>NC_141691.1:11087200-15887200 GCF_964263255.1 Lissotriton vulgaris
TTTTGGTCTTGAGTTAAGTATATCAAATATTGGATATTTTTCTAAGACAGGTGTGGCGTCCTTTTGTAGTGTTTTCACTATATTACTGTTAGTTATGTGCAAATGCTTAACACACTGCCTCTAAGATAAACCTGACTGATCGTGCCAAGCTACCAAGCGGGTGAGCAGGGGTTATGTTAGGAGTGTAACTCCCTTATCCTGACTGGGAAGAAGGGTCCCTACTTGGACAAAGGTACCTACCTCTGCCAACTAGAACCCCCCATTTCTAACTATAGGTGTTAACAACCCCTTTGACAGGGTGGTTGTGGTTAAAGTGGTAGCCATTGAACAGTACTACCCTGATGAAGAGAGATATATGGACGACCACTGAAAATTGAATTAGACCTAGAAAACAGATTAGTGGATGTGCTGAATAACAGGGTGCAGCAAGCACTCAACAGGGCATTGGCCTTGGCACTGCAACCCTTCGCTCAGGGGCTAATGAAGTCTGTCCAATGCACCCCTATCATGGAGGAAGCCCAACCCCCTCCATCCCAGGAGACCTCTACTAGCAAGGCCAAATCAAAGGCACAGAAATGGCCACATACTGAGGCCTTCCAAAAGCTGTTCAATGCTTACATGTGGGATCACGCTTAGAGTTTGCCCATAGGGCCGTCAGGTTCATAATCTCCTGACAAACAAGATGACCCAGATTCAGACGAATCAATGTATCGTTATCCACCCACCCGGGTGACAAACTGGGTCCAAGCAAACAAAACCTCCTCTGCTAGACTGCAGGTCCAGGAAATCCACCCACCGGATGGTGAACCGGGCCCAAGCTAATTGAAACGTGGGTCAGATAGACCCCCTCTGCTAGACTGCAAGTCCAGGAAAATTCTGGATTTTGACCTGGATGAAATACTGTAACCCCGGTCTTCTGACCGAAGGTGCCTCGTTATGTGCAGGCCCAGGTCAGAAAAGCTTTTAAGGAAGATATACCAATATGTTTGTGTGCTGATTGCCCCAAACCATCCCTACCTGGCAAAGTGACAGAAACCACAGAGGTGGACGCTAGTGTGGTCACTTTTATGAAGAAATGTTCTAGAGACCCCAAGAAGTGCCAGGATAGAGCAAGGCAAAACTGCCAGGACAAAGTGATACAGGTAGTGGGGCCCTTAGTGAGATACTAAAGATGGCCTATAAGGTCAAGGACGGCTCAGAGCACATCGACCCAGACATCCTCACCGGCTGGGCACATGGAGCCATTTGTAAGACCGGTAATGCTGAATGCCCATATTCCACTCAATGGCAGCGATTCATCCTTATCCAAGTTGAACCCTCTAGAAAGCTCTGAATCAGGGCCCGTAGCAGAGGAATTCTTATTCAGAATTCCTTTCATTAAGGATCTGGGTAATTTTGTAGCTACCTTCTCTGCCATGGATAAGGCCTTTTTTTACACGGCTGGATGCATTTTGACGTTCCTCCTTTCAAAGTCAAGGCTTCAACAGAGAGCGCCAACCCCAAAAGCGGGGCGCTTATTATGAGTCTTCCAAAGGTGGCACCCTCCTCCCCGGCAGAGCAAGGGGTGGCAGAGGACAATAATAAGAGGGGCATATTGAGGAGCACCCGCCCATCGGACAGGGATCCAGTTTTACATATCTTCCTACATAAGGTGATTCTGGGGGACAGAATATAATACTTCAGGGCCAATTCGCAACACATGTCCCAAGACGCACAGGTTTTGAGCACAGTTCAGCGATACAAACTGGAGTTTTACAACTCCCCCTGACAAACGTACCCCCCCACCCCTCAAGGCAAATGTATTTGTTCCAATGAACAGACATTCATAGATCACAAAATTCAGGAACTTCGAAACAAGGGAGCCATTTGTCCCTGTGATCTTCAGCCTTGGGGATTTATTAGCCCAATATTCTGGGAAACAGCCGTTACATCGCAACTTTTACAACGCATTTCTATTACAACGCAACTTTTACAACGCTGGATCCATTACATCGCATGCCTTTACAACGCATGACATTACATAGCAGATGCTATTACAACGCATGCCATTACAACGTAAGTATAGGTAAGTATATATATATATATTTTTTAATTTAACATTATTTAATTAATTTAATTAATAATAAAAATAAATAAATATATTAATTTATGTTTTTTTATATTTTAAATTAAATATATTAATTTAAGTAATTTTAAAAAATAAGTATGAGTATAGGAGTATATGTTTTGGGGTACTGAGGTATATGTTTTGGGGTGTTTGGATATTTTTAGTGTTCAGGGCTAGGTTTGGGTTTTGGGGCACAGGGGTATTTTTAGGTTTCAGGGCTGGGTTTGGGTTTTGGGGTACAGGGGTATTTTTAGGTTTCAGGGCTGGGTTTGGGTTTTGGGGTACAGGGGTATTTTTAGGGTTCAGGGCTGGGTTTGGGTTTTGGGGTACAGGGGTATTTTAAGGGTTCGGGCTGGGTTTGGGTTTTGGGGTACAGGGGTATTTTTAGGTTTCAGGGCTGGGTTTGGGTTTTGGGGTACAGGGGTATTTTTAGGTTTCAGGCCTGGGTTTGGGTTTTGGGGTACAGGGGTATTTTTAGGTTTCAGGGCTGGGTTTGGGTTTTGGGGTACAGGGGTATTTTTAGGGTTCAGGGCTGGGTTTGGGTTTTGGGGTACAGGGGTATTTTTAGGGTTCAGGGCTGGGTTTGGGTTTTGGGGTACAGGTTTTTTTTTAGGGTTTAGTTTTAAAATAAATCTTAATTTAATTAAAAAAATTAATTTTAATAATTGTATTATTTATTAAAAATAGTTCTTTAATATTAAAAGTTCTTTTAAAAATAAACTTAAAGTAATATATGCACAAAATAATTATTTAAAAATAATTTAATTTATTTAATTAATTACATTTAAATTCATTACATTTTTTTAAAAAATATTATACTTACCTATACTTACATTGTAATGGCATGCGTTGTAATAGCATCTGCTATGTAATGTCATGCGTTGTAAAGGCATGCGATGTAATGGATCCTGCGTTGTAAAAAATGCGTTGTAACGGAGTGCGTTGTAATATTTCGCGTTGTAACTTCATACATCCAATATTCTTGGTGGACAAGAAAACTGGGATCCAGACTGGTGTTGAACCTGAAGGATTTCATTCCTGGGTGTTTAATTGATAATTCAAGATGAAGGAGATCCATCTTCTGCGAGACCTCCTGAAGGAGAGCGACTGGATGGTATGTTGAGATTTAAATGATGCTTACCTAACAGTTCCGATGAATGCTCCTCACAGCTGTTGTCTACCATTCACTTGGAAGGACATCAGTTACAAATTCAAAGTGCTCCCTTTCAGGCTCTCATCAGCCCCATGGTGCTTTACCAAGCTCTTGAGATGGGTGGAGGAGACATTATGAACTAAAGGGGTGCGCCTGATCGTCTATTAGAGAACTTGATCATCATGGCCCATGACTTTTATGACAATAATGCACTTGGCCTACACAGTACAGATGCTTTAGGATCTGGGGTTTGTCGAATCTGAGTCCATGCCAATACATAGAGTTCCAGGGTTTCTAAGTGGCCTTGGTCAAGACACAACTCTAACTCAGAAAGTAAGAGCGATCAAGAAGGACTTGAGATCAACTGTGTCCAATAAGATTATGTCAATGAAATCCTTGGCCATGGGACTGGGTCTTTGTCATCACTGATGAAAGCAATATTTTCTGGACCTCTCTACTACAGAGCTCTTAAACTGCCTTCGAAATGGCTGCTTGTAAGCCGGCTGGATACCCCTTTCAACGGAGGACTGAACTGAGCTGTCTTGGTGGCTTGACTAAATGGGGAATCAGGACCATTTTGGCACCTTGCCGGAGGTAGTGATAGAATCAAGTGCTAGCCGATGAGGCTGGAGGGTGAGATATGGCTCAATGTCAACAGAGGGAGTTTGGATGGACAATATATTTGTAGTTAAACAGGTCAACAAACCTGGAGGCACGAGGCACGCTTGTTGGCACAAATAGCAAAAGATTTCTGGCATTTCCACCTTCATCATCAATGGTCTGTCACAGAGGCATGCATTCCAGGACAACAGAATGTGAGAGGCGACTGGAACTCTCGATAACTGGCAAACAGCGGTGATTGGATATTAGATCCTTTTGTCTCAATCAGATCGAGGTCCATGTTATCCGGAATTGTTGGAATCCAGGCAACTGCCAGATTCTTTCTAATTGGAGACCAGGTCTGTTGGTGCAGTCCATGGAGGCATTTCTCCAGGACTGGTCACAGCGTCAGAATTATGCATTCCGTTGTGTATTCAGCATCAGAAATCGGAGATCACATTAGTGACTTCATTCTGAAAGGCTCATCCCTGGTTTCCTGTCCTTCTAGACATGATGTACGACTTTCTGATGAGGATTCAGACTCTCCAGGACCTTTTGAAGGATTCGAGTGGGCAGGAGCACCAGTTAGTAATCTCGGGTGAACCTGCTCTCATGGACTGGAAGGTTTCAGGGTGCGCTGGAGTCTGACATGCTGTTCGCAGCAAGTTTCTCTATACAGCAAGGCTGGGGAAAAAACACAGATAAAAGGTATGCATTAGTATGGAGGAGACTGGTTGGTTGGTGTAACAAATGTAGTGATGATCCTATAGAGGCAAATTTCACTATGATAGTTAACTACTTGGAACAGCTGCAGAATTTGGGACTGGCTTACAGGGCGTAATTTGTGTTCAGCCATCTCAATTTCCCCATTTGAAAATCAGCCGGCAAGGGAGCACCCTCTGTGAGGAAATACATCTTTCTGTATGGTCCCCCCTCGCGTTTTTTGACTGATGTTGCTGTCTTTTCAACTCTTAGATGCACAGAGGCCTGCTAATCAGACTTCAGTGCTGTCACCCAAAAATTTGTATGTTACATTGGCTGTACTTAATTGGCATATGCTAACTTACCTGTAGGTCCCTAGTATATGGTACCCCGAGTGCCCAGGGCTTGTAAGTTAGAAGCTCACCTCAGGAACTGCAGCACTGGCTGTGCCACCCTGGGTGAAACAAGTAAAATGAGCCTCCCAGGCTGCCACTGCAGTGTGGAAGATAAGTTTCAAACTGCGGGCCAGGCTATGCCATTTAAAGCAAAGGTAAAGCCAAACGACCATCTTTGTTATGCGTAAGTCACCCCTCGGGTATGCTGACTGAGCCCTAAGGCAAAGTGCAGCATATTTCACGGATAGAACTTGTGTTTTACATGTTCTGGCAGTCAAACTGTCAAACTGTTGTTTTTATTAAATTATTTAAAGAGTTTTCTATAGAGTGAACAAGACCACAGGGGGGTTTCAGAGCGCTTTACAGATGGGTAGTTACGATGTTACAAGACATTAGCACAGAAATGGCCCATGAAAAGCCAACATCATTCAAAACAATCAAACATTTCATTAAAGGCAAGAGTAGGAAAGCAAATCATAGGGTGAAACTGAAGGTTTAACCAGGGATTTCTTCAACAGAAATACTTAGACATTCTTGGGAAGGAAGTCGTAGTTCATAACACAAGCAAACAGTACAAAACAAACAAAACAATCCTTGTAGAATCACTAGAGGTGAGAGTGAGATAGCGAGACCTCAGGTCGGCTAGGGGACTAGCCCAGGAATTTCTTTATCAGAATCTGTTTGACTTCACTTTTGAAGGAAGCTGTGGAATTATTCAATCATAATTTTGGTAGAAAGGAGTTCCAGATTCTGGGTGCAATACCTGAGAATGCTCGATTGTAAGTCTTCTTTTTATGGAATTTGTGAGGTTTACGTAGTAGGGTGCTGGAGCCCCGAGAGGATCTGGAGCCTCATGAGAGCTCACGTTTTGGTGCACAGTATAACAGGGTATTGAACTGTAGAGCTTTGTGGGTCATGTAGGCAATTTTTAGATGAATCCTTGCTTCATACTGGAGCCTATTATGAGCTTTAAGCACAGGCGAGATGTGATGATAACGTTTGGAGCCTGTGGTAAGCCTTGCAGCAGAATTGAGAGAGGCCTTGAGTGGGGCCATCCTCGCTATCGGAAGTCCACAGAGGGTTGCACTGACATAGTCCAGTTTAGAGATCACTAATGCTTGCACTGCGGTCTTGAGGTAGTTGTGGGGAAGGAGCGTTTTATCCTTAGGATGCTCAGGTGGAAGTTTGCTTCTCTGGTGAGAGCACTAATGTGATTCTGCGTGTTCAGATGTTTGTTCAGTGTTATTCAGAGTGAGCTCGTGGAATCAATGATGTTTGGAGAACAGTTGAGGGCTGTTCGATGTTGAACCCATTTTGCAATGACTGGGTGTGAGAAGTTGGCCTGGCATATGCAGTCCACTATTCTAGTGGGCACCTTGCACCAGTCCAAACAACCCTTATTGATGATACTGCTGCAGGAAATCCCCCCCGTCTGAAAAACTCTGCAATACCATAACGGGCTTTTTCAAACAAAAAGTACAGGTACTCACCAAAGATTTTGTCACCCCCAACATAAAACCAGCGGAAAAGGGAGCGCATTAAGCTCGCACTCGGACAGTATGGTGACTTTTCGGCCAATTAATTTGGAGGAAACACGCCAGGCTATACTGGCGATCAAGTCAGGATCGCCGTTTGATCCATGCCCCCCTACTGTCCTACAAACGCTTGTAGATACTGTTAACCCTGTAATTAATAATATTGTAAATGCATCATTGGCCACTGCAATTATTCCTTCAGAATGGAAACTTGCGGCGGTTAAGCCTTTGCAGAAAAAACAACCAGCAGATCCCACTACTTTGTCTAATCTCCGACCCATTTCGTTGCTTCCCGTGCTATGTAAACTAACAGAATCCTTTGTGAACAAACAAGTCACAAAGTTCCTTGAGGAAAACAATGCCTGGCACCTGAATCAGGCTTTACAGCCTGATTCATCAAGTCGAAATCGGCTCGCAAAGGGCCAGATTCTGAGAATCTGGCCCTTTGCGAGCTCTATTTTTGCATTTGGGATTCATCATCCCAAATGCAAAAATCGGTAATAGCGATGTCGCAATTTTGCGATGAATCACATTTAAGGAATCTCTATTTGAGATTCCTTAAATGCAATTCATCATCCATTATAAAATTGCGAATTCGCAATTTCGGCCCGCTATTTACCGCGAGGTCAAACCTCGTGGTAAGTAGCCAAAACTCAGAAAAATGCTTTTAAAAGCATTTCTCTAAGTTGCATGTTGCACACACACATGTCCTTTGGACATGTGTGTGCGCAACACCTGTTTCAATTTTCATTTAAGGGGTGCTACAGGGTGTCCTTTGGACACCCCTGGCACCCTTTTAATCGCTATCTTATTTGCGATTAGCTAATTGCTAATCGCAAATAAGGAATACTCCCCATTCATTCCAATGGGCCTTTTGGCCCATAGGAATGAATGGGAAGTTATTCCTTATTTGCGATTAGCAATTTGCTAATCGCAAATAAGGATTGTGTACGAATCGCAATTCTTTTTGCGATTCCTACATGAATCCCGTTTTGCGAGTCTGTAATAGCGATTCCTTATGAATCGCTATTATGGCCTCGCAAAACGGGTCTATGATGAATCAGGCTGTTAGAGCCCAACACTCCACTGAATCAGCACTCCTGTTTACCACTGATACTATTCGAACGGCTATGGATCAGGGTAAGAAGGCTGTCCTGATATTATTAGATCTGTCGGCAGCCTTCGACACGGTCTCACATACCATCTTGATTGACCGGCTAGCAACATCTGGCATAACAGGAGACGTGTTGGAGTGGATTAAGAACTTTTTGAGTGACAGGCGGCAAGTGGTCACCCTTGGTGATTTCTGCTCAAGGGAAAAAACAGTCACGTCAGGAGTTCCTCAGGGATCTAGCTTGAGCCTGACGCTCTTTAATGTTTACACTACCCCTCTGATCAGGCTGATATCGTCCTTTAGGATGGATGTTATCGCGTATGCGGACGATACGCAGCTTATCCTAGTCCTTGATAAAGACACTAAGGACTGGGAAGAAAATCTTAAATGCTGCTTGACGGCCACATTTGATTGGATGGGAAAGAATCATCTGAAGTGCAACACGGGAAAAAACGGAAATCCTACCACTGGGTCCGCAAAACAACTTTATCCCCAAGCTATGGTGGCCTGAGAATGCGGAGGTACCTCCAAATACGACTAATGCGGCACGTAACTTAGGCATCAAGTTTGATGCCACTCTGTTGTTCAAACAATAACCGCTGTCAGTAGCTGGTACCTGTTTTAACGTCATTAAAGGTCTAAGAAAATTCTTTGATTTGCTCCCACTATCAGCTAGGAAAATGGTAGCGGTCGCCCTCGTAACATCGAGACTCGACTATTGTAATAATCTATATGCGGGAACCAACAAGGTGGTTACTCACAGGTTGCAAATGGTGCAGCATGCAGCCGCCAGGCTGGTTCCGAAATGGCCAAAAAAATCCTCAGTGTCTGTCGCATTAAACACTCTTCACTGGTTACCAGTGGTCAAACTGGTGCTGTTCAAAGTCCTGGTAATTACCTTTAAGCCTTTCACTCGCAAGGACCAAAGTATATACAAAAGAGGTTCTCCCAATACCATCCATCGCGCACCCTGAGGTCCTCCAATGCCAACCTGATGGCTATCCCAACTTTTAAACTCAGCTCAAGGGGTGGCAAATCCCTGCCAGTCCTAGGGTCCAAGGCATGGAACAAACTCCCCCCCACAACTCCTTGCCATGAAACAGGAATCTGAGTTCAGAAAGGTATTAAAGACCTGGATTTTTAGTCTCCCTGACACCTGCGCATGTGCACTAGTATGAGGACCCTGGTCACACTACTGATAGCAGCCGGACCAGACTCTAAATCTACTCTGGTCTGTGTAGGCGCCAAGATGCTCCTTGGAGTGATAGTTGCGCAGTACAAATGCCAATTTACATTACATTACATGATAGGTTTAAGACAACCTTTATAGAAAGCTATCCTAGTGGTAGCCGTGGAGAGCAGCCTTCAGGCTAAGCCTTGAAGGAATGTAAAGCACCTTGTTTTACCAGTCTATAATCTCATGAATGACCAAATGAAAGGAGAACCTCACAAGGTACATATATAAAATATATGTATTTATTCTAAACACATCTCTTTAGTCTTTTAATGAGGCTAGAGGCAAAAGTACATTCAGTAAACTTAAGTAGCACACAGTAAATTAGCACAATATACGTTGAGCCCTAGGGAAGTACCAAACTATATTTTAAGAAAGTGGTATAAGAACCACGACTGACATAGATACAAGGCCTAGAGCCTTTAGAACCGCTGGGGTCACCAGGAACCACCCAAGGTAGTGACACATGGAACCCACGGGGGACACGTGCAGTGTCTAAACAAAGCCACAAATCACCATTAACTTCTATGGGGAAAGTTGCGGTTGGAAATTTAAAGATTAAGGACACTTAAAGAGGACTTGGAGCAAACCCCTTTAGAACTATGAGGTTCTAGAGTCAACACCCACGGGAGTACCAGAGTACTCGAGTTACCGCACCCAGGGAAGCCGGGTGCATAGGTGCCTTTTCGTGTTGGGTTTCGTCGTCGATTTCAATAGCGAGCTGCTGCAAAGTGCTGCTGGTGACCAAGTGGAAAGTGTGCGGGTGGATCCAAGGATGGATCGGAGATGTGAAGAACGTGAAAGCAGAGGGGACAGAGACTCTGTCACTTGCCAGTGACCAGGAAGGCGATGAGCGGATGCCCACCGATGTCAGGTGATTTCAGGTAAAGAAGGTGAAGCTTGACTCTTCAGCCACGAGGACCAGGAGGCGTCGACGATGACCAGGTAATGGATTACAGCTGTCCCACGATGTTGAGTGCTGCGGTGTCAGTTTCCGGATTGGACCCAACAAGCCTTGGCAACAGCAATCCACGTAGAAAGCAGAGATGAGCTTTGGTGCAGACCAGCATGGTCTGATAGACTCACCGCTTGGTGGGGTGTCAGGGCACATCTGGAGCAACCAGGGAAGCCCAAGGAAAATCAGAAATCCCTTTGTGGGGACCCACCAGTTGACGGACCAGGGATCGCGAAGGGGCCTCAAGCAGAAATGCTAGAAGCAGACTCACAGGACACTTGTGGAGTGTAGGCCCACAATCTTCGGTGCAGATGGTGCTCGGGGCTTGGACTAAAAGTATCCCAATGCACAACTTCAGGAAAGCTTGGGAAAGGGATGCACTAGCAAATGTGCACTGTGTCCAGGAGTTCCGGTCCCACATCACTCATGAGGGCTGCGGGTCTCAGCTTTGACAGGATCTTGTGTCAGCCTCTGAGAAGTCTGGATGTCTGTGTCCTGAGTCACAAATTCTTCGGGGTCAGGCGGCAGCCTCGGAATTGCAGACCCGCAAGATGCTTCTTTGGTGCCTGTTTGAACAGGGGAGTCAGTCCTTGACCCCAAGGGAAATTATTTTGTCTTCTAGTCGTGTAGAATATCGAAGTTCCAGGATATATGTTTCAGAGTTTGTCCAGGTGTAATCTAAAGTCCTGTTGCCAGGGGTCCCTTACTTATACTAAAGAAAGGGGTTGGACATACTTGGGGGACCCACCTAAGGGAGGGTCTGGGAAGAGGGGTGGTTACACCCATTCCCTTTGTCCAGTTTCACGCCAGAGCAGGGGCTGAGTGTCCCTGCAACTGGTTTGAACTAGGATATGCACAGGGACACTAGGTGTGCCCCCAGCACTGTCTGAAAAGCATTCTCAGAATGCGTCCACCCAGCCCCAATACACTAAAGTCTGTCTGGGAGGTGGTTACACCTCCCTGTGACAGGAAACCTATTGTCCAGGCCTCCCCTGCTGGAGTTTCGTCCAGCAGCAGGAGATCAGACCAGTGTCTGTGGCGGCAGCATCCATTTTGTGATGCCAGGGCTCTTTTAAACTATTACCGGTTAGGTCACTGTGTACATGTTTCTCTCTCTAGAAGGGTGGAATTCTACCCTGCCGCCAGGAATGGCAGGGGGGTAGGATTCCAAAGTGGGTGACACCAAACACGACATGTTTCCATGCAGCCAGTCCAAAGTTAGTATTTACCGCAAGGTTATAATGCACTTAAGAGTATATGGTCTGGCTGCATTACAGAACAACTTTAGAGAATAGATTCCGAAAGGTGCAGAGGGGTCCTGCTCATGCATGGGCACCCTCTCACACAAAACCAATCACTCTGCCTTCAGGATTGATAAGGCCTGCCATAGGAGTAACTTATAGGTGTATATGTGTCAGTGATTAAAGGTAGATATAGGTAACTGTTAGATTTGGTGGTCTCTAGTTGGCACAGGTAGGTACTTGTGACAAATAGAGACCCTTGCCTCTAGTCAGGATAAGGGGATTACACTCCTAAAACAACCCCTGCTCACCCCCTTGGCAGCTTGGCACGAGCAGGCAGGCTTATCTTAGAGGCAGTGTGTAAAGCATTTGTGACCACATACAGTAACGCAGTGACAACACTACAAATGGACACCACACAAGGTTTTATATAAAAAATAAGTATACTTTATATAGATTTACCACAAGACCATAAACAACAAAAATATACAATACTGTTACTTTAAGATGGTAGATTTAGCTTAGTTTAGTTCAGTTCTTAAGATGCAACACTTTGCGTCAATGTACCTTACGATGCGTTGCGCTTCCACGACAAGCAATGTCGCAGCGAGGGAAATGCGGCAAAGTTCAGGTGCAAAGAAATAAAGACGTGTCTAACCCAGGGTGGTGTGGAGTGCAAAATAACGATGGATTTGGGCCCAGATCTTTGGACTGGGTTGAGTGTGTGACATTGATCCACATTCGGTCCATCACCTGTTGTGTTTGGATCTTCCAGATGCGGCACGCTTCTCCGGGGATGAGAGACGTTCTCAGTTCGATGCGTGGACTGCAGTGGCGACACCCTTGCTCAGCGATGCAACGGCAGCAGCTCCAACTGCGACACTCTTCTTTCACGATGTGGGAAGCTTTCGCGCAATACAACAACTACAGCGGCGACAGCAGCAGCTCCAACGGTGGCGCACTTCTTGGGGATGCGAGGCGCTTTTCTTCGATGCAGTGCATTGTGACAGTTCCAGCGGCGACACCCTTGCTCTGAAGTGCGACGGCAGGCCCAGTGACGGCGACATGCTCCGACCTTGTTGCAAGACTATTCTCTCGATGCGGTGTAGTGCGACAACTCCAGCGGCGACACCTTTGTTCAGAAGTGCGACGGCAGGCAGCAGTGACGGCGACATGCTTCTTCTTCGTTGCGGCACGCTTCTCTCGATATGGTGCAGTGCGCCAACTCCAGCGGTGACACCCTTGTTCAGAAGTGTGATGGCAGCAGCAGCGACTGCGACACGCTTTGTTTTTGTTGCGTCGCGCTTCCAGCTCCTTGCGACACGCAATCCCTCAGAAGGCCCAAAACAGCAGCAGGCACTTCCAAAAGAACTCTGGGGAGCTGGGGGGTGAAGTCTGTTGTCCCTGAGACTTCAGCAGGAGGCAAGCTCTTTTCCAAGCGCTTGGAGATCCTTCACAAGTTAAAAGCAAAGTACACAAAGTTCCTTTCTCCTTCCTTTGGCAGTAAGGCAACCACTGCAGGCCAATCCTCCAAGCAGTACTTCAGCTTGGGAATAGTCTCTCCTAAGTTTCTTGAGGTTCCTCTCCTCAGTAAAGGTTACTTCTTGTAGTCCAAAGTGATCTAATTTCATGGAATCAGAGTCCCAATATTTATACCCCAAAATACTTTGTTCTCTGAGGGGAGAGCGGTCTTTGCCCAGTCCAAACCAATTCTGAAGCACTCTGTTTACCAGACTTCTCCTTTCCTTTCACAGTGCAGGGCACAAACATCAGATGCCCCACATGGGGTGGAGCCGGCATTGTGGAAGGCAAGTACAGCCCTGGAGCACTTTGTTGACAGGCCTCCTTCTCTTCTTTCAGTGTGCAGGGCAGAGACATCAGCCGCTCCCCAGGAGGTGAAGCCCGCATTGTGGAAGGCAGGCACAGCCCTATTCAAGGTTCAGGTGCAACTCCTCCCTCCCATCTAGATACAGATCTCTCTATTCACCACTGGGCTGACTCATCCTGTCTCTTGAAATCCCCCAGCCCTGTCACTCACAAAACCAGACAAAGGAATACACAAACTAGCAGAGGCAGGCTTGAAAGGTTAGACAAGCAAATACCTACTTTCTAAAAGTGGTATTTGCAAACACAGAATGTTAAAACCAACTTCACTAAAAGATGCATTTTATCATTCTGAGTCCAGACATACTAAACTCGAATTTCCAGCATGTTCTCTGAGTCAGTTAGATTCTAAAATGTAATAATTCTAACAGCCCATTCTGGCCTATGGAGAACAGGTGGCCTTGCAATAGTGAAAACGAAAATGGCTGTAATTCACTATTAGGATATGCCACACACATCAGAGCTAGGCATACCTTATACTTACAATGCACCCCACCCTTGGACCTACCCTAGGGGTGTCTGATATGAAGAAAAGGGAAGGTTTAGGGACTAGCAAGTGGGTGCGTTTGCCCAGTCAGCATGACAGTACCAGACTGCATGCAGGCTCTGCAATGGCAGACCTTAGACAAATTTTACAAGGCTGCTTCTGTGGGTGGCACAACCAGTGCTGCCAGCCCACCAGCATCATTTGAATGTACACCCCCTGGGCACACTCAGTGCACTAGACTAGGGTCTGACAAGTAAACCAAATAGCCAAAGATGGAACCACTGATTAATATATCAATTAACAATAGGGAGCACTCGCACTGTGGCACTGAACAGCAGTGGCCCAGTGCCCGAAGCATCTAAGACCAGCATTAATACATGAGGCAACAACAAAAATGGAAGGTAGGCCCACGCCAAGGGTGCCAGGTCTAACAGTAACCTATATCTCAGTAAGGGGTGCCTACACCACCTTACCCAGGCTGCAGTAGCAGACCTGTTGTACCATTTTGGAAGGCTTCCCAGGGGTGGCATAATACATGCTTCAGCCCCTGGTAGCCTCTGGGGTATCTATGCCCTTAGTACCTAAGGTACCATATACAAGGGACTCACAAGGGAAACCCCGTAACCAATCTGGAGTGTACCTATGGTACATGCAATCATTTTGGAGAGGAAGAAGCTAGGCTGGGGTCCTAAATAGCAGGGCCCCAGCCAGACTAACGTCGAGAAACAGTGAAACACCAGCAAAAAGTGGGGGTAACCATAGTAAGCCGATCCTACTCTCCTACACTAGGGACTGCAGTCAGGGACGTTGAGGAGGAATTCAGTTTTAAGTGCATTCAATTTCAGATGAATCAGTGTCAGCCAACTTTGCATTTCCTGAAGTTGAGAGAGCTGATGTCCTCTGGGGAGGCGATTTTCAGGTACAGTTGTGAGTCATTGTCATACATCTGATAATGGATGTTGGCCAGCTTCAGACAGCCCTATCCTGTGCGCCAGTAGACCTGTGAGGGTGTTGTGTTTGACTATCAAAAGCGGACAAGAGGTGAAGGAGGATCAAAAGGCGTGACTCATTCTGGTACAGCATTCTACTGTGGGAAAAATTAGTCGCCACTATGGTGAATACAAGTTACATGCTGACCCCTCAGCCGAGATAACTTTTGAACACTGCAACCAAAGTTGCTACTCTAAGGTATCATCCATCTTGTGCATTAGCCTTGACTTGATTTTCAAGTTGGAATGAATGTAACCTATAGCATTGTGCAACTTTTACAAAATTGTCACATTGTTGCTTTTAAATCTCCAGTGTCCAACGTTTGCACATGAAACCTGTCCCCGAGACAGCTTTCTGACCTCAGGGGGACATATGCGAATGACACCCAGGAAAGGAAGCAATGGGCACCTGCACTGGAGAGAGGTAGGACGCCACGCAGGTGTCCCAAATGGTGAGCCTCAAGTCCTAAAATGCCTAAATTGGTTGCCTTATGAAGCAAGAATACAGCTTAAGATTGCCTGCCTGTCTCACAAAGCCCTCCATTCCATAACCCCCAGTTATCTAGCACAAAAGCTAGATTTATCCGGAGGGGGTAGACCTTCAAGGAGTGCTAACTCTCTCCTCCCGAAATCAAAGATCTTTCGCAAAAAGAGAAAGTGTCACTGCGCTTTCTCTGGCTTTGCGCCGAAGATCTGGAATTTTCTCCCACCGGAAATATGTAGAATCTCCTCCAAGGTTGCCTTCAAATTGGAAGTAAAAAGATCCCTTATGAACCATAAAAAATAATAGTAAAAGGGTTTTGGATCGTCTGCTCTAATGCATCAGACTTACACCTTTAAACCCTGCGCTGGGTGCTATTCTTCTTTTACTAATCATTTGCTCCCCTCCTAGCTCACTATGTACCAGTAATTGTCTTCTTTTTTGTTTACCCCTTCTGTTTTTAACTGTTTTGTTTGGTATTCATGTTGATATATGCTTTGTTTAATATTCCTATTCGATGCTTGTACTGCAATTATTACCTTCCTTTTCCTCCAAGTGTGAAGCGCTCTGATATCCTTTGGGATAATTTTCGCACTACATAAAACTTTATAAATAAAAAGCACCCTTTGAAGGGCAAATGGGTAATACTTGGGAGAGGGGCTGCCCCACTGTCTAGGTAGACAGGCTGACACTAGGGACAGCAAAGAGAAAACCAGTTGCCAAAATTGATTTTTGAGGGCATATAATCCCCGTGGTAGCAAACATCTTTGGGTTGGGCTCAGGACACTAAGAGAGGGGTTCTGTCATGTTAGAAGTGGGCTGAATAGTACATCTTGGGACAGCCAGATGCCACACTTCACAGGAAATGGTCCTTAGGAAGGAGGAACCTGGTAGCCCGTTGGCTAACACCCACATCCTACCCCGGGGGTATTTCTGAGCACAGAAAGGGCACACGCCACACCCAGAACTCGGATTTCGACTAGACAGAAAGATGGACCAAAGATGGACTATACTGCTGCACTGTGGAACAAGCAAAGTGGGGCTACACAAGTATGGACTGCACCTGCTGAAACTGGGGCCTAGCACAGGAGAAAGCACAGTGGCTGCTGTGTCCTCTTCATGGAAGAGTTATCTCCAGAGCCCAGCCAGGTAAGAAACTCCAAAGGTATAAACACAAAATCCTGCGCACTCAAAAGAATCTCAACAACAATGTGACTATTATTTTTACAAATTGATACAAAAGGAAATTCTTGTTCGGCGTCGTTTTCATGGAGGTTCGTGTGTCTCTCCTTTTTATTGGGTCATTAAAATTAGGTAACTTAATACACAGCCAGCCGACACGTGTTTCGTTGTAGGACTGTACAATTACAGAAGCTACAACTCTTCAGGGCTGGAAAATACAAAAGGAATGACCTAAATCGCACTCCTACATCTGCATGTTCAAACAAAATATGCTCTATCATGCATTATATCCCAATAGTGACTTATTAAGTTGATAGACACCTCCTAGTGTGGAACCCCTGGAGAAATTATAGTACAATGGTGTACCAAAGTACAGTTTTAGTCTGAATTGAACGAAATAGAGTGTAACTTCACCTGTGTCGCAGTTCTAATAGATCACACATTGTGTATATACACCCAATCCTTATTGATTACAGTCATTGACACAATTTGAGAGGCCACAGAGAGAAACAAGTTTAAAAGATCAAGGTTTATAATACCTCAAATGCTGCAATGTCAATATCTTTACTGTTTCCATATAAGTAATATGTATCGAAAGAAAGAGAAGAGAAGGAACAGAGAGAAAAGGGGAGGGACATAAAGAGAACACAATTAGTCTCCCAAATCCTCACAATTAGTCTCCTCTTGGTTTAAAATCAAATGATGTCCAAGTTGCTACCTTACCCCAAATCCGGTGATACTTCCAACCCGGGGGGATGTCTTCAAATTTGTCAAGTCACGATATATGTTGCCACTGTAAAATATAGGGGTCATACTATCAGTAAAGCTAGCGTGTGAAATGTGTGAGAAGACAACTTGTGACTGGATCTAAATGGTCAAAAGTCTGTAAAGAAACGTTGGTGAAAGACCTGTTTGTTCAACATAATACCAATGATACGATAAAGCATGTAAATATAATCGTCGCTCATTAAGAGTCCAAAAACCTCTCTGTTCCACAAAAGATAATATTATATTAGCTGCGTAAAACGCCATCTCCCGAAATTCACAGTATGCCACTGGAATATAATGGTATGCTTTGTACCCAAATTAATCCAATCGTGAACATATGGCAAATCTTACCCGCTATTATGCTGCAATCTTAATCCAAACAAATCAGTGTATAATAATTAAAGCTTCTGTTTGTTCACTGGAATCAGGTTGAATCCATCTAGTGCAATCCCCGTCAAAATAACCACAATAAACCGTAACCACGGGTACGTGCGTTACGAATTCCTGAAAACAAGTAATACCCAAACAATAGTTATCAATGTATTCTCATGATTAGTTCGAGAATTATCGTAAATTCAAGTACCGAAATGCTAAAACTGTCCCAGGACAATTGTCCTTACCTTAGGCACAGTCACCCTCGTCCTCGCGCTACTGGTGTTCAAAGACCCGGAAGTGAATCGGGTTTGAACTCGGAAGTCGTATATACGTGGGGCAATCGGAGAAAAAAAGGACTGAAGCGCTGACCCGAGGCTATGTCAGATCGCGTCCAGTGTGTGATGAAAACGTAGCTACTCAGTCTAATAACGGGTCAAGAAAAAGGTTTATGTTTATTATTATATCCAGCAAGAATTGTCGTGGGGGAGATTAAAAGTGTGGGTTAATATCTGGTGAATCAAAATTGTGCCGGAAATTAATTTAGTCGGTAATTCACATCATTAATGTAGTCGGTCTTATTCATTACCACAACATTTCCCCCTTTATCCGCCTCTCTTATTAAAATCATTTGATCATTGCTTAAATTGTTTAAAGCCAATCTCTTCCTTGGGTAGGGTTATCATTAAAGTGACCCCCACGATGTTTCTTGGTGGTTTTGAAATCCCACTCCTCTAGATCTTGTGGGACCCTTTTGTAGAAAGTATCAACTGAGTTGCCCCCTGGGAGAGTGGGACGCACTTTGTGCTTGTCAATATGATGCCAACACACCTATGCATTTATGTAATTTCACTTTTTTCCATGACCTTTTTTGGAACTTATCCAATATTTCTCTGTCCTTTAACTACCCTACATTGACTGACCACCTTGGCTTTGAGGCTCACCTGGGGGTTGATTGTCCTGAAATGTGTAATTGGTGTCTGATTTAATTTTGGGTCCTAGACACAAACTGGACCGCTTTGACTTTACATCTTTGCAACAATTCAACATAGTAAGCCTTGTTGTTCGTTATAGCACAGTATGATGTACATATAGAGATCCGTCTATACCGTTATGGTTATGACGCTATTATGAAATATGAAATTAGCGCAAGCGTTAATTAATTTCTGGCACAATTTTAATTCACAAGATATTAACCCACACTTTTAATCTCCCCCAGGACAATTCTTGCTGGATATAATAATAAACTGTGGGCTTTGGGTATGGGCGGACCGGAATAACAGGCGTGGAGGCCGTATGTAGTGAGCTATGACTTAGTTGTTTTTATTATCATACACAGATGTAGGGTTTGTAGAGGTACAGGCAACAAAGGATTGAAGAGGGAAGGTCCTTGAAGGTAGTCGTCAGGGAGGAATAATCCGGGATGAGCTTGCGTGGTACGTCTTCTTCTTCTAGGCTTGGGGATCCGGTGGCCCTCGGAGTTAAAGAGAGACAAAACAGGGCAGTTTAGACCTCGTCGTTGGATTCTGACCGTTGACACCAACACCCGGTTTGTGATGGGAGAAAGGAGAGAGTGAGGAGGGTTCGGAAGGGTCGAAGACGGGGAGGGAATACAAGCGGGAAGGCAGAGGGTGAAAGTAGTGAGGGATCCGGTGTGGGAATTCTCTATGTACAGTGTCCCGGGGAGTGTTCGTATATACAGTGCTCCTAGGAGGGCTATACGGTGAGGGGATGGCCTATACACACTACTATACAAGTCGACCTGAAGTTCAGGAGACAGGGTACTCACATGTCCCGCCGCAACTCTTCTCCGAGTTGCGGCCGCTCTCCAGCCACCTCCTGGGGACTCCACCAGTCCTCGCTCCAGATCTCTTCCTCCTCGCCTCCGGTCTTCCCTTCTCCTTGGTCTCCGCTATCTCCGTCCACCGTCTCCAGTTCTTGGTATGCTGTCTCCTGCCACGAGTCCGCCGACAAGAACTATGCTCCTTCTCCGCGGCGTCCTTTTCCGGGTTCCGGTCCGGGACCATAGGCGGGACTTCCGGGGTCAGCGACAGGTGCTTCCGGTTTGCCGTCACTCGTGTTCGATTCCTGCATGGAAAGAGAAAGGGGAGTATGCCGGGTTGCCAGGGACGCGGTGGGATCACCATCGGAGCCCAGAGAGTCAGTACTGAGCCATCGCCCAATAGAGGTAGGGGAAGGTTCCGTTCCACATCCCTTTCCCCTAGCCATCTTTCTACTAGGGTTTGTTGGGGGTGGGTAACGAGACAAGTAGTCGGCATTTCCGTGCTCCACCCCTTTTCGATGTAGAGTTTTAAATCTGTAGGGCTGAAGTGTAAGGAACCATCGTAGAACACAGTCATTGTGTCCTTTGTTTCTCGCCATCCATTCTAATGGCGCATGGTCCGTATATAAGGTGAATTCGCGACCGTCCAGGTAATATCGAAGGCTTTCTACGGCCCATTTAATAGCCAAGGCCTCTTTTTCGATTACTGCATAATTCCGCTCCCAGGGAAAGAGTTTCCGACTAAGGTAGAGGATTGGTCTCTCGTTACCGTCTCTGTCTTTCTGGGACAGCACGGCCCCTATACCCTGGTCTGAAGCATCCGTTTGAAGGATGAACGCCTTGGTGTAGTCGGGACTAACTAGAACGGGTTCGGAAACCAGAGACTGCTTCAGTTGGCTGAAGGCTTGAAGCAATTCCGGGGTGGGATGGCGTAGGGCCTCTTCGGCTTTTGTGGACTTTTTGAGGAGATCTGTTAAGGGAGCAGCCGTCTGTGAGAAGCGGGGAATGAATCTCCTGTAGTAGCCCAGGAGGCCCAGAAAAGCCCTTAATTCCTTCCGTGTCTGTGAAAAGGGGATAGATTGTATGGCATCTATTTTTTTGTTTTGTGGTCTGATGACACCCTCGCCCAGTAGGAATCCCAGATATTTTACGGTTTGAGCGGCCAGTGTGTTCTTGGAGGGATTATTGGTAAAGCCATGGCTTCCCAGCGAGGTAATGACTTTCTGTAAGTGATGTAGGTGTTGGGCCCAATTGTCGCTATAAATGATAATGTCATCCAGGTATGCCCCGGCGTATTGGGAATGAGGTTGTAGGACCTGATTCATGGCCCTCTGGAAGGTGGCGGGGGCACCGTGAAGGCCAAAGGGCATTACCTTAAATTGAAACAGGCCATCCGGGGTTGAAAAGGCTGTTTTCTTTTTGTCCTCTGCGCGGAGGGGGATTTGCTAATAGCCCTTACATAGGTCAAGGGTACTGATGAACTTAGCCTTGCCTATGCGTTCTACCATTTCATCTACCCTGGGTAACGGGTATGTATCAAAACAGGAGATTTTGTTGACCTCCCGGAAGTCTATGCAAAACCGTACCGAGCCATCCGGCTTCGGTACCAAAACAATAGGGGAATTCCAGTGACTGATGAACAGTTCGATGATGCCCATATTCAGCATCATGTCGGTCTCCTCCTTGATCACCGTCCTTCGAGCCTCTGGAACTCGATATGGCCGTTGTCTCACGTTTTTTCCAGGTTCAGTCCGAATACAGTGTTCTATGACCGAGGTATGGCCTGGTAAGGAGGAAAACACCTGCTGAAGGGAGGTCAAGGCAGTACGTAGGTCTTCTCTTTGGGGTTCCCGCAAGTCGGGATCAAAACAGACCTCATAAGGGAGGACTGTTGGGGTAGCGAGACTGGATAGAACAGGTCGGGGTCCTTCCCATCGTTTTAGGAGATTTATATGGTAAATCTGGGTGACCCCTCGTTGAGGATCTAACTCTATTTCATAGGTCACAGGGGTTACCTGTCGTAGGACTTCAAAAGGGCCTTGCCACTGACCCAGAAGTTTATGGTCTGAGGATGGCAGAAGGAGAAGCACCAGATCACCTGGGTTGAAGGAACGGGACCTAGTTCCTTTGTCATACTGACGCTTTTGAGAGGCCTGTGCCGTCAACAGATTCTGACGCACGATTTCTCTTATTTGTCCCAAGTGAGTTTTTAGGTTAGCAACATATTCCGGGAGGGGTTTGGTGCGATCAGGTTCGGCCTCCCAGGCTTCTTTTGCCATGTCCAACAGGGTTCGGGGAGCCCTCCCATATAAAAGTTCGTAGGGGGAGAAACCAGTGCTACTTTGGACCTTGCATCGGATTGCAAACAAGGCTAGGGGTAACATCTCTTCCCATCTTTTGCTTTCGAGGGCCAGTAGTTTCTTTAGCGTGGTTTTCAGGGTGGCATTATAGCGTTCGACTAGACCATCGGTCTGGGGGTGATAAGCAGAGGTCCTTATCTGTTTTACACCAAGCTGTGAACATACCTGTTTCATAAGGGAGGAGACAAAGGGGGTCCCTTGATCCGTTAGGATCTCTCGGGGAAAACCTACTCGTGAAAATATTGAAATAAGGGCTTTTGCAATGTTCTGGGTTGTAGGCTGGCGTAGGGCCACTGCTTCAGGAAAACGAGTGGCATAGTCGACCAAGACCAGGGCGTATCGACACCCACTTCTAGAAGGAAGCAGAGGACCTATAAGATCCATGCCGACCCGACTAAAGGGAACGTCTATGAGGGGCATAGGCTGGAGGGGTACTCGGGGAGGGCGATATTGGCTGTTTTTCTGGCAGACGGCACATTCCTGGCAGTATCGTTTTATCTGCTGATAGACCCCCGGCCAATAGAACCGGTCTAGGATGGACTGTCCCGTTTTTATATCGCCAAAATGTCCCCCTAATAGGTGGCTGTGGGCCAGGAACAACACTTTCTCCTGAAAGGGGCCGGGGATTAACAACTGCGAGGCTTGCTGAGGGCTGCCCTTTCTGTACAATAGTCTATTCCGTTTATAGAAGTAGGGACCTACTTGAAGAGGGTCTTCATTATCCAGAGCCCGATTCCAGGCATTCTGTAATGTGGGATCTTCCTGCTGAGCCGCCCGGAACTCCCTATCAGTTTCCCAGGGATGGTCGTTCACTTGAATGGGATATGCGGTAGTGTGATTTCTTTTCTCCTTCTTCTTTTGGCTCTTGGTTTTGTAGGGTTTAACCGGCATTTCCGTACTGTTACTGGTTTGGGGAAACTGTGCTTCTGCCCACCATTTCTCAAGTGAGTCTGTTGTTTTCTGGAGGAGGTGAGGGAGTCCGCTGTAGTCACTGCCCAGAATTATTTGTTCCGGTAAATTGGGTACCAGGCCTATTTTCAGAAGGCTTCCTTGGTCTGCATGATGTTGTACCCGTACCCTGGCGGTGTGATAAGTCTTGGTGTCGCCGTGTACGCATTGGATGGCAACAGTACCGGTCATTGGTCCTATGCGAGTCGGCAGCTCCTGAGGGCGCAATACGCTTTGCCGGCAACCCGAATCAGCCAGAGCGATTAATGGTTGCCCGTCAATCCTCACCGGACAGTGAAAACGAGGTGGTTCCATCTCCGGGGTGTCACATACTAGATTTCTAACCAGCCCTACCTCCATAGGTTCTTCTTTCTGGGGGCATACTCTGGCGATGTGACCGTAACCCCCACAATGATAGCACTGGGGTCCTGGGGTCGGTTGTCGTGGTAGGACTGGGTAGGGAAAAAGGGGAGTCGGTTCTGGTTTTCTAGGTAGTGAAGGTCTTTGGGCTCGGATGTGATTGGGGTGATGGCTTCGGGTTGGGTGTTCATCCTTTATCCTCTGAGTCTCCTGGGCACGACTGAAAGCGCTGGCGATTTCCACGGCCGATTCCAGCGTCAGGCGGGCGTGTTGGCGTACCCACTTCTGCGTGGAGGGGTGTAAGGAAGCCAAAAATTGCTCCAAATATATTTTAGCCAAAATATCGTCTTTGGAGGAGGTGGCGGGCTTCAGCCAGCGATTAGCCAAATCCTGGATACCGAAGGAGAGAGCCCTGGGGTTTTCTTGCGGTCCTTCCTTCGCTTGTCTGAGGCGTATCCTATAAGTTTCCTCGTCGATTCCTAGCCGCTCTAGAATACATGCCTTTATATCAGCATACGGGGTCTGTCCCTGGATGTTGGCCTGCTGGTAGGCCGCTTGTAACTCTCCGGTAAGCAAAGGACCCAAATAGTGACCCCAGCGGTCGGCTGGCCAAGCAGCAGCATGGGCCAGACGTTCAAAGTTTGTAAAGAAAAAGTCCGGATCTTCGCCTGGGACATACTTTTGTAGGACCACCGACGGGAGGGAGGTAACGGGCCTCTGTTGTCCCAACACGTCAGTTAGTTTTCCTAGGGCCTGGTCTTGTGCCGTGCCTTGACCTTTCAGGACATCGTGTAATTGCCCACGATCCTCTTCGGCAGTCTTTAGGAATTGTTCCATGAGCTTTCCCATCTGCTCCTGGGATTCAGCCAGCTTCTTTACTGCCGCCTCCATGCTTCCGGTGTATCCCACTTCTGACACCACCTGTGGGCTTTGGGTATGGGCGGACCGGAATAACAGGCATGGAGGCCGTATGTAGTGAGCTATGACTTAGTTGTTTTTATTATCATACACAGATGTAGGGTTTGTAGAGGTACAGGCAACAAAGGATTGAAGAGGGAAGGTCCTTGAAGGTAGTCGTCAGGGAGGAATAATCCGGGATGAGCTTGCGTGGTACGTCTTCTTCTTCTAGGCTTGGGGATCCGGTGGCCCTCGGAGTTAAAGAGAGACAAAACAGGGCAGTTTAGACCTCGTCGTTGGATTCTGACCGTTGACACCAACACCCGGTTTGTGATGGGAGAAAGGAGAGAGTGAGGAGGGTTCGGAAGGGTCGAAGACGGGGAGGGAATACAAACGGGAAGGCAGAGGGTGAAAGTAGTGAGGGATCCGGTGTGGGAATTCTCTATGTACAGTGTCTCGGGGAGTGTTCGTATATACAGTGCTCCTAGGAGGGCTATACGGTGAGGGGATGGCCTATATACACTACTATACAAGTCGACCTGAAGTTCAGGAGACAGGGTACTCACATGCCCCGCCGCAACTCTTCTCCGAGTTGCGGCTGCTCTCCAGCCACCTCCTGGGGACTCCACCAGTCCTCGCTCCAGATCTCTTCCTCCTCGCCTCCGGTCTTCCCTTCTCCTAGGTCTCCGCTATCTCCGTCCACCGCCTCCAGTTCTTGGTATGCTGTCTCCTGCCACGAGTCCGCCGACAAGAACTATGCTCCTTCTCCGCGGCGTCCTTTTCCGGGTTCCGGTCCGGGACCATAGGCGGGACTTCCGGGGTCAGCGACAGGTGCTTCCGGTTTGCCGTCACTCGTGTTCGATTCCTGCATGGAAAGAGAAAGGGGAGTATGCCGGGTTGCCAGGGACGCGGTGGGATCACCATCGGAGCCCAGAGAGTCAGTACTGAGCCATCGCCCAATAGAGGTAGGGGAAGGTTCCGTTCCACATAAACATAAACCTTTTTCTTGACCCCTGATTAGACTGAGTAGGTACGTTTTCATCACACACTGGACACAATCTGATATAGCCTCGGGTCAGCGCTTCAGTCCTTTTTTTTTCTCCGATTGCCCCACGTATATACCACTTCCGAGTTCAAACCCGATTCACTTCCGGGTCTTTGAATGCCAGTAGCGCGAGGGCGACTGTGCCGAAGGTAAGGACAATTGTCCTGGGGCATTTTTAGCATTTCGGTACTAGAATTTACAATAATTCTCGAACTAATCATGAGAATACATTGATAACTATTGTTTGGGTATTACTTGCTTTCAGGAATTCGTAACTCACGTACCCGTGGTTGCGGTTTATTGTGGTTATTTTGACGGGGATTGCACCAGATGGATTCAACCTGATTCCAGTGAACAAACGGAAGCTTTAATAATTATAAACAGATTTCTTTGGATTAAGATTACAGCATAATAGCGGGTAAGATTTGCCGTATGTTTACGATTGGATTAATTTGGGTACAAAGCATACCATTATATTCCAGTGGCATACTGTGAATTTCGGGAGATGGCGTTTTACGCAGCTAATATAATATTATCTTTTGTGGAACAGAGAGGTTCTTGGACTCTTAATGAGCGACGATTATATTTACATGCTTTATCGTATCATTAGTATTATGTCGAACGAACAGGTCTTTCACCAACGTTTGTTTACAGACTTTTGACCATTTAGATCCAGTCACAAGTTGCCTTAGAGAATGTGTGTCTTCTCACACATTTCCCACGCAAGCTTTACTGATAGTATGACCCCTATATTTTACAGTGGCAACATATATCGTGACTTGACAAATTTAAAGACACCCTGCCGGGTTGGAAGTATCACCGGATTTGGGGTAAGGTAGCAACTTGGGCATCATTTGATTTTAAACCAAGAGGAGACTAATTGTGAGGATTTGGGAGACTAATTGTGTTCTCTTTATGTCCCTCCCCTTTTCTCTCTGTTCCTTCTCTTCTCTTTCTTTCGATACATATTACTTATATGGAAACAGTAAAGATATTGACATTGCAGCATTTGAGGTATTATAAACCTTGATCTTTTAAACTTGTTTCTCTCTGTGGCCTCTCAAATTGTGTCAATGACTGTAATCAATAAGGATTGGGTGTATATACACAATGTGTGATCTATTAGAACTGCGACACGGGGGAAGTTACACTCTATTTCGTTCAACTCAGACTAAAACTGTAGTTTGGTACACCATTGTACTATCATTTCTCCAGGGGTTCCACACTAGGAGGTGTCTATCGACTTAATAAGTCACTATTGGGATATAATGCATGACAGAGCATATTTTGTTTGAACATGCAGATGTAGGAGTGCGATTTAGGTCATTCCTTTTGTATTTTCCAGCCCTGAACAGTTGTAGCTTCTGTAATTGTACAGTCCTACAACGAAACACGTGTCGGCTGGCTGTGTATTAAGTTACCTAATTTTGATGACCCAATAAAAAGGAGAGACACACGAACCTCCATGAAAACGACGCTGAACAAGAATTTCCTTTTGTATCAATTTGTAAATATAATAGTCACATTGTTGTTGAGATTCTTTTGAGTGCGCAGGATTTTGTGTTTATATTGTAGGGGTGTGTGTTTACACGCTCTAATTGAGGGGTTTTCAAGGGTCTCCCCTTCCTGCCTGCACCATCACCTTTGAGATAAACTTTGCACGTTCACTTTGCTGGAGCGCCTATAAATCCCGAATACTTAAAACCCACTTCTTTGACATTAAGAAACTCCAAAGGTCAGCAGGTTGACCTCCTGTACACAGCACAGGTTCACAACAGCTTAAGCACCCTGCTGGGGCAAGTTTGTTGCCCAGAATCTTCCAACCGCCGCCACCATGCAGCACCAGAGACCAGAAAGAACCCAATGTTCAAAGCTGCACCGACTCCTCTGGGCCCAGGAAAGTCCCAAAGTGCAGCTTGTTGCCTACAAGACAAGTTATTGCCAATGGAAGAATCTGACTGACTGTGAAACCGCGCAACTGGTACTGCAGTGGACACTGGACTTCTGCCAACACCGAGAGGACTTTGAGGAACGTTGACCCCAGGGCTAGGACCAACTCAGCCCCTCCATAAACCAAGGAGTGGCTGCAGGAAGACCCTGATGACCACATTACATCCACAGCTTCGTTGAGAATCTTCGGCATCCTGAATCCCTTGCATCAGGACCACTCTATAGGAATCCATTGCAAAAAGACCCATCAACCGCGTCACATCCACAGCTTTGTTGAGCATCTTCGGCATCCTTCATCCCTTGCATCAGGACCACTTTCATAGGAACCTAAAGCAAAGGATAAAAGTACCTGGAACTGACTGAAGACGCTTCACCTGCTGTTTATGGGGCCCTAACGGATCCTCCTGGCTGGTTCCATGTTGTAGTTATTCGCCCAAAGTAACTCTAACTGACCACTATACAACTAGCCAAAGGTTTTTGCTCAAAAAGTTTCAATGTGACAAATTTGTTGACTTTTCCAAAGCTTGTTCATGACTGAGTGAAAATGAAAATTTACTCTACCATGTAAAATCTATATCTCTTGAACTTGCCATTGTAGTGCCTAAATTCATAAAACTACAGTCTATTGTATAAATTGATGTCAGATTTCTTGACTGCCCAGTGTGTATTAATTCCTTAATTGTTTTGATTCTGTTAAAACCCTTTGCACTTGTCCTTTGTGTAATCTTAGCTGCGCGGATCAACATCGATCCAGGGTTGAGCTAGAGGGTTTGGCATGCAAAACCAACTGGTTCTAAAGGGGTTGGTTAATAAATGACATAGTGAACTTGTATAATCACACCATATAATACATCAAATTTCCTCACACCCTCTATTATGTAAACTGGTGAGGGGTATTAGACTGTCTGTGCCTCCCAAACCTCAATACTCAGTTTTGTAGAACATTATTATAATAATGGGGCTCTAGCTCTTAAGCAAGTTGTCCGAAAAACCGAATATGTTACTTTGTCGGATTCCTTGCAAAAGAATTTCAGGTGTTTGAGTACTCGACTTGGCAGGTAGAGTGTTTTCTTTGCCTGGACTTTCTTTTAACATTTCAAAATGTAACAAGATTAGTACACAATGTGTATGATGCCAGGCATTCACTCATATTCACAAACTGTGTGTAGTATGCTGTTTAAAAGACTACAACGCATGATCGAGAGAGGTAAGACAGAATGCTAGTTGGCAATTATTCATCGCTTTGCAGAAACCTTTTAGACCAGTGTCCGCTGCTACCCGAGCTAGGTGGGTAAGATGGCCTTTGACAGAGGCAGGTATAGATGCCACACAGTTCAGTAGCCGTTGGGTGCGAGAGGCTAAGGCTTTGAAGTCTTTTTTGGCGCTCTTGCTTAGAAGACATCATGAAAGCAGCTGACTGGGCTTCAGAGTCTACTTTCAAGACGTATTACCATAAACCAACTGTTGATCTAGCTTCTATTGATTTTAGAAAGCTTTGAAGGAGCATAATCAGTGCCTCAAGTCCTGCAATAGATTAAACCTTTTTCTAGCTTGTACGTCAAGGATTTTCAATCCACCTCGATTGGTGCAGTCAGGCCAAGAAGATCATGAGAGTAGGGGCTGCCCAGGGAAATGGTCGAGGGTCTGGGGTGGGTGGGAAGGCTACAGGGGACATAGCAGAGCTTCTCCAGCATCCTCAGCATGAGGTGGGGGCTGCTGTTATCTGCCTGTTGGCTTAATTATTCAGTGTACTGTCTCTGATGGAGGTAATGTATTATGGTTGTCCCGCTCGATTAATTTAAGTGATAATGTTGCTGAAATTGAGACCAGACTTACAGCTTCTGCATTTGATTCTTGCAGGCAATGAGGATAAAGGATTTGACAGTCCTGATGAGCCTGATGAAATTTCAGTTTGGGTGTGCCACCGCATATGTTTTCTAAGTACATGTGCACATGATTTTTACACGGGTGGATAGATTCTTCTTTAATGTATTTATCATTACCCGTTCACATTTGCGTAGATCTTCCCTGCGGTGAAAATCTCTTGTATATGATTTTCCGTTGTTTATAAATATATATTTTTTAATATAGCACAATATCAAGAATAACAAAATTGGTGTATGGATACATCACAAGTATACATTGTCGACCTGAAAGGTGTCTTTTTACTAGTACCCATTGTTATTTCCACACCCATACCCATGACTGCCTAACCAATTCAACTGTAGAAATTCCCATCCCAGGAACAGTGTGATCCTGACCATTGATCCTGTTAACGCATCAACAGACTATGGTGTCATCCACTTATACAAAATCATGAGTGAAAAAAGGAAAGAAAAGTATATAAAAAGCAAATTAAAGGAGAGAAGTAAAAAACATAGAATTTCGATAACCATATATTTGTGTGTGGCTGATTCAATTGCTCTGTTCACATATAACAAGCATTGGTAAATGTATTAAGTTTCGCCTATGGTATTATTAATAAGTTAAGAGGTGTGGGAGCAGTGTATGAGAGCAGGAGAATGGTGGGAGTGCTCTTAGTGCAGGGTGAGTGGTGAATGAATGAAGATTGATAAGTGTGTGAGCGCAGGGTGAAAGTGCATCAATGCATGGTGATTGATGGCATAGAGTTCAGTAGTGCAGAGTAGAGTGGCATAGAGCTCAGGGCGGAAAGAGCAGTGTTGCAGAGTAGAGTGCAGAGTGCAGTAGTGTAGAGTGCACTGGGGTAGAGTGCAGTGGTGTAGACCAGAAAGGTGCAGAAAAGAGTGCAGTGGCATAGAGTACATTAGTATAGAATGTAGTGCAGTGGTATAGAGTGGGGTAGAGTACATTGGCATAGATTGCAGTGGCATGCCAGAGGGCAGTGGCATGGAGTGGAACAGAGTGCAGTGGTATAGAGTGGGGTAGAGTACAATGGCCTAGACTGAAGTGGTGTAGAGTAGGTTTTTTCAGAATAGAGTGGAGTGGCGTTTAGTGGAGTGGTGCAGGATAGAGTACAGTGACGCAGAGTAAAGCATATGGTTGAGTAGAGTGCAGAGGCATACAGTGCAGTGGTGCAGAGTAGAGTGGGGTACAGAGAACCTGCTTTAGAATGCAGGGGCGTAGTGTGTAGTGGTACAGAGTATAGTGCATAGGTTATAGAGTTTTGCAATGGAGTGCAGTGGCGTAGAGTACTTTGCTGCAGAGTGGCATAGATTGGAACTGGGCAGAGTGGAGCACCCTAGGCTGAAGGATGCAGATGATAGTGCAATGGCAATAAGTAGAGTGGTGCAGAGTGAAGAGGAGTAGAGTGGAGTGGTGTAGAGTGCAATAGAGTACAGGGGCATGGTTAATGTGGAGTGGTGCAGAGTGTAGAGGAGTAGAGTGGAGTGGTGTAGAGTGCAATAGAGTGCAGGGGCATGGTTAATGTGGAGTGGTGCAGAGTGTAGAGGAGTAGAGTGGAGTGGTGTAGAGTGCAATAGAGTGCAGGGGCATGGTTAATGTGGAGTGGTGCAGAGTGAAGAGGAGTAGAGTGGAGTGGTGTAGAGTGCAATAGAGTACAGGGGCATGGTTAATGTGGAGTGGTGCAGAGTGAAGAGGAGTAGAGTGGAGTGGTGTAGAGTGCAATAGAGTACAGGGGCATGGTTAATGTGGAGTGGTGCAGAGTGAAGAGGAGTAGAGTGGAGTGGTGTAGAGTGCAATAGAGTGCACTAGAGTGCAGGGGCATGGTTAATGTGGAGTGGTGCATAGTGAAGAGGAGTAGAGTGGAGTGGTGTAGAGTGCAATAGAGTGCAGGGGCATGGTTAATGTGGAGTGGTGCAGAGTGAAGAGGAGTAGAGTGGAGTGGTGTAGAGTGCACTAGAGTGCAGGGGCATGGTTAATGTGGAGTGGTGCAGAGTGAAGGGGAGTAGAGTGGAGTGGTGTAGAGTGCACTAGAGTGCAGGGGCATGGTTAATGTGGAGTGGTGCAGAGTGAAGAGGAGTAGAGTGGAGTGGTGTAGAGTGCACTAGAGTGCAGGGGCATGGTTAATGTGGAGTGGTGCAGAGTGAAGAGGAGTAGAGTGAAGTGGTGTAGAGTGCAATAGAGTGCAGGGGCATGGTTAATGTGGAGTGGTGCAGAGTGAAGAGGAGTAGAGTGGAGTGGTGTAGAGTGCAATAGAGAGCGGGGGCATGGTTAATGTGGAGTGGTGCAGAGTGAAGAGGAGTAGAGTGGAGTGGTGTAGAGTGCAATAGAGTGCAGGGGCATGGTTAATGTGGAGTGGTGCAGAGTGAAGAGGAGTAGAGTGGAGTGGTGTAGAGTGCACTAGAGTACAATGGCATGGTTAATGTGGAGTGGTGCAGATGGAAGAGGAGTAGAGTGGATTGGTGTAGAGTGCAATAGAGTGCAGGGGCATGGTTAATGTGGAGTGGTGCAGAGTGAAGAGGAGTAGAGTGGAGTGGTGTAGAGTGCACTAGAGTACAATGGCATGGTTAATGTGGAGTGGTGCAGAGTGAAGAGGAGTAGAGTGGAGTGGTGTAGAGTGCACTAGAGTGCAGGGGCATGGTTAATGTGGAGTGGTGCAGAGTGAAGAGGAGTAGAGTGGTGTAGAGTGCACTAGAGTACAATGGCATGGTTAATGTGGAGTGGTGCAGAGTGAAGAGGAGTAGAGTGGAGTGGTGTAGAGTGCACTAGAGTACAATGGCATGGTTAATGTGGAGTGGTGCAGATGGAAGAGGAGTAGAGTGGATTGGTGTAGAGTGCAATAGAGTGCAGGGGCATGGTTAATGTGGAGTGGTGCAGAGTGAAGAGGAGTAGAGTGGAGTGGTGTAGAGTGCACTAGAGTACAATGGCATGGTTAATGTGGAGTGGTGCAGATGGAAGAGGAGTAGAGTGGATTGGTGTAGAGTGCAATAGAGTGCAGGGGCATGGTTAATGTGGAGTGGTGCAGAGTGAAGAGGAGTAGAGTGGAGTGGTGTAGAGTGCACTAGAGTACAATGGCATGGTTAATGTGGAGTGGTGCAGAGTGAAGAGGAGTAGAGTGGAGTGGTGTAGAGTGCACTAGAGTGCAGGGGCATGGTTAATGTGGAGTGGTGCAGAGTGAAGAGGAGTAGAGTGGAGTGGTGTAGAGTGCAATATAGTGCAGGGGCATGGTTAATGTGGAGTGGTGCAGAGTGAAGAGGAGTAGAGTGGAGTGGTGTAGAGTGCAATAGAGTGCAGGGGCATGGTTAATGTGGAGTGGTGCAGAGTGAAGAGGAGTAGAGTGGAGTGGTGTAGAGTGCAATAGAGTGCAGGGGCATGGTTAATGTGGAGTGGTGCAGAGTGAAGAGGAGTAGAGTGGAGTGGTGTAGAGTGCAATAGAGTGCAGGGGCATGGTTAATGTGGAGTGGTGCAGAGTGAAGAGGATTAGAGTGGAGTGGTGTAGAGTGCAATAGAGTGCAGGGGCATGGTTAATGTGGAGTGGTGCAGAGTGAAGAGGAGTAGAGTGGAGTGGTGTAGAGTGCACTAGAGTGCAGGGGCATGGTTAATGTGGAGTGGTGCAGAGTGAAGAGGAGTAGAGTGGAGTGGTGTAGAGTGCAATAGAGTGCAGGGGCATGGTTAATGTGGAGTGGTGCAGAGTGTAGAGGAGTAGAGTGGAGTGGTGTAGAGTGCACTAGAGTGCAGGGGCATGGTTAATGTGGAGTGGTGAAGAGTGTAGAGGAGTAGAGTGGAGTGGTGTAGAGTGCACTAGAGTGCAGGGGCATGGTTAATGTGGAGTGGTGAAGAGGAGTAGAGTGGAGTGGTGTAGAGTGCACTAGAATGCAGGGGCATGGTTAATGTGGAGTGGTGCAGAGTGAAGAGGAGTAGAGTGGAGTGGTGTAGAGTGCAATAGAGTGCAGGGGCATGGTTAATGTGGAGTGGTGCAGAGTGAAGAGGAGTAGAGTGGAGTGGTGTAGAGTGCAATAGAGTGCAGGGGCATGGTTAATGTGGAGTGGTGCAGAGTGAAGAAGAGTAGAGTGGAGTGGTGTAGAGTGCAATAGAGTGCAGGGGCATGGATAATGTGGAGTGGTGCAGAGTGAAGAGGAGTAGAGTGGAGTGGTGTAGAGTGCAATAGAGTGCAGTGGCATGGTTAATGTGGAGTGGTGCAGAGTGAAGAGGAGTAGAGTGGAGTGGTGTAGAGTGCAATAGAGTGCAGGGGCATGGTTAATGTGGAGTGGTGCAGAGTGAAGAGGAGTAGAGTGGAGTGGTGTAGAGTGCACTAGAGTGCAGGGGCATGGTTAATGTGGAGTGGTGCAGAGTGAAGAGGAGTAGAGTGGAGTGGTGTAGAGTGCACTAGAGTGCAGGGGCATGGTTAATGTGGAGTGGTGCAGAGTGAAGAGGAGTAGAGTGGAGTGGTGTAGAGTGTAATAGAGTGCAGGGGCATGGTTAATGTGGAGTGGTGCAGAGTGAAGAGGAGTAGAGTGGAGTGGTGTAGAGTGCAATAGAGTACAGGGGCATGGTTAATGTGGAGTGGTGCAGAGTGAAGAGGAGTAGAGTGGAGTGGTGTACAGTGCAATAGAGTGCAGGGGCATGGTTAATGTGGAGTGGTGCAGAGTGTAGAGGAGCAGAGTGGAGTGGTGTAGAGTGCAATAGAGTGCAGGGGCATGGTTAATGTGGAGTGGTGCAGAGTGAAGAGGAGTAGAGTGGAGTGGTGTAGAGTGCACTAGAGTGCAGGGGCATGGTTAATGTGGAGTGGTGCAGAGTGAAGAGGAGTAGAGTGGAGTGGTGTAGAGTGCAATAGAGTGCAGGGGCATGGTTAATGTGGAGTGGTGCAGAGTGAAGAGGAGTAGAGTGGAGTGGTGTAAAGTGCACTAGAGTGCAGGGGCATGGTTAATGTGGAGTGGTGCAGAGTGAAGATGAGTAGAGTGGAGTAGTGTAGAGTGCAATAGAGTGCAGGGGCATGGTTAATGTGGAGTGGTGCAGAGTGAAGAGGAGTAGAGTGGAGTGGTGTAGAGTGCAATAGAGTGCAGGGGCATGGTTAATGTGGAGTGGTGCAGAGTGAAGAGGAGTAGAGTGGAGTGGTGTAGAGTGCAATAGAGTGTAGGGGCATGGTTAATGTGGAGTGGTGCAGAGTGAAGAGGAGTAGAGTGGAGTGGTGTAGAGTGCAATAGAGTACAGGGGCATGGTTAATGTGGAGTGGTGCAGAGTGAAGAGGAGTAGAGTGGAGTGGTGTAGAGTGCAATAGAGTGCAGGGGCATGGTTAATGTGGAGTGGTGCAGAGTGAAGAGGAGTAGAGTGGAGTGGTGTAGAGTGCAATAGAGTGCAGTGGCATGGTTAATGTGGAGTGGTGCAGAGTGAAGAGGAGTAGAGTGGAGTGGTGTAGAGTGCAATAGAGTGCAGGGGCATGGTTAATGTGGAGTGGTGCAGAGTGAAGAGGAGTAGAGTGGAGTGGTGTAGAGTGCACTAGAGTACAGGGGCATGGTTAATGTGGAGTGGTGCAGAGTGAAGAGGAGTAGAGTGGAGTGGTGTAGAGTGCACTAGAGTGCAGGGGCATGGTTAATGTGGAGTGGTGCAGAGTGAAGAGGAGTAGAGTGGAGTGGTGTAGAGTGCAATAGAGTGCAGGGGCATGGTTAATGTGGAGTGGTGCAGAGTGAAGAGGAGTAGAGTGGAGTGGTGTAGAGTGCAATAGAGTACAGGGGCATGGTTAATGTGGAGTGGTGCAGAGTGAAGAGGAGTAGAGTGGAGTGGTGTACAGTGCAATAGAGTGCAGGGGCATGGTTAATGTGGAGTGGTGCAGAGTGTAGAGGAGCAGAGTGGAGTGGTGTAGAGTGCAATAGAGTGCAGGGGCATGGTTAATGTGGAGTGGTGCAGAGTGAAGAGGAGCAGAGTGGAGTGGTGTAGAGTGCACTAGAGTGCAGGGGCATGGTTAATGTGGAGTGGTGCAGAGTGAAGAGGAGTAGAGTGGAGTGGTGTAGAGTGCAATAGAGTGCAGGGGCATGGTTAATGTGGAGTGGTGCAGAGTGAAGGAGTAGAGTGGAGTGGTGTAGAGTGCAATAGAGTGCAGGGGCATGGTTAATGTGGAGTGGTGCAGAGTGAGGAGGAATAGAGTGGAGTGGTGTAGAGTGCAATAGAGTGCAGGGGCATGGTTAATGTGGAGTGGTGCAGAGTGAAGAGGAGTAGAGTGGAGTGGTGTAGAGTGCAATAGAGTGCAGGGGCATGGTTAATGTGGAGTGGTGCAGAGTGAAGAGGAGTAGAGTGGAGTGGTGTAGAGTGCAATAGAGTGCAGGGGCATGGTTAATGTGGAGTGGTGCAGAGTGAAGAAGAGTAGAGTGGAGTGGTGTAGAGTGCAATAGAGTACAGGGGCATGGTTAATGTGGAGTGGTGCAGAGTGTAGAGGAGTAGAGTGGAGTGGTGTAGAGTGCAATAGAGTGCAGGGGCATGGTTAATGTGGAGTGGTGCAGAGTGAAGAGGAGTAGAGTGGAGTGGTGTAGAGTGCAATAGAGTACAGGGGCATGGTTAATGTGGAGTGGTGCAGAGTGAAGAGGAGTAGAGTGGAGTGGTGTAGAGTGCAATAGAGTGCAGGGGCATGGTTAATGTGGAGTGGTGCAGAGTGAAGAGGAGTAGAGTGGAGGGGTGTAGAGTGCAATAGAGTACAGGGGCATGGTTAATGTGGAGTGGTGCAGAGTGAAGAGGAGTAGAGTGGAGTGGTGTAGCGTGCAATAGAGTACAGGGGCATGGTTAATGTGGAGTGGTGCAGAGTGAAGAAGAGTAGAGTGGAGTGGTGTAGAGTGCAATAGAGTACAGGGGCATGGTTAATGTGGAGTGGTGCAGAGTGTAGAGGAGTAGAGTGGAGTGGTGTAGAGTGCAATAGAGTGCAGGGGCATGGTTAATGTGGAGTGGTGCAGAGTGAAGAGGAGTAGAGTGGAGTGGTGTAGAGTGCAATAGAGTACAGGGGCATGGTTAATGTGGAGTGGTGCAGAGTGAAGAGGAGTAGAGTGGAGTGGTGTAGAGTGCAATAGAGTGCAGGGGCATGGTTAATGTGGAGTGGTGCAGAGTGAAGAGGAGTAGAGTGGAGTGGTGTAGAGTGCACTAGAGTGCAGGGGCATGGTTAATGTGGAGTGGTGCAGAGTGAAGAGGAGTAGAGTGGAGTGGTGTAGAGTGCAATAGAGTGCAGGGGCATGGTTAATGTGGAGTGGTGCAGAGTGAGGAGGAATAGAGTGGAGTGGTGTAGAGTGCAATAGAGTGCAGGGGCATGGTTAATGTGGAGTGGTGCAGAGTGAAGAGGAGTAGAGTGGAGTGGTGTAGAGTGCAATAGAGTGCAGGGGCATGGTTAATGTGGAGTGGTGCAGAGTGAAGAGGAGTAGAGTGGAGTGGTGTAGAGTGCAATAGAGTGCAGGGGCATGGTTAATGTGGAGTGGTGCAGAGTGAAGAAGAGTAGAGTGGAGTGGTGTAGAGTGCAATAGAGTACAGGGGCATGGTTAATGTGGAGTGGTGCAGAGTGTAGAGGAGTAGAGTGGAGTGGTGTAGAGTGCAATAGAGTGCAGGGGCATGGTTAATGTGGAGTGGTGCAGAGTGAAGAAGAGTAGAGTGGAGTGGTGTAGAGTGCAATAGAGTACAGGGGCATGGTTAATGTGGAGTGGTGCAGAGTGTAGAGGAGTAGAGTGGAGTGGTGTAGAGTGCAATAGAGTGCAGGGGCATGGTTAATGTGGAGTGGTGCAGAGTGAAGAGGAGTAGAGTGGAGTGGTGTAGCGTGCAATAGAGTACAGGGGCATGGTTAATGTGGAGTGGTGCAGAGTGAAGAGGAGTAGAGTGGAGTGGTGTAGAGGTCACTAGAGTACATGGGCATGGTTAATGTGGAGTGGTGCAGAGTGAGGAGGAGTAGAGTGGAGTGGTGTAGAGTGCAATAGAGTGCAGGGGCATGGTTAATGTGGAGTGGTGCAGAGTGTAGAGGAGTAGAGTGGAGTGGTGTAGAGTGCAATAGAGTGCAGGGGCATGGTTAATGTGGAGTGGTGCAGAGTGTAGAGGAGTAGAGTGGAGTGGTGTAGAGTGCAATAGAGTGCAGGGGCATGGTTAATGTGGAGTGGTGCAGAGTGTAGAGGAGTAGAGTGGAGTGGTGTAGAGTGCAATAGAGTGCAGGGGCATGGTTAATGTGGAGTGGTGCAGAGTGAAGAGGAGTAGAGTGGAGTGGTGTAGAGTGCAATAGAGTGCAGGGGCATGGTTAATGTGGAGTGGTGCAGAGTGAAGAGGAGTAGAGTGGAGTGGTGTAGAGTGCAATAGAGTGCAGGGGCATGGTTAATGTGGAGTGGTGCAGAGTGAAGAGGAGTAGAGTGGAGTGGTGTAGAGGTCACTAGAGTACAGGGGCATGGTTAATGTGGAGTGGTGCAGAGTGAAGAGGAGTAGAGTGGAGTGGTGTAGAGTGCACTAGAGTGCAGGGGCATGGTTAATGTGGAGTGGTGCAGAGTGAAGAGGAGTAGAGTGGAGTGGTGTAGAGTGCAATAGAGTGCAGGGGCATGGTTAATGTGGAGTGGTGCAGAGTGTAGAGGAGTAGAGTGGAGTGGTGTAGAGTGCAATAGAGTGCAGGGGCATGGTTAATGTGGAGTGGTGCAGAGTGAAGAGGAGTAGAGTGGAGTGGTGTAGAGTGCAATAGAGTGCAGGGGCATGGTTAATGTGGAGTGGTGCAGAGTGAAGTGGCGTAGAGTGGAGTTGTGCAGAGTGCACTCGAGTGCAGAGGCATGGTGTAATGTGGAGTGGTGCAGAGTAGAGTGCAGTGGAGCTAAGTGCAGTATGCATGGTGTGGTAGGACACTGCCATTACAGACATACAGTTTTACTAATAAAACCATACAGCTTACAAATGATAAGGTGTGGAATTGGCATTACCTATTGCATTGATTTGCTTTGAACATATATTAAAGTATTTGTTTCCAACACATGTCTGAATTAACAAAAAATGTGCATTGTTTGTGCTTTGCTAATTCCGATATACTGTAAAATACTTTCACAAGACACTTAAATGTTGCTGTGTGCTAGAAAAAAACACCCTTTTCTTTAACCCCATGATCCAGCAAGATTGTCACATGAATCCTCTCACTTTGAAGTTGGATAAAGAAAAGTAAAAACCAAGTTCCCTTGGAAGACAGAGCCTTACATTTATCCTATGTCTAGGAATGCCAAGAAAATGTGACAAAAAGATTTACAGGCCTGTTTACAGAAAGGGGCACTTGTGGAAGAATACAAGGAGAGGCAGTGTGAAATGGCTTTCCTCATGGGAGGGACAAACTGAACTTGGACAGCAAAAACTAAATAAAGCCAGCAAACAGAAAGCCAACAAATGCATATAACAAAAGCATGTAACAAACCATAAATCCAACGGTAAGCAACAGGTGGAACGCATTTCCAGGGAGATTTCTGGATGTCACCAATATGTCTTCAACAAGCCAGACAGCTGTGCTGTCTGGTAGGCTTTGACCTAAAAAGTAAACATGTCTCTTCACAAGACCCACTGGTGTTTTGCAGCCAATCATGTTTTGACCTAGCCATTCCGTCGCCACCACACCTTCCTGCCACTAGCTGAATGTGATTTCTCCTTGCATTGTCCCTGCACCGTGTACTGTGACATAATGTATATATCTGTTAAAGGATTAATGCCTAAACAGAGACATCTTTAATTTAATTCTAAGCATAGCTCAACATCTTCCCACGTGTCTACAAGTCTATTAATAGCACTACTGTAAAAAAAAGAATAATTGGGAGAACATTTCACTCTGGGGGCGCTTTGTATTTTGTTTTGTTTTAATAACAAGGGTGTCAGGGAGACAGCATTAAAAAGTTTGAAGACCACGGATGTAAACAAATATGGAAAAAGCTGAAAATACCTGGAGCAAACAGACAATTGGGTCTGCAACACCAAAAGAGTAGCCCCTTCCAATAAGTCAGTTGGGCAATGGTTTTGAAAGACAGACGAGTCTTTAACTGTACTTGACATGCGCCAAATATACACACTTATATTTATGAACCAACTGCACGTCAAGAGAAGGTGGCAGAGAGGAATTGTACCTGCAACAACTTTGTCACTTCTTTTCTTCATGAATATTTTGCTGCTATTATCAACGTTTCTTATGACAAAAATACATCGAACTTCCAATAGTTAAAACCAGTGTGGGAACATAGTATTTTTAACAAATAACTACTATTTAGATAATGTAGGTCAACATGTTTCTGCAGTGTGTGGACCCAGCTAGGTGTCCGCTGCTTTCATCAGGACCGAACTTCACTACTTCATTACTAAAAGTAAGTGACAAATACAATTTATATTACAATAATGTCACCTGGACGTCTTGGGAGTATTTTGATCTTCCCAGGTTCTGAATGTCCGGGGTAAGAGATGATGTCCAGGATAGTAGAGTAATCATGTCAGACAAACAGAAAGACAAGCAAAAGAAACAAACATTGGTGTCTGTAACGTATACATTACATTCAATGGTAGGTATATATGCTATTTATACCTCAAGTGTCAGTAAATGAACACATAAGGCCCATACAGGAGCCTTCCGTCTGCTTACCTATTGGGTAGGACGGACAAAGGTACTACGCCTCACCTGGCTGCAGCTCAGGTGGGTAGAGCACCGCTCTGATAGAAGGAAGCGAGAAAAGGTGGTGTCAGGGATAGGTGATCTGTATTACTGACTCCTTTAAATCAGTATTTAAAATATAGAGTGCATCGAGAAAGTTTTGGTCTTCACTGAAAATTATTTGGAGCTATAGTAAGGCGTGTCAAAAGAGCTAGGACTTTGATAGTTAAAATGGTACCCAGAATGGTTTGTCTTAATCCTGGGAAGAATGTACTTGAAAGACAAAATTCACCTGGTACCTGATCGTACTCGCGGTCTATAGTATGTAAAAGGATTGATGCTAACTGTTTTTATTATTATCTTCACACTCCCAGGTGAAAAATCGGGGGACTGAGCCCAGTGCTATATACATATAGCAACAGAATGTTCTCGTTTATGCCACCTGACTACTTGGCAATAAGATCTTCTCCTGGTGTTAGCCATCTTGCGTTACAGGTACACGTAAACAACTCTACGGACAAAATGCCTGAAATTGACTGCAAAACGACAGGGCATAAGCCATCATTCGCGTGCATGGAAAGCGTTATATGCCTCGATGCTTCCTAACTTCATTGTTTTAAAAGACGGCCATCCTAGATCATTTGTACCCCTATTGTGACCTTTGCGTGCTTGGAAAACATTGTGTGCGTGCCCTAATGTTTCCCAGCCTCATTTTTTCTTTTTCACAAGAGGCTATCCAACATCGTTTGTGCCCCCATAGTAACGTATGCGCGCATAAAAAACACTGTGGGCGTGCCTCGATGCTTCACACTTTTATTGCTTAAGGGAAAGGTTAATCGAGATTGTTTGTGCCCTACACCTTACCTGACCGTCGGTACTCTGAGCGTCCCTCTGGGCCGTCTCGGGGAGGTACCAGTCCGGTCAGCTATGCCGTTTCTGTTTCTTCCTTGTTTACCACGTCATTACATGCAACGCCGTACGTGCATGTTCAGCGTAAGCCGCAAGAGGTAATGGGAATTGTAGTTCCCAATCGCGGCTGTATGTTCAAATGTAGTTCTAGCGGGACATAAGATTCCTGTAGATAACATTTATGTTAATAAAGTTACCCCTTGCTACGGATTTAGAATCCTTGGAAGTGCAAGGCGGAAATGGTCGTATGTACCGCAATTGATGAAGGATATTCGTCCTAATGTGTAGTTTATTGCAATCAGTCAAATAATAATAAGCAGGCCAGTGTTTATCAGTTCCTAGGTCTCAGTATATTGGTGCCAAGGTGGCAGCAGTCATATACCTGAGCAGGGCTGTCAGGAGCTGGACGTAATTCTAAGTCCTGCCACTTCAAACCACTAAATGTCCTCAATGGTGAAAAGGATGTTATTACTCATAGGATAGAATGGCATGCAACGGTTACTTATACGATGCCTACTTTATTATGTTGTAAATATTCATCAATCTTCTAGAGTCCTCCTATAAAAGACAATAAAATAACCACACTAGGTATTTAAAAACCAGAGCAACAGGGAGTACCAGCGCCGGTGAACCGATTGGGGGTTACTCTCTGTTGCTCTGGTTTTGAAATACCTAGTGTGGTTATTTTATTGTCTGGGATAGGAGAACTCTAGAAGATTGATGGCTTCACTTGGGGAGCTGTGTCCTGGACGCAAAACCACCAGGCAATGAAATACTGTTTGCACACAGTATCCGGTCTTGTGGTTTCAAAAGGGGAAAAGAGTGCAAAGCCCGTCTTTGCGACAACTTTTGCGCACAATACTCTATCCCTGCCGCATTGTTTTGCCTACACTATTTTCTCTGGGTTTTGCTTGGAGGGAATTGCACACGAAAATTTCGACGGTGAGTGCAATTTACACTAATTCTCATAATTGGTGCAAATTGTGAAACCAGACACAGAACCGTTTGTACACTTTACACAGCACTTGGAATGATGCCTTAGGAGAACAAGCGCGCGCGCCTCGTGCTCAAAGTAAAGAAAAAAAACATGTTTGACGAGAGGCAGCAGGGGAGAGGAGGGGGCCTGCGCCTGTTTCCCTTGCGAGAGCAAGCAGGAACCATTTGTTAATTACAAACAGATGGCTTTGAAAGCTTTCTCCCGCAAGGGAATCACCAAACGTGCATGCGTTGCCATTGAAAGCAAGGCAGCGCGTGCACATTTTTGGGCAAAAAAGCGAACAGATTACTAAAGGTCTCTCCTATCCAGCGCATGTGTGATGCGTAGGCAAGACCTAGAAAAAGTGCATGAAGTCAGAGCTAAGGATGATTGTTGACTCTTGCCTTTGACGAAATGGGAAATCTCATTTTGAAAACATAGATAAGGAAGAGATTTTCCCATCCAAAGATACCAGATGCAAAGTGGCAACATAGGAAGGGTACAGACGTGTGTGCGGCTCTACCAATGGCAAAATGACACTGAGAAGGATGGGGAATTGTGGTTCCCATTGAGAGGCACATACCTAGAATTAAAAACATGAAAAGGATGTATAATTTAACGTCCCAGTCTGGGCCCACCCAGTTTGAGGGCTTAAGTCTTTAAAAACAGGTTGGAAACAAGAATTGGTAAGAAATTTGTATTTAAATTCCGCAATATGACATACTCTTGGGTAAGCCCTCAGGGCAATGAGACAGAAGAGAGGGTGGGATGATGTGATTGAGACAGTAGGAACTTTCCTGTTTATAGATTGAAATGCACAGAGAAGGAAAAGACCACTACCAAAAATAAACACAGAGAAGGAACAGACACAGAGTGATGAGGTCGCTTTCATAGACAAACTCTTGAGTAAGGCAACCCCTATATCACAAAGCAGCCACCGCAGCATGTGCCACAGCACAGATAACTTGCTCACTTTGCCACTGGATTCAAGCAAGCCTGGCTGATGACGGCTGATAGCCAGAAACCGGTCCTAGGAAGCTTGAATCCGGTCCAGGGAAGGCATGGCTTGGCAGTTCGGGCTTTTGTACAGCATAGATAACAACATATATTGGGACACCTTTTTGCTCAATATATGTTGTTGTTTAGTTTCACACGTGCTGTTTGGGCTGGGCACGACAACATTGAGCACGCAACAGTAAAAAGTGGAAGCTTATGCAAAAATGGAAAGGATGGCTGATGAATGTGTATTTGACTTGAAGCAAAGGAAGATACTGCAACAACACATCTAAGGGCACTGATTGAGGGCATCGGGTGGAGTGATGTGGAGAAATTTAGGGGACTGTGGTTAAGGAAGGAAAGAGCAAAGATAAAAGAGACCCCCAAGGGACGGAAAGAGAGAAGTCACAGAGGGAGTAGTGAAGAAGTTCCCTTTGAGGGAAGAGCAGGGAGGAACTTATGTCCATGTCCCTTGGTCACAAACAGATTGCTTCCATTTCACAAACACTTTCCTTTCACAAACACTTTCCTAAAGTTGAGGCAAAATCCTTACAAATGGTACACTCAAATAGATCAAATAGTGACCATTGCAAAGATCTTATGGGAGGACTTGCCCCAAAACAGGGAGGCCTACCTAAAGTCACTGGGCACCACCCATGTGGCAATTGCAGTGTGTGTCACCTGACCACCACCACAAAAACCTTACAACTAGAAACAGGTAAAATCTGGACACAGCGAACCCACACCAGCTGCAATAGTCAAAATGAGGTCTACCTAATCACTTGCCCATGTGGCTTACGATACGTGAGCATGACCGGGAGAAAAGTGAAACAGCGCATTTGTGAGCATAGGAGCACTATCGGGTGCAAGAAGGCGACCACAAAACTTACAGAAAAATTTCATGGCAATGAACCACACCACGAACGACATGAGGTGGACAATAATCGAACTTGTCGAACCTGGCGGGAATACGACACAGCGTCTGTTCGAAAAGGAGCAAAGATGGATCTATAGACTTTCTACAAACCTATCTGGTTCAAACGATAATATACCTTGGAATACGGTCAGACAGAGATGATCTATCCTACACAATTTTGGGACTAGTATAATGTGTGGTCACTAGCAACACACATGTCCGAAAAACAACCCTACAGTGAGATTAACCGGGTTTGGAATATCCGTAATAATATCCTTTGGGGCTGTCACTGGATATACACACAAGATCCCTATGTTTATATGCAACACTCATGAAGGCTATCGTACAAGAACAAGACCGTGTCATCAAAAGAAAGATCAATAAAGTTTAATACGTGTCACACATCAGACTTTTTCCATCCACTCCCTTACTGAAAAACAAAATCAGTTCATAGTGCCCCGATCCCTTTAGAAACGCTGCAATTGCGCATTCCTGATCGCGGTCACCTGACTAGAAACAACGTGCCCCGATAGGTTAACGCTAAACAAATCACACGACTCCCTTTAAAATACACAGAAGTTCGACTCGCACTATCCTCGGGATGTCGTACGGTTTGGATAGGTATCCTCCGGGCCACTGCCTACTGACAAGTAAGTGCTGCGGGGGGACATAAAATACTGGGTTGACACCTCGTTACTCCGAAACTTCCCTTTACCGCTGCCTTTTATCAAAAAACAATGCTCGAGCACACTTGAGAAACGTTCGATAATTTGCCTTTTTGTTTACAGAACGCTCTTAGGCGGCCCCCGACTGACATCCAGTCCCAGCGAAAGAGAGTAGGTTCAGCCCAGCCTCATCCAGGCGCGGAGGTGGCGCAGACAGGCACCCACTCGGGCGTGTCCCACACACGCTCAGTGCTTCCATTCTGTCTCATGCTTTTTAAGTGCTTGTGATGCACTCTTATTATGATGTTTCTTGCTCTATGTTGAAGGGGATGACGCATTGTTTGCAGTCGTGCTAGGTGATTCTTCCAAGTGTTGTTCGCGGTTCTGTGTCCTTGATAGATAGGTTGCCAGTTAGGCAATCAGTTAGCAGGATCGTAGAGCTAGAAGGACGCTGGTGGATAGGCTCCACTATTCATCTTGTTTATTCAAATAAACTTCATTGTGAACCTCACATACCTGACAGTGTGGTTTATTCAGAAAGTATCTACAACAGCCTGCTCCTGCCTCCAGGGCAATGGCAGTACGGACTTGGTAGGCCTGGCCCCAGAACAAGAAATCACCATTGAGTGAGCCATCAGACACTGAGAGAGGAGGCTTTATTGTCCATGCAGCTGTCTAATGAAAACTCTGTGGAAGCCTCACAGGGAAGTCAGAGGGAGGGAGGGAACTCCTAAAGAGGGAATGTAAATCCACTGTGCGGATGGGGCAAAGGCTCTTTACACCAGCCCAAATTATGTTGGCAAGTGATGTGATTCTTCTAATAATAATATGATGTTTTGCATATCACATCAGACAACACTTGTTTTTTCAAGGCTTTGTAAAAAAAGGTACAACTATTACTCAATGTATTAGTACTCAGTTTACCTTCCTCAGAAGAATGCAAGGCTGTGTCTTAAAGATGGATCAACTTAAGCCCAAAACAACTCTTCCATAGACGAGGAATTAAGTTTCTAATATATTATCGTCAGCTGCAACTTAATGTCACATTCACTGGCCATGTTTGTTACATGAACTCACTCTACTCTGAGCTTTTCCTCAGTCTCTTTCACCCAACGAGAAAATTGATAGCTATACTTTAAATGGAAATCGAGAACCTGCATTTTATTTGACATTGCTATTGATCTAGAAAGGACAACAGAAGCCTTAAATATGTCACATGGAATCTATCGGTTTTCCACAATCACTCCCCAACACTGGGAGACGTTACATGATTCAAAGAAAGATTTCCCCAGTATTCTCTAGTCTCATCAGCTGAGCCCACTCGTACACGACTAGAGTGTTTCTGCAGTGGAGAATAAGGCAGGGTTGAGCACTCAGGATAAGGTCAAATCAATGTTGTCCTATTGAGCCCAGGTTATTAACTCAGTTACCAGTTCCAGTTTAACGCAGTCACTTTTCCCAAGTCAGACAAGCGTGCGTGCCTCGCACTCAAAGTAAAAACAAGCGTGTGCGCTTTGCGCTGAAAGGAAGCAGCATGGGGAGGGGGGGCGGTATCCCTTGCGGGAGCAAGCAGGAACCATCTGTTAATTACAAACAGATGGTTTCAAAGCTCGCTCCCGCAAGGGAATCGCCAACCGTGCACACGTTGCCATTCAAAGCAATGCCATGCGTGCACGTTGTTGGCAGAAAAAGGGAATTGATTGCTAAAGGTCTCCTATTCGCGCTGCATAGGGGACACCTAAAAATATTGCAGTGACACATTATATGCAAAGAGAAGGGGACTGAAGGAAGTGGTTATGATCACACAGATCAAATTAGCCCAGAATTAAGCGATGAAGGGAATGAATATGCCTGGCCCAGGGTTAGACTTTGATACAGCTATAACAATGAAAATGCAGGGAGTCTCGATGTCCTATGGAGGAAATGTGCAATGGATGGGAAGACAGAGAGATATGCACAATCAACTACAGGTGCTCTGAAGCGACTGTGGTAATCTCTCCGCGTCTAAGGACAGAGCTGGCTTTTGTGAGTGGGTGTGCAAGGGTGGGTGTGTGTGTAGGGAGAGGAGGGGTGGGTGTGTGGGAGTGCAAGTGTGGGTGTGTGTACAAGGGTGGGTGGGTGTGTTAACTGTGTGTGTGCAAGGGTGGGTGGGTGTGACAGTGAACTGCTGCCTGCGCAGCAGGAAGGAAATACATTAATAGTACCAGCATTGGACCGGCGGGATGGCACAGCAGCGAAGACTTCACCACAGTGACTCTCACACAGGTCATGACCGCGCTGAATCATCAGGGCATCGGGCGCTGCGGGGTGACTGCACGCAGTTCTGCAAAGCTGTGCGCCCGCGACCCTGTGCAGTGCTGCGGCTCATTGAGCCCACCGCTGCTGCTCGCACCGCTATCTGCTGCGCAGCCATTTGTCTATCAGACATCTAGTCTGCAGCCTCTCATCAAGTAAAGCCGCTCGAGTCTGGACCGGGTCCAGCTGCTGAAGAGAGCTTGGTGTCTGCAGAGCTTCATGAGGCTGGCCTGTAGTGTGGATCACTCTCTCTGCTTCAGTTTCAGGTATTTTATTCTAATATATTTAATTATGTTGGCGCGTGATCATGTCACTGCTGACTAACTCTGAGCATGCTCCATCTCTGCTGACTGTTCAGGTGAGGCTGCACTTGGGACGGTGCCGCGACGGGCCCTGTTGCAGGGATGAGATCACTGCAATCAGCACTACTGATTGTTTAATTTGAAAGGACAGGTCACACAATTGAGAGCTTTGACAGTACACACAACTCCAGAGCTCATGTGGACCTTTAAAAATTGATTATAAGTGCTGACAGTGACTGTGCTTTACTTGACCTGTGTTGCCCTCTATCGTACCCGGGGGTCGAAGAGGTTACCTGTTTGTCCAGTAATGCAGTGGCTGGAGTGTGTGCGTATCGTCATTTATTCTACTGAAAAATTGAGAAGATGGTGTGCCACCAAGTCTTTGCTCGGCTTGCCTAGATGGTTAAATCCTATTAGGAGGTGCACCTTATCACAGAGTCTGCTGTAGTAGGAATAACATCTCTGTGTTGCAAGAAACATGATTGTCTGTCCTGTTTAGTTTTCATTGATAAGACCTTAAGTTTGTTACGTTATTCTTTTTTTCTGTGATATGCAGATATATTTTCATTGCCTATGACAAGAAAGCACCCCTTGGAGGTATTCTAGATTGCTGTGATATGTACACACTTGATTGATTATCTTAAATAATATGTACATTCCACTGAAATATGTTAAAAAATGCTCTTATCTGAAATGCGAACAGCATACGTAAAAGCTGTGCTGCGCTCGAAATAGGATAAGTATATCAAGGACTGAGTGAGCTGCATCAGTCTTTGTAGTTTACTCATATTCATGCTGCTTTTAGCGATTCCTGACTCAAATGTAAATATTGCCTTCCTAAACAGGGCCAAGAGACTCAATGAATATTGTAAATAGCACAATGACTGCAGCTGTGTTTGTGCGGGGCGGGCTTTGCTAGGTTTGATGTCAGCTCTTCTCCCTAAGGTCAGTGTGCGAGGATCCACCGCTCTCTAGGCCGCCTCTGGGGGTCTGTCAGTTCTGAGGCCGGTGGGGATCAGGTGACACCCTGCTCGAGTCCTGGGATGTCCGTTCGTTCAAATGATGCCGCCAGGAATGCAATGGATTCCCAGGATGGAGTCGATTCGTTGTTGAATAAAAACCTCCCACAGGAGTGACGCGGGGGGGGGGTCACCGGCGGCTGTCGGGCTTCGAGGGGCTGTAGGGCCTCGATCTGTCCAGCTGCCGTCTCAGAAGCAGCGCGGCCCGGAGCTCCCTCCTCCCCTCGAGGGCGGGGCCCGCGCGGCCGGGACCGGAGCCTCAGTGAGGGCGGGGCGGGGGGGGCGGCCCCCTCCGGGCCCAGAGCTGAGCTTCCCTTCCTCCTCCTCCCCCTCTCTGAGGTCGCCGCTCTTTACTTCCGGTTCACGCAGGGCACATGTTCTCAGTCCCTCCTTTGTTTCAGTCACCGGAAGGCCTGTTTTCAGTTCAAGACGCGCGTCCCACAGTACCGGAAGTGCAATTTCCCTCTGCAGCCTACTTCAACCCGGAAGTACAGCCTCCATCTGCCTCGGAGGCTTCTTCCGGTCCGTTGTCTCTGTCGGCGGCTCCGGCGTTACAGCGGAGCTGGACCGGGAGGAAGACTCGCGGGAGGTACGAAGAGGAGGAGCCAGGGAGGGCGGGGGCACAAGGAGCTCATGGGGGCGGGAGGAGGGGCGCAGGGGACTCATGGAGGGGGGGCACAGGGGTCGCATGGAGGGGGGAGCAGGGGGCACAAGGGTCTCATGGAGGGGGGGAGCAGGGGGCACAGGGGTCTCATGGAGGGGGGCACAGGGGTCGCATGGAGGGGGGAGCAGGGGGCACAAGGGTCTCATGGAGGGGGGGGGCACAGGGGTCTCATGGAGGGGGGGCACAGGGGTCGCATGGAGGGGGAGCAGGGGGCACAAGGGTCTCATGGAGGGGGGGCACAGGGGTCTCATGGAGGGGGGAGCAGGGGGCACAGAGGTCTCATGGAGGGGGGGAGCAGGGGGGCACAGGGGTCTCATGGAGGGGGGGAGCAGGGGGCACAAGGGTCTCATGGAGGGGGGGAGCAGGGGGCACAGGGGTCTCATGGAGGGGGGCACAGGGGTCGCATGGAGGGGGGAGCAGGGGGCACAAGGGTCTCATGGAGGGGGGGGGCACAGGGGTCTCATGGAGGGGGGGCACAGGGGTCGCATGGAGGGGGAGCAGGGGGCACAAGGGTCTCATGGAGGGGGGGCACAGGGGTCTCATGGAGGGGGGAGCAGGGGGCACAGGGGTCTCATGGAGGGGGGAGCAGGGGGCACAGGGGTCTCATGGAGGGGGGAGAGCACAGGGTCTCATGGAGGGGGGAGCAGGGGGCACAGGGGTCTCATGGAGAGGGGGAGAGCACAGGGTCTCATGGAGAGGGGGCGGGGGCACAGGGGTCTCATGGAGGGGGAGAGCACAGGGTCTCATGGAGGGGGGAGCAGGGGGCACAGGGGTCTCATGGAGAGGGGGGGCAAGGGGTCTCATGGAGGAGGGAAGGCGGCACAAGGGTCTCCGGGGATGCCTGGTCTCACCCTGGAGATACCCATTAAGGGACCATCTCTCAGGGAAGCCAGGAAGGGTTTCGCAGCGGTCGAAGCGCCTTGGGACCCTACGGGTAAGTAGTGCGCTATATAAATGCCTATACATACATACAGGGCACGAGTCGGGGTACCACGCGGGTGGACGGCATCCCCCCACCTATTTCCGAGGGTTTTTCAGGGTGGACGCCGTCCACCCTGCTAAATCAAAACTGCGTCCACCATTAAATAAAAAACAGGAGCGCGGCGCGCACAAAGTAAATAAAGCATTTCCGTAATTTGAACCGGGCACAGCTTGCCCCCACCTCCCTTCTTGACACCGATGCTGTATGAAAGCTCAGACCCCCAGCAGCACTGTAGAGGCACAGCGGGATGGCAACCCTCACACCTTCAGCCCTTGATGAGCTGTTAAGAGGTGCTTGAAGGTGACTGAGAGGGAGGGGCTGCAGCTTCAGGAGCGGGGCATCCATTCACATGCAAACAGCCCTGAATGCGTCATGGCTCTGCTATTTAGAGGGGGGCTCACACATTCCATTTCTACCCAGGGCCCCAAACATCCGAGACTCGGCCAGATTACACCCCTGATTACACCGAGGCATCACGTGGTTCTCTTCACAGAGCGTAATTACTGTCACTAAATTGTAAGCAAACCTCGGTTCTTCAAACATGCATAATGTAATACAAAAAAGAAATGGCACAATCGCACCCACACTGATGAACAAAGTATGGAGGACAATCAGTTCTCTCGGAGTATCTCCTGTAAGTACTTTACATCACAGGGGGGGATGGCATTTTGGACAGAGAGCCTGTCTTCTCGTTGTCTTGTGCAGGAGGGGGCGAGAAGCCCAAGATGATACTAGAATACTGCATGCCCACCCCTGTGCCCACCCTGGTGGATCACGTTCCCTCTCCTGTGATGACTCCTGCTCCTGTCCCCCCATGTTGTGGCTCCAGTCCACCCCCGCCTGTGATGGCTCTTGTCCCCCCCCTATGGTGGATCCTGTCTCCGCCCTGGGTGGCTTCTGTCCCAGTCCTGGAACGGCCCCTGTAGCAAGGGTGAAGTTCTTGATGGGCCTCTTCTCAAAAGGGCTCAGCTCAAAATTAATATGGAAAGGTGGGCGAGTAAGTAAGTGAAGGGATATGTGAATGGCTGGATGAAAGGGTGAATGGATGAATGAAAGATTGAATAAATGGATAATGAGAGAGGATAGATGGATTGATGAGTGAGGGGAAGGATGGAGAGAAAATGTAAATAGCTGGATGTATGGGTGGAAGGGTAGCTGGATGATTGATGAGGGGAAAGATGGATGAGGGATGGAGGGGAAGGATGGATGAGGGGAAGGATAAATGGATGGAGGGGAAGGATGGATGGATGAAGGGCGAGGATGGATGGATGAAGGGCAGGATAAATGGATGGGATGGATGGATGGGTGAGGGGAAGGATGGATGAAAGGAAGGATGGATGAAGGGAAGGATGAAGGATGGATGGATCAGGGGCAGGATAAATGGATGGGATGGATGGATGGGTGAGGGGAAGGATGATGGATGAGGAGAAGGATGGATGGATGGATGGATGGAGGGGAAGGATGGATGGATGAGGGGCAGGATAAATGGATGGGATGGATGGATGGGTAAGGGGAAGGATGGATGGGCAAGGGGAAGGATGGATGGATGAAGGGCAGGATAAATGGATGGGATGGATGGGTGAGGGGAAAGGATGGATGGATGAAAGGAAGGATGGATGAGGTGATGGATGGATGGATGACGGTAAAGGATGGATGATGAGGGGAAGGATGTATGGGTGGATGGATGGGTGAGGGGAAGGATGGATGAAAGGAAGGATGGATGGGTGATGAGGGAAAAGGATGGATGGATGATGAGGGGAAGGATGGATGGATGATGAGGGGAAGGACAGATGGATGGATGGATAGATGATGAGGGAAAATGATGGATGGATGATGAGGGGAAGGATGGATGATGAGGGAAAAGGATGGATGGATGATGAGGGAAAAGGATGGACGGATGATGAGGGGAAGGATGGATGGATGATGAGGGGATGGATGGAAGGATGTGGAGGGGAAGGACAGATGGATGGATGGATGGATGGATGGATGATGGGTGTGTGAAAGGATGGATGGATGGAGAGTGGGTGAAGGGATGGATGGATGGGTGGGTGAAAGGATGGATGGATGGAGAGTGGGTGAAGGGATGGATGGATAAGTGGGTGGGTGAAAGGCTGGATGGATGGATGGATGATGAGTGGGTGGGTGAAAGGATGGATGGATAAGTAGGTGGATGGATGGATGATGAGTGGGTGGGTGAAAGGATGGATGGATGAGTGGGTGGGTGGATGGGTGAAAGGATGGATCAGTGGATTGGATGGTGGGTGGGTGAAAGGATGGATGAGTGGGTGGGTGGATGGTGGGTGGATGATGGGGGGTAGGTGGATGAGTGAAATGATGGATGGATGGATTGATAAGTGCAAGGGTGAATGAATGGACATATGAGTGAAAGGGTGGGTGTAAGTATGGATGAGTGAGTGAAAGGGAGAGTAGATGGACAAAAGGATGAATAGATGTGTGAAGGAGTGAAATGATAGATGGATGAGTGATAGGGGCAATGGATGGATTCATGAGTGGATGAGTAGATGGATGGGTGGGTGGGTGGATGGATGGATGGATGGAAGGAAGGAAGGCTAAGTGAAAGGGTCGATGGAGAGAGAAAGGGAGGATGGATGGATGACTAAAGAGTGGATGGGTGGAAGGATTAGTAAGTGAAAGGATGGCTGGATTGGTGAAAGGGTAAATGGCTGAATGGATGAGTGAATGGATGGATGGGATGAAGAGTGGATGGATAAGTGTACAGATGGATAGGGTGAAAGGGTGGATGGATAATGGAGGATGAGTGAAAGGATGGATGAGGGGATGGATGAAGGGATGGATGAGTGAAATGATAGATGGAAGGATACATGATGGATAGGTTTGCAAATGGTTGAATATTTTTGGAAATGGCTGGGCTTACTTATATACTATTGCGCGACCTCTGATGTGTCTGTAAAATGTACCTATTGTCCTGAAGTTTTGTCCTGAATTTTGACCTCCTGTCCAGAATTTGTGTCCTGAATTTTGACCCTTTGTCCTGAATTTTTACACTCACCGTCCTGAATTTGCACCAATGCCAGTTGGTCACCCTAATTCTTTGTGCGGTAGAACCGAGGCTCTTTAACACAGCAGCATGAGAGTGACGAGAGAGAAACCTGGCAGAGTGCTGCCAAAGAGCTCTCCCACTCAGAATATTTCATTATTCAAGTGATCGTGAACAATTAAGGGTAAACTGAGATGTGAAAAACTAAACACAATGCCATGCGGCTGCACAAGACTTGAGGATTTAATTAAGTATTAGTACTAGCAAGTGTGCTGTAAGTTAAACTGAAACATTTTACATGCACTGTGCGCCTCGTGCGTGTAGAATCAGAGTCCCACTAGACCCGGCCCTGCCAATTAAGTGCCGGCGCTAAGCACTGGCACAAATTAAGCCCTGCATTGAACAATTGACACCAGGCTACAAAATGTAAGTAGTATGATGGTGTACCCTTGTGTGTTCTTCCGTGTGTCGCTGTTTCCACATGGAATGTTTAATGATGACAGCAACGCCCCCTTCTAGTTTTGTGTTGTTGGTCTGAATTGTATAATTTTGTGGAATGGGGAGGTGTAGGATGGCGCTGGATTGTTCATTTAAACATGACTCCATGATGACGTCTGACTTGGCATTACATATGTCAGTATATTTTTAATTTAGGCTCAATCCTGTCAGTGTTTGGATAATTGCACTACTGGATAGGGGGGCACAAAGTTTTGCAAAGGTTCTGCCCGCTTTCTTCAAGGGGTCCCCACAAAATGACATCATGAGCTAGGCCCACCCCGATTTTATAGTAAGTAGTCTCTGTAAAGGGGGAAACAACCATTACAATGCATGAGTCATAATCGGCCCTTTTTTTAGGAACTATCACAAAAATAAACAGTATTAATACAAAGTAAAGCAATGTTTATATTTTGTTGCACTGAAGTAAATGAAGGCAAATAAGTCAAACTAAAATATACCAAAACTAAATACATTTCCTAAAATAAATAGAAATAAATAAATCTGCTAAAATAAATATAATGGCCAGTTAATATATCTAAAATGTAGGCATTGACCCAAGTTAATGCCCCGGCAGCTCCATTGTCAAGATTCCCAATGTTAGACTAATGTTCTGATTTGTTACCTTTGCTGCAAATTGTAAAGCGTTCTGATATCCTTCGGGATCAAGTTCGCGCTATATAAAACTTTATAAATAAAATAAATAAATCTAGCCACAGCTAGAGAGAGGCAGCTGGGACAAAACTATTTAATACAGAGTCGCTAGTTTACAATAGGTGGGGAGATAACATATAACACTCATCGATCGAATAACGTAAATATGGAGCCCTACTGTGTGTAATAGTCATTGTCGAGTGTGGGAAACAGCCTCTCTGGGAACCTGTAATGTATACAAAATCTTGCAGTCAAACTTTCCTGTAGCGTTTTGAAAATGTGTTCATGTCACCTTCGCCAAACTTCATCCACATTTGGGCTGCTAATTCCTCCATGCAGGGACCTTAAGTCACAGGCTTAAGTACCAAGCAGCTTCAATTGTTAAATCTTGGATTATATGCAAATGATAGATCTGCCTTACATGTGATGTCACTTCCTGTTGTGATGTCACTTCCTGTTGTGATGTCACTTCCTGTTGTGATGTCACTTCCTGTTGTGATGTCACTTCCTGTCGTGATGTCACTTCCCGTCGTGATGTCACTTCCTGTGACCACGCCTACCTTGGAGAGTCCCCCCACTTCTTTTTTTAGGACTTGTGCCCTGCATACATACATACATACATGGAGGGGGGGAGCAGGGGGCACAGGGGTCTCATGGAGGGGGGGAAACAAGGGTCTCAGAGGTAAGAGTTTCAGGGCATTCTGGATCTCAGTGGAGATTACCATGTTTTTTTCAGCAGAGAAGGAGAACAACTGTTCGCAATTGGGTAGAGTTTTGTTGTCATTTGGTGGGGCATTGCTTTCTCTGATTGATTGGTTTTTGATAAGTCCGAACAGTTTTTTTGGGACGATATGTTGCGGAGTCAAGTTGATGTCGAAAGAATGTTGCTTTGGAGCTTCTAATGTGTCTATTGTAGGTGCTCTGTCATTGTCGTAGAAGTTTAAGGGGACTCATAGACTGGGAATGTCTCCAAGTACTTTCAGCAAGTCGGAGGCACCGGCGTTCCTCGTTAAAGATGCATTTGGTGGTATCTTTTGGATGTGATTCTCTTTAGTTGTTTAGGGGCAACGGCGTCCATGATTTTTGTCATGGAGGTGATGTAGTGATTATTATCGAGCATGTTGGGGAGGAGGGGCAGGTTGTGGTTACTAAAACGTAGATGGGTCAAAATTGCAGGTGTCTCTGACCCAGTATTTGGCTTTTCTATATTCGCCTCTAGAGCCAACTACTGTTTCAAATATAATGAAGGTGATGCAGTAGTGGTCAGTCCAGTTGCAGGATAGAATGGATTCGATTTGAATGGTCTTTTCTTTAGCAATGATTAAATCTAATGTGGCGCCCTTGTTGTGGAAGGGCTTTTGCAGGCTTGGATAAAATTGAGGTCACGGAGGAAGGCTTTAAAGTTATTAACCAGTGGGTCCTTGGGATTTTTCCAATGAATGTTAAAGTTGCCAAGAAGGATCTGGATGTTTCTATCTTCATTAGTGGAGGATATGATCTCCATAGTCTGTTCAATATATGTGTGGCTATCTTCAGGAGGGTGGTAAATCATGTGAAGAGGGTATGCAGTGTTGTCATTGTGGAGAAGTTGGTCCTAAGGTATTTGCAAGAGGACAGTGATAGAAAAAGTGTTTGTTTCATGGGTAACGTGGATCTGTGTATACAAGCCAGGCTGCCACCCCGGAGCGGCCAGAAGTGTCAAGTCTGATGATGTCATGATTGGGAAGGACTAGTGTGTCAAGAATAGGGGAATAATGTTTCGTTCAGCGAGTTTCAGTGAGCATAAGGATGTTATGGTTGAAGTTGAGTATAAGATCAGGTATGTCAGCCTTGTGTTCCAGAGCTGAGAGACAATTGAGTAAAGCGCATTTAAGGAATTGTTTAATATTAGTGGTAGAAGAGTGTGAGATGGGAACTTGTTTGAGGTTCATGTTATTAATGTACCTATATCTAAGTAGGGATTTAGTGTGACATGATAGTCTGATTTTTTTCCTGCAGTTGTCACAGGCCTGGTTATAGGTGGTGAGGAGGGAGAGAATATTATATTTCAATAGTTGTCTAAATAACCGATTGGGATGGGAGTTATTGTCATGATTCGGCTTGCAGCACCAACCAGGTTGCGGATCCTGGGTCTTGGTCAGGCTGACCACAGTGCAGTGAGTCTGGCAGCGCGTCAGCTGTGAGGACAGTGTGTGCTCCAGGTTGGAGTTTATCTGCCTAAGAATACGGATGTCAGCCCTGATTAACAGTAATTCTGTTTTTATGGTTTCAAGCGTGGAATGAGCGTCTTGGCTCTTGGTGGGCTCCTGATTGGTGGGAGCATCTAAATCAGGAGGGGTGGCAGAGTCAGAGTGATTGAGGTGGCACACAAAGGTGGGACCCTTAAGTGTTGACTCCGCAGTGGCTGGGTTATTGGGAGTGGAGTGCGTATTGTACTGGTTGGTGCTGGAGTTGATGGGATCCACTAACGGAGTCTCAGTAGTGCTGAATGATATGGAGTGGATTATGTGCTGTACTGGTTAAAAGGAGAGTTGGTGTTGGCTTCATTAGATGGGCAGGAGGCAGTGTTGGTGGGGTGTTGGTGTATAGCAATGTCCGAATTAGCAGTAGAGACGGCGAGTGATGGGCCGCAATTGTAGCCGTGGGTGAGGTGGTGTCATCATGGGGAGAGTGGTGTGAAGAGGGGTCTTGGGTGGTGGTGGGTTGGGTGTGTCACATGAAGAGGAGGTAAAGGGGAGTGCGAGGGGATGGGCGGGGCAATGGTAGAGTCAAATTTGTTTTTCATGTAATAGAAAATGTTCACAAAAAGTTCCAGGTTGCGATCAGAAGCTAGGATGAGTACGGTGCCTTTGTCATAGATGGAGATGGAGGCTTCCGCATTGTACAGTGGAGAGGAAGCAAAAGTGAGTTTCTGACTGTGAGAAGTTGGCCCGATATGCAGCGTTCGCTATTCTAGCGACCGCTATGTATCGTTCCAAACGACCCTTTTGATGATTGGTTGTAAGTCAACCTAAAGACCAGCTATCCTAGTAGCGTGGATACGAGCAGTCTAAGGCTAAAGACTCGAGAGGGCGTGTTAAGCCAGCTGTTTACCACACATGTACCCCTTGAACACCAAGTGAAAGGACACCACACAAGTGTTATGAAAATAAACAGGATATTTATTAAGAATCACAACAGCCCTGCACTCTTTATGAGGACAGGGTACTAAGCACAAACCAAATCTCTTAGGAAAATACTTCAAGTGCACAATTAAACAAGTGTCCGAGGACACGGAAAGTTTAAGGTCTCGGGCGGGCCCGATAAGGCAAGTCGGAAGCGAGGGACTCAGGACCCTAGAGTGAAGAGGCTATGCAGGCACCGAAATGCCGAGTTACCTAGCCACGAGGACTGCGGCTGCACAAGTCTTACAGGCGTCGGGGTCTTCGCTGACGAGCCAGGAGCCGGAAGAAAAGAGTTGCTGGCCGGCGACCAGTGATGAATAGTTCGTAGAGATCCAAGCCTGGATCAGAGATCGTTGATACCTGAAAGCAGAGGGGACCAAGTTCGTACTACTAGCCAGTAGTCAGAGGGTACCAGGAGGGCACCGGTTGGCCGTCACCTCGACCAGGTGAGTGGGCGACGCTAGGCTCTGCAGTCTCACGGACCAGGAGGCGTTGTCGGCGACCACGGTGGAGGTGCGAGCTGTCCCACGAAGGATGATGCTGTCGGCGTCGCTGGGCCCATGATGGGGCAGCAAGCCTTGGCAGATCTCAGGGCCACGTGATGGGCCTAAGATGGCGTCTTGAGTGGACCAGGAGGGTCCGGGGTGCTTCTCTCAAAGATGGAAGCAAGGGCCAGTCTGGAGCAACCAGGCTAGCAGTGTTGATTGTCGGATGTCGTCACAGAAGGGCACAAGCCAGCGGCTAGTGACCAGACCACGTGCTGAGCAGCGAGCAGAAGGGCCCCACGCAGATCGTGGAGATGCTGGGAGACTGCACTTCGGTGCTGGAGCGGCTCAGGGTCGGGGCTTCTCGGACCCCAGAGCACTCACCAGGGAATTACTTCGATGGTCGTGCTGGTTAAGAAAGCGTGCAGGTTTTGATGATGGCCGGTCCCTCGAGGTCTCGTCGCACCCACAGATCACAGCTGAGCTGATGACGTGGGTAGAGGTCAGAGGTGCCAGGGAAGCCGGTTCTCGTCGAGCTGGGCCGTCGGATCCTTGAGGAAGGACTTGCAGCAAACCGCAGAGTTCTTAGATGGTGCCCGCTGATGCAGGGTGACTACTCCTTAGTCACAAGGGAGAAATCTTGAGAAGAGTCTTGAGTGTCTTTTCGTAGAAAGTAGTTCTTGATTCAAAGATGATCTAAATTGGAAGGGTCCCCGCTCCGACCTTTATTCTAAAGAAAGGGGTGGGTACATGACTAGGTCCTGCCCTAAGGGTGGGACCAGGAAGGGGGGTAGTTACACCCCTCTCCCCTGCCGGGCTTTCCCCAGGCCAGGGCTGGCGCCCCTGGAACTGGTTCTGACCGGCAGATGCGTAGTGAGCACCGGGGTGCCACTCCGCAGTCACCTTCTCGCAAAAGCCCTACCTACCCAGAATACACAAACCCTGTCTGGGACGGTGCGGACACCGCCCTCGACAGGAAACCCTTTGTCCAAGCGCTCCTCGCTGGAAGGACTCCCAGCAGCAGGAGGTCAGACTCGTGTCTGTGGTGGCAGCATCCATTTTGTGGAGCTGAGGCTTTTGTTAACTTTAACCGGGGTTCACAGTTACGTACATGTCGTGTCCCTCTAGAAGGGCGGAATGCTAACCTCGTCGCCAGAGTTGGTGAGAGGGCAGCATCCCGATTCGTATGACACCTTACTCGACATGTCTTGATAACGCGACACCGAAGTTACCGATGTGGTACGCGTTACCATGGAACAGCCATTGGGTCTTGGTTCCGCAAGCTGCAACCGGGCTCGGCTCGGGCCAGAGCCTAGTTCACACGAGCCCATGCACTCTGCCTTCAGGATTGTCAAGGCCTGCCATAGGAGTGACTGATAGGAACTCGGGTGTCCATTGTATGGTTAGATATAGGGCTACTATATCTAAAGCAAAGTGTGATTACACGACTTCGCCCCAGCTGTCATGCAGCCAGTTGTGTCAAATTTAGGAGGCCAGCCAGGGGTGGCATAATACATGCTGCAGCCCCTGGCGGCCCTGGGTACACCTATGCCCTGAGTTACAGGGTCTGATAAGGTGGCCCAGTACCAATTGGTAAATGCACCTAGGGTACATGTCGTAATTTAGAAAGAGAACAGCCAGGCTGTGGGTCTGATTAGCAGGCCCACAGCCAGAGAAAGTCGTAAACCAGTGAAACAAAAGCAAAAAATCTGGGTGATCATAGGATTGCAGACCCTACTCTCCTACATGACCCCCCCCAAACGTCGGAACAATAAGCTAACCTTGACCAGGTGAGTCTTCTTGTTCTAAGTGGAAATATCTGGAGAGCCCATCGGCATTGCCATGATCAGTACCAGGTCTATGTTCCACTGTAAAGTCCATCCCCTGTAGGGAAATGGACCACCTTAGCAGTTTGGGGTTTTCACCCTTCATCTGATTTAGCCACAAGAGGGGCTTATGGTCGGTCTGAATCTTGAAGTGAGTGCCAAACAAGTATGGCCTCAGCTTCTTCAGGGCCCAAACCACAGCAAAGGCCTCCCTCTCAATAGCTGACCAATTCTTCTCTCTAGGGGTCAGCCTTCTGCTTATAAAAGCAATGGGCTGGTCTTGACCATCAAAATTCAGTTGAGAAAGAACAGCTCCCACACCCAACTCAGAAGCATCTGTTTGGACAATGAATGGTTTGGAGTAGTCCGGACTCTTGAGGATAGGCGCCGTGCACATGGCCTGCTTTAGGTCATCGAATGCTTTTTGACAGCTCGCTGTCCACTGAACCTTTTTTGGCATTTTCTTGCTTGTCAGTTCGTTTAATGGTGTCACGATGGAACCATAGTTCCTGACAAACTTCCGGTAGTATCCAGTCAGGCCCAAGAAAGCTCGAACCTGAGTCTGGGTGGTTGGAGGAGCCCAGTCCCTGATTGACTGTATCTTGCTCTCCAGTGGCTGAACCTGGCCTCCACCTACAAGGTGGCCCAGGTATACAACCTGTGTCTGCCCTATCTGGCACTTGGTGGCCTTGATAGTGAGGCCTGCCGCTTGCAGAGCCTCTAACACTTTCCGCAGGTGGACCAGGTGATCCTCCCAGGTGGAGCTAAAGACAGCAATATCGTCAAGATACGCCGCACAGAAGTCATCCAGCCCAGTAAGGACTTGATTCACCAACCTTTGGAAGGTGGCAGGTGCATTTTTCAGACCAAAGGGCATCACCACGAACTGATAATGCCCACCAGGGGTTGAAAATGCGGTCTTAGGCTTGGCGTCCTCAGCTAATCTGATTTGCCAATACCCAGCTGTCAGGTCAAACATACTTAAGTAGTTGGCCGAAGCCAATCTATCGATAAGCTCGTCTGCCCTTGGTATTGGGTGGGCGTCAGTCTTAGTGACTGCATTGAGACCCCTGTAGTCTACGCAGAACCTCATCTCTTTCTTACCGCCCGGGGTGTGAGGTTTCGGCACTAGAACTACGGGACTAGCCCAAGGGCTGTCCGAGGGTTCAATGACTCCCAGCTCCAACATTTTCTGCACTTCACTCTTGATGCAGTCCCTAACGTGATCAGGCTGCCGGTAGATTTTACTCTTAACGGGCAAGCTGTCACCAGTGTCGACCTCATGGGTGCACCAATTGGTCTGACTGGGTGTTAGAGAAAACATATGTCTGAACGACTGAAGAACCTGTTTACAGTCGCTCTGTTGATGTTCGGAGAGGCTGCCACAAAAGACAACACCATCTACCGATCCATCGTCAGGATTCTGGGTGAGCAGGTCGGGGAGAGGGTCACTCTCCTCTTCCTGTCCCTCATCTAGGGCCATGAGCAAACTCATGTCCTTCCTGTCGACATATGCCTTGAGCCTGTTGACATGAAGCACCCTGTGGGGGCTCCGGGGAGTTCCCAGGTCGACCAGGTAGGTGACCTCTCCCTTTTTCTCCAGGATGGTGTAGGGCCCGGACCATTTGTCCTTGAGTGCTGCTGGGGCCACTGGCTCCAACACCCACACCTTCTGTCCGGGCTGATAAACAGTCAAGACAGCCTTTTGGTCATGCCAAGCTTTTTGGAGTTCTTGGCTGGCCTTAAGGTTTTCAGATGCCTTCTCCATGTATTCAGCCATCCGCGAGCGGAGGCCAAGCACATAGTCCACTATGTTGGCTGCAGGCTTTTTGAGAGGTCTCTCCCATCCTTCCTTCACCAAACACAGGGGTCCTCTTACAGGATGTCCGTACAAAAGTTCAAAAGGGCTGTAGCCAACCCCCTTCTGTGGGACTTCTCTGTAGGCGAACAAGAGGCAGGGGATCAGGACGTCCCATCTACGCCGAAGCTTTTCCGGTAGTCCATGAATCATCCCTTTCAGGGTCCTGTTGAATCTCTCAACAAGCCCATTGCATTGTGGATGATAGGGTGTAGTGAACTTGTAGTTGACACCACATTCCTTCCACATAGCAGTCAAGTAGCTCGACATAAAGTTTGCACCTCTGTCGGAGACGACCTCCTTAGGGAAGCCCACTCTGGAGAATACTCCAACTAGGGCTCTTGCCACAACAGGTGCTGTAGGGGTCCTAAGGGGAATAGCTTCAGGATACCTGGTGGCATGATCCACTACCACCAGTATAAACTTGTGCCCTGATGCTGTTGGTGGTTCCATGGGACCGACGATGTCGATCCCCACCCGTTCAAAGGGCACCCCCACCACAGGCATTGGTATAAGGGGGGCCTTTGTCGTGCCACCTGACTTACCACTGGCTTGGCAAGTGACACAGGAGCGGCAAAACTCCTTGGTATCTTCGTTCATGTGAGGCCAGTGAAAGTGCGAGACAAGCCTGTCCCACGTCTTTGTCTGGCCTAAGTGACCTGCTAAGGGAATCTCGTGGGCCAAGGTCAGTAGGAAACCTCGCTGAGACAAGGGTACAACCAGCCTCCTGGTCATGCCAGGCTTGGGGTCTCTTGACTCAGTGTACAGGAGTCCGTCTTCCCAGTATACCTTGTGGGTACCTGTGGCGTTCCCAGCAGCCTCAGCAGCAGCCTGCTGTCTGAGGGGTTCAAGAGAAGGGCAGTCTAACTGGTCCTTCCCCAGGTCTTCCCTTGAGGGTCCCCCTGAACCCAAGAATTCAACTTGATCAAGTTCGAACTCCCTAGGCTCAGTTTCCCTCAATTCTTGTAGGTCAGCCTCCTCTGAGACTTGATCCACGACCTGGGGCAAGGGGGAAGGCGCAGCCTTAACCCTACTGCTCTTTTTCTTGGGAGGTGTCTGGTCCGTTGTTCCAGGATCCAGCACCTGTTTAGTGGGGCATTTCCTGACCTGTGACCTGGTCACAGCGAACACATGTGCTGGCAAACCTAACATTTCCATGTGAGTCCGGTGCTCCACTTCTGACCATTGTGATGACTCCAAATCATTGCCCAACAAACAATCCACTGGGAGGTCTGAACTAACTACAACCTTCTTTTGGCCAGTTACCCCTCCCCAGGAGAAAGCTGCAATTGCCATACTGTGATTGGTAGTGACATTGCTTGCATTGGTCACCAGGAATTCTGTACCTGGCATGATCTGTCCGGGGTCCACAAAGTTAGGCGTCACCATGGTGACGCTGGCACAAGTGTCCCTATAGGCCTGAGCCATCTTTCCATTTATGAAAGGCGTCTGTCTGTATTTGCCCAAAGTATTGGGACTTATGTCAGGGGACACGTCCACGTCCCCTGTACTGACAAGGACAGCCTGAGTGAGTGTGCCAACTAAGTTGTCACGCCCCTCAGAACCCAGGGTTAACCCTACTAAACCCTTGGGAGGCGCACTACCACTGCTGACTGTACTAGGGGGCACAGGTGCCTTAGGGGCTGCAGTGGCAGGAGTCTGCCCTCCTCCTTTCTTGGTGCACTCACTAAACCAGTGAGATTTACTTTTGCAGTACTGGCACCATCTTTTGGATTGGCCTTCTTTCTTCTTTTGGGGAGCCTGACCCCCACCCTCTTTGGGTTGTTGGGGACCTGTCGAAGACTTCTGGTCATTTTGTTCCCCCTTAGAATCTTTACCCTTCTGGTGTGCTTTCTTCTGACCACCTTGATTCTGGCCCTGGTTCTGTTTAACTCTCGTGCGAACCCATCTGTCTGCCTTCTTTCCCAATTCTTGGGGAGAGGTCAGATCCGAGTCGACAAGATGCTGATGCAACAACTGGTTCTGACAATTGTTTAAAATTTGTTCTCTCATCATCAAATTATACAATCCTTTGTAATCAGTAACCTTACTGCCCAGCAACCAGCCCTCAAAAGCCTTAGTGGCACAATCGACAAAGTCAGACCAATCTTGAGACTGCGTTTTCTGGGTATCCCTGAACAGCACCCTGTACTGCTCAGTGGTTAGGCCAAACCCTTCAACGAGTGTATTCTTCAAGACGTGGTAATTATTGGCATCCTCTACCCTTGTGGTGAGGAGCTTGTCTCTTCCTTTACCCTCAAAGGAGAGCCACAAGATAGCTGCCCACTGACTCTGGGGAACACCTTGCACAGTGCAGGCCCTCTCCAAAGCAGTAATCCATTTGTGGATGTCGTCCCCTTGTTTAAAGGGGGGCACTATCTTACCAAGGTGTTTCGTATCAAAACTCCTTTCCCTATTACTAGGTACAATGCTGCCACCAGTGGGGCCTACCCCACTTAACTGTTGCTCTCTAGCAAAGGCAAGCCTTTCTTTGGCCAGGGCAAGTTCTTCCCTTTCGATCCTCAGATTAGCTGCCCTTTCCTTAGCTTCGTACACTCTCCGCTGAGGGGACGTCATCCCTCTTTGAGAAGAGTTGTGAGAGCCATTGGTTTGAAGGGATCTGCCAGAGTCTCTTGACAGAGATCTGGCTCGTCCATTCCCAATGTTAAGCTGACCTGATAGTGGCCCCAGGAGTCCCCCAGTACCACTGTCATGTTTGCTTAAGTTGGACCTGCTTAGTCTTACGACTTCTACCTGTCCCTTATCTGCCTCATCCCCAGAGGGATCCTCATTCTCATCGTCCTCTACTTCTTCAGTCTCAGTCGAGAGGTGGATGAGGTCAGGATCGCCTCTGGTTCCCTCGAGGGGAGGCATGTCTCCTTCTGGATTAGAAGAGCTGGGACGGTCTCAGCTTTTCTGGCATCATAAGTCTCCAAGAGACCAATCAGAAAGGACGTTGTGGGGTTAGACCCCTGCTTGATCTTCCTGGAGTGACACACTTGTCTTAACTCCTTGAAGCTCAGCACAGTATATCTCGAAGGGATGACCTGTGGAGGGTCAACTGACACAAGGGGAGACTCAGAGTTTCCTCCTTTGTCCGACATACTGTTTCTAGTGTGGTGTAAGTGATGCACCTACCTACACTATGTGTTTACCTACTGTTCCCTTGCTAAGAGTTGCAGCCAAGGTGTGCTAAGCCTTGAGGAGCTGCAAAAGCTGGTTCAGTAGAACTCAGAGTATTTTAAGCTTTAGTTATATGTACTAACAGTACTTGTGTGATCTTTCAACAAGATATTCTTAGGATACGTGTGGTAAAACAACAGCAAGCTCAAATCCCAACCGCTGCTCACCAATGTGAGAAGTTGGCCTGATATGCAGCGTTCGCTATTCTAGCGACCGCTATGTATCGTTCCAAATGACCCTTATGATGATTGGTTGTAAGTCAACCTAAAGACCAGCTATCCTAGTAGCGTGGATACGAGCAGTCTAAGGCTAAAGACTCGAGAGGGCGTGTTAAGCCAGCTGTTTACCACACATGTACCCCTTGAACACCAAGTGAAAGGACACCACACAAGTGTTATGAAAATAAACAGGATATTTATTAAGAATCACAACAGCCCTGCACTCTTTATGAGGACAGGGTACTAAGCACAAACCAAATCTCTTAGGAAAATACTTCAAGTGCACAATTAAACAAGTGTCCGAGGACACGGAAAGTTTAAGGTCTCGGGCGGGCCCGATAAGGCAAGTCGGAAGCGAGGGACTCAGGACCCTAGAGTAAAGAGGCTATGCAGGCACCGAAATGCCGAGTTACCTAGCCACGAGGGCTGCGGCTGCACAAGTCTTACAGGCGTCGGGGTCTTCGCTGACGAGCCAGGAGCCGGAAGAAAAGAGTTGCTGGCCGGCGACCAGTGATGAATAGTTCGTAGAGATCCAAGCCTGGATCAGAGATCGTTGATACCTGAAAGCAGAGGGGACCAAGTTCGTACTACTAGCCAGTAGTCAGAGGGTACCAGGAGGGCACCGGTTGGCCGTCACCTCGACCAGGTGAGTGGGCGACGCTAGGCTCTGCAGTCTCACGGACCAGGAGGCATTGTCGGCGACCACGGTGGAGGTGCGAGCTGTCCCACGAAGGATGATGCTGTCGGCGTCGCTGGGCCCAGGATGGGGCAGCAAGCCTTGGCAGATCTCAGGGCCACGTGATGGGCCTAAGATGGCGTCTTGAGTGGACCAGGAGGGTCCGGGGTGCTTCTCTCAAAGATGGAAGCAAGGGCCAGTCTGGAGCAACCAGGCTAGCAGTGTTGATTGTCGGATGTCGTCACAGAAGGGCACAAGCCAGCGGCTAGTGACCAGACAACGTGCTGAGCAGCGAGCAGAAGGGCCCCACGCAGATCGTGGAGATGCTGGGAGACTGCACTTTGGTGCTGGAGCGGCTCAGGGTCGGGGCTTCTCGGACCCCAGAGCACTCACCAGGGAATTACTTCGATGGTCGTGCTGGTTAAGAAAGCGTGCAGGTTTTGATGATGGCCGGTCCCTCGAGGTCTCGTCGCACCCACAGATCACAGCTGAGCTGATGACGTGGGTAGAGGTCAGAGGTGCCAGGGAAGCCGGTTCTCGTCGAGCTGGGCCGTCGGATCCTTGAGGAAGGACTTGCAGCAAACCGCAGAGTTCTTAGATGGTGCCCGCTGATGCAGGGTGACTACTCCTTAGTCACAAGGGAGAAATCTTGAGAAGAGTCTTGAGTGTCCTTTCGTAGAAAGTAGTTCTTGATTCAAAGATGATCTAAATTGGAAGGGTCCCCGCTCCGACCTTTATTCTAAAGAAAGGGGTGGGTACATGACTAGGTCCTGCCCTAAGGGTGGGACCAGGAAGGGGGGTAGTTACACCCCTCTCCCCTGCCGGGCTTTCCCCAGGCCAGGGCTGGCGCCCCTGGAACTGGTTCTGACCGGCAGATGCGTAGTGAGCACCGGGGTGCCACTCCGCAGTCACCTTCTCGCAAAAGCCCTACCTACCCAGAATACACAAACCCTGTCTGGGACGGTGCGGACACCGCCCTCGACAGGAAACCCTTTGTCAAAGCGCTCCTCGCAGGAAGGACTCCCAGCAGCAGGAGGTCAGACTCGTGTCTGTGGTGGCAGCATCCATTTTGTGGAGCTGAGGCTTTTGTTAACTTTCAATCAATCAATCAATCAATGACACTTGTAAAGCGCGCTACATACCCGTAGGGTCTCAAGGCGCTGGGGGGGGAGGGGGGTGCCGCTACTGCTCGAACAGCCAGGTCTTCAGCTTCCTCCTGAAGGAGAGGTGGTCTTGGGTCAGGCGCAGGTCGGTCGGGAGGGAGTTCCAGGTCTTGGCAGCCAGGTAGGAGAAGGACCTTCCTCCTGTAGTAGCTCTTCGGATGCGGGGGACGGCGGCGAGGGCGTGGTTGGCTGATCGGAGGTGGCGTTTGGGAGCGTAGAAGTTGACTCGGCTGTTGAGGTAGCTCGGGCCTTGGTCGTGTAGGGCTTTGTGTGCGTGGGTGAGGAGGCGGAAGGTGATTCTTTTGCTGACGGGGAGCCAGTGAAGGTCTCTGAGATGTCCGGAGATGTGACTGGTTCGTGGGATGTCGAGGATGAGTCTGGCTGAGGCGTTCTGGATCCGCTGGAGTCTCTTCTGGAGCTTGGTGGTGGTACCGGCGTAGAGGGCGTTGCCGTAGTCCAGTCGGCTGGTGACGAGGGCCTGGGTGACGGCCCTCCTGGTCTCGGTGGGGATCCACCAGAAGATCTTCCGTAGCATGCGTAGGATGTTGAAGCACGCCGAGGAGACGTTGTTGACTTGCCTGGTCATGGAGAGGGAGGAGTCCAGGATGAAGCCCAGGTTGCGTGCATGGTCTGTTGGTTTGGGTGCGGTGCCCAGGGCGGGAGGCCACCAGGAGTCATCCCAGGCGGAGGGTGAGGGGCCCAGGATGAGGACCTCCGTCTTGTCAGAGTTCAGTTTTAGGCGGCTGGTCATCATCCACTCGGCTACCTCCTTCATCCCTTCGTGCAGGTTGGCTCTGGCGGCGGCAGGGTCGTTGGTCAGGGAGAGGATCAGCTGGGTGTCGTCGGCGTAGGAGATTATGCTGAGGTTGTGTTTGCGTACGATGGCCGCGAGGGGGCTCATGTAGACGTTGAAGAGGGTGGGGCTCAGAGATGATCCTTGAGGGACGCCGCAGATGACTTCGGAGGCCTCTGACTTGTACGGTGGTAGGCGGACTCTCTGTGTTCTTCCGTCGAGGAAGGAGATGATCCATTCCAGCGCCTTGTCCTGGATTCCGATGTTGCTGAGGCGCCGTACTAGGGTGCGGTGGCAGACCGTGTCGAATGCCGCGGAGAGGTCTAGGAGGATGAGGGCCGCTGTTTCTCCATTGTCCATCAGGGCTCGGATGTCATCGGTGGCGGCGATGAGGCGGTCTCGGTGCTGTGATTGGCTCGGAAGCCGGACTGTGAGGGGTCGAGGGATCCGTTCCTCTCGAGGAAGGCGGCCATCTGCTTGTTGACGGTCTTCTCGATGACTTTGGCTGGAAACGGGAGGAGCGAGATGGGGCGGTAGTTCTTGAGGTCGCTGGGGTCCGCTGTTGGTTTCTTGAGTAGAGCGCTGAGTTCGGCGTGTTTCCAGCTCTCAGGGAAGATGGTGGTGTCGAAGGATGTGTTGATGATGTCTCGCAGGTGGGGTGCGATGACAGCGTCGGCCTTGTTGAAGACGTGGTGAGGGCAGGGGTCGGTCGGTGATCTGGAGTGGATGGAGTTCATCGTGCGGATGGTGTCTTCGGTGTTGATCGGGGTCCAGGCGTGGAGGGTGGTAGTGGGGGGTGGTTGTTCGGTCATGGTGTGCGTTGGTTGGTTGTTGAAGCTGTTGTGTATGTCCGCAATCTTGTTGTGGAAGTATGAGGCGAGGGAGTTGCAGAGGTCTTGCGATGGGGTGATGTCGTTGTTTCCTGCGCTGGGGTTGGAGAGCTCTTTCACGATGTTGAACTTTAACCGGGGTTCACAGTTACGTACATGTCGTGTCCCTCTAGAAGGGCGGAATGCTAACCTCGTCGCCAGAGTTGGTGAGAGGGCAGCATCCCGATTCGTATGACACCTTACTCGACATGTCTTGATAACGCGACACCGAAGTTACCGATGTGGTACGCGTTACCATGGAACAGCCATTGGGTCTTGGTTCCGCAAGCTGCAACCGGGCTCGGCTCGGGCCAGAGCCTAGTTCACACAAGCCCATGCACTCTGCATTCAGGATTGTCAAGGCCTGCCATAGGAGTGACTCGGGTGTCCATTGTATGGTTAGATATAGGGCTACTATATCTAAAGCAAAGTGTGATTACACGACTTCGCCCCAGCTGTCATGCAGCCAGTTGTGTCAAATTGTGGAGGCCAGCCAGGGGTGGCATAATACATGCTGCAGCCCCTGGCGGCCCTGGGTACACCTATGCCCTGAGTTACAGGGTCTGATAAGGTGGCCCAGTACCAATTGGTAAATGCACCTAGGGTACATGTCGTAATTTAGAAAGAGAACAGCCAGGCTGTGGGTCTGATTAGCAGGCCCACAGCCAGAGAAAGTCGTAAACCAGTGAAACAAAAGCAAAAAATCTGGGTGATCATAGGATTGCAGACCCTACTCTCCTACACTGACCATGTGGGGTTTTCTTGGTGGTGGTGGTTTTGAGTAGCAAAGATAACACTTTACTGCATCGAGCATGCTGATTTGGTAGTGAAGGCGAGGTAATGCCCTTGTGGCAGGAAAACTGTCTTTTTCTGGCCTTTTTCTTGTGTGCTGATTTCAAATTCTTATAAATTAATTCAGATGGTTGCGCCTAATATTTCTTGCTCTGGGGATGGCCTAATGAACTTACGGAGGCCAAAATGCCGCCAACGCCTTCCTTTGGCAAACTAGGAGGAAGCATACAGTGTATTGTGTTCTGTCATTTGATGGACTTTTTTGTGTAAATTGTCCTTCTTTCATTGTTTTTTTGTTTATACTGCTATGTATCTTCTATCATGTATGGTTTCTGTAACTGCCTTCGCACCAGTTGAATATTGTATATACATTTTGTATTGTAGAATATTTTTCAATTACAATTGTTTTTTTTCGTATAATTATTGTGGGTACCTTATTTCACAGTCTTGAATTTTTTTATTTTTTTTTAAATGCGTTTCCTGAACCATTGATGCATATTGTTTATTGTCCCCAGGTTCTGGGGAGTAGGGCTGCGCCTGTTTCTTGTAATGATTGGTACTTTACATGTCACCTCCTAATTTTTGCCTTAACTTTTTCAATGCTCTGCTTCCAGAGGGTTAAGCAAATGTTAATTTAGTGACTTTTGTTTTGTGGTTCACCTTGACAAGGATTGTGGCTGTTGCATGAGAATGTTTTGCACCCCCTTCAACCAACAACCAATTGTTTTAGAGCTTGAATCCAGTTTAACCTTGCAATCAGTGATGCGTTGTTTGGGCCTGCCGGGCATTTTGTGACTTTAAATGGTGGCCTGCTGATTATTTAGTTCCTTGAATTTCTGACCTTTTTTCTAGCTGTCCCAGAGAAGCCCTGGGTGTTGTATGGGTGTTGAGTTGTATGCAGCTATTTTCCACATCTTGTTTCCATTTTCCAGTGTTTGCGGGGCCCAAGTGTCCTAAAGGCTGTATCTTGTGATCACTGCTTTTGTGTCTGATACTTTCCTTGCCATTGATCCCACGGCGAGGGTGGGCCTACCAGAGCAGGTGACTGTTCTACTCTTTGGAGGCCAGGGCTCTAGTTTGGCATAATCCATTAGTCTTATAATAGTTGTGAATACTCTTGTAATATCTACGTTGGAATTTTTAGGTGTTCACCCAAGTCTAACAGAATGTCTTCTCATTTTCTTTTACCTGCAGGTATAACAAGACCGAACACCTACGTTGGTACAGATTTTTCTTGTGCTTGTACTACTGAACAGAAACAGATCAATTGATCATGGCCCCTAAAAAATCAGTGGTTTCCAAGAAAGTATCCAGTGCCACACCCATCTCCAAAATGACCTCCACAAATATGACACGGTCTGGGGACACAACCTCTTTGCTATTTGGGCAAAGTGCAGAACAGGGCATACCAGATTCATCCACTGCTTCTGGGCAACAAGAACTAGCAGGTATTGAATTCAGTGAACCAACATCATTGGATCTTGAGGAAAAAGGGCCTCTTCCTCTTGATGCTCTGATGGAGGAGGAGGAAAATGGTGACACAGAAGAGTTCCCACAAACCAAACTGGAAATAGAAGATAAAGAAATCGTACCTTTTCTAACAGGAGAGGATGCACTTCCTTCGTCACCACCATCTACTTCACCATCTCCTCCAAGAAAAAGACGACCAACTCCCTCAACATATCCAACTCTCCTTTCAGATGATGATGATGGAGACTGGACCCCTGAGCACCAGGGAGGGCTCACCAAAAGAAGGTTTCAAGAAGGGTTGTTTGCCAGTGCCACTAGTGATGATGATGAACCTGTGTTTGTTGGCGAGAGTCGAGCAGAAGGCACCTCGAGGCAGACAGCAGCACCTGCTATCCCCATTGGGTCAATTTTTATGCCACAGAAACCCCCAACAACAAGTTACCACTTTGGTATGCCGCTGGGACGAACTGCCAGAAAATACACATCACATGTTTGGGATTTCTTTTACATTCACAGGCACCACGAACACATTGTAATCTGCACTATCTGCCAGGCTGAAGTCCGCCGTGGGAAGCCAGGCAAACATCTTGGCACTGGGGGCCAGTTGGCTCACTTGAAAGGTAAACATGCACTCCTGTGGGAAGCTCATTTGAAGAAAATGCAAGCTGGGGCCTCTGCTGGTTCAGCTTCTCATTGTGTGGCACATGAAGGCGATGAGGATGGCGTACTGCATCCTGATATGTGGAGGACGCCACGCCCAACCACCCCTACAAGGAGTGCACCAGTAATGCCCTACAGTAATCGGGAAGTCCCCCCAACTCTTCCACGCTCATGTCCCGCACCGGCGCAGAAGCCAGTTATGACACCAGCTGTAAAACAAACCTCTATCAAGGCTATGTTCAGCAAGGAAACAAAGTATGATCAAGGCCACCCCGTTACCCGTTTATACAACGGAAAGCTGGCCAAAATGTTGGCACTCGACAATCTCCCTTTTTCTTTGGTGGAAGGAGAGGGTTTCCTGGAATTTGTTGAGACCCTTTGTCCAAAATGGAATGTTCCTAGCCAGGCTTATTTCTCTGCTGTTGGTGTGCCAGAGATGCATAGGACAATGCTAGCCTTGGTGGGAAGTTCTCTAATGGAGACAGCCGTGCACACCATTCACCTTACCACATGCATGTGGAACAGTGGTCCAGATACGGACAAAGTATGTATTACAGCTCATTGGGTTACTTTCAAGGCTTTTGACTCTAGGGCGAGACCCAACTGTACTACCAAGGAAGGCATTCGTCAGCATGCAACTTTAGCAGTGTTCACCATAGATAAAACCTACACAGCCCTGAAAATCCTGGACGAATTCAATGTCAGAGTTTTTGAATGGCTCCAACCTAGGGGTCTGAATATTGGTTTTGTTGCCACTGACAATTCCAGTCACATTACCCGTGCAATGTCAGATGGTGGCTACTTTAGGGTGCTTTGTTTTGCCCATTGCATGAACCTGATTGTACAGGACTTTCTAAAAAATGAAGCAGCAGTTTACAAGATCCTGGTCATCTGTCGCAGGATTTGTTATCATTTCAGCCATTCCGTGAGAGCCCAGAAACAGTTGACAGTGCTGCAGCGAGCGAATGGCCTCCCTGTACAGTCCCTACTCCAGGAGGTTCCGACATGTTGGACCTCCACCCTTTACATGCTTCAGCGCTTGTTCGAGCAGTACAAAGCTCTAAATGACTTTGTCCTGCAGGAGAAAGGGGATGCATCTGCCAAAGCCATGTCATTGACACTTCGGCAGTGGGGATTGATCGAGTCAATTATCAAAATGCTGGAACCCTTTGAGGTTGTCACCCAGTCAGTCAGCAGGGAGAACGCTACCATGAGTGATGCCATCCCAACCCTTCAAATGCTGAAGGTCCAGCTGCGAGCGCTGGAAAAAACATTTGTAGATAATGATGATGAGGAAGCAGCTGGTTTTGTCAGCAGCCTGCTCCTGCGTCTGGAGACCAATCAGAAGCTTAACACAGAGATCGTGGACTCTGAGGAGTACATCTGTGCCACTGTTCTGGATCCTCGTTACAGACCAGGACTTCCTTCTTTTATGCTCTTTGCAGAAGAGGATGTTGAAAAGTACAAGAGGTGGATTGTGATGAGAGTGTCTGCTCATGAAAATGAAAGACAGCAACTTGACAGACAGAGGAGAACTGTTGACATACCATATTCATCCAGTAATGCGCAACCCAGGAGTCTCGCCATCAGCACAGCGCCACTGCAACAGCAGCAACCTCCTCTGGTCCGTGCAAATACAAGCAGGTGGAATCCGATGGACACTAGCAGTTCAGTTTCCACATTCTCAGTTCCACCCCCAGATTCAAAACTGGCACCAGCGCCCTCTTCAGCAGCACCATCTCCTGTTTTGGGCTGGTTTACTAAAGTGCCTGGACTAACCACATCCTCAGACTTGGAGGAAATTCAACAAAATCAATTGTCAAAAATGACAAGAGAGAAAATGGTTCAGGAGTACATGAACGAAAAAAAGAAATTCCCTTTAGATCAAGAGCCATTGATATATTGGCATGGGAAATTGGACGAGTGGCCAGAACTCAGCAGACTTGCAATAAAGTATCTGTCATTTCCTGCAGCGAGCATGTCCTCCAAGCACGTGCTCAATGGGCCCAAGGCAATGTTCAGTGACAGAAGAAGTAGCCTGCCTCCTCAAAATGATGACCTACTGACCATGCTGAAAATAAACAAGCATTTCCTCCCGAATGATTATGCGGCAGCGCCGGAAGAGATGGAGCAACTCACGAATCAATTTACCATTTCCGATTCTGTTCGTGCAGCCTCTGTTGATGATAAAAAAAACATTGTCTACTGACTTTTTAGTGACCATTGTGACCGGCTTTTGGAATAAGAAAAAATTAAAAACAAAAACACATCCTTAAAATTCCTACTAGAACTATTTTAGTGGCTTACACAATGTGTAATTGTATATTTTTGGAATTTTGAAATGTATTTGTGTACTTCATGTGCTGTAACAATATTTATATTTTATTTCCTGACAATTAAACTTCACTGTTTTGTTTAACACCTGGATCAGTTGTACACTTTATATGTGTGTTGGCAGTAGAAGTTAGTACTTTTGCCACTGCTCCTTCGGAGATAATTGCTTGTACAGTTAATTCTAGCTTCATCTTTTTACTAAGTTCTTTGTCATCTCACAAAACGTCATCTAGGTCGAAAGCAACTTGAAATGTTTGACACCTTTCCAACTGAAAAAAGTTCACTTTATTATTGAATAGATGCAACCTTTGTACCCATTTTGCGTTTACTTTTTCTTGGGCAACGATCCCTTGAATTATGGGCGTGAGTAGGCCATCTAAGAGTAAAAATTATTACATTTATTTGCGAAGCCCATGTTGAAATAAAATGAAAGCACAAGTAACGGAAGTGGAGAGCATAGACTCTTCATCAAATCAAATATATTATGTAGGAGTGAGTGATGTTGCTAAAGTGACTGGTAACCATTTCTTACATTTTCTCAAGCCAGTCACAAATAGAATGTAGATTAGGAGGAAGAGTGTTCATTGTTGACGTGAGAATGACATGAAGACTCAGTTGTGACTGAGCCACAGCAAGCATCGAGGCAAGCAAGTGCGTTGCTGACCGACAGTCTTTGATAGTGCTGGCTAGACGTTGTTCTCATTTCAAGCAGCCAACAGTGTATGTCTGTATGTGTGTATATATATGTGTGTGTGTGTGTGTGTGTGTGTGTGTGTGGGTGTGTGTGTGTGTGTGTGTGTGTGTGTATATATATATATGTATGTGTGTGTGTATATATATATATATATTCACTGAAAAAACCATAGGTTATAGACCATATATAGTTAGGAATTTGCATTTACAAAACCTTATTTTCTCACAAAACCATTGAAATTCGCATATATAGTTAGTTGCACTAACTATATATCGCGCACCCGCAATCCACTGCTGATCATGTCACATATTACATCATTCATGACATGCTCAGTGACATCACTGATGACATCTCAAATGACATCACTGATGACATCACTGATGACATCTCATTTGACATTACTGATCACATCACTGATGACGACATTCATGTGATAATACGATGAACCTCTTCAGACTCTAATATAACCTTAGATACACTCAGTGTAAACAGACACTCACAGACTGTCACTCATCCATGGAGTTACTCACACACCTAGTCAGTCATGCAAAGAATCAATCACACCTCCATTTCCTCAACTATACAGTTATACACACCTTACTTATTCAAACATATACTAACACATATTTACTCTCTTATACAATCCCTGATACAAGTTCACAATGATCCATACAGCCACTCACACATTCACTGGCTCTTATGCACAGTTATTTATATATGTCAACTCTCACATGTACTGTGTTTTACATATGTACTTACTTTGACATGTAGCACTGAGATATCCATTCACTCACCAATACACTCATGCACACAGTCAACCACCCATACAGCTATATATGGTCTATAACCTATGGTTTTTTCAGTGAATTTCAATGGTTTTTTAATAGCAAATATCAAAAGCTGTAAAATGTATTCTTCTTTTAAAGGAAAAATATATTTTATATGTATTTAATATAATTTTTTTATGTATATAAATTTTTTGAGGGAACAAATTTATCAATTATCATGCTGAAGAAGAGTGTGGGGAAAAAAAAAACAAAGAGGAGGACTAAGAGGAAAGAACAATCAGTTCAAAAATACAATTGCTTTAAAGCATGAAGTGCTTTTCCACACATTTACATTTAAATAACCCATATTAGAATATACAAAATATCTACAGAGGAGACGGTGTACATTGAATTTTAGACTCTTCATTGGTACCTACATGTTGGTACTTACATCACCCACACAACACAACAGCTCTATTCAGAGCTACCCTACCTCAAAGCACTCTAAAATATTATTTTACTATTTCCCTTGGTTTTCCCCTTGTTACGCTTTCCGGAACGCTACCCGGTGTTTTTTACATATATGGGCCTCCTCAGCCACCCTCAGAAAACCTAGGGGGTCAGGATATGTCTCCCGTGCCCCTTTATACCCATTCCCAACATTGTTTATCCTCCATCTTGTGACTAAATTCGTCCGAAACACAAGATGGCGGACTCCCGTTACGCTACCGGTGAGCTACCCGGTTCGCGTACTGGGTAGCGCTTCCACCGCGAAAAATCGAAAAAAAATGTATTTTATTTTTTTGCCCCGCAGGGCCCTTTAATAGCCCCCACATCAATCCTAGGGGGTCATGAGGGGTCTACCTTGCCCCTTTCATTCATTTCCCCCTTCGTTTATTTCCACCTCTTGTCTCTCGATCCTACCGAGAGACAAGATGGCGGCGCTCCGGACTGTTTAGAATGTTGAGAGTCACCGGAGAGCCAATCCGCTTCTCCTTGCGAAGTTCCGTTACGCGTCTGGTACGCGAACCGGGGCGCTAACCGGGACGCTGTCACAGATATATATATTTTTTTGAAAGTTAATTTCTCAAAATCCACTGGAGCACATATCTTGAGACCTAGCAAAGGCACATCGGGCAAACAGTCTCTACAATTTTGCCAAGTTTCATAGAAATCCATTGACCGTTCGAGCTAATAGTGAGTCCAACCGCCCTATGGAAAACTCAATGTTAAAAACACGTTTTGGGACCCCCCTTTTTTCTCGGCCCCCGCTTGACGAACCCCCCCCCCCCCAAACTTTCAGGGGTTGCTCAGAAACAAAATGTGCCATTTTCCTGAAAATTTCAGCCAATTCCGTCCAACGCCAAAGTTATTCAACATAGAATTTTCAGAAATCCCTATTCAAAAAAATCCTAACTATATATACCTACTGGCAACCGCCAGTAGGTTATATATATATATATATATATATATATATATATATATATATATATATATTCACTGAAAAAACCATAGGTTATAGGCCATATATAGTTAGGAATTTGCATTTACAAAACCTTGAAAATTCACTGAAAAAACCATTGGTTATAGACCATATATAGTTAGGAATTAGCCTTTTCAAAACCTTATTTTACTCACACAAAACCATTGAAATTTCATATATAGTTAGTTCCACTAACTATATATCGCGCACCCGCAATCCACTGCTGATGATATCACATATTACATCATTCATGACATGGTTAGTGACATCACTGATGACATCTCAAATGACATCACTGATGACATCACTGATGACAACATCCAGTGACTGAATGTTTCTGTAAAGTTAAAATATGTCTTACATATTGAAGAATGAGTGGATGTATAAGTGTCTGGATGAAGGATTTAGTAGGTGCATGACTGACTGTATGAGTGAGTGATTAAATGTGTCTCACTGAGTGCATGGGTTAGTGACTAAACTGTTTTAATTTGTGCATCATTATATCTGTTGTTCTACAAACTGCTGCATATGTTGATCAGTAGCTATATGAGTAACTGTATGAGTTATTCATTGGTTGTCCAAGTATTTGTATGGGAAACTGAGTGTGTGTGTATGGGTGGCTGGCAGGTGTGTGACTCTGTACATAGATGTGTGAGTAGTTGATTAACTATATGTATGGGTTCAGAAGTGCATGTGGAAACAGCTGTATTGGCGGTTGACTGTGCATGAGTGTATTAGTGAGTGAATGGATATCTCAGTGCTATATGTCAAAGTAAGTACATATGTAAAACACAGTACATGTGAGAGTTGACATATATAAATAACTGTGCATAAGAGCCAGTGAATGTGTGAGTGGCTGTATGGATCATTGTGAACATATATCAGGGATTGTATAAGAGAGTAAAGTAGATATGTGTTAGTATATGTTTGAATAAGTAAGGTGTGTATAACTGTATCGTTGAGAAAATGGAGGTGTGATTGATTTTTTGCATGACTGACTAGGTGTGTGAGTAACTCCATGGATGAGTGACAGTCTGTGACTATCTGTTTACACTGATTGTATCTAAGGTTATATTAGAGTCTGAAGAGGTTTATGGTATTATCACATGAATGATATCATCAGTGATGTGATCATTCATGTCAAATGAGATGTTATCAGTGATTTTATCAGTGATGTCATTTGAGATGTCATCAGTGATGTCATTTGAGATATCAGTGATGTCATTTGAGATGTCATTAGTGATGTCATCAGTGATGTCACTAACCATGTCATGAATGATGTAATATGTGATATCATCAGCAGTGGATTGCGGGTGCGCGATATATAGTTAGTGGAACTAACTATATATGAAATTTCAATGGTTTTGTGTGAGTAAAATAAGGTTTTGAAAAGGCTAATTCCTAACTATATATGGCCTATAACCTATGGTTTTGTCAGTGAATTTCATTGGTTTTTTAATAGCAAATATCAAAAGCTGTAAAATGTCAAGTACGTGATAGGTAAAAACTTTTTCGTGTTTATGCACGCTGATGTGCTTTGAACGCTGCCCCCCTCCCCTCTTTTCTCTTAGTAGTACTCTCTCTTTGCAGATAGTGAAGAGTAGTTAACGCAGGCCTTTACCCCCGTTGTAATCCGTCGTGCCTGCTTGTCTCTCCATTTGATTGATTGTTATCCAAGCATTTACTGTTTTACAATTGATTCTCTTTGGTTCATTCTCTATTTACAAACAAGCACAAAGTCGCAATACTCTGTTTAGTCTTTGCAGATCGTGAAAAATCGTGTAAAAAAATAAAAGTAATCGAGCAAAATCAGTAGGCCACTAATTGGATCTCTTTTTGGCCTCGCTAAAATAGAAACATTAGGAACAACCCTTCATGAGAAATACGAAAATAGTGAGATGAACTGAGCGCCACACCATGAGGGCTGCAAGACAGCTCGGCTCCGTCACCCACCCCGCCCAAAATAACGACAAACCCTATGCAAATATTAAAAATATAGACAACACACCAGCAAAGTAACAGGGTAAAACATTTTATTAAATAACTATTTACATTACGTTGGTTTATAAGATGATGTCAGTAGTGGACCGATGTGTGAATAGGTCGGAAGCAGCACAAGGCGCCAAGATCCGGATGGCAAGTCCTGGATGTTGGGTGCCATAGTTCAGAGTTCTGAGTTTGAGGCTTTTTCAATGCCTGTGCTTTGTTGTTTCTCCTCCATCAAAAACAAAAAAAATATATAAAACTGTGCAAAAATACAAAAAAATCAAAAAATGTTTACAAAAGCAGTGCTTGTAAGACTGTCTGAAGCTTATTTCCACCTACTGCAGCTTCACTATTCTCAAAGTAAGTGAGGGTCGTTTGTGGACCTGACTGCATTTGAAAACAATGTTATATGGTACCTCCCTAAACCGCTTGACGGAGGCCCCCGAGGGGCGGTGTGATGGCACGGACTCGGAGAAGACGCTTGGCTCCGACCCACTCCCCAAGTCTTATAGCACTGGTGTAGCCTGAGATCGCCCCCGACATAGGCGGCCGGCTCCCGGGGTCCGGCGGAACTTTTTGCCTTTTGATGACTCTTCTATTCTGGACTTTGTCCCACAATCCGTTTGACCTGAAGACACGCTGTAGTGGGGCGCCCCTTTACCGTTTTAGTTGCCATTCCGCCCGCTTTTGCTACACTGTGCCTCTTCCGCCATTCAGCTGTTTACCGCCCGCTCTTGCGACTACAGCGTCTCGCTCACCATGTAGTTAAGTTGCTCCCGCTCTTGCGGTGCAGCGATAGGCGGCTGCCACAGGACTCTCAAAATGGCGGCCGGCTCTTCGGTTTTGGGCCTGGTCCACTAAAATGGCCCTGGGACACCTTGGAACTCGGACGCTTCCCTGATAGGGCTTGGGTCCCATTCTCGAAAGCGTCCCCTCAGCCGTGAAGATTCTACAAAAGTCTTGGGGGCCCCCGACTCCCGCAGGCTTCTGGTGGGGAGCGGCTGCCATGTCTGCTCGTGGAATGGCCACGACGGAGCTACGAGATGGTAGTGCTCTCATGCTGACGCCAGCTTTAGTCTGAAACATCCAGAAACACTGTAGACTACCAATTCGATCAGTTCCGGTAGCGCCCCAACATGACCCGGTAGAGAAGAACTTGCCCTCCCCTCTTTGACTGATGGTTCTTGTTGCCTGTCCCCTCTGTTGTCATTTAACAGAACTTTTTGGACTGCTGAAAGGGGTTGTGTTCCGAACGCTGGTTGGTGGAGACATTTTGACTATATTCTTGACCTACGTTGTCGCGTAATGCGTTATATGACACGCCGCGTTAGCGCACCCGGAAGTGATCCGGGGCGCAGCGCGTAACGTAAGCATAACAGGTCATGTGACTTGTTAATAAAACTTTTCATTGGTTCATGTTACTTTTGTTATTTTAATGATGAAAAGCTTGGTCATATGACCTAAAAACTACGCTTTTTATTGTTTTCGAACATTATTTTTTTTTAAACATATATGTTATAATATTCCAGGCTAATGTACTTTCCCGGAAAATTTACAACTGTCCTGCAAGTAAAATATATTCCTTTTTCGAGAAAAAGGGCGTTTCTTTGTTCCATGACGGAGCCGTTGAGTAAAAGAGACTCGGCCTGCTGTCTTAGTCGCCGATACGCCTGATTATCAGATTCTTATTGATCACTTTATGTTGCAGGAGTGGAAAACACAACTGCCCTTGACCATTTATCTTTACTGCGTTCCTACATATTATACCTTTTATCCGTCATGTAATTGGACTGCTTTATTTCACTTGCCTTTTACTGATTCGAAAACAGTGACTAAAAGTAAAAACTTTACCAATGTAAATACTACTACCGTGTTTTGTTTTAAAAACCTTTATTGTGAAAATGTCAGTATACAAATACGGGCCTATAACCACGTGGGCCGGCCACGGAGCAAACTGAAATCGTATATGATGAGGAGACATTTACATTATAGAGGAACGTAACGAGCGAGCCATTAGGTTGCAAGAACTAAGATGTCTAACAGTTGCGGAATCGCTGGACGTACATTTTGTAATTAAAATACGACAGGGCCACTTACAAAAAAGTTATCTAGATATACATTTGCGTGCAAGTACCATGGGTGACGTTAATTCGAACTTTCAATAGTACAGTAATCAATAACACATCAGAACTTAATATCAATAGGGATGTAAAAATATTCAATCAATTCTCGTCCCCGCCCGCCATGAGCATCAAAACTGCATTCATATCTCGTGATATCAAGGTTGTTCAACCAGTACACAACAAGGAGTTACGAGTCCCATTTATACCGGCGCCATTTTGGGCGAGGCCGGGCAGGTCCAAGATATAGTCAAAATGTCTCCACCAACAATCGGCCAGACCAGAACCTCTTTCGGCCCTTTATGCTACAAGATGGTGTCTTCCATTCAGAAAATATTGTTGGCAGCATTTTGAAAGGAAAGATAAACAGCCGTTTTCCTAGTGAGTCTCACATTGTTACATTTAGGAAGAATGTTGAAGAGTAATATGTGGAAAATCTGAAGCCATTTTTCTACAAACTCTCAATCAGCCTTGGATGGAAAAAAAAATCCTGAAGAATGTACAAACTGAAAACCAATTTTAGTCTGTATAGCATCAACAGCAACGCTTGAGTCAGCTTTGTGTCAAGCCGCCATTTTCATTCAATCAATAGTGTCCCCCTGCACACATTCAGGAACCTGGTCGTGTCTTCAGGTGAAACGGATTGTGGGACAAGAAGCAGAAAGGAAAAGGAAAAAAGTTCAGCCGGACCTTGGGAGCCGGCCGCCTATGTCATGGGCGATCTTTGGCCACACCAGGGCAATAGTGAAGCTGCAGCAGGTGCAAATAAGCTTCAGACAGTCTTACAAGAGGTGTGGCTCACTGGTTAGAGGCGGCAGACCCGAGAGCAGAGAACGGCCCGGGACCAGGGTTCGATTCCCGACGCGGCAGGGTCTTGGACCAGGATCAGCGGACTGATAATTCTCGCATCGGTGCCTACTCCGACCAGAGATCACACTCGGCAACTCTGGGCATTAGCTTGCCTCATCTCCACAACGGCCCCACACAAACACCGGGGATGCCTGGTTTCACCTTGGAGACCCCCAGGAGGGACTATCTCACAGGGAAAGCCAGGACGGGTTCCCCAGCGGTCTATAGCGCTACGAGGCCTGCGGTGCGGGTAGCAGTGCGCTTTACAAGACACAATTTACAAGCACTGCTCAGAACTCTCAACTATGGCACTCAACATCCAGGACTTGCCATTCGGATCTTGGCGCCTTGTGCTGGTTCCGACCTATTCACACATCGGTCCACTACTGACATCACCTCATAAGCCAACGGGGCACCCCACGCCGACTTTCGGCGCAGCATTGTAGGATGGCCACACCAGTGCGGCAACTTGCTGGACACCACCTCGGTGCCATCCGGATCTCGGCGCGTTCGAGTCACTGTACCGCAAGAGTGACCGGAACTCAGCTGGTCACGCTGTCTTTCGACGCAGCATTGTAGGATGGCCACACCAGTGCGGCAACTTGCTGGACACCACCTCGGTGCCATCCGGATCTCGGCGCGTTGTGCTGCCTTCGGCCTATTCGCACATCGGTCCGCTACTGACGCCGCCTCACGTGCCAACGGATTTTCTACGCTTTTTGTAGCCCTATGCCGCATAACAGGTCATGTGACTTGTTTATAAAACTTTTCATTGGTTCATTTTACTTTTGGTTTCCTAAAGATGGAAGGCTTGGTCATATGACCTAAAAATAACACTTTTCATTGGTTTAGAACATTTTTTTTTCCCAAACGATGAAAGCCCCACCTTGTTTCTGGATGATTCAGACTGAAGCTGGCGTCAGCATGAGAGCACCACCATCTCGTGGCTCCGTCGTGGTCATTCCGCGAGCAATCATGGCAGCCGCTCCCCACCGGAAGCCTGCAGGAGTCGAGGGCCCCCAAGACTTTTGTAGAATCTTCACGGCTGAGGGGACGCTTTCGAGAATGGAGCCCAAGCCCTGGCAGGCAAGCGTCCGAGTTCCAAGGTGGGCCATTTTAGTGGACCAGGCCCAAAACCGAAGAGCCGTCCGCCATTTTAAGAGTCATGTGGCAGCCGCCTATCGCTGCACTGCAAGAGTGGGAGCAACTCAACAACATGGTGAGCGAGACGCTGTAGCCGCAAGAGCGGGCGCAACTCAGCTGGATGGCCGCCACCTGGGGAGGCCCGTTCACGCCGCCTCCCCCACGCCCCCCCCCCCCCCGGGCCGCCCCACGCCAATTTTCGGAGCAGCATTGTAGGATACCAAAACCAGTGCGGCAGTTTACTGGACATCACCTGGGTGCCATCAACATCTCAGCGCGTTCTGCTGCCTTGGGACTATTCGCACAACAGACCGCTACTGACGAGGCCTCCCTCCGCAACACCCTGGACGCCCCACGCTGTTTCTTTGCTGCATTGTAGGATCCCAAAAACCAGTGCGGCACCCAGGTGACATCACCTGGGTGCCGTCCAGAACTCAGCACGTTGTGCTGCCTTGGGACTATTCGCACAAAAGACAGCTTCTGACCATTGTTGCTTTTTTTTTTGTGAAAAATGTTTAAATGTTTTTACAGTTTTTGTTCCGTTCGTTATATTTAAAAGTTAATAAAGTTTTATAATCCTACTTTGTTGGAGTGTTATATATATTTTTAAAAACGGGTGAATGGGGCCTTGAATCGGGTTATTGTCATGTGTGGGCTTTGCAAGTGTACTGCTACAGGATCGGACATTTCAAACTCAAATGCACGTTCTTTTTCTTACCTTTCCGAAGCATGGAGCGCAATAGCAGGCAGAGAAAGGGTGATGCAACTGTTGAACACTGCCTGGCCTGGAAGTTGCTGGCAGTGCCCCCCCCCCCCGCCCGCTCCTGAAAGAGGACACACACACACCGCCGCCCCGAGTACTTCACAGATCTTTAAAAGACCATGCGCTTGTTCATGAGGCTTAAATGGTTTATCACCCCTTCTAGAACCCCTGCATCGACCCTCTGACGTTTCCTGGAAAAATTACCACGTAACACAATACCAAGCCCTGTCAGCTGAAACCCCAGAGGAATCGTGGGGCATATTATCAAGGGGGTTTATCTCCGCTTTTTTGGCTTTAAAAGCCAAGAAAGCAGAGATAAAATTATCTCCCTATTACCAAGCTGTCGCTAACACCAGTTAGTGACAGCTAAAAGGAGATAGCGACCATCTTGGGCCCCGCTTTGCATGTCAGTGATATTTATCACTAATGACATGCAAAGTGGGCGTGCCAAGATGTTAGCGACTGGAAACAGTCCCTAACATCGCTATCTCCTATTACCAACTTTTGGAGATATTCGCGCTAAGCGCGAATATCTCCAAAAGCTAACACCTGACCTGAGCAGTTCTTAGCCATGTTATCCAATGGGAGGTGGATAGCATGGCTAAGAGCATTTGCTCGATAATGCATGAATATCGCTGACTTTTCTGCGATATTCATGCATTGCGGCAGTTTTTTATCGCATTTGCGATAAACCTTGCTAATAGCAAGGTTTATCTGCGATAAAAATCGCCGATGTGCGGCGATAATTTTTGTCTCTAAACAAGTTAGAGACAAAAATTATCGCTAGTTGTTGGTAATATGCCCCCGGGTTTTTGCATGCAGAAATCGAGAGGCGGGAGACTAGCACTGAAATCAGTAGTCTCACGCCTGAATCGGGAGGGTTGGCATGTCTGGATTCTTTACAGCTGGGGCCATAAACTACATCCGCAGGGCTAGGTGATAGCCTGGGACCGGCCTGGCATCTAAAATGGCTGCCGTGCACGACAAAATTGTGGCATTGGAAAAAAGGCAAGATGGCGCAGACAATGTTTATCAATAAGGATTCATTTATAACAAAATATTTTATCGCACTGACAAATTGGCGGTCAACACTTCCTGATTTCCATCGAATCGAACGTTAACAGACGTCACGCAGCAAAAAAAAAAAAAGCTCACGCACAGCCGCTGGAAGAGATGTATCAACATATATGAGCCTCCTCAGCCACCCTCAGAAAACATAGGGGATTAGGATACGTCTCCCGCACCCCCTTATACCTAGTAATTTAATTAAAACGAAGCACAAAATGGCGAATTCCCGTTTCGCTACCAGTTTGCGGCCCAGTTCGCGGCCCGTGAAGCGCTTCTACCGTGAAAAATATTTTTTTTTTATTTTTCCCACGGGACCCTTTAATAACCCCAACAACATTCCTAGGGGGTCAAGAGGGGTATACCTTGCCCCCTTTCATTAAATTCCCCCTTCGTTTTTCACCTCTTCTTCTCTCTCGATCCTACCGAGAGATAAGATGGCGGCCGCTCCGGACTGTTTAGAATGTTGACAGACACCGGGGAGCCAATCAGCTTCGCATCGCAAAGTTCCGTTTCGCGAAAAGTAAGCGGACCGGAGCGCAGCCCGGAGCGCTGTTACAGATATATATCTTGTTTTGAACGTTAATTTCTCAAAATCCACTGGAGCACATATATTGAGACCTAGCAAAGGCACATTGGGCTAACAGTCCCTACAATTTTGCCAAGTTTCGTGCAAATCCATTCAGCCGTTCGAGCTAAAAGTGAGGCCAAAGGCCCTATAGAAATTAACATGGGAAAAACGTGTTTTGGGACCCCCTTTTTTCTCGGCCCCCCCCTGACGAAACCCCCCCAAATTTTCAGGGGCTGATCAGAAACAAAATGTGCCATTTTCCTGAAAATTTCAGCCGATTCCGTCCACAAACGCCAAAGTTATTAGACATAGAATTTTCAAAAGTTCCATAGACAAATAATCCTAACTATATATACCTACTGGCTATCGCCAGTAGGTAATATATATATATATATATATTATACACATAAATTTGTTCAAAACAATCTTTGTGTCAGCATGCACACAAAAGAAGAACCGGCACTCCAGGGATCTTTAATCACCGCTTCAGTTTATTTTTGATGGTTGACGGGCTTCAACCATGCTGGCTTTGTCAAAGCTTTAATTAACAGTGTATGGTGGCAAATTCCTTAAAACAAAAAACAGTGCAAATCAGCTGTCACACATAGCCATGGTAAAAATACTTTCAGAGGATAACTACATTATTTCTGAGGGAAAATGTAATTCATTTAAAAATGCAGACATCTGTATAAAATAGAAATTACACAAACATTTTCCCAAAATATAACCAAATATTTTCCCAAAATATAACCAAATAATTTCATAAGTGGTAATCAATATAGAAATTATTTAATAGAGCAAATGTCAATGTTAATAATTACCAAAGCTATTTCATCTTAGCACATAATGGACATCATTAATGGTAGTAAATCCAAAGTAGTTTTATATGCATTCTCGGAATTCCAAAACCCATTATAGACTGCTCAAAATTAAATACTGATTTGCAACTCAATATACTGAGAACAAATTAACATATGTTCAAAGAACTAAGCCAAGTGGCTATAGAATGTGGCTATAAGGGGCAGCTATACAAAGTAGACATATATCCCTAGAATAGAGTGTTGTTTATAAGACCAAGTGGCCTGTTTTAGCCCCTTATCCCCCTATTGAATCCAACAACATTGGCAATGACGCAGAATGATATGAGCTAATATAAACAGGGAAAAGCCAGGACGGGTTCCCAAGGCAAGCGCGGAGATACCCCTTTGGGGGTCGATTCAGGCGCTATATAAGAAACATAATAATAATAATAATAATAAAGGTCTCCAAAAGCAATAGATTACCACATTATTTCATAACACGTTGGGCTACAACTGATACAAAAGTGTTTATCAAGTGGAGTTTTTCAGTAGTGCAAAACAACTGAAAAACATCATCTAAACCCCCACCTCTATACATTTAAAACTGTGACGTCTCCAACATTGGCAGTCGTAGTTAAAATATAATAGTTCATCTAAACCCAAACTACAAATATACATATTAGCAGCCGCTGAGTTTCTGTCTCAACAACCAATACGAAGAAGTAAGAGCAAAATTGATAACCAAATACAAGGCTGTGCTAAAGTGCATACTCTTCCCCAGGATGGTACTAACATAATTCCATCCTAATACTTCGCTCTATCTATCTCAGTGGGGGAGAATCAAAGAAGCAAAAGGAAAATAAGGAAAAAAAAAAAATATATATATATATATGTATATATATTACCTACTGGCGGTCGCCAGTAGGTAGTTATAGTTAGGATTTTTTTCAATGTTAAATCTCAAAATTCTATTTGGAATAACTTTGGCACCGGTTGACGAATCTGCCTGAAAATTTCCTGAAAATGGCCTCGTCGAGCTCCGGTCCTTCCTTGAAAGTTTGGGGGGGATACGTCAAGCGGGGGCCGAGATAAAAGGGGGGTCCCAAAACGCGTTTTCCCCATGTTAATTTCCATAGGGCGGTCGATTTCACTTTTAGCCCGAACGGCTGAATGGATTTCCACCAAACTTGGCAAAATTGTAGGGACTGGTAGCCCGATGTGCCTTTGCTATGTCTCAAGATATGTGCTGCAGTGGATTTTGAGTAAGAACTCTGCGGTTTGCTGCAAGTCCTTCCTCAAGGATCCGACGGCCCAGCTCGACGAGAACCGGCTTCCCTGGCACCTCTGACCTCTACCCACGTCATCAGCTCTGCTGTGATCTGTGGGTGCGACGAGACCTCGAGGGACCGGCCATCATCAAAACCTGCACGCTCTTAACCAGCACGACCATCGAAGTAATTCCCTGGTGAGTGCTCTGGGGTCCGAGAAGCCCCGACCCTGAGCCGCTCCAGCACCAAAGTGCAGTCTCCCAGCATCTCCACGATCTGCGTGGGGCCCTTCTGCTCGCTGCTCAGCACGTTGTCTGGTCACTAGCCGCTGGCTTGTGCCCTTCTGTGACGACATCCGACAATCAACACTGCTGGTCTGGTTGCTCCAGACTGGCCCTTGCTTCCATCTTTGCGAGAAGCACCCCGGACCCTCCTGGTCCACTCACGACGCCATCTTAGGCCCACCACGTGGCCCTGAGACCTGCCAAGGCTTGTTGCCCCATCCTGGGCCCAGCGACGCCGACAGCATCATCCTTCGTGGGACAGCTCGCACCTCCATCCTGGTCGCCGACAACGCCTCCTGGTCCGTGAGACTGCAGAGCCTAGCGTCGCCCACTCACCTGGCCGAGGTGACGGCCAACCGGTGCCTTCCTGGTACCCTCTGACTACTGGCTAGTAGTACGAACTTGGTCCCCTCTGCTTTCAGGTATCATCAATCTCTGATCCAGGCTTGGATCTCTACGAACTATTCATCACTGGTCGCCGGCCAGCAACTCCTTTTCTTCTGGCTCCTGGCTCGTCAGCGAAGATCCCGACGCCTGTAAGACTTGTGCAGCCGCAGCCCTCGTGGCTAGGTAACTCGGCATTTCGGTGCCTGCATAGCCTCTTTACTCTAGGGTCCCGAGTCCCTCGCTTCCGACTTGCCTTATCGGGTCCGCCCGAGACCTTAAACTTTCCGTGTCCTCGGACACTTGTTTTAATTGTGCACTTGAAGTATTTTCCTAAGAGATTTGGTTTGTGCTTAGTACCCTGTCCTCATAAAGAGTACAGGGCTGTTGTGATTCTTAATAAATATACTGTTTATTTTCATAACACTTGTGTGGTGTCCTTTCACTTGGTGTTCAAGGGATACATGTGTGGTAAACAGCTGGCTTAACGCGCCCTCTCGAGTCTTTAGCCTTAGACTGCTCGTATCCACGCTACTAGGATAGCTGGTCTATAGGTTGACTTACAACCAATCACCATAAGGGTCGTTTGGAACGATACATAGCGGTCGCTAGAATAGCGAACGCTGCATATCGGGCCAACTTCTCACATTGGTGGCAGCGGTGGGATTTGAGCTTGCTGTTGTTTTACCACACGTATCCTAAGAATATCTTGTTGAAAGATCACATAAGTACTGTTAGTACATATAACTAAAGCTTAGAATACTCTGAGTTCTACTGAACCAGCTGTTGCAGCTCCTCAAGGCTTAGCACATCTTGGCTGCAACTCTTAGCAAGGGAACAGTAGGTAAACACATAGTGTAGGTAGGTGCATCACTTACACCACACTAGAAACAGTATGTCGGACAAAGGAGGAAACTCTGAGTCTCCCCTTGTGTCAGTTGACCCTCCACAGGTCATCCCTTCGAGATATACTGTGCTGAGCTTCAAGGAGTTAAGACAAGTGTGTCACTCCAGGAAGATCAAGCAGGGGTCTAACCCCACAACGTCCTTTCTGATTGGTCTCTTGGAGACTTATGATGCCAGAAAAGCTGAGACCCTTCCCAGCTCTTCTAATCCAGAAGGAGACATGCCTCCCCTCGAGGGAACCAGAGACGATCCTGACCTCATCCACCTCGCAACTGAGAACGAAGATGTGGAGGATGATGAGGATGAGGATCCCTCCGGGGATGAGGCAGATAAGGGACAGGTAGAAGTCGTCAGACTAACCCGGTCCAACTTAAGCAAACATGATCGTGGTACTGGGGGACCCCCAGCGCTACTGTCAGGTCAGCTTAACATTGGGAATGGACGAGCCCGATCTCTGTCGAGAGACTCTGGCAGATCCCTTCAAACCAATGGCTCTCACAACTCTTCTCAAAGAGGGATGACGTCCCCTCAGAGGAGAGTGTACGAAGCTAAGGAAAGGGCAGCTAATCTGAGGATTGAAAGGGAAGAACTTGCCCTGGCCAAAGAAAGGCTTGTCTTTGCTAGAGAGCAACAGTTAAGTGGGGTAGTCCCCACTGGTGGCAGCAATCTACCTAGCAATAGGGAAAGGAGTTTTGATACGAAACACCTTGGGAAGATAGTGCCCCCCTTTAAACAAGGGGACGACATCCACAAATGGATTACTGCTTTGGAGAGGGCCTGCACTGTGCAAGGTGTTCCCCAGAGTCAGTGGGCAGCTATCTTGTGGCTCTCCTTTGAAGGTAAAGGAAGAGACAAGCTCCTCACCACAAGGGTGGAGGATGCTAACGATTACCAAGTCTTGAAAAATACACTCGTTGAAGGGTTCGGCCTAACCACTGAGCAGTACAGGGTGCTGTTCAGGGATACCCAGAAAACGCAGTCTCAAGACTGGTCTGACTTTGTCGATTGTGCCACTAAGGCTTTTGAGGGCTGGTTGCTGGGCAGTAAGGTTACTTATTACAAAGGATTGTATAATTTGATGATGAGAGAACAAATTTTAAACAATTGTCAGAACTAGTTGTTGCATCAGCATCTTGTCGACTCGGATCTGACCTCTCCCCAAGAATTGGGAAAGAAGGCAGACAGATGGGTTCGTACGAGAGTTAAACAGAATCAGGGCCAGAATCAAGGTGGTCAGAAGAAAGCAGACCAGAAGGGTAAAGATTCAAAGGGGGAACAAAATGACCAGAAGTCTTCGACAGGTCCCCAACAACCCAAAGAGGGTGGGGGTCAGGCTCCCCAAAAGAAGAAAGAAGGCCAATCCAAAAGGTGGTGCCAGTACTGTAAAAGTAAATCTCACTGGTTTAGTGAGTGCACCAAGAAAGGAGGAGGGCAGACTCCTGCCACTGCAGCCCCTAAGGCACCTGTGCCCCCTAGTACAGTCAGCAGTGGTAGTGCGCCTCCCAAGGGTTTAGTAGGGTTAACCCTGGGTTCTGAGGGGCGTGACAACTTAGTTGGCACACTCACTCAGGCTGTCCTTGTCAGTACAGGGGACGTGGACGTGTCCCCTGACATAAGTCCCAATACTTTGGGCAAATACAGACAGACGCCTTTCATAAATGGAAAGATGGCTCAGGCCTATAGGGACACTTGTGCCAGCGTCACCATGGTGACGCCTAACTTTGTGGACCCTGGACAGATCATGCCAGGTACAGAATTCCTGGTGACCAATGCAAGCAATGTCACTACCAATCACAGTATGGCAATTGTAGCTTTCTCCTGGGGAGGGGTAACTGGCCAAAAGAAGGTTGTAGTTAGTTCAGACCTCCCAGTGGATTGTTTGTTGGGCAATGATTTGGAGTCATCACAATGGTCAGAAGTGGAGCACCGGACTCACATGGAAATGTTAGGTTTGCCAGCACATGTGTTCGCTGTGACCAGGTCACAGGTCAGGAAATGCCCCACTGAACAGGTGCTGGATCCTGGAACAACGGACCAGACACCTCCCAAGAAAAAGAGCAGTAGGGTTAAGGCTGCGCCTTCCCCCTTGCCCCAGGTCGTGGATCAAGTCTCAGAGGAGGCTGACCTACAAGAATTGAGGGAAACTGAGCCTAGGGAGTTCGAACTTGATCAAGTTGAATTCTTGGGTTCAGGGGGACCCTCAAGGGAAGACCTGGGGAAGGACCAGTTAGACTGCCCTTCTCTTGAACCCCTCAGACAGCAGGCTGCTGCTGAGGCTGCTGGGAACGCCACAGGTACCCACAAGGTATACTGGGAAGACGGACTCCTGTACACTGAGTCAAGAGACCCCAAGCCTGGCATGACCAGGAGGCTGGTTGTACCCTTGTCTCAGCGTGGTTTCCTACTTACCTTGGCCCACGAGATTCCCTTAGCAGGTCACTTAGGCCAGACGAAGACGTGGGACAGGCTTGTCTCACACTTTCACTGGCCTCATATGAACGAAGATACCAAGGAGTTTTGCCGCTCCTGTGTCACTTGCCAAGCCAGTGGTAAGTCAGGTGGCACGACAAAGGCCCCCCTTATACCAATGCCTGTGGTGGGGGTGCCCTTTGAACGGGTGGGGATCGACATAGTCGGTCCCATGGAACCACCAACAGCATCAGGGCACAAGTTTATACTGGTGGTAGTGGATCATGCCACCAGGTATCCTGAAGCTATTCCCCTTAGGACCACTACAGCGCCTGTTGTGGCAAGAGCCCTAGTTGGAGTATTCTCCAGAATGGGCTTCCCTAAGGAGGTCGTCTCCGACAGAGGTGCAAACTTCATGTCGAGCTACTTAACTGCTATGTGGAAGGAATGTGGTGTCAACTACAAGTTCACTACACCCTATCATCCACAATGCAATGGGCTTGTTGAGAGGTTCAACAGGACCCTGAAAGGGATGATTCATGGACTACCGGAAAAGCTTCGGCGTAGATGGGACGTCCTGATCCACTGCCTCTTGTTCGCCTACAGAGAAGTCCCACAGAAGGGGGTTGGCTACAGCCCTTTTGAACTTTTGTACGGACATCCTGTAAGAGGACCCCTGTGTTTGGTGAAGGAAGGATGGGAGAGACCTCTCAAAAAGCCTGCAGCCAACATAGTGGACTATGTGCTTGGCCTCCGCTCGCGGATGGCTGAATACATGGAGAAGGCATCTGAAAACCTTAAGGCCAGCCAAGAACTCCAAAAAGCTTGGCATGACCAGAAGGCTGTCTTGACTGTTTATCAGCCCGGACAGAAGGTGTGGGTGTTGGAGCCAGTGGCCCCAGCAGCACTCAAGGACAAATGGTCCGGGCCCTACACCATCCTGGAGAAAAAGGGAGAGGTCACCTACCTGGTCGACCTGGGAACTCCCCGGAGCCCCCACAGGGTGCTTCATGTCAACAGGCTCAAGGCATATGTCGACAGGAAGGACATGAGTTTGCTCATGGCCCTAGATGAGGGACAGGAAGAGGAGAGTGACCCTCTCCCCGACCTGCTCACTCAGAATCCTGACGATGGATCGGTAGATGGTGTTGTCTTTTGTGGCAGCCTCTCCGAACATCAACAGAGCGACTGTAAACAGGTTCTTCAGTCGTTCAGACATATGTTTTCTCTAACACCCGGTCAGACCAATTGGTGCACCCATGAGGTTGACACTGGTGACAGCTTGCCCGTTAAGAGTAAAATCTACCGGCAGCCTGATCACGTTAGAGACTGCATCAAGAGTGAAGTGCAGAAAATGTTGGAGCTGGGAGTCATTGAACCCTCGGACAGCCCTTGGGCTAGTCCCGTAGTTCTAGTGCCGAAACCTCACACCCCGGGGAGTAAGAAAGAGATGAGGTTCTGCGTAGACTACAGGGGTCTCAATGCAGTCACTAAGACTGACGCCCACCCAATACCAAGGGCAGACGAGCTTATCGATAGATTGGCTTCGGCCAACTACTTAAGTACGTTTGACCTGACAGCTGGGTATTGGCAAATCAGGTTAGCTGAGGACGCCAAGCCTAAGACCGCATTTTCAACCCCTGGTGGGCATTATCAGTTCGTGGTGATGCCCTTTGGTCTGAAAAATGCACCTGCCACCTTCCAAAGGTTGGTGAATCAAGTCCTTACTGGGCTGGATGACTTCTGTGCGGCGTATCTTGACGATATTGCTGTCTTTAGCTCCACCTGGGAGGATCACCTGGTCCACCTGTGGAAAGTGTTAGAGGCTCTGCAAGCGGCAGGCCTCACTATCAAGGCCACCAAGTGCCAGATAGGGCAGACACAGGTTGTATACCTGGGCCACCTTGTAGGTGGAGGCCAGGTTCAGCCACTGGAGAGCAAGATACAGTCAATCAGGGACTGGGCTCCTCCAAGCACCCAGACTCAGGTTCGAGCTTTCTTGGGCCTGACTGGATACTACCGAAAGTTTGTCAGGAACTATGGTTCCATCGTGACACCATTAAACGAACTGACAAGTAAGAAAATGCCAAAAAAGGTTCAGTGGACAGCGAGCTGTCAAAAAGCATTCGATGACCTAAAGCAGGCCATGTGCACGGCGCCTATCCTTAAGAGTCCGGACTACTCCAAACCATTCATTGTCCAAACAGATGCTTCTGAGTTGGGTGTGGGAGCTGTTCTTTCTCAACTGAATTTTGATGGTCAAGACCAGCCCATTGCTTTTATAAGCAGAAGGCTGACCCCCAGAGAGAAGAATTGGTCAGCTATTGAGAGGGAGGCCTTTGCTGTGGTTTGGGCCCTGAAGAAGCTGAGGCCATACTTGTTTGGCACTCACTTCAAGATTCAGACCGACCATAAGCCCCTCTTGTGGCTAAATCAGATGAAGGGTGAAAACCCCAAACTGCTTAGGTGGTCCATTTCCCTACAGGGGATGGACTTTACAGTGGAACATAGACCTGGTACTGATCATGGCAATGCCGATGGGCTCTCCAGATATTTCCACTTAGAACAAGAAGACTCACCTGGTCAAGGTTAGCTTATTGTTCCGACGTTTGGGGGGGGTCATGTAGGAGAGTAGGGTCTGCAATCCTATGATCACCCAGATTTTTTGCTTTTGTTTCACTGGTTTACGACTTTCTCTGGCTGTGGGCCTGCCAATCAGACCCACAGCCTGGCTGTTCTCTTTCTAAATTACGATATGTACCCTAGGTGCATTTACCAATTGGTACTGGGCCACCTTATCAGACCCCGTAACGCAGGGCATAGGTGTACCCAGGGCAGCCAGGGGCTGCAGCATGTATTATGCCACCCCTGGCTGACCTCCTAAATTTGACACAACTGGCTGCATGACAGCTGGGGCAAAGTCGTGTAATCACCCTTTGCTTTAGGTATAGTAGCTCTATATCTAACCATACAATGGACACCCGAGTTCCTATCAGTCACTCCTATGGCAGGCCTTGACAATCCTGAAGGCAGAGTGCGTGGGCTCGTGTGAACTAGGTTCTGGCCCGAGCCGAGCCCGGTTGCAGCTTGCGGAATCAAGACCCAATGGCTGTTCCATGATAGCGCGTACCACATCGGTAACTTCGGTGTCGCGTTATCAAGACATGTCGAGTAAGGTGTCATACGAATCGGGATGCTGCCCTCTCACCAACTCTGGCGACGAGGTTAGCATTCCGCCCTTCTAGAGGGACACGACATGTACGTAACTGTGAACCCCGGTTAAAGTTAACTAAAGCCTCAGCTCCACAAAATGGGTGCTGCCACCACAGACACGAGTCTGACCTCCTGCTGCTGGGAGTCCTTCCAGCGAGGAGAGCTTGGACAAAGGGTTTCCTGTCGAGGGCGGTGTTCGCACCGTCCCAGACAGGGTTTGTGTATTCTGGGTAGGTAGGGCTTTTGCGAGAAGGTGACTGCGGAGTGGCACCCCGGTGCTCACTACGCATCTGCCGGTTAGAACCAGTTCCAGGGGCACCAGCCCTGGCCTGGGGAAAGTCCGGCAGGGGAGAGGGGTGTAACTACCCCCCTTCCTGCTCCCACCCTTAGGGCAGGACCTAGTCATGTACCCACCCCTTTCTTTAGAATAAAGGCCGGAGCGGGGACCTTTCAAAATTAGATCATCTTTGAATCAAGAATACTTTCTACGAAAGGACTTCGAGACTCTTCTCAAGATTTCTCCCTTGTGACTAAGGAGTAGTCACCCTGCATCAGCGGGCACCATCTAAGAACTCTGCGGTTTGCTGTAAGTCCTTCCTCAAGGAATCCGACGGCCCAGCTCGACGAGAACCGGCTTCCCTGGCACCTCTGACCTCTACCCACGTCATCAGCTCAGCTGTGATCTGTGGGTGCGACGAGACCTCGAGGGACCGGCCATCATCAGAACCTGCACGCTCTTAACCAGCACGACCATCGAAGCAATTCTCTGGTGAGTGCTCTGGGGTCCGAGAAGCCCCGACCCTGAGCCGCTCCAGCCCCGAAGTGCAGTCTCCCAGCATCTCCACGATCTGCGTGGGGCCCTTCTGCTCGCTGCTCAGCACGTTGTCTGGTCACTAGCCGCTGGCTTGTGCCCTTCTGTGACGACATCCGACAATCAACACTGCTGGTCTGGTTGCTCCAGACTGGCCCTTGCTTCCATCTTTGCGAGAAGCACCCCGGACCCTCCTGGTCCACTCACGACGCCATCTTAGGCCCACCACGTGGCCCTGAGACCTGCCAAGGCTTGTTGCCCCATCCTGGGCCCAGCGACGCCGACAGCATCATCCTTCGTGGGACAGCTCGCACCTCCATCCTGGTCGCCGACAACGCCTCCTGGTCCGTGAGACTGCAGAGCCTAGCGTCGCCCACTCACCTGGCCGAGGTGACGGCCAACCGGTGCCTTCCTGGTACCCTCTGACTACTGGCTAATAGTACGAACTTGGTCCCCTCTGCTTTCAGGTATCATCAATCTCTGATCCAGGCTTGGATCTCTACGAACTATTCATCACTGGTCGCCGGCCAGCAACTCCTTTTCTTCCGGCTCCTGGCTCGTCAGCGAAGATCCCGACGCCTGTAAGACTTGTGCAGCCGCAGCCCTCGTGGCTAGGTAACTCGGCATTTCGGTGCCTGCATAGCCTCTTTACTCTAGGGTCCCGAGTCCCTCGCTTCCGACTTGCCTTATCGGGTCCGCCCGAGACCTTAAACTTTCCGTGTCCTCGGACACTTGTTTTAATTGTGCACTTGAAGTATTTTCCTAAGAGATTTGGTTTGTGCTTAGTACCCTGTCCTCATAAAGAGTACAGGGCTGTTGTGATTCTTAATAAATATACTGTTTATTTTCATAACACTTGTGTGGTGTCCTTTCACTTGGTGTTCAAGGGGTACATGTGTGGTAAACAGCTGGCTTAACGCGCCCTCTCGAGTCTTTAGCCTTAGACTGCTCGTATCCACGCTACTAGGATAGCTGGTCTATAGGTTGACTTACAACCAATCACCATAAGGGTCGTTTGGAACGATACATAGCGGTCGCTAGAATAGCGAACGCTGCATATCGGGCCAACTTCTCACACTAACATTAACAAAAAAGTGGATATACCCATACCAGTTACAACAACCAATTCAGTAATTTCACCATCTATATACAAATTCACACATTCACCAACAGTTTTATGTATTCACTCATACATATACTCACTCATCATATGTAGTGATACCCCTATTCATTCTGTTACACACCGACAGTCATCAAAAACTTACTCATACATATACTCACACATGCAAATAAACTAATAAACATCCATTTATTTGCATATACAACTATACATACATTAGCACATTACTTCTAAGGAAACTTACACATACTTACTCTCTTAAACAATCACTTATAGAAACACATACTTATTTAAACAGGAACTCTTTCAATCTCTCACTCTCACATACACTTACTTATATACATCAATTCTCATATATACAAGATTAAAACATATGTAGTTACTCATAAAGACACTAGTGAGAGAGGCATTCACTCTCTAACACACACATATACACACTCATCCACCCATACAATCCTACATAAATGCTGTCTTCAAAACACATACAAACAGTGAGTCAGTCATTGATGCATCTATGTGCTAAGTAACAGCCCCACCAAACCATACAGACACTCATACTGATACTAAAAAAACATCTAATAACCCATATACACACACATGTAGCTACTCACCAACCCATGCAGCCACTTATACATAAAGTAAAACACTGATACATATATTTAAATATTTAAACATTACTCGCTAATATATGTATTCACTAAGATACACTTAATAAGCCAGTTAACCAATCAATTTAAAAAAAAAAAATACAATTAGACACTTATTTAAACATTTATTCTTCCATCGACCTTAACATATACATATATAAAACATATTTATTTTTCAGAAAGGCACATATTCATTGGATGGTGTCATCAGTGATGTCATGAGTGATGTCATCAGTGATGTCATGAGTGATGTCACTGACCATGTCATGAGTGATGTAATATGTGATGTCATCAGCAGTGCATTGCACGCACAAGTTATAGTGAGTCCGACTAACTATAACGTGGGAATTTCAACGGTTTTATATCAGTAAAATTTCCAGCTAACTATAACTGGTGTGAAACCTATTTTTTTTTCAGTGAATATGTATATATATATATACATGCAATCAGAGAAATGCCACATGAGCAGTACAAATGTAGATTGAATGACATAATCAAGTTTAGACCAGCTAAACCTTCAGTTCTAGACAAGGGATGGACCCAGGTATGTGCATCTCTTCGTCCTGATTTAATCCTACGGGATGTGGCCTATTCAGCAAAATAATATATTTGTTGGTCTGGTGGTTTTGGGAATAGCTATGTACCGCTATACTCTTAACGGAACTGCTCTTTCTGTAAGTGATCTGAGGATGGGGATTCCTTAAAAGTTCAATTATTTTATCAGATCTCACAAGATTCCAATACTTCCCTATTAGGCGCCTGACTGCTAGGGATTCGTTGTTGTAGGTAGTGATCAATCTTACAACTTTTGCGACACACTACGAGGAGGCAGTTGGATGTAGAGACATTCCCTGCAAGCATGTCCGAATTATAGGGGGTGCTGTTGCAACCAGAGTTGCTCCCAACAGGTGCCGTGCCATTTCCTAGAAAACAGAGAAAAGGTGACTTTAGTTTGTAAGCTTTTTTTTACGTTTGGACATTTTCTCTCCCCCCCAAGTTTACCTTCCAGTCTATCCCTTCTTCATAATCTGAGTCTACCCAAGGTTGCCCTAAGGACACAGCTCTGCACCTCAAGTAACCTGGGCACTCTATTTATCACGGACATACATTCTGGCAAATAAGCGTTGAACAGTTCTATTTTGGCATGGTCAAGGTAGGGTGTGGGGTATAGAGCCCTCGCAGTCTGCTGAGGATGATCTTACTATCCTGAACCCATTCTTCCTCAGGTCTATATCAGGAACTCCTGCCATGAGCATCTTTGTTACCCCCCTCACCCCCCCTCTATTCTGGCATTGCCACTGATAACCTTGTGCATTATTCGGGGGGGGGGGGGGGTCCCATACTGTGGTATTTACAAACACTTCAGAGATGTTGGCCTCAATAATCTGAACTTGCCCCGTATTCTGCAGAGGAACAGGTGTAGGGGAGATTTACAGTGTGTGATGGTACTCCCCTGGGAAAAATCAGTCTATCTTCGCCTACTGCATGGGGAATGTATAAGCAGACATTACAGTATTCATTAGTCTTCTGCCTCCCTACTATTGTCATCTCACTACCCCATGATGTCTTGGAGAGAGTCATGGTAACTATGTTGTCAAGCCAACGGTGTATCTCTGCGATGACGAGACAAATTAGGGAGACATATTATAACATTAGTAGTACCATCTTTTTTCTGTGGAGTTTATATATAGGCCAAACTGGACCCAGAGGTATCTTAGCGCTTCACATGAGCACCAGTTACGGACACATTTAGGCACAGGGAGATTAAGCGATCTGCCCTGAGTCACAGAGTGTTGAGCGTCCCTGCCGAGATTCAAACCCAGTTCCCTAGCTCAGAGGCCGACCGCCCTAGCCCAGGGCCACATTTTCTCTGTATCCCAGGCAATGGGGTATTGGAACACACGTTATTAAAGGTGCCACAACTACTGCTACAAGTGTGTAGTAAACAGTGTCCACACGAGTAGTTGTAGACGATTTATTGTAGATATGTAGATCAGCTGGTACAGACCCCACCAGGAGCAGCCAGCATGCTGCTCAGCCCACTCTAGACGGTCACATTTGCTCACAGAGTCCCAACATTCCTAATGACATCACCACTACAACATTCTGGAGGGCTGGGCAAGTGGTAGAAAGGATATGTCAATAACATGGACAAGATACTAGAATACTACATATCCCCCTCTCTTGTATAACCAAAGAAAGTTAGGAATGAAAACTGAAAATGGAAAACCATAAAAAGCAAAGAAGTTGGAGAAATACAGGAACAACAAAAACGAAGCAAAGAAGTGAACATACTTCCCCCAGCTACAGAAAACAAAAAAAAGTATAAACAAGAAAGAACCAATGACTACACTTCACACACATCTATTGGCTTGACAGGAATGCAAAGAGGCAAAACACAGCAGGAAAAATCAAGAAAACAGAGAAGAGGAGAGGAAACATGTCACTCATACTTCCCTGATAGAAAATATAAAATACAATATAATGTAAACATAACATTGCATTGCAAAATTGTGAATATAAAACAGTAAGGCATAATGTTGAGGAAAAACAGCAAGTGGAATAGAGACCCAGGAAACACACCCTAAGTGAGGATAAATATGTTCTAAACTTATAAGAGAATGGGACTGAAACCCATGCAATACTAATACTAAACAAAGACAACATGTGAAGTTGACATAGTGTGCAGTGTAGTAAAAACAATAACTAGAGTATGTGGGTGAGAACCCATAACCTGTCCTTAAGAATAGAGATGGTAAACCGATGCAAAGGACTAACACCCTGGGAGAGGGTAGACGCTGTGAATAACCCAGAAGGCAAGTGTAATGTGTGCAAATGGGACTGAAACCCATTGCGATCCCAGCGTAGGGAAGACTAAAACAAGCATTTGCAATGCAATAGGTCTCGCATTTGCTAGAGTTTGAGCTATTGGCATTGTAAATGACAATGCTACTTATTTATGTTTTTTGAAAAGCTGTAAGAGGTGCATAAACAAGCATTTTGTACTTATAGTCCTCAGTCTTTCCCTCCATTCTGTGTCGCTATGGTCTTTCTTCATCACCTATCTCTGCTTATGACCCCTGCTGAAAGGAACTCTAGGGAACTGGAGAAAAAATAACCAGAGCCCTAGCATCCAATGGCTCTACCCACCCTGAGATAGGCGCCACCCCTCCCTAACCCCTAAAAAAACCCTAATTGAGGTAAATGGACATGCCCTGATATATTTTATACATTTATAAGTGGCACTGAGAGACACTGATGCGGCAGAACACCTTTACCTGAAACTTGCTACAACACGGATTGCGAGCTCGAAATTCTAAATGTATATTTCCTTAGCTTTACAGAGTGCGCCTCAAACACCAAGGGGAAGAGCAATGGTCAAGTAAGAGCGAAATAAAAATGATGTTTGAACTTCATGCGATCTGATTTTGAAGTTGGACTCCTAGATAAGAGCCAGGCAGCTGGATCTCAAAATCTAGTTTGTGATGTAGAGAGTTTAAAAATGGAAGTAGCCTCAAAAGGTTTAGGCAAAACGTCACTGCATACTACAAAGGCGGAAAATAAATTAAAGCAAGCTGTGTGAAACACATACCAAGCATCTTTGTAAGGGGCAGTTTAACCGATGAGGAATGACATGTTCATTGTTACCCAACTCAGTGGAACTCGAGGGGGAAAGGCTGATTAGAGCAGCTGGGATTCGAACCTCTGGCCATGAGGATCCATCCGATCGATCCCTGAAGAGGATGCACCAGACCCGTCTACGAAACATCAATTCATGCTGTAATGTTCTTTACAGAGTAAAGAGTTTTTTGTTTTGGATTAACTTTATGCAAAAAAAACAATATAAGTCAAGTCAAGTCAGGAGATTTGTATAGCGCGCTACATACCCGGAGGGTCTCAAGGCGCTTGTCAAGTCAAGTCAAGTCAAAGAATTTATATAGCGCACTACATACCCAGAGGGTCTCAAGGCGCTTGTCAAGTCAAGTCAAGTCAAAGAATTTATATAGCGCACTACATACCCAGAGGGTCTCAAGGCGCTTAGGGAGGGGAGGAGGATTACTTGTCAAATATCCACGTTTTAAGTTGCTTTCTGAATGCTAGGTGGTTCTGGGTAAGGCAAAGGTAAGTGGGGAGTGAGTTCCATGTTTTAGCTGCCAGGTATGAGAAGGATCTGCCTCCCATGGTGGTCTTGTTGATGCGAGGTACAGTGGCGAGGGCTTGGCTGGAAGAACGTAGTTGGCGGGAGGGGGTGTAGAAGGACAGTCGTGAGTTGAGGCATTCTGGTCCGATGTCGTAGAGTGATTTGTGTGCGTGGGTTAGCAGTCGGAAAGTGATCCTCTTATTGACGGGTAGCCAGTGGAGGTCTTTCAGGTGACCAGAGATGTGTTCGTTACGCGGGATGTCTAATATGATCCTGGCTGAGGCGTTTTGGATTCGTTGGAGTTTCTTCTGGAGTTTAGCGGTAGTACCTGCGTAGAGGGTGTTTCCGTAGTCCAGTCGGCTCGTGACCAGAGCATGGGTGACTGTTTTTCTGGTTTCGGTGGGGATCCAGCGAAATGTTTTTTTGAGCATGCGAATAATGTTGAAACAAGATGAGGAGACGGCGCTGACTTGTCTGTTCATTGAAAGTGAAGAATCCAGGATAACGCCTAGGTTCCGTGCGTGGTCTGTCGGGATGGGTGCTTTTCCAAGGGCTTCCGGCCACCAAGAGTCGTCCCATGCAGAGGGGGATGTACCTAAGATGAGGACTTCTGTTTTATCTGAGTTCAGTTTCAGACGGCTGTGTTTCATCCATTCGGCAACTTCTTTCATTCCTTCGTGTAGGTTAGTTTTGGCGGTGCTGGGGTCATTGGTGAGAGAAGGGGAATTACTTGTCAAATATCCAAGTTTTAAGTTGCTTTCTGAATGCTAGGTGGTTCTGAGTGAGACGAAGGTGAGTGGGGAGTGAGTTCCAGGTTTTAGCTGCGAGGTAGGAGAAGGATCTACCTCCCATGGTGGTTTTATTGATGCGAGGAACGGTAGCAAGGGCTTGGTTGGAAGATCGTAGCTGGCGAGAGGGGGTGTAGAAGGAAAGTCGTGTGTTGAGGCATTCGGGTCCAAGTTCGTAAAGTGCTTTGTGTGCGTGGGATAGGAGGCGGAAAGTAATCCTCTTATTGACGGGGAGCCAGTGGAGGTTTTTCAGGTGGCTAGAGATGTGGTCTTTACGCAGGATGTCTAGTATGAGTCTGGCTGATGCGTTCTGGATGCGTTGGAGTTTTTTCTGGAGTTTTGCGGTGATACCGGCTTATAGGGTGTTTCCGTAGTCCAGGCGGCTTGTAACCAGTGCATGGGTGACTGTTTTTCTGGTTTCGGTGGGGATCCAGCGAAATGTTTTTTTGAGCATGCGGAGAATGTTGAAGCATGATGATGAAACGGCGTTGACTTGTCTGTTCATAGAGAGTGAGGAGTCCAGGATGACGCCCAGGTTCCGTGCGTGGTCCGTTGGGATGGGTGCTTTTCCAAGGGCCTCTGGCCACCAGGAGTCATCTCAAGCGGTTGGGGAGGTACCTAAGACAAGGACTTCTGTTTTGTCTGAGTTCAGTTTCAGATGGCTGTGCTTCATCCACTCGGCTACTTCTTTCATTCCTTCATGTAGGTTGGTTTTGGCGGTGTTAGGGTCTTTGGTGAGTGATAGGATCAGTTGGGTGTCATCTGCGTAGGAGATGATGTTGAGGTTGTGTTGGCGTGCGATGGTCGCGAGGGGGCTCATGTATACGTTGAAGAGGGTGGGACTGAGTGAGGACCCTTGGGGTACGCCGCAGATGACTTCAGTGGCCTCTGAGTTGAATGGTGGGAGGCGGACTCTCTGGGTTCTTCCGGTGAGGAACGAGGTGATCCATTCCAGTGCTTTTCCTTGGATTCCGATGTTTCTGAGGCGCTGTAGAAGGGTGCTGTGGCAGACTGTGTCGAAGGCTGCGGAGAGGTTGAGGAGGATGAGGGCGACTGTGTCTCCATTGTCCAGTAGAGTTCGAATGTCGTCTGTTGCTGCGATGAGGGCGGTCTCCGTGCTGTGTTTGGCTCGGAAGCCGGACTGTGAGGAGTCGAGGGATTTGTTGCTTTCGAGGAAGGCGGCGAGCTGGTTGTTGGCGGCTTTCTCGATGACTTTGGCCGGGAATGGAAGGAGCGAGATGGGGCGGTAGTTTTTGAGTTCGGTGGGGTCCGCTGTGGGTTTCTTCAAAAGGGCGCTGAGTTCGGCGTGTTTCCAGCTTTCTGGGAAGGTGGCGGAGTTGAGGGAGCAGTTGATGACGTCTCGGAGGTGTGGTGCTATGATGGAGTCTGCTTTGTTGAAGATGTGGTGAGGGCATGGGTCTTTGGGGGATCCTGAGTGGATAGAGTTCATCAGGTGGATGGTGTCCTCAGTGGAGATTGGGTTCCAGTTATTAAGGATGTTCAAGGGGGGTGAAGGTACGGCAGAAGGTTGGGTGGGTTGGTCTCCGGGTTGGTTGTCGAAGCTGTTGTGGATGTCTGCGATTTTGTTGTGGAAGAACGAAGCTAGGGAGTCGCAGAGGGCTTGAGAGGGGGTGGTATCATTGGAGTTGGCTGAGGGGTTGGTAAATTCTTTGACGATATTGAATAATTCCTTGCTGTTGTGGGCGTTGTTGTCTAGTCGGTCTTTGAATGCGGTTTTCTTGGCAAATCGGATTAGTTGGTGGTGTATGCGGGTGGCGTTTTTGAAGGCGTCCCTGGTGCTGGTGTTTGGGTCTTTTTTCCAGGCCTTCTCGAAGGAGCGACAGAGTTTCTTCGATTTCTTGAGATCATCGTTGAACCAGGAGGCGTTTTTGCTGCCTAGTTTGATTTGACGTTTTTTCAGCGGTGCTAGGATGTCGGCGCTGTTGGATAGCCATTGGGTGAGGTTAATGGCTGCTTGGTCGGGGTTTGAGGAGTGGGCAGGGGGGTTTTGAAGAAGCGATGAGGAGATCTGGTCGATGGTGATTTTGTTCCAGTTTCTTCGCAGAGTAGGTTGAGGATGGTTGTGAGTGGTGGTTTTATTGTAGATAAAGTGTACGCAGCTGTGGTCCGTCCAATGGAGAGTAGTGGTGTGACTGAAGGAGACATGTTTGTTGGAGGTGAAGATAGGGTCGAGTGTGTGACCTGCGGTGTGGGTGGGCGTAGTGACAAGTTGTTTGAGTCCGAGGTTGGCGAGATTGTCCAGAAGGGAGGTGGCGTTGCTGTCATTGCTCTTTTCCCAGTGAAAGTTGAGGTCTCCCAGTAGAATGTATTCCTCGGAGGGGAGGGCGTGTGGGGTGATAAAGTCAGTGATAACGTCGCTGAATTGTGCACGGGGTCCTGGAGGTTGGTAAAGGAGTGTGCCTCTGATTGTGGTCTTGGGGTCGGTGTGGATCTGGAAGTGAAGGTGTTCGGCGCTAGCAAGGTTGACGTCTGAGCTGGTTGAGATGCGGATGGAGTTCTTATGGACTTTAGCGATGCCTCCTCCTGTTTGGTCGGTGCGGTCCTTACGGATGATCTTGTATCCTTCCGGCATGGCAATGGTGATGTCAGGGGCTGATGAGGCGTTCATCCATGTTTCTGTTAGGAAGGCGACGTCGGGAGAGATGGTGTCTAGTAGATTCCAAAGTTCGATGGCGTGTCTGTGGACTGAGCGGGTGTTGAGCAGGATGCATTTTAGGTGGTTGGAGTCAGATATCTGTTTTGTGTTCGTGGATGTGGAGTTGTTCTTGGTGCCGTCGAACTTGCAGGATTTGCAGGAGAAGGGTCCATGGGTGTGTCCAGGAGCGGCTTGGGCGCAGTTGGGGAGTCGGCCGGGGTTAAGGGCTAGGAGGGTGGTGGCATCGTAAGTACTGCGGGAGGGGTGGGAGGGACGGGGGCCAGGGGGTCTGGCGCTGGGCGCGGTCCAGGCGCGGACGGGCGTAGCCGGGCTTACCTTTGGCGCACCTTCGGCGCGAATGGGGCGCGGTCGCTGCGCGTGGATGCTGCGCGTGCGGACATCTGACATAAATGGAGAGTAGAGGGGGCGGAGCGTGGGAGGGTCAGCAGCTGGGAGGCGGTAGCGGGCAGGAGGGGCGGGCCAGGGAACACGTAAACAAGATGGAGGGTCAAAGGGAGAGTAAGGCAGGGGCAGCAGATGCACCACGGCACCGGGGGCACAGACGAAGTCCCAGGGAGTAAATAGAGCCTCAGCAAGTGTCGCGCTGCAAGTACAGCAGAGCGAGCTAGAAAATCAGGTGAGGTACTATGCCTAGAGTCGCGCTACGAGGCAGCTCTGTTAAAATGCGGAAACACAATGAACACAAATGCACAGCCAAATGCGCGCTACACAAGCGCGATGCAAATTAAATAAATGCGGTTAAAAATCAGCAGTCCAGATACGATACCACCAGCAAGCCAAATCACGAGCAGGAGCTGGGATCAGGGAGCGTGGGGGGAGCGACCGTGCTGGAGCAGGTCCAGAAGCAGCCACTGTTTCTTAGTGGTCTGCTCAGGACGGCTGCTTTCACAATGTGTTAGGAGACGGAAATTACAGTAGAGGACAAACGCCTACTTTAGGAGAGCAGCTGCTGGAAATTTATAAAACTGTTCATAAAAAACAGGAGTCTGCGCTCCACAAGAATATTTGAGTCGCTGCTACTTGTTTGCACCAATGTGCTTAATTTGGCACTCCAGTTTAAAAGCATGTTTTGTAACCATCAAGAAGCACGCGTTTTCTTGAAATACCGGTTCCACTTAAACCCTAAATAAGTTCTTGTCAACGTTCCCTGGCAGATTAGCAAGCAGAAGCATATTGTTTAGCATACTAAATAGAGTGTTTTAATACACAGAGATTACACGGTCTCAGAGAGAACTGGAAAGTGGTAAAACTGGCAAAAGGGACGTATATTACATCCTGCTCTGCCAAAAGTTTAAGCAGAGATGATTGCGGCCATGTTACTGAGTAAATAATTGTCTAATGCAGGCTCTGTCCTACCTGCAGCTTGTTAAATAAACAATGATGAGAAAGACAACACTGGGAGGAGCAGGAGAGACGATGAAAGCACAATGCAAGGAAGGTAACCAGAGAAGATTATCCGCCAAGTTGTTTATTAAGTAATTGCCTCATACAAGGTCCCTTCTGCCTGCAGCCTCTAAAATAAACAAAGATGAGGAAGGTGAAATGGGATGGGGCAGGAGATATGCAACAGTTGGTGCAAGATGGAAAAATACCTTCTCTTCGACCGGCTGCGAGCGCTGTTTTCTATGGTATTGATAAGAGGAGAAACCTCCACGTTCTCCGTAGAGCGTGGGAGAAACAGTATGCAGCTTGGGTGACTTGGTGCGCATGGAGCACGACAACGCAATGGGGACAACGGCCCTTCCTGCCCGCAGCCTGTTAAATACAAAAATGATGAGGAGGCTAAACGAGATGGGGCAGGAGAGATGCAACAATTGGTGGAAGATAACAAAAATGGAAAAAAAGAATACCTTCTCTTAGACCAGATGTGAGCGCCGTTTTCTATCGGACTCATATGAGGAAAAACCTCAGCTTGGGGGACTTGCCTGTACCCAGCACGACAACACAATGGGACATTATAAATAGCTTTTGAAGGATAAATGACCAACGCCGTGCAAGGTGTCGTGGTGGCAAAGTGAAACAAGTAGTCCCTAAATGAATAGATAATAGCCCGTAGTGGAACTAGACTGTAGTTGGTCAATGCTGCTTCCTGTAAAACTGAGACAAAATAAAAGTGACGTATCGGATCAAAAGCCAACCATAAGTCCGATAAGAAGACCAATGCCAGAATCAACCAATGGCAAGCAACAGGAGAAATTAACTTCCATCTTGTTTACTGTAGGTCTTGCGACAGTGCATGCGCTGTCTACGCGAGACCAAAAAAAACTAGCATACATGTACACTAAAATAATTGACTCTTGACGGTGTGTACCTTTAGTCCATGAACATACAATGTTGATCCAACTGAACTCATTGCACAATCCTATGAAGGATAAAAGTGGAGAAAACCAGTGTATTGTAGATAAATAGTACTGAATATAATGGACTCTAAACAGAGTGTACCTAGGGTCCATGTACGTATAACTTAGATTCAACTGGACTTCTATAATCCTATGAAGGATAAAAGTGGAGAGAAAGAGAAACATCATAAGATGTACTACAACCAAAACATAGATGCATGTGGTAAAACACAACCACACAATAACCGACTTAAATAAGGAAATACAATAATTTGTATCCATTGTAACATGGTAGGTGGGACTAATAACCCATCTTAACACCCCTAATGTAAAGAACATACAGTGGGATTTGCTTGACAAATACGTGGTCACATAATGCATTGCATCGTAACGGGACTGTAGATACCACCCTGAGACCCACTCCCATACCTCTAGACAAGAACTACAAACTATGATAACAAAAATGTCAATGGTGTGCCTGTCACCACGAATCTGTGAGCCAGGCAGTCAAAGTAACCAACAGCAGAGAAAATGGCTCCAAGAAACATGAGGCAGAAAAGTTCCAAGATGCACAGAAGACGCCCACTGAAGGTCGAAGGGCACTGGGGCTTGTAAGGAAATAAGGACTCACCACTCAAATTGTCGGCAAGGACCAGTATCCTCTGGACTCTAAACAAAGTCCAAACCTAGAGTCTGTCAGGAAGTCTATTCCGGCCAGGGCGACGGTTGCCTCGTTCAGATAACCAAGAGGCAAGAAACGATCTCGAACCTGCGACGATGGTCCTGAGTTTGAACAATCGCTTAACTTTATTTTACGAACAGTGTGATTGGCAAGGAATATGGGTGGAGCACACAACCATCCATATCATTCTGTGCAAACTGCCTGCAGCCTCCAACCCAAAGATGGCGGCACGCTCAGCATGCCAACACAGGGTGGTTCACAGCGTGTGCAAGTGCACAAAGAGGCAGTCCAGTGAGGCTTAAACGTCACAAATATTACAATGGCAGGCCCTTCACAGAAGAAGATATCCAGATGTGGAGGAGTTAAGAGCACGCGCAAAGGCAACGACATGCGTCTCATTTTTAAATCACAACACAGCGGTTGAACTGCCAAAAGTCAATGGAGCTTCCCAGAGCAATTTAATTAAAATGTGTATACTCACAAAAAGTCCTGCAAAAGCCAACGTAGATGGGTAGGTCTCGCACAGAAACCCGTAAAGACTTGACAAATGTACACGCAGCAACGTGAAGCTGCAGGGTTTACCCGGATCCGATGCAGACATAGGCACGGTCAGAAGCAGTTTCCAATGTCTATGAAGATGTCCTTGTGAAAGGCAGTTGAACCAGGAACACCCATAGCAAGATACCAGGATACTACAGAGTGTCAGCAGGTGAAGGGGAAAAAAGGATATGGTGTGCAGAGTAGTCTGGACAACTTCAACCTTTTGAGGAGTACAAGTCTTCCTATGCAGGCAATGAGAAAAGCAAACCAATTAAAGATTGCTAGTGCCACTCCAACAATAAGATAAACAAAGCAACACAGTGCACAGGGTTTTTTTTATTGCAGCCTCCACGAGGGATACGAGGGATCAGCAGACCGGTTGATATGGTTGCAATGCCTGCGAATGCAGAGAAGTGACTTCTTCACTTCAAGGGAGATTCCTTCAGGTGTCGTAGATGCCCACAGGCCATGGAAGCTTTGTGTGTGGTGCACAGGCACAGGTGAGGCAGCAGACTAGAAGGGAGACGAAGTCGAGCTCAAACGAAGTCCAGAGTGCCCAGACGGTAGAAGTTAAAGTGGTGTCTGATCTGACTTTTCCCACGACGAATCTAGGGACCTACCCACAGGTAAGCCCTTAAATACCCTTAGGAGATGGTTGGGACGATTCAGGGGATCCTCCCAGGGGAGGGTCTGGACAGGGGGAGTTTACTCCCATGTCTTTTGTACAGTTTTGCGCCAGAGCAGGAGCCAACAGCTCCCAGAACTGGCTTGAACTGGACTATGCATGTGGACACCAAATGTGCCCCTCATGCAGACTGAGTAGCGCTGGCAAGCGCACCCACCTGGCCCCAATAAACTAAATCCTGTCAGGGAGGTGATCACCCCTCCCTGTGACAGGATGCCTATTGTTCTGCCTTCCCCATCTCAAGCTTGGCTCAGCCGCAGGAGGACAGAATCATGTTCTGGTCGGCAGCAACCATTTTCTGCTGTCCAGGTCTAGAAGGCTGGCACCGGGAACACTGAGAGCCTAACGAAGGGCTCTTCCAGTACTTATAACTCCCACACCATTTACGGTTTGGGGTATGATTCCAACATGTTTGATAGCAAGCATGATAGGATTCATTGCAGCTGTTTTCAAGATGGTCATCGGTAATTACATTTTGCCCCTCTATATAGCATATGACTACTTCACTTACAACCCTGGAGAGTGGACTTCGTAGGCTGTAGGGGTGTTGTGCTCATGCAGGGACACCCTCACACTTAGAACCATGAACCTTGCCCTCAGGATTGCAAATGCCTGCTAAAGGGGTGACGTATAAGTTTTAAGTGTGGTGTCCCTAGATATAGGAAATCTATATCTTACACAGGATGCAATGGCAGGCCTGTAGATCCATTTTGAGTGGTCGCCAATGGGTGGCATAATGCATGATTCAGCCCATGGGGGACCTCTGGGGTACCTATGCCCTGGGTACATGGGTATCATATACTAGGGATTGACAAGGGTACCCCAGTATCCAATCTGGGATGTACCTAATTACTGAACACAACACTTTAACGGAGAAAGCAGATAGACTGGGGTCCTGATTAGTAGGATCCCAGTCAGACCAGTCAACAACAGCTTCGCACCAGCAAAAAGTGGGGGTAACCATAAAAGCAGGTCCTACTCTCCTACTGCAGCAAAGAGAGGAGCATGCCCAGGGACGGGATCTCTGTTGAACGTAATAAGTCAGTGGGAAGCCCGCATTGTAGATCTACAGCCGAATCTGGGGAGGTCCATCACAAAACCAAGAAACCCAGACCAGAAACATCACTGCACGGGTCACGTGCACCGAAGGGCCTAATTCACTGCAAATGAGCCCTCAGGAAGGCACTCAAGGCAAAAAGAAAGGGGGCACACTGTCGGAAGTGAGTCCTATAGCAGCGCTGAGGATAGCCTATAGGAAGAAAGCATGGGAGCAGAAAACAAAACTTATTGAAGAGAAATGGCTCAAAGTGTTCTGCTTGATGAAAGAAAAAAACACTCTAAACTATGGAGACACATTTATCAGTTGGACACTCAGAGTCCTACAAAAGAGTATGGCATAGCAGGACATGTGGGGGAAACATACGTGAAAGGATTGTACTCAAAAGATCCAGATGATAGACCCACCATAAAGAATGTCTCGAATGACAAGACACTGGACTCCTCATTAGGAGTGACCACCCAGGGAACGTCATTCTCAGAAGGTGAGATAATGAAGAACATCATGGCAATGAGAAACGATGCAAACGTGTGGGGAGCGCATGAGGAACGCTCCACTCCCAGACGCACAGCGTGCTCTGGACGCCATATCCAAACAATAGATCATCATTGTAAACTTGGTTCATTATTCTTCCAATTTAATCCGCAAGAGATCCTGTACATTCAATACTTCATCTTCTCCTTTCATTCATCCACATATGTATAATTTAGCATTTCGGAAACTTCTCGTATTGTCGTGTGCCCATCCAGGCCTCCTTGGAAATACGATCCGCATACAACTGAGGTTCAGAGCAGCGTTTCTTTATTCCAAAACCCAATGCATGTCGGGCCTACTTTACAGCCCTTCGTCAGGAATAACTGAAAATCAATCATTACAGAAATAGGACGTGAGTATTTTGTAATGGCGAACGATAAACAGACAGCAGGTATGCACGTAACTTTGCTTAGAGATTTGGTTTAAAGCAGATCGAGCGTTCATAGATTGCATACCATTGGGTAATGAAATGTATATAGTATGCGGAAGGAAATGTAAGTAGCATGTATATGCAGGGAGAGAGGACTAAAGGCGGCCATCGGGTGGTTTTAAGGAAACAGGGGTGGCGTGAATATTGAAATACAGCTAGCACCTCGAAGACGCAGAAGTAATGATACTGATGCTATGAATACAAACTTCTGCTTTAAATTATGTTACATTCATTGAATAGCAGTAGGCTTGTTGATTTCCGAAATGCAAAATGATACATATGTGGATGAATGAAAGGAGAAGATGAAGTATTGAATGTACAGGATATCTTGCGGATTAAATTGGAAGAATAATGAACCAAGTTTAAAATGATGATCTATTGTTTGGATATGGCGTCCAGAGCACGCTGTGCGTCTGGGAGTGGAGCGTTCCTTATGTGCTCCTTACGTGTTTGTATCTTTAAAAGTTGCACTCAGGGCAAGGCGCTACCCAAGATTCTCACGCAAGTTTGAAAACGTTGTAAATAATTGGACTATAATGGGACTTTGTGTTGAGCATGGTGTGCACACCACCTCTTTCATTATAATGAGAATCGATGTCGATCCAGGGCCCAATGGCATCGATGGGGCACTCCTGACCCCGATCCTGACTCCGTTATTTAACTACATGTTAGTGACAGCAATAGTACCGCAGACATGGAAAGGATGAATCTCGTTTCCCATCCAAAAGCGACCACTCAAACCCAGCTAATTACAGGCTCATCGCCCTGCTAGACCTAGAAGCCAAGTCCTACGCCCAAATACTACTGAAGGACCTAGAGGATTGGGCAGATAAAAAAGAATGCTCCCACTCCATCAGTCGGGATTTAGGGCAAGCAGCTCAAGCATGGATAACATCATTGCGCCGGCCTACCTACCTCTCCAAACAAGCGGTTCCATCGGTTAAAGGTAAGCACCCGTCACAGATTACAGCACGGCCTTTGACAAGGCAGACCGAGGCGGGCTCTGAGAAAGATTGACAGCCTGGGGGATCCTCTCCAAGCTTTTGGAACCAATTACAATGATTCACGAGAGGACATGGGTCCAGGTCAAAACAAGCCCTACACCATTTCCATCAAGAGCCGAAACCAGCAACGGGCTCAAGCAGGGCTGTGTTTTGGCCCCCATGCTCTTCAATCTTTACACCGCGGACCTGGGGAATATCCTAAAAGAAGCCAGCTTAATGGCCCCAAGATTGGGCAAGGTGAGGCTTTCAACACTCCAGTGCATGGACAACACATTAGTAATGGACCACACTAGGATGGGTCTTCAGAGAGCCCCAAACGAACCGCACAAGTACAATAAGGAAAACTATCTGCTAGTCAATCGGAGCAGAACTAAGAAAGTTGTATTTGGAAAATACCCTCATAAAAGGCAAGTTGCCTGGCAATAAGGAGACCATCAAAATTAATTCCGGCCATCAACTTAGGCCATCTGACTTTTCCAGGAGCCCTGAATCAACTCATAGCCGCGGCCCAGATAAAAGCCTATAAGGCAGTGAAGCTAGCACCGAGACAAGCCAGGCTACGGCTGGAATTTGGTCTTTGCATCGGATAACACCCTTAAACACCATCTGGGACCAATCTTCAGAGAAGTGGACTCCCCCTGGTATATTTGGATGAGCCAAGCAATAGGGAACCAGTCGGTTAAAGCAGAGAGCCCGCCCTTAGGTGGATTCCGATATCAAATGTAGTGAAGCGCAGGTCCGGCTATCCCGTATGAAAAGGATCGGGCCTCACTCCGTGGCAACCTCAATTCAACGGGCCTGGAATGTTCTACGTCACAGGAAAAGCCCAACTCTATTAACGAGAGGCTCTCTCAATTCAGGCATGATGGACAATTCTGTACATGGGACTTACTGCAGTCAGGATTTCGGACTTTAACTCAGCATGGGCCCCTAAGGATGGAGCAGCTCTGTCAGTTATGTTATTATCATAAAGGAAGCTTGGGTACATCTCCTAGGCTGCTGCCCCAAATTGGCTGGAGATTGTCATTGGATGCTATGCCCCATTTTCAGGGACAAGGGCACAAGGACCCTGCAAGGAGGCTTCAAACTGGTGGTTTTCTGAAATAAAAAGGTACATCCTTGCGGGAAGAGCGAAGTTCATGCCCTTCATCAGACAGTCACTTGAAGGCCCGCCACAGCCCCCAGAGCTGCACAATGTTGTAAACTCAAACAGAAAACAGCCTGGGCTCTTCGCAGTCCAGGTTTCAAATTAAACCGACTGCATCCCTGCAACAAGGAGCCATCAATGAGTGTTGAGCTGAAAGTTCACACCGTCAAAGCTCCAGCCCCTCGGGCAACCATGGTCGGCTGCAGAGGCATCGCAACCGCAACAAGGTGCAAGGAAACAGCCCTTTTCTCTGACTGCCTGCATTTGAACACTCCACAGGATGTGCCAAAGGCAACCATTGCAGAGCATTATATCTGTTAATGAATTATTTTTAGGTTCCCAGCATTTAACTAAAAGAGTTTTGAACTTATATATTTTTTATTTATTTTTAAAAAAAATTATTTATTGGCATTTCATCAGTGTTCATATCACAGTACTACATATAATTGACATTGCAATCTTTTAGGTACTAATCTGTTGAGGTAACAACAACCGCGGTCGAAGAAACATAAGTCAGAGCAGCGTCACATAACAACACAGGGCTTTATCCCATCACAGGCTTAGCTCTGAGTGGATCTCAACAACCCAGTGTAACAGCTAGAACTCCCCATGTCATAGCTGAAGGTCCCACTTATTGTTTCGGGCTGTATTGAGGGTGTGGTGGAGAGCGATCCATGCTTCCGTGGCTTGACATGTTTCCTAAGTTAGCCTTTGCTGTGGATGGGGGACTAGACCATAACATAACATGTGCTAACAGGTACCAAGGGTTAATTAGATATCAGAGAAATAGCTGGGCGCTCTGCCTGAAGTGTACGCAACTGTATCTTCCTATGAGTAACTCCGTGGTGCGACTGGCGAGCGGGAAAACCCTTAGACCGCTCAAAAGTGTGTCTATAGACATAGACACACCGAGAACTAATGCCATCACCTGCCTATGCACACACTAACAAGAGTATTGGCATTCCTATGTGTTGAAGACCCATGCAATATCATAGAGTCAAAGACAGCAACAATACACGGAACACGGTGACCTGGGAAGACGGTATGCGCGTACACAGCGCGGCTTTTCGAATCAGGGTTATCCGCTCCTGATTATAACAAGACTCCTGGGTCTTTACCACTAGAATCACTGAAGCTAAGAACTCCCAATATTGACAGCCACCCCGAGACCACAGATCTACGGCAGGTTTTTACTGATTGTGATTGTGCAAGGGAACAAACGGAATCTGTGATTTTTATGTGCGCTCCTCTGATTTTGTGGCACAGCAACTCCAGATGGTCACGGGCCCCGCCGGGTCGTAAATATCACCGGTGGAGCGACCTAGACCAGTGACGTGTTACGAAACGACAGCCCTAAAGAGTCGCAAACAATCTGTTCTTAAACGCGACGAAACACGTGTCGGCTGGTGTGGAACAATTTCAAATATTGTATACATATCATCAAGGATTCCCTCATTGTTGCTGTCTTTGACTCTATGATATTGCATGGGTCTTCAACACATATGAATGTCAAAACTATTGTTAGTGTGTGCATAGGCAGGTGTTGGCATAACATAACGTGTGTATTTGCAGGGTCGAATTGGGATTAAAAATCGGCCCGGGCACACACCAAAAACAATCGGCCCTCATTTGCATAATGCCTTTTCTCAAATCACTGCTTCAGCGTAATTGCAATAAAAAGGAGGGGGGCTTAAAAAAATTCAGCATTAGTTTACATTAGTGAAACACACCTGAAAACAAGTGAGGCCACTTCTAATGGGCCGGCCAGCGAGACAAAGGGAGTGATACCTCTGCCTGTTGCTAAACGGGAGGGGGGGGGGGGGGGGACCGGCGGTGTTTGTGGCGGGGTGGTAATGAGCGCCCATCTGCCTCCAGAAAGGCCACTCAGCCACCCACTGGGCTGCTGGCTGTATTCCGAAAATAGACACCGCCCAAATCGACCCCAGACTGCTCAAAAAAGCAGCCTACAGCATGAACTCAGACACCAACCCCTCGGGCATTGCCCAAGTGCCCGCGTTACCAATCCGAGGCTGTGTATTTGTAAAGCGCATGTTCACCACTACGAGTATCTTGGGGCTGAATAACAGATGTTTGTTGTTACCCAACTCAGTGGTACTCATTTTACCAACCTCAGATGGATGAAATGCTGAGTGGACCGCCGGGATTTGAGCCTGTGGCCATGAGGTCGAACACAAACTCCTGCAGGGGGCGCATTATCCCACTGAGCCACCAGACCCGAGTATTGTTGCCGGGTTGGAGAGTGCAGCCACACAAGGATACATATATCTTCGGGCCTGGATTGCATTGGCATGAGGTCCCAGTATATAGACAGCTGGTTTTCACAAAGGTGATATCTTGCTTCTAGGATTTCCTCCCAGTTCTTGACCACCCTATGTTTCGCGAGTAGCAACAGCTTAGCATGGAGTTTCCAAACCTCAATTGGGGTATCCTTCACATATCCTAATATCCTTACTGTTGCTGAAGTTTCATTCTGCACCTCCAAAATTCCAATCTTAGTAAAAATAGGATCCCAGTAATTTGCAATGGGGGGGGGCAGCTCCAGGCCAAATGCAGAAAAGTCCCCTGAGCGGCACCACACCTCCAGCAACTGTCATTCGGTTGGAGTCCCATGTGATGAAGCTGGGTAGGCATTCTATAATAACAGTGAAAATTTAAAGATTATATATAACTTGTAATTGAGAGACAGCATCTGCAACTCGCCACAGCAGAACGCCCACTGTTTATCCGTAATCGGCGGGTTTAGTTCTACATTCCAATCATGCATTGCTTTCGGTTCAGCCTCCGAAGCAGTGCACTGCATTATGCTATAAAGCCATGTTATAAGCTTACACAGCGATCTTCGAGGGCCTGTAGCGTGGGTGATGAACTAGGAAAGGTCTGGTGTCACCCGGATGCAGTGGTATAGTAATATCTCAGGGACCTTTGTTGCAGTTTCCTCCAGTGTTTCTTGTGGGGCTCAACATTTATCGTCAGTGTAGGTCCGCGAATGGAATCATGCCTCGCTGACACAAGAGCCCCACTGAGCCCTTGTCTACCAATGAGGGAATTTGTAGATTATATGCCAGGGGTACAGAGGGTCATATAATAGCTCCAGCTGTGCTCTGTTATGCAATCCTTTCCACGCCCACCGCATTGTCTCAGTTGTGTTTATTTTAATTTATTGGCCCTCTGTGTGGCTGATAGAGAGTGACTGAGAGGGGGACGGGTGCCTCCCTGTCTATCTCGACTGCCACATGAGGCTGAAAAGGGGTAGGGTGTAGCCAATAATGTAGAAATTGAGCTTGTGTGCAGTAGGCGTATAGCGGAATGTCTGGGGTACCCAGCCCACCCTGAGCCGAAGGGAGCATGAGGAGTTCCCACGAGACTCTGGCTTGTTTTCCAGCCAAAACTAGTGTTTTAAACAATGCTTGAGTGAGGGGGAGAGGGAGGTTGATGAACATATATAAGAATTTAGGTAGTGCGATCATTTTTGCTACTGTGATTCTTCCAGCTAGGGTGACCGGAAGTTTCAACCAAGTGCCAATTTTATCCTTTAGCCACGAAATAGCCTGACCATAATTTATTCTCCATAGCTCCTGCACGCCTCAGCCAAATCCCCAAGTAGAGTACCGGACCGTTTGCCCATTTGAGTGGAAAAACCTAAGTGGTGAACCTTATTTGAAAAATATTGTGCCCCTTACCGCCTCTACAGACACTGCCATCTATCGTCCTGGGATTTGGACACTGCTTGGGATACTGCCCGCCCGCCTCCCGCCGCCTGACTCCTTCAGCCATCTCGGGGTCTGGCCGCCGAGCGGAGCGTGGGCGCGCCACAGGACCACAACCCCAGCAGTCTTTGCGGTACACACCGCGAGCTTTGCGCGCCAGGAGGCACATAAATCCTGCATCACCCCCGTCTCGCGGGACGCCGGGCGAAGCCCGGGCAAAGGGCGGGCCGCCTGTGGCCGTCCGAGGACGAAGAGGTCGGGTCGGGTGTACCCCCCTAACACCCCAGCCTGCTGAACAAGTAGGGCACTGTAGCCTTGTTTTATTGTATTATTGTGTTCCAAGGGTGCAACTATATACATCTACAGTGGGTTATTCACATTAAGAACTCATATAATCTAATTGATATAACACCAATAACTGTAAAATGACTACGAGAGGTAGTAGAAGCAAGACTGCCGCGGGAGCAGCTTCAGTTCTAGGGCCAATAGATAGCTTTATCACAAGAACAAACAATGCTATCGATCTCAGTATTTCATTACTGCAACTAAGAGTATCACGTGATTTGAGCATTGCCAAACGCTCTTCCCTAGGAAGCATTAAGCTCGCTACAACCCCAGGTAATTCTAGTAATATATACCCTGCTCCCACTCATGATACCCAAGACGACCTCCATATTCTAACAAATGAGGTCGATCTATCAGTGTCAGACTCCAGCGCCAATTGTGACCTGAGTAGTGACCTAGAAAGATCCCCAGCTCTTAATGTGGGGTTAACACCTGAGACTGTGGATGACACCCATGAGAAAGACGTCGCTAATACACAAGGAGGTGCAATTTCAAAACAAACCAAGCAACCGATTCCATCGGCATCTCGGGTTTCTAAGAAGCGCAAACTTGCGAGAGAGCAAAAAAGTAAAGAAACAGCCAGCAAAATACATCAATCTTTGGGGGCCTCGGATACAAACATGGGGGAGGAACACAGGGATAAGTATGAGACTATTACAGACAGTGATCACCTGATTGAACGAATTGGGGATCTTCTAAGCATATATCTGTCACCAGTCGAAACCAGGCTTGCTCGACTAGAGAAATAAATTGAAGAATTAGTATCCCTAAATAGGAAAAAACCACCCACTGTTCCCCAAAATACTGCTGTAGCCCCAAATCCAAAAGCAAATACTAGCAAAACAACTATCCCTCAACCAAAAGTTATCCCCGGCTCAGTACCTATGCCGAAACAGAAGACCACTATCAATAATCCATCTGTTGCAAATAAACCTGCACCATCTATTAGTTCTACTCCCACTGCCAACACGAACACTCAATCTGCCAATAATCAGTCAGGGAAGACCCATACAGCACCTCAAGATGGATCACAAATACTTAGCCAATCTAACCATTTGGCTGCAAGGACGCAGCAGCCCAAGATTCCGTACGAACAACCATACAGGTCAAGACAGATCCCTTCCCGCATTACTCTCCCCCCTGAATGTGGAACCTACGTACTTGTACTAGTAAATGTACCGACACTTAAACAAGAGCAGAGTGAAACCATTTCGTCTTTAAAAAATAGGATCCTACACTGGTTGACCTTGAACTGCAATTTTCCAATGGAATGTGCAGGGGAAATTACTCATACTCAAAGAGTAGGCTGGATAGGCCCTCTACGGAAAAAGTTTGAGGGGGACTGTGTAACAATTAACTTTAGGAACCCTCAATGGGCCGAAAAAACACTAGGTAAGGTCCCTCCACCCTCTACATGGGAATTTAACACAACTCTACTTCCATTGGGTTATTTCTATAGGCATTTGTTAACTACAAATTCTAATATGCCACCCAATCTCACGAACGTATTTCAAGAAAGGTACTTTCCTTCTGAAACGCATACCCCTTTTTGTCCATCAAAATCCCAAGTTTGTCTATCCAATAGGCTCGGTGCAATGGCATCACAGCCAAACACACATACCTCCATCTATTCATCCCTATCTCTCTGCAACTCCTTATCAAGAGAATGGGGATAATCGATGGAGACAAGCTGCTCTGGTACCAGCTACCTCTTACAGTATTCCCACCTATAACAGATTTAACGTTCTTTCTGGGCTGGATTTTATTGATTGACTTGCCAGCCCTCAATCTAACTGGGAAACCCCACAATCTTTTAATATAGGGGTGACTCCAACAACTATAATTTCTGATAATTTGGTAAATCAGTCTATATCTACCCCTGGTAAATGTAACTATTCCACAATAAAACACCATGAGACAGACGTTTTGATGACTGTACCACCGGCTCCAATTAATCTGGGAGCAGCAGATCATATAGTCGAAACAACTACTGCTGTTGACTCTACTTCGACTACCCTACAAGTACACTTTACATTTTGGAACATTGCAGGTTTGTCTGCTAAAAAGACAAATCCCAGTTTCCTGAGTCAGATTAACATGAGCGGTTTTATCTGCCTTCAGGAGACCTGGGCTATTAGGCCAACACATATAGCGGGCTTTAAGACATTTTTAAATAGTGGTGGCCTAGTCACCTATATTATAAACACTCTTCCTGTGGATGACATACTTCCTTTAAGACTAGAAAAGAACTTTCAGATCATTGTCTTAAAGATTACTAAACAAAAATTATACATAGTAGTAAATTTTTATAATAATCTGTGTCAGGCTGACTTGATCACTCTTCTCTCAGAGATTTCTGTAGTACTACAAGAACAACGCCTAAAATATATTAAAAAGTCGTGTACGATAATTTGGGGGGGGGGGGAGATTTCAATCTCCACCTATGTAGGAATAATAATAATGATAAGTGTGGTATCGGTGATGAGGATGATAATAACGTAGCACACTTCACACATTCCAATGAAGGAGAGAAAATGAGCGAGGTCATGACAGAACTAGAGCTAAGCTTCGCTAACGAAATCAAGATCCCATCAGTGCCTTTCCAGCCCACATTCAATGGTAGAGGTCTAACAAGTCTGATAGACTATATATTAATTTCAGTCTCTATGGGATCTACCATAGAATCATTTGAGGTTGCCAAAAATCCTTTGAGTGACCACTTTCCAAATACTATGGTCCTATCTGAAATAAAAATACACAAACCACATGATATCATGACTATCTTACACCAACGTGAGCTAGTACTAGGCTCTCTGAACGGTTACACATTGAAATGGGGTAGTATTGATAAGGAAGCAACAACTAGAAAAATAGTCAAATATAATCAAGCTGACATTATAAACTGTCTTGACCCTAAGACACAACCTAAGGAAGTCATAATGAGTTTTTTGGCTGTTACAAAAAATATTCAAAAAGAATTAACCAGGACGTTCAAACAAAAGTCCCAAATGAAAAAAAATGGTTCCTGTGGCATATCACTTAGTAATTCTACAATAAAGTGGGTACTTAATACCTATCCAACTATTAGAGAGAGGGTGGCAAAGAGAAAAGACACACCTAAATCATTCTTGAACCATTCTTTTATATGTTTCAATTGAAAAAATCAATAATGCTTTAGACTACAACATATATTGCAATATATATAAACAGTGCAATGTGTCCCCAGTGATTTGTGAAGTAACCAAAGAAACAACGTGTGTATATTAAAGTGAGCTATACAGGTTACAACTGTGACTATTTACAGAAAACGTAGTGACGTCACCCGCCGGGCACCACACGATTCCCGGAAAGTAGCGATCGAGCGAGTGGTTAAAGCGCCCAGAGATCCCCTGGCTAATTTGCGCAGTGACGGCACCGTCCGTTGTCAAAAAATCAAACTTCGGAAGCTAGCAATTGTGCTAGTGGACAACACGCTCAGAACCTTGACCGATTTTGCTAATGGGCGTTACCTCCCCTTGTTGAGACAGAGATATCACAACTACCAAGTGTCTAAGACAGTGTGCCCGGCTGGGTTCACTGTAAGTAAATTTATTTTACTTCTACACGCATGGGTTACGTATTCATTAGCCCATTCTGAGACGTCCCTCACTCCCTGTCCTGATGAGACCCTCACTCTAAGGGTCGAAACGCCGTCGACGTACTGGAGGCGAATGAGACTCATACAGTGCTTATGATTGTGTAGCAACTGTTTTATAACTGATTTAAATAATTTCTTGGAGTCATGTCTCTTTTCTGTAAATAGTCACAATTGTAACCTGTATAGCTCACTTTAATATACACACGTTGTTTCTTTGGTTACTTCACAAATCACTGGGGACACATTGCACTGTTTATATATATTGTAATATATGTTGTAGTCTAAAGCATTATTGATTTTTTCAATTGAAACATATAAAAGAATGGTTCGAGAATGATTTAGGTGTGTCTTTTCTCTTTGCCACCCTCTCTCTAATAGTTGGATAGGTATTAAGTACCCACTTTATTGTAGAATTACTAAGTGATATGCCACAGGAACCATTGTTTTTCTGGATAAACACTTCACCCTGGTTCCTTTGTGAGTAGGGTTTCCCTTGTTTTCTTTTTTCCCAAATTAAAAAAAGGCTGGTTTAACTCAGCATGCACAAAGGCATACTCAAGTTTAAAGGAAGCCCTAAACAGAGATCATAGGGACAGAGCTGAAGTTAGCAGATTCAGAAAGGAGTATGCGGTTGCCCTAAACAATAGGAAAAAAGAATTGAAAGCTGAACTGTGGGAACGCCTTAATCAAAGCTCAGAATTAAAAGATAGTACTACGTTCTGGCAGGTAGTTCGCTCCCCCTTCCTAACAGATAAAGATGACTCTCCCTCTATTGACGTCGCCATAAGCGAACGGGAGTGGGTGAGACATTTTACAAAAGTTTTTAGTAAAGACGCCTCAGTAGACACGGACCAACCAGACCCCTTGATACAGGTCATTTATCCAATAAACCTCCAGTATTCCCATGAAGAGGTCCAAAAAGCCTTAAAATCTTCAGAAATAGCCAAAGCTCCCGGTCCGGATGGCGTTCCTGTTGACATCTTTAAACACCTTCCGGACCTTTGGTCTCCCTTGCTGACCAATGTCTTGAATGCCACTACTGAAGTGGGTTTACTAGATTCCTGGAGAACATCGAAGTTGGTCCCCATATTTAAAAAAGGGGACCGAAATAGCCCGTCTTGCTATAGGCCTATCTCCCTCCTGGATTCGCTCGGGAAGATGGCAGGGCGGATACTTCTCGATCGACTCCAGGAGTGGGCCACTGGCCATAGCATCATCTCAGATATACAATATGGTTTTCGGGAGGGGCTAGGAACAGTTGACCAGGCCTTAAATCTGTCCCTATTGGCGGGTAAATATGTGGAGGCTAAGGGGTCCACGCTTCATATGGTCTACGTTGACCTCTCTGCAGCGTTCGATTGTGTGGCACACTCAACGCTGTGGAGCACTATTCTGAAAATGGGAGTTGCTCCCCCAATTGTGGACTTCCTTCGAGAATTGTATACAGGCACTACAGTCAGGGTAAGATTCAGGGTGAAAAGTGAGCTCAGGGATACTTTCAGGGTGGAAAAGGGGGTCAGACAGGGATGTGTACTGGCCCCCTTTTTATTCACCCTGTATACTAACGGCTTAGAGACCGCCATGCTTCAAGGCAGTAAAGACCTTCCTCTAATTGCTCGTCGGCAGATACCAGCGCTTTTATATGCCGACGATGCTGTCATTTTAGCAAGAACACCGATTGAACTCCAACTGGCATTAGACAGATACTGTGCCTTTATGGCGAGTTTAAATCTGAAATTAAATGCAAAGAAAACATACACTGTGCATGCGGGGGAAAAAAAAGTAAAACAACGGAGATTGTTTGTACAAGGTGGACCATTGGACAGGACTACAACCTACCCCTACCTAGGGATTGTTATTGATGAAAAATTTAAATGGAATTCAGCTATTAATGCAAGGAAACTTTCATTCTTGCGATAGACAGTTTTGTTAAAAATGTTTTCACAAAGACTGGGTCAGCGACCACCAAAAAAATTGTTAAAAATATATAATGCGAAATGTGTAAGCACGGCCACATATGTGGCGGGGATATGGGGCTTAGCGAATGTGGACTCAATACAAAAAGTTGAGAATTCCTTTTTGAGATACCTGCTTGCGGTACCTAAAAACTGTTCCACGTATGCCTGTCACAGAGCTGGGTATTGATTACATTGCAGATATTATAAAATTACAACCAGTAATGTTGTGGCATTGAATATGGGTCACCGAACAATGCCAACTAACTAGAGCGATCATTGAAGATATCTTGACACTTGATCGGTGTAAGAAAATCAAATGGTTATGTTATGTCAAAGCGCTACTAACAGATTTGGGCTATAGGAAGTTTTTTGCCCATCCGTTAACGATAAATGAAATCTCTAAAAAGGACCTAAAAAAAGAGTGTCTTGTACACTTGCGCCAGCTACGATTACTATCTGAGATTCATAAACCATCTGTTCAACACTCTTTACTAGCGCAGACTGTGTTTTCCGTTGAACCCTATTTGATGTGTACCTTAACGCAATATGAAAAAATTTTGCTTACCCGTTTTAGATTTGACATATTTCATCTACTGGTCGCATTCCCAATACAAAATGTTTGGTCATCTACACTTTCCATGTGCCCGTGTGACCTGGTGTCCCCACAAACAACTATACATATAATGCTATTTTGTAAATTTTTTATTGAACCTCGTAAACGCTGGATACTGCCCATTTTGAAAATCTGGGGGCTCCGACAGTGTCGTCCTGCATACTTGGCACTTCAGTATCTTGAAAATTAAAATTATGCCAAAGCGATTGTATATTTTCTTAAATTTTGTATCCGTCACCGTGCGAACCTTTGATTATGTACTATATATAAGCCCTGCTTAAATGAAAGATTGCTAGATAAAAGGAAAACTGTACGTTATGGTATGGCTGAAAAATATATAAACTGAGACGTCTTCTTTTAACCGCTTTTTAACACTGTATCTTTTACTGGTTTTAATCCTTGTAAACTTTGTAATTTGCTTAATGTGAACTTTTATGGTGTTTTTTTAAACTACCGAATAAAGTTATTATTGAATTGAATTGAATTGAATTGAGTGGAAATTCGTCCATAAAGGGTGCAGTTTTGTCCATCAGCGGGAATAAGACAGATTTGGCCCAGTTGATATGGACTCCCGACAGCCCCCCAAACTTCAGAATCTCCCGAAGTACTGGATTTAAGTTTTCCTTTGGATTATTTATGTAGACAGTGATACCATCCCCCTAGATTGAAATAATGAGCCCACTCGAGCAAAACCTCAGTCCTCTAGCAGCATGATGCTGTCGGAGTCGGGCAGTCAGAGGCTCCATAGCAATGGCAAAAAGCAAGGCCTTGCAGTGTTCCTCAGGTAATCTGGAATGGGGACGGGATCATCCAGCTTAATCGAAGTCTGGCCATAGGTACGTCCACTCCAACGAATCAAAGGCCTTGGTGGCATCTAGTAGCGCCTGTGTATTTGGGTCTAAGTAAAGCAAGACAACAAAAAATGTGGGGAAGTTCAGAGCCATAGATCTTCTGGGGATAAATCCTGATTGGTCCAGTCGGGCTATCAAAGAAAGCAAATGCTGTAGCCTTTTTCCCAGGTGTTTAGCATATATTTTGGTATCTAAATTTATCAGTCACAAGGGCTGATAGGAATCAGGCTCATTTGTTCGCTTGCTGGGTTTTAAAAACGACCGTATGATCGCTTCTCTCAGATTTGGTGGAGCACCCCGGTTTCCCTCGCTTCCTCATTCACTGTCAGAAGGCGGGGAGCAAGCATATCAGCATAGCATTTATATAAAGCAGTAGAAAGGTGAATAATGAATAATGTCTGCAGTTGTAAAGGGCACATCAAGGGAAGCCCCATGAGCCCTGCCTAATCATAGTAATTTGATGGAATCTAGATATATCCGGAGATCAGCCGATAATTCAACGATGTGGAGGAGTACAAAGTGGAGTAAAACTATGAATTTATCTACTATGTTCTGAGGTCCTCTCACAGCTTCATGATTTGTCATCTAAAAGTTCAGTAATATACGAGGCATTGTGCGGTATTCTGAGTATATTAGCTTGTGTTCTTCCCGGACTGTCTCCATCACCATAACTCCTAGCCTGAGTGTATTTGCCCAGGAATTTCACCTCCCTTTGGGCCTCCTCCTCATATTCAGGAACCTTCCCCTTTAGCTCTGCCAATAAGCTCACTTTCCCAGTTGAATAATATTGCAGTTCTAGGTCTTGAATGTTAGTTTCAAGGTTTGTGAGGGATTGCCTTACCAACTTTAGTACCCCAGCTTGTATGTCTATGCATTTCCCACAGATGACTACCATGAAGGTCTCACATAGTATACAAAAGGGGGTGGTGATGTACGGAGCATCTGAACCAATCAAACACTCACACCCAGTCAATAGATCTGGGTTGAATCCATCACCGTTCTTTAGCCCACTCTGCCACCCCAGTTCAGACATGGCTATATGCAAATCAGTCTGACCCTGTGACTCATGGGAACTGTCCAGCTTGAACTGCCAAGCCATGCCTTCCCTGGACGGAAACAAGCTTCCGAGGACCGGTTTCTTGCATTACAGTTGTCTTCAGCCCGGCTTGCCTGAATCCAGTGGCAAAGTGAGCAAGGGACTCACGTCTGAGCATATCCTGCCACACTAATGGCGGCCAAAAGCGGTACAAAAGGGGGTTGTGATGGACAAAGCATCTGAACAATCAAACACTCACACCCAGTCAACAGATCTGGGTTTAATCTATCACCGTACTTTAGCCCACTCTGCCACGCCAGTTCAGACATAGCCATATGCAAATGAGTCTGACCCAGTGCCTCATGGGAAAGTGAGGACTTCTGATAAGGCAGAGAGCAGGAAGGGTTCTTGTTTCTCATTAGGGGCGTATAGAGAGCCCAACGTCAAGTGTGATTTCCCCCCCCCCCCATTGCACCCTAATGGCCAACAACCCGCCCTTTATTTCTGCCACTGTTGACAACACTTTGCACGGGCAACGGCACTCAGTAAGATAGCCACTCCATTCTTTTTGGACGGTCCAGCAGACCAGAATTGCTGCGGGAAGCGCCTATCACGCATGCGCGCTGTACCTTTGGACAATAGATTAGTCTCCTGGTGGAGGCAGATGTCACTATCTGAATTTTCTAGAAGGGAGAGTACTGCAGTGCGCTTCACAGGGTTATTCATCCCCCGAACATTCAAACTAACTATCTTCAAATCTCTACCCATTGGATCACCTGAAGGACACTATTCACATCGGCAGACACCATTTGATCGACCAAAGAACTATGCATAAAACCCTGCGCTGCCCTGTTGCTCGCATTCCTGACCTAAGAACTGATGCGGGGACCCCAAAATAAATCCCAAACCCCAGCCCCAAAAGAATAGCAAACAGCACAGAACCGAAAAGAAAAAGTCAACAAGAAATATCTGACCAATGTTCGTCATAAACATGAAAGTCCAGGGTATCGTGGCTGCGACCAATGACCAGTTCGTGAAACGTCCCGTAACCACATTAACACCAGGGGACGGCCCACTCACTGAGCCGAGTACACTCACCGGACCCCCCCGGCACACCTCACCAGGCCATCCAATGGAAATGTCATGGGGAACAGGGCTCACTTCAGGTTGCGATAGGGAGGAAAGGACTACTTCTCTCTCTTTCTCTCACGCCGCCTGGTTAGGCTTCTGAATCGGTGACGCCTTCCCCACTCGCTGACAGCCAGAGGTGTGACAGGCCCATCGAGGACCAAGTCGACCGTTGCACTTCGCTGGCTCACCGCCAACGATGCCCAGGGGGGTCTCCAGCACCTCCTCTAGCGATCTGAGTTATAGGAGTTTACCTTGATGCTTAAAAATGATTCAAAACGGGTGGCCACAGAAGTAAGGGATATTCTCAAGGAAATAGCTGGTCACAGGCTTTAATTAGGGTGGAGGCCGCTAAAATCTTGAAAAATAGCAGGTTGATGGCCGCGAAAATGCACCGAATGCGACTCCCGGGCCCTCCTGATGATGCGTTCCTTCAAATGAAAGTCGTGGACACATAGGAGTATGTCCGGGGGAGGTGCTGTATTACCGCGGGGGATGCCTACACGATGGACCCTGTCCATCTGGATATCCGCTCCCTCTTTGTCCCCGAGAATCTGCTGGAATAAAGCGTTGACGTAAGCATGGAGATCATCACCTTCCTCTTTCCAGGGAGCATCCCTAATCCTCACGTTGTTCTCCAGATCTTCCGCATGTGACTGGAGGTCAATGTTCTGCTCACGAAGGCGCAGCACATCTTGTTGCAGGAGGTACAGTTCATCATCCCCACTGACATTGTGCCCCTCCAGGGTCGCCGCCCTCTCCCCAATCTCATCCACATCTCGCCGTACCTCTCTAAGGTCCGCAGCAAGCTGGGACTTCAACTCCTGGATATCCTCCTTCATCGTCCTGAAGATTTCAATCATAAAGGCTTTAGTTGCGGGGGAGTCATTGTCTTCCAGCTGTCCCGCCCCCTGCTCTCCCTGAGTGGAGGACTGACTGGACTGTTTGAGGAGCATCTCTTTTAATGATTTCTCTTTACGTTCCCTTGCCATCGCCATTTCCTATCTTCCGTCCCCTGAAGCCGCCCAGACAAGAAGGTCCAAAGATGCGCCACGGGGCACACCAATCGGCCCATCCGTCAAGCTCCACTTAGTAGGTTGGAACGCGTAACACCTAGTCGGTCAGTCACTGTCTGGTTATCTCCTATGCTTCACGTAAGGGGCCCCTGAGTCCCCTCCCCCAAGTGACACCTACTCCTGGATGCTCCAAGGGCCAGAGTTCTACTCCCTCCCCCCCCGAGCCCCGCACTTATTTCAGCTAGTGCAGGCGCCCTCAACCACAACAAACAGCAAAGTCAACACCTATCTGTGTGCAGCCATAATCTTGGTTGCGCTGTGTCCCTGCTGACTGTGGGCCGGCATCAGCTCCTAAAATAGCGGCCCCACCCCTTGACCAAGAATCGCCGCTCTGCGTCCCAGTGCTATTGCTTCCTTTCCAGCAATGTTGCTCAGCCGCTGTCCACCGAATCCCGGACCGACACGACTCCAGTCACAGCTCACGCTCCACTCCAAGGGATGGGCATACACCTGTTAGGCCTCTCCCTCAAGACCCAGACCCAGCTTCTCCCGCTCTTGCCGGCTCTCTCTATGCCCACAAGCCGCCGTTGTTGGCTTTGCAGAGGGCAGCATGCACAGGGTCCTCCCCACCCCCGCGGATGTCTCCAAACTCCATCAGCCACCCTGGGGTCGGCCTTTGCATGCACCGTTCGCCAATCTGTGGACCGACGAGATCCTGTGCCAGCGCAGCTCCGCCGCCTCTCTCCCCACCGACCGCTGCACAGCTTCACACGAGGCTCGTGCCATCTTCCCTCAAGGGCAGGGCCGTGCCCAACAGCAGCCCAAGGTCCAGGCCCGACCAGCACTCCTCCCAGAGGGCCGTGCGCAACAGGTCCACCCGCGCAGCCCCTGCCGGTATCAAGCGGCAATAGTGGCCAGGAAGGGTCCACTTTATGCTCACGTGGCCACCCAAGTAGAGCAGTGCCGAGCCCAGGAGCCACCCAGAGGCCCAGGCCCCGCTCTGCAGATATCAACGAAGGCCGCTCTCTTCAGCCTCACCCACACTGCCTCCTTCAGCAGAAGGCGGCGACTCACAGCAGGCACCTCCGGTGCTCCCCGCCGTCGCGTCCCACCAGCCGCCGTTCACGCACCTCCGGGCTTGCCTCTCACAGCATGGGGAAATCTCTCGGGCGCAACCCTTCGACTCGAGAAGGCCGCCGCTCCACTAGGTCCGGTCCTGTCCCAGGCAGGCAGCACAGACAGCAAGGCCCGGAGGCAGCCGCACAGCCCCCGCGCCGAACCGCAAGTCCACAGCCCCGGAATGGAAACCGGCAACCAAGAGCGATGACCGACAAGACCCACCATTCAGAAATCAGACCGGATCAATGAGCCAGGAACAACAGAGCCCAGCCCCCAAATCGCAAAAATTTCAACAAAGGAGACATGGGACCTACAAGCAGGCCACACCAGGAGCGAACACACAAACCGAAGAGGAAGAGACGCAACCACTAGGCCACGGAGATTCCTCCGGGGCACAACACATGCGACTGATACCCAGGGGCAACAAGCGCAGCAGAGGCCAGGAACCAAACTGAATTCAAAAAAGGCAGGCAGAGGACCAAGGCACCAGGGTAGTGACAAAGCACCAAAGCGCGGGCCAGAGAGAATCTCACCAGCCCTGCCGCCCCGGCAGCCCAGGACAAGGCCCAACCAACCCGGCCAAGACTGGAAGGAGGGACCCCCAAGAAAAGAACCTGCGAAGCATAGGCCGAAAAAGAGCAAGCACGCACCCCAAAAGGAGAAGCAACATACGCACTCTCAAAAGCAGAATCCACCAACCGCCCAACCTGGACCTCCAGGGAATCTGCCTCCGAATACAGAGGGAGAAAGAGCAAAAAGAAGAAATGGAGGATACCGGGTGACAAAGACCGCCAGGCGAAACCGTGACCCCATAAAGCGAGGAATACCCCGCATGGCAATGCCAGGCCACACCGCAGCCAGTACAGCCAACAGGACAGCACGAAATGGCAGGCCAAAAAAAATGGGAATAAACCCCGCAGTAGATAATGAATCAGGGAGAACACCCAGCACTACCAGACCATGGACCACCAAACCCTGAACGCATACCCCAACAGGGGAAAATGTCCACGACCCCACCACCAATAGAAGAAGGTCGAGCCGCATGCACCAGCAGTGGAGACAGCGCAAAACAGTCCAAGAAAAACTGCAAAACAACACCCCCCCTGCAGCTCCTGGACATCATGCTGAGTGGACAAAGAGAATGCACTTTTTCTTAAAGCACAGCATGAAAACATCTGAAGGCATCTCGACAGCATTGGCAGGACTTGAACCCTTGTCTTGTGAGAGCCTGTGACTCCAGAGGCATAAGACATACCATTGAGTCATAGTTCCTTGGATGCACCGGAGAGGAAGCGCCCTCACACAAGGCGAGCAAAGGAGTAAACCCCACAGGAAACTCCAAACACACCAATAAAGGAAGTGCCCAGCAACCTCCTGAAACACTGCCCTCAAACATCAATCTCGTATGTGAGACCAGAAAATAAACAAAAAAGGGCAGCCCTGCAGTCTCCACCCAAAGCCACATATGAAGAACATGGCTGCAGGGGCCGGACCCTGCACTAAAGCACCAGCGCCGGAACGACCTGGGGCCTGAACACCAGGAGGGCTCCCCGCCCCAGCCCAGCACATGAACGGGGAGCATCCTGACCCCAGAACAGAAGCGTGACCGACCGGAGGGCCGGAGCGGCCGCGCCGGGAGAAATGTGAAAAGAACATAACAAGAAGAATTAAAAAAATGCAAAAGAAACACGGCACCGCCAAACCATCCAGAAGCAAACCGGAACAGAGGCAGGAACCGGGAGCACCAGCGTTCCGACAGCCGTCGGAGCAGAAAAAAACAGGCATGGCGGTGGGTGGGAGGGGCTTATGTAACCTTCGACCTTTGGATTTCTGGCATTTTGATTGGCTGGGTGGGGGCAGGACTACCTCACGTAGTAAGGACTGGGACGGGGTGGACCCATGAGGGGGTAATGTCATATTTGATTACAAACTGATATGTATTAGGAAAAAAACTTTTTTTTAACCACATTATTTAAAAAAAACCAGTACATAGTGATTTTAACTGTGTTGGTTTTTGAAGTAATGTGGTTCAAAAAAAAGTTTTTTCTTATACATTTTAATTTGTCTCGGGTTTATCATTGAGGCCCTTCATACTAACATTCCCCAATCTGCCATGGTGAATTTGAGGAGGGATATGCTAAATGGTGAAATATGGGATCTACCAGCTCAAGCCAGTTGTATTGCAACATCAGGAAGCAGTTTTTAATCTCCTTGAGCCGAAAAAAGTAACAAAGTCTGTGTCTTTTGTGAAGCGTCTCTGTGTCCTTGAGCAAAAAGATAATTCTTCCTTTCACCAGTGCCGGAATTTCATCCCCCAAGCCTTAAGGACAAAGATCTAATGTTTGATGTCAGAAAGGGACAAGCGAGCGGATGCAATGGATTGTAACAGAGCCGCAAACCAAATGCAATAGGAATAAAACCCTCTTTTTGGAAAAAGACCGTCAAATTGTACAATTGCACTACACATTGCAGCTTTCCTGGTACACCCCTCATAAAAGTGCTTTGCGGTTTTTCAAATGAAGGTTTATTTAAAAACATGACATTAAAATATGTGTACTTTTTAGGCAGCAGGCGTTGTTTAAAAAGGACAGGCACATTTATGAGAAGTATTTTATGAAAAGGCTGATTCTAGAAAAAATGGGTTTCATCTGGAACTTTGGGACTGATCAGATCAACACTCTTCGGCTTTCTGGCGATTCTATTGGCCACCTGCCGCGAGGCTGCTGGACCGGGGTTCGATCTCCGGGTTTCAATCAGTGAAGCCATGGAGGGGGGTGGGGGTGGGGCACTGAGAGAATGAGACCTGGCAGCTCAAAGGGAGGGTGGGGGCACTGAGAGACTGAGCCCTGGCAGCTCAAAGCGGGGTTGGGGGCACTGAGAGACTGAGCCCTGGCAGCTCAAAGGGGGGTGGGGGAACTGAGAGCCTGAGCCCTGGCAGCTCAAGGGGGGTGGGGCACTGAGAGACTGAGTTCTGGCAGCTCAAAGCCCACCACATCTTCTTGTCTCAGCTCTCTTGAAGGCTCTCGGAGCTGCTCCATGCCAGGACACCTGCCAGAGTTACTCGTCTCCAGTTTTCTCAGAAAGTTCCTGTTTGGTTGTTTTTAAGTCTCGCCTGTCAATGCGCATGCGCATTGAGCTTGCGAGACTATAGGGGCTTAAACAGACTTTAACCAACTTGCGATTCCATGGCGATTCCTTGCAGTGCCCGTGAAATTTAAGCTCAATGTGCAAGCACATTGACATTAAAAGCGCGTGCACATGAAAGCAACAAGGCTCCCTTCCACGGCTATCCCCAGCGTGCGCTCTGCCTCAGGCATTTCTCCTCCCCTAATTTATTCACTGCCACGGCTTTCGCTTTGACGGGCGCCAGGCCGTCTCTCCTCTCCTGGCCGCCTCACCGCTTTCTCTCCAGCACGCTCATACAGCCCAAAAAAACATGCAAACGACCAGCCTCTCTCCCATTCAGCAGCATACATTGGATACATTCAGACTCTAGGCTCGAGGTTTGCATCAGAAGCTAACAACTTCGAGTCACAGTAGGGATGGCTAGCTTTCATTACAAAATACTTGTGTTGAAATAAAATTATAACAACAACTAGAGAGAGAGGGAAGAGACACTCTCAGTCCCCCATGTTATAAATATCAACAACAAAAGAGTGTCCGCACAGGGAAACGTAGTATCCAGCACAGGATTTGAGAAGGAAAGGAAATTAACCTATGAGTGAGTCACTTAGGGATTTCTTAAGAAGCCCTCACTCACCACCCTGGGTGGTGACATGCTTCATCATCGGGCCCACCAGGAGAAGCTGGATGCCTCCCTGGTGTGCTACAACGCCAGGTTACTGCGGAGCTGGTTTTGTGACAATAATGTGCAAAAAAGTGAGTTTAAAAATGCTACAGGCTATACCAAGTAAAAAACTTTATTTCGTGGTTCATTTCCTTTCCTTCTCAAATCCTGTGCTGAATACTACGTTTCCCTGTGCGGACACTCTTTTGTTGTTGATATTTAGAAATAAAATTAAACACATAGACTCAGCAGAAGGCAGCGACTCACAGCAGCAGACTCACTCCCATTCATCATGCCTACTCTTTCACCCCTTCCCTCTACAGCATGCTAGGGACCCCCTCTTTCTACAGCGTGCCTACAGCGTGCTAGGGGATCACTGTGGCCACAGCCTCACCTTACACTTATAACACGATTAACACACACAAATATAAAATTCAGCTGCATACTAAACGCAAACACTCTCCAGCATGCGCGCATCACTCTCCAATTCATTTCACATAAAAACACTCACGAAAGGCTTACTTAAAAACAGACTTGTGTACAAACTAAATGAAACTAACAGACTCACTCCCATTCAGCATGCCTACTCTTTCACCCCCCCTCCCTCTCCAGCGCCGATGGATATTTTGGGGATTTTATCTAGAGTCTTGCAAATAAAAATTAATTACTATGTCGGCGTCATGAAAATAACGTTTGTATAACATTTCGGATGCTTTGCAACAAGAACTGCATGCAAAACGTTAAAGTATGTCTTTTAGGTCATAAGGGAGCGTGATTTCTACAAACAAAACAACCACAGAGCCTCTCTCCCATCCAGTTGACTAAACCCTCCACCACCCACCCACCCCCCACCAATCCGTCTGTACCGCTCGGACGCTCCCCCCCCACACCCCTCCCCCACCAATCCGTCTGTACCGCTCAGCCTACTCTTCTATTCCATTTACATAAACACACAGGCCACAGACTTTAAGTCTTGTGAAAACGAAACTACAGGATGCTGGAGTGCTTTAACCCTTTCGATGCTGATGACGAGCTCAGCTCGTCATCACCCACGGGTGTCGTGTGCTGATGATGAGCTGAGCTCATCATAGTGCCACTAAAATGGCATTTTCCAGCACTGGGGGGGAAAACGCCCAGCAGCCATGTGGTTAAGCACCGTCGTCAAGATTCTAATCAGTTGTGAAGTTGCATTTGGGATATGCTAATTTGAACAGCAGGATGCGAGGCGGTTGTTAGCCCTAGAAAAAAAAAACAACAAGCCGGACTACAACACACATCCCCCTGACAATAAATAACATGCAACGGAAATGTTACGCTTTTTTTTACAAAGCTACAATAGTTCACATTTTGCACACAGACTTGAAGCTTACAAGTTACGTTTTGTTACGGTACATCCAGCCTCTCTCACATTCAGCAGCATACATTCCTGACATTCAGACTCTAGGCTCTATGCTGGCATCATACCACTTCGCCACCGCGCAAGCAAAAATTAGGTCACAAGTTCAAGTCGCAGGAGGGATGGCTAACTTTCATTAAAAACATACTTGTCTACAAATACAATTAAACACACAGACTCACTCCTATTCATCATGCCTACCATTTCAACACAACTCTATGTACATGTAGGACTTTAAACACAAATCATCCTGCCTCGCTCACATTCAGCAGCATACATCAGCTCATACCACTTCGCCACACCACTATCTACATTGCCGACTTTAAACACAATTCACCCAGCCTCTATCCCATTCTGCAGCATACAACAGCTCATACCATTTCGCCACACCTCGAACTACATTTCAGTCTTTAAACACAAATCACCCAGCCTCTCATACCATTTCACAACACCTCTATCTACATGTCGGACTTTAAACACAATCCAGCCAGCCTCTCTCCCATTCAGCAGCATACATAAGCTCATACCATTTCGCCACACCTGTCTAGTTTTAGGTCTTTCAACACAAATCACCCAGCCTCTCTCCCATTCAGCAGCATACATTGGATACACTCACCCTCACAAACCATAACTCAACATCACCCCCTCACCCCCTCACCCTCACACCCCCTCACACACCCTCACCCACAGTCACACACTCAACCTTCAAACTCGCACACCCTCACTCACCTTCACACCCTCACAACACTCACCCTCAAACTCTCAGCCTCACTCACCAACACCTATCATCAGACACTCTCACACCCCCTTACCCTCACCCCCTCATCCTCACACACCCTCACAATCCTCACACCCTCACTCATACTCAGACCGTCACCCTCGATCACCCTCACACACCATCACACACCCTCACACCCCCGGAACCTCACATCCACTCACCCTCACACTCACACCGTCCAAGTCCACCCTCCAACTCCACCCTATAACTACAATACCACCCTACAACTCTACCCTCCAACTACAACTTAACCCTCAAACTACTAATCCACCCTCCAACTCCACACGTAAATAGCGTTAGGCAACATTTATTTTAATAACTAAAAATCGGATTACACACTTGTAGGTATTCAAAAATGAAAACTTAATGCATCGCGAGGACAGTGCAGCAATTAATACATAAAAATGCAGAAAGGGTTTGTAAAATAAAACATTTTTTTTAAAAAAACAAATGCAAACAAAATAGGGACACATCTGAATACACAGCGAGTAATACAACAATTTAAAAGGGGACAAAGCCATCTAAAGGACACTAATTCACAACATAAAGCACTTACTAAAGTAAGGGAAAATAAATAAACCATTAAACAATGCCGGAAATAATCCACAAAACAAAGAAAGTGCGTAATCACAAGAGCACAAGACTTCACAGCCTAATTGCAATCCTTGCAAAACTACAATAAAGTATTCCACTCAAACTAACCAAAAAAATCTAAACAATTAATAAAGGTGGCTTCATACGTATACTTTGCCATTAATTAACATACATATTAATTTATAGTCATTCAAATGGTATTGAAAACATAACATTTCTTTTTGATAAAAAAATACATGTTTTGAAAAGTATAAGCTTATACTCCATAAGTATTGCTTTAAAATGTTATAGTACTTACAAAAACATAGATAAGGAATTGCTGCTCAAAAGCATCAAAACATGTAGGTTTCAAAATATACAGCAAATATAGCTTTTACGTACCATTACAATAAATACGAATATTTAAAGGTGGTCGAAATTCACAAAGTATACGGAAAAAAAAAAAAAAAAAAACATAAATACAATTTAATCAAAAACACAATGAAAAATAAAAGAAAGTACCGTCTAAATAACACATTGTCAACTAAACAAATATAGCAACATGTAGAAAGAGTACTTCCCAAAACTTTTTCTTTATGACATACATTACATAAAAGTAAGCAAAAATACATTAAATAAGGAAAATTAGAAACATTCCATAAAAGTACAATAGGTACATACACAAGCCAAGTACGATCGCAAAGTAAATTCTTTAAAAAACATTACTAAACATTACAAAACGTACTAAATATATATATAGTAGAGAAACACTAGGTAAACAACACAAAAATATATTAGATTGACAACTTACCTGTCAACGACGCGGCTAAAATGCGGGAAGCACGACGCACCTTACACATACGCCGGTTCCTGAAGATCTGGAAGTTTCCCAATTAACGTGACGCAATTGCAACGCTACGTAAGAAAACGTTGCAATTTGATTGGACAAAATACACGTCAATCAAAATGCAAGGTAAATCAGCAAAATAAACTAGAACGCTAACCTAAATAACATAAGTAGCGTTATGGCACAGGGTAGCGTCCGCCATTTTTACGCGCAAAAAAAAGGGAAAAGGGACTAATTCTAGGACTATGCCAAATTCCGTACTCAAAACGCACACACATACAAACTCACACAGCCACACACACACAAGTTCTCATTAACACAACAACACACACACTTACAACACACTTACAGTCACCCCCACTCACTCACTCACCCTCACACAATTATCCTCACACACCATCACTCACCATCACCCCATCACCCTCACACCCCATCACCCTCACACACCACTCACCCTCACACACCATCAATCACTCACACAATAACCATCACACACACTCACCCTCAACCAATTACCCTCACACACCATCACTCACCATCACCCTCACACCCCATCACCCTCACACCCCATCACCCTCACACACCTCACTCAATGCCACAGCGTCACTCAACACCACAGCACCACTCAACACCACAGCAACACTCAACGCAACGGAACCACTCAATGCCACAGCATCACTCAGCGCCACGAAATCACTCAGCACCACAAAATGCAACAGCACCCCACAACGCCACTGCACCCCACAACGCCACTGCACCACTCAACGCCACAGCACCACTCAGTGCACAGCATCCATCAACGCAAAAAAAAACCCACAGCATCACTTAATGACACAGAAACAACAAAAACAACAGCATCACTCAAAGCCACAGTGTCATTTAACGCCACAGCATCACTCAATGCCACAGCATCACTCAGCGCAACAACATCACTCAGCGGCACAGCATCACTCAGTGCCAACACAGCATCACTAGTTCAAATATGTTTTCTCAATGTTTCAAAATGTATTCAAAATGTCAAACTAAATCTTAAAAATTCACTTCTGTTCTTGGATTTTCGCCACAATAAAATAAGCATAATCTTCACTAAATATATTTAATAAAGTTTAAGATATTAGCAATATAAAATAAAATCAATTTTATTTACGTATTAATTATTTAAAAAAATTAAAAGCCATTGATTTTTTTGTATATCAATACATATAAGTCACGTAAATACAAAACATGTTGCTTTACAAATGCTAGAGGTGTCACATTTACAAAAATTATAACTATTGGCTTTCTAAAGAAGAAAGCTAATAATTTAGCTATTTAGAAAAAAAAAACATAAATAAAAAAATAAAAATAAAATAACACCTATAGCTCTAACATTCCTAATGCGAGACCTATTGCATTTCCAATGCTTGTTTAACAGAATCCTCTTTGGTGATGGAATGATGTATGAGCGCGCGCATGCAGCCCTCATCCACACAGACACACACAAGAGCGTGAACATGGCGCCTCTTGCACCTGCCCTGAGCCGTCCTCGACACCTCTGTGCGCATCCTACAGAGCCAAGGAGTGAGGCTCACACCCTGCGCCCACTCAGAAGTACAGATAGGACGGTGGGGGCGGCCCTTTCTTTCATTGTAGCTTCTGATGGGGCCGCACACCCTGACACACTGCGGCGCGTGAGGCTGGGCAGCAGGCCACATCTGCCCACACGCCCCCAGGCCACATCTGCCCACGGCCCAGGGCGCCCTGGTGCTGCCAGGCCATGCTGCAGGTGTCCCGCCGCCCTCTGCCCCCAGGCCACATCTGCCCACGGCCCAGGGCGCCCTGGTGCTGCAGGTGTCCCGCCGCCCTCTGCCCCCAGGCCACATCTGCCCACGGCCCAGGGCGCCCTGGTGCTGCCAGGCCATGCTGCATGTGTCCCGACGCCCTCTGCCCCCAGGCCACATCTGCCCACGGCCCAGGGCGCCCTGGTGCTGCCAGGCCATGCTGCAGGTGTCCCTCTGCCCTCTGCCCCCAGGCCACATCTGCCCACGGCCCAGGGCGCCCTTGTGCTGCCAGGCCATGCTGCAGGTGTCCCGCCGCCCTCTGCCCGCAGGCCACATCTGCCCACACGCCCAGGGCGCCCTGGTGCTGCCAGGCCATGCTGCAGGTGTCCCTCCGCCCTCTGCCCCCAGGCCACATCTGCCCACGGCCCAGGGTGCCCTGGTGCTGCCAGGCCATGCTGCATGTGTCCCGCCGCCCTCTGCCCCCAGGCCACATCTGCCCACGGCCCAGGGCGCCCTGGTGCTGCCAGGCCATGCTGCAGGTGTCCCGCCGCCCTCTGCCCGCAGGCCACATCTGCCCACGGCCCAGGGCGCCCTGGTGCTGCCAGGCCATGCTGCATGTGTCTCTCTGCCCTCTGCCCCCAGGCCACATCTGCCCACGGCCCAGGGCGCCCTGGTGCTGCCAGGCCATGCTGCAGGTGTCCCGCCGCCCTCTGCCCCCAGGCCACATCTGCCTACGGCCCAGGGCGCCCTGGTGCTGCCAGGCCATGCTGCAGGTGTCCCGCCGCCCTCTGCCCGCAGGCCACATCTGCCCACGGCCCAGGGCGCCCTGGTGCTGCCAGGCCATGCTGCAGGTGTCCCTCTGCCCTCTGCCCCCAGGCCACATCTGCCCACGGCCCAGGGCGCCCTGGTGCTGCCAGGCCATGCTGCAGGTGTCCCGCCGCCCTCTGCCCGCAGGCCACATCTGCCCACGGCCCAGGGCGCCCTGGTGCTGCCAGGCCATGCTGCAGGTGTCCCTCTGCCCTCTGCCCCCAGGCCACATCTGCCCACGGCCCAGGGCGCCCTGGTGCTGCCAGGCCATGCTGCAGGTGTCCCTCCGCCCTCTGCCCCCAGGCCACATCTGCCCACATCTGCCCAGGGCGCCCTGGTGCTGCCAGGCCATGCTGCAGGTGTCCCGCCGCCCTCTGCCCGCATGCCACATCTGCCCACATCTGCCCAGGGCGCCCTGGTGCTGCCAGGCCATGCTGCAGGTGTCCCGCCGCCCTCTGCCCGCAGGCCACATCTGCCCACATCTGCCCAGGGCGCCCTGGTGCTGCCAGGCCATGCTGCTGGTGTCCCGCCGCCCTCTGCCCGCAGGCCACATCTGCCCACACGCCCAGTGCGCCCTGGTGCTGCCAGGCCATGCTGCATGTGTCCCGCCGCCCTCTGCCCCCAGGCCACATCTGCCCACGGCCCAGGGCGCCCTGGTGCTGCCAGGCCATGCTGCAGGTGTCCCTCTGCCCTCTGCCCCCAGGCCACATCTGCCCACGGCCCAGGGCGCCCTGGTGCTGCCAGGCCATGCTGCAGGTGTCCCGCCGCCCTCTGCCCCCAGGCCACATCTGCCCACGGCCCAGGGCGCCCTGGTGCTGCCAGGCCATGCTGCAGGTGTCCCTCTGCCCTCTGCCCCCAGGCCACATCTGCCCACAGCCCAGGGCGCCCTGGTGCTGCCAGGCCATGCTGCAGGTGTCCCGCCGCCCTCTGCCCCCAGGCCACATCTGCCCACGGCCCAGGGCGCCCTGGTGCTGCCAGGCCATGCTGCAGGTGTCCCTCTGCCCTCTGCCCCCAGGCCACATCTGCCCACGGCCCAGGGCGCCCTGGTGCTGCCAGGCCATGCTGCATGTGTCCCGCCGACCTCTGCCCCCAGGCCACATCTGCCCACGGCCCAGGGCGCCCTGGTGCTGCCAGGCCATGCTGCATGTGTCCCGCCGCACTCTGCCCCCAGGCCACATCTTCCCACACGCCCAGGGCGCCCTGGTGCTGCCAGGCCATGCTGCATGTGTCCCGCCGCCCTCTGCCCCCAGGCCACATCTGCCCACACGCCCAGGGCGCCCTGGTGCTGCCAGGCCATGCTGCAGGTGTCCCGCCGCCCTCTGCCCCCAGGCCACATCTGCCCACACGCCCAGGGTGCCCTGGTGCTGCCAGGCCATGCTGCATGTGTCCCGCCGCCCTCTGCCCCCAGGCCACATCTGCCCACAGCCCAGGGCGCCCTGGTGCTGCCAGGCCATGCTGCAGTTGTCCCGCCGCCCTCTGCCCGCAGGCCACATCTGCCCACGGCCCAGGGCGCCCTGGTGCTGCCAGGCCATGCTGCAGGTGTCCCTCTGCCCTCTGCCCCCAGGCCACATCTGCCCACGGCCCAGGGCGCCCTGGTGCTGCCAGGCCATGCTGCAGGTGTCCCGCCGCCCTCTGCCCCCAGGCCACATCTGCCCACGGCCCAGGGCGCCCTGGTGCTGCCAGGCCATGCTGCAGGTGTCCCGCCGCCCTCTGCCCCCAGGCCACATCTGCCCACGGCCCAGGGCGCCCTGGTGCTGCCAGGCCATGCTGCATGTGTCCCGCCGCCCTCTGCCCCCAGGCCACATCTGCCCACGGCCCAGGGCGCCCTGGTGCTGCCAGGCCATGCTGCAGGTGTCCCTCTGCCCTCTGCCCCCAGGCCACATCTGCCTACGGCCCAGGGCGCCCTGGTGCTGCCAGGCCATGCTGCAGGTGTCCCGCCGCCCTCTGCCCGCAGGCCACATCTGCCCACGGCCCAGGGCGCCCTGGTGCTGCCAGGCCATGCTGCAGGTGTCCCTCTGCCCTCTGCCCCCAGGCCACATCTGCCCACGGCCCAGGGCGCCCTGGTGCTGCCAGGCCATGCTGCAGGTGTCCCGCCGCCCTCTGCCCGCAGGCCACATCTGCCCACGGCCCAGGGCGCCCTGGTGCTGCCAGGCCATGCTGCAGGTGTCCCTCTGCCCTCTGCCCCCAGGCCACATCTGCCCACAGCCCAGGGCGCCCTGGTGCTGCCAGGCCATGCTGCAGGTGTCCCGCCGCCCTCTGCCCCCAGGCCACATCTGCCCACGGCCCAGGGCGCCCTGGTGCTGCCAGGCCATGCTGCAGGTGTCCCTCTGCCCTCTGCCCCCAGGCCACATCTGCCCACGGCCCAGGGCGCCCTGGTGCTGCCAGGCCATGCTGCATGTGTCCCGCCGACCTCTGCCCCCAGGCCACCTCTGCCCACGGCCCAGGGCGCCCTGGTGCTGCCAGGCCATGCTGCATGTGTCCCGCCGCACTCTGCCCCCAGGCCACATCTGCCCACACGCCCAGGGCGCCCTGGTGCTGCCAGGCCATGCTGCATGTGTCCCGCCGCCCTCTGCCCCCAGGCCACATCTGCCCACACGCCCAGGGCGCCCTGGTGCTGCCAGGCCATGCTGCAGGTGTCCCGCCGCCCTCTGCCCCCAGGCCTCATCTGCCCACACGCCCAGGGCGCCCTGGTGCTGCCAGGCCATGCTGCATGTGTCCCGCCGCCCTCTGCCCCCAGGCCACATCTGCCCACAGCCCAGGGCGCCCTGGTGCTGCCAGGCCATGCTGCAGTTGTCCCGCCGCCCTCTGCCCGCAGGCCACATCTGCCCACGGCCCAGGGCGCCCTGGTGCTGCCAGGCCATGCTGCAGGTGTCCCTCTGCCCTCTGCCCCCAGGCCACATCTGCCCACGGCCCAGGGCGCCCTGGTGCTGCCAGGCCATGCTGCAGGTGTCCCGCCGCCCTCTGCCCCCAGGCCACATCTGCCCACGGCCCAGGGCGCCCTGGTGCTGCCAGGCCATGCTGCAGGTGTCCCGCCGCCCTCTGCCCCCAGGCCACATCTGCCCACGGCCCAGGGCGCCCTGGTGCTGCCAGGCCATGCTGCAGGTGTCCCTCTGCCCTCTGCCCCCAGGCCACATCTGCCCACGGCCCAGGGCGCCCTGGTGCTGCCAGGCCATGCTGCATGTGTCCCGCCGACCTCTGCCCCCAGGCCACCTCTGCCCACGGCCCAGGGCGCCCTGGTGCTGCCAGGCCATGCTGCATGTGTCCCGCCGCACTCTGCCCCCAGGCCACATCTGCCCACACGCCCAGGGCGCCCTGGTGCTGCCAGGCCATGCTGCATGTGTCCCGCCGCCCTCTGCCCCCAGGCCACATCTGCCCACACGCCCAGGGCGCCCTGGTGCTGCCAGGCCATGCTGCAGGTGTCCCGCCGCCCTCTGCCCCCAGGCCTCATCTGCCCACACGCCCAGGGCGCCCTGGTGCTGCCAGGCCATGCTGCATGTGTCCCGCCGCCCTCTGCCCCCAGGCCACATCTGCCCACAGCCCAGGGCGCCCTGGTGCTGCCAGGCCATGCTGCAGTTGTCCCGCCGCCCTCTGCCCGCAGGCCACATCTGCCCACGGCCCAGGGCGCCCTGGTGCTGCCAGGCCATGCTGCAGGTGTCCCTCTGCCCTCTGCCCCCAGGCCACATCTGCCCACGGCCCAGGGCGCCCTGGTGCTGCCAGGCCATGCTGCAGGTGTCCCGCCGCCCTCTGCCCCCAGGCCACATCTGCCCACGGCCCAGGGCGCCCTGGTGCTGCCAGGCCATGCTGCAGGTGTCCCGCCGCCCTCTGCCCCCAGGCCACATCTGCCCACGGCCCAGGGCGCCCTGGTGCTGCCAGGCCATGCTGCATGTGTCCCGCCGCCCTCTGCCCCCAGGCCACATCTGCCCACAGCCCAGGGCGCCCTGGTGCTGCCAGGCCATGCTGCAGTTGTCCCGCCGCCCTCTGCCCGCAGGCCACATCTGCCCACGGCCCAGGGCGCCCTGGTGCTGCCAGGCCATGCTGCAGGTGTCCCTCTGCCCTCTGCCCCCAGGCCACATCTGCCCACGGCCCAGGGCGCCCTGGTGCTGCCAGGCCATGCTGCAGGTGTCCCGCCGCCCTCTGCCCCCAGGCCACATCTGCCCACGGCCCAGGGCGCCCTGGTGCTGCCAGGCCATGCTGCAGGTGTCCCGCCGCCCTCTGCCCCCAGGCCACATCTGCCCACGGCCCAGGGCGCTCTGGTGCTGCCAGGCCATGCTGCATGTGTCCCGCCGCCCTCTGCCCCCAGGCCACATCTGCCCACGGCCCAGGGCGCCCTGGTGCTGCCAGGCCATGCTGCAGGTGTCCCTCTGCCCTCTGCCCCCAGGCCACATCTGCCTACGGCCCAGGGCGCCCTGGTGCTGCCAGGCCATGCTGCAGGTGTCCCGCCGCCCTCTGCCCGCAGGCCACATCTGCCCACGGCCCAGGGCGCCCTGGTGCTGCCAGGCCATGCTGCAGGTGTCCCTCTGCCCTCTGCCCCCAGGCCACATCTGCCCACGGCCCAGGGCGCCCTGGTGCTGCCAGGCCATGCTGCAGGTGTCCCGCCGCCCTCTGCCCGCAGGCCACATCTGCCCACGGCCCAGGGCGCCCTGGTGCTGCCAGGCCATGCTGCAGGTGTCCCTCTGCCCTCTGCCCCCAGGCCACATCTGCCCACAGCCCAGGGCGCCCTGGTGCTGCCAGGCCATGCTGCAGGTGTCCCGCCGCCCTCTGCCCCCAGGCCACATCTGCCCACGGCCCAGGGCGCCCTGGTGCTGCCAGGCCATGCTGCAGGTGTCCCTCTGCCCTCTGCCCCCAGGCCACATCTGCCCACGGCCCAGGGCGCCCTGGTGCTGCCAGGCCATGCTGCATGTGTCCCGCCGACCTCTGCCCCCAGGCCACATCTGCCCACGGCCCAGGGCGCCCTGGTGCTGCCAGGCCATGCTGCATGTGTCCCGCCGCACTCTGCCCCCAGGCCACATCTGCCCACACGCCCAGGGCGCCCTGGTGCTGCCAGGCCATGCTGCATGTGTCCCGCCGCCCTCTGCCCCCAGGCCACATCTGCCCACACGCCCAGGGCGCCCTGGTGCTGCCAGGCCATGCTGCAGGTGTCCCGCCGCCCTCTGCCCCCAGGCCACATCTGCCCACACGCCCAGGGCGCCCTGGTGCTGCCAGGCCATGCTGCATGTGTCCCGCCGCCCTCTGCCCCCAGGCCACATCTGCCCACAGCCCAGGGCGCCCTGGTGCTGCCAGGCCATGCTGCAGTTGTCCCGCCGCCCTCTGCCCGCAGGCCACATCTGCCCACGGCCCAGGGCGCCCTGGTGCTGCCAGGCCATGCTGCAGGTGTCCCTCTGCCCTCTGCCCCCAGGCCACATCTGCCCACGGCCCAGGGCGCCCTGGTGCTGCCAGGCCATGCTGCAGGTGTCCCGCCGCCCTCTGCCCCCAGGCCACATCTGCCCACGGCCCAGGGCGCCCTGGTGCTGCCAGGCCATGCTGCAGGTGTCCCGCCGCCCTCTGCCCCCAGGCCACATCTGCCCACGGCCCAGGGCGCCCTGGTGCTGCCAGGCCATGCTGCATGTGTCCCGCCGCCCTCTGCCCCCAGGCCACATCTGCCCACGGCCCAGGGCGCCCTGGTGCTGCCAGGCCATGCTGCAGGTGTCCCTCTGCCCTCTGCCCCCAGGCCACATCTGCCTACGGCCCAGGGCGCCCTGGTGCTGCCAGGCCATGCTGCAGGTGTCCCGCCGCCCTCTGCCCGCAGGCCACATCTGCCCACGGCCCAGGGCGCCCTGGTGCTGCCAGGCCATGCTGCAGGTGTCCCGCCGCCCTCTGCCCCCAGGCCACATCTGCCCACGGCCCAGGGCGCCCTGGTGCTGCCAGGCCATGCTGCAGGTGTCCCGCCGCCCTCTGCCCGCAGGCCACATCTGCCCACGGCCCAGGGCGCCCTGGTGCTGCCAGGCCATGCTGCAGGTGTCCCTCTGCCCTCTGCCCCCAGGCCACATCTGCCCACGGCCCAGGGCGCCCTGGTGCTGCCAGGCCATGCTGCAGGTGTCCCTCCGCCCTCTGCCCCCAGGCCACATCTGCCCACATCTGCCCAGGGCGCCCTGGTGCTGCCAGGCCATGCTGCAGGTGTCCCGCCGCCCTCTGCCCGCAGGCCACATCTGCCCACATCTGCCCAGGGCGCCCTGGTGCTGCCAGGCCATGCTGCAGGTGTCCCGCCGCCCTCTGCCCGCAGGCCACATCTGCCCACATCTGCCCAGGGCGCCCTGGTGCTGCCAGGCCATGCTGCAGGTGTCCCGCCGCCCTCTGCCCGCAGGCCACATCTGCCCACACGCCCAGTGCGCCCTGGTGCTGCCAGGCCATTATGCATGTGTCCCGCCGCCCTCTGCCCCCAGGCCACATCTGCCCACGGCCCAGGGCGCCCTGGTGCTGCCAGGCCATGCTGCAGGTGTCCCTCTGCCCTCTGCCCCAGGCCACATCTGCCCACGGCCAAGGGCGCCCTGGTGCTGCCAGGCCATGCTGCAGGTGTCCCGCCGCCCTCTGCCCCCAGGCCACATCTGCCTACGGCCCAGGGCGCCCTGGTGCTGCCAGGCCATGCTGCAGGTGTCCCTCTGCCCTCTGCCCCCAGGCCACATCTGCCCACAGCCCAGGGCGCCCTGGTGCTGCCAGGCCATGCTGCAGGTGTCCCGCCGCCCTCTGCCCCCAGGCCACATCTGCCCACGGCCCAGGGCGCCCTGGTGCTGCCAGGCCATGCTGCAGGTGTCCCGCCGCCCTCTGCCCCCAGGCCACATCTGCCCACACGCCCAGGGCGCCCTGGTGCTGCCAGGCCATGCTGTAGGTGTCCCGCCGCCCTCTGCCCCCAGGCCACATCTGCCCACGGCCCAGGGCGCCCTGGTGCTGCCAGGCCATGCTGCAGGTGTCCCGCCGCCCTCTGCCCCCAGGCCACATCTGCCCACGGCCCAGGGCGCCCTGGTGCTGCCAGGCCATGCTGCAGGTGTCCCGCCGCCCTCTGCCCCCAGGCCACATCTGCCTACGGCCCAGGGCGCCCTGGTGCTGCCAGGCCATGCTGCAGGTGTCCCGCCGCCCTCTGCCCCCAGGCCACATCTGCCCACGGCCCAGGGCGCCCTGGTGCTGCCAGGCCATGCTGCAGGTGTCCCGCCGCCCTCTGCCCGCAGGCCACATCTGCCCACGGCCCAGGGCGCCCTGGTGCTGCCAGGCCATGCTGCAGGTGTCCCTCTGCCCTCTGCCCCCAGGCCACATCTGCCCACGGCCCAGGGCGCCCTGGTGCTGCCAGGCCATGCTGCAGGTGTCCCGCCGCCCTCTGCCCCCAGGCCACATCTGCCCACGGCCCAGGGCGCCCTGGTGCTGCCAGGCCATGCTGCAGGTGTCCCGCCGCCCTCTGCCCCCAGGCCACATCTGCCCACGGCCCAGGGCGCCCTGGTGCTGCCAGGCCATGCTGCATGTGTCCCGCCGCCCTCTGCCCCCAGGCCACATCTGCCCACACGCCCAGGGCGCCCTGGTGCTGCCAGGCCATGCTGCAGGTGTCCCTCTGCCCTCTGCCCCCAGGCCACATCTGCCCACGGCCCAGGGCGCCCTGGTGCTGCCAGGCCATGCTGCAGGTGTCCCGCCGCCCTCTGCCCCCAGGCCACATCTGCCCACGGCCCAGGGCGCCCTGGTGCTGCCAGGCCATGCTGCAGGTGTCCCTCCGCCCTCTGCCCCCAGGCCACATCTGCCCACGGCCCAGGGCGCCCTGGTGCTGCCAGGCCATGCTGCAGGTGTCCCGCCACCCTCTGCCCCCAGGCCACATCTGCCCACAGCCCAGGGCGCCCTGGTGCTGCCAGGCCATGCTGCAGGTGTCCCGCCGCCCTCTGCCCCCAGGCCACATCTGCCCACGGCCCAGGGCGCCCTGGTGCTGCCAGGCCATGCTGCATGTGTCCCGCCGCCCTCTGCCCTCAGGCCACATCTGCCCACGGCCCAGGGCGCCCTGGTGCTGCCAGGCCATGCTGCAGGTGTCCCGCCGCCCTCTGCCCCCAGGCCACATCTGCCCACGGCCCAGGGCGCCCTGGTGCTGCCAGGCCATGCTGCAGGTGTCCCTCTTCCCTCTGCCCCCAGGCCACATCTGCCCACGGCCCAGGGCGCCCTGGTGCTGCCAGGCCATGCTGCATGTGTCCCGCCGCCCTCTGCCCCAGGCCACATCTGCCCACGGCCCAGGGCGCCCTGGTGCTGCCAGGCCATGCTGCATGTGTCCCGCCGCCCTCTGCCCCCAGGCCACATCTGCCCACATCTGCCCAGGGCGCCCTGGTGCTGCCAGGCCATGCTGCAGGTGTCCCTCTGCCCTCTGCCCCCAGGCCACATCTGCCCACGGCCCAGGGCGCCCTGGTGCTGCCAGGCCATGCTGCAGGTGTCCCTCTGCCCTCTGCCCCCAGGCCACATCTGCCCACGGCCCAGGGCGCCCTGGTGCTGCCAGGCCATGCTGCAGGTGTCCCTCCGCCCTCTGCCCCCAGGCCACATCTGCCCACATCTGCCCAGGGCGCCCTGGTGCTGCCAGGCCATGCTGCAGGTGTCCCGCCGCCCTCTGCCCGCAGGCCACATCTGCCCACATCTGCCCAGGGCGCCCTGGTGCTGCCAGGCCATGCTGCAGGTGTCCCGCCGCCCTCTGCCCGCAGGCCACATCTGCCCACATCTGCCCAGGGCGCCCTGGTGCTGCCAGGCCATGCTGCAGGTGTCCCGTCGCCCTCTGCCCGCAGGCCACATCTGCCCACACGCCCAGTGCGCCCTGGTGCTGCCAGGCCATGCTGCATGTGTCCCGCCGCCCTCTGCCCCCAGGCCACATCTGCCCACGGCCCAGGGCGCCCTGGTGCTGCCAGGCCATGCTGCAGGTGTCCCTCTGCCCTCTGCCCCCAGGCCACATCTGCCCACGGCCCAGGGCGCCCTGGTGCTGCCAGGCCATGCTGCAGGTGTCCCGCCGCCCTCTGCCCCCAGGCCACATCTGCCCACGGCCCAGGGCGCCCTGGTGCTGCCAGGCCATGCTGCAGGTGTCCCTCTGCCCTCTGCCCCCAGGCCACATCTGCCCACAGCCCAGGGCGCCCTGGTGCTGCCAGGCCATGCTGCAGGTGTCCCGCCGCCCTCTGCCCCCAGGCCACATCTGCCCACGGCCCAGGGCGCCCTGGTGCTGCCAGGCCATGCTGCAGGTGTCCCGCCGCCCTCTGCCCCCAGGCCACATCTGCCCACACGCCCAGGGCGCCCTGGTGCTGCCAGGCCATGCTGCAGGTGTCCCGCCGCCCTCTGCCCCCAGGCCACATCTGCCCACGGCCCAGGGCGCCCTGGTGCTGCCAGGCCATGCTGCAGGTGTCCCGCCGCCCTCTGCCCCCAGGCCACATCTGCCCACGGCCCAGGGCGCCCTGGTGCTGCCAGGCCATGCTGCAGGTGTCCCGCCGCCCTCTGCCCCCAGGCCACATCTGCCTACGGCCCAGGGCGCCCTGGTGCTGCCAGGCCATGCTGCAGGTGTCCTGCCGCCCTCTGCCCCCAGGCCACATCTGCCCACGGCCCAGGGCGCCCTGGTGCTGCCAGGCCATGCTGCAGGTGTCCCGCCGCCCTCTGCCCGCAGGCCACATCTGCCCACGGCCCAGGGCGCCCTGGTGCTGCCAGGCCATGCTGCAGGTGTCCCTCTGCCCTCTGCCCCCAGGCCACATCTGCCCACGGCCCAGGGCGCCCTGGTGCTGCCAGGCCATGCTGCAGGTGTCCCGCCGCCCTCTGCCCCCAGGCCACATCTGCCCACGGCCCAGGGCGCCCTGGTGCTGCCAGGCCATGCTGCAGGTGTCCCGCCGCCCTCTGCCCCCAGGCCACATCTGACCACGGCCCAGGGCGCCCTGGTGCTGCCAGGCCATGCTGCATGTGTCCCGCCGCCCTCTGCCCCCAGGCCACATCTGCCCACACGCCCAGGGCGCCCTGGTGCTGCCAGGCCATGCTGCAGGTGTCCCTCTGCCCTCTGCCCCCAGGTCACATCTGCCCACGGCCCAGGGCGCCCTGGTGCTGCCAGGCCATGCTGCATGTGTCCCGCCGCCCTCTGCCCCCAGGCCACATCTGCCCACGGCCCAGGGCGCCCTGGTGCTGCCAGGCCATGCTGCAGGTGTCCCGCCGCCCTCTGCCCCCAGGCCACATCTGCCCACGGCCCAGGGCGCCCTGGTGCTGCCAGGCCATGCTGCAGGTGTCCCTCCGCCCTCTGCCCCCAGGCCACATCTGCCCACGGCCCAGGGCGCCCTGGTGCTGCCAGGCCATGCTGCAGGTGTCCCGCCACCCTCTGCCCCCAGGCCACATCTGCCCACGGCCCAGGGCTCCCTGGTGCTGCCAGGCCATGCTGCATGTGTCCCGCCGCCCTCTGCCCCCAGGCCACATCTGCCCACGGCCCAGGGCGCTCTGGTGCTGCCAGGCCATGCTGCATGTGTCCCGCCGCCCTCTGCCCTCAGGCCACATCTGCCCACGGCCCAGGGCGCCCTGGTGCTGCCAAGCCATGCTGCAGGTGTCCCGCCGCCCTCTGCCCCCAGGCCACATCTGCCCACGGCCCAGGGCGCCCTGGTGCTGCCAGGCCATGCTGCAAGTGTCCCTCTGCCCTCTGCCCCCAGGCCACATCTGCCCACGGCCCAGGGCGCCCTGGTGCTGCCAGGCCATGCTGCATGTGTCCCGCCGCCCTCTGCCCCAGGCCACATCTGCCCACGGCCCAGGGCGCCCTGGTGCTGCCAGGCCATGCTGCATGTGTCCCGCCGCCCTCTGCCCCCAGGCCACATCTGCCCACATCTGCCCAGGGCGCCCTGGTGCTGCCAGGCCATGCTGCATGTGTCCCGCCGCCCTCTGCCCCCAGGCCACATCTGCCCACGGCCCAGGGCGCCCTGGTGCTGCCAGGCCATGCTGCAGGTGTCCCTCTGCCCTCTGCCCCCAGGCCACATCTGCCCACGGCCCAGGGCGCCCTGGTGCTGCCAGGCCATGCTGCAGGTGTCCCTCTGCCCTCTGCCCCCAGGCCACATCTGCCCACATCTGCCCAGGGCGCCCTGGTGCTGCCAGGCCATGCTGCAGGTGTCCCGCCGCCCTCTGGCCCCAGGCCACATCTGCCCACACGCCCAGGGCGCCCTGGTGCTGCCAGGCCATGCTGCAGGTGTCCCGCTGCCCTCTGCCCCCAGGCCACATCTGCCCACGGCCCAGGGCGCCCTGGTGCTGCCAGGCCATGCTGCAGGTGTCCCGCCGCCCTCTGCCCCCAGGCCACATCTGCCCACGGCCCAGGGCGCCCTGGTGCTGCCAGGCCATGCTGCAGGTGTCCCGCCGCCCTCTGCCCCCAGGGCACATCTGCCTACGGCCCAGGGCGCCCTGGTGCTGCCAGGCCATGCTGCAGGTGTCCCGCCGCCCTCTGCCCCCAGGCCACATCTGCCCACGGCCCAGGGCGCCCTGGTGCTGCCAGGCCATGCTGCAGGTGTCCCGCCGCCCTCTGCCCGCAGGCCACATCTGCCCACGGCCCAGGGCGCCCTGGTGCTGCCAGGCCATGCTGCATGTGTCCCGCCGCCCTCTGCCCTCAGGCCACATCTGCCCACGGCCCAGGGCGCCCTGGTGCTGCCAGGCCATGCTGCAGGTTTCCCGCCGCCCTCTGCCCCCAGGCCACATCTGCCCACGGCCCAGGGCGCCCTGGTGCTGCCAGGCCATGCTGCAGGTGTCCCTCCGCCCTCTGCCCCCAGGCCACATCTGCCCACGGCCCAGGGCGCCCTGGTGCTGCCAGGCCATGCTGCAGGTGTCCCGCCACCCTCTGCCCCCAGGCCACATCTGCCCACGGCCCAGGGCGCCCTGGTGCTGCCAGGCCATGCTGCATGTGTCCCGCCGCCCTCTGCCCCCAGGCCACATCTGCCCACGGCCCAGGGCGCCCTGGTGCTGCCAGGCCATGCTGCATGTGTCCCGCCGCCCTCTGCCCTCAGGCCACATCTGCCCACGGCCCAGGGCGCCCTGGTGCTGCCAAGCCATGCTGCAGGTGTCCCGCCGCCCTCTGCCCCCAGGCCACATCTGCCCACGGCCCAGGGCGCCCTGGTGCTGCCAGGCCATGCTGCAGGTGTCCCTCTGCCCTCTGCCCCCAGGCCACATCTGCCCACGGCCCAGGGCGCCCTGGTGCTGCCAGGCCATGCTGCATGTGTCCCGCCGCCCTCTGCCCCAGGCCACATCTGCCCACGGCCCAGGGCGCCCTGGTGCTGCCAGGCCATGCTGCATGTGTCCCGCCGCCCTCTGCCCCCAGGCCACATCTGCCCACATCTGCCCAGGGCGCCCTGGTGCTGCCAGGCCATGCTGCATGTGTCCCGCCGCCCTCTGCCCCCAGGCCACATCTGCCCACGGCCCAGGGCGCCCTGGTGCTGCCAGGCCATGCTGCAGGTGTCCCTCTGCCCTCTGCCCCCAGGCCACATCTGCCCACGGCCCAGGGCGCCCTGGTGCTGCCAGGCCATGCTGCAGGTGTCCCTCTGCCCTCTGCCCCTCCACTGCCCCCCTGGAGGCGCCGCCACTGCGGCCTTCGGGCCATGTTTCCACCTTCGAAGACACCAATGGAAGTGGCTTTGAGACACCGCCGAGGCTGGGATGGGGACACTCTCCACAGAGACTCATCAGACAGGCGTCAAAGGGCCAAACACTGTAAAAGAGAGAAACAGGAAACAACTGGATAAACACAGCTGGATGGGGTGTGTCTCTAGTTATTTGTGTATAAGCAAGAAAGTGAACAATCAGATTAACAGAAACTGGTCCCTAGTGAATGACGAGTGAATAGAACAAGTAGAAAAAACAATATTTGCATTTAGGAGAAATAGAAATATTCGACAGTGTGTCCTGCACACAAAGGGGCGGGACACAGGAGTATTGACAGGGCAATGAGCCAACCTGCAGGGTCCCGTGTGGCACCTGTGGGGACTGTGACCCTATAACATCAAGGAACAGGGCAGAGCGCAAGGGGTTAATCAATACATGACTCCATGAGGGGCGGCAATGAAGGCCTCGCAGGTGAGAGCAGGAGAGAAGCAGGAATCAGGCGAAAGCAACGAGAACGCGTAAAACTAACGCCCACAAGACCACTGGAGAGAATATCGACACACAGGAAAAGATCTGAAATGATGCAGCCAAGAGAATATCAAGAATACATTAGGAGGGGGGGGGGGTGATAAGAAAAAAAAGAGCACAATTTAATATGAGAAAGTTTGCCAATAATAAGTCTGGTTCAAATAATAGCGGATTGGGAACGACGACTAACATGAGAGCCCAGCAACTACCACCTAGAACGACACGACCTCTCTGACACCTCCTGTCTTACCGAGGCCTTACAATCTTGCGGGCTTATGCAACGTGTCATGGGAGCTACTCACCGTGCAGGACACACCCTAGATGGCATCTTCTCCAATGATCCTCGTCTGATTACCAAGGATCCGATCCATCTTTCCTGGTCTGACCATCTGGCGGTCCCTTTTCTCTTGAAACTTCATAGGGTAAAGTCCCCTATACCAGCAAACCACACTATCGAGACTACGAGGAATTTTAGGAATATCAACAGTAATTCCTTCGCGCCCTGGGCTGCAAACCTTGCCATCTCTGGCCCGTGCAGCGTTCAGACTGCAGTCGCCCATTTTGAACAGGTCACGACTGAGGCCTTGAATCAACTGGCCCCAGAACAATCCCGACGCCGCGCTAGAAAGAGACCCTCTGCCCCCTGGTTCTCTAACTCCCTTAGGCTTCTTAGGCAAGAAGTAAGGAGAATGGAGAGACTATGGCATGCCAGTTGGGATTTTAAAAACAAGGATGCGCATCGACTCCTCGTTAAAAAATACAAGGCAGAAATCTTGCAGGCTAAACAACAATACTTCGTGACAGTGACCTCCTCGCTTTCTTCCCCGAAGGAACTTTTTAAAACTGTTGACTCCCTGGTCAGACTGCAAGTCCCTGACCCCGTCATCCCTTCACAGGACCTCTGTGAGAAGATCGCCTCCTTTTTTCACTCCAAAATTCAGGACATTTACTTAGCCCTTGAGGAACAAAGAGCTGCCCTCAGTGCATCTACACCTGGTGTGGAGATGAGTCTAACCATCACCGAAATCTCCACTCCTTGCACTCTGGACACCTTTCCCTCGTTGACCGTACAAGATCTTGAGCTCCTGCTAGCCAAGACTAAGTCCGGATCTCCTTTGGATTCCTGTCCTCTGAAGGTCATTAAACAATGTAGGGATACCCTCTTACCTCCTTTGGTGGAGATAATGAATCTTGCCATTAGAGATGGTATCTTCCCTGCAGAGTGGAAGAAGGCGGTAGTGAAACCCCTGCTGAAAAAGGCTTCCCTGGATCTGGGGGTTCTAAAAAACTTCCGGCCTATCTCCCTGCTCCCTGCTCCTGCCAAGATGCTTGAGACTCATCTCAACAAACATCTCGCCGCCTTTGTCGAAAGCTCTGGATGCTTAGACTCCTCTCAGCATGGATTCAGGAAAGAATTTAGTACTGAGTCAGCCCTCACCATCGTACTTGACAAGATCCGTACATCAGTAGATGAGGGCCAGACATCTCTCCTGGTCCTGCTAGATCTAACGGCGGCTTTCGACACCCTCTCCCCCTCGGTACTTACATCCCGGCTGAGGGAGGTGGGGGTGAAGAACGCAGCTCTTGATCTCTTGACCTCCTTTCTTACAGGGAGGGAACAAAGAGTCAAACTTGGGGAGTTTCTATCTCCATCCCGTCCGGTGCTATGTGGGGTTCCTCAAGGGTCTGCCCTCAGCCCGACCCTTTTTAATATCTATGTCACCCCACTGGCCAAACTTATAAGATCTTTCGGTATGGAGGTAGTCTCGTACGCAGACGACACTCAAATCCTCGTTTCTCTTCCCCATTCAGATGAACCAATCGTCTCCAAATTTAGATCTTGTATGGAGGCGGTCGGTAGGTGGATGGTTCTGAACTCTCTCAAACTGAATGGGGAGAAAACTGAGGTGATGGTGTTTGGGGGAAAAGAAAACATCTGGTCAGCCAACTGGTGGCCTGACTCCCTTGGTACTTGTCCCTCCCCCACATCCTCTGCTAAAAACCTCGGGGTGATAATAGATCCTGCCCTTGATCTAGGCAACCAGGTGAGCAGAACTGTCTCCACTTGCTGGGGCTTGATTCATACTCTCCGTAGGGTCAGGAAATTTCTTTCCCTCCAGGCAAGAAAACAGATAGCTGTCGCTCTCATCGGCTCGCGTTTGGACTATTGCAATGCGCTGTATGCAGGACTCAATAAAGGACAGCTGCAGCGCTTGCAGGTGGTCCAAAATGCCGTAGCCAGATTTGTTCTGGATATCCCCAGACGCTCTTCAGCCACGGCAGCCAGAAAAACCCTGCACTGGCTGCCGGTGGAACTGCGTATTCGGTTTAAGGTCCTGTGTATGACCTACAGAGCCATCGCTAAAAAGAGCGACACTGGAATTGGATCCATTATCTCCCACTATGTTCCCCGTAGAAACCTGCGTTCCTCCGGGAAGCTGCTTCTTGCAGCTCCCCGTGTACGGAAAGTCAGGTGGGGCGGTAGAGCCTTTTCCACTCTGGCTCCTAAGTGGTGGAATGAACTTCCTTTGGATCTGAGATCCCTTCCATCCCTACAGATTTTTCGCACCGCCTTAAAGACCTTTCTCTTCAAGCAAGCTTATGTCTAAGATTCTATGTCTCCCCTCTTGGTCCTTCTTGACCTTTTGCTAGGCGCCTTGATACCTTCGGGTTATTGTTCTGCGCAATACAAATTATTTTTCAATTCAATTCAATTCAAGCCGGGCAGAGGGCGGAGGAGGTCTTGTAATATGTCATCAATGTAGTATTCTGGCTCGATAGGACTGAGATCACAGCAACATGAGAAGGACGCTTCAGAGCAGCGCTATGTATATGAACGGTCTCAATGTATAGGAACGCATTGGAAGTGAACACATACTACGGATTGAAGGATGCAGACTCTACAGCAGGATGAACGCTAGAAGAGCCGTGGAGTCATCACCTGAGCGAAGCACACTCTGCCTGACGTCAGTGTGGCCCCCCCACCCCCCATGACACCAACACGGATGCGAACAGGGAGGGATTTCAAAGAGGCGGCAAAACCCGACCATGGAGACAAGAGAGCGGAGATTCGAGAGAAATAAAGAAGTGTGCGAGTAATAGGCCGGACTGGGAACCAGAACCGGCCCTGGCAAAGTGCTCGGCCGGCCCCCCTCCCCCCTCCGGGAGGAGAGGGGAGGGGGGAGAGGTGCGACCGCGCTCTGTGACAGGGCCGGTTTTCGGCCGTTTTTGTTTCGGGCCGTTTTTGCAGCATAACGGCCCTGTAACACAAGCATTGGAAATGCAATAGGTCTCGCATTAGAAAAGTTGGAGTTATTGGTATTGTAAATGACATATGTTATTTATTTGTTGGTTTTTAAAATTGCTAAATTGATGGCTTTGTCATTTACAATGCCAATAGTTATAACTTTTGCGAATGTGACACCTATAGCATTTGGAATGCAACATATTTTGTATTTACGTGACTTAGATGGCAGCTCTTGTCGTTAGGCCACATCTCTAGAGAGCAGGAGAGTGCAGCAGGGGAGAGAAGCACAGCAATGCAATAGGTCTTGCATTAGGAAAGTTTGAGCTATTGGTATTGTAAAGGACACATTTTTTATTTATGTGCTTGTTTTGAAAATAGCGAATTAATAGCTTTGTTATTTACAATGCCAATAGTTTTATCTTTTGCAAATGTGACACCTATTGTAACACAAGATGTGTTGTGAGTGAGGGTGAGGGTGAGGGGTTGAGGGTGAGGTGTTGAGGGTGAGTGAGGGTGAGGTGTTGAGGGTGAATGAGGGTGAGGTGTTGAGGGTGAGTGAGGCTGAGTGAGGGTGAGGGGTTAAGGGGGAGGGGGTGAGGGAGGGTGAGGGGTTGAGGGTGAGGGAGGGTGAGGGGTTGAGGGTGAGGGAGGGTGAGGGGTTGAGGGTGAGTGAGGGTGAGGGGTTGAGGGTGAGTGAGGGTGAGGGTGGGTGAGGGGTTGAGAGTGAGTGAGGGTGAGTGAGGGTGAGGTGAGGTGTTGAGGGTGGGTGAGGGTGAGGGTGAGGCTGAGGGGTTGAGGTTGAGTGAGGGTGAGTGAGAGTGAGGGTGAGTGAGGGGTTGAGGGTGAGGGGTTGAGGGTGAGTGAGGGTGAGGGGTTGAGGGTGAGTGAGGGTGAGGTGTTGAGGGTGAGAGAGGGTGAGGGGTTGAGGGTGAGTGAGGGTGAGGTGTTGAGGGTGAGTGAGGGCGGGTGAGGGTGAGTGAGGGTGAGGCTGAGGGGTTGAGGTTGAGTGAGGGTGAGTGAGAGTGAGGGTGAGTGAGGGGTTGAGGGTGAGGGGTTGAGGGTGAGTGAGGGTGAGGGGTTGAGGGTGAGTGAGGGTGAGGTGTTGAGGGTGAGAGAGGGTGAGGGGTTGAGGGTGAGTGAGGGTGAGGTGTTGAGGGTGAGTGAGGGTGGGTGAGGGTGAGTGAGGGTGAGGCTGAGGGGTTGAGGTTGAGTGAGGGTGAGTGAGAGTGAGGGTGAGTGAGGGGTTGAGGGTGAGGGGTTGAGGGTGAGTGAGGGTGAGGGGTTGAGGGTGAGTGAGGGTGAGGTGTTGAGGGTGAGAGAGGGTGAGGGGTTGAGGGTGAGTGAGGGTGAGGTGTTGAGGGTGAGTGAGGGTGGGTGAGGGTGAGTGAGGGTGAGGCTGAGGGGTTTAGGTTGAGTGAGGGTGAGTGAGAGTGAGGGTGAGTGAGGGGTTGAGGGTGAGGGGTTGAGGGTGAGTGAGGGTGAGGGGTTGAGGGTGAGTGAGGGTGAGGTGTTGAGGGTGAGAGAGGGTGAGGGGTTGAGGGTGAGAGAGGGTGAGGGGTTGAGGGTGAGTGAGGGTGAGGTGTTGAGGGTGAGAGAGGGTGAAGGGTTGAGGGTGAGTGAGGGTGAGGTGTTGAGGGTGAGTGAGGGTGGGTGAGGGTGAGTGAGATTGAGGCTGAGGGGTTGAGGTTGAGTGAGGGTGAGTGAGAGTGAGGGTGAGTGAGGGGTTGAGGGTGAGGGGTTGAGGGTGAGTGAGGGTGAGGGGTTGAGGGTGAGTGAGGGTGAGGTGTTGAGGGTGAGAGAGGGTGAGGGGTTGAGGGTGAGTGAGGGTGAGGTGTTGAGGGTGAGTGAGGGTGGGTGAGGGTCAGTGAGGGTGAGGCTGAGGGGTTGAGGTTGAGTGAGGGTGAGTGAGAGTGAGGGTGAGTGAGGGGTTGAGGGTGAGGGGTTGAGGGTGAGTGAGGGTGAGGGGTTGAGGGTGAGTGAGGGTGAGGTGTTGAGGGTGAGAGAGGGTGAGGGTGAGTGAGGGTGAGGGGTTGAGAGTGAGTGAGGGTGAGTGAGGGTGAGGTGTTGAGGGTGAGTGAGGGTGAGGGTGAGGGTGAGTGAGGGTGAGTGAGGGTGAGGGTGAGTGAGGGTGAGGGGTTGAGGGTGAGTGAGGGTGAGGTGTTGAGGGTGAGAGGGTGAGGGTGAGTGAGGGTGAGGGTGAGTGAGGGTGAGTGAGGGTGAGTGAGGGTGAGTGAGGGTGAGTGAGGGTGAGTGAGGGTGAGTGAGGGTGAGTGAGGGTGAGGGGTTGAGGGTGAGTGAGGGTGAGGGATTGAGGGTGAGGGGTTGAGGGTGAGTGAGGGTGAGGGTGAGTGAGGGTGAGGTGTTGAGGGTGAGTGAGGGTGAGGGGTTGAGGGTGAGTGAGGGTGAGGGGTTGAGGGTGAGTGAGGGTGAGGGGTTGAGGGTGGGTGAGGGTGAGTGAGGGTGGGTGAGGGTGAGTGAGGGTGAGGGTGAGTGAGGGTGAGGGTGAATGTGAGAGAGGGTGAGTGAGGGTGAGGGTGAGGGTGAGTGAGGGTGAGTGAGGGTGAGGGTGAGTGAGGGTGAATATGAGTGAGGGTGAGGATGAGGGGTTGAGGGTGAGTGAGGGTGAGGGGTTGAGGGTGAGTGAGGGTGAGGGGTTGAGGGTGAGTGAGGGTGAGTGAGGATGAGGGGTTGAGGGTGGGTGAGGGTGAGTGAGGTTGAGGGTGAGTGAGGTTGAGGGTGAGTGAGGGTGAGGGTGAGTGAGGGTGAGGGTGAGTGAGGGTGAGGGTGAGTGAAGGTGAGTGAGGGTGAGGATGAGGGGTTGAGGGTGAGTGAGGGTGAGGGGTTGAGGGTGAGTGAGGGTGAGGGGTTGAGGGTGAGTGAGGGTGAGGGTGAGTTAGGGTGAGGGGTTGAGGGTGGGTGAGTGAGGGTGAGGTGTTGAGGGTGAGTGAGGGTGAGTTAGAGTGAGGGTGAGTGAGGGGTTGAGGGTGAGGTGTTGAGGGTGAGTGAGGGTGAGGCATTGAGGGTGAGTGAGGGTGAGGTGTTGAGGGTGAGTGAGGGTGAGGGTGAGTGAGGGTGAGGGCGAGTGAGGGCGAGTGAGGGTGAGTGATGGTGTGGGTGAGGGATTGAGGGTGAGTGGGGTTGAGGGTGAGTGAGGGTGAGGGGTTGAGGGTGAGTGAGGGTGAGGGTGAGGGTGACTGAGGGTGAGGGACTGAGGGTGAGAGATTGAGGGTGAGGGGTTGAGGGTGAGTGAGGGTGAGGGTGAGTGAGGGTGAGGGTGAGGGGTTGAGGGTGAGTGAGGGTGAGGGGTTGAGGGTGAGTGAGGGTGAGGGTGAGTGAGGATGAGGGGTTGAGGGTGGGTGAGGGTGAGTGAGGTTGAGGGTGAGTGAGGGTGAGGGTGAGTGAGGGTGAGTGAGGGCGTGTGAGGGCGAGTGAGGGTGAGTGAGGGCGAGTGAGGGCGAGTGAGGGTGAGTGAGGGTGAGTGAGGGTGAGTGAGGGTGAGTGATGGTGTGGGTGAGGGGTTGAGGGTGAGGGGTTGAGGGTGAGTGAGGGTGAGGGTGAGTGAGGGTGAGGTATTGAGGGTGAGGGGTTGAGGTTGGGTGAGGGTGAGGGTGAGTGAGGGTGAGGTATTGAGGGTGAGGGGTTGAGGTTGGGTGAGGGTGAGGGGTTGAGGGTGAGTGAGGGTGAGGGGTTGAGGGTGAGTGAGGGTGAGGGTGAGGGTGAGTGAGGATGAGGGGTTGAGGGTGGTTGAGGGTGAGTGAGGTTGAGGGTGAGTGAGGGTGAGTGAGGGTGAGGGTGAGTGAGGGTGAGTGAGGGTGAGTGAGGGTGAGTGAGGGTGAGTGAGGGTGAGTGAGGGTGAGTGAGGGTGAGTGAGGGTGAGGGGTTGAGGGTGAGTGAGGTTGAGGGTGAGTGAGGGTGAGTGAGGGTGAGTGAGGGTGAGTGAGGGTGAGTGAGGGTGAGGGTGAGTGAGGGTGAGGGGTTGAGGGTGAGGGGTTGAGGGTGAGTGAGGTTGAGGGGTTGAGGGTGAGTGAGGGTGAGGGTGAGTTAGGGTGAGGGGTTGAGGGTGAATGAGGGTGAGTTAGGGTGAGGGGTTGAGGGTGGGTGAGGGTGAGTGAGGGTGAGGGGTTGAGGGTGAGTGAGGATGAGTGAGAGTGAGGGTGAGTGAGGGGTTGAGGGTGAGTGAGGGTGAGGGTGAGTGAGGGTGAGGGTGAGTGAGGGTGAGTGAGGGTGAGTGAGGGTGAGTGAGGGTGAGTGAGGGTGAGTGAGGGTGAGTGCGGGTGAGTGCGGGTGAGTGAGGGTGAGTGAGGGTGAGTGCGGGTGAGTGAGGGTGAGGGTGAGTGAGGTGTTGAGGGTGAGTGAGGGTGAGTGAGGGTGAGTGAGGGTGAGTGAGGGTGAGTGAGGGTGAGGGGTTGAGGGTGAGTGAGGGTGAGGGGTTGAGGGTGAGTGAGGGTGAGGGGTTGAGGGTGAGTGAGGGTGAGTGAGGGTGAGGGGGTGAGGGGTTGAGGGTGAGTGAGGGTGAGTGAGGGTGGGTGAGGGGTTGAGGGTGAGTGAGGGTGAGGTGTTGAGGGTGAGTGAGGGTGAGTGAGGGTGAGGGTGAGGTGTTGAGGGTGAGTGAGGGTGGGTGAGTGTGAGTGAGGGTGGGTGAGGGTGAGTGAGGGTGGGTGAGGGGTTGAGGGTGAGTGAGGGTGAGGGTGAGTGAGGGTGAGGGGTTGAGGGTGAGGGGCTGAGGGTGAGTGAGGGTGAGGGGTTGAGGGTGAGTGAGGGTGAGTGAGGGTGAGGGGTTGAGGGTGAGTGAGGGTGAGGTGTTGAGGGTGAGGGTGGGTGAGCGTGAGGGTGAGCGTGAGGGTGAGTGAGGTGTTGAGGGTGAGGAGTTGAGGGTGAGTGAGGGTGAGGGGTTGAGGGTGAGTGAGGGTGAGGGGTTGAGGGTGAGTGAGGGTGAGGGGGTGAGTGAGGGTGAGGTGTTGAGGGTGAGTGAGGGTGAGGTGTTGAGGGTGAGTGAGGGTGAGGGTGGGTGAGCGTGAGGGAGGGGTTGAGGGTGAGGTGTTGAGGGTGAGTGAGGGTGTGGGTGGGGGGTTGAGGGTGAGGGGTTGAGGGTGAGTGAGGGTGAGTGAGGGTGGGTGAGGGTGAGGGGTTGAGGGTGAGTGAGGGTGAGGTGTTGAGGGTGAGTGAGGGTGAGTGAGGGTGAGGGTGAGGTGTTGAGGGTGAGTGAGGGTGGGTGAGGGTGGGTGAGGGTGAGTGAGGGTGAGTGAGGGTGAGTGAGGGTGAGTGAGGGGTTGAGGGTGAGTGAGGGTGAGTGAGGGTGAGGGGTTGAGGGTGAGGGGCTGAGGGTGAGTGAGGGTGAGGGGTTGAGGGTGAGGGGTTGAGGGTGAGTGAGGGTGAGGGGTTGAGGGTGAGTGAGGGTGAGAGGTTGAGGGTGAGGGGTTGAGGGTGATAGAGGATGAGTGAGAGTGAGGGTGAGTGAGGGGTTGAGGGTGAGGGGTTGAGGGTGAGTGAGGGTGAGGGGTTGAGGGTGAGTGAGGATGAGTGAGGGTGAGGTGTTGAGGGTGAGGGTGGGTGAGCGTGAGGGTGAGTGTGACGGTGAGTGAGGTGTTGAGGGTGAGGAGTTGAGGGTGAGTGAGGGTGAGGGGTTGAGGGTGAGTGAGGGTGAGGTTGAGGGTGAGTGAGGGTGAGGGGTTGAGGGTGAGTGAGGGTGAGGTGTTGAGGGTGAGTGAGGGTGAGGGTGGGTGAGCGTGAGGGAGGGGTTGAGGGTGAGGTGTTGAGGGTGAGTGAGGGTGTGGGTGAGGGGTTGAGGGTGAGTGAGGGCGAGGGGTTGAGGGTGAGTGAGGGTGTGACCATATCCATTCCAGACACTGATAATTAATTGGCGACAAAAGTTATTATTTGACGTGGCATATCTTAATTGCTAGGTTTTTTAATTACTAGTTGATGTTTAATTTTTGTAATCATTTTTTTAAGTATGCACCTCTTAAAAAATAAATAAAAATATTGCTTGTTGTGTATTTCCATTTGTAGACCTAGAATAGTTATGGTGCATTGTATGTAGCTTTAAAAAATAAAAATGTAGACTGCTCAATGTATTTCCGTGAATAGATGCAGGTTGCCTCTTTCTGTCAAATAATATCCCTTGTTCAACTTACTATAGTGGCGCGGCATACTATGAAGCAGAGGAGGACTGACTGTCAGAGCCTTGCTCTTTCCTCTCTTGCCAACAGGGCTACTCCAGAATAAGACCACGAAAACCATAATTTGTGAAACATGGCCATTTGACTCGCAGCCCGGTCAGTGGGGGGGCTCCGCTTTCTGATCCGTAGAGGCTGATGCGCAGTCACTTTCTTGAAGAGGAAATGGGGAATAAAAACTTTACTTTTGCAGTGATGTCGATGAACCTGGCTTGATGTCACACTGCTGCATTGTGCTGATTTTCTAAGTAAAAACATGCATAGTGAGGAGCACTAATACGGGTTTGAGATGGTGGAAGAGCTGCTTCTCTTATGGAGATAGATTATCTGGGGGGAGGAAGGGCTCCTAATGGGAAGTGTAGACGGGGAGAAATTGAGAAAAAAAAGCTGAGCAGGGAGGGTGTTATTGCGGCTATCTGTTTGCCCGAGGGGAGGAGAAATGCAGGCCTGAGGCAGAGCACACGCTGAGAAGCTTGTGGGAGGGGGGCTGGGCTGCCTTTGATCTGGTAATGCGAGGCAGGCAGGCAGGGGGCTGGTGGCATTGTGCACGAGCTTTTTAGGGCTTGCGCTTGCGCAATGACCTAAAAAGCACATGCACTTGAAGAAATCGCCAGTGGTGGATCAACACTGGATAAGCCGTAATAGAGCTTCGCCAGCGATGCGCAGAAGCGCATCAGCAGGCGAGCCCTAAAAAAACGGCCCCAGGGGCCCAAAACCAGCCCCCAACCATGCGGCCCACCGGGGGATTGCCCGTTGCCCTCAACGGCCAGTCCGAACCTAAGTATATGAAATATCCAGGGCACTGCTCGGAGGAAACCTCGCGTGGTTACAACTCTGGGATTAATAAAGTGTAACCACATGTGAGAAGCTGCGGTTCTTTGAAGATTTTAAAAGTATCATGTTACATGATTGCGGAATGCACGAGTCATACATGATACATGTATGACTCGTGCATTCCGCGTCAGATTATTGAAATCCGGCCGATGGAACATAAACACTACCCCGTGTTTTAACTCGGTACCCGAATAACATTCATGGATGTGTGTCCAGTACATTTGCTTTACATTGACTGGCCAATGTAGCCTTTTGGAAAATTGTCAAGACCCCATTTTTAACTGGAAACAACGACGGTCCCTCGCTGGATGCTGCAATAAACGCCGAGGACTGGGTGCAGCATTTCTCAGGGGTCTTTGGAGAGGACAAACCCGGAGACTTGGCTCCAACACCTCCCCTCCTCCCACCAGTGAACTACCCGATAGAAATTCACTTCACCATTAATGAAACAATGAAAGCTATAAAGACTGCAAAAAATGGTAAAGCGCCAGGACCAGACTCAGTCCCTATTGTTCCTACAAATCCCTTCCTGATCTCTGGTCCCCTCTTTTAACCAAGGTCCTGAATGCAGCTAAGGAAATCAACCTCCCTAATTCCTGGTCAACATCGATCCTAGTCCCCACATTTAAGAAAGGCAACAGAGACAGTCCCTCTTGTTACCGCCCCATCTCCCTCCTGGATTCGGTCGGAAAGATGGCAGGGAGGATACTTCTAGACCGTCTCCAGGAGTGGTCCAAAGAACATGGGGTACTATCAGATCTCTAATACGGGTTCAGGGCTGGACTGAGCACCGTGGACCAAGTTTTGAACTTAACACTACTGGCTGGAAAATACACCACAGCAAAAAAATCAACATTACACATGGTCTACGTTGACCTTACGGCAGCGTTTGACTGTGTAGAACACTCAAAACTTTGGATAATAATGCTGCAAATGGGGATCGAGTCAGCAATCGTAGATTTCCTACGCGAGTTATACTCTGGCGCCACGGGAAAGGTTCGATACGGATTGGAGGGCCAACTCAAAGATAGCTTCCCAATACAGAAGGGGGTCAGGCAAGGGTGCGTACTGGCCCCCTTCCTATTTACGCTCTACACTAATGGACTCGAAGCTGCAATGTTACAGGGCGTAAAAGATCTCCCAGAAGCGGGCCGGCGACCGATCCCAGCATTGTTATACGCTGACGATGCGGTGATCCTCGCACGAACCCCGATCCAGCTACAAAAGGCCCTAAATAACTACTGTACCTTCATGACAAGTCTTAACTTAAAAGTCAACATAAAAAAACCCTTTGTGATGCACGCCGGTACCAAGGGGAAAAAAGTGAAGCTAATTTTTGTGGACAAATTACCCCTCGAAAGAACTAAAACTTACTCCTACCTCGGGATCACTATTGATGAAGAGTTTAAATGGAAAGAAGCAATTATTGCGCGTAAGCTGTCACTCATAAGAACAGTGGGCGCTCTAAAAGCTTTCTCCCTCCGTCTAGGAAAAAGACCTCTGGCTGAGATGATAAAGATCTATAATGCAAAATGCATCAGCACGGCCATCTTTGGAGCAGGAGTCTGGGGAACATCAAACGTCGAACAAATCCAGAAAGTTGAAAATTCTTTCCTAAAATTCCTACTAGCAGTTCCAAAAACTACAACTACCTTTGGCTGTCACTTAGAACTTGGAGTGGATCATGTTTCAGATCTTATCAAGATCCAGCCTATCATGTTGTGGCGCAGATTATGGGCAACAGACGAATGTCAGCTCACAAGAACAATCATTGAGGACTGTATGAAACTAGACTGTATGAAAAAGATAAAGTGGTTATGCTATGTAAAATCTTTCCTCGCAGACATTGGTCTCTCGAGGTTCTTTGATGAACCACTGTCAGTAACAGACATAGCAAAGAAAGATCTAAAAAAGCTATGCCTGTCCCACCTAACCCAACTGCGATTGATGACCGAAATAGGAAAGACATCAGTTCAACACTGCCTTATGATACAACTGTCTCCTTCTATCCAACCTTATCTGCAGCACGACCTGACGCAATTTGAAAAATTTCTTCTCACCCGCTTCAGGTTTAATCTTTTCACATCATGGTTTCCTTTCCTTCACAGAATGTTTGGACACACAACACGATACCGTGCCCCTGTGATTTTATTTCCCCTTAGTCCACAATTCATGTTCTTTTCTTTTGTAAGTTTTACTTGCCACTTCGCAAAAGGTGGATCTTACCAATTTTAAAAGTAATGAAGATCCGTAGATGCCGCCCAGCGTACCTGGCGCTGCAGTTTCTGGAAAACAGCTTAGTGTCGAAATCCGTCGCACACTATCTAAAATTATGTCTCAGGCATCGCACGAACTTATGAAAATCATAGAGCTGCTTCAAATACGGACCTTAGTGAATGTATAGTTCTCTCTGCGAGAGATCAATTTTTAACATAACTATGAACTTAATGCTATTAATATTTTATTTCTACTGTGTATATTTGTACTTTTATGGCTTTCATCACGAAAACCGAATAAAGTTCTTTTTGAATTTGAATTTGACTGGCTGTCACTAGGAACAGCAGCACGTGCCTTTGCGGTGTCAGCCGTATATTTGATAAAGAGTCGTTTTTGGGATAATGCTGTGTTAAAATGCGTTTATGAAGAATGTACCTATTTGTTTTGTTTTTAAAATATGGGGATACATTAACAAACGACGTTGGGAGAATAAAAGATTGTCTTGTGTCTTTGCAATTTCAATAGATCAAGAGGGAATATATGTATAAAGACCCCAGAATTAAACAACAAGGAATCAAGTGAACATGTGGTCTATTTTTTATCACAACGAGGCCTTTGCACAGACCATACACCAACATTGAACATTGAAGTAAGGAGATCTGTGATAGCTGAGAGGTGTGAAAGGTGAAATAATTATGCTTATTTTCGGATCACATAGAAATATTCTGTTATTTTCTGTATAGGTCTGACAATAAATCCAAAAAAAGGAGATGGAGAATCTATATTTGGTTAGAAACTGCTACAAAAATCAAGGACTACTTAAAGGTAGCAGGTAAGTATTTTAGTCCATCTCCTCTGATCTACTAAGATGCATTCTGATTGGTAAAATCTAATAGTACTGTTTCCCTTTAGAAAGAAAATAAATCGCTATAACTCCGTAGAAGTGAGGATATAACCATATACTTGAAAAAGTAGGAAGAAAGTCCTTTCCTTTCAGGTATGTGGAATATACTTATATAAACAATGATCTAATGGAACAACAATAAGGAGAAATTGTTGTAATTTGTTTTAAACATTCTTCGTACTGAGATAGCCGACCCTTTAAGAGTGGAGGTAGGCATGATCTTATAAAAAGTAATGTAATGAAAGATATAATTTAAATATATATAAATTAACATTTTATTGAAAGACTCATATTATTAATTAAAAGTGAGTCTAGGTAAACTCATTGTGGCACATACATTTTTGTTAAAGAATGTGTATGAATGGGGTTGAGATGATTAGTACTATCTAGACACTGAACCTGTTTGAATGTTAAATGTCGTATACTTGTAAAGCGCACAGTTGCCCCAGCAAAGGGGCGTCCCGGCGCTGTATACCGCTGGGGAACCCGTCCTGGCTTTCCCTGTGGGATGGTCCCTACTGGGAATCCCCAAGGTGGAACCAGGCATCCCCGGCGTTGATGGGGCCGTTGTGGAGATTAGGCAAGCTAATGCCCAGAGTTGCCGAGTGGGACCCCAGGTTAGAGTAGGCACCGAGGCGAGAATTGTCGAGTCCGCTGACCCTGGTCTATGACCCTGCCGCGTCGGGAATTGAACCCTGGTCCCAGGCCGGGTCTGCTGCCTCTAACCAGTGAGCCACACCACTCCACTATTTTATGTAAACTTGTCTTGTAATTATTCTTAAAATTGGATCAAATATCTAAATGTTGTGTTTTATTTACTCTCTAGATAAATTCATGTTTATTAATAAACAGTTTGTCCTGAAAAAGGTGGTGTGAAATATTATAAATAGCCACTTAAAGGTGGCATCGAAAACCTGTGACAAAGTTTTGTGTTTTAAAGGATTCTATGATTGTTGTGTATATTTCATTCCATTAGGGAAATCATCATCTATTACCTCGTGTCAAACACAATTATTTGAGGATGGATTTGTGATTTTTAATAGTTGTAATTTTACCAATGTACTGTTTTTTAAAGTAATGTGGTTCAAAAAAAGAGTTTTCCTATACCTTTCAGTTTGTAATAAAATGTGACCTTTTTATATAATACAGTGGTCGGTGTTTAGAAAGTGTGTAATATAAATAAACAGTGTTTTCTTCTTTTTAAAATATTATGAGTGACAGGAATGAATGATATAAATTCATGTGTGTGTAACAAAATGCTTATCTATTTGTTTTGATTAAAATCCTGACCCTGTCCCTTTTTGTAAGAAAATAGGTATCTCCCAGAGTTCTGCACAAATCTTGACTGGCTACCAGATACAATGTACTAGCATGGCGTTGGACTAGGCCCTTTTTGCAGGGCCATCCCTGAACTTTTTTTCCTTCCTCCTGTATTATTTCTGACTTGTTTTTGTTGGTTTTAAGACTCTGGGCACTTTACTACTGCTGATCTGTGCTAAAGTGCACATGCTCTCTGTATAAAGTGTTATGGTAATTGGTTGTCCATAATTGGTATGTTTGCCTTACTGGTAAAGTGCACTATGTGTGCCAGCGCTGGTAATGCAAATGCGACTCGTGGGTCTGCAGCACTAATTGTGCCACCCTCACAAGCTGCCCTAAAGAGAGAACTCAGACCTGCCACTGCAGTGCCTGCGCGCAGTTTGCTAACTGCCATGCTGTCCTGACAAGTGCACCCACTTGCCAGGCCTTACCCATCACTTTCCATGCACATCATACACCCCTATGGTAGGTCCTAGGTAACCCCCTGGGCAGGGTGCAGTGTCTGTGAAAGGTAGGACACGTACTGAGGTGTGTACCATTTCCTAACAGTGAAATACTCTCCATTTTGTTTAGTGTTCCTGAACTCACAATTTAATAACACATCTTTTTGTGAAGGTGGTTTTTTCATTGTGTGTTTAGAAACTGCGTTTTTAGAAGTGGCTTGATTCTTTGTCTATCCATTGTGTGTGTCTCTGCCTGGATGTGGATTGACTGTGGATTTGAATGTGATAGGGTCTGGGAAATGTCTTGACCCAGGGCAGGAGTAGGATGCAGCAACAGGCTGACCTGCATCTGGAGTGTAGGGAGCAGGAATAGCCCCTGGAGGTAAAGAGGCCTGGGCTGCTGCCATAAAAGAATGTCTCGCCCCCTACTGAGTGATTGAGGAATGGAGGAACCCCCACTAATCAAAGGAAGAAGGTGTCACTGTCAGGAAGGCACCCAGAACTGGTTTGGACAGGGGTCAGCGCCCCCCTGAACACAAAGACTTCAAAGACATTTAGGGGTATAACTATGAGAGCTGAAACCCCTGAACCGTTGGACTGATCAAGACTGAAAATAATTGAAACTACTTCGTGGTCAAGAAGAACCTCTGCCAAGGAAGAACAGCTGAAGAGGCTGAAGAGAAGGACTGACCTTTGGTATGTGCTCTGGGGCTGGCCTGCAGTTTGCTGATTTAACTAAGAGGCTAAGAGACTTAGCTGTGTCGCCCTGCTTGAAAGGACTTTGCTGTGTGCTGTGTCCCGAAGTAGCTTGTCCCCAAGGGCCCAAGGAGAACTGGCTCCCTGTTGTAGAAACTCAGGAACAACAAAGTTTCTAAGCATGTCCCAGCAGCTCTGTGTGCGTGTACTTTTTACAGCCTGAGACCGTCGTAAGGATTGCCCCGGGACTGTGTGGCCCGAAACCCAACTGAGTCTCAGCGACGCTTTGTGCGTGTGCAGCCTGAGACTGTGTGGGGTCCGTGGTGCTAGTAGGAAAGTTCCCCTTGACTGTAGTGCCCCCGCAGCGTGAATCATCGTCCATGCTGCTGTGAAGTTGTTTGTGGACTGAACCGTCATCGTAACGGAGGCTGCAGATCAAGATGGCCGCTGGCGGCCCAAGCCGCAACTTGCTGAAGGATTTCATAAAGCTAAGGAAGTTGTGAGGTAATCCTGATTGTTGTTCGCAAGAGGAATCCGCCCAAGATCATCAGCAACGGAGAAGGCAGCGCTGTAACCTGTCCGGCTACAGCGCCTTGCTGAAGGATTTCATATAGCTAAGGAAGTTGTGAGGTAATCCTGATTGTTGTTCGCAAGAGGAATGAGCCCAAGATCATCAGCAACGGAGAAGGCAGCGCTGTAACCTGTCCGGCTCCAGCGCCGCCTTGTATCGGAGCTGCGTCATCATCTGGAGCGCCCAGCAGGGCGTCCAGCGAGTGGGGAGAGAGAGCAAGGCAGCACATCCCCCAGGTAAGGCTTGGATTCCGGTTGGGAGCCACAAGCGTATGTGGCCTGGGGAGGTCTGCAGGAGAAGTACAGGAGTGCTCCTGTCTCTCTCCCGCAGCATCACGTTAGACGTGCTGAGTAATCGAGCGGCCCAGGCCTGCCAGGCAGTACTGGGGCCACCCTCGGAAGTTCAGGACTTTTGTCTGTGGTTGGGGCCTAGTGGTGCCCATGCTAATCACGTCGATTGGCCTGGTATTATTCCTGCATTACGACCTGCCTTTTTCCTGCATTATGAACGGCCTGATTACGTGCATTAAGGAGTGTGTTACACTTGCATTAAGGAGTGCGTTATACTTGCATTATGAACTGCCTTATTATGTGCATTGAGGATTGCATTATTCTTGCATTATGAACTGCCTGATGACTTGCATTGAGGATTGCATTATTCTTGCATTACGAACTGCCTGATGACTTGCATTGAGGATTGCATTATTCTTGCATTACGAACTGCATTATTCTTGCATTACAAACTGCATTAGTCTAACAATACGAACTGCATTACGAACTGCAGCATTGCACTAGGACTGCATTTAAACATTGTGAACTACGCATTAATACCGCAAGAACCTACAAGTGTTTGTTGACCTAATAACCGGCAAAGTGAAATATTCCAAATATGCATATGTTGGCTCTTTATCGTTTGGTCTTACCGTATTTTTCTTCTTGATAAAGATACCTCTATTTTCATACATCAGTGTGGTGTCCATTTGTGGTGTTATCACTGTGTCACTGGGTGTGTGGTTGCAAATACTGGCCTTGAAGATAAGCCTGGCTGCTCGTGCCAAGATACCAGGGGATGAGAAGGGGTTATCATAGAGGGTGTCCCTCCTTTCCCTGACTAGAAGCAAGGGTCCCTATTTGGCCTAAGGTAACTGCCTCAGCCAACTAGAGACCCCCAGTTCAAACACATGGCATCCTATGGGGTATACAGGCAGCCCTGTCTCTACGGGTAACGGAAAACAATTTTTTCAGCAGATTTCTGTTTCTTCCTCGTGCTCTTCTACCTTTATTTGTCATAGGGAGTTTGGGCTACTATACCTTGAGGACATTCCAAGGATAAACCCAACAATGTTGCGGTGCAGGGTCTGGACCCTTGAGGCTCTATCACTGAAGCGCAAGTTATTTACCTTCGGTAACGATATATCTGTAAGAAACATTAGTTAGTGTTAGATTCCTTACCTTAGAATATCCCCAGGAGCCTGACTGGATCCAGAAAGTACCCCTGCGCGTCTGTAGGCGTCGTCTGCGGCTTCGCGTCCGTCGTGATCACCGGGATGATGTCTTCGGAGTTCTCCCTGACGTCAGTTCTGTACATTGCTTTCCGCGCCAGGAACAGAGAGCCATGCAAGAAACCGACACTGGTGCCATGAAACTAGGGCCCTGAAAGGGATGACCTTAACCCTAGATGTCGGTTTGCAGAAATGGGGAGGATGGGTGGGGCGGTAAGGCATCTAACACTAACTAATGTTTCTTACAGATATATTGTTACCGAAGGTAAGTAACTTGTGCATCTGAAAGAAACACGTTAGTGTTAGATTCCTTATCTTAGAATAGATACCCCAGCAATACCAACACCGGTGGTGGGTCTGCAAACCAAGATCACACCAGGAAGACCTGGAAGACCTGGAGAACGGAACCGGCAAAAAAGCCATCTCACTGGACTTGGCTGTACAGGCAGTATTGCTTGGCAAACGTGTGCAGGGAGGCCCACGTAGCTGCCTGACAGAGATCCTGCAAGGGGACTCCCCGACCCAGGGCAGTAGTAGCCGCCGTGGCCCGAATGAAATGGGGGCGCAGCCCCACAAGAGGCTCCTTTTTAGCCAAGTAATAACAGACCTTGATGCACAAAATGACACACTGAGAGGTGATCTGCTTGTGCACCGCCCGTCCCTTCTTAGCGCCCACGTAACCAACAAAGAGCTGGTCGTCCACCCGGAACTGTCGTGTGCAGTCTAGGTAAAAAGAGAGCATACGTTTTGGGTCCAGACAGTGGAGCCTCTCTTCCTCTTTCGAGGGAGGCGGAAAAAAGGTAGACAAGGTGATGGACTGCCCGATGTGAAAGGCAGTAACCAGAATGGAAGGACAAGTCCTCAGAATAACTTTGTCCAGATGGACAGAGAGGAAAGGAGGCTTAGATGAAAGTGCCTGGAGCTCACTCAACCAGGAAAGCAGTTTTGAGAGTCAGAAGACGGAGAGGGCAATTATGAAGTGTCTCAAAGGGAGCACACATCAGATAAGTAAGAACCAAGTTCAAGTCCCACTGAGACGTCACAAAAGGAACAGGAGGGAACATGTGCGTAATGCCCTTCAAGAATCTATTTACTACTGGGGACTTGAAAAGAGAAGGCTGATCAGGAAGACTCAAGAAGGCTGAAATGGCTGAGAGATAGCCTTTGATAGTGCCCAGAGCAGAGCCCTGATGGGCAAGAGAAAGAAGAAAGAGGAGAACCTCTGAAAGAGGGGCAGAGAGTGGATCCACAGCCTTGCTGTGCACCATGCCACACATTTGTTCCACCTGCAGGCGTATACCATTTTTGTGGAGGGACGCCTGGCTGCCGGAATACCAACACAGACTTCAGAAGGCAAGTCAAATGGCCTCAACTGTCGCCGCTCAATCTCCAAGTATGGGAGTGGAGACTGGACAGATTCGGGTGGAGGACCGTCCCCTGTTGCTGCGACAGAAGGTCCTCCTGAAGAGGCAGACGAATCGGGGGATAGACTGACATTCTGAGTAGCTCGGGATACCAGTACCTTCGTGCCCAATCCGGAGCCACAAGGATGACTTGGGCCCAGTCGCGCCAGATCTTCTTCAGCACTCTGGGCAGAAGTGGTATAGGTGGAAAGGCATACAACAGACCGTAACTCCACTCGTGACGAAAAGCGTCTCCGAGCGAGTGCCGCCACGTGCAGAACTGATGACATTGCGCATTCTCTTCGGTGGCGAATAGATCTAAGGCTCGCCCCACTGCTGAAAGAGACCTTGCGCCACATACAAGTTCAGACGCCATTCGTGATCCATCATGCACCGGCAGCTGAGTTCGTCCACCCTGGCGTTCACGGAAACTGCCAGGTGTTGAACCACCAAGGTGATGCCTTGGTGTTCCAGCCTTGTCAAGCGGCGCAGAGCCTCCTGACAAAGGGTCCACAACCCCACCCCGCCCTGTTTGTTGCAGTACCACATGGTGGTGGTGTTGTCCGTGAACACCTGCACTACACTTCCACGGACAGAGGGAAGGAATGCCTTCAGTGCAAGTCGGATCGCCCACAGCTCCAGAAGGTTGAGATGGAGCCGGGACTCCGCTGGAGACCAGAGGCCTCTGATCTCCGCCTCTCCCATGTGGCCCCCCCATCCCAGGAGGGACGCATCCGTTACTAATGTGCACTCCGGTTGTTGTAGGGTGAGGAATCTGCCACTGACCCAATCGTGGTCCATGAGCTACCACTACAACTGACTCGCAGTGCCCTCCAAGATCAGGACTTGGTCGGTCAGGTTGCCCTGATGCTGTGCCCACTGGAACTTCAGGCCCCACTGCAAAGCCGGCATCCACCACCTGGTGTGATGTACCAGCAGGATGCAGGAGGCCATCAGCCCCAGGAGCCATAGCGTCATCCTGACCGAAACTCAGGATAAAGGCTGAAAGATTGGAATCAGAGTCTAAATATCCCAAACCCGCTGCTCGGGAGGATAAACCCGAAACTGCGCCGAGTCAAGAACCGCTCCGATGAAGAGGAGCTTCTGAGAGGGACTCAGGTGTGACTTTACAAAAGGGGATGATGGACGGATCGTTTGAGCAAATCAAACACTCACCCCCAGTCAACTGATCTGGGTTTAATCCATCACCATTCTTTAGCTCAATCAGAACGGTGATGGATTAAACCCAAATCTTTTGACTGGGTGTGAGTGTTTGATTGATTCAGATGCTCCGTCCATCACCACCCCCTTTTGTACCGCTTTTGGCCGCCATAAGTTGGCAGGGTATGCTCAGACGTGAGTCCCTTGCTCACTTTTCCACTGGATTCAAGCAAGCCGGGCTCAAGACGGCTGGAATGCCAGAAACCGGTCCTCAGAAGCTTGTTTCCGGTCCAGGGAAGGCATGGCTTGGCAGTTCGGGCTGGACTGTTCCCGTGAGGCACAGGGTCAGACTGATTTGCATATAGCCATGTCTGAACTGGGGTGGCAGAGTGGGCTAAAGAACGGTGATGGATTAAACCCAGATTTTTTGACTGGGTGTGAGTGTTTGATTGATTCAGATGCTCCGTCCATCACCAAACCCCTTTTGTACTGATTTTGGCCGCCATAAGTGTGGCAGGGTATGCTCAGACGTGAGTCCCTTGCCTCTTTGCCACTGGATTCAAGCAAGCCGGGCTGAAGACAGCTGGAATGCCAGAAACCGGTCCTCGGAAGCTTGTTTCCGGTCCAGGGAAGACATGGCTTGGCAGTTCGGGCTGGACTGTTCCTATGAGGCACAGGGTCAGACTGATTTGCATATAGCCATGTCTGAACTGGGGTGGCAGAATGAGCTAAAGAACAGTGATGGATTAAACCCAGATCCTTTGACTGGGTGTGAGTGTTTGATTGATTCATATGCTCCATCCATCACCACCCCCTTTTGTACCGCTCAGGTGTGACTTTGGCACATTGATGGAGAACCCCAGCAAATGCAGGAGGTCGGCCGTAGGCTGGAGGTGGGAGACGACTGTCTGGGGCGAGCCCGCCTTCAACAACCAGTCGTCAAGATTGGGGAAGACTGGAAGTCCTGATCTGCGCAGATGAGCTGTGACCACCGCAATCACTTTCGTGAACACCAGAGGGGCACTGGTGAGGCCGAAGGGGAGCACGGTAAACTGAAAGTATTCGTGGCCTACCGTGAACCACAGGTAGCGCCGGTGGGCCGGCAGGACGGGGATATGGAAATAAGCGTTGTGCAAGTCCAACCCTACCATCCAGTCTCCAGGGTCTAGGACAGCCAGGACTTTAGATAAAGTCAGCATCTTGAACTTCTCCTTGCGGAGGAAGCCGTTGATGCTCCTGAGGTCCAAGATAGGGTGCAGGCCCCCTTTGCCCTTCTTGGGAACCAGAAAGTAGTAGGAATAAGAACCACGTCCTACTTCTGGCCCAGGAACGTGCTTGATGGCCCCTTTGGCTAAGTGGGCCGTAACTTCCTCCTGCAGAAGTCGCACGTGATCTCCCGACATGCAGTGGTACTGCGGTAGCATGGCTGGAGGGGTCGTCTCGAAGGGGAGGGAGTAGCCCCTTCGGACGATTTGCAGCACCCACCTGTCCGGAGTGATGGTATGCCAGTGGAGTAGGTGATGGTGAACACTACCTCCCACTGGCGTTGAATGGGCCTGAAAGCTCGGACTAGGAAGGCTTTGAGGTGGATGCTGCGGGAACGGATGTGGACTGACCTGGCCTCGGTCCCCTGGTGCCACCACGGCGGCCACCACGTCTGCAACCACATTGAGGTTGATTCTGCGACCTGTGGCTTGACAAACGTGCGGGGGCGCACCTTCCTTGGCCACGAAAGGGATGAAAAGCAGAAGTCTGCTGGCACTGGCCCGACAGGCCCAAGGACTTGGCCGTAGCCCTGGAGTCCTTGAAACACTCAAGCGCACTGTCTGCTTTGTCGCCAAACAGGCGACGGCCATCAAAGGGCGTGTCCATGAGTGAGTTCTCGACAATACCCAAAAAATTGGCGGACCTCAGCCAAGTATGGCGACATATCGCCACCATCGTGGAAATCGCTCTGCCTAGCAAGTCCGTTGTATCAAGTCCACATCGCATGGAATACCGTGCTCCGTCCCGCCCCTCAGCAAGAGCCTGGGCGAGCCATGTCTGGGCCTCCTCCGGACACTGGGGCAGCACGTACGCCACCGTATCCCACAGAGAGTGGGTGTAACGGCCCAAAAGGCATGCAGTGTTAATAGACTGCAATCCCAAGCTGACCGAGGAGAACAGTTTCTTCCCAAACTGATCAAGCGGTTTGGATTCCCGATCCAGGGGAGCGGTCAGGAATGCGGTCTGGGACGAAGAGGCCTGGATAACCAGACTTTCGAGGTGGGGTGGGTGGATAGAAAGCAGGGGTCGCCCGGAGCCGGGCGGTGGCGTCGGGCCATGTTCCGATCCACAGGGGGCACTGTGGAGGGCCTGGACCAAGTGCCCATCAGAACGTCAGTGAGGGCCTCATTGAATGGCAGCAGAGGCTCCAAAGAGCTTACTGGCGGTTGAAGCACCTCAAGGAGGAGGTTAAGTGCCAAGGCTTTGGCTGCCCTGCGCAACACCCCAGCATATGAAGCCCCCTCCTCCGTAGCCACGGAAGGTGGATGTTGGACAGGCCACATGAAGGGCTTGCTCCCTCCCCGCATGACAAGGCCCGAGCCCGGCCCTCCAGGTGTAACCCACAGTAACCACCCGCTCCCCGTCTCATACGGGACCCCTGCCCCCGGACATCCCTGCATCATGGGCCCGAATCACTACCGGCCCCCTCGCCCGGCCTGGGCGCCATCTTGGACATTGCACCACGAGGCCGCGTGGCCTCCGATCGACCCTAACCCTGGGCCTGGCCAGGCCCCGACATCCCGGCACCACCATCCACCCAGGAGGTGAACGGACCACTTGGCAGGTCAATGGGAGAAAGAAGTGTCGATGGCTCTCCCCCGCCAGGTGCCGATCGCCCCCAGCTCCCCCAGGCGCTGGCTCCACCCCCCTGCTGGGTGTCTGGACTCCCTCATCCCGGACCTCCCGACCTCCAAGTGCGAGGGTCCGGACATCAAAGGGCGCCAGACCTATAACTGGGGCAGCTCCAGAGCAGGAAGGCAGTTGTATCCTGGATTAGAGAGACGCAGTGAAGAACTCATCCGTGACGGACTACTGGCGCTGCCGTAGCCCTGCCTTGCGAACTACCGTCTTGCCTGCTGGCGCTGCCGCAACCTTCTGAAGCCTTCATCCTCGTCGGGACCTGCTGGCGCGGCCGCGGACCGTTTGTAACTACCACCTTCTCGGGACCTGCTGGCTCCGCCGCGGCCCGATCATCTAGAAGGCCGAGCTCGAGGATTGTGAGCTACCCATCTTATCATAGCATCTACCAGATTGGTAACGAGACTGTCCCGCTACCCCTTCTCCCCAAACCAAGAGACTAGAATCGAGGGGACCCCTGAGTCCAGACCTCCTTGTACCATTCCACCGTACTTATCGATTGCTTATAAAGAACGTTAAACCTTATTTCTGTGTGGTGTACCTCTGTGGGGGGGAAGTTACTCGTCTGTACGATCGCTGGAGACGGCTCTCCCCGGAGACCTCTCCCCTTGTCCTCGGCCGACCCTCCCGGTCCGTCTAACAATGGTGGCCAGCGGCGCGATCCGAATCAACGCGTAATCGTACAGAGAGTAGCTCACCCCACGACGAAACCACAATGACAACCAAAGAGAGCGGATCCACCGAGAAATTCCAGATGGAGAAATTGGAAGAGTACAGCCATCGTGAGTTGAAACAATTCTGCATTGAACTAGGTATCGCTACCACCGGTCTGAGTACTAAAGACGATTTCAAGCACGCCATTGAGTCATGGGCAGAAACCGGGGCCGTCAGACCCCCGGACCAAAACGTTGCAGCATCAGAGAGGAACACCACGGCTCCCGAGGAGCGAAGAACGGGTCTCTCGCAGGAAGAGATCCAAGAGAGAGAAAAAAACAGACTACATGAGTTAGAAATGGCCCGGCTCAAAATGGATGGCGAACTCAAATTAGCCGAACAAAAACTGAACCTGGAACATCTGCAGCTCCGAGAAGAACGGGAAGAAAAACAGAGACAAAGAGAACTCGAAGAAAAGAGACTAGCGTATGAACACGAGCGCAAGCTAGCAGAAATAGACTTACGTAAGCAGAACAAAGAATTAGGGGTGCCCGAGCAACCGCGCACCCCAGGAGCAACAGAAAAGAAAGTACACATCCCCAAGGATGTCGTTCGAGAATATTTCCGAGATGACGACATACAACAATGGTTCAAGGCCTACGAGATCGCTATGACCTCCCACCGGATCGATCGAAGTGACTGGGGAGCCAGGCTATGGGGGAGGTTCTTCAATGAGGGCCGCGACGCCCTGTTACAGCTCCCAGACCACCTGATGACCTCCTATGACCACATGAAGGCTACCCTCCTCACCCTCTATGGGCTCACACCCGAAATGTACCGCCAGAGGTTCCGAGACTGCACCCGGATCCCGGGTACAACTTGGGTGGAGTATGTGAACTATTTCAGTCGAGCCTTCGAGGGTTGGATCAAGGGAAGCAATGTAACGACCTACGAGCAACTCTTCAATCTCATGGTGTGGGAGCACCTATCTAACAACTGCTTCGTCGAGCTCAGGCAGTACCTCCTCGACAGTAAATTGACTGATCCACGGCAGCTCGCCGCCGATGCTGACCGGGGGGAAATCACCCGAGTGGGCCGGAATGGGCCACATGAACAGAACCGGAACAACCACGGTCAGCACAGTCCCCGAGGAGGAGGAGGGGGCCAGGGACGAGGAAGAGACAACGCCCCGGCCGCTCCCGCTGCCAGCACCCCACCCCCGGCCAACCGGGGCAACCCCCCGGCGCGCCCGGGGTACAGAGCCAATGTCACGTGTCACCGATGCCAGCGAGTCGGCCACTACGCAAATGACCTGAACTGTCCACAGAACCAGACTCCGAGACCCCGCCAGATGGCTGCCGCCGCCCTGGGGGAAGAACAAATCTCCGAAGAACAAGAGGAGTGCGAGCAAGAACACCAAGAGTGGGAACCAGCCGCCATGGTTCTAGCATGCCTAGGGGGAAGAGACATGGTCACGCGGGCCCCCCTACCCGCCAACACCAGGAAGTACAGTCAGTGGGTGAACATTAATGGACACCGGGCCGAAGCCCTACGTGACACAGGGGCCAGTGTGACAGCCGTCCGCTGTCACCTGGTGACCCCAGAACAGATCCTGCTGAACATTCTCTGCCCTGTCCGTTCAGCCGACAATTCGGAGAGTCTATGCCGGATGGCCTGCGTCCCCTTCGAGTGGGGAGGAGTCTCCGGCATGTTGAAGGTAACGGTCCGAGATGATGCCCCCGTGGACTGTCTCCTGGGGAATGATCTTGAGAGTTCCCCGTGGGCCGCCGTAGAGAGAAGAGAACACCTAGGGATGTTGGGCCTCCCGGACTGGGCGTGCGTAACCACCCGGTCCATGGCCGCCCGTGCCATCCCCCGACCTGAAGAACCAGAATGGCCAGCACCTCCTCCCCCGGTCGCTCCAGCAGAAGACGCCGACTGGGCCGACCCTCAAGAGCAAACCCCCGAAGGGCTCGCTCAGCCCCAAGACCTTCCCGACCTGGCCCAGTGGCGTCAAGAAGGGGGGCCCACCCAGGAACAGTTCCGTCAGGTCCCTCCCTCGAGGGACTCCGCCAACAAGCCCTCGCCCAGAGCGCAGGGGATACCTCCGGGGCCCATTGGGTCTATTGGGACAACGACCTGTTGTACAGCGAACAGAGAATCGCGGAGTTAGGGGCCAGTCGAGTGCTAGTGGTGCCCCTCCGCTTTCGAGACTTCTTGCTAAACTTGGCCCACGATGTCCCCCTGGCTGGTCACCTGGGTCAAGACAAAACCTACAGTCGCCTGGTGACCCACTTTTTCTGGCCCAAGATGAGAAACGACGTCCTCAATCACTGCCGGTCTTGCCCCACGTGCCAGGCCAGCGGGAAGAGCGGCCGCAAACTCAAAGCACCTCTGCAACCGTTCCCAGTTGTCACACCCCGTTCGAGAGGGTGGGAATAGACATTGTGGGGCCCCTGGACACCCGTACAGCACAAGGACATCGGTTCATCCTGGTCCTGGTGGACCACGCCACCCGCTACCCCGAGGCTGTTCCCCTGCGAACTGTGACAGCCCCAGTAGTCGGCCGGGCCTTGATGGGGATCTTCTCCCGGGTGGGCTTCCCCCGAGAAGTCGTCAGCGACAGAGGCACGAACTTTATTTCCAAATACATGAAGTCCCTCTGGCAACAGTGCGGGGTCACCTACCGATTCACGACCCCCTATCACCCTCAAGGAAACGGACTTGTCGAGCGGTTCAACCGCACGCTCAAAGGGATGATTGGGGGGTTGGAAGAGCCCCTCCGTCGCCAGTGGGATGTGCTACTGCCGTGCCTCCTCTTTGCCTATCGAGAAGTCCCCCAGAAGTCCCTTGGCTTCAGCCCGTTCGAACTCTTATACGGACACCCTGTGCGAGGGCCGCTCAGCCTAGTCAAAGAAGGTTGGGAGATGCCCCCCCTGAAGAACCCTCCAGATGTTTTCAAGTACCTCCTGACCCTACGCAATCAGACCAGACGATTCAGAGAAATGGCAAAAGCGAACCTGGAGGCCAGTCAGGAAGACATGAAAAGGTGGTACGATCAAAATTCCTCCTCCATCGAATTCGAACCCGGCCAACAAGTGTGGGTGATGTCCCCCACCGAACCATGCGCCTTGCAGGACAAATGGACAGGGCCCTTCAAAGTGGTCGAGCGCAAGAGCCCTGTCACCTATCTCATCGATATGGAATCTGCACGGAACCCCCTCCGGGTCCTCCACGCCAATAGATTAAAACCCCACTTTGTGCGTTCGGAGCTCAGCCTCCTGATGGCGACAGACAGCGGAGCCGAAGAGGATTCTGAACCCCTCCCTGATCTCCTACGGACTCGGGAGAAGGACGGTTCCGTGGACGGGGTCCGACTCTCAGAGGCCCTCACCCCGGAACAGCGCCAAGGTTGCCGAGACCTCCTACTGCAGTTTGCAACCCTGTTCTCCCTCACCCCAGGGGTCACCCCCTGGTGCTTGCACGACGTGGACACTGGAGACAGTCCCCCTATCCGACATCGGGCCTACCGCGTACCAGATCGGGTACGGGCCTGCATCCTGAGGTTCCGTGACGATTTGAACCCGTGTTTTCAATATTGTCGGAAATACATAATATTGGTATCAGCGAACCGCAAATGATCCATTTAGCATATCCTGGTGTTTTCGCTATGCTACGAGCAAGAGTACTCCTGTTTTAAACACATTTCTGATCTACCCACGGCATCCATCTTAGATCATGGCAGCCATTTTGTGTTTCTTGCCCTCACATACGTAATTACCTCTGATCACTTCATTTCGATTAAGGACACGTAGCCCTAGCCGGAGATTCACCTCTTTCATGACACGTGCACCTTAAACCAGATCACGCTGTAGCTGCATGACTCGACAAAGGCTGCCTCCTCTGCCCGAGGCCAGTCCTGCTAAACTGGTCTTCGTGTCCATTGTCCTGATCACGATTAGGCGGCCGAAGCCGGTAGCCTTGCCCATTTACAACCCACAAACATCTCTTATCCCGCTTTCCTATCTTCCACACCTGGCTCCGTTCCTTTCTTTCTGAATCTTTATTAGGGGGAGGTAACGAAATTTACGATGAGGCGGTCCGGCTCTTGAATGCAATATTGACAAGGGATTGTGATGAACTAGTGGGAACCCCTCTTCGTAGATGTTTGGCATCAGATTTTATCGACGGTTCCTGTGTAACGCCAAATATTTATTGTTTTAGACACAAAGGTTTTGAGAATGTATTACATGTAAAGAATTCGCCCCCAGCTTAAAATTTAGTATATAAGGAGCAACCCTCTTTGTACAAATTGAACAGGCTCCTAGACACTGCCCATGCGTGGTTTCTGTGACTTCTGTGTCCCTGCAGTAATAAACCTTTGGTCTTTGACGCCACCATCGAGAAACCCGTGTTTCTGTTCATTTGTGCACCAAGGCAGGTGGAACTCCGGGGCCTTCGGGTGTTGTTCCCTGACACCTCTGGACGGAACCAAAAAGTCCAGAACTCCAATTGGCGCCCAACGTTGGGCGACGTCATTCGGTACCGGTCCAAAAGCCTGAAGAGTTCGAGAAGCTTCGTGTGAAGATTCCTGAGGGAGGCGCCCCACTTCATCGATCCCGGCATATCGCAAAAGTGGCCCGAAGTTCTCTTCCACGAGGGTTCCCGTTCAGGACGGCTGCAGTGGGCCGTTGCCTTGACCGTCGCCCTGTCTTGGACCCGAGGTGCAGTCCTTAGTACAGCGAAACGTGACGGGTTTCTCCTTGGTGACGTCTACAGTGCCTCAGTTAAGTATTTAGTGGTTGCTAGCTGGTTACTTCGTGAGGGTTGTTAAAATCCTTTTTGGTTCTTGGTTTGGTTTGGTTTCGTAAGATTATCACTGGTTGTTCTGGTTACGATAATCTATTTGGTTTAGTTTGGGTATCGATACATCAGTTCGTTTTGGTAGACCTAAGTTCTTGGTTCAGGTGCACATATTTGTTTCTTGTTTTGTTTGTTCTGTGTTCCGGACTGAAGAATGGTAAGTCGGAGAAACTGTATGTTGTCTTGTTTTGGTTGCAACAGTGACTCACGATTGGAGGACTCATGTCTGGTTCCTCCGATTGGGACTCCCCTATATGACTTGTACTGTAAACATGGTGTGGGTCCTATATCTTATAATGAGGTGTGGGTCCGATACACTGAGAAAGATGGTGTCCTTAGTTGGCCACTGCATGGTAGTTTTGAACCCGAAATTCTTGACAATTTAGAAGCGAAATTGTTTAGGAAGAAAGCCCGGCCGGCAATGTTTGATTCTTTCCGTTACTGGCGAAAAGAATCCAAACAGAGAGAAATGAAAAGGTTAAAGAAAGAACAGAAAGAGCAAGAAGAGTTGACTCTGGAGCAGGCGGCTAAACAGCTGCAAGTTAACGAGTCAGAGAAGGCCATAGAGGTGGCCATTAGAGAGCATAATTTAGCAATTGATAAGTGCTACCCAGCCTTGCCATCGAAAACAGCTAAGATACTAGAGGATTCCGAAAACGATCCTCTGTTGTCTTATTTGTTACGGTCACCTCCACCGTATGCACAAGGTGCTACGGCTCCACTTGTACCGAATGTTCAATTGCCGGTTGCTGGACAACCTGGTATTCCTGCTCCTGCCCCTCAGAATCAAGTTCCTGTACCTCCTGTGGTCAATATGAATGTTCCTACGGCTCCTCCTCCTCCTGGGTTGCCGACTACTATACCTGTATCTGTCTCGCTTACACCTACTGTTCCACAAACTATCTTCCTCGATACTCCTACTGTCCCGCCATCTGTTCCTACCTCTACTGTGTTCTCTACGTCTGCGAGTGTGTTGACTCCACTTTCTGTTCGTCGAAGAATCACTGATTCTGTTTCTAACATTCTGTCTCCTTTCTATAAAACTTTAATCAAGACTCCTACTTCTGACTCTGTTCAGAGACGTAGTCAGCTTCCGAGTACTGAAGAACGGGGAATTTTAGATTCCACGGCTCTCAGATGGATTTCGAAGAGTAGGAGATATAGTACGAGAGATGTGCTAGATACATTTATGCAGTGGAAGGAACCAACGCAACGGTATGTCTTTGGATGTGCTCGCTATTACGTGAGGAGATAGAAGAAGATGATGTTGAATCAAATTTAGAAGACTTAATTAAGGTTCAGAAAGAGTTTGCTGCAGGAATGATAGTAGGTCAAAATATAGAAGAAGCGATGGAACTAATTTTAAGTTATAGGAGTGATCCATCACTTCGTTCACCAAGAGATTTAGAGAAAAGCAAGATGAAGCTAAGTCGCCAATATCCAATGAGGGAGGTTCCTCCAATTTGGCGCGAAGCTGTACAAGCTGATAATGTTCGTGGTATTGTAGCTGCTCCGGCCCAATTCCAAAGAGTGTGGATACACATTCCATGGAAGCGAGCCGAAGTGCTAGCAGTGAAGCAGGCCTTGCCAGACCCGCGTAAGAATCCTGCTGGATACTATAAAGAATTAACACAGACAGTTGAGGCTTGTATAATGAACTTAGCAGACATCGATATGTTATTTGGCTATGTAGTTCCGCAACCAATTTGGGCTAAAATTCGTAGAGAGAATCATCCAGTTGCCCTAGGTGGTGATTGGGCAGCTATCGTTGCAGCGGATGGTCAGCAAACAGGTGGTGCAAAACCCGAACCCCTAATTGCTAATCTTCCAGGTAGAATAATAGACTTAATGAAGACTCTGATGCCCGCATTGCGTGTTAATTGGGACAAGTTGTCCGCATGCAGGCAGAAGAAAGACGAAAGTGTCTCCGACTTTTTCACCAGGTTCGAAGAGACTTTTGTAGATCATAGTGGTCAGGATATGAGCACAGAAGGAGGACAGAGACTGTTTGTTGATAAATTTGTGCATAATTTGTTACCTGAGTTATGCAATAAATTAAAGGATTCAGAGAGTGCGTGGGCTGTTTCTACAACTGCGCAAATACTTGCAACTGCACAGTATTATGAAAATAGGGATAAAGAGGAAAAAGAGAAATCAGACAAGAAAACGAAAGAATTAAAGACTAAAGTTCTTTTGCAACAGGCGTATCCGCCTCGCATGAATCAGACTAATACGCAGCAAGGGTCGTATCAAAGAACAGATTATAGCTCACCTAGGCCTCAATATCAGTGGAACCAGTGTGCATACTGTAAGAAAGAGGGTCACTACAAGAATGAGTGTCCGATCTTAGCGCAAAATAATGCAGCAGCAGCTCAGAGAGGTCGTGGTGGTTTTGTGCAGAATTCTAGAGGTCGAGGGCGAGGTGCTATGCCTCCACAAACGAACGATCGTCCTTCCAATCACTTTGATCAACGAAATGGCCAGTCTACTCAGCAAAATAGATCTCAACAATATCTTGTTGAAGACTATTGTGAAGTGGATGAGGGTTTTCAGCAAAATGGGTACTAGGACAGCCATGGACAGAGAGAGGGAGTAGTATCAGTTCCAGTGGATCAGAGTGGGCCTTATGTCACGGTAGCAACATCAGGTGTAGTCGAACCGTTTCTGTTGGATACTGGGGCTGCAAAAAGTTCTATCATTCATGCGAAACTCCCTGGCGCACCTTTGTCCGGCTTAACAAATGTTTCTGTAGGTTTTTCAGGCGCCCCTGTTTACAACCCCATATCTGGTCCTTTGTCTATTTCTGTTGGACCGTGTCAATTGAAAGCACCCCTGATTTTGACGACAGGTTGTAATGAAAATCTGCTTGGTTTAGACTTGTTAAAACGACTATATGCGACATTGTACTGTTCTCCGGAAGGGGTACAGCTTACATTGGGTAAAAGAATCACCTCTCCGATGTACTTGTCAATGGATGCACTACCGCCAGAGCTGCGTTCACTCCCGGATTCTCTTTGGGCGACTGGTCCTAATGATGTAGGCCTTTTAGAAATACCACCATATGTAGTCACTTTGAAAGCAAATGTAAAATTTCCAAGAATTCCTCAATACAAAATATCTAGTGAAGGTGAGCGTGCACTTTTATTGATTGTGCAAGATTTGATTAAGAAAGGTGTGGTTGAAGAAACTAGAGGAAATGTTTGTAACAGTCCTGTATTACCGATTCTGAAACGAACTGATCCTACAAAGCCTCCAGTTTATAGGTTTGTCATCGACCTCAGAGAAGTCAATAAGATTGTGGTCCCGCAGTTTCCTGTGGTTCCAGACATTACCGCCTTGTTAACATTGATTCCTGCTACAGCTACTTGGTTTTCAGTCATTGACTTGAAGAATGCCTTTTTCAGCATTCCGATAGCCGAGGAAAGCAGAGATATTTTTGGTTTCTGTCTAGGAGGTCGAAGTTTCAGATTTAAACGCGCTCCACAAGGCTATTGTGAGAGCCCATCTATTTACAGTCAAGCATTAAAAAGTCAGTTAGATTCTTTTGTCCTTCCTCCAGGTTCTGCTCTAGTGCAGTATGTAGATGATCTTCTAGTGGCTGCCGATGACAAGGAAACTTGCAAAGCAGCTACGATTTCGTTATTGCATCATTTATCTAATTTGAATCACAAGGTATCACCTTCAAAAATGCAATATTGCTGCCAAGAAGTGACCTACCTAGGTCATCTCTTGTCAAAGGAGGGAAGGAAGTTGACCCCAGAGAGAATAAAAGCAATTACGCAGATGGGTGTTCCTCGCACACAGAGAGAAGTACGTGCCTTTCTAGGTATTACCTCTTACTGTAGGCAGTGGATCCCAAATTTTTCTCTTTTAGCAAAACCGTTGGTAGCTTTGACTGGGAAAAATGTTCCGAGTCCGGTGCCATGGTCTGATGAATGTCAGGAGAGTTTTACTGAATTACGAAAAGCATTGTGTTCAGCTCCTGTATTGGGTACACCTGATTACAGTAAGCCATTCACGCTCTACGTTCACGAGAGAGAAGGTTGCGCGTTGAGTGTTCTGACACAGAAGTTTGGTGATAAACAACGCCCTTGTGCGTATTTTTCATCAACATTAGATCCGGTAGCTAGAGCGTTACCTAGTTGTTTGAGAGCTACAGCGGCAGCTGCGGCTTCCATTCGACAATCTGCTGGTTTGGTGATGAACAACATGCTAGTGGTCATGGTTCCTCATGCGGTGGATACACTCATGAACCGAACCAAGACACAACACCTTACCAGTGCGAGACTATCTGGTTACGAGCTGACATTACTAGCGAGTCATATTCAGATCAAAAGATGTAATGTATTGAATCCAGCAACGCTGTTGCCGACTAATCAAGAGTCGAGTGATTCCGAGCCACATGATTGTTGTTTTAGAACGGAGGAAGAGACAAAAGGACGTATTGATTTAAAAGACACTCCATTATCAGATCCAGATGGCACGCTGTATGTGGACGGGTCATGTTTTAAATTGGAGAATGGTGATGTGACTGCTGCTTACGCAGTAACGACTTTGAAGACGATTGTGGAGACTGCAAGAGTGAGTCAGAATTCTGCCCAAGCTGCAGAATTAATAGCTTTAACAAGAGCGTGTGTTTTAGCTAAGGGAAAGAGAGTGAATGTGTTTACAGATAGTCAGTACGCATTTGGCGTGGCCCATAGTTTTGGCCGTTTGTGGAGAGAAAGAGGTTTCATTACGTCCCATGGGACTAAGATTCAACATGGTCAGCTAGTTAACGACTTGTTGGAATCTCTAACCTTGCCGACTGAAGTTGCGATCGTAAAGTGCAGTGCTCATAAAGCAATCACGGATGATGTTGGTCGTGGGAATGCTTTTGCTGATGAAACCGCTAAACAGACAGCAAGAGACATGATGAGCAGAATGTATGTTGCTACGTCTGCAAGATGGATTGCTGAGTCTGGAATGTGTGAGGATACAATGGAAAGTGTGAAAGAGATTCAGAAAGAGGCAACTGAGGAGGAAAAACGTGTATGGAGAGAAAGTACGGGCAAGTTGGATTCGAGTGGGTGTTGGATTGATTTGACAGAACAGCAGTGTTGGATAATGCCTGATGCGTATGTGCTTGCAGTGGTGACAATGGCGCATGGAGTAGCGCATATAAGTTCTAAAGGAATCTGTAAGATGTTGGCTCCAGTCTGGAAGAATGATGGGATCAGTAAGTGTGCAGAGAGAGTGGTGAAAAATTGTATGGTATGCCTGATGCATAATCCTGGCAAGGGAACTCCAACTCCTGCTGGTCACTTCGCTCCTCCTTCCTGCCCCTTTGAAGTGATTCAGTTAGACTTCATTCACATGGACCGCTGTAATAATCTGAAATACGTCCTGGTGGTAGTCTGTGCTTTTTCCAGGTGGATCGAAGCATACCCACTAAAGGACAATACTGCCTTATCAACTGCCAAAATTCTTCTCAAAGAATATTTCCCTAGATATGGTATGCCACGGATTGTATGGTCAGATAACGGAAGTGAGTTTATAGGGAAAGTTATGCAGAGTGTGTGTGCCGGCCTAGGCATAAAACAGAAGTTCCACAGTGCGAACCATCCTCAGTCTGCTGGTTTAGTGGAGGGTTACAATGGCACCCTCAAGCTAAAACTAGCTAAAATACAAGCATCCACAGGTTTACCCTGGCCAGACGCACTTCCTTTGGCTTTGTTATCAACGAGAGCAACTGTACATTCTAGAGTGGGGCTTAGCCCCTATGAGATTGTCTTTGGCCGCCCGGCAAATATTTGGGGCGTGCCGAGGCCTAAAGAGTTTTGTTCTCTAGAATATCCTATGTTGATAGACTACCTTTACGACTTGACTGCTAAATTGAGTCTTATTCACCAACAGGTTTTCGATGCATTGCCAAAGCCTCCGGAGAGTCCAGGGCATCAGCTGAAACCCGGCGATCAAGTTGTAATAAGAAACTTCGCGAGGATGAAGAACCTTCAGCCCAGATACGTCGGCCCCTTCCAGGTCCTGCTTGTGACAAGAACCGCAGTTCGTGTAGCTGGTCGCAAGCACTGGGTACACGCATCTCACGTCAAACGTGTACCTTTGCCACTTCCTTACGACGACTGGGTGAAGAAGGGAATTGGTGCCTCCGAATTTGAACGCACGCCAAAGTTCATCCCTTTCAGCGATGCCGAATTGATCACCGACACTCCAAACTCTGACTCTCCTCCTGAAAAGACTCCTTTGAACTCTGAACATTTGTCCCCTGCATCAGAGAAAACTCTGTCATCTGCGAACTTGAACACTGCAACAGCTACCAGTGATACGCTATTTGCCGATCAAACAGTACCTGCGAAGCAAAGATACAATTTACGACCTCGTAATATGGACAAATAAAGCAGGCAACTGCCGATTGTGATATTTTGAAATTCTGAACTTTTGCCTTCAGCCAGGAAGTTTGCTATTGTTTTATTGTTTTAAAATTGCCTTGCCGTCTGGGTAGCCGTAGGGTTGTGGCTGTGTGCCTAGTTGAATCTGCGGGGGTCTGACACAAGGTCGATCTTTCTGTTGGTTCTGGGAACTCCCAGGGCTGATAGAGGCATTTTCATCTACGTACACATCATCAGTGGTCGCGAGCGGATTGTAGAAGATGGAGCTTCCTGCGCTGCAACAAGAAAATGTGATTTATGTTCGCAGAAACAGACTTTACAGAATTCTTCACAGCAAATGCTTTTTGATACAATGTGCCATTACATTTTTGATTGTTTTAATAACGTTGGTGGGTGGAATCGTTTTCGGTATGAGTTTGATTTTTGTACCAGTAACCACAGTACCTCCCCTTGATCCTGTTACTTCTACTGTTTCCTCTATACACTCTTTTCACTCGTTTCCTGAACATGAGCAAGCTCGACGCTCAGAATTCATTAATAACACTTTTGTACAGCTCTTGCATCAACACCAACTGGTAGTTAACACTACAGACTGTTGGGTGTGTGGCTTGATACCCCACACTATGGATAAAGGTATTCCCTATCTGGTTTTGCCTTTTAGCTACAATGGATCATTTCAGGCCCTTCAAACGATCTTTGCTTATGCCCTTGAAACCTATCCTCCACGTCCACCACGTTCCACTAAATATAACTCTGCCAACAAAGCTTTAGTCCAGGGAATTATTAACATGATCAAGGACGTCAATAATACTCCATCTTACCCTAGAGACGAATTGCGAGTATATTTGAGTTGGAATTCTTCAGAGTATCGCCTTAGTTTGGGAGAAAGCAAGCGTAAAAGCTCAACTCCAATCTGGGTCGTACCTCACCGAGGTCAGGTCTGTTTGCAAGGTAATGGGAGAAATCCGAGAGCTCAGCTAGGGAGGAGTGAGTGCGTAGAGACTTATGTGTTCCCGGCTAACTCTTCCCCTGCTTTTCTTACTGCTAGGGGTACCTACTTCATCTGTCGAGACAGAGCTTATACATGGTTGCCTGCCGACTTTTCAGGTTCATGTTATATTGCTCGATTGTTACCTCCGACATACACTGCTTCATCTGACTACTACAAGACCAGAGTAGCGAGAGGTGTCTTCAGCAAGGAAGATACTGCTGGTCAGGAAGCTGGAGACTTCTTCAAAGGTTTCCTTCCGTTCTGGGGGCCTATGGCCAATAGTAGAAACATACGTCAGCTAACACGGGTAGTTGAATCTACTATTACCAAAACTGCTGGTGCCCTTAGCAATTTGACAGCTGAGCTTCAGGCGGATAGACTCATGACGTTGCAGAACCGTATGGTTCTAGACGTTATACTTGCAGATCGAGGTGGGGTATGCAGAATGATCCAATCGAGCTGCTGTGTCTTTATTCCTAATAATGCTCCAACAGTCTATGAGGCGATCTCTAAGCTACACAAGATTTCCGACTCTATACACGTAGACAAGGGAAACTGGTCCTTCATGGAGTGGTTTTGGACTCTGATATCAGCGTGGGGATGGAAGGTTCTAATGGTCATTGGTGTCATCTTAGTATTCCTATTCTCATGCTGCCTGATTATCCAGTGTGGTCCTGCTCTGTGTAGTCTTTGCGCTGCAACTTGTTTTAGGAAACCACCTGCGTTTGGAGAAAAGGCACGAGAAAGGATGATGATACAACAGCATGTCACTGACCTGATGAGCATAGAATTAGATTCTGACATAGACTGAGTAATTGCCTATGTAAGGGCAAAAGGAGGGTCTGAGGTTCCGTGACGATTTGAACCCGTGTTTTCAATATTGTCGGAAATACATAATATTGGTATCAGCGAACCGCAAATGATCCATTTAGCATATCCTGGTGTTTTCGCTATGCTACGAGCAAGAGTACTCCTGTTTTAAACACATTTCTGATCTACCCACGGCATCCATCTTAGATCATGGCAGCCATTTTGTGTTTCTTGCCCTCACATACGCAATTACCTCTGATCACTTCATTTAGATTAAGGACACGTAGCCCTAGCCGGAGATTCACCTCTTTCATGACACGTGCACCTTAAACCAGATCACGCTGTAGCTGCATGACTCGACAAAGGCTGCCTCCTCTGCCCGAGGCCAGTCCTGCTAAACTGGTCTTCGTGTCCATTGTCCTGATCACGATTAGGCGGCCGAAGCCGGTAGCCTTGCCCATTTACAACCCACAAACATCTCTTATCCCGCTTTCCTATCTTCCACACCTGGCTCCGTTCCTTTCTTTCTGAATCTTTATTAGGGGGAGGTAACGAAATTTACGATGAGGCGGTCCGGCTCTTGAATGCAATATTGACAAGGGATTGTGATGAACTAGTGGGAACCCCTCTTCGTAGATGTTTGGCATCAGATTTTATCGACGGTTCCTGTGTAACGCCAAATATTTATTGTTTTAGACACAAAGGTTTTGAGAATGTATTACATGTAAAGAATTCGCCCCCAGCTTAAAATTTAGTATATAAGGAGCAACCCTCTTTGTACAAATTGAACAGGCTCCTAGACACTGCCCATGCGTGGTTTCTGTGACTTCTGTGTCCCTGCAGTAATAAACCTTTGGTCTTTGACGCCACCATCGAGAAACCCGTGTTTCTGTTCATTTGTGCACCAAGGCAGGTGGAACTCCGGGGTCTTCGGGTGTTGTTCCCTGACACCTCTGGACGGAACCAAAAAGTCCAGAACTCCAATCCAGGAGGAGGTGTCAAAAATGCTCACGCTCGGGGTCATCGAGCCCTCAGACAGCCCCTGGGCCAGCCCAGTGGTACTGGTCCCCAAAGTGGCCGCCCCCGGCACCACTCCTGAGCTCCGGTTATGCGTCGACTACCGGGGCTTGAACGCTGTCACCAGAACCGACGCACATCCCATCCCCCGAGCAGATGAACTGATCGACCGCATGGGAGCTGCCCGCTACCTCAGCATCTTCGACCTGACAGCGGGCTACTGGCAGATCGGTCTCACACCCCGGGCCCAAGAACGATCTGCCTTCTCCACTCCTGATGGCCACTACCACTTCAAGGTCATGCCATTCGGCATGAAGAATGCCCCAGCAACTTTTCAGCGGCTAGTGAACCAGGTCCTGGCGGGACTTGAGGAATTCAGCGCCGCCTACCTGGACGATATCGCTGTGTACAGCCGCCACTGGTCCGACCACCTCAACCACCTCCGAGAGGTTCTGCAGGCCCTCCAACGAGCCGGCCTCACGATCAAGGCCAGCAAATGCCAAATTGGCCAGGGGTCCGTGACCTATCTCGGACACCAGGTGGGAAGCGGTCTGGTGGCCCCTCTGCAACTCAAGATCGCTGCCATCCAGTCCTGGCAGCCCCCCATCACCCAGACCGAGGTCCGCGCCTTCTTGGGACTCACAGGCTACTACCGGTGGTTCGTGAGGGACTATGGCAGCATTGTGGGGCCCCTCACGGAACTCACATCCAAAAACCACCCAAAGAAGGTCAACTGGACCCCAGACTGTCAAGCGTCCTTCGAGAAGCTGAAGGCCGCCATGTGCTCCGCCCCTGTGCTCCAGGCCCCCGACTACAGTCGGGAATTCATCGTCCAAACGGATGCCTCCGACCATGGCATTGGGGCAGTCCTTTCCCAGTTGAATCCCGAAGGACTTGACCAACCAGTGGCTTTCATCAGCAGACGTCTCCTGGCCCGAAAGCAACGCTGGAGCACCATCGAGAGGGAGGCATTCGCAGTGGTGTGGGCCCTCAAAAAGCTCCGGCCTTATCTCTTTGGTACCCACTTCCGGGTGCAGACAGATCATCGGCCCCTGCAGTGGCTAATGCAGATGCGGGGGGAAAACCCAAAACTATTGCGTTGGTCCATCTCCCTGCAGGGGATGGACTTCACTGTGGAACATCGACCTGGGTAAGAACACGCCAACGCAGATGGCCTGTCACGCTTTTTCCGCCTCGACGAGGAGAGTCCCCAAGAGGATGGGTGACTCTCCCCGCCTTCAGCTGGGGGGGACGCATGTTGGACAGGCCACGTGAAGGGCTTGCTCCCTCCCCGCATGACAAGGCCCGAGCCCGGCCCTCCAGGTGTAACCCACAGTAACCACCGGCTCCCCGTCTCATACGGGACCCCTGCCCCCGGACATCCCTGCATCATGGGCCCGAATCACTACCGGCCCCCTCGCCCGGCCTGGGCGCCATCTTGGACATTGCACCACGAGGCCGCGTGGCCTCCGATCGACCCTAACCCTGGGCCTGGCCAGGCCCCGACATCCCGGCACCACCATCCACCCAGGAGGTGAACGGACCACTTGGCAGGTCAATGGGAGAAAGAAGTGTCAATGGCTTCCCCCCCGCCAGGTGCCGATCGCCCCCAGCTCCCCCAGGCGCTGGCTCCACCCCCATGCTGGGTGTCTGGACTCCCTCATCCCGGAACTCCCGACCTCCAAGTGCGAGGGTCCGTACATCAAAGGGCGCCAGACCTATAACTGGGGCAGCTCCAGAGCAGGAAGGCAGTTGTATCCTGGAGTCGAGAGACGCAGTGAAGAACTCATCCGTGACGGACTACTGGCGCTGCCGTAGCCCTGCCTTGCGAACTACCGTCTTGCCTGCTGGCGCTGCCGCAACCTTCTGAAGCCTTCATCCTCGTCGGGACCTGCTGGCGTGGCCGCGGACCGTTTGTAACTACCACCTTCTCGGGACCTGCTGGCTCCGCCGCGGCCCGATCATCTAGAACGCCGAGCTCGAGGATTGTGAGCTACCCATCTTATAATCGCATCTACCAGATTGGTAACGAGACTGTCCCGCTACCCCTTCTCCCCAAACCAAGAGACTAGAATCGAGGGGACCCCTGAGTCCAGACCTCCTTGTACCATTCCACCGTACTTATCGATTGCTTATAAAGAACGTTAAACCTTATTTCTGTGTGGTGTACCTCTGTGGGGGGGAAGTTACTCGTCTGTACGATCGCTGGAGACGGCTCTCCCCGGAGACCTCTCCCCTTGTCCTCGGCCGACCCTCCCGGTCCGTCTAACAGTGGAGAGAGAAAACCAGTGTCAGGCGGTGTGTCAAGACCACTGGCATCCCCCAGCTCATCTACCCAGTCCTGACTTAACTGGCACTGTTGTGCCAGAGGGTCCTCAGACCCCTCCCAGTCCTCCCCTTCATCCGTGTCCTGATAAACAGGCAGAAATGACGGAGCCGGGTCATAGACTAAGTGCTCACCCATCGATGCCGGAGAAGGCGCAGAGCAGCGTCGTTCCGAAGCCGGCCTTGGACCGGGGCTGAAACCAGGGACGGCGTGAGAAGGGTGGACACCCTCCTCCAGGAGTGGGACTGCTCTCGGAATCTATTCACAAGGTGAGGAATCCACTGGCAGATGTATCCATCAGAAGAACAAGTTACTTACCTTCGGTAATGCTTTTTCTGGTGCATATAGTATCTGCCTGTGGATTCCTCACCTTGTGAATATCCCCTGCGTCAGCAACATTCAAAAAATTATTCGTAGCTCCTCACGCTGCCGTGGACGACATCACAGAAGCACGGCATCGCGCACGGCTCCCCTGACATCACTGAATCCATAAAACGACCCAGTCGGCGTGATGACATCAGTTCCGCCCTTTTTTCCATGCCCTCTAGGCACACGGACGAACCGGCAATAGTATATATACACAGTGTGCATAGTAGAAAATAATCAAGGTAACCCACACAGTGTGAAGACAATGCAGTAGAGCAAAAAGAAACAAGACATTGCCTTAAAAACAACGTACACAAAAGCAATAGCAACTATTATAGGTATACAAGGGTGGACAACGGGGAGGCGGGTGGGTCAGTGAGGAATCCACAGGCAGATACTGTATCCACCAGAAAAAGCGTTACCGAAGATAAGTAACTTGTTCTTCCGATGGATCCATCTGCCAGTGGATTCCTCACCTTGTGAATAGATTCCCACAGCAGTCCCACTCCCGTAGGACGGAACGAGTAAACTGTCCGTCCCTCCTCACCTCTGCATCGAAACAATAATGCTTTGCGAAAGTGTGGAGGGAGGCCCAAGTTGCCGCCCTGCAAATGTCCTCCACAGAAACACCTCTAGATAAGGCAGATGTAGATGACTTTGCCCCAGTAGAATGAGCTCTCAAACCTTCTGGAGGTTCCCTACCGGCCAGGCAGTAGCAGATCTTGAAACACAAGACAATCCATCTAGACAGCGTGCGCTTGTGCAGTGCTATGCCTATTCTGCAGCCAAAGAAACCCACGAAGAGTTGGTCATCAATTCGGAACTCCCTGGTTCTGTCAAGGTAAAAGCTCACCGCCCTCTTAGGGTCCAGACGGTGAAGTCTCTCTTCCTCCTTGGAAGGGTGAGGGGGAGGATAGAAGGTAGGGAGGGTAATGGACTGCCCCAGATGGAAGGGAGTAACCACCTTAGGCAGAAAAGCAGCCCTGGTCCTAAGAACCATTCGTTCAGCATGAATGGTCAAGAATGGGGGCTTTGAACTAAGAGCTTGAAGCTCACTTACCCTCCTTACCGAGGTATTTGCAATCAGAAAGACCATTTTAAAAGATAACAACCTCAAGGGACACCTGTGCAAGGGCTCAAAAGGTGAACCCATTGAGAAAGTTTGGACAAGATTCAAGTCCCATTGAGGCACAATAAAAGGAGTTCGAGGAAATTTAATCGTAAGACCCTTTAAGAATCTTAAAACAACAGGTGATTTAAATAAGGACGGCTGGTCCGGCAGGCAAAGGAATGCCGACAAAGCCGAAAGATAACCTTTCACTGTCGCCACAGCAAATCCCGGCTGAGCCAAAGAGAGAAAAAACTGAAGACTTTCGGACAAGCGAGCCTTCAAGGGGTCAATGGACTTCTCTCCACACCATGAACCAAACTTGGACCACCTATAAGAATAGATAGACTTGGTGGAGTGCCGCCTGGCTGATAAAATAACATCCACCACGTCAGGTGGGAGAGAAAAAGAAGTCCGGTTGCCCCGTTCAATCTCCAGGCATGAAGGTGTAAGCTCTGGAGGTGGGGGTGTAGAACCTGCCCCTGCGACTGCGAGAGGAGGTCTGCCCTCAGAGGGAGACTGAGAGGAGGGCATGAGGAGAGGTGGAGAAGGTCTAAATACCACACCCTTCTTGGCCAAACCGGGGCGATCAATATGACTTGGGCCCGGTCTTGGTGAATCTTCCTCAGAACCCGAGGAATAAAAAGTAAGGGAGGAAATGCGTAAAGGAGTTGTGAGCCCCAACTCAACTGAAACGCGTCCCCCAAAGCTCCCTGCATCGGATACTGGAGACTGCAGAATGACGGGCAGTGAGCATTCTCGTGACTGGCGAACAGGTCCACCTGAGGAGTTCCCCACGTCCAAAAGACGTGACAACCTACCTCCGGATGAAGCCTCCACTCGTGGTCGGCTGAGAACTTCCGACTGAGATTGTCTGCACTTATGTTCAGAACTCCGGCCAGATGATTTGCCATCAGACAAATCTGATGGTCCTGAACCCAGGACCAGAGACGCAGAGCCTCTCTGCAAAGGCAATGCGAACCCACTCCTCCCTGTTTGTTGACATACCACATCACAGTAGTGTTGTCAGTTAGGACTTGAACTGACTGACCGCGAAGGGAAGGGGGGAAGGCCTTGAGCGCCAAACGTATTGCCCGCAACTATAGAAGGTTGATGTGAAGCAATCTATCTTCCGGAGACCAAAGACCCTTGACCTCCTGATCCCCCAGATGAGCACCCCACCCTAGGGATCACTGACAAAATATCAACCTACAAAATATCGACCTACAGGAATATCGATGCAAAAATATCGAAGGCAAGAATATCAACATCCTAGCTACAACATGGTAAAAACAAAAATATCGAAAATAAAATAGAGATGTTAAAATATCGATGTTAAAAATATCGTTTTTTTTCTGTAAAAATATAAATGTAAAATTAAGTAAATAACACTAATAAATAAAATCAACATAGTTAAAAATATCTAAGAATGTTTACAAATATTAAATAATACATATATAATGATAATACATTAAACATACACAGAAAATATATAATATATATACTTAACAATAAGTTGTAATGATTATTTTAATAATTTATAAATTAATAAAAAATATTATAAATTACAAATACATTTACAAACAAAACAAAAACATAAATAAAAAGTAAAGAATTATGTTTAATACATTAAAAAAATTAAATATACTTTTAATATTTTTAAAATTAATTATATAAAATGTTGGATAATGTAGGGGTAAAAATTACTATTCCAACTCCAAAAAGTGCAACAGTAGGGAAAGCGTTTGATTGCGTAGGGGTAAAAATTACTATTCCAACTCCAGAGAGTGCAACAGTAGGGAAAGCGTTGGATAGCGTAGGGGTAAAAATTACTATTCCCTCTCCAGAGAATGCAACAGTAGGGAAACCATTGCATAGCGTAGGGGTAAAAATTACTATTCCCACTCCAGAGAGTGCAACAGTAGGGAAAACGTTGGATAGCGTAGGGGTAAAAATTACTATTCCCACTCCAGAGAGTGCAACAGTAAGGAAAGCGTTGGATAGCGTAGGGGTAAAAATTACTATTCCCACTCCAGAGAGTGCAACAGTAGGAAAACATTGGGTAGCGTAGGAGTAAAAATTACTATTCCCACTCCAGAGGATGCAACAGTAGGGAAAGCGTTGGATAGCGTAGGGGTAAAAATCGCTATTCCCACTCCAGAGAGTGCAACAGTAGGGAAAGCGTTGGATAGCGTATGGGTAAAAATTACTATTCCAACTCCAGAGAGTGCAACAGTAGGGAAAACGTTGGATAGTGTAGAGATAAAAATTACTATTCCCACTACAGAGAGTGCAACAGTAGGGAAAGCGTAATGGTAAAAATTACTATTCCAACTCCAGAGAGTGCAACAGTAGGGAAAGCGTTGGATAGCGTAGGGGTAAAAATTACTATTCCAACTCCAGAGAGTGCGACAGTGGGGAAAGCGTTGGATAGCATAGGGGTAAAAATTACTATTCCCACTCCAGAGAATGCAACAGTAAGGAAAGCGTTGGATAGCGTAGGGGTAAAATTTACTATTCCCACTCCAGAGAGTGCAACAGTAAGGAAAGCGTTGGATAGTGTAGGGGTAAAAATTACTATTCCCACTCCAGAGAGTGCAACAGTAGGGAAAGTGTTGGATAGCGTAGGGGTAAAAACTACTATTCCCACTCCAGAGAGTGCAACAGTAGGGAAAGCATTGGATAGTGTAGAAGTTAAATATAACATACTTATAAATAATTGTTCTAAATAATATAATTAAAATTTTTGTTTTTAAATAACTACATCATTTGCAAATCCCCACTGATAATTACTAAAAACATAATTACAGTTAAATAATTAATTAACAATACATTAACATTAAATACCAATAAATATTAATTAATAAATATAAATAACCAAATTATATTGAACACTAAAATATTTTTCTAAACAAAAAACATATTAATAATTACAAATTGATTAACAATTAAAAAATGGTAAACAGTAGATTTATTTTTGAATAAAAAGTTTTTTTTATAAACAATTATTTACCAAATAATAAAATACATTCCCAAATATTAAAAATTAATTAACAATAAAAATTATTATTTACCAATTTCAAAAAAATAATTACCAATTAAAAATAGTAATTGCCAATTAAAAATTGTAATTACCAGTTACAAACCTTAATTACCAATTAAACAAATTAATTGGCAATTAAAAAAATGTAATTACCAATTACAAACCTTAATTACCAATTAATAAAATTAATTACCAATTAAAATACTTAATTACCAATTAATAATTATTTAGAAATAAAATAATTATCAACACCAATCAAAAATAAATAATTACTTTATAACAATTAAATTACTTCCCACCCAATGTTCCTATAAACCCACAACCCGCTACAGAACTTAAATGCAAAAATTAATTTAAATTAATTTACAATTACTAAAAATTTATAATTAATTTAATATAAATAAATTACTTCCCTATTCCCCTATAAACCCACAACCGGCTCCAGTACTAAAACATAAAATTAAATTACAAATAACATTTTTAATATATAATAATTAGTACACATATAATTTAAAACAAATAAAATACTTAACAAAAACATATAACACATACATATAAAATACATAATAAAATACATAACAACAAACAAATATCGATATTAGTAACATCGAAATTAGTGACATTGATATAATTGATATCGATATAACTAACTTCGATATTACTTACATCGATTTAAAAAAATCGATATTACTTACCTTAGGGTCGATATTCTGTCCAACAATATTCTTGACCTCGATATTCTTCACCTTCGATATTTACAACTCGATATTAGTCTAGGTCGATATTAGGGAATCGATATTTTGACTGTGCACCCACCCTAGGGTGGATGCATCCGTTATCACTGTGGCCACCGATGAAAAGGTGAAAAGGCTTTCCTTGAGACAGATTGCCTTTCACGCTCCACCAAGATAGATCTGCCGCAGCTTCTCTGGAGATCCTCACTGACTCCCTTAGATCTCCGTTGTGTTGATACCACTGCCTGCGGATACATCACTGGAGTGCCCTCATGTGCCAGCGTGCATGGTTGACCGACAGAATACAGGAAGCTATCAGACCCAGCAGACGAAAGACCTTTAGGACTGGAACAACCGCTCCATTGTAAAATAAAGGAATAATTTCCTGTACGTCGAGAATCCTTTGTGGAGGAGGGAATGCCCGACACACATTGGTAACCAGTACCGAACCTATGAACAGTTTGCGTTGAGAGGGCCTCAGGTGAGATTTGGGCACGTTTATCGAGAAACCCAACCTGTACAACAACTGAGATGTAATCTGCAGATGATGAAGCACCTTCTCTGGCGACTCCGCTTTGATGAGCCAGTCATCCAGATAGGGGAAAACTGGAATCCCCGAACTCCTGAGATGGGCTGCCACCTCCGCCATCACCTTGGTGAAGACTCGAGGTGCAGTAGTAAGACCAAACGAAAGAACCGCAAACTGGTAATGTTGCGATCCTACCGTAAAACGGACATACTTCCTATGCGACTTCAGGATTGGAATGTGGAAATACGCATTCTGCAAGTCGATCGACACCATCCAGTCCTCTTGCTGCAGCGCTTGAAGAACCTGCGCAAGGGTGAGCATCTTGAACTTCTCCTGCTTCAAAATCCTGAGGTCCAGGATTGGACGAAGTCTGCCATCCTTTTTGGGGATCAGGAAATACCGGGTGTACCATCCCTGACCCCTTTCCTGCTGCGGAGCCCCCTCTATCACACCTTTTCTCAGTAACACCAGTACTTCCTCCTGCAGGAGAAGTAGGTGGTCCCCCGTGCAAAATCCTTGGCAATGAGGGTAATTTGGGGGAAATTTCCGAAAGGGAAGAGCATACCCATTCTCTACAAGATTGAGAATCCAAAGGTCTGATGTGACCGATTCCCAATCCTGCAGAAAATGAGTAAGCCGACCCCTCCACAGGACCAACATGATCCAGAATGGTGGATCTAGGGCTGCTTTTCTGTGGCAGGAGGGCGGTGGGAAGAGGAAGAGAAGGAGGAGGAAGAAGAGGCCTGATGACCTCGACCACAGGTCCTGTTTCTGCCCCTGTAAGATTTGTACAGGGAATTCTGCTGCTGCTGCTGCTGCTGCTGCTGCTGTGGCTGCAGTGGCTGTTTGTAAGAGCGAAAGGAAGATCTTCCAAATCCTCTGAATCTCTTATTTGAAGATCCTCTGGTTTGTAGGCCTAGAGAACTAGCCGTCGCCTTACTGTCTTTGAACCTTTCCAAGGCCGCAACTGCCTTCTTGACAAACAGACCCGATCCATCAAAAGGAAGATCTATCAAAGTCGCCTGCACATCAGGTGAAAACTCAGAAGATTTCAGAGAAGCAGCGCTCCTAGTTGCAACAGATGAACCCATGACCCTTGCCACAGGGTCTGCCATATCCAAACCGCTCCGAATTACCTGGTGAGTGGCAGCCTGCGTATCTGCTAGAACCTCTTTGAAGTTCTGCCTATCCTCTACAGGTATCTTTGGAATCAACTGCTTTGCGGAGTCCATAAGAGCGCAAATATAATGCCCCAGAAGGCATGTCAAATTCATAGATTTTAAAGCCATGCTGGACGATGAGAATTTTTTTTTTGCTGATTGGTCCAATTTCTTTGACTCCTATCACTTGGTACCTGAGGAAAGGCTCCGGTAGATTTATTGGCGCAGGCTGCCTGAACTACCAGACTCAGGAGATGGATGTGAAGATAAAAAGTCCGGATCCCCAGGAGCAACCCTATACCTCCTTGCTACAGTCCTTGATACCACAGGAGAAGAAAAGGGCTTACGCCGCACCTCCAAAACTGGCTCAGTAATAGCCTTGTTAAATGGCAGCATTGGCTTTACAACCAAAGAAGGGGAATGAAGCACCTCTGTTAACATGTTAGATTTAAACTCTGCAGTAGGCAAATTCAAATCCAAGAGCTCAACCGCTTTTCTAATGACCGTGTGATATGGTACAACATCCTTTGATGGGACATCAGCAGTCAAAGAAAGCTCCCACTCCGGAGATTATTCCAGACCACTTGCCTCTTTAAGCTCTTGAAACAAGTCCTGAGACTCTTGCAATTCTCCCTCCTCCATCTCCTCTGCTCGATACCTTTGCTCCTCCAATAGTCTTTGAGCCTTACGCCTAGACCTCATCCTCGTGGTCGGCGTCAATGGAGCTACAACTGACTCCGATAGAGCCGGCGTCGTGTTCGGATCCAGAGGGAAGTCTGGAACGTACGAGGTCGCGACGGAACCGGAGCCGGAGAAGATGGTATCGGTGTCAACCTCGGCGCCAGGAAATTCCAGGAAGGCGCCGCCAGCATAAAAGGCAAAAACGGTGCCTGTGCATAAGCCTGCGGAACACCCAGATTATAGGCCATTGGACCCATGGGGCCAGAAGGTGCTCCAGAGGGATACATGGCTCTTGAGAAGACGCCGTACATCGCATTCAAATAATGCGTCAGGTCTTGCCCCGGGCCTGGAAAGGGTGGGTAGGGACCCATAGGCTGCTCCTGTCGTGGTACAATAGGAGTCGGGACAACCGGACCCGAGGGCGGATCCATCAGAGTCAAAGACCCTTCAGGCAATGGAGCTTCAACCTCCTCTCGAGATAGAGAGTGCGACGGCGCCGGAGACGGAATCGAAGCCGGCGCCGGGGAATGCTCCGGAGAAGCCTCAGGAGAAGGCTTACCTTGCGACTCCGTATTCGATGGAACAGGAGAAGGAGAGATACAGACCTTCCGATGTCGATGCCTCGGAGACTTCGACTTCGGATCCGACTCTTTTCCAGAGTGACGTCGCGACCCATGCTTCTTCTTTTTGTGCTTTTTTTTCGATTGAGAAGCATGTCCCAAAGTTGACCTCGTAGCCGACCTCGACCTCTAACGGGATCTCGAACGTCTCCTACCTCTTTTCTTCATTTTCGCTACAAGTAGCTTTGCCTCCCTCTCTCGCAGTGCCTTCGGGTTCATTTTATCACAGCTGGAGCATCCTTGGACGTCGTGGTCAGATGAAAGGCACCAAACGCAGTCCTCGTGCGGATCCGTGATCGACATCAACTTCCCGCATGCCCCACAGGGTTTGAACCCTGATTTCCTCGATGACATGTCAAAAGAAAACAAGTTTTAACTCGAAACAAATAACAGTAACAAAGTAACACACGAGCTACTGTTGATCCCAAGAAAAAAACGTTAGCGCCGACGACGTGGAAAAAAGGGAACAGATGTCATCACGCCAACGGGGGTCCTTTTATGTATTCAATGACGTCAGCGGAGCCGCGCGCGATGCCGTGCTTCTGTGTCGTCGCCCACGTCAGTGTGATGAGCTACAAAAGAATTTTCCCAATGTTGCTGACGCAGGAGATATTCACAAGGTGAGGAATCCACTGGCAGATGTATCCATCAGAAAGTCGGGGCACAACTTGTCATCGTGGTCGGCCCCTAAGCAGTAGAGACACCGGCGGTGGGGGTCGGTAACCGACATCAGTCGGTGACAGGCTTCACACGGCTTGAAACCGGGCATCCCTACTGGCACCAGTAGTCGAAGTCGACTGGAAAAAGATAGTCAAAAAGACCAAAAAGTTAGTAACAAAATTACTAAGGGTACGTGCTCTTCCTGGATCTGCGCTTGCTGGCGTGGAAAAAGAAGAACTGACGTCAGCGCGCGAGGGCGGCGTCTAAGTACTCGGACGTAATCTCGGCGATCACGACGCTGGCGAGGGACGCGGAGCCGCAGATGACGCCTACCGAAGCGCAGGGGTACTGTTAATGAAAACTTTCCGGATCCAGTCTGATGCCTGGGGATATTCTAAGGTAAGAAATCTAACACTAACGTGTTTTTTTCAGATTGGAATGATAATCAAGGATTGCTTGTCTCTGACCCAAGGATTAGAGATTTCCTGGTTGAGGTGAATTATAGATATGGCCTAAGCCTTGGGTAGGTGGAATTGTTTGAAGATTTAACTACAACCGTAATCTTGGTGGGTAATAAGACGCTTAGTGCCCTGTGTTACACCTATCAGGACGAGGAGTGATGGGTAAAGATAACCGAGTCTCCTCCTGTTACTTCATCCATGCAGCTTAACCCACATGAAGTCATTCAACAACTTTTGTTACTTGATGCACATCACTCTCAACACTTTATCCTACTCAGGATTAGACTTGGCCACTTTTCCCCAGTGTAATGACTAGACACAAGATTTTGTACCTTGTGCATGTGATCAGTAATCAGCACAGAGCACTATGCACAATGTTTTGTGCAGTTTTTATTCTAACTACAGCTCCTGTACCATCAGGCCCCTCTTGATATCATATTCCTTGTGTCATTGCATAGAAGCACTGCGCTTTTTGAAGCGCTGGGCTCAGAAGAAATTGTGTTAACTGTGTACACTTTCCTGAGGCTGGTGATAAAGGCGAGGGTAGGTTGCGAAGCTGAATTTTGCTATTTTTGTTTTTCTTTTTTTAAAGAACTTTTCATTTTAATTGGAGCTTCTGCACAATCAAGCCCACTTAGATAACCATTTTTTTCACCTCTGCATTCAAATACTATAATTTTTGTAATCCTTGGCCCTAGATGAAATTGTGTTTACTGTGTATATTTCTTCAAGGCCTGTGCTTAACGCTAGGCTTACAGGTTAAACAACACTGACGTGTGTGCACTGGTATCTCTGTTCTTGAGAACATCTCAATGTATTGAGGGAGGATGATGAAAATGTGCAGCATGTTTCATCATAGCTTGTGATTTATAGAATATGTGTATTTTACTTTTCTGGTTCCTTTTTAATGATTCTACAAAGTTTATTGACTAGACTTGAGTGCTGACAGTAAAGCCAGAGAGGACACCCAGGCCCAGTTCCCCTTTCATATCAAGGTCATCCAGCAGGTGATGCTGTGCAGGGGTGGGTGTATCTTGGTTGCTGGACAGTAACCTTTCATCAGGACACTACATTCCTCTTGAATAACTAAATAAAAAGTCAAAGAGGGTATAACAAAAACAAAAAAAGCAGGACTCCACTGTGAGACTAAAGTTCCTAAAGTTAATAAGCAGGTTGGCAGAAGACAACTGGGCACACAATGCTGGATGCAACAGGACAACTTTGCTTGAGTTCTAAATTTAACCTGTTGGGGAATTTCCGCACGAACTCTGATGCGGAAGTTCCCAGGATGTTGTCAGCAGCTCCAGCGTTAGATAGAAGATGCCTGGAGGATATGGTTCAGACCTCCTTGCTAATGCCTTTTTTAGTTAGTGGCTATTGTCCTAAATTTCATAATGTGCATCACGAATCGAGAGTTACTAGCGTCACATGCAGCCGCCATCCTTCGGTTCAGCAGCACCAAGTACATCATTTGCAGAAACCGGTAACTTGCCTATGCCACCACTAGACTGCTTGTGAGCTGTGCTGGAATTGCATATGTGTGTTGAGTGTGGACCACTGCAGGTCCACCAATAAGCCACTGCTTGCTGGACACTTTAACGGGGATACTCTAAAGAACGTGCGATAATCATCGCCAAAATAGGTAAGCGCAATGTTTCATATAGCCGTCTATCATGAGAAAATAACTCTGTGTTAACGTCCTATTCACAACACGGCGGTAACATGCAATAGTATCCCAATAAAGTGTCAAATGCCCGCAATAACTCACCGGGACGGTGATAAAAATCTGAACCCGAAAGTGAAAAAAAAATGTGTTATGGGCCCAACCGCAATAGAAAATCAGCTATAAGCAGCAGGTCTGCAATTCACCCATGTCAGGCGTGAAAAATCACTATAAAAGCAGAAAAAAACCCACAAACAAAAACATAACAACCGCGAACCACAATGGAGGTAGGGACAGAGGATGACCAGAACCCCACAAGCCCCCTGGAAGCCCAGGCCAGGACCTCGAGGTCAGGGAATGGCAAGGTAAGAAGAAGTGGAAGACGCGGCTCAGTCCGCAGGAAAACAGGATCCTGATAAAGGAGGGGATAAAATACCATCAGCAACTGTTTGTCACCTCCAATGTGTCATTGGCGACAAAAAATGGAATATGGCAGTCCGTTGTGGACAAGGTGAATGCAGTCGGAGTGCTGAGGAAAACAATGGAAGAGGCCAAGAGGCGCTTCAAAGATTTGAAGCGCAAAACCAAGCAGAAACTCGGCAGCAATGCAGACTGGAGGCGGGAGTCCAGCGCAACAGGAGCGGGAAGAGATGGAGGAAATAGTGTCCACAGTCATCAGTGTGGAGACGGTGGCTGGAGTTGGGGGACAGGACACTCCTCAACAGGAGCCGACACAACAGCAAGAGGGTGAGTAACGACCAGGGACTAGGGGGATGGGGAGATGGGCACAATGCCACAAATGCACAATTAAGCATAGCACAGTGCACATCCACCTTGACTAGAGCATGTCCCTGATCCCCTTGGCACACTGCAGCACACCTAGAAACTGCAAGTAGGTCCCCGTTGATTGTGTCCCCAGAGGGCACCCTCCCACACATCACTAATCTCACAACAAACCCATGCACATATGCTGAACCCAGCAGAGCTGCAGGTTTGTGACCCACACTGACAATGCAAGTGACACTGCATGACGATTAGCATGGCTGCAGTCTCATTAACATGACATGGTGGACGCCACAACACTGAAGTGGCTGAGTGTGAACCATATCCGTAAAGGAGCAGGTCGCACTCTGACACATTCACGTGCACAAACAACTCCTGACGTCACCAAGACATCTGCAGACAAACCATGCCTCAGAGTCCCACCTCCCACCAAGAGCCCAATTTACCCAAGTCTGCAACATCTCAGCACTGTATAAGCACAGAATTGAAAGGCACACCGCCTGAGAGGGCTAAAGGCCAGCAAAATCTGAGCTGCAGGGGCGACTCTCCCACAATGCAGCACACACCCATAAGAAGCAGAGCACATCAACAAGGACAACAATGTGCTACAAACTGCAACACGTTCACAACAGAACAGAGGACACAACTGCTGCTGCTTGTGTGTAGAAACTGGCCATTCACATCTGGCATAACACGGAAATATGAGATGATGATGTACACGTAGAAACACACATCTGTGATGTTACGGAAATGTCCACTGTTCTGCATCAAATAGGCAGCTCCTCCCAAACAGTCACAATGTACATTGTCATGCAGTCTGTATGTAAACTTATACAATGCGTCCACATACATGTGAACACAATGTTAAACTGCATCTCTCCTTTACATTGCAGAGGGAGAATCAACACCTCCTGCAGAGCAGACCCATCTACTCCACTGATGACGAAGAGGACCTCCCCACCTTTGACACCGATGCCCTCCAACAGCTCATGGACAGCCACGGCACCCCACATCCAGGAGCAGGGCAGCCCAGCTGCAAAGAGGAGACCTCACCCCTGCCCAGACCACACAGCAGGAAGCACCAACCACCACAGCTCTCTCCCAGAACCCACACGAACCACACATGGCCTTCCAACTACGTGTGTTAGGGTGTCAGGAGAAGATGGCTGATCAGGTGCAGGTGAGGTTCTACCACATGGCAGCCAAACTAGATGCCATACGTGGGTGTCTAAGTCCCATAAGGGACCACTTACAGTCCCTAACAGACACCCACAGTCCCCTCCATGCTCTCCAACGATCCATGAATAACATTGCTGGAGTCTGGACTCAGAGACAAGGACAACTGTCTAGTCAGAGTGGCTCCAACGGTGTCATCCGAGAGTTGGGACACATGCATAGGACCATGGAGAACATAGAGCGGGTGAAGGCAGAAAGAATGGCTACTACGGCTGCACACCAGCGTAGTGTAGCTGGGATCTACCATGCTGTGCAGACCCTCATCATGGCAATGCTGCCACAAGGCCTGGCACAGATGAATGCTGCTGCTGCTTCGACATCCACATCTCCATCCCCTGATGTGTCAGTGCCTCATAGTGCTGGAGACAGAACACCACCACCTAAATCTGAGGCACATGAACCATCAGAGGTTGAAGATGCGAATGATCCTGCCATACTGGTAAGAAGGAAGCAGTAGCATTCATCTCCACCATATGGCCTGTTTCTGCTTGGTTCTGCCTTCTGCATCATCACCTTCCACTGTCCCCCAATGCACTCTGCTACACTCACCTTGGACCTCGACATGGACTGCCATATTCTGTTTGTTAGCCAATGAAACAGCTATCGGACTGCGGACTGAACTCTTCCTCTTCCGATGTACTTGTCATTCCCTGAAGGACTCTGATTGGCCCTCCATGTGCCAAAAATGTAAAGTGAGGTTTGCTTGGCCCTGTCCTGCCCCAACTACAACACTCCACTGACTGTGCATTAAACATTTAAATGCACACAGATGTGTCATGTCTATGATCTTTCAAGTGTGAAAGTATGGATGAATTTAGGGTCAGTGATTCCCCCTTACGTCCATGTTGCTCATGATCTGGGACTGGAGTCACAAGGTGCAACATTATCGATTGCGGTCCAGGTGACGCCAACACTACAACAGAGACACACGCATTAGTCACTTCCTTGTCCAGGCCAGAGCGTAACCACGCCCAGAGCCTTGGTGCCATTGTTCACACAGCTACGCTTGACTAGCATACGCTAGGCCAGCCCACTCCGCTTACGCTTACAGGGAACGACGACAATGCTAGATGTCCCAGGTCTTCCCTGTAGTGATCTGCTGATTGCAAGTCTAGTTGTCAGCATGCCACAGCCACTCCCTCATGGCTGGTTTACACCCACACCAATGCAGCACAGGCGTCACAGGACATGTGACCCTGTCAATAAAACGGGCTGGGCGCACGTGCTTCAGACCAATTCCACTATCTATCGGAGAATGTCCGTGGGGTCATTATTTATGCATGAGGACCTAGGGCCCTACCACATCACATTCACCACTGCCAGAGGTGACATGATGGCATCCACACCACGCAACTCAATCATAAAGGGCCCATGACTTGCGGTGCACAGAGTTAATGGCAACCAAGGCCCTTAGGCCGGCACGGGCCAATCGCCACGAGACGGTGACTTGCGGTGCACAGAGTTGGTGGCAACCAAGGCCCTTTGGCCGGCATGGGATTACCACCAAGAGACGTGACTAGCGGTGCACAGAGTTGGTGGCAGCCAAGGCACTTTGGTCGGCACGGGCCTACCACCACATGGCGATGACTTGCGGTGCACTGAGTTAGTGGCACCAGAGTTGAACGGATGTGCAGCCTGCGATCATGGGTAGGCCTCGATATGCCGTCCTGCCAATCAAGGTTCGATTTGAATTGTGAGCTCAGCTGGACCGCTTGTACGTTGAAGGCAGAATTCAGACATGACTTCGTGGCGCGGTGCAGCAGTTTGCGCTGGGGGCCTGTGCCGCGGAATCCAACGATGGCTGAGGAGGTTGCGCTGGCATGTGGTGGGTCCTCTTAGAGACACAACGGTGGTGGCAGGTGAGCATTGAGGCCTGGGTGCACAGGGTGGTTCAGTCATCGCTGGGCGGCGGACCGGTCTGGGAACCAGGGCCGGGGTGCTTGCGGAATACGTAGGAATCATGCACACAGCCTGGGAAGTTTGCGACGACATTGGTGAACAGGCCCCGATGGTCCACTTTTGCCTGTACATTAATGAAATGCGTTTGGTTTCTGTTGCAGTGATTGTGTGCAGTGTTGGCAGGGGGCACAAGTAGTACATGTGTCTAGTCTATTGCCCTAACACGTGCAGGAAGCATGCTATGGCAAAGTTCCCTTGCATGATCTCCAGCTGTTCCTGCACAGTGTGGGAGAAGTTAAGGTATAGGGGTATCAAGCTGATGCAAACCGTGATGCTGACAGGTATGATAAATACTGCCTAATGAGACGGTGACAAAAGTTTGTGTGGTCGTAACCTTCCTTTTCTTTCCTATGAAGGTTACAACCACACAAACTTCTGTTACAGTCTTTCTGTGCAGGATTGATCATACCTGTAAGCATTACTGTTTGTCCAAGTGCAATCCACTGTACCAGATTACATTTGTGACTATACTGACACTTGACCATTGTCACCATTTATCCAACAGGTTTCTGAATATGGGCTTTCGGAATATGGAATTGTATTGGAGAGTTCCCAGACCATAGGCATTTAATTGGATCCACAAGTTGCCCTGATGAAGTTCCCCGTTGGGAATGGAACGTATTGGCTGATGTTTTCGTGCTGTTAATTTATGTTTTTGTAATAAATAACTGGTTTTCCACTACTGTTGACTACTAAACTTCATGACCTGGCACACACCCATTTCCGAAACAACAATCTTTGATCTGGAGAACAGAGGCGCAACGGCTGGGGTTGGTGTTGGTTATGCAGGAAGAGTACGAATTGGGACGAGCAGGTGGTGAGGATACAGGGGCCTGCCGTTCAGTCTGTCCAAGGGCCAAGTTTTTAGGTTTCTTGTGAAGATGGGGAGTGATATTGTCTGTCTGAGGTGAAGCAAGAGGGCGTTCCAGGCTCTGGCCGCGAGGAAGGAGAAGGAGCAGCCTCCCGATCTTGTTTTTCTGGCACGGGGGACCATGGTGTAAGAGAGCTGGGCTGATCATAGGGTCCTTTGGGGCGCGTGGAATTTGAGACGGCTGTTCAGGTATGCTGATCTGGTGTTGTGGAGGGCTTTGTGTGCATGGGTGAGAATCTTGAAGGTGATTCTAGCCTCGATGGGAAGCCAGTGGAGTGTGTGCAGATGCTGGGAGACGTAGCAGTGTCTTGGCAGGTTGAGGAACAGTCTTGCAGCGGCCATCTGGATGTTTTGTAGCTTGCGGGTGAGGTTTTTGTTTATTCCGGCGTAGAGTGTGTTGCCGTAGTTGAGTCTGCTGGTGACGAAGGCGTGAGTGACGGTCTTTCTGTGCTCGAGGGGGATCCATTGAAGGTCTTGCATAGAAGGCAGAGGTGTGGAAGCAGGAATATGCAACTGAGTTGTTCTGGAGGTCCAATTTGAGCTCGGAGTCCGAGATGAATCCAAAGTTGTGTGCGTGATCCATGGGGGTAGGTGGGCTTCCAAGGACGGGGGCCACTAGTTGTCGTTCCAGGCGTCTGGGTTTGGGCCCATGATGAGTACTTCTGTTTTGTTGGTGTTGAGTTGTAGGCAGCTGCTTTTCATCAATTTGGAGACGGTTTCCATGCCTTCTTGAAAGTTGTTTGGCTGCGTTGGGTTCATTGGATCGGGAGAGGATGAGCTGGGTGTCGTCTGCATATGAAACAATGTTGAGTCCATGGGTTCTGACGAAGGGGGCGAGCGCAGCCATGTAGACGTTAAAGAGCATGGGGCTGAGGGAGGACCCCTGGGGGACTTCGAAGGTGGTTGGTATAGGGTCTGAGAGGAAAGGAGGGAGTCCGACCCACTGCATTTTGCCGGAGAGGAAAGAGTGGATCCAGTTGAGGGCCTTGTCTTGGATCCCTGCATAGTGGAGTCTGCGTGTTAGGGTGCGGTGGGAAACTGTGTCGAAGGACACGGAGAGGTCGAGGAGGATGAGGGCTACTGTTTCTCCTCTGTCCAGTAGGGAGCGGATGTCGTCTGTTGTGGCGAGGAGGGTGGTTTCTGTGTTGTGGTTTTTTCTGAAGCTGGATTGGGAGTGTGAGAAGTTAGCCTGGAATATGATGTCCGCTAGTTCTAGCAGGCACCTTGCACCAGTCTAATCGACCCTTATTGATGATGGTTGTAAAGTCAACCTTATAGAAAGCTATCCTAGTGGTAGCATGAACCAACAGACTTCAGGCTAAGACTTCAGTAGGCGAGTTAAGCAAGTTGTTTTACCAATTATAATCCCTTGAGTACCAAATGAAAGGACACCACACCAGGTATATATCAAATTTATATGTATTTAATCTAAACACAACCCCTCTGCACTCTTTATGAGGTCAGAGGTAAAAATACAATACAAGTCACACAGTTAATATACGATAAGTTGCACAGTATACGTTATGCCCTAGGGACCTCACAAACCATATACTAAGAAATTGGTATAAGAACCACAAGAGAATTAGAAAGCAGGCCTAAGGAATGTGGAATCGCTGGGGCTCCACTAATCGACCAAAGGTTAGGAAGTAGGAGGCCCATGGGAGCCGCATGCCATGTCTAAACACAGGCGCGAGTTACCATTGACTTTTTATAGATATCGTAAAAGTTACAAATATACAATTTAAGGACACTTCCGGATGGATTAGAATGGAAACCTTTTAAACTAGGACACTTCGAGAGTCAAGACCCACGGGAGCACCGAAGTACTAGTGTTACCCCACCCAGGGAAGCCGGGTGCATAGGTGTCTTTTCGTGTCGGGTTTAGTCGTTGTTTGCAAAGAAGTGCTGCAGGCGACCAGAGGAAAAGTTTGAAGGAAAGACAACAGTGGAAGGTTCCCAAGAGAAAAGCACCTAGCCAAAAATTCTCCAGAAAGATTTTTCTTTCGGGCCCACCCTCTAGTTCCCGGGGCAGTCTGTGTGCACACTCCACAACACCCACTGTTACAATGTAGGTTCAAAACATGAACTATGAAAGGATTTGAAAGAAAGGTCAAGGTGCACCACTTAAGCGTTTCTAGAAACTGTTATCTCTAATAAGGTAAACAGTAATGATCACATCAACTATTTCTTGTATTCTTGAAGTTTCTTTATTCAATTCAGTTGAAAAGCTATGCACAGGGTCTACAGTCGACGCGTTTCGTCCTCAAGGGACTTCTTCAGGGCTGTTACAAAAAGACAATATACAAAACATACAATTAAAACTTAGATTAAAAAAACATTTAAAAAGCAACTAAGCTAGTACAAAGAATGCCAGGCTTCATTAACAGTTCTATGACAAGTTTAAATCTAATACAGATCCTATAGTCACAATGCCATAAGTTAACTTAAGATATATGAAAAACTGACTGATTGTATCAGAAAGAAATTTGTTAACACAGCTTTTTAACTATTGTGATTGAGAGCAATAAATTTGAGTCCTTTGTCGAGACTTTCTGTCTGGTTTGAAGACATCACAGCATCTCATTTGTAATCCTCATTATATCATTAATGTCTTCACCATATTACATAGGAAAAGATAATACTGTATCAAAGAAAAACCTATTTCTAAATTTTGCACATCATTCTCCATATCAGCATGCCCCTCTATTGTTCGTGGCATCCACACCCTAGGCTTTTTGGCCACCATGAGAGTTGAAGATTGGGAGCCCCAGATGTCAAAGAAAAAAGGTGGGGGGTTAGCGGGTAAAGGAAGCTAGAGATGTATGTTAAGGACAAGAGAGGAATCATACCAAGATGGTAGCTAATGGTGATGTCCCTGGATCTTCTCCCGTTGTCGAGGGGTATGTATGTTTTATCCGCGACGTTGTATTATGGTGCATGAGGCATCTAAGAATGGTCAACACGAGATCATTAATAAAGGCTGGCTGAAAGGAAGGAGAAAAGCCACATGTAAAACCACAAAAAACGGCACTATTGATTCCGTTAGCTGGAATGAAGTTGAGAACTTATGACATACCACGTATTATAGACACCTATCCGTTTTGGTTCTGTTCCGGCAGATCAATTTTTCTGATTGGCAGTGTGGGTCTATTCGGATTTGACTAAAACCAAATTACATATATGTCAACAAAGAGAGAGGTAGGGAGAATCAAGGACACTCTCTTCATCCCCGGTTAAGTATCAAACAACAAAAGAAGAGAGGTCTGGTCAGTCACAAGGCTGCCAGGAATGTGGAGCAAAGAGATAAGAGGGGTTTTTTTTATACACAGTCACTCTGATTGAGTAGGAAAGCCCTCACACACCGACCTGGTCAGTGTCATGCTTCATCATCGGGCCCCACCGAAGAGACCGAGTGTCTCTTCGGTGTGCTGCGACGCCAGAAAGACTGCGGAGCTGGTCGTGTGGGGAGGATGTGTTGTGAAAAATAGAAAATTAAAAGTGCCTAACAGGGTATCAAAAAAACTTTTAATGAGTGATCCCTAAGACACGTGTGGGTGGTATATGTGTCTGAATTTAAGTGCCAAGGTTGTTAGGAGTTGGTTAAATTCAGCTAAATACCACGAGTTTAAAATTAATCAGTCAACATGTTTCTGCCGGGCTTGTGGTATGTATTCACCAAGGCATTCTTCAGGACTATACCCCGGCGGTATGGACACTCTAATAGTCCACCCTGACCTGGGGACGTGAAAGTGAAAAAAGGGAAAAGTGAAAAAGTGCTTAAAAATTAGAAGAGCAAATGCTCATTCCAAAAAAGCCCCAAATTCAGGGGTGTATCAGCACCTGTAGGAGAAAATATACAGACAAACAGATATAGACATACATACGATTAGTATATGCCAGAGTAGACTTATCATAGTGCTCCTAAGATGGTGGCAAACTTTTGTGTGCACACAATAATTGATATCTTATGCACCATCCAAGTAGCCCTTGGGGATGTTGTAGTCGTACAAGCTAGGAGGTGGAGTGCTAAAGGTGGTTTAAAAACTACTGTTGTAGTTAAGCATGAGCGGATTTTGCGGATTGGCAATCCGCGAATTTGCGGATTTGCGAACTCGCAATCCGCAAAATCCGCGAATTCCCGCGAATTTGCGGATTTTTTTTTTTTTTTGTGTTCGCCCGTGTTTCTGCCAGTTCGCGAGGGTTTTTACAATTTCGCAATTTGCGAACTTACCTGTCGGGTCGCAAGTTTTGCGAACTTGTTGTTTCTACGTGTCCAACCTGTTTGGGACACTCTTCTTCATCACTGCCACTCTCTGTCACCACTGCCACTCTCTGACTACTCATGCCACCCTCTGGCCCACCCATGCCACCCTCTGTTTCATCACCACACCCTCTGGTTGTCCAGTGTACATTATTTTCGGCAAAGCAAAGCACACCTTCCCTGCCTCAAGTGACCTGAATTAATTTGGGGCTGATTAATGTGTCACAGAATATTTTTTTAGCTGGCACCTGCTTCCTTAGTGCGCCCTGATTAGTGATCTTTTGCACTTGCTAAGTGCTTTCATTGTTGCAAAATTAGTTACAACACCTGCCCTGCCCCAACTGACAATAATGAATTAGGGGCTGATTAATGGATTTTAACTTCCAGCCTGGCTCCTGCTTGTCTCCCTTAGCTGTAATTCATGACCTTTGTGGCATATGTGTAACTATTCTGAGGTTCAGAGCAGGGTCACATAATAGTTTCAACTGGCAACTGAACTCTGGAGGGGCCCCTCAGGAAGCACTACAGGAAATGGCTACTAATGATGTGCCTGAACTTTTGAACCTGGTAAGTAGTTACTTTCAGTTTTGCTTAGAACGTATTTCTGCAATTTCGCACTTATTCGCGGGGCGCGAACTCACGCGAACAGTGCGAGCAGTGCGAGCAAAATCCGCTGCTCGCGGATTTGCGGATTTTGCAGGAAATTCGCAAATCTCGCGGATTGCGGATTTCCCGAAAATCCGCAAAATCCGCGAGCGGAACGGATTTTCCGCCCATGCCTAGTTGTAGTGGGGGAAGTAAAAACACAATGTGAATTCTCCATGAGGAGGGATCAATTTGACCAAATGGTCGGTGACCCCCCTAAGATGGTAAGTATGGAGAATATCTCACTTTAAAACCGGGCGCTACTAGCACCATGGGTCTCGGGAGGAGGATTGGAGCGCGCCTGGCACATCCTAGGGAAGGAAAGAGTTAAATGTCAGTGCAACCCAAGCATACAGGTACTTAGCTTATGATGATCGTAAAAGTCGTTCCGCTGGGGATGCAGACTCACGCCCTCAGCGCTCACAACCCGCTTCTCAACCTGCTAGAATCCTCAAAACCGGACCCCGACGATGGAGAGCGGGGCCGGTAAAAGGGTTTAAAAGCGCTTTGTTTTCGGTTTGCGCGCTCGATTCTGGGTTGGGCGTGTCCCGCTCGAAACGAGGCTTGGACCGCACACGCCCATCTGGGCGGGGTGCGCTTAGGATCAAAATGATTCAGAAAAGGGGGGTGGTGATGAACAGAGTGTCTGAGTTAAACAGACCACTCTTACCCAGTCCAAAGATCAGGGCTTGATCCATCACCGTTATTTATCTCACTGCCCCATCCCAGCTCAGAACCTGGCTATATGCAAATCAGTCTGTCCCTGGCCCAGTGCATCATGGGAACAGGGCAGACTAAACTACCAAGCCAATTCTTCACCAGAAAGGAGACAAGCTACCGGGGACCAGTTTCTGGCATTTCAGCCTTCTTCGGCCCGGCTTGCTTGAATCCTGATGGAGCAGTGAGAAAGGGACTCATGTCTGAGTATACCCTGCCACACCTATAGTGGCCAAAAACGATTCAGAAAAGGGGGTGGTGATGAACAGAGTGTCTGAGTTAAACAGACCACTCTTACCCAGTCCAAAGATCAGGGCTTGATCCATCACCGTTATTTATCTCACTGCCCCATCCCAGCTCAAAACCTGGCTATATGCAAATCAGTCTGTCCCTGGCCCAGTGCATCATGGGAACAGGGCAGACTAAACTACCAAGCCAATTCTTCACCAGAAAGGAGACAAGCTACCGGGGACCGGTTTCTGGCATTTCAGCCTTCTTCGGCCCGGCTTGCTTGAATCCTGATGGAGCAGTGAGAAAGGGACTCATGTCTGAGTATACCCTGCCACACCTATAGTGGCCAAAAACGATTCAGAAAAGGGGGTGGTGATGAACAGAGTGTCTGAGTTAAACAGACCACTCTTACCCAGTCCAAAGATCAGGGCTTGATCCATCACCGTTATTTATCTCACTGCCCCATCCCAGCTCAGAACCTGGCTATATGCAAATCAGTCTGTCGCTGGCCCAGTGCATCATGGGTACAGGGCAGACTAAACTACCAAGCCAATTCTTCACCAGAAAGGAGACAAGCTACCGGGGACCGGTTTCTGGCATTTCAGCCTTCTTCGGCCCGGCTTGCTTGAATCCTGATGGAGCAGTGAGAAAGGGACTCATGTCTGAGTATACCCTGCCACACCTATAGTGGCCAAAAACGATTCAGAAAAAGGGGTGGTGATGAACAGAGTGTCTGAGTTAAACAGACCACTCTTACCCGGTCCAAAGATCAGGGCTTGATCCATCACCGTTATTTATCTCACTGCCCCATCCCAGCTCAGAACCTGGCTATATGCAAATCAGTCTGTCCCTGGCCCAGTGCATCATGGGAACAGGGCAGACTAAACTACCAAGCCAATTCTTCACCAGAAAGGAGACAAGCTACCGGGGACCGGTTTCTGGCATTTCAGCCTTCTTCGGCCCGGCTTGCTTGAATCCTGATGGAGCAGTGAGAAAGGGACTCATGTCTGAGTATACCCTGCCACACCTATAGTGGCCAAAAACGATTCAGAAAAGGGGGTGGTGATGAACAGAGTGTCTGAGTTAAACAGACCACTCTTACCCAGTCCAAAGATCAGGGCTTGATCCATCACCGTTATTTATCTCACTGCCCCATCCCAGCCCAGAACCTGGCTATATGCAAATCAGTCTGTCGCTGGCCCAGTGCATCATGGGAACAGGGCAGACTAAACTACCAAGCCAATTCTTCACCAGAAAGGAGACAAGCTACCGGGGACCGGTTTCTGGCATTTCAGCCTTCTTCGGCCCGGCTTGCTTGAATCCTGATGGAGCAGTGAGAAAGGGACTCATGTCTGAGTATACCCTGCCACACCTATAGTGGCCAAAAACGATTCAGAAAAGGGGGTGGTGATGAACAGAGTGTCTGAGTTAAACAGACCACTCTTACCCAGTCCAAAGATCAGGGCTTGATCCATCACCGTTATTTATCTCACTGCCCCATCCCAGCTCAGAACCTGGCTATATGCAAATCAGTCTGTCCCTGGCCCAGTGCATCATGGGAACAGGGCAGACTAAACTACCAAGCCAATTCTTCACCAGAAAGGAGACAAGCTACCGGGGACCGGTTTCTGGCATGTAAGCCTTCTTCGGCCCGGCTTGCTTGAATCCTGATGGAGCAGTGAGAAAGGGACTCATGTCTGAGTATACCCTGCCACACCTATAGTGGCCAAAAACGATTCAGAAAAAGGGGTGGTGATGAACAGAGTGTCTGAGTTAAACAGACCACTCTTACCCGGTCCAAAGATCAGGGCTTGATCCATCACCGTTATTTATCTCACTGCCCCATCCCAGCTCAGAACCTGGCTATATGCAAATCAGTCTGTCCCTGGCCCAGTGCATCATGGGAACAGGGCAGACTAAACTACCAAGCCAATTCTTCACCAGAAAGGAGACAAGCTACCGGGGACCGGTTTCTGGCATTTCAGCCTTCTTCGGCCCGGCTTGCTTGAATCCTGATGGAGCAGTGAGAAAGGGACTCATGTCTGAGTATACCCTGCCACACCTATAGTGGCCAAAAACGATTCAGAAAAGGGGGTGGTGATGAACAGAGTGTCTGAGTTAAACAGACCACTCTTACCCAGTCCAAAGATCAGGGCTTGATCCATCACCGTTATTTATCTCACTGCCCCATCCCAGCTCAGAACCTGGCTATATGCAATTCAGTCTGTCCCTGGCCCAGTGCATCATGGGAACAGGGCAGACTAAACTACCAAGCCAATTCTTCACCAGAAAGGAGACAAGCTACCGGGGACCGGTTTCTGGCATTTCAGCCTTCTTCGGCCCGGCTTGCTTGAATCCTGATGGAGCAGTGAGAAAGGGACTCATGTCTGAGTATACCCTGCCACACCTATAGTGGCCAAAAACGATTCAGAAAAAGGGGTGGTGATGAACAGAGTGTCTGAGTTAAACAGACCACTCTTACCCGGTCCAAAGATCAGGGCTTGATCCATCACCGTTATTTATCTCACTGCCCCATCCCAGCTCAGAACCTGGCTATATGCAAATCAGTCTGTCCCTGGCCCAGTGCATCATGGGAACAGGGCAGACTAAACTACCAAGCCAATTCTTCACCAGAAAGGAGACAAGCTACCGGGGACCGGTTTCTGGCATTTCAGCCTTCTTCGGCCCGGCTTGCTTGAATCCTGATGGAGCAGTGAGAAAGGGACTCATGTCTGAGTATACCCTGCCACACCTATAGTGGCCAAAAACGATTCAGAAAAGGGGGTGGTGATGAACAGAGTGTCTGAGTTAAACAGACCACTCTTACCCAGTCCAAAGATCAGGGCTTGATCCATCACCGTTATTTATCTCACTGCCCCATCCCAGCTCAGAACCTGGCTATATGCAAATCAGTCTGTCCCTGGCCCAGTGCATCATGGGAACAGGGCAGACTAAACTACCAAGCCAATTCTTCACCAGAAAGGAGACAAGCTACCGGGGACCGGTTTCTGGCATTTCAGCCTTCTTCGGCCCGGCTTGCTTGAATCCTGATGGAGCAGTGAGAAAGGGACTCATGTCTGAGTATACCCTGCCACACCTATAGTGGACAAAAACTATTCAGAAAAGGGGGTGGTGATGAACAGAGTGTCTGAGTTAAACAGACCACTCTTACCCAGTGCAAAGATCAGGGCTTGATCCATCACCGTTATTTATCTCACTGCCCCATCCCAGCTCAGAACCTGGCTATATGCAAATCAGTCTGTCCCTGGCCCAGTGCATCATGGGAACAGGGCAGACTAAACTACCAAGCCAATTCTTCACCAGAAAGGAGACAAGCTACCGGGGACCGGTTTCTGGCATTTCAGCCTTCTTCGGCCCGGCTTGCTTGAATCCTGATGGAGCAGTGAGAAAGGGACTCATGTCTGAGTATACCCTGCCACACATATAGTGGCCAAAAACGATTCAGAAAAGGGGGTGGTGATGAACAGAGTGTCTGAGTTAAACAGACCACTCTTACCCAGTCCAAAGATCAGGGCTTGATCCATCACCGTTATTTATCTCACTGCCCCATCCCAGCTCAGAACCTGGCTATATGCAAATCAGTCTGTCCCTGGCCCAGTGCATCATGGGAACAGGGCAGACTAAACTACCAAGCCAATTCTTCACCAGAAAGGAGACAAGCTACCGGGGACCGGTTTCTGGCATTTCAGCCTTCTTCGGCCCGGCTTGCTTGAATCCTGATGGAGCAGTGAGAAAGGGACTCATGTCTGAGTATACCCTCCCACACCTATAGTGGCCAAAAACGATTCAGAAAAGGGGGTGGTGATGAACAGAGTGTCTGAGTTAAACAGACCACTCTTACCCAGTCCAAAGATCAGGGCTTGATCCATCACCATTATTTATCTCACTGCCCCATCCCAGCTCAGAACCTGGCTATATGCAAATCAGTCTGTCCCTGGCCCAGTGCATCATGGGAACAGGGCAGACTAAACTACCAAGCCAATTCTTCACCAGAAAGGAGACAAGCTACCGGGGACCGGTTTCTGGCATTTCAGCCTTCTTCGGCCCGGCTTGCTTGAATCCTGATGGAGCAGTGAGAAAGGGACTCATGTCTGAGTATACCCTGCCACACCTATAGTGGCCAAAAACGATTCAGAAAAGGGGGTGGTGATGAACAGAGTGTCTGAGTTAAACAGACCACTCTTACCCAGTCCAAAGATCAGGGCTTGATCCATCACCGTTATTTATCTCACTGCCCCATCCCAGCTCAGAACCTGGCTATATGCAAATCAGTCTGTCCCTGGCCCAGTGCATCATGGGAACAGGGCAGACTAAACTACCAAGCCAATTCTTCACCAGAAAGGAGACAAGCTACCGGGGACCGGTTTCTGGCATTTCAGCCTTCTTCGGCCCGGCTTGCTTGAATCCTGATGGAGCAGTGAGAAAGGGACTCATGTCTGAGTATACCCTGCCACACCTATAGTGGCCAAAAACGATTCAGAAAAGGGGGTGGTGATGAACAGAGTGTCTGAGTTAAACAGACCACTCTTACCCAGTCCAAAGATCAGGGCTTGATCCATCACCGTTGTTGTAAATATTTTTGTCCACCCTAAGCGTGGAAGGGTATTCTCAGATGTGAGACCCTTGCTCATTGCACCATCAGGATTCAAGCAAACCGGGCCGAAGGCGGCTGTAATGCCAGAAACCGGTCCCCGGGAGCTTGTTTCCTTCCCAGTGTAAGAATTGGCTTTTGTAGTTTGGTTTGCCCTGTTCCCATCATGCACTGGGACAGGAACAGACTAATTTGCATACAGCCAGGTTCTGAAACTGGGATGGTGCAGTGAGCTAAAAAACGGTGTTGGATCTAGCCCTGATCTCTTGACTGGGTGAGAGCTTTCTGCTTAATTCAGAGACTCTGTCCCTCACCACCCCTTGTTGTAAATATTTTTGTCCGCCCTAAGCGTGGAAGGGTATTCTCAGATGTGAGACCCTTGCTCATTGCACCATCAGGATTCAAGCAAACCGGGCCGAAGACGGCTGTAATGCCAGAAACCGGTCCCCGGGAGCTTGTTTCCTTCCCAGTGTAAGAATTGGCTTTTGTAGTTTGGTTTGCCCTGTTCCCATCATGCACTGGGACAGGAACAGACTAATTTGCATACAGCCAGGTTCTGAAACTGGGATGGTGCAGTGAGCTAAAAAACGGTGTTGGATCTAGCCCTGATCCTTTGACTGGGTGAGAGCTTTCTGCTTAATTCAGAGACTCTGTCCCTCACCACCCCTTGTTGTAAATATTTTTGTCCACCCTAAGCGTGGAAGGGAATTCTCAGATGTGAGACCCTTGCTCATTGCACCATCAGGATTCAAGCAAACCGGGCCGAAGATGGCTGTAATGCCAGAAACCGGTCCCCGGGAGCTTGTTTCCTTCCCAGTGTAAGAATTGGCTTTTGTAGTTTGGTTTGCCCTGTTCTCATCATGCACTGGGACAGGAACAGACTAATTTGCATACAGCCAGGTTCTGAAACTGGGATGGTGCAGTGAGCTAAAAAACGGTGTTGGATCTAGCCCTGATCTCTTGATTGGGTGAGAGCTTTCTGCTTAATTCAGAGACTCTGTCCCTCACCACCCCTTGTTGTAAATATTTTTGTCCACCCTAAGCGTGGAAGGGTATTCTCAGATGTGAGACCCTTGCTCATTGCACCATCAGGATTCAAGCAAACCGGGCCGAAGACGGCTGTAATGCCAGAAACCGGTCCCCGGGAGCTTGTTTCCTTCCCAGTGTAAGAATTGGCTTTTGTAGTTTGGTTTGCCCTGTTCCCATCATGCACTGGGACAGGAACAGACTAATTTGCATACAGCCAGGTTCTGAAACTGGGATGGTGCAGTGAGCTAAAAAACGGTGTTGGATCTAGCCCTGATCTCTTGACTGGGTGAGAGCTTTCTGCTTAATTCAGAGACTCTGTCCCTCACCACCCCTTGTTGTAAATATTTTTGTCCACCCTAAGCGTGGAAGGGTATTCTCAGATGTGAGACCCTTGCTCATTGCACCATCAGGATTCAAGCAAACCGGGCCGAAGACGGCTGTAATGCCAGAAACCGGTCCCCGGGAGCTTGTTTCCTTCCCAGTGTAAGAATTGGCTTTTGTAGTTTGGTTTGCCCTGTTCCCATCATGCACTGGGACAGGAACAGACTAATTTGCATACAGCCAGGTTCTGAAACTGGGATGGTGCAGTGAGCTAAAAAACGGTGTTGGATCTAGCCCTGATCTCTTGACTGGGTGAGAGCTTTCTGCTTAATTCAGAGACTCTGTCCCTCACCACCCCTTGTTGTAAATATTTTTGTCCACCCTAAGCGTGGAAGGGTATTCTCAGATGTGAGACCCTTGCTCATTGCACCATCAGGATTCAAGCAAACCGGGCCGAAGACGGCTGTAATGCCAGAAACCGGTCCCCGGGAGCTTGTTTCCTTCCCAGTGTAAGAATTGGCTTTTGTAGTTTGGTTTGCCCTGTTCCCATCATGTACTGGGACAGGAACAGACTATTTTGCATACAGCCAGGTTCTGAAACTGGGATGGTGCAGTGAGCTAAAAAACGGTGTTGGATCTAGCCCTGATCTCTTGACTGGGTGAGAGCTTTCTGCTTAATTCAGAGACTCTGTCCCTCACCACCCCTTGTTGTAAATATAGGATCAAAATGAGGCTTGGAGTCGTAAGCCTATCCCTGAGCTGTACATGAAAGGGATTTAGGCACGCTACCGGTTGCTGCGGCAACCGAAGGCGCTCGTTTCTTTCCAGTAGTAGTTTGTGAAATCATATGTTTTGGGTGGGAGAATTCCAAAACTTTGGAGATGTTAGCACTGCTGTGATTAAGGAGATAATTAAATGGTATTAGAGGAGAAATGCACACACTGTTGGGGAAATTACAAACATTTATGTTTTGTTGGCAGACATAGTTCAATTTTGAGGTATTGATGATGGAAATGCACAGGTTAGGGAAATGCACCAATTGTTCAGTATTCGGTGGTATGTCTTGATCAGATCACCTTGATGTCTCATTATCAGATACAGTTTCAGACATATGAAGCTAGGGGCCAAGGGGTTCACGATAGAGCTGTGTTCCAGGGGATATCGTTGTTGAGGCCATTGGTATTTGTCCCCAGACGGTATACCCAGCGCTGTTCTTTTTCGAACAGTCTGTTTTGTACATTCCTTGTACCATCGATAGCTTCAATAACAGGCCACCTCATATCATTGGTGGTGTGATTTTTGTCTAGGAAGTGGCGACTCAATTTCGTTGTTATCTTAAGGTGCAAAAAGATAACAACGAAATTGAGTCGCCACTTCCTAGACAAAAATCACACCACCAATGATATGAGGTGGACTGTTATTGAAGCTATCGATGTTCGAAAAAGAACAGCGCTGGGTATACCTTCTGGGGACAAATACCAATGGCCTCAACGACGATATCCCCTGGAAGACAGCTCTATCGTGAACCGATTTCATTGAAACCAGGTGTAGGGAATTAGAGGAAATTGACTCTAGTATTTAAACCCAGTAGAAAATGGCATTTCTCTGCAGGAACTTGGCGGAGGGGGACGCCTTTTCCCGCTCTTTCATCGAGCCACGAATGAACCAGGGGATGCTGCAGCTGACTTTATTAAGGTAAATGGGATACTCAAATAGATTAGATATGGGGACATTAGGGAGTCTGGGCCTTAACTAAGAGGTTAGCTATGATTCACTTAAGAAAAGCCCCACAGATAGTTTTGGGGAAACAAGGTCATCTTCATCTTTGGGTAGAAACGGAGGGGCTACTTCTTACTACTATATTTGTTAGGTAGCTTACAACAAATAAAAATAATGGATATTAACTAGTTTTCTTCTCTCCCTGAACCCACCTAGATAATAAAATACTCCTAAAGAGAGGCCATACAAAAAACAGGAAGCTTCTTAAGGATTTTCTTTATCCTTTCTTCTTTAGAGTTTCTTTACAATAGAACTTCTACACACTCTTCTACTAAAAAGAGGAAACAAGCAGAAAAATCCTTAGAAGGTAAGCTCCTTAATGTTGCTCCTTAATCTAAACTGGGATGTAGTAATACACTACAGTTGGATTGCCATACAACGGCATGTTAAATAAGGGTGGCCATGGGATGTAATTATTTCCTTTAGCTTCATGGCTCAGTATAATATATGTTTTTTATTCTTACACGTAAGATCAAGTAATGCTTATATTTCCCAAATCCTTGCCTATCACAGACAACAAGCGGAGATTCCTACTACCCTTCTACCCTGGTTCTACTGTTTTTGGATTATTATCCTTATTGAGATGTAAGTGTTATGATCCTTTCCTTCGTTTATAGCTTGACACCTAACAACTTCTCAATAAAATAAAGAGTGCACTAGCCCATTTCAGCCTTTATTAGGAGACCTTACAAGCTCTTGTCTATCCTACAGGTGGCTTGAATGCACAATATTGAAACACCTCATATTACTGGTGTAATTTGGTTTTAGTCAAATCCGAATAGACCCACACTGCCAATCAGAAAAATTGATCTGCCGGAACAGAACCAAAACGGATAGGTGTCTATAATACGTGGTATGTCATAAGTTCTCAACTTCATTCCAGCTAACGGAATCAATAGTGCCGTTTTTTGTGGTTTTACATGTGGCTTTTCTCCTTCCTTTCAGCCAGCCTTTATTAATGATCTCGTGTTGACCATTCTTAGATGCCTCATGCACCATAATACAACGTCGCGGATAAAACATACATACCCCTCGACAACGGGAGAAGATCCAGGGACATCACCATTAGCTACCATCTTGGTATGATTCCTCTCTTGTCCTTAACATACATCTCTAGCTTCCTTTACCCGCTAACCCCCCACCTTTGTTCTTTGACATCTGGGGCTCCCAATCTTCAACTCTCATGGTGGCCAAAAAGCCTAGGGTGTGGATGCCACGAACAATAGAGGGGCATGCTGATATGGAGAATGATGTGCAAAATTTAGAAATAGGTTTTTCTTTGATACAGTATTATCTTTTCCTATGTAATATGGTGAAGACATTAATGATATAATGAGGATTACAAATGAGATGTTGTGATGTCTTCAAACCAGACAGAAAGTCTCGACAAAGGACTCAAATTTATTGCTCTCAATCACAATAGTTAAAAAGCTGTGTTAACAAATTTCGTTCTCATACAATCAGTCAGTTTTTCATATATCTTAACTTATGGCATTGTGACTATAGGATCTGTATTAGATTTAAACTTGTCATAGAACTGTTAATGAAGCCTGGCATTCTTTGTACTAGCTTAGTTGCTTTTTAAATGCTTTTTTAATCTAAGTTTTAATTGTATGTTTTGTATATTGTCTTTTTGTAACAGCCCTGAAGAAGTCCCTTGAGGACGAAACGCTTTGGCTGTAGACCCTGTGTATAGCTTTTCAACTGAATTGAATAAAGAAACTTCAAGAATACAAGAAATAGTTGATATGATCATTACTGTTTACCTTATTAGAGATAACAGTTTCTAGAAACGCTTAAGTGGTGCACCTTGACCTTTCTTTCAAGGCCAGAGGAAAAGTGTCCGGGTGAATCCAAGGGTGGATCGAAGATCTGAAGAACCTGAAAGCAGAAGGGACAGAGTCTGGGTCACTAGCCAGTGACCAGGAAGGAATCAGGAAGGAACCAGGCAATGTCGGGTGATTTCAGGTGAAGTAGTCAAACTTGTCTCTTCAGCCACGAGGTCCAAGAGGCCTCGACGATGACCAGGCGCTGGATTCGAGCTGTCCCACGATGGATCTAGTGGACTGCGGTGTCAGTATCCATATTGGACCCAAAAAGCTTTGACAACCGCAGCTGACACAGGATGTCGAGATTGGCTCTGTTGCAGACCAGCAAGGTCTGTGGTACTTCTCCTTTTCAGGGAAGCTGGAGCAACCCTGGAGCAACCAGGAAAGTGAGTTAGTTTTAAAATTGAGTCTTCAGGGGGCTCACTACCCAATGGACCAAGAACTTGGAAGACGCGTCAAGCTCAAATGCAAAAGTGGGGCCCACGGAACACTTGCGGAGTGTGGGGGCCTGGGCTTTAGTGCAAACGTTGCTCGGGGCTGGAGCTTCAGGCTCCCCAAAGCACAACTTCACAATACCTCGTTGAACGAGTGCAGCTTGCAAAATGCAGGATTTCCAGGAGTACCGGTCCCACGTCTCTCGTGTCCGCCACCGGTCTCAGCTTTGCTGTGGACTTGGGTCGGGTCATAGAAGTCTGGAAGTCCAGTTCCTGTGTCGCAGATTCTTCAGAATCTGACGGGAGCATCAAAAATGCAGACTGGCAAATTTGCTGTTGGTGCCTGTTTGAACAGGGTGGTCACTCCTTGACCACAAGGGAGATATCTTCCGTCTTCCAGTCAGAATGGAACGTCGAAGGTCCAGGATATGTCTTTCAAAGATTCGTCCAGGGTAATCTAAAGTCCTAGGGACACAGCTCCTATACTTATACTAAGGATGGGGGCTGGACTACCTGGCTAAGTCCCTCCTATGGGTGGACCTGAGAAGGGGGTGGTTACACCCCTTTCCCTTTGTCCAGTTTCGCGCCAGAGCTGGGGCAGAGTGCCCCAGCAACTGGTTTGAACCGGGCTATGCATGGAGCAGCTTGTGTGAATGCAGCCCTCCCTGCCCCAATACACAAAACCCTGTCTGGGGAGGTGCCAGTACCTCCCTGGACAGGAAACCTATTGTCCAGGCCTTCCCTGCCAGAGTTTCGTCCAGCCATTAAACGTAATGGGGTAACCCAGTAACCCTCAGAACCTGGGTAGTTAAGCTAAAGAAAAACAATGGTTCTGTCGGAAAACACAATTACATTGAAAATATACTGTATACACAATTTAAGAGACAAGATTCTAAGAAGAAATCGTGAAAAACAAACAACCACCTGACCACATAAGAAGGTGTAGGCAAATTATTGTATTTTAACCTTCTTCACTGTTTGAATCAATTGAAGCTGTCCAGAACATACAATAAATAAACAAACTGTACACTTTAGATGTGAGTCGTGACTGGTGACTGGTGACTGCATGCTCAACAAAAGATTAGACAGAAAACATAGTCATGGACATACATATATACACTGAAAAAACCATAGGTTTCACACACTTTATAGATAGGAATTAGCATTTTAAAAACTTTGTAAATTCATTTAAAAACCATAGGTTTTATATGAGTTATAGTTAGCCCGACAATTTACTCATACAAAACCATTGAAATTCCCATGTTATAGTTAGTTGTACTCACTATAATTTGCGCGCCCGCAATGCACTGCTAACGATGTCACATATTACATCACTTATGACATAGTCAGTGACATCACTCATGACATCACTGATGACATCTCATGACAACTAACTATAACGTGGGAATTTCAATGGTTTTGTATGAGTAAATTCTCCGGCTAACTATAACTGATATGACACCTATGTTTTTTTTAATGAATTTGCAAAGTTTTTTAAATACTAATTCCTAACTATAACGTTTGTGAAACCTATGGTTTTTTCAGTGAATTTGCAAGGTTTTTAAATGCTAATTCCTAACTATAACGTGTGTGAAACCTATGTTTTTTTAGTGAATTTGCAAAATGCTAATCCCTAAATAAAATGTGTGAAAATATATGTTTTTATTATCAATATAAATACAACATCAAAACACTCAAACTAGTTTTTTTTTACGTGCGCGCATCGTGCGCGCATCCAGTTTGAAAAGAACACAAAATGGCGGCTGAAGGGTGCGTTGGGGGTGCGTGCACCATGCGCGCACCTCGCAGGTTTTTTTTTTTTTTAAATGGGGTTTTGGGCCGTTGGGGCCTTTAAGGGCCCCCCTGAGGAAACCTAGGGGGTCAGGGAGTCTGTTCCTTGCCTCCTTTGTGTGTTTTGAAACTTTTATAATTATCGAGTAATACGTCATTTTTGTGTGCTGTGCGCGCACGTCAAATCATGTGACTCAAAAACAACACTTTTCATTGGTTAATACTAGTTTCTATCGGGAATCTTCAAAAACCCCACCCACTTCCCTCACTATTTGCTTTATTCTTCTGCAAGAAGGACCCTTTTTGGAGCTGGAAGCAGAAAAAATCAACAGGATGGCAGAAAGACAGGAAACAACATCTTCTTCTTCTGACTCCCACCAAGAATATCGCCAGCGAGCCAAGAAGGGGAAATCTTCTTTTATTTGGACGTTTTTTACTTTTCCTGAGGGACTAAAAAAAGGTAAATGCCCCTAAAGTAACGTGTACCCTTTTCTTTCAAGGGGAAACCCTCTCAAAAAATATTCCTTTTCAATCCATACCATGACCAGGCATGTAAAAAATGTGCACCCTGTGCAATATGCCCAAGCAGCCACAAGAGCTCTGGCCCAGCAGATTCCACCAGCTGTGGCCAGCACATCTACAGCTCCACCTCCATCGCCAGCAACAGCACAAATGGGCCTTAGGCCATATCTGGCGCATGTGCATATGCGGTGCAACACATGCTTTGATATTATTGTTTATGGAGAACAGAGCCTGAATCTAATTGAACGCAGCATTCAGAACCATAAATGCTCTGAAAGGAGATATTTATTTTTTTATTTTTCATTTTTTTTGTTCTTGTTGAACAGTTTCCATGTTGCAGTTTCTGAATTTTCTTCAAAAAAACAAAAAAAATATATAAAACTTTAAAAAAAGGAAAAAAAATATAAAACAACAACGAAATAAAATAAAAGTTCTTTTCAGAACTCATTCATTTCTCTAAAAAGAGTTGTATTACTAACACACTGTGCCGTTCATTTTGTTAATGAAAGCGTAGTGCATAAATGAATGATTGAAATGACTGAGTGAAGGGGAGGAAGGGACTGAGGGAAAGAGTGAGAAAAGGGGAGTATGGTGATTGAGAAAAGGGGAGTCGAAGAGTGACTGAAAGAAGGGGACTAAGGGTAGGGGAGTGAGTTAAGGGGAGTGAAAAACTAAAGGAAGGGCAGTAAAGAAAGGAGAATGAGGGAGGGGGAGTGAGAGAAATGGAGCAGGGGCAGAGACAGAGAAGGGGAGGAAGAGACTGAGGGAATGAGTGAGGAAAGGCGAGTATGGTGAGTGAAGAAAGGGGAGTCAAAGAGTGACTGAAAGAAGGGGACTAAAGGTAGAGGAGTGAGGTAAGTGAAGAGAAACAGTAAGGGAAGGGCAGTAAGGAAAGGAGAGTGAGGGAGGAGGAGTGAGAGAACTTGAGCTGGGGCAGAGATAGGAAAGAAGAGAAAGGGACTGATGGAATGAGTGAGGAAAGGGGAAGGAACCATTTATCATTATATTTGTTATTGGTTTATTAACGAGGATTTGTATGGGTAAATGAATGTCTATGTGGTCTGGTGGGGGGGTGTATGATTGGCCAAAAATGTGTTAATATGTCATTCACTAGGTATATGAGGTTAAGACTACATGTTATAACAGTGAGTGTATATGTTTATGGGTGTGGTGGTGATGAAATATGTCTCTCAATGGAACATGTTTATTAAACTTAAAAACAAAAGGCAGTGTATGTGACAGTTATATCTAATTAAGTGTGCCTAAGACTTAGTGATTGAATGAGTCAGTTTATAGATAACTGTATACTTGTAATAGTGATTTTATAACACACTAAGTGCGTTACTATCTATATAAATAGATAAAGTGGTGTTTGAATAAGTGTGTAGATAAGTAAATGTAAGTATAATCAATTATTTCCATAAGTCAGAAGGATTTCTTTATAAGTGAATACAATGTGTGTTGGTGTGTGTTAGACCTGTCAGCCCTTTGGGTGGACCTTCCTGTTTATTTATTTATTTTTGTCCCCTTTCTGCCCCTCATTTCCCTTCATTTTTGCTGTCCACTGGAATTTTTAAGGTGTTGACCTGGGGGTTAGGTACTCATTGACCCCATGGTTCCTCATAGGCCTAGGAAATCCCTCCTTTTCTGAAGGCAAGTTCAGTCACACAAAATGGTGGCCAATAACTGCCATAACTGACACTTCAGGAAATGGGGCCCATAGGATAGCATAGGGATGCTCTAGAACCTTCTAGCTGGTTCTAGTAGCCTGAGGCCTGCCTATATAAAGACCAGTGGGTGGGCGGACATTTTGTACTGACCAGAGAGTTGAGGAGTGAGGCAGTGGTTTGGGGAGGTAGGCGCACTAAAAGTGGTTAGATCGTCCCATAAGTCGTCAGCCTCTTCTTTGAGGACATCTCCCCCTAGCCATTGACCGAGCCCTGTCACTAGGCTATTGACATTATTGGCCAAGACTTCTGAAGAGATCCCTGTGGGAAGCGACTTCGAACCCCCCCCTTTAAGGGGAGCAGTCGTTCGTTGGCAGAGAGCAGCTTAGGTGACAGAGACTGTTCCACGAAAACCTCCTCACCCTCCCTCTAGTGTAAGGGAAACTTCACCTGGTGGTCACTGTCCACAGCTGCCCCGCCATCGTGTGCCTGGCTTGTGGACGCGGGCCCCCGGCGGGAAGATCTAGCAGAAAAGGACCCGGTTCCTGAAGCTAGCGCAGTGATTTGGGAGGAGCGGTAGTGAAGGGGCGGGAACCAGACCAGACCAGCCCCCCTCCGCTCCCTTCCTCTCCGTCAAGCCAGGAGAGGGCGGGTCGCGGACCCAGTGGCGTCATCAAGGGAGCCTCAGGAAAGCTTCGACTTCGCCAGCTACGGAGAGCCTGCAGCGTCGCGGCTGTGAGCGGAGCCGAACCTCGAGGGCGTGACCAGAAAAGGCGGCGCAAGCAGACCATCTGTCCGGGAGGAAGTCACAAGAGCCCGGTAAGACGGTCGGAATGCGCAGGACCTCCCCTTGGAGCCGAGTAGGGTCTTGCTTTTGTTCTTGACTTTGCGCTAGGTGAGGGGGGAGGAAAGGAGGAGATTTGCCCTGACACGGCCCATTAGATAGTGCTGGCAGCCCGGAGGAAGTCGGGTGATTGGGTCAAATCGAGACGCTAGTCACGTATGTAATCCCTGTGAGCTTTGGAGAAATGTGCAAACCGGCAGTATAAAGTGAATAGGGGGTGACCCGAGGGGAAACTTTAAGACCTGCAAAACTGAAACGGAATCAGCAGAAGAAAGAGCCTGAACCCCTAGGGTGCAATCAATCATTTGAACTTCTTTAGTTCAGTGGAGGAGAACTGATGTGGATGGTAGAACAGGACTAAGGCAGGGACTTACACCAGCCATAGGAGCTAATCTGCCTCCGGGTGAAACCACCATTAAAAATCAGAACTACACCAGGAGAGGGGGTAGAACCGGTGTGAAATATAAAGTACAACTGTGATACTATTGAAATTAGAGTGCCTTTTTTTACAGGTTGGAATCGAGTTAGACAACTCAGGGTGGTTGGTGTAGAAAACCCCTTCTTGAACCAGATTGATGTAGAAGACCCTAAATGATTGAAGGGATCCTAATGTGCCAAATGAAACCTTGGAATTGAAAAAGCTTTGCCAAAGTAGCTATGTAACTATGAAGGTGACAAAACGTACATGTGTGGGAAAAGTTATTGTACTGTGATAAATGTGTATGAGTAACTGTCTTTGAAACTAAGAGAACCAAGAAACTAACTAAAAAAAGAAGGAATATAAAGAATTTTCTACTTTTCTAAACAAGGTGTGCTGTGTCCTTTTTGGTGGATGTATTAGGTGCGATGCAAGGATAACACTTTTGCCTCGGATTAGGTCCTTCCACACTGTGCCAGGCTACCCTTTGTGATCTTCGTCAGACACGGTCGCTCACCTCTACCTCTGCTCACTGTACCTGCTCTACATTGGGTATTGTTAGCGCTCTCCAGTGCCTGCATTAGTGTTTTAATTTGTGCAATCTTACAACGCATTTATTGTTTGCCTGCTGTGTTTTGCTAGACTGTAACTTCCTGTGCTCGCACGCTCTGCCGATCGCTTTACTCTATGTTATACCTGCTGCTGTGACCCTCGCATAGTGTGCTCCGCTCCCCAGGCGCCTCGCTGACCAACTCATTTCTTGGAAGCATTTCCCCATTCCGATCGGCGTTTCAGTCCCAGCCGCCATTATTGTTGTTGTTGTGCCCGGTGCCCGCCCCCTCCACCATGCACCCGCCTCCCAGCAGCTCCTCCCCCCCACTAAGAAGCTAGGCTTCCCCCCTGCCCTCCGAGGCTCTGTGACCGCCCTGACTTCGTCAGACACGGTCGCTCACCTCTACCTCTGCTCACTGTACCTGCTCTACATTGGGTATTGTTAGCGCTCTCCAGTGCCTGCATTAGTGTTTTAATTTGTGCAATCTTACAATGCATTTATTGTTTGCCTGCTGTGTTTTGCTAGACTGTAACTTCCTGTGCTCGCACGCTCTGCCTATCGCTTTACTCTATGTTATACCTGCTGCTGTGACCCTCGCATAGTGTGCTCCGCTCCCCAGGCGCCTCGCTGACCAACTCATTTCTTGGAAGCATTTCCCCATCCCGATCGGCGTTTCAGTCCCAGCCGCCATTATTGTTGTTGTTGTGCCCGGTGCCCGCCCCCTCCACCACGCACCCGCCTCCCAGCAGCTCCTCCCCCACCCCTCCCCCCCCTCTTACTTATGACCGATGCTCGTGCGCGCAGCATTCACGCGCAGCGACCGCGCCCCAATCGCGCCGAAGGTGCGCCAAAGGTAAGCCCGTCTACGCCCGTCCACGCCTGGACCGCGCCCAGCGCCAGACCCCCTTGCCACTCGCGCTGCCCTGCCCTCCCGCATTACCTATGATGCCGCCACCCTCCTAGCCCTCAACCCCGGTCGCGCCCCCAACTGCGTCCAAGCCGCTCCTGGACAAACCCATGGACCTTTCTCCTGCTACTCCTGCAAATTCAGCGGCACCGACAACATCTCCGCTACGACCACACCACTGACTCCCGACCCCAACCACCTACAATGCATCCTTCTCAACACCCGATCGGTCCACAGACACGCCATTGACCTATGGAATCTACTAGACACCATTTCTCCAGACATCGCCTTCCTAACGGAAACATGGATGAATGCTTCCTCCGCACCAGACATCACCATTGCCATCCCTGAAGACTATAAGATCACTCGGACCGTACCAGCCACACAGGAGGAGGAATCGCTATCGTCCATAAGAAATCAATCCGCATCTCAACCAGCTCTGACGCCAACCTCGCCAACTCCGAACACCTTCACTTCCAGATCCACATCGACCCCAAAACCACACTCAGAGGCACCCTCCTCTACAGACCACCAGGACCCCGCGCAAAATTCAGTGAAGACATCACGGACTTCATCACTCCACACGCGCTCCGCTCCAAAGAATACATCCTTCTGGGAGACCTCAACTTTCACCTTGAAAAGATCAACGACCGCAACACCACCACCCTCCTGGACAACCTCGCCAACCTCGGACTTAAACAGCTGGTCACTTCCCCCACCCACATCGCAGGTCACACACTCGACCCCATCTTCACCTCCAGCAATCATGTCTCCTTCAGCCACACTACGGATCTCCTCTGGACTGACCACAGCTGCGTTCACTTCACCTACAACAAGCCCAAACCCACCAACCACCTCCAACCAACTCTGCAAAGAAACTGGAACAAAATCTCCACCGACCAGATCTCCTCATCGCTCCTTCTAAACTCCCCAGCCCACTCCTCGGACCCAAACCTAGCCGCCGCCAACTTCACCCTATGGTTATCCAACACCGCCGACACCTTAGCACCACTGAAAAAACGTCAAAGCAAACCTGGCAACAAGAAGGCCTCATGGTTCAACGATGATCTTAAGAAGTCCAAGAAACTCTGCCGCACCCTTGAAAAAGCGTGGAAAAAAGACCCAACCACCAGCACCAAGGACGCCTTCAAAAACGCCACCCGCACTCACCACCAACTTATCCGAAAGGCCAAGAAAACAGCATTCAAGGATCGACTCGACAACAACGCCCACAACAGCAAGGAACTTTTCAACATCGTCAAGGAGTTTTCCAATCCCTCGGCCAACTCCAACGACATCACCCCCTCTCAAGCCCTCTGCGACTCCCTAGCCTCATTCTTCCACAACAAGATTGCAGACATCCACAACAGCTTCGACAACCAACCCGGAGCCCAACCCACCCAACCACATGCTGAACACTCTCCCCCCGCGAACACCCTTAACGACTGGAACCCAATCTCCACTGAGGACACCATCCGCCTGATGAACTCTATCCACTCAGGCTCCCCCACAGACCCATGCCCTCACCACATCTTCAACAAAGCAGACTCCGTCATAGCACCGCACCTCCGAGACGTCATCAACTGCTCCTTCAACTCCGCCACCTTTCCGGAAAACTGGAAACACGCTGAACTCACCGCCCTTCTGAAAAAACCCACAGCGGACCCCACCGAACTCAAAAATTACCGCCCCATCTCGCTCCTTCCATTCCCGGCCAAAGTAATCGAGAAAGCTGTCAACAACCAACTCGCCGCTTTCCTCGAAGCCAACAATTCCCTCGACTCCTCACAATCTGGCTTCCGAGCTAAACACAGCACTGAGACCGCCCTCATCGCAGCAACAGACGACATTCGAACTCTACTGGACAATGGAGACACAGTCGCCCTCATCCTCCTCGACCTCTCTGCAGCATTCGACACAGTCTGCCACAGCACCCTTCTACAACGCCTCAGCAACATCGGAATACATGGAAAAGCACTTGAATGGATCACCTCGTTCCTCACCGGAAGAACCCAGAGAGTCCGCCTACCACCATTCAAGTCCGAGGCCACTGAAGTCATCTGTGGCGTACCACAAGGATCCTCTCTCAGCCCCACCATCTTCAACGTATACATGAGCCCCCTCGCGACCATCGCCCGCCAACACAACCTCAATATCATCTCTTACGCGGATGACACTCAACTTATCCTTTCTCTCACCAAGGACCCCAGCACCGCCAAAACTAACCTACACGAAGGAATGAAAGAAGTTGCTGAATGGATGAAACACAGCCGTCTGAAACTGAACTCAGATAAAACAGAAGTCCTCATCCTAGGTACTTCCCCCTCTGCATGGGACGACTCTTGGTGGCCGGAAGCCCTTGGAAAAGCACCCATCCCGACAGACCACGCACGGAACCTAGGCGTTATCCTGGATTCTTCACTTTCAATGAACAGACAAGTCAGCGCCGTATCCTCATCCTGCTTCAACATTCTTCGCATGCTCAAAAAAAAATTCGCTGGATCCCCACCGAAACCAGGAAAACAGTCACCCATGCTCTGGTCACGAGCCGACTGGACTACGGAAACACCCTCTACGCAGGCACTACCGCTAAACTCCAAAAGAAACTCCAACGAATCCAAAACGCCTCAGCCAGAATCATATTAGACATCCCACGCAACGAACACATCTCTGGTCACCTGAAAAACCTCCACTGGCTACCCGTCAATAAGAGAATCACTTTCCGACTGCTAACCCACGCACACAAATCACTCTACGACATCGGACCAGAATGCCTCAACTAAAGACTGTCCTTCTACACCCCCTCCCGCCAACTACGTTCCTCCAGCCAAGCCCTCGCCACTGTACCTCGCATCAACAAGACCACCATGGGAGGCAGATCCTTCTCTTACCTGGCTGCTAAAACATGGAACTCTCTCCCCACTCACCTTCGCCTTACCCAGAACCACCTAGCTTTCAGAAAGCAACTTAAAACGTGGATATTTGACAAGTAATCCTCCTCCCCCTCCTTAGCGCCTTGAGACCCTCTGGGTATGTAGTGCGCTATATAAATTCTCTGACTTGACTTGACTTGACTTGGAGCTCCCAGGTCCAACATAATTGGTGTCCAGTGGTGGGATAGAGCTTATGCTTGCATCCACTTAGCAGTAGCTCAGTGTACTCCATAGACCTACACCTGGAGTTTTCTCCAAGCGGACTCCCTAAATATATTGTTGTTTTTCCAAAATTTACTCCTGGTGGTGGGTGGAGGTAGCTTCTAAATACCCTCTGAATTAATTCCTTCCAAGTGGCTGTCCCGAACTCTCATTGGCAAAATGGAATTTGCACTGGAGGAGTTAGAAACCTATACTGTGGCTCAACTCCGAGCATTTTGTCAGAATATGGGAGTGTTCTTCAAGCGTGGTGCTAAAAAGGGGGAACTTCAAACCAGCTTGAGGGCGTGGGTGGCAGCTCACCCGAATGGGAAGGAGGAGGAGGAGGCAGACAGGGACACTGTCTTCGGGGTAGATGTGTTGTACCTATCTGAGAGGGAGAACTTACTGACAGGTCCCAGAACACTCTCAAGAGAGGGCAGCAGTGTCTCCGTGAGAAGCGTGACTGAAGCCGAACTAGTGGATAGGAAGGAGGAGAGACAGTTAAGATGGGAGTTGGCAAAATTGGAGAAGGCAAGAGAAGAGAGTAGGCTTAGCGCATGAGTTGAGCCTCAGAGAATTAGATTTTAAGGCCCTGCAAGTAGGGACTTCCAATTCTCAAAATGGTGGCAGCGAACCAAAGGATTTGACCAGGGAACCCAGAAATGGTCTACCTAAGGACGTAGTCACCAGCTACAGCACAGGGGATGACATCGCCAAGTGGCTGGCTGCCTATGAGGTCTCCTTAAGAGCCCATGGGATACTGGAGAAACACTGGGGGGGTGGCTTGTATAAGTACATGCCTCCTGCAGGGAGGGATACACTCTTGGCCCTAGAGCAGTGAGAGCAGACCCACTACCCCACCATGAAAGTGGCGCTAATAAGAAAGTTTGGACTGACTCCAGAAAAATACCGTCAGAAGTTTAGGGGTAGTCCCAAACTAGGCACACAGAATTGGGTGGATTTCTTGGACTACGCAAAGAAGGCCTTAGAGGGTTAGGTGCAAGGCAGCGAGGTGGGGGACTATGAGGGGTTGTACGACCTTATTCTCAAGGAGCACCTACTCGAGAAATGTTTTCCCGAGCTGCGTCAACACCTGGTGGACAGCAAGCTGACCAACCCCCAGAAGCTTGCTGAGGAGGCGGACATCTGGGCAAGTACCCGGGTGTCCTCAAAGGGGACTGGAGGGGATTCCCAAAGGACCGGACAGGGCGCCCCCAGAAGAAAGAGGGGGAGATAAAAAGAGGGAGTTCTCAAAAGGCCCCCAAAACAGTTTCCAGGGAAAGGGAACAGGATTCACCCCTAAGGCTAACCCGCCCAGAAACCCTCATCCTGGCCAAAGTCAGCAGCCAAGGGTTGTCCACTGCTTTGAGTGTGGTGGTGTTGGACATTATAAGGGAGATGTCAAGTGCCCAAAGAGACCACCCCCTCCCACTGGAGGAAAAGCCTAGTGGGAGGAAAAGCCTAGTAGTGCTCGGGGAGGAGTTGCCCTTAGATAAGGGGGGTGAGTGGGCGGGTGTCACCTTAGTGTCCCTGGGAGATCAGGAGATGGTTCCTAAGATCCAGGTGCCCTCAAATACTACTAAGTATGGGCAATGGGTCACCATCAATGGCCAAAGAGGGGAGGCTCTGAGAGACACAGGAGCCAGTATGACTATGGTAAGGAGTCAACTGGTGTCTCCAGAGCAGGTGATTCCACATGTACTCCACCCCGCCGCGATGGCTGATGGCAGATTGGGCCACTACCCTGTGGCCGAGGTTCCCTTTGAGTGGGAAGGGGTTGCAGGTTCACTTCGAGTTGCCGTAAGCCCTGCCGTGCCAGTCGATTGTCTGTTGGGAAATGACATGGAGCACAATGCTTGGAAGGAGGTGGAATACCGGACTCATTCGGAGATGCTGGGTACACCTGACTGGGCCTGTGCTAGCACAAGGTGTGAGAAGTTGGCCCGATATGCAGCGTTTGCTATTCTAGCGACCGCTATGTATCGTTCCAAACGTCCCTTATGGTGATTGGTTGTAAGTCAACCTATAGATCAGCTATCCTAGTAGCGTGGATACGAGCAGTCTAAGGCTAAAGACTCGAGAGGGCGCGTTAAGCCAGCTGTTTACCACACATGTACCCCTTGAACACCAAGTGAAAGGACACCACACAAGTGTTATGAAAATAAACAGGATATTTATTAAGATTCACAACAGCCCTGGACTCTTTATGAGGACAGGGTACTAAGCACAAACCAAATCTCTTAGGAAAATACTTCAAGTGCACAATAAAAACAAGTGTCCGAGGACACGGAAAGTTTAAGGTCTCGGGCGGACCCGATAAGGCAAGTCGGAAGCGAGGGACTCGGGACCCTAGAGTAAAGAGGCTATGCAGGCACCGAAGTGCCGAGTTACCTAGCCACGAGGGCTGCGGCTGCACAAGTCTTACAGGCGTCGGGGTCTTCGCTGACGAGCCAGGAGCCGGAAGAAAAGGAGTTGCTGGCCGGCGACCAGTGATGAATAGTTCGTAGAGATCCAAGCCTGGATCAGAGATTGATGATACCTGAAAGCAGAGGGGACCAAGTTCGTACTACTAGCCAGTAGTCAGAGGGTACCAGGAAGGCACCGGTTGGCCGTCACCTCGACCAGGTGAGTGGGCGACGCTAGGCTCTGCAGTCTCACGGACCAGGAGGCGTTGTTGGCGACCACGGTGGAGGTGCGAGCTGTCCCACAAGGATGATGCTGTCGGCGTCGCTGGGCCCAGGATGGGGCAACAAGCCTTGGCAGATCTCAGGGCCACGTCGTGGGCCTAAGATGGCGTCTTGAGTGGACCAGGAGGGTCCGGGGTGCTTCTCGCAAAGATGGAAGCAAGGGCCAGTCTGGAGCAACCAGACCAGCAGTGTTGATTGTCGGATGTCGTCACAGAAGGGCACAAGCCAGCGGCTAGTGACCAGACAACGTGCTGAGCAGCGAGCAGAAGGGCCCCACGCAGATCGTGGAGATGCTGGGAGACTGCACTTCGGTGCTGGAGCGGCTCAGGGTCGGGGCTTCTCGGACCCCAGAGCACTCACCAGAGAATTACTTCGATGGTCGTGCTGGTTAAGAAAGCGTGCAGGTTTTGATGATGGCCGGTCCCTCGAGGTCTCGTCGCACCCACAGATCACAGCTGAGCTGATGACGTGGGTAGAGGTCAGAGGTGCCAGGGAAGCCGGTTCTCGTCGAGCTGGGCTGTCGGATTCCTTGAGGAAGGACTTACAGCAAACCGCAGAGTTCTTAGATGGTGCCCGCTGATGCAGGGTGACTACTCCTTAGTCACAAGGGAGAAATCTTGAGAAGAGTCTCGAATGTCCTTTCGTAGAAAGTAGTTCTTGATTCAAAGATGATCTAATTTGGAAGGGTCCCCGCTCCGGTCTTTATCCTAAAGAAAGGGGTGGGTACATGACTAGGTCCTGCCCTAAGGGTGGGACCAGGAAGGGGGGTAGTTACACCCCTCTCCCCTGCCGGACTTTCCCCAGGCCAGGGCTGGCGCCCCTGGAACTGGTTCTAACCGGCAGATGCGTAGTGAGCACCGGGGTGCCACTCCGCAGTCACCTTCTCGCAAAAGCCCTACCTACCCAGAATACACAAACCCTGTCTGGGACGGTGCGAACACCGCCCTCGACAGGAAACCCTTTGTCCAAGCTCTCCTCGCTGGAAGGACTCCCAGCAGCAGGAGGTCAGACTCGTGTCTGTGGTGGCAGCATCCATTTTGTGGAGCTGAGGCTTTAGTTAACTTTAACCGGGGTTCACAGTTACGTACATGTCGTGTCCCTCTAGAAGGGCGGAATGCTAACCTCGTCGCCAGAATTGGTGAGGGGGCAGCATCCCGATTCGTATGACACCTTACTCGACATGCCTTGATAACGCGACACCGAAGTTACCGATGTGGTACGCGTTATCAGGGAACAGCCATTGGGTCTTGATTCCGCAAGCTGCAACCGGGCTCGGCTCGGGCCAGAACCTAGTTCACACGAGCCCACGCACTCTGCCTTCAGGATTGTCAAGGCCTGCCATAGGAGTGACTGATAGGAACTCGGGTGTCCATTGTATGGTTAGATATAGGGCTACTATATCTAAAGCAAAGGGTGATTACACGACTTCGCCCCAGCTGTCATGCAGCCAGTTGTGTCAAATTTAGGAGGCCAGCCAGGGGTGGCATAATACATGCTGCAGCCCCTGGCGGCCCTGGGTACACCTATGCCCTGCGTTACGGGGTCTGATAAGGTGGCCCAGTACCAATTGGTAAATGCACCTAGGGTACATATCGTAATTTAGAAAGAGAACAGCCAGGCTGTCGGTCTGATTGGCAGGCCCACAGCCAGAGAAAGTCGTAAACCAGTGAAACAAAAGCAAAAAATCTGGGTGATCATAGGATTGCAGACCCTACTCTCCTACACAAGGTCCGTGACTACCCGGAGGGGGAGTTCGCCTGGGCTGGAGCCTGGAACAATGGCCCAGCCTGCTGCCAAAAAGGGAAAGAACCGAGGACAGGAGAAGCCTGCTTCGGCTTCCAAGCCCCATGAGACAGATCGGCCACCTGCGGTGGTGGACCAGGAGTCCGTGGAGGGGGAAGTAGTCTCCCTGGAGGACTTACCTATCCCTGCTGAGTGGCATGTGGAAGGAGGGCCTACCAGGGAGGAGTTTTGGAAGGGCCAGAAGGAGTGCCCTACCCTTGAGGGACTGAGGCGACAGGCCGAAGCCCAGGCAGCAGGGAACATTGCTGGGAACTACCATATTTACTGGGAGGACGGACTCCTCTACAGTGAACCTAAGGCACCTTTGCCCGGTTCATCACGGGCCTTGGTAGTCCCTCAACGTCACCGAGCCTTTCTTTTGGAACTGGCTCATGAAATTCCCTTGGCAGGACACTTAGGACAGGACAAGACCTTTGCCCGGCTTGTCCCCCACTTTTACTGGCCTCAGATGAAAGTGGCATCCGACACATACTGTCGGACGTGTGTATCCTGCCAAGCCAGTGGGAAGACAGGGGTGAAGCTGAAAGCTCCCCTGGAACCACTACCTGTCGTTAGCACCCCCTTTGAAACGGTGGGCATCGACATTGTGGGGCCATTGGATCCACCAACTACAGCTGGTCACAGGTTTATCCTGGTTCTGGTGGATCACGCCACGCGGTACCCAGAGGCAATTCCTCTGAGGACTGTCACTGCACCTGTAGTGGCTAGGGCCCTGATGGGGATCTTTACCCGAGTGGGTTTCCCCAAGGAGGTTGTGTCCGACAGGGGAACCAACTTCATGTCAGTGTACATGCGGGCTATGTGGAAGGAGTGTGGAGTTACCTACCGGTTTACCACTCCTTATCACCCACAGACCAATGGTCTGGTGGAAAGGTTCAACAAGACCTTGAAAGGCATGATAAGAAGTCTGCCTGAGAGCCTGCGGAGGAAATGGGACGTCCTCTTACCCTGTTTGTTGTTTTCTTACAGGGAAGTGCCACAGAAGGGAGTGGGCTTCAGCCCCTTCGAGCTTCTGTATGGACACCCTGTGCGTGGACCTCTCAGCCTGGTGAAGGACGGATGGGAAAAGTCTCCCAGGAAGCTTCCCCAGGATGTGGTGAGTTACATGCTGGCTTTCTGGAGCCAAATGGCTAAGTCGTGGAAGCAAGCTTCAGACAACTTGGAAGCCAGCCAAGCAGTAATGAAAGAGTGGTATGACCACAACGCTCACCCTGTGGAGTTGGAGCCAGGCCAGAAAGTGTGGGTGATGGAACCTGGAGAGCTAAGTGCCCTCCAGGATCGCTGGACAGGCCCCTTTGAGGTGATGGAGAAAAAGGGTAAGACCACCTACCTGGTGGATCTTAAGACCCCTCGACAGCCCTTACGGGTGCTGCATGCCAACCGTCTCAAACCCCACCATGAGAGGCCCGAGGTCATCTTGATGATGGTGACTGATGGAGCAGAGGAAGCGGAAAGCGAGCCTCTCCCTGATCTCTTTTCGTCTCAAGAAAAGGATGGGTCGGTGGAGGGAGTGATTCTCTCCCCATCCCTAACTCCTGAGCAGCGAGAGGACTGCTGCCAGGTCTTGGAGCAGTACTCATTGTTGTTCTCCCTTGTCCCGGGAAGGACCCACCTGTGTACCCATGATGTGGACACAGGAGACAGCCCACCAGTGAAGTCTAAAACCTACGGGCTGTCAGACAAGGTGAAGGCCAGCATCCACAGTGAAGTTACCAAGATGCTGGAGCTAGGGGTCATTGAACCCTCTAGAAGCCCCTGGTCCAGTCCGGTGGTTCTGGTACCAAAAGCTGCCCCACCGGGAACCACTCCAGAACTGAGGTTCTGTGTGGATTACCAGGGGCTGAACTCAGTAACCAAGACTGATGCACATCCAATCCCTAGGGCGGATGAACTTATTGACCGGCTGGGAGCTGACGAATACCTGAGTACCTTTGACCTTACTTCAGGGTACTGGCAGATCTCCCTTACAGGTGGAGCAAAGGAAAGGTCAGCCTTCTCCACGCCTGAGGGCCACTACCAGTTCTGTGTGATGCCCTTTGGGCTCAAGAACGCCCCTGCCACTTTTCAGCGGCTGGTGAACCAGGTCCTCTCTGGAATGGAGGCTTTCTCCGCTGCTTATCTGGATGACATTGCTGTCTTCAGCAGCAGTTGGGAGGACCATTTGTGTCACTTACAAGCAGTTCTCCAGGCCCTGAAACAGGCTGGCTTGACAATCAAGGTCAGTAAATGTCAGATTGGGCAGGGGTCGGTTGTGTACCTAGGCCACTTGGTGGGTAGGGGGGCGGTGCAGCCCCTCCAGGCAAAGATTGAGGCAATCATGGCCTGGTAGCCGCCCAAGACCCAAACTGAGGTCCGAGCTTTCCTGGGCCTCACAGGTTACTACTGGCGCTTTGTGAAGGGGTATGGCACTATTGTAGCGCCCCTCACTGAGCTCACATCTAAGAAACAACCTCGACGGGTAGTCTGGACGGAGGCTTGTCAGCAAGCCTTTGAGAAGCTGAAACAGGCAATGTGTGCAGCACCGGTCCTGAGGGCCAAGGAGTTCATTGTCCAGACAGACGTATCAGAGCATGGCATTGGGGCAGTGTTATCGCAACTCAATGAAAAGGGTCTGGATCAGCCTGTTTCGTCCTGTCTAGGAGATTGCTTCCCCAGGAACAAAAGTGGAGTGCAATAGAGCAGGAGACCTTTGCGGTGGCATGGGCTCTGAAGAAGTTGCAGCCATACCTGTTTGGCTCGCACTTCCTGGTTCAGACTGACCACCGACCCCTTCGTTGGCTGATGCAAATGAAGGGAGAAAATCCCAAGATGTTGAGATTGTCCATCTCCCTACAGGGAATGGACTTCCGGGTGGAATATCGGCCTGGGGTGGACCACGCCAATGCAGACGGTCTCTCTAGGTATTTCCGCCTTAGTGCTGAGGACTCCCAAGGGGTTGGGTAGCTCTCCCCACCTTCAGCTGGGGGGGACGCGTGTTAGACCTGTCAGCCCTTTGGGTGGACCCTCCTGTTTATTTTGCCCCTCATTTCCCTTCATTTTTGTTGTCCACTGGAATTTCTGAGGTGTTGACCTGGGGGTTAGGTACTCCTTGACCCCATGGTTCCTCATAGGCCTAGGAAATCCCTCCTTTTCTGAGGGCAAGTTCAGTCACACAAAATGGTGGCCAATAACTGCCATAACTGACACTTCAGGAAAAGGGGCCCATAGGATAGCATAGGGATGCTCTAGAACTAATAGTTATTGTAGGGCTAAAAGTTATTGTACTGTGATAAATGTGTATGAGTAACTGTCTTTGAAACTAAGAGAACCAAGAAACTAACTAAAAAAAGAAGGAATGTAAAGAATGTTCTACTTTTCTAAACAAGATGTGCGCTGTGTCCTTTTTGGTGGATGGGCATTGGGATACTGTATTAGGTGCGATGCAAGGATAACACTTTTGCCTTGGATTAGGTCCTTCCACACTGTGCCAGGCTACCCTTTGTGATCTGGAGTTCCCAGGTCCAACAGTGTGTAATGTTGAAATAGACATATAAGTATATTTGATAGTGTTCTGTTGATTATTCACTGCATATAACACTGAATCTATAGGTAAGTGATTAGATACGTGTATAGCTCTATGAATAACTGAGTGGGTGTTTTGAAATTTCTATTGGTGTGTCAATGGTTTCAAATATGGCACTTTCTATTTTACAGTGAGTGATGAAAGATTATACTAGTGTGTGATGAGGTGTATTTGATTGTCACATGGATGATGTCATCAGTGATGTCATTTGAGATGTCATCAGTGATGTCACTGACCATGTCATGAATGATGTAGTATGTGACATCATCAGCAGTGGATTGCGGGTGCGCGAGTTATAGTGAGTTCAACTAACTATAACGGGGGAATTTCAATGGTTTTGTATGACTAAAATGTATAGCTAACTATAACAATTGATGCCATTGGAAAAATCCTTTTTACATCTGCCACACCCTGACCTCGTTATTGTGCACTGTGGTGGAAATGACCTGGGCACTTTTTCTGGGGTAGGCCTGGAAATGCTTTTAAAGGACACGTTTGGGCAATTGATGTCACTTTTCCCACAAACTGCCTTGGTATATTCAAATATATGCCAAGGACAAAAATAGAATTGGTACAACCAATATTGTCCACAGATTGAGAAAGCATGTGAATAAGTCTGTTTCTGCTTTCCTCAGAGATTATGGAATGGGTTCTATATGCTACAACAACTTGCGTTACAACATGCAAGGCATTTATAGAAGAGACGGTGTACATTTCACAGATGACGGGAACAGAGTCTTTCTTTTGAATTTACGACTCGGTACTTACTTGTAGGTATCAAAAACACTTTATAAACACAACGGCTCTTTTTAGAGCCAACCAACATCTAAACTCTCAAACATGTTATTTAACTATATTTTTTTGTGTTTGTTTGTTGACGTACGCGCACTCTGCGTGCACCTCGCAGTATTTTTTCTGAAAAAATATTTTTTTTTGCCCGTTGGGGTCCTTCAGGGACCCCCTGAGAAATCCTAGGGGGTCAGGGAGTCTCTACCTTGCCCCCTTTCCACGATCTCCACTATAGTTTTTCACACTCTTGTAAATTGAGGTGCGCGACCGGGTGCGCGCACCTCGCAACTTTTTAGAAAAAAAATGTTTTTTTTGGCCTTGGGGGTCCTTAATGGACCCCTTGAGAAAACCTAGGGGGTCAGGGAGTCTCTACCTTGACCCCTTTCCACGATCTCCACTATATTTTCTCACACTCTTGTACATCGAGGTGCGCGACCGGGTGCGCGCACCTCGCGATTTTGTAAAAAAATAAATATATATTTCTTTTGGCCTTGGGGGTCCTTAATGGACCCCCTGAGAAAACCTATGGGGGCAGGGAGTCTCCACCCTGCCCCCTTTCCACGTTCTGCCCCTTTGTTCACTACAATATGTTGACTCGCACTGACAAAATGGCGGTCAACACTTCCTGATTTCCTCCGAATCGAATGTTGACAGACATCAAACAGCAAATCAAAATTCCGCTCGCGCACAGGTGTGCGCGCACCCGTGCGCGCTTATAGATATATAATTGATTTCAAATTTAATTTTCTCAGCAACTACTGGAGGCATTTACACCATTTAAAGAAAAGCGTAATCTGCAAACCACACTCTACCTTTTTGCCAAATTTCTTATAATTCCATTCAGCCGTTTGGGCTGTAGCCGTGTCTAATCGTCCTATGGAAAATAACATGAGAAAACACATTTTAGGACCCCCTTTTATCTCAGCCCCCACTCGACGAATCCCCCCAAACTTTCAGGGAAGGAGCGGAGCGGAGCGGGCCATCTTCTTTGAAAAATTCGCAAAGATTCATCCACCGGCGCCAAAGTTACTCCAAATAGAATGTTGTGGATTTCCTATGGAAACTAGGTCCTAACTATAACTACCTACTGGCGACCGCCAGTAGGTAATATACAATATTCAAATCACGTGTGTCCACTATTAGTTACACTGGTTTCAAAACGGATCAATTATTTCTTTCGTTAGTTGAAACTTCGTGTGGACCAATAGACAGAACGTCGACGTTTTGACCCTATATGTGATGCGCTGATTTGTCTGCATCTAAAAGCGGGTCATCCTCAAGACTGCAAAAGTTGGACAGCCTATAAATGTAAAATGAGGTCTGGTGTGTCTCAGGATATTAAAGTAAAATTACGTTCACTTGCAAAGCCACTCCGGATTACCTTAGAAAGGAGATTGTATTTAAGGGGTGACTTCAACTGTGATGTGGAAGATGTCAGCTGACAAACTCTGACTTTATGGTTGGTCAAGATCCTACGAAAAGGATTAAGCACGAGAAGCTGTTAGGGCTTCTCACCAACGCGGTAAATCATAACTTGTGGGTAATGAGGTAAGGGCTATGCATACCTTCTTTGGATTTAATTGGTCTTTGACACCAGCCGGTGTGAAGATCCTAGTATTTCTGTGCCGTTATGGCGATCATCTGAAAGGATAGAGTGTAATTCTCAATCGTTGTCACCAATGAATTACTGAGCATTGTAACAGATAACTTGAAAAAGGCCATGCTTACTAATGATGTCACAGTCTGTCACAAATATCATCGGCAAGGAGATGATACTGGGTGCCATGTAGTGCTTACGAACGTGTGTTTCTATTACTTAAATGTAACCAAAGAGCTCGCCTGATGGGCGGATGAACGGGTTCAGGCAAGCACCCAGGACTATAATCTCGGCAGAATGTCGGTGGATTAAAAACCGCTTAATGGTGTAAACGTCACAGACTGCGACTTAAAAGTGGATTGTTATTAAGAGGCATGCGCTTAACAAGAAGGACATTAAAGATACCGTGTATAATCATACAGTCTCATGGTACGTGAATGTAAAAAGCTACCATCCATATAGAATTAATTTAAAATTAAAATTAAAAACCCCCGCCATCGGTCAGTGTTAGACCTGGGGTTACCAGTCCACATAGGGTAGCCTGGCACAGAGTAGGAACAGCTAATCTCCAAAGGCAATTGTGTTGTGCTTACATCACTCACTCACAGTAACCCAGTGCTCCACCACTGAAAATAAATGACACTACACCAGTTTAGAAAAATACGGGCTGTTTTATAAAATTCTCTTCGTAGTTTCTCTTGGTTTCTTAGCAGTGTTTAGATTTTGTTCATAAAATAACTCTGCATTTGATTGTTAGCACATTCACAGATACATTTAGCATAACGGACACATTTCTCCCCCAAATGAAAGGAGCTCTGTAGTAATTCTTGGCCCTATATATGCATAGGATAACCCATAGTTTTAATTGAAGCAAATAACAATTAGACAGGTTCTCTGCAATTCTTCACGACTGTACCTTACTCTGGAAAGATCAGTGTTATTATTGGCAGTAGGCTACAGTGTTTCTGCAAACCTTCCAATTAACCCAGCAGTACCTGAGTTCACAGCGGGGCATCTAAATAAAGACAGTCAAAATATTTTGTCAGTTCCTTCAACCATATAGTTTGATCTGGATGTACAGTGGAATGTTAGATTGTCCCAGTGACCTCTTGGGCTCTAAATAACTCTGCATTCAAAAGGCAATCCCCCCTAACCAATGCTTATTTATTCCTGAATTAACCCTGTTACCTCAGCCCTCAATAGCGGTAAATATAGCCTCCTTCAGGATTCGCTTTCACACAAGCGACTGTAAATAAACAAGGCAGGAACTAACATCAATGAGTCTTGCCCTGAAGAGATATTGCTCACAGCGCAGGTTAACAGTTGTAGATTGTTCCCAGCCTGCGTGTCACTTCGTAGGCACTGTTTATTGTCAGAATTCCTTTTTATCACTGGCAGGCCGGGTAATGCCGATTCTCCCCTCCCGCCACAATTCTCAAGATAGACGTGAGGCCCCCTCAGCTCCTGGGGCCCCGCACTTCATTTCAGGCCTTACCGGGTGTTCAGAAGGTCCCGGTCACCACACTCAATCGCGTGACCTGCACGAGATACGCGGCAGCTGAACAGTGATGATTCCAGCCCCAGCGCTTCAGCCTCCTCACAGCTGACTGGGCCAGAACTTCACTGCGTCTCCCATGGCGCTTCCCTCAGCTCCGTCGTCAGCGAGGGAGGGCGCTAGGCGGGCCAGCCTCTTCCGATACCCGCCCCCTTTCCACACAGCGCTTCTGCGTCAGCCCACACGGACTTCCGCGACTCCGACTCACATCCCTCTTCTCCGCCAATGCAAACCGGGCCCTCCCCACACAATCTCCTCAGCGGGGGCCCGTGACCAGGTGGCGGCACTCCAGCAATATGGACCTCAGTTGCCAGCTGCGACCAGGTAGGATACTTTTGACGACCTCTGGGGCACAGGGACCACTTGGGAACAGTAGCGGTAATGCTACAGACCTTCTCTCCACACTCTCTACGGGGGCAGTTCAGATGAGGCCACAAAGGAAGGGGGACAACTGGCCAGTCTCTTTTAAGGACAGTGGTTCTCCCTGTGGACTCCCCAGGCTAATTTCTTTAATTATTCACGAGCAGTTCAGGGACATCCTTCCCAGGGGCACTAACAGGATTTGAAAGTTACTGCTGATGACCAACACGATGACAGGGCTTAGTCACTAGGCAGGGGGTCACATCAGCCAAGTGGAGTAGCCGGCCCGTGGGACGATCTAACCCCTTCTCAGTGCGCCTTCCTCCCCACACTACCACTTCACTCCTCACCAGATTCTACTCAAGCTCTCTGGTCACTTCTAAAATGGCCGCCCTGGTTCTGACTCTTATATAGACTGGGCCCTGGCTACTGGAATCAGCTGGAAGGTTCTAGAACCTTCCCAGTGTAGTCCTATGTTTCAGGTCTCTGAGGTAAAAATGTGGCAGTTACAAGCCACCACTTTGTGTGTCTATATTTTCACCATTTAAGAGAGCACCTAGGCCTCAAAAAGGTATAGGGAAAAAAGGCACTCAGAACTCTAGGGACAACACCAAAAATTGTAGTGGACGCAAAAATAAAAGAAAAATGTGGAGGTACAAAGGAGAGAAGAAAGAAAAAAAATAGGAGGGATCACCCAAAGGGCTGACAGGTCTAACAGTCAGGAATTAATACAGAATGAAAGGCTGCTGGTGTATGCCTCCTCGTGAGCTGCTAATGTCCCAAATTATGTGACTGCGGATTGCCAGCCTCCGATAATGTTTGCATTACGTGCCAACCTCAATAATAACCAAATAGTGTGTTTCCCGGTGGTTTTTGCAAACAAAGTAGTGTAGGCACGAAGGTGCTGCTACATCCCCAAATAAGGCACTCCTAGGGTGGTCATGAAATGACTCCAAAGGTAGTTGTTCAAATATTGTAATTCAAATGTTTATTCGTAATTCAAAGTTTTTTAACACTACGTTAGGAATTTCTTGAAGCTGAACCTCAGCTAAAGTCGACCAATTAAGCTGTGCACGGCTTTTACTGAATGGCATATCCCACTGGTATTAAGCAATTTTACGGCTTCTACGATGGATTTACCTAAAGCAATTGGCTGAAAAGTGGGAAAAACTTGCTGTGCATTCAAGCGTGTGACGTCTTACTCGTGCTCCGATGCTCATCTGAATGACAGCTCTGGCCCGGGAGAGACTCCTATTTGTCATGCGCGCCTGGGTGCGGACGTGCGCCCGTTATCCTGGCTTGCTGACTCACTACTCCTAACGCGTAGGCCTGGCGTCTGCGTGGTTGTATATGTTGGTGTGCTGCGGTGACTGTGATATCCTACACGTTGTTTCACGGCAGAATAGATTAGAAGCAGTTCTTGATGTGCGAAGGTTGACAAATCATATGCGGTGTCATAATAATGAATATTACCATATTCTTTTAATTACATAATTTCTTAAGCATGCCGCTCTATTGTAATTACATTCAGTGGCTTACATTCTATGTCAGTTATCTAATCATGTTGTACTGCATATTATCACATTTAACGACGACCAATTCGCTGTGTTTACATTCAGTGCTTGGACATTTAGTGGCTCATACATGTCTTCCAAATGATGCTATTTACAAATAAAATATTTATACATTTGGCCCAGCTTTTTCTGCATTGTTCTATAAGTTCATTATTCAGTAGTTAGGTAACTACATCCTGGCACAGTTCTGTAATGGATACACATATATCAACCACTGTTGCATCTTTACAGATTGTAAGAATTATGTGTGAAAATTAGTAACCAGGCCCAAGGTGCATTCTCTAACCTAATGGTGTGCCAGTAAAGTGTGTTTTGGGGCAGTTGGATGTAATGAGAGGGGATTGAAAAGTGCTCATCCGTAGTAGAGCTAGTAATGTGTGTGTCTTCTCCCAGTAAGCTGACTAGGAGTTGATTACAGTTTGCTCATCTGTACACATGTTTCGTCCTGTTCATTCAGTCCATAGGAGACGGACTCCATGGTATGTATCCAGCGGCATTCTTTGAAATTGAGCTGGTTTGTGATGTTTCCTCCCCTCTGGTTTATGAGAACCTTTTCCAGCACAGTCCACTCTATTTCTTTATGGGTGTGTCCCGACGTTGAGTAGTGGTCTACTAATGAAGCCCCCTGTGTTCTGCATCGTATCCTGCTTTGATGTTGTAGAATTCTGTTTTTTACTCTTCGCGTGATCTGGCCGACGTAGATCCTATTGTCCAGGCCTCCCCTGCCAGAGTTTCGTCCAGCAGCAGGAGGTCAGACTCGTGGGTAGTATTCCAAAGTGTTTGACACCTTACACGACATGTTTTGATAAAGTCAAACCAAAGTTAGCATTAACCGCGAGGATTATAATGCACTTAAGAGTATATGGTATGGCTATATCATAGAACAGCTATAAGGAGACAATTCCAAAAGCTGCAGAGGGGCTCAGCTCATGCTAGGGCACCCTCTCACATAAAACCAATCACTCTGCCTCCAGGATTGTTAAGGCCTGCCATAGGAGGGGCTTATAGGTGCTTATGTGTCTATATATAAAGGTAGATATAGGGATACTATATCTAAGTAAGGGGTGATTACACCACTTTACCCAGGCTGTGTGAACAGACCTGTGGTGTCAGTTTGGAAGGCAAACCAGGGGTGGCATAATACATGCTGCAACCCCTGGTAGGCCTAAGGGGCACCTATGCCCTGGGTACCTATGGTACACTATACAGGGGCTCACACGGGTGAACCAGTAACCAATCTGGTATGTACCTAAAGTACATGGTATCAATTTAGAGAGAGAACAGCTGGGCTGTGGGTCTGATTAGCAGGCCCACAGCCACACTAAAGTCGAAAAACCAGAGAATCACAGCAAAAAGTGGGGGTTACCATAGGAAGCAGACCTTAATCTCCTACACAACCCCCCCCCCCCCCCCAAACGCAGGAACATTAAACTAACCTTGACCAGTTGAGTCTTCATGTTCAAAGTGGAGATATCTGGAGAGTCCATCTGCATTGGCATGGTCAGTCCCAGGTCTATGTTCCACTGTCAAGCCAATCCCCTGTACGGAAATGGACCACCTGAGCAGTTTGGGATTTTCACCCTTCATCTGATTAAGCCACAAGGGGGGCTTATGATCTGTCCGAATCTTGAAGTGAGTACCAAACAAGTATGGCCTCAGCTTCCTTAGTGCCCAAACCACAGCAAATGCCTCCCTCTCAATAGCTGACCAATGTTTCTCTCTAGGGGTCAGCCTTCTGATTATAAAAGCTACTGGCTGGTCTTGACTATCTTTATTCAGTTGTGAAAGTACAGCACCTACCCCCCAACTCAGAAGCATCTGTTTGAACAATGAATTATTTGGAGTAGTCTGGATTTTGCAGAATTGGTGCAGTGCACATGGCCTGCTTCAGGTCATCAAATGCCTTTTGACAGCTGACTGTCCACTGAACTTTCTTTGGCACTTTCTTGGAAGTTAAGTCATTAAGGTGTGTCAGTATGGAACCATACCCCTTGACAAATTTCTGTAGTAGCCAGTCAGACCCAAGAAAGCTGTGACCTGAGACTGGGTGGTTGGAGCAGTCCAGTCCATTATGGCCTGGATCTTGCTCTGGTTAAACTTGGCCTCAACCTAGAAGGAGACCCAGGTATACAACCTTGCTCTGCCCTATCTGGCACCTGGTAGCCTTGATAGTTAGGCCTGCCTTCTGCAGGGCCTCCAAAACATTCGTCAGGTGGATCAGGTGATCTTCCCAAGTGGAGCTATAGACAGCAATATCATCTAGATAAGCTGCACAGTAGTCATCCAGACCTGAGAGGACTTGTTTCACCAACCTTTGGAATGTGGCAGGTGCATTTTTCAGACCAAAGTGCATCACCACAAACTGATAATGCCCACCAGGGGTTGAAAATGCTGGTTTTGGCTTTGCATCATCAGTAATTCTGATCTGCCAGTAGCCAGCTGTCAGGTCAAATGTACTCAAAAACTTGGCAGATGCCAATCTGTCAATGAGTTCATCTGCCCTGGGTATTGGATGGGCATCTGTCCCAGTTACAGCATTGAGGCCTCTGTAATCCACGCAAAACCTCATCTCTCACCATCTTGGGTGTGAGGTTTAGGCCTCCTCTCAATTAGGAGCCTAGAGGGAAACCAAGGGACCCAGGTTGCCCTCCACTCAAAGTATTCTCAACAACAAAACCTGGTCCTGATTATCAGAGGTACTGGCTTATAACATCACCAGCCTGCTGCTGTGAAGAGATATATTTAATCTGCAACACATGTTACATTCCTAGACAGGATGTGTCTCAATTCTATTCACTAGAAAGTCTTGTGTGTCTGTGTCTGCGTGTGTTACTACCTTCTACACAGTGCACTTGGTGTTATAGAAAAAATGTGTGTGAGGAAGGAAGGAACCTCACGGGAGCAACCACCAGGGAACTGCTGACTGATACTCGTCAGTTTGTTCCACTTATCATCGTTGGTTCCTTCCAACCTTTAACGAAAATAATGTGAAAAATTATAAGTGATTCATAAGAACTCAAATGTGATCCAAACTGCTTACATCTATATTCACCCGACCCCCCGGGGCTAGAGAACCGCTATTCGATGCTCTACCCTGCTAAAAATGAGTTAGATACCACTAGCTCAATGATATTCTTTATTCGTTATTGGGTGTCTACTCCTATTAAAGCCTACACACTCCTGTTGAGCTTTGTTTTAACCTATAAGAAGCCAACATGTTTCGTTGCCTATCTTGCTTGTTCGGCAACTTCTTCAGGGCTGGGGGTTGTTTGCCACACACTGCTGTGAATTTCAGCACTCAAACCTGTAAAAACACAGACTTAGACACAACAATAAAAACACAGTGACACTAATTATTGGTGCCTAAGCCTCAGCTTCTAGCAATATTTACCAGTTGTTTCATGGACATTAATAATTTACCTGTAGGTGGCCACTCTCAGGCATACCTGTGGCCGCCAATCTACTGGGCTTCAAAGTATGTGTTACTTGCGGTCAACCTGTATTATTATGGACATTATATTGCCATTACGTACATTTTCATGGATCTTTCTGTCGCCCCTATTTCTGGTGTTTAACTCTTACTCAGGAGTTGTACTGCTGCCCCTGTGTACAAGCTTGGAGTGACTACTGTCTCCGTTCTTTCAATCCCTACGCTGATGTTATGCCGAGCTTAGTCCACCCTTGTACGAGCCAAGTTGTCCACCTATCCTTAGGTGAAACCTCAGAAATATCGGCTATGGCTGTCCGTGCACTGAATCAATCACTGTCAGACTGCTCGTATAGTCGGTACTGCTGGTTCAAAAGCTATGTTTGGTCTACATCAGTGTTGGAAATGGGGGTTGCCCAAGTCTCAAAGGGGGTAGCATGGCATCAAGCGGGCAGGCCAAACTTCGAGGACATGTGAAGCATTCACGCAGTACCCTCAGTCAACACACCAGGCACACTACAAAAGAGGCAGGACACCAATTTGAGTTGGAAAATTAAGCAGTTTAGTATCTCCAACCTGCAAGGCAAAAATGCATTAACAGTGTCATCATAACACGGCGCCAACTGGCACCAGAGCCAAGTACTTCAGAGGGAGATTATTTACAGGGGATAAAAAGGGTTGAGTACATAGTCCATAGTCCATAGCTGTAAGGAAAAAGGATGGTTAATTAAACACTAGACCTGGGGCCAATCTGGCGGGGCCAACTCTGGGTCTCATCCTTAGGAGGTTGGCTGAAATTGTAAGTTGCATATTAGCGTAATTACACCTCATGCGTGCCAACGCCAACCCAACCCCTGTAAGGGAAAAACATCATATAATACCAGACAGGAACATGAATCCTCAGTCCCCCCCTGCAACCTGCAACACAAACATTAAGCAGTGCATTGGTATCAACAACATATAAACCAGGCTTGAACCCTACTGCACCTGGGCATCACTTTAGTGTAGGCATAACATTAGCATATTCACATTAGCCACCAGACATTCCCAATCCTGGACAGGGGACGCAGTACGCTCGGCACCCTGCTTTAGCATAAGGCTTGGCCCTAACTTGGGAGGTCAGGCAGGTAGCAGTCACATAAACACTAGGCCCGAATCACAGTGAACCCGGGGGCACTTATGCATTTAACATGGACCTGACTCTAGGCCTATGAACCTCGGGCGTACCCATGCAGGGGGAGCATCAGGCCTACACAGGTATCAGGGGGTAGAACACACCTGACTAATCCCCTAGGCACAACAGTTAAATCGCCCTCTAAGCCTCCATAGCTCCTAGGGTGACCCTATGGGCTGGATATAGGTCCTAGGTCCCCCTACAACTGGCACAGTCTGTTGGGACCCAACGTTGCAGGTGCCCACTGCCAGACGGGGCACCTGGGAAGTTAGTCTGGTTCTTGGGGCGGGCACCGACCATATGCCCCGACACACCCCCAACCCACGATGTGGCTGAGTCCCCACTCACCGGTAGACCTGCGATGGGTGAAGGGGCTCCGGCTCCTCTGGATCTCCTTGGAGGTAAGGGCAGGCACCGGCAATGTGCCTCGAGGCCCTTGCCCCACAGAACTTGCGTCGTGGGACTCTCTCTCTCGGCTTCCCTGCGGGGCTTTGCCACACCACCCCCTGTCTCGCGCTCCTTGGGGGGGCTCTTTACTTCAATGCCGGCCCCTCGTCTGAGAGGGGGCCGGTCAGGGGAGGCCTGCGCGGCTCTGGCGCTCTTCTCGGGGCCTCCCTGCTCTTCACCCGGGTAACGTGGATCTCCACAGCGGAGGGGCCAGGCACCTTCAGTGTGCCTCGCGGCCCCCTCCCTTCTGTCTCCTCAGTCCGGCACGGCGCTAGGCTCTCTTCCGCGAGGGGGGGGTGGGGCAGGCACCGACCGTGTGCCTCGATGCCCCCTCCTCTCCCTCGACAACCGGGGCTTCACCTGGGTTCCCCTCTTTCCTCACGGGGACCCAGGGCTTCAGGACGCTCCTCTTCTCGGGCTGCCGGTCGGCAACCAATCCCTGCGCGGCCTCCAGGGGTCACGGCCGCGCAGGCCAATCCGCTCGTGGCGGTGGCGGGGGCGGGCCGATGACGCGGTCAGGCCCCCGTCACGTGATGCGGAACACAGCGGCCTCAGGGCCTGGCGCGGCCCTCTTTCCACCTCGGCGGCCCCCTCCTGACACCGGGGGTCGCTGCAACGATGCGCCGCCCAGCGGGGAAGGTCTCCTCACAGCGCCGGGTTGCGGCGGTGATTTTGGTGTCACAAGGGGTAGGCTCCCTTTTTAATTAATTATTTACTTCACGGGCAGTTCCAACCGGCGTGAGGCGTCAATAAGGGGTAGGCTCCCTTCTTAATTAATTAATTAAATGGCGGACAGCGCCAAAACGAGGGTAGGCTCCTCACACTCGATCCTCCTCACAGTGCCCTCAGGCCACAGCGCAATTCTCCTCAGCAGATGACGCTATTTACAGCGCACTGCTCCTCCCTCTTAGCCCAACAGAATAGAGGCTGTTCAGGGCTTCTAGGGACACGCAGCTCCTCCCAGTCCTTCTCTAGCGCTTCCAACTTATAGCGCTTCCCAGGCAGGACAGTTCAGGTCAGGGCAGCAACAGTCTTGGAATTTACAGCGCTCAGGTAGGCAAACCAGGGCTTCCAAGTAGGCTCTTCACGGAGGGGGGGCGCGAACAGCTCCACAGCCAGCCCCAGGGGCACACTCCTCACCTCCTGGGGGGTTCAAGCCCACAGCATTCCTCCTCTTCTGGGCACCTTTTTCCCTCAGCGCTGGCGTAGTTCAAGGTCCCACGGCGTCAGGGACCTATGAAGAGTCCTCCCTTGTCAGGGGCCCATGGGGACAGCAGCGGGGGGGTTTATAGGGGGGCAGGGCCCAGCTCACAGGCCCATGTGGCGGTAGCACCTCACAGCAGGTCCCCCTCCCTTCCTGGTCCCAGCGCTGACTAACTCTCTGGTGTCACTTCCCCCTATTTATATCCTCCTCCCAGGCAGTGCCAGGACCTTCTAGAATGTTGGCACATCTAGCCTAAACTGGTTTTAGGGGAGGGGGTGAGCACCCTGGGTGCCAGGCTTTCCCTCCAAAAGCTAGGGGTTGCTGGGTATTAATGACTAGACCGCCAACCTAACGCAGTCAGGTGGCACTACCCAGGCCATGGCATCCATTTTAAAATACAATACATTTCAGTCAGGTGCAGTTTTAAAATGGGGGATATTTTCTGTACACCATTTACAACATGTAATTTTACATTTTCAACAAAGTGTCTCACACCACACATGGCCTATACAGGTTTAATCCCATGGGGGAGACATCCTAGGTAAGGGGGTCAAAAGCGAAAAATTTTGGGGGAAAAAGGCCAAGTCCAACAATCAGTCACTCGCCAATAACCCCCCTTCCGTGGCTGTCCCCTCTTACCGGCACCTCCAATAGGCTGTTGCTCAACCGGGCTCCCGTTCCGCTGGACTGGGACCGCGGGTTTGTTTTCAAAGCAAGTAATCAATCCGGATGTGTTTGAGGCGTGTCAACATCCTTCCGTGTATATAGGTATAACGTGACGTTGCCCCATGGCGGCCATCTTAGAGTGGTAAAACGTCATCTCGTATTCAAGTTCTGGCTGCTTCCACTTATAAGATTCTCATAATTGTTTATGCCTGCGGTTATTTTTTGTTTATACCTGCCTTTCATTATAAGAACCCACATGGAGTTGGAAGCTCGATATCAATGCTATTTGTGTTGCAATCACTGTGGTGGCCATCTTAGCTAGGGAAAGGACATTGTGACATGATTGACTCCTGTATGTAATGCCGGAATTTAGGACATTTATATGCCCAGTCTGAATAGTTGGCCAGGAAGAGCAAGTTACTTACCTTCGGTAACGCTTTTTCTGGTAGATACTATATCTGCCTGTGGATTCCTCACCTTGTGAATATCCCCCTTGCGTCAGCAACGTTCGGATATTTTCTTCGTAGCACGCCGACGTGGGACGACGTCACAGGAGCACGGCATCACGCGCGACTCCGTCTGACGTCACCGACCCCATATCAGGCCCACGCCGGCGTGATGACGTCAGTTCCGCCTTTTTTCCGTGCCTTCGAGGCACACGGACGGACCAACGATAGCAAACATGCAAATATACAATGTACACAGTACATATAGAACTAAATCAATACAATAGTATAAACCATATATACAGAAAGACCAGGTATAGCAGAGTGGACAACGGGGAGGCGGGTGGGTCAGTGAGGAATCCACAGGCAGATATAGTATCTACCAGAAAAAGCGTTACCGAAGGTAAGTAACTTGTTCTTCTGATAGATACATCTGCCGTGTGGATTCCTCACCTTGTGAATAGATTCCCACAGCAGTCCCCACTCCCGGAGGAGGGTGTCCACTCTGCTACACCAGGAAGTCTTGGAGGACAGAGCGCGCGAAGTGGCCATCCCTCCTCACCTCGGTATCCAAGCAGTAATGCTTCGCGAAAGTGTGGAGGGAGGCCCAAGTCGCGGCCCTGCAAATATCCTCAACAGGTACACCCCTAGACAAAGCAGATGTTGCAGACTTTGCTCTAGTTGAATGAGCTCTAATACCCTCAGGAGGGTCCTTACCCGCAAGGGAGTAGCAGATCTTGATGCACAGGATTATCCACCTGGAAAGAGTGCGCTTTGCACCGCTCTGCCCTTCTTGCAGCCAGCAAAGCCAACAAACAGCTGGTCGTCCATCCGGAAGTCCTTAGTCCTGTCCAGATAGAAAGACACCGCCCTCTTAGGGCCCAGGCGATGCAGCCTCTCTTCCTCCTTAGACGGGTGAGGGGGAGGATAGAAGGTAGGAAGGGTAATGGACTGCCCAAGATGGAAAGGAGTCACCACCTTAGGCAGAAAAGCAGCCCTGGTCCTAAGAACCATCCTTTCAGCATGAATGGTCAGGAATGGGGGTTTGGAACTTAGAGCTTGAAGCTCACTTACCCTCCTTGCCGAGGTGATTGCAACGAGGAAGATAGTTTTAAAAGAGAGAAGCCTCAATGGACACTTGTGCAAGGGTTCGAAGGGAGAACCCATTAAAAAGGTCAGCACAAGATTCAAATCCCAATGAGGAACAATAAAAGGAGTAGGAGGAAACATATTCATGAGACCCCTCAAGAATCTCAAAACCACCGGAGATTTAAAGAGAGAAGGCTGATCCGGCAAACAAAGAAACGCCGATAAGGCCGAAAGATAACCCTTGACCGTGGCCACAGCCAAACCTTGCTGTGCCAGATAAAGGGCAAATTGTAAAATATTAGACAAATGAGCCTTCAAAGGGTCAATATCCCTGTCCCTGCACCAAGAAACAAATTTTGTCCACCTATAGGAGTAAATGGACTTAGTGGTGTCACGCCTGGCAGAGAGAATAACATCCACCACCTCGTGAGGAAGAGAGAAAAAGAACTCAAGTTGCCCCGTTCAATCTCCAGGCATGAAGGTGTAATGTCTGGAGGTGGGGGTGTAGAACCTGCCCCTCCATCTGAGAGAGGAGGTCTGCCCTGTGAGGGAGACGGAGCGGCGGGTGAGAGGAGAGGTGGAGTAGGTCCGAATACCACACCCTTCTTGGCCAATCCGGAGCAACCAATATGACTTGGGCCCGGTCTTGACGAATCTTCCTCAGAACCCGAGGAATCAAAGGTATGGGAGGAAACGCGTAAAGGAGTTGATCTCCCCAACTCAACTGAAACGCGTCCCTCAATGCTCCTTGCATCGGATACTGGAGACTGCAGAATGAAAGGCAGTGAGCATTCTCGCGAGTGGCAAATAGATCCACCCGAGGAGTCCCCCACATCTGAAAGATGTCGTGAACAACCTCCGGGTGAAGCCTCCACTCGTGGTCGGCAGAGAACTGCCGACTGAGACTGTCTGCACGCACGTTCAGTACTCCGGCCAGATGATTTGCCACCAGACAAATCTGATGGTCCTGAACCCAGGACCAGAGACGCAGAGCCTCTCTGCAGAGACACTGCAACCCTACTCCTCCCTGCTTGTTGATGTACCACATCGCAGTCGTGTTGTCCGTTAGGACCTGAACCGATCGACTGCGAAGGGAAGGGAGGAAGGCCTTGAGCGCCAAACGTATCGCCCTCAATTCCAGAAGGTTGATGTGAAACAACCTTTCTTCCGGAGACCAAAGACCTTTGACCTCCAGGTCTCCCAGATGAGCACCCCACCCAAGAGTGGATGCATCCGTTATCACTGTGGCCACTGATGGAGGAAGTTGAAAAGGCTTTCCTTGCGACAGATTGCCTTCCACGCCCCACCAAGACAGATCCGCTGCAGCTTCTCTGGAGATCTTCACTGACTCCCTGAGATCTCCGTTGTGCTGATACCACTGCCTGCGGAGGCACCACTGGAGCGCCCTCATGTGCCAGCGTGCATGACTGACCAACAGAATGCAAGAAGCCATCAGACCGAGCAAGCGAAGGACCTTCAGGACTGGAACAACCGCTCCATCGTAGAATAAAGGAATCATTTCCTGAATGTCGTGAATCCTTTGAGGTGGAGGGAATGCACGACATACAGAAGTGTCCAGTACCGCACCTATGAACAGGTTGCGCTGGGAGGGCACCAGGTGAGATTTGGGTACGTTTATCGAAAAACCCAACCTGTGTAACAACTGAGTTGTCTCCTGCAGATGATGGAGCACCATCTCCGGCGACTCTGCTTTGATCAGCCAGTCGTCTAGATAAGGGAATACAGGTATCCCTGACCTTCTGAGATGCGCAGCCACCACTGCCATCACCTTGGTGAAAACTCGAGGCGCAGTAGTAAGTCCAAACGGGAGGACCGCAAACTGGTAGTGCTGCGATCCCACCGTAAAACGGAGATACTTCCTGTGCGACTTCAGGATTGGGATGTGAAAATACGCATCCTGCAAGTCGATCGACACCATCCAGTCTTCTTCCATCAGCGCCAGAAGAACCTGAGCAAGGGTGAGCATTTTGAACTTCTCCTGTTTGAGATAGAGGTTCAAAATCCTGAGATCCAGGATCGGCCGAAGCCTGCCATCCTTCTTGGGAATCAAGAAATACCGGGAGTAGCACCCTTGACCCCTCTCCTGCTCTGGAACCACCTCTATTGCACCCTTTCGAAACAGTGCCAGGACTTCCTCTTGCAGGAGAAGCAGGTGGTCCTCCGAACAATAACCTTGGCAAGGAGGGTAATTGGGAGGGAACTCCTGAAAAGGAAGTGCATACCCATTCTCTACGAGATTGAGAACCCAAAGATCTGATGTAACCGATTCCCAATCTCGTAGAAAGTGAGTAAGCCGACCCCCTACTGGCCCTACATGATCCAGAATGGAGGATCTAGGGCTGATTTGCTGATGCGGGTGGGGGTTGGGCATCATTGGAGGAAGTGGAGGAAGAGGAGACTTGACGTCCACGTCCACGACCCCTCTGTCTACCTCTATAGGACCTATATAGAGGGTTCTGCTGCTGCTGTTGTTGTTGTTGGCCCTGCTTGAAGGGACGAAAAGAAGATTTACCAAATCCCTTGAATTTTCTAGTCGTCGACCCTCTCATCTGCAGACCCAAAGACCTTGCAGTGGCACGGCTGTCCTTAAACCTCTCCAAGGCCACATCAGCCTTCTTACCAAAAAGGCCAGTTCCTTCAAAGGGTAAGTCCAGCAATGTAGACTGCACATCCGCTGAGAAATCAGAAGACTTTAACCATGCGGCACTCCTGGTCGCAATGGATGAGCCCATAATTCTAGCAACAGAATCCACAGTGTCCATACCGCTTTGAATGACCATGCGGGCCGCAGCCTGAGTGTCAGAGACCACTTCATTAAAGTTCTTCTTATCCTCCTCAGGAAGTTTTGATGACAATTGCTTCACTGAGTCCATTAGCGCATGCACATATCTACCTAAAAGGCAAGTAGCATTTGATGACTTAAGAGCCATGCTCCCAGAAGAGAAAGTCTTCTTCGCATACTGATCTAATTTCTTAGACTCTTTGTCAGCTGGCACTTGAGGGAAAGAGCCTGCAGCCCTATTAGAGCAAGCCGCCTGAACCACAAGACTTTCCGGAGATGGATGCGTAGAAAGAAATGCAGGGTCATCAGGAGCCACCCTATAGCGCCTTGCAATAACCCTTGAAACTGCAGGAGCAGACAACGGTCTCTTCCAAATCTCCTTAATTGGATCCGTCAAGGCATCAGTAAATTATTATTATTATTATTATTATTATTATTATTATTAAGCTGTTTTATAGCGCGCACAATTACTCCGGAGTATCCTGGCGCGGAAAGAGGGGAACAGTAGACGCAGAGCATAGATCAGCAAACATACTAGACAGCTATTCTAAACAGGTGAGTCTTCAGCGCTTTTTTAAAAGCAGTGAATTCGTCAATGCAACGCAGAGCCGCAGGGAGGGCGTTCCATGCGCGCGCGGCCTTTACTGTCACAGAGTGGCCTCCCAGCCGGACACGCTGGAAGCGCGGGACCAGCAGCAGATGTTGTGCTGCTGAGCGTAAATCTCTGTTAGGGAAGTACCGCGTGAAACGTTTCATCAGATAGGCAGGGCCACACCCATTGATGGCTTTATGGGCCAGAGTCAGAATTTTGAAGGTAATTCGATGCTGTACCGGCAACCAATGCAGGCTCTCCAGATAACTTCTAACACTGATCCGCCTGGAGATATTCCCCAAAAGTCTGGCGGTGGCGTTTTGAATAATCTGGAGCCGCCCGATCAAATAGGCCGGTGAGCCACTGAACAGGGCATTGGCGTAGTCCAGGCGCGAGAGAATTAAAGCTCTCGCGACTGACTCGCAGGCCGGGGCAGGCAGATAAGGGAAACATTTTCTAAGAGACTTCAGAGTCCCAAAGCATCCACCAGTGAGCCTCTTGATGTGCCCCTCAAAGCGAAGGTCTTCCCCAAACCAGACCCCAAGGTTTTTAGCCAAGGTGTTAGAGGCACATGGTGCAGGAAAGCCAACCGGCCACAGTAGGGATCGAAAATCAGGGGGGAACTGGCCATAGAGCAGGATTTTGGTCTTGTCCTCGTTACACTTCAATTGAGCAGACGCTAACCAATTGAAGACTGAGGACAGACAGTTCTGAATCTGCTCAGTGTCCAGCGCCTCTCCAGGCCAGGTAAACAACAGCTGCGTGTCGTCCGCGTAGGCTATAACTTTGGCTCCCAGATGTTCTGCTAGTTCAATCAAAGGTGTCAAATATATATTAAAGAGCAAAGGGCTCAAAGTCGAGCCCTGTGGGACTCCTGTCACGAGTGGTCTCGCCGATGAGGAGTAAGGGGGGAGCCAAATCTGTTGGGATCTAGCCGACAGAAATGAGCTCAGCCAATCTAATGCAAGACCTCCAATGCCAATGTCGGCAAGCCTGGTCAGGAGGCGTTGGTGGGGAACCGTGTCAAACGCGGCAGAGAGGTCCAATAAAATTAGAGCCGCTCTGCCGCCACCATCCAAACACTCTCTGACCGCCTCCGAGATTTCCACAAGAGCCGATTCAGTGCTGTAGGCAGCACGGAACCCGGACTGTGCCTCATGAAGAGCTCCGGAGCTTTCCACAAACTTGTTAAGCTGCTGACAGGCCAGTTTCTCTCCAATTTTTGCCAAAGCAGGAAGCAGCGATATCGGGCGGTAGTTAGTCAGAACCGCCGGATCAGCACCAGCCTTTTTAAGGAGGGGCAGAAGTTTGGCTTGTTTCCACTCAGAAGGCAGGCTGGCTGATTTAAATGAAAGGCCGACTAAGTGTGATATCTCCTGAACAACTACGTCGGCAACAGCCGCTAACACTCTTGCTGGACAAGGGTCCGATGGTGACCCGGATTTCAAAGATTTAATCACAGCAAGAGTGTCAGTAGTTGAAGGAGGGGCAAACTCCGTCAACCAAGCCGCTGGAGCCCTCAGAGGAATCAGGTGTGTTAAGGAATTTGAGGGGATAATAGCGGCAAAGTTGGACTGAATAGCCGCGATCTTATCCTCAAAAAACCCAGACAAACTCTCACACCAATCTTTAGAAGCTGGAACTGTCCGCTCCTCCGCACAAGGGGACAGAAAGCTGTTAACAATTGAGAAGATCTCTCGGCTGTTGTTGTTGGCTTTGGCGATCCGATTGGCGTAATAGATGCCCTTTGCCTTTTTAATACTAGCGTAATAGGTTCTCTGTTCTTTTCGCAGTGTTTCCTTGGCCAAAGGGCAATAAGATCGACGCCAATCCCGCTCAAGTTTTTTACAGGCCAATTTGAGGGAACGTAGCTCCGGGGAGAACCACGGTTGAGAGGGGGAAGAACGCAGTCTGCCTCCCCTCCCTTTGGACGAGACTGAAATCCCTGCCGCCATCCATTCATTGAAGGATGATACCGCTGTGGTAAGGTTACTACCCAAAGTAGGGCGATTCTTAATCAAAGTAGCCGCTAAAGTAATGTTATTGATTTTATTGGTGCAAAGTATATTAGCCCTCGCGGTAGAAGGTCCCAGGGATGGCCAAGTAAACCGAATCAGCTGGTGGTCGGACCATGTCAGAGGTTCAGGGGCTTCAACCTGGAGAGGAAAGTTAGAGGAGATCACATCCAGGGTATGCCCACCTGAGTGCGTGGGTAAAGAGACCCACTGGGACAGGTGGGCCAAGTCCAAAACGTCACTCAGACCTTTACTCTCTGGCAGATCCGCCTCCTCAACATGAATGTTGAGATCGCCCAGCAGTAAAAAACTAGGGAATCTTAAGTGCTCGGGGGGTGATAAGATCACTCAGACCCGAGAGGAATGATCCCACCGGGCCAGGAGGCCGGTAAATGAGGGTGGCCCCTAAAGTGAAATGCGGAGAGAGAACCACAGAAAAATTCATAGCTTCGCCCCCATCCAAAATAACCGGGGAATCCGCATGAAAAGTCAGTGAGTCTCTCAGAATGATGGCAACCCCGCCACCTCTTCCCAGCGCTCTGTCCTTCCTGTGAATTTTATAGCCACGGGGGACAGCTAACTCGACAACCGGAGCGCTGGACGCCGTGAGCCAGGATTCAGTCACAAACAGGAAGTCGAGTGAGCCATCTGACAGCAGCTCGTAGATATCAGCTGCATGTTTGCACATTGAGCGCGCGTTAACTAGGGCAGCCGAGAAAACATGTGAGGCCGGCACCTGGGGAGAGGGAGAGGAGAGTGTCACCGTGCAGCAAAAGCCACAGGTCGGGCAAGAGTCGAGGCAGGGGCATATCCGCGCATCCTCCCCCGTATTCCGGCACAGAGCCGAGCGCAGCGACAGCAGCTGCTCCCTCGAGTACCGACATATGGACTTAGGCATAGTCCGAGGCAGAAAGGCACCCCGTCCTGCGCCCGTCACGGCCGAGGCACGGACGGGCGCAGACGGGCTGACCTTTGGCTTACCTTCGGCGCGCCTGAGGCGCGCACGCCACGCGTGGCCGCTACGCGTCCAAGAGGACATAGTAAATTTGTAGGAGCGCGTCACTCCCCCAGCTAGACCGCTGCCACAGGTTCAGCCGGGGAGAGGACTCCAAGTAAGATGGCCGCCCGCCCTCCACACAAACGGCACACAGCCGCGATGGAACGGGGTCGGGTAGGCTCACCTAAGCAAACAACAGTAGTCAGGTAAGACTATAAACAAGCCCCAGACGTTTTGCCCAATTTTTAAGCTGCCCCCAGCTATGAAACAGACTGACTCGAGGAGCGAGTTCAAAAGGATGCAAAGAATAAAACCAAAAGTCCCAATCACTGTTGGTTCCAGAATGAGGTTAAAATAGTTAAAATATTCACACGAGCGTGTACACAGGAGAAGCGGATCCGAATGAGCTCTGCCACCGCCCACTCTTACCGCACAGTGCTAAGACCGGTGGCTGAATTTGTAGGAGCGCGTCACTCCCCCAGCTAGACCGCTGCCACAGGTTCAGCCGGGGAGAGGACTCCAAGTAAGATGGTCGCCCGCCCTCCACACAAACGGCACACAGCCGCGATGGAACGGGGTCGGGTAGGCTCACCTAAGCAAACAACAGTAGTCAGGTAAGACTATAAATAAGCCCCAGACGTTTTGCCCAATTTTTAAGCTGCCCCCAGCTATGAAACAGACTGACTCGAGGAGCGAGTTCAAAAGGATGCAAAGAATAAAACCAAAAGTCCCAATCACTGTTGGTTCCAGAATGAGGTTAAAATAGTTAAAATATTCACACGAGCGTGTACACAGGAGAAGCGGATCCGAATGAGCTCTGCCACCGCCCACTCTTACCGCACAGTGCTAAGACCGGTGGCTGAATTTGTAGGAGCGCGTCACTCCCCCAGCTAGACCGCTGCCACAGGTTCAGCCGGGGAGAGGACTCCAAGTAAGATGGCCGCCCGCCCTCCACACAAACGGCACACAGCCGCGATGGAACGGGGTCGGGTAGGCTCACCTAAGCAAACAACAGTAGTCAGGTAAGACTATAAACAAGCCCCAGACGTTTTGCCCAATTTTTAAGCTGCCCCCAGCTATGAAACAGACTGACTCGAGGAGCGAGTTCAAAAGGATGCAAAGAATAAAACCAAAAGTCCCAATCACTGTTGGTTCCAGAATGAGGTTAAAATAGTTAAAATATCCACACGAGCGTGTACACAGGAGAAGCGGATCCGAATGAGCTCTGCCACTGCCCACTCTTACCGCACAGTGCTAAGACCGGTGGCTGAATTTGTAGGAGCGCGTCACTCCCCCAGCTAGACCGCTGCCACAGGTTCAGCCGGGGAGAGGACTCCAAGTAAGATGGCCGCCCGCCCTCCACACAAACGGCACACAGCCGCGATGGAACGGGGTCGGGTAGTCTCACCTAAGCAAACAACAGTAGTCAGGTAAGACTATAAACAAGCCCCAGACGTTTTGCCCAATTTTTAAGCTGCCCCCAGCTATGAAACAGACTGACTCGAGGAGCGAGTTCAAAAGGATGCAAAGAATAAAACCAAAAGTCCCAATCACTGTTGGTTCCAGAATGAGGTTAAAATAGTTAAAATATTCACACGAGCGTGTACACAGGAGAAGCGGATCCGAATGAGCTCTGCCACCGCCCACTCTTACCGCACAGTGCTAAGACCGGTGGCTGAATTTGTAGGAGCGCGTCACTCCCCCAGCTAGACCGCTGCCACAGGTTCAGCCGGGGAGAGGACTCCAAGTAAGATGGCCGCCCGCCCTCCACACAAACGGCACACAGCCGCGATGGAACGGGGTCGGGTAGGCTCACCTAAGCAAACAACAGTAGTCAGGTAAGACTATAAACAAGCCCCAGACGTTTTGCCCAATTTTTAAGCTGCCCCCAGCTATGAAACAGACTGACTCGAGGAGCGAGTTCAAAAGGATGCAAAGAATAAAACCAAAAGTCCCAATCACTGTTGGTTCCAGAATGAGGTTAAAATAGTTAAAATATTCACACGAGCGTGTACACAGGAGAAGCGGATCCGAATGAGCTCTGCCACCGCCCACTCTTACCTAAATGGCAGTGTAGGCTCCACAATCGAAGAAGGAGAATGCAAGACTTCAGTGAGGATGTTGGGCTTGTACTCCACTGTGGGCAGCTTTAAGCTAAGAAGGTCAGCAGCCTTCCTAATAACCACGTGATAGGGTGCCACGTCCCTTGATGGAGCATCAGAAGTCGAAGGCAGACCCCACTCGGGAGAGAGTTCCAGACCACTAGCATCCCGAAGCTCATCGAAATCATCATCATGATCAGGAAGCTCGCCTTCTTCCACATCAGAACTTTCATCATCTTTTTGTTCGAGAAGACGCTGAGCTCTTCGCCTCGACCACTCCAAACGAATCGAAGTCGACGGATCCGGTAACGACTCCGACGGAGCCGGTTCCGACGTCGATCGAGGAGCCAGAGCAGCAGGACGAGAGTCATGAACAGGTGTGGTACCTCGATCTCGACTGCGAGGTCGATCCGGAGTCGGCGAAGCCGCACGCGGAGTCGAAGACCTCGGTGGAGCCGTACCGAGCCATGGTGAAAGAGGCGCCGGCATGAAAGGCATAAATGGAGCTGGGGCGTACGACTGAGGAATACCCAGATTGTACGATAATGGACCCATGGGACCAACAGGCGCTCCAGTGGGGTACATTGCCCTAGAATATACTCCAAACATCGCATTGAGAAAATGCAAGGGATCCTGTCCAGGACCAGGAAAGGAAGGGTACGGACCTACCGGATGTTGCAATGGAGGCCGCCCCGACACATCCTCACCCTGACCTTCTGGGTTGGATGTACCATGTTACAACGCATACTATTACAACTACCTACCGTTACAACGCGACCATTACAACGCATACCATTACAACGCATAGCGCTTTGAGGTGCTGGATAGTGGTAAGTATAATTTACTATTCTAACTCCAGTCCCCGTGGACCCTAGGGAAGGTGTTGGATAGTAAATTATACTTATTCCCTATCCTAGAGCGCCCCCCAGCGCAATGCGTTGTAATGGTATGCGTTGTAAAAGTCGCGTTGTAATGGTAGTGCGGAGTAAAAGATGCGTTGTAACGGGTGTATACCTTCTGGGTTCACAGGAGTCTCCGCTGAAGCCGGTTCTTGAGGAGTCACCTCTTCTTCCTCTTCATGCTCCGAGGATACCGGCTCCGGGTCCGGCTCCGGCGCCGGAGAACCTTCTCTTGACAAAGCAGGCGAAGGAGAGACAAAGTCTTTACGATGTTTGTGAGACCTTCTCTTCGAGTCAGAGGATTCCTTCTCCGAATGATGTTTCGAACTGTGCTTCCTCCTCTTATGCTTTCTCCTCGAGGAGCTCGAAGCATGACCGGAAGCCGACTTAGATCTAGACCTAGATCTTTCTCTGGACTTTGACTTCGCTTTAGATCTCGACTCCTCTCCAGACCTCGAACCCGCTCTGGATCTCGACGCCGATCCCGACTTCGACCGAGACCTTTGCTTCGACTTCGATCTTCGTGACGTCGATCTCGAATGTCGTCCAGAATCCTGTTTCACTTTCGCCAAAAGTAATTTAGCTTCACGCTCTCGAAGCGCCTTTGGATTCATTTTAAAACAGGAATCGCAGTTCTTGACGTCGTGACTCGAACCAAGACACCACAAACAATCCTTATGTGGGTCAGTGATGGACATCATGCGGGCACAAGACCTACATGGCTTAAAGCCTGTTTTCCTCGACGACATCTCCGGAGAAGAACCAAGTCGTAAGAGAGAAACAGTGACAATTATTTAACAGAAAGATGCTAGGTATCGCTGAAGATCCCGAAAACCGTTAGCGTCGGAGACGCGGAAAAAAGGGAACTGACGTCATCACGCCGGCGTGGGCCTGATATGGGGTCGGTGACGTCAGACGGAGTCGCGCGCGATGCCGTGCTCCTGTGACGTCGTCCCACGTTGGCGTGCTATGAAGAAAATTTCCGAACGTTGCTGACGCAAGGGGGATATTCACAAGGTGAGGAATCCACACGGCAGATGTATCTATCAGAATACTTAATTCATTATCCTTAGGAAATTCAGAGCGGTGGAAAAGAATACCCTTTGTGTCTGTATTATGGGAAAGTTTGCAAAGCAACCTGTTCCCACGGTGCAGGGTATGTGGTGCAATCATGGGCCAATAACCCTCTGTGTCAAGTGATCACACTGGGCACTGTGACTTGGGGAGTACTGAGAATATGTTTACTCTAAACTACTGTCTATATATTGTCATAGAGGATCCCTCAGGATTGACACCACATCGATGTTCATAGTGAGAAGGGCCTTACATGTGGTATGATCATCTACGTGTAATAACTTTATTACATTCAATCACATCATTCAGGCCCGTCCTGTCTGCTCGTTCCTGATAGATCCAGCGGGCTTCTTTGGAAATCAATCTGTTCTCAATGTTTGATGGATCACCCCATACTTTTTCAAGGACAACCCATCCAATCTCTCTGTAGTTATGTTTGTATTCTTGGTAATGTTCGACCAATCGCGTTGTCAATCTGCTGGCCTTGATGGTACTTAAGCTTTCCTGTATGCGAATCTTGATTTTCCTTGTTGTAAGGCCAATGGAATTCAAGCCACATGGGCACTTCAAATGATAAATCACATTGGCTGTGTTACAATTCGTGAATTTATTGAGATGCCACACTTTTCCGTTCACCAATTGCACACTTTTTGTTCGTTCAGTCAATTTGCATACTGAACATCCTTCACATGGGTAATGTCCTGCTAATGTGTCCTGTGGCTTTGCCCCTTGTTTGGTACGAGAATGTACCAATCTGTTCCTCAGGTTTTGTGATCTTTTGAATGCGAACCTAGGGGTTGGCATCCTGAAGGTATTGGTACTGAGCAGGTGCCATGCTTCTTGATAATTCGGCAAATTTTTGTCAATAGTGGGTCGAATGTAGTGACCACCGACAGACATTCACCTCGTTCCCTTCTATTTCTTTCCAATGCCTCTCTAGGCGTATTTAGTGCTCTCTTCCAGGCTGTCTTCACAATATTTCTGGGATAGGCGCGGTGGCCTAGTTTCTCCACTAGTTCATTCCCTTGTTCCACATACTTCTCCGTAGTGCTGCAATTCCTCCGGTACCGGAGAAATTGACCTACCGGTACATTATCCCGGAGGGCTCGTGGGTGGAATGATTCATAGTGGAGCAAGGAATTCTTGTCTGTCGGTTTTTGATGGACATTTGTTCATAGTCACCAGGACTACTGGACTGGCCCAAGGGCTCTCTGAGGGCTCAATGACTCCCAAATCCAACATCTTTTGGACCTCTGTCCTGATACAGTCCCTGACATGATCAGGTTGCCTGTAAATCTTACTTTTAACAGGCAGACTGTCCCCCAGTGTCCACTTCTTGAGTGCACCAGGTAGTCTGACTTGGAGTCAGTGAAAACATGTATCTGTAGGACTGTACACATTGTCTGCAGTCCGGCTGCTGTTGGTCAGAGAGGCTGCCTGCTAAGGCTAAACCATCAACTGAACCATCATCAGGGTTCTGAGACAGCAGGTCTGGGAGAGGGTCACTCTCTTCCTCCTGTCCCTCATCAGTAACCATGAGCAAGCCCATGTCTGCCGTCAACATATGGTTTCAATCTGTTGACATGAAGCACCCCGTGGGGGCTCCTGGGAGTTCCAAGGTCAACCAAATAGGTGACTTCTCCCTTCTGTTCAACAATAGTGTGGGGTCCACTCCACTTGTCTTGGAGAGCTGCTGGGGCGACAGCCTCCAACACCTACACTTTCTGTCCTGGCTGGTAAACAGTCAGCACAGCCTTTTGGTCATGCCAGGCCTTTTCAATTCCTGACTAGCCTCAAGGTTTTTGGATGCCTTTTTCATGTACTCGGCCATTTGAGAGGTAACTCCCATCGCACCTTCACCAGACAAAGGGGTCCTCTTATAGGATGCCCAAACAGAAGTTCAAAAGGGCTATAGCCAACTCTTCTGTGGAACCTCTCTGTAAGCAAACAAAAGGCAGGGCAGCAGGATGTCCCTCCTCTGCCTGAGCTTTTCAGGGAGACCCTTAATCATGCCCTTTAAGGTCTTGTTGAATCTCTCAACTAGACCGCTGCACTGCGGTTGATAGGGGAGGGTGAATTTGTAGTTCACTCCACACTCCTTCAACATTGCAGTCAGGTATCCAGACAAAGTTTGCACCTCTGTCTGAGACCACCTCCTTCGGAAAGCCCACTCTTGAGAAAACTCCCAGGAGGGCTCTTGCCACAACAGGTGCTGTTGGGGTCCTAAGGGGAATGGCTTCTGGATATCTGGTGGCATGATACACTACCACCTGAATAAATCTGTGCCCAGAGGCTGTTTGGGGATCCATTGGTCCAACAATGTCAATCCCTACACGTTCAAAGGGAACCCCCACCACAGGTAGTGGTATAAGGGGGTCCTTTGTGGTACCACCTGATTTGCCACGGGCTTGGCAGGTGACACAGGAGCGACAAAACTCCTTAGTACCCTCTGACATATGAGGCCAGTGAAAGTGAGGGACAAGCCTGTCCCAAGTCTTGTTCTGGCCAAGATGTCCTGCAAGGGGAATAGCATGGGCTAGTGTGAGAAGGAAGCCCCTGAATGCCAAAGGTATGACCAACCTCCTGGAAGCTCCAGGCTTGGGGTCTCTAGCCTCTGAATACAGGAGCCCATCATCCCAGTAAACCTTGTGGGTCCCACTAGCATTCCCTGCAGCCTCAGCAGCAGCAGGCTGTCTGAGGGATTCAAGGGAAGTGCAGTCCAACTGCGCCTGCCTCAGATCTGCCCTGGAGGGTCCCCCTGTCCCAAGAAACTCAACCTGATCAGGCTCAAGCTCTTCTAGGACAGTTTCCTCCTGGGTCTCACAATCAGCTTCCTCAGAAGGCTGATCCTCTTCCTGAGGCAAGGGGGAAGGCACTGCCTTAACCCTACTGCTTCTCCTCCTGGTAGGCAACTGGTCAATTGTTCCAGAATCCAGTGTTGCAATTTCTGACCTGTGACCTAGTCACAGCAAGGACATGTGCTGATATCCCTAACATTTCTGCATGGGTCCTATACTCCACTTCAGCCCAAGCTGAAGTCTCCAGGTCATTGCCAAGCAAACATTCTACAGCGAGGTCTGAGTTAACCACAACCTTTTTGAGGACAGTTACCCCTCCCCAGGAGAAATTAACAATTGCCATACTGTGAGTGGTAGTGACATTGCTAGCATTAGTCACTAGGTAATTTTCACCAAGTATGATCTGTCCAGGGTCCACAAAGCCAGGCGTCACCATTGTGACACTAGCACGCATGTCCCTGTACGCCTGAGCCAATTTGTTATTAATTAAAGGAGTTTGTCTGTACTTGCCCAAGTTATTGGGACTCACAGTAGAGAACAGAATTGTGTCCCCATCACAGATCAAAACAGCTTGAGTTGGTATTCTGACTAGGCCATAATCCATCTCAGTTCCCAGGGTTAACCCTACTACACCCTTCTGTTGAGAACCACCACTTGGAGCTGAACTAGGGGAATAGTTACCTTAGGGGCAATGGTGGCTGGAGCTGCCTCCTTCTTGGTGCAATCACTGGTCCAGTGAGTATTTACTTTACAAAACTTGCACCATGGTTTCTTTGGGCCTTCTTTCTTCTTAGATTGTTGGGAACCCCCACCATTAGAAGCTTTTTGGGGACCTTGTGAAGACTTCTGGTCTTTTGCTTCCTCCCCACCCTTTTGGTCTTGCTTCTTCTGATCACCACCTTGGTTGTGTACCTTCTGCTTCACCCTGGTTCGGACCCATTTGTCTGCCTTCTTACCCAGCTCTTGGAGAGAGGTCAGATTAAAGTCAACCAAGTGCTGATGCAATAACTGGTTTTGACAGTTGTTAAGAATGTGTTCTCTCATAATAAGGTTATACAATCCTGTATAGTCACTGACTTTCCTTCCCAGCAACCAGCTTCCAGAGCCTTAGTAGCACAATCTACAACATCAGTCCAGTCCTGAGTCTGTGTCTTTTGGGTATCTCTGAACAGAAACCTGTACTGCTCAGTGGTTAGGCCAAACCCATCTATCAGAGCATTCTTTAGGACATAGTAGTTGTCAGCATCTTCTTCTCTTACAGTGAGGAGCGTGTCTCTTCTTTTGTCTGCAAAGGAGAGCCACAAGATTGCTGCCCACTGCCTTTGGGGTACCTGCTGTACTTTGCAAGCCCTCTCCAAAGCAGTTATCCATTTGTGGATGTCATCCCCAATCTGATGAGGAGGGAAAATCTTGTTCAGGTTTCTATGGTCATGGGACCTTTCCCTATCTCTAGGAATTATGCTGCCACCAGTGGGCTCTTGCCCACTCAATTTCTTCTCTCTTTCAAGAGCTAGGGTCTCTTTTGCAAGGGCTACTTCTTGCCTCTTGATCTTCAGCTTGACCTCTTTCATTCTAGCTTTGTGCTCTCTCCTCTGAGGTGAAGTCATCCTCCTCTAAGCAGAGGCACTGGGCCCTACTGAGGAATCAGAATGATTAGAACCACTGGAATATGATCTGAGCCTTCTGTTAGGCCTATTTGGAAGGTTAGAGGGGGGCCTACCATGGCCCTCTCTACCTCCAGATAGTCCTGAGTTGACCAGGTCAGGTTCATCAACCTCATCCTGTTCATCACCCACATCATCATCAGAGACCACTGGATCTTCCCCAGTTGTATTCTCCTCTGTTGAGGGTTGGCACCCCTCTCTACCAACTTGGCTTCCTGGGTCGGATGCATTCTCTACATTATGAGCCACTAACATTTTACCAGGTGGTTAAAGGTTGGACTCTGTCCTTGTCTCAACTTTCTGACTGCACACAAGCTACTCAATTCCCGAAAAGTGAATGAGTCATACTTAGAAGGCAACCTTTGGTTGTCTTCTTGCAGAGGTCCACTAGGCCCTGCTTCCAAGGATATTGCAAGTGAGGTGTGGTGTGTGCACCTACCTACACTACTTGTTTTCCTACTGGAACCTCTCTAGGAGTTGTAGTCAGGGTGTGCTAAGCCCTTACCACCTACAACTACTACGTTCAGTGCAACTTATGTATATATAAAAGACTTGATTTATATGTACCTACAGGTACCTTGATATGATCTTTCAGATGATATCTCGAGATTATTTGGTAAAACAATTGCAAGCTCTTATCCCAACCGCTGCACACCAATGTGAGAGGTTAGCCTTGCATATCATGTTCACTAGATCTAGTGGGCACCTTGCACCAGTCTAATCAACCCTTATTGATGGTGGTTGTACAGTCAACCTCATAGAAAGCTATTCTAGTGGTAGCATGAACCAGCAGTCTTCAGACTAAGACTTCAGAGAGCGTATTAAGCAAGTTGTTTTACCAATTATAATCCCTTGAGTACCAAATGAAAGGACACCACACAAGGTATATATCAAATATATATGTATTTAATGTAAACACAACCCCTCTGCACTCTTTATGAGGTCAGAGGTTACAGTACAAGTCACACAGTTAATATACGATAAGTTGCACAGTATACGTTATGCCCTAGGGGCCTCACAAACCATATACTAAGGAAGTGGTATAAGAACCACAAGAGAATTAGAAAGCAGGCCTAGGGCCATGGAATCGCAGGGGCTACACTAATCGACCAAAGGTTAGGAAGGGAGGCCCATGGGAGCCGCGTGCAGTGTCTAAACACTGGCGCGGGTTACCATTGACTTTCTATGGAGATCGTAAAAGTTACAAATATACAATTTAAGGACACTTCCGGATGGACTAGGATGTAACCCTTTTAAACTAGGACACTTTGAGAGTCAAGACCCACGGGAGCACCGGAGTACTCTAGTTACCTCACCCGGGAAAGCCGGGTGCATAGGTGTCTTTTCGTGTTGGGTTTCGTCGTCTTTTTCTATGGAGAGCTACAAAGAAGTGCTACAGGCGACCAGAGGAAAAGTGTCCGGGTGGATCAAAGATCTGAAGAACCTGAAAGAAGAAGGGACAGTCTGGGTCACTAGCCAGTGACCAGGAAGGAACCAGGCGATGTCGGGTGATTTTAGGTGAAGTAGTCGAACTTGTCTCTTCAGCCACGAGGTCCAGGAGGCATCGACGATGACCAGGCGCTGGATTCGAGCTGTCACACGATGGATCTAGTTGACTGCGGTGTCGGTATCCGGATTGGACCCAACAAGCCTCAGCAACCGCAGCCCACGCAGGATGTCGAGATTGGCTCTGAGGCAGACCAGAAAGGTCTGTGGTGCTTCTCCTTTTCAGGGAAGCTGGAGCAATCAGGAAAGCAAGTTAGTTTCAAAATGGAGTCTTCAGGGGGCTCACTAGCCAACGGACTAGGAACCGGGAAGACGAGTCGAGCTAAAATGTATAAGCGGAGCCCACGGAACACTCGCGGAGTGTGGGGGCCTGGGCTTCGGTGCAAATGGTGCTCTGGGCTGGGGTTTCAAGCACCCCAAAGCACAACTATGCGATACCTCATTGAACGAGTGCAGCTTGCAAAATGTAGGATGTCCTGGAGCTCCGGTCCCACGTCTCTCATGTCCGCCACGGGTCTCAGCTTTGCTGTGGATGTGGGTCGGGGTCAGAGAAGTCTGGAAGTCCAGTTCCTGTGTCGCAGATTCTTCGAGATCCGACGGGAGCCTCCAAAATGCAGACCGGAAAAGTTTCTGTTGGTGCCTGTTTGAACAGGGTGGTCACTCCTTGACCACAAGGGAGATATCTTCCGTCTTCCAGTCAGAATGGAACGTCGAAGGTCCAGGATATGCCTTTCAAAGATTCGTCCAGGGTAATCTAAAGTCCTAGGGACACAGCTCCTATACTTATACTAAGAATGGGGGCTGGAATACCTGGCTAGGTCCCTCCTATGGGTGGACTTGAGAAGGGGGTGGTTATACCCCTTTCCCTTTGTCCAGTTTCGTGCCAGAGCTGGGGCTGTGTGCCCCAGCAACTGGTTTGAACCGGGCTATGCATGGAGAACCTTGTGCGCCCCAAGCAGTGTCTGTTAAGCATTCACTGAATGCAGCCCTCCCTGCCCCAATACACAAATCCCTGTCTGGGGAGGTGCCAGCACCTCCCTGGACAGGAAACCTATTGTCCAGGCCTCCCCTGCAGGCGTTTCGTCCAGCAGCAGGAGGTCAGACTCGTGTCTGTGGCAGCAGCATCCATTTTGTGATGCTGAGGATCTGTTTAACTTTAACCAGGCAAAGCAGTAACTACATGTCTTCTCCCTCTAGAAGGGTGGAATGCTACCCTCGCTGACAGGACTGGCGGGAGTAGCATTCCAAAGTGTTTGACACCTTACACGGCATGTTTTGATAAAGCCAAACCAAAGTTAGCATTGACCGCTAGGATTATAATGCACTTAAGAGTATATGGTGTGGCTATATCATAGAACAGCTGTTAGACCTGGCACCTTGGCGTGAGTCTCCCTTCCACTTTTTGCTGATGTGCCTCCGATGTTTTGCTGGTTTTCCGATACTCAGGGCACTGCGCCGCGGCTGATCCGTGCCGCAGTGCAAGTGCTCCCTACTGTAAATTGTACATACGATTGGTATCCATGATTGGTGCATTGGATTTACTGTTAGTCCCTAGTAAAGTGCACGAGAGAGTGCCGGGGCTTGTAGATGCCAATACTGCTGGTGGGCCTGCAGCGCTGGTTGCGCCACCCACCGAAGCAGCCGTAAAGATGTGTCTGGGAACTGCGACCGCAGAACCCGCGGGCGGTCTCGTACTGTCACGCTAGCTGGGCAAGTGTCCCCACTTGCCAGCACCGACCCTTCCCTTGACTACATATTAGTCACCCCTATGGTAGGCCTGCGGGCAGGGTGCGTTGTAGGTGTAAGGTAGGACAAGCCCTGATGTGCGTGGCATGTCCTAGTAGTGACTTACAACGAAGACCGTATTTCACTACTAAAGGCTACCTGCTCCATTAGGCCAGACTGAGCTGCGAGGATTGTTACACCCTATAATCCCCGCAGGCTCAAGGAGCATGGTAGTGAGTCATGTTTAGTATGCCTGAACTCAGGATAATGAGATATTTCTTGTAGTCAAGTTTATTTTAGTATCCTGGGTTTGCAAATGCTACTTTTAGAAAGTTAGCATTTGCTTGCTTAACCATTTCAGCCGCCTCTGCTGGTATGTGTATCTGTCTGTCTGGGATGTGTGAGTGACAGGGCTGGAGGGATGACAGGTGGTGAATGCGCAGATTACACCTTAGTGGGAGGTAGGAGTGCCTCTTGACTCGAACTGTCACTGTGCTCGGCCACCACAATGCTGGCTCCACCCTCCTGGGGAGCGGCGGATGACTCTGCCGGCACCTGGCCCAGGAAGGGCGAAGCCCCCATCAACAAGGTACTCTGGCCACCCCTGTCCGGACAATGCTGGCTCCACCTCCTGTGGGGCGTCTGATGCGCCTGCCCCTCACACTGAAAGCAGAAGCCGGAGTACACCCGCCGGGGTACTCCAGAACTGAGAGTGGCTATGCAAAGGCCCCCCTGGCCTGCGAGAACAAAAGAATTGGCCTATAAAAGAAGGAGCCCTGCTCCTTGAAAATTAGATCCGGTTTGGGCCACAGAAGGACTCTGCCCTACGAGAAGGACCGTGAGAGACAAGGAAGGGTGCTGACTCTTGCCTGTGTCTGGTGCCTTGCTGCTGAAGGAGAGGAAAAAGAAAAGACTACGAAAAGACTTTTGCTCTACTTGTGCCAAACTCTGCTAAAGAGATCTCCAAGGGCTTGCAACTGAACTTGCCCCCTGACCAGCGTCCCAGGACCAGTGGACGCTACCCCCTTGGAAGAAAGCGACTGCGGGTGCTGACCATCGCCGCAGCACCGACGGAGGAATCTCCTCCGAGGCAACGACATCCACCTGATCACCGTGACCGGGGCCCACAGCAACAGCGGGAGCAAAGTAAGGACCAGCCGCCGCTGGCCCGAACACCGTGACCGCAACTGCACCGGGAGCCCGAGAGCAAAGCAAAGGAGGACCCGTCCGGTCCGAGCTCTCGAGGTGACTGCATAACGAGCAGCCACTCACCTGCAAAGACGGACAGTTGCCCTACGAGAATCCGCAAAGTCGGTAGTCTGCCCGACAGCCCAGCTGTGAGCCACAGCTGCACCGACATTTGGCTGGGTACGTCCTGCACTTGGGGACCGTACTGCCACTTGTCACCACCGCACAGCCGCCGCCTCCAGGGTCGGAGCGGACGACGAGGAGAGGACCCTGCCGCCACAGAACACCGCTGCCCCGGAGGACCAGTGACCTGCTCGGCTGAAGAGCCGCAACGATCAGCGACCCCGGGAAGGCAACGCGACGTGGGACAGATCCCCTGGAAGCCGCCGGCTCCACAAGAACTTTGAGTAACACCGGCCTACGGGCCTCAAGAGAACTGCATAAGAACTGTGGTAACCCGAATTAAGTAATCTGCAACCGTTTTCATAAAGTATATTGACTGTATTCACAAGCCTGCTTAAAATCTATATAAAGATATATATTTTTACAGAATACAGTCTGGTCTCGTTGTGTGGTGGGTTGGTTGTAAAGGTGTACTGTTGCAAGTGTTTAACCCTATGTGCCCCAAAGATTAGCCTACGACTGCTTAAGCCACACTACCTAGAGGGTAAGCAGAGGTTGTCTGGAAGGTAACCCTCAGCCCTGACGAGGAAGAGAGAGTCCCTGCTTGTCGCTAGTGTTGCACTGCGCCAACTAGAGCCTCCCCCTTCCTACAACAGCTATAAGGAGATGGTTCTGAAAGCTGCAGGGGGGCTCAGCTCATGCTAGGGCACCCTCTCACATAAAACCAAGCACTCTGCCTCCAGGATTGTTAAGGCCTGCCATAGGAGTGGCTTATAGGTGTATATGTATCTATATATAAAGGTAGATATAGGGATACTATATCTAAGTAAGGGGTGATTACACCACCTTACCCAGGCTGTGTGAACAGACCTGTGGTGTCAGTTTGGAAGGCAAACCAGGGGTGGCACAATACATGCTGCGGCCCCTGGTAGGCATAAGGTGCACCTATGCCCTGGTTGCCTATGGTACACTATACAGGGGCTCACAAGGGTGACCCAGTAACCAATCTGGTATGTACCTAAAGTACATGGTATCAATTTAGAGAGAGAACAGCTTGGCTGTGGGTCTGAATAGCAGGCCCACAGCCACACTAGTAAAAAAAACAGAGAAACACAGCAAAAAGTGGGGGTGACCATAGTAAGCAGACCCTACTCTCCTCAGGGAGGAGTCGAGGATGTGGTGCTCTTCGATTAAAGTGGCCAGTTGGCTATTGATGGCTTTCTCAATGACTTTCTCTGGGAACGGCAGCAGGGAGATGGGTCTGTAGTTTTTGAGGTGGGTAGGATCCGCCGAGGGCTTCAGGAGGTGGTTGATCTCGGCGTGTTTCTAGTTGTCTGGGAAGGAGGCATTTGCCAGGGAGCGGTTGATGGTGTGGCGGAGCATGGGCGAGATGGTGTTGGCGGCTCTGTTGAAAATGTGCTGAGGCAGGGGTCTGTGCGGGCTCTGGAGTGGATTAACTTCATCGTCTTCAGTGTGTCTTCGGTGGTGAAGGCTGTCCAGCTGCCAATCGTTGGCTTCTGGGTGTCAGGGGCAGCTGGTGAGGGTTCAGTGTCTTGACTTCGTCAAATTTGTCGTAAATGTTCTTGATTTTGTGGTTGAAGAAGGTGCTGCGTTTGTTGCAGAGGTCTTGTGTGGGAGGAATGTCAGTAGACTCGCTGGTGGGTTGGGTGAACTCCTTGGTGATGTTGGAGTTCTTTGCTGTTGTCTGCATGTGTGGAGATTCTGTCTTCAACTGCTTTTTTCCTCGCTTTTCTGGTAAGTTGGTGGCGGCTCTGAAGTTGTTGTTTGCTTCTGTGGATTTGGAGTTCCTCAAGGCCTTTTTGAGTCGGTGGCATGTGCGTCTGGACTCTCGAAGTTCGGAGGTAAACTATCTGGCTTTCTTGGCGTGTGTGTTATTTTTCTTGAGGGGGTCTATGGTGTTGGCGCTGTCGGAGATCCATCTGTGCAGAGTTCGGGCTGCAGTGTTGGGGTCGTTGTCTTCCACGGTGGTTGAGGTGGAGTTGCCGAGTGAGGAGGGGAGTTTGTCGTCAGTGATTTTGGTCCAGTTTCTTCATGAGAGAAGGTACTTGTGTCTGTATGGTGGGTGTTCTGAAGGGGAAGTGGATGCGTAAAGGGTCTGTCCAAGGAAGTTCAGTGGTGTGGCTGAAAGTCATGGAGTTTCCTGTTGTGAAGAGGGGATCGAGGGTGTGTCCTGCTGAGTGTGTGGGTTCGGTCACGATCTGAGGGAGTCCAGTGTTGTGGAGGTTGTCCAGGAGGGATGTGGTGTTGGGGTATAGTTGGTTGTCGAGGTGGAAGTTGAAGTCTCCCAGCAGGGTGTAGTTGGTGGATGCGATGGCTTGCGGGGAGATGATGTCCGTGATGGAGTTGGTGAAAGGTCCGCGGGGTCCGGGAGGTCGGTAGAAGAGAGTTCCTCGGAGGGTGGTGATAGTGCTGGCCTGTATCTTGAAGTGTAGGTTTTCCATCAGGGGATCTAGTATCCTTGGGGAATGGCGATGGCGATGTCTGGTCCCGAGGAGATGTTGGTCCAGGTTTCAGTGAAGAATGCTAGTCCGGGGTGGCGCTGTTGAGGAGGTTCCAGATTTCGGAGGCATGTTTGTGGAGTGATCGGACGTTGAGAAAGATGCATTGCAAGGTCTTCGGTTCAGTTGTGTTCTTGCCAGCGGGTTGTGCTGGGTCAGTGTTCCTGGCGGTGCTGCAGGTGTGCCAGCAGCAGTGACAGCAGAAGGGTCTGTGGGTGTCGGCTGGTGATGTTGGCTTGCAGTTGTTGTTACGGCCTGGGTTGAGTGAGTGAAGTGCAGCTGTATTGTAGCGCTGGCGGTCCAGGGTTCCTGGCGCTAGTCGCAGTCGGTTCGCAGACGGGCTTGCCTTTGGCATGCTAGAGGCGCGGCCGCACAGCGGCTGCCATTAAGTAGGGATCGGGAAGGGCTGGATAGCTGGGAGGCGGGAGGCAGGAGTGGGGAAGGGAACTGGCTCAGGCTGGTTGCGCTGTGGGAGGTGTAGGAGAGTAGGGTCTGCAATCCCATGATCACCCAGATTTTTTGCTTTTGTTTCACTGGTTTACGACTTTCTCTGGCTGTGGGCCTGCCAATCAGACCCACAGCCTGGCTGTTCTCTTTCTAAATTACGACATGTACCCTAGGTGCATTTACCAATTGGTACTGGGCCACCTTATCAGACCCCGTAATGCAGGGCATAGGTGTACCCAGGGCCGCCAGGGGCTGCAGCATGTATTATGCCACCCCTGGCTGGCCTCCTAAATTTGACACAACTGGCTGCATGACAGCTGGGGCAAAGTCGTGTACTCACCCTTTGCTTTAGGTATAGTAGCCCTATATCTAACCGTACAATGGACGCCCGAGTTCCTATCAGTCACTCCTATGGCAGGCCTTGACAATCCTGAAGGCAGAGTGCGTGGGCTCGTGTGAACTAGGTTCTGGCCCGAGCCGAGCCCGGTTGCAGCTTGCGGAACAAAGACCCAATGGCTGTTCCATGATAACGCGTACCACATCGGTAACTTCGGTGTCGCGTTATCAAGACATGTCGAGTAAGGTGTCATACGAATCGGGATGCGGCCCCCTCACCAAATCTGGCGACGAGGTTAGCATTCCACCCTTCTAGAGGGACATGACATGTACGTAACTGTGAACCCCGGTTAAAGTTAACTAAAGCCTCAGCTCCACAAAATGGATGCTGCCACCACAGACACGAGTCTGACCTCCTGCTGCTGGGAGTCCTTCCAGCGAGGAGCGCTTGGACAAAGGGTTTCCTGTCAAGGGCGGTGTTCGCACCGTCCCAGACAGGGTTTGTGTATTCTGGGTAGGTAGGGCTTTTGCGAGAAGGTGACTGCGGAGTGGCACCCCGGTGCTCACTACGCATCTGCCGGTCAGAACCAGTTCCAGGGGCGCCAGCCCTGGCCTGGGGAAAGTCCGGCAGGGGAGAGGTGTGTAACTACCCCCCTTCCTGGTCCCACCCTTAGGGCAGGACCTAGTCATGTACCCACCCCTTTCTTTAGGATAAAGGCCGGAGCGGGGACCCTTCCAAATTAGATCATCTTTGAATCAAGAACTACTTTCTACGAAAGGACATTCGAGACTCTTCTCAAGATTTCTCCCTTGTGACTAAGGAGTAGTCACCCTGCATCAGCGGGCACCATCTAAGAACTCTGCGGTTTGCTGTAAGTCCTTCCTCAAGGAATCCGACGGCCCAGCTCGACGAGAACCGGCTTCCCTGGCACCTCTGACCTCTACCCACGTCATCAGCTCAGCTGTGATCTGTGGGTGCGACGAGACCTCGAGGGACCGGCCATCATCAGAACCTGCACGCTCTTAACCAGCACGACCATCGAAGTAATTCCCTGGTGAGTGCTCTGGGGTCCGAGAAGCCCCGACCCTGAGCCGCTCCAGCACCGAAGTGCAGTCTCCCAGCATCTCCACGATCTGCGTGGGGCCCTTCTGCTCGCTGCTCAACACGTTGTCCGGTCACTAGCCGCTGGCTTGTGCCCTCCTGTGACGACATCCGACAACCAACGCTGCTGGTCTGGTTGCTCCAGACTGGCCTTTGCTTCTATCTTTGAGAGAAGCACCCCGGACCCTCCTGGTCCCCTCAAGACGCCATTTTAGGCCCACCACGTGGCCCTGAAATTTGCCAAGGCTTGTTGCCCCAATCCTGGGCCCAGCGACGCCGACAGCATCATCCTTCGTGGGACAGCTCGCCCTCCATCCGGGTCGCCGACAACGCCTCCTGGTCCGTGAGACTGCAGAGCCTCGCGTCGCCCACTCACCTAGTCGAGGTGACGGCCAACCGGTGCCCTCCTGGTACCCTCTGACTACTGGCTAGTAGTACGAACTTGGTCCCCTCTGCTTTCAGGTGTCAACGATCTCTGATCAAGGCTTGGATCTCTACGAACTATTCATCACTGGTCGCCGGCCAGCAACTCCTTTTCTTCCGACTCCTGGCTCGTCAGCGAAGACCCCCGACGCCTGTAAGACTTATGCAGCCGCAGCCCTTGGGGCTAGGTAACTTCGGCATTTCGGTGCCTACATAGCCTCTTTACTCTAGGGTCCCGAGTCCCTCGCTTCCGACTTGCCTTATCGGGTCCGCCCGAGACCTCTAAACTTTCCGTGTCCTCGGACACTTGTTTTAATTGTGCACTTGAAGTATTTTCCTAAGAGATTTGGTTTGTGCTTAGTACCCTGTCCTCATAAAGAGTACAGGGCTGTTGTGAATCTTAATAAATATCCTGTTTATTTTCATAACACTTGTGTGGTGTCCTTTCACTTGGTGTTCAAGGGGTACATGTGTGGTAAACAGCTGGCTTAACACGCCCTCTCGAGTCTTTAGCCTTAGACTGCTCGTATCCACGCTACTAGGATAGCTGGTCTATAGGTTGACTTACAACCAATCATCATAAGGGTCGTTTGGAACGATACATAGCGGTCGCTAGAATAGCGAACGCTGCATATCGGGCCAACTTCTCACAGGAGGTGTCGCGGGTGCAGCAGCGGTGGGAATAAACGTGGGAAAAGCATGCAATAAAAAGAGAAAAAAGAGTAAAAAGGGTGGAAAAGAAAAAAGATATAAAGATTGCAAGGATGAGAACAATAAAGGGTGAAATGGAGCAGAAAGCAGAAGAAAAGTGCTATAGAGAGTGAAAGGGTGAAAAAGCTAAAGGGTGAAAACAGAGCAGAAAGCGGAGCGAGAGAAAGGAGTCAGAGGTCCACTGGACCACCAGGGATGAGGCACAGGTATAACCTGCCGGTGGAGGAGGGCATCGAACAACACTACGGGAGTGCAGGGGCTCAGGAGAGGCCTCACTTAATGGTGGAGCTGCGAGGGTGGGAGAGCCGTTTCACTGACAGTGAGTAGTATGTATTGCTAGTCACCGATGCAGTGCGATAACAGTACAGATTTCTGCACGAGCAACATAACTTTTATGTGTTAACTGTCAACTCATTGTACCAACTCGGTCGTAGATAATCCACCACTAAAAACATTGGCCTATTTTCTTTAAAGGGAGTTTTAAAAGCGAGCAATTTGGGAAACTAATAATAGATTCCTAAAAAGTAAAACTAGGCGTCCACATGAATGAATCATATAAGAACTAAATGTGTATATGCCAAAAGTGAAATGTGCTCCAACTATCCTTTACAACATCAAACAGAAACCATGAGCATACCTGAAAACTACTCTCCTATTAATGCTATGAGGCAAAATGTTCAGAGCTGTATAGTTATAAAGTAAGAGTTAATTAAGAACATTTCAAGCATTATTTTGTAATAAAACACCTGTTTGTTTACTGTATTGTATTACATTTCGCAACTGTGTAGTAAATTTCTTACAAGTGGTAAAACACAAACAGGGCTCTTTATTATAATCATAAATACATGTTAACACCATACATAGAACATATGGACTTTCGTGAATTAGTAAAGCAGCCCCCAGCTGGAAACTGTAGGCCGATATTGGACATAATAATCATGAAAATAATGAAGCAAAACTAGTGGGATACCAAAAAATACATTTAGCCACATAATCAAGTTGCCAAGGTTATCACCTAAGACTTTATCTAGGATCCAAGCTATTAGGAACTGGGCAAACATAACCCTAAAAATCAAAAACTGGTACATTTGCAGAGGAATAGCAATTAAGCAATCAAAAACAGTAGCTGAAATCAGGAAAACTGCTCCCTGCAGATACAGCTTCTCATACCCCCTCTGTTTTAAAGGTATGTAGACATGTCGGACAAGCCAGTTGTGAGCTGGTCTATTCCACTTTGTCCAGAATTCCAGAATCGACTTTGTTTCCCACCAATCCTGATAAAATTCACGATCTGCAAAGTAGAGTAGCTCTGCAACAGCATTGAGGAACGAGTGGAAGAACCAGTAAAAGAAGACCAACCAGACAAAGTTAGTGGCCACAGCAAGTTTCAGAATATACTCCAAGAACTGTGTGGATTCAACGTGACAGATGGGCTTCATAGATTTCTGTATGACTGGAAGAATAAGTTGCTGAACAAGTGTGACCATGAACTGGAACAATATAATTATTTCCAGAAGTCTTGCAATGAAAAAGAGTTTTCGAAATTTACAGGTCTTGGGGTAGTTTAGCTGGTAGCAGAGTGTTGGGGCAGCAACAAAGTAGTAAATATCCGGAAGATTCAAATTTAATGGGTAGAAAACATCTTTACAATTTTCCCTCTCATTCTTTCTGTTCTGGCGGTTATCAGGAATGATTCTTTTCAAGGTTCCTTTAGCATTCTTTGGGTGTCTTGCTCTGTAGATGTCATTCACAAATTTGTAGGACAGTAGTTTGAAAAAGAGAATGGCATACACCAACAAAGTAAGTATTCCTCCAATTGGAGAGGTTTTCTTTGTATGAATTACAACTATTGGAAAAATGATCAGTGCCACGAGGTTCACAGATTGGAACAGCATACCAAGCACTTCGCAATTCCGACTCCGGGTCATGAACTTCTCCAAGGTAACAGCAATTACAATAAAAATATTTGAACTAAGTATGACATATAGGGTAGGCCAGTCATAAGGGTCCTTTAAAAATAGAGTTACGCATGCAACAATATCTGTAAATTGTCCAAAAATGCCATTTTTGGCAAAATTTTCCACATTCATGTGGATGTGAGTAATCATTAGTAGTATTGCAGCCCAGTTAAAAAATCCACCAAAGTTAGCAAACCCTGTTCCTGATGTCAGAAGGGATTCTATGGTGACATGGCAGTTCAGTGGATCTCCATTATCAACTAGGAATTCAGGTTCACAGAGGTCTCCACTGCTGGACATCATGCGCATCGGTACCTGTAATAAACAGAACACAACACACGCTCCTGTTATTACGCTTTACATAAATACAAAACATGCTTATGTTATTATGCTTTACATTGAGCTAGAGCACGTACAGCCACTTGTCATCATGTTTTCTACCAGCATGATTTATTTACCATGTTTTTCTGTAGGGCTACTTCACAAAGTGGTATTATGGTGCTTTACAATGAAACAACAATAACTTAATACTGGAGCATAATATGAGTTTAAGTCACAAAGAGATGATCTATATATAGAAATTTAGACCGAGGGGAAAGGGAGGGGGTGTTAGTGATGAAGAACAAGCGTACTGCTAAACTCTGCAGAGAAAGAAGCGGGATTCGAGTATAGGTTCAACCTGTTAAGTGTTTGACATGAAACAGGTTCTGAATAGAAAAGTTTAAAGTTGTTTCCTGAAGGCAAGGACGTCATGTACCAGTCTCATCTTGTTTGGTAAGGAGTTCCAAAATGAGGAGACGACCCCAGAGAAAGAGCCAACGGTGATTTGAATTATAGAGGTTCTAGCAGTCGGGAGGATCTGCTGTGGGATTGTCTGATTTCACCTGATATTTTCAGTAGATTAGAGAGGTAACTGTGCTGGCTGGTTTGAATTGTTCTGATGGAAATGCAGCCAATTTTGAATCAGATTCAAGACTCAAGCGGAAGCCAGTGAAGGTCTTTTATAATGGGCAAGATGTGGTCAAACTTCTCTTTGTCTGGGATTAGGCGCGCTGTGGAATGGAAGATCATTTTAAGTGATTTGAGAGTGGTAGCTGACAGACCAGATATTAAGGCGTTTCCTATGTCAGTTCTGGAGATCGCTAAGTTTTGGCCGTCATTCTGAGTTGGCCATTGGTAAGCTAATAGAGGGCAAGAATGAGAGTTAGATTTGACGATGTTTATCAGAAGGCTGTCCTTCAAGTAGAGAGTAAGTTTCATGAGCTTGATGACCTTGATGATGTCATCTAGTCGGAGCCATTTAAATGATCTCCAGTATTTATTTGACTTCGGTAAGTAGTTGGGTTTGTGTGCAGAAGAGGTAAGGAGTTAAATTTACATTTTGTTTATTTTTTCGGAAAAGAATTTGGCAAATACGTTACTGTGAATCTCAGATTAGGCTTGGGTAGAGTTAGTCATTGTGAACTCTTTTTAAATGTAAATCTGAACAGAGACTTGGTAGGAATCAAAGATTAAGTGATTTGGGATTGAATATAGGAGACCTTGGCGAGTTGAATTTCTTTGTAGATTTCTAGAGCTATATTTTCACCTGGATATTTTTACAGCGTTTGTGTTATTTCTCAGATTGTGTAGTTCATAGTTGAACTATGGTTTGTGAGGTCATATTCTGGGTTGTTTCCGTCGTATTGGGGTCGAGATGTCAACAAAGTTTTCAGGGAACTTGACGTAAGTATGAGATATGACATTGGGGTCATATAGCATCTCTAGTGATACAAGTTTGGGGACTAGGAGACACTTGAGCGCTTCCTCAGTGATATTTCTGTATTATCGCACTTGAATTGTGCTGGTCCATCTAGTGGTGGGCACTTGTGTAGTCTTGACAAGAATCGTGACATGAATAGAGCAGTGATCAGACCAATCAACTTCCTCCAGTGTGGAGTGAGCTAAGCCACAGAGCGAGGAAAGTTGTCTGCCTTTGTTGTGAGCTGCGGCAGACAGAAGTTGTTAAATTGAAAAGGTTTGCTATGTCAAGCATATCCAGGGTGAGGCTTGGTTTCTCATTTCCCCAGTCAACGTTGAAGGCACCCAGATAGCTGTTATTTGGGGAGTTTGGTTGTCAGTTATGTATACACACATATATATATTCAAAAAAGTTGCTCTACGCATGGAGAGCCCACACAACGCTCTTATTCACCTTTTATTGATCGGCAGGCAGCAGGAAACAAAAGCGCACTTCTCCTTGCATGCTTTCAAGCCTTGTGCCAAACGCGTTTCTGGAGCAGTTCTCCCTTCATCAATGGCAGGCTAGATGTGAGAAACGGCAGCTGCTTGTCTTCTTCTGCGTTATAGAGTCTGTATTCCCGCCCCCTTGGGCGTGTGCAAAACCGTGCTTTTGGTACTTGTAGTTTTTCAGGAAGATAAAACCTTTAGTAGTTGCAGCAATGCCTTTGTGTCTTCCACATATATATATATATATATATATAGTTGATAACATTTTTTAAGATTTTTGGAGGACGGTAGATTAGGTGTAGGAATAAGTCCCTTGCTGGGGCAATTGACATTGCTAGTTTCAAGCATTCAAAGGAAGAGAAGTATGCTCCTGGTAGTATTTTGGGAGGGTATTGAATCTTTGAAGATGATAGCTAGCACACCTCCTTTCTGATCAGCTCTGTCTTTTCTTACAATGGTGTAGCCACCTGGAACAAGTGAATTGATGATTTTTTGCGAGAATGTGTTCAGCCAAGATGCTGTGATGCACTTCAGATTCACCCTGTTTGTTTCAATTACTGAGGCAATTTGAGTATGGTAGGCGTAGGCTGACCTCATTGTGTAGGATGCATTTTAGGTTATATATGTTGGTTGGGTGGGAATTTCGTTTTTGAGTGTGCATGACGATCAGGTTGTCATAGTTAGCTTGGTACTTTTTGACACTTTTGGGTAAGACTATATTTCTGGGTAGAACAGAAATGCGTTTGCACATAACTGAGAGCTTAGATGGAAGTGGAGGCATAGAAGGAAACCTGGACAACTGGATGATTTAAGGCTGAGGACTAGAGCTAGGGCGTTAGCAGCATTAGTGTTTGTAGATGGAGAGGTAGAAGGCTAATGCTCTGCGTGAGTGTTAGTAGAAGTATTGGATGGTGCAGCAAATGAGGAAAGGATACGTACAACGAAGACTAGATATATAAAGAGGGCCAGATCCCTATGGCCTGATCCCTATAATGAGGGCCCTAAAATTAGGTCTAGATCCCTTGGTAGCTAGCTTTAAGTTTGGGGTGGGAGAGATAAAAAGCTAAGGTTTTAAGTAAGTGCTGGTGGAGGAATTGGATATTATTAGAATTGTATTTCTTTAGAGAGCTAGGATAGTATACATAGCGTAAAACCAATACTAGGGTAGAGAGATCTTAGTTGTGCTTATTTATTACACATGATGGTCTTCATTTTCTTTTCGTAGTCTATCCGTTACCAATTATGGTGGGGAGGGACTTGCTGCATGAATCAGAGAATGACCATTGGAATCTTCAGTTAGGAACTGCCAATTGGCTCGCGTTTCACCATCAAGTGTTCATACATCCCAGCAGAAGGCCTCTCTAGCTCACAGCGCTCTGATCCTGTGCCACTGCTGTTGTCTGGTTGAGGTATTGCTGGGTGAGGATTGTTTCAGAACGTGGGCCTTCCATGTAGCACTGACCATGGTCACACACCTTGACCGATGTCACCACAAGGTCGCACAGTAAAGATGCCTGGCCCGTTCCCATAACCTGTCGGGTAGCCCAGAGCCAAGGCCTCCAAATAGCAGAGCATCTGGTTGCCCTTGCTCTGCTCTGTATGTGTCCCACCTGCTCTCCAGGATAACTAGCAAAACATGCTCCCACGGTTAACAAGCACCAAAACCAGCAGACTTAGTTGGGCTCATGGGTGAACAGAGACCCCACCGGAGAAACCAGCTATTTGTAGCAAAAACAAACACTCCTCTCCAAACGTGGTGAGTACAATGGCCCCAGCTGCAAACACCCTCCATTTCCAATATTGCACCCCCTCTTTGCGCTCATTCATTTAAGTTCATGCAACACAAACATCATCCTGCAATGTATATCATGGTCCATTTGCACACATACACATACGAAAAAACACACTATACACTCATATACCAATGCTACAAACCCATAACATTTACCCAAAGTTATTAACTGTATATTTAACCAGCAATACAATCTAGGAATATATTCAGCATACCAGCATTTCCTAAACATTTCCAGCCAATCTGCCTGTTTGCACCTATTCGCTTCCCCTCATCTACCCTCAGCTTCCTACAGACACGCCTACTGCTAGTTCTAACCCGTACTTCATAACCTTGTGATGAGCCAAGTCTAACACTACTCGCATTCCTCCTCACCACTTTTCTCTTCTCAACCTTCTCATTCTCTCTCACTGCTGCCCTGACTTCTTCACAAATAACAAGTGTCATCATGTTCCATTACTCAGTCTAACTGCATTCAAAAACACCAACACTCCTTGGTCAGGACACATAGTCTGGTCTGCACATAACTCTTCCAGGTACTATGCAGACAGCTGTGCATTTTTCCTATTAAACTTTCTTTGGTCATCATTTTAGGTGTGCCAGAAATAGGGGGTTAAGAAAACAGTTTTTGCATCTGATCACAGTAATCCAAATACTGCAGCAATATCGCACACATGCAAATTGCTCGAACAGAGGTAAAATGTGAAGGATCTGGGATCGATAACTGATTCCAAGTTACAACCTTTCCAATTAATGAAAAGTACTGTGTGGGTATGCAGGGTGAAATCTCAGGGTGCAGTTAACAGATTTTCCCCAAGAAAAAAAATCACTGGATGTTAAACCATCCCACTAATGGCCGATAGTACAAGTACATATATACATGAGAAAATGTTGCATAACATATCACAGAATAAGTAAACACCATTATGTGTTTGACATATAGAATGAATAATCATCTGACAACATAGTTCAAAACACGCGTGGACATCAACAACCCATTAACCCCTTCGACGCTGATGACGAGCTGGGCTCGTCATGGCGTAGCCCGCTCGCACGCTGATGACGAGCCCAGCTCGTCACGTAACATGCGATTTAAAAAATCTCAGCGTACGAGCGGAATTGCGCTCGCACGCATGAGGTTAATGCATCTCATAATCTTGCATTCTTATCTTTGGACCCATCCTGGTCATTGTTTCTTTACGCTTCCTAGGCTAGTTTAGTGTCACCTATTCCTCAAGTGATAACTAAGGCACAATAAGGCTCTTGACTTCTTTCACAAATTCCAATCTAACAGATAATTCCACACTGTCAACAGCTGGACACAACAATGCACCTCCTCTCATTGAAGCTGCCACAAGGACTAATCCTGTAGATACTGTGTTGATTAACACCTAGGAATGTTACGAGGAAGCAACAAGTGTCTCCTTGGAGGGTCACAGAATGGAGAAAAAAGGCATACAACATCACAAATATTCAGGATAATATCCAAAGTAGAAAATTGTTGAGGGACCTGGCACTTACAAAACCTGGACTGGAGCAGATAAGTATTGGATCCGTCTGAAGTCCAAGAGATGGCGCAGGGTTCCAGCAGATAAAGTAGTATTCCAGGAGGTGAAGGAGGGTTCCAGTAGAAACATAGGAAACAAGGAGCAAGTAACCAAGAGGTAAACCCACCACCACAGTTAATGAAGCGTTTGCCACACACTGTACTGAGAGTTCTTGCTCCTTTTATAGGGTGAAACAGGAAGTAGGTGAAATAAAAAGCAGTGCTGTATGTGACATCCAGTAAGTGGTGCTTCCATGACAGGTTGAGAATTGGCCACATTAGAGACTGCGGAGGGAACCATGATTCCATGGTTGGAAGGAACCAAACTTGCTGCTTCCTGTATCTTAAAGGAACAAATAAATACGAGTCATCTTGTGAAAGAAGCATTTAAAAGAGATGGTTATAAAAGAAATTCAGATTAAAAGTGATGGAAATTAAATTAAAGATAAGTTAAAAACTATGAAACCCCACATTAACTGTGAGGGTTATCACCCTTAGAGGTGTAAGACTGTACACAAAGCAACAAGAGTACCTTCCTGAGAAAGCAGCTTGCACATGCTCAGAGAAACATAGGAGTCTGTGTCCTGAAACGGGAAACATTTATTACAATAAAGCGCCTTTACAACGCAGTCAGTATCATGACTGCGATGTTTCCACGAGTTCCATTACGACTTGCTTTAGGGAATGCAGTGTTGGACTGGTGTTGGATTTTAAATCCAACATATTCCCTGCCGATACACCGACTGGAGTTGTAATAGTAATTTAAACTATTCCAAAGTCCAGCGCTTCCCTAAAGCAAGTCGTTGTAATGGAGCTCGTGGTACTGACTGCATTGTTAAGCCACGCGTTGTTTTGGCGTGCGTGGTAACAGATGCTATTCTCCTGAAACATGCTTAGTAGAGGGAAAATGCTGTAAACCACAGCTGACGTGACATTTGCATTGACTATGCAGCATAACAGTACTATTGCCCCTTACCCCAAGGTTCTAGATTGATCAGAAAAGAAGCTATAGAACTTACGAGCCAAGGTAGATGCATGAACGGAAGAAGTTGCCACCCAATACCATCCACAAGGAGGATAACCTTTCCAATCAATCACAAACTGAATGATGCCTCTAAACATTCACAAATTTCATGGACTTCATATTCCTGAAGACCAAGAACCATCACCGATTGAGGAGTTGGAACTTTGTGAAACAAGGAACATTGACTGAATTCTCTAATCTTCAGGTAATTTGACAGTCACTTCATTGATTTGGCTGACAGTGCAAAATGGTCCAAAACATTATTCCATAAGTCTGAAAGGCAGAGATCGAGCAGCAGGAAGAATTGGCAGGGTAGCCATAGCCAAACACGATCTCTAGGAGGAAAGGTTGGAGCAGGCTTTCTTAGTCGAGTGACAATCTTGGATGTCCTTTTGGCCTTGCAAAGATTCTCATTACATGTAATGGGGTAACCCTGTAACCCTCAGAACCTGGGTGGGTAATAGACAAAATAATAATGGTTCTGTCGGACAAAAATACACACTGCTTTAGTATTTCAATGTTTCCTTTTGCAGGTCTCGTTCCTAACCAGGATATCAAGACAGGTGTACTAATACATTCACAAACGAACACACTGACCACTAAGAAAAATGAAAGCAAATTTTTACTCAAATACTTTCACATGTGAAGACAAATTACTTCAATCACTGTCCCAAAACGAATATTTAAAACATATATGGCACAAAACCTTTGTGCTAAAGCATAATACACACTCAAAACAACAAGTAAAATGTGTTACTTCATATACGTTTTGGAATCAACAACTATATATATACAATAATCCTGTAGGTACATCAATTCAATCTTGAATCCTACAGGGTTTTGAATAGTTTGTTCACGCCAAAAGCGGGGATTGCGTCGACGTTTCGACCCTGGGGGGCGATGCAGTGTTTTCAAGCATCAGGGGCGGGTCTTCATCAGGACTGTATATATATATGTGGGACAGACTCTCCTGTCAATTTGACACAAACGGAAGGTGAAGGACGCGATCCAGGAGAGTTAGAAATGCAAAGGAGCAACCTTTCAACCATCTGTATAGATTAAATCATTACAGAAGTTCATTCAACATCTAGCCGGCCTGACTAAGACGGACCGACAATAGGATTCAGAAAGAGACCAGGACTCCATGCAGAGCTAGGTCTGCAAGAGGATGTCCCACATATATATATACAGTCCTGATGAAGACCCGCCCCTGATGCTTGAAAACACTGCATCGCCCCCCAGGGTCGAAACGTCGACGCAATCCCCGCTTTTGGCGTGAACAAACTATTCAAAACCCTGTAGGATTCAAGATTGAATTGATGTACCTACAGGATTATTGTATATATATAGTTGTTGATTCCAAAACGTATATGAAGTAACACATTTTACTTGTTGTTTTGAGTGTGTATTATGCTTTAGCACAAAGGTTTTGTGCCATATATGTTTTAAATATTCGTTTTGGGACAGTGATTGAAGTAATTTGTCTTCACATGTGAAAGTATTTGAGTAAAAATTTGCTTTCATTTTTCTTAGTGGTCAGTGTGTTCGTTTGTGAATGTATTAGTACACCTGTCTTGATATCCTGGTTAGGAACGAGACCTGCAAAAGGAAACATTGAAATACTAAAGCAGTGTGTATTTTTGTCCGACAGAACCATTATTATTTTGTCTATTGCAAAGATTCTCAGCCACTTTGTGTGTAGTTTTTTTTTTTTTTAACAAAGTGAGATATTTCTTAGCAGCCAGAACCCTGGGGTTGAGCCGAGAAGATTCTGGAAAAGCTTGAGTGGTTCAGTGTTTGGCACTGGTGTATGAACATTTGCCCAGTAGCAAATAATCTGACAAATTATTTTGTGTATTGTTACAGAACCACTGTAGATTTTGTTCTAGGCACTGGTTCGACCTTTTCATTTGACCACAGGAGAGGGGATGATAACCAGATGAAAGGACTTGTTGGATTCCGAGGCTGAGCAAAGAGCGCCCAAGAAGTGAAATATATACTGGGATCCTCGAGTGGAGATCATGGACGTTGGAAGGCCAAGTAGATGACAGACACCACTGATGAAACTTTGAGCCATACTAGGAGCGGATGGAGCCTTCTTGAATGGGGTAAAATGGGTCATCTTGGAAAAAGGTCAAACGGAAACTGTTGAAAGATGAAAGATGAACGATAAAGTCTGTGGAAACAGTATGCCACGGGTCTGATGGAACAGGAAAAAGTAGAATACTAAAAGCCCTATTGTGTTTAGACTTCCCTTGACCACAGACATTTTAGAACATCCTAGGTCACCAATGGCCAACGGAAGGACCTGAAATGGCAGACTCCTGACACGTTCTTATGATGATTTGTTAAAGCTCCTTAGTAGGCATTAATGAAGTTTACTGTTGTAAGTATAGGCCATTGAATTGTATTAAAGTTGTTTTAACTAACATCTCTTCCAGATTCAAAGTGAGGTCTGTCCTTTTTTAATCTTATTGAAATTCATCAGTACCACTCTAATAATTTGGTTTGAACGTTATCGGAGAATCACGATGGCATCAAGATAGAGCACATGCAAATGCCGCTTTGGATGCCGGTACTGAAAATATCAAACCGAGAGAAGTACACCCAGTGGGCCTGAATCCTGCTAGGGCACTGCATGTTGCCAAGACACAGATGATTTTTGTGATCACTCCAAATCGTAAAAGCCTCACATGTCCCAATTAACAAATATCCCCATTTCTGGCAGGCAGGTCTAATGGCTTAGAGTTCTCTCTCAAGAACAGATGAGTTATGTTCACAGGGAGCTGAAGTGTAGGACAAATAAACTGAAAGTTCCAAATTGTCATTCTTTCGTCTGCCACAAAATTGCTCCAACAGCTTTCAGGAGCATGAGAGTCAGAAGGTTCTAGATCCTGGTTCTCTGCACTTGTCTCAAGCCTTCTCTATTTGGAAGAATGAGCCAAGTTGCTGATTGTAAAAGCCATTAAGGAAGAACAAATGGAGATCGGACACGCAAGGGTCCCGCTGTCAAGAGTCCGAAAGAGACCCAAGGAAAAGAGCATGCTTAGGTCTGTACTATGTTTTCCATGAAGACAGAGCATCCCAAGTTGGAAATTACTGAGGAACCTAGCACTCACAAAACCAAAACTAGAGTACATGAGGACAAGATTCAGTAGCATCAATATTCAAAGAGACAAGGCAGAAAAACTAGAACTCTGGAGCAAGTAACCAGGAGGAAAATCACTCACCAGTTGCTGGAGCCTTTGCAAGGTATGGAACTACGTGCATTTGCAAAACAGGTTGCTTATTTTATAGGGGGAAACAAGAAGTAAGTGAAAGAGGACAAGAAGTAACATGCAGGAAGCAGTGCCACCATAACAGTTTGGGATGTGACACAATTAGACAGTGGAATCAACCATAGTGGCTTGCGAGGAATCAAACATGTCACTTCCTGTTTCTTTATGGAAAGTCGGAAAAGAAATGAAGCTGTCTTGATAAAGCAGCATCTGTAGGCTGGGACAAAGACACACAAAAGGCTGTCTCTTGAACCAAGCCAAGGGTAGGGAGACGGCTGTAATCTGCAGACTACCTCTGGAGTCAAATCCACATTGACTGTGCCGCATAACAAAGAGCTTAGCTGGCTGATTGTCTTTGCACATATTTACCCATGACTGATTCTCCTTAATTGGCACAAACTTAAGTCCTACTTCTTTATATCTGGGCATAAACTTGTAGAATGCACTTTTGAAACATGATTATATAGACAGTGGTTTGCGAAACAGCTTTAAGCATACAACTCTGCATGCTGAGATTGTCGCCACTGGTGCAGGCTAGCAATAACTGTTGCTTGCCTGAATTCTTGGTTCTGTGACAGTGTCATTACAAAAGAGACAGACTTTTTTTTGCCTTTGCTGGATTGAGATAAAAGGAATGGGTACTAGAAACCTTATTACCTATATCAGGAGTACCCTTATTTTTATTTTATTTTTCTCATGCTGTTAGCAGTTGTTACCTGTTATTAGAACACTGGCATACTGAGAGCGCCACTGAAGACAATGGAGTAGCGGAGGCCTATAAAACCTCGTACAGGCCAACTGCTGTCATCATTACAATGTCCTAATACACAGCCTCTGCCTCTCTCTTTCTCCTTCCTCTTCAAAATATATGGATGGGGCAGGGGAAAACGAAATGCAGAGTTTGTACAGCAGGGCCTATAGGAGCATTTACCCCCTCCCTTAGCTCACAGGAGCCCCAAAGGACGCAGGAGGGAATTATGCTCAGCTGCTGAGTCTCCCTGGCTCGATTGAACTAGGTTGAAATCAGGAGACAGACGCCAAATGACAGTCCTGAGGTTTATGAGCAGAACGCAACAAGCTTCGCCCTGAATGGCAAACTTCATGACGCCGACCTAGACCATGCAAAGCTATACACGGATCTCCTGAGGAGGAAACAGCAGGTGTCATCTCACACTTGTAAAACATGAAAAATGACCCCCTGTGACAATACCACCCACCACAAAAAGAGGAGAGCCTCACTGAAGCACAGTCACACAGTATCAAGCCCCCTGAACTAACCCCAATGGGGTCTTACAGTAGGCCAAGAGCAGTAGCAAGAAGCAGGATATAAAGAGTAGTAGTAAGAAGGATATTACTTATAATTGCTTCCATGTTGGGGTTCCTCCCCTCCCCTTAGTATCACCATCCTGTGTGAGGGCCACACAGGGACTCTTGGGATAGGCTCCGGTTTACTATGGATGGGGGTTGTTGGTCATGCCCAGTTTGCCGATGGTTGGGTTTAATAATTTGGGTTTTCTGTTGTTTATATATCTGGGGTAGTGGTCAGGTGGGGAGGGGGGGCTGAGGGGCCTGGCAAGGGAGATACGCTGTGATTGAAGGTGTTGATTTGCCCACTCCTAAAGAATGCTCAGCAATTGTCACCAGTCCTATACACACTGTATGATGGGTATTACGCATTCACTCAAACTTCTTTCGTTATTTTTTTGTGGGTAATTCCCCTAATAAGTCCTGTTAGATTGGAAGATACCTCTTGCACCAGGACCCTGATAGCACCCTTCCTACAGGAGACCTTTTCAGTTAAGAATTAACACATCCCACTCTATTGGATCCTTCTGTACATTACACCTCTTCTTCCCTCATTTCCGAGCCGACTCATTTACCTGTGTACAGCTCTGCTCTCTCCAACAACACAGAGGATACACTTAGCACGCACACTGCTATTACTGACATACCGGTTATTCCTCCCTTTGGCTCTGGTAGTATCAATCCTACACCTTGGGGCAGCACCCAGGAATTCTCCTCCTCTCCCCCTCCTGACGTCTATTTTTGCGTTACCTGTCTTACCCACTGGCCAATGTGTTCGCTCCAACAATATGATGGTTGTGCATCTCACCCCTTAAACTTCTAACCCTGTTAATCTACCCCCAGTTTCAGGCACTCTCACCTCGAGGGTGCTGGACCTAGCTGCTGGCCCCTTGCACACATACCTCTGCCTGCGGTGCCTCTCCTATTGCCTGTTTTGAAACCAACATGCCTGCTACCAAGCCCTCCCTTGGTTCCGCGCGGTTCTCTCTTGCATCATATCTTATTCCAATTCTATTACAGGACCGGAGGCTTCAGATTATGCTTTCCCTTTCCTTACTGCAAAACAATAGCAGCCAATAAAAACGTTTTTTATATATTACTACTACATTCCCAGAATGCTTTGTACATCCATAAAAATAATCATAGAGATTAGACCATTTATTGCGAAGTGCTTTGCACGTGTGATGTAGCTTGAAGGTTTTGCATATTTACGCCGCGCGCGCCACGTGCAGTCGCTTACCGGCGTTTGGGGTCATCTGGTGGTGGCGAGCGCTCCTAAGCACTTGAACGCGCCTCGCCCCCACCAGAGCGCCTCTATCGCCCAGAGTACATGTCGCTTGCTTCTCCACGGCCGCCAAGCCTTTTGTGGTGCCTTCCCTAATACGGGCCCGCGTTCCTTCAGAGCCTGACGTCGCGTACCCAATTGGGCTGCTTTTGGACTTCTATTGGGCTACGCGACGCCCAATGTGATATGCTCGGCGCTCTTTTTCAAGAGCGTTTTGGAGCTTTTGGTTGTCTCTCTCCTGCCGTTTTGCTATGCCTGCCCTTGGCTGTACAGTGAAGGAAGGTCCAAGCCGTGTGCAGGCTTCTATATTAATTTTGGCTCTTGACGCCCCCTGAGGGCTGCTAAACTTGATTACAGCTTTGCTGAGGAGCAGTATTTACAATATATATTCCTTGATTTCAGTTTTTTGCACTAACAGTTTGCTTCCCCTTAGATTGATTCCTCTGGAATCTTTGACTTCCATACAAGTACCTAATTAGCGGTTCTCTTGCGATGTAGGACTGCACCTATTTTCAGGAGGACGAGTACGGCTACTAAGAGGAGGAGCATGCTCCCCTCCTTGAGGACAACCTTGTAGATGCCTTAGACACGTCGGTGCAGCAATCTGTTAAAGCTGTTGCGGTAGCGGTCCCCCAAACAGTGAACAAAGTGCTAGCTGCCGCCCTCAAACCTATCACAACGCCATTGGAAAATTTTGTGAAGAGGTATGGCATGCTGGCTCAAGAACCGCTCCGGGTCCCTCTGGGATGAACAAACAGCCAAACTCCTTGGCAGCGCCTTGGCCGCATTCCCTAGCCTTGTCTAAGCTTCCCCCTCCATCTGTTACAGACCACCAATATGCAGGATCCACTGCTCCTGTTCCGTCGTGCTCGAAGATGTATTCCAACACGGACACGGAGCGCACTGTGTCCCCCAAGAAGATTAGAAGGTAACTGGTGAGCCTCAATCTGCTCCTGTGTACTCTACCCCCTTTGACTTCAATCTGCAGGATATTATCCATCTGCGGTCATCGGATTGGCCCCTTCATAGGAGGTGGCGGACTACTTACATCAGCATCTTCGGAGCAGTTTCAACAGGGACGTGCAGAGTCGTTTACGGTCGGAGTGTCCCTGCCCTGACGTCCCGGACAAGGTGGCGGACACACCGGAAATTTACCCTACTATCTTGGCGTTTAATAAAAAATTCACGAAGGACCCTAAAAAAGGCACTGATCGTGCCTGGCACGGGTGCCAAGATAAGCTCTTGGACAACGCTGGTCCCCTAGCGAAGATCTTAGAAATGGCCCTCCACGCTAAATCCACTGGGACCCCTGTTGACCCGGATATCCTCACGGGTTGGACGCAGTGTGCCATTTGTTTCCTAGGAAACGCAAATTGTGCCATTTCCTCGGAGCGCACAAAATCGCTCCTTATGCGGATGGACAACAACCTAATTGAGTTAGCCTCAGCAGAACCAGGCCCGTTGGCGGATGGAGTCCTATTTTGGGATAAGTTTGTGAAGGACGTATCGAAGTACGTAGGGACCTTCACCTCGCTTGACAAAGCGCAATCCAATATTAAGAGAGTTTTCCAGGCTATCCTTTTTGGACGGGCTGGGTGAGGCAGGGGCCGCGCCCCCAGATCGCCAATACCATCAGGGCCCTCCCAGAGGCGGTTACAGCCGGGGGAGAGGAAACTTCCAAGATCCCACCAGGGGAGGCATGTTCTACCCCACAAGATGCATCCGTCGTCGCAGATTCCACCGGGGAGGTCAAAGAGGCAATTTCCAACCTCAGATTACTTCAGGTGAGTCTGATACCTGTCTTTGTGTCCCCTGGGGGGTCGGATTCAACATTTTATTCGCAATTGGTCTGTTCTTACTCAGGACCCTTGGATCCTACAGAAGGTGCAAGGGTTCCACATAGACTTTTTTCAGACACCCCTTCAGGCAACCTTTCCTACCCCTCTCTTTTCCCCAACACGAAGAATTTTTTATAGATCAAGAGATAGAAGAATTGCTGCAGAAGCACGCGGTAGCCTATTGCGATGGCAAGCCAGAGGGCTTCTGCAGCAACATCTTCGTAGTCCAGAAGAGGGGCGAGGCTACCGACTTGTTCTCAACTTGAGAGATTTCAACTCCTTTGTTCTTTACAGACACTTCAAGATGGAGGGAATCCAGCTTCTGATGGACATTCTGAGACAGGGGGACTGGTTGGTCCACCTCGATCTGAAGGACGCTTACCCGACGGTCCCGATATTCCCACCTCACTGTCGGTTCTTGCAGTTCCTGTGGCGCGGCAAGCGCCTGGAATATTTGGTCCTGCCTTTCGGGCTTTCCTCTGCACCTTGGTGTTTCACCAAGTTGATGAAGCCGGCGGTTGCTTACCCATGGGAACAGGGTGTTCGTCTGATTATTTACCTAGACATCTTGATAATGGCTTCTACAGCTCTTTTGGCGAGTCAACATCTACAAATGACGATGTCTGTTAGAGTCTCTGAGATTTGTGATCAAAAAGACCAAATCCATGTTTACGCCCACTCAGTCACTGAAATTCTTGGGTTTTGTGATAAATTCTCAGATGGCGCAACTACAGCTGCCCAAGCAGAAATTGAGAGACTTGAAGAAGGAACTAAGGAAGACATTAGACACGTACGGGGATTGCCTGACCAGTGGGTCTATTAGCCTCATCCATTCAGGCTATATTTCCCAGACCGTTACATTATCGGGCGCATCTGCGCCTCAAGAGTCAACATCTCTAGAGGGGCCTCTCTTATTCAGGCTAAGTTTCCCTCTCCGAGGAAGCCCGGGAAGAGATCAAGTGGTGGTTGGCCCACGTCAATGCGTGGAACTGGCTTTTGGTTTTTTAAATGCTAATTCCTAACTATATATGACCTGAAACCTATGGTTTGTCTTCCTACTCGCCAGGAAGGGCGAGTAGGACCTAAAATGAGCTCCTCCTAATTAAATCTGGCTCGCAAATACGAACGGGCGAGTAGATTTTTCGAGCCCTGTTTAAGTATGTCACCATGAAGGGGAAAAGGCAGGGCAGCTAATAGCTGCCCAACTGCAGGCAGCTATGGCCATCCCGGTCATACCCTTAGAGTGGAGATCCTCTCCCACCCGCAAGGACATTGTTAACGAGTTTGCATCATTCTATCAGGCATTGTATACCCCAGAAACAACGGCCAGTGGGGAACAGGTGGAGTCCTTTTTAGAAGCTGTGTGCAATCCCCGGCTGTCAAACAAGGGTAGGGAACTACTGGACGGGGAGATCGACTGCCCTATGACAAAGCACCTGGAGAGGATGGATTTCCCAGAGTTTTATAGATGGTCCAGAGAAGAAGTTGACGACTCCCTGCACGCTGCCTTACAAGAGACAGAGTAGGTCCTTGGGCTTCCTCTCCCTACATAGCAGTTATTGCGGTTCCCTTCAAACCGGGGACAACTCCATCCCTGTATCCCTGCTAAATGAAGACTTTTTTAAAATCCTCGCCAGCATTCTAGTTGCGCGCCTCAGCAAAGTCATCTCCTCTCGGATACACCACCCGCAGGTGGGACTTTTTAAAAATCCTCGCCAGCATTCTAGCTGAGCGCCTCAGCAAAGTCATCTCCTCTCGGATACACCACCCGCAGGTGGGATTCATCCAGGGATGCTCTTCCAGGAACCATTTGTGCACCCTTGCCCGTACCCTCTGGGTGGCCAAAGATCTGTTGTAAGAAACCTTAGCCCTATCCCTCGATCCCAAAAAGGCGTTCTATCGCCTCGAGTGGGTATACCTCTTCGCAACACTGAAAGGGTTAGGCCTGGGAGACAAATTCACTGTCAAGGTCTGCCCGTTATTTGACTGTCCAGCGTCCCAGGTCAACCACAGGAGATTTCTATCGGGCCGCTTCCAGATCCGGAGGGGCACGTGCCAAGGGTGCCCACTCTCACCCCTTCCGTTCCTCCTGGCTATGGAACCCCTGGCAGCCACCATACGCCAATCCCCACATTATAGAAAGACCCCTTATGTATGGGATGTCCAAGATCTACTTATATGCAGACAACATCCTACTTACCCTGATGTTTCTATGTTGTTCCCTGCCGGCCCTGATAGAGGTTATCAACGGCTTGGTGGCATTGTCCGGTTACCAAGTAAACTGGGACAAGAGTGAGGACCTCACGCTCTCGACCTGTACCACGAAAGCGGCTATTTAAGGATACCCCTTCCATTGGAAGGCCTCACGCCTCAAATACTTGGGCATCGTGGTCAACCAGGGGCTTGATAGGATGATCACAGACAATTTGGACCCTCTAGTGGCACAAATGAAGCTTGATTTTAAGAATTGGTTCCATTTGGGGCAGGGTACAGGCAGTGCGGATGATTACGCTGTTGCGTTTCACATACACATTGGGCAAGCTAAGTTTGATTGTACCTCTAGCCGCTTAACGCTTTATAGACTCCCAGATTCGTAAATTTATATGGGGCTCTTGGTGATCTCAAATGATGGCTGCATAACTCATGGCACGGCGTTCCTGTAGGGGCCTGGGCCTCCCGTCAGTTGAACACTATGCTTTGTCCCTGTACCTCTCACAACTTGTGTACCTGCTCCCCGGTACCCGGACCCTCCTCAATAGGTCCAAACAGAACGCCTATTACTATCTAGTTGTCAGGGCCTTAGCCCTCTTTACAAAAGACGCCCTTCCCAGTATCGCCCTAACCACCCCATGCTATAGGCTACACAAAAGGCCTTGTAACGTGCACATCGCTTCTCCTTAGATAACCCCTACTTGCAGGACAAGGAACCAGTATGGGGCAATGACGGACTATACATCGATGGTAGGAGCCTCCACTGGGACCAGTGAAAAGAAGCAGGCATACATAGCCTGGACCAGGTACGTGATAACAAGAGACATCAAATCATTCAGGCGCATGAGGGAGGAATGTGGCCTCCAGCCTCAACAGGCCTGGAGTCATCTGCAGCTGCAACACTTTGAGATGCTGCCTGGGGTCAAATCCGTGGTCTCTACAGATCTCGCCTGTGGCGTCCTACCTGTGGCCGCAATAAGGGAGTGATGTCGGGACTTTACAGCACACTTACGTGTCACCTTTTCTCACAGCCCATTCTCCATAGTCTCCACATCAAATGTCAGACCTGCCGACGGATAGAAATCGACAAGGACGATTGGGCTGATATCCTAATAGTCCCTTCAAGATGCTCCATGAATGGCACTGGACCCCAGGGAGACTGAACGGAGCGGGGTTACTACCTCACGCCAATTGTTGGAGATGCCCGGCCACACGCTGCAATCTTACCCACATCCTGTGAGAATGCCCCTCAATCAAACCATTTTGAGTGGCTGTTGGGACAACACTGGGGGAATCCATGCCACTGCAACTCCCCCTTTGATCCTCCTCCAGGACGTAGGGAACCAGTCAGAACTTTCCTGCCAGCAGCTCCACCTTCTCCACACAGCGCTGGAAACAGCCAAAATCAGCATCCTCCACCAATGGCGGTTTCCCACGCCTCTATCACAAGAAGACTGGACAGTGGCTATGATACAGAGAAGCACGGAGGAGTAATCTACAACCTTCAAAGCCAATCAAAATGTATTTTTTGCTGACGGATGATCCCTAAAAGCAACGCAGCCCTAAAACCCTAAACAACAGTGTCTGTATGTAGACCATGACGATCCCTCTTGGAGGCCTACTGGGACATATTCTCATTCTGTCACCCATTCCCCCTTTCCACACCTCTTTTCTGCCTTCCACCTTCTGGTCTCCTAGCCCCGCACTATCTCTCTCGCTCTTATCTCAATCTCCCCTTTCCTCACCTATGCCATGCTCTCCTGTCTCTTCTCTCCTCCATCCCACATCCCCTCTCTCTCCCTCGGGCATGCATCGACTTCTCCTTCCATGGACCTCAGCCGCCTTCAATCCCCCCCCTCCACGTGAGCTGACATGGGCATCACTCCATCAGTGCACCGCAGGGCAATACAGTCTGGTGGCCAGGGACACCCTTTGCTTTTTGCTTCCACCCTCTTTTCTTACCGCCTCCTTCATCCCACCCCGATATTCAGGGCATCCTCCATACCCTAGCTGACGGCTGACCATGGTCTCTTACCCACTAGGGATGTCAGCCTGCCAACACCGGAGGACAGAAGACGTACAATTCACGGTTGTTTGGCAACATTACTAGCATTATGCCAGCCCTACCCCCTCGCTTCGTCCTCCCCATTGGAATGTGCATTCTGTTCCGAACTGTACATCTGCAAAATGGTTTTCTTCTTAATAAAGAATTACAGCACAAAGAATGACTACATCCACATGTGCCATCCGAAATACCCACACTTGTTCAAGGCATCCTCTATGACAAACAGCTGGTGGCACCAAACTCTGCAAAGCCCACGCAGTCCAAAACCCCCCAGGCAATACATAGAGATAGGGAGGGTTGGTATATTAAGCTCAAACTCCAGAGAGCTGGTAATATGCCAACCTGACTAAACCTCTACACCCCAAACACTGTGCAAGACCTGTCTCCACACACTCTGGAAGGAACAGTTGATAGACACCCTGAGGGATATTGTGATGGGTGGTGACTAACTTGGCCTGGGATCCAGTTACAGATAAGAAAGAAAGGACACGCCAATGTAAAAGTGCAGTCGGTCCTCCTTAGAATATAGATCACTGAAAGGTGCCTAGTTGATGCATGTAGGCATGCACAATCTCTTCTTTGGGACTATTCCTTCTATTCATATGTCCAATCCTCACATTCCAAAACAGACTAGGTCTTCATTACCCACTCATTCTTACATTTACTGCCCTCGGACACAGTCTCTGACATTTCTATCTCAGACCATGCATATCTAGAACTTGCTTGGCATGATGAGCTCTCGCCAAACCAAGGCCCTCCACGTTGGCGACTGAAATCGCACAGTCTAAGGGACCCAGTTAAAGGGCCAACAGACTATAACGTCTGCTACTCAGATTTACTTTGCACACAACTCAGTCTGACGTACCACCTCATAGGCTTTGGGGTGCTTTGAAAGCTACTACTAAGGGCTCCATTATTCCAATCCTAAAAGAGAGGGCCAAGGAAACACGCCTGGAGCACACTCTCACGCCTAAAATCACAGCACTGGAACAGTTAACCACTCAACTTCCAAACAGATTCAAGGACACCGGCTACGCTGAGAGGCCATTTTACATCCCACTGGACTAACTATGCAGAGAAATCTCTGCTCACCTTGAAACAGCGTTTCTATGTCAATAGAGCTAAAGTTGTCACATTATTAGCATGTAAAATCCATCTTCACAGAGCTAGAGCTTATATCCCCCATGTTAAAACTCACAGTAACACATGGGCAATAAAAGTGTCGAAGAAATAACAAACATTTAGTGATTTCTACCACTTTTTATAGGCAGAGAGATTAACACACAAATGAAATCCAGTCTTAACTGCTGACCTGAAACTGGTCACCTATCTCCTCACTTCACAGAGAACTTATGGAAGCCAAAATAGAATCTGAGGAACTACACAGGGCGCTTAAATCCATGCTATTAGATAAGACCCCAGGCTAGATTGTTTCTCTGCAGACTCCTACAAAGTCTTTCTCAAGCTTTAAAAGATTAGCTAACCACTCTATAAAATTATGCACAAGCGCCACCCCATCTATATGTGAAGCAGAGATTACATTGATACCCAAATCAGTAAAGACCAAAATAACTGTACATCTTATCACCCCATGGCTTTGCTGAACACAGATGCAAAACTCTACAGCAAAATCTTAGTGCAACAATTGGATTCCCTCCTGCAAAAAGCAGAGATTTTGCCCAGGTAGGCTTTTATATACGTGACCACCCAGGAGTAGACATCAGATGACTTACACGTTTGATTGAAAAAGCACATCTAAGTAACATACCTTATATGCTCCTATCTTTGGATGCAGAGAGAGCGTTTGATTGGGTGAGTTAGAATTTTTACAAGGTGGTTCTGCACGAGATAAACTTGAGCCTCAAAATGATAAATAAAATCATGGCAACATACACATACCCCTTAGCAATCATTAGAGTTAAGTCAATGCACAGCTCCAATCAAACGTGAGAGAGGCACTAGGCAGGGCTGCCCACTTTCCTATCTGCTCTAGTGGTTGAGCCCCTAGCCATACATATTAGAAACTCACAGAAGATAGCAAGTATCTTATTGGGAGACCATAAGCCTAAAGTATGGGGCAGATTTACAAGCCCCCTGACCATCAGCAACTCACTTAATCGTGACGTACTGGTGGCGCAGGGGGCTCCTCCATATTTACAAGGACAGGAAAAGCCACCCGGCGCGACTTTTCCTCTCCTTGTAAATACGGCCCCTTCACACGTAACACTTTGCGTTGAAGCGCGTTCCATGGGTGTTGCTGTGGGTGTTCCCACACAACACCCATGGAATGAGACGCATCTCCAGATTTATGAGAAATCGTAAATGCGGAGATGTGTCTGAATGCTTTGCCACCCTAAAGGTAAAAAAAGCCTTTAGTGATTGTTTTTGAGCATGAAGGTGCAAGGGTGCCTGCGCCTCGCTGCAGTTTGTGCGCCAGCGCAGAAGAATGCGACATATTCTTGTAAATATGACGCATTCCTGTGCTCTGAAAGTGGCGCAGCGCGGGGCAGCCAAAGAGCTTGCGGTGCCACGCAGCGGCACTTTCTTGTAGATCTGCCCCTGAATCTTTTCACTGACTCCCTACTTTCTATGACCAGCTCCACTGGCCACCTTTGAACAGGTCCCACTTCAAAGGTGCAGGCGCTGAACCTTCGTGTCCCGCCCTGGCGCCTCTTTCATGGGTTCCTCACTCATATGGTATCTGGGCCTTAACCTGGCCAGGCCCCTCGGGGGCGGACGAGGCCAGGCTGCCCAGGACCGAGACTACAGTGCAGGACCCCTCAGGGCGCGGGGCCCTCCTCTGCCCCTGCCCGGTGAATGTGGTGATAGGAGCGGGCCACTCCAGCCCTCTGCCTCGGTCTCTCGGTGGAGTCATACCGGGGGCTTGGAGGTCTACTGAGGGGCTCGTTCGCTCTCAGGCGCCCCCCCCCCCCCGACACCAGACCGAGGGGGGAGAGCTGCGCCCGGGGGGGGGCGGGGGAGGGGGGTCCGAAGGGGGCTCCTACCCTGGAGTAGCAGACCGGCACCCGCCGGGGCTCCCTCTTGAGGGGGGACGGCGGCCTCCGCCGCTCCCGGTCGCTCATCTCCGCCACTGCCCGTGTCTGAGGGGGCGGGAGGGAGGGGGGGCGGCTTAACCGACGGAGCGCGCGCCGGGGCGGGCGGAAGCGGCCTCACCCGCCGGACCTGACGAAACACCCTGCGCGAGGGAGGCACTGACGTAACACCCCGCGCGCGGGCGGGCTACAGTGACGAAACACCCTGCGCGAGGGAGGCACTGACGTAACACCCCGCGCGCGGGCGGTCTACAGTGACGAAACACCCTGCGCGAGGAAGGCACTGACGTGCCACCCCGCGCGCGGGCAGCAGTTACGTGATAGGAGCCTGTGCCGCCCGCGAGGCTGCCTCCACGTGCGCAAGGCCTGCCCGCGTGTTGGAACAGAACTTGCAGGTGGAAATCATGTGACCTACTCGTGTTGACGTGCGCCTGCGTATACATCTCGCGCCCGTTGCGCGTGTTATGGACTCGACAGCTGTCAGGAAATGACGTCAGCCGCCCGCGGGCGGGTATGGAAGCCCTTCCATCCGGTCGTCGTTCTGACAGGAACTCTACTGGGGTGTGTATGGGTTGCAGCCTTCCATGATGGGGACTCTACTGGGTTGTGTGTGGGGCGCAGCCTTCCATGATGGGGACTCTTGCTGGGGTGTGTGTGGGGCGCAGCCTTCCATGATAGGGACTCTACTGGGGTGTGTGCGGGGCGCAACCTTCCATGATGGGGACTCTGGCTGGGGTGTGTGCGGGGCGCAGCCTTCCATGATGGGGACTCTGGCCGGGGTGTGTGTGGGGCGCAGCCTTCCATGATGGGGACTCTTGCTGGGGTGTGTGCGGGGCGCAGCCTTCCATGATGGGGACTCTACTGGGGTGTGTGCGGGGCGCAGCCTTCCATGATGGGGACTCTACTGGGGTGTGTGCGGGGCGCAGCCTTCCATGATGGGGACTCTACTGGGTTGTGTGTGGGGCGCAGCCTTCCATGATGGGAACTCTACTGGGGTGTGTGCGGGCGCAGCCTTCCATGATGGGGACTCTACTGGGTTGTGTGCGGGGCGCAGCCTTCCATGATGGGGACTCTACTGGGGAGTGTGCGGGGTGCAGCCTTCCATGATGGGGACTCTACTGGTGTGTGAGGGGCGCAGCCTTCCATGATGGGGACTCTACTGGTGTGTGTGGGGCGCAGCCTTCCATGATGGGGACTCTTGCTGGGGTGTGTGCGGGGCGCAGCCTTCCATGATGGGGACTCTGGCCGGGGTGTGTGCGGGACGCAGCCTTCCATGATGGGGACTCTACTGGGGTGTGAGGGGCGCAGCCTTCCATGATGGGGACTCTACTGGTGTGTGTGGGGCGCAGCCTTCCATGATGGGGACTCTTGCTGAGGTGTGTGCGGGGCGCAGCCTTCCATGATGGGGACTCTACTGGGGTGTGTGCGGGGTACAGCCTTCCATGATGGGGACTCTGGCCGGGGTGTGTGCGGGGCGCAGCCTTCCATGATGGGGACTCTACTGGGGTGTGTGCGGGGCGCAGCCTTCCATGATGGGGACTCTGGCCGGGATGTGTGCGGGGCGCAGCCTTCCATGAAGGGGACTCTACTGAGGTGTGTGTGGGGTGCAGCCTTCCATGATGGGGACTCTACTGGGTTGTGTGCGGATCGCAGCCTTCCATGATGGGGACTCTGGCCGGGGTGTGTGTGGGGTGCAGCCTTCCATGATGGGATCTCTACTGGGGTGTGTGCGGGGCGCAGCCTTCCATGAAGGGGACTCTACTGAGGTGTGTGTGGGGTGCAGCCTTCCATGATGGGGACTCTACTGGGGTGTGTGCGGAGCGCAGCCTTCCATGATGGGGACTCTGGCCGGGGTGTGTGTGGGGCGCAGCCTTCCATGATGGGGACTCTGGCCAGGGTGTGTGCGGGGCGCAGCCTTCTATGATGGGGACTCTACTGGGGTGTGTGCGGGGCGCAGCCTTCCATGAAGGGGACTCTACTGAGGTGTGTGTGGGGTGCAGCCTTCCATGATGGGGACTCTACTGGGTTGTGTGCAGGGCGCAGCCTTCCATGATGGTGGCTCTGGCCGGGGTGTGTGTGGGGCGCAGCCTTCCATGATGGGGACTCTGGCCGGGGTGTGTGCGGGGCGCAGCCTTCCATGATGGAGACTCTGGCCGGGGTGTGTATGGGGTGCAGCCTTCCATGATGGGGACTGTGACCGGGGTGTGTGCGGGGCGCAGCCTTCCATGATGGGGACTCTACTGGGTTGTGTGTGGGGCGCAGCCTTCCATGATGGGGACTCTTGCTGGGGTGTGTGCGGGGCGCAGCCTTCTATGATGGGGACTCTACTGGGGTGTGTGCGGGGCGCAGCCTTCCATGATGGGGACTCTACTGGGTTGTGTGTGGGGCGCAGCCGTCCATGATGGGGACTCTACTGGGGTGTGTGCGGGGCGCAGCCTTCCATGATGGGGACTCTACTGGGTTGTGTGCGGGGCGCAGCCTTCCATGGTGGGGACTCTACTGGGGAGTGTGCGGGGTGCAGCCTTCCATGATGGGGACTCTACTGGGGTGTGTGTGGGGCGCAGCCTTCCATGATGGGGACTCTACTGGGGTGTGTGTGGGGCGCAGCCTTCCATGATGGGGACTCTACTGGTGTGTGAGGGGCGCAGCCTTCCATGATGGGGACTCTACTGGTGTGTGTGGGGCGCAGCCTTCCATGATGGGGACTCTGGCCGGGGTGTGTGCGGGGCGCAGCCTTCCATGATGGGGACTCTACTGGGGTGTGAGGGGCGCAGCCTTCCATGATGGGGACTCTACTGGTGTGTGTGGGGCGCAGCCTTCCATGATGGGGACTCTTGCTGAGGTGTGTGCGGGGCGCAGCCTTCCATGATGGGGACTCTACTGGGGTGTGTGCGGGGTACAGCCTTCCATGATGGGGACTCTGGCCGGGGTGTGTGCGGGGCGCAGCCTTCCATGATGGGGACTCTACTGGGGTGTGTGCGGGGCGCAGCCTTCCATGATGGGGACTCTGGCCGGGATGTGTGCGGGGCGCAGCCTTCCATGAAGGGGACTCTACTGAGGTGTGTGTGGGGTGCAGCCTTCCATGATAGGGACTCTACTGGGTTGTGTGCGGAGCGCAGCCTTCCATGATGGGGACTCTGGCCGGGGTGTGTGTGGGGTGCAGCCTTCCATGATGGGAACTCTACTGGGGTGTGTGCGGGGCGCAGCCTTCCATGAAGGGGACTCTACTGAGGTGTGTGTGGGGTGCAGCCTTCCATGATGGGGACTCTACTGGGGTGTGTGCGGAGCGCAGCCTTCCATGATGGGGACTCTGGCCGGGGTGTGTGTGGGGCGCAGCCTTCCATGATGGGGACTCTGGCCGGGGTGTGTGCGGGGCGCAGCCTTCTATGATGGGGACTCTACTGGGGTGTGTGCGGGGCGCAGCCTTCCATGAAGGGGACTCTACTGAGGTGTGTGTGGGGTGCAGCCTTCCATGATGGGGACTCTACTGGGTTGTGTGCAGGGCGCAGCCTTCCATGATGGTGTGTTGGACAGGCCACATGAAGGGCCGCTCTCCCCCGGCTCAACCAGGCCCGAGCCCAGTCACGCAAGTACCACACACCACCATTGCACGTCCTCCGTCCTCTCAGGGACCCCTGCCCTCGAACATGTTAACCTCGTGGGTCCGATCCACTGCCGGCCCACGCGCCCAGCCCGGGCCGCCATCTTGGACACTTCACCACGAGGCCGCCTGGCCCCCGATCGACCTCAACCCTGGGCCTAGCCCGGCCTCAGACATTCCGGCACCACCCTCCACCCAGGAGGTGAGCGGGCTACTTGGCAAGTCAATGGGAGAAAGAGGTGCCGATGGCTCTCCCCCGCCCAGTGCCGCTCGCCCATCGCCTCCCCGGGCACTGGCTCCACCCCCCTGCTGGGTGTCTGGACTCCCTCATCCCGGACCTCCCGACCTCCAAGTGCGAGGGTCCGGACATCAAAGCACGCCAGCCCTATAACTGGGGCAGCTCCAGAGCAGGAAGGCAGTTGTATCTTGGAGTCGAGAGACGTAAAGAGGAACTCATCCTGGACGGACTACTGGCGCTGCCGTAGCTCTGTCCTGTGCACCATCGTCCTGCCTGTTGGCGCTGCCACAGCCGTCGTAACCTTCATCCTTCATCGTCGTCGGGATCTGCTGGCGTGGCCGCGGACCGTTGTAACCGTCATCTTTCACCGGGACCTGCAGGCTCCGCCGCGGACCGTCGTCCTTCCTTCATCCATCTCGGGACCTGCTTGGCTCCTCCACGGCCCGATCATCTAGAACGCCGAGCTCGAGGATTGAGAGCTATTTTGTACTCATTGGTAACTAAGACTGTCCCGCTACCCCTTTCCTCAGCCAGAGATCAGAACCGAGGGGACCCCTGAGTCCAGACCTCCTTGTATCATACCAACGTAACCTAAGAATTGCATATAAAGTTTCGTTAACCTTCAATCTTGTGTGGTGTCCGTCTGTGGGGGGGAAGTTACTTGTCTGTACAGTCGTTGGAGACGGCTCTCCCTGGAGACCTCTCCCCGTAATCTCGGCCGACCCTCCCGGTCCGTCTAACATTGGTGGCCAGCGGCGCGATCCGAATCACCGCATAACGTACAGAGAGTAGCTCACCCCACAACGAACCACAATGTCAACTAAAGAGAGCGGATCAACTGAGAAGTTCCAAATGGAAAAACTAGAGGAGTACAGCCATCGTGAACTAAAGCAGTTCTGCATCGAACTAGGTATCGCTACCACCGGACTAAGCACCAAGGACGATTTTAAGCATGCCCTAGAATCTTGGGCAGAGACCGGGGATGTCGAAGCCCCTGAGCAAAGCACCGCGAAAAAGACCAACACGGCCCCTGAAGGGCAAAGAACCAGTCTCTCGCAAGACGAGATCCAAGAAAGAGAAAAAACCCGACTACACGAACTAGAAATGGCCCGACTCAAGATGGACGTAGAACTCAAGTTGGCCGAACAAAAAATAAACTTAGAGCACCTACGTCTCCGAGAAGAAAGAGAGGAGAAACAGAGGCAAAGGGAGCTCGAGGAAAAGAAACTAGCGTACGAGCACGAACGGAACCTAGCCGAGATCAACCTGCGCAAGCAGAATAAAGAGTTAGGGGTGCCCGAGAGACCACACACCCCAGGGACCACGGAGAAAAAAGTACACATCCCCAAGGATGTTGTCCGAGAATATTTTCGAGAAGACGACATCCAGCAATGGTTTAAGGCCTATGAAATCGCTATGACTGCGCACCGGATCGATAGAAACAATTGGGGAGCCGGCCTATGGGGCAAATTCCTCAATGAGGGCCGCGATACCCTGTTACAGCTCCCAGACCACCAGATGACCTCCTACGACCATATGAAAGCGGCCCTCCTCACCCGCTATGGCCTCACGCCCGAGATGTACCGTCAGAGGTTCCGAGACTGCACACGCATCCCGGGTACAACTTGGGTGGACTATGTAACGTACTTTAGCCGAGCTTTCGAAGGCTGGATCAGAGGGAACAACGTCACGACCTACGAGCAGCTGTTCAATCTGATGGTATGGGAGCATCTGTCCAACAATTGCTTCATTGAACTACGCCAACACCTCCTCGACAGCAAGTTAACCGATCCCCGGCAGCTCGCAGCCGAAGCTGACCGGTGGGAGATCACCAGAGTGGGCCGGAATGGGTCCTACGAGCAGAACAGGAACAACAATGGTCACCACCGACCCAGAGGAGGAGGAGGGGGCCAAGGACGAGGAAGAGACAACACTCCGGCCGCCCCCGCTACCAGCACCACCCCCCCGGCCAACCGGGGCAGCACCCCGGCGCGACCAGGGTATAGAGCCAATGTTACATGTCACCGATGCCAACGAGTCGGCCACTATGCAAACGACCCAAGCTGCCCGCAGTATCAGAGTCCGAAACCCCGCCATGTGGCCGCCGCGGCACTAGGGGAAGAAAAGATCTCCGAGGAACAAGAAACAGACGAGCAAGAGTATCAAGAGTGGGAGCCAGCCGCCATGACTCTCGCGTGCTTAGGGGGAAGAGACATGGTCCTGCGGGTCCCCCTACCCGCTAACACCCAGAAGTACAGCCAATGGGTGAGCATCAATGGACAACGGGCCGAAGCCCTTCGGGACACCGGGGCCAGTGTGACAGCCGTCCGCTGTCATCTGGTGACCCCAGAACAATATCTACCGAACATTCTCTGCCCTGTGCGATCAGCCGACAACTCGGAAAGTCTGTGTCGGATGGCCTGCGTCCCCTTTGAGTGGGGAGGGGTCTCCGGCATGTTGAAGGTAACGGTCCGAGACGACGCCCCCGTGGACTGCCTCCTCGGAAATGACCTGGAGAGCTCCCCGTGGGCAGCCGTGGAGCGAAAAGAACACTTGGGGATGTTGGGCGTCCCGGACTGGGCGTGCGTCACCACCCGGTCCATGGCCGCCCGTGCCAACCCTCACCCGGAAGAACCAGAATGGCCGGCGCCACCGCCTCCGGTCGCCCCAGCCGAGACCCCCGACCATGACACCCCCCTCGAACTTGCTCAACCTTCCGACCTCGCTAACCTTGACCAGTGGGCTCAAGAGGGGGGACCCACACAAGAACAATTCCGCCAGGAACAGAAGACCTGTCCCTCCCTCGAGGGACTCCGCCAACAAGCGCTCGCCCAAAGCGCAGGGGATACCTCCGGAACTCATTGGGTCTACTGGGACAATGATCTGTTGTACAGCGAGCAACGAATCGCCGAGCTGGGGGCCAACCGAGTACTAGTAGTGCCCCTCCGCTTTAGAGACTTCCTGCTGAACCTGGCCCACGATGTCCCCCTGGCAGGGCACCTGGGACAGGATAAAACCTACAGTCGCCTAGTGACCCACTTCTTCTGGCCTAAAATGAGAAACGATGTGCACCAGCATTGCCGATCTTGCCCCACGTGCCAAGCCAGTGGAAAGAGCGGCCGCAAACTAAAGGCCCCCCTGCAACCCTTTCCAGTAGTCACGACCCCATTTGAGAGGGTCGGAATAGACATTGTGGGACCCCTGGACCCGCGTACAAGACAAGGCCATCGCTTCATTCTGGTACTAGTGGACCACGCCACCCGCTACCCTGAGGCTATTCCTCTCCGGACCGTGACAGCCCCAGTGGTCGGCCGGGCCCTGATGGGGATCTTCTCCCGTGTGGGGTTCCCCCGAGAAGTCGTCAGCGACAGAGGCACGAACTTTATCTCTAAATACATGAAGTCCCTCTGGCAACAGTGTGGGGTCACCTACCGCTTCACGACCCCCTATCACCCCCAAGGAAACGGACTTGTTGAGCGGTTCAATCGCACGCTAAAAGGGATGATCGGGGGATTGGAAGAGCCCCTCCGTCGCCAGTGGGATGTGCTGCTGCCGTGCCTCCTCTTCGCCTACCGGGAGGTCCCACAGAAGTCCCTAGGCTTCAGCCCATTCGAACTGCTATATGGGCACCCAGTGCGGGGGCCGCTCAGCCTGATCAAAGAAGGCTGGGAGATGCCCCCGGCCAAGAGCCCTCCAGATGTCTTCCGGTACCTCCTCACCCTCCGCAACCAGTCCCGGCGGTTCAGAGACCTAGCAAAAGCCAACCTAGAGGCCAGTCAAGAGGACATGAAGAAATGGTATGACCAGAACGCCTCATCCATTGAATTCGAGCCGGGGCAACAGGTATGGGTAATGTCCCCCACGGAGCCATGCGCTCTCCAAGACAAATGGACGGGACCCTTCAAGGTAATCGAGCGCAAGGGTCCTGCCACCTATCTGATCGATATGGAGTCCTCCCGGAACCCACTCCGAGTCCTCCACACCAACAGACTGAAACCCCACTTTGCACGAACAGAACTCAGCCTACTGATGGCCACAGACAATGGGGTTGAAGACGACTCCGAGCCTCTCCCTGACCTCTTGCGGACCCAGGAGCAAGACGGCTCCGTGGATGGGGTCCGACTCTCGGAGACCCTCACCAGAGAACAACGCCAAGAGTGCCAAGCCCTCCTGTCACGGTTCGCCAGTCTGTTCTCCCTCACCCCAGGTGTCACTTCCTGGTGTGTGCACGACGTAGACACCGGAGACAGCCCTCCTATCCGCCACCGGGCCTACCGCGTACCTGATCGGGTACGGGCCTGCATCCAGGCGGAAGTAGCTAAGATGCTCACGCTCGGGGTCATCGAGCCCTCAGACAGTCCATGGGCCAGCCCGGTCGTACTGGTCCCCAAGGCAGCCGCCCCCGGAACCACACCAGAACTCCGGTTCTGCGTCGACTACCGGGGCCTGAATGAAGTCACCAGAACGGACGCACATCCCATCCCCCGGGCAGATGAACTGGTCGACCGAATGGGAGCTGCCCGCTACCTCAGCATCTTCGACCTGACAGCAGGTTATTGGCAGATCGGCCTCACACCCCGAGCACAAGAACGTTCTGCCTTCTCCACCCCCGATGGCCACTATCATTTTACGGTCATGCCCTTCGGCATGAAAAATGCCCCAGCGACTTTCCAACGGCTCGTCAATCAGGTCCTGGCGGGGCTCGAAGAGTTCAGCGCCGCCTACCTAGACGACATCGCTGTGTACAGCCACCATTGGACCGAGCACCTCCACCACCTCCGAGCAGTGCTGCAAGCCCTTCAGCGAGCTGGTCTCACGATCAAGGCCAGCAAGTGTCAAATTGGACAAGGGTCTGTGACCTACCTCGGACACCAGGTGGGAAGCGGCCTAGTGGCCCCCCTACAGCTGAAAATTGCCGCCATCCAGAACTGGCAGCCCCCTATCACCCAAACCGAGGTACGAGCCTTCCTGGGCCTCACGGGCTACTACCGAAGGTTCGTGAAAGACTATGGTACCATAGTGGGGCCTCTCACCGAACTCACGTCAAAGAATCAGCCCAAGAAGGTGAACTGGACCCCAGAGTGTCAAGCGGCATTCGAACAGTTGAAGGCCGCCATGTGTTCCGCTCCTGTGCTCCAGGCCCCAGACTACAGCCGGGAGTTCGTCGTCCAGACGGACGCCTCCGACCAGGGCATTGGGGCGGTCCTGTCTCAAGTGAACACCGAAGGCCTTGATCAACCGGTGGCCTTCATCAGCCGGAGACTCCTACCACGGGAGCAACGCTGGAGCACCATAGAGAGGGAAGCCTTCGCTGTGGTATGGGCCCTCAAGAAGCTCCGGCCCTACCTTTTTGGCACCCACTTTCGGGTACAGACTGACCACCGACCCCTGCAGTGGTTGATGCATATGCGGGGGGAAAACCCAAAATTGCTACGCTGGTCCATCTCCTTGCAAGGTATGGACTTCACAGTCGAACACCGGCCTGGGTCAGACCACGCCAACGCGGATGGCCTGTCCCGGTTTTTCCGCCTCGACGAGGAGAGTCCCCAAGAGGATGGGTAACTCTCCCCGCCTTCAGCTGGGGGGGACGCATGTTGGACAGGCCACATGAAGGGCCGCTCTCCCCCGGCTCAACCAGGCCCGAGCCCAGTCACGCAAGTACCACACACCACCATTGCACGTCCTCCGTCCTCTCAGGGACCCCTGCCCTCGAACATGTTAACCTCGTGGGTCCGATCCACTGCCGGCCCACGCGCCCAGCCCGGGCCGCCATCTTGGACACTTCACCACGAGGCCGCCTGGCCCCCGATCGACCTCAACCCTGGGCCTAGCCCGGCCTCAGACATTCCGGCACCACCCTCCACCCAGGAGGTGAGCGGGCTACTTGGCAAGTCAATGGGAGAAAGAGGTGCCGATGGCTCTCCCCCGCCCAGTGCCGCTCGCCCATCGCCTCCCCGGGCACTGGCTCCACCCCCCTGCTGGGTGTCTGGACTCCCTCATCCCGGACCTCCCGACCTCCAAGTGCGAGGGTCCGGACATCAAAGCACGCCAGCCCTATAACTGGGGCAGCTCCAGAGCAGGAAGGCAGTTGTATCTTGGAGTCGAGAGACGTAAAGAGGAACTCATCCTGGACGGACTACTGGCGCTGCCGTAGCTCTGTCCTGTGCACCATCGTCCTGCCTGTTGGCGCTGCCACAGCCGTCGTAACCTTCATCCTTCATCGTCGTCGGGATCTGCTGGCGTGGCCGCGGACCGTTGTAACCGTCATCTTTCACCGGGACCTGCAGGCTCCGCCGCGGACCGTCGTCCTTCCTTCATCCATCTCGGGACCTGCTTGGCTCCTCCACGGCCCGATCATCTAGAACGCCGAGCTCGAGGATTGAGAGCTATTTTGTACTCATTGGTAACTAAGACTGTCCCGCTACCCCTTTCCTCAGCCAGAGATCAGAACCGAGGGGACCCCTGAGTCCAGACCTCCTTGTATCATACCAACGTAACCTAAGAATTGCATATAAAGTTTCGTTAACCTTCAATCTTGTGTGGTGTCCGTCTGTGGGGGGGAAGTTACTTGTCTGTACAGTCGTTGGAGACGGCTCTCCCTGGAGACCTCTCCCCGTAATCTCGGCCGACCCTCCCGGTCCGTCTAACATGGTGGCTCTGGCCGGGGTGTGTGTGGGGCGCAGCCTTCCATGATGGGGACTCTGGCCGGGGTGTGTGCGGGGCGCAGCCTTCCATGATGGAGACTCTGGCCGGGGTGTGTATGGGGTGCAGCCTTCCATGATGGGGACTGTGACCGGGGTGTGTGCGGGGCGCAGCCTTCCATGATGGGGACTCTACTGGGGTGTGTGCGGGCCGCAGCCTTCCATGAAGGGGACTCCACTGAGGTGTGTGTGGGGTGCAGCCTTCCATGATGGGGACTCTACTGGGTTGTGTGCGGGGCGCAGCCTTCCATGATGGGGACTCTTGCTGGGGTGTGTGTGGGGCGCAGCTTTCCATGATGGGGACTCTGGCCGGGGTGTGTGCGGGGCGCAGCTTTCCATGATGGGGACTCTGGCCGGGGTGTGTGCGGAGCGCAGCCTTCCATGATGGGGACTCTTGCTGGGGTCTGTGCGGGGCGCAGCCTTCCATGATGGGGTCTTTTGCTGGGGTTGTGTTCTGGGCGCAGCCTTCCATGATGGGGACTCCAGCCGGGGTGTGTGAGGGGCGCAGCCTTCCATGATGGGGACTCTACTGGGGTGTGTGTGGGGCACAGCCTTCCATGATGGGGACTCTACTGGGGTGTGTGCGTGGTGCACCCTTCCATGATGGGGACTCTTTCCGGGGTGTGTGTGGGGCGCAGCCTACCATGATGGGGACTCTGGCTGGGGTGTGTGCGGGGCGCAACCTTCCATGATGGGGACTCTGGCCCGGGTGTGTGTGGGGCGCAGCCTTCCATGATGGGGACTCTACTGGGGTGTGTGCGGGGCGCAGCCTTCCATGAAGGGGACTCTACTGAGGTGTGTGTGGGGTGCAGCCTTCCATGATGGGGACTCTACTGGGTTGTGTGCGGGGCGCAGCCTTCCATGATGGGGACTCTACTGGGGTGTGTGCGGGGCGCAGCCTTCCATGAAGGGGACTCTACTGAGGTGTGTGTGGGGTGCAGCCTTCCATGATGGGGACTCTACTGGGGTGTGTGCGGAGCGCAGCCTTCCATGATGGGGACTCTGGCCGGGGTGTGTGTGGGGCGCAGCCTTCCATGATGGGGACTCTGGCCGGGGTGTGTGCGGGGCGCAGCCTTCTATGATGGGGACTCTACTGGGGTGTGTGCGGGGCGCAGCCTTCCATGAAGGGGACTCTACTGAGGTGTGTGTGGGGTGCAGCCTTCCATGATGGGGACTCTACTGGGTTGTGTGCGGGGCGCAGCCTTCCATGATGGTGGCTCTGGCCGGGGTGTGTGTGGGGCGCAGCCTTCCATGATGGGGACTCTGGCCGGGGTGTGTGCGGGGCGCAGCCTTCCATGATGGAGACTCTGGCCGGGGTGTGTATGGGGTGCAGCCTTCCATGATGGGGACTGTGACCGGGGTGTGTCGGGGCGCAGCCTTCCATGATGGGGACTCTACTGGGGTGTGTGCGGGGCGCAGCCTTCCATGAAGGGGACTCTACTGAGGTGTGTGTGGGGTGCAGCCTTCCATGATGGGGACTCTACTGGGTTGTGTGCGGGGCGCAGCCTTCCATGATGGGGACTCTTGCTGGGGTGTGTGTGGGGCGCAGCTTTCCATGATGGGGACTCTGGCCGGGGTGTGTGCGGGGCGCAGCTTTCCATGATGGGGACTCTGGCCGGGGTGTGTGCGGAGCGCAGCCTTCCATGATGGGGACTCTTGCTGGGGTCTGTGCGGGGCGCAGCCTTCCATGATGGGGTCTTTTGCTGGGGTTGTGTTCTGGGCGCAGCCTTCCATGATGGGGACTCCAGCCGGGGTGTGCGAGGGGCGCAGCCTTCCATGATGGGGACTCTACTGGGGTGTGTGTGGGGCACAGCCTTCCATGATGGGGACTCTACTGGGGTGTGTGCGGGGTGCAGCCTTCCATGATGGGGACTCTTTCCGGGGTGTGTGTGGGGCGCAGCCTTCCATGATGGGGACTCTGGCTGGGGTGTGTGCGGGGCGCAACCTTCCATGATGGGGACTCTGGCCCGGGTGTGTATGGGGCGCAGCCTTCCATGATGGGGACTCTACTGGGGTGTGTGCGGAGCGCAGCCTTCCATGATGGGGACTCTGGCCGGGGTGTGTGTGGGGCGCAGCCTTCCATGATGGGGACTCTGGCCGGGGTGTGTGCGGGGCGCAGCCTTCTATGATGGGGACTCTACTGGGGTGTGTGCGGAGCGCAGCCTTCCATGATGGGGACTCAGGCTGGGGTGTGTGCGGGGCGCAACCTTCCATGATGGGGACTCTGGCTGGGGTGTGTGAGGGGCGCAACCTTCCATGATGGGGACTCTACTGGGGTGTGTGCGGGGCGCAGCCTTCCATGATGGGGACTCTACTGGGTTGTGTGTGGGGCGCAGCCTTCCATGATGGGGACTCTGGCCGGGGTGTGTGCAGGGCGCAGCCTTCCATGATGGGGACTCTGGCCGTGTTGTGTGTGGGGCGCATCCTTCCATGATGGGGACTCTGGCCGTGTTGTGTGCGGAGCGCAGCCTTCCATGATGGGGACTCTGGCCGGGGTGTGTGCGGGGCGCAGCCTTCCATGATGGGGACTCTGGCCGGGGTGTGTGCGGGGCGCAGCCTTCCATGATGGGGACTCTGGCCGTGTTGTGTGTGGGGCGCATCCTTCCATGATGAGGACTCTGGCCGGGGTGTGTGTGGGGCGCAGCCTTCCATGATGGGGACTCTACTGGGGTGTGTATGGGGTGCAGCCTTCCATGATGGGGACTCTACTGGGGTGTATGCGGGCCGCAGCCTTCCTTGATGGGGACTCTACTGGGGTGTGTGTGGGGCGCAGCCTTCCATGATGGGGACTCTACTGGGGTGTGTATGGGGTGCAGCCTTCCATGATGGGGACTCTACTGGGGTGTATGCGGGCCGCAGCCTTCCTTGATGGGGACTCTACTGGGGTGTGTGCAGGGCGCAGCCTTCCATGATGGGGACTCTGGCCGTGTTGTGTGTGGGGCGCATCCTTCCATGATGGGGACTCTGGCCGTGTTGTGTGCGGAGCGCAGCCTTCCATGATGGGGACTCTGGCCGGGGTGTGTGCGGGGCGCAGACTTCCATGATGGGGACTCTGGCCGGGGTGTGTGCGGGGCGCAGCCTTCCATGATGGGGACTCTGGCCGTGTTGTGTGTGGGGCGCATCCTTCCATGATGGGGACTCTGGCCGGGGTGTGTGTGGGGCGCAGCCTTCCATGATGGGGACTCTACTGGGGTTGTGTGTGGGGCGCAGCCTTCCATGATGGGGACTCTACTGGGGTTGTGTGCGGGGCGCAGCCTTCTATGATGGGGACTCTACTGGGGTGTGTGCGGAGCGCAGCCTTCCATGATGGGGACTCTGGCTGGGGTGTGTGCGGGGCGCAACCTTCCATGATGGGGACTCTGGCTGGGGTGTGTGCGGGGCGCAACCTTCCATGATGGGGACTCTACTTGGGTGTGTGCGGGGCGCAGCCTTCCATGATGGGGACTCTACTGGGGTGTGTGCGTGGCGCAGCCTTCCATGATGGGGACTCTACTGGGTTGTGTGCGAGGCGCAGCCTTCCATGATGGGGACTCTACTGGGGTGTGTGCAAGGCGCAGCCTTCCATGATGGGGACTCTTACTGGGGTGTGTGCGGGGCGCAGCCTTCCATGATGGGGAATCTGGCCTGGGTTGTGTGTGGGGCGCAGCCTTCCATGATGGGGACTCTGGCAGGGGTTGTGGGTGGGGCGCAGCCTTCCAGGATGGGGACTCTACTGGGGTGTGTGCGGGCGCAGCCTTCCATGATGGGGACTACTGGGTTGTGTGTGGGGCGCAGCCTTCCATGATGGGGACTCTACTGGGGTGTGTGCGGGCGCAGCCTTCCATGATGGGGACTACTGGGTTGTGTGTGGGGCGCAGCCTTCCATGATGGGGACTCTGGCCGGGGTGTGTGTGGGGCGCAGCCTTCCATGATGGGGACTCTGGCCGGGGTGTGTGTGGGGCGCAGCCTTCCATGATGGGGACTCTGGCTGGGGTGTGTGCGGGGCGCAACCTTCCATGATGGGGACTCTGGTCGGGGTGTGTGTGGGGCGCTGCCTTCCATGATGGGGACTCTACTGGGGTGTGTGCGGAGCGCAGCCTTCCATGATGGGGACTCTGGCCGGGGTGTGTGTGGGGCGCAGCCTTCCATGATGGGGACTCTGGCCGGGGTGTGTGCGGGGCGCAGCCTTCTATGATGGGGACTCTACTGGGGTGTGTGCGGAGCGCAGCCTTCCATGATGGGGACTCTGGCTGGGGTGTGTGCGGGGCGCAACCTTCCATGATGGGGACTCTGGCTGGGATGTGTGCGGGGCGCAACCTTCCATGATGGGGACTCTACTGGGGTGTGTGCGGGGCGCAGCCTTCCATGATGGGGACTCTACTGGGTTGTGTGTGGGGCGCAGCCTTCCATGATGGGGACTCTGGCCGGGGTGTGTGTGGGGCGCAGCCTTCCATGATGGGGACTCTGGCCGGGGTGTGTGTGGGGCGCAGCCTTCCATGATGGGGACTCTGGCCGGGGTGTGTGCGGGGCGCAGCCTTCCATGATGGGGACTCTGGCCGGGGTGTGTGTGGGGCGCAGCCTTCCATGATGGGGACTCTGGCCGGGGTGCGTGCGGACAGCAGCCTTCCATGATGGGGACTCTGGCTGGGGTGTGTGCGGGGCGCAACCTTCCATGATGGGGACTCTGGCTGGGGTGTGTGCGGGGCGCAACCTTCCATGATGGGGACTCTACTGGGGTGTGTGCGGGGCGTAGCCTTCCATGATGGGGACTCTACTGGGTTGTGTGTGGGGCGCAGCCTTCCATGATGGAGACTCTGGCCGGGGTGTGTGTGGGGCGCAGCCTTCCATGATGGGGACTCTGGCCGGGGTGTGTGCGGGGCGCAGCCTTCTATGATGGGGACTCTACTGGGGTGTGTGCGGAGCGCAGCCTTCCATGATGGGGACTCTGGCTGGGGTGTGTGCGGGGCGCAACCTTCCATGATGGGGACTCTGGCTGGGGTGTGTGCGGGGCGCAACCTTCCATGATGGGGACTCTACTGGGGTGTGTGCGGGGCGCAACCTTCCATGATGGGGACTCTGGCTGGGGTGTGTGCGGGGCGCAACCTTCCATGATGGGGACTCTACTGGGGTGTGTGCGGGCGCAGCCTTCCATGATGGGGACTCTGGCTGGGGTGCGTGCGGGGCGCAGCCTTCCATGATGGGGACTCTGGCCGGGGTGTGTGCGGGGCGCAGCCTTCCATGATGGGGACTCTACTGGGTTGTGTGTGGGGCGCAGCCTTCCATGATGGGGACTCTGGCCGGGGTGTGTGCAGGGCGCAGCCTTCCATGATGGGGACTCTGGCCGTGTTGTGTGTGGGGCGCATCCTTCCATGATGGGGACTCTGGCCGTGTTGTGTGCGGAGCGCAGCCTTCCATGATGGGGACTCTGGCCGGGGTGTGTGCGGGGCGCAGCCTTCCATGATGGGGACTCTGGCCGGGGTGTGTGCGGGGCGCAGCCTTCCATGATGGGGACTCTGGCCGTGTTGTGTGTGGGGCGCATCCTTCCATGATGAGGACTCTGGCCGGGGTGTGTGTGGGGCGCAGCCTTCCATGATGGGGACTCTACTGGGGTGTGTATGGGGTGCAGCCTTCCATGATGGGGACTCTACTGGGGTGTATGCGGGCCGCAGCCTTCCTTGATGGGGACTCTACTGGGGTGTGTGTGGGGCGCAGCCTTCCATGATGGGGACTCTACTGGGGTGTGTATGGGGTGCAGCCTTCCATGATGGGGACTCTACTGGGGTGTATGCGGGCCGCAGCCTTCCTTGATGGGGACTCTACTGGGGTGTGTGCAGGGCGCAGCCTTCCATGATGGGGACTCTGGCCGTGTTGTGTGTGGGGCGCATCCTTCCATGATGGGGACTCTGGCCGTGTTGTGTGCGGAGCGCAGCCTTCCATGATGGGGACTCTGGCCGGGGTGTGTGCGGGGCGCAGACTTCCATGATGGGGACTCTGGCCGGGGTGTGTGCGGGGCGCAGCCTTCCATGATGGGGACTCTGGCCGTGTTGTGTGTGGGGCGCATCCTTCCATGATGGGGACTCTGGCCGGGGTGTGTGTGGGGCGCAGCCTTCCATGATGGGGACTCTACTGGGGTTGTGTGTGGGGCGCAGCCTTCCATGATGGGGACTCTACTGGGGTTGTGTGCGGGGCGCAGCCTTCTATGATGGGGACTCTACTGGGGTGTGTGCGGAGCGCAGCATTCCATGATGGGGACTCTGGCTGGGGTGTGTGCGGGGCGCAACCTTCCATGATGGGGACTCTGGCTGGGGTGTGTGCGGAGCGCAACCTTCCATGATGGGGACTCTACTTGGGTGTGTGCGGGGCGCAGCCTTCCATGATGGGGACTCTACTGGGGTGTGTGCGTGGCGCAGCCTTCCATGATGGGGACTCTACTGGGTTGTGTGCGAGGCGCAGCCTTCCATGATGGGGACTCTACTGGGGTGTGTGCAAGGCGCAGCCTTCCATGATGGGGACTCTTACTGGGGTGTGTGCGGGGCGCAGCCTTCCATGATGGGGAATCTGGCCTGGGTTGTGTGTGGGGCGCAGCCTTCCATGATGGGGACTCTGGCAGGGGTTGTGGGTGGGGCGCAGCCTATCAGGATGGGGACTCTGGCCGGGGTGTGTGCGGGGCGCAGCCTTCCATGATGGGGACTCTACTGGGGTGTGTGCGGGCGCAGCCTTCCATGATGGGGACTACTGGGTTGTGTGTGGGGCGCAGCCTTCCATGATGGGGACTCTGGCCGGGGTGTGTGTGGGGCGCAGCCTTCCATGATGGGGACTCTGGCCGGGGTGTGTGTGGGGCGCAGCCTTCCATGATGGGGACTCTGGCTGGGGTGTGTGCGGGGCGCAACCTTCCATGATGGGGACTCTGGTCGGGGTGTGTGTGGGGCGCTGCCTTCCATGATGGGGACTCTACTGGGGTGTGTGCGGAGCGCAGCCTTCCATGATGGGGACTCTGGCCGGGGTGTGTGTGGGGCGCAGCCTTCCATGATGGGGACTCTGGCCGGGGTGTGTGCGGGGCGCAGCCTTCTATGATGGGGACTCTACTGGGGTGTGTGCGGAGCGCAGCCTTCCATGATGGGGACTCTGGCTGGGGTGTGTGCGGGGCGCAACCTTCCATGATGGGGACTCTGGCTGGGATGTGTGCGGGGCGCAACCTTCCATGATGGGGACTCTACTGGGGTGTGTGCGGGGCGCAGCCTTCCATGATGGGGACTCTACTGGGTTGTGTGTGGGGCGCAGCCTTCCATGATGGGGACTCTGGCCGGGGTGTGTGTGGGGCGCAGCCTTCCATGATGGGGACTCTGGCCGGGGTGTGTGTGGGGCGCAGCCTTCCATGATGGGGACTCTGGCCGGGGTGTGTGCGGGGCGCAGCCTTCCATGATGGGGACTCTGGCCGGGGTGTGTGTGGGGCGCAGCCTTCCATGATGGGGACTCTGGCCGGGGTGCGTGCGGACAGCAGCCTTCCATGATGGGGACTCTGGCTGGGGTGTGTGCGGGGCGCAACCTTCCATGATGGGGACTCTGGCTGGGGTGTGTGCGGGGCGCAACCTTCCATGATGGGGACTCTACTGGGGTGTGTGCGGGGCGTAGCCTTCCATGATGGGGACTCTACTGGGTTGTGTGTGGGGCGCAGCCTTCCATGATGGAGACTCTGGCCGGGGTGTGTGTGGGGCGCAGCCTTCCATGATGGGGACTCTGGCCGGGGTGTGTGCGGGGCGCAGCCTTCTATGATGGGGACTCTACTGGGGTGTGTGCGGAGCGCAGCCTTCCATGATGGGGACTCTGGCTGGGGTGTGTGCGGGGCGCAACCTTCCATGATGGGGACTCTGGCTGGGGTGTGTGCGGGGCGCAACCTTCCATGATGGGGACTCTACTGGGGTGTGTGCGGGGCGCAACCTTCCATGATGGGGACTCTGGCTGGGGTGTGTGCGGGGCGCAACCTTCCATGATGGGGACTCTACTGGGGTGTGTGCGGGCGCAGCCTTCCATGATGGGGACTCTGGCTGGGGTGCGTGCGGGGCGCAGCCTTCCATGATGGGGACTCTGGCCGGGGTGTGTGCGGGGCGCAGCCTTCCATGATGGGGACTCTGGCCGGGGTGCTTGCGGGGCGCAGCCTTCCATGATGGGGACTCTGGCCGGGGTGTGTGCGGGGCGCAACCTTCCATGATGGGGACTCTGGCTGGGGTGTGTGCGGGGCGCAACCTTCCATGATGGGGACTCTGGCTGGGGTGTGTGCGGGGCGCAACCTTCCATGATGGGGACTCTACTGGGGTGTGTGCGGGGCGCAACCTTCCATGATGGGGACTCTGGCTGGGGTGTGTGCGGGGCGCAACCTTCCATGATGGGGACTCTAGTGGGGTGTGTGCGGGGCGCAACCTTCCATGATGGGGACTCTGGCTGGGGTGTGTGCGGGGCGCAACCTTCCATGATGGGGACTCTACTGGGGTGTGTGCGGGGCGCAGCCTTCCATGATGGGGACTCTGGCTGGGGTGTGTGCGGGGCGCAACCTTCCATGATGGGAACTCTGGCTGGGGTGTGTGCGGGGCGCAACCTTCCATGATGGGGACTCTACTGGGGGTGTGTGCGGGGCGCAGCCTTCCATGATGGGGACTCTGGCCGGGGTGTGTGCGGGCGCAACCTTCCATGATGGGGACTCTGGCTGGGGTGTGTGCGGGGCGCAACCTTCCATGATGGGGACTCTGGCTGGGGTGTGTGCGGGGCGCAACCTTCCATGATGGGGACTCTACTAGGGTGTGTGTGGGGCGCAGCCTTCCATGATGGGGACTGTGGCCGGGGTGTGTGCAGGGCGCAGCCTTCCATGATGGGGACTCTACTGGGGTTGTGTGCGGGGCGCAGCCTTCCATGATGGGGACTCTACTATGGTGTGTGTGGGGCGCAGCCTTCCATGATGGGGACTCTACTGGGGTGTGTGTGGGGCGCAGCCTTCCATGATGGGGACTCTGGCTGGGGTTGTGTGTGGGGCGCAGCCTTCCATGATGGGGACTCTACTGGAGTTGTGTGCGGGGCGCAGCCTTCCATGATGGAGACTCTACTGGGGTGTGTGCGGAGCGCAGCCTTCCATGATGGGGACTCTACTGGGGTTGTGTGCGGGGCGCAGCCTTCCATGATGGAGACTCTACTGGGGTGTGTGCGGAGCGCAGCCTTCCATGATGGGGACCCTGGCTGGGGTGTGTGCGGGGCGCAGCCTTCCATGAAGGGGACTCTACTGGGGTTGTGTGCGGGGCGCAGCCTTCCATGATGGAGACTCTACTGGGGTTGTGTGCGGGGCGCAGCCTTCCATGATGGAGACTCTACTGGGGTGTGTGCGGAGCGCAGCCTTCCATGATGGGGACTCTAGTGGGGTTGTGTGCGGGGCGCAGCCTTCCATGATGGAGAATCTACTGGGGTGTGTGCGGAGCGCAGCCTTCCATGATGGGGACTCTTGCTGGGTGTGTGTGGGGCGCAGCCTTCCATGATGGTGGCTCTGGCCGGGGTGTGTGCGGGGCGCAGCCTTCCATGATGGGGACTCTACTGGGGTGTGTGCGGGGCGCAGCCTTCCATGATGGGGACTCTACTGTGTTGTGTGTGGGGCGCAGCCTTCCATGATGGGGACTCTACTGGGGTGTGTGCGGGGCGCAGCCTTCCATGAAGAGGACTCTGGCCGGGGTGTGTGTGCGGGAGCAGCCTTCCATGATGGTGACTCTACTGGGGTGTGTGCGGGGTGCAGCCTTCCATGATGGGGACTCTACTGGGGTGTGTGCGGGGCGCAGCCTCAGAAGAGCAAGAAGAATATGAGCAAGAGCATCAAGAATGGGAGCCAGCCGCCATGGCTCTAGCATGTTTAGGGGGGAAAGACATGGTCCCGCGGGTCCCCCTACCCGCTAACACCCGGAAGTATAGCCAATGGGTGAGCATCAATGGACGCCAGGCCGAAGCCCTCCGTGACACCGGGGCCAGTGTAACAGCCGTCCGCTGTCACCTGGTGACCCCAGAACAGTTCCTACCAAACATTCTCTGCCCTGTCCGTTCAGCCGATAACTCCGAAAGTCTGTGTCGGATGGCCTGCGTCCCTTTCGAGTGGGGAGGGGTCTCCGGCATGTTGAAAGTGACGGTCCGAGATGATGCCCCCGTAGACTGCCTCCTGGGAAATGACCTTGAAAGCTCCCCGTGGGCAGCCGTAGTACGAAGGGAACACCTGGGGATGTTAGGCATCCCGGACTGGGCGTGCGTCACCACCCGGTCCATGGCCACCCGTGCCAATCCCCGACCGGAGGAACCCGAATGGCCGGCGCCTCCTCCCCCGGTCGCCCCAGTCGAAAACACCGACCGTGCCGGCCCCCCAGAACCAGCTCAACCTCCAGACCTCGCTGGCCTCGACCAGTGGCATCAAGAGGGGGGGCCCACACAAGAGCAGTTTCGCCAAGAGCAGAAGACCTGTCCCTCCCTCGAGGGACTCCGCCAACAAGCCCTCGCCCAAAGCGCAGGGGATACCTCCGGAACACATTGGATCTATTGGGACAATGATCTGCTATACAGTGAACAAAGGATCGCGGAGTTGGGGGCCAGCCGAGTGCTAGTGGTGCCCCTCCGTTTTAGAGACTTCTTGCTAAACCTGGCCCACGATGTCCCCCTGGCTGGACACCTGGGTCAGGATAAAACCTACAGCCGCCTGGTGACCCACTTCTTCTGGCCCAAAATGAGGAATGATGTACTCCAGCATTGCCGATCTTGCCCCACGTGCCAAGCCAGTGGAAAGAGCGGCCGCAAACTAAAAGCCCCCCTGCAACCGTTTCCCGTGGTCACCACCCCGTTCGAGAGGGTCGGGATAGACATTGTGGGGCCCCTAGACCCTCGTACAAAACAAGGACATCGGTTCATCCTGGTGCTAGTGGACCACGCCACCCGCTACCCCGAGGCTGTTCCCCTGCGAACCGTGACAGCCCCGGTCGTCGGCCGGGCCCTGATGGGGATCTTCTCCCGTGTGGGCTTCCCCCGAGAAGTCGTCAGCGACAGAGGCACGAACTTTATTTCCAAATATATGAAGTCCCTCTGGCAACAGTGTGGGGTCACCTACCGATTCACGACCCCCTATCACCCTCAAGGAAACGGACTCGTTGAGCGGTTCAACCGCACGCTCAAAGGGATGATTGGGGGGTTGGAAGAGCCCCTCCGGCGCCAGTGGGATGTGCTGCTGCCGTGCCTCCTCTTCGCATATCGAGAGGTCCCCCAGAAGTCCCTCGGCCTCAGTCCGTTTGAATTATTGTATGGACATCCCGTACGGGGGCCTCTCAGTCTAGTCAAGGAAGGCTGGGAAATGCTCCCTCTAAAGAACCCTCCAGATGTCTTCAAATACCTCCTAACCCTCCGCAACCAGACCCGACAGTTCAGAGAGCTGGCAAAAGCAAACTTGGAGGCCAGTCAAGAGGACATGAAAAAGTGGTATGACCAGAATGCCTCCTCCATCGAATTTGAACCTGGGCAACAGGTATGGGTGATGTCCCCCACCGAACCCTGCGCCCTGCAAGACAAGTGGACGGGACCCTTCAAAGTAGTCGAGCGCAAGGGTCCTGTCACCTATCTCATCGACATGGAATCTTCACGGAACCCCCTCCGGGTCCTCCACGCTAATAGACTGAAACCCCACTTTGTGCGTTCAGAACTCAGCCTCCTGATGGCCACCGACAGTGGAGCCGAAGAAGACTCCGAACCCCTCCCTGACCTCCTACGGACTCGGGAGAAAGATGGCTCCGTGGATGGGGTCCGACTCTCGGAGGCCCTCACCCCGGAACAACGCCAAGACTGTCGAGACCTCCTGTTGCAATTCGCCAGCCTGTTTTCCCTCACTCCAGGTGTCACTTCCTGGTGTGTGCACGACGTGGACACGGGGGACAGCCCCCCTATCCGCCACCGGGCCTACCGCGTACCAGATCGGGTACGGGCCTGCATCCAGGAAGAAGTAACCAAAATGCTCACGCTCGGGGTCATCGAGCCCTCAGACAGCCCCTGGGCCAGCCCAGTAGTGCTGGTCCCCAAAGCAGCCACTCCCGGCACCACACCGGAACTCCGGTTCTGCGTCGACTACCGGGGCTTGAATGCGGTCACCAGAACAGACGCACACCCCATCCCCCGGGCAGACGAACTAATCGACCGCATGGGAGCTGCCCGCTACCTCAGTATTTTCGACCTGACGGCGGGCTACTGGCAAATCGGCCTCACACCCCGGGCCCAAGAACGATCTGCATTTTCCACTCCTGATGGCCATTATCATTTCAGGGTCATGCCCTTCGGCATGAAGAATGCTCCAGCAACATTTCAGCGGCTCGTCAATCAGGTCTTGGCCGGGCTCGAAGGATTCAGCGCCGCCTACCTAGACGACATCGCTGTGTACAGCCACCATTGGTCCAAGCACCTCCACCACCTCCGAGCGGTGCTACAGGCCCTTCAGCGGGCTGGCCTCACGATCAAGGCCAGCAAATGCCAAATTGGTCAGGGGTCCGTAACCTACCTCGGACACCAGGTGGGAAGCGGCCGGGTGGCCCCTCTGCAGCTCAAGATTGCCGCCATCCGGTCCTGGCAGCCCCCCATCACCCAGACCGAGGTCCGCGCCTTTCTGGGACTCACGGGCTATTACAGACGGTTCGTGAAAGACTATGGTACCATAGTGGGGCCCCTCACAGAACTCACGTCCAAAAATCGACCCCAGAAGGTCAACTGGACCCCAGATTGTCAAACAGCCTTCGAACAACTGAAGGCCGCCATGTGCTCCGCCCCTGTGCTCCAGGCCCCCGACTACAGCCGGGAATTCGTCGTCCAGACGGATGCCTCCGACCACGGCATTGGGGCGGTCCTGTCTCAAGTGAACACCGAAGGCCTTGATCAGCCAGTGGCCTTCATCAGCAGGCGACTCCTACCTCGAGAACAACGCTGGAGCACCATCGAGAGGGAGGCCTTCGCCGTGGTATGGGCCCTCAAAAAGCTCCGGCCCTACCTCTTTGGCACACACTTTCGGGTGCAGACCGACCATCGACCCCTGCAGTGGCTGATGCAGATGCGGGGGGAAAAGCCGAAACTACTACGTTGGTCCATCTCCCTACAAGGAATGGACTTCACTGTTGAACACCGGCCTGGGCCAGATCACGCCAACGCGGATGGCCTGTCCCGCTTTTTCCGCCTCGACGAGGAGAATCCCCAAGAGGATGGGTGACTCTCCCCGCCTTCAGCTGGGGGGGACGCATGTTGGACAGGCCACATGAAGGGCCGCTCCCCCTCTGCCCGACCAGGCCCGAGCCCGGTCACTCAAGTGTCACCCACCACCACTTCACGTTTTCCGTCCCCTCCGGGACCCTTGCCTCTGAACATATCGACCTCGTGGGGCCGATCCACTACTGGCCCGCGCACCCAGCCTGGGCGCCATCTTTGGACACTCCGCCACGAGGCCGCGTGGCCCCCGATCGACCCCAACCCTGGGCCTGGCCAGGCCTCAGACATCCCGGCACCACCATCCACCCAGGAGGTGAGCGGACTACTTGGCAGGTCAATGGGAGGAAGAGGTGTCGATGGTTCTCCCCCGCCAGGTGCCGCTCGCCCACAACCTCCCCGGGCGCTGGCTCCACCCCCCTGCTGGGTGTCTGGACTCCCTCATCCCGGACCCCCCGACCTCCAAGTGCGAGGGTCCGGACATCAAAGGGCATCAGCCCTATAACTGGGGCAGCTCCAGAGCAGGAAGGCAGTTGTATCTTGGAGTCGAGAGACGCAGAGAAGAACTCATCCTTGACGGACTACTGGCGCTGCCGTAGCTCTGCCTTGCGCACATCGTCCTGCCTGTTGGCGCTGCCGCAACCTTCGTAATCCTTCATCGTCGTCGGGACCTGCTGGCGTGGCCGCGGACCGTTGTAACTACCATCTTCATCGGGACCTGCTGGCTCCGCCGCGGACCGTCGCTTCTTCCGTCCATCTCGGGACCTGCTGGCTCCGCCGCGGCCCGATCATCTAGAACGCCGAGCTCGAGGATTGAGAGCTATTTTCATCTATTGGTAACAAGACTGTCCCGCTACCCTTTTCCCAACCCAGAGACCAGGGTCGAGGGGACCCCTGAGTCCAGACCTCCTTGTACCATTCTACCGTACCTAAAGAATTGCTATAAAGTATCGTTGAACCTTATCCTTGTGTGGTGTACGTCTGTGGGGGGGAAGTTACTTGTCTGTACGATCGCTGGAGACGTCTCTCCCCGGAGACCTCTCCCCGTATCCTCGGCCGACCCTCCCGGTCCGTCTAACAGGGACTCTGGCCGGGGTGTGTGTGCAGGAGCAGCCTTCCATGATGGCGACTCTACTGGGGTGTGTGCGGGGCGCAGCCTTCCATGATGGGAACTCTGGCTGGGGTGTGTGCGGTGCGCAACCTTCCATGATGGGGACTCTGGCTGGGGTGTGTGCGGGGCGCAGCCTTCCATGATGGGGACTCTACTGGGTTGTGTGTGGGGCGCAGCCTTCCATGATGGGGCCTCTACTGGGGTGTGTGCGGGGCACAGCCTTCCATGATGGGGACTCTGGCCGGGGTGCGTGCGGGGCGCAGCCTTCCATGATGGTGGCTCTGGCCGGGGTGTGTGCGGGGCGCAGCCTTCCATGATGGGGACTCTACTGGGGTGTGTGTGGGGCGCAGCCTTCCATGATGGGGACTCTACTGGGTTGTGTGTGGGGCGCAGCCTTCCATGATGGGGACTCTACTGGGGTGTGTGCGGGTCGCAGCCTTCCATGAAGGGGACTCTGGCCGGGGTGTGTGTGCGGGAGCAGCCTTCCATGATGGCGACTCTACTGGGGTGTGTGTGGGGCGCAACCTTCCATGATGGGGACTCTGCCTGGGGTGTGTGCGGGGCGCAGCCTTCTATGATGGGGACTCTACTGGGGTTGTGTGCGGGGCGCAGCCTTCCATGATGGAGACTCTGGCCAAGGTGCGTGCGGGGCGCAGCCTTCCATGATAGGGTCTCTACTGGGGTTGTATGTGGGGCGCAGCCTTCCATGATTGGGACTCTACTGGGGTTGTGTGCGGGGCGCAGCCTTCCATGATGGGGACTCTACTGGGGTGTGTGTGGGGCGCAGCCTTCTATGATGGGGACTCTACTGGGGTTGTGTGCGGGGCGCAGCCTTCCATGATGGGGACTCTGGCTGGGTGGGTGCGGGGCGCAGCCTTCCATGATGGGGACTCTACTGGGTTGTGTGAGGGGCGCAGCCTTCCATGATGGGGACTCTACTGGGGTGTGTGCGGGGCGCAGCCTTCCATGATGGGGACTCTACTGGGGTGTGTGCGGGGCGCAGCCTTCCATGAAGGGGACTCTACTGAGGTGTGTGTGGGGTGCAGCCTTCCATGATGGGGACTCTACTGGGGTGTGTGCAGGAGCAGCCTTCCATGATGGCGACTCTACTGGGGTGTGTGCGGGGCGCAGCCTTCCATGATGGAGACTCTACTGGGGTTGTGTGCGGGGCGCAGCCTTCCATGATGGAGACTCTACTGGGGTGTGTGCGGGGCGCAGCCTTCCATGATGGGGACTCTACTGGGGTGTGTGCGGGGCGCAACCTTCCATGATGGGGACTCTGGCTGGGGTGTGTGCGGGGCGCAGCCTTCCATGATGGGGACTCTACTGGGTTGTGTGTGGGGCGCAGCCTTCCATGATGGGGACTCTACTGGGGTGTGTGCGGGCGCAGCCTTCCATGATGGAGACTCTACTGGGGTTGTGTGCGGGGCGCAGCCTTCCATGATGGAGACTCTACTGGGGTGTGTGCGAAGCGCAGCCTTCCATGATGGGGACTCTACTGGGGTTGTGTGCGGGGCGCAGCTTTCCATGATGGAGACTCTACTGGGGTGTGTGCGGAGCGCAGTCTTCCATGATGTGGACTCTTGCTGGGGTGTGTGTGGGGCGCAGCCTTCCATGATGGTGGCTCTGGCCGGGGTGTTTGCGGGGCGCAGCCTTCCATGATGGGGACTCTACTGGGGTGTGTGCGGGGCGCAGCCTTCCATGATGGGGACTCTACTGGGTTGTGTGTGGGGCGCAGCCTTCCATGATGGGGACTCTACTGGGGTGTGTGCGGGGCGCAGCCTTCCATGAAGGGGACTCTGGCCGGGGTGTGTGTGTGCGGGAGCAGCCTTCCATGATGGCGACTCTACTGGGGTGTGTGCGGGGTGCAGACTTCCATGATGGGGACTCTACTAGGGTGTGTGCGGGGCGCAGCCTTCCATGATGGGGACTCCGGCCGGGGTGCGTGCGGGCGCAGCCTTCCAGGATGGGGACTCTGGCCGGGGTGTGTGCGGGGCGCAGTCTTCCATGATGGGGACTCTTGCTGGGGTGTGTGTGGGGCGCAGCCTTCCATGATGGGGACTCTACTGGGGTTGTGTGCGGGGCGCAGCCTTCCATGATGGAGACTCTACTGGGGTGTGTGCGGAGCGCAGCCTTCCATGATGGGGACTCTTGCTGGGGTGTGTGTGGGGCGCAGCCTTCCATGATGGGGACTCTACTGGGGTTGTGTGTGGGGCGCAGCCTTCCATGATGAGGACTCTACTGGGGTTGTGTGCGGGGCGCAGCCTTCCATGATGGAGACTCTGGCCAAGGTGCGTGCGGGGCGCAGCCTTCCATGATGGGGACTCTACTGGGGCTGTGTGTGGGGCGCAGCCTTCCATGATGGGGACTCTACTGGGGTTGTGTGCGGGGCGCAGCCTTCCATGATGGGGACTCTACTGGGGTGTGTGTGGGGCGCAGCCTTCCATGATGGGGACTCTACTGGGGTTGTGTGCGGGGCGCAGCCTTCCATGATGGGGACTCTGGCTGGGTAGGTGCGGGGCGCAGCCTTCCATGATGGGGACTCTACTGGGTTGTGTGAGGGGCGCAGCCTTCCATGATGGGGACTCTACTGGGGTGTGTGCGGGGCGCAGCCTTCCATGATGGGGACTCTACTGGGGTGTGTGCGGGGCTCAGCCTTCCATGAAGGGGACTCTACTGAGGTGTGTGCGGGGTGCAGCCTTCCATGATGGGGACTCTACTGGGGTGTGTGCAGGAGCAGCCTTCCATGATGGCGACTCTACTGGGGTGTGTGCGGGGCGCAACCTTCCATGATGGGGACTCTGGCTGGGGTGTGTGCGGAGCACAGCCTTCCATGATGCGGACTCTACTGGGTTGTGTGTGGGGCGCAGCCTTCCATGATGGGGACTCAACTGGGACTCTACTGGGTTGTGTGTGGGGCGCAGCCTTCTATGTTGGGGACTCTACTGGGGTGTGTGCGGGGCGCAGCCTTCCATGATGGGGACTCTACTGGGGTGTGTGCGGGGCGCAGCCTTCCATGATGGGGACTCTACTGGGTTGTGTGTGGGGCGCAGCCTTCCATGATGGGGACTCTGGCTGGGGTGTGTGTGGGGCGCAGCCTTCCATGATGGGGACTCTACTGGGTTGTGTGTGGGGCGCAGCCTTCCATGATGGGGACTCTACTGGGGTGTGTGCGGGGCGCAGCCTTCCATGATGGGGACTCTACTGGGGTGTGTGCGGGGCGCAGCCTTCCATGAAGGGGACTCTGGCCGGGGTGTGTGTGCAGGAGCAGCCTTCCATGATGGCGACTCTACTGGGGTGTGTGCGGGGCGCAACCTTCCATGATGGGGACTCTGGCTGGGGTGTGTGCGGGGCGCAGCCTTCCATGATGGGGACTCTACTGGGTTGTGTGTGGGGCGCAGCCTTCCATGATGGGGACTCTACTGGGGTGTGTGCGGGGCGCAGCCTTCCATGATGGGGACTCTACTGGGGTGTGTGCGGGGCGCATCCTTCCATGAAGGGGACTCTGGCCAGGGTGTGTGTGCAGGAGCAGCCTTCCATGATGGCGACTCTACTGGGGTGTGTGCGGGGCGCAGCCTTCCATGATGGGGACTCTGGCTGGGGTGTGTGCGGGGCGCAACCTTCCATGATGGGGACTCTGGCTGGGGTGTGTGCGGGGCGCAGCCTTCCACGATGGGGACTCTACTGGGTTGTGTGTGGGGCGCAGCCTTCCATGATGGGGCCTCTACTGGGGTGTGTGCGGGGCACAGCCTTCCATGATGGGGACTCTGGCCGGGGTGCGTGCGGGGCGCAGCCTTCCATGATGGTGGCTCTGGCCGGGGTGTGTGCGGGGCGCAACCTTCCATGATGGGGACTCTGGCTGGGGTGTGTGCGGGGCGCAGCCTTCCATGATGGGGACTCTACTGGGTTGTGTGTGGGGCGCAGCCTTTCATGATGGGGACTCTACTGGGGTGTGTGCGGGGCGCAGCCTTCCATGAAGGGGACTCTGGCCGGGGTGTGTGTGCGGGAGCAGCCTTCCATGATGGCGACTCTACTGGGGTGTGTGTGGGGCGCAACCTTCCATGATGGGGACTCTGCTTGGGGTGTGTGCGGGGCGCAGCCTTCCATGATGGGGACTCTACTGCGGTTGTGTGTGGGGTGCAGCCTTCCATGATGGGGACTCTACTGGGGTTGTGTGTGGGGCGCAGCCTTCCATGATGGGGACTCTACTGGGGTGTGTGTGTGGGGCACAGCCTTTCATGATGGTGGCTCTGGCCGGGGTGTGTGCGGGGCGCAGCCTTCCATGATGGGGACTCTACTGGGTTGTGTGTGGGGCGCAGCCTTCCATGATGGGGACTCTACTGGGGTGTGTGCGGGGCGCAGCCTTCCATGAAGGGGACTCTTGCCGGGGTGTGTGTGCGGGAGCAGCCTTCCATGATGGCGACTCTACTGGGGTGTGTGTGGGGCGCAACCTTTCATGATGGGGACTCTGGCTGGGGTGTGTGCGGGGCGCAGCCTTCCATGATGGGGACTCTACTGGGTTGTGTGTGGGGCGCAGCCTTCCATGATGGGGACTCTACTGGGGTGTGTGCGGGGCGCAGCCTTCCATGATGGGGACTCTACTGGGGTTGTGTGTGGGGTGCAGCCTTCCATGATGGGGACTCTACTGGGGTTGTGTGAGGGGCGCAGCCTTCCATGATGGGGACTCTACTGGGGTGTGTGCGGGGCGCATCCTTCCATGATGGGGACTCTACTGGGGTGTGTGTGGGGCGCAGCCTTCCATGATGGGGACTCTACTGGGGTGTGTGCGGGGCCCATCCTTCCATCATGGGGACTCTACTGGAGTGTGTGCGGGGCGCAGCCTTCCATGATGGGGACTCTGGCCAGGGTGTGTGTGCGGGGCGCAGCCTTCCATGATGGGGACTCTGGCCAGGGTGTGTGTGGGGCGCAGCCTTCCATGATGGGGACTCTACTGGGGTATGTGCGGGGCGCAGCCTTCCATGATGGGAACTCTACTGGGTTGTGTGTGGGGCGCAGCCTTCCATGATGGGGACTCTACTGGGGTTGTGTGCGGGGCGCAGCCTTCCATGATGGGGACTCTACTGGGGTGTGTGCGGGGCGCAGCCTTCCATGATGGGGACTCTGGCCAGGGTGTGTGTGGGGCACAGCCTTCCATGATGGGGACTCTGGCCAGGGTGTGTGCGGGGCGCAGCCTTCCATGATGGGGACTCTACTGGGGTGTGTGTGGGGCGCAGCCTTCCATGATGGGGACTCTGACCAGGGTGTGTGTGGGGCGCAGCCTTCCATGATGGGGACTCTGGCCAGGGTGTGTGCGGGGCGCAGCCTTCCATGATGGGGACTCTACTGGGGTGTGTGCGGGGCGCAGCCTTCCATGATGGGGACTCTACTGGGGTGTGTGCGGGGCGCATCCTTCCATGATGGGGACTCTACTGGGGTGTGTGTGGGGCGCAGCCTTCCATGATGGGGACTCTACTGGGGTGTGTGCGGGACGCATCCTTCCATGATGGGGTCTCTTGCTGAGGGTGTGTGCGGGGCGCAGCCTTCCATGATGGGGACTCTTGCTGGGGTGTGTGTGGGGCGCAGCCTTCCATGATGGGGACTCTACTGGGGTGTGTGCGGGCGCAGCCTTCCATGATGGGGACTCTACTGGGGTGTGTGCGGGGTTCAGCCTTCCATGATGGGGACTCTACTGGGGTGTGTGCGGGCGCAGCCTTCCATGATGGGGATTCTACTGGGGTGTGTGCGGGGTGCAGCCTTCCATGATGGGGACTCTACTGGGGTGTGTGCGGGCGCAGCCTTCCATGATGGGGACTCTACTGGGGTGTGTGCGGGGTTCAGCCTTCCATGATGGGGACTCTACTGGGGTGTGTGCGGGGTACAGCCTTCCATGATGGGGACTCTACTGGGGTGTGTGCGGGGCGCAGCCTTCCATGATGGGGACTCTACTGGGGTTGTGTGTGGGTCGCAACCTTCCATGATGGGGACTCTGGCCAGGGTGTGTGTGGGGCGCAGCCTTCCATGATGGGGACTCTAGCCGGGGTGTGTGAGGGGCGCAGCCTTCCATGATGGGGACTCTACTGGTGAGTGTGGGGCGCAGCCTTCCATGATGGGGACTCTACTGGGGTTTGTGCGGGGCGCAGCCTTCCATGATGGGGACTCTACTGGGGTTGTGTGTGGGTCGCAACCTTCCATGATGGGGACTCTGGCCAGGGTGTGTGTGGGGCGCAGCCTTCCATGATGGGGACTCTAGCCGGGGTGTGTGAGGGGCACAGCCTTCCATGATGGGGACTCTACTGGTGTGTGTGGGGCGCAGCCTTCCATGATGGGGACTCTACTGGGGTGTGTGCGGGGCGCATCCTTCCATGATGGGGACTCTTGCTGGGGTGTGTGCGGGGCGCAGCCTTCCATGATGGGGACTCTACTGGGGTGTGTGCGGGGCGCAGCCTTCCATGATGGGGACTCTACTGGGGTGTGTGTGGGCGCAGCCTTCCATGATGGGGACTCTACTGGGTTGTGTGTGGGGCGCAGCCTTCCATGATGGGGACTCTACTGGGGTTTGTGCGGGGCGCAGACTTCCATGATGGGGACTCTACTGGGGTGTGTGCGGGGCGCAGCCTTCCATGATGGGGACTCTAGCCGGGGTGTGTGAGGGGCACAGCCTTCCATGATGGGGACTCTACTGGTGTGTGTGGGGCGCAGCCTTCCATGATGGGGACTATACTGGGGTGTGTGTGGGGCGCAGCCTTCCATGATGGGGACTCTACTGGGGTGTGTGCGGGGCGCAGCCTTCCATGATGGGGACTCTACTGGGGTGTGTGCGGGGCGCATCCTTCCATGAAGGGGACTCTGGCCGGGGTGTGTGTGCAGGAGCAGCCTTCCATGATGGCGACTCTACTGGGGTGTGTGCGGGGCGCAGCCTTCCATGATGGGACTCTACTGGGGTTGTGTGCGGGGCGCAGCCTTCCATGATGGGGACTCTACTGGGGTGTGTGTGGGGCGCAACCTTCCATGATGGGGACTCTGCTTGGGGTGTGTGCGGGGCGCAGCCTTCCATGATGGGGACTCTACTGCGGTTGTGTGTGGGGTGCAGCCTTCCATGATGGGGACTCTACTGGGGTTGTGTGTGGGGCGCAGCCTTCCATGATGGGGACTCTACTGGGGTGTGTGTGTGGGGCACAGCCTTTCATGATGGTGGCTCTGGCCGGGGTGTGTGCGGGGCGCAGCCTTCCATGATGGGGACTCTACTGGGTTGTGTGTGGGGCGCAGCCTTCCATGATGGGGACTCTACTGGGGTGTGTGCGGGGCGCAGCCTTCCATGAAGGGGACTCTTGCCGGGGTGTGTGTGCGGGAGCAGCCTTCCATGATGGCGACTCTACTGGGGTGTGTGTGGGGCGCAACCTTTCATGATGGGGACTCTGGCTGGGGTGTGTGCGGGGCGCAGCCTTCCATGATGGGGACTCTACTGGGTTGTGTGTGGGGCGCAGCCTTCCATGATGGGGACTCTACTGGGGTGTGTGCGGGGCGCAGCCTTCCATGATGGGGACTCTACTGGGGTTGTGTGTGGGGTGCAGCCTTCCATGATGGGGACTCTACTGGGGTTGTGTGAGGGGCGCAGCCTTCCATGATGGGGACTCTACTGGGGTGTGTGCGGGGCGCATCCTTCCATGATGGGGACTCTACTGGGGTGTGTGTGGGGCGCAGCCTTCCATGATGGGGACTCTACTGGGGTGTGTGCGGGGCCCATCCTTCCATCATGGGGACTCTACTGGAGTGTGTGCGGGGCGCAGCCTTCCATGATGGGGACTCTGGCCAGGGTGTGTGTGCGGGGCGCAGCCTTCCATGATGGGGACTCTGGCCAGGGTGTGTGTGGGGCGCAGCCTTCCATGATGGGGACTCTACTGGGGTATGTGCGGGGCGCAGCCTTCCATGATGGGAACTCTACTGGGTTGTGTGTGGGGCGCAGCCTTCCATGATGGGGACTCTACTGGGGTTGTGTGCGGGGCGCAGCCTTCCATGATGGGGACTCTACTGGGGTGTGTGCGGGGCGCAGCCTTCCATGATGGGGACTCTGGCCAGGGTGTGTGTGGGGCACAGCCTTCCATGATGGGGACTCTGGCCAGGGTGTGTGCGGGGCGCAGCCTTCCATGATGGGGACTCTACTGGGGTGTGTGTGGGGCGCAGCCTTCCATGATGGGGACTCTGACCAGGGTGTGTGTGGGGCGCAGCCTTCCATGATGGGGACTCTGGCCAGGGTGTGTGCGGGGCGCAGCCTTCCATGATGGGGACTCTACTGGGGTGTGTGCGGGGCGCAGCCTTCCATGATGGGGACTCTACTGGGGTGTGTGCGGGGCGCATCCTTCCATGATGGGGACTCTACTGGGGTGTGTGTGGGGCGCAGCCTTCCATGATGGGGACTCTACTGGGGTGTGTGCGGGACGCATCCTTCCATGATGGGGTCTCTTGCTGAGGGTGTGTGCGGGGCGCAGCCTTCCATGATGGGGACTCTTGCTGGGGTGTGTGTGGGGCGCAGCCTTCCATGATGGGGACTCTACTGGGGTGTGTGCGGGCGCAGCCTTCCATGATGGGGACTCTACTGGGGTGTGTGCGGGGTTCAGCCTTCCATGATGGGGACTCTACTGGGGTGTGTGCGGGCGCAGCCTTCCATGATGGGGATTCTACTGGGGTGTGTGCGGGGTGCAGCCTTCCATGATGGGGACTCTACTGGGGTGTGTGCGGGCGCAGCCTTCCATGATGGGGACTCTACTGGGGTGTGTGCGGGGTTCAGCCTTCCATGATGGGGACTCTACTGGGGTGTGTGCGGGGTACAGCCTTCCATGATGGGGACTCTACTGGGGTGTGTGCGGGGCGCAGCCTTCCATGATGGGGACTCTACTGGGGTTGTGTGTGGGTCGCAACCTTCCATGATGGGGACTCTGGCCAGGGTGTGTGTGGGGCGCAGCCTTCCATGATGGGGACTCTAGCCGGGGTGTGTGAGGGGCGCAGCCTTCCATGATGGGGACTCTACTGGTGAGTGTGGGGCGCAGCCTTCCATGATGGGGACTCTACTGGGGTTTGTGCGGGGCGCAGCCTTCCATGATGGGGACTCTACTGGGGTTGTGTGTGGGTCGCAACCTTCCATGATGGGGACTCTGGCCAGGGTGTGTGTGGGGCGCAGCCTTCCATGATGGGGACTCTAGCCGGGGTGTGTGAGGGGCACAGCCTTCCATGATGGGGACTCTACTGGTGTGTGTGGGGCTGTTGGACAGGCCACATGACGGGCCGCTCTCCCCCGGCTCGACCAGGCCCGAGCCCAGTCACGCAAGCACCACACACCACCATTGCACGCCCTGCGTCCCCTCAGGGACCCCTGCCCTCGAACATGATAACCTCGTGGGTCCGATCCACTGCCGGCCCATGCACCCAGCCCGGGCCGCCATCTTGGACACCTCGCCACGAGGCCGCCTGGCCCCCGATCGACCTCAACCCTGGGCCTAGCCCAGCCTCAGACAATCCGGCACCACCCTCCACCCAGGAGGTGAGCGGGCTACTTGGCAAGTCAATGGGAGAAAGAGGTGCCGATGGCTCTCCCCCCGCCCAGTGCCGCTCGCCCATCGCCTCCCCGGGCGCTGGCTCCACCCCCCTGCTGGGTGTCTGGACTCCCTCATCCCGGACCTCCCGACCTCCAAGTGCGAGGGTCCGGACATCAAAGCACGCCAGCCCTATAACTGGGGCAGCTCCAGAGCAGGAAGTCAGTTGTATCTTGGAGTCGAGAGACGTAAGAGGAACTCATCCTGGACGGACTACTGGCGCTGCCGTAGCTCTGTCCTGTGCACCATCGTCCTGCCTGTTGGCGCTGCCACAGCCGTCGTAACCTTCATTCTTCACCGTCGTCCGGATCTGCTGGCGAGGCCGCGGACCGTTGTAACCATCATCTTCATCGGGACCTGCTTGGCTTCTCCACGGCCCGTCGACCATCCTTCATCCATCTCGGGACCTGCTTGGCTCCTCCACGGCCCGATCAGCAACCACGCCGAGCTCGAGGATTGAGAGCTATTTAACTCATTGGTAACTAAGACTGTCCCGCTACCCTTTCTCCTCAACCAGAGATCAGAACCGAGGGGACCCCTGAGTCCAGACCTCCTTGTATCATAACGACGTAACCTAAGAATTGCATATAAAGTCTCGTTAACCTTCAATCTTGTGTGGTGTCCGTCTGTGGGGGGGAAGTTACTTACCTGTACAGTCGTTGGAGACGGCTCTCCCTGGAGACCTCTCCCCGTAATCTCGGCCGACCCTCCCGGTCCGTCTAACATTGGTGGCAGCGGCGGGATCCGAATCACCGCATAACGTACAGAGAGTAGCTCACCCCACAACGAACAACAAATGTCGACTAAAGAGAGCGGATCAACTGAGAAGTTCCAAATGGAAAAACTAGAGGAATACAGCCATCGTGAACTAAAGCAGTTCTGCATCGAACTAGGTATCGCTACCACCGGACTAAGTACCAAGGACGATTTTAAGCATGCCCTAGAATCTTGGGCAGAGACCGGGGATGTCGAAGCCCCTGAGCAAAGCACCGCGAAAAATACCAACACGGCCCCTGAGGGGCAAAGAACCAGTCTCTCGCAAGACGAGATCCAAGAAAGAGAAAAAGCCCGACTACACGAACTCGAAATGGCCCGACTCAAGATGGACATAGAACTCAAATTGGCCGAGCAAAAAATAAACTTAGAGCACCTTCGCCTCCGAGAAGAAAGAGAGGAGAAACAGAGGCAAAGGGAGCTCGAGGAAAAAAGACTAACGTACGAGCACGAACGGAACCTAGCCGAGATCAACCTGCGCAAACAAAATAAAGAGTTAGGGGTGCCCGACAGACCGTCCGCCCCAGGGACCGCGGAGAAAAAAGTGCACATCCCCAAGGATGTGGTCCGAGAATATTTTCGAGAAGACGACATCCAGCAATGGTTTAAGGCCTATGAAATCGCGATGACTGCGCACCGGATCGATAGAGCCGACTGGGGAGCCGGCCTATGGGGCAAATTCCTCAATGAGGGCCGCGATACTCTGTTACAGCTCCCAGACCACCAGATGACCTCCTACGACCATATGAAAGCGGCCCTCCTCACCCGCTATGGCCTCACGCCCGAGATGTACCGTCAGAGGTTCCGAGACTGCACACGCATTCCAGGTACAACTTGGGTGGACTATGTAACGTACTTTAGCCGAGCCTTCGAAGGCTGGATCAGAGGGAACAACGTCACGACCTACGAGCAGCTGTTCAATCTGATGGTATGGGAGCATCTGTCCAACAATTGCTTCATTGAACTACGCCAACACCTCCTCGACAGCAAGTTAACCGATCCCCGGCAGCTCGCAGCCGAAGCTGACCGGTGGGAGATCACCAGAGTGGGCCGGAATGGGTCCTACGAGCAGAACAGGAACAACAATGGTCACTACCGACCCAGAGGAGGAGGAGGGGGCCAAGGACGAGGAAGAGACAATACTCCGGCCGCCCCCGCTACCAGCACCACCCCCCCGGCCAACCGGGGCAGCACCCCGGCGCGACCGGGATACAGAGCCAATGTTACATGTCACCGATGCCAACGAGTCGGCCACTATGCAAACGACCCAAGCTGCCCGCAGTATCAGAGTCCAAGACCCCGCCAGGTGGCCGCCGCGGCACTAGGGGAAGAACAGATCTCCGAGGAACAAGAAACAGGCGAGCAAGAGTATCAAGAGTGGGAGCCAGCCGCCATGACTCTCGCGTGCTTAGGGGGAAGAGACATGGTCCCGCGGGTCCCCCTACCCGCTAACACCCAGAAGTACAGCCAATGGGTGAGCATCAATGGACAACGGGCCGAAGCCCTTCGAGACACCGGGGCCAGTGTGACAGCCGTCCGCTGTCATCTGGTGACCCCAGAACAATATCTACCGAACGTTCTCTGCCCTGTGCGATCAGCCGACAACTCGGAAAGTCTGTGTCGGATGGCCTGCGTCCCCTTTGAGTGGGGAGGGGTCTCCGGCATGTTGAAGGTAACGGTCCGAGACGACGCCCCCGTGGAATGCCTCCTCGGAAATGACCTGGAAAGCTCCCCGTGGGCAGCCGTGGAGCGAAAAGAACACTTGGGGATGTTGGGCGTCCCAGACTGGGCGTGCGTCACCACCCGGTCCATGGCCGCCCGTGCCAACCATCACCCGGAAGAACCCGAATGGCCGGCGCCACCGCCTCCGGTCGCCCCCGCCGAGACCCCCGACCATGGCATCCCCCTCGAACTTGCTCAACCTTCCGACCTCGCTAATCTTGATCAGTGGGCTCAAGAAGGGGGACCCACACAAGAACAATTTCGTCAGGAACAGAAGACCTGTCCCTCCCTTGAGGGACTCCGACAACAAGCGCTCGCCCAAAGCGCCGGGGATACCTCCGGAACTCATTGGGTCTACTGGGACAATGATCTATTGTACAGCGAGCAACGAATCGCCGAGCTGGGGGCCAACCGAGTACTAGTGGTGCCCCTCCGCTTTAGAGACTTCCTGCTAAACCTGGCCCACGATGCCCCCCTGGCAGGGCACCTGGGACAGGATAAAACCTACAGCCGCCTAGTGACCCACTTCTTCTGGCCCAAAATGAGAAACGATGTGCACCAGCATTGCCGATCTTGCCCCACGTGCCAAGCCAGTGGGAAGAGCGGCCGCAAATTAAAGGCTCCCCTGCAACCCTTTCCAGTAGTCACAACCCCATTTGAGAGGGTCGGGATAGACATTGTGGGACCCCTGGACCCGCGTACAAGACAAGGCCATCGCTTCATCCTGGTACTAGTGGACCACGCCACCCGCTACCCTGAGGCTATTCCTCTCCGGACCGTGACAGCCCCAGTGGTCGGCCGGGCCCTGATGGGGATCTTCTCCCGTGTGGGGTTCCCCCGGGAAGTCGTCAGTGACAGAGGCACGAACTTTATTTCTAAATATATGAAGTCCCTCTGGCAACAGTGTGGGGTCACCTACCGCTTCACGACCCCCTATCACCCCCAAGGAAACGGACTTGTTGAGCGGTTCAATCGCACGCTAAAAGGGATGATCGGGGGATTGGAAGAGCCCCTCCGTCGCCAGTGGGACGTGCTGCTGCCGTGCCTCCTCTTCGCCTACCGGGAGGTCCCACAGAAGTCCCTAGGCTTCAGCCCCTTCGAGCTGCTCTATGGGCACCCAGTACGGGGGCCACTCAGCCTGATCAAAGAAGGCTGGGAGATGCCTCCGGCCAAGAGTCCTCCAGATGTCTTCCGGTACCTCCTCACCCTCCGCAACCAGTCCCGGCGGTTCAGAGACCTAGCAAAAGCCAACCTAGAGGCCAGTCAAGAGGACATGAAGAAATGGTATGACCAGAACGCCTCATCCATTGAATTCGAGCCGGGGCAACAGGTCCGGGTAATGTCCCCCACAGAACCGTGCGCTCTCCAAGACAAATGGACGGGACCCTTCAAGGTAATCGAGCGCAAGGGTCCTGCCACCTATCTGATCGATATGGAGTCCGCCCGGAATCCGCTCCGAGTCCTCCACACCAACAGACTGAAACCCCACTTTGCACGAACAGAACTCAGCCTCTTGATGGCCACAGACAATGGGGTTGAAGACGACTCCGAGCCTCTCCCTGACCTCTTGCGGACCCAGGAGCAAGACGGCTCCGTGGATGGGGTCCGACTCTCGGAGACCCTCACCAGAGAACAACGGCAAGAGTGCCAAGCCCTCCTAGCACGGTTCGCCAGTCTGTTCTCCCTCACCCCGGGTGTCACTTCCTGGTGTGTGCACGATGTGGACACCGGAGACAGCCCTCCTATCCGCCACCGGGCCTACCGCGTACCTGATCGGGTACGGGCCTGCATCCAGGCGGAAGTAGCTAAGATGCTCACGCTCGGGGTCATCGAGCCCTCAGACAGTCCATGGGCCAGCCCGGTCGTACTGGTCCCCAAAGCAGCCGCCCCCGGGACCACACCAGAACTCCGGTTCTGTGTCGACTACCGGGGCCTGAATGAAGTCACCAGAACGGACGCACACCCCATCCCCCGGGCAGATGAACTGGTCGACCGAATGGGCGCTGCCCGCTACCTCAGCATCTTCGACCTGACGGCAGGTTATTGGCAGATCGGCCTCACACCCCGAGCACAAGAACGCTCTGCCTTCTCCACCCCCGATGGCCACTATCACTTTACGGTCATGCCCTTCGGCATGAAGAATGCCCCAGCGACGTTCCAACGGCTCGTCAATCAGGTCCTGGCGGGGCTCGAAGAGTTCAGCGCCGCCTACCTGGACGACATCGCTGTGTACAGCCACCATTGGACCGAGCACCTCCACCACCTCCAAGCAGTGCTGCAAGCCCTTCAGCGAGCTGGCCTCACGATCAAGGCCAGCAAATGCCAAATTGGACAAGGGTCGGTGACCTACCTCGGGCACCAGGTGGGAAGCGGCCTAGTGGCCCCCCTACAGCTGAAAATTGCCGCCATCCAGAACTGGCAACCCCCTATCACTCAAACTGAGGTGCGAGCCTTCCTGGGCCTCACGGGCTACTACCGAAGGTTCGTGAAAGACTATGGTACCATCGTGGGGCCTCTCACCGAACTCACGTCAAAAAATCAGCCCAAGAAGGTGAACTGGACCCCAGAGTGTCAAGCGGCGTTCGAACAGTTAAAGGCCGCCATGTGTTCCGCTCCTGTGCTCCAGGCCCCAGACTACAGCCGGGAGTTCGTCGTCCAGACGGACGCCTCCGACCAGGGCATTGGGGCGGTCCTGTCCCAAGTGAACACCGAAGGCCTCGATCAACCGGTGGCCTTCATCAGCCGGAGACTCCTACCCCGGGAACAACGCTGGAGCACCATAGAGAGGGAAGCCTTCGCTGTGGTATGGGCCCTCAAGAAGCTCCGGCCCTACCTTTTTGGCACCCACTTTCGGGTGCAGACTGACCACCGACCCCTGCAGTGGTTGATGCATATGCGGGGGGAAAACCCAAAATTGCTACGCTGGTCCATCTCCTTACAAGGTATGGACTTCACAGTCGAACACCGGCCTGGGTCCGACCACGCCAACGCCGATGGCCTGTCCCGGTTTTTCCGCCTCGACGAAGAGAGTCCCCAAGAGGATGGGTAACTCTCCCCGCCTTCAGCTGGGGGGGACGCATGTTGGACAGGCCACATGACGGGCCGCTCTCCCCCGGCTCGACCAGGCCCGAGCCCAGTCACGCAAGCACCACACACCACCATTGCACGCCCTGCGTCCCCTCAGGGACCCCTGCCCTCGAACATGATAACCTCGTGGGTCCGATCCACTGCCGGCCCATGCACCCAGCCCGGGCCGCCATCTTGGACACCTCGCCACGAGGCCGCCTGGCCCCCGATCGACCTCAACCCTGGGCCTAGCCCAGCCTCAGACAATCCGGCACCACCCTCCACCCAGGAGGTGAGCGGGCTACTTGGCAAGTCAATGGGAGAAAGAGGTGCCGATGGCTCTCCCCCCGCCCAGTGCCGCTCGCCCATCGCCTCCCCGGGCGCTGGCTCCACCCCCCTGCTGGGTGTCTGGACTCCCTCATCCCGGACCTCCCGACCTCCAAGTGCGAGGGTCCGGACATCAAAGCACGCCAGCCCTATAACTGGGGCAGCTCCAGAGCAGGAAGTCAGTTGTATCTTGGAGTCGAGAGACGTAAGAGGAACTCATCCTGGACGGACTACTGGCGCTGCCGTAGCTCTGTCCTGTGCACCATCGTCCTGCCTGTTGGCGCTGCCACAGCCGTCGTAACCTTCATTCTTCACCGTCGTCCGGATCTGCTGGCGAGGCCGCGGACCGTTGTAACCATCATCTTCATCGGGACCTGCTTGGCTTCTCCACGGCCCGTCGACCATCCTTCATCCATCTCGGGACCTGCTTGGCTCCTCCACGGCCCGATCAGCAACCACGCCGAGCTCGAGGATTGAGAGCTATTTAACTCATTGGTAACTAAGACTGTCCCGCTACCCTTTCTCCTCAACCAGAGATCAGAACCGAGGGGACCCCTGAGTCCAGACCTCCTTGTATCATAACGACGTAACCTAAGAATTGCATATAAAGTCTCGTTAACCTTCAATCTTGTGTGGTGTCCGTCTGTGGGGGGGAAGTTACTTACCTGTACAGTCGTTGGAGACGGCTCTCCCTGGAGACCTCTCCCCGTAATCTCGGCCGACCCTCCCGGTCCGTCTAACAGGGGCGCAGCCTTCCATGATGGGGACTCTACTGGGGTGTGTGCGGGGCGCATCCTTCCATGATGGGGACTCTTGCTGGGGTGTGTGCGGGGCGCAGCCTTCCATGATGGGGACTCTACTGGGGTGTGTGCGGGGCGCAGCCTTCCATGATGGGGACTCTACTGGGGTGTGTGTGGGCGCAGCCTTCCATGATGGGGACTCTACTGGGTTGTGTGTGGGGCGCAGCCTTCCATGATGGGGACTCTACTGGGGTTTGTGCGGGGCGCAGACTTCCATGATGGGGACTCTACTGGGGTGTGTGCGGGGCGCAGCCTTCCATGATGGGGACTCTAGCCGGGGTGTGTGAGGGGCACAGCCTTCCATGATGGGGACTCTACTGGTGTGTGTGGGGCGCAGCCTTCCATGATGGGGACTATACTGGGGTGTGTGTGGGGCGCAGCCTTCCATGATGGGGACTCTACTGGGGTGTGTGCGGGGCGCAGCCTTCCATGATGGGGACTCTACTGGGGTGTGTGCGGGGCGCATCCTTCCATGAAGGGGACTCTGGCCGGGGTGTGTGTGCAGGAGCAGCCTTCCATGATGGCGACTCTACTGGGGTGTGTGCGGGGCGCAGCCTTCCATGATGGGACTCTACTGGGGTTGTGTGCGGGGCGCAGCCTTCCATGATGGGGACTCTACTGGGGTGTGTGCGGGGCGCAGCCTTCCATGATGGGGACTCTGGCCAGGGTGTGTGTGGGGCACAGCCTTCCATGATGGGGACTCTGGCCAGGGTGTGTGCGGGGCGCAGCCTTCCATGATGGGGACTCTACTGGGGTGTGTGCGGGGCGCAGCCTTCCATGATAGGGTCTCTGGCCGGGTTGTGTGCGGGGCGCAGCCTTCCATGATGGGGACTCTGGCCAGGGTGTGTGTGGGGCGCAGCCTTCCATGATGGGGACTCTGGCCAGGGTGTGTGCGGGGCGCAGCCTTCCATGATGGGGACTCTACTGGGGTGTGTGCGGGGCGCAGCCTTCCATGATGGGGACTCTACTGGGGTGTGTGCGGGGCGCATCCTTCCATGATGGGGACTCTACTGGGGTGTGTGCGGGGCGCAGCCTTCCATGATGGGGTCTCTGGCCAGGGTGTGTGTGGGGCACAGCCTTCCATGATGGGGACTCTGGCCAGGGTGTGTGCGGGGCGCAGCCTTCCATGATGGGGACTCTACTGGGGTGTGTGCGGGGCGCAGCCTTCCATGATAGGGACTCTGGCCGGGTTGTGTGCGGGGCGCAGCCTTCCATGATGGGGACTCTGGCCAGGGTGTGTGTGGGGCACAGCCTTCCATGATGGGGACTCTGGCCAGGGTGTGTGCGGGGCGCAGCCTTCCATGATGGGGACTCTACTGGGGTGTGTGCGGGGCGCAGCCTTCCATGATAGGGACTCTGGCCGGGTTGTGTGCGGGGCGCAGCCTTCCATGATGGGGACTCTGGCCAGGGTGTGTGTGGGGCGCAGCCTTCCATGATGGGGACTCTGGCCAGGGTGTGTGCGGGGCGCAGCCTTCCATGATGGGGACTCTACTGGGGTGTGTGCGGGACGCAGCCTTCCATGATGGGGACTCTACTGGGGTGTGTGCGGGGCGCATCCTTCCATGATGGGGACTCTACTGGGGTGTGTGTGGGGCGCAGCCTTCCATGATGGGGACTCTACTGGGGTGTGTGCGGGACGCATCCTTCCATGATGGGGTCTCTTGCTGAGGGTGTGTGCGGGGCGCAGCCTTCCATGATGGGGACTCTTGCTGGGGTGTGTGTGGGGCGCAGCCTTCCATGATGGGGACTCTACTGGGGTGTGTGCGGGCGCAGCCTTCCATGATGGGGACTCTACTGGGGTGTGTGCGGGGTTCAGCCTTCCATGATGGGGACTCTACTGGGGCGTGTGCGGGCGCAGCCTTCCATGATGGGGATTCTACTGGGGTGTGTGCGGGGTGCAGCCTTCCATGATGGGGACTCTACTGGGGTGTGTGCGGGCGCAGCCTTCCATGATGGGGACTCTACTGGGGTGTGTGCGGGGTTCAGCCTTCCATGATGGGGACTCTACTGGGGTGTGTGCGGGGTACAGCCTTCCATGATGGGGACTCTACTGGGGTGTGTGCGGGGCGCAGCCTTCCATGATGGGGACTCTACTGGGGTTGTGTGTGGGTCGCAACCTTCCATGATGGGGACTCTGGCCAGGGTGTGTGTGGGGCGCAGCCTTCCATGATGGGGACTCTAGCTGGGGTGTGTGAGGGGCGCAGCCTACCATGATGGGGACTCTACTGGTGAGTGTGGGGCGCAGCCTTCCATGATGGGGACTCTACTGGGGTTTGTGCGGGGCGCAGCCTTCCATGATGGGGACTCTACTGGGGTTGTGTGTGGGTCGCAACCTTCCATGATGGGGACTCTGGCCAGGGTGTGTGTGGGGCGCAGCCTTCCATGATGGGGACTCTAGCCGGGGTGTGTGAGGGGCACAGCCTTCCATGATGGGGACTCTACTGGTGTGTGTGGGGCGCAGCCTTCCATGATGGGGACTCTACTGGGGTGTGTGCGGGGCGCATCCTTCCATGATGGGGACTCTTGCTGGGGTGTGTGCGGGGCGCAGCCTTCCATGATGGGGACTCTACTGGGGTGTGTGCGGGGCGCAGCCTTCCATGATGGGGACTCTACTGGGGTGTGTGTGGGCGCAGCCTTCCATGATGGGGACTCTACTGGGTTGTGTGTGGGGCGCAGCCTTCCATGATGGGGACTCTACTGGGGTTTGTGCGGGGCGCAGACTTCCATGATGGGGACTCTACTGGGGTGTGTGCGGGGCGCAGCCTTCCATGATGGGGACTCTAGCCGGGGTGTGTGAGGGGCACAGCCTTCCATGATGGGGACTCTACTGGTGTGTGTGGGGGGCAGCCTTCCATGATGGGGACTATACTGGGGTGTGTGTGGGGCGCAGCCTTCCATGATGGGGACTCTACTGGGGTGTGTGCGGGGCGCAGCCTTCCATGATGGGGACTCTACTGGGGTGTGTGCGGGGCACATCCTTCCATGAAGGGGACTCTGGCCGGGGTGTGTGTGCAGGAGCAGCCTTCCATGATGGCGACTCTACTGGGGTGTGTGCGGGGCGCAGCCTTCCATGATGGGACTCTGGCTGGGGTGTGTGCGGGGCGCAACCTTCCATGATGGGGACTCTGGCTGGGGTGTGTGCGGGGCGCAGCCTTCCATGATGGGGACTCTACTGGGTTGTGTGTGGGGCGCAGCCTTCCATGATGGGCCCTCTACTGGGGTGTGTGCGGGGCACAGCCTTCCATGATGGGGACTCTGGCCGGGGTGCGTGCGGGGCGCAGCCTTCCATGATGGTGGCTCTGGCCGGGGTGTGTGCGGGCGCAGCCTTCCATGATGGGGACTCTACTGGGGTGTGTGCGGGGCGCAGCCTTCCATGATGGGGACTCTACTGGGTTGTGTGTGGGGCGCAGCCTTCCATGATGGGGACTCTACTGGGGTGTGTGCGGGGCGCAGCCTTCCATGAAGGGGACTCTGGCCGGGGTGTGTGTGCGGGAGCAGCCTTCCATGATGGCGACTCTACTGGGGTGTGTGTGGGGCGCAACCTTCCATGATGGGGACTCTGCCTGGGGTGTGTGCGGGGCGCAGCCTTCCATGATGGGGACTCTACTGGGTTGTGTGTGGGGCGCAGCCTTCCATGATGGGGACTCTACTGGGGTGTGTGCAGGGCGCAGCCTTCCATGATGGGGACTCTACTGCGGTTGTGTGTGGGGTGCAGCCTTCCATGATGGGGACTCTACTGGGGTTGTGTGTGGGGCGCAGCCTTCCATGATGGGGACTCTACTGGGGTGTGTGTGTGGGGCACAGCCTTTCATGATGGTGGCTCTGGCCGGGGTGTGTGCGGGGCGCAGCCTTCCATGATGGGGACTCTACTGGGTTGTGTGTGGGGCGCAGCCTTCCATGATGGGGACTCTACTGGGGTGTGTGCGGGGCGCAGCCTTCCATGAAGGGGGCTCTTGCCGGGGTGTGTGTGCTGGAGCAGCCTTCCATGATGGCGACTCTACTGGGGTGTGTGTGGGGCGCAACCTTCCATGATGGGGACTCTGGCTGGGGTGTGTGCGGGGCGCAGCCTTCCATGATGGGGACTCTACTGGGTTGTGTGTGGGGCGCAGCCTTCCATGATGGGGACTCTACTGGGGTGTGTGCGGGGCGCAGCCTTCCATGATGGGGACTCTACTGGGGTTGTGTGTGGGGTGCAGCCTTCCATGATGGGGACTCTACTGGGGTTGTGTGAGGGGCGCAGCCTTCCATGATGGGGACTCTACTGGGGTGTGTGCGGGGCGCATCCTTCCATGATGGGGACTCTACTGGGGTGTGTGTGGGGCGCAGCCTTCCATGATGGGGACTCTACTGGGGTGTGTGCGGGGCCCATCCTTCCATCATGGGGACTCTACTGGTGTGTGTGCGGGGCGCAGCCTTCCATGATGGGGACTCTGGCCAGGGTGTGTGTGGGGCGCAGCCTTCCATGATGGGGACTCTACTGGGGTATGTGCGGGGCGCAGCCTTCCATGATGGGAACTCTACTGGGTTGTGTGTGGGGCGCAGCCTTCCATGATGGGGACTCTACTGGGGTTGTGTGCGGGGCGCAGCCTTCCATGATGGGGACTCTACTGGGGTGTGTGCGGGGCGCAGCCTTCCATGATGGGGACTCTGGCCAGGGTGTGTGTGGGGCACAGCCTTCCATGATGGGGACTCTGGCCAGGGTGTGTGCGGGGCGCAGCCTTCCATGATGGGGACTCTACTGGGGTGTGTGCGGGGCGCAGCCTTCCATGATAGGGACTCTGGCCGGGTTGTGTGCGGGGCGCAGCCTTCCATGATGGGGACTCTGGCCAGGGTGTGTGTGGGGCGCAGCCTTCCATGATGGGGACTCTGGCCAGGGTGTGTGCGGGGCGCAGCCTTCCATGATGGGGACTCTACTGGGGTGTGTGCGGGGCGCAGCCTTCCATGATGGAGACTCTACTGGGGTGTGTGCGGGGCGCATCCTTCCATGATGGGGACTCTACTGGGGTGTGTGTGGGGCGCAGCCTTCCATGATGGGGACTCTACTGGGGTGTGTGCGGGACGCATCCTTCCATGATGGGGTCTCTTGCTGAGGGTGTGTGCGGGGCGCAGCCTTCCATGATGGGGACTCTTGCTGGGGTGTGTGTGGGGCGCAGCCTTCCATGATGGGGACTCTACTGGGGTGTGTGTGGGGTGCAGCCTTCCATGATGGGGATTCTACTGGGGTGTGTGCGGGGTGCAGCCTTCCATGATGGGGACTCTACTGGGGTGTGTGCGGGCGCAGCCTTCCATGATGGGGACTCTACTGGGGTGTGTGCGGGGTTCAGCCTTCCATGATGGGGACTCTACTGGGGTGTGTGCGGGGTACAGCCTTCCATGATGGGGACTCTACTGGGGTGTGTGCAGGGCGCAGCCTTCCATGATGGGGACTCTACTGGGGTTGTGTGTGGGTCGCAACCTTCCATGATGGGGACTCTGGCCAGGGTGTGTGTGGGGCGCAGCCTTCCATGATGGGGACTCTAGCCGGGGTGTGTGAGGGGCGCAGCCTTCCATGATGGGGACTCTACTGGTGAGTGTGGGGCGCAGCCTTCCATGATGGGGACTCTACTGGGGTTTGTGCGGGGCGCAGCCTTCCATGATGGGGACTCTACTGGGGTTGTGTGTGGGTCGCAACCTTCCATGATGGGGACTCTGGCCAGGGTGTGTGTGGGGGGCAGCCTTCCATGATGGGGACTCTAGCCGGGGTGTGTGAGGGGCACAGCCTTCCATGATGGGGACTCTACTGGTGTGTGTGGGGCGCAGCCTTCCATGATGGGGACTCTACTGGGGTGTGTGCGGGGCGCATCCTTCCATGATGGGGACTCTTGCTGGGTTGTGTGTGGGGCGCAGCCTTCCATGATGGGGACTCTACTGGGGTTTGTGCGGGGCGCAGACTTCCATGATGGGGACTCTACTGGGGTGTGTGCGGGGCGCAGCCTTCCATGATGGAGACTCTACTGGGGTGTGTGCGGGGCGCATCCTTCCATGATGGGGACTCTACTGGGGTGTGTGTGGGGCGCAGCCTTCCATGATGGGGACTCTACTGGGGTGTGTGCGGGACGCATCCTTCCATGATGGGGTCTCTTGCTGAGGGTGTGTGCGGGGCGCAGCCTTCCATGATGGGGACTCTTGCTGGGGTGTGTGTGGGGCGCAGCCTTCCATGATGGGGACTCTACTGGGGTGTGTGTGGGGTGCAGCCTTCCATGATGGGGATTCTACTGGGGTGTGTGCGGGGTGCAGCCTTCCATGATGGGGACTCTACTGGGGTGTGTGCGGGCGCAGCCTTCCATGATGGGGACTCTACTGGGGTGTGTGCGGGGTTCAGCCTTCCATGATGGGGACTCTACTGGGGTGTGTGCGGGGTACAGCCTTCCATGATGGGGACTCTACTGGGGTGTGTGCAGGGCGCAGCCTTCCATGATGGGGACTCTACTGGGGTTGTGTGTGGGTCGCAACCTTCCATGATGGGGACTCTGGCCAGGGTGTGTGTGGGGCGCAGCCTTCCATGATGGGGACTCTAGCCGGGGTGTGTGAGGGGCGCAGCCTTCCATGATGGGGACTCTACTGGTGAGTGTGGGGCGCAGCCTTCCATGATGGGGACTCTACTGGGGTTTGTGCGGGGCGCAGCCTTCCATGATGGGGACTCTACTGGGGTTGTGTGTGGGTCGCAACCTTCCATGATGGGGACTCTGGCCAGGGTGTGTGTGGGGGGCAGCCTTCCATGATGGGGACTCTAGCCGGGGTGTGTGAGGGGCACAGCCTTCCATGATGGGGACTCTACTGGTGTGTGTGGGGCGCAGCCTTCCATGATGGGGACTCTACTGGGGTGTGTGCGGGGCGCATCCTTCCATGATGGGGACTCTTGCTGGGTTGTGTGTGGGGCGCAGCCTTCCATGATGGGGACTCTACTGGGGTTTGTGCGGGGCGCAGACTTCCATGATGGGGACTCTACTGGGGTGTGTGCGGGGCGCAGCCTTCCATGATGGGGACTCTAGCCGGGGTGTGTGAGGGGCACAGCCTTCCATGATGGGGACTCTACTGGTGTGTGTGGGGCGCAGCCTTCCATGATGGGGACTATACTGGGGTGTGTGTGGGGCGCAGCCTTCCATGATGGGGACTCTACTGGGGTGTGTGCGGGGTGCAGCCTTCCATGATGGGGACTCTACTGGGGTGTGTGCAGGGCGCAGCCTTCCATGATGGGGACTCTACTGGGGTGTGTGTGGGGTGCAGCCTTCCATGATGGGGACTCTACTGGGGTGTGTGCGGGGCGCAACCTTCCATGATGGGGACTCTACTGGGGTTGTGTGTGGGTCGCAACCTTCCATGATGGGGACTCTGGCGAGGGTGTGTGTGGGGCGCAGCCTTCCATGATGGGGACTCCACTGGGGTGTGTGCGGGGCGCAGCCTTCCATGATGGGGACTCTACTGGGGTTGTGTGTGGGTCGCAACCTTCCATGATGGGGATTCTGGCAGGGTGTGTGTGGGGCGCAGCCTTCCATGATGGGGACTCCAGCCGGGGTGTGTGAGGGGCGCAGCCTTCCATGATGGGGACTCTACTGGTGAGTGTGGGGCGCAGCCTTCCATGATGGGGACTCTACTGGGGTTTGTGCGGGGCGCAGCCTTCCATGATGGGGACTCTACTGGGGTTGTGTGTGGGTCGCAACCTTCCATGATGGGGACTCTGGCCAGGGTGTGTGTGGGGCGCAGCCTTCCATGATGGGGACTCTAGCCGGGGTGTGTGAGGGGCACAGCCTTCCATGATGGGGACTCTACTGGTGTGTGTGGGGCGCAGCCTTCCATGATGGGGACTCTACTGGGGTGTGTGCGGGGCGCATCCTTCCATGATGGGGACTCTTGCTGGGGTGTGTGCGGGGCGCAGCCTTCCATGATGGGGACTCTACTGGGGTGTGTGCGGGGCGCAGCCTTCCATGATGGGGACTCTACTGGGGTGTGTGTGGGCGCAGCCTTCCATGATGGGGACTCTACTGGGTTGTGTGTGGGGCGCAGCCTTCCATGATGGGGACTCTACTGGGGTGTGTGCGGGGCGCATCCTTCCATGATGGGGACTCTACTGGGGTGTGTGTGGGGCGCAGCCTTCCATGATGGGGACTCTACTGGGGTGTGTGCGGGGCCCATCCTTCCATGATGGGGACTCTACTAGGGTGTGTGCGGGGTGCAGCCTTCCATGATGGGGACTCTACTGGGTTGTGTGCGGGGCGCAGCCTTCCATGATGGGGACTGTACTGGGGTGTGTGTGGGCGCAGCCTTCCATGATGGGGACTCTGGCCGGGGTGCGTGCGGGGCGCAGCCTTCCATGATGGTGGCTCTGGCCGGGGTGTGTGCGGGGCGCAGCCTTCCATGATGGGGACTCTACTGGGGTGTGTGTGGGGCGCAGCCTTCCATGATGGGGACTCTACTGGGTTGTGTGTGGGGCGCAGCCTTCCATGATGGGGACTCTACTGGGGTGTGTGCGGGGCGCAGCCTTCCATGAAGGGGACTCTGGCCGGGGTGTGTGTGCGGGAGCAGCCTTCCATGATGGCGACTCTACTGGGGTGTGTGTGGGGCGCAACCTTCCATGATGGGGACTCTGCCTGGGGTGTGTGCGGGGCGCAGCCTTCCATGATGGGGACTCTGGCTGGGGTGTGTGTGGGGCGCAGCCTTCCATGATGGGGACTCTACTGGGTTGTGTGTGGGGCGCAGCCTTCCATGATGGGGACTCTACTGGGGTGTGTGCGGGGCGCAGCCTTCCATGATGGGGACTCTACTGGGGTGTGTGCGGGGCGCAGCCTTCCATGAAGGGGACTCTGGCCGGGGTGTGTGTGCAGGAGCAGCCTTCCATGATGGCGACTCTACTGGGGTGTGTGCGGGGCGCAACCTTCCATGATGGGGACTCTGGCTGGGGTGTGTGCGGGGCGCAGCCTTCCATGATGGGGACTCTACTGGGTTGTGTGCGGGGCGCAGCCTTCCATGATGGGGACTCTACTGGGGTTTGTGCGGGGCGCATCCTTCCATGAAGGGGACTCTGGCCGGGGTGTGTGTGCAGGAGCAGCCTTCCATGATGGCGACTCTACTGGGGTGTGTGCGGGGCGCAGCCTTCCATGATGGGAACTCTGGCTGGGGTGTGTGCGGGGCGCAACCTTCCATGATGGGGACTCTGGCTGGGGTGTGTGCGGGGCGCAGCCTTCCATGATGGGGACTCTACTGGGTTGTGTGTGGGGCGCAGCCTTCCATGATGGGGCCTCTACTGGGGTGTGTGCGGGGCACATCCTTCCATGATGGGGACTCTGGCCGGGGTGCGTGCGGGGCGCAGCCTTCCATGATGGTGGCTCTGGCCGGGGTGTGTGCGGGGCGCAGCCTTCCATGATGGGGACTCTACTGGGGTGTGTGTGGGGAGCAGCCTTCCATGATGGGGACTCTACTGGGGTGTGTGCGGGGCGCAGCCTTCCATGAAGGGGACTCTGGCCGGGGTGTGTGTGCGGGAGCAGCCTTCCATGATGGCGACTCTACTGGGGTGTGTGTGGGGCGCAACCTTCCATGATGGGGACTCTGCCTGGGGTGTGTGCGGGGCGCAGCCTTCCATGATGGGGACTCTACTGGGGTGTGTGCGGGGCGCAGCCTTCCATGATAGGGACTCTGGCCGGGTTGTGTGCGGGGCGCAGCCTTCCATGATGGGGACTCTGGCCAGGGTGTGTGTGGGGCGCAGCCTTCCATGATGGGGACTCTGGCCAGGGTGTGTGCGGGGCGCAGCCTTCCATGATGGGGACTCTACTGGGGTGTGTGCGGGACGCAGCCTTCCATGATGGGGACTCTACTGGGGTGTGTGCGGGGCGCATCCTTCCATGATGGGGACTCTACTGGGGTGTGTGTGGGGCGCAGCCTTCCATGATGGGGACTCTACTGGGGTGTGTGCGGGACGCATCCTTCCATGATGGGGTCTCTTGCTGAGGGTGTGTGCGGGGCGCAGCCTTCCATGATGGGGACTCTTGCTGGGGTGTGTGTGGGGCGCAGCCTTCCATGATGGGGACTCTACTGGGGTGTGTGCGGGCGCAGCCTTCCATGATGGGGACTCTACTGGGGTGTGTGCGGGGTTCAGCCTTCCATGATGGGGACTCTACTGGGGCGTGTGCGGGCGCAGCCTTCCATGATGGGGATTCTACTGGGGTGTGTGCGGGGTGCAGCCTTCCATGATGGGGACTCTACTGGGGTGTGTGCGGGCGCAGCCTTCCATGATGGGGACTCTACTGGGGTGTGTGCGGGGTACAGCCTTCCATGATGGGGACTCTACTGGGGTGTGTGCGGGGCGCAGCCTTCCATGATGGGGACTCTACTGGGGTTGTGTGTGGGTCGCAACCTTCCATGATGGGGACTCTGGCCAGGGTGTGTGTGGGGCGCAGCCTTCCATGATGGGGACTCTAGCTGGGGTGTGTGAGGGGCGCAGCCTACCATGATGGGGACTCTACTGGTGAGTGTGGGGCGCAGCCTTCCATGATGGGGACTCTACTGGGGTTTGTGCGGGGCGCAGCCTTCCATGATTGGGACTCTACTGGGGTTGTGTGTGGGTCGCAACCTTCCATGATGGGGACTCTGGCCAGGGTGTGTGTGGGGCGCAGCCTTCCATGATGGGGACTCTAGCCGGGGTGTGTGAGGGGCACAGCCTTCCATGATGGGGACTCTACTGGTGTGTGTGGGGCGCAGCCTTCCATGATGGGGACTCTACTGGGGTGTGTGCGGGGCGCATCCTTCCATGATGGGGACTCTTGCTGGGGTGTGTGCGGGGCGCAGCCTTCCATGATGGGGACTCTACTGGGGTGTGTGCGGGGCGCAGCCTTCCATGATGGGGACTCTACTGGGGTGTGTGTGGGCGCAGCCTTCCATGATGGGGACTCTACTGGGTTGTGTGTGGGGCGCAGCCTTCCATGATGGGGACTCTACTGGGGTTTGTGCGGGGCGCAGACTTCCATGATGGGGACTCTACTGGGGTGTGTGCGGGGCGCAGCCTTCCATGATGGGGACTCTAGCCGGGGTGTGTGAGGGGCACAGCCTTCCATGATGGGGACTCTACTGGTGTGTGTGGGGGGCAGCCTTCCATGATGGGGACTATACTGGGGTGTGTGTGGGGCGCAGCCTTCCATGATGGGGACTCTACTGGGGTGTGTGCGGGGCGCAGCCTTCCATGATGGGGACTCTACTGGGGTGTGTGCGGGGCACATCCTTCCATGAAGGGGACTCTGGCCGGGGTGTGTGTGCAGGAGCAGCCTTCCATGATGGCAACTCTACTGGGGTGTGTGCGGGGCGCAGCCTTCCATGATGGGACTCTGGCTGGGGTGTGTGCGGGGCGCAGCCTTCCATGATGGGGACTCTACTGGGGTTGTGTGTGGGTCGCAACCTTCCATGATGGGGATTCTGGCAGGGTGTGTGTGGGGCGCAGCCTTCCATGATGGGGACTCCAGCCGGGGTGTGTGAGGGGCGCAGCCTTCCATGATGGGGACTCTACTGGTGAGTGTGGGGCGCAGCCTTCCATGATGGGGACTCTACTGGGGTTTGTGCGGGGCGCAGCCTTCCATGATGGGGACTCTACTGGGGTTGTGTGTGGGTCGCAACCTTCCATGATGGGGACTCTGGCCAGGGTGTGTGTGGGGCGCAGCCTTCCATGATGGGGACTCTAGCCGGGGTGTGTGAGGGGCACAGCCTTCCATGATGGGGACTCTACTGGTGTGTGTGGGGCGCAGCCTTCCATGATGGGGACTCTACTGGGGTGTGTGCGGGGCGCATCCTTCCATGATGGGGACTCTTGCTGGGGTGTGTGCGGGGCGCAGCCTTCCATGATGGGGACTCTACTGGGGTGTGTGCGGGGCGCAGCCTTCCATGATGGGGACTCTACTGGGGTGTGTGTGGGCGCAGCCTTCCATGATGGGGACTCTACTGGGTTGTGTGTGGGGCGCAGCCTTCCATGATGGGGACTCTACTGGGGTGTGTGCGGGGCGCATCCTTCCATGATGGGGACTCTACTGGGGTGTGTGTGGGGCGCAGCCTTCCATGATGGGGACTCTACTGGGGTGTGTGCGGGGCCCATCCTTCCATGATGGGGACTCTACTAGGGTGTGTGCGGGGTGCAGCCTTCCATGATGGGGACTCTACTGGGTTGTGTGCGGGGCGCAGCCTTCCATGATGGGGACTGTACTGGGGTGTGTGTGGGCGCAGCCTTCCATGATGGGGACTCTGGCCGGGGTGCGTGCGGGGCGCAGCCTTCCATGATGGTGGCTCTGGCCGGGGTGTGTGCGGGGCGCAGCCTTCCATGATGGGGACTCTACTGGGGTGTGTGTGGGGCGCAGCCTTCCATGATGGGGACTCTACTGGGTTGTGTGTGGGGCGCAGCCTTCCATGATGGGGACTCTACTGGGGTGTGTGCGGGGCGCAGCCTTCCATGAAGGGGACTCTGGCCGGGGTGTGTGTGCGGGAGCAGCCTTCCATGATGGCGACTCTACTGGGGTGTGTGTGGGGCGCAACCTTCCATGATGGGGACTCTGCCTGGGGTGTGTGCGGGGCGCAGCCTTCCATGATGGGGACTCTGGCTGGGGTGTGTGTGGGGCGCAGCCTTCCATGATGGGGACTCTACTGGGTTGTGTGTGGGGCGCAGCCTTCCATGATGGGGACTCTACTGGGGTGTGTGCGGGGCGCAGCCTTCCATGATGGGGACTCTACTGGGGTGTGTGCGGGGCGCAGCCTTCCATGAAGGGGACTCTGGCCGGGGTGTGTGTGCAGGAGCAGCCTTCCATGATGGCGACTCTACTGGGGTGTGTGCGGGGCGCAACCTTCCATGATGGGGACTCTGGCTGGGGTGTGTGCGGGGCGCAGCCTTCCATGATGGGGACTCTACTGGGTTGTGTGCGGGGCGCAGCCTTCCATGATGGGGACTCTACTGGGGTTTGTGCGGGGCGCATCCTTCCATGAAGGGGACTCTGGCCGGGGTGTGTGTGCAGGAGCAGCCTTCCATGATGGCGACTCTACTGGGGTGTGTGCGGGGCGCAGCCTTCCATGATGGGAACTCTGGCTGGGGTGTGTGCGGGGCGCAACCTTCCATGATGGGGACTCTGGCTGGGGTGTGTGCGGGGCGCAGCCTTCCATGATGGGGACTCTACTGGGTTGTGTGTGGGGCGCAGCCTTCCATGATGGGGCCTCTACTGGGGTGTGTGCGGGGCACATCCTTCCATGATGGGGACTCTGGCCGGGGTGCGTGCGGGGCGCAGCCTTCCATGATGGTGGCTCTGGCCGGGGTGTGTGCGGGGCGCAGCCTTCCATGATGGGGACTCTACTGGGGTGTGTGTGGGGAGCAGCCTTCCATGATGGGGACTCTACTGGGGTGTGTGCGGGGCGCAGCCTTCCATGAAGGGGACTCTGGCCGGGGTGTGTGTGCGGGAGCAGCCTTCCATGATGGCGACTCTACTGGGGTGTGTGTGGGGCGCAACCTTCCATGATGGGGACTCTGCCTGGGGTGTGTGCGGGGCGCAGCCTTCCATGATGGGGACTCTACTGGGGTGTGTGCGGGGCGCAGCCTTCCATGATAGGGACTCTGGCCGGGTTGTGTGCGGGGCGCAGCCTTCCATGATGGGGACTCTGGCCAGGGTGTGTGTGGGGCGCAGCCTTCCATGATGGGGACTCTGGCCAGGGTGTGTGCGGGGCGCAGCCTTCCATGATGGGGACTCTACTGGGGTGTGTGCGGGACGCAGCCTTCCATGATGGGGACTCTACTGGGGTGTGTGCGGGGCGCATCCTTCCATGATGGGGACTCTACTGGGGTGTGTGTGGGGCGCAGCCTTCCATGATGGGGACTCTACTGGGGTGTGTGCGGGACGCATCCTTCCATGATGGGGTCTCTTGCTGAAGGTGTGTGCGGGGCGCAGCCTTCCATGATGGGGACTCTTGCTGGGGTGTGTGTGGGGCGCAGCCTTCCATGATGGGGACTCTACTGGGGTGTGTGCGGGCGCAGCCTTCCATGATGGGGACTCTACTGGGGTGTGTGCGGGGTTCAGCCTTCCATGATGGGGACTCTACTGGGGCGTGTGCGGGCGCAGCCTTCCATGATGGGGATTCTACTGGGGTGTGTGCGGGGTGCAGCCTTCCATGATGGGGACTCTACTGGGGTGTGTGCGGGCGCAGCCTTCCATGATGGGGACTCTACTGGGGTGTGTGCGGGGTACAGCCTTCCATGATGGGGACTCTACTGGGGTGTGTGCGGGGCGCAGCCTTCCATGATGGGGACTCTACTGGGGTTGTGTGTGGGTCGCAACCTTCCATGATGGGGACTCTGGCCAGGGTGTGTGTGGGGCGCAGCCTTCCATGATGGGGACTCTAGCTGGGGTGTGTGAGGGGCGCAGCCTACCATGATGGGGACTCTACTGGTGAGTGTGGGGCGCAGCCTTCCATGATGGGGACTCTACTGGGGTTTGTGCGGGGCGCAGCCTTCCATGATGGGGACTCTACTGGGGTTGTGTGTGGGTCGCAACCTTCCATGATGGGGACTCTGGCCAGGGTGTGTGTGGGGCGCAGCCTTCCATGATGGGGACTCTAGCCGGGGTGTGTGAGGGGCACAGCCTTCCATGATGGGGACTCTACTGGTGTGTGTGGGGCGCAGCCTTCCATGATGGGGACTCTACTGGGGTGTGTGCGGGGCGCATCCTTCCATGATGGGGACTCTTGCTGGGGTGTGTGCGGGGCGCAGCCTTCCATGATGGGGACTCTACTGGGGTGTGTGCGGGGCGCAGCCTTCCATGATGGGGACTCTACTGGGGTGTGTGTGGGCGCAGCCTTCCATGATGGGGACTCTACTGGGTTGTGTGTGGGGCGCAGCCTTCCATGATGGGGACTCTACTGGGGTTTGTGCGGGGCGCAGACTTCCATGATGGGGACTCTACTGGGGTGTGTGCGGGGCGCAGCCTTCCATGATGGGGACTCTAGCCGGGGTGTGTGAGGGGCACAGCCTTCCATGATGGGGACTCTACTGGTGTGTGTGGGGGGCAGCCTTCCATGATGGGGACTATACTGGGGTGTGTGTGGGGCGCAGCCTTCCATGATGGGGACTCTACTGGGGTGTGTGCGGGGCGCAGCCTTCCATGATGGGGACTCTACTGGGGTGTGTGCGGGGCACATCCTTCCATGAAGGGGACTCTGGCCGGGGTGTGTGTGCAGGAGCAGCCTTCCATGATGGCGACTCTACTGGGGTGTGTGCGGGGCGCAGCCTTCCATGATGGGACTCTGGCTGGGGTGTGTGCGGGGCGCAACCTTCCATGATGGGGACTCTGGCTGGGGTGTGTGCGGGGCGCAGCCTTCCATGATGGGGACTCTACTGGGTTGTGTGTGGGGCGCAGCCTTCCATGATGGGCCCTCTACTGGGGTGTGTGCGGGGCACAGCCTTCCATGATGGGGACTCTGGCCGGGGTGCGTGCGGGGCGCAGCCTTCCATGATGGTGGCTCTGGCCGGGGTGTGTGCGGGCGCAGCCTTCCATGATGGGGACTCTACTGGGGTGTGTGCGGGGCGCAGCCTTCCATGATGGGGACTCTACTGGGTTGTGTGTGGGGCGCAGCCTTCCATGATGGGGACTCTACTGGGGTGTGTGCGGGGCGCAGCCTTCCATGAAGGGGACTCTGGCCGGGGTGTGTGTGCGGGAGCAGCCTTCCATGATGGCGACTCTACTGGGGTGTGTGTGGGGCGCAACCTTCCATGATGGGGACTCTGCCTGGGGTGTGTGCGGGGCGCAGCCTTCCATGATGGGGACTCTACTGGGTTGTGTGTGGGGCGCAGCCTTCCATGATGGGGACTCTACTGGGGTGTGTGCAGGGCGCAGCCTTCCATGATGGGGACTCTACTGCGGTTGTGTGTGGGGTGCAGCCTTCCATGATGGGGACTCTACTGGGGTTGTGTGTGGGGCGCAGCCTTCCATGATGGGGACTCTACTGGGGTGTGTGTGTGGGGCACAGCCTTTCATGATGGTGGCTCTGGCCGGGGTGTGTGCGGGGCGCAGCCTTCCATGATGGGGACTCTACTGGGTTGTGTGTGGGGCGCAGCCTTCCATGATGGGGACTCTACTGGGGTGTGTGCGGGGCGCAGCCTTCCATGAAGGGGGCTCTTGCCGGGGTGTGTGTGCTGGAGCAGCCTTCCATGATGGCGACTCTACTGGGGTGTGTGTGGGGCGCAACCTTCCATGATGGGGACTCTGGCTGGGGTGTGTGCGGGGCGCAGCCTTCCATGATGGGGACTCTACTGGGTTGTGTGTGGGGCGCAGCCTTCCATGATGGGGACTCTACTGGGGTGTGTGCGGGGCGCAGCCTTCCATGATGGGGACTCTACTGGGGTTGTGTGTGGGGTGCAGCCTTCCATGATGGGGACTCTACTGGGGTTGTGTGAGGGGCGCAGCCTTCCATGATGGGGACTCTACTGGGGTGTGTGCGGGGCGCATCCTTCCATGATGGGGACTCTACTGGGGTGTGTGTGGGGCGCAGCCTTCCATGATGGGGACTCTACTGGGGTGTGTGCGGGGCCCATCCTTCCATCATGGGGACTCTACTGGTGTGTGTGCGGGGCGCAGCCTTCCATGATGGGGACTCTGGCCAGGGTGTGTGTGGGGCGCAGCCTTCCATGATGGGGACTCTACTGGGGTATGTGCGGGGCGCAGCCTTCCATGATGGGAACTCTACTGGGTTGTGTGTGGGGCGCAGCCTTCCATGATGGGGACTCTACTGGGGTTGTGTGCGGGGCGCAGCCTTCCATGATGGGGACTCTACTGGGGTGTGTGCGGGGCGCAGCCTTCCATGATGGGGACTCTGGCCAGGGTGTGTGTGGGGCACAGCCTTCCATGATGGGGACTCTGGCCAGGGTGTGTGCGGGGCGCAGCCTTCCATGATGGGGACTCTACTGGGGTGTGTGCGGGGCGCAGCCTTCCATGATAGGGACTCTACTGGGGTGTGTGCGGGGCGCATCCTTCCATGATGGGGACTCTACTGGGGTGTGTGTGGGGCGCAGCCTTCCATGATGGGGACTCTACTGGGGTGTGTGCGGGACGCATCCTTCCATGATGGGGTCTCTTGCTGAGGGTGTGTGCGGGGCGCAGCCTTCCATGATGGGGACTCTTGCTGGGGTGTGTGTGGGGCGCAGCCTTCCATGATGGGGACTCTACTGGGGTGTGTGTGGGGTGCAGCCTTCCATGATGGGGATTCTACTGGGGTGTGTGCGGGGTGCAGCCTTCCATGATGGGGACTCTACTGGGGTGTGTGCGGGCGCAGCCTTCCATGATGGGGACTCTACTGGGGTGTGTGCGGGGTTCAGCCTTCCATGATGGGGACTCTACTGGGGTGTGTGCGGGGTACAGCCTTCCATGATGGGGACTCTACTGGGGTGTGTGCGGGGCGCAGCCTTCCATGAAGGGGACTCTGGCCGGGGTGTGTGTGCGGGAGCAGCCTTCCATGATGGCGACTCTACTGGGGTGTGTGTGGGGCGCAACCTTCCATGATGGGGACTCTGCCTGGGGTGTGTGCGGGGCGCAGCCTTCCATGATGGGGACTCTACTGGGTTGTGTGTGGGGCGCAGCCTTCCATGATGGGGACTCTACTGGGGTGTGTGCAGGGCGCAGCCTTCCATGATGGGGACTCTACTGCGGTTGTGTGTGGGGTGCAGCCTTCCATGATGGGGACTCTACTGGGGTTGTGTGTGGGGCGCAGCCTTCCATGATGGGGACTCTACTGGGGTGTGTGTGTGGGGCACAGCCTTTCATGATGGTGGCTCTGGCCGGGGTGTGTGCGGGGCGCAGCCTTCCATGATGGGGACTCTACTGGGTTGTGTGTGGGGCGCAGCCTTCCATGATGGGGACTCTACTGGGGTGTGTGCGGGGCGCAGCCTTCCATGAAGGGGGCTCTTGCCGGGGTGTGTGTGCTGGAGCAGCCTTCCATGATGGCGACTCTACTGGGGTGTGTGTGGGGCGCAACCTTCCATGATGGGGACTCTGGCTGGGGTGTGTGCGGGGCGCAGCCTTCCATGATGGGGACTCTACTGGGTTGTGTGTGGGGCGCAGCCTTCCATGATGGGGACTCTACTGGGGTGTGTGCGGGGCGCAGCCTTCCATGATGGGGACTCTACTGGGGTTGTGTGTGGGGTGCAGCCTTCCATGATGGGGACTCTACTGGGGTTGTGTGAGGGGCGCAGCCTTCCATGATGGGGACTCTACTGGGGTGTGTGCGGGGCGCATCCTTCCATGATGGGGACTCTACTGGGGTGTGTGTGGGGCGCAGCCTTCCATGATGGGGACTCTACTGGGGTGTGTGCGGGGCCCATCCTTCCATCATGGGGACTCTACTGGTGTGTGTGCGGGGCGCAGCCTTCCATGATGGGGACTCTGGCCAGGGTGTGTGTGGGGCGCAGCCTTCCATGATGGGGACTCTACTGGGGTATGTGCGGGGCGCAGCCTTCCATGATGGGAACTCTACTGGGTTGTGTGTGGGGCGCAGCCTTCCATGATGGGGACTCTACTGGGGTTGTGTGCGGGGCGCAGCCTTCCATGATGGGGACTCTACTGGGGTGTGTGCGGGGCGCAGCCTTCCATGATGGGGACTCTGGCCAGGGTGTGTGTGGGGCACAGCCTTCCATGATGGGGACTCTGGCCAGGGTGTGTGCGGGGCGCAGCCTTCCATGATGGGGACTCTACTGGGGTGTGTGCGGGGCGCAGCCTTCCATGATAGGGACTCTACTGGGGTGTGTGCGGGGCGCATCCTTCCATGATGGGGACTCTACTGGGGTGTGTGTGGGGCGCAGCCTTCCATGATGGGGACTCTACTGGGGTGTGTGCGGGACGCATCCTTCCATGATGGGGTCTCTTGCTGAGGGTGTGTGCGGGGCGCAGCCTTCCATGATGGGGACTCTTGCTGGGGTGTGTGTGGGGCGCAGCCTTCCATGATGGGGACTCTACTGGGGTGTGTGTGGGGTGCAGCCTTCCATGATGGGGATTCTACTGGGGTGTGTGCGGGGTGCAGCCTTCCATGATGGGGACTCTACTGGGGTGTGTGCGGGCGCAGCCTTCCATGATGGGGACTCTACTGGGGTGTGTGCGGGGTTCAGCCTTCCATGATGGGGACTCTACTGGGGTGTGTGCGGGGTACAGCCTTCCATGATGGGGACTCTACTGGGGTGTGTGCAGGGCGCAGCCTTCCATGATGGGGACTCTACTGGGGTTGTGTGTGGGTCGCAACCTTCCATGATGGGGACTCTGGCCAGGGTGTGTGTGGGGCGCAGCCTTCCATGATGGGGACTCTAGCCGGGGTGTGTGAGGGGCGCAGCCTTCCATGATGGGGACTCTAATGGTGAGTGTGGGGCGCAGCCTTCCATGATGGGGACTCTACTGGGGTTTGTGCGGGGCGCAGCCTTCCATGATGGGGACTCTACTGGGGTTGTGTGTGGGTCGCAACCTTCCATGATGGGGACTCTGGCCAGGGTGTGTGTGGGGCGCAGCCTTCCATGATGGGGACTCTAGCCGGGGTGTGTGAGGGGCACAGCCTTCCATGATGGGGACTCTACTGGTGTGTGTGGGGCGCAGCCTTCCATGATGGGGACTCTACTGGGGTGTGTGCGGGGCGCATCCTTCCATGATGGGGACTCTTGCTGGGTTGTGTGTGGGGCGCAGCCTTCCATGATGGGGACTCTACTGGGGTTTGTGCGGGGCGCAGACTTCCATGATGGGGACTCTACTGGGGTGTGTGCGGGGCGCAGCCTTCCATGATGGGGACTCTAGCCGGGGTGTGTGAGGGGCACAGCCTTCCATGATGGGGTCTCTACTGGTGTGTGTGGGGCGCAGCCTTCCATGATGGGGACTATACTGGGGTGTGTGTGGGGCGCAGCCTTCCATGATGGGGACTCTACTGGGGTGTGTGCGGGGTGCAGCCTTCCATGATGGGGACTCTACTGGGGTGTGTGCAGGGCGCAGCCTTCCATGATGGGGACTCTACTGGGGTGTGTGTGGGGTGCAGCCTTCCATGATGGGGACTCTACTGGGGTGTGTGCGGGGCGCAACCTTCCATGATGGGGACTCTACTGGGGTTGTGTGTGGGTCGCAACCTTCCATGATGGGGACTCTGGCGAGGGTGTGTGTGGGGCGCAGCCTTCCATGATGGGGACTCCACTGGGGTGTGTGCGGGGCGCAGCCTTCCATGATGGGGACTCTACTGGGGTTGTGTGTGGGTCGCAACCTTCCATGATGGGGATTCTGGCAGGGTGTGTGTGGGGCGCAGCCTTCCATGAAGGGGACTCCAGCCGGGGTGTGTGAGGGGCGCAGCCTTCCATGATGGGGACTCTACTGGTGAGTGTGGGGCGCAGCCTTCCATGATGGGGACTCTACTGGGGTTTGTGCGGGGCGCAGCCTTCCATGATGGGGACTCTACTGGGGTTGTGTGTGGGTCGCAACCTTCCATGATGGGGACTCTGGCCAGGGTGTGTGTGGGGCGCAGCCTTCCATGATGGGGACTCTAGCCGGGGTGTGTGAGGGGCACAGCCTTCCATGATGGGGACTCTACTGGTGTGTGTGGGGCGCAGCCTTCCATGATGGGGACTCTACTGGGGTGTGTGCGGGGCGCATCCTTCCATGATGGGGACTCTTGCTGGGGTGTGTGCGGGGCGCAGCCTTCCATGATGGGGACTCTACTGGGGTGTGTGCGGGGCGCAGCCTTCCATGATGGGGACTCTACTGGGGTGTGTGTGGGCGCAGCCTTCCATGATGGGGACTCTACTGGGTTGTGTGTGGGGCGCAGCCTTCCATGATGGGGACTCTACTGGGGTGTGTGCGGGGCGCATCCTTCCATGATGGGGACTCTACTGGGGTGTGTGTGGGGCGCAGCCTTCCATGATGGGGACTCTACTGGGGTGTGTGCGGGGCCCATCCTTCCATGATGGGGACTCTACTAGGGTGTGTGCGGGGTGCAGCCTTCCATGATGGGGACTCTACTGGGTTGTGTGCGGGGCGCAGCCTTCCATGATGGGGACTGTACTGGGGTGTGTGTGGGCGCAGCCTTCCATGATGGGGACTCTGGCCGGGGTGCGTGCGGGGCGCAGCCTTCCATGATGGTGGCTCTGGCCGGGGTGTGTGCGGGGCGCAGCCTTCCATGATGGGGACTCTACTGGGGTGTGTGTGGGGCGCAGCCTTCCATGATGGGGACTCTACTGGGTTGTGTGTGGGGCGCAGCCTTCCATGATGGGGACTCTACTGGGGTGTGTGTGGGGCGCAACCTTCCATGATGGGGACTCTGCCTGGGGTGTGTGCGGGGCGCAGCCTTCCATGATGGGGACTCTGGCTGGGGTGTGTGTGGGGCGCAGCCTTCCATGATGGGGACTCTACTGGGTTGTGTGTGGGGCGCAGCCTTCCATGATGGGGACTCTACTGGGGTGTGTGCGGGGCGCAGCCTTCCATGATGGGGACTCTACTGGGGTGTGTGCGGGGCGCAGCCTTCCATGAAGGGGACTCTGGCCGGGGTGTGTGTGCAGGAGCAGCCTTCCATGATGGCGACTCTACTGGGGTGTGTGCGGGGCGCAACCTTCCATGATGGGGACTCTGGCTGGGGTGTGTGCGGGGCGCAGCCTTCCATGATGGGGACTCTACTGGGTTGTGTGCGGGGCGCAGCCTTCCATGATGGGGACTCTACTGGGGTTTGTGCGGGGCGCATCCTTCCATGAAGGGGACTCTGGCCGGGGTGTGTGTGCAGGAGCAGCCTTCCATGATGGCGACTCTACTGGGGTGTGTGCGGGGCGCAGCCTTCCATGATGGGAACTCTGGCTGGGGTGTGTGCGGGGCGCAACCTTCCATGATGGGGACTCTGGCTGGGGTGTGTGCGGGGCGCAGCCTTCCATGATGGGGACTCTACTGGGTTGTGTGTGGGGCGCAGCCTTCCATGATGGGGCCTCTACTGGGGTGTGTGCGGGGCACATCCTTCCATGATGGGGACTCTGGCCGGGGTGCGTGCGGGGCGCAGCCTTCCATGATGGTGGCTCTGGCCGGGGTGTGTGCGGGGCGCAGCCTTCCATGATGGGGACTCTACTGGGGTGTGTGTGGGGCGCAGCCTTCCATGATGGGGACTCTACTGGGGTGTGTGCGGGGCGCAGCCTTCCATGAAGGGGACTCTGGCCGGGGTGTGTGTGCGGGAGCAGCCTTCCATGATGGCGACTCTACTGGGGTGTGTGTGGGGCGCAACCTTCCATGATGGGGACTCTGCCTGGGGTGTGTGCGGGGCGCAGCCTTCCATGATGGGGACTCTACTGGGGTTGTGTGCGGGGTGCAGCCTTCCATGATGGGGACTCTACTGGGGTGTGTGCGGGCGCAGCCTTCCATGATGGGGACTCTACTGGGGTGTGTGCGGGGTTCAGCCTTCCATGATGGGGACTCTACTGGGGTGTGTGCGGGGTACAGCCTTCCATGATGGGGACTCTACTGGGGTGTGTGCAGGGCGCAGCCTTCCATGGTGGGGACTCTACTGGGGTTGTGTGTGGGTCGCAACCTTCCATGATGGGGACTCTGGCCAGGGTGTGTGTGGGGCGCAGCCTTCCATGATGGGGACTCTAGCCGGGGTGTGTGAGGGGCGCAGCCTTCCATGATGGGGACTCTACTGGTGAGTGTGGGGCGCAGCCTTCCATGATGGGGACTCTACTGGGGTTTGTGCGGGGCGCAGCCTTCCATGATGGGGACTCTACTGGGGTTGTGTGTGGGTCGCAACCTTCCATGATGGGGACTCTGGCCAGGGTGTGTGTGGGGCGCAGCCTTCCATGATGGGGACTCTAGCCGGGGTGTGTGAGGGGCACAGCCTTCCATGATGGGGACTCTACTGGTGTGTGTGGGGCGCAGCCTTCCATGATGGGGACTCTACTGGGGTGTGTGCGGGGCGCATCCTTCCATGATGGGGACTCTTGCTGGGTTGTGTGTGGGGCGCAGCCTTCCATGATGGGGACTCTACTGGGGTTTGTGCGGGGCGCAGACTTCCATGATGGGGACTCTACTGGGGTGTGTGCGGGGCGCAGCCTTCCATGATGGGGACTCTAGCCGGGGTGTGTGAGGGGCACAGCCTTCCATGATGGGGACTCTACTGGTGTGTGTGGGGCGCAGCCTTCCATGATGGGGACTATACTGGGGTGTGTGTGGGGCGCAGCCTTCCATGATGGGGACTCTACTGGGGTGTGTGCGGGGTGCAGCCTTCCATGATGGGGACTCTACTGGGGTGTGTGCAGGGCGCAGCCTTCCATGATGGGGACTCTACTGGGGTGTGTGTGGGGTGCAGCCTTCCATGATGGGGACTCTACTGGGGTGTGTGCGGGGCGCAACCTTCCATGATGGGGACTCTACTGGGGTTGTGTGTGGGTCGCAACCTTCCATGATGGGGACTCTGGCGAGGGTGTGTGTGGGGCGCAGCCTTCCATGATGGGGACTCCACTGGGGTGTGTGCGGGGCGCAGCCTTCCATGATGGGGACTCTACTGGGGTTGTGTGTGGGTCGCAACCTTCCATGATGGGGATTCTGGCAGGGTGTGTGTGGGGCGCAGCCTTCCATGATGGGGACTCCAGCCGGGGTGTGTGAGGGGCGCAGCCTTCCATGATGGGGACTCTACTGGTGAGTGTGGGGCGCAGCCTTCCATGATGGGGACTCTACTGGGGTTTGTGCGGGGCGCAGCCTTCCATGATGGGGACTCTACTGGGGTTGTGTGTGGGTCGCAACCTTCCATGATGGGGACTCTGGCCAGGGTGTGTGTGGGGCGCAGCCTTCCATGATGGGGACTCTAGCCGGGGTGTGTGAGGGGCACAGCCTTCCATGATGGGGACTCTACTGGTGTGTGTGGGGCGCAGCCTTCCATGATGGGGACTCTACTGGGGTGTGTGCGGGGCGCATCCTTCCATGATGGGGACTCTTGCTGGGGTGTGTGCGGGGCGCAGCCTTCCATGATGGGGACTCTACTGGGGTGTGTGCCGGGCGCAGCCTTCCATGATGGGGACTCTACTGGGGTGTGTGTGGGCGCAGCCTTCCATGATGGGGACTCTACTGGGTTGTGTGTGGGGCGCAGCCTTCCATGATGGGGACTCTACTGGGGTGTGTGCGGGGCGCATCCTTCCATGATGGGGACTCTACTGGGGTGTGTGTGGGGCGCAGCCTTCCATGATGGGGACTCTACTGGGGTGTGTGCGGGGCCCATCCTTCCATGATGGGGACTCTACTAGGGTGTGTGCGGGGTGCAGCCTTCCATGATGGGGACTCTACTGGGTTGTGTGCGGGGCGCAGCCTTCCATGATGGGGACTGTACTGGGGTGTGTGTGGGCGCAGCCTTCCATGATGGGGACTCTGGCCGGGGTGCGTGCGGGGCGCAGCCTTCCATGATGGTGGCTCTGTCCGGGGTGTGTGCGGGGCGCAGCCTTCCATGATGGGGACTCTACTGGGGTGTGTGTGGGGCGCAGCCTTCCATGATGGGGACTCTACTGGGTTGTGTGTGGGGCGCAGCCTTCCATGATGGGGACTCTACTGGGGTGTGTGCGGGGCGCAGCCTTCCATGAAGGGGACTCTGGCCGGGGTGTGTGTGCGGGAGCAGCCTTCCATGATGGCGACTCTACTGGGGTGTGTGTGGGGCGCAATCTTCCATGATGGGGACTCTGCCTGGGGTGTGTGCGGGGCGCAGCCTTCCATGATGGGGACTCTGGCTGGGGTGTGTGTGGGGCGCAGCCTTCCATGATGGGGACTCTACTGGGTTGTGTGTGGGGCGCAGCCTTCCATGATGGGGACTCTACTGGGGTGTGTGCGGGGCGCAGCCTTCCATGATGGGGACTCTACTGGGGTGTGTGCGGGGCGCAGCCTTCCATGAAGGGGACTCTGGCCGGGGTGTGTGTGCAGGAGCAGCCTTCCATGATGGCGACTCTACTGGGGTGTGTGCGGGGCGCAACCTTCCATGATGGGGACTCTGGCTGGGGTGTGTGCGGGGCGCAGCCTTCCATGATGGGGACTCTACTGGGTTGTGTGCGGGGCGCAGCCTTCCATGATGGGGACTCTACTGGGGTTTGTGCGGGGCGCATCCTTCCATGAAGGGGACTCTGGCCGGGGTGTGTGTGCAGGAGCAGCCTTCCATGATGGCGACTCTACTGGGGTGTGTGCGGGCGCAGCCTTCCATGATGGGAACTCTGGCTGGGGTGTGTGCGGGGCGCAACCTTCCATGATGGGGACTCTGGCTGGGGTGTGTGCGGGGCGCAGCCTTCCATGATGGGGACTCTACTGGGTTGTGTGTGGGGCGCAGCCTTCCATGATGGGGCCTCTACTGGGGTGTGTGCGGGGCACATCCTTCCATGATGGGGACTCTGGCCGGGGTGCGTGCGGGGCGCAGCCTTCCATGATGGTGGCTCTGACCGGGGTGTGTGCGGGGCGCAGCCTTCCATGATGGGGACTCTACTGGGGTGTGTGTGGGGCGCAGCCTTCCATGATGGGGACTCTACCGGGGTGTGTGCGGGGCGCAGCCTTCCATGAAGGGGACTCTGGCCGGGGTGTGTGTGCGGGAGCAGCCTTCCATGATGGCGACTCTACTGGGGTGTGTGTGGGGCGCAACCTTCCATGATGGGGACTCTGCCTGGGGTGTGTGCGGGGCGCAGCCTTCCATGATGGGGACTCTACTGGGGTTGTGTGCGGGACGCAGCCTTCCATGATGGAGACTCTGGCCAAGGTGCGTGCGGGGCGCAGCCTTCCATGATAGGGTCTCTACTGGGGTTGTATGTGGGGCGCAGCCTTCCATGATGGGGACTCTACTGGGGTTGTGTGCGGGGCGCAGCCTTCCATGATGGGGACTCTACTGGGGTGTGTGTGGGGCGCAGCCTTCTATGATGGGGACTCTACTGGGGTTGTGTGCGGGGCGCAGCCTTCCATGATGGGGACTCTGGCTGGGTGGGTGCGGGGCGCAGCCTTCCATGATGGGGACTCTACTGGGTTGTGTGAGGGGCGCAGCCTTCCATGATGGGGACTCTACTGGGGTGTGTGCGGGGCGCAGCCTTCCATGATGGGGACTCTACTGGGGTGTGTGCGGGGCGCAGCCTTCCATGAAGGGGACTCTACTGAGGTGTGTGTGGGGTGCAGCCTTCCATGATGGGGACTCTACTGGGGTGTGTGCAGGAGCAGCCTTCCATGATGGCGACTCTACTGGGGTGTGTGCGGGGCGCAACCTTCCATGATGGGGACTCTGGCTGGGGTGTGTGCGGGGCGCAGCCTTCCATGATGGGGACTCTACTGGGTTGTGTGTGGGGCGCAGCCTTCCATGATCGGGACTCTACTGGGGTGTGTGCGGGGCGCAGCCTTCCATGATGGAGACTCTACTGGGGTTGTGTGCGGGGCGCAGCCTTCCATGATGGAGACTCTACTGGGGTGTGTGCGAAGCGCAGCCTTCCATGATGGGGACTCCACTGGGGTTGTGTGCGGGGCGCAGCTTTCCATGATGGAGACTCTACTGGGGTGTGTGCGGAGCGCAGTCTTCCATGATGTGGACTCTTGCTGGGGTGTGTGTGGGGCGCAGCCTTCCATGATGGTGGCTCTGGCCGGGGTGTTTGCGGGGCGCAGCCTTCCATGATGGGGACTCTACTGGGGTGTGTGCGGGGCGCAGCCTTCCATGATGGGGACTCTACTGGGTTGTGTGTGGGGCGCAGCCTTCCATGATGGGGACTCTACTGGGGTGTGTGCGGGGCGCAGCCTTCCATGAAGGGGACTCTGGCCGGGGTGTGTGTGTGCGGGAGCAGCCTTCCATGATGGCGACTCTACTGGGGTGTGTGCGGGGTGCAGACTTCCATGATGGGGACTCTACTGGGGTGTGTGCGGGGCGCAGCCTTCCATGATGGGGACTCTGGCCGGGGTGCGTGCGGGCGCAGCCTTCCATGATGGGGACTCTGGCCGGGGTGTGTGCGGGGCACAGTCTTCCATGATGGGGACTCTTGCTGGGGTGTGTGTGGGGCGCAGCCTTCCATGATGGGGACTCTACTGGGGTTGTGTGCGGGGCGCAGCCTTCCATGATGGAGACTCTACTGGGGTGTGTGCGGAGCGCAGCCTTCCATGATGGGGACTCTTGCTGGGGTGTGTGTGGGGCGCAGCCTTCCATGATGGGGACTCTACTGGGGTTGTGTGTGGGGCGCAGCCTTCCATGATGAGGACTCTACTGGGGTTGTGTGCGGGGCGCAGCCTTCCATGATGGAGACTCTGGCCAAGGTGCGTGCGGGGCGCAGCCTTCCATGATGGGGACTCTACTGGGGTTGTGTGTGGGGCGCAGCCTTCCATGATGGGGACTCTACTGGGGTTGTGTGCGGGGCGCAGCCTTCCATGATGGGGACTCTACTGGGGTGTGTGTGGGGCGCAGCCTTCCATGATGGGGACTCTACTGGGGTTGTGTGCGGGGCGCAGCCTTCCATGATGGGGACTCTGGCTGGGTAGGTGCGGGGCGCAGCCTTCCATGATGGGGACTCTACTGGGTTGTGTGAGGGGCGCAGCCTTCCATGATGGGGACTCTACTGGGGTGTGTGCGGGGCGCAGCCTTCCATGATGGGGACTCTACTGGGGTGTGTGCGGGGCGCAGCCTTCCATGAAGGGGACTCTACTGAGGTGTGTGCGGGGTGCAGCCTTCCATGATGGGGACTCTACTGGGGTGTGTGCAGGAGCAGCCTTCCATGATGGCGACTCTACTGGGGTGTGTGCGGGGCGCAACCTTCCATGATGGGGACTCTGGCTGGGGTGTGTGCGGGGCACAGCCTTCCATGATGCGGACTCTACTGGGTTGTGTGTGGGGCGCAGCCTTCCATGATGGGGACTCTACTGGGGTGTGTGCGGGGCGCAGCCTTCCATGATGGGGACTCTACTGGGTTGTGTGTGGGGCGCAGCCTTCCATGATGGGGACTCTACTGGGGTGTGTGCGGGGCGCAGCCTTCCATGAAGGGGACTCTGGCCGGGGTGTGTGTGCGGGAGCAGCCTTCCATGATGGCGACTCTACTGGGGTGTGTGTGGGGCGCAACCTTCCATGATGGGGACTCTGCCTGGGGTGTGTGCGGGGCGCAGCCTTCCATGATGGGGACTCTGGCCGGGGTGTGTGTGCAGGAGCAGCCTTCCATGATGGCGACTCTACTGGGGTGTGTGCGGGGCGCAACCTTCCATGATGGGGACTCTGGCTGGGGTGTGTGCGGGGCGCAGCCTTCCATGATGGGGACTCTACTGGGTTGTGTGCGGGGCGCAGCCTTCCATGATGGGGACTCTACTGGGGTTTGTGCGGGGCGCATCCTTCCATGAAGGGGACTATGGCCGGGGTGTGTGTGCAGGAGCAGCCTTCCATGATGGCGACTCTACTGGGGTGTGTGCGGGGCGCAGCCTTCCATGATGGGAACTCTGGCTGGGGTGTGTGCGGGGCGCAACCTTCCATGATGGGGACTCTGGCTGGGGTGTGTGCGGGGCGCAGCCTTCCATGATGGGGACTCTACTGGGTTGTGTGTGGGGCGCAGCCTTCCATGATGGGGCCTTTACTGGGGTGTGTGCGGGGCACATCCTTCCATGATGGGGACTCTGGCCGGGGTGCGTGCGGGGCGCAGCCTTCCATGATGGTGGCTCTGGCCGGGGTGTGTGCGGGGCGCAGCCTTCCATGATGGGGACTCTACTGGGGTGTGTGTGGGGCGCAGCCTTCCATGATGGGGACTCTACTGGGGTGTGTGCGGGGCGCAGCCTTCCATGAAGGGGACTCTGGCCGGGGTGTGTGTGCGGGAGCAGCCTTCCATGATGGCGACTCTACTGGGGTGTGTGTGGGGCGCAACCTTCCATGATGGGGACTCTGCCTGGGGTGTGTGCGGGGCGCAGCCTTCCATGATGGGGACTCTACTGGGGTTGTGTGCGGGGCGCAGCCTTCCATGATGGAGACTCTGGCCAAGGTGCTTGCGGGGCGCAGCCTTCCATGATAGGGTCTCTACTGGGGTTGTATGTGGGGCGCAGCCTTCCATGATGGGGACTCTACTGGGGTTGTGTGCGGGGCGCAGCCTTCCATGATGGGGACTCTACTGGGGTGTGTGTGGGGCGCAGCCTTCTATGATGGGGACTCTACTGGGGTTGTGTGCGGGGCGCAGCCTTCCATGATGGGGACTCTGGCTGGGTGGGTGCGGGGCGCAGCCTTCCATGATGGGGACTCTACTGGGTTGTGTGAGGGGCGCAGCCTTCCATGATGGGGACTCTACTGGGGTGTGTGCGGGGCGCAGCCTTCCATGATGGGGACTCTACTGGGGTGTGTGCGGGGCGCAGCCTTCCATGAAGGGGACTCTACTGAGGTGTGTGTGGGGTGCAGCCTTCCATGATGGGGACTCTACTGGGGTGTGTGCAGGAGCAGCCTTCCATGATGGCGACTCTACTGGGGTGTGTGCGGGGCGCAACCTTCCATGATGGGGACTCTGGCTGGGGTGTGTGCGGGGCGCAGCCTTCCATGATGGGGACTCTACTGGGTTGTGTGTGGGGCGCAGCCTTCCATGATGGGGACTCTACTGGGGTGTGTGCGGGGCGCAGCCTTCCATGATGGAGACTCTACTGGGGTTGTGTGCGGGGCGCAGCCTTCCATGATGGAGACTCTACTGGGGTGTGTGCGAAGCGCAGCCTTCCATGATGGGGACTCTACTGGGGTTGTGTGCGGGGCGCAGCTTTCCATGATGGAGACTCTACTGGGGTGTGTGCGGAGCGCAGTCTTCCATGATGTGGACTCTTGCTGGGGTGTGTGTGGGGCGCAGCCTTCCATGATGGTGGCTCTGGCCGGGGTGTTTGCGGGGCGCAGCCTTCCATGATGGGGACTCTACTGGGGTGTGTGCGGGGCGCAGCCTTCCATGATGGGGACTCTACTGGGTTGTGTGTGGGGCGCAGCCTTCCATGATGGGGACTCTACTGGGGTGTGTGCGGGGCGCAGCCTTCCATGAAGGGGACTCTGGCCGGGGTGTGTGTGTGCGGGAGCAGCCTTCCATGATGGCGACTCTACTGGGGTGTGTGCGGGGTGCAAACTTCCATGATGGGGACTCTACTGGGGTGTGTGCGGGGCGCAGCCTTCCATGATGGGGACTCTGGCCGGGGTGCGTGCGGGCGCAGCCTTCCATGATGGGGACTCTGGCCGGGGTGTGTGCGGGGCGCAGTCTTCCATGATGGGGACTCTTGCTGGGGTGTGTGTGGGGCGCAGCCTTCCATGATGGGGACTCTACTGGGGTTGTGTGCGGGGCGCAGCCTTCCATGATGGAGACTCTACTGGGGTGTGTGCGGAGCGCAGCCTTCCATGATGGGGACTCTTGCTGGGGTGTGTGTGGGGCGCAGCCTTCCATGATGGGGACTCTACTGGGGTTGTGTGTGGGGCGCAGCCTTCCATGATGAGGACTCTACTGGGGTTGTGTGCGGGGCGCAGCCTTCCATGATGGAGACTCTGGCCAAGGTGCGTGCGGGGCGCAGCCTTCCATGATGGGGACTCTACTGGGGTTGTGTGTGGGGCGCAGCCTTCCATGATGGGGACTCTACTGGGGTTGTGTGCGGGGCGCAGCCTTCCATGATGGGGACTCTACTGGGGTGTGTGTGGGGCGCAGCCTTCCATGATGGGGACTCTACTGGGGTTGTGTGCGGGGCGCAGCCTTCCATGATGGGGACTCTGGCTGGGTAGGTGCGGGGCGCAGCCTTCCATGATGGGGACTCTACTGGGTTGTGTGAGGGGCGCAGCCTTCCATGATGGGGACTCTACTGGGGTGTGTGCGGGGCGCAGCCTTCCATGATGGGGACTCTACTGGGGTGTGTGCGGGGCGCAGCCTTCCATGAAGGGGACTCTACTGAGGTGTGTGCGGGGTGCAGCCTTCCATGATGGGGACTCTACTGGGGTGTGTGCAGGAGCATCCTTCCATGATGGCGACTCTACTGGGGTGTGTGCGGGGCGCAACCTTCCATGATGGGGACTCTGGCTGGGGTGTGTGCGGGGCACAGCCTTCCATGATGCGGACTCTACTGGGTTGTGTGTGGGGCGCAGCCTTCCATGATGGGGACTCTACTGGGGTGTGTGCGGGGCACAGCCTTCCATGATGGGGACTCTACTGGGTTGTGTGTGGGGCGCAGCCTTCTATGTTGGGGACTCTACTGGGGTGTGTGCGGGGCGCAGCCTTCCATGATGGGGACTCTACTGGGGTGTGTGCGGGCGCAGCCTTCCATGATGGGGACTCTACTGGGTTGTGTGTGGGGCGCAGCCTTCCATGATGGGGACTGTTAGACGGACCGGGAGGGTCGGCCGAGATTACGGGGAGAGGTCTCCAGGGAGAGCCGTCTCCAACGACTGTACAGACAAGTAACTTCCCCCCCACAGACGGACACCACACAAGATTGAAGGTTAACGAGACTTTATATGCAATTCTTAGGTTACGTTGGTATGATACAAGGAGGTCTGGACTCAGGGGTCCCCTCGGTTCTGATCTCTGGCCGAGGAAAGGGGTAGCGGGACAGTCTTAGTTACCAATGAGTACAAAATAGCTCTCAATCCTCGAGCTCGGCGTTCTAGATGATCGGGCCGTGGAGGAGCCAAGCAGGTCCCGAGATGGATGAAGGAAGGACGACGGTCCGCGGCGGAGCCTGCAGGTCCCGGTGAAAGATGACGGTTACAACGGTCCGCGGCCACGCCAGCAGATCCCGACGACGATGAAGGATGAAGGTTACGACGGCTGTGGCAGCGCCAACAGGCAGGACGATGGTGCACAGGACAGAGCTACGGCAGCGCCAGTAGTCCGTCCAGGATGAGTTCCTCTTTACGTCTCTCGACTCCAAGATACAACTGCCTTCCTGCTCTGGAGCTGCCCCAGTTATAGGGCTGGCGTGCTTTGATGTCCGGACCCTCGCACTTGGAGGTCGGGAGGTCCGGGATGAGGGAGTCCAGACACCCAGCAGGGGGGTGGAGCCAGTGCCCGGGGAGGCGATGGGCGAGCGGCACTGGGCGGGGGAGAGCCATCGGCACCTCTTTCTCCCATTGACTTGCCAAGTAGCCCGCTCACCTCCTGGGTGGAGGGTGGTGCCGGAATGTCTGAGGCCGGGCTAGGCCCAGGGTTGAGGTCGATCGGGGGCCAGGCGGCCTCGTGGTGAAGTGTCCAAGATGGCGGCCCGGGCTGGGCGCGTGGGCCGGCAGTGGATCGGACCCACGAGGTTAACATGTTCGAGGGCAGGGGTCCCTGAGAGGACGGAGGACGTGCAATGGTGGTGTGTGGTACTTGCGTGACTGGGCTCGGGCCTGGTTGAGCCGGGGGAGAGCGGCCCTTCATGTGGCCTGTCCAACAGGGACTCTGGCTGGGGTGTGTGCGGGGCACAGCCTTCCATGATGCGGACTCTACTGGGTTGTGTGTGGGGCGCAGCCTTCCATGATGGGGACTCTACTGGGGTGTGTGCGGGGCGCAGCCTTCCATGATGGGGACTCTACTGGGGTGTGTGCGGGGCGCAGCCTTCCATGAAGGGGACTCTGGCCGGGGTGTGTGTGCAGGAGCAGCCTTCCATGATGGCGACTCTACTGGGGTGTGTGCGGGGCGCAACCTTCCATGATGGGGACTCTGGCTGGGGTGTGTGCGGGGCGCAGCCTTCCATGATGGGGACTCTACTGGGTTGTGTGTGGGGCGCAGCCTTCCATGATGGGGACTCTACTGGGGTGTGTGCGGGGCGCAGCCTTCCATGATGGGGACTCTACTGGGGTGTGTGCGGGGCGCATCCTTCCATGAAGGGGACTCTGGCCGGGGTGTGTGTGCAGGAGCAGCCTTCCATGATGGCGACTCTACTGGGGTGTGTGCGGGGCGCAGCCTTCCATGATGGGGACTCTGGCTGGGGTGTGTGCGGGGCGCAACCTTCCATGATGGGGACTCTGGCTGGGGTGTGTGCGGGGCGCAGCCTTCCATGATGGGGACTCTACTAGGTTGTGTGTGGGGAGCAGCCTTCCATGATGGGGCCTCTACTGGGGTGTGTGCGGGGCACAGCCTTCCATGATGGGGACTCTGGCCGGGGTGCGTGCGGGGCGCAGCCTTCCATGATGGTGGCTCTGGCCGGGGTGTGTGCGGGGCGCAGCCTTCCATGATGGGGACTCTACTGGGGTGTGTGCGGGGCGCAGCCTTCCATGATGGGGACTCTACTGGGTTGTGTGTGGGGCGCAGCCTTCCATGATGGGGACTCTACTGGGGTGTGTGCGGGGCGCAGCCTTCCATGAAGGGGACTCTGGCCGGGGTGTGTGTGCGGGAGCAGCCTTCCATGATGGCGACTCTACTGGGGTGTGTGTGGGGCGCAACCTTCCATGATGGGGACTCTGCCTGGGGTGTGTGCGGGGCACAGCCTTCCATGATGGGGACTCTACTGGGTTGTGTGTGGGGCGCAGCCTTCCATGATGGGGACTCTACTGGGGTGTGTGCAGGGCGCAGCCTTCCATGATGGGGACTCTACTGCGGTTGTGTGTGGGGTGCAGCCTTCCATGATGGGGACTCTACTGGGGTTGTGTGTTGGGCGCAGCCTTCCATGATGGGGACTCCACTGGGGTGTGTCAGTGGGGCACAGCCTTTCATGATGGTGGCTCTGGCCGGGGTGTGTGCGGGGCGCAGCCTTCCATGATGGGGACTCTACTGGGTTGTGTGTGGGGCGCAGCCTTCCATGATGGGGACTCTACTGGGGTGTGTGCGGGGCGCAGCCTTCCATGAAGGGGACTCTGGCCCTGGTGTGTGTGCGGGAGCAGCCTTCCATGATGGCGACTCTACTGGGGTGTGTGTGGGGCGCAACCTTCCATGATGGGGACTCTGGCTGGGGTGTGTGCGGGGCGCAGCCTTCCATGATGGGGACTCTACTGGGTTGTGTGTGGGGCGCAGCCTTCCATGATGGGGACTCTACTGGGGTGTGTGCGGGGCGCAGCCTTCCATGATGGGGACTCTACTGGGGTTGTGTGTGGGGTGCAGCCTTCCATGATGGGGACTCTACTGGGGTTGTGTGAGGGGCGCAGCCTTCCATGATGGGGACTCTACTGGGGTGTGTGCGGGGCGCATCCTTCCATGATGGGGACTCTACTGGGGTGTGTGTGGGGCGCAGCCTTCCATGATGGGGACTCTACTGGGGTGTGTGCGGGGCCCATCCTTCCATCATGGTGACTCTACTGGAGTGTGTGCGGGGCGCAGCCTTCCATGATGGGGACTCTGGCCAGGGTGTGTGTGCGGGGCGCAGCCTTCCATGATGGGGACTCTGGCCAGGGTGTGTGTGGGGCGCAGCCTTCCATGATGGGGACTCTACTGGGGTATGTGCGGGGCGCAGCCTTCCATGATGGGAACTCTACTGGGTTGTGTGTGGGGCGCAGCCTTACATGATGGGGACTCTACTGGGGTTGTGTGCGGGGCGCAGCCTTCCATGATGGGGACTCTACTGGGGTGTGTGCGGGGCGCAGCCTTCCATGATGGGGACTCTGGCCAGGGTGTGTGTGGGGCACAGCCTTCCATGATGGGGACTCTGGCCAGGGTGTGTGCGGGGCGCAGCCTTCCATGATGGGGACTCTACTGGGGTGTGTGCGGGGCGCAGCCTTCCATGATAGGGACTCTGGCCGGGTTGTGTGCGGGGCGCAGCCTTCCATGATGGGGACTCTGGCCAGGGTGTGTGCGGGGCGCAGCCTTCCATGATGGGGACTCTACTGGGGTGTGTGTGGGGCGCAGCCTTCCATGATGGGGACTCTACTGGGGTGTGTGCGGGGCGCAGCCTTCCATGAAGGGGACTCTGGCCGGGGTGTGTGTGCGGGAGCAGCCTTCCATGATGGCGACTCTACTGGGGTGTGTGTGGGGCGCAACCTTCCATGATGGGGACTCTGCCTGGGGTGTGTGCGGGGCACAGCCTTCCATGATGGGGACTCTACTGGGTTGTGTGTGGGGCGCAGCCTTCCATGATGGGGACTCTACTGGGGTGTGTGCAGGGCGCAGCCTTCCATGATGGGGACTCTACTGGGGTTGTGTGTGGGGTGCAGCCTTCCATGATGGGGACTCTACTGGGGTTGTGTGTTGGGCGCAGCCTTCCATGATGGGGACTCCACTGGGGTGTGTGTGTGGGGCACAGCCTTTCATGATGGTGGCTCTGGCCGGGGTGTGTGCGGGGCGCAGCCTTCCATGATGGGGACTCTACTGGGTTGTGTGTGGGGCGCAGCCTTCCATGATGGGGACTCTACTGGGGTGTGTGCGGGGCGCAGCCTTCCATGAAGGGGACTCTGGCCGGGGTGTGTGTGCGGGAGCAGCCTTCCATGATGGCGACTCTACTGGGGTGTGTGTGGGGCGCAACCTTCCATGATGGGGACTCTGGCTGGGGTGTGTGCGGGGCGCAGCCTTCCATGATGGGGACTCTACTGGGTTGTGTGTGGGGCGCAGCCTTCCATGATGGGGACTCTACTGGGGTGTGTGCGGGGCGCAGCCTTCCATGATGGGGACTCTACTGGGGTTGTGTGTGGGGTGCAGCCTTCCATGATGGGGACTCTACTGGGGTTGTGTGAGGGGCGCAGCCTTCCATGATGGGGACTCTACTGGGGTGTGTGCGGGGCGCATCCTTCCATGATGGGGACTCTACTGGGGTGTGTGTGGGGCGCAGCCTTCCATGATGGGGACTCTACTGGGGTGTGTGCGGGGCCCATCCTTCCATCATGGTGACTCTACTGGAGTGTGTGCGGGGCGCAGCCTTCCATGATGGGGACTCTGGCCAGGGTGTGTGTGCGGGGCGCAGCCTTCCATGATGGGGACTCTGGCCAGGGTGTGTGTGGGGCGCAGCCTTCCATGATGGGGACTCTACTGGGGTATGTGCGGGGCGCAGCCTTCCATGATGGGAACTCTACTGGGTTGTGTGTGGGGCGCAGCCTTACATGATGGGGACTCTACTGGGGTTGTGTGCGGGGCGCAGCCTTCCATGATGGGGACTCTACTGGGGTGTGTGCGGGGCGCAGCCTTCCATGATGGGGACTCTGGCCAGGGTGTGTGTGGGGCACAGCCTTCCATGATGGGGACTCTGGCCAGGGTGTGTGCGGGGTGCAGCCTTCCATGATGGGGACTCTACTGGGGTGTGTGCGGGGCGCAGCCTTCCATGATAAGGACTCTGGCCGGGTTGTGTGCGGGGCGCAGTTTTCCATGATGGGGACTCTGGCCAGGGTGTGTGTGGGGCGCAGCCTTCCATGATGGGGACTCTGGCCAGGGTGTGTGCGGGGCGCAGCCTTCCATGATGGGGACTCTACTGGGGTGTGTGCGGGGCGCAGCCTTCCATGATGGGGACTCTACTGGGGTGTGTGCGGGGCGCATCCTTCCATGAGGGGGACTCTACTGGGGTGTGTGTGGGGCGCAGCCTTCCATGATGGGGACTCTACTGGGGTGTGTGCGGGACGCATCCTTCCATGATGGGGTCTCTTGCTGAGGGTGTGTGCGGGGCGCAGCCTTCCATGATGGGGACTCTTGCTGGGGTGTGTGTGGGGCGCAGCCTTCCATGATGGGGACTCTACTGGGGTGTGTGTGGGGTGCAGCCTTCCATGATGGGGATTCTACTGGGGTGTGTGCGGGGTGCAGCCTTCCATGATGGGGACTCTACTGGGGTGTGTGCGGGCGCAGCCTTCCATGATGGGGACTCTACTGGGGTGTGTGCGGGGTTCAGCCTTCCATGATGGGGACTCTACTGGGGTGTGTGCGGGGTACAGCCTTCCATGATGGGGACTCTACTGGGGTGTGTGCGGGGCGCAGCCTTCCATGATGGGGACTCTACTGGGGTTGTGTGTGGGTCGCAACCTTCCATGATGGGGACTCTGGCCAGGGTGTGTGTGGGGCGCAGCCTTCCATGATGGGGACTCTAGCCGGGGTGTGTGAGGGGCGCAGCCTTCCATGATGGGGACTCTACTGGTGAGTGTGGGGCGCAGCCTTCCATGATGGGGACTCTACTGGGGTTTGTGCGGGGCGCAGCCTTCCATGATGGGGACTCTACTGGGGTTGTGTGTGGGTCGCAACCTTCCATGATGGGGACTCTGGCCAGGGTGTGTGTGGGGCGCAGCCTTCCATGATGGGGACTCTAGCCGGGGTGTGTGAGGGGCACAGCCTTCCATGATGGGGACTCTACTGGGGTGTGTGCGGGGCGCATCCTTCCATGATGGGGACTCTTGCTGGGGTGTGTGCGGGGCGCAGCCTTCCATGATGGGGACTCTACTGGGGTGTGTGCGGGGCGCAGCCTTCCATGATGGGGACTCTACTGGGGTGTGTGTGGGCGCAGCCTTCCATGATGGGGACTCTACTGGGTTGTGTGTGGGGCGCAGCCTTCCATGATGGGGACTCTACTGGGGTTTGTGCGGGGCGCAGACTTCCATGATGGGGACTCTACTGGGGTGTGTGCGGGGCGCAGCCTTCCATGATGGGGACTCTAGCCGGGGTGTGTGAGGGGCACAGCCTTCCATGATGGGGACTCTACTGGTGTGTGTGGGGCGCAGCCTTCCATGATGGGGACTATACTGGGGTGTGTGTGGGGCGCAGCCTTCCATGATGGGGACTCTACTGGGGTGTGTGCGGGGTGCAGCCTTCCATGATGGGGACTCTACTGGGGTGTGTGCAGGGCGCAGCCTTCCATGATGGGGACTCTACTGGGGTGTGTGTGGGGTGCAACCTTCCATGATGGGGACTCTACTGGGGTGTGTGCGGGGCGCAACCTTCCATGATGGGGACTCTACTGGGGTTGTGTGTGGGTCGCAACCTTCCATGATGGGGACTCTGGCGAGGGTGTGTGTGGGGCGCAGCCTTCCATGATGGGGACTCCACTGGGGTGTGTGCGGGGCGCACATTTCCATGATGGGGACTCTACTGGGGTTGTGTGTGGGTCGCAACCTTCCATGATGGGGATTCTGGCAGGGTGTGTGTGGGGCGCAGCCTTCCATGATGGGGACTCCAGCCGGGGTGTGTGAGGGGGGCAGCCTTCCATGATGGGGTCTCTACTGGTGTGTGTGGGGCGCAGCCTTCCATGATGGGGACTCTACTGGGGTGTGTGCGGGGCGCAGCCTTCCATGATGGGGACTCTTGCTGGGGTGTGTGCGGGACGCAGCCTTCCATGATGGGGACTCTGGCCGGGGTGCGTGCGGGGCGCAGCCTTCCATGATGGGGACTCTACTGGGGTGTGTGCGGGGCGCAGCCTTCCATGATGGGGACTCTACTGGGGTGTGTGCGGGGCGCATCCTTCCATGATGGGGACTCTACTGGGGTGTGTGTGGGGCGCAGCCTTCCATGATGGGGACTCTACTGGGGTGTGTGCGGGACGCATCCTTCCATGATGGGGTCTCTTGCTGAGGGTGTGTGCGGGGCGCAGCCTTCCATGATGGGGACTCTTGCTGGGGTGTGTGTGGGGCGCAGCCTTCCATGATGGGGATTCTACTGGGGTGTGTGCGGGGTGCAGCCTTTCATGATGGGGACTCTACTGGGGTGTGTGCGGGCGCAGCCTTCCATGATGGGGACTCTACTGGGGTGTGTGCGGGGTTCAGCCTTCCATGATGGGGACTCTACTGGGGTGTGTGCGGGGTACAGCCTTCCATGATGGGGACTCTACTTGGGTGTGTGCGGGGCGCAGCCTTCCATGATGGGGACTCTACTGGGGTTGTGTGTGGGTCGCAACCTTCCATGATGGGGACTCTGGCCAGGGTGTGTGTGGGGCGCAGCCTTCCATGATGGGGACTCTACTGGTGAGTGTGGGGCGCAGCCTTCCATGATGGGGACTCTACTGGGGTTTGTGCGGGGCGCAGCCTTCCATGATGGGGACTGTTGGACAGGCCACATGAAGGGCCGATCTCCCCCGGCCCGACCAGGCCCGAGCCCGGCCACACAAGTACCACACACCACCATTACACGTCCTCCGTCCCCTCAGGCCTACCCTCGAACATGTCGACCTCGTGGGGCCGATCCACTGCCGGCCTGCGCGCCATCCTGGGCGCCATCTTGGACACTCCACCACGAGGCCGCCTGGCCCCCGATCGACCCCAACCCTGGGCCTGGCCAGGCCTCAGACATCCCGGCACCACCATCCACCTGGGAGGTGAGCGGGCTACTTGGCAGGTCAATGGGAGAAAGAGGTGTCGATGGCTCTCCCCCGCCAAGTGCCGCTCGCCCATCGCCTCCCCGGGCGCTGGCTCCACCCCCCTGCTGGGTGTCTGGACTCCCTCATCCCGGAACTCCCGACCTCCAAGTGCGAGGGTCCGGACATCAAAGGGCACCAGCCCTATAACTGGGGCAGCTCCAGAGCAGGAAGGCAGTTGTATCCTGGAGTCGAGAGACGCAGAGAAGAACTCATCCTTGACGGACTACTGGCGCTGCCGTAGCTCTGCCTTGCGCATCATCATCCTGCCTGCTGGCGCTGCCGCAACCTTCGTAACCTTCGTAAACCTTCATCGTCGTCGGGACCTGCTGGCGTGGCCGCGGACCGTTTGCAACCACCATCTTCATCGGGACCTGCTGGCTCCGCCGCGGACCGTCGTTTCCTTCATCCATCTCGGGACCTGCTGGCTCCGCCGCGGCCCGATCATCTAGAACGCCGAGCTCGAGGATTGAGAGCTATTTTCATCTTTTTGGTAACAAGACTGTCCCGCTACCCTTTTCCCAAACCAGAGACTAGAATCGAGGGGACCCCTGAGTCCAGACCTCCTTGTACCATTCCATCGTAAACCTAAAGAATTGCCTATAAAGTCTCGTTGAACTTTAACCTTGTGTGGTGTACGTCTGTGGGGGGGAAGTTACTTGTCTGTACGATCGCTGGAGACGGCTCTCCCCGGAGACCTCTCCCCTTATCCTCGGCCGACCCTCCCGGTCCGTCTAACATTGGTGGCCAGCGGCGCGATCCGAATCACCGCATAACCGTACAGAGAGTAGCTCACCCCACGGCGAATCACGATGACAACTAAAGAAAGCGGATCAACGGAGAAATTCCAGATGGAGAAATTGGACGAGTACAGCCATCGTGAACTAAAGCAGTTCTGCATCGAACTAGGTATCGCTACCACCGGACTAAGTACCAAAGACGATTTTAAGCATGCCCTAGAATCTTGGGCAGAACCAGGGGCCGCCGGAACCCCCGACCAAAGCATCGCAGCAAAAACCACCACGGCCCCTGAAGAGCGAGGAACGGGTCTCTCGCCAGACGAGATCCAGGAACGAGAAAAAACCCGACTACACGAGCTGGAAATGGCCCGGCTCAAAATGGACGTTGAACTTAAGTTGGCCGAACAAAAAATCAACTTAGAGCACCTGCGTCTCCGAGAAGAAAGGGAGGAGAAACAGAGACAAAGGGAGCTCGAGGAAAAGAAACTGGCATATGAACATGAGCGGAAATTAGCTGAGATCGACCTACGCAAGCAGAATAAAGAAGTAGGGGTGTCCGAGCAACCCCACACCCCAGGGGCAACAGAGAAAAAGGTACACATCCCCAAGGATGTCGTTCGAGAATACTTCCGAGAGGACGACATCCAGCAATGGTTTAAGGCCTATGAAATCGCTATGACTGCACACCGGATCGATAGAAGCGATTGGGGAGCCGGTCTATGGGGGAGATTCCTCAATGAGGGCCGCGACGCCCTGCTGCAACTCCCGGACCACCAGATGACCTCCTATGACCATATGAAAGCTGCACTCCTCACCCGCTATGGCCTCACACCCGAGATGTACCGTCAGAGGTTCCGAGACTGCACCCGCATCCCGGGTACAACTTGGGTGGACTATGTAAACTACTTTAGCCGAGCCTTCGAGGGCTGGATCAAAGGAAGCAAGGTCACAACCTACGAACAACTGTTCAATCTTATGGTATGGGAGCATCTGTCGAACAATTGCTTCATTGAACTCCGCCAGCACCTCCTCGACAGCAAGTTAACGGATCCCCGGCAGCTCGCAGCCGAAGCTGACCGGTGGGAAATCACCAGAGTGGGCCGAAATGGGTCCTACGAACAGAACCGGAACAACAATGGTCCGCACCGTCCCCGAGGCGGAGGAGGAGGCCTAGGACGCGGAAGAGACAACGCTCCGGTCGCCCCCGCTACCAGCACCACCCCCCCGGCCAACCGGGGCAGCACCCCGGCACGACCGGGATATCGAGCCAATGTTACGTGCCATCGATGCCAACGAGTCGGACACTATGCAAACGACCCAAACTGCCCCCAGTACCAGAGCCCAAGACCCCGCCAAGTAGCCGCTGCTGCTCTGGGGGAGGAACAGATCTCAGAGGAACAAGAGGAATATGAACAGGAACACCAAGAATGGGAGCCAGCCGCCATGGCTCTAGCCTGCTTAGGGGGAAGAGACATGGTCCCGCGGGTCCCCCTACCCGCTAACACCCAGAAGTACAGCCAATGGGTAAGCATCAATGGACGCCGGGCCGAAGCCCTTCGTGACACCGGGGCCAGTGTAACAGCCGTCCGCTGTCACCTGGTAACCCCAGAACAATATCTACCAAACATTCTCTGCCCTGTACGTTCAGCCGATAACTCCGAAAGTCTGTGTCGGATGGCCTGCGTCCCCTTCGAATGGGGAGGGGTCTCCGGCATGTTGAAGGTAACGGTCCGAGACGATGCCCCCGTAGACTGCCTCCTGGGGAACGACCTGGAAAGCTCTCCGTGGGCAGCCGTAGAACGAAGAGAACACCTGGGGATGTTAGGCGTCCCGGACTGGGCGTGCGTCACCACCCGGTCCATGGCCGCCCGTGCCAACTCCCGCCCAGAGGAACCCGAATGGCCGGCGCCACCGCCTCCGGTCGCCCCAGCCGAAACCACCGACCGTGACGTCCCCCCAGAACCAGCTCAACCTCCAGACCTCGCTAACCTCGACCAGTGGCCTCAAGAGGGGGGGCCCACGCAAGAACAATTTCGCCAAGAACAGAAGACCTGTCCCTCCCTCGAGGGACTCCGCCAGCAAGCGCTCGCCCAAAGTGCAGGGGATACCTCCGGAACTCACTGGGTCTACTGGGACAATGATCTGCTGTACAGTGAGCAAAGAATTGCGGAGCTGGGGGCCAGCCGAGTACTAGTGGTGCCCCTCCGTTTTAGAGACTTTCTGCTAAACCTGGCCCACGATGTCCCCCTGGCAGGACACCTGGGTCAAGATAAAACCTATAGTCGTCTGGTGACCCACTTCTTCTGGCCCAAAATGAGGAACGATGTACACCAGCATTGCCGATCTTGCCCCACATGCCAAGCCAGTGGAAAGAGCGGACGCAAACTAAAAGCCCCCCTGCAACCTTTTCCCGTGGTCACCACCCCGTTCGAGAGGGTCGGGATAGACATCGTGGGGCCCCTAGACCCGCGCACAAAACAGGGCCATCGATTCATCCTGGTGCTAGTGGACCACGCCACCCGCTACCCCGAGGCTGTTCCCCTGCGAACTGTGACAGCCCCGGTAGTCGGCCGGGCTCTAATGGGGATCTTCTCCCGTGTGGGCTTCCCCCGAGAAGTCGTCAGCGACAGAGGCACGAACTTTATTTCTAAATATATGAAGTCCCTCTGGCAACAGTGCGGGGTTACCTACCGATTCACGACCCCCTATCACCCTCAAGGAAACGGACTCGTTGAGCGGTTCAACCGCACGCTCAAAGGGATGATCGGGGGGTTGGAAGAGCCCCTCCGTCGCCAGTGGGACGTGCTGCTGCCGTGTCTCCTCTTCGCATATCGAGAGGTTCCCCAGAAGTCCCTGGGCTTCAGCCCGTTTGAACTGCTATATGGACACCCAGTGCGGGGGCCGCTCAGCCTAATCAAGGAAGGCTGGGAGATGCCCCCTCTAAAGAACCCACCAGATGTCTTCCGGTACCTCCTAACCCTCCGCAACCAGACCCGGCGGTTCAGAGAGCTGGCAAAAGCCAACCTAGAGGCCAGTCAAGAGGACATGAAAAAGTGGTATGACCGGAATGCCTCCTCCATCGAATTTGAACCTGGGCAACAGGTATGGGTGATGTCCCCCACCGAACCCTGCGCCCTGCAAGACAAATGGACAGGGCCCTTCAAAGTAGTCGAGCGCAAGGGTCCTGCCACCTATCTCATCGACATGGAATCTTCCCGGAACCCCCTCCGGGTCCTCCACGCTAACAGACTGAAACCCCACTTTGTGCGTTCGGAACTCAGCCTCCTGATGGCTACAGACAATGGGGCTGAAGAGGACTCCGAGCCCCTACCTGACCTCCTACGGACTCGGGAGAAAGACGGCTCCGTGGATGGGGTCCGACTCTCGGAGGCCCTCACCCGAGAGCAACGCCAGGAGTGCCGAGTCCTCCTGTCACAGTTCGCCAGCCTGTTCTCCCTCGCCCCCAGTGTCACTTCCTGGTGTGTGCACGATGTGGACACGGGGGACAGCCCCCCTATCCGCCACCGGGCCTACCGCGTGCCAGATCGGGTACGGGCCTGCATCCAGGAAGAGGTAGCAAAAATGCTCACGCTCGGGGTCATCGAGCCCTCAGACAGCCCCTGGGCCAGTCCTGTAGTACTGGTCCCCAAAGCGGCCGCCCCTGGCACCACACCGGAACTCCGGTTCTGCGTCGACTACCGGGGCTTGAATGCGGTCACCAGAACAGACGCACATCCCATCCCCCGGGCAGATGAACTAATCGACCGCATGGGAGCTGCCCGCTACCTCAGTATTTTCGACCTGACGGCGGGATACTGGCAAATCGGCCTCACACCCCGGGCCCAAGAACGTTCTGCCTTTTCCACCCCCGATGGCCATTACCATTTCAAGGTCATGCCCTTCGGCATGAAGAATGCCCCAGCAACATTTCAGCGGCTCGTCAATCAGGTCCTGGCGGGGCTCGAAGGGTTCAGCGCTGCCTACCTAGACGACATCGCTGTATACAGCCATCATTGGTCCGAGCACCTCCATCACCTCCGAGCAGTGCTACAAGCCCTTCAGCGAGCTGGCCTCACGATCAAGGCCAGCAAATGTCAAATTGGTCAAGGGTCTGTAACCCACCTCGGGCACCAGGTGGGAAGCGGCCTGGTGGCCCCTCTGCAGCTCAAAATTGCCGCCATCCAGTCCTGGCAGCCCCCCATCACCCAGACCGAAGTACGAGCCTTCCTGGGCCTCACGGGCTATTACCGAAGGTTCGTGAAAGACTATGGTACTATAGTGGGGCCCCTCACAGAACTCACGTCAAAAAATCAACCCAAGAAGGTCAACTGGACCCCAGAGTGTCAAACAGCATTCGAACAATTGAAAGCCGCCATGTGTTCCGCCCCTGTGCTCCAGGCCCCCGACTACAGCCGGGAGTTCGTCGTCCAGACGGATGCCTCCGACCATGGCATTGGGGCAGTCTTGTCTCAAGTGAACACCGAAGGCCTTGATCAGCCAGTGGCCTTCATCAGCAGGCGACTCCTCCCACGAGAACAACGCTGGAGCACCATCGAGAGGGAGGCCTTCGCCGTGGTATGGGCCCTCAAGAAACTCCGGCCCTACCTCTTTGGCACACACTTTCGGGTGCAGACCGACCACCGACCCCTGCAGTGGCTGATGCAGATGCGGGGGGAAAACCCGAAGTTACTACGTTGGTCCATCTCCCTTCAAGGGATGGACTTCACGGTTGAACACCGGCCTGGGCCAGATCACGCCAACGCGGATGGCCTGTCCCGGTTCTTCCGCCTCGACGAGGAGAGTCCCCAAGAGGATGGGTAACTCTCCCCGCCTTCAGCTGGGGGGGACGCATGTTGGACAGGCCACATGAAGGGCCGATCTCCCCCGGCCCGACCAGGCCCGAGCCCGGCCACACAAGTACCACACACCACCATTACACGTCCTCCGTCCCCTCAGGCCTACCCTCGAACATGTCGACCTCGTGGGGCCGATCCACTGCCGGCCTGCGCGCCATCCTGGGCGCCATCTTGGACACTCCACCACGAGGCCGCCTGGCCCCCGATCGACCCCAACCCTGGGCCTGGCCAGGCCTCAGACATCCCGGCACCACCATCCACCTGGGAGGTGAGCGGGCTACTTGGCAGGTCAATGGGAGAAAGAGGTGTCGATGGCTCTCCCCCGCCAAGTGCCGCTCGCCCATCGCCTCCCCGGGCGCTGGCTCCACCCCCCTGCTGGGTGTCTGGACTCCCTCATCCCGGACCTCCCGACCTCCAAGTGCGAGGGTCCGGACATCAAAGAACACCAGCCCTATAACTGGGGCAGCTCCAGAGCAGGAAGGCAGTTGTATCTTGGAGTCGAGAGACGCAGAGAAGAACTCATCCTTGACGGACTACTGGCGCTGCCATAGCTCTGTCTCGTGCACCATCGTCCTGCCTGCTGGTGCTGCCGCAACCTTCGTGACCTTCATACCCTCCATTATCGTCGGGACCTGCTGGCGTGGCCGCGGACCGTTTGTAACCATCACCTTCATCGGGACCTGCTGGCTCCGCCGCGGACCGTCGTTTCCTTCATCCATCTCGGGACCTGCTGGCTCCGCCGCGGCCCGATCATCTAGAACGCCGAGCTCGAGGATTGAGAGCTATTTTCATCTTTTTGGTAACAAGACTGTCCCGCTACCCTTTTCCCAAACCAGAGACTAGAATCGAGGGGACCCCTGAGTCCAGACCTCCTTGTACCATTCCATCGTAAACCTAAAGAATTGCCTATAAAGTCTCGTTGAACTTTAACCTTGTGTGGTGTACGTCTGTGGGGGGGAAGTTACTTGTCTGTACGATCGCTGGAGACGGCTCTCCCCGGAGACCTCTCCCCTTATCCTCGGCCGACCCTCCCGGTCCGTCTAACAGGGACTCTACTGGGGTTGTGTGTGGGTCGCAACCTTCCATGATGGGGACTCTGGCCAGGGTGTGTGTGGGGCGCAGCCTTCCATGATGGGGATTCTTGCTGGGGTGTGTGCGGGGCGCAGCCTTCCATGATGGGGACTCTACTGGGGTGTGTGCGGGGCGCAGCCTTCCATGATGGGGACTCTACTGGGGTGTGTGTGGGCGCAGCCTTCCATGATGGGGACTCTACTGGGTTGTGTGTGGGGCGCAGCCTTCCATGATGGGGACTCTACTGGGGTGTGTGCGGGGCGCATCCTTCCATGATGGGGACTCTACTGGGGTGTGTGTGGGGCGCAGCCTTCCATGATGGGGACTCTACTGGGGTGTGTGCGGGGCCCATCCTTCCATGATGGGGACTCTACTAGGGTGTGTGCGGGGTGCAGCCTTCCATGATGGGGACTCTACTGGGTTGTGTGCGGGGCGCAGCCTTCCATGATGGGGACTGTACTGGGGTGTTTGTGGGCGCAGCCTTCCATGATGGGGACTCTGGCCGGGGTGTGTGCGGGGCGCAGTCTTCCATGATGGGGACTCTGGCCGGGGTGTGTGCGGGGCGCAGCCTTCCATGATGGGGACTCTGGCCGGGGTGTGTGTGGGGCGCGGCCTTCCATGATGGGGACTTTACTGGGGTGTGTGCGGGGGGCAGCCTTCCATGGTGGGGACTCTACTGGGGTTGTGTGCGGGGCGCAGCCTTCCATGATGGGGACTCTGGCCGGGTTGTGTGCGTGGCGCAGCCTTCCATGATGGGGACTCTACTGGGGTGTGTGTGGGGCGCAGCCTTCCATGATGGGGACTGTGGCTGGGGTGTGTGCGGGGCGCAGCCTTCCATGATGGGGACTCTACTGGGGTGTGTGCGGGGAGCAGCCTTCCATGATGGGGACTCTACTGGGGTTGTGTGCGGGGCACAGCCTTCCATGATGGTGGCTCTGGCCGGGGTGTGTGCGGGGCGCAGCCTTCCATGATGGGGACTCTACAGGGGTGTGTGCGGGGCGCAGCCTTCCATGATGGGGACTCCACTGGGGTGTGTGCGGGCGCAGTCTTCCATGATGGGGACTCTGGCCGGGGTGTGTGCGGGGCGCAGCCCTTCATGATGGGGACTCTGGCCGGGGTGTGTGCGGGCGCAGTCTTCCATGATGGCGACTCTACTGGGGTGTGTGCGGGGCGCAGCCTTCCATGATGGGGACTCTACTGGGGTGTGTGCGGGGCGCAGCCTTCCATGATTGAGACTCTGGCCGGGGTGCGTGCGGGGCGCAGCCTTCCATGATGGGGACTGTGGCCGGGGTGTGTGCGGGCGCAGCCTTCCATGATGGGGACTCTTGCTGGGGTGTGTGCGAGGCGCAGCCTTCAATGATGGGGACTCTACTGGGGTTGTGTGTGGGCGCAGCCTTCCATGATGGGGACTCTACTGGGGTGTGTGCGGGGCGCAGCCTTCCATGATGGGGACTCTGGCCGGGGTTGTGTGCGGGGCGCAGCTTTCCATGATGGGGATTCTACTGGGGTGTGTGCGGGGCGCAGCCTTCCATGATGGGGACTCTACTGGGGTGTGTGCGGGGCGCAGCCTTCCATGATGGGGACTCTACTGGGGTGTGTGCGGGGCTCAGCCTTCCATGATGGGGACTCTACTGGGGTGTGTGCGGGGCGCAGCCTTCCATGATGGGGACTCTGGCCGGGGTGCGTGGGGGGCACAGCCTTCCATGATGGGGACTCTACTGGGGTTGTGTGCGGGGCCCAGCATTCCATGATGGGGACTCTACTGGGGTGTGTGCGGGGCACAGCCTTCCATTATAGGGACTCTACTGGGGTGTGTGCGGGGCGCAGCCTTCCATGAGGGGGACTCTACTGGGGTGTATGCGGGGTGCAGCCTTCCATGATGGGGACTCTACTGGGGTTGTGTGCGGGGCGCAGCCTTCCACGATGGGGACTCTGGCCGGGATGTGTGCGGGGCGCAGCCTTCCATGATGGGGACTCTACTGGGGTTGTGTGCGGGGCGCAGCCTTCCATGATGGGGACTCTACTGGGGTGTGTGCGGGGCGCAGCCTTCCATGATGGGGACTCTACTGGGGTTGTGTGCGGGGCGTAGCCTTCCATGATGGGGACTCTGGCCGGGTTGTGTGTGGGGCGCAGCCTTCCATGATGGGGACTCTACTGGGGTGTGTGTCTGGCGCAGCCTTCCATGATGGGGACTGTGGCCGGGGTGTGTGCGGGGCGCAGCCTTCCATGATGGGGACTCTACTGGGGTGTGTGCGGGGTGCAGCCTTCCATGATGGGGACTCTACTGGGGTGTGTGTGGGGTGCAGCCTTCCATGATGGGGACTCTACTTGGTTGTGTGCGGGGTGCAGCCTTCCATGATGGGGACTCTTGCTGGGGTGTGTGCGGGGCGCAGCCTTCCATGATGGGGACTCTACTGGGGTTGTGTGCGGGGTGCAGCCTTCCATGATGGGGACTCTGGCCGGGTTGTGTGTGGGACGCAGCCTTCCATGATGGGGACTCTACTGGGGTGTGTGTGGGGCGCAGCCTATCATGATGGGGACTGTGGCCGGGGTGTGTGCGGGGCGCAGCCTTCCATGATGGGGACTCTACTGGGGTGTGTGCGGGGTGCAGCCTTCCAAGATGGGGACTCTACTGGGGTGTGTGTGGGGTGCAGCCTTCCATGATTGGGACTTTACTGGGTTGTGTGCGGGTGCAGCCTTCCATGATGGGGACTCTTGCTGGGGTGTGTGCGGGGCGCAGCCTTCCATGATGGGGACTCTACTGGGGTTGTGTTCGGGGCGCAGCCTTCCATGATGGGGACTCTACTGGGGTGTGTGTGGGGCACAGCCTTTCATGATGGGGACTCTACTGGGGTGTGTGCGGGGTGCAGCCTTCCATGATGGGGACTCTGGCCGGGGTTGTGTGCGGGGCGCAGCCTTCCATGATGGGGACTCTTGCCGGGGTGTGTGTGGGGCGCAGCGTTCCATGATGGGGACTCTACTGGGGTGTGTGCGGGGCGCAGCCTTCCATGATGGGGACTCTACTGGGGTTGTGTGCGGGGCGCAGCCTTCCATGATGGGGACTCTGGCCGGGGTGTGTGCGGGGCGCAGCTTTCCATGATTGGGACTCTGGCCAGGTTTGTGTGCGGGGCGCAGCCTTCCATGATGGGAACTCTACTGGGGAGTGTGCGGGGTGCCGCCTTCCATGATGGGGACTCTACTGGGGTGTGTGCGGGGCGCAGCCTTCCATGATGGGGACTCTACTGGGGTGTGTGCGGGGTGCAGCCTTCCATGATGGGGATTCTGGCCGGGGTGCGTGCGGGGCGCAGCCTTCCTTGATGGGGACTCTACTGGGGTGTGTGCGGGGTGCAGCCTTCCATGGTGGGGACTCTACAGGAGTGTGTGCGGGGCGCAGCCTTCCATGATGGGGACTCTACTGGGGTTGTGTGCGGGGCGCAGCCTTCCATGATGGGGACTCTACTGGGGTTGTGTGCGGGGCGCAGCCTTCCATGATGGGGACTCTGGCCGGTTTGTGTGCGGGGCGCAGCCTTCCATGATGGGGACTCTGGCCGGGTTGTGTGCGGGGCGCAGCCTTCCATGATGGGGACTCTACTGGGGTGTGTGTGGGGCGCAGCCTTCCATGATGGGGACTCTGGCTGGGGTGTGTGCGGGGCGCAGCCTTCCATGATGGGGACTCTACTAGGGTGTGTGCGGGGTGCAGCCTTCCATGATGGGGACTCTACTGGGGTGTGTGCGGGGCGCAGCCTTCCATGATGGGGACTCTACTGGGGTGTGTGCGGGCGCAGTCTTCCATGATGGGGACTCTGGCCGGGGTGTGTGCGGGGCGCAGCCTTCCATGATGGGGACTCTGGCCAGGGTGTGTGCGGGCGCAGTCTTCCATGATGGGGACTCTACTGGGGTGTGTGCGTGGCGCAGCCTTCCATGATGGGGACTCTACTGGGGTGTGTGCGGGGCGCAACCTTCCATGATGGGGACTCTGGCCGGGGTGCGTGCGGTGCGCAGCCTTCCATGATGGTGGCTCTGGCCGGGGTGTGTGCGGGGCGTAGCCTTCCATGATGGGGACTCTACTGGGGTGTGTGCGGTTTCCATGATGGGGACTCTACTGGGGTGTGTGCGGGCGCAGTCTTCCATGATGGGGACTCTGGCCGGGGTGTGTGCGGGGCGCAGCCTTCCATGATGGGGACTCTGGCCAGGGTGTGTGCGGGCGCAGTCTTCCATGATGGGGACTCTACTGGCTTGTGTGCGTGGCGCAGCCTTCCATGATGGGGACTCTACTGGGGTGTGTGCGGGGCGCAACCTTCCATGATGGGGACTCTGGCCGGGGTGCGTGCGGTGCGCAGCCTTCCATGATGGTGGCTCTGGCCGGGGTGTGTGCGGGGCGTAGCCTTCCATGATGGGGACTCTACTGGGGTGTGTGCGGGGCGCAGCGTGCGGGGCGCAGCCTTCCATGATGGTGGCTCTGGCCGGGGTGCGTGCGGGGCGCAGCCTTCCATGATGGGGACTGTGGCCGGGGTGTGTGCGGGCGCAGCCTTCCATGATGGGGACTCTTGCTGGGGTGTGTGCGAGGCGCAGCCTTCAATGATGGGGACTCTACTGGGGTTGTGTGTGGGCGCAGCCTTCCATGATGGGGACTCTACTGGGGTGTGTGCGGGGCGCAGCCTTCCATGATGGGGACTCTGGCCGGGGTTGTGTGCGGGGCGCAGCTTTCCATGATGGGGATTCTACTGGGGTGTGTGCGGGGCGCAGCCTTCCATGATGGGGACTCTACTGGGGTGTGTGCGGGGCGCAGCCTTCCATGATGGGGACTCTACTGGGGTGTGTGCGGGGCTCAGCCTTCCATGATGGGGACTCTACTGGGGTGTGTGCGGGGCGCAGCCTTCCATGATGGGGACTCTGGCCGGGGTGCGTGGGGGGCACAGCCTTCCATGATGGGGACTCTACTGGGGTTGTGTGCGGGGCCCAGCATTCCATGATGGGGACTCTACTGGGGTGTGTGCGGGGCACAGCCTTCCATTATAGGGACTCTACTGGGGTGTGTGCGGGGCGCAGCCTTCCATGAGGGGGACTCTACTGGGGTGTATGCGGGGTGCAGCCTTCCATGATGGGGACTCTACTGGGGTTGTGTGCGGGGCGCAGCCTTCCACGATGGGGATTCTGGCCGGGATGTGTGCGGGGCGCAGCCTTCCATGATGGGGACTCTACTGGGGTTGTGTGCGGGGCGCAGCCTTCCATGATGGGGACTCTACTGGGGTGTGTGCGGGGCGCAGCCTTCCATGATGGGGACTCTACTGGGGTTGTGTGCGGGGCGTAGCCTTCCATGATGGGGACTCTGGCCGGGTTGTGTGTGGGGCGCAGCCTTCCATGATGGGGACTCTACTGGGGTGTGTGTGGGGCGCAGCCTTCCATGATGGGGACTGTGGCCGGGGTGTGTGCGGGGCGCAGCCTTCCATGATGGGGACTCTACTGGGGTGTGTGCGGGGTGCAGCCTTCCATGATGGGGACTCTACTGGGGTGTGTGTGGGGTGCAGCCTTCCATGATGGGGACTCTACTTGGTTGTGTGCGGGGTGCAGCCTTCCATGATGGGGACTCTTGCTGGGGTGTGTGCGGGGCGCAGCCTTCCATGATGGGGACTCTACTGGGGTTGTGTGCGGGGTGCAGCCTTCCATGATGGGGACTCTGGCCGGGTTGTGTGTGGGACGCAGCCTTCCATGATGGGGACTCTACTGGGGTGTGTGTGGGGCGCAGCCTATCATGATGGGGACTGTGGCCGGGGTGTGTGCGGGGCGCAGCCTTCCATGATGGGGACTCTACTGGGGTGTGTGCGGGGTGCAGCCTTCCAAGATGGGGACTCTACTGGGGTGTGTGTGGGGTGCAGCCTTCCATGATTGGGACTTTACTGGGTTGTGTGCGGGTGCAGCCTTCCATGATGGGGACTCTTGCTGGGGTGTGTGCGGGGCGCAGCCTTCCATGATGGGGACTCTACTGGGGTTGTGTTCGGGGCGCAGCCTTCCATGATGGGGACTCTACTGGGGTGTGTGTGGGGCACAGCCTTTCATGATGGGGACTCTACTGGGGTGTGTGCGGGGTGCAGCCTTCCATGATGGGGACTCTGGCCGGGGTTGTGTGCGGGGCGCAGCCTTCCATGATGGGGACTCTTGCCGGGGTGTGTGTGGGGCGCAGCGTTCCATGATGGGGACTCTACTGGGGTTTGTGCGGGGCGCAGCCTTCCATGATGGGGACTCTACTGGGGTGTGTGCGGGGCGCAGCCTTCCATGATGGGGACTCTACTGGGGTTGTGTGCGGGGCGCAGCCTTCCATGATGGGGACTCTGGCCGGGGTGTGTGCGGGGCGCAGCTTTCCATGATTGGGACTCTGGCCAGGTTTGTGTGCGGGGCGCAGCCTTCCATGATGGGAACTCTACTGGGGAGTGTGCGGGGTGCCGCCTTCCATGATGGGGACTCTACTGGGGTGTGTGCGGGGCGCAGCCTTCCATGATGGGGACTCTACTGGGGTGTGTGCGGGGTGCAGCCTTCCATGATGGGGATTCTGGCCGGGGTGCGTGCGGGGCGCAGCCTTCCTTGATGGGGACTCTACTGGGGTGTGTGCGGGGTGCAGCCTTCCATGGTGGGGACTCTACAGGAGTGTGTGCGGGGCGCAGCCTTCCATGATGGGGACTCTACTGGGGTTGTGTGCGGGGCGCAGCCTTCCATGATGGGGACTCTACTGGGGTTGTGTGCGGGGCGCAGCCTTCCATGATGGGGACTCTGGCCGGTTTGTGTGCGGGGCGCAGCCTTCCATGATGGGGACTCTGGCCGGGTTGTGTGCGGGGCGCAGCCTTCCATGATGGGGACTCTACTGGGGTGTGTGTGGGGCGCAGCGTTCCATGATGGGGACTCTGGCTGGGGTGTGTGCGGGGCGCAGCCTTCCATGATGGGGACTCTACTAGGGTGTGTGCGGGGTGCAGCCTTCCATGATGGGGACTCTACTGGGGTGTGTGCGGGGCGCAGCCTTCCATGATGGGGACTCTACTGGGGTGTGTGCGGGCGCAGTCTTCCATGATGGGGACTCTGGCCGGGGTGTGTGCGGGGCGCAGCCTTCCATGATGGGGACTCTGGCCAGGGTGTGTGCGGGCGCAGTCTTCCATGATGGGGACTCTACTGGGGTGTGTGCGTGGCGCAGCCTTCCATGATGGGGACTCTACTGGGGTGTGTGCGGGGCGCAACCTTCCATGATGGGGACTCTGGCCGGGGTGCGTGCGGTGCGCAGCCTTCCATGATGGTGGCTCTGGCCGGGGTGTGTGCGGGGCGTAGCCTTCCATGATGGGGACTCTACTGGGGTGTGTGCGGTTTCCATGATGGGGACTCTACTGGGGTGTGTGCGGGCGCAGTCTTCCATGATGGGGACTCTGGCCGGGGTGTGTGCGGGGCGCAGCCTTCCATGATGGGGACTCTGGCCAGGGTGTGTGCGGGCGCAGTCTTCCATGATGGGGACTCTACTGGCTTGTGTGCGTGGCGCAGCCTTCCATGATGGGGACTCTACTGGGGTGTGTGCGGGGCGCAACCTTCCATGATGGGGACTCTGGCCGGGGTGCGTGCGGTGCGCAGCCTTCCATGATGGTGGCTCTGGCCGGGGTGTGTGCGGGGCGTAGCCTTCCATGATGGGGACTCTACTGGGGTGTGTGCGGGGCGCAGCGTGCGGGGCGCAGCCTTCCATGATGGTGGCTCTGGCCGGGGTGTGTGCGGGCGCAGTCTTCCATGATGGGGACTCTGGCCGGGGTGTGTGCGGGGCGCAGCCTTCCATGATGGGGACTCTGGCCGGGGTGTGTGCGGGCGCAGTCTTCCATGATGGGGACTCTACTGGGGTGCGTGTGGGGCGCAGCCTTCCATGATGGGGACTCTACTGGGGTGTGTGCGGGGCGCAGCCTTCCATGATGGGGACTCTGGCCGGGGTGTGTGCGGGGCGCAGCCTTCCATGATGGGGACTCTTGCTGGGGTGTGTGCGGGGCGCAGCCTTCCATGATGGGGACTCTACTGGGGATGTGTGCGGGGCACAGCCTTCCATGATGGGGACTCTACTGGGGTGTGTGCGGGGCGCAGCCTTCCATGATGGGGACTCTACTGGGGTGTGTGCGGGGCGCAGCCTTCCATGATGGGGACTCTGGCGGGGTTGTGTGCGGGGCGCAGCTTTCCATGATGGGGATTCTACTGGGGTGTGTGCGGGGCGCAGCCTTCCATGATGGGGACTCTACTGGGGTGTGTGCGGGGCGCAGCCTTCCATGATGGGGACTCTAATGGGGTGTGTGCGGGGTGCAGCCTTCCATGATGGGGACTCTACTGGGGTGTGTGCGGGGCGCAGCCTTCCATGATGGAGACTCTGGCCGGGGTGCGTGCGGGGCACATCCTTCCATGATGGGGACTCTACTGGGGTTGTGTGCGGGGCGCAGCATTCCATGATGGGGACTCTACTGGGGTGTGTGCGGGGCACAGCCTTCCATGATAGGGACTCTACTGGGGTGTGTGCGGGGTGCAGCCTTCCATGATGGGGACTCTACTGGGGTTGTGTGTGGGGCGCAGCCTTCCATGATGGGGACTCTACTGGGGTGTGTGCGGGGTTCAGCCTTCCATGATGGGGACTCTACTGGGGTTGTGTGCGGGGCACAGCCTTCCATGATAGGGACTCTACTGGGGTGTGTGCGGGGCGCAGCCTTCCATGATGGGGACTCTACTGGGGTTGTGTGTGGGGCGCAGCCTTCCATGATGGGGACTCTACTGAGGGGTGTGCATGGTGCAGCCTTCCATGATGGGGACTCTACTGGGGTTGTATGCGGGGCGCAGCCTTCCATGATGGGGACTCTACTAGGGTGTGTGTGGGGCGTAGCCTTCCATGATGGGGACTGTGGCCGGGGTGTGTGCGGTGCGCAGCCTTCCATGATGGGGACTCTACTGGGGTGTGTGCGGGGTGCAGCCTTCCATGATGGGGACTCTACTGGGGTGTCTGTGGGGTGCAGCCTTCCATGATTGGGACTTTACTGGGTTGTGTGCGGGTGCAGCCTTCCATGATGGGGACTCTTGCTGGGGTGTGTGTGGGGCGCAGCTTTCCATGATGGGGACTCTGGCCGGGGTGTGTGCGGGGCGCAGCCTTCCATGATGGGGACTCTTGCTGGGGTGTGCGGGGCCCAGCCTTCCATGATGGGGACTCTGGCCAGGGTTGTGTGCGGGGTGCAGCCTTCCATGATGGGGACTCTTGCTGGGGTCTGTGCGGGGCGCAGCCTTCCATGATGGGGTCTTTTGCTGGGGTTGTGTTCTGGGCGCAGCCTTCCATGATGGGAACTCTACTGGGGTGTGTGTGGGGCACAGCCTTCCATGATGGGGACTCTACTGGGGTGTGTGCGGGGTGCAGACTTCCATGATGGGGACTCTTTCCGGGGTGTGTGTGGGGCGCAGCGTTCCATGATGGGGACTCTACTGGGGTGTGTGCGGGGCGCAGCCTTCCATGATGGGGACTCTACTGGGGTGTGTGCGGGGCGCAGCCTTCCATGATGGGGACTCTACTGGGGTGTGTGCGGGGCGCAGCCTTCCATGATGGGGACTCTACTGGGGTGTGTGCGGGGCGCAGCCTTCCATGATGGGGACTCTACTGGGGTTGTGTGCGGGGCGCCGCCTTCCATGATGGGGACTCTGGCCGGGGTATGTGCGGGGCGCAGCTTTCCATGATGGGGACTCTGGCCGGGTTTGTGTGCGGGGCGCAGCCTTCCATGATGGGAACTCTACTGGGGAGTGTGCGGGGTGCAGCCTTCCATGATGGGGACTCTACTGGGGTGTGTGCGGGGCGCAGCCTTCCATGATGGGGACTCTACTGGGGTGTGTGCGGGGTGCAGCCTTCCATGATGGGGACTCTGGCCGGGGTGCGTGCGGGGCGCAGCCTTCCATGATGGGGACTCTACTGGGGTTGTGTGCGGGGCGCAGCCTTCCATGATGGGGACTCTACTGGGGTGTGTGCGGGGTGCAGCCTTCCATGGTGGGGACTATACAGGGGTGTGTGCGGGGTGCAGCCTTCCATGATGGGGACTCTACTGGGGTTGTGTGCGGGGCGCAGCCTTCCATGATGGGGACTGTACTGGGGTTGTGTGCGGGGCGCAGCCTTCCATGATGGGGACTCTGGCCGGGTTGTGTGCGGGGCGCAGCTTTCCATGATAGGGACTCTGGCCGGGTTGTGTGCGGGGCGCAGCCTTCCATGATGGGGACTCTACTGGGGTGTGTGTGGGGCGCAGCCTTCCATGATGGGGACTGTGGCCGGGGTGTGTGCGGGGCGCAGCCTTCCATGATGGGGACTCTACTAGGGTGTGTGCGGGGTGCAGCCTTCCATGATGGGGACTCTACTGGGGTTGTGTGCGGGGTGCAGCCTTCCATGATGGGGACTCATGCTGGGGTGTGTGTGGGGCGCAGCCTTCCATGATGGGGACTCTACTGGGGTGTGTGCGGGGCGCAGCCTTCCATGATGGGGACTCTGGCCGGGGTGCGTGCGGGGCACAGCCTTCCATGATGGGGACTCTACTGGGGTTGTGTGCGGGGCGCAGCATTCCATGATGGGGACTCTACTGGGGTGTGTGCGGGGCACAGCCTTCCATGATAGGGACTCTACTGGGGTGTGTGCGGGGTGCAGCCTTCCATGATGGGGACTCTACTGGGGTTGTGTGTGGGGCGCAGCCTTCCATGATGGGGACTCTACTGGGGTGTGTGCGGGGTGCAGCCTTCCATGATGGGGACTCTACTGAGGTTGTGTGCGGGGCACAGCCTTCCATGATAGGGACTCTACTGGGGTGTGTGCGGGGCGCAGCCTTCCATGATGGGGACTCTACTGGGGTTGTGTGTGGGGCGCAGCCTTCCATGATGGGGACTCTACTGAGGTGTGTGCATGGTGCAGCCTTCCATGATGGGGACTCTACTGGGGTTGTGTGCGGGGCGCAGCCTTCCATGATGGGGACTCTACTAGGGTGTGTGTGGGGCGCAGCCTTCCATGATGGGGACTGTGGCCAGGGTGTGTGCGGGGCGCAGCCTTCCATGATGGGGACTCTACTGGGGTGTGTGCGGGGTGCAGCCTTCCATGATGGGGACTCTACTGGGGTGTGTGTGGGGTGCAGCCTTCCATGATTGGGACTCTACTGGGTTGTGTGCGGGTGCAGCCTTCCATGATGGGGACTCTTGCTGGAGTGTGTGTGGGGCGCAGCTTTCCATGATGGGGACTCTGGCCGGGGTGTGTGCGGGGCGCAGCCTTCCATGATGGGGACTCTTGCTGGGGTGTGCGGGGCACAGCCTTCCATGATGGGGACTCTGGCCAGGGTTGTGTGCGGGGTGCAGCCTTCCATGATGGGGACTCTTGCTGGGGTCTGTGCGGGGCGCAGCCTTCCATGGTGGGGTCTTTTGCTGGGGTTGTGTTCTGGGCGCAGCCTTCCATGATGGGGACTCTACTGGGGTGTGTGTGGGGCACAGCCTTCCATGATGGGGACTCTACTGGGGTGTGTGCGGGGTGCAGCCTTCCATGATGGGGACTCTACTGGGGTTGTGTGCGGGGCACAGCCTTCCATGATAGGGACTCTACTGGGGTGTGTGCGGGGCGCAGCCTTCCATGATGGGGACTCTACTGGGGTTGTGTGTGGGGCGCAGCCTTCCATGATGGGGACTCTACTGAGGTGTGTGCATGGTGCAGCCTTCCATGATGGAGACTCTACTGGGGTTGTATGCGGGGCGCAGCCTTCCATGATGGGGACTCTACTAGGGTGTGTGTGGGGCGCAGCCTTCCATGATGGGGACTGTGGCCGGGGTGTGTGCGGGGCGCAGCCTTCCATGATGGGGACTCTACTGGGGTGTGTGCGGGGTGCAGCCTTCCATGATGGGGACTCTATTGGGGTGTGTGTGGGGTGCAGCCTTCCATGATTGGGACTCTACTGGGTTGTGTGCGGGTGCAGCCTTCCATGATGGGGACTCTTGCTGGGGTGTGTGTGGGGCGCAGCTTTCCATGATGGGGACTCTGGCCGGGGTGTGTGCGGGGCGCAGCCTTCCATGATGGGGACTCTTGCTGGGGTGTGCGGGGCGCAGCCTTCCATGATGGGGACTCTGGCCAGGGTTGTGTGCGGGGTGCAGCCTTCCATGATGGGGACTCTTGCTGGGGTCTGTGCGGGGCGCAGCCTTCCATGATGGGGTCTTTTGCTGGGGTTGTGTTCTGGGCGCAGCCTTCCATGATGGGAACTCTACTGGGGTGTGTGTGGGGCACAGCCTTCCATGATGGGGACTCTACTGGGGTGTGTGCGGGGTGCAGCCTTCCATGATGGGGACTCTTTCCGGGGTGTGTGTGGGGCGCAGCGTTCCATGATGGGGACTCTACTGGGGTGTGTGCGGGGCGCAGCCTTCCATGATGGGGACTCTACTGGGGTGTGTGCGGGGCGCAGCCTTCCATGATGGGGACTCTACTGGGGTTGTGTGCGGGGCGCCGCCTTCCATGATGGGGACTCTGGCCGGGGTGCGTGCGGGGCGCAGCTTTCCATGATGGGGATTCTGTCTGGCCGGGTTTGTGTGCGGGGCGCAGCCTTCCATGATGGGAACTCTACTGGGGAGTGTGCGGGGTGCAGCCTTCCATGATGGGGACTCTACTGGGGTGTGTGCGGGGCGCAGCCTTCCATGATGGGGACTCTACTAGGGTGTGTGTGGGGTGCAGCCTTCCATGATGGGGACTGTGGCCGGGGTGTGTGCGGGGCGCAGCCTTCCATGATGGGGACTCTACTGGGGTGTGTGCGGGGTGCAGCCTTCCATGATTGGGACTCTACTGGGGTGTGTGTGGGGTGCAGCCTTCCATGATTGGGACTCTACTGGGTTGTGTGCGGGTGCAGCCTTCCATGATGGGGACTCTACTGGGGTGTGTGCGGGGCGCAGCTTTCCATGATGGGGACTCTGGCCGGGGTGTGTGCGGGGCGCAGCCTTCCATGATGGTGGCTCTGGCCGGGGTGTGTGCGGGGCGTAGCCTTCCATGATGGGGACTCTACTGGGGTGTGTGCGGGGCGCAGCGTGCGGGGCGCAGCCTTCCATGATGGTGGCTCTGGCCGGGGTGTGTGCGGGCGCAGTCTTCCATGATGGGGACTCTGGCCGGGGTGTGTGCGGGGCGCAGCCTTCCATGATGGGGACTCTGGCCGGGGTGTGTGCGGGCGCAGTCTTCCATGATGGGGACTCTACTGGGGTGCGTGTGGGGCGCAGCCTTCCATGATGGGGACTCTACTGGGGTGTGTGCGGGGCGCAGCCTTCCATGATGGGGACTCTGGCCGGGGTGTGTGCGGGGCGCAGCCTTCCATGATGGGGACTCTTGCTGGGGTGTGTGCGGGGCGCAGCCTTCCATGATGGGGACTCTACTGGGGATGTGTGCGGGGCGCAGCCTTCCATGATGGGGACTCTACTGGGGTGTGTGCGGGGCGCAGCCTTCCATGATGGGGACTCTACTGGGGTGTGTGCGGGGCGCAGCCTTCCATGATGGGGACTCTGGCGGGGTTGTGTGCGGGGCGCAGCTTTCCATGATGGGGATTCTACTGGGGTGTGTGCGGGGCGCAGCCTTCCATGATGGGGACTCTACTGGGGTGTGTGCGGGGCGCAGCCTTCCATGATGGGGACTCTAATGGGGTGTGTGCGGGGTGCAGCCTTCCATGATGGGGACTCTACTGGGGTGTGTGCGGGGCGCAGCCTTCCATGATGGAGACTCTGGCCGGGGTGCGTGCGGGGCACATCCTTCCATGATGGGGACTCTACTGGGGTTGTGTGCGGGGCGCAGCATTCCATGATGGGGACTCTACTGGGGTGTGTGCGGGGCACAGCCTTCCATGATAGGGACTCTACTGGGGTGTGTGCGGGGTGCAGCCTTCCATGATGGGGACTCTACTGGGGTTGTGTGTGGGGCGCAGCCTTCCATGATGGGGACTCTACTGGGGTGTGTGCGGGGTTCAGCCTTCCATGATGGGGACTCTACTGGGGTTGTGTGCGGGGCACAGCCTTCCATGATAGGGACTCTACTGGGGTGTGTGCGGGGCGCAGCCTTCCATGATGGGGACTCTACTGGGGTTGTGTGTGGGGCGCAGCCTTCCATGATGGGGACTCTACTGAGGGGTGTGCATGGTGCAGCCTTCCATGATGGGGACTCTACTGGGGTTGTATGCGGGGCGCAGCCTTCCATGATGGGGACTCTACTAGGGTGTGTGTGGGGCGTAGCCTTCCATGATGGGGACTGTGGCCGGGGTGTGTGCGGTGCGCAGCCTTCCATGATGGGGACTCTACTGGGGTGTGTGCGGGGTGCAGCCTTCCATGATGGGGACTCTACTGGGGTGTGTGTGGGGTGCAGCCTTCCATGATTGGGACTTTACTGGGTTGTGTGCGGGTGCAGCCTTCCATGATGGGGACTCTTGCTGGGGTGTGTGTGGGGCGCAGCTTTCCATGATGGGGACTCTGGCCGGGGTGTGTGCGGGGCGCAGCCTTCCATGATGGGGACTCTTGCTGGGGTGTGCGGGGCCCAGCCTTCCATGATGGGGACTCTGGCCAGGGTTGTGTGCGGGGTGCAGCCTTCCATGATGGGGACTCTTGCTGGGGTCTGTGCGGGGCGCAGCCTTCCATGATGGGGTCTTTTGCTGGGGTTGTGTTCTGGGCGCAGCCTTCCATGATGGGAACTCTACTGGGGTGTGTGTGGGGCACAGCCTTCCATGATGGGGACTCTACTGGGGTGTGTGCGGGGTGCAGACTTCCATGATGGGGACTCTTTCCGGGGTGTGTGTGGGGCGCAGCGTTCCATGATGGGGACTCTACTGGGGTGTGTGCGGGGCGCAGCCTTCCATGATGGGGACTCTACTGGGGTGTGTGCGGGGCGCAGCCTTCCATGATGGGGACTCTACTGGGGTGTGTGCGGGGCGCAGCCTTCCATGATGGGGACTCTACTGGGGTGTGTGCGGGGCGCAGCCTTCCATGATGGGGACTCTACTGGGGTTGTGTGCGGGGCGCCGCCTTCCATGATGGGGACTCTGGCCGGGGTATGTGCGGGGCGCAGCTTTCCATGATGGGGACTCTGGCCGGGTTTGTGTGCGGGGCGCAGCCTTCCATGATGGGAACTCTACTGGGGAGTGTGCGGGGTGCAGCCTTCCATGATGGGGACTCTACTGGGGTGTGTGCGGGGCGCAGCCTTCCATGATGGGGACTCTACTGGGGTGTGTGCGGGGTGCAGCCTTCCATGATGGGGACTCTGGCCGGGGTGCGTGCGGGGCGCAGCCTTCCATGATGGGGACTCTACTGGGGTTGTGTGCGGGGCGCAGCCTTCCATGATGGGGACTCTACTGGGGTGTGTGCGGGGTGCAGCCTTCCATGGTGGGGACTATACAGGGGTGTGTGCGGGGTGCAGCCTTCCATGATGGGGACTCTACTGGGGTTGTGTGCGGGGCGCAGCCTTCCATGATGGGGACTGTACTGGGGTTGTGTGCGGGGCGCAGCCTTCCATGATGGGGACTCTGGCCGGGTTGTGTGCGGGGCGCAGCTTTCCATGATAGGGACTCTGGCCGGGTTGTGTGCGGGGCGCAGCCTTCCATGATGGGGACTCTACTGGGGTGTGTGTGGGGCGCAGCCTTCCATGATGGGGACTGTGGCCGGGGTGTGTGCGGGGCGCAGCCTTCCATGATGGGGACTCTACTAGGGTGTGTGCGGGGTGCAGCCTTCCATGATGGGGACTCTACTGGGGTTGTGTGCGGGGTGCAGCCTTCCATGATGGGGACTCATGCTGGGGTGTGTGTGGGGCGCAGCCTTCCATGATGGGGACTCTACTGGGGTGTGTGCGGGGCGCAGCCTTCCATGATGGGGACTCTGGCCGGGGTGCGTGCGGGGCACAGCCTTCCATGATGGGGACTCTACTGGGGTTGTGTGCGGGGCGCAGCATTCCATGATGGGGACTCTACTGGGGTGTGTGCGGGGCACAGCCTTCCATGATAGGGACTCTACTGGGGTGTGTGCGGGGTGCAGCCTTCCATGATGGGGACTCTACTGGGGTTGTGTGTGGGGCGCAGCCTTCCATGATGGGGACTCTACTGGGGTGTGTGCGGGGTGCAGCCTTCCATGATGGGGACTCTACTGAGGTTGTGTGCGGGGCACAGCCTTCCATGATAGGGACTCTACTGGGGTGTGTGCGGGGCGCAGCCTTCCATGATGGGGACTCTACTGGGGTTGTGTGTGGGGCGCAGCCTTCCATGATGGGGACTCTACTGAGGTGTGTGCATGGTGCAGCCTTCCATGATGGGGACTCTACTGGGGTTGTGTGCGGGGCGCAGCCTTCCATGATGGGGACTCTACTAGGGTGTGTGTGGGGCGCAGCCTTCCATGATGGGGACTGTGGCCAGGGTGTGTGCGGGGCGCAGCCTTCCATGATGGGGACTCTACTGGGGTGTGTGCGGGGTGCAGCCTTCCATGATGGGGACTCTACTGGGGTGTGTGTGGGGTGCAGCCTTCCATGATTGGGACTCTACTGGGTTGTGTGCGGGTGCAGCCTTCCATGATGGGGACTCTTGCTGGAGTGTGTGTGGGGCGCAGCTTTCCATGATGGGGACTCTGGCCGGGGTGTGTGCGGGGCGCAGCCTTCCATGATGGGGACTCTTGCTGGGGTGTGCGGGGCACAGCCTTCCATGATGGGGACTCTGGCCAGGGTTGTGTGCGGGGTGCAGCCTTCCATGATGGGGACTCTTGCTGGGGTCTGTGCGGGGCGCAGCCTTCCATGGTGGGGTCTTTTGCTGGGGTTGTGTTCTGGGCGCAGCCTTCCATGATGGGGACTCTACTGGGGTGTGTGTGGGGCACAGCCTTCCATGATGGGGACTCTACTGGGGTGTGTGCGGGGTGCAGCCTTCCATGATGGGGACTCTACTGGGGTTGTGTGCGGGGCACAGCCTTCCATGATAGGGACTCTACTGGGGTGTGTGCGGGGCGCAGCCTTCCATGATGGGGACTCTACTGGGGTTGTGTGTGGGGCGCAGCCTTCCATGATGGGGACTCTACTGAGGTGTGTGCATGGTGCAGCCTTCCATGATGGAGACTCTACTGGGGTTGTATGCGGGGCGCAGCCTTCCATGATGGGGACTCTACTAGGGTGTGTGTGGGGCGCAGCCTTCCATGATGGGGACTGTGGCCGGGGTGTATGCGGGGCGCAGCCTTCCATGATGGGGACTCTACTGGGGTGTGTGCGGGGTGCAGCCTTCCATGATGGGGACTCTATTGGGGTGTGTGTGGGGTGCAGCCTTCCATGATTGGGACTCTACTGGGTTGTGTGCGGGTGCAGCCTTCCATGATGGGGACTCTTGCTGGGGTGTGTGTGGGGCGCAGCTTTCCATGATGGGGACTCTGGCCGGGGTGTGTGCGGGGCGCAGCCTTCCATGATGGGGACTCTTGCTGGGGTGTGCGGGGCGCAGCCTTCCATGATGGGGACTCTGGCCAGGGTTGTGTGCGGGGTGCAGCCTTCCATGATGGGGACTCTTGCTGGGGTCTGTGCGGGGCGCAGCCTTCCATGATGGGGTCTTTTGCTGGGGTTGTGTTCTGGGCGCAGCCTTCCATGATGGGAACTCTACTGGGGTGTGTGTGGGGCACAGCCTTCCATGATGGGGACTCTACTGGGGTGTGTGCGGGGTGCAGCCTTCCATGATGGGGACTCTTTCCGGGGTGTGTGTGGGGCGCAGCGTTCCATGATGGGGACTCTACTGGGGTGTGTGCGGGGCGCAGCCTTCCATGATGGGGACTCTACTGGGGTGTGTGCGGGGCGCAGCCTTCCATGATGGGGACTCTACTGGGGTTGTGTGCGGGGCGCCGCCTTCCATGATGGGGACTCTGGCCGGGGTGCGTGCGGGGCGCAGCTTTCCATGATGGGGATTCTGTCTGGCCGGGTTTGTGTGCGGGGCGCAGCCTTCCATGATGGGAACTCTACTGGAGAGTGTGCGGGGTGCAGCCTTCCATGATGGGGACTCTACTGGGGTGTGTGCGGGGCGCAGCCTTCCATGATGGGGACTCTACTAGGGTGTGTGTGGGGCGCAGCCTTCCATGATGGGGACTGTGGCCGGGGTGTGTGCGGGGCGCAGCCTTCCATGATGGGGACTCTACTGGGGTGTGTGCGGGGTGCAGCCTTCCATGATTGGGACTCTACTGGGGTGTGTGTGGGGTGCAGCCTTCCATGATTGGGACTCTACTGGGTTGTGTGCGGGTGCAGCCTTCCATGATGGGGACTCTTGCTGGGGTGTGTGTGGGGCGCAGCTTTCCATGATGGGGACTCTGGCCGGGGTGTGTGCGGGGCGCAGCCTTCCATGATGGGGACTCTTGCTGGGGTGTGCGGGGCTGTTAGACGGACCGGGAGGGTCGGCCGAGATTACGGGGAGAGGTCTCCAGGGAGAGCCGTCTCCAACGACTGTACAGACAAGTAACTTCCCCCCCACAGACGGACACCACACAAGATTGAAGGTTAACGAAACTTTATATGCAATTCTTAGGTTACGTTGGTATGATACAAGGAGGTCTGGACTCAGGGGTCCCCTCGGTTCTGATCTCTGGCTGAGGAAAGGGGTAGCGGGACAGTCTTAGTTACCAATGAGTACAAAATAGCTCTCAATCCTCGAGCTCGGCGTTCTAGATGATCGGGCCGTGGAGGAGCCAAGCAGGTCCCGAGATGGATGAAGGAAGGACGACGGTCCGCGGCGGAGCCTGCAGGTCCCGGTGAAAGATGACGGTTACAACGGTCCGCGGCCACGCCAGCAGATCCCGACGACGATGAAGGATGAAGGTTACGACGGCTGTGGCAGCGCCAACAGGCAGGACGATGGTGCACAGGACAGAGCTACGGCAGCGCCAGTAGTCCGTCCAGGATGAGTTCCTCTTTACGTCTCTCGACTCCAAGATACAACTGCCTTCCTGCTCTGGAGCTGCCCCAGTTATAGGGCTGGCGTGCTTTGATGTCCGGACCCTCGCACTTGGAGGTCGGGAGGTCCGGGATGAGGGAGTCCAGACACCCAGCAGGGGGGTGGAGCCAGTGCCCGGGGAGGCGATGGGCGAGCGGCACTGGGCGGGGGAGAGCCATCGGCACCTCTTTCTCCCATTGACTTGCCAAGTAGCCCGCTCACCTCCTGGGTGGAGGGTGGTGCCGGAATGTCTGAGGCCGGGCTAGGCCCAGGGTTGAGGTCGATCGGGGGCCAGGCGGCCTCGTGGTGAAGTGTCCAAGATGGCGGCCCGGGCTGGGCGCGTGGGCCGGCAGTGGATCGGACCCACGAGGTTAACATGTTCGAGGGCAGGGGTCCCTGAGAGGACGGAGGACGTGCAATGGTGGTGTGTGGTACTTGCGTGACTGGGCTCGGGCCTGGTTGAGCCGGGGGAGAGCGGCCCTTCATGTGGCCTGTCCAACATGCGTCCCCCCCAGCTGAAGGCGGGGAGAGTTACCCATCCTCTTGGGGACTCTCCTCGTCGAGGCGGAAAAACCGGGACAGGCCATCCGCGTTGGCGTGGTCTGACCCAGGCCGGTGTTCGACTGTGAAGTCCATACCTTGCAAGGAGATGGACCAGCGTAGCAATTTTGGGTTTTCCCCCCGCATATGCATCAACCACTGCAGGGGTCGGTGGTCAGTCTGTACCCGAAAGTGGGTGCCAAAAAGGTAGGGCCGGAGCTTCTTGAGGGCCCATACCACAGCGAAGGCTTCCCTCTCTATGGTGCTCCAGCGTTGCTCCCGTGGTAGGAGTCTCCGGCTGATGAAGGCCACCGGTTGATCAAGGCCTTCGGTGTTCACTTGCGACAGGACCGCCCCAATGCCCTGGTCGGAGGCGTCCGTCTGGACGACGAACTCCCGGCTGTAGTCTGGGGCCTGGAGCACAGGAGCGGAACACATGGCGGCCTTCAACTGTTCGAATGCCGCTTGACACTCTGGGGTCCAGTTCACCTTCTTGGGCTGATTCTTTGACGTGAGTTCGGTGAGAGGCCCCACTATGGTACCATAGTCTTTCACGAACCTTCGGTAGTAGCCCGTGAGGCCCAGGAAGGCTCGTACCTCGGTTTGGGTGATAGGGGGCTGCCAGTTCTGGATGGCGGCAATTTTCAGCTGTAGAGGGGCCACTAGGCCGCTTCCCACCTGGTGTCCGAGGTAGGTCACAGACCCTTGTCCAATTTGACACTTGCTGGCCTTGATCGTGAGACCAGCTCGCTGAAGGGCTTGCAGCACTGCTCGGAGGTGGTGGAGGTGCTCGGTCCAATGGTGGCTGTACACAGCGATGTCGTCTAGGTAGGCGGCGCTGAACTCTTCGAGCCCCGCCAGGACCTGATTGACGAGCCGTTGGAAAGTCGCTGGGGCATTTTTCATGCCGAAGGGCATGACCGTAAAATGATAGTGGCCATCGGGGGTGGAGAAGGCAGAACGTTCTTGTGCTCGGGGTGTGAGGCCGATCTGCCAATAACCTGCTGTCAGGTCGAAGATGCTGAGGTAGCGGGCAGCTCCCATTCGGTCGACCAGTTCATCTGCCCGGGGGATGGGATGTGCGTCCGTTCTGGTGACTTCATTCAGGCCCCGGTAGTCGACGCAGAACCGGAGTTCTGGTGTGGTTCCGGGGGCGGCTGCCTTGGGGACCAGTACGACCGGGCTGGCCCATGGACTGTCTGAGGGCTCGATGACCCCGAGCGTGAGCATCTTAGCTACTTCCGCCTGGATGCAGGCCCGTACCCGATCAGGTACGCGGTAGGCCCGGTGGCGGATAGGAGGGCTGTCTCCGGTGTCTACATCGTGCACACACCAGGAAGTGACACCTGGGGTGAGGGAGAACAGACTGGCGAACCGTGACAGGAGGGCTTGGCACTCTTGGCGTTGTTCTCTGGTGAGGGTCTCCGAGAGTCGGACCCCATCCACGGAGCCGTCTTGCTCCTGGGTCCGCAAGAGGTCAGGGAGAGGCTCGGAGTCGTCTTCAACCCCATTGTCTGTGGCCATCAGTAGGCTGAGTTCTGTTCGTGCAAAGTGGGGTTTCAGTCTGTTGGTGTGGAGGACTCGGAGTGGGTTCCGGGAGGACTCCATATCGATCAGATAGGTGGCAGGACCCTTGCGCTCGATTACCTTGAAGGGTCCCGTCCATTTGTCTTGGAGAGCGCATGGCTCCGTGGGGGACATTACCCATACCTGTTGCCCCGGCTCGAATTCAATGGATGAGGCGTTCTGGTCATACCATTTCTTCATGTCCTCTTGACTGGCCTCTAGGTTGGCTTTTGCTAGGTCTCTGAACCGCCGGGACTGGTTGCGGAGGGTGAGGAGGTACCGGAAGACATCTGGAGGGCTCTTGGCCGGGGGCATCTCCCAGCCTTCTTTGATCAGGCTGAGCGGCCCCCGCACTGGGTGCCCATATAGCAGTTCGAATGGGCTGAAGCCTAGGGACTTCTGTGGGACCTCCCGGTAGGCGAAGAGGAGGCACGGCAGCAGCACATCCCACTGGCGACGGAGGGGCTCTTCCAATCCCCCGATCATCCCTTTTAGCGTGCGATTGAACCGCTCAACAAGTCCGTTTCCTTGGGGGTGATAGGGGGTCGTGAAGCGGTAGGTGACCCCACACTGTTGCCAGAGGGACTTCATGTATTTAGAGATAAAGTTCGTGCCTCTGTCGCTGACGACTTCTCGGGGGAACCCCACACGGGAGAAGATCCCCATCAGGGCCCGGCCGACCACTGGGGCTGTCACGGTCCGGAGAGGAATAGCCTCAGGGTAGCGGGTGGCGTGGTCCACTAGTACCAGAATGAAGCGATGGCCTTGTCTTGTACGCGGGTCCAGAGGTCCCACAATGTCTATTCCGACCCTCTCAAATGGGGTCGTGACTACTGGAAAGGGTTGCAGGGGGGCCTTTAGTTTGCGGCCGCTCTTTCCACTGGCTTGGCACGTGGGGCAAGATCGGCAATGCTGGTGCACATCGTTTCTCATTTTGGGCCAGAAGAAGTGGGTCACTAGGCGACTGTAGGTTTTATCCTGTCCCAGGTGCCCTGCCAGGGGGACATCGTGGGCCAGGTTCAGCAGGAAGTCTCTAAAGCGGAGGGGCACTACTAGTACTCGGTTGGCCCCCAGCTCGGCGATTCGTTGCTCGCTGTACAACAGATCATTGTCCCAGTAGACCCAATGAGTTCCGGAGGTATCCCCTGCGCTTTGGGCGAGCGCTTGTTGGCGGAGTCCCTCGAGGGAGGGACAGGTCTTCTGTTCCTGGCGGAATTGTTCTTGTGTGGGTCCCCCCTCTTGAGCCCACTGGTCAAGGTTAGCGAGGTCGGAAGGTTGAGCAAGTTCGAGGGGGGTGTCATGGTCGGGGGTCTCGGCTGGGGCGACCGGAGGCGGTGGCGCCGGCCATTCTGGTTCTTCCGGGTGAGGGTTGGCACGGGCGGCCATGGACCGGGTGGTGACGCACGCCCAGTCCGGGACGCCCAACATCCCCAAGTGTTCTTTTCGCTCCACGGCTGCCCACGGGGAGCTCTCCAGGTCATTTCCGAGGAGGCAGTCCACGGGGGCGTCGTCTCGGACCGTTACCTTCAACATGCCGGAGACCCCTCCCCACTCAAAGGGGACGCAGGCCATCCGACACAGACTTTCCGAGTTGTCGGCTGATCGCACAGGGCAGAGAATGTTCGGTAGATATTGTTCTGGGGTCACCAGATGACAGCGGACGGCTGTCACACTGGCCCCGGTGTCCCGAAGGGCTTCGGCCCGTTGTCCATTGATGCTCACCCATTGGCTGTACTTCTGGGTGTTAGCGGGTAGGGGGACCCGCGGGACCATGTCTCTTCCCCCTAAGCACGCGAGAGTCATGGCGGCTGGCTCCCACTCTTGATACTCTTGCTCGTCTGTTTCTTGTTCCTCGGAGATCTTTTCTTCCCCTAGTGCCGCGGCGGCCACATGGCGGGGTTTCGGACTCTGATACTGCGGGCAGCTGGGGTCGTTTGCATAGTGGCCGACTCGTTGGCATCGGTGACATGTAACATTGGCTCTATACCCTGGTCGCGCCGGGGTGCTGCCCCGGTTGGCCGGGGGGGTGGTGCTGGTAGCGGGGGCGGCCGGAGTGTTGTCTCTTCCTCGTCCTTGGCCCCCTCCTCCTCCTCTGGGTCGGTGGTGACCATTGTTGTTCCTGTTCTGCTCGTAGGACCCATTCCGGCCCACTCTGGTGATCTCCCACCGGTCAGCTTCGGCTGCGAGCTGCCGGGGATCGGTTAACTTGCTGTCGAGGAGGTGTTGGCGTAGTTCAATGAAGCAATTGTTGGACAGATGCTCCCATACCATCAGATTGAACAGCTGCTCGTAGGTCGTGACGTTGTTCCCTCTGATCCAGCCTTCGAAAGCTCGGCTAAAGTACGTTACATAGTCCACCCAAGTTGTACCCGGGATGCGTGTGCAGTCTCGGAACCTCTGACGGTACATCTCGGGCGTGAGGCCATAGCGGGTGAGGAGGGCCGCTTTCATATGGTCGTAGGAGGTCATCTGGTGGTCTGGGAGCTGTAACAGGGTATCGCGGCCCTCATTGAGGAATTTGCCCCATAGGCCGGCTCCCCAATCGTTTCTATCGATCCGGTGCGCAGTCATAGCGATTTCATAGGCCTTAAACCATTGCTGGATGTCGTCTTCTCGAAAATATTCTCGGACAACATCCTTGGGGATGTGTACTTTTTTCTCCGTGGTCCCTGGGGTGTGTGGTCTCTCGGGCACCCCTAACTCTTTATTCTGCTTGCGCAGGTTGATCTCGGCTAGGTTCCGTTCGTGCTCGTACGCTAGTTTCTTTTCCTCGAGCTCCCTTTGCCTCTGTTTCTCCTCTCTTTCTTCTCGGAGACGTAGGTGCTCTAAGTTTATTTTTTGTTCGGCCAACTTGAGTTCTACGTCCATCTTGAGTCGGGCCATTTCTAGTTCGTGTAGTCGGGTTTTTTCTCTTTCTTGGATCTCGTCTTGCGAGAGACTGGTTCTTTGCCCTTCAGGGGCCGTGTTGGTCTTTTTCGCGGTGCTTTGCTCAGGGGCTTCGACATCCCCGGTTTCTGCCCAAGATTCTAGGGCATGCTTAAAATCGTCCTTGGTGCTTAGTCCGGTGGTAGCGATACCTAGTTCGATGCAGAACTGCTTTAGTTCACGATGGCTGTACTCCTCTAGTTTTTCCATTTGGAACTTCTCAGTTGATCCGCTCTCTTTAGTTGACATTGTGGTTCGTTGTGGGGTGAGCTACTCTCTGTACGTTATGCGGTGATTCGGATCGCGCCGCTGGCCACCAATGTTAGACGGACCGGGAGGGTCGGCCGAGATTACGGGGAGAGGTCTCCAGGGAGAGCCGTCTCCAACGACTGTACAGACAAGTAACTTCCCCCCCACAGACGGACACCACACAAGATTGAAGGTTAACGAAACTTTATATGCAATTCTTAGGTTACGTTGGTATGATACAAGGAGGTCTGGACTCAGGGGTCCCCTCGGTTCTGATCTCTGGCTGAGGAAAGGGGTAGCGGGACAGTCTTAGTTACCAATGAGTACAAAATAGCTCTCAATCCTCGAGCTCGGCGTTCTAGATGATCGGGCCGTGGAGGAGCCAAGCAGGTCCCGAGATGGATGAAGGAAGGACGACGGTCCGCGGCGGAGCCTGCAGGTCCCGGTGAAAGATGACGGTTACAACGGTCCGCGGCCACGCCAGCAGATCCCGACGACGATGAAGGATGAAGGTTACGACGGCTGTGGCAGCGCCAACAGGCAGGACGATGGTGCACAGGACAGAGCTACGGCAGCGCCAGTAGTCCGTCCAGGATGAGTTCCTCTTTACGTCTCTCGACTCCAAGATACAACTGCCTTCCTGCTCTGGAGCTGCCCCAGTTATAGGGCTGGCGTGCTTTGATGTCCGGACCCTCGCACTTGGAGGTCGGGAGGTCCGGGATGAGGGAGTCCAGACACCCAGCAGGGGGGTGGAGCCAGTGCCCGGGGAGGCGATGGGCGAGCGGCACTGGGCGGGGGAGAGCCATCGGCACCTCTTTCTCCCATTGACTTGCCAAGTAGCCCGCTCACCTCCTGGGTGGAGGGTGGTGCCGGAATGTCTGAGGCCGGGCTAGGCCCAGGGTTGAGGTCGATCGGGGGCCAGGCGGCCTCGTGGTGAAGTGTCCAAGATGGCGGCCCGGGCTGGGCGCGTGGGCCGGCAGTGGATCGGACCCACGAGGTTAACATGTTCGAGGGCAGGGGTCCCTGAGAGGACGGAGGACGTGCAATGGTGGTGTGTGGTACTTGCGTGACTGGGCTCGGGCCTGGTTGAGCCGGGGGAGAGCGGCCCTTCATGTGGCCTGTCCAACAGGGGCGCAGCCTTCCATGATGGGGACTCTGGCCAGGGTTGTGTGCGGGGTGCAGCCTTCCATGATGGGGACTCTTGCTGGGGTCTGTGCGGGGCGCAGCCTTCCATGATGGGGTCTTTTGCTGGGGTTGTGTTCTGGGCGCAGCCTTCCATGATGGGAACTCTACTGGGGTGTGTGTGGGGCACAGCCTTCCATGATGGGGACTCTACTGGGGTGTGTGCGGGGTGCAGCCTTCCATGATGGGGACTCTTTCCGGGGTGTGTGTGGGGCGCAGCGTTCCATGATGGGGACTCTACTGGGGTGTGTGCGGGGCGCAGCCTTCCATGATGGGGACTCTACTGGGGTGTGTGCGGGGAGCAGCCTTCCATGATGGGGACTCTACTGGGGTTGTGTGGGGGGCGCCGCCTTCCATGATGGGGACTCTGGCCGGGGTGTGTGCGGGGCGCAGCTTTCCATGATGGGGATTCTGTCTGGCCGGGTTTGTGTGCGGGGCGCAGCCTTCCATGATGGGAACTCTACTGGGGAGTGTGCGGGGTGCAGCCTTCCATGATGGGGACTCTACTGGGGTGTGTGCGGGGCGCAGCCTTCCATGATGGGGACTCTACTGGGGTGTGTGCGGGGTGCAGCCTTCCATGATGGGGACTCTGGCCGGGGTGTGTGCGGGGCGCAGCCTTCCATGATGGGGACTCTACTGGGGTTGTGTGCGGGGCGCAGCCTTCCATGATGGGGACTCTACTGGGGTGTGTGCGGGGTGCAGCCTTCCATGGTGGGGACTCTACAGGGGTGTGTGCGGGGTGCAGCCTTCCATGATGGGGACTCTACTGGGGTTGTGTGCGGGGCGCAGCCTTCCATGATGGGGACTGTACTGGGGTTGTGTGCGGGGCGCAGCCTTCCATGATGGGGACTCTGGCCGGGTTGTGTGCGGGGCGCAGCTTTCCATGATAGGGACTCTGGCCAGGTTGTGTGCGGGGCGCAGCCTTCCATGATGGGGACTCTACTGGGGTGTGTGTGGGGCGCAGCCTTCCATGATGGGGACTGTGGCCGGGGTGTGTGCGGGGCGCAGCCTTCCATGATGGGGACTCTACTAGGGTGTGTGCGGGGTGCAGCCTTCCATGATGGGGACTCTACTGGGGTTGTGTGCGGGGTGCAGCCTTCCATGATGGGGACTCATGCTGGGGTGTGTGTGGGGCGCAGCCTTCCATGATGGGGACTCTGACCGGGTTGTGTGTGGGGCGCAGTCTTCCATGATGGGGACTCTACTGGGGTTGTGTGCGGGGCGCAGCCTTCCATGATGGGGACTCTGGCCGGGGTGCGTGTGGGGCGCAGCCTTCCATGATGGGGACTCTACTGGGGTGTGTGCGGGGTGCAGCCTTCCATGATGGGGACTCTGGCCGGGGTGTGTGCGGGGCGCAGCCTTCCATGATGGGGACTCTTGCTGGGGTGTGTGTGGGGCGCAGCCTTCCAGGATGGGGACTCTACTGGGGTTGTGTGCGGGGCGCAGCCTTCCATGATGGGGACTCTACTGGGGTGTGTGCGGGGCGCAGCCTTCCATGATGGGGACTCTACTGGGGTGTGTGCGGGGCGCAGCCTTTCATGATGGGGACTCTGGCGGGGTTGTGTGCGGGGCGCAGCTTTCCATGATGGGGATTCTACTGGGGTGTGTGCGGGGCGCAGCCTTCCATGATGGGGACTCTACTGGGGTGTGTGCGGGGCGCAGCCTTCCATGATGGGGACTCTACTGGGGTGTGTGCAGGGTGCAGCCTTCCATGATGGGGACTCTACTGGGGTGTGTGCGGGGCGCAGCCTTCCATGATGGGGACTCTGGCCGGGGTGCGTGCGGGGCACAGCCTTCCATGATGGGGACTCTACTGGGGTTGTGTGCGGGGCTCAGCCTTCCATGATGGGGACTCTACTGGGGTTGTGTGCGGGGCGCAGCCTTCCATGATAGGGACTCTACTGGGGTGTGTGCGGGGTGCAGCCTTCCATGATGGGGACTCTACTGGGGTTGTGTGTGGGGCGCAGCCTTCCATGATGGGGACTCTACTGGGGTGTGTGCGGGGTGCAGCCTTCCATGATGGGGACTCTACTGGGGTGTGTGCAGGGTGCAGCCTTCCATGATGGGGACTCTACTGGGGTGTGTGCGGGGCGCAGCCTTCCATGATGGGGACTCTGGCCGGGGTGCGTGCGGGGCACAGCCTTCCATGATGGGGACTCTACTGGGGTTGTGTGCGGGGCGCAGCATTCCATGATGGGGGCTCTACTGGGGTGTGTGCGGGGCACAGCCTTCCATGATAGGGACTCTACTGGGGTGTGTGCGGGGTGCAGCCTTCCATGATGGGGACTCTACTGGGGTTGTGTGTGGGGCGCAGCCTTCCATGATGGGGACTCTACTGGGGTGTGTGCGGGGTGCAGCCTTCCATGATGGGGACTCTACTGGGGTTGTGTGCGGGCACAGCCTTCCATGATAGGGACTCTACTGGGGTGTGTGCGGGGCGCAGCCTTCCATGATGAGGACTCTACTGGGGTTGTGTGTGGGGCGCAGCCTTCCATGATGGGGACTCTACTGAGGTGTGTGCATGGTGCAGCCTTCCATGATGGGGACTCTACTGGGGTTGTGTGCGGGGCGCAGCCTTCCATGATGGGGACTCTACTAGGGTGTGTGTGGGGCGCAGCCTTCCATGATGGGGACTGTGGCCGGGGTGTGTGCGGGGCGCAGCCTTCCATGATGGGGACTCTACTGGGGTGTGTGCGGGGTGCAGCCTTCCATGATGGGGACTCTACTGGGGTGTGTGTGGGGTGCAGCCTTCCATGATTGGGACTCTACTGGGTTGTGTGCGGGTGCAGCCTTCCATGATGGGGACTCTTGCTGGAGTGTGTGTGGGGCGCAGCTTTCCATGATGGGGACTCTGGCCGGGGTGTGTGCGGGGCGCAGCCTTCCATGATGGGGACTCTTGCTGGGGTGTGCGGGGCGCAGCCTTTCATGATGGGGACTCTGGCCAGGGTTGTGTGCGGGGTGCAGCCTTCCATGATGGGGACTCTTGCTGGGGTCTGTGCGGGGCGCAGCCTTCCATGATGGGGTCTTTTGCTGGGGTTGTGTTCTGGGCGCAGCCTTCCATGATGGGGACTCTACTGGGGTGTGTGTGGGGCACAGCCTTCCATGATGGGGACTCTACTGGGGTGTGTGCGGGGTGCAGCCTTCCATGATGGGGACTCTTTCCGGGGTGTGTTTGGGGCGCAGCGTTCCATGATGGGGACTCTACTGGGGTGTGTGCGGGGCGCAGCCTTCCATGATGGGGACTCTACTGGGGTGTGTGCGGGGCGCAGCCTTCCATGATGGGGACTCTACTGGGGTTGTGTGCAGGGCGCCGCCTTCCATGATGGGGACTCTGGCCGGGGTGTGTGCGGGGCGCAGCTTTCCATGATGGGGACTCTGGCCGGGTTTGTGTGCGGGGCGCAGCCTTCCATGATGGGAACTCTACTGGGGAGTGTGCGGGGTGCAGCCTTCCATGATTGGGACTCTACTGGGGTGTGTGCGGGGCGCAGCCTTCCATGATAGGGACTCTACTGGGGTGTGTGCGGGGTGCAGCCTTCCATGATGGGGACTCTGGCCGGGGTGCGTGCGGGGCGCAGCCTTCCATGATGGGGACTCTACTGGGGTTGTGTGCGGGGCGCAGCCTTCCATGATGGGGACTCTACTGGGGTGTGTGCGGGGTGCAGCCTTCCATGGTGGGGACTCTACAGGGGTGTGTGCGGGGTGCAGCCTTCCATGATGGGGACTCTACTGGGGTTGTGTGCGGGGCGCAGCCTTCCATGATGGGGACTGTACTGGGGTTGTGTGCGGGGCGCAGCCTTCCATGATGGGGACTCTGGCCGGGTTGTGTGCGGGGCGCAGCTTTCCATGATAGGGACTCTGGCCGGGTTGTATGCGGGGCGCAGCCTTCCATGATGGGGACTCTACTGGGGTGTGTGTGGGGCGCAGCCTTCCATGATGGGGACTGTGGCCGGGGTGTGTGCGGGGCGCAGCCTTCCATGATGGGGACTCTACTAGGGTGTGTGCGGGGTGCAGATTTCCATGATGGGGACTCTACTGGGGTTGTGTGCGGGGTGCAGCCTTCCATGATGGGGACTCATGCTGGGGTGTGTGTGGGGCGCAGCTTTCCATGATGGGGACTCTGACCGGGTTGTGTGTGGGGCGCAGTCTTCCATGATGGGGACTCTACTGGGGTTGTGTGCGGGGCGCAGCCTTCCATGATGGGGACGCTGGCCGGGCTGTGTGCGGGGCGCAGCCTTCCATGATGGGGACTCTACTGGGGGGTGTGTGGGGCGCAGCCTTCAATGATTGAGACTGTGGCCGGGGTGTGTGCGGGGCGCAGCCTTCCATGTTGGGGACTCTACTGGGGTTGTGTGTGGGGCGCAGCCTTCCATGATGGGGACTCTACTGCGGTTGTGTGCGGGGTGCAGCCTTCCATGATGGGGACTCTACTGGGGTGTGTGCGGGGTGCAGCCTTCCATGATGGGGACTCTACTGGGGTGTGTGCGGGGTGCAGCCTTCCATGAAGGGTACTCTACTGGGTCGTGTGCGGGGTGCAGCCTTCCATGATGGGGAGTCTACTGGGGTGGTGTGCGGGGTGCAGCCTCCATCGACAGGGACTCTGTCTGGGGGGGGCGGCATGTGGCCTCCATCGACAGGGACCCTGTCTGGGGGGTGCGGCGTGCAGCCTCCATCGACAGGGACCCTGTCTGGGGGGTGCGGGGTGCAGCCTCCATCGACAGGGACTCTGTCTAGGGGGTGCGGCATGCAGCCTCCATCGACAGGGACTCTGTCTGGGGGGTGCGGCATGCAGCCTCCATCGACAGGGACTCTGTCTGGGGGGTGCGGCGTGCAGCCTCCATCGAGAGGGACTCTGTCTGGGGGGTGCGGCATGCAGCCTCCATCGACAGGGACTCTGTCTGGGGGGTGCGGCATGCAGCTTCCATCGACAGGGACTCTGTCTGGGGGTGCGGCATGCAGCCTCCATCGAGAGGGACTCTGTCTGGGGGGTGCCCTACGCAGCCTCCATCGACAGGGACTCTGTCTGGGGGGTGCGGCATGCAGCTTCCATCGACAGGGACTCTGTCTGGGGGTGCGGCATGCAGCCTCCATCGACAGGGACTCTGTCTGGGGGGTGCGGCATGCAGCCTCCATCGACAGGGACTCTGGGGGGTGCGGCATGCAGCCTCCACCGACAGGGACTCTGTCTGGGGGGTGCGGCATGCAGCCTCCCCCACCAACAGGGACTCTGCCCAGGGTGGTATGAGGGGTGCAGTCTCCATCGACAGGGACTCTGTCTAGGGGGTGCGGCGTGCAGCCTCCACCGACAGGGACTCTGTCTGGGGGGGTGCGGCATGCAGCCTCCCCCACCAACAGGGACTCTGCCCAGGGTGGTATGAGGGGTGCAGTCTCCATCGACAGGGACTCTGCCAAGGCTGGTATGTGGCGTGCAGCCGCCATCGACATGGACTCTGTCTAGGGGGTGCGGCGTGCAGCCTCCATCGACAGGGACTCTGTCTGGGGGGTGCGGCATGCAGCCTCCATCGACAGGGACTCTGTCTGGGGGGGTGCAGCGTGCAGCCTCCCCCACCAACAGGGACTCTGTCCAGGGTGGTATGAGGGGTGCCGCCTCCATCGACAGGGACCCTGTCTGGGGGGTGCGGCGTGCAGCCTCCATCGACAGGGACTCTGTCTGGGGGGGTGCAGCCTTCTTCGACAGGGACTCTGGCAGGGGTGGTGTGCGGTGTCAAAACTTGGTAACCTTCAAACCACACAGGAGCAGAATGACACTTTTTCCCAACTCCCCTCTCAAGACTCGCCCGCAAGGAATTAGGTCCTCCTTTGCAGGTAAGTACCAAAGGGTAGAAGGGGAATGGGATAAAGAAGAGGCTGCCCTGTAGTCTTCTTGGTTCTCTGCCTCCTCTTCTTGTTCTTTTCAAAGGACTGTAAATAAATGCACTTTATTTTATCTTAACTACCACTTTTTAATTCACAGTAAACATATTTTTTAATAACTTTATTTTTCTTACAAGGAACCGTCTATGGGCTTGCATCTCTTCTGTTGTGTGTGCTGATTTCTTTTATTTCTTTTCTTTAATCTTCAGGTTCGCTAGAAGTCTAATAACTGCACTTTAAGAGAAAATGACAACGTAAGTATCTTTTTTACTGTGACTTCGATTATGTTAATGTGGCTGCTTCCTTTTACTGACTTATAGTAATTCTAGCCTTCACCTTGTTAATCTTCTTATTAAAAGTTTCTCAGTAGAGGATTAAATAAATAATGGCCAATGGTTATTGACTAAAAACTCATGAACCTTTTAGAATAAACCACTGACCAATATGTGCGAAGCGATAATTCTTACCTGCACTTAACGACAACTCTGTTCTTATCTCCAAACCCAAATGTCTAACTCGACTGCATAACACTGCTAACTCAAGTCAAATTATATTCCCACTAGATTGAAAAATGAGAATGAATACTCTGTACAATATTCAAATTGGCCATAGGCAAACTGGAGGAAGACTTGGATACTACCCGATACACCACTTCCACATAAATGCCGATACCTTGGGTGTTTCTGTGCTGAGGATAGTTCTTCCTAAAACACTTCCTTTTACACATGCTCACAATTTCTTAACTCTGACAGGCTTCGACACTGGTGTTGCGCACAACTCAAACTACAACTGCTACACTTATGGACCGGCGCACAAATATACACTCTAGGGGGCATGCGCTAAGCCCAGACACTAACCTGCGTCTTTCGTACTCGGTGGATTACCAACGTTGATGACCCGACGACTCAGACGAGGATTCCTGACTGACTATTAACAACGCTCCAATGGTAGGACTCGCTCCGTGGAAGTTTCTCGGTGAAGTGCGCCGAGGAACGTTGGTGAGCGTACTTTACCTGAGCTTCTGAAAATGAGGGCTGAAAACTAGACCGCTAAACTGCGGGTGTGCTGGTGGCCATCTTAGATGTCCAACGTCGCCAGCACACTCGCCAACTTCAGGCATGATGGGCCCAGAGATTGGAAATCTGTGAGGAAGGGGTTGACGTAAGGGCCACAACAGGCCTGCGAGGAGGAAACCTCCCATGAGCCCTGACATTACCCTTCTCCAATGGAGTTTCCTCCAACGGTGGCTTATCAGGAAACTTAGCATGGAATGCCTTGATCAATCGAGGAATGCAAAAACAACTGTTGATGGACAGAATGCAGAACAATGTCATACATTCACCCCAGTACAGAGATCTGGGCTTAAATCCATCGTTTTTTTGCACTCCACACCACCCTGGGTTACACACTGGCTATATGCAAATCAGCCTTGACCCTGTGCCTCATGGGAACAGTCCTGCCCAAACTGCCAAGCCATCTCTTCCCTAGACCGGAATCAAGCATCCTAGGACCGTTTTCTTGCTATCAGCCGTCATCAGCCAGGATAGCTTGACTCCAGTGGTGTAGAGAGCACAGGACTCACGTCTGAGCATACCCGTCCCACTCGGGGTGACAAATGCAAAAACACCAATTGATGGACAGAATGCAGAACAATGTCATACATTCACCCCAGTTCAGAGAGCTGGGCCTAAATCCATCGTTTTTTTGCACTCCACACCACCCCAGTTCAGACATGGCCGTATGCAAATCAGCTCATGGGAACAGTCCAGCCCGAACTGCAAAACCATGTCTTCCCTGGAGCGGAATCAAGCATCCTAGGATCGGCTTTCTGGCTATCAGCCGTCATCAGCCAGGATAGCTTGGCTCCAGTGGTGTGGAGAGGACAGGACTCACGTCTGAGCATACCCGTCCCACGCGGGGTGACAAATGCAAAAACAACAGTTTTAGGGAAGGAACACAGACCCTGCGTACCTGGTTGGCAGGAGCCCAGGGCAATTTTTGACAAAAATTTGTGAACTGTAATAAATTTATTGTGCTTTACATTGCAAATACATTGGCTACACATCCTTTTTCTTATGGAAGCAGTGTTCTCCCTAGGAGCGCAGAATTACTTTGAGATCATATTGAATAATGAAATGTGTTAGACGGACAGGGAGGGTCGGCCGAGGACAAGGGGAGAGGTCTCCGGGGAGAGCCGTCTCCAGCGATCGTACAGACAAGTAACTTCCCCCCGCACAGATGTACACCACACAAGGATAAGGTTCAACGTTACTTTATAAGCAATTCTTTAAGTACGGTGAAATGGTACAAGGAGGTCTGGACTCAGGGGTCCCCTCTATTCTAGTCTCTTGGTTGGGTAAGGGGGTAGCGGGACAGTCTCGTTACCAATCTGGTGGATATGGTGGTAGATGAAATAGCTCACAATCCTCGAGCTCGGCGTTCTAGATGATCGGGCCGCGGCGGAGCCAGCAGGTCCCGGGATGGTTGAAGGTAGCGACGGTCCGCGGCGGAGCCAGCAGGTCCCGATGAGGGTGGTGGTTACAAACGGTCCGCGGCCACGCCAGCAGGTCCCGACGACGATGAAGGTTTCAGAAGGTTGCGGCAGCGCCAGCAGGCAGGTCGATAGTTCGCAAGGCAGGGCTACGGTAGCGCCAGTAGTCCGTCAAGGATGAGTTCTTCACTGCGTCTCTCGACTCCAGGATACAACTGCCTTCCTGCTCTGGAGCTGCCCCAGTTATAGGTCTGGCGCCCTTTGATGTCCGGACCCTCGCACTTGGAGGTCGGGAGGTCCGGGATGAGGGAGTCCAGACACCCAGCAGGGGAGTGGAGCCAGCGCCTGGGGGAGCTGGGGGCGATCGGCACCTGGCGGGGGAGAGCCATCGACACCTCTTTCTCCCATTGACCTGCCAAGTAGTCCCCTCACCTCCTGGGTGGATGGTGGTGCCGGGATGTCGGGGCCTGGCCAGGCCCAGGGTTAGGGTCGATCGGAGGCCACGCGGCCTCGTGGTGCTGTGTCCAAGATGGCGCCCAGACCGGGCGAGAGGGCCGGTAGGGAATCGGGCCCATGATGGGGAGATGTTCAGGGGCAGGGGTCCCATATGAGACGGGAAACGGGTGGTTGTTGCATGTAACACCTGAAGAGCCGGGCTCGGGCCTGGTCGTGCGGGGAGGGGGCAAGCCTTACACGTGGCCTGTCCAACATGCGTCCCCCCCAGCTGAAGGCGGGGAGAGTCACCCATCCTCTTGGGGACTCTCTTCGTCGAGGCGGAAAAAGCGTGACAGGCCATCTGCGTTGGCGTGGTCTTGCCCGGGTCGATGTTCCACAGTGAAGTCCATCCCCTGCAGGGAGATGGACCAACGCAGTAGTTTCGGGTTTTCCCCCCGCATCTGCATTAGCCACTGCAGAGGCCGATGATCGGTCTGTACCCGGAAGTGGGTGCCGAAGAGATAAGGCCGGAGCTTTTTGAGGGCCCACACCACAGCGAAGGCCTCCCTCTCGATGGTGCTCCAGCGTTGTTCTCGGGCCAGGAGCCGTCTGCTGATGAAAGCCACTGGCTGGTCAAGTCCTTCGGGGTTCAGCTGGGAAAGGACTGCCCCAATGCCATGGTCGGAGGCATCCGTTTGGACGATAAATTCCCGACTGTAGTCGGGGGCCTGGAGCACCGGGGCGGAGCACATGGCGGCCTTCAGCTTCTCGAAGGCCGCTTGACAGTCTGGGGTCCAGTTGACCTTTTTTGGTTGGTTTTTGGATGTGAGTTCCGTGAGGGCCCCCACAATGCTGCCATAGTCCCTCACGAACCGCCTGTAGTAGCCTGTGAGTCCCAAGAAGGCGCGGACCTCGGTCTGGGTGATGGGGGGCTGCCAAGACTGGATGGCAGCGATCTTGAGTTGCAGAGGGGCCACCAGACCGCTTCCCACCTGGTGCCCGAGATAGGTCACGGACCCCTGGCCAATTTGGCATTTGCTGGCCTTGATCGTGAGGCCAGCTCGTTGGAGGGCCTGTAGCACCTCTCGGAGGTGGTGGAGGTGGTCGGACCAGTGGCGGCTGTACACAGCGATATCGTCCAGGTAGGCGGCGCTGAATTCTTCGAGTCCCGCCAGGACCTGGTTTACTAGCCGCTGAAATGTTGCTGGGGCATTCTTCATGCCGAATGGCATGACCTTGAAGTGGTAGTGGCCATCAGGGGTGGAGAAGGCAGATCGTTCTTGGGCCCGGGGTGTGAGACCGATCTGCCAGTAGCCCGCTGTTAGGTCGAAGATGCTGAGGTAGCGGGCAGCTCCCATGCGGTCGACTAGTTCATCTGCTCGGGGAATGGGGTGTGCGTCTGTTCTGGTGACCGCATTCAAACCCCGGTAGTCGACGCAGAACCGGAGCTCAGGCGTGGTGCCGGGGGCGGCCGCTTTGGGGACCAGTACCACTGGGCTGGCCCAGGGGCTGTCTGAGGGCTCGATGACCCCGAGCGTGAGCATCTTGGCCACCTCCTCTTGGATGCAGGCCCGTACCCGATCTGGTACGCGGTAGGCCCGATGGCGGATAGGGGGACTGTCTCCAGTGTCCACGTCGTGTAAGCACCAGGGGGTGACCCCTGGGGTGAGGGAGAACAGGGTGGCGAACTGCAGCAGGAGGTCTCGGCAGCCTTGGCGCTGTTCCAGGGTGAGGGCCTCCGAGAGTCGGACCCCGTCCACGGAGCCGTCCTTCTCCCGAGTCCGTAGGAGGTCAGGGAGGGGTTCGGAGTCCTCCTCGGCTCCATTGTCTGTTGCCATCAGGAGGCTGAGCTCTGAGCGCACAAAGTGGGGTTTCAGTCTATTGGCGTGGAGGACCCGGAGAGGGTTCCGTGAAGATTCCATATCGATGAGATAGGTGACAGGGCTCTTGCGCTCGACGACTTTGAAGGGCCCCGTCTACTTGTCTTGCAGGGCGCAAGGTTCGGTGGGAGACATTACCCACACTTGTTGGCCGGGTTCAAATTCGATGGAGGAGGCATTTTGATCGTACCACCTTTTCATGTCTTCCTGACTGGCCTCCAAGTTTGCTTTTGCCATCTCTCTGAACCGTCTGGTCTGGTTGCGGAGGGTTAGGAGGTACTTGAAAACATCTGGAGGGTTCTTTAGAGGGGGCATTTCCCAGCCTTCTTTTACTAGGCTGAGCGGCCCTCGCACAGGGTGTCCATACAAGAGTTCGAACGGGCTGAAGCCGAGGGACTTCTGGGGGACTTCTCGGTAGGCAAAGAGGAGGCACGGCAGTAGTACATCCCACTGGCGACGGAGGGGCTCTTCCAACCCCCCAATCATCCCTTTGAGCGTGCGGTTGAACCGCTCAACTAGTCCGTTTCCTTGAGGGTGATAGGGGGTCATGAATCGGTAGGTGACCCCACACTGTTGCCAGAGGGACTTCATGTATTTTGAAATAAAGTTTGTGCCCCGGTCGCTGACGACTTCTCGGGGGAAGCCCACCCGGGAGAAGATCCCCATCAAGGCCCGGCCGACTACCGGGGCTGTCACAGTCCGCAGGGGAACAGCCTCGGGGTAGCGGGTGGCGTGGTCCACCAGGACCAGGATGAACCGATGTCCTTGTGCTGTACGGGGGTCCAGGGGCCCCACAATGTCTATCCCTACCCTCTCGAACGGGGTGGTGACCACTGGAAAAGGTTGCAGAGGGGCTTTGAGCTTGCGGCCGCTCTTCCCGCTGGCCTGGCACGTGGGGCAAGATCGGCAGTGCTGCAGTACATCGTTCCTCATCTTGGGCCAGAAAAAGTGGGTCACCAGGCGACTGTAGGTTTTGTTCTGACCCAGGTGGCCAGCCAGGGGGACATCGTGGGCCAGGTTTAGCAAGAAGTCTCTGAAGCGGAGGGGCACCACTAGCACTCGACTGGCCCCTAACTCTGCGATTCTCTGTTCGCTGTACAACAGGTCATTGTCCCAATAGACCCAATGGGTTCCGGAGGTATCCCCTGCACTCTGGGCGAGGGCTTGTTGGCGGAGTCACTCGAGGGAGGGACAGGTCTTCTGCTCGTGACGAAACTGTTCCTGGGTGGGTCCCCCCTCCTGACGCCACTGAGCCAGGCCGGGAAGGTCCTGAGGCTGAACGAGCCCCGCGGGAGTTTGCTCTGGAGGGACGGACCGGTCGGTGTCTTCTACTGGAGCGACCGGGGGAGGAGGTGCCGGCCATTCAGGTTCTTCGGGTCGGGGGATGGCACGGGCAGCCATGGACCGGGTGGTTACGCACGCCCAGTCCGGGATGCCCAACATCCCCAGGTGCTCTCTTCTCTCTACGGCGGCCCACGGGGAACTCTCAAGATCATTTCCCAGGAGACAGTCTACGGGGGCATCATCTCGGACCGTCACCTTCAACATGCCGGAGACTCCTCCCCACTCGAAGGGGACGCAGGCCATCCGACATAGACTCTCCGAATTGTCGGCTGAACGAACAGGGCAGAGAACGTTCGGCAGGATCTGTTCTGGGGTCACCAGGTGACAGGGGACGGCCGTTACACTGGCCCCGGTGTCACGTAGGGCTTCGGCCCGGCGTCCATTAATGTTCACCCACTGACTGTACTTCCGGGTGTTGGCGGGCAGGGGGACCCGCGGGACCATGTCTTTTCCCCCTAGGCACGCTAGAACCATGGCGGCTGGTTCCCACTCTTGGTGTTCTTGCTCGTACTCCTCTTGTTCTTCGGAGATTTGTTCTTCCCCCAGGGCGGCGGCAGCCATCTGGCGGGGTCTCGGAGTCTGGTTCTGTGGACAATTCGGGTCGTTTGCGTAGTGGCCGACTCGCTGGCATCGGTGACACGTGACATTGGCTCTGTATCCCGGCCGCGCTGGGGTGTTGCCCCGGTTGGCTGGGGGTGGGGTGCTGGTAGCGGGAGCGGCCGGGGCGTTGTCTCTTCCTCGTCCCTGGCCCCCTCCTCCTCCTCGGGGACGGTGCTGACCTGGGTTGTTCCGGTTCTGTTCATGTGACCCATTCCGGCCCACTCGGGTAATTTCCCACCGGTCAGCCTCGGCGGCGAGCTGCCGTGGATCAGTCAATTTACTGTCGAGGAGGTGCTGCCTGAGCTCGACGAAGCAGTTGTTTGATAGATGCTCCCATACCATGAGATTGAAGAGTTGCTCGTAGGTCGTTACGTTGCTTCCCTTGATCCAACCCTCGAAGGCTCTGCTGAAATAGTTCACGTATTCCACCCAAGTTGTACCCGGGATCCGGGTGCAGTCTCGGAACCTCTGGCGGTACATTTCGGGTGTGAGCCCATAGCGGGTGAGGAGGGTAGCTTTCATGTGGTCATAGGAGGTCATCAGATGGTCTGGGAGCTGTAGCAGGGCATCGCGGCCCTCATTGACGAACCTCCCCCATAGACCGGCTCCCCAGTCGTTTCGATCGATCCGGTGGGAGGTCATAGCGATCTCGTAGGCCTTGAACCATTGCTGTATGTCGTCATCTCGGAAATATTCTCGAACGACATCCTTGGGGATGTGTACCTTCTTTTCTGTTGCCCCCGGGGTGCGCGGTTGCTCGGGCACCCCTAATTCTTTGTTCTGCTTGGGTAAGTCTATCTCAGCTAGTTTGCGCTCGTGTTCATACGCCAATCTCTTCTCTTCAAGCTCTCTTTGTCTCTGTTTCTCTTCCCGTTCTTCTCGGAGACGCAGATGTTCCAGGTTCAGTTTTTGTTCGGCTAATTTGAGTTCGCCATCCATTTTGAGCCGGGCCATTTCTAGTTCATGTAGTCGGTTTCTTTCTCGTTCTTGGATCTCATCTTGCGAGAGACCCGTTCTTCGCTCCTCGGGAGCCGTGGTGTCCTTCTCTGCTGCTGCGACATTTTGGTCCGGGGGTCTGACGGCCCCGGTTTCTGCCCATGACTCAATGGCGTGCTTGAAATCGTCTTTAGTACTCAGACCGGTGGTGGCGATACCTAGTTCAATGCAGAATTGTTTCAACTCACGATGGCTGTATTCTTCCAATTTCTCCATCTGGAATTTTTCGGTGGATCCGCTTTCTTTGGTCGACATTGTGGTTTTGTCGTGGGGTGAGCTACTCTCTGTACGATTACGCGTTGATTCGGATCGCGCCGCTGGCCACCAATGTTAGACGGACCGGGAGGGTCGGCCGAGGACAAGGGGAGAGGTCTCCGGGGAGAGCCGTCTCCAGCGATCGTACAGACAAGTAACTTCCCCCCCCACAGATGTACACCACACAAGGATAAGGTTCAACGTTACTTTATAAGCAATTCTTTAAGTACGGTGAAATGGTACAAGGAGGTCTGGACTCAGGGGTCCCCTCTATTCTAGTCTCTTGGTTGGGTAAGGGGGTAGCGGGACAGTCTCGTTACCAATCTGGTGGATATGGTGGTAGATGAAATAGCTCACAATCCTCGAGCTCGGCGTTCTAGATGATCGGGCCGCGGCGGAGCCAGCAGGTACCGGGATGGTTGAAGGTAGCGACGGTCCGCGGCGGAGCCAGCAGGTCCCGATGAGGGTGGTGGTTACAAACGGTCCGCGGCCACGCCAGCAGGTCCCGACGACGATGAAGGTTTCAGAAGGTTGCGGCAGCGCCAGCAGGCAGGTCGATAGTTCGCAAGGCAGGGCTACGGTAGCGCCAGTAGTCCGTCAAGGATGAGTTCTTCACTGCGTCTCTCGACTCCAGGATACAACTGCCTTCCTGCTCTGGAGCTGCCCCAGTTATAGGTCTGGCGCCCTTTGATGTCCGGACCCTCGCACTTGGAGGTCGGGAGGTCCGGGATGAGGGAGTCCAGACACCCAGCAGGGGGGTGGAGCCAGCGCCTGGGGGAGCTGGGGGCGATCGGCACCTGGCGGGGGAGAGCCATCGACACCTCTTTCTCCCATTGACCTGCCAAGTAGTCCGCTCACCTCCTGGGTGGATGGTGGTGCCGGGATGTCGGGGCCTGGCCAGGCCCAGGGTTAGGGTCGATCGGAGGCCACGCGGCCTCGTGGTGCTGTGTCCAAGATGGCGCCCAGACCGGGCGAGAGGGCCGGTAGGGAATCGGGCCCATGATGGGGAGATGTTCAGGGGCAGGGGTCCCATATGAGACGGGAAACGGGTGGTTGTTGCGTGTAACACCTGAAGAGCCGGGCTCGGGCCTGGTCGTGCGGGGAGGGGGCAAGCCTTACACGTGGCCTGTCCAACAAAATGATAAATTCATTTCAGCTCAGTGACTTATCGGTTTGAGGACCACTGTTTTCCATATACTCAGCCATTCTAGACCTTAGGCCAAGCACATAGTCCACAATGTCTTGCTTGGGTTCTTGGAGAAGCCTCTCCCAACCCTCTTTCACAAGACAAAGTGGTCCCCTTACAGGAGGACCAAACAGAAGTTCAAAGGGTGAAAACCCCACTCCCTTCTGTGGCACTTCCCTATAAGCGAAAAGCAGGCATGGCAACAGGACATCTCGCCTCCTTTTGAGTTTTTCAGGGAGTCCCATGATCACACCTTTCAATGTCTTGTTGAATTTCTCAACAAGGCCATTGGTTTGTGGGTGGTATGGAGTAGTAAACTTGTATTGCAAGCCATACTCCTTCCACATGTGTTTTAGGTAAGCAGACATGAAGTTGGAACCTCTGTCTGAAACCACCCCCTTAGGAAACCCTACCCTGGTGAAGACACCCAGGAGGGCCTTGGCTACTGCAGGAGCTCTCGTAGTCCTACGTGGAATTACTTCAGGGTACCTAGTAGCATGATCCACTACTACTAGAATTAATTTGTTCCCTGAGGCTGTGGGACGTTCAACTGGACCCACAATGTCCACACCTACCCTTTCAAAGGGTACCCCCACCTCTGGCAGTGGTATCAGGGGGGCCTATGGGCGGCCACCTGTCTTGCCACTGGCCTGACAGGTGACACAGGAGCTCACAAACTCTTCACCTTTTGGTGTATCTGGGTCAGTAAAAGTGACTAACTAGCCTTTCCCAAGTTTTGTTCTGCCCCAGATGTCCAGCTAGGGGGATGTCATGAGCTAAAGTTAGGAGGAACTCCCTGTACTTCTGTGGCACTACCACCCTCCTGGTAGCTCCAGGAGGGGTTTCCTGCCTCAGCATACAGTAAACCCTCTTCCCAATAATTTCTGTGGCTACCACTGACATCTCCCTGTGCTTCTGAAACAGCTTGCTGCCTCAGGCTTTCAAGAGTGGGGCAGTCTCGCTGACCCTGGCAAAGCTCTTCCCTAGTGGGTCGCCCTGGGCCCAGGAGTCCAACCTGGTAAGGCTCAAGCTCCATGGGCTCAGTTCCCTCAAGGGTTTCCAAGTCCTCTCCCTGAGGAGAGGGGTCCTGAGAGGCTTGCTCTGTAGAAGCTGGTCCCCCAGTTTTCTTGGTATTTCTCTTGGTTGGTTGGGCCATACTTTCAGGCTCCAAACCTACTTGTTCACCCTTCTTTTTGGTCTGTGCTCTGGTTTGCACACACACCAGTCTAGGGATACCCAGCATGGCTGCATGGGTTACTTGCTCAACCTCAGCGCAGGCTGAGGTTTCCAGGTCATTTCCTAGCAGACAGTCAGCTGGCAATTGTGGAGAGACCACTACTAGTTTTAGGCCAGTAACCTCCCCCCAACCAATGTCACCATAGCCATAGGGCGTTGGGTGGTGATGCTGTCAGCATTGGGGACTGGGTAAGTGTGGGAGCGCAGGTCGGATAAACAGGCGTGGAGGCAGAAGATAGTTTCGAATGGGTTGTTTATTAATAACAGATGGATGAGTAAAGGTTCGTGAATCAACGTGAATGTCCTCGTCCTTTTCTTCCGCTGGTAGAGGGGCTGTGTTAGAGATGTTTCCCGGCTCCTCGTCTTCGGAGTCTTCAGGGTTTCCCCGGAGGCTCATAAAAGAAGCGGAAAAAGAAAGGGGCCGTCAGACTACTGATTCTATGTAACAAGTATAGAAGGATACCGTCACCACACCACGTGTCTTGCTTCCAATAATTTCCGTGTAGATTTAAGAAAAAAGAACAACTAACGGAGAACGTAACATGTGCTAAGCTAGCTAAGGTTGAAATGAATTGAGTTGCAATGGTCATATACTGACACCATCAATTGAAACAAATATGGACTCTCGGTCACCACATCCTATTGGGATGCGTAACCTATAACAGTCAATGAACTTTAAAGAGCGGTTCAACACTTTCTCAAAATAACCACCCGGTTCACGAGTCAAACCAAACTTCTCCGTTTATCAAAAACGTTATGTCAGGACAACTGAGTTACACGGCCGTTAAGTCAGAATACCAGTTTATCTAACATCACTGTTTCGTATTTTACCCTCAGTCCCTTGTAACACCCCACTCACCGGCCCTGCCGTAACTCTCCAGAGTCACGGCCGCTCTCCAGCATCCTCCGGGGGACTCCACCAGTCCTCGCACCACGGTTCGTCCGATTCCTCTTCGGCGCCGTCGTCGTTCCGAAGTCTTCTTCCGCTGGTCTGGTTCCGTTGCAAAGGTTCCGTCTTCTCCGCTGGCGTCTCCTCCGCTGGCGTCTCCTCCGCTGGCGTCTCCTCCGCTGAGTTCCTCTTCCAACCCGACGCGCCTTCGCCCCTGTGAACTCGCCTTTTCATTGGTTCACAAGGTGTACCTCCTGGGTCATGTCCAACCCCTTCCGGGTCCTGACTATCGTTGGCTCTCTGTAGGAACACGGAAAGACGGCATGGAGTTTCAGATTTGGGAGTGGAACTCTCTGTGTCCGAACAATCCGTTGATGAATTAAGAGGCGTAACTGCCCATGGAGCTACAACGGTGAGTTCTTCCTCACATCCCCTTTCCCTTGCTGTCCTACTACTTGGGGATGATTCTTGAGGGAAACGAGACAAAAAGTCTGCATTGCCTTGGTCCCTACCTTTCCTGTGTTTGGTGCAAAACCGAAAAGGTTGAAGAGCAAGAAACCATCTGAGCACTCTTTCATTATGTCCCTTGTTTCTAGCTAACCATTCCAAGGGAGCATGGTCTGTAAACAGCGTGAACTCCCTACCTTCCAAATAGTATCTCAGCGATTCTATGGCCCACTTAATCGCCAAGGCTTCTTTCTCTATGGTAGCATAGTTCTGTTCTCTTGGAAACAATTTACGACTTATGTATAGGATGGGTTTTTCGCCTTGTGGGGTATCTTGCGATAGGACTGCCCCAATACCCAAGTCGGAGGCATCCGTTTGTAGGATAAAAGGAAGTGAATAGTTTGGACTGATTAACACGGTTTCTGAGGTCAAGGTGTTTTTCAGAGATTCAAACGCGTGTCTGATTTCAGGAGAGGGATGTCGGAGGATTTCCTCAGCCTTACAATTTTTTTGTAACAAATTGGTTAAAGGGGCTGCCCTCTGCGAAAACTGAGGAATGAATCTCCGATAGTATCCCAACAGTCTCAGAAAGGCTCTTAAGTCTTTCTTTGTCTGAGGTAAAGGAACTTGAGAAATCGCCGTGAGTTTGGAAGTCTGGGGTCTAATTACTCCCTCACCTAACAAGTATCCTAAATACCTTACTGTTTGGGATGCAAGATGGCTTTTGGCAGGATTGATCCGTAACCCATATTTTCCTAGAGACTGAACTACATTGCAAAGATGACTCAAATGCTGTTCCCATGTGTCACTGTAGATGATTATATCATCAATATAAGCGCCAGCATATCGCTCATGTGGTCGCAATATCACATTCATGGCCCGCTGGAAAGTAGCTGGTGCTCCATGTAATCCAAAGGGTAGAACCTTGAACTGATACAACCCATCGGGTGTAGAAAAAGCCGTTTTCTCACGGTCTTCTCTGCGAAGTGGAATTTGCCAGTATCCCTTACAAAGGTCAAGAGTACTGATATATTTTGCTTGACCGATTCTTTCCACCATCTCATCGACTCTTGGTAAGGGATAAGTATCAAATTCAGATATTTTGTTCACCTCCCTAAAGTCAATACAAAAGCGCACTGACCCATCCGGTTTGGGAACGAGAACTATTGGTGAATTCCATTCACTCATGGATGGTTCGATAATGTCCATTTGTAGCATTTTCTGTATTTCTTCCCTTATAGTTTGTCTACGGGCTTCAGGAATTCTATAAGGTCGTAATCGAACCCGTTTCCCAGGTGGTGTTCTGATTGCATGTTCTATAAAGCTTGTCCTGCCTGGAGTAGTGGAAAATGTCTCTTGTAACGGTTGTAATACCAGTGTCAATCTCTCTCGTAACGTTATATCCAAATCTGGATCTATGCACTGATCAAAAGAAGTGGTTTCCGTCTCTGCCAGGTTCACAATGTCAGGGATAGGCCCTTCCCATTTTTTAAGTAGATTGACATGGTACACTTGGGTCACATGTCGAATTGAGTCTAACTCGATTCGATAAGTCACTGGAGTCACTTTCTCTACTACAATATAAGGTCCCTGCCACTGTCCCAATAATTTGTGGTCAGAGGACGACATCATCAATAATACAGGATCTCCTACTTGGAATGATCTCGCTTTAGCCCCTTTATCGTACTGACGTTTTTGTGCTGTTTGTGCCTCCTCCAAATTGTTTCTAACAATTGTCCTTATCTGACTCAAATGAGTTCGGAGATTTGACACATATTCAGTGATGGGTTTCGAATTGTGTGGTTCTGTCTCCCACCTTTCTTGTGCCATCTCGAGTAGGGTCCGGGGTTTATGACCATACAATAACTCAAAGGGAGAATAGCCCGTACTTTTCTGCTCCTTGCAACGAATGGCAAATAAAGCCAAGGGCAGCATATCCTCCCACCTTCTTGTTTCTAATGCTAGGAGTTTTTTTAAGGTCGCTTTGATAGTGGAGTTGTACCTTTCGACCAGACCATCCGTTTGGGGATGATAGGCTGATGTACGTATCTGCTTGATCCCTAGCTGCGAACACACCTCTTTCATTAGTCGGGATACAAACGGGGTTCCCTGATCGGTTATGACTTCCTTCGGAAACCCTACTCTGGAAAAGACAGTAATCATGGCCTTCGCCACATTAGTGGTATCCGGTTTCCGCAGGGGTAAAGCTTCGGGAAACCGGGTGGCATAGTCTACAATCACTAGGACATATCTACACCCACTACGTGAGGGTAACAAGGGCCCTATGATATCCATGCCAACTCTGCTAAAAGGTTCGCTGATTATTGGGAGAGGCTGTAAGGGGGCTCTGGGTGGGTGGTATCTGCTGTTACGTTGACAAATGGGACACTCTCTACAATATCTCTTCACTTGTTGATATATCCCAGGCCAATAAAAAAGATCTAAGATTTGTTTTTCCGTTTTCTCGGCACCAAAATGTCCCCCAAGTAAATGACTATGAGCCAAATATAACACCTTTTCTCTAAATGGTTCAGGGACTAGCAGTTGAGCTTTCTGTGTTGGATTTCCCTTTCTATATAGCAAACCCTGTTTCTTAAAGAAGTAAGGACATACATGTTGGGGGTCCTCTTCGTTGAGTGCTTGACTCCATGCTCCCTGCAATGCCGGATCTTCCTGTTGAGCTGCATGGAAACTTCTATCTGTTTCCCAGGGATTTTCGTCCACAGTTATCGGTAAGGCGACATGATTTTTGTTTTTCTCTGCACGTCTTTGTCTTTTGCTTTTCCGTGTTTTCGCTTCCGGCCATTCTTTCTCTTCGTCTTGTGAAAACGGGGTGTTAGACGGACCGGGAGGGTCGGCCGAGGATAAGGGGAGAGGTCCCCGGGGAGAGCCGTCTCCGACGATCGTACAGACAAGTAACTTCCCCCCCACAGACGGACACCACACAAGGGTAAAGTTCAACGATACTTTATAGGCAATTCTTTAAGTACGATGAATGGTACAAGGAGGTCTGGACTCAGGGGTCCCCTCGGTTCTGGTCTCTGGTTTGGGAAAAGGGTAGCGGGACAGTCTTGTTACCAAAAGATGGGAATAGCTCTCAATCCTCGAGCTCGGCGTTCTAGATGATCGGGCCGCGGCGGAGCCAGCAGGTCCCGAGATGGACGAAGGAAGCGACGGTCCGCGGCGGAGCCAGCAGGTCCCGATGAAGATGGTGGTTGCAAACGGTCCGCGGCCACGCCAGCAGGTCCCGACGACGATGAAGGTTTACGAAGGTTACGAAGGTTGCGGCAGCGCCAGCAGGCAGGATGATGATGCGCAAGGCAGAGCTACGGCAGCGCCAGTAGTCCGTCAAGGATGAGTTCTTCTCTGCGTCTCTCGACTCCAGGATACAACTGCCTTCCTGCTCTGGAGCTGCCCCAGTTATAGGGCTGGTGCCCTTTGATGTCCGGACCCTCGCACTTGGAGGTCGGGAGGTCCGGGATGAGGGAGTCCAGACACCCAGCAGGGGGGTGGAGCCAGCGCCCGGGGAGGCGATGGGCGAGCGGCACCTGGCGGGGGAGAGCCATCGACGCCTCTTTCTCCCATTGACTTGCCAAGTAGCCCGCTCACCTCCTGGGTGGATGGTGGTGCCGGGATGTCTGAGGCCTGGCTAGGCCCAGGGTTGAGGTCGATCGGGGGCCAGGCGGCCTCGTGGTGGAGTGTCCAAGATGGCGCCCAGGCTGGGCGCGCGGGCCAGTAGTGGGTCGGGCCCACGAGGTCGATATGTTCAGGGGCCGGGGTCCCGGAGGGGACGGAAGACGAGCAGTGGTGGTGTGTGGCACTTGTGTGACCGGGCTCGGGCCTGGTCGGGCCGAGGGGGGAGCGGCCCTTCATGTGGCCTGTCCAACATGCGTCCCCCCCAGCTGAAGGCGGGGAGAGTCACCCATCCTCTTGGGGACTCTCCTCATCGAGGCGGAAAAACCGGGACAGGCCATCCGCGTTGGCGTGATCTGGCCCAGGCCGGTGCTCCACAGTGAAGTCCCTCCCTTGTAGGGAGATGGACCAACGTAGTAGTTTCGGGTTTTCCCCCCGCATCTGCATCAGCCACTGCAGGGGTCGATGGTCGGTCTGCACCCGAAAGTGCGTGCCAAAGAGGTAGGGCCGGAGCTTTTTGAGGGCCCATACCACAGCGAAGGCTTCCCTCTCTATGGTGCTCCAGCGTTGTTCTCGGGGTAGGAGTCGCCTGCTGATGAAGGCCACTGGCTGATCAAGGCCTTCGGTGTTCACTTGAGACAGGACTGCCCCAATGCCATGGTCGGAGGCATCCGTCTGGACGACGAACTCCCGGCTGTAGTCGGGGGCCTGGAGCACAGGGGCGGAGCACATGGCGGCCTTCAATTGTTCGAAGGCTGTTTGACAATCCGGGGTCCAGTTGACTTTCTTGGGTTGATTTTTGGACGTGAGTTCTGTGAGGGGCCCCACTATGGTACCATAGTCTTTCATGTCGATGAGATAGGTGGCAGGGCCCTTGCGCTCGACTACTTTGAAGGGCCCCGTCCATTTGTCTTGCAGGGCGCAGGGTTCGGTGGGGGACATCACCCATACCTGTTGCCCAGGTTCAAATTCGATGGAGGAGGCATTCCGGTCATACCACTTTTTCATGTCCTCTTGACTGGCCTCTAGGTTGGCTTTTGCCAGCTCTCGGAACCGCCGGGTCTGGTTGCGGAGGGTTAGGAAGTATCGGAAAACATCTGGGGGGTTCTTTAGAGGGGGCATCTCCCAGCCTTCCTTGACTAGGCTGAGTGGCCCCCGTACTGGATGTCCATACAGCAGTTCGAACGGGCTGAAGCCGAGGGACTTCTGGGGGACCTCCCGATAGGCGAAGAGGAGGCACGGCAGCAGCACATCCCACTGGCGACGGAGGGGCTCTTCCAACCCCCCAATCATCCCTTTGAGCGTGCAGTTGAACCGCTCAACGAGTCCGTTTCCTTGAGGGTGATAGGGGGTCGTGAATCGGTAGGTAACCCCACATTGTTGCCAGAGGGACTTCATATATTTGGAAATAAAGTTCGTGCCTCTGTCGCTGACGACTTCTCGGGGGAAGCCCACACGGGAGAAGATTCCCATCAGAGCCCGGCCGACTACCGGGGCTGTCACAGTCCGCAGGGGAACAGCCTCGGGGTAGCGGGTGGCGTGGTCCACTAGCACCAGGATGAACCGATGGCCTTGTTTTGTACGCGGGTCCAGGGGCCCCACAATGTCTATTCCGACCCTCTCGAACGGGGTGGTGACCACGGGAAAAGGTTGCAGGGGGGCTTTTAGTTTGCGGCTGCTCTTTCCACTGGCTTGGCACGTGGGGCAAGATCGGCAATGCTGGTGTACATCGTCCCTCATTTTGGGCCAGAAGAAGTGGGTCACCAGGCGGCTGTAGGTTTTATCTTGACCCAGGTGTCCAGCCAGGGGGACATCGTGGGCCAGGTTTAGCAGAAAGCCTCTAAAACGGAGGGGCACCACTAGCACTCGGCTGGCCCCCAACTCCGCGATTCTTTGTTCACTGTATAGCAGATCATTGTCCCAGTAGATCCAATGTTTTCCGGAGGTATCCCCTGCGCTTTGGGCGAGGGCTTGTTGGCGGAGACCCTCGAGGGAGGGACAGGTCTTCTGTTCTTGGCGAAACTGTTCTTGCGTGGGCCCCCCCTCTTGAGGCCACTGGTCGAGGTTAGCGAGGTCTGGAGGTTGAGCTGGTTCTGGGGGGACGTCACGGTCGGTGGTTTCGGCTGGTGCGACCGGAGGCGGAGGCGCCGGCCATTCGGGTTCCTCGGGTCGGGGTTTGGCACGGGCGGCCATGGACCGGGTGGTGACGCATGCCCAGTCTGGGATGCCTAACATCCCCAGGTGTTCTCGTCGTTCTACGGCTGCCCACGGAGAGCTTTCAAGGTCATTCCCCAGGAGGCAGTCTACGGGGGCATCGTCTCGGACCGTTACTTTCAACATGCCGGAGACCCCTCCCCATTCGAAAGGGACGCAGGCCATCCGACACAGACTCTCTGAGTTATCGGCTGAACGGACAGGGCAGAGAATGTTTGGTAGGAACTGTTCTGGGGCCACCAGGTGACAGCGGACGGCTGTCACACTGGCCCCGGTGTCACGGAGGGCTTCGGCCCGGCGTCCATTGATGCTCACCCATTGGCTGTACTTCTGGGTGTTAGCGGGTAGGGGGACCCGCGGGACCATGTCTTTCCCCCCTAAGCAGGCTAGAGCCATGGCGGCTGGCTCCCATTCTTGATGCTCTTGCTCATATTCTTCTTGTTCCTCTGAGATCTGTTCCTCCCCCAGAGCAGCAGCGGCTACTTGGCGGGGTCTTGGGCTCTGATACTGGGGGCAGTTTGGGTCGTTTGCATAGTGGCCGACTCGTTGGCATCGATGGCACGTAACATTGGCTCGATATCCCGGTCGCGCCGGGGTGCTGCCCCGGTTGGCCGGGGGGGTGGTGCTGCTAGCGGGGGCGACCGGAGCGTTGTCTCTTCCACGTCCTTGGCCTCCTCCTCCTCCTCGGGGACGGTGCTGACCGTTGTTGTTCCGGCTCTGTTCATAGGACCCATTCCGGCCCACTCTGGTGATTTCCCACCGGTCAGCTTCGGCTGCGAGCTGCCGGGGATCGGTCAATTTGCTATCGAGGAGGTGCTGGCGGAGCTCAATGAAGCAATTGTTCGATAGATGCTCCCATACCATGAGGTTGAAGAGTTGTTCGTAAGTTGTGACCTTGCTTCCTTTGATCCAGCCCTCGAAGGCTCGGCTAAAATAGTTTACATAGTCCACCCAAGTTGTACCCGGGATGCGGGTGCAGTCTCGGAACCTCTGACGGTACATCTCGGGTGTGAGGCCATAGCGGGTGAGGAGTGCAGCTTTCATATGGTCATAGGAGGTCATCTGGTGGTCCGGGAGCTGTAGCAGGGCGTCGCGGCCCTCGTTGAGGAATCTCCCCCATAGACCGGCTCCCCAGTCGCTTCTATCGATCCGGTGGGCGGTCATAGCGATTTCGTAGGCCTTAAACCATTGCTGGATGTCGTCCTCTCGGAAGTACTCTCGAACGACATCCTTGGGGATGTGTACCTTTTTCTCTGTTGCCCCTGGGGTGTGGGGTTGCTCGGGCACCCCTACTTCTTTATTCTGCTTGCGTAAGTCGATCTCCGCTAATTTTCGCTCGTGTTCATATGCCAATTTCTTCTCCTCGAGCTCCCTTGGTCTCTGTTTTTCCTCTCTTTCTTCTCGGAGACGCAGGTGCTCTAAGTTTATTTTTTGTTCGGCCAACTTAAGTTCAACATCCATTTTGAGCCGGGCCATTTCCAGCTCGTGTAGTCGGGTTTTTTCTCGTTCCTGGATCTCGTCTTGCGAGAGACCCGTTCTTCGCTCTTCAGGGGCTGTGGTTTGTTTTTCTATTGCTGCGATGTTTTGATCGGGGGTTCCGGCAGCCCCGGTTTCTGCCCAAGACTCTAGGGCATGCTTGAAATCGTCCTTGGTACTTAGACCGGTGGTAGCGATACCTAGTTCGATGCAGAATTGTTTTAATTCACGATGGCTGTACTCGTCCAATTTCTCCATCTGAAATTTCTCGGTGGATCCGCTTTCTTTGTTTGACATCGTGATTTCGTCGTGGGGTGAGCTACTCTCTGTACGATAATGCGGTGATTCGGATCGCGCCGCTGGCCACCAATGTTAGACGGACCGGGAGGGTCGGCCGAGGATAAGGGGAGAGGTCTCCGGGGAGAGCCGTCTCCGACGATCGTACAGACAAGTAACTTCCCCCCCACAGACGGACACCACACAAGGGTAAAGTTCAACGATACTTTATAGGCAATTCTTTAAGTACGATGAATGGTACAAGGAGGTCTGGACTCAGGGGTCCCCTCGGTTCTGGTCTCTGGTTTGGGAAAAGGGTAGCGGGACAGTCTTGTTACCAAAAGATGGGAATAGCTCTCAATCCTCGAGCTCGGCGTTCTAGATGATCGGGCCGCGGCGGAGCCAGCAGGTCCCGAGATGGACGAAGGAAGCGACGGTCCGCGGCGGAGCCAGCAGGTCCCGATGAAGATGGTGGTTGCAAACGGTCCGCGGCCACGCCAGCAGGTCCCGACGACGATGAAGGTTTACGAAGGTTACGAAGGTTGCGGCAGCGCCAGCAGGCAGGATGATGATGCGCAAGGCAGAGCTACGGCAGCGCCAGTAGTCCGTCAAGGATGAGTTCTTCTCTGCGTCTCTCGACTCCAGGATACAACTGCCTTCCTGCTCTGGAGCTGCCCCAGTTATAGGGCTGGTGCCCTTTGATGTCCGGACCCTCGCACTTGGAGGTCGGGAGGTCCGGGATGAGGGAGTCCAGACACCCAGCAGGGGGGTGGAGCCAGCGCCCGGGGAGGCGATGGGCGAGCGGCACCTGGCGGGGGAGAGCCATCGACGCCTCTTTCTCCCATTGACTTGCCAAGTAGCCCGCTCACCTCCTGGGTGGATGGTGGTGCCGGGATGTCTGAGGCCTGGCTAGGCCCAGGGTTGAGGTCGATCGGGGGCCAGGCGGCCTCGTGGTGGAGTGTCCAAGATGGCGCCCAGGCTGGGCGCGCGGGCCAGTAGTGGGTCGGGCCCACGAGGTCGATATGTTCAGGGGCCGGGGTCCCGGAGGGGACGGAAGACGAGCAGTGGTGGTGTGTGGCACTTGTGTGACCGGGCTCGGGCCTGGTCGGGCCGAGGGGGGAGCGGCCCTTCATGTGGCCTGTCCAACACGGGGCAGTTGATAACCACTCCTCTTCCTGGGGTGGCTTATCCTGCAACAATTGGTCTAACTTTGGATAATCAGTCCCAAGGATTGCTTGTTCGGGTAACTGAGGAATTAACCCGACAGTCAGAGTAGTGCCTTCATCTTTCGGGTGTCGTATTCTTACTTGTGCAGTTGGATAGGGTTTTGTGTCACCGTGCACACATCTGATTGCTACTGCTCCATCCACGGGACCAATGTGTGTACCTAGGTCTTGGGGCCGTACCACACTGTGTCGACAACCCGTGTCGGTTAAGGCTGTTACTTTCTGTCCGTTCACGGATACAGTGCAATGGTATGGGGGTTGTTTTCTTTCGGAGGAAGAACAATAATAATTACGAACCACACCTATTTCCATGGGTTCCTCCTTCTCCTTTTGTGGACAAAATCGTGCTATGTGGCCCATACCTCCGCATTGGTAACACTGAGGTCCCATTGGGGCCCGTATTATGGGTGATCCGGGTACAATGGCTATAGCTTCGGGTTTTTTCTGTGGAGGTGGGCGAGGGGGTCGATGGAGTACAGGACCACTTGTCTTCCCTGTAAAGTCAGTGCCTTTCTGGAGTTCTTGCGCCCTACTGTAAGCACTTGCAATCTCTACTGCTGTCTCAAGCGTAAGATTGGCCTGTTGTCGAACCCATTTTTGGATAGGAGGATGGAGGGAAGTCAAGTATTGCTCTAAGTAGATTTTTGCCATGATGCCGTTTTTGTCGGTGGTAGTGGGTTTTAACCATCTATCGGCCATGTCTTTTACTCGGAAATACAAAGCTCGTGGTGTCTCCTGGGGACCTTCTTTCATTTGACGAAACTTTTGCCTATATGATTCATCGTCAATTCCTAATCGTTCCATGATACATTTTTTTATATCAGTGTAGGCGACGCCGCCTTGTACCGTTGCCGCCTGATAAGCGGCTTGTAAGTCACCTGATAGCAAGGGACCTAGATACTGGCCCCATTTATCTGCAGGCCACGACGCTGCGGTTGCCATTCTCTCAAAGTTAGTAAAGAAGAAATCGGGGTCTTCTCCACTTACATATCGCTGTAACACGACGGAGGGTAACGTTGTAGGACCTCTCTGTTGTCCCAAAGCCTCTGTCAGTTTTCCCAGTGCTGTCTCTTGCGTTTGTCCTTGACCAGTTATTACTGGTTGTATTTTCGCTCGGTCTTCTTCCACCACAGTCAAGAACCGTTCCATCACCTTTCCCAGGTGTTCTTGATTTTCGGCCATTTTGGCGAGTGCGGCCTCCATCACGCCTTGCGATCCCACTTCTGACACCACTTGTGGGAGCGCAGGTCAGATAAACAGGCGTGGAGGCAGAAGATAGTTTCGAATGGGTTGTTTATTAATAACAGATGGATGAGTAAAGGTTCGTGAATCAACGTGAATGTCCTCGTCCTTTTCTTCCGCTGGTAGAGGGGCTGTGTTAGAGATGTTTCCCGGCTCCTCGTCTTCGGAGTCTTCAGGGTTTCCCCGGAGGCTCATAAAAGAAGCGGAAAAAGAAAGGGGCCGTCAGACTACTGATTCTATGTAACAAGTATAGAAGGATACCGTCACCACACCACGTGTCTTGCTTCCAATAATTTCCGTGTAGATTTAAGAAAAAAGAACAACTAACGGAGAACGTAACATGTGCTAAGCTAGCTAAGGTTGAAATGAATTGAGTTGCAATGGTCATATACTGACACCATCAATTGAAACAAATATGGACTCTCGGTCACCACATCCTATTGGGATGCGTAACCTATAACAGTCAATGAACTTTAAAGAGCGGTTCAACACTTTCTCAAAATAACCACCCGGTTCACGAGTCAAACCAAACTTCTCCGTTTATCAAAAACGTTATGTCAGGACAACTGAGTTACACGGCCGTTAAGTCAGAATACCAGTTTATCTAACATCACTGTTTCGTATTCTACCCTCAGTCCCTTGTAACACCCCACTCACCGGCCCTGCCGTAACTCTCCAGAGTCACGGCCGCTCTCCAGCATCCTCCGGGGGACTCCACCAGTCCTCGCACCACGGTTCGTCCGATTCCTCTTCGGCGCCGTCGTCGTTCCGAAGTCTTCTTCCGCTGGTCTGGTTCCGTTGCAAAGGTTCCGTCTTCTCCGCTGGCGTCTCCTCCGCTGGCGTCTCCTCCGCTGAGTTCCTCTTCCAACCCGACGCGCCTTCGTCCCTGTGAACTCGCCTTTTCATTGGTTCACAAGGTGCACCTCCTGGGTCATGTCCAACCCCTTCCGGGTCCTGACTATCGTTGGCTCTCTGTAGGAACACGGAAAGACGGCATGGAGTTTCAGATTTGGGAGTGGAACTCTCTGTGTCCGAACAATCCGTTGATGAATTAAGAGGCGTAACTGCCCATGGAGCTACAACGGTGAGTTCTTCCTCACAGTAAGTTTTCCCAATCAAGTATTGCTCTGGGGAAACCAGTATATCTTTTACCATAGTGATGCTGGCACCTGTATCCCTCAGGGCTTCTACTCTAGTTCCCTTAATGGAGGGGTATTGCAAGTATTTTTTGCAATTGGGTGGCCAACCAGCTACATTTGCACTCCATTTCCCCCAAAGAGACTAGACTAGCTTGAGTGTATTCCCAGATTTGCTCTGGGCACTCCTCTGATCCCATCTGTAGAATCACTGTCCCTGGGTGCCTTGGCGGCTTTGTTGTAGGGGCAGTTTTTGTCTACAGTTGAATGTCCCAACTTTTTACAGTTGTTACAAAAGGCCTTGTTAGGATCAAAGTTCGTTCCCCATAGCCGTGGTTCCCAAACTGTGCGCCGCGGCACCCCGGTGCGCCGTTATGCGTTGCCAGGGGCGCCGCGGCACTATGTGGGAAATTGCAGTGGCAACTCTAGACATTTAGAAATGACACCTGCATAATCGTTATAGCTCCGCCGCTTTAAGGAAACAGGAATATAAAGAAAGGGTAGTCTGATCTGTAAGCAACATGCAGAGTGGAGCTGCAGGGGCTCTTGGAAGGGGTGAAACACCAGCAAGGCCTCATTAACATGCAAATGGTCTTTTAAAGACCTGTGAAGTGCTCGGTGTGGCTGCTTGAGTGCCCAGGAGGTCTTATCCACAGGCTTCCACACACAACTGGGGGGGACTGAAGCCCTTTGAGTTCAATGGGTGTTGCGCGCCTGAGTCTGAGGGCACAAAGAGAACAGGCATGAAGATAATGGATAGAGGGCACGAAGGGAGCAGACATGGAGGAAAGGGGCAGTCTCAGGGCACAAAGGGAGCAGGCATGGAGATAATGGATAGAGGGCACGAAGGGAGCAGACATGGAGGAAAGGGGCAGTCTCAGGGCACAAAGGGAGCAGGCATGGAGATAATGGATAGAGGGCACGAAGGGGGCAGACATGGAGGAAAGGGGCAGTCTCAGGCAGTCTCAGGGCACGAAGGGAGAAGGCATGGAAGGAAGGGGCAGTCTCAGGGCACAAAGGAAGAAGGCATGGAGGAAGGGGCAGTCTCAGGGCACGAAGGGAGCAGGCATGGAGTAAGGGGGCAGTCTCAGGGCACGAAGGGAGCAGGCATGGAGGAAAGAGGCAGTCTTAGAGCAGGCATGAGGGAAAGGGGCAGTCTCAGGGCACGAAGGGAGCAGGCATGGAGGAAAGGGGCAGTCTCAGGGCACGAAGGGAGCAGGCATGGAGGAAAGGAGCAGTCTCAGGGCACGAAGGGAGCAGGCATGGAGGAAAGGGGCAGTCTCAGGGCACGAAGGGAGCAGACATGGAGGAAAGGGGCCGCCTCAGGGCACGAAGGGAGCAGGCATGGAGGAAAGGGGCAGTCTCAGGGCACGAAGGGAGCAGGCGGAGGAAAGGGGCAGTCTCAGGGCACGAAGGGAGCAGGCATGGAGTAAAGGGGCAGTCTGAGGGCACAAAGGGAGCAGGCATGGAGGATAGGGGCAGTCTCAGGGCACGAAGGGAGCAGGCATGGAGGAAAGGGCACGAAGGGAGCAGGCATGGAGGAAGGGGGCAGTCTCAGGGCACGAAGGGAGCAGGCATGGAGGGGAGGGGCAGTCTCGGAACGAAGGGAGCAGGCATGGAGGAAAGGGGCACTCTCAGGGCATGAAGGGAGCAGGCATGGAGGAAAGGGGCAGTCTCAGGGCACGAAGGGAGCAGGCATGGAGGAAAGGGGCAGTCTCAGGGCACGAAGGGAGCAGCGACGGAGGAAAGGGGCCGTCTCAGGGCACGAAGGGAGCAGGCATGGAGGAAAGGGGCAGTCTCAGGGCATGAGAGAGAAGGCAGGGAGGAAAGGGGCAGACTCAGGGCACAAAGGGAGCAGGCATGGAGGAAAGGGGCAGTCTCAGGGCACAAAGGGAGCAGGCATGGAGGAAAGGGGCAGTCCCAGGGCACGAAGGGAGCAGGCATGGAGGAAAGGGGCAGTCTCAGGGCACGAAGGGAGCAGGCATGGAGGAAAGGGGCAGTCTCAGGGCACGAAGGGAGCAGGCATGGAGGAAAGGGGCAGTCTCAGGGCACAAAGGGAGAAGGCATGGAGGAAAGGGGCAGTCTCAGGGCACGAAGGGAGCAGGCAGGGAGGAAAGGGGCAGTCTCAGAGCACGAAGAGAGAATGGAGGAAAGGGGCAGTCTCAGGGCACGAAGGGAGCAGACATGGAGGAAAGGAGCAGTTTCAGGGCACGAAGGGAGCAGACATGGAGGAAAGGAGCAGTTTCAGGGCACAAAGGGAGCAGGCATGGAGGGAAGGGGCAGTCTCAGGGCACGAAAAGAGAAGGCATGAAGGAAAGGGGCAGTCTCAGGGCACGAAGGGAGCAGGCATGGAGAAAAGGGGCAGTCTCACAGCACAAAGGGAGCAGGCATGGAGGAAAGGGGCAGTCTCAGGGCACGAAGGGAGCAGGCATGGAGGAAAGGGGCAGTCTCAGGGCACAAAGGGAGCAGGCATGGAGGGAAGGGGCAGTCTCAGGGCACGAAAAGAGAAGGCATGAAGGAAAGGGGCAGTCTCAGGGCACGAAGGGAGAAAGGAGGAAAGGGGCAGTCTCAGGGCACGAAGGGAGCAGGCATGGAGGAAAGGGGCATTCTCTGGGAACGAAGGGAGCAGGCATGGAGGAAAGGGGCAGTCTCTGGGAACAAAGGGAGCAGGCATGGAGGAAAGGGGCAGTCTCAGGGTGTTGGACAGGCCACGTGTAAGGCTCGCTCCCCCCCCGCACGACCAGGCCCGAGCCCGGCTCTTCAGGTGTTACACGCAACAACCACCCGTTTCCCGTCTCATATGGGACCCCTGCCCCTGAACATCTCCACCTCATGGGCCCGATTCCCTACCGGCCCTCTCGCCCGGCCTGGGCGCCATCTTGGACACAGCACCACGAGGCCGCATGGCCTCCGATCGACCCTAACCCTGGGCCTGGCCAGGCCCCGACATCCCGGCACCACCATCCACCCAGGAGGTGAGCGGACTACTTGGCAGGTCAATGGGAGAAAGAGGTGTCGATGGCTCTCCCCCGCCAGGTGCCGATCGCCCCCAGCTCCCCCAGGCGCTGGCTCCACCCCCCCGCTGGGTGTCTGGACTCCCTCATCCCGGACCTCCCGACCTCCAAGTGCGAGGGTCCGGACATCAAAGGGCGCCAGACCTATAACTGGGGCAGCTCCAGAGCAGGAAGGCAGTTGTATCCTGGAGTCGAGAGACGCAGTGAAGAACTCATCCTTGACGGACTACTGGCGCTGCCGTAGCCCTGCCTTGCGAACTATCGACCTGCCTGCTGGCGCTGCCGCAACCTTCTGAAACCTTCATCGTCGTCGGGACCTGCTGGCGTGGCCGCGGACCGTTTGTAACCACCACCTTCATCGGGACCTGCTGGCTTCGCCGCGGACCGTCGCTACCTTCAACCATCTCGGGACCTGCTGGCTCCACCGCGGCCTGACCATCTAGAATGCCGAGCTCGAGGATTGTGAGCTATTTCATCTACCAGATTGGTAACAAGACTGTCCCGCTACCCTTTCCCCAACCAAGAGACTAGAATAGAGGGGACCCCTGAGTCCAGACCTCCTTGTACCATTTCACCGTACTTGAAGTTTTGCTTATAAAGAACGTTGAACCTTATCCTTGTGTGGTGTACGTCTGTGGGGGGGAAGTTACTTGTCTGTACGATCGCTGGAGACGGCTCTCCCCGGAGACCTCTCCCCTTGTCCTCGGCCGACCCTCCCGGTCCGTCTAACATTGGTGGCCAGCGGCGCGATCCGAATCAACGCATAATCGTACAGAGCGTAGCTCACCCCACGACAAAACCACATTATCCAGTATTTGGGTGTCTTTCATAGATTCACATGCCTGAATCATTCCCCGTCGCCGAGACGGGAGCCTCCGGTACATAAAAAAGTAATGTCCTAAGGACATACATAGAGAATATAGGCCGAAGGGCCTCCCCTTTTGGGGCCTTTCCACGTCCTTATGTAAAAGGACCGAACTCTCATCGTTAGCCAATCAGCTCCGACCTCCTTCTAGAACCTTCCCGGGAGGAGCCTCCGTCCCTCAGATTTTTCTACCGCACGTTGTGCTAGGGAGTCTCCAACCTGAGCTCTTCAGGTTTCCAAAATTCGAAGTCTCAAACTTCACCGAAATTCACTTTTACGAAAAGGATTTCATCCTAGCATCGACTACATGTCGGAATCTAATAAGAAAACTTCGTCCATGGCGGACTCACAGAAGAAAGCCCTCCTAAGGGCCTGCTCCTCCTGCGGCAAGCAGCGGATTCAAGCGGAGGACAAGCACGACCTGTGCATATATTGCCTGTACCCTGACCACGTCACTGACAAGTGTAGGGTGTGTAGAGCCTTCCCAAAGAAGACGGTTAAGGAACGGGAAACTCGCCTTCGCGAATGGCTCGACAGGCTTAAGGTCCGAGACACTCTGGAATCTTCCGAGGGTAGTGTCTCCGCGACCTCCAAAGTCTCCAAGAAGAGACCCAGGGTGCAGTCCCCTGGAGAGACAGACACTCCTCCTAAGAAGGCGCGGAAGCCTTCGGAGGCACGCTCCACCACCTCCTCCGTGTCTGTTAAGGATGGCCAGAGGTTCAAGAAGCCCGCTCCATCTACTAAGCGGACCACCTCAGTCACGACCACTGTGTCGACTACTACGGCCTCATCGCCCTCCGCGGCGACCACGACGACCACCACTGCGTCCTCGGGCGCACCGGTCTCCTCGACCATTCCTCTGAAAACCTCGAAGGCCGCCTCTTCGTCACCTAAGAGGTCTAAATCTTCAGGTACGCCTTCGCCGAAAACACCTCATACCGAAGGCTCGTCACCCAAGACATCGAAGTCAAGTTCGTCTCCTAAACAGTCGAAGTCAAGTTCAAAAACCACACCTTCGACTAAGGCATCTCAAGTCCACGACCCTACCATCAGTAAGGCGGCGAAACCCTTATCCCCGCAAAAATTGGTACCATTAACCCTGACGGAGGTGCCCAAATCACCAACACACAGGGCGGGAGCGCCATCTTCACGCACGTCGTCGGAAGAGGCCCCGGCGCCATCTTGGAAAGAATCGAGATTGGTCGAAGTCTCTATTCACTCGAGTCCAACACCCTCGGTTCGCCCAACGGTGGAATTGGCACCCGAAGAAGAACAAGACACACTACAAAGTGAAGAGTCGGACGAAGAACAGGAGGTTCACGAAGAACACCAGGACGTCCAAGAGATCAGGGACGGAGTGACGTATCAAGACAGCTCCCTGACCGTAGACACGGTGAAAACCCCGATGATCTGTTTGCCACTGTCTCTGGTCAACGATTTGAAATCCCTGGTGCAGGACTATAAACGAAGGTTCCCGGACGCAGACAGCGGTGCCCAGGTACCGGTCACCCAAGCGCAACCGTCGGCCTCGCACCCTTCCGCTCCCCCGGCCCGTCCTCGGAGCCAACTCCGACCGCAAACACAGGCGGAGGACTCATCGGAAAGCGAGGAGGATGACACGGACTTAGAGGAAGGCGAGGTGCAAGACGTCGCCTCGGACCACAGGGACGACGATGCCGAGGCTGCGTCATCACACCATTCGTCTGCCCCGGCATCCCCGAGACCGCGCCACTCTGAAGCGGCGGACGTGGGAGGTTTCCACAAACTGGTGGACAGAGCTGCAAGGAGGTTTCACATGGCGGTGGAATCCGCGGAAACGGAATGCTTCCTCCATGATTTCAAGGAGCACACACAGAAATCAGCCAAGTCTATTCCTTTGATAGACTTTCTTTGGGAACAGGGCAAGAAGCTGATGCTCACGCCTGCCTCGGTGCCGGCGGTGGTTCCGCGCCTAGACAAAAAATATAAGGCCCCGAACTCGGCACCTGCCTGCCTGACCGGCCACCCCAAACCGGACTCGGTTGTCACTCAGGCGGCCCAAAAACAATCCCGAAACCCCTCCTCGCCGCTGTCCGCGCCCCCGGACAAGGAAGGAAGGAAGCTGGACACCATAGGCAAGAGGTTCTCCACCACATCCGCCATGTCCATCAAGGTGGCAAACTCCATCGCCCTCCTGGGCCGCTACAACCGCCAGCTATGGGAAGACATAGCTCCCTACCTGCAAGGCCTGCCGGACACGGCCCAGGACGAGGTGAAAGCTCTTCTGGCGGAGGGACAAAACTCCGCGGCTGAAATTATCGACTGCGCCATAGACGCGGCCATGACGGGATTCCGCCAGTTGGCCGGGGCTGCCGTGCTCCGCCGCCAGGGCTGGCTCAAGGCTACGTCTTTTCGGCAGGAGGTCCAAGCTAAGGTGCTGGATATGCCGTTCGATGGGCAATTCCTCTTTGGGGAAAAGATAGACGAGGCACTCCAGGCCATCAAGAAAGACACCGACACGGCGAGGGCTCTGGGCTCCCTCCAGTCCCGGAACCAATCCTTTCGGGGAGGCCGCTCCAGAGGTCAGTACTCCTACAGAGGTTCCTACCAAAATCGGTCGTCCTATTCCTATGGCAACAGGAACCAACCACAACAGAAACAACAGTCCCGACAGTCATCCTACGGGAGATCGTCCTTCAGAGGCAAATCCGCCAAGAAGGGCGCTGGCGGCCGCCAGTGACCACTTACTCCAGCCAGTCCCACCACCGTCTCCATCCTTTCGAATTGGGGGAAAACTGACCCACTTCCTCCACAATTGGCGAAAAATCACTACGGATCGGTGGGTACTACAAATAATTCAATTTGGACATTCCCTCGAACTGATCAACACCCCTCCCAACACACCCCCGCTGAAGCGTGCTCACAGACACCTGCACCTCCTTCTCCAGGAAGTCTCTGCCATGTTGGACAAAGGAGCCATCGAAAAGGTCCCGGACTCCCAGAAAGGGAAGGGTTTTTATTCCCACTTCTTCCTGGTCCAACAGAAAGGGGACAAGTGGAGGCCGATCTTAGACCTCCGGGCACTCAATGCCTTCCTACGGAGTCAATCCTTCCGGATGGTCACAATCCAGGAGATCCTAGGAGCACTGGAAAGAGGCGACTCGATGGTCTCCCTGGACTTGCAGGACGCCTACTACCATGTCCCCATACTCGTCAGGCACAGGAAATACCTAAGGTTCGAAATAGCGGGCAGACATTACCAGTTCAAGGTCTTGCCGTTTGGCCTCAAATCTGCCCCACGTATCTTCACAAAGTGCTTGGCGCCCGTGGCTGCCTTCCTGCGACAAAGGGGTCACCAGGTGTTCCCCTACCTGGACGACTGGCTGGTGAAGGCTCCTTCCCCGGAGGACGCGCTGGCTTCCTTCAACGCCTGCAGCGCTCTTTTCCAACAGCTGGGTCTAACGATCAACCTCAAAAAATCATGCACTACTCCGTCAACGAGGATCACCTTCCTAGGGGCTACCCTGGACACGGAGCGTGCGAAGGCTTTCCCCTCAGAGGACAGGATTTGCAAGGTACTGTCTCTGGCCGCGGCTGTGGCCAAGAAGCCTCGCATCAAGGTCCGGACGTTCACCTCTTTGCTAGGGATGATGTCTTCATGCATTCTCCTCGTACCGCACTGCAGGCTCCGCATGCGCCCCCTACAGGAAGCGTTGGCGAGACAATGGAAACAGTGTTCGGGCTCCTTCGACGACATTCTCAAAATCACGCCGGCCATCATAAAGGCCCTGCTGTGGTGGAGAAACAGGACTCACCTGACGGCCGGTTTGCCGTTCCTCCTGCCGCCGGCACCACTGGTCATCACGACCGATGCCTCACTGGAAGGCTGGGGCGCAGTACTGTTAGACCTTCGAGTCAGCGGCAAATGGGACGCCCAGGAGACACAACTACACATCAACCTCCTGGAACTGAGGGCAGTGTACCTGGCTCTTCAGGCCTTCCTGCCACGCATCGGCTCTTCCCCTGTGCTCGTCAAAACAGACAACACCACGACGATGCACTACCTGAACAAACAGGGGGGAACGCGATCTCTCTCTCTCTCACGAGAATCGCAAAAAATCTGGAACTGGTTGGTGGCGCACGGCCTCTCCCTCAAGGCGGAGTACGTTCCAGGGAAGGAGAACACTATCGCGGATGCCCTCAGCAGGCAGACCTCTCTCTCCCACGAATGGGAGCTCAACGACGACACGGTGGCCCACGTCTTCTCACAATGGGGCACCCCGAGGATCGATCTCTTCGCGACGGCAGAGAACACCAAATGCCGAAGCTTCGCAAGCTGGCATCCCCAACGGGGGTCGCTGGGAAATGCTTTTTCCATCGGCTGGTCCAGCGTGTTTGCGTACGCTTTTCCGCCGTTCCCGATGATACCGAGGCTCCTCCGGAAGATGAGGACGGAACCGTGCACGCTGATCCTGATTGCTCCGTACTGGCCGAGACAACATTGGTTCTCGGATCTTCTTCGCCTATCCATCAGGCCGCCGATTCACCTGCGACAACTCCCGAACCTCTTGACAATGTCCGGAGGCCAGGTACACCACCCGAACCTCCGTTCGCTCAACTTATCGGCTTGGCTCCTGAGCACTGTGAGTTCGGGGAGCTAGACATACCACAGGACTGCAGGGCAGTACTGGCCAAAGCGAGAGCGAGCAGCACGACCAAGACCTACTCGCTGAAATGGAAGAGGTTCTGCGTATGGTGTTCGGAACACGACTTACACCCGCTCCGGGTCACCCCAGTACAGCTGCTACCGTACCTACTGCACCTGGCTACATCGGGACTGGCTCACGCCTCCATTAAGGTTCATCTGGCTGCGATTTCTAGGTTCACCAGGACCCCTTCGGGACCCTCCCTCTGGTCCAGTCGACTGGTGAAGCAATTTCTAAAAGGACTCTACAGATCCTTTCCGAGGCCTCGGAAAGTTCCTCCAACCTGGCAGTTGAACTTGGTGCTAAACCAATTGATGAAACACCCATTCGAGCCCATACACCGGGCGTCGCTCAAGCATCTTTCCTGGAAAACGGCTCTCCTGCTAGCCCTGACGTCGGCCAGAAGGGTCAGCGAACTTCAGGCGCTGTCCATTCAGGAACCGTATCTCCAATTCAGGCACGACCGAGTGGTACTCCGGCCCAACCCGAAATTCATTCCCAAAGTGCCGTCAGACTTTCATCTGAACGAACCAATTGTCCTCAAGTCGTTCTTTCCGGACCCTTCCACGACAGCGGAAAGGGCGCTGCATTCCCTGGACATTAAAAGGTGTCTCAAATTCTACTTGGACAGGACCAAAGACATCAGGAAGTCTTCTCAACTCTTTGTAGCCTACAGCAACCCGCGCATGGGGTTACCCTTGACAAAACAGAGCATCTCACGCTGGATTTCTTCAGCAATTGCTTTCTGCCATGATCAGGCCGGACGGCCTTTGACAGACCGAGTGGCTGCCCACTCGACCAGAGCGATGTCAACGTCAGCGGCGCTCTTCGCTGGAGTGTCCATCCTGGACATCTGCCGAGCGGCGACATGGAAGTCCCCGCATACCTTTTCCAGGCACTACTGCCTGGACATCGAACTGCAGAAGGACGCTGCAGTGGGACAAGCGGTGCTGCGCCATCTCTTCCAATAAGGTGAGCCTTACCTCGTCCCGCCATCCAGGTATGCACATTCTTAATGGTTTTCTCTGCTATATGCATGAATATATATATTACCATGTTTTCTCTCAGGTTGCCTGTACTTTCTGCAGGCCTACTGTATGTGAGAATGTGCCTTACCACTATGCATGTATAACTGCTGGCTACTCTGATTCAGGCATGTGAATCTATGAAAGACACCCAAATACTGGATAAGAAATGCGTTACTTACCTGTAACAGCAGTTATCCAGTATTGGTGTCTTTCATAGATTCACATGCAACCCTCCCGCCTCCCCGGTAAGGACTCACGTACCTCTAGGTCTACATTGCGACACCCTAGCTGGGTGCGTACGAAAATCTGAGGGACGGAGGCTCCTCCCGGGAAGGTTCTAGAAGGAGGTCGGAGCTGATTGGCTAACGATGAGAGTTCGGTCCTTTTACATAAGGACGTGGAAAGGCCCCAAAAGGGGAGGCCCTTCGGCCTATATTCTCTATGTATGTCCTTAGGACATTACTTTTTTATGTACCGGAGGCTCCCGTCTCGGCGACGGGGAATGATTCAGGCATGTGAATCTATGAAAGACACCAATACTGGATAACTGCTGTTACAGGTAAGTAACGCATTTCATGTCAACCAAAGAAAGCGGATCCACCGAAAAATTCCAGATGGAGAAATTGGAAGAATACAGCCATCGTGAGTTGAAACAATTCTGCATTGAATTAGGTATCGCTACCACCGGTCTGAGTACTAAAGACGATTTCAAGCACGCCATTGAGTCATGGGCAGAAACCGGGGCCGTCAGACCCCCGGACCAAAATGTCGCAGCAGCAGAGAAAGACACCACGGCTCCCGAGGAGCGAAGAACGGGTCTCTCGCAAGATGAGATCCAAGAACGAGAAAGAAACCGACTACATGAACTAGAAATGGCCCGGCTCAAAATGGATGGCGAACTCAAATTAGCCGAACAAAAACTGAACCTGGAACATCTGCTGCTCCGAGAAGAACGGGAAGAGAAACAGAGACAAAGAGAGCTTGAAGAGAAGAGACTGGCGTATGAACACGAGCGCAAATTAGCTGAGATAGACTTACTGTTAGACGGACCGGGAGGGTCGGCCGAGGATAAGGGGAGAGGTCTCCGGGGAGAGCCGTCTCCGACGATCGTACAGACAAGTAACTTCCCCCCCACAGACGGACACCACACAAGGGTAAAGTTCAACGATACTTTATAGGCAATTCTTTAACTACGAAGAATGGTACAAGGAGGTCTGGACTCAGGGGTCCCCTCGATTCTGGTCTCTGGTTTGGGAGAAGGGTAGCGGGACAGTCTTGTTACCAAAAGATGGGAATAGCTCTCAATCCTCGAGCTCGGCGTTCTAGATGATCGGGCCGCGGCGGAGCCAGCAGGTCCCGAGATGGACGAAGGAAGCGACGGTCCGCGGCGGAGCCAGCAGGTCCCGATGAAGATGGTAGTTACAAACGGTCCGCGGCCACGCCAGCAGGTCCCGACGACGATGAAGGTTTACGAAGGTTACGAAGGTTGCGGCAGCGCCAGCAGGCAGGACGATGATGCGCAAGGCAGAGCTACGGCAGCGCCAGTAGTCCGTCAAGGATGAGTTCTTCTCTGCGTCTCTCGACTCCAGGATACAACTGCCTTCCTGCTCTGGAGCTGCCCCAGTTATAGGGCTGGTGCCCTTTGATGTCCGGACCCTCGCACTTGGAGGTCGGGAGGTCCGGGATGAGGGAGTCCAGACACCCAGCAGGGGGGTGGAGCCAGCGCCCGGGGAGGCGATGGGCGAGCGGCACTTGGCGGGGGAGAGCCATCGACGCCTCTTTCTCCCATTGACTTGCCAAGTAGCCCGCTCACCTCCTGGGTGGATGGTGGTGCCGGGATGTCTGAGGCCTGGCTAGGCCCAGGGTTGAGGTCGATCGGGGGCCAGGCGGCCTCGTGGTGGAGTGTCCAAGATGGCGCCCAGGCTGGGCGTGCGGGCCAGTAGTGGGTCGGGCCCACGAGGTCGATATGTTCAGGGGCCGGGGTCCCGGAGGGGACGGAAGACGAGCAGTGGTGGTGTGTGGCACTTGTGTGACCGGGCTCGGGCCTGGTCGGGCCGAGGGGGGAGCGGCCCTTCATGTGGCCTGTCCAACATGCGTCCCCCCCAGCTGAAGGCGGGGAGAGTCACCCATCCTCTTGGGGACTCTCCTCGTCGAGGCGGAAAAACCGGGACAGGCCATCCGCGTTGGCGTGATCTGGCCCAGGCCGGTGCTCCACAGTGAAGTCCATCCCTTGTAGGGAGATGGACCAACGTAGTAGTTTCGGGTTTTCCCCCCGCATCTGCATCAGCCACTGCAGGGGTCGATGGTCGGTCTGCACCCGAAAGTGTGTGCCAAAGAGGTAGGGCCGGAGCTTTTTGAGGGCCCATACCACAGCGAAGGCCTCCCTCTCTATGGTGCTCCAGCGTTGTTCTCGGGGTAGGAGTCGCCTGCTGATGAAGGCCACGGGCTGATCAAGGCCTTCGGTGTTCACCTGAGACAGGACTGCCCCAATGCCATGGTCGGAGGCATCCGTCTGGACGACGAACTCCCGGCTGTAGTCGGGGGCCTGGAGCACAGGGGCGGAGCACATGGCGGCCTTCAATTGTTCGAAGGCTGTTTGACAATCCGGGGTCCAGTTGACTTTCTTGGGTTGATTTTTGGACGTGAGTTCTGTGAGGGGCCCCACTATGGTACCATAGTCTTTCACGAACCTTCGGTAATAGCCCGTGAGGCCCAGGAAGGCGCGTACCTCGGTCTGGGTGATGGGGGGCTGCCAGGACTGGATGGCGGCAATCTTGAGCTGCAGAGGGGCCACCAGACCGCTTCCCACCTGGTGTCCGAGGTAGGTTACGGACCCCTGGCCAATTTGGCATTTGCTGGCCTTAATCGTGAGGCCAGCCCGCTGGAGGGCCTGTAGCACCGCTTGGAGGTGGTGGAGGTGCTCGGGCCAATGGTGGCTGTATACAGCGATGTCGTCTAGGTAGGCGGCGCTGAATCCTTCGAGCCCTGCCAGGACCTGGTTGACGAGCCGCTGAAATGTTGCTGGAGCATTCTTCATGCCAAAGGGCATGACCTTGAAATGGTAATGGCCATCAGGGGTGGAAAAGGCAGAACGTTCTTGGGCCCGGGGTGTGAGGCCGATCTGCCAGTAGCCCGCCGTCAGGTCGAAAATACTGAGGTAGCGGGCAGCTCCCATGCGGTCGATTAGTTCGTCTGCCCGGGGGATGGGATGTGCGTCTGTTCGGGTGACCGCATTCAAGCCCCGGTAGTCGACGCAGAACCGGAGTTCTGGTGTGGTGCCGGGAGCGGCTGCTTTGGGGACCAGGACTACAGGGCTGGCCCAGGGGCTGTCTGAGGGCTCGATGACCCCGAGCGTGAGCATTTTGGTTACTTCTTCCTGGATGCAGGCCCGTACCCGATCTGGCACGCGGTAGGCCCGGTGGCGGATAGGGGGGTTGTCCCCCGTGTCCACGTCGTGCACACACCAGGAAGTGACACCTGGGGTGAGGGAAAACAGGCTGGCGAACTGCAACAGAAGGTCTCGACACTCCTGGCGTTGTTCCCGGGTGAGGGCCTCCGAGAGTCGGACCCCATCCACGGAGCCGTCTTTCTCCCGAGTCCGTAGGAGGTCAGGGAGGGGCTCGGAGTCTTCTTCGGCCCCATTGTCTGTGGCCATCAGGAGGCTGAGTTCTGAACGCACAAAGTGGGGTTTCAGTCTATTAGCGTGGAGGACCCGGAGGGGGTTCCGGGCAGATTCCATGTCGATGAGATAGGTGGCAGGGCCCTTGCGCTCGACTACTTTGAAGGGCCCCGTCCATTTGTCTTGCAGGGCGCAGGGTTCGGTGGGGGACATCACCCATACCTGTTGCCCAGGTTCAAATTCGATGGAGGAGGCATTCCGGTCATACCACTTTTTCATGTCCTCTTGACTGGCCTCTAGGTTGGCTTTTGCCAGCTCTCGGAACCGCCGGGTCTGGTTGCGGAGGGTTAGGAGGTATCGGAAAACATCTGGGGGGTTCTTTAGAGGGGGCATCTCCCAGCCTTCCTTGACTAGGCTGAGTGGCCCCCGTACTGGATGTCCATACAGCAGTTCAAACGGGCTGAAGCCGAGGGACTTCTGGGGGACCTCCCGATATGCGAAGAGGAGGCACGGCAGCAGCACATCCCACTGGCGACGGAGGGGCTCTTCCAACCCCCCAATCATCCCTTTGAGCGTGCGGTTGAACCGCTCAACGAGTCCGTTTCCTGGAGGGTGATAGGGGGTCGTGAATCGGTAGGTAACCCCACATTGTTGCCAGAGGGACTTCATATATTTGGAAATAAAGTTTGTGCCTCTGTCGCTGACGACTTCTCGGGGGAAGCCCACACGGGAGAAGATTCCCATCAGAGCCCGGCCGACTACCGGGGCTGTCACAGTCCGCAGGGGAACAGCCTCGGGGTAGCGGGTGGCGTGGTCCACTAGCACCAGGATGAACCGATGGCCTTGTTTTGTACGCGGGTCCAGGGGCCCCACAATGTCTATTCCGACCCTCTCGAACGGGGTGGTGACTACGGGAAAAGGTTGCAGGGGGGCTTTTAGTTTGCGGCCGCTCTTTCCACTGGCTTGGCACGTGGGGCAAGATCGGCAATGCTGGTGTACATCGTTCCTCATTTTGGGCCAGAAGAAGTGGGTCACCAGGCGGCTGTAGGTTTTATCTTGACCCAGGTGTCCAGCCAGGGGGACATCGTGGGCCAGGTTTAGCAGAAAGCCTCTAAAACGGAGGGGCACCACTAGCACTCGCCTGGCCCCCAACTCCGCGATTCTTTGTTCACTGTATAGCAGATCATTGTCCCAGTAGATCCAATGTGTTCCGGAGGTATCCCCTGCGCTTTGGGCGAGGGCTTGTTGGCGGAGTCCCTCGAGGGAGGGACAGGTCTTCTGTTCTTGGCGAAACTGTTCTTGCGTGGGCCCCCCCTCTTGAGGCCACTGGTCGAGGTTAGCGAGGTCTGGAGGTTGAGCTGGTTCTGGGGGGACGTCACGGTCGGTGGTTTCGGCTGGGGCGACCGGAGGCGGAGGCACCGGCCATTCGGGTTCCTCGGGTCGGGGTTTGGCACGGGCGGCCATGGACCGGGTGGTGACGCATGCCCAGTCCGGGATGCCTAACATCCCCAGGTGTTCTCGTCGTTCTACGGCTGCCCACGGAGAGCTTTCAAGGTCATTCCCCAGGAGGCAGTCCACGGGGGCATCGTCTCGGACCGTTACTTTCAACATGCCGGAGACCCCTCCCCATTCGAAAGGGACGCAGGCCATCCGACAAAGACTCTCTGAGTTATCGGCTGAACGGACAGGGCAGAGAATGTTTGGTAGGAACTGTTCTGGGGCCACCAGGTGACAGCGGACGGCTGTCACACTGGCCTCGGTGTCACGGAGGGCTTCGGCCCGGCGTCCATTGATGCTCACCCATTGGCTGTACTTCTGGGTGTTAGCGGGTAGGGGGACCCGCGGGACCATGTCTTTCCCCCCTAAGCAGGCTAGAGCCATGGCGGCTGGCTCCCATTCTTGATGCTCTTGCTCATATTCTTCTTGTTCCTCTGAGATCTGTTCCTCCCCCAGAGCAGCAGCGGCTACTTGGCGGGGTCTTGGGCTCTGATACTGGGGGCAGTTTGGGTCGTTCGCATAGTGGCCGACTCGTTGGCATCGATGGCACGTAACATTGGCTCGATATCCCGGTCGCGCCGGGGTGCTGCCCCGGTTGGCCGGGGGGGTGGTGCTGGTAGCGGGGGCGACCGGAGCGTTGTCTCTTCCACGTCCTTGGCCTCCTCCTCCTCCTCGGGGACGGTGCTGACCGTTGTTGTTCCGGCTCTGTTCATAGGACCCATTCCGGCCCACTCTGGTGATTTCCCACCGGTCAGCTTCGGCTGCGAGCTGCCGGGGATCGGTCAATTTGCTGTCGAGGAGGTGCTGGCGGAGCTCAATGAAGCAATTGTTCGATAGATGCTCCCATACCATGAGATTGAAGAGTTGTTCGTAAGTTGTGACCTTGCTTCCTTTGATCCAGCCCTCGAAGGCTCGGCTAAAATAGTTTACATAGTCCACCCAAGTTGTACCCGGGATGCGGGTGCAGTCTCGGAACCTCTGACGGTACATCTCGGGTGTGAGGCCATAGCGGGTGAGGAGTGCAGCTTTCATATGGTCATAGGAGGTCATCTGGTGGTCCGGGAGCTGTAGCAGGGCGTCGCAGCCCTCGTTGAGGAATCTCCCCCATAGACCGGCTCCCCAGTCGCTTCTATCGATCCGGTGGGCGGTCATAGCGATTTCGTAGGCCTTAAACCATTGCTGGATGTCGTCCTCTCGGAAGTACTCTCGAACGACATCCTTGGGGATGTGTACCTTTTTCTCTGTTGCCCCTGGGGTGTGGGGTTGCTCGGGCACCCCTACTTCTTTATTCTGCTTGCGTAGGTCGATCTCAGCTAATTTTCGCTCGTGTTCATATGCCAATTTCTTCTCCTCGAGCTCCCTTTGTCTCTGTTTTTCCTCTCTTTCTTCTCGGAGACGCAGGTGCTCTAAGTTTATTTTTTGTTCGGCCAACTTAAGTTCAACATCCATTTTGAGCCGGGCCATTTCCAGCTCGTGTAGTCGGGTTTTTTCTCGTTCCTGGATCTCGTCTTGCGAGAGACCCGTTCTTCGCTCTTCAGGGGCTGTGGTTTGTTTTTCTATTGCTGCGATGTTTTGATCGGGGGTTCCGGCAGCCCCGGTTTCTGCCCAAGACTCTAGGGCATGCTTGAAATCGTCCTTGGTACTTAGACCGGTGGTAGCGATACCTAGTTCGATGCAGAATTGTTTTAATTCACGATGGCTGTACTCGTCCAATTTCTCCATCTGAAATTTCTCGGTGGATCCGCTTTCTTTGTTTGACATCGTGATTTCGTCGTGGGGTGAGCTACTCTCTGTACGATAATGCGGTGATTCGGATCGCGCCGCTGGCCACCAATGTTAGACGGACCGGGAGGGTCGGCCGAGGATAAGGGGAGAGGTCTCCGGGGAGAGCCGTCTCCGACGATCGTACAGACAAGTAACTTCCCCCCCACAGACGGACACCACACAAGGGTAAAGTTCAACGATACTTTATAGGCAATTCTTTAAGTACGATGAATGGTACAAGGAGGTCTGGACTCAGGGGTCCCCTCGATTCTGGTCTCTGGTTTGGGAGAAGGGTAGCGGGACAGTCTTGTTACCAAAAGATGGGAATAGCTCTCAATCCTCGAGCTCGGCGTTCTAGATGATCGGGCCGCGGCGGAGCCAGCAGGTCCCGAGATGGACGAAGGAAGCGACGGTCCGCGGCGGAGCCAGCAGGTCCCGATGAAGATGGTAGTTACAAACGGTCCGCGGCCACGCCAGCAGGTCCCGACGACGATGAAGGTTTACGAAGGTTACGAAGGTTGCGGCAGCGCCAGCAGGCAGGACGATGATGCGCAAGGCAGAGCTACGGCAGCGCCAGTAGTCCGTCAAGGATGAGTTCTTCTCTGCGTCTCTCGACTCCAGTATACAACTGCCTTCCTGCTCTGGAGCTGCCCCAGTTATAGGGCTGGTGCCCTTTGATGTCCGGACCCTCGCACTTGGAGGTCGGGAGGTCCGGGATGAGGGAGTCCAGACACCCAGCAGGGGGGTGGAGCCAGCGCCCGGGGAGGCGATGGGCGAGCGGCACTTGGCGGGGGAGAGCCATCGACGCCTCTTTCTCCCATTGACTTGCCAAGTAGCCCGCTCACCTCCTGGGTGGATGGTGGTGCCGGGATGTCTGAGGCCTGGCTAGGCCCAGGGTTGAGGTCGATCGGGGGCCAGGCGGCCTCGTGGTGGAGTGTCCAAGATGGCGCCCAGGCTGGGCGCGCGGGCCAGTAGTGGGTCGGGCCCACGAGGTCGATATGTTCAGGGGCCGGGGTCCCGGAGGGGACGGAAGACGAGCAGTGGTGGTGTGTGGCACTTGTGTGACCGGGCTCGGGCCTGGTCGGGCCGAGGGGGGAGCGGCCCTTCATGTGGCCTGTCCAACACTTACGCAAGCAGAACAAAGAATTAGGGGTGCCCGAGCAACCGCGCACCCCGGGGGCAACAGAAAAGAAGGTACACATCCCCAAGGATGTCGTTCGAGAATATTTCCGAGATGACGACATACAGCAATGGTTCAAGGCCTACGAGATCGCTATGACCTCCCACCGGATCGATCGAAACGACTGGGGAGCCGGTCTATGGGGGAGGTTCGTCAATGAGGGCCGCGATGCCCTGCTACAGCTCCCAGACCATCTAATGACCTCCTATGACCACATGAAAGCTACCCTCCTCACCCGCTATGGGCTCACACCCGAAATGTACCGCCAGAGGTTCCGAGACTGCACCCGGATCCCGGGTACAACTTGGGTGGAATACGTGAACTATTTCAGCCGAGCCTTCGAGGGTTGGATCAAGGGAAGCAACGTAACGACTTACGAGCAACTCTTCAATCTCATGGTATGGGAGCATCTATCAAACAACTGCTTCGTCGAGCTCAGGCAGCACCTCCTCGACAGTAAATTGACTGATCCACGGCAGCTCGCCGCCGAGGCTGACTGGTGGGAAATTACCCGAGTGGGCCGAAATGGGTCACATGAACAGAACCGGAACAACCACGGTCAGCACCGTCCCCGAGGAGGAGGAGGGGGCCAGGGACGAGGAAGAGACAACGCCCCGGCCGCTCCCGCTACCAGCACCCCACCCCCGGCCAACCGGGGCAACACCCCGGCGCGGCCGGGATACAGAGCCAATGTCACGTGTCACCGATGCCAGCGAGTCGGCCACTACGCAAACGACCCGAATTGTCCGCAGAGCCAGACTCCGAGACCCCGCCAGATGGCTGCCGCCGCCCTGGGGGAAGAACAAATCTCCGAAGAACACGAGGAATGTGAGCAAGAACACCAAGAATGGGAACCAGCCGCCATGGTTCTAGCGTGCCTAGGGGGAAAAGACATGGTCCCGCGGGTCCCCCTACCCGCCAACACCCGGAAGTACAGTCAGTGGGTGAACATTAATGGACGCCGGGCCGAAGCCCTACGTGACACCGGGGCCAGTGTAACGGCCGTCCGATGTCACCTGGTGACCCCAGAACAGATCCTGCCGAACGTCCTCTGCCCTGTCCGTTCAGCCGACAATTCGGAGAGTCTATGTCGGATGACCTGCGTCCCCTTCGAGTGGGGAGGAGTCTCCGGCATGTTGAAAGTGACAGTCCGGGATGATGCCCCCGTAGACTGTCTCCTGGGAAATGATCTTGAGAGTTCCCCGTGGGCCGCCATAGAGAGAAGAGAGCACCTGGGGATGTTGGGCATCCCGGACTGGGCGTGCGTAACCACCCGGTCCATGGCTGCCCGTGCCATCCCCCGACCTGAAGAACCTGAATGGCCGGCACCTCCTCCCCCGTCGCTCCAGTAGAAGAAACCGACCGTGCCGTCCTCCCAGAACAAACTTCCGAGGGGCTCGTTCAGCCTCAGGACCTTCCCGGCCTGGATCAGTGGCGTCAGGAGGGGGGGCCCACTCAGGAACAGTTCCGCCACGAGCAGAAGACCTGTCCCTCCCTCGAGGGACTCCGCCAACAAGCCCTCGCCCAGAGTGCAGGGGATACCTCCGGAACCCATTGGGTCTATTGGGACAATGACCTGTTGTACAGCGAACAGAGAATCGCGGAGTTAGGGGCCAGTCGAGTGCTAGTGGTGCCCCTCCGCTTTAGAGACTTCTTGCTAAACCTGGCCCACGATGTCCCCCTGGCTGGCCACCTGGGTCAGGATAAAACCTACAGTCGCCTGGTGACCCACTTTTTCTGGCCCAAGATGAGGAACGACGTACTCCAGCACTGCCGATCTTGCCCCACGTGCCAGGCCAGCGGGAAGAGCGGCCGCAAGCTTAAAGCACCTCTGCAACCTTTCCCAGTAGTCACCACCCCGTTCGAGAGGGTGGGGATAGACATTGTGGGGCCCCTGGACCCCCGTACAGCCCAAGGACATCGGTTCATCCTAGTACTGGTGGACCACGCCACCCGCTACCCCGAGGCTGTTCCCCTGCGAACTGTGACCGCCCCGGTAGTCGGCCGGGCCTTGATGGGGATCTTCTCCCGGGTGGGCTTCCCCCGAGAAGTCGTCAGCGACCGGGGCACAAACTTTATTTCCAAATACATGAAGTCCCTCTGGCAACAGTGTGGGGTCACCTACCGATTCACGACCCCCTATCACCCTCAAGGAAACGGACTAGTTGAGCGGTTCAACCGCACGCTCAAAGGGATGATTGGGGGGTTGGAAGAGCCCCTCCGTCGCCAGTGGGATGTGCTACTACCGTGCCTTCTCTTTGCCTACAGAGAAGTCCCCCAGAAGTCCCTCGGCTTCAGCCCGTTCGAACTCTTGTATGGACACCCTGTGCGAGGGCCGCTCAGCCTAGTCAAAGAAGGCTGGGAAATGCCCCCTCTAAAGAACCCTCCAGATGTTTTCAAGTACCTCCTAACCCTCCGCAACCAGACCAGACGGTTCAGAGAGATGGCAAAAGCAAACCTGGAGGCCAGTCAGGAAGACATGAAAAGGTGGTACGATCAAAATGCCTCCTCCATCGAATTTGAACCCGGCCAACAAGTGTGGGTAATGTCTCCCACCGAACCATGCGCCCTGCAAGACAAATGGACGGGGCCCTTCAAAGTAGTCGAGCGCAAGAGCCCTGTCACCTATCTCATCGATATGGAATCTTCACGGAACCCCCTCCGGGTCCTCCACGCCAATAGACTGAAACCCCACTTTGTGCGCTCAGAGCTCAGCCTCCTGATGGCCACAGACAATGGAGCCGAGGAGGACTCCGAACCACTCCCTGACCTCCTACGGACTCGGGAGAAGGACGGCTCCGTGGACGGGGTCCGACTCTCGGAGGCCCTCACCCTGGAACAGCGCCAAGGCTGCCGAGACCTCCTGCTGCAGTTCGCCACCCTGTTCTCCCTCACCCCAGGGGTCACCCCCTGGTGCTTACACGACGTGGACACTGGAGACAGTCCCCCTATCCGCCATCGGGCCTACCGCGTACCAGATCGGGTACGGGCCTGCATCCAAGAGGAGGTGGCCAAGATGCTCACGCTCGGGGTCATCGAGCCCTCAGACAGCCCCTGGGCCAGCCCAGTGGTACTGGTCCCCAAAGCGGCCGCCCCCGGCACCACGCCTGAGCTCCGGTTCTGCGTCGACTACCGGGGCTTGAATGCGGTCACCAGAACAGACGCGCACCCCATTCCCCGAGCAGATGAACTAATCGACCGCATGGGAGCTGCCCGCTACCTCAGCATCTTCGACCTGACAGCGGGCTACTGGCAGATCGGTCTCACACCCCGGGCCCAAGAACGATCTGCATTCTCCACCCCTGATGGCCACTACCACTTCAAGGTCATGCCATTCGGCATGAAGAATGCCCCAGCAACATTTCAGCGGCTAGTAAACCAGGTCCTGGCGGGACTCGAAGAATTCAGCGCCGCCTACCTGGACGATATCGCTGTGTACAGCCGCCACTGGTCCGACCACCTCCACCACCTCCGAGAGGTGCTACAGGCCCTCCAACGAGCTGGCCTCACGATCAAGGCCAGCAAATGCCAAATTGGCCAGGGGTCCGTGACCTATCTCGGGCACCAGGTGGGAAGCGGTGTTGGACAGGCCACATGAAGGGCCGCTCCCCCCTCGGCCCGACCAGGCCCGAGCCCGGTCACACAAGTGCCACACACCACCACTGCTCGTCTTCCGTCCCCTCCGGGACACCGGCCCCTGAACATATCGACCTCGTGGGCCCGACCCACTACTGGCCCACGCGCCCAGCCTGGGCGCCATCTTGGACACTCCACCACGAGGCCGCCTGGCCCCCGATCGACCTCCACCCTGGGCCTAGCCAGGCCTCAGACATCCCGGCACCACCATCCACCCAGGAGGTGAGCGGGCTACTTGGCAAGTCAATGGGAGAAAGAGGCGTCGATGGCTCTCCCCCGCCAAGTGCCGCTCGCCCATCGCCTCCCCGGGCGCTGGCTCCACCCCCCTGCTGGGTGTCTGGACTCCCTCATCCCGGACCTCCCGACCTCCAAGTGCGAGGGTCCGGACATCAAAGGGCACCAGCCCTATAACTGGGGCAGCTCCAGAGCAGGAAGGCAGTTGTATCCTGGAGTCGAGAGACGCAGAGAAGAACTCATCCTTGACGGACTACTGGCGCTGCCGTAGCTCTGCCTTGCGCATCATCATCCTGCCTGCTGGCGCTGCCGCAACCTTCGTAACCTTCGTAAACCCTCATCGTCGTCGGGACCTGCTGGCGTGGCCGCGGACCGTTTGTAACTACCATCTTCATCGGGACCTGCTGGCTCCGCCGCGGACCGTCGCTTCCTTCGTCCATCTCGGGACCTGCTGGCTCCGCCGCGGCCCGATCATCTAGAACGCCGAGCTCGAGGATTGAGAGCTATTTCCACCTTTTGGTAACAAGACTGTCCCGCTACCCTTCTCCCAAACCAGAGACCAGAATCGAGGGGACCCCTGAGTCCAGACCTCCTTGTACCATTCATCGTACCTAAAAGAATTGCCTATAAAGTATCGTTGAACTTTGCCCTTGTGTGGTGTCCGTCTGTGGGGGGGGGAAGTTACTTGTCTGTACGATCGTCGGAGACGGCTCTCCCCGGAGACCTCTCCCCTTATCCTCGGCCGACCCTCCCGGTCCGTCTAACATTGGTGGCCAGCGGCGCGATCCGAATCACCGCATAATCGTACAGAGAGTAGCTCACCCCACGACCAAATCACGATGTCAAACAAAGAAAGCGGATCCACCGAGAAATTTCAGATGGAGAAATTGGACGAGTACAGCCATCGTGAATTAAAACAATTCTGCATCGAACTAGGTATCGCTACCACCGGTCTAAGTACCAAAGACGATTTCAAGCATGCCCTAGAGTCTTGGGCAGAAACCGGGGCTACCGGAACCCCCGATCAAAACATCTCAGCAATAGAAAAAAACACCACGGCCCCTGAGGAGCGAAGAACGGGTCTCTCGCAAGACGAGATCCAGGAACGAGAAAAAACCCGACTACACGAGCTGGAAATGGCCCGGCTCAAAATGGATGTTGAACTTAAGTTGGCCGAACAAAAAATAAACTTAGAGCACCTGCGTCTCCGAGAAGAAAGAGAGGAAAAACAGAGACAAAGGGAGCTCGAGGAGAAGAAATTGGCATATGAACACGAGCGAAAATTAGCGGAGATCGACCTACGCAAGCAGAATAAAGAAGGAGGGGTGCCCGAGCAACCCCACACCCCAGGGGCAACAGAGAAAAAGGTACACATCCCCAAGGATGTCGTTCGAGAATACTTCCGAGAGGACGACATCCAGCAATGGTTTAAGGCCTACGAAATCGCTATGACCGCCCACCGGATCGATAGAAGCGACTGGGGAGCCGGTCTATGGGGGAGATTCCTCAATGAGGGCCGCGACGCCCTGCTACAGCTCCCGGACCACCAGATGACCTCCTATGACCATATGAAAGCTGCACTCCTCACCCGCTATGGCCTCACACCCGAGATGTACCGTCAGAGGTTCCGAGACTGCACCCGCATCCCGGGTACAACTTGGGTGGACTATGTAAACTATTTTAGCCGAGCCTTCGAGGGCTGGATCAAAGGAAGCAAGGTCACAACTTACGAACAACTCTTCAATCTCATGGTATGGGAGCATCTATCGAACAATTGCTTCATTGAGCTCCGCCAGCACCTCCTCGACAGGAAATTGACCGATCCCCGGCAGCTCGCAGCCGAAGCTGACCGGTGGGAAATCACCAGAGTGGGCCGGAATGGGTCCTATGAACAGAGCCGGAACAACAACGGTCAGCACCGTCCCCGAGGAGGAGGAGGAGGCCAAGGACGCGGAAGAGACAACGCTCCGGTCGCCCCCGCTACCAGCACCACCCCCCCGGCCAACCGGGGCAGCACCCCGGCGCGACCGGGATATCGAGCCAATGTTACGTGCCATCGATGCCAACGAGTCGGCCACTATGCAAACGACCCAAACTGCCCCCAGTATCAGAGCCCAAGGCCCCGCCAAGTAGCTGCTGCTGCTCTGGGGGAGGAACAGATCTCAGAGGAACAAGAAGAATATGAGCAAGAGCATCAAGAATGGGAGCCAGCCGCCATGGCTCTAGCCTGCTTAGGGGGGAAAGACATGGTCCCGCGGGTCCCCCTACCCGCTAACACCCAGAAGTACAGCCAATGGGTGAGCATCAATGGACGCCGGGCCGAAGCCCTCCGTGACACCGGGGCCAGTGTGACAGCCGTCCGCTGTCACCTGGTGGCCCCAGAACAGTTCCTACCAAACATTCTCTGCCCTGTCCGTTCAGCCGATAACTCAGAGAGTCTGTGTCGGATGGCCTGCGTCCCTTTCGAATGGGGAGGGGTCTCCGGCATGTTGAAAGTCACGGTCCGAGACGATGCCCCCGTAGACTGCCTCCTGGGGAATGACCTTGAAAGCTCTCCGTGGGCAGCCGTAGAACGACGAGAACACCTGGGGATGTTAGGCATCCCGGACTGGGCATGCGTCACCACCCGGTCCATGGCCGCCCGTACCAAACCCCGACCCGAGGAACCCGAATGGCCGGCGCCTCCGCCTCCGGTCGCCCCAGCCGAAACCACCGACCGTGACGTCCCCCCAGAACCAGCTCAACCTCCAGACCTCGCTAACCTCGACCAGTGGCCTCAAGAGGGGGGGCCCACGCAAGAACAGTTTCGCCAAGAACAGAAGACCTGTCCCTCCCTCGAGGGACTCCGCCAACAAGCCCTCGCCCAAAGCGCAGGGGATACCTCCGGAACACATTGGATCTACTGGGACAATGATCTGCTATACAGTGAACAAAGAATCGCGGAGTTGGGGGCCAGCCGAGTGCTAGTGGTGCCCCTCCGTTTTAGAGACTTTCTGCTAAACCTGGCCCACGATGTCCCCCTGGCTGGACACCTGGGTCAAGATAAAACCTACAGCCGCCTGGTGACCCACTTCTTCTGGCCTAAAATGAGGGATGATGTCCACCAGCATTGCCGATCTTGCCCCACGTGCCAAGCCAGTGGAAAGAGCGGCCGCAAACTAAAAGCCCCCCTGCAACCTTTTCCCGTGGTCACCACCCCGTTCGAGAGGGTCGGGATAGACATTGTGGGGCCCCTGGACCCGCGTACAAAACAAGGCCATAGGTTCATCCTGGTGCTAGTGGACCACGCCACCCGCTACCCCGAGGCTGTTCCCCTGCGGACTGTGACAGCCCCGGTAGTCGGCCGGGCTCTGATGGGAATCTTCTCCCGTGTGGGCTTCCCCCGAGAAGTCGTCAGCGACAGAGGCACGAACTTTATTTCCAAATATATGAAGTCCCTCTGGCAACAGTGTGGGGTTACCTACCGATTCACGACCCCCTATCACCCTCATGGAAACGGACTCGTTGAGCGGTTCAACCGCACGCTCAAAGGGATGATTGGGGGGTTGGAAGAGCCCCTCCGTCGCCAGTGGGATGTGCTGCTGCCGTGCCTCCTCTTCGCATATCGGGAGGTCCCCCAGAAGTCCCTCGGCTTCAGCCCGTTTGAACTGCTGTATGGACATCCAGTACGGGGGCCGCTCAGCCTAGTCAAGGAAGGCTGGGAGATGCCCCCTCTAAAGAACCCCCCAGATGTCTTCCGATACCTCCTAACCCTCCGCAACCAGACCCGGCGGTTCCGAGAGCTGGCAAAAGCCAACCTAGAGGCCAGTCAAGAGGACATGAAAAAGTGGTATGACCGGAATGCCTCCTCCATCGAATTTGAACCTGGGCAACAGGTATGGGTGATGTCCCCCACCGAACCCTGCACCCTGCAAGACAAATGGACGGGGCCCTTCAAAGTAGTCGAGCGCAAGGGCCCTGCCACCTATCTCATCGACATGGAATCTGCCCGGAACCCCCTCCGGGTCCTCCACGCCAATAGACTGAAACCCCACTTTGTGCGTTCAGAACTCAGCCTCCTGATGGCCACAGACAATGGGGCCGAAGAAGACTCCGAACCCCTCCCTGACCTCCTACGGACTCGGGAGAAAGACGGCTCCGTGGATGGGGTCCGACTCTCGGAGGCCCTCACCCGGGAACAACGCCAGGAGTGTCGAGACCTTCTGTTGCAGTTCGCCAGCCTGTTTTCCCTCACCCCAGGTGTCACTTCCTGGTGTGTGCACGACGTGGACACGGGGGACAACCCCCCTATCCGCCACCGGGCCTACCGCGTGCCAGATCGGGTACGGGCCTGCATCCAGGAAGAAGTAACCAAAATGCTCACGCTCGGGGTCATCGAGCTCTCAGACAGCCCCTGGGCCAGCCCTGTAGTACTGGTCCCCAAAGCAGGCGCTCCCGGCACCACACCAGAACTCCGGTTCTGCGTCGACTACCGGGGCTTGAATGCGGTCACCCGAACAGACGCACATCCCATCCCCCGGGCAGACGAACTAATCGACCGCATGGGAGCTGCCCGCTACCTCAGTATTTTCGACCTGACGGCGGGCTACTGGCAGATCGGCCTCACACCCCGGGCCCAAGAACGTTCTGCCTTTTCCACCCCTGATGGCCATTACCATTTCAAGGTCATGCCCTTTGGCATGAAGAATGCTCCAGCAACATTTCAGTGACTCGTCAACCAGGTCCTGGCAGGGCTCGAAGGATTCAGCGCCGCCTACCTAGACGACATCGCTGTATACAGCCACCATTGGCCCGAGCACCTCCACCACCTCCGAGCGGTGCTACAGGCCCTCCAGCGGGCTGGCCTCACGATCAAGGCCAGCAAATGCCAAATTGGTCAGGGGTCCGTCACCTACCTCGGACACCAGGTGGGAAGCGGCCTGGTGGCCCCTCTGCAGCTCAAGATTGCCGCCATCCAGTCCTGGCAGCCCCCCATCACCCAGACCGAGGTACGCGCCTTCCTGGGCCTCACGGGCTATTACCGAAGGTTCGTGAAAGACTATGGTACCATAGTGGGGCCCCTCACAGAACTCACGTCCAAAAATCAACCCAAGAAAGTCAACTGGACCCCGGATTGTCAAACAGCCTTCGAACAATTGAAGGCCGCCATGTGCTCCGCCCCTGTGCTCCAGGCCCCCGACTACAGCCGGGAGTTCGTCGTCCAGACGGATGCCTCCGACCATGGCATTGGGGCAGTCCTGTCTCAAATGAACACCGAAGGCCTTGATCAGCCAGTGGCCTTCATCAGCAGGCGACTCCTACCCCGAGAACAACGCTGGAGCACCATAGAGAGGGAGGCCTTCGCTGTGGTATGGGCCCTCAAAAAGCTCCGGCCCTACCTCTTTGGCACACACTTTCGGGTGCAGACCGACCATCGACCCCTGCAGTGGCTGATGCAGATGCGGGGGGAAAACCCGAAACTACTACGTTGGTCCATCTCCCTACAAGGGATGGACTTCACTGTTGAGCACCGGCCTGGGCCAGATCACGCCAACGCGGATGGCCTGTCCCGGTTTTTCCGCCTCGACGAGGAGAGTCCCCAAGAGGATGGGTGACTCTCCCCGCCTTCAGCTGGGGGGGACGCATGTTGGACAGGCCACATGAAGGGCCGCTCCCCCCTCGGCCCGACCAGGCCCGAGCCCGGTCACACAAGTGCCACACACCACCACTGCTCGTCTTCCGTCCCCTCCGGGACACCGGCCCCTGAACATATCGACCTCGTGGGCCCGACCCACTACTGGCCCACGCGCCCAGCCTGGGAGCCATCTTGGACACTCCACCACGAGGCCGCCTGGCCCCCGATCGACCTCAACCCTGGGCCTAGCCAGGCCTCAGACATCCCGGCACCACCATCCACCCAGGAGGTGAGCGGGCTACTTGGCAAGTCAATGGGAGAAAGAGGCGTCGATGGCTCTCCCCCGCCAAGTGCCGCTCGCCCATCGCCTCCCCGGGCGCTGGCTCCACCCCCCTGCTGGGTGTCTGGACTCCCTCATCCCGGACCTCCCGACCTCCAAGTGCGAGGGTCCGGACATCAAAGGGCACCAGCCCTATAACTGGGGCAGCTCCAGAGCAGGAAGGCAGTTGTATCCTGGAGTCGAGAGACGCAGAGAAGAACTCATCCTTGACGGACTACTGGCGCTGCCGTAGCTCTGCCTTGCGCATCATCGTCCTGCCTGCTGGCGCTGCCGCAACCTTCGTAACCTTCGTAAACCCTCATCGTCGTCGGGACCTGCTGGCGTGGCCGCGGACCGTTTGTAACTACCATCTTCATCGGGACCTGCTGGCTCCGCCGCGGACCGTCGCTTCCTTCGTCCATCTCGGGACCTGCTGGCTCCGCCGCGGCCCGATCATCTAGAACGCCGAGCTCGAGGATTGAGAGCTATTTCCACCTTTTGGTAACAAGACTGTCCCGCTACCCTTCTCCCAAACCAGAGACCAGAATCGAGGGGACCCCTGAGTCCAGACCTCCTTGTACCATTCATCGTACCTAAAAGAATTGCCTATAAAGTATCGTTGAACTTTGCCCTTGTGTGGTGTCCGTCTGTGGGGGGGGAAGTTACTTGTCTGTACGATCGTCGGAGACGGCTCTCCCCGGAGACCTCTCCCCTTATCCTCGGCCGACCCTCCCGGTCCGTCTAACAAGCGGTCTGGTGGCCCCTCTGCAACTCAAGATCGCTGCCATCCAGTCTTGGCAGCCCCCCATCACCCAGACCGAGGTCTGCGCCTTCTTGGGACTCACAGGCTACTACCGGCGGTTCGTGAGGGACTATGGCAGCATTGTGGGGCCCCTCACGGAACTCACATCCAAAAACCAACCAAAGAAGGTCAACTGGACCCCCGACTGTCAAGCGGCCTTCGAGAAGCTGAAGGCCGCCATGTGCTCCGCCCCTGTGCTCCAGGCCCCCGACTACAGTCGGGAATTTATCGTCCAAACGGATGCCTCCGACCATGGCATTGGGGCAGTCCTTTCCCAGCTGAACCCCGAAGGACTTGACCAGCCAGTGGCTTTCATCAGTAGACGGCTCCTGGCCCGAGAACAACGCTGGAGCACCATCGAGAGGGAGGCCTTCGCCGTGGTGTGGGCCCTCAAAAAGCTCCGGCCTTACCTCTTCGGCACCCACTTCCGGGTACAGACCGATCATCGGCCCCTGCAGTGGCTAATGCAGATGCGGGGGGAAAACCCGAAACTACTGCGTTGGTCCATCTCCCTGCAGGGGATGGACTTCACTGTGGAACATCGACCCGGGCAAGACCACGCCAACGCAGATGGCCTGTCACGCTTTTTCCGCCTCGACGAAGAGAGTCCCCAAGAGGATGGGTGACTCTCCCCGCCTTCAGCTGGGGGGGACGCATGTTGGACAGGCCACGTGTAAGGCTCGCTCCCCCCCGCACGACCAGGCCCGAGCCCGGCTCTTCAGGTGTTACACGCAACAACCACCCGTTTCCCGTCTCATATGGGACCCCTGCCCCTGAACATCTCCACCTCATGGGCCCGATTCCCTACCGGCCCTCTCGCCCGGCCTGGGCGCCATCTTGGACACAGCACCACGAGGCCGCGTGGCCTCCGATCGACCCTAACCCTGGGCCTGGCCAGGCCCCGACATCCCGGCACCACCATCCACCCAGGAGGTGAGCGGAATACTTGGCAGGTCAATGGGAGAAAGAGGTGTCGATGGCTCTCCCCCGCCAGGTGCCGATCGCCCCCAGCTCCCCCAGGCGCTGGCTCCACCCCCCCGCTGGGTGTCTGGACTCCCTCATCCCGGACCTCCCGACCTCCATGTGCGAGGGTCCGGACATCAAAGGGCGCCAGACCTATAACTGGGGCTGATCCAGAGCAGGAAGGCAGTTGTATCCTGGAGTCGAGAGACGCAGTGAAGAACTCATCCTTGACGGACTACTGGCGCTGCCGTAGCCCTGCCTTGCGAACTATCGACCTGCCTGCTGGCGCTGCCGCAACCTTCTGAAACCTTCATCGTCGTCGGGACCTGCTGGCGTGGCCGCGGACCGTTTGTAACCACCACCTTCATCGGGACCTGCTGGCTTCGCCGCGGACCGTCGCTACCTTCAACCATCTCGGGACCTGCTGGCTCCACCGCGGCCCGACCATCTAGAACGCCGAGCTCGAGGATTGTGAGCTATTTCATCTACCAGATTGGTAACAAGACTGTCCCGCTACCCTTTCCCCAACCAAGAGACTAGAATAGAGGGGACCCCTGAGTCCAGACCTCCTTGTACCATTTCACCGTACTTGAAGTTTTGCTTATAAAGAACGTTGAACCTTATCCTTGTGTGGTGTACGTCTGTGGGGGGGAAGTTACTTGTCTGTACGATCGCTGGAGACGGCTCTCCCCGGAGACCTCTCCCCTTGTCCTCGGCCGACCCTCCCGGTCCGTCTAACACAGGGCACGAAGGGTGCAGGCGCCCTTTGATGTCCGGACCCTCGCACTTGGAGGTCGGGAGGTCCGGGATGAGAGAGTCCAGACACCCAGCAGGGGGGTGGAGCCAGCGCCCGGGGAGGCTGGGGGCGATCGGCACCTGGCGGGGGAGAGCCATCGACACTTCTTTCTCCCATTGCCCTGCCAAGTGGTCCGTTCACCTCCTGGGTGGATGGTGGTGCCGGGATGTCGGGGCCTGGCCAGGCCCAGGGTTGGGGTCGAGCTGAGGCCACGCGGCCTCGTGGTGCAGTGTCCAAGATGGCGGCTGGGCTGGGCAATGGGGCTGACGGTGGCCCAGGCCAGTGATACAGAGATATCCGGGAGCAGGCGTCCCGTAGAGGACGGGTTGCGGGTTGCTTCTGTGGGTAGCACCTGGAGAGCCGGTGTCCGGGCCCTGTCATGCGGGGAGGGAGCGAGCCCTTCATGGGGCCTGTCCAACAAGCACGAAGGGAGCAGGCATGGAGGAAAGGGGCAGTCTCAGGGCACGAAGGGAGCAGGCATGGAGGAAAGGGGCAGTCTTAGAGCACGAAGGGAGCAGGCATGGAGGAAAGGGGCAGTCTCAGGGCACAAAGGGAGCAGGCATGGAGGAAAGGGGCAGTCTCAGGGCACGTAGGGAGCAGGCATGGCGGAAAGGGGCAGTCTCAGGGCGCAAAGGGAGAAGGCATGGAGGAAAGGGGCAGTCTCAGGGCACGAAGGGAGCAGGCATGGAGGAAAGGGGCAGTCTTAGAGCACGAAGGGAGCAGGCATGGAGGAAAGGGGCAGTCTCAGGGCGCAAAGGGAGAAGGCATGGAGGAAAGGGGCAGTCTCAGGGCACGAAGGGAGCAGACATGGAGGAAAGGGGCAGTCTCAGGGCGCGAAGGGAGAAGGCATGGAGGTAAGGGGCAGTCTTAGAGCACGAAGGGAGCAGGCATGGTGGAAAGGGGCAGTCTCAGGGCACGAAGGGAGCAGACATGGAGGAAAGGGGCAGTCTCAGGGCACAAAGGGAGCAGACATGGAGGAAAGGGGCAGTCTCAGGGCACAAAGGGAGCAGGCATGGAGGAAAGGGGCAGTCTCAGGGCACGAAGGGAGCAGGCATGGAGGAAAGGGGCAGTATCAGGGCAAGAAGGGAGCAGGCATGGAGGAAAGGGGCAGTCTGAGGGCACGAAGGGAGCAGGCATGGCGGAAAGGGGCAGTCTCTGGGAACGAAGGGAGCAGGCATGGAGGAAAGGGGCAGTCTCAGGGCACAAAGGGAGCAGACATGGAGGAAAGGGGCAGTCCCAGGGCACGAAGGGAGCAGGCATGGAGGAAAGGGGCAGTCTCAACGCACGAAGGGAGCAGGCATGGAGGAAAAGGGCAGTCTCTGAGCACGAAGGGAGCAGGCATGGAGGAAAGGGGCAGTCTCAGGGCACAAAGGGAGCAGACATGGAGGAAAGGGGCAGTCTCAGGGCACAAAGGGAGCAGGCATGGAGGAAAGGGGCAGTCTCAGGGCACAAAGGGAGCAGGCATGGAGGGAAGGGGCAGTCTCAGGGCACGAAGGGAGCAGGCATAGAGGAAAGGGGCAGACTCAGAGCACAAAGGGAGCAGGAATGGAGGAAAGGGGCAGTCTCAGGGCATGAAGGGAGCAGGCATGAGGAAAGGGGCAGACTCAGGGCATGAAGGGAGAAGGCATGAAGGAAAGGGGCAGTCTCAACGCACGAAGGGAGAAGGCATGGAGGAAAGGGGCAGTCTCAGGGCATGAGAGAGAAGGCAGGGAGGAAAGGGGCAGTCTCAGGGCACGAAGGGAGCAGGCATGGAGGAAAGGGGCAGTCCCAGGGTGTTAGACGGACCGGGAGGGTCGGCCGACGACAAGGGGAGAGGTCTCCGGGGAGAGCCGTCTCCAGTGATCGTACAGACGAGTAACTACCCCCCACTGATGTACACTGTAGGAGAGTAGGGTCTGCAATCCTATGATCACCCAGATTTTTTGCTTTTGTTTCACTGGTTTACGACTTTCTCTGGCTGTGGGCCTGCCAATCAGACCCACAGCCTGGCTGTTCTCTCTCTAAATTACAACATGTACCCTAGGTGCATTTACCAATTGGTACTGGGCTACCTTATCAGACCCTGTAACTCAGGGCATAGGTGTACCCAGGGCCGCCAGGGGCTGCAGCATGTATTATGCCACCCCTGGCTGGCCTCCTAAATTTGACACAACTGGCTGCTTGACAGCTGGGGCGAAGTCGTGTAATCACCCTTTGCTTTAGATATAGTAGCTCTATATCTAACCATACAATGGACACCCGAGTCCCTATCAGTCACTCCTATGGCAGGCCTTGACAATCCTGAAGGCAGAGTGCATGGGCTCGCGTGAACTGTGTTCTGGCCCGAGCCGAGCCGGTTGCAGCTTGCGGAGAAAAGACCCAATGGCTGTTCCATGATAACGCGTGCCACATCGGTAACTTCGGTGTCGCGTTATCAAGACATGTCGAGTAAGGTGTCATACGAATCGGGATGCTGCCCTCTCACCAACTCTGGCGACGAGGTTAGCATTCCGCCCTTCTAGAGGGACACGACATGTACGTAACTGTGAACCCCGGTTAAAGTTAACGAAAGCCTCAGCTCCACAAAATGGATGCTGCCACCACAGACACGAGTCTGACCTCCTGCTGCTGGGAGTCCTTCCAGCGAGGAGCGCTTGGACAAAGGGTTTCCTGTCGAGGGCGGTGTTCGCACCGTCCCAGACAGGGTTTGTGTATTCTGGGTAGGTAGGGCTTTTGCGAGAAGGTGACTGCGGAGTGGCACCCCGGTGCTCACTACGCATCTGCCGGTTAGAACCAGTTCCAGGGGCGACAGCCCTGGCCTGGGGAAAGTCCGGCAGGGGAGAGGGGTGTAACTACCCCCCTTCCTGGTCCCACCCTTAGGGCAGGACCTAGTCATGTACCCACCCCTTTCTTTAGGATAAAGGCCGGAGCGGGGACCCTTCCAAATTAGATCATCTTTGAATCAAGAATACTTTCTACGAAAGGACTTCAAGACTCTTCTCAAGATTTCTCCCTTGTGGCTAAGGAGTAGTCACCCTGCATCAGCGGGCACCATCTAAGAACTCTGCGGTTTGCTGTAAGTCCTTCCTCAAGGAATCCGACGGCCCAGCTCGACGAGAACCGGCTTCCCTGGCACCTCTGACCTCTACCCCCGTCATCAGCTCAGCTGTGATCTGTGGGTGCGACGAGACCTCGAGGGACCGGCCATCATCAGAACCTGCACGCTCTTAAAAACCAGCACAACCATCGAGGTAACTCTCTGGTGAGTGCTCTGGGGTCCGAGAAGCCCCGACCCTGAGCCGCTCCAGCACCGAAGTGCAGTCTCCCAGCATCTCCACGATCTGCGTGGGGCCCTTCTGCTCGCTGCTCAGCACGTTGTCTGGTCACTAGCCGCTGGCTTGTGCCCTTCTGTGACGACATCCGAGAATCATCACTGCTGGTCTGGTTGCTCCAGACTGGCCCTTGCTTCCATCTTTGCGAGAAGCACCCCGGACCCTCCTGGTCCACTCAAGACGCCATCTTAGGCCCACCACGTGGCCCTGAGATCTGCCAAGGCTTGTTGCCCCATCCTGGGCCCAGCGACGCCGACAGCATCATCCTTCGTGGGACAGCTCGCACCTCCACCGTGGTCGCCGACAACGCCTCCTGGTCCGTGAGACTGCAGAGCCTAGCGTCGCCCACTCACCTGGTCGAGGTGACGGCCAACTGGTGCCTTCCTGGTACCCTCTGACTACTGGCTAGTAGTACGAACTTGGTCCCCTCTGCTTTCAGGTTTCTTCAATATCCGATCCAGGCTTGGATCTCTACGAACTATTCATCACTGGTCGCCGGCCAGCAACTCCTTTTCTTCCGGCTCCTGGCTCGTCAGCGAAGACCCCGACGCCTGTAAGACTTGTGCAGCCGCAGCCCTCGTGGCTAGGTAACTCGGCATTTCAGTGCCTGCATAGCCTCCTTACTCTAGGGTCCCGAGTCCCTCGCTTCCGACTTGCCTTAACCTTTCTGTGTCCTCGGACACTTGTTTTAAACTGTGCACTTAAAGTATTTGCTAAAGAGATTTGGTTTGTGCTTAGTACCCTGTCCTCATAAAGAGTACAGGGCTGTTGTGATTCTTAATAAATATACTGTTTATTTTCATAACACTTGTGTGGTGTCCTTTCACTGGGTGTTCAAGGGGTACATGTGTGGTAAACAGCTGGCTTAACGCGCCCTCTCGAGTCTTTAGCCTTAGACTGCTCGTATCCACGCTACTAGGATAGCTGGTCTATAGGTTGACTTACAACCAAACACCATAAGGGTCGTTGGAACGATACATAGCGGTCGCTAGAATAGCGAACGTTGCATATCGGGCCAACTTCTCACATTGGTGAGCAGCGGTTGGGATTTGAGCTTGCTGTTGTTTTACCACACGTATCCTAAGAATATCTTGTTGAAAGATCGCGCAAGTACTGTTAGTACATATAACTAAAGCTTAGAATACTCTGAGTTCTACTGAACCAGCTGTTGTAGCTCCTCAAGGCTTAGCACACCTTGGCTACAACTCTTAGCAAGGGATCAGTAGGAAAACACATAGTGTAGGTAGGTGCATCACTTACACCACACTAGAAACAGTATGTCGGGCCAAGGAGGAAACTCTTGAGTCTCCCCTTGTGTCAGTTGACCCTCCACAGGTCATCCCTTCAGGATATACTGTGCTGAGCTTCAAGGAGTTAAGACGATTGTGTCACTCCCGGAAGATTCAGCAGGGGTCTAACCCCACAACGTCCTTTCTGATTGGTCTCTTGGAGACTTATGATGCCAGGAGAGCTGAGAAACTTCGTAGCTCTTCTAATCCAGAAGGAGACATGCCTCCCCTCGAGGGAACCCGAGACGATCCTGACCTCATTCACCTCGCAACCGAGAACGAGGATGTGGAGGAGGATGAGGATGAGGATCTCTCTGGGGACGAGGCAGATAAGGGACAGGTAGAAGTCGTCAGACTAACACGGTCCAACTTAAGCAGACACGATAGTGGTACTGGGGGAACCCCGGCGCTACTGTCGGTTCCGCTTAACCTGGGGAATGGACGAGCCCGATCTCTGTCAAGAGACTCTGGCAGATCCCTTCATACCAACGGCTCTCACAACTCTTCTCAAAGAGGGATGACGTCCCCTCAGAGGAGAGTGTACGAAGCGAAGGAAAGGGCAGCTAATCTAAGGATCGAAAGGGAAGAACTTGCCCTGGCCAAGGAAAAGCTTGCTTTCGCTAGAGAGCAACAGTTAAGTGGGGCAATCCCCACTGGTGGCAGCAATGTACCTAGTAATAGGGAAAAGAGTTTCGATACGAAACACCTTGGGAAGATAGTGCCCCCCTTTAAACAAGGGGACGACATCCACAAATGGATTACTGCTTTGGAGAGGGCCTGCACTGTGCAAGGCGTTCCCCAGAGTCAGTGGGCAGCTATCTTGTGGCTCTCCTTTGAAGGAAAAGGAAGAGACAAGCTCCTCACCACAAGGGTAGAGGACGCTAATAATTACCAAGTCTTGAAGAATACACTCGTTGAAGGGTTCGGCCTAACCACTGAGCAGTACAGGGTGCTGTTCAGGGATACCCAGAAAACGCAGGCTCAAGACTGGTCTGATTTTGTCGATTGTGCCACTAAGGCTTTTGAGGGCTGGTTGCTGGGCAGTAAGGTTACTGATTACGCAGGATTGTATAATTTGATGATGAGAGAACAAATTTTAAACAATTGTCAGAACCAGTTGTTGCATCAGCATCTTGTCGACTCGGATCTGACCTCTCCCCAAGAATTGGGAAAGAAGGCAGACAGATGGGTTCGTACGAGAGTTAAACAGAACCAGGGCCAGAATCAAGGTGGTCAGAAGAAAGCAGACCAAAAGGGTAAAGATTCTAAGGGGGAACAAAGTGACCAGAAGTCTTCGACAGGTCCCCAACAACCCAAAGAGGGTGGGGGTCAGGCTCCCCAAAAGAAGAAAGAAGGCCAATCCAAAAGATGGTGCCAGTACTGTAAAAGTAAATCTCACTGGTTTAGTGAGTGCACCAAGAAAGGAGGAGGGCAGACTCCTGCCACTGCAGCCCCTAAGGCACCTGTGCCCCCTAGTACAGTCAGCAGTGGTAGTGCGCCTCCCAAGGGTTTAGTAGGGTTAACCCTGGGTCCTGAGGGGCGTGACAACTTAGTTGGCACACTCACTCAGGCTGTCCTTGTCAGTACGGGGGACGCGGACGTGTCCCCTGACATAAGTCCCAATACGCTGGGCAAATACCGACAGACGCCTTTCATAAATGGAAAGATGGCTCAGGCCTATAGGGACACTTGTGCCAGCGTCACCATGGTGACGCCTAACTTTGTGGACCCTGGACAGATCATGCCAGGTACAGAATTCCTGGTGACCAATGCAAGCAATGTCACTACCAATCACAGTATGGCAATTGTAGCTTTCTCCTGGGGAGGGGTAACTGGCCAAAAGAAGGTTGTAGTTAGTCCAGACCTCCCAGTGGATTGTTTGTTGGGCAATGATTTGGAGTCGTCACAATGGTCAGAAGTGGAGCACCGGACTCACATGGAAATGTTAGGTTTGCCAGCACATGTGTTCGCTGTGACTAGGTCACAGGTCAGGAAATGCCCCACTGAACAGGTGCTGGATCCTGGAACAACGGACCAGACACCTCCCAAGAAAAAGAGCAGTAGGGTTAAGGCTGCGCCTTCCCCCTTGCCCCAGGTCGAGGATCAAGTCTCAGAGGAGGCTGACCTACAGGAATTGAGGGAAACTGAGCCTCGGGAGTTCGAACTTGATCAAGTTGAATTCTTGGGCTCAGGGGGACCCTCAAGGGAAGACCTGGGGAAGGACCAGTTAGACTGCCCTTCTCTTGAACCCCTCAGACAGCAGGCTGCTGCTGAGGCTGCTGGGAACGCCACAGGTACCCACAAGGTATACTGGGAAAATGGACTCCTGTACACTGAGTCAAGAGACCCCAAGCCTGGCATGACCAGGAGGCTGGTCGTCCCCTTGTCTCAGCGTGGTTTCCTACTTACCTTGGCCCACGAGATTCCCTTAGCAGGTCACCTAGGCCAGACGAAAACGTGGGACAGGCTTGTCTCGCACTTTCACTGGCCTCACATGAATGAAGATACCAAGGAGTTTTGCCGCTCCTGTGTCACTTGCCAAGCCAGTGGTAAGTCAGGTGGCACGACAAAGGCCCCCCTTATACCAATGCCTGTGGTGGGGGTGCCCTTTGAACGGGTGGGGATCGACATCGTCGGTCCCATGGAACCACCAACAGCATCAGGGCACAAGTTTATACTGGTGGTAGTGGATCATGCCACCAGGTACCCTGAAGCTATTCCCCTTAGGACCACTACAGCACCTGTTGTGGCAAGAGCCCTGGTTGGAGTATTCTCCAGAGTGGGCTTCCCTAAGGAGGTCGTCTCCGACAGAGGTGCAAACTTTATGTCGAGCTACTTAACTGCTATGTGGAAGGAATGTGGTGTCAACTACAAGTTCACTACACCCTATCATCCACAATGCAATGGGCTTGTTGAGAGATTCAACAGGACCCTAAAAGGGATGATTCATGGACTACCGGAAAAGCTTCGGCGTAGATGGGACGTCCTGATCCCCTGCCTCTTGTTCGCCTACAGAGAAGTCCCACAGAAGGGGGTTGGCTACAGCCCTTTTGAACTTTTGTACGGGCATCCTGTAAGAGGACCCCTGTGTTTGGTGAAGGAAGGATGGGAGAGACCTCTCAAAAAGCCGGCAACCAACATAGTGGACTATGTGCTCGGCCTCCGCTCGCGGATGGCTGAATACATGGAGAAGGCATCCGAAAACCTTAAGGCCAGCCAAGAACTCCAAAAAACTTGGCATGACCAAAAGGCTGTCTTGACTGTTTACCAGCCCGGACAGAAGGTGTGGGTGTTGGAGCCAGTGGCCCCAGCAGCACTCAAGGACAAATGGTCCGGGCCCCACACCATCCTGGAGAAGAAGGGAGAGGTCACCTACCTGGTCGACCTGGGAACTCCCCGGAGCCCCCACAGGGTGCTTCATGTCAACAGGCTAAAAGCATATGTCGACAGGAAGGACATGAGTTTGCTCATGGCCCTAGATGAGGGACAGGAAGAGGAGAGTGACCCTCTCCCCGACCTGCTCACTCAGAATCCTGACGATGGCTCGGTAGATGGTGTTGTCTTTTGTGGCAGCCTCTCCGAACATCAACAGAGCGACTGTAAACAGGTTCTTCAGTCGTTCCGACATCTGTTTTCTCTGACACCCAGTCAGACCGATTGGTGCACCCATGAGGTCGACACTGGTGACAGCTTGCCCGTAAAGAGTAAAATCTACAGGCAGCCTGATCACGTTAGAGACTGCATCAAGAGTGAAGTGCAGAAAATGTTGGAGCTGGGAGTCATTGAACCCTCGGATAGCCCTTGGGCTAGTCCCGTAGTTCTAGTGCCGAAACCTCACACCCAGGGTGGTAAGAGAGAGATGAGGTTCTGCGTAGACTACAGGGGTCTCAATGCAGTCACTAAGACTGACGCCCACCCAATACCAAGGGCAGACGAGCTTATTGATAGGCTGGCTTCGGCCAACTACTTAAGTACGTTTGACCTGACAGCTGGGTATTGGCAAATCAGGTTAGCTGAGGACGCCAAGCCTAAAACAGCATTTTCAACCCCTGGTGGGCATTATCAGTTCGTGGTGATGCCCTTTGGTCTGAAAAATGCACCTGCCACCTTCCAACGGTTGGTGAATCACGTCCTTACTGGGCTGGATGACTTCTGTGCGGCGTATCTTGACGATATTGCTGTCTTTAGCTCCACCTGGGAGGATCACCTGGTGTTGGACAGGCCACACGAGGGGCCGCTCTCCCCCGGCTCGACCAGGCCCGAGCCCGGTCACACAAGCACCCCACACCACCATTGCACGTCCTCCGTCCCCTCAGGGACCCCTGCCCTCGAGCATGTCGACCTCGTGGGCCCGATCCACTGCCGGCCCACGCGCCCAGCCCGGGCCGCCATCTTGGACACTTCACCACGTGGCCGCCTGGCCCCCGGCCGACCTCAACCCTGGGCCTGGCCAGGCCTCAGACATCCCGGCACCACCATCCACCCAGGAGGTGAGCGGGCTACTTGGCAAGTCAATGGGAGAAGGAGGTGTCGATGGCTCTCCCCCACCAAGTGCCGCTCGCCCATCGCCTCCCCGGGCGCTGGCTCCACCCCCCTGCTGGGTGTCTGGACTCCCTCATCCCGGACCTCCCGACCTCCAAGTGCGAGGGTCCGGACATCAAAGCACGCCAGCCCTATAACTGGGGCAGCTCCAGAGCAGGAAGGCAGTTGTATCTTGGAGTCGAGAGACGCAGAGAGGAACTCATCCTGGACGGACTACTGGCGCTGCCGTAGCTCTGTCCTGTGCACCATCGTCCTGCCTGTTGGCGCTGCCACGGCCGTCGTAACCTTCATTCTTCATCGTCGTCCGGATCTGCTGGCGTGGCCGCGGACCGTTGTAACCGTCATCTTTCACCGGGACCTGCAGGCTCCGCCGCGGACCGTCGTCCTTCCTTCATCTCGGGACCTGCTTGGCTCCTCCACGGCCCGATCATCAAGAACGCCGAGCTCGAGGATTGAGAGCTATTTTGAACTCACCGGTAACTAAGACTGTCCCGCTACCCCTTTCCTCAACCACAGACTCGAATCGAGGGGACCCCTGAGTCCAGACCTCCTTGTATCATACCAACGTAACCTAAGAATTGCATATAAAGTCTCGTTAACCTTCAATCTTGTGTGGTGTCTGTCTGTGGGGGGGAAGTTACTTATCTGTACAGTCGTTGGAGACGGCTCTCCCTGGAGACCTCTCCCCGTAATCTCGGCCGACCCTCCCGGTCCGTCTAACATTGGTGGCCAGCGGCGCGATCCGAATCACCGCATACGTACAGAGAGTAGCTCACCCCACAACGAACCACAATGACAACTAAAGAGAGCGGATCAACTGAGAAGTTCCAAATGGAAAAACTAGAGGAGTACAGCCATCGTGAACTAAAGCAGTTCTGCATTGAACTAGGTATCGCTACCACCGGACTAAGCACCAAGGACGATTTTAAGCATGCCCTAGAATCTTGGGCAGAGACCGGGGATACCGAAGCTCCTGAGCAAAGCACCGCGAAAAAAAGCAACACGGCCCCTGAAGGGCAAAGAACCGGTCTCTCGCCAGACGAGATCCAAGAAAGAGAAAAAACCCGACTACACGAGCTAGAAATGGCCCGACTCAAGATGGACGTAGAACTCAAGTTGGCCGAACAAAAGATAAACTTAGAGCACCTACGTCTCCGAGAAGAAAGAGAGGAGAAACAGAGACAAAGGGAGCTCGAGGAAAAGAAACTAGCGTACGAGCACGAACGGAACCTAGCCGAGATCAACCTGCGCAAGCAGAATAAAGAGTTGGGGGTGCCCGAGAGACCACACACCCCCGGGACCACGGAGAAAAAAGTACACATCCCCAAGGATGTTGTCCGAGAATATTTTCGAGAGGACGATATCCAGCAATGGTTTAAGGCTTATGAAATCGCTATGACTGCGCACCGGATCGATAGAAACGATTGGGGAGCCGGCCTATGGGGCAGATTCCTCAATGAGTGCCGCGATACCCTGTTACAGCTCCCAGACCACCAGATGACCTCCTACGACCATATGAAAGCGGCCCTTCTCACCCGCTATGGCCTCACGCCCGAGATGTACCGTCAGAGGTTCCGAGACTGCACACGCATCCCGGGTACAACTTGGGTGGACTATGTAACGTACTTTAGCCGAGCTTTCGAAGGCTGGATCAAAGGGAACAACGTCACGACCTACGAGCAACTGTTCAATCTGATGGTATGGGAGCATCTGTCCAACAATTGCTTCATTGAACTACGCCAACACCTCCTCGACAGCAAGTTAACCGATCCCCGGCAGCTCGCAGCCGAAGCTGACCGGTGGGAGATCACCAGAGTGGGCCGGAATGGGTCCTACGAGCAAAACAGGAACAACAATGGTCACCACCGACCCAGAGGAGGAGGAGGCCAAGGGCGGGGAAGAGACAACACTCCGGCCGCCCCCGTTACCAGCACCACCCCCCCGGCCAACCGGGGCAGCACCCCGGCGCGACCGGGGTACAGAGCAAACGTCACGTGTCACCGATGCCAACGAGTCGGCCACTATGCAAACGACCCAAGCTGCCCGCAGTATCAGAGTCCAAAACCCCGCCATGTGGCCGCCGCAGCACTAGGGGAAGAACAGATCTCCGAGGAACAAGAAACAGACGAGCAAGAGTATCCAGAGTGGGAGCCAGCCGCCATGACTCTCGCGTGCCTAGGGGGAAGAGACATGGTCCCGCGGGTCCCCCTACCCGCTAACACCCAGAAGTACAGCCAATGGGTGAGCATCAATGGACAACGGGCCGAGGCCCTTCGGGACACCGGGGCCAGTGTGACAGCCGTCCGCTGTCACCTGGTGACCCCAGAACAATATCTACCGAACATTCTCTGCCCTGTACGCTCAGCCGACAACTCGGAAAGTCTGTGTCGGATGGCCTGCGTCCCTTTTGAGTGGGGAGGGGTCTCCGGCATGTTGAAGGTGACGGTCCGAGACGACGCCCCCGTGGACTGCCTCCTCGGGAATGACCTGGAGAGCTCCCCGTGGGCCGCTGTGGAGCGAAAAGAACACTTGGGGATGTTGGGCGTCCCGGACTGGGCGTGCGTCACCACCCGGTCCATGGCCGCCCGTGCCAACCCTCCCCCGGAAGAACCAGAATGGCCGGCGCCACCGCCTCCGGTCGCCCCAGCCGAAACCCCCGACCAGGACACCCCCCTCGAACCGGCTCAACCTTCCGACCTCGCTAACCTTGACCAGTGGGCCCAAGAGGGGGGACCCACACAAGAACAATTTCGCCAGGAACAGAAGACCTGTCCCTCCCTTGAGGGACTCCGCCAACAAGCGCTCGCCCAAAGCGCAGGGGACACCTCCGGAACTCATTGGGTCTACTGGGACAATGATCTGTTATACAGCGAGCAACGAATCGCCGAGCTGGGGGCCAACCGAGTACTAGTAGTGCCCCTCTGCTTTAGAGACTTCCTGTTAAACCTGGCCCACGATGTCCCCCTAGCAGGGCACCTAGGACAAGATAAAACTTACAGTCGCCTAGTGACCCACTTCTTCTGGCCCAAAATGAGGAACGATGTGCACCAGCATTGCCGATCTTGCCCCACGTGCCAAGCCAGTGGGAAGAGCGGCCGCAAACTAAAAGCCCCCTTGCAACCTTTTCCAGTAGTCACGACCCCATTTGAGAGGGTCGGAATAGACATTGTGGGACCCCTGGACCCGCGTACAAAACAAGGACATCGCTTCATTCTGGTGCTAGTGGACCACGCCACCCGCTACCCTGAGGCTGTTCCTCTCCGGACCGTGACAGCCCCAGTGGTCGGCCGGGCCCTGATGGGGATCTTCTCCCGTGTGGGGTTCCCCCGAGAAGTCGTCAGCGACAGAGGCACGAACTTTATCTCTAAATACATGATGTTGGACAGGCCACATGACGGGCCACTCTCCCCCGGCTCGACCAAGCCCGAGCCAGTCATACAAGCACCACACACCACCATTGCACGTCCTACGTCCCCTCAGGGACACCTGCCCTCGAGCATGATAACCTCGTGGGTCCGATCCACGGCCGACCCACGCGCCCAGCCCGGGCCGCCATCTTGGACACTTCGCCACGAGGCCGCCTGGCCCCCGATCGACCTCAACCCCGGGCCTAGCCCGGCCTCAGACATTCCGGCACCACCCTCCACCCAGGAGGTGAGCGGGCTACTTGGCAAGTCAATGGGAGAAAGAGGTGCCGATGGCTCTCCCCCGCCAAGTGCCGCTCGCCCATCGCCTCCCCGGGCGCTGGCTCCACCCCCCTGCTGGGTGTCTGGACTCCCTCATCCCGGACCTCCCGACCTCCAAGTGCGAGGGTCCGGACATCAAAGCACGCCAGCCCTATAACTGGGGCAGCTCCAGAACAGGAAGGCAGTTGTATCTTGGAGTCGAGAGACGAAAGAAGAACTCATCCTGGACGGACTACTGGCGCTGCCGTAGCTCTGTCCTGTGCACCATCATCCTGCCTGTTGGCGCTGCCACAGCCGTCGTAACCTTCATCCTTCACCGTCGTCCGGATCTGCTGGCGAGGCCGCGGACCGTTGTAACTGTCATCTGCATCGGGACCTGCTTGGCTTCTCCACGGCCCGTCGACCATCCTTCATCCATATCGGGACCTGCTTGGCTTCTCCACGGCCCGCCGACCACCCTTCATCCATCTCGGGACCTGCTTGGCTCCTCCACGGCCCGACCAGCAACCACACCGAGCTCGAGGATTGAGAGCTATTGAACTCATTGGTAACTAAGACTGTCCCGCTACCCTTTTCCTCAACCAGAGATCAGAACCGAGGGGACCCCTGAGTCCAGACCTCCTTGTATTATATCAACGTAACCTAAGAAGTGCATATAAAGTCTCGTTAACCTTCAATCTTGTGTGGTGTCCGTCTGTGGGGGGGAAGTTACTTATCTGTACAGTCGTTGGAGACGGCTCTCCCTGGAGACCTCTCCCCGTAATCTCGGCCGACCCTCCCGGTCCGTCTAACATTGGTGGCCAGCGGCGCGATCCGAATCACCGCATAACGTACAGAGAGTAGCTCACCCCACAACGAACAACAATGTCGACTAAAGAGAGCGGATCAACTGAGAAGTTCCAAATGGAAAAGCTAGAGGAATACAGCCATCGTGAACTAAAGCAGTTCTGCATCGAACTAGGTATCGCTACCACCGGACTAAGTACCAAGGACGATTTTAAGCATGCCCTAGAATCTTGGGCAGAGACCGGGGATGTCGAAGCCCCGGAGCAAAGCACCGCGAAAAAGACCAACACGGCCCCTGAAGAGCAAAGAACGGGTCTCTCGCAAGACGAGATCCAAGAAAGAGAAAAAGCCCGACTACACGAACTTGAAATGGCCCGACTCAAGATGGACATAGAACTCAAATTGGCCGAGCAAAAAATAAACTTAGAGCACCTTCGCCTCCGAGAAGAAAGAGAGGAGAAACAGAGGCAAAGGGAGCTCGAGGAAAAAAGGCTAACGTACGAGCACGAGCGGAACCTAGCCGAGATCAACCTGCGCAAACAGAATAAAGAATTAGGGGTGCCCGACAGACCGTCCACCCCCGGGACCACGGACAAAAAAGTGCACATCCCCAAGGATGTGGTCCGAGAATATTTTCGAGAAGACGACATCCAGCAATGGTTTAAGGCATATGAAATCGCGATGACTGCGCACCGGATCGATAGAGCCGACTGGGGAGCCGGCCTATGGGGCAAATTCCTCAATGAGGGCCGCGATACTCTGTTACAGCTCCCAGACCACCAGATGACCTCCTACGACCATATGAAAGCGGCCCTCCTCACTCGCTATGGCCTCACGCCCGAGATGTACCGTCAGAGGTTCCGAGACTGCACACGCATTCCAGGTACAACTTGGGTGGACTATGTAACGTACTTCAGCCGAGCCTTCGAAGGCTGGATCAGAGGGAACAACGTCACGACCTACGAGCAGTTGTTCAATCTGATGGTATGGGAGCATCTGTCCAACAACTGCTTCATTGAACTACGCCAACACCTCCTCGACAGCAAGTTAACCGATCCCCGGCAGCTCGCAGCCGAAGCTGACCGGTGGGAGATCACCCGAGTGGGCCGGATTGGGTCCTACGAGCAGAACAGGAACAACAATGGTCACCACCGATCCAGAGGAGGAGGAGGGGGCCAAGGACGAGGAAGAGACAACACTCCGGCCGCCCCCACTACCAGCACCACCCCCCCGGCCAACCGGGGCAGCACCCCGGCGCGACCGGGATACAGAGCCAATGTTACATGTCACCGATGCCAACGAGTAGGCCACTATGCAAATGACCCAAGCTGCCCGCAGTATCCGAGCCCAAGACCCCGCCAGGTGGCCGCCGCGGCACTAGGGGAAGAACAGATCTCCGAGGAACCAGAAACAGACGAGCAAGAGTATCAAGGGTGGGAGCCAGCCGCCATGACTCTCGCGTGCTTAGGGGGAAGAGACATGGTCCCGCGGGTCCCCCTACCCGCTAACACCCAGAAGTACAGCCAATGGGTGAGCATCAATGGACAACGGGCCGAAGCCCTTCGAGACACCGGGGCCAGTGTGACAGCCGTCCGCTGTCATCTGGTGACCCCAGAACAATATCTACCGAACATTCTCTGCCCTGTACGATCAGCCGACAACTCGGAGAGTCTGTGTCGGATGGCCTGCGTCCTCTTTGAGTGGGGAGGGGTCTCCGGCATGTTGAAAGTAACGGTCCGAGACGACGCCCCCGTGGACTGCCTCCTCGGAAATGACCTGGAAAGCTCCCCGTGGGCAGCCGTGGAGCGAAAAGAACACTTGGGGATGTTGGGCGTCCCAGACTGGGCGTGCGTCACCACCCGGTCTATGGCCGCCCGTGCCAACCATCACCCGGAAGAACCAGAATGGCCGGCGCCTCCGCCTCCGGTCGCCCCCGCCGAGACCCCCGACCAGGGCATCCCCCTCGAACCTGCTCAACCTCCCGACCTTGCTAATCTCGACCAGTGGGCTCAAGAAGGGGGGCCCACACAAGAACAATTTCGTCAGGAGCAGAAGACCTGTCCCTCCCTTGAGGGACTCCGACAACAAGCGCTCGCCCAAAGCGCAGGGGATACCTCCGGAACTCATTGGGTCTACTGGGACAATGACCTACTGTACAGCGAGCAACGAATCGCCGAGCTGGGGGCCAACCGAGTACTAGTGGTGCCACTCCGCTTTAGAGACTTCCTGCTAAATCTGGCCCACGATGTCCCCCTGGCAGGGCACCTGGGACAAGATAAAACCTACAGCCGCCTAGTGACCCACTTCTTCTGGCCAAAAATGAGAAACGATGTGCACCAGCATTGCCGATCTTGCCCCACGTGCCAAGCCAGTGGGAAGAGCGGCCGCAAATTAAAGGCCCCCCTGCAACCCTTTCCCGTAGTCACGACCCCATTTGAGAGGGTCGGAATAGACATTGTGGGACCCCTAGACCCACGTACAAGACAAGGCCATCGCTTCATCCTAGTACTAGTGGACCACGCCACCCGCTACCCTGAGGCTATTCCTCTCCGGACCGTCACAGCCCCAGTGGTCGGCAGGGCCCTGATGGGGATCTTCTCCCGTGTGGGGTTCCCCCGAGAAGTCGTCAGTGACAGAGGCACGAACTTTATTTCCAAATACATGAAGTCCCTCTGGCAACAGTGTGGGGTCACCTACCGCTTCACGACCCCCTATCACCCCCAAGGAAACGGACTTGTTGAGCGGTTCAATCGCACTCTAAAAGGGATGATCGGGGGATGGGAAGAACCCCTCCGTCGCCAGTGGGACGTGCTGCTGCCGTGCCTCCTCTTCGCCTACCGGGAGGTCCCACAGAAGTCCCTAGGCTTCAGCCCATTCGAGCTGCTCTATGGGCACCCAGTACGGGGGCCACTCAGCCTGATCAAAGAAGGCTGGGAGTTGCCTCCGGCCAAGAGTCCTCCAGATGTCTTCCGATACCTCCTCACCCTCCGCAACCAGTCCCAGCGGTTCAGAGACCTAGCGAAAGCCAACCTAGAGGCCAGTCAAGAGGACATGAAGAGATGGTATGACCAGAACGCCTCATCTATTGAATTCGAGCCGGGGCAACAGGTCTGGGTAATGTCCCCCACAGAACCGTGCGCTCTCCAAGACAAATGGACGGGACCCTTCAAAGTAATCGAGCGCAAGGGACCCGCCACCTATCTGATCAATATGGAGTCCGCCCGGAATCCGCTCCGAGTCCTCCACACCAACAGACTGAAACCCCACTTTGCACGAACAGAACTCAGCCTCTTGATGGCCACAGACAACGGGGTTGAGGACGACTCCGAGCCTCTCCCTGACCTCTTGCGGACCCAGGAGCAAGACGGCTCCGTGGATGGGGTCCGACTCTCGGAGACCCTCTCCCAGGAACAACGCCAAGAGTGCCAAGCCCTCCTATCACGGTTTGCCAGCCTGTTCTCCCTCACCCCAGGTGTCACTTCCTGGTGTGTGCACGATGTGGACACCGGGGACAGCCCTCCTATCCGCCACCGGGCCTACCGCGTACCTGATCGGGTACGGGCCTGCATCCAGGCGGAAGTAACTAAGATGCTCACGCTCGGGGTCATCGAGCCCTCCGACAGTCCATGGGCCAGCCCGGTCGTACTGGTCCCCAAAGCAGCCGCCCCCGGAACCACACCCGAACTCCGGTTCTGTGTCGACTACCGGGGCCTGAATGAAGTCACCAGAACGGACGCACACCCCATCCCCCGGGCAGATGAACTGGTCGACCGAATGGGCGCTGCCCGCTACCTCAGCATCTTCGATCTAACGGCAGGATATTGGCAGATCGGCCTCACACCCCGAGCACAAGAACGTTCTGCCTTCTCCACCCCCGATGGCCACTATCACTTCACGGTCATGCCCTTCGGCATGAAAAATGCCCCAGCGACGTTCCAACGGCTCGTCAATCAGGTCCTGGCGGGGCTCGAAGAGTTCAGCGCCGCCTACCTGGACGACATCGCTGTGTACAGCCACCACTGGACCGAGCACCTCCACCACCTCCAAGCAGTGTTGCAAGCCCTTCAGCGAGCTGGCCTCACGATCAAGGCCAGCAAATGTCAAATTGGACAAGGGTCAGTAACCTACCTCGGACACCAAGTGGGAAGCGGTCTAGTGGCCCCTCTTCAACTGAAAATTGCTGCCATCCAGAACTGGCAACCCCCTAACACTCAAACTGAGGTGCGAGCCTTCCTGGGCCTCACGGGCTACTACCGAAGGTTCGTGAAAGACTATGGTACCATCGTGGGGCCTCTCACCGAACTCACGTCGAAAAATCAGCCCAAGAAGGTGAACTGGACCCCAGAGTGTCAAGCGGCCTTCGAACAGCTAAAGGCCGCCATGTGTTCCGCTCCTGTACTCCAGGCCCCAGACTACAGCCGGGAGTTCGTCGTCCAGACGGATGCCTCCGACCAGGGCATTGGGGCGGTCCTGTCCCAGGTGAACACCGAAGGCCTTGATCAACCGGTGGCCTTCATCAGCCGGAGACTCCTACCACGGGAGCAACGCTGGAGCACCATAGAGAGGGAAGCCTTCGCTGTGGTATGGGCCCTCAAGAAGCTCCGACCCTACCTTTTTGGCACCCACTTCCGGGTGCAGACTGACCACCGACCCCTGCAGTGGTTGATGCATATGCGGGGGGAAAACCCAAAACTGCTACGCTGGTCCATCTCCTTGCAAGGTATGGACTTTACCGTTGAACACCGGCCTGGGGCTGACCACGCCAACGCGGATGGCCTGTCCCGGTTTTTCCGCCTCGACGAAGAGAGTCCCCAAGAGGATGGGTAACTCTCCCCGCCTTCAGCTGGGGGGGACGCATGTTGGACAGGCCACATGACGGGCCACTCTCCCCCGGCTCGACCAAGCCCGAGCCAGTCATACAAGCACCACACACCACCATTGCACGTCCTACGTCCCCTCAGGGACACCTGCCCTCGAGCATGATAACCTCGTGGGTCCGATCCACGGCCGACCCACGCGCCCAGCCCGGGCCGCCATCTTGGACACTTCGCCACGAGGCCGCCTGGCCCCCGATCGACCTCAACCCCGGGCCTAGCCCGGCCTCAGACATTCCGGCACCACCCTCCACCCAGGAGGTGAGCGGGCTACTTGGCAAGTCAATGGGAGAAAGAGGTGCCGATGGCTCTCCCCCGCCAAGTGCCGCTCGCCCATCGCCTCCCCGGGCGCTGGCTCCACCCCCCTGCTGGGTGTCTGGACTCCCTCATCCCGGACCTCCCGACCTCCAAGTGCGAGGGTCCGGACATCAAAGCACGCCAGCCCTATAACTGGGGCAGCTCCAGAACAGGAAGGCAGTTGTATCTTGGAGTCGAGAGACGAAAGAAGAACTCATCCTGGACGGACTACTGGCGCTGCCGTAGCTCTGTCCTGTGCACCATCATCCTGCCTGTTGGCGCTGCCACAGCCGTCGTAACCTTCATCCTTCACCGTCGTCCGGATCTGCTGGCGAGGCCGCGGACCGTTGTAACTGTCATCTGCATCGGGACCTGCTTGGCTTCTCCACGGCCCGTCGACCATCCTTCATCCATATCGGGACCTGCTTGGCTTCTCCACGGCCCGCCGACCACCCTTCATCCATCTCGGGACCTGCTTGGCTCCTCCACGGCCCGACCAGCAACCACACCGAGCTCGAGGATTGAGAGCTATTGAACTCATTGGTAACTAAGACTGTCCCGCTACCCTTTTCCTCAACCAGAGATCAGAACCGAGGGGACCCCTGAGTCCAGACCTCCTTGTATTATATCAACGTAACCTAAGAAGTGCATATAAAGTCTCGTTAACCTTCAATCTTGTGTGGTGTCCGTCTGTGGGGGGGAAGTTACTTATCTGTACAGTCGTTGGAGACGGCTCTCCCTGGAGACCTCTCCCCGTAATCTCGGCCGACCCTCCCGGTCCGTCTAACACATGAAATCTCTCTGGCAGCAGTGTGGGGTCACCTACCGCTTCACGACCCCCTATCACCCCCAAGGGAACGGACTTGTTGAGCGGTTCAACCGCACGCTGAAAGGAATGATCGGGGGATTGGAAGAGCCCCTCCGTCGCCAGTGGGATGTGCTGCTGCCGTGCCTCCTCTTCGCCTACCGAGAGGTCCCACAGAAATCCCTAGGCTTCAGCCCATTCGAACTGCTCTATGGGCACCCAGTGCGGGGGCCGCTCAGCCTGATCAAAGAAGGCTGGGAGATGCCTCCGACCAAGAACCCTCCAGATGTCTTCCGGTACCTCCTCACCCTCCGCAACCAGTCCCGGCGGTTCAGAGACCTAGCAAAAGCCAACCTAGAGGCCAGTCAAGAGGACATGAAAAAATGGTATGACCAGAACGCCTCATCCATTGAATTCGAACCGGGACAACAGGTATGGGTCATGTCCCCCACGGAGCCATGCGCTCTCCAAGACAAATGGACGGGACCCTTCAAGGTGATCGAGCGCAAGGGTCCTGCCACCTATCTGATCGATATGGAGTCCTCCCGGAACCCCCTCCGAGTCCTCCACACCAACAGACTGAAACCCCACTTTGCACGAACAGAACTCAGCCTATTGATGGCCACGGACAATGGGGTTGAAGACGACTCCGAGCCTCTCCCTGACCTCCTGCGGACCCAGGAGCAAGACGGCTCCGTAGATGGGGTCCGACTCTCGGAGACCCTCACCAGAGAACAACGCCAAGAGTGCCAAGCCCTCCTGTCACGGTTCGCCAGTCTGTTCTCCCTCACCCCAGGTGTCACTTCCTGGTGTGTGCACGATGTAGACACCGGAGACAGCCCTCCTATCCGCCACCGGGCCTACCGCGTACCTGATCGGGTACGGGCCTGCATCCAGGCGGAAGTGGCTAAGATGCTCACGCTCGGGGTCATCGAGCCCTCAGACAGTCCATGGGCCAGCCCGGTCGTACTGGTCCCCAAAGCAGCCGCCCCCGGAACCACACCAGAACTCCGGTTCTGCATCGACTACCGGGGCCTGAATGAAGTCACCAGAACGGACGCACATCCCATCCCCCGGGCAGATGAACTGGTCGACCGAATGGGAGCTGCCCGCTACCTTAGCATCTTCGACCTGACAGCAGGTTATTGGCAGATCGGCCTCACACCCCGAGCACAAGAACGTTCTGCCTTCTCCACCCCCGATGGCCATTACCATTTTACGGTCATGCCCTTCGGTATGAAGAATGCCCCAGCGACTTTCCAACGGCTCGTCAATCAGGTCCTGGCGGGGCTCGAAGGGTTCAGCGCCGCCTACCTAGACGACATCGCTGTGTACAGCCACCATTGGACCGAGCACCTCCACCACCTCCGAGCAGTGCTGCAAGCCCTTCAGCGAGCTGGCCTCACGATCAAGGCCAGCAAGTGTCAAATTGGACAAGGGTCTGTGACCTACCTCGGACACCAGGTGGGAAGCGGCCTAGTGGCCCCTCTACAACTGAAAATTGCCGCCATCCAGGACTGGCAGCCCCCTATCACCCAAACCGAGGTACGAGCCTTCCTGGGCCTCACGGGCTATTACCGAAGGTTCGTGAAAGACTATGGTACCATAGTGGGCCCCCTCACCGAACTCACGTCAAAAAATCAGCCCAAGAAGGTGAACTGGACCCCCGAGTGTCAAGCGGCATTCGAACAATTGAAGGCCGCCATGTGTTCCGCTCCTGTGCTCCAGGCCCCAGACTACAGCCGGGAGTTCATCGTCCAGACGGACGCCTCCGACCAGGGCATTGGGGCGGTCCTGTCCCAAGTGAACACCGAGGGCCTTGATCAACCGGTGGCCTTCATCAGCCGGAGACTCCTACCACGGGAACAACGCTGGAGCACCATAGAGAGGGAAGCCTTCGCTGTGGTATGGGCCCTCAAGAAGCTCCGGCCCTACCTTTTCGGCACCCCCTTTCGGGTGCAGACCGACCACCGACCCCTGCAGTGGCTGATGCACATGCGGGGGGAAAACCCCAAGTTGCTACGCTGGTCCATATCCTTGCAGGGTATGGACTTCACAGTCGAACACCGGCCTGGGTCCGACCACGCCAACGCGGATGGCCTGTCCCGATTTTTCCGCCTCGACGAAGAGAGTCCCCAAGAGGATGGGTGACTCTCCCCGCCTTCAGCTGGGGGGGACGCATGTTGGACAGGCCACACGAGGGGCCGCTCTCCCCCGGCTCGACCAGGCCCGAGCCCGGTCACACAAGCACCCCACACCACCATTGCACGTCCTCCGTCCCCTCAGGGACCCCTGCCCTCGAGCATGTCGACCTCGTGGGCCCGATCCACTGCCGGCCCACGCGCCCAGCCCGGGCCGCCATCTTGGACACTTCACCACGTAGCCGCCTGGCCCCCGGCCGACCTCAACCCTGGGCCTGGCCAGGCCTCAGACATCCCGGCACCACCATCCACCCAGGAGGTGAGCGGGCTACTTGGCAAGTCAATGGGAGAAGGAGGTGTCGATGGCTCTCCCCCACCAAGTGCCGCTCGCCCATCGCCTCCCCGGGCGCTGGCTCCACCCCCCTGCTGGGTGTCTGGACTCCCTCATCCCGGACCTCCCGACCTCCAAGTGCGAGGGTCCGGACATCAAAGCACGCCAGCCCTATAACTGGGGCAGCTCCAGAGCAGGAAGGCAGTTGTATCTTGGAGTCGAGAGACGCAGAGAGGAACTCATCCTGGACGGACTACTGGCGCTGCCGTAGCTCTGTCCTGTGCACCATCGTCCTGCCTGTTGGCGCTGCCACGGCCGTCGTAACCTTCATTCTTCATCGTCGTCCGGATCTGCTGGCGTGGCCGCGGACCGTTGTAACCGTCATCTTTCACCGGGACCTGCAGGCTCCGCCGCGGACCGTCGTCCTTCCTTCATCTCGGGACCTGCTTGGCTCCTCCACGGCCCGATCATCAAGAACGCCGAGCTCGAGGATTGAGAGCTATTTTGAACTCACCGGTAACTAAGACTGTCCCGCTACCCCTTTCCTCAACCACAGACTCGAATCGAGGGGACCCCTGAGTCCAGACCTCCTTGTATCATACCAACGTAACCTAAGAATTGCATATAAAGTCTCGTTAACCTTCAATCTTGTGTGGTGTCTGTCTGTGGGGGGGAAGTTACTTATCTGTACAGTCGTTGGAGACGGCTCTCCCTGGAGACCTCTCCCCGTAATCTCGGCCGACCCTCCCGGTCCGTCTAACACCTGGTCCACCTGCGGAAGACGTTAGAGGCGCTGCAAGCAGCAGGCCTCACTATCAAGGCCACCAAGTGCCAGATAGGGCAGACACAGGTTGTATACCTGGGCCACCTTGTAGGTGGAGGTCAGGTTCAGCCACTGGAGAGCAAGATACAGTCAATCAGGGACTGGGCTCCTCCAACCACCCAGACTCAGGTTCGAGCTTTCTTGGGCCTGACTGGTTACTATAGGAAGTTTGTCAGGAACTATGGTTCCATCGTGACACCATTAAATGAACTGACAAGTAAGAAAATGCCAAAAAAGGTTCAGTGGACAGCGAGCTGTCAAAAAGCATTCGATGACCTAAAGCAGGCCATGTGCACGGCGCCTATCCTCAAGAGTCCGGACTACTCCAAACCATTCATTGTCCAAACAGATGCTTCTGAGTTGGGTGTGGGAGCTGTTCTTTCTCAACTGAATTTTGATGGTCAAGACCAGCCCATTGCTTTTATAAGCAGAAGGCTGACCCCTAGAGAGAAGAATTGGTCAGCTATCGAGAGGGAGGCCTTTGCTGTGGTGTGGGCCCTGAAGAAGCTGAGGCCATACTTGTTTGGCACTCACTTCAAGATTCAGACCGACTATAAGCCCCTCTTGTGGCTAAATCAGATGAAGGGTGAAAACCCCAAACTGCTTAGGTGGTCCATTTCCCTACAGGGGATGGACTTCACAGTGGAACATAGACCTGGTACTGATCATGGCAATGCCGATGGGCTCTCCAGATATTTCCACTTAGAACAAGAAGACTTACCTGGTCAAGGTTAGCTAGTTGTTCCGACGTTTGGGGGGGGGTCATGTAGGAGAGTAGGGTCTGCAATCCTATGATCACCCAGATTTTTTGCTTTTGTTTCACTGGTTTACGACTTTCTCTGGCTGTGGGCCTGCCAATCAGACCCACAGCCTGGCTGTTCTCTCTCTAAATTACAACATGTACCCTAGGTGCATTTACCAATTGGTACTGGGCCACCTTATCAGACCCTGTAACTCAGGGCATAGGTGTACCCAGGGCCGCCAGGGGCTGCAGCATGTATTATGCCACCCCTGGCTGGCCTCCTAAATTTGACACAACTGGCTGCATGACAGCTGGGGCGAAGTCGTGTAATCACCCTTTGCTTTAGATATAGTAGCTCTATATCTAACCATACAATGGACACCCGAGTCCCTATCAGTCACTCCTATGGCAGGCCTTGACAATCCTGAAGGCAGAGTGCATGGGCTCGCGTGAACTGTGTTCTGGCCCGAGCCGAGCCGGTTGCAGCTTGCGGAGAAAAGACCCAATGGCTGTTCCATGATAACGCGTGCCACATCGGTAACTTCGGTGTCGCGTTATCAAGACATGTCGAGTAAGGTGTCATACGAATCGGGATGCTGCCCTCTCACCAACTCTGGCGACGAGGTTAGCATTCCGCCCTTCTAGAGGGACACGACATGTACGTAACTGTGAACCCCGGTTAAAGTTAACGAAAGCCTCAGCTCCACAAAATGGATGCTGCCACCACAGACACGAGTCTGACCTCCTGCTGCTGGGAGTCCTTCCAGCGAGGAGCGCTTGGACAAAGGGTTTCCTGTCGAGGGCGGTGTTCGCACCGTCCCAGACAGGGTTTGTGTATTCTGGGTAGGTAGGGCTTTTGCGAGAAGGTGACTGCGGAGTGGCACCCCGGTGCTCACTACGCATCTGCCGGTTAGAACCAGTTCCAGGGGCGACAGCCCTGGCCTGGGGAAAGTCCGGCAGGGGAGAGGGGTGTAACTACCCCCCTTCCTGGTCCCACCCTTAGGGCAGGACCTAGTCATGTACCCACCCCTTTCTTTAGGATAAAGGCCGGAGCGGGGACCCTTCCAAATTAGATCATCTTTGAATCAAGAATACTTTCTACAAAAGGACTTCAAGACTCTTCTCAAGATTTCTCCCTTGTGGCTAAGGAGTAGTCACCCTGCATCAGCGGGCACCATCTAAGAACTCTGCGGTTTGCTGTAAGTCCTTCCTCAAGGAATCCGACGGCCCAGCTCGACGAGAACCGGCTTCCCTGGCACCTCTGACCTCTACCCCCGTCATCAGCTCAGCTGTGATCTGTGGGTGCGACGAGACCTCGAGGGACCGGCCATCATCAGAACCTGCACGCTCTTAAAAACCAGCACGACCATCGAGGTAACTCTCTGGTGAGTGCTCTGGGGTCCGAGAAGCCCCGACCCTGAGCCGCTCCAGCACCGAAGTGCAGTCTCCCAGCATCTCCACGATCTGCGTGGGGCCCTTCTGCTCGCTGCTCAGCACGTTGTCTGGTCACTAGCCGCTGGCTTGTGCCCTTCTGTGACGACATCCGAGAATCATCACTGCTGGTCTGGTTGCTCCAGACTGGCCCTTGCTTCCATCGTTGCGAGAAGCACCCCGGACCCTCCTGGTCCACTCAAGACGCCATCTTAGGCCCACCACGTGGCCCTGAGATCTGCCAAGGCTTGTTGCCCCATCCTGGGCCCAGCGACGCCGACAGCATCATCCTTCGTGGGACAGCTCGCACCTCCACCGTGGTCGCCGACAACGCCTCCTGGTCCGTGAGACTGCAGAGCCTAGCGTCGCCCACTCACCTGGTCGAGGTGACGGCCAACTGGTGCCTTCCTGGTACCCTCTGACTACTGGCTAGTAGTACGAACTTGGTCCCCTCTGCTTTCAGGTTTCTTCAATATCCGATCCAGGCTTGGATCTCTACGAACTATTCATCACTGGTCGCCGGCCAGCAACTCCTTTTCTTCCGGCTCCTGGCTCGTCAGCGAAGACCCCGACGCCTGTAAGACTTGTGCAGCCGCAGCCCTCGTGGCTAGGTAACTCGGCATTTCAGTGCCTGCATAGCCTCCTTACTCTAGGGTCCCGAGTCCCTCGCTTCCGACTTGCCTTAACCTTTCTGTGTCCTCGGACACTTGTTTTAAACTGTGCACTTAAAGTATTTGCTAAAGAGATTTGGTTTGTGCTTAGTACCCTGTCCTCATAAAGAGTACAGGGCTGTTGTGATTCTTAATAAATATACTGTTTATTTTCATAACACTTGTGTGGTGTCCTTTCACTGGGTGTTCAAGGGGTACATGTGTGGTAAACAGCTGGCTTAACGCGCCCTCTCGAGTCTTTAGCCTTAGACTGCTCGTATCCACGCTACTAGGATAGCTGGTCTATAGGTTGACTTACAACCAAACACCATAAGGGTCGTTGGAACGATACATAGCGGTCGCTAGAATAGCGAACGTTGCATATCGGGCCAACTTCTCACATACACCACACAAAGATAAGGTTTAACGTTCTTTATAAGCAATCTTTAGGTACGATAGGATGGTACAAGGAGGTCAGGACTCAGGGGTCCCCTCGATTCTAGTCTCTTTGGATGGGAAAGGGGGTAGCGGGACAGTCTTGTTACCAATCTGGTAGATGCGATGATATGATGGATAGCTCACAATCCTCGAGCTCGGCGTTCTAGGTGGACGGGCGGCTGCAGCGCCGGCAGGTCCCGAGATGATCGTAGGTAGCGACGGTCCGCGGCGGCGCCAGCAGGTCCCGGTGAAGGTGGTAGTTACAACGGTCCGCGGCAGCGCCAGCAGGTCCCGACGTGGATGAAGGATGCAGTAGGTTGCGGCAGCGCCAGCAGGCAGGACAATAGTTCACAAGACAGGGCTACGGCAGCGCCAGTAGTCCGTCAAGGATGAGTTCTTCACGGTGTCTCTCGACTCCAGGATACAACTGCCTTCCTGCTCTGAAGCTGCCCCAGTTATAGGTCTGGCGCCCTTTGATGTCCGGACCCTCGCACTTGGAGGTCGGGAGGTCCGGGATGAGGGAGTCCAGACACCCAGCAGGGGGGTGGAGCCAGCGCCCGGGGGAGCTGGGGGCGATCGGCACCTGGCGGGGGAGAGCCATCGACACTTCTTTCTCCCATTGACCTGCCAAGTGGTCCGTTCACCTCCTGGGTGGATGGTGGTGCCGGGATGTCGGGGCCTGGCCAGGCCCAGGGTTAGGGTCGAGCTGAGGCCACGCGGCCTCGTGGTGCAGTATCCAAGATGGCGGCCGGGCCGGGCGATGGAGCTGGTAGTGGCTCGGCCCCATGATACAGAGATGTCCGGGGTCAGGAGTCCCGTAGGGGACGGGGTGCGGGTCGCTTCTGTGGGTGACACCTGGAGGGCCGGGGCTCGGGCCCTGTCATGCGGGGAGGGAGCAAGCCCTTCACGTGGCCTGTCCAACATGCGTCCCCCCCAGCTGAAGGCGGGGAGAGTCACCCATTGTTGGACAGGCCACATGAAGGGCCGCTCCCCCCTCGGCCCGACCAGGCCCGAGCCCGGTCACACAAGTGCCACACACCACCACTGCTCGTCTTCCGTCCCCTCCGGGACCCCGGCCCCTGAACATATCGACCTCGTGGGCCCGACCCACTACTGGCCCGCGCGCCCAGCCTGGGCGCCATCTTGGACACTCCACCACGAGGCCGCCTGGCCCCCGATCGACCTCAACCCTGGGCCTAGCCAGGCCTCAGACATCCCGGCACCACCATCCACCCAGGAGGTGAGCGGGCTACTTGGCAAGTCAATGGGAGAAAGAGGCGTCGATGGCTCTCCCCCGCCAGGTGCCGCTCGCCCATCGCCTCCCCGGGCGCTGGCTCCACCCCCCTGCTGGGTGTCTGGACTCCCTCATCCCGGACCTCCCGACCTCCAAGTGCGAGGGTCCGGACATCAAAGGGCACCAGCCCTATAACTGGGGCAGCTCCAGAGCAGGAAGGCAGTTGTATCCTGGAGTCGAGAGACGCAGAGAAGAACTCATCCTTGACGGACTACTGGTGCTGCCGTAGCTCTGCCTTGCGCATCATCATCCTGCCTGCTGGCGCTGCCGCAACCTTCGTAACCTTCGTAAACCTTCATCGTCGTCGGGACCTGCTGGCGTGGCCGCGGACCGTTTGCAACCACCATCTTCATCGGGACCTGCTGGCTCCGCCGCGGACCGTCGCTTCCTTCGTCCATCTCGGGACCTGCCTGGCTCCGCCGCGGCCCGATCATCTAGAACGCCGAGCTCGAGGATTGAGAGCTATTCCCATCTTTTGGTAACAAGACTGTCCCGCTACCCTTTTCCCAAACCAGAGACCAGAACCGAGGGGACCCCTGAGTCCAGACCTCCTTGTACCATTCATCGTACTTAAAGAATTGCCTATAAAGTATCGTTGAACTTTACCCTTGTGTGGTGTCCGTCTGTGAGGGGGAAGTTACTTGTCTGTACGATCGTCGGAGACGGCTCTCCCCGGAGACCTCTCCCCTTATCCTCGGCCGACCCTCCCGGTCCGTCTAACATTGGTGGCCAGCGGCGCGATCCGAATCACCGCATTATCGTACAGAGAGTAGCTCACCCCACGACGAAATCACGATGTCAAACAAAGAAAGCGGATCCACCGAGAAATTTCAGATGGAGAAATTGGACGAGTACAGCCATCGTGAATTAAAACAATTCTGCATCGAACTAGGTATCGCTACCACCGGTCTAAGTACCAAGGACGATTTCAAGCATGCCCTAGAGTCTTGGGCAGAAACCGGGGCTGCCGGAACCCCCGATCAAAACATCGCAGCAATAGAAAAACAAACCACAGCCCCTGAAGAGCGAAGAACGGGTCTCTCGCAAGACGAGATCCAGGAACGAGAAAAAACCCGACTACACGAGCTGGAAATGGCCCGGCTCAAAATGGATGTTGAACTTAAGTTGGCCGAACAAAAAATAAACTTAGAGCACCTGCGTCTCCGAGAAGAAAGAGAGGAAAAACAGAGACAAAGGGAGCTCGAGGAGAAGAAATTGGCATATGAACACGAGCGAAAATTAGCGGAGATCGACTTACGCAAGCAGAATAAAGAAGTAGGGGTGCCCGAGCAACCCCACACCCCAGGGGCAACAGAGAAAAAGGTACACATCCCCAAGGATGTCGTTCGAGAGTACTTCCGAGAGGACGACATCCAGCAATGGTTTAAGGCCTACGAAATCGCTATGACCGCCCACCGGATCTATAGAAGCGACTGGGGAGCCGGTCTATGGGGGAGATTCCTCAACGAGGGCCGCGACGCCCTGCTACAGCTCCCGGACCACCAGATGACCTCCTATGACCATATGAAAGCTGCACTCCTCACCCGCTATGGCCTCACACCCGAGATGTACCGTCAGAGGTTCCGAGACTGCACCCGCATCCCGGGTACAACTTGGGTGGACTATGTAAACTATTTTAGCCGAGCCTTCGAGGGCTGGATCAAAGGAAGCAAGGTCACAACTTACGAACAACTCTTCAACCTCATGGTATGGGAGCATCTATCGAACAATTGCTTCATTGAGCTCCGCCAGCACCTCCTCGATAGCAAATTGACCGATCCCCGGCAGCTCGCAGCCGAAGCTGACCGGTGGGAAATCACCAGAGTGGGCCGGAATGGGTCCTATGAACAGAGCCGGAACAACAACGGTCAGCACCGTCCCCGAGGAGGAGGAGGAGGCCAAGGACGTGGAAGAGACAACGCTCCTGTCGCCCCCGCTAGCAGCACCACCCCCCCGGCCAACCGGGGCAGCACCCCGGCGCGACCGGGATATCGAGCCAATGTTACGTGCCATCGATGCCAACGAGTCGGCCACTATGCAAACGACCCAAACTGCCCCCAGTATCAGAGCCCAAGACCCCGCCAAGTAGCCGCTGCTGCTCTGGGGGAGGAACAGATCTCAGAGGAACAAGAAGAATATGAGCAAGAGCATCAAGAATGGGAGCCAGCCGCCATGGCTCTAGCCTGCTTAGGGGGGAAAGACATGGTCCCGCGGGTCCCCCTACCCGCTAACACCCAGAAGTACAGCCAATGGGTGAGCATCAATGGACGCCGGGCCGAAGCCCTCCGTGACACCGGGGCCAGTGTGACAGCCGTCCGCTGTCACCTGGTGGCCCCAGAACAGTTCCTACCAAACATTCTCTGCCCTGTCCGTTCAGCCGATAACTCAGAGAGTCTGTGTCGGATGGCCTGCGTCCCTTTCGAATGGGGAGGGGTCTCCGGCATGTTGAAAGTAACGGTCCGAGACGATGCCCCCGTAGACTGCCTCCTGGGGAATGACCTTGAAAGCTCTCCGTGGGCAGCCGTAGAACGACGAGAACACCTGGGGATGTTAGGCATCCCGGACTGGGCATGCGTCACCACCCGGTCCATGGCCGCCCGTGCCAAACCCCGACCCGAGGAACCCGAATGGCCGGCGCCTCCGCCTCCGGTCGCACCAGCCGAAACCACCGACCGTGACGTCCCCCCAGAACCAGCTCAACCTCCAGACCTCGCTAACCTCGACCAGTGGCCTCAAGAGGGGGGGCCCACGCAAGAACAGTTTCGCCAAGAACAGAAGACCTGTCCCTCCCTCGAGGGACTCCGCCAACAAGCCCTCGCCCAAAGCGCAGGGGATACCTCCGGAAAACATTGGATCTACTGGGACAATGATCTGCTATACAGTGAACAAAGAATCGCGGAGTTGGGGGCCAGCCGAGTGCTAGTGGTGCCCCTCCGTTTTAGAGGCTTTCTGCTAAACCTGGCCCACGATGTCCCCCTGGCTGGACACCTGGGTCAAGATAAAACCTACAGCCGCCTGGTGACCCACTTCTTCTGGCCCAAAATGAGGGACGATGTACACCAGCATTGCCGATCTTGCCCCACGTGCCAAGCCAGTGGAAAGAGCGGCCGCAAACTAAAAGCCCCCCTGCAACCTTTTCCCGTGGTCACCACCCCGTTCGAGAGGGTCGGAATAGACAATGTGGGGCCCCTGGACCCGCGTACAAAACAAGGCCATCGGTTCATCCTGGTGCTAGTGGACCACGCCACCCGCTACCCCGAGGCTGTTCCCCTGCGGACTGTGACAGCCCCGGTAGTCGGCCGGGCTCTGATGGGAATCTTCTCCCGTGTGGGCTTCCCCCGAGAAGTCGTCAGCGACAGAGGCACGAACTTTATTTCCAAATATATGAAGTCCCTCTGGCAACAATGTGGGGTTACCTACCGATTCACGACCCCCTATCACCCTCAAGGAAACGGACTCGTTGAGCGGTTCAACCGCACGCTCAAAGGGATGATTGGGGGGTTGGAAGAGCCCCTCCGTCGCCAGTGGGATGTGCTGCTGCCGTGCCTCCTCTTCGCCTATCGGGAGGTCCCCCAGAAGTCCCTCGGCTTCAGCCCGTTCGAACTGCTGTATGGACATCCAGTACGGGGGCCACTCAGCCTAGTCAAGGAAGGCTGGGAGATGCCCCCTCTAAAGAACCCCCCAGATGTTTTCCGATACCTCCTAACCCTCCGCAACCAGACCCGGCGGTTCCGAGAGCTGGCAAAAGCCAACCTAGAGGCCAGTCAAGAGGACATGAAAAAGTGGTATGACCGGAATGCCTCCTCCATCGAATTTGAACCTGGGCAACAGGTATGGGTGATGTCCCCCACCGAACCCTGCGCCCTGCAAGACAAATGGACGGGGCCCTTCAAAGTAGTCGAGCGCAAGGGCCCTGCCACCTATCTCATCGACATGAAAGACTATGGTACCATAGTGGGGCCCCTCACAGAACTCACGTCCAAAAATCAACCCAAGAAAGTCAACTGGACCCCGGATTGTCAAACAGCCTTCGAACAATTGAAGGCCGCCATGTGCTCCGCCCCTGTGCTCCAGGCCCCCGACTACAGCCGGGAGTTCGTCGTCCAGACGGATGCCTCCGACCATGGCATTGGGGCAGTCCTGTCTCAAGTGAACACCGAAGGCCTTGATCAGCCAGTGGCCTTCATCAGCAGGCGACTCCTACCCCGAGAACAACGCTGGAGCACCATAGAGAGGGAAGCCTTCGCTGTGGTATGGGCCCTCAAAAAGCTCCGGCCCTACCTCTTTGGCACGCACTTTCGGGTGCAGACCGACCATCGACCCCTGCAGTGGCTGATGCAGATGCGGGGGGAAAACCCGAAACTACTACGTTGGTCCATCTCCCTACAAGGGATGGACTTCACTGTGGAGCACCGGCCTGGGCCAGATCACGCCAACGCGGATGGCCTGTCCCGGTTTTTCCGCCTCGACGAGGAGAGTCCCCAAGAGGATGGGTGACTCTCCCCGCCTTCAGCTGGGGGGGACGCATGTTGGACAGTCCACATGAAGGGCCGCTCCCCCCTCGGCCCGACCAGGCCCGAGCCCGGTCACACAAGTGCCACACACCACCACTGCTCGTCTTCCGTCCCCTCCGGGACCCCGGCCCCTGAACATATCGACCTCGTGGGCCCGACCCACTACTGGCCCGCGCGCCCAGCCTGGGCGCCATCTTGGACACTCCACCACGAGGCCGCCTGGCCCCCGATCGACCTCAACCCTGGGCCTAGCCAGGCCTCAGACATCCCGGCACCACCATCCACCCAGGAGGTGAGCGGGCTACTTGGCAAGTCAATGGGAGAAAGAGGCGTCGATGGCTCTCCCCCGCCAGGTGCCGCTCGCCCATCGCCTCCCCGGGCGCTGGCTCCACCCCCCTGCTGGGTGTCTGGACTCCCTCATCCCGGACCTCCCGACCTCCAAGTGCGAGGGTCCGGACATCAAAGGGCACCAGCCCTATAACTGGGGCAGCTCCAGAGCAGGAAGGCAGTTGTATCCTGGAGTCGAGAGACGCAGAGAAGAACTCATCCTTGACGGACTACTGGCGCTGCCGTAGCTCTGCCTTGCGCATCATCATCCTGCCTGCTGGCGCTGCCGCAACCTTCGTAACCTTCGTAAACCTTCATCGTCGTCGGGACCTGCTGGCGTGGCCGCGGACCGTTTGCAACCACCATCTTCATCGGGACCTGCTGGCTCCGCCGCGGACCGTCGCTTCCTTCGTCCATCTCGGGACCTGCCTGCCTCCGCCGCGGCCCGATCATCTAGAACGCCGAGCTCGAGGATTGAGAGCTATTCCCATCTTTTGGTAACAAGACTGTCCCGCTACCCTTTTCCCAAACCAGAAACCAGAACCGAGGGGACCCCTGAGTCCAGACCTCCTTGTACCATTCATCGTACTTAAAGAATTGCCTATAAAGTATCGTTGAACTTTACCCTTGTGTGGTGTCCGTCTGTGGGGGGGAAGTTACTTGTCTGTACGATCGTCGGAGACGGCTCTCCCCGGAGACCTCTCCCCTTATCCTCGGCCGACCCTCCCGGTCCGTCTAACACCCATCCTCTGGGGGACTCTCCTCGTCGAGGCGGAAACAGCGTGACAGGCCATCCGCGTTGGCGTGGTCCTGGCCAGGTCGGTGTTCCATAGTGAAGTCCATCCCCTGCAGGGAGATGGACCATCGCAATAGTTTGGGATTTTCCCCCCGCATATGCATTAGCCACTTGTTAGACCGACCGGGAGGGTCGGCCGAGGACAAGAGGAGAGGTCTCCGGGGAGAGCCGTCTCCAGCGATCGTACAGACAAGTAACTTCCCCCCCACAGATGTACACCACACAAGGATAAGGTTCAACGTTACTTTATAAGCAATTCTTTAAGTACGGTGAAATGGTACAAGGAGGTCTGGACTCCGGGGTCCCCTCTATTTTAGTCTCTTGGTGGGGAAAAGGGTAGCGGGAGAAGTCTCGTACCACTCTGGTAGATGAAAATAGCTCTCAATCCTCGAGCTCGGCGTTCTAGATGATCGGGCCGCGGCGGAGCCAGCAGGTCCCGGGAGGGTTGAAGGTAGCGACGGTCCGCGGCGGAGCCAGCAGGTCCCGATGAAGGTGGTGGTTACAAACGGTCCGCGGCCACGCCAGCAGGTCCCGACGACGATGAAGGTTTCAGAAGGTTGCGGCAGCGCCAGCAGGCAGGTCGATAGTTCGCAAGGCAGGGCTACGGCAGCGCCAGTAGTCCGTCAAGGATGAGTTCTTCACTGCGTCTCTCGACTCCAGGATACAACTGCCTTCCTGCTCTGGAGCTGCCCCAGTTATAGGTCTGGCGCCCTTTGATGTCCGGACCCTCGCACTTGGAGGTCGGGAGGTCCGGGATGAGGGAGTCCAGACACCCAGCAGGGGGTGGAGCCAGCGCCTGGGGGAGCTGGGGGCGATCAGCACCTGGCGGGGGAGAGCCATCGACACCTCTTTCTCCCATTGACCTGCCAAGTAGTCCGCTCACCTCCTGGGTGGATGGTGGTGCCGGAATGTCGGGGCCTGGCCAGGCCCAGGGTTAGGGTCGACCGGAGGCCACGCGGCCTCGTGGTGCTGTGTCCAAGATGGCGCCCAGGCCGTGAGGGCCGGTAGGGAATCGGGCCCATGATGTGGAGATGTTCAGGGGCAGGGGTCCCATATGAGACGGGAAACGGGTGGTTGTTGCGTGTAACACCTGAAGAGCCGGGCTCGGGCCTGGTCGTGCGGAGAGGGAGCAAGCCTTACACGTGGCCTGTCCAACATGCGTCCCCCCCAGCTGAAGGCGGGGAGAGTCACCCATCCTCTTGGGGACTCTCTTCGTCGAGGCGGAAAAAGCGTGACAGGCCATCTGCGTTGGCGTGGTCTTGCCCGGGTCGATGTTCCACAGTGAAGTCCATCCCCTGCAGGGAGATGGACCAACGCAGTAGCTTCGGGTTTTCCCCCCGCATCTGCATTAGCCACTGCAGGGGCCGATTGTTGGACAGGCCACATGAAGGGCCGCTCCCCCCTCGGCCCGACCAGGCCCGAGCCCGGACACACAAGGGCCACACACCACCACTGCTCGTCTTCCGTCCCCTCCGGGACCCCGGCCCCTGAACCTATCGACCTCGTGGGCCCGACCCACTACTGGCCCGTGCGCCCAGCCTGGGCGCCGTCTTGGACACTCCACCACGAGGCCGCCTGGCCCCCGGCCGACCTCAACCCTGGGCCTAGCCAGGCCTCAGACATCCCGGCACCACCATCCACCCAGGAGGTGAGCGGGCTACTTGGCAAGTCAATGGGAGAAAGAGGCGTCGATGGCTCTCCCCCGCCAAGTGCCGCTCGCCCATCGCCTCCCCGGGCGCTGGCTCCACCCCCCTGCTGGGTGTCTGGACTCCCTCATCCCGGACCTCCCGACCTCCAAGTGCGAGGGTCCGGACATCAAAGGGCACCAGCCCTATAACTGGGGCAGCTCCAGAGCAGGAAGGCAGTTGTATCCTGGAGTCGAGAGACGCAGAGAAGAACTCATCCTTGACGGACTACTGGCGCTGCCGTAGCTCTGCCTTGCGCATCATCGTCCTGCCTGCTGGCGCTGCCGCAACCTTCGTAACCTTCGTAAACCTTCATCGTCGTCGGGACCTGCTGGCGTGGCCGCGGACCGTTTGTAACTACCATCTTCATCGGGACCTGCTGGCTCCGCCGCGGACCGTCGCTTCCTTCGTCCATCTCGGGACCTGCTGGCTCCGCCGCGGCCCGATCATCTAGAACGCCGAGCTCGAGGATTGAGAGCTATTCCCATCTTTTGGTAACAAGACTGTCCCGCTACCCTTCTCCCAAACCAGAGACCAGAATCGAGGGGACCCCTGAGTCCAGACCTCCTTGTACCATTCATCGTACTTAAAGAATTGCCTATAAAGTATCGTTGAACTTTACCCTTGTGTGGTGTCCGTCTGTGGGGGGGAAGTTACTTGTCTGTACGATCGTCGGAGACGGCTCTCCCCGGAGACCTCTCCCCTTATCCTCGGCCGACCCTCCCGGTCCGTCTAACATTGGTGGCCAGCGGCGCGATCCGAATCACCGCATTATCGTACAGAGAGTAGCTCACCCCACGACGAAATCACGATGTCAAACAAAGAAAGCGGATCCACCGAGAAATTTCAGATGGAGAAATTGGACGAGTACAGCCATCGTGAATTAAAACAATTCTGCATCGAACTAGGTATCGCTACCACCGGTCTAAGTACCAAGGACGATTTCAAGCATGCCCTAGAGTCTTGGGCAGAAACCGGGGCTGCCGGAACCCCCGATCAAAACATCGCAGCAATAGAAAAAAACACCACAGCCCCTGAGGAGCGAAGAACGGGTCTCTCGCAAGACGAGATCCAGGAACGAGAAAAAACCCGACTACACGAGCTGGAAATGGCCCGGCTCAAAATGGATGTTGAACTTAAGTTGGCCGAACAAAAAATAAACTTAGAGCACCTGCGTCTCCGAGAAGAAAGAGAGGAAAAACAGAGACAAAGGGAGCTCGAGGAGAAGAAATTGGCATATGAACACGAGCGAAAATTAGCTGAGATCGACCTACGCAAGCAGAATAAAGAAGTAGGGGTTCCCGAGCAACCCCACACCCCAGGGGCAACAGAGAAAAAGGTACACATCCCCAAGGATGTCGTTCGAGAATACTTCCGAGAGGACGACATCCAGCAATGGTTTAAGGCCTACGAAATCGCTATGACCGCCCACCGGATCGATAGAAGCGACTGGGGAGCCGGTCTATGGGGGAGATTCCTCAATGAGGGCCGTGACGCCCTGCTACAGCTCCCGGACCACCAGATGACCTCCTATGACCATATGAAAGCTGCACTCCTCACCCGCTATGGCCTCACACCCGAGATGTACCGTCAGAGGTTCCGAGACTGCACCCGCATCCCGGGTACAACTTGGGTGGACTATGTAAACTATTTTAGCCGAGCCTTCGAGGGCTGGATCAAAGGAAGCAAGGTCACAACTTACGAACAACTCTTCAATCTCATGGTATGGGAGCATCTATCGAACAATTGCTTCATTGAGCTCCGCCAGCACCTCCTCGACAGCAAATTGACCGATCCCCGGCAGCTCGCAGCCGAAGCTGACCGGTGGGAAATCACCAGAGTGGGCCGAAATGGGTCCTATGAACAGAGCCGGAACAACAACGGTCAGCACCGTCCCCGAGGAGGAGGAGGAGGCCAAGGACGCGGAAGAGACAACGCTCCGGTCGCCCCCGCTACCAGCACCACCCCCCCGGCCAACCGGGGCAGCACCCCGGCGCGACCGGGATATCGAGCCAATGTTACGTGCCATCGATGCCAACGAGTCGGCCACTATGCAAACGACCCAAACTGCCCCCAGTATCAGAGCCCAAGACCCCGCCAAGTAGCCGCTGCTGCTCTGGGGGAGGAACAGATCTCAGAGGAACAAGAAGAATATGAGCAAGAGCATCAAGAATGGGAGCCAGCCGCCATGGCTCTAGCATGCTTAGGGGGGAAAGACATGGTCCCGCGGGTCCCCCTACCCGCTAACACCCAGAAGTACAGCCAATGGGTGAGCATCAATGGACGCCGGGCCGAAGCCCTCCGTGACACCGGGGCCAGTGTAACAGCCGTCCGCTGTCACCTGGTGACCCCAGAACAGTTCCTACCAAACATTCTCTGCCCTGTCCGTTCAGCCGATAACTCGGAGAGTCTGTGTCGGATGGCCTGCGTCCCTTTCGAATGGAGAGGGGTCTCCGGCATGTTGAAAGTAACGGTCCGAGACGATGCCCCCGTAGACTGCCTCCTGGGGAATGACCTTGAAAGCTCTCCGTGGGCAGCCGTAGAACGACGAGAACACCTGGGGATGTTAGGCATCCCGGACTGGGCATGCGTCACCACCCGGTCCATGGCCGCCCGTGCCAAACCCGAACCCGAGGAACCCGAATGGCCGGCGCCTCCGCCTCCGGTCGCCCCAGCCGAAACCACCGACCGTGACGTCCCCCCAGAACCAGCTCAACCTCCAGACCTCGCTAACCTCGACCAGTGGCCTCAAGAGGGGGGGCCCACGCAAGAACAGTTTCGCCAAGAACAGAAGACCTGTCCCTCCCTCGAGGGACTCCGCCAACAAGCCCTCGCCCAAAGCGCAGGGGATACCTCCGGAACTCATTGGATCTACTGGGACAATGATTTGCTATACAGTGAACAAAGAATCGCGGAGTTGGGGGCCAGCCGAGTGCTAGTGGTACCCCTCCGTTTCAGAGACTTTCTGCTAAACCTGGCCCACGATGTCCCCCTGGCTGGACACCTGGGTCAAGATAAAACCTACAGCCGCCTGGTGACCCACTTCTTCTGGCCCAAAATGAGGGACGATGTACACCAGCATTGCCGATCTTGCCCCACGTGCCAAGCCAGTGGAAAGAGCGGCCGCAAACTAAAAGCCCCCCTGCAACCTTTTCCCGTGGTCACCACCCCGTTCGAGAGGGTCGGGATAGACATTGTGGGGCCCCTGGACCCGCGTACAAAACAAGGCCATCGGTTCATCCGGGTGCTAGTGGACCACGCCACCCGCTACCCCGAGGCTGTTCCCCTGCGGACTGTGACAGCCCCGGTAGTCGGCCGGGCTCTGATGGGAATCTTCTCCCGTGTGGGCTTCCCCCGAGAAGTCGTCAGCGACAGAGGCACGAACTTTATTTCCAAATATATGAAGTCCCTCTGGCAACAGTGTGGGGTTACCTACCGATTCACGACCCCCTATCACCCTCAAGGAAACGGACTCGTTGAGCGGTTCAACCGCACGCTCAAAGGGATGATTGGGGGGTTGGAAGAGCCCCTCCGTCGCCAGTGGGATGTGCTGCTGCCGTGCCTCCTCTTCGCATATCGGGAGGTCCCCCAGAAGTCCCTCGGCTTCAGCCCGTTTGAACTGCTGTATGGACATCCAGTACGGGGGCCGCTCAGCCTAGTCAAGGAAGGCTGGGAGATGCCCCCTCTAAAGAACCCCCCAGATGTCTTCCGGTACCTCCTAACCCTCCGCAACCAGACCCGGCGGTTCAGAGAGCTGGCAAAAGCCAACCTAGAGGCCAGCCAAGAGGACATGAAAAAGTGGTATGACCGGAATGCCTCCTCCATCGAATTTGAACCTGGGCAACAGGTATGGGTGATGTCCCCCACCGAACCCTGCGCCCTGCAAGACAAGTGGACGGGGCCCTTCAAAGTAGTCGAGCGCAAGGGCCCTGCCACCTATCTCATCGACATGGAATCTGCCCGGAACCCCCTCCGGGTCCTCCACGCTAATAGACTGAAACCCCACTTTGTGCGTTCAGAACTCAGCCTCCTGATGGCCACAGACAATGGGGCCGAAGAAGACTCCGAGCCCCTCCCTGACCTCCTACGGACTCGGGAGAAAGACGGCTCCGTGGATGGGGTCCGACTCTCGGAGGCCCTCACCCGGGAACAACGCCAGGAGTGTCGAGACCTTCTGTTGTAGTTCGCCAGCCTGTTTTCCCTCACCCCAGGTGTCACTTCCTGGTGTGTGCACGACGTGGACACGGGGGACAACCCCCCTATCCGCCACCGGGCCTACCGCGTGCCAGATCGGGTACGGGCCTGCATCCAGGAAGAAGTAACCAAAATGCTCACGCTCGGGGTCATCGAGCCCTCAGACAGCCCCTGGGCCAGCCCTGTAGTACTGGTCCCCAAAGCAGCCGCTCCCGGCACCACACCAGAACTCCGGTTCTGCGTCGACTACCGGGGCTTGAATGCGGTCACCCGAACAGACGCACATCCTATCCCCCGGGCAGACAAACTAATCGACCGCATGGGGGCTGCCCGCTACCTCAGTATTTTCGACCTGACGGCGGGCTACTGGCAGATCGGCCTCACACCCCGGGCCCAAGAACGTTCTGCCTTCTCCACCCCTGATGGCCATTACCATTTCAAGGTCATGCCCTTTGGCATGAAGAATGCTCCAGCAACATTTCAGCGGCTCGTCAACCAGGTCCTGGCAGGGCTCGAAGGATTCAGCGCCGCCTACCTAGACGACATCGCTGTATACAGCCACCATTGGCCCGAGCACCTCCACCACCTCCGAGCGGTGCTACAGGCCCTCCAGCGGGCTGGCCTCACGATTAAGGCCAGCAAATGCCAAATTGGTCAGGGGTCCGTAACCTACCTCGGACACCAGGTGGGAAGCGGCCTGATGGCCCCTCTGCAGCTCAAGATTGCCGCCATCCAGTCCTGGCAGCCCCCCATCACCCAGACCGAGGTACGCGCCTTCCTGGGCCTCACGGGCTATTACCGAAGGTTCGTGAAAGACTATGGTACCATAGTGGGGCCCCTCACAGAACTCACGTCCAAAAATCAACCCAAGAAAGTCAACTGGACCCCGGATTGTCAAACAGCCTTCGAACAATTGAAGGCCGCCATGTGCTCCGCCCCTGTGCTCCAGGCCCCCGACTACAGCCGGGAGTTCGTCGTCCAGACGGATGCCTCCGACCATGGCATTGGGGCAGTCCTGTCTCAAGTGAACACCGAAGGCCTTGATCAGCCAGTGGCCTTCATCAGCAGGCGACTCCTACCCCGAGAACAACGCTGGAGCACCATAGAGAGGGAGGCCTTCGCTGTGGTATGGGCCCTCAAAAAGCTCTGGCCCTACCTCTTTGGCACACACTTCCGGGTGCAGACCGACCATCGACCCCTGCAGTGGCTGATGCAGATGCGGGGGGAAAACCCGAAACTACTACGTTGGTCCATCTCCCTACAAGGGATGGACTTCACTGTTGAGCACCGGCCTGGGCCAGATCACGCCAACGCGGATGGCCTGTCCCGGTTTTTCCGCCTCGACGAGGAGAGTCCCCAAGAGGATGGGTGACTCTCCCCGCCTTCAGCTGGGGGGGACGCATGTTGGACAGGCCACATGAAGGGCCGCTCCCCCCTCGGCCCGACCAGGCCCGAGCCCGGACACACAAGGGCCACACACCACCACTGCTCGTCTTCCGTCCCCTCCGGGACCCCGGCCCCTGAACCTATCGACCTCGTGGGCCCGACCCACTACTGGCCCGCGCGCCCAGCCTGGGCGCCATCTTGGACACTCCACCACGAGGCCGCCTGGCCCCCGGCCGACCTCAACCCTGGGCCTAGCCAGGCCTCAGACATCCCGGCACCACCATCCACCCAGGAGGTGAGCGGGCTACTTGGCAAGTCAATGGGAGAAAGAGGCGTCGATGGCTCTCCCCCGCCAAGTGCCGCTCGCCCATCGCCTCCCCGGGCGCTGGCTCCACCCCCCTGCTGGGTGTCTGGACTCCCTCATCCCGGACCTCCCGACCTCCAAGTGCGAGGGTCCGGACATCAAAGGGCACCAGCCCTATAACTGGGGCAGCTCCAGAGCAGGAAGGCAGTTGTATCCTGGAGTCGAGAGACGCAGAGAAGAACTCATCCTTGACGGACTACTGGCGCTGCCGTAGCTCTGCCTTGCGCATCATCGTCCTGCCTGCTGGCGCTGCCGCAACCTTCGTAACCTTCGTAAACCTTCATCGTCGTCGGGACCTGCTGGCGTGGCCGCGGACCGTTTGTAACTACCATCTTCATCGGGACCTGCTGGCTCCGCCGCGGACCGTCGCTTCCTTCGTCCATCTCGGGACCTGCTGGCTCCGCCGCGGCCCGATCATCTAGAACGCTGAGCTCGAGGATTGAGAGCTATTCCCATCTTTTGGTAACAAGACTATCCCGCTACCCTTCTCCCAAACCAGAGACCAGAATCGAGGGGACCCCTGAGTCCAGACCTCCTTGTATCATTCATCGTACTTAAAGAATTGCCTATAAAGTATCGTTGAACTTTACCCCTGTGTGGTGTCCGTCTGTGGGGGGGAAGTTACTTGTCTGTACGATCGTCGGAGACGGCTCTCCCCGGAGACCTCTCCCCTTATCCTCGGCCGACCCTCCCGGTCCGTCTAACAAACCAACTCTACAAAGAAAATGGAACAAAATCACCACCGAACAGATCTCCTCTTCGCTTCTTCTAAACCCCCCAACCCACTCCTCAAACCCCGACCAAGCCGCCACCAACCTCACCCTATGGCTATCCAACAGCGCCGACATCCTAGCACCACTGAAAAAACGACAAAGCAAACTTGGCAGCAAGAAGGCCTCCTGGTTCAACGATGATCTTAAGAAATCCAAGAAACTCTGCCGCTCCCTTCAGAAGGCCTGGAAAAAAGACCCAACCACCAGCACCATGGACGCCTTCAAAAACGCCACCCGCATACACCACCAACTGATCCGAAAGGCCAAGAAAACCGCCTTCAAGGACCGACTAGATAACAACGCCCACAACAGCAAGGAACTTTTCAACATCGTCAAGGAATTTACCAATCCCTCGGCCAACTCTAACGACATTACCCCATCCCAAGCCCTCTGCGACTCCCTAGCCTCATTCTTCCACAACAAAATTGCTGACATCCACAACAGCTTCGACAACCAACCCGGAGACCAACCCACCCAACCATCTGCTGGACCCTCACCCCCCTCGAACATCCTTACCGACTGGAACCCAATCTCCACTGAGGACACCATCCGCCTGATGAACTCCATCCACTCAGGATCCCCCACAGACCCATACCCTCACCACATCTTCAACAAAGCAGACTCCATCATAGCACTGCACCTCCGAGACGTCATCAACTGCTCCCTCAACTCCGCCACCTTCCCGGAAAGCTGGAAACACGCTGAACTCAGCGCCCTTCTGAAAAAACCCACAGCGGACGCCACCGAACTCAAAAACTACCGCCCCATCTCGCTCCTTCCATTCCCGGCCAAAGTCATCGAGAAAGCTGTCAACAACCAGCTCGCCGCCTTCCTCGAAGCCAACAAATCCCTCGACTCCTCACAGTCCGGCTTCCGAGCAAAACACAGCACGGAGACCGCCCTCATCGCAGCAACAGACGACATTCGAACTCTACTGGACAATGGAGACACAGTCGCCCTCATCCTCCTCGACCTCTCCACAGCCTTCGACACAGTCTGCCATAGCACCCTTCTACAACGCCTCAGAAACATCGGAATCCAAGGAAAAGCACTAGAATGGATCACCTCATTCCTCACCGGAAGAACCCAGAGAGTCCGCCTTCCACCATTCAAGTCAGAGGCCACTGAAGTAATCTGCGGCGTACCACAAGGATCTTCACTCAGCCCCACCCTTTTCAACGTTTACATGAGCCCCCTCGCGGCCATCGCCCACCAACACAACCTCAACATCATCTCCTACGCGGATGACACTCAACTGATCCTATCACTCACCAATGACCCCAGCACCGCCAAAACTAACCTTCACGAAGAAATGAAAGAAGTAGCCGAATGGATGAAACACAGCCGTCTGAAACTGAACTCAGATAAAACAGAAGTCCTCATCTTAGGTACCTCCCCCTCAGCATGGGACGACTCTTGGTGGCCAGAAGCCCTTGGAAAAGCACCCATCCCGACAGACCACGCACGGAACCTGGGCGTCATCCTGGATTCCTCACTTTCAATGAACAGACAAGTCAACGCCGTCTCTTCATCCTGCTTCAACATTCTTCGCATGCTCAAAAAAACATTTCGTTGGATCCCCACCGAAACTAGGAAAACGGTCACCCACGCTCTGGTCACGAGCCGACTGGACTATGGAAACACCCTCTACGCCGGTACTACCGCTAAACTCCAGAAAAAACTCCAACGAATCCAAAACGCCTAAGCCAGGATCATACTAGACATCCCGCGTAAAGAACATATCTCTGGCCACCTGAAAAACCTCCACTGGCTTCCCGTCAATAAGAGGATCACTTTCCGGCTCCTAACCCACGCACACAAAGCACTCTACGAAATCGGACCAGAATGCCTCAACACACGACTGTCCTTCTACACCCCCTCCCGCCAGCTACGATCATCCAACCAAGCCCTTGCCACTGTACCTCGCATCAACAAAACCACCATGGGAGGTGGATCCTTCTCCTACCTAGCAGCTAAAACCTGGAACTCACTTCCCACTTACCTTCGCCTTACCCAGAACCACCTAGAATTCAGAAAGCAACTTAAAACGTGGATATTTGACAAGTAATTCCCCTCCCCTCCTCAAGCGCCTTGAGACCCTCTGGGTATGTAGCGCGCTATGTAAATTCTCTGACTTGACTTGACTTGACTTTATTGAGGCAGGCCACTCCTGTGATGACCTAAGATGGACAGTTCTGGAGATGCTCCACGACAAGAACAACAATGCTGAACAGATCCTCTTTGAAAGGGAGCAGAGATGGGTAAATAGACTCAAGACCCACATCTCAGGGATGAACGATAACATCCCCTGGCACCAGTTTTACTAAACACAACGTTAAATTTAGAGATATACATTTGATTCTGTTACCACACACCAGCTACTACAGACCCTGTGCCCCTACTTATGCACTTCGCCAGTGGGTACTGTATTATTACCAACACTAACACACCTATTGGGCTATACTTATACTGCTTAGTCACTTTAGCGTAAAGTTATAACTTCCTTGGAGCCAATGGCCACCCCTAACACCTTTACAACGTTACTGATGAGGGACACAATAGAGTATGCCTTCTCTTTTCGACAACTGCCCTGTCCTGGCTATATAGACAGACGAGAGCTTCTATTACAGTCTTTTTTTGTCTTATTGTTTAATTAAATCTGACCGAGATTTCATTCATACGGTTCACCGCCGATAATATCTAGAGTTGTAATTCGACATCTTTATTGTTTGATGCGCTTTGTCAAAGTCTGGGAATAGGCATTACCATTAACACGAGAGAGCGTCCTTTTTCGATTTTTGAATTGCCTCCGTCACTACTCAAGCGACGTCCAAACACCCCTCGCCGCTTTTCACGCTGTGAAAAGCGGAAGAGAGAGGTACCGCCCCCTTTCCAGGGGCAGAGTCAGCACCGGCAATCATTACATGACTTTACGAGGGTAAGAATGGTGCCGTGTTTGTTCGTTCTGCCGCGTTAACGAAAAACATTATTTCTCTTCACATGGCTCGTATGCTTTGACTTCTAGCAAACGCCTAGTGAAACGCGGCTCTGTGACCACCTGATGTCGTGAGATTAACCGATAAACAAGGTAATTTGGCCAGACTTCTGTATTTTACTTTATTGCAATCTGGGTATAGGTCTTTTCTTAGGGCGAGTGTGTACCAGCACATCTTTTAAATTTTTGGTCCTCCTGTTGGCGAATCTTGGCTTGGGCCAGTTATATGTCCCTGAAGTTATTATTTGCCAGTTTTTTCTAATCAGTTTTTGTACTTGGTAAGTAGCAGGACAGAAGGTGGTGACACATGTAACCAGATCTTTTATTGGTTCCTTTGGATGACTCTGTAGTAAGCATTCCCTCAGTTGGTTTTTTGCTCTTTTTTTGCACTTAGCGATTGTCTGGGGAGTGTAGTTCCTGGATAGTAGCTTTTTGCTCAAAATTGCAGCTTGTTGTTTATAGTTACTATCTTTGCTACAATTTCGTTTGTGTCGGAGGAATTGACTGTAAGGGAGATTGTCTTTCAGTGGTCGTGGGTGAAAACTGGAATAAGATAAGAGACTAATCTTGGCTGTCGGTTTAGTGTACGTTTGTGTCTCTAATTTTCCATTATCAGAGAAGATGGTCAAATCCAGAAAGTCAATTTTCTCCTTGTTGGCAGTGAAGGTGAATTTAAGCCGAGAGTCTTTTCCATTGAGCCAATCCATAAATGCTGTCAGGTTATTGCTAGTATCCCAAATAAGCAGAATATCGTCGATATAGCGTCTCCGGTATAATATACTGGAGACGTAAGGGTTGTCGTTGTTTAAGACGAATTTTTGTTCAAATCGACTCACATATAATCCGGCTATTGAAGTCGCAAAAGCGCTTCCCATGGAGGTGCCATGGCATTGCAAAAAAAGTTGTCCATTAAATTCAAAATAATTCTCTTTAAGCGCCAGCCGGCAGCACTCTAGAATGAAATGGCGAGGAGTTTGATGGGGCCATTCCTCAAGGAATAGAAGGTCTTCAAGCATTTCCATGGTGTCATCTTGCGGCAAACTCGTATATAATGATTCGACATCTAATCCTACTAGGATCATTCGAGCAGAGAGCCAATTCCCGAAACTATCGGGCGTCCCGGTGGGGGAGATTTGTTTTGTGGGTTTTGGGCAGTGAATAGAAAAAAGGGACTTTTGGTCCCCTAGGTGTTAAGTAGTCTGCTTCTCTTTTGAAAATCCACCCATTCACTTCCGCTTCGTGAATCATTATCGCGATGGTGTTGGTCAATCTTTCTGTTGGGACCCCCACGGGGACGCCCGATAGTTTGGGGGATTGGCTCTCTGCTCGAACCTCTCTCAAAGTTTGCTGACGAATACCTTAAACCTTTGATACAGAAAACCCCTACTTACCTCAAGGACACACGTGACCTATTACTTCAAATCGCGGATAAGGAATTCGACTCTCAAACCATGACCCTAGTAGGATTAGATGTCGAATCATTATATACGAGTTTGCCGCAAGATGACACCATGGAAATGCTTGAAGGCCTTCTATTCCTTGAGGAATGGCCCCATCAAACTCCTCGCCATTTCATTCTAGAGTGCTGCCGGCTGGCGCTTAAAGAGAATTATTTTGAATATAATGGACAACTTTTTTTGCAATGCCATGGCACCTCCATGGGAAACGCTGTTGCACCTTCAGTAGCCGGATTATATGTGAGTCGATTTGAACAAAAATTCGTCTTAAGCAACGACAACCCTTACGTCTCCAGTATATTATACTGGTGACGCTATATCGACGATATTCTGCTTATTTGGGATACTAGCAATAACCTGACAGCATTTATGGATTGGCTCAATGGAAAAGACTCTTGGCTTAAATTCACCTTCACTGCCAACAAGGAGAGAATTGACTTTCTGGACTTGACCATCTTCTCTGATAATGGAAAATTAGAGACAAAAACGTACACTAAACCGACAGCCAAGAATAGTCTCTTATCTTATTCCAGTTTTCACCCACGACCACTGAAAGACAATCTCCCTTACAGTCAATTCCTCCGACACAAACGAAATTGTAGCAAAGATAGTGACTATAAACAACAAGCTGCAATTTTGAGCAAAAAGCTACTATCCAGGAACTACACTCCCCAGACAATCGCTAAGTGCAAAAAAAGAGCAAAAAACCAACCGAGGGAATGCTTACTACAGAGTCATCCAAAGGAACCAATAAAAGATCTGGTTACATGTGTCACCACCTTCTGTCCTGCTACTTACCAAGTACAAAAACTGATTAGAAAAAACTGGCAAATAATAACTTTAGGGACATATAACTGGCCCAAACCAAGATTCGCCAACAGGAGGACCAAAAATTTAAAAGATGTGCTGGTACACACTCGCCCTAAGAAAAGACCTATTATGAGCACCATCAGGAACATCAATATGTCCCCAGTTACTGGTCACTTCCCCTGCGGAACCTGTGGAGTCTGTAAACTCACTAATACCACAAAGACTCTTCAACTTACTGAAGATTTGATTTGGACCCAAAGGCAGCACACGAACTGCAATTCCACCCACGTGGTGTACCTCATTACATGTCCCTGTCAGCAAAAATACGTAGGCATGACCTGTCGCAAGGTTAAAATACGTATTGGGGAACACAGGAGTAATGTAAGACTAAAGAAAAATACAACTAAGCTCTGCACTCACTTTATTGAGGCAGGCCACTCCTGTGATGACCTAAGATGGACAGTTCTGGAGATGCTCCACGACAAGAACAACAGCGCTGAACTGATCCTCTTTGAAAGGGAGCAGAGATGGGTAAATAGACTCAAGACCCACATCTCAGGGATGAACGATAACATCCCCTGGCACCAGTTTTACTAAACACAACGTTAAATTTAGAGATATACATTTGCCTCTGTTACCACACACCAGCTACTACAGACCCTGTGCCCCTACTTATGCACTTCGCCAGTGGCCACTAACACACCTATTAGGCTATACTTATACTGCTTAGTCACTTTAGCGTAAAGTTATAACTTCCTTGGAGCCAATGGCCACCCCTAACACCTTTACAACGTTACTGATGAGGGACACAATAGAGTATGCCTTCTCTTTTCGACAACTGCCCTGTCCTGGCCATATAGACAGACGAGAGCTTCTATTTACAGTCTTTTTGTCTTATTGTTTAATCAAATCTGACCGAGATTTCATTCATACGGTTCACCGCCGATAATATCTAGAGTGTAATTCGACATCTTTATTGTTTGATGCGCTTTGTCAAAGTCTGGGAATATGCATTACCATTAACACAAGAGAGCGTCCTTTTTCTATTTTTGAATTACCTCCGTCACTACTCAAGCGACGCCCAAACACCCTTCGCCGCTTTTCACGCTGTTAAAAGCGGAAGAGAGAGGTACCGCCCCCTTTCCAGGGGCAGAGTCAGCACCGGCAATCATTACATGACTTTACGAGGGTAAGAATGGTGCCGTGTTTGTTCGTTGTGCCGCGTTAACGAAAAACATTATTTCTCTTCACATGGCTCGTATGCTTTGACTTCTAGCAAACGCCTTGTGAAACGCGGCTCTGTGACCACCTGATGTCGTGAGATTAACCGATAAACAAGGTAATTTGGCCAGACTTCTGTATTTTACTTTACCGCAATCTGGGTATTTCTCCCGCTTTTATAAGCGCTCACGCTCATACTGGTTAAACTAATTAGGGGGTCGCTCATATTGTTTATAGTAGAGGAGACACACGCAGAGGGGTGTAGAACCTACTAGTATTATTGAATGCTCTTAACACACTACAATGAGGCATACCTGAGACTGTGCTTTCGTTATTTTGCAACACACTTCTGACGCATATTGATGTATTTCCCAGCCAGTGCTAGAGACTGACTCCATTGGTTTTTGACACTCATACATTATAAATACAATTGTAAACTAAATCTCTTTACGCTATTTGAGACATATCCACCTCTATGGAAACACTACGATGTGAACTCATTTTAACTTATATTTTAACTCACCATTCTCTAGTTCTCCCTCTCCTCCAATCCAGTTCTTTTTCCGTTTTTGTGCCCATAGTGTAGAGCGCACACACAGATACTAATAAATGATAACAATATTCATTTATTTTAGATCTATTTACAGGAATTTCTGTACATATGCTATATGCTGCCAATCAATGTGACATTTGAATTGCTAATGTTTACTGTATTCTTTCCAATAAACAGGAATCTCAGTATGAGAATCTCATACCCCCCCCCCTTTTTTTGAAAACTGCACTAATGGTGTGAGTATAAACCCCTTTTTTTGTTTGTCCTGACGAAAGCTCTACAGACCCCTGCGGGCCATATAGAGCTGAAACATGTCTACCTTTCAATAGAGTTATATGGTAGTCCTGTAACTCGGTTACCGAATATACCACTATTTTTCTTTTTAACTAACAGTGTGCATCTTCTTATAATAAATTTGGTTTTGCTGATGCGACACAGTTTTTATACCCACTTATTGGCACTGCCGTCAACTCCTCTGGAACAGTCCTAATCATCTCTGGACACTTCTACACTTGCCAGAGGTTGCCTCGGGTGAGGCTGGCATATAGCACGTCACTTGTCAACCCGATGACTATGCCATGGCGCTAGAGAAGGGGCGGATAAAAGATACACCGCAACAACGAAATCATAGCGTCTATGAGCGTTGTCAAGTAATAACCAATGGTTATTGTAGATACAAGTGTTCATTCCCATTTGTGATTATTGAGGTATCTATTCAGGGGAACTGAATGGACGTCATTTCCTCTTCCCTCTTTTGATAAGAACCAATATTAATATAATCTCACTCTGTCTCTCTCTACATTATTGAATTGTGATATAATCCTCATCTCCAACAGACATTTCACTGTTTATCCAGTCATTCTTTTCAGTAATCTAATCTGATGATAAAATATGTATGTATGTTCTCTACATTTATTAGATACTTGCTCCAGATTGCCGTCCCTTCGGGACTCTATACTTGTACAAACATTATCCCCATTCCGCAATCACATTACGGTCAGCTTTCTAGCTCCCAGCATGTTCACACTCACTTCCGGGTTCTACGGCGCATGCGCACTACCGCGAAGGAGTATTTCCGACAGGCACAGAGGTTCACTGCCCCTCGTAGACACATCCCGAACTGAGCAGCACTGTAATCGATGACCGCAGGTGAGAGCATGTGCCCATAGGTCAACACACCTACCAATGCAATAGCGTCACAAATGTGTGACAAAACTGGCTCGTTTCTCATTTACACCCACAGGTTACCATCCAGTCGTACCCGACTGTTCCTACGGAATGACCCTGTTGGAAGGCGGAGACCCCAGGGGTCAAGAGGACTCTCCTAACCGCCTGGAACCTCCTCTCCCACAACTACTGCCGAGTCTTATCGAGGGGGAGTCCCCCCTGGGGAGGACTGATTGTACACACTGTCGGCACACCACACTTATGAACGGACACCACACCGTGATTCTTTATCAGAAAAGACTTTATCAAGATAAAAAGTAGGGCATTACACAGCGATCCAAGGATCGCGAAAGTCTCGTAACAAGGGATCGGGGAAGCGGGACAGTCTTAGGAGGCCAGCTGGCACACCACTCACCTGGCGCACAGTTCTCAATCCTCGAACTGGGAGGTACGGGGGGCTGGCGATGGGGCTTGCTGTCCTACTCACTTCTGGTTCAAGATGATCGTGAGGGTAGCGTAGATGGTCCAGCCGGACCAGAGAGTTCGTCAAGCCGCGACGAGGTCAGCAGGGCTTGGTTAGGAGTACTCCGTCGTACTCGTAAGCAGGTGGGGCCGCGACAGCGTCAGCAGGGCTCCGATGTTTAGGTCTTGTGCTTCAGAGGGAGCCGCGACAGCGTCAGCAGGGCCCCGGTGGTTCAGGTCTTGTAGATTCGAGAATGAGCCGCGACTACGTCAGCAGGGCTCAGTGGGTCAGAGTCTGTTCTCCTCAAGGTCAGCCGCGATCAGATCAGCAGGGCTTTCTTGTCCAAGATACAACTGCCGACTAGATGGAAGGCAGGCTGTCTTATAGTCGTCGAGCTCTTTGATGTCCGGACCCTCATAGGCAGGAGGCCGGAGGTCCGAGGGCCAGGCGCCTGATCATCTGGACGGTTGGTTCTTTGATGCTTTGGACCATGCGCCCAGGGAATCCCAGACGCCCATCAGGGCCTGGAGCCAGCTCCCTAGGAGGCCCAAGGTGCAATCGAAACCAGCCCCCAGGGATAGTTCAGAGGTGTGAGGGAAACCAGTTCCTCGGAAGGGGGCCGGAGGTGTGATGGAAGTCTTGGTTTCGGGTACTTGGTGAGTCATTCACCCCCCAGGCGGATCTGGACGCGCCGGATGCGCAGGCGTAGCTGTAGCCAGGAGAGGCCAGGGGCTGCCGAAAGGAACGAAGGCGGCCGGCCGGGGTGGCCAAACATAGAGTCTGATGGTCACGTGCACGGTGCAGGCACGCGGTCTGGGGATCGTCTCAGGTCCGAAGTAAGAGTGTCCTGTACAGTTCCGGGGGGACGGGAATCAGTTCCACCCGTAGTTCTGGGGCGTCGGAGATCAGCGAGGACCACGTCACGAGGCCCGGTCCAACATGCGTCCCCTCCAGCTGAAGAACGAGGAGAACTACCCATCCTCTTGGGGGTTCTCTTCGCTGAGGCGGAAGAAGCGGGACAGGCCGTCAGCGTTGGCGTGGTCGGCACCAGGCCTGTGTTCCACAGTAAAATCCATCCCTTGGAGGGAGATGGACCAGCGTAGCAGTTTAGGGTTCTCTCCTCTCATCTGCATGAGCCACCGGAGAGGACGGTGGTCGGTCTGGACCCGGAAGTGGGTCCCGAACAGGTAGGGCCTCAGTTTCTTCAAGGCCCAGACTACTGTGAAGGCCTCTCGCTCGATGGTGCTCCATCTCTGCTCCTGGGGTAGTAGCCTCCGGCTGATAAAGGCTACCGGATGATCAATCCCCTTGTCGTCCACTTGGGAGAGCACGGCTCCGATGCCATGCTCGGAGGCATCGGTTTGGACCACGAACTCTCTGGAGTAGGCAGGGGCCTGTAGTACTGGAGCGGTGCACATGGCCTGTTTCAATTCTTCGAAGGCCTTCTGACAGGCGGTGGTCCAGATAACCTTCTTGGGGTTGGCCTTGGCTGTCAACTCGTGAGGGGGCCTACAATACTCCCGTACCCCTTGATGAATCTACGGTAGTACCCTGTGAGCCCTAGGAAAGCCCGCACCTCGGTCTGGGTCGTGGGGGTCTCCCAGGCATTGATTGCGTCTATGTTGGGTTGGAGGGGGGCCACGAGGCCGCTGCCGACCTGGTGCCCTAGGTATACCACTGAGCTTTGTCCGATGTGGCATTTACTAGCTTTAATGGTGAGCCCAGCTCGACGCAGGGCGTCCAACACCTCCCAGAGGTGGTGCAGGTGCTCGGGCCAGTGAGCACTGAACACCGCAATGTCGTCTAGGTAGGCTGCACTGAAATTTTCCAACCCGGCCAGGACCTGGTTGACCAGTCGCTGGAAGGTGGCGGGGGCGTTTTCATGCCGAAGGGCATGACTCGGAAGTGGAAATGGCCATCCGGAGTGGAGAAAGCAAACCTTTCTTGGGCCCTCTCCGTGAGGCCGATCTGCCAGTAGCCACTGGTGAGATCGAAGGTACTAAGGTACTGAGCCGACCCTAGGCCGTCAATCAGTTCGTCGGCTCAGGGGATGGGGTGTGCATCAGTTCGGGTGACTGCGTTGAGTCCGCGGTAGTCTACGCAGAACCTCAGCTCAGGAACGGTGCCGGGGGCGGCTGCCTTCGGAACCAGGACCACAGCACTAGCCCATGGGCTGTCGGAGGCTTCCACCACTCCTAAGTCCAACATTTTGTCGACCTCAGCCTTGATGCAGGCTCGGACTCGGTCCGGGACTCGGTAGGCTCGGTGCCGTACCGGAGGGCTGTCCCCGGTGTCCATGTCGTGGACGCACCAGCTGGTGACGCCGGGAGTAAGGGAGAAGAGGTCTGAGAATTGTCCCAGCAAGTGGCGACATTCTTCACGCTGCAAGGGGGTGAGGGAGGAGGAGAGACTCACTCCCTCTACGGAGCCATCTTGATCCTTTGCACACAGGAGATCGGGTAGAGGGTCCGTCTCCTCTTCCTCTCCGTCATCGGTGGCAAGGAGTAACCCCAACTCAGACCGCACAAAATGGCGTTTGAGCCGGTTTACGTGTAGCACTTTCAGGGCGTTCCTGGCTGATTTCGTATCAACGAGGTAGGTGACCTGGCTCTTGCGCTCTATCACCTTAAAGGGTCCAGTCCACTTCTCCTGCAAGGCACAAGGTTCCACTGGGGACATGACCCAAACCTGTTGGCCTGGTTGAAACTCGACCAGAGTGGCATTCTGGTCGTACCAGCGTTTCATCTCCTCTTGGCTGGCTTCCAGGGACCTGGGCTATCCTGCAGGTGCGGACAGAGTTATCGGCTGCTATCACCCGACAGGAGGTGTGGGGGATGATCATGGACTCAGGAACTAGCGTGTACCTAACAGACGTGATGCTGGCTCCTGTGTCCCGAAGGGCTCCTATGCTGCGCCCGTTAACCTTCACTGGTTGGCGGTATTTTTCGGTGTTGTCGGGCAGATAATCTCCGGGGATCATCTCACTATTCCCCAGGGAGGCTAGGACCATGGCTGCGGGTTCCCACTCCCCCTGTTCTTCTATTTCTTCCTCTTCTAAGGGTACTGAGGATATCTGTCTAGTGGAGGGCCCAGTGGGAGTGGATTTCGGGGTCAAGGGATATCGGGGGTCACCGGCATAATGCCCGGGTTGCTGACACTTGAAGCACGTGGAGTTGGGGCGGAGCCCCGGGGGTCCTGCACTCGGGGCGGCTCTCCTCGCGGGAGGAGAGCGTGAGGTCTGGTTTCTGAGAGGACTGCGCTGGGGCCTTGACTAGGAACCTTGTTGCTTGCCCCGACCTCCCCCACCCCATTCTTCTGCAGGACCTCCTCCCCCCTTGAACATCCTTAACACCTGGAACCCAATCTCCACTGAGGACACCATCCGTCTGATGAACTCCATCCACTCAGGATCCCCAACTGACCCATGCCCTCACCACATCTTCAACAAAGCAGACTCCATCATAGCACCACACCTCCGAGACGTCATCAACTGCTCCCTCAACTCCGCCACCTTCCCGGAAAGCTGGAAACACGCAGAACTCAGCGCCCTCCTGAAGAAACCCACAGCGGACCCCACCGAACTCAAAAACTACCGCCCCATCTCGCTCCTCCCTTTCCCGGCCAAAGTCATCGAGAAAGCTGTCAACAACCAGCTTGCCGCCTTTCTCGAAAACAACAAATCACTCGACCCCTCACAGTCCGGATTCCGAGCCAAACACAGCACTGAGACCGCACTCATCGCAGCAACAGACGACATCCGAACCCTACTGGACAATGGAGAAACAGTCGCCCTCATCCTTCTTGACCTCTCCGCAGCATTCGACACAGTCTGCCATAGCACCCTATTACAGCGCCTCAATAACATCGGAATCCAAGGAAAAGCACTGGATTGGATCACCTCCTTCCTCACCGGTAGAACTCAGAGAGTCAGACTCCCTCCTTTCAAATCAGAAGCTTCTGAAGTCATCTGCGGCGTGCCACAAGGATCATCACTCAGCCCCACCCTCTTCAACGTATACATGAGCCCCCTCGCAGCCATCGTTCGCCAACACAATCTCAACATCATCTCCTACGCTGATGACACCCAACTGATCCTCTCACTCACCAAAGACCCTAACACCGCCAAAAACAACTTACACGAAGGAATGAAAGAAGTAGCCGAGTGGATGAAGCACAGCCGTCTGAAACTGAACTCAGACAAAACAGAAGTCCTTATCTTAGGAACCTCCCCCTCCACCTGGGATGACTCTTGGTGGCCAGAGGCCCTTGGAAAAGCACCCATCCCGACGGACCACGCACGGAACTTGGGCGTCATCCTGGACTCCTCACTCTCAATGACCAGACAAGTCAACGCTGTCTCTTCATCCTGCTTCAACATTCTTCGCATGCTTAAAAAAACTTTTCGCTGGATCCCCACGAAACTAGAAAAACGGTCACTCACGCACTTGTTACGAGTCGCCTGGACTACGGAAACACCCTATACGCCGGTTCCACCGCAAAACTCCAGACAAAACTACAACGCATCCAGAACGTCTCAGCCAGGCTCATACTGGATATCCCACGTAAAGAACACATCTCTGGACACCTGAAAAACCTCCACTGGCTCCCTGTGAATAAGAGAATTACCTTCCGCCTACTAACACACGCACACAAAGCACTTTACGATCTCGGACCTGAATGCCTCAACACACGAATGTCTTTCTACACCCCCTCCCGTCAACTACGTTCCTCCAACCAAGCCCTGGCCACTGTTCCCCGCATCAACAAAGCTACCATGGGAGGTAGATCCTTCTCCTACCTAGCAGCCAAAACCTGGAACTCTCTCCCCACTCACCTTCGGCTTACTCAGAACCACCTAGCATTCAGAAAGCAACTTAAAACTTGGATATTCGACAAGTAATTCTCCTCTTCCTCAAGCGCCTTGAGACCCTATGGGTATGTAGTGCGCTATATAAATTTTTTGACTTGACTTGACTTGACTCCACTGAGGGTCTCCCCTGTCCCCTTCTGGACTCGGGTGGCCACCCATCGATCGGCTTCCACAGCCAGTTTCCGTGGGTTGGCGAGCTTGCTGTCTAGAAGATGCTGTCTTAGTTCCACAAAGCAATTGGCGGACAGGTGCTCGTCAAGTCAAGTCAAGTCAGAAAATTTATATAGCGCACTACATACCCAGAGGGTCTCAAGGCGCTTAGAAAGGGGTGGAGGATTACTTGTCAAATATCCACGTTTTAAGTTGCTTTCTGAATGCCAGGTGGTTCTGGGTAAGGCGAAGGTAAGCGGGGAGTGAGTTCCATGTTTTAGCAGCCAGGTATGAGAAGGATCTGCCTCCCATGGTGGTCTTGTTGATGCGAGGTACAGTGGCGAGGGCTTGGCTGGAAGAACGTAGTTGGCGGGGGGGGGGGTGTAGAAGGACAGTCCTGAGTTGAGGCATTCTGGTCCGATGTCGTAGAGTGATTTGTGTGCGTGGGTTAGCAGTCGGAAAGTGATCCTCTTATTGACGGGTAGCCAGTGGAGGTCTTTAAGGTGACCAGAGATGTGTTCGTAGCGTGGGATGTCTAATATGATCCTGGCTGAGGCGTTTTGGATTCGTTGGAGTTTCTTCTGGAGTTTAGCGGTAGTGCCTGCGTAGAGGGTGTTTACGTAGTCCAGTCGGCTCGTGACCAGAGCATGGGTGACTGTTTTCCTTGTTTCGGTGGGGATCCAGCGAAATGTTTTTCTGAGCATGCGAAGAATGTTGAAGCAGGAAGAGGATACGGCGCTGACTTGTCTGTTCATTGAGAGTGAAGAATCCAGGATGACGCCTAGGTTCCGTGCGTGGTCTGTCGGGATGGGAGCTTTTCCGAGGGCTTCCGGCCACCAGGAGTCGTCCCATGCAGAGGGGGATGTACCTAAGATGAGGACTTCTGTTTTGTCTGAGTTCAGTTTCAGACGGCTTTGTTTCATCCATTCGGCAACTTCTTTCATTCCTTCGTGTAGGTTAGTTTTGGCGGTGCTGGGGTCATTGGTGAGAGAAAGGATCAGTTGAGTGTCATCCGCGTAAGAGATGATGTTGAGGTTGTGTTGGCGGGCGATGGCCGCGAGGGGGCTCATGTAAACGTTGAAGAGGGTGGGGCTGAGTGAGGATCCTTGTGGCACGCCACAGATGACTTCAGTGGCCTCGGACTTGAATGGTGGGAGGCGGACTCTCTGGGTTCTTCCGGTGAGGAACGAGGTGATCCATTCAAGTGCTTTTCCTTGGATTCCGATGTTATTGAGGCGTTGTAAAAGGGTGCTGTGGCAGACTGTGTCGAATGCTGCAGAGAGGTCGAGGAGGATGAGGGCGACTGTGTCTCCATTGTCCAGTAGAGTTCGAATGTCGTCTGTCGCTGCGATGAGGGCGGTCTCAGTACTGTGTTTTGCTCGGAAGCCAGATTGTGAGGAGTCGAGGGATTTGTTGGCTTCGAGGAAGGCGGCGAGCTGGTTGTTGACGGCTTTCTCGATGACTTTGGCCGGGAATGGAAGAAGCGAGATGGGGCGGTAATTTTTGAGTTCGGTGGGGTCCGCTGTGGGTTTTTTCAGAAGGGCGGTGAGTTCAGCGTATTTCCAGCTTTCCGGGAAGGTGGCGGAGTTGAAGGAGCAGTTGATGACGTCTCGGAGGTGCGGTGCTATGACGGAGTCTGCTTTGTTGAAGATGTGGTGAGGACATGGGTCTGTGGGGGATCCTGAGTGGATGGAATTCATCAGGCGGATTGTGTCCTCAGTGGAGATTGGGTTCCAGTCGATAAGGGTGTTCACGGGGGGAGAATGTTCAGCAAATGGTAGGGTGGGTTGGTTTCCGGGTTCGTTGTCGAAGCTGTTGTGGATGTCCGCAATTTTGTTGTGGAAGAATGAGGCTAGGGAGTCGCAGAGGGCTTGAGAGGGGGTGATGTCGTTGGAGATGGCCGAGGGGTTGGAAAATTCCTTGACGATGTTGAAAAGTTCCTTGCTGTTGTGGGCGTTGTTGTCAAGTCGATCCTTGAATGCTGTTTTCTTGGCCTTTCGGATTAGTTGGTGGTGAGTGCGGGTGGCGTTTTTGAAGGCGTCCTTGGTGCTAGTGGTTGGGTCTTTTTTCCATGCCTTTTCAAGGGAGCGGCAGAGTTTCTTGGACTTCTTAAGATCATCATTGAACCATGAGGCCTTTTGCTGCCAGGTTTGCTTTGACGTTTCTTCAGTGGTACTAAGGTGTCGGCGGTGTTGGATAACCATAGGGTGAGGTTGGCGGCGGCTTCGTTAGCGTTAGAAGAGTGGGCTGGGGTGTTTAGAAGGAGCGATGCGGAGATCTGGTCCGTGGTGATTTTGTTCCAGTTTCTTTGCAGAGTTGGTTGGAGGTGGTTGGTGGGTTTGGGTTTGTTGTAGGTGAAGTGAACGCAGCTGTGGTCAGTCCAGAGGAGATCCGTAGTGTGGCTGAAGGAGACATGATTGCTGGAGGTGAAGATGGGGTCAAGTGTGTGACCTGCGATGTGAGTGGGGGAAGTGACCAGTTGTTTAAGTCCGAGGTTGGCGAGATTGTCCAAGAGGGTGGTGGTATTGCGGTCGTTGATCTTTTCAAGGTGAAAGTTGAGGTCTCCCAGAAGGATGTAGTCTTTGGAGGGGAGCGCGTGAGGAGTGATGAAGTCCGTGATGTCTTCACTGAATTTTGCGCGGGGTCCTGGTGGTCTGTAGAGGAGGGTGCCTCTGAGTGTGTTCTTGGGGTCGATGTGGATCTGGAAGTGAAGGTGTTCGGAGTTAATGAGGTTGGCGTCGGAACTGGTTGAGATGCGGATAGATTTCTTATGGACGATAGCGATTCCACCTCCTGTGTGGTCGGTGCGGTCCTTGCGTGTGATCTTATAGTCTTCGGGGATGGCAATAGTGATGTCTGGGGCGGAGGAAGCGTTCATCCATGTTTCTGTTAGGAAGGCAACGTCTGGAGAGATGGTGTTTAGTAGGTTCCAGAGGTCAATGGCGTGCCTGTGGACCGAGCGGGTGTTGAGAAGGATGCACTGTAGGTGGTTGGGGTTAGGAATCTGTGGTGTGGTCGTAGCGGAGATGTTGTCGGTGCCGATGAATTTGCAGGAGTAGCAGGAGAAAGGTCCATGGGTGTGTCCAGGAGCAGCTTGGACGCAGTTGGGGGCGCGACCGGGGTTAAGGGCTAGGAGGGTGGAGGCGTCGTAGGTAATGCGGGGGGGCTGAGAGGGACGGGGGGCAGGGGGTCTGGCGCTGGGCGCGGTCCAGGCGCGGACGGGCGTAGACGGGCTTACCTTTGGCGCACCTTCGGCGCGGGTTGGGCGCGGTCGCTGCGCGTAAACGCTGCGCGCAAATGCTACTGACATATGTGGATAGCGGAAGGGGAGGGGCGAGGGAGGGTCTGCAGGGAGGCGGGGTGGAGTCAACAACAAACAAAATGGCAGCAGTAAGCAGGCAATAGCAAAACAACACAGGGGCACAATGGAGGCGAGCGCGATGCAAAAACACAGCACAATTGCAGGCAATAATGTATTGTCAGGCAGCATACACTCGGCGCTTCTCTAAAATAATGCTACTTATTAAAATGAATGCTCGGCGGTCTAGCGCTAATAAAGCTGGTTGTCTCAAAAATGCACGGCGGTCTAGCGCTAATCACAGAGTAGGCGCTTCAATTCAATAATGCAGGCTCAGGTAGGGGGTGAGACCGGGTCTCTGCGTGTACAATACCACTTCCAGGAGGCAGGGAGCAGTGAGTGGAGCGGCCGTTTCTGCTGAGAGCAGGACGGTCACAGCGCGATCGAGGCTGGGGCAGCGAGGTCAGTATCAGTGGGAGGGAGGGTCTGCAGGGAGGCGGGGTGGAGTCAACAACAAACAAAATGGCAGCAGTAAGCAGGCAATAACAAAACAACACAGGGGCACAATGGAGGCGAGCGCGATGCAAAAACACAGCACAATTGCAGGCAATAATGTATTGTCAGGCAGCACACACTCGGCGCTTCTCTAAAATAATGCTTCTCTAAAATAATGCTACCACTAAGTCGACTAGGCCTTCGAAGGTGGTCACATTGCTGCCCTTGATCCACCCGTCTAGGGCCCGGGTGTAGTAGTTCACATAGTCTACCCAGGTGGTGCCAGGAATCTTTTTGCACTCCCTAAACCGCTGGCGGTACATTTCCGGCGTGAGGCCGTAGCGGAATAGGAGGGCGTCTTTCATGTGGGGGTAGGCATTCATGTGTGCCGTCGGTAGGTCCAGCAGGGTGTCTCTCCCCTCACTGAGGAAGCGGCTTCACAGGCCGGCCCCCCAGTCCTTCTCGAGGACCCGGTGAGCGGACATGGCCACCTCGTAGGCTTTGAACCACTGCTGGATGTCGTCCCCTTTGTAAAATTCCTTTACAACGTCCTTGGGGATATGCACCTTCGTTTCTTTGGGGACCACCTGCTCCCCAAGGCCCGGTGATCCGGTTGCGTCTTTTCTGGCTTTTAATTCGAGCTCTTTGAGGCTGCGCTCGTGCTCGAGCTGAAGTTTCCGTCCTTCATGCTCCCTCTGGAGCTTCTTCTCCTCTAGTTCTCCTTGGAGCCGCAACTGCTCCACCGCCAACTTCTTTTCGGCGAGTTTGAGTTCGCCCTCCAATTTGAGGCGCGCTAGTTCGAGCTCATGGTTTCGGTCACGTTCTCGATCGGCCATCTCCTCCGATGACCGCTCTCTCCCGGTTGCTGGGCTCCGGGACGGTTGCTGGACTCTCTCACCAGTCGGTGTACCGGGTTCGGTCTGTGGTCTTCCTCCCTCGTTTTCGATCAGGGGAAGAGGCGCTCTGGACTCTACCCAAGCGGTTAGCGCTTTCTGGAAATCATCCTTGGTGCTTAGTCCGGTACTCGGGATACTCAGTTCTTTGCAGAACTGTTTCAGCTCTCTATGGGTGTAGTCTTCCAGGAGGTCCTTGTCGAAGGTTGTCTTTACACCAGATTCTGTAGTCGTCATTGTTGCTCTTCTTTTCTTGTGCGTTTGCTGCGTGTGTGTTCAGGTAGTGTGTCAGTGGTACGATCTTTTAGGAGTAGGTTCGTATCGCGTCGCTGCCACCAATGTTGGAAGGCGGAGACCCCAGGGGTCGAGAGGACTCTCCTAACCGCCTGGAACCTCCTCTCCCACAACTACTGCCGAGTCTTATCGAGGGGGAGTCCCCGCCGGGGAGGACTGATTGTACACACTGTCGGCACACCACACTTATGAACGGACACCACACCGTGATTGTTTATCAGAAAAGACTTTATCAAGATAAAAAGTAGGGCATTACACAGCGATCCAAGGATCGCGAAAGTCTCGTAACAAGGGATCGGGGAAGCGGGACAGTCTTAGGAGGCCAGCTGGCACACCACGCACCGTTCTCAATCCTCGAACTGGGAGGTATGGGGGGCTGGCGATGGGGCTTGCTGTCCTACTCACTTCTGGTTCAAGATGATCGTGAGGGTAGCGTCGATGGTCCAGCCGGACCAGAGAGTTCGTCAAGCCGCGACGAGGTCAGCAGGGCTTGGTTAGGAGTACTCCGTCATACTCGTAAGCAGGTGGGGCCGCGACAGCGTCAGCAGGGCTCCGATGTTCAGGTCTTGTGCTTCAGAGGGAGCCGCGACAGCGTCAGCAGGGCCCCGGTGGTTCAGGTCTTGTAGATTCGAGAATGAGCCGCGACTACGTCAGCAGGGCTCAGTGGGTCAGAGTCTGTTCTCCTCAAGGTCAGCCGCGATCAGATCAGCAGGGCTTTCTTGTCCAAGATACAACTGCCGACTAGATGGAAGGCAGGCTGTCTTATAGTCGTCGAGCTCTTTAATGTCCGGACCCTCATAGGCAGGAGGCCGGAGGTCCGAGGGCCAGGCGCCTGATCGTCTGGGCGGTTGGTTCTTTGATGCTTTGGACCATGCGCCCAGGGAATCCCAGACGCCCATCAGGGCCTGGAGCCAGCTCCCTAGGAGGCCCAAGGTGCAATCGCAACCAGCCCCCAGGGATAGTTCAGAGGTGTGAGGGAAACCAGTTCCTCGGAAGGGGGCCGGAGGTGTGATGGAAGTCTTGTTTTCGGGTACTTGGTGAGTCGTTCAGCCCCCGGGCGGATCTGGACGCGCCGGATGCGCAGGCTTATCTGTAGCCAGGAGAGGCCAGGGGCTGCCGAAAGGAAAGAAGGCGGCCGGCCGGCCTGGGTGGCCAAACATGGAGTCTGATGGTCACGTGCACGGTGCAGGCACGCGGTCTGGGGATCGTCTCAGGTCCGAAGTAAGAGTGTCCTGTACAGTTCCGGGGGGACGGGAATCAGTTCCACCCGTAGTTCTGGGGCGTCGGAGATCAGCGAGGACCAACCCACGAGGCCCGGTCCACCAGACCCGTTCTCCATTGCATTACTTCTAGACGTCGACCCTCCAGAGTCAGCACCGATAACTCTACCTTACACGGTGAGTTCCCCACCTCCCACGGCCTCCTTCATAACAATTTGTGGGCATGCCTTTCTTCATTATCGCTGACTGTCATTTCTCCCCCTTTTTGTCGTTTCTCTACCATTAGAATACTTCCTACGCCATTGACAGGTATTGTTTGTTCACACAATTCTCGGGACCACACTGTTTTTTTTCGAACGCATGACTGGCCCATCTCACCTGTAACTATCACTTGCTAGTTCGTTAATAGCTGCACCGGGATCATGTTTCAACCATTGGCGATGTACCCCGTGGTCTGACTATCCATATGTATATTTTATGGCTTATAGAACAATATATATGGTTATTGATGATTTTTTCAAGTCGCATGTTTATTCAAAAGTATGCATGTCCATAGTGTAATCTCGATTTTGGATTTACTTGGCTTCCGGTACCAGATATGTGTTTCATTCATTTATGCTCTACGTTAAATAGCTTCATACTGTATACTAGACCTGATCCTTATAGGCTCACCAATCGCCTGGGTTTTGCACCATAAAATATGCTTAAAAGTCAGAATGTTCTTCCCTCCTTGATTGTCACATGTGCATGATGGGCATTTCAGACTCGAAAATACGATACCATTTCCGTCTAGACTCATGGGCACTGGACTGTTTTTATCTGCTCACATGCCTTTACTATCTTGCAACTCGACTTTTCATCCCCACGCACTGATTTGTGTTTTCCTACACCGCACAGAGCGCCACCTGCCTCTCTTCATTGCTTCTTAGGCACTACAATTTTCAAAATTTGGCACTGCATCCCAAATAGTCTGCATGTGCAGCTTGACCGATCCAGGTTACACGGCCACTCGTCCATCGCCCATAATGTTCTTTTCTCCAACACCACTCATCTGTGGGTGTTATGCACCTCTTACTGCACCGATAGGCCTCTCTGTTTCACGCTGCTCACCCTCTCTCATTATGTATAATTATCACCTTATACGATCACTCACCGAGCATACACTTCCCATGTGCACATGGTTTTCACTTTTATTTTATTTTTATTCTTTCACGTTGTGCTGTCCGCTGTTTTCCAATGATGTATTATTTCAAAATTGTATTCCTCAGATTGCAATTCACAATGACAAATATATGTTTTACAGCCCTGATGATTCACAGGCTTCGTCCTGCTTGATGAAACACGTGTCGGCTGGCGTTTATATATTCAACAAAAAAAGAACCACATAAAGTTTATATCTGTGGAATCAACAAACGAACGGCTTCATCTCTGTTTGTCCCTGAATACATTGATACCGAATTGTTTATCTGACGAGTGCACAGTATTTGTTTGTATGTTTTATAATGTTCAGGCATCTCAGGCCTGAGTATTAGTTAGAGGTTACAGGGTTTCCTCTATACTGTCAGCACCGTTGTACTAGAGTCTAACCAACTTCCATCACCTCACCTCACCCGCACTGTTTGAGCGCCCCGCACCTGTACATGCAAAACCCACAACAGAGCTCCTGGAGCCCTTGTTTGGTTGGATGCAGGCCCATGACTATATTTTTAAGTTTGCATAAGGACCTCAATTCCTTGAAATTCAAGTGTAAGTAAGGTATGAGGTAGAGCTCCTCAACCGGGTACATGTTATCTCCACTAATAGCTGGGTTCTGTTGAGATATTCTAACATGACAGTTCTAACCCTCTACCCTAACTAAAGTGACTTGTATTCTTCTAAAATTCTAATGGGACTTAACCAGGGCCCTACCAGACTTTTAGTGTTTTGGAAAACCCAATCTCAGAATTCTAAAGGCAATTTATGAGTTCTGTTGTGTGGTAAATAAAATTACCGGACTATTTTTTTATACATTAAATGACAATAAAGGATAGCTCAATAAATGAGAGGCAGAGTCCGTGGTATCTGAGTCATACGGGCTTTAATTATGATTCTCGAGAATCGGGACATCGAGTTCCATCACCACTAAGGTTCAGGAAGGGACATCCAACATTTTATTAGCATCACACATTATATAGTGAAACAGTATAATTGAAATGAATACAGTAGGCGTAACATGTGGAAAGAGAGAGATAAGAACACATGGGCGTAAAAGAAGGCGTGTACAAGGGCGTACACGGAGGTGTGCACTGGAAACGTCACAGAAATGTCATAGGTGGGTGGATGCATAGAGAGATTCTGCAGGGTCAGCAGAAACCTTTAGCTTGAGTGCGTGCGCAACTGAGCAGGACGTGTAACTGGGGAAAGCTGGGGGCTTGACTTTAGCACTAGTAGAGGAGACTGGTGTACCTATAGCATATCTGGTATCATATGTTTGGAGGATGTGATGTCTGAAGGAAAAGGTCTCTCGGGCAGAGGCCGTTCAATACTGAATGCTAGTGCATGCATACGTGTCTTGGTGCAATGCGCGGGGGCCGTGGGCCTACCATGGTAACGGGTTCTGTAAATCACTTGTAAGGAAGACAGGAAGGCTGGACCCTTTGCTCTGCAGCCGGGAATATGTTTACCTATTTCACTAGACTGGAATGTGTTTTTGGGGAGGCTGAGCAGATAACTGTAGGCAAAATACTGTCTTGGCAGACAGGCCAGGCCGGGCACCGCTTCGCTGGGCAGGAAGTAAGGCATAGGTCAGGCATAGGTCAGGGATGCATACCTAAACTGCAGCTTTCAGAGACAGAAGAGACTCGGAGCCTCAATTAAGGGCCTGGCTCGACTGAGCCAGAAAAACGTGAAGAACGTGTGTTTCGCGTTATTTAAAAAGTGTACCATGTAAAGACGTTGGCACCATAGGCCTAGAAGCCAAATTAACGTGGTTTTCATGGAGGACTGAATAACTGACATGTTAAGGTTGGACGCAAATGCATATGCGTCTTCATGACATGCACGGGAAGGGAATTACACGACATACATGGTACATGGGAGCATGGATAGGGTGCGAGTGGGGGACACATTGACTACCTAAAAATTTCTATTTCCTCATTCCCTCCTTGGCCCCTACTACACCCTTTAGGATATATCTATTTTCATAAGACTATCTATCTGTTCCTATAGCATCATTTGTTCATCTTTTTTCATTCGGGAACGGGAACGTGCACTTGGACGGGGAATACAGGCTGTGGCGCACAAGCCGCAAATCGCTGGCCCACATTGCAGACAGAGACAACAGCTGAACACTATAAGTAGTATTATTCCTAGGAATGATAACAATTTCCATCCCCAGGCGGATATCACACTCCAGAGCCAACCGGACCAAGTCCAAGAGTCAGGATTCTGGTGCATCTGGTGAGCTATGTTATGAAGCCTTGTTATTGCCTTATATACTGACGGTGCGTTATTAGGAATGAAAATACAACAACTGGATCCGATCACTCTACAAGCCCCGCCCCTATCGGCCAGGATGACGTCAAGGACAAGGCGGTTTTGAAGAACAACAAGTCTCATAGCAGACTGCTCTTCGGTCAGGTTACCCAAAGCAAAAGTAGTTTCGTTCACTACTGCTTCCAAAGTTCTGGTCAATCTTCGTATTATCTTACTATTTTGTACAGGACCTATGAACCAGAAGTACCCTTTAATATAATCCTTATACTGGTCCCATGCTGACTCAGAATAATCGATAACAGGGGGAAGGTCTCTCTTATGTCTTACATGCACAAGATGTGAATTTCGATGATAATCAGGTGGGCCTAGAAAAACAGGCGGCAATAGGAATGCAATATAACACGTTCCATCCCAATCTACTGGCAGACGTACATAAGCTGTCTGACCACATATAAAATAAGAATGGCGGGAAGCTTTGAAAGTAGATTTTCCTTTATCACTGAATTCGACCACAGTATTAAAATCACTGTGTCCTAGATGTACTGAGCCATTCTTCCTGACGCACAATTCACCTTTCACTGGTAAAACTGTAATAAACGGCAAGTCCGAATTAGTCTCGGATTGAACGTTCAGAATCATGAGGTTAAGTGTAAAATTACCTAATCCACACACTTCATTTTCTAGATCGGTCCCTGTCCTTTGGGGAAGACCCTCCTTGTCTGGGAAACATGCTTTATACATAACGGTGTTCAGATCTCCCCATATCCAATTGCCTTGGGAAACGGTGGACTTTCTGTCTAAAGAGTACATTAAAGTAAACCATGCTCCGCACGAACCATTATGTGTAAACGGATAAGGAAAGAGGGGCAGAGCTCCCTTGTATTTCTGATAGGGAGGGAGTCGGCCACATACCCAGCAATTTGTGGCATTGCTGGTCTGGTGTGTATGGTGTAACATACGAATGAAAGTATTGTTGCGCATTGCTAATCGATAGGACGTGAGGAGGTAGGTCACTGAAAGTGTGCTCTACAGTGTCATTAGAGGACATATGTACATGAGAACCAAGAGGAAAGAAAACATGTAGCATTAAACTTATGCATATAATCATAAGACTCAGAAAAAACATAAGAATTAAGGTAATGACGCATCTGCTGTGCAGATTTTTGCAATATTTTTCTCTTTTTTCGATTCGCCTATCTCTCTGACTATTTGGGTCTATCTTATACATGTCAGAAACCTGTCTAACCGCTTCACCCGAGGGGGACTTAAACAATTAAACGCTGTCTGACTTACTAGACCTCAACTTGGTTTTATACTCCTGTTGTGGAGTTTTCTCTCACAGGGGGAGTTTAGAGTCTGTAGCGGGGCAGTCCTTGAAAAAAGTCTTTGGACACAGTCCATGAAATCTCTTAATGTGGCTGGAATGTAGCCACCCTTTTCTGCCTTCTATCTTCACAGCGGTCCTCGTGGTCAGTAACACCAGCTTAGGTTCCTTCCACCTGGGCTCCAGAGGGCCTGAGCGGTCAAAGTTGCGGACCAACACCAGGTCTCCTGGAACGATTTCATGCGGTTTCACCTGGGTGTTGTCCGGGAAGGCAGCGGCAACCTGTGACCGACAAGATAGTAGTGCAGACATCAAGGAAGCCAGGTAATCTGTCAACATGTTACTATCGACATTGGTTATCTTACGAGGCATAGGCGTACCCCACATATTGGGGGGACGACCGAAAACAATCTCATAAGGAGACAGTCCGGTTCTGGAATGAGCTACCATGCGCATATAAAAGAGGGCAACCGGCAGGGCTACCATCCAATCTACTCCTTTTTCTGCACAGACCTTCGCTAACCGTGTTTTTAGAGTCTGGTTATGTCTTTCGACAAGACCAGCTGCTTCAGGGTGTCGTACGCAGTGGAATTTCCACTGGTATCCTAACAGGAGTGATACCTGTTTCATGAGCTCGGACGAGAATGGCTGTCCATTATCAGAGTATACGACACGGGGCAAGCCGTATCGCGGGAAAAATTCACGGACCAGCTGTTTGGCAGTGGTTACAGCAGTGTAATCTGGGACTGGGTATGCTTCTGTCCATCGGGAAAAAGGGCACATACAACTACGAGGACATACTTGAATCCTCGGCATCTGTCCATCTGGATATAATCCATCTGGAGGACTTCAAAAGGATGGTCAGGTGGGTGAAATCCACCTTGTTCCACGGGAATGCCTTTGCCTGGATTGAACTGACAACAGATCATACAGGTACGTACTTTCTGTTTTGCTGCTGCGCGTAAATGCTTATTGAACCAGATGTTCTGAATGCTGTCTAACATGGCTTTCTCTCCTAAGTGTGCTGGACTATGTGCTGTGTTAATGATAACTTGAACCATAGAGTCGGGGAGAAACCATGTGGCTCTTCCCTTCGTCATCCATCCCTGATCTGTCTGAACCCCTCCTTGTTCAGTCCATTTCTTGATTTCATCTGGAGTCGCATGTGTCTGTATGTCGAGTACATCTAGTGTGGGATCCCTAACGGTCATGTAATGTGTTGGTGTTAATACTTCAGTCTTTGTCGTGTCAGTCGATATGTCTGTTTGAATCTGAGCTGTAAGCTTGGCTGTTCGATCTGCCAGGTCGTTACCCTGGGAAATAGTGTCAGTGACTTTCGTATGTGCTTTGCACTTCATGATGGCTATGGCTATAGGCAAATGTATTGCTTCTAACAGTGCTTGAATGAGGGGACCATGTTGTATCTTGGCACCGTGGGAGGTCAGAAAACCTCTTTCCTGCCAGAGAACGCCGAAGTCATGAACGACTCCGAACGCGTACTGTGAATCTGTGTATATGTTTACTTTCTTGTCCTTGGCTAGTATGCAGGCTTGGGTCAGAGCAATAAGCTCTGCTGCTTGAGCAGACAGTGTGTCAATACGATGTGTTTCTATGACTTCAGTTTCAGTGGTCACTGCATATGCGGCTACTAACTCTCCTGTACTTGTTCTCATACATGAACCATCCACATAAAGTGTCAGGTCTGGGTCAGGTAATGCAATGTCTGTCAAGTCTTGTCTGGGTTTGGTTACGGTATTGATAACATCCACACAATCATGTGGCGTGGGATCTGCTGTAATCGAGGGTAACAATGTAGCGGGGTTTAGTATGTTGCAACGTCTGATTTCTATGTGTGGTTGGAACAATGTCAGTTCATATCCTGTCAGTCGTGCTATGGTCAAGTGCTGAGTCTGGGTTCGGTTTAGGAGAACTTCCACGGAGTGTGGAACCTGTAATTAATTGTGGGTTTATATAGCGCTAGGATAGACTCCCGGAGGAGTATCTCCGCGCTTCGACCGCTGCGAAACCCTTCCTGGCTTCCCTGAGAGATGGTCCCTTAATGGGTATCTCCAGGGTGAGACCAGGCATCCCCGGCGGTCTGGTGGGGCCGTTAGTGCAGATGAGGCAAGCTTATGCCCAGAGTTGCCGAGTGTGATCGCCGATCAGAGTGGGCACCGAGGCGAGAGAATTATCGAGTCCGCTGACCCTGGTCCAGAAACCTGCCGCGTCGGGAATCGAACCCTGGTCCCGGGCCGTCCTCTGCTCTCGGGTCTGCCGCCTCTAACCGGTGAGCCACACTACTGCACAGTAATGTAATGTAATGTCAGTGGATGTCCTAACACTATGGAATAGCTTTGTCTGATAGCTAGAGCTGTTGCTGCAACTGATTTTAGGCACGCAGGCAGAGCCTGGGCTACTGGATCTAATGTACTAGAAAAATAAGCACAAGGCTTGTGTTTTCCTGCCTGATCCTGTGTGAGGACAGATAATGCTGTGCCATCACGTTCCGTGACAAAAAGTGTAAAAGGTTTGCTGTAACATGGTGTCGCTAAAACAGGTGCTTGACATAGGGCTTTCAGTTCATCAAAAGCTTGTGTATGTTCCTGAGTCCAAGGGAGGACAGTCGAAGTCGCTGCCTCCTGTGTTGTCAACTGTATGAGTGGCTTGGCTAGATATGCATATTGAGGAATCCATTGTCTGCAGTAAGAAGTGAGGCCAATGAAGGCCCGTACTTCCTTTTGTGTCTTGGGTTGTGGCAGATGTGCAATTAACTGGATACGATCAGGTGTCAACTGTCTACCCCTCTTGGACAGCAAGTGTCCAAGGTAAACCACTTGCTGGGCACAGAATTGTAGCTTCGAAGGGGATACTTTATGCCCCTTTTCGGCCAGGAAATACAAGACTGTCAGTGATGCGCGTTCGCAGTCACGTTCGGTCCGTGCTGTAATTAACAGATCGTCAACATATTGGAGTAGGGCAGTGTCAGTAGGCATGTGAATACTGTCTAGTTGTCGTTTCAGTGCTTGGCTGTAAATACTAGGACTCTCTGTGAACCCTTGAGGAGCACGTGCAAATTTGAAGCTTCGGCCATCTAAACAGAATCCGAAAAGGTACTGGCTTTCCGGATGAATGGGGACACTAAAGAAGGCGTACTTGAGATCGATAACAGTAAAGAACGCAGCTTCGGAATCAATGGCAGTCAATAGAGAAGAAATGTCTGGGACCACTGGGTACTGGGGTATTATGCATTTATTCAATTCTCGAAGGTCGATCACCAGTCTATAGACCGGTGGTGCACTCGGGTCAGTTCGTTTAAGAATCGGAATGATTGGAGAATTACATACATTGGAGTCAGTTTCTACAACCACTCCTTGAGCAATGAGCTCGTCAATAATTTTCAGTAAGGCTGCTACAGCCTCTGAGGGTAACTTGTATTGTCGAATTCGGGGTAGTACAACTCCTTGTTTGAGAGTAACACGATATGGTGTAATGTGCATACAACCTACATCAGTTGGACCTTGTGCCCATAAATGCTGTGGTACATTCTGCAATCTTGGATCAAAATCTCTCAACACATAATGTCCTTTAAAATCACGTAAAAACAATCTCACTCCTTCCGGAGAACAACAAATCACTGCTCCTAATGCTTTCAACGTTTTTATACCAAGCAAGTTTTCTCGACATGATTTCGTAAGTAACAAGTCTGTAGTACGAGACAACGGACCAACTTCTAGGGAAACTGGCTTTGACACTTCGTTAACAATAGGCTTTCCTGAAAATCCAAGGGAAACATTCTGTGAGCCTGAGAGGGGTGCCCCTGGAACCTCGTCATGACTGATGGTAGTTCTGCTCGCCCCTGTGTCAATCAAAAATTTTCTGTCTTTTCCTAATACTTGACTATGTACATAGGGACCCTCTTGATCTACAGGGACCTCGATAAGGGGCAAGCCAACCTCCCTCTCTAGGCTGTTTCATGAGTACTGCTGGTAATCGGAGTAATCTGACTGAGCATACTGGTACATTTGCTGTGTGACATGCTGTGTGGCAGCGATGGGTTGGGGCTGAGGTACTGCTACTGTCTGTTGTGCATTCTGTGGAGGTTGCGTGTTCTGTGGAGTATTCTGTGGAACATGTTCTGGTCTAGGTGGACGCGGTCTTTCTTTCGTCCTGCCAGTAGCGATATTGTATTTCAGAACTGTACATTCGTTTATATAGTGACCTGGCTGCTTACAGTAATTGCAATTCCCTTTAACAGGAGCTGCAGGATGACTAGTCTGTGTCGTACCCCTCTTCTGACCATCAGCTGGGACGGACTGAGCAACTAGTACCTTCATTTTCGTGTCTTTCATACGTCTCTGTTCATGTTCGTGTTCCTCTCTGATTCGATTCTGGTGGTACTGTAACATTTGTAACATTTGGGAAGGGGTATTTGCTTGCCATGTACTCTCAACTTTCAGTACTCTGTTTTTAACCTGTGGTAAGGAATTCTCGACTAGTTTGGTCACAAAAAGATGTGGATACGATTCACTACTCGTTTTCAGTCCGCTATTAATAATGAAACATTTCTCGAATCTGGAATAAAAATCACTAGTGTCTTCGTCTTGTTTCTGTTTGCAGGCTGAGATCGCATCCCAGTCTTCCTTTTTAACTGTCAATAACCTCGGTAAGACCTGTACTAATAATCCTGGTAATGCTTTAGCTTTCTCCCCAAGACCTGTACCTGGGATTCGCCCATCTTCTTCGGTTTCTAATTCTGCCCAAATAATCTTTTTACCTCCCACCTCCCATTCTTTTTCTTTAAGTTTTTCGTAAATGCCGGCTGGTAACAGAACCTTTAACATTTTAATAATATCGGGATACGTATAATCCCCCATGAGTAGCATGTCTTTTAATTCACGGTGGAATCCTGCTGGATCTTTATCATGACAGGGCACTAATTTCTTCATTTCCAATAATTCCATTTTGGTCAAGGGGGTGTATACGAATACTCTTTCTAGCTCACCTCCTGTGGTCCGGACGGGATGAACTTCACGTAAGGGATTCTGTCTGTCTATGTAAAAGGATTTCCTTACTGGGGTGGAACAGGAACGAAATGTGGAGTCAAGAAAGTTCTGTATTTGTGTCGTTGTTCTAGAATGATATTAATTAAATCGGTACCTAGGCCTCTCCATCTCTTTAAGAGTAATTCTTCCAATATATTGTATAAGGGACCTGGATCAGAGTGCTGATTTTCATACAGTGTAATGAGGTGTTGAATCATGTACACACCAGCTAGTCGCTGTTCGTCTGGGGAAAGACTCAAAAACGTTTGCGCTACCGCGTCATCTTTATATACACTAGTATTGCCAGCCCATTGGACTGCTGACCGGGCTAGTTCTTGTTCATGCATGGTACTAAGTTCACTGTAACCTATTCGTTGTTGCAGTACCTTATCAGTGGCTTGGAATAAATGTTCAAGAGAACATTGTTCTGGTATGGGAGAGAGAAAACGTTTCTGGTTTTCTAGACGTATGGGTCTGTCAAAGGGTTTGTCAAAAGGTCTTGTCCTACCTACGTACGCTATTCTGCCTTCTGTTTCTGTTTCTATATCATCGTCCTCTGAGACGTCATCATCTGCTTTCTCGGTTTCTCTCGCTGCTTTTTCCCTTGCGTGTATGTCTAGTATTTCTTTACGAATCTTCCTATACATGGATTCTATACAACCTTGTTTACTATGCTTTCCATCAGCTATGTTGTCACTCCATTTTATCAGGACCTTCATCTCTTCCTGGTCCGTGCCTGGCTGATCTCGTTCTCTTATCAAACAATTTATCAAAAACTGTAAGATCATACCCTGAGTCTCCACCTTTCTGTGTGCCATGGCCTCGTGAATACTTTCTGGTTTCTCCCCCGTTCTAATAAAATGATATATATTGTCTAAATGATCCTTCATATCTGGAAAAAGAGTCAGATAGTTTGTAACACGTCGTAGACGTACTGAATATAATATCATCTGGTCTTCGCCTGGTACTGGACCATATCTGCAATCAGTGAGGAACTGTTTAAGGGCTGCGTAAGTAACTACTTTTGGTGTGCGTTGTAATGCTGCTTCTCTGAGTGTGGTTCGTTTTATTTGAGGCGGGGTGACAGGAGCACCTCCTACTGCTCCCCCTGAAGCGGGATCGTCAACTATTACTGGCTGGGCTGTCATTGGTGGCAGTGTAGGCGGTAAAGTAGGTGCAGGTAACACAGGTGGGCCCTGAGTTGCAGGCGCATTAAACGGATTGCTAGGACCAGTGGCCGGAACGGTGGCAGATGAGACAGTGGGAGAAATCGTGTCATCAACAGGAATGTGAACTGGGTTGGGAGGATGAGCATTTGGAGGAGGATTTCTGTTTGCATATTCTGGGACAGTGTCATCTAAATAAGAAGAAAGGAAAATTTCCGCGGCGGTCTGTTTATGACGTAATTTAGTCGCGACCAATGGTGGCGGCAAGTTACGGGGTACTTCCGGGGTCGCCCTGGGCAGGCCTCCGGCGAGAACAGGATACATGCCTGTAATAAGGGCATTTCTTTGTCTGTCTAATTGTTCTGCTCTAACTCATTCACCTTCTTCTAGTAGCTCTCTTTCTTTAGCTTTTTCAGATTCTTCTCTACTTTTCTCTGCTTTCCTGATTTCTTTCTCTGTTCTTCTATGCGCTTCTTTGCGCCACAATTCTATAGTGTCCTTCTGGGATTGTCTGGCTTTCTTTTTCCATAGTGCTTCTTCTACTCTCATGATGCATTCAGCATCCCATGTCCCTGAGACAGGCCATCTATACTTCTCTTCCAGATCCTTTGTGTAATCAACCCACAAGTCTAAGTACAATATGGCATCTAAGCCATGCTTATGGTACATAAAATGTCCTGGGGTGTCCCTAGGCGGGACTGTAACTGCTTCTTCGAGTATCCCTTTCCTAGTTCCTATCTGACGTAATTTCGAGAACAGCTGCATTTCTGAACTGACGTGAACTTAAACACAATGAACACAGTAATGAATAGCAAACAATCATTCATACCACGACATTAAACACATTAAAACATTTCAGACTGATACTACCTGGGACATAGAAAAACATAGATACTGAATATCACGAGAAACAATACTAGAATACTCGATCACTAGATGCACTGCTAAAACAGTACAGACATACCGGTCCCATAAAGAGACACGTCATACCGTATTCACCTAAGTGAACACGTCTGGACCGGGCACAAATTAATGAACCCGTTTAGATGCGTTCCCAACAACGGTACTCACCGGGAAGCAAAACTGAAGGCCTCGGAAACTGGACTGGACTGGACTGCTACGGCGTCTGGCTGCTACTACGCATGCGCTTCGGAACAGGTGGGCCTCCGGATTCCTCGGACCTTGCTCTCTCAGCTTGGGGCTCTGGTCGGGACTCTCCGCATTCCTCACCGCCTCGTCTGGATGCCGGACCGCAGTCTCCGTCTCCTCCGTGGGCCTGAGGGAGATAGCAGGAAAACCCGCAGGTGTGCACAGGATTCCGTCACAGCCGTAGAAGGGGTCAGGGGCCTGCGTTACATCGCCGGCGAGTGGGGAAGGGGAGGGGTCCCTGTTCGGGCGCCAGATTATGTGGTAAATAAAATTACCGGACTATTTTTCTATACATTAAATGACAATAAAGGATAGCTCAATAAATGAGAGGCAGAGTCCGTGGTATCTGAGTCATACGGGCTTTAATTATGATTCTCGAGAATCGGGATATCGAGTTCCATCACCACTAAGGTTCAGGAAGGGACATCCAACATTTTATTAGCATCACACATTATATAGTGAAACAGTATAATTGAAATGAATACAGTAGGCGTAACAAGTGGAAAGAGAGAGATAAGAACACATGGGCGTAAAAGAAGGCGTGTACAAGGGCGTACACGGAGGTGTGCACTGGAAACGTCACAGAAATGTCATAGGTGGGTGGATGCATAGAGAGATTCTGCAGGGTCAGCAGAAACCTTTATCTTGAGTGCGTGCGCAACTGAGCATGACGTGTATCTGGGGAAAGCTGGGGGGCTTGACTTTAGCACTAGTAGAGGAGACTGGTGTCTGGGATGTCAGGACGACCTGTACCTATAGCATATCTGGTATCATATGTTTGGAGGATGTGATGTCTGAAGGAAAAGGTCTCTCGGGCAGAGGCCGTTCAATACTGAATGCTAGTGCATGCATACGTGTCTTGGTGCAATGCGCGGGGGCCGTGGGCCTACCATGGTAACGGGTTCTGTAAATCACTTGTAAGGAAGACAGGAAGGCTGGACCCTTTGCTCTGCAGCCGGGAATATGTTTACCTATTTCACTAGACTGGAATGTGTTTTTGGGGAGGCTGAGCAGATAACTGTAGGCAAAATACTGTCTTGGCAGACAGGCCAGGCCGAGCCGGGCACCGCTTCGCTGGGCAGGAAGTAAGGCATAGGTCAGGGATGCATACCTAAACTGCAGCTTTCAGAGACAGAAGAGACTCGGAGCCTCAATTAAGGGCCTGGCTCGACTGAGCCAGAAAAACGTGAAGAACGTGTGTTTCGCGTTATTTAAAAAGTGTACCATGTAAAGACGTTGGCACCATAGGCCTAGAAGCCTAATTAACGTGGTTTTCATGGAGGACTGAATAACTGACATGTTAAGGTTGGACGCAAATGCATATGCGTCTTCATGACATGCACGGGAAGGGAATTACACGACATACATGGAACATGGGAGCATGGATAGGGTGCGAGTGGGGGACACATTGACTCCCTAAAAATTTCTATTTCCTCATTTGTGTGATCAGATGGTAACCAAGAAGTCCAACAAATGCAAGTTTGCATCCCACCGCTGATCCACCAATGTGAGAAAGTGACTCTATATATACTGGACCAAAGTATGGTACAGTGTGTATAGAGTCCACCAACCCCAGAGGTATAGCAGAGGTTAAAGCCAGGTTTGACCTTACTCTCTAAAGTGGTAGCTTGGTCGAGTAGTAAGGCAGTACCAGAGGGCAGTGCAAAGCATTTGTTGTACACACTCAGTCAGCAAAGGCTTTCACACACTCAAAGACTGAACTCCAGGCCAATTGTTTTTATATCAAAGATATAGTTGTTTTATTTTTAGAACCAACAGGTATCAAAATATACTTTTCTCAATATGAAAGATCTCAGATGAGTGCTCAAATAACTTTGTAAACACAATAGGTACAGGGGTTGCAGTAGGCAACACATTCTAAACACAATTTAGCATTGAGTTCAATGAGTTTTTCTACACAATTACAGTTGATTACTTTGCAGATTACTTTTGTAAGTCCAGGACTGGATCCTAGATTCAGTCCTGGGGTCTAAGCTGGAAACAGTTTAAAAAAAACGTTTTAGTTATTGCAATGATTTTTAAGGAATAAAAAGGTATTTTAAAAGTTCACACTTCGAAACTTTTCAATGTAAACCTGGCAATGTTATCCAATGGGAGAAAATTCAGGTTACAGATAAAGTATGTTCTCGTTACTTTTGTAATCCTGTACTGGGCTTCTAGGTCCAGCACTGGAATCTCTACTTAAGACAGGTAAGTAATTACGTTTCAGTAGTCAGTACGATTTTTAAAGAATATTTCAAGTTTTCAAAAGTAGACAGAAGAAATTTCATAGAAAAGCAGACAATGATTTCCTATTAAGAAACTTCAGGTTACTAGTAAACCCGGTTAGGATTACTTTTGCGGTTCAATACTGGGCTACAAGGTACAGTACTGGCTTCTCTCCTGATCACAGGTGAGTACTTCGGAATTCAGAATTCGGCTGATTTTATAGGAATATTTAAACGTTCCAAACTTCACACTTAGAAGATTTTTCGAGTCAAACCAGTCAATGTTATCCTATCGCAGGTAAGTGAGTTATCGGTTTCCAGGTGAGTCCTCGACTGGTGAAGTTAAGATTCTGGGCGTAGACTCCGGGCTACTCCAGGGTCAGGTAGGTACGTTTCTTACACTCTTAGCGGTACAGGGGCAGCCGGGTTCAGAGGTAGTTAGGCCCAATGTTATCCAGTGGTGGGCAGGGGTCCTCCCGTTGATGGCTGCTGACTAGCAGGCCATTCGGTTGTGGGAGCTGGGCTCCTAGTCACTTTCTCAGGGCAAAGGGGGAAGTAGGATAGGATACAGGGTGCACGGCCAGCGGCACTCGGGCGGCTGGGTGCAGGGTGCTTTTGAGCCGTTGGGCGCTCAATGTTATTCATTGGGCAAGGTAAAAAGGGAACAAAGGCTGCAGACTCAGGGACGGTGATTCTTCAGGTTCGACCACCACTTCGAGAGGTAAGTTGGGATCTTGGAGAAGAGGTAGCCACCCCAAAGGGAGGCACAGGGAGCCGCAGGGTGCCGGGTGCAGGGGTGTCTTTGGGCGTCAGGAAATCATACCCTCAGCTGGTCGCTGTTGAAGGGGTCCCTGGTTTTGAGGCTGCAGGCATCGTCTGGGTTGTCGAGGAGGGTCTTTGGGCACTGGACTTCGGGTCCCAGTCGCCGGGGGGATGTCCTCGTGGTCTTGGATCACTCAGGCACGGGCCGGCCTCGCCGGGTGCAGAGTGGGTTGGTCTTGAGCTTCATGGCTGGGACCAGGGTGTTGGTTGTTGAAGCAGAGCCTCTGCTTATGGGAGTCCTGGTCGGGTCAAGGCAGGCAGGTCCTCCGGGGGTCCCAAGGTTGCTGTCCGCAGGAGTCGCCGGGAATAGGCAAGAGCAGGTTCCAGGATCGACAGGCCGGTAGGGCTGGGGCCAAGTCAGTTGGTGTTGTCCTGTTGTGAGCAGCTGCACAGCGGGTATTCTTCTTGATCTTCCTTCTTTTCTTATCAGGATCTCAGGAAGGAAGGTTCAGGGTGCCCCTAAATACTAAGTTTAGGGGCGTTACAGGTAGGGCAAGGGCAGGGACCAATAGGTCTCTGTCCTGGGGTGTGTACACCCCCTAGCCTGCTCTTCTCCTGTGGGAGGGGGGCAGGAGCCTAGCTGTGATTGGGCAGGGCTCCCCCTCTTCAAGATGGCCGGAACCCGGGGTCGTGCTTCACTTCGCCTCTCCCACCTGAGGGGTGTCGTTGGCACAGGCTGGCACACCCCCCTTCCTGACGTAGGGTTCCAGCCAGTCTTCCCGCCAGAGTGGGGGTTAGAACTGGTGGGGGCCAGTTGCTGAGTACAGAAAGTGGTCTGGAGAAGCTCACAAAGGCAGCATGCCTTTGAAGCTTCTCCCTGCCCATCCTGGGGAAGGAGACCTAGCACCTCGCCCAGGATATGCATTGTTGCAGGCCCAGGAGAGCGAGGGGCTCTCCACCCAGGGGTCCAGCAAAATGTCTGCTATGTGGCAGCCTCTGCAGCCACTCATCCCAGGCGTGGATTGTAGGTTAGGGTTCAGGGGGCATCGCTAAGATGCCCTCTGTGGTGCATTCTACATTAAATCCCACACTGGCATCAGTGTGGGTTTAATGTGCTGAGAAGTTTGATACCATGCTTGTCAGTCTTCAGTGCAGCCATTATGGTGCTGTGGAGTTTGTAAATACGACCTCCCACTACCATATACTCTTAGAGGCATCACTGCACTTACAGTGCCCAAGAATGGCCCTGGGTACTGTAGGGGCACAGGGCTCCTGCACCTGTGCCCACACCACTGGCATAGGGCACCCAGCTAGAGGGGTGACTAATGTATGCCAGGGCAGTGGGTTTGTGGGCATGGCACACAGGGATGTGTGCCATGTCAACTCTTTGTTTAGTTCAGTACTTAGACACTCAGCCTGCAACGACAGTGTGTGGGTGTCAGGGTACAGGGGCCCTAAGGGTGGCACAATAAGTGCTGCAGCCCTTAGGGGTTTTCTCTGGTCACCATGCCCTGGGTACCTAGGGTGCCATTTACTAGGGGCTGAAAGGCAGCCAGAGAGGTGTTAGACGGGGACCTGGAGGGTTGGCCGAGGACAAGGGGAGAGGCCTCCGGTGAGGGCCGTCTCCAGCGATCGTACAGACAAGTAACTTCCCCCCCACAGATGGACACCACACAAAGATAAGGTTAACGCTCCTTATATGCAGTTCTTGAAGTAAGGTAGTACGGTACAATGAGATCAGGACACGAGGATCCTCTTAATTCTAGTCTCTGGAAGGGAAAGGGGGTAGCGGGACAGTCTTGTTACCAATCTGGTATTTGAGATGAGATGATGGGTAGCTCACAATCCTCGAGCTTGGCGTTCGGGAAGGTCGGGCCGCGGCAGCGCCAGCAGGTCCCGAGAAGGTCGTAGGTAGCAACGGGCCGCGGCAGCGCCAGCAGGTCCCGACGAAGATGGTGGTTGCAAGAGGCCGCGGCAGCGCCAGCAGGTCCTCACGAGGATGAAGGTTGCAAAGGGCTGCGGCAGCGCCAGCAGGTCCCACGACGATGAAGGTTGCAGAAGGCCGCGGCAGCGCCAGCAGGCAGGACGACAGTTCACAAGGCAGGGCTGCGGCAGCGCCAGCAGTCCGTCAAGGATGAGTTCTTCACGGTGTCTCTCGACTCCAGGATACAACTGCCTTCCTGCTCTGGAGCTGCCTCAGTTATAGGTCTGGCGCCCTTTGATGTCCGGACCCTCGCACTTGGAGGTCGGGAGGTCCGGGATGAGGGAGTCCAGACACCCAGCAGGGGGGTGGAGCCAGCGCCCGGGGAGGCTGGGGGCGATCGGCACCTGGCGGGGGAGAGCCATCAACACTTCTTTCTCCCATTGACCTGCCAAGTGGTCCGTTCACCTCCTGGGTGGATGGTGGTGCCGGGATGTCGGGGCCTGGCCAGGCCCAGGGTTGGGGTCGAGCTGAGGCCACGCGGCCTCGTGGTGCAGTGTCCAAGATGGCGGCTGGGCCGGGCAATGGTGCTGACGGTGGCCCGGGCCAGTGATACAGAGATATCCGGGAGCAGGCGTCCCATAGGGGACGGGTTGCGGGTTGCTTCTGTGGGTAGCACCTGGAGAGCCGGTGTCCGGGCCCTGTCATGCGGGGAGGGAGCGAGCCTTTCATGGGGCCTGTCCAACATGCGTCCCCCCCAGCTGAAGGCGGGGAGAGTCACCCATCCTCTTGGGGACTCTCCTCGTCGAGGCGGAAAAGCGGGACAGGCCATCCGCGTTGGCGTGGTCTTGGCCAGGGCGATGCTCCACAGTGAAGTCCATCCCCTGCAGGGAGATGGACCATCGCAATAGTTTGGGGTTCTCCCCCCGCATCTGCATTAACCATTGCAGGGGGCGATGATCTGTTTGTACCCGGAAGTGGGTACCGAAGAGGTACGGCCGGAGCTTCTTAAGGGCCCATACTACTGCAAAGGCCTCCCGCTCGATGGTGCTCCAGCGTTGTTCTCGGGCTAGCAGGCGGCTGCTGATGAAGGGCACCGGTTGGTCGACTCCCTCGGTGTTCAGTTGGGAGAGGACGGCCCCAATGCCATGGTCTGAGGCATCAGTCTGGACGATGAACTCACGGCTGTAGTCGGGGGCCTGGAGCACAGGGGCGGTGCACATGGCGGCCTTCAGCTTCTCGAAGGCCGCTTGACAGTCGGGAGTCCAGTCGACTCTTTTTGGCTGGTTCTTGGATGTAAGTGCCGTGAGGGGCCCCACAATGCTGCCATAGTCCTTCACAAACCGCCGGTAGTATCCGGTGAGCCCCAAGAAGGCTCGGACCTCGGTTTGGGTGACGGGTGGCTGCCAGGACTGGATGGCAGCGATCTTGAGCTGGAGGGGGGCCACCAGACCGCTTCCCACTTGGTGTCCGAGGTAGGTCACGGACCCCTGGACAATTTGTCACTTGCTGGCCTTGATTGTGAGGCCGGCCTGTTGGAGGGCCTGCAGGACCTCTCGGAGGTGGCTGAGGTGGTCTGACCAGTGGCGGCTGTACACCGCGATATCGTCCAGGTAGGCGGCGCTGAACTCTTCGAGGCCTGCCAATACCTGGTTCACAAGTCGTTGAAAGGTGGCTGGAGCGTTTTTCATGCCGAATGGCATCACTTTGAAATGGAAGTGTCCGTCCGGGGTGGAGAAAGCGGATCGTTCTTGGGCCCTGGGGGTGAGGCCGATCTGCCAGTAGCCTGCTGTCAGGTAGAAGATGCTTAGGTAGCGGGCAGCCCCCATGCGGTCGACCAGTTCATCTGCTCAGGGGATGGGGTGAGCGTCGGTTCGGGTGACAGCGTTCAGACCCCGATAGTCGACGCAGAATCGGAGCTCGGGGGTGGTGCCCGGGGCAACTGCTTTGGGGACCAGTACGACTGGGCTGGCCCAGGGGCTGTCCGAGGGTTCGATGACTCCGAGTGCGAGCATCTTGGAAACTTCTTCTTGGATGCAGGCGCGCACCCGATCTGGTACTCGGTACGCCCGGTGTCGGATGGGGGGACTGTCCCCAGTGTCCACGTCGTGCAGGCACCAGGGGGTGACCCCGGGGGTGAGGGAAAATAGGTCTGCAAATTGCAGCAGGAGGGCCCGACAGTCTTGGCGCTGCTCCGGGGTCAGGGCATCGGAGAGTCGGACCCCGTCCACCGAACCGTCTTTTTCCCGGGTCCTCAGTAGGTCAGGGAGGGGCTCGGAGTCTTCCTCTGCTCCACTGTCTGTAGCCATCAGCAGGCTGAGCTCCGAGCGCACGAAGTGTGGTTTGAGTCTGTTGGCGTGGAGGACTCGGAGGGGGTTCCGGGGGGATTCCATGTCGATGAGATAGGTGACGGGGCTCTTGCGCTCGACCACCTTGAAGGGCCCCGTCCATTTGTCCTGCAATGCACAAGGTTCGGTGGGGGACATCACCCACACCTGCTGACCAGGCTCGAACTCAATGGAGGAGGCATGTTGATCGTACCATTTCTTCATGTCCTCCTGACTGGCCTCAAGGTTGGCTTTGGCGATCTCTCTGAATCGCCTGGTCTGGTTGCGGAGGGTCGGGAGGTACTTGTAGACGTCTGGAGGGGTCTTCAGGGGGGCCATTTCCCATTCCTCTTTAACTAGGCTGAGGGGCCCTCGAACGGGGTGGCCGTACAGGAGTTCGAAGGGGCTGAAGCCGAGGGACTTCTGGGGGACTTCTCGGTAGGCGAAGAGGAGGCACGGGAGTAGCACGTCCCACTGGCGGCGTAGGGGTTCTTCCAGCCCCATGATCATCCTCTTGAGAGTGCGGTTGAACCGCTCGACCAGTCCGTTTCCTTGCGGGTGATAGGGGGTTGTGAATCGGTAGGTGACTCCGCACTACTGCCAGAGGGATTTCATATACTTGAAAATAAAGTTCGTGCCCCTGTCGCTGACGACCTCCCGGGGGAAGCCCACTCGAGAGAAGATCCCCATTAAGGCTCGGCCTACTACTGGTGCTGTTATAGTTCGAAGGGGAACGGCCTCGGGATAGCGGGTGGAGTGGTCCACCAGGACCAGGATGAATCGGTGCCCTTGTGCTGTTCGGGGGTCCAGGGGCCCCACAATGTCTATTCCCACCCTTTCAAACGTGGTGGTAACCACGGGGAATGGTTGCAGAGGTGCCTTGAGTTTGCGGCCGTTCTTCCCGCTGGCCTGGCAGGTGGGGCAGGACCGGCAGTGGTTGGAGACGTCATTTCTCATTTTTGGCCAGTAAAAGTGGGTTACCAGGCGGTTGTATGTTTTGTCTTGCCCCAAGTGTCCAGCCAGGGGGACGTCATGTGCCAAGTTCAAAAGGAAGTCTCTGAAGCGGAGGGGCACCACCAGCACTCGACTGGCCCCCAATTCTGCGATTCTTTGTTCGCTGTACAGTAAGTCATTGTCCCAATAGATCCAGTGGGCCCCTGCGGTGTCTCCCGCGCTCTGGGCGAGCGCTTGCTGTCGTAGTCCCTCGAGGGAGGGACAGGTCTTTTGCTCTTGCCGGAATTGCTCCTGGGTGGGTCCCCCTTCCTGACGCCACTGAGCCAGGTCTGGAAGGTCTTGGGGCTGAGCGGGCCCTTCTTGGGTTTGTGCCGGGGGGTCGGTATGGACGGTGTCTTCCTCTGGAGCGATCGGGGGAGGAGGTGCTGGCCATTCGAGCTCTTCAGGTCTGGGGATGATGCGGGCGGCCATGGACCGGGTTGTTACGCACGCCCAGTCCGGGAGGCCCAACATCCCCAGGTGCTCTCTTCTTTCAACGGCCGCCCACGGGGAACTCTCGAGATCGTTTCCCAGGAGGCAGTCTACGGGGGCATCATCGCGGACAGTACCTTTTAACATACCGGACACTCCTCCCCATTCGAAGGGGGCGCAGGCCATCCGACACAGGCTCTCGGAATTGTCGGCCGATCGGACGGGGCAAAGCACGTTTGGCAGGATTTGTTCTGGGGTCACCAGGTGACAGCGGACGGCCGTCACACTGGCCCCCGTGTCACGCAGGGCTTCGGCCTTGCGCCCATTTGTGTTCCCCCACTGGCTGTACTTCCTGGTGTTGGCGGGTAGGGGAGCCCGCGGGATCATGTCTCTTCCCCCTAGGCAAGCCAGGACCATGGCGGCAGGTTCTTATTCGGGCTGCTCCTGCTCGTACTCTTCATGCTCTTCGGAGATTTGCTCTTCTCCTAGGGCGGCGGCAGCTACCTGGCGGGGCCCGGGAGTCTGGTTCTTTGGGCAGTTCGGGTCACTGGCATAGTGGCCGACTCGCTGGCATCGGTGACAAGTAACATTGGCTCGGAACCCCGGGCGCATCGGGGGGTTGCCCCGGCCGGCCGGGGGCGGGGTGTTGTTAGCGGGAGCGGCCGGGACGGCGTCTCTGCCCCGGCCCTGGCCTCCTCCTCCTCCTCGGGGACGATGATGACCTTGGTTGGTTCTGTTCTGCTGGTTTGGCCCACTGCGGGCCACTCGGGTGCTTTCCCATCGGTCAGCCTCAGCGGCGAGCTGCCGTGGTTTAGTCAATTTGCTGTCGAGGAGGTGCTGCCTGAGCTCGACGAAGCAGTTGTTGGAGAGGTGCTCCCACACAATGAGGTTGAAGAGCTGCTCGTAGGTTGTTACGTGGCTGCCCTTGATCCATCCCTCGAAGGCTCGGCTGAAATAGTTCACGTATTCTGCCCAAGTTGTACCCGGGATCCGGGTGCAGTCGCGGAACCTCTGGCGGTATATTTCGGGCGTAAGCCCATATCGAGTGAGGAGGGCAGCCTTCATGTGGTCATAGGACGTCATTTGATGGTCCGGGAGCTGTAGCAGGGCATCGCGGCTTTCATTGACGAACCTCCCCCATAGACCGGCTCCCCAGTCACTTCGATCGATCCGGTGGGAGGTCATGGCGATCTCGTAGGCCTTGAACCACTGTTGTATGTCGTCGTTCCGAAAATATTCACGGACCACATCTTTGGGGATGTGGACCTTTTGGTCGGTAGCTCCTGGGGTGCGCGGTTGCTCGGGCACCCCTAGGTCTTTGTTCTGTTTCCGCATTTCTATCTCTGCTAGCTTGCGCTCGTGTTCGTATGCCAGTCTTTTTTCTTCGAGTTCTCTTTGTCTTTGCTTTTCTTCCCGCTCTTCTCGGAGCCGTAAGTGTTCTAAGTTTATTTTCTGTTCCGCCAGTTTCAGCTCTCCGTCCAACTTGAGCCGTGCCAACTCTAATTCGTGTAGTCTGCTTTTTTCTCGTTCTTGGATCTCTTCCCGGGAGAGACCCGCTCTCCTTTCTTCCGTCGGAGTGGTGTTTGTCTCTGGTGCTTCGATGTTTCGGTCCCTGGGTCCGGCGGCATTTGTTTCTGCCCAGGATTCTAGGGCGTGTTTAAAGTCATCTTTCGTGCTCAGACCGGTGGTAGCAATGCCTAGTTCTATACAAAATTGTTTTAGCTCTCGGTGGCTGTACTCTTCAAGTTTTTCCATCTGGAATTTCTCTGTAGATCCGCTCTCTTTGGTCGTCATTGTGGTTTAGTCGTGGGGTGAGTTACTCTCTGTACGATTACGCGTTGGTTCGGATCGCGCCGCTGGCCACCAATGTTAGACGGGGACCTGGAGGGTCGGCCGAGGACAAGGGGAGAGGCCTCCGGTGAGGGCCGTCTCCAGCGATCGTACAGACAAGTAACTTCCCCCCCACAGATGGACACCACACAAAGATAAGGTTAAAGCTCTTTATATGCAGTTCTTGAAGTAAGGTAGTACGGTACAATGAGATCAGGACACGAGGATCCTCTTAATTCTAGTCTCTGGAAGGGAAAGGGGGTAGCGGGACAGTCTTGTTACCAATCTGGTATTTGAGATGAGATGATGGGTAGCTCACAATCCTCGAGCTCGGCGTTCGGGAAGGTCGGGCCGCGGCAGCGCCAGCAGGTCCCGAGAAGGTCGTAGGTAGCAACGGGCCGCGGCAGCGCCAGCAGGTCCCGACGAAGATGGTGGTTGCAAGAGGCCGCGGCAGCGCCAGCAGGTCCTCACGAGGATGAAGGTTGCAAAGGGCCGCGGCAGCGCCAGCAGGTCCCACGAGGATGAAGGTTGCAGAAGGCCGCGGCAGCGCCAGCAGGCAGGACGACAGTTCACAAGGCAGGGCTGCGGCAGCGCCAGCAGTCCGTCAAGGATGAGTTCTTCACGGTGTCTCTCGACTCCAGGATACAACTGCCTTCCTGCTCTGGAGCTGCCTCAGTTATAGGTCTGGCGCCCTTTGATGTCCGGACCCTCGCACTTGGAGGTCGGGAGGTCCGGGATGAGGGAGTCCAGACACCCAGCAGGGGGGTGGAGCCAGCGCCCGGGGAGGCTGGGGGCGATCGGCACCTGGCGGGGGAGAGCCATCGACACTTCTTTCTCCCATTGACCTGCCAAGTGGTCCGTTCACCTCTTGGGTGGATGGTGGTGCCGGGATGTCGGGGCCTGGCCAGGCCCAGGGTTGGGGTCGAGCTGAGGCCACGCGGCCTCGTGGTGCAGTGTCCAAGATGGCGGCTGGGCCGGGCAATGGTGCTGACGGTGGCCCGGGCCAGTGATACAGAGATATCCGGGAGCAGGCGTCCCGTAGGGGACGGGTTGCGGGTTGCTTCTGTGGGTAGCACCTGGAGAGCCGGTGTCCGGGCCCTGTCATGCGGGGAGGGAGCGAGCCTTCCATGGGGCCTGTCCAACAAGAGGCCAATTGGGTTTTAGTTTCAACACAGTTTTAGGGAAGGAACACAGGCCCTGGGAACCTGGTTGGCAGGAGCCCAGGGCACACTCACTCAAAGCACATCAGCAGTTCAGAAAAAAGTGGGGGCATACCAAGGCAAGAAAGATGGCACTTTCTCACATGCTTGTATCAAATTTTTTGCAGAGGCCAAATGTTGTTTTGCAGTGCGATGAAATCTAGTTAAGTGGGTTGCAAGGTCTTTGACTGCTGGAACATTTACATTTTTGAACACTACTTGTGAATTGGGGTGTCTATCGAAATTCATCAAGACAGGTGAATAACCAGTGGATACATTTTGTGCATTATTATGAGCAACTCTTGATTGTTTCTCTCGGTTTGACCATCGGTTTCTGGATGGAAGCTAGTAGAACAGCGATGATCAACACCAAGGCCTTTAGTATAGGCCTTCCAAAAGTGAGGTAGAAATTGTGAACCTCTGACTGTAATCAGGACTTTAGGAACACCATGTAGGCGAATGATATTTTGATTAAAGGGTTGTGAAAGTTGTTTTGCTTTAGGTGTACCCTTATGGGGTATGAAATGCGTCATTTTACTAAAGATATCTACACATACTAAAATTGTATTAAAACCTTGGGAAGAGGGTAGATCCACTATGAGATCTAACGGCACAGTGTGCAAAGACCCTTAGGAGCTTGCCTCTTGGATTTTCCCCGTGCACAGACCTCGCATCCCAAAACATACTGCCGGATGTCTCGACACATACAAGGCCACCAAAACCGGTCGCTCCACCTCGCTCCTGAGCCGCCTGGAGTTCAATCTGCCTGGTGTCCACATTGCTCCCTCCTGGGCTGCCTGGTATCGTTGTGCTCATTGCTGCGCCTGCAATTGCATATAAGTATTTTTGATTTGCCCATTTCATTATTTAATATTGCTCCGCTTTGCCTGGTATCGCCGCTTTGGGTGTCTGTGCCAGATTGTGCCCCCTGATCCCGTCCTGCATTGTTTGCTTGCCATTTGTTGTGCCTCTCCTGCTCCCCCACGGCCCCTCCCCCGTAGCCCTCCGGCATCCCCAGACCTCGCAATCCCGCCCCCTCCACGATCCATTTATGACAGATGCACTTAAGCGCAGCGGTCGCGCCCCATGCGCGCCGAAGGTGCGCCAAAGGTAAGCCCGTCTACGCCCGTCCGTGCCTGGACCGCGCCCAGCGCCAGACCCCCTGGCCCCGGCCAAAACCAACTCCTCCTGCCTAACTTATGACGCCGCAACCCTCTCTGCACTCTACACCGGCCGACTCCCCAACTGCCACCAAGCCGCCCCAGGACGCACCCATGGACCCTTCACCTGTCAATCCTGCAAATTCTGCTGCATCAAGACCTACACTACGCCCACTAACGCCGAACAGAACTCCGGCAATAACCACCGGAAATGCATCCTGCTCAACACCCGCTCGGTCCACAGACACGCCATTGAACTATGGAACCTACTAGACACCACAACGCCGGACGTCGCCTTTCTCACAGAAACCTGGATGAATACCGCATCAGCGCCCGACATCGCCATAGCCATCCCGGACGGCTACAAGATCATCCGAAAGGACCGCATCAACCGAACAGGAGGAGGCATCGCCATCGCCCACAAGAACACCATCCGCCTCACAACCAGCTTCGACGACAACTTCACCGCCGCCGAACACCTCCACTTCCAGACACACACCGACCCCAAGACCACACTAAGAGGCACCCTCATCTACAGACTACCAGGACCCCGCACACAATTTAGCGAAGAGATCACTGACTTTATCAGCCCACACGCCCTCCCCTCCGAGGACTACATTCTCCTAGGGGACCTCAACTTCCACCTGGAAAAGAATAACGACAGCAACACCACCACCCTGCAGGACAACCTCGCCAATCTCGGACTCATACAACTGGTAAACACCCCCACCCACCACGCCGGACACACACTCGACCCAATCTTCTCCTCCAGCAAACACATCTCCTTTATTCACGCCACAGTACTCCACTGGACGGACCACAGCTGCATCCACTTCAACTTCATAAAGACCACAACCCACCACCACCCACAACAAGTCCCACGCAGAAACTGGAACAAAATTACCACCGATCAGCTCACCACATCGCTAAACCAAAACCTTCCCGCCAAACCATCGGACCCAAACCAAGCAGCCATCAATCTCGCACAATGGATCTCCCACTGCGCCGACAAATTAGCACCCTTGAAAAACCATCACAACAAACCAGGTAGCAAAAAAGCCTCCTGGTTTAATGACGACCTCAAGAACTCCAAAAAGAACTGCCGCACCCTCGAGAAAGCCTGGCGAAAAAACCCAACCACAGACAACATGACCGCCCTCAAGGACGCCACCCGCAAACACCACCAGCTGATCCGATCCACCAAGAAATTATCGTTCAAGGATCGACTCGACAACAACGCCCACAACAGCAAGGAGCTCTTCAGCATCGTCAAATAGCTAACCAATCCCAACGCCGGCTCTAACGACATCACTCCCTCTCAAGACCTCTGCAACTCTCTAGCCTCATTCTTCCACAGCAAAATCGCTGACATACATAACAGCTTTGGCGACCAGTCCACCCCCCTCACCACCACCGAACTAAAGCCCCCCACCACCACCCTTGGCGCCTGGGACCCAATCAGCACCGAAGACACCATCCGCTTGATGAACTCCATTCACTCCGGATCACCAACCGACCCATGCCCCCACCACATCTTCAACAAGGCTGACTCCATCATCGCACCCCATCTCCGGGATATCATCAACTGCTCCCTCAACACCGCTATCTTCCCAGAAAGCTGGAAACATGCCGAACTCAGTGCTCTACTGAAGAAACCCACAGCAGACCCGACTGAACTCAAGAACTACCGCCCCATCTCGCTCCTCCCTTTCCCTGCCAAGGTCATAGAGAAGACCGTCAACAATCAGCTCGCAGCCTTCCTCAAATCTAACGGCTCCCTCGACCCCTCACAGTCCGGCTTCCGAGCCAAACACAGCACCGAGACCGCCCTCATCGCAGCCACAGACGACATCCGAACACTTCTCGACAACGGGGAAACAGTTGCCCTCATCCTCCTGGACCTCTCCGCAGCGTTTGACACGGTTAGTCATAGCACCCTTGTACAACGCCTCAGAAACGTCGGGATACAAGGAAAAGCACTTGACTGGTTCATCTCGTTTCTCGCTGGAAGAACCCAGAGAATCCGCCTCCCCCCTTTCAGGTCAGAGGCCACCGATGTCATCTGCGGCGTACCACAAGGATCATCGCTCAGCCCCACCCTCTTCAACGTCTACATGAGCCCCCTTGCATCCATCGCACGCCAGCACAACCTCAACATCATCTCCTACGCCGACGACACCCAGCTAATCCTTTCCCTCACCAAAGACCCAAACACAGCTAAAACTAACCTTCACGAAGGAATGAAAGACGTTGCCGAGTGGATGAAGAACAGCCGCTTAAAACTGAATTCTGACAAGACGGAAGTCCTCATCCTAGAATCATCCCCCTCCGCATGGGACGAATCATGGTGGCCACCGGCCCTGGGCAGCGCACCCAAACCAACGGACCATGCTCGCAACCTGGGATTCATTCTAGACTCCTCCCTCTCGATTACCAGACAAGTCAACGCCGTCTCATCATCATGCTTTAACATCTTACGTATGCTCAGAAAGATCTTCCGCTGGATCCCCACCGAAACAAGAAAGAAGGTCACCCAAGCAATTGTCACAAGTCGACTGGACTACGGAAACACCCTCTACGCCGGAACCACAGCCAAACTACAGAATAAACTCCAACGCATTCAAAACTCCTCCGCCCGACTCATCCTAGACATACCCCGCCACAATCACATTTCCAGTCACCTGAGAGACCTTCACTGGCTCCCAGTCAACAAGAGAATAACGTTCCGTCTCCTCACCCACGCACACAAAGCCCTCCACGATTGGGACCCAAATACCTCAACACGCGCCTGACCTTTTACACCCCCACTAGCCAACTACGATCGTCCAATCAAGCCCTCGCCGCGATTCCACGCATCCGAAGAGCCACCATGGGAGGAAGATCCTTCTCCTACTTAGCGGCCAAAACCTGGAACTCTCTCCCCACCCACCTCCGCCTTACACAGAACCACCTCTCCTTCAGAAAACAACTCAAAACCTGGCTATTTGATAAGTAACGAACACCCCCCCCCCCCCCTCAAGCGCCTTGAGACCCTCTGGGTGAGTAGTGCGCTATACAAAATTCTTGACTTGACTTAACTTTTGGATTCCTTTGTGTCTGGCCATCGGATGATCATGACATTCTTTCATTTCTTGTTCTTGGAGATTCTTTGTGGGCAAAAACAAGGCAGTTCCTTGGTATGGTAAATCATTGTAGAGGGTACGTTGTGAATCCTCAGCAATCCATGCTTCAATTTCCGAAACAGTCATTGCATTTCATAATTGATCTTCAAAAGAGGTGTGGGTTATACCTTCAACGATTCTGTCACCGGGAATTATTGGTTGGGCAGTGTCAATTAGTTTTTGATTATCTGTATCCAGTCCGGAGAGAGCATCTGCCTTTCCATTCTTCACTCCAGGTTGAAAGGTTATGACAAAATCAAAGTCAGCAAAATAAAGCTACCAACGTAACTGTCGCGGGGTGAGGGTTCGAGCTTAACGTAAAAATTTCAAATTTCAATGGTCAGTGAAGACAGGTACTGTATGCTTAGCACCCATTAGATAATGCCTCCAGTCCTTTAAGGCATCTTTAATAGCCAAAAGTTCCTTCTCCGTGATTGTGTAGTTGTATTCAGCTGGATTTAATTTGCCTGATCGAAAGGCAACTGGGTGTAACTGTCCAGTATCTCTGTGCCGTTGGGAAAGTATGCCACCAATAGCTGAATCTGACGCATCTGTCTCCACATAAAATGGTTCAGTTGCATCTGCATGTAGCAAAACTGGGGCTGTGGTGAAGCTTTTCTTTAATTGGTTAAAGGCTGCTTCAGCTTCTTCTGACCATTTAAATGGTGCTTCCTTTTTTAGCAAACGTGTTAAGGGAAGAATTTTTTGCTAGAAATCATGGATAAATCGTCGATAGAAATTGGAAAATCCAATGAAGCTTTGTACTTCTTTTACGCTAGTGGGAGACTTCCAATCCATCACTGCATGTACCTTTGTTTGATCTATCGTAATTCTAGCTGGGGACAGGATGAATCCAAGAAACTCTACAGTGTCAGTTTTAAACAGACATTCCTCCAACTTAACGTAGAGGGAATTCTCCCTCTGACGTTGCAATATTTATTTATTCAATTTATATAGCGCGTTATCACCAATAGGTCTCTAAGCGCTTGTACTTGGAAAGACTGAACATTACAGAAACAGGCAGCCAGATTATAGTACGCCCCATGCATCTTGAAAGAGCACAGTTTTTAACATCCGCCTGAACGGCAGTAAATTAGATTCCTTCCGAAGGCAGAGTGGCAGTTTGTTCCAAGCTGCCGGAAGAATGGTCGAAAAGGCACTTCCACCCAGGGTGGCCAGGCGGTAGCGAGGGCTAATCAAAAGAGTATCCTCAGCCGAACGCAAAATCCTCCTAGGGGTGTACTGCAACAATCTGGCTTTGATGTAACTAGGCGCATTGCCATACACTGCCTTATGCGCAATGCATAGACCTTTGAATATTATCCTCTGCCTAATGGGGAGCCAATGCAGTTAACACAGGAGAGGAGAAGCATGCGCGCTCCTGGATTTTTTTAAAATCGATCTAGCGGCATCATTCATGACTATTTGCAGTCTTGAGAGTTGTTGCTGGGGAAGCTCGACATAGAGGGCATTCCCGTAATCCAAACGTCCTAGGATCATTGCAGACACCACGCTCCTTAAGGTAGAAAAGGACAACAGTTGGGAAATTTTTCGCAGTTGCCTAAGGAGGCCGACGCATGTGCCCACCACAGAGGACACTTGCTTCTTCATAGACAGGTTACCATCAATGTGGATGCCCAGACTTTTCACGACGACTGCTGGTACTGGAGTCCTACCCAACTCCTTGGACCAGAGACGATTGTTCCACGGGTTGCCCGAGATGGTAATAGGCAACACTTCGGTATTCTCTGGATTAATCTTCAAGGAGTTGGTGGACATCCAGTTACTCGTAAACTTTAAGATGTTATGCAGCCTGGCTTGGGCTCCTGGTGAATCCTCAATTTGGATGATAATCTGTGTGTCGTCAGCATAGTTGTATATCCGACAATCCATCTGATTGAGAGCTGAAATCAATGGCTGCAAATATATGTTTAAAAGGAGCGGTGAAAGCGCAGAACCATGCGGAACTCCGCAGGTTATGGCTGCTGCTGTGGATACTAGGTCTGACAACTGAACCCTCTGCGATCTTCCCTGCAGGAATGAAGTTAGCAAGCCTAGTGCGGTCCCCCCGATGCCCAGATCTCTCAGACGCTTCAACAATAGATTATGACACACCGTGTCAAAAGGGGCTGAGAGATCTAAGAGCACCAGGGCCCCGGGGATGTTCTTGTCAGCTCTGCATCTTAGTTCATCCAAAAAGTATAGCATTACCAGCTCTGTGCTGTGATGTTTCCGAAAGCCAGCCTGATTTAGCTCTAACAGATCATTGATCTCCAGATGTTTCGAGAGATGTGCCAGGACATGCTGCTCAACCACCTTAGCTAAAAAGTGTAGTTGGGAGATGGGCCTAAAGTTCTTTAAATTTTTAACATCCGCCCCTGGCTTCTTAAGAAGCGGAATCAGCCGGGCCTCTTTGAAGGAAGTTGGAACCTATCCCGTCTCCAAGGACCTATTTAGGAGGGTAAGGACGTCCTCCTCAATCCCCGGCATAGCGAGCTTAAAGACTCTGGGAGGGCAGGGATCCACCTGAGAGCCAGACTTCACTCTCTCCACCAAACTAACTAGCATCTCCTTCGTAATCAAGGGTAATGTATTTAGGAAGTAGTGGACCTCAGGGGTGTCTGGCATAGTTTGTAGTGGACAGTCAAGGATTGGGGTATGAGATATTTCACTCAGGAGATCTTCAATTTTACTTGTAAAGAAATCCTGAAAGTTCTGACAGTCCTCCTGCAAGAACTCAGGCTTCTGCTCTTTATTATTCCTCAGTTCCGTGAGTACCTTGAAAATTTCTTTCTGCGGATCTCGAGCTGTCGCAATTCTAGTCTCAAAGAACTCTGCTTTTCGAGCCAGAATAGCCTTTTTATAAAGTGCGAGCTCCTGCACATATAAATTCTGAGCATTCGTAATATAGTCCCTCCGCCAGGCTCTCTCCACTTTCCGTAGAGCCTGTTTCCTGATTCTCAGGGTGTCGTCAAACCAGGGTGCCCCCATCCCTTTATCAACCCATTTCACCTTTTTTGCCGGTGCAACGGCGTCAATGGCTTTCTTCAATTTGTCAAATAACTTTTGACTAACAACCTCAATATTCTCATTGACTGCGTTTGATGCGGTGGAATTTAGTAAATGACCAGCCAGCTCTTCCTCATTTATATTATTCCACCTCCTCACCATTTTCCACGCTGCTTTAGGTTTGCCTCCGCAACTATGGGCCATCCTCTGGCCCCTAATTAAATAGTGGTTGGACCAAACACACGGCGTAGTAACGACATGCCCTGGGGCAGGATCTGTTGTCCATACCAAATCTAAGGTATGGCCTTTAGCATGCATATGGCCGATCACCAATTGGACCATGCCTAAGGCCATTAAAGCCTCTTCTAGGTGGTTAGCTTGCCCTTCTTTAGGGGTAACCTCCCAATGGAAGTTAAAATCTCCCATCACCATCAGATTCTTGTAACGGGATTTAAGGTCATGGGCTACCTCCACAAAAAGATCCAAAAAAGCTGGTTTAGCCCAGGGGGGACGATACACCAATAAGATCACCAGGCAATTAGTGCCCACCTCAAATTTCACTCCTAGGACATCTGCTCCGCCTATATTTTCAGCGCAAACTCTTTCTGCCCTCCAACAACTATTGTAAAAAAAAACAATCCCCCCTCCTCTCTTTGTGCCCATGCGATTATGACAGCCATGAAATTCGGGGGGAGAGAAGCCACCACATCTGGAGTTGAAGATTCCTCAAGCCACGTTTCCGTGACCCCAAGGATATCAACCTCCCCGTCCTGCAGTAACGAAAAAATTTCTAAATTATGCCTCTGTAGAGAGCGAGTATTTAAAAGACCGTACTTCAAAATCATATCTGCATTCCTTTTACTCCTCCCCTCCCTTGGCCGCAAGGATTTGAGCAGCCCTTCCTGGCGTAACAAATTCAAACATTCCTGGGTAAGCTGCAGGTCCCCCTTATTAAGCTTCCTTAGTGCGGTTCTACTATACCTGATGGTTTGGCCTGGGGTTGTAGCCCCTGGTCCCGGTTGGTCGTGGATGGGCGTAGATGGGCTCGCCTCTGGCGGGCCCACGGCGCACCCGCTGCGCTCATGCGCTACGCGCTTGCATATGGCAGGTTTAAATAGGCGTTGTATGTATCCGCCTGACAGCTAGAATGCTGCCCCAAGATGGCGCCCACCAGATGTCCCAACTATCCCCAAGATGGCGGGAATGATCGTAACTGTGGCAAGAGACCCGCTAAGCAGCGGTGTGGATACAATTACAGAGCCGGTAAGCGGGGCATCCGAAGTAAAAAAATGTTCAGTGAAAAGTAATATCCCACCAGACTCCTATTAAAAATAAATCCTAAAAGCAAAATGCCTCGCTAAACAATGCTAAGCGACGCGCTGATTCTCTGAGCCGTATCCTTAGCAGTTCCAGTATTACCTTATACAGCTCGAACCTGTGTCAGATATTCTTCCTCATTGCTTGATTAGATTAAGATGTTGTCAATGTATACTATAACACACTGATCGATAAAGTCACTTAATACGCCATTGATAAAGTATTGGAATTCAACGGGTGCGTTGCAGAGGCCATATGGCATTACTAAGTATTCGTAGAGGCCATATCTGGTCCTAAACACCGTCTTCCACTCATCACCTTCTCGAAGACGAACTAGGTGGTAAGCCCCTGGCAGATCTAATCGCGTGTAAACCTTGCCTTCTTTTACTTGATCGATGAGTACTGAAATGAGGGGCAAAGAATATAACATTTTTTACTGTTATTCTGTTGATTCCTCTGTAGTCAATGCAAGTCCTGAGATCTTCCCCTTTCTTAGGAACGAAGAAGAGTGGAGGATACCGTGGATTGTGATGGCCTAATGAAACCATTTTCAAGATTCTTCTTCAAATATTCCTTTAAGTGGAGATTTTCTGTTTCGGTTAAGGCATACACCCTGCTACAGGGCAAATTTGTCCCAGGCTCCAAGTCAATTCTACAATCATAAGATCTGTGGGGCGGTAGTTGTTCTGCTTGAACCTCATCGAATACGTCTGCGAAATCCTTTAATTCTTCTAGTAGTTTGTTCGTCCGGATGAGGCATACAAATACTCCATCATCACAAAGCAGAGAAGCAACACTGGATTCTGACTGAAGTTCTCTTTCCTTAAAACAGTGCTTGACGAAATATTCCGAATTCAATTGAATCGTCCTGGCTGACCAGTCAATCAATGGATTATATTCAGTTAACCAGGGCAAACAGAGGATTAACTGAAACTGCGGAGCGTCTATGAGGTTAAATAGTAAAAGTTCTTGATGACCATGAGTGACACTTGCATGTGATCAAGCTCTGAATATTAGGGAAACACAAACATCTCAGAGATTACACCCATATGAGAAACAAGAAGCTCTAAGAAGATATTAAAACTGGTGCAAAGTACCAGAAATGGGAGGGCATTTAGGTGTGAATGCGCGAGGTGCGCTGCTTCTAAGCGTCTCGTATCACACTGCCCCATAGGACCTCAAACCCTCCATGGGTTCTGGGCACTCTGACCGCCCTATCATGACCCTCTCCATAGCTGCCAAGTTTTCATTTTGCTTATGTGTGGCATTGCCATGCTTTCAGACACTTAGGAGTGACATTCTACTCCAAAGCATTGACACTGAGTGACCCTTCTCTACCACTGTGCAAATTATAATCAAGGACTTGCATAGTTGAAGTGCTTTCTCAGTCGCAGAAGCGGGGGATGTCACTGTGCCCTGCTGCGCCAACCAGGATACAATTTTTTCTCCTTAAACACAGACAGACATCCACAGGAAGACTGAATTAACCAACGGAGACTTCACAATGTAAGAGGTATTTCTCACTGATGACTTGAACTTGCATTTATCTTTCATTTAAGGTGCTTGCTTTAGATGTCTAAAAGTGAATGTCCAGCAAAAACACATATTGAATAATGTCCTATATCTGTGTCCCACGCTCTGATACTGGCCCGATTACTGCTTGACTCACCTGTGCCAATCAGAAACGACTAACAAGGAAGGCTGAGGCTGAGTCACTAGATAATCGCGTGCTGCAGTGCACAGAGATGCATAGTTTCTGTGTGCTGCCCTTGAGGGTCATACTACACTCCAAGCTCCAGTTAATTCATGGTAACTGCAGTGGCTGCTGCCTGAAAGATGATTTGGGACAGCTGAAGGCAGACTGGCTCACTTAAGCGTGCCTCCACTGGCATGGGATTGGACTACAATTAGCCAACACGTGACTGGAGGCAGAAGGGCAGATGAGGCCTAACATCCTGCCTGCGCTCCACACACACGGATGTGGTGCTGGGAGATGCTAGGGGGGGCTTTGGCTACAATATTGTCCCGGGGCAATTGGTGGTACCACTGTGGACACAATCTTGTCCGTGGACCGTTGCCGACTAGTTTGTTTCTGTCTCCTGCTGCAATATTGACTGCACAGCCTTGATCATCAGCTAAGCACACGCTGGCTGTGGTGCCGGTGTGGTTGCGACTGTTGCGGGCATGCGAGCAGCCGCGACCTCTGCCATAATTACAATGATGCCATGACTGTCACTGCTAGCAAGCTCTCAAGGAGGCTGGTGGAGTCAAGTCTGTCACGGAATCCTACAGCGCAGCAGCATGCAATGCAAGCGTGTTTTGCCACAGCATGGCGCCCACCCATGCCAACCGCAGGAGGTAGGAGCCAGACCCGCCTCCTCATCATTGCACAACTGAATCTGGCGGTGTCCATTGATTGGCCCAGGACACACTGACTCCACCGCTCCTCATGATGTCAGTGAACTCGCCGCGCGCGCGGTGTCGGTGAGTTACATTGTACCAAGCACTACTGTGCAGCTCAGCAGGAGCCAGAGAGCCGCGCCCACCGCGCACTGCCACCCAGACTTCATTACCGCAGCGCTCCTGGCTTGATTTTATTTTATTTTATTTTGAAATGTATATAGCGCCCGGGGCTGTCTAGGCGCTGCAACGAATGTGCCGGAGGTGAACAGTAGGAGATAGGATTTACTTTGAGAAAAGCCAAGTTTTCAGTGCTTTTCTGAAAGAGTATTTTTGGGCAGTTTTTTATGGCTAGAGGGAGCACGTTCCACAAGTTTACGGTGTTCAGAAGAAAGCTGCTTCCTCCCCAGCGAACCTTCCTGAATGTAGGTGTCTGGAGAAGTTTGCTCTGAGCTGAGCGAAGCATTCTACAAGGATGGTACCATTATAAATGTTGTTTCAGGTACGGCGGTCCTGTTCCATGTACAGCTTAATGCCCTAGACACAGAGCTTTTAATTCTGTCCTCTTTTTCACCAGGAGCCAATGTCGTTTTTTAAGCCTTGTCTCAAAGACTGGAACTGAGGGATATTCAGCAGCATCCTGGCGGCAGCATCCTGTACCCGCTGCAGTTTGAGCGTCTGCTGTTTCTGAAGGCCCAAATAAAGGGCGTTTGTTGGACAGGCCACATGAAGGGCCGCTCCCCCCTCGGCCCGACCAGGCCCGAGCCCGGTCACACAAGTGCCACACACCACCACTGCTCGTCTTCCGTCCCCTCCGGGACCCCGGCCCCTGAACATATCGACCTCGTGGGCCCGACCCACCACTGGCCCGCGCGCCCAGCCTGGGCGCCATCTTGGACACTCCGCCACGAGGCCGCCTGGCCCCCGATCGACCTCAACCCTGGGCCTAGCCAGGCCTCAGACATCCCGGCACCACCATCCACCCAGGAGGTGAGCGGGCTACTTGGCAAGTCAATGGGAGGAAGAGGCGTCGATGGCTCTCCCCCGCCAGGTGCCGCTCGCCCATCGCCTCCCCGGGCGCTGGCTCCACCCCCCTGCTGGGTGTCTGGACTCCCTCATCCCGGACCTCCCGACCTCCAAGTGCGAGGGTCCGGACATCAAAGGGCACCAGCCCTATAACTGGGGCAGCTCCAGAGCAGGAAGGCAGTTGTATCCTGGAGTCGAGAGACGCAGAGAAGAACTCATCCTTGACGGACTACTGGCGCTGCCGTAGCTCTGCCTTGCGCATCATCGTCCTGCCTGCTGGCGCTGCCGCAACCTTCGTAACCTTCGTAAACCTTCATCGTCGTCGGGACCTGCTGGCGTGGCCGCGGACCGTTTGCAACCACCATCTTCATCGGGACCTGCTGGCTCCGCCGCGGACCGTCGCTTCCTTCGTCCATCTCGGGACCTGCCTGGCTCCGCCGCGGCCCGATCATCTAGAACGCCGAGCTCGAGGATTGAGAGCTATTCCCATCTTTTGGTAACAAGACTGTCCCGCTACCCTTTTCCCAAAACCAGAGACCAGAACCGAGGGGACCCCTGAGTCCAGACCTCCTTGTACCATTCATCGTACTTAAAGAATTGCCTATAAAGTATCGTTGAACTTTACCCTTGTGTGGTGTCCGTCTGTGGGGGGGAAGTTACTTGTCTGTACGATCGTCGGAGACGGCTCTCCCCGGAGACCTCTCCCCTTATCCTCGGCCGACCCTCCCGGTCCGTCTAACATTGGTGGCCAGCGGCGCGATCCGAATCACCGCATTATCGTACAGAGAGTAGCTCACCCCACGACGAAATCACGATGTCAAACAAAGAAAGCGGATCCACCGAGAAATTTCAGATGGAGAAATTGGACGAGTACAGCCATCGTGAATTAAAACAATTCTGCATCGAACTAGGTATCGTTACCACCAGTCTAAGTACCAAGGACGATTTCAAGCATGCCCTAGAGTCTTGGGCAGAAACCGGGGCTGCCGGAACCCCCGATCAAAACATCGCAGCAATAGAAAAACAAACCACAGCCCCTGAAGAGCGAAGAACGGGTCTCTCGCAAGACGAGATCCAGGAACGAGAAAAAACCCGACTACACGAGCTGGAAATGGCCCGGCTCAAAATGGATGTTGAACTTAAGTTGGCCGAACAAAAAATAAACTTAGAGCACCTGCGTCTCCGAGAAGAAAGAGAGGAAAAACAGAGACAAAGGGAGCTCGAGGAGAAGAAATTGGCATATGAACACGAGCGAAAATTAGCGGAGATCGACTTACGCAAGCAGAATAAAGAAGTAGGGGGGCCCGAGCAACCCCACATCCCAGGGGCAACAGAGAAAAAGGTACACATCCCCAAGGATGTCGTTCGAGAGTACTTCCGAGAGGACGACATCCAGCAATGGTTTAAGGCCTACGAAATCGCTATGACCGCCCACCGGATCGATAGAAGCGACTGGGGAGCCGGTCTATGGGGGAGATTCCTCAATGAGGGCCGCGATGCCCTGCTACAGCTCCCGGACCACCAGATGACCTCCTATGACCATATGAAAGCTGCACTCCTCACCCGCTATGGCCTCACACCCGAGATGTACCGTCAGAGGTTCCGAGACTGCACCCGCATCCCGGGTACAACTTGGGTGGACTATGTGAACTATTTTAGCCGAGCCTTCGAGGGCTGGATCAAAGGAAGCAAGGTCACAACTTACGAACAACTCTTCAACCTCATGGTATGGGAGCATCTATCGAACAATTGCTTCATTGAGCTCCGCCAGCACCTCCTCGATAGCAAGTTGACCGATCCCCGGCAGCTCGCAGCCGAAGCTGACCGGTGGGAAATCACCAGAGTGGGCCGGAATGGGTCCTATGAACAGAGCCGGAACAACAACGGTCAGCACCGTCCCCGAGGAGGAGGAGGAGGCCAAGGACGTGGAAGAGACAACGCTCCGGTCGCCCCCGCTAGCAGCACCACCCCCCCGGCCAACCGGGGCAGCACCCCGGCGCGACCGGGATATCGAGCCAATGTTACGTGCCATCGATGCCAACGAGTCGGCCACTATGCAAACGATCCAAACTGCCCCCAGTATCAGAGCCCAAGACCCCGCCAAGTAGCCGCTGCTGCTCTGGGGGAGGAACAGATCTCAGAGGAACAAGAAGAATATGAGCAAGAGCATCAAGAATGGGAGCCAGCCGCCATGGCTCTAGCCTGCTTAGGGGGGAAAGACATGGTCCCGCGGGTCCCCCTACCCGCTAACACCCAGAAGTACAGCCAATGGGTGAGCATCAATGGACGCCGGGCCGAAGCCCTCCGTGACACCGGGGCCAGTGTGACAGCCGTCCGCTGTCACCTGGTGGCCCCAGAACAGTTCCTACCAAACATTCTCTGCCCTGTCCGTTCAGCCGATAACTCAGAGAGTCTGTGTCGGATGGCCTGCGTCCCTTTCGAATGGGGAGGGGTCTCCGGCATGTTGAAAGTAACGGTCCGAGACGATGCCCCCGTAGACTGCCTCCTGGGGAATGACCTTGAAAGCTCTCCGTGGGCAGCCGTAGAACGACGAGAACACCTGGGGATGTTAGGCATCCCGGACTGGGCATGCGTCACCACCCGGTCCATGGCCGCCCGTGCCAAACCCCGACCCGAGGAACCCGAATGGCCGGCGCCTCCGCCTCCGGTCGCACCAGCCGAAACCACCGACCGTGACGTCCCCCCAGAACCAGCTCAACCTCCAGACCTCGCTAACCTCGACCAGTGGCCTCAAGAGGGGGGGCCCACGCAAGAACAGTTTCGCCAAGAACAGAAGACCTGTCCCTCCCTCGAGGGACTCCGCCAACAAGCCCTCGCCCAGAGCGCAGGGGATACCTCCGGAAAACATTGGATCTACTGGGACAATGATCTGCTATACAGTGAACAAAGAATCCCAGAGTTGGGGGCCAGCCGAGTGCTAGTGGTGCCCCTCCGTTTTAGAGGCTTTCTGCTAAACCTGGCCCACGATGTCCCCCTGGCTGGACACCTGGGTCAAGATAAAACCTACAGCCGCCTGGTGACCCACTTCTTCTGGCCCAAGATGAGGGACGATGTACACCAGCATTGCCGATCTTGCCCCACGTGCCAAGCCAGTGGAAAGAGCGGCCGCAAACTAAAAGCCCCCCTGCAACCTTTTCCCGTGGTCACCACCCCGTTCGAGAGGGTCGGAATAGACATTGTGGGGCCCCTGGACCCGCGTACAAAACAAGGCCATCGGTTCATCCTGGTGCTAGTGGACCACGCCACCCGCTACCCCGAGGCTGTTCCCCTGCGGACTGTGACAGCCCCGGTAGTCGGCCGGGCTCTGATGGGAATCTTCTCCCGTGTGGGCTTCCCCCGAGAAGTCGTCAGCGACAGAGGCACGAACTTTATTTCCAAATATATGAAGTCCCTCTGGCAACAATGTGGGGTTACCTACCGATTCACGACCCCCTATCACCCTCAAGGAAACGGACTCGTTGAGCGGTTCAACCGCACGCTAAAAGGGATGATTGGGGGGTTGGAAGAGCCCCTCCGTCGCCAGTGGGATGTGCTGCTACCGTGCCTCCTCTTCGCCTATCGGGAGGTCCCCCAGAAGTCCCTCGGTTTCAGCCCGTTCGAACTGCTGTATGGACATCCAGTACGGGGGCCACTCAGCCTAGTCAAGGAAGGCTGGGAGATGCCCCCTCTAAAGAACCCCCCAGATGTTTTCCGATACCTCCTAACCCTCCGCAACCAGACCCGGCGGTTCCGAGAGCTGGCAAAAGCCAACCTAGAGGCCAGTCAAGAGGACATGAAAAAGTGGTATGACCGGAATGCCTCCTCCATCGAATTTGAACCTGGACAACAGGTATGGGTGATGTCCCCCACCGAACCCTGCGCCCTGCAAGACAAATGGACGGGGCCCTTCAAAGTAGTCGAGCGCAAGGGCCCTGCCACCTATCTCATCGACATGGAATCTGCCCGGAACCCCCTCCGGGTCCTCCACGCTAATAGACTGAAACCCCACTTTGTGCGTTCAGAACTCAGCCTCCTGATGGCCACAGACAATGGGGCCGAAGAAGACTCCGAGCCCCTCCCTGACCTCCTACGGACTCGGGAGAAAGACGGCTCCGTGGATGGGGTCCGACTCTCGGAGGCCCTCACCCTGGAACAACGCCAAGAATGTCGAGACCTTCTGTTGCAGTTCGCCAGCCTGTTTTCCCTCACCCCGGGTGTCACCTCCTGGTGTGTGCACGACGTGGACACGGGGGACAGCCCCCCTATCCGCCACCGGGCCTACCGCGTACCAGATCGGGTACGGGCCTGCATCCAGGAAGAAGTAACCAAGATGCTCACGCTCGGGGTCATCGAGCCCTCAGACAGCCCCTGGGCCAGCCCTGTAGTCCTGGTCCCCAAAGCAGCCGCTCCCGGCACCACACCAGAACTCCGGTTCTGCGTCGACTACCGGGGCTTGAATGCGGTCACCCGAACAGACGCACATCCCATTCCCCGGGCAGACGAACTAATCGACCGCATGGGAGCTGCCCGCTACCTCAGTATCTTCGACCTGACGGCGGGCTACTGGTAGATCGGCCTCACACCCCGGGCCCAAGAACGTTCTGCCTTTTCCACCCCTGATGGCCATTACCATTTCAAGGTCATGCCCTTTGGCATGAAGAATGCTCCAGCAACATTTCAGCGGCTCGTCAACCAGGTCCTGGCCGGGCTCGAAGGATTCAGCGCCGCCTACCTAGACGACATCGCTGTATAGAGCCACCATTGGCCCGAGCACCTCCACCACCTCCAAGCGGTGCTACAGGCCCTCCAGCGGGCTGGCCTCATGATTAAGGCCAGTAAATGCCAAATTGGTCAGGGGTCCGTAACCTACCTCGGACACCAGGTGGGAAGCGGTCTGGTGGCCCCTCTGCAGCTCAAGATTGCCGCCATCCAGTCCTGGCAGCCCCCCATCACCCAGACCGAGGTACGCGCCTTCCTGGGCCTCACGGGCTATTACCGAAGGTTCGTGAAAGACTATGGTACCATAGTGGGGCCCCTCACGGAACTCACGTCCAAAAATCAACCCAAGAAAGTCAACTGGACCCCGGATTGTCAAACAGCCTTCGAACAATTGAAGGCCGCCATGTGCTCCGCCCCTGTGCTCCAGGCCCCCGACTACAGCCGGGAGTTCGTCGTCCAGACGGATGCCTCCGACCATGGCATTGGGGCAGTCCTGTCTCAAGTGAACACCGAAGGCCTTGATCAGCCAGTGGCCTTCATCAGCAGGCGACTCCTACCCCGAGAACAAAGCTGGAGCATCATAGAGAGGGAGGCCTTCGCTGTGGTATGGGCCCTCAAAAAGCTCCGACCCTACCTCTTTGGCACGCACTTTCGGGTGCAGACCGACCATCGACCCCTGCAGTGGCTGATGCAGATGCGGGGGGAAAACCCGAAACTACTACGTTGGTCCATCTCCCTACAAGGGATGGACTTCACTGTGGAGCACCGGCCTGGGCCAGATCACGCCAACGCGGATGGCCTGTCCCGGTTTTTCCGCCTCGACGAGGAGAGTCCCCAAGAGGATGGGTGACTCTCCCCGCCTTCAGCTGGGGGGGACGCATGTTGGACAGGCCACATGAAGGGCCGCTCCCCCCTCGGCCCGACCAGGCCCGAGCCCGGTCACACAAGTGCCACACACCACCACTGCTCGTCTTCCGTCCCCTCCGGGACCCCGGCCCCTGAACATATCGACCTCGTGGGCCCGACCCACCACTGGCCCGCGCGCCCAGCCTGGGCGCCATCTTGGACACTCCGCCACGAGGCCGCCTGGCCCCCGATCGACCTCAACCCTGGGCCTAGCCAGGCCTCAGACATCCCGGCACCACCATCCACCCAGGAGGTGAGCGGGCTACTTGGCAAGTCAATGGGAGGAAGAGGCGTCGATGGCTCTCCCCCGCCAGGTGCCGCTCGCCCATCGCCTCCCCGGGCGCTGGCTCCACCCCCCTGCTGGGTGTCTGGACTCCCTCATCCCGGACCTCCCGACCTCCAAGTGCGAGGGTCCGGACATCAAAGGGCACCAGCCCTATAACTGGGGCAGCTCCAGAGCAGGAAGGCAGTTGTATCCTGGAGTCGAGAGACGCAGAGAAGAACTCATCCTTGACGGACTACTGGCGCTGCCGTAGCTCTGCCTTGCGCATCATCGTCCTGCCTGCTGGCGCTGCCGCAACCTTCGTAAACCTTCATCGTCGTCGGGACCTGCTGGCGTGGCCGCGGACCGTTTGCAACCACCATCTTCATCGGGACCTGCTGGCTCCGCCGCGGACCGTCGCTTCCTTCGTCCATCTCGGGACCTGCCTGGCTCCGCCGCGGCCCGATCATCTAGAACGCCGAGCTCGAGGATTAAGAGCTATTCCCATCTTTTGGTAACAAGACTGTCCCGCTACCCTTTTCCCAAAACCAGAGACCAGAACCGAGGGGACCCCTGAGTCCAGACCTCCTTGTACCATTCATCGTACTTAAAGAATTGCCTATAAAGTATCGTTGAACTTTACCCTTGTGTGGTGTCCGTCTGTGGGGGGGAAGTTACTTGTCTGTACGATCGTCGGAGACGGCTCTCCCCGGAGACCTCTCCCCTTATCCTCGGCCGACCCTCCCGGTCCGTCTAACAGCGTTTCCATAGTCCAGTCTGGCCATTGCTAAGGTCGTTCGTTACCAGTATTTTTACTGCATCTGGGGGGATGATTGGTCTCACTTTCTGGATTAACTTTAGTGTTAAGTGAACCTGTGAGGAGACTCTATTAGTTTGATGTTGAAAGGTGAGTCTGTCGTTGTAGGAGAGTAGGGTCTGCAATCCTATGATCACCCAGATTTTTTGCTTTTGTTTCACTGGTTTACGACTTTCTCTGGCTGTGGGCCTGCCAATCAGACCCACAGCCTGGCTGTTCTCTTTCTAAATTACCTCATGTACCCTAGGTGCATCTACCAATTGGTACTGGGCCACCTTATCAGACCCTGTAACTCAGGGCATAGGTGTACCCAGGGCTGCCAGGGGCTGCAGCAGGTATTATGCCACCCCTGGCTGGCCTCCTAAATCTGACACAACTGGCTGCATGACAGCTGGGGCAAAGTCGTGTAATCACCCTTTGCTGTAGGTGTAGTATCCCTATACCTAACCCTAAAATGGACACACAGATTCCTATCAGTCACTCCTATGGCAGGCCTTGACAATCCTGAAGGCAGAGTGCTTGGAATCGTGTGAGATGGTGCTCTGGCATGAGCTGAGCCTGTCTGCAGCTGGCGGAATCAAGTCCTAATAGCTGTTCCATGATAACGCATACCATATACTCTTAAGTGCATTATAATCCTCGCGGTTAAATGCTAACTTTGGTATTGCTTTATCAAAACATGTCGAGTAAGGTGTCATACGAATTGGAATACTAACCCCTCGCCAATTCTGGCGACGGGGTTAGCATTCCACCCTTCTAGAGGGACACGACATGTATGTAACTGTGAACCCCGGTTAAAGTTAACTGAAGCCTCAGCTCCACAAAATGGATGCTGCCACCACAGACACGAGTCTGACCCCCTGCAGCTGGGAGTCCTTCCAGCGAGGGGAGCCTGGACAAAGGGTTTCCTGTCAGGGGCGGTGCTAGCACCGTCCCAGACATGGTTTTGTGTATCCTGGGTAGGCAGGGCTTTACAGGAAGGTGACTGCTGAGTGGCACCCCGGTGCTCACTACGCATAGGCCGGTCTGAACCAGTTCCAGGGGCACACCAGCCCCTGGCCTGGGGAAGTCCGGCATGGCTGAGGGGTGTAACCACCCCCCACCTAGTCCCACCCATAGGCAGGACCTAGTCACCGGGTCAGCCCCCTTTTTTAGTATAAAGATGGGAGCGGGCCCCCTGTTAAAATTAGATCATCTTTGGAATCAAGATACCACTTTCTTCGAAAGGACTTCACGATTTCTTCTTCAAGATTCTCCCTTGTGGCTAAGGAGTAGTCACCCTGCATCCGCAGGCACCATCCTAAAGAACACTGCGGTCTGCTGCAAGTCCTTCATCACGAATCCGACGACCCAGCTCGACGAGACCCGGCTTCCCTGGCACCTCTGACCTCTACTCACCTCTACAGCCAAGCTGAGAGCCGTGAGTGCGACGAGACCTCAAGGGACCGACGATCGCCAAGACTGCACGACATCTTTACTGCAAGCCCACCGTGTCCTCCACTGGTGAGTGCTTTGGGGTCCGAGAAGCCCCGACCCTGCGCAGCTCCAGCACCCAAGATCAGCCCCCCTGCATCTCCACGATCTGCGTGGGGCCCTTCTGCTGTTTGCTGTGCACCGCGTTGTTTGGCTACTAGCCGGCTGGCTTGTGGCCCTCTGAACGACGCCCAACGACTTCACGACTGCTGGTCTGGTTGCTCCAGGCTGGCCCTTGCTTCCTTCTTCAAGAGAGGCACCCCGGACCCTCCTGGTCCACTCCAGACGCCATTTTAGGTCCACCGCGTGGGCTTGAATTTGCCAAGGCTTTGTTGCCCAATCCTGGGTCCAGCGACGCCGACAGCTTCTATCTTCGTGGGACAGCTCGATCCTCCATCCTGGTCGCCGACAACGCCTCCTGGTCCGTGAGATCTTCGAGTCAAGTGTCACCCACTCACCTTGTCGAGGTGGCTACCATCCGGTGCCCTCCTGGTGCCCACTGACTACTGGCTAGTAGTCTCGAACTTGGTCCCCTCTGCTTTCAGGTGTCATCTATCTTCGAGATCCAGGCTTGGATCCAACTGAACTTTCTTCACTGGTCACCGGCCAGCATCTTTTCTTCCGGCTCCTGGTCCGTCTACGAGGATTCCCGACGTCTTTTCAGACCTATGCAGCTGCAGCCCCTGGGCTAGGTAACTTCGGCATTTCGGTGCCCCAGCATAGCCTCACTATCCAAGGGTCAGAATCTACTTTCGTTTTCTCCCTACCAGGTCGGGTTCGCCCGAGAACACTAACTTTCTATTTCCTAGCTACCATAGACTTTTGTCCCGCATCTCGCGTGAGAGTGCACACACTGCACCCGAGTCCCCTAGGCCTCCTAGAAGTAATCTAACGATTCCCTAGTCAAGTCCTAGCGATTCCAAAAGCTATTAGTACTGTACTTACCTGCTAGGAATTTCGCATTCCCCTTTCAGAGTATATGGTTTTCCGTGCCCCTCGGGCATTTGTATATACTGTGCTAACTTAAGTATTTTTGTAAGAGTTTTGGTTTGTGCTTAGTACCCTGTCCTCATAAAGAGTACAGGGCTGTTGTGATCTTTAAATAAATAACTGTTTATTTTCATAACACTTGTGTGGTGTCCTTTCACTTGGTATTCAAGGGGTATATGTGTGGTAAACAGCTGGCTTAACACGCCCTCTCGAGTCTTTAGCCTTAGACTGCTCGTATCCACGCTACTAGGATAGCTGGTCTATAAGGTTGACTTACAACCAATCATCAATAAGGGTTGCTGGACTGATACATAGTGTTCACTAGAATAGTGAGCACTGCATATCAGGCCACCTTCTCACATTGGTGAGCAGCGGTTGGGATTTGAGCTTGCTGTTGTTTTACCACACGTATCCTAAGAATATCTTGTTGAAAGATCACATAAGTACTGTTAGGTACATATAACTAAAGCTTAGAATACTCTGAGTTCTACTGAACCAGCTGTTGTAGCTCCTCAAGGCTTAGCACACCTTGGCTACAACTCTAGCAAGGGACCAGTAGGTAACACATAGTGTAGGTAGGTGCATCACTTACACCACACTAGAAGCAGTATGTCGGTCACAGGAGGAAACACTGAGTCTCCCCTTGTGTCAGTTGACCCTCCACAGGTCATCCCTTCAAGATATACTGCGCTTAGCTTCCATGAGTTACGACAAGTATGTACCTCTAGGAAGATTAAGCAGGGGTCTAACCCCACAACTGCTTTTCTGATTGGTCTCTTAGAGACTCATGATGCAAGGAGGGCTGGTAACCCAGACCCTTCTACTTCAGAAGGCAATATGCCCTCCCTACAGGGACCCTTTGATAACCAGGACCATCCCCTTCAAGAAGCAGATGATGCTGATGATGAGGATGATGACTTGGAGTCTAGGGGTGAGGCAGACCAGGGACCGGTAGAAGTCGTCAGACTAACCAGGACCAACTTAAGCAGACATGAGAGGGACTCTAGGGGAGCCCTGGGGCCACTCTCAGGTCAGCTTAACGTGGGGAATGGACGAGATAGATCTCTATCAAGAGGCTCTATCAGATCCCTTCATACCAATGGCTCTCAACGTTCCTCTCAAAGGGGAATGACATCTCCCCAGAGGAGGATGTATGAAGCTAAGGAAAAGGCAGCCAATCTGAGGATTGAAAGGGAAGAACTTGCCCTGGCCAAAGAAAGGCTTGCCTTTGCTAGAGAGCAACAATTGGGTGGGACAGTCCCCACTGGTGGCAGCATTGTACCTAGCAATAGGGAAAGGAGTTTTGATACAAAACACCTTGGTAAGATAGTGCCCCCCTTTAAACAAGGGGATGACATCCACAAATGGATTACTGCTTTGGAGAGGGCCTGCACTGTGCAAGGTGTTCCCCCAAGTCAGTGGGCAGCTATCTTGTGGCTCTCCTTTGAGGGTAAAGGAAGAGACAAGCTCCTCACCACAAGGGTGGAGGATGCTAATGATTACCAAGTCTTGAAAGGTGCACTGGTTGATGGGTTTGGCCTAACCACTGAGCAGTACAGGGTGCTGTTCAGGGATACCCAGAAAACTCAGTCTCAAGATTGGGCTGACTTTGTAGATTGTGCCACTAAGGCTTTTGAGGGCTGGTTGCTGGGCAGTAAGGTTACTGATTATAAAGGATTGTACAATTTGATGATGAGAGAGCAAATTTTAAACAATTGTCAGAACCAGTTGTTGCATCAGCATCTTGTTGACTCAGATCTGACCTCTCCCCAAGAATTGGGAAAGAAGGCAGACAGATGGGTTAGAACAAGAGTTAAACAGAACCAGGGCCAGAATCAAGGTGGTCAGAAGAAAGCAGACCAGAAGGGTAAAGATTCAAAAGGGGAACAAAATGACCAGAAGTCTTCGACAGGTCCCCAACAACCCAAAGAGGGTGGGGGTCAGGCTCCCCAAAAGAAGAAAGAAGGCCAATCTAAAAGGTGGTGCCAATACTGCAAAAGTAAAACTCACTGGTTTAGTGAGTGCACCAAGAAAGGAGGAGGGCAGACTCCTGCCACTGCAGCCCCTAAGGCACCTGTGCCCCCTAGTACAGCCAGCAGTGGTAGTGCACCTCCCAAGGGTTTAGTAGGGTTAACCCTGGGTTCTGAGGGGAGTGACAACTTAGTTGGCACCCTCACTCAGGCTGTCCTTGTCAGTACAGGGGATATGGATATGTCCCCTGACATAAGTCCCAATACTTTGGGCAAATACAGACAGACACCTTTTATTAATGGAAAAATGGCTCAGGCCTATAGGGACACTTGTGCCAGTGTCACAATGGTGACACCTGGCTTTGTGGACCCTGGACAGATCATGCCAGGTACAGAATTCCTGGTGACCAATGCAAGCAATGTCACTACCAATCATAGTATGGCAATTGTAGCTTTCTCCTGGGGAGGGGTAACTGGCCAAAAGAAGGTTGTAGTTAGTTCAGACCTCCCAGTGGATTGTTTGTTGGGCAATGATTTGGAGTCATCACAATGGTCAGAAGTGGAGCAGAGGACTCATCTGGAAATGTTAGGCTTGCCAGCACATGTGTTTGCTGTGACCAGGTCACAGGCCAGAAAATGCCCCACTGAACAGGTGCTGGATCCTGGAACAATGGACCAGACACCATCCAAGAAAAGGAGCAGCAGGGTTAAGGCTGTGCCTTCCCCCTTGCCCCAGGTTGAGGATCAAGTCTCAGAGGAGGCTGACCTACAGGAATTGAGGGAAACTGAGCCCAGAGAGTTTGAACTTGATCAAGTTGAATTCTTGGGTTCAGGGGGACCCTCAAGGGAAGACCTGGGGAAGGACCAGTTAAGCTGCCCTTCTCTTGAACCCCTCAGACAGCAGGCTGCTGCTGAGGCTGCTGGGAACGCCACAGGTACCCACAAGGTATACTGGGAAGATGGACTCCTGTACACTGAGTCAAGAGACCCCAAGCCTGGCATGGCCAGGAGGCTGGTTGTACCCTTGTCTCAGAGAGGTTTCCTACTTACCTTGGCCCATGAGATTCCCTTAGCAGGACACTTAGGCCAGACAAAGACTTGGGACAGGCTTGTCTCACACTTTCACTGGCCTCACATGAATGAGGATACCAAGGAGTTTTGTCGCTCCTGTGTCACTTGCCAAGCCAGTGGTAAGTCAGGTGGCACAACAAAGGCCCCCCTTATACCAATGCCTGTGGTGGGGGTGCCCTTTGAAAGAGTGGGGATTGACATTGTTGGTCCAATGGAACCCCAGACAGCATCAGGGCACAAGTTTATACTGGTGGTAGTGGATCATGCCACCAGGTATCCTGAAGCTATTCCACTTAGGACCACCACAGCACCTGTGGTGGCAAGGGCCCTAGTTGGAGTGTTCTCCAGAGTGGGCTTCCCTAAGGAGGTTGTCTCTGACAGAGGTGCAAACTTCATGTCAAGCTACTTAACTGCTATGTGGAAGGAGTGTGGTGTCAATTACAAATTCACTACACCCTATCACCCACAATGCAATGGGCTTGTTGAAAGGTTCAACAGGACCCTAAAAGGGATGATTCATGGACTACCTGAAACACTCAGGCGTAGATGGGATGTCCTGATGCCCTGCCTTCTGTTTGCTTACAGAGAGGTCCCACAAAAGGGGGTTGGCTACAGCCCTTTTGAACTTTTGTATGGGCATCCTGTGAGAGGCCCCTTGTGTTTGGTGAAGGAAGGATGGGAGAGACCTCTCAAAAAGCCTGCAACCAACATAATGGACTATGTACTTGGTCTCCGCTCCAGGATGGCTGAGTATATGGAGAAGGCATCAGAAAACCTTAAGGCCAGTCAAGAACTTCAAAAAGCTTGGCATGACCAAAAGGCTGTCCTGACTGTTTATCAGCCTGGACAGAAGGTGTGGGTGTTGGAGCCAGTGGCCCCAGCAGCACTCAAAGACAAATGGTCTGGGCCCCACACAATTCTTGAGCAAAAGGGAGAGGTCACCTACCTGGTGGACCTTGGAACTCCCAGGAGTCCCCACAGGGTACTCCATGTCAACAGGCTCAAAGCATATGTCGACAGGAAGGACATGAGCTTGCTCATGGCCATAGATGAGGGACAGGAGGAAGAGAGTGACCCTCTCCCAGACCTGCTCACTCAGAATCCTGATGATGGGTCAGTAGATGGTGTTGTCTTTTGTGGCAGCCTCTCTGAACATCAGCAGAAAGACTGTAAACAGGTTCTTCAGTCTTTCAGACATATGTTCTCTCTGACACCCAGTCAGACCAATTGGTGCACCCATGAGGTTGACACTGGTGACAGCCTGCCAGTCAAGAGTAAAATCTACAGGCAGCCTGATCATGTTAGAGACTGCATAAAAACTGAGGTGCAGAAAATGTTGGAATTGGGAGTCATTGAACCCTCAGACAGCCCTTGGGCTAGTCCAGTAGTTCTAGTGCCAAAGCCTCACACCCAAGATGGTAAGAGAGAGATGAGGTTTTGCGTGGACTACAGAGGTCTCAATGCAGTCACTAAGACTGATGCCCATCCAATACCAAGGGCAGATGAACTTATAGATAGATTGGCTTCTGCCAACTACTTAAGTACATTTGACTTAACAGCTGGGTATTGGCAAATCAGGTTAGCTGAGGATGCCAAGCCCAAAACAGCATTTTCAACCCCTGGTGGGCATTATCAATTTGTGGTAATGCCCTTTGGTCTGAAAAATGCACCTGCCACCTTCCAAAGGTTGGTGAATCAAGTCCTTACTGGGCTGGATGACTTCTGTGCAGCATATCTAGATGATATTGCTGTCTTTAGCTCCACCTGGGAGGATCACCTGGTCCACCTGAGGAAAGTGTTAGAGGCTCTGCAAGCAGCAGGCCTCACTATCAAGGCCACCAAGTGCCAGATAGGGCAGACACAGGTTGTATACCTGGGCCACCTTGTAGGTGGAGGCCAGGTTCAGCCACTGGAGAGCAAAATACAGTCAATCAGGGACTGGGCTCCTCCAACCACCCAGACTCAGGTTCGAACTTTCTTGGGCCTGACTGGATACTACAGAAAGTTTGTCAGGAACTATGGTTCCATTGTGACACCATTAAATGAACTGACAAGTAAGAAAATGCCAAAAAAGGTTCAGTGGACAGCAGGCTGTCAAAAAGCATTCGATGACCTAAAGCAGGCCATGTGCACAGCACCTATCCTTAAGAGTCCAGACTACTCCAAACCATTCATTGTCCAAACAGATGCTTCTGAGTTGGGTGTGGGAGCTGTTCTTCCTCAACTGAATTTTGATGGTCAGGATCAGCCCATTGCTTTTATAAGCAGAAGGCTGACCCCCAGAGAGAAGAATTGGTCAGCTATTGAGAGGGAGGCCTTTGCTGTGGTTTGGGCCCTGAAGAAGCTGAGGCCATACTTGTTTGGCACTCACTTCAAGATTCAGACCGACCATAAGCCCCTCTTGTGGCTAAATCAGATGAAGGGTGAAAACCCCAAACTGCTTAGGTGGTCCATTTCCCTACAGGGGATGGACTTTACAGTGGAACATAGACCTGGTACTGATCATGGCAATGCCGATGGGCTCTCCAGATATTTCCACTTAGAACAAGAAGACTCACCTGGTCAAGGTTAGCTTATTGTCCCAAAGTTTGGGGGGGGGTCATGTAGGAGAGTAGGGTCTGCAATCCTATGATCACCCAGATTTTTTGCTTTTGTTTCACTGGTTTACGACTTTCTCTGGCTGTGGGCCTGCCAATCAGACCCACAGCCTGGCTGTTCTCTTTCTAAATTACCTCATGTACCCTAGGTGCATCTACCAATTGGTACTGGGCCACCTTATCAGACCCTGTAACTCAGGGCATAGGTGTACCCAGGGCTGCCAGGGGCTGCAGCAGGTATTATGCCACCCCTGGCTGGCCTCCTAAATCTGACACAACTGGCTGCATGACAGCTGGGGCAAAGTCGTGTAATCACCCTTTGCTGTAGGTGTAGTATCCCTATACCTAACCCTAAAATGGACACACAGATTCCTATCAGTCACTCCTATGGCAGGCCTTGACAATCCTGAAGGCAGAGTGCTTGGAATCGTGTGAGATGGTGCTCTGGCATGAGCTGAGCCTGTCTGCAGCTGGCGGAATCAAGTCCTAATAGCTGTTCCATGATAACGCATACCATATACTCTTAAGTGCATTATAATCCTCGCGGTTAAATGCTAACTTTGGTATTGCTTTATCAAAACATGTCGAGTAAGGTGTCATACGAATTGGAATACTAACCCCTCGCCAATTCTGGCGACGGGGTTAGCATTCCACCCTTCTAGAGGGACACGACATGTATGTAACTGTGAACCCCGGTTAAAGTTAACTGAAGCCTCAGCTCCACAAAATGGATGCTGCCACCACAGACACGAGTCTGACCCCCTGCAGCTGGGAGTCCTTCCAGCGAGGGGAGCCTGGACAAAGGGTTTCCTGTCAGGGGCGGTGCTAGCACCGTCCCAGACATGGTTTTGTGTATCCTGGGTAGGCAGGGCTTTACAGGAAGGTGACTGCTGAGTGGCACCCCGGTGCTCACTACGCATAGGCCGGTCTGAACCAGTTCCAGGGGCACACCAGCCCCTGGCCTGGGGAAGTCCGGCATGGCTGAGGGGTGTAACCACCCCCCACCTAGTCCCACCCATAGGCAGGACCTAGTCACCGGGTCAGCCCCCTTTTTTAGTATAAAGATGGGAGCGGGCCCCCTGTTAAAATTAGATCATCTTTGGAATCAAGATACCACTTTCTTCGAAAGGACTTCACGATTTCTTCTTCAAGATTCTCCCTTGTGGCTAAGGAGTAGTCACCCTGCATCCGCAGGCACCATCCTAAAGAACACTGCGGTCTGCTGCAAGTCCTTCATCACGAATCCGACGACCCAGCTCGACGAGACCCGGCTTCCCTGGCACCTCTGACCTCTACTCACCTCTACAGCCAAGCTGAGAGCCGTGAGTGCGACGAGACCTCAAGGGACCGACGATCGCCAAGACTGCACGACATCTTTACTGCAAGCCCACCGTGTCCTCCACTGGTGAGTGCTTTGGGGTCCGAGAAGCCCCGACCCTGCGCAGCTCCAGCACCCAAGATCAGCCCCCCTGCATCTCCACGATCTGCGTGGGGCCCTTCTGCTGTTTGCTGTGCACCGCGTTGTTTGGCTACTAGCCGGCTGGCTTGTAGCCCTCTGAACGACGCCCAACGACTTCACGACTGCTGGTCTGGTTGCTCCAGGCTGGCCCTTGCTTCCTTCTTCAAGAGAGGCACCCCGGACCCTCCTGGTCCACTCCAGACGCCATTTTAGGTCCACCGCGTGGGCTTGAATTTGCCAAGGCTTTGTTGCCCAATCCTGGGTCCAGCGACGCCGACAGCTTCTATCTTCGTGGGACAGCTCGATCCTCCATCCTGGTCGCCGACAACGCCTCCTGGTCCGTGAGATCTTCGAGTCAAGTGTCACCCACTCACCTTGTCGAGGTGGCTACCATCCGGTGCCCTCCTGGTGCCCACTGACTACTGGCTAGTAGTCTCGAACTTGGTCCCCTCTGCTTTCAGGTGTCATCTATCTTCGAGATCCAGGCTTGGATCCAACTGAACTTTCTTCACTGGTCACCGGCCAGCATCTTTTCTTCCGGCTCCTGGTCCGTCTACGAGGATTCCCGACGTCTTTTCAGACCTATGCAGCTGCAGCCCCTGGGCTAGGTAACTTCGGCATTTCGGTGCCCCAGCATAGCCTCACTATCCAAGGGTCAGAATCTACTTTCGTTTTCTCCCTACCAGGTCGGGTTCGCCCGAGAACACTAACTTTCTATTTCCTAGCTACCATAGACTTTTGTCCCGCATCTCGCGTGAGAGTGCACACACTGCACCCGAGTCCCCTAGGCCTCCTAGAAGTAATCTAACGATTCCCTAGTCAAGTCCTAGCGATTCCAAAAGCTATTAGTACTGTACTTACCTGCTAGGAATTTCGCATTCCCCTTTCAGAGTATATGGTTTTCCGTGCCCCTCGGGCATTTGTATATACTGTGCTAACTTAAGTATTTTTGTAAGAGTTTTGGTTTGTGCTTAGTACCCTGTCCTCATAAAGAGTACAGGGCTGTTGTGATCTTTAAATAAATAACTGTTTATTTTCATAACACTTGTGTGGTGTCCTTTCACTTGGTATTCAAGGGGTATATGTGTGGTAAACAGCTGGCTTAACACGCCCTCTCGAGTCTTTAGCCTTAGACTGCTCGTATCCACGCTACTAGGATAGCTGGTCTATAAGGTTGACTTACAACCAATCATCAATAAGGGTTGCTGGACTGATACATAGTGTTCACTAGAATAGTGAGCACTGCATATCAGGCCACCTTCTCACAGTCGTCGAAAATGATGCCCAGATATTTAACCTTATGCACTGGAGTGGGAAGAGTTCCCATGTCCAGAGGCCACCGGTTATGAGACCAAAAGGAGGTGTTGGATCCCAACAGGAGAACCTCTGTTTTACTTCCGTTAAGCTTTAGGCAGTTTGCGCTTATCCAATGGTCTACGTGGAACATACATTGATTGAAGAGAGCCGCAGTTTCCTCCAGATTGCTTGAGATGGATACTACAATCTGGGTTTCGTCCACGTAGGAAACCAGTGAGAAGCCAAACTGCCTGATGACATCAACTAAGGGGGTGACATATAGATTGAACAAAGTAGGGCTCAGTGAGAAGCCCTGCGGCACCCCACATGGAAGTGCAATCTGTTCGGAGTGGAAATCGACAATCTGAACAAATTGCATCCTGTTGTTTAAGTAGGATTTAATCAGACGTATTGCTGAATTCTTAACTCCCACCTTTTGGAGCCTTTTGATGAGAAGGTCATTGTTCACGGTATCAAAATCCCCCGAAAGATCCAATAGAATCAAGACAGCCTTTGCACCGGAATCCAGCGTGGAGCAAAGCTCCTCTGCTGCCATAACCAGGGCAGTCTCCCTGCCGTGCCCTTGCAGGAAACCGTATTGTGAGGAATCCAGTATATCTTGCTAGGACACAAAGGCAGTGAGTTGAGAATTTAAGATCTTCTCTAAGACTTTAGCTGGAAAAGGGATCCTCGCAAAGGGTCTATATTTATTGTGGTCACTGGGATCCAGATTTTTTTTTTTTTAACAGGGGGAAGATAAAAACCTTTTTCCACGCAACTGGGAAAACACCAGACCTGAGAATCTCATTAAAAAGTAAGCTGAGCTGCTCACTGATGCCAGTTGGAATATTTTAGGAGGGCATGGGTCTGATAGTGCCCCAGATTTAACTGATCTGACTATATGTGAGATCTGTTCTGCATTGGGTGAGACAAAGGAATCCAGACCATGACCAGGTCGTAAGAGACATGTGGTAGGATGATTCACTTGAGGATCGATACTCTTTTCCATAAGGGATGTCAAGGATGGACAGCACCTTGTCCCTAAAGAAACCTGTGAGTTGATTGCAGAATGTTGCACTGCTTTTCTTTATCGGTGGAGCAAGTAATGTTACTAATTCCTTTAGGGTCGAAAAAAGTATTTTACTTGAGTTGCCAGCCGGCCTAATTTTCTCTGTGAAGTAGTCACTTTTTTTGTCCAGGATCATTTTTTTTAATATGTGCTCAGAAACTATATGCATTTTTTTTCTCCAGCGTCTCTCTGCATTTCTGTAGAGTTGCTTCTGGGTGCGTAATATGTCACAGAACCAAGGTTCTGATTTCTTCATGCGCTTACTAGTAAGGGTTTTTTCTGGAGCTGGAGTGTTTACTGCCGCTTCAACCCAGTTGATGAATTTGTTAGTGGCTGCATTTGCTTCGGGCATTAAGTTCGGTTTGTAACATGCTAGTGCTAGTTGTAACTGCTGCGGGCAAATATTCTTCCAATTTTGCCCTTTAAATGTCCTGTAGGTAGAATAAGGGTGTTGTTGGACCCGGCCCTTTTGGCAGGTTCACCCCGAGACTTTTTTCTTTTTCCTAGCCTGTTTCTGGAACCTGGTGGTGGTAATTTTAGGCCTCTGCGCACTTTTTCACTGTGGTACAGTGTAAAGTGTGCAAGCTCTCTGTGTATGTGTGGTGAGTGACCTGCCCTCCCATAGGAATGAATGGGGAATATGTATGCCCATGGTAGTTCCTGATGTGTGGGGAGTGCAGGGTCGAGTTTGGTTTGTGCAAACTCGTGAGATTGAATGCTGCGCAATGGTATATGTGGCATGATTGTGTCTAGTGTAGAAGTGCCACTTCTAGAAGTTGGCATATTTGTGTAATTTTTGTCTGCCGTGTGATTGGCTGAGGCTGGCTGGTGAGCCTGGCTCCAAGAGTCTGCCCCGGTGGTGAATGGAGTGTTTAGCATGCTGCTGTGAGGGGAGGAGTGAGCCCGGGCCTGCTTGTGGATTGACCGTCTGGTTTGAGGGTCCTAAATGAGGCTGGGTTATCCCCACACAATGCTGGTTCCACCCCCTGGGGTGCGTCTGATGTCCCTAGCCTGGCCAGTGAAAGGAATTCCTATAACCAGTTCTAGCTGGTTCTCACACTGCCTGCACCCTGCTAGACAAAGGATTTCTCTGTATAAAAAGGGGCTGTGTCCCCTTACAAAATGTTCTGGTTTCTAACTTGAATCTACCAGGGGCTTGCTGCTGGGGCCCTGGGGCCCTGGGGAAGGCTTGCCTCCCTGGGCTCTGCCCAGCCCCTGGCTGCCTGGATGTCTGCTGGACTGGGAGGCTCGAGGACTTTTTATTTCCTTGTTGGGAGCTGCTTGCTCCACCTTGCCTCCAGGACCTTCTCTTAGGGACACTTGCTGCTTCAGGGATCAGTCAGGGGGACTTTGGTTTTTTTAGTGCCCCCAGCGCCTTGTGACTGCTATATTTTCTTATCCTGGGCAGAGCGCTGTCGATTTCCCAAGGAGGGAAGCGCTCCTGCCCATGTGCCCCTGAGCTTGCAGGTGCCTACCCTGCTTGGCGCCCGATTCGCGCTATTTGTTAAATTACGGGTGCCACCCCGTTTATTGAGTGATTTAGCGGGTGCCACCCCGCGGCTATACTTTATTTTGAAACTGAGGGTGCCCACCCCTCATTTTGCCCCTTGTTAATCACCGCCGCGGCCCTCTCGCGCCGCCTACAGGAAGCCAGGCATCGTAGTGCCTGACGCGGGCGGGACTTCCGGTTTTCGGAGGAAGTCCTGCCCGCCGCTGCGCACTGATTGGCCAGTGCCCCGGCCAGTGGAAGAAGGAGCATGGCGGCGTCAGTGTGAGCAGGGCTCCCGTGTTCTGGGGAGAGCCCTGCTGGTGCCCAAAGGAAGCTGAGCGGCATGAGGAGAGGAGCATGGCGGCCGCCAACATCGGCGGGGTTCCCATGAGTGAGAGAGCCTCGCTTGCTGCAGCCATGGAGGGAGTTGCCGCCCGGAGGAGCCCCAGCCAGCAAACAGCCCGGTGAGGGAGGGGCTGCGGGGGAAGCTCCGGGCGCGTGTTAAGGCCAGTGCGAGGCCCCGTATGCTGTTGGTGCTTAGGGCGGTCCCGGATGACAGTGGGCCGCCCCAACGTGATTAGTGAGTTACTGACTAGAATGGTGGTTTCTGCCTAGCTTTGGCGTCAGCCTTAGCCAACCAGAAATAGCCAGTTCTAACATTGTTGGACAGCGGTGAGGATTAGGACTTGTGTTTGCGCAGTACCACAGCGACAACTGGCTACATTACAAAACTCTGCATTTTTTAGATAGTCACATGTTTGGGATTATTGTTTGTGATTTTATTTTTCCTCAAGAGTGTCATTTTCAAATGTTGTTCCTGCGCTTTATGTTTAGTGGCAGATGAGAGAAAATGACAGGGCGGGACGCCAGTAGAGGGGGAGGTTCCCATAGATAAGGAATCCCTTGCTGGGTCCAGTGCCCAATCCCTGTTCCTGTCCCTGTGTGGTTAGATGGAAGAGAGGGAGTGTGGAGGAGAAATGGCTTGCTCGGGAGGGTGGTTATCCCCTGAGTGTAGTGTGTGTGTCTGGATTCCACAGTATGGTAGGATCCAGCGGTGGCAGCTTAAATGTGTCCAGTGCGTGAAGTCCCATTCCCAGTTCCCAGAGTATGGTGCCTGGTGCTCAGTAAGAGTTGTACAGGTTGAGAGTCAGGGGCAGTGAGGAACTGTCTCACCAGTCTGGAGGGGGAGTGTGTGGATGAGTGGTGTGTCGAACTGGAGGATTTGGTGTGAGTTTTTTTGTGCGATAAAAGGAGCTTGCACGGGAGGTGTACCTCTGGTGGTGTGCAGGAGGTCCTGCAGAGGCACTGGATGAGAAGGTGGACGTCTGGCAGTGTGCTAGATGTCTTTCAGAGGCATCAGGGAGTGAATCTAAAAGTAGTGGCTTGTGTATCTGATGATCCTGTGTAGGGGAAGAGGTTCATGTGTAGCCCAGCTAGGTTCCAGTAGGATGGTAGGGGTGTAGGGGCTCACGTCCTGTCTCAGTAGAGGCGGAGTGAGTGTGGGACGGTGTGTCCCACGTTGGCCCGAAACCCTGTCTCAGGGCCTGGAGAGTTCCTTAAGGGAGCGCCAGGTCAGGGGCCTAGGCTGTACTTACAGGTCATTTGAGGAGGATTTCCTGTGTCTAGAGGACGGGGATTGTCTGTAACCAGACCTCCGGTTGTCCTGGTGTTGGGCAGTACCACTCTTAAGTGAAGGGTGCAGAAGTCCTGGTTCGCTGGGCATTTGACCGTCTAGAGTGCTTGACCATTTGTGGGGCCTCTGGAGGTCGTTCCCCGAGGAGAGGGAAGGCCAGGTTCAGGTTCAGCCTGATCTGGAGGGAAGGGCATCTGTAATCAGTGTCCTGACCGGTTTTTGCTTCCAGGGGTACCGCTCCAAGGTGGGAGGGTGCAGAACTCTGGAAGGGGGTGCAGAGGGACGGTGTACTTCTGACCCCGGTGCAACCTGAGGGTTTAGATCCTAGGTTGGGAGATTAGGAAGTTTCCAGGTCAAGAGGAATCTCTACCAAAGTGGATCAGCTGAAGAGACTGAGGGGGCTGCCCTTGCTGTGTGATCTGGGGCTCATCTGCAGTTTGTTGTTTCCACTAAGGTAGAGGAAATGGGACTTTGCTGTGTGCTGTGTCCCCCCACCTGCTTGAAAGGGACTTTGCTGTGTGCTGTGTCCCCCCCACCTGCTTGAAGAGGAACTGTGCTGTGTGCTTTGTACCTCGGAAGTGAAATAGTTTCCAGGTGGTAGACCAGTGATGGAGTGAGGTCCTGATCTGGTAGGAGAATTGTGTTCTGGTGAGTGCTTCCCTGTGAGGGTGCGGGAATCCAGAAGTAGAGGTAGGGTGGGGCATTCTTGCCCTTGACCTCTGGTCATCCTGAGGGTGTGGACCCTAGGTTGTTGGATCAGTGGTAGATGTAGCTACACTGAGAGGGAGAGTGGTGAATGGCTATTGTGTGCCAGGGTTTACTGCCCCCCACTCTGTGGATTGGTTAGGACCTGTGATATTTGGATGGCCTAGGGCCTGGTTCTGGCTGTGGACAGCTATAGAGTACCAGTGGGGTATCCTAGTTGGGTCAGAGAGTTCTTGTTTGGAGGAAACCATGTGGGTTCAGAGTGGCGAAAAACCGGAAGGTGTCCCTGCCGTGCGGGTCTGTGTCCGTGTTTTGTCGCCCAAAGCAGGGAAGCCCATCAGTGGAGTGATTCGTCTACCCTGCGTTTTGGCTGGAAGGGGGTTGTGTTGGACCCGGCCCTTTTGGCAGGTTCACCCCGAGACTTTTTGCTTTTTCCTAGCCTGTTTCTGGAACCTGGTGGTGGTGATTTTAGGCCTCTGCGCACTTTTTCACTGTGGTACAGTGTAAAGTGCGTGAGCTCTCTGTGTATGTGTAGTGAGTGACCTGCCCTCCCATAGGAATGAATGGGGAATATGTATGCCCATGGTAGTTCCTGATGTGTGGGGAGTGCAGGGTCGAGTGTGGTATGTGCAAACTCATGAGATTGAATGTTGCGTAATGGTATATGCGGCATGATTGTGTCTAGTGTAGAAGTGCCACTTCTAGAAGTTGGCATATTTGTGTAATTTGTGTCTGCCGTGTGATTGGCTGCGGCTGGCTGGTGAGCCTGGCTCCAAGAGTCTGCCCCGGTGGTGAATGGAGTGTTTAGCATGCTGATGTGAGGGGAGGAGTGAGCCTGGGCCTGCTTGTGGATTGACCATCTGGTTTGAGGGTCCTGAATGAGGCAGGGTTTTCCCCACACAATGCTGGTTCCACCCCCTGGGGTGCGTCTGATGTCCCTAGCCTGGCCAGTGAAAGGAATTCCTATAACCAGTTCTAGCTGGTTCTCACACTGCCTGCACCCTGCTAGACAAAGGATTTCTCTGTATAAAAAGGGGCTGTGTCCCCTTACAAAATGTTCTGGTTTCTAACTTGAATCTACCAGGGGCGTGCTGCTGGGGCCCTGGGGAAGGCTTGCCTCCCTGGGCCCTGCCCAGCCCCTTGCTGCCTGGATGCCTGCTGGACTGGGAGGCAGGAGGAATTTTTCTTTCCTTGTTGGGAGCTGCTTGCTCCACCTTGCCTCCAGGACCTTCTCTTAGGGACCCTTGCTGCTTCAGAGATCAGTCAGGGGGACTTTGGGGTTTTTAGTGCCCCCAGCGCCTTGTGAGTGCTATATTTTCTTATCCTGGGCCGAGCGCTGACGATTTCCCTAGAAGGGAAGCGCTCCTGCCCATGCACCCCGTTTATTGAGTGATTTAGCGGGTGCCTACCCGCGGCTATACTTTATTTTGAAACCGAGGGTGCCCACCTCTCATTTTGCCCCTTGTTAATCACCGCCGTGGCCCTCTCGCGCCGACAACAGGAAGCCAGGCATCGTAGTGCCTGACGCGGGGCGGGACTTCCGGTTTTCGGAGGAATTCCCGCGCACTGATTGGCCAGTGCCACGGCCAGAGGAAGTAGGAGCATGGCGGCGCCGGTGTGAGCAGGGCTCCCGTGTTCTGGGGAGAGCCCTGCTGGTGCCCAAAGGAAGCTGAGCGGCATGAGGAGAGGAGCATGGCGGCCGCCGACGTAGGCGGGGCTCTCATGAGTGAGAGAGCCCCGCTTGCTGCAGCCATGGAGGGAGTTGCCGCCCGGAGGAGCCCCAGCCAGCAAACAGCCCGGTGAGGGAGGGGCTGCGGGGGGAAGCTCCGGGCGGGTGTTAAGGCCAGCGCGAGGCCCCGTATGCTGCTGGTGGTTAGGGCGGTCCCGGATGACAGTGGGCCGTCCCAACGTGATTAGTGAGTTGAGAGCCCCGAGAGGCTCCCTGCCAGCATTTGTTGTAGAGCCCTGAGAAGGGTCCGGGGGGCATTTTTGGTTAGAGGGGGCATCGGGGCACATTGCCGGTGCCCGCCCCCTCCTGCCTTCGAGATGTTTCTTCTTAGAGCCCCGAGAGGCTCAGGGTGCCATTTTGCTTTACGAGCCCAGAGAGGCTCGAGTGCCAGTTCTTTGTCCATGAGCCCAGAGAGGCTCAGCAGTGCCACAGTTGTGTTTACGAGCCTGCGAGGCTCAGAGGGGCATTTCACTGTTCTTGAGCCCTCGAGGCTCCAGCGTTGGCCCCATTGATGATTCAGCTGCCCAGCACTTCGTGGGCAGCTGCCACGTTTAGGCCCCTGACTTTTGGACACAGGGCGTCCTAGCCCCGACAAGGCCAGTTGGCCCAGGGATTGCCACAAGTGGTGGCTTATGTGAGTTTTTGCGCAATGTGATGTGGTGCTAGGAAATGTAATGCATTTAATATGATTGCGCACCTTGATCTTACACCTCTGAATGTTTTAAGGCATCATGTGTTTTTGCGATATTTAGTTATGTTCTGGCACCTCTGAATGTTTTTATTCATCATGGGTCTTCCTTGATTTTACACCTCTGAATGTGTTGGTTTATGCATCATGTGTTTTCCTGTGACACCTCTGAATGTGTTTTATGCATTATGTGTCTTACCAACACCTCTGAATGTTTTTATGCATCATGTGTTTTCCTTCCCTTACACCTCTGAATGTTTTAGGCATCATGTGTTTTCTCCGGTACCTCTGAATTTGTTTTGATGCGTCATGTGCCTTGTTCTTACACCGCTGAATGTATGTTTATACATCATGTGTCTTTCCTACACCTCTGAATGTTCTATGCATCATGTGTGAAACTTCTGATTGTTATATGTTCAAAGTGCTTTTTCTAACAGTATTTCTAGTTCTACTAAGTGCTGATTCTGACAGTGGCCCACGTGGCCCTCTCCTGATGTAAATAATCCCTTGTGAATATTGCCTGTGCCAGTTGGCACAATGTATATTGTGTGATTACTATCTGATGTGTTTTGACAATACAAAAGTTATGTTTATATAACCTTGTGTGGAGTTCCTTTTGTGGTGTGCTTAGGGTGTTGTTGCTGTTGTGTGCATGCGCAAATGCTTTACACATTGCCTCCGGGATAGGCTTGTCTGCTCGTGCCAAGCTACCAAGGGGGTGAGCAAGGGTTATCTTGGCGTGTGACTCCCTTGCCCTGACTAGAATGGTGGTTTCTGCCTAGCTTTGGCGTCAGCCTTAGCCAACCAGAAATAGCCAGTTCTAACAGGTGTGTAAAATGGTGAGAGGATGTATGTGCAAACAAAGTAGCCTTATGGTCTGACCATGGGATCAGCAGAAGCTCCTGTACTTTCAGTTGGGGATTAGATGTAAATATTCCATCTAGGGTGTGACCGGCCTCATGAGTGGAGTGCTTAAGCAACTGTTGCATTGAGACACTGGCCATCAACTCTAGGAGAGAGACTGTATATTGGTTATTTACATTTTCTAGATGGTAATTGAAATCACCTAGGATGGAGAAATCCTGTTAATCAGTGCTGGATTCAATGTTATAACTAATTATCTCTTCAAATGTATTTTTCGCCCCCCAGAGGTCTGTACAGCAATGTACCATTAAATGTATAGTTATGGCTTACAGTAATTCTGAATGCCAGCAATTCACAGTCAGGAGCACTTCCCATTGAGGAGCTTTTTATCAGCAATGTGTCCTTGATCATAATCGCTAGTCCACCTCCCCGCTGATCAATATGTAACCTTGAGGAATGGCTAAGGACAACTCCGGATCGGAGGTACTATCTACCCAAGTTTCAGTGACAAAAGCCATGTCAATATCGTGTGCTGCAAGCAGCTCTGCAAATTCAATATTGTGTTTAATCGGGGAGCGTGCGTTCAAGAGCAATCTTAGAAGTGACTTGTGCGAAGGTGTTTGAAGGTAAGGAGCCTGATTTGTGCTTGAACAGCCTTTTATTTTAGTAAAAAGGAAGTCTGTGTCGCAGTATGGGCACGCCTTTGGCTCCTTGAAGAGATGTAGCTGCAGGTAGAGATCTTTCGTAGGTGAGTTAAGGCTTTGAAGAGTATCTCTTGTGTAACTTAATCTAGGCTCCAATATTAGTGGAGAACGGAAAGGGGGAATGGCCCTGGGCCCGGTCCAGGCGCGGACGAGCTCAGACGGACATGCCTTTGGTGAGCCGGCAGCGCACCCGCTGCGCATGTTCGCTGTATGTCTGCTCCGGCATGCTGCTTATGTAGTAGTGAGTCGGAAGTCACGCTCAAGCACCAGCTGTTCCCTGAACAGGAAGTGAAAACAGTTAGCAAATGCCTAAATAGTAGCGGAGATAATTAAAAAACGTAGTGGTAGCTCCGTGGTGAGAGTAACGAGCGGGAGATATGGCAGAACCTACCGCTGGTGTCTGCGCGTCCGCTCCGGCATGCTGCTTATGTAGCAGTGAGTCGGAAGTCTCGCACAAGCACCAGCTAACCCCTGAACCGGAAGTGAAAACCAGAGTATGTCCGGTCCACTCGCCCTCCACAACAAACAGCACAAGCCGTGGTGGAACAGGGCAAGGGCAGACAACTGCTGCAAACCCACGAGTCCAGAACAATAATATCAAGTTCCCAAGTAAGCTCTAAAAATAGATTCCGTATTTCATTTAAGAGGCCTAACAAGTTAAAAAGGTAATCGATAAAGCAATGCGCCAGATTTAAGATAAAGTGTCATGTGAAAATAAAAGATAAAACAGGAGAGTCATTTCAGCTAGTAGCACTGTTAGCAAAAGCCCAAATAGCGAAGATAGTTAAAAGCATAGTGGTAGAGTATGAGAGGCGGGCACGCCAACACATTAACTGGGAGAGCTGAGCCAGGGGTCTTGCTCGGATCTTAAAGCCTGTGCATGAGCCGTGCCCTGAACATGTTTGCTATCATACAGCAAATATCATGGAAAATATGATTAAGAGTCTTCAAAATCCAAAAAAGTTTGTTTCTCTCATATTAGGAAGCTTTGACATAAATGTGTTGCCTTATAACACACACCAAAATATGATGGGCAGAGTGCTGAAATTTTTCAACCACACACCCCAGTCACAGATCTGGGTTAAATCCATCAGCGTTCTTTAACTCACTTTGCCACCCCAGTTCAGACCCAGCCATATGCAAATCAGTCTTGACCCTGTGTCTCATGGGAACAGTCCAGCCCGAACTGCCAGACCCGGTCCTCCTAGGACCTGAAGCAAACATCTTAGGACTAGTTTCAGGGTTTCACCCCTCATCAGCCAGGCTAGCAATCCAGTGGGAGAGCGAGCAAGGGACCCACATCTGGACATACCCATGGACAGTTAGGCCATATGCAAACATACAAACCGCAAGAAGATGATGGACTGAAACTTTTCAATCGCTCACCCCCAGTCACAGATCTGGGTTTTATCCATCACCCTTTTGCTCACTATGGGACTGCATGGGAAGTACTTTTTGAAAATGATAGATGTGAAAGATGACTTATTAGTGAAGTAAGAGGCAAGAGGATTGTCAGGTAAGCCTTCTACGTCGCCCAGATTAGTATAGAACAGCATTATACTCAATTAAATCAAACACAAAAGGTTATTGCACTCTGGTATTCTGAACGCAAACATTTGAAAGTGATTACATACATAATAATGAAAAAATCTGCTTTGGTGAATGTGGGAGAGTGGGCCGGATAAACAGACGCGGAGGCTGTATATATTGGACAATTGGGCAGCTTTTATTTAATTTCTCAATTCTTTGAGCTGCGTGCGAGCGTGGCGCTTCCTTCTTCGGGATTTCCTCTTTTCCTCGTGTAACCTCGTCTTCAGTTGCTGTCCCCTTTGTCCGGTCTTCTGGGTCGGGGATCTCCCACGGAGGCGCATAAGAGGGAATGAACAAGCATTTACAATGCAATGGTTTTGCCTTTGTTAAAGTTAGAGCGATTGGCATTGCTCTTGACATTATTTTTATTTATGTTTTTTTTGTTACATAAATAAATGGCATTGTCATTTACAATGCCACTAGCTTTATCTCTTGCAAATGACACACACCAACACCCACAGAGAGCCCCCCCAACACACACAAACCCCCCACACACACACACCCACACAGAGCCCCCCCACACACAGCCACACAAAGCCCCCCACACACACCCACACAGAGCCCCCCCACACACACACCCACACAGAGCCCCCCACACACTGCGAGCCCCACCCCACACACTGTGGGCTCGCTGCGAGCCCCCCCGCAGGCAACAGAGGCACGAAAACAGGGTCACGAGCAAGCAACAGGGTCCCAAGCAAGCAACAGGGTCACAAGCAGGCAACAGAGGCACGAAAACAGGGTCCCAAGCAGGCAACAGAGGCACGAAAACAGGGTCCCAAGCAGGCAACAGAGGCACGAAAACAGGGTCCCAAGCAGGCAACAGTGGCACGAAAAGAGGGTCCCAAGCAGGCAACAGAGGCACGAAAACAGGGTCACAAGCAAGCAACAGGGTCACAAGCAAGCAACAGGGTCCCAAGCAAGCAACAGGGGCACGTAAAGAGGGCCACAAGCAGGCAACAGAGGCACGAAAACAGGGTCCCAAGCAGGCAACAGCGGCACGAAAACAGGGTCCCAAGCAGGCAACAGTGGCACGAAAACAGGGTCCCAAGCAGGCAACAGAGGCACGAAAACAGGGTCACAAGCAAGCAACAGGGTCACAAGCAAGCAACAGGGTCACAAGCAAGCAACAGGGTCACAAGCAGGCAACAGAGGTACGTAAAGAGGGCCACAAGCAGGCAACAAAGGCACGAAAACAGGGTCCCAAGCAGGCAACAGTGGCACGAAAACAGGGTCCCAAGCAGGCAACAGAGGCACAAGCAGGCAACAGAGGCACAAGCAGGCAACAGAGGCACGAAAACAGGTTCCCAAGCAGGCAACAGAGGCACATATGGAGGAATTACGATGCCTGCTTAATTAAAAGAGTTTACAATCTAAAATGAGAGCGTGCAATATTGGGAGTACTTCAGGACGTTTGACAGTGCGGGGACACCCGAACTGGTATTAACGTGTATATGGCGTTCACTGCCCCCGGCGAGGCGCGGAGCTACTTTTATATATTTTTTTAAATACGCGCGTCATGTTTTGACTGTGAATGCCATACAAGCAACTAGAGCATTTTCCTTCGTCGAGATGAGCGCTAAATAAAGCTCGTTTAAAGCTTGCTGTGTGGCAAGGGTAACACATTTCCACTTTAAAGACAAGGAAAGTATAAGCTTTGGCCGCGTTTGGGGGGGGTCTGTGTGAGTGTGTTTTGGTGATAGTAGGAGCAGAAATTGCTGATTGGTCTGTATGTTCATTTACATAGGCGACTGCAGGAAGAAAGTGTTCTGTAAACAACATTGTGTTAGTGCAGTGTCTTTGCCTGCATACATCCGTGTATACAACTTGGTATACTTATATACATATATGTGTATATAAATATATAGCTGCGTGAATGCACTTGTGTATGCATCTCTGTAAGAATATTTGCATATGTGTGCAAATCTGTATGTAGCTGTGTGTGTACATATATGTCTCTGCAACTTTGTATCTGTATGTATGTACAAATGTATGTATCCATGCACACAATTGTGCGTAGCTATAATTTAGCTCTACATGCGTGTATCTGCGTTTCTTAAAGTGTGCGATTGCCTGTGTGTATCTTTTTGTGTGCATGTGGGCTTCAGTTTGCAGTTTGAATTGTTGCATTGCTCTATCTGGGTGTTGTGTGTACCAGTGGAGCGGACGTCATTTTGAAGTAGTGCTTCTCCGTGTGCGTGTTTGTGCTGCTCCGGTGTTTTAGTGTGGGTGTGTGGCGGTGGAGAGTGTGGGCAGATGTGGAACACGGCTAACTTCCGCGTGCTTCACCAGGTGGCAGCGCCCCAGCGCCCACCGCGCTCACCCTAAACACATAGATGGACACAGATCGCGAATCAAGATGCCTGGGTGGTCTTTCCAAATTAGATGGTCTATTTCAGGTAGAAAATATCAGTAGGTTCTTTGTGTTCTTGAGGGGGGATAGGTCCAACCGGCACCATAATCGGACGTTTATTGTTTATACCCATTCACAACAGGCAACTAGGCAGGATGGCCGTCTCAGAGCCCAATCAGCAGTGAAGCAACAAGGTCCCTAAACCTCCGTAAAAGCATGTGTAACACTGAGGGGCCCTCCTCAACACACACAGGGCTTGATAGAACTTAATTAGTTCCATACTGACAATTATTGCCAGACCAAAAATGTGTTTAAAACAGTAACACACACACTTGATATCTAGGAGAGCTCACCGTGTAGCACTGCAGACCCCAATTTTACCCCCATTTTTGCCTGCACACCCTAAAAACGACCACATACAACATGTATACACTAGATGTAGAGGGGTAGGTGGATAGAGGGAAGCATGGACGGAGAGGTGGATGTGGTCGAGGGGTAGGAGGATGGAGGGAAGCATGGGCGGGAGAAGGATAAGAGGTAGAGAGGTAGGTAGATTGGATTGAGGGAAACATGGACAGGAGGATGAGAGGGGTAGGTGGATGGAGGGAAGCATGGACGGAGAGGTGGATGAGAGGGGTAGGTGGATGGAGGTAAGCATGGACGGAGAGGAGGATGAGAGGTAGAGGGGTAGGTGAATGGAGGGAAGCATGGACGAAGAGGAGGATGAGAGGTAGAAGGGTAGGTGGATGGAGGGAAGAATGAACAGAGAGGAGGATGAGATGTAGAGGGGTAGGTGGATGCAGGGAAGCATGGATGTAGAGGAGAATAAGAGGTAAAAGGGTAGGTGGATGGAGGGAAGCATGGACGGAGAGGATGATAAGAGGTGAGGGGGGTAGGTGGATGGAGAGAAGGATGGATCGACGGACAAGGGACAAATGGAAAGAGTTTAGATTGAAGGGGTGGATGAGAGAAGGGTGGACAGAGGGACAGACACAGATGAGTGGGTGGATGGAGCTAGGGATGGCTGGGTGGGAGGAGAGAGGGACAGATGTATCAATGGACGTACCTCCTGTTCGCGTACCTGTGTCAAGTGCTGCTCATTGTGACGCGTCTCTGACTCGCGCTGTGGTAGCCTTTGAGGTTCACTGTGACGTGTGTCAGACTCGGGCTGTGGCTGTCGTTGATCATTGTGACGTGTCTCGGAGTCAAGGTTAGGCCGTGGTTGTTCGCTGTGACGTGATTCTGTCTCTCGCTGCGGGGTTAACGTCACACAGGGCTCATGCTGCACTTGGCATTGACGTGCTTCTAGTCCACGCTGCTGCTGCGACGCCTCTTGCGGTGCCTCCTTTGCTGATAGTGTTGTCAAGCCTATGTCGACCTGGCGCTGGGGTGCCTCGAGCTGCTGCAGCGGGCCCTGACGTCTTTCGTCCACCTCGTGTCCCGACGAGGGCGCAGCACACGTCACGGAGGGCTCACGCTGCTTTTCTAGCACTTGTCCGGCCTCTGCCTTCACCTCATCGTCCAAAATAACCACCTGGGTGGCAGGAAGACTGAGGAAGGGCACCCGGCGCGGCTCAGCCATCTCCGTTTGCAGCCTCCAGACTGTAAACAGTTAGTAAAGTTAGAGACGAACGCCAGCACCTCTTTTTTAAGTACTACTTGCCTCTGCCGCCATCTTGGGACCCACATAAATAAAAATTGTAACCTCCCCATTCCGACGTCTCTTGAGAGCGCATGCGCCACGTAGACATTGAAAACGGCTTCCGATTTTCTCCACAATCTTTCTCTTCTCCTAAATAGTAACGAAAATAACCCTGTTTCAACATGGCCACAAACGAGCGCAGACGCCACATTGACATGGGATGGTAAACTAAAAAAACTATCGCCATTTTTAAATGGTAATATGACCCAGACTGAGATTATATAAAACTATTTTATAAAATGTGAAGTGGGTTCACGAGCGACACACAATGTCACTTCTTGGCGTTCATGGACTTTACATCCTATGCAAATAGAATTCGATGAGCACTCGCGAAATTTCAGTACGTTTGCACTGCAAATGGGTAATAACTACGCGATTACAATTACATTGGTATCTTGGGTTTATTTAGAATGCTGCATTTGAAGATCCAACACGAAAGGTAACCCTGTGTACGTGTGGAATCGGGGGAGGAGAGACGCAGAAGTGCCGGCAATGCCGGACCAGACTCGGGGGCGTTCCCGGCATCGCGTGACGTCGGCAAAAGCCAAAGAATGTCAGGAACGCCCCCGTGTCTGGTCCGGCATTGACGGACAGGCCCCTCGTCCAATGGCAAGGCTCCGTTTACGGAGCCAGCCAATCAATGACGAGGGCCGAACCAAAGCCACACTACAGTTCTCATTAGGTTTTGCTGCGCAAAAAAGATGCGCAGAGCGCATCTTTTTGGCGAGGCAAAACCTAAAAAGGACCCATCAGTCACTACTCAATGGTACGACTGTAGGTTGTAAAGTGCCTGTCAACATACCCGATTGGTGCTTGTGATTTAGCAACATTCAGGGGAAAGTGTGAGGGAAAGGGCGGTTTTTGTTGAGGTTAGGTGCCAATAATCAAAGTGTTCCTAAAATTGTGCATAGAGTGTCTCAATAAACAAACTAAAGAAAAAAAAAGGGATCGGTTTATCAGGGAGTTTGCAACGTTCTTTACACTCACCCTCCCCTACTCCCCTCCCGGTAGTTACGAATCACCCACCTCCTGTAACCCCGCATCCTGTTTCCCCTGCCCGCAGTCACTCACCGGCTCCGCCGCATCTCTCCTGAGTTGCGGCCGCTCTCCAGCATCCTCCTGAGGGCACCACCACTCCTCAATCCACCTCTCGTCTTCCTCTCTAGTTTCAACTTCTTCTTTCTTTTCCGTCTCAACGTCCGTCTTCTCCACTCGTTCACCGTCACAGGACTCTTCCCCTTCTCCTGTACGTTCGCGCCCTCCCTTGTGGGATTTGGTCCTTTTCTCTTTCCAAGGAGTAGAGCCTCCGGGGTCATCCCTCCCCCTTTCGCTGTGTCGCCTCGAGCAGCTTTTTCCTGTATGGACAGAGTACAGGGGGGTGGGGTTATCCTTCCGGAGGACGTTCGGAGGGAAGTCCGATTCTGTGGTTCTTTTATAGAATGAGTACAGTCTCTGACACCGTGATGTGGTATTTCAGGTAATAGGCGCATCCGGATCTGTACCCTCTTACAGTGAAATTCAATATTTGCTATGGTCACACATTTATTTATTTTACTCAAAATATGTTTATTACATTTTCAAAAACAATACACTTTTGCAGTTGAAAAAGCAATCAGTTGGCATAGCAGGAGCAACACTTCGAACAAGATTTGCAAGTAATACATTGAAGCTGTCCCAAACCCCCAGGAAGAGAGATGCTTAATGTGTTCCCGGTGGAAAGACCGGGAGAGCCAAAGAAGCAGACAGAGCATGCTGCTTTCATGTCAGTGCTTGCATAGTTGAAGTATGGAACTGATAAACTGGGAAGGGGAGGGAGGAAATGAGGGGGTCATCAGAGAAGGTCAGGGAGTCTACCGCCAGTCTCCCTTTGCTGTGGAGCCGCAAGAGCAGGGGAGTAAGCTGATCACAGTGCAATTTCACACTTACCCTGGTGTGTCAAACATGTGATGAGTGCGCAATCCGGGTGTGTTGGAAACATAAATGTCCTAAGTGGGACATGTAGTCAATGAGAGGCGTCCAGATGTGCCAGAACTTTTTATATGTAAGGGTGCGTAATCTACTCCATAGCAGTGCTGAGGGGGCTTGAGCTATAATCTGTTCGGCTGCACCCATAATATGACGTATGAGATGCCAGTCTGCTTGAGTCATTGCAGCCAGTGATTGTGTGATAGTCTGCCGATAGAACAGGATCACTTTACAAAAGATGGTAAGAGAAGGGAATACCATCCATATGTGGTGATCATCTCCCTCCTACGCTCCACGTCTCCAACATGCAACAGAGGCTGTAGGGGACTTGTAGCAGAGATGTGCTGGATGTGTAGTGCCATTGGAGCATTACCTCATGCTGAGAGATGCCGGGTCTCTTTCCAGAGCTTCTCCTGCTGTTTCTGAAAGATATCAGGAGTGTTGTCTGGGACCCATTTCCACTGGTTTGGATGGCGAGGGATGAGGCAGGATTGTTGTAGATTATGCATGTCTTGGACACTAGACCGCAAGTGCCCTCGAAGCTGCAAACCATCTATTCGAAGGGCGTATGGGAGCGGGTGGCACCTTCTTCTTTGGGGGAGGTGGGCAGAGGGTCCAGTGCCGAAGCTGACAGCATTGATGATGATATATCAACAAAAGGAGAGAGAGGGTTTTAGGGCACTCTTAGTCCCCAAGCAATATACAGGTAATCAAAGGAAGAGTGACCGTAAAGGTAAAGTATATAAAAGAGGTGGTTGTCGCACGTGAAGTCTGAGGCCAGTTGTAAGTGGTCCAGTGGTAAGACCAATTTCAAGAAAAAATACACTGTTTTTTCAGGAAACCCTCACTCACCCTAGTGGTGACATGCTTCATCATCGGGTCCACCGGGAGAGATCGAATACCTCCCCGGTGTGCTGCGACGCCAGGAGACTGCGGAGCAGGTTTTTGTGTGAAGATGAAGTGTGAAAAAGGCTGAGGTTTAAAAATGTCAGAGGTTGTACCAAAAAAACTTTATTCACTGGTCAACCTGACATATTAAAACAAGATATGTGAAGGGAAACTAGCCAATTACTTTATACTGGTGTTTACCCTGTGGAGAAGGTCAACATGTTTCTGCCCGTTCTATGTGTTACTTTACTGGGCTTTCATCAGGACCGGTAAGCGAGTGTGCCAATGACAGGAGGGGCGCGCTAAGGCCCGCCCTGCCAATGGTCGTGAAAGTTAAAAATAGCACTATGTGTAAAAATGGTGCAAAAAAGAAAGAAAAACAAACTCATAAGTAGTGGGGGTTTTTACCTCTTTTGCGAGGAACCTAGGAGTTTGTAAAGAAATAGATCCACGCCCCATAGAACACAGGAGGGGGGTGGGAGCGACAATGGCACACCGCCCGCAACGCTCAGCACCCGCTCGGCACCTAGCTGCACCCTCGCTGGATCTCGTGGATCAGTCATTTCAGGAAGATGAAACTCTTTCTTACACTGGTCGAATGGCTTGACAAGTGGGCCCTGTATAGGTCTTGTAGAAGTCTACATTCTCCCTGGACTCAATCAGGGAAGGAGTCCTGGGGCAGGACAGGAGAGAAGTCAGGGTCCCTCTCAATTGGAGTGTTTGGTTATGGAATAGTAGTCAGACCTCTTTTGATGGCGAATTTGTCCCATATAATCAGTACTGTGAGTGTCGGCATAGCAATATAGGCACTACATGGGCGATGTTGTTTTGGAAGCCATGCGTGGTCCCAAAGCTTCCGACAGGCAACTACTCGGTCCATTTGTACTCAGTGCTTCTTGTTCTCTCGTACCACCCACTCAAAGATGTAGTGCAGATGGGTGGCCCAGTAGTAATCCTGGAGGTTGGGATCAGCGAGTCCTCCCCGGTTTCTTAGGAGCATAAGGAGCACAGCAAAAACACGGGGCGTCTCCCCTTCCAAAAAAAGGAGTGAAGGTTCCCCTACAGTCGCCTGAAGACATCAGTGGGGATGGGAGTGGGCAATGGCTAGAATAGATATAGGTTCCGGGGGAGGCATTCATTTTTACCACATTGATGTGGAGCGTTCTCCAGTGCCGAAGGTCTTCAAGTATCGCCTTCTGCTAGCATGGCCAATTAACTTGCGTCCAAGTGGCTAGGGAGTAAGTAAGTGATTGTAAGGCCTAAGTATTGAGTAGAGTGAGAGGACCACTGGAAGGGGGTGAGGACCTCTAGGTGGTGGAGACACTGCGGCAACAGAGTGAGGTTGGGCGCTTGCGACTTTGCCAAGTTAATCTTATATCCAGATACCTGCTCGTAGGTCTGTAAGGAATGGACTACCATGGGAAGGGAAGTGTCTGGCCCTGTCAAGGCAAGAAGATGGTCATCGGCGTACAACAGTAATTTGTGATCTTGTCCCCGAAAAAAGGAATACCCCTTATGTTGCTCAATTGGCGTAGATGAAAAGCAAGTGTCTCCACTACAAGGGTGAATGACGGGGATAGAGGGCAGCCCTGCAGGTTGCCGCGTGACAGGGGGAAGAGAAAGTTGTTTGGCCATTACTTCGGATGGAGGCAGTAGGTGTTGAATATGAGGCCATGATCTTACTGACCATAGCTGGGCCTAGTCCTATTTTCTGGAGGACCGCTCGCAGTAAAGTCCAGCTACCCGGGTCAAAAGCCTTCTCAACATTAAGTGAAAGGAGAAGGTCAGAGCTAGCGAGTCACTGGGCCTTTTCCACTAGGTGAGATAGGTGTCGAACATTATCTAATCCCTGTCAATGGCGTATAAAGTCGACCTGATTGGGGTTTATTAACCAGGGGGGAAGGGTTCCTAGGCAGTTGGCCAACATCTTCGTGTAGAGCTTTGCTTTGCTATTTAATAGGGCGTTTGGGCAGTGTGATGAACAGAGTGAATGGTCTTGGCGCCAGCTTGGAAGAAGTGTAGTTTCAGCATCAGTCATAGTAGGTCTAAGACCGGTGGCATGAGTGAGTGAATTGAAGAGCATGAGCAGGTGATCTTGAAGTTGTGGGAAAAAGCGTTTGCAGAATCCCCTGGCCGTCTAGGCCAGGGGATTGGCCTTTGGAAAGCTCATTGTGGGCCATGCGGAAATCGGTAACCGAGAAAGGTTCCTCCACGTTTCGGGTCAGAAAGGTGTCTAGTGGTAGCCAGGGATAGCTCTGGAGATACTCAGCTATCTTAATTGGATCCTCGCCCCGGAGGTAAAAAGGCGTTGGTAGAAGGCATGGAAAGCCTCCTGCTTGTCTGCTGCTCTGATAGCCCAATTAGAGTTGTCTGTCTAGATTTTGGCAATGTGGGACCTAGCATGTTTGTGGCACAGCCTACTTGCTAGGAGAACCTACCTTGTTCTCGTAATACTTTTGTTTGAGGGCGAGGAGGGATCACTCAGCCTTGTTGACCCGATGTGCCAAAAGCTAGCCACATAGAATAGCTAGTTGTTGCTTGGCCCTAGTTAGTTGTTGCTTGGCATTAAGTGTAAGACACTGCATCTCAGTGCGCTCTAAGGCAAGAATGCCTTCTGAAAGCTTCACTTCGAACAGGCACACCTCTCGGGTCCTGGCTATGGAAATGGAGGTCATCACTTCTCACATAGTAGCTTCAAACCCATTCCAGAGGATGTGAGGGGTCTGTCGGGTAGAGAGTTAAGCGCAAAATATTCAGGTATGGCCTCTTTTATAGCTGCCCTATAAACAGGATCTTTCAAGAGCGTGGGAGAGCACTTGGGGCACCGGCGCACTGTGTCCAAGTAAGATCAACATGCGCATAGTCTGAAATGGAGATATTTGTGATCCTCACAGATGTGAGGGCACTCAGTGGGGAAGAGGTGACGAACAGGTCGTCAATACGGGAGTAGGATGAGTGTACATGTCAATAAAAGGAGTAATCCTTCATAGCTGGGTGCAAGTATTGCCAGGCATCAACCAGACCTGCATCTCGGAGCTCCTTCCTAAGTACCCCAGACATAACTCCCATGCCCTGTACGTATGCTGTGTTTCTGTCCAGGTCGGGGTCCGAGATTATAGTGAAATCACACCCCACTGCAATATTGCCTCTGCCAATAGGTATTCTGAGAGGGTCTGTTGTATGAATGCATCCTGCACTTTGTTTGGGTCATAGAGATTAAGGAACGTAAGGGTGTCTCTACCCCTTTCAATAGTTAGAGTAAGGAATCACCCACACGGATCCATAGTAATTTTAAGAGCTTTTTTGTAAAAACCCCTCTTACATAATATAGTGATGCCTTTGGTCTTAGAAACAGTGTACGCCAATGGTAGAGCGGGTATCTAGGATGACCCATGCAGTGGCAATCGGTTCGAAGCTGATGTTCGGTTGGCCGGTGAGTCTCAGAAGCAGATCAGGCGTGATACATGGATGTACTCTACTTACATTACTTTTCTTCAGCCAAGGAGTGAGCATGCTGCAGCTTCATCTTTTGGAGATACACAACAATGTCTGTCTTCGCATAGTGCAAGTCTTGTCCAGCCTTATTGTTGTGGTGAAGGAAGCTGGCTCTGTGTTTCCTATACCAAATTAAGTATATTGTGCAGAGAGTCCAGTGGATCTCCAGAGGTATAACAAAGGCTAAATTTGATAATCACTAGCAGCTGAACATTTCAGCATATATATTATGTTATTGGTATCACAGGTGGCATTTACATTTAAGTTTATTTTATGTCCTTTCATTGGGTGGTTGATGCTCTTGCCTTCAATGATGTTATTACAGTTACTGCAATTTCTACAGGTAATAGTACCCTTAAATTTCACTTTAGGTCTTGTATCCGGGACATGTTTTATGATTTCTCCCAAATTTTTTGCTCTATTGAATGCAAAGACTGGCATTTCTGCAAATATATTTTGGAAGTCTGGTTCCGCCTGAAGTAAAACCCAATGTTTTTTTATTATCTTTTTGTATAAAATACTAATGGTAGAAAATTTACTGACGCAAGTGATTTTCATTTCCTTGTCAACTTTAGTGGCTGTCAAAAGGGCATTTCTTTCTTTAGGTTGTACTCTTTCCATGGCTGATTTAAGGATAGAGGACATAAAATAAACTTAAATGTAAATGCCACCTGTGATACCAATAACATAATATATATGCTGAAATGTCCATGTGGGAAAGCTTACATAGGTCAGACGGAGCGCAAATTGAAAGTAAGATTAAATGAACATAAGAGCAACATCAGGACAAAAGCACCCAAATCAGTGGTAGCTACACACTTCATTGAGGCCAATCACCAAATAAGTCAACTAAAAACATGCATTCTGGAAGTGGTAGAAAAAAGGCCTGACAGAGACAACAAAAAGATGTTGCTGATGCGAGAAAACTACTGGATATACTTTCTACAAACCCCAAAACTAAGGGGAATGAATGAACAGACGGAATTCGGTTGCTATTTATAAAGATCTAATACATAGACTTTGGCAGACTATTCGCAGATTTTTATCATATTTGTCTTTAATGTGTTGATTGTTTATTCCATTTTCATATTTACAAGACTATGCAATTATCAATATGTATAACATCATCTCTGTGTTGAAGTATGCGATTTTATGTTTATTTCCACCATGATACTAGAAGACATTTCAGCAACTTGGGTAACGTTTTAAAAATCTCCATTTCTAGATACAATTCATGAGGTATCTAGTGAGGCCCCTTTAAGACTGTTTGTTTATGTTTAACCCGCCCGCTATATACGTTATCACTAGCACCACGCCTCTTGTTCACCTCATACATCACACGCCGGCATCCCCGCATGAGCGATAATGGGCGCAGCTTCGCTTTAGGAAGCAGCCTCGAATCAAAAATCACAGGGGATTGATTCGGTTAAGGTGATCAGAGGCTGGAATCAAGGTAAATACTATTAAGTGTGCATTGCCTCTGACACCATAGATCTCGCAAATTATTTGTTTTCAAAGTCCTATTTATTGACAATGACTGCTTAAATACTTTTAGCACATTACTTTGCGAATAGTTCAAAGGTACACATTGGGTGTAAACAAATCGTTTGTGATTATCTCCTTATATAATAAAGCACATTCAACATATATTACAACAAATAACTTGCTAACATCAAAGTAAATCAACGTGAGACAAATAGACAATACACAGTAATGAAATTAATGAGTTCGTATATCAACATTATCCTTAGAAATTGATATTTTGGGGTCCTACTGGGAATCTAGGAAAGATTTTATGAGTATCCTAGGGGTATGGTATCAATTTTTCCCTCAAAGGAGTAATTAATTGTCCTGTATCTGGCCAGGGAAAGTAACTTGTTTCAAAAAGAGTTTTATGCCTTAGTGTGAGATACGTCTCTCACTGTATGTCCTATTATTTAACTGGATCATAGGGCATGCATTTCTCCTGGCTCTGGAGTTGAGCCTACGCGTTTCGACCTTTTAAATCTTGACAGGAGAAGTTGTTTGGACAGGTCTTCATCAGGGCTCGCTGTAGGTGCTGTAGAACATCATGTTACACCTGGGGAAGGGTTGTAAGGGGCATGTTTTAGTACTTTGATCTGAGATATGGGAACGTAAGCAGTGCTTTTTTGGTGTTTTCAGGTGCTGGTTAGTGCATATTTAGATCACGTACCCAATATAAGTGGAGGCGGTTCTGCATGTCTTATTTACAGGTTAGTCGCAGAAGTCGGTATGGTGATGGTTCACACGGTGGCGTTGTGGAACTGTGAACCCACAGTCTGGATGTACTGCGAAAAGAGTGAGAAAATGAATTCAATATCTTGGTGTGTCGATAGCGTCCTATAGACATATGACATGTTGCATTGGGGAGCCTAATGCATAGTTTGTGGGTAAAGGAGAACGTGAATGCGCCTGTTTTTTATGTCTTTTAGTACGTAGAGAGGCTTCACTTCGTCATTAAGTCTGATGCGGAAAGCTACTTGGAGAGACTGGGGCCCGCCATGGGCATCGCGTACCTGGGGGTGGGTTGGTGACCGGTGTCCGCTTTTCTTTCTTCTTTTTTATTTAATTTAAATTCGGCACGGCATCCTCTCGCGGAGCAGTCTATCCGCGGGATTGAGGACCGAGGGGTAACTGCCTTTCTTTAGCCTCGGCGTCTCCTCGCAAAGCGTTTCGCCACTCGACAGGGTCCCGCTGTGTTGAGGTTTGAACAGCGCGCGTCCGGCGTTGAATCTTTCACTGGGAGTGTGAAAGAAAGAGGCTTGCTCATTGGTGGACTCGCCGGCGTGTTTGCAAAGGCGCTCCTGATTGGTCAATGTCTGCACATCGTGAGCATGTGATCTCGTTGCTAAGAGATCGGGATGCTTTTTACGATCGACATAGTTGAAGGCTGTGATTATTACACTGGGTTTCTGAGGCTTTGTGTTATGATTAGCACGTGAAGCTGGATATTTCCGCTAATTCATTTAATCCATGGTTTACAGTGTCAAGATACATGATGGTTTTCGCTTCCTGCTTTGACAAGTTATTGGCCACATCTTTACCTTTGACATATTTTACCACTGTCCATTTGAAGTCGTCTGGTCCATGGTTCTTTTCAATACAGTGGGGGACCATAGGTGCATTTTCTTTCTTACATCGAATCCTGGAACGGTGTTGGGATATTCTTGTTTTTATGGGTTGGCTCGTTTTGCCAACATACGCAAGTCCACATGGGCATATGACACAATAGATAACGTTACAGGTGTTACAGTTTGTGAACAAGTCGTGTTTGATTTGTTTTTGGCCGTATGAGAATATTGATCCTTCTATAGTACTGTCGCAGGAAATGCAATTTCCACATTTGTGGTGTCCTCTGACAGGTGGAAGGTTCAGAAGTGACTGAATGGAACTTTCTTGCCTTGGCAGTGATGTATCTGCTCGGACCAGTTTATTTCTCACACTCTCGTTCTTTTTCAGTGCGAAGATTGGTGGGGCATCGAAGGGTTTCAGGCTCCGTACTGTGTTCCAATTTTTGGAGACTATTTTCTTAATTTCTGTGGTTGCTCCAGAAAAGGTTGTCACACATACGATTGGAGTTTCTTCCTTGTTCTTTTCTTTGGTGATCAAGAGAGTGTCTCTAGGGATGTACCAAGTTCTCTTCATGGTTCTCTTCAATAACTTCTTAGGATATCCTCTCTCGCTCAACTTCTGGATCAGCTCCTGGGCATGGAAGAAGTAGTCAGTTTTCTTTGTACAATTCCTACGCAATCTCATGAATTGACTTAGTGGTAAGTTTTCGCGGAGATTGCGTTGGTGGAAGCTGGAGAAGTGTAGGAAGGTGTTCCGGTCAGTCTCTTTGGTATATAAGGTGGTATACATGATGCCATCCTCGTGTTTAACCATCAGGTCCCAAAAATTAATTTGTGTTTTATTGTATGCCAATTGTATCCCACTGTTTTTGCCCCCAGTGTAGCGGGGCTCTATGTGTTCGATTTTGAGCAAAAATACATTCTATCATCTGACAATCCCTATATTGACCACATAAAATTCTGGCGAAGATATATAGACGATGTCCTAACAATCTGGCAAGGCCCACAAGAGACATTAATGTCATTTATAACGTGGCTCAATAACTGCGACCCACACCTGCGCTTCACACATAGCACAGACAAGAACAAAATGGTTTTTCTGGACATTGAAATTCAAAAAGAAAATGACAACCTTACAACAAAAACCTATTTCAAACCCTCAGCCAAAAACAACCTGTTGAGATATGAGAGCTTTCACCCTCGCCCTCTGAGGGAAAACCTGCCCTATGGCCAATATCTGCGACTACGAAGAAACTGTAGCAAGCTGGCAGACTACAAAAATCAGGCGGAAGATCTCACTAAGAAACTGAGAAACCGTGGTTATCCGTCCAAAATTATCAAGAAATGCCAAAAAAGAGCAAGAAACCAACCCAGACAAGCCCTACTGGAGGATAAAACCAAAAACAGCGAAACAATACCTCTCACTTGCGTCACAACCTATAACGCTATATCCAATCAAGTGAGTAAAAGCATAAACAAACATTGGTCCATACTCAATTCAGGTAACTTCAAATGGGACAAACCACTTTTTTAATACAAAAAAGCACAAAGTTTAAAAGACAGCTTGGTCAATACCAGACCCAAGACTACAACAACCAACAATAACCCCAGCATCACACAGATTTGGGGGCTCACACCCGTCACAGGACACTCAAGGTGTGGAGATTGCAGTGTATGCCATCTCACTGACAATACCAAGACTCTAAATCTTGAAGAAGGCAAAGTCTGGGAACAAAGATCCCATACCAATTGCAATAGCAGCAATGTTATATACCTGATCAAATGCACATGTGGAAAACCCTACATAGGAATGACCACACGCAAGGTAAAGCAGCGCATCTGTGAACATCGAAGTACCATCCGATGTAAGAAAAATACAACCAGACTCACAGACTACTTCCTGACGGTAACACCCCGAACGACATGAAGTGGACAGTGATCGAACAAATACAACCAGGTCCCAATGTACAATCCCGCCTCTTCGAAAAAGAACAACGATGGATTTATAGACTCTCAACCCACAAGATGGGCCTGAATGACAATATTCCATGGGCATCTCTCTTAAAGTAAAATATGTCTTCCTTTATCCTATGAACCATGCGCTAGTAACATTCCCCACTGATGGCTGACACCTCACCATTATCCCATTTCTGATCCTTAAAAGTACCCACAGTACAATAAGGTGACCCTACACCAAATTTGGATTGAACTATGCTTTTTTGCTTTATATGGAATACTTTCCCAGGGCATAGTCATTGTCTGTGGTCTAAGTCTGCTTCACCCTTATGTCCCCCCCCCGAACCCTTCGGTCATCTCAAATGGCCCTGCTATCAGTCCCTAGATTCAAGCGGAAGAAACACGGTGGCCTCAGGTTTTCATTTTTAGCCCAGTCGTTTTGGAATTCTTTACCCCTTTCTCTTAGGTTGTCCTCCCCTTACTCCAGGTTCAGATCTTCCCTTAAAGCGTTCCTCTTCACTGAGGCTTATAATTAGCTGTTTTAACTGTTATGTTATTTTCTGTCTCTCCTCCCTGCTCCCTCTGTATAGCGCCAAGGAACCTAAAGGTGTTAGTGGACTCAAAAAGTTCATTTAACATAACATAACATAACATAACATAACATAAATCATATTTCACTGCTTTGCTGCACTGCATTAACTTATTATTCAGCATTACCCACCCTATATTAAGGTAACTCCACCCCCTACTGGAATTGACCCAACCTCCGTTTCCACATTTCATTGTTTATGTTTCATTTCATTACTTTGCTGCATTCCACTAAACCAGCATTTAGCATATTCCAGCCTGCGCATCCGCAGCGCTTGGCGTTCTATCACCATGGATACCAGCCGCACCTTCCGGCTTTCCGTAGCCTTCCACGGGATCGTGACGCTGTCACTGTTAGACCTGGCACCTTAGCGTGAGTTTCCCTTCCACTTTTTGCTGTTGTGCCTCAGACGTTTTGCTGGTGTCCGCCGCTCAGGGCACTGCGCCACGGCCAACCCGTGCTGCAGTGCAAGTGCTCCCTATGAAAAGTGTAACTGTGATTGATATTCCTGATTGGTTCATTGGATTTACTGTCAGTCCCCAGTAAAGTGGACCAGGAGTGCCAGGGTTTGTAAATGCCAATACTGCTAGTGGGCCTGCAGCGCTGGTTGCGCCACCCACAGAAGCAGCCTTAAAATGTGTCTAGGGTCTGCCATTGCAGAACCTGTGTGCAGTCTGGTACTGTCATGCTGGCTGGGCAAGTGCACACACTTGCCAGCCCCTAAACCTTCCCTTAACTTCATATTACTCACCCCTATTGTAGGCCCTAGGGCAGGGTGCATTGTAAGTGTAAGGTAGGACAAGCCCTGATGTGTGTGGCATGTCCTAATAGTGAATTACTGCCAAATTCGTTTTTCACTATTGCAAGGCTACCTTCTCCCCTTAGGCCAGAATGGGCTGCTGGAATTATTACACTCTATAATCCTAGCAGGCTCAGGGAACATGGTAGAAATTAATGTTTAGTATGCCTGAACTCAGAATAATAAAATACTTCTTTTAGTAAAGTTTATTTTAATATCCTGGGTTTGCAAATGCTACTTTTAGAAAGCTAAACCAACAATGGTGGTTGAGCCCAATGGGAGGGAGGGTAGGCAGGGCCACACTAACGTGAATAAAAAAGATTTGCCTATGCCTCCAAGTATATGAATTAACCACTGAATGAATACGGATAAACAATACTTTTATTAGTTTACCCAGACAATAACTTTTTGTCGTTGAGTCAATACTTGGTTGAACAATTTTTCATTATACAAAAACAGACAATGAATCACCATCAACTTCATTTCTAGCCATATGTGATTCAGAAAACGATTTGTGCATATATACAGTGCAAGGGTTTAAGTGAAAAGCATTTAAAGAAAAAAACATTTAGTCGTACATATACAGTTTATGCATGGACATAATGCATCAAAAACAAAGTGAGAAAACCTAATCAACAATTCACAATAGAAAATCACAAATGTAAGGAGGAGAGGGAGGAAATATTTTTCAAAGATCGACTCCCTACTCATGAACTGAATTCATTTTTCTAATTCTCTAGTATTCAGAAAGAAAGCCCATTTTATACATAACTGACATAGACCACTAATGTCAAGTCAAATGCCGACGCGTTTCGAATCCTGTTACGTTATTTGCAGGATTCTCATCAGGGCGGTGTGATTCTAGTCCATGGGAACTGTTTGTAAAAAGAAATGAAAATTGTTTGTTTAACAAACTTAGTCCTCTAGCCAATTCTATTCATGAGCTATACACGCATCATGGTGCGGCATACCTTTTAGTTTATTGCCCCAAGTGGCTTCTGTTTGAAAATATCGTCTATGGCAGGCGGGTCTGGGCTGCAACAGAGCAAGATTGGTATCAGTAATCCATTGTGCTTGGGTTGATAGTACCAGATAGCGGTGAACAAGGATTTAAAAGTTACCTTTAGTCTTCACAACCCAAAGGCTGGTGTGCCGGTAACGGAAATTAATTTTCAATGCTGGCGCATTATTTTCTCCTAGGAGAAAAATTGGGAAAGAGGGGTTGGAATCGATCTCAATTAAAATTGACTTGCACAGAAGCCTCGCATGGGGAACTTACTTTTGAATGAATCAACACGGGCGGGAAAATCCTCACCGGTATTGGGAACAGCGCAGTGTCCGTTCTGTGGAGCAAGGAGAAAGGAAGTGTCACTAGTTTTACTTCGTTGCGCTTTCCGTGAAAGCAACAAGACAGACGCGGGTCATAGTGTGCAGGGGTCATGTTCTTACCATAAATCAACGCGGAGAGCTCCGCTGGTACGTCCTGCTTCCAACCGGCACACTCTGTATTTGGTTGTCCGAGGCAGCGCCGGTGCTCACAAAAATAAAGACATGTGATCCGCTCTCGTCCAATCAGAGCTACAGTGGTTGCTGGTGCCTTATGGGAATTGAAGTCCAGGATATGGGTTTATGCCCGATTGATCTCACTAAGAGTGTTAAGACCCTTATTCACACTGTCAAATCTTAGTATTAGATATGCCTCCTTGCGAAGTAACATGTTTTCAACATCTGGATAACGTTTAGGGTCTAACCAAACTAGTGGTGTCCATTTGAAATCATTTTCAGTGTGGTTGAACTGCTGTATGGTCACCCCGTAAGAGGACCACTGAGTTTGGTAAAGGAAGGCTGGGAGCAATCTCCCAGGAAACCTCCCCAGAATGTATATAGTTACATGCTGGCCTTCAGAAACCAGACCAGGTGCTTCAGACAACTTGCTGAGGCAAATCTGGAAGCCAGCCAGGAAGAGATGAAGCGGTGGTACGACCAGAATGCCACTCTGGTAGAGCTTCAGCCTGGACAAGAGGTGTGGGTCTTGGCCCCAGTGGAGCCTTGTGCACTTCAGGATAAGTGGACAGGTCCATTTGAGGTTGTGGAGCGCAAGAGTCCGGTAACCTACTTGGTGGACATGCAGACTCCCAGGAACCCTTTGAGGGTCCTACATGTTAACCGCCTGAAGCCCCACTTGAGAAGGTCCGAAGTGGGCATGTTGTTGGCAACTGATGATGGAATGGAGGAGGAGTCTGAGCCTCTTCCTGACCTCTTAGTGGCCTCTGAGAAAGATGGGTCAGTGGATGGAGTTAACCTCTCACCCACCCTGACCCCTGAGCAACAGGAAGACTGCCGCCAACTGCTGGGGCAGTTTCCAGATCTGTTCTCCCTGGTTCCTGGTGTCACAGATTGGTGCGTCCATGATGTGGACACAGGAGACAGCTTACCTGTGAAGCATAAGGCTTACAGAGATGCTTGCTCTTAGGGTGGTTGAGTCCTCCAGCAGTCCTTGGTCCAGCCCCGTGGTCTTGGTCCCAAAGGCTGCTGCGCCGGGAGCCACACCTGAACTCCGGTTCTGTGTGGACTACAGAGGACTCAATTCAGTCACCAAGACTGACGCGCACCCTATCCCCAGAGCTGATGAGCTCATTGATCGGCTAGGGGCTGCCCGGTTCCTCAGCACGTTTGATTTAACGTCTGGATACTGGCAGATCGCCTTGACCGATGGGGCAAAGGAGAGGTCAGCATTCTCTACACCAGATGGGCATTTCCAGTTCCGGGTTATGCCATTTGGAATGAAGAATGCCCCTGCCACCTTTCAGAGGTTGGTCAACCAGGTGTTGGCTGGGCTGGATGAGTTCAGTGCCGCCTACCTGGATGACATCGCAGTGTTCAGTGGCACCTGGCCAGAACACCTGCGACACCTCTGGGAAGTGTTGACGGCCCTGCGCAAGGCAGGCCTCACAATCAAGGCAAGCAAGTGCCAGATTGGGCAGGGTTCAGTGGTGTACTTGGGACACCAAGTGGGGAGTGGCAAGGTGGCACCCTTGCAACCCAAAATTGAGACCATCCTGGCTTGGGAACCCCCCAAGACCCAGACTGCAGTGAGAGCCTTCCTGGGGCTCACTGGGTACTACAGGAGGTTTGTCAAGGGCTATGGCACTATTGTGACCCCCTTGACAGAGCTGACTTCTAAGAAGCAGCCCAGGCATGTGATTTGGACTGACACCTGTCAGAAGGCTTTTGACACCCTGAAGACTGCCATGTGCACGGCGCCCGTGCTCCTGGCTCCTGATTTCTCCAAAGAATTCATAGTGCAGACAGACGCTTCAGAGCATGGTGTAGGGGCTGCTCTCTCACAGATGACTGAGGAGGGCTGGGACCAACCTGTAGCCTTCATCAGTAGGAGGTTACTTCCACGGGAAAGTAGGTGGAGTGCAATAGAGCGAGAAGCATTTGCTGTGGTCTGGGCGCTGAAGAAGCTAAGACCCTACTTGTTTGGGTCTCACTTCCGGGTTCAGACGGACCACAGGCCCCTCAGATGGTTGATGCAAATGAGGGGTGAGAACCCGAAACTGTTGAGGTGGGCCATCTCCCTACAGGGTATGGACTTTACGGTGGAACACCGCCCTGGCACAGATCACGCCAATGCTGACGGTCTGTCCAGATTTTTCCGCCTTAGTGATGTGCTCAGGCTGCCCCTGTCTTCACAATGCTGGCTCCGCCCCCCTGGGGAGCGGCTGATGTGCCTGCCCTCACACTGAATGCAGAAGCAGAAGTACCCACCACAAGTGCTCAGGGACTGAGAGCAGTTATGCAAAGGCCCCCCTGGCCTGTAAGAACAAAAGAAACTGGGTATAAAAGTAGGAGCCCTGCTCCTTGTAAATTAGATCCTGTTTGTGCTACAGAAGAAACTCTGCCCGAAGAGAAGGACCTGGAAGAAGACTACAAGGAAGAGTGCTGTCTCTGGCCTGTGTCTGGTGCCTTGCTGCAGAAGGAGAGGAAAGAAAAGACTACAAGAGACTTTTGCTTTTATTGAACTTTGTGCCAAACTCCTGAAAAGATCTCCAAGGGCTTGCTGTGGAACTTGCCCCCTGACCAGCGCCCCAGGAACAGTGGGCGCTACTCCACCCCCCTGGAAGAGAAAGCTGCTGTGAGCCGTGTATCTGCCCTGCACCCCTACGGAGGAGAGCGGAGTGCGCAGTGGGAAAATCACTGTGCCCTCTGAGAGGCCCTTGGCACCCCCGTCCCGCCGAGCACCACAACTGCTATCTGGCAGGCCCCAGCTGACATCGCCAGGACCAGCCTCGCTGGCCCCAGCACCGTGCCTGTCGCCTGCCTAACTGCGGTCTGCACCGCAAGAACTGACCTTGTCTTGTGCCTGCCTGCTTCACCGAAGAAGTTGCCCTGAAGCCCCCGCCGCCGCCGTCTGTAAGCTGCAGCGGCGTGGGGAGAGAAGGATTCCACGCTGTGCGCACAGAGGCTGTGTTCGTGCCTCACACTGCTGCCCGGGGCCCTGCCCCCTCTTGCCAGACCGGGAGCACTTCGCCGGAAGATCTGACCCCCCCCCGCAACGCCGCCCTCCTGAACCGAGCCGTAGCTCGAATCTACAAAGGAAGACACCGCGACGTGGGACCCGGAATCGACCCCGGCATCGTCCGCCCGGACCCCCCCTCTCAAGGACTCTAAGGTACTGTTGGCTGCTGAAGTGCGCCGCGCTCTGGACACGGAGTCCGTGAGGCGCACACCCCTCGTCCCCTGTTGGCCCCCGCTCTGTGCGCTCTGAACTACGAGACTCCGGGAAGCTGTCCCGCAGCTCAGTTCGAGACGCACTGCCAGCTGAACGCCTCGTACTCTCACCGCCCGGTACGCCCGAACCGTGAGAGTCAGCGAGGCCCCTTTTTGCCGGTAGTGTACGGGACGCCTCTCAGCCTACGAGGTGCATTGCAAACCTTGCCCGCACCCTTGAGGGGCCTCTTCTAAAAAAATCGCCACCCTTGACTGTCCGCTCTTTGGGTTCCTAAACTCTGTGCGCATCATCCCCTTTAAGTCGATCAGGCCTGGAACGTGCGCTGAGAATTGTGCGCTTGTGACTGGGGGGCCGGTACGTCTCATTCCGGCCATCATAGTGTACGCCGCGCACACCTGCTCACGCGGAAGGCGTGAGGGTTGATAGGGACTTGAATTGGGAGCCGAACAAAGCGCACAGAAGCTCTAGGGAGCCCCGTACTTTCCTGGAACTGGGTAAAAGACCCCAAAGATCGCATTCAGTAACTGTGGCACTCTTTTTGAGGGGTAAAGACTACTTTTGATTTAGGAGCTGAATAAGAACTGTGGCACATTACAAGTAAACTGGAACCGCTATTTGAATTCTGAAAGACTGTATTTACAAGCCTGCTTTGAAACTATATATAAAGATATATTTTTCCTAAATACAGTCTGGTGTCATTGTGTGGTGGGTTGATGGTGGGTGTATGTGACATTGCAATTGTTTAACCCTAATCTTGAAGGTAAACCCTTGCCCTGACGTGGAAGAGAGGGTCCCTGCTTGTCGCCAGTGCTGCACTGCGCCAACCAGAGACTCCCCTTTCCAACAGTCACCATGTGACCGCACCCGGAAGCAACGCTCCCTTCATTACCGATACCAACTCGCATGGCATTACTAGCCGAGCAGCGGAAGGTAGAAGTGGGTTATTGGCCTTACACGTCACCGGTAAACTGTAAGTATGTTGTGCTTTTTCTTCCCACAGAACCCTTCATTTCTAGTTTGGCATTTACCGCGCACCATGATAAAACCGAGGCGGTCACTCATCTTGCCCCTCGGCACTTAGCGCACCCGCCTCTCATTACCAGTAAATATTCCATATTATTGCAGAATATGTCGCACCGCGTGATGAGCCTACCCCCTGCCCGCCGAAGCATTTGACAGCACTAAAATAAGTAAGCCTCTCCCCTGCCATGCAGTATTTGTGTGCCTCTCAATGTTACATGTTTGTAAGTCCTTGTACGTCATTTTCTATATTACAAGCATAATTTGCACCCTGATTTTCCTGACCACCATAGTCGGATATACAGAACATGATATCGCGCCGTGTGTGGTATTTACAAGATAAATGTGGAATTGCGATAAAAATTAAAATAATTCATGCGATAGAGTACGCACCTATTGATACGTATACCTGTCCTGGCACCATAATAAGCCCCCCACGGACACCTGAATATCACGCTGCTGATCACAAGAAGTTTTCCTAATTACCGTGGCATGAAGTATGAAAGCACTGATACACAGCACGACTTAACAGGCTAGTAAGAATGATCACGCCTGACAACTGTTTACTTTCTCTCTTCTCCACAGGTTTTTCATTTTCTTATTACATATGCTCATCAAATATTTTTTTTGAGCATTTTACCACTGGCAATTTTGCCAAGAGGTATACGAGGTTTTTGATAGGGTGTGCCTTTTAGGGGGCCCACACCGTCCATCTCCTTGTTCATGGTCCTGATGAATACCGGGTACTAACCCATATGGTAGAAACATGTTGACCAACACACCACTACACGTATAGAGATACTTTGGTCGTAACTCCCCTCCCAGTATCTCCCCCCCTTTTTTAACATTGTCCAGTTGCTTTAAAATAAAATTCATTTTTTCAAGTTAAACCAGGACAATTTTTAACATTTATTTTTGCACCTTCATTCACAACCTGCTCCACTGTACTACAGGTATCGAAGCACACCCTGGTGACGCTAGCCCACCAGGGTGGACCCCGATGATGAAGCATGTCACCACTAGGTTGGTGAGTGAGGGGTTTCTTACAAAAGGATGAATCCTTCCCTTTCATCATTGAAAACCCCCCTTTAGGAAACCTTCAGCTTTACTTCGGGTGATACTTCTCTATTTGTTTTATTTATATTTCTTTAGAGCCCAAAGAGGCTCAGGGGCATTGCTTGTTGTAGAGCCTGCGAGGCTCCAACGTTGGCCCCCATTATCTACACAGCTGCCCAGCACTTAGCGGGCAGCTGCTCCGTTTAGGCCCCTGACTTTGGGACGCAGGGCGTCCTAGCCCTAGAGAGGCCAGTTGGCCTAGGGACTGTGAGAAGTTGGCCTGATATATGATGCTCACTAATTCTAGTAATCACCTTGGATCAGTCCAAACAACCCTTATGGTGATTGGTTGTAAGTCAACCTTATAGACCAGCTATCCTAATGGTAGCATGGACAAAGCAGTCTTAGGCTAAACTCTTTTGGCATGTGAAGCCAGCTGTTTTACCACATATAACCCCTTGAATACCAAATGAAAGGACACCACACAGGTAGTTATGAAAATAAACAAGATATTTATTAACTAACAAACACCTCTGAAATCTTTATGAGATCAGAGGGCTAAGCACATGACAAGACTCTTAGGAAAAATACGTTGAATTTGCACGATTTACAATGTTGCCCTAGGGGCACAACAAACCATATACTAAGTAAGTGGAATGTGAAAGTCGATAGAAGAATTGGAGCTGTCCAGAGGCTGTAGGATCACTGGGACTACACTATCCTAACTTTAGGTAAGTAATAGGAGGCCCACAGAACGCGTGTTCAGAGTGTGAACTCACACGTGAGATGCGTAACAACGTCTATGGACAGTACAGTTCAAGTAAAAGGTGAGTACGGACAATCCTGACTAGTTAGGACTAAAGCACTAGGAGGGCCAATCTACCCTTGAGCACCAAAATGCTTGTGTTACCTCACCCACAGGCTGCGGGTGCATAGGTGCGAAGTCATGTCGGGTTCCGGTGTTGAAGTCTATGGAGCCTGGAAGAAAAGATGCTGCAGGCGACCAGGAGGAAGATGTCCGGTGTGATCCAAGGGTGGATCAGCGAAGAGGAGAACCTGAAAGCAGAGGGGACTATGTTCAAAGTCACTAGCCAGGGACTGGAGTGGACCCAGGAGTGGAACCAGAAGTCGTTGTCGCGATCAGGTGAAGAGTGGACGCTTGTCTCTGCAGCCACGTGGACCAGGAGGTGTCTTCGACGACCAGGATGGAGGCACGAGCTGTCCCACGCAGGCTCTCGCTGTCGGCGGTGTCGGATCCGGATTTGGAGTCAACAGGCCTTGGCAAAGGCAACCTACGCGTTGAGTAGAAACAGCGTCTGGAGTGGACCAGGAGGGTCCGGGGTGCTTCTCCTTTGCAGGGAAGCAAGGGCCAGTTTGGAGCAACCAGACCAGCAGATTGGATTTCAAGGTTCGTCGTCTAGGAGGTCACTAGCCAGCCGGCAAGTGACCAGACGTCGAGCCGCAAACAGGCAGAAGGGCCCCACGCAGATCTCGTGGATGCTGGAGGGCTGGTCTTCGGTGCAGGAGCTGCTCGGGGTCGGGGCTTCTCAGTCCCCAAAGCACATGGTCGAGGTTACCTCAGTAGTCGTGCTGGAGCGAAGTGCTGCTTCTTCCAAGATGGCCGGTCCCACGTGTCTCGTCGCACCCACGGATCTCAGCTGTGCTGCAGATGTAGGTAGAGGTCAGAGAGGTCTGGGAATCCGGGTCTCGTTGGGCTCTGAAGTCTGGATCCTCGAGGGAAGACGACAAAGGGAAGCCGCTGGAAGCTGATGGTGCCTGCTTGTGCAGGGTGGACACTCCTTGCCCACAAGGGAGATTTCTTCAGTCTTCTTGGCAGAAAGTCCAGAGTTTCTTCTTGTTTAGTTTCAGTTCAGGATTAATCTAATTTGGAATGGGACCAGCTCCTACCTTTATCCTGCTAAAGGGGGCTGTACTACGACTAGGTCCCTCCTATGGGTGGGACCAGGAAGGAGGGTGGTAACACCCCCTATCCTTTGTCCGGTCTTGCGCCAGAGCTGGGGCTGGAGAGCCCCAGGAACTGGTTTAGACCGGTGTATGCAGAGAGACACCTTGTGTGCCCCAGGCATGTCTCATTCCTTTCAGCCCTGTCCTACCCAATACACAAAATCCTGTCTGGGGTGGTGCTAGCACCTCCCCAGGCAGGAAACCCTTTGTCCAAGCCTCCCTCGCTGGAAGGACTCCCAGCAGCAGGAGGTCAGACTTGTGTCTGTGGTGGCAGCATCCATTTTGTGATGCTGAGGCTCGGGTTAACTTTAACCGGGGTTCACAGTTCGGTACATGTCGTGTCCCTCTAGAAGGGTTGAATGCTAACCCCGTTGCCAGAACTGGCGAGGGGGTAGTATTCCAATTCGTATGACACCTTACTCGACATGTTTTGATAATGCTATGCCAAAGTTAGCAATAACCGCAAGGATTAAAATGCACTTAAGAGTATATGGTATAGCGTTATCATGGAAACAGCTAAAGAACTTGGTTCCGAAAGCTGTACACAGGCTCAGCTTATGCGAAAGCACTATCTCACATAATTCCAAGCACTCTGCCTCCAGGATTGTTAAGGCCTGCCATAGGAGTGACTTATAGGAGTATATGTGTCCATTTTTAGCTTTAGATATAGGTATACTATATCTAAAGCAAAGGTGATTACACCACCTTGCCCCAGCTGATTGATGAGCCAGTTGTGTCAGATTTGGAGGGCTAGCCAGAGGTGGCATAATACATGCTGCAGCCCCTGGTAGGCCTTGGGTTCACTTATGCCCTGGGTACCTATGGTACACTGTACAAGGACTTACAAGAGTGACCCAATACCAATTGGTAAATGCACCTAAGGTACATGGATGTCAATTTAGAGCGAGAACATCTAGGCTGTGGATCTGATTAGCAGGCCCACAGCCAGGGAAAGTCGTAAACCAGTGAAGCAAAACGCAAAAATCTGGGGTGACCATAGGATTGCAGACCCTACCCTCCTACAGGGACTGCCACAGGTGGTGGCTTATGTGAGTGCTGCACAATTGTTTTTACACCTCTGAATGTGTTTTGATGCGTCATGTGCTATGTGTTCTTGCCTAGACCCCTAAATGTATGGTGATACTTAGGTGGTTGCTTTTCTCCTGGGACAGGTGTTGCTAGTGCGGTCCGGGTTCCCTGCGTGACATTCTCCTAGGGTGGTTGGGGTTGCGTAAGTGGTACTTATCTCTTACCAGTAGTTACTGGTTGTGTGCTTTATGTTCTATTTTGTGCTACAGTGATTTATATTCTATGTTCTAAGTGCTAATTCTACCCAGTGCTAAGTTCTAAAAGTGCTGATTCCTGACAGTGGTCCAGGTGGCCCTGTCTTGTACATATCCCCTGTGAATTCTGCCCGTGCCTGTTGGCACATTGTAAAGTGTGTGTTTTTATTTAATGTGTTTTGGTATAATACAAAAGCTATTGTTAGACGGACCGGGAGGGTCGGCCGAGGACAAGGGGAGAGGTCTCCGGGGAGAGCCGTCTCCAGCGATCGTACAGACGAGTACCTTCCCCCCCACAGAGGTACACCACACAGAAATAAGGTTTAACGTTGTGTGGAGTTTCCTTTGTGGTGGGCCTTGGGTGTTGTTGCTGGGTGCACACGCAAACACTTAACCTACATAGCCTCCAAGTTTAGCCTTGCTGCTCGCGCCACGTTACCTAGAGGGTGAGCAGGGGTTATCTTGGTGTGTAACTCCCTTGCCCTGACTTAGGAGTGGTGGTCTCTGACTGACTTTGGCGCAAGCCCTGGCCAGCCAGGGATCCCATTTCTAACAATGTGCAAAAGAAATGCGGCCCACAACGTGCGTACCGTCGGCCATGCATAAAACTAATGACACTTGCATCAAATGGTGGAAGGCGCACTCAATTGAAATATGACAGACAGATTTGTGAGTCCAAATCGATAAACTTCTTTATTTTGGTAATTATACCAGTCAAATCACACAGCCAACGCGTTTCATTCCTTTGATGGAACTTCGTCAGGGCTGAAATGACCATAAAAAACACAAATATATTACACACTACAATGGTACACCACAAATATTTGAAAAGACACCATATAAACAGGAAGGGATGGGATTAAAAACACAACTTCATCTTAATGATGCAAAGATATTAAAACACCCTATACCTATATGCATTATTTCCATGTATATGTATAAAAACCTACATATAAGAAAAACATCAATATATACAAAAATTCACTCATCACATATATATATATATATATACAAAAAAGTCACATATGTATATGGAAAACAAATTACAAGAAAAAAGACAAACAGAAAATATACAGTAAAAAGCATACATACAATAATCAAAAAAATACTCATGACTAAATATACAATTTTCTCATTTGTCTACTTATAGTCATTACTCAAGAGATTTTATACATTTTATTTCATATTGGGGTATCCCTGTGTCTTAGGATCAGATGGATACCAAAGTGCAAAGTTTGCTATATGCAAAAAGGGAGAATATATGACCCTGTAACCAGAATAGAAGGGAAGGAGAGAAGACAAAAGGCAAAGCAGAAGGTGAATCAAAAACAAAATATAAAACAAAAGGTAAGAAACGGACATAACCAGTTCCAAACGTTGCATATTATGACGCATTTTGCAAATTGCAAATGTTATTAACAGAAGCATGTAAAAGTGGACGGGGGTGATGTGGAGACTCCACCCATCTAATCAAACTTTCAGCCATTGTGTGCACTGACAAAAAGGGGAGAAGAGGGAAGGGAGGGGAAAGAAATATATATACTAAATATTAAATAGAATCTCACCAAATATAAATCTGTGTCTATCAGAACAGTTGAGCAGTGTGAGAAGTGTGGCTCAATGGTTAGAGCGGCAGACCCTGATGCAGAAGTCTGGCTCGGGACCAGGGTTCAGTTCCCGCCTCCGCGGGTCTTGGGCTCAATTTCCTTGGACCTGATAATTCTCGCCTCGGTGCCTATTCTTATCATGAGTCCCACTCTGCAACTCTGGGCAATAGCTTGCTTAATCTCCACAACGGCCCCAACAACGCTAGGATGCCCAGCTTCACCTTGGGTGTGTCCAGGAGTGGGCACTTCACAGGGAAAGGCCAGGAAGGGTTTCTCAGCGGTATTCGTACAAGCGCCGAGAGGTCTCCGGGTAGTCGTGCGCTATACAAGTACCTCTACATTTACATTTCAATTAGTGTACAGTGTTGAAGACTGCTGAAAGGTTGAGAAGGGTCAAAGCTGCTATTTCTCCTCGGTTGAGGAGGGTCTCAATATAATTGGTGGCTGCCATCAGGGTTGATTCAGTGCCGTGATTGCTTGGAAGCTGGATTGGGAAGTGTTGAGTAGCTGGTTCTGCTCCAGGTGTATCATGAGCCAGTACATTTGCTAGGAATGAAAACAAAGATATTGGCTGGTAGTTTTTTAATTTGCTGGGCTTGGCGGCAGGTTTTTTGAGTAGTGGTCTGATTTTGGTGTGTTTCCAGGTGTCGGGAAATGTTGCAGTGGTGATAGAGGTGTTGAGTATAGTGGTGAGTTCCTGACCAATCCTTTAGTTGCCAAGGTTGAAGATGTTGTGCGGACATTGGACTGTGGGACCTCCTGAGTGGATGGATTTTATGGTGGAGGTGGTCTCCTGGGTGTAGAGTATGTTCCAGATGGTCAGTGTGTAGTTTTTGTCGGTTACGGTGGTGGCGTATCTGTTGAGTAAGTCCTTAGGTGTGAGTTGGGATTCAGAGTTTCTATATATGGTTGCAATCTTGTCATGGAAGAAGTGGGTGAGGTTCTCGCACAGTTCCTGCGAGGGTGTGATTTTGTTTTCACTGGCAGCCAGGTTGGCCTATCACAGGGAGCTGGTGCTTGTGGCCATGTGGGCTGTATTCCTAATAGCGTGCCCCTAAATTGGGTGACGTCCCCTAGTCAAAGCATCATCCCTTGGTGGGTTGTAAAGTTTTACAATAAGAAATTCACAAACTAAAGTTCACAAAACGTTGTAATGTCTGTATTCCAGATTTCATTTATTTTTCATTCCATTAGGTGTAACCCTGTATTCATGTTTTTTGATCAAATTAAATTGTAACATCCATCCCTTATCCCCAGAGTATAATCCAATGCATTTCGGCTACATGATAGCCTTTATCAGGGACTGAGTTCTATAAAATGAAAACAGGTATATTCAAGTATGAGGATACGTGGGGACATATATTCTGTCAAAAACAAAATCATCTTACAATGCTAAAATAGGTGTCCATTAATGCATCAACATCCGTGATAATAGTACCCATGTTATGGCGACCGTTTAAAAAAAAGGAAAACCGACTATATATAGAAGTGCAGTATTGGGGAGATCGTGACAAATGTATATTCCACTTCGCTTCAGTTAAATCTAACCCAAGGTGAACTAAATCCCATTAAACGGTGCGTGAAGGTTAACAAGTTGTCGGAAAATAAACCTGTAACATGTTAACTCATCAAGTGATGTTAATCAATGCTGGCCGAAGAAGCGGCAGATTGAAGCATGCCATGTGCTTCATTCTCCAAGGTACTGTGTTGTTGGGGGTCCGTGTGACTCCGGGCTCGACGTAGCGCTCCTCGCGGTCGACGCCGAACCTTTGGATTAACTTTGCCTCGAGGTCGTGTAACTCCCGTGTGGGTTACATTGTTGCTAAGAACTGTGTTTCCAAGAAGAAGAGTTGCTTTGATACTAAAGACTTTGTGCTAAGAAGAAACAACGCTTGAACTATTATTTTCCCTTCCAAGAGTATTTATTAAGACTGTGGTATATTTTTGTTGTTATTTGGTCTTGTGCTAAGCCTTATATAAAAATCCTTATTTTTATAATACTACTGTGTCGTGTCCATTTGTAGTGTATTCACTTTATTACTGTATGTGGTCATAAATGCTTAACACACAGCCTCTGGGATAAGCCTGTCTGCTCTGCCAAGCTACCAAGGGGGTGAGCAGGGGTTATCAAAGGGTGTGATCCCCTTGCCCTGACTGGAAAAGGTGTGTCCCTATTTGTCAGAAGTGCATACCTCTGCCAACTAGAGACAGCCGGTTCTAACATTGGACGCAGCGGTGAGGATTTGAACCTTGCATTTATGACCCATGTGCAGTGATTAGTGTGCGCTACTTAGTGAAAGCAGACCATAGCGCAGCCACAATCTAATTTGGAAGGATCCCATTTTTGTTCTCCGCTTTTCTGAAACTTGACTTTTCGAACACTGCCAGTTTTGACCATGAGTGACACTGGAGTCACTACCCGTTGTTGTTGTGGAGGAATTTGATAGAGCGAAGATACAGGTCTACAATTTGGAGGAGCTGAAATCCTTTTGCAAACAGTTTAAAGTTCCTACCAAAGGCCTCAAGATTAAGGAAAACTATCTCAAAGCATTGGAGGCCTGTTTAGAGTCCAGAGATCCCACTGATCCGGTGGTGGTACCGCCAGTGGAAGGGGATGAGGAGGCGCCAGTGAATGGGCCTGTGTCCTCTCCCGGTAGCAGTGTTTCCTCCAAATGTCTTTCCCCTGAAGAAAGAGAAGAAAGGGCGAAGGAGCGTGCATACAACATGGAAATGGCAAGGCTAAAAATAAATGGGCAGTTGGAGTTAGAAAATGCAAGAGGTAGAAGATAAGCTGATTTGGAGACCAAAAGGTTGGATTTTGAAAGAGAGAAGTTAGCTTTGGAGCGTGATACCAAGTTGAGGGAATTGGACATCCAAGCTAAGAAGTTAGAATTGAATCCCTCTGGTGGCAGCATCCCATCTGGGCCTGCAGAAAGTAGGTTTTATTTCCCCAAAGATGTGATAAAAGATTATCATAGGAACGAAGATATTGGTCAGTGGTTTAAAGCGTATGAGTTAGCATTGTTGGCCCACCGGGTCCCTGAGAAGGATTGGGGAGCGGGGTTGTGGGGTCGCTTTGTGAATGAGGGAAGAGATACCCTGTTAGACATGCCTGTTGAGTATAGGATGTCGTATGCTCATATGAAAGATGCTTTAATGTTGCGGTATGGCCTAACCCCCGAGAAGTACAGACAAGCTTTTAGAGAATGTAAGAAGTTGCCTGGTACGACGTGGGTTGAATATGTGTCTTATTTTTGCAGAGCCATGGATGGTTGGGTAAAGGGCAGCAAAGTGGAAAGTTATGAAGCTCTTTATGATTTGTTTGCTTGGGAGCATTTGTCTAATAACTGTTTTCCAGAGCTGCGCCAGCACCTTATTGATAGCAAGATATCTAACCCTAGAAAACTTGCTAAGGAGGCGGACCGCTGGGTCAGTACCAGGGTTCACAAGGGTCCAGTGGGAGTCTCAGGCAAAGGTGGGCAGGGTCCCCAGCAGAAGAGTGGGGGGGACAAGTGCAAACAGAAGGAGTCCCAAAAAGGGCCCCAAAGTAATCCCCAAGGGAACCAAGGGAAAGGTTCCCAGCCTCCCCCTGAGAAGAAGCCAGGGGCCCGACGGGTAAACCTGTTCATAGGGGCCCCCTAACCTGCTACGTTTGTGGGCAGGTGGGACACCGGTATTATGACCCCCAGTGTCCCATGAAGAATTCGAATGCACCGCCGCGTGCACCCCCCGTCAGTTGGCGAGTGTAGCCCTGGGAGGGGAGGAGATGGTTGTCCCTGGTGGGAGGGGTCCCGCAGAAATGTCCCTGGTCTCGCTAGGAGACATGCAAATGGTCCCTCCACCCCCTCTGCCTAGTAACATTAGTAAATATAGGCAGTGGGTGACCATTAATGGCCATAGAGTGGAAGCTCTCAGAGACACCGGAGCGAGTGTGACAGCTGTCAAGTGTCACTTGGTGTCCAGAGAGCAGGTGGTTCCCCACGCATTCTACCCTGTGATAGCTGCTGACAACTCCCAGAAAGAGTGTGAGGTAGCTCAAGTTTCCTTTGAATGGGGGGGAGTTTCAGGTACTCTTCAAGTTGCTGTGAGGCCCGCCATGCCTGTCGATTGTCTCCTGGGCAATGATTTAGAAGACTCCCCTTGGGCTAAGGTGGAGAGGGAGACGCATTTGAGAATGTTGGGTGTGCCAGAGTAGGTGTGTGCAACCACTCGATCCATGACAGCGAGTAAGGGTGTTGATGGGGTCCCTGAGCCTGAAAGTACGGCCCAGGACCCAGCTGTAAAGAGAAGAGGCAGGAGGCGCGGGAAACTGGCCCCCGTAGTTCCCGTGGTCCAGGAGGAGGTAGACCCTGAGGGGGATGCCCTGGAGCCCACAGGGGAACAAATTGCTGAACTGGGAGACCTGCCCGAGCTGACCCATTGGCAGCAGGATGGTGGTCCCTCCAGGGAAGAATTCAGTGCGGAACAGAAAGTGTGCCCTTCTCTTGTGGGTATGAGGCAGCAGGCCTCAGCCCAAACCTCAGGTGATCAGGCAGGGTCACATTTTGTGTACTGGGAGAACGACCTCCTGTATAGCGAGCCTAAGGCTGCTGAGCCTGGGTCAGCCCGTGTGCTGGTGGTACCCCAGCGCTTCAGAGCCTTCCTACTGGGTTTGGCTCATGACGTTCCGTTAGCTGGACACCTGGGGCCGGACAAGACCTATGACAGGCTTGTCACCCATTTTTATTGGCCTCAGATGCGAAGGAATGTAGACATCCATTGTAAGACTTGTCACACTTGCCAGGCAAGTGGGAAAAGTGGAAGGAAGCAGAAGGCTCCCCTCCAACCTTTTCCAGTGGTCAGTACCCCCTTTGACTGGGTGGGTATTGACATTGTTGGGCCCCTGGACCCCAAGACAGCCCTGGGCAACAGGTTCATCCTGGTCTTGGTGGACCATGCCACACGGTACCCGGAAGCCATCCCTCTCCGAACAGTGACGGCCCCCGTGGTGGGACGGGCACTGATGGATGTTTTCTCCCGAATGGGGTTCCCCAGAGAGGTGGTGTCAGACCGGGGCACCAACTTCATTTCCAATTACATGAAGTCTCTGTGGAAGGAGTGTGGGGTAACCTACAAGTTCACCACTCCTTACCACCCTCAAGGTAACGGGCTGGTTGAGAGATTCAACCGGACCCTTAAAGGCATGATCATGGGTCTTGAAGAACCAATGAGGCGGAAATGGGACGTCCTCTTGCCATGCCTGTTGTTTGCTTACCGTGAGGTGCCGCCGAAGTCTCTAGGGTTCAGCCCCTTTGAGCTTTTGTATGGTCACCCGGTAAGAGGGCCTTTGAGTCTGGTCAAAGAAGGCTGGGAGCAATCTCCCAGGAAACCTCCCGAGGATGTATACAGTTACATGCTGGCCTTTAGGAACCAGACTCGGCGCTTCAGAGATCTTGCTCAGGCAAATCTGGAGGCCAGCCAGGAGGAGATGAAGCGTTGGTACGGCCGGAATGCCACTCTGGTAGAGCTTCAGCCTGGTCAAGAAGTTTGGGTCATGTCCCCTGTGGAACCTTGTGCGCTCAAGGACAGGTGGACTGGACCGTTTAAGGTTGTGGAGAAGAAGAGCGATGTCACCTGCTTGGTGGACTTGAAATCTTCCAGGAACCCCTTGCGGGTCCTGCATGTCAACCGTTTGAAGCCCCACTTAGAATGTATGTAAATGTAATGTAAATGTATGTAAGGTCCGAAGTGGGCATGCTCCTAGCTAAAGATGCTGGAATGGAGGAGGAGAGTGAGCCTCTTCCTGACCTCCTGTGTGCTAAAGAGCAAGATGGGTCAGTGGATGGTGTTTTCCTCTCTGACACACTGACCCTTGAGCAGAAGCAGGATTGTCGCCAACTGTTGGGACAATTCCCTGATCTGTTTTCCTTGGTTCCGGGTGCCACTCATTGGTGTGTCCATGACGTTGACACCGGAGACAGCCCTCCTGTGAAGCACAAGGCTTACAGGGTGACTGACAAGGTTCGAGCATACATTAAGGAGGAGGTCTCCAAGATGTTTGCGTTAGGAGTGGTTGAGTCCTCTAGCAGTCCTTGGGCCAGCCCAGTGGTCTTGGTCCCGAAGGCTGCAGCGCCTGGTGCTTCACCAGAACTTCGGTTCTGTGTGGATTACCGAGGACTCAATTCAGTCACGAAGACAGACGCGCACCCCATCCCCAGAGCTGATGAGCTCATAGATCGGTTGGGGGCTGCCCGGTACCTTAGTACGTTTGATCTAACGTCTGGGTACTGGCAGATCGCCTTGACTGATGGGGCAAAGGAGAGGTCCGCATTCTCCACACCAGATGGGCTATACCAGTTCCGGGTGATGCCCTTTGGGATGAAGAATGCTCCTGCCACCTTCCAGAGGTTGGTCAACCAGGTCTTGGCTGGACTGGAGGATTTCAGTGCTGCCTACCTGGACGACATCGCAGTGTTCAACGCCAGCTGGGAGGAACACTTGCGCCACCTCCAGGAAGTGTTGTTGGCCCTGCGCAGAGCAGGCCTCACAATCAAAGCCAGTAAGTGCCAGATTGGGCAGGGTTCTGTGGTGTACTAGGGGCATCAAGTAGGGAGCGGCAAGGTTGCCCCCCTGCAACCCAAGATTGATACCATCCTGGCTTGGGCGCCGCCCAAAACCCAAACTCAGGTGAGAGCCTTCTTAGGTCTCACTGGTTACTACAGGAGGTTTGTCAAGGACTACGGTAACATTGTGCACCCCTTGACTTCGCTGACTTCCAGGAAGCAGCCACGAAATGTGATCTGGACTGAGGCCTGTCAAACGGCCTTCGATACCCTGAAAACTGCAATGTGCACAGCACCTATACTCCAGGCACCCGACTTCTCGAAAGAGTTTATTGTCCAGACGGACGCTTCAGAGCATGGCATGGGGGCTGTTCTAGCTCAGGTGAATGAAGAGGGCCGAGACTTGCCTGTAGCCTTCATCAGTCGGAGGTTACTTCCCAGGGAAACGAGGTGGAGTGCGATAGAGAGAGAAGCATTTGCTGTGGTCTGGGCGCTGAAGAAGCTAAGACCCTACCTGTTTGGGACTCACTTCCGGGTTCAGACAGACCACAGGCCCCTCAGATGGTTGATGCAAATGAGGGGTGAGAATCCGAAACTGTTGAGGTGGTCCATTTCCCTACAGGGGATGGACTTCACGGTGGAACACCGCCCTGGTTCCGATCACGCCAATGCTGATGGTCTGTCCAGATTTTTCCGCCTTAGTGATGAGGACTCCCTAGGTCAAGGGTAGTCCTCCCCACATTTCAGCTGGAGGGGACACGTGTTAGACCTGACATCATTGGCTTGAGTCTCTCCTCCTTTTTTTCTGTTTGCCTCCACTGTTTTACGATGTTTTGCTGGATAATGCTTTGGGCACTGTGCCACTGCTGATCAGTGCCACAGTGCAAGTGCTCCCTATGTTAAATTGATGTATCGATTGAATTCCATGGTTGGCTTATTTGGTTTACTGTCAGTCCCTAGTCTAGTGCACCAGGAGTGCCAGGGCTTGTAAATACAAATGCCGCTCGTGGGCTTGCAGCACGTGTTGTGCCACCCACCAGAGCGGCCTCGTGAAAGAATGTCTACGGGTCGGTCATTGAGAGACCTACGTGCAGTCTGGTACTGTCACGCTGACTGCGCAAGTACACCTACTTGCCAGTCCCTAAACCTTCCCTTGACTTCATGTTAGTCACCCCTATGGTAGGCCCACAGGCAGGGTGCATTGTAAGTTTAAGGTAGGACACGCCTGACCAAGTTGACATGTCCTAATAGTGAATTACAGCCATCTTCGTTTTTCACTATTGCGAGGTAACCTGCTCTCCATTAGTTAGAATGGGCCGCTGGGATTATTAATGCTATAATCCTAGCTGGCTCGGGGAGCATGGTGCAATGTCGAGTTTGGTATCCCTGAACTCGGGGTTTAATTACGCATCCATTGGTGTGGACTGTTTTTGGACTCTGGGTTTGAAAATAGCACTTTTAGAAAGTGTCTATTTTCTTGTCTAACCCTTTCTTGTTTCTGCTGGTTTTGCGTGTGTGTGACAGGAGCTGGGTGGCTCCAGAGATCTGATGAGTCAGTGTGGGATGAGTGGGACATTTGCGTTGAGAGTAGGGGGAGAGTAGTTGCTGATAGCCTGCCCTGCCTGATACAATGCTGGCTCCACCTCCTGCCAAGCGGCTGATGGCTCTGTGCCTGCCATGGATGATCCAAGCCCCACCTCCTACCAGGAGGCCGATAGCTCTGCTCCTGCCGGTGACATTGCTGGCTCCACCTCCTGCTGGGCGTCTGAGGACCCAGCCCTGCTCAGTGAATAGCCCAGGTGCCTCTGCCTGGCTCCACCCACAACAGACCCCGGATGTTGGGAAATTCCCCTGCATGGACAAAGGGATCAAAGCCGAAAAGGGGTATAAGAGAAGGACCCCTGAACCAAGAATTTAGATCACTTCTGACAAGGAACCCTGAAACCAAGGACAAGAAGCCTGCCGATCCAAGGACTTGCCTACCCCTTCTGCCAGTGTGCTGTTTGCTGGGGGGAATCCTGCAGTGCCTCTTTATTTTTGCCAAGGAACCAGGAGAGAGGAACTGTGTGTGTACTCTCAAGCTTGCTAAGAAAATCTCCAAGGAATGGAAGAGTGCCAGTCTCCTGTTGAAGTCACAGGGCTAAAGGACATCATCTGCTTAAAAGTGCTATTTGCTGGAACCTGTGAATCCAGCACCTCTGAAAGAACCAGCAATCTCGCCGCCGACGGACGTCGCCGAATCCAGCTCGACATAGTGAGTAACGGCTCCAGTGTCCCGCTTCCTCAACGCCGGCCGCCGGGCCCGATCGACGCCAGCAGCAACGCCAGTGAGTAGTGAGTTCGGCTCCAGCTCCAAGGGACCTCGTGTCTGCACCGCTGCTGATCGCATCAACCTCGTGCCCTCTCGACGCCGTGAGCGCTGCTCACTCTTGCAACATTTCTTTGACAATGTTGTTACTGATAAAGGAGACAAAAAAGAGGATCAGCTTTTAGGACTAACGCCCCATAGCACTTACACAGCACCAATATCTCATAAAACATTGGAACTTTTGAAAACTTGGTGAGGATGGATATATCGAAGTTGAGTTTCACGAAGAAATCAAGACAACATAATCTCACACAGAAACAAGTGGAGGCTCTTCGAAGAATAGCAATGAATCCTAATATAATTTGTTAAAAGGCGGACAAAGGAGGTGTGATTGTTATCATGAACACTTCCCACTATGAACATGAAGTGGAACTACATCTAGCAGATGAAACTGTGTTTCTTCCTTTGGATATCAACCCCATTGAACAGTTTTCTGAACATCTGAAATCAATTATCAATAAGGCATATCAAAATGGAATCATCAATGAAAGAACCAAGAAATTCTTGACTACAAGCCATCCAAGAAGTCCGGTAATCTATATGTTGCCCAAGATACACAAAGATCTTAAAAATCCACCTTTTCGACCTATTGTTTCGACAGTTGGGATTATCCATCAACCCATCGGGCAAATATTAGATAAATATTTACAACCTTGTGTAATGAGGATGAAGACTTTTGTAAAGGACACGACCCACTTTTTGGAAAGATTGGAGAAAGTTGAAATGACTACAGATGAACAAATAATACTGTGTAGCATGGATGTTAAATCCTTATATACGTCCATACCTCACCAGGATGGTATAGAGGCCATAGAACATGCATTACTTAATACAGAATTGGATGAACAATTCAAAGTCTTTCTAATGGAACTGTTATACTTCACGCTATTTCACAGCTACTTCAGATGGAAAAACCAATATTACCTACAGCAAACAGGCACAGCCATGGGAAATCCGGCAGCACCAGTATATGCTAATATCTACATGGAGAATTTCAAAGAGGAATACATCTTGAATCAGGAACCATGGAAATCACACACTAAACTCATATTGAGGTACATAGATGACATGTTAATCATATGGACCGGTTCAGAAGAAATACTATTGAATGCCATCACCGAATTGAATACAAGGGATGACTGTATTCAGTTTACATTAGAGTTCAATGACAAAAAAAACACTTTTCTAGATGTGGAGATTCATAAGGACAGGTTCCACTTTTCAAACAGACATTTACCGTAAGCCTACGGATCGTAACAACTTGTTACATCATAACAGTTTCCATCAAGACTCCCTGAAGAAACATCTCCCGTATTCACAAATGATAAGAGTGAAAAGGATAGTACCTGAAACAGCTGAACTAAGAATTCATGAGATGGAGAACAGATTTAAAGACAGGGGATATCCCCAGCGAATCTTGGATGATGCAAAGACACGATGTGCACAGAAGAACAGAAAAGAATTGTTACAGAAGACCACTAAGAAGGAGAACACAAGAGTATTGGTGGTGTCTAAATATTCCACCAAGAGCAAAGCCTTTAAAAGTATCATTAAGAGACATTGGGTGATACTGGCACAAGAAACTCATTTCAATAATATTTTTTGTGAGATGCCTCTATTTGCTTATCATAGGGCTAGGAACCTGAGAAGTTTACTTAAACCTAAGAAATTCACATCTATTGAAACATATCAGGGGACATTGCCCTGTTATAACTGCAGTCATTGCAATAGCAAATATTAAAGGAAATTTTGTCACACATCCAAGCAAAGGACAGAAGATCAAATTGCGAGTAACAGCTACATGTGACACTTCAAATGTTATTTATTTACTGAATTGCCCCTGCGGTCAAGGATACGTAGGGAAGACCAAGAGAAAAATCAAGATAAGACTCAATGAGCACAAATCAAATATTCGCAACAAATCATTAAAATCCACAGTAGCTACTCATTTTGGGAAGCAACACACAATATAAGTCAGTTAAGATATACCATCTTAGAAATTGTGACGAAAAGAGAAGGACTGGACAATAATAATTGCTTACTGCAACGTGAGAACTTTTGGATACACAAGCTGGAAACCTTGAAACCAACCAGAATGAATGACCGGATTGAGTATAGCTGTTACCTATAAAGACTTTGTATTTGGTTCATTTAAAATTTGTTCTAATTTTCAATCCTTAACTTTATTGTTCTTATCTTGCTAATGTTCATGCACTTGCTTGCTAACTCTCAATGGTGCCCCTTTTTGTGCACACAGAGTGATACTTTGAACACCCCATTTTTAACCTAAATGTAGGATCGATTACAACCTAAAGTTTGGCAGTCTCCAATCACTTTGTTTTTTGACCATTGCGATTTTTTATGTACTAACACACTATAAGATGGCCGCCGTTTGTTTTGGCGGCGTGCTAGTCCTATGTTTATGTCATCTATAAACATTACGTCTCGGCGTCTGGTTTCACATAATCTTATGACGAGAGGAGCGTTTTGGTACCTGACATAGAGCTCTTGAAATTCTTTTCATCAAGTAAGTAGACTTGCGTTCTACTTGGTGTAAACTTCCGTTATTGTGTTCAGCACGCGGACAAGGTCACTGTCATGGATTGGCAGCAGCGCAGGCTCACACACGCCACTAACCTTAGCTCAGGGCGTCCGGCAGAAACGACTTCAGATGCTAAGCTCTCCTCCCCCCACCAGACACGGAACCCACAGTGGAAGCGAAGCACACTGTGCGCCCACGTACCTAGCCGGGAAAGGGGAAGTGGAGAAAATAATAAATAGGTAGCGATGATTCTTTGGGATCCCCCGGGAGTCTGGTCACCAAGATGCGTAGGACAGCAGGAGAGGACCCACCTGATTAGGGAAGAGTAAGAAACACAATCAACACTACACTTCATGTGCCTCGAACAGTATCTGAATCACCAGGTAGGCGCTTCACTCACCAGAATCACACAAAACCCAGGCCGTAAAGAAAAGGCACCACAGCAAGCCTGCAAGGTCTCATGGCACTTCCTGCTTGCCCCTTGGAATGCTGGTCAAGGTAGTTCGCTCTACCTCTTCTACAAACGTCCCCACAGGCATACCATCTTCGGGATTTTGATAGTAGTACTATCCCTCGACCCCGGGCACCGTAATCGCTACAGAACCCCCTCTCGAGGACTGCCGACTCAGCGGTCGTCCAGGCTTGCCCGGATACAGGGCATGGAACCGGTCCACTAGCTCCGGACAGTGCAAATTCCCCAGGGGCTCCCAGGATCTATCTTCCGGGCCATAACCCTTCCACTCCACCAGATATTGGATTCTGCCCCTCACCATACGGGAATCCAGGATGGACTGCACTTCAAATTCCTCCTGACCATCCACATCAATAGGAAGTGGAGCTACCGGAAGTCTCATACTGGGGGGGCAAGGAACCAGGAGGGAGACATGGAACACTGGATGTATCTTCCAACCCACCGGGAGCAGTAGTTTCACAGCCACAGGGTTGATCACTTCAACTACACTGTAAGGGCCCACGTATTTGGGTGTCAATTTGGTATTCCCCTTAATATGGAGATTCTTGGTGGAAAGCCACACCTTGTCCCCAACCCTGTATGTCGGTTCGACCCTCCTCTTCCTGTCAGCGAAACGTTTCTGCGCGGACTGGGCATCGGCCAGGCTGTTTCGTGCGTCCAACAACACCGCTCGTAGATGGGCGTGGTGTTCGTGGATGCTAGGAACAGGGGAATGGACCGGCCACTCAAAGGGAAGGATGTTTGGATGGTACCCATGGAGGCAAAAAAAAGGTGAACAACCCAGTGTTGAGTGCACGGCATTGTTGTATGCGAATTCGGCCATCCAAAGTAACACAGTCCAGTCCATATCATTCCTCAGAGAGAAACAACGAAGATATTGCTCCAAGGTCTGGTTCAGGCGCTCCGTCTTACCATCCGTCTGAGGGTGGTAGCTGGAGGAAAGACGGGCATCGATGTTCAAGGTGGTACATAACGCTTTCCAGAATCGAGAAGTGAACTGAGAACCCCTGTCGGTGATCAATACACAAGGAAAACCGTGGGCCCTGACTATATGTTGAAGAAACACTTTTGCTAATTCCGCAGACGTGGGGACATCCTCCAGAGGTATGAAATGGCCCATCTTCGTCAAGTGATCGACGACAACTAATATCACTGTCATTCCATCACAAGGGGGCATCTCAACGATAAAGTCCATGGAGAGAGTGTGCCACGGTTGAGGAGGTATGGGCAAGGGTCTCAGCAGTCCTACCGGTCGAGCATGCACAGCTTTTCCTTGCGTACAGATGGCACAATTCCTCACATAAGACCGGACTTCCTCTCTTAATTGGGGCCACCAAAAGGAACGTTCCACAAGAGCAATGGTTTTGTACATTCCCATGTGTACCCCCAGAACCGAATCATGAGACCAAACCAATACTCGTTGCCTCAGGGCATCTGTGGGAATAAACAGCGCAGTATCCTGGTAGGCGAGATCATCCTTTTCCGTGCGATGTTCCGGATCCTCTTGTATCCATTCAAGTACGTTCATGGCTGCAAGGGCTACTTTCACGTCCTCAATAAAGTTGTGGGACGACAGGAGAGCGACAGATCCCACGCTTGCAATTGTTTCCTGAAGGATCAAAGGTGTTTCTATGTCTTCGGTCTTTCTCTGTTCTCCATCCTCCAGACGTGACAGAGCATCTGCCTTCCCATTTTGGGGTCCGGGTTTGTATCTGATAATGAAGTCGTAGTCAGAGAAAAACAGAGACCACCGTAACTGTCTGGGAGTGAGGGCCTTAGCTGTCTTCAAGAATAACAAATTCCGGTGATCAGTATAGATCTCAACTGTATGTACTGCGCCTAGTAGATAATGGCGCCATTCCTCACTTGCCCTTTTAATAGCTAAAAGTTCTTTGTCTGTTATGGCATAGTTCACTTCACAGGGCGTGAGCTTCTTTGAGAAGAAGGCAACAGGGTGTACTTGGCCTGTACTAGGGTGTCTTTGGGAAAGCACTCCACCCACAGCATATTGAGATGCGTCGGTCTCCAGTATAAACGGTAGTTGCGAGTCAGGGTGACGAAGAATAGGAGCTTGAGTAAATTGCTTCTTCAGGTATTGAAAAGACGCCTCAGCATCCTTACTCCACACAAAAGGCATATTTTTTCGCAACAAGCAAGAAATCGGATGTATGATCTTGGAGAAATCCTTGATGAATCTACGATAGTAGTTGGCGAAACCGAGAAAGCTTTGTACAGCTTTCACGGTTTTTGGTGCCGTCCAATTGAGTATCGTCTCTACTTTACTCGAGTCCATTTGAAAGCCCTTCTCATTGATGATGTACCCAAGGAAGGACACTTCCTTGACGTGAAACAAGCATTTCTCCAACTTGGCGTATGGTGAGAAGTTCCCTATCCAGGGTCAGCATATGGGATTTGCGATCAAAAAGTTTGCGCAACTCAACACAAAAAGCAGAAAAATCGTGCAGCACTGGGTCGTTCTTCTCCAGCAAGGGGATGTTCCAGCTAGCAGCATTACCCCCCATGTAAGACATCATAAAAGCTGTCTTTGCAGAATCGTCTTGAAATACCCCGGGCTTACATAAAAAATGTAACCTACATTGGTTCAGGAATGTTTCAAACTTACGGGGGTCTCCATAAAAGCGTTCAGGGGAAGCTAAAGGAACACCTACGGTCTGCACCACATGAACGGTATGTGCGGCTTCAGCCGAGGAGGCACTAGAGGTGGCTATTTGGGGGGGGAACAGAAAACCCACCCCCTTCCACTTCCATAGGTTTTTTTGAACCAGGGGGAGGTAATGTAGCGGGTTTAATATAAGGACTCCCTCCTGTTCCTTTCTGAACTAGTCCTGCGACTTCCCTTCTCAAGGTACCCACTTCTTTATACAGGGTTTGATTTTCAGCTCTGGAAGTGGCTACTTCCTGTTGCAAGGCGGCCACGCCTTCCACCAGGGAGGCCAAAACTGCCTCCACATTCATCGTTCGGGCCGGTGTGTCAACTTGGGCTTGTCAATCTGTCATGGATTGGCAGCAGCGCAGGCTCACACACGCCACTAACCTTAGCTCAGAGTGTCCGGCAGAAACGACTTCAGATGCTAAGCTCTCCTCCCCCCACCAGACACGGAACCCACAGTGGAAGCGAAGCACACTGTGCGCCCACGTACCTAGCCGGGAAAGGGGAAGTGGAGAAAATAATAAATAGGTAGCGATGATTCTTTGGGATCCCCCGGGAGTCTGGTCACCAAGATGCGTAGGACAGCAGGAGAGGACCCACCTGATTAGGGAAGAGTAAGAAACACAATCAACACTACACTTCATGTGCCTCGAACAGTATCTGAATCACCAGGTAGGCGCTTCACTCACCAGAATCACACAAAACCCAGGCCGTAAAGAAAAGGCACCACAGCAAGCCTGCAAGGTCTCATGGCACTTCCTGCTTGCCCCTTGGAATGCTGGTCAAGGTAGTGCGCTCTACCTCTTCTACAAACGTCCCCACAGGCATACCATCTTCGGGATTTTGATAGTAGTACTATCCCTCGACCCCCGGGCACCGTAATCGCTACAGTCACTTTTGGAGGCGTTTGTTCACCTGAGCACTTGTTGTTCATATAGCCAGATCTTGAACGTTTCGTCCATTTTGCTTTAAACTTCATGTAACATGGCATGCTTCAATCTGCCGTTTCTTCGGCCAGTATTGATTAACATCACTTGATGCGTTAACATTTTACAGGTTTATTTTACGACAACTTGTTAACCTTCACGCACCGTTCAATGGGATTTAGTTCACCTTGGGTTAGATTTAACTGAAGCAAAGTGGAATATACATTTGTCACGATCTCCACAATACTGCACTTCTATATATAGTCGGTTTTCCTTTTGTCTAAATGGTCGCCATACCATGGGTACTATTATCACGGATGTTGATGCATTAATGGACACCTATTTTAGCATTGTAAGATGATTTTGTTTTTGACAGAATATATGTCCCCACGTATCCTCATACTTGAATATACCTGTTTTCATTTTATAGAACCCAGTCCCTAATAAAGGCTATCATGTAGCCGAAATGCATTGGATTATACTCTGGGGATGAGGAATGGATGTTACAATTTAATTTGATGAAAAAACAACCATGAATACAGGGTTACACCTAATGGAATGAAAAATAAATGAAATCTGGATTACAGACATTACAACGTTTTGTGAACTTTAGTTTGTGAATTTCTTATTGTAAAACTTTACAACCCACCAAGGGATGATGCTGTGACTAGGGGACGTCACCCAATTTAGGGGCACGCTATTAGTATTAAATTGTTTGCACTTGAAAATGGAAAGTGTGCCCTAGAGCACGCAACAATTGATGATATTGGAAAAATTCTGAGTGCGAGTGTGATAAACAAAATGTTTACATGTGAGCTGTATATCAAGTCAAGTCAAGTTTGAATTTATATAGCGCACTACTCACCCAGAGGGTCTCAAGGCGCTTGAGGGAGGGGGGAGCTTTACTTGTCAAATATCCAGGTTTTAAGTTGTTTCCTGAAGGAGAGGTGGTTCTGTGTGAGGCGGAGGTGGGTGGGGAGGGAATTCCAGGTCTTGGCCGCTAAGTAGGAGAAGGATCTTCCTCCCATGGTGGATCTTTGGATGCGTGGAATTGCGGCGAGGGCTTGATTGGATGATTTGAGTTGGCGGGTGGGGGTGTAGAAGGACAGGCGCATGTTGAGGTATTCGGGTCCTAGGTCGTAGAGGGCTTTGTGTGCATGGGTGAGGAGGCGAAAGGTAATTCTCTTGTTGACGTGGAGCCAGTGGAGGTCTCTCAGGTGACCGGAAATGTGAGCTTGGCGGGGGATGTCTAGGATGAGTCTGGTTGAGGCGTTTTGGATGCGTTGGAGTTTTTTCTGTAGTTTGGCTGTGGTTCCGGCGTGAAGGGTGTTTCCGTAGTCTAGTCGGCTTGTAACCAGTGCATGGGTGACCGTCTTTCTTGTTTTGGTGGGGATCCAACTGAAGATTTTGTTGAGTATTCGTAGGATGCTGAAGCATGATGATGAGATGGCGTTGACTTGTCTGGTCATCGAGAGGGAGGAGTCTAGGATGAAGCCCAGGTTGCGTGCGTGGTCTGTTGGTATGGGTGCGATTCCCAGGGCCGGTGGCCACCATGAGTCGTCCCAGGTGGAGGGGGATGATCTTAAGATGAGGACTTCCGTTTTGTCTGAGTTAAGTTTTAGACGGCTGTTCTTCATCCACTCGGCTACTTCTTTCATCCCTTTGTGTAGGTTGGTTTTGGCGGTGTTTGGGTCTTTGGTGAGGGATAGGATCAGCTGAGTGTCGTATGCGTAGGAGATAATGTTGAGGTTATGTTGGCGCGCGATGGATGCGAGGGGACTCATGTATACGTTGAAGAGGGTGGGACTGAGTGAGGATCCTTGGGGTACGCCGCAGATGACTTCGGTGGCCTCTTATCTGAGAGGGGGGAGGCGGACTCCCTGGGTTCTTCCAGCGAGGAACGAGATTATCCAGTCTAATGCTTTTCCTTGTATTCCGACGTTGCTGAGGCGTTGTATAAGGGTGTTATGACAGACTGTGTCGAAGGCTGCAGAGAGGTCCAGTAGGATGAGGGCAGCAGTTTCTCCGTTGTCCAGTAGAGTTCGAATGCCGTCTGTTGCTGCAATGAGGGCGGTCTCCGTGCTGTGTTTGGCTCGGAAGCCGGACTGTGAAGGGTCAAGTGATTTGTTGGATTCGAGGAAGGCGGCGAGTTGACTGTTGACGGCTTTCTCAATGACTTTGGCAGGGAAAGGGAGGAGCGAAATGGGGCGGTAGTTTTTAAGTTCGGTGGGGTCTGCTGTAGGTTTCTTCAAGAGGGCGCTGAGTTCGGCGTGTTTCCAGCTTTCCGGGAAGGTGGCGGAGTTAAGGGAGCAGTTGATAACGTCTTGGAGATGGGGTGCGATAATGGAGTCTGCTTTGTTGAAAATGTGGTGGGGACATGGGTCGGTTGGCGATCCTGAGTGAATGGTGTTCATCAGGCGGATGGTGTCTTCAGTGGTGATTGGGTTCCAGGCGTAAAGGTTGTTGGAGGGGAGTTTTGGTTCGGAGATTGGTGGGGTGGGCTGTTCACCAAAGGTGTTATGTATGTTGGCGATTTTGTCGTGGAAGAACGAGGCAAGAGAGTCACAGAGGTCTTGGGATGGAGTGATGTCGGTGGTGCCGGCAGAGGGGTTGGTAAACTCTTTGACGATGTTGAATAGTTCTTTGCTGTTGTGGGCGTTGTTGTCGAGTCGATTCTTGAATGCTGATTTCTTGGTGGATCGGATCAGTTGGTGGTGTTTGCGGGTGGCGTTCTTGCATGTGGCCAGGTTTTCAATGGTTGGGTTTTTACGCCAGGCTTTCTCGAGGGTGCGGCAGATCTTCTTGGATTTCTTAAGGTCATCATTAAACCAGGGGCCTTTTTTGCTGCCTTGTTTGATTTGATGGTTTTTTAGGGGTGCTAAATCGTCAGCCCTGTGGGTGATCCATTGTGTGAGGTTGGTGGCTGCTTGGTTTGGGTTCGATGATTTTGCAGGAGGGTTTTGGTGAAGCGAAGTGAAGAGCTGTTCGGTGGTAATTTTATTCCAGTTTCTCTGGGGAATAGGTTGTGGGTGGTTGTGGGACGTGGTCTTTTTGTAGTTGAAGTGAACGCAGCTGTGGTCTGTCCAATGGAGAGCTGTGGTGTGATTAAAGGAGATGTGCTTGCTGGAGGTGAAGATTGGGTCGAGCGTGTGCCCGGCAAGGTGGGTGGGGGTGTCGACAAGTTGTTTGAGTCCGAGATGTGTGTGACATATCACAGTGAGATGGAGCTTCTGGCCATGTGGGTGGCATCTCACAGTGAGCTGGAGCTTCTGGCCATGTGGGTGGCATCTCACAGTGAGCTGAAGCTTGTGGCCATGTGTGGGACATATCACACTGAGCTGGAGATTGTGGCCATTTTTTCAGAATGGCGACGGTGCACTATAAATTCAGTCCAGAGAGCTCAAAATTTTCAAAGATAGTTCTTTTATTGTGTTTCAAAAAATCTTTAAAAGGCCTCAGCCGACGCGTTTCGTTCCCAATAGGAACTTTTTCAGGGCTCGTGAGCTGGTAAGTAGATAAGTAGGTGTGGAAGTAGTGGGAAACTCCAGAAGTATATAAGTCCACCCCTTTGTCATAGGCCGCAGCGTTTAACTCTCCGTCAAGTGATCTTAATCAGAGATTATTGTAATGTGTAGTCCCAAGAAATATGTTGGCGACCCTCATCAAATCAATCAATAAAGAAGATTAAACAACAGTCCCCCTCCACAGATACCAGATTAATGTATGGTGAGAAGTGGAATGGGAGAAAAATCTAGTTCACCCTAAGTGGAGAATCCTCCAGCTTAAGAATAAACAGGGCATATATAACCCCCAAGGTATTAGCCAAGACACCTTCTTCCCTTGAGTTGCGGGCGAGGAGTGCCGAAAATGTGCAGGTCGAAGATTGTGGCCATGTTTGTGACATATCACAGTGAGCTGGAGCGTGTGGCCATGTGTGGGCGGCATCTCACAGTGAGCTGAAGCTTGTGGCCATGTGTGTGGTATATCACAGTGGGCTGGAGCTTGTGTCCCTGTGTTTGACATATCACAATGAGCTGGAGATTGTGGCCATGTTTGTGACATATCACAATGAGCTTGAGTTTGTGGCCCTGTGTTTGACATATCACTATGAGCTGGAGCTTGTGGCAGTGTGTGTGACATATGACCGTGAGCTGGAGTTTGTGGCCATGTTTGTGACATATCACAGTGAGCTGGAGCATGTGGTCCTGTGTTTGACATATCACAGTGAGCTGGAGCGTGTGGCCATGTGTGGGCGGCATCTCACAGTGAGCTGAAGCTTGTGGCCATGTGTGTGGTATATCACAGTGGGCTGGAGTTTGTGGCCCTGTGTTTGACATATCACAATGAGCTGGAGCTTGTGGCAGTGTGTGTGACATATGACCGTGAGCTGGAGTTTGTGGCCCTGTGTGTGACATATCACACTGAGCTGGAGATTGTGTCCCTGTGTGTGACATATCACAGTGAGCTGGAGCGTGTGGTCATGTGTGTGACATATCACAGTGAGCTGGAGCGTGTGGTCATGTGCGTGACATATCACAGTGAGCTGGAGCTTGTGGCCCTGTGTGTGGCATATCACAGTGAGCTGGAGCATGTGGTCCTGTGTTTGACATATCACAGTGAGCTGGAGTGTGTGGCCATGTGTGGGCATCTTCTCACAGTGAGCTGGAGCATGTGGTCCTATGTTTGACATATCACAGTGAGCTGGAGCGTGTGGCCATGTGTGGGCATCTTCTCACAGTGAGCTGGAGCATGTGGTCCTATGTTTGACATATCACAGTGAGCTGGAGCTTGTGGCAGTGTGTGTGACATATCACAGTGAGCTGGATCTTGTGGCCCTGTGTGTGACATATCACAGTGAACTGGAGCTTGTGGCCGTGTGGGTGGCATGTTACAGTGAGCCTGTCTTCCAGAACCGGACAGCAAGCTAGGGCTGCTGCCGGCCAGTGAGACAATTCTGCCCTCCTGCTCCTGAGCTGGGGCCAAGCAGCGGCAGGCTGGACAATAGGTTTCCTGTCACAGGGAGGTGTGACTACCTCCCAGACAGGCTTTAGTGTATTGGGACAGAGTGGGGGCGATGGCCAACACCACTGAGACTACTGTAAGGGCACATTTGGTGCCCTCCTTACATACTCCAGTTTAAACCAGTTCAGGGAGCCACTGGCTCCAGCTCTGACCCGAAACTGGACAAAGGACATGGGAGTATCCCCCTCTGTGTCCAGCCCCTCCCCTGGGAGGGCCCCCTAAATCGTCTCATTCCATTCCCTGGGGTACGTAACGGCTTGCCTGTGGGTGGCTTTTCAGAATCGCTGTGGGACAAGATTCAGATCGGAAACCACTTCTACTTCTACCGTCTGGGCACTATGGACTTCGTTGGACTTTGCTTTAATGTAATGTAACCGGTTTTATAAAGCGCATGGTTACCCGGAGGCATCCCAGCGCTGCACTAGAATCAGACTCGAGAGGGAGAAAGGAGAACAGAGGGTCCCTTGGGGAAAAGGAAGGTTTTCAGGAGCTTCCGGAAACGCGAATGGCAGGGTTCCGCATGCAGTTTCGAGGGGAGGGAGTTCCACAGGGAGGTCGCATTCACGGAGAAGCGGCGGCCTCCTGTGCCTGCCTTCTTGAATCTTGGCACTCTCGCCAGGCACTCGTTGTCGGAGCGCAAGGGCCTATTAGCCTTGTAGGGCGTAACTAGACTCTTCATAATAGAGAGTCCCTTACCTTGAAGAAGTTTATGGGCGATACATAAAGATTTAAACATAATCCTTTCACGTATGGGGAGCCAGTGGAGCGATTTGAGTGCGGGTTTTGCTGACGTCCTAGCAGAGGTACCCATCAATAGCCTAGCTGCGGCATTTTGAGTCTGTTGTAGTTTATTAATTGTGGCTTCAGGGGCCCCCAAAAAAATAGCATTGCTATAATCTAATTTGGACAAAACCAGTCCTTGTACTAGCAGCTTCCTAGAATGATGCGGGAGGAGGGGAAGGACTTTCCGGGCAGACCGAAGAAGGCCAAAACAGATTCCTGCCGTTTTTTTGCTTGTGTTTTGAACGAGAGATCCTGTTCCAACCAGACCCCTAAGCTTTTAATTTCTTTTTTTGGGCTGGGAAGATCCCCCAGACAAGCAGGCCAGATGGTGGTGGATATTGAGGTCACCTTGTGACCTAATAACATGATTTCGGTTTTCGACCCGTTCAGTTTAAGGGAGGAATCACACATCCAGGCATGTATTTTCGTCAAGCATGAATGAAGACTGTCAGGGCATTGATCAAGTTGGGAGAGTGAGACGACCAGTTGGGTGTTATCTGCGTAACTTACAATTTTGCTCCCAAACGTGACAATCACATCCTCCAGGGGGGCCATATACACATTAAACAATGTGGGGCTTAAAGACGAGCCCTGCGGCATGCCACGCTGGTGGGGGATTGAGGCAGATCGTGAATTGCCTTCCCAAACTTGAAAGGTGCGATTATTCAGGTATGATGTTAACCATGTCAGGGCGGACCCCCTTACTCCCATCTCAGCCAGGCGCTGGATTAGGACACGGTGATTAACCGTATTGAAGGCTGCACTCAGATCCAGGAGGATCACGGCCACTGATCCTCCCTAATCAATGATGCACCTTGCCTCCTCGATGACAGAGAGGAGGGCCGTATCCGTGCCCTGGCCTGGGCGGAATCCGGTTTGAGAGCTCCGCAGTAGCTTATTAGACTCCGGAAAGTGGGAGAGTTGGTAATTCACCAGTCTTTCTGTGATCTTACTGAGTCCTGGGAGTAATGAAATCGGCCTAAAATTTGCCATCTCCAGAGGGTCAAGATGCTTTTTTTTTTAAAAGAGCCTTCACAATGGCCCCTTTCCAGCTGGGCGGAACAATGCCCTGGGAAAATGAGGTGTTAATAAGCTCAGTTGCCGGTGTAGCAATGGTAATTGAAAGGAGAAGTGGCAGCTTTCAGACTCCGTGATGCTGCCATCCTTCACTCTACAGACAAAATAATCTCTGTACAGTATGGCCAGGCCGCCCCCTCTACCAGAGGGCCTGGTCTGAGAAGGAATTAAAAACCCCGGGGGGAGTGCACGGACAATGTCGGCCTCTGAGTTAGAGGTTAACCACGTTTCCGGAAGGAACAAGATATCTACGTCGTGGTCCTGTAGCATAAAATTGATCTCCAGAGAGGGACCTACAGTTCAATAGGGCCATACGCAAATGAGTGGAAGCTGGAGGATTATGATTTAATCCCCAAGAATGTGGGCTACAGAGACCACAATGAGTATATGTGTCTTCCTGCTTATGCACATAGTGACACAGCGTATTCTTGGGGGGTCTCAGTAGGAGAAGATCCTTCCGTGAGTAACAGATATGACCGTCAGCAGAAATGGGCATAAGTTCTGGCCCAAGGCCCGGCTGGGCACGGACAGACACAGACGGGCTTGCCTCTGGCGCGCCTCCTGTGCGCCATTGGCACGCCAGCAGCGCCCGCCCGATGCGCGGACGGGGAATGCAGTTCATTTTATAGTGCGAGGGCCCCAAATCGGCCATAGCACTAGAGCGCTGCCCTGCTCCTCACACAAGATGGCGCCCGATGTCTGTGCCTGGGGGGGAGAGGACCGTAAGCCTATCGAGCCCTAAATCGGCTCAGGAATGATAGCAGAAGTCCCAAGAGGGGAGAGCATCCAAGAAGGTATAAATACAGTCAAGTAAGAGTGTAGCAGTTGCACAGAGAAAAAATACGTGATTTTTAAAATGCGGCGATATTAAAAAAGCTGGAGCTACAATTCCGAATAAGTGCCCTAGCTCCCGGCTTCCGCCTCAGGAGCGCTAATTCTGGCCTCTTTAGGAACAGGGACTGCATTAGGGAAGGTTCCTGCTGCTCCTGGTCTTGTCCTCTTCCAGTCTTCTGCGCTGTTTGTGTCTGTGCTTCATCCAGGTCCTTCTCCAGGCCTGTGGGCATCAAGAACACCCCAAGGAATCTCCCTTGGAGTGAAGGAGTCACTTCCCTTGTATCGCAGGCACCACAACCAAGTTGACCAGTCTGCTGCTCCTGACGTCCCATGGACTTTGAAAACTCAGCAACACTGGTGGTAGTTCTGCAGCTCCCTGGAGGCCTGCACTGTCTTATCAGCACGTTTGAGGCCAGTTTCCCTTGTAGGAACAGCTGAAATAGAACCCCCATGCACCGCTTTGACGTACCATTGCCAAGGCTTGTTGGCTCTGTCCTCCAGAGATCTTGGGCCTACAAGAAGCTCCAGGCTGCACCATCTGTTCTTACCAAGGTCGTCGTCCTCACTGCATCCTCTGCACCATGGGCCTGCATCTTTGGTGAGCTGCTCGAGGTCGTCTTGTGACTCCTGTTCCTTCGGCCGGTGGGCCCTCTTGAGGGTCTTCTTTGGCTTCAGTGGGATCCCCTGTTTACTCGGGCATGCTCTGACTCTCCTGCACTTGGTGATTCCCTTGGACCTTGCAGGATCTGACACTGCACCTTCTTCGTTTTCCAGGTGGGTTGCTGCTACCAAGGCACGTTTATGCTCCCGCCGGACACCGGCCCCCTGGTTTTTGACTTCCGATGTGGGGCAGCTTGTGAACAGCTCCTGGTCTTCCACGGCATCGCCTGCTCCTCACAGCTGCAGCAACAAGGTCACCATCAACTATCCTGCAGCCTCCGTCATCAGTGGTCATTGCTCTTCCGTGCCTTCTGGTCACTCTCAAGTGGCACAGACCCTGTCCCCTCTGCTTGCAGATACTCCTCTTCAAGAATACACCCATGGATTCCACCGGACTCTTTCACCTTCTTCGCTAACGGCATCTTCACTGAATTCCTCCATTGTGGTCTACGGTGGTTTCCGACGTCACTACACATCTATGCACCTGGCTTCCCTGGTGTAGGCATCCTGGTTCCTGAGGTATCCACAGGTGGGTTGACTCTCTAAACTTCTGTCTTCCACTGGGTTTCTTCAGGGTCCACTGGGAAGGGCCCTTCCTCTTGAAAACTGCAACTGGGACTTTCCCATTGACTTGCAATGAGTATGCAGCTGTGTTTCCACTCTGCATACAACCTCCGTCGGGTTCCTGGATACTCACCTCAAGTGTTTTCTTCGGTCCCCAGCTCTTCTGGTCCAAGTCCGACTTCAGTCCAGTTTGCATTACATTTCTTTAGTATATGGTTTGGTCTTCCCCTGGAGACCATTGTGTATTTGTGCTTATGTATCCATTTACATTTGAGTTTAAAAAAGGCAATTCGATATAAAAAGCAGTGTCAGTACAATGTGCAAAATATTCAAATAACATTGTCCCAATTCTATCGGTATATTTCCATAGCCCCCCACCCCCTCCCGTCTAAAATTCAGAATCACTTTCCTCATCTGGTCTTGGTGGATCGCACAGATGCCCCCTGTATTCATTCCAGGCACCCCAAATCTTATCTCATTTTTTCGGGGACAGCCCCGGTGCAGGTATACCACTCTCTCTGCCAGCATGGCTGTGAAGGACTGGGTTTTCTTAAGACCCAGCGGTGCCAGGGATAACACCTGAAACCTTCGTGGGTAACTTGTTCCGGCGTACAAATGACAGAGACACGGGACACTTCCTTCGGCGTCAAAGATTCGAGGTTTATTACTGCAGGGAACACAGAAGTCACAGGAAGTACAACATGTGTAGGTTCGAGGAGTCTGATTCGACTTGCCTCTGTGGATCGCTCCTTTTATACAGTTCTAACGCATTGAATATCATAGTACACAAAGGTTTACAACTCGGTTCCCATCGTAAAGACCATAAGGGGTTGCTTTCATGTATTCAAGGCCCGGAACATAAGTACAGAAACGTTTGGTAGTTCCCAACTGTAAAAGCCCATCTTCCCACCATTAGTACATTCCAATCAGCAGTAAACAGATCGAGGAAGGGACAGAAACAGGTGCAGAGGAAGGCAGAAACAGTGGGGAGATCGGAAAGGGTGTAAAAGGGGTGGTATCGGGAAACACGAGCTGCAGGCATCAAAGGGGACGTGTTTAATGAATGCACAACTAAGACAATAGACCGGCACGGCAAGATGAGCCTCGAGCGGGGCCATCTGCCTTACAGTGCCGTCCCCCTCATCATAAAGACACTTTCAAAGGAAACATGTCTTCCGCAAGAATTTGGGAATCCCAGGGTCGCGAAGCGGACAGCGTCCGTTCGCTGGCTACTTAAGGGCAAGAGACAAAATGGATGCTGCATCTAAGATGGAACCCGTGGGCTCGGATGTAGAAACCCACGAAACAAACGAACGGTTTAGGCTAGCACAGCGAAAACGCGTACACCCACTAAACTCGTCATTTGCGGTTCATAGATACTAGACTCGACCATATTCGCGCGAGTCTAAAACACCACTTACAATCGTCACGGAACCTCAGCCGCATCTAAATCTTTGCACCAGTCTCTCCACGTGGGTACCTCCCCAGCGCCTCAGTATTTGGCGATATTTCACACTGTGGCTCAGGTAACACAGATGCATTCCCTACCTGCAACATCGTCCTCATGACCCCAGCCCAGTATGCAGCGATCCGGGGGCATTGCCATATGGTATGGAAGAATGTTCCCTCCTCCCCTCAGCCCCTTAGACAAAAGCGGTGTGTGGCGCGACCTATGGTGTGCAGAGTAGTCGTAGTGTAGTACACACCATGGAGTATTTTTAACTGTATTAGGCGGAGCCTAGAGGGTATGTCCACTTCTCTCGGGGAGGATAGTGCTTTCTGCCAGTCCGCCTCATCAAAGTCCCCCAAATCTCCAGACCAACTGTGCCGTAATTTCAGGGTAGGATCAGGCAGATTGTTGACTAGCTTGCAGTACGTAAAAGACGTCGCCTTTTTATGCATACGTTCAGTAAGTAACCTGTCTTCCAATAGAGTTGATTCAGGCAAATCAGTACTTGGTGGGATAGCCGACCGCAGGGCGTGGCTGACCTGCAAATACCTAAATCTTTCAGTGGGCGCTAAATCGAACTGGGTTTGAAGCTGGTCAAATGGTATGATTGCACCCCTCTTCCATAGGTCGCCTACCGTGGAGATTCCTATCAGGTCCCATTCTCTTAACCCTTTGCTATTGCGTAATTTGCCCAGTCTGCGCGTGGCCCATAGCGGAGTCATTTGAGTAATTGTGTACTTGCACTTGAGACGAGTCTGCGCAGCGTACCATATGCGCACTGTGTGTGCAGTTGGGCCAAGGAGGGACAATGTGCCCTTTTTGTCATATAGTACAGAAAGAACTCCAGCCTCCCCTATCTCATATCTGTCAGATTGGAATGCCGGTTCCGTTTGTGATGCGTGCAGCCATTGATTTATTATTTTTAAATGGGCAGCCCAGTAGTACAACTGGATATCTGGGAGGGCAACGCCTCCGTCATACCAGTTCCTAATTAGTGTGTGGGGGCTCTGTGTGTGTGTGTGTGGCTCTGTGTGTGTGTGTGTGGCTCTGTGTGTGTGTGTCTCTGTGTGTGTGTGGCTCTCTGTGTGTGTGTGGCTCTCTGTGTGTGTGTGTGGCTCTCTTTGTGTGTGTGTGGCTCTGTGTGTGTGTGTGTGGGGGGGGCTCTGTGTGTGGGGGGTTCTGTGTGTGTGTGGGGGGGGGCTCTGTGTGTGTGGGAGGGGCTCTGTGTGTGTGGGAGGGGCTCTGTGTGTGTGGGGGCTCTGTGTGTGTGTGTGTGGCTCTGTGTGTGTGTGTGTGTGTGTGGCTCTGTGTGTGTGTGTGTGGCTCTGTGTGTGTGCGGCTCTCTGTGTGTGTGTGGCTCTGTGTGTGTGTGTGGCTCTGTGTGTGTGTGTGTGGCTCTGTGTGTGTGTGTGTCTGTGTGGGGGGCTCTGTGTGTGTGGGGGGCTCTGTGTGTGGGGTTCTGTGTGTGTGTGGGGGGGGGCTCTGTGTGTGTGGGAGGGGCTCTGTGTGTGTGGGAGGGGCTCTGTGTGTGTGGGGGCTCTGTGTGTGTGGGGCTGTGTGTGTTATGTGTCTGTGTGGCTCTTGTGTGTGTGTGGCTGTGTGTGTGTGTAGCTCTGTGTGTGTGTGTGGTTCTGTGTGTGGGGGTGGGCTCTGTGTGGGGCTCTGTGTGTGTATGTGGGGCTGTGTGTGTGTAGGGGGATCTGTGTGTGTGGGGGGGGCTCTGTGTGTGTGGGGGGCTCTGTGTGTGTATGGGGCTCTGTGTGGGGGGCTCTGTGTGTGTGGGGGGCTCTGTGTGTATGGGGGGCTCTGTGTGTGTGGGGGGGCTCTGTGTGGGGGGGCTCTTTGTGTGTGTGTGTGTGTGGCTGTGTGTGTTGGGGGGCTCTGTGTGTGTGTGTGGGGGGCTCTGTGTGTGGGAGGCTCTGTGTGTGTGTGGGGCTCTGTGTGTGTGTGTTGGGCTCTGTGTGTGTGTGTGTTGGGCTCTGTGTGTGTGTTGGGCTCTGTGTGTGTGTGGCTCTCTGTGTGTGGCTCTGTGTGTGTGGCTCTGTGGGTGTTTGGCTCTGTGTGTGTGGCTCTCTGTGTGTGTGTGTGGCTCTGTTTGTGTGTGTGTGGCTCTGTTTGTGTGCGTGTGTTGGGCTCTGTGTGTGTGTGTGTTGGGCTCTGTGTGTGTGGCTCTGTGGCTCTGTGTGTGTGGCTCTGTGGGTGTGTGGCTCTGTGTGTGTGGCTCTGTGTGTGTGTGTGTGTGGCTCTGTGTGTGTGTGGCTCTGTGTGTGTGGTGCTCTGTGTGCGTGAGGCTTTGTGTGTGTGTGGCTCTGTGTGTGTGTGTGTTTGGCTCTGTGTGTGTGTGGCTCTGTTTGTGTGTGTGGCTCTGTCTGTGTGTGTGTGTGTGGCTCGGCCTGTGTGGCTCTGTGTGTGTGGGTGCGTGTGGCTCTGTGTGTGTGGGTGGCTCTGTGTGTGTGTGTGGCTTTGGCTGTGTGTGTGTGTGTGTGGCTCTGTGTGTGTGGGTGCGTGTGGCTCTGTGTGTGTGGGTGTGTGTGGCTCTGTGTGTGTGGGTGTGTGCAAATGCAATAGGTCTCGCATTTGTGAGAGATTAAGCTATTGGCATTGTAAATGACAATGCCATTTATTTATATGTTTTAAAACAAAAATAATGTCATGAGCAATGCAAATAGCTCTAACTTTAACAAGGACTAGACCATTGCATTGTAAATGCTTGTTATTTGTTCAGTTGCCTAGGAGCTTATTTTCTGCTGTATAATGACCCTGTCCTAGGGATTGTTTTACCAGTTTTCCAGGCCTCTGTGATAGCTACACCTGAGAGGGATGCTTGTGAGAGGAGATGTGATGGAGGGCCTGGGGCCCTCTGATGGGAATGGGATGGAGAGGAGCATCCTCTGAGGGGTGTGGGTGTTGTCAGTAGGGGGTGGTCCTGGGGACCGGGGGGGGAGGAGGGGGCAGTGATGTGCATGGGGCGGTGAGTGAGGCTGGCATGAGCTGGGGGCCTGGGGGGGCCTGTGATGTGCATGGGGCGGTGAGTGAGACGGGCATGAGCTGGGGGGGCCCAGTGATGTGCATGGGGCGGTGAGTGAGGCTGGCATGAGATGGGGGGGGCTAGGGGGGGCCCAGTGATGTGCATGGGGCGGTGAGTGAGGCTGGCATGAGCTGGGGGGGGCTAGGGGGGGGCCCAGTGATGTGCATGGGGCGGTGAGTGAGGCTGGCATGAGCTGGGGGGGGGGGGCTAGGGGGCCCAGTGATGTGCATGGGGCGGTGAGTGAGGCCGGCATGAGCTGGGGGGGGGGGGACGTCGGGGGCCCAGTGATGTGCATGGGGTGGGGGGGGCGGGGTCCAGTGATGTGCATGGGGCGGTGAGTGAGGCCGGCATGAGCTGGGGGGGGGGACGTCGGGGGCCCAGTGATGTGCATGGGGTGGGGGGGCGGGGTCCAGTGATGTGCATGCGGCGGTGAGTGAGGCTGGCATGAGCTGGTGGGGCCGGGGGGGTGCAGTGATGTGCATGGGGCGGTGAGTGAGGCCGGCATGAGCTGGGGGGGCGTCGGGGGCCCAGTGATGTGCATGGGGTGGGGGGGCGGGGGGGGGGGTCCAGTGATGTGCATGGGGCGGTGAGTGAGGCTGGCATGAGCTGGGGGGGGGCTAGGGGGGGGGGGCAGTGATGTGCATGGGGCAGTGAGTGAGGCTGGCATGAGCTGGGGGGGGGGGCTAGGGGGGCCCAGTGATGTGCATGGGGCGGTGAGTGAGGCTGGCATGAGCTGGGGGGGGGGGGCTAGGGGGGGCCCAGTGATGTGCATGGGGCGGTGAGTGAGGCTGGCATGAGCTGGGGGGGGGGGCTGGGGGGCCCAGTGATGTGCATGGGGCGGTGAGTGAGGCTGGCATGAGCTGGGGGGGGGCGTCGGGGGCCCAGTGATGTGCATGAGCTGGGGGGGGGGGCTAGGGGGGGCCCAGTGATGTGCATGGGGCGGTGAGTGAGGCTGGCATGAGCTGGGGGGGGGCGTTGGGGGCCCAGTGATGTGCATGGGGTGGGGGGGCGGGGGGGGTCCAGTGATGTGCATGGGGCGGTGAGTGAGGCTGGCATGAGCTGGGGGGGGGGCTAGGGGGGGCCCAGTGATGTGCATGGGGCGGTGAGTGAGGCTGGCATGAGCTGGGGGGGGCTAGGGGGGGCTAGGGGGGGCCCAGTGATGTGCATGGGGCGGTGAGTGAGGCTGGCATGAGCTGGGGGGGGGGACGTCGGGGGCCCAGTGATGTGCATGGGGCGGTGAGTGAGGCTGGCATGAGCTGGGGGGGGGGGGACGTCGGGGGCCCAGTGATGTGCATGGGGTGGGGGGGCGTCCAGTGATGTGCATGGGGCGGTGAGTGAGGCTGGCATGAGCTGGGGGGGGGCTAGGGGGGGCCCAGTGATGTGCATGGGGCGGTGAGTGAGGCTGGCATGAGCTGGGGGGGGGACGTCGGGGGCCCAGTGATGTGCATGAGCTGGGGGGGGCTAGGGGGGGCCCAGTGATGTGCATGGGGCGGTGAGTGAGGCTGGCATGAGCTGGGGGGGGGGACGTCGGGGGCCCAGTGATGTGCATGGGGTGGGGGGGCGGGGGGTGTCCAGTGATGTGCATGGGGCGGTGAGTGAGGCTGGCATGAGCTGGGGGGGGCTAGGGGGGCCCAGTGATGTGCATGGGGCGGTGAGTGAGGCTGGCATGAGCTGGGGGGGGGCTAGGGGGGCCCAGTGATGTGCATGGGGCGGTGAGTGAGGCTGGCATGAGCTGGGGGGGGCTAGGGGGGGCCCAGTGATGTGCATGGGGCGGTGAGTGAGGCTGGCATGAGCTGGGGGGGGGGACTAGGGGGGGCCCAGTGATGTGCATGGGGCGGTGAGTGAGGCTGGCATGAGCTGGGGGGGGCTAGGGGGGCCCAGTGATGTGCATGGGGCGGTGAGTGAGGCTGGCATGAGCTGGGTCGGGGCTAGGGGGGGCCCAGTGATGTGCATGGGGCGGTGAGTGAGGCTGGCATGAGCTGGGGGGGGGGGGACGTCGGGGGCTCAGTGATGTGCATGGGGTGGGGGGGGGGGGGTCCAGTGATGTGCATGGGGCGGTGAGTGAGGCTGGCATGAGCTGGGGGGGGGGACTAGGGGGGGCCCAGTGATGTGCATGGGGCGGTGAGTGAGGCTGGCATGAGCTGGGGGGGGGCTAGGGGGGCCCAGTGATGTGCATGGGGCGGTGAGTGAGGCTGGCATGAGCTGGGGGGGGCTAGGGGGGGCCCAGTGATGTGCATGGGGCGGTGAGTGAGGCTGGCATGAGCTGGGGGGGGGGACTAGGGGGGGCCCAGTGATGTGCATGGGGCGGTGAGTGAGGCTGGCATGAGCTGGGGGGGGCTAGGGGGGCCCAGTGATGTGCATGGGGCGGTGAGTGAGGCTGGCATGAGCTGGGGGGGGGCTAGGGGGGCCCAGTGATGTGCATGGGGCGGTGAGTGAGGCTGGCATGAGCTGGGGGGGGCTAGGGGGGGCCCAGTGATGTGCATGGGGCGGTGAGTGAGGCTGGCATGAGCTGGGGGGGGGGACTAGGGGGGGCCCAGTGATGTGCATGGGGCGGTGAGTGAGGCTGGCATGAGCTGGGGGGGGCTAGGGGGGCCCAGTGATGTGCATGGGGCGGTGAGTGAGGCTGGCATGAGCTGGGTCGGGGCTAGGGGGGGCCCAGTGATGTGCATGGGGCGGTGAGTGAGGCTGGCATGAGCTGGGGGGGGGGGGGGGACGTCGGGGGCTCAGTGATGTGCATGGGGTGGGGGGGGGGTCCAGTGATGTGCATGGGGCGGTGAGTGAGGCTGGCATGAGCTGGTGGGGCCGGGGGGGGCAGTGATGTGCATGAGGCTGGCATGAGCTAGGGGGGGGGCTCCGCTGTCCCTCTAGGCGCTGCTCTCTCTCTCTGCGGCCTCTAGGCGCTTCCTGCAAGGGCGAGGTGGGGGGGTGGTGCTCTCAGTCTCGTCTGTGCGGCCCCCCAACCCCCGCTCCTAGCTGCTCCCGCCGCGGCTTCGAGGCGCTTCCAGCATCCCGATGGGCGGGGGTGTCACCCTCCCCCCCTCCTCCTGCCCCGGCCTCGGTGGGCCTCATCCACAGCTTCTAAGCGCTGCACTCTGACTGTCTGCGGCTTCGAGGCGGGTCTTGCAGCCCCGGGTTGCCTCACTCCCCCCGCTGCGGCCTCGAGGCGCCCGAGGGGTGGTGGGGGCTCACCTCCCTCCCCCTGCTTCTAGCTCCTCCCGCCGCGGCTTCGAGGCGCTTCCGGCTCCGGGGGCAGCGTCAGCACAGGCGGCGCCTTTGTGTCCGCGGCGCCGGGAGGGAGGGAGGCCCCCGCTCCCCCCGCCAGAGCCCCCCAGGACGAGCGCAGGTGAGACTGGGAGAGCATAGCGCCTCGAGGCGCCGCCGCAGGTGGGGGAGTGCACCCTGCAATACTGGAGCCCCTCCGAGGGGCAGTGCAGGTGATAATGAGGGACTACAGCGCCTCGAGGCGCCCTGTATGGGAGGGGAAGGGACCCCCCTGCATTGACACAATGACACCCCTGGGGTGACCCCCCCCCTTCTCTCAGCCCCTGCTGCATCCCTAGCGCTGCGGCCTTCAAGGCGCAAAGGGCGGCGAGCTGGGCTACAGTGTGAGGGGTGCGTGGGGACCCCAAGACCTCACAGACGTGTGGGAGGAGAAAGGGTCTCCAGAGCAGGGCAAGACACCCCAAGAGCTGGGAAAGAAGACCCAGGACCTCGGATGGGGCCAGGGGTGCGCGGGGACCCCAGGATCTGAGGTTCGGCGGCCTGAGATCTCTGGAGGCTGCAGAGGGTTGTAGATGGGGGGGGGGGGGAGGGGGGATGCAGCAAGACCTGTGAAGGGACGGCAGCTGGGGGCCAAGAGACCCCCGAGCCTCAGACACCCAGAGGCATGCAAGCGAGACCCAACTGAGCCATGGCAGAGGAGTGCCAGGAAAGCGGCCTGAGGAGAGTTGGTATGTGGTGTCTGGGGTCTGTGGATGGGTGCTAAGAGAATCCAGAACCCGACAGAGGGTGGTAGACCGCAGCAAGGTCTGAGGAGGGATGGTGGGTGGAGTCTGGGGTCTGTGGATGGGTGCTAGGAGAATCCAGAACCTGACAGAGGGTTCTAGACAGCAGCAAGGTCTGAGGAGGGATGGTGGGTGGAGTCTGGGGTCTGTGGAAGGGTGCGAGGAGAATCCAGAACCTGACAGAGGGTTCTAGACCGCAGCAAGGTCTGAGGAGGGATGGTGGGTGGAGTCTGGGGTCTGTGGATGGGTGCTAGGAGAATCCAGAACCTGACAGAGGGTTCTAGACAGCAGCAAGGTCTGAGGAGGGATGGTGGGTGGAGTCTGGGGTCTGTGGAAGGGTGCGAGGAGAATCCAGAACCTGACAGAGGGTTCTAGACAGCAGCAAGGTCTGAGAAAGGATGGTAGGTGGTCTCTGCGGTCTGCGGAAGGGTGCTAGGAGAATCCAGAACCTGACAGAGGGTTCTAGACAGCAGCAAGGTCTGAGAAAGGATAGTAGGTGGTCTCTGCTGTCTGTGGAAGGGTGGTAGGCGAATCCAGAACTTGTAGACAGCAGCAAGGTCTGTGAAAGAATGGTGGGTGGTCTCTGCGGTCTGCGTAAGGGTGGTATGCGAATCCAGAACCCGACAGAGGGTTGTAGACAGCAGCAAGGTCTGAAGAGGGATGGTGGGTGGAGTCTGGGGTCTGTGGATGGGTGCTAGGAGAATCTAGAACCCGACAGAGGGTTGTAGACCGCAGCAAGGTCTGAGAAAGAATGGTGGGTGGTCTCTGCGGTCTGCGTAAGGGTGGTATGCGAATCCAGAACCCGACAGAGGGTTGTAGACAGCAGCAAGGTCTGAGAAAGAATGGTTGGTGGTCTCTGCGGTCTGCGTAAGGGTGGTATGCGAATCCAGAACCCGACAGAGGGTTGTAGACAGCAGCAAAGTCTGAAGAGGGATGGTGGGTGGAGTCTGGGGTCTGTGGATGGGTGCTAGGAGAATCTAGAACCTGACAGAGGGTTCTAGACAGCAGCAAGGTCTGAGGTGGAGTCTGGGGTCTGTGGAAGGGTGCTAGGAGAATCCAGAACCCGACAGAGGGTTGTAGACCGCAGCAAGGTCTGAGGAGGGATGGTGGGTGGAGTCTGGGGTCTGCGGAAGGGTGCTAGGAGAATCCAGAACCTGACAGAGGGTTCTAGACAGCAGCAAGGTCTGAGGTGGGGTCTGTGGAAGGGTGCTAGGAGAATCCAGAACCCGACAGAGGGTTGTAGACCGCAGCAAGGTCTGAGGAGGGATGGTGGGTGGAGTCTGGGGTCTGCGGAAGGGTGCTAGGAGAATCCAGAACCTGACAGAGGTTTCTAGACAGCAGCAAGGTATGACAAAGGATGGTGGGTGGTGTCTGGGGTCTGTGGAAGGGTGCTAGGCGAATCCAGAACCTGACGGAGGGTTCTAGACAGCAGCAAGGTCTGAGGTAGGGTCTGTGGAAGGGTGCTAGGAGAATCCAGAACCCGACAGAGGGTTGTAGACCGCAGCAAGGTCTGAGGAGGGATGGTGGGTGGAGTCTGGGGTCTGCGGAAGGGTGCTAGGAGAATCCAGAACCTGACAGAGGTTTCTAGACAGCAGCAAGGTATGACAAAGGATGGTGGGTGGTGTCTGGGGTCTGTGGAAGGGTGCTAGGAGAATCCAAAAACTGACAAATGCTGTCACGATATGTCGCAGAGTTTCCAGAGGATTGTAGACAGCAGCAAGGTCTGAAAAAGGATGGTGTAATGCTGGTTCCTAGTGTCGCGTTCGACACCTTGTCCCACGGCGTTCTGTTGGAACAGTTATAGAACTGCTGTATCAGGGGTTACCTGTGAGTTTGCTTGCTTCTTTTTTCCAAGGTCCTACTTTTGAGTTGGTGCAATAACCTTTCTCATCCCAAGTACTTTCTCTGCTTCAGATTGTGCCTCAGAGCTCTGCACCAGCTCCCTGGCAGAGTTCTTTGAGCGACACAATATTGCCTTTGCGTCCCAAGCCGATGGCACACAGCTTATTGTCGCTCTCTGAGGATGAGCGAGGTGGTGCTCCGCAACCGATATCATGCCTAGAGTGGGTGAATAGGAGCTTCCTGGAGCTTAATGCCAATAAGACCGAGGCACTGGTCATTGCAAGCATCCCTCTGCCTGGTGCCCGGATGCTTTAGGTCCCATTCCTGACCCCAAGAAAAAAGTGAAGAACCTAGCATTCTGGTGGACACAAATCCAACGTTTGACAGCCAAATATCCTGCTTAGCCTGAAAATGTTTTGGGATTCTTAAGATTCTGACCAAGCTTATTTGTCTTCTCCCTTTTGTAGCCAGGACAACAATAGTCCAGGCCTGGTCTTGTCAAGACTGGACTGTTTTAATGCTCTTTATATCAGCACCACACAGGGGCGACTGTATTTACTACGGAGAGTCCAAAACGCGACTGCTCGCCTACTGTTGACCCTCTCGAGGCTGGCACCTCTGGCCCGCTCTTGCCTAGCTGCACTGGCTGCTGCTGAGCAACAGCATCTCTGTTAAGGCCATGTGCCTATGCCTCAAAACCTTAAATGGCCAAGGCCCTCCATATCTCTGTCCTTTGCTGCAACCTCATCAGCCTAGTCGTAGCCTTGGGTCTCCGGGCTCTGCGCTCCTTGGGGTTCCCATCACGAAGAGAACACGCTTGGGTGGTTGCTCATTTGGTTGTCAAGCCTCCAAGAAGTGCAGCTCTCTGCCTCTTGGTTTGAGACTTGAATCTTCCGAAACGACCTTTCGGAACAGACTCATAACATGGTAGTTAAGGCGGAAAAGTCAGCTCTTTCCATCTTGTGTTTTCAGGTTTTTGTTCTTCTCTCTTAAATAGCACTCTTCTCTTCAGGCTATGTGGAGGGCAATCTTCGCATGCGTACGCTCCAGTTGGGGTGACCAGGCGCTTTATAACATTATATTATTATTATTGTATGAATAAAGAAGGATTCCTAGTTAGTCACTGGCCACATCCACCAATTGGAGTCGTGCGCGTTGTGGGTGGAGATTGGTTCCAAGGTCCAGGACATCAAATACTTGCACTCCGGGATTGTGCTTCATCAAATAAAGATTTATTTACAGGTAACGCGTTTCGACCAAGCATTCTTTTTCACAGCCTGTGAAAAAGACTGCTTGGTCGAAACGTGTTGCACATATTTAAATCTTTAATTGATTAAGGGCAATCCTGAAGTGCGCGCATTTTGTGTTCTGCACCTGGGAACGCATCTCTTCTGCAATATAAATATACATATATATATAAAATATATTGTCACTGTACATATATGCGCAGTTAATTAAAGTAAACCTAGAGTTTTTTGGTACTTCATCTCCTGGTAGCATGATATTCTCGAGTCAATATTTAAGTGAAATACTATTTTGACTCTACATCTGGCAGAAAAAGTGGGTGAAATAAGGAACATACCTTTTTATTCATGCAACAATATGTCTCCTGCTAAGTTCTACTCCTCCTGTTTACCTTATAAATCCTCACTGCATTGTTGAGTAACCTCCTTTGAAAATAACATAATATGCAATGAATTGGCTTCACCACTGAAATTGTATCTTGACCATAAAAGCTCCTGATTAAAATAGAAAGCTTTGCCATTTGTGTATATTCTGTACTTTAATTTAGGCAAAATTTGTGTTTTTCCACCTATTGTTTATTTGATAAACTTTAAGAAATGTTTAAATAAGTCTTTTTTTCTGATGTACATGTTGCTCTTTGTTGTTTTGCTCTCAGCTAAGCACTCGAGCACCTCTTCCCACTTCCCTCGTATACATATGACCTAAGGACTGCTCCAGTTCAGTGCGAGTGGAAGGCGCCATCTCTTTGAGGAACACTACATGGCAACGCAGAACCCCTCCACAAGCCAGCTTCCTCTCCTCTCCCTCGTTGACCTGTAGTGCAGCTCTCCGCTGCCAATGTCTAGGACTACCACATACATACATGCGCACACATATATATATACATAGATACATGCATACATACATACACTCACTCATACGTACTTGGATACATACACACATACGTACCTACACACATACATACATAGGTACACAAACACACGTGCATATGTACATACATATATAGATACATACAGACATAATTACTTGGATATATGCATCCACACATACATACATGCACACACATATACACATAGATACATACGCGTCTGTTCACACATACATAGATACATACATACACACACATACGCACATATATATACATACACACTCCTATATACATAGATACATACACATACATATGTACACACATACATACATGGATACATATGTACACACATAGCACATAGATATATACATACACACGTGTACATACATGCACACACACTCGCATACACAGGGATGCATACGTAAACACACATACTCACATAGATATATATACATACACACATGTATACACACACACACATACATGGATAGATACATACAGTTGGAAGCTGGCTCTGTATATACTATACCAAAGTGAGGTATAGTGGAGTCAGTGGAACCCCAAAGGTAGGCAGAGGTAATATTTAGGGACTGAAGTTAATAGTATGTACCATTGCCTCCATAATAGTGTGGACTAGAGGTGATAAGTGTGACATTTGTCTTGTCGTAATATGACAGAGAAGATACGGAAGAACATTCGTCGAAGAGGTCAAATCAAATATAAAACTGAAAATACAAAAGTGTAAACATTTTTGGTAGTACTTTTGTTGTAAGCAGAATTATAATTCACCGGATAACCTCTTTTTATAAATGTGTATTAACCTAAATAGTGAATATTTCCTTTTCTTTTGTCATTTGTGCTTCTAGGCCTCTAGCAGGTGTGCAGGCAGACAACAGATGGGTCTACTCTTGCAACCTACAAAGAACCCGCCCACAGCGCACGACTAAGACATTACTCTTCCCTTGAACCGAAGGCCCTGCTTCAAGGCACCTCATTGGAAGCTGCCATGTCTGCAAAGAGGAAAGGCAAGCGGCCAACCTCTCGGCTGGTGCTTGAAAGAAGCCGAGTGCCTCTAGCTCGACAAAGGGAAGAAGCTCCTGGTGTGAAGAAACTAGAGGCTTTGAATGGGAGAATGGAGGAGACTCTGGTTGAGAGACAGGAAGAGCTCTCGTTTTTCAAGACAGCGGAGTCTCTGTTGAGAGAATTAGACGCGGATGCTGGAATGAAAAGGGAGCAGGACCCTCTTAATGATTCCGTTGTGAAAACGGAGGAGGCTGCTATTGGGGACAGGCAAGAACATCCTCATGTTAATCCTCAGGCACCTTTGGTCATGGACCAGCCAGGTGACTCTACTGTGAAAACTGAGATGGCTTCTCTTGGAGCGATGGAAGACCCTCTGGATGAGACTAGAAAAACAGCTACGCTGGAAGACAGCCTAGAAGAACCCACACCAGAAGGCCCAGTAAGACTGCAAACAACTATCCAAGGAGTTACTCTTAGCAAGATGGGAGCAGACGATGATCCTGAGGCCTTCCTTTCCGCATTTGAGTCTGCTGCGACGCATGCGCTATGGCCGAAGGAGCAGTGGGCCATGCGCGTGGCTCCCTTCCTTTCAGAGGAGGCCTACGCTATTTACCAGTCACTGCCTTTTTATACTGCTGAAGATTATGATCAGCTGAAGGAAGCCCTTCTTGATCACACAAGCATGATTGAGGAAACCTATCGGAAGAAGTTCCGCAGTGTTGGCTTCACAGCGGGATCAAAGCCGAGTATGGTGGCTCATACGCTGCAGGACCTGGGCCGGAGATGGCTGAAACCAGAGATCCGCAGCCCCGATGACCTCTTGGAGCGCATCATCATCGAGCAGTTCATAAAGATCCTGCCAGCGCATGCTGGCGAGTGGTTGACCCAGCAGCACGTGAGGACTCTCGATGGAGCGGTGCAGTTGGTCGAGGGGTATTTGGCAGGTGAAGCTGTTGGACGTGCCTCCAAGGCAGGCGGCTCGAACGCCTGGATGCCCTCCTGGACTCAAGAGCCACACACAGAAGGTATGAAGCATGTTGTCCTGTAGCCTTTACCAATCAGCTCCTTTTGGAGGCAGATTATCTAAAAAAAAAATTGCAAAAATACACATGATCTCACCACACTTTTAATACATCTACCAATGAAAATATCAATGAAAAGCTTTTCACTATTTTCAATATCCAAGAGTCAAAATGCTTAATTGTTCTCCTTACATTTCCTTAAAATTCTGAGTTAGCTGTTGGAGAATCTGGTGTGCACGGAGGGACAATAGGGCATGAAACCTCCTTCACTTCCTGGTCAGTGTCTGGTATTAGTTGAAAACCAGTCTTCTTTCAGTGTTCAGCAAGTTTGAGGGCTCTCCTTAGGTGGTGAGGAAGGAATCCTGAGGAAGTGATTTTATTCTAGTTTTGTGGTTAGGTTATCTTGCCATATAGTTATTATTATTATTATTTAGGTTGTAAAGCGCCTGGTTACTGCAACGGAGTGTCCCCGCGCTAGAACATCATCAAAACCCCAGTGAATACCCTGAACTAACGCCCTTCCTGCACACATGACTATCAAACAGTGGAAGTCAAAAACATTCTTCCGTCCACCATAAGGGTGCCTGAAGAGCCAGGTTTTTAGATTTTTATGGAATAGAGACTCCGACACACAGATGCTTAGATCCACAGGCAGGTCGTTTCATGGCTTAGCTGCCGGAAGCCAAAGGATCTCCCTCTAGCTCGAACCTTCCAGACCCTGAGCACAATCACCCTAGCAGAGCCCAGCGATCTCAAATCCCATGCGGGTCGATATCCTGTGAGAAAGGGAGAGCAAGAATCGCCGCCCCTTCTGACTAAGGATCCTATGACCAAAGCTTAGGGCCTTGAAGGTAACTCTGGCCTGTTTTGGGAGCCAATTAAGTTTCTTCAGAACTTTCCCTACCCAGGGCCATCTAGGGATATTCCGAATCAGCCGAGCTGCAGCATTTTGGACCTTCTGCAGGAGGTTCAAATTTCTGGCGGTCACCCCTAGGTACTATATGTTATAGTAATCAAGGCGAGATGTAACAAGAGCCTGTACAATAGTTCTTTTGGCGTCAACGGGGAGTAGGTCCATTATTTCATGTAGCATTTTAAGGATGCCAAAGCAGGCTCAGGACACAGCGGTTATCTGCTCAGAGAAAGACAGAACTTAACCTTTGCTTTCGGTGACCGAGTAGTTCCCATTTCCTCTGTTCACCATTGCTGTGACCAAAGAGAGGGCTGTTTTCCAACTACCATCACCTCTGTCTTCCCCGCATTCAGCTGGAGGCAGCTGTATTTCATCCAGTCCACCAGCTCACCCAAGCAGACCTTCAAATCAGATGCCACTCCAGACTCCTTTTGCTCCATCAGCATATGACACCAGCTTTATCTTATGCCTCAATACAATATCTGCCAGAGGGCGCAAATAAATATTAAAGGGGGTGGGGCTGAGAGCCGAACCCTGCGACACCCCGTTCAATAGAGGACAGACTCTAGAGTTAAATGGATGTTGTAGAACCTGGAAGGATCTGTTCTGCAAGCAGTCCACCCCGGCCTCCCGTAGTCTCTCCAGCAGAAGGCCGTGGGAGACGGTGTCAAAGGCAGTTGCCTTGCAGGAAGGGTAGCTTCCGTTGATGCTCGTCCGCAGGCCCCTCTGTTGGTAAAACTCTGGATCTAATGTCCATCTCTGAAGAAAACAGGACGAAACCTTGATCCTGGTGAGTATGTTATTTAATCAGCCACCTCTTAAAGAATATTTGTTAGTATTCAGTAGATTTCTTTTGGATTAAGGGCAAGCTAGATTATGAAGGGTCCCAATTCCATTTTTATCTTTTCCTGATTTTACACCTACATACAGACAGAAAACAACCTTTTCCCTCTATATTTATATTTATATTTAAAACGTGAACATTCTAAATTTGAGTGCATTGTTTTGTGAGCATCAACAGTTTAGGAAGTACATAAACATATACTTTCCTAATAACCCCTTGATACATATGCTGTTCGTGTGCGATGCAACATAAACTGTAAGTAAATATCTTAATATGAAGGTGACAAAATTGAAAATTCATGCTCTAAAGGGAATGCTCCACACTCGGACAGGGAAGAGTAGGTCTCGTGTCCAATCGTGTGCAGCCGTCCATTCCTACATCAGTTCATTAATATATTCACACAGAGATGCGGAGGAGTATGATCAGTCTGTGTGTAAAAGGTGAGCCCAAATTACTATCGATGCCCGGGCTGCTGGCGCAAGACGCCTCTTAGTTCCCATTCTGGATAGTTACCTAATAAAGAGACGGGCGCTGGAAGCAGGAATCAAGAACAGAGTTTTATTACTCATGAGGAGAGCCTGTCATTTCGGACACGAAACACAGTGTCTTTCGGGAGGTGCTCTAACAAGTGAGCTGAGACGTCTTCTTTTATACCTTACAAAACACTTGGCATTACAATCAGGACATTGTGACACAAAGAAAAGACATCCCTATAATCCTCGTGTCAATCCTACCCCACACATGTTATCAATAGAGACCCTTGAACTGCAGATAAGGGAGGGGGCAATGACGCAGCTGAGTGTTCCGTTGATTATTAGGAGATGTGCGCCTGATCGTATCCCAAGGGGTGGGGAAGCCAGGATCAATAGTGGGTTCTTTGAAGAGGAGTGACTCCATACCATAAGAGGCAATAAACAGTATCTTCAGGCTTAGGCGATGGCCTCGGACATGTGTGGACAGTCCATCGCGGAGGGAGGGTTTATTAACAGAGGGGTTATTCATAAAAGGAAAGGAGGTGTTGGTCAGGCGCGGCCGTGACTCCCAAGGACAGGGTCTTGCAGAAGAAGAAGGTTTATGACTTGCTCGTGTGAGGGAGAAGGGGAGGGGGGGAAGCCAGGGTGTGCATAGGGACAGAGTCGCACAGAGAGAGAGAGATCTTATGACCCGTACATGAGAGAGCGGGGGCAGTCAGGTGCAGCTGGGGAGGGCTATGTCAGCTGAGGCGAAGGATGCCTCTTCAAGAGGAGATGGGGGGTTTGCGTGGGTCAAGCAGAAGGGTTGCCTTTCACAGCAGGGTCGCGCAGAGGGAGAGGGTTTCATGGTCTATGCATGAGAGAGGGGGTTTAAGATACGCGCAGGAGGGAAGCCGGGAATTCCAATGGGTAAAAGGCCATGGTGCCTAGAATGGCTGTCATGTACATATGGGTACGGGCTTTTACTGGCAGAGTGATACGGTCAATAATTTACGGTATTCATGGTGCTCACAGGGAGAGGAGTGGGAAAAAGGGAAATGAACGTTGCTTATGTACACCAATATTTCTAATTTTCTACATGTGTTCAGGGGACGCGGCAGGGTAACCCCCAAGCAGTATCCTAATCTAGAAGAGCTGTTCGAATGTCTTGAGAATCTATCCCTAAACCTGTGGTGTCCGCGCGCTTTACACATTTTTCCTAACATAACATTCCCCGTGAATACCTGATACCGGATTAATACGGATTAAACTAATCTGTATACTATAGGGTCACAATTTCCAGAATTCTCATAGTGCCCAGATTACGCCCCCTTGGGGCTGTGCATGTAAACTTTCGGACAATGTGAAAGTTAAAAATCGCTCAGGCACATCGTGTATCACCAAACAGTGACCTTTCGACATAACTCGATAATGGGAATAGGTCGTATCTCAAGGCGTTACCTCACATCGACCTTTATATGCAGCAGGAAACACTGGATCATTTCCGCAAATTCGGTGCTACTGAATATTAATTAATTTATATTGCATTGTTGTATTAATTTTCATGAAACATCAGATTGATGAATTGAATTTTTGGAGTGGAATGACACGTTGAACCTGTATAAGTATCTTCTGGAGTCAGTTTTCTGTCTCCATTTTTGTTTGTGTACATGTTTCTTTTGATGGTGGGGCACAATGATCTGAAGAAAGTAGAGCGTTATCACTACAAAGTGGCAACCGCCACTGTAATGTTTTAGTTAAGGTAAGGTTTCCATAGTAAATGCATTTTTTGGTTTGATAATAACTTTGGCGCAGTTTGACGACTCTTCACAAAACTTCCTCAAAAAACATTAAGCCAACCCAGCTCTTTTGTGAGACATTATAGGGTGGTCCATTAAGCGGGGGCTGATTTAAAAAACAAGGAGGGTCCTAAAACGCATTTTCCACATGCAATTTCCCGTAGGAAAGTTGAACAGCCCAGAATTACACCAAAATGGACAACATGCTTGATCTTTGCAGAGAAAGCATGTTTTTGTGATTTGGTGAAAATCCATTCAGCTGTTCAAGAGAAATCAAGCTTCAAAACTTATAGATATTTAGGAACCCAGTACAGGGGGAAAAACAACAAATGAAGCCTTATTTATTTATTTAAAGTTTTATATAGCGCTAGCTTAACCTGTAGGTATCAGAGCGCTTTACAAACACACAGTAAACAGCAGAGGGACATTACATTACATCGTAGGCTGGCAGTAAGGATGCAAACCTAAGAAAAAGAAAAAAGAAAAAAAAACAGCATGGGAGTGCAGTGGAGTGGGAGATAGCAATAAAAAGAACGAGGTGAGAATGACCTAGTCCGGTCACCCACTATTCTTGAATGTCCAGGGAGAGAGGAGACAACTCAGATATAGTAGTCTAGGTAAGTTGACGTTGGTCCTGATAGTATTTGTTTAGGAGATGGAGTTTCAGGTCCCTTTTGAAACAGGAGGGGTTGCATCTGAGGACTCCAGGGAGAGCGTTCCATATCCTGGGAGCGTTGCCAGAAAACGATCGGTATTGGGTGTTTTTTTTTTTCATTTGCGGAGGAATCAGAAGGAGAGATTTGGAGCTTCTCAGCGTTCTGGATTGACCTGCTCTTATCAGTTTGTTATTTAGGTAGTAGGGGCCAGGAGAGTGAAGGGTTTTGTGTGTGATGCAGGCCAGTTTATAGATCCATCTCCCTTCCATGGGGAGCCAATTGAGGCAGTTGAGAGCTGGAGTGATGTGTTCAAATCTTTTAACTCCAGATACGAGTCGAGCAGGCATGCTCAGCACTGCCCTTAGAGGGGCTAGGTGAGCTTTTGGAGTCCCTGTAAGGATGGCGTTCCCATAGTCGATTTTAGAGAAAACTAGGGATTGGGTCTTGAGGTCATCGTGGGGTAGAAAAGGTTTCAATTTCTTGAGGTGTTTTAGAGAGAGTAGAGCACTTTTTGCAGAGTTTTTGATGTGGGCCTCCATTGATAAGTTCTTGTCAAGGGTGATGCCTAGAGACTTAACATAGTCGTATAGGGTAAGGGGGCAGTTTAGGGCAGTCAGATTCTTCAGTCATTCTTGGATTGGGCGATGGTTATTTTTTGGAGAGAATAGGATTAGCTCCGTTTTGTCTGGGTTGAGCTTTAAGTCGTTAAAGTAGAACCAAGATTGGATCTCGGTTAGGGTGGTATTGAGGAGTTGGATGTCGCTGGGGGACTTGATCCTGAAATAGATTTTGGTGTCGCTCGCGTAAAGGTGGTAGTTCACTCCAGCTTTTTTCAATATGATTGTGAGGGGCTCCATGAAGAGATTGAAGAGGGACGGGGAGAGGATCGAGCCTTATGGGACCCCAAGTTTGACTTTAGTAGGCTGTGAGAGACAGGAATTAATTTTAATTTGTTGCGAGTGGTGTTGAAGGAAGGAGGTGAACCATTTTAGTACTGTGCCATTTATGCCGGGACATTTCGACAGGTTCTCAAGAAGGGCTGGATGGTTTACTGTGTCGAATGCCGCAGAAAGGTCAATAAGGATGAGTAGGCAGGCATCACCTTCGTCTAGGGCCTTGTGAATGTCGTCAGAGACGTTGAGCATAGCTGTTTCCGTACTACAGCCTTCTCTGAAACCAGATTGAAAGGCGTCGAGGAGGTTGAACTCATCAATGTGTTTATTGAGTTGGAGGAGAACACATTTCTCCAATGTTTTTGCAAGGAATGGGAGGTTAGAGATGGGTCTCAGGTTGTTAGGATCATTAGGGTCAGCCCCAGGTTTCTTGAGAATGGGTGTGATTTGTCCAAGTTGAAGGGAGTCTGGGACACAGCCTGAGGTGAGAGAGGAGTTGATGATTTTTGTCCAGAAAGGAGAGATGATGTGGTTGAGTTCTTTTATAATTGTCGAAGGGAGGGGGTCCATAGTGTGGGAGGAAAGTTTTAGATTAGAAAGTATATTGAAGACCTCGCTAACCAACATTAACTCAAAGTCTGACCATTGCACGTTGTTTTTTGGCTGGAGGTAGGTTTGATTTTCCTTGTTAAGAGCTCTTTCCGAGTGGTCATGGGAGGTTGAAGGGGGGACGGTTAAGGTGGAAGGAGGGTTAGCAGTTTGTAAGAAGGATTGATCAATTTTAGAGACTTTATTAGTGAAGAAGGTGGTGATTTCTTCACATAGCTCATTGGTGGCTTCGAGTTCTTGAGAGGGAGTGCAGTTAGTTTGGCTTTTTACAATGTCGAAGAGTTCTCTTGGTCTGTTTTTCACCAGATCAAGTTGGCTGCGGAAAAAAGATGCCTTTTCATTGAAGATGTGTTTTTTTGTATGACCGCCGAGCAGATCTAAGATGTGTTAGGTGCAATGACGAGGGGTTTTGTCTCCAAGTCCTTTCCGCATGTCTGAGTTGACGCCATTCATCATTCAGCTCCACGTTAAACCAGGGTTTTGATTTGGTTCTCCTCAGTTGTTTGAGTTTGAGAGGAGCTATTTGATCTAAAACCTCTGTCATTCTTTAGTTAAAGTGTGAAGTGAGGTCATTAGCCGTCCTTGAAGAAGGATGGAGTTGAAGATGGGGATGAATCTTGGCTTCAAGTTCGGATAAAGGTATTTCTTTGAGGTTTCTGGCCAAGAGTTTAGGTTTGACAACACAAATAGGTTGGGGGCTGGTAAGTGTGTCATTCCTGAACAGAATGAGGTGGTGGTCGGACCAGTCAATGGGAGAAATCTCTCTCATGGAGATCAGATCATTGTTGGTTATGATCGCATCTAGTGTAGCACCTTTGATGTGAGTTGGCTTATTGCAGAGATGCTTGAGGTTATATATTTCCAGTAGGTTGGAAAGGTTCAGGACAGTGAAGTCTTCAGGGTCGTTCCAGTGGATATTGAGGTCACCCAAGAACACATCTTAAGTGTCTGTCAAGAAGAATCGTGTAATTAGGTCTGTTAGTTCTTTGGGGAAAGGGGTACACTCTCCAGGAGGATGGTAGATGGTGTGGAATTTGATGGGTGGGGAGCCCTTGGTTGTGAGTTTGACGCCTAGGAATTCAAACAATAGGTATTCTGCAGGTTTGAGTTTGGTAATCTGTATTCCATCTCTAAGAATGATGGCTAGCCCCCCCCACCCAATTTTGATCGGCCTGTCTTGTCTGATGATGTTGTGCCCTGGAGGGGTGAGAATGTCAAGAATGGGGGTGGAGTGGGCAGGATTCTGTGAGAAAGGCAATGTCAATTTCTTCAGCGAGAAGAGCTTCAGCAATGTCAGTAGCGTGTTGTACTGCTGATCTGCAGTTTAGGAGCATGCAGTAGAGAGGACTGGGAGCCTCGAAGATGGGATTAAGGTAGATAGAGGTGTATTGAGCAGGGGGTCTAGGCGAGTGGACAGTATTCGCGATTCTGTTAGTGCCGATAATAAGAGGGATGTGGAAAGGGGCTGGCTTCTGGTACAAAGCGAGGTGAGAGTCGTAGAGCTCATCTGATTTCGGTACCGAAAAGGGTTGGCTATCCTTGTTAGGAATGAGGGCCTGGCTCGATGATGGGCTGGAGGGTCGAGGGGAGCTCTGAGGGGCCATGTGAGATGTATTGAGTTTAGTAGGGGCACAACACCTCGGGGGGAGGGAGCACGGTGGCTTGGCCCTGTTAAGGAGGTCTTGTTGTAAGTACAGGAAATCAGCAGCAAGGGAGTTCATGTTCTGCTCCATTCTGTTCAGTTGCTGTGCTATTGAGCTGAGAAAGTTTAAGGTATTAGGCGGGGTCGAGGAAGACTTGGGTCTATGGGGGGAGATTGAGCAGGGGTAAGGGGTTGGATGGGGTCCCTAGGATTGGGAGAGGGGGGAGGTTGTACGTGGGGAGTCGGTAGTGTAATGTTCCTATTCGAGGGGTTCGGTGGAGGAGAAATGGGACTGGAGTCAAAATGAGGAGGGAATCTTCTATAATATACAATCAACCCCAAAAAGGCTCTTAATTCCTTTTTAAGAGCATTTAGGTATTTACTATAGCCTTGAAAAGGTCAAGGCAATAGTAAATACCTATTTACTATTGCCTTGACCATTTCTTCTTGAGGCGCAATGACTCCGTCTCCCAACATAAATTCAAGGTATTTCACTTTGGAGAAGGCTGCCCTTGACTTCTTGGCATTTATATGCAGACCTGCTGTTTTCAGAGCTGTTAAGATGGCTTGGACATGGGTTATGTGTTCGGACCATGAGGCGCTGAAAACGACAATATCATCAAGATATACTGAACAGAACATCGTGTAAGGCCGGAGTATTTCTTTCATCAACCTCTGGAAGGTTGCCGGTGCCCGATGGAGACCGAACGGCAGGACGTTAAACTCAAAGAGCCTCTCGTCGGTGTAAAAGCCTATCTTACGTTTGTCCTCTTCCCTGAGGGGCACTTGCCAGTAACCCTTCGTTAGGTCCAGCGTGGTGATAAAACAAACCTCTCCAATTTTCTCAATCAATTCGTCCACCCTGGGTATTGGGTACGCATCACAAGAGGATATTGCATTTAGTGAGCGGAAGTCCATGCAGAACCTGGTGGTACCATCTGGTTTTGGTATCATGACTATCGGTGACGACCAACTACTTCGGGAAGGGCGTATCACACCCAGCTTTAACATGTCTTGTTCCTCTCGTCTAACGTCTTGCCTCCGTGCCGCGGGAATTCTGTAGGGTCTCATTTTGACATGTTTTCCTTCTTCTGTCTCTATTCTATGTTCGATGAGGTTGGTACGCCCAGGCGTGTCTGAGAACATGGAAGCGAATGGCTGTAGGGCCGTAAGTAGCTCCTCTTTCATCTCAGAGGACAAGTCCTCATTCATGGGTAACTGTCCTAACGTAGAGGTACTGGTATTGACAGGTAATCCAAACTGGGAAGTCTTTGGGACGGGACCCAACCATTTTTTAAAGAGATTTATGTGAAAACATTTGTTTCTCGATGGGGAGATTTGTAACCGGTAGGTGTTAATGCCCAATATTTCTATGACCGAGTAGGGTCCAATCCATTCGCTCAGGAACTTTCTGGTGGGTGATGGTAAAAGAACCAAAGCCCAATCACCTACTGACATTCTTCTCCATTTCTTTCCACGGTCATAATGTTGTTTTTGCCACTGCTGACTTTTCTCAAGGTTTGAATAAGCCAGGTCTCTCAGTTTTCCCAACTTGCTCTTTAACTGTTGCGTGTAGTCCAATATTGACCGTTGTTCGTCCTTCCTTTTCCCAAGCTTCTTTTGTTATCTCTAGTAGAGACTGGGGCTGTCGCCCGTACAGCATCTCGAAAGCGGAATACCCTGTGCTACTTTGAGTCTGCGCTCTGAGTACATAAAGGGCCAAAGGCAAAAGTAGATCCCAATCTTTGTTTTCTAATGACAGCATTTTCCGTAAGGTAGTTTTTAGGGAGCGATTATACCTTTCCACCAGACCATCGGTCTGGGGATGGTATGCCGAGGTTCGTATCTGTTTTAGGTTTAACAATTTGCACACTTCTCTCATGAGTCAAGACACAAATGGGGTTCCCTGGTCGGTTAGTATTTCCTTGGGGAACCCCACCCTCGAGAACAGTTCTAAGAATTTCTCAGCTATGTTCTTTGTTGTAGGGGCTCGCAGCGCAAAGGCCTCAGGAAAGCGCGTGGTGTAGTCCACTATTACCAATGCGTATGTGTTGCCCTTGGCTGTCCTGGGAAGGGGCCCAATAATGTCCATACCCACTCTTTCAAAGGGAGTCCCTATGATGGGAAGGGGCTGCAAAGGTACTGCTGGGGGTTTAACGAGATTCCTTTTTTGACATACCTCGCAAGTTTTACAGTACTCAGAGGCCTCCTTATAAATGCCTGGCCAGTAAAAACCTTTTAAAGTACTCTGTAGGGTTTTCACTGATCCAGTATGTCCTGCCATTAAGTGGGTGTGGGCATAGAAGAGGATTTGCTCCCTGAAGGCCTTTGGTAACAGTAACTGGCGGGGTTCACCAGCTTTTCCCTCTCTATACAATAAGTCGTTCTCTATGATGAACCTTGGGAACGGAGTATTGGGGTTGGTCTGGGCGACATGAGCCATTTCCCAGGCATTAAATAGGGTGGCATTGTTAGCTTGTGCAAATCTAAAATTGCGGTCTAACACCCAGGGTTCTGAAGCAATCAGGGCCGGGGCTAGGCCCTCCTTTACTTTTGTGACCTGCCTTACCTCTGTTTGAAACAGGGACAAAAATCGGGATTATCAACCCTATGATCAGGTCCTCAGGCAAGGACTCTATTACTCCCACCTTCACAGTACAGGGGGGCCTTCCCATGGGATGGCGGGTTACTTGTACTAGGGGATAAGGCTTCACATCACCGTGAACACATCTAATGTGTACTAGCTTGTCGGGGAGAACCTGGCCTGGAAGTACTAGTGCTTTTTGTACTACCGATTGCCGGCACCCTGAGTGGAGCGGATCCCTTATATTTTGGCAATTAATAGTGACACCTGCATAATATGAAGGCCCCATCTCTGCAGTGTAAATCACGGCCCTCAGGACGTATCCCACCTCCATGGGCTCTTAGGGTGCTTTTCTCCCCCCGCAAAGGCGTGCAATATGGCCCCATTCCCCACAATCAAAACATTGTGGTCCTTTCATTAGGGAAACTTCCATCTTGATGGGTCTGGGTCTTAAGGGCTCCAGCCCCGGTTTGGTTCTTTTCTCTATCTTTGGTGCCTGTGATGTTTTCGGTACTTTATCAGCGTCCCAGGGAAGAGTTCAGGGTTGGGCCCTGAAATAATTGGCAGCCATTTCAATGGCTTGGGCTGGTGTTAATCCGGAATGTTGTCTCAGCCACCCTTGTGTTCCATGGGGGAGAGCTTCCATGAATTGCTCTAAATATATACTATCCATGATTTCCTCCTTGCTTCTTCTTTCTGGTTGTAACCATTTGTCTGCGGCAGCTTTTAGCCAAAAAAACAGTGTCTTGGGGTTTTCTCCCTGTACCCCCTTCTCCTTCCTGAACCGGACTCTATAGGCTTCCTCGTCTAGCCCGAGGTGGTCCAGTATTATGGTTTTTATGTCTTTATAGGGTGTAGAGTTTGCTAATTGGTGTGCCTCCCGTGCCGCTCTTGACAACAAAGGGGCTAATAAGATGGGCCATTTATCTTCGGGCCACCCACAGACCCTCGCGGCTCTTTCAAAATTAGTGAGGAAGGCATCGGGGACATCTCCTGCCACATACTTCTGTAATGCCACGCCTGATGGGTGGGGCATGGGCGACCGTCGCTCTACCACAGGAGTTGCCCCTGGTTCTTGTATTGCTTTTTGTAGTCCTTCTATCTGGGCGGCATGGCGTTTTTGAACACTTCTCTGTCAGCTTGGGCCGAAGACATTTGGCGCTCAATGGCCCACTCCAGCTTTTCCTGTCCCTTTATTATGTGTTGAATGAGTTGATCAATGTAAGGTGACGGGATGGAGGGGGGAGATCCCACTTCTGACACCAGTTGTAGCGGGGTAGTAGGAAGGGACCGGAGACTGGATCGAGGTAAATATGGGAGTGACTCGAAGTATGTACAACTAGTGGCCCACAGGCGCTGGCTCTTCAAAAAAACAAACTAGCGGTTAGCGGAGTCTCCCCGCCACTCCACCCAGCTCGACACACGCTGCCGTACCTGACTGGGGTGTGGCTGGGCAACTCGTGGGGACGGTGGCCTCCTGGCGCCTCAACTCCTCCCGCTCTTCTCACTCCTGTCTCCGTTTCTTGGTCAGCTCCCTCTCCGGTCCGTACTCTGTCTCCAAACACCACACAAACTTCCTCCTTGGTGTCGTCACACGCCGTCTCTCGTCCTTCCTTCTTCTTGTTCAACACGGTTGGGCCTGCGCCATCCAGGGGCGGGGCTTCGACCTCCGAGTATGCCCAGTTAAAGGAGCCGTCTACTTCCGTGTCGCTTTGGGTTGTCCAGAGCGGTTCTGTGTCCGTATTCCACTCGCTTTGGGGTAAGTGGAGAGAGGGGAGATTTGTAGAGACAACGACCCACCATTCTGTTGTTGGGGAAGGTTTTTCTATGAGTCTGGTCCCCAGGCTACACAGGGGTAGAGAGGGGGGCGTGTGAGAGATCCTTCGGATTAGGAGAGGGGAGAGGTTGGACGCAGGGAGCCGTGGAGTTCAGTGGAGGAGAAGTGGGACTAGTGTCCAGGTGAGGAGGAAGAGAAATTAAAGAAAGGCCATTGGAGTTCCGGGGTGTGTCCAAGAGGATATAGTTGAAGGCGGGTTGTGTAAGCGGGGGTGTGACAGTGGAAGGGGATGGTGAAGTTGTAGAAGGGGGGAGAGAGACCACTGGATTGGTAATGACGTTCGACCAGGGGGAAGTAAGGGTCGTGGGAACAGGGTCTGAGTAGGTGGTAGGGGAAGGTTGTGGGGGAGGGTTCAGATTCTCAGGGGTGGAGAGGGGAGTGTTTGTGGGGATTTCAGTTGCAGGAGGGCTGAGGTTAGAGACTAAGATGTTAAGATTGGCCTTGAGGGGATAGTTGGTTGTGAGTTTGTTGCTCCTGGTGAGATCAGTTGATGTGATAATGGTGGGTGTTTGGCAACAGAGAGTAAGAATAGGGGTAGTGTGATTGTAGTGAGTGATGGTAGAAGTCCATGAGTTGAGGAGAGCATCTTCAGGGCAGCGAGATTGGATCAGTTCCACGATATTAGTGAGGGTAGTGGGGGGATAGGGGAGAAAGGGATTGAAGGCTCTGTTGAGTTAGCGAGGAAAGAAGTGTGGGGAAGTGTGGGTCAAAAGTGGTGAGGTGAGTGTCGGTGGCCTGTAAGAGAATGGTTCCATTTCTGTAGATGGAAATAGTGAGATCCCCTTTGAAGGTCAGGGAGATGGTAGTGGAGATTTTTTCACCATAGGGAATTATTACTGACTTAGCTACTTGAAGGTGAAAAGAGTAGGTGTTTTTCCATTGAGCCGGGAGATTAGTGTAGAAAATGAAGTTTGTTTTCGTGCTGCCGTTTGTTGGTGGTGATCGACCGGTGGGTGTTTGTTGGTGGCGCATGACTGGTGGGTGTTTGTTGGTGGCGCATGACCGGTGGGTGTTTGTTGGTGGTGCGTGACCGGTGGGTGTTTGTTGGTAGTGCATGACCAGTGGGTGTTTGTTGGTGGTGCATGACCGGTGGGTGTTTGTTGGTGGTGCATGACCGGTGGGTGTTTGTTGGTGGTGCATGGCCGGTGGGTGTTTGTTGGTGGTGTATGAACGGTGGGTGTTTGTTGGTGGTGCATGGCCTGTGGGTGTTTGTTGGTGCTGCATGACCGGTGGGTGTTTGTTGGTGGTGCATGACCAGTGGGTGTTTATTGGTGGCGCACGGCCAGTGGGTGTTTGTTGGTGCTGCACGACCAGCGGGTGTTTGTTGGTGGCGCATGACCGGTGGGTGTTTGTTGGTGGTGCGTGACTGGTGGGTGTTTGTTAATGGTGCATGACCAGTGGGTGTTTCTTGTTGGTGCATGACCGGTGGGGGTTTGTTGGTGGTGCATGACCTGTGGGTGTTTCTTGGTGGTGTTTGACATGTGGGTGTTTAATGGTGGTGCGTGAATGGTGGGTGTTTCTTGGTGGTGCATGACCGGTGGGTGTTTGTTGGTGGTGCATGACCGGTGGGTGTTTGTTGGTGGTGCGTGACCCGTGGGTGTTTGTTGGTGGTGCATAGCCTGTGGGTGTTTGTTGGTGCTGCATGACCGGTGGATGTTTGTTGGTGGCGCACGGCCGGTGGGTGTTTGTTGGTGGTGCATGACCGGTGGGTGTTTGTTGGTGGTGCATGAACGGTGGGTGTTTGTTGGTAGTGCATGACCGGTGGGTGTTTGTTGGTGGTACATGACCAGTGGATGTTTGTTGGTGGTGCATGACCGGTGGGTGTTTGTTGGTGGCGCATGACCGGTGGGTGTTTGTTGGTGGCGCATGACCGGAGGGTGTTTGTTGGTGGTGCATGACCGGTGGGTGTTTGTTGGTGGTGCATGACCAGTGAATGTCTGTTGGTGGTGCATGACCAGTGGGTGTTTGTTGGTGGCGCATGAATGGTGGGTGTTTGTTGGTGGTGCAGGACCAGTGGATGTTTGTTGGTGGTTCATGACCTGTGGGTGTTTGTTGGTGGTGCATGACCGGTGGGTGTTTGTTGGTGGTGCATGACCGGTGGGTGTTTGTTGGTGCATGGCCGGTGGGTGGTTGGTGCTTCATGACCGGGGGGTGGGAGGGGTTGCTGGTGACACATGACCGGTGGGTCTTTGTTGTTGGCGCACAACTGGTGGGTGTTTGTTGATGGTGCACGGCCGGTGGGTGTTTGTTGGTGGTGCTCGACCGGTGGGTGTTTGTTGGTGGTGCACGACCGGTGGGTGTTTGTTGGTGGTGCACGACCGGTGGGTGTTTGTTGGTAGTGCAGGACTGGTGGGTGTTTGTTGATGGTGCATGATCCGTGGGTGTTTCTTGGTGGTGCATGACCGGTGGGGGTTTGTTGGTGGTGCATTACACGTGGGTGTTTCTTGGTGGTGTGTGACATGTGGGCGTTTGTTGGTGGTGCGTGAATGGTGGGTATTTGGTAGTGGTGCATGATCAGTGGGTGTTTGTTGGTGGTTCATGACCAGTGGGTGTGTCTTTGTGGTGCATGGCCGGTGGGTGTTTGTTGGTGGTGCATGACTGGTGGGTGTTTGTTGGTGGTGCATGACCTGTGGGTGTTTGTTGGTGGTGCATGACTGGTGGGTGTTTGTGGGTGGCGCATGACCGGTGGGTGTCTGTTGGTGCTGTGTGGCCGGTGGGTGTTTGTTGGTGGTGCGTGAGTGTCGGTGTGTAACAGGATGTATAGGTGTATGAGTACATATGATGAGTGAGTACATGTATGAGTGACTATATAGAACTGTTGGTGAATGAGTGGATGTGTATGTAGATGTTGGAATTATCTAATAGGTTGTTGTAACTAGTATTGTTATCTCCATTTAAAAAAAAATATAGTTTCTATTTTTGAATGTGTGTATCAAAGGTTATATTAGGGTGAGAGGAGGTCTGCCACTCTTTCACAAGGTTTATGTCATCAGTGATGTCATTTGAGATGTCATGAGTGATGTCACTGACCATGTCATGAGTGATGTAATGTGTGACGTCATCAGCACTGCATTGCGGGTGCGCGAGTTATAGTTAGCTGAACTAACTATAACGGGGGTTCCCCTAGCGGATCTGATTCTCTAGTCCCAGTGTCCGTCTTTTATTCTTGTCAATGTCTTTGATCTCCTTTCATGTAGGCCGGGAGTTTCCATCCCCTGGGCGCGGTTGGGGGTGGGTCCCGTCATGGGCCACGTCATCCTTTGAAGCATGAAGGCAGGGTCGTCAGCCGCCCAGCAGGAAGCGGCGCCGGCATTGTGGAGACCAGGACGCAGCCCCGAAACTACTCCTCCCCTCTAATCTAAAGGGCAGACAGCAGATACCAGATGGCGGGGTTTCCCCAGGTCCTGTCACTATCTCCAGACGGAGAATACACATCCTGGCAGCATCGTCCAGCAGGATTGCCTGGGGAACAGTCCCGGCCCAGAAGTCCTATTTCTAGACCTAGGAGGTGGAAAGTACTATTCCTAACGAGTGTAGTACGTGATTCTGATTCTAGGGATGTCAGTCTCGTATTTTTCCTATGTTCCCTGGGTCAGATAAATATTAAGGGGTATGGACCAAAAAGCTACTAAAACGAAGATGGCTGCAACACTATGAGGTTATGCCGCCCGCACCTGGGCTGGGCCTACTTTCTACTAACAATGCGCCTTGCCTACGGGTCGACCATGGGGTCCCCGGGTAGGTTGAAAAGGGAGCCCACATAGGCTCGAGAAAAGGGTAATATGTCGTAATCATTCAGGGGTTAGCTTTGGAAGAAAGGCCAGGTCCAACATAACCCCCTTCCAGCCAAACACAGGGGGGACCAATCACTACCAGGATGGGCTTCCCTGTGGTGGGCGATAGAACATGGGACCTGGCCCACAACAGTCTACTCCAGTCCTATGCCCCATGTAACCAGTATCCTCCCTGGGGGACACCATCCGCGTAACACCTAATCCTTGTTTGCATAGAGGGGTATCTCCCCACATCCATAGTACACATACCGCTAACACCGGGGCGTGGCCTATTCCACTCCCGGTCAAACAAGACAACCAACTAAGGGGCCCAATGGCCAATATCAGGGGTGGGAGCCAGTCCTCCCACCTGCTAATCTTCTCTACTGCTGGGGGGGTCGGAGAGTGGGGGGCAGTAGCCCCAGGTGCTGGGCATCTTCGTTCCACTCCCATTCCTGTTTGGTTAGGTATGACCGCCTGGTACCAACCGACCAGCCCTGGGCCTTCATCCAGCTGCCCTTTAAGAGGCGGAGGTGGGCGGTCCCATACTCTTGTTCCTTTCTCTAGGGGGTTCTGTACCCTCCCACCGGGAGAGATGCCCTCCGAACCTAATTCACTTATTAGTCCGGTGTGGGCGTGGGAGTAGGGACGACCGTGACACCAAGTACTTGGGTTAAAGATGGTTTTATTTTTATGGCTCGAGCAGGTTTAGACATCAACGTCTTTCTGTTTCTAAGTGTCAGTGTCTCTCGGGCGAACACGCTGGGGTCCGGGGCGGTGGTTTTCTCTTTCCTTTAAGCGGGTGATGAACGCTTGTTCTCCCAGGTGTCTCCGGTAAGGGGTGTTCTCTCCGCTGCCTCAGGCTCGGGTGCATGAAAGAAACCAACAGAAAGGGGAGCCGTTAGTGTCCAGCCCTCTATGGGGTTGCACCAGGGGGTCCGGGGTAAGTGAGGGAAACCCAGTGTATCGTGCTTCGGAATATTTACAGTGCTTGTGGTGCCAGTGAGGTGGGGTAGAAAAGGTAGGAACAGGGAAGGGAAGGGGGGGGACGGAGGGGTCAGGAAAGCAACACAGGGTAGGAACGAACAGGGACTATGTGCACTATTCACACGCTTTCGCTTTGCCTCCCCAACCAAGCTGCCCAACTCCGCCGTACCTGTGACAGCCACACTCCTCCCTCGGGAGCGTGGCACGGCGGTCCGCAGGGTCGTTGGCCTCCTGGCTTCCCTCCAACTTCCGCCTCTCCGTCTTCTCCGCGTTGTTCCTCCGGGTTGGCTTTCTCCACGTTCTCTTCGGTTTCGCCTCCGTCCTCCGTTCCTCTTGCTTCCGCCTGTCTCTCTTCCTCCGGGGTGCTTGCACACCCAACGAACGTCACTTCCCTGCTTTTGACCAATCTGGTTGCTCTGACGTCCTTGGGGGGGAGTGTCCTCCTCCTCTGCTGAGAACGCCCAGTTAAAGGAGCCGCTGTTGCTGTCGTCGTCTTCCGGATCGCGTCGCCCTTCGTCCCACCGTCCTGACTGAAAAGAAGGAGTTGGTGGATGGTCAGCAGGGTGAGGGTTCCACCAGTCATGCGAGGTAGGCGCCCCTACCTCGTTACACACCTCCCCCCCTGGATTCGCCCATTCGGGGCGAATAGGCATCCTGGAAAGGAAGTCGGCGTTCCCATTGTCCCTTCCCTTCCTGTGTACCACTGTGAAGGAGAATGGCTGCAGAAACAGAAACCACCTTAGAATCCTCGCATTCTGAGACCTATGTTTCTGCATCCAGTGCAGTGGGGTATGATCCGAGAAGAGTATGAAGGCCTTACCCTCCAAGTAGTATCGTAGTTTGTCTACTGCCCAGCGAATGGCCAGGCATTCCTTTTCCACCGTGGGATATTTGCGTTCCCTCGGGTGGAGCTTTCTACTCACGTAGAGTATAGGGTGTTCAATACCATCCTCTCCTTCCTGGGACAACACTGCACCGATACCACTGTCTGAGGCATCAGTAGCCAGGGAAAATGTCTTGTCAAAGTTTGGTGGTATGAGGACGGGACTCGTTGTGATTGCAGTCTTCAGTGCCTGAAAGGCGACTTGGGCCTTTTCGGAGGGAAGCAAGGTGAGGAGGGGCACAGCGGTTTAATGGAAATACGTTGTAGGTTAAGGTATTGCCGGTTCGTGTGCACTCGAGGGTCGTGGTTCCGTCAGACCACGAAAATCACATGAAGAGTGGTGTATGCATCGTGATGCAAGTACATCCCCAATGGAGGCACAACGGTAGAGTTCAAAACAATGATTCAATAAAGTTTTGTATCCACTTGAAAGTGTTTAATCACATTTGATAAAGTTCAATCCATTGATATTTTCATCATATCAAAGATATCAGTATTGAAGAAATAGAGTAACGGTGATGCGGGGGGAACGCCTCCGATGCATTTCGGGCGGGTGGCCCTTTGTCAAGGAGCGCTGGAAGGAAGACAAACTACTGTGAGGATAAGGATGGTAAAGCGGGGTATGGGTGTAAAAAGTTAAAGTGCCGATCAACGGTGGGGGCAGAATGGAACCAAAGGTAGTGAAGGAGGTGAGTGGGTCAGGGTAGCGTCAGCGCATGACGAGGGTGAGTGGCGACCCTCCTTGACAAAGGGCCACCCGCCCGAAATGCATCGGAGGCGTTCCCCCCGCATCACCGTTACTCTATTTCTTCAATACTGATACCATTTCGGAGGGAGGCATCGGAAGGGTGTTTTTGACATTTTTTTGGAGTAGATCGGTAAGGGGGCTGGATAGGTCAGCAAAATCCTTAACGAAGCGTCTATAGTAACCGATTAGGCCTAGAAACGCTCCCAATTCCCTTTTTGTCGATGGGAAGGGAGTCTGGGTGATGGCTTTGATTTTCTCCTCTTGTGGGGCTATTACTCCCTCACCAAGCATGAACCCCAGGTACTTCACTTTCGGGAACGCAGCTCGTGATTTTTTTGCATTCACATGCAACCCTGCTTCCTGTAGAGCCCTCAGGACATTGGTCAGATGTTCTAGGTGGTCCTCCCAGGTGGTACTGAAAATGACTATATCGTCTAGATATACTGAACTATTTTGGGGTATGGGGAGCTAGTACCTTGTTCATTAGTCTTTGAAATGTTGCCGGGGCTCCCTGGAGTCCAAAGGGGAGTACATTAAACTCAAAGAGTCCATCCTCTGTGGCAAAGGCGGTTTTGTGTCGGTCCTCCTCCCTCAGTGGGACCTGCCAATAACCTTTGGTGAGGTCAAGGGTAGTGATGTAACGGGCCTCCCCAATCCGTTCAATTAATTCGTCCACCCTGGGTATGGGGAACGCATCGAAGGATGAAATAGCATTCAAGGCGCGGAAGTCCATACAAAAACGGGTAGACCCGTCGGGCTTCGGGACCATGACTATGGGCGATGCCCAGTTACTCCTGGAAGGTCTTATCACCCTCAATCTTAACATGTCCTGTACCTCTTTCCTCACATCGGCCCTTTTTGCTGCTGGTATCCGGTATGCCCTCTGTTTTACCACTTGACCTTCCTTCGTTTTGATCTGGTGCTCTGCCAAATGGGTACACCCCGGGGTGTCTGAAAATATCGCGGAGAAAGGGGTCAGGGCTTTGATCAACTCCTTTCTTGCTAAATCAGTCAGCTCGGTATTTATTGGAAGATCCACCAAGGTGGATGTAGTGTTGCTGGATGGCAACACCAGATGGGCGGATCGAGGAGGGGGTCCTATCCACCGTTTGAGGAGATTAATGTGGAAGGTCTGCCTCCGTGTAGGAGTCATTTGCAGTTGGTAGGTTGTTCTCCCAAAGGAGTCGAGGACTTTATAGGGCCCCTTCCATTCACTTTTGAACTTTTGTGATGAGGATGGAAGGAGTACGAGGGCCCAATCCCCTACATCTAGGGTCCTCCACTTCTTGCCTTTGTCGTAGTACTGTTTTTGGCTTAGTTGGGTTTTCTCTAGGTTCGAGTAAGCCAAATCCCTGAGCTTCCCCAGTCTAGACCTCAACTGTTGCGTGTATTCTAGGAGACTTCTTTGTTCCGCTGCCTCCTCCTTTTCCCAGGCTTCTCTTGTGATTTCAAGGAGGGATCTTGGCTGCCTTCCATAGAGGAGCTCGAATGGTGAAAACCCTAAACTGCTCTGCACTTGGGCTCTCACTACGTATAGGGCTAGGGGTAACATCCTATCCCAGTCCTTATTTTCTGCGCTCAACAATTTTTTTAGGGTGGCCTTTAACGTCCGATTGTACCTCTCTACGAGGCCGTCCGTTTGGGGATGGTAGGCGGACGTTCTGATATGGCGGAGGTCCAGCAACTTACATACCTCTACCATCATCCTAGAAACAAAGGGGGTTCCCTGATCCGTTAGGATCTCCCTCGGAAACCCCACCCTGGAAAACAGCTCTACCAGCTTTTCCGCTACATTCTTGGTAGTCGGGGCGCTGAGGGCGAAGGCTTCCGGGAACCTGGTGTTGTAATCAACCACCACGAGGGCGTATGTGTGTCCTCTGGAGGTCCGAGGTAGTGGACCGATGAGATCCATTCCCACCCTATCCCATGGGTTGCCTATGATTGGTAGGGGTTGTAGGGAAACTGCAGGCGGACGTGTCAGATTCTTTTTTTGACACACTTCGCATTGTTTGCAGTACATCTTCGCCTCCTTATAAATCCCAGGCCAAAAGAATAGTCGTACTATATTCTGGGTCGTTTTCTCGGCCCCACTGCGTCCTGCTGTAAGGTGGGTGTGGGCGTAGAAAAGTATCTGCTCCCTGAAGTCTTTTGGAACCACTAGCTCAGACGGATCTCCTGCTTTCCCTTCTCTATACAACAATTTGTTCACTATCTTGAACCTGGGGTACCCCTGGGTAGGTATGTTTTGCGCGATGTGAGCCGCTTCCCAAGCATTAAGTAGGGAAGGGTCATTGGATTGGGCACATTTAAAACCCCTATCTAATACCCATGGTTCGACTGACAGGTATGCCCCTGCCGGGAGGTCTTTAAGTTCCCTCTTAAAAAGGGACAGGAAATCGGGGTTGTCTACTCCTAGTATGAGTTCTTCAGGTAAGGACTCCACCACCCCCACCTTCACTAAACAGGGCTCTCTGCCTATCGGGTGTATGGTTATGCGTGCTAGAGGGTATGTTTTAACGTCGCCGTGAACGCATCTGATGTGCACGGTACCATCATGGCCTATCTGGTCAGGACGCAGCAGTTTCCCCTGAATGATAGATTGCCTACACCCGGAATCAAGGAGGGCTTTTACTGTCAGGGATGTTGAATTCCTATAGCCCGACGCCCAGGACATATTGTTTGGGGTCAAGGGCAACAAGTTTTAATGTGTATTTTGTCCTTGGGACAAGTAGGCCCAACCCCCTGCAGCACAAACCCTTTGGCTGCCAGTTTGTAGTAGCACATTAAGGGCAAAGGAAGGTCACTGCCTGAAGTAAAGATATTATGTGTGTGCCTATGTTAATGCTGTTCAAACTTGTATTTATGGTTCATTAATTGAAATCCTTTATTATTAGGTTGTGCGCTCTAAGTAAAGGTAAGTTCTGACTGCACTACTGACAGTGGTTACAGTATAAAAATGTGTACTCACGGTTTCAAAGTTTAGTAATATGAGGCTATGCATAATGCACCCAGAATGCTCTCTGATTAGATGCAAATATTTGCGAAGCTTGAGAGCAAGATTAATTACTCTTTGCTTTCAATATAAAATGTTCCTAAAACAATGAAAGTAGGAAAAAAAAACATTTTGCTAAACTACTGTGACATTTCAGGTACCGTTTCTTTGCAGCTAGTATTTCGCAAAAACACTCATATTGGAATATCAGTGTAACCAGTTTCAATAAGATCATGAGAAACATAAAAATAAACAAGCACTGGCAGAGCCAGTAGGTCTGAAATTAGTGGTCAGCCTTCTAGTTTTGCCAATATGTGACTTGTTTTGGCATGGTTTCTGTAAAGCCTTCTTGATGTGAGAGGTGCCGGGCCCTTCACCATTATAACAAACATTGGCAAAAGCAAAAAAAAAATTGGTCTGAAAAAAGACTGCCACACCAGTTGCTGCCACTGAACAAAACCACTCTGTGTGCCAACATACTCCCCATGAAAGAGCCAAACACCGCTACCCACAGCGAAGCCAGCCGATACAGAAGAGAGGGGGAGTGAATTTTAATGAAGACAAAAGGTTGCGGTCAACGCCAGACCAAACTAGTGGCCCTATTACTAAAGAAAGTCTCAAAAGTGCACCCCTGGTATATATCCTTCAATTAAGTGCAGCTATATGGCTTTCGTGAATTCACAAGAATCTACAGAAGTATGGCAAGAAATGCACTCCCGGAAAATATCCGTGAACTGCAGTTTATCATGAGCAAATATGCATGTGTAGATTTGCTCATGCGAAAAACCGAGTGTTTGCAAGGTCACCCTCCCATCAACCACTTTTCTCCCAACTCTGGAAGAAGGTCTACGTCCGCCACTGTCAGGAGCAAATCTCCAACACTTCTCAGCATGGGAAAAGATTAGAGAAGAGTTGTTGAAAACCCCTAAAACATGCAAGTCAGTAGATCTGCACAGACCCAAAGGACATTCCAACCCTGGAACCACCGCTCACCACTACCCCCCGTCCCAGCATGCAGATTCGCAGAAACACAGCAACACAAAGGATTGCTAGCATTCACAAACCACCACTGCATGAGCCCTGGCACAATCGGAGAGGCTATACAAGAGCTCCCATACAATAAGATTGCTGCCACAATCTGTCGCCGAACCACATGGCACCAAAGGGACAAGTGGATTTTGTTACAGGACAAGTAGATTTATGAAGCAACTTGCCCCATGGACAAGTAGATATTTTAATAAATTCCACACCCCTGACTGGTTTGCAATTTACCCGTACCCTTACATAGAAGGAAGGTCCCATTTTGGCGGTGTACATCACGGCTTTAGGGATGTAGCCAACTTCCATGGGCTCCTCGGTGGTTCTTCGGTGGGGACACATTCGGGCTATATGTCCCCATTCTCCACACTCATAGCATTGTGGACCCTTCATAATGGGGGGTCCTTCAGGTCGATATGGTCGGGGTTTGAGTGGCTCGGGGACCGGTTTCTTTTTATCCTTATCCTGTTTGGAAGTAGTCGGGACTGGCTTGCTGTTCTTGTCTGTATCCCATGTAAATGTCCTGGGAGCAGCCCTGTTGTAATTTGAGGCCATTTCAATGGCTTGCGCTGCCGTCAGTCCTGGATGTTGTCTCAACCATCTTTGGGTGCCATAGGGCAAAACATCCATGAACTGTTCCAGGATAATGCTGGACATGATGTCCTCCTTGGTGCGTGTGTCAGGTCTTAGCCACTTCTCGGCGGCCATCGTAATTCTTAGGTACATGGTTTTAAGGTTCTCCCCGGTAATACCTTTTTCTTTTCGGAAACGAAGTCTGTATGCCTCCGCATCCATTCCCAAATGATCTAGTATCACAGTTTTGATGTCCATATAAGAGGTAGTACCAGAATGGTTGGCCACCTGGTAGGCAGCCTGGGCCCCTCCTGTCAACAGGGGAGCTAGGAAGAACGGCCATTTGTCCTCAGGCCACCCACAAGCCCTAGCTGCCCGTTCAAAATTCAACAGAAATGCGTCAGGATCTTCCCCTGTCACGTATTTTTGCAGGGCCACTCCAGAGGGATGTGGTCCGCCTAGTCTCGGTATTGTTGCACTAGGGGCCTGTACGACTTTGTGGAGATTGTCCATCTGCTGGCTCATGGAGGTTCTGAATAGTTCTCTGTCGGCATCTGCAGTGTTGATCTGCTGGCTGATCGCCCATTCTAACTTTTGCTGCCCGTCTATGAGGGTCTGGATTACTTGTTGCATGGCCATGGTCGTTTCCGAAGGGGTAGGTCCCACTTCTGACACCAGTGTGGGCGTGGGAGTAGGGACGACCGTGACACCAAGTACTGGGGTTAAAGATGGTTTTATTTTTATGGCTCGAGCAGGTTTAGACATCAACGTCTTTCTGTTTCTAAGTGTCAGTCTCTCTCGGGCGAACACGCTGGAGTCCGTGGCGGTGGTTTTCTCTTTCCTTTAAGCGGGTGATGAACGCTTGTTCTCCCAGGTGTCTCCGGTAAGGGGTGTTCTCTCCGCTGCCTCAGGCTCGGGTGCATGAAAGAAACCAACAGAAAGGGGAGCCGTTAGTGTCCAGCCCTCTATGGGGTTGCACCAGGGGTCCGGGTAAGTGAGGGAAACCCAGTGTATCGTGCTTCCGAATATTTACAGTGCTTGTGGTGCCAGTGAGGTGGGGTAGAAAAGGTAGGAACAGGGAAGGGAAGGGGGGGACGGAGGGGTCAGGAAAGCAACACAGGGTAGGAACGAACAGGGACTATGTGCACTATTCACACGCTTTCGCTTCGCCTCCCCAACCAAGCTTCCCAACGCCGCCGTACCTGTGACAGCCACACTCCTCCCTCGGGAGCGTGGCACGGCGGTCCGCAGGGTCGTTGGCCTCCTGGCTTCCCTCCAACTTCCGCCTCTCCGTCTTCTCTGCGTTGTTCCTCCGGGTTGGCTTTCTCCACGTTCTCTTCGGTTTCGCCTCCGTCCTCCGTTCCTCTTGCTTCCGCCTGTCTCTCTTCCTCCGGGGTGCTTGCACACCCAACGAACGTCACTTCCCTGCTTTTGACCAATCTGGTTGCTCTGACGTCCTTCGGGGGAGTGTCCTCCTCCTCTGCTGAGAACGCCCAGTTAAAGGAGCCGCTGTTGCTGTCGTCGTCTTCCGGATCGCGTCGCCCTTCGTCCCACCGTCCTGACTGAAAAGAAGGAGTCGGTGGATGGTCAGCAGGGTGAGGGTTCCACCAGTCATGCGAGGTAGGCGCCCCTACCTCGTTACATCCGGTATCTTCCTTTTGCAATGAAACCATTAACTTGGGGTCCAAACCCCCATGTGAAACTCGGGGCAGAGGCGAGGCCTCCCTCCCTCAGCACCCCCTTCCAGATGCTGGTACCCTCCCAATTGGAGTGTGACTGCGGGACACTAGAACTACGGGGGGCTTGCGTATGGGTGCTCCGCACCCCCCTATTCCCGGGGGATCCCCCCCAAGGCCCTCTCCAACCCCGTTGGAACTCAAAAACATAATTGCTGCTACCGGGTGTTTTCTGAGGACAGGGACCTCGTTTTCTAACAGGGGTTGGCAAGGCTCTGGAACCACAGTACTTAATCTATGCTCGTCCATATTTAAATCAGGTTTTTCTCCTGGGCTACCCTTCACCTCACCGGGTAGGGCTTCTCCTATCTCTTCTATACTCTAACCCGACAGGGGCTGGACCGTCCCTGGTCGTCTTTTAACACACTCTCTTCTGGGCTGCCCTTACTTTCTGGTACCAGGCCCGTAACCATGGGTGACCCCTTCTCTCGGGGCCCTTCTTCGGGAGTCAGTCGGGCGCCCCCATCTCTTGAACCATCAACTGTGGGGTCAGTCCCTGACTACTTCTCTAGTGTCCGGAGTTCTACAGGAGCTATCTCATTCTCTTGTTCTCCCTGTGGTATGTTGTGCCCCTCCCTCACATGGGGGGCCTACCTCTTGGTGAGCGTACTATACTCCTTGCTCTACTTGCTACGGGGTTGCGGCCCTTACTTGGTCTGAGTTCTCCTTTCAATCCTGTTTTGAACGAAAGTCCGCTGTGGCCCACTGGGCTGAGTTCGTCCTCAAGTTCAGTATCTAGGAATAAAATTTCGCGGCCACCAGCTGGGTCGTAGTTCACTACAAAGTTAACACAACATATTGAATTTTCACCGCCGCCAACCGGGCGGGACTCTTCTTCTCGCTTAGCGCCTGGCAGTGAAGTTGGGTTGCTGCTGGCTGAGGGGTACATCTTTTCCACCTCAGCGCGGGAAAAGGGCCCATGGTGGCTTGTCTGCCGCGGCATACAAGCTCTCCGCCTCAGCAGTTAAAAATGTGCACTCTGCTTCCCACTCAGCACCAAGAGGGGAATATTCGCTGTCCTCCGCTGCGCGGGGCTCGGTCTCCCACTCTGCCATGCTTATGAGGGGAGTTACCGAAGTTTGGCTTTGTCGGGTGGCGGCCCACCAGGCCTCCTGCCTTTGTTGCTCCCGATCGAGTTCTTCCATCTCTAGTTCATGCACAATTCTCATCTGCTGTAGTTTCCTCTGACATTCCTCCTTCAGTACTTGGAGGCGTTTGTCCCTTTCTAAGCTTAGGTTTGCCAGTGCAATCTGATGTTCCTTGTCTCTCTCTCTGTCCTCCCATTCCGCAGGGGACAGGCCTCTGGCTGGAGGATTACTGATGCCGGGTGGGGAAGAATCCCTTCCCCCCCCCCTCTGAGCCCAGGCGCCCATGTAAGTTGTCTGTAAAGTGGTTTTGGAATCCGTCTTCCTCACAAGCACCCATGCTAGATGCCATGGACTCTGTGACCCTCCTGGTCAGCGAGTGTTTGCGGTTTCTCATGAACTCCAACGCTGGCATCTCGGAAAAAAGTCTAACAACATCAAGCGTGGTAGTTTGGAGTTTGTACTCACTCGTTAATAGTCACTGTTTCCTGGTACATGGAATTCTCAAGGCACTCCCGTCTCTTCTGAGTCGTAAGTTCGTATCCCGGCGCTGCCATCAGTGTTAGAAATGGAATCCCTACCTGGCTGAGGGTCGCACCCCAGTCCAGTAGGAACCCCACTCCCACATAAAGGAAGGGAGGGGCCCTTCCCCAAATGATGCCTGCTCCCCTTGGTAGGACGGTAGCTAGGGCAGGCAGGCTTATATTCTAGTTAGCGTGCCAAGCATTTTGGACTGCAAGTGGTAGTAGAAGAGGCCCACTACAAAATAGACGTGACACGGAGTTCTAGTAAAATATCGACTTCTTTATATAACTTTCTTATTAGGTGCATAACCATACAATCCGCACAGTGCCCCAAGACGAGGCCGTGGTTATACTATCAGAGTTAGTGCTCACCCGTGGTGCGGTCCGGAGTAGGCTCCTTACTCGTGATTCTGTCCTCAAAGTTCGTGGCGCCCTCAGCAGTGCAGGCAGGAGTGCGGAACGCACTCGACGTTGCTGCTGGTCAGTACAGGTGGAAGACAGACGTGAGCCGCGACAGCGTCAGCAGGGCTCAGATGATGATGATGGAAGCTTGGAGCCGCGACAGGTCAGCAGGGCTCAGATGATGATGGAAGCTTGGAGCCGCGACAGCGTCAGTAGGGCTCAGATGATGCTGGAAGCTTGGAGCCGCGACAGCGTCAGCGGGGCTCAGGTAATGGCGAAGGCTTGGAGCCGCGACAGCGTCAGCAGGGCTCAGATGATGCTGGAAGCTTGGAGCCGCGACAGCGTCAGCGGGGCTCAGGTGATGCGAAGACTTGGAGCCGTGACAGCGTCAGCAGGGCTCAGGTGATGGCAAAGGCTTGGAGCCACAATAGCGTCAGCAGGGCTCAGATGATGATGGAAACTTGGAGCCGCGACGGCGTCAGCAGGGCTCAGGTGATGCGAAGACTTGGAGCCGCGACAGCGTCAGCAGGGCTCAGGTGATGCGAAGACTTGGAGCCGCGACAGCGTCAGCAGGGCTCCGGTGATGCGAAGACTTGGAGCCGCGACAGCGTCAGCAGGGCTCAGGTGATGCGAAGACTTGGAGCCGCGACAGCGTCCGCAAGGCTCAGGTGATGCAAAGACTTGGAGCCGCGTCAGCAGGGCTCAGGTGATGCGAAGACTTGGAGCCGCGACAGCGTCAGCAGGGCTCAGGTGATGCGAAGACTTGGAGCCGCGACAGCGTCAGCAGGGCTCAGGTGATGGCGAAGACTTCGAGCCGCAACAGCGTCAGCAGGGCTCAGATGGTTCCGGGCAGAAGTCCTTCTCTGCTGGGTAGGAGCCGCGATGATGTCAGCAGGGCTCAGATGATTTCGGTCAGAAGTCCTTCTCTGCCGGGTACGAGTCGCGACGATGTCAGCAGGGCTCAGATGATTTCGGTCAGAAGTCCTTCTCTGCCGGTTAGGAGCCGCGACGACGTCAGCAGGGCTCAGATGATGCCAGAGGCACACTCGTCGTGCCTTAGGAGAGTTCCCGGGGTACCTCTTCGGAGGTTCCCCTAGCAGATCTGATTCTCTAGTCCCAGTTTCCATCTTTTATTCTTGTCAATGTCTTTGATCTCCTTTCATGTAGGCCGGGAGTTTCCCTCCCCTGGGCCCGGTTGGGGGTGGCTCCCGTCATGGGCCATGTTGGACAGGCCACGTGAAGGGCTTGCTCCCTCCCCGCACGACCAGGCCCGAACCTGGCTCTTCAGGTGTTACACGCAACAACCACCCGTTCCCCGTCTCATATGGGACCCCTGGACATCTCCCCATCATGGGCCGATTCCCCACCGGCCCTCTCGCCCGGCCTGGGCGCCATCTTGGACACAGCACCACGAGGCCGCGTGGCCTCCGATCGACCCTAACCCTGGGCCTGGCCAGGCCCCGACATCCCGGCACCACCATCCACCCAGGAGGTGAGCGGACTACTTGGCAGGTCAATGGGAGAAAGAGGTGTCGATGGCTCTCCCCCGCCAGGTGCCGATCACCCCAGTTCCCCGAGGCGCTGGCTCCACCCAACTGCTGGGTGTCTGGACTCCCTCATCCTGGACCTCCCGACCTCCGAGTGCGAGGGTCCGGACATCAAAGGGCGCCAGACCTATAACTGGGGCAGCTCCAGAGCAGGAAGGCAGTTGTATCCTGGAGTCGAGAGACGCAGTGAAGAACTCATCCTTGACGGACTACTGGCGCTGCCGTAGCCCTGCCTTGTGAACTATCGACCTGCCTGCTGGTGCTGCCGCAACCTTCTGAAACCTTCATCGTCGTCGGGACCTGCTGGCGTGGCCGCAGACCGTTTGTAACCACCACCTTCATCGGGACCTGCTGGCTCCGCCGCGGACCGTCGCTATCTTCAACCATCCCGGGACCTGCTGGCTCCGCCGCGGCCCGATTATCTAGAACGCCGAGCTCGAGGATTGTGAGCTATTTCATCTACCAGATTGGTAACGAGACTGTCCCGCTACCCTTTTCCCAACCAAGAGACTAGCCTAGAGGGGACCCCTGAGTCCAGACCTCCTTGTACCATTTCACCGTACTTGAAGAATTGCTTATAAAGTAACGTTGAACCTTATCCTTGTGTGGTGTACATCTGTGGGGGGGAAGTTACTTGTCTGTCCGATCGCTGGAGACGGCTCTCCCCGGAGACCTCTCCCCTTGTCCTCGGCCGACCCTCCCGGTCCGTCTAACATTGGTGGCCAGCAGCGCGATCCGAATCGACGCGTAATCGTACAGAGAGTAGCTCACCCCACGACAAAACCACAATGCCAACCAAAGAAAGCGGATCCACCGAGAAATTCCAGATGGAGAAATTGGAAGAATACAACCATCGTGAGTTGAAACAATTCTGCATTGAACTAGGTATCGCTACCACCGGTCTGAGTACTAAAGACGATTTCAAGCACGCCATTGAGTCATGGGCAGAAACCGGGGCCGTCAGACCCCCGGACCAAAATGGCGCAGCAGCAGAGAAAAACACCACGGCTCCCGAGGAGCAAAGAACGGGTCTCTCGCAAGATGAGATCCAAGAACGAGAAAGAAACCGACTACACGAGCTAGAAATGGCCCGGCTCAAAATGGATGGCAAACTCAAATTAGCCGAACAAAAACTGAACCTGGAACACCTGCGGCTCCGGGAAGAACGGGAAGAGAAACAGAGACAAAGAGAGCTCGAAGAAAAGAGACTGGCGTATGAACACGAGCGCAAACTAGCTGAAATAGACTTACGCAAGCAGAACAAAGAATTAGGGGTGCCCGAGCAACCGCGCACCCCGGGGGCAACAGAAAAGAAGGTACACATCCCCAAGGATGTTGTTCGAGAATATTTCCGAGATGACGACATACAGCAGTGGTTCAAGGCCTATGAGATCGCTATGACCTCCCACCGGATCGATCGCAGCGACTGGGGAGCCGGTCTATGGGGGAGGTTCGTCAATGAGGGCCGCGATGCCCTGCTGCAGCTTCCCGACCATCTGATGACCTCCTATGACCACATGAAAGCTACCCTCCTCACCCGCTATGGGCTCACACCCGAAATGTACCGCCAGAGGTTCCGAGACTGCACCCGGATCCCGGGTACAACTTGGGTGGAATACGTGAACTATTTCAGCCGAGCCTTCGAGGGTTGGATCAAGGGAAGCAACGTAACGACCTACGAGCAACTATTCAATCTCATGGTATGGGAGCATCTATCAAACAACTGCTTCGTCGAGCTCAGGCAGCACCTCCTCGACAGTAAATTGACTGATCCGCGGCAGCTCGCCGCCGAGGCTGACCGTGGGAAATTACCCGAGTGGGCCGAAATGGGTCACATGAACAGAACCGGAACAACCACGGTCAGCACCGTCCCCGAGGAGGAGGAGGGGGCCAGGGACGAGGAAGAGACAACGCCCCGGCTGCTCCCGCTACCAGCACCCCACCCCCGGCTAACCGGGGCAACACCCCGGCGCGGCCGGGATACAGAGCCAATGTCACCGATGCCAGCGAGTCGGTCACTACGCAAACGACCCGAATTGTCCACAGAGCCAGACTCCGAGACCCCGCCAGATGGCTGCCGCCGCCCTGGGGGAAGAACAAATCTCCGAAGAACACGAGGAATGTGAGCAAGAACACCAAGAATGGGAACCCGCCGCCATGGTTCTAGCGTGCCTAGGGGGAAAAGACATGGTCCCGCGGGTCCCCCTACCCGCCAACACCCGGAAGTACAGTCAGTGGGTGAACATTAATGGACGCCGGGCCGAAGCCCTACGTGACACCGGGGCCAGTGTAACGGCCGTCCGCTGTCACCTGGTGACCCCAGAACAGATCCTGCCGAACGTTCTCTGCCCTGTCCGGTCAGCCGACAATTCGGAGAGTCTATGTCGGATGGCCTGCGTCCCCTTCGAGTGGGGAGGAGTCTCCGGCATGTTGAAAGTGACGGTCCGAGATGATGCCCCCGTAGACTGCCTCCTGGGAAATGACCTTGAGAGTTCCCCGTGGGCCGCCGTAGAGAGGAGAGAGCACCTGGGGATGTTGGGCATCCCGGACTGGGCGTGCGTAACCACCCGGTCCATGGCTGCCCGTACCACCCCCCGACCCGAAGAACCTGAATGGCCCGCACCTCCTCCCCCGGTCGCTCCAGTAGAAGACACCGACGTGCCGTCCCCCCAGAGCAAACTCCAGAGGGGCTCGTTCAGCCTCAGGACCTTCCCGGCCTGGCTCAGTGGCATCAGGAGGTGGGGCCCACCCAGGAACAGTTTCGCCACGAGCAGAAGACCTGTCCCTCCCTCGAGGGACTCCGCCAACAAGCCCTCGCCCAGAGTGCAGGGGATACCTCCGGAACCCATTGGGTCTATTGGGACAATGACCTGTTGTACAGCGAACAGAGAATCGCAGAGTTAGGGGCCAGTCGAGTGCTAGTGGTGCCCCTCTGCTTTAGAGACTTCTTGCTAAACCTGGCCCACGATGTCCCCCTGGCTGGCCACCTGGGTCAGGACAAAACCTACAGCCGCCTGGTGACCCACTTTTTCTGGCCCAAGATGAGGAACGACGTACTCCAGCACTGCCGGTCTTGCCCCACGTGCCAGGCCAGCGGGAAGAGCGGCCGCAAGCTTAAAGCACCTCTGCAACCTTTCCCGGTGGTCACCACCCCGTTCGAGAGGGTGGGGATAGACATTGTGGGGCCCCTGGACCCCCGTACAGCACAAGGGCATCGGTTCATCCTGGTACTGGTGGACCACGCCACTCGCTACCCCGAGGCTGTTCCCCCACGAACTGTGACCGCCCCGGTAGTCGGCCGGGCCTTGATGGGGATCTTCTCCCGGGTGGGCTTCCCCCGAGAAGTCGTCAGCGACCGGGGCACAAACTTTATTTCAAAATACATGAAGTCCCTCTGGCAACAGTGTGGGGTCACCTACAGATTCACGACCCCCTATCACCCTCAAGGAAACGGACTGGTTGAGCGGTTCAACCGCACGCTAAAAGGGATGATTGGGGGGTTGGAAGAGTCCCTCCGTCGCCAGTGGGATGTGCTACTGCCGTGCCTCCTCTTTGCCTACCGAGAAGTCCCCCAGAAATCCCTCGGCTTCAGCCCTTTCAAACTCTTGTATGGACACCCTGTGCGCGGGCTGCTCAGCCTAGTCAAAGAAGGCTGGGAAATGCCCCCTCTAAAGAACCCTCCAGATGTTTTCAAGTACCTCTGTAATGGGGCAGGTGCGTGCAATCCCGAGGATGAGGGTTCAGGGCTCAGGGAGGTATGATCCAACGAGGCAGAGTCGGGAAAAAGTGCTCTTAAAGAAGGCTTTATTTTTAAGTAAGCTTTACGCCTTTTAGAAGTCACTCGTAATTTGGCAAAGTCCGAGGTCTCCGTCCTGACACCTCTTTTAAATCCGGAATACTCCAGAATGCTGTCCTTTATCTCGACCCTCGCGTTGGTAGGTAAGGCAGGAGGCGTCGTCAAGGTAGCGTAGAGAAGAACAGGCACAATCACTGGGACGTCCGTATACGGCTTGCCAGGGCCCGGGGAGTGAGGGAAACCAAGTGCTCATTTAACAACAGCCGTTCGAAGTGCTCGTGAGGGGATGGGGGAATCTACAGACTGTATACTATTTACACTGGGTCTCTCGACTTGCTCGGGTCACTCCTCCCCACCCAGCCAGCCACAGAACCCCGTACCTTGTCCAGCCACGTTCCTCCCGTGGGACCGTGGCAGGGCGAAGCGCCAAATCGGTGGCCTCCTGGCTTGTCGCTCTCAGCTGGGCTCCTTCCACGCGCTCCTCCTCTTCCTTCGCAACTCGACTCCGCTTCTCTCCGTCCCCACTCCAACACTCCTTCCGCCTCCAGGGAAACGCCGTCCGTCGTCTCCTCCTCTCTTCCGGCATTTGACTCCTCGATGCTTGCAGGGGGCGTGGTTACGCCGGCTCGCAGTCCATCGTTAAAGGGACCTTGTTCCTCTATCGGAGCAAAGTGCCATACACTATCGGTCTCCTTCGTGTCCCATTCCTGCAGACCGGCTTCCTCATACAGTGCAGGTAGGGCAGGGGGGTTCCGCGGGACAGCCGACCACCAGTCCTCAGGTACCGCAGCAGAGGCATCAGTCTGGATGAGGATGACAGAAAGGGGGGTCAACGGTAGAGCAGACCATCCGTCTGCGTGTACAACATCACTGTCATCCCCCTGACCCGCCGCCCCGTCACAACCTCCTAACCCTCCGCAACCAGACCAGACGGTTCCAAGAGATGGCAAAAGCAAACTTGGAGGCCAGTCAGGAAGACATGAAACGGTGGTACGATCAAAATGCCTCCTCCATCGAATTTGAACCCGGCCAACAAGTGTGGGTAATGTCTCCCACCGAACCATGCGCCCTGCAAGACAAATGGACAGGGCCCTTCAAAGTAGTCGAGCGCAAGAGCCCTGTCACCTATCTCATCGATATGGAATCTTCACGGAACCCTCTCCGGGTCCTCCACGCCAATAGACTGAAACCCCACTTTGTGCGCTCAGAATTCAGCCTCCTGATGGCAACAGACAGCGGAGCCGAGGAGGACTCCGAACCCCTTCCTGACCTCCTACGGACTCGAGAGAAGGACGGCTCCGTGGACGGGGTCCGACCCTCGGAGGCCCTAACCCCGGAACAGCGCCAAGGCTGCCGAGACCTCCTGCTGCAGTTCGCCACCCTGTTTTCCCTCACCCCAGGGGTCACCCCCTGGTGCTTACACGACGTGGACACTGGAGAAAGTCCCCCTGTCCGCCACCGGGCCTACCGCGTACCAGATCAGGTACGGGCCTGCATCCAAGAGGAGGTGGGCAAGATGCTCACGCTCGGGGTCATCGAGCCCTCAGACAGCCCCTGGGCCAGCCCAGTGGTACTGGTCCCCAAAGCGGCCGCCCCCGGCACCACGCCTGAGCTCCGGTTCTGCGTCGACTACCGGGGCTTGAATGCGGTCACCAGAACAGACGCACACCCCATTCCACGAGCAGATGAACTAATCGACCGCCTGGGAGCTGTCCGCTACCTCAGCATCTTCGACCTGACAGCGGGCTACTGGCAGATCGGTCTCACACCCCGGGCCCAAGAACGATCTGCCTTCTCCACCCCTGATGGCCACTACCACTTCAAGGTCATGCCCTTCGGCATGAAGAATGCCCCAGCAACATTTCAGCGGCTAGTAAACCAGGTCCTGGCGGGACTCGAAGAATTCAGCGCCGCCTACCTGGACGATATCGCTGTGTACAGCCGCCACTGGTCCGACCACCTCCACCACCTCCGAGAGGTGCTACAGGCCCTCCAACGAGCTGGCCTCACGATCAAGGCCAGCAAATGCCAAATTGGCCAGGGGTCCGTGACCTATCTTGGGCACCAGGTGGGAAGCGGTCTGGTGGCCCCTCTGCAACTCCAGATCGCTGCCATCCAGGCTTGGCAGCCCCCCATCACCCAGACCGAGGTCCGCGCCTTCTTGGGACTCACAGGCTACTACCGGCGGTTCGTGAGGGACTATGGCAGTATTGTGGGGCCCCTCACGGAACTCACCTCCAAAAAACAACCAAAGGAGGTCAACTGGACCCCCGACTGTCAAGCGGCCTTCGAGAAGCTGAAGGCCGCCATGTGCTCCGCCCCTGTGCTCCAGGCCCCCGACTACAGTCAGGAATTTATCGTCCAAACGGACGCCTCCGACCATGGCATTGGGGCAGTCCTTTCCCAGCTGAACCCCGAAGGACTTGACCAGCCGGTGGCTTTCATCAGCAGACGGCTCCTGGCCCGAGAACAACGCTGGAGCACCATCGAGAGGGAGGCCTTCGCCGTGGTTTGGGCCCTCAAAAAGCTCCGGCCTTATCTCTTCGGAACCCACTTCCGGGTACAGACCGATCATCGGCCCCTGCAATGGCTAATGCAGATGCGGGGGGGAAACCCGAAACTCTTGCGTTGGTCCATCTCCCTGCAGGGGATGGACTTCACTGTGGAACATCGACCCGGGCAAGACCACGCCAACGCAGATGGCCTGTCCCGCTTTTTCCGCCTCGACGAAGAGAGTCCCCAAGAGGATGGGTGACTCTCCCCGCCTTCAGCTGGGGGGACGCATGTTGGACAGGCCACGTGAGGGGCTTGCTCCCTCCCCGCACGACCAGGCCCGAACCTGGCTCTTCAGGTGTTACACGCAACAACCACCCGTTCCCCGTCTCATATGGGACCCCTGCCCCTGGACATCTCCCCATCATGGGCTGATTCCCCACCGGCCCTCTCGCCCGGCCTGGGCGCCATCTTGGACACAGCACCACGAGGCCGCGTGGCCTCCGATCGACCCTAACCCTGGGCCTGGCCAGGCCCCGACATCCCGGCACCACCATCCACCCAGGAGGTGAGCGGACTACTTGGCACATTGGTGAGCCTGATTAGCATATTGCATCTAGGAAAGCTGCGCACTGCTTTCACTTATCTGAGACTGCTATTGTGCCCCTGCTCCAGCGCCAGCTCGCATTTCCCGGTCCTGTTGGTGTTTATCTCCCCCTCCATTTTGTTGTGCCTGCAGCCCGCCCCTCCCCCTTCGATCCCGCCTCCCAGATCCCCCTCCCACCCACGAGATACCAGGACCGTCCCAGCTGAAGAACCTCCGTGACTTGCCTGACTCCGTGTGAGGCGGCCGCTCCACCCTCCCTCCTGAAACCATAGCGCTGATTGTGGTATTGTAGCGCTGTTCATTTGGCAATATTGTCTCTGCACTTATTAAATCTGCACACGCTCTGGCCGCGTAGCGCTTTGCCCTGCTTTAATTGAAATAACCACGTGAATTGTGTTTATTGATTGTGCACTTATTAAATCTGCACACGCTCTGGCCGCGTAGCGCTTTGCCCTGCTTTAATTGAAATAACCACGTGAATTGTGTTTATTGATTGTGCACTTATTAAATCTGCACACGCTCTGGCCGCGTAGCGCTCAGCTTTGCCCTGCTTTCAGTGAGATTTGTACGTGAATTGTGTTGAATACACATTGGTGAGCCTGATTAGCATATTGCATCTAGGAAAGCTGCGCACTGCTTTCACTTATCTGAGACTGCTATTGTGCCCCTGCTCCAGCGCCAGCTCGCATTTCCCGGTCCTGTTGGTGTTTATCTCCCCCTCCATTTTGTTGTGCCTGCAGCCCGCCCCTCCCCCTTCGATCCCGCCTCCCAGATCCCCCTCCCACGCTCCGCCCCTTCCACTCTCCATTAAATGCCTGATGTCCCAACACGCAGCGTCCACGCGCTACGTACACGCCGAAGGTGCGCCAAAGGTAAGCCCGTCTACGCCCGTCCGCGCCTGGACCGCGCCCAACGCCAGTCCCCCTGCCCCTCGCGCTGCCCAGCCCCCCCGCGTTACCTACGATGCCGCCACCCTCCTAGCCCTTAACCCCGGTCGCGTCCCCAACTGCGTCCAAGCCGCTCCTGGACGCACCCATGGACCGTTCTCCTGCTTCTCCTGCAAATTTAGCGGCACCGACAACATCTCCGCTACGACCACAACACAGATTCCCGACCCCAACCACCTAGAATGCATCCTTCTCAACACCCGCTCGGTCCACAGGCACGCCATTGACCTTTGGAACCTACTAGACACCATCTCTCCTGATGTCGCCTTCCTAACGGAAACATGGATGAACGCTTCCTCCGACCCTGACATCGCCATCGCTATCCCTGATGACTATAAGATCACACGCAAGGACCGCACCGACCATACAGGAGGTGGAATCGCTATCGTCCATAAGAAAACAATCCGCATCTCAACCAGCTCTGATGCCAACCTCGCCAACTCCGAACACCTTCACTTCCAGATCCACATCGACCCCAAGACCACACTCAGAGGCACCCTCCTCTACAGACCACCAGGACCACGCGCAAAATTCAGTGAAGACATCACGGACTTCATCACCCCACACGCGCTCCCCTCCAAAGACTACATCCTTCTGGGAGACCTCAACTTCCACCTTGAAAAGATCAACGACCGCAACACCGCCACCCTCTTGGACAACATCGCCAACCTCGGACTTAAACAACTGGTCACTTCCCCCACCCACATCGCAGGTCACACTCTCGACCCCATCTTCACCTCCAGCAACCATGTCTCCTTCAGCCACACTACGGATCTCCTCTGGACTGACCACAGCTGCGTTCACTTCACCTACAACAAGCCGAAACCCACCATCCACCTCCAACCAACTCTACAAAGAAACTGGAACAAAATCACCACAGAACAGATCTCCACATCGCTCCTTCAAACCTCCCCAGCCCTCTCTTCTAACGCCAACGAAGCCGCCTCCAACCTCACCCTTTGGTTATCCAACACCGCCGACAACTTAGCACCACTGAAAAAACGTCAACACAAACTTGGCATCAAGAAGGCCTCATGGTTCAACGACGACCTCAAGAAGTCCAAGAAACTGTGCCGCTCCCTTGAAAAGGCCTGGAAAAAAGACCCATCCACCAGCAACAAGGACGCCTTCAAAAGCGCCATCCGTACTCACCACCAACTGATCCGAAAAGCCAAGAAAACAGCATTCAAAGATCGACTTGACAACAACGCCCACAACAGCAAGGAACTTTTCAACATCGTCAAGGAATTTTCCAACCCCTCGGCCAACTCCAACGACATCACCCCCTCTCAAACCCTCTGCGATTCCCTAGCCTCTTTTTTCCACAACAAGATTGCTGACATCCACAACAGCTTTGACAACCAACCCGGAAGCCAACCCACCCTACCATCAGCTGACCATCTTCCCCCCGTTAACACCCTTAACGCCTGGAACCCAATCTCCACTGAGGACACCATCCGCCTGATGAATTCCATCCACTCTGGATCCCCCACAGACCCATGCCCTCACCACATCTTCAACAAAGCAGACTCCGTCATAGCTCCGCACCTCCGAGACGTCATCAACTGCTCCTTCAACTCCGCTACCTTCCCAGAAGACTGGAAACACGCTGAACTCACCGCCCTTCTGAAAAAACCAACAGCAGACCCCACCGAACTCAAAAACTACCGCCCCATCTCGCTTCTTCCATTCCCGGCCAAAGTCATCGAGAAAGCTGTCAACAACCAGCTCGCCACCTTCCTCGAAGCTAACAAATCACTCGACCCCTCACAATCTGGCTTCCGAGCCAAACACAGCACTGAGACCGCCCTCATCGCAGCAACAGACGACATTCGAACTCTACTGGACAATGGAGACACAGTCGCCCTCATCCTCCTCGACCTCTCTGCAGCCTTCGACACAGTCTGCCACAGCACCCTTTTACAACGCCTCAGAAACATCGGAATCCAAGGAAAGGCACTGGAATGGATCACCTCGTTCCTCACCGGAAGAACCCAGAGAGTCCGCCTCCCACCATTCAAGTCCGAGGCCTCTGAAATCATCTGCGGCGTACCACAAGGATCCTCACTCAGTCCCACCCTCTTCAACGTATACATGAGCCCCCTCGCGGCCATCGCCCGCCAACACAACCTCAACATCATCTCTTACGCGGATGACACTCAACTGATCCGATCTCTCACCAAGGACCCCAGCACCGCCAAAACTAACCTACACGAGGGAATGGAAGAAGTCGCCGAATGGATGAAACAAAGCCGTCTGAAACTGAACTCAGACAAAACAGAAGTCCTCATCTTAGGTAAATCCCCCTCTGCATGGGACGACTCTTGGTGGCCGGAAGCCCTCGGAAAAGCACCCATCCCGACAGACCACGCACGGAACCTAGGCGTCATCCTGGATTCTTCACTCTCAATGAACAGACAAGTCAGCGCCGTATCCTCTTCCTGCTTTAACATTCTTCGCATGCTCAGAAAAACATTTCGCTGGATCCCCTCCGAAACAAGGAAAACAGTCACCCACGCTCTGGTCACGAGCCGACTGTACTACGGAAACACCCTCTACGCAGGTACTACCGCAAAACTCCAGAAGAAACTACAACGAATCCAAAACGCCTCAGCCAGGCTCATATTAGACATCCCACGCAACGAACACATCTCTGGTCACCTTAAAGACCTCCACTGGCTACCCGTCAATAAGAGGATTACTTTCCGACTGCTTACCCACGCACACAAATCACTCTACGACATCGGACCAGAGTGCCTCAACTCTCGACTGTCCTTTTATACCCCCTCCCGCCAACTTCGCTCTTCCAGCCAAGCCTTCGCCACTGTACCTCGCATCAACAAGACCTCCATGGGAGGCAGATCCTTCTCATACCTGGCTGCCAAAACATGGAACTCACTCCCAGCTTACCTTCGCCTCACCCAGAATCACCTAGCGTTCAGAAAGCAGCTTAAAACGTGGATATTTGACAAATAATCCTCCTCCCCTTCCTAAGCGCCTTGAAACCCTCTGGGTATGTAGTGCGCTATATAAATGTTTTGACTTGACTTGACTTGACTGGGAGAAAGAGGTGTCGATGGCTCTCCCCCGCCAGGTGCCGATCACCCCAGCTCCCCGAGGCGCTGGCTCCACCCCCCTGCTGGGTGTCTGGACTCCCTCATCCTGGACCTCCCGACCTCCGAGTGCGAGGGTCCGGACATCAAAGGGCGCCAGACCTATAACTGGGGCAGCTCCAGAGCAGGAAGGCAGTTGTATCCTGGAGTCGAGAGACGCAGTGAAGAACTCATCCTTGACGGACTACTGGCGCTGCCGTAGCCCTGCCTTGTGAACTATCGACCTGCCTGCTGGCGCTGCCGCAACCTTCTGAAACCTTCATCGTCGTCGGGACCTGCTGGCGTGGCCGCGGACCGTTTGTAACCACCACCTTCATCGGGACCTGCTGGCTCCGCCGCGGACCGTCGCTACCTTCAACCATCCCGGGACCTGCTGGCTCCGCCGCGGCCCGATCATCTAGAACGCCGAGCTCGAGGATTGTGAGCTATTTCATCTACCAGATTGGTAACGAGACTGTCCCGCTACCCTTTTCCCAACCAAGAGACTAGCCTAGAGGGGACTCCTGAGTCCAGACCTCCTTGTACCATTTCACCGTACTTGAAGAATTGCTTATAAAGTAACGTTGAACCTTATCCTTGTGTGGTGTACATCTGTGGGGGGGAAGTTACTTTCTGTACGATCGCTGGAGACGGCTCTCCCCGGAGACCTCTCCCCTTGTCCTCGGCCGACCCTCCCGGTCCGTCTAACAGGCCACCTCATCCTTTGAAGCAAGTTACTGTGTCTCCTGAGGCGGAAGCCGGGAGCTGACAGCCGTTTTTTTAACCTTGATTGTCACGAATATTGTGTTGTGTATTTTAAATAGAGACTCTCTCACTTGATCATACCAGATCGCTGGCTCCTTGATTCACCCGCGCAGCAGATTCAGCGCTGCTGCGGGAGGGATAACAAGGTAACTCACCTCCGCCATTCCTGCCGCGAAACACGGCCACACCCCTCCTGAGGCCACGCCCACAATCCCACTACTATATAAGCGCCGCTGACTACTAGCGTCTCTTAGTTACTGTGTCTCCTGAGGCGGAAGCCGGGAGCTGACAGCCGTTTTTTTAACCTTGATTGTCACGAATATTGTGTTGTGTATTTTAAATAAAGACTCTCTCACTTGATCATACCAGATCGCTGGCTCCTTGATTCACCCGCGCAGCGGATTCAGCGCTGCTGCGGGAGGGATAACAAGGTAACTCACCTCCGCCATTCCTGCCGCGAAACACGGCCATGGTCCTCCTGAAGCCACGCCCACAATCCCACTACTATATAAGCGCCGCTGACTACTAGCGTCTCTTAGTTACTGTGTCTCCTGAGGCGGAAGCCGGGAGCTGACAGACGTTTTTTTAACCTTGATTGTCACGAATATTGTGTTGTGTATTTTAAATAGAGACTCTCTCACTTGATCATACCAGATCACTGGCTCCTTGATTCACCCGCGCAGCGGATTCAGCGCTGCTGCGGGAGGGATAACAAGGTAACTCTACTCCGCCATTTCTGCCGCAAAACACGGCCACGCCCCCTCTTGACGAATCCCACAACCCCATAAAATGTGCCATTTCCGTACGCGCAGCGGACGAGCGCAGCGGGCGCGCCGTTTGCACGCCGAAGGCAAGCCCGTCTGTGCCCGTCCGTGCCAGGACCGGGCCAAGGGCCAGAACCCCTGATCAACATCCTCGACAGGTTCCACTAGCCTATCCCAAAGCTACACTGATGGCACTGCGCACGATAAATACCCAATGCGCTCAATACAATCCGTACACACGTTTGGATACCACAAAATTCATATGTCCACATTGCAACATTAAGCTACAGATAGCCAATGAAAAGGTCAAAACAAATGATGCCACTGCAGCTAAGTCCACCAATTTCTCCCCTGCACTTATTAACGCACGATCCCTTGTAAAGCACCGGCAGGAAGTATATGACTTCATCACAGATAACAACTTAGACTGCCTCTTTCTAACTGAGACATGGACGGATGAAGCATCCGATCCAGATATGGCAGTCGCGATCCCCCCAGCCTATAAAGCTTACCGCTTAGATAGAGTAGGGCAGCGTGGAGGAAGAATAGCCATCATCGCCCGCGGCCACTAAACGGTAAGAATATCACACATCCCCTCCACCTCCTGTGAAGCCCTCCTATTCGATCTTAAACTCACTTCGTCGTTTCATTTCAAAGGTATCCTCCTATACCGACCCCCAGGCGCACGCACCAGCTTTCTAGCTAACCTAGGCGCAATACTAGAAGCTCCTTCGTTGGAAGACTCATTCACAGTAATGGGCGGTATGAACTTCCATCTTGAGAACGCCTCCGACAAGGACACCCGTACCTTGATATCAGATATGGACACCTTGAGTCTTCGGCAACTGGTCACCACCCCTACCCATATAGCCGGCCATACCTTAGACGGCATCTTTTCTAACATGCAAGGCATAAAAATAACAGACACCTTACCAATGCCATGGACTGACCATTTCGCCATCTAATAAGAATATCAGTCAAAACTAATAGAATCAGACCTTACCCCGCATGGAAACCACAAGCTTTCAAGGTATGGAAGGACATTGATCAAATGGAGCTAACGGCCCTACTCGAAAGAACCCGACCTGATCTATCCTCTGATCCTAACTCTGCCACACGACAATTTCAGGAGTGGCTAGGAACCGCCACTGACTCCCTAGCCCCAACTAAAAAACCCTCTAGAAACAGAACAACGCCATCGGCCCCGTGGTTCACAGAGGAACTACGTAATAAGAGACAATTCTGCAGAAATAGGGAGAGACACTGGCGCAGATCCTATAGCGCTGAAAGTAAGGCTAGCTATAAGGAAGTACTTGGACAATACAAAGCCCTCATTGTTGAGATAAAGAAAAACTATTTTACTGAACAGATTAACACTGCTAAAAACTCAAGTAAAAAACTCTATGAGATAACTAAGATCTTAGCGGGAAACACGCCGGACTTAAATCCGCCAATTTCTTCTTCACCAAGGTGAATGATATATACCAAGCGTTCTCCACTAAAACAGTAATCAACTCACCCATGCCCGACAATGGGATTCAAAATACCGAACTATCCCAGTTCACAGACCTTGGAGAAACACAAATTAAGGAAATAACTGCCACTATTAAATCAGGCTCAGCATTAGACCCCTGACTTCTCAAGGTCATTCGTCCGATCATGGGCTCAGCATTAGCCCCTGACATTGTTTCAATCTGCATTACAATGTTCAGGACAGGGATATACCCGGACTCCCTGAAGAACACTCTGGTCAAACCCCTACTGAAGAAAGCCAATCTGGACAAGGACCAACTAAAAAACTACCGCCCCATAGCCAGTCTACCTTTTCTAGCTAAGGTAGTGGAAAAGGCTATGAACATACAACTCTCAGAGTTCATAGAGAAACACCAATTATTGGACAACACCCAATTTGGCTTCCGCAAGTACCATGGTACGGAGACTGCCCTAATTAAAGCAACAGAGGACATAAGAGTGATCCGGGACCAGGGAGGTACAGCAATACTGGTATTGCTCGATCTGTCCGCAGCCTTCGACACGGTCGACCACAAGATCTTGGTCGACCGTGTCGAAAACATGGGCATCCGCCACATGGCAAAAAATCTGCTTTCCTCCTTCCTGGCTGGGAGATCACAGGTGGTCACATTGGGGCACTTTCAATCAGACAAGCTCTCACTACCGTGTGGGGTACCCCAAGGCTCATCCCATAGTCCGACACTATTCAATATCTATGTGTCGGACTTGGCCTCTGTCATCAAGGCCCATGGGATGAGCCTTACCTCATACGCAGATGATACGCAGCTTGTGTTGGCCATTAACGGGAATGGAGAAAAGGTAGCAGAAAACTTCCAAAAGGGCATGCAGGCGATTGGAGAGTGGATGGCCTCCAATTGCCTAAAACTAAACTCTGAAAAAACGGAGGTCGTCATATTTGGACATCTTTCACCCGGATGGTCAACTACTTGGTGGCCCCCTACGCATGGAACCCCACCAAAACCTGTCCCCACCGTCAGAAATCTGGGGGTGACATTTGACGATAAACTAAACTTTATGGTCCACTCAAACAAAATAGCAGCCACCGCCCACCATAAACTCAGGCTGATCAAGAAAATCATGCCGTTCTTACCAACCGCAGCAGGTAAGACGCTGGTAAGCTCCCTCGTGTTGTCATCCCTTGACTACTGTAACAGCTTATTCATCAATGCCCAAGCCAGAGTGACCAACAAAATGCAGACTATCCAGAATGCTGCAGCCCGTCTCCTGTCTGGAACCTCGAAGTTCCCACCAATCTCTGAGACAATAAGGGACCTTCATTGGCTCAAGATTCGGAATAGGATCAAGTTTAAAGCGCTGTGCATAGTCTATAAAGCACTGCACAACTATGGTCCGCACTTCCTGAAATCCCAACTCAGGTTCCATTCTTCCACAAGATCGCTCCGATCCATCAACCTTAAACTCCTGCTGATCCCACGAACTAAAACAGTCACTTGGGGCGATAGACGCTTCTTAGTGGCAGCTCCCAGATTATGGAACTCCCTACCAGCATCTATCAAAGAAAGCCCGTCCTTGATCCAATTACGCAGAAAAATAAAGACCTGGCTGTTTGATCAAGAATAGTTACTTTCTCAGCCTTTGGGAACCCATGCACAGTTTCTAGCGCCGAGACGCCTACGGGCAATTGTTCGCGCTGTACAAATTATAAAAATAAATAAATAAATAAATAAAGGAAGGCAGGGTCGTCAGCCGCCCAGCAGGAAGCGGCGCCGGCATTGTGGAGGCCAGGACGCAGCCCCGAAACTACTCCTTCCCTCTAATCTAAAGGGCAGACAGCAGATACCAGATGGCGGGGTTTCCCCAGGTCCTGTCACTATCTCCAGACGGGGAATACACATCCTGGCAGCATCGTCCAGCAAGATTGCCTGGGGAACAGTCCCGGCCCAGAAGTCCTATTTCTAGACCTAGGAGGTGGAAAGTACTATTCCTAACGAGTGTGGTACGTGATTCTGATACTAGGGATGTCAGTCTCGGATTTTTCCTATGTTCCCTGGGTCAGATAAATATTAAGGGGTAAGGACCAAAAAGCTACTAAAACGAAGATGGCTGCAACACTACGAAGTCATGCCGCCCGCACCTGGGCTGGGCCTACTGTCTACTAACAATACGCCCTGCCTACGGGTGGACCATGGGGTGCCTGGTAGGTTGAAAAGGGAGCCCAAATAGGCTCGAGAAAAGGGTAATATGTCGTAATCATTCAGGGGTTAGCTTTGGAAGAAAGGACAGGTCCAACACTGGACAACAACTGAGTGTAGTTATTTTACTAATAGTGTGATTTCACCTACTCAACGTTTTGCCTCTTCCTGTCCTGTGCAGTCGACCCCTCCATACATGTAAGACACTTTACTCGCGTGAAGTGCAGGAACGTTGGATGGAGGAGCTTTTGCCATTTACCAATCATTCTGACATTTTCTATCACAGAAAATTAAAGTAATTATGATTTTTTAGCTTATGCTTTCACGTTTACAGGGAATTCCAGATAATTAAATGATCATACAAGACACACCTCCCTGGCCTTCTCTGGATCTCTGCTTTTTTTCGAAATGTCTGAGCTGGGTAGGCTTCCCTGCGTGCCGGCTGGTCCTCCAATCATTATACCTTATACATCCCTGTTAGAAATTGGGTCTCTAGTTGGCAGAGGTATGCCCCCTGTCCAAGTAGGGACCACAGTCCTAGTCAGAGTAAGTCACAACACAATCCCAAATGATCCTGTGCTCCCCCCCTGGTAGCTTGACACAGAGCAGGCAGCCTTAACTTAGAAGGCAATGTGTAAAGTATTTGTGCAATAACTGATACAACAACCCAGAAAATACACCACAAACAACTCTAAAGCAGTTTAGTAAATAGAGAATATTTATCTGAGTAAAACAAGTCCAAAACAATCAGAATCTTTCAAGTAGAAGTCAAGATATTGTATTTTGAACAAATAAATGCATTGAAGCGCTTAGAAGCATATGCGCTCAAAAGGTTACATCAGGTTGTGAGGTACCAGTATTCAAACAATTGGGGCCTCACCTAAATGCAACTGCATCCATATAAAGGACCAAAAAGATAGGGACTGCTTGTGAGTATTACTCCCCAGGATATGTCTAATAACATAAGTCCTTAGGTCAAGATGCGTACTTCTTCAATATAAAATCACACAGGACCACATACAGTTCACCCAGGAAAAGGTGTGAAGAATAGGGAGAGTACCTCACGGTAGAACAACCCGAGGGGGTTCCCGGTTAACAATTGCTGGTATACCCACTTCTCATCATTGGCCACTCTCTCTATGTGAAAAGACAAACGTGCACTAGATAGAGTAGTAGTGCGTACGTGAGAATAGTGGTGAAAAACACAAATAGTGACAAACGTATCACCACTGACACCAAAATGTTGTGTGCAACACCCGGCCCCCGATCAGGCGCGGACAGGCGCAGACGGGCTTGCCTTTGGCGCGCCATCGGCGCCCCCGCTGCGCGCGTCCGCTGTGCATCCTTACCGGCCTCATCTTAAATCCCCTAGCTTGGGCAAAAGACTAGAGCGCTAACGGGCTTTCCCCCAAAGCTGGCTGCCTGTGGGTCGCAGTGGCGCGTGCGTGTCCCTCCGATCCCCCTCCAGCGCCTAACTCGGCTGGGATGTCGGACGGGATTGTAATGTGTAATGTAATGTATAGGCATTTATATAGCGCACTACTTACCCGTAGGGTCCCAAGGCGCTTCGACCGCTGCGAAACCCTTCCTGGCTTCCCTGAGAGATGGTCCCTTAATGGGTATCTCCAGGGTGAGACCAGGCATCCCCGGCGGCCTGGTGGGGCCGTTAGTGAAGATGAGGCAAGCTAATGCCCAGAGTTGCCGAGTGTGATCGCTGATCAGAGTGGGCACCGAGGCGAGAGAATTATCGAGTCCGCTGACCCTGGTCCAGAAACCTGCCGCGCCGGGATTCGAACCCTGGTCGCGGGCCGTCCTCTGCTCTCGGGTCTGCCGCCTCTAACCAGTGAGCCACACTACTTCACTTGGAGTTGGAGCTGGAGCAGTGCGTGCAGGTAGGGGTACAGGTTCAATTTTAAAAGCAGCACATTTTTATTTGTAAAAAGGTCGCGAGCTACAAACACCCGGCTTCCGCCTCAGGAGCTGGTCCCAAACTCAGCCTTCGTTACCGTGCCAGTGAATCAGGCCCCTTAAATCCCCTAGCTTGGGCAAAAGACTAGAGCGCTAACCGCGCTATCCCCCAAAGCTGGCTGCCTGTAGGTTGCGGTGGCGCGTGCGTGTCCCTCCGATCCCCTCCAGCGCCTAACTTGGCTGGGATGTCGGGCGGGATTCAGCTGGAGCAGTGCGTGCAGGTAGGGGTACAGGTTCAATTTTAAAAGCAACATATCACCGGACGCAGCCATGAAACCCAAGAAGTCCACGACTACCCAGGCCAACACTATGGACAACTACACGGCTGCCGCCAATGGTGGAGGGAACGTGCAGGCCGGGACCCAGGTGGGCGTTCAAGAGCCATCCCTGGCATCGATCATGCAGGCCATTCAGTCGCTGGGAACCACGCTGGAGTCGAAAATAGACAAAGTGTCCATTGAAATGACATTACTGAGGGCGGACTTAAATAAAACGTTGGAAAAGGCTTCCCAGAACGCAGCTGACATTGCAGACCTCCGAACTACAGCTAAGCAAATGCAACAACAGGTTCAGCGTCTAACACAGCAGCAGAAGGTGGTGATGGACAGGCTTGAGGACCAGGAAGGATGGGCCCGCCGGAACAACATACGCGTGGTAGGGGTGCCGGAGAAGATGGTGGGGCCAAGCGTAGACCTGTTTCTTGAGGACCTCATCCTCAAGCACCTACAGCCCAAACGCCTTTCGAAATTCTTTGCAATCGAGCGGGCCCACAGAGCACCGGCCAACCTGCCGCGTCCTGGTGCCCTACCACGGACCATAATCGGACGGATCCTTAACTATAGGGACCGCAACGCCATTTCGCAAGCAGCTCGCCAGCGGGGAGATTTGAGGCTGGACAATGGCACCATCAGGCTCGTTCCGGATTTCACGATGAAGGTGCAGCGGGAGCGTAGATCCTTCGATGGAGTCAAAAAGGTGCTTCGGGAGAAGGGCATCAAATACATGATGTTTTTCCCGGCGAAACTTAAGCTTCTCAAAGGCGGGAAATCCTACTTCTTCACCTCCCCGGAGGACGTTCATTCATGGCTGGAGGAGCACGGTGATGTGGCTGGCCCTGGCTCAGAGGGAGGCTGGAGAGACACGGTACCACGGTCTCCGACCTCCTCGGTTGGCTCTCCGGGGAGGGGGCGGCGGCGGAGGGGATTCTACTTTACCTACCAGCAGAAGTCGGCCGCGGAGCCTGTCGGCCTCGCCGGACATGGGATGAAGGAGCCTGGACTGGACTGCAGTGGAGTCGTTTACGAAGATTCACGTGAAGTATAATGTCCCCCTCTTGTCCCCTGGGACTGGGTATTGGAGGTGACGTTGGATATTGTTTTTGGGGGGAACGGGCGGTGGGAGGGGGGCCCTAGCGGGAATGCTTCCCGAGTAGTTACGCTATGTGAGATCATATTGGACAGGATGTGGCAATTATCGGACTATGTAGTGGGGCCGGGGGGTGCCCTCAAGTTGCGGGACTACGTAGAGGTACTCACCCCCTTGGTTTTTGTTTGAAGGGCTACAGGCGCTCTGCTCGTTGGGGGATGTCCAGCCATGTTGGCTGGAGTAGCAGGGTAGCAGGGAGGGGGGTTAGTTACACGGGTAAGGGGGCGATGGGTTTGTCTCTGTTTAGTTCCTTGTGTTTCTTTTATGATGCATCTGTTTTGGCTCCTAAGGCACTATCGGTGGGAAGGCGGGATGGGGGGGAGGGGAGGAAACGGGCTTATCTCCCCGATTGATCGTATCAGTAGTATATCATGCCCATAACACACGCTAGCCACATCAAAGTAATGTCCTGGAATGTATTACGGCCTACAGAATAAGATAAAACGGACCATGATACTCCAGTATCTCCATAGGCATACACCGGATATTGTCCTGCTGCAGGAAACACATTTGCTGGGGAACCATTGTAAGGCCCTTAATAGATTTGGCTACATGCTGCGAGCGCACACAGGGTTCACCAAAGGCTCAAGGGGGGTGGGGATACTCATTAGGAACTCCATGCCATTGGTAATTGGGAGGCAATGGCTAGACCCCTTAGTGCGCAAGTGGCGCTGTCAGCCCAGTGGGATGGTAGGACTATCAATCTGTGCTCGTTATATATACCTCCGTGACTACACAGCACCACCCTCCCAGATGTCGGTAAACTGTTGTTAGATATGACACCGGGGATTCTGATCCTAGGGGGGGACAGGAACGCAGTAATGGAGAGGGGCCTTGATAGGTCACAGACTCGATCTACGGGGGGAGGGACCTGTCACCTCCGGGACTTTGTGCATGCTATGGGGCTGGTGGATCTCTAGAGGGCACACAACCCCCTGGTACGACACTTCACACATGTATCGGCGGCTCATGAGTCAGAGTCTCGGATTGACTATATATTCACGCAGGTGGGCAGCATGGGACTGTTCCAGGGTGGGTGTCATAGAGCCTGGGGGATATCTGATCATTCCCCGGTGGAAGTGCAGCTCCGGGGCCCGGTCCGGGACTGGACTAGCCCCCCCAGACTTGACACGTTCCTATTTAAGGACCAAGAGTTTCAGGACACATTCAGGGAGCGAGTTGCCCACTACTTCGCCGACAACATTGGCTCTGTCAGCTCACATAGTATAGTATGGGAGGCGTACAAGACTGTGGCCAGGGATTTTGTGCAGGCGGAGATAGGGAGATGCCGTAAAGAAAAAATGGTGCACGTTGAGCAATTGGAGTGCGACTTGCAGGCGCTGGGGAATGCAGGAGAAGGATCTCCTGAGCAAGATCGGGATAGGAGGCATAGGCAGCAGCTCCTAGAGAAGGAGATTAGAGATGTCCTTACTGACCAGGCGAGATCCCATGCCCTGGCAATCCAGAGGCGAGTATATGACTTGGGAGATAAGGCCAACCGAATAATCGCCTGGATGGAGAACAGGGACCGGGACCGGAATTGGGTCCCGGGGATTGTACGGTCGGACGGATCTATGCACACCACGGGTCGGGAGATAGCGGCGGAATTTGCGGGCTATTATGAATAAATTTATAGATCGCATCCTGCCAGGCAAGAGCAGGAATGCCGGGACTTCCTGGCCCCGTTGCGGCTCCCTGCGTTAGAACAAGCAGATATAGACACCCTTGAGTCGCCCATTACAGTTCAGGAAGTAGAGCACGCCATGGGAATCTGCAGAGGATGAAGGCGCCGACTAGCGCCCCACATGCTCAGTATGTTTCAGGAAGCCAAACGGCGGGGAATCTTGCCAAAGGATCTGCGGTCGGCAACGATCGCGGTCATACATGAAGCCGGCAAACCACAGGAGCGGTGCAGTTCTTATAGGTCCATCTCCCTACTTAATTTCGAAACAAAGGTACTGGGTAAAATACTGGCCACGAGACTCGGGGCAGTTGTCCAGTCCTTGATCCACCCAGACCAGAATGGCTTCATGCCCCACAGGAGCACGCGGCTCAACCTAAGGCGGTTATTCGGGGTCCTGCAGGGGGTGTCTGAGAGGCCTGTAGTGCCGGCGGCACTGCTGTCTCTTGACCCCCAAATGGCGTTTCACAGTATTGAGTGGCAATAACTCTATGCAGTCCTGGAAAAACTGGGCTTTGGCGAAAACTTTCGGGCTTGGGTGCGACTACTATATACTGAACCGCTCGCTAGAGTCCGGGTGAATGGAGTGCTGTCCAGGGAGTTCCGCCTGTGTCGGGGCATGCGCCAGGACTGCCCCCTTTCACCCACCCTGTTCGCACTGGCGCTAGAACATCTATCGCACTGGATACGTACGGACCCCTTGATTTGGGGTGTCGACCTGGGAGGGGGCTGGGAGGAGCGTATTTCATTATAAGCAGACGACATCCTTCTCTATGTCCATAGGCCGGACGCTTCCATCCCTAGATTGATGGAAATTGTACGCGAGTTCGGTACGTACTCCGGCTACCGTATGAATTGGGGTAAATCCTTAGGTCATGTACTGGCGGGGCCGCAGCCATCGGTGGCCTGTGAGGGCCTGGAAAGAAACCTTCAAGTATTTAGGAATCTGGATCACGCGGACCGACTCGGCGTTCATGCGCCTAAACGTGTCGACCCAGCTAGACCGACTCTGCGGTGATGTGGTACATTTGAAGTCTCTACCGCTTTCTTTGATGGGGCGTGCCATCTTATTCAAAATGATGGCCCTCCCCCGCTTGCTCTACGCCTTGCAAAGTGCACCGTTCATGATCCCCGACCAGGTGTTTAGGATGATCGAATCAGAACAACGCTCCCTGCTTTGGGGCGGTGGGTGTCCCAGAATAGCCATTAAGAAATTGCAGAGGGGGCCATACGAGGGAGGTCTGACGGTACCGGACATTCGTCTATACTATTTGGCGACGCAACTAGTTAATGTGAACGGGTGGGTATTTGCCCCGCTGGATGAACCAGCCTACAGGGTAGATAGATTAGCGTTTGGGAGTGCCACGTATTTGGGCGCCCTCTATACCAGGGGCAGGCGCGGCCGGCCTCTGCCTCCCCAAACGGTGGCAGTGGTTGGGGGGTGGAAACGAGCAACTAGATTACAGACTCCTTTGTGGGCTGGGACCTTTCTGCCGGCAGTGGCAAAATTACAGGATCTGAGCCGTTGGAGCCTCAAAGGGATTGATGTGCTGGGGGATGTCTGGAAGCGGGGAGAGATGATGGGTTTTGCTGCATTGCAGACCGAGTATCAGATGGGCAACGGGGAGTTCCTGCATTATCAGCAGCTTAAGTTTGCTCTGCACAGGTACCTGACCCCGGGGGTAGAGTTGCCGGAATATGCTATGATTGACAAAGCAATCTCCCTCACATACAGAAAACTTGTTAATAATGTTCCGGACATCTTGGGACCCCTGCGGGAAAAGTGGGAGTCAGATTTGGGACTGCTGGAGGATGATGATTGGGGAAGGCGCTACAGTGCCCCCGAGAGGTGGCGATTCGGGCCCGGTTTAGGCTCGTTAGCTTTGTATCCTGCATAGATCATATACCCCGCGAACCACGCAATACCGGATAGGGTATACAGACTCCCACTTTTGCTTACGGGGATGTGGGGAAGAGGGGACCTTCCTTCACATACTGTGGGACTGTGCTAAAATTAGGAAGTACTGGTCCAGATTGATAGACATTATAGCAGCAGTGGTGGGAGCGGACGTTCCGCTGGAGGCTAGATGGTATGTACTGGGTGTCACTAATGACAACACTTGGCCGAAATGGGACAAAGTGTGGCTGGCCCTAGCTAGCATGGTGGCCAAGAGAAATATCACAAGATTGTGGGGTAGTGATCTGTCACCCACAGTGGAGGAATGGGAGCGGGATCTGGACTGGTGTCAGCGGGCAGAAAAGGTGATCTACAAAAGTCGAGGATGCCCCAAGAAATGGGAAAGGATATGGGCGGCTTGGAGGCGGAACAGAGGGGATTGGATGGACTCCCAGCCGAATGTAGAGTCACCATGAGTGGAAAGAAGTGTAGGACTTGCTAGTTCTGGCCCGTGTCCTTCAGGGCAGAGGACTGTGTTGCCTGCCCCAGGGTGGTTCCGGGGGGTTGGGACTGCATTAAGGAGAGGGGCCGCAGGGTTCCGGTGGGAGGGAGGAGGCGAGCGAGGGATGGTGTTCACCATGTTTAGGCATTGATTGGTTTCTGTTTGGTGGGAGGGGTTATCGAGGGTGGTGGGCCTAGCTTGTGCAATGTAACTGTGGGTGATTATAATTACGATTGTCAATGAATTCCCGTTGGTAAGCTGATGTGCTATGTTCTGGAGCCGGTTATTTCAATCAAAAGAATTAAAAAAAAAAAAAAAGATGCAGCACTGAGGTCTCTCCTGATAACAGGTGAGTAAATCGGAATTCGTTCTTCGGGTGATTTTAGGTGAAAATGTTAAAGTTCCAAAACTCCACACTTGGAAGAATTTCCAAGTGAAACCAGTCAATGTTACCCTATGGGAGGAAATTCACTTAGCAGGTAAGTAGTGTTATCGTTACTTTTTCTTACTCCATGTTGGATCCTGGTTCCAGCACTGGTGCATCTCCTGTAAACAGTTAAAAGAATGTGTTTAAGTCATACAGGTGATTTTGTTTAGGAATATTTGTAGTTTGTGAAAATAGACACTTCAAAACTTTTCTGTTGAAAACGAGACAATGGATTCCTATGGAAGGAAATACAAGATACTGGTAAGTATGATTAAGAATTACTTTTCAGGGTCAGTGCTGGGCTAAAAGATGTAGCACTGGGTTATCTCCTGATAACAGGTGAGTAAATCAGAATTCGTTGTTCGGATGATTTTAGGTGAATATTTAAAAGTTGCAAAACTCCACACTTGGAAGAATTTCCAAGTGAAACCAGTCATGTTAGCCTATGGAAGGAAATTCAAGTTACTGGTAAGTATGGTTAAAATTACTTTTCAGGATCCTTACTGGGCTCAAAGATGCTGCACTGAGGTCTCTCCTGACAACAGGTGAGTAAATCGGAATTCGTAGTACATCCAGTAAACGCCACAGAGCTGCGTAGCAGAAAGATGTAAAGAGGGGCACTGCCTGCACCATCTCTCTGCAACGCAGCGCAGTGGCGCTTCCTGGAACCACCTGGTGGGCTACTTGGCCCCCATTGGTCCCTCGAGTTTGAAGTGGAATTTTTTCACAAACTTAAAACGCCACACATGGCGTGTTTGCACACATCACTTCAGGCCCCTCCCCTCCCTTCACCACTGTGTAAATGCGCCCTGTCACCGTTCTAAGTTGAGAGATGAAGTCCCCTTCAATCCTAAGGGTCCCTAGGGTCAAACTAGCCCACTAGGTACCTCCAGTAAGCGCCACAGAGCTGCGTTGCAATAAGGTGTAAAAAGGGGAGTGGCCTCTGAACACCTGTCTGCAACGCAGCTCCCTGGCGCATACTGGAGATACCTGTTGGCCTATTTGGCCCTCACAGTGGTGAAGGAAGGAGGAGTGGCCTAAGGGGCTATGTGCAAGCATACCCTGTGGCGCGTTTTAAGTTAGAGACTTAATTCCTCCTCAATCCTGTGTGTCCCTGGGGGCCAACTAGCCCACCAGGTCCCTCAGGTATGCGCCAGGAGGCTGCGTTGCAGAGAGGTTTTCAGAGGCCACGCCCCTTTTTACAACACTCTGCAACGCAGCTCCGTGATGCTTACTAGAGGTACCTGGTGGGCTAGTTGGCCCCCAGGGACCCTCACTACTGACAAGGAATTAATTCCCCAACTTAAACCGCGCCACAGGGTGTGTTTGCACACATGTGAATTCAGGCCCTGCCCCCTCCCTTCACCACTGTGCAAACGCGCCCCGTGGTGCATTTTTCAGTTGGGGAATTAAGTCCCTTTGAATCCTGGGGGTTCCTGGGGTCCAACTAGCCCACCAGGTACCTCCAGTAAGCGCCACAACGCTGCGTTGCAGAGAGGTGTAAAAAGGGACGTGGCCTGGAGCACCTCTCTGCAACGTAGCCCTGTGGCGCTTACTGGCGGTACCTGGTGGGCTAGTTGGCCCCCAGGGACCCCCAGTATTGAAGGGGAATTAATTCCCCAATTTAAAACGCGCCACAAGGCGCGTTTGCAGAGTGTGTTTTTGTGAGGGGGCGGGGCCTAGGGACGATCGCGTCTTTTTAAAAAAAAAAAAAAATTGAAAGGGGGGCTGTGTGACCCCCTTTTACTTTTACTTTTTTTGGGCCCTGGAGACCCCATTCCCCAGGGCCTGACCCCCAAATAAAAACATTTTCATTTTTTTTACGTGAAGGGGGCCACGTGGCCCCCCTCCTGTGGACAATTCCGGGCCAGGGGGACCCCATAATGTCATTTTTTTATCCTCAGGCCACTTCAAGGCCCCGGGGACCCCATTCCCCGGGGCTGGCCCTCACCGTTGGGGACCGTGGGGGGGGTCCCGAATCCCCCCACGGTCCCGCCGGCTCTCCGCCTCCTGCGGGAGCCGTCATTGCTTTTCCATATGGGGAGCAGCTAACATGCTGCTCCCCATATGGAAAAGCAATCTGCTTTGCTTCATTGAAGCGAGAGCAGGTTTTCCTGCTCTCGCTTCAATGAAGCAAAGCAGAGTTTGCAATGGCAGGGCGGGAGCCGCAAGGCTCTCGCCCTGCCATTGTAAACAGCAGTGTCTGGGGGTGTGCACCCGGGACACTGCAGGAGCCGGCCTTGGGAGGTGGCGGTCGCCAGGACCTAGAAAAGGCTCCAGGAGGGGGGCCGCGCGGCCCCCCTCTCACATTTTTCAGAAGCCGGGGGGGCGGGGGTGGCGGTCCCTGGGGCTGGGGGGGGCCTCAGAGCCACCCTTTCGAAATGTTTTTAAGCCCTGGGGGGTGGCGGTCCCCGGGGCTGGGGTGGCCTGAGAGCCCCACCACCCATTTCAAAGAAACCCAGGGGAGGTGGCGGTCCCAGGGCTGCAGGGGGACCCGTGAGTCCCCCGCATATATTAAATTAGAGCCCGGGGGTGGCGGTCCCCGGGACTGGGGGGCCTGAGAACCACCTCACCCATTTCAAAGAAGCCCTGGGGGGTGGCGGTCCCTGGGGCTGCGGGGGGGGCCCTGTGAGCCCCCTGCATACATTAAATTAGAGCCCCCCACCCATTTCAAGGAAGCCCCAGGGGGTGGCGGTCCCCTGGGCTGCCGGGGGGGCCCGTGAGCCCCCCGCATACATTAAATTAGAGCCCTGGTCGGCGGTTCCCGAGCTGGAAGGGCCTGAGAGCCCCCCACCGAATACAAAGAAGCCCCGGGGGTGGCGGTCCCCGGGGCTGCGGGGGGCCTCCGAGCCCCCCAGCAAATGTTTTAAAGTCCGGGGTGGCGATCCCCTGGGTCGGGGGGCCTGAGAGCCCCCCCCACCCATTTTAAATAAGCCTCTTGGGGTGGCGGTCCAGGGGGGGCCCTGTGAGACCTCCTGCATACATTAAATTAGAACCCCGGGGCGGCGGTCCCCGGGGCTGGGAGGGCCTCAAAGCCCCCCCAGCTTATGTTTTAATGCCCGGGGGGGTGGTCCCCAGGGCTCGGGGGGCCTGAGAGCCCCCCCACTAATTTTAAATAAGCCCCTGGTGGTGGCGGCCCCCGGGGCTGCAGGGGTCCCATGAGCCCCCACATATATTAACTAAGAGCCCCGGGGGTGGCGGTCCCCGGGGTAGTGTGGGCGGGATTGGGAACCCCTCTACACTATTTTTTTAATAATGGCCGGGGAATTTGGCCTCTGGGGGCAAATTACAATATTTAGTGCGGGAGACCGCGTTTTTTTTTTTTTTTATCGGTAGGATGCGCGGATCCTACGCACATCACGCGATTTAAAAAAAAAATGTTATTATTTTTGGTCCCTGGGGGTCCTTGTGGGACCCCCTGAGCAGCCCTAGGGGGTCAGGGTGTGTCTACCTTGCCCCCTTTTCACGTTTTGCGGTGTTTGTCTTGTGTTTCTTGTGCCTCAGTTCTACCAAGGCACAAGATGGCTGCCAACACTACCTGATTTTGACTGTTGACAGCCAATTAGCATACAGCTCGTGCACGGCAGGGTGCGTGCAGGCTGCGCTTAGGGTACGCGGATAGGTACGCGGATGCACCGCGCCCATAGATATATAAATGACTTTACGGATTTACACCAAATAAGCAAAAGGCATGAGTCTGATCCAAGGACTACCTCCTTGCCAAATTTGGTGTCATTCCGTTCAGCAGTTAGGGCTGTAGCTGTGGCTAAATGTCCTATGGAAAATTGCATGGGGAAAACGCATTTTGGAAGCCCCTTTTTTCTCGGATAGGAGCGGACTGGAGCTGGCCAAAAGTTTGGATAATTTTGCGCAGATTCGTCAATCGGCGCTAAGGTTATTCCAAATAGAATGTTGCGGATTTCCTTTGGACAATAGGTCCTAACCATAACTACCTACTGGCGACCGCTAGCAGGTAATATATATATATATATTGTACCTTCCAATAGTACAAAAGTACTCCTAGTGCTGGGCGTGCAGGCGTCAGATCCCTGTGGGCACCATCACTGAGGAGGCTGGGTCTCACTTCCGGGCCCACTTTCATTAATATGTTATTATTCATGTGTGTGACATAATGAATGACAGCATATAAACAGCAGATGGACTTAGGGAGGAGATTCCTTGCCCCACCCACCTGTAGCCGAGGGTTGAGCTGGTGGTAATTGCTACAGGAGGCTCTAAGAGCATTGGTTACTATTCCAGCTCCTCCCTAGCCATTCCCAGCAGGTTGATCTTCTTTTTATCTTGGTGGTGGGAGGGAACTGAAGGAGGGGGGTAGGAGGAGCAGCGATGCTCCTCCCGCCCTCGTGCATACCACCCTTCCCACTGCATTGACAAAAGAAATGGAGTACGAGGAGGGACAATAAATCTTTATGGACCCTTTCCTTCAAAGCTTCATTTCTGGTTCATCTTACAAAGCCCCTTCGTCTGCCCAAGAATGTTTCTTTGTTTATGAGTTATGTGTCTGTTTCGCACCAAAGAGCCAGGCGCTGTTTGAGTTTCTTTTATAGGCTAAGAAACAGCCTAGGACTCCTATTTTTGAAATGCCCCTTAGAATCTAGGTTTAGGGATAGGCCATCATTTGAACCATCCTGATTTCTGGCTTACCCATGGCACTGGTTTACAACAGAAAGCCAAAACATATAAGGAAATTCAGCAGATAACAGCAGATATCACGTTAACCTGCATTTCTGCACTTCTCCAGACTAAAGCGGTTCCCTACATGTCTGGATACAAATTTCATCCATGACGGGAAACGTCCAAGAACTTGACTATAGAAAACGCAAGAAAGTGCTTCCAGTTTAGTTCATTTTTAGGATGCGAGGAGCTGCTGTTTTTGAGCCTAGAGTTGGTCAGCATCAATGGGAACCTATTAATCCCAACCATTTCTACACACCCTGAGATAATCTGGTTGGTGAGGCTTGGGTTGATGCCACCATGTTTTCCTACCCAGAATGGCCTGCAAATGTCAAACTTTGGCTCAAGAAACCAAATTCCAAAACATTTCTGTAATTTGTGGAGAGAACGGAGATTAACAGCATCCAGTGTTCCCACACTTCTACTACCAAATCATTACCTGATGTGTGTGTGTTCATTTTTATACTGGACAACAACTGAGTGTAGTTATTTTACTATTAGTGTGATTTCACCTACTCAACGTTTTGCCTCTTCCTGTCCTGTGCAGTCGAGCCCTCCACACATGTAAGACACTGTTCAAGGCATGTGGGCTGCTGAATTCATATCTTTGCAAAGATCGCCGCCTAGTGTTGGGTCCGGATGATTGCACATTGTTGTCCTGGAAGAGTCTTTGAAGTATCACGAGATAGGTGGCACCTCCCCTGGACTACAGTGCGCATGGGCATCCTCTCCATCCCCAGAGTGTTTTTTTCCGCCATGGGGTTCGGATGTATATTTGCTAACTCAAGTTCAGAATCGATAGAAAACTTTCTTTTGGCCAAAAGGCCAATAAGTATCGTCGGTATTGTCTTTGCGATCGGTGCAGAGTACTCGGTCCAGCTCTATTCTCGAGCCGGGCGTCAAGGAATAGCCGCGTGGCTATTCAGCTCCAAGGGCCCGGTCGACGCCAGAGGCCTTCTCAACGATAGAAATGGAACGCAGCCCATTCAAAAGATGTCCCGTTTGCAACTCCAAGTATCCTCACATCGACGTCCACCCGGTATGCAACAAGTGCCTGTCTCCGGATCACGATGAAGCCAACTGTATGGCTTGTTCTCGGTTCCGGTCCAAGAAAACTATTCGCCTTCGACGCGCAGTGCGGAAGGAAGCCTAGCAGACAGCGCCTGACCCGGTGAACATCTTCGATGCTGAAGACGATGACGGCGTCGAACAGGAGGTTCAAGAGATCCAGTCGGATCCTGCGTCGGAGGTTGACTCCAGTTATGATGCAGAAGATGAGGAGATGATTGAAATTAACAAAGTTGTCGACGAGGTAGGAGACGACGCTGAGGCCTTTGGGGCCGTGGACGATAGCTCAAGCGAGGAGCTCGGCCCGCCCGCTGGTTTGGGGGCCGACGCTAAAACACTCGATAAGGCTCAGGTCGAGGGATCGCCACAAGGACTTACCCAAGATCATATAAGTAGTTCTACAGTCTCGCTTCAAGGCCCGGCTACGGACAATTCTAAAGAGCCATCGGTTGATCGATCTAAATCGAAACCAACAACATCGGTGACCACAAAACCGAAAGCACCGGAAACCAAATCGAAACCGAAAGTGCAAGTTACTTTGATCGGATCGAAGCCTTCTGGACCGTCGGCTTCGACGCAACCAAAGAGTGCTATCGACCCGGAGAGGTCGCTAAAGTGTGTCGAGCCGAAATCCGGGGCACCGAAGAAAAAGGTCATGTAGTGTAGTTCCTAGTTTCCCACTAGGCCCTGCGCATTGGAATAACATAAACAGTAGTATCGACGTGGAACTGCGGATATTCCAGGCCTCCACTGACTATGCTAAACTTAATTGGGTTGTGTTACCAACTAGCTCAGAGGTCACTGGAAACTTTCTTCTCTGCATAGGAAGTGATCAGCTTCCTTGGCACAGACAAGAAGGGATTCAGTTTTCCAACAACCGTGCAACATGACAACTTTGCTCCTCAGATCAAGAGTCAATCTCTAGGGTCGTGTGAAACAATAGACATAGATTTCACTCAGTCAGTCTAGTGCAGTTTACTTTCACGAGATGTAGAGAATAGAGAGACGGGCGTTTATCAATAAAGGGTTAACATTTATTGAACAGTCTTTCTTCTCGTACAAGAGAAATGTATTGCCACAATTGCAATAATTGTTATTATAAAAAGTACGTACAGTAAGATAAGTATTGCGAAATAGAACTGTAAAAGCATTGATATGGTTTCTTAGCCATACAATGGTTTAAAAGTAATAAAACATATATACAGTCATATATACATTAGGTTAACATACTCAACTGGTGCTTCTAACTAAGCCTACCCCAGTGTGCCTGACTTAAGCCTAACACGTGAAAGGGGAGTAAGTAAGTAGCTTTAAGTTAAGTTGGTTTTGCCAAGGTTTGCTTCAAGAATTCTCGTCTAAGGGTTTAGTCAACACCATACCTCTGAATAGAATGATGGAGGATTGGTATCTCCTTCAGGGGTCTCTCTCGATATCCCAGTCACCCGCGAGGGTAAACCGGAAGCTCCGTGGCTGGATTTCTCTGCACGAGAAAGGCAGCGGCTTCTCTTCAGCGCGTCGAGGAAGGAGGGGGGACAGCGTCCGCGGGCAGCTGGAATCTGCTGGATGTCTTCGCAGAGGGACGTCTGTTCAGCTCCTTAAGCGTACTGCACCATAGGTCAGGCTTTAGCGGCGATAATGGTATCAGCAGCTTCACCACCACAGGATAGCAGGCTGCAGCGACAGAGTGCTAGATTTACCAACACGGGGTCGTGCAGGCAGCTGGCTTCAGTAGCTCGTACAACAGGCAATTGCTTAAGGCAACGTTGGTAATATTTATACCTGACAGGTGCCGGGTTTGACGCAAGTTTGCTGGACATAAGACGTCAATTAAAGATGTCACTAGGAAGTGATAGTTATCAGTTGCTCATTAGAGTTCCATTACTAATCAAAACCTAGCAAGCGGGGATTTCCAGGTTTGCTGAGTTTTTATCTTGTTGAAGAACTCGGAGTGTTATCTAGGAATATCAGATAGTGACTGCTGCTCTGTCATTGCACTAATTGGTCACAAAGGAAGTGGCAGAGGGAACTATACTGGAATGTGGCTCTGTTCGTGTGAGGCCAGAGATGACTTTTCAGAAAATCGCACTTGAACGGTTATGCCAATATAGGGAATAAATGGATTTATAGCCGAATAGGGGCATAAGGTCACAGTATCGATGAGGAACCTAGATAAACACGCAACACCCACTCCACGGGTTAATGTCCATCAAAATTACTAAAACTAAAGCAATTAGATGCATGTGTAACATTGCCCACCCCAAAATACATAAATGCATTCGAAATAGACGTACTTGTAATACATGGATTTAGGTACTGTATGTTTTTTAAAGCATAGTAATCATTCAAAAAATTATTGCATATGAAATCAATGAACGATTATGCAAAAGGAATTACACATGAAGTATCTCTGACAGAAGAAAAGCGAGATAAATCATCACATAAAAATGCATTGTAATAACATGTGTGCTAGAGGCTGGTGTAATGTTGTTATGTCTCTAGATGTGTTTAGAAATAGAAGTGTGAAGCTTCTGTTCTCTAAGAATAGTTTTTACGTTAAGCAAAGAATTGTTCGTGCCAAAAAAAGGTCAATATTAGAAAAATTGTCCAATTTAAAGAAAATAGATTTCCAAAGCTCTTGGCAGTTTTTGTTGATCAAAACTGAAGGCCGAATTCAGAGTTCATGGGAACACTGTGTGTCGGAAAGCTTCTCAAAAAGTTATTGTTTCTCTGTGGGTGAGAACATCGTATCAGACAGGCTCTCAAAGAATTGGTCTACAAAATCAGGTGATAGTTCAACCAAATTAGATAGCGCTGTAACTTGGCAGGTGTGAGAATGATTGCTGTCATCGAAGGCAGGACCAGCAATGCTCACAGAACGTTGTACCTGGATGATGTTGCTTTTGTCACTCGCTCCACTGTTACCACTTGGCTGTAGTACAGGAGTTTCCACGAATGCCGTCATCAGGATTGGTAGCCGCTGGGGACAACACAATGCGTGAGCCGTTATTGGACTGAGCAAAGTATCGAAGTCCATTGGTACTGCTGATGGAAGTGAAAGACAGATGTCCAACACGCATTCATCGCCGCAAAGCATACACCGTAGCACAGGTAAAATGCAATTTTGCCATATCGGTCTGAATGAAAGGAACCAGGTCATGTTTAGATCTCTCAGCCTGGCCAATCCGAGGACGTTAGTTATCCTGTCCCGGTAGCGCATTGCTAGGATTGTCTCTTCCATTCCCATTGGAGCTATGTCTGAGCCGAGGCTTGCCATAACGAAGCAGGAGGGTCAAAAATAGAATCCCTGCAACGAGTCCCAAAAATAATGGTATGCCGCCAAAAATGGAGTGCACAAAATTAGGAAAGATTCCCAAAATTGCCTGGAAGGGTGTTAGCAGTCCCGTAAAGACTGTCTTAAATATGCCTGGGATGCTTGTAGCACTAGACATGTTAAGGAGTTGGCTGAACATTTCTACGAAATGCACGGGGCAATTTGTTGATAAAAGGTCATGAACATCAGTAGCCGTCCTTGCGACTAGAAGATCATACGTCTCTTTAGATGACGTTATAGGCACGGTTGTCTGTAAAAGTACAGATTTCATTTTGCTTAATGTATCAATTCGTATAGAATAGAGATTCAGACGAGGCCAGAGGGGAGTCACTATGTCTGGAGGCCCGCTCGGGAACAATGCTTGCATACAACATTTGACCATGGACGTAACTTGTACTAGATAACTTTTCCCTGGCGTCAGGCCACAACATCTGTGATCCGTTCTAAGAATGTAACTCCCGTTCGAAAGTTGCATAAAGAAGGGCTCTATCTGAGTTGCAGGTGTGACTAGCTGGTGGCATGAAAGGTTGTTTGAATTTCCATCACATGCTCCGTGTAAATTAATACCCTGACACAAAAGTATACCGCTTAGTGAGTGTTTACAATTCTCACCACTAAGAAATACATTTTTGTCACTGTCACTATAGCAAGAATGAGTGTATGGTAATTTCCATTCGGATTTTACATATCCCTTACCCAATTGTTCATATTGGCCAGCAGGTATGTACTCAAGGCACTTTTTAAATCGGAAAGTTGTTATCGGAATTGTGATAATTCCGTGTATTATCCATTCAATGACAGGACTCTCTGACATTGTCAATGGTAATCTCTCGAGTTTTTCGATGCTCAGGATTGTATAGTCTGCTCCTTTCTGTGCCAAACTGATCTGTTTATCAGTAAGGTTAAAACTGGAAAATAATGACGTTGTGTTGATTAAACGCCAAGGCACAAAGCCTGAACGAAGATTTTGCAGCGTCCAGCCTAATTCTATAATAGAGCGTAATTGAGACTAACCATGTTGTAACATTAGCAAATCTCTGTCTATCACATCAAAGGCAGAGGATACAATATTGTCCAAAGAATATATTCTGGAAGACAGAGTCGTAAACCCATTGTCTACCACAGAAAGTGATTTCTCCAAATTAATACGATCAATTTCTCGTATTTTTTCAGCAGTTTCAATTTGCTTTACTTTCCAAGCCTCGTTGTAAGCAGCATAGATACTGGTCGCTATGATACGCTTTTGACGCTGTTTGCGTGGTCCAAGAATGAAGTCGCGCAAATCAGCACCATCTTTTAATAAAGACAAGTGTTGCTTAATTTCAGCCAGTGTGGATGTAGTTAGCCATTCTAGGCAGAGTTTCCCTACACTGTATGTTGTTATAATCCCTGGATGTTGTCTCTGGGAATATCTAGGGTCTTGTCTGGTCATTTTTAACCCCTGTGTTTTGTTCAGGAATCTATCTTGACAGCTATTTGTGTCTGTAGGCCAGATTAACCACTTTTTCCAATCAGGATGTGTTCTGTTGAAATGTAAAATTTGTGACACGTCTAACTCAATATCTGTGGTTGCATTTTCAGGTATTGGCTTCGGAATAGACGGTGTTTTAAGGTCTTTGATCTTAGCTAGGCCAAGACAAGATGTTTGGTGTGTTGTGTCATTTAAAAATAACATTTGTTCAGGTATCATGCAGGTTCTAAATAGTGCTTCAATGCCTTGCACCTGCCAATCTTTTGTACCCCAAATTGTTTTCGTTTCAATATTATTTTTCCAATAATCAAAACCAAATGTCATCATTTTGTCATAAAATGCTTCTGAATATATCAATTTAGAATTTGTCAGCATTGTTTTCATTCCTGTTTTATCTAACAGTTTATAATAAAACGTTTCTGCATTACTGGTGTTAAACCCTGAGAAGTATTTGAATTTCTCAAAAAATGCTTTAGAACTGCTTTTAGGTGGTGTAGCACAATGTTCCCATTGATTATACATAAAACATTTCTAGGCTGTGCAGATTTATGCAAGTAATGATCCCCATAGTGGGTGTAACAGAATAACTGCTCATAACTAGATGAACCTTGTAAATAATCATGATCTGTGAATCTAGCTGACATTACTAAATCAGACATCATGTCATTAATACTGTTAAAGTCCCAATCATCAGAGAATGTACTAGGTGTCACAAAGTCACTTAAGGAAACCTTTAGTTGATGAGGATACTTCAGGATTTCGACCGGACCATATATCTCATAGTCTGTTTTCTCCCATACTACCCCACCAGGTATTGGAATTGCTGTGACATTTACTGTTGACAGTTCTCTTTTCTTCACGTGGGATGATCTGTGTGGTTTCAGGGCTAGGTTAATGTTCTGACTTGCTGTGTCCATTGTAATATATTTTCCTTCAATGAATTTTCCCAAACACAGTACCATGATGAGCCAAAGCAGGAGGAAAAATACACCTAGACCGAACCAGAACTCTGGCCAAGGGGAAATTAGGTAGATTTCCTTCAGTTGATGAAAGAGTTCCGTTGCTTTTTCTTTAAAAGTCTTTTTAGTTTCTGGCATCACTTCGGGGTCATTTTGATCTTCAGAGAAGTTGTCGAAGTTGATGAAATAACCAGAGGCAGTTCTGTCAATTGATGGGATTGTTCTTTCAATCTGTCTCTCGGTAGCACTTTCTGATGCCACATCATTGTAGACTGGTGTTGTTTCTTGACGAACTGTTTCAATCCGTGTTTCAAGAGGCACGAGTTCCATGGCATTATTGCATAGTCCTTCATTGTGCACTGCAGGCTGATCGAATGTGATTAGTCTTTCAGTTTGAACCTCTTGGATTGTTGCAAGTTTGGGTATTCTGTTGTTTCTTGGGAGTCCACTGGGCCTACTGTTGATTATAGGCCACATGCTTGTGGTTTTACCAGATCGATGGACACGACTCTGTTCTCCTTTTTACCAGCAAGGGGCGGTAGCACAACTGATCTTGTTCCGGTGACTGCTAAGACAGGTACTGCTTTTCTGTAAGAAGGCCCAAATTCCTTCTTCACCGCGATCTTTTCTCTGACTAGATCCCCAATCTTTGGAATCCAGACAGGCCTTGCTGGGGCTGTTGCGGGTGGTGCCTCGTCAGTGGTACTTGGCTGTTGCTTTAACTTTATGTTGCTTAATGATTTTCTTGTTTCATTCAGTTCCTGTAAAACAGCCAAACGATCCTTTACATCAAAGTGCGTTGTTTCTTCTTGTACCACTGACATCTGACTATCGAGGTCCTGAACTCGCATTCTAATTCCGAACAATAGTTCGTATGGGCTGAAACCTTTTAGAGAATTTCTTGGCATGTTGTTAAGACTAGTCTGGACACTTATTAAATGTTTGACCCACCCAGCGCCTGAACCTAATACCTTCGCTGTTATAGATTGCTTTATGTCACGGTTTTTTCGTTCTACCACACTGTTCCCTTCCGGGGTATGACGGACAAGAATACCGCAACCCAATTCCCATGCTGGCCACGGCCTCCCCATAAGCTCGAGAGCTGAAAGCAGGACCCTGGTCAGAATGGAACGTGGTAATTGCGTATGTGCCGATATTGACTCGCAAATCTTTTATAACCGTTCTAGCGTCAGCCGAGCGCTGGTGGCCTCATTTTTTTAAGTGCTTTTCGTCTTAACTATTAATAGGACGCAGGATGGGGTGTAGGCAGCGTTTCGCTCTTTCTGATTGGTAGCCGGTAGCAAGGTTCGCTACTGCGATCCCTATTACAGTTTTCACAGTTGTTTGCATATATTTGGTGTTCTACACTCATTCCCGGCCACCAGAATACTGATTGTAATTCAGTCAGTGATTCCTTGATCTCTCTGTGCCTTAGACCCAAACCCATGTGTGCGTCTGCTATTAAAAATATTCTCCTGTTCATGTTTGGAATTACTCTGTCCCCCACTCCAGGGATTCGAGCAAAAGGAACGGAGTTTGCATCGATTATGTATGCATAATTGAGTGGATAGTTTACAGGTAGTGCTGCACAGTCGCCTTTTACGGTCGTTTTTACTGCCAGCATGGTTTCCCCGTCTATGTATTTATCTGTACGCTTTTTTGTGGCTACGGAAGCCGGTTTAGTTGCTTCCGCTATGGCTGTATTAGCCAATGAATTCCCTGCAACGTGAACGCCATCACGTTGAAGACTCTGTGCGTGAATCACGTGAGTCTTTTGTAGTTCTTTGTGTAAAAGAGCTACCTGTTTCCATAGCATTTTATGCTTTATTGTGGCACCTGTGTCATCTTTGTAGTCGTTTTCGATCCAACTCTGCAGTTTATTGTTGTAAGAGTTGACGCAAAAATGAGAATCGCACACTATAAGTGTCGGGAATTCACGTTCTGCATTTTCGAGCGCCATCTTTAAAGATCTGATTTCAGTTCTTTGAACCGAACAGTTTCTTACAGATTCAGTTTTTGTTACTTTCGGTCTGAATTTACCGCACAGCCAACGACCTTTAATGATCGCACATGCTGCATCGTAGGATTTTCTCTCTACGTTGAAATGCTGTACAAAGCTATCTGTATAGATTATACAGGCGTATTGTGGGAGAGGCAGAATTTCGATTGGCAGAGGATATTCTTCTTCATATTCTAAATCATTCAGTTCTTCAAATTGCGGGGTGAAATAGTATTTCACATCTTTCGCTCCTAGAGAATCTACACACTGTATCCATTTCGGATCCAGTGACACTGTAGGCAGGTTTACTGGGCTGAATAGCGCCTCGAAGGCGGATTCCGCTGTAAGGATATTAATCCGTTTGCCGTGTGCTAGTTCTCGTTCATTTGCTAATGCGATTTGCACTGCGTTCACAGTTCTTTCTGTGTGACTGAATGTTTTTTCTGCTTGTGTGTACAAGTGAGACTTAATTGAAATTGGTACCTTTTCTCCCTCATTAGAGGTTAGGTACGCGAATCCGCATCTTCCTGGGATGACTCGGATTACAAGATCGATCGTGTTGTCACGTGTATCTAATTTTGTTTTTGCTAACATGTCTGTTTGCAGTGATCTCAAAATTTCTGTGTGTTTTTGAGTCCAATTGATTTGTTTAAAATCAGGTTTAATTAGTTCGTAGAGAGCTTTAACCCTCTCTGCGTAATTTAGTATGTAAGTTCTTCCGAAATTCAGAAAACCTAGAATGGATTGTAAATTCTTCAGCGTTTTTGGAGCTTGGAGTACAGCGCACTTCTCTAAGAAGTTGTCCGCTAGGCTTTTCCCTTCACTTGATAATTCGTACCCTAAAAATAGTACTGTCAGATGGGCAATTCGGGACTTTTTAAAGTTGAATTTGTAACCCTCTGCTGCGAACCCAAGTATAATGGTGTTCACTCTTTTCAAGTGAGTATCCAAGTCGTCGTCTGTGAGATAAATATCATCTACGTAAGACAATGCTTCATCATCATAGATTTGTAGTAACTCCGTTACCCTAGCTGAGAATAGTCCTGGGCTGTTCTTGAACCCCTGTGGGAGTCGACAGAATTTTTTCTGTGACCCAAATGCGGAGAAAGCGGTCAAATATCTGCTTTCCGGTGCAATGTTTTGACAAAAGAAGCCATTAGAAATGTCTAATGTTGTTTTATATTTTTTCCTAACTATGTTATTCATTAGGGCTGCACTATGCGAGTTTTGTACTGCAAAGGTTTTGCAACATGTATTAAGGTGTCTGTAGTCCAAAACTAGACGATATGAATTGTCTGGATTGGAGACAGGAAACAAAGGATTGTTCATTTGAGAGGTGCATGTTTCAATCACCCCCTGGTACTCAAGTTGATCTAAGATCTCCCTGACTTGTTTTTTAGCTTCTTGCTTTATGGGATACTGCCGTTGGGCAGTTGGTTCACTTTTTAATTGGATTTTGTGAGGCGGTGAATCCTCATCCCATCCTACATGATTTTTATATAATGCCGGTGCCTGGGCTACCGCCCATTTCCTTGCATATGTATATTTTTTATGAATCGGTATGTGATTCGAGAAGGCAGGCATAATCACTTCTTCGCCACGAGGGCACTCCCTGACAAACTCTGGGGGCCAATCTTTTTCAGCTAACAGAATATCATAGCCTTTTGAGAGCTTATCCCAAAATAGACCCTTAATTTTCCTAGTCTTATCACCCTCTATACGCAATGTTATTTCGTATATTTTATGGGGCTCGCTAAGTCTGGCGTCGGCAGTTTCAACCTGAATGAATTCATTCGTGTCCACTGTCTCCAGATGACTCATCAAGATCTTGCGCGCTATACTGATTTCTGCTGCACTGTCCAACATTGTCAATGCCCACTCCCCGTTTTTCAACTGTGTCCTCAGTATTCTCGGCATGGTTGATTACCCTAATACTGGCTACCTTCTTTTTCTGAAATTGAGATTTTTTATTTTGAGCAGGTTCCTTGTCTTTGGACTTGGTGTGCTCTCCTGGGTCTGACCGTCCTCTTCTTTCCGAATTCTGTGGAAGAGATCGAGAGGGACGTGTATCAATACTTTGATATCTATCAGGTTTTTTTTATATTATCCCTATTTCTAAGGTTATATCTTTTCTCAGAGGGCTCCCTCTGGGGAGACTGGCGTTCTCGAGTCGGAGTTCTTTCCCTCCGTCGAGGAGACCTTCCTCTGGACTGGAAAACTTTTTCCTTGGGAGTGGATTGTTTATTTCCATCCCAGCTCTTTTTAGGAGTATTTAAATTATTTTTAATAAATAATTTTTCAGGATTTTCGAGCAGTTGGGGCTTAGCTGGTTTTCCACCCAAGCTGTCTCTACCTAATTCTTCATAGCATTTTTCTATGATTTTTGCAAGCTCAACAGGATCTTTTATATCTGTTTCCCTCAACTTCTGGCGGATCGCCACAGATGCTGCTTCTCCCTTTACGTTGGCTAATAATATAGCCGTGACCTGCTTGAAGTCTTTCAGTAATTTCATACCTAGATTTAAAGCGGCTCTGGACCGAATTCATTTTGAATCTGTTTTAGCACTTCTGGTATTACCGCCATAGACGGAACACCGTGTGTTTTTGTGTAAATGGAAGCAAAGACTGTACCCCAAGTGTCGCAGTCCTCCACGTGTGGTGCGATTCCCATAGGAAGGCAAATGGTCAAGATTCTGTGTTTCTCAATAGGGGTAGTATCAGGAAATACTGCCTCTATTTGAGTGATTTTCTGGGCTAACCAGAAAGGAATTTGTTCCCGTTTTACGGGTGTTTTACCAAGACATGACTGTATGTTCTGTGGTGTAATTTTATTTGTGTTCCCCTGATGAGGGGTCAGCTGTGGTGTATTAACAGCTGGCTGGACTGTTGCAGTCCGCATTACATATTGGACTAATTGCCTATGTATTTTTATTATTGTGTTTAGCTGTACTAACAGCTCTTCTCTAGACATTTTTGCAATGTCAGGATGTGGTGTGTAGCTGGCTAGAACCGGCCACGTGGCTCCTGGTCTACCTAGTGGACCGAGCCTAGTTATGTGATCATTGTGTTTTAGGGCGCCATTAAACCAGAGCAGGTGCTCTTGAAATTTAAGTGGGATTTCAATCTCCTCGAAAGGAGCGTACTCTCCCGGAGGTTCCTCTATTTTGTAATAGTGAAGCTCTTTTGTTCTAGCGTTTACCGCTGGAAAGTTTATCCATGAATAGAATACCTCTGTCTGGCGATACTCGTGAGCCTCTATCACGAAAATTACTGTACCACCCTGAGGTGTCAGTCCGTTTACTATAAGTTTTGAAGTTATAGATTTTCTTAAATGTGCCGGGATGATTATTGCATCCGGGTCTGTGTATTCGGGACCTTGCTGAGTCGCATCTGCTGCGGCCCCAGAGGTTCCGTTTTCTGGCATTGTAAAAATGCGAGGTTTGCAGAGTAGGTCTCCAGGAGACAAAGATTAGGTGCACAATATTTTGGAACACTGTATCCTTCAACGTTGAATAAACCAGAGCTTTACATAGGAATCTCTTCCTACTAAGGTCGGGCGGATTTTAACCTTTCACCCACTCCAGACGTCTATTGGAGTATTTACGGGAGAAAGGGGTGTGAAATATGCACGACTGAGTTACTCTACAAGTCTTGCGTTAGTTTATCGCCTTACCAAACGTTTGGGCGCCATGTAGTGTAGTTCCTAGTTTCCCACTAGGCCCTGCGCATTGGAATAACATAAACAGTAGTATCGACGTGGAACTGCGGATATTCCAGGCCTCCACTGACTATGCTAAACTTAATTGGGTTGTGTTACCAACTAGCTCAGAGGTCACTGGAAACTTTCTTCTCTGCATAGGAAGTGATCAGCTTCCTTGGCACAGACAAGAAGGGATTCAGTTTTCCAACAACCGTGCACCATGACAACTTTGCTCCTCAGATCAAGAGTCAATCTCTAGGGTCGTGTGAAACAATAGACATAGATTTCACTCAGTCAGTCTAGTGCAGTTCACTTTCACGAGATGTAGAGAATAGAGAGACGGGCGTTTATCAATAAAGGGTTAACATTTATTGAACAGTCTTTCTTCTCGTACAAGAGAAATGTATTGCCACAATTGCAATAATTGTTATTATAAAAAGTACGTACAGTAAGATAAGTATTGCGAAATAGAACTGTAAAAGCATTGATATGGTTTCTTAGCCATACAATGGTTTAAAAGTAATAAAACATATATACAGTCATATATACATTAGGCTAACATACTCAACTGGTGCTTCTAACTAAGCCTACCCCAGTGTGCCTGACCTAAGCCTAACACGTGAAAGGGGAGTAAGTAAGTAGCTTTAAGTTAAGTTGGTTTTGCCAAGGTTTGCTTCAAGAATTCTCGTCTAAGGGTTTAGTCAACACCATACCTCTGAATAGAATGATGGAGGATTGGTATCTCCTTCAGGGGTCTCTCTCGATATCCCAGTCACCCGCGAGGGTAAACCGGAAGCGCCGTGGCTGGATTTCTCTGCACGAGAAAGGCAGCGGCTCTCTTCAGCGCGTCGAGGAAGGAGGGGTGACAGCGTCCGCGGGCAGCTGGAATCTGCTGGATGTCTTCGCAGAGGGAGGGCTGTTCAGCTCCTTAAGCGTACTGCACCATAGGTCGCGCTTTAGCGGCGATAATGGTATCAGCAGCTTCACCACCACAGGATAGCAGGCTGCAGCGACAGAGTGCTAGATTTACCAACACGGGGTCGTGCAGGCAGCTGGCTTCAGTAGCTCGTACAACAGGCAATTGCTTAAAGCAACGTTGGTAATATTTATACCTGACAGGTGCCGGGTTTGACGCAAGTTTGCTGGACATAAGACGTCAATTAAAGATGTCACTAGGAAGTGATAGTTATCAGTTGCTCATTAGAGTTCCATTACTAATCAAAACATAGCAAGCGGGGATTTCCAGGTTTGCTGAGTTTTTATCTTGTTGAAGAACTCGGAGTGTTATCTAGGAATATCAGATAGTGACTGCTGCTCTGTCATTGCACTAATTGGTCACAAAGGAAGTGGCAGAGAGTCATGCTGGAATGTGGCTCTGTTCGTGTGAGGCCAGAGATGACTTTTCAGAAAATCGCACTTGAACGGTTATGCCAATATAGGGAATAAATGGATTTATAGCCGAATAGGGGCATAAGGTCACAGTATCGATCAGGAACCTAGATAAACACGCAACAGTCATGGACGTCGACCCAAAGACGTCGGCGCCGAAGACCGTTGACGCAAATAAAGGACTCAAAGCGCAAGACGCTACCGATCCTAAGCGTGGACTCGACAAAGCGAAAGCCAGCAAGGACATTGAGCACAAAACACACCGTGGCTCTAAAAATCCCGTCGAGTCGACACAACCATCCGCCGCTTTTTCAAAGCAGGTGTCGGACTCGCTGCAGCGCATAAAGGAAAAGGCTATAGCTGTCGGACCGAAGGCCGCTCCACCCCCAAAAACAGTCAGCAAGACTCCGAAGGCGTCGGCACCGATAAAGTTTGTACTGCCGCCACGGTACCTCCTAAGGCGTTCGCCCCACACACGGGCGTCGAACCGGCCAAGAAGGTGTCCATGGGGAAAAGGACAACAACTACTGAAGAGGCCACAAAGCATCGACAGCCTCTCCAGGAGGACCAACCAAGACACTTCGTCGACGCTGAAACTGGTAGACTTTCCATTCACAAGAGAAAGATCGTCCCAGAACAGCCAATGGAGTCGTATAAGATTCCATTAAAGAAAAAGAGGGATTCAGCAACGTCACCTCTTCTGTCTGAACCTCTGCAACCATATGGACGAGAGCCTGTTTTTTCTTCACCCGCACATTCAGATGCGGATGTAGAAGATGCTTACAATGAGGAAAATAAATTATCCTACAGGCACTATTCCAGAAGACCACGCTGAACCCTGGACAGACGCTGTTGACCCAGGGGAGCCACAAACTGCCCCTGACAGCAATGTCTATGCTGTTAAGACATCACCAACAGAAGACACGGCTGCGTGCAACGCACTTATTGAGCGGGCAGCAAAAAATCACGATGTCCAACTCCATACTGACCCTATTGAGGAGGATTTTTTATTTGACACCTTCTCAACCTCTGAGAGAACTGTCAAGATTCTACCCATGCTAAAAGGTGTCCTGAAACATGCTGGAGACATCTTTAAGGAGACCAAGAGGGCCAGAGTGGTGAACCCCAGGATTGAAAAGAAATACAAACCAGCACCTGGGGACCCTACATATATCAAGGGACAGTTGCCATTGGACTCGCTGGTTGTTTCCAATGCTCGTAAGAGAGCAAACTCGCAAACCAAGGGTGATGCTCCTCCCCCTTACTAGGAATGCAAAGTGCTAGAAGCCTCAGGGAAAAGGGTGGCGGCTCAAGCGGCCAATGTCTGGCGAATATCCAACACACAGGCACTCTTGGCCAGATACGACAGGGCTCATTATGATACACTTGAAACCCTGCTACAACACTTGCCAGATGAGTACAAAGAGGCAGCAGAAATGCTGATTCAGGAAGGAAAACTTATTTCCAATGCGTCTATTAAATGTGCGCTAGACGCAGCGGAAACTGCGGCCAGGGCGATTTAATACAAGCGTTATGTTACGCAGACACGCCTGGCTGAGAATCTCCGGCTTCAAGCCTGAAATACAAACCACCATACTCAATCAACCAGTTAACCCTGATCACTTATTTGGCCTAGAAGCCGACACCACCTTGGAAAAGATAAAAAAGGACACAGAGACTGCAAACTCTATGGGAGCTCTTCAGTCCCAGCAGTTCAGGGGTGGTTCTTTTCGTCGCTCCAACAATAGAGGAGCTTCCAGAGGCCAAGTGTCCCAGCAGGCACAATATAGTAAGGGAGGCACGCAGACCACCTACAACAAGACCAATAAGGGTGGCTATCTTGGAAACAGCACCAAGGGCAGAGGTCGTGGAAACAACAACTCCCGATCCTCCGCCACCAACAAACAGTGACGTCTTGTCACTGCCCCCCCGACCATATAACACCGGTCGGGGGAAGACTACAACAGTTCCTGCCAGTCTGGAAATCCATCACCACAGACAGGTGGGTGAGACAGCTTATCCAGCACGGTTATTGTCTGGAGTTAACATCCACTCCACCCAACATACCCCCAAGGCACCGTCCTATGTCCGCAGAGCATATACAGTTATTGCAGCAGGAGGTAGTCAGCATGCTGCAAAAAGGAGCCATAGAGCTCGTGCCTGTGGAACAAAGAGGTACAGGGGTGTACTCGCTGTACTTCTTGATCCCAAAACTGGACCTCAGGCCTCTAAACTAGTACATCCTGTCAGAACACTTTCAAATGCTCACATTACAGCAGGTTCTACCATTGCTCAGTCAGGGAGATTTGCTCGCGACACTAGATCTAAAGGATGCATATTTCCATATACCGGTACACCCGTCACATTGAAAATAACTCAGAGTTACCATTCAGAATCAACATTATCAGTTCAAAGTTCTCCCCTTCGGAGTAACAGCAGCACCCAGGGTGTTTACCAAGTGCCTTGCGACAGTGGCTGCACACCTACGGAGGCAAAATATTCACGTCTACCAAGTCGGCCCAGCAATGTGCCACCCACATGTCCCACACCATTCACCTACTTCACAGCCTGGGATTTTCACATTATCCAAAGTCCCACCTTCAGCCCGCCCACGTACCGCAGTACTCGGGCACGACAATAGACACTCGGGCAGCCAAAGCACAGCCAAATTCAGTGAGGATCAACAGCATTCAATTGCTGATACAAAAATTCAGGCCGCAACACTCGCTTCCAGCACGAGTGTTCATGCAGTTGATAGGCATGATGGCCTCCTGCATCTTCATAGTCCCGCACGCGAGGCTACACATGCGTCCACTTCAGGAGTGCTTAGCACGTCAGTGGAATCAGGCTCAAGGACAATTAAAAGACCTAGTGTTGGTGACTGGTCGCGCATACAACTCTCTGCATTGGTGGAATCCACAAAACCTTTGCAGGGGCCGACCGTTCAAAGAGCCTGTACCACAGATAATACTAACAACGGACGCATCTCTCCAGGGATGGGGAGCTCATGTACTCCACTACACAGTGCAGGGACTATGGACAATACAGTAAAGAAAGATGCACATCAACCTTCTGGAACTGATGGCAATCTTCATGGCGATGAAAGCATTCAAGGTACATTTGTGCAACAAAGTGGTGTTGATCCGGACAGACCACATGACTGCCATGTACTACATACAGAAGCAGGGAGGTACACACTCTCCGCAGGTGTCTCATCTGGCTCAGAGCATGTGGAAGTGGGCCATTCAGAGAAACATCTTCCTTATGGCAGAACACCTCCCAGACAAGGACAATCAGATGGCGGACCTGCTCAGCAGGCACAGCCACCAAATGCACGAGTGGGAGATACATCCATCAGTACTCCACCCGTACTTCCAGCAGTGGGGTCATCCAGAGATAGACCTATTCGCCACAAAGGAAAACGCAAAATGCCGAAGCTTTGCCGTCAGGTTCCTACACCCACAGTCGCAGGGCAATGCGATATGGATGAACTGGTCAGGCAAATTTGCATACGCTTTTCCACCAGAACCGCTAATAACGCTAGTGGCACGCAAACTGAGGCAACACTTGATGACTCTCATCCTGGTTGCTCCAACGTGGGCACACCAACCATGGTACACCACATTTCTAGAACTCTCCGTGGTACCGCATCAAAGACTGCACCTCACACCCAGACTCTTGACGCAGAACCATGGCAACATTCAGCATCCAGATCCGCAACAGCTCAACCTGGCGATCTGGCTCCTGAGGTCTTAGAATTTGGCTACCTCAACCTGCCTCCTGACTGTATGGATATCAAAAAGGAGGCAATGAGGCTCACGACTAGAGCATGCTATGCAGCCAAATGGAAGCGTTTTGTCATTTATTGTGCCAATAATGACATTGATCCGCTAGATGCATCTACTCAAAACATCATCTGTTATCTATTACATCTATACAAATGCAATCTAGCCTAAGCTTCCATTCGTATACATTTATCAGCAATAGCAGCTTATCTCCAAAATAGGCGGCATCTCTCACTTTTCAGAGTGCCTGCCATCAAAGCTTTTCTGGAAGGACTCAAACCAGTTATTCCTCCCAGGCACCACCAGCACCTGTATGGAACCTAAATCTGGTCCTTACCAGACTGATGGGTCCACCTTTTGAGCCTCTCCACTCATGCGAGATACAATTCTTAACGTGGAAAGTGGCTTTCCTTATAGCGATCACATCGCTAAGACGCGTTAGTGAACTTCAAGCACTAACTATCCAAGAGCCATTCATACAAATTCACTCCAACAGGGTGGTACTACACACTACCCTAAATTTCTGCCTAATGTGGTTTCACAGTTCCATATGAATCAAACTATAGAACTACCTGTGTTCTTCAAGAACCCGGATTCAGTGGCAGAGCGAATGCTCCACACACTAGATGTCAAAAGAGCTCTCATGTACTACATTAATAGGACTAAAGAATTCAGAAAGACAAAACAACTGTTTGTTGCCTTTTCACCCCAACACCAAGGCAACCCCATTTCAAAAGCAGGTATTGCCAGATGGATTGTTAAGTGCATACAGATTTGCTATCAAAAGGCTAAGCGCACATTAACTATTCCCCCAAGAGCCCACTCAACACGAAAGTTAGGGGCCTCCATGGCTTTCCTGGGAAACATTCCCTTAGAGGAAATCTGTAAAGCAGCCACATGGTCTACCATACACACATTTACCAAACATTACTGTGTAGATGTGCACTCCAAACAGCAGGCAGCTGTAGGACAGGCTGTTCTAAAAATACTTTTTCAGACCGCTGCAGCTGGCACGGGCAGCCGCCGCTAATGGAGGGACTGCTATGTATTCTATGCACAGATATGAATTCAGCAGCCCTCATGCCTCGAACCGAATATGCTACTTACCAGTATGCATCTGTTCTTGGCATGTAGGGCTGCTGACATTCATATCGCCGGCCCTCCTCCCCGGCGCCTGTAGCGGCTGCAGCACTCGGAATTACTCTTAGCATGGTCATCACTTACAGTACTACACTCCATCTCTGCCACAATGGCGAAAAACAATCTGGGGATCGAGAGGATGCCCATGCGCACTGTAGTCCAGGGGAGGAGCCACCTATCTTGTGATACTTCGAAGACTCTTCCAGGACAACAATGTGCAATCATCCGGACCCAACACTAGGCGGCGATCTATGCACAGATATGAATGTCAGCAGCCCTACATGCCAAGAACAGATGCATACTGGTAAGTAGCATATTCGTTACTCGGGTGAAGTGCAGGAATGTTGGATGGAGGAGCTTTTGCCATTTACCAATCATTCTGACATTTTCTATCACCGAAAATTAAAGTAATTATGATTTTTTAACTTATTTTCACGTTTACAGGGAATTCCAGGTAATCAAATGGTCATACAAGCCACACCTCCCTGGCCTTCTCTGGATCTCTGCTTTTTTTCGAAATGTCTGAACTGGGTAGGCTTCCCTGCGTGCCGGCTGGTCCTCCAATCATTATACCTTATACATCCCTGTTAGAAATTGGGTCTCTAGTTGGCAGAGGTATGCCCCCTGTCCTAGTAGGGACCACAGTCCTAGTCAGAGTAAATCACAACACAATCCCAAATTCTCCAGTATTAGGGGTGTCTTTCATAGATTCACATGCCTGAATCATTCCCCGTCGTCGGAGTGGGAGTCCCACGGTACATAAAAAAGCAATAATATGACATAATATATATAGCAAATATCAGAAGTACCAAACCAGGAAGTAAAGTAGCACCAGCTACAGTAGAAAAAACCTCCACACTCGTGACTATCCTAGTCATTATGTGTTAGTCCAAACTGCAGCCAATCAGGCGACAGCACCCACCAGAATGTTCTCCCCAGAGGCTCAGGCTCTCAGATTTTCTACCGCACGTCATGTGAAGGGAGTCTCCCTGAGCTCTGCTCAGTTTTCTTCAAGATTAGTTAGTTTCTTCAAGTTTTTCAGATGTCTACTTCTAAATCCCTGTTCAGGGCCTGTGATTCTTGTGGGAAGCTTAGGCTATTCAAAGAAGATCCCCACAAAAAATGTTTATATTGCCTTTATCCTGACCATAAGGCAAAGGAGTGCAAGATCTGCTGGACCTTCCCCCCTAAGACCATCAAGGACAGAGAAGGATGACTGCTGTTGTGGCTTAACAGACTCAAGGACAAGGAGGACCCTTTGTCTGAGGTAGGAAGCATTGCCTCTGGTTCTTCACTAATTTCCATTAAGAGGAAGGCTGAAACTGAAGTTTCATCTCCAAGGGCGAAGGTGGCAAAGAAGGCCCAGTCCTCTCTAGATTCTTCTGGGCCTAGTGTTTCAAAAAAGACTCTTCCACCTGTTAAGATGGATAGTACGCCCTCTAAGAAGTCTGGGAAATCTGCAGTTCCCAAGAAATCTTCACAGTCTGTGCCTCCTCAGTTGCCACCTTTGACAATTTCAACGTCAAAAAAGGATTGTGTTTCCTCTCATGTGGCCACGTCTACCACCTGCACGATGACTTTCTCCTCACCTAAGCCAGCTTTAGTGATGTCTTTGGCCTCATCGCCTACGCTGGTCCATGTGCAGATCAGGCCTATCTCGTCGTCGAATATAGTCCCGTCGACGATGGCTAAGGTACCGTCGACGAGCTCCTCGTCTACGAATCTAATGTCGACGGTTGGTTCCCCGTCGATGATGAAAATTGTGCCGTCGACGATGCTCTCGTCGACGAAGCTCTCGCCGATGAAATCCACGTCGACGAAGCTACCGTCGACGACCTTGACGACGTCCCCGTCGACGAAGTTATCGTCGACTACCTCGTCGACGAAGATATCATCTAAAAAGTCGTCGTCGACGAAGATAGATCAATCGTCGACGATGGTACAGTCGACGAAGCAAAAAATTCAGCAGCAAAAAGCAGGTTCGTCGGCGACGGAGGTGATCCCATCGACGCCACCACTGTCAAGCTGCACTGCCTTACAAGTCTGGTCAGCACAGCCATCTGGGATACCGTTGCCATCACCTGCAACTACAGCTACGCTGTTAAAGAAACGGGCTACTAATGAGGCGATTCCTTCTACGCTGGTAGTGCCAGAGAAGCTTTTAGATTCTGATGAGGAAGGATCCTATGAGGATGAGAACTTTGGATTGGCCAGAAGTCCGTCTGACCTCCAAATTAAGATTCAAGACGGTGATACGGAGGAAGATATGCAAGAAACGGAGCCCTTATCACATGAGGACTGGCCTGCTCCCAGCATGCAAATGCCTGAGGAATTGTTTCGCAATCTACACTACATGCTCAGCGACTACTATAGGCGTTTTCCACCTTCAGAGTCAGGTGACTCTCATGTATCTACGCCAAGACCTAAAACAGCGACGCCGCTTTCAAAGCAGGCACAGCCAGTTGTTTCTGTGACGTTGGAGGAAGGACATCCAGCATTGTCTGCGTCACAAGTCATAGCTCCTCAAACAGAGGATGAAGAGTACACGGATAATGAGGAGCAGGAAGAAGGAGAATTAGACAATAGGTCAGAATCGTCGGAGTATGAGGATTACAATGCAAACACACCCTCTCCGGCAGAGCCTGCAACATCAGAGTCACCTCCTGTGTACATTGCCTCATTCCACAAGATCATGGATAGAGCAACAAGGAGGTTCCTGATAACTATGGAGTCAAAACAAGAAGACTGCTTCTTGTATGACTTCAAGTCTTCGCCACAGAAACAGAGTTGGACCATTCCAATCATAGATTTCATATGGAAGGAAGGACTGAAGATCATGTCCAAACCAAATTCTTTGCCAGCAGTGCTCCCGAGAGTGGATAAAAAATATAGGGCGCCAAATTCATCTCCAGCGCGCCTCATTGGACAAGCGAAAGCAGACTCTGTGGTAACGCAGGCAGCGCAAAAGAGATCTACTAACCCAACATCTCAGGTCTCTGTTCCGCCAGATAAAGACGGGAGACGTCTAGATTCAATCGGGGAAAAAAGTTTCTACAATTGCAGCTACAACTATTAGAGCCGCTAACACTCTAGCCATATTAGGGAGATACGAAAGGCAGATGTGGTCGGACATCTTACCGTATGTGGACAAACTTCCCGAGCCAGATCGGGCTGAAGAAACGAAGATCCTTCAGGAAGGAGAGTGCGTCTCATCTGAGATGATTGATGCTGCAGTGGACGTTGCTGCCACAGGTTTTCGTCAGCTAGCGGGTGCAGCTGTTCTCAGGAGGCAAGGATGGTTGAAGGCAACATCCTTTCGACAGGAGGTCCAAACAAGGATTATAGAAATGGCTTATGATGGAGAGTATTTATTTGGAAAGCATTCGACGATGCTCTGGAAGCCATCAAGAAGGATACTGAGACAGCACGTTCGCTGGGCACTTTACAACACAGGAAGTCTTCCTTTCGTGGAGCAAGAGGAAGAGGGAATTTCTCTAATAGAGGAGGCTATAACCAACAGCGCTCCTATACTTCCGCCCAGGGAAACCAAAGATACCAGCCATATTGTCAACAGACTTACGGACAGAGAAAAGGAAATTTTTCTCAGTCTCGAGGAAAATCCAACTATCGCGGAAGAGACAATAAAAAGTGAGAAACGCATCCTGCCGCCACTTTGTCCCAACCCGAACCAAATTGGAGGAAAAATATCCCAAAATTACTTAAATTGGTCCAATATTACCACAGACAAATGGGTTCTGGATGTGGTAGCCAGAGGTCACATTTTGGAATTCGTAAAAACTCCTCCAAACTCCCCCCCAAGAGGACCACCTCCAGCACATCTCAAGGCTGTTTGCCCAGATCAACACTATGATTCGAAAAGGAGCAATAGAAAGGGTACCTCATCATCAGAAAGGAGAAGGCTTCTACTCAAGATTTTTCCTTATTCGCAAGAAGTCGGGGGAATGGCGACCCATCCTCGACCTGCGTGCCCTCAACAAATTCCTCAAAAAACTGTCATTCAGGATGCTGACACTTCAAGAAATCCTCCATTTTCTTTCGGCGGGAGAGTGTTAGACCTGGCACCTTGGCGTGAGTCTCCCTTCCACTTTTTGCTTATGTGCCTCCGATGTTTTGCTGGTTTTCCGATACTCAGGGCACTGCGCCACGGCTGACCCGTGCCGCAGTGCAAGTGCTCCCTACTGTAAATTGTACATGCGATTGGTATCCATGATTGATTCATTGGATTTACTGTTAGTCCCTAGTAAAGTGCACTAGAGAGTGCCGGGGCTTGTAGATGCCAATACTGCTGGTGGGCCTGCAGCGCTGGTTGCGCCACCCACCGAAGCAGCCGTAAAGATGTGTCTGGGAACTGCGACCGCAGAACCCGCGTGCGGTCTCGTACTGTCACGCTAGCTGGGCAAGTGCACCCACTTGCCAGCCCCGAACCTTCCCTTGACTACATATTAGTCACCCCTATGGTAGGCCTGCGGGCAGGGTGCGTTGTAGGTGTAAGGTAGGACAAGCCCTGATGTGTGTGGTCTGTCCAGATTTTTCCGCCTTAGTGATGTGGAACTCCCTGGGGAAGGGTAGTTCCCCCCACATTTCAGCTGGAGGGGACACATGTTAGACCTGGCACCTTGGCGTGAGTCTCCCTTCCACTTTTTGCTGATGTGCCTTCGATGTTTTGCTGGTTTTCCGATACTCAGGGCACTGCGCCACGGCTGACCCGTGCCACAGTGCAAGTGCTCCCTACTGTAAATTGTACATGCGATTGGTATCCATGATTGGTTCATTGGATTTACTGTTAGTCCCTAGTAAAGTGCACTAGAGAGTGCCGGGGCTTGTAGATGCCAATACTGCTGGTGGGCCTGCAGCGCTGGTTGCGCCACCCACCGAAGCAGCTGTAAAGATGTGTCTGGGAACTGCGACCGCAGAACCCGCGTGCGGTCTCGTACTGTCACGCTAGCTGGGCAAGTGCACCCACTTGCCAGCCCCGAACCTTCCCTTGACTACATATTAGTCACCCCTATGGTAGGCCTGCGGGCAGGGTGCGTTGTAGGTGTAAGGTAGGACAAGCCCTGATGTGTGTGGCATGTCCTAGTAGTGACTTACAACCAAAACCGTATTTCACTATTGAAGGCTACCTGCTCCATTAGGCCAGACTGAGCTGCTGGAATTATTACGCCCTATAATCCCAGCAGGCTCAAGGAGCATGGTAGCGAGTCGTGTTTAGTATGCCCGAACTCAGGATGATAAAATATTTCTTTTGGTAAAGTTTATTTTAGTATCCTGGGTTTGCAAATGCTACTTTTAGAAAGTTAGCATTTGCTTGCCTAACCATTTCAGCCCGCCTCTGCTGGTATGTGTATCTGACTATCTGGGACGTGTGAGTGACAGGGCTGGGGGGATGACAGGTGGTGAATGCGCAGATTACACCTTAGTGGGAGGTAGGAGTGCCTCTTGACTCGAACTGTAGCTGTGCTCTGCCACCACAAGGCTGGCTCCACCCTCCTGGGGAGCGACTGATGACTCAGCCGGCACCTGGCCCAGGAAGGGCGAAGCCCCCATCAACAAGGTACTCTGGCCGCCCCTGTCCGCACAATGCTGGCTCCACCTCCTGTGGGGCGTCTGATGCGCCTGCCCCTCACACTGAAAGCAGAAGCCGGAGTACACCCACCGGGGTACTCAAGGACTGAGAGTGGCTATGCAAAGGCCCCCCTGGCCTGCGAGAAGAAAAGAAATGGCCTATAAAAGAAGGAGCCCTGCTCCTTGAAAATTAGATCCTGTTTGGGCTACAGAAGGAACTCTGCCCGACGAGAAGGACCATGAGAGACAAGGAAGGGTGCTGACTCTTGCCTGTGTCTGGTGCCTTGCTGCCGAAGGAGAGGAAGAAGGAAAGACTGCGAGAAGACTTTTGCTTTACTTTGTGCCAAACTCTGCTAAAAGATCTCCAAGGGCTTGCAAACTGAACTTGCCCCCTGACCAGCGCCCCAGGACCAGTGGGCGCTACCCCCTGAAGAAAGCGACTGCGTGTGTGCTGCTTATTGCTGCAGTACCGACGGAGGAATCTCCTCCAAGGCAACGACATCCACCTGACCACCGTGACCGGGGCCCAAAGCAACAGCGAAAGCAAAGTAAGGACCAGCCGCCGCTGGCCCGAACACCGTGACCGCAACTGCACCGGGAGCCCGAGAGCAAAGCGAAGGAGGACCCGTCCGGTCCAAGCTCTCGAGTTGACTGCGCCACGAGCAGCCAATCCACTGGCAAAGACGGACAGTTGCCCTGTGAGAATCCACTAGGTCGGTATCTTGCCCGACAGCTCAGCTGTGAGCGCACAGCTGCACCGGCACTTGGCTGGGTACGTCCTGCACTTGGGGACCGTACTGCCACTTGCCGCCACCACACAGCCGCCGCCTCCAGGGTCGGAGCGGACGACGAGGAGAGGACCCTGCCGCCACAGAACACCGCTGCCCCGGACGACCCGTGAACTGCTCGGCTGAGAGCCGCAACGAACAGCGACCCCGGGAAGGCAACGTGACGTGGGACAGATCCCCTGGAAGCCGCCGGCTCCACAAGAACTTTGTTGACACCGGCCTGAGGGCCCTAAGAGAACGCTTATTGCTAGAAAGAACTGTGGCAACTTGAACTAAGTAATTTGAAACCGATACCGTAAAGTACGTTGACTGTATTCACAAGCCTGCTCAAAATCTATATAAAGATATATATTTTTACAGAATACAGTCTGGTCTCGTTGTGTGGTGGGTTGGTTGTGAAGGTGTAATATTGCAAGTGTTTAACCCTATGTGCCCCCAAGATTAGCCTACGACTGCTTAAGCTACACTACCTAGAGGGTAAGCAGAGGTTGTCTGGAAGGTAACCCTCAGCCCTGACGAGGAAGAGAGAGTCCCTGCTTGTCGCTAGTGTTGCACTGCGCCAATTAGAGCCTCCCCCTTCCTACATTGGACGCAGCGGTGAGGATTTTCGAATTTACACTTGCGATATCTATACCTGAGCTTCTGACCACTACACAGGGATTACGGTCCAGTTACTTAGCCACAGACTTTGCTTTTTGAATTTTGCCGAAAGAAGATTCCGAGTGCGAAAACCATGCCGGGCACAAAGAGCCTGGATGGAGCGGAGTCCACGACCTCGGAGGTGTTTGAGGTCGAGTGGGACGCCGCGAAGCTGGATACATACACCAGAGAGGAACTCAAGTTCTTTTGCAAGAAACTCAAGGTGCCGCACACTGGTTGCAAAAACAAGCCACAGCTCTACAAGGCCCTGAAAGCCTGGGTAGAGTCCAGAAAGGCCCCGGAGGATCAAGACGCCCTCGCGGAACAAGATGCAACGGAGGAGCAGAATGCACTTGGGGATCTGGTGGATCTCGAACGACAAGACAGCGTGCACAGCTTTGGAAAAGGCCTGTCGCCAGAGGAGCTGGCGGACAGGAAGGAAACGAGGAATCACGAAAGAAAGCTGGCAGAATAAAAAATCCAACTGGAGCTTGAAATCAAAAGAATGGCGCTGGAAGAGCGAAAGCACCAGATGGATTATGAAGTAAAAATGAGGGAGATAAGTCACAAGGAGAGAGACTTGGATCGTCCTCCCTCTGGTGGCAGCACATCGCCAGTGCAGGTAGAGTCAAGAGTGCACATCCCGAAGGACGTAGTTAAGGAGTTCTTTAAGGGGGATGACATAGGACAGTGGTTTAGGGCATACGAGGTAGCCATGTCCTCCCACCGGGTCCCTGACAAGGATTGGGGAGCGGGGTTGTGGGGAAGGTTCCTTAGCGAAGGGAGAGATACCTTGCTAGATTTGCCCGTTGAGAATCAGAGATCCTATTCCCACATGAAAGAAGCTTTAATGAACAGGTACGGGCTTACCCCTGAAATGTATAGACAGAAGTTTAGGGGATGTACTAAGCGGCCTGGGAATACGTATGTGGAGTATGTGACTTACTTTTGCAGGGCACTGGATGGTTGGGTGAAGGGTAGCAAAGTGAATGATTTTCAAGGTCTCTTTGATTTGATTGCATGGGAGCACTTGTCTGATCACTGTTTTCCTGAGTTACGCCAACACCTGATCGATAGCAAGCTGTCCAACCCGAGGAAGCTTGCTGAGGAGGCGGACCGCTGGCTCAGCACCAGGGTCCACAAGGGTCCCGTGGGAGACTCCGCCAAGAGTGGGCAGGGTCCCCAGCAGAAGAGTGGGGGGGACAAGGGGGGAAAACAGAAAGGGTTCCAAAAAGGCCCCCAAAGTAGTTCCCAGGGGAGCCCGCAGCAGGGTTCTCAGCCTCCCCCACCCCCGAAGCAGAATGGGGCCCGACAGGTAAACCTGTTCCAAAGGGGCCCTTCAATTGTTTCAAATGTGGCGAGCCTGAGCACATATCCAGTGACCCCAAGTGTCGCCTGTTTGGAAAACCCGCACCCACTGGTGCTCCGCCCCGTCAAGTGACTAGTGTTCACTTAGGAGAAGAAGTGATGATCCCGGGGGGTGGAGATCCCGTTCACATGACCCTAGTCTCGCTAGGAGACAGTGAGATGATCCCTACGAACTACCTGCCCTCTAACACTAAGAAATATGGGCAGGTGGTGATCATCAATGGTAAGAAGCTGAGGCTCTTAGAGACACAGGAGCCAGTGTGACTGCAGTGAGGCAGCACCTGGTGTCTCAAGAGCAGGTTGTACCCCATGCCTACTGTAGGGTTATCAACGCTGATAATTCTGAGAGTCAGTGTCTGATGGCTCAAGTTCCCTTCGAGTGGGGGGGGGGTCTCTGGTACTCTGCAGGTCTGTGTAAGAAAAACCATGCCTGTTGACTGTTTGCTAGGGAATGACTTGGAGCACTCCCCTTGGGAAAAGGTGGAGAAAACGACTCACCTGCGGATGGTGGGTCTGCCTGACTGGGCGTGCGTGACCACCCGGTCGATGGCAGCCAGTAGGGGTGATCAAGAGGTCCTGGGGCCTGAAGGAGAGGCCCAGGAACCGGCCTTAGGGAGAAGGGGCAGGGGGCGCGGGAAACCGGCCCCTGAAGTTCCCACGGTCCAGGAGGAAGCAGACCTTGAGGGGGATGCCCTGGAGCCTACAGGGGAACAGATCGCCGAACTGGGGGACCTGCCTGAGCTGACCCATTGGCAGCAAGAAGGAGGACCCTCCAGGGAGGAATTCTGCAAGGAGCAGAAAGAATGCCCTTCTCTCGTGGGTATGCGGCAGCAGGCTGCAGACCAGGCCAATGGTGTTCAGGCCAAAACACATTATGTGTACTGGGAGAACGACCTCCTGTATTCAGAGCCTAAGGCTGCTGAACCTGGGTCAGCCCGTGTGCTGGTGGTACCCCAGAAGTTCAGAGCCTTCCTACTGGGTCTGGCTCACGATGTGCCTTTAGCAGGACATTTGGGGATGGACAAGACCTATGACAGGCTTGTCACCCACTTTTACTGGCCCCAAATGCATAAGAGTTCAGATGCTCATTGCAGAACCTGTCCGACTTGCCAGGCAAGTGGGAAGACGGGAGGGAAGAACAAGGCTCCCCTCCAACCCTTCCCTGTGGTCGGTACGCCATTCCAGCGAGTGGGTATTGACATCGTTGGGCCTCTGGACCCCAAGACAGCCATGGGCAACAGGTTCATCCTAGTCTTGGTGGATCATGCCACCCGGTACCCTGAAGCCATCCCTCTGAGGACATTGACGGCCCCCGTTGTGGGATGTGCACTGATGGGAATTTTCTCACGAGTGGGATTCCCTCTAGAGGTGGTGAGCGACAGGGGGACCAATTTCATATCCAAGTATATGAAGTCCCTTTGGCAAGAGTGTGGCGTAACGTATAAGTTCACCACGCCTTACCATCCCCAAGGTAACGGGTTGGTTGAGAGATTCAACCGAACCCTGAAAGGCATGATCATGGGCCTAGAAGGTCCGATGAGGCGTAAGTGGGACGTCCTCTTACCATGCCTACTCTTTGCATACCGCGAGGTGCCACAGAAGTCCCTAGGGTTCAGCCCCTTTGAGCTGCTGTACGGTCACCCCGTGAGAGGACCGCTGAGTTTGGTAAAGGAAGGCTGGGAGCAATCTCCCAGGAAACCTCCCCAGAAAGTATATAGCTACATGCTGGCCTTCAGAAACCAGACCAGACACTTCAGACAACTTGCCGAGGCAAATCTGGAAGCGAGCCAGGAGGAAATGAAGCGGTGGTACGACCAGAATGCCACTCTGGTCGAGCTTCAGCCTGGACAAGAGGTGTATGTCCTGGCCCCAGTGGAGCCCTGTGCCCTTCAAGATAAGTGGACAGGCCCATTTGAGGTTGTGGAGCGCAAGAGCCCCGTGACATACTTGGTGGGCATGAAGACTCCCAGGAACCCTTTGCGGGTCCTACATGTCAACCGCCTCAAGCCCCACTTGCGAAGGTCCGAAGTGGGCATGTTGTTGGCAACTGATGACGGGATGGAGGAGGAGTCGGAGCCTCTTCCTGACCTCTTGGTGGCCTGTGAGAAAGATGGGTCAGTGGATGGAGTTAACCTCTCACCCACCCTGACCGCCGAACAACAGGAAGACTGCCGCCAGTTGCTGGGGCAGTTTCCTGATCTGTTCTCCCTGGTTCCGAGTGTCACAGATTGGTGCGTCCATGATGTGGACACTGGAGACAGCTTACCTGTGAAGCATAAGGCTTACAGGGTGACTGACAGGGTCTTGGCCTGCATCAAGGAGGAGGTCTCCAAGATGCTTGCCCTCGGGGTGGTTGAGTCTTCCAGCAGTCCTTGGTCCAGCCCCGTGGTCTTGGTTCCGAAGGCTGCTGCGCCGGGTGCCACACCCGAACTCCGGTTCTGTGTGGACTACAGAGGACTCAATTCAGTCACGAAGACTGATGCGCACCCCATCCCCAGAGCTGATGAGCTCATTGATCGGCTGGGGGCTGCCAAGTTCCTGAGTACGTTTGATTTAACGTCTGGGTACTGGCAGATCGCCTTGACCGATGGGGCAAAGAAGAGGTCGGCATTCTCTACACCAGATGGGCATTTCCAGTTCCGGGTTATGCCATTTGGAATGAAGAATGCCCCTGCCACCTTTCAGAGATTGGTCAACCAGGTGCTGGCTGGGCTGGATGAGTTCAGTGCCGCCTACCTGGATGACATTGCGGTGTTCAGTGGCACCTGGCCAGAACACCTGCGACACCTCTGGGAAGTGTTGATGGCCCTGCGCAGAGCAGGCCTCACAATCAAGGCAAGCAAGTGCCAGATTGGGCAGGGTTCCGTGGTGTACTTGGGACACCAAGTTGGGAGTGGCAAGGTAGCACCCTTGCAGCCCAAAATTGAGACCATCCTGGCTTGGGAACCCCCCAAGACCCAGACTGCAGTGAGAGCCTTCCTGGGGCTCACTGGGTATTACAGGAGGTTTGTCAAGGGCTATGGCACGATCGTGACCCCCTTGACAGAGCTGACTTCGAAGAAGCAGCCCAGGAATGTGATTTGGACTGACACCTGTCAGAAGGCTTTTGACACCCTGAAGACTGCCATGTGCACGGCGCCCGTGCTCCTGGCTCCTGATTTCTCCAAGGAATTCATAGTGCAAACAGACGCTTCAGAGCATGGTGTAGGGGCTGTTCTTTCACAGATGACTGAGGAGGGCTTTGACCAACCCGTAGCCTTCATAAGTAGGAGGTTACTTCCACGGGAAAGTAGGTGGAGTGCAATAGAGCGTGAAGCATTTGCTGTGGTCTGGGCGCTGAAGAAGCTAAGACCCTACTTGTTTGGGTCTCACTTCCGAGTTCAGACGGACCACAGGCCCCTCAGATGGTTGATGCAAATGAGGGGTGAGAACCCGAAACTGTTGAGGTGGTCCATTTCTCTACAGAGTATGGACTTTACGGTGGAACACCGCCCTGGCACCGATCACGCCAACGCTGACGGTCTGTCCAGATTTTTCCGCCTTAGTGATGTGGAACTCCCTGGGGAAGGGTAGTTCCCCCCCACATTTCAGCTGGAGGGGACACATGTTAGACCTGGCACCTTGGCGTGAGTCTCCCTTCCACTTTTTGCTGATGTGCCTCTGATGTTTTGCTGGTTTTCCGATACTCAGGGCACTGCGCCACGGCTGACCCGTGCCACAGTGCAAGTGCTCCCTACTGTAAATTGTACATGCGATTGGTATCCATGATTGGTTCATTGGATTTACTGTTAGTCCCTAGTAAAGTGCACTAGAGAGTGCCGGGGCTTGTAGATGCCAATACTGCTGGTGGGCCTGCAGCGCTGGTTGCGCCACCCACCGGAGCAGCTGTAAAGATGTGTCTGGGAACTGCGACCGCAGAACCCGCGTGCGGTCTCGTACTGTCACGCTAGCTGGGCAAGTGCACCCACTTGCCAGCCCCGAACCTTCCCTTGACTACATATTAGTCACCCCTATGGTAGGCCTGCGGGCAGGGTGCGTTGTAGGTGTAAGGTAGGACAAGCCCTGATGTGTGTGGCATGTCCTAGTAGTGACTTACAACCAAAACCGTATTTCACTATTGAAGGCTACCTGCTCCATTAGGCCAGACTGAGCTGCTGGAATTATTACGCCCTATAATCCCAGCAGGCTCAAGGAGCATGGTAGCGAGTCGTGTTTAGTATGCCCGAACTCAGGATGATAAAATATTTCTTTTGGTAAAGTTTATTTTAGTATCCTGGGTTTGCAAATGCTACTTTTAGAAAGTTAGCATTTGCTTGCCTAACCATTTCAGCCCGCCTCTGCTGGTATGTGTATCTGACTGTCTGGGACGTGTGAGTGACAGGGCTGGGGGGATGACAGGTGGTGAATGCGCAGATTACACCTTAGTGGGAGGTAGGAGTGCCTCTTGACTCGAACTGTAGCTGTGCTCTGCCACCACAAGGCTGGCTCCACCCTCCTGGGGAGCGACTGATGACTCAGCCGGCACCTGGCCCAGGAAGGGCGAAGCCCCCATCAACAAGGTACTCTGGCCGCCCCTGTCCGCACAATGCTGGCTCCACCTCCTGTGGGGCGTCTGATGCGCCTGCCCCTCACACTGAAAGCAGAAGCCGGAGTACACCCACCGGGGTACTCAAGGACTGAGAGTGGCTATGCAAAGGCCCCCCTGGCCTGCGAGAACAAAAGAAATGGCCTATAAAAGAAGGAGCCCTGCTCCTTGAAAATTAGATCCTGTTTGGGCTACAGAAGGAACTCTGCCCGACGAGAAGGACCATGAGAGACAAGGAAGGGTGCTGACTCTTGCCTGTGTCTGGTGCCTTGCTGCCGAAGGAGAGGAAGAAGGAAAGACTGCGAGAAGACTTTTGCTTTACTTTGTGCCAAACTCTACTAAAAGATCTCCAAGGGCTGCAAACTGAACTTGCCCCCTGACCAGCGCCCCAGGACCAGTGGGCGCTACACCCTGAAGAAAGCGACTGCGTGTGTGCTGCTTATTGCTGCAGTACCGACGGAGGAATCTACTCCAAGGCAACGACATCCACCTGACCACCGTGACCGGGGCCCAAAGCAACAGCGAAAGCAAAGTAAGGACCAGCCGCCGCTGGCCCGAACACCGTGACCGCAACTGCACCGGGAGCCCGAGAGCAAAGCGAAGGAGGACCCGTCCGGTCCAAGCTCTCGAGTTGACTGCGCCACGAGCAGCCAATCCACTGGCAAAGACGGGCAGTTGCCCTGTGAGAATCCACTAGGTCGGTATCTTGCCCGACAGCTCAGCTGTGAGCGCACAGCTGCACCGGCACTTGGCTAGGTACGTCCTGCACTTGGGCACCGTACTGCCACTTGCCGCCACCACACAGCCGCCGCCTCCAGGGTCGGAGCGGACGACGAGGAGAGGACCCTGCCGCCACAGAACACCGCTGCCCCGGACGACCTGTGAACTGCTCGGCTGAGAGCCGCAACGAACAGCGACCCCGGGAAGGCAACGCGACGTGGGACAGATCCCCTGGAAGCCGCCGGCTCCACAAGAACTTTGTTGACACCGGCCTGAGGGCCCTAAGAGAACGCTTATTGCTAGAAAGAACTGTGGCAACTTGAACTAAGTAATTTGAAACCGATACCGTAAAGTACGTTGACTGTATTCACAAGCCTGCTCAAAATCTATATAAAGATATATATTTTTACAGAATACAGTCTGGTCTCGTTGTGTGGTGGGTTGGTTGTGAAGGTGTAATATTGCAAGTGTTTAACCCTATGTGCCCCCAAGATTAGCCTACGACTGCTTAAGCCACACTACCAAGAGGGTAAGCAGAGGTTGTCTGGAAGGTAACCCTCAGCCCTGACGAGGAAGAGAGAGTCCCTGCTTGTCGCTAGTGTTGCACTGCGCCAATTAGAGCCTCCCCCTTCCTACAGAGAGTATATGGCAACACTCGACCTTCTGGATGCATACTTCCATGTTCCAATTTTTCCCAGGCACCGGAAGTTTCTAAGGTTCAGAGTGGCTGGCAGGGACTTCCAGTTCAAGGTTCTTCCCTTTGGACTGCGCTCAGCCCCCAGAGTGTTCACAAAGATACTGAACCCGGTGGCAGCCCACCTTCGGTTGCAGTCAATACAGATATATCCATATCTAGACGATTGCCTTATCAAGGCCAGTTCTTTCAACATGGTAAAAACTCACATTCAAAAAACTCTGTCACTGATACAAAGCCTGGGTTTCTCAGTGAACTTCGAGAAATCGCACCTAACGCCAGCAAGGAGAAAGACTTTCTTGGGAGCGACACTGGACACCAAGCTCGCCCAAGTATTTATCTCAAAGGAGAGACAGGAAAAGATACAGCGGCTGGCTGCTGCACTGTTGTTAAAAAGGTGCGTTTCAGTACGCATGTTCAAGTCCTTCATAGGGATGATTTCTTCCTGTATTCTTCTCACCCTCAACTGTCGTCTTCGGATGAGGCCCTTGCAAGAGGAGCTCAGTCGCCAGTGAATGCAGGTGTCTGGGTCCTACGAGGACATCCAATGGTGGAGTCAAGGTTGCAACATCCAAGTGGGATGCTCACGGAAGTGCCCAGGTTCATAGTGACGACAGACGCTTCAATGACAGGCTGGGGTGCACAACTCCAAGGCATGACGGTCAGCGGGAAATGGGACAAAATCCAAATGAAATGGCACATAAACAGGCTAGAATTGCACACTGTTGGACAGGCCACATGAAGGGCTTGCTCCCTCCCCGCACGACCAGGCCCGAGCCCGGCTCCTCAGATGTTGCACGCAACAACCACCCGTTTCCCGTCTCCTATGGGACCCCTGCCCCTGAACATCTCCACCTCATGGGCCCGATTCCCTACCGGCCCCCTCGCCCGGCCTGGGCGCCATCTTGGACACAGCACCACGAGGCCGCATGGCCTCCGATCGACCCTAACCCTGGGCCTGGCCAGGCCCCGACATCCCGGCACCACCATCCACCCAGGAGGTGAGCGGACTACTTGGCAGGTCAATGGGAGAAAGAGGTGTCGATAGCTCTCCCCCGCCAGGTGCCGATCGCCCCCAGCTCCCCCAGGCGCTGGCTCCACCCCCCTGCTGGGTGTCTGGACTCCCTCATCCCGGACCTCCCGACCTCCAAGTGCGAGGGTCCGGACATCAAAGGGCGCCGGACCTATAACTGGGGCAGCTCCAGAGCAGTAAGGCAGTTGTATCCTGGAGTCGAGAGACGCAGCGAAGAACTCATCCTTGACGGACTACTGGCGCTGCCGTAGCCCTGCCTTACGAACTATCGTCCTGCCTGCTGGCGCTGCCGCAACCTTCTGAAACCTTCATCGTCGTCGGGACCTGCTGGCGTGGCCGCGGACCGTTTGTAATCACCACCTTCATCGGGACCTGCTGGCTCCGCCGCGGCCCGATCATCTAGAACGCCGAGCTCGAGGATTGTGAGCTATTTTCATCTACCTGATTGGTAACAAGACTGTCCCGCTACCCTTTTCCCAATCCAGAGACCAGAACCGAGGGGACCCCTGAGTCCAGACCTCCTTGTACCATTTTACCGTACTTAAAGAATTGCTTATAAAGTATCGTTGAACCTTATCCTTGTGTGGTGTACGTCTGTGGGGGGGAAGTTACTTGTCTGTACGATCGCTGGAGACGGCTCTCCCCGGAGACCTCTCCCTCTATCCTCGGCCGACCCTCCCGGTCCGTCTAACATTGGTGGCCAGCGGCGCGATCCGAATCAACGCGTAATCGTACAGAGAGTAGCTCACCCCACGACGAAATCACAATGACAACCAAAGAAAGCGGATCCACCGAGAAATTCCAGATGGAGAAATTGGAAGAATACAGCCATCGTGAGTTGAAACAATTCTGCATTGAACTGGGTATCGCTACCACCGGTCTGAGTACTAAAGACGATTTCAAGCACGCCATTGAGTCTTGGGCAGAAACCGGGGCCGTCAGACCCCCGGACCAAAATGTCGCAGCAGCAGAAAAAGACACCACGGCTCCCGAGGAGCGAAGAACGGGTCTCTCGCAAGATGAGATCCAAGAACGAGAAAGAACCCGACTACATGAACTAGAAATGGCCCGGCTCAAAATGGATGGCGATCTCAAATTAGCAGAACAAAAACTGAATCTTGAACATCTGCGACTCCGAGAAGAACGGGAAGAGAAGCAGAGACAAAGAGAGCTCGAAGAGAAGAGACTGGCGTATGAACACGAGCGCAAACTAGCTGGGATAGACTTACGCAAGCAGAACAAAGAATTAGGGGTGCCCGAGCAACCGCGCACCCCGGGGGCAACAGAAAAAAAGGTACACATCCCCAAGGATGTCGTTCGAGAATATTTCCGAGATGACGACATACAGCAATGCTTCAAGGCCTACGAGATCGCTATGACCTCCCACCGGATCGATCGAAGCGACTGGGGAGCCGGTCTATGGGGGAGGTTCCTCAATGAGGGCCGCGATGCCCTGCTACAGCTTCCAGACCATCTGATGACCTCCTATGACCACATGAAAGCTGCCCTCCTCACCCGCTATGGGCTCACACCCGAAATGTACCGCCAGAGGTTCCGAGACTGCACCCGGATCCCGGGTACAACTTGGGTGGAATACGTGAACTATTTCAGCCGGGCCTTCGAGGGTTGGATCAAGGGAAGCAACGTAACGACTTACGAGCAACTTTTCAATCTCATGGTATGGGAGCATCTATCAAACAACTGCTTCGTCGAGCTCAGGCAGCACCTCCTCGACAGTAAATTGACTGATCCACGGCAGCTCGCCGCCGAGGCTGACCGGTGGGAAATCACCCGAGTGGGCCGAAATGGGTCCCATGAACAGAACCGGAACCACCACGTTCAGCACCGTCCCCGAGGAGGAGGAGGGGGCCAAGGACGAGGAAGAGACAACGCCCCGGCCGCTCCCGCTACCAGCACCCCACCCCCGGCCAACCGGGGCAACACCCCGGCGCGGCCGGGATACAGAGCCAATGTCACATGTCACCGATGCCAGCGAGTCGGCCACTACGCAAACGACCCAAATTGTCCACAGAGCCAGACTCCGAGACCCCGCCAGATGGCTGCCGCCACCCTGGGGGAAGAACAAATCTCCGAAGAACATGAGGAATGTGAGCAAGAACACCAAGAATGGGAACCAGCCGCCATGGTTCCAGCATGCCTAGGGGGAAGAGACATGGTCCCGCGGGTCCCCCTACCCGCCAACACCCGGAAGTAGTCAATGGGTGAACATTAATGGACGCCGGGCCGAAGCCCTACGTGACACCGGGGCCAGTGTAACAGCCGTCCGCTGTCACCTGGTGACCCCAGAACAGATCCTGCCGAACATTCTCTGCCCTGTCCGATCAGCCGACAATTCGGAGAGTCTATGTCGGATGGCTTGCGTCCCCTTCGAGTGGGGAGGAGTCTCCGGCATGTTGAAAGTGACGGTCCGAGATGACGCCCCCGTAGACTGTCTCCTGGGAAATGATCTTGAGAGTTCCCCGTGGGCCGCCATAGAGAGGAGAGAGCATCTGGGGATGTTGGGCATCCCGGACTGGGCGTGCGTAACCACCCGGTCCATGGCTGCCCGTGCCACCTCCAGACCCGAAGAACCTGAATGGCCGGCACCTCCTCCCCCGGTCGCTCCAGTAGAAGACACCGACCGTGCCGTCCCCCCAGAACAAACTCCCGAGGAGCTCGTTCAACCTCAGGACCTTCCCGGCCTGGATCAGTGGCGTCAGGAGGGGGGCCCACCCAAGAACAGTTTCGCCAAGAGCAGAAGACCTGTCCCTCCCTCGAGGGACTCCGCCAACAAGCCCTCGCTCAGAGCGCAGGGGATACCTCCGGAACCCATTGGGTCTATTGGGACAATTACCTGTTGTACAGCGAACAGAGACTCGCGGAGTTAGGGGCCAGTCGAGTGCTAGTGGTGCCCCTCCGCTTTAGAGACTTCTTGCTAAACCTGGCCCACGATGTCCCCCTGGCTGGCCACCTGGGTCAGGATAAAACCTACAGTCGCCTGGTGACCCACTTTTTCTGGCCCAAGATGAGGAACGATGTACTCCAGCACTGCCGATCTTGCCCCACGTGCCAGGCCAGCGGGAAGAGCGGCCGCAAGCTGAAAGCACCCCTGCAACCTTTTCCAGTGGTCACCACCCCGTTCGAGAGGGTGGGGATAGACATTGTGGGGCCCCTGGACCCCCGCACAGCACAAGGACATCGGTTCATCCTAGTACTGGTGGACCACGCCACCCGCTACCCCGAGGCTGTTCCCCTGCGAACTGTGACAGCCCCGGTAGTCGGCCGGGCCCTGATGGGGATCTTCTCCCGTGTGGGCTTCCCCCGAGAAGTCGTCAGCGACCGGGGCACAAACTTTATTTCAAAATACATGAAGTCCCTCTGGCAACAGTGTGGGGTCACCTACCGGTTCACGACCCCCTATCACCCTCAAGGAAACGGACTCGTTGAGCGGTTCAACCGCACGCTCAAAGGGATGATTGGGGGGTTGGAAGAGCCCCTCCGTCGCCAGTGGGATGTGCTACTACCGTGCCTTCTCTTTGCCTACCGAGAAGTCCCCCAGAAGTCCCTCGGCTTCAGCCCGTTTGAACTCTTGTATGGACACCCGGTACGTGGGCCGCTCAGCCTAGTCAAAGAAGGCTGGGAAATGCCCCCTCTAAAGAACCCTCCAGATGTTTTCAAGTACCTCCTAACCCTCCGCAACCAGACCAGACGATTCAGAGAGATGGCAAAAGCAAACTTGGAGGCCAGTCAGGAGGATGAAAAGGTGGTACGATCAAAATGCCTCCTCCATCGAATTTGAACCCGGCCAACAAGTATGGGTAATGTCTCCCACCGAACCATGCGCCCTGCAAGACAAGTGGACGGGGCCCTTCAAAGTAATCGAGCGCAAGAGCCCTGTCACCTATCTCATCGATATGGAATCTTCACGGAACCCTCTCCGGGTCCTCCACGCTAATAGACTGAAACCCCATTTTGTGCGCTCAGAACTCAGCCTCCTGATGGCAACAGACAATGGAGCCGAGGAGGACTCCGAACCCCTCCCTGACCTCCTGCGGACTCGGGAGAAGGACGGCTCCGTGGACGGGGTCCGACTCTCGGAGGCCCGCACCTTGGAACAGCGCCAAGGATGCCGAGACCTCCTGCTACAGTTCGCCACCCTGTTCTCCCTCACCCCAGGGGTCACCCCCTGGTGCGTACACGACGTGGACACTGGAGACAGTCCCCCTATCCGCCATCGGGCCTACCGCGTACCAGATCGGGTACGGGCCTGCATCCAAGAGGAGGTGGCCAGGATGCTCACGCTCGGGGTCATCGAGCCCTCCGACAGCCCCTGGGCCAGCCCAGTGGTACTGGTCCCCAAAGCAGCCGCCCCCGGCACCACGCCGGAACTCCGGTTCTGCGTCGACTACCGGGGCTTGAATGCGGTCACCAGAACAGACGCACACCCCATCCCCCGGGCAGATGAACTAATCGACCGCATGGGAGCTGCCCGCTACCTCAGCATCTTCGACCTGACAGCGGGCTACTGGCAGATCGGTCTCACACCCCGGGCCCAAGAACGATCTGCATTCTCCACCCCTGATGGCCACTATCACTTCAAGGTCATGCCATTCGGCATGAAGAATGCCCCAGCAACATTTCAACGGCTAGTTAACCAGGTCCTGGCGGGGCTTGAAGAATTCAGCGCCGCCTACCTGGACGATATCGCTGTGTACAGCCACCACTGGTCCGACCACCTCCACCACCTCCGAGAGGTGCTACAGGCCCTCCAACGAGCTGGCCTCACGATCAAGGCCAGCAAATGCCAAATTGGCCAGGGGTCCGTGACCTATCTCGGGCACCAGGTGGGAAGCGGTCTGGTGGCCCCTCTGCAACTCAAGATCGCTGCCATCCAGTCTTGGCAGCCCCCCATCACCCAGACCGAGGTCCGCGCCTTTTTGGGACTCACAGGCTACTACCGGCGGTTCGTGAGGGACTATGGCAGCCTTGTGGGGCCCCTCAGGGAACTCACATCCAAAAACCAAACAAAGAAGGTCAACTGGACCCCAGACTGTCAAGCGGCCTTCGAGAAGCTGAAGGCCGCCATGTGCTCCGCCCCTGTGCTCCAGGCCCCCGACTACAGTCGGGAATTTATCGTCCAGACGGATGCCTCCGACCATGGCATTGGGGCAGTCCTTTCCCAGTTGAACCCCGAAGGACTGGACCAGCCAGTGGCTTTCATCAGCAGACGACTCCTGGCCCGAGAACAACGCTGGAGCACCATCGAGAGGGAGGCCTTCGCCGTGGTGTGGGCCCTCAAAAAGCTCCGGCCATATCTCTTCGGCACCCACTTCCGGGTACAGACCGATCATCGGCCCCTGCAGTGGCTAATGCAGATGCGGGGGGAAAACCCGAAGCTACTACGTTGGTCCATCTCCATGCAGGGGATGGACTTCACTGTGGAACATCGACCCGGGCAAGACCACGCCAACGCAGATGGCCTGTCACGCTTTTTCCGCCTCGACGAGGAGAGTCCCCAAGAGGATGGGTGACTCTCCCCGCCTTCAGCTGGGGGGGACGCATGTTGGACAGGCCACATGAAGGGCTTGCTCCCTCCCCGCACGACCAGGCCCGAGCCCGGCTCCTCAGATGTTACACGCAACAACCACCCGTTTCCCGTCTCCTATGGGACCCCTGCCCCTGAACATCTCCACCTCATGGGCCCGATTCCCTACCGGCCCCCTCGCCCGGCCTGGGCGCCATCTTGGACACAGCACCACGAGGCCGCATGGCCTCCGATCGACCCTAACCCTGGGCCTGGCCAGGCCCGACATCCCGGCACCACCATCCACCCAGGAGGTGAGCGGACTACTTGGCAGGTCAATGGGAGAAAGAGGTGTCGATAGCTCTCCCCCGCCAGGTGCCGATCGCCCCCAGCTCCCCCAGGCGCTGGCTCCACCCCCCTGCTGGGTGTCTGGACTCCCTCATCCCGGACCTCCCGACCTCCAAGTGCGAGGGTCCGGACATCAAAGGGCGCCGGACCTATAACTGGGGCAGCTCCAGAGCAGGAAGGCAGTTGTATCCTGGAGTCGAGAGACGCAGCGAAGAACTCATCCTTGACGGACTACTGGCGCTGCCGTAGCCCTGCCTTACGAACTATCGTCCTGCCTGCTGGCGCTGCCGCAACCTTCTGAAACCTTCATCGTCGTCGGGACCTGCTGGCGTGGCCGCGGACCGTTTGTAATCACCACCTTCATCGGGACCTGCTGGCTCCGCCGCGGCCCGATCATCTAGAACGCCGAGCTCGAGGATTGTGAGCTATTTTCATCTACCTGATTGGTAACAAGACTGTCCCGCTACCCTTTTCCCAATCCAGAGACCAGAACCGAGGGGACCCCTGAGTCCAGACCTCCTTGTACCATTTTACCGTACTTAAAGAATTGCTTATAAAGTATCGTTGAACCTTATCCTTGTGTGGTGTACGTCTGTGGGGGGGAAGTTACTTGTCTGTACGATCGCTGGAGACGGCTCTCCCCGGAGACCTCTCCCTCTATCCTCGGCCGACCCTCCCGGTCCGTCTAACACACACCATCTTTCTAGCCCTGAAGTCCTTTCAGGCGACCCTAGAAGGTGCCACAGTCTTGGTTCGGGCAGACAACACCACCTGCATGCATTACCTAAACAAGCATGGAGGCACAAGATCAGCCCGGCTGTCGCACCAGGCACAAAAGATTTGGAGTTGGGCCCTGACTCACAATATCCATCTGTCAGCTGTCCATGTCCCGGAAATCGTGAATGTGTTAGCGGACTCTCTCAGCAGATCCACAGGTTGCACTCACAAGTAGGAACTACATCAATCATCTCTAGACCACATCTTTCAGACATGGGGGCATCCGGATCTGGACTTGTTTGCGACGCATCAGAACCGGAAATGCCCATACTTTGCAAGCTGGGTTCCCCACAAGGACTCGTGCGGGGATGCCCTTTCGATGAGTTGGTATCAAATATTTGCTTACGCTTTTCCACCGATACCACTGATCCCGAAAGTCATCAAGAAGATGAAGAAGCAACCATGCCGGTTAATACTGATTGTTCCACGATGGCCCCGGAAATACTGGTTCACCGAGCTGCTCCTTCTCTCGGAATGCAACCCTATCCAACTTCCTCGCATTCCGAATCTTCTTTCTACCCACAAGGGCAGGGTCAGGTCAAGATCAGGTCAAGAGATTTATATAGCGCGCTACATACCCATAGGGTCTCAAGGCGCTTGAGGAAGGGTGTGGAATTACTTGTCGAATATCCAAGTTTTAAGTTGTTTTCTGAATGCTAGGTGGTTCTGAGTAAGGCGAAGGTGAGTGGGAAGTGAGTTCCAGGTTTTAGCTGCCAGGTAGGAGAAGGATCTACCTCCCATGGTGGTTTTGTTGATGCGAGGTACAATGGCAAGGGCTTGATTGGAGGATCGTAGCTGACGGGAGGGGGTGTAGAAGGACAGTCGTGTGTTGAGGCATTCGGGTCCAAGTTCGTGAAGTGCTTTGTGCGCGTGGGTTAGGAGACGGAAAGTAATCCTCTTATTTACGGGGAGCCAGTGGAGGTTTTTCAGGTGACCAGAGATGTGTTCTTTACGCGGGATGTCTAGTATGAGCCTGGCTGAAGCGTTCTGGATGCTTTGGAGTTTTTTCTGGAGTTTTGCGGTGGTACCGGCGTATAGGGTGTTTCCGTAGTCCAGGCGGCTCGTGACCAGTGCGTTGGTGACCGTTTTTCTAGTTTCGGTGGGGATCCAGCGAAATGTTTTTTTGAGCATGCGAAGAATGTTGAAGCAAGATGATGAAACGGCGTTGACTTGTCTGGTCATCGAGAGTGAGGAGTTCAGGATGACGCCCAGGTTCCGTGCGTGGTCCGTCGGGATGGGTGCTTTTCCAAGGGCCTCTGGCCACCAAGAGTCATCCCTGGCTGAGGGGGAGGTGCCTAAGATGAGGACTTCTGTTTTGTCTGAGTTCAGTTTCAGACGGCTGTGCTTCATCCACTCGGCTACTTCTTTCATTCCTTCGTGTAAGTTGGTTTTGGCGGTGTTAGGGTCTTTGGTGAGTGAGAGGATCAGTTGAGTGTCGTCAGCGTAGGAGATGATGTTGAGATTGTGTTGGCGAGCGATGGCCGCAAGGGGGCTCATGTATACGTTGAAGAGGGTGGGGCTGAGTGATGATCCTTGTGGCACGCCGCAGATTACTTCAGAGGCCTCTGACTTGAATGGTGGGAGGCGGACTCTCTGGGTTCTTCCGGTGAGGAACGAGGTGATCCATTCCAGTGCTTTTCCTTGGATTCCGACGTTTTTGAGGCGTTGTAGAAGGGTGCTATGACAGACTGTGTCGAAGGCAGCGGAGAGGTCGAGGAGGATGAGGGACCCGAACTCGCTGAAATTGTCGGCTTGGCTCCTCAGCACATGGAATTTGCACACTTAAACATTCCGCAGGATTGCCAGGAGGTACTGGCGAAGGCCAGAGCTCCATCTACGATCAAGACCTACAAACTTAAGTGGAGGCGTTTCTATGCATGGTGCCAGTCTAATGGTCTTCATCCCATTCATGCCAAGCCAGAACAAATTCTACCCTTCTTTTTGCACTTGGCCAGATTGGGTTTGGGGCATTCTACTCTTAAGGTCTTCCTGGCTGCCATTTCCAGATTTCGTCAGGATGGATCAGATTCTTTGTTTTCCGTGCGGATTATACAGCAATTTTTCAAAGGATTGTTTCGTATGTTTCCGCCTGTGCGAAAAACCTCCTCCTACATGGCATCTGAATGTCGTACTAACTCAGCTCATGCGTCACCCTTTCGAGCCGATCCATAAGGTGGACCTGACATTTTTAACATGGAAAGTGTCATTGTTACTGGCTTTAACATCTGCTAGAAGAGTTAGCGATATTCAGGCATTCACATCTAGATCGCCTTTCATCCAATTTACCACTGACTCGGTAGTACTACGTACTAATCCAACGTACATGCCAAAAGTGCCTTTGGATTTTCATCTGAATGAGCCGGTTGTCCTCAAGACATTATTTCCAACCCCACAGTCTCCGGCTGAACGAGCACTGCATCCATTGGATATTAGGAGATGCCTCAAGTTTTACCTATCAAGAACCTCTGCCATCCGCAAGACAGACCAGCTGTTCGTGGCTTATGGGCGGCAGCGCCAGGGCTGTGCAGTTTCAAAACAGACCATTGCTAGATGGGTCTCCTCTACAATTGGACTTTGTCATCAGCAGGCCGGTAGACCCTTACAGGCCTTGCCAAGAGCACATTCTACAAGGGCGTTTAGCTCTTCCACTGCCCTTTTTGCTGGTGTGCCTCTTCGACAGATCTGCAGAGCTGCTACGTGGTCTAGCAGGCACACCTTTACTAGACACTACTGTGTAGATTCAGCAGACGACGCAGATGTTTCGGTTGGAAGAGCAGTGCTGCGCAATCTTTTCAAATAAGGTGAGCCTCTGTTTCCACCTCCTCCTCTATGCTCTTTAGACGTTATTTCAGATGTTGATGATTATTGTTATACATGTATACTGTATATATATATATTTGATACTCTGACGTCTACGAGCGTTATGCTAGGAGTACTGCTTACTATTCTGATTCAGGCATGTGAATCTATGAAAGACACCCCTAATACTGGAGAAGAACAATAGTTACTTACCTGTAAACAGGTGGTTCTCCAGTATTGGTGTCTTTCATAGATTCACATGCAACCCGCCCGCCTCCCCCCAGAGACTCACTCAGGCATTATGGGGTTTCACTCCTGTGCGAGAAAATCTGAGAGCCTGAGCCTCTGGGGAGAACATTCTGGTGGGTGCTGTCGTCTGATTGGCTGCAGTTTGGACTAACACATAATGACTAGGATAGTCACTAGTGTGGAGGTTTTTTCTACTGTAGCTGGTGCTACTTTACTTCCTGGTTTGGTACTTCTGATATTTGCTAGATATATTATGTCATATTATTGCTTTTTTATGTACCGTGGGACTCCCACTCCGACGTCGGGGAATGATTCAGGCATGTGAATCTATGAAAGACACCAATACTGGAGAACCACCTGGTTACAGGTAAGTAACTATTGTTCTTATCCTGTGCTCCCCCCCGGTAGCTTGCCACAGAGCAGGCAGCCTTAACTTAAAGGGCAATGTGTAAAGGATTTGTGCAATAACGAATACAACAACCCAGAAAATAGACCACAAACAACTCTAAAACAGTTTAGTAAATAGAGAATATTTATCTGAGTAAAACAAGTCCAAAATAATCAGAATCCATCAAGTAGAAGTCAAGCTATTGTATTTTGAACAAACAAATGCATTGAAGTGCTTAGAAGCAGATGGCACTCAAAAGGTTACATCAAGTTGTGAGGCACCAGTGCCTATCCACAATTCAGGACGACCGTGATGGATCACGGGCCGGCTGGAGGGATCCACTTGGCTCGCTGCATATAGTCCACCCTAATACGAGTCAGAAAGACTCGACCACTATGCACTGTTGCTGATGGTGAATACCAACTCAGTTACATTTAAAATCAACTTTTAAACAGTGTACTGCATACATTCTAAATTATGAAATCATTCAACCTTCAAAGCTTAACCATAGTATACTCATTAATTAAACACAAAAGTGAAAATAAAAATAGCAATTAGATGATCATATTTATTCAACAACACATAATCATCAATCCAGATTTCAAGAATGGGTTCTGATCTTTCATCCTTTTCCGTATGCCCAATGCATTCCGGGCCGATGGGCCCTTCCTCAGGGGCCTTGTATCTATAAAATATATGTCAGGCAATTTAAATCATTTCCTCAACAAAATATAAATATGCATTGTTGTAACACATCATAAGATGCAATAATTGGATTAATGCTGATATATAAAAAGGTGTACATTATTCAATTGGACCTTTCCCTGTGACAGCATGCTTGACAAACTTGAAATAAAGATCAGTGCTCAAACAAAATAAAATAAACAACTTAAATGCCAACTCAAAGCACCTCAGAGAAACCCTGGTGCTCCTCCACCATACTTGCAACTAATATAAACTGATTACTTACGGAGAAAGCAATGTTCTTCGCATCTCTATACTATTTCAAAAGACCAAATTGCGCCGGTATTCACATGTGACATATATTACTGTTTCAAACCAAAGCCAAAGCCGACACCTACCTTCCCAAAAACGTTGGTGCGGAAGGAACGCAGTATCAAGCAGACAACTATTGAAAGGTAACACTCTGCAAACAAATACAACTCTAGTTAAAATCCACCTCACAGGTTAAAACGAGCCAACATTTGGAACCACCCGATGTTCTCTTACCTTAATCTCACTGAAACCTATTCATTAGTACTCTTACACGGGCTCTCACTTCGCCATTCCACGTTTTAACTCCTCGTCTCAACCGGTAGTGTTTAAAACCACACTTCTCCCGGAAGTGTAACCCACAAGGAACTACAAAAACGAAGGACGGACTATCCCCGCAATATCAGCCGCCATCTTTAAATCTCTTTTCTACTCATAAAGACTACTACTGTGAACCTAAACCAGTGCGGATGCCAACTCAAAAATCCCTTGCATATTCTCTAAACAACACTCAGGTAGTTTAAAACCAAAACTCGCTCAGGAAAGCTGCTCCCATGAAGCGCTACACTACTCAAAATAAAATGAAAGTGCTAAAAATTAAAAAATCCATTAAAACAAGTGAAATGAAAAAACAAACTAAAGAAATACTGTCACTTACACACTTATTTCAAAACTTGGCACAACGTATTTGTCACAATACAACTGGGGTCAGATTGAAAAACTTCCCAATTATCTTTATAAAAAACATGAATAATCAATTTTTTCATTCATCCCTTTTAGATCCTGGGTCTCTAATCATTTAATCCAATATATTTTCCTTTGGAGAAGGGATCTGGTGAGATCCCTTTCCGAAAATCTTGCTACTTTTTCCAGAACAGAAAATTGCAGTTGGGCAATGCTGTGTCGTGCCTGTGACCAGTGTACAGCTAAGCTGCTGTTTTTATTCTCCTTGGCTCCACAGCAACAAGGATACCTACCGCAACGCGGTTAGACAATACAAGACTGCCCTGAAATCAGCTAAATCGTTACACTACGACAACAGAATACGAACCTCGACCAACTCAGCCAAAGAATCCTACCAGATTGTCAAGGAATTATTAAACACCCCAACAGCACCTCCCCCTCATTCCCCCGCCACAGACAGAAGCAAGGATCTAGCCAAATACTTTGACTCTAAAATTCTACGGATACTTGACTCCCTTCCGACCATCAGCTCCCCTATACTCACCACAGCGGACGAAAATAAGGGGCCACAGCTGAAATTTTTCAGAGCAGTTTCCCTCCCCGAGGTGACGGCCACGCTTGCTAAAATGAAAAGTGGCTCCCCCCTGGACCCAGCCCCGGTAAGATTCCTGAAAAAGGTGTCCGCCACCATAGCCCCCATCATCAGGGATCTGATCAACTCCTCCCTAGTTAGTGGAACGGTCCCCCCTAACTGGAAGAACGCAGTCGTTAAGGCTCTGCTCAAAAAGCCCCAACTAAATCCGGACGACATGTCCAACTACAGACCGATCTCTCTGCTCCCCTGCATCAGTAAGCTGGCGGAAAAATTAGTCAATGCTCAGATATCCCAATTTCTCGAAACCCACAGCATCCTGCGCCAATCCCAAACTGGGTTTCGACCTGGCCACGGCACGGACACTGCACTCCTCGCCGTCATCGAGGAGGCAAGGTGCATCCTAGACTCAGGGGGCTCAGTGGCAGTGATCCTCCTGGATCTTAGCGCCGCTTTCGATACGGTGGATCACCGTGTCCTATTACATCGCCTGGCCAAGGCAGGAATTGAGGGCTCGGCGCGAGCATGGATCGAATCTTTCCTATCCCATCGATCCTTCCAGGTGTGGGACGGCAACTCCCGGTCTGACCCTCTTCCACTGAAGAACGGAGTTCCCCAGGGGTCGTCGCTCAGCCCAACTCTCTTTAATGTTTACATGGCGCCCCTGGAAGACGTAGTAGCCCCCTACGGTATAAAAATAGTTAACTACGCCGACGACACCCAACTTGTCGTATCCCTGTCCCATCTGAATAACCATCCGGACAGTTTGCTCCACTGTCTCCAGGACATCCATACCTGGATGTGTGACTCGGCCTTGAAACTAAATGGCGCAAAGACAGAGATTATGCTCCTAGGTAATAAACGGATAACCCTTCCGCCTTCTTCCTGGCCCGACTCCTTCGGTGAAATCCCATCCCCTAAAAATGAAATTAAGACTCTAGGAGTCTGGTTAGAACCGGATCTCACTATGAAAACGCAGGCAACCAAGACAGCAGGCACCTGCTTCGGTCTACTACGGTCCGTTCGCAAAATCCTGCCTCTTCTTCCCCTCCCATCCAGGAAACTACTGGTCCAGGGCCTTGTCTTGGCACGGATCGATTATAGCAATGCCATCTATCTGGGGGCCCCTGAGTACTCTCTGTCCAAACTCCAACGTACTCAGAATGCGGCGGCCAGGCTCATCATGAACCTTTCCTCCAGAGTGTCGGCTAAGCCCGCCCTCAAAGCCCTACACTGGCTCCCTGTTCGCCAGAGAGTAGAGTTCAAGGCCCTATGTACCACTCACAAGCTTATGAATGGAGCCGGCCCTGACGCACTCAGACATATGGTTACCCCATATAAGGCCTCAAGATCCCTCCGCTCCGACGCCGAACACCTTGCAACGGTGCCCAAATTCAGGAAGGCTCGTTCTGGCGGACGCCGCTTCTCGGTAAAAGCCTCCACAGCCTGGAACCTACTCCCCCTCAGCCTACGTCTGGAACCCTCCCACATAGTGTTCCGTAGGAAACTCAAAACATTCTTGTTTCCTAATTAATTCTTTCCCTCCCCCCTCTTCGGACAGTGACAGGTTCAATAGCGCGGGGATGCCCACGGGTCACCAGGCGCTTTAGAAATCGCGAAATAATAAAAATAAATAAAAATTCTGATTCCTAATAGTACTCTTATGTTCAGAAATGCAAAGTTTTAACTTGTGCTCAGTTTTGCCTACGTTTAGCTTCCCACAGGGACATTTAATGTAATAAATTAAATTAGAGGAGTTACAATCAGAGTTGTGAAACAATCTAATAGACTTTACTGTTAGTGGATGATGGAACGTAGTACCACTGATTACATTATTACAGTGTACACAATTTGTGCATTTTTTCATTCCTGTGTAATCTTGCTTCTTTTTCCTGGGTGGAGCCATCAACATTTCTTTTAAATTCCTTTGACCGCGTAAAAGTGAACAAAGGTTTTTGTCTATAGATCTCCTGAAAATCTGTCTCCTGTTGTAGCATTTCCCATCAATGGTTTATGATAGACTTGATCTTTTGGGAACTTGTGGACAATTTTGAAACAAAAACTTTTCTCTCTGCGTTAGCCTCAAATTTTTGTTTCAACAAATCTCTTTGGTCAAATTTTAATATACACTCTTCTGCAATTTCCTAAATCTCTTAGGGTTATCCCCTTAGTTTCTAGATATTTCAGTTTCTGAACTTAAAGATGATTCTCAAATTTACGTGGTTCTGAGCATATCCTTTTTGTTGGATTTAGGATTGCTAAGCCACCTAGGGTAGCCTGGCCTAGGGTAAGACAGTCAGACTCCAGAAACACAAGTGCAAAGTTTGCACACCACCCAGCAGTAACTTAATGCAATTCCACTCAAAAATGACACTACACCAAACTTTGTGGAAAAATACGAGCTGCTTTATAAAAATAATACTTTGTGGGTTTGATGACTTTTTATGAGACTTCAATACATCACATATTTTCACATGTCATTATTACTTATCTTTCTTTAGTCAAAAACGTTAACAATCACTTTGGGTTGAGCTTCTAAGGTTCTGATAGATTTTTCTTCACAAACACAAGCACTAGCTCGAGTTTCTGTAATTAACAAGCACTTTTCATTGGTCTGTGTTACATACAATCAAAAAGGTTTAAACATTTTACTGTTTCGTGGGTTATATCAGAAGATCTCCTTCCAAGGACTAGCTCTCAAAACTCTCATACAGTGCTGGGAATGCGAAGAAGTCAGCCTGTATACTCTCAATCCTTCTCTGCCCTGCCTCTGTAAACCAGGGTTGATGCCTTGACTGAATGGGTCAGTCCCCCACAGGCCCAAATCTGTATCTTGAATACAAGAGGAGATCTAGTCAGTGTGGACTCCAGGTACTCCTAAAGGGACCCACTAAGAAACTGGACAGGGCAAGGTCTTTTAGGCAGGTTTTATCTAGTCCTCAGATCTCTGATAACCCAGTTCGTTTCTTTCGTGGACTGTCCCCTGTTGCTGGATGGGGTCCCGGTGATTTTCCCCCGACCCCCCCCCCCCTCACCTCCTCCCTCAGATTTGGCAGTAGGAAGGCATCGGAGGACACCCTGATGGACTTCCCTCCAGACCCCCCTGCTTTTCCAGCTTACTTGCGAGAAGCGCGAGCGTTAACACCCTCTTCCTGCCACCGGGGCCTCCGATCACTTACAGCCTCCCGGGGATTAGGAAGCAGGCAGGACGTTTACCCGCCCTCCGCCGCAGCTTTACCTCCGCTATGGCTTCGCTAAGTCAGGGGGTGGAACAAGGCCTCTCTTCGCCCGGCAGGAAGCCTTGACCTCAGCGTGGAGCGCGAAGAGTGATGACCGGCGCCGCACTCACTTGAACCGCGCCTCTGAGGAGAAGCTACCTTTCGGCCTCTCTCCACGGAGCATGCGCGGAAGTAGGTCCGCTTCAGCGCTGCACCGCCCACCGCCGGGAAGGAACTCCTCACTAGCTTCCTGGCCTGCGCACTCGGCGGGACGCTTCTCCGGCACCCTCTCCTCACCAGTAGGACGCAATGGATTATCGGGACGCTCCGAATCGGCTGGGGCCACAATTCCTTCAGCGAGGGCAACCGCTTCTGGGCCCAGCAACGGGGTAAGTTCTCTTAGCAAAACGGACGTCGTGGGTGAGCAAGGGAGGGGAATATTTCAGCCTCCTTTCCTCCTTCTGCACCACCAGGCCAAGTCCACAGAAATGCGCTTACTGCTGTTGTTTTCCTTGGTGCTCTAACCTGGCAATTTACCACAGGGGAAATTCCCTCAGCTGGGCCAGATCGACTGAAAGGAAGGCAGATTCTCAGCTCGGCCAGCAGACCAATAAGGGCTATCAACCCTGACAGGATCTCCCTTCTCTTAACCACAGTAGTCTGCGCTCCAACCAGACCTTAGGGTTCCTTTACTACCAGGCACCAACCAAAATGGCTGCCCAGCATTCTGCCTTATATAGGCTGACCCTGCAAGGTCCAGAAGGGACCAGAAGGTTCTGGAATGCCCTATTCTATCCTATGGGTCAGGTCTCAGGTATAACAGTTGTGACAGTTGAAAACCACCATTTTGTATATCTGGGTGAATTCTTGTCAGGAAAAGGCACCTAGGCCTGAGGTAAAGGTCTATGGGGGCAAAAGAGCATCTATCTTCCAGATCAACACCATAAAAAATCTAGTGGACACAAAAAGTTATAAAGGGTACGAGGGGCAAAAAGGGGACAAAATAAATAATGAATAGGAGGGGCTACGCAAAAGGCCAGACAGGTCTAACACTTTTATTTCGCAGAAATTGAGAGTATGGTAAATTTTTCTTGAGGTTTTGAGGGTGAAAGCTCTGATACGATAGTGCATTATTAACATCCGGCGCCTTCCTGAAGACTGCTGTGTGAATTTCCAGTCCCTCCAATGTGATTGCTACATCCAAAACATGATATATTTTCAGTGCTGATGGTATGGTTGAACTGAATTTGATCATTATAGCTAATAAGTTGCTCAATTTTATGTTCTAGTGTTTGACCACAAGATAAAAATGTCATTGATGTACCTGCAGTAAAGCAATAAATGATCTTTCCATTCACTGTCATTCAGGATGAAGTCTGCCTCATATTTGGCCATGAAGGTTTTGGCGTAGGCGGGTGCCCCCGCAAAACCCATAGAGGTACCAGCCTGTTGTAAATAGAATTTATTTTCCCAGTCGAAATAGCTGTGGTAAAGACAAAAATGTAAAATTTCAAGTAAGAAGACTTTGTCCGCTCTGACATTAGCAAGGCCCATTCTACAGCTTCCGTTCCAGCTGTGTGCGGAATAGACGTATACAAAGATTTGACATCTATTGTACACAAGATGGTTTCTCTTTCCAGTTTCACGGAGTCCAATTTCGATAAAAAGTACTTAGTGTCCTTAACATATGAAGTCCTTTGTTGGACAAAAGGTTGAAGAAAAAAATCGATGTACTGTCCTAAAGGCTCAAAGATGGTCCCACATGCCCTTACTATCGGCCTCATAGGAGGATTGTGGAGACATGAATTTAGATTTTGGTCAAAATTCCCAAAATTCTGGTTCAATTGCTTCTGGTTTGCTCGGAAGAACATTGGTGAGAAAATGTCTCAATCTCAATCCTTGCATGAACTTAAATAAAGCTACCTCACATTCCAAAAGGTTTGTATGATAAGTTGGGACAAAGCCCAACCCTTTGTTTAGTAGTCTTTTCTGAGGGGAAGTGAGTTCTTTTGAGGAAATATTCAGGACAATGGGTTGTTTCTGACTCCTTGTATGCCTTTTCGACAGCTTCTCCTTGTCTTCCCTGTCCTTGTAGATTTTGCTTGATCTCTTCGATTTCATTTGAAATATCGCTGATGGTTTTAGATAATTCTTCGACCAATAACAAGATCAGGTCTAGCGAAGATTTATTCAAGATGGAATACCCCCGCTCCATAAACTCTTTATTCAGATGAAATCTAAAAAACATAGGTTTTATTGCTAGCCTTAGTCCTCGTGGAATCCGTTTGGCCCTGTGGTACTGCACAAGCGTTGATGCATGCAGCCTCTGGTTGAGTTCCCTTCTAACCAGAAATTCCAATTGTTTCAACTGTTGGGTTACTGTGTTCCCTTGCACATCCGATGCTTTCACATCTTGGATTAAAGAATATATTTCTGAAGCTTGTTCCGAAGTATATAGTACCTTTAGATCCTGGGGCACAGTGTGTGCAGCGAGGCTTTGCGCTGTCCTGCGTCGGCTCCGAGAGGCTGTGTGGTGAGTCTTGCGTCGTCTGCCATTGGTTTCCGAGAGCTGCCAGCTGTGCGACGAGGCTTCGCTAAGTTTTGCGTTGATTCATGTTGGATTTGGCAGAAGCTCATGTGCAGAACCTGTTTCTGAGGCCCAGAACTTGGAGAGGGCACCTCAGGCATGGGTAGGACTCACAGAAGGCAGAGTCCAGCAGCACCAGCAGAACTGAAGGAAGCCTTTTGTGTCCTTGAGACTTCAGAAAAATGGAGGCAAGACAGCAAGGCCTTGGATATCGCTTTGTAGGGAAGGCGGAGTCAAGTTGTCCTTCCAGCAGTGTCGGAGCGCAGCAGGCAGCTGGACAACAAGCAGGAAAGCACTCCTTCCAGAAGGACAGTCCAGTTGAGTCCTTTGTGAAGCACCACAGTTTATTTATTTATTTATTTAGTGTATTTGTAGAGCGCGAACCTGTCACCCAAAGGGCATCCTGGCGCTTTGATCAGGAACCATAACCATAACAGCTCAAGCCTTTTATGGAAATAGGTGGGTTTTTAACGCTTTCCTAAAAAATAAGTAGTCCTTGTGGCTTCTCAGAGCGAGTGGCAGGGAGTTCCAAAGTTTGGCCGCTGCGACACTAAAGGAACGGCCACCCATCCTCACTCTGTGAAACCTCGGGACTACAAGAAGATGCGCCGAGGAAGAGCGGAGGGGTCGCGATGCAGAGTACCAAGCAAACATCTTTTGCAGAGGGATGGGGCCTAGTTGGTGAACCGCTTTAAACACCAGGCACGCAGCTTTGTATTGAACCCGCATATGAACCGGGAGCCAGTGTAGGTCTCTTAAGGCAAGGGTGGAGGAACTAGACCTAGGGCGGGAAAGAGCCAGCTTGGCGGCCATGTTTTGCACCCGCTGTAGCTTACCGGTCAGATTTTTTGGGGCCTCCAAAAGAAGCCCATTACAGTAGTCGAGGCGACTTAATATGGTCCCACGAACTACTTCCGGCCTTGCCTGAGCGGGGAGAAAGGGCAAAACCTTGCGCAGCAGCATCATACACGTAGAGGTGGTTTTGTTGACGTGTATGTCAAGCTGTAGGTTAGGGCCAAAAATCACCCCCAGATTACGGGCTGATTCCGCTGCCAATACTGGCTCAAGAAAGGTACTAGGCCAAAAGTTGTCTGGGAGTGCCCGCGGAATCCTGTCGATAGAACAGTGGAGTACCTCCGTCTTGGAGCTATTGAATTGTAAAGAATTAGCTCGTAACCAGTCTGCTGTGGCTGCCATGCAGCGGTGAAAGGTATCCAGCGAGACCGCGTTACTCCCTTCCAATGAAAAGACCAGCTGGGTATCATCGGCATAATTAAATGCCGAGATACCAAAAGATTTGATTAGCTGGACTAAGGGGCGAAGGTACAAATTAAAAAGTATAGGGCTGGTGGCCGAGCCCTGTGGAACCCCCTGTCCTGCACTTCTTGGTTCAGAGGTGAATGGTGGAAGTGAAACCAACTGTTGCCTGCCGTCAAGATAAGATGTCAGCCAGTCTCTTGCCCCCTCAGTGACCCCGCACTCCTCACGTCTCCTGACAAGGGTCCGGTGGCAGACCGTGTCGAACGCGGCCGACATGTCGAGCAGCACTAAAAAGGCTGCCCGACCACTGTCGACACGCGAACGAAGATTGTCCAACACGGTCACCAGCGCGGACTCCGTCCCGTGACCGGGGCGGAAGCCAAACTGGTCCTCATCGAACCAGCCGATGTTTTCCAGGAAACCAGAGAGTGAACGAGTCACCCATTTTTCCAGAATCTTGATAGGAAAAGGGAGCAAGGATATGGGCCTGTAGTTGGAAAGACAGGCAGGATCCAAAGTAGGCTTTTTAAGCAGAGGTGACACTACTGCTAATTTCCAACATTCTGGCACCGATGACGACTCCAAAGATTGGAGACAGATCGAGAACAATGGCAGGAAAAGGTCTGCATGGAAGACCTTCCAGAATTTGGGGGGCAGTGGGTCAAGCCGGGACCCCGAGGACACCGTTTGTGCCACCTTACAAAATTCCTCGAAGGAGGGGGAAGGAAAGGACCTTAGTTGGGGTCGACTGGGGGGGGTAACCGGAGCCCCCAAACCGAGGTCAGGGGCCTTGGTCTGGGGTCGACTGGATGGACTGGCCGGAGCTCCCAGACAGAGGTCATCACCACCCATCTGGGGTCGACTGGGCAGACCCACCGGAGCTCCCACATCCGGGGCAACCAAGGTGTCAACATGGCCGGTCGGCTGGGGTCGACTGGATGAGCTACCCGGAGCTCCCAAACTCGAGCCAAAGGCGACAGTCCGGGGTCGACTGGGCAGATCAACCGGAGTTCCCAGCTCCGACACACTTGGAGGAGAGACAGGCGACCGGGGTCGACTGGAAGGCGCGGTCGGAGCTCCCAAACCAGTGCTGAAGGCAGTTGGCTGGGGTCGACTGAACGAGCCAACCGGAGCTCCCGAGCCGGGGGTGGTGGGTGAGGGATGCGTTAAGCCCTCTAAGATCTTAGCAGTCTTCTCCTCGAAGGCGAAAGCAAGGGAATCGCAAAGTGCCTGCGACGCACGCACCGTGTTAGCCGCACAGGCCGGGTGGGACAGGTCCCTGACAATTTTAAACAGGGCTTGGGATTTATTAGACGCCTGAGTCAAGGAGGCTTCTAAGAAGGTCGCTTTGGCCCTCTTAATCTGGGCCTTATATTCACGCAAGGCGAGCCTGTACGAGTGTTTTGCCGGGGCGGAGTACTGCTTCCTCCACTCTCTCTCAGCACGTTTACAGCTCAGCTTCAGTTGTCGTAGTTCTTCCGTGTACCAGGGAAAAGCCCTGTTCACTCTCCCTCTAGATTTACGGAGGGGTACAACCTTGTCAAGCGTGTCAGTAATCGACCGGCAGAACAAGGAGTAGCTTTCCTCCACCGAGTTGCTCAAGCGAAAGTTAGCGGGTACTAGGGAAGGCCTAGGGGAAGAGCTGAGCAGTCGGGACCAGGATCTGCCCCATTTCGCAAGTCCTACCCCGGCGCCAACAGAGGGATAGTCCCCTAAGCATAGGGAAAACGCCACAAGCGAATGATCGGTCCAGCACTGGGCTAAGATGTCATTAATCACTGCTGAGTCACCGTCAGCGAAGATCAAGTCCAGAACGTGACCGCCCCTGTGTGTCGCCGAGCGGACCAGTTGCTGCAGTTGGATATCAGCGAGAGCCTGGCAGAGAGATGTGAATGCTCCGTCTACAGGGCCCCCCTGCCATAGGTTAAAGTCGCTCAGGACTAGCAACTTGGAGTGGGTGTTGGATAGATCATACACTAGGTCGAGGAACTCTGGTAGAGAGGAAGCCGATCCAGGTGGCCGGTAACACAGCACACCAGAAATCAATGCTTTCTCCGAGTCCTTGATGGAAAACCCCATCAGCTCAAAACCGGTACCTCACTGATTTTAAGCTGGACAAGGCCCAGCCCTTCACGATGAATAATGCCAATCCCTCCACCCCGGTTCTTAGGTCGAGGGGTGTGGATGATTTTAAACCCTGGGGGGCAAGCCAAACCCAGTTCAACTGAACAGTCCTCCTGAGTCCATGTTTCGGTTAGGAACAGCAAGTCCAACCCAGAGGAGTCGATCAGAAATGCAATCTCAGTGTGGTGCTTACAAAGCGACCGAACATTGAGCAGCCCGCAGGACAAGGGTTGAGATGGAGAGGGTGCGGAGGCTCCCTGTACCACGGGAGCCTGAGACGGTCTTATTTCCTACAGATCCGTACGAGAGTATATCAGGCGGGAGGAGAGCGGATGGCCAGAGGTAGCGGCCCTATGCGCGTCCGATGCGCGAACGGGCGCAAACGGGCTTACCTCTGGCGCACCTCCGGCGCGCCTACGTCGCGCCCTCTGCGCGTGACCGCTGCGCGCCTGGTCTGCCATCTTTATAGGATATTCAACCGAGCGGAAGTCCGCCTCCAGCGTCCCTTGCCTTCAGCAAGATGGCGCCCAGAGTGCTCCTCGCCTTCGCCCCAACCCAAGATGGCGGTCGGACCCGGTAAACTAGCTGTGTCCCGTCAAATGCGGGTGAAAATACAATTACAATGCGGGTAAGCCTGATCTCAATTCCCCGGCCTACAAGTCCGGCCCTAAGCGGTGAGAGCTGACAGCGCGAACAGTATAGCCTCTGTAGCGCGATGCAACGCGGCGCAAAATTAAATTTAAGAGTAATAACACAGTTTAAAAAGCCACACACAGTTTAAAAAGCCACAGCAGTATAGCGCGCTGGTGCAAGATCCAACCTGTGCTGCAGTCTGGCAGCTCTTTTAAGCTTACCAAAAATGCGGAAGTCCGCCCCCAGCATCCCTCGCCTTCAGCAAGATGGTGACCAGAGTGCTCCTCGCCTTCGCCCCAACCCAAGATGGCGGTCGGACCCGCTAAACTAGCTGTGTCCCGTCAAATGCGGGTGAAAATACAATTACAATGCGGGTAAGCCTGATCTCAATTCCCCGGCCTACAAGTCCGGCCCTAAGCGGTGAGAGCTGACAGCGCGAACAGTATCGCCTCTGTAGCGCGATGCAACGCGGCGCAAAATTAAATTTAAGAGTAATAACACAGTTTAAAAAGCCACACACTGTTTAAAAAGCCACAGCAGTATAGCGCGCTGGTGCAAGATCCAGTTCTTCTGACAGATTCGGTGTAGGTTCAGAAGTGTCAGATTTGGGAGGGTCAGAGCCCCAGATCGTATACCCAAAAGTGCCTTTGATGTGGGGCAAACTTCAAAGAGTTGTTTTGACCTTCACAAACCCCCTTTCAAGCCAGTCCTGTCTTCCAGGTTATCTATGGTGATCACCAGCCAGTTGGGTGGGGTCGGGTCATTACACCTTGATGTCCCTGTGGAGACCCCCTTTCCTCCGATTTATTCAGAGGAGTGTTCAGCCACACCTGGCCTTCATAGGTTTGTGGCTGTCAGGGTGGAATGCACAAATGGGAACTGTCACCCAGTCCCGAAGGGTATTGGAGACAGGATGTAGGTCACATAGGGCAAAGTTAAGAGCAGTTAAATGCCCACTGTCTGAAAGTGGAATTTCTGCACTAGTATTGTTAAATCTAACCATACCAGCTAAGTGCATTTATCACTACTATTCCACCCATACCAAACATGATAAAGCTACTCCCCTGGGATCAGCTATTACCACTTAGAAGCACATAAGGGACTTCCAAATGCTAGTCTATGAGGGGGGTAGCCCTCACTGAAGTGAAAAACAAAATATGCTGTTTTTTTACTACCATTACATGTAAAGCAGACATGCACATGTCCTTCCCTTTGCTTACATAGCACACTGCCCTCTGGGTTGCCAAGGGCTGTCTTTAGGGGTGACGTATGTGGAATAAAGGGGGGGTGGTGGTTGTTTCAGGTCTTGTCAAGTAGTTTTGCCTGCCATGTCACAGTGTCCATGAACTGCACGTGCAGGCCCTTCCATGGCAATCCTGCAACATAGTTAGGGGGCTACTCACTTCGGCAACATAATCAGTGCTGTGAGTCCACTAGTAGCATTTCCTTTACTGGCCCTTGCACCTGTCGTGCACATTACTAGGGACTTATAAGCAAACTGAATATGTCAATTGGGTACGATCCAACTTTATCATGTTTTAGGGGAGAGCACAAGCACTTTAGCACTGGTCAGCAGTCGTTAACTATGCAAGGTCCTAAAACCATCAAAAATTAGTTTAGAAAAATGGAGGGAGGCAGGAAGAAAGTTGAGGGAAGACCACACTTAGGGCCAGATGTAGGTAAAAGCAGTTTTGAGAGTCCTTATTCGCGATTGTTAGGGAATCGCTATTAAGGATTCGTAAAATGCCATGTAGGTAGAAATTACAATATTTTTAGCGATTCCTTAATTGCAAATCGCAAAATGCGATTCGCAATCCAGGAATACCTTCCTAATCATTCTTATGAGCCTAGAGGCCCATAATAATGAATGGGAATTGCGCACACAATTTGCGAGTACCCAATTGATACTCGCAAATTGTGTGCGCAATTTCAATGGTGCAAGGGTTGCAGAGGAACACCCTGTTACACCCCTGAAATGTGCATTTGTGCACATGTGGTGCACATACATGCCCTAGGGTCATGAATGTGTGCCACATGGCACTTTTAAAAAATCAAAAAAGTGTTTTTTTAAAGGAAATCGCAAATTACTACCAACTTGAAGTTGGTGGTCATTTATGATTCCTTAAGGCAATATCGCAATTTGCGATGCCTACTAGCATAGCATTTAGAGAATCGCAAATTGAGATTCTCTAAATGCTTGCGCAAAATAAGGAATCACAATGATAGTGATTCCTTATCTTGCAAGTCGGCATTTGCCTTTCTACTTTGGACAAAGCTGAATTGCGATTGCAAACTCCGAAATTCGCAGAATTTCAGCATTTGCAATCACAGTTTGTCTTCCTACATCTTGCCCTAAGGCTGTCAGGTTTAACAATCCCCTTTGGCAGCTCCGTCATCGAAACATTCCCTGTTGTATGGTGCGTTCTCCATGCTCAGGAGAACCAGATAAGCAAAGTTTGAAGTCATGCATTTTATCTCACCCTGTATGCGTGAGGAGAGCCTGGAAGTATTGAACATGTTTTCAGAAAAATAATTGGTACAAATCAGACAAACAGCACGTTAAGCTTGCACTATTGGCCAGCCAATCAGAACAAGGGAGGTCTGGCTTGTGCCAAATAGGTTCCTTTGTTCAGAACTAGACCATATATAGTTTTATACTTTCTTTGTGTGCTTGGATTTGATATCTTTTATAAGAACCAGGCACCATAAATGGTAATTTTGTGATATGTGCTCATATTTTATGGGGAATGTCCAGAATAAATTCATATGAAAGCCTACGCATGTAACTCCAGATATCCACAGCACCATTACCTTCCAGGGTCCATGTTTCTCCATTTGAAATGACAACAAATATTTATTAAATGAAAAATTGAAAATATCTCCTCATTTTTACTCATATCTTGAATTTGAAAGTAATTTATAAAGTGTGAAACTCATGCCAGAGGGTGTCTTGGCGCTATAAGAAGAGGGGGTAGGTGCAAATCTGTTAGAAAAAAAAGCTTTCTTACAGGGAATCGGGTGCCTCTTAGTCTAGCTGCAATGACAGTGGCACAGGATACAGATCCTGTGTCAACAAAAATATAGTTTATATGGGTTCACATAGACACTAAAGAGTTACATGTGTTTGAAGAAACATAAGCCATGTTTTTTAAGTTCCTCCTTATGGGTGCACAAACACCCCGGCAGTGAGAGGGATGAAATAAATGAGGCAGGAGATGTGTGCTCAAGAGGTAGAGAGGCGTCCTACTCCTAAAAAGGAATCTCGGTCTATAGAGGGAGGGCAGTGACTCTGTTTGTGCCATTGTATCGGAGTTCACGGGCGGGCAGCATGAAAGCGAAACACACCATTCCTGTAGAGAGGTATGGACTTCTCAGTCCTAACTCCAGACAGTTCAAGTGGCATGAGGAAATGTGATGCAAGAAATCAGGGAATACTAGCATCAGTGACTGAGTAGGTGTTAAAGGAGAGCGGGTTAGACTGCAGACACCAACACCAGCAAATTACAAAGCCTCCTTCAAAAGGCTTCATCGCGCTTCATAGTGAATGAACCGCTTGTCAGCAGAAGAACCTTTAAGCATGTCGCTTGCTGTATGTCTCAGCTCTTCCAAAGAGTTCCCCACGGGATCTCATAAGACCTGCTCTCTCGTCTGTAACTTCGCTTCAGCTTCAGATTCTTGAAGAACCTTTGACCTGCTACAACCTTCTTCTCCAACCATGGAGCAAGCAATCGCTTTTGTGATGTTCGAGGATTGAATCATAACATTGCTGCTGTTACTGTTGGAGATGGTCAGATTTCCGGGCAGATTTGGTGAACAATTGATGGTTATTTTTCTTGCATGGGTGATTTTGAAAGTTTTATAGAGTGCGAACAAGATCCTTGCGGATATCAGAGCGCTTTACAATCAGTGATGAAAATTATACAACAAAATAGAAACAGGTCGATCAAGTATACATAACATATTGTGCAAAGTAAAACCAAAAGGTGCAAAACAGGAAAACAGCTGTGGTGCCTGGATGTCTGGTTGGACCGTGTCATGAAAGGACTACTGGCGGAGGTGTTTTGGCGGGTGGAGCTATTAGGAGGAATTCAATTTTGAGTGCGTTTAGTTTGAGATGGTTTTCAGCTAGCCATGACTGGGTGTTCAAAAGCGTTGTGTTAAGCAATTTGATGCCTTCTGGTGTGTGTATCTTAAGGTATATTTGTGTATAATCTGCGTACATGTGAAATCGTACGTTGGATGCTTGCAACAGAACAGTAAGTGGTTCCATAAATTAATTAAACAGTGTCGGGGATAGTGCGGACCCTTGTGGGACTCCAAAAGGTACTGGCACGGATTTGGACAGGGAATTGTTGACCTTGAATTTTTGAATCCGGTTTTGAAGAAAGGAGGTAAACCAGTTAAGCACTGACCCTGATAGGCCCATTTTTTGATTCAGCAGATCTAACAGGTTCTCGTGTTTGACCGTATCAAAGGCTGAGGAGAGGTCTAATAGGATGAGTAGGCATGATCCATTCTGATCAAGTATTTGTAAAGCATCGTCAATTATGTGTATCATAGCTGATTCCGTGCTGTGCCCTGCTCTGAAGCCTGATTGGTGTTTGTCAAGAAGGTTGTAGTGGTCAATTTGTTTTGTCAATTGGTGGAGTACACATTTTTCCAAAAGTTTGGCCAGGTTAGGGCTATTGGAAATAGGGCGATAGTAGTTTAGGTCCGTGGGGTCAGCTGTGGGTTTCTTTAGGATGGGTGAAACCTGCCCTATTTTGAGGGTGTCCAAGATGCAACCTTGATGGAGTGAGCTGTTGATGATTTTGGTCCAGAGCGGCAGAATCAATGGGGTTAGGTCTTTAACATCGTTAACGGGACGAGGATGGGTGGTGTGATTGGCCGGCTTCAGGGTGCTGAGAATCTTGCCTATTGCTTCTTCAGTATAGGTATCAAAGGAAGACCAAGCTGCGTTGTTTTTTAGTTCAAGTTTTGAGGTGGTTTGTTGTGACGACGTTGGAAGAGTAGGGGGTGTATTGATGTGAGCACTTGAATGTAAGATTAGGTCATTGAGGAGATCTTTCTTGATGTTATCAGTCTTTAGATTAAAGAAGCTTGAGAATTCTTCACAAGTGGGTTGTGTACGAGCGATGTCTGGTAGTTGTTGAGGTTCATCCTTAGATTGGGTTTTGATTAATTCAAAAAGTTTTCGGGGACCGTTTCTCGCATGGTCTAGTTGGTGGCTGAAAAAGTTTGCTTTGGTGCGCTTGATCTTTCTATAGTAAGCATTTCTCTTTTTTCTTAGAGTTTTGAGGTGTTTGGCGGATGGGACTGATCTCCAATTGCGTTCGGAAGTTCTAAGAGATCGTTCAACAGATCGTTGTACCAAGGTTTAGAGTCTTTTGAGGAAACTCTCTTTAGTTGAAGGGGAGCAGCCTCATTAATAACCGAGGTCATAGAGTTGAGGTAATGGTTGGTGAAGTCATGTACCTTGGAGAGACCAGCCAGAGGCTGGAGTAGCTTGTGGCTGTAGGCGGGTAAAGTGTTGGGGTTGAGTTTTTTTAAGTCTCTTTTCCATATCTCGGCTTTTGAGACATAAAGTTCCTTTTAAAAGGTTTCCAGGTAGTAGTATTAATCCTCAGTGAGTGTTTGTTGGAATCCTTTCAAAAACTTGCGTATCAAATTTACGTGGCAGTTTTCAGTAGATTTGGTGACTGAGAAGAGAGATCTTGTATCATTGCGGCAGTGTGGAACAGGTTCAGATGCTGTTCCGTTGAGGCAGGGCATGACTAGTAGAGAGAGCAGCATTGTAGAGCATTGTAGAGTCTGTGTGAGTCGGAAGAACTTAGGGATTTAGGAAATCCATGTAGGTCCTCGTGAAGGTCATAAAGATGGACAGGAAGTAAGGTGTATATAACTTTCTGTGCTCTCATCTTGATATAGCTTCCTTCTAGTTACCTCGAGAATTCAAACGTTGCCCTTAGGTAGAGTGCAATGGGAAATCCTCAAAGCCCACTGTTCAGATCAGACAAAGACCTTGCCAGATTCCCTAGTCCTCCATTTAAAGCAGTCCTGGACAGAAATGAATCCATGATGGATTCCTTTACCCACACAGACAACACCACCGCCTGCTTAACACTCACCCATCTTCATACATGTCTAGTACATGCGGCCTTTCCATGCATGCCCCATGTGCATGGAGGAAATAGATCCATGTACATAAAGGTAGCAAAGGTTACCAGTAGGCGAGGCTTCTCTCCTCTGAAGGTAACAGGAGAAAAATGCCTGTCCCCTCCCCCCCCACTAGAATTAATGCTGTCCCCACAGACAATCTCTCTCTGAGAAGTGAGAGGATGGTTATGCCCCTCTGGTTCTGGGAACTGTGGGGCCTCAGTGTATCTATAACCCCATCCCTGCTGCCGGTGGCCATTTGCTGTCGCGAGCACTACCTCGCTGGTGCTGCGGACTTATTAAAACCGCCGCACTGCTGAGAAATAACGGCCGCGATTAAGGTGTTAATACATACCCTTTGTGAATTAGAGCACAAACCAACCTTCAGAGCCATCTAGTGACTTGCTGGAAGAGGAAAATGCAGGGGCAAAGGTGCATACCGATGAGTTATAAGGACATTTCAGTCAAAGAACAACAAACCTTACAATGTCAAAGGTCATATTCCATGGCCCATTCCTACATAAATAAAAGACATTCCTAATGCATAATGTTGTATTGGATAAAGTAAAACTCTTCTGATCTCTTGGTATTGTCTTTGACCGGTAGGGTTTTGGCAGATAGGTGAACACTCAGGTACTTCAAGTTGAAAGGCCGCTACCAACGCTACTACGAAAATAGTAACGTTTCAGTGTTTGGTTCCACTATTGAGGTCACAAACCATTGGTAAATTTCATTAAGAATCGCATTCAGACGGGCACGCCCCCTCCTAATTATGATTCAGTTTGAGTTGCAGAAACCAAAATCGAGTTGGAAAGACTTTCAACTCACAAAACGGGTTTTGTACATTACTTAACACATTTTTGAAAATCTCATGGCTTGCAACAGGAATAACATCAGCCCTTAATTTGTGAACTTGCATGATATTGTAACTATTAATGAAAAATATTCATCATTGCTTCTGCACTTTTATTAATAAACTAAACAAATCTGCAGAAAGCTTTCAATTTTAGATTTATCCCCAATAATGAACAGTGCAGTCTTTGGGATTGTGCGACAGTGTTCAGACTGTATTATATCTAGGGCTTCCGGTTTTCCGTTTAAACAGATTTTTACATATAAATACAGACGGAAAACAAGTTTTCCTTTGTCTGTATTTATATGTAAAAACAGGAAAATACTACTGCCATGCTTCCTGCAGAGTTGCCTCGCCAAGCACTCTTCCTGATTATTATTATTATTAAAAATTTGTATAGAGCGCGTAGTCCCCGGAGGTATCCCAGCGCTAAGAACCCTACCTCTACAGGTCAGTGGGTGAGGAAAGGAAGGGGGGGGAAAGGAAGGGAAGGGGGGAACTGGAGTTCGGGGTTCCGGACGAGCAAGTTCTTTTAGGGAAAAAGGTGGGTTTTCAACCGCTTCCTGAAGCGAAGATAATGTGGTTCGGTTCTCAGGTCGCGGGGGAGTGCATTCCAGAGGCGTGCAGTGTGAATTGAGAACCGTCTTCCGCCTGAACGTGCCTTCTTAAATCTGGGAGTGATGATGAGGTTCTCCTTGTCCGAACGGAGGGATCTAAAGGATTTATAGGGTTTGATAAATTTTCTGAGAATGGGGGGGGCCTTGGTTTTGTAGCAGTTTGTGGGCTAGGCACAGGGCCTTAAATTTGACCCGCTCCCTTATTGGGAGCCAGTGAAGGAGTTTTAATGCTGGTCTGGCCGAGGCTCTGGCAGGAGTATTAGTGAGGATCCGGGCGGCAACGTTCTGAATTCTCTGAAGCTTGTTCATCGTTGCTTCGGGGGCACCCAGGTAGATCACATTGCTATAATCAAGCCTAGAGAGTATCAGGCCTTGAATTAGCAGTTTTTGCGAGTTGGGGGGCAAGAGGGGCAGGATCTTCCTCAGTGATTTCAAGAGCCCGAAGCACGTCCCGGCCACTTTTTTAGCTTGCGTGGTGAACGAAATTTCTGTATCGAGCCACACGCCCAAACTTTTTACTTCTTGTTTTGGGTCAGGGAGGGGACCTAGACATCCTGGCCAGATGTTCGGGGAGAGAGTGAGTCCTTTCTGGTCAAGGAGGAGAACGTCGGTCTTAGCTCCGTTCAGTTTTAAGGCAGAACTGTTCATCCAGCTTTGGACCTGCGTAAGGCAGTTAAATAAATCTGCTGGTTGTTGGCTGGGATGGGATAATGACACTACTAATTGTGTGTCGTCAGCATAGCTGACGACGCTCACTCCGAACGGGGTGATAACCTCCTCCAATTCCAGGAGGGCTGTGCCTGCCTACAGTAACATGATACGTTTTTGTAGATGGCCCATTTATTTCCGGTGCTCCGCTTAGCCCCTGGTGTGAGCTCTGCACCAGCCTTTTACAGCTACAATCAAGCCACGAGACAACGTAACCTTCCTTCGCCGTCCTCGTGTTTATTTGCCTGGTGAAGTCAGAGGAATGAAACTATTTTGTTCGTCTGAGACCGGTACAGTGTCTGTGGACATTATTCCTCCATGTAAAGTTATTTTGAGAGGCACTGCCGCTTCTTCCACAATGAATTCTGGAAAATCCTTACTCTACAAATGTATAGTCTATTTTTCTGTAGCGCCTAGAGGTCCTTACTGCATACAATGATATTAATTAAGCTGTTTTCTCTGTCACAAGTGTTAGGGCCTAACTAGAATTCAATTCCCGAAGTAACATCTCAGTCTCCTCGCCCTCAGCACCCCTAACTCGGAAAGGCCTGAACTCTGCACTTGCTCGCTCAGTGCCATAAAGACAGCGTGTCCCAGAGGTGCCTGATAAAAACATGTGGTTACCTTAGCCAGCGGGGCACGTGCAACGCCTTAGGCCAAGACTCAACAAAGCAAGCTGTGTTTCACCTCTGCGCGTCTCCAAACTACTGCTCCAAGGCCCTCAAAAGTCCTTAAAGATGCGCTGACCCGGACGGAAGCATGCCACGTTCACATGTTCTTTACCCTACTTAAAACTCTTTCCGAAGTGACTGATGCTAACGAATAAACAGGGAATATTGTTTAAAGGCGATTGCGTGCAAGAGCTGCCCTCGTTATAATTATCGTTTTACTGTGCATGCCAGGTTGCTGGTTTTGCCAGCTCTTGTTTTGTTCTGTGGTAATTAGCTGCTGGGATCGTAAATAAAAGTAAGTGCCCTCACGAAGAGGGGAGGGGGGTGGGGCTGAAGTCAGTGGGGTATGCAGTTTTGAGGGTGGCAAAAACAGGAATCGAATGCCAGCACCCCCTGGTGTGCCAAAGCTTAGCTATCAGTGGAGTGTCGCCAAGTTTGTGGCCGGACTGTAGAGCAGTACACTGTATGTGTGGCTGCAAGAACAAACTGGCCACAAATTCAAAGCATTTCTACGCCACAGACAGGAGTGTATGCAGAGTTTGTGGCTCGACTGCATAGCCCATAACCATTGCGGGCTCTTCCTTTTTACTGGACAGTGTCCACTTCTGCTGCTAACCCCCCCTCTTTCTTCCTCTTCTTCTCTCTCTTTCTATTGCGTTCCTCCTCACTTGTAGAAAACTGTGATTGTTCTTTCCTCTCCTTTCCGTCATTTGTTTCTCTGTGAAATGGATCCAAAAAAGGAGAAACACGTGTGCTGCAAATGTCTTTGTCTGACATTTTTCTACACCAAAATGCAGCCTCAGGAGGAGAGAAAAAAGCTTTTAAGATGCGAGCAGTAAATACATAACTAAATAAAACAAGACAGAGTAGTCGCAAAGTGGCCGGTTTGGTTTTATTTACACCCAAACACATTAGCGCCAGCTTTCAGAGTTTGCCAGTGAAGCGAGCTTTTCAAGCAAATACACTCATTGATTTCTGAATAACGAGTGTAAAAACATTATGGTGTATTCCCTGTGAGTGTTTGCTTTTTTTGCAGTACACTGTTACTTTTAATTCAGGCAGCATATTACTCTAGTCTAGTGCATAATTTGAATTGAGTTGCTTCCAGGTGTTTATAGCGGGGCACAATTGGGTTGTAGCTGAAGGGAGCCAGTTTGTCTCAGTGGGGCAGTATGGTGTTCAGTGAGGGAGATGAAGTGGCACTCTGTGCTGATGTCAGAAACTGCAAGGCTCTGACACAAATGGCTTGTGAAAGCACTTTTAGGTATATTTGGGACATTCGGCAAATGGAAAAATTTTCAGATGAATGTAATGTGTTGGCCAATAACAACCAAGTGCATGTGTGCATTCTCAATTTAAATAAATGTAGAAAAATACTAGCAGCAGCGTCAACTTTTGCTTGTGGCAAAAATAAATGTGGATAAATACAGATAAAATGCCCAAAAAATAAATATGGATAAATACAGACGAAATGGCAAAAAAGTAAATACCATAAAACCGGCAGCCCTAATTATATCTACTTCTGACAGTCACGTGCCTTTAGAGAGACCTCAGATTTTGATTAATTCACACCTTTTGAGCATTAGTTTACGTAGATAATACTAGCTTGTTTCAACAATCCTCGTCCCTCTACCTCAAATTTACTATATTTTGTGGCCAAATGTAAGTCAAAATATTAGCTAATACGAAGACATGAAGCAGGCGAGGTAACTGCGTGAGTTAAGGGTCAGCACCTGCTGGGATGTCTGTATGCCCTGCAGGCCGGATCTTTTAAGGCTTGCAGAAACAACTTACTCTTTTATCTTTTTAAGGTTTGTAAATTGAGTTCTATTTAATAGAAAGATAAGGGTAACCTTAGTTCCTTAAAGCATGCTGGAAGGTTGACAGTGTGGTAACAATTTATTTGCAACAACATCAATCGTCACTTCCAATGAATTAATTTTTCCTGATCAAGAACATTTATAATTTGTCAGGCTGGTAATAAATTCAATGATTAACTGTGTATTGCTTATATCCCACAGATGCTGGACTAATGAACAACTACCAGGAGCAAATCCGTGAACACTGGGCTGGAATTTTAGAGCCACAGGAGGCCTTATTTTTAAAAACCAAAGGAAAACCTTTACTGGATGCAGAGAAGGAAGTGGCATTCAGAAGGTGGAGCAGATGCCACTGGAGGCAGAGAGGTCAGGCACAACACAAAATGGGGCCGTCCATGGAATATGAAAATGGTGTCAGCACTTCACCAGGCTCCAGCAATCAAAATATGAGCCCCACGGAGGGTAAAGAGTTTCCATGTACCGATTGTGGGAAGAACTTCAGCCATGCAAAATACCTTCACTCTCACCAACATATACACAGAGGAGACAAACCATATCGATGCGATGAATGTGGCAAGAGCTTCAGAGAATCACGCAAACTGATCACCCATCAGAGGGTGCACACAGGAGAGAGACCCTTCAAATGTGGTGATTGTGGGAAGGGTTTTAGCCAGGTTGCACATCTCAGCAGTCACAAGCGAATGCACACAGGAGAGAAACCATACACTTGCAACGAATGTGGAAACCATTTTGGACACTTATCGACTCTGATCTCCCATGTCCTAATACACACAGGAGAAAAACCCTACAAATGTAGTGTTTGTGAAAAGGGTTTCCGAAGGTTAACAGATAAGCGTAGACACGAGAGGACGCACACAGGAGAGAAACCATATAAATGTAGTGAATGTGGCAAGAGTTTCAATCAGTCAGGGAGCTTATACACACACCATCGAATACACAGTATTGAACGAATTACAATATGAGCAAAATAGGCACACTTTTGCTTCTGTTGTCGAACTCTGACAAGCTGACACAGGATCCTAGCTATCTAATAGAATATTCCTAAAATAACCGTTATATATGAAACCAACTCTTCAAAAACTAAGAATACGTCATTAAAAATAAGAAAAAAACATACCGTAAAGTAAGGTATTAGTGAGAAGAATGCATCCACCTCTTAGGTCTAGCCGTATCATCCAGATTTTATGACCTGGCTGCTAAGACTACGATAGCCAAACCCTGAGTGACTGAAGAACCGTCCAAAGAAGGCACAAGTACATATCTTAACAAACCTTTAGGAACCTTGTCAAATATTGTTCTAAGTTAAAACACCGTTGAGACTATGAGTAGATAAGGGCCTTCATGTGCTTTGATCACAGAGAACACAAAACCTCTGACTGTTTTACTTTGTACAAAAACTCCCAAAAAAATGTTTACACTTACAAATCAACTTACGGTTTACGGAAAACAACTACTAGGAAAACTGTATTGTAACACCTGGCCACATAATTTTCAGGAAAACAAACTGTGCTGCTTCATTTTCTAGGAGACAGAATAACTAGAACATGAGCAGATTGTTATATGTGATTCAGGACAAATTAAGAAAATGTGCTGGGTCCACATAGTCATCTCCCCTAAAACCGTAGCACTATTTCAGCTCTAGGCAAGTGGACACTTTATTGTGTTATCTTTAATATGTTGACCTGCATTTTGTGTCATAGTATAGACACTAAACAATCACTAAACATAGATAAGACCTATCTGTTTATTAAATCGGAAAAGTGTAATATTAGTTGCCAAATTTTAGTCCTATTTAGAAAACATCTAGGATCATTGAACAAATAAACCGATGAGTTCACCAGTGGGGCTATTATAATGGGGATGAAGAAGCAAGATGAGGCTTCTGAATGCATCTAAAAAATTAAATATATGAGCGGTAAGTGGAATCCAGCAGTGAAAAGCTACAGTAATCTCAATAAAGTATTTGCTGCTTGCACATACAGACTTGCCAGTATTACAAACCATTCTGGGTGAAAGTAGTGTGACAGAAGATATGCTGAAATGTTCAAGGTGAAGGAAATGTATTAGGAAGGATTGAAGGATTCAAATATAATAGCTTCATCTTGATTCAAAAAGAATTGCACCTTGTTGCAACCTAGGAAGCAGTACGTTTGTCCCAAAGAATTATTTAGGGTTCTAGGAAAAATGTACCCAGACAGACTGACAACTTGGTAAATATTATAACAATTCTCAGAACATGATATCTTAGAAATAGCAATTATTTAAGAACTACAAAACCAAAAAATAAAGCAATAGCATGGTACTAAGCGTGACATTGCCATCAAATGAAGAACTTTAGGGTTGAATTAAATTATTTTCTTATGTGTGCCAACATGGAGCCGAGGGAAATTTATAACAACATCAGGATGTGAATAAAGGAACGTGAAGAGCGTATATATCGAACAGCTGTATCCAGTTATGAATGCTGTCAGATGGCATGGTTTTAAAATGTAATCCTGGCAACTGAAGAAAAAGGGGGACAAAAGGCTGAAATAGGCAGCAACAGAAGAGGTATGCCAACTTTAAAATGAGTTACAAAGATTACACTGCATCCCACAGCTTTCAGCCTAAAGTTATAGAGTCCTTCTCAGTAGAGTGCAGAATGCCCAGGAACACTTGAAAATAAAAAAATACAACCCGTCCCCTTTCTAAAAGAAAGGACAGGATTGTCTTCGACAGAGGTTCCATCTCGCTGCTCCTATGTGGCAACCAGCCAATTGTCAACCTCTTCGGAGGCCCTGGCTTTTGTCGTAGCCTCACATGTTGGACAGGAGACTCTCACATAGGACCCACTCATCCAGAGTGGACTCCCCTTATGACTGCAGCAGGTTTTACACATGGTCAGCCTGGATACATGCAAGAACAACATGTTTAGGGAGGGGGTGCTTTTTAATGAACATTAATACAGACATCAGATAATGCTTTGAGCACAGTGAAGAAAAAAGCCTACATGAGAATGTGAAAAATGAATAAATCACACACTACTGTTCAGTATTGATGCTTTAATCCATGAGGGTATTGAGCATAGGAGAAAGTTCATTTTGTACAGGATATGATGACGTTTTTATAGATGAACTCAACTCATAGAGAACACACAATGAACTTTGGAATTGCATGAATCCTTCTCCCAAAAGTTCAGAGAATGAGACGTGAGCATGCATCTGTTCACCTTTGAATCTTTTTATGGACAAATAAAAGGAAAAAGCCCTGTATGGCCCACAAACCAGGTACAAGAGTGGATAACGTGTAGCTAAAATCTAACGGTTCTTGGTTACGTGGCGTAACATCTGCGAAAAACCGCAGGGATGTTTGTCACTATTACCCAAAATGTAAACACACCATGCTGATGAGGTCCTTCACTCGCAGAATAAAGAACATTAATGTATTTTGCACTTCTTTGTCAATCTTTGTGTTTGTCTCTAAAAGTACCGCTTATAATAAATGCTCTTAAGTCATTGGCAAGATGTCCAGCTTTGACAAAAAGCTACTAGTGCCTGGTTGCTAATTTAAGTGCTTACTATATCACCTGTAAATGAATGACTTGTTGGTCTTGTGAAGGGCTCATGAAGCTGAGATACCAACCTAAATCTGACCAAATCACCTAGAGCTTTGACACAATAACTAGCAATTTGTATTAGAGGGTCATTGATAGACAGGGCAAACTTTGGTGTATTACATTGATAACTTTTGATGTTATGCTCGTGTTTGACAAAAATGTAACTTGGCTTACACTGGACACCAATTTCTCATCTTCTTGAAAAACAGTTTTACCACTCCACCCTCCACAAAGTTGTTCACTTTTTGAAGTTTTTGCTTGGTTGCCTATCAGTTGAGACCTACTGCAAGTGGGGTTTGTGATGTTTGTAGGACATTTTAAGATTCTATGTCTGAAAGTGAGGCGAGGATTATGCTTACTGTCTTTCCTTTATTTTACATTTATTTAACATCAGCCATGTTCCAGAAAAAGCAATAACTACCTTTCCCATGAAACCTAGGGAAAAAAACAGGTTGTCCAATTAGTGAACAGCCAGTCCCATAATAGTCCTTCCTCTCTGGCCAGGCCCCCTCTTTGCTGCTTTGCAGCCGGAAACGGAGTGCCTCTTCCTTTCAGTTATTTGGTATTATTGCATGCTAGATTGGGGGTCAACTAACTAATTTGCCTTTCCTCCCTAACAGAGGGCGCATGGAAGCGCATCTCAGTAGTCTTCCTGCGCCGCTGATATTTATACCATCAATGGGCTGCGCTCGAGTTGTTGTGTCCCACTAGAGGCGTCAGCGTCTACCATATCCTGTGCCATATTGCCCTGAAGACATGTCCTCATCGGTGGAAACTCCATTTTGAATTTGGACCGCTGTGACCGCAGTGAGAGCCTTGGCCACACGCACCACCTAAAGCGTGACACCCCTCATTGGGGTGTGTACAGCCATAAAAACTCCTTAACATAATACTGAGCATTAAAGACACCCACTGTTGAGTCTGTCTTGTTGCAGATTATCCCTAGCACCTCGAAGCATTGACGCCCCACGGAGGCCCAGATTATTTTATGGGCATTGGGTCAGTGTTTTACTACAGTGACAGGCCCCGGTGTTTAGCCCTAGTGAAAGAAAAGGGCACTTCTGTCCCAGAGTGAAAGCCATTATTGAGCAATTGGCTCCCATATTAGCTGGATCCCAGCACTACTTTGCTGTTCAGAGCAGATGCTATTAAGAAAAGCCTACCCTCAGTGCCCCAATATGCAATTCACTGAGGCAGACCACATGGAGGACGACACTTCGCCTCCCTATTTTTCATTTGCTGATGCAGTCTGCAACGCAGTTGATGCGTCAGTCCACCAAGCGGTCGCCTTTACTATTGCATCTCTAGAGTGTAAACTATTAGTTGGCTTATTGCTACCCAGATACTTTTCTGATGAAACCCATCCTGACGTCTGCCCTGCCAAGGAGGAGAGCAAGTGTAAACACATGCAGGGCGTGGATACAGGTGCTTTTGCCTGCTTAAAATGAGTATTCTTGTCACAGTCCATACCCCCCTCAGACAACCTGGTCCCTGCTGCAGCGGAGAAAAGCCCAGGTGGGCCGGATCCCGCACCATCTACCCCAGATACCCCTGACCATTTAAATGCTGACGACTCTCATGGAGATTCGGACCTTGAACCCAGCCCATCCAGACCTTGGCGTCCTTCGCCGGGCGGGGGATGTCATCTTCTACTTGACCAGGGAGTCTGATACCTCAGACATGCTGGACCCAAACGATTTATTGCATTTCCGTTCTGTGGAATGATCTTCCACCCAAAAAAAATAGCTGCTTATGTTTCTGGCAGATTGAGGAAACATTTAAAAAAAGAATGCCTCTGCCCCTTCCTAGATGGTAAGGTGACCATAACCTCAGAAATTGACCATAGGATGGCCATGTTCTTCAGGAAATGAGTCCAGGATCCAAAGAAAGGCTTTGATAGCTCATGGTCATCCTGCCAAGATACCTTTCTGGATACTTTGAGCCCAATCACAAAGATTCGCACCATGGTGGAAGACGTCATACAATCTGACTTCTTTATTACCCCATATGTCTTGTTGGGGTGGGCACAATGCACAATTATTTTTCTAGGGAATGCTAACTGTACTTTATATACAGAACTCAGAATGTCCATACTTATAGAAGGGGATCCTAACATTAGGTGATCTGGGATCTTCCAGGCAGGCCCCATCGCACAGGAGGAATTGTCTGGGGATCCTTTTGTTAAGGAGTTAGGGAAGATAGTAGCCACTTTCACCTCCTTAGCAAAAGCCCAGGCTTCTATGAAGCCATATTCGCTCCCATGGTTTTTGCCTGTACCGGTCGTGGTAGAGGGCTCTCGACTGGCTGCTTCCACTCCTCAGCCCCAGCAGGAGGCCAAGGCTCTCATCGTGGACAGTGGCAAGACCCAGCGGGATTCAAAGAATTCTTCCTTTCAAGAGGTTTTCAACAACATTATGGTGTCCGGGAAGGATTCCTGCGAAACTCCCACAACAGTACCTCCGGTAAGTGTTCTTCCTTCTTCCCAAATAAGAATGGGGGGACAGTTCACTCATTTTGCTCACAATGAGAAAGGATTACGTCGGATGCTTGGGTCCTACAGACAGTTTGAGGTTTTCAGATCGGGTTTTAAGGAACTCCCCACCAAAGAAAACTTCCTCGCCCCCTTTTTTGATCTCGACTATTCTATCCCGTAGGGATAGATAGGCTAGATTATAGTAGGCAGTTCAAAAACTCTACCAAACTTGCGTATCCCGTACAGTTCATGTGAGTATGCGCGTGCACGCCATCACCAGCCACGTCACACCACCATTTGTCTGTGCCTCGCAAAAGACTTCAAAGGCTGCCGCTCCCCCCCTGCGTGCACATCGCGCACCACCATTTGTCTGTGCCTAGGCATGAGACTTCAAAGGCTGCAGCTCCCTGCCCCCCCCCCCACACAGCAATGCCGAGAGCTTGTTTATCTTGCTCTTGTTTTAAAAAAAGGTTTAAACATCACATTAATCTAGTATGTTCCTAGTTAATGTTCCTTTTGTTACTGGTTTCCCTGCCTCCTCAGTGCCGGTACACCAGCTCCCGCGTCTGCCTCTGTCGCCCCAAAAGATTCTGCTTCACCTTCTGTGTCCGCGACCCGAGCCTGCTCCGCCTCCGAGTTTGCTCTCTCCCTCCTTATGCTGCTGCCCTTTCAAGCACTGCCCCTTGTGCGCTCTATTCTGCTTCCTCCTTTCCCCACATCACCTCTTTCTTGTCTGCTACTTCTGCCCTCCAATATTCCCTCATACAAACTCCATGTTGCTCCTTCTTTCCCCGCACCACTATTTTTTTCTGCCCACCCGGCTTTTTTTGTTTGAGATAATGGTTATCCCTGCTTAATGCCCCTCAAAGGGTAGCCACTGAATTGTCCCTTGGCACTGTGGGCATTGGGCAGGTCGGGTCCCTTTCCCTCATTGCGAATCCCCCCGGGTCTCCACGTTCCTGCCAGCTGCCGAGGGCTGGACCGTGGAGTTGACATTCCTTTGAAAACTTTTCATAGCTAGTTGAGGCTGCTACAGGCACACTCCAGCTGTTGGCTGGTCTGCACCACAGAGGAGCGCACCAGGGGAGACTTTAACGGTGAACATATGACTCAGTCTCCTGGAAGGCTTTGCAAAACGCAACACCCCCGACAAAAATTATATTTCAAAACAGCCAGCTTTGCACAACGAGTGCTGGGGAGATGAAAGCTAAGAGGTAGTAAGAAGCACAGAGCGTCACTTTAGGGACTCCCCTTTCTCGTGAAATGGACTCTCCCTACTTCACTTGACTGCTCACACTGTCCGTCCACCAGCTAAGGCTTTCAGCAACAAAAGGTGCTGTGATGTAAGTCAGGCTCTGCACATGGAAATGCGCAGCAGACAAGGGGCGAGACAGGCCTGTTAGAAGGGGGACCCTAGACGCTTTACCAGAACAAGGAGCCCCCGGCGGACACATGGTTTCAATCGTAGAGAACCATTTACAGCAGAAATTAAGCTGAGTGAACAGAACTGGATGAAAGGGATCTCTTGAGGACATGCAATATTTGCCCCATGTCAGGTGTTAGTTGTTCGTTCACACTCTCATGCTTTTTTGATTGCATTTTGCAACTTTCTCGTTTTGGTCGTTTAATTAAAAATGCACGAACACAAGTGCGGAACCGAAAAGTAAAGGCCAGTATGTTACTCAAGCCTGATATGATATTCTCATCATCTTGGCCCCACAGGGTTCATTTTTTAAAAACATTTTTATATAGCGGTTTATTCCGCCATACTTACCGTTTTCAGGATGCTATCTACATTATCACTAGCAGGATATGAGAACGTTTACAACATGAAGAGGGGCGGCAGTGCATGAAAAATTTAACTATTTCCATTTCAAGCGGTACTCTTTTTATGATCTTAGAAATATTAAAGTTTCAGTTGGCCCTGCCTGGATTTAAACTTTCAAATCACAGACAAAACTAAGCCGCTGGTGCGTCAGTCACTAGACCACATTACCACTAAAGCAAGTGACTACGTGAAAAAGGTTGTGGGGAAAAACAAACGCACTTTATTTCCCCCGTTCTCCCCTCGCTGTACATAATAGATTCATACTTAACTCCTAAACCACCGAAATTTGATGTTTTTACCTCTGTCAGTCTTGCCAGACCTAAAACCTGCAATCATTATACTTGCTTGGATGCGAGTGCTGATAGGAGGCTGTATATTCGGATGCTTTCGGTCTCTTGCCTGCCAAGGCTTTGAACTTGGTTAAGGATTATCTTTTGGTCCCTTCAGTCGTCGTACGGTTGTCATATCAGCCCTCGTTGTTTAAGTAGCTAGCTGGGATGCAATTTATTTGAAAGGACTGCAACAAATGTTCCCCCTTTGTATTGCCCCAAGCTGACCATAATCTGGTCCTGACTTACCTGATGTACACTCTGTTTGAGCCACTTCATAGCTGTCCTTTACGGCTCCTTACTATTAAGACTGTACCTTGTTGCAATCACCTCAACACAGCATGTGAATGAGTTTGAGGCTCCTCAGTCTTCTGAAAAGCCTTCAGTAGCTCCGCCCGATATCTCAATCTTATCATCTGTCCTAGCCAAGCAAATGTGTGTCCCTTCAGCCAGGGCCCATTTAACTGTATCTCTGCTCCATAGTGTCACCGACTGGACCCTATGGCTCTGCCACCCCATTCCCACTCAACACTTGTTTCCTTGCTTATAGATAACGTTACATTGTCACCCTCACCCTCACACCCCCTCAACCTCATACCCTCACCCCCCTCACCCTCACACACCCTCACCCACCCTGACTCACCCTCACTCACCCTCACACATCCTCACACCCCCACACCCTCACACACCCTCCCTCACCCTCACACCCCCTCACCCTCACAACCCTCACACATCCTCACCCCTCCTCACCCTCACACACCCTCGCACACCCTCACCAGCATAGCATAACAAAACATAGCATAGCACAACAAAACACATCATAGCTTTACAAAAAAGCATAGGATAGCAAAACTAAACATAGCATAACAACAAAACAAAGCATATGATAGCATAACAAAGCATAGCGTAACATAACAAAACATAGCAAAACAAAACCTACAGTAGCATATCAAAACATAGCATAGCATACCAAACACAACAAAACATAGCAATGCATATCAAAACATAGCATAGCATAATAAAACACAACACAACATAGCATATCATAACAAAGCATAGCATAGCAAAACATAGCATAACAAAACAGCATAGCATAACAAAGCATAGCATAGATTAACCTCATAGCTTCGTCGAACGTTCAGCACCCAGTGCTGAACGTTCGAATAACGAGCGCTGGCCCGTCGGCCAATGGTCGTGCGCAGCACTGGCAAGGTAGTGCTCGCGACGACCGTTGGCCGACGGCAGCGCTTAAGGGGATAAATCAAAACATAGGATAGCAAAACATAGCATAGCATAGCATAACAAAACAAAACCTAGGATAGCAAAACAAAACATAGCATAGCATACAGCATCACTCAGCACCACCACAGCATCATTCAGGGGCACCACAACATTACTATGCGCTACCACAGCATCACTGAACGCAACAGCATCACTCGTTCGCCACCACATCACTCAGCGCCACCACAGCATCAATGTGTGCAACCATTCCACAACAACTGGTTCAAATATGTTCTCTCAATGTTTCAAGCTTTATTACAAATGTAACAAAAAGATGTTAATATTTCACTTCTGTTCTTGGATTTTCGGCACAATAAAATACACTGAACATAGTCTTCACAAAAGTTATTTACAAAAGTTTAAGCTATTGCCATTATAAATTACAATCACTTTTATTTAAGTATTAATTATTTAAAAAAAATTGAAAGCCATTGTTATTTGTAAATATCAATACATGTAAGTCACGTAAATACAACACATATTGCATTACAAATGCTATAGGTGTCACATTTGTGAGTGAAAGTTATAACTGTTGGCATTGTAAATGACAAAGCTAATAATTTCGCTATTTTCAAAAACAAAACATAAATAAAACATTTGTCATTTACAATACCAATAGCTCAAACTTTCCTAATGCGAGACCTATTGCATTGCAAATGCTTGTTCAAAATGTGTCTCTGTTTTGATCTCGCATAAATGTAGCATCTTCTAAAAAAAGGGCGATTTTCCGGTCTGGGCTTCATCAGCAATATGTTCTTGGTAGACAAAAGGGATGGGGGTCACTCACCGGTCATCAGTCGCCAGGATTTCAACGAGTGGCTTATGTATCATCACTTGAAAATGAAAGGGATCTACCTCCTAAGGGATGTCTTGGGGCTGTTTGATTGGATGGAGAGTCTGGTCTTAAAGAATGCATATCTCGCAGTCACCATATTCCCACCGCACCGCAGAAACCCCCAGTTCGTATGGTAGAGCCAGACATGCAAATTTGCCACTCTCGTCCCTTCAGCCTTTAGTCAGCCCCTTGGTGCTTCTCCAAGGTCTTGCCTCCTTCCATCGAGACCTTACAGGCCCAAGTAATTCAGCTCATAGTGTACTTGGACTGCATTCTCCTTTCAGACCAATACCCAAGGAGACTTCAGGAACACTGGAAGGTCTGGGGTTCGTCATCAATGTGAAAACTCGCTACTCTCTCCAGCGCAACGAACAACCTTTCTGAGTTCCATAATAGATCCCCACAAAGCCACATTGAGCCTACCATTAAAGAAGATTGTGAAGATCAGACAGGAATGCTGCAATTCTCTGTCCAAGGAACAGACCCCTCTGAGGCAGATTGCTTGGGTAGTAGGTATGCTTTTGTCATCCATTCAGGCAATCTTTTCTAGTCCACTTCATTACAGGGACTTCAACGCCTCGAATCTCACCACCTACGCAAAGGTCTGACATACTTGGAACGCCTTCCCTTGTCGGAGAAGAGATGTGATGGTGGCTATCGCACATGGAAGCATGGAATGAGAGTGCAATCTTCATTTCTAGTCCAGATATAGGTATAGAATCGGACGCCAGCAGAATTGGCTGAGGTATTCGATGCGGCGAGTCCTCTACAGGAAGACAATGGTCTGCATAGGAACACCAGTTGCATATCAACTGTCGGGAGCTTCTAGCTGGCTCTTCTGCAGTGCGATATTGGACCAAAGAGTGGGCAAGTTCTGTGTTTTACTAAAAATGGACAGTTTCTCATCCATACGCTACATTAGTTGCCTAAGTGGGACATGGTTGAAGACCCTCTCGGATCTGGTAAAATGTTTTTGGCTGTACTACAACATCTCATTATAGTGTAACACCTTCTTGGCCAGGACAATGAAGTGGCGGATTGTAATTCCAGATACCTAAAAGTCATGAGTCTCTGGAAACTTATTCCAATAATTTTCAGAGCGACAAGAGAAAGGGCCCATTCACAGTGGATCTGTTTGCGTGAAGACTGAATCACCAATTGGAAAGATTTTTCAGTTGTAGACCGGATCCTCGAGCAGTAGCAACTGATGCCTTGCTCCAAGATTGGAGTTGAAAGAGGGGGTATGAATTTTCCCCCTTTTCCATGATCACGAGAATGTTGCTGCAAGTGAGGAGACGGGAGGAGGATCTGGTGGTAATCACACCAGAGGTTGCAAGCCTGGTATCCAGTTCTGATGGAACATTTTTGGGATTTTCCCATGCTTCTTTGCCTATTTCCAGATCTCCTTCTGGAACTTCAGGGGAGCCCACATTCTTAGTGCTTAAAGGACAACTCTATCTTATGCCGTGGAAGATTACAGGTGATGATGGGAGGTCCCTGGTCTTTGACAAGACGCTCAACAGCTCTTATCAAAAGCCTGGGCAGAGCCTGGGAAGAGGGTACAACTAAAAGATGTAACTCTGCCTGACGCACTGATGGGGCAGGTGTTTCTAAAAGAACTTGGTTCCTGTGGGGCCAAAGTTGTGTACATCTTGAATTTTCTATGTTCTGTGCCATCGGTAGGTTTTGCATATAGATCTGTAAATACCTTCCGATCTGCCATTTCAGCTGGACACTTCCCATTTAAGGGATCTCAGATAGGGGGAACATCTGTTGGTATGGAAACTGATGAAGAGAATACGCCTATCCCTTCCTCCTGAACCGAGGTGCTCGACAGAGTGGGATGTAAATATGGTGCTCAATCTCTTCTTGTCATGGAAGAGCAATAAGTCCTAGAAGGGGCTTTCAGGTAAGCTGGCCATGCTCCTAAGCCTGATATGCTGTAGAAGGGTATCAGACGTCAGCGCTCGAAGGGGTTACCTTTAATGTATCTCAAAGAGCAAAATGTAATTCAAGGCGTGGATTATTCAATCAAGCAATGTCCTGTAAAGTGCAACTACTCACCCGTAGGGTCTCACGGCCCCCCTCGATAAGAGCTCAAGGCCCACCCAGAGATGGGGGATGAGGTATTCATAGATATACAACTGTCTTGACAGTAAGTATGTTACATGTCGATCATGACACTGGCTTGTATTCTAATTCATGTATGATGTCATTGGAATGATTTTAGAAATGATTGCATTCCTATGTATGTCTGCTGTTCTTTATCTGTTTTTCTTTCCGCCCCGGAGGGTATCTTCACAATTATCATTTTGGATTCTTGTTGGAACCTAAGGGACCAAACAGGAGTAACAAACTGAATGGAATGGCTTCTGGTCACGCGAAGAAAGAGGGGCCCTGACAGGGGGAAAGACAATTATGGGACTTGCTGTTCTTTAATTGGACAATGTGTTTGTGTTTGCTTTCCCTACGTTTCATGTAAAAGGTAGTTTATTGTTGTTTGTGGAACATCAAATCAGTCAATCCATCAATCATGGACAATTGTATAGCGGGCTACTCACCCGGAAGGGTCTCAAGGCGCTGGGGGGGGGGAGGGGTCCGCTACTGCTCGAAGAGCCAGGTTTTGAGGATCTTCCTGAAGGAGAGATGATCCTGGGTCAGCCGGAGGTGGATCGGGAGGGAGTTCCATGTCTTGGCTGCCAGGTAGGAGAAGGATCTTCCCCCGGCGGTGGCTTTACGGATGCGTGGTACGGCGGCGAGGGCGAGGCTGGTTGATCGTAGCAGGCGGGTGGGCGCGTAGAAGGTCAGGCGGTTGTTGAGGTACTTGGGGCCCTGGTCGTGGAGGGCCTTGTGTGCGTGGGTGAGGAGCCTGAACGTGATCCTCTTGCTGACGGGGAGCCAGTGCAGGTCTCTCAGGTGGCCGGAGATGTGGCTGTGTCGGGGGATGTCCAGGACGAGTAGTGCGGAGGCGTTCTGGATGCGCTGGAGTCTTTTCTGAAGTTTGGCTGTGGCTCCGGCTTAGAGGGTGTTTCCGTAGTCCAGTCGGCTAGTAACGAGTGCCTGGGTGATCGTCTTCCTGGTTTCGGTGGGGATCCATCTAAAGATCTTACGGAGCATGCGCAGGGTGTTGAAGCATGATGATGAGACGGCGTTGACTTGTCTGGTCATCGAGAGGGAGGAGTCCAGGATGAAGCCCAGGTTGCGTGCTTGGTCCGTTGGTTTGGGAGTGGTGCCCAGGGCAGGGGGCCAGCAGGAGTCGTCCCAGGCGGAGGGTGATGATCACAGGATGAGGATTTCCGTCTTGTCTGAGTTCAGTTTCAGGCGGCTGTTCTTCATTCGGCGACGTCTTTCATCCCTTCGTGTAGGCTGGTTCTTTCGGTGGCGGGATAGGGAGAGGATTAGCTGGGTGTCGTCAGCGTAGGAGATGATGTTGAGGTTGTGTTTGCGTGAGATGGCTGCGAGAGGGCTCATGTAGACGTTGAAGAGGGTTGGGCTGAGTGATGATCCTTGTGGTACGCCGCAGATGACTTTGGTGGCCTCGGATCTGAACGGGGGGAGGCGGACTCTCTGGGTTCTTCCGGGCGAGGAACGAGATGATCCACTCCAGTGCCTTCTCTTGGATTCCGATGTTGCTGAGGCGCTGTACTAGGGTGCGGTGGCAGACAATGTCGAACGCTGCGGAGAGGTCCAGGAGGATGAGGGCCGCTGTTTCCCCGTTGTCAAGCAGGGATCTGATGTCGTCAGTGGCTGCGATGAGGGCGGTCTCGGTGCTGTGGTTGGCTCGGAAACCGGACTGCGAGGGGTCGAGGGATCCGTTCATCTCGAGGAAGTTGGTAAGCTGTCTGTTGACGGTCTTCTCGATGACTTTGGCAGGAAAAGGGAGGAGCGAGATGGGGCGGTAGTTCTTGGGGTCGGTGGGGTCCGCTGTTGGTTTCTTCAGGAGGGCGCTGAGTTCGGCGTGCTTCCAGATCTCCGGGAAGGTGGCGGTGTTGAAGGAGGTGTTGATGATGTCCCGGAGTTGGGGTGCGATGATGGAGTCGGCCTTGTTGAAGACGTGGTGGGGGCAGGGGTCGGTTGGTGATCCGGAGTGGATGGTGTTCATCGTGCGGGTGGTGTTTTCGGTGCTGACCGGGGTCCAGGCGCAGAGGGTGGTAGTGGGGGGCGTTGGTTCGGTGGTTGGGTGCGTGGTTGGTGCGCCGAAGCTGTTGTGTATATTGGCGATCTTGCTGTGGAAGAACGAGGCGAGTGAGTCGCAGAGGTCTTGCGAGGGAGTGATGTCGTTGTTTCTGGCACTGGGCTTGGAGAACTCTTTGACGATGCTGAAGAGTTCTTGCTGTTGTGGGCGTTGTTGTCCAGTCGTTCTTTGAATGCTGTCTTCTTGGTGGTGCGGATCAGCTGGTGGTGTTTGCGGGTGGCGTGCTTGAGGGCCGTGATGTTGTCTGTGGTCTGGTTGTGGCGCCAGGCTTTCTCGAGGGTGCGGCAGTTCTTCTTGGAGATCTTCAGTTCGTCGGTGAACCAGGGGGCTTTCTTGCTGCCGGGTCTGCTGGGAGGGTTCTTCAGTGGTGCGAGGTCATCTGCGCAGTTGGTGAGCCACTGTGTGAGGTTGCTGGCTGCTTCGTTGTGGTCCTTTGTGCTGGCGGGAGGGTTCTGGCGGAGGGAGGTGGTGAGCTGCTCGGCGGTGATCTTGCTCCAGCTCCTGCGAGGAATCTGTTGCGGGTGGTGGTGAGTCGTGGTTCTTCTGAAGCTGAAGTGGATGCAGCTGTGGTCAGTCCAATGGAGTCCGGTGGAGTGGCTGAAGAAGATGTGCTTGCTGGAGGAGAAGACGGGGTCAAGCGATTGGCCGGCGTAGTGGGTGGGGGTGTTCACCATTTGCTTGAGTCCGAGGTTAGCGAAGTTGTCCAGCAGGGTGGTGGTGTTGCTGTCCTTGTTGTTCTCCAGGTGGAAGTTGAGGTCCCCTAGGAGGATGTAGTCAGCGGAGGGGAGAGCGTGCGGGCTGATGAAGTCGGCGATGTCTTCGCTGAATTGGGTGCGTGGTCCCGGGGGTCTGTAGATGAGGGTGCCTCTGAGGGTGGTCTTGGGGTCGGTGTGTATCTGGAAGTGGAGGTGTTTGGCGGTGGTGAAGGTGTCGTCGGAGTTGGTCGTGATGCGGATGGTGTTCCTGTGTACGATGGCGATGCTTCCTCCAGTCTGGTTGACGCGGTCCTTCCGGGTGATCTTGTATCCGTCCGGGATGGCTATGGCGATGTCAGGCGCTGAGGAGGCGTTCATCCAGGTTTCTGTGAGGAAGGCGACGTCTGGTGATGTTGTGTCGAGCAGGTTCCAGAGTTCAACGGCGTGTCTGTGGACTGAGCGGGTGTTGAGCAGGATGCACTTGAGGTGGTTGCTGATGGTGCTCGGCTTGTCTGGTGCGGTGCAGGTCCGGAGGCAGGTGAATTTGGCTGGTGTTGTGAAATAAAGTGAATAAAGTACGCGTAATCCTTGACTCTGAGTCCTTGATAGAATTGCAACTTTCCATTACGAAAGCTGTGAAGGTTTTCATTGGTTACCAGTGTGTACCCCAGATGAAATATTTAAAGCAATATTGTCCTCACTCCGATGAGCATCCTCTGAAGACCCTCTGGATGACTAACTGGGGATAGATTGATATGAGGCCATGCACCTGTGTGGATTGTTGAAGGTGGGCTGGTGTGGAGATGGCGGTGGACTGTGCCCACCTTTCATCCGGGCATCTGCTCTCTGGGCATGACACGCCTCATGATTGTGGCTCGCTGACGGGAAACGACCTAAACAACGCGGTCAAAACTGCATTACATTTAGATTGCTGCTTTTACAACGCAAGTCATTACCACAACTTGCACTGGAGGGCACTCTAGACTAAGGAATAGTGTGATTTACTATTCCAACACCTTCCCTACTGTATGTAGGCTGGAGTTGGAATAGTAAATCATACTATTCCTAAGTCCAGCGCCCTACAGCGCATGACTTGAGTTGTAAAAAGAGCGATGTAATGTACAGCGATCTAAATGATCGCGTTGTTACATCACACATCCCTCCCTGGCTGGGGCAAAGCCGCCCTTCCTTTGGGACGTTTGCCGTCTGGTTTACAGCTTCATGTGCCTTATGTGGCTGACAGAGACCTTCCCTGGCTGTCTGCTCGCCCACCTGCTAGAAGTCTCTTCTGAATCCACCCCATGACTGTTGTATGACTGCTGACTTGCAGATGCCACCACACATGGATCTATGGAAGAAGTCTGTTGATCTGCAGTGTGAGAAATTGGCCTGCTATATAGTGCTCACTATTCTAGTGATCACTGTGTATCATACCAAACGACCCTTATTGATGATTGGTTGTAAGTCAACCTTATAGACCAGCTATCCTAGTAGCATGGACAAGCGCAGTCTTTAGGCTAAACTCTAGAGGGCGTGTTAAGCCAGCTGTTATACCATCACATATACGCCTTGAACACCAAGTGAAAGGTCACCACACAAGTTGTTATGAAAATAAAAGGATATTAATTTATAACAAGTCTACCCTGAACTCTTTATGAGTCAGGGAGCTAAGCACATAACAAAACTCTTACGAAAATACTTTAAGTTGCACAATTTACACAAATGCCAAGGGGCACGAAAAAACCATATACTACAAAAGTGGAATGCGAAATACTAGCAGGTAAGTAACAAGATCCTGAGGCTTCAGGATCGCTAGGACTACACTACTGAACCCTAAGGTTAGGAGCAGGAGGCCTAGGGAGATCAGGTGCAGAGTGTGTACTCTCACGCGGGATGCGGGACCAAGTCTATGGATACTAGTATCTCGTAAAGTTACAGTTATCGGACGAATCCGACTAGATAGGCTGAAAACGAAAAAGGATCTGGACACTTAGATAGTGAACCTACGTTGGAGCACCGAAATGCTCAGGTTACCTAGCCCAGGGGCTGCGGCTGCATAGGGTTCAAAAGACGTCGGGAATCCTCGTTACAGTCTATGGAGCCTGAAAGAAGAAGTTGCTGGCAGGCGACCAGTGAAGAAGTTCGATGTGATCCAAGCCTGGATCGGTGATGGAGACGACCTGAAAGCAGAGGGGACTCAGTTCTTAATCACTAGCCAGTGATTAGGTGGGCACCAGGATGGCACCGGATGAAGTCACCTCGACCAGGTGAGTGGGCGACGCTGGGCTCTGCAGTCTCTCGGACCAGGAGGCGTTGTCGGCGACCAGGATGGAGGTGCGAGCTGTCCCACGAAGGTGTCTGCTGTCGGCGATGCTGGACCCAGGATTGGGGCAACAAACCTTTGCAAAGGCAAGCCCACGCGGTGGACTCAAGATGGCGTCTGGAGTGGACCAGGAGGGTCCGAGGTGCTCCTCTGTTGGAGGTGAGCTAGGGCCAGTCTGGAGCAACCAGACTAGCGATGTAATCGTTGTGGTTCGTTGTCAGGAGGGCTACAAGCCAGCAGGCAAGTGGCCAGACAACGCGGTGAGCAGCAAAGAGCAGAAGGGCCCCACGCAGATCTCGTGGATGCTGGGGGGCTGGACTTCGGTGCTGGAACTGCTCAGGGTTAGGGCTTCTCAAACCCCAAAGCACTCACTCGAGGATCCCTCGGCGGTCGTGCTGGATAAGCGTTTTGCAGTTTTGAAGATGGCCGGTCCCTTCAGGTCTCGTTACACCCACGAATCTCAGCTGGGCTGATGATGCAGGTAGAGGTCAGAGGTGCCAGGGAATCCGGGTCTCGTCGAGCTGGGCAGTCTTGATCCGGAGGATGGACTTGCAGCAAACCGCATGCGCTTAGATGGTGCCCGCTGGTGCAGGGTGGCTACTCCTTAGCCGCAAGGGAGAGTCTTCAGAAATGTTCAAGAGTTCTTTCGTGGAAAGTAGTCAAGATTCAGAATTATCTAATTTGGGAAGGGGGCCCGCTCCTACCTTTATACTAAAGAAAGGGGCTGGCACGCGACTAGGTCCTGCCCATGGGTGGGACCAGTAGGGGGGTGGTTACACCCCTCTCCCTTGTCCGGACTTTCCCCAGCTCAGGGGCTGGTGTGCCCCTGGAACTGGTTCAAGCCGGCATATGCACAGTGAGCACCGGGGTGCCACTTGCAGTCACCTTCCTCTCAGCCCTGCCTACCTGGGATACACAAAACCCTGTCAGGGATGGTGCTAGCACCGCCCCTGACAGGAAACCTTTTGTCCAAGCTCTCCTCGCTGGAAGGACTCCCAGCAGCAGGAGGTCAGACTTGTGTCTGTGGTGACAGCATCCATTTTGTGATGCTGAGGCTCGAGTTAACTTTAACCGGGGTTCACAGTAACATACATGTCGTGTCCCTCTAGAAGGGTGGAATGCTAACCCCGTCGCCAGAATTGGCGAGGGGTTAGTATTCCAATTCGTATGACACCTTACTTGACATGTTTTGATAAAGCGATACAAAAAGATGGCAAATAACCGCGAGGATTATAAGGCATTTAAGAGTATATGGTATGCGTTATCATGGAACAGCTATTAGGACTTGGTTCCGCAAGCTGCAAACGGGCTGAGCTCATGCCAGAGCACCATCTCACATAATTCCAAGCACTCTGCCTTCAGGATTGTTAAGGCCTGCCTGAGAGTGACTGATAGGAATACATGTGTCCATTTTAGGGTTAAATATAGGAGTACTATATCTAAAGCAAAGGGTGATTACACCGCCTTGCCCGAGCTGTTGTGCAGCCAGTTGTGTCAGATTTAGATGGCCTGCCAGGGGTGGCATAATACATGCTGCAGCCCCTGGTAGGCCCTGGGTACACCTATGCCCTGGGTACCTAAGGTACACTGTACAGGGACTGATAAGGTGACTCAGTATCCAATTAGATATGTACCTAAGGTACATGGAATCCATTTTACAGAGAGAGCAGTAGGCCTGGGGCCCTGAATAGCAGGGTCCCAGGTCAACTAAGTCGGAAAACCAGCAAAACACCAGGCAAAAAGTTGGGGGTAACCATAGTCAGATATCCACCTTCCTACATGTAGAGGGACTTATGACCAGGACATCCTGAAGGTTAATCTGCACGAATGCCCGACCACAGCGGCATAAAGCTTTGCCACTGACTCTCTCAGCATCCTTTTTGGAATCTTTGTTCCAGACGTCCAGCCTTCTTTGTATTGTGCATTGACATGCACTAACATATGCATTGTTGTGGGTCTGTGAATGAGCACAATCCTTCGTTTTAACTCGTAGCTGTGAGTGACTGCACACAAGAATAGTGCACATTTATCCTGTGTGTGCTACGCAATGAACATGAAGGTAACGTGGGCCATGTGTGGATGTCTGATGGTCACTGTGTGTTCTCTGTGTGCTACGAAATGAACATGAAAGTTACGTGGGCCATGTGTGGATGTCTGATGGTCACTGTGTGTTCTCTGTGTGCTATGCAATGAACATGAAAGTAACGTGGGCCATCTGTGGATGTCTGATGGCGCACTGTGTGTTCTCTGTTTCCTATGCAATGAACATGAAAGTAACGTGGGCCATGTCTGGAAGTTTGATGGCGCGCTGTGTGTTCTCTGTGTGCTACCCAGTGAAAGTGAGAGTGGAATGGGCCATGTCTGATGGCGCACTGTGTGTACTCTGTGTGCTACGCAAAGAACATGAAAGAAACGTGGGCCATGTGTGGATGTCTGATGGAGCACTGTGTGTTTTCTGTGTACTATGCAATGAACATGAAAGTAACGTGGGCCATGTGTGGATGTCTGATGGCGTGCTGTGTGTTCTCTGTGTGCTAAGCAATGAACATGAAAGTAACGTGGGCCTTGTGTGGATGTCTGATGGAGTACTGTGTGTTCTCTGTGTGCTACCCAATGAACTTGAAGGTAACATGGGCCATGTCTGGATGTTTGATGGTGCGCTGTGTGTTCTCTGTGTGCTACGCAGTGAAAGTGAGAGTGGAATGGGCCATGTCTGATGGCGCACTGTGTGTTCTCTGTGTGCTACGCAAAGAACATGAAAGTAACGTGGGCCTTGTGTGGATGTCTGATGGAGCACTGTGTGTTTTCTGTGTACTATGCAATGAACATGAAAGTAACGTGGGCCATGTTTGGATGTCTGATGGCGCGCTGTGTGTTCTCTGTGTGCTACGCAATGAACATGAAAGTAACGTGGGCCATGTGTGGATGTCTGATGGTCACTGTGTGTTCTCTGTGTGCTACGCAATGAACATGAAAGTAACGTGGGCCATGTTGGATGTCTGATGGTCACTGTGTGTTCTCTGTGTGCTAAACAATGATCATGAAAGTAACGTGGGCCTTGTGTGGATGTCTGATGGTGCACTGTGTGTTCTCTGTGTGCTACGCAATGATCATGAAACTAATGTGGGCCTTGTGTGGATGTCTGATGGAGCACTGTGTGTTCTCTGTGTGCTACGCAATGAACATGAAAGTAACGTGGGCCATGTGTGGATGTCTGATGGTCACTGTGTGTTCTCTGTGTGCTACGCAATGAACATGAAAGTAACATGGGCCATGTCTGGATGTTTGATGGCGCGCTGTGTGTTCTCTGTGTGCTACGCAGTGAAAGTGAGAGTGGAATGGGCCATGTCTGATGGCGCACTGTGTTTTCTCTGTGTGCTACGCAAAGAACATGAAAGTAACGTGGGCCTTGTGTGGATGTCTGATGGAGCACTGTGTGTTTTCTGTGTACTATGCAATGAACATGAAAGTAACGTGGGCCATGTGTGGATGTCTGATGGTCACTGTGTGTTCTCTGTGTGCTTTGCAATGAACATGAAAGTAACGTGGGCCATGTGTGGATGTCTGATGGCGCGCTGTGTGTTCTCTGTGTGCTACGCAATGAACATGAAAGTAACGTGGGCCATGTGTGGATGTCTGATGGTCACTGTGTGTTCTCTGTGTGCTACGCAATGAACATGAAAGTAACGTGGGCCATGTTGGATGTCTGATGGTCACTGTGTGTTCTCTGTGTGCTACGCAATGATCATGAAAGTAATGTGGGCCTTGTGTGGATGTCTGATGGAGCACTGTGTGTTCTCTGTGTGCTACGCAATGATCATGAAACTAATGTGGGCCTTGTGTGGATGTCTGATGGAGCACTGTGTGTTCTCTGTGCTATTCAATGAACATGAAAGTAATGTGGGCCATGTGTGGATGTCTGATGGTCACTGTGTGTTCTCTGTGTGCTACGCAATGAACATGAAAGTAACGTGGGCCTTGTGTGGATGTCTGATGGAGTACTGTGTGTTCTCTGTGTGCTACGCAATGAACATGAAGGTAACATGGGCCATGTCTGGATGTCTGATGGTCACTGTGTGTTCTCTGTGTGCTACGCAATGAACATGAAAGTAACGTGGGCCTTGTGGGGATGTCTGATGGTCACTTTGTGTTCTCTGTGTGCTACGCAATGAACATGAAAGTAACGTGGGCCATGTGTGGATGTCTGATGGTCACTGTGTGTTCTCTGTGTGCTACGCAAAGAACATGAAAGTAACATGGGCCATGTTGGATGTCTGATGGTCACTGAGTGTTCTCTGTGTGCTAAACAATGATCATGAAAGTAACGTGGGCCTTGTGTGGATGTCTGATGGCGCACTGTGTGTTCTCTGTGTGCTACGCAATGATCATGAAACTAATGTGGGCCTTGTGTGGATGTCTGATGGAGCACTGTGTGTTCTCTGTGTGCTACGCAATGAACATGAAAGTAACGTGGGCCATGTGTGGATGTCTGATGGTCACTGTGTGTTCTCTGTGTGCTACGCAATGAACATGAAAGTAACATGGGCCATGTCTGGATGTTTGATGGCGCGCTGTGTGTTCTCTGTGTGCTACGCAGTGAAAGTGAGAGTGGAATGGGCCATGTCTGATGGCGCACTGTGTGTTCTCTGTGTGCTACGCAATGAACATGAAAGTAACATGGGCCATGTCTGGATGTTTGATGGCGCGCTGTGTGTTACGCAGTGAAAGTGAGAGTGGAATGGGCCATGTCTGATGGCGCGCTGTGTGTTCTCTGTGTGCTACGCAATGAACATGAAAGTAACTGTAGGAAGGGGGAGGCTCTAGTTGGCGCAGTGCAACACTAGCGACAAGCAGGGACTCTCTCTTCCTCGTCAGGGCTGAGGGTTGCCTTCCAGACAACCTCTGCTTACCCTCTAGGTAGTGTGGCTTAAGCAGTCGTAGGCTAATCTTTGGGGCACATAGGGTTAAACACTTGCAACAGTACACCTTTACAACCAACCCACCACACAACGAAACCAGACTGTATTCTGTAAAAATATATATCTTTATATAGATTTTAAGCAGGCTTGTGAATACAGTCAATGTACTTTATGAAAACGGTTGCAGATTACTTAATTCGGGTTACCACAGTTCTTATGCAGTTCTCTTGAGGCCCGTAGGCCAGTGTTACTCAAAGTTCTTGTGGAGCCGGCGGCTTCCAGGGGATCTGTCCCACGTCGCGTTGCCTTCCCGGGGTCGCTGATCGTTGCGGCTCTTCAGCCGAGCAGGTCACTGGTCATCCGGGGCAGCGGTGTTCTGTGGCGGCAGGGTCCTCTCCTCGTCGTCCGCTCCGACCCTGGAGGCGGCGGTTGTGCGGTGGTGACAAGTGGCAGTACGGTCCCCAAGTGCAGGACGTACCCAGCCAAATGTCGGTGCAGCTGTGGGCTCACAGCTGGGCTGTCGGGCAGGCTACCGACCTTGCGGATTCTCACAGGGCAACTGTCCGTCTTTGCAGGTGAGTGGCTGCTCGTTATGCAGTCACCTCGAGAGCTCGGACCGGACGGGTCCTCCTTTGCTTTGCTCTCGGGCTCCCGGTGCAGTTGCGGTCACGGTGTTCGGGCCAGCGGCGGCTGGTCCTTACTTTGCTCCCGCTGTTGCTGTGGGCCCCGGTCACGGTGGTCAGGTGGATGTCGTTGCCTTGGAGGAGATTCCTCCGTTGGTGCTGCGGCGATGGTCAGCACCCGCAGTCGCTTTCTTCCAAGGGGGTAGCGTCCACTGGTCCTGGGACGCTGGTCAGGGGGCAAGTTCAGTTGCAAGCCCTTGGAGATCTCTTTAGCAGAGTTTGGCACAAGTAGAGCAAAAGTCTTTTCGTAGTCTTTTCTTCTTCCTCTCCTTCAGCAGCAAGGCACCAGACACAGGCAAGAGTCAGCACCCTTCCTTTTCTCTCACGGTCCTTCTCGTAGGGCAGAGTCCTTCTGTGGCCCAAACCGGATCTAATTTTCAAGGAGCAGGGCTCCTTCTTTTATAGGCCAATTCTTTTGTTCTCGCAGGCCAGGGGGGCCTTTGCATAGCCACTCTCAGTTCTGGAGTACCCCGGCGGGTGTACTCCGGCTTCTGCTTTCAGTGTGAGGGACAGGCGCATCAGACGCCCCACAGGAGGTGGAGCCAGCATTGTCTGGACAGGGGTGGCCAGAGTACCTTGTTGATGGGGGCTTCGCCCTTCCTGGGCCAGGTGCCGGCAGAGTCATCCGCCGCTCCCCAGGAGGGTGGAGCCAGCATTGTGGTGGCCGAGCACAGTGACAGTTCGAGTCAAGAGGCACTCCTACCTCCCACTAAGGTGTAATCTGCGCATTCACCACCTGTCATCCCTCCAGCCCTGTCACTCACACATCCCAGACAGTCAGATACACATACCAGCAGAGGCGGCTGAAATGGTTAAGCAAGCAAAGGCTAACTTTCTAAAAGTAGCATTTGCAAACCCAGGATACTAAAATAAACTTGACTACAAGAAATATCTTATCATCCTGAGTTCAGGCATACTAAACATGACTCGCTACCATGCTCCTTGAGCCTGCGGGGATTATAGGGTGTAATGATCCTCGCAGCTCAGTCTGGCCTAATGGAGCAGGTAGCCTTCAATAGTGAAATACGGTCTTGGTTGTAAGTCACTACTAGGACAGGCCACGCATCTCAGGGCTTGTCCTACCTTGCACCTACAACGCACCCTGCCCGCAGGCCTACCATAGGGGTGACTAATATGTAGTCAAGGGAAGGGTCGGTGCTGGCAAGTGGGGACACTTGCCCAGCTAGCGTGACAGTACGAGACCGCACGCGGGTTCTGCGGTCGCAGTTCCCAGACACATCTTTACGGCTGCTTCGGTGGGTGGCGCAACCAGCGCTGCAGGCCCACCAGCAGTATTGGCATCTACAAGCCCCGGCACTCTCTTGTGCACTTTACTAGGGACTAACAGTAAATCCAAAGAACCAATCATGGATACCAATCGCATGTACAATTTACAGTAGGGAGCACTTGCACTGCGGCACGGATCAGCCGTGGCGCAGTGCCCTGAGTATCGGAAAACCAGCAAAACATCGGAGGCACATCAGCAAAAAGTGGAAGGGAGACTCACGCCAAGGTGCCAGGTCTAACAGTAACGTGGGCTATGTGTGGATGTCTGATGGTCACTGTGTGTTCTCTGTGTGCTACGCTATGAACATGAAAGTAACGTGGGCCATGTTGGATGTCTGATGGTCACTGTGTGTTCTCTGTGTGCTACGCAATGATCATGAAAGTAACGTGGGCCTTGTGTGAATGTCTGATGGAGCACTGTGTGTTCTCTGTGTGCTACGCAATGATCATGAAACTAATGTGGGCCTTGTGTGGATGTCTGATGGAGCACTGTGTGTTCTCTGTGCTATTCAATGAACATGAAAGTAATGTGGGCCATGTGTGGATGTCTGATGGTCACTGTGTGTTCTCTGTGTGCTACGCAATGAACATGAAAGTAGCGTGGGCCTTGTGTGGATGTCTGATGGAGTACTGTGTGTTCTCTGTGTGCTACGCAATGAACATGAAGGTAACATGGGCCATGTCTGGATGTCTGATGGTCACTGTGTGTTCTCTGTGTGCTACACAATGAACATGAAAGTAACGTGGGCCTTGTGTGGATGTCTGATGGCCACTGTGTGTTCTCTGTGTGCTACGCAATGAACATGAAGGTAACATGGGCCATGTCTGGATGTTTGATGGTGCGCTGTGTGTTCTCTGTGTGCTACGCAGTGAAAGTGAGCGTGGAATGGGCCATGTCTGATGGCGCACTGTGTGTTCTCTGTGTTCTATGCAATGAACATGAAAGTAACGTGGGCCATGTGTGGATGTCTAATGGAGCACTGTGTGTTCTCTGTGTGCTACGCAATGAACATGAAAGTAACGTGGGCCATGTTGGATGTCTGATGGTCACTGTGTGTTCTCTGTGTGCTATGCAATGAACATGAAAGTAACGTGGGCCATCTGTGGATGTCTGATGGTCACTGTGTGTTCTCTGTGTGCTATGCAATGAACATGAAAGTAACGTGGGCCATCTGTGGATGTCTGATGGCGCACTGTGTGTTCTCTGTTTCCTATGCAATGAACATGAAAGTAACATGGGCCATGTCTGGATGTTTGATGGTGCGCTGTGTGTTCTCTGTGTGCTACGCAGTGAAAGTGAGCGTGGAATGGGCCATGTCTGATGGCGCACTGTGTGTTCTCGGTGTTCTATGCAATGAACATGAAAGTAACGTGGGCCATGTGTGGATGTCTGATGGTGCGCTGTGTGTTCTCTGTGTGCTACGCAGTGAAAGTGAGAGTGGAATGGGCCATGTCTGATGGTCACTGTGTGTTCTCTGTGTGCTACGTAATGATCATGAAAGTAACGTGGGCCTTGAGTGGATGTCTGATGGAGCACTGTGTGTTCTCTGTGTGCTACGCAATGATCATGAAAGTAATGTGGGCCTTGTGTGGATGTCTGATGGTCACTGTGTGTTCTCTGTGTGCTACGCAATGAACATGAAAGTAACGTGGGCCTTGTGTGGATGTCTGATGGTCACTGTGTGTTCTCTGTGTGCTACGCAATGAACATGAAAGTAACTTGGGCCCTGTCTGGATGTCTGATGGCGCGCTGTGTGTTCTCTGTGTGCTACGCAATGAACATGAAAGTAACTTGGGCCCTGTCTGGATGTCTGATGGCGTGGCCTTTGTTCTCTGTGTGCTACACAATGAACATGAAAGTAAATGGGCTAAGTCTGAATGTTTGAAAGCAGCCTTGTTTTCTCTGTGTGCTACACAATGAATGTGACATCGGTCACGTCTGGATTTCTTTTTTTTTATAAAACTTTTTTTTAAAGACAAGGTCACACCGGTTAGACAGTGTACAAACATAGGTGCCAGAGGGTGGTTCGCTGGTACAGTTTCAACCACAGACATGTGTACATAGCCTGTTACAAACTGTTTACATTTGATCAAAGTGAGACTATTCTACCCCGGATCATGTTTCCGTCTGGGCTGCAGAGGATCAACATTCCCTCCCCTATACCCATTCCAGATTTCTCAAATTTGTGTCCATTTGTTGTGTCCTTGGTTTCATACACTGTCCTCTCCGTTAACATGCACGGGTCCATGTCATTTTCCCATGCTATCAGTGATGGTGGTTCCTGCGCCCTCCACAATCTCACTATAGTCCTTTTGGCAATTATCATTCCCAGTGTCACCCATGTTCTCTCTTTAGTGTTTAAGTCTGTAGGGCCCCATATATTCAGGAGACACAGCTTTATATTACAATCAATCTTGTTGCCCGCTACTTACTCCATACATTTAGTTACGCACTATATATAAAACTTTATGAATAAAAGTAAGACCAGTACCCCTATATAGCCAGACATTCCCAGAGCACATGTACAAAAGTGCCCTCCTGCCCACATCTCGTGCGTCCTGCGTCAGTGCTGTAGCCCATCTTCACCAACATCGGTCCCGCAAGATATATTCTATAGAGTATCTTCAGTTGTATACATCTAAGCCTAAAGGACATGGCTGTTTCTCTAGGAGAGGGTCAGACATGTTGTTGATAAGCTTTTTGTATCTCAACGAAATTGATCGCCCCTTGCAGTGCGTGTCTGATCTGTAGGTACCTAAAGAGTTCTGTGTCAGTGAGGTCGTATTCCAACTGCAGTTGGGCAAAGGAGACTACCCCTCCCGCCTTCCATATATCCCCAACATGGAGATGCCTATTAAACCCCACCGGTCGAAACCTTTGGTGTGTCTTAAATTGCCAAGTAACTCAGCGCCCCAGAGTGGGTTGATCAGTGTGATCTTACCCTCCCAGTCCAGGCTCGTTGTGGGGGCGAGCCACACTTGGACTGCATGTCCAGTGGGCTCCAATAATTTCTATTTAGTAGGGTTAGCATAAAGCCCTCTTGTAAAACCTCCCCCTATGGGCGGCCATCTATCCATGTGAAATCCTGAATCTCCCTGCGGCCTTTTACGTACATTGATTTATCGCAGTGAGTTGCGCCCCCCAGAAGTATCTCTGGATATCTGGGAGGCCGATTCCCCCATTATACCATTCTCTCGTCGGCTTTTGAATCGATATTCTGGGTGGTTTTCCCTCCCACAAAAGCTTTCTTAGGACACTTTCTATAGATTTAAAGTGTTCTGCTCCTACTCAATTGGGCACGTTCTGCAAGACATATAAAAACGAGGAAGGGACATCATTTCGACTAGGCCTGCACCCCCCAGCAGGGACAGTAGAAGTGATATCAAATGCAAGACATCACTCCTGAGTCTTTGCAACGCGGGGAGAAGGTTATGTTCGTAAAAGTGAGTTGGGTCCTTAGAGACCTGGATCCCCAGATATTTCGATCCTGTTTCTGCTTCAGTAATAGTGAATCCAGGCGATTAGTGAAGGCAGGCGATTTTCCACCGAGAACATAGATGACTGACTAGGACCAATTAATCTTATATTCTGAGAACCTTCCCAATACTATAAAAATATGTTACGTATGTTACACTCTATTCAGGGGTGCTGCCAGTGACACCATGTATAGTAAAATATCATTGACATACAATGAAATGCGGTCTTCCCAGACTTCAGCCCACCTGAGCCCTCTAATAATAGGGTCTTTCCGTATCCCCATGGCCAATGGCTCCAGCACAAGGGTGAAGAGCAATGGGGAAATGGGGCAATCCTGCCTGGTACCTCTTCTGAGTGTGAATATTGGGGATTTTCGGTATTGACCACTATTTGGGCCAAAGGTTCCTCATATAGGAGATGCACCCATCTCGGAAAGCCCAGTCCACATCCCAGCTTCCTCAATACTGAGGACATATAGGACCATTTGATCGTGTCTAACGCCATGGCTGCATCAAGAGATACCACCACTGCGTCCTTTATCATATTAGCCCGATCCAGTATACCCTGTAATCTCCGCAAATTAAGAGAGGTATTTCTGACTGGCATAAAGCCAGACTGGTGAGGTTGCACTAGCGTTGTGATAACTCATAGTAAACAAGTAGCGACTACTTTTCCCAGGATCTTGGCTTCTGCATTAGGCAGCGATATTGGCCTATAGGAGGAACATAATACTTGGGTTTCCCACTCTTGTGAATGACCACTATGGTTGCTAACCGCTGGTCAATTTAGAGCCTTCCTGCTTCACGACTCCTGAAACGTTTTAGTCAAATATGGCGCTATTTTACTCTGGGCAAGTTTATATAGTTCAGTGTGCAAGCCATTGGGGCCTGACACCTTGCCCACTTGCGGGTTTCGTATGGCATTTTCTTCCTCTGTACTCTCTAGGTCTTTTTCCAGGTCTAACCGTTCCTCAACTGAGAGCATGGGTAAAGAAATATCTCGCAATAAAGAGAGCGCATCTGCTTCTGTGTTAGACGTCTGGGACGTGTAAATACTACAATATTATTCCCAAAATGTATTCTTAATAGCCTGCGGTTGAGTGATTCTATTAATGGACTCCTCCACGAATTCTACTACCACTCTATTGGCCTGCTCTCTGCTGTCTAGCCAGGCCAGCAGTTTCCCGGCCATATCACCAACCTCATAGATTTTACTGAGCGTTGCTCTGTGTTGTGCTTTGGCTGCATCAGTGGCCAGAGCTAAATATTATTTTGTTTTTAGTCGCAGGGCTTGTCGTACCTCGTCTGAGTTCATATGTTGGAGTTTCCCTTCCATTTCCAGAATTCAGTTTCTAATTTCACTAGCACTGCCTGTTTTTCTCTCTTGATTCCAGTGATCTGAGAGATAGCCGCACCTCATATCACGACCTTGTAGGCCTCCCACAATATCCACGCTGATTCAACTGAGTGCTCTTTTTCCTGAATGTAAAACTCTGTGTTGCATACAATTGTTTCTTGCATCTGGGGGATCTTGTGATACCATGCATTATTCGGGGTTATCCTCCCTATTTGTGGCTCCCCCACCTCTATCCGGACCCAGATGGGCAAGAGATCTGATTGGTCCGCCTGTGTTATAATATAATCTATCCTTGACATACTGTGGTGGGCCCCCGAGTAGAATGTGTATTGCTGTTCCGTGGGATGGAGTGCCCTCCAAGTATCCACTACACCCATTGCTCCCAGACAATTATGGATTTGTGTACGAGCAGGCGGACGGTCTCTTGGGGGCCAGCGATCTAGCCTATCTGAGACGACTGAGTTGAAGTTGCCTCCAATCACAAGTCTCCCCTCAGACCGGGAGAGTAGATCAGCCAGATCTTTGAAGGCCAGGGCTTGAAGGCCAGGTGGTATGTATATAGAGACTAGATTTAGTATACTCCCCTCCCATCTCCCAGAGGTTGCCACAGATCTACCAAATTGGCCGTCCATATGCGAGCAGTTGTCATCTGAAATTGTTTTCTGAGTCATTATACCCACACCCTGAGACCCAGAGCTGAATACAGAGTGTGCCACTAATTTGAACCCCCCATCTTCTCAGAGCCTTGCATGCGTTACCCAGTAAGTGTGTCTCTTGGAGTAAAATCACGTAGGGTGTGTGTAGTTTCATATATTGAAGCACTACGCACTATTCAACTTGTTGCCCAACCTGTTGACATTCCAGGACATTAATTTAAGTCCGTGTGTCACTGGAGACCCCATGTCTGCGTAACGCCCTAATCTGTTCTGTCAGGGGAGTCCCCACGTTTGTCCCACTTTCTTGGTTAGCTACTTTCATCCAGCCAGCCTTGCCCAGCGCCAGTTTAATTACGTTGAGTGTACAAATTGCAATGGAACTTTGTTGACGCCTCTTGTCAACCTTGTCTGAATTGTTAACAAACCCAACTGAGCAATCCCCCCCTCCTGTCTCCGTTTGGTTCGAACTGCACCCCAGTACGTTCGATCTTGAGTGTGTTGAAGTTTCTCAGTGACAGGAATCCCACCCCCATCAGACAGTAACTGCACCCCCCTCCATGCATGGCGGTCTCAGAACATCCTGCCACCCCAACTTTGCAGAGTGTCTATTGCCCACCCCTTATATTCGTGGTTCGTATGCCAACCTCACACCCATTCAGTCATGACTTTAGTGAAATACTGAGTCAATGTTTCAATTCCCCGGACAACCCAGTCCTCTTTTCCAATGTGCAGACCCAAGTCCCTGCTGGTGGACAGTCTTTAACATCATCCACTGCAAAAAGTATTTGGCCATCTTGGGAGTTGAGTCCATCTGTGGCCCAAAGGAAGGGTTGTGATACACTTTGTACTATCACAATAAGGATACATACCAGTTATTTATTTATGCCGTCGGTCATCAGACTCTTGCCAGGTGCGGACCCCGTAATATGCTCCACCAGAATCTGCCCCTGTCTGCCTCTTTGGTTTTGGTGGTTCTTCCCCACTGCTCAGCATCCATCGAGCCAGTCCCATGCCTCCTCAGGGGTGTTGAAGAACCATATCATACCCTCTGCTTCCACTTGCAGCCTAGCTGGGAAGAGCGTAGCATATTTGATGTATTTTTCCCACAGGGCTCTTTTAATTTTGAGGAAGCTGCATCATTGGCATTGGACCTTGAGCGTGAGGTCAGGAAAGAAGGTCAGTTTACTATTTCCAAGTTCAATTGATGGTGTTGTTCGAGCAGTTTGTAAAATAATATCTCTGTCTCTGTAGTTGCAGACTCTTGCTACTATGTGCCTTGGGGGTGCTCCAAGTTTAGGTCTACCTCTGGGCACTCTGAGTGCCTATTCGATCGTGAAGAATTTTGACAATCTTGTGGGATGTAGATAGTTTATGACCAGTTCTTCTACAAACAAGTCCACTGCTTGCCCCTCAGCGAACTCCAGGAATTCGCGCATTATTGTGCCTTGAACGCCCCTCATGTTCATCAAGCTAGGCTTTTATCCTGTCACTACGGGTCTGTAGGTCAGTCACCCTTTGTTGATGTGTCATTAATTAGGGAACTGGTGGTTGATTTGACTTCTTTAATTTTAGAGTTCATATTGTGCATACCTGCTTGTATTAAGGAAACTCTGTAGATACCGAGTCAATCCTGGTCTCGAGTGACGTTCATACCATCGTGATGGCCGTCATTATATCTTGGAGGTTCAGTTCTGGCGAGACATCACCATCTTGTTGTTTCTATGGCAGGTCATCCTCTTCTTTGTTCCTTGGGCCTGCTCCCTTTATCCAAGCGTATTTGTTCAGTTAAGCCTGCTTAGAGAACTTGGTACTCTGACCCCCAGCCAATATGTGTCTCTATGGACACTGGAGATAATTGGTGAATAGTGTCCGAACGGCTACTGTCCGTTACCAGCTCTAGATATCAAGTCTTTGTCAGAGTGCCAGGATGGTGTGGATAGTTCTGCTGGTCATTCCGCTGTCTGATGCGTACTCTCAACGTTACGCCTCTCGCCGCATGGGTTGTCTTACTCTAATAGCCGAAACACCTTTTTCATGGCCCCTAGCTTGCTGGAGTGTCACAGAGCTCACTAGTACCCCTCGGTGTCTGTGCCGTGAGGTACAGGGTATTATTTGGATCCACTAGAGCTGGTAACCCTCTCAGGGTGTGGAAGCCTCCAAGTCTGTATAAACCACTGGACCCCCAATGAGTTGCTGGCAGAATGGCAGCTATGCGACTGCAGCCCCGGTCAATACGTTAGGCCAACAACGCCAAAAGGTCAGAGCAGAAGCCCATGAGTAGGGAGCGGCAACATCACGGCAACTACACGGGATCATGTAATCTTTGTAGTGGGTGGTGCATTAAATGAACGCAGCAGAAATTAACTTTTGAGGGAAACGTATTACACACCCCACACTCACTGTAGCACCAGGAGGACTGCAGAGATATATCATGTCAGCGTTTCTTGTTTGGGGCACTTCAGGATGACTGCCAGAAGGGATGGGACAACCGATCAGGAGCCCCAACCTTGGGCCTCGGCCGAAGAGTCGTCTGGTCCTTGCGGTCACCCCACAGCAGTCACCGGGCAATTTAAGATTACATTAGGGCCTCCGTTGGCCCCGTGAACTTCAAATTCAATGCCAAGAACAGATTCAATCGGCAGCTACGAGGTGCCCCCGTCACAGAACTTAATTGGACACCTCAAGGCAGGCAGACCCCTGAGTGCGCCATCCCGCCACACCTCCGAGCGCCGCTGCTGGTAGCAGTTATGGGTCAGGGAGCTTACGAGCAAGGAGCATGATCGGGCTCACCAAAGGCTGCATACCCCTCCGATTACACCACTAGGCCCTTCCTCACGCACCGACACTCTCTGCAGTTGTCGAAATCCAGGCGCCCGTCCTCCACTACGCGAGCTGCGTAGTCAGGCCTGTCATCTGCGCTATTGAGTCGTTCTCTGCCTCAGCTTGGTCAAATTTGCCCTGTCCCTCACTCAGGTTATTTTAGGTGGGCTCTGGTACCGTAAAATGCGATTCTTTGTGCAGTATCTCTATATTATTGGACGGATTTTTGTGAGGAACGGGTGTGTTTGGTCGGAGCAGCTCTTGGTTGCGGCCATCTTGCTTGCCGGTTGGCCACGTCCCCCCACATCTGGGTATTTGATGTCTCACCTTGTGTCCTCTCTGTGCTATGCAATGTACATGAAAGTGAGGTGGGCCGTGTCTGGGTGTTTGTTTTCCATTCCCACCAAGGAGGGAGTGCAGTTTGTGCTCTCAATCCTTGTACCTTGGGGTGCAGCTGTCATCATTTACATGACTGTTTCAACCGAGCAGAAGAAATTCTGCCAACTAGTTGCAGGAGTGAGAACTAATTTATCATCTGCTGTAAGCCAAAGCTATGGCCATCGATGCGGGTCCTGTGTGAAGCATGAAGCTGGCCACATGCGGGCCCCTTTGGTGCAGCTGTGCATTCACCACAGATACAGCATTTATAGCATACCACTCCCTGTAGACTTCTTGCACCTTTGCCTGTGCTCTCTTGTCTCTACTTAAGATGGGGCACAGTGGGGTGCAGTTTGCTGGTTCAAACACATAGAGATCAGGTCAACACCATGTTGTGTTGGGTGGCCCAGGGCCTCAGGAATGTCCGAGAGGTGCAGGAATGGCCAGGAGGCTGAGGAATGGCTATGAGGCTCAGGAATGGACCAGAGGCTGAGGAATGGGCCAAAGGCACAGGAGTGGGTCAGGGACTCAGAAATGACCTACCGGCAGAGGAATGGGCTAGACTTTCAGGGATGGCCCAGAGGCCCAGGAATGGCCCATATGTTCAGAAATGGCCCAGAAGCACAGAAATGGCCAAGAGGTATACAAACGCCCCAGAGGCTCAGGAGTAGCCCAGAAGCAGAGAAATGGCCCAGAGGCACAGGAATGGCAAATCTATGCATTTAACCCTTCCATCCGTGCATTCAACCCTTTAATCTGTGGATTTAATCCTTCCATCCATGCATTCAACCCTTTAATATGTGCATTTAACCCTTCTATCCGTGCATTCAACCCTTTAACCCATGCATTTAACCCTTCCATCCGTGCATTCAACCCTTTAATCAGTGCATTTAACCCTTCCATCCGTGCATTCAACCCTTTAATCTGTGCATTTAACCCTTCCATCCATGCATTCAACCCTTTAATCTATGCATTTAACCCTTCCATCCGTGCATTCAACCTTTTAATCTGTGCATTTAACCCTTCCATCTGTGCATTCAACCCTTTAATCTGTGCATTCAACCCTTTAATCTGTGCATTTTACCCTTCCATCCGTGCATTCAATCCTTTAATCTGTGCATTCAGCCCTTTAATCTTTGCATTCAACCCTTCAATCTGTGCATTCAACACTTCCATTTGTGCGTTCAACCCTTCCATCCGTAAGTTCAGTCCTTCCATCTCTGCATTCAACCCTTCCATCTGTGCATTCAACCTTTCCATCTATGCATTCAACCCGTCCATCTGTGCATTCAACCCTTCCAGCTATATACCCAACCCATCCAGCTATATATTCAACCTTTCCAGCTGTACATTCAACACTTCCATCTGTGCAGTCAACCCTTCCAACTATGCTTTCAACCCTTCCAACTATGCATTCAACCCTTCCAACTATACATTCAACCTTTTCATCTATGCATTCAGCCCTTCCGTGTGTGCATTCAACCCTTGCAGCTATACCTTCAATCTTTCTCTCTGTCCAGTCAACTCTTACATCTATACATTCAACCCTTCTATCTGTGCATTCAACTTTCCCATCTGTGCATTCAACTTTCCCATCTGTGCATTCAACCCTTCCATCTGTGTGTTCAACCCTTCCACCTATGCATTCAACACTTCCAGCTATATATCCAACACTTCCAGCTGTACATTCAACCTTTCCAGCAGGGCATTCAACCCTTCCACCTGTGCATTTACTTTTCCAGCTATACATTCAAACCATCCATCCGTGCATTCAATCCTTCCATATGTGTTTAACACTTCCACCTGTGCATTCAACCCTTCCATCTGTGCACTCCACCTTTCCATCAGTGCTTTCAAACCTTTAATCTGTGCATTCGACTCTTCTATCTGTGCATTGAACTCTCCTATCTGTGCATTCAACTCTTCCATCTGCGTGTTCAACCCTTCCATCTATGCATTTAACCCTACTATCTGTATGTTCATCCCTTCCATCTGTGTGTTCAACACTTCCACCTTTGTGTTCAACCCTTCCATCTGTGCATTCAACCTTTCCATCTGAGTGTTCAACCCTTCCATATGTGCGCTCAACCCTTCCATATGTGCGTTCAACCCTTCCATCTGTGCATTCAACCCCTACAGCTATGCAATCAACTCTTCCATCTGTGCACTCAACCCTTCCATCTGTGCATTCCACCCTTCCTGCTATGCATTCAACCATTCCATCTGTGCATTCCACTCTTCCGTCTGTGCATTCAACCCTTCCATCTATATATCCAACCCTTCCAGCTATACATTCAACCTTTCCAGCTGTACATTCAACCTTTCCAGCTGTACATTCAACCCTTCCATCGAGGCCATTCTAGGCTTATTTTCCATCAACCTAAGCATCAACATGTCAGCCCTCTGATGAAGAGTCTTCATTGGCTCCTGGTGGCCAAACGCTGTGTATTCAAATTGGGATGCACCATTTTTAAAGCCCTCGCTGGCCAGGGTCCATCTTTTATCTCTTCTAGAATCTATTGCTATACCCCCGTATGCGAACTCCGCTCCTTCCACCTCAATCCGCTCATGATCCCCACCTTAAAATGCAAAAAACATGGTGGCCTCAGATTCTCCTTCCTGGCCCCCTATTTTTGGAACTCTCTCCCGACCGGACTGAGATCCGTAACCTCCTACACCCAATTCAGGACACTTCTCAAAACCTTTCTTTTCTCACAAGCATATAAGTAAAGCTCCTGTCATCATTCTGCTGCCGTCCTCCCGCCCTCAGCACCATGGAACCGCTTGGTGTGAGCACGCTCTAGAAATAATTTTACCATAACATAACTTCCATCTGTGCAATCAACCCTTCCATCTATGCATTCATCCCTTCCATCTATGCATTCAACCCTTCCAACTATGCATTCAACTCTTCCAGCTATGCATTCAACCCTTCCCACTGTGCATTCAACCCTTCCATCTATGCAGTCAACCCTTCCATCTATGCATTCAACCCTTCCAACTATGCATTCAACCCTTCCAGCTATGCATTCAACCCTTCCCACTGTGCATTCAACCCTTCCATCTATGCAGTCAACCCTTCCATCTATGCATTCAACCCTTCCAACTATGCATTCAACCCTTCCAACTATGCATTCAACCCTTCCAACTATGCAGTCAATCCTTCCAACTATGCATTCAACCCTTCCAGCTATGCATTCAACCCTTCCAGCTATATATCCAACCCTTGCAGCTATATATCCAACCCTTCTAGCTGTACATTCAACCCTTCTGTGCATTCAACCCTTTCATCTATGCATTCAACCCTTCCAACTATGCATTCAACCCTTTCAACTATGCTTTCAACCCTTCCAGCTATACATTCAACTCTTTCATCTATGCATTCAACTCTTACATCTATACATGCAACCCTTCTATCTGTGCATTCAACCCTTGCAGCTATGCCTTCAATCCTTCCATCTGTTCATTCAACTCTTACATCTATACATGCAACCCTTCTATCTGTGCCTTCAACCCTCCCATCTGTGCATCCAACTCTTCCATCTGTGTGTTCAACCCTTCCATCTGTGCATTCAACCCTTCTATCCGTATGTTCATCCCTTCCATCTGTGTGTTCAACCCTTTCACCTGTGTGTTCAACCCTTCCATCTGTGCGTTCAACCCTTACAGCTATGCATTCAACTCTTCCATCTGTGCACTCAACTCTTCCAACTGTACATTCAGCCCTTCAATCAGTGCATTCAACCCGTCTACCTGTACAGTCAATCCTTCCAGCTATGCATTCAACCCATCCATCCGTGCATTCAACCCTTCCATCTGTGCATTCCACCCTTCCATCTGTACATTCAACCCTTCCATCTGTACATTCAACCCTTCCATCTGTGCATTCAACGCTTCTATCTGTGCATTCAACTGTCCCATCTATATATTCAACCCTTCCATCTCTGCATTCAAGCCTTCCATCTATACATTCAGCCCTCCATCTGTGCATTCAACCCTTCCATCTGTGCATTCAACCCTCCTATCCATACATTCAACCCTCCCATCTGTGCATTCATCCCTCCCATCTATACATCCAACCCTTCCATCTGTGCATTCAACTCTCCCATCTATACCTTCAACCCTTCCATCTGTGCATTCAACCCTTCCATCCGTTCATTCAACCCTTCCATCTGTGCATTCAACGCTTCTATCTGTGCATTCAGCTGTCCCATCTATACATTCAACCCTCCCATCTATACATTCAACCCTCCGATCTGTACATTCAACCCTCCCATCTATACATTCAACCCTTCGATCTGTGCATTCAACCCTCCCATCTATACATTCAACCCTTCGATCTGTGCATTCAACCCTCCCATCTGTGCATTCATTCCTCCCATCTATACATTCAACCCTTCCATCTGTGCATTCAGCCCTCCATCTGTGCATTCAACCATCCCATCTATACATTCAACCCTTCCATCTGTGCATTCAACCCTTCCATCTGTGCATTCAACCCTCCCATCTATACGTTCAACCCTTTCACCTTCTGCCATTCTTTCGTCTTTCTTTACATTTACGTTTTCATGATCTATTCTTCCCTGTGTGGGTCCCTGTGGTGTCAGCCAGCCCCACACGCCTCTGCCAGGGTTTTCATCAGCATCTTGTCTGCAGGTGGAAGGGGCCACAAACAACCAATGAATGAATGTTTTAGTGAGGTCCAGTTCACCAGCCATGGCCCAAATAGCAGTCCCTGATGGAGCTGCTAGAGCGGGGGCCACTGGGCCCTGCCCAGCAGCCCTGCACTGCCCCGATGGACTAAATCACTGCCCAGCAGCCCTTTACTTGCCGATGGAATTGCTAGAGCGGGGGTTACTATGCCACTGCCCAGCAGCTGTTTACTGCCCCGAAGGATCTGCTAGAGTGGGGGGGGGGGTCACAACACCACTACCCAGCAGCCCTTCAATGTGCCGTTGAACTATGTCACTGCCCAACAGCAATTCACTGTCCTAATGGTCTTCACCACTGCACAACAGTCCTTATAATGTCCCGATAAAGCTGCTAGAGCGGGGGACACTACGCCACTGCCCATCAACCCTTCACTGCCCCGATGAAGTTACTAGAGGGGGATTGACTAGTCCACTACCCAGAAGCCCTTTAATGCCCCGAAGGACTTCATCAGTGGCCAGCAACCCTTTCACTGCCCTAACGAAGATGCTAGAGTGGGGGTCACCACACCACTGCACAAGAGCGGTTTACTGCCCCAATGGAGCTGCTATAGCCAGGGTCTCTACACCAGTCCAGCATCTGTTTACTACACTCTTGGACTACATAACTGCCCAGCGGCTCTTTACTGCCCCAATGAAGCTGCCAGAGCAGGGGTCACTCTACCACTACTCAGCAACCCTTTACTGCCCCGATGGAGCTGCTAGAGTGCGGGCCTCTAAGCCACTGCCCAGCAGCCCATCACTGCCTCCTTAACTACGCCACTGCTCAGCAGCCAGCCCTTTTACTGCCCAATAAAGTTACTAGATATTAGAGTCACTGCGCCCTTGCCCAGTAGCCCTTCTACTGCCCCCGTAAACCAGCTGGAGTGGGGGTCACTAAACCACCGCCCATCAGCCCTTTAATGCCCAAAGGACTTCGTCAATATCCTGCAGCCCTTCACTGCCCCAATGGAGCTGCTAAGGCGGGGGTCACTGCACCTCTGCCCAGCAGCCATTCACTGCCCCGATGGAGCTGCTAGAGTGGGTCACAATGCCACTGCCCGGCAGCCCTTTTACTGCCCAATGAAGCTACTGGATTGAGGGACCCAAGGTCACTGCCCAGCAGCCCGTTTACTGCCCCATGAAGTTACAAGAGTAAGATTAACTACTCTACTACTCAGCAGCCCTTTACTGCCCCGAAGGACTTCATCAATGTCCTGCAGCCCTTCACTGCCCCAATGGAACTGCTAGAGCGGGGGTCACTATGCCACTGCCCAGCAGCTCTTCACTGCCCTGATAAAACTGCTACAAAAGGAGTCACTACACCAATGCCCATGAACCTTTCTCTGCTCCAATGGACTACGTCACTACCTAGCAGCCCTTTACTGCTCGGATGGAAGTGCTAGAGCGGGGGTCACTATGCCATTGCCCAGCAGAACTTCACTGCCACGATGGAGCTTCTAGAGCGGGGGTCACTACGCCCCTGCATAGTAGCCCTTCTACTGTCCAGATGAATCTGCTAGAGTGGGGGTCAACACGCCACCTTCCAGCAGCCTATCACTGCCCAATGGAGCTGCTAGGGTGGTGGTCACCACCACCTTAAGGGGCTGTAAGTAGATATTAAAAAGCCTGGGGCTCAGCGTCGACCCCTGTGGGACTCCATGATGGGCAGCATATTCCCGAAAGCTGTAGGGGGATGAAGTAACCTGAAATGATCTGCCATCCTGAAGTAATTTGAACAAATCAAAAGCAGAGCCACCAATACCGATTTTCTACAAGCGACGCAGCAGGATCTCATGGGATACCGTATCGAATGCAGCGCTGAGGTCACAGAAGATCAAAGCTGAAGAGTTTCCTTCATTTAGAGCTTCGTAAATGTTGCGTCACCGCCAGCAAGGCGGATTCAGAGCTATGACGTGATCTAAAACCATTCTGAGAAGAGTCCAATATCTCGTTGGAGTCTAAGAACCTCATACCGATGGAGTTCACATAAGAGTTGGTGGCTTTAGCCGACAACGGGAGCCGAGATATGGGACGATAATTTTCAGGTTTGGATGCGTCCAAAGAGGGTTTTTTTTTTAGCAACGGGGCAACTTTGGTCTGCTTCCATGTAGCAGGTAGTGTGGCTCAAATCAAAGATAAGTTGATCAGCTCATCACAGGGAACATCCTTCACAACGCTGTCAAAACACCGCGGTGCCATTACGACATGTCTTTTACAACGCAAGTCGTTACCACAATTTGCGCTGGAGGGCGCTCTAGACTAAGGAATAGTAGATTGCCTATTCCAACACCTTCCCTACTGTACGTAGGCTGGAGTTGGAATAGTAAATCTTACTATTCCTAAGTCCAGCACCCTACAGCGCAAGTCGTGGTAACGACCTGCGTTGTAAAAAATGCGTTGTGATGTACCGCGATCCTTTTGATCGCGTTGTAACCATACAACCCTCACCACAGGCTGGTAAAGGATGTTTTTGAAATGAACGAAACTGGCCTGGTTTCATAGGGTCAGCTGGGGAAGCTGCTTTAATTTTATTGCAAATGGACTTAACCTCTATCAGAGATGGTGGAGGAAAGGAGAGCAATGCCCCTTCCTCACCGTTCGCTTTGCCCCTCATCCCTTCCTTACCTCTCACGTTGCCACTCGTGTTTGGGAAGTTTTTGTAAATGCTCTCCAGCTTGTTAGTGAAACAGATAGCCAGCTCATCACACTGAGATGATGGAAGGTCTGGCTACCGAATTGTGGTACTTCATGTCATTAAGGAGGGCGAATATGGTTTTTGAGGGGTTACTACTGATCCAGTGGAAGGCCAAGGTTGAACATTTCACAAAACCAAATATTTCATGGGGCCCATACACATATACCCAAGTGTTCATTCTCACTCCCTGGCTAAACCGCAGGGGGTCAAGTTTTATCATTCACCTACGTTCTGATTAGTTCATTCCCTGTGAACACAAAATAGTTTAAAAATAAAACTCAATGCCTAACTAATCTTCACAAATCAACACTCTTTCCTCCGATCAATGGACCATTACTTGAGTTAGTTGATGGTGATATTAACAACTATTTAACTAATCCACAAATCTCAGTAAAATAACCACATCTCTGGGTAGGATTCATAAGCTTTATCTAAGATTTCAATCATAAATCGAACGCCCGTTAATATAGATTCACAGTGCAAACTCCATCATTCTTTACATGGGAGAGAAAAAACTCATTAAGCAAATACATTCATTGACACAGAATTCATTCAACAAATCAAATGCAAAGAGAGTGGATAGATGTAGAGACAAAAGGCACATAATAAAATACCTTTGCAAAGAAATATGCAAATTCTGAGACAAAACGATAATTACCAAATAGAACGACTGAAAACCACCCCTCTGGCCAAAGGACTGGTGGAGGTCTCCTGAATTAGGATCAGGAGACAAAGAACTTTAGGACAGGATTAGGACAGGGTAGATACTTACTAGACTTCTCTATAAACCCGACGCACCAGGGCACTTCCCTCTCTTACACTCTCTCCCTCCTCGATGTTCTTCCAGAATCTTCGAATCTAATCAGGCTGTCATTCGGATCTGAATCTTCCCAGTCTGCTCTATCTTCTTTTCTGCTAGCAGCCCTCGCCTCTCTTTCTCTCTAAGCATCACTGTGTGTCTAATTAACTTAAGTCATTCTAGTTATAGTCTTTATTTTTACATGTCTCACCCTCAAAAGTTGTACATATTGATGGAATACAGAATACGATTGGACAGGCTAGGGGAGTTTTCATCACACCATGCTGACATATTCATCTTTATTAAAGTTCTTATTGTCTTGCAAACCCTTCCCCTTTAGCTCATTCACAACTTTTAATTCTCATACATGTATTGTTGCAATATTTGATAACATTTAATACAGTCTCCATGGTCGAGGGATACACATCTCCTCTCTCTCACGTCTTCTGTCCTTGCTCTTTGGCAGCTATTCAGCTTAGCGGTCATTAGGTCACATTGCGAATCCACTGAGCATGCGCGGCTCCTTTTCCTCCAGTGCCATTTTCCTCCCTCTGCTAATGACGGCACAGGCTCAAATGTACACTATTAATAAAAGAATCATAAACAGATATTATTTTCTCAAACATATAATTTTCACTGTCCACCACCCACTTCTACTCTATGCCATGTTAGTAATAGTTCTCTAAGCAAAGGCATTAACAACCGCAACATTCTTTTAAGTTCAAGTAAGCATATGCCGGGCATGTGGCTCCTCGAGACCACGTTAGTCCTTCCTACGCATGCGTGAGGTTTTTCCCTCTCAAAGCGAGTTAGTCATGTTATCTCTACCTAATTCTGGTTTGCACATGTGCAAAGCGTTTTTGCAAATGTAAGCAGATTTTAGTCGCTTTACATTTTATTCCTCATTAATTAAGCATGCGTAAAGCTTTTCTCCCACGTGTCGGTGTCCGGTGTATATTAGTTTTCGTCTCATCTACAGTTTAAACAGTTAGTGAAAGTTAATGAGGGATTTCTCCGAGCAAGTTTTGTTTTCTGGAATCCTTGCTCCATCACTACTATCTTTGCTTTTGGAGGCAAAGTAGCCAGCCCTGGACTTCCGTAGCTTTAATGGATGCACGATATTGTCTTTTAGCCTCCAGATCGTAAGATCGTCTCCAAGCCGGTCTAGCAACTTGCAGTTTTTTCTTGCAAGGGTCAAGAACGCATTAATCCACGGTTTAGTCTTGTTGGACTTGGCCCTTCTGGCAGGTTCACCCCTAAACTTTTTGCTTTTGATATATAAGGTGGTGCTAGTGATTTTTGGCTTCTGCACACTTTACCACTGTGTCCCAGGGTAAAGTGCGTGCGTGTAATGGGGTTGGCCTGCCCTCCCAGAGGAATGCATGGGGAATGAATGTGTCCCTGGTAGTTCCTGATGCGTGGGGTGTGCAAGCTCGAGTTTTGTATATGCGGACTCGTGTGATTAAATGCTGTGCGGTGATGTGTGCGGCATGATTGTGTCTAGTGTGGAAGTGCCACATCTAGAAGTTGGCCTGTCTGTGTAAATTATGTGAATTGGCTGTCTGGCTTGTGATTGGCTGGATCTGGCTTGTGAGCCTGGCTCCATGAGTCATGGTGGGTCTGCCCCAGTGGTGAATGGGAGATCTGCATGTTGATGGCTGGGGAGGAGTGCACCTGGGACCTGAATAGGGCTAGGCTTTCCCCACACAATGCTGGCTCTGCCCCCTGTGGTGCGTCCAATGTCCCTAGCCTGGCCACTGAATGGAAAGAGGGGCTGAGCACATCAGAGTGCTCCAGAAACCAGCTGCGACTGGTTTTTCCCCCACCCTGCACCTAAAGACAAAGGAGTTATGTGTATAAAAAGTGGCTGTGTCCCCATGAAGGTGGTTCTTTGTTCTTGACCTGAAGAGGGGGACCTGCTGCTGCTGGGCACCAGGAGGATACCGCCACTGTGGACTGCCGCCCTACCTGGAGGGCCATCCCTACCTGGAGGGCCCTGTGATCTGGATCCTGGGCCCAGCCTTGCCACCCTGCCTACCTTCCTAAAGAACTTTGCTGGACCTTGGCTGGGACTCTGCCTCTAAAAAGCGCCAGGGAAGCGCTATTTCCTGAGTGCTGGGAGCACTCCTACTCCTCTGCAGCCCAGCGCTGCAATCCCTAAATTGAGGGACTCCCCGGTGTGAGGATCCCCCTTTCTTTTGCCATTCCAGAGCAGGTGCCCACCCTGCATTCGACCCGCGATTTTGCTGAATTTATTATCCCTCGTGCGCAGGTGCCCACCCTGGGTCTTTGTGCACTTTTGATACTTAAGAACAGGTGCCCACCCTGTTTTATTTATTTATTTGACGGGAGCCTACCCCGTATTAAGGTGAAAAATCTCCGCTGCCGTCCCGGGGACTCTCTGTGAGGCGCTGTTCCCGCCTCCACTCCCCAGGGCCGCGCTGCCATTGGCTTGCCGCAGCCGCGACCCGGAAGTGCTCTTGGCTGAACCAGAAGTCGACGGGAGCCCACCCCGCGCTCCGTTGGAGGGAGAAGAGCCGGCAAGACTAGGAGGACCGAGCCCGGCCGCCCGAGTGGTGCTGCTGCCCGGGAGGCTCCGTTGAAGAGGTGAGCCCCGGAGTGCAGCTGGGGGAAGCCGAGAAAAGCCCCGCCCAGCCAAACCCCGAGGAGAGCGCCAGCACCGATCGCAGACAGCCGATGAGTGCCGCTGAGTCCGGGAGGGAAGCTCCCTGTGTACTCGGGTGCCTGTGGGAGGCACCACGGTATTTCAAGCTCACGAGGGCTCTGCGGGCATTGGTTCCTTTTTCAGAGTTCCCCGAGAGGGACTCCAACGTCTGGGCAGCATTATTGTTTAGAGCTCACAAGGCTCAGGGGGCAATTTGTAATTTGTAGCCCCGAGGCTCCCAGGGGCCATTGTCTTCTTGAGTCCCCAGAGAGGGACTCCAACGAGCTTGGGGGGTATTTTGGAGGGTAGAGCGGCCCCAGTAGGTGGCATTTATTCTTAGAGCCTGCAAGGCTCCCAAATCGTTTTTGGCCCCTACTATTCTCTAGAGCCCGGAATAGATCCTCAGCTGCCCAGCACTTATTGGGTAGCTGCCACGTTTAGGCTTGTCCTTTGGCTGCCTGCGCAGCCTGCCCTAACATTTTGGACACAGGGCATTTTAGCCCCTGAGAGGCCAGTTGGCCTGGGGACCATTTATGTGTCTATGCCCTATGTGATTCTTGCACAATTTGGGAGTACCTGCCTAATGTGATTTCTGCATCATGTGTAAAGTTTTATACCTCTGAATGTATGCGATGCTTAGGAGGTTGTTTTTCCTAATATAGGTCCTACTAGTGAGTTCATGATTCCCTGCGTGATATTTTCTTAAGGTGGGTAGGGTTACGTAGGTGGTACTTACCTCTAACCAGTGGTTACTGGTTGTGTGCTACGTTTGCTATTTTGTGCTACAAGTCACCCCTATGGTAGGCCCAAGGGCAGGGTGCATTGTAAGCATAAGGAAGGACAAGCCCTGATGTGTGTGGCATGTCCTAAGAGTGAATTACAGCCATTTTCGTTTTTCACTATTGTAAGGCTACCTGTTCTCATAGGCCAGAATGGGCTGTTGGAATTGTTACATCATACATTCCTAACAGACTCAGGGAACATGGTAGAAAATCAAGTTTAGTATGCCTGAACCCAGAATAATAAAATACATCTTTTAGTAAAGGTTATTTTAATATCCTGTGTTTGCAAATACCACTTTTAGAAAGCTGGTATTTGCTTGCCTAATCATTTCAGCCCGTCTCTGCTAGGATGTGTATCTGCTGTCTGGTTTCTGTGAGTGACAGGGCTGGGGAATTCCAGGAGACAGGCTGGGGCTGCCAGGTGGTGAATAGGGCTGTGCTCTGCCACCACAATGCTAGCTCCACCTTCTGTGGAGCGTCTGATGTCTCTGCCCTGCACACTGAAAGAAAAAGCCAGAGTCTCCAAAACAAAGTGCTCAAAAACTGCGTGACACTAGGCTCAGGCCCCCTGGCTTGCAAGAACAAAAGATTTGCAGTATAAGTATAGGAGCCCTGCTCCTAAGAAATCAGATCCTGCTTGAACCAAGAAGAAACCTCTGCCTGAGGAGAAGGAACCGGGAAAGCTGCAGGAGGAGTACTGTCCCTGTCCTGGGGATTGGCCTGCAGTGGTTGCCTTCCTGCTTAAGGAGAGGAAGAACCTACAAAGACTGTTCCTTTCAAAGACTTGTGTTTCAAAGATCTCCAAGGGCTTGTGAGCGAGCTTGCCCCTTGAACGGAGTCCCAGGACTATTGGACTCCACCCTGCCTTCACAGAAAGCTGTTGGAATTGCCCGTTTTCTGGTGCCGCTGAAGCCGTGAGCAGAGCGCGCCTTATAGAGCCCTGTCGGCTTGAAACACGTGCCGTTACCGCCCACACCGTGCGTCTCCACTCTCCTACAAGCCATTGCACGCACCGTACCTGAACCGGGCCGCACCGCACCGCACCTTGCTTCACCCCCCCCCACCCCTCTTTCTGGGCCGCACTGCTCGCTGTCTCCTGCTGCTACAGATCGAATCGCACCATAAGGTGGAGTGTGGCCTGTACGCTGCAGCGTACCGACCCCCCTGCACCGCCCTGTATGAACCGGCATCCCCGCTTGCAATAGTACAGCTCGAACACCGCATCGTACTGTAAAAGTACGCCTCGAACTCCGCATCATCCTGTGAGGTACGCCACAAACAATGCCTCGCACAGCGAACGCCTGAAGACCCGGACTGTCCTCATCGATCCCCGAAGCCTCACTCCTATGCCTCGCACCCCGACGCCTACTACGAGCCGGACTCACAGTGGAATGCCGCCGATAACGTCCCTGGTATGCCTTCGCCTGCACCTGCATCGTCCGTGTCGAACTCTACAATCCTAAAGGTAATGTGTATGAATCGAACCGCAAGGTGTACGCCTTGGACCGGAGCCTCCGCTTCGATTGTTAGTCTTTTTGTTCTTTTTTCATCACCTAGAGTCGGCCCAAGGGTTGCGAATCGCACAGAACTCAAGATTAAGTATTTTTACAAGAACACTTAATTCCTAAGAAGTATTGCAGCCTATTGCTAAACGTTATCTGGGTCTTCTACTAAGTATTTTTGATAAATATAAAAATACCTATTTTTGATACAAAGCTAGACTGGCGTCCATTTGTGGTGTGTCATTGAATTACTGTATGTGGTCATAAATGCTTAACCCATAACGCTCTGAAGTTTGGCCTTGTCTGCTCGCGCCACGCAACATAGAGGGTGAGGAGGGGTTATTTTGAAGAGTAAGTTCTTTGCCCTGACTAGAGAAGAGGGTCCCTGCTTGTCACAAGTGCTTACCTGTGCCAACCAGAGACCCCCAAATCTAACAGAAGTAAACTGTATTCAGAATTCAGAATTAATGTATTGGTAGTTAATTAAAACCCTTCAATATACAGTGATGTAAAAATGAAAACAATATAATGCTAACTCCCAAAATTGTTTAAAGTTGTTCAAATCAGCCATTGAAATGATTAAAAAGAGGGAAGGCCAAGGACGTGAATTTCACCGGACCCCTCCTCATACCTCCCCCACATCCACCCCATCCCTCGCTGCTGTGGGAGGGGAGGAGGTAAAGTCACAGAGACAAGTTTCACGAGGCCCGCCTGTAGTGTCCTGTGGGACACGTTCTAGTGTCTGCAGGCTTTAGTATTTCCTAGCCACTCCCTTGAGGGCTGGACACACTTACTGTCAGGTTTGCCGAGTGCCAGCAGGTGCGCAGATTCTTTCGGGGCCAGCGCTAGCAGCAGGTGGCAGGTTCCTCCAATATAGCGCTTAAGGAGCACAGCACTAGCAGGAGGGCAGCAGGTTGTTCCAGTCTAGCGCTTAGATAGCCCAGCGCTAGCAGCAGGTGGCAAGTTCCTTCAATGAGGCGCTTAATGTGCACAGCGCTAGCAGGAGGGAGCAAGTTCTTGGAATGCAGCGCTTGGATGGCACAGAGCTTACCTTGGGGGGGAGGGGGTTCCCAGCGTTTCCCAGAGTTGGCGCTGGCAGAGGATGGCAGGTGGTAGTTGTAAAGATTAGAGGCGGGGGGGATGTTGGCAATCCACTGAAGTTAGTCTCCCTGGTTCTTCTCACACTTGGCAAGGTCAGCAGACTGGCAGCACTCAGCTATCTTGGGGGTCAGCAGGGCCTCGGTCAGCCTCAGTAGTGTAGTCTCCCCCTGGCCAACAGCCTATACTCCAGCGAAGGGTCCCCAGGTCCAGTAGTGCTTCAACTGCCTGACAGGTTTTCCCTCTCTTATCCTTTATACCCCTAGGTCAGGTGATCCTACAGAAAGGCGGCAAGTTCTGGCGCCAACCTGGGGGGTTGGAAAATTCCAGAAGGCTCTGGGGACTCTGTGGTGGCTTCTCTGGTGTCAAGAGGCGGGACGCTCAGGGTTAGAGTACCATAATGTCTCAGCCTGATCCCAACTACTAGCGTGCAGATATGACAGTGGCCACTCTGCAGTAGCAGGGGCCTATGGCAGCCATATTGTTAGGAGAGAGCAGCTGCACCTCAGCACTGTTCAGCAGCGGTCAGAGTCCTGTGTCCAACAAAAGATGTTGGTAAAAATGGAGCCAAAAAGGGAAAAAAATGTGGGGTAAGACCACCCTAGGGCTGACAGGTCTAACAGTATGGCGCTTGGATTTTCGGCATTCCGGCTCTTGTTTCTGCTCATAATCTGAAATCAGCCTTTGCTGCATCGGGCTCCTGTCCACTGGCATGTTTTCTTGGCTGTTTAGCCCCTTTGTGGTAGGATCCTAGAATTACCCGGAATGCATTCATGTTTTTTGTGGTAACATAACATAATATGTGTATTTGTAAAGCGCACGTTCACCCAGAGGTCTCTTGGTGCTGAATAACAGATGTTCATTACCCAACTTAATGGTACTCATTTTATCGACCTCTGATGGATGAAAGGCTGAGTAGACCCGCCGGGATTTGAAGCTGTGACCATGAGGTCGAACACAGGCCCCTGCAATGGATGCATTAGTCCATTGAGCCACCAGACCCGACCTGGTACTCACAGCTATGAACCAATTGCTTTTTAGTACCTAAAGCAGAGTGCTTGTTTGCTGTTTTTTTTGTTACTTCCCTCATTCCTATCTATTTGATGCTCCAGTGTCATGGAGGTCTGATTTTTCCTTTATTTTATTACACTATATTCCGAAGAAAGACAGGAATAGTCATAGGAGTGTACGTTTATGAGGGCAAAATTCGAAGAAGCAGATAATAATTAACTCTTGTCTTTAAGGTGGGTTTTATTAACACATTCCATTGATACCTATCCTATACGAGTATCCAACTCTATGTAAATATGCTTCTCTGTTTATTTCCTTCTAGCCAGATACCTGCACATTGTACTTAATCCACCCACCCATACACACAAAAGAAGGGAATTTACCAGGTAGATGCTAGTTTTACTACGAGAATCGTGATATTCGTAGGTACTTACCACTGCTCTTGTTTTCTAGTTTTCACAGAGACTTCATTGTTTGCTTGCCTTTGCCCCGGGTTGGGATACGACATGGAACCTTTGTGTTTCCTCTTTGTTTTTTCTCCCTTCTTCCCCGGGTTACTGTGAGTACTTTGACTACGTTGGGGAAGTTGAGGACATGACACCATTTGTATGACGTTCCTGCGGAAACGTGAGTATCCAGATACTTACACCCCACCATCCATCGCGGAAAGGTGTGGGGCACGTGCATGCGGCCAGTTTACTGTCCCACACACCAAGGTGTCCGTGTCCATCATTGCCATGTTGTGGGCCTGGCGACGAGGGTGGGCGGCCGACCCCGCCTGGAGCCCGTGAAGCTGGGGTATGACCCTGATCTCCGCAGCCAAGGAGAGTCGAGCGGAGGCAGAGGGGAGGGCGAGCGCCCCGCGATGCCAGCGGTGCATCCAGGACCAAGCTCGCCAGTGACCCAGGAACTGCCCGGGTCCACGGGGGCCTCGCCCCACTGCAGGCCTGCGCTGTGCCCGCTGCTGCACTCGGGCGGCCGCCCCTGCGAGTGAGGGGTCTGGAGAGACACTGAAGCCCACCGGACAGACAAATGCCACAACGACACTCACCCTGTAGGGAGTGGGCGGGCCGTGCCCACTGAGCCTTCAGTCCCGAGGGGCTAATAGGAGCATCCGAGCTCCGAAGGGAGGGCCAGACAGACTCAGGGCCCAGAGCGGGGCCCGTGGGGTCAGGAGAGCTGTGGATACCGCACCCCCGGCCCCAGCCTGCCTGCCATGCACCTCATGGGGTGTCGGCTGTGCTAGCTGTCTCATGAAGCCCCAGCCCCCAGGAATGCAGCAGCTCCTGCACCCGCATGGCTGGCACGCAGAGGAGAAACGCTACGAAGCCTAAGCGCAGCACCCCCAGTGGCATCAAGCCTGCACCGCCCACTGTGAACAGCGTCCCGCACGACTGCCAGCATCCGCAGCACACTGAGAGGCCGCAGCACCCCTCCGGAGGGTCACCCCGGCCCAAAGCTCAGCTCAACAGGAGGACCCCCCAGAGAGGCGAGAACGGGGCTGTCCACACCATCCATCAGAAGCAGAAGCGCCAGCAGGGCCCCTGCTCACCCTCCATCAGAAGCAGAAGAGCCAGCCGGGCCCCTGCTTACCCTCCATCAGAAGCAGAAGTGCCAGCAGGGCCCCTGCTCACCCTCTATCAGAAGCAGAAGAGCCAGCAGGGCCCCTGCTTACTCTCCATCAGAAGCAGAAGCGCCAGCAGGGCCCCTGCTTTCCCTCCATCAGAAGCAGAAGCGCCAGCAGGGCCCCTGCTTACTCTCCATCAGAAGCAGAAGCGCCAGCAGGGCCCCTGCTTTCCCTCCATCAGAAGCAGAAGTGCCAGCTGGGCCCCTGCTACCCTCCATCAGAAGCAGAAGCGCCAGCAGGGCCCCTGCTTACCCTCCATCAGAAGCAGAAGCGCCAGCAGGGCCCCTGCTTAAGCGCCAGCAGGGCCCCTGCTTACCCTCCATCAGAAGCAGAAGCGCCAGCAGGGCCCCTGCTTAAGCGCCAGCAGGGCCCCTGCTTACCCTCCATCAGAAGCAGAAGAGCCAGCAGGGCCCCTGCTTACCCTCCATCAGAAGCAGAAGCGCCAGTAGGGCCCCTGCTTACCCTCCATCAGAAGCAGAAGCGCCAGCAGGGCCCCTGCTTAAGCGCCAGCAGGGCCCCTGCTTACCCTCCATCAGAAGCAGAAGCGCCAGCAGGGCTCCTGCTTACCCTCCATCAGAAGCAGAAGCGCCAGCAGGGCCCCTGCTTAAGCGCCAGCAGGTTCCCTGCTTACCCTCCATCAGAAGCAGAAGCGCCAGCAGGGCCCCTGCTTAAGCGCCAGCAGGGCCCCTGCTTACCCTCCATCAGAAGCAGAAGAGCCAGCAGGGCCCCTGCTTACCCTCCATCAGAAGCAGAAGCGCCAGTAGGGCCCCTGCTTACCCTCCATCAGAAGCAGAAGCGCCAGCAGGGCCCCTGCTTAAGCGCCAGCAGGGCCCCTGCTTATCCTCCATCAGAAGCAGAAGAGCCAGCAGAGCCCCTGCTTACCCTCCATCAGAAGCAGAAGCGCCAGCAGGGCCCCTGCTTACCCTCCAACAGAAGCAGAAGCGCCAGCAGGGCCCCTGCTTTCCCTCCATCAGAAGCAGAAGCGCCAGCAGGGCCCCTGCTTAAGCGCCAGCAGGGCCCCTGCTTTCCCTCCATCAGAAGCAGAAGCGCCAGCAGGGCCCCTGCTTACCCTCCATCAGAAGCAGAAGCGCCAGCAGGGCCCCTGCTTACCCTCCATCAGAAGCAGAAGCGCCAGCAGGGCCCCTGCTTACCCTCCATCAGAAGCAGAAGTGCCAGCAGGGCCTCTGCTTAAGCGCCAGCAGGGCCCCTGCTTTCCCTCCATCAGAAGCAGAAGCGCCAGCAGGGCCCCTGCTTACCCTCCATCAGAAGCAGAAGCGCCAGCAGGGCCCCTGCTTAAGCGCCAGCAGGGCCCCTGCTTACCCTCCATCAGAAGTAGAAGCGCCAGCAGGGCCCCTGCTTACCCTCCATCAGAAGCAGAAGCGCCAGCAGGGCCCCTGCTTAAGCGCCAACAGGGCCCCTGCTTACCCTCCATCAGAAGCGCCAGCAGGGCCCCTGCTTAAGCGCCAGCAGGGCCCCTGCTTACCCTCCATCAGAAGCAGAAGCGCTAGCAAGGCCCCTGCTTACCCTCCATCAGAAGCAGAAGCGCCAGCAGGGCCCCTGCTTTCCCTCCATCAGAAGCAGAAGCGCCAGCAGGGCCCCTGCTTACCCTCCATCAGAAGCAGAAGCGCTAGCAGGGCCCCTGCTTACCCTCCATCAGAAGCAGAAGCGCCAGCAGGGCCCCTGCTTTCCCTCCATCAGAAGCAGAAGCGCCAGCAGGGCCCCTGCTCACCCTCCATCAGAAGCAGAAGCGCCAGCAGGGCCCCTGCTCTCCCTCCATCAGAAGCAGAAGCGCCAGCAGGGCCCCTGCTTACCCTCCATCAGAAGCAGAAGCGCCAGCAGGGCCCCTGCTTAAGCGCCAGCAGGGCCCCTGCTTTCACTCCATCAGAAGCAGAAGCGCCAGCAGGGCCCCTGCTTAAGCGCCAGCAGGGCCCCTGCTTACCCTCCATCAGAAGCAGAAGAGCCAGCAGGGCCCCTGCTTACCCTCCATCAGAAGCAGAAGCGCCAGCAGGGCCCCTGCTTACCCTCCATCAGAAGCAGAAGCGCCAGCAGGGCCCCTGCTTAAGCGCCAGCAGGGCCCCTGCTTACCCTCCATCAGAAGCAGAAGCGCCAGCAGGGCCCCTGCTTACCCTCCATCAGAAGCAGAAGCGCCAGCAGGGCCCCTGCTTAAGCGCCAGCAGGGCCCCTGCTTACCCTCCATCAGAAGCAGAAGCGCCAGCAGGGCCCCTGCTTAAGCGCCAGCAGGGCCCCTGCTTACCCTCCATCAGAAGCAGAAGAGCCAGCAGGGCCCCTGCTTACCCTCCATCAGAAGCAGAAGCGCCAGTAGGGCCCCTGCTTACCCTCCATCAGAAGCAGAAGCGCCAGCAGGGCCCCTGCTTAAGCGCCAGCAGGGCCCCTGCTTATCCTCCATCAGAAGCAGAAGAGCCAGCAGAGCCCCTGCTTACCCTCCATCAGAAGCAGAAGCGCCAGCAGGGCCCCTGCTTACCCTCCAACAGAAGCAGAAGCGCCAGCAGGGCCCCTGCTTAAGCGCCAGCAGGGCCCCTGCTTTCCCTCCATCAGAAGCAGAAGCGCCAGCAGGGCCCCTGCTTACCCTCCATCAGAAGCAGAAGCGCCAGCAGGGCCCCTGCTTACCCTCCATCAGAAGTAGAAGCGCCAGCAGGGCCCCTGCTTACCCTCCATCAGAAGCAGAAGCGCCAGCAGGGCCCCTGCTTAAGCGCCAGCAGGGCCCCTGCTTACCCTCCATCAGAAGCAGAAGAGCCAGCAGGGCCCCTGCTTACCCTCCATCAGAAGCAGAAGCGCCAGCAGGGCCCCTGCTTACCCTCCATCAGAAGCAGAAGCGCCAGCAGGGCCCCTGCTTAAGCGCCAGCAGGGCCCCTGCTTACCCTCCATCAGAAGCAGAAGAGCCAGCAGAGCCCCTGCTTACCCTCCATCAGAAGCAGAAGCGCCAGCAGGGCCTCTGCTTACCCTCCATCAGAAGCAGAAGCGCCAGCAGGGCCCCTGCTTACCCTCCATCAGAAGCAGAAGCGCCAGCAGGGCCCCTGCTTACCCTCCATCAGAAGCAGAAGCGCCAGCAGGGCCCCTGCTTACCCTCCATCAGAAGCAGAAGAGCCAGCAGGGCCCCTGCTCACCCTGCGGCCCTCAGGGCAGCATCTCTCTCTGGTTGTTCTGGCCGGAATCTCAGGAATCAGTTGGGACTGGCGGAAAACAACTGTCACAGCGCCACCTGGTGGCCTCCCAGCAGCAACGCGCTGAGAAACAGACATACTGCCTGGCAGTGCCCTCACAACCCCTATGACTGCCCACAGCGGCCAACAGTGAAAGGCACATACTGCAGAGTGTGGCTGCCATGCCACCTAAAGACCCCGGGTACCAGAGCAGAGCTCACGACTACAAATCAATAGCCACCGCTTCAACAACCTTCTGCAACCATACACTGATCAACAAAGAGTACGCCAGAGCTCCTCTCGCATCGCAGGCAGGCAACACAGTGGTTCCTGAAGCACCGCAAGGCCCTGCTAACAAAGAAACAGACAGTCACCAGGTCTAAGAGTGCACACCGCCATGAAGAGAAAGACTACCTGCACAACCCAGCTACTGAGACAGACTGCACCAGGCTCAGCAAGACATACCATCAGAGAGTGATGCTCAGAGAGTGGCCCTCTGCACCCTGCAAGTGAGAGTAGCAAGACGTCCTCAAAGACAGCAAAGTCTCCAGGTAGTGGCCACACCTTGAGACACAAAGGAAACTGGTGGAACCGATGGCTGCTTGACTCTACCTCTAGCAAGGACATAGCGACACAAGCCCCCCAGGAGAAAGGGTGGATGACCAGCCAGAACAGCAACATCCCAAGGGAGCTGTCCCCACTGACAGCGCAAGAAAAGACTGGTGCAGAGAGCTCACCACACGTGTCTGCCCAACACCACCACCAGAGAGGAGGTCGCACTATTCGCTCCGACTGGTGAACAGGCACAACCGCAAGCTACACCACAGGCACACCAAATGCCAGAACAGAGCGCCCCAGGAGAAGACAAAGCGCATTTGATCTGAGGCGCGAAGACGGCCGTGCCAGTGAACCTGACAGCAAGGGCTGGCACCGGGGAGATTGAGACATCTCCATCAAAGAAGCACTGCTGAACGCAGCACAGAGAGCAAATACGTCTCTACTGCACCAGCGAAGCCTCGCAGTGGGCCGAAGATTTCACAGAGTGTCCTCCCTAGCACTGCCTCAAGACGGAGTCGTCAGTGACCCAAGACAGGCAAGAGAGGAGCCGCACACTCCACGTGGCAGGCCGCCACAGCAGCAGGTGCTCTGACAACCGGCGACACGTGACCAGACGTCACGTCGCACAGAAAGCAAGGAGCACTTCACCCAAAGTGATCAGTCTGGACAAACACACCGGAAAGAAGGAAGAAGCAGGCACCAGGACAGCGCCGCCTCGAGGTACAAGCACAAGCACAACAGTCTAGAGGGGAGAAGAGTGACAACCCTGTCACCCTGGAAACCAGATGAACACAGGTGTGCTGAACAGACCAACAAGGGGAGAAGACTGAGGACTCGCACAGCAAGCAAGAGCACACCCTGACGAACCAGACAACCACCAAGGCGGACCGACGTCCCTGGATACAGCCTCACGGGAGAACGGAACATAAGCTGCAGCAAGCGCAAACTGCGTCTCATCCCAACGCTTCCCCAGGCAACCGTCAACTGCGTCTCCAGATACAGGCTTACGGGAGAACCGAACATAAGCTGCAGCAATCACAAACCGCGTCTCATCCCAACACGCGCGGAAGACAGTGGCCGAGAGAGCAGGTATACAGCGGGAAGTCGCGGGTGCCGAAATAGACACCGCGTGAAGGAGTCCCGCGCTGTCTTAACCGAAGGGGCGTGAGCATGCCTCTAGTGAAGTTTTTGATGTATCCCTACACATTGTAGTGGGTAACCACTGAAACTATCCGGTATTTTATTCTATATATATATATTTTTCACATTTTGAGCCTCTCGGGGGGTACGCCTTAGCGCGCATACACAACCAGGAGGACTTTTGTGTGGGTCCTGACGAATGCTGAGCAAATTGCAAAATAAGCAGCAGAAACATGTTGACCAACTTTTGATACTTACTAGGACTCCGGTTCCTTAACTCAGAACCTTGGGTAGTCCGCCCACTTTGTTTTTATCCAATGCAGGATGGCCATTATTATAGATTTTTGTAAAGGCACAACTTTTGCATTTTTTAATACACTTATACACTCACTTATAGTCACCTCCTAATTTGGGCACTGTTACACTCACCACATCCTGCTCCGCTGTAATCAGGCGTCGTAGCACGCTGGGGGGGACGTTCGGTCACCCCAGCGGGGACCCAATGATGAAGCATGTCACCAACTAGTGGTGAGTGAGAGTCCTTCTAAAAAGTAAGGTTTTTTTCCACTTTTTAACACTGGGTGAACACGATACCCGTTAGGTTTCATCCTCGGAGGAAGACCTGTTGGGCATTCATAGGGAGATAGAGAGAGCTCACTTTGTACATGCACGTGTGTGAGCATTGATCACACTTGCAGTACAGAGCGGAATAATATCACACCTCACTATCTAAGTTTGATAGCACTTTTTTCTCATAGTCACTCCTTTGTTGTTAATTTATAATTGATTGGGGTATAGGAGTGCCGACTCATGCCCTCTCTCTCTTGTTGGTATTTACTACATTGTGTAGTTGACTCATCAAGCTGGCAGGACAGCTTAGGTTAGTCACCACTGCCTGCCCTTGGATCGCACGTAAGCTAACCCACCATGTTAGCATATTTCTGCTATGAAATAAAACCTGCCGCAAAATGTTTACCAACAAATATGTCTTGTGTGTTTATTTATTGATGTGCATGCTATGTTCTTCATTTTGGGTGAGTTGCCTATATTGGCACTATGGTTCTGCCCAGGGTGTTATCCAAGCAAAGCCAGCCCTGTTCTCCTTTCGTGGTTTTTACGCCCCCATGACACTCGTCTTGCTTCCCTCCCACCTGTTTGAAAAACAACAAACACAATTTTCTTTCATTTTATCTACTCATGCAACTCGGATCAGTCAATAAGGACAAAAGCACCTGTGTCAATTTTTAGGCATGCAGATGGGTGATGCACCTGCGTGCAAAATATCAAGGGATGCCGCGTCACGCTGCACAATATCAAGAATGTTGTACAGCATCACTATAAACCATTGGGAAAGCCAATAGGTCCCACAGAGGCCTTTTGCCTTTGGCAGTGCTTGTTTTCTGATCATTGATTTTTAGGTCGAGTCTTGGTATTACATGCGCTGCTCTGCGAGGCAATCTGTTTAGAGGCAGGGACTTGAAGCTCCACCCACTCTCCGCCCACATTTTTTTATTGGACTGTGTCATTGTTCACTGTAAACTGTGGCTGTTCATTGGTCAAATGGCCTAGTACCGCATTATCTCATTTTGTAATCTCAAAAGGCGACACCCCGTTACGTGTGTTGTTGGTCAGTAGGCCTTAATTACAGCCTGCGATCCCGATTTTCACAAATAGCTTTAGGACACGCTCTCTCGTAATGCTTTTCAGGTCGGGTCTGAGTCAGCGCACAAGCGCTGCTCTGCGAAGATCTGTAGTAGTTCAGTACGGAGAGAAGCTTTGCCCACTCTCCCGCCATTATTGTTCATTGGCTTGTGTGTTTGTCCTTTGGAAATGCTGTCTTCTGATTCATTATGAGGTTTGTTGGTACCTCCTTAGTATGGCCATGTCCTCATTTGTATCCTCCCACGGCTACTGGCCCCTTTACTTGGTTGTTACACGGTACGTGCACTTTTTGTTATTTAAAGAGTTTTCCCTATGTTAGGCACCATGATGTGTTTTGCTTACATTTAGGGGCCCATGCCCACTTTCACTTTTGTAGCCGCTGGGACATTGCTCTCCCACATTGCACGCCAAGCTTGATATTCATGGCGGCGCGCATATCACCCCCCCATTCCCCCTGAACTTTAATAACGGCAGTTGTGTCATTTATTTAGCGCAGCTTAACCAAATCTTTTTGTAATTTTGCTTTTTATGATTTTTTTTTTATAAAACGCATATGGCGGCCGCACAATTTTATTATCGCTCGCACCACCAAAATCCTTTTCTTTTCAAATGTATATATTTTTATACAGTGCTGCACGCCAAGGTTCGTATACATGGTGGCCGCACACCGATCTCCTGCTTCGGCGTTAGCTATGGCTGTTCCCTTCTGCCCTGGCCCGGGCTTAAACAGAGGTAGGGACAGCGAGAGATACAAACTTGCCCAGCCTGGGTAGCTGCTGCCTATTCAACTGAAAAATAACCCCATTTGCAACGGCCCCCTAGCGACCCTCATTCGCACCCAGCAACCATGTGACCATTGTTTACAATGTTGCTGGGAGCAATGCTGCCAACATTGAGTGGCAGAATGGATGGCCGCAGCGGTAAACCGTGCTGCTATAGGGAGCTGTGGGGCAGGGAAGGCACACGGGCACAGCAGCAGCCAGGCCAGCTCCTGGATTTCAGTGCTTCGCCTAACTTCCAGTTGCTTCGACTGGACCAGTGTGGCGGGAAAGGCCCGGTCAGCTCTCCCTGTTTGCCTATCTCTTTAAGCTGCAGGATCCGCAAGTTTGCCTTCAACTGCAGTGGGAGCCGCAATCAGTACATTCACTCGGCTGAAGCAGCAAGTGTGTACTAACAGAGGCTGGGGCCGCTAAACATTTGCTTTAACGTGGTTGAAGCCGCAAGTGTGTACCAACAGTGGCTGGAGCCACTAAAGATTTGCTTTTAACCCGGTTGTATGCCATATACATCTGTATGTTTGCACTGCACCTGCAGCCCCATATGCAGCCCCATATAATCATACAACTAAATAACTAAACTTAGGTGCTATTTTCTTTCAAATACCTTCTGACCGCAAGCACGAGGACCCGCTGCTCTCAGTCTTTTGGTTGCTTCAGCCCGTAAGCGTGAGGATGCGCTGTTTCCTAATCTTGTTTGTTTCTTAACCTCAAGCGCAAGAAGGCGCTGGCTAATTTTTTCTTCAATCCTGAAGAGAGCGAAGTTGCTCTGACACGCCACTTCCTTCAATTATCCAAGGAAAGTCAAAGTAAAGCGTGAACCGACGCTGAGCTATTTTTGTATTATTTTGAGGCTCCGCAACGGTCGAGTCATGTGAGTACCAAGGACATTAAAACTGCTGTGTCACCTTTTATTGATTGTTTTATAACGCTCTATGCTGTAATAGAGTAAGTGAAGTTACACTGCCTGCCCTGGTAGGACCTGTGAGACAGTGCATACTGAGACTGCTTCAGCTGGGAATATTGACCAGGCTACATACAGGATTGGTGAACTGAGGACGAGTAACAAAGAAAGGAACTAAAAGATGGCAGCGGCCAAAGCAAGAGCCAGTAAGGCTCCAAAAAATGCGAAAAAGAATAAAATGAACACTCAAGGGGTAGGCGAAGTGAGCAGTGTCTGTAAGCCAACGGGGGCGACAAGAGAGCCAACCGGAAACAAAAAGCTAGTATCTAGAAATACCCAATCCTTGACGCTAACACCGCAGTCAGCAAAATCAGCAAAATCGAAAATAACAAATGGTGGCTCGTCAGTGTCTAACTCAAGTAAAGATTTTTTGGGAAGACATTTTAAGGGGAAGGACATGACGGACAAGGAGACAAGTGCCATCGTACATCCAACTTTGGAGTCCATAGGCGAAACTGAGAGCGAGGGCGAAGATGAAACCCCAAGCAGCAAGGAACTAAGTATAAAAGGCAAAGATGGGATAATTGCTTAAACTAAGGAGAATGCTGGCGCAGAGTGCTCTTTTGGTATGGGGAGTGAATTATTGCACTCTCCACTGCATGGGCTGGAGGTCACAGGAGCCTCGAGCACTTCCATGCTTGAGGTTCTGTGGATCCTCCAAAAAACCCTGCAAGGTTTATTGGAGGTATCTGTAATAAATAACGAAAATTTCAAAACACAAGGGGAGCAGTTTAAAGCTATGTTGGAAGAGTTGACACAAATTAAAAGATTAATGCTGGCATTAGTTAGACCGGTTGGTCAAGAACAGGATGGGGTAGGTAGCATAGAGGAAGTTGTGTTAAGGGCTTCCAACCTACAGAAAGAGGAACCAAGTGTTTACATATCTTGACAACCTATGATTGTAAGAAAATGGGGCGAAAGAAGATATAATACGAGGGGTTTCCCGAGGTCTAGGGGGGAGGTGGTCACCCCTAGAAATAGACAACAGTTAAAACAACTAGAAAGGAAGGGGAGAAGAGGGTAAGTAGAAAGGAATAGAAAAGAAGACCAAGAGAGACAAGCGACGCAAAGAGCAATGGTGAATAAGGCAAAGCCCCATGCCAAACAAAAAGAATACTGGAATCCGCTAGAAAGAAAAAAGAATAGTGAAAGTAACCTGGTATTAACATTGAAAGGAAAGGAGGGGAAAGACATAGAAAAGAGGATAACTGCCGAGTTGGGAGCTAGAAGCCCTAGGTGTAATAAGGCCCCAATGGAAAACGATAAAGGAGACGTCCTTTCAAAGAGAAGAGAGCTGGATTATTGGGGGCACCTACGGTGCAAGGCAAGAATGTACCCCCGACCTATGGGTTTTCCTGGAACCTGCCGGACAGGGGAAAGGCGGGAAAAAAGCTAGGAAATTAAACCCATTAAATCGTTCACAGCTCCTATTCTTTCTGTCATAATGTGTAAGCCTCTACAGCATCGGCACAGAGGACCTGAGAGAAGTAGGCTCTGTTAAGAGGAGTAAAGGGGGTGAAGTAACTAAGGTTCTCTTTTATTCTGCCTTGGTAAAAGCCGCGGTGGAAAAAGCTAAAAATTAGCTGCAAAAGGAGGGGATTAGACTGGTAAAAAGGGAGGAAATCCAGGGGCAGCACTTCCTTACGAACCATGCAGGTTTAGGGTTACGGCACGTGAGGTTAATTAATTCACGTTGGAATAAGAAGGAGGATCTTGCAATAATTATATCCGATAATGAAATTGCAAGACATGAAAGAGATATACTTGCTGGAAACAGGTATAATGTCCTAGCGAACACAGAATTAAGGGAGTACGATGAGGAGGGTTCCTGAGTGAAATAGACTAGGAGCATGGGTCGTCACACAGCCTATCAATCCTATCGTGGAATATAAACTGATATAAGAAAATATTGACTTAAGAAAATGTTGACAAATTCATCAAAATAAATGATATTGTGTGCTTGCAGGAGACTTGGCTGTGTGATGATACCCAAGCAACCCTAGTTATAGAAGGAGTCGTTCAAAATTCTAAAACCCCTTGGGAAGGCCATTTGGGGGGCATCTAATGCTGATCTCTACACAGATAGCAAGGAAGGTTGAAAATGTGAAGTTACACTGTGTTTGGGCTCTAGGTTGTAGGGTTCTACTGCAGAAGTCGATCCCTGTTATGAAGGGATATGCATTATAAATGTATATATACAGAAGGGAAAGGACCATGAATACAAGGAGAACCTGGCAAAGCTGAAAGAAGATATAGCGTCCGTACGTGAAAATTATCAGAAAGACATATTATTGGTGTTAGGAGATTTTAATCATAGATTAGATCCCCGAAGGGTGGATAGTTGGCATCAGGAACTACTAACATCTTATAATATTGAAGTGGCCAACTTCCCTAGAGGAGAGTCCTCCCCACAAGACACAAAATTCACTGTTGATGGGTTCATTAGGCATGGTATGCCTAAATGGGAAAAGGCAGTGGGATCGGCCAGGAAGTCGCACCTTTATGAAGGGCCAGCAACTCTGCCCAATAGATTATGTGTTTGCCTATGCTTGGCATTTTGGGCTAATCAAAAATGTTGAAGTGGTGAAAATGGAAGATAGCAACCATTACCCCTTGAGAACGGAATTATATTTACCAAGCAGTAAAAAGAGAGAAAGGGTTCTACAGGTACATGTGGTTTACCCTAAATGGCTGACAACCAGGATAACAGAAGAACACATTGAGAAATTAAAACAAACCCAGCTGGCAATCCCAGTAGAAGAAATCCACTCTAGGAATGAAAGTATCTGGTTTGAAACCACCGTAAGTAAGCTAGTGGATACCCTAAAGATAACATTTAAATCGAGAAAGTCATGGCCTGGAAGCCAGAGAGTCAATAAAAATATGCATGCCTGGCTTGACGATGAATGCCGGGCAGCAAAGGCTCAGATCAGGCAGAAGGAAAGAAAGTTAATAGCTAGGTTTAAAGTGGATTTGTCTGAGTCCCTTCAATCACTCAGGGTAAAATATAAAACATTAATCAGGAATAAAAAATAACTCATAAAGATAAGTGCTGGGCAAATATGTTGGAGATAATTGAAACCAGAAATGTAAAAGGTTTTTGGAGATTGGTCCAAGAAAGCGCGGGTAGGAAAGTAGGATCCCTAGATTGTATGGTCCCTGAGGATGTTTGGGTGGGTTACCTGGAAGAGATATATAGGAACTGGCCGGTACAAGAAAAGACGGGGGGACAGGGTGGTCGTTGGTGAGGGACGACCTAAAAGAACGTTTTGTCCCCAGTCATATAAAGAAAATTATAGCGAATTTGAACCGGCCCAGACAATCTTCCAGCAGTAATAATAAAGACCAGACCAGAATGGTAGGCACAGTTTTTTGCAAAGATGTACCAAGGGATTTTGGTGACAGGAATTGTACCAGAAAGTTGGAGGGGTGCAATTAAAAGACCAATCCACAAGAAGGGGGATCAAAATTTACCGAAGAACTATAGGTTAATACATCTCCTAGATATAGGGGAGAAAGTCTTTTCAAAAGTCATTTTGGGACTACTTAAAGTGTGGTCGGAAAAAAATCAGATTATACCCCCAGAACAGGGGGGTTCAAAGCGGGCCATTCCACAATTGACCATTGCTTTGCTCTCTGGGCCATTGCGCGGAAATAGATCGAACAGCGGGGGGATTTATTCTGTTGTTTTGTGGACTTCCGCGCAGCTTTCGATCTGGTGGACCGGGAGCTATTGTGGGAGGCACTAATCAGTAATGGTATCCCAAAAGATGTGTTAAGTCTGATCCAAATGCTCCACATAAAGAACTGGGCTCAGATAATTTTAGATGCAGATGGAAGTTTAAGATTGGAAATGGGGTGCAGCAGGGAAGCGTATTGGCTCCCCTGCTGTTTTCCTTGTTCTTGGCAGATTTGCCATTGACCTTAGGGAAAGCCAATGGGGCAAGCCCAAAACCAGATGGTAAGCATGTTGCATGTTTGTTCTATGCGGACGATCTTGTGATCATGGATCAGACTGAAATAGGCTTGGAAGGAAAACTAAATATATTTAACGATTATTGCTAAAAAAAAAACTGGTGGTCAATATGGACAAGACTAAAGCCCTGAGCTTAGGCCGGAGGAACGTTGGGTGTGCATGGATTTTGGGGTCTGAGAAAGTAGAAACCGTCACAGAATGTAGGTATTTGGGAATGTGGATTGAAAGAAATTTGAAATGGTATATCCATCTGGATGCGTTAAAATTAGGAACAGCAGCATCGATTAGCGGACTGAAATTGTTTAACAAAACCTATGGTGCGATGTTAGATGGACCAGTGTTAAAAGCCTACTCTGCCATGGTCCCTCCGCAGTTTCTGCATGGCACAGAACTTTTATACTTGAGTGGCAAAAAGAGTTGGGATATTGAGGAAGGTAAAAATCTAAAAATCTATTCTCCTCCCCTTTTTGGCAATGGTACAGGCCGTAAGACTTGAACTAGGACTGACCTCATGGAACATCTTAGTCAGTATGGCAATTCTTCATTTTTGGCAACACCTAGGAGTGGGTGAGAACACCAAAATATCACAATTGTGTAAAAACGAATTTCAGAACAGCGAATCAAAATGGGCAAAAGAGACTAGAGCTATCATGATGAAGCTGTGTCGCACGATGAAGGTTAAATTGTGTCCCATTACTTACATGATTAATTGTGATAAGAAGGTATTAAGGACATTGGGGAAGGAAATATCGCAGGCACGAGATCAAAAGTACCTTGCTAATAAAACCTCAGCACATTTTATGACTTTGGCATGGAAAATTGAACAATGCTTTCCCTACGTTGACAGGTTACCCGATTATTGGTTGCGAAGAGAGGTTCTAAGGGCAAGAATTGGGTTAAATCCGTGTTATGTAAATAATGTGGTAAAAAGCTTGATGATTGATAAGATGGGAAGATGTATTTGCACTTTTGGCTCTTCATGTGATTTGTTACATATTAATAGATTGCCAGATGTTTCTTGATATGTGAATCATGTTCTTAAGACCGATTTTTTTGCAAATATGAGATTAAGTCTAGGGCCCAGGCTGTAATTTTGGTGACTGAAATGAGCCACTTAGATATGCTGTTGCTATTGGGAAGTTCATGCAAAGAGTGAAAGCACTTCTTCTTAATGGTTTTAAATGAGTTTTTAAGTCACCCAGATTTAATTAACTAATGGAGGGTGTATTAATTGTATTGTATTTTAAAATGTGTTTAGTGTATTTAGGATTATGCAATTTTAGATGAATTTTAATATATGTAATGTTTGAGGACCAATGGTCCAAATAAACGTAAATTTAACTTGAACTAACTTCCACACTCTGCCCAGCCTCACCGGCTGCTCCCCTCTTGGACTGTGCTGTGAGGGTGTTGGTATGTGCACATTCCGCAGCGCCATCTCTTCGGAGTGGAGTTTCCTTTGCCTGGTGTTATTTGCATGTAATGAATACAGGCCACCTCACTTCTGTAGTGAGGTAGCTGAAGAATGTGTTTGACATGAACCTGTCACGCTGCTTCTAGACTTGCACTCCTTTAATAACTCTTTTAATTATGGATTCCCTCTTCCTTTGCTGGGCTGCCTATACAATCCGCTCTCCTCAGCAACAACCTTATGCAGGAGTCTCAGGCTTTATACGTTTTCAGCAGTTTAATGCAGCGTTTAATCACCGTTAATGCTCTCAAGGTGTATTATTTGTTTGATAAAGATGTTTGTATGATCTAAAAGAAGTGCAAATAACATGTTGTGCAAAAGTGCCAATTATGAACAGATAACAGAAGTCTCACTCACTGTGGCCAGTCTTCCATCTTAAAATAGCTGTCTCGCTTTTCTGCAGCCGCCGCGGCCCTGTGGACTTTAATGGAGTTTTGCAGTGTTCTGTTAAACCTCCCTCCTGTGTACTTCTGAGCCTTGGGAACAGTTTACAGTTCCTGGAGCCTGCAGCATGCAAAAATCAGCCTGCGGAAGTGATAATGGCAACAAAATGTTGTTCCAACTTGAAATTTCCTCTGAAGTACATTGTACCTTATGAGCCCCCACCCGCCCTACTGTTGCTGTCTCTTGTTTTTGACCCTCTTAAGTCCGATGTCTGTATCCCTGTCAGAACTCAGCCAGATTCTGCAAAAGTGAGGTTGTCTGTCAATGTAGTCAGGCATCAGGCATTACGCAGGGTCAGAAATGGCATAGCTCGGTTCAGATCCAACTCCTGGAAGAACCCTAATATGGGCGCCAGAAGGACAGGGAAAGGTCCCGCTTAGCGTTCTAGTGGCTCCTGTGATTGAAGGCAGAGAAAGCATTTTGACATTGCACCTGAATTGCATTTTCCCCACTGCACCAGCGGAACTGTTTGGGCTCATAACCTTTGACAAAAACCATCGGGCTGCCACCGAGGATACCGGCGAGGGGAGAGAAGTCTGGGCTGCCTCGTAGTCCTCCTGCCGCCGCACCTGCAATCTGCGGCCGCAGAGCGGAGGACTACGCCTCCCAAGCTACATCGCGGCAGGAGCCGCCATCGCCCGCCCCCGCCCCCGGACGCGCTACTAAAGCACGCGTCACCCGCCTCGCGAGACACCGGGCGAAGCCTGGGCAAAGGGCGGGCCCTCTATGGCCCTCCGAGGCCAGAGGAGGCTGGGCTGGCCAACCCCCCTAACTTCACTCCTGTACTGTAGAAGGTACTCACATATTTTTACAATCATCTTATGCCCCGATTCACCCTTACTCCACGTGAGTGGAGTATCTCCAGTACCATCTAAGAACAGATAGTTATTAAGTACCATTTCTACATTTCTGAACTCGAGTAACATGAGGAAGGTAACCAAAACCACTAGGATGCCCACCCTAAGGTCAAATACTAAACAGAAGGTGGTGACCCCTCAACCAGTTTTCACACTTACTGCGATTGATATAATGTTGAAACAGACCATAGGGGCAGTATCTACCGCTATAGCGAACACAGAAAGGAGGATGTCTTTACCACCGACGACAACCGTCCAAGACTCACAAGATGTAGTAGATGTTCCTCTAGTAGCCACTATAGATGTTACTGATGATCTAGACTTAAGTCTCGGTGTCACCTCCTCTTTCGCCGAGCTCCCGTGTGCTCAGGCCCCCACGGAGTTAATAGGGGATAAAGAAAATACTCAGCCCAATTTAAGTACTTCGTGGGGTGAGGAGAAGGTGAACTCATGCAATATAGAGCCAAAAATAGCCAGTGAAGCTCGCGCACATAAGAAAAAAAAGGGCCAAAATAACACGCTAAATCACAACTTAGTGGCTCCAATCACCAATTCTACACCAGGAATACCTTGCTGGGTGGCAAATATGGTAGCCGATCTCAAGACAGACCTTGAAGATACGATCATTGCCCACATTAAACCACTTATGTCAAAAATCGACAGACTAACATCCCTAATGAACAACAAAGGGATGGGTTCCACTAGGCAAGTGGGAAATGATGGCATATTAATTAAAGGGGGGTCAAAAGGGGGTACTATTTACAATACATTAAAAGATAAGGTAACATCAGTCAACCAATCCAATAGACCTAAGGAAGCTATGCAAAATAACATTCCGACTGTGAAGAAAGCCCCTACACCCCTGAATCCCAGTGCATCTAGTACCATCCCACAGGTCCAATCGAAAAAAGGAAATGGAAATCTCCCAGCCTCAGATGACAAATCTGGCCAAAAATCTAAAGAAAGTATAAGCACAGACACTCCCCAATTAAAAAATCAACCGGAAAGGGCAAGGTTGGCACGCTTCCAGACAATCAATCTTCCGCCGGAGGCTTTGCCTTTTGTGGTTTATTGACAGGAGTGCCACCCCTGAAAGAGGGAAAAAAGGAAACACAAATTGAACTAAAAAACAAATGTGTGCAGTGGTTACAGTTAAATAGACCTTTACCTACAAATATTTCTGGGGAAATTCTTACGGTCAGAAGAGGGGAATGGATGGGCAGAAGTATAAAAACAAAAGCAGGGGACATCATAACCATCAACTTTAGAGACACGGCCGCAGTGAATTATATATGTAATGCACCCCCTAGCGGAACTAATACACAAATCCACCCCTTACATCTCTCATATTTCTACCCGACCAAACCCCAAAGACAAAGGCAGAAAAATAGAATACCTATGAGCAGGGCTTATCAGCTAGCCCCCCCAGCATAGACTTCAACAATGGCAAACGCCCTGGCAAGGTACCCTAGATTATGATCCTTTTTTATCCCAGTACGCGCATTGGAATAGGTTCTGTGCACTGGATGAGGTGGACTGGCTTACATTTGAGAAAACCAGCACTTTACTATCTTACACGAGACTAGATGAGGAAGGGCACATAATGACGGAAATCTCAGCTTTATGCCCCCACGCTACCTCTGTATTAGTATCTAATAATGTTCAGTCCACACCTCTAACTGTGTCTTTGCCCTCAATTGAATGTCCGGGCCCTCAAAACAGTAATGGTTATGATCCCAAGGGCTTATTAATGATTCTTAGTTGGAACCTAGCAGGTATTCACAGGAAACTGGGCTCACCCGAGTGGAATGCTCTGGTGGAGGCGCACAAGATCTGTTTGTTCCAGGAGACTTGGAGCCTAGAACCACTCCATCGTGTTGGCTATGTCACACATTTTGTGCCTGCAGTAAAACCTAGAAATGGGAAGGGACGCCCTTCGGGGGGCCTTCTCATTTGGGTAAGCATTTCCCTCAATTGCTGCATAATATCTAAGCAGATCAATAGCCCAGATATTCTAGGAATCTCCTTGAGAGGTCCCCATAGGGGGTTAACCCTCGATTTGTTTAATATATATGTCAGAGGTACTAAACATGGGTCTATGTCTCCGATAGTAACCACCCTTGAAGCAGAACTCAGAGAAAACATTGAGGGTGCCCAAATCTTAGTTGCGGGAGATTTTAATTGCACCTATGAGCCACTCTCTACAGATGACATTCTGGACCTGGGTGAGGATGACATTAGAAGGGGTATTCCAGCCCTAACTATCCCCCCGATTAAAGATGGTCCCAAAGTGCGATCCAGTTAAATGCTCTGACATTGGAGTTTGGCCTAAGAGCCTCAAATGGTCGTACAACCTCAGACCCCATGGGTGCTCCCACATTCAATAGAGCCAATCACACTTCGAGGATTGATTATATTTTGCTAGATTTTACACTATGGGGATTAGTGCAGGATATGGTAGTTTTACCTACTGTAGAAAGCGATCATAATTCGCTTTCCTTATCTCTTAAAAATCCTTGGCCCAATAAATCAGCTGAAATGTCCCCTAAACAAGCGCACAAACTCTGTTTCCTCCTGTGGGAGACGCTTGAAGTGGAATAAAATTTCAGCTGATGAAACTAAACTTAACATTATTAATGAATTGCTTATGGCTTCACAAAGGAATTGGATACTACCAATCCGGCCTTGCAAACTGGAAGGGTAACATCTATCTTTGAGGACACACTTAGGTCTATAGGGGACATATTCCTGAAAAAGGTGCGTGTGGGCAGGAATATGGCAACCCGGAACTCTAGGGGAAAGCATGATTGGTACACATCTGCATGCAGGCATGCAAAATCTCTTTTGATTGAGGCTGTCAAAGGTAAATCACAAGCCCTGATACAGGGAGCTAGGAAAGAGCACAAGCGAATATTGGCAAGTGCAAAAAAAAGAGTGGGAAGAAGAGTATTGGCGTATTCTGAAAGAGGCAAGCACTAATAAAGACTCAAGACGTTTCTGGGATACAATCAGAACCAGAAACAGACCAGATAGTGACCTCATAACGTGTAACAACACTAGCCAAGTGTGGGTTAACCACTTCTCCAAATTATACACCCGCCAATCCGGACATAACATCATAGATATTCCCAAGGATGACCAGGGCTGGGAGGTGGCTCCAATAAACCCCGACCGTTCGACAAAAAGAGTTGAGCACGCTACTGGTACCATTATGTCCCAAAAGGATTGGGAGGCAGATCTAGTAGATCCAGACTTCTCAATAAAAGAAGTAGAGTATGCCATTAGTACCATTATGCCCCAAAAGGCGGCCGGTCCGGCCGGTATTCCCGGGGACCTGCTGCGTTCAGACATCCCGAAATGGGGGAAACTTATTCACTGCCAGCTCACTGCCATCTGCAGGGGTGCACCGATTCCCACATCCGGGAAAGGGGCGGAGGCCGTCCCAATCTTTAAAAAAGGGGCTAGGGACGACCCGACGAATTATAGACCTATAAGCCTGTTGGACATAACCCAAAAGGTAGTCGGCAAGGTGCTGTTGGTTAGAATATTACAATAAATTAGTGAAAACAACATCCTTTCTGACTACCAGGCAGGATTTAGAGCAGGCACCGGCACAATAGAACAAGCTTTCAGATTGATGTTAGTGTACTGGAAGGTGGTGGTCATAGGCAAAGGCAGTCTTTATCTCGCATTTATCGATTTAAAGACTGCCTTTGACCTTGTACCTAGGGAGACTCTCTGGAGACTCCTTGCTGACATGGGGATACCTCACTACATTCTGTTGTTACTCGTAAGGCATCATGAGAATAGTTTTGCCCAGATAAGATGGGGTACAGAGGGAGAGAAAACCAGCAGTATCCCGGTAGAGAGAGGGGTTCGCCAGGGATGTGTTTTAGCTCCCACCCTTTTTTCCCTGTATATCAACGGAGTGGTCGAGCACCTGCTGAAAGATCCTTCAGATGAACCATCCCTGGCGGGGGAGCGTATCCCCACCCTTCTCTTTGCGGATGATACGCTCTTGCTATCTAAATCCCCAATGGGTCTCCAAAAACTCCTCAACAGCTTTCAGACCTTTTGTGCAGAACAGGGCCTGGTAATCAATACCGACAAAACGAATTATCTTGTGATGAATCCCCCCAAAAAACCTGTACGTCCCCCAAAGTTGAACACTGTACCTTTGGGGAGGGTAGATGTATTTGATTACCTAGGCATCCGTTTGCCGCACAATATGCAGTGGGCTCCTCACTTAGACAAAACGCTGCTAGCCCACAAGAGGGTAACAGGGGCTCTCCTGAAGGAGCAGCGCTCTTGTGCTATTAGACCCATAGCCCCTGTTATTGAAATCTATACAGCAAGGGGAGTTAGCTCTGCTCTCTATGGGGCAGAGCTATGGGGCTCATGTAATATCAGTGAATTGTCAAGATCTGAGAGGAAGTTTTGTAGGGCCATCATGTCACTTCCCCAAGGTACTCCCATGGCCCCATTAATGCTCGATTTAGGTTGTCGACCTATTGGAGATTTAGCAAAGTTCCGGCCCTTACTTTTATGGGCCCGGCTGTGGCGAGTCCCGGAGCTTGCCAAATATGCAAAAGGGCTCTCTGAAATAATGTCATTACCAGGGTGGCACAGAATAAAATGGTTGAGAGACATGAAATCCCTTTTGTGCAACTTGGGCCTAAGTAAAGCCTGGGCAAAGAGGTCTTCTCCACCAAAGGCAACACTTAAGAGTCTGTACTGGAATTGAATTTTGACTCAACGGAGTACTAATCCCACATTGGGTAGACTTACGGAGGACTTTTTGAAATTCAAGGACTTACCAATTCGGGAACTTTACTTGGATATCATTGAGAAACCATTTGATAGGACCCTTTATTTTTAATTCAGAACTGGGACTCTTCCTCTGCATGCCTTTACAGCTCGGTGGAAACCGCCAGCACAGACTACTGAGTTTTGCCCCACTTGCATATCTAGACAAGAGACAGTGGCACAGTTTGAGTGCCAGGAGTATGCCCAACCAAGAAGAAGATGGCTTAAGCAATTGTGCCGCTTGTTAGGGACCAGGCACCACACTGAGGCATTACGCATTCTTATGTCGGACTCTCGTCCACTGTATGTCTGTACCCTTTCTAAATTTTTATCTTGGGCCTGGTGCATTAGAAGCAAAAGGCTTAAAGAAAATGTTTAATTCTTTTTTAATCAATCACTTATGATATGCTTCTTTTATCTGAAAACTAAGACTTTTAAAGTTAAATGGAATTAAATTGTTGTATCTTCCTTTTTCTCTTTTAAAACAAATTAATTTGTGTATTTTTACTGTGAAGCTTTTATGATCATTTTTATCGAAATAAAGCCTTTTTGACTTTGACTTTGACTTTTGACAGTTGTGGCATTAGAATCCTAGCACTTCACCTGAGGATTTTGGCGGTAATAGAAGTTTTTCTGTGAACTAGCACCGTGTTAGCTAGTTAAGGTAGTGCCTGTCGCATTGGTTCATTGCATTGTTATTGTTGCGTGTGTTAGAATTACATATATTGTATTGCTGCATTTAGTGGGCAGCGTCTGACAGCTGATGTGAGAAGTTAGCCTGGCATATGCTGTCCACTAGTTATAGTGGGCACCTTGCACCTGTCCAAACAACCCTTTAGAGGTAATAGGTTAAAAACAACCTTATTTGAAAGCTATCCTAGGGGTAGCTATGGAGAGCAGCCTTCAGGCTAAGTCTTGAAGGAATGTAAAGCATATAGTTTTACCAGTCTATAATCTCGTGAATGACCAAATGAAAGGAGAATCACACCAGCTATATATATAAAATATATGGATTTATTCTAAACAGACCCTACTAGTCTCTGTATGAGGCTAGAGGTCAAAGCACATATGTTACACTTAATATGTCACAGTAAATTAGCACAATATACGTTAGGCCCTAGGGGCGAACCAAACCATTTATTAAGAAAGTGGTATAAGAACCACGACTTGACTAGACACAAGACCTAGAGCCTGTAGAATCACTGGGACCACATGGAACCACCCAAGGTAGTGACACTGAGGATGTGTGCAGTGTAAGAACACAGCCGCGAATCGCCATTAGCTTCTATGGGCAAAGTCGCGGTTGGAAATTTAAAGTTTAACGACACTTAGGAGAGAACTTTGAGCAAACCCCTTTAGACTTAAGGGGTTCTAGAACCAACACCCTCGGGAACACCGGGGTACTTGAGTTACCTCACCAAGGGCAGCCGGGTGCATAGGTGTCTTTTGGTGTTGTGAATCATCGTTGATTTCAATGGCGATCTGCTGCAAAGTGCTGCTGCCTTCGAAGTGGAAAGTGTCCGGTGTGAACCAAGCCTGGATCGAAAATTAGAAGAACTTGAAAGCAGAGGGGAGAGAGTCTGGGTCACTTGCCAGTGACCAGGGGCATGATAGACAAATGCCCACCTATGTCGGGTGTTTCAGGTGTGAAGAGGTAAAGCTTTACTCTGCAGCCACGAGGACCAGGAGTCATCGACAACGACCAGGATTCGAGATGTCCCACAAAGGATGTCGAGTGCTTCAGCGTCGGTGACCGGATTGGACCCAACAAGCCATGGCAATAGCAACCCACGCAGGAAGAGGAAAAAGATTTCGGTGCGGACCAGAAAGGTCCGGGGGGCTCACCAAGTGGTGGAGAGTCAGGGCACGGCTGGAGCAACCAGAGAAACCCAATGAAAGTCAAAGTTGCCTTCTCAGGGACCCACCAGTCGACAGACCAGGGATCGCGAAGGTACCTCAAGCAAAAACACAAAGGGATGGCTTACGGAACACTCGTGGAGTATAGGCCAGGAAAAGGTGCTCAGGGTCTGGGCTTCAAGTAACCCAATGCACAGCCTCAAGGAACGTTGAGAAGCTGATGCACTTGCAAATGTGCACGGTGCCCAGGGGTTCCAGTTCCATGGTACTCACGAGGGCTGCAGGTCTCAGCTTTGATGGTGACTCAGGTCAGCCTCGGAGAAGTCTGCAAATCCATCTCCTGGGCTGAAAATACTTTGGAGTCCGGCGGTAGCTTCAGAGATGCAAACCGGCAGATGCGTCTTTGGAGCCTGCCAAGCAGGGGAGTAACTCCTTTACTCCAAGGGAGATTCTTCAGTTATCTAGTCGTGTAGATCGTCGAAGTTCCAAGATTTCTGTAGCAGAGTTTCGTCCAGGTGTAATCCAAAGTCCTGTAGTCAGGGGTTTTTACTTTACTTTATTTGCATTTGTATAGCGCATAAATCACCCGAAGGTCTCAGAGCGCTTGCAGAAGAAAAGATAGAAAGCTCCTGGCTGTATAACCATATAGCAGAGGTGCAGGGCTAGAACAGCCACGTCTTTAGCAGTCTACGAAACCTGAGATAGTCAGGCTCAGTCCTGATCTGAAGGGGAAGGGAATTCCAGGTTTCAGGGGCTGCCTTGCTAAAAGCCCTTAAAGAAGAAAAAGTGCCAGGGCTCGATTTTTGAACCACCAAACTTATTTATTTAGCTGGTGTAAACCTTCATTGCTTAGTTTCTAGAAGGTATGCAATCGTCATTATTTCAACATTTCAAAATTATTTACACATTTCAGAAATATACAGAGAGAGAAAAAAATCCCTTCTACTGGGGATACAATGTAAACAACATTTCATACATTTCAAGTATTACAGTATGTTTAAACAAAAAATAAATCAAAAAAAGTTCAGAAACAGTTACACATTCATTGTTTCCTAGAAACAGAATTAAATCATGTACACCAAAAAAGGTTGTGGTATACTAGTTTTGTGATTATATTGCCCTATACTATTTTGCGTCTTTTTTCAACAGCCAAATAGCCGACGCGTTTCCAAACCCTTCTTATGGTCAATGGGGTTCTTCCTCAGGGCTGGGCTGTGTACCTATGGTGTAAAAATTGGGGACATTTAATATCTCCTTTTCCTAAAATTCAAAATTAGCTTCAGATGCAGGCGAAGCTTGTGAGGTTTTTACCTTATTTCACGGTATCTCTTTTATCAAGGATTGGGCATCGAGTGAGCTTGGATTTTACACCAACACCTAAACAGAGGTAAGGATTGGCGATTATAATAGATATGTGTGTCTTGCACTTCCATTCGCAAACGTGGTTCTCAGTAAAAAATGTGCGGGCACTTACGTGGATTTTGTTGGTTGGGTGGTTCACTGACTCAGACTGCTCTTTAAAGTAGTTTATTGCGCGTTCCCCGGTCAATTCATTCTGCGAGGTTTAAAAATTAACAATCAATCCCGGTCTGGCATGTCTTTATGTTCTGCTAAGATTTAAACATGCATTTTGCTTACTTGGGAGGAGTGCGGCAGACTGCCCTGACCTTTCTCTATTCCAAATCGATTGGCGGTTGTATTTCGGTACTGGTTCTGTGAAAAAGTTAAAAGCGGTGTCTAAGATTTGTTCAGCGATAAAATCCAAGCTCACTCGATGCCCAATCCTTGATAAAAGAGATACCGTGAAATAAGGTAAAAACCTCACAAGCTTCGCCTGCATCTGAAGCTAATTTTGAATTTTAGGAAAAGGAGATATTAAATGTCCCCAATTTTTACACCATAGGTACACAGCCCAGCCCTGAGGAAGAACCCCATTGACCATAAGAAGGGTTTGGAAACGCGTCGGCTATTTGGCTGTTGAAAAAAGACGCAAAATAGTATAGGGCAATATAATCACAAAACTAGTATACCACAACCTTTTTTGGTGTACATGATTTAATTCTGTTTCTAGGAAACAATGAATGTGTAACTGTTTCTGAACTTTTTTTGATTTATTTTTTGTTTAAACATACTGTAATACTTGAAATGTATGAAATGTTGTTTACATTGTATCCCCAGTAGAAGGGATTTTTTTCTCTCTCTGTATATTTCTGAAATGTGTAAATAATTTTGAAATGTTGAAATAATGACGATTGCATACCTTCTAGAAACTAAGCAATGAAGGTTTACACCAGCTAAATAAATAAGTTTGGTGGTTCAAAAATCGAGCCCTGGCACTTTTTCTTCTTTAATGCTAAATTGTCCAGCCAGGACCCGTAGGACAAAACCCCTCGATTTATAGACTTAATAGAGCAGGCATCCGCCTGTGCGGGTTTCTCAAACACAAGAGTTTGAATAGCTTCGAAGCAACCAGTACGACGGGCTATATAACATAACCCGTTGGAACATGTCAGAGGAGGAAACACTTTCCTTTTCTGAGGCACACATAAAAAATTTAGTTTCGGGACCATCTCCTTTTTCCGCAATTAAACTCAGTTCAAATGCCCAACAACAAAATGAAAGTGACAAACTTTTAAGATTACACAAAAAACACACACGCACAGAACTACACGGGCATTTCTTGTTTGAGCACCTCAAAGCAGGTACCATACCGTGGGGTCTCCAAATCAAAAACGTACCGGTGGTGTTCACAGATGACCCCTTGTACAAAAAGGGCTTCAGCTACATAGCGACAAAGTGCAGTAGAGACCTTATGGTCCACACTGTTGAGACAGCAAAGAGAATCTGTGACAAAGAAAAGGAAGAGATAGAGGGACTCATTAAAGCCATTGAAGACAACCACACAGTTGACGAAGCCAAAGCTTTACTCGAAAAGATTAACAAAGAAATTGCGACATTCAGGGACAACACCATAAACTTCAGGTCCAACAAATTTGACAAAGACGTGAAGTCGTTTAAAATAGAATCTGTTTACCCGTACCTCAAGGAGGATTATTACACCCAAACTGAATCGCGAAGAGCGCTGTCACAATTTCAAGGGAGGTCTAAAAATAGATTTCTAACTTTTTCGGAAAGCTCATCCTCCGAATCAGCTAACGACTCAGACCCCAGGGAGGGATCTTCCAAAAGAAATCCTTTTTTAGAGAAGGGCGAAGGCAGGGGAAGAGTAAGATTCAAGCCACAGCCTCAACCATGGGAAATGCGAACACGAAGAACCCAATACAAAACGTAGATTCCACCTCCATAGTAAACATTTCTGATAGAGTACTAACCACACACGAGAAGTCTGTTTTAGAACTAGGACTCAAATTTGTACCCACAGCCAACACTGACCTGACACACTTAAAAATCGAAGCACTGGAGTTTTGTCGCAAATTAAGACTAAAGGCATTTTTCCACAACAGGGAGGACACTAGAGTGAGTGAACCCTCTAATCTATCCAACAAATCCACATTTGTACCTCCAACATACACAATTCCGAAGGAAATAATAGCCTTTGAACAGATCATTCTATCCTCCATCACACAATTAAATAAACAAAAGATGTTCCTTAGAAGGAACATCAGCAGAGACCAAGAAACAGCATTGAACAGTTTACGCAACGACGAATCCATAGTACTAAAACCCGCAGACAAAGGGGGCGCCCTGGTGGTCTGGGATAGAAACAAATACATTGCTGAAGCCAATAGTCAAATCAAAAATACTGAATGGTACAGAGAAGTTAAAGAAGACCCGACCCCACAAATAAGAGCTGAGATTTTAATAAAAATCACAGAGGGCCGTGACAAAGGGATATTAGGAATGAAAGAGTTCCAATATCTAGACAAAAAAAGTCCACGCATTCCAGTAATTTATTTTCTTCCGAAAATTCATAAAAGTTTATCTGAACCACCGGGAAGACCCATCGTCTCCGGGTGTGATTCAGTACTGGAACCACTGGCAAAATATGTGGATGTTTTCCTAAAGCCCTTTCTGTCGGAAGTAAGATCATACTTAAAAGATACAAGGGACTTCATTAACAAAATAGAAGGGACTCCATTTGATGACAACCAGGAGTTGATGGTGTCGCTTGACGTCACCTCCCTGTATACCCAAATCCCTCAACAGGAGGGTTTAGAAGCAATGGAATACTATTTAGACACAAGACCCAGACCACATAGGGTCCCAACAGACTTTATCATCGACTTAGCGAGAATAGCACTCAAAAGGAACTATTTTCGGTTCATGGATGCGTTCTACGTGCAGGTGAAGGGCACCGCCATGGGGTGTCCTTATGCCCCAGAAATGGCGGTGCTCTTCATGGCCCTGTATGAGGAGCGCTTCATCTTCCACAACAATCCATTTCACCAAAACATTACCAAATGGTATCGTTTCATTGACGACATCTGGTGTCAATGGAAAGGGTCTGAAGAAATGCTCACCCAATTCCATCAGTGGCTCAACACCAGACACCCAGATATAAAATTCACAATGACATCCAGCAGAACATCATTGACTTTCTTGGATGTGGTGGTCTTTCCCTATGAAAATGAGTTGACAACTACTCTACACCGCAAAGACACAGACAAGAATACTATTTTACACTACGCCAGTTACCACCCCAAAAGTTTGAAAGCTAACCTACCGTATGGGCAGATGTTGAGAATCCGACGAAATTGCTCAAGGAAGGAAGATTTCGTGATCCATTCACAAATATTGAGTGACTAATTACAACACAGGGGTTATCCCCACAAGTTATTGAAACATTCAACTACCCGGGCCTGGCACACACCACGAGAGGAACTATTGAAAACCCAAAAGGAAACCAAACCCTTAGAAAGGCCGGTATGTGTCACCACTTTTGGGCCATACACCAATAAGTTCAAATCCATCATTTTAAAAAATTGGCACTTGATCAAAAATTCAGAAGTCCCGATGGAACAGCCATTGTTTGCTCTAAAGAAGAATAGAAGCATTGGACAACGTATAGTAAGAGCTGATCTAGGAGTAAGTCAAGTCAAAGCAGACTTACGCACATTGTGGAAACTCCCACCAGTTATTGGCCACCACAAGTGTGGTTCATGTGCCACTTGCCCCAACACAATAGAAGGTGATGAATTTACGTTTAAATCAATCAAATGGATACATAAAGGATTCTCGAATTGCAAAACAGCGAACGTAATATATGCAATTATGTGCCCTTGCCCTAAGCTGTACATAGGCAAAACCACCCAAAAAGCCAACCAGAGAATAACCCAACATAAATCCAGAATTAAAAACAAAGTTCTGTCTGCACCAATGGTGCAACATTTTGTGGATCAGAAACACAATGAAAACGATTTTAAGTGGACTGTATTACAAGCGATGAAAGTTCCTCCCAGAGGAGGGAACATCGATGCCATGCTACTCAAACAGGAAGCGTATTTAATTTTAAAATTCAATTGTGTGATGGATGGCCTGAATGAAATGTCGGAACTACAAAGATCGTATCAATGAGTCCCCTGTGAACCCCACTGTTGCAGAGAAATACACTATTCAAGAGACTATAGCTAATGCGCTTTGGCACTTTATCCCCAAAATCCCACAGCATCACGTTATATAACACGGAAGATGCCTATAGACAGTAGGACTACAAATCCCACAACACCCAGCAGCATACATAAACAGGAAATTGCGTTCTACCGGGTTAACAAAATTCATTAGACACTCCACACATCGAGCGAGAACAGCGCGACTGCACAGAATCCCGAGCGCAGCTAGACACCCTCCGACTAAGGTAGGACGCTTAGCGCACTAAGAGTTTAAGAACAGGCTGATATTATCGCTGAACAAATCTTAGACACCGCTTTTAACTTTTTCACAGAACCAGTACCGAAATACAACCGCCAATCGATTTGGAATAGAGAAAGGTCAGGGCAGTCTGCCGCACTCCTCCCAAGTAAGCAAAATGCATGTTTAAATCTTAGCAGAACATAAAGACATGTCAGACCGGGATTGATTGTTAATTTTTAAACCTCGCAGAATGAATTGACCGGGGAACGCGCAATAAACTACTTTAAAGAGCAGTCTGAGTCAGTGAACCACCCAACCAACAAAATCCACGTAAGTGCCCGCACATTTTTTACTGAGAACCACGTTTGCGAATGGAAGTGCAAGACACACATATCTATTATAATCGCCAATCCTTACCTCTGTTTAGGTGTTGGTGTAAAATCCAAGCTCACTCGATGCCCAATCCTTGATAAAAGAGATACCGTGAAATAAGGTAAAAACCTCACAAGCTTCGCCTGCATCTGAAGCTAATTTTGAATTTTAGGAAAAGGAGATATTAAATGTCCCCAATTTTTACACCATAGGTACACAGCCCAGCCCTGAGGAAGAACCCCATTGACCATAAGAAGGGTTTGGAAACGCGTCGGCTATTTGGCTGTTGAAAAAAGACGCAAAATAGTATAGGGCAATATAATCACAAAACTAGTATACCACAACCTTTTTTGGTGTACATGATTTAATTCTGTTTCTAGGAAACAATGAATGTGTAACTGTTTCTGAACTTTTTTTGATTTATTTTTTGTTTAAACATACTGTAATACTTGAAATGTATGAAATGTTGTTTACATTGTATCCCCAGTAGAAGGGATTTTTTTCTCTCTCTGTATATTTCTGAAATGTGTAAATAATTTTGAAATGTTGAAATAATGACGATTGCATACCTTCTAGAAACTAAGCAATGAAGGTTTACACCAGCTAAATAAATAAGTTTGGTGGTTCAAAAATCGAGCCCTGGCACTTTTTCTTCTTTAATGCTAAATTGTCCAGCCAGGACCCGTAGGACAAAACCCCTCGATTTATAAACTTGCTAAAAGCCCTGTCACCATTTCTGACTGTACGCACCCTCGGAATGGTGAGAAGAGATTTGCCCAAGATCTGAGCATTCTTGCTGGTTTGTGGGCTTTTAGCTTGTGTTCCAAGTATGCTGGACCGTGTCCATTGATGGGTTTATAGACCAGGCAGCATAATTTGAACTTAATACGCTTTTGTACTGGGAGCCAGTGTAAAGATTTTAGGCATGGTAAGGATGGGGTGCGAGCCGGTAGATCTAGCACCAGCCATGAAGCGGTATTCTGAAGGACCTGTAGGCGAGCCAGGAGAGTGCTATTTATTGAGGACAAAAGTGCATTTCCATAATCAATCCTGCTGATTATAAGTCCTTGAACTAGAGGCATGCGAGCTGAGAGAGGTATCCATTTAAAGATCTTCCTCAGCTTGCGTATAAGGCCGAAGCCAGTTTGCACTACTTTACTTATGTGGTCAGCCATGGAGAGCTTATCATTGATGATTACCCCAAGATTCCTAACAGAGAGTTTGGGCGAGGGGCAGGGACCAAGGGACATTGGCCACCAATCGTCTGACCATATTTTGTCGACTTTTCTAAAAAGCAAGACCTCTGTCTTACCAGCATTCATCATTAGAAAGTTCTGGGTCATCTGGTCATGGATAGATACCATGCACTCTTTGAACCTAGGTTTAATTTCATCTGGGTTATGGTTTATAGTGACAAGTATTTGGGTGTCATCTGCGTAGGACACTGTTACAAAACCGTGCTCTCGGATGATCCTTGCCAGGGGGGACACATAAAGATTGAAGAGCGTAGGGCTCAATATTGACCCCTGGGGAACACCCTTGTCATTGTCATGGAAGTCGGAGGCATGGGCACCGACTTGGACTTTGGACCGCCTGTTGGTAAGATAGCTCTTTATCCAGTGTAAAGCGGAGCCCTCGACACCAACCTCAACAAGACGTTCTAAAAGAATGTGATGTGAGATGGTGTCGAAGGCCGCAGATAGATCGAGAAGGACAAGTATGGCAGACTGGCTGGAATCAAGAGTCATTCTATATTGTCTACGATTTCCAGCAGGGCTGTTTTGGTGCTTTGCGATGCCCTGAAACCTGACTGGGATGGATCCAGGAGCTTGTTTGTTTCCAAATGGCCTATACGTTGTTTGTTAATTATGGACTCCATGACTTTTCCAAATAGGGGGAGGATGGAAATGGGTTGATAATTGGGTAATGATTTGGGGTCAGCCGAAGGTTTTTTCAGAATGGGTCTAATTACTGCCTCCTTCCAGTGGGATGGAACCAAGGAGTGTAGCAGGGACTGATTCAAAGTCTTTGTAATAGCAGAGATCAGGACAGGCGCTATCCAACCCCAAGGAAGGGGTTGGACAAACTGTGGGGACCCACCTATGGGAGGGTCTGGAAAGAGAGGTGGCTACACCCATTTCCTTTGTCCAGTTTTGCGCCAGAACAGGGACTGGTAGCCCCTGCAACCGGTTTGCGCCCCCAGTGCAGACTTCAAAGCACTCTCATAGTGCACCCACCCAGCCCCAATACACTAAACCCTGTCTGGGAGGTGGTTATACCTTCCTGTGACAGGAAACCTATTGACCAGGTCTCCCGTGCCGAAGTTTCATCCAGCAGCAGGAGCCAGACTCGTGTCTGTGGCTGCAGCAACCATTTTGTGATGCCAGAGCTCTTTTAAACTGGTACTAGGTGTACCGGTGTGTACATGTCTCTCCCTCTAGAAGGGTGGTGGGGGCTATGATTCTAAAGTGTTTGATACCAAACACAACATGTTTCCTTGCAGTCATTCCAAAGTTAACATTTACCGCAAGATTACAATGTAAGAGTATATAGTCTGGTTGCATCACAGAACAGCCTCAGAGAATAGATTCCGAAGGCTGCAGAGGGGCCCTGCTCATGGATGGGCACCCTCTCACACAAAACCAAGCACTCTGCCTTCAGGATTGATAAGGCCTGCCATAGGAGTGACTGATAGGTTTCTATGTGCAGTGATTTAAGGTAGATATAGGTAGCCTATATCTTAGTAAGGGGTGCATGCACCACCTTATTCAGGCTGCAGTAGCAGTCCTGCAGTGCTGTTTTTGGAAGGCTGCCCAGGGGTGGCCTAATATATTCTTCAGACCCTGGTAGGCCTTTGGGGTACCTGTGCCCTTAGTACCTAAGGTACCATATACTAGGGACTCACAAGGGTAACCCGTAAGCAACCTGGAGTGTACCTAATGTACTTGCAATCATTTTAGAGAGGAAGCAGCTAGGCTGGGGTCCTGGTTAGCAAGGCCCCAGCCAGACTAAAGTCGAAAAACAGTGAAACACCAGCAAAAAGTGGGGGTAACCATAGTAAGCAGATCCTACTCTCCTACAGCAGGTTATTAAGGAACTGCATAATTGGAAGTCTTGTCTCAGGCGTCACGAGTTTAGTGGGAGTCTAATTCTCAACTGTTTTATGCACATTGTTGTTTTGAAGCTCAGAGCTGAGTTTTGAGTATTTAACTAACTTTCGTTTAGAGCTCGCGTAACTATCGAAGCTCTGAGGCATTCGCATTGAGAGGCTCATTGCTCTTGCCTCAGCAGTTCAGGGTCATTGAATGTAATACTCTCTACTGAGGATCTGTATTCCTGAGTTGCCCGGGGTTACATTCTTTACTGAACCTTACTAGTTCCGTTTAGAGCACCTACTTCTGAATACAAGCGCTCGTGTTAAAACCTTTCAGGAGCGTACATTTCCAGACATTGCTTGTTGCTTGACAGTTTAAGAGAATACTTGTTCAAAAGGCTATTTCTCAGCCTTTACTTATCATTTTCAGAATACTTAGATATCCTACATTGAAAGAGTTATTTCCTTACACCAAGTCTTAGGGTGAATTAATGCACATATACTATACTTACCAAACAGCACCACCTGCTGGCATGAAGTGTAGCTGCACCTTCATCTAGAAGACTTCCTGTAAGAAGAAAAAATAGTTTTACTCAAAACGAAATATATAGAAGAGAGAAAATAGCTACATGTGAACAGGGTAAGAATATCAGAGGGTAATAAGATATTGTTTCTAACAAGAGCAAAGGTGCACGACTAAAAGATAAACAAGCACACATCAAATTATCAAATCCATGTCCAAAGATGTTTCTTTAAGTCCTTTGTTTATCAAAAAAATGTAAGACGATCAGGTTGAAACAAACAGCCGACGCGTTTCGTCCAAACCAATGGACTTCATCAGGGCATCAACGAGGCACTCCTAAAATATAATTTCAGAGTGTCCATGGTGGATAAAAACAGCAAGGAAGATGGCAAATCCCGTCCATTACTAAGAGAGTGAAGTAAGCTTCATGTGGGTGAGATTTAGTCAAAGGTAGGGTAAGTCGAGATATTATTGTTCAACCTGTCACACCAAGATAAGATGGACCCTATAACTAGGGCAATCACCGGTTCCGACCGTGATAAGCCCGGAACCATGGCCCGAAACCATCTCCTGTCGAGTGGTGTCAGAAAGAGTGTGAGTTCTTTCAGACACCACTTGACAGGAGATGCCCTAATTATAGCGCAATTTGTGAGTACCTATTGGGTACTCGCAAATTGAGTATGCAATTCTCATTTATTCCTATGGGCCTCTAGGCCCATGTGAGTGAATGGGAAGCCATTCCTTAATTGCGACTCGCAATTTGTGAGTCACATTAAGGAATGTGTAGGAATCGCGATTTCTTTTTTGATTCCTACATGCATAGGCAATTGTGATTCGCAATTGCCTTTTTTGATGCATGTGCACCTTTGTCATTTCCAATGCTAATAGCTCAAACTCTCACAAATGCAAGACCTCTTGCAGTGCAAATGCTTGTTCTATTTGTCTACAAGCAAATCACATTTGTTGTGGTGCCACATCTTATACATAGGAGTTTGCTCACCTCAGGTGACGTTTTTACAGAATAACACCGTCAAGGATGTTTCATGCTGGAATATCAGTTATTAGGTCGAGCCTGCAGGCAGCGTGCCTGCGCTGTCACTGTGGCAACGATCTATTGTATTTAACAGAAAAACTCACCAGGTCCTTTTAGCCCACCCACACTCACAATTGGTTAAGAGCATAATCACTCTCCTTTGTTGCCTTCTAATTCGGCAGATGTCGTCATGCCCCACTTCCTGTGGCTTGTATAGAGCACCCCTCAACTACAGATGAATTAAACTTGATTAGTGACACTCCGCTGCAAGTCCTGTGATTTAGGCACTATTTCTACTTTCTTAGGCATGCATTGTGGCGTGCACAAAGTCTGCAGTCTGTCAAGAGGGCAAACTGCAGGCTCCGTGTTAAGCTGTAACGCTCACTGTCCAAGCCACACTCTGCCCTCACTGAACTGATCAATGGAACATGGCATTAATAATGTAGTGCGTGCCACAAAAGCAAACAGATGAGTACAAACAGTAGAGAGCTGCCCACGGGCTACAATGGTAAAACTCACGTTTCTTGCTTTAAAAGTCAACATGTGCATTTGTCCGCAAGTGCCAACAAACATCAGTTGTCAGCGTGGGCGAAACTTCCTTCCTCAGACCAGTAAAGCAGAGCAGCACGTACCATGATAACACACTCTCCATCTCTCCCAGTCACCCACCTGCAAGTCTACAACAATATGCCCCCAGCCTTCTCTGACAATCGCCTGAACAGCCCCAAAAACATCCACAACTTGACTTGCATGTTGTCACTGAAAATGCACCTTACTGACCTAAGCAGTGGATCAGCAGACTGACCTTTTCCCTTAAGACCATAGTAATGGACTAAACCAAAAGCGCAGAGATAAGGGGGGTGGGAGGAGAAGGAAGCTGAAAAGATTTTATGATTTTACGACCTGGCTTGGCAGTTCGGGCTGGACTGTTCCCATGAGGCACAGGGTCAAGACTGATTTGCATATGGCTGGGTCCAAACTGGTGTGGTGTGGTGAGCAAAAGATTGATGTATTAAACCTGATACTTGCGACTGGGGTGAATGTTTTTTTTTTTTTTTTTTGGGTAAGACATTTATTGCACATTGTCATATAAATAGTACAATCAATATCGCCTACAACCTGAGAAGGCCGGCTATGCATAGTACGCAAGATTAAATCAGAGACTTATCCATACACAGCCCATCAGCCGACAACCATAGGTCCGGCGGCGCGTGCTCGGTGTCTGTGTAGGCTCGGTTTCTTTCGACAATGCATCCGCATAGTGTGTACGCCAGGTCGGTCTTACATTTTCAGTATTTTCAACCAAAGCCCCCATAACCTAGGGAGGATGATGTAAACAACAAAGTAATAACCCCCTAAAAAACATAAAGCACTGTGTCACAACATTCTCCCTCCCTCATCGCCCCGCCAATTGTGTCCCAGAGTGGCAAACATCCTGTAGCAATTGAGCGCTCAGCACGCGTCGTTGTCAGTGGCCACTGACACCAGATACTTTTGAAATGGTTCCCAGAAGTCTCTGGGGCGGGACCCCATAGGCAACTCTTCTTCATACGTGACTAAAGTGTCTCTACAATAGGTCAAGTCCTGGGACGTTTGTGCGTTAATATACTTGTTAGTGGGATGGGATCAGCATCTCCATGCTCTACTGCTACGTGCGTTAAAAAAGGAATCTCGTGAAACCAATAGTGCGCGAATTGCGCCTGAGCGCACTGGTAGTACAGGTAAATATCTGGCACCTTGAAGCCCCCTTTAGCGTATGGGAGAGTCAGAGTCTGCAGGTCCAATCTAGCCTGCTTCCCCGCCCATATTAAGGAGAGCATGAGAGATTTAATGTTGCGAAACACCTCGGCCGGTGGCTTAATAGGTATATTATTGAAGAGATATAAGAATTTGGGCAGGAGCACCATCTTCACAATGGCAAGTCTGTCTGCCAGCGAGAGCGGTAGTCCTATCCATCTTTTGACCTTATCTTCCAGTGTAGAGACGGCCCTCCCGTAGTTGGTGCGGATGACCAGCTCCGGGTCTCTGTGGAACCAAACGCCTAAATATTTCGTCGGCTCCTCCTGCCATTCCAGGGGGTAGTCCAGCGCTGTGGGCCGGATACCGTCCGTCAGCGGGAGTATGAGGGATTTGCTCCAATTGATGTGGAGACCCAAGTATTGGCCGAATTTAATGTATTCCCTGAGTAGTGGGTTGAGATTTGTCTCTGGGTTTTTCACGTATAGGACCATATCATCTGCATATAAGGCTATGTGTATGGGTCGCGTAGGTAACTGAATAGCTGAATAGTGGTGGTGCTGTCTTATTTTACAAGCCAAGGGTTCCAGTATAAGAGCGAACAGCATTGGCGATAGAGGACACCCTTGTCTAGTGCCTCGCTCGATGGGTATAGGGGACGACAGATGCTTGTTTACCCGTATGCGGGCCGACAGGCCCGAGTATAGCATTGTGATCCAGCCGATGAATAACGGGGGGAACCCCATCCGGATTAGGACTGCGTGAAGGAACGGCCAGTCAATCGTATCGAATGCCTTTGCCGCATCCAACAAGACAGCAACCGCTTTGATATCTGGGGCCAAGTAGTGCGCCAGTGCAAAAAGGGTGCGAGTGTTGTGCGTGGTCGATCGGTCCGGAATGAAACCTGCCTGGTCTGGTCTTATTAACATCGGCATTAGTGGCTTCAGTCGGTCTGCTAGGATGCTAGCTAATATCTTGGTGTCTATGTTTATCAAGGAGAGGGGGCGGTATGAGTCGCAGCGTTCTTCGTCTTTGCCCGGTTTCAGTAGAGCGACGATCAACGCCTCTCTCATGGACGGTGGCAGTGTTTGGGCTTCATGCGCGGCCTCGTACAGATTCACCAGATGAGGTGCTAGCGTGTCTGCATACGTTTTGTAAAATTCTATGACGAAGCCGTCCGGTCCCGGTGCTTTGCCATTAGGGAGTCTTTTGATAGTGTCTATGACTTCTTGTGTCGTGAGAGGCCTTGCTAAATATTCCCTGTGTCCGTCTGCCAGCCAGGCGATCTCCACGTCAGCCATGTATTCCAAAAGCTCCTCCCGAGATATTTGAGCTCTGGCCTCATATAGTGCCCCATAGGTGTCTCTGAATTCACCCATAATGGTCGGCATGTCGTGTGCACGCGTGCCCTGCTTGGTATGTATAGTCGCTATATGTTGTGGCGCCCTCCCCGAGCAAATCTTTTCTGCTAGGGCCCTGCCCGGTCTGCCCCCTTCCCCATATCTCCTAGCCGTTGTTCTCTTGAAGATGTATTTAAGTTCGTCATCAGCAAATGTGTTGTATTCCAACAATAGTGTCTGAATGCCACTTAGTAGTGCCGTGTCTCCAGTGTTTGTGTATCTCTGTTCCAGGTCTCGGAGCATCTCCTCCCTTCTTTTTAGTTGGTGACGAATATCTTTTAGTATGCCAGCGGACGTGGTAATGCACACGCCCAGTATTGTTGCTTTAAACTCTTCCCACAGGAGGCACGGGTCCTCCGTGGTGGGGTTATTCAAATCAAAGTAGTCGGTGATCGCTTTCTGGACCGTGTCGACATACAGTGGATCACGCAGGGCTTGCGCGTTAAAGCGCCAGGTGTAGGGCGGAGGGACGTAGTGTGGGATCCGTAACCGCAGGAGCACAGGACCGTGGTCTGACAGTGTTCTTGGGAGATGTGTTATCTGCTCCACCCATGTAAGGACGTCCTGTGTGGCCAGCCAAAAGTCTAACCTGGACCAGCTCCTGTTTGCAGCATTTATGTGCGTGGCAACCTGTTCCCCCGTGTGCAGTATCCTCCACAGGTCACTAACATGCAAATTAGACATTGCGTCCAGCAGCATTTCCCTCGCCTTGGTATGTTGCTCAAGTGTGTGTGTCGCTCTGTCGAGCCCGTCTCTGAGTGTTACGTTAAAATCCCCCCCCCAGATGACATTGTCCGCTTGTACATCCGCTATAGTGTGCCCTAACCTTTCAAAAAAACCTGCATCATCCACATTCGGGCCATACACATTCACAAGGGCTAGTTTTTGGTGTCTCGTCTCGCCTACCACTATAACATATCGCCCCCCTGTGTCAGTGTACGTGTCTTTGATTTGGAAGTGTGTACCTTTCTTGATCAAAATACTGACGCCTCGGGAGTACGTCGAGTAGTATGCGCCTGTGGCGGATTCTGCCCATTTGGAGCCCAGCCTGGATGTGGAAGTGGGTGCCATGTGTGTTTCTTGTAGAAGTGCCACATCCACCTTAAGTCTGTCAAAGTACGCAAACATCTGCCGTTTCTTTTTCGGGTTCCCCAGCCCCCTGACATTCCATGTGATGAAATTGAGTGTGTCAGAGCGTGCCATTAGCACGTGGTCAGGTGAAATTGTGCGTTGCGTGATCTATGTGGCCACCTGTGAAACAGCGCATCTTCAGCATAGGTAATACAGGCAACAAAAGAGGTCGCAATGCTTCTCAGACACAGTGCAAACATATAAACTCTACTCAGCTCCCCCAGCCCCCCGCCTCCCACTTTAGCACCCAAACTTTGCCAAAGCCATTCCCCCCCGAACTTCAGAACTGTGATTGAACTTGTTGTGGGGAACACCCTCCTGGGGGTGCCGCCCGAAGCACACATCTCCACCCACATAGTGGATGTGGACGAGCGCGATTTTTAGATAATGACAATGTCAATAATTACCCCCTAGTCCCCTCATCCCGCCTCCAACCTCCCGCAAGGATATCATGATCAGTGATATTCCCTCCGTTTCCCTCCGAGGTTTCAGAACCCATGTAGGCAGTGTCGCACACCCTCGTAGTCAGTGTCTCGGGGTCTCACAGTAATAGTGCAGTCAGTACAGCCTGCCGGCCGCATGTCTTTAGTCAGTTGTGACCCAGAGCTCGTGCGCGGGTTCTGCATCAACACTCCCCAAGTGTACTCACTGCGTTACTGCCGATGGCGTCTCCCTTCCATAGCTCGTCAGCAGCGACAACCTCAGTCTCGTGGATCTCAACGTGTAGATGCACTTTATTAGAAGTGTCCGTCGCCCGCTGCCAATTTCGAAGAAGCAATCCAATGTTGCGCACATGTCAGCCATTGCGTCGTCAGTCGTTGTCGCTCATTCCGGCCGCATTCTCCCGATTTTTCCGACGTTTGGTGAGGTTCTTGACGTAATCCTGCGCGGCTTGCACCGTCGTGAGAACCACCGGCTTGCCATCCGTTAGGATTTTAAGTTTTGCTGGGTACAGCATCGCGTATCCAATTTCCAGCTCTCGAAGTTTCTTCTTCACTAGAGCAAACTCCTTCCTTGCCTGCTGGACCGCCATGGTGTGGTCTGGGTAGAACTCCAGCGAGTTGCCCTGGTGGGTAATGGCGCCCTTTTCCCTCGCCATTCAAAGTATAGTGTCCCTGTCCCTGTAGTTGAGCACTCGGGCGATGATTATCCGAGGCGTAGCCCCCGGTTTCGGAGTGGGGGCCAGGGAACGATGTGCTCGTTCGACCAGGAAGACGTCAGAGAAGCTTCCAGCCCCGAAGATATCCTTCAGCATGTTCTCCACGTACGTCTCCATCCTGCCTGTGTTGGTGGATTCCGGCAGGCCCGAGATGCGTACGTTGTTGCGGCGGGACCTCGCTTCCTGGTCCTCCACCTTCGCCTTCAGGGTTTCCAGGGTCTTTTCAATGGCGCTGTGTGTTTTCGCGATGTCTCTGGAGTGATCCTCCACTGAGGAGATCCTCTGCTCCGCCTCCACCAGTCTCTCCTCGTGGTTTTCCAGCTTGTTTGACAAAGAGTCCACCCTTGCCACGACACTGTCCATTTTGCTATTCATATCGTGCAAGCTCTGCTGGATAGCCCTTAGCACTGCCTCCATGCCGGCGCCGTCCCCCAGAACTTGGTCTCCGTCGGCTTCCTGAGCAGCTCCCGTTTTCGCCGTTTGCTTTTTCGCCTCAAAAGGCAGTTTCGATTTCTGTTTGTCGGGCTTCCCCATGGCGCCCGCGAGTGCACCTGGGCTATCGACTGCCGGGCTCGTTGGGGCTGCTGGTTTGGTCGTTGTCCGTGTGCGTCGCAATTGCGCTCCAACCGCCCCCTGCGTTGAGGATCTATTCATTAGAATGGCCTCTCAGCCACATACTGGCCCAGGTTAGCGCACTGTGTTTCGCAGGAGTGTCTTGTGAAATGGGAAATGCTGAGGGGATTGCGGCGTGCCTCCGTATCTCCTTGTCCGTGTGAGGCGGTCCCGTGGGTGATGGCGGGTCTGGTTCGCGCCTTCAGGTACAGCGCGCGGTAGTGATGGGAAGCCTCGCTCCACCGCACATCTCCCGGTGAGCCCCCAGCCACCTCTCTCCCCTTTGCACCTCTGCAGCCGCGCTGTGGAGCGTTCCCGTACCTGTTCACTCGCTGGCGCAGTAGAACGGGGAGCCGGCAGTGTCCGGGGCAGGGTCGCCGATCTTGCGTTTCACCGCCGCCGCCATTTTGGCTGCCGTGGAACGCACAGAGAATGCTCCAAGATCCGCTCGCTGGACAGGCACATCATACCCGATTTTCGCCAGCTCTCGTTTCCCACTGTCAGTGCGCCGGGATGATGATAGCCCTGTGGTCGTCCGAGGGCGACATCGCTCGGTTTCAGCTGCGGTCGCCACGGCCGCGCGCCGCCATTTTGGTCAGCCTTTCAGCGCCGGGAGGTTTTTCGCAGATTCCTTCGGCGTGCTGCATAATTTCTGGCTGGCAGCATCGCAACGCGGAGTTGGGACCTTCAGCCGTCCATTCCGCTGTTTTGTGCGGGAATCAGGGTGGATTTAGGGTCAAGGGGTCCGAGGAAACGCGCCCGTCCGGCAGAGCTGACTTAGCAGTCAGCCATTCCGCAGTGCGCCCTCTAGCGCCCCCGACTGGGGTGAATGTTTGCATTGTCCAGCATTCCGTCCATCAACTGTTTCTTTTGCATAGCTCTTCCTTTACCGTCAAATGTCACAGCAGCCAATGAAACAGTTTAATACCAAAACATTATATTTCCCATTGGCATTGAACTTCCCCTTACAGGTCACATGTCCCAATCCCATGCTGGCGACCTACGTCAATCGACAGGCAACCATGGAGCAGGTGAAGATAAGTGCCTCTCCCCACCTTTCTGTCTGTGTTTGCTATTCGAGCGTGTAACTTAATGTCTTCATTCACTGGTATTGAAGATCCTTGCCAGATCCTTTGCAGGTGTGTTTACGTGGAGCGCGGCCAGCCGCCGGCTCCTTTATTCTGATCAGCGTCCCAATCCTATTCTTTATGCTGATGCTGCTCACTCACGGCTGCCTGATCGGATCAGATTGCGGTGTTCTTTCACCACTGGGGCGAATATTTCCAGTGCATCAGTACTGCAATATCATTCTGGGGTGCAGCGGGTGTGCTCCCATTATTGCACCCTAGTCATTTAGACGTTGGATTGTAATATTTCCAGAGACTCTGCTTAGGGGCCTTACCAGGCACTCCCGCCACACTTTAAGTTCAATTGCCACTGCCTGGTTGAGACTAGCCAACCACCCCATCTTCACTCTTTATATTTTATTTAAGATGCTTATCGTGCGCGCAGCTACCTAAAAGGGTCTCCCGGCGCTATCGGCGGACAATAGCAGGGCCACAGCAAAAAGAATACTTAGGGTGGCGAGGGTTCAATCTGTAGTGACAATAACTCCTAGGCAATCAAAATGAGACAAGCAATATATATCAGACGTATAACATTGGAAGGAACAAAGGAAGGCTAGGACATGATATTCAAAGTTATTACTCTCTTAATAATACCTTATCTTGTTCTGTGCAAAAAGTAATATTCATAAAAATTACATTTAAAAATACATTACATGACACATCACATTTAATCAATCAATATATATAAAGGAAAAGGGTTTAAAAGTGGCAATATCTTTAATACCTCGACGCGTGTTTCGGCATACACAATGCCTTCTTCAGAAAAAGCCACACAATTAGCTGTAAACAATAATAAAAAAGAGAACATACTCAGTTTTCAATATCAAGTCATCCATAATTTCAATTAACATATATTCTAACATATTACATATCTTAACACCATTGACTTCTTTTTCATATATATAATAACAACAGTGTCTATTCGTATTCAAAAGATCTTCCATGTAGAAAACATTACAATTCATAATGTCCTATGGTGCTATATCTGAGTGCTCATAACAACACATGTTACATATATATATATACGTGAATATCGTTTCCTAGTCTTCCTTTGTTTCTTCCAATGTTATACGTATGATATATATTGATTGTCTCAATTTGATTGCCTAGGAGTTATTGTCACTCATATTTGTTCCCTGTCCTAGAAATTCAACTATTTACTGTTCAGGGGGTCCTTATTTTTCAACCAGAGGGTTCAATCAGGGCAGTTGAGGGATTTCGAGGAGAACCTGATTATTTAGTGGAAGAAAGGCATGAAAATCAGGCATTAACCTGGGCCCTTCAGTCTTTCAACAGTATGCGCAACGGACCGCGTCGGGCTTAGACCCACATGTCACCCAGCCACAAAACAACAGAGGTCCTAGAAAAAAAGACAGAGGCCTTCCTCAGTGACCATGGGTTATCCTTCCTGTCATCTAACAGGACGTCAGGGGGTCAGGGAGGAGACACGTTTCCGGAGTCTGACTACTCTTCCACTTCCAGTTTCTCTAATGGAGATGGGGCCCCTGGTACCAGTAAGAGGAAGCACAAATTGGGATAGTAACTTCAGGAGACGGGTCCCAGGGCGTTGGATTTTGATCATAACGATATCATTCACCCTAGGTCAACAGAATGGGTCTCTGCCTGAGGTGGCCATTTAGATCCAAACCAGGATAAGAAAGATATCCACACACAGCAGGACGGAGCGTCCCTGCCCCTCCCTACCGGGCAAAGACTCCACAGAAGTGGACCCCAGCATGGCGACCTTCATGAAAGAAGATTCAAAGGACCTCAAGAAAGGGCTCATTGGAGCTCGGCGTAGTTGCCAAGATAAGATATTGGATCAGGTCAGTCCCCTAAGGAAGATCCTGGAAATGGTGCATCGAGCCATGTATGCGGCGGAACAGGTGGATGCAGACACCTTGGGCTGCTGGGCGAAATAAGCCATCTTCCTTCTAGGGAACACCAATCTTGGGATTTCATCAGAAAGGAAGAGGTCCATCATTCTTCGGATCTACCTCAAGCCTAATGACCTGTTGACCATTGAAGCTGGTGTGGTTGCTTAAGGCCTTTTATTTGAAGCACCCTTTGTCAAGGACTTCAGCAAATTTGTTCTAAATTGAAGGCCCTTGATAGGTTTAGCTGTCTCTGAAAAATGTTTTTCATGCAAATTCCCCCCCCCCAGCAACTGTCTTTTTCCCTTTTAAGAAAACACTTTTTCCGAACAAGAGATTCAGGAGCTCTTTAGGAAGGAACCGTTTGCTAAGCCTCCCCTCCACTCCCTCCAACCCCCTCCATCCAGTTACCTCAGCAGAGCCTTCTTGGTACAGAAGAAGGGTGGTGGATCTAAGCTGGTACTCAACCTTCGGTACATCAATGCATGGATTTTGTACTACTATTTCAAGATGCAGGGTGTCCATCTTATATGAGAATTATTGCAAATAAAAGACTGGTTGGTGTGTTGATCTGAAGGATGCTTATCCAACGATTCCTATTTACGCCCATCAAAGATGATGTCTTATCTTCCCAGGACCTCTGAAAATCCCCATACTCCCTTAATCACAGCGAAGATAGCAAGTGGCAAGTGAGCTGCCCCACTGCCTCAATTGGTATGCTGCAGTGGAGAGAAGAAACATTTGAATGACATAATAACTGAACAATGAATGAACGAGGCTGACTGAAGCCCCCCAACCCACCCTTCCCAGAAGCAGAACATACATATGCTTTCAGTAAAATCAAAAGGTCTTGGCTAATGTCAAACCTAAAACAGTAGGGATACGATTGTACGATAGGGGATCTTTTGCTCTTATTGTCCCTCTTTCAGATCTGCAGGTCTAATAGATCTGAACAGCTGAAACAGGAAACAAGTTTCTCTTTTGGGAGTCATTTCAGGACACTGGACACTGTCCTAAAAGAAAGGCCATGAAGAGGGCAGACTAGAGGAAACCACGACACCCAAGCTAATATGGGAGGATCCTCAACTAATCAGAGTCATGCAATTCACAATTCACAGGTGACACCGGACACCTAAAATGGTGGCAAGGAACCACACTACACGTTCTGGGTCAACCATGCAAAACCACAGAAATCCATCAGTTATGGCTATCAATGCAGACCACACATGCCATGGCTTGTTGTTCCGCCATGCTCAAAACGTTAACATTTATTAGAAGACTATGACCGGTGGCGCAAATCAAGGTGTTTGTTTTGTGTGCTAATACCCATGATTGAATTTCAGTGGTGTTAAGCATTTGGGACAGACTAATAACTCGCTTTTCAATAGTTTTTTCCAATGAATGTCACTTTTTATTAAAAGCCATAGCTGAGTCGCTCAGCTGCAGCAGCAACATTGGTCTGTGGGAGCGCTTTCATCCAGTGAAACCATAATATAATATAATATAATCCACATTTGTAAAGCGCGAACAACCACCTGTAGGAGTCTCTAGGCGCTGGGGGCCGTCGGGAAGATTAAGCAAGCTATTGCCCAGAGTCACATGGTGCTGGGCTAACCTGCCGCCGGAGCCGGGGATCGAACCGTGATCCCGGCCCATGTGACTGCGTCTCGTGAGCCTATATGGCACCAGGAACACAAGGAGGCGGGCCTTTTAAGGAGCGTCACAGGAAGTGAGGGGTGTGTCGTCCAGGAACGCAGAAAGATCAAAACACAGAGGAACCAGCCTGTGTATCCAGCCTTTTCGGACCTTCAGAACAACGTCGCTGCTCTCCTAAGAAGGCCAGGGGAAGACGAGGCACCGAGTCCACCCTTGAGAGACTTGTGGAGACCTCTGGAAAGGGAGCCGGATCTTATCTGGTACCACTAGCGAGCCAGCCTCGCTCCTGGAGGCGCGTGGCTCCCCGAGGTACATGTGTGCATACGCGCTTGGTTCTCTAGATGGCATCCCAAGGCATTTAAGCAGTCGGCTAAGGGTTGGACCGACCTAGGGATGTAGCGGGATTGCCCTATTGCGGTACATGAAGCGCTACGCACTCACATTTACTTGGTGAGGGCGGGTGTTTTTTCCCTCACTCCTTCACCTTCACGCATATATAGAAAAAGGAGAGCCCTTGCTAACATGTGCTTTATTGTCTTCTTTTTTTTGTTCTCTCAACATCCCGAGGTGGAGACCCCATATCTTTGAGAACCCTATCGCTGACGTGAAAGCAAGAAGGGAATGCCCTGACGCCATACCTGACATATTTCTTTTGACTCTATAACCCTAATAAAGAATACTTGGTTTACAGCATATGCCATCTCTGCCTCTTACTGCATTCTAACAATTACCAAAAATGCACTTGTGTAATTCCTGATATATTTTGAAATATTTTTGATAATAATATACAGGCTATTTATTTAAATGTAATGTGTTAGAGAAAAATATCTGACATCTTCAGACAGCTCACTTGACAAAAACCTTTAACTCTAGTAAGAGAGAAAAAAACACCTAATTTTCCTAGCAGCCATTAGTTAAAAGACAAACTAAACTTTGACCTATTTTCTTGAACAGAGAAGCAAATGTGTCAAGATAATTGCAAGATTTAATGACATCTTTATTGCTCATTAAATTTCTGAATGAACAGAACACATGTTCCATTCTAGCCTAAATTCACACACAGGGTGGGACTGTGAGAAGGTGGCCTGATATGCAGTGGTCACTATTCTAGTGAACACTATGTATCAGTCCAGCAACCCTTATTGATGATTGGTTGTAAGTCAACCTTATAGACCAGCTATCCTAGTAGCGTGGATACGAGCAGTCTAAGGCTAAAGACTCGAGAGGGCGTGTTAAGCCAGCTGTTATACCACATATACCCCTTGAACACCAAGTGAAAGGACACCACACAAGTGTTATGAAAATAAACAGTTATTTATTAAGAATCACAACAGCCCTGTACTCTTTATGAGGACAGGGTACTAAGCACAAACCAAAACTCTTACAAAAATACTTAAGTTAGCACAGTATATACAAATGCCCGAGGGGCACGGAAAACCATATACTTGAAAAGTGGAATGCGAAATTACTAGCAGGTAAGTACAGTACTAATAGGCTTTGGAATCGCTAGGACTTGACTATAGAATCGTTAGATTACTTCTAGGAGACCCAGGGGACTCGGGTGCAGTGTGTGCACTCTCACGCGAGATGCGGGACAAAGTCTATGGTAGCTAGAATTTGCAAAGTTAGTGTTCTCGGGCAAACCCGACCTGGTAGGGAGAAAACGAAAGTAGATTCTGACCCTTGGATAGTGAGGCTATGCTGGGGCACCGAAATGCCGAAGTTACATAGCCCAGGGGCTGCAGCTGCATAGGACTCAAAAGACGTCGGGAATCCTCGTTGACGGACCAGGAGCCTGGAAGAAAGAAGTTGCTGGCAGGCGACCAGTGAAGAAAGTTCGGTGGATCCAAGCCTGGATCGATGGAAGATGACACCTGAAAGCAGAGGGGACCAAGTTCGAGACTACTAGCCAGTAGTCAGTGGGCACCAGGAGGGCACCGGATGGTAGCCACCTCGACAAGGCGTGTGGGTGACGCTGGGCTCGGAGATCTCACGGACCAGGAGGCGTTGTCGGCGACCAGGAAGGAGGATCGAGCTGTCCCACGAAGATAGAAGCTGTCGGCGTCGCTGGACCCAGGATTGGGCAACAAAGCCTTGGCAAATTCAAGCCCACGCGGTGGACCTAAAATGGCGTCTGGAGTGGACCAGGAGGGTCCGGGGTGCCTCTCTTCAAGAAGGAAGCAAGGGCCAGTCTGGAGCAACCAGACCAGCAGCGTCGTTCAGAAGGCCACAAGCCAGCCGGCTAGTAGCCAAACAACGCGGTGCACAGCAAACAGCAGAAGGGCCCCTCGCAGATCGTGGAGATGCAGGGAGGCTGACCTTGGGTGCTGGAGCTGCGCAGGGTCGGGGCTTCTCGGACCCCAAAGCACTCACCCGTGGAGGACACGGTGGGCTTGTTGTAAAGATGTCGTGCAGTCTTGGCGATCGTCGGTCCCTCGAGGTCTCGTCGCACTCACGGTTCTCAGCTTGGCTGTAGAGGTGAGTAGAGGTCAGAGGTGCCAGGGAAGCCGGGTCTCGTCGAGCTGGGTCGTCGGATTCGTGATGAAAGACTTGCAGCAGACCGCAGTGTTCTTTAGGATGGTGCCTGCGGATGCAGGGTGACTACTCCTTAACCACAAGGGAGAATCTTGATGAAGAAATCGTGAAGTCCTTTCGCAGAAAGTCGTGTCTTGATTCCAAAGATGATCTAATTTGAACAGGGGGCCCGCTCCCATCTTTATACTAAAAAAAGGGGCTGACCCGGTGACTATGTCCTGCCTATGGGTGGGACTAGGAGGGGGGTGGTTACACCCCTCTGCCATGCCGGGCTTTCCCCAGGCCAGGGGCTGGTGTGCCCCTGGAACTGGTTCTGACCGGCCTATGCGTAGTGAGCACCGGGGTGCCACTCAGCAGTCACCTTCCTGAAAAGCCCTGCCTACCCAGGATACACAAAACCATGTCTGGGACGGTGCTAGCACCGCCCCGGACAGGAAACCCTTCGTCCAGGCCTCCCTCGCTGGAAGGACTCCCAGCAGCAGGAGGTCAGACTCGTGTCTGTGGTGGCAGCATCCATTTTGTGGAGCTGAGGCTTCAGTTAACTTTAACCGGGGTTCACAGTTACATACATGTCGTGTCCCTCTAGAAGGGTGGAATGCTAACCCCGTCGCCAGAATTGGTGAGGGGTTAGTATTCCAATTCGTATGACACCTTACTCGACATGTTTTGATAAAGCAATACCAAAGTTAGCATTTAACCGCGAGGATTATAATGCACTTAAGAGTATATGGTATGCGATATCATGGAACAGCTATTAGGACTTGCTTCCGCAAGCTGCAGACAGGCTCAGCCCATGCCAGAGCCCCATCTCACACGATCCCAAGCACTCTGCCTTCAGGATTGTCAAGGCCTGCCATAGGAGTGACTGATAGGAATCTGTGTGTCCATTTTAGGGTTAGGTATAGGTATGCTACACCTACAGCAAAGAGTGATTACACGACTTTGCCCCAGCTGTCATGCAGCCAGTTGTGTCAAATTTAGGAGGCCAGCCAGGGGTGGCATAATATATGCTGCAGCCCCTGGCAGCCCTGGGTACACCTTTGCCCTGAGTTACAGGGTCTGATAAGGTGGCCCAGTACCAATTGGTAAATGCACCTAGGGTACATGTTGTAATTTAGAAAGAGAACAGCCAGGCTGTGGGTCTGATTGGCAGGCCCACAGCCAGAGAAAGTCGTAAACCAGTGAAACAAAAGCAAAAAAATCTGGGTGATCATAGGATTGCAGACCCTACTCTCCTACAGGGACTAGTAGGTGCTAAAAATAGCTCGACCTGATAGTATTTTATTCGCAATTCCGAGTGGGCGAATAGATTTTTCTTGGCCTGCTTCTTGATGTGCTTTGCATCATGGCCAAGCCACTTGTGCTAGCTACTGTCAGTCGACCTCTCTGCAGCTTTGGACACTGCCAACCACAGACTCTTTATTACCACAAAGTTTGTGGATAGTTCAAATCTGACCTAGATAACAGCTCACAACGAATTGAAAAAGAATCCTAATTTTCCAACCAAGTCTGTCTTTTAGCAGGAGTTTCTGTCCTAGCATTTGCTCTTTTCCATCTACATTGCAAATAGCTTGGGGATGTTACAAAGTGATCTGGCTTATCCCAGCATCAATATACTGATGACACAATGCTCTATTTGAAGGTTTCCTCTCCTGTGGATATCTCCTTATAGGCTGACAACATTCAGTTGTAATTGACTGCCCAGTGAAGATCACAGAGCGACTGGTCAGTAGAGCACTCTCCCAGTTTCTTGAAGCCAACGAAAAACTGGAGGATGTACAATTTGGCTTCCGCCAAAGACACGGGACAGAGACTGCATTAGTGACCGTATTGGATGATCTTCGAATGCGGGCAGACAGGGGACAATCAGCAATTCTGATTTTGCTGGACCTGTCTGCCGCATTTGATACGGTCAATCACAAAGTACTAGAGGCCAGGCTCACAGGAGAAGGAGTAGGAGCGCTGGCACTGGAGTGGCTTCAATCCTACCTTTCTGATAGGCAACAGGTGGTTGCTCTCCCCCGTACCAATCACAGTTCATGAATGTCCAGCATGGTATGCCGCAGCGGTCTGCCATCAGTCCATTCCTATTCAATATCTATAGGAGGCCTCTGGTTGCTGTCATCAAATCACATATCAGTCTTGTGAATTATGCTGATGGCACTCAATTGAGTTTGTCACTAGAAGGCCACCATTCACTTTCGCTGGAAAAATGTCATGACTGTTTGCAAGATACCGCATTATGGTTACGAAATAACTGTTTACAATTTAATGGGGGAAAAAATTAGATCCTGTGTCCTTCCCCTCCTACTACCCACTGGGTTTTGGCCACTCCTGGTGACAGCTCCACTGATTCCTGCTATACGTAATTTAGGAGTCAGCTTTGATAGTAATTTGAGTCCAGGGTCCCAGCTAAATAATACAGCTGGAAGCTGTTTCACTCTGATTAGAGTACTCCGAAGGATCCTCCTACTGCTTCCCACACAGACCAGATCATTGGTAGTAAGGAGTCTCATTCTGAGTCGACTGGATTACTGCAACGCATTGTTGCTGGAGTCTCCTAAATATTTGATTGGGAGAGGGATGTATGTCATTACAATGCGAGCTTTACACCAAGCTACCATTACGACGCAGCCATCACAACGCAAGTCGTTACAACAACTCGCGCTGGAGGCGCTGGATTTAGGAATAGTTTGATTTACTACTCCAACTCCAGCCTATATAACAGTAGGGAAGGTGTTGGAATAGTAAACCATACTATTCCTTAGTATATAGCGCCATCCAATGCAAGTCGTTGTAACGACTTGCGTTGTGATGGCTGCGTCGTAATGGTAGCGCAGTGTAAAGCCCGTGTTGTAATGGCTGTCTTCCTTGGGAGACTCCAGAGAATCCAGTCAATGGCGGCCAAGCTAGCTCTAATGAGACCATGTCAATCATCAGTTTCTCAGGCCCTCTCTGAGCTCTACTGGCTCCCAGTTATGCAGAGGGTACAGTTCAAGTTGCGATGTATAGTTTTCAAGGATCTGAAATGCATTGGGCCCAAGCCATTAAAGAGCAGATTTAAATGGTATGTCCCCTCACGTAACCTCCTTCGTTCCTCCTCAGCTAAACTGGTGAGAGTGTCCAGGTTTAGAAGAGTCAAATCAGGAAGAAGGGCCTTCAACATTGTAGCAGCTTCGGCTTGGAACAAACTCCGAGCCGAACTTAGGCAGATGGAAAACCTGACGCTGCCTAGAAAGAAGATGAAGACTTGGCTCTTTTCTAGGGCATAAGTTGTAGTCATGGTTCTTTAGTTCTACTGATCCCGTGCCCTCTAATATACTCTGAGTTTAGCTGGTCTCACGTGTTGAAGCGCCAGGATACCTGTAGGGTCACAGTGCACTCTATAAATGCTGATTACAATTACAATAAGATTAATTTCTTGGCCACCACTTGCAAGATTACCAACATTGATCGCCCTTGGTACATCATTCAGGATGCCAGCAGTAATATAAACAAGCATTTGCAATGCAATAGGTCTCACATTTAAACAAGTTTAAGTGATTGGCATTGTAAATGACAAAGCGTTTTATTTATGTTTTAAAAAACAAAACATAAATAAAAGGCATTGTCATTTTCAATGCCAATAGCTCAAACTCACGTCAATGCGAGACCTTTTGCATTATTTGTAGTGATATTAGCAAGCTGCTGCTGTGTTACATCGAAAACATGCGTTACTATCCCTGAATATTGGATGTAAACACAATTAGAATTTGGAGTGCGCCAATCCACTGGTGGCGACATGGCCAAAGAGGGCATGAAATTTGATCTTACATTAAAAGCTGTTCTGGAAAGGGGCCCCCAAAGTACGTTTGGCCCAGAGTAAAATCCTTAACATTTCCCTGCTCCGAATCCACTCTATGGCTGCGCAATAATCCTGTCTTTAGCGACTTTGGATTTTGTTTTCTTCTGGGCAAAGAACAGGTACTGTGTAAGTGCCTTTAAGTTAGTAGAATGAATTTATTTTGTATCCTTTAGAGCAACAACAATAGTGGTAACCTCGTGGAAAAAGAACAGCAGCCCGTCACTTTTGGGGATTCAGAGGAGCTCAAAAAAGTGGAGGTGACGAAGGAGAGGTGGCAGATAAAAACAGGCCAAAGCAGGAAAAAATCCAGCTGTAATTTATTATCGCGCCATCTTCGCGGTATTTGCTGAACCAAGGAGCAGAGCAATGATTCAGACAAACGATGCCGTCCCAGGTCCTCCCAAACGTGCTTCCAGCTTCTGAAGGATGGAATCCACTCTTGCTGCTCTGTTTTTCTGGCACCCGTTATCCCCATGGGTTACATTATCTTTAAAAGAACAATGGTGGAACACTAGAGTTTATGTAGCGCAAACTCGACCTGAACATATCACTGGTATCAGAGTGCTTTACATTAGCACCAGTTTGCTTCCAGATGGACACTCATTTTGTTAGGCATGGGGAGATTACCAGAATCACTAGAATGTGAGCGTCGTTGCCGAGACTCAAACACGGTTGCCCAGCTTCGAGGTCGACTGCTCTAGCCATAAGGCCACATCCTCTCCCCAGAGTCCTCGTCTTCTCTTGCCTCGGAATGTAGAAAATACGTAGAAGACCACATAAAAACAGCCCGAGAAAATAATATATGCGAGTCGTATGTCTTTCTACAAAAACATTCGCCCTAGCAAATAAAGTTGGTAAAACCAGCACCCCGAACCCCTGTGAACCCAAGGCAACCCTGCACCCCGCGTCCTTCCCTTTAACCGGAGCATTGCTTATTGCACTTTCCTCCACCTCGTGAGGTCCTCAACCAGTTTGGAGGCACCGCTGCCCACACCAACCTACAATGTGGTGGCTGGCCATCTAAAAGTACTCCGTTGTGTTGGCTCCATGGCCCCCTGTTAAGCCTTCCGCCATCTTCTCCTGAGCACTGCCGTTCTCCAGGATGTCTGCCGTCACTGCATCATCTGCAGCGCGCTCAGCACACAATGCTGCCCGATCCTTTGTCAAGCTCTCCCCATGGGCACTGCGCTCAGCACATTCCACTGTCCACTCCTGTGTTCAGCTCCTCACGGGCAGCATGCGCAGCACAGGCTACTGCCAGCTCCTATGTTCACCTCTCCTCATGCGCAGTGTGCTCAGCACATGCATCTGTTCACTCCTATGTCTATCTCCTTCATGGGCAGGGCACTCAGCACACGCCCCTGCCTGCTCCTCTGTCCAGCTCTCTGCACGGGAATTGCGCTCAGCCCGCTCTTTTGTCCAACTCCTATGTCCAGCTTCTCATGAGCACACGCCGCTGCCTGCTCTTCTCTCTTCTACATGATCTTGTGTACTGAGATTGGTTCTCACCTGAAGCGCTACATGACCTCGTGTACTGTGATTGGTGCTCACATGAAGCGCTACATGACCTCGTGCACTGTGATTGGTGCTCATGTAAAGCGCTACATGACCTCGTGTACTGTGATTGGTGCTCACCTGAAGTGCTACATGACCTCGTGTACTGTGATTGGTGTTCACCTGAAGCGCTACATGACCTCGTGTACTGTGATTGGTGCTCACACGAAGCGCTACATGACCTTGTGTACTCGGATTGGTGCTCACATGAAGCGCTACATGACCTCGTGTACTGTGATTGGTGCTCACGTAAAGCGCTACATGACCTTGTGTAATGAGATTGGTGCTCACCTGAAGCCCTACATGACCTCGTGTACTGTGATTGGTGCTCACTGAAGCCGGGTGCTACATCACCGCTCCATGCGTGAAAGGAGCGCACTTTTATGACGGGTTCAGATGTGACGTCACACAGCAGCCTTGTCCAGGGCTCGGCTCGAGCCTGACGCACCGCCCCTCGCGCGGCTGCGCCGGTCACGTGCTCTTCGCTCGAGGGAGCGTGGGCTCTTCCGTCCCGCCTCCTCGAAGGCGGCGCGCGCTCGTCCCCGCCCGCGCGCAGCGGCGGTCGGGGCCAGGTCATCGCGCGCCATTCACCGGACGCGGTCGACGTCATTTCCGCCCCTCCCTCGCGCTCCTCCCTCCCGGCGGTTGAACATGACGGGCCGCAGAGAAGGCCGGCGGGGCCCGGGCTGCCTCCACAGGGTACGGCGGCTCCGGCAGGCAGGGGAGACGGGCGGGGGGAGGAGGCCGGCTCCGGCAACACGGGCTCAAAGGCCACAGTGGAGGCTGGGAGCGAGGGACAGCCCCCAAGCACCCCCCTGGAGGCTCCGACCAATCACAGCCTCCTCTGACCAAGTAACCGCCCACCTTGACCCAGTGACCCCCCCTTAAGGCTGTGACTAATGACAGCCCCCCTCCCCCTGGAGCTGTGACCAATGATTGACCGCTGGATGCTGTGACCAATGACAGCCCCGCCCACTGCAGGCGGTAATGATTGCCCCTCCCCCTGGAGGCTATGACCAATGATTGCCCCTCCCCCCTTGGAGGCTGTGATCAATGATTGCCCACTGGAGGCTGTGACCAATGATTGCCCCTCCCCCTGGAGTCTATGACCACTGATTGCCCCTCCCACTGGAGGCTGTGACCAATGATTCCCCCTCCCCCTGGAGTCTATGACCACTGATTGCCCCTCCCACTGGAGGCTGTGACCAATGATGCCCCCTCCCCCTCTTGGAGGCTGCGACCAATGACAGCCCCGCCCACTGGAGGCTGTGACCAATGATTGCCCACTGGAGGCTGTGACCAATGATTGCCCCTCCCCCTGGAGTCTATGACCACTGATTGCCCCTCCCACTGGAGGCTGTGACCAATGATTCCCCCTCCCCCTGGAGGCTATGACCAATGATTGCCCCTCCCACTGGAGGCTGTGACCAAAGACAGCCCCCTCCCCCTCTTGGAGGCTGCGACCAATGACAGCCCCGCCCACTGGAGGCTGTGACCAATGATTGCCCACTGGAGGCTGTGACCAATGATTGCCCCTCCCCCTGGAGTCTATGACCACTGATTGCCCCTCCCACTGGAGGCTGTGACCAATGATTCCCCCTCCCCCTGGAGGCTATGACCAATGATTGCCCCTCCCACTGGAGGCTGTGACCAAAGACAGCCCCCTCCCCCTCTTGGAGGCTGTGACCAGCCAAAGTTGCCTGTCTATGGCATTCTGTGTGCATAATTGTGCTGGTGTTAACTTTTTAGGTTTAGTATGTACCAAGACCCAGAAAGATGTTTTCACTATTGCAGCATTTTGTGTCTTTTGCTTGGGCCAGCCACGCTTGGAGTAATCACATGTGTGTTTTGGTAATAGTTCCAGAGATATAGAATAACGAGGCACTCTATCCCTCAGGGCCATCATGATTTGCCTGGACACCCTTGGCAAATTTCACCCCAAATGAATGATTAGTTTTTATCTCAAGTTGTATTTTGATTTGTGGATTTGCACTGGTGAAGTGCTCTACAGGTGTAATTTTCTCAGTAATATGTTCTTTTTTACTGTGGTCACTCGTCCCAGCCATAACTAATAAATTCCACTTACTCAAGTCAGACTTTAATTTGTTTTAAATCACTACTACAACATATTAGTAGGTTGCATTGTTTCTAATTGAATATAAGTAGCACTTGTTCCGTTAAAGGTTGGAGACCACTGCTATAGAGAATAAGGAAGTTGTTTATATGGCGGTGGTAGAAAGCAATGGGGGAATAATTACGTTTTACCTATGTTTACAGTTTGGCGGACAGGCTGCCCCATCACAAAGGTGCAGATATCTTGTCTGCAGTATTACAAGTGCTGTAGGCTATAATGCAGGCTTGATTATCTCAGAGGGAAGATGGCGTAGTGTTATGGTTAGTTTGGATAATTATTTTTTGCGATAGATGTGAGTGTTAGTATCTGTATGCAGGCTATGGTTTACTTTGTATAATTGTGTGTATAGGTTGTGTGTTTCCGGCATTAGTACAGCACGCAGGTGGAATGTTGTAGATGGTGTATATGGTGTGAGGCAGCTGGGATATGTATGATGTGGGAGTTCCACTGTGATAAATGGCTTTACTTTAAGCCCTCATTAAATGTTAATGACTTCAGCTTGTGTTGTTTGTCCTTTACAGGTGCCTATGCATATGATGACCAGTAGTGGAGACCTTGGTGGTCCAAATATGCTGGACGATGATGGAGACCCTGTAAACTGCCATGTCGCAATAGATTCCATTCTGACACCGGGGACTGGATTTAATAATTACAGTGGCTTTCTCAATTGGTCTTTCATCATACTGTCGATTACTTATGTGCTCATGAATTATGAAAACATTGCAAGGAATGGTCTTGTAGGACAATTTGGAGATCCTTCTGCTTGTGTATCCCTTTTTTTAAAAGACCCTTATGACTGGCCTGCGCTGCAGCTCATATTTGCTTCAAATATTTTTATAATTATTGCTGTTCACTTAGAGAAGTTCATGACCCGAAGCAAGAACTGTGAAATTTTTGGCATGGTTTTCCAGGGTGTGAACCTCATAGCCCTGATTGTTTTTCCGGTGCTGGGAATATATTTAAAGAAAAGAATTACTCCAGTTGGTGCAATGCTTACCTTGCTGGTATACACCATTCTCTTTTTCAAACTCCTATCCTACAAATTTGTAAATGACACCTACAGGGCAAAGCATCCCAAAAATGCAAAAGGAACCTTGAGAAGACGATTTCCCGACAATCGCCAAAACCGGAATAATGAACAAGGAAATACCAAAGAGATTTGCTACCCTTTAAATCTAAATGAACAAGATCTTTACTATTTTGTGGTCGCCCCTACACTCTGCTACCAGGTAAACTACCCTAAGTCCTGTCAGTTTCGCCAAACCTTTTTTGTGGCAAGACTTGTGGAAATTGTGATACTGTTCCATCTCATGCTTACACTTGTTCAGCAACTCATTCTTCCCGTCATACAGAAATCAATGACGCCCTTGTGGGAAGTTGAATCCTCACTATTCCTGGAGTATATTCTGAAACTTGCGGTGGTCACTAACATTATCTGGCTGATCTTCTCATACTGGTTCTTCCACTCGTTCCTCAATGCTGTTGCAGAGTTACTCTACTTCGCTGATCGTGAATTTTACCAAGATTGGTGGGAAACAAAGTCCATCCTGAAATTCTGGACAAAGTGGAACAGACCAGCTCATAATTGGCTTTTTAGACATGTCTACATGCCTCTTAAGCAATCTGGTTATGAAAAGCTGTACATACAAGGAGCAATATTTCTCATTTCATCTGTTGTCTTAGAGTACGTAATTGCAATTCCACTTAGGATGTATCACTTCTTTATTTTTAGGGTAATGTTTGCCCAGTTTCTACTAGCATGGGCCTTGGAGAACATCTGTGGTGACCGCTTTGGTAACTTTGTCATGTGGCTAAATGTATTCTTTGGTATTCCATTGGTGTTGCTTCAATATTTTCATGATTACTATGTCCAGCATCGCACAACTGTTTCCAGCTGGGGGCTTGACTATGAATATAGCTAGGGCCCTTAGTTTAGCTGGGAGAGGAAGCCTGAAAGGGGTGGTTTCAGGAGTTAGTGCCCCGATGAGCAGAACAAATCCCACAGGAACACTGCATGTCAGGTGTTTTATGCCTCAACACTTCTGCTGTAAGCAGGCAAAGTCCCTGGTTGAAATATAGGGAAAACCCTGCAGGAATCCTACAAACCAACTCAGACTCCCACTTGTGAAGGGGAGTAATTCCACCTAGACCCCCCTGCTCACGGCAGAGAATGATGCATGCAGTATTGGTAACTCAAGGGTTGGGTGGGATTGCTAGTCCGTTTTCTTTCATAATAAGCCCCTACGTCTTTATTGTCTTACCGGTTTGTCTTTTACTTAATAAATAGGAGCCTCATATGGAATCAATAGCAGAATATAGTACAATACAGCAACTAAAACTGTATATAGGAAGATTACATTATTCACATTCACACACTCAAGAATACGTGAAGTCCTAAACAAGGGAAAGGCTTTATTTAGAATTTTCTGGAATGGGTGTTCCTCCATACACTGGTGGTGTTCCAACCTGCCAAACGCACAGCTCCCCTGCTCTATTTGAATTTGAGGGAAGGCCAGATTTACTGGCTCCAACAGTGAAAACCTCTAGCTCATTGGCCAGGTCACAGTTATATTCATCCAACACTAGTTAGTGCTTGATGACCATCACTCATCTTTTACTGTATTTGTCAAACATGCGAGGCAAGCCAGACACGAGTAGGGGAAATGTAAAAGGACTCGCAAGTGAAAAGAGAAAAACTTCCTGCATGTCAAGACCATTTTTTTGTTTACTGAGTGAGCCTTTTACATATCACACTCATGTCACATTCTTCACATTACTGAGATCCCTGCCAGGTAAGCATGGAATCTCTTTATAGGGCAAGCAAGTGGGCATACCTCCACCTCCTGTCGGGCCGTCCAACAGAATCTAAATGACCCCCATGCTATTTCTGTGTATTTTCGAGTCAAATGTTTGACAACATTTCAGATGTTTTTGGTCATTTTTGTTCATTTGAAGGATCATTGCTTAATGGGGATATGCTTGTAATAATGTAACTAGTCATACTTAGTAGAGGCTAAGTAATATCAGTTCTTCCTTGTGATTGACATTGAAATGTGCGTTAAACCACAAATGCCAATGTTTATGACAGTGAATTATCTGAGATGAACCGATGAGAAAATGTGCACCTATTTGTAATTATTTAAAGTTTGTTTGTTTGTTGAGAGATTTTGGACTTCATTTCTTTCCTTTCCATTTTATGACTGCCAATTTTTTTTATGGAGGCCAGAAAGGCAGAATGTGCTCTTGAGTTACAACAAGCTGTTGCGTGATAATGGTGTACAACTTGTTTACAGTTGTTCCTGTACATTAATGAAACCCACAGAAAGTTGTACTGAATGCACCTCTTTGTATTCTTTTTAATTATTTATTTTTCCACAAGACAACATCACATAATTTCGACATTCAACAATTAAGATGTGTGAAAGAAAATGTGGCAATGGCTTGAAAGAAAAGATTTCCATAAAGCAATTCATTAAATATCATTAACTAATTTCTTGTAATTCCTAATTTCAATACTCCTTAAGATTTATCAGAAATACCATTATATCAACCCAAATATCCATTAGGGTATAATTAAGCCCTTTCCCAAGGCAGATATATAATCTAACCCAGATCAGGTATTTAGACACTTTATTACTTTCTAAGTCCCTCTTGTGACCACCGCGCCGAGGAAGCCCATATTTTCTTCCTCCTATTCTTGCCCTTACATTGATATAAGCTGCTCTTGAGGTAGAACATTGAGAGCAACCTTGCCAGCCATGGATGAAATGTAGGGGGTTTGTCATTAAGCCAGGTCGCAGCGATACAAATGTGGGCGACCGCCATAGCACTAAACACAAGAAATTGCCTGTCACTGTCACCTGCATTGTCATGTAATCCCAGGAGCATAAAATCAGGAGATAATACCACATCTATTTAGAAGCGAGCCTACAAGACTCAGGAAATTGAGGGTTGAGCAAGTCTAAAACCAGGCAATTACAACATTTCCACTAGATCAGTCTCCTGACTGTAACATCGCGGGCAAGTCCCTGTTTCCCTCCCCCAACTTGCTATTTTGGCCCAAGTGTAGTACATGAGCGGCCCTTGACCCTGCTTCAGGCCGGTCACTCCCCACACCGCAACAGCACCACCTGTTGTTCCCGTGCTCCCTGTCCACTGCTGCTGCCACTGCCGCTAGTTCGAGGCCCTCCTCCACCCGCAGGCTTCCACCTGCGCCTCATCCCTGGTGCCAGTGATTGGGCGTAGGTTTGCTTTGCTTGCACTGCATTACTTCTGTTGATTTTGCTTGTACTGTACTGCTTCTATTTTTCTATCTAATTGTTGGGCTTTTTCACCCCCTCTGTTTACTGCTAAACTTTTCTGTGTATTTTGCACCCTGTGCCCCTTTTGCCTTCTGTTCTCTCGCCGCTCTTGCCCCCGTTTTCCCCTCTGCTGCGCCCCCTGCGCCCCCCCTGCTTTGTACTGTATTGCTCCTGTTTCTACACTGCTTAATTGATTCGTTTTTCCTCCTTTCCACTTTGTATTCTGTGCCCTGTGCCCCTTTTGCCTTCTGTCTCCCTGCCGTTCCTGCCTCGTTTTCCTGCCGCTCCGTCCCTTGCAGCCCGCCCCCCTGTTTGCCCACTTTTCCGCTACCTCCTCCCAGCTGCTCCTCCCTCCCACCTCTCCTTCTTATGGCGGCCACTGCGCGGTGAGGAGAGCGACCCTTGACCCTGCTTCAGGCAGGTTGCTCCCCACGCCATAGCAGCACCACCTGTTGTGCCCCTGCTCCCTGTCCACTGCTGCTACCACTAGCGCTAGTTCGAGGCCCTCCTCCACCCGTAGGCTTCCACCTGCGCCTCATCCCTGGTGGCAGTGGTTGGCCGTAGGTTTGCTTTGCTTGCACTGTATTACTTCTGTTGATTTTGCTTGTATTGTAGTGCTTCTATTTTTATGTCTAATTGTTGTGTTTTTCCTCCTCTCTGTTTACTGCTAAATTATCTCAGTGTATTCTGTGCCCTTTTTGCCATCTGTTCCCTTCCCGATCCTGCCCCCGTTTGCCCCGTCGCTGCAGTCCCGCCCCCCGGCTTTGTACTGCATTGCTGCTTTTACACTGCTTATTTGATTCGTTTTTCCTCCTTTTCACTTTGTATTCTGTGGCCTGTGCCCCTTTTGCCTTCTGTCCCCCGCCGTTCCTGCCGCTGTTTTCCCGCCGCTGCATCCCCTGCGGCCCGCCCCCCCACTCGTCCGCTCCATTCTCCCAGCTGCTCCTCCCTCCCACCTCCACTTCTCAAGGCAGCTGCTGCGCTGCTGCGCCCCTGGCGTGCCGAAGGCGCGCCTAAGGCATTCCCGTCTGCGCCCATCCGTGCCTGGACCGCGGCCAGCGCCTGAACCCTGGCCCCTGCAAACGCCATGACGCACGTCTCCGCTATGACCCCAGCACCTCCACGCACTCAAAACGCCGGACAATCACGCACCTGATGCGTGGCTGCCTCGAAGTGCACCCAAGGACCCTTCTCCTGCCGGAACTGCAGCTTTGCCAGCATCCGGCCCGCCAACCCACCGACCAGGAAGGAAGCCAACTGCCTCAGATGCATTCTACTCAACACCCGCTCCGCCTGCAAACACGCAATTGAACTCTGGGACCTACTCGACTCAACCACGCCAGACGTCGCCTTCCTGACGGAGCCCTGGCTGAACCCCGCCTCGGCACCCGACATCGCCATAGCCATCCCGGAAGACTACAAGATCACCCGCAGGGACCGCACCAACGGAGTAGGAGGAGGAGGAATCGCCATCGCCCACAGGAACACTCTCAGTCTCGACCAACACTGACGACACCCTCAGCACCACCGAACACCTGCAGTTCCAGATCCACACCGACCTCAACACCACCCTCAGAGGTACCCTCGTGTACAGACCCCCTCGGGCACTGTTCATAGACTCCATCACAGATGCCGTCAGTATGCACACCCTGGCCTCCACAGACTACATCCTCCTCGGGGACCTGAACCTCCACCTCTAGAAAATCACCAACGCCACCACCCTGATCGACAACCTAGCCAGCCTCGGACTCCGAGAACTCATCACAACACACTCCCACTCCTCCGGCCACAGCTTGACCCCATCTTCTGCGCGAGCCCCCACGTCTCCTTCAACCTTACTACCAAACTTCACTGGACCGACCATTGCTGAATCCACTTCACCTTCCTGAAACCCACCACACACCACCGCACCCAACAGATCCCTCACCGCTGCTGGAGCAAAGTCACCAAAGACCAGCTAACCATCACCCTTGCCCGGAGCCCACCACCTGACCCCGAGACCGACGCCCACAACCTCAGACAGTGGCTCGACGACTGCACCAACACCCTTGCTTCGCTCAAGAAACCCTCCAACAGCCTCACCAGCAAGAAAGCCATCTGGTTCACTGAAGACCTCCAGGCCTCCAGGCAAACCTGCCGAAAGCTAGAGAAGAACTGACTACGTGAACGAACACTGGATAGCAACGCAGCCCACAAGAACGCCACCCGCAGACACCATCACCTCATCAGATCCGCTTAAAGGGCCTTCTTCAAAGACCGCCTAGACTACAACACACAAAACAGCAAAGAGCTCTTCAACATAGTGAAGGAACTCTCCAACCCGAGCTCCAACACCCAACGACATCCCACCTTCGCAAGACCTGTGCGACTTGCTGGCCATTTTCCATCGCAAGATCGCAGACCTCCACTACAGCTCAGGTGCCACGACCACCCCGATAACCACTGAGACCTTCATCCCCCACGACCACCACCTGCACCAACTGCCTGCTCTCCTGGACCAACATTAACGACGACGACACCATCAAGATCATGAACACCATCCACTCCGGATCCCCGTCAGACCCATGCCTACACCACATCTTCAACAAAGCCAGCACCGCCATCGCACCCCATCTTCGAAAAGCCATCAACATTTCCTTTGAGACAGCAACCTTCCCGGAGAGCTGGAAGCACACCAAGATCAACGCCTTACTCAAGAAACCCAAGGCAGACCCCAAGGACCTCAAGAACTTCCGGCCCATCTCCCTGCTCCCATTCCTGGCTAAGGTCATCGAGAAGACCGTTAACGAACAACTGACACGCTAATTCGAGGAGAACAACATCCTGGAGCCTTCCCAGTCCGGGTTCTGCAACAACCACAGCACCAAGACTGCCCTCATCTCCTCCACCGATGACATCAAGTCCCTGCTGAACAACGGAGAAACGGCGGCCCTCATCCTCCTGGACCTGTCTGCCGCCTTCGACACGGTCTGCCACCACACACTACAAACACACCTCCACAATGCCGGGATCCAAGAGAAGGCCCTGGACTGGACCACCTCCTTCCTCTCTGGCAGAACACAGAGCGTCCTCCTTCCCCCCCTTCCACTCCGAAGCCACCGAGATCATCTGCGGCGTACTCCAGGGCTCATCCCTCAGTCCAACTCTGTTTAACATCTACATGGCACCGCTCGCCCATGTCACCCGTTGGCACGACCTCAACATCATCTCCTACGCCAATGACACCCAGCTGATCCTCTCCATCACCAAGGACCCCCACACCGCCAAAGCCAGCCTTCACGAAGGAATATAGGCCGTCGCTGAATGGATGAGGAACAGCCGACTGAAGCTGAACTCAGACAAGGCGGAGGTCCTCATCATCGGATCCAGCCCTTCGGCCTCGGATGACTTCTGGTGGCCGACCTCACAGGGAACCGCCCCAACACCCACCGACCACACACACAACCTAGGGGTCATCCTCAACTCCACCCTCTCCATGACTAAACAGGTCAACACCGTCTCCGTCTCCTGCTTCAACACCCTCCGCATGCTCTGCAGGATCTACAAGTGGATCCCCACTGAAACGAGAAGAACGGTCATACAGGCCCTCGTCAGCAGCCGGTTGGACTACGGAAATGCCCTCTACGCAGTAGCCTCGCCAAACTCCTGAGACGGCTCCAACGCATCCAGAACGCCTCTACACGCCTGATCCTCGACATCCCTCGCCGCAGCCACATCACACCACACCTGAGAGACCTGCACTGGCTCCAGGTCAACAAGAGGATAACCTTCAAGCTCCTCACCCACGCACACAAGGCACTCCACAACACCGGACCAACGTACCTCAACAGACGACTCAGCTTCTACATGCCCACCCCCAAGCTCCGCTCCGCCGACCTCACACTCGCCACAGTCCCCTGCTTCAGAAGAGCAACCTCCGGCGGTAGATCGTTCTCCCACATCGCCGCCAAGACCTGGAACACCCTACCCATCCACCTAAGGCAGATCCAAGACCTGCTGACCTTCAGAAAACTCCTCAAAACCTGGCTTTTCGAGCAGTAGCAGCAATCCCCACCCCAGCGCCTTGAGACCCTCACGGGTGAGTAGTGCGCTTTACAAATGATATGATTGATTCAGGGTGTACGCTTTACCCAAACCACCCCTTTTTGGTATGGGAGCCTGTGTATGCATTTGATATACTGGCCCCTATAGAGTTTAATGGCAGTCCAAGCGAACTGAGTCTGTCACTATACGGATGCATCGTAATCGGTTGCTCGGACTCCTGGGGCACAATTTGCTAGGAAAGCCCTCCGATCCGAGTCGTACGGAGGGCTTTCCTAGTGAGATCGCAATCAACACCTAACCCGGTAATACAGAACAAACATAGAATCAGAGGCCCCACGTCCCAGCACGACCAATCTCATCTAGTGAACCTCATCAAAAGCAGCCCAGGAAGCAGAGACACCTCTAATGGAACGGGCCTGAACACCTGCAGGACAAGGCAAACCAGAACCCTGAGAAGCCAAACCAATAATAGATTTAATCCACCGATCAGTGGTCAGGCTAGAAGCAGCCTTCCCCGGCCAGCCGGACCAAAAGTCCCAAAATAGAAAGAACCAAGAAGCTTTGAAAAATAAACGTAAAATTTAAAAAAATCCCTCCGATTATGCAAATCTGAAGACAGAAAAAAACAGCCCCAAACCAGAACAATGCAAGTGCAGAGACGGGCAAAACCTACCCAGCCTGTGGCTGACGCGAGGATCCTAAGCCGGAATGAAGGTGGCGTGGCTGCACCTTCACAGCACATCCCAAACTATGCTGGAGGCCTACAGTAGAGGTGTGCGCTTGTGGAAATCCAACAAAATATGTACCCGAAGGCGGCTTGCTCAAACCGAGAGAGTGCTGGACCTTCGCTCCACCATATGCTGCTCCTACATGTGAGAATGGCTCCCGTAAGACTGCCTCGCTGAGACGGTCTCAGCAGACCAGCGAGGATCAGTCTGCGCCCGGCACTTAATTGGCAAACTGAAGCAGGAGCTCCCATGCTGCAGCGAAGGTGCTTCAGAGTACCCAAGGTGACCAAGGAATCAAAAACTGGACAGCACCATCAGTCACCAGACAGAGGGAATCAACCAGCCACCCACAAACGTGTCGGAAAACAAACACCAGGGTACTCTGCGAGGTAGAATCGAAGGCAGTAGAAGAAGACAGCTGTGAGCAGGCAAAGCCCAGCAACTCCGCCCCAAATGTGCTCACTGAGTCCAGGAGGCCTCATGTCCTGACTGTAGTTACTCCCATGAGGGTCCAATGGCGCCCCTCAGAGACCAGCAAAGGAGGGAGCCAGAGGACATACAACTAACTGGTTAGAGCCAGGCAATTACCAGCATTAGCATCCCTGTCGTGTCCACAGACAAGAAACAAAACAGGAAGTGCTTTCCGCTGGCTAGGCTATTATAGCCCCTGACTGGAGGGTTTGTGTGTGGAGCTTTTAAGCATTTCCTGTTTTGTTTCCTGTCAGTTGGAATATTAACTCATTTGTAATGACTGGGCAGAGGATGAGGGACATAGAGGTAATGTAACCATTAGTGTAAAGGCTTCCATGTTTTAAATCAGTAGATGTTGTAGCACGTAGGGTAATGTGCTGCATGGCTAATCTTTGTAAGGTCCCAAATGTGAGATGTATTGCATTGCAAATGCTTGTTACGTTTTCTGAGAGTTTTAAATCTCACAATATGGTGACCCATTTTGAGACACATTGTGCTTGATTCTTACCAACAATGTGTAACATCATTATCTAACCTTTAGAGTACCTTGCAACCTTTCAAATGAAACAGCCACCCTGGTTTACTTTTAGCAGGACCCTGGTGATGGGCAGGACGTCACTCTGACTTCTGCTTGCACTTCTGCCCCTCCTCTTCATAGACACTTTAGGCTTTGCTGCTTGGCAAAGACCTCAGAGACCTTCTCATGTAGTTTTTTTGTGATCCTACTATAAATGCGGGAAGTGCTGCTTCTTCAATGTTTAGCTATTGGAGTGATTTTCATACATAACAGTGGGTATTTAAAATGACCTCCTTATGATCATCTGACTACCCTTTTACTTGCCTAGTTTTCAGTGCCCTTTTACTGTAGAGTACCTTACTTTAGTCTCTGCACTCTACGCCGGTATGGGCAGAAACGTACACAGCATATGTGTGCATCTTTTGGGACTTTAAGCATGTTTTTGTTTCACCTGTAATGTTGATATATTTTTACTCTCGCCACGCACATTTAGAATATGAGCTACAACTCTCGTGGATGTTTTCAGGCTCTGCTCAACATTAATTTTGTTTTTTACTTAATTTCACATTTTCAAACCGAGCTCCGATCGACCTGTTACATCTCTTCTCTGGGGTTTGGCAAACCCACCATTTGCCATTGGTTAGTATCTGTGGAATTAAAAAAATGCTGGCTTTTTATTAGTACATTTTTATAAAAGTGCCTTGTTAGATTTGGGGGTCTCTGGTTTGGCACAGGTAAGTACTTGTGACAAGCAGGGACCCTCTCCTCTAGTCAGGGAAAGGGGATTACCCTCTAAAATAACCCCTGCTCACGTTCTAGGCAGTGTGGCGCGAGCAGACCAGGCTTATCTCAGAGCGCTATAAGTTAAGCATTTGTGAACACATACAGTAACTCAGTGACAACACCACACCAGGGTTTGTATAAAAATAGGTGGTCTTTATATAAAAGGCTTAGCACAAGATCCAAATAACGTTTAAAAATGAGTCCACAATACTATCTTAGGAAAGGCAATGATTACTTCAAGGAAATGCGTGTCTTTAGGGTCCATGCGCGTCGCGCTGATTGTGCGGTTCTTTTTGGGGCAGATCATATCACAACAAGAGTTAAACCAACGTTGCGGACTCTCTGGACCGGTGCGCACACAGTCGGAGTGCGACTCTCACAGTACCTTTCAAGTTGTCAGGCGTCTGGCTCGGACGAGGCGTGCAGAAGGGACGGCATTTTGATGCGGTCCTGGCTTTGTTGCGGTGCCTGGGGGTGCGCCGTAGAGTGGGGGCCACAGGGGAGCAAGGCGGACGGTCCGGGCCATGCGGCATACGAGCCGTACCCTCACCAGCGGGGCGGTTCTTGCAAAGGGAGCAGTGCGGCACGAGGTGGCCGGTACGTGTCGTACCTACGGACTGGGCTCTTCAGGTGCGGCGCTGGGTGGGGGATCTCACCAGCATGTTGCTAGGCTGGCAGTATGCTGCGTGCGTATTTAGCTTTGCGGGGCGCTTCCGATCCCTCAATCCAGCGGCGGGAGGCAGCAAACAGTGCGGCTCACAGGGGGGAAGGGTGAAGCGGCGTGCGGGCGGCCCTTGGCTGACGGTGCAAGTTACAGTTCGAATTAGAGAACGGAAATCACACGTTGCGGGCGGCCAGGCACGGGCTTGGAAACGGGCAGGATTACGGGTCGCATTGAGATCGTGGCTCCAGCGGCAGGACAAATCTTGGCAATGTCCAGCGCGCTGTGAAGGCAGGAGGACTCCAATATTTCTGGGACTCCGTTCAGGGGGCAAGCTTACCCACAAGCCCTTGGAGATCTTTCAGAATGCACATTCTTTTCCTCTCCTCTCACAGCAAGGTACCCACTACAGGCCAGTCCCCCAAGTCAGGGAAAGTACTCCTCCTTGCAGCTTTTCCAGGTCCTTCTCGTCGGGCAGAGCGTCTTCTTGGTTCAAACAGGATCTAATTTCTTAGGAGGAGGGCTCCTATATTTATACTGCAAATCTTTTTTTCTCTCAGGCCTGGGGGCCTGTAGTTCAGTCCAGTTTCTGAGCACTTTGTTGACATGATGCAGGCTTCTGCTTTCTGTATGCAGGGCGGAGACATCAGACGCTCTGCAGGAGGTGGAGCCAGCATTAAGGTTGCAGAGCACAGCCCTATTCAGAGTCAAAGGGCACTCCTCCCACCCATCCTGGTGTAATCTTCCTATTCACCACCTGGCTGCCTAGCCTGTCTCCTGGAATTCCCCAGCCCTGTCACTCACAGAAACCAGACAGCAGATACACATCAGAGCAGAGGCGGGCTGAAATGGTTAGGCAAGCAAATACCAGCTTTCTAAAAGTGGTATTTGCAAACGCAGAACATTAAAATAAACTTTGCTAAAATATGTATTTTATTATTCTGAGTTCAGGTATACCAAACTCGAATTTCTACAATGTTCTCTGAGTCCGCCAGGATTAGAGAGTGTAATAATCCCAGCAGCCCATTCTGGCCTATGAGAACAGGTAGCCTTACAATAGTGAAAAACAAAAATGGGTGTAATTCAGTATTAGGACATGCCACACACATCAGGGCTTGTCCAACCTTATGCTTACAATGCACCCTGCCCTCGGGCCTACCATAGGGGTGACTCACATGAAGTAAAGGGAAGGTTTTAGGGTCTGGCAAGTGTGTGCAGCCAGCTTGACAGTACCAGATTGCACGCAGGTTCTGCAATGGCAGACCTTAGACACATTTTACAAGGCTGCTTCTGTGGGTGGCACAGCCAGTGCTACAGACCCACTAGCAGCATTTGGATTTACAAGCCCTGGCACTCCTGGTGCACTTTACTGGGGTCTGACAGTAAACCAAATAAGCCAATCATGGAAACCAATCATACATACACTTTATACAGGGAGCACTTGCACTGTGGCACTGATTGGCAGTGGCACAGTGCTCTGAGCAGCTAACACCAGCAAAACATATGAGGCACAGCAGCAAAAAGTGGAAGGGAGTGTAGGAAGGTGGATATCTGACTATGGTTACCCCCAAACTTTTTGCCTGGTGTTTAGCTGGTTTTTGACTTAGTTGGCCTGGGATCCTGCTATTCATGGCCCCAGGCTAATTACTCTCTCCTTAAAATGGACTCCATGTACCTTAGGTACATACACAATTGGAACTAGTTCACCTTATAGGCCCCTGTAACAGTGTACCCTAAGTACTCAGGGCATAGGTGTATCCAAGGCCTACCAGGGGCTGCAGCATGTATTATGCCACCCCTGGCCTGGCCTTCATATTTGACACAACTGACTGATTAATCAGCTGCGTTAAGTTGGTGTAATCACCTCTTACTTAGGTATAGTATATCTATAGCTAACATATCTGGACACATGTTAACCTATAAGCCACTCCTATGGAAGGCCTCGACAATCCTGGAGGCAGAGTGCTTGGTTTCATGTTAGATGGTGCTCTGGCACGAGCTGAGCCTGTCTGCAGCTGTCGGGAACAACTCCCTTAGCTGTTCCGGGATATTGCCATACCATATACTCTCAAGTGCATTATAATCCTCGCGGTTATTTGCTAACTTTGGTTTGGCTTTATCAAAACATGTCGAGTAAGGTGTCATACGAATTGGAATACTACCCCCTTGCCAATTCTGGCAACGGGGTAGCATTCCACCCTTCTAGAGGTACACGACATGTACCTAACCTGAACCCCGGTTAAAGTTAACTCGAGCCTCAGCATCACAAAATGGATGCTGCCACCACAGACACAAGTATGACCTCCTGCTGCTGGGAGTCCTTCCAGCGAGGAGGCTTGGACAAAGGGTTTCCTGCCTTGGGAGGTGCGAGCACCACCCCAGACAGGATTTTGTGTATTGGGTAGGACAGGGCTGAATAGAATGAGACATGCCTGGGGCACACAAGGTGTCCTTGTGCATAAGCCAGTCCAAACCGGTGTTGGGGCTTTCCAGCCCCAGTCCTGGTGCGGAGCTGGACAAAGGAAAGGCGGTATAACTACTCCCCTTCCTGGTCCCACCCAGAGGAGGGACCTAGCAGGTGATCCGGCCACTAGATTTGGAATAAGAGTAGGAGCTGTGTCCCAAGACTTCAGATCATCCTGAACTCGACTTGAAACTAAGAAGAAAACTGGACTTTGACATTCTGCTGCACAGAAGACTGAAGAGCATCTCCCTTGTGGCCAAGGAGTGACCACCCTGTGAATACAGGCACCATCCAGCAATTCGAAGTCTGCTTTGCCGCCGCATTCCGCCGGAGCCCGAGCCCAGAGCCCAACAAGACCCAGAGTCCCAGACATCTCAGAGCCCGATCCACAGTCCCTGAAAAGAAGAGAACCGTGGAGGCACCGAGAGACGTGGGACCGGCCATCTTGGAAGATTCACAAGAAGTTGACTGCGGAGCACCCGAGGCACCCTCGACACTGTGCTTTGGAGTTTGAGAAGCCCCACCATTGAGCAGCATCTGCACTGAAGATCAGCCCCCCAGCATCTCCACGATCTGCGTGGGGCAATTTGCATTTTGCCACTCGACGCGTCATCCCGGTTACTGGCCCGTTGGTTAGTGGCCATCTTGGCGACGAAATCTAAAATCAACACCACTGGTCTGGTTACTCTAGACTGGCCCCTGCTCCTGTAAAAAGGAGCAGCCCCTCTGACCTTGCTGGTCCGAGTGAGAAGCTTGCATCGTTTCCTGCGTGGCTTGCATTAGCCAAGGCCTGTTTGCTCCAATCAAGAATCCGACACCACCATCAGCTAGAGCCTTCGTGGGACAGCTCGTGATCGACGCCTGGACGTTCTCGACCTCTTCATGTCCACGTGGCTGCAGAGACAATCTTCCCTTCTTCGCCTGTTTGCACCCGACATCGCCTGGTTCCCTCCTGGTTCCATGGTAGTCACTGGCTAGTGGCTTTGAACTTTGTCCCCTCTGCTCTTCAGATCCACCCTTGGATCCACCGGAACTCTCCTTGACGACCTGCCTGCAGCATCTTCATCTACAGGCCCCCTAGACCAGCGCGACGAAACCCGACACACTTTGAGACATATGCACCCGCTTCCTGTGGGTGAGGTAACCCTGGCACTCCGGTGCTCCTGTGTAGCAATACACCTCTAGTGTCTATGTTCCAAGTTGCTAGGTTCTAGGTCAACCGGAAGGTTCCCTTTTCAGTAACTTTGTACTTCTTACGCACAATTGACATTGCATTGGTGTATGCGTGTGCTTTAAGCGCTGAGTGTTTTTGGCCCTCCTGAGGCGGAAGCCGGGAGGTTGTGTGGCTCTGTTTAAACTGTACTTTTAAATTGTTTGCCTGCGCAATACGGCGCTTTTTTAACTTACTCGCAACATTTCCTAAAATTGCTTGATTGAATTAGCTTTGACCGCTGACTCCTTCCCCCTCCTCCCCGCTGCCCTGGGCCACTCCCAGCCGAGTATCGACGCTGTGGAGTTGGTCCCAGGCACATACTTGCGGCGGCCATATTGTATGTGGCTCTAATCTTCGCGCTCTAGTTGCGCATAAAAGGGGATGTCTATGTCTCCGCGCAGCGGACGCGCTCAGCGTCTGCGCCAGACCTGTGCTGGAGTCGTGCCAGAGTCCTGCCCGTCTGCGCCCGTCTGCGCCCTAACGGGCCCAGGGGCTAGGGATGCTGCCACTCTCCTCACTTATTCTCCCACTGCCCTCAGGAAACTACAATCCGCACACATGTGGCATTGTGCGTAATGCCTCTCCCCCACGACCCAGCTGCAAGCCCCCAGCCTGCCCCAGCACTACCGAGACGCATATCCGTGTATTATATTTAAATACACGTTCATTTGTAAAACACCAGGCCGACCTTTTTCTCCTCCTCATTGATGAAAGACCTGACATTCTCCTACTCACTGAGACCTGGCTGACTGACGATTCTCTCCCTGACATCTTGGCAGCACTGTCCCCCGATTACTACATGCTTAACATGAACCGACTCTCTGGCCGGGCCGGCGGAGGGGTGGCAGCTGTCATTCGAAAGGAGTTAAAATTCATTTTCATGTCCTCTTTTATCCTCGCTGATGTGGACAACCTCATCATCAGCCTGGAAACTGGAGAGGGAGCTCTTACCCTTATCGTTCTCTATCGCCCCCCCACCCCATGCCTCTGTTTCCCATCGCCTTTAGCGAACAGCTAGCCAACCTGATCACTTCTCCTGCTCGAGTCGCTGTCCTCGGCGATTTCAACTATTGGTACAGCGACTGCGACACTGGCCCTCATGCGGCTGAGCTGTTCGAAATTCTCTCCAGCCTCAACTTGACCCAACTTGTCACTTCTCCCACCCACATCAGCGGTCATATACTAGACCATATCAGGACCCACAACCTCACGCTCTCCTGCCCCGTGATCACGCCCTGTATCTGGTCGGATCATTATATGATCGACACCGTGATCACTGTCAGGGGTCGGGTAAAGGTCCCCCCACTTACAGGTGGGGCTGCCCGCAAATGGAGCGCACTTGGCTCTCAAGGCTTCCTCTCGTTCCTGGCTGATACTCACCCCCCAGCCGCGCAGTGCCGCGACTGTTCACATACTGGAGGAAGACTTCTCCGGTTGGATCACCAAGGCCAGCAACCAATTTGCCCCCCTCTCCAGATACCCTCGCTCCAGGCACAGAAAATCACACAGGTGGTTTAACACCACTCTGAAAACGCAGCAACTTGAATTACGCCAGATGGAACGTAGGTGGAGACGCAACTACTCGCCCACCGACAGAGAGTTATACATTACTGCACGAAAAAAATACAAAAGTGCAATCTTGACAGCAAAATCCCTACATATCTCTGAAAGGATTCTCACTGCCCCTAAAAAGTCCAAGGAGATCTTTACAGTTATGAGCGAGCTTACGTTCGACGTTAGAACCCTTTCTTCTCAGACCCCCACCAAAGAGTCCTGCAATGCCCTAAATAGTTTCTTCATCAATAAGATCACTAAGATTAAGAATACTATCCCCCCTGTCCCCCCTGCTGCCATATCAGCTTTCTCCCCCGGAAACCCACTCTCATTTCTAAGTTTTCCTACCCTTGATTCTAACATTCTAGCCAAACTCGTTGCTCGCGTCAAATCAGGCTCGCCCAACGACTGTTGTCCCCCCTCTGTGTTTCACGACATCTGCCTGGCTTTGCCGGACTGCATCCTACTCCTGTTAACCACCTCCCTTGAGACAGGCATGGTGCCCAACTCCTTCAAGGAGGCAGTCCTGGTGCCTCTGCTAAAAAAACCTGGTGCCGACCCAGAGGACCTTGCCAACTATCGGCCTATCTCCCTTCTGCCCTACCTATCCACACTTTTGGAGGCACATGTCACCAGTTGCCTCTCTCAATTCATCGAGTGCTCCAACTACCTCGAACCCAACCGAGCCGGTTTCAGACCAGCCCACTCCACCGAGACTGTGATCCTGGCAGTCATGGATTCTTTAAGGGGCAATGCCGACAAAGGGGCACCTCAAGCGCTCGTCCTATTAGATCTGTCAGCGGCGTTCGACGCGGTGGACCATAACATCCTTCTCCACCGTGTCGAGCAGGCCGGCATCCAGGGCCTGGCCTCTGCCTGGCTCAAATCTTTGTTATCGCGCAGAGCCCAAGTGGTTCTCTTAGGCCCTTTCACGGCTGCCAAGGTTCATCTACCTGCCGAGTGCCTCAGGAATCTTCCCTGTCCCCTCTGCTTTTTAATCTCCATCTTCAACCACTCATTCACTCCCTGAAGAGGTCGGACATCACCGTCTTCAATTATGCAGACGATCTACAAATCATCTTCCCTCTCAACACTCCAAATGCAGCCACTGACTGTCAAACGGTGATGCTACACATCCAACAATGGATGAACTTTAACCAGCTCAAGCTGAACCCGGGGAAAACAGAGCTAATTCTCCCAAGTAACAGCCCCACCTATTGGGGTCCACAGTTCTGGCCGGTGGAGCTTGGCCCCCCCACCTTCTCCAGCCAAGTCAGCAAAAAGGCTTGGGGTCATTATCGACACGGAGCTCTCCCTCAAGCCCCAGGTGGGTGCTGTTGTGTCATCATGCATGTTTCAGCTCAGAAAAATCAGGAAAGTCTCCCACCTCCTTACACCTGAGGCTCTGATACAAGTCCTGATTGCCCTGGTACTGTCCTGCCTGGATTTTTCAAACTCTCTGTACCATGGCCTACCCAAATCCCTTATTCACAGGCTTCAAATAGTACAGAACCAGGCAGCCAGACTGGCTTACAAAACCCCGAAGTGGCAGTCCGCGAAGCCATTACTTCGCAAACTCCATTGGCTGCCGGTTGAACGGAGGGCTGCATTTAAGATCGGCTGCCTGGCATTTAAAGCTGTCTCTGGGACCTCTCCCGCCTTTCTCAAATCCCTGGTCACCCCCTACCGTCCGGCACGCAATCTACGGTCCTCTCATCACCAGCTCATAGCTACCCCCCCAATTAAGCTTAAAAAATTTGGCGGCCGCAGATTCGCTCACTTAGCCCCCAACCTCTGGAACCCGCTGCCTCTCCCTTTCAAATCTTCCAACTCTCTTCTGGAATTCAGAAAACTCCTGAAAACTTTTCTTTTTACACAGTCTGGCTAGACCCCGTGCCTACACCTCTCAACACTCAATCAGCGCCAGGAAACTTATGGTGACAGAGCGCTATATAAAACCCCCTTAAGATAAGAAGATAAGATACGCGCTGCACCCTGAGTCCCGCGGGCCTTTCCCGACTTAGTCACAGCTAGTCCCGAACAGCTCCAGCGATTCCCAAGGCCCTAGACCTACTTCCTTTTCGATTAGTGATACTTATACCACTATTTTAGTATATGGTTTAGGTGGCCCCTAGGGCCTATCCATATTGTGCAACTTTTGTATATTTAAACAGTGTTTTGTTTTAACACATTTGCTTCTGTGCTCATAAAGAGTATAGGGGATACTTGTAGTAAATAAATATATATATATTTTCAATATATATCTGTGTGGTGTCCTTTCATTTGGTATTCAAGGGGATTGTATATGGTAAAACAGCTTGCTTCACATGCCTTTATAGAGTTTAGCCTAAGACTGCTTTGTCCAACCTACCTCTAGGATAGCTGGTCTATAAGGTTGACTTACAACCAATCATCATAAGGGTTGCTTGGCATGGTACAAGGTGATCACTAGAACTAGTGAGCATCATATACCAGGCCAACTTCTCACATTGGTGAGCAGCGGTTGGGATTTGAGCTTGCTGTTGTTTTACCATTACAATCTTTGAAAATATCATTTGAAAGATCATACAGGTACCTGCTAGGTACATATAAAACAAGACTAGTTTACTTAAGTTCTACTGAACTTAGTTGTTGTAGAGGAAAGGAAGTAGCACACCCTGACTACAACTACTAGATAGGTTTAGTAGGTAAACACCAGTGTAGGTAGATTGCGACACATCCACCTACACTAGAGCAATGTCTGGAGCAGAGGGGTCCACTGGACCTGCCCCTGTTGAGAGTGACCCTCCAAGGGCACCATCCAAATTTGCTATGTTACATTTTAAAGAATTGAGGCAGCTGTGTACCTTAAGAGGTCTCAAGACGGGTCCAACCCCTACCACAGACCACCTCAGAGAGCTTTTAGACCAGTCTGAAGCTCTGAAGACCTCTAAAGCAGACCCCACAGGGAATGTGGAAGGAGGCTCTCCCACTGAAGACGATAAAACTGATACCCCTGTCCCTGTTGTCCACATAGATGAGGAAGACCAGTCCACTGGAGATACTCAGCCTAAGGATGAGGAGGAAGAAGAGACAGAAGGGGAGAGCAGTGATTCTGATGATGGTAGAAATAGTCAGGTGCTAGCCAGAGGGCTTAGCCAGGCTAACTTAAGCCTATTTGGGACTGAGTCAGGGTTAAACCCACTCCGACCCCCAAGTGGACTTAACCAGGAGCAAAGGAGGAGGAGGAATCACTCAGGTGAATGCAACACCTTCCAAGCTTCTAGAGTTTCTCATGGTCACTCCAGAAGGAGGATGGGAACCCCTCAGAGGAGGGAACATGAGGCCAAAATGAGAGAGGCTGAGCTTAGGATCCAGAAGCAAGAATTAGAAGTTGCCTTGGCCCAAGAGAAACTTGCTAGAGCAAGGCAGTCTAGAGAGAGTGGATTAGGACCCACTGGTGGCAGCACTATCCCTAAGGATAAAGACAGGTCCTATGACAATAGAAACCTGAGTAAGATTGTGCTCCCTTACAAAGCTGGGGATGATATCCACAAATGGATGACCGCACTTGAGAGGGCTTGCAGAGTACAGCAGATCCATCAGGAGCAGTGGGCAGCAATCTTGTGGCTCTCCTTTGAAGGTAGAGGCAGAGACAGACTCCTCACAGTTAGTGAGGAGGATTCTAGAAACTACCTGGTCCTGAAGAGTGCTCTGGTTGATGGGTTAGGCTTAACCACTGAACAGTACAGGTTGATGTTCATAGAGACCCAGAAGACACAGACTCAGGACTGGTCTGAATTTGTTGAGTGTGCCACTAAGGCTCTGGAGGGCCGGTTGCTGGGAAGTAAGGTTACAGACTATACAGGATTGTATAATTTGATGATGAGAGAGCAAATCTTAAATAATTGTCAAAACCAGCTTCTACATCAGCACCTGGTGGACTCTGATCTGACCTCTCCACAAGAATTGGGTAAGAGGGCAGACAAATGGGTCAGGATCAGGCCTAAGAACCAGGGTGGTGACCAAAAGAAAGAGACTACCAAGCCTCAAGAGAAAGGTGGGGATAAATCCAAAGAGAAGACTTTCCCAGGGCCCCAAAACTCCAACGAGGGGGGTGGGTCCCAGAACACTTTCTCTAACCAGAAGAAACCTTATTGTCATACCTTCAAACAGGTAGGCCATTGGAAAACTGACAGCAGTTGCCCAAAGGCCAACAATAAGGAGAATATACCTCCAAGTAAAGCTCCAACACCTCCTGTTACTGTTAGCAGTATTCGCCCAGGTGGTGGGAGCACCCCACAGAATTTGTCTGGGTTTACTTTTGGAACTCAGGTGGACTCCGGCCTAACCAGGTCCCCTACCATATCTACTCTTGTCTGTGATAATGGCATGGGGTTTGCCAACTTCACTGATTGCCCAAACACTTTGAGCAAGTATAGACAGGAGCCCCTCATCAATGGTCTGAAAGCTGAGGCCTACAGAGACACAGGGGCTAGCATCACAATGGTGATTGAGAGCCTAGTCCCCTCAAGGCAACTTTTACCTGGTGCCACATACCAGGTGACAAACATTGATGGAGTTCAGAAAAATCATCCCATAGCAGTGGTAAATTTCAGCTGGGGAGGTGTCACTGGCCCCAAGAGAGTGGCAGTGTCCCCAAACTTGCCTGTAGATTGTCTACTGGGGAATGATTTGGAAATCTCAGCCGGGGCTGAGGTTGAACAACAAACCCATTCTAGAATGGTAAATCTCCATGGAAAGGTTAGTAGGGCTGTGCAAGTCTCAGCCCCATTTTCAACAGATTCTTTCCTTGAACAAGTTAGCAGAGCTGTTATGGTAACAGCCCATACCTAAACTGAGTCTCCTGATTCATGTGTTGTGAAGCCTGAAACTATGGATCACTCCACACAAACAGAGAGCATTGAGGAGGAAGAGAAATCTCCCTCCCACCAGACTTTAGGAAAGGATCAGCCTCCTCAGGGAACTGATCTTACCCCTGATGAAGGAACTGCCCCAGAGGTGGTTAGGCCTAGCCTGACAGAGCCCCTGATGTCAGTGGACCCTTCTCAGGTGGGACCCAGTCTGGAGCAGGTAACCTGCCCCTCTCTACCCTGCCTCAGTAAGCCCAGGGCTGCAGAGGTCAGGAAGGTCAGTGAGCCTCAAAGGGCCCCCTGTCAAATAAAGCCCCCCCCCCATCAACAGATTAGGGGCACCCAAACTAGTAGCCCTAGTGAGGTGAAAACTTTAAAAACTCCTGAGGGATCCCCCTTAAAATTAGTTAGGGACCTCCCACAGATGGATTCTGTTGGGCACAGCCAAAACTGGGACCCAAAAGGCCCAAACCTGAACTGTCCCTCCAGTAAGCCAACAAAAGGGACCCTGCCTCCAGCTTTAGGTAGCCAGAGGTTGACCCTGAGAGCACAGTGCAACTCAGTCAAGGAAAGAAAGGCACACATGGTGGAGAGGGACTGGAGGAAGCTGAGTCCTACAGAGGAATCTCACTTCAGTACTCCATCTCAACACCAGCCTCAACACCACAGGTAAAGATTCCCTATGGTGGAGACCCTCTGACACCCTTAGGGTGAGGGATTGCTTATAATGAGACAGGGGGTATCCAAGCCAGAGCTGGTACTTCCTTATATGGCCACTTAGGCAATATAGGCTTACCTGGTCAAGGATAGCCTTATCTCCTTTTGTTTGGGGGGGGGGTGTAGGAAGGTGGATATCTGACTATAGTTACCCCCAAACATTTTGCCTGGTGTTTAGCTGGTGTTTTACTTAATTGGCCTGGGATCCAGCTATTCAGGGCCCCAGGCTAATTGCTCTTTCCTTAAAATGGACTCCATGTACCTTAGGTACATACACAATTGGAACTGGTTCACCCTGTAGGCCCCTGTAACAGTGTACCCTAGGTACCCAGACCATAGGTGTATCCCAGGCCTCCCAGGGGCTGTAGCATGTATTATGCCACCCCTGGCCTGGCCTCCATATTTGACACAACTGGCTGATTAATCAGCTGTGGTACGTTGGTGTAATCACCTCTTACTTAGGTATAGTATATCTATATTTAACATATCTGGACACATGTTAACCTATAAGCTACTCCTATGGAAGGCCTCGACAATCCTGGAGGCAGAGTGCTTGGTTTCCTGTGAGATGGTGCTCTGGCACGATCTGAGCCTGTCTGCAGCTGTCGGGAACAACTCCCTTAGCTGTTCCGGGATATTGCCATACCATATACTCTTAAGTGCATTATAATCCTCGCGGTTACTTGCTAACTTTGGTTTAGCTTTATCAAAACATGTTGAGTAAGGTGTCATATGAATTGGAATACTACCCCCTCGGCAAATCTGGCGACAGGGTTAGCATTTCACCCTTCTAGAGGGACACGACATGTACATAACCTGAACCCCGGTTAAAGTTAACTCGAGCCTCAGCATCACAAAATGGATGCTGCCACCACAGACACAAGTCTGACCTCCTGCTGCATGGAGTCCTTCCAGCGAGGGAGGCTTGGACAAAGGGTTTCCTGCCTTGGGAGGTGCGAGCACCACCCCAGACAGGATTTTGTGTATTGGGTAGGACAGGGCTGAATAGAATGAGACATGCCTGGGGCACACAAGGTGTCCCTGTGCATAAGCCAGTCCAAACCAGTGCTTGGGCTTTCCAGCCCCAGTCCTGGCGCGGAGCTGGACAAAGGAAAGGGGGTGTAACCATCCCCCTTCCTGGTCCCACCCAGAGGAGGGACCTAGCAGGTGATCCGGCCCCTAGATTTGGAATAAGAGTAGGAGCTGTGTCCAAAGACTTCAGATCATCCTGAACTCGACTTGAAACTAAGAAGAAAACTGGACTTCGACATTCTGCTGCACAGAAGACTGAAGAGCATCTCCCTTGTGGCCAAGGAGTGACCACCCTGTGAATACAGACACCATCCAGCAACTCGATGTTTGCTTTGCTTTGCCGCCTCCCCCCGGAGCCTGAGCCCAGTGCCCGACAAGAGCCGGATTCCTAGACATCTCAGAGCTCGATCCACAGTCCCTGAAAAGAAGAGACCCGTGGAGGCACCGAGAGACGTGGGCCCCCCAGCATCTCCACAATCTGCGTGGGGCCCTTTTGCATTTTGCCACTTGACGCGTCATCCCGGTTACTGGCCCGTTGGCTAGTGGCCATCTTGGTGACGAAATCCGAAATCAACACCGTTGGTCTGGTTGCTCCAGACTGGCCCTCGCTCCTGTAAAAAGGAGCAGCCCCTCTGAAGTTGCTGGTCCGAGTGAGAATCTTGCATTGTTTCCTGCGTGGCTTGCATTAGCCAAGGCCTGTTTGCTCCAATCAAGAAGCCGACACCACCATCAGCTAGAGCCTTTGTGGGACAGCTCGTGATGGACGCCTGGACGTCCTCGACCTCTTCGTGTCCACGTGGCTGTAGAGACAATCTTCCCTTCTTCGCCTGTTTGCACCCGACATCGCCTGGTTCCCTCCTGGTTCCACGGTAGTCACTGGCTAGTGGCTTTGAACATTGTCCCCTTTGCTTTCAGGTCTTCACCTCTTCAGATCCACCCTTGGATCCACCGGAACTCTCCTCAACGACCCGCCTGCAGCATCTTCATCTACAGGCCCCATAGACCAGCGCGACGAAACCCGACACACTTTGAGACATATGCACCCGCTTCCTGTGGGTGAGGTAACCCTGGCACTCCGGTGCTCCTGTGTAGCAATACACTACTAGTGTCTATGTTCCAAGTTGCTAGGTTCTAGGTCATCCAGAAGGTTCCCTTTTCAGTAACGTTGTACTTTTTACGCACCATTGACATTGCATTGGTGTATGCGTGTACTTTAAGGGCTGCACCCGAGTCCCGCGGGCCTTTCCCGACTTAGTCACTGCTAGTCCCGAACAGCTCCAGCGATTCCCAAGGCCCTAGGCCTACTTCCTTTTCGTTTAGTGATACTTATACCACTATTTTAGTATATGACTTAGGTGGCTCCTAGGGCCTATCCATATTGTGCAACTTTTGTATATTTAAACTGTGTTTTGTTTTAACGCATTTGCTTCTGTGCTCATAAAGAGTATAGGGGATACTTGTAGTAAATAAATATATATATATATTCAATATATATCTGTGTGGTGTCCTTTCATTTGGTATTCAAGGGGGTTGTATATGGTAAAACAGCTTGCTTCACATGCCTTTACAGAGTTTAGCCTAAGACTGCTTTGTCCACGCTACCTCTAGGATAGTTGGTCTATAAGGTTGACTTACAACCAATCATCATAAGGGTTGCTTGGCATGGTACAAGGTGATCACTAGAACTAGTGAGCATCATATACCAGGCCAACTTCTCACATTGGTGAGCAGCGGTTGGGATTTGAGCTTGCTGTTGTTTTACCATTACAATCTTTGAAAATATCATTTGAAAGATCATACAGGTACCTGCTAGGTACATATAAAACAAGACTAGTATACTTAAGTTCTACTGAACTTAGTTGTTGTAGAGGATAGGAAGTAGCACACCCTGACTACAACTACTAGATATGTTTAGTAGGTAAACACCAGTGTAGGTAGATTGCGACACATCCACCTACACTAGAGCAATGTCTGGAGCAGAGGGGTCCACTGGACCTGCCCCTGTTGAGAGTGACCCTCCAAGGGCACCATCCAAATTTGCGATGTTACATTTTAAAGAATTGAGGCAGCTGTGTACCTTAAGAGGTCTCTAGACGGGTCCAACCCCTACCACAGACCACCTCAGAGAGCTTTTAGATCAGTCTGAAGCTCTGAAGACCTCTAAAGGGTGCAACCTTTGGGGCGGGGTCCACAGATGCATCCTTTGGGGCGGGATCCACAGGTGCAACTTTTGGGGTGGGGTCCACAGGTGCAGCGTTTGGAGTGGGGTCCACAGGTGCAGCCTTTGGTGTGGGGTCCACAGATGCAGCCTCTGGAAGGTTCCACAGGTGCAGCCTCTGGGAGGATCTACAGGTGCAGCCTTTGGTGTGGGGGCCACAGGCACATCCTTTGGGGCGGGGTCCACATGTGCAGCCTTTGGGGTGGGGTCCACAGGTGCAGCCTCTGGAAGGGTCCACAGGTGCAGCCTCTGGGAGGATCTACAGTCGCAGCCTTTGGGATGAAGTCCACAGGTGTTGCCTTTGGGGTGGGGTCCACAGGTGCAGCCTTTGGGGCAGGGTCCACAGGTGCAGCCTCTGGGAGGATCCACAGGTGCAGCCTTTGGGACGAGGTCCACAGGTGCAGCCTTTGGGGCAGGGTCCACAGTTGCAGCCTTTGGGGTAGGGTCCACAGGTGCAGCATTTGGGACAGGGTCCATAGGTGCAGCCTCTGGGGCGGGGTCCACAGGTGCAGCCTTTGTGGTGGGATCCACAGAAGCAGACTTTGGGGCGGGGTCCACAGGTGCAACTTTGGGGTGGCGTCCACAGGCACAGCCTTTGGTGCGGGGCCCACAGGTGCATCCTTTGGGGTGGGGTCCAAAGGTGCAGCCTCTGGGAGGATCCACAGGTGCAGCCTTTGGGATGTGGTCCACAGGTGCAGAATTTGGGATGGGGTCCACAGATGCAGCCTTTAGAGCAGGGTCCACAGGCGCAGCCTTTGGCATGTGGCCCACAGGTGCAGCATTTGGGATGGGGTCCACAGATGCAGCCTTTGGGGCAGGGTCCACAGGTGCAGCCTTTGGAGCCGGGTCCACGGGCACCCTTTGGGACATGTCAACAGGCACAGCCTTTGGGACGGAGTCCACAGATGCAGCCTTTGGGGCAGGGTCCACAGGTGCAGCCTTTGGGGCAGGGTCCACAGGTGCAGCCTTTGAGGTGGGATCCACAGGCGCAGCTTTGGGGTGTGGTCCACAGGTGCAGCCTCTGGGAGGGTCCACAGGTGCAGCCTTTGGGGCGGGGTCCACAGGTGCAGCCTTTGGGGCAGGGAACACAGGTGCAGCCTTTGGGGCGGGGTCCACAGGTGCAGCCTCTGGGAGGGTCCACAGGTGCAGCCTCTGGGAGGGTCCGCAGGTGCAGCATTTGGAACAGCGTCCACAGGTGCAGCCTTTGGGGCGGGGTCCACAGGCAAAGGCTTTGGGGCGTGGTCCACAGGTGCATCCTTTGGGGCGTGGTCCACAGGTGCAGTCTCTTTGAGGGTCCACAGTTGCAGCCTCTGGGAGGGTCCACAGGTGCCGCCTTTGGGAGGGTCCACAGGTGCAGCCTTTGGGGCGGGGTCAACAGGTGCAGCCTCTTTGAGGGTCCACAGTTGCAGCCTCTGGGAGGGTCCACAGGTGCAGCCTTTACAGCAAGGTCCACAGGTGCAGCCTTTGGAGCGGGGTCCACAGGTGCAGCCTTTGGAGCGGGGTCCACAGGTGCAGCCTTTGGAGCAAGGTCCACAGGTGCAGCCTTTGGAGCGGGGTCCACAGGTGCAGCCTTTGGAGCGGGGTCCACAGGTGCAGCCTCTGGGAGGGTCCACAGGTGCAGCCTTTGGGGCGAGGTCCACAGGTGCTGCCTTTGGAGCAACGTCCACAGGTGCAGCCTTTGGAGCGGGGTCCACAGGTGCAGCCTCTGGGAGGGTCCACAGGCTCCTCCCAGTGCTTTCTTCATGTGCTGGTCACTTTCATTCGGATTCTTGACCTGGAAGGATTACTTTTTATGGGTGCTGCTGGATATTTGGATTTGAGGCCTTTTTGACTTTCTTTGGATCACTTTTGGATTAGAAATTTCATAAGTAATTTTGTTTGGGGCATTATAGCTGCTGCAACTACAATTTTGGAATTCTCGATTTTTGGGCTGTTGTTGGGTTCTTTTGACCAGGGGTAGTGAGTGGTGCATGGGCCTAGTCTTTCTGTGGGGTGTCTTGAATTTAAACATCATGGAGGGCATGGATGGCATGAGATTGTGCTGATTTTTCTGTGTTTTTTGATTTTTGAGGCTGTTGTTGTGGCCTTTTGACCAGGGGTAGTGAGTGGTGCATGGGCCTAGTCTTTCTGTGGGGTGTCTTGAATTTAAACATCATGGAGGGCATGAATGGCATGGGATTGTGCTGATTTTCCTGTGTTTTTTGATGTTTTGGGCTGTTGTTGTGGCCTTTTGACCAGGGGTAGTGTGTGGTGCATGGGCCTAGTCTTTCTGTGGGGTGTCTTGAATTGAAACATCATGGAGGGCATGGATGGCATGGGATTGTGCTGATTTTTGTGTGTTTTTCGATTTTTTGGGGTGTTCATGGGGACAGGCCATGTGGGTGGGGGCCATTTTGAGTGCTGGTACAGGCAGGCCCTGGCCATGTGCTGGGAGGCAAGGGGGCATTTTGAATGCAGGCAGTGTTCTTAGGTCTGCAACCATTTTGCCTAGCTTTCAACCATTATGCCCAGGGGTAGTGAGTGGTGCATGGGCCTAGTCTTTCTGTGGGGTGTCTTGAATTTAAACATCATGAAGCGCATGGATGGCATGGGATTGTGCTGAGTTTTTGTGTGTTTTTCGATTTTTTGGGGTGTTCATGGGGACAGGCCATGTGGGTGGGGGCCATTTTGAGTGCTGGTACAGGCAGGCCCTGGCCATGTGCTGGGAGGCAAGGGGGCATTTTGAATGCAGGCAGTGTTCTTAGGTCTGCAACCATTTCGCCTAGCTTTCAACCATTATGCCCAGGGGTAGTGAGTGGTGCATGGGCCTAGTCTTTCTGTGGGGTGTCTTGAATTTAAACATCATGGAGGGCATGGATGGCATGGGATTGTGCTGATTTATCTGTGTTTTTCGATTTTTTGGGCTGTTGTTGTGTCCTTTTGACCAGGGGTAGTGAGTGTTGCATGGGCCTAGTCTTTCTGTGGGGTGTCTTGAATTTAAACATCATGGAGGGCATGGATGGCATGGAATTGTGCTGATTTTTATGTGGTTTTTGAGTTTTTGGGGTGTATAACTGAACTGATGTTCCTCTGTCTTCCATTGCTTTTAGGTGCACAAGACTCACCACCAGTGCCAGGAAGAAGTCCTGCAGCGGTGTGTGTGTGCAGCATAACGTCACGCGACGTCACGTCTGGCCACAGACAACTCTGCAACTCGTGCAACTGCGCCTGCTATTCTGACCTCTGAAGAAGATGGCCCCCAAAAAAGTTCCCCGTAGCTCCTCTAGCAAGAAAGTTGCCAGTAAGGAGCAGAAGAAGCAAGTTACCAAGGAGACTGGTGTGCCGCCAGCCACATTTTTTGGGAGTAAAAAAAAAAGTACGCCTGCAGCAGCAGCGGGATCTGCTGGGGACCAAGCTGGGAGCAGCACCCCGCACCATTGGGCTCAGTGCCACCACCACCACGACCACACCAACTTAAGTCCAAGCCCTTGAGTGCTGCACAGGCACTTAGCCTAGTTGTTCAATCACCATCGACCAGTGATGTTGGCTCATCGCAAGAAAGTAGCAGCAATGTCCCTCAATCAACACAGGTTGGTGTAACTCATCTGATTAGTGTTGAACAACCACAGCCGCACCAACAACCACATGTGCAAGTACAAGCCCAAGTACAAGTGTAAGGAGAGGCAGCGCAAGGAGATGCGCAAGCAGAGGTGCATGGAGGGTCACAAGTGCCCACAATAGTTGTTCCTCCCGAAGTAGGGGCACATCGGGAAATTGACAATCAAGCCGAGGTATCATTTGAGGAAGCCACTCCTCCTGATGATCATTCATTGTCTTCCACATCCTTAGCAAGGAAGAGATCAAGGGTGATGTCTACATCTTCTTCAAGCACACCTCCTTCTGATGATACGGATCAAAATTGGGAACCAGCACCACTGCTGTCTGAGAGTGAGGCACACCATGATCTGACAAAGGTAGTTAAGCTTAAAAGGAAGCTCGTCCAAAGTCTCATAGTTATGGAGTGTGATGAGGCTCAACAAGAAGTGGCGGATACTACTGCTGATGAAGACTCTCATGACGACGACCCAGTCATCATAAAGGTCACTGCAGCCCCAGCGGGCATGCAGCAAACAGACATTTTGACCCTAGCCTGAGAAGCTGCTGAGCGTGATGATGTTGTCGACGAGGAGGCAATGGAAACACCACAATCATTGGAGTTAACTAGTACACCAACACGTACCGCTTCCATATTTCTTCCTCGCCAGAAGGGACCTCCATCCACCTCGACCTCAATTAGTGGTGGTGAAAGTGCACAACGTAGTAAAGTTCGGCAATCCACATCCTCCACTTCATCTGGCATTAGCAGCATGACCACCACCACCAGTATTGCCGCCTCCTCCGGCCCCCACAGACATTTCAAGTCCGCAGTTTGGGACTTCTTTAGCGTTTGCCCAAAAAAGGAAAACTTGGCCATTTGTAGCATTTGTAAGCATGCAGTTAGTCGTTGTAAGTTTGGTACCAACTATGGTACCGGAGGCCAGAGAGGTCATCTTAAGAGACAGTACGCTGTCCAATGGTTTGCGTACCTAAAGGAGATCAAGGAAGCCCGAATTGCAAGTCTAGAAAACGTTGATGTTTCATCTGATGATGACGAGGAGGAAGAAGTGTCAAACACTTCACTTACACCCAGTACCCCTGTCAGCAGCACACCCCCTGTGAGCCACACTAAGAGTGTGGGAGAGAGGGAGACACCAATGCGAAAAAGTTCATCAGCGAGCGTAACTGGGTCGAAGAAGTCATCATCATCATCATCCCGTAAAAGCATGGTCCAGGGCAACATTAGAACCATGTTGTTTTCAGCAGCGCCATATGATCGCAACCACCCAATGACGCGTCTGTATAACACTAAGCTGGCTAAAATGCTAGCTCTGGACCTTCTCCCTTTTTCTTTTGCAGAAGGGGTTGGTTTTCTAGAATTAGTGGCAGCGCTCAGCCCTAAATGGAAGGTTCCTAGCCGGTTCTATTTTGCCAGAGTTGCAGTTCCAGCTCTACATGAAGATGTGCTGGAGGTGATTGGGGCAGCTGTGCAGAAGAGTGCTGTTCACACTATACATCTGACAACAGTCAGTCAGTCAGTCAAATTAACTTTATTCGATTTGATAAAATCATACAAAGTACATTAAAACAATACTATTTACAGTTAAAAAAGAATTAAACAGTTTCTTTGTAAACAAGTTAATTTGGCATGATGTATACATTAAAATATTTAAAAACAAGTTATGTACACCGGTTTTGCAAGTTCATACTCCTTCTGGCTCTGGTTGCTGCCACAAGGAAATTGGCCATGGCGAAAGTAATACAAATATTACCTAATGATTTTAAGTATAGCATGGCTGGTCTCACCTGGGAGAAGCCAGCTTCTCTTAAGACTGGTAGCAGGTATTTTTTCTTTGTGCAGAGAAGAAATCACAAAACATAACAAAGTGTAAAGTGTCCTGAACTGAAAAATTGTCACAAGTGCAAGGTGGAGCTAACTCAGGTTTCATCCAGGTGTTAAAATTACCCAAATAATAATGAATAAGGTTAAATCTAAATCTTGTTAACAAAAATCTATGAAAGGGATTTGTGACAAAACATAAATAGGGCTCAATTGCGATTGACTGGAGTGACAAATAATGCATACGAACAGACGGCTTTGATAATTCTGATTCTTCTCGCAGCAGGCATGCCCTGGACATAAACTGTTTTTTTTATAGTGGTCACATCCTGCTTTGTAATACCAGAGGGGGAAGTGAATACGTCTGGGCGTCCAAGGTCATTATAAGCTTTGTACAAGTACGCCAGCCATGGTATCCTGTGACTGTGTTCTAGGCTCATCACATCCCTCATGATCATATGATTTAATGTTAATTCATGATTTGTGACAACAGACATGTGGACCAAGTCAAGTCAAGTCAAGTCAGGATATTTATATAGCGCGCTACATACCCATAGGGTCTCAAGGCGCTTGAGGAAGGGTAGGGAATTACTTGTCGAATAACCAAGTTTTAAGTTGCTTTCTGAATGCTAGGTGATTCTGAGTAAGGCGAAGGTGAGTGGGAAGTGAGTTCCAGGTTTTAGCTGCCAGGTAGGAGAAGGATCTACCTCCCATGGTGGTTTTGTTGATGCGGGGTATAGTGGCAAGGGCTTGGTTGGAGGATCGTAGCTGACGGGGGGGGTGTAGAAGGACAGTCGTGTGTTGAGGCATTCGGGTCCAAGTGGCGCAGGCGCTGATTACATATGCATCACTTCACACTGGGTCTCTTTTTCAGGGGTTAAAGCAAAGCTTAACGCAGGTGTTGACCCGGACCAAGTTTTTAAAGCTGCTCGGAAACATGCAACACTAGCCATGTTTGGCTTGGAGAAACGTCATACAGCAGAAAACATTTTGAATGAGTTTAACACAAAGGTCTTTCACTGGCTGTCCCCCAAAAAACACCAGATTGGTTGTTTCCACGGATAATGGCGCCAATGTAGTTAAGGCCATGGATCTGGGTCACTATTTCAGAGTGCCGTGTTTGGCGCACTGTATAAACCTGGTTGTTAAAAAATTCTTGAGTGATGAAGACAGTCTAGCGTGCGAGTTAGTGGCCACCTGCCGAAGAATGTGCAACCATTTCAGCTATTCTTTTATGGCCCGGAAGCATCTGAGGAGCCTGCTACATGAACGTTGAATGCCAGCGAAAGCACTCATCCAGGAGGTGCCAACACGTTGGAACTCAACCTTCTACATGCTTGAGCATCTGTATGAGCAGTATACGGTACTCGATCACTATTTCTTAACATTGGGTACAGCTCAGAAGGACCTGAGGCTAGATGCGGCGCAATGGAACCTAGTTAAAAGCCTGACAGACATGCTTTGTCCTTTTGAGGTCTTCACGCGTGCAGTCAGCAAGGAGGATTGTAATTTGGGAAAAGCTATCCCATTGTTGCGCATGCTGGAGCACCAACTGAAGGCGGTGTCTTCTATGTTTCAAAAAGATGAAAAAAAGCAAGACGCTTTTCTTTTGGCGGAGAACTTATTAGAGGGCCTACTTGGTGATGAACGTCTTAAAATGATCCACTCAAAACAGCATTACATTTGTGCTACTATTCTGGATCCACGCTACAAAAAGGCGCTGGCAGGCCGAGCATTCTTTCCTTTTGATGATGAAGATGTTACAAAGTAAAAACTTTGGCTAGCCTTGTCAGCCATGAGGTTTGAAACAGAACAGCAGCAAATTGAAGGAAAAGGCAGTGCATCAGCATCAGCAGGCCATCCCCAGTCAAAAGAATCCACTTCTGCACATGTGGCTGTGGCACAAGTGACCTCTCAGCCGTTAAAGACACCGGCAACCGGATCATCTGCACCAGACACAACAGTAACATTGGATGCAGAAGAGTATTGGCTAACTTGGCTTGGGTTTGGTTCTCAAAAGGTCACAGCAAAAAGTAAGCAAAGTGGAGGAACCTTGGAGGACCTTGAGTCGATGGTGCAGGACTATCTGAATGACTCAACAGAGGTCTATGTTAATGCTGACCCATTGGCGTATTTGCATGGGAAAAAATGAATTGTGGGCACAGATCTCCAACCTGGCTATAAACTACTTGTCTTGCCCACTCGCAAACGTGTCTTCTGAACGTGTTTTCAGTGCTGCTGGTGGCATTGTATCTTCCAAACGGACCCGCCTCTCGCCCAAAAATGTGGAAAGGTTAACAATGATCAAGATGAATCAGCACCTCATACCACCAGATTACAACGTACGAGAACAAACACCGGATGAAGACGAGGAGGACAGCAACTTAGATGAGGGAATTTGTTCTCTGTTAGGTGACACTGACCTACTCCTGCCTGAATTCGCAGAGTATGAGGACGAACTCTTATTCTTATTCCCTGACACTGAGCCCTGAAAATGAGCCAATGAATCAATAACTTTTTTTCCGTCCTTTTTCACTTTTATTCCTGTGTGTCTGTCTTTCTTTGTTTTGCACAGTTAATATAATTAAAACTTTATTCACCTAATCACAAAAACAAGCCCATCAGCAGAACTGTCTTCACTTGTTTGCTTATTGATTTGAAGGTGCCGCAGTCTGCATTCCTCAGGTTCACAAGTTCACAAGAACATGCTCCTCTATCCTCCTCCTCCAGACTCCTATTTCCCTCAAAGCAGAGGGCTGGATTACGCCCAATGAAGAAAGACTCTGCACTTGTGGGGGTGTTCTACTTCTTTGCGGGTGAGTTGGCGGGTCATGGGGCCATTGCTGGGAAGCTCTAATACCGGATAAAAGTGGTTTGGACCAAGTCGGATGCGAAATTTATTTGCGTTTTTACTGACTTGCTTGCTTTTGAGGTGCTCTTTGGGGGGGTTCTGGGTGTTTGTGGGTGAGTTTTGGGGTCTGGGAGCACTGCTGGGACAGTCTAATTTTGATTGCATTTGCTTTTCAGGAAATCCGTGGTGGAAAACGGGAGTTATTATGACCTAGCTGCACAGCGCGTTTGGACCGAAGGCCGATAAATATTGTACGTATGAAATTTTACCTTTTGGCTGTTTGGGGGTGTTGTGCTTTTTTGCGGGTGGGTTGGCGGGTCTTGAGGCATTGCTGGGAAGGTCTAATACCGGATAGAAGTGGTTTGGACAAAATCCATGAGGGAACATTTTTTGCTGTTTCTGACATTTCGCTCAATGTGGCGTTTTCGGGGGCCTGTTTGGGGGGCTTCCTGGTGTTTGTGGGTGGGTTTTTGGGTCTGGGAGCACTGCTGGCTATTGATACTTTTGATTGCAAGAGGTTTGAAGCAAATCCATGGTGACAGAGGGGAGTTAGGGCCTAGCTGCAGAGCGCGCGCGGAGTGATTTTGGAAATTGCCATGAAAATGACTAAGTCCCCATTTTTGTACTTTGGCTTTTTGGCTGTTTGGGGGTCTTCTACTAGTTTTCGCCTGGGTTGACGGCTCTGGGGCCATTGCTGGGAATCTCTAATACTGGATAAAAGTGGTTTGGACCAAATCGGAGGCGAACATTTTTTTTGCGTTCTTGCTGACTTGCTTGCCTTTGAGGTGCTCTTTGGGGGGGTTCCGGGTGTTTGTGGGTGAGGTTTGGGGTCTGGGAGCACTGCTGGGACAGTCTAATTTTGATTGCATTTGCTTTTCAGGAAATCCGTTGTGGAAAACGGGAGTTATGACCTAGCTGCACAGCGCGTTTGGACCGAAGGCCGATAAATATTGTAAGTATGAGATTTTCCTTTTTGGCTGTTTGGGGGTGTTGTGCTTTTTTGCGGGTGGGTTGGTGGGTCTTGGGGCATTGCTGGGAAGGTCTAATACCGGATAGAAGTGGTTTGGACAAAATCCATGAGGGAAACGTTTTTGCTGTTTCTGACATTTTGCTCAATGTAGCATTTTCGGGGGCCTGTTTGGGGGGCTTCCTGGTGTTCGTGGGTGGGTTTCGGGGTCTGGGAGCACTGCTGGCTATTGATACTTTTGATTGCAAGAGGTTTGAAGCAAATCCATGGTGGCAGAGGGGAGTTAGGGCCTAGCTGCAGAGCGCGCGCGGAGTGATTTTGGAAATTGCCATGAAAATGACTGTCCCCATTTTTGTACTTTTGCTTTTTGGCTGTTTGGGGGTCTTCTACTAGTTTTTGCCTGGGTTGACGGCTCTGGGGCCATTGCTGGGAAGCTCTAATACCGAATAAAAGTGGTTTGGACCAAATCGGAGGCAACATTTTTTTGCATTTTTGCTGACTTGCTTGCCTATGAGGTGCTCTTTGGGGGGGTTCCGGGTGTTTGTGGGTGAGTTTTGGGGTCTGGGAGCACTGCTGGGACAGTCTAATTTTGATTGCATTTGCTTTTCAGGATATCCGTGGTGGAAAACGGGAGTTATTATGACCTAGCTGCACAGCGCGTTTGGACCGAAGGCCGATAAATATTGTACGTATGAAATTTTACTTTTTGGCTGTTTGGGGGTGTTGTGCTTTTTTGCGGGTGGGTTGGCGGGTCTTGAGGCATTGCTGGGAAGGTCTAATACCGGATAGAAGTGGTTTGGACAAAATCCATGAGGGAACATTTTTTGCTGTTTCTGACATTTCGCTCAATGTGGCGTTTTCGGGGGCCTGTTTGGGGGGCTTCCTGGTGTTTGTGGGTGGGTTTTTGGGTCTGGGAGCACTGCTGGCTATTGATACTTTTGATTGCAAGAGGTTTGAAGCAAATCCATGGTGACAGAGGGGAGTTAGGGCCTAGCTGCAGAGCGCGCGCGGAGTGATTTTGGAAATTGCCATGAAAATGACTAAGTCCCCATTTTTGTACTTTGGCTTTTTGGCTGTTTGGGGGTCTTCTACTAGTTTTCGCCTGGGTTGACGGCTCTGGGGCCATTGCTGGGAATCTCTAATACTGGATAAAAGTGGTTTGGACCAAATCGGAGGCGAACATTTTTTTTGCGTTCTTGCTGACTTGCTTGCCTTTGAGGTGCTCTTTGGGGGGGTTCCGGGTGTTTGTGGGTGAGGTTTGGGGTCTGGGAGCACTGCTGGGACAGTCTAATTTTGATTGCATTTGCTTTTCAGGAAATCCGTTGTGGAAAACGGGAGTTATGACCTACCTGCACAGCGCGTTTGGACCGAAGGCCGATAAATATTGTAAGTATGAGATTTTCCTTTTTGGCTGTTTGGGGGTGTTGTGCTTTTTTGCGGGTGGGTTGGTGGGTCTTGGGGCATTGCTGGGAAGGTCTAATACCGGATAGAAGTGGTTTGGACAAAATCCATGAGGGAAACGTTTTTGCTGTTTCTGACATTTTGCTCAATGTAGCATTTTCGGGGGCCTGTTTGGGGGGCTTCCTGGTGTTCGTGGGTGGGTTTCGGGGTCTGGGAGCACTGCTGGCTATTGATACTTTTGATTGCAAGAGGTTTGAAGCAAATCCATGGTGGCAGAGGGGAGTTAGGGCCTAGCTGCAGAGCGCGCGCGGAGTGATTTTGGAAATTGCCATGAAAATGACTGTCCCCATTTTTGTACTTTTGCTTTTTGGCTGTTTGGGGGTCTTCTACTAGTTTTTGCCTGGGTTGACGGCTCTGGGGCCATTGCTGGGAAGCTCTAATACCGAATAAAAGTGGTTTGGACCAAATCGGAGGCAACATTTTTTTGCATTTTTGCTGACTTGCTTGCCTATGAGGTGCTCTTTGGGGGGGTTCCGGGTGTTTGTGGGTGAGTTTTGGGGTCTGGGAGCACTGCTGGGACAGTCTAATTTTGATTGCATTTGCTTTTCAGGATATCCGTGGTGGAAAACGGGAGTTATTATGACCTAGCTGCACAGCGCGTTTGGACCGAAGGCCGATAAATATTGTAAGTATGAGATTTTCCTTTTTGGCTGTTTGGGGGTGTTGTGCTTTTTTGCGGGTGGGTTGGCGGGTCTTGGGGCATTGCTGGGAAGGTCTAATACCGGATAGAAGTGGTTTGGACAAAATCCATAAGGAAAAGCCTTTTGGCACTTTTTGTAACTTAGGGTTCGTTAGGGTTAGCCCTAGCAGCAGGATTGCATGTGTTTCGGGGTGTTCTAGATTTTTGCAACTGAGTTCTGGGGTCTTAGAGCACTCATGGGAATGTGTAATTTTGGTTGCAAGTGATTTGAAGAAAATCCATGGTGGGAAAGGGGGGTTTTGGCATAGTTAAATAAAGCGTTTGCCACTATTCTTAACTTAGGGCTTGTTAGGGTTAGCAGTATTTGTATTGCATGTGTTTGGGTCAATGTTCCCTCTAATTTTTTTCCTCTGTGTGCGGCAGTGTAAGGTCTATGTGCGCTGCAACCAAGGCTATGTGCGCCAGTAACCTGGCGTGCGTGTGGGTGCAGCGCCAAATATCACTCCAAAAGTTTGCTTAAAAAAGTGAAAAGACGTGCATTTCCTCACATCCAGATCCACATGAACGGTGTTAAGGCAGGTTTGAAACCTTCCCACATAGCAATTTAAAACTTTAGCAGCTATGTTGCTGCTTTACTTTTCTTAATAGAGCTGGGCTGCGGGGTGATTGTGTGCATTTGCTCAAGTTTTCATGTTAAATTCAGCTCATGATGGGTGCTGCGATTAACATGAAAACTTTAACAAATGTTCTCTTTGAGCAGGAAAAATAAAATTATAATAACATTATTAAAATGTTACTTTTCGCAGTTTCAGGGATGGGTTAAGGTACGGCTGCATCAGGCTTTCGACTAAATCATTTTAATGCTAGAGTCCGCATTAAAATGCATTAGTCACGTATTCTAGCGCCCCTCTGACAGTACTGCAATTGAGGCACACTGCCAATGAGGCAGCACCAGCATGCTAAAATTTTCTAACATATGAGAGCATGCTTAACTGTGCCTTAAAATTTAAAATGCTATGAGTCAGAGATATAATATTCATGAACAGCGTTGAGCAGGCAGGCCAGAATTTAACAGATCAATTAGCCGTGTCCCAACCAGACTTCCAAGAGTCTACTCTGGGGGTACCAGCCATCACGAGGGTGATCCATGGAGCTGGACTTGCCTGATGTTTTACCACAATCACACCACCCTTTTGGTGAACAGAAGCACACACATGCTTCAAAGATTGGACACACCGGTAGGTGGTCCCTCCGTTGGCCTTATTTCAACAGTAGTAGCTGTAACTCACCAGGGGTCAGCAATGCAGGATTTGCAAGCACACCAAACTAAGGGACATATTATCAAGGACCTGTGTTGAAATTATCGCTGTTTTATCGGCAGGAAACTGCAGATAAAACGGCGATAATGGGCTTGATAATACGCCCTTGTTAATTCCCATAGAAGCCCATGTTCTGATGTTAACATGGGCTTCTATGGGAATTAACAAGGGCGTATTATCAAGCCCATTATCGCTGTTTTATCGGCAGAAAACTGCCGATAAAACAGCTATAATTTTAACACGGTCCTTGATAATATGCCCCCAAGTTCACAAACTTCACAGTCACTGCTTCATGCACAAGCACTTTTAACATGTTTTTGCTTTGGGGCCACTGGAATTATGCAGCAATGGAGGAAAAAATTATACCACAATGTTGACTAAATTATGCAGCAAAAAGAAGTCTGCAGCATAATGCAGTACATTTTCTGATACTTTATTATTTTTACAGATGATAACAGTCTCTGGAAAAATGTTGCCTTATTAGTACCAGTGTAACATACAAATCCAGCAGTGACAAAGGTGATCAGATAACTTTTGCAAAGGGCTATCCACTGTGCAGAAACACTAGTCAAAATTTTTAGTAACATTTGATCAGTTTGCGCTACAAACAATTTTTTCGTTACAATCATAAAATTATGCAGCATATGATGCATTATGCGGTAAATATTGCAGAACCAGAATTATATAGAAAACATTTGCAAACTAGGATATTTTGCCATTCATGCTTGAACTGCTCTTGATGAAAAAGGGAGGAGAAGTGCTGATGACAGAAGCTGCATGGCTCAGAGACAAATGGTTTGTGCTTCCACTTTTAAGCTTAAGACACCTGGACAGAGACATATTAAGGCATGGGCAAAGTGGGCTCTATCCCTCTGTTCTGTAAAGCCTGCCGCGATGACCTTGAATAATTCATCGACAGATTGTTTTAAATACTGTTTCTCTTTAATTTACGCTAGTTGTGATGTGAGTGGTGCGTGAAAGTCTATTACAAAGATTTTGCAGCAAAATGTGTTTGTTTCACGCAACACCAATAAATAAAGTTTCATTTAGATTAAAACAGGACTTCATATATGAGAAGTGGGCGGGTGTCACAGAGAATATTTGCAGTATTTTAAGTGAGCTGCTGCTGTGCTACAATGGGTGCCCACATGAGAACTTACGTATTATAGAATGCATTCTGCTTCCAAACAATGTAGGTTGCAACACCATTGTTCTAGCAATGCTGTACACCGGAGGGAGGGAGAGGGGCAAAATCTGCTAGGAATCCTGCACTCTCACTGGTTGAAGAGGTATTACTGTGGTAACTTGACGTGTGGTTGGTATTTAGCTGATTCACCTGCCACCTTTTCACCCCAGCGTCCACGTTTGTTGCACCTGAGGCTGTGCTTCCATAAAACCCACAATGCCCGATCCACAGAATTCCATCATGAAACATATTCACAAGGACGTTTCATTAGAGAGCATTACCTTATGCATTTATGCTGGCGATGTATACAGTACAGTGTGCTACTCACAGTACTGGAGCTGCATCACGACGTAAAGTACACAACTAATCTCGCAAAGTTAGCGAGTGCATCTTAAAAAATCCTGAAAATGGGTAAAATGTCATTTACCGCCCCAGAACTGGCTCTGGGTCAAAGGCTGCAGTAGAAGCGGCTGTTTTATTTTAGCCTTGGCTGTCTTGGATGGGGCTTGTCAAGGGAGGTGGTCCGTGGTGTGCACTTGCTGTTGCCATACAAGGCAGGCCCACTCTCCTGTTCGAGGCCTGCTTACATATGCGGCATCCACTTTACTTTTTTAATCCATTAAACACTGACTTAAGAGCCAGTCGGAATCCTCGGAGTGATATGCAGGGCTGCCTTACATATGGCAGACTGCTATGTGCCATGCCTGTTTTCTTAATAAGTACATATTTAAATATCACCATACTTTGCTTGTAAGTGCTCCACCCAGATTTCCCCAGGGACCATATGAAGTAGCAACATTGCAACAATAAGGCAAAAGTAATTAAATAAACTAATGTGATAAGCAGAGGCACAAATCGCGCTTTCTGTTTTTCTGCTGCATTGTCGATTGGAAATAGGGATTTCTATTTTGCAATATCTCCTTCATTCCGTCCACCCGCATTCAATCTGTCAAATCAGATGTGCAGTCAGCATAGACTGTACTAACATATTCCCTGCCGGGTTCGACCTTTGTCATAGTAAGATGATCAGAAGGCGTACCCACTGTGAGGGAGGGAAGCTGCTACAGGAACTGCACAAAGTATAAGAGGTGCGCCGCTCTTTTTATTCCAAAAACTCCAAACAGTAAGAAATAAAATATGATTTGTATTTATTTATTTAATGCATTTTTATAAAGCGCAGACTTTGCCCGAAGCTGTCAGAGCGCTGTACAATAGAACCAGTTATGTTACATGAGAGAAATATTACAAAATAGAACATACAAAAATAGCAAGACACAAAATCGGACACAGCAGGCAAGAGGAACACAATATCAAAGAGCAAGCAAAGAAAGTACAAAAATAAATAAATATTAAAAATTTACAATGACTAACGGACTCCCTGGCGGGGTCTAAGAATGAAAGAATTATTGGATGATTATTGGATGAGCTTGTGACCCGCAGGTCAGTTAGTTTCAACACAGGAGAGCTAACTCAATGTTTCATCTCATTTTAATAACACATTTCATCGGGTTGGCTGATAAACACATTTTAGCTGAGCACTGGGTGAACCGTCAGTTTGTGTTCTGTTCTGCTTGAGTGATCCGTGTATATTGTGGTTTTGCACTCACCTTGCAGCTTCTGTTTTTCGCTGCTCATGTTGATAACTTTCTGCTCAAGACCGAGGATTTCGTGCAGCTGCTTTGCGAGGGCCCCTTTCAGGATGTCCGTCTGGTTGCAGAAGGCGCCCATTGCCGCCCAGCTCCTGGTGACCTTCAAACGATTCTAATTGTCTGGCATCCTGAATTAATACTAGACACCTTCAGCACATATTAAGTTCTACAGCGCTGGTGGCCTCTAGTGCGAAAGTCTTTCTTGGCACATTTCCCCCATAACCTTCTAAAAGCACACGCTGTGTTTGGTGCTGCATTTCTTTTGTTTTCCAAAGCGTGGCTGCGGGCAGATTTGTGCTTTTGTTTAAAGCATTAGTGTTAATCGCAACTCGTGAGAGGCTCTGCAATTAACACGAATATTTAAACAAAAGCACTCAATGTACGCCACAGCCGCACTCTAGAAAACAACAGGTATTTAGCAAGAGGGAGCACTTGCTAAATGCAGGGGCGGCGCGAATGCTCTTGGGGATGTGTGCGCGCCAAGGACACAGCCCTGCGCGCTGGGGGGGACAGAGCTGGGCGGGCGCCCAGGCGCGCGGCTTCGTGGGAACACTGGTTTGGGTGGGGGCCTGTTTGTGGCGGGGTTTGCGAGTCTTGGAGCGATGCTGGGTATGGATACTTTTGCTTGCTTTCCAGTGGTTTGAATACAATCCACAGTGGGTAAGGGGGTATTTGGGCCTACTTTTACTTTCAAAGTACGTTTTGTCACCAGTTTTCTACTAGGCCTCGTTTTTTGAGATCTGATTTGGGGTCTTCTACATTTTTGCGACTGGCTTTAGTAAGGGTCTGGGTGGGAGCACTGCTGGGAAGGTCTAATTTTCTTCTAAAACACAGTTTACAGTACACCTAGCTTGAGGGGAAAGATCTGCTAAATTAATTTGCCCATACTTATTTATCCTTCAAAAGGAGACTCAGACAGAGTACGCACTTTCAAAAATATTGTACTGTCTATTAGGAAACTCAAAGTGTGACTTTTTGCACTACACAGCGTACATACCTTATATTTATTTATCAGTGGTGTTCTAATATCACTTCCTGTTTTTCCATCAATAATTACAGGCCGGGTTTCAGTCTGTGCAATGGGAAAAAAAGGATGAAGTCAGGCTTCACATTAGCGAGCCGCAATTGAGCATCCGCCAGGCAGGCAGTGGACAGGGTGTCTTCTGGTCACCAACATTGATGGACGAAGCATCAGCTGGAATGGAGGAGTGCCGCTAATAAGAGGAATGGTTTGATGCGTGCAACTTACTTACCAAATTCAACAGGACAACTACATACAGATACAGTATCCATTGTTTTCTTCTATGAGTGTGACTGCATTTCTTGGATCACTCTCTGCTTTTAAATTGATCCCTACAGCCAATCTATAGGTTTTACTTCGGCTATTTTTTAAACCTAATTTAATGTAAGAAGTGTTTCTCTGAGTGCAGAGATAGGCAAGTGAAAATGCTGCAGCCCTGTACTGTCGCATTCTGTCATTCACGGTTGTTGAAAGTACTACTTACTTTTAAGTAACCATGCATGCAGTAGTGCATGCACTTCCTTTATGCCACTTAAAAGATTTATGGTTAGCTTTGTACCCAAAGATTTCTTTATCTTCAGTTATTGTTTGTCCATGCTGTGCTTTTTTTTCTTCTCTCAACAAAACCTACCCAAAAAGAAACCCCCATTCCCATCCATTTTCCAAACCCTAACCCTCTTCCCCCGGGCTATGTGGTTTTGATTGATGTGTGACTAAATGACATCAATAATTCCACACACTTGCAGGGGAGGATAAGGTCATAGCAACAGGCTGGTGAAGGAATCCGAGGATATATTCTAGACTTACTCAGCTTCAGTACTATTTCTTGTAGTAGTAGCCAATGTCAAAGAAATTCAACGTAAGTACTAGTTATACTTTCAATACTTTACCATTTGTTAGGCTACATTGTGGCACTGTTCTAGTGTACTGTCACCTGCTATATTTTCTATCGTACCGTTGTAATGCTCCAGTAAGGACAAAGCAGGTTTCATTTTCTTTTTTGTCCATAGGCATGCAACTGCCACTGTGTCACACCACTAGTACCACCGCAATGAGGACATTTCATCCGCCCAGGATTGCCAACCTTAATCGCCATTTCCCATGGAGCCAGCCGTGGGCCTAGCCCTACTTTCAAACACAAATTACAGGTAAGATAAGCGTTTGGTGGTTGTACTACTAAAGTCCTAGGACTCTTGAATTCACTTACTCTGTGAGAGGCACTTAGTGTTGAAAACATTTAGCCATTTACACTTAAATGAAGAAAATGACACAGACTTAAGTTTCAGGAAAACAAACTTACTGTTAAACCCCCACCCACCAGACTCAAAAGCAGTATAAAACAGGTATGCTCAGATAAAGTTTCAAACAGTATATTTGTGTAGCCCTAACAAAATAATCTTCCGCAAGACCTTCCCTAACCCCAACGATTGTCCTTCAAAAGTCCCCAAAACAACCCAACTCCCAATTCCCATCCCCCAAAAGTCTCTAAAAAAGGGGCAAGGGACACTACGGCAGGATGCTGTTCACTTTAGCGGCCAGGGCATCATACTCCTTGCGGAGGGTGGCATGGTCGGAGCGGAGGCCCTCCATCAAGGTCTTATATGTTAGGACCTCCTGCTCCAGGTAGGACACTCTGAGGCATAAGCGGTGCTGGCGTGCCTTGCAACTCCTGTGGGGGGCAGCTGCTGTCTTTGCTGCTCGGCGGCGGTGGTTGGCTTTGGTAGCCCAGCTCCGTACCGCTGGAGCACTGCGCTGGCTGGCAACCCGTGGGGGGACGGAGGAGGATGCAGCTGTCCCAGTGGATGTTGTACCAGTAGACTGCGTGTCCTCCTCCTCCAGGGCCACCAGCCGCCGATATTCGGCGACAGTGGCATCCAGCCTCCGTTGCCGGGCCATTCAAGCCCGCTCCTTCCTTGTTGGTTTTGTTGATTTGGAAGGAGCAACTATATGAAGAAAGAAAGACATAGTCTGTAACAAATGCTCCTTAAGATTAACACAAAATGATTGAGCAGAAAGTTGTGTCACAGTACAACTAGCAACTTGAAAGCACAGTACATTACTATTGAGGCCAGTATATATCTAACCTCCCACTTCTTCATCCTTGCTCTAACATTAGTGGGGGTTTAAGGAACAAATTCTACGAGCACTATGGACTTCCATTACAGTCGACTATGACAATACACCAGTCTTATTCTTCTTCTTCTCTCTTGTTTAGGAAAATTGGTATGTTATCTTATGCAAGCCGGCATAATGCCAGCACAGTGAACTTGCACCCGAGAAAAACAGATGCACACCATGATGAGTGAGACAGACAGCGCCACCACCCTTCTGGACAACCTCGCCAACCTCGGACTCAAACAACTTGTCACTTCTCCCACCCACATTGCAGGTCACACACTCGACCCTATCTTCACCTCCAGCAAACATGTCTCATTCAGCCACACCACAGCTCCTCATTGGACGGACCACAGATGCGTTCACTTTATCTACAATAAGACCACAATCCACAACCACCCCCAACCCACCCTGCGTAGAAATTGGAACAAACTCACCATCGACCAGATCTCCTCATCGCTCCTTCTATATCCTCCTGTCCACTCTTCAAACCCCGACCAAGCAGCCATTAACTTCACCCAATGGCTATCCAACAGCGCCGACATCCTAGCACCGTTGAAAAAACGTCAAATCAAACTAGGCAGCAAACACGCCTCCTGGTTCAACGATGATCTTAAGAAATCCAAGAAACTCTGTCGCTCCCTCGAGAAGGCCTGGAAAAAAGACCCAAACACCTGCACCAAGGACGCCTTCAAAAACGCCACCCGCATACACCACCAACTAATCCGGTCGGCCAAGAAAGCCGCTTTCAAAGACCGACTAGATAACAACGCCCACAACAGCAAGGAATTATTCAACATCGTCAAAGAATTTACCAACCCATCAGCCAACTCCAACGACATCACTCCCTCCCAAGCCCTCTGCGACTCCCTAGCTTCCTTCTTCCACAACAAAATCGCAGACATCCACAACAGCTTCGACAACCGACCCGGAGACCAACCCACTCAACCTACTGCAGGACCTTCACCCCCCTTGCACATCCTTAACGACTGGAACCCAATCTCCACTGAGGACACCATCCGCCTGATGAACTCCATCCACTCAGGATCCCCAACTGGCCCATGCCCTCACCACATCTTCAACAAAGCAGACTCCATCATAGCTCCACACCTCCGAGACGTCATCAACTGCTCCCTCAACTCCGCCACCTTCCCGGAAAGCTGGAAACACGCAGAACTCAGCGCCCTTCTGAAAAAACCCACAGCTGACCCCACCGAACTCAAAAACTACCGCCCCATCTCGCTTCTTCCTTTCCCGGCCAAAGTCATCGAGAAAGCTGTCAACAACCAGCTTGCCACCTTCCTCGAAAGCAACAAATCCCTCGACCCCTCACAGTCCGGTATCCGAGCCAAACACAGCACTGAAACCGCACTCATCGCAGCAACAGACGACATCCGAACTCTATTGGACAATGGAGACACAGTCGCTCTCATCCTCCTTGACCTCTCCGCAGCCTTCGACACAGTCTGCCATAGCACCCTGCTACAGCGCCTCAGAAACATTGGAATCCAAGGAAAAGCACTGGAATGGATCACCTCGTTCCTCACCGGAAGAACTCAGAGAGTCCGGCTCCCTCCATTCAAGTCAGAGGCCTCGGAAGTCATCTGCGGCGGGCCGCAAGGATCGTCACTCAGCCCCACCCTCTTCAACGTGTACATGAGCCCCCTTGCAACCATCGCTCGCCAACACAATCTCAACATCATCTCCTACGCTGACGACACCCAACTGATCCTCTCACTCACCAAAGACCCTAACACCGCCAAAAACAACTTACACGAAGGAATGAAAGAAGTTGCCGAGTGGATGAAGTACAGCCGTCTGAAACTTAACTCAGACAAAACAGAAGTCCTCATCTTAGGCACCTCCCCCTCCGCCTGGGATGACTCTTGGTGGCCAGAGGCCCTTGGAAAAGCTCCCATCCCGACGGACCACGCACGGAACCTGGGCGTCATTCTGGACTCCTCACTCTCGATGACCAGACAAGTCAACGCCGTCTCATCATCTTGCTTCAACATTCTTCGCATGCTCAAAAAAACATTTCGCTGGATCCCCACCGAAACTAGAAAAACGGTCACCCACGCACTGGTCACGAGCCGCCTGGACTATGGAAACACCCTATACGCCGGTACCTCCGCAAAACTCCAGAAAAAACTCCAACGCATCCAGAACGCTTCAGCCAGGCTCATACTAGACATCCTGAACCCGGCGACTTTGTTGCCAATCAGTATGGAATCAGACGAAGTAGCACCTCATGACTGCTACTTACGAACGGAGGAGGAAACAAAAGGTCGTGTCGACCTGAAGAATACTCCATTGGAAGATCCAGATGGGACTTTGTATGTGGATGGGTCGTGTTTTAAGTTGCCGAACGGCGATGTAACGACTGCGTATGCTGTGGTGACATTGAATACTGTGTGGAAAGTGCGAGATTGAATCAGAATTCTGCTCAGGCGGCAGAGCTGATTGCTTTGACTAGAGCGTGTGTGTTGTCGAAAGGGAAACGGGTGAATGTGTTTACTGACAGCCAATACGCATTTGGCGTGGCACATAGCTTCGGACGTTTGTGGAGAGAGAGAGGTTTATGACATCGCATGGTACGAAGATTCAGCACGGACAGCTCGTGAATGATCTTTTGGATGCACTTACATTGCCCAAGCAGGTGGCGATTATTAAATGTAGTGCACACCACAAGGTGACGGATGATGTTGGTCATGGCAATGCGTTTGCGGATGAGATTGCTAAAGAGACTGCTCGGAATCTTAGTACTAGAATGTATGTGACCAGTTCGGTTAGGTGGCCTACAGAGACTGGTATGTGTGAGGACACTATCGAGAGTGTGAAAGCGATTCAGAACGAGGCCACTGAATCTGAAAAGACGAAGTGGAAAGAGAGTACGGGAAAGTTGGATGCGAATGGCTGTTGGATTGATTTGTCGGAGAATAATAGGTGGATGTTGCCGGATGCATATGTGCTAGCTGTTGTGACGATGGCACACGGCTTGGCACATATTAGCGTGAAAGGTATTTGTAAGTTGTTGTCCCCTGTATGGAAGAATGACGGTATTGCTAAGTGTGCTGAGAGATTGGTTAAGAATTGTATGATATGTATGATGTACAATCCTGGTAAGGGATCCCCTACACCTCCTGGCCATTTTGCTCCCCCTTCATGTCCCTTTGAGGTGATTCAGCTAGACTTCATCCATATGGAGCGATGCAATAACCTGAAATATGTTTTAGTTGTGGTTTGCGCATTCTCCCGATGGATCGAAGCCTACCCTCTCAAAGATAACACTGCTTTGTCCACTGCGAAAATCCTACTGAAGGAATACTTTCCTCGGTATGGAATGCCACGGATTGTATGGTCTGATAACGGAAGTGAGTTTGTGGGGAGTGTGATGAAGAGTGTGTGTAAGGGCCTTGGAATTACACAAAAATTCCACAGCGCCAATCATCCCCAGTCAGCAGGTTTGGTTGAGGGGTGTAATGGCACCCTTAAGTTGAAGTTAGCGAAGATTCAGGCTACGACTGGTCTCTCGTGGCCTGACGCTTTGCCCTTAGCTCTACTTTCAACAAGGACGACTGTACACTCCCGAGTAGGGCTTAGTCCCTACGAGATTGTGTTCGGCCGCCCTGCAAATGTTTGGGGGGTCCCTAGACCGAGTGTGTTCTCTGATCTTGAGTACCCAATGTTGATCGATTATTTGCATGATCTGACTGCTAAACTGAGGTTAATTCACCAACAGGTCTTTGAAGCATTGCCGACGCAGACGGAGGGTCCAGGCCACCAGCTCCAGCCTGGAGACTGGGTGGTAACGCGGAACTTCGGACAAAAACGAAATCTTGAACCCCGCTTTACTGGACCCTATCAAGTACTTCTTGCCACGAGGACTGCTGTTCGATTGGAAGGACGGAAAAACTGGGTGCATGCCACCCACTCACTCGTGGGTGAGGAAGGGCATTGCTTCATCCGAGACGGAAACTGTACAGACCTTCGTCCCTTTTAGCGACGCTCAGCCAGTTGGAGAGCCCTCAGTGCAGCAGAACGACATTGTTGAACATTTGTCATCACAAAACTCAAGATCTGAACAATTGACTGATCAGCAGAACTCTGTTTTACCATCGGATCAGCTGTTTGACGAACAGACACGTCCTGGGAGAAGCCGCTATTTTCTGCGATCCAATATTAGAGACTAATAAAAAGCTTTTGCTTTCTCCCTTGACATTCACGATACCCCATTGCTACTATTCAGTCTGAACACACTCGTATAATTGTGGTTTTTGTAATATTGTGAGTTTTTTTCCATATATGTGTTTTTGCTTCCACAGCTAGGAGATTTTGTATATATTTGTAAATAAAAAATACCTTGCATCCGGGTGCGCCGTAGGGCCGCGCGTGTACTTCCTTCTGGTTAGTAGGTCTTGACACTAGGTCGAAGACTGTCGGTTCCTGGGAACTCCTGGGGATTGACTACTGCTACACAGAACGAAGTGCGTCAAGAAACGTTGCGGACGGTTTTAGAGGATGGCTTTCTCAAAGCTGTTGGATTTGGAAAAAGCTCAGGCTCAAAGATTCAAGCTGCAGCAAATTACTCGTACAAAATGCTTCATGTTTCAAGTGTTCCTTTTGTTCTTAACTGTTTCCTCGCTATTGGCGGGTGGGGTGTATTACTTGATACTGACGTTCTTGCCTTCTGCCTCACCTACCTCTTCTCCTGAACCTAAAACTATCTCCACTGTTTCTCCTCATTCCTTCCACATCTTACCACAACATGAGCAGGCTAGACGTGCGGAGTTCATGAACAATTCCTTTGTTCAGCTCCTTCATCAGCATCAGTTGGTCGTAAACACTACTAATTGTTGGGTGTGTGGGTTAATGCCACATACCACCGATAAGGGAATTCCGTACTTGGTTCTGCCTTACAGTTCCCAGGGTTCAGCTCGAGCATTTCAAACAATGTTTCGAAGCGCACTAGATTCTTACCCCAATTGAGAGCCACGTCCTCCCCACTTTGGTCCTGGTCCGTACCACAAGTCTTTGGCCATAGCGATTGCTGACTTAGATAGGGATATCTATGAGCCGTCGCTTATCCCAGATGAAGAGGTGCGAGCCTACAGGGATCTAAGTGAGGTTGAGTATAGTGCGCTCGTGGGTGAAAGACAGCTTAAAAGCTCGTCTCCAATATGGATCATACCCCACCTTGGTAATTTCTGTCTAAAAGGTCGTGGCCGAAGCCCGAGAGCTCACCTTGGAGAGAGTGCTTGCTCCGAGACGTATGTCTTACCAATGCTCTCTTCCCCTGTTCTCCTGACTGCCAAGGGTACATACTTTGTCTGTTATGACCGTGCATATACATGGTTGCCCCTTGACTTTGCGGGCACCTGTTATATTGCAAACTTGTTGCCTCCAACTTTTACGGTTGCCGCAGATTATCATAAGACCAGAGTTGTGAGGGGCGTGATTAGCGAAGAGGACACTGCCGGTCAAGAGGCAGGAGACTTTTTCAAGGGTTTCTTTCCGTTTTGGGGACCTATGGTCAATAGTAGGAACCTGAGACAGTTGACTCGAGTGGTGGAATCGACCGCTAATATCACTGCCAGTGCCCTTGGTAACATCACAGCAGAGATTCAGGCGGATAGGCTTATGACGTTACAAAACTGTATGGTTTTAGACGTTGTCTTAGCAGACCGAGGTGGAGTATGTAAGGTGATCCATTCGAGCTGCTGTATTTTCATTCCAGATAACGCTCCGACTGTCTATCAAGCCATCTCGAAGTTGCATAAAATCTCTGAGTCCATACACGTGGACGTAGGGGATTGGACGCTACTTGGGTGGTTTTGGGGCCTAATGTCGACTTGGGGTTGGAAAATTCTGATGATTATCGGGGCTGTTGTAGCATTCCTGTTCACGTGTTGCCTTTGTGTGCAGTGTGGTCCTGCCTTATGTGGCCTCTGTGCTACGACGTGTATGAGGCAGCCGCCTGTTACCAAAGGAACTCTGATGGATAGAATTATGTTGCAGCAGCATTTAGATGGTCTGATGAATATCGAATACGATTCCGACTAGTGCTTGCCTACGTGAGGGCAAAAGGAGCGTCTGAGGTTCCGTGACGTTTGTAAGTGGTGTTTTCGACTCGCACGAATATGGTCGAGTCTGGTATCTATGAACCGCAAATGACGAGTTTAGTGCGTGTACGCGTTTTCGCTGTACTATCTTATACCGTTCGTTTGTTTCGTGGGTTTCTTCATCTGTACCCACGGGTTCCATCTTAGATACGGCATCCATTTTGTTTCTTGCCCTCAAGTAGCCAGCGAACGGACGCTGTCCGCTTCGCGACCCTGGGATTCCCAAGCTCTTGCGGAAGACACGTTTCTTTTGAAAGTGTCTTTATGATGAGGGGGATGACACTGCAAGGTAGCTGGCCCCGCTCGAGGCTCATCTTGCCGTGCCGGACTATTGTCTTAGTTGTGCATCTCATTAGGCACGTCCCTTTGATGCCCGCAGCTCGTGTTTCCTGATACCACCCCTTTTACACCCTTTTCGATCTCCCCACTGTTTCTGTCTTCCTTCGCACCTGTTTCTGTTCCTTCCTCGATCTGTTTACTGCTGATTGGAATGTATTAATGGTGGGAAGACGGGTTTTTACAGTTGGGAGCTACCAAATGTTTCTGTACTTATGTTCCGGGACTTGAATACATGAAAGCAACCCCTTATGGTCTTTACGATGGGAACCGAGTTGTAAACCTTTGTGTACTATGATATTCTATGTATGAAAACTGTATAAAAGGAGCGACCCACAGAAGCAAGTCGAATCAGACTCCTCGAACCTACACTTGTTGTGCTTCCTGTGACTTCTGTGTTCCCTGCAGTAAATAAACCTCGAATCTTTGACGCCGAAGGAAGTGTCCCGTGTCTCTGTTATTTGTACGCCGGAACAGGTAACCCACGAAGGTTTCAGGTGTTATCCCTGGCACCGCTGGGTCTTAAATTAACCCAGTCCTTCAAAGTCAAGGCACCAACCTCTTTACAGGCCATTCATATACCTTTCGTACGTGTGACACATACAAAACATTCACACCACCAGCTGCGGACTCCTCACATTACAACACTCACACCAGCAGACAGCGCCATTCAAGGGCCCATCACTTTCACACGCCCATATATCTGCCACAGCAACTACACAAAATGATGGACTGCGTAGAGTGTCACTCAACTAGCAGTGTGTGTAGTGACCAACAGAAAGTTAGTACTCACACACCGCCAGCCGAGCGCCAGACCACCCACACCACCATCCAAGCACCAGACCATGCACACCGCCAGCCAAACATCACTCAGCGCACACCGACAGCCAAGTACCACTCCACGCACACCGCCAGCCAAGAACCACTCCAAGCACACTGCAAGCCAAGCGCCACTCCATGCACACCGCCAGCCAAGTACCACTCCGTGCACAGACAGCCAAGTATCACTCCACGCACACCATCCAGCAATGCGCCACTCCACACACACCGCCAGCCAAGCAGCACTCCGTGCACAGACAGCCAGCCAAGCAGCACTCCGTGCACAGACAGCCAAGAACCACTCCACACACACCATCCAGCCAAGCGCCACTCCACACACACCGCCAGCCAAACACCACTCCACACACACCACCAGCCAAGCACCACTGCACACACGCCACCAGCCAAGCACCAGTGCACACACACCACCAGCCAAGCACCAATCCTTGCACTCCACCAGCCAAGCACCATCCACTCACACTGCCAGCCAAGCACCTAACCATGCACTCCGCCTGCCAAACAAAAATCCACACACACCACCCGCAAAACACCAAACCATGCACTCTGCCAGGGAGGCACCAATCCACACACACCGCCATCCAAGCACCAGCCTGCACACACCACAATCACATTTACAATTATTCTTTTCAAAAAAACACTAAACAAATGGAAATACCTACAAATCAGCTTACACAAATTCTAAAACTAAACACATTGCACTAAAGCCAAACCTTGAAACAAACCAATTTTTTTACAGAATTCAGACCAGGCAATTCACTTTACAGCTCATTAAAACTCCCAAAACTTTTTTGTGTGGTATGATTTAAAACAAGCTGACAGACACAATCCAGGCTTAGAAGGACAGTCAGGGCAGTACATACGAGACTCCTTCCGCACGCCTCTGCGCCAACAGACTCTGCATCTTCTAGTCGGAAAGTCTTTTGCGCTAGTGGGAGGAATGAATTCAGCAAAGTGGCGATCTTTCAATCTAGCCACATCCTCCACTACTCCATATCTAGGAACACTTGCCTGCTCCACTAGTACAAGGCTGCCTATTACAGACTCCTGAAACTTAACAAAAGGCATCTTTGACTCAGGACAAGACTTCTTGAACACAACAAAAGCATTGAAGGATGCCAAATGGAAAAGATGAATAGCCAACTTCTTGTACCAAATGTAAGCCTTTCGAACAGCATCATAAGGTTCCAACCTCTGATCTACTCTGTCAACACCACCCATGTACTTATTGTAATCTACAATGCACACAGGTTTGCGCACTTCAGCAACCTGACCCCAAACAGGCAGAGGTACAGCACTTTCGTCATGGATAGTAGTCAGCATGTACACATCGCTCTTGTCTGAAAACTTCACAGCTAGAAGCTCCCCACATCGCAATGCAGTAGACTGTCCCCGCACAAGCCTTTTGCAAACAAGTTCCTTTGGGAAACCTTTCCGGTTACTGCGCATTGTGCCACAAGCAACAGTGCCCACTTTGGCCAACTCCTTGAACAACCGCACACCAGTGTAGAAGTTATCTACATACAAATGGTGGCCTTTGTTAAAATCCTCTACCTAGTTCCCACACAATTTTCTCAGTCACTCCAAAAGTGGAAGGACAACCAGGAGGGTTAATGCTGGACTCCTTACCAGTGTACACCCTGAAATTGTAGACATATCCAGTCTCACTGTCACACAACATATACAGTTTGATTCCATAGCGTGCCCTCTTACTAGGAATGTACTGCCTAAAAACCAAGCGGCCCTTGAACAATAGCAAAGACTCATCCACTGCAATTTCTTTTCCAGGAGCTAAGATCTCAGAAAAACGATCAACAAAGTGATCAAGGACAGGCCGAATTTTAAACAGACGGTCACAATCAGGGTGATCGCGTGCCAAGGCTAAACCATTATCAACAAAATGCATCATCCGAAGAAGAAGCAAAAACCGATCACGACTTATGACTGCTGGAAATATAGCTGTTGTCATCAAGGGACTAGTGGACCATTATGAAGACATTGATGGCTTCCTTAGCAAGCCCATCAAAAAAGTTAATCCCAAAAACTTCTTCATCTCTTCAACATTTGTGGGAGTCCGCAGGGTAGCTCTAGAATGGGGCTTAAGACTGGCACTGCTGTCCCTCAAAAACTGTTCTGCATACAAATTGGTTTGCTCAACAATCTCTTGCAAAAACACATCGTCCATAAACAACTGAAAAAAATGTATTGGCTGAAAATTCTCAGTATTCACTCTACACCCAGGAACACCAGTGAACTCTGGCAATGCCGGCTGCACCATGCCAGGGGGAAACCCAGAGGCCATCCCCATCAACAGGTGGAGAAGCCACCCCAGCCTGCAGACCAGAAGCCACTTGTTGCTGTACACGTACGGGAAGCCTAACAGCCACAGATACTTCTGGCTGCACATCACCAACAGAAAACATAGCATCCCCAGAAGGCTCTTGCTGCACTACACCACCGGGAAACAAAGCAGGTCTAGATGCATCTTGCCGCTCTACAACAATGGGAAGCCTAACAGCCCCAGATGCCTCTTGCTGCACTTCACCAACGGGAACCCCAGCAGCCTGAGAAGCTTCTTGCTGCACTACACCACCGGAAAACAAATCAGGCCCTGGTGCATCTTGCCGCTCTACAACAATAGGAGGCCTAACAGCACCAGATGCCTCTTGGCGCACCACAGCAATGTGAAGCCTTTTGGGCGCAGGCTGCAGCCCACCTGCCTCATGCCGACGTAAAAAGAAAGGATACCTTGCAGCCCTAGGAAGCAGCACAGATGCCTCTTGGCCCACTACCGGCACACCAATGTCCTCCGCTACCATAGGCACTTCATCAGCACTAGAAGAAGATTCATCATCCGATGATGATGAATATAGGCAAAGAGAAAACTCACTGCCTGAATCTTCTCCACCAACCTCCAGCTCCGAATCGGAGCCAGTCTCTGAACCATGGTCAGAGGAAGACTCAAAAAGCAAACCAAGAACCTGCTGAGCAGTAATCCTGCGACTAGCCATTATCCTTACAAAGCAAGAAGACAGCACACACAACTGAAAAACAACCTACACTGTGCAAAGTCAGAAGTAAACAAGGTAAGGCTTTCACACAAAGATCAATACAATCCAAAACAATTTCACTCTTACCAAATACAGCTACACTCACCAGCACCTACTCTGCTGAGACACAGCAAAAAGAAATGATATCCCACTAGAAAGAAAAGAAAAAAAAACAGATTAGAAATCAAAGTGCACATCAAACACTAATGCTGAGGAAAAAAAAAACACAGAGCCACACAAACTGCTATAAGTACAACCTTTTTGAAAAAGACAAACATCAGGGGAAAGTAGTACAAACTACATTCACTTACCAAGCACAAGCAACTACACAAGCTGCAAAACCAGCAGTAACAGACCCGCAACCTACAACAATCCAAACAGCAAAAGCCTGGAACAAGACAAAAATAGAGAAGATAAAAAAATTACTACCACATTTCACAAACAATATAACAATTGAAAAAACCACACACAAATTTGCCCCCCAAATTTACATTCGCACATAGGGGCCATCAAATAGGGCAAAGACCAATTGGGATTAGATAAGGTTTAACATCAAGACACTGGTTAATTTTTTGAATTTATTTTACTGCCTAACCCCTATGGTGCCAGTCGGTCTTTTGCTCCTACCAGTACCCCCATCACACGGGGGCAGTAAGGACATTCATACACCTTTCGTACGTGTGACACATACAAAACATTCACACCACCAGCCGCGGACCCATCACATTAAAACACTCACACCAGCAGACAGCGCCATTCAAGGACCCATCACTTTCACACACCCACATATCTGCCACAGCAACTACACAAAATGATGGACTGAGTAGAGTGCCACTCAACTAGCAGTGTGTGTAGTGACCAACAGAAAGTAGGTACTCACACACCGCCAGCCGAGTGCCCGTCCAGCCACACCACCATCCAAGCGACAGACCATGCACACTGCCAGCCAAACACCACTCAGCGCACACCGACAGCCAGGAACCACTCCACACACACCGCCAGCCAAGCACCACTCCGTGCACAGACAGCCAAGTACCACTCCACGCACACCATCCAGCCAAGTACCACTCCACACACACCATCCAGCCAAATGCCACTCCACGCACACCATCCAGCCAAGCAGCACTCCGTGCACAGACAGCCAGCCAAGCAGCACTCCGTGCACAGACAGCCAGCCAAGCAGCACTCCGTGCACAGACAGCCAAGAACCACTCCACGCACACCATCCAGCCAAGTGCCACTCCACACACACCGCCAGCCAAGCACCACTCCACGCACACCGCAAGCCAAGCTCCACTCCACGCACACCACAAGCCAAGCACCACTCCACGCACACCGCAAGCCAAGCACCACTCCACGCACACCATCCAGCCACGCGCCACTCCACACACCGCCAACCAAGCACCACTCCGTGCACAGACAGCCAAGTACTACTCCACGCACACCATCCAGCCATGCGCCACTCCACACATACCGCCAGCCAAGCAGTACTCCATGCACAGACAGCCAAGTACCACTCCATGCACACCACCCAGCCATGCGCCACTCCACACACACCGCCAGCCAAGCACCACACCGCAAGCCAAGCACCACTCCACGCACATCGCCAGCCAAGCACCACTCCACACACAACCGCCAGACAAGCAGCACTCCGTGCACAGACAGCCAGCCGAGCAGCACTCCGTGCACAGATAGCCAAGAACCACTCCATGCACACCATCCAGCCAAACGCCACTCCACACACACCGCCAGCCAAGCACCACTCCATGCACAGACAGCCAAGTACCACTCCACGCACACCACCAGCCAAGCGCCACTCCACGCACACCACCAGCCAAGCACCACTCCACGCACACCGCAAACCAAGCGCCACTCCATTCACACCGCCAGCCAAGCACCACTCCACACACACCACAAGCCAAGTACCACTCCACGCACACCATCCAGCCAAGCGCCACTCCACACACACCGCCAGCCAAGCAGTACTCCATGCACAGACAGCCAAGTACCACTCCATGCACACCACCCAGCCATGCGCCACTCCACACACACCGCCAGCCAAGCACCACACCGCAAGACAAGCACCACTCCACGCACATCGCCAGCCAAGCACCACTCCACACACAACCGCCAGACAAGCAGCACTCCATGCACAGACAGCCAGCCGAGCAGCACTCCGTGCACAGACAGCCAAGAACCACTCCATGCACACCATCCAGCCAAACGCCACTCCACACACACCGCCAGCCAAGCACCACTCCATGCACAGACAGCCAAGTACCACTCCACGCACACCACCAGCCAAGCGCCACTCCACGCACACCACCAGCCAAGCACCACTCCACGCACACCGCAAACCAAGCGCCACTCCATTCACACCGCCAGCCAAGCACCACTCCACACACACCACAAGCCAAGTACCACTCCACGCACACCATCCAGCCAAGCGCCACTCCACACACACTGCCAGCCAAACACCACTCCACACACACCACCAGCCAAGCACCACTCCATGCACAGACAGCCAAGTACCACTCCACGCACACCATCGAGCCAAGCACCACTACACACACACACCGCCAGGCAAACACCACTCCGATTTGCCCCAAGGGGGGGGCAGAAATTCAAAAACATAATTACTTGCCACCAGGAAGAGACCCTTGCCCAAGGGGTCGCTTCCAAAACATATACATTGCCCCAAAACAGATCCCTGGTGCCAGTGGGGAATTTCTGCCCCCACCTGGGGACAAAACAACTAAAAAAAAGGCCGATTTGGCCCCGGGGGGTGGGGGGCAGAAAAACAAAAAGATTATCACAGCCCACCTGGAAGCGACCTAAAAGCTAATTTCAAAATCCCTGGTGCTAGTGGGCATTTTCTGCCCCCCCCCCCCCCCGGAGGCAAAATGGCAAAAAAAAAACGGGCCGATTTGCCCCCAGGGGGGGACACAGAAAATAAACAACAAAATCAAGGCCCCCTGGAAGCGACCCTTACCCAAGGGGTCGCTTCCCAAAACAAACATTGCCCTAATAAAAAATCCCTGGTGCCAGTGGTTTATTTCTGCCCCCCCGGGGGCAAAACAGCCGAAATAACGGGCCGATTTGCCCCCAGGGGGAGCAGAAAATCGAAAATAAAATAGCTGCCCACCTGGAAGCGACCCTTGCCCAAGGGGTCGCTTCCTAAAAGCTAATTTCAAGATCCCTGGTGCTAGTGGGCATTTTCTGCCCCCCCCCCGGGGGCAAAACGGCAAAAAAAACGGGCCGATTTGCCCCCAGGGGGGACAGAAAATGAACAACAAAATCAAGGCCCCATGGAAGCGACCCTTATCCAAGGGGTCGCTTCCCAAAACAAACATTGCCCAAACAAAAAATCCCTGGTGCCAGTGGTTTATTTCTGCCCCCCCTGGGGGCAAAACGGCCGAAATAACGGGCGATTTGCCCCCAGGGGGAGCGGAAAATCATAAAGAAAATGGCTGCCCACCTGGAAGCGACCCTTGCCCAAGGGGTCGCTTCCGAAAAGCTAAATTTTCAATCCCTGGTGCTAGTGGGGGCATTTCTGCTGCATGATCGCGACCCTGTGCGCAATCGTGAGGCAAAAATGCCCTGCAAAGAGACATCAGGGGAAAGGAAAATCTCTTTCCTCTCCCCTGATGCCTCTTTGCGGCCCCAAACCCCCGCCGGAGTCCAGAAATCCTACCTTATCCACCGGCGCTCAGGAAGCAAATGGCTTCCCGAGCGCAGGGAATCCCTGATGATGTCAGCGCACGCTGTGCGCGCTGACGTCGTCAGGGATTCCCATGGGGAGGGGTGGGGGGGCCAGCGGGAACTTTTCCGCTGCCATCCCCGTGCTACATAACAAAATCGCAGACCCTCGGGGAGAGCGCCAGCGCTTCCCCAGAGGGTGGGGCTCATGACGAGCTGGGCTCGTCATCAGCACACGACCACTGTGCACCATGACAAGCCCAGCTCATCATCAGCATCGAAAGGGTTAAAGTATATGCACACATACAGTTTCTATTTCACCCACCCAGGCTGTTCTCCTTCCACCCATCCTTGCTTCATCATTCACCCAGCCATGCACCATACCATATTCTTTCCTTCCCAGCCACCTCGGGGACCAAGCAAACACATATCATTCTTCTTTGCCAGTCATCATTAAATTTCACATCCTTCCACACTTACTTACACCCTTCTTTCGCTTTTCGTTCATCCCATCCATCAAGTTCATCTCAGATCTGATTGGGATTCTTCTCGCCAAAAACTTCACAGCTAAGTCGAAGTACATTTAGAGGAGGCTACTACCTGGTTGATTTATAATACACCCGTGCAGAAAGCACACTCTGCAGTCTTCAATCTAAATAAGTAAGGAATATATAGCTTACCTCTGCTCGCCACCACCGTGTGAACCCTCACAGGCACATTGGTGTCGTCCGGCACTTGCATCGCCGCCTCCTCCCCAGAAGTGTTCTCCTCATCCAGCACCACCACCTCCGCGCTGGCCCCGCCACCAGATGTTCCACCTACAAAGTACATTTAAGAATGTTAGAATACACCACTCACTACTATAGAATATTTGGTCTAGGAATAAAGAAATGTGAAAAAAACAGAAAACAATTTAATAATTTGTGACTGTCTACTCTAAAGTAAAAATGTCCCTTTTTCCAGGGAAGGCTGTTGTCTTGCTGCACTTTTTGGCACAACTTATGAATGCTTGCTTTTTATTTTTAACACGCACCACTTTTTCTCCTAACAGACAGAAGCTTGACTTCTAAGAACACGAGCAGGATCAAGTTCAAACCAGGTGAGAGCTCGGCTCGACCATAAGAAATGTGTTCAATTAATCGTCAGCACTAAGCACTTTTCCATTTTCAGTTAAACGTTTAGTTATATGACAAACCTGATTTTAATAAATGTGTTTACTTTTAATAAAGCTTTTAAACTTAAATAGACTCTGTGGTTTTTGGTCCTCCAGACTAAAGTGGCTGAGCTAAAGGTTTTGCAATTTTTGCAAGCATGAGTCCGTGCCTCTGACACTTCTTCTTTTTTTTTTTTAAATTTTTGAAAACCTTTATTAGAACAGAGCACACAGCTATTCAGCCTGACATCCCGGAGGCAAGGCAGCATGAAATACAGGAGTGCATTAGTGCAAAAGTATCAACACATAATCGTTGAAGGTTAATTTTATGTTTATATGAAGAACTAAACCAAAAAGAACGCCCTAGGGCGCGAAATGATGGCAATGAAGTCCAATGATAGTCAGGGTGTCAGGGACAGATGGGGAGCAGGGAAGCAGCAAAAAGGAGAAGCATACAGGATAAGAGGGGGGGGGGAATAAGTCAGGAGAAGGCAGTACATCACATCACAGTTGGCGTCACAGGTCAGGGCGACACATGTTCATCTAAAGAAACAGGTTCCGGTGGTAGACAAACGTCCCCCCTATATGCATTCCAGGCCCCCCATACTTTGTTCCATGTCTGGGGCCTCCCCCTCGCCACATACACAGTCTTTTCCCGGAACATACACCAATCCATATTGGCTTTCCATTGCACCACCAGGGGGGCCGTGGCCGCTCCCCACTTCTGAGCAATATCCCGCTTGGCCACCATGTTTCCCAGGGTCACCCACCTAGTCTGCGCTGTGTTGTGGTCAGACGGTTCCCATACGTTGAGGAGACACTGCCGAGCCTCTGCGTGAACGACCACTCCGGTAACTTCACCCATGGTCCGGTGCACCCTCCTCCAGTAAGAGGCTATTACGGGGCATTCCCACAGGATGTGGAGGAAGGTGGCAAAAGCACCACAACCCCGGCGGCAGAGACCGTCTGGCGAATATCCCATGTGCACCAAACGGGGACCTGTCACATACACCCGGTGCAAGATCTTGAACTGCACCAGGCGGAGGCGAGAGGAGATTGCAACCTCCTTAGGGGAGGAAACCGCACTCTGCCAGTCCTCATCGTCAATTTCCAGACCATCCGCCACCCACTGGTCACGTAAGCCGAGGAGAAGGTCTGTACGGACATTAATTAGTTTCTTGTAAGAAAGGGAGATTGCGCTATTTGGCATGTGCCCATCTAGTATTCTGTCCTCCAATGGGGAGCTCTCGGGGATATCACCGTCCGGTGGCATGGCCGAGAGCAGTGCATGTTTCAGCTGGGCGTAGCGGAAAAACTCTGTATCAGCCAGCTGGTATTCGGTCCGCAGCTGAGGGAAGGTCTTAACAATACCCTTGGAAAGCATGTCCTCCACCCTGGTTATGCCAATAAGGTCCCATTTATCAAAGCCCTTGGTGTGCCACAGCTTACCCAGAATGTCTGAATCAAATAGAGGGGTGAATCTGGTCAGTCTACCCTGCCAACCCTGTGCCTTGGTAATCGCCCGCCAGATATGGACCGCCGTCCTCGTCGGACCCGACATCCGCCGATCTAAGGATCTCGAGTATAGGGCCCGATAGTAATTGCCGCCACCCAGGAGCCATCTATCCATAGCGTATCCGGGACTATCCCCAGGACCGTAAAACCCATGATTGAGGGCCGCAAGCTGGGAGGACCAATAGTACCGACGTACACGCGGAAGAGCGATGCCGCCGTCGTACCATGGAAGCGTGAGCTTATGGATAGCGACGCGAGGTCGACCGTCCCAAAGAAGGGTCCGCTGGAGACTCTCAAGTTCCCGGAAGTAGCGGGCCGGAACCGGGTCCTGGGCGTTCTGCAAGGCATATAAGAACCTGGGCAGGGACATCATCTTAAACAATGCCGCACGGCCGAGGAGGGAAAGCTGGAGTTTACGCCAGTTATCCACGTCCCGCCGTAGACGCTGGAGAGGAGGGAGTAAATTGTGGTTGTACCGCAACCTTGAGTTCCCGGAGATGTAAATGCCCAGGTACCTGAAACCATGGCTGGCAATCTGAATATTACAGCCTCCGGGGAGGCGTGGAGTATCCCCCTTGAGGACATACAGAGAAGACTTGGCCCAGTTTATAATCAGGCCGGAGTAACGTCCAAAAAGTTTAAGCACGTCGCAGGCCACAATGAGGGACCTACAAGGGGAGGTCAAATAAAGCAGAATATCATCCGCATACAGGGAGACCCTGTCTTCAAAGCCAGGGGCCCAGGTGATACCACGTAAATCGGGGTGCGTGCGCAGTATGGCCGCGAGCGGCTCAAGGGCCAAGGCGAACAGGAGAGGCGACAGGGGACAACCCTGTCTGGTACCCCGATGAAGGGGAAACGATGCCGATAAGCGGCCATCGACCGTGACATTGGCCAACGGCTCGGCGTATAGTAACTTCACCCAGTTCACAAAAACCGGCCCAAAGCCGAGTTTCGACAGCACTGCACAGAGATAGGGCCACTCGAGGGAGTCAAAGGCCATTGTGGCATCGAGGGACGCAAGTACCGCCGGCTCTGCGAGAGTGTGAGCTCTAGCCATAACGCCGTGAAGGCGGCGCAGGTTCAGGGCAGTATTCCGGTGGGGGATGAAGCCCGACTGGTCGGGGTGCACCAAGTCGCCAATGACTCCAATCAGGCGATTGGCGAGCAGTTTGGCAAGAATCTTGGGCTCCACATTAAGGAGAGAGATAGGACGATACGACCGGCAAACGTCCCGCGGTTTACCCTCCTTATGGATGACCACAATAGTGGCCAGTCTTTGATCCAAGGGAAGAAGGCCCGCCTCAAATGATTCTAAGAACATTGTTCGCAGGTGCGGGGATACCGCATCCGGCCGAATTTTATATAACTCGACCGGGATGCCATTAGGACCAGAGGCCTTACCGGTACGTAGTGAGCGGATCGCCAGGGCGATCTCATCAGCAGTCATCTCCCTATCCAGGTCGGCACAGTCCTCCTCAGAAAGACAGGGAAGATCAATTGCCGAAAGGAAAGCCGTTGAATCAGCCTCGGAGAGGTCCGAGTTAGACGCATAGACCCCCCGGAAGTAACCAGCAAAGGATTCGACAATGGCACTCGGGTCCGTGAGGACAACACCGTCATCACCCAGAATTTCAGGCACCACACGGCTGGCCATCTCCTTCCTATCTAACCAGGCCAGCAGCTTCCCGGCTTTATCGCCTACGTCGTAGATACGGCCTTGCTGTTCCTTAGCCAGAATCAGTGCGGCATTCGTCGCCAGGTCATGATATTCCGCCTGCTTCAGTGAAAGGGCATGCAAAACCGAAGGGTCAGGCTTGGGTCCCAGTTGGGACTCAAGACACAGGACCGCTTCCTCGATGCGCAGTAGATCGGCATCCCTAGTCCTCCGGGCCTCTGCGATGAGCGCAAGAGCCTCACCTCTAAGCACAGTTTTAAAGGCCTCCCATAGGGTGACGGCCGAGCCAACCGATCCCACGTTCTCCGCAAAATAGAGGTCTATGGCTTTGGCTAGGAGGGAGCGAGTCTTAAAGTTGCGGAAATACCACGGGTTAATCGCCGCCGGTCGTCCCGACAGGACCACGTCAAAATCGAAGGAGACCCACAAGGGGGAATGATCAGAGATGCCTCGGGCCAGAAATCGGGCCTCAGACACGGCCGGCGCGTGCGCCGCCAGTGTGAGGACATTATCGATGCGGGAGAGACTACCGTGTGCACCCGAGAGGAAGGAAAAGTGGCGGAGCGTCGGATGGAGAAGACGCCAGCTATCCACCAGGCCCATTGACTCGAGAAAGGAAGGCAGCCACTGTTGGGAGCTACGGAGGTCTCGGGGCGGCTGACGGTCAAGGGAACCAGAGCAGACTGAGTTAAAGTCACCTCCCACTATCAACAGACCAACCGGCATAGGCAAAATGGCACCACCAAGGTCCTGAAAGGTGCTGGACTGCAATCCCGGGGGGACGTACACTGAGAGTAACGAAAGGGAACGCCCTTCCCATCTCCCCGCCACAGCTGCGTAGCGCCCCCTATCATCAATCACAGTGACGTCTATCTCTAGGGGAAGGGAAGCACGCACCAGGATACCCGCCCCCCGAGATCCGGAAGAGAACCCGGAGTGGGCCACCATCTTGTAGCCTTTGCGATTAAGAGCTTTACACGAGTTACCCACCAAATGTGTCTCTTGAAGGAGGACAATATCAGGCATGTGTCGTTTAATCAATTGAATCACCACCCCTCTTTTAACCCGGTCTCCCAACCCATTAACGTTCCAACTGAGAACTCTTAGTTTCTTACCCCCCATCACCCCGCAGCCCGCCCCACCCAGTCCCAACAGACACCGACATCAAGTAAAGTTCAACAGCATACATGACCCATTGCCAAATAGAAAGAAGAAGGAAAAAACCAGCAAACAAGAAAACTCGCTCGAACATACCCCCCACCCTGCACCCCTGCATCAGACTAAAAAGCCCCCCCAACCAGCAGTGTGCCTGTCGCCCCATTAACTAGTCTACGAAAAGTCCCCAGAGGAGTAAGGAATCTCCATGAACACGTCCCGCCACCCACCATGTAAGCACCAGGAGAGTCACATTAGATCACGAATACCAGCACCGGCAGTCACTTGAAGCGGGGGTGCCGTAAGCCAACCTTGCAGTCTCACTGATCCGGACCACCAGAAGCACCACCATCTTAAGCGCTCGATAAAAAAAGGTGGGAAAGTAATTTACAGAAAAACTACTACAGACACTTTCATCAAATATAGAATAGGGCCTACTACATAGCAGTCCCTACCATTTACCCAAATTTGATGGAATTCCATTGAGAAAATTATGCTGTAAGCCTGACTAAATATCCTGAGGTAAATTACCTAACAAAAACACTTATGAAGTGTTAGAATTGACAACCAATCAAAATGCTACTTTCAATATCTTCTATTATTTTATGACATTTGATTGGTTATGTACCTGAATATATATAAAGAAAGAGAGAGAAACACAGCCATTTTGACTACTACTTCCTGAAGTACATATCAAGTGCATTTCAACTGAGAACTTAAACTTCTTTTTGATTGGTAAGATGATATTTTAAAAACTGAAGTATGTTCTGCACTTTAAGTTAATTAGGAAAACATTTTCTGATAGTTATATACTATCCCTCTGTAATAGTTATAGAATAAGATAGACATCTCTGTTTTAGTTATGGATGGAGTTAGACTTGTCTTGTATAATAAGAAATTAACTTGGGCTTTATCACATGCATTTTTTGATATTTCTACTTCCAGTCTGATACCATACACTGCCCAAAGATAAAATCACTGTTTAAAAAAACAAACTACCTGTCTGTACTTAAACCCAACAGTGCCCTATCTGTACTGATATATTTTTTAAAAACTCGTTTTACAGCAAAAAATGGAAGGAGAGAACAAAACTAACTTGGAAATTGTTGCAAGAAGCAACACAGATACAGAAATTGACTCTGAATTCTATGATGAATCACAGGACTTTGAACTTCTGCAATGTGTGGAATCAGTAGATTTCCTAATTGAAAATGAAAAAAAATCTGACAATGAATTATTAGAAGTTCTTTTTAATTTTGAAAACGAATCAGAAAAATAAATTTTTATTTAATAATTCAAAAATTGTTTGAGACATTTTTCATTTTTATATGTATTTTGTAAACTAGTAGCACATTTATTATAATGTAAAATCAGACTTTAAATATACTGTGCAACTTTTTTGTGTTACATAATAAGTTTGCTCATAGTTACTTCCTTTCTCCCACTATATTATCTCCAATGTGTATTTAACATCTCTTTATCATCTCCTGCCTCCATGGTGTTTCTGCTTTCCTGACAGACTACGCTATGAATTTCATATACCACAATAACTTCTGAAACAACATGCAAGATATTTACAAAGAAAATGGTGTAGTTTTATTTTTAGACTCTGCATTGGTACCTACATCTTGGTAAAAAAAAAAAAGAACAATCACATACAATATTTGAACATTCTTTCATCCCATTTTCCCAATATTACGCTTTCATTCTTTTTTCCCCATAGTACGCACCCCGGACCGCTTCCTGGTGCGCGTACCGAGCGCTCCCCCAGCAAAAAAAAACGATAATCATTTTTTTTTTTGGGACCCGCGGGGCCCTTTTAAAGCCCCCTCATCAAACCTAGGGGGTCAGGGAGGATGTACTCTGCCCCCTTATGCTCATTTCCCACTTTGTTTTTTCCACCTCTTGTATCTCGATCCTACCGAGACACAAGATGGCGGCCGCTCCGGATTCTTTAGAATGTTGACAGTCACCGGGGAGCCAATCCGCTTCTCCTCGCGAAGTTCCGTTACGGTTCAGGTACGCGAACCGGGGCGCTAACCGGGACGCTGTCACAGATATATCTGTTTTTTAAAATGGTAATTTCTCAAAATCCACTGGAGCACATATATTGAGACATAGCAAAGGCACGTCAGGCAAACCAAATCTACAATTTTGCCAAGTTTCGTGTAAATCCATTCAGCCGTTCGAGCTAAAAGTGATTCCAACCGCCCTGTGGAAAAATGAATGGGAAAAACGCATTTTGGGACCCCCCTTTTTTCTCACCCCCCCTTGACGAAACCCCCCCAAATTTTCAGGGACTGCTCAGAAACAAAATGTGCCATTTTCCTGAAAATTTCAGCCAATTCCGTCCACAAACGCCAAAGCTATTCAACATAGAATTTTCAGAAATCCCATAGGAAAAAAATCCTAACTATATATACCTACTGGCGACTGCCAGTAGGTAATATATATATATATATATAATATATATATATATACATATATATATGAAACAACAAATCTCCTTTCAAATGAAAAGAAGCAGAAACCTCAGCGGGGGTAAAAGGCAGCTCCAATTTAATAACAGTTCATAGGCGAATGCATTTCGGCCGGTGTGGCCTTCGTCAGCGCTTGCAATAAATGTTTGAAGAGCCCCACGTTACTGCAGTTTAAAATGAGTCCAACCGCACTACGATAGGTGCAGATGTCAGCTCCGCCCCTAAGCTTCAATTATCTCAGTTCAGCTGGTCAGGGAAAATCTCAAGACTCAGTGTCCCAGAAAGCAACAGTGGCTCCCAGGTGAGTGGCGCTCAGGGTCGTTCTCGGTGGAATCTGAGAGAATAGCTGGGGGTTGGGCACTCTGCAGGAACGTTCAGGGACCCCACAGTTGATGGTGCTGCTTCGAGTCCCCGTAACCTCTCTGGCGCCGGCCGGCTCGCTGCCCTCGGTGCCGGGGGCTCCTTGCTTCCCTGGTGTCCCGTCGGGGCCCCGGCCCGGGATGTCACACCCACACGGCCCTCTCCGCTCTCCGCTATTTATTATATATATATATTATATATATATATATATATATATATATATATATATATATATATATATATATATATATATATATATATATATATATATATATATATTCACAGAAAAAAACCATAGGTTATACTCCATATATAGTTAGGAATTTGCATTTACAAAACCTTGAAAATTCAATGAAAAAACCATTGGTTTTAGGCCATATATAGTTAGGGATTTGCATTTAGAAAACCATATTTTACTCGCATAAAACCATTGAAATTCCATATATAGTTAGATGCGCTAACTATATATCGCGCACCCGCAATCCACTGCTGATGATGTCACATATTACATCATTCATGACATGGTTAGTGACATCACTGATGACATCACTGATGACATCTCAAATGACATCACTGATGACATCACTGATTACAACATCCAGTGACTGTATGTTTCTGTAAAGTTAAAATATGTTTTACATATTGAAGAATGAGTGGATGTATCAGTGTCTGGATGAAGGATTTAGTAGGTGCAAGACTGACTGTATGAGTGAGTGATTAAATGTGTCTCACTGAGTGCATGGGTTAGTGACTAAACTGTTTTAATTTGTGCATCATTATATCTGTTGTTCTACAAACTGCTGCATATGTTGATCAGTAGCTATATGAGTAACTGTATGGGTTATTGATTGGTTGTCCAAGTATTTGTATGGGAAACTGAGTGTGTGTGTATGGGTGGCTGGGAGGTGTGTGACTCTGTACATAGATGTGTGAGTAGTTGATTCACTATATGTATAGATTCAAAACTGCATGTGGAAACAGCTGTATGGGCGGTTGACTGTGCATGAGTGTATTACTGAGTGAATGGATATCTCAGTGCTACATGTCAAATTAAGTACATATGTAAAACACAGTACATGTGAGAGTTGACATCTATAAATAACTGTGCATAAGAGCTAGTGAATGTGTGAGTGGCTGTATGGATCATTGTGAACATGTATCAGAGATTGTATAAGAGAGTAAAGTAAATATGTGTTAGTATATGTTTGAATAAGTAAGGTGTGTATAACTCTATAGTTGAGAAAATGGAGGTGTGATTGATTTTTGGCATAACTGACTAGGTGTGTGAGTAACTCCATGGATGAGTGACTGTCTGTTTACACTGATTGTATCTAAGGTTATATTAGAGTCTGAAGAGGTTCATGGTATTATCACATGAATGATATCATCAGTGATGTGATCAGTCATGTCAAATGAGATGTTATCAGTGATGTCATCAGTGATGTCATTTGAGATGTCATCAGTGATGTCATCAGTGATGTCACTAACCATGTCATGAATGATGTAATATGTGACATCATCAGCAGTGGATTGCGGGTGCGCGATATATAGTTAGCGCATCTGACTATATATGGAATTTCAATGGTTTTATGCGAGTAAAAAATGGTTTTCTAAATGCAAATCCCTAACTATATATGGCCTAAAACCAATGGTTTTTTCATTGAATTTTCAAGGTTTTGTAAATGCAAATTCCTAACTATATATGGAGTATAACCTATGTTTTTTTCTGTGAATTTCAATGGTTTTTTAATAGCAAATATCAAAAGCTGTCAAATGTCAAGTACGTGATAGGTAAAAACGTTTTCGTGTTTATGCACGCTGATGTGCTTTGAACGCTGCCCCCCCCCCCCACTCCCCTCTTTTCTCTTAGTAGTACTCTCTCTTTGCAGATAGTGAACGGTAGTTAACTCAGACCTTTACCCCTGTTGTAATCCGTCGTACCTGCTTGTCTCTCCATTTGATTAATTATTATCCAAGCATTTACTGTTTTACAATTGGTTCTCTTTGGATCATTCTCTATTTACAAACAAGCACAAAGTCGCAATACTCTGTTTAGTCTTTGCAGATAGTGAAAAATCGTGTAAAAAAAGAAAAGTAATCGAGCAAAATCAGTAGACCACTAATTCGATCTCTTTTTAACCTCGGTAAAATACAAACATTAGGAATAACCCTTCATGAGAAATACGAAAATAGTGAAATGAATTGAGCTCCACACCATGAGGGCTGCAAAACAGCTCGACTCCGCCACCCACACCGCCCAAAATAACGGCAAACCCTATGCAAATATTATAAATATACACAACACACCACCAAAGAAACAGAGTAAAACATTTTATTAAATAACTATTTACATAACTATTTTATACTTTTTATTGCCCGATCCGGCTAGCTCAATCGATCGAGCATGAAAGTCATGCACTGATAACAAGCGTTGAGAGTTTGTAGAATGATGGCTTCAGATTTTCCACATACGGTGTAGTGGCGCGAACTGGCAGGGGGCGTTTGGATTCTACCCCTTCTCCAAATAAGATTTTCATACGTGAATGTTCGTTCATGCTTTTTGTCCCTGAGTTGCTTCCATGTCACTGCCTTACATAAATGGCATAAGTCCTGGTTGTTGAGTGCCATACTTCAGAGTTCTAAGCAGCTCTTGTAACACTGTTTAAACCTTATTTGCACCTGCTGCAGCTTCACTATTCAAAGTAAGTGGGGTCCATTTGTGGACCTGACTGCATTGGAAAACAATGTGATACGGTGCCTCCCTAAACCGCTTGACGGAGGCCCCCGAGGGGCGGTGAGATGGCGCGGACTGAGAGGGGGCGCTTGGCTCCTGCCCCCTCCCCAAGTCGTGTTGCCCTGGTGAGGCCTGAGATCGCCCCCGGCATAGGCGGCCGGCTCCCGGGGTCCGGCGGAATTTTTTCCCTTTTGAAGAATCTTTCATTCTGGACCTTGTCCCACAATCCGTTTCACCTGAAGACACGCTGTCGTAGGGCGCCCCTTTACCATTTTAGTTGCCATTCCGCCCGCTTTTGGTACTCTGTGCCTCTTCCGCCATTCAGCTGTTTACCGCTCGCTCTTGCGACTACAACGTCTCGCTCACCATGTAGTTGAGTTGCTCCCGCTCTTAAGATTTGACCGAACTTTTTGGACTGCTGAAAGCGGTGGAATTCCGACCGCTGGTTGGTGGACACATTTTGACTATATTCTGCACCTGCATTGTCGCGTAATGCGTCATATGACGCGACGCGTTAGCGCACCCGGAAGTGCTCCGGTGCGCAAGGCGCAGCTTCCCGGAAACGATCCAGAGCGCGCCGCGCAGCGCGTAACGTAAGCATAACAGGTCATGTGACTTGTTAATAAAACTTTTCATTGGTTCATTTTACTTTTCTTTTCCTAATTATGTAAGACTAGGTCATGTGACCTAAAAATAACACTTTTCATTTGATTAAAACATTTTTTTTCCCCAAACGATGAAAGCCCCACCTTGTTTCTGGATGTTTCAGACTGAAGCTGGCGTCACCATGAGAGCACCACCATCTCGTAGCTCCGTCGTGGCCATTCCGCAAGCAATCATGGCAGCCGCTCCCCACCGGAAGCCTGCGGGAGTCGACGGCCCCCAAGACTTTTGTACAATCTTCAAGGCTGAGGGGACGCTTTCGAGAATGGAACCCAAGCCCTGGCAGACAAGCGTCCGAGTTCCAAGGTGTCCCAGGGCCATTTTACTGAACCAGGCCCAAATCCGAAGAACCGGCCGCCATTTTAAGAGTCCTGTGGCAGCCGCCTATCGCTGCACCGCAAGAGTGGGAGCAACTCAACTACATGGTGAGCGAGACGCTGTAGCCGTAAGAGCGGGCGCTAAACAGCTGAATGGCGGAAAAGGCACAGTGTAGCAAAAGCGGGCGGAATGGCGACTGAAACGATAAAGGGGCGCCCCACTACAGCAGACAAGCCTCCGCCATGTGCTTCAAAACTGCATATGTATCTCGTGATATCAAGGTTGGGCAACCAGTACAGAACAAGCAGTTACGAGTCCCATTTACACCGGCGCCATTTTGGGCGCGGCCGGGCAGGTCCAGGATCTACTGAAACATAAAAAATGAGGCTGACGTCTCTGAAGCAGTTGACGAACAGCAGGACTTAGCAAATAAACATGAACTCTCTAAAGCTGTTAACTCACTGCAGAACAAAACAAGTGAACCTGAAACCTCTGGAATAATTGTCGCTCAAAAGAACAACACACAAAACTCTGTAGAGCCTGAAGAAAAAAAAACAGAAGGGCACTGTAGTTTCAGACACACTTAACACTAATGACTAAACAAAGATATCGTCTGTTTATAAAGCAGTTATCATCTTGACAGAATTGACAAAGAAGTGTACAGACACCAATGCATCAGCATTCTCGGAGATAACATCTTAAGGAACAAAGAAAGACCTGTTCACTCTTGACACCCCAGGTGCTGTGTATATGGCACTATAGTGCTGCATCGAGAAAACGGGCAACCCTATTGATGTGGATTTTTCATTATTGATTATTGTAAAGAAATGGCGACTCCCCCCTTTAGCAGATTAGCTAAATGTTTGCGTAATTTAGGCATAAAAGTTATATTATTGTTGTTGTTGTTATCGTTATAGTTCTGGTTAATTTCAAAAAATGGTTAAATATATTTACAGTTTTTGTTGCGTTCATTATATTTAAATATTAATAAAGTTTTAAAATGTAACTGTCTTGGAGTACTATATTTTTTTTAAAAATCGGGTGAATGGGGCCTTGAATCGGGTTATTGTCATGTGTGGGCTTTGCAAGTGTACTGCTACAAGATCGGACATTTCAAACTCAAATGCACGTTCTTTTTCTTACCTTTCCGAAGCATGGAGCGCAATAGCAGGCAGAGAAAGGGTGATGCACGTGTTGAACACTGCCTGGCCTGCAAATTGCTGGCATTGCCCCCCCGCCCGCTCCTGAAAGAGGGCACACACACACCGCCGCCCCGAGTACTTCACAAACCTCTAAAAGACCATGCGCTTGTTCAATGGGAAGTGGATAACATGGCTAAGAGCATTTGCTGACTAATGCATGAATATCGCTGACTTTTCAACGATATTCATGCATTGTGGCCGATGTGCGGCGATAATTTTTGTCTCTAAACAATTAAAACGAAGCACAAAATGGCGAATTCCCGTTTCGCTACCAGTTTGCGGCCCAGTTCGCGGCCCGTGAAGCGCTTCTACCGTGAAAAATCATTTTTTTTTTATTTTCCCCACGGGACCCTTTAATAACCCCAACAACATTCCTAGGGGGTCAAGAGGGGTATACCTTGCCCCCTTTCAATAAATTCCCCCTTCGTTTTTCACCTCTTCTTCTCTCTCGATCCTACCGAGAGATAAGATGGCGGCCGCTCCGGACTGTTTAGAATGTTGACAGACACCGGAGAGCCAATCAGCTTTCTGTTATCCAATGGAAGGTGGATAACATGGCTAAGAGCATTTGCTGGATAATGCATGAATATCGCTGACTTTTCAACAATATTCATGCATTGTGGCCGATGTGCGGCGATAATTTTTGTCTCTAAACAATTAAAACGAAGCACAAAATGGCGAATTCCCGTTTCGCTACCAGTTTGCGGCCCAGTTCGCGGCCCGGGAAACGCTTCTACCGTGAAAAAAATATATTTTTTTATTTTCCCCACGGGACCCTTTAATAACCCCAACAACAATCCTAGGGGGTCAAGAGGGGTATACCTTGCACCCTTTCAATAAATTCCCCCTTCGTTTTTCACCTCTTCTCTCTCGATCCTACCGAGAGACAAGATGGCGGCCGCTCCGGACTGTTTAGAATGTTGACAGACACCGGAGAGCCAATCAGCTTTCTGCGCGCAAAGTTCCGAAACGCGAAAAGTAAGCGGACCGGATCGCTGCCCGGAGCGCTGTTACAGATATATATCTTGATTTAAACGTTAATTTCTCAAAATCCACTGAAGCACATATATTGAGACCTAGCAAAGGCACATCGGGCTACCAGTCCCTACAATTTTGCCAAGTTTCGTGCAAATCCATTCAGCCGTTCGAGCTAAAAGTGAGGCCAACCGCCCTATGGAAAACTCAATGTAAAAAACGTGTTTTGGGACCCCCCTTTTTTCTCAGCCCCCCCTTGACGAAACCCCACCAAATTTTCAGGGGCTGCTCAGAAACAAACTGTGCCATTTTCCTGAAAATGTCAGCCGATTCCGTCCACAAACGCCAAAGTTATTAGACATAGAATTTTCAGAAATCCCATAGGGAATTAATCCTAACTATATATACCTACTGGCGATAGCCAGTAGGTAATATATATATATATATATATATATATATATATATATATATATATATATATATATATATATATATATATATATATATATATATATATATATATTCACTGAAAAAAACATAGGTTTAACACTCGTTATAGTTAGGAATAAGCATTTAAAAAACCTTCGAAATTCACTGAAAAAACCATAGGTTTAACACCAGTTATAGTTAGCTGGACATTTTACTCATACAAAACCATTGAAATTCCCACATTATAGTTAGTTGGACTCACTATAACTTGCGCGCCCGCAATCCACTGCTGATGATGTCACATATTACATCATTCATGACATGGTCAGTGACATCACTGATGACATCTCAAATGACATCACTGATGTTATCTCACATGACATCATTGATGACATCACTGATGACCTCATTCATGTGATAATACGATGCACCTCCTCACACTCTAATCTAACTTTTGATATATCTAGTGTTAAACACAGACTACCATTCCAGAAACCATTGACACACCAATACCAGTTACTACATACGCACCCACTGATTACTAAGTGTACACACACATGTAAATGTAAATGTAAATGTGTTTCGATTTATATAGCGCAACACTTTAACCCAGGGGTCTCAAGGCGCTTGCTTAGGGAACCCGTCCTGGTATTCCCCTGTGAGATACCCCAGCCGGGTATCCACAAGGTAAAAGCCAGGCATCCCGCCGCGAGGGGCCGTAGTGGAGATTAAGCAAGCTATTGCCCAGAGTCGCAGAGTGTGACCCCGTGTGTCGAGTCGGCACCGGAGCGAGAATTGTTGACTCCGTGGAATTTTGAGCCCGAGACCCGCCGAGGCGGGGAATCGAACCCTGGTCCACGGCCGATCTCAGCTTCCGGGTCTGCCGCCTCTAACCACTGAGCCACGCTTCTCCACTCATTCACCCATAGAATCACTCAAACATACAGTCACTCATCAATACAACACTATCATAAGCACTCATACACCTATAGAGATACTCACACTCTGTCACTCATCCATGGAGTTACTCACACACCTAGTCAGTCATGCAAAGAATCAATCAAAGGTTCAAAGGTTTTTTAAATGCTAATTCCTAACTATAACGAGTGTTAAACCTATGTTTTTTTCTGTGAATTTCAAAGGTTTTTTAAATGCTAATTCCTAACTATAACGAGTGTTAAACCTATGGTTTTTTTAGTGAATTTCAAAGGTTTTTTAAATGCTAATTCCTAACTATAACGAGTGTTAAACCTATGTTTTTTTCAATGAATTTCAAAGGTTTTTTAAATGCTAATTCCTAACTATAATGAGTGTTAAACCTATGGTTTTTTCAGTGAATTTCAAATGTTTTTTAAATGCTAATTCCTAACTACATCAGGCCTGAAACCTATGGTTCTTTCAGTGAATTTCAAAGGTTTTTTAAATGCTAATTCCTAACTATATCAGGCCTGAAACCTATAGTTTATTCAGTGAATTTCAAAGGTTTTTTAAATGCTAATTCCTAACTATATTAGGCCTGAAACCTTTGGTTTTTTTCAGTGAATTTCGAAGGTTTTGTAAATGACAATTTTTAAATGTATTAATTGTTATATTTATTTGTTTTGATACTGATTTACTACATTTTTATTAGAAATATTTTTATTTATTTTATTTTTTAAGTTATATTTCATATTCTTAATGTAATTTAATAACAAAACTAAATACAAAAATATTTTTTTTAAAATATGGGCTGAAAGATGCAGCACTGAGGTCTCTCCTGATAACAGGTGAGTAAATTGGATTCAGTAGTTTGGCTGATTTTAGAGGAATTTTTTAAAGTTCCAAACTCCACACTTAGAAGAATTTCCAAGTGAAACCAGTCAATGTTAGCCTATGGAAGGAAATTCAAGTCACTGTAAGTATGGTTAGAATTACTTTTCAGGATCAGTATTGGGCTGAAAGATGCAGCACTGAGCTCTCGCCTGATAACAGGTGAGTAAATAGGAATTCGTAGTTCGGATAATTTTTGAGGAATTTTTTTAAGTTCCTTAACTTCACATTTAAAAAAATTTCCAAGTGAAACTAGTCAATGTTAGCCTAGAAAGGAAATTCAAGTTACTGTAACTACGATTAGAATTACTTTTCAGGATCAGTACTGGGCTGAAACATGCAGCTCTGAGGTCTCTCCTGATAACAGGTGAGTAAATCGGAATTCATAGTTTGGCTGATTTTAGAGGAATTTTTTTAAATTCGAAAACTCCACACTTAGAAGAATTTCCAAATGAAACCAGTCAATGTTAGCCTATGGAAGGAAATTCAAGTTACTGTAAGTATGGTTAGAATTACTTTTCAGGATCAGTACTGGGCTGAAACATGCAGCTCTGAGGTCTCTCCTGATAACAGGTGAGTAAATCGGAATTCATAGTTTGGCTGATTTTAGAGGAATTTTTTTAAATTCGAAAACTCCACACTTGGAAGAATTTCCAAATGAAACCAGTCAATGTTAGCCTATGGAAGGAAATTCAAGTTACTGTAAGTATGGTTAGAATTACTTTTCAGGATCAGTACTGGGCTGAAACATGCAGCTCTGAGGTCTCTCCTGATAACAGGTGAGTAAATCGGAATTCATAGTTTGGCTGATTTTAGAGGAATTTTTTTAAATTCGAAAACTCCACACTTGGAAGAATTTCCAAATGAAACCAGTCAATGTTAGCCTATGGAAGGAAATTCAAGTTACTGTAAGTATGGTTAGAATTACTTTTCAGGATCAGTACTGGGCTGAAACATGCAGCTCTGAGGTCTCTCCTGATAACAGGTGAGTAAATCGGAATTCATAGTTCAGCTGATTTTTGAGGAATTATTTAAAGTTCCAAAACTCCACACGAGTGTTAAACCTATGTTTTTTTCAGTGAATTTACAAAGGTTTTTTAAATGCTAATTCCTAACTATATTAGGCCTGAAACCTTTGGTTTTTTTCAGTGAATTTCGAAGGTTTTGTAAATGACAATTTTTAAATGTATTAATTGTTATATTTATTTGTTTTGATACTGATTTACTACATTTTTATTAGAAATATTTTTATTTATTTTATTTTTTAAGTTATATTTCATATTCGTAATGTAATTTAATAACAAAACTAAATACAAAAATAATTTTTTTTAAATATGGGCTGAAAGATGCAGCACTGAGGTCTCTCCTGATAACAGGTGAGTAAATCGGATTCAGTAGTTTGGCTGATTTTAGAGGAATTTTTTAAAGTTCCAAAACTCCACACTTAGAAGAATTTCCAAGTGAAACCAGTCAATGTTAGCCTATGGAAGGAAATTCAAGTCACTGTAAGTATGGTTAGAATTACTTTTCAGGATCAGTATTGGGCTGAAAGATGCAGCACTGAGCTCTCGCCTGATAACAGGTGAGTAAATAGGAATTCGTAGTTCGGATGATTTTTGAGGAATTTTTTTAAGTTCCTTAACTTCACATTTAAAAAAATTTCCAAGTGAAACTAGTCAATGTTAGCCTAGAAAGGAAATTCAAGTTACTGTAACTACGATTAGAATTACTTTTCAGGATCAGTACTGGGCTGAAACATGCAGCTCTGAGGTCTCTCCTGATAACAGGTGAGTAAATCGGAATTCATAGTTTGGCTGATTTTAGAGGAATTTTTTTAAATTCGAAAACTCCACACTTGGAAGAATTTCCAAATGAAACCAGTCAATGTTAGCCTATGGAAGGAAATTCAAGTTACTGTAAGTATGGTTAGAATTACTTTTCAGGATCAGTACTGGGCTGAAACATGCAGCTCTGAGGTCTCTCCTGATAACAGGTGAGTAAATCGGAATTCATAGTTCAGCTGATTTTTGAGGAATTTTTTAAAGTTCCAAAACTCCACACGAGTGTTAAACCTATGTTTTTTTCAGTGAATTTAAAAAGGTTTTTTAAAATCTAATTCCTTTGTATATCGAGTTCATAACCTACGATTTTTAAACTGATTTTTTTTTATTACCTATTTTTTATAACTAATATTTTTTTTTCTCACAAGAATTCTTTTTCAATGTATTTTTAATTTTTTTTTCATATTGTCTTGGGGTGCTCAGGGTGCGCGCACCGGTAAGCTCACCCGAGAGCGCAGCGTGAGCGCCATTTCTTCGTGCGGAAAAAAAGTATGTATTTAACTAAATAATAATGCAAACATTCAGTAGCATACTTATAAAAGTAGTATTTTTGATTGTAAATACCCGTATTACAACTTTGAACGTATTTTCGTAATGTTAGCAAAACGTCATTTAGATAGATGATAGGTGAGAACAAGGGTGCTGTCCTCGGGTTTAGGGTGTGCACACGTTTTGTCACGGACCACTTATAGTCCTCTTAATCCATAATATACATTTCCAATGAAAAATCTTCAAAGACAATATCCTTTATGTCATTTTTATTCGTGTCCCGGGCTTCTCCTGGGACGCGCGCAGGAGAAGCCCGGGACAAGGGCGGGACCATCTGCGGCCAGAAGAGGCCGGGCTGGGCCACCCCCCTTTGATTCTCCCAAAAGAGACCCCCGACGAAGGGTCCATCTGTACCCGAAATGCATTGGGTCAAAGTGTTATGTTGTACCATTGAAACCTGCTAATAATTGGAAAATGACGTATTCAATGAGAAAGCATCATTAGAAATACACGAATAAAAATGTTCTCACCTATCATCTATCAATTGGACAGTGTTCTTAGACAAAACACTTTTAAGGTTGTGGCACCAAATTAACCAGTTAAAGAAGTAAGATAAAAAAACGAGAAGTGAGTGCAACTGTTGATCAATATAAGTACAAAACGTCATTTAGACACGCCGCGTGAGCGCCCCCGGAAGCGCCTACGTACGTGCCGCGTAAGCGCCCCGGAAGCTCTTACGTTCGTCCCGCGTAAGCGCCCCCGGAAGCGCTCCGGTGCACGCAGCGTAAGCGCGTCAAGTCATGTGACCTTAAAATAACTCTTTTTATTGGTTGTTAACAGTTTTTTTTACAACTAATGAAAACCCCACCCATTTCCTTCGCTTCTTCTTTCACTTTTGTGACTGCAAGACCTGTTTTTTTCTGTCCTACCATTTTGTGGAAAGAATGGCAGCTAGACCATCCAGCAGTAGTGAGGACTCAGATGGCTTCATTGAGGAAGAGCCTCCTCAGCCCAAGATCAAGGAGCATTTTATTTGGAAGTTTTTTTCAATTCCTGAAGGATAAAAAAAGGTGAATGCTCCCAAAGTTGAATGCAAAATCTGCAAAACTGTGCTTTCCCTAGGAGACCCTGCAAGGAAGTACAGTTTTGGCAACTCAACAATGATTCGCCACGTCCAATGTAGGCACCCCCAGAACTATGCCCGGGAGAGTGTCCGAGACCTGGCACGTAATCCCCCAAGGGATGGTGCCTCTACATCTACAGGAGGAGCCACAACATCAGGGAGAGGACGTGCAGCGGAATTGGAGATGATTCCTAACATTCAACCTGTTTTTAGTGACATTACTATAAAGTGCAAGCAATGCGATGAAATGCTTTGCTATGGTGAGCAGAGCATCAAGTTCATTGCACGCAAGAGGCAAGAACACCGCTGCATTCCCCAGCCCTATTTTTCCTCTTATTTTTTGCTCCTGTTGAGCAGTTTTGCATTCCCTGTTTTTGTTTTTGTTCTGAAAAAACATAAAAAAAGAAGAAAAAAAACAGTTCTTTTTAGAACTACCTCCAATTCTCAAAAAAGAGCTGTATTATCTATTTTCTTTCTCTGTTTTTACCTGTGGTGCGCTCAGGGTGCGCGTACCGGAGAGCGAACCTGGGAACGTACCCAGCGCTTACCCCGCGAGAATTTCCCAAAAAAATAAATAGTTTTTTTGCCCTTCAGGGTCCTTCTAGGCCCCCTCAAAAAACCTAGGGGGTCAGGGGATGTCTACCCTGCCCCCTTTTAAAATTTTCCCACTTTTTATGTTCACCTCTTGTGTCTCGATTCTACCCAGACACAAGATGGCGGACTCTCCGGACTGTTTAGAATGTTGACAGACACCCGACAGCCAATCAGCTTTCCACTTGCGCACTCCCGTAGCGCGCCGGGTGCGCTCCCCGGTACGCGCACCGGTGAGCGCCTGCAGCGCGCCTATAGATATGTATGTGTTTTTGAAGTTATTTTTCATAAAAACCACTGGAGCAATTTTCACCAAACATAGCAAAGGCACATCTACGTACCAGTCCCTACAATTTTGCCAAGTTTGGCGTAATTCCGTTCAGCGTTTCGGGCTATAGACTTGTCAGACCGTCCTATGGAAATTAACATGGGAAAAACACGTTTTGGGACCCCCTTTTTTCTCAGCCCCCACTTCAGGAATCCCCCCGAAACTTTCAGGGAAGGAGCGGAGTGCAGCAAGACCATTTTAAGGAAAATTACAGGCAGATCCCTCAATCAGCGCCAAAGCTATTCCCAATAGAATGTTCGGAATTTCCTCTGGTAGCCAATCCTAACTATAACTACCTACTGGCGTCCGCCATTTATTCAGAGCAATTTGGGCGATGTCCTGACGCATTTCGTTCAATCTCTGAACTTTATCAAAGGTCAGCCCAGGAAAGCAGGAACTGTTCGCGAGCCACAGAGAGTGTTGATTTTAAATTGTTGCCGGCCCTCTAGTGGACATCCTCAGTGTGATGAGTCGTTACGCATGATGGACTCTGTAGTCCTCCGTTACCAGTTCGTTGATAAAAGCCCTTCCAATGGGTTATGCCGATATTGTGTAATTGTCTGTCTGGAATTCAGGTTTCCAGAGGTGTACCTCCAGCCGCAGTCCTATGTTTAAGGCCGCGTAGGAACCATACCAAACTCCGGTGTCTGGCAGCAGCCGGTTACCCAAAGTTCGTTTTACCAAGTATTCAAAGGTGGTCCAGGGTCGGGTAAACATCGGCGCTCTGTCTGGCGGTGCGTTGCTCTGCGACAGGACCATGTCGCTAAGTATAACATAATTTCCTCCCACCTCAAGGAAAGAAGTTGAGCCGCACACAGAACACCCATGCAACAACCATTTATTCAGAGCAATTTGGGCGATGTGCTGACACGTTTCGTTCAATCTCTGAACTTTATCAAAGGTCAGCCCAGGAAAGCAGGAACTGTTCGCGAGCCACAGAGAGTGTTGATTTTAAATCATTGCCGGCCCTCTAGTGGATGAGTCGCCAGGCATGATGGACTCTGTAGTCCCGCGTTACCAGTACGTTGATAAAAAGCCCTTCCAATGGGTTATGCCGATATTGTGTAATTGTCTGCCTGGAATTCAGGTTTCCAGAGGTGTACCTCCAGCCGCAGTCCTATGTTTTATATATATATATATATATATATATATATATATATATATATATATATATATATATATATATATATATATATATATATATATATATATATATATATATATATATGTAACATGACTATAAAGGCCAGAGGCCTGTAATCTGTGCCGCCGCTTTTGTTACTCGTCTCCAGCCCGCGTAGCCCTTTCCTCGGCGCAGACATCACAAGTATTTGTAATGCAATAGGTCTCGCATTTGCGAGAGTTTGAGGTATTAGCATCGTAAATGACAATACCTTTTATATATGTGTTTCGAAAACCTGTAAGCGGTGCACCGCAAATGCGAGACCTTTGCGGCACTCGCTCTGTAGCTGTAAACATTGTAAGCTAAAGCGCGGTGCCGCAATGGCTTAAAAAGTAAAGAAATAGAAACACATATTTTGTCCATTTCTTTGATTTTCTTAAGCTGCCGTGGCACTCGCACTTTAGCTTATGATGTTTACAACTACAGCACAGGTGCGGCTATGGGATCAGTGAATGCACAACAAGGGCAGCATTTGTACATAAAATGTATGCACATGGCCCATGAGCCGAGCAGCAGGTGCAATCAGTGGTTTGTGTGCCCTGAAGATAAATAAAACAATCAATAAAGTTAACTTTTGTGAAGAATAAAAAAATCTATAGATGTGGATGAAGCTGCAGTGTGTGCCGGGCTGAGAGGGGTTAAAAAGGCTCAGGCAGCACTGCTCCGTGCTAATCAGCACACAAACATACTGCTCGCCCCTGCTCGTTCGCATCATGCTCGTCCCTTCTCGTTCTTGCGGCATTACTCCATGGGAGTTAACTTGCCAGAAAAGGCGGGACATGCACCAACTAGCAGCGATTTGCAGGATATGATTTTTTAAGGACATACATGAAAGCCTATCAAAGCGCGGGAGGAGACAGACCTCCACAAAGTAACGACACCAGATTGCCTAACAGAGCAAGCCCTGTATAGACTCAACCTAATAAGGACATTGGAAAATGTCCTTTAGTGATACAGTTAAGGGATGGCGCTCTATGCTGGAAGCGGGACTTTAACTGATGCCACCCTGCACTGCAGGGTAAGGCAGTTTGGTCGATGCCAGTCTGTGAAAGTGGGCATTTGCTGGGATGCTGTAACAAGGCTCGGCAGAGCCTCTCACCCTAATGTGCCTGGCCCACCCCCATATCGTGGGATTGGAAAGAGTGCTGGGGTCAAGCCAATCTCCGCCAGAGTCTTATGACCCGTTAATGAGTCTCTGCATGTCAAAGCTGGCCTCGTCACACGGCCCACAGCCCCACCACTTCCTCCCCACGGCCCCACCTGCCCTCGCCAAGGAGCAAACACCTCCAACAAGCATTTGCAATGCAATAGGACTCGCATCTTCGCAAGACCTATTGCATTGCAAACGGGCGGGTGAGAAGGCACGAACAACAGAGGGGGGGGGGTTTCCGGGAAGGCATGGACTGTGGGAGGGGGAAGCACGGGAAGAAAAAGTGCTCACAATATAAAAAATAAACATACTGTGCAACGGTCGAAGGGGCCAGTAGCCGTGGAAGGATACAAATGACGACATCCTCGTCATGAGGAGGGACTAACAAGCCTAAAACCAATTGGAAGGCAGCATTTAGGACCTAAGCCAATGAAAAAGATGGGCAGAGCTTTAACAAAGCTTCCACGCTATACTGAATACTACATGCCTCTCAAATCGAGCATTGCATGAGCTGGAATGCTGGGCTCGACCTACAAAGGGTGAGTACATAAAACATTGTTTGACTGGAACTTCTTGAGTGAACATTTATTATTTTGTGCAGAAGAAAAAGTACTGCACACATTCAATGTAAAAAGACGTAAATTCAATCTAGCCTTTAAAGTCTATATAGCACACAACCACAGCTCTTTATAAAGGCTCTTGACTTTGAAATTTGGCCAATTAGCAGGTTTGTGTGCAGCACTGTGCTATTCCACACCCTGAGAGGCTTCAGACGGGTTTGACTATTGATCTCCAGTTTGAGTGGGGGTACTACTTGGTTGGGCAAGATTGACTTATTGAGTAAGAAACTTCCATGACGTTTAGAGAGACTATTCCTCCTTCTCAGCTGAGGTCCCTCTCGGTGAACATTTCCTCTTTGATGTTTACAATGTTGGTTTTTGATCGGTGGCAGTGGCTTGAGTCACACAGTATTCTCTTGTGTGCTGCGTATAAAATGAGCTGGTGGTGGTCCTAGATGGACAGGGTAAGTTATGGGCGCGCCTGCACTTCCCTTAGATTGGTGGGTTGTAATGCATCTTTTTTAGAACTGTTGGTTTGCTGTGGACAATGAAGTAAAATATGTTTTTACATATCACTTAAATTACCCTTTTTTGAAAACAAACAAGCAGATTTGGAGCAAGGAGCCTCACTGTGGGGGGATACCTTGGCAGGACATGCATCTGAAAACCCTCACCTTTGGTGGGTGCAGAGTTAATAATACAGCAGCGTGCCTGATGACCCAGAGTGCGCGCACACACATCCAAACCAATAGGAAACCACCTCAGTACTGCCACTACTAAAGAAACCTAATATAGATCCACATGAACCTAGGAAATACAGACCTATTGCAAGAATACCTTTCGGGCAAAGGTTCTGGAGAAATTGTTGAACAAACAGCTGGCCCAAATCCTCGCAGAGACAAATGCCCTAGACCAGTTTGGCTTCCGAGAGGGACATGGAACAGAAACAGCCCTGCTGATGGCAGTAGAAGAACTCAGGAGTGTACTGGATGCCGGAGGAAGGGCCGCCTTGATCCTTTTGGATCTTTCGGTGGCCTTTGACACGGTTAGCCATGATACACTCCTGTGTCGACTTGTAAAGGCCGACGTTCATCCACCTGCACGAACGTTGTTGGCTTCTTACCTGCCCAATAGGACTTTTACAGCAAAATCAAAACCTTTCAACTCTCCATGTGGTGTTCCCCATGGGTCTTCATTAAGTCCCATTCTTTTTAATTTGTATGTAGCTCCTTTAGCAGCAATTACAAGGAATTGTGGATCCTACCGGTCTCTTACGCTGACGACACCCAACTAGTGGTATCAATCACAAACAACACCACAGAGACGGTAGATACATTTAAAAATGGAATGATGCAAGTCAGCCATTGGATGCAGAGCAACTGCTTAAAAATAAATGGAGACAAGAGCGAGGTCATGCTGCGAGGAACAAACAGTGAAATATGGTCTCCGGAGTGGTGGCCAGTTAGTCTAGGCAACTGCCCATCTCCAGTGAACAAAGTAAAAAATCTTGGTATGATACTTGACAACAGACTAACGTTTGATGCTCAGACTAACAAATTAACATCCACCATATGGTCCGTCCTGAAAATGATAAGGAAGCTCCTGCCATTCATTCCCTTTGATTCCCGTAAAATGGTGGTAACGGCGTTGGCCCAGTCAAGGCTAGACTACGGGAATGCTCTGTACACTGGGATAGAAGTCCAGCACCTAGCTAAACTACAATGCCTGCAAAATGTGGCAGCGTGGCTGGTGCTGGACATTCCCAGGTCTGAGCCTATTGAACACCGCCTAGGTTTCCTCCACTGGCTCCCTATGGAAAAAGAATCAAATTTAAATCTGTATGTCTGGCATACAAAGTCCTTCACGGATTTGGCTCTCAGTTCTTAAAAACGCATCTCAAACTGTATGAGCCTTCTAGGAAGCTACGATCCAGTCATGCTAAACGGATTCATGTACCCCGATACAAACAGGTTAGGTGGGGGGGGGGAGCTTCTTGTTACATGCAGCTAAAGATTGGAACCTGCTCCCATTCACAACCAAAAACAGCCCCTTCCTGCTTTCATTCAGGAAGCTGGTAAAAACCTGGCTGTTCACATCTGGCTCGCCCTGACCCTACTGTGCCCTAGTCTCCCTCCATCTACCCAGCGCCAAGACACCCACGTTCATTCACGCGCTTTACAAATCCATAAATCAAATCAATCAAATCCAACCAGTAGGAAATGGACTCTGAGAAGGTGCTGATGGTATGTCCCTTCACTTCACTGAGTGAATGCTTAAAGAAGGTCACTTCTGCCACCTCTTTAGTCATTGTGAAACCTTCTGTCTGTGATGCTGAGTCACTCAGAGCTCCTTTGGTCATGCGACTGCTGCAGAGAGATGTGAGGACCCTTCGACGCCCGGTCCAGGTTAGTTCTTCATCTGAGGTGGCTCGGCTCCTCAGCATTCAGAGTGGGGTAGGATTTAACTTGATTGTCAATTGGGCCCAAGTGTGCTTGTGCTACCTTCAGTCAGCACTGACCTTCCAGGTAAGGGGCCCAGCGTGCTCCAACTTGCCCTCAATCATGGCATCAGTCCACTTTGAGCTATGATTGAGTTGAATCATTCATAATAGCCAATATTTAAAGCCACAGAATGAACTTCAGTTTGTGGTCTGTGTTCTACAGATAGCCAGTGGCCATATGGACTCTTGAACTGAGTCCTACCAGACATGTTCCTGCCTCTTAAGTGGTCTGAAGTTGTGTCATGCCTCCAGTAGTTTTGTCCGCATCTTGTATTGTTTGAATAGCCAATCAGACAAGTATAGTTTGTCTTTTTTAAAGTCTCGTGACAGAGAGCTTAGCTTTTAGGGAGTCCTCATTTTAAACAATAGTACAGAGAGCAGACTTAAGTTTCATGGATTCTTGATGGCTTTCAATTGCTTGGCTGGACTGTCCGTCAGGGCCTTGGCATTTTGGAGGCGATTAAATGACCTCATTTGGGTATCCATTGCTCATAATGCTGATGTAGTTCGTTTTTAGATTGCAGAAGCCACATGATGGCTAGCTTGCAATTCAGAGTTAGTGTGTGTTCTATGGTGACGTTACTGAAATGACATTTTGCCTGCTGGCTTATGTTTTTTGTTTATTAAAGTGTGTCCTATTTGCCTTTGGGCTTTCTTCTGCTCTATTTTAACCCCTCCCATGCTCATGACTAGCTCAGCTCATCATGAACCACGGTTGCGCTGTGCTCATGACGAGCTGTGCTCGTCATGACCAGCCCGGCGCTCACACGCGGGGATAATTACCCTGCTGTGCTGAGCGTTCTCAAGAAACGGGCGTGGTCATGACAAGCTCAACTCGTCATGAGCAAAGCGCCACCGTGCTGCATGACGAGCCAAGCTCGTCATGAGCTCCGGGGAGCTGTGCGCGCCCCCGCCCCAGCACAGTGGGGAAATTACCCCCGTGGCCAAAGGGTTAATAGCTTACAATGACAAGCAGAGAAAATATATTTTTTAACACTCCTTAGATAGAGAAAAGCTAGAATCTTTCTGCATGTTTCTACACAACCTGAGCTACTGCAGGTTTTTTTTGTAACATGACTTGTATTGAACTGTTCCTAATATTTGTATGACACAAATATCCTAACAGGTTTGTGATGTGTTTAGTTTTGCACTAGAGATTTTATTTTTATTGTACATATTGGCAAACATGCTCACTCTTTCATATGGAAGAGCTTCACACCATGGTTTTGAGAGGTTTGCGGGGAAGGCGATGGTGTGATCATGGGTTACACAGGCTGAAATGACCCCTGACATACATGATAAGGCTATTGCAAGCCACCTGGCAGTTCCGTAACCTTATGAAGGGATTCAGCCCTCCACCGTCCACTCGTGCCTTTATGGGGTTATCTCCTTGGTGACTTACAATCTCCTTATGATGTACAGCGGGGGGTACATTATCGCTTATGTTATTACTGGAGGGGAGCATATTAAATCTGCAGGACACATACAAAGCTAAATATTTACCACAAAGAAGTATAAAAATATATTCAAGTTGAAATCATTGGAAGCATCATCTAAAGTATTTGCTCTGAGTTTGACCCAGGGGCCTCTAAAGTTTGAGATGGCCTAATGCTGCCTTTTGCTTGCCTTTGGAATCAACAATTTATCTAGGAAATAATAAAACACTATGAAAAGCTAGCGAATAATCAGAAACAGTTTAGTCTTATAAATATCAGTATCTGTACCAATGTTTGCTGAACGTCCAGGACCTGAAAACGGTTGTATGACGTTACAACGCATGCTTTTGTCCCGCATGCCGTTCCAACGCAATTTTTTACCTCAACTTCCTATCGGGGTGCTCTGGAGTCTGGAATAGTATATTTTACTATTCCAACTGCAGTCTGTGCAACAGTAGGGAATTAAATCCAACACCTTACACCCCTTATAGAAAGGCATGTTTTATTGTAATGGCATGCAGGGTGAAAGCATGCGTTGTAATGCATGCGTTGTAACGGTTGTTTCCGACTGAAAACTGTACACCGACGTTTTCTTTTAGTTTTGAAAAATAAATATCTCTGATCTTTCACTACACATACTCCTATTTGAGGGAGAGAAGCGAATGCTAATGGGTATTTCTGCCTTTTTTCAGAATGTAATAATTGTGAATATTGCTTGGAACTTCGCGCTTACTGAATTAAAGAGTAGTGGTGGGTTTTTGGAAAGAACACTCTTTTTGCCATTTCTGTTCTTCCCACAGAATTTACAAGGATTCTCACCATGAGGCGCTACTACTGCTTCGAGGTTTCTACCTTCCAAACCAACTATGACATTTAAAGTGGCCTTCACAGCTGGAAATCAGGTCCTATCTGCGAGTTTCAACTCCAAGACAGTGAAATGAGAAATACGATCGATGCAGATACGACTCGATGGAAATACGCAGAGTTTAATTGTGTTTCATATTTCCTGTTATGTAAAGGTGGTATATCAGAGCCTTTCTTTGGAAAAAGATGGTAATAAATAAACCAAATTGGATGGGGAAGGGCTCGATAGAAGGTTGTTAAATCAATACAGATTTGGTATTCCGTTTATTGAAATCCTTAATCCGCAACCTTTGTGTTTGAGCACCCCTGGAAGCCGATCCAAACTTGGGCTCCCAGGGGTCTGCCAGGGAAGGGGACGCGGTCCGGTTACACACCATGAGAAGCGAGCAACTGAGACAGAGAAGACCCGACTTCGAGTGGGTTTGGAGTGGGACCATGGAGGCAGGGAGGTTAGAGGGGGGGGGGGTCGAATGCAAGCACTTGAAATGAGTAGACCTCCATCCCACGCAGGCAGTGGCTTCCAAATACAGCAGCACACAAGCCTCCCTAGAAACCTTTGCCATTCTTATCCATCTACAGATCAATTATCAGTCAGCCTTTGTTTGGGAATCTTAGTAAAACCCAAATTTGATCTGTGAAGGGAGGGAATTCGAAACATGGATGGGGAATCCACGCCTTTCTGCTCAATGTCATCAATATTGCTTTTTCCTGGTTGCTCTGCTTTCATTTGTTACTTTCTTCTCCTATTTGTCTCTATTTCCTGCTTTCTTTATTTGTTAATTGTTCTTTCTTTACTTCTCTATTTGATCATTCTATCTTTATTGTGATGTTTCCATTTGTCCCTATCTTTTCTTTTCACCCCAGTTGTCCCCTTTCCTCAGATTCGTTCCATCTTCATTTCATCTGTCTCCCTTCTCTAGCATCCTTTTTGTTTCCATTGCCTTTCCTCTTTCACTCCTTTGGTAGGTGACAGACATTGTCATTCATCAACCCAATAACTCTAACTCTCACAAATACAAGACCAATTTGCATTGCAAATGCTTGTTTTTCCAGCCAGCATGTTAATCTGGCCTCCCTCCATGCCTCATAACCTATTTCCCTCTTTCTGGGTCTCCAGCGCCGCGAGGTTATCCGAAACGCAATAGCGCTATGCAAATGTCATCTTTCCACTACATACCAAAAAACGAAAGTAAAACACGTTGTTATTTTTAACACCAGGAGCTCTAGCTTTCCCAAATGGGAGACCGATTGCATTGCAAATGCTTGTTTGCATACTTTTTGTTTTGGTTTCGTTTTTCCTATGACCTGCTTCCTGCGGAATCCCTTGCATTTTCCGGTAATGTGCACCAGAAATGTGGCAATGCTCAGCTCATTGGCCCGACTTTTAACTCAGTTTTGTATTTTGCGATTCTGCCGCTTCTGCAGCTTCAACTCATCAGGTGGAGGTGCCAAGGGTTTGCTGGTTGTTGACTCTGTCTTCACAGGAGGCCGCTCAGTGGGAGAGCCTTCCCTTCCCTCGCTTCTCCCATCATTACAGACGTGAACACTGGTGTTTCATCTCTCGGTGAAGGGGATCACCCTTGTTATCATGGTCCCTGGATGGGGTCTTTCTCCATCCAGCCTCAACTTTGCTGAGTCAATTTCTTTCCCTCTCTTTTCTCCTCACAGGTCGGATTTCTCATGTTTCCCCCAAAACTGGTTTAACTAGTTTACCTTTCCGCTGCTTTCCCTCCTGGAAATAGACTTCTTTTTGGTTCTCATTTTTAAAATATTATGACAATTTTTTTTCTCTTCATGAATAATAAACCATAAACGCAGGGGAACGTCCAGGACAACGCAGGCGTAGCCACGCGCGCCGGAACAACGCGTCTGTCTTAACCCCCCATGTCCGTGGTTCAGGCAGATAGAACTTTAGTGTTCAGGATGGGCCGGAAAGTGTCGAAACAGGAAGCTCCGGACATCGACAGGTAAGAGTGGCTGGGGCCGGGTCTGTGGGGATGCTTTTTAGTGGTTGGTTGGGGGGAACTTTTAGAAGTGGGGTGTTTAGGGCTCAGGGCCTGAGAGTCAGGGTAGTTCTTTTAATTGGAGGCAGAGTTTTAGGTCTCAGGACAGTGGAAGGGGTGGGGGTAGTTTTGGAAAGGGGAGGATATTAGGTCTCAAGTTGGGAAAAGTGGGTCAAGGTAGTTTTAAGGGCTGGGTTTGGAAGCGGGGTTTTAGGTCACAGGGCAGTGGGCATGGTTGGGGATACTTTTAGAGACAGGGCAGGCACGGTAGTTGGGGTAGAATATAGTAAGGGTCATGGTTTTAGGCCTCAAGGCAGGGGGAGGGGACGGGGTAGATTTAAGGGCAGGGCAGAATCTAGGCCTCAGGACGAGGGGGCGAGGTAGGGAGTTTTTAGGGATTATGGTTAGGAGGTCAGAGTAGTGGTGACCTTAGCCACGCATACCTGCTTACCATTGATGCCTTTACAATGAAAATGCGTGGTAAAGGCATGTGTGGTAAAGGCATGCATGGTAAAGGCATGCACGGTAAAGGCATGTGTGGTAAAGGCATGCATGGTAAAGGCATGTGTGGTAAAGGCATGCATGGTAAAGGCATGTGTGGTAAAGGCATGTGTGGTAAAGGCATGCATGGTAAAGGCATGTGTGGTAAAGGCATGCATGGTAAAGGAATGTGTGGTAAAGGCATGCATGGTAAAGGCATGCACGGTAAAGGCATGTGTGGTAAAGGCATTCATGGTAAAGGCATGCATGGTAAAGGCATGCGTGGTAAGGCATGCGTGGTAAGGCATGCGTGGTAAAGGCATTCATGGTAAAGGCATGCATGGTAAAGGCATGCGTGGTAAAGGCATGAGTGGTAAAGGCATGAGTGGTAAAGGCATGCGTGGTAAAGGCATGCGTGGTAAAGGCATTCATGGTAAAGGCATTCATGGTAAAGGCATTCATGGTAAAGGCATGCGTGGTAAAGGCATGCATGGTAAAGGCATGTGTGGTACAGGCATGTGTGGTAAAGGCATGTGTGGTAAAGGGATTCATGGTAAAGGCATGCATGGTAAAGGCATTCATGGTAAAGGCATGCATGGTAAAGGCATGCGTGGTAAAGGCATGCATGGTAAAGGCATGCATGGTAAAGGCATGTGTGGTAAAGGCATGCATGGTAAAGGCATGCGTGGTAAAGGCATGCATGGTAAAGGCATGCATGGTAACGGCATGCATGGTAAAGGCATGCATGGTAAAGGCATTCATGGTAAGGCATGCATGGTAAAGGCATGCGTGGTAAAGGCATTCATGGTCAAGGCATGCATGGTAAAGGCATGCGTGGTAAAGGCATGCATGGAAAGGCATGCATGGTAAAGGCATGTGTGGTAAAGGCATGCATGGTAAAGGCATGCATGGTAAAGGCATGTGTGGTAAAGGTATTCATGGTCAAGGCATGCATGGTAAAGGCATGTGTGGTAAAGGCATGCATGGTAAAGGCATGCGTGGTAAGGCATGCGTGGTAAAGGCATTCATGGTTAAGGCATGCATGGTAAAGGCAGGCATGGTAAAGGCATGCGTGGTAAGGCATGCGTGGTAAAGGCATTCATGGTAAAGGCATGTGTGGTAAAGGCATGCGTGGTAAAGGCATGAGTGGTAAAGGCATGAGTGGTAAAGGCATGCGTGGTAAAGGCATGCGTGATAAATCATGCTCGGTAAAGGCATGCATGGTAAAGGCATGCGTGGTAAAGGCATTCATGGTAAAGGCATGTGTGGTAAAGGCATGCATGGTAAAGGCATGCGTGGTAAGGCATGCGTGGTAAAGGCATTCATGGTTAAGGCATGCATGGTAAAGGCAGGCATGGTAAAGGCATGCGTGGTAAGGCATGCGTGGTAAAGGCATTCATGGTAAAGGCATGCGTGGTAAAGGCATGCGTGGTAAAGGCATGAGTGGTAAAGGCATGAGTGGTAAAGGCATGCGTGGTAAAGGCATGCGTGATAAATCATGCTCGGTAAAGGCATGCATGGTAAAGGCATGCGTGGTAAAGGCATTCATGGTAAAGGCATTCATGGTAAAGGCATTCATGGTAAAGGCATTCATGGTAAAGGCATGCGTGGTAAAGGCATTCATGGTAAAGGCATGTGTGGTAAAGGCATGCATGGTAAAGGCATGCATGGTAAAGGCATGCGTGGTAAAGGCATGCATGGTAAAGGCATGCGTGGTAAAGGCATGCATGGTAAAGGCATGCATGGTAAAGGCATGCATGGTAAAGGCATGCGTGGTAAAGGCATGCATGGTAAAGGCATTCATGGTAAGGCATGCATGGTAATGGCATGCGTGGTAAAGGCATTCATGGTCAAGGCATGCATGGTAAAGGCATGCGTGGTAAAGGCATGCATGGTAAAGGCATGCATGGTAAAGGCATGTGTGGTAAAGGCATGCATGGTAAAGGCATGCATGGTAAAGGCATGCATGGTAAAGGCATGCGTGGTAAAGGCATTCATGGTCAAGGCATGCATGGTAAAGGCATGTGTGGTAAAGGCATGCGTGGTAAAGGCATGCATTGTAAAGCCATGTGTGGTAAAGGCATGCATGGTAAAGGCATGCGTGGTAAAGGCATGCGTGGTAAAGGCATGCATGGTAAAGGCATGTGTGGTAAAGGCATGCATGGTAAAGGCATGTGTGGTAAAGGCATGCATGGTAAAGACATGCATGGTAAAGGCATGCATGGTAAAGGCATGCATGGTAAAGGCATGTGTCGTAAAGGCATTCATGGTAAAGGCATGCGTGGTAAAGGCATGTGTGGTAAAGGCATGTGTCCTAAAAGCATGCATGGTAAAGGCATGCATGGTAAAGGCATGTGTGGTAAACGCATTCATGGTAAAGGCATGTGTCGTAAAGGCATGCGTGGTAAACGCATTCATGGTAAAGGCATGTGTCGTGAAGGCATGCGTGGTAAACGCATTCATGGTAAAGGCATGCATGGTAAAGGCATGCGTGGTAAAGGCATTCATGGTCAAGGCATGCATGGTAAAGGCATGTGTGGTAAAGGCATGTGTGGTAAAGGCATGCATGGTAAAGGCATGCATGGTAAAGGCATGTGTCGTAAAGGCATTCATGGTAAAGGCATGCGTGGTAAAGGCATGTGTGGTAAAGGCATGTGTCCTAAAAGCATGCATGGTAAAGGCATGCGTGGTAAAGGCATGTGTGGTAAACGCATTCATGGTAAAGGCATGTGTCGTAAAGGCATGCGTGGTAAACGCATTCATGGTAAAGGCATGTGTCGTAAAGGCATGCGTGGTAAACGCATTCATGGTAAAGGCATGCATGGTAAAGGCATGCGTGGTAAAGGCATTCATGGTCAAGGCATGCATGGTAAAGGCATGTGTGGTAAAGGCATGTGTGGTAAAGGCATGCATGGTAAAGCCATGTGTGGTAAAGGCATGCATGGTAAAGGCATGCGTGGTAAAGGCATCCGTGGTAAAGGCATTCATGGTAAAGGCATGTGTGGTAAAGCCATGTGTGGTAAAGGCATGCATGGTAAAGGCATGCATGGTAAAGGCATTCATGGTAAAGGCATGCATGGTAAAGGCATGCATGGTAAAGGCATGTGTCGTAAAGGCATTCATGGTAAAGGCATGCGTGGTAAAGGCATGTGTGGTAAAGGCATGTGTCCTAAAAGCATGCATGGTAAAGGCATGCGTGGTAAAGGCATGTGTGGTAAACGCATTCATGGTAAAGGCATGTGTCGTAAAGGCATGCGTGGTAAACGCATTCATGGTAAAGGCATGTGTCGTAAAGGCATGCGTGGTAAACGCATTCATGGTAAAGGCATGTGTCGTAAAGGCATGCGTGGTAAACGCATTCATGGTAAAGGCATGTGTCGTAAAGGCATTCATGGTAAAGGCATTCATGGTAAAGGCATTCATGGTAAAGGCATTCATGGTAAAGGCATGTGTGGTAAAGGCATGTGTGGTAAAGGCATGCATAGTAAAGGCATGCACGGTAAAGGCATGTGTGGTAAAGGCATGCATGGTAAAGGCATGTGTGGTAAAGGCATGCATGGTAAAGGCATGTGTGGTAAAGGCATGCGTGGTACAGGCATGCGTGGTAAAGGCATGCATGGTAAAGGCATGCACGGTAAAGGCATGCACGGTAAAGGCATGTGTGGTAAAGGCATGCATGGTAAAGGCATGTGTGGTAAAGGCATGCATGGTAAAGGCATGTGTGGTAAAGGCATGCATGGTAAAGGCATGCACGGTAAAGGCATGTGTGGTAAAGGCATTCATGGTAAAGGCATGCATGGTAAAGGCATGCATGGTAAGGCATGCGTGGTAAGGCATGCGTGGTAAAGGCATTCATGGTAAAGGCATGCGTGGTAAAGGCATGTGTGGTAAAGGCATGAGTGGTAAAGGCATGAGTGGTAAAGGCATGCGTGGTAAAGGCATGCGTGGTAAAGGCATTCATGGTAAAGGCATTCATGGTAAAGGCATTCATGGTAAAGGCATTCATGGTAAAGGCATGCGTGGTAAAGGCATTCATGGTAAAGGCATGCGTGGTAAAGGCATGCATGGTAAAGGCATGCATGGTAAAGGCATGTGTGGTAAAGGCATGCGTGGTAAAGGCATGCGTGGTAAAGGCATGTGTGGTAAAGGCATGCATGGTAAAGGCATGCATGGTAACGGCATGCATGGTAAAGGCATGCATGGTAAAGGCATTCATGGTAAGGCATGCATGGTAAAGGCATTCATGGTCAAGGCCTGCATGGTAAATGCATGCGTGGTAAAGGCATGCATGGTAAAGGCATGCATGGTAAAGGCATGTGTGGTAAAGGCATGCATGGTAAAGGCATGCATGGTAAAGCCATGTGTGGTAAAGGCATTCATGGTCAAGGCATGCATGGTAAAGGCATGTGTGGTAAAGGCATGCATGGTAAAGGCATGCGTGGTAAGGCATGCGTGGTAAAGGCATTCATGGTTAAGGCATGCATGGTAAAGGCAGGCATGGTAAAGGCATGCGTGGTAAGGCATGTGTGGTAAAGGCATTCATGGTAAAGGCATGCGTGGTAAAGGCATGCGTGGTAAAGGCATGAGTGGTAAAGGCATGCGTGGTAAAGGCATGCGTGGTAAAGGCATTCATGGTAAAGGCATTCATGGTAAAGGCATTCATGGTAAAGGCATTCATGGTAAAGGCATTCATGGTAAAGGCATTCATGGTAAAGGCATTCATGGTAAAGGCATGCGTGGTAAAGGCATTAATGGTAAAGGCATGCGTGGTAAAGGCATGCATGGTAAAGGCATGCATGGTAAAGGCATGCGTGGTAAAGGCATGCATGGTAAAGGCATGCGTGGTAAAGGCATGCATGGTAAAGGCATGCATGGTAAAGGCATGCATGGTAAAGGCATGCATGGTAAAGGCATTCATGGTAAGGCATGCATGGTAAAGGCATGCGTGGTAAAGGCATTCATGGTCAAGGCATGCATGGTAAAGGCATGCATGGTAAAGGCATGCATGGTAAAGGCATGTGTGGTAAAGGCATGCATGGTAAAGGCATGCATGGTAAAGGCATGTGTGGTAAAGGCATTCATGGTCAAGGCATGCATGGTAAAGGCATGTGTGGTAAAGGCATGCATGGTAAAGGCATGCGTGGTAAAGGCATTCATGGTCAAGGCATGCATGGTAAAGGCATGTGTGGTAAAGGCATGCGTGGTAAAGGCATGCGTGGTAAAGGCATTCATGGTCAAGGCATGCATGATAAAGGCATGTGTGGTAAAGGCATTCATAGTCAAGGCATGCATGGTAAAGTCATGTGTGGTAAAGGCATGCATGGTAAAGGCATGTGTGGTAAAGGCATGCATGGTAAAGGCATGCATGGTAAAGGCATTCATGGTAAAGGCATGCGTGGTAAAGGCATGCATGGTAAAGGCATGCGTGGTAAAGGCATTCATGGTCAAGGCATGCATGGTAAAGGCATGCGTGGTAAAGGCATGCATGGTAAAGGCATGCTTGGTAAAGGCATTCATGGTCAAGGCATGCATGGTAAAGGCATGTGTGGTAAAGGCATGTGTGGTAAAGGCATGCATGGTAAAGCCATGTGTGGTAAAGGCATGCATGGTAAAGGCATGCGTGGTAAAGGCATGCGTGGTAAAGGCATTCATGGTAAAGGCATGTGTGGTAAAGCCATGTGTGGTAAAGGCATGCATGGTAAAGGTATGCATGGTAAAGGCATTCATGGTAAAGGCATGCATGGTAAAGGCATGCATGGTAAAGGCATGTGTCGTAAAGGCATTCATGGTAAAGGCATGCGTGGTAAAGGCATGTGTGGTAAAGGCATGTGTCCTAAAAGCATGCATGGTAAAGGCATGCGTGGTAAAGGCATGTGTGGTAAACGCATTCATGGTAAAGGCATGTGTTGTAAAGGCATGCGTGGTAAACGCATTCATGGTAAAGGCATGTGTCGTAAAGGCATGCGTGGTAAACGCATTCATGGTAAAGGCATGCATGGTAAAGGCATGCGTGGTAAAGGCATTCATGGTCAAGGCATGCATGGTAAAGGCATGTGTGGTAAAGGCATGTGTGGTAAAGGCATGCATGGTAAAGCCATGTGTGGTAAAGGCATGCATGGTAAAGGCATGCGCGGTAAAGGCATGCGTGGTAAAGGCATTCATGGTAAAGGCATGTGTGGTAAAGCCATGTGTGGTAAAGGCATGCATGGTAAAGGCATGCATGGTAAAGGCATTCATGGTAAAGGCATGCATGGTAAAGGCATGCATGGTAAAGGCATGTGTCGTAAAGGCATTCATGGTAAAGGCATGCGTGGTAAAGGCATGTGTGGTAAAGGCATGTGTCCTAAAAGCATGCATGGTAAAGGCATGCGTGGTAAAGGCATGTGTGGTAAACGCATTCATGGTAAAGGCATGTGTCGTAAAGGCATGCGTGGTAAACGCATTCATGGTAAAGGCATGTGTCGTAAAGGCATGCGTGGTAAACGCATTCATGGTAAAGGCATGTGTCGTAAAGGCATTCATGGTAAAGGCATGCGTGGTAAAGGCATTCATTATAAAGGCATGCGTGGTAAAGGCATGTGTGGTAAAGGCATGTGTCCTAAAAGCATGCATGGTAAAGGCATGCGTGGTAAAGGCATGTGTGGTAAACGCATTCATGGTAAAGGCATGTGTCGTAAAGGCATGCGTGGTAAACGCATTCATGGTAAAGGCATGTGTCGTAAAGGCATTCATGGTAAAGGCATTCATGGTAAAGGCATGCGTGGTAAAGGCATTCATGGTAAAGGCATGCGTGGTAAAGGCATGTGTGGTAAAGGCATGTGTCCTAAAAGCATGCATGGTAAAGGCATGCGTGGTAAAGGCATGTGTGGTAAAGGCATGTGTCGTAAAAGCATGCATGGTAAAGGCATGCGTGGTAAAGGCATACGTGGTAAAGGCATGCATGGTAAAGGCATGTGTGGTAAAGGCATGTGTCGTAAAGGCATGCATGGTAAAGGCATTCATGGTAAAGGCATGCATGGTAAAGGCATGCGTGGTAAAGGCATGCGTGGTAAAGCATGCGTGGTCAAGGAATGCATGGTAAAGGCATGCATGGTAAAGGCATTCATGGTAAAGGCATGCATGGTAAAGCATGTGTGGTAAAGGCATGTGTCGTAAAAGCATGCATGGTAAAGGCATGCGTGGTAAAGGCATGTGTGGTAAAGGCATGTGTCCTAAAAGCATGCATGGTAAAGGCATGCGTGGTAAAGGCATGTGTGGTAAAGGCATGTGTGGTAAAGGCATGTGTCGTAAAAGCATGCATGGTAAAGGCATGCGTGGTAAAGGCATGCGTGGTAAAGGCATGCATGGTGAAGGCATGTGTGGTAAAGGCATGTGTCGTAAAGGCATGCATGGTAAAGGCATGTGTGGTTAAGGCATGCATGGTAAAGGCATGCGTGGTAAAGGCATGCCTGGTAGAGCATGCGTGGTCAAGGCATGCATGGTAAAGGCATGCATGGTAAAGGCATTCATGGTAAAGGCATGCATGGTAAAGGCATGCGTGGTAAAGGCATGCGTGGTAAAGGCATGCATGGTAAAGGCATGTGTGGTAAAGGCATGTGTCGTAAAGGCATGCATGGTAAAGGCATGTGTGGTTAAGGCATGCGTGGTAAATCATGCTCGGTAAAGGCATGTGTGGTAAAGGCATGCATGGTAAAGGCATGCGTGGTAAAGGCATTCATGGTCAAGGCATGTGTGGTAAAGGCATGCATGGTAAAGGCATGCATGGTAAAGGCATGCGTGGTAAAGGCATGCATGGTAAAGGCATGTGTCGTAAAGGCATGTGTCGTAAAGGCATGCACGGTAAAGGCATGTGTGGTTAAGGCATGCGTGGTAAATCATGCTCGGTAAAGGCATGTGTGGTAAAGGCATGCATGGTAAAGGCATGCGTGGTAAAGGCATTCATGGTCAAGGCATGCATGGTAAAGGCATGTGTGGTAAAGGCATGCATGGTAAAGGCATGCGTGGTAAAGGCATTCATGGTAAAGGCATGCATGGTAAAGGCATGTGTGGTAAAGGCATGCGTGGTAAATCATGCTCGGTAAAGGCATGTGTGGTAAAGGCATTCATGGTCAAGGCATGCATGGTAAAGGCATCTGTGGTAAAGGCATGCATGGTAAAGGCATGTATGGTAAAGGCATGTGTGGTAAAGGCATGCTTGGTAAATCATGCTCGGTAAAGGCATGCATGGTAAAGGAATGTGTGGTAAAGGCATTCATGGTCAAGGCATGCATGGTAAAGGCATGCATGGTAAAGGCATGCGTGGTAAAGGCATTCATGGTCAAGGCATGCATGGTAAAGGCATGTGTGGTAAAGGCATGCGTGGTAAATCATGCTCGGTAAAGGCATGTGTGGTAAAGGCATGCATGGTAAAGGCATGTGTGGTAAAGGCATGTGTGGTAAATCATGCTCGGTAAAGGCATGCATGGTAAAGGCATGCATGGTAAAGGCATGCATGGTAAAGGCATTCATGGTCAAGGCATGCATGGTAAAGGCATGCATGGTAAAGGCATGCGTGGTAAAGGCATTCATGGTCAAGGCATGCATGGTAAAGGCATGTGTGGTAAAGGCATGCGTGGTAAATCATGCTCGGTAAAGGCATGTGTGGTAAAGGCATGCATGGTAAAGGCATGCGTGGTAAAGGCATTCATGGTCAAGGCATGCATGGTAAAGGCATGTGTGGTAAAGGCATGCGTGGTAAATCATGCTCGGTAAAGGCATGTGTGGTAAAGGCATGCATGGTAAAGGCATGCGTGGTAAAGGCATTCATGGTCAAGGCATGCATGGTAAAGGCATGTGTGGTAAAGGCATGCATGGTAAAGGCATGCGTGGTAAAGGCATTCATGGTAAAGGCATGCATGGTAAAGGCATGTGTGGTAAAGGCTTGCGTGGTAAATCATGCTCGGTAAAGGCATGTGTGGTAAAGGCATGCATGGTAAAGGCATGCGTGGTAAAGGCATTCATGGTCAAGGCATGCATGGTAAAGGCATGTGTGGTAAAGGCATGCATGGTAAAGGCATGTTTAGTAAAGGCATGTGTGGTAAAGGCATGCGTGGTAAATCATGCTCGGTAAAGGCATGCATGGTAATGGCATGTGTGGTAAAGGCATGCGTGGTAAAGGCATTCATGGTAAAGGCATGCATGGTAAAGGCATGTGTGGTAAAGGCATGTGTGGTAAAGGCATGCGTGGTAAAGCCATGCATGGTAAAGGCATTCATGGTAAAGGCATGCATGGTAAAGGCATGCGTGGTAAAGGCATTCATGGTAAAGGCATGCATGGTAAAGGCATTCATGGTAAAGGCATGCATGGTAAAGGCATTCATGGTAAAGGCATGCATGGTAAAGGCATTCATGGTAAAGGCATGCATGGTAAAGGCATTCATGATAAAGGCATGCATGGTAAAGGCATGTATGGTAAAGGCGTGTGTGGTGAAGGCATGCGTGGTAAATCATGCTCGGTAAAGGAATGTATGGTAAAGGCATGTGTGGTAAAGGCATGCGTGGTAAAGGCATGCACGGTAAAGGCATTCATGGTAAAGGCATGCGTGGTAAAGGCATGCGTGGTACAGGCATGTATGGTAAAGACATGCATGATAAAGGCATTCATGGTAAAGGCATGCATGGTAAAGGCATTCATGGTAAAGGCATGCATGGTAAAGGCATGAGTGGTAAAGGCATGCATGGTAAAGGCATGCATGGTAAAGGCATGTGTGGTTAAGGCATGCGTGGTAAAGGCATGCGTGGTAAAGGCATGCATGGTAAAGGCATGCTCGGTAAAAGCATGCATGGTAAAGGCATGTGTGGTAAAGGCATGCATGGTAAAGGCATGTGTGGTAAAGGCATGCATGGTAAAGGCATGCATGGTACAGGCATGCATGGTAAAGGCATGTGTGGTAAAGGCATGCGTGGTACAGGCATGTGTGGTAAAGGCATGCATGGTAAAGGCATTCATGGTAAAGGCATGCGTGGTAAAGGCATGCGTGGTAAAGGCATGTGTGGTAAAGGCATGCATGATAAAGGCATTCATGGTAAAGGCATGCATGGTAAAGGCATTCATGGTAAAGGCATGCATGGTAAAGGCATGTGTGGTAAAGGCATGCATGGTAAAGGCATGCGTGGTAAAGGCATGCATGGTAAAGGCATGCTCGGCAAAGGCATGCATGGTAAAGGCATGCGTGGTAAAGGCATGCATGGTAAAGGCATGTGTGGTAAAGGCATGCATGGTAAAGGCATGCATGGTAAAGGCATGTGTGGTAAAGGCATGTGTGGTAAAGGCACGCATGGTAAAGGCATGCATGGTAAAGGCATGTGTGGTAAAGGCAGGCATGCATGGTAAAGGCATTCATGGTAAAGGCATGCATGGTAAAGGCATGTGTGGTAAAGGCACGCATGGTAAAGGCATGCGTGGTAAAGGCATGCGTGGTAAAGGCATGCATGGTAAAGGCATGCATGGTAAAGGCATTCATGGTAAAGGCATGCATGGTAAAGGCATGTGTGGTAAAGGCATGCATGGTAAAGGCATGTATGGTAAAGGCATGTGTGGTGAAGGCATGCGTGGTAAATCATGCTCGGTAAAGGCATGCATGGTAAAGGCTTGTGTGGTAAAGGCATGCGTGGTAAAGGCATGCACGGTAAAGGCATTCATGGTAAAGGCATGCGTGGTAAAGGCATGCGTGGTAAATCATGCTCGGTAAAGGCATGCATGGTAAAGGCATGTGTGGTAAAGGCATGCATGGTAAAGGCATGCATGGTAAAGGCATTCCTGGTAAAGGCATTCATGGTAAAGGCATGCATGGTAAAGGCATGTGTGGTAAAGGCATGTGTGGTAAAGGCATTCATGGTAAAGGCATGCATGGTAAAGGCATGTGTGGTAAAGGCATGCATGGTAAAGGCATTCATGTTAAAGGCATGCATGGTAAAGGCATGTGTGGTAAAGGCGTGCATGGTAAAGGCATGTGTGGTAAAGGCATGCTGGGTAAAGGCATGCATGGTAAAGGCATGTGTGGTAAAGGCATGCATGGTAAAGGCATTCATGGTAAAGGCATGCATGGTAAAGGCATGTGTGGTAAAGGCACGCATGGTAAAGGCATGCATGGTAAAGGCATGTGTGGTAAAGGCAGGCATGCATGGTAAAGGCATGTGTGGTAAATGCATGCATGGTAAAGGCATACGTGGTAAAGGGATTCATGGTAAAGGCATGCATGGTAAAGGCATGTGTCGGTAAAGGCATGCATGGTAAAGGCATGCATGGTAAAGGCATTCATGGTAAAGGCATGCATGGTAAAGGCATGTGTGGTAAAGGCATGCATGGTAAAGGCATTCATGGTAAAGGCATGCATGGTAAAGACATGCTTGGTGAAGGCATTCATGGTAAAAGCATGCGTGGTGGTAAAGGCATTCATGGTAAAGGCATGCGTGGTAAAGGCATGCATGGCAAAGGCATGTGTGGTAAAGGCATGCATGGTAAAGGCATGCGTGGTAAAGGCATGCGTGGTAAAGACGCTTTCATGGTTTGGGCTGCCTGATAGAGGCACACATGGGTTAGCCATGTGTGCCTCTTTCATACAACCAAAACACGGCATTATTAAGCACAATTTGTCTGTTTAGCAATTTGCAGGTGACTGAACAATAACTTGCAACCTTTACTTTCCTCCTTCTCTGCCTTCCCTGCACCCTTTCTTTTCCATTTCACTGTTACCTTGTCTCGCCCTCTTCCTTTACCTTTTCTTTATTTCACGTTTCAATTTTACTTGTTTTACGTTATTTCGATATGTTTTCTTTGTGTTTTGGGTTAGTTCATCACAAAAAAGTTGTGCTCTCCATCATTATATGAATGGCTTGGTTGTACAGGTTTTTGTGTATAATGGCTCATGTGCTTATGGTGATCACTAATAAAAGAGAGAGGGACCCCGAAACCAAAGGGATAGGGTTCCACAATTGACGCAAGTCAATAAGAAATTCCCTTTGGGCGAATTTACAATAGTACGTAGGTACTCACAAACATACAATAAGCTACCAACACCTCACATATCACAAGGAAGCAATGTAAACAGGTGAAAATTACAATATATGTGAAAACACTCTGGCAAAAATAAAGTATTAAAACAATTTATTGAACATACATTACATCAATTAAAAGCTAAAAATTGGGAAACACATACAGGACGGTACAATAATCAATAAAAACAACATTCCAATAAAAAGGAGTTCACAGGGAAAAAGGATTAAACTCAAACAAAAACCATTAATTTTGAGTTTCTCCTTAATTTGTAATCCCAGATTAGCTCCTTGGGCGTCGACGCGTTTCTGCGGTACAATCAATTTGATCCGCCTTCATCAGGACAGTGTATAGACAATGTTTCCCAAATATTTTCTGAAATTTAAATAAGATCAGTCTTAGGCATAGTTTATAGGCACAATAGATCTAGTTAAATGACAGAAATTTAAAGCCAAAGTCCTTAAAAAACGTAATGTATCCAGCTCTCTCTATAGACACACATAAACATTGCTTCCAGTACAAAGAAAAACATGCAACATAATCACATAAATATTACATAATCACATAAATATTAGGTTACTACATTTGTAGCCTAATCCCATAAGTTCATTGCATTATAGAAATAGGTTTAGGTTCATCATATTTGGAAATATTGTCAGGGACCCATCTATTCTTACCCAGATTGGGGACCAGGAACATATGATTTTCCATTGGTTGGCGAAAATACCCGATCATAATAAAACAGAGGTGGCAAGTACGGCGAGCAGTAATATATCACCTACCTCATGCAGAAGATAGATATAACAGTGTATCATAAGGGGTGTTCAGCCTCCTTATCTTTAAGTGGAGATATTCGTCCAGCGAATAGTCTTCTATATCTGTTCAGAATACCTAGTTATGAGAGGAATGAACATCCTATTTAGTTTGTTTCAAGGTTAAATATCCCTATTTCTTGGCCAAAACAATTGGTTTGTCGATGTACCAAAGTGGCAAGTGTCCAATCGAACTTTCAGCAGCTATTTATCCATACATATCCACTTACGGATTGGTTAAAACAGCGAAAAGCCTCTCTTATCTGCCGTGTTTTATAGGTTGTATATTATTTAAGTGAGCCTATTTTTATTGAGACTCATACATATAGAGGCATAAAGTCAGTGCTTGCCACTCAACTAGAGGAAGAAATGGGAAGCGTACCAATACTATTGCTGCCTGCCAATCAAATCAAGGTATAGCGAAAAGCATGGCGATATTATTACTAAGATAGATTTTCATATAGAATTCGCTATTTTCCCTTTTATACTTACTATTAAAATTAGTGACAAAACGCACTTATATTCCTTTCAATGTCGGAAAAGCATCCAGCTAGGTGACTGGAAGCTGAAAATAAAAGCATGCCATTACTAGCTGAATACCACCCAGATGATAACTGCTAATATACACACATCACTAGATATACTCACAGAAAGTTAAAAAGGCTGCGTCAAAAGCACGCGGTAATTATATAATAGGTTCCGGCTTCCACTTCTCAATAGAGCGTATTCAGGAATCGGTAACCATGCAGGAAAGGGTTCAAAGTTCCAATCCAAGGATACTCGCTACCAGAGGAAATTTCCTCTCTGTGGACCCTGCATAGTATGACAAATTGAAAAGGACTTTGTCACAAGCGTGCCCTTCTCGTAATGGCGCGTGTCAGTTAGTGCCCCCCATTTAGTTCAGTTACCTTTTGTATCTAATTACAAATTAAGGAGAAATTCAAAATTAATGGTTTTTGTTTGAGTTTAATCCTTTTTCCCTGTGAACTCCTTTTTATTGGAATGTTGTTTTTATTAATTATTGTACCGTCCTGTATGTGTTTCCCAATTTTTTGCTTTTAATTGATGTAATGTATGTTCAATAAATTGTTTTAATACTTTATTTTTGCCAGAGTGTTTTCACATATATTGTAATTTTCACCTGTTTACATTGCTTCCTTGTGATATGTGAGGTGTTGGTAGCTTATTGTATGTTTGTGAGTACCTACGTACTATTGTAAATTCGCCCAAAGGGAATTTCTTTCTGACTTGCGTCACTTATGGTGATCAGCCTTGAGAAAGCATTAGGCAATGCCAGTCACTTTTGGAGAAACACGTCTCAGCTGCACATTCTCTGACATCAGTCTATAAACCTGGTGCTCTAATAAAACAATCAAAGGTACAGAGAACTCTTTGGCCATTCATTACTGAGAAAATCACAAACTTCTCAGGCATTGCCTCTTTTTTTAGCTACTTCTGGCAGTTCTACCTCTGGAGCACTGAATACGAGTCCTGTCCAGGTCACGTGACCCCTAAAGGCTTACCCCTGCTCCTGCTGTCAGTGTGTAAGTGTCTTCAAAGACAAAGGGGCACCACTAACCATGTCCAATCTTCTAAAACACATGGGAGGCATGTTGTCACCCACACATCAATCAAGATTTATAAACACGGCATATCACCCATGAGGATCCCAAGGCGCTGGCGTTGCTAGCTGCTTCACGGAGAAAGCAGTGAAAAACAAGGCAAAAGTGTAATGTTGTATGAATGTCCCCACAAAGCACATGAAGCAAGGGTAGGAGAACTGCTTTCTTTATTCACTGTTTAACAACTTTTATTCTCATAGAGCGCCGAGCGTCTAACCCCCTCCAGCTACGGTCGCTTCTGTCCGTTAGCCTCTCTCGCGCGCTTTCCTTATACTCTACATGCATGCGTCAGTCTCCCGCTCTAGCTCCTGCGCAGCACGTCATCGCGCTGACCGCAGAAGGCTAGAGCCCGACACCACATATCTCCTCCTTTTACCATCAAACAATAATAATAAAGTCCAAACTTAAAAGTCACTCATCTCAAAGTCTTTAAATCGAGAGGGCAAGGTGACCGCTCTTCCGGCACGGGTGCGCCTTACCTCATTGGACTCTTCTCCGTTACCTCCTACAGGGGAACTCCTGGTGTCCACTTGAGTACCTTCTTCCATTTCCCCACCAGGGGTTCCGATGCTCCCTGCTTCTTCCAATGTCTGTGATTCTCTGTCCCTTTCATTGTCTTTGGCCACCAGTCTTTCCTCACATGTCTCCATCTCGTTCTCTCCGCCGGTTAGTTGGGGCTCTTCAGCCTCCTCAACCTTGACTGTCGGCCACTTCATGATTCTGTTGACTCTTGCCATGCGGTCCTGGGACCATACTCTCCCATCGCTGAGTAAGGCCGCTCTTCCACACACTTCTTGGACTTGCAAGGGTTTGCTATACTTGCTGTCGCCCTTCCTTTGGAGAGTCGGGAGTTTAACCCTGACCCACTCCCCTTTTTCCAGAAAGGTGTCCTTGGTGTTGTGCCGCTTATTGTAATGTGCAGCATACACTTTCTGAGCTTTTTCCAGATTGTGCTGTACCACTGCCGGCGACCATTTACTAGTCACCGTCTTCTCTCTCCACACCACATTGTCTCTGGTGAAGGGGAACCTGCCTCTCAGGATTTGGAAAGGGCTGTATCCTAGCCCCGCCGGGGTGATTCTGTAGGCCCATAACATGTTTTGGACCTCTCCTTCCCAGCCCTTCCCTTGCATTATGGCGGCTTGAATGGACCCCATCAACACGCGGTTGAACCGCTCTACCTGTCCATTACACGCTGGGTGATAGACTGTCGTGTGCTTAGATTTTATCCCGTTTCTGTTCATGTACCTGGTCCATTTGTCCGAAGTGAACTGTGGCCCATTGTCACTTAATATTGTCTTAGGTATTCCTTCTCTCAAGAACAGTGAGGTGAGAAATTTCAATACAGTATCCGTGTCCATGGTTTCCTGCACCTCGATTTCCGGCCATTTCGAGTATTTATCTACGACCACACACAGATATTTGCCTGTACCTCTGTTGTCGAGGACGGGTCCCAGGATGTCCACAGCAATATCTTCCCATGGGTTTTGGGGTCGGTCAAACTCTCCCAGCGCTGGTCTCAATGGCCTCAAGATTTTATCTGCTCCTTGGCACTGGCCGCATTCTCTCACTAGCTTTTCGATCTGAGTGTCCATGCCGGGCCACCAGTACATCTGTTTGACCCGGGCTTTCGTCTTCACGATACCTAGGTGCCCCTCATGAAGTTGGTTCAGCAGCGCTGGAATAATAGACCTCGGCGGTATCACTCTGTCCTCTCGGTACATGAAAATCCCTGAGTCACACAACGACAATTCTTCACGAACTTCAAAATGCTTTCTCAGGTCAACTTTGAGATTCCGCTTTTCTGGCCACCCTGAGATGAGATATTGTTTTACTTCCACTATCTCTTGGTCACTTTCATGCGCTTCGGTCCATTCTTGCCTGCTTATCACTGACTCCGCGTCGGCCATGTCGGCCACCATTTCATCCTCTCCTGGTGAGGTTACAGGTGCATCTTCCATGGCAGAGGCTCTGCTTAAGTAGTCTGCTACTTTATTCCGAGTCCCTGGCAGGTATTCTACATCATACGTATAGTCCAGCAGCTTCAGCGTCATCTTGGCAATGCGTGGTGTGGCTGTTTCGTGGCTGCAGGATGTCAGCACCTTGACCAATGGTTTGTGGTCAGTTTGTAGTTTGAACCGGGTGCCCCAGACGAATTGCCTGAATTTCCCCATGGCCCATGTGACGACAAGCATTTCTTTTTCGATGACGCTATATTTTTGTTCAGTGGGGGATAGTGCCCGGGACGCAAAGCTGATAGTCTCTACTGTGCCATCCCTCCTTTCTTGTGCGAGCACTGCTCCCAAACCTTTGTCACTTGCATCAGTTGTCAATATGGAGTTGCCTTTGGGGTCGTAGCCATGTAGGGGTACCGCCTCACTGATGTCCTTTTTCAAACCTTCGAACTCACTTTGTGCCTCTGCTTCCCATCTAAACGTCGACTTGTCCCTGATGAGCTGGCGAAGGTTATGAGTCTTGGTAGCAAAGTGTCTGACGAATTTGCTGTAGTATTCGGCCATTCCGAGGAATGACCGAACTTCCTCCTTGATGACTGGGGCTCTGGCATCACAAATGGCTCTCACATTCTGCCTTTTGGGAGAAATGCCGTGACTCCCTATCTCGTGGCCCAGGTACGTGACTGATGACATGCGTAGCTTACACTTGCTCCACTCCGCAGTGAGGCCCTTGTCTTGGAGAACAGTTAGCACTTTGGTTAGTTTACTGTCGTGGTCTTCTTGGTTTGTTCCCATGATCAGGATGTCGTCCTGGAAATACTGCACTCCTGGTAGGTCTTTAAACAGGCGATGCATTAGTTTCTGGAATACTGCAGCCGCAGAGGCCAGACCAAAGGGCATGCGGCGAAACTGATAGCACCCAAAGGGTGTGATGAATGAGGTGTATTTTCTGCTCGATGGGTGTAGGTCGACTTGGTGATACGCCGACGTGAGGTCGATGGTGGAAAACCATGACACTCCCTTCGTTTTCGCCAACATTTCTTCAATCCTCGGAAAGGGGAACTTCTCCACTATCAGGCACTTGTTGAGCTCCCTGAGGTCCACGCATAAACGGACTTTGCCGTTGGGTTTCCGGGCTACGACCAATGGAGCCAACCATTCGGAACTGTCAATCGGTTCTATGATCCCCTGGTCTTCTAACCTTTGGAGTTCCTGTTGGACCGCTTCTTTAATGGCGATGGGGATGTTTCTGACCTTGTGGGAGACTGGGCGGGCACCCTCCTTGAGTATTATCTTATGCACAAATTTTTCCAGCTTTCCTACCGTGCCTCCAAAGACTTTGGGAAAGGCCTGCTTCAGTTCATCTTGTTGGGGCGATTGGCTGTCTTCTGTCAGTAGGATCTGCTCTTTGCCGCCAAGATCTAGCTTAATCCCCAGGTCGCCTTGGTCTCTCCAACCTAGTACCGAGGGCCCCCTCTCCGCCACGTATAGCTTGCATGTGGCTGATCTGCCTCTGAATTCGAACTTCAGTGCGCGGAAACCCACTATGGGGATTGCGTTGCTGGTGTAAGAGATTGGACGGATATCTGGTGGGTGTAGCATCGGGCCCAGAGTGGGTACAAAGTCCTCTTCCCACACGGATCGCTGTACTATGGTCCACGGGGATCCCGAGTCGATTGCTATGTGTACCTTTACTCTGCCGATGAACATATCCGTGCGTGGCTTATCTGTGCGCTTGCCTGTCACGTTCAGTACTTGATCCTCCACACACAGGACCATGTCGTCGTCCTTCAAGTCATCTTCCGGCAGCTCTACCGACTGGGGTAGATCAATGCACTTCACCATGGCTTTCTTCCCCTTTTTGTGACACACCTTTTCAAAATGGCCGACTAGGCCGCAGAAGGCGCATCTGGCGCGAAACGCCGGGCACCGTTTGTCTTGCGCCGAGTGGGCCGTGCTTCCACACCTGTAGCACGAATATTTGTTGTCCGAGGGCTGCCTTCCTGGAGCGGGCAGTTTCCCTGTCCACCTCATGTCCTGTTTACATTCGCTTGTGGACCCCTTCTGTTTGTACGCTGCGGGAGCCTCGTCTATCTTCTTGACCATTAGTTTATGCGCATTTTCTCTTTTAGCCGCGTCTGCGCAGCGTTTCGACAGTTCTGCTTTTTTCACCATGGCTATGACGTCTTTGAGCGACGCTTCACCTTGAGCCCATAGTTTGTCCTGGACAGATTTGTTTGTTGTGTGCATGACTATCTGATCTTTGATGTACTCGTCCTGTAGCTGTCCATATCTACACGTGATTGCAAGGTGTCTCAGGGCGGCTACGGTATCATCTATCGACTCTCCTTCCTCCTGTTTCCATTGCTGGAAATTGTACCTGTCGCTTGATACACACACTGCTGGGCGGTAGATCTTCCAGCGCGTTATTGAAGACGTCAACGTCTGTGTCAGGCCTCTCTTTGGGTACTATGTTCGCGAACACTCGCACTCCCTCCGGGCCCAGGTTGTGTAGTAACAGCCTTTTCTTCCTAGCACTGGCGAATGGTTCACCGTTCTCATCTTCCAAGGCCTCCACGTAGTTCTTGAAGTACTCCCTCCAATCCTCCCCTTCATTAGGGGTTTCCCCCGGTCTGGGTAGGAAGGGGACGGGGCCGTGAGTGAAGTCGCCTGGTTGGCCATTCTAGGCTCTGTTCTGGATCCCTCTGTCTGGTTCCCCGGGCTGCCTGGTGCACTGGTGGAACTTTCTCCGATCGAGGCGTCTCCTCGGCCTCTGGGACTGCCCGGAGTGCTATTGTCAGCACCTTGTGTAGTGCTGGACGAAGGTGGACTTTCTTCCTCCGTCTCACTGTCCCTTCTGTCAGCCAGGGTCCTGGCTTAAGGCCTTTCTGTTCTCCGGGTCTGCACTGACCTTTTAATGCTTGTAGTCCGGCGCCGCTGTTATGCTGGTTACTCTGGATTTCCGCTGCTGCCATGCTCTATGGAGGAGAACACTGCTGCCTCGATCGGGTTGGCTTCGACCTGCTCCTGAGTCCGCGTGTTCTCGTTGCCGTTTCTCAGTGAAGCCGTGTGGAAACAGTGGGGTGATCCCAGATCTCGTCACCATTGTAATGTTGTATGATTGTCCCCACAAAGCACATGAAGCAAGGGTAGGAGAACTGTTTTCTTTATTCACTTTTTAACAACTTTTATTTTCATAGAGCGCCGAGCGTCTAACCCCCTCCAGCTACGGTCGCTTCTGTCCGTTAGCCTCTCTCGCGTGCTTTCCTTATACTCTACGCGCATGCGTCAGTCTCCCGCTGTAGCTCCTGCGCAGCACGTCATCGCGCTGACCGCAGAAGGCTAGAGCGCGACACCACAAAAAGCAGGAGAAAGCACTCAGAAAACGGGGATAAAGGCAGGAGATCATACTATAAAATGAAGAAAAAGCAGGAAAGCCATAAGAAAAATGGGGATAAGGATGGAAAAAGCGATAATAAACAAGGTAAAAGCAGGAAAGCATGCAGAAAAGCATTGAGGTTCAGTGCACTGCACTGGAAGGAAGTGATCTCCGATCTGCTCTGTGTTTGGCCCTTTGTGCATATAGATACACTCTCCGCTCCACAACAGGTGAAAGCCCTGCCACCTTGATGTTAGGGAGAACCATGGGAACGAAACTGCCACAATGGACCCGGACGAGGTCGACCAATGCTGACGTGTTACGTTCAACATATTCTTTGAACAAATCCAAGATGGGAACCTATGCTGATGAATGCAGATGATGGGAGGTATTCTGGACAGGGTCTTCAAAGAGTGTGACCAAGTCTTGGTCAAACAAAAGCGTCCGAAGTGGAGTGGAGCGAATATCTGACGATCCATTCGATGGTGACCCGCTGCGGGTCTAGATGAACAAAGGCGATAGGGTGACTGCTCAACGTCCCATAACGTCCATTACCAGAGCCCTGTCACATGTCAAACTGCTGCCCAGATGTTCTCCCGCTCCATAGGGAGGTCTCTCCACCCGACAGTCTTGAGAGTCCAACCATCCGAACCACACGTCTCTGAATCACCTGTACCCAGTGCAGGCACCTCTCCTTCACCCCGCAACCACTGCGACAGATCTCTTAGGGTGATTTGTGCGCCTCAATGAGCTGTGATTGTAAATATTCTAAATGTGTAACTTTTTATTCAACAAAGGGGGAGATGTAGTGTCTTGTGTATTGAGACCCCTCTGGTAGACAGCCAGTGGGGGAGCAACGAATCTGTGCTCTGTTCAATGTACACACAGCGCCCTTCGTCTCATCTACAAAGAGAAACCTCCCAAAAATCAAATTACTTCTGTTTGTTCAATCACAACTTGTTATCCTCTTCTCTCTCTGCTGAGTTCCATGTGATGCAATATCCAAGCCATTCAGAGCTCAGAGAGCATGAGTGTTGCCAGTGGCAAATGAATGGCAAGTGACCGACACGTATTATTATATTATTACAGCGAGGCTGGCGTCCTCAGTCGCACTCTTTGGCATGGTGACAGTTCCTGTAATCTTGACTAAGTTTAAAGTCTGCAAAGTAAAAGGCAAAATGAAAACTGTTATATAATGTTATGAAGACTTATAAAGCAGATTGGTGCCCCAGAAATGGGGCTTCCCAGAGCAAACCAGCTGCCAAGGTGATACAACAAAGAGCCAACACAGAAACGATTTATGCTGCACAAAGCAAGGCCTTCGGCTGCTTTCTAAAACAAAGATGGTTCTGAATATTCCATAGATGGAAAGGCAGGGAGTCCTGAAACCTGGAGCCATCTCTTGGAAAGAGAGACGTCTCATCCTGACTCTTTTGGTACGAGGCATAAAAGACAAATGCACGTTGGCAGAGCGGAGAGCCCTTGTAGGCATGAGCGGCTGCACCAGGGTTGCCAAGCCCGGTGCCCCCTGCTTGGAGCGGAGCCCTCGAAGGCATGAGCGGCTGCACCAGGGTTGCCAAGCCCGGTGCCCCCTGCAAGGAGCGGAGAGCCCTCGAAGGCATGAGCGCCTGCACCAGGGATGCCAAGCCTGGTGCCCCCTGCTAGGAGCGGAGAGCCCTCGAAGGCATGAGCAGCTGCATCAGGGTTGCCAAGCCCGGTGCCCCCTGCTAGGAGCGGAGAGCCCTCGAAGGCATGAGCGGCTGCACCAGGGTTGCCAAGCCCGGTGCCCCCTGCTAGGAGTGGAGAGCCCTCGAAGGCATGAGCGGCTGCACCAGGGATGCCAAGCCCGGTGCCCCCTGCTAGGAGCGGAGCCCTCGTAGGCATGAGCGGCTGCACCAGGGATGCCAAGCCAGGTGCCCCCTGCTAGGAGCGGAGAGCCCTCGAAGGCATGAGCGGCTGCACCAGGGTTGCCAAGCCCGGTGCCCCCTGCTAGGAGCGGAGCCCTCGTAGGCATGAGCGGCTGCACCAGGGATGCCAAGCCCGGTGCCCCCTGCTAGGAGCGGAGAGCCCTCGAAGGCATGAGCGGCTGCACCAGGGATGCCAAGCCCAGTGCCCCCTGCTAGGAGCGGAGAGCCCTCGAAGGCATGAGCGGCTGCACCAGGGATGCCAAGCCCGGTGCCTCCTGCTAGGAGCGGAGCCCTCGTAGGCATGAGCGGCTGCACCAGGGATGCCAAGCCCGGTGCCCCCTGCTAGGAGCGGAGCCCTCGTAGGCATGAGCGGCTGCACCAGGGATGCCCAGCCCGGTGCCCCCTGCTAGGAGCGAAGAGCCCTCATAGGCATGAGCGGCTGCACCAGGGTTGCTAAGCCCGGTGCCCCCTGCTTGGAGCGGAGCCGTCGAAGGCATGAGCGGCTGTACCAGGGATGCCAAGCCCGGTGCCCCCTGCTAGGAGCGGAGCCCTCGTAGTCATGAGTGGCTACACCAGGGATGCCAAGCCCGGTGCCCCCTTCTTGGAGCAGAGCCCTCATAGGCATGAGCGGCTGCACCAGGGATGCCAAGCCCGGTGCCCCCTGCTAGGAGTGGAGCCCTTGAAGGCATGAGTGGCTGCACCAGGGATGCCAAGCCCGGTGCCCCCTGCTAGGAGCGGAGAGCCCTCGAAGGCATGAGCGGCTGCACCAGGGATGCCAAGCCAGGTGCCCCCTGCTAGGAGCGGAGAGCCCTCGAAGGCATGAGCGGCTGCACCAGGGATGCCAAGCCCGGTGCCCCCTGCTTGGAGCTGAGCCCTCGAAGGCATGAGCGGCTGCACCAGGGTTGCCATGCCCGGTGCCCCCTGCTTGGAGCGGAGCCCTCGAAGGCATGAGCGGCTGCACCAGGGTTGCCAAGCCCGGTGCCCCCTGCTAGGAGTGGAGCCCTCGAAGGCATGAGCGGCTGCACCAGGGATGCCAAGCCCGGTGCCCCCTGCTTGGAGCAGAGCCCTTGAAGGCATGAGCGGCTGCACCAGGGTTGCCATGCCCGGTGCCCCCTGCTTGGAGCGGAGCCCTCGAAGGCATGAGCGGCTGCACCAGGGATGCCAAGCCCGGTGCCCCCTGCTAGGAGTGGAGCCCTCGAAGGCATGAGCGGCTGCACCAGGGATGCCAAGCCCGGTGCCCCCTGCTAGGAGCGGAGCACTCGAAGGCATGAGAGGCTGCACCAGGAATGCCAAGCCCGGTGCCCCCTGCTTGGAGTGGAGCCCTCGAAGGCATGAGCAGCTGCACCAGGGATGCCAAGCCCGGTGCCCCCTGCTAGAAGCGGAGCCCTCGAAGGCATGAGCGGCTGCACCAGTGTTGCCAAGTCCGGTGCCCCCTGCTTGGAGTGGAGCCCTCAAAGGCATGAGCAGCTGCACCAGGGATGCCAAGCCCGGTGCCCCCTGCTAGGAGCGGAGCCCTCGAAGTGATGGAGGGTCCCGTTCTACCATCTAACACCACCAGAAAGGAGAGTTCTGACAGCCTTAGTAACATGAAGGTCTGATGTGGGCCCTGCGTGATAAAAATCTGAAAACATGCTAAAATAACTAGCTTTCTCCATTAGTAAATAAATGTCTCAGGGCCCACTATGCATGCAGGCTTACAAACACACGTTTCTGTGCACCAAAATAAACAAGGTGAAAATAGGCCTTCAAAAGAGTGTTTAGCTTCACAGTCAGCTCCCAGACCAACACCCACACACACACACTTACCCTGGTACACGTGGTACAGCTTCCTGAAACCCCTGCTAACGTTATATTTTGAAACATAGCTTGCACAAGTATAAGCAGCAATTTCTAGCAATAAACAGCATCTATCATGGAAATTCACACTTTCAAATATGTAGAAATGTGCGTGACAGAAAAATGTCCTTTTTTAGTAATGTACAACATGTAACCATTGTGTTTAGAAAGAGGTTCCGGAAATATTCTCTTTCAAAGGTACAAGATGTTCTCTTTCAAAAGTACAAGATGTTCTCTTTCAAAGGTACAAGATGTTCTCTTTCAAAGGTACAAGATGTTCTCTTTCAAAGGTACAAGATGTTCTCTTTCAAAGGTACAAGATGTTCTCTTTCAAAGGTACAAGATGTTCTCTTTCAAAGGTACAAGATGTTCTCTTTCAAAGGTACAAGATGTTCTCTTTCAAAGGTACAAGATGTTCTCTTTCAAAGGTACAAGATGTTCTCTTTCAAAGGTACAAGATGTTCTCTTTCAAAGGTACAAGATGTTCTCTTTCAAAGGTACAAGATGTTCTCTTTCAAAAGTACAAAATGTTCTCTTTCAAAAGTACAAGATGTTCTCTTTCAAAAGTACAAAATGTTCTCTTTCAAAAGTACAAAATGTTCTCTTTCAAAAGTACAAGACGTTCTGTACGGAACATAATGTACTGAAAACATTTCCTTCCGGTGTCCAAAACACTTGTGGTTAAACCACCTGCACCGAAAGGCCAGGGGCCAGCGTCATCATAGAACCCTAGTTCCTCAAATTTGGGTATAACAGGCCCAACTGTCAAATCTGAAATCAGACCTTTCCTGCGGGTGCCCAGCTGCATGAGCGTGGAAGGATCTCTCGGCTAGCCGAAGACTATCTGACTTGGGACGTCGGCGCCTCACTCAGGTTGTGGATCTCCCAGGGCAGATAGCCCATCTCTCTCTCTCTCTCTAGATCTCTGACCCTTCAGCTATCTCTCTTCATAGATATATTCCTGTATGACAGGCTCTTTTTAACATAGGTAACTGGCCTCACTCTCAGCTGTTTCCAGACACTGAATTAGTAGCAAGATGTTATATCCTAGCTAATTCTTCTTGCGCCTTCTTTGGCCTGCCCACATAATTCAGGGCTCTGATAGAAATGTGCAATCTATGACAATGGACCTGTCTCAGATGATTGGCCCATAGACAGCTGGGTTCTATATTCTTGTATTCAGTAGTGTAGAATCTTTGATCATCTGTGTTTATGTTTTTTAAATACATTTCATTCCAGTATTACTTTGAGATATTTTGAGCATTAGTCATCCAGCATATTTACCAGACAGAGCGAAGTCTGGGTCATATTTAGAAAACTACATTGTTGCTTGAATTGATATGTATTTAGCTCTTTGTTTGTTAATTGAAAAATAAAGTGCCACTCCAACTGGAACGTCTGGTATCTTACATGTGTATTCCTTCTCTTACTCAGTGAAGTGCTGTGTTGGTGATGTGCGAATTTTAGCCACACCTAAAAGTGGTGACCACTGACCGAAGGGGTCAAGACCTTCCCCTTCACACGTGGCGCCCAACGTCTTCATCGTACCTGCCTGATCCATTCTGAGGAGGAATTCGGTGGTCTTCCACGAACCGCATTGGGTGTCCCCACCGCAGCCTCTTGCCTACCATTGGTGAGTCAAGGAACGTTTTATTTTTTCCCCTTGAGTCCCGGTGTTGGTTACTTGGCTGCGTGCGGGCCCTGTGCCTCGTTCTGGGCTAGACTCCTGACCCCCCCCCACAGAATTGCACATGGTCACGATCCAAGAACCCTCTGTGCTCCTCAGTGGTCACATTTTTCAACTTGTCATTACGATTTTCATGTCAATGGTTCTGCGCCTCATTTTTCTCTCACGTATCTGTTCTTAACAATTGCTGTTGTGGTTTGTGGTTTGTCGGTGTCAGACAATTCTCTCTCCGTCGGTTCCAGGCCGAGGAGAGTGCCTCTGTGGTTACTTCTTTGCTGTCAACTACCCCCAGGTTTATGATCCCTCTCGACAGTTTCAGTCTGTGAGCTGGGTGTGGTCCGGACATTACAGGTCCTGACTCGGGTTTGAGACCCACCCTGCCCCTTTTCTGTGGGCAGGTTTCTGATCCCTCTTCCAAGTCGAGTCTTGGGAGCTGGGTGTCCCCTGGAATTATCCAGGGTCGGAGGTTCTAGGTGCTCCACTGGGGGTCGTTTGACTCTGACTTTCACACTCTGGCATCCTTGCCACCTGCCTTTACCATTGGCTACTTCCCTTCACTACTTTGCTAAAATACTACACTGTCTTCTTTCTTTTTTTCTCATCGTCATGCCATAAATAATTTCTCTTTTCTCCCATTTCAATTCACTACATACCGTGCCCTTTCTACTTCTGCTTTTTTCACCGCCTTCGAATCCCCCACCCACCCCTCCCTTCACTCCACTTCTCAGCTTTACTGTCCACCCCTCCTCAATGCGGCCTCTGCCTTCGCTTTACTTTCCTCCGGACCTATTTTTACACGGTCTGGCTGTATTATTGTACATTTCCCTGTTGCTCCTACGGCCACCCAGCCAACGCCCACGGAGCCAGCGCCCCAGCCAACGCCCACGGACTTCCTGCCTTTCACACCAGCAGAAAGAGGAACTGCTCTGTGCTATCTGTGGTTCATTCCGCTCATCGCGGACTCACTTCCGCCGCTGGCGCAGCAGCGCCACTCTGCCTCACAGCTACCCCGAGCCCCCACCCGTCTATAACATTTAAACTCTACACACGTTCTACACACGTTCTCTCGCTCATCTTTTCTCCTCTTCCGTGCTCTTCCTTCATTCTTTTTCTCACCACCACTGCTACACTCCTCTCTCTCCCTATCCATACCTACCTCTTTCATCCACTCCACTCTGTTTTTCCCTCCCTCCTCTTCACATTTATCACACCCTTGCCCCACACTGCTACACTCCTCTCTCTCCCTATCCATACCTACCTCTTTCATTCACTCCACTCTGTTTTTCCCTCCCTCCTCTTCACATTTATCACACCCTTGCCCCTGCCTGTGCTTACATTGCTGCTGACATTATTTTACACTGTCTCTCTCTCCTATCCATACCTACCTCTTTCATTCACTCCACTCTGTTTTTCCCTCCCTCCTCTTCACATTTATCACACCCTTGCCCCTGCCTATGCTTACATTGCTGCTGTCACTATTTTACACTGTCTCTCTCTCCCCCTGCTATTACATCTCTACATTGGTGACGTTCATGTTCTTCCATGCTCTTAGTTATTTCATCTCTGCTCTTCCATTGCTGGAATTTATTACCCAGGTCGTGGATATCTTCAGGTTATTTATCACATTGTCAAATAGTGACACTTCTTGGTAATTGTTCTGACACCTCTTGGTACTTGTTCTGCTTTTCAAGTAGTGAACTTTAATTTCTACATCGTTCTTTTATTTCATATTGGTAATTGATCTGCTCTTCACGTAGTGACATTTAATATCTAGATCGTTCTTTTATATCTTGGTGATTCATCTGTTCTTCTACATCGTGTACTTCAGGATGCATCCTCTGTATGTCATCAGTATTTATTGTTCTGTCATTTGTTGATTATGTACTATGTTGAATATTGACCCTCTCAATTTTATGTTTTGTTCATTTGCCCTGCTCTATGTCACATGTGCTCTTGCATTCATGTGCTTTGTGTAAGTAGCAGCTGTGCTTTGTGACACCAATTCCCTTCCCTGTGACCCATTGTTCCCTTACTCATCTCTCTGCCCTGCCCCTCACCTAGGTACAGTGTACCACACGCCTTATAACTACCCCATTCCTCGCACGCCTCATTGTTCGCATTGCCTTTCCCACACTGCCCTTCCTTTCTCCACACATAGCACGCCCATTTTGTGCCAATCATTTGCTTCACAATTGATTGCCATCAGGGGGGAAGAAGTCATTCATCCTCTCCTGCCTCCCTACATCCCTTGCCTATACGTGTTATGCCTTACACCCGCCTATTTCCGTAATGTCCACTAGCCCCCCACACATTCACCAGTGTACCATTCAGTTCCTTCACGGCATACCTGACCTACTTCACAATTCCGCAACCAACGAATTCACATCCCTGACCGACAAAGACCGCACCATACTCAAAGACGCCTGGACGCTTTTAGGAGCTAACCTTACGCCAGGCACCCAACTTAATATCTCCACCCAAGCTCTTGATAACCTTCCAGACATATCTCTTACCCCACCATCCCCAGACACCGCTGCCCCTCAGCAGTTATACACAGAGGACACCTCTAGTTCTGGCTCTTCTACCCTATCTGTTCCCCACTCACTTCCCCCTGAATGCCCAGAGTACCCATATCACCCTGCTACCTCACCCATTCTCATCACTGACGACGAGTCTTCACGAGATTCAATTCTCACCATTAACGACGATTTTTCACTGGAATCAATACTGTCAGGTACCACATTTGAAATAGTATACATCCCACCGCCAGAAGGAAGAGGACCAAACTCTCCTCAACCATCCGGCCCCAACGAAGATACATTACCCCTTTTGAGAGCACTTCTGTCTGATCCCTCATAAAATCCTGGCCCCAGCATTCTGCCACACCTGCAGAGTCCATCACACTGCTCCAACTTTCACATAAGGGAATGTGCGATTATACCACTGATCATATCACCATATTCCTGATAAACAATAACGTTGTAGGCATTTCTGACGGCCACCCCTCTTGTTTCGTACACGTCACACCCCTCAGTAGCACTGTTCTTCTCTCTATATTTCGGGCACTCAATATCGATTACGCCTACCCTCGTCAAGTCACTCTATCTCTCGCACCAGCATTTTCACGCCCCGCCGAGCCTGTAGTAAAGGCTCTCCCACACAAGCAGTTCCACGCACCACCACCCCCATAGTAAAGGATCACAGCAGCACTCACTACACCTCTGCATCACCTGCCTATCAAATCACAGGAAACAAACCCCATGCAGGCTCTTCAGGCAGTTTACGATAAACGAATATTTGGCACGTCAGTGCATAGAACTCGAGAGTGGATCTATATAAGGATCCGCCTACTATCCCCAGGCCTTGAACTTCCCACTGTATTCGAGTCCTCCTGGCCACGGAACCCACTGCAAAGCAAAATTCGCGACGCCTTTGCCCGTCACAATCTTGAATTCCCTGACTTCTCCCCAGAGGGAAAATATAGGGGACCTGACGAAATAGATTTAAGATTCATACTCTACCACATCGTCTGTACTGAAGTAGGAGAAGAGCTCATCAGAGACCTGCCTCCTCCCGACTATAGTCCTGCACAAACTTCACAGTCCACAGCCCCCAGCCCTCACAACAACTAGGCGAAACGCACCCAGGCGTGGTCGCTCAGTCTCTACGGTATCCAACACAGGTTTGCAGCGACCATATAGGCTCTAAAATAGCTTCATGAATAAGATACAGAATCCCACCGTGTATAAGACACCTTACGGCTATCATATATATTTTATTGTGCATCTAGCAAATTTGGGAGGACCAGCAATCCTGTCAGGATTCTTCCCCAGACACCCACTCCAGTCTCAGATAGCAGACGCCTGCTTTGGTGGCCAACTCCAGTTCCCTGGTTGCACCCCCACACAAAATAGAGAGTTGCAAAAGGAGGTTTATGACCACGCCCTAGCAGGAGTAGCAGAAGAACTCGTGCCTGATCTCTAGAGAAGCGTGGCCAATACCCCACATTAAAGTCCCTGCCTTGCCGGCCCACAAATATCTTGTCATGGCAACACCACTCCAACATGTCCTGAAAACTTTCAGTGCACAAGAAAAACGCATACTCAAACACTGTAGGGAGCTTCACAAATTAACCAAGAATATGGATTATCCGTGGCCCTCTGAAGGTTCTTTTGACGTAAATACTCTCGAGCACGCCACCACGTTCCTAAACACCAAATATTCTGGAGCCAGATTACAAAAAAGGAAAGAAACCTTAGCTCTCTGGCGTATTTTTAAAGAAAACACGCAAGAGCACCCTGCCACCCTGCCCACTGCACCTTTTGCGCCCCCACCATATCAGGCCAATGGCATGTACCCTGCCCTAGGATCAACGAAGAACAAAGAACTAGATTTACAGAGCACAACTAACTCCTTACCCACTGTCGGATACGATCAACTCCCGAGTGACCTCTTTTCCACACCCGAACACCCTCCACCAGGTGGTGACGGTAGTACTGCCTCATCGCCGCCACCCGGCATCAGCAGTGGCCCACTGCTCCCCGTCACAGGTCCAACCACCACACCCGTCACAATGCAAGCCCCAGTCAGTCCCCTCCACGTAACCCCTGCCGCCGGTGGCAGTCCAACACTGCACGCCACAGTCCCAGGGCTGCCAGGACAAATAAGTGCGCAGTTTTCACTGCAACTGAACCCCACCCCCGTTCCAGCCCTACCGGGTGAGGAGGAGGACGAAAATGCGGACTGTAGGTCCATCGCCTCATCAAATAATTCACACGCGTCATCACACCACTCCTCTCGCCATGCACTCCCGCACTACCATGATCTCAACAGCCACTGCGAGACCATTGCTCCACCACCCCAGGAACAAGGGCCCACCTTACGAGACAGCATACCATTCGGCGGTACAAGCACAGGCGAATCACTGATGACATTCTCCTCAGTTCACCAACAGAATAAGGATAGAGAGTTACAGGACCAGCCGGCACCCTACGTAGTCCACTATGACGCATGGAGACCGGCCACTGAACTCAACAAAAGTTTGGAGTGCAGTCCCAAAGGGGATGCTAGAGCAGACCGATCCTCAAGCGAGCATGAAGAAATAACTCAGCTACTCCGACGCACTTCATGTAAGTTAGAAGAAATAAGCGACAGATTCTCAGACTCCCTCAGGCTTACCCGTCCAAAAACACCACTCACCCAGCATACAAAAAATACCCCACCGCAGCCCCATGAATACTCAGACGTCTTTGAACATACTGAAGGGAATGAGGACCTATGCCATACTCAACAGTACACTGCCCACTTCCCATCCACACCCATGCCAAAAGCAGCCCCATTTCAAGAGGCAAGAGACGATGGAGGCCTGACGGAAGTACTATGCCATCGGACCCCCTCCCCTTGCCGTCAGGCAGCTGCACCAGACCATACACCCACACCTACTGGCCGAATACAGGTCCATTTCACACCCCCGGGCATACCATCTCGGCACCATGCGCCTGTAACAGATCCGTTTACCCTACCATCCACCACAACTATGATAGGCTCCCCCAGCCAGTCACACTTCTCAACATTGACAAAACAATTAACAAACCCATCCCTTGATAGTCAGGAATTACCAACAGGGGGTCCAGAGAAGAAAAAGAAGAAAAGAACAACAGAGGCAGAAAGACTAACTGTGTTAGGAACACACGGACGTCCAGAGGACATCGCATACGATGCCCCCGGCAATGACGCTCCCATCAAATACCAAGTCACTGGCACTGCCTCCATGCGAAATACTCGAACTAGAACAGGCAATGGCATGTTCCTTAGCAGACCTTGTGCCCTGCGGGACAAGGACCTTACCCCCAACCAAATAGTGGAGATAGGCGAAAATTCAGATTTCGCTGTCATCCCCTTCACAGACAATCTGGCCGGATGGACAGAGTCCCTAGCCCCACAGATGATCCCATGGCCAAGGGAAGGGTCTTTCGAACCGCAGCATATGGCCACAGCTGTAGAATGTATCCTAGAGGGTGTAGGGGATGAAGACTGGGACTACGACTATATGCGAGCCAGTCTTGAAATTTGGCAGAAATATGCAATAAGATATGACACCACAAGACCAAAGTATCCAGGTGTAGGGATTAGTCGCCAGATGCCGCTGATATACAAAACACCAGGGGCCCCCGCGATATACAATTGCTGGTCTTATGCAGAAAAGGAAGCCATTAAAAAGAACCTTCCACCCCTCACAGAGGGTGCCAGCAAATGGATAGTGGCCCTAGAGAAGAACACCACAGGCACCAAACCAGGGATTGGAGACATGAAAAGTTTGCTTATATCCATCATGGGAGGGGAAGCAGAAGAAATATTCACAAGTATCAGTAGAGGACTAATAACCATGAACGAGACAAAATATGATGGGGAACCATTTGATAAAATAAGGGCGGCAGTCTGGACTAAGTTGAAATTAAAATACCCTGATGTTCCCGACATTGGGTCTCTCATGTCTCTGACTATGCAAACAAATGAGGACCCTATTAATTTCATTTCTAGAATGAAAGAAAAATGGCATCAAGAGCTAGGTGACTCCTGGAATACAACTGGAGGAAATAGCAGGCTCTTTTACCACATGGTTAAGAGGGGATTGCCAGACGACGTGCAGGAGAAATTAGATGGGGTAGTAGCCATGGAAGCAAAACCATGGCCTGAAATACAGGACCACATCATACATTTCTGCAAAAAGAAAATAGAACAGGAAAAAAGTAGACAATTAGCCATTGAAAATGCAGCCGCAAAGCTAGTACAGCAGAAGCTTAATAAGAAAAAGGATACAGTGGACAATCTCATGCTGGCGGCACCAGTCAGCCAAATGACAGCTGTCACCACCTTTCCACAGGACGCTCGAAATGTCCTCGCCAACAATCCCCAGCCCACTCCACAGCAAGTGCAGCAGCCTGCCGTGCAGTATGCGCAAGCACAGCCGCAGCCGCCACAAATACAACCAGCCATACAGTATGTACAGACTTCACCACAGCCAGCCATACAGTATGTGCAGACTCCACCACAACAGACAGTACAGTATGTGCAAGCCCAGCAGCAGCCCACAGTGCAGTACATCCAACAACAGCCCCCGGTGCAGTATCTGGCACCACAACCGGCCTACAGTAATGACCAACATCAGTATTACAACAACAATAGAAATACCGGGATGCAGGGAAGGGGCAATGGACAGCAAAGGGGCCAACTACAGTCAGGCCAACGTACATGCTTCTATTGTCACAAGGTGGGACACCTGCAAAAAGAGTGTCGCTCTAGGATTCGAGACCAAGGCCAACAAGTTATGGGTCCCGCCCAGCAAGCACCCCTGCAGTTCCAACCACAACAACAAATGTATGCTCAGGCACCCCAGATGGTGTATGCTTACGCCCAACAAACACCACAGCAGAATATGCAGCTAGCACAGCTCCAGACACCTGTAATGACCCAAGCTCAACAGCAATCCACAATGATGCAAGTTCCCGTGCAACTGCAGCAGCAGTCACCCTCATACCAAGTGATGCCCCAAGCCCAAGCTGCCCCACCACCCGGTGGTGTGGTAGTCACTTCCAATAACCCATTTGCACAAGGCACCATCCAGCAATACTCACGCTAGGACAGCCCACAGACAACTCTTGTGTGCCCAGTTTTATCATGCATCATGAGCGGTGAAGATGACCCCACCGTCCTGGTCACGATAAATAACAAAACATATAGCTTCCTCATTGACACAGGCGCCACGTACTCCTGCATTACAGGCGGACACCTGCCTATTTCTGATCAAGTAGCGGACACACAGGGATTCTCTGGGGCAATAGCAAGGGTCCCCTTTACAAAGCCAGTACCTCTGCAAATAGGAGACCGGGTGCTGGAGCAACAACTGCTTTATTCACCACACTCTCCAGTCAACCTTTTAGGGAGAGACCTAATGGCTAAACTGAACATGACTATTCACTTCCATGAGAACGGAACAATGGTTTGCTCAATACCAGGCACACCCTTAGCAAGAATGATGGCACTCACTGCTCAATCTTCCCTGACAGATCAAATGAGGGCTCGCCCTGTGGATGAACAAGCGTTCTCCACTGCGGTACACATCATTGTAGCCAACACACCTGAACTGCACCAGCGCACTGTCCAGCTCCCGAAGGAATTTCTCTTTCGTCCGGAGTCCCAGCACTTTCAGATATGGGACAACAGCATGATCCTAGGCATACGTGCTCTTCACATTACACCTACATACGGGGCATTCATAGCAGGAGACGACAATATGCGCTCATGGGCCTGTGTGATTTTCATTGAACCCGGACACCAAGTGAGGGACATTACAGATGAACAGCTCTTTGGTGATCCTGACAACTATCCAATAACAGAGATTGTCTACGAGTATGAGGTACCTCTGTCAGCGACAGTGGAAAAAAGAACACCCACTGCCCCGCAGAAATATAACTCAGTGCGTGAAGCTGACTTAGCCCAAGTCCCGCCACACCTGTGGACCACCGGTCCTAATGATGTGGGCCTCATCCGTTCTGCTACTCCCTTTAAGATAACACTGAAACAAGGCGCGATCCTACCCAGAATAAAACAGTACCCACTTTCCAAGGAAGCAGAGGAAGGCATTGCCCCAACAATACAAGCCCTGCTGGATCAAGGAGTCATATACCCATGTGTATCTCCAGTTAACACCTGTCTTTTTCCTGTGCGCAAGGGCAAGACCAATCAGTGGCGTCTAGTTCATGATTTGCGCTCAATTAACAACATAGTGGTACCAGAATTTCCCATTGTCCCAGACCCTTCCGTCATCCTCACCAATGTTCCCCCGAATGCACAATACTTTTCAGTGATCGACCTGAAAAATGCGTTTTTCAGCGTCCCCCTTCACCCAGACAGTCAGTACCTATTGGCTTTCGTATTCGGCGGGGTGCAAATGACTTACCGGCGTTTGCCTCAGGGGTACTGTGAGTCCCCGAGCGTATTCAACAGAGTCGTCAAAGAGGACTTATCGAACTTCCAATGTCACAGTACCTTACTGCAGTATGTCGATGACATTTTGCTCTGCAGCACTACAGAATCCCAGTGCAGAACTGATACAGTCTCTCTGCTCACCACACTAGCTCACAGAGGCTACAAGGTGGACAAAAACAAACTTCAGTACTGCCAAACAGAAGTACAATACCTCGGTCAGTTAATATCAGCATCAGGGAGACGGGTCACGCCAGACAGAGTTGAAGCCATCAAAGGGACATCAGAGCCCCAAACTGTCAAAGACATGCAAAAGTTCCTAGGATTAGTGAACTATGTCCGCCAGTGGGTCTTTGATTTTTCCACAATAACTGCCCCTTTGTTGAAAGCAGTTAAAGCAGCCAAAGACAGACGCAACAAAATAGACTGGACACCTGAAATGACAGCATCCTTTAAACAGCTCAAAGATGAAATAACAAACGCACCAGTGTTAGGCACACCTGACTACACAAAAGAATTCTACCTCTTTACCCACTGCAATGGCCAGGTCATGACTGCCGTCCTCACTCAGAAATACCCAATGGGCCACAAGCCCCTTGCTTACTTCAGCGGAATGCTAGATTCCGTCATGAAAGGTCATTACCCCTGCGAGCAAGCTCTTGCTGCAGCAGCCTTCGCAGTGGATAAAAGCACACCCATTGTCATGGGATCCCCTTTGACACTGTACACTGAGCACGCTGTCTTTGCCATAATTCAGAAAGCTAAAACAACATTGACAACACAAAGAGTGTCAGGTTATGAAGTCATACTGTCATTGCCCACCCTGAAGGTTGTCAAATGTCACACAGTCAACCCAGCCACATTCTTTGCCCATCCCATTGCCGCATCCGATGATGACACCCATGACTGTGCCACATATTGCCCCGATGAATCAGGAGCAGCAAAAGAGGACCCCCTGCCAGACAGCACTGTATATTTTGTAGATGGGTCCTCCACAATAGACCAAGAAACAGGGATCAGATACACAGGAGCCGCAGTGGTTAGGGCTCAGCATCATGAGTCCTCTGACTCCCTAGACATTGTACAACAAATTACATTGCCATCGCACTACTCCGCGCAAGCCGCTGAACTAGTGGCACTAATTGCCGCTTTAAACAACGGGGCTGGTGACCGCATCACTGTATACTCAGACTCTGCATATGTCACAACAACGACACACTCAAGCATCTTGCGCTGGAAACGGCGCGGGTTCCTCAAATCAGATGGAACACCAGTATGTCACAAACAGTTGTTGGAAGAACTAATAGAAGCCCTGTCACTTCCAACAGAGGTAGCCGTTGTTAAATGTGCTGCTCACACGAATGGACAAGACTTTGTGTCCAGAGGCAACGCTCTGGCAGACTGGGCAGCCAAAGCTGCAGCCAGACCCCCCCTTCCTTTCACTGAGCATGACCCACACAACACCCCAATTTTACTTGCCCAAGCGGTAACACCAACAGAACAGACAAAGACAAACGAAAACAGTGTACCCTTAACACCACACACAGACAACAACGACACAAACACCACCAAGGACACTATTGATCCAAATGCTTCCTGCCCACTCGATGACACACAACAATACGATTTCATTGCCCAATTGCATCTCAGAGAGATACAAGAAAGTGCACCACCACAAGAGAAAGAGTTATGGAAAAAGAGGGGAGTACAGCAGGACCCTGCTGATTTTATTTACAGACAGACCATGTCCGGAAAACCCGTCATGCCACAAGCCTTACTGCAGGTAGCGTTAGATCAACTTCACCTTCCCGCACATGTCTCCCGAGATAACATGTCCACCACATTACAAGCAGACTGGTTCATTCCCAATGCTTATGAACTAATACAGCTATTTGTTAACAAATGCATCATTTGCCAACAGTATTCCCCAAACCCAACTCTCAAAACTGTTGCCTCCACTATTCCTAAACCTTCTGGCCCATTCAAAGAACTCCACCTTGACTATGTCGACATGATTGATCGGTGCCAAAATTACCGATATCTCATTGTGGTAGTATGCCCCTTCTCACGGTGGATCGAAGCTGGACCATGCGTCCACTGCGATGCCAAAGCAGCAGCCACATTCCTGCTCCGTGACGTCATCTCCCGATTTGGAATTCCTTCCGCCATCAGGACTGATAACGGAAGCCATTTTTCAAACGCCATCTTCTCCTCTCTCACCACAATGCTAGGCATCAGACACAAGCTGACATCCGCTTACCACCCCCAAAGCAATGGCATTTGTGAGCGCCTCAACGGTTTACTCAAAACCAAAATAAGCAAAATTAGCGCCACCATTGGCAAAAAGTGGCTCTACTGTCTCCCACTGGCCCTCTTCTCATTAAGAAATTCCCCGAGCTCGGATCACCACCTCACCCCCCACCAACTTGTAACCGGACGATCCATAAATGTAGCAGTCCCTCCCAGCAGGCCCAAAACTGATAGCGAGTCATCCTCTGAGATTGTTAAGGCTGAGCTTTATGACTTCCTGTGCACACTAACCCGCGCTGCGCAGTTCCTCTCTGTCCAGGTATCCAAAAGGAAGGAGAAGGGCCCCATCGATCCTGAGCTCCCACCAATCCGTCCTGGAACTCTCGTCTTCATCCGGAGGCACGTCAGGCGTTGGAAAGATCCTAAGTTCGACGGACCCTTTGAAGTGATTGACTCTTCTCCAACTGCCATCCGGATAAGCGAAAGGAAAGCATGGATCCACAGGAGAGACGTCCGCTTCGATCCTGCACCTGCGCAGCAACAGCCAATGGACTAAAAGAGGGAAACAACATGGCCATGATCCCCCTGAATGAGGACGACGACTTCCCATCCACCGTTCCATCCATCATTGAAGAAGAAGAAGAAGAAGACGTCCACGAATATAGCGCCTATGAAGCAAAGTTATGTATACTCACTGTTCTTATGTTTTGTATTATTGTTGGAGTGGCACTAGCAACATTCAACTGGTATATCTTTTTTCTTGCTGTAAAAAGTTATAGTGATAGAAGCAGCCAAGGTGCCTCACTGCCTATTGTTCCATCCACTGTACCAGCGGTCACACTCAAACAGCAGAAAGCACCACACAGCACACTAGGTCCTGAGCTCCCGGAGAATAGCATTGCTAGCAGCACGTCCATTAGTATGCACCCTGAACTCTCACCCGGTAGCCCAGAGGAAAGGACTAGTCCCTGGAATACAGCTACCAACGCCACAGAACGAGCATCCCGTCGACACCCTCCCCGCCACCATAGACCACGTAGATTTGCCTTCGCCATACCCCCATACATGACAAAGTCGAAACCCCGTATCCCCTCCCCGTTTGTCCCCGGCACCCATATAGACACAAGACACAAGCCCAAAGGAATGTCGCTAAAAACATTCCAACATCTCGTGCAAATACAAGAAGGCCTAGGGCCCATGCTCAGCCTACCCCAAATAGTAAGGGACCATTCAGTCCACTCCTCTATGGTAGACAACTCCTGGTACAGGGACATGACAGCAGTTGGGAAAATAGTAACAAATGAGTCTTGCTACGTATGTTCCTACATTCCCCATGCAGTAGGGGCTGACAGACTGATTTTTCCCAAGGAAGTTCCACCGCACATAGCCATATGCCTTCTTCACTTGTACCTCTGCCGGATAAAAGGGCAGATTCGGGTCCTTTCAGCCCGAAAGGAAGTACTCTTTGTAAACACCACTACATGGGATTACATTTACACTGTGCACAAGGTTGTCACCGACCTAGCTGAACTCGGGGAGGAATTCAAAGAAATGCGAAGGACAGGGGTACCGGACATGGATTGGCAGGAACAGGGCATTAGGAAACGTGGGTACATAACAAACAACACACCCCGGACAGGATGTGATCTATCATATAAACACCCACACCCACCGGGCCAACACCACTGCCCATGCAAGGATAGGACAATGCTACGCCTCCTAGCGCAGGTCTACCTTAACAACAAGTGGCAGAGCCCCGGAGGGTTTTGGTGTAAGGCGGCAGCCTTGGGACCCCCTTGGGCGGACTGGAACGAAGGGGAAAAGTGTGGTCAAATATGGGCTGAGGAAAGCGGGAGGTACACGTGGAGTGGGGAAGGAATGCCAGAACATAAAAAAGGATTCAAACTGAAAAACCCTTCTCTTTGTTTCATAGGAAATGGCTCGGTGGCTGTTGGGCACAACACAGATTGTAATTCCACGATTTTCAGCTTCGACATGCAGTTCGGCACCACTACTCTAATGGATTATTACTGGTCTTGCGGAGAGCACCTCTATCCCCAACTACCTCCTCAGTGGCTCGGACTGTGTACTTTGGTAACTTTGCATGAAATTCATCTGGTCGTACCAGCATCAAATGCTTCCCACATCCTGTCACATCCAATGACAGGTGACCTGACATTCCTCCATCGACACCGGCGAGCAGCAGAGTACTTTGCAGGAGAAGCCCGTGGTAAGGTCCCAGAAGAGTTCCGCCTCTTTAGCGAGGCCCAGCTTTTCTTCGGAGGGGCATTCCCAATGTTTCAAACTCAAGCTACTGCCCGTTGGCTGGAAGTAACCCGCTATGAGGTCATGAAAGCAATAAATAGCACCAGAGATGGCCTAAATGCAATAAGGGAAGAACTGCGCCCATTACGACTAATGGTTCTGGAACATCGTTACTTCCTTGACATGCTAACGGCCAAAGATGGAGGTCTGTGTCATCAAATAGGAAAATCCTGCTGCACTTTCATACCTGGAAACGACGAGGACAACGGATCCATATCAAGGGCCATTGAGGAGTTGACTAACTTGGGAAAAGAAATGATCGAGGAGGAAGGTGCCCCTGCAGACATTATCCCAACGGACTGGTTCGACTTTGATTGGATGCCCTCCTGGCTAACTGCTATTCTAAAGCTGATGATACCTATAGTCGGGATTATGGTCTTTCTGTGTTGTGCCTTTCAGCTGGGGAGTCACTGTATCAAGAGATTGAGTACAAAAGCGGTAGGGATGAATTATGCTAGGACAGGGATTTACCAGACACCAAAATATGAAGACATAGACCGGGCTCCTGGGGACGGGAATGGAGAACAGGTACAAATGATTGAGTTAGGACAATGTAGTACACATCCCGCACCACCTGACACACACTCTGGAGTACCATCAGCCCCACCTCTTCCCCCAAGTAGAGACACACTGAGCAACGACACTACAGCTACTCAGTATGAGCGCCTGCTCAACAAATCAGGTCAACAGTATATCCAACTACTAAGGTCAGACGAAAATGTTGCACGTCCAACTAGTTTTAAGTGCTATGTCAATGACATGCCATGGATTCCACCATTAGCAGAAAATTCATCAAAATACTCACTTAAGAGTGTGTTCATAAATGAACAAGAGGGGGCAGATGATGGAGGGTCCCGTTCTACCATCTAACACCACCAGAAAGGAGAGTTCTGACAGCCTTAGTAACATGAAGGTCTGATGTGGGCCCTGCGTGATAAAAATCTGAAAACATGCTAAAATAACTAGCTTTCTCCATTAGTAAATAAAGGTCTCAGGGCCCACTATGCATGCAGGCTTACAAACACACGTTTCTGTGCACCAAAATAAACAAGGTGAAAATAGGCCTTCAAAAGAGTGTTTAGCTTCACAGTCAGCTCCCAGACCAACACCCACACACACACACTTACCCTGGTACACGTGGTACAGCTTCCTGAAACCCCTGCTAACGTTATATTTTGAAACATAGCTTGCACAAGTATAAGCAGCAATTTCTAGCAATAAACAGCATCTATCATGGAAATTCACACTTTCAAATATGTAGAAATGTGCGTGACAGAAAAATGTCCTTTTTTAGTAATGTACAACATGTAACCATTGTGTTTAGAAAGAGGTTCCGGAGATGTTCTCTTTCAAAGGTACAAGATGTTCTCTTTCAAAAGTACAAGATGTTCTCTTTCAAAGGTACAAGATGTTCTCTTTCAAAGGTACAAGATGTTCTCTTTCAAAAGTACAAAATGTTCTCTTTCAAAAGTACAAGATGTTCTCTTTCAAAAGTACAAAATGTTCTCTTTCAAAAGTACAAAATGTTCTCTTTCAAAAGTACAAGACGTTCTGTACGGAACATAATGTACTGAAAACATTTCCTTCCGGTGTCCAAAACACTTGTGGTTAAACCACCTGCACCGAAAGGCCAGGGGCCAGCGTCATCATAGAACCCTAGTTCCTCAAATTTGGGTATAACAGGCCCAACTGTCAAATCTGAAATCAGACCTTTCCTGCGGATGCCCAGCTGCATGAGCGTGGAAGGATCTCTCGGCTAGCCGAAGACTATCTGACTTGGGACGTCGACGCCTCACTCAGGTTGTGGATCTCCCAGGGCAGATGGCCCATCTCTATCTCTCTCTAGATCTCTGACCCTTCAGCTATCTCTCTTCATAGATATATTCCTGTATGACAGGCTCTTTTTAACATAGGTAACTGGCCTCACTCTCAGCTGTTTCCAGACACTGAATTAGTAGCAAGATGTTATATCCTAGCTAATTCTTCTTGCGCCTTCTTTGGCCTGCCCACATAATTCAGGGCTCTGATAGAAATGTGCAATCTATGACAATGGACCTGTCTCAGATGATTGGCCCATAGACAGCTGGGTTCTATATTCTTGTATTCAGTAGTGTAGAATCTTTGATCATCTGTGTTTATGTTTTTTAAATACATTTCATTCCAGTATTACTTTGAGATATTTTGAGCATTAGTCATCCAGCATATTTACCAGACAGAGCGAAGTCTGGGTCATATTTAGAAAACTACATTGTTGCTTGAATTGATATGTATTTAGCTCTTTGTTTGTTAATTGAAAAATAAAGTGCCACTCCAACTGGAACGTCTGGTATCTTACATGTGTATTCCTTCTCTTACTCAGTGAAGTGCTGTGTTGGTGATGTGCGAATTTTAGCCACACCTAAAAGTGGTGACCACTGACCGAAGGGGTCAAGACCTTCCCCTTCACAGAAGGCATGAGTGGCTGCACCAGGGTTGCCAAGCCCGGTGCCCTCTGCTTGGAGCGGAGCCCTCGTAGGCATGAGCGGCTGCACCAGGGATGCCAAGCCCGGTGCCCCCTGCTAGGAGCGGAGCCCTCGAAGGCATGAGCGGCTGCACCAGGGATGCCAAGCCCGGTGCCCCCTGCTAGGAGCGGAGCCCTCGAAGGCATGAGCGGCTGCACCAGTGGTGCCAAGCCCGGTGCCCCCTGCTAGGAGCGGAGAGCCCTCGTAGGCATGAGCGGCTGCACCAGGGTTGCCAAGCCCTGTGCCCCCTGCTTAGAGCGGAGCCCTCGTAGGCATGAGCGGCTGCACCAGGGATGTAAAGCCCGGTGCCCCCTGCTAGGAGCGGAGAGCCCTCGAAGGCATGAGCGGCTGCACCAGGGATGCCAAGCCCGGTGCCCCTACTAGGAGCGGAGAGCCCTCGAAGGCATGAGCGGCTGCACCAGGGATGCCAAGCCAGGTACTCCCTGCTAGGAGCAGAGAGCCCTCGAAGGCATGAGCGGCTGCACCAGGGATGCCAAGCCCGGTGCCCCCTGCTTGGAGCGGAGCCCTCGAAGGCATGAGCGGCTGTACCAGGGTTGCCAAGCCCGGTGCCCCCTGCTAGGAGCGGAGAGCCCTCGAAGGCATGAGCAGCTGCACCAGGGATGCCAAGCCAGGTGCCCCCTGCTAGGAGCGGAGAGCCCTCGGAGGTATGAGCGGCTGCACCAGGGTTGCCAAGCCCGGTGCCCCCTGCTAGGAGCGGAGAGCACTCGAAGGCATGAGCAGCTGCATCAGGGATGCCAAGCCCGGTGCCCCCTGCTAGGAGCGGAGAGCCCTCGAAAGCATGAGCGGCTGCACCAGGGTTGCGAAGCCCGGTGCCCCCTACTAGGAGCGGAGAGCCCTCGAAGGCATGAGCGGCTGCACCAGGGATGCCAAGCCCGGTGCCCCCTGCTAGGAGCGGAACCCTCGTAGGCATGAGTGGCTGCCCCAGGGATGCCAAGCCCGGTGCCCCCTGCTAGGAGCGGAGCCCTCATAGGCATGAGCGGCTGCACCAGGGTTGCGATGCCCGGTGCCCCCTGCTAGGAGCGGAGAGCCCTCGAAGGCATGAGCAGCTGCATCAGGGATGCCAAGCCCGGTGCCCCCTGCTAGGAGCGGAGAGCCCTCGAAAGCATGAGCGGCTGCACCAGGGGTGCGAAGCTCGGTGCCCCCTGCTAGGAGCGGAGAGCCCTCGAAGGCATGAGCGGCTGCACAAGGGATGCCAAGCCCGGTGCCCCCTGCTAGGAGCGGAACCCTCGTAGGCATGAGTGGCTGCCCCAGGGATGCCAAGCCCGGTGCCCCCTGCTAGGAGCGGAGCCCTCATAGGCATGAGCGGATGCACCAGGGATGCCAAGCCCGGTGCCCCCTGCTAGGAGCGGAGCCCTCGAAGGCATGAGTGGCTGCACCAGGGATGCCAAGCCCGGTGCCCCCTGCTAGGAGCGGAGAGCCCTCATAGGCATGAGCGGCTGCACCAGCGATGCCAAGCACGGTGCCCCCTTCTAGGAGGGGAGAGCCCTCGAAGGCATGAGTGACTGCACCAGGGATGCCAAGCCCGGTGCCCCCTGCTAGGAGCGGAGAGCCCTCATAGGCATGAGCGGCTGCACCAGGGTTGCCAAGCCCGGTGCCCCCTGCTAGGAGCGGAGCCCTCGAAGGCATGAGCGGCTGCACCAGGGATGCCAAGCCCGGTGCCCCCTGCTAGTAGCGGAGAGCCCTCGAAGGCATGAGCGGCTGCACCAGGGATGCCAAGCCCGGTGCCCCCTGCTAGGAGCGGAGAGCCCTCGTAGGCATGAGCGGCTGACCAGGGATGCCAAGCCCGGTGCCCCCTGCTTGGAGCGGAGCCCTCGAAGGCATGAGCGGCTGCACCAGGGGTGCCAAGCCCGGTGCCCCCTGCTAGGAGCGGAGAGCCCTCGTAGGCATGAGCGGCTGCACCAGGGTTGCCAAGCCCTGTGCCCCCTGCTTGGAGCGGAGCCCTCGTAGGCATGAGCGGCTGCACCAGGGATGTAAAGCCCGGTGCCCCCTGCTAGGAGCGGAGAGCCCTCGAAGGCATGAGCGGCTGCACCAGGGATGCCAAGCCCGGTGCCCCTGCTAGGAGCGGAGAGCCCTCGAAGGCATGAGCGGCTGCACCAGGGATGCCAAGCCAGGTGCTCCCTGCTAGGAGCGGAGAGCCCTCGAAGGCATGAGCGGCTGCACCAGGGATGCCAAGCCCGGTGCCCCCTGCTTAGAGCGGAGCCCTCGTAGGCATGAGCGGCTGCACCAGGGATGCCAAGCCCGGTGCCCCCTGCTAGGAGCAGAGAGCCCTCGAAGGCATGAGCGGCTGCATCAGGGATGCCAAGCCCGGTGCCCCCTGCTAGGAGCGGAGCCCTCGAAGGCATGAGCGGCTGCACCAGGGTTGCCAAGCCCGGTGCCCCCTGCTAGGAGCGGAGAGCCCTCGAAGGCATGAGCAGCTGCACCAGGGATGCCAAGCCAGGTGCCCCCTGCTAGGAGCGGAGAGCCCTCGAAGGTATGAGCGGCTGCACCAGGGTTGCCAAGCCCGGTGCCCCCTGCTTGGAGCGGAGAGCCCTCATAGGCATGAGCGGCTGCACCAGGGTTGCGATGACCGGTGCCCCCTGCTAGGAGCGGAGAGCCCTCGAAGGCATGAGCAGCTGCATCAGGGATGCCAAGCCCGGTGCCCCCTGCTAGGAGCGGAGAGCCCTCGAAAGCATGAGCGGCTGCACCAGGGTTGCCAAGCCCGGTGCCCCCTGCTAGGAGCGGAGAGCCCTCGAAGGCATGAGCGGCTGCACCAGGGATGCCAAGCCCGGTGCCCCCTGCTAGGAGCGGAACCCTCGTAGGCATGAGTGGCTGCCCCAGGGATGCCAAGCCCGGTGTCCCCTGCTTGGAGTGGAGCCCTCGAAGGCAAAAGCAGCTGCACCAGGGATGCCAAGCCCGGTGCCCCCTGCTAGAAGCGGAGCCCTCGAAGGCATGAGCGGCTGCACCAGTGTTGCCAAGTCCGGTGCCCCCTGCTTGGAGTGGAGCCCTCGAAGGCATGAGCAGCTGCACCAGGGATGCCAAGCCCGGTGCCCCCTGCTAGGAGCGGAGCCCTCGAAGGCATGAGTGGCTGCACCAGGGTTGCCAAGCCCGGTGCCCTCTGCTTGGAGCAGAGCCCTCGTAGGCATGAGCGGCTGCACCAGGGATGCCAAGCCCGGTGCCCCCTGCTAGGAGCGGAGCCCTCGAAGGCATGAGCGGCTGCACCAGGGATGCCAAGCCCGGTGCCCCCTGCTAGGAGCGGAGAGCCCTCGTAGGCATGAGCGGCTGACCAGGGATGCCAAGCCCGGTGCCCCCTGCTAGGAGCGGAGCCCTCGAAGGCATGAGTGGCTGCACCAGGGATGCCAAGCCCGGTGCCCCCTGCTAGGAGCGGAGAGCCCTCATAGGCATGAGCGGCTGCACCAGCGATGCCAAGCACGGTGCCCCCTTCTAGGAGGGGAGAGCCCTCGAAGGCATGAGTGACTGCACCAGGGATGCCAAGCCCGGTGCCCCCTGCTAGGAGCGGAGAGCCCTCATAGGCATGAGCGGCTGCACCAGGGTTGCCAAGCCCGGTGCCCCCTGCTAGGAGCGGAGCCCTCGAAGGCATGAGCGGCTGCACCAGGGATGCCAAGCCCGGTGCCCCCTGCTAGTAGCGGAGAGCCCTCGAAGGCATGAGCGGCTGCACCAGGGATGCCAAGCCCGGTGCCCCCTGCTAGGAGCGGAGAGCCCTCGTAGGCATGAGCGGCTGACCAGGGATGCCAAGCCCGGTGCCCCCTGCTTGGAGCGGAGCCCTCGAAGGCATGAGCGGCTGCACCAGGGGTGCCAAGCCCGGTGCCCCCTGCTAGGAGCGGAGAGCCCTCGTAGGCATGAGCGGCTGCACCAGGGTTGCCAAGCCCTGTGCCCCCTGCTTGGAGCGGAGCCCTCGTAGGCATGAGCGGCTGCACCAGGGATGTAAAGCCCGGTGCCCCCTGCTAGGAGCGGAGAGCCCTCGAAGGCATGAGCGGCTGTACCAGGGATGCCAAGCCTGGTGCCCCTGCTAGGAGCGGAGAGCCCTCGAAGGCATGAGCGGCTGCACCAGGGATGCCAAGCCAGGTGCTCCCTGCTAGGAGCGGAGAGCCCTCGAAGGCATGAGCGGCTGCACCAGGGATGCCAAGCCCGGTGCCCCCTGCTTAGAGCGGAGCCCTCGTAGGCATGAGCGGCTGCACCAGGGATGCCAAGCCCGGTGCCCCCTGCTAGGAGCAGAGAGCCCTCGAAGGCATGAGCGGCTGCATCAGGGATGCCAAGCCCGGTGCCCCCTGCTAGGAGCGGAGCCCTCGAAGGCATGAGCGGCTGCACCAGGGTTGCCAAGCCCGGTGCCCCCTGCTAGGAGCGGATGGCCCTCGAAGGCATGAGCAGCTGCACCAGGGATGCCAAGCCAGGTGCCCCCTGCTAGGAGCGGAGAGCCCTCGAAGGTATGAGCGGCTGCACCAGGGTTGCCAAGCCCGGTGCCCCCTGCTTGGAGCGGAGAGCCCTCATAGGCATGAGCGGCTGCACCAGGGTTGCGATGACCGGTGCCCCCTGCTAGGAGCGGAGAGCCCTCGAAGGCATGAGCAGCTGCATCAGGGATGCCAAGCCCGGTGCCCCCTGCTAGGAGCGGAGAGCCCTCGAAAGCATGAGCGGCTGCACCAGGGTTGCCAAGCCCGGTGCCCCCTGCTAGGAGCGGAGAGCCCTCGAAGGCATGAGCGGCTGCACCAGGGATGCCAAGCCAGGTGCCCCCTGCTAGGAGCGGAACCCTCGTAGGCATGAGTGGCTGCCCCAGGGATGCCAAGCCCGGTGCCCCCTGCTTGGAGTGGAGCCCTCGAAGGCAAAAGCAGCTGCACCAGGGATGCCAAGCCCGGTGCCCCCTGCTAGAAGCGGAGCCCTCGAAGGCATGAGCGGCTGCACCAGTGTTGCCAAGTCCGGTGCCCCCTGCTTGGAGTGGAGCCCTCGAAGGCATGAGGAGCTGCACCAGGGATGCCAAGCCCGGTGCCCCCTGCTAGGAGCGGAGCCCTCGAAGGCATGAGTGGCTGCACCAGGGTTGCCAAGCCCGGTGCCCTCTGCTTGGAGCAGAGCCCTCGTAGGCATGAGCGGCTGCACCAGGGATGCCAAGCCCGGTGCCCCCTGCTAGGAGCGGAGCCCTCGAAGGCATGAGCGGCTGCACCAGGGATGCCAAGCCCGGTGCCCCCTGCTAGGAGCGGAGCCCTCGAAGGCATGAGCGGCTGCACCAGTGGTGCCAAGCCCGGTGCCCCCTGCTAGGAGCGGAGAGCCCTCGTAGGCATGAGCGGCTGCACCAGGGTTGCCAAGCCCAGTGCCCCCTGCTTGGAGCGGAGCCCTCGTAGGCATGAGCGGCTGCACCAGGGATGTAAAGCCCGGTGCCCCCTGCTAGGAGCGGAGAGCCCTCGAAGGCATGAGCGGCTGCACCAGGGATTCCAAGCCCGGTGCCCCTGCTAGGAGCGGAGAGCCCTCGAAGGCATGAGCGGCTGCACCAGGGATGCCAAGCCAGGTGCTCCCTGCTAGGAGCAGAGAGCCCTCGAAGGCATGAGCGGCTGCACCAGGGATGCCAAGCCCGGTGCCCCCTGCTTGGAGCGGAGCCCTCGAAGGCATGAGCGGCTGCACCAGGGTTGCCAAGCCCGGTGCCCCCTGCTAGGAGCGGAGAGCCCTCGAAGGCATGAGCAGCTGCACCAGGGATGCCAAGCCAGGTGCCCCCTGCTAGGAGCGGAGAGCCCTCGGAGGTATGAGCGGCTGCACCAGGGTTGCCAAGCCCGGTGCCCCCTGCTTGGAGCGGAGAGCCCTCATAGGCATGAGCGGCTGCACCAGGGTTGCGATGCCCGGTGCCCCCTGCTAGGAGCGGAGAGCCCTCGAAGGCATGAGCAGCTGCATCAGGGATGCCAAGCCCGGTGCCCCCTGCTAGGAGCGGAGAGCCCTCGAAAGCATGAGCGGCTGCACCAGGGTTGCCAAGCCCGGTGCCCCCTGCTAGGAGCGGAGAGCCCTCGAAGGCATGAGTCGCTGCACCAGGGATGCCAAGCCCGGTGCCCCCTGCTAGGAGCGGAACCCTCATAGGCATGAGTGGCTGCCCCAGGGATGCGAAGCCCGGTGCCCCCTGCTAGGAGCGGAGCCCTCATAGGCATGAGCGGCTGCACCAGGGATGCCAAGCCCAGTGCCCCCTGCTAGGAGCGGAGCCCTCGAAGGCATGAGTGGCTGCACCAGGGATGCCAAGCCCGGTGCCCCCTGCTAGGAGCGGAGAGCCCTCATAGGCATGAGCGGCTGCACCAGCGATGCCAAGCACGGTGCCCCCTTCTAGGAGGGGAGAGCCCTCGAAGGCATGAGTGACTGCACCAGGGATGCCAAGCCCGGTGCCCCCTGCTAGGAGCGGAGAGCCCTCATAGGCATGAGCGGCTGCACCAGGGTTGCCAAGCCCGGTGCCCCCTGCTAGGAGCGGAGCCCTCGAAGGCATGAGCGGCTGCACCAGGGATGCCAAGCCCGGTGCCCCCTGCTAGTAGCGGAGAGCCCTCGAAGGCATGAGCGGCTGCACCAGGGATGCCAAGCCCGGTGCCCCCTGCTAGGAGCGGAGAGCCCTCGTAGGCATGAGCGGCTGACCAGGGATGCCAAGCCCGGTGCCCCCTGCTTGGAGCGGAGCCCTCGAAGGCATGAGCGGCTGCACCAGGGGTGCCAAGCCCGGTGCCCCCTGCTAGGAGCGGAGAGCCCTCGTAGGCATGAGCGGCTGCACCAGGGTTGCCAAGCTCTGTGCCCCCTGCTTGGAGCGGAGCCCTCGTAGGCATGAGCGGCTGCACCAGGGATGTAAAGCCCGGTGCCCCCTGCTAGGAGCGGAGAGCCCTCGAAGGCATGAGCGGCTGCACCAGGGATGCCAAGCCCGGTGCCCCTGCTAGGAGCGGAGAGCCCTCGAAGGCATGAGCGGCTGCACCAGGGATGCCAAGCCAGGTGCTCCCTGCTAGGAGCGGAGAGCCCTCGAAGGCATGAGCGGCTGCACCAGGGATGCCAAGCCCGGTGCCCCCTGCTTGGAGCGGAGCCCTCGTAGGCATGAGCGGCTGCACCAGGGATGCCAAGCCCGGTGCCCCCTGCTAGGAGCAGAGAGCCCTTGAAGGCATGAGCGGCTGCATCAGGGATGCCAAGCCCGGTGCCCCCTGCTAGGAGCGGAGCCCTCGAAGGCATGAGCGGCTGCACCAGGGTTGCCAAGCCCGGTGCCCCCTGCTAGGAGCGGAGAGCCCTCGAAGGCATGAGCAGCTGCACCAGGGATGCCAAGCCAGGTGCCCCCTGCTAGGAGCGGAGAGCCCTCGAAGGTATGAGCGGCTGCACCAGGGTTGCCAAGCCCGGTGCCCCCTGCTTGGAGCGGAGAGCCCTCATAGGCATGAGCGGCTGCACCAGGGTTGCGATGCCCGGTGCCCCCTGCTAGGAGCGGAGAGCCCTCGAAGGCATGAGCAGCTGCATCAGGGATGCCAAGCCCGGTGCCCCCTGCTAGGAGCGGAGAGCCCTCGAAAGCATGAGCGGCTGCACCAGGGTTGCCAAGCCCGGTGCCCCCTGCTAGGAGCGGAGAGCCCTCGAAGGCATGAGCGGCTGCACCAGGGATGCCAAGCCCGGTGCCCCCTGCTAGGAGCGGAACCCTCGGAGGCATGAGTGGCTGCCCCAGGGATGCCAAGCCCGGTGCCCCCTGCTAGGAGCGGAGCCCTCATAGGCATGAGCGGCTGCACCAGGGATGCCAAGCCCGGTGCCCCCTGCTAGGAGCGGAGCCCTCGAAGGCATGAGTGGCTGCACCAGGGATGCCAAGCCCGGTGCCCCCTGCTAGGAGCGGAGAGCCCTCATAGGCATGAGCGGCTTCACCAGCGATGCCAAGCACGGTGCCCCCTTCTAGGAGGGGAGAGCCCTCGAAGGCATGAGTGACTGCACCAGGGATGCCAAGCCCGGTGCCCCCTGCTAGGAGCGGAGAGCCCTCATAGGCATGAGCGGCTGCACCAGGGTTGCCAAGCCCGGTGCCCCCTGCTAGGAGCGGAGCCCTCGAAGGCATGAGCGGCTGCACCAGGGATACCAAGCCCGGTGCCCCCTGCTAGGAGCGTAGAGCCCTCGAAGGCATGAGCGGCTGCACCAGGGATGCCAAGCCCGGTGCCCCCTGCTAGGAGCGGAGAGCCCTCGTAGGCATGAGCGGCTGACCAGGGATGCCAAGCCCGGTGCCCCCTGCTTGGAGCGGAGCCCTCGAAGGCATGAGCGGCTGCACCAGGGATGCCAAGCCCGGTGCCCCCTGCTAGGAGCGGAGAGCCCTCGTAGGCATGAGCGGCTGCACCAGGGTTGCCAAGCCCTGTGCCCCCTGCTTGGAGCGGAGCCCTCGTAGGCATGAGCGGCTGCACCAGGGATGTAAAGCCCGGTGCCCCCTGCTAGGAGCGGAGAGCCCTCGAAGGCATGAGCGGCTGCACCAGGGATGCCAAGCCCGGTGCCCCTGCTAGGAGCGGAGAGCCCTCGAAGGCATGAGCGGCTGCACCAGGGATGCCAAGCCAGGTGCTCCCTGCTAGGAGCGGAGAGCCCTCGAAGGCATGAGCGGCTGCACCAGGGTTGCCAAGCCCGATGCCCCCTGCTTGGAGCGGAGCCCTCGTAGGCATGAGCGGCTGCACCAGGGATGCCAAGCCCGGTGCCCCCTGCTAGGAGCAGAGAGCCCTCGAAGGCATGAGCGGCTGCATCAGGGATGCCAAGCCCGGTGCCCCCTGCTAGGAGCGGAGCCCTCGAAGGCATGAGCGGCTGCACCAGGGATGCCAAGCCCGGTGCCCCCTGCTAGTAGCGGAGAGCCCTCGAAGGCATGAGCGGCTGCACCAGGGATGCCAAGCCCGGTGCCCCCTGCTAGGAGCGGAGAGCCCTCGTAGGCATGAGCGGCTGACCAGGGATGCCAAGCCCGGTGCCCCCTGCTTGGAGCGGAGCCCTCGAAGGCATGAGCGGCTGCACCAGGGGTGCCAAGCCCGGTGCCCCCTGCTAGGAGCGGAGAGCCCTCGTAGGCATGAGCGGCTGCACCAGGGTTGCCAAGCCCTGTGCCCCCTGCTTGGAGCGGAGCCCTCGTAGGCATGAGCGGCTGCACCAGGGATGTAAAGCCCGGTGCCCCCTGCTAGGAGCGGAGAGCCCTCGAAGGCATGAGCGGCTGCACCAGGGATGCCAAGCCCGGTGCCCCTGCTAGGAGCGGAGAGCCCTCGAAGGCATGAGCGGCTGCACCAGGGATGCCAAGCCAGGTGCTCCCTGCTAGGAGCGGAGAGCCCTCGAAGGCATGAGCGGCTGCACCAGGGATGCCAAGCCCGGTGCTCCCTGCTTGGAGCGGAGCCCTCGTAGGCATGAGCGGCTGCACCAGGGATGCCAAGCCCGGTGCCCCCTGCTAGGAGCAGAGAGCCCTCGAAGGCATGAGCGGCTGCATCAGGGATGCCAAGCCCGGTGCCCCCTGCTAGGAGCGGAGCCCTCGAAGGCATGAGCGGCTGCACCAGGGTTGCCAAGCCCGGTGCCCCCTGCTAGGAGCGGAGAGCCCTCGAAGGCATGAGCAGCTGCATCAGGGATGCCAAGCCAGGTGCCCCCTGCTAGGAGCGGAGAGCCCTCGAAGGTATGAGCGGCTGCACCAGGGTTGCCAAGCCCGGTGCCCCCTGCTTGGAGCGGAGAGCCCTCATAGGCATGAGCGGCTGCACCAGGGTTGCGATGCCCGGTGCCCCCTGCTAGGAGCGGAGAGCCCTCGAAGGCATGAGCAGCTGCATCAGGGATGCCAAGCCCGGTGCCCCCTGCTAGGAGCGGAGAGCCCTCGAAGGTATGAGCGGCTGCACCAGGGTTGCCAAGCCCGGTGCCCCCTGCTTGGAGCGGAGAGCCCTCATAGGCATGAGCGGCTGCACCAGGGTTGCGATGCCCGGTGCCCCCTGCTAGGAGCGGAGAGCCCTCGAAGGCATGAGCAGCTGCATCAGGGATGCCAAGCCCGGTGCTCCCTGCTAGGAGCGGAGAGCCCTCGAAAGCATGAGCGGCTGCACCAGGGTTGTCAAGCCCGGTGCCCCCTGCTAGGAGCGGAGAGCCCTCGAAGGCATGAGCGGCTGCACCAGGGATGCCAAGCCCGGTGCCCCCTGCTAGGAGCGGAACCCTCGGAGGCATGAGTGGCTGCCCCAGGGATGCCAAGCCCGGTGCCCCCTGCTAGGAGCGGAGCCCTCATAGGCATGAGCGGCTGCACCAGGGATGCCAAGCCCGGTGCCCCATGCTAGGAGCGGAGCCCTCGAAGGCATGATTGGCTGCACCAGGGATGCCAAGCCCGGTGCCCCCTGCTAGGAGCGGAGAGCCCTCGAAGGCATGAGTGACTGCACCAGGGATGCCAAGCCCGGTGCCCCCTGCTAGGAGCGGAGAGCCCTATTAGGCATGAGCGGCTGCACCAGGGTTGCCAAGCCCGGTGCCCCCTGCTAGGAGCGGAGCCCTCGAAGGCATGAGCGGCTGCACCAGGGATGCCAAGCCCGGTGCCCCCTGCTAGGAGCGTAGAGCCCTCGAAGGCATGAGCGGCTGCACCAGGGATGCCAAGCCCGGTGCCCCCTGCTAGGAGCGGAGAGCCCTCGTAGGCATGAGCGGCTGACCAGGGATGCCAAGCCCGGTGCCCCCTGCTTGGAGCCGAGCCCTCGAAGGCATGAGCGGCTGCACCAGGGATGCCAAGCCCGGTGCCCCCTGCTAGGAGCGGAGAGCCCTCGTAGGCATGAGCGGCTGCACCAGGGTTGCCAAGCCCTGTGCCCCCTGCTTGGAGCGGAGCCCTCGTAGGCATGAGCGGCTGCACCAGGGATGCCAAGCCCGGTGCCCCCTGCTAGGAGCGGAGAGCCCTCGAAGGCATGAGTGACTGCACCAAGGATGCCAAGCCCGGTGCCCCCTGCTAGGAGCGGAGAGCCCTCATAGGCATGAGCGGCTGCACCAGGGTTGCCAAGCCCGGTGCCCCCTGCTAGGAGCGGAGCCCTCGAAGGCATGAGCGGCTGCACCAGGGATGCCAAGCCCGGTGCCCCCTGCTAGGAGCGTAGAGCCCTCGAAGGCATGAGCGGCTGCACCAGGGATGCCAAGCCCGGTGCCCCCTGCTAGGAGCGGAGAGCCCTCGTAGGCATGAGCGGCTGACCAGGGATGCCAAGCCCGGTGCCCCCTGCTTGGAGCGGAGCCCTCGAAGTCATGAGCGGCTGCACCAGGGATGCCAAGCCCGGTGCCCCCTGCTAGGAGCGGAGAGCCCTCGTAGGCATGAGCGGCTGCACCAGGGTTGCCAAGCCCTGTGCCCCCTGCTTGGAGCGGAGCCCTCGTAGGCATGAGCGGCTGCACCAGGGATGTAAAGCCCGGTGCCCCCTGCTAGGAGCGGAGAGCCCTCGAAGGCATGAGCGGCTGCACCAGGGATGCCAAGCCCGGTGCCCCTGCTAGGAGCGGAGAGCCCTCGAAGGCATGAGCGGCTGCACCAGGGATGCCAAGCCAGGTGCTCCCTGCTAGGAGCGGAGAGCCCTCGAAGGCATGAGCGGCTGCACCAGGGTTGCCAAGCCCGATGCCCCCTGCTTGGAGCGGAGCCCTCGTAGGCATGAGCGGCTGCACCAGGGATGCCAAGCCCGGTGCCCCCTGCTAGGAGCAGAGAGCCCTCGAAGGCATGAGCGGCTGCATCAGGGATGCCAAGCCCGGTGCCCCCTGCTAGGAGCGGAGCCCTCGAAGGCATGAGCAGCTGCACCAGGGATGCCAAGCCAGGTGCCCCCTGCTAGGAGCGGAGAGCCCTCGAAGGTATGAGCGGCTGCACCAGGGTTGCCAAGCCCGGTGCCCCCTGCTTGGAGCGGAGAGCCCTCATAGGCATGAGCGGCTGCACCAGGGTTGCGATGCCCGGTGCCCCCTGCTAGGAGCGGAGAGCCCTCGAAGGCATGAGCAGCTGCATCAGGGATGCCAAGCCCGGTGCCCCCTGCTAGGAGCGGAGAGCCCTCGAAAGCATGAGCGGCTGCACCAGGGTTGCCAAGCCCGGTGCCCCCTGCTAGGAGCGGAGAGCCCTCGAAGGCATGAGCGGCTGCACCAGGGATGCCAAGCCCGGTGCCACCTGCTAGGAGCGGAACCCTCGTAGGCATGAGTGGCTGCCCCAGGGATGCCAAGCCCGGTGCCCCCTGCTAGGAGCGGAGCCCTCATAGGCATGAGCGGCTGCACCAGGGATGCCAAGCCCGGTGCCCCCTGCTAGGAGCGGAGCCCTCGAAGGCATGAGTGGCTGCACCAGGGATGCCAAGCCCGGTGCCCCCTGCTAGGAGCGGAGAGCCCTCATAGGCATGAGCGGCTGCACCAGCGATGCCAAGCACGGTGCCCCCTTCTAGGAGGGAAGAGCCCTTGAAGGCATGAGTGACTGCACCAGGGATGCCAAGCCCGGTGCCCCCTGCTAGGAGCGGAGAGCCCTCATAGGCATGAGCGGCTGTACCAGGGATGCCAAGCCCGGTGCCCCCTGCTAGGAGTGGAGCCCTCGAAGGCATGAGCGGCTGCACCAGGGATGCCAAGCCCGGTGCCCCCTGCTAGGAGCGGAGCCCTCATAGGCATGAGCGGCTGCACCAGGGATGCCAAGCCTTGTGCCCCCTGCTAGGAGCGGAGAGCCCTCATAGGCATGAGCGGCTGCACCAGGGTTGCCAAGCCCGGTGCCCCCTGCTAGGAGCAGAGCCCTCATAGGCATGAGCGGCTGCACCAGGGATGCCAAGCCCGGTGCCCCCTGCTAGGAGCGGAGCCCTCGAAGGCATGAGTGGCTGCACCAGGGATGCCAAGCCCGGTGCCCCCTGCTAGGAGCGGAGAGCCCTCATAGGCATGAGCGGCTGCACCAGCGATGCCAAGCACGGTGCCCCCTTCTAGGAGGGGAGAGCCCTCGAAGGCATGAGTGACTGCACAAGGGATGCCAAGCCCGGTGCCCCCTGCTAGGAGCGGAGAGCCCTCATAGGCATGAGCGGCTGCACCAGGGTTGCCAAGCCCGGTGCCCCCTGCTAGGAGCGGAGCCCTCGAAGGCATGAGCGGCTGCACCAGGGATGCCAAGCCCGGTGCCCCCTGCTAGTAGCGGAGAGCCCTCGAAGGCATGAGCGGCTGCACCAGGGATGCCAAGCCCGGTGCCCCCTGCTAGGAGCGGAGAGCCCTCGTAGGCATGAGCGGCTGACCAGGGATGCCAAGCCCGGTGCCCCCTGCTTGGAGCGGACCCCTCGAAGGCATGAGCGGCTGCACCAGGGGTGCCAAGCCCGGTGCCCCCTGCTAGGAGCGGAGAGCCCTCGTAGGTATGAGCGGCTGCACCAGGGTTGCCAAGCCCTGTGCCCCCTGCTTGGAGCGGAGCCCTCGTAGGCATGAGCAGCTGCACCAGGGATGTAAAGCCCGGTGCCCCCTGCTAGGAGCGGAGAGCCCTCGAAGGCATGAGCGGCTGCACCAGGGATGCCAAGCCCGGTGCCCCTGCTAGGAGCGGAGAGCCCTCGAAGGCATGAGCGGCTGCACCAGGGATGCCAAGCCAGGTGCTCCCTGCTAGGCGCGGAGAGCCCTCGAAGGCATGAGCGGCTGCACCAGGGATGCCAAGCCCGGTGCCCCCTGCTTGGAGCGGAGCCCTCGTAGGCATGAGCGTCTGCACCAGGGATGCCAAGCCCGGTGCCCCCTGCTAGGAGCAGAGAGCCCTCGAAGGCATGAGCGGCTGCATCAGGGATGCCAAGCCCGGTGCCCCCTGCTAGGAGCGGGGCCCTCGAAGGCATGAGCGGCTGCACCAGGGTTACCAAGCCCGGTGCCCCCTGCTAGGAGCGGAGAGCCCTCGAAGGCATGAGCAGCTGCACCAGGGATGCCAAGCCAGGTGCCCCCTGCTAGGAGCGGAGAGCCCTCGAAGGTATGAGCGGCTGCACCAGGGTTGCCAAGCCCGGTGCCCCCTGCTTGGAGCGAAGAGCCCTCATAGGCATGAGCGGCTGCACCAGGGTTGCGATGACCGGTGCCCCCTGCTAGGAGCGGAGAGCCCTCGAAGGCATGAGCAGCTGCATCAGGGATGCCAAGCCCGGTGCCCCCTGCTAGGAGCGGAGAGCCCTCGAAAGCATGAGCGGCTGCACCAGGGTTGCCAAGCCCGGTGCCCCCTGCTAGGAGCGGAGAGCCCTCGAAAGCATGAGCGGCTGCACCAGGGTTGCCAAGCCCGGTGCCCCCTGCTAGGAGCGGAGAGCCCTCGAAGGCATGAGCGGCTGCACCAGGGATGCCAAGCCCGGTGCCCCCTGCTAGGAGCGGAGAGCCCTCGAAAGCATGAGCGGCTGCACCAGGGTTGCCAAGCCCGGTGCCCCCTGCTAGGAGCGGAACCCTCGTAGGCATGAGTGGCTGCCCCAGGGATGCCAAGCCCGGTGCCCCCTGCTTGGAGTGGAGCCCTCGAAGGCATGAGCAGCTGCACCAGGGATGCCAAGCCCGGTGCCCCCTGCTAGAAGCGGAGCCCTCGAAGGCATGAGCGGCTGCACCAGTGTTGCCAAGTCCGGTGCCCCCTGCTTGGAGTGGAGCCCTCGAAGGCATGAGCAGCTGCACCAGGGATGCCAAGCCCGGTGCCCCCTGCTAGGAGCGGAGCCCTCGAAGGCATGAGTGGCTGCACCAGGGTTGCCAAGCCCGGTGCCCTCTGCTTGGAGCAGAGCCCTCGTAGGCATGAGCGGCTGCACCAGTGGTGCCAAGCCCGGTGCCCCCTGCTAGGAGCGGAGAGCCATCGTAGGCATGAGCGGCTGCACCAGGGTTGCCAAGCCCAGTGCCCCCTGCTTGGAGCGGAGCCCTCGTAGGCATGAGCGGCTGCACCAGGGATGTAAAGCCCGGTGCCCCCTGCTAGAAGCGGAGAGCCCTCGAAGGCATGAGCGGCTGCACCAGGGATGCCAAGCCCGGTGCCCCTGCTAGGAGCGGAGAGCCCTCGAAGGCATGAGCGGCTGCACCAGGGATGCCAAGCCAGGTGCTCCCTGCTAGGAGCAGAGAGCCCTCGAAGGCATGAGCGGCTGCACCAGGGATGCCAAGCCCGGTGCCCCCTGCTTGGAGCGGAGCCCTCGAAGGCATGAGCGGCTGCACCAGGGTTGCCAAGCCCGGTGCCCCCTGCTAGGAGCGGAGAGCCCTCGAAGGCATGAGCAGCTGCACCAGGGATGCCAAGCCAGGTGCCCCCTGCTAGGAGCGGAGAGCCCTCGGAGGTATGAGCGGCTGCACCAGGGTTGCCAAGCCCGGTGCCCCCTGCTTGGAGCGGAGAGCCCTCATAGGCATGAGCGGCTGCACCAGGGTTGCGATGCCCGGTGCCCCCTGCTAGGAGCAGAGAGCCCTCGAAGGCATGAGCAGCTGCATCAGGGATGCCAAGCCCGGTGCCCCCTGCTAGGAGCGGAGAGCCCTCGAAAGCATGAGCGGCTGCACCAGGGTTGCCAAGCCCGGTGCCCCCTGCTAGGAGCGGAGAGCCCTCGAAGGCATGAGCGGCTGCACCAGGGATGCCAAGCCCGGTGCCCCCTGCTAGGAGCGGAACCCTCATAGGCATGAGTGGCTGCCCCAGGGATGCCAAGCCCGGTGCCCCCTGCTAGGAGCGGAGCCCTCATAGGCATGAGCGGCTGCACCAGGGATGCCAAGCCCGGTGCCCCCTGCTAGGAGCGGAGCCCTCGAAGGCATGAGTGGCTGCACCAGGGATGCCAAGCCCGGTGCCCCCTGCTAGGAGCGGAGAGCCCTCATAGGCATGAGCGGCTGCACCAGGGTTGCCAAGCCCGGTGCCCCCTGCTAGGAGCGGAGCCCTCGAAGGCATGAGCGGCTGCACCAGGGATGCCAAGCCCGGTGCCCCCTGCTAGTAGCGGAGAGCCCTCGAAGGCATGAGCGGCTGCACCAGGGATGCCAAGCCCGGTGCCCCCTGCTAGGAGCTGAGAGCCCTCGTAGGCATGAGCGGCTGACCAGGGATGCCAAGCCCGGTGCCCCCTGCTTGGAGCGGAGCCCTCGAAGGCATGAGCGGCTGCACCAGGGGTGCCAAGCCCGGTGCCCCCTGCTAGGAGCGGAGAGCCCTCGTAGGCATGAGCGGCTGCACCAGGGTTGCCAAGCCCTGTGCCCCCTGCTTGGAGCGGAGCCCTCGTAGGCATGAGCGGCTGCACCAGGGATGTAAAGCCCGGTGCCCCCTGCTAGGAGCGGAGAGCCCTCGAAGGCATGAGCGGCTGCACCAGGGATGCCAAGCCCGGTGCCCCTGCTAGGAGCGGAGAGCCCTCGAAGGCATGAGCGGCTGCACCAGGGATGCCAAGCCAGGTGCTCCCTGCTAGGAGCGGAGAGCCCTCGAAGGCATGAGCGGCTGCACCAGGGATGCCAAGCCCAGTGCCCCCTGCTTGGAGCGGAGCCCTCGTAGGCATGAGCGGCTGCACCAGGGATGCCAAGCCCGGTGCCCCCTGCTAGGAGCAGAGAGCCCTCGAAGGCATGAGCGGCTGCATCAGGGATGCCAAGCCCGGTGCCCCCTGCTAGGAGCGGAGCCCTCGAAGGCATGAGCGGCTGCACCAGGGTTGCCAAGCCCGGTGCCCCCTGCTAGGAGCGGAGAGCCCTCGAAGGCATGAGCAGCTGCACCAGGGATGCCAAGCCAGGTGCCCCCTGCTAGGAGCAGAGAGCCCTCGAAGGTATGAGCGGCTGCACCAGGGTTGCCAAGCCCGGTGCCCCCTGCTTGGAGCGGAGAGCCCTCATAGGCATGAGCGGCTGCACCAGGGTTGCGATGCCCGGTGCCCCCTGCTAGGAGCGGAGAGCCCTCGAAGGCATGAGCAGCTGCATCAGGGATGCCAAGCCCGGTGCCCCCTGCTAGGAGCGGAGAGCCCTCGAAAGCATGAGCGGCTGCACCAGGGTTGCCAAGCCCGGTGCCCCCTGCTAGGAGCGGAGAGCCCTCGAAGGCATGAGCGGCTGCACCAGGGATGCCAAGCCCGGTGCCCCCTGCTAGGAGCGGAACCCTCGTAGGCATGAGTGGCTGCCCCAGGGATGCCAAGACCGGTGCCCCCTGCTAGGAGCGGAGCCCTCATAGGCATGAGCGGCTGCACCAGGGATGCCAAGCCCGGTGCCCCCTGCTAGGAGCGGAGCCCTCGAAGGCATGAGTGGCTGCACCAGGGATGCCAAGCCCGGTGCCCCCTGCTAGGAGTGGAGAGCCCTCATAGGCATGAGCGGCTGCACCAGCGATGCCAAGCACGGTGCCCCCTTCTAGGAGGGGAGAGCCCTTGAAGGCATGAGTGACTGCACCAGGGATGCCAAGCCCGGTGCCCCCTGCTAGGAGCGGAGAGCCCTCATAGGCATGAGCGGCTGCACCATGGTTGCCAAGCCCGGTGCCCCCTGCTAGGAGCGGAGCCCTCGAAGGCATGAGCGGCTGTACCAGGGATGCCAAGCCCGGTGCCCCCTGCTAGGAGCGGAGCCCTCGAAGGCATGAGCGGCTGCACCAGGGATGCCAAGCCCGGTGCCCCCTGCTAGGAGCGGAGCCCTCATAGGCATGAGCGGCTGCACCAGGGTTGCCAAGCCCCGTGCCCCCTGCTAGGAGCGGAGCCCTCGAAGGCGTGAGCGGCTGCACCAGGGATGCCAAGCCCGGTGCCCCCTGCTAGGAGCAGAGAGCCCTCGAAGGCATGACCGGCTGCACCAGGGTTGCCGAGCCCGGTGCCCCCTGCTAGGAGCGAAGCCCTCGAAGGCATGAGCGGCTGCACCAGGGATGCCAAGGCTGGTGCCCCCTGCTAGGAGCGGAGAGCCCTCATAGGCATGAGCGGCTGCACCAGGGATGCCAAGCCCGGTACCCCCTGCTAGGAGCGGAGAGCCCTCATAGGCATGAGCGGCTGCACCAGGGTTGCCAAGCCCGGTGCCCCCTGCTAGGAGCAGAGCCCTCGAAGGCATGAGCGGCTGCACCAGGGTTGCCAAGCCCGGTGTCCCCTGCTAGGAGCGGACCCCTCGAAGGCTTGAGCAGCTGCACCAGGGATGCCAAGCGCGGTGCCCCCTGCTAGGAGCGGAGCCCTCAAAGGCATGAGCGGGTGCACCAGGGTTGCCAAGCCCGGTGTCCCCTTCTAGGAGCGGAGCCCTCGAAGGCATGAGCGGCTGCACCCGGGTTGCCAAGCCCGGTGCCACCTGCTAGGAACGGAGCCCTCGAAGGCATGAGCGGCTGCACCAGGGATGCCAAGCCCGGTGCCCCCTGCTTGGAGCGGAGCCCTCGAAGGCATGAGCAGCTGCACCAGGGATGCCAAGCCCGGTGCCCCCTGCTAGGAGCGGAGAGCCTTCGAAGGCATGAGCAGCTGCACCAGGGATGCCAAGTCCGGTGCCCCCTGCTAGGAGCGGAGAGCCCTCGAAGGCATGAGCGGCTGCACCAGGGATGCCAAGCCCGGTGCCCCCTGCTAGGAGCGGAGCCCTCTGTGGTAAATAAAATTACCAGGACTTTTTTTCTATACATTAAATGACAATAAGAATAGCTCAATAAATGAGAGGCAGAGTCCGTGGTATCTGAGTCATACGGGCTTTAATTAAGTGGCTCGAGACACTGGACATCGGGTTCCATCACCACTAAGGTTCAGGAAGGGATATTCAACATTTTATTAACATCACACATTATATATAGTAAAACTGAACAGTTGCATTGAATACAGTAGGCGTAACCAGTGAAAAAGAGAAAGATAAGAACACATGGGCGTAAAAGAAAGCGTGTACAGAGGCGTACACGGAGGTGTGTGCTGGAAACGTCACAGAAGTGTCATAGGGGGGTGGATGCAAAGAGAAATTCTGCAGGGTCAGCAGAAACCGGTACCAGGGATGCGTGCGCAACTGAACGTGATGTTGTATTGACGTGCAACTGGGGAGAGCTGGGGGCTTGACTTTAGCACTAGTAGAGGAGTCTGGTGTCTGGGATGTCAGAACGACCTGTACCTATAGCATATCTGATATCTTGTGTTTGGAGGATGTGCTGTCTGAAGTGAAAGGTCTCTCGGGCAGAGGCCGTACATCACTGAATACTAGTGAGTGCATACGTGTCTTGGTGCAATGCGCGGGGCCATGGGCCTACTATGGCAACGGGTGCAGTAAATTACTTGTAAGGAGACAGGAAGGCCGGGCCCTTTGCTCTGCAGGCTGGAATATGTTTACCTATTTCACTAGACTGGAATGTGTTTTTGCGGAGGCTGAGCAGATAACTGTAGGCAAAATACCGTCTTGGCAGGCAGGCCAGGCCGAGCCGGGCACCGCTTGGCTGAGCAGGAAGTAAGGCAGAGGTCAGGGATGCATACCTAAACTGCAGCTTTCAGAGACAGAAGAGACTCGGAGCCTCAATTAAGGGCCTGGCTCGACTGAGCCAGATAAACGTGGAAAACGTGTGCTGTGCAATATTTAAAAGTGCACCATGTAAATGCATTGGAAACGTAGGCCTGGATGTGGAATTGATACATTATACATGGAGGGCTCACTAACTGACATGCTAACATTGGACGGAAATACAGGAACATTATCATGACGGGCACGGGAGGGGAATTACATGACATTCATGGGGCACGGGTACATGGATAGGGTGCGAGTGGGGGTCACACTGACTACCTAAAAATTTCTTTTTCCTCATTCCCTCCTTGGCTCCTACGGCGCCCTTCAGGATATATCTATTTTCATGAGACCATCTATTTGCTCGTATAACATCATTTGCTCATCTTTTTTCATTCGGGAACGGGAACGTGAACGTGGATGGGGAATACAGGCTGTGGCGCACAAGCCGCAAATCGCTGGCCCACATTGCAGACAGAGACAACAACTGAATACTACAAGGAATATTATTCCTAGGAATGACAGTACTTTCCATCCCCAGGTTGAGATCACACTCCAGAGCCAACCGGACCAAGTCCAGGTGCCAGGATTCTGGTGTATCTGGTGAGCTATTTTATGAAGCCTTGTTATTGCCTTATATACTGATGGTGCGTTATTAGGAATAAACACACAACAACTGGAGCCGATCACTCTACAAGCCCCGCCCCTATCGGTCAAGTACAAGACGATTTTGAAGAACAACAAGTCTCATAGCAGACTGCTCTTCAGTTAAGTTTCCTAGGGCAGAAGTAGTTTCATTCACTACTGCTTCAAGGGTTCTGGTCAATCTACGTATTAATTTACTATTTTGAATGGGACCTATGAAGAAAAAGAAACCTTTATTGAAATCTGTATATTGCTCCAATGTTGTCTCAGTCTGATCGACAATTGGGGACTCAATCTCCCTCTTATGTCTTATATGCACAAGACGGGTATCTCGATGATAATTGGATGGGGCTAGAAAAACAGGCGGTAATAGGAACGCAATATAACACGTTTGTTAGTCGGACCGGGAGGGTCGCCCGAGGATAAGGGGAGAGGTCTCCGGGGAGAGCTGTCTCCAGCGATCGTACGGACAAGTAACTTCCCCCCCACAGACGGACACCACACAAGGTTGAAGTTCAACGAGACTTTATAGGCAATTCTTTAAGTTTACGATGGAATGGTACAAGGAGGTCTGGACTCAGGGGTCCCCTCGATTCTAGTCTCTGGTTTGGGAAAAGGGTAGCGGGACAGTCTTGTTACCAAAAAGATGAAAATAGCTCTCAATCCTCGAGCTCGGCGTTCTAGATGATCGGGCCGCGGCGGAGCCAGCAGGTCCCGAGATGGACGAAGGAAACGACGGTCCGCGGCGGAGCCTGCAGGTCCCGATGAAGATGATGGTTACAAACGGTCCGCGGCCACGCCAGCAGGTCCCGACGACGATGAAGGATATGAAGGTTACGAAGGTTGCGGCAGCACCAGCAGGCCAGACGATGGTGCACAAGACAGAGCCACGGCAGCGCCGGTAGTCCGTCAAGGATGAGTTCTTCTTTGCGTCTCTCGACTCCAAGATACAACTGCCTTCCTGCTCTGGAGCTGCCCCAGTTATAGGGCTGGTGTGCTTTGATGTCCGGACCCTCGCACTTGGAGGTCGGGAGGTCCGGGATGAGGGAGTCCAGACACCCAGCAGGGGGGTGGAGCCGGCGCCCGGGGAGGCGATGGGCGAGCGGCACTTGGCGGGGGAGAGCCATCGACACCTCTTTCTCCCATTGACTTGCCAAGTAGCCCGCTCACCTCCTGGGTGGATGGTGGTGCCGGGATGTCTGAGGTCGGGCCAGGCCCAGGGTTGAGGTCGATCGGGGGCCAGGCGGCCTCGTGGTGGATGGTCCAAGATGGCGCCCCAGGATGGGCGCGAGGGCCGGCAGTGGATTGGACCCACGAGGTTGACATGCTCGAGGGCAGGGGTCTCTGAGGGGGCAGAGGACGTGCAATGGTGGTGTGTGGTACTTGTGGGCCTGGACTCGGGCCTGGTTGGGCCGGGGGAGAGCGGCCCTTCATGTGGCCTGTCCAACATGCGTCCCCCCCAGCTGAAGGCGGGGAGAGTTACCCATCTTCTTGGGGACTCTCCTCGTCGAGGCGGAAGAATCGGGACAGGCCATCCGCGTTGGCGTGATCTGGCCCAGGCCGGTGTTCAACTGTGAAGTCCATACCCTGCAGGGAGATGGACCAGCGTAGTAACTTCGGGTTTTCCCCCCGCATCTGCATCAGCCACTGCAGGGGTCGGTGGTCGGTCTGCACCCGGAAGTGGGTACCAAAAAGGTAGGGCCGGAGTTTCTTGAGGGCCCAGACTACAGCGAAGGCCTCCCTCTCTATGGTGCTCCAGCGTTGTTCCCGTGGTAGGAGTCGCCGGCTGATGAAGGCCACTGGCTGATCAAGGCCTTCGGTGTTCAATTGCGACAGGACCGCCCCAATGCCGTGGTCGGAGGCATCCGTCTGGACGACGAACTCCCGGCTGTAGTCGGGGGCCTGGAGCACAGGGGCGGAACACATGGCGGCTTTCAATTGTTCAAATGCAGCTTGACACTCGGGGGTCCAGTTGACTTTCTTGGGCTGATTCTTTGACGTGAGTTCTGTGAGGGGCCCCACCATCGTACCATAGTCTTTCACGAACCTCCGGTAATAGCCCGTGAGGCCCAGGAAGGCTCGTACTTCGGTCTGGGTGATGGGGGGCTGCCAGGATTGGATGGCGGCAATTTTTAGCTGCAGAGGGGCCACCAGGCCGCTTCCCACCTGGTGCCCGAGGTATGTTACAGACCCTTGCCCAATTTGACACTTGCTGGCCTTGATCGTGAGGCCAGCTCGCTGAAGGGCTTGCAGCACTGTTCGGAGGTGGTGGAGGTGTTCGGACCAATGGTGGCTGTATACAGCGATGTCGTCTAGGTAGGCGGCGCTGAATTCTTCGAGCCCCGCCAGGACCTGATTGACGAGCCGTTGGAATGTTGCTGGGGCATTCTTCATGCCGAAGGGCATGACTGTGAAATGGTAATGGCCCTCGGGGGTGGAAAAGGCAGAGCGTTCTTGTGCCCGGGGTGTGAGGCCGATTTGCCAGTAGCCCGCCGTCAGGTCGAAGATACTGAGGTAGCGGGCAGCTCCCATGCGGTCGATTAGTTCATCTGCCCGGGGGATGGGATGTGCGTCTGTTCTGGTGACCGCATTCAAGCCCCGGTAGTCAACGCAGAACCGGAGTTCTGGTGTGGTGCCGGGGGCAGCTGCTTTGGGGACCAGTACTACAGGGCTGGCCCAGGGGCTGTCTGAGGGCTCGATGACCCCGAGCGCGAGCATCTTGGCTACTTCTTCCTGGATGCAGGCCCGTACCCGATCTGGCACGCGGTAGGCCCGGTGGCGGATAGGGGGGCTGTCCCCCGTGTCCACATCGTGCACACACCAGGAAGTGACACCTGGGGTGAGGGAGAACAGGCTGGCGAACTGTGACAGGAGGACTCGACACTCCTGGTGTTGCTCTCTGGTGAGGGCCCCCGAGAGTCGGACCCCATCCACGGAGCCGTCTTGCTCCCGAGTCCGTAGGAGGTCAGGGAGGGGCTCGGAGTCTTCTTCAGCCCCATTGTCTGTGGCCATCAGGAGGCTGAGTTCTGTACGCACAAAGTGGGGCTTCAGTCTGTTAGCGTGGAGGACCCGGAGGGGGTTCCGGGGCGATTCCATGTCGATGAGATAGGTGGCAGGGCCCTTGCGCTCGACTACTTTGAAGGGCCCCGTCCATTTGTCTTGCAGGGCGCATGGCTCGGTGGGGGACATCACCCATACCTGTTGGCCAGGTTCAAATTCAACGGAAGAGGCATTCCGGTCATACCACTTTTTCATGTCCTCTTGGCTGGCCTCTAGGTTAGCTTTCGCCAGCTCCCTGAACCGCCGGGTCTGGTTGCGGAGGGTTAGGAGGTACCGGAAGACATCTGGAGGGTTCTTTAGCGGGGGCATCTCCCAGCCTTCCTTAACTAGGCTGAGTGGTCCCCGCACTGGGTGTCCATATAGCAGTTCAAACGGGCTGAAGCCCAGGGATTTCTGAGGGACCTCCCGATAGGCGAAGAGGAGGCACGGTAGCAGCACATCCCACTGGCGACGGAGGGGTTCTTCCAACCCCCCGATCATCCCTTTTAGCGTGCGGTTGAACCGCTCAACAAGTCCGTTCCCTTGAGGGTGATAGGGGGTCGTGAATCGGTAGGTAACCCCGCACTGTTGCCAGAGGGATTTCATATATTTAGAAATAAAGTTCGTGCCTCTGTCGCTGATGACTTCTCGGGGGAAGCCCACCCGGGAGAAGATCCCCATTAGAGCCCGGCCGACTACCGGGGCTGTCACGGTCCGCAGGGGAACAGCCTCAGGGTAGCGGGTGGCGTGGTCCACTAGCACCAAGATGAATCGATGGCCTTGTTTGGTACGCGGGTCCAGGGGTCCCACGATGTCTATCCTGACCCTCTCGAACGGGGTGGTGACCACGGGAAAAGGTTGCAGGGGGGCCTTTAGTTTGCGGCCGCTCTTTCCACTGGCTTGGCATGTGGGGCAAGATCGGCAGTGCTGGTGTACATCGTTTCTCATTTTGGGCCAGAAGAAGTGGGTCACTAGGCGACTGTAGGTTTTATCTTGTCCCAGGTGTCCTGCTAGGGGGACATCGTGGGCCAGGTTTAGCAGAAAGTCTCTAAAACGGAGCGGCACCACTAGTACTCGGCTGGCCCCCAGCTCTGCGATTCTTTGCTCACTGTACAGCAGATCATTGTCCCAGTAGACCCAGTGAGTTCCGGAGGTATCCCCTGCGCTTTGGGCGAGCGCTTGCTGGCGGAGTCCCTCGAGGGAGGGACAGGTCTTCTGTTCCTGGCGAAATTGCTCTTGCGTGGGCCCCCCCTCTTGAGGCCACTGGTCGAGGTTAGCGAGGTCGGAAGGTTGAGCTGGTTCGGGGGGGACGTCATGGTCGGTGGTTTCGGCTGGGGCGACCGGAGGCGGTGGCGCCGGCCATTCGGGTTCTTCTGGGCCTTGGTTGGCACGGGCGGCCATGGACCGGGTGGTGACACACGCCCAGTCTGGGACGCCTAACATCCCCAGGTGTTCTCTTCGTTCTACGGCTGCCCACGGAGAGCTTTCAAGGTCATTCCCCAGGAGGCAGTCTACGGGGGCATCGTCTCGGACTGTTACCTTCAACATGCCGGAGACCCCTCCCCATTCGAAAGGGACGCAGGCCATCCGACACAGACTTTCTGAGTTATCGGCTGAACGTACCGGGCAGAGAATGTTCGGTAGATATTGTTCTGGGGTCACCAGGTGACAGCGGACGGCTGTTACACTGGCCCCGGTGTCACGAAGGGCTTCGGCCCGGCGTCCATTGATGCTCACCCATTGGCTGTACTTCTGGGTGTTAGCGGGTAGGGGGACCCGCGGGACCATGTCTCTCCCCCCTAAGCAGGCTAGGGCCATGGCGGCTGGCTCCCATTCTTGATGCTCTTGTTCATATTCCTCTTGTTCCTCTGTGATCTGTTCCTCCCCTAGGGCAGCAGCAGCTACCTGGCGGGGCCTTGGGCTCTGGTACTGGGGGCAGTTTGGGTCGTTCGCATAGTGGCCGACTCGTTGGCATCGATGGCACGTCACATTGGCTCGATATCCCGGTCGCGCCGGGGTGCTGCCCCGGTTGGCCGGGGGGGTGGTGCTGGTAGCGGGGGCGACCGGGGCGTTGTCTCTTCCTCGTCCTTGGCCCCCTCCTCCCCCTCGGGGACGGTGCTGACCATTGTTGTTCCGGTTCTGTTCGTAGGACCCATTCCGGCCCACTCTGGTGATCTCCCACCGGTCAGCTTCGGCTGCGAGCTGCCGGGGATCCGTTAACTTGCTGTCGAGGAGGTGCTGGCGGAGTTCAATGAAGCAATTGTTCGACAGATGCTCCCATACCATAAGATTAAACAGTTGTTCGTAGGTAGTGACGTTGCTTCCTTTGATCCAGCCCTCGAAGGCTCGGCTAAAGTAGTTTACATAGTCCACCCAAGTTGTACCCGGGATGCGGGTGCAGTCTCGGAACCTCTGACGGTACATTTCGGGTGTGAGGCCATAGCGGGTGAGGAGTGCAGCTTTCATATGGTCATAGGAGGTCATCTGGTGGTCCGGGAGCTGTAGCAGGGCATCGCGGCCCTCATTGAGGAATCTCCCCCATAGACCGGCTCCCCAATCGCTTCTATCGATCCGGTGTGCAGTCATAGCGATTTCATAGGCCTTAAACCATTGCTGGATGTCGTCCTCTCGGAAGTATTCTCGAACGACATCCTTGGGGATGTGTACCTTTTTCTCTGTTGCCCCTGGGGAGTGGGGTTGTTCGGGCACCCCTACTCCTTTATTCTGCTTGCGTAGGTTGATCTCAGCTAGGTTCCGCTCGTGTTCGTACGCTAGTTTCTTTTCCTCGAGCTCCCTTTGTCTCTGTTTCTCCTCTCTTTCTTCTCGGAGACGCAGGTGCTCTAAGTTGATTTTTTGTTCGGCCAACTTAAGCTCAATGTCCATTTTGAGTCGGGCCATTTCCAGCTCGTGTAGTCGGGTTTTTTCTCTTTCCTGGATCTCGTCTTGCGAGAGACCCGTTCTTTGCTCTTCAGGGGCCGTGGTGGTTTTTGCTGCGGTGCTCTGATCGGGGGTTCCGGCGGCCCCGGTTTCTGCCCAAGACTCTAGGGCATGCTTAAAATCGTCTTTGGTACTTAGTCCGGTGGTAGCGATACCTAGTTCGATGCAGAATTGTTTTAGTTCACGATGGCTGTACTCATCCAATTTCTCCATCTGGAACTTCTCGGTTGATCCGCTTTCTTTAGTTGTCATTGTGATTTCGTCGTGGGGTGAGCTACTCTCTGTACGTTTATGCGGTGATTCGGATCGCGCCGCTGGCCACCAATGTTAGACGGACCGGGAGGGTCGGCCGAGGATAAGGGGAGAGGTCTCCGGGGAGAGCCGTCTCCAGCGATCGTACAGACAAGTAACTTCCCCCCCACAGACGGACACCACACAAGGTTGAAGTTCAACGAGACTTTATAGGCAATTCTTTAAGTTTACGATGGAATGGTACAAGGAGGTCTGGACTCAGGGGTCCCCTCGATTCTAGTCTCTGGTTTGGGAAAAGGGTAGCGGGACAGTCTTGTTACCAAAAAGATGAAAATAGCTCTCAATCCTCGAGCTCGGCGTTCTAGATGATCGGGCCGCGGCGGAGCCAGCAGGTCCCGAGATGGACGAAGGAAACGACGGTCCGCGGCGGAGCCTGCAGGTCCCGATGAAGATGATGGTTACAAACGGTCCGCGGCCACGCCAGCAGGTCCCGACGACGATGAAGGATATGAAGGTTACGAAGGTTGCGGCAGCACCAGCAGGCCAGACGATGGTGCACAAGACAGAGCCATGGCAGCGCCGGTAGTCCGTCAAGGATGAGTTCTTCTTTGCGTCTCTCGACTCCAAGATACAACTGCCTTCCTGCTCTGGAGCTGCCCCAGTTATAGGGCTGGTGTGCTTTGATGTCCGGACCCTCGCACTTGGAGGTCGGGAGGTCCGGGATGAGGGAGTCCAGACACCCAGCAGGGGGGTGGAGCCGGCACCCGGGGAGGCGATGGGCGAGCGGCACTTGGCGGGGGAGAGCCATCGACACCTCTTTCTCCCATTGACTTGCCAAGTAGCCCGCTCACCTCCTGGGTGGATGGTGGTGCCGGGATGTCTGAGGTCGGGCCAGGCCCAGGGTTGAGGTCGATCGGGGGCCAGGCGGCCTCGTGGTGGATGGTCCAAGATGGCGCCCCAGGATGGGCGCGAGGGCCGGCAGTGGATTGGACCCACGAGGTTGACATGCTCGAGGGCAGGGGTCTCTGAGGGGGCAGAGGACGTGCAATGGTGGTGTGTGGTACTTGTGGGCCTGGACTCGGGCCTGGTTGGGCCGGGGGAGAGCGGCCCTTCATGTGGCCTGTCCAACAACGTTCCATCCCAATCCACTGGTAGACGTACATAAGCTGTCTGACCACAAATAAAATAAGAATGGCGGGAAGCTTTGAAAGTAGACTTTCCTTTATCACTGAATTCGACCACAGTATTACAATCACTGTGTCCTAGGTGTACTGAACCATTTTTCCTAACGCATAATTCACCTTTCACTGGTAAAACTGTTATAAACGGCAAGTCCGAATTAGTCTCGGACTGAACGTTCAGAATCAAGAGGTTAAGGGTAAAATTTCCTAATCCATATACTTCATTTTCTAGATCGGTCCCTGTCCTTTGGGGAAGGCCGTCTTTGTCTGGAAAACAGGCTTTATTCATAACTGTATTCAGGTCTCCCCATATCCAATTACTCTGGGAAACCGTGGACTTACTGTCTAGTGAGGACATTAATGCAAACCATGCTCCGCACGAACCATTATGTGTAAACGGATAGGGAAAAAGAGGCAGAGCTCCCTTCATTTTCTGGTAAGGTGGGAGTCGGCCACATACCCAGCAATTCGTGACAATGCTGGTCTGGTGAGAATGGTGTAACATACGGATAAAAGTGTTGTTGCGCAGTGCTAGTCGATAGGATAGTTCGTGAGGGGGCAGGTCACTGAATGTGTGCTCTATGGTGTCATTGAGAGAAGAATGTACATGTGAACCAAGAGGAGGAAAGAAAACATGTAACGTCCAGCTTATACATATGATCGTAATACTCAGAAAAAACATAAAAAGCAATGTAATGATACATCTACTACGTAGATTCTTACAGTATTTCATTTTCTTGACTTTCTGTCTATCTCTCTCACTATTTGGGTCTATCTCATACATGTCAGAAACCTGTCTAACGGCTTCACCCGAGGGGTGTAGGAGAGTAGGGTCTGCTATCCTATGGTCACCCCAAATTTTTGCTTTTTGCTTCACTGGTTTCTGACTTAATGTGGCTGTGGGCCTGCTATTCAGACCCACAGCCTGCTGTTCTCTCTCTAAATTACTGCCAATGCACTTTAGGTGCATTACGAATTGGAACTGGTTCACCTTATGAGCCCCTGTAATAGTGCACCCTAGGTGCCCAGGGCATAGGTGTATCCAAGGCCTACCAGGGGCTGCAGCACGTATTGTGCCACCCCTGGCCTGGCCTCCATATTTGACACAACTAGCTGATCACTCAGCTGGGGTAAGTCGGTGTAACCACCTCTTACTTAGGTACAGTATGTCTGTGCCTAACCCTAAACTGGACACATATGTTCCTATCAGCCACTCCTATGGAACGCCTCATCAATCCTGGAGGCAGAGTGCTTGGAAATATGTGAGATGGTGCTCTAGCATGAGCTGAGCCTGTCTGCAGCTGTCGGGAACAACTCCCTAAGCTGTTCCGGGATATTGCCATACCATATACTCTTAAGTGCATTATAATCCTCGCGGTTAAATGCTATCTTTGGTTTGGCTTTATCAAAACATGTCGAGTAAGGTGTCATACGAATTGGAATACTATCCCCTCGCCAATTCTGGCGACGGGGATAGCATTCCACCCTTCTAGAGGGACACGACATGTGTGTAGCCTTAACCCCGGTTAAAGTTAAACAGAGCCTCAGCTTCACAAAATGGACGCTGCCACCACAGACACAAGTCTGGCCTCCTGCTGCTGACCGAAACTCGGCAGATGGTGGCCTGGACAAAGGGTTTCCTGCCTTGGGAGGTGCGAGCACCACCCCAGACAGGATTTTGTGTATTGGGTAGGACAGGGCTGAATAGAATCAGACATGCCCGGGGCACACAAGGTGTCCCCGTGCATAGGCCAGTCCAAACCGGTTCTGGGGCCTTCCAGCCCCAGTCCTGGCGCGGAGCTGGACAAAGGAAAGGGGGTGTAACCGCCCCCCTTCCTGGTTCCTCCCAGAGGAGGGACCTAGTAGGTGATCCACCCCCAGTTTGGGAATAAGAGGGGGAGCAGTGCCATTGCACAGCAGATCATCCCGAAATCAACTTTAAACAAGAAGAAGACTGGACTTCGACATTCTGCTGCACAGAAGACTGAAGAGAATCTCCCTTGTGGCCTAGGAGTGGCCACCCTGTGAAAACAGGTACCAACCAGCAACTCGACGTCTGCTTTGCCGCCGCCTCCCGCCGGAAACCGAGCCCAGAGCCCGACAAGAACCAGACTCCCAGACCTCTCAGAGCCCGATCCACAGTCCCTGCGAAGAAGGGACCCGTGGAGGCACCGAGTGACGTGGGACCGGACCTCTTGAAAGACACTCGAAAAGCTGACTGCGCAGCTTCTGAGGCATCCTCGACGTTGTTCTTTAGGGATTGAGAACCCCCACCACCGAGCAGCCCTTGCACCGAAGATCAGCCCTCCAGCATCTCCACGATCTGCGTGGGGCCCTTTTGCATTGTGCCACTCGACGCGCCATCCCGGCCACTAGCCACGTGGTCAGCGGCCATCTTGGCGACGAACCCGAAGATTTACACAGCAGGTCTGGTTGCTCCAGACCTACCCAAGCTCCTGTGAAAAGGAGCACCCGCTCTGACCTTGCTGGTCCGAGTGAACAGCATCTTTCGATTTCTGCGTGGCTTGCATTTGCCAAGGCCTGTTTGCTCCGATCAGGTCGCTGACACCGCCAACAGTGAGAAGCCTACGTGGGACAGCTCGTGACCGACTCCTGGACGTCCTCAACCCCGGGTATCCACGTGGCTGCAGAAAGAAGCTACCCGACAACACCTGTTTGCACCCGACATCGCCTGGTTCCAATCTGGTTCCACGGTAGTCACTGGCTAGTGACTTTGAACACTGTCCCCTCTGCTTTCAGGTCTTCACATCTTCAGATCCACCCTTGGATCCACCGGAACTCTTCTCATCGAGCCGCCTGCAGCATCTTCAGCTCCAAGCACCATCGACCAGCGTGACGAAACCCGACACAACTTCGACCCTGTGCACCCGCTTCCTGTGGGTGAGGTAACTCAGCTCCGCCGGTGCTCCTGCACTGGTACACATCCCAAGGGCCTGTGTTTTAAGTTTCAGCTCCGTAGGTCACTCGGAAGGTTCCTAACTTTCTAACTTTGTGCTTTTTACGCACCATAGACTTTGTATTGAGAAGTGCGTGCACTTTGAACACTGCACCCGAGTCCCATGGGCCTTTCCCGACTTAGTCATTGCCAGTCTCGAATAGCTCCAGCGATTCCCAAGGCCCTAGGCCTCTTCACTTTCCTCTTGGTATCTCTTATACCACTTTCTTAGTATATGGTTTAGGTGGCCCCTAGGGCTCATCCATATTGTGCAACTTTTGTGTATTTTAAACTGTCTTGTGATTTAACGCTTGTGCTTCTGTGCTCATAAAGAGTCCAGGGGATTTTAATAGTTAATAAATCAATATATATTTTCAATATATATCTGTGTGGTGTCCCTTTCATTTGGTATTCAAGGGGGTTGTGTATGGTATAACAGCTGGCTTCACATGCCTTTCAGAGTTTAGCCTAAGACTGCTTTGTCCACGTTACCACTAGGATAACTGGTCTACAAGGTTGAATTACAACCATCATCATAAGGGTTGCTTGGCATGGTACAAAGTGATCACTAGAATTAGTGAGCATTATATACCAGGCCAACTTCTCACATTGGTGAGCAGCGGATTGGGATCTGAGCTTGCTGTTGTTTTACCATTACAATCTTTGAGATTATCATTTGAAAGATCATACAGGTACCTACTAGGTACATATAAAACAAGACTAGTATACTTAAGTTCTACTGAACTTAGTTGTTGTAGAGCAAAGGGAGTAGCACACCCTAGCTACAACTACTAGATAGGTTTAGTAGGTAAACACCAGTGTAGGTAGATTGCAACACATCCACCCACACTAGAGCAATGTCTGGAACAGAGGGGTCCAGTGGACTTACTCCTGTTGAGAGTGACCCTCCAAGGGCACCATCCCAGTTTGCTATTTTTCCCTTTAAGGAATTAAGACAGCTTTGTGTCTTAAGGGGTCTGAAGACAGGGCCTTCCCCTACTACAGACCACCTAAGAGAGCTCTTGGATCAGTCTGAGGCTCTAAAGACCTCTAAAGCAAACCCCACAGGGAATGCTGAAGGAGGCCATCCTTCAGAGGATGACACTGTAGACCCCCCTGCCCCTATCATCCTGGTAGATGAGGAAGCCTCCACCACTGGAGCTCCTCAGGTAGATGTAGAGGAAGAAGAAGAGGAGGAGGAGGTGGAAAGCAGTGAGTCAGATGATGACAGAGATAGTCAGGTGCTGGTCAGTAGACTGAACCAGGCTAACTTAAGTCAACTTGGGAATGAATCAGGTAACAACCCATTCAGACCCCCAGGTGGACTTAACCAGGAGCCTAGGAGGAGAAGGATTCACTCAGGTGACTCTGACAACTCCTATGCTTCTAGAGGTTCTCATGGTCACTCCAGAAGGAGGATGACTAGCCCTCAGAGAAGGGAACATGAGACCAAATTGAGAGAATCTCAAATTAGAGAGGCTGAATTGAGAGTCCAGAGACAAGAGTTAGAGATTGCCCTGGCCCAAGAGAAACTTGCTAGAGCAAGACAGCCTAGAGAGAGTGGGGTAATAGAACCCACTGGTGGCAGCAATATCCACAAGGATAAAGACAGGTCTTTTGATAATAGAAACCTGAGTAAGATTGTGCCCCCCTACAAAGCTGGGGATGATATCCATAAATGGATTACTGCAATGGAGAGAGCCTGCAGAGTACAGCAGATCCCTCAGGAGCAGTGGGCAGCAATCTTGTGGCTCTCCTTTGAAGGTAGAGGCCGAGACAGACTCCTCACAGTTAGTGATGGGGATTCTAGAAACTACCTGGTCCTGAAGAGTGCTCTGATTGATGGGTTAGGCTTAACCACTGAACAGTACAGGTTAATGTTCAGAGATACCCAGAAGACACAGACTCAGGACTGGTCTGAATTTGTTGAGTGTGCCACTAAGGCTCTGGAGGGATGGTTGCTGGGAAGCAAGGTTACAGACTATGAAGGATTGTATAATTTGCTGATGAGAGAACAAATTTTAAATAATTGTCAGAACCAGCAGTTGCATCAACATTTGGTTGACTCAGATTTGACCTCTCCCCAAGAATTGGGAAAGAGGGCAGATAAATGGGTAAGAACCAGAGTTAAGCAAAAGAACCAGAACCAGAACCAGGGTGGTGACCAGAAGAAAACAGACCAGAAGGGTGGGGAGCAGAAAGCTAAAGACCAGAAGTCTTCAACAGGGCCCCAAACTGAGACAGAGGGTGGGTCCCAAACTTCCAAGAAGAAGAAGAAAGAAGGTCAGAAGAAACCCTGGTGTAAAACTTGTAAGAACACCTCTCACTGGACAAGTGAGTGTAAAAAGGGTGGAGCCCCCAGCACTGCAGCCCCTAAGGCACCTGCACCCACTAGTACAGTTAGCAGTGCTGGTCCTCAAGCCAAGGGATTAGTGGGAATCACTTTGGGAACTGAAGGAGATTCTGACCTAGTCAGAACCCTTACACAGGCTGTTCTGGTTTGCGAAGGGGACATAGATTTGACCCCTGACATAAGTCCCAGTAACCTGGGCAAATACAGACAGACGCCTTTGATCAACAATAAAGTGGATCAAGCTTACAGGGACACATGTGCCAGTGTCACTATGGTGACACCTAACTTTGTGGACCCTGGACAATACATGCCAGGCGATGATTACCTGGTGACCAATGCCAGCAATGTCACTACTACACATAGTGTGGCACTTGTTAACTTTTCCTGGGGAGGGGTAACTGGCCTAAAGAAAGTTGTGGTTAGTGCTGATCTCCCAGTAGAATGTTTGTTGGGCAATGACCTGGAGAACTCTCTATGGTCAGAAGTTGAGTACAGGACTCATGCAGAGATGTTAGGGATATCATCACATGTCCTTGCTGTGACCAGGTCACAGGCCAAAAAGTGCCTCTCTGAACCTCAGGTCTTGGATCCTGGAACAATGGACCAAGTACCTCCCAAGAAGAAGAACAGGAGGGTTAAGGCTGCGCCTTCCCAACTGCCTACAAGTGAGGATCAGGCTTCACAGGAAACTGATCTTGAGACCCCTGAAGGAACTGTCCCTGAAGAACTTGAACCTGATCAGGTTGAGTTTCTGGGGACAGGGGGACCTTCTAGGGCAGACTTGGGGCAGGCTCAGTTAACCTGTCCTTCTCTTGAACCCCTCAGACAGCAGGCTGCTGCTGAGGCTGCTGGGAATGCTCAAGGTGCCCATAAAGTATATTGGGACGATGGACTCCTTTATTCAGAGGCTAGAGACCCCAAGCCTGGTGCTACCAGGAGGTTGGTTATACCTCTGCAATTTAGGGGCTTCCTACTCACCTTGGCCCATGATATTCCTTTAGCAGGACACCTAGGCCAGAACAAGACTTGGGACAGGCGTGTCCCTCACTTTCACTGGCCTCACATGTCTGAAGACACCAAGGAGTTTTGTCGCTCCTGTGAAACCTGCCAAGCCAGTGGTAAAGCAGGTGGAACAACAAAGCCCCCCCTGATACCACTACCTGTGGTGGGGGTTCCCTTTGAGAGAGTGGGGATTGATATTGTTGGTCCAATGGATCCCCCTACAGCATCTGGGCACAGATTCATACTGGTGGTAGTGGATCATGCCACCAGGTACCCAGAGGCAATTCCCCTTAGGTCCACAACAGCTCCTGTTGTGGCCAGGGCCTTACTTGGAGTTTTCTCCAGAGTGGGGTTTCCTAAGGAGGTAATATCAGATAGAGGTGCCAACTTCATGTCTGGATATTTGACAGCTATGTGGAAGGAATGTGGTGTAAACTACAAGTTCACCACTCCTTATCACCCACAATGCAATGGGCTTGTTGAGAGATTTAACAAGACCCTAAAGGGCATGATTAAAGGATTACCTGAAAAGCTCAGGCGAAGATGGGACATCCTTCTGCCCTGCCTTTTGTTCGCTTACAGAGAGGTCCCTCAAAAGGGGGTTGGCTTCAGCCCCTTTGAATTGTTGTTTGGGCACCCTGTAAGAGGACCCCTGTGTCTAGTGAAGGAAGGATGGGAGTTACCTCTCAAAAAGCCTAAACAGGACATAGTGGACTATGTACTTGGTCTCCGCTCCAGGATGGCAGAGTACATGGAAAAGGCATACAAAAACCTTGAGGCTAGCCAAGAATTACAAAAAGCTTGGCATGACCAAAAGGCTGTCCTTGTTGAATTTCAGCCTGGACAGAAGGTATGGGTGTTGGAGCCAGTGGCCCCAGCAGCACTCCAAGACAAATGGTCTGGACCCCATACAATTCTGGAAAAGAAGGGAGAGGTTACCTACTTGGTGGACCTAGGAACTCCCAGGAGCCCCCACAGGGTGCTCCATGTGAACAGATTGAAGGCATATGTCAGCAGGGCAGACATGGGCTTGCTCATGGCTACAGATGAGGGACAGGAGGAAGAGAGTGACCCTCTCCCAGACCTGCTCACTCAGAACCCTGAGGATGGCTCAGTTGATGGTGTGGCCTTAGGTGGCAGCCTCACTGAACATCAGCAACATGACTGCAGACAAGTTCTACAGGCATACAGGCATATGTTCTCATTGACACCCAGTCAGACTAACTGGTGTACACATGTGGTGGACACTGGTGACAGTCTTCCTGTAAAGAGCAAAATTTACAGGCAACCTGACCACGTCAGGGACTGTATAAAGACTGAGGTGCAAACGATGCTGGAATTAGGTGTCATTGAGCCTTCAGAGAGCCCCTGGGCTAGCCCAGTGGTTCTGGTCCCCAAACCTCACACCAAAGATGGCAAGAGAGAGATGAGGTTCTGTGTGGATTACAGAGGACTCAATGCTGTCACCAGGACAGATGCACACCCTATTCCAAGGGCAGATGAGCTCATTGACAAGTTGGCTTCTGCCAAATATTTGAGCACATTTGACTTGACAGCTGGCTACTGGCAAATCAGGTTAGCTGAGGAGTCTAAAGCCAAGACAGCATTTTCTACCCCTAGTGGGCATTATCAGTTTGTGGTGATGCCCTTTGGTTTGAAAAATGCACCTGCCACCTTCCAAAGGTTGGTGAATCAAGTCCTCACTGGGTTGGATGACTTTTGTGCAGCTTATCTGGACGATATTGCTGTCTTTAGCTCCACCTGGGAGGATCACCTGGTCCACCTGAAGGAAGTGCTTGAGGCTCTGCAGAAGGCAGGCCTCACTATCAAGGCAACAAAGTGCCAGATAGGGCAGAGCAAGGTTGTATACCTGGGCCACCTTGTAGGTGGAGGCCAAGTTCAACCACTGGAGAGTAAGATCCAGACCATCAAGGACTGGTCCCCTTCAACTACCCAGACTCAGGTCAGAGCTTTCTTGGGCCTGACTGGGTACTACAGGAAGTTTGTTAAGAACTATGGGTCCATTGTGACTCCTCTTAATGATCTGACATCCAAGAAGATGCCCAAAAAGGTTCAGTGGACAGAAATCTGTCAAAAGGCATTTGATGACCTGAAGAAGGCCATGTGCTCTGCACCTATCCTGAAGAGTCCTGACTACTCAAGAGAGTTCATTGTCCAAACAGATGCTTCTGAGTTGGGAGTGGGAGCAGTGCTTTCACAGCTTGATGTAGATGGCCAGGACCAGCCCATTGCTTTCATTAGCAGAAGGCTGACCCCCAGAGAGAAACGTTGGTCAGCTATAGAGAGGGAGGCCTTTGCTGTGGTGTGGGCCCTGAAGAAGTTGAGACCATACTTATTTGGCACTCACTTCAAGATTCAGACCGACCATAAGCCCCTCCTATGGCTTAATCAGATGAAGGGTGAAAACCCCAAACTACTCAGGTGGTCCATTTCCCTACAGGGGATGGACTTTACAGTGGAGCACTGCCCAGGGACTGACCATGGCAACGCAGATGGTCTCTCCAGGTACTTCCACTTAGAACATGAAGACACAACTGGTCAAGGTTAGTCTAATGTCCCTGCGTTTGGGGGGGGGGTTATGTAGGAGAGTAGGGTCTGCTATCCTATGGTCACCCCAAATTTTTGCTTTTTGCTTCACTGGTTTCTGACTTAATGTGGCTGTGGGCCTGCTAATCAGACCCACAGCCTGCTGTTCTCTCTCTAAATTACTGCCAATGCACTTTAGGTGCATTACGAATTGGAACTGGTTCACCTTATGAGCCCCTGTAATAGTGCACCCTAGGTGCCCAGGGCATAGGTGTATCCAAGGCCTACCAGGGGCTGCAGCACGTATTGTGCCACCCCTGGCCTCCATATTTGACACAACTGGCTGATCACTCAGCTGGGGTAAGTCGGTGTAACCACCTCTTACTTAGGTACAGTATGTCTGTGCCTAACCCTAAACTGGACACATATGTTCCTATCAGCCACTCCTATGGAACGCCTCATCAATCCTGGAGGCAGAGTGCTTGGAAATATGTGAGATGGTGCTCTAGCATGAGCTGAGCCTGTCTGCAGCTGTCGGGAACAACTCCCTAAGCTGTTCCGGGATATTGCCATACCATATACTCTTAAGTGCATTATAATCCTCGCGGTTAAATGCTATCTTTGGTTTGGCTTTATCAAAACATGTCGAGTAAGGTGTCATACGAATTGGAATACTATCCCCGTCGCCAATTCTGGTGACGGGGATAGCATTCCACCCTTCTAGAGGGACACGACATGTGTGTAGCCTTAACCCCGGTTAAAGTTAAACAGAGCCTCAGCTTCACAAAATGGACGCTGCCACCACAGACACAAGTCTGGCCTCCTGCTGCTGACCGAAACTCGGCAGATGGTGGCCTGGACAAAGGGTTTCCTGCCTTGGGAGGTGCGAGCACCACCCCAGACAGGATTTTGTGTATTGGGTAGGACAGGGCTGAATAGAATCAGACATGCCCGGGGCACACAAGGTGTCCCCGTGCATAGGCCAGTCCAAACCGGTTCTGGGGCCTTCCAGCCCCAGTCCTGGCGCGGAGCTGGACAAAGGAAAGGGGGTGTAACCGCCCCCCTTCCTGGTTCCTCCCAGAGGAGGGACCTAGTAGGTGATCCACCCCCAGTTTGGGAATAAGAGGGGGAGCAGTGCCATTGCACAGCAGATCATCCCGAAATCAACTTTAAACAAGAAGAAGACTGGACTTCGACATTCTGCTGCACAGAAGACTGACGAGAATCTCCCTTGTGGCCTAGGAGTGGCCACCCTGTGAAAACAGGTACCAACCAGCAACTCGACGTCTGCTTTGCCGCCGCCTCCCGCCGGAGACCGAGCCCAGAGCCCGACAAGAACCAGACTCCCAGACCTCTCAGAGCCCGATCCACAGTCCCTGCGAAGAAGGGACCCGTGGAGGCACCGAGTGACGTGGGACCGGACCTCTTAAAAGACACTCGAAAAGCTGACTGCGCAGCTTCTTAGGCATCCTCGACGTTGTGCTTTGGGGATTGAGAACCCCCACCACCGAGCAGCCCTTGCACCGAAGATCAGCCCTCCAGCATCTCCACGATCTGCGTGGGGCCCTTTTGCATTGTGCCACTCGACGCGCCATCCCGGCCACTAGCCACGTGGTCAGCGGCCATCTTGGCGACGAACCCGAAGATTTACACAGCAGGTCTGGTTGCTCCAGACCTACCCAAGCTCCTGTGAAAAGGAGCACCCGCTCTGACCTTGCTGGTCCGAGTGAACAGCATCTTTCGATTTCTGCGTGGCTTGCATTTGCCAAGGCCTGTTTGCTCCGATCAGGTCGCCGACACCGCCAACAGCGAGAAGCCTACGTGGGACAGCTCGTGACCGACTCCTGGACGTCCTCGACCCCGGGTATCCACGTGGCTGCAGAAAGAAGCTACCTGACAACGCCTGTTTGCACCCGACATCGCCTGGTTCCAATCTGGTTCCACGGTAGTCACTGGCTAGTGACTTTGAACACTGTCCCCTCTGCTTTCAGGTCTTCACATCTTCAGATCCACCCTTGGATCCACCGGAACTCTTCTCATCGAGCCGCCTGCAGCATCTTCAGCTCCAAGCACCATCGACCAGCGTGACGAAACCCGACACAACTTCGACCCTGTGCACCCGCTTCCTGTGGGTGAGGTAACTCAGCTCCGCCGGTGCTCCTGCACTGGTACACATCCCAAGGGCCTGTGTTTTAAGTTTCAGCTCCGTAGGTCACTCGGAAGGTTCCTAACTTTCTAACTTTGTGCTTTTTACGCACCATAGACTTTGTATTGAGAAGTGCGTGCACTTTGAACACTGCACCCGAGTCCCGTGGGCCTTTCCCGACTTAGTCATTGCCAGTCTCGAATAGCTCCAGCGATTCCCAAGGCCCTAGGCCTCTTCACTTTCCTCTTGGTATCTCTTATACCACTTTATTAGTATATGGTTTAGGTGGCCCCTAGGGCTCATCCATATTGTGCAACTTTTGTGTATTTTAAACTGTCTTGTGATTTAACGCTTGTGCTTCTGTGCTCATAAAGAGTCCAGGGGATTTTAATAGTTAATAAATCAATATATATTTTCAATATATATCTGTGTGGTGTCCCTTTCATTTGGTATTCAAGGGGGTTGTGTATGGTATAACAGCTGGCTTCACATGCCTTTCAGAGTTTAGCCTAAGACTGCTTTGTCCACGTTACCACTAGGATAACTGGTCTACAAGGTTGAATTACAACCATCATCATAAGGGTTGCTTGGCATGGTACAAAGTGATCACTAGAATTAGTGAGCATTATATACCAGGCCAACTTCTCACAAGGGGGACTTAAACAATTAAACGCTGTCTGACTTACTAGACCTTAACTTTGCTTTATACTCCTGTTGCGGAGTTTTCTCTAACAGAGGGAGTTTAGTGTCGGTATCATTATCGGGGCAGTCCTTGGGAAATGTCTCTGGACACAGTCCATGAAAACGCTTGATGTGGCTGGAATGGAGCCACCCTTTTCTTCCCTCAACCTTCACTGCGGTCCTCGTGGTCATCAACACCAATTTCGGTTCCCTCCACCTGGGCTCCAGAGGGCTCGAGCGGTCGAAGTTCCTTATGCATACCAAATCCCCCGTAACGATTTCATGCGGTTTCACTTGAGTGTTGTCCGGGAAGGCAGCCGCGACCTGTGAACGACAAGAGAGTAGTGCAGACATCAAGGAAGCCAGGTAATCTGTCAGCATATTACTATCAACATCAGTGATCTTTCGCGGCATAGGCGTACCCCACATATTCGGTGGTCTTCCAAAGACCACTTCGTACGGGGATAGTCCAGTTCTGGAATGAGCTACCATACGCATGTAAAAGAGGGCAACCGGCAGGGCTACCATCCAATCTATTCCTTTTTCTGCACAGACCTTCGCTAACCGTGTTTTCAGAGTCTGATTATGTCTCTCAACGAGACCAGCCGCTTCGGGGTGTCGTACACAGTGAAATTTCCATTGGTACCCTAACAGGAGTGATACCTGTTTCATGAGCTCGGACGAGAATGGCTGTCCATTATCTGAATACACGACACGGGGCAAGCCGTATCGCGGGAAGAATTCACGAACCAACTGTTTGGCAGTGGTCACGGCAGTGTAATCTGGGACTGGATAAGCTTCTGTCCATCTGGATAGGGCACATACAACTACGAGGACATACTTGAATCCTCGGCATCTGTCCATCTGGATATAATCCATCTGGAGGACTTCAAAAGGATGGTCAGGAGGATGAAATCCACCTTGTTCCACGGGAATGCCTTTTCCTGGATTGAACTGACAACAGATCATACAGGTACGTACTTTCTGTTTTGCTGCTGCACGTAAATGTTTGTTGAACCAGAGGTTCTGGATACTGTCTAACATGGCTTTTTCTCCTAAGTGTGCAGGACTATGTGCTGTATTAATGATAACTTGAACCATAGAGTTGGGGAGAAACCATGTGGCTTTTCCCTTCGTCATCCATCCCTGATCTGTCTGGACCCCTCCTTGTTCAGTCCATTTCTTGATTTCGTCTGGAGTAGCATGTGTCTGTATGTCGAGTACGTCTTGTGTGGGATCCTTGACTGTCATGCAATGCGTCAGTGATGGTACCTCGGTCTTTGTCGTGTTAGCAGGAATGTCTGTATGAGTCTGAGCTGTAAGCTTGGCTGTTCGATCTGCCAGGTTGTTACCCTGGGAAATAGTGTCCGTGACTTTAGTATGTGCTTTGCACTTCATGATGGCTATGGCTGTAGGCAAGTGTATTGCGTCTAACAGAGCTTGAATGAGGGGACCATGCTGTATCTTGGCTCCATGAGAAGTCAAATAACCTCTCTCTTGCCAGAGAACACCGAAGTCGTGAACGACTCCAAATGCATACTGTGAATCTGTGTATATGTTTACTTTCTGGTTCTTGGCTCGTATGCAGGCTTGGGTCAGAGCGATGAGCTCTGCTGCTTGAGCAGACAATGTGTCAATACGATGTGTTTCTATGACTTCAGTTTCAGTGGTCACTGCATATGCGGCCACTAACTCTCCTGTACTTGTTCTCATGCATGAACCATCCACATAAAGTGCCAGGTCTGGGTCGGGTAATGCGATATCTGTCAAGTCTTGTCTTGGCTTCGTCATTGTGTTGATGACTTCCACACAGTCATGTGGCGTAGGGTCTGCTGTTATCGCGGGTAACAGAGTAGCAGGGTTTAATATGCTACAACGTCTGATCTCTATGTGTGGCTGGAACAGTGTCAGTTCATATCCTGTCAGTCGTGCTATAGTCAAGTGCTGAGTCTGTGTCCTGTTTAAGAGAACTTCCACAGAGTGTGGAACCTGTACTGTCAGGGGATGTCCTAACACTATGGAGTCGCTTTGTCTGATAGCCAGAGCTGTTGCTGCAACTGATTTTAGGCACGCAGGCAGAGCCTGGGCTACTGGATCCAATGTACTAGAAAAATAAGCACAAGGCTTGTGTTTTCCTGCTTGATCTTGTGTGAGAACAGATAATGCTGTGCCATCGCGTTCAGTGACAAAAAGTGTAAAAGGCTTGCTGTAACATGGTGTCGCTAAAACAGGTGCTTGACATAAAGCTTTCTTCAATTCGTCAAAAGCTTGTGTATGTTCCTGAGTCCAAGGGAGGACAGTCGAAATCGCTGCCTCCTGTGTTGTCAACTCTATGAGTGGTTTGGCTAGATATGCATACTGAGGAATCCATTGTCTGCAGTAAGAAGTGAGGCCAATGAAGGCCCGTACTTCCTTTTGTGTCTTGGGTTGTGGAAGATGTGCAATTAGCTGAATGCGGTCAGGTGTCAACTGTCTACCCCTCTTGGACAGCAAGTGTCCAAGGTAAACCACTTGCTGGGCACAGAATTGTAACTTCGAAGGGGACACTTTATGCCCCTTCTCAGCCAGAAAATACAAGACTGTCAGTGATGCACGTTCGCAATCACGTTCTGTTCGTGCTGTGATCAAGAGATCATCAACATACTGGAGTAGGGCAGTGTCAGTAGGCATGTGAATACTGTCTAGTTGTCGTTTCAGTGCTTGGCTGTAAATACTAGGGCTTTCTGTGAACCCTTGAGGAGCACGTGCAAATTTGAAGCTTCGGCCATTCAAACAGAATATGAAAAGATACTGGCTTTCCGGGTGAATGGGGACACTAAAGAAGGCGTTCTTGAGATCGATTACAGTGAAGAACACAGCTTCGGGATCAATGGCAGTCAATAGGGAAGAAATGTCAGGGACCACTGGGTATTGGGGTATTATACATTTGTTTAATTATCGAAGGTCGATCACCAGTCTGTAGACCGGTGGTGCATTTGGGTCAGTTCGTTTAAGAATCGGGATGATTGGAGAATTACACACATTTGAGTCAGTTTCTACAACCACTCCTTGAGCAATGAGCTCGTCAATAATTTTCAGTAAGGCCACTACAGCCTCAGGTGGTAACTTGTATTGTCGGATTCGGGGCAGTACAACTCCTTGTTTGAGAGTAACACGATAAGGTGTTGAGTTAATTGAAATTTTTATGGTCAAGTATGTCCCCTAACGTGTACCCCAATGTCTCCATGTACGTGCTTAAAGTACATGTAATTTCCCTCCATGACCGACTATGAAGACGCAAATACATTTGCGTCCAACGTTAACTTGTCCTCTTTCAGATCCACCATGAATGGATCGATAATTCAGTTCCTAACCATACCATGCCAACGTCTTTACATGGTACACTTTTACGTTTTTCCTGGCTCTGCCGAGCTAGGCCCTGATTTCTGTCTCCGAGCCCTCTCTGCTTTCTGCCTCTGAAAGCTGCAGCATGGACATGTATCCCTGACCTCTGCCTTACTTCCTGCCAAGCGAAGCGGTGCCTGGCTCAACCTGGCCTGCCTGCCAAGACAGTATTTTGCCTTCAAGTTATCTGTTCAGCCTCCTCGAAAATACATTCCTGTCTAGTGATTTAGGTAAACATCTCCCCGGCTGCAGAGCAAAGAGCAAGTCTTCCTGTCTCCATGCAAGTAATTTACAGTTCCCGTTGCCATAGTATGCCCATGGCCCCGCACGTAGACACGTAGACACATATGCACGCACTTTCATTCAGTATAGACTAGCTTCTGCCCGAGAGACCTTTTACTCCAGATAATGCATCCTCCAAACAGAAGATACTAGATATGTTATAGGTCCAGGTCGTTCTGACATCCCAGACTTCTGTCTCCTCTACTAATATTAAAGTTCTCCCCAGTTACACGACTATGTCACGTCATGCTAGCTGCGCGCGCATCCGCACTTCCTGCTGACTCTGCAGATTATCTCTGTGCATACACCCACTTATGACACTTTCTGTGACGTCTACATTACGTTCACATTATACGCCTCCGTGTACGCCTATTACACGCCTTCTTTCACGCCCCCCTGCTACGCACATGTGTTCTTATCTTCTCTTTTTCACCTGTTACGCCTACTGTATTGGATTCAATTATGCTTCTTTACTATATATAATGTGTACTGTTAATAAAACGCTGACTGTCCCTTCCCGAACCCTAGTGGTGATGGAACATGATCTCCAACCTCGAGGTTCCTTTTTCATTAAACCCCGTATGACTCAGATACCACGGACTCTGCCTCTTATTTGAATGAGCTGTCTTGTAATGATAATTATACGGAAAAACTGACTAGGTAAATTTATTTACCACATAATTTGGCGCCCGAATAGGGACTCCTCCCCCACCCCACACGCCGGCGATGCGTCGCAGTCCTTGCCCCCTGCCACAGCCGTGACGGACACCTATGCACATCTGCAGGTTTTCCTGTATCTCCCTCAGGCCTACGGAGGTGACGGAGACTGCGATCGACATCCAGACGAGGCGGTGAGGAGTGCGGAGGATCCCGACCAGAGCCCAGCCGAGAGTAGCAGTGTCCGAGGTATCCAGAGGCCCACCTGTTCCGAAGTACCGAGGCGCATGCGTAGAAGTCCCGTCCAGTCCGAGGCCTTCAAGTTCAAGTACTGCTCCCGGTGAGTACCGTTGCTAGGGACGCACCTAGACGGGTGCATTAGTTTGTGTCCGGTCAAGACAGGTCTGGGTACACAGTCCTGGTCCGTACGTGTTCACTTAGGTGAGCGCGGTATGACGTGTCTCTTTATGGGACCGGTCTGTACTGTTTAGCAGTGCATCTAGTAATTCAGTAATTCAGTGATTCAGTATTCAAGCCTTCAAGCATCATTTCTCGTGATTCCATGTATTGTGTTTTATGTACTAGACAGTATCTATTCAAAATGTTTTAATGTGTTTTATGTTGTGGTATGAATGACTGTTCGCTTTTCATTACTGTGTCTATTGTGTTCGAGTCAAAGTCATAATGCCGTTATTTTCAAAGTTACGTCAGATAGGAACTAGGAAAGGGATTCTCGAGGAAGCAGTGCCTGTTCCGCCTAGGGACACTCCAGGATATTTTATGTACCACAAGCACGGCTTAGACGCTGGGTTGTATCTAGATTTGTGGGCGGATTATACGAAGAATCTGGAAGAGAAGTTTAGATGGCCTGTTTCAGGAACATGGGATGCTGAATGCATCATGAGAGTAGAAGAAGCATTATGGAAAAAGAAAGCCAGACAATCTCAGAAAGATGCCATAGAATTATGGCGTAAAGAATCGCATAGAAGAACAGAGAAAGAATTCAGAAAAGCAGAGAAAAGTAGAGAAGAATCCGAGAAAGCCAAAGAAAAAGAGTTGCTAGAAGAAGGAGAACAGGTCAGATCAGAACAATTAGACCGTCAAAGAAACGCACTCATTACAGGCATGTATCCAGTTCTTGCCGAGGGCCTGCCTAAGGCGACCCCGGATGTACCCTGTAACTTGCCACCACCATTGGTTCCGACTAAAGTACGTCACCATAAGACCGCAGCAGATATTTTCCTTTCTTCCTATTTGGATGATGTAGCTCCCGCATATACCAATGTACCCGTACATCCTGCTAATGATAATCTGCCACAGCATATTCCTGCTGATCAAGCCACGACCCCTCCACGTCCAGGATTACTTCTCGCACCTGTTGTCACTTCCCCTTCTGCTGCTGCAACTGGTCCCCCTACTTCTGGTCCTCTTAACCCTTTTGCTACAGATGCGGCTCAGTCGTCCCCGTTGAATATGTCTTTCCCACACGCAATGACGTCAGGCTATGCTCATGCTTCCGCTTCGGGAGGTGCCGTAGGAGGCCACCACCGAACCCCGCCACAAGTACACCGTTTGACAATGAGAGAATTAGCAATGCAGCGTACACCTAAAGCAAGCCCAGCTGAAAAGCTCAAACAAATAATTGGAGATTGTAGATATGATCCCGTACCCGGCAAACAAGGGGACCTGTTGTTAGCATCATTACGTTTAAGACGTGTTACAGATTATTTGATGACATTACCAGAAATGCCAGAACATCTAGACAAAATATATCACTTTATTCGATCGGGGGAGGGTCCAGAATGTGTTTGTGAAGCCATGGCATACCAGAAAGTCGAGACTCAAGGGTTAATATTGCGATTTCTGATTAATTGTTTGATCAGGGAACAAGATCAGCCAGGATATTCTCAAAAGGAAATGGAAGGATTGACCAAATGGAGTCAGAATATTGCAGATTGTAAGCATGACAAAGAGAAATGTATAGATGCCATGTCTAGAAAGATCCGTAAAGAAATAGTAGCCATACATGCCCGACGCAAGGCTGACAGGACAGCCGAGTCAGACGAAAAAGACTCCTCAGAGGAGGAAGAGCCAGAGAATACAGACCCATCTCAAGATATAATAGCGTATGTAGGTAGGGTGTGCATACAACCTACATCAGTTGGACCTTGTGCCCATAAATGCTGTGGTACATTCCGCAATCTTGGATCAAAATCTCTCAACACATAATGTCCTTTAAGATCACGTAAAAACAATCTCACTCCTTCCGGAGAACAACAAATCACTGCTTCTAGTTCTTTCAATGTTTTTATACCAAGCAGATTTTCTGGACATGATTTTGTAAGTAAGAAGTCAGTAGTACGGGACAATGGACCAACTTCTAGGGAAATTGGCTTTGACACTTCGTTAACAATAGGCTTTCCTGAAAATCCCAAGGAAACATTTCGTGAGCCTGAGAGGGGTGCCCCTGGAACCTCGTCATGACTGATGGTAGTTCTGCTCGCCCCTGTGTCAATCAAAAAATTTCTGTCTTTCCCTAGTACCTGACTATGTACATAGGGACCCTCTTGATCTACAGGAACTTCGATAAGGGGTAAGCCAACCTCCCTCTCTAGGCTGTTTCATGAATACTGTTGATAATCGGGGTAATCTGACTGTGCACACTGGTACATTTGTTGTGTAACGTGTTGTGTGGCAGCTATAGGCTGGGGTTGGGGTACAGCTACTGTCTGTTGTGTGTTCTGAGGAGGTTGCGTGTTTGGCGGAACATTTTGTGGAACATGTTCTTGTCTAGGTGGACGCGGTCTTTCTTTCGTCTTGCCTGTAGCTATATTGTGTTTCAGGACGGCACATTCATTTATATAGTGACCTGGCTGTTTACAATAATTGCACGTCCCTTTAACAGGAGCTGTAGATTGACTGGTCGGTGCCATACCCCTCTTCTGACCATCAGCTGGGACAGATTGAGCAACTAGTACTTTCATTTTCGTGTCTTTTATGCGTCTCTGTTCGTGCTCGTGTTCTTCTCTAATACGGTTCTGGTGGTACTGTAACATTTGTAACATTTGGGAAGGGGTATTAGCTTGCCAGGTACTCTCAACTTTAAGTACTCTATTTTTAACCTGTGTTAAGGAATTCTCTACTAATTTGGTCACAAACAGACGTGGATACGATTCACTACTTGTTTTCAGACCGCTATTGATAATGAAACATTTTTTGAATCTGGAATAAAAATCGCTAGTGTCTTCGTCTTGTTTCTCTTTGCAGGCTGAAATAGCATCCCAGTCTTCCTTTTTGGTTGTCAATAACCTCGGCAGGACCTGTACTAATAACTCTGGTAATGCTTTAGCTTTTTCCCCAAGACCAGTACCAGGGACTCGTGTATTTTCTTCGTGTTCTAATTCTGTCCAATCAATCTTTTTCTCTCCCACTTCCCATTCTTTTTCTTTAAGTTTTTCGTAAATACCAGCTGGCCACAGTACCTTTAACATTTTAATGATATCGGGATACGTATACTCCCCCATGCGGAGCATGTCTTTTAGTTCACGGTGGAACCCTGCTGGATCTTTATCGTGACATGGCACTAATTTTTTCATTTCCAATAATTCCATTTTGGTCAAAGGTGTGTATACGAATACTCGTTCAAGCTCACCCCCTGTTGTCTGGACAGGGTGAACTTCTCGTAAGGGATTCTGTCTGTCTATGTAAAATGTTTTCCTTACTGGCGGTGGAACAGGAAAGAAATGTGGAGTCAGGAAAGTCCTGTATTTGTGTCGCTGTTCTAGAATGACATTAATTAAATCGGTACCTAGGCCTCTCCATCTACCTAGGAGTAACTCTTCCAATATATTATATAGGGGACCAGGATCAGAATGCTGACTTTCATACAGTGTAATGAGATGTTGAATCATGTACATACCAGCTAGTCCTTGTTCGTCTGGGGAAAGATTCAAAAATGTCTGTGCTACTATGTCATCTTTATATACACTAGTATTTCCAGCCCATTGTACTGCTGACCGAGCTAGTTCCTGTTCATGCATGGTACTAAGTTCACTATAACCTATTCGTTGTTTCAGTACTTTATCAGTGGCTTGGAATAGATGTTCAAGAGAACATTGTTCTGGTATGGGAGAAAGAACACTTTTCTTATATTCTGGACGTATGGGTTTGTCAAAGGGTCTCGCCCTACCTACGTACGCTATTCTACCTGCACTCCCAGTTTCTACATCATCGTCTTCTGAGACTTCATCATCCTCCTTCTCGGCTTCTCTCTCTACTCTTTCCCTTTCGTGTATGTCTAGAATTTCTTTACGAATCTTTCTATACATGGATTCTATACAACCTTGTTTGCTATGTTTTCCATCAGCTATGTTGTCACTCCATTTTGTCAGAACTTTCATCTCTTCTTTGCTTTTACCTGGCTGGTCTTGTTCCCTTATCAAACAATTTATCAAAAACTGTAAGATCATATTTTGAGTCTCCACCTTCCTGTGCGCCATGGCCTCGTGAATACTTTCTGGTCTCTCCCCCGTTCTGATAAAGTGATATATGTTGTCTAAATGTCCCCTCATGTCTGGTAAAATAGTTAAATAGTTTGTAACACGTCGTAGACGTATGGAATATAATATCATCTGGTCTTCGCCTGGTACTGGATCATATCTGCAATCAGTGAGGTACTGTTTAAGGGCTGCATATGTAGTTACTTTTGGTGTGCGTTGTAATGCTGCTTCTCTTAGTGTTGTTCGTTTTACTTGAGGCGGGGTGATAGGGATACCTCCTACTGCTCCTCCTGAAATGTGACCATCAACTATTACTGGCTGTGCTGTCGCTGGTGGTAGTGTAGCTGGTAAAGTAGGTGTAGGTAATGTAGGTTGGTCCTGGGTTACAGGTGCATTAAAAGGATTGCCAGGACCAATGGCAGGAGAGACAGTGGGGGGATCGTGTCATTTACAGGGTTGTGAGGATTAATATCTGGAGGAGGATTCGTATTTGCATACTCTGGGACAGTGTCATCTAAATAGGAAGAAAGGAAAATATCCGCTGCGGTCTGTTTATGGCGGAGTTTAGTCGGGACCAATGGTGGCGGTAAATTACGGGGTACTTCCGGGGTAGCCTTAGGTAGGCCCTCGGTGAGAACGGGATACATGCCTTTCATAAGGGCATTTCTTTGTCGGTCTAACTGTTCTGCTCTAACTCGTTCACCTTCTTCTAGTAGTTCTTTTTCTTGGGCTTTTTCTGATGATTCTCTATTTTTCTCTGCTTTACTGATTTCTTTCTCTGTTCTTCTATGCACTTCTTTACGCCACAATTCTATGGCATCCTTCTGGGATTGTCTGGCTTTCTTTTTCCATAGTGCTTCCTCTACTCTCATGATGCAATTAGCATCCCATGTCCCTGAGACAGGCCATCTATATTTCTCTTCCAGATCTTTGGTATAGTCAACCCATAAGTCTAAGTACAGTATGGCATCTAAGCCATGTTTATGGTACATAAAATGTCCTGGAGTGTCCCTAGGCGGGACGGGAACTGCTTCTTCGAGTATCCCTTTCCTGGCATATTTGAATTGGCTTGAACAAGAACACAATGAACACAGTAATGAATAGCAAACAATCATTCATACCACGAAATTAAACACATTAAAACATTACAGACTGATACTATCTGGTACATAGAAAAACATAATTCTGAAAATCTCGAGAAACAATACTAGAATACTGGATTACTGGATGCACTGCTAAAACAGTACAGACATACCGGTCTCATGAAGAGACATGTCATACCGTATCCACCTAAGTGAACACGTCTGGACCGGGTCTGCGTACCCAGACCCGTCTGGACAGGGCACAAATTAATGAACCCGTCTAGATGCGTTCCCAAAAACGGTACTCACCGGGAAGCAAAACTGAAGGCCTCGGAAACTCGACACTGGACTGGACTGCTACGGCGTCTGGCTGCTACTACGCATGCGCTTCGGAACAGGTGGGCCTCCAGATACCTCGGACCTTGCTCTCTCGGCTTGGGCTCTGGTCGGGACTCTCCGCATTCCTTACCGCCTCGTCTGGATGCCGGACGCAGTCTTCGTCTCCTCCGTGGGCCTGAGGGAGTTAGCAGGAAAGCCCGCAGGTGTGCACAGAAAGGGGTCCGTCACGGCTGTAGAAGGGGTCAAGGGCCTGCGTTACATCGCCGGCGCGTGGGGAAGGGGAGGGGTGCCTGTTCGGGCGCCAGATTATGTGGTAAATAAAATTACCGGGACTATTTTTCTATACAATAAATGACAATAAGAATAGCTCAATAAATGAGAGGCAGAGTCCGTGGTATCTGAGTCATACGGGCTTTAATTAAGTGGCTCGAGACACTGGACATCGGGTTCCATCACCACTAAGGTTCAGGAAGGGATATTCAACATTTTATTAACATCACACATTATATATAGTAAAACTGAACAGTTGCATTGAATACAGTAGGCGTAACCAGTGAAAAAGAGAAAGATAAGAACACATGGGCGTAAAAGAAAGCGTGTACAGAGGCGTACACAGAGGTGTGTGCTGGAAACGTCACAGAAATGTCTTAGGGGGGTGGATGCAAAGAGAAATTCTGCAGGGTCAGCAGAAACCGGTACCAGGGATGCGTGCGCAACTGAACGTGACGTGGTATTGACGTGCAACTGGGGAGAGCTGGGGGCTTGACTTTAGCACTAGTAGAGGAGTCTGGTGTCTGGGATGTCAGAATGACCTGTACCTATAGCATATCTGATATCTTGTGTTTGGAGGATGTGCTGTCTGAAGTGAAAGGTCTCTCGGGCAGAGGCCGTACATCACTGAATACTAGTGAGTGCATACATGTCTTTGTGCAATGCGTGGGGCCATGGGCCTACTATGGCAACGGGTGCAGTAAATTACTTGTAAGGAGACAGGAAGGCCGGGCCCTTTGCTCTGCAGGCTGGAATATGTTTACCTATTTCACTAGACTGGAATGTGTTTTTGCGGAGGCTGAGCGGATAACTGTAGTCAAAATACCGTCTTGGCAGGCAGGCCAGGCCGAGCCGGGCACCGCTTGGCTGAGCAGGAAGTAAGGCAGAGGTCAGGGATGCATACCTAAACTGCAGCTTTTAGAGACAAAAGAGACTCGGAGCCTCAATTAAGGGCCTGGCTCGACTGAGCCAGAAAAACGTATAAACGTGTGCTGTGCAATATTTAAAAGTGCACCATGTAAATGCATTGGAAACGTAGGCCTGGATGCGGAATTGATACATTATACATGGAGGGCTCACTAACTGACATGCTAACAGTGGACGGAAATACAGGAACATTATCATGACGGGCACGGGAGGGGAATTACATGACATTCATGGGGCACAGGTACATGGATAGGGTGCGAGTGGGGGTCACACTGACTACCTAAAAATTTCTATTTCCTCACCTCGTAGGCATGAGCGGCTGCACCAGGGATGCCAAGCCCGGTGCCCCCTGCTAGGAGCGGAGAGCCCTCGAAGGCATGAGCGGCTGCACCAGGGATGCCAAGCCCGGTGCCCCCAGCTAGGAGCGGAGAGCCCTCATAGGCATGAGCGCTGCACCAGGGATGCCAAGCCCGGTGCCCCCTGCTAGGAGCGGAGAGCCCTCATAAGCATGAGCGGCTGCACCAGGGTTGCCAAGCCCGGTGCCCCCTGCTAGGAGTGGAGCCCTCGAAGGCATGAGCGGCTGCACCAGGGATGCCAAGCCCGGTGCCCCTGCTAGGAGCGGAGCCCTTGAAGGCATGAGCGGCTGCACCAGGGTTGCCAAGCCCGGTGCCCCCTGCTAGGAGCGGAGCCCTCGAAGGCATGAGCAGCTGCACCAGGGATGCCAAGCCCGGTGCCCCCTGCTAGGAGCGGAGAGCCCTCATAGGCATGAGCGGCTGCACCAGGGATGCCAAGCCCGGTGCCCCCTGCTAGGAGCGGAGCCCTCGAAGGCATGAGCGGCTGCACCAGGGTTGCCAAGCCCGGTGCCCCCTGCTTGGAGCGGAGCCCTTGTAGGCATGAGAGGCTGCACCAGGGATGCCAAGCCCGGTGCCCCTGCTAGGACCCACAGGTTATTCCATATTTAGGAATGACAGAACTGAAAACACGACGGGAGGTGTTGCAGTCATCTTCAGAAACGCCCTCCAACTTAAGGCGTCTCCTAGCAGCTCCTCACACACCTTTGAATGCCTTTCTCTTGAGCTTCAATTGCAACACCGTTCACCGCTCAGATTCCATATCATTTACCGCCCGCCTCGTAGTAGTAGCTCTTCCTTTATAGAAGATCTCAAAGACTTCATCAGCGACCAATACTCTCAAAGTGACAATCAGACCATCGTGGGTGACTTCAATCTCCACTGGGGCGCACCGCAAGACTCCTCTGCGAACTCACTGGCCACCTTCCTCTCGGCAAATGATCTTATCCAACACTGCACTGAACCAACCCACTCTAAGGGCGCAATCCTGGACCTTGTTATTTCTAAAGCAGGCATGCTTTCTACTACTACCCCTATTCATGTAGATTGGTCTGACCACCACCTCATCCCATTCTCTCTTCAACTTTCACACTCTATAACTCTTGGCCAACCCAAGAGGGCCATATCCTGGTTCCGTGATGCCAAAAACATTGATGTCGGTCCCCTCTGTGAATCAGCTTTGCTTTCACTTCCAAGGCTAGACCCGAACATAGCTGTTGACGATCTCACCTCCCAATGCCTCACAGTTCTTACAGCTGAAATTAATAACGTTGCTCCACTCAAAAGCAAAAGGATAAGGCCCACTCCCTCAGCACCTTGGTTCAACAAATCCCTTTATGAGGAAAGGAAGCAGCTAAGATTCCTGGAGAAGCAATGGAGGCAAGTGCCTTCCACTGACAATTTAGCCTTGCTTCGCACAGCAAGATCCAAATACCACAAGCACATCTTCCTTCAGAAAGCGACGCACTTCAAAACCCTCCTTGATTCCGCCAAAAATAGACCAAAAAAACTATTTGATCTCATCAAGACTCCGAGCTGCTCTCCCCCAACCTCCAAGGTGGAGGATTCTACAAAGAGAGCAGCGGATTTCGCTACTTTCTTCGATGGAAAGGTGAAATCACTTGTGGATCAGGTTGCTCATCCTACACCTCCAGAGGAGCGCAAATCCTTAGCCATTTGGTAGAGCTTTGACCCCATATCTGAAGATGCCCTTCTCAAGTGCATACGCGAAACAAAGCCCTCCAACCATTCTCTTGACCCTATCCCCAGTGCCATTGCCTTTGACTTCTATACCCATTCCCTCTCCTATTGGACCACTCTGATCAACCTCTCCCTCTGGCAAGGCTCCCTTCCTGTCTCCTTCAAAACTGGGCAGGCTACCCCTCTGCTGAAAAAGCCCACTGCTGATGCGAATGACCTCAACAACTTCCGCCCCATCACTAACCTTCCCTTTCTTGCAAAGATCACGGAAAGATGTGTAGCCAAACAACTCTCTCGTCATATCAAGGACAATGATCTTCTTGACAATTGTCAGTCCGGCTTCATCCAAAACTGCAGCACTGAAACAGCCCTACTGCAAGTGGTTGATGATGCGCTGGGGATACTCGACTCAGGGGGGTCCTGTCTGCTAATTCTCCTTGACCTCTCCGCAGCCTTCGACACTGCTAATCACAACACCCTCCTCAATATTCTTCAACAGAGAATGGGCATGGAGGGCACTGTGCTTAAATGGTTTGCATCCTTCCTCTCTGACAGATCTCAAATGATCAAAATAGCGAACAGTCTTTCTTCTCCTGTGGCGGTGGGTCAAGGTGTTCCCCAAGGCTCTATACTTGCACCCACACTGTTCAATCTCTACTTAGAACCACTGGGAAACCTCCTAAGCAAATCCGGGATTCACTATCATCTCTATGCTGATGACACTCAACTCTACCTCAAGGTTGCCTCCACTCATGATCTCTCCATCCTAAGATCTACTCTTGACTCCATTCAAAACTGGATGTCATCTCATCAATTGATTCTGAATCCCTCCAAAACTGAATTCCTCCTCTTCTCCTCCTCACTCTCTCCTCCCCCGGTTCAATCATGGATGGATCAGATGAATCTACTAAACAACAAACCCATCATTGTCGACAGCGCAAAATCTCTTGGTGTCATTCTAGACAAAAAACTCAATCTAACTCCCCACATCAATTCTATTGCAAAATCTGCTCGCTACCAACTGCGCCTTCTTTGGGGAATCCGTTGCTTCTTCCCGGAGCAGGACCTTATAACCCTGGTGCAATCGCTGGTCCTCTCCAGACTAGACTACTGCAATTCTCTTCTTACTGGCCTCCCCAAATCTCACCTGTCTCCACTTAAGTCTGTCTTCCATTCAGCAGCTCGTTTCATCTATGGGGCCAAAAGAAGCGATCACATCACACCGATGTTATCCACCCTCCGCTGGCTTCCCTTCGAGGCTAGAGCTATCTACAAGACCGCTTGTATCACCCACAAAGCCTTGCACTCCTCCTCTCCCCGCTACCTGGCGAATAAACTGAAACTCTCTGGAGGCTCTAGACCTTCACGCAATGCCGAGAATCTACTGCTTGAACCTCCCACTTTCAAGAAGGAAAGAACAATGGCCCAATCCTTTTCAGGCAACGCAGTGAGAATCTGGAACTCGTTTCCGCCTGAGCTCCGGACCACCGCCTCCTCCCAGGCCTTCAAAAGGGACCTCAAAGTTCTCCTCCTCCAGAGACACCTCCAAAAGTAATTCACGTCCTCTTGCTATTTGGAGGAAGACTCCCCACTACTGATATTTTCTACTTTCCATGACCATGGAAGTGCCTTCCCAGTGTTTTCCTGTGGTGGGAGTGTCTGCCTTTTTGCAGTATTCTCCATGTACTTGTGTTTGGTGCCCTTTTGTAACATGCACACAACACTTTGCCCATGTAACACACGGTTGCTACCTCTCACATGTTTTTACCTTTGATACTTGCACAAGTGCCACCTTGCCTACGTAACGCCTGTTCTTGTGCCAGCACTTATTGCAGTATTATACCTCAAATTATACTCTGTTTTCTCTTATAACTGCACACTTGTCACTTTTCCTCTTCTGCACTTTTGACTACCTCATGTATTTTTGGTTGTTCACAATTTTTACTACCTCAAGTATTTTGTTTGCTCACAATTTTCACTATTACCTTTACTACCTCATGTATTTTTGGTTGCTCACACTTTTTACTACCTCAAGTATTTTGTTTGCTCACAATTGTCATTATTACCTTTATTACCTCATGTATTTTTGGTTGCTCACAATTTTTACTACCTCATGTTTTTTTGTTTGCTCACAATTGTCACTATTACCTTATGTAAGTAACGTATGTTTTAGTAATCTGCTCTTTTGTAATGTTTCTCATTATGTTTCATTTCTGTTCCTAATGTGAAGCGCTCTGACGCCTTCGGGTAAAGTCTGCGCTATATAAAAATGCATAAATAAATAAATAAATAAATAAATAAGCCCGGTGCCCCCTGCTAGGAGCGGAGCCCTCGAAGGCATGAGCGGCTGCACCAGGGATGCCAAGCCCGGTGCCCCCTGCTAGGAGCGGAGCCCTCGAAGGCATGAGCGGCTGCACCAGGGATGCCAAGCCCGGTGCCCCCTGCTTGGAGCAGAGCCCTCGAAAGCATGAGCAGCTGCACCAGGGATGCCAAGCCCGGTGCCCCCTGCTAGGAGCGGAGAGCCCTCGAAGGCATGAGCAGCTGCACCAGGGATGCCAAGCCCGGTGCCCCCTGCTTGGAGCGGAGAGCCCCCGAAGGCATGAGCGGCTGCACCAGGTATGCCAAGCCCGGTGCCCCCTGCTAGGAGCGGAGCCCTCGTAGGCATGAGTGGCTGCACCAGGGATGCCAAGCCCGGTGCCCCCTGCTAGGAGCGGAGAGCCCTCGAAGGCATGAGCGGCTGCACCAGGGATGCCAAGCCCGGTGCCCCCTGCTAGGAGCGGAGAGCCCTAGAAGGCATGAGCGGCTGCACCAGGGATGCCAAGCCCGGTGCCCCCTGCTAGGAGCGGAGAGCCCTCATAGGCATGAGCGCTGCACCAGGGATGCCAAGCCCGGTGCCCCCTGCTAGGAGCGGAGAGCCCTCATAGGCATGAGCGGCTGCACCAGGGTTGCCAAGCCCGGTGCCCCCTGCTAGGAGCGGAGCCCTCGAAGGCATGAGCGGCTGCACCAGGGATGCCAAGCCCGGTGCCCCCTGCTAGGAGCGGAGCCCTCGAAGGCATGAGCGGCTGCACCAGGGTTGCCAAGCCCGGTGCCCCCTGCTAGGAGCGGAGCCCTCGAAGGCATGAGCAGCTGCACCAGGGATGCCAAGCCCGGTGCCCCCTGCTAGGAGCGGAGAGCCCTCATAGGCATGAGCGGCTCCACCAGGGATGCCAAGCCCGGTGCCCCTGCTAGGAGCAGAGAGCCCTCGAAGGCATGAGCGGCTGCATCAGGGATGCCAAGCCCGGTGCCCCTGCTAGGAGCAGAGAGCCCTCGAAGGCATGAGCGGCTGCACCAGGGATGCCAATCCCGGTGCCCCTGCTAGGAGCAGAGAGCCCTCGAAGGCATGAGCGGCTGCACCAGGGATGCCAAGCCCGGTGCCCCTGCTAGGAGCGGAGAGCCCTCGAAGGCATGAGCGGCTGCACCAGGGATGCCAAGCCCGGTGCCCCCTGCTAGGAGCGGAGCCCTCGAAGGTATGAGCGGCTGTACCAGGGTTGCCAAGCCCGGTGCCCCCTGCTTGGAGCGGAGCCCTTGTAGGCATGAGCGGCTGCACCAGGGATGCCAAGCCCGGTGCCCCCTGCTAGGAGCGGAGAGCCCTCGAAGGCATGAGCGGCTGCACCAGGGATGCCAAGCCCGGTGCCTCCTGCTAGGAGCGGAGAGCCCTCGAAGGCATGAGCGGCTGCACCAGGGGTGCCAAGCCCGGTGCCCCCTGCTAGGAGCGGAGCCCTCGAAGGCATGAACGGCTGCACCAGGGATTCCAAGCCCCGTGCCCCCTGCTAGGAGCGGAGCCCTCGAAGGCATGAGCGGCTGCATCAGAGATGCCAAGCCCGGTGCCCCCTGCTAGGAGCGGAGCCCTCGAAGGCATGAGCGGCTGCACCAGGGATGCCAAGCCAGGTGCCCCTTGCTATGAGCGGAGAGCCCTTGTAGGCATGAGCGGCTGCACCAGGGATGCCAAGCCCGGTGCCCCCTGCTTGGAGCGGAGCCCTCGTAGGCATGAGTGGCTGCACCAGGGTTGCCAAGCCCAGTGCCCCTGCTTGTACATCATCGAAGTGATACTCAGCAGCTTAAACTGGATGTGTTTCTCTATCAAGAGCAAATGAAGTTTACAAAGCAACATAGAGACAAGACAACATTTAGGCCAGTGAAAAGCAGTCTTGCAGCCACATTCGGAACAATCTGCAGCCAAACCTGGAGGTGCCCATATAAAGACAGCTACAATAGTTAAGTTGCAAGAGGATTGGAGACTGCAGACTCATTTGCTGAATCTCGGTATTGGAAAAAGCCAGTTATAGATATACAGCCTGATTCATCAAAGACCCGTTTTGCGAGTCATTATTAGTGATTCATAAGGAATCGCTATTCCAGACTCATAAAACAGGATTCATGTAGGAATCACAAAATAAAATGCGATTCCTACATATTCCTTATTTACGATTAGCAAATTGCTAATCGCAAATAAGGAATAACTCCCCATTCATTCCTATGGGCTAAAGGCCCATAGGAATGAATGGGGAGTATTCCTTATTTTCGATTAGCAATTAGCTAATCGCAAATAAGATAGCGATTTAAAGGGTGCCAGGGGTGTCCAAAGGACATGTGTTCGTGCAACATGCAACTTAGAAAAATGCTTTTAAAAGCATTTTTCTAAGTTTTCGCTATTTACCACAAGGTTTGACCTCGCGATAAATAGCGGGACAAAATTGCGAATTCGCAATTTAAAAATGAATGATGAATTGCATTTAAGGAATCTCAAATAGAGATTCCTTAAATGTAATTCCTCGCAAAATAGCGAAATCGCTATTACCGATTTTTGCATTTGGGATGATGAATCCCAAATGCAAAAATCGCACTCGCAAAGGGCCAGATTCCAGATTCTCAGAATCTGGCCCTTTGCGAGTGCAATTCAGCTTGATGAATCAGGCTGATAAGGCTTCTGAGAGCACCAAAACATGTTCCCAACAGTGCCTTGACTTGTTACTCAAATGATAATAATAATAATAAATAAATCCAAATTTGTAAAGCGCACAATCACCTGTCAGGGTCTCTAGGCGCTGGGGGCCGTCGGGAAGATTAAGCAAGCTATTGCCCATAGTCCAGAGTGGCTGGAATTTACACGGACATTTTGCTCACCTGGTCAGCCTCGCAATTGAAACTATTCCTAAAATGTTTTACCCCTAAACTGAGCTTTGAACTAGATTTAGCACACTGCAATAAATTATCTACCTACAAACTCTTTGTAGAATCCTTGGAGTACAAGCATGTACAGCCATATATAGGGTTTTCTCTCACACATGGTGCAAGGAGAGCGATTACGATGCTGCGTCTAGGCATCCTGCCTGTGTTGACCTTTACATCAAGATGGTCACCCAGTGGATCCCCTATATGTACTCTCTGTCAAGGGGTGGACCAGAACATCGAGCACCTATTATTTGCATGCCCTAGCTCCAAAGTAGTAGCAGCACGATCAAGATATCTTGGGCCAATATACCGAGAATGCAGAATTTTATCGGTAAATGAATTATTATCAGTGTGCAAACATCCACCTAATGAACTTGTATGTTATAATTTCTATACATTTTTAAAATCCTTTTTAACATTATTTTAATTTGTATGAAACGTGTTTTTTATCCTTTTCTGTTATATTTGTGGTCCTCAGTCGAGTACCGAAACAAATGAAAACTTTTTGACTTTGACTTTGCCCAGAGTCACATGGTGCTGGTCTAATCTACCGCCGGTGCCAAGGATCAAACCAGGATCCACAGATTCCGGAGGCAGTCGCCCTAGCCGCTGCGCCACACCTCTTCCTGATAGTGCATAATGAACCCAGACAGCCACATTATTTACAGCAGATTTCTGCTCAGGAGGAGGCCCTAGCACCATAGGCCACCACTGGTCGCCAGAGGTCTGAGAGTGTTTCTCCAGCAGGAGAAAGTCTGTTTTATTGGCATTCAACTTAAGACAATTAGAATGTATCCAATTAGCAACAGCGGCATGGATTTCTGGAAGTTGACAACACCCTCCAGTAGGGAGCTGGCTCTGTATAGCCTTTTCGATGCGTCGGCCGTCCGGGGGCCGTCCGATCTACGCACGCGTCGGATTCGGCCGCACCCAGGCGGAATGTCCACCGCAGAAAAGCGGATATACTATACCGAAGTAAGGCTTATGTGCACAGAGTCCAGTGGAACCCCAATGGTATGCAGAGGTAAAAGAAGATAATACCTTACTCACTATTTGTGGTAGTGTGGGTGAGAAGTAAGGCTTTATCAGAGGGGAGTGTTTAGCATTTATTGTAAACAACCGGGGCAAGAAATTATGTCACACACTCGAAGACTGAACTCAGACTAATTTGTTTGTATAAAAATTGGATTTAGTTGTATTTGATCTCTAGAACCAAGCCAGGCCTTGTACAGGTAAGCAAAGTATTAATAGTGCAGCTGAATACAGTTGAAATGTAGTAGAATGCAATTGGTTTGGTGACAGGTAAGTCAACAGTTGCAATTACTTTTCAGTTACTATTGTAATTGTTGTATGATTCCTTTTTTGATACCTTTTTTACATTACTTTTTCTACTCAGTGTGATATGCCTAGATATCACACTGGGATACTTCCTAGATAAAAGGTAACAAAATCAGTTTTTGTCAATATACAGTTTCTTATGTTTTGTCACTGAAATTCCATGAGAGGAAATTAAGCTATCGATTCACAGGTAAGTACCTGGTTTTGGGAGTTGGGTTTCTGGGTTAGAACACGGGTTAACCCAGGGTCAAGTATGTGCTCACAAAGCACCCTCAGCAGCACTAGGGTGGCCGGGTGCAGACTGCTGAGGCCCAATGTTATCCAATGGGGAATAGGCGGCCTCCAGTTGGTAGCTTCTCATGAGCAGGCCACAAGGTTGTGGGAGCAAAGCTCCTGGACTTAAGCTCAAGGCAAAAGGGGTATTCAAGTTAGTACCCAAGGTGGACTCACAGCAGCACTACGGCAGCTGGGAGCAGGGTGCTGATGTGGCGCTGGGTGTCCTGTTACTATCAATGGCGATTCTCCGGGTCGAACAAACACTGTAGCACTGTGTTTCATTCCTCCTTCTTCTTTTCTGAGGATGCAAGGTTCAGGGTTGCCTCTTAATACTACATTTAGGGGCACTTCAGGTGGGTAAAATTCAGGACCAATGCTAGTGGGAGTGGCGCATAAGCCTCACTCTGGTTGGAAGGGCAGTGGCTTAGGTAGTTGCTTTGCCACCATTGTCGGTCCATGCTGGTGGACCCCCCCCCCCCCAACTTGCGATGCCACTGTGGCTGGGTCCCCCATCAGGAACTGGCAGTTGTGCTTTGCATCACCTTCCCCACCTGAGGGGTAGGGTTAGTAAAGGTGGGCACACCACTCCTCCTATCTTTGCTTTCCCCACAGATTGGCTCTGGCTCTCCTCCTTTCTGAGGGACCGCACCCAGGCGGTCCGTCTAGGCGACTTCACCTCCACTCCCCTCCCTGTCACTTGCGGTGTTCCCCAGGGTTCCTCTCTCTCCCCCCTTCTCTTCAACCTTTATATTTTTCCTCTCATCTTTGCTCTCCAGCAGCTGGAGGTCACCGTCTTCAACTACGCGGATGACCTCCAGCTCATCTTTGATCTGTCCCCCTCCTCTCTCTCGGTCTCCAATTTCCAGTCTACTATGACATTCATCAGGGACTGGATGAATCACAACCACCTTAAACTGAACCCTGATAAAACTGAGCTGGTTCTCACTGGTGGTTCGTCCAGTCCCTGGAACTCTCTTTTCTGGCCCCCCTCTCTCGGCCCTGCACCCTCCCCCTCCACCACTGTCAAAACACTGGGTGTTAAAATGAACAATCAGCTCACTCTTCACTCACACATCAGCTCTGTGGTCTCCTCCTGTTTCCTCACTCTTCGAACCATCCGTTCTGTCTCCCGCTTCTTCACCCCTCAGGCCCTCAAGACCATCATGGCCGCCCTGGTAATCTCGCGTTTGGACTACGCCAACGCTCTTTTCCATGGCATCCCTGCCTATAGTTTGCGTAGACTCCAAGCCATCCAGAACCAGGCGGCCAGACTGATATTTGGCCTCCCACGTTATCACCACTCCACCCCCCTCCTAAAGAAACTCCACTGGCTCCCCGTGAAACAGCGTTCCCTCTTCAAAATCGGGTGCATGGTTTTCCAGGCCCGTCAGGGCACTGCCCCTGCTTTCATCACTTCACTTATCAAACCCTACGTCCCCGCAAGAAATCTCCGGTCCTCCTCCAAGTCCCTTCTCCTGATCCCCCGTTTCTCGCGCAAAAAATGGGGTGGATCCAATTTCTCTACTCTGGCCCCTTCCTTCTGGAACTCTCTCCCTGATAACCTCCGCTCCGCAACTCAGTACCTTTCTTTCCGTGGAGACTTGAAAACCTTCCTATTTAGCCAGGCTTTCCCCGCCTAAATTTTCTCCCCGGTCTTCCTTCCCCTCAGTCACTGAACCTTCAGCGCCAAGAAACCGCAAGGTGTATGCTGCGCTTTACAAGCATTTTAAATTAGAAATTAGATTCTCCTGCCGAAAGTTAGACTCAGAACCGATGGGGGCCAGTTGCTGGGAGCAGGAAATGGCTGGGTCAACTTACAAAAGCGGCAAGCCTTTTGAAGCTTGCCCTTCGTAGACCCTGTCCATCCTAGGGTAGAGGATTTGCAACAGGTTCTGCTTTCCTTTCAGGACCCTGAGAGCAGCAGAAACATGTCTGGTGGCGGCAGCTGGAGAGCAGCCACTCAGCCAGGACACTAGAGGCAGGTTGTTTTTCACAGGGCATCTCTGAGATGCCCTCTGAGTGAATTTTTGTATTCAATCCCACACTAGCATCAGTGTGGGTTTAATGGTGCTGTGGAGTTCATAATTACAAACTCCCAGACCATATACTCTTTATGGCTTTACTGCACTTACAATGTCTGAGAATGGACTTAGACGATGTAGGGGTACAGGGCTCATGCCCCTGTGCCCTCACCACTAAGATAAAAGAAAACCCTCCCGAGCACTCAAATATGTAAAAATTATTGATAGTCACTGATCAGTTAATACATCCGAAATTGTAATACAGTTCACTTAAGGTGTTCTTCCATTGACACAGCAAATTGCCCAAATCCAATAATCCAAACACTCAATATGGTAATCACTCCAATATGTACAAACGAAAAGCAGCCAATACGTGTTTCGTAATCAAATATTGCATCCTTGACTTCTTCAGGGCTGCAACCCAAATAAAACAATTTTACTAATAAAGTTTGCAAGTCATCAGATATTGATCACAATCACTTTAAGCTAATTAAGATGAGTTTATATATATAAAGTAGTGAAAAGATAAATCAAATTAGCTAAGTGTACCGACACCCAAAGTGTAAATAGAACACAATCCAGTAGGAATGTTAAAATCCAGAGGTCAAGATTACCTCCACAAACACCAAAAGAATGTGAAGGCCCAATAGGAAAAGTAAGGGTAAAAGAATACACTATATTATTTTACTCACCTGGAAAAAAAATCTCCAAACGTAGGAAAAATCAAAATCATGTAATCAGGGGAAAGAAATTAACGAGTATACACCCGTCAAAACAATCCACAACCACTATGTTGAATCTTCATTTATGATGGATGTTCTTGATAGGAGTCAAACTTGTCCCATCTGCACTATTAGATGTACCCCCGTACTACTTCAAAAAGACGACTCAGTCATAATTGTTAGTCCACCTAAAATCGAGGTAATTAAACTGCTTAACGCTAAAGAAGAAGAACCCCAAAATGTATGTATAAAACACCATGTTAAACTATACCATATATTTCTTCTGTACCGGGTAATGCCTTCCCTTCTATCTGAAATTCATCAGTAGATTCTTTTAATGCAAATCCTGTGTAGCTCCTAAGTCCGTTCAAGCCTATCCCAAAGTATCTCAAAATTACGAACACATTATACTATCTGTAATTCAAACGTCATAATAGTACCAAAATTAACTGTAAAAGAATTTTATCCGTTTAATATTTGACTCATGTATAATAAAGTTAAGCCAATCTCACCCACCTTTATAATGAGTCTGTCGCTCCAAAGTATGCCATTATGATCCTGTATGTTCCAAAATTCCTGAATATATATTCGGCAATAAAAGGTAACAAAATAGAACTAGATTTAGTAATGCTGGCAAGACTCATGCTAAAGATACGAATTACATAAAGTTCCCGTCTCACACTCACCGTCCGTATCTCGTATCCCAATATCAAGTAATAGCAACCCAGCGTTCTACTCGGGCGCCATCTTGGAAGTCCATTAATACATTAGACACCACATTTCAATGTAGTCATAAATACTGCCCACTCAATAATAAACTCGTAAATAGTGAATATATACTGCATGTGATGCCAAAATCGTATATCCCAATATCACGTAGTAGCAGCCCAGCGTTCTAACTGGGCACCATCTAGAATCTCTTTTTACACTCTAACTTCTTGGGCGCCATCTTTAAATAACCAGTGTTTCTAATTTGTGATACTAGTACATCTAGAATTTTACCTCGTATATGCCATTTTAAACTCATATTCGTAGATTCTCATATACAACCTGCTACTTGGTTCTACAAATAAAAGTAAAAGCATATTTAGTGCAATACCCATATTCCCATCTATATAGCTGATATTGTTGGATATTATTGGAGGTGAGTGTGGTGTTGACACAGAGGGGATTATGGATTGTAATAACATTAAAACGGGACTTACAGTGTTAAGTAATTTTTGTTATATTTCAGGTGACTTATTGTCATATCTTTGGCTGGCGATTACGGAGAAATTGCAAAACTTATTTGAATTCTGCCGATTATTGATACTTAGGAGAGCATCTAACGTGCATGGTTGAAATGTCACGATATTGATCTCTTAATTTGGCCACATGGGTGGTTGGTGGTTCTGTACAGTTAGCGGTGCCTGATTTTTCGTACTTATTTTCTGCAAATTGCATATCTTGATTACGGTATAACGCGACTTTGAGACTATGATGGCCATGTTTACAGCAGGCGCATTACCAATGAATATGTTAGAAATTGCTGTCAACCTAACGCAGTTTTTGATCACGTGTTAAGCATGCGTGCTTTCACTTATTCTTTCGCAGTGACCTTTGTTTTGAGTTGAGGAATACTGTTATGGTTATGATTTGAACTGAATTACCAATGTGAGGACACATTGTATTACCAGGATTTAAACAAGGTTGGTAGTGGCCTCTGGAATTAGAGATCTATAGTAATGGAACTCATCTTAGTATACACTATTTAGGTGATATCTTGTTGATGGACTTGGCTCTATCCCTCTATTCTGATCACACTGGTTGGCTTGTGGGTGTATACTTACTTTTGATCTTCAATCAATGACTTTTTAGTTTGGAACAGTACTTATGATATTGTATAAATAGTTTTGAACGTTGCTATTTTTTTTACATACTGTTATTTGTGTTGCACCCCAGAGAAGTCAATTGCTATATACAGGCAAGACTAAACACGTGTTGGCTGCGCTCATTTCTTCTTGAATTGGAACTGGCTCCGCTTATTTCTTTTGAATTGGAACTGAGTTCTTTGGATTTGGAATTAATAAATCTATTCTGGATACTGTGCCGACTGAACCTACGATTGACGAAATACTTTTTTCATTGATAATGCATTACTGATTGTGGAGTGCTCGGAAGGACTTTTCTGTTTTGGTTCATAAGGCCTTAAACTCATGTTCGTATAAATCTAATTCTTGGTATATTCTAATATTTCATCCTTATTTGCTATATTAGTAAAGACGTTTATTTAACTTGCCGCATCGTAATATAACAATGTAATAAAGTTGTATTAGAAACGACATACAATCAGTTAATACTCCAGTACCTTACTCTAGATCCACCCATACTAAACCAAATATCCGCGTAACCGTGCTAGTCATAGGCACAATTTAATGATTCAAATTTGGTAAATTGCCAGTGCTAATTCTAAACCATTAATCGATAATAAATAATACTCGATTATATTCAGGTAATATAATCAGATGTAGAAAATGCACCCAATGGTGAAGGAAAGTACATTAGTAAGTAGCAAGAACGTATACATTAGTATAAAGATAAAGTAAACTTCGAAGGGTAGGGTGAGGGTATAAACAAATTAGAGATAGAGTATCAGTTAATATGCAGAGAGGGGACCTTTCCTATTCACTTAGGCTACGTATATCAACCCAATATCTAGGGACATACTCAATGTTCATACACAATACAATAATCATATACTAATCATACGAGTACAAATTGTATGCTCATTACAATTGTAGTAATCACTGATTCCTTAATAATATCAGTGGAATATATTGTACAAATCATATAAGTTGACTCTCACAATACAGATATCATATTTAACCCCTAAAGAGTACACAATTTACATATTATAAATGCTCCTGCAACAATTCTACAGAACACAGTAACTAAACAGTACTTATAACAATAATTTTCCCAAAAAGTATTGCATTTTATTGTCTACATTCATTCCCATTTCCACTGCCTTAGTTTTCATTATCCAGATATCTTCTTTACGTCTCAGTTTCAGTTGCCTATTTCCACCTCTTCTATCCATTTTCACCTGTTCTATACCGTGAAAACTAAATTTGTGATTCATTTTGTCCTGACAATTCTGTACTGCATGTGCCGCAATAGGATAGCGTGTGTCACCATTCATTAATGCCCTAAAATGTTCCAATATCCTGTCACGAAGACGTGTAATTGTGCTTCCAAAATATATTTTCTTACATGTACACACAATGACATAAATAACATATGTGTTATCACAATTAATAAACGTATTAATTTTATGAATCTCAGTGTCATTATAATTGAAGGTTGTTATCTTATTGAAAGCCCACCTGCATGAGCTACATCGTCCACATTTGTAAAATCCTCTCATCTGGTTGCTGACCAGTCCAAATTATGAGATGTTCTAGGATAGCTGGGACTGACAATGTTTGCAAGAGTGAACCCATTCCTAAAAGTAAGGCTAGGCTTCTCATTCAGGTATGCGGTAATGTCTTTGTCCGATCTCAGAAGATGCCAATACCTATTAAGTACTGAATAAAGTTTGAGTCTCCCTGTTAAAATTAGTTATTAATCTAACCTTGTCATTGTCCTTTTTATTGACATTCTTGTTGCTAATCTTCAAGGTATCTTTTCTGTCCAAATCGTGCACCCTCTTCCTAGCAGTTGCAATGACTTTCGGGTCGTAGCCCCTGGTCTCAAATCTCCTAGTTATGTCATCCACATTCTCTTCAAAATCTTTCATCTCCGAACAGTTTCTGTGCGCTCTTAACATTTCCCCATAGGGGATAGCATTAATTTGACATTTAGGGTGACAGCTGTCAGCATGAAGTAACACATTGCAACTAGTATCCTTACGAAACATCCTACTGCACAGCTTATGATTATCAATAAATAATTTCACATCCAGGAAGAAAATTCGATTACTATCATACTGTGTAGTAAATTGCAGATTGAGGTCATTACTATTTAAATAGTTAACCAAATCTTCTAATTCACTGTTAGTTAGTACCAGACTATATAAGGAGACAGTCGTCGATGTACCGGTCACAGTAGTATATATTGTCAATTCAATTCTTACCCCTAATGCCCCAGATCCACTTCGTCTCAAACCGACCCTTGAAAAGGTTGGCAAAAGACGGAGCAAACCTGGAACCCATGGCAGTACCAAGTCGTTGTTTGTACCACTTGTTGTCAAAAAGGAAAACATTATTCTGTAAAACTATTTTTGTCATTTCTAGTAACATCATTGTATGATCATAATATTCAGCCGGTCGCTTATTAAGAAATGTCTCTAATGCCTTCAGTCCTAATTGGTGATCGATATTAGTATATAAGGATACTACATCTGATGTAGCCATGAGCATACCAGGTTCCCACACTATGTCACTCATGATGTTTAATACATGCTTAGCATCCTGTATATATGATGGTAAATTTTGAACATATGGTCTCAGGAATGTATCTAGGAGAAAGTCTCTCTGTTGGTCCACCTATCCCTGAGATGATAAGTCTCCCTGATGGTTTCATCCTGTTCTTATGAATTTTTGGTAGGCTGTACATACAAGGTGATCTAGGGTGTTCAACCATTAAATATATATATTCGTCATATTCAATTAATGTTTGATCATACCACTCCTTAAGACTCCTGTTGATCAAACTTGCCAATTGTTGTAATGGGTTACATGTCAAACATTCATAATACGTGTCATTACCAAGTTGAGAGAGAATTTCCTTGTTGTAATCCCTCTTATCCATTACAACAATGTTTCCACCCTTATCAGCCATACGGATGATCAATTCCTGGTTGTTACTTAATTTTTTTAATGCCACTCTTTCAGTCTTCGTGAGGTTGTCATAACTCGCACTTTTACCTCTATTCCGTCCTCTGTCAATAATCATATCTATATCATGATTAACTGCCTTGAAAAATGCATCTATAGTATTTCCTGATGATAATTGAGGAGTCCACTTAGATTTACTTTTTAGTCCACTACTGGTACTCTGACTCGCAGCTAGGCTGTGGAACTCTTTGCCGGAGCAGATTCGCTGCACAGATTGTCTCCTTGCCTTCAGGAAAGCTATTAAAACTTTCCTTTTTCCTTTAGTTTAGTTTATGGTGGTATGGCGGCTGTAATGGTTGCAGGTTGCTGTGTGTGTTATACCTCGTAGCTGGAAGCGCCGGGACGCCCCTTTGCTCGGGCAGCTACGCGCTATACAAAATGTAACAACATTTGAACTAACTTTCAAATCTTCTAATAATTTTGACAACGTCACTGGATCCTCCTCATTTTCAGTAAGCGACAGAAGTAGTCTAGTATCATGCACATCTTGAATTGTCAAGTTACTCAGGTTAGATTCAACGACACCACACTTCAATCTAGCTGGATTACTTGCAAACAATGTTTTTAATTTTAGTAACCTCACAAAAGTATACAAGTCAATCTTAATCATGTACCAATCTGCAGTATTCATTGGGAAAAAACCTAAGCCTTTCTTCAGTACACTTATCATATCAAGAGACAATTCCACAGAGAACAGATTCATGATTTCAATCTCATTGACATTAGAAACCTGTTCACAATTTAATTTTTCCATGATCGTGTTCTCATTCCCAGTCTTACATTTTGTTCTTCCTTTCCCTCTTGACCCTCGCCTTGTCTTGGTAAACCTATTTCTCGATGTCTGCCTCCCGTTTCTCTGTTCCCAATTCTTATACTTTGAACGTCTTGTAAAAAACTGTTCTCTGTATTTACAATAGTTTGCCCCTCTCCTGCATCTTCACTCTCACTGCTTGAAACATTGCTAGATGTGGTATTCTTGTCACTCGTTGTTAGGGTATCATCCTTCTTCTTTGCAACCAAATCCTTACTCACTAAATCAAAACGTTTCGCAAAAGTAAAAATACGTCCAGTTCTACAGTCATTCTTATCACGTTTCAGTTTTCTTGCTTTCCTCCTTTTTATCTCATCTTGTAAGTTGTTAAGAACTTCATCAAATATGGAATAATTCTTAACCGTAGGTTATGGAATATCAAGCAACTTAATCTCTTCCTCAATAGTTTGGATTTCAACCAGAAGTTTTGCTATTTTTCTCTCAGCATTCTCAATTAATATATTCATCAGATTCCTAGAGCTATTGGTCAGATCTTTGTCCCAAAGCCCCAGAAGATCTGGTTCCAAATCCTCATAAGTGGGGACTATTTGTGATCTCAAACCACGCGGTATTCTATTAAGTGTGAGATACTGTTTAAGAGTAGTTGCATCCCACCACTTATTAAGTTCCACTTTTTAAAGATATTCCAAATGTATGAACTTAGCTGTTAGGCCTTTTTTTTTGTTTTTACATTTCTAGTACTACCCACAGATATGCTGTCATATGGTTACTGCGTTTCTATATATTGTGTTAAGTTAGCATGAGTTTATTAAATGTTTAAACAACATATTTTCCTTCGGCTTCAGTTTGCACACGACACCTAATTGTTATTGTAGCTTTCAACCTAGACGAAAGATGTGATTTATTTGAGAATAATATGTTATTGCTCTGATATCAATTGTGCTTGGTACACTTGGTACAACTGTCTGCACACTGAGAACTGCACCCTCTAAGAATAACCTAACACAAGGTTGCTGGAGGCCTGATCCTCGCACCACATTAGACATAACACAAATAATGTTGCTGCCAACATTGGGCTCTACGCGGGTTTAAGATAGAGTTACAGGGAATGAATCGACACACTTGATGCTTCGCATGGAGAGAGCTGGTAGCTGTTAATGTGATCTTCTCCTACTGACATTTAGAGGTATGGGCCCGCCCTGCTAAAAACCGAAATGAGACCTTCTTAGATATAATCTAGTATGCTAAATAGGGTGCGTGAAATATAGGTGATACAGATTTCTATAGAATTTGTATTATAATATGCTATCACCTTTTGCTTACTATGGATTAGTGACTATGCTGATAACTAAGCATGGGCGGAAAATCCGTTACGCTCGCGGATTTTGCGGATTTTCGGTAAATTCGCAATCCGCGAAATTCGCGAATTTCCCGCAAAATCCACAAATCCGTGCGCTGCAGATTTTTTGCTTGTGTTCGCACTGCTCGCGGCCCGCGGCGCGGGCAGCAACAATCTCGCACTCGCGAAATTACAAAAATTACAATTGGGGAGGGGTGAAGGAAGGAAGTGGCCCAGTCTCCAACTTCCTGTTCCTGTCCAGCAAGCTCCTCCCATTGGGGTGGGGTGAAGGAAATGCCCCAGTCTCCAACTTCCTGTTCCTGTTTCCTAGCCACTTTGTATTTGATCTTGACTGGGAAGGATTACTTTTTGTGGATGCTGCTGGATATTTGGATTTGAGGCCTTTTGCATTACTTTTGGATTCGAAATTTGATTTCACAAGTAAGTTGATAAGTTGATGTTGTTTGTGGTGATTTTTGTGTGTGTTTTTCGACTTTTGGGGTGGTGTTGGGGGCTGGCTATGTTGGTGGGGGGCGATTTGGATTACTTTTGGATTCGAAATTTGATTTCAGAAGTAAGTTGATAAGTTGATGTTGTTTGTGGTGATTTTTTGTGTGTGTTTTTCGACTTTTGGGGTGGTGTTGGGGGCTGGCTATGTTGGTGGTGGGGCCATTTTGAGGCATGGTCCTGCAGGTCCTGGCCATGTGGATGGGGTCAAGCGGCCATTTTGAAGTCAGGCAGTGTGCTTTGTGCCATAGGCCCACCCAGTCTGCTCTGATTTCATTCATTATGCCCAGGGGCCCTAGAACTCCGGCGAATTTACCGAAAATCTGCAAGTTCGCGAGCTGCGGAATTTTTTGCTTGTGTTCGCACTGCTCGCGTCCCTCGCTGCAACAATCTCGCACTCGCGAAATTGCACAAATTACAATTCTGCACATGATGAATTGAAAACCATCAGCAGGCACCATAAGGAGTCCATTTTGTGGGGGTGGGTGCCCACCCCCACAAAATGGGGTGCCATAGGCCTGCACCCAGTGTGCTCTGATTTCATTCATTATGCCCAGGGGTCCCAGAATCGTTCTGTTCACGGATTTTGCGGGTTTTTCGCCACATTCGCGTCGTGAAGCAACAATCTTGCACTCGCGAAATTGCAAAAATTGCAATTCTGCACCAGAAAACCACCAGCAGGCAGCATAAACCTTCTGAAACTTGATGGATGGCATTGGATTGTGGTGATTTGTGTTGTGTTTTTTGACTTTTTGGAGTAGGGGTTGGGGGCTGGCTATGTTGGTGGGGGCCATTTTGAGGCATGGTCCTGGCCATGTGGATGGGGGTCAAGCGGCCATTTTGAAGGCAGGCAGTGAGCTTTGTGCCATAGGCCTGCACCCATTTTGCCTTGCTTTCACCCATTGTGCCTAGGTTGAGTCAGTGGTACATGAAACTACAACCCTCTCTGTGGGCTCTCTTTGATCAATGTTAAATTCCTGTTTCCCAAAAATTTTGCAATTCTTATTTTTGATATTTCCATATTGTGGTGTGCACGTGTGTATTCATAAATGCCTACTTGCAAACTATTAATTGAAGCGCTACATATGCAACATATATTTAACTGATGTTCCTCTGTCTTCGTTTGCTTTTAGGTGCACAAAGTCAAGAACTCCGCATCATCGTTGAGCATCAGTGCCAGGAAGAAGTCCTGCTGCGGCCTGCTGTTCCGACATCTGAAGAAGATGGGTCCAAAAAGAGGTGGCCGTAGCTCCTCTTGCAAGAAAGATGTCTCTACTAAGGAGAAGAAGAAGCAAGTGGCACCACTTACCAAGGAGACTGGTGCCTCGACCACTACATTTTTGTGGAATAATCAAAAGTCCACCATGAGTGCTGCACAGGTAGCCTGTTTAGTGGTTGAATCACCAACGACCAGTGATGTTGGCTCATCGCAAGAAAGAAGCAGCACACAATCAACACAGGTTGTAACTCATCTCACAAGTACTAATGAATAACCAAAGCCGCAACAACAACTGCATGGGCTACTAGTAGAAGCACAAGTACATGCGCAAGGAGCTGGCCGAGAAGGAGAAGGCCGAGAAGGAGCTGGCCGAGAAGGAGCTGGCCGAGAAGGAGAAGGCCGAGAAGGAGCTGGCCGAGAAGGAGCTGGCCGAGAAGGAGAAGGCCGAGAAGGAGCTGGCTGAGAAGGAGCTGGCCGAAAAGGAGCTGTCCGAGAAGGAGCTGTCCGAGAAGGAGCTGTCCGAGAAGGAGCTGTCCGAGAAGGAGAAGGCCGAGAAGGAGAAGGCCGAGAAGGAGCTGTCCGAGAAGGAGCTGTCCGAGAAGGAGCTGTCCGAGAAGGAGAAGGCCGAGAAGGAGAAGGCCGAGAAGGAGAGGTCCATGGAGAGTTGCAAGTAGAGGTCAGTGAAGAGGCCCATGTAGCGGCGCATTGAGCGGTGCAAGTGGCCACAATGGTTGTTCTTCCAGAAGTAGGGGCACAGGAGGAAATTGACTTTGGAGCCGGGGTATCATGTCAGGAAGACGAAGCCACTCCTCCTGATGATTCATTTTCTCCCAGCTCCCCAGCAAGGAAAAGATCAAGGAGGGTGTGTAGAAGTTCCTCTTCAAGCCCCGCTCCATCAGATGATCTGGATCCAGATTGGCAACTATCTCCGACGTCTGAGAGGGAGGCACACCATGAGCTGAGAAAGGTATCAAATGTTAAAAGGAAGGGCCCCGGAAAGCTCATACTTATGGATCCGAACGTCGGACTTGATGAAGTGGTGCATTCTGATGTTGATGAACAGGATGACAGCAATGACCTAGTCATCACACACGTCATTCCAGCCACACCGGCCATGCAGCAGACAGACATTTATACCCTATCCCGACGTCATGCTGAGCGTGACCCTGGCGACGTGGCACTGGTAGCACCACCAACGCAGTCAAGTAGTACAACAAGGTCAACAAAACCTACAGCTCCCATATTTTCTCCCCAGCGGGGACCTCCATCCAGCTCGACTCCCTCAAGTAGGGTTGCTGCAATAATTGCACAACCCAGTAGATGTCTGCAAGGCTCATCCACCACTGCTTCATCTGGCATTGGCAGTATCACCTCGTGCGGCAAAACCAGAAGTTTCCAGTCCCCAGTTTGGAACTTTTTTAGTGTCCATGCAAAGCATGATAACCTAGCCATTTGTTCCATTTGTACGACTAGAGTTAGCCGTGGTAAGACTGGTACCAACTATGGTACCGGAGGCCAGATAGGTCATCTTAAAAGAAGGCACGCTGTCGAATGGTTTGCGCACCTAGCAAACATCAAGGGAAAGCAATCCCAAAGGGCAAGTGGCCAAAATATACCCGTACTAGGTGTTTCATCTGAAGATGACGGGGAAGTAGAAGAAGCGTCAGACATTTGTTCGGTTGCACCCAGTACCCCTGGCAGCACCACACCCTCCGGAACACATAGGAGGCACACTGAGAGTCTGGTAGACACACCAATGCGGAAAATGTCAACACTGAGCAGAAGTGGGTCGAAGAAGGCATCAGCATCATCCAGTAAATTTGTCCAGTGCACCATTACAGACATGTTCTCCGCAGATGCGCCATTTCAACGCAACCACCCAATTGTGCGCCTGTATAACACTAAGCTGGCTAAAATGCTAGCGGTGGACCTTCTCCCTTTTTCGTTTGTCGAAGGTGTGGGTTTTCTTGAACTCGTGGCAACACTGGCCCCTAAATGGAAGGTTCCTAGCCAGTTCTATTTTGCCAGGGTTGCTGTTCCAGCACTACATAAAGAGGTGCTTGAGTTGGTTGGGGCAGTTTTGCAGAAGAGTGCTGTTCACACTATACACCTGACAACAGACATGTGGACCAGTTGCCAAGCCCTTGATTACATGTGCATCACTGCACACTGGGTCTCTTTTTCAGGGGTTGCAAAACAGATAAATGCAGGTGGTGACTTGGTCGAGATTTTTAAGGGTGCTCGTAAACATGCAACATTAGCCATGTTTGGCATGGAGAAAACTCATACTGCAGACAACATTTTGGGTGACTTTAACAAAAAGGTCTTGAAATGGCTGCCCCCAAGAAATTGCAAGGTTGGTTATGTTTCTACTGATAATGGCAGCAATGTAGTTAAGGCCATGGCGGACGGTGACTATTTCAGAGTGCCGTGTTTGGCGCACTGTATGAACCTTGTCGTGCAAAAGTTCTTGAAAAAAGAACTTGCAGTCGACAAAATACTGACCATCTGCAGAAGAATATGCACACATTTCAACCATTCTTTTAAGGCCCGGAAGGAGCTGAGGCGCCAGCAAAATGTACGTAGAATGCCAGTGAAAGCACTTATCCAGGAGGTGGCAACACGTTGGAACTCAACTTTCTACATGCTTGAGCATCTGCATGAGCTGTTTCCAGTAGTCAATGAGTATTTCTACAACCTGGGTGGTGATACGACAGAAATGATGCTAGCGGTGGAGCAATGGCAGCTAGTTAAAAGCCTGACAGACATGCTTCGTCCTTTTGAGGTCTTCACGCGTGAAGTCAGCAGGGAGGACTGTTCTTTGAGCAAAGCTATCTCATTGTTGCTGAAGCTCGAGCACCAAGTCAAGGTGGTGTCTTCAGAATTAAAGGATGCTGGAAAGAATGAAGCATATGAGTTGGCGCAGAGATTATTACAACGCCTAGTTAGCAATAAACGGCTTGTAAATATCAAGAAACAACAGCACTACATTTGTGCTACTATTCTGGATCCACGGTACAAAAAGCCATTGTTTGGCAAAGTATTAATTCCTTTTGAAACTTCAGATGTTACAGAGTACAAAGGTTGGCTAGCTCAGTCAGCCATTCGTTTTAAAAGAGAGCGGAAGGAAACTGTAGGAGAAGACAGTACTAGTGAATCAGCAGGCCAACAGGCGTCCCAAAAAAGCACTTCTGTGCCTGTGGCAGAAGTGAGTGTCTTTTCCTCTGAGCCGTTAACCACACCAGCAACCGTATCATCTGCACCAGGCACAGGCGATATGTCTGAAGAGGATTGGCTAAGTCAGCTAGGGTTTCCTTGTCCCAGAAAGGACACAGAAGTGCAAAGTACAGGAATCCGGGAGAACATTGTTTCAATGGTGCAGGCCTACCTGGATGACTCAACAGCGGTCAATATTACTGAGGACCCATTGGCGTATTGGCATGGGAAAAGAAACATATGGCGAGAGCTCACCAACCTGGCTATCAATTACTTGTCTTGCCCACTCGCAAGCGTGTCTTCAGAACGTGTTTTTAGTTCTGCTGGTGGCATTGTGACTTCCAAAAGGTCCCGCCTCTTGCCCGCAAATGTGGAGCGGCTCACCATGATAAAGATGAACCAGCACTTCATACCACCAGATTACAAAGTACGAGAATGCACGCAGGAAGAAGAGGACACCAACCTACCTGAGGAAAGTTCTCCTCAGTTACCAGAAGTACTACCGACTGAATTTGCAGAGTATGAGGACGAGTTCTGCTTCCCTGACAGCGAGTTCTGAAAATGAGTCAATGATTCATTAACTTTATTTTTCGTCCTTATTCACTTTTATTCCTGTGTGTCTGTCTTTCTTTGTTTAGCAAGTGCTTGATCACATTCACAACAAAACTGTAATCACCCAATCAAACAACAAGCCCATCAGCAGAACTGTCTTGATTTTGATGCCGCAGCATTCCTCAGGTTCACAAGTTAGTTGACAAGAACTCAGTCCTGGTCGTCTATCCTCCTCCTCCAGACTCACCCTATCCATTTCCCGTAATGCTGATGCCTGAATTCCGCACAATGAAGAAGCTTACGTTGACGAGTCCCCTAAAGAGGTACTGGAGGTAGTGAGTCCTCATTTAAATACATTTTGCTAAGTGTGGCTTTTTTCCCGGATTTGCTTTTTGGCTGTTTGGGGGGTGTCAAACTTGTTTGCGCTTGGGTTAACGGGTCTTGGCTGGGCCATTGCTGGCAAGGTCTATTAAGGGATGAAATTGGTTAGGAGGAAATGGGAGGTGAAAACGTTTAGGCGTTATTGCTCGCTTGCCTGTCATAGGGTTGCTGTCTGTGGGGCTTCTAGGGTTTTGGGGTCTGTGAGCACGGCTGCCACATTTCTAATGTTGATTGCTTTTGTTTTGCAGAAAATCCACGCCGGGAAACTCCAGTTGGAGCCCTGCTGCAGAACGCTTTAGGACACTGTGAATTCCAGGTGGAGACAGCCCTCAAACACAAATTACAGGTAAGATAAGCGTTTGGATGGGAGGTAGCATAATGGAGTATTAGGAGAGGCGAGAGAGTGACAGTGGTACTAGTAAAGTCCTAGGACTCTTGATTTAGGAAACTCCGTGACAGGCATTTAACTTTGGAAAACATTTGGCCAATTACATGTGAACATTTAGGCGTTATTAATGCTCACTTGCCTGTCTTAGGGGTGCTGTCTGTGGGGCTTCTAGGTTTTTGGGTGTGGGTTTTGGGGTCTGTGAGCACGGCTGCCACATTTCTAATGTTGATTGCTTTTGTTTTGCAGAAAATCCACGCCGGGAAACTCCAGTTGGGGCCCTGCTGCAGAACGCTTTAGGACACTGTGAATTCCAGGTGGAGACAGCCCTCAAACACAAATTACAGGTAAGATAAGCGTTTGGATGGGAGGTAGCATGATGGAGTATTAGGAGAGGCGAGAGAGTGACAGTGGTACTAGTAAAGTCCTAGGACTCTTGATTTAAGAAACTCTGTGACAGGCATTTAACTTTGGAAAACATTTGGCCAATTACACGTGAACGTTTAGGCGTTATTAATGCTCGCTTGCCTGTCTTAGGGGTGCTGTCTGTGGGGCTTCTAGGTTTTTGGGTGTGGGTTTTGGGGTCTGTGAGCACGGCTGCCACATTTCTAATGTTGATTGCTTTTGTTTTGCAGAAAATCCACGCCGGGAAACTCCAGTTGGGGCCCTGCTGCAAAACGCTTTAGGACACTGTGAATTCCAGGTGGAGACAGCCCTCAAACACAAATTACAGGTAAGATAAGCGTTTGGATGGGAGGTAGCATAATGGAGTATTAGGAGAGGCGAGAGAGTGACAGTGGTACTAGTAAAGTCCTAGGACTCTTGCTTTAAGAAACTCTGTGACAGGCATTTAACTTTGGAAAACATTTGGCCAATTACACGTGAACGTTTAGGCGTTATTAATGCTCGCTTGCCTGTCTTAGGGGTGCTGTCTGTGGGGCTTCTAGGTTTTTGGGTGTGGGTTTTGGGGTCTGTGAGCACGGCTGCCACATTTCTAATGTTGATTGCTTTTGTTTTGCAGAAAATCCACGCCGGGAAACTCCAGTTGGGGCCCTGCTGCAGAACGCTTTAGGACACTGTGAATTCCAGGTGGAGACAGCCCTCATACACAAATTACAGGTAAGATAAGCGTTTGGATGGGAGGTAGCATAATGGAGTATTAGGAGAGGCGAGAGAGTGACAGTGGTACTAGTAAAGTCCTAGGACTCTTGATTTAAGAAAGTCTGTGACAGGCATTTAACTTTGGAAAACATTTGGCCAATTACACGTGAACGTTTAGGAGTTATTAATGCTCGCTTGCCTGTCTTAGGGGTGCTGTCTGTGGGGCTTCTAGGTTTTTGGGTGTGGGTTTTGGGGTCTGTGAGCACAGCTGCCACATTTCTAATGTTGATTGCTTTTGTTTTGCAGAAAATCCACGCCGGGAAACTCCAGTTGGGGCCCTGCTGCACAACGCTTTAGGACACTGTGAATTCCAGGTGGAGACAGCCCTCAAACACAAATTACAGGTAAGATAAGCGTTTGGATGGGAGGTAGCATAATGGAGTATTAGGAGAGGCGAGAGAGTGACAGTGGTACTAGTAAAGTCCTAGGACTCTTGATTTAGGAAACTCCGTGACAGGCATTTAACTTTGGAAAACATTTGGCCAATTACATGTGAACATTTAGGCGTTATTAATGCTCACTTGCCTGTCTTAGGGGTGCTGTCTGTGGGGCTTCTAGGTTTTTGGGTGTGGGTTTTGGGGTCTGTGAGCACGGCTGCCACATTTCTAATGTTGATTGCTTTTGTTTTGCAGAAAATCCACGCCGGGAAACTCCAGTTGGGGCCCTGCTGCAGAACGCTTTAGGACACTGTGAATTCCAGGTGGAGACAGCCCTCAAAAATAAATTACAGGTAAGATAAGCGTTTGGATGGGAGGTAGCATGATGGAGTATTAGGAGAGGCGAGAGAGTGACAGTGGTACTAGTAAAGTCCTAGGACTCTTGATTTAAGAAACTCTGTGACAGGCATTTAACTTTGGAAAACATTTGGCCAATTACATGTGAACATTTAGGCGTTATTAATGCTCACTTGCCTGTCTTAGGGGTGCTGTCTGTGGGGCTTCTAGGTTTTTGGGTGTGGGTTTTGGGGTCTGTGAGCACGGCTGCCACATTTCTAATGTTGATTGCTTTTGTTTTGCAGAAAATCCACGCCAGGAAACTCCAGTTGGGGCCCTGCTGCAGAACGCTTTAGGACACTGTGAATTCCAGGTGGAGACAGCCCTCAAACACAAATTACAGGTAAGATAAGCGTTTGGATGGGAGGTAGCATAATGGAGTATTAGGAGAGGCGAGAGAGTGACAGTGGTACTAGTAAAGTCCTAGGACTCTTGCTTTAAGAAACTCTGTGACAGGCATTTAACTTTGGAAAACATTTGGCCAATTACACGTGAACCAACACGATGACAGTGTTCAGTAAAACAAACTTACTGCGAAACCACCACCCACCAGGCTCTAAAGTAGTAAAAAACAGGTTTGCTCAGATAAAGTTTGAAAAAGTATATTTTTATATCCCTAACAAAATAATCTCCCGCAAGACCCTCCCTAACCCCAACAAATAAATAGTCCTTCAAAAGTCCCCAAAAACCCCAACTCCCGATTCCCACCCCCCAAAAGTCTCTAAAAAAGGGGCAAGGGACACTCTAGGGATGCATGGTGTGGACTTTGGCCTCCAGGGCATCATGCCTTAGGGCCAGGGCATCGTACTGCTCCCGGAGGATGGCGTGGTCTAAGCGGAGGCCCTCCAACAAATTTTTATATTCTTTCAACTTTCGGACCTCCGCCTCCAGGTCGGACACTCTGTGCATTGCACGGCGCAAGCGAGCCTTTAGAGTACCGTGAGGGGCAGCCTTTGCTGCTCGGCGGTGGCGTCTGCCAGCCCGGCTCCGTATCGCTGGAGCACTGCGCTGACCGGCAGAACGTGGGGGCGCGGAGGAGGATGCAGGTGTCACATTCGATGTACTGGACTGCGTGTCCTCCCCCTCCAGTTCCACCAGCCGCCGATATTGGGCAACAGTAGCATCCAGCCTCCGTTGCCGGGCCAGTAGAGCCTTCATACTCCTGGATGGTTTTGATGTTTTAGTATTACCAACTATATGAAGAAAGAAAGACATAATCTGTAACCAATGCTCTTTAAGAATATGATTAACACAAAATGATTCAGCAGAAAGTTGTGTCACAGGACAACTAGCAACTAGCCAGCGCAGTACAAAACTATTGAGGCCAGTATCATGGGCGTCCGCAGGGAGGGGCAAGGGGGGGCGCTTGCCCCCCCCCGGATCGCAGGTCCATCCAGTGCTGGCCTAGTGACAAATTACAATATGGTAATTACAGCAGGCTGGGACCGACAGACAGATAGAGGCAGAGACAGGGACAGAGAGATAGAGAGGGAGATGGCGAGGGAGAGAGAGAGAGGGATTGAGACTGAGGGTGACGGAGGGAGGGAGACAGAGAGGGAGACAGAGAGACGGAGACAGAGGGAGACAGAGAGACGGAGACAGAGGGAGACAGAGAGACGGAGACGGAGGGAGACAGAGAGAGAGGGAGACAGACAGAGTGAGTGAGACAGAGGGAGAGAGAGAGAGGGGGAGAGAGAGCAAGAGAGGGAGACAGGCAGAGAGGAAGGGAGACAGAGAGAGAGAGGGAGGGAGACAGAGACAGACAGAGAGACACAGACAGAGACAGATGGAGGCAGAGACAGGGAAAGGGGAAGACAGGCAGAGACAGACAGAGAGACAGAGAGGGAGACAGAGGGAGGGAAACAGGGACAGATAGCGACAGGGACAGACTGACAGATAGGGGCAGAGACAGGGACAGACAGAGAGGAAGACAGAAGGAGAGAGAGAGAGGGAGGGAGCCAGAGGGTGACAGAGGGAGGGTGAGGGAGGGAGACAGAGAGAGAGAGACAGCGAGGTAGAGGGAGACACAGGGAGACAGAAAGAGGGAGACAGAGAGAGAGAGAGAGAGGGAAACAGAGAGAGGGAGGGAGACAGAGAGAGAGGGAGGGAGACAGAGAGAGAGGGAGGGAGAGAGACAGATAGAGAGACAGAGAGAGAGAGAAAGAAAGATGTGTGTAATGTGTATGCCAGGTCTGGTGGCTCAGTGGACGAAGGCATCCGCTGCAGGGGCATGAGTTCAACCTCATGGTCATAGTTTTTTTTGTTGCTCTAGATCCACCCCCCTCCCCCACTGACCCTGCCCCCTTCGGTGCGGCCCTTGGCCACAAACCACACTGTCAATTTGGCCCCGAGAGAAAGTTTGTGAGGACCCATGCTCTATAACCACATCCTCCTGATTTAGATTGAATTGTTTTTTTCTGGCATTTTTTGTTTTTCCCTCTGTTTTAATGTAGTTGCCAGGTCGTCTGCTGTGGTGCCGCACAAGATTTTTCTCTTCCCCCTATGGGGTTCTTTGTTTATTTAAGCTCTATGTCGTGTTAGATTTTAAAAAAATGTATGTAATACTTGTGCTAAATCATGTCAGGACTCAGGAGATGGTGATGATGTTGCCCCCCCCCCGGAAACATTTCATAGTATTTTCGTAGTGCATCCAGTGACCGTCTACTCTCTGTAGATACACATCGTATGCTATCTAAGAGTCAGATAGTACCATGATCCAGCTTACCTCTACTCGCCAGCACCACTGTCTGTTTCCTCACAGTCTCTTCTATGGCCACTTGCGCCGCCTCCTCCCCAGAGTTGTCCTCGGATTCGGAGTCGACCACCACATCCGAGCTGGCCCCGCCACCAGATGTTCCACCTACAAAGTAGATTTAAGAAAGTTAGATTACACCACTCACTAGTATTTGGTCTAGGAATGAAGAAATGTGAAAACAACAGAAAAAGTAATTGACTGTCTACTATAGTCTAAAGCAAAAATGTCCCTCCTTCCACGGAAGGCTGTTGTCTTGCTGCACTTTTTTGTCACAATTGATGAATGCTTGCTTAATTTTAACACACACCATTTTTCTCTGAACAGACAGAAGCTGGACTTCTAAGGACAAGAGCAACATCAACTTCAAACCAGGTGAAAGCTCGGCTCGACCACAAGAAATGTGTTCCATTACTCATCAACTCCGCACCAAGCACTTTTCCATTTCCAGCTAATATATGTGTTTACTTTTACTTTTAATAAAGCTTTTAAACTTGAATAGACTCTGTGGTTTTTGGTCCTCCAGACTAGAGTGACTGAGCGAAAGGTTTTGCAAATTTTGGCAAGGAGGAGTCCTTGCCGCTGACACTACCAGGTTTATACAGTGTGCCAAACACGCCACTCTGAAAATGTATTACTCTGGTGTTTAGTGTCCATAGTTCGGTTTGTGGAGAATTGTCCCTGCAACAGTAGTATTATGGATTGTGCTCCTATCTAAACACTATTAAACACTATTTCGAAAAAATTAAATTAGGAACGCTTGGACAACAGTAGGTCCTCTATATTTAAATGAAAACTTACTGGGGCCAGCAAAGGAGCACTCGCCGCCCTGGCCTGCATCCTCCTCCTCTGGAGCCACAGCATCCTCCTGTTCCACTTCCGTCCGCTTGCCCCTGGGGGGACCTGACGTACAACATGAAAGAAAGAACAGAAAACATTGATGATTGCTGCTTGTCGATGTCCTTGTCAACCAAATCAAACATTTAGAAAGAACAAGAACCAACTATTTCAGCCAAACAGAGGGCTACAAAGGAAGGACTGCACCTGAGCCTCTACTCTAGGGGCAGATTTACAAGCCCCTTGCAGCTCTTTTGCTCCGTTCTTGCGTCACTTTTGTGACACAGCGCCACAACAAGAGAGGCACCATGGTGTGGCGTATATTAACAACGTGACGCATATGGGAGATGCATCCCATTTCAAAGCCCTGCGCCATAAGGGAGCGTTCCAGCGCAAGGGAGGGTGTTCCTGCGCAGGAACGCATGCTAAAAGTGGCTATGGGGAATATATAAAATTTCAATCAGTCATTTAGGACAATGATGCGTCACTCAAACCCTGCACCTGCATGAAGCAGACGTACGGCTTGACGCAGCATTGCTGGAGCTGCGCCATAGTTGCGACGCAACTCCATCAATGAGCCGCCTTTACGGCACCGATGCGTAAACGCTTCGGTGACGTTTTGGGACCATGGTGTGCCGCATTGTAAATACGGCGCACCATGGGTGGTGCTGGCGTGCCGCACACTTTGCAGGGATGCGCAGGTAATTGCAAATCTGACACTTAGGGGCATACTTACGAGTTCTGGGCTGCACACCTCCAGAGGTGCACCAGAACAAATGCGTAACGCAAAACTAACCGTGCGTTACGGCAGATGGGCCGCAATTACAATGCGGCACACCCTGGCGCAAGGGTAGGCAGATGCGTGACGCATCTTGTGACGAAAGAGAGGGGCATCTCTAGAGTCGCGTCGCAGGCGCGATGCAACTCTAGCAATGCTCAGGGCTGCCCAATACTCAACATACCGCATCAGTCCTTACGCCTGCTTCAAGCAAGCAGGCATAAAGAATTGACGTAGCAGCGTCGCGGAAGTGCCTGCGTTAAATCTTGTAGATTTCACGCAGGCACTTTTGCGAGGCGCACAGCTGCCTGACCGCCCCCCCCCCCCCTGCGTGGGAACGCACCCATTGTGGCGCAGGCCCAGGCCTTAACGTGGCGCATCTCCCTAGATGCATCACGTTGTATGACGTTGACTCGCAGGGATGCGCCATGTTTACGTCGCTGTTGCGCCAGGTAAGGCAACGTAAACGTGGCGCAAGGGGATTGTAAATCTGCCCCTTTGTGTCTAGCATTACGCAGTTCTGTAAAGTACACTCATACATTACTCAGCCCAATTAAATGAACACAAAATAGAAAACAAATAAGCAGTGGCACCGCCACAGAGAAGGAGAGCAGTACACCTGAAATGCACAGAAGATTTTGAAATATTAACTTACCTCTACTATCAATGTAATCGGCAGCATTATTGCTCTTTGTAAAAAAGTTAAAACAAACATTTGCAATATAACACCCAGAGCAGGGGAAAAAACAGAGTAGAGAGTGATGAAAAAATTGCTACTACTACTCACCAAGCCCAGGGACCTCCACTCCCAGCAGGTCGAGCAGGTCACGCTCCCTGTCCAGGATATCCGTCCAGCGGTGGGTCACCTGGTTGTAGGTGCGCTGGACCCCCGAGATGTCAAACAGGGCCCGGCACACCTGCTCCCACCGCTTCCGTCGCTCCTGGCAGTTGGTGTAGCCAGCAGCGATCCTGCCGCCTGCCGCGATGGTCCTGGGGAGGCGGCGCTGTACATAGAAAACAAGTGCGCCCACCTCCTCAGGGCTGAAGATCTCCCTGGGCACCACCATTTCCACCATTTCCGCCCTTAAACAGCCACACGGGAGCCGGGCACGGGCTGCGGGGCCCGTCTTGGGCAGCTTCACTGCTGTCTTCACCATGGTCTGGACAGGTGGTAGGAACAAGGAGAAAAAATGAAAAAGAATAAGACTAGGGAAGAAGAAAATAAAAGTTTAAAAAAGTAGTTGAAAAGTAAAACAAAAGTAGCCTAAAACACAAAAATATAAAGCTAGAAAACTAGAGGGATATATAATAATTTAAATAGATTAAAAAAATATTATAACAAGCAAAGGATGGCAGAGATATAGAGAGGATTAGAAACACCACCTAGCCCAGACACAGGAATGAATGAAAAACAAGATGGCAGCCCGATCACGTGAGCGTAAGTAAGTTCGCACGCGATTTCTCTCGCGAACTCGTGCGAACTTGTATTCGCAACGCGCTCATTCCGCGAGATTACACTTCGCGGGCGGAAACGGAAGTACGTCACGCAAACAAAATGGCGGCGCCCATACTCGAGGTGGGGTAATTCGCACGAGTTTGCGGCTTCTACGGTCGATTTCGCACGACGCCGCGCCTCGCGAATAGCGCGAAATTACAGAAAAATGATTTTTGCAAAAGCAAAAGCAATGAGCTGGTGCAAAAGTTCAACCTCATCATTTGTAACCATTCCCTGTAGTGCTTCCTGAAGGGGCCCTCCAGAATTCGGTTAGGTTCCTGTTAAAAAAAATTACATTGCAACAAACAGGAAAAGGAAAGGAAAGGGAGCAGACAAGCAGGTGCCAGCCTTCATTAATGTCAGTTGGGGCAGGGCAGGTGTTGTTGTAATTTAATTTTGCAAAACTTAAAGCAAATAGCAGGTGTGCTTTGCTTTGCCATAATAATGTACATTCACTGGTCAACCAGAGGGTGCTGTGATGACACCGAGGGTGGCATGGGTGTGCCAGCCAGAGGGTGGCATGGGTAAACCAGAGTGCCAGTGTTGACAGAGGATGGCAGTGCTTTGCCCCAATAATGTACACTGGTGAACCAGAGGGTGCTGTGATGACACAGAGGGTGACATGGATGAGCCAGAGGGTGGCATGGGTGAACAAAGAGAAACTTTCAACTTTTGCAGAATCCATGGGACGCTGACGGAGTAGGGCCAGGGAGGCCGAATTCTAACTTCTAGTGGCAGGAGAACCCCCGCCATTACATGAATGCCTACCACAACACAAGTCAATTGAAAAGCTCGTGAATTATCAATTTGCCAGTTATTAAAATCTAGCCAAACAGAAAACCAATATCGGTGGCTCCTACTACCAGAGCGTGAGCCTTTCCAATACAAGCATAAGACATTAGTACTGCACATGCTATATCAAAAGCATTGAGAACATACAGTACAGTTATTACCCGGATTCCATAATCGGGCCCCTGGTCCTCTAGGATATATCTGGAAGCCAGTAATAAAATACAGAACTTGGTCCTGAAGAAGGTTGTAAATTGTTTCTCCTAAACCGAAACGCCGCGTCGACCCCTGTTCTTGCGAATATTTTTTAACCCACATTGTATAAATTGGTTTTGCTTATGACTGTGATTTTATATGTTTTTAATTGAATGTACAATATACTGCACGTATTTTTTAACTATTTGTTACTATTGTGATAACTTTGTAATCTTGAATAAATACACAAATGATATATTTTTCCAAAAACAATTTTCCTGTTTTTTCTCTAGCTTAGACTGAATACAAGCAACATGTGTGCTATATTGATATAATTTGTTTTTTGATAAATCTCCATAACGGTTGGCCTTTGTCCAGTGAATTGAGTTGCATGAAACGTTCTGTTTATATCTGTGTGATTGGTATTGCTAAAAAACAAGAAGCCTGGCACCACTAGTACACTTTTCACCACCTTTGTGGCTGATTCGTGGGACGCTCTTGCTTTTCAATGAACAAAGAGAGTGCCAGTGGTAACAGAGGGTGGCAGTGATGAAGAAAGGCTTGCAAACAAGCTGGGCACGTAGAAACAACAAGTTCGCAAAACTGGCGACCTGACAAGTAAGTTCGCAATTTGCGAAATTGCACAAAACCCTCGCGAACTTGCAGAAACCCGTGTAAACACAAAAAGAAAAATCCGCGAGGATTCGCGGATTTTGCAGATTTTCGCAATCAGCAAATTCGCAAATCCGCAAATTCGCGGATTGCGAATCCGCAAAATCCGCCCAGGCTTTGAATCTATTCACTATCCAGCACCCCTAAGCGCTATGCGTTGTAAAGGTTTCCGTTGTAATACTTGTTTTGTAAAAGCATGCGTTGTAAAAGTATGCGTTCTTATGTCATACATCCGTGGTAAGATGCTAGATTTTCCTTAGAATCAAGTTACAGTAGACATGGAGCAGTAAAACCCAACAAGTGTAATGCTTACAATCCATATCTCATCAGGAGGGGCCCCAGCTGTTGCAATATATGCCCAAACTCGAGCTGTACCACCACAGTAGGATCGATGGTGAGGGTGTACTTATCCACAGATTCATGGCGGTGACAACTGGGATCTGAAGCAGTATCTATGTGGGAATTTTTATTAAGGACATTTACTGGAGGTATTTTGGACTAGGTGTAATGACTCCTGGATTACAAGGGTTTGCTAAATGGCAAGAAACTCCCAGTCAGTAAAAGTAATTAGAGCAAGTCCCCCAGAGGTCCTTCCTTCATCCGGTGTGTGGTTGTATGCCACACAAAGGTCCATTGTACTGCAGTGTGCCACACCACTCCCAAACTGCAGACTCACTATCGGCCAGGAAGTCCCACAGAGCATATGTGGAAGAACAGTCTGAATAATTGAGGACCCATTTATCCAGGGTTTGCTGTGACACCAGTATCAACAGCAGGGCACTGGGCATGCCCACGCCCCCCAGTTCTACTGCTCCACTGCCCGGGGTCCGCCATCAGCATGTAGATGTCAGCAGGAGAACCACAGTGGATCTCAGCATGATCCCGGCCCAGCCAAAGCCAATGCACTCTCTTGTGTAAGGTATGACTCACTGCGATGTAGGGAGGGCTCAGTCCGATAGGGGCAGAGGCCTACACAATTACTGGAGTGTTGAGGCAGAAGGCGCATCTCTCGTAATGTATTTATAGGATATTTGACAATGATTTACTGGATTATTGACAAGCTCTTCTCTAAGTGTCCTCCTGGCCGCCATCTTGGCCATGCCCCCAAGCTCTTAAAGTTAGCATGAGAGTCCTAGATTTCTCTTTGTTTTAATAGCAATGTGTGACATTTTGTAACTGTCAGCAGTATATTTGAATGCATGAACCATACTTGCTAATACTAATTGAGGCACATGGCATAGTATTGTTACTTTTATACATTGGCTCTGTTGTGCTGCCCTCTTTTTACAGCTGTGAATCTCTGATCAGCAGAATTCATGAACAGTTCAATGAGTTGAACATTTGTGTGTTGAATAAAGTTGTTCGACCTGTCATCCTCAGGGTGGTCTTCCCCACATATTTCCCCCTCTTACCTCCTCTTTTTGCTGATTCTTTTTGTTGGCCTTGGTACTCTTAGCACTTTACCACTGCTGACCAGTGATAACGTGCATGTGCCTCTCCCCCAAACATGGTAACATTGATGCATACACAATTGGCATATTTAATTTACTTTTAAGTTCCTTGTAAATTGGTATACCCAGGGCCTGTAAATTGTGTATTATGATGGCCCTTCCTGGGAAGGAAGGGATGGAGGAGCTGCCACTTGTACATGGCCGTATCCTGTCCCCACACGAAGGGCTGACTACCCCATACGTACTGATAGACAAGCCAGGGCTGGAAATAAAGTACCTTTGTGCACTTTGAAGACCCTTCTTTGAAGTCACCCCCAATTTAAAGGCACAACTGGGTGTAAGTACTAGGTCTCTGACCCCTTCAAACTGGACACCTCTGAACCTTCAACTGGACTCTGTCAGGAGTACTAACACTCTGCTGGACTGCTAACCTTGATGGCCTGCTTTTCTGCTGTGCTGACCTGGTGCCTGCTGCTCTCTGATCCTGCTGAACTCTTCTTAACAAACAAAGTAATCTCCATGGGTTTGCTGGCTTGCTTCCTGTTACTTGAGACCCAGGGCTATCAAAAACTCTGCACCTGCTTCCGTGCCTTCTGCAATGAAAGTGAACCCAGATATTTGCAGCAGAAAAATTGACCCATCTCCAGCCTGCTTAGAGCAGAACCAGCGCGTCAACTCTGTTTTTTTTAAAAAAAATATTTTATTTTAAAGGTTTTATATAGCGCTGGCTAGACCCGGAGGTATCAGAGCGCTTTACATGAGCATCAGATCGTAGTTACAGGTTACATCGTTACAAAGGTTACACAGTTATTAGAGCATGGCAACATAGTTACTTGTAAGGTCAAGATAAACAATAAGCAGAAGTGCGTAAGGGGAAAAGATTCAGGGGCGGGGGGAAGGAGCTGGGGAAGCTTCATATAAGGTAATGAAGGTGGGAAAGAGGATGGGAGGGGAGGGTGAAGGACACCGCATGGAGAGAGGAGGGGAAGGGCGACAGGGACAAACCGGTAGAAGAGTCAAAGCAACGTCCAAAGTCCAGTAAGCTGTGATCCCGGGGGAAGTGGTGTCACTTCCCTATCTCTGTTGCAGGAGGCTCCCTTTACGCAGTGGACTCTCTCAGAGGGGTCTCTGAGACTCCAAGGCCTACATACTGGATCCTTCCTCAAAAAGGGGAAAAGGAGTGCTTTGGCAAGGGGTGCCATACCATACCTCAGATGTGAGTGGCTCCCTTGGCACAGTGGACTCTCTCAGCGGGTACGCTGAGACTCCAGAGAATAAATATTGGATCTTTCCCCAACAAGGGGAGGAGGAGTGTTTAGTCAAAGGGCACAGAGGACAGGGGGCTAGGCAGACTAGCAGGCAAGGTGAGAGATTCAGGGGGAGAGTGGATAGGAGCTAGGGAGGTAGACAAAGAGTACTAAATGGGAACAAATTTAATTAAGGAGTTATTATATAGCGCTGGCTAGATCAGATGGAATCAGAGCGCTTTACATGAGGGACAATAATGTTGCAATTTACATCAGTTAAAAGTTACATAAGTATCAAGAAAAGCATTTAAAGAACATAGGGGACAAGGTGAATGGAGCAAGGAAGGGTAAGGGGATAGGGTCTTTGGGTAGGAGGAAGATAGGACGTAAAGACGAGGGGAAAATCTGCCCAATGTCCGGCTGGGTAGGTGAAGTCCACAACCCATCTCCTCTTTAGCTATATGGTAGCTCCACCGGGCATCAGCCAAATCGCTAGGTCTCCACAGTCTGGGGTAAGTCCTGCTGGTTCCAAGTCTTGAGGTGTAGGCAGGTTAGGGGATAAGTTCAAGGTCTGGTCAATGTCCAATTGTTGTCCCAGGGTAGTAAAACAACGTGTAGGGGACCACTATGGAAGCCATCTTGGGGTCAGGCAGGGGACTGTACTGTACACTGGTGGCCAGGCATCAGGCACTTAAAGTCAATATCCAGGACAGCGGCCGCCAGAAAATAACAAATCCAGTGTGCACAGTGCCGGGGCGGCGCCCCAATCATGGTTCACTAAGGCAGCTTTTGGTGCAACTGGCATTATCCCGAGTATCCAACTGTAGCTCACAGGAGCACACTTTCCTCTCAAGGTCGTTCACCCCGTGTGTCCAATCGCCTATAGGCCCAGTTCCAATGTATCTCTCCCAACCCAGGCCCCCAGCCACGGGTCAGGGATGTATGCAGGGCCGCACCCACCACACGAGGCAGTCCACAACCAATCTGTTGATTCTCACAGGTCCCAATGGTCCCCTCCAGCCGGGACATTCCACCGGGGTTACACTGACCACAGACCTGGGTCACAAGAGATCCACCCGCCATGGGGCCAGTCGCTCAATCACAGCGCACTGCGCATTCTCCAGTGGCCACAAGGGATGGAGGAGAGAGGCCGTGGGCATCCACTCACTGCTGCTAGTGTACATCGTTACCTGTCCGTCAGGCACAACAGTCCTGCAGTCCCTCTGCAATGGACCCAGCCAGCGCCGATCACTTGTCCCAAAATGGCGGTTCCCGGCGCTCAGTGTCCAGCAGGTCGGAGGTTGCAGGTATCGGCAGCCGGGATTGCGGGGCACAGCACACCTAGCCCCCAGGTGTGAAGGGGGAGATGGATCCGGGCACCGCACAACTGATTCCCGGTCCGCCCGAGGGGCCTCAGTTCTGCCGCGACGTTCAAGGACCCAGTCGTCACAGGCCACCTGATAAAGATGGCGGCCACAATGTACAAAGTTCTCGGCAGGCCGGTGCAGGCCACAAGTGTTGCCAGCTAGGGGTGCAGGGCACAGCTCACCTATCCCTTAGGTGCGGAGGGGGAGATGGGTCGAGCACAGCACGACCGATTCACTGCCCGCGCCGAGGTGCCTCCGTACTGCTCCGGATCTCGGGAGCACTTTGATGTCTGCAGCCTGCACAGCAGGAGGCAGTTGAAAGACGACTCCGGGCGTCAGCAAATTGAAGATCGACCAGGGGCCGGAGTGGGATTCAAGGCCCGGCCCCGGCGATGCAGCCCGCAGGAAGATAGGGAGGCAAGCGGGGTACAGGCCCCAGCGGGCAGCGCCCGCGCACCCTGGAAGGCCTACAATTAAGAATTCTGACCCTTCATTAATAAATAGGCTGGAAAAATAAGACGGAGTAGAGTTGATGCAGTATGGATAGATTGATAAATTCCCTCAATGGCATGGAGAAACTAAGTGCATTGCATCAGCGCTTTGTTTTCGGAATCAATGCATTGCCACCACTGTGGAACCCACATCGGTGCATTGCTCGACTGCATCCTGCATCGGGCTATTGCGACCAGAATCCAAGTACTCTAATCCCCAGGCCTGTGTGGCACCTGTATCCGGCCAGCACTTCTTGTGGTCAGCCTGCATAGTTGACTTTGCCCCAGTCCTACTTAACCAGATAACTCTCTGAGGCGCTTATTGCTTCTGTTAGAAATGGGATTGCTGATTGGCTAGGACTTGCACCTAAGCCAGGTAGAAACCACCACTCTAGTCAGGGAAAGGGAGTTACACACTGAAAACAACCCCTGCTCACCCCCTTGGTAGCTATCACGAGCAGTCAGGAGTATCCCACAGGCAATGTGTAAAGCATTTGTGCAACACACACACACTGCAGCAACACACTAGGCACACCACAAAAGGAACTCCACACAAGGTTATATATAAAAATAGCGTTTGTATTATCATAAACACATTAGAACAGTAATCACACAGTATACAATGTGCCAACTGGCACTAGGCAATATTTACAGGGGGTTATAGACACATGACAGGGCAAATTGGCCTCTGTCAGAACCATCACAAAGTGAAAATAGTAGATGTAGAAGACAACCAGTAATGACTGGCTAAATACCGTACTCAGCATTATATCCTGCAACATAAATCATAGTATTACATTAGGAGTAAAATACATTAAGCGCCAACCTTATAAGCCTAAGCATATTAGACCATAACCTCCTAATCATAAATCACATTAGTGGAATAAATAACAGTAGAGAATAACCTCACAATCATAATTACAGTATGCAAATAACCTCATAATCATAAATTGCATTAGAGGCATAAACCAGGGTGCACAAATCACATTTCCTGCACACCACATAAATCACATTAGGGCCTGGCACCCTATCAACCTAACCCAATCCCCCTGGCCAACTGGCCTTCTCAGAGGGCTCAAATGCCCTATGTCCATAATGTCAAGGCGTGCTGCCCATGCAGCAGAAATCCACAAGTGAGCAATTGCACAAGCCTAAACATTGCAGCTGCCACTAATTGCATTGCAGCTGTGATGAAAACTAGGCATGGACACTCACTGTGCCCTCTGGGTGGGTACCCACTGGAAATCTGTAAAACAAATATGTGCCATTGTTGCAGCTGACCTCTATCAGGCGGGGCAGCTGTGAAATAAACCTAGAGACCCTGCTCTGGGGCTCTTTAAATAAAATTGCCCCCATCGTTGCAGATCCCCTCATTCATGCGGGGCAGATGTGGAAACTGAATCAACAGAGAAGGCACAGGCACCACTGTGCCCTCTGAGCCCACACTGGAGCCTAGGCGAAATATGGCAAATGTTGCAGCTGCCCGCACTGGTGAAGCTAAGCTGTGGAGAAAGTATAGGGGGCTCTCTAAATAAACTTTGCCCCCAAAGGAAATCTGGCCTGCTCCAGGCAGGCAAATCACAAAGAGGTGCCAACAGAGGCTCCAACATTACTTTAAGTGTAGCCCCACTCAACGGGGCAATCAGGGGAGGACTCTGCTCCTCTTCATTTTGGACAGGTGGCTGGGATTCTCTGCGGCATGTACAGGGCTTCCCTCAGTTAACGGGAGCCTGCTTACTTCCGGCATTGCATGGCAGGCCCCCCCCCACGACCAGGCAGCTTGCCTGGCTTCCATACCACACTTGGCAGCGACCCGGTGATTCCTCCCAGAGGCTTCCTTCTTTGGCTGCAATGCAGGGTGGGCTCCCACTTCAATCCAGGCACAAAACGGGGAGGGTACCCGCATATTAAAAATAATACAGATGCAGGTGGGCGCCCGCAAAAATAGAGGCCAACGCGGGGTCGGCAACCTCTGCTTAAGTCATAGATTGGGGTGGGAACCCACTAGAAATCATCAATGAGGGGTAGGCTCCTGCCTCAGCCGTACTACGGCGGGGATTCCCTCCTCCGTGATGAGCAGGTTATTGCTGCGAAGCCCCAGCACTCCCTTCTCCTGGGGAAAGTAAAGCACAGTGCTCACAAGGCACTAGATGTCCAGCCATCCATGGCAAAGTTCAGGGGCACAGCTGGGCCCAGGTAGGTCAGACACAGGGTCCTCCAGCAGGAAGAAAAGCCCTCATGGTGGCTCCTCCTGGGCCCCCAGCAGCAGCAAGTCCCCAGCAAGCTCAGGAATAGCAGCACACATTCATGGGGTCAAAGGCCCTATACTTATACCCAGATTCATTTTGTCTGCAGCACAGGGCTTGGGGGAACCAGATGCAACTGGTTCAGGAGGGAATTGGAGCACTTTGTTTACCAAGCTCCTCTTCTCCTTTGGTAGGTGGGGGCTCGGTGATCAGACACACCACAGGGGGTGGAGCCAGCATTGTACAGTCTAGGCACAGACCTATTCAAGGTCAGGGGATTCCTCTTCCCACTACTCCAATGCAGATGTCCCATTCAGCCTAGTACTGACTCACCCTGCCCCACCTGGAGCAACACACACCTCCCAGCCAGTGTCACTCAAAAGCAAGACATATAATTTCACATCAGCAGGCAGACACATAGCACACAGAAATGCCAACTTCTAAAAGTGGCATTTCTAAAATAGTTATAATAAATCATGCATACCATTGCACAGCATTTATTATGACAATTCCAAATGTACTAAACTTGACCACCCTGCTCCTCTCATATACGAAATTACCACTGAAACACTTATCAGGGAATCCCCAATACATTCCTATGAACAGGCAACCCCACAGTTAAGTGTGGGCTGAAAACCCACGGAATTTGCGGATTTTTGGCAATATCGTGGACCGCAAATCGCGCAAATTTGCCCAAAAATCCGCAATTCGCAAGCTGGCGTATTTTTTTGCTTGGTCACGCTTAAAAAAAAACAATTTCGCGCGCGCGCCGTTGACTTACCGTGATTCTGAGTTTGCCGCGTTTTTTTTCCTCCCAGTTTGCGTGCGCTGCGCCATTTTGTATCTGGCTGTGTGATTGCGTGAGGCTTTTCGACCACGAGTACGTCATAGCGGCCCGCCATCTTGCACTGCAAGAGTTTGAGAATGCGACTACCTCATAAGGGCTTGTGATCAGGCATCGCGGGAGTAAACAATTGCGAACATGTAGATGCAACGCGCAGCTGACTTCCGGCGGGAGATTTGAACAGCTCTCTTTCCCGAACTTTCAAAAATTGCTATTCAGCACAAGAAATCTACCGCAGGCAGCATAAACCTTCTGAAAATGATGATTTGGATCAGAATAACTCCCCAGATTGACATTTGGCTGCACTTTTTTGTTCAAGGAGTCCATTTTTGGGGGGTGGGAGGAAGGAAGTTCCCCAGAGTCTCCAACTTCCTGTTCCTGTCCAGCAGGCTCCTCCCAGTGCTCTGTCCATGTTCTGGTCACTTTACATTTGGATCTAGAGCTGGACGGATTACTTTTTGTGGCTGATGCTGGATATTTGTATTTGAGGACTTTTTGTATGGATCACTTTTGGATTTGAGATTTTACAAGTAAGTTGGTGTTGTTTGGGGCATTGCAATTGCTGCAAATAAAAGTGGGACACCTACTGTTTGAAGGAGGGTCTGTGAAGGAGGCAGTCCACTGCATCAGCGCGCTCTCTCTGCACACGAGGCTCCCAGCGCCCAAATCCACTCCTCGCCGCACCCGCTCCGCGGGTGCCGCATCGCTGGTGAGCCCCGGTGCGTGCAGCTCGTGGGAGCACTTGGAAGGTCCGTGGCGGCAAGGCGGTAAGGGGCGCGAGGCACCAGCGGGGCTGCGAGCGTGCAGGGACTTCATTTCCCAGAAGTCCCTGCGAGACCAAGGAAGAGCTTCCGGTCCGCTCTCCCTGCTGGCCCGCCCCCCCGCCCAAACCGCCACCTATAAAACACCACCGCACTCCCGCAGCGCGGGACGCAGCCCGGGCTAAGACTGGGCAAAGACAGGGCCGTTTTAGGCCGTTAGAGGCTGTTAGAGACTGGGCTGGGCCACCCTATTTCGATGTTCGAGTCGACCTCTGAACTCCAACCTAGCATGGCTACCCGAGAGTTTAGAGACAGAGCAGCCAAATCAAAATTAAAAAATGGCACACTGGACGATTTCATCACCAGGACCCATACCGCAATTGATAACGAAATATCCAAGATGCAACACAGGGTGTCACTAGAACTTGACGCTGCCAGACGACTCTCAGTGGAGTTGACTGCTGCTAAAAAATCCTCCCTTGGCCATATTGCCTGTGCAAAAAGTCCTGAACGTCCGCTAGGTTCTCTACCTACCCTGATCGTTACCAATGCTGATATTCACGATATAAAAGTAGCAAGATTACCCTTATCACAGGGGAACCACTTAGACAAATCAATCTCCCCTCCACCCACCCAATTGGGTGAGAATGTAGATCAAAAGGAAGGCTGTGCTGAGGGTGTTCCCCCAACACTTGAACCCTCCTTTGCCCTACAAGATAAGGATGGTAGCCTATTTAAAGGACAAAAGCACACACATAATAAAAGGAAACGCAACCCTACTTCGGCATACTCCAGAAAAAAGGCCAAAGTAGCTAAGTCGCAGCTACCAACCAAGGCACCTCCCCCTGACAAATCGCCAACACTGCAATCCTTAACTCAAACAGCATGCAGAGAAGGCATCTCCCCCCACACAGCAATTATACAGGAAAACAACGATCTCACCATAGAAAGCGATGCTGCAGGAATCCCCCTATGTTCCATCAAAGGGAAGGATGTTGAATTTCTCACTATTGTTTGGGAAACATTAAAAAAACTACTCACCCCAATAGAAAAGAGATTCACACATTTAGAGACACAGCTTCTAGAAATCGAAAAAAGTATAATAAACCTGGCAACTGTCACTATGCAGAATTCTAATTCCACATGTACAACTACAAACCTTCCCCCAGCCGTAAATTTGGACTCTACCACCGAAGCAGCAGTAATCTCGCGGCCTCCCCCCAAAGCTAAGAGACCAGGCTCGACTAACATACTTCCAACTGCCGCAAGCTCTTCCCCTAACATTTTTAACACTATACCCAAGGTCAAACCCACACCGAAACCCCGAACTAAGGCTAGTGTCACCAATCCTCCTAGTGGGGCAATACCATCCACCTCAGCTGCACCTGCCCTAAGCACATCTGCACCGACCGAGCACCCCAATGTTAGACATAATGGCCAGAGCACTAATCCTCCAACATCGCAGAGAGCTAGTACCAGTTTCATTCGATCAAGGGGATTTGTAGATCTCCCCCCAGAGGTTAGCCCCTATGTTGTGGTGCTAACTGGGGTAACTGAACTGGTATATAACCAGCACGAAAATTTTGACTCTCTCAAGAACAAGGTGATCCACTGGTTGGAAACCAACAAACCGATCCCCAACCATCTAAGGAGCAAAATCCTCATGGTACCCTGGGTAGGGACTACACAAAAGACCACCCCTGGAGATTGTGTGATACTCACCTTTGAGGACTCTAACACCGCTCACGCCATTTACTCATGGACCAATCATAGCTCATCGACAACAATAATAGCAAGACCACTTACCTTTTTCTACCCACCACGTCCCCCAATAGCTCAGGGGGGGAACTGGAGCAGGATGCAAGCGAGGAAACACACTTGGGGAGCACAAAGTAACTGGTGGGCAGATACCCTTGGAGGTTGGAATGGGATCCCGACATCCAATAGATATGGGTGTCTCGAGGAGGTCGATTGACTTACACATCCACCAAACATTACAACTCCCTCACCCATACAAACTAGCAACCACACTCACTCTCCAGACAATGCACCAACAACCAGTACTTTAGACACACCTACGATCGGCTCTCCCCCATCAACACCACTACACACAGTGCCAAGTGACCCTAGCCTAGGGGCAGTGAGATATACTAATTGCTCTGCTATGGGCGAAATTGCTGACCTCAACCAGGGGTTGAGTATTAAACTCCCCATTTCACAGAGCCACACACCAAACAGTGCTCTACTTTATACTGCCCCACCCAACCAGTGTGGGAAACTAGTAGCATCAGGGCACCGGGGAACATCAAATACCAGAAGTACAATAGAGACTCACGGTACACTCTCTATTCTATCCTGGAACGTGGCTGGGCTGGCAAATAAATTAGACACCCCTGACTGGAGAGACTTAGTAGAGAGCTATGACATCTGCCTCTTACAAGAAACCTGGGCCAGAGAACAACCTATCCCCCAGGGATTTGCGACCTTTAGTATTGAAGCAAAATGGGGGGGCAAAGGCCGCCCCTCAGGAGGCCTTTCAACCTGGGTGGGGTCCCACCTGGCATGCAGGGCCACATCCATGGAAACCAATTCTTGCGATTTCCAATGTGTCGCCCTGGATTGGCCATGCGGAGGGAAACTGGTAGTGATAAATTTTTATTCAAGGCCAGTAGGGGTTGCTGCAATATCAGGTACAGTGGAAGACCTAGCATACTTCCTCGATACACACAACTTTTCCTCCCCTCTAATAATAGGTGGTGACTTTAACAATCAATTCGAACCACTCACCCCCTACGTGGAAGGTATATCTGCCGAGGAGGATGAACTGTGGGATATTCCCTCCCTGGCAGATGTAGCCACAAAGACATGCTCCCCTCTAGCCATCCAGATAATGTCCCTCACACTCAGTCACTCTCTTAGGGCATGCAATGGCCGGATGGAGGGTGATATTCCCCCTAAAAACACCTTTAACAGGCTGGGACACGAATCAAGGATTGATTATATAATGATACCTACCAGAGACTGGAAGAGGGTGAAAGACTTTAGAATCATCCCTAGATATGACAGTGATCACAATTTGCTCACACTAAAGTTCGAGACCCCCTACCGTCAGTTAGAAAAGGTAGATCCTAATGCACCACCCCAGTCCGACCTAGTGCTAACTAGCAACAGACGCAAAATCAAATGGTCCAAACTGCTGGAAAATCCTTCCAACATTGAAAGACTCTATGCTCTAACCGTACCTGCCCTAGAAGAAGTAGAGTGCTGTCTGAACTCACTGGGGGGCGAATCAGAGACTAATACCATGAGTAGCCTGGACCCTCAGGTTCACCTGGCTGCACTCGGGAACATCCACTCAGAGCTATGCATCATCCTTGCAGACATACTGAACCCAGTGGCCAGGCTTCGCAAACCCAAAAAGAGAAGAGCGACTTGGTATAACTCCTCCTGCAGACAAGCGAAAACTCTCCTTCTCGAATCACTGAAAGCTCGAGAATCTCCAGCCGAAATCAGGGAGAAACGCCTTTTCTATAAATCTGCCCTCCACACCGCAAAAATAGAATGGGACGAGGAGAATTGGACAAAGATCACAGCCGCCCTCGCCTACCAAGATTCACGGACATTTTGGCATATTGTTAGGCATGGCTCGCCCGAACCCCTTGCAGCTGTCGAGGCTTGTATTGCACCTTCGGTCTGGGAGGAACATTTCAAAAATCTATATATCCCACATAACAGCGACAAGGGAAGTAGCAAATATGGTGGAGAGTCCTCTGTCGCTACAAACTGGACAACTGGGATCGAGGGCTTCACTTTAGAAGAAATCACACTGGCAATTTCCTCCCTGTCTGCTGGTAAGGCGCCGGGCCTAGACAGGCTACCAGGAGATCTCTATAAACACGAACCCAGTGTTTGGGCCCCTTACCTAGGGGTACTATTTAATGCTATCCTGAAGGGCCTGCCAATTCCATCCACCTGGCCAGGGGCTGAAATCGTGCCAATTTTCAAAAAGGGTTCGCCCCTGCTCCCTGCAAACTATAGGCCCATAAGCCTAATTGATGTTTCTCAGAAACTCTTTTCGAAACTTTTGCTTAATCGCCTACACGAGTGGATCAGAGACTATAACATCTTGAGTCCCTTCCAGGCAGGTTTCAGGGAAAAGGTCTCCACAGTGGACCAGGTCTTCCGTCTGTCCATGATACACTGGAAAACAGTACTACTAGAGGGTGGCAGCCTCTACACGGTATTTGTGGACCTAAGGGCAGCGTTCGACCTGGTACCAAGGAACAAGTTGTGGGAGGTCCTTGACAATTTGGGGGTCCCTGATGGTCTCCTGAAAATGATAATACGCCTCCACTCTAAGAATTATGCCCAGGTTAGATGTGGCAGGATGGGAGAATTGTCTGCGAAGTTCCCCGTTGGCAGGGGGGTGAGGCAGGGATGCGTCCTCGCACCAACCCTGTTTTGCCTCTACGTCAATGGGGTAATTGCCCATTTAGCAGGTGTAACCAACTCCGATGCACCGAAATTGGCCTCCGAGAGGGTGCCAGCCATCATGTTCGCAGACGATACACTGCTTCTATCAAAGTCGGCAAAAGGTATTCAGTGTACCCTTGATGGCTTTGTGGACTTCTGTGGAACCCATGGGCTAGAAATTAACGCAACAAAGACTAAATTCATGGTCTTCAACCCACCACAGAAATTTCATTTCCGTCCCAGCATCTTACACACCAAACTAGAAAGGGTAAAAACCTTTGAATACCTAGGAATCATTGTGAATGATAAATTTACCTGGAGCTCCCACCTGGAAAAAGCGGCACTGAAACTGACCCAGCATTCGGGAGGTGTAATGAAGCTCATGGCAAATAATAAATCCTCGGTCAGGCCGATCGGCCCCCCACTACAGATCTATAAATCCCAGGCTAAGGGGGCCGCCGTCTATGGATCTGAACTCTGGGGCCACGTAAATACATCCAAACTACTGATGGTGGAAAACAGATTCATTCGTAACCTTGTAGGGTTACCATTGAGCACCCCTCTTGTCCCGCTGAGGATGGACCTTGGCTTACGACCACTCAACGAGGAGCTAGCTCTACGCCCGCTGGCTTTTTGGCGTAGGCTATGGTCAACCCCTGAGTTGGATAGCTACAGAGAAGGTTTACGAGAGATCCTAGCCACACCAGGCGTAGGAAAAATCAAATGGCTCGCCCACATTAAGCACGAACTGGTGGCTGCAGGTTTCTCAGGCATGTGGTTCGACCCCCAGAACGAGTGCCAAACCCTCTCTAAAAAAGATCTAGCCAGGTCCTATCGAGAACTTAAACTCTCACAGACTCTCAACCATCTAGATCCTGGGTCCTTGACAGAGTCCTTTTTCTCCCATAAAGCGAATTACAATATGGAACTGACTCTAGATAAAATTTATCCTAACATACTGAGGAAGTTATATCTTCAGTGGAGGCATGGCTCTCTTCCAATTAAATCTTTTACGGCCAAATGGAACCATGATTCCAGCAGTACATGCCCTGCTTGCAGAACTACCGATGAAAGCGAGCTCCACATTCTTTTCTTTTGTCCTGCCTACCAGGGGATTCGCAGGCACTGGATTCTCCCCATATGCAGGAACTTGGGATTCTACAAATGCTTGCAGGCTTACAGAGTTTTAAAAACTGATATGGCCCACCAAATTGTATTTGCAATGGCCAAATACCTGGGCGCCTTTTGGTTCACCAGAAGGAAATATCTCTAAAACTGGGGGCTGAATATGGTTCTGTGGTACTACATGTAGTCTTTTTTCCAGCAATGTTTTTATGCATTTTCTATGTGTTTTATATTCATTGTACAACTCATTTTAACATATGTGTAATGTGACTGTCTTTTATGGTAATATTTTTACCGAAATAAAGGTTTTTCAAGTTTTTTTTTCAAGCAAATAAAAGTTTTTAACTTTTTCAAAGCTTAAAAAAAATATATTGTGGGTAGGCACAGTATCTAGTAGGTCCAGGGTTAGTCATGGGTGCATGATACAACTGTTTCTGTAAGTTTTGTTGAACTTAAATATCATTTATGTTATGGAATTGAATAGCTCACTGTTATATGTGTATTTTTTTAAAGTTTTGGGGTGCGTGTAAAGCTACACTAGTCAGTAGAACATGGGGCACTCAGTGGTGCATGGACCAAGGCTTTCTGTGGGAGGTCTCTTGAATTTTTTAAATATCATTTAGGGCATGGATGGCATTAGATTGTGGTGTTTCTTGTGTGTTTTTCGATTTTTTGGGGTGGTGTTGGGGTCTGGCCATGTAGGTGGGGGCCATTTTGAGGCATGGTCCAGGCAGGGCCTGGCCATGTGGGTGGGGGTCAAGGGGCCATTTTGAAGCCAGGCAGTGTGCTTTGTGCCATAGGCCTGCACCCAGTCTGCCCTGCTTTCATCCATTATGCCCAGGGATACTCAGTGGTGCATGGACCAATGCTTTCTGTGGGAGGTCTCTTGAATATTTTAAACATAATTTAGAGCATGGATGGTATTGGATTGTCGTGTTTTTTGTGTGTTTTTCGATTTTTGGGTGTGGAGTTGGAGCCTGGCCATGTGGGTGGGGGTCAAGGGGCCATTTTGAAGCCAGGCAGTGCACTTTGTGCCATAGGCCTGCACCCAGTCTCCCTGCTTTCATCCATTATGCCCAGGGGTACTCAGTGGTGCATAGACCAAGGCTTTCTGTGGGAGGTCTCCTGAATTTAAACATCATTTTGGGCATGGATGGCATTCGATTGTGATGTTGTTTGTGTGTTTTTCGATTTATTGGGGTGGTGTTGGGGCCTGGCCATGTGGGTGGAGGCCATTTTGAGGCCTGGTCCAGGCAGGGCCTGGCCATATGGGTGGGGGTCAAGGGGCAATTTTGAAGCTAGGCAGTGTGCTTTTTGCCATAGGCCTGCACCCAGTCTGCCCTGCTTTCATCCATTAAGCCTAAGCATAGGCGAAATTTGCGAATTCGCGGTACGCAAATTCATGCAAAAGCGAATTCGCGGTCTGAAAAATCCACAAATTTGTGCGAATTTTTTTATTTTTGCATGTTCGCATGTTTGCGGTTTTTTTTCAGCGCGCCAACTGCAAAGTTACCCATGCGGTCGTACATGGGCACGGCCATCTTGTTTTCAGTGTTCGCGTTGGTATTTCCATTTCCTGGTGCTAGTTGTATGCTCGCGTTGGGCATTTCCTATGTGCGGGGCGCAATTACGTGATCGCATCCGTTTTTGCGTGCTCGCGGGGAAAATATTGCACAAACTTACCCATATGGTCGCAATGGGTACGGCCATCTTGTTTTTTATTCATTGCTATGGTTCTGGGCATGCTTTTTCAATCCTCCCTTAATCTTTGCAATCCTTTGTTTCTTTGAACTTTGTTTTAATTTTTTTTACTCATTATCTATCTCTTTATTTTTCTACATCTTCGGGTTTTTTTTTCTACTTTTGGTTACTTAAAACTACTCTTTTTAACTCTTTTCTTTTATTTACCTTTCCCCTATTCTTTCTTTCCTATTGTATTTTCCTTTCCTGTCCAGGATCATGGCAAAGGGAGCCAGGAAGAACATGAAGGGGAAGGGTCATGCACCCCGTACCAGGCTCCCTTGTGGGCGCTTAAGGGGGAGGCAATAGCAGCCCGGGAGATCTTCAGCACGGTGGAGGTGGTCGCACTGATTTTCTACATCCAGATTCCCAAGACCGTTGCGGCAGGCGGCAGGCCCGGTGCCGGGTACGGGCCCTGGGAGCGTCGCCAGCTATGGGGAAGGTGTGCCGGCCCATGTATCGGGAGTACACCTATAACCAGACAACGCACCGGTGGTCCGACATCCTGGACTTCTTATCTTAAAAATTTATAACGCACAAAACAATAACCCGCAGGTATCAAGGCGCCTAACAATAACATCAGAAAATTGAAACAAACATCCTTACACATAGGCTTGCAGGAAGAGGCGAGTTTTAAGGGCACTTCGGAATTTCTGAAGGGAAGGTAGAGACCTGAGATCCAAAGGAAGATCATTCCACTATTTGGGGGCCAGGGGGGAGAAGGCCCTGCCACCCCACTGGGCTCTTCGAATGCAGGGGACTGTCAGGAGCAATTTCCCGGAGGAACGCAAGTTCCTTCCAGGAATGTAGTGGGAAATGATGGAACCAACTCCTGTGTCACAGTTTTTTGCAATGGCTCTATAGGTCATGCATAGAACCTTAAACCGTACTCGGTGTTCTACCGGTAGCCAGTGCAATGCTTTCCTGGCCGACGTGGCCGAGGAGCGTCTGGGAACCTCCAGAACAAATCTGGCTGTGGCATTCTGAACTACCTGTAAGCGCTGCAGGAGGCTCCTGTTTAGCCCCGCATACAGCGCATTACAGTAGTCCAGACGTGAGCCAATGAGTGCGACAGCTATTTGCTTTCTGTACTGCAGTGAGAGGTATTTCCTAATCCTTCGTAGGGTGTGAATTAAGCCCCAGCAGGTGGAGATGGTTCTACTCACATGCCTGCCCATATCCAGGGCAGGGTCTATCATCACCCCAAGATTCTTAGCAGATGTTGTGGGGGAAGGGCACACTCCAAGCGAGTCAGGCCACCAGCTGGCTGACCAGATGTTCTCTTTCCCTCCAAACACCATCACCTCAGTCTTCTCCCCATTCAGCTTGAGTGAGTTCTTGATCATCCACTGACCAACCGCCTCTGTACAAGATCTAAACTTGGAGGCAGTTTGTACATCTGAATGGGGAAGAGAGACGAGGATTTGGGCGTCATCCGCGTAAGAAACTACCTCCATCCCGAAAGATCTTATTAGTCTGGCTAGTGGGGTCACATAGATGTTGAATAGGGTCGGACTAAGAGCCGACCCTTGTGGGACCCCACACTGCACTGGTCGGGATGGAAATAGGAACTCCCCCAGCTTGACTCTTTGTTCCCTTCCGTCAAGGAAGGAGGTCAGTAGATCTAGAGCTGCGTCCTTCACCCCCACTTCCCTCAGGCGAGATGTAAGTACTGAGGGGGAGAGGGTGTCAAAGGCCGCAGTTAGGTCTAGCAGGACCAGGAGGGTGGTCTGGCCCCCATCCACTATCGTGCGGATCTTATCGATCACGATGGTGAGGGCCGACTCGGTGCTATGTTCCCTCCTGAATCCATGCTGGGAAAAGTCCAAACAACCCGAACCTTCCACAAAGGCAGCGAGATGCTTGTATAGATGTGCCTCAAGCATCTTCGCTGGGGCTGGAAGCAGCGAGATTGGACGGAAGGTTTTTAGGACCTCCGATCAAGAGAGGCCTTCTTTAGCAGAGGTTTCACTACTGCACTCTTCCACTCCGATGGGAAGATACCATCTCTCATAGCTAGATTCATTATTTCTAGCAGAGGAGGTAGGAGGTCACCCTACACTGCTTGATGATTTTCAGTGGACAGGTATCCAGGGGGGAGCCGGATTTGGTCTTATTAAGCAAAATCTCCAGATCTTGCAGAGCCAGCGGGGGAAAAGAGTCCAGAGTGCTCGATAGGGAGATGTCAGAGGTGGTCATGTTCATCTCAACCCGAGCAGGAGGCGCACTGATACGAGCTCTTTGTTCCTCAAGAGCCAGATGGATATCCTGTATTTTGGTGTGAAAGAAGGAGGCAATCCTATCACATAGATCTTGCGATGGAACAACAGAGTCAGGAGTTTGTAGGTTGACTAAGGAATCAACGATTTCAAAAAGCTCGTTCGGTGAGGAGAGCGAAGTTGTCAAGGCCACAGAATGGTCTTGTTTGGCCTGAACAATCTCAGCCTTGTATTTCCTAACCAGGAGTTTGTGGGCTTCCTTATTTTTAAGGTCCCAACTAGAGTGCCAGAGCCTCTCCTTCCTCCTCACTTCTTGCCTGAGGAGTCTGAGGGAGTCTGAGAACCATGGGGCAGATGGTCTCTTTCTCACTCGGTGGCGGGTCTGTACTGGGGCCAGTTCATTCAAGGCCTCAGTGGTAACCAGTTCAAAATGGCCAACCGCGGTCTGTACAGTGTCCAAGCCAGTGATAGAAAGGCTGGCAGCCCAAGGCGCAAAGGAGTCACTGCTGATATTCCTAAAATTTCTGGCAGTTTCCGTTATATGATTCCCTTTTTTACTTCCATCCACCCTATGGTATTCCAAAAGGAATGGGACCGCAAGGTGATCGGACCAAGACAGATGCACTGGATCCATGATGGTCAGACGATGGTCGTTGGAGAAAATACCATCTAGTGTGTGGCCTGCACGATGTGTGACCCCCGCTAACTCGCTGCGTGAGTCCACAGGACACCAAAGCTTCAATAAGACATGAGGTATCGAATGAATCATGCCGTTCTAAATGGTAATTGAAATCACCTAGAATGGAAAAATTTTCTCGACCAAAGTAAGGTTCCAGGGACTGAAGAAAGTTGTGCGTGAAATCAGTCCTCGAACCAGGAGGTCGATATGGGACTGGGAGCAAGGCCTGCTCGACCTGCTTGGCGTCGAGATCCCGGACCTTGGTGAGTAGTAGTAGCTAGTATTTAATCACTTCTTTGTTTTCTCCTGCTCTGTGTTATGATATTGCAATTTGTTTTTTCAGAAGAGCAAGAATGCTGCCGATTACATTGCAGGTAAATTATGTTTCAAAAGCTTCTGTGATTGCAGGTGCTCACCTGCTCACTTGTGGTGCTACTATCCTTACTTGTTTTCAATTTTGTGATAATTTGGCCTGGGTGATTATGTATGAGTGCACTTTACAGAACTGCATAATGCTAGAGAGACTAGAGACTCAAGTCTATTCCTTCCTTTGTACTCCCACTGCCACTAAGAATAGATAGTGGTGGATTGATAGGTTGAGTATATTATGACTTGTTATTTAGTAGTAGGACATTTTTTAGTGCTCTGCAATCATGATGACGGACTGTGTCTGCCACATCGCGTGCTACTGAGTGCTGGCAGTCGTAGTGGAACCTTTTTGTTGTTGGTTTAGTTAGTGATTTATATAACTTTCCAAGTAGACGGTCTGCGAATCCAGCAATACTGTACTATCTTCCTAGTTGACCAGATCATATAGGTCAATACATGTAGTGTTATTGTTGGTAATTTGTTTCCCAGAGATAATTTTCGATTGTGGTCAAAGAAATCAAATATTTCAAAAAAACAATTATCCATGTCTGTTTTTATCTCAAGATCATCAGCAGCACCTCCCAGGGGCAAGGCAATGACAGAGACGCCTGCGGAACAAGATGGGCAGGATCGGTCCTCAGAGGTCTCTTCTGCTGGCCCCAGTAAGTTGTTCTGTTATTAATATTAATAATTATACTTCCCTAACTTTTACAGCTCCTATTCATTCCAAACTGTTTCCTAATTCAATTTTTTTCAAAATAGTCTTTGATCTTCTTGTAGACTGTTTCTACATTATCCTGCCTCTACTATCACTCTCTGTGCTACTACTAATTACTATTATTATGAGTCGGCCTGTGTAGGTAGCTGAGCTTGCCCAGTTGGCAAACTGTGTTAAACAAAACTCTGATCCAGCAATAGCTCTAGGCACTGAGTGCAGTCCTCTGAGTTGCCCTTGCTGTCTTCCAGTCTTCTTAATGTTAGTGCTTTGACAATTCCCAACAACAAAATGTCAATGTCCACTAAGAATAAGCTAGTAAAAGCTTGCTTTTTGATTTGATAGGAGCACATACCATACCGCTAGTGTTTCAGGGACTATTCTGCACATACAGAAGTATGGACAAGACAAATAGGACATTGTTGATGATAGGTGCAGTTCGACTTTCCACATACCTCAGTCAGAACAGAAATTGAACCCCCAATCCCCTGACCGACTATCTAGTGTGTCTGACCAATGATTATACGACCCAGAAGAACAGAAGAAGACTACCGAGTCCTGACCTATCAGAGTCACGGAGCATGCTTGCAAAGTGCAGAAGTGCAACTGCAAACCCTACTGCTCACTCACTTGTGAATAAAAACCGCACAGTGTTTTTTATTTTTAGAGTTTTATTTTCAAATAAGAAATAAAAAAACAATTTCTTTATTTTCAATAGCGCAGTATTCCCAGCGAGCAGTGGTGATAGATGACGTTAAAGTTTAAACACACTTCCCTAGAATAAACTTCCACTTAACACATCTAATTATTATAATAACTGTGCGGGCAGCCCTCACCTTGTTTAAACTTCAAGTACTGCTGGTGATGAGGAGTAGGTGGTGAAAATTGAAAAGATCTTGTTGGCAGAAGGGCAATGGAATCTTCTGTCTGTATTTAGAAAAATGGTGCACGTTCAAAAGCAAGCATTCATCAGTTGGGCCAAAAAGTGTTGCATGTTAAGGCTAAGCATAAAGTTAACACCCTGCCCAAAACCTTCACTTTTTTTCAGTCCAAATAATTAAAATTTGTTTATGTATTAACATTTTCTTCAATTATGAGACGAAATAGGGGGTGGTGTATGGCATCTAAAAATATGACATTTTTTTTTAGGTGTCACATCAACATCGGATGCGGTACCTACCACCACCAGTGCCGGGGCCAGCAGCGCGGAGGCGTCCACTTCAGGGGTCGATGCGGCGGTGCCACAAGTGCCACCAGGAGGAACTGCTTTGGGGGATGGCTCAGCAGCGGCGGATGGTGGTAAGTTATTATACTCCTTACTATATTGACATTTTAGAGTAGGCTCGCAAAGGGGTGTATGATGTACTGTACAGTAGACAGTACACTAGTACAAGTACACTGTACTGTTAAGAACAGTTACTAATTTAGAACTACATTTTTGCCAATCACGGAGAAGACAGTCACCCTTGACTTAGCCATAGCATTAGCAGCTGTAGTTCTCGAGTAAGCAAAGTCCCCTCAATTTGACTTCAACTCAGCTGTGAAACTTTTATCATGAAGCCAAGTCAGATCAGATGAACTTGAGGGATGTGATGAACTAAAAGGGAAAGAAGGGTGTAAGGAAGGACGAGCGAGTCATAACATTTATGACTGTAAAGAATGATACGTGTTTTTGAATGCATGCAGATGTGGCTGATAGGAAGGAATCGGATTCATGGCTGCTTGAAGCAAGGATGGTTGGAGGAGAAAGACAAGATGACTGCCTGTGTGGGTGAATCAGAAAATGCATGAGTGGTGTGCATTGCAATATTTCATTTGGGTGATACTCAAATGCAAGTGAAGACGGTGGTTTACCTAATAAAATAAAAAGGGTGTTAGTTGGTTGTTGAGAAAAAGTAAAGTTGGTAAAGCTGAGACTTTAAGAAGAATGATAGATGTTTGCTTTGAAAGCTTGGATGGTATCTTCTTCCTCATAGATAGCAGAGGTGTATGTAGAGCAGACGCTCAGTGGATGAAGAGTGTTACTTTGAACAGCATGTCCGTGCCAGAGTAGCAAAGCAGAGGAAATCCAAATACTAGAAGTTGTGATTGTTCAGAAATACTCCCTTGACTAACAGTACAGTAGTTTACTTTGCAAGCACAGCATATATTGTTTATGTATTGTATAGTTCACATTATATCAAGTCAAGTCCCTTCCTCCTGCAATTATGGGTATCACACTCACTCCCTATGTTAATAATTTTCTTTCAGCTGTGTCAATCATGGGTGGCCTATCGCTGTTGTTCACTCAATCTATCAAAACAAAGCACCTAAAGGCATCCATCGTATAAGCAAAGATAATGTGATAGGCTGGATTTAAGATCAGAAATGAATAATCTTCATTTTCCTTTTGTAGTAGTCAAGGCTCGGGGGGGGCAGTGCGAAATATAAATTAGATTGAGCAGTAGCCCTTGATGTAACCGAGTATGGCCAGTGCCACCCCTATAGAAAAGTAAGAGCTTCCCTATTCCCTGCATGTACTGCTTAAAGTAATGCGAGTCTGCGTCATCATGGCTTTTGTCTGTTTTTCTTGGGTGCATGCTGACTAAGCTGGCATTATGCCGGCTACCACAAGTTCATGTACAAGTAATTCTTTTCGCAAAACAAGAGAAAAAAAGAAGACTGGTGTACTCTCTGACTATGTAGTGAGTCCATAGTGCTGCTAGTAGAATTCCTGAAACTCCCACTAAAGTTACAGGCCTACAAAGATGGCGGAAAGATACATGCCAAAATGTTATATTGAGCTTGCAAGTTGCTAGTGTTACTGTGAGACAACTTTCTGTTGAAATATTTTGTGTTAATGTTAAAGAGTATTGTTTACAGTTTTTTCTTTCTTTCTTCATATAGATGCTCCAGAAAAACTCACCCGCAAGGAGATGGCTGTCCGGGCCAGGGCCCGGAAGCTGGAGGCCATTTGTGCTGAATATCGACGGCTGGTGGCTCAGGAGGAGGAGGTGGCAACAGCTGCATCCTCATCCAGTGCCCCTGTGTCCACCAGCCAGCAGCCTCCAGTGGTACAGCCTACTCCCATCTCAATTCACAGAGTTTGAGGACGAGCTCTACTTCCCTGACACCTGGGCCCGAAACTGACTTCCTTTTTTTTTCGTCCGGACACCTTATTCACTTTTACTCCTGTGTGTCTTTCTTTGTTTTGCAACTTTTACCACAACAAAACTCTAATCACAACAAATCCATCAGCAGCACTGTCTTCGTCTTATTTCCTTATTGAAGGTGCCGCTATCTGCAATCCTGAAGTTCACAAGTTCACAACTCAGTCATGCTCCTCTATCCTCCTCCTTCAGACTCCCCCTATCCATTTCCCTCAAGGCAGATGGCTGGATTACGCAGAATGAAGAAACTGTTGCTTCGTAGACGAGTCCCCTCAAAAGAAGTGAGACTGGAATTACTGACTATATGCTGATTGCTGGCAGTTACTTCTGAAATTGACACGAGAGGCTGCCCTGTGGGCCTTCACTTTAAGAACAAGATGCTGACAAAAAGTGGAACAGGTAATGAATAATGAGATGGCATGCAGTGGACAGCACTGGCTGTCTGGCTCTGATAAAAGCAATTGCTGTTTGTTTGTTGTGCATGAAATGAATCATCATATGTCTTCTGTTATTATTTAATCTTTTACACACTAAATGTAACTCAAGTCTACTCTGTGTTTTTTACCTTGTTTAATTCAAATTGTACTTCTACTGCAGGGGCCACTACGTTGCATTTTTTAATATGCAAAATGTCCTTGGACTCACTGTGTGTGTAGACTGCGACTGCATGAACAACATTGAGTTTGCCAATATACCATGATGATGATGAGTCTTGATGATCAAAGTTACATAATATCTTTTTTCTTTACAGTCACTCACTGGGATGGATGGATCATAATCGTCGGTTTACGGAAGAACTATGGCCATTTCGTGAGTGGCAAACAGGTAAACCAGTCAACAACAACTACAGCAGAACTACATGTCTGTCTAGTCATGGTATGGAGAGGTCGAGCCAGTGTAGTGTTGTTATGCCAGAGTCCAGACAACAGTTCATGTAAACTTGCGGCTATGTGGCTTGCTACATACAATGAGATATGCTTTGTTTGTCTGTGCCAAAGAGGTATGCTACATCAGGTTGCTTCACTCAGTGGTGCCTGCCTTGACCGTCTGCATGGCCCTGGCCTGCTGTGCTGTGTGCTAATTACTATCCTTGAAAAGGAGACTCAGAGTACGCACTTTAGAAATGATGCTTGTATTTAATACTACTGTCGCATCTGAAACTGAAAGTGTTATTTTTGCACTACACACCGTACCCTATATTTTTTTCTCTGTGGGGTTTTTTAATATCACTTCCTGTTTTTTCATCAACAATTACAGGCCGGCTTATAGCCTGTGCGATGGGAAAAATGATTAACTCAGGCTTACTATTAGCGATCCGCAATTCCGCATCCGCTAGGCAGGCAATGGACAGTGTGTCTATCTGGTCACCAAGATTGATCAACGGAGCGTCAGATGGAATGGAGGAGTACCGCGAATAAGAGGAATGGCTGTATGCATGCAACTTCCCAAATTGAACAGGACAACTACAACATACAGTTACAGTATCCTCTTCACTTCTCTTTAACTTTTAAATAATGTTATTGTTGTGAACTTCTATGAGTGTGACTCTGTGCGTTTGTTTGCTCTCTGCTTCAAATTCACCCCTCCAGCTATTTGATAAGTTTCTTTGCTATTTTTAAAACTAATTTAATGTATTAATAAGTGTTTATTTATTCTCTATGAGGGCAGATAGGCAAGTGAAATTGCGTAATTACTGCAGCCCTGTACTGTCAAATTGTTTTTTCATAGTTAGTAAGTTGTAGTAAGTACTACTTTTCAGTAACCTAACCATCCATTTAGCAAACAACTTCATGCATGCAGTAGTGCACTTTCTTTATGTCCCTTTATAGATTTATGGATATCTTCGTATCAAAAGATTTGTTTTTCTTCATTTGTTGTTTGTCCATGCTGTGTTTTTTGTTCCTCACTCCACAAAACTTTCCCAAAAACCCCCATTCCCATACAATTTTCAAACCCTAACCCTCTTCCCCCGGGCTCTGTGGTTTTCCTTGAGGTGTGACTAAATGACAACAATAATTCCTCACACTTGCTCGGGAGGATAAGGTCAAAGCAACAGAAAATCAATTTCAAGGTTGGTGAAGGAATCCGAGGATATATTCTTACTGTGTACTGTGTACTGTACTATCTATCGTACTGTTGTAATGCTTTTTCATCTGTCCAGGATTCCATAGCCAATCTTAAGCGCCATTTGCCATGCATCCACCCCTGTGCCTAGCCCTATTCTCAAACACGAATCACAGGTAAGATAAGCTTTTTGGGGGAGGAAGAATAATGGAGTAGGAGGAGAGGAGAGACTGACGGTTGTACTAGTAAAGTAGAAGTACAAGTGAATTCACTAACGCTGGCACTTTTGTACAAATTTGGGCATTTAGACCATTTGAATCAACCAGCCAGTTAAGTTTCAGGAAAACAAACGTACAGTTAAACTCCCTCGCCTCCCCCACAAAACAGTTAAAAAATGTGTATGCTATGTTTAAGTAAAGAAATAAATAATTATTGGAGCTCTAACAAAAATAAACTATCCCACAAGAAGACCTGACTCACCCCACTCCCCAACCCCAACCAATGTCCATGAATCAAGTCAGTCTCCAAAATTCCAAAAAACCCAACGCCCAATTCTCACCCCCCCAAAAGTCTTTAAAAAATGGGCAAGGACCAGTCTCTCCTCTACTTCTGCCGGCGGTGTCCTTTGGCCAGGTGGTCACGCAGCTCTCTCTGGAGGTCCTTGAGCAAGGCTTTCTGCCTCCCCACCTCCTGCTCAAGGTGGGACCCTCCCAGGGTCAAGCGGTGCACACGACCCTTGCACTTGCAGGTACTGTGGGGCAGTTGTTGTTTTTGCTGCGCAGCGGGTGGCTGCCAGACCGCGGCTCCGTACCGCTGGAGGTTTGCGCTGACCGTATGACCCAGGGGCAGCGGAGGAGGAAGCAGCTGTTGTGCTGTTGTTGACTGAGACTGCGTGTCCTCCTCCTCCTGGGCCACCATATTTGGCGACAATTGCCTCCAGCGTCCAATGCCGGGCCCGTCTAGCAAACTCCTTCCTACTTAGTTTAGAAGAAGTATCTATATGAAGAAAGAAAAACATACTGTAACCAATGCTCTTTAAGATTAACACAAAATAACTCATCAGAAAGTCGTGTCACAGTAGCACTAGCAACTTGCAAGCACAGTACATAACATTGTGGCATGTATATATCTAACCTCCCACTTCGTCGGCCTCTGCTATAACATTAGTGGAAAAAACAGATGCAAGCCATGATGACACAGACTAGCATTACTGTTACCAGTCCAGTACATGCAGGTGGTGAAGCTCTTACTTTTCTATTATGGGTGGCACTGGCTATGCTCTGTTACAAGGGCTACTGCTCAATTAATTTAACTTTCACCTTGGCCTGTCCCGGACTACTACAAAAGGAAAATGAAGAAGATAATATGATCATCTATCCCTTCACAGGATATTTGTTTACATATGGGATGATTTTAGGTGCTTTGTCAATGACAGAGTTGTAAAACATTTTTAACAGAGGTAGCGAGTGGTCCCCATAATCGCCGGATATATGCTGTGCTTGCAAACTACTGTTACTAGTTTGCAGTTTCAACAACTTTTATTCGGTTATAAAATTCGATAACCATAAAAAGTACAGTTTAAAAAGTTACAAATGCAGAAAATACGAAATCAAACGAGGAATTTAGGACATTATTGAGGGGAAAAAAAGGAACGTCATTAAAACAAAATAAAAACATTCTTTATAGTTGTGGTTTTGTCAATTTAGCTAAGAATGTTACGGCGTATAGTTATGGCTGATTTGAGAAAGGCCGCTATACATTTGGCTTCGTGTGGCGTTTTTAAGGATTGTAAATAGGAGAGTGCTGGGTAGGACTGCCTTAGTCCACTGGAACGAAGAATTGGGAGGATCCATGTCTTTCTTGCGGAATTATAGTATTTGCAGAAGAGAACGACGTGAATCGTACTTTGTATCGAGACTCCGTCACAAGGACACCTCATCATATTAGGAGACCAATTTTGCGTCTCCGGGAAGGACACCAGCCGAAAAAATATATCAAAGCGCAGTCTTGTGAGAAGGTACTTTTCATAGTTGGTTAGAAAGTATGTCAAATAGGGCTGTATGGTTTTTCCCCCCTGTTGAGCACATATTTTTTCGTTTTGCGATTTGGTGATCTCTGCCTGGTTGCGGAGGTCTCTCAAATGGCCCAAGCACATTTGCTTTAGTTTTTTCCTGGAGATATCTTCGACTGAAGGTGGCTCGTCAAAGTACTGCTCGCACTCCATGTCTTTAAAAAAGTTACATACGTAATTTAGCCACGGGATTTTCCGCCAATTTGTCAGGCCTATACAGTCAGTAATGAGGGAGCGGGTTAAGTGGCATTCAGGATTGCACCATATCCGATGCCACAGTAAAATTGGCTGGCACCGAATAGTGTCAACAATGTAATCCATGCCAAGCTCCCGATGTGAGGCAAATATCGGGGAGCTTCGTGGGAGGGCTAAAATATACTTTATGAAGGCATTTTCAGTGACCTGGAGCTGATCAATGCGTCCGTAGCCCCAGATTCCAGCTCCATACGTGGCCACACTGTGGCATTTTGCGTAATAAATAGTTAAAAGTTCAGAAGGTGCGGGTTTCCCCATTTTCCTCGAAAAGGAGGTTAGTGCAGAAGATGCTCGACGAAAGTGTAAGTTTCTGGCTTCAATTGCCTTTTGCCATTTCAGTTCATCGTCCACTAGGATGCCCAGGTATGGGTATATCGAGGTTTTTTCGAGTTTGTTTTTATTAACCATTATGGGCTTGGTCGTTTTTGTCCTTGGGCCAATTGACATTGTAAATGTCTTTTTTATGTTGATTTTGAGATCAAGTGAATCCATGAATGAAATATATTTATCAAGTTGTGACTGAAGTTGATTTAGAGTACGCGCTAAAATTACTGAATCGTCGGCGTATAGGAGAGTAGGTATCGGCCGACGATTTATCTGCGGGAGGTCCTGGCACCCTTTCAGCATAGCCTGCTCAAGCCCGTTAGTGTATAGGTTGAACAGGAATGGGGCCAGTACACACCCCTGTCTTACTCCCTTCCTAATTTGGAAGGGTCGCGACAGTTCTCCACTGGTGCCAAAACGAACTCGACCCTCTGCCGCTGAATAAAGTTCTCTTAGGAAAGTGAGTATGGCCGGGTCTACGCCAAGATCTGATAATAATTGCCAAAGCTTCGCGTGCTGGACACAGTCAAATGCCGCGCTTAGGTCGACATAAACAAGGAAAATATTTCCTCCTTTGGCGCAGGCATATTTTCCAGCCAGGAGAACAAGGTTGAGGGCCTGCTCCACGGTTCCAAGCCCCTTCTGGAAGCCATATTGCAGGTCGGTTATGATGTTGTTCTCCCGGGCCCAAGATTGCAATCGGTCCAGGAGTAATCGACCTGCAATTTTGCCCATGGAGTCCAGAAGGGAAATTGGTCGGTAGCATGCGGGGTCATTGCGGTCGCCTTTTTTAAATATTGGTAGTAAAATTGAGGTAGACCAAGATTTGAAGAGGCCAATAGAGGCTGCTGCTGACATGGCCCGTAAGATTATTTTCGACCAAAAGTCCACGTCGTAAAGGAACACGTCCATTGGGACCCCATCGGGTCCTGGGGCCTTTCCAGTTTTTGAGGCCTTGATTGCTTTTGTAATTTCGTTGAGGGAAAAACGAATATTGATCGGATAGATATCGTTTTGCTCCGCATGGAGATCATTGGTTGGTGTACTTGGTGATGTATCGTGAGGGTTTCCAAAAATTTTTGTAAAATGAAGAACCCATTCGGCCTCTGTTATTGCCACGTCTAGATGGTCATGATCAGTACTGTTGGCCATGAATGGGGATCTCACGACTTCCCAGAATGTGGTACTGTCTTTCCTTTGGGCGCTGTCATGTAGGCGCAACCAAAGTTCTCGTTTGATCTGGTTTTTCCGATCTTTCCGAGCAGAGTTATAATTTTTCCTCAGTTGAGAGATTTCATCCACGTCTCTCGTGGGCTTATGCAAGGCTTCTTTTAGGGCGGTGAGCGCCTTTCGACAGGTGGAATCAAACCACCTCGTGGTCGGGAACTTAGTCTTGTTTTTCGAGTTAACAAATAGTTCGTCCCTTATTGTTTCTTGGATATTTTGGAAGCAGCTGACGATCGTTTCTGGCGGCTCTTCTGGTGACATACATTTGGCTATCCAGTGATGGGTTTTTTCGCAGATCCTCTGTGTCATCACTGCAGGGTCGATTTTTGCCCATTTGATCGTGTACCCATTCAGTTTCTTCATGGACACTAGATGTTGTGCAAGGGAGCTGGGTTTTGCGAGATGTGTTCCTTTTCGCATCATAGTGATTGTCACGCTGAGCGGGTAGTGGTCACTTATTGGATTAGTCCCAATTTCGTAGTTTGTTAATTGACCTTTTAGTGAATTTGATGCTATTATGTAATCAATAGTTGTAGCACATCCTCGCCCATGAAAGGTGGGCATATAGTCATAATGCGGATCGACTAGTTCGTTTACAAAGTCCAAATCTAAAGAGAAGAGGATTTCGTTAAGTTTGTTTCCGCATAACGAGTGTGCAAAGTGAGGAATGGGATTGCCGAGTTCATTCTGGAGACCACAGTTACCATTTTTGTGATTCAGACACATGGGAGAGTTAAAGTCACCGCCCCAGATATAATAAGTGGGAGAGGTTTTATTATCCCGTTGTATGGAGATTAAGAATGCGACTATCTCAACTAAACTAGACCAGCATTCCAGAGAAGGCAGATTGTTGTAGTAGTTTATGAGTATGAACTTGCTACCCGCAAGTGCTGCTGTCTGCGTGTCCTGCATAATTTGGATAATTTGGAAGGTGGATGACTCCTTTAGCAGTTTCACTCTAAGTGGGAGGGTGTTGGCAATATGGATTGCAAGACCTCCTTTTGGTCTGCCCATGTTACCGGATATTGCCTGGGTGAAGATGGTTTTATAACCTACGAGATGCAATGGAGTTGTGCACCAGGTTTCTTGCAGACACAGTATATGATGTTGCTTTGCTGTGTCGAGCCATGAGGATGATGTTATTTTTGAGGTCATACCTGCGATATTCCAGTAAACTATTGATACACCCAGTTCCGCAGTTGCCGTTTGAGTGGTTGGTATAGTTGGCAAGGTATTTGCATGCATAAGTTCTAATGGTTCTTGCGAAATTGCCTGGTGGAGTTCAGCTGGGGCCCTAGAGGCTAATGGTGGGTTATGGCACGAACCAGAAGTGGTTTCGCCTTTTGGTGGAGAGTTTGCTTGGGCGGCTTTTATCAGAGCATTCCTGCTAGTGGCTAGTGCTATCTGTGATGAATTATTATCATGGTCATAAAGGGGTTCTGAGGATATTGAGTATTGTACTGATTTAGCTACTTGAGTTTTGAAGTGGGGTTCCATATAGCTGGGTCCCTCCCTGAGTGGTCAATCGACCATCTCCAAACAATTAAAGCGATTTTGGGTCGGAAAGCCCTGCCAGCCTTCATAGGCTTAGTAGGGTCTTTCTTGCCAGTACTGCCTCGGCCACTCTCTCGGCCCGCTTCTACCACCATGTTCATGGGTGTACTCCTGGTGATCCCATGGCTCTTGGTTCCATGGTTCCCTGGGAGTTTGGTGCCAGGACCATGGCGGGGCGTTACGGTGCTGTCTCGCTGGGGGGTAGAAAAACGAGAGGTGACGGGCGTCAATCCCTCCCTTTTTTTCAAGAGATGGCCAAGAGCAGATGTAATCCACTGCGGAGGGATCTCTGCATGTTACTATGATGCAGTCTCCGCGAATTGTTTTCGTGGTTTTTCCTACCCAGGTTACCCTACGGGCTGTAGAAATTCCTCCCGAAATGTGGGACTCTAAAGGCCTGTTAATACTTAGCCACTGCATGACCTTGTTCTTTAATGACCATGCAGTTTCGGGAGTGTCATCAGTTAACTCAGGTACACCTGTGAGAACTATAGTATAAGGGGTAGCTCCTGGGGGCAAATGAGCTGGACGCTTTTTTGGTAGTGGTTTGTTCATCTTGTTCCCTGGGGATGGCTGAGGGACTACTAGTTTTTGTGGCAGGGGGGCTTGCTCTATACCAGATTGGACCTTGTTTGTATTATTGTTATTGGCCGTTATTCCTGGGGTATCTAAGGTAGCTGAGTCTGTGTTTTTCGGTTGATGGTTTGATACAACCGGGGTGTTACTTCGTTGTGGTTTGGGCGTTGGGGGTGGAGGGTTTTGATTTGTGGGGTTTTGGTGATGGCTTTTGTGGGGTATATTGGTTGAATTTGGACAGTTGGCTGTTTTACGTGATTGCGCTTGGGTTTGCATTTTGGGTTGCTGCGGTTGATTTCGCTTGCCCTTTACTTCTATGCGCGTATTGGTGTCAAGGAGTGTTGCAGTGATGATATTCAGCTGAGCTTCTACATTTCTAATACTGAGTTGGATGGGTTTTAAGTGCTGGAAAAGGAGATCTTTTATTGTCGTCACAACTTGCGCCTTGACTTTACACGTTTTACAGGAGTTTTCAGGTACCTCAGGTGAGGTTTTCATAAGTGGTAGAGTTGTTGCGGTGGGAGGGAGTACGTTTAGTTGGGTTGTGGAATGTACATGGGTTGAAACATGATCTAGGCAAGGAGCAGTAGTAGCAGTAATGCTAGATGGAATTATGTTACTTTGTTTAGGGGTAGCTCCTTCCCTTTCTTCTCTGGGGTAGAAGTTCGTATTTTCACTTATTTCCCCCTGGGTTTGGCAAATCGCCAAATCTGGAGTTGCTTCCAAGTCGTCTGTGTATTCCGAGGGGTCTGTCTCGGATTGTGTTACGGACAGATCCACTATTGATGGCACGGTATTTATATCTGGGGCTGGCAGAGTCACAGGAAGGGAACAATTTTGTGAATTGAGGTATATTGGAGAAGTGGCGTTTGCAATGGCGCCTAAGGAGGAACGTTTAGCATTTGCGATCGTGAGGTCTAATGACACTCTTTTCTCCATCAGGGCGATACTCTTGTTTATTACCTCATGGGTCCGTGATATAAAAAGATCAATGGGACCCGTGATTAGAGCGACCTCTTGTGCGTGCTTAGATTTAGTCTTTGTAGTGCTCCTGGTTTTCGGTGGCATACTGCTGCTATTTGCTACTACTATAGCAAAGATTTGAAAAGGGGGGTAGCCCGGTCCGGTCTCTACCGGTCACTAACGGGCAACAACGGGCCCGCCCTTGGCCCGGGCTTCGCCCCGGGCTTCGGCCCGCGCGCGTCCCGCGTGGCGCGTAGAGGGGCTTGCTTAAGTTGCTGAGCTTTGAAAGGGGGCGGGCACTGGGAGGGGGCGCGGCTCACTCGGGAAGAGGAAACAGCTGATGGATTTTAGCGCTGTTCCTCGCAGTCCCGGGGCCGCGCCTCTCACCTCCTCTGCGGCCTCGCGTTGGCTTCCTCCTCCCTCTTGGCAATGGTAGGTGGCGTTTTTCTGTTGCTACTCCTGTAGCGCTGGTCTGGAAACAGCTAGGGCGTTGAAACACAAAAACCTCAATGCGAGCGGCACCCGCGAAGCGGGGGCCGCGAGAGGTTATAGGCTGATGGGGGCGGGCACTGGGAGGGGGCGCGGCTCACTCGGGAAGAGGAAACAGCTGATGGATTTTAGCGCTGTTCCTCGCAGTCCCGGGGCCGCGCCTCTCACCTCCTCTGCGGCCTCGCGTTGGCTTCCTCCTCCCTCTTGGCAATGGTAGGTGGCGTTTTTCTGTTGCTACTCCTGTAGCGCTGGTCTGGAAACAGCTAGGGCGTTGAAACACAAAAACCTCAATGCGAGCGGCACCCGCGAAGCGGGGGCCGCGAGAGGTTATAGGCTGATGGGGGCGGGCACTGGGAGGGGGCGCGGCTCACTCGGGAAGAGGAAACAGCTGATGGATTTTAGCGCTGTTCCTCGCAGTCCCGGGGCCGCGCCTCTCACCTCCTCTGCGGCCTCGCGTTGGCTTCCTCCTCCCTCTTGGCAATGGTAGGTGGCGTTTTTCTGTTGCTACTCCTGTAGCGCTGGTCTGGAAACAGCTAGGGCGTTGAAACACAAAAACCTCAATGCGAGCGGCACCCGCGAAGCGGGGGCCGCGAGAGGTTATAGGCTGATGGGGGCGGGCACTGGGAGGGGGCGCGGCTCACTCGGGAAGAGGAAACAGCTGATGGATTTTAGCGCTGTTCCTCGCAGTCCCGGGGCCGCGCCTCTCACCTCCTCTGCGGCCTCGCGTTGGCTTCCTCCTCCCTCTTGGCAATGGTAGGTGGCGTTTTTCTGTTGCTACTCCTGTAGCGCTGGTCTGGAAACAGCTAGGGCGTTGAAACACAAAAACCTCAATGCGAGCGGCACCCGCGAAGCGGGGGCCGCGAGAGGTTATAGGCTGATGGGGGCGGGCACTGGGAGGGGGCGCGGCTCACTCGGGAAGAGGAAACAGCTGATGGATTTTAGCGCTGTTCCTCGCAGTCCCGGGGCCGCGCCTCCCACCTCCTCTGCGGCCTCGCGTTGGCTTCCTCCTCCCTCTTGGCAATGGTAGGTGGCGTTTTTCTGTTGCTACTCCTGTAGCGCTGGTCTGGAAACAGCTAGGGCGTTGAAACACAAAAACCTCAATGCGATTGCAAACTACTGTTACTAGTCTTGGTAGTATTCTGAAAAATAACAACTTCTTTCCTCGGCTTTGCTGCTCTGGCACGGACGTGCAGTGTTACATGCTCTTCAAAATAACACTCTTCATCCAGTGACCGTCTACTCTGTCTACATACACCTATGCTATCTATTCAATTCAAAGTAAATGTCAATCATTCTTCTTAATCTCAACTGGGCAAACCTTACTTTTTTTCACCGCAAAAAACACCCTTTTTATTTTATTTTGTAAACCGCCAGCCATGCATCCGTGCTTGACTTGCATTTGAATTTGAATCAAAGGATATATTGCGCACACATACAGTTTCTGTTTCACCCACCCAGGCAGTCCTCTTTTCTTTCTCTTTCCACCCATCCTTGCTTCAGCATTCAGATTGTATCAGATTCCAATTTCCCAGCCACCTCGGAGAGCATTCAAAAACACGTCATTAATTTTAACTCACTCGTCCTTCCTTACACCCTTCTTTCCCTTTTCGTTCATCCCATCCTTCAAGTACATCTCTGATCTGACTTGGCTTCTCGAGAAAACTTTCACAGCTGAGTTGGAGTCAAATGTAGAGGAGGCCATTTGTTACTGGTCAACTCCCGCCGCTAATGCTATTGCTAATGAGAAGTCATGGGTGACTGTCTTCTACCTTGTTGATAAAAACTTAGTTCTAAATTTGTAAGTCTTCTTAACAGTAAAGTGTACTTGTACTGTACAACATATACACCCCTGCAGAGAGCCCACTCTGCAATCTCAATAAGTAAGGAATATAATAGCTTACCACTGCCCGACACTACCGTGGCATCCCCCACAGTAGTAACAAAAAAAAGGGGGATTGGTTCCTTTCTGTGGTTCCTAAATCAAAACGCGGGATACTTAATAAGATTAGACACCAAAAACTTTTCTGACCTCAGTGATATTTATCCTAACTTGTCCCAAAATTATTGCAAAAACATATTATTCTTAAAAATCATATTTATTAAAAGCTTGAGACAGCAGCAGCATGGTATAGGTAACAATTTTACATATAAGCAACATATAAAAAGCACAATCACATTGCATTAAAGTTCAACACATTTACATATAAACAATGATTAAAAGTAGCCAAAATGTCGACGCGTTTCGGTGTGTAAGGTAGATGGTACACCTTCCTCAGGACTACAGTAAATTCTTCAATCTAAAAAGTATATGGAACAATCAATTAGTGTACATTCAGAGAGGATTTTAATTTACAGAAAGTTTTTTTAGAATTAGTGGTGTCTAAAATAAGTCAATTCTTACATAATACGCAGTATTCAATGTGCGGTGACAGCATAAATCCTGGTGATAGATAAATCTTATCCACTGTTATGATTTGATTTCTTTCCTTTAAGTTACCTGTGTGCACACAATGATATTTTGGTGTACAATTAATTTATTCATTTAAAGCACCGAGTTATCAGCAAGCCCTTTATGAAACTAGATACATGCAAGCTTACTTTGTATGTAATAGTTGGGGCGTTGGGTATCCTTCTTTGTATCAATTTAGAAGGCTCAGGGTATTCATAAGATGGGGCGTCCTTCCGTTCCTCACCCTTGCTTTAACCTGATGGAAACGAGGTGCTTCTTTTTTGTATTGGAAGCAGGTTCCTTTTATCTAGACAGACAAAACGTGTGGAGTACAGTCGTTACACATTACTGTCTCCTCCATTTTATATTGGAAACACTGTTGTTTAATTATTATTGATGCACTAAATTACATCAAAGAATTACTGCAAATTTAATTTGGAATAAAGTATGTTTTTTTAAAAAAGGATGGTAAAATTAAGGTTTGTTTTCTTTGGAACACAAACATTACTGCAAATTTAATTTTGAATAAAGTATGTTTTTTTTAAAAAAAGGGACGGTGAAATTAAGGTTTGTTTTCTCTCTCTTGTCTAAAATCCCCCACAGTAGTTCCTGCTGGCTGTGGCACCACATCCGCCCCTGGAGTGCCCTCCTCCGCGCTCGCCCCGGAACTGGTGGATGGCTGTGCCGATGGTGTTACACGTAGAAAATACATTTCATATTTTAGATGCCATATACACCACTCCCTATTTTGTCTACAAATAAAAAAATGTCACTAGTACTACATAAACAAATTTAATAACTTGTGACTCTCTAGTCAAAATTTAAAATTTCCCTTTCTTCAGGGAAGGGTGTTTTTTATTTATTCTTAGCCATAACATGTGATGCTACACTTTTTGGCACAACTGATGAATTCTTGCTTTTTAACATGCACCATTTTTCTCCTAACAGACAGAAGCTTCCATTCTACGAACAAGAGCAAGATCATGATGATTAGTCGGAGTCGTCAACGATTCATCCCCACCAAGACTTTAAGTTCCAACCAGGTGAGGGCTCTCCCACAATTAATGTGTGAAATCAGCCACTTTTCAGTCGTTCACCGTTTATCTCATATGACATTGATTTTAATAAATGTTTTTATATAATGCACAATTTAAACTTTTACAGAGTACACACAGAGCTATATGTTTTACTTTTAATAAAGCTTTAAATCTTGCATAGACTCTGTGGTTTTTGGTCATGAGTGAGTGAGCCAAAGGGTTTGCAATTTGCAAGCATGAGTCCGTGACTCTGAGAGGTCGGGAATCTGTAGTCTTATGTTCTGGGTTGTATAATCATTGGGGATCATCGTTGCATTCAGGAGCTAAATAAGGACTCTGACACACTAGCTAGTCAGTAAGGAGATTGGGGGTTCAACTTCTGTTATGACTGAGGTATGTGGAAAGTCTAACTGCGCCTATTATCACCAATGCCCTATTTCTTGTCCATAGTTCAGTATGTGCAGAATAGTCCCTGCAACAGTAGTAGTATGTCCTCCTATCAAATCAAAAAGTAAACCAGTATCTTATTCTTAGTGGCCATTGACATTTTATTGTTGGGAATTGTCAAAGCATAAACATTTAGAAGACTTCAATAGACATTATGGACAACCCAGAGGACTGCACTCAATGCCTAGAGCTATTGATGCTGAATTGGAGTTTTGTTTAACACCTTTTGCCAACTGTACAAGCTTAGTTAGCTACACAGACAGACTAATAATAATCTAGTAGTAGCACAGAGAGTCATAGTAGAGGCAGGATAAGAATTTAGAAACAGTCTACAAGAAGATCAAAGACGATTTAGGAAAGAATAGAATTATGAGGAACGTTTTGGAATAAATAGGTTCTGTAAAAGATAGGGAAGTATAATTAATAATATTAACAGGAAAACTTACTGGGGCCAGCAGAGGAGCCCTCGGCGGACCTATCCTGGCCTTCCTGTTGTTGTTCCTGCTCCGCCGGCGCCGGTACCTCCTTCTCTGTCCTCTTACCCCTGGGGGAAGCTGATGTACAACATGAAAGAAAGACACAAACATGGATCATTGTTGTCAACCAAATCAAACATTTGAAAAAAACAATAACAAATTATTTTGGGGAAATAGACAACAATTGCACTAAATGTATTGACCTATCTGATGTGGTCTACTAGGCTATTTATATTGCTGGATTCGCGGACCGTCAAGTTGGAAAGTTATGTAACTCACTAAACCAACTACAAAAAGGTTCTACTAGGACTGGCAGGCAGCACTCCGCAGCACGCGAAGTGACAGACACAGTCCATCATGATTGCGGACCACTATAAAGTTTCCTACTAAATGGTAAATAACCAGTCATAATATACTTAACCTATCAATCCACCACCACTATCTCTTCTTAGTGGCTGGAGTACAAAGGAAGGACTGGACTTGAGTCTGTAGTGTCTAGCATTACGCAGTTCTGTAAGTACACTCATACATAATCACTCAGGTCAAATGAGCACAAAAATGAAAACAAGTAGCCATAGTAGAACCGCCAATCACAGAAGCTTTTGATACTTAATTTACCTGCAATGTAATCTCTAGTGTCTATCATTACGCACTTCTGTAGAGTACACTCATACATAATCACCCAGGCCAAATGAGCACAAAATTAAAAACAAGTATGCATAATAGAACCGCCAGTGAGCAGGCAAGCACATGAAATCACAGAAGCTTTTGAAACATAATTTACCTGCAATGTAATCGGCAGCATTCTTGCTCTTGAGGTTCCGTGACGATTTGAACCCGTGTTGTCAATATTGTCGGAAATACATAATATTGGTATCAGCGAACCGCAAATGATCCATTTAGCATATCCTGGTGTTTTCGCTACGCTACGAGCAAGAGTACTCCTGTAACCAACACATTTCTGATCTACCCATGGCATCCATCTTAGATCATGGCAGCCATTTTGTGTTTCTTGCCCTCACATACGCAATAACCTCTGATCATTTCATTTCGATTAAGGACACGTAGCCTTAGCCGGAGATTCACCTCTCTAGTGACACGTGCACCTTAGACCAGATCACGCTGTAGCTGCATGACTCGACAAAGGCTGCCTCCTCTGCCCGAGGCCAGCCCTGCTGAACTGGTTCTCGTGTCCGTTGGCCTGATCACAATTAGGCGGCCGAAGCTGGTAGCCTTGCCCATTTACAACCCACAAACATCTCTTATCCTGCTTTTCTATCTTCTGCACCTGGCTCTGCTCCTTTCCTTCTGGGCCTTTATTAGGGGGAGGTAACGAAATTTACGATGAGGCGGTCCGGGTCCTGAATGAAAAGTTGACATGAGATTATGATGGAAAAGTGGGAACCTCTCATTCATAATGTTGTGTCATCAGATATTGTCGACGATTCCTGTGCAACGCCAAATATTTATTGTTTAGGACACAAAGGTTTGGGAATGTACTAACATGTGAAGAATTTGCCCGAAGCCCAATTTTCAGTATATAAGGAGCAACCCTCTTTGTACAAATGGAACAGGCTCCTAGATACTGCCCATGCGTAGTTTCTGTGACTTCTGTGTCCCTGCAGTAATAAACCTTTGGTATTTGACGCCACCATCGAGAAGCCCGTGTTTCTGTTTATTTGTGCACCAAGGTAGGTGGAACTCCGTGGTCTTCGGGTGTTGTTCCCTGACACCTCTGGACGGAACCAAAAAGTCAAGAACTCCAATTGGCGCCCAATGTGGGGCGACGTCATTCGGTACCGGTCCAAAAGCCTGAAGAGTTCGAGAAGCTTCGTGTGAAGATTCCTGAGGGAGGCGCCCCACTTCATCGATCCCGGCATATCGCAAAAGTGGCCCGAAGTTCTCTTCCACGAGGGTTCCCGTTCAGGACGGCTGCAGTGGGCCGTTGCCTTGACCGTCGCCCTGTCTTGGACCCGAGGTGCAGTCCTTAGTACGGCGAAACGTGACGGGTTTCTTCAGTGCCTCAGTTAAGTATTTAGTGGTTGCTAGCTGGTTACTTCGTGAGGGTTGTTAAAATCCTTTTTGGTTCTTGGTTTGGTTTGGTTTCGTAAGATTATCACTGGTTATTCTGGTTACGATAATCTATTTGGTTTAGTTTGGGTATCGATACATCAGTTCGTTTTTGGTAGGCCTAAGTTCTTGGTTCAGGTGCACATATCTGTTTCGTGTTTTGTTTGTTCTGTGTTCCGGATTGCAAAATGGTAAGTCGGAGAAATTGTATGTTGTCTTGTTTTGGTTGCAACAGTGATTCACGATTGGAGGACTCATGTTTGGTTCCTCCGATTGGGACTCCCTTATATGATCTGTACTGTAAGCATGGTGTGGGTCCTATATCTTATAATGAGGTATTGGTCCGCTATACGGAAAAGGATGGTGTCCTTAGTTGGCCACTACATGGTAGTTTTGAACCCGAAATCCTCGATAATTTAGAAGCGAAATTGTTTAGGAAGAAAGCCCGGCCGGCAATGTTTGATTCTTTCCGTTACTGGCGAAAAGAATCTAAACAGAGAGAAATTAAAAGGTTGAAGAAAGAACAGAAAGAGCAAGAAGAGTTAACTTTAGAGCAAGCGGCTAAACAGCTGCAAGTTAACGAGTCTGAGAAGGCCATAGAGATGGCCATTAGAGAGCATAATTTAGCGATTGACAAGTGCTATCCTGCCTTGCCATCGAAAACAGCTAAGATACTGGAGGACTCCGAAAACGATCCTCTGTTGTCTTATTTGTTACGGTCACCTCCACCGTATGCACAAGGTGCTACGGCTCCACCTGTACCGAATGTTCAATTGCCGGTTGCTGGACAACCTGGTATTCCTGCTCCTGCCCCTCAGAATCAAGCTCCTGTACCTCCTGTGGTCAATGTGAATGTTCCTACGGCACCTCCTCTTCCTGGGTTGCCGACTTCTGTACCTGTGCCTGTATCACTTACACCTACTGTTCCACAAGCTATCTTCCTCGATACTCCTACTGTTCCGCTATCTATTCCAACTGCTACTGTGTTCTCTGCATCTGCCAGTATGTTGACTCCGCTCTCTGTTCGTCGAAGAATCACTGATTCTGTCTCTAGCATTCTGTCTCCTCTCTATAAAACTTTAATTAAGACTCCTACTTCTGACTCTGTACAAAGACGTAGTCAGCTTCCGAGTACTGAGGAACGGGGAATATTAGATTCCACGGCTCTCAGATGGATTTCGAAGAGTAGGAGGTATAGCACGAGAGATGTACTAGATACATTTATGCAGTGGAATGAACCAACGCAACGGTATGTCTTTGATGAGATGTGCTCTCTTTTACGTGATGAGTTAGAAGAAGATGACTCTGAATCTAATTTAGAAGACTTAATTAAGGTTCAGAAAGAGTTTGCTGCAGGAATGATAGTAGGTCAAAATATAAAAGAAGCAATGGAACTGATATTAAGTTATAGAAATGATCCATTACTTCGTTCACCGAGAGACTTAGAGAAAGGTAGTACGAAGCAGACTCGCCAATATCCAATGAGGGAGGTTCCTCCAATTTGGCGCGAAGCTGTGCAAGCTGATGTGCCGAATGGTATTCTTGCTGCTCCGGCCCAATTCCAAAGAGTGTGGATACACATTCCGTGGAAGCGAGCCGAAGTGTTAGCAGTGAAGCAGGCCTTGCCAGATCCGCGTAAGAATCCTGCTGGGTACTATAAGGAACTAGCGCAGACAGTTGAGGCTTGTGTAATGAACTTAGCGGACATCGATATGTTATTTGGGAATGTAGTTCCACAACCAATTTGGGCTAAAATTCGTAAAGAGAATCATCCAGTTGCCCTAGGTGGTGATTGGGCAGCTATCATTGCAGCGGATGGTCAGCAAATAGGTGGTTCCAAACCCGAACCTCTAATTGCTAATCTTCCAGGTAGGATAATCGACTTAATGAAGACTCTGATGCCCGCATTGCGCGTTAATTGGGACAAGTTGTCCGCATGCAGGCAGAAGAAAGACGAAAGTGTCTCCGACTTTTTCACGAGGTTCGAAGAGACTTTTGTAGATCATAGTGGTCAGGATATGAGCACAGAAGGAGGACAGAGACTGTTTGTCGATAAATTCGTACATAATTTGTTACCTGAGTTATGCAATAAATTAAAAGATTCCGAGAGTGCGTGGGCTGTCTCTACAACTGCGCAAATACTTGCAACTGCACAGTATTATGAAAATAGGGATAAAGAGGAGAAAGAGAAATCAGATAAGAAAACGAAAGACTTAAAGACTAAAGTTCTCTTGCAACAGGCGTATCCGCCTCGCATGAATCAGACTAATACACAACAAGGGTCATATCAAAGGACAGATTATAGTTCACCGAGACCTCAATATCAGTGGAACCAGTGTGCGTACTGTAAGAAAGAGGGTCACTACAAGAATGAGTGTCCAGTCTTAGCGCAAAATAACGCAGCATCAGCTCAGAGAGGTCGTGGTGGTTTTGTACAGAATTCTAGAGGTCGAGGACGAGGTGCTATGCCTCCACAGACGAATGATCGCCCTTCCAATCACTTTGATCAACGAAATGGACAGTCTGCCCAGCAAAATAGATCTCAACAGTATCTTGTTGAAGATTATTGTGAAGTAGATGAGGGATTTCAGCAAAATGGGTACTAGGACAGCCATGGACAGAGAGAGGGAGTAGTATCAGTTCCAGTGGATCAGAGTGGGCCTTATGTCGCAGTAGCAACATCAGGTGTAGTCGAACCGTTTCTGTTGGATACTGGTGCAGCAAAAAGTTCTATCATTCATGCAAAACTCCCTGGCGCACCTTTGTCCGGCTCAACAAATGTTTCTGTAGGTTTTTCAGGCGCCCCTGTTTACAACCCCATATCTGGTCCTTTGTCTATTTCTGTTGGACCGTGTCAATTGAAAGCACCCCTGATTTTGACGACAGGTTGTAATGAAAATCTGCTTGGTTTAGACTTGTTAAAACGCCTATATGCGACATTGTACTGTTCTCCGGAAGGAGTACAGCTTACATTGGGCAAAAGAATCACCTCTCCGATGTACTTGTCAATGGATGCACTCCCGCCAGAGCTGCGTTCACTCCCTGATACTCTTTGGGCGACTGGTCCTAACGATGTAGGCCTTTTGGAAATACCACCATATGTAGTCACTTTGAAAGCAAATGTAAAATTTCCACGAATTCCTCAATACAAAATATCTAGTGAAGGTGAACGAGCACTTTTATTGATTGTACAAGATTTGATTAAGAAGGGTGTGGTTGAAGAAACTAGAGGAAATGTCTGTAACAGTCCTGTATTACCGATTTTGAAACAAACTGATCCTACAAAGCCTCCAGTGTATAGGTTTGTCATTGACCTCAGAGAAGTTAATAAGATTGTGGTCCCGCAGTTTCCTGTAGTTCCAGACATTACTGCCTTGTTAACATTGATTCCTGCTACAGCCACATGGTTTTCAGTCATCGACTTGAAGAATGCCTTTTTCAGCATTCCGATAGCCGAAGAAAGCAGAGATATTTTCGGCTTCTGTCTAGGAGGTCGAAGCTTCAGATTTAAACGCGCTCCACAAGGCTATTGTGAGAGCCCATCCATTTACAGTCAGGCATTAAAAAGTCAGTTAGATTCTTTTGTACTTCCTCAAGGTTCGGCTCTAGTGCAGTATGTAGACGATCTTCTAGTGGCTGCCGATGACAAGGAAACTTGCAAAGCAACTACGATTTCGTTATTGCATCATTTGTCCAATTTGAATCACAAGGTGTCACCTTCGAAAATGCAATACTGCTGCCAAGAAGTGACCTACCTAGGTCATCTCTTGTCAAAGGAGGGAAGGAAGTTGACCCCAGAGAGAATAAAAGCAATTACGCAGATGAGTGTTCCTCGCACACAGAGAGAAGTGCATGCCTTTTTGGGTATTACCTCTTACTGTAGGCAGTGGATCCCAAATTTTTCTCTTTTAGCAAAACCGTTGGTAGCTTTGACTGGGAAAAATGTTCCGAGTCCGGTGCCATGGTCTGATGAATGTCAGGAGAGTTTTTCTGAGTTACGAAAAGCATTGTGTTCAGCTCCTGTATTGGGTACACCTGATTACAGCAAGCCATTCATGCTCTATGTTCACGAGAGAGAAGGTTGCGCGTTGAGTGTTCTGACACAGAAATTTGGTGATAAACAACGCCCTTGTGCGTATTTTTCATCAACATTAGATCCAGTAGCTAGAGCGCTACCTAGTTGTTTGAGAGCTACAGCAGCAGCTGCGGCTTCCATTTGACAATCTGCTGGTTTGGTGATGAACAACATGCTAGTGGTCATGGTTCCTCATGCAGTGGATACACTCATGAACCGAACCAAGACGCAACACCTTACCAGTGCGAGATTATCTGGCTACGAGCTGACACTGCTAGCAAGTCATATTCAGATTAAAAGATGCAATGTATTGAATCCAGCAACAGTGTTGCCGGCTAATCAAGAGTCGAGTGATTCCGAGCCCCATGATTGCTGTTTTAGAACGGAGGAAGAGACAAAAGGACAAATTGATTTAAAAGACACTCCGTTGTCAGATCAAGATGGCACGTTGTATGTTGATGGGTCATGCTTTAAATTGGAGAATGGTGATGTGACTGCTGCCTATGCGGTAACGACTTTAAGAACGATTGTGGAGACTGCAAGAGTGAGTCAGAATTCTGCCCAAGCTGCAGAGTTAATCGCTCTAACAAGAGCGTGTGTTTTAGCTAAGGGAAAGAGAGTGAATGTGTTTACAGATAGTCAGTACGCGTTTGGCGTGGCCCATAGTTTTGGCCGTTTGTGGAAAGAAAGAGGTTTCATTACGTCCCATGGGACTAAGATTCAACATGGTCAGCTAGTTAACGACCTGTTGGAATCTCTAACCTTGCCGACTGAAGTTGCGATTGTGAAGTGCAGTGCTCATAAAGCAATCACGGATGATGTTGGTCGTGGGAATGCTTTTGCTGATGAGACCGCTAAACAAACAGCTAGAGATATGATGAGTAAAATGTATGTTGCTACGTCTGCAAGATGGATTTCCGAGTCTGGAATGTGTGAGGATACAGTGGAAAGTGTGAAAGAGATTCAGAAAGAGGCAACTGAGGAGGAAAAACGTGCATGGAAAGAAAGTTCGGGCAAGTTGGATTCGAGTGGGTGTTGGATTGATTTGTCAGAACAACAGCGTTGGATGTTGCCTGATGCGTATGTGCTTGCAGTGGTGACGATGGCGCATGGAGTAGCGCATATAAGTTCTAAAGGAATCTGTAAGATGTTGGCTCCGGTCTGGAAGAATGATGGGATCAGTAAATGTGCAGAGAGAGTGGTGAAAAATTGTATGGTATGCCTGATGCATAATCCTGGCAAGGGAACCCCAACTCCTGCTGGCCACTTCGCTCCTCCTTCTTGCCCCCTTTGAAGTGATTCAGCTAGATTTCATACACATGGATCGCTGTAATAATTTAAAATACGTCCTGGTGGTAGTCTGTGCATTTTCTAGATGGATCGAAGCATATCCACTAAAGGACAATACTGCCCTATCAACTGCTAAAATTCTTCTCAAAGAATATTTCCCTAGGTATGGAATGCCACGGATTGTATGGTCAGATAACGGAAGTGAGTTTATAGGGAAAGTTATGCAGAGTGTGTGTGCCGGTTTGGGCATAAAACAGAAATTTCATAGTGCAAACCATCCCCAGTCTGCTGGTTTAGTTGAGGGTTACAATGGCAACCTCAAATTAAAACTAGCTAAAATACAGGCATCCACGGGTTTATCCTGGCCAGACGCACTACCCTTGGCTTTGTTATCAACGAGAGCAACTGTACATTCTAGAGTAGGGCATAGTCCCTACGAAATTGTTTTTGGCCGCCCGGCAAATATTTGGGGTGTGCCTAGGCCAAAGGAGTTTTGTTCTCTAGAATATCCTATGTTGATCGATTACCTTTACGACTTGACTGCTAAATTGAGTCTTATTCACCAACAGGTTTTCGATGCATTGCCAAAGCCTCCGGAGAGTCCAGGGCATCAGCTGAAACCCGGCGATCAAGTTGTGGTCAGAAACTTCGCGAGGACGAAGAACCTTCAACCAAGATTCGTTGGCCCCTTCCAAGTGTTGCTTGCGACAAGAACCGCTGTTCGTGTAGCTGGTCGCAAGCACTGGGTACATGCGTCCCATGTCAAACGTGTACCTTTGCCACTTCCTTACGACGACTGGGTGAAGAAGGGAATTGGTGCCTCCGAATTTGAACAAACGCCAAAGTTCATCCCTTTCAGCGATGCCGAATTGATTACCTACACTCCGAACTCTGACTCTCCTCCTGAAAAGACTCCTCTGAACTCTGAACATTTGTCCTCTGCATCAGAAAAAACTCTGACATCTGCGAACCTGAACACTGCAACAGCTGCTAGTGATACGTTATTTGCCGATCAAACAGTACCTGCAAAGCAAAGATACAACCTACGACCTCGTAATATGGACAAATAAAGCATGCAACTGCCTATTGTGATATTTTGAAATTTTGAACTTTTGCCTTCAGCCAGGAAGTTTGCTATTGTTTTATTGTTTTTAAAATTGCCTTGCCGTCTGGGTAGCCGTAGGGTCGTGGCTGTGTGCCTAGTTGAATCTGCGGGGGTCTGACACAAGGTCGATCTTTCTGTTGGTTCTGGGAACTCCCAGGGCTGATAGAGGCATTTTCATCTACGTACACATCATCAGTGGTCGCGAGCGGATTGTAGAAGATGGAGCTTCCTGCGCTGCAACGAGAAAATGTGATTTATGTTCGCAGAAACAGACTTTACAGAATTCTTCACAGCAAATGCTTTTTGATACAATGTGCCATTACATTTTTGATTGTTTTGATAACGTTGGTGGGTGGAATCGTCTTTGGTATGGGTTTGATTTTTGTACCAGTAACTACAGTACCTCCCCTTGATCCTGCTACTTCTACTGTTTCTTCCATACACTCTTTTCACTCGTTTCCTGAACATGAGCAAGCTCGACGCTCTGAATTCATCAATAACACTTTTGTACAGCTCTTGCACCAACACCAACTGGTAGTTAACACTACAGACTGCTGGGTGTGTGGCTTGATACCCCACACTATGGATAAAGGCATTCCCTATCTGGTTTTACCTTTTAGCTATAATGGATCATTTCAGGCCCTTCAAACCATCTTTGCTTATGCCCTTGAAACCTATCCTCCACGTCCACCACGTTCCACTAAATATAACTCTGCCAACAAAGCCTTAGTCCAGGGAATTATTGACATGATCAAGGACGTCAATAATACTCCATCTTACCCTAGAGACGAATTACGAGTATATTTGAGTTGGAATTCTTCAGAGTATCGCCTTAGTTTGGGAGAAAGCAAGCGTAAAAGCTCAACTCCAATCTGGGTCGTACCTCACCGAGGTCAAGTCTGTTTGCAAGGTAATGGGAGAAATCCGAGAGCTCAGCTAGGGAGGAGTGAATGCGTAGAGACTTACGTGTTTCCGTCTAACTCTTCCCCTGCTTTTCTTACTGCTAAGGGTACTTACTTCATCTGTCGAGACAGAGCGTATACATGGTTGCCTGCCGACTTTTCAGGATCATGTTATATTGCTCGATTATTGCCTCCAACATACACTGCATCATCTGACTACCACAAGACCAGAGTAGCAAGAGGTGTCTTCAGCAAGGAAGATACCGCTGGTCAGGAAGCTGGAGACTTCTTCAAAGGTTTCCTTCCGTTCTGGGGGCCTATGGCCAATAGTAGAAACATACGTCAGCTAACACGGGTAGTTGAATCTACTATTACCGAAACTGTTGGTGCCCTTAGCAATTTGACAGCTGAGCTTCAGGCGGATAGACTCATGACGTTGCAGAACCGTATGGTTCTAGACGTAATACTTGCAGATCGAGGTGGGGTATGCAGAATGATCCAATCGAGCTGCTGTGTCTTTATTCCCAATAATGCTCCAACAGTCTATGAGGCGATCTCTAAGCTACACAAGATTTCCGACTCTATACACGTAGACAAGGGAAACTGGTCCTTCATGGAGTGGTTTTGGACTCTGATCTCAGCGTGGGGATGGAAGGTTCTGATGGTCATTGGTGTCATCTTAGTATTCCTATTCTCATGCTGCCTGATTATCCAGTGTGGTCCAGCTCTGTGTAGTCTTTGTGCTGCAACCTGTTTCAGAAAACCACCTGCGTTTGGAGAAAAGGCGCGAGAAAGGATGATGATACAACAACATGTCACTGACCTGATGAGCATAGAATTAGACTCTGACATAGACTGAGTAATTGCCTATGTAAGGGCAAAAGGAGGGTCTGAGGTTCCGTGACGATTTGAACCCGTGTTTTCAATATTGTCGGAAATACATAATATTGGTATCAGCGAACCGCAAATGATCCATTTAGCATATCCTGGTGTTTTCGCTACGCTACGAGCAAGAGTACTCCTGTAACCAACACATTTCTGATCTACCCATGGCATCCATCTTAGATCATGGCAGCCATTTTGTGTTTCTTGCCCTCACATACGCAATAACCTCTGATCATTTCATTTCGATTAAGGACACGTAGCCTTAGCCGGAGATTCACCTCTCTAGTGACACGTGCACCTTAGACCAGATCACGCTGTAGCTGCATGACACGACAAAGGCTGCCTCCTCTGCCCGAGGCCAGCCCTGCTGAACTGGTTCTCGTGTCCGTTGGTCTGATCACGATTAGGCGGCCGAAGCTGGTAGCCTTGCCCATTTACAACCCACAAACATCTCTTATCCTGCTTTTCTATCTTCTGCACCTGGCTCTGCTCCTTTCCTTCTGGGCCTTTATTAGGGGGAGGTAACGAAATTTACGATGAGACGGTCCGGGTCCTGAATGAAAAGTTGACATGAGATTATGATGGAAAAGTGGGAACCTCTCATTCGTAATGTTGTGTCATCAGATATTGTCGACGATTCCTGTGCAACGCCAAATATTTATTGTTTAGGACACAAAGGTTTGGGAATGTACTAACATGTGAAGAATTTGCCCGAAGCCCAATTTTCAGTATATAAGGAGCAACCCTCTTTGTACAAATGGAACAGGCTCCTAGATACTGCCCATGCGTAGTTTCTGTGACTTCTGTGTCCCTGCAGTAATAAACCTTTGGTCTTTGACGCCACCATCGAGAAGCCCGTGTTTCTGTTTATTTGTGCACCAAGGCAGGTGGAACTCCGGGGTCTTCGGGTGTTGTTCCCTGACACCTCTGGACGGAACCAAAAAGTCCAGAACTCCACTCTTCGGAAAAAACAAATGTTTGCAATATCATAACACAGAGCAGGAGAAAACAAAGTAGTGATTAAATACTAGCTACTACTACTCACCAAGGCCCGGGATCTCGATTCCAAGCAGGTCAAGTAGGTCGTGTTCCCGATCCAGGATGTCGGACCACCGGTGCGTCGTCTAGTTGTAGGTGGGCCAGACCCCAGACTCCCGATACATGGTCTGGCACACCTTCCCCCATAGCTGGCGACGCTCCCAGAGCCCGTACCCAGTACCGGGCCTGCCGCCTGCCGCAACGGTCTTGGGGAGGTGGTGCTGGACGAAGAAAACCAATGCAGCCACCGCCACCACGCTAAAGATCTCCTGGGCAGTTACATCTTCCCCCTTAAGCACCCGCAAGGGAGCCGGCTACGGGGTGCGGGACCCTTCCCCTTAGACTTGCTGGCTCCCTTTGCCATGGTCCTGGGTGAAAGAAGAAAAGAATAGGGGAAAAAAGTAAGTAAAAGAAAAGAGAGAGCTAAACAAAAAAAGTAGTTATTAAAGTAACAAAAGTTGAAAAAAACACAAAATATAGATGTAGAAAAAGAGAGGAATAGATAATGAATAAAAAAGATCCCAAAAAATTTCAAACAAACAAAAGATTGCAAAGATTAAAGCAGGATAGAAAAAGCATGCCCAGAACCATAGCAGTGAATGAAAAACAAGATGACCACGCCCGTTGCGACCACGTGGGTAAGTTCGCGTGATATTTTCCCAGTGAGCACGCAAAAACAAACGCGATCACGTAATTGCACCCGGCACGTAGGAAATGCCCAACGCGAGCATGCAACTAGCGCCCGGAAACGGAAATACACAATGTGAACGCTGAAAACAAGATGGGTAACTTAGCGGTCGCTGCACTAAAAAAAAAAAAGGCGAACACCCAAAAATACAAAAATCTGCAAATTCGCACAGATTTGCGAATTTTGCGGACCGCGAGTACGTATTTGCATGAATTCATGTACCGTGAATTCGCAAATTTCGCTCATACTTACCCAAAGTAGTGAGAAACCCAAATTACCAGGACATGTACCTGTCCTATCTTTTACCCACAATGCACCCTGCCCATAGGGCTAGCTAGGGCCTACCTTAAGGGTGACTGACATGCAAAAAAAGGGAAGCACAGACCTGGAACACACTTTATGTGCCACGTCACATTAGCAGTGACACTGCACGCATAGGCCCTGCAATGGCAGAGGCCTGAGAGAGGTTTGCAAGGCTACGTTGGTGGGTTGCGCAATCAGCGCTGCAATTCCCCCAGTAGCATTTAATTTACAGCACTGGGTATATGCGATACCACTTTACAAGGGACTGAGAGGTAAATTAAATTGGCCAAACAGGTGTAGACCAATCTAACCCTCTTTAACAAAGAGAGCGCACGCACTATACACTGGACGGCAGTGCTAAAGTGCCCAGCGGCCTAAAACCACCAACATCCTCTCAGAGAAAAGACTAGGAGAAAGGCAAAAAGTGTAGGGATGACCCTGCAAAAAGGACCACATTTAACTGCTTCCAAGTGCTAGAAACACTTGATTTTTTTATAAAATTATTGTATATTTTTATAAGGCAGTGTAGAGTCTTTTTTAGTGCTTTTGATGTTTTACTGTGTGTGTGTGCGAGTTGCACAAATACTTCACACATTGCCTCTTTAGATAGGCCTGACAGCCATGTGTCAAGCTACAAAAGGGTGAGCACAGGTTATCATTCAATGTGTAGCAAGCTTACCCTGATTAGTATTGTGGGTTCTCCTTGAACAGGGTGCATACAACTGAAAACCAGAAACCCAATTTCTTATAAAAGTGTTATTGACAGGTCACACAGTTTCTTGGGATAATTCATTGCCATTCTTGTCATGACCATTCATAGTTCTTATCCCTTGGGGTGTCATCATTTGGTGGCTTCCTTGTGCCTTCCTCTACTGCTACAGTTCAAACAAGTCTTCCTTCCAGACGGAGAATGTAACTGAGTGAATGTGCTATTGTGTTTTTATCTAGGAACCTGAATCAATATTGCTATGTTATGCCCTTGTACGGCTATAATCAATAATATCCCTATAATGGCATAAGAATCAGATCCATATTTAAGTAAATAGCCCTTGCAGTTCAAGGCACGGCAGAAGCTACTTCCTTGGATTCCTAGAAAGCACAACGAGTTCTTTCGACACACCAAACCTCCAGCAACCTGGGAAATCCCCATTTGCTTTTGTTTTGATTTGTCATTGAACTCCTGCGAACACTAAAGGAACAGTCAGTTCTTAGTGACATCTTCATTGACGTCTTATGTCCAAACCTTACGTCAAACTTGGCACCTTTCAGGTATAAATATACCAACGTTGCCTTAAGCAAACACACGGTGGTGGTTTTGGAGCAGAGCAGCTATATACTTGCCCGAGAGCCCAGCTGATGCGAGAGCCCACTGACGCTGCCCCTCCTCTTTGACGCGCTGAGAAAGACGCTGTCTTTTCTTCTGCTGAGAAAATCCAGCTCCTGCGTTTCCAGCCTACCCTTGTGGGTTGCTGGAATATCGAGTCCTGAGGAAAGAGATACCAGACCTCCTACATTCTATTCCCAAGGTACGGTGCTGACTAAACCCCTAAAGAGAATTCTTGAGTCAGATTCTTGGCAAAACCAACTTAACTTAAACTGCTACTTACTTACTCCTTCCCACGTATTAGGCTTAGGTCAGGTACACCGGGGTAGGCGTTTTTTAGAAGCACCAGTTGAGTACGTTAGTCAATGTATATATGTATGTATATATTTTATCCATTTTAAAGTATCTTATGGCTAAGAAACCATATCAATGCTTTTACAGTATTATTTCATAATACTCCTTTTACTGTACGCACTTTACTTTACCTTATGTATTGCAATTGTGGCAATTCATTTCTCTTGCATGAGAAGGAAGACTGCTCAATAAATTATACCTTTTATTGAAAACGCCTGTCTCTCTCTTCTCTGCATTCTGGTGAAACTAAGAACGCACAATTGACTGAGTGAAATGGCTGTCTATTGTTTTCACACGACTCTAGAGATATACTCTTATTCTGAGGGGGCAAAGTTGTCATGCTATATGGTTGTCGGAAGCGAATCCCTTCTTGTCTATCCAGGGAGGTTAAACTTCTCCTCGTTTATTCGAGAAAGTTTCTAGTGACCTCTGAGCTAGCTGGCAAACCTTAAGTCTAATATAGTCAGTAGAGACCTAGTCGACCTCAGTCCTATGTCTACACTGCTGAATATATTATTCCAATGCGCAGAGCCTATTGGGAATATAGGAACTACACTACATGGTGCCCAACGTTTGGTAAGGCGATAAAACTAACGCAAGACATTAGAGTAACTCAGTCGTGCTTTTTCACACGGACCCTTTTTCCCGTAAATACTCCAAAAGACGTCTGGAGTGGGTAAAAGGTTAAAATCTGCTGGAACTTAGTAGGAAGAGATTCCTATGTAGAGTTTTGGTTTAGTCAACGTTGAAGGATACAGTGTTCCAAAATATTGTGCACCTAATCTTTGTCTCCTTAAAACTAATTCTGCAACCGAAAACTTTCAGTCAGTAAAATGACAGAAAGTGATGATGAAAGGGAGCGAGTAAAACTAGCAGCCCAACTCTTAGAGGAAGACACAAGTCTTCATGAAACAGAACCGAATGCAATACTCATTCCGGTCAATCTAAGAAGAACTATAACTCTAAAACTTATAGATAATGGCCTGACACCGCGAGGTGGTACAGTCATATTCGTGATAGAGGCACACGAATATCGGCAGACAGAGGTATTCTATTCATGGATACAATTTCCAGCAGCACACGTGACAACAAAAGATTTCCACTTTTACAAAATAGAGGAACCTCCGGATGAATACACTCCTTTCGAGGAGATTGAAATCCCATTAAAATACCAGGAGCACCTGCTCTGGTGTAAAGGCGCCCTAAAACATAATAATCTCATCACCAGGCTCGGTCCACTAGGTAGACCAGGAGCAACGTGGCCGGTTCTAGCCAGCTACACATGTCATGTTCTCAGTTATTGCGCCTGCCTTGTCTGTGCACGCATGAAGGGGGGATGTGGAACAGTAGTAGAACATTCGTGGCTGTAACCGGAGTGGGACTACAACTCCCAGACTCCCCGGTATGGGGAAATACTTATGCAGTATCTACACGCTTCATGTTGCGTGTAATTCGTTTTGTGTCCGAGGAGGTCCGGTGTCGCTGCATGCCGCGGCTGCTCGGAGGAGAGACCGGGGGAAGGAAGCCGGTGTTCGTGTCAGCGTATATAGATCCATGTAGGATCTGTCCTTTGGGATTGCCTCATCCGTGGGCGGTAGCGTCTTGCTTCGCCGCGCGTTTCACCAGGCTTTTGAAAGAGCGGAGTGCGGTGGTATTCCGCCACGCGTTCCCGTTCTAATTATCCCCCGAGTGAAGTTAACTACGGAGGAGAACAATAAGGAACATGTCCATAATGTACATTGTGCAGCTGAGGAAAGTCTAATTGGGTATTTCGTTTGCGGGGCGCGGTGGTGGTTGAAACTACGCGTCACCGTGCTATGCCCATTATTTCATGGACAGCTGGTCACGGAGTAAGGCTTTTTGTTTGGAAGCGATAAACAGATACTATAGACTATTGAACCCTACAGGGAAAGGGTCATTGAATATTTGTTCTTTTTGTATTCTTGTGCAGAGCGGAGTGTTGTGGTTCTTGCTTCCCACACACTGCTGTTTTCTGTCAGAAGAGGAAACCTTGCTTGCTTAATTCTTGTGCATCTATTTACTTTACCTTCTACAGCAGAGTGCTGCATCTTATTTTGTATCCAGCTATAACGTCTCTCGCCTGTTGTCATGGTATGCCACCTATATGGATATAGCTGTTAGGGGACTTGAGTGCTTTGTGGAGTGTGTTGTATCTGACTTCTCTTTTGTGTCCAATAGGGCAGTAAGGTGACAGAAGGCGATAGAGGAGACGTATTATCACAAAGCAGTTACCAGTTTATCACAAAGTATACATAGTCCTTTAGCGAGATTATATGAGAGTAGCCATTTGTATAGGATTGCATATCTAAGTATGTTGTTTTTGTCGTTACAGGAAATCCCTTCCCTGCTGGCCCTTCCCTTTCCCTGCCTGGTTCTATTTATCTCTCACCTAATGGCTCAACCCCTCTGTGTATTTCTACAAGAGGCGTTGTGATGTTTGGAGGTGGAACATTATAAGCATCGATCGTATTCTGTGGAGCAAATCTGGACAGAATTACATGCCCACGAATTACTGCTTCACCTGATCCGATCGTGTTTATAATGGCCTCTCTGTATGATGTATTAGAGGCCTTGTTATTGGTCCAGCAGGAATTGGCTGCCTCTAAAACTGAGGCCGCTAATTTGAGAGACAAGGTGGATAGGTTAAGCAGAAACCCCTTCGATGCTTCCACTTCACAGGTGCAGGTTACTGTCCCACCACCCATTCCTTTGGCTAGCCCCGAGTGGTACTCAGGGGATCCAAATAAGACTCAAGTCTTTTTGACTCAGATAATGTTGCATTTCTCTTGCAAACCGGCCTCATTTGCAAATCATCACTCCAGGGTAGCTTTTGCCATTTCGTATTTGATCGGGGATGCAGTCAATTGGGCAGTGCCCCTGGTACAGAATAATTATGCTATATTGTCTGATTGGGCTGCGTTCCGTGCGGAGTTTGAAAGAGTGTTCGATAAACGCGCTACTACGTTCAGTGCGGACAGAGAATTGCTCACCCTTAGACAGGGAAGGAGGGATCTGGTGTCATACTTGACAGATTTCAACAGGTTAGTGGCAGAGACGTCTTGGCCAGATGAGAAGAGGATGTCGCTTTTTTATCAAGGGTTGAGAGATGGGTTAAAAGATGTCATTGCCCAGATAGACCCTCAACCTGTTACATGCACGGATATGATTAATCTAACCTTGCGTTTAGATGGTAGATTAAGCGAGAGAGGTGGAGAAAGAAGAAGGTGGGACAGGGTGTCTTTTGGGTCTGAGGCTAATCCTTGAAAAGTGTTGTCTTCCTCTGAAGCTAGCTCAGAACCCATGGAGATAGGAGCAGTACGAGCACCTTTGTCTAAGGAAGAAAAAGAGAACCGTAGAGCGCTGGGGTTGTGCTTATACTGCGGTAAAAAGGGGCATAATGTCAGAGAGTGCCCCACCAAACCTAAGACCTCTGGAGTATGGAACAGGAGTAAAAGAATAGTCATTTCGGTTGTGAGTGCATCCGAGGCAGAGACAGAGAAATCCCAGGAACCACCCAGGGCGTCTCAGCCTTTAAAGATACCTGCACTGACTGTTCTGGCCCTGCAGGATTCGGAGACGCATATCGTTCTCCCCATGAGTTTAGAGAGCCAGCTATAGATACATCAGGTCAAAGTCATAATTGACTCAGGGGCCACAGGGAACTTTATCGATAGCAGCTTAGTATCTTCACTGGCTTTAGACAGAGTAACTAGAGAAACCGAGGAGGTACTTGCTGTAGATGGGAAACCTTTGATATCCTGCCTCATAACTGAACAGACAGATGTGGTAGTGTTGTCCTTCAAAGGACAGGAGGGATTGCATAGAGAGGAACTAACACTCAACATAATAGAGGCACCTCAATACGAGGTCATTTTGGGAATGCCTTGGCTAAGCTACCATAACCCGATGATCAATTGGAAAACTAATGAGGTCCGGTTTTTGTCGGAGGAATGCAAAGGGCATCTGAACACTGATATGTCACCGCTGGCCGCCGCCTTACTTCTCCCGGTAGTGGTGGCTACTGCAGCGGAAAAACATGTGATTCTACCCTCTGAATACAGGCGTTTCATGGATGTTTTTAGTGAAACCCAGGCAGAACAACTGCTCCCACACCGGATATATGATTGTCTCATAGATCTGGTGGAGGGAGCCACACTACCTTCCTATCGTGTTTATGCACTCTCAGTACCTGAGACGGCACATTTAAAAGAATACCTAGATCATTATGTTGCTATAGGGTTCATCAGACCCTCCAGATCCCCCGCAGCCTCTCCTTTGTTTTTTATCAAAAAAGCAAATGGAGACTTGAGAACCTGTGTAGACTACCAAGTGTTAAACAAGAATGCGGTGCGGAATAAATACCCGTTGCCCCTCCTTTCGGTCCTACTGGATCAAGTGAGGGATGCCCAAATCTATACCCGTCTGGACCTGAGGGGCGCGTACCATTTGGTGCATGTTAGAGAGGGAGACGAGTGGAAGACTGCCTTCAAGACTCGTTATGGATTATATGAATATACTGTTATGCCGTTTGGGTTGTGTAACGCCCCGGCGGCATTCCAGTATTTCCTTAACGATGTCTTGAAGGAGTTTGTGGATGTATGTGCGGTCGTCTACATAGACAACATACTCATTTACTCAGACAGGGCTGAGATACACAGGCACCATGTGTCTCAGGTACTACAGAGGTTGGGAGAGAACAAACTTTTTTGCAAGCTGAGCAAGTGCGAATTCAGTGTGACTGAGGTGGAATTCCTGGGAGTTATATTGAGCCCCTCTGGATTGCAGATGTCAGAGAGAAAGGTTCAGGCTGTCCAGGATTGGCCGGTTCCTTCCAGCGTAAAGGACGTCGAGAGCTTCCTGGGATTTGCAAACTATTACCATAGGTTTATTGCTCAGTTCTCTCAGGTAGCGTCTCCCCTGTCTAAACTACTCAGAAAAGGTGTGTCTTTTCTTTGGTCTAAGGAAGCTGAAAGAGCATTTGTGTTTCTGAAACAAGCTTTTACCACTGCCCCGATCTTGGCCCATCCTAAACCGGAACATCCATTCATAGTGGAAGCGGATGCTTCAGATGTAGCAATAGGGGCCATCCTATCACAGAGGAACCAAACGACAGGGCAGCTACATCTCGTAGCCTATATGTCTAAGAAATTGAGCACGGCTGAAATGAATTATACCATAGCCGAGAAAGAGCTGCTAGCAATAAAGAAAGCCTTTCAGGAATGGCGTCAACATCTCTGGGGGGCTGCATTCCCGGTCACAGTGTTCTCTGATCACAGGAACCTCCAATACATGAAAACAACCCGGAATCTCACACAAAGACAGATGAGGTGGATGTTATTCTTTTCAGAATACGATTTCATCATTACCTACAGACCAGGGGTAGAGAACAGAAAAGCCGATACCCTATTTAGGCAGAATCAAGCTGGTAATCTCCCGGGTGTTAAAGCCCTAGAGGCGATTATAGATCCAGGGAAAGTGGTTTGCGTTGTTCAGGCCAACACCTTCTTGGATTTGGTTCGCCAAGCAAAGTCTCCAGATGCACGGGTGATGTGGGCTGCACGAGGAAGCGGCCGCACTTTAAAACAAGGACTACCTATGCAGGATGGCAAATTGTACCTGCCCAATACTGACCTGAGGAAAAAGGCTTTCGAGTGGTGTCATGATACCTTGTTGGCAGGTCACTCGGGGGTGAGTAAAACAATTCAGTTGCTACAACAACACTTCTGGTGGGAGACCTTCAAGGGTGACGTAAGCACATGGGTTGGAGCATGTGAGGAGTGCGCCCGTGCAAAGAACGAGACAGAAAAAAAGAAAGGGCTGCTGATGCCTCTGCCCACACCTAAAAGGCCTTGGCAGACTATCAGCATTGACTTCGTCACAGGACTACCCCCGGATCAAGGTAAAACGGCGATTCTGGTGGTGATAGACAGTCTCACTAAAATGGGACACTTCATTCCATGCATGAATCTCCCCACAGCATGTCAAACAGCGCAGCTGCTGTTGAGCAACATCATTCGTTTGCACGGGCTGCCCAAAGTTATAATCTCAGATAGAGGCCCGCAATTCATCGCCAGGTTTTGGAAGGCCTGGTGCCAGGCCATGCAGATCCAGTCTTCTCTTTCTACTAGTTTCCACCCACAGACTGATGGGCAGACGGAAAGACTCAATCAAACCCTGAAGAAATACCTGAGGTGCTATGCTGCCGTAGCCCAGGACTCGTGGGTCTCTCTGTTGTGGATGGCCGAGGTGGCGTACAATAACGCCTGGCACAGTTCCCTGGGGGTATCACCCTTTTGTGCCACATACGGTTTTGACACCCGAATACTTCCTATCAGCATTCCAGAGGGGGTAGCTGATCAACCTACTGTGTTGGGGCAGATACGGAACTTACAGGCTATGCACAAAAAGATCAGGGCTCATCTACAGAAGGCAAAGACCGAGTATAAAAAGAACGAGGACAAGCACCGGAGGGCAGGTCCTTCCTACGAGGTAGGAGATAAGGTATGGCTTTCCACTAGGAACATCCGTTTCAAATTGCGCAGTATCTTTCAACCCAGATACATTGGTCTTTATGTCATCTTAAAACAGATCAATCCGGTGGCCTACAAGCTGAAGCTGCAGGTTACCCTGAGGATACATCCTGTGTTCCATTGTAACCTGCTGAAACCTGCTTTTGGTGCCCAGAGGCGTGCACCTCCTCCGGTGCTTTGTGATGGTGGTTTTGAATATGTGGTGTGGAGTATCAAGGACTCCAAATATAGGAGGGGGATTCTGTGGTACTTGGTTTCCTGGAAAGGGTATTCGGCGGAGGATGATTCCTGGGAGCCTGTGCAGAACCTCCGCGCTCCTGAATCCATCCGTTCCTTCCATCGTAGGTTCCCTCTGCGGCCTGGTCCTAGGAGGCGCTAGGAGGGAGGACATAATGCCAGGTTCCCAGTTATTGCGCCTGCCTTGTCTGTGCACGCATGAAGGGGGGGTGTGGAACAGTAGTAGAACATTCGTGGCTGTAACCGGAGTGGGACTACAACTCCCAGACTCCCTGGTAAGGGGAAGTACTTATGCAGTATCTACACGCTTCCTGTTGCGTGTAATTCGTTTTCTGTCCGAGGAGGTCGGGAGTCACTGCATGCCGTGGCTGCTCGGAGGAGAGACCCGTGGAAGGAGGCCGGTGTTCGTGTCAGCGTATATAGATCCAGGTAGGATCTGTCCTTTGGGATTGCCTCGTCCGCGGGCGGTAGCGTCTTGCTTCACAGCGCGTTTCACCAGCCTTTTGAAAGAGCGGAGCGCGGTGGTATTCCGTCACGCGTTCCCGTTCTAATCGTGAAGTTGACTACGGAGGAGAACAATAAGGAACATGTCCATAATGTATATTGTGCAGCTGAGGAAAGTCTAATTGGGTATTTCGTTTGCGGGGCGCGGTGGTGGTCGAAACTACGCGTCAATGTGCTATGCCCATTATTTCATGGACAGCTGGTCACAGAGTAAGGCTTTTTGTTTGGAAGCGATAAACAGATACTATAGACTATCGAACCCTACAGGGAAAGGGTCATTGAATATTTGTTCTTTTTGTATTCTTGTGCAGAGCGGAGTGTTGTGGTTCTTGCTTCCCACACACTGCCGTTTTCTGTCAGAAGAGGAAACCTTGCTTGCTTAATCCTTGTGCATCTATTTACTTTACCTTCTACAGCAGAGTGCTGCATCTTATTTTGTATCCAGCTATAACGTCTCTCGCCTGTTGTCATGGTATGCCACCTATATGGATATAGCTGTTAGGGGACTTGAGTGCTTTGGGGAGTGTGTTGTATCTGACTTCTCTTTTGTGTCCAATAGTCAAGTCAAGTCAAGTCATAAAATTTGTATAGCGCACTACATACCCAGAGGGTTTCAAGGCGCTTAGGAAGGGGAGGAGGATTACTTGTCAAATATCCATGTTTTAAGCTGCTTTCTAAACGCTAGGTGGTTCTGGGTGAGGCGAAGGTAAGCGGAGAGTGAGTTCCATGTTTTAGCAGCCAGGTATGAAAAGGATCTGCCTCCCATGGTGGTCTTGTTGATGCGAGGTACAGTGGCGAGGGCTTGGCTGGAAGAACGTAGTTGGCGGGAGGGGGTGTAGAAGGACAATCGTGAGTTGAGGCAATCTGGTCCGATATCGTAGAGTGATTTGTGTGCGTGGGTAAGCAGTCGGAAAGTGATCCTCTTATTGACGGGTAGCCAGTGGAGGTCTTTAAGGTGACCAGAGATGTGTTCGTTGCGTGGGATGTCTAATATGAGCCTGGCTGAGGCGTTTTGGATTCGTTGGAGTTTCTTCTGGAGTTTTGCGGTAGTACCCGCGTATAGGGTGTTTCCGTAGTCCAGTCGGCTCGTGACCAGAGCGTGGGTGACTGTTTTCCTTGTTTCGGAGGGGATCCAGCGAAATGTTTTTCTGAGCATGCGAAGAATGTTGAAGCAGGAAGAGGATACGGCGCTGACTTGTCTGTTCATTGAGAGTGAAGAATCCAGGATGACGCCAAGGTTCCGTGCGTGGTCTGTCGGGATGGGTGCTTTTCCGAGGGCTTCCGGCCACCAGGAGTCGTCCCAAGCAGAGGGGGATGTACCTAAGATGAGGACTTCTGTTTTGTCTGAGTTCAGTTTCAGACGGCTTTGTTTCATCCATTCGGCAACTTCTTTCATTCCTTTGTGAAGGTTAGTTTTGGCGGTGCTGGGGTCATTGGTGAGAGAAAGGATCAGTTGAGTGCCGTCCGCGTAAGAGATGATGTTGAGGTTGTGTTGGCGTGCGATGGCCGCGAGGGGGCTCATGTATACGTTGAAGAGGGTGGGACTGAGTGAGGATCCTTGAGGTACGCCGCAGATGACTTCAGAGGCCTCGGACTTGAATGGAGGAAGGCGGACTCTCTGGGTTCTTCCGGCGAGGTGATCCATTCAAGTGCTTTTCCTTGGATTCCGATGTTATTGAGGCGTTGTAGAAGGGTGTTGTGGCAGACTGTATCGAATGCTGCAGAGAGGTCGAGGAGGATGAGGGCGACTGTGTCTCCATTGTCCAGTAGAGTTCGAATGTCGTCTGTTGCTGCGATGAGGGCGGTCTCAGTGCTGTGTTTTGCTCGGAAGCCAGATTGTGAGGGGTCGAGGGATTTGTTGGCTTCGAGGAAGGCGGCGAGCTGGTTGTTGACGGCTTTCTCGATGACTTTGGCCGGGAATGGAAGAAGCGAGATGGGGCGGTAATTTTTGAGTTCGGTGGGGTCCGCTGTTGGTTTTTTCAGAAGGGCGGTGAGTTCAGCGTGTTTCCAGTCTTCTGGGAAGGTGGCGGAGTTGAAGGAGCAGTTGATGACGTCTCGGAGGTGCGGTGCTATGACGGAGTCTGCTTTGTTGAAGATGTGGTGAAGGCATGGGTCTGTGGGGGATCCTGAGTGGATGGAATTCATCAGGCGGATGGTGTCCTCAGTGGAGATTGGGTTCCAGGCTTTAAGGGTGTTCACGGGGGGAAGATGGTCAGCAGATGGTAGGGTGGGTTGGTTTCCGGGTTGGTTGTCAAAGCTGTTGTGGATGTCTGCAATCTTGTTGTGGAAAAAAGAGGCTAGGGAGTCGCAGAGGGTTTGAGAGGGGGTGATGTCGTTGGAGTTGGCCGAGGGATTGGAAAATTCCTTGACGATGTTGAAAAGTTCCTTGCTGTTGTGGGCGTTGTTGTCAAGTCGATCCTTGAATGCTGTTTTCTTGGCTTTTCGGATCAGTTGGTGGTGAGTGCGGGTGGCGCTTTTGACGGCGTCCTTGGTGCTGGTGGTTGGATCTTTTTTCCAGGCCTTTTCAAGGGAGTGGCAGAGTTTCTTGGACTTCTTGAGATCATCGTTGAACCATGAGGCTTTCTTGCTGCCAGGTTTGCTTTGATGTTTTTTCAGTGGAGCTAAGGTGTCGGCGGTGTTGGATAACCATAGGGTGAGGTTGGCGGCGGCTTCGTTGGCGTTAGAAGAGAGGGCTGGGGAGTTTCGAAGGAGCGATGCGGAGATTTGGTCCGTGGTGATTTTGTTCCAGTTTCTTTGCAGGGTAGGTTGGGAGTGGTTGATGGGTTTCGGCTTATTGTAGGTGAAGTGAACACAGCTGTGGTCAGTCCAGAGGAGATCCGTAGTGTGGCTGAAGGAGACATGATTGCTGGATGTGAAGATAGGCCAGTAAAGTGACAGAAGGCGATAGAGGAGACGTATTATCACAAAGCAGTTACCAGTTTATCACAAGGTATACATAGTCCTTTAGCGAGATTATATGAGAGTAGCCATTTGTATAGGATTGCATATCTAAGTATTTTGTTTTTGTCGTTACAGGAAATCCCTTCCCTGCTGGCCCTTCCCTTTCCCTTCCTGGTTATATTTATCCCTCACCTAATGGCTCAACCCTCTGTGTATTTCTACAAGAGGCGTTGTGACGTTTGGAGGTGGAACATTATAAGCATCAATCGTATTCTGTGGAGCAAATCTGGACAACACACCACATCCATACATCGAAAAAATGTCAGACCGGGAACTTTTTGCCCAGCTAAAAGTACTAATTAAAATTCATAGACAGTTAGTCCAATATGTAATGCAGACTGCAACAGTCCAACCCGCGATTACATTCCACAGCTGACCCCTCATCAGGGAAACTCAAACAAAATTACACCACAGAACATACAATCATGTCTTGGTAAAACACCCGCAAAACGGGAACAAATTCCATTCTGGTTAGCACAAAAGAGAACTCAAATAGAGGCAGTATTCCCCAATACTACCCCTGGTGAGAAACACAGAATTCTGACTATCTGTCTTCCAATGGGGATCGCACCACATGTGGAGGATTGTGACACTTGGGGCACAGTCTTTGCTTCCATTTACACAAAAACACATGGTGTTCCGTCTCTGGCGGTAATACCAGATGTACTAAGACAGATTCAAAATGAATACGGTCCAGAACCTGCTATAACTCTGGGTATGAAATTACTGAAAGACTTCAAGCAGGTCTCGGTTATATTATAAGCCAACATAAAAGGAGAAGCAGCTTCTGTGGCAATCCGTCAGAAATTGAAAGAAACAGATATAACAGACCAACCAATTGAACTTGCCAGAATCATAGAAAAATCAGTTGAAGAACTAGGTAGAGATAGTTTGGGTGGGAAACCGGTAAAACTCTAACTAACTGAAAATCCTGAAAAGATATGAATTAAAAATAATCTAAACACTCCAAAAAAGAGCTGGGATGGAAACAAACAATCCACTCCCAAAGAAAAAAAAATTCCAGTCCAGAGGAAGGTCTCCTCCGCGGAGAGAAAGATCTCCGGACCGAAGACACAAGTCTCCCCAAAGGGAGCCCTCTGAAAAAAGATACAACCTTAGAAATAGGTATAATTTGAAAAAGCCTGATAGATATCAAGATATTGATACACGTCCCTCTCGATCTTTTCAGACTTCCTTGCAGAAATCGGAAAGAAGAGGACGGTCAGAACACAGGGAAGAGCACGTCAAGTCCAAAGAAAAGGAACCTGCTCAAAGTAATAAATTACAATTTCCAAGAAAGAAGGTAGCAAGTATTAAAATAATCAAACATGCCGAGGATACTGAGGACACAGCTGAAAAACGGAGAGTGGGCACAGAAAATGCTAGACAGTGCAGCAGAAGTGACAATAGCTCGCAAGATCCTGATGAATCATCTGGAGACAGTGGACACAAATGAATACGTTCAGGTGGAAACTACAGATACCAGAGTTAGCAAACCTCATAAAATATACAAAATTACATTGTGTATAGAGGGAGATAAGACTAGGAAGGTAAGGGGTCTGTTTTGGGATAACCTCTCAAAAGGCTATGACATCCTATTAGCTGAGAAATACTGGCCCCCAGAGTTTGTCAGGGAGTGCCCTCATGGCGAAGAAATGATTATGCCTGCCTTCTCAAATCATATTCCAATTCATAGAAAATACACATATGCACGAAAATGGGCAGTAGCCCAAGCTCCTGCATTATATACAAATCATGTAGGATGGGATGAGGACTCCCCTCCTCACAAAATCCAGTTAAAATGTCAACCAACTGCACAAATACAGTACCCAATTAAGCAAGAAGCTAAAAAACAAGTCAGGGAGATCCTAGATCAACTTGAATACCAAGGGGTGATCGAAACATGCACCTCTCAAATAAACAATCCTTTGTTTCCTGTCTCCAAACCAGACGACTCATATCATTTATTCTTGGACTACAGACACCTTAACTCATGTTGTAAGACATTTGCTGTACAAAACTCACGCAGTGCAGCACTAATCAATCACATCATTCGCAAAAAATACAAAACAACATTAGCCATCTCTAATGGATTCTTTTGTCAAAACATTGCACCTGAAAGCAGGTATTTAACTGCTTTCTCAATAATGGGGTCACGGAAACATTTCTGTCGACTCCCACAGGGATTCAAGAACAGCCCAGGATTATTCTCAGCAAGGGTAACAGAGTTACTACAAATATATGATGATAAGGCATTATCTAATGTCGATGACATCTATCTCACAGACGATGACCTGGAGACTCACTTGAAAAGAGTGAACACCATAATACTTGGGTTTGCAGCTGAGGGTTACAAATTCAACTTTAAAAAGTCACAAATTGCCCATTTAACAGTCTTATTTTTAGGATATGAAATATCAAGTGAAGGCAAAAGCCTAGCAGACAACTTCTTAGAGAAGTGCGCTGTACTCCAAGCGCCAAAAACGCTGAAGAACTTACAATAAATACTACGTTTAGTGAATTTCGGAAGAACTTACATTTTAAATTATGCAGAGAGGGTTAAACCTCTCTACAAATTAATAAAACCTGATTTTAAACCAATCAACTGGACTCAGAAACACACAGAAATTTTGAGATCATTGCAAACAGACATGTTAGCTAAAACAAAATTACAAACTCGCGACAACACACGCAACCTTGTAATCCGAGTCATCCTAGGAAGATGCAGATTTACGTACCTGACCTCTAATGAGGGAGAAACGGTAACAATAGCTTACAAATCACATTTGCACACAGAAGCAGAAAAAACATTCAGTCTCACAGAAAATACTGTAAATGCGGTTCAAACTGCTATAGCAAAAGAAGGAGCCCAAGCTCAAGGCAAAAGAATAACTGTTTTTACAGCAGAATCAGCCCTTGAGGCGTTATTAAGCCCAGTTAATCTAAAAACAGTGGCATTAGATGCAAAATGGATACAGTGGGAAAATTCTCTTGAGGCAGAAGACGTGAAATACTATTTTGACCCGAACATGAAAAAACTGAAAGATTTGAAATATGAAGAAGAATATCCTCTGCCAATCGAAATTCTGCCTCTTCAACAGTACTCTTGTATAATCTATATGGACAGATTTACACAACATTACGATGTGGATAATAAATCCTACAATGCAGCATGCGCGATTGTTAAAGGTCGCTGGTGCTATGGTAAATTCAGACCAAAAATAACAAAAACTGAATCACTGAGAAACTGTTTGGCTCAGCGAGCTGAAATCAGATCTTTAAAGATGGCGCTTGAAAATGCCGATCGTGAATTCCCGACACTAATAGTGTGCGATTCGCATTTCTGCGTCAAATCTTACAATGATGACTTGCAGAACTGGGTTCAAAACTATTACAAAGATGACACAGGTGCCACAATAAAGCATAAGAAGCTTTGGGAACAGGTAGTTCTTTTACAGAAAGAACTACAGAAGACTCACGTGATACATACACTGAGTCATCAACGTGATGGCGTTCACGTTGCAGGGAATTAATTGGCTAATACAGCCACAGCGGAAGCAACTCAACCGGCTTCCGTAGCCACAAAAAAGCGTTCTGATAAATACATAGACGGGGAAACCATGCTGGCGGTAAAAACGTCTTCAAAAGGCGACTGTGCAGCACTACCCCTGAACTATCCACTCAATTATACATACATAATTGATGTAAACTCCGTTCCTTTTGCTCGAATCCCTGGAGTGGGGGATAGAGTAATTCCAAACATGAACAGGAGAGTCTTATTAATAGCAGACACACACATGGGTGAAGGTCCGAGGCACAAACAGATCAAGGAATCTCTGAAAGAATTACAATCAGAATACTGGTGGCCAGGGATGAGCCTGCAACATTACAAATTTGCAAAGAGCTGTCCAAAGTGCAACAGAGATCCCAGTAGCGAACCGACCGGAGTATTGCCATTGCCATTTCTGTAGTTAGCATAAGGCTATCTATACGTCATTTCCAGCATCGCATTAATTTCCTTTTAAGACTAGATTCACTTAAAAATACAGACCCCAGCACTTGGCTGACGCCAGAACTGTTATGAAATATTTGCGAATCTTTATCGGCACATACGCCATTGGCATGCTACATTCTCACCAGGGTCCTACTTTTAGCTCTCGAGCTTATAAGGAGGCCATGACCAGCATGGGCATTGCATTGCGGTACTCTTGTCCCTTCCATCCTGATGGAAATGGAATTATGGAAAGAAAAAACCAAGACATAAAGCAATCTATAACAGCAAGGGTATTAGGTTCGGGTGATGGGTGGGTCCAACATTTAACAAGTGTCCAACGTAGTCTTAATAATCTGCCAAGAAATTCTCTAAAAGGTTTCAGCCTGTACGAACTATTGTTCGGAACTAGAATGTATATTCAGGATTTAGATAGTCAGACTTCAGTGGTAGAAGATAAGAAAAAATGCTTTTACATCAAAGATCGTTTGGCTGTTTTACGGGACTTAAATGAAACAAGAAAAGCCCTGAGCAACATAAAGTTAAAACAGCAGCCAACAGCCACTGAAGATAAACCACCTGTCCCAGCAAGGTCTGTCTGGATTCCAAAGATTGGGGATCTGGTCAGAGAGAAGATCGCGGTGAAGAAGGAATTTTGGCCTTCTTACAGAAAAGCAGTACCTGTCTTAGCTGTCAGCGGAACGAGATCAGTTGTACTACCGCCCCTTGCTGGTAAAAAGGAGAACCGAGTTGTATCCATCGACCTGGTAAAACCACAATCATGTGGCCAATAATAAGTAGTAGGCCCAGTGGACTCCCAAGAAATAGCAGAATACCAACATTTGCTACCATCCAACAGGTTCAAACTGAGAGACTAATCACATTTGATAAACCTGCAGTGAATAAAAAAGGACTATGCAACAATGCCATGGAACTTGTGCCTCTTGGAACCCAATTTGAAACAGTTCGTCAAGAAACACCAGTATACAACAATGTACCTCAGACTATGCTAATGAAAGAAAAAATTGAAAAAGCAAAAGAAAATTCGGAAGCAATTCCAACAATTGACAGAACTGCATCAGGCTACTTTATCAATTTTGATAACTTTTCTGAAGATCCAAGCGAACCTGAATAAACGCCAACAACAAAAACTTTCAAAGATAAAGTAACTAAAGTATTTCACCAACTCAAAGAAACCTATCTGATTTCTCCATGGATTGAATTTTGGATTGTGTTAGGTGTACTTTTCCTCCTGCTTTGGCTCATCATGGTACTTTGTTTGGGAAAATTCATTGAGGGAAAATACAGTACAATGGACACAGCAAGCCAGAACATCAACTTGGTCCTAAAGCCACACAAGTCATCTCACATAGAGAAAAGAGAACTATCATCAGTGAATGTCACAGCCATTCCAATACCCGGTGGGGTAGCTTGGGACAAAACGGATTACGAAATCTATGGCCCGGTTGAACTCTTGAAATATCCACATCAATTCAAGGTTTCATTAAGTGACTTTGTAAAACCAAGTACATTCTCTGATGATTGGGACTTTGAAAGCATTAATAATATGATGTCAGATTTAGTAATGTCAGCAAAATTTACAGAACATGATTATTTACAGGGTTCATCGAACTATGAACAAATGTACTGCTATAACCACTTTGCACATCACTATTTGCATAAATCTGCTCAACCTAGAAATGTTTTTAAGTATAATCAATGGGAACATTGTGCAACTTCACCTAAAAGCAGTTCAAAAACATTTGATGAGAAATTCCCATACTTCTCAGGGTTTAACACAAGTGATGCAGAAACATTTTATTATAAACTGTTAGAAAAGACAGGGATACAAACTATGTTGACAAATACTAAATTGATTTATTCTGAAACATTTTTTGAAAAAATTATTACATTTGGTTTTGATTTCTGGAAAAACAACATTGAAACAAAAACCATCTGGGGTACAAAAGAATGGCAGGTCCAAGGTTTAGAAGCATTATTTCGAGCCTGCATGATCCTAGAACAAATAATGTTCTTGAATGACACCATTCAACAGACTCCTTCTCTTGGTCTAGCTGTGATTAAAGACTTAAACAAACTGTCTATTCCAAAGCCAGTACCTGATAGTAATACCACTACAGATATTGAGATAGACGTATCCCATATTTTACACCAAAACAGAACACATCCTGATTGGAAAAAGTGGTTGATCTGGCCAACAGACTCAAATAACTGTCAAGATAGATTCCTGAACAAAAAACAGGGGTTCAAAATGACCAGACCAGACCCTAGATACTCCCAGAGACAACATCTAGGGATAGTAACAACATACAGTGTAGGGAAACTATGCCATGAATGGCTACAGGCATCCACACTGGCTGAAATTAAGCAACATTTGACTTTACTTAAAGACGGTGCTGACTTGCGCGATTTCTTAATGGGACCACGCAAACAGCGTCAAAAACGTTTCATAGCGGCTGGTATATACGCTGCGTACAACGAAGCTTGGAAAGTAACTCAAATTGAGACAGCAGAACAAATTCGAGAAATTGATCGTATTAATTTGGAAGAATCACTTTCTGTTGTGGACAGTGGGTTAATGACTCTGTCCTCCAGAATATATTCACTGGACAGTATTGTATCATCTGCTATCGATATAATAGATCAGGACTTACTAATGTTACAACACGGTCAGTCCCAATTAAGTTCTATTGTACAGCTAGGCTGGACGTTGCAAAATCTGCGTTCAGGCTACGTGCCATGGCATTTGATAAACACAACGCCACAACACAACGTCATTATTCTCTATCTTTAACCTTACTGATAAACAAATCAGTTTGGCACAAAAAGCAGCAGACAATTCTGAGCATTGAAAAACTTGAGAGATTACCATTGACAATGTCAGAAAGACCTGTCATTGAATGGATAATACACGGAATAATCAGAATTCCGATAACAACTTTCCAATTTAAAAACTGCTAAGAGTATATTGCAGCAGGCCAGTATGAAAGGTTGGGTAAAGGGTACATTAAGTCATCATGGAAATTACCTTACACACACACATGTTATAGTGACAAGATACAGAATGTATTTCTTAGTGGTAACAATTGTAAACGATCACTAAGCGGTATACTTCTGTGCCAAGGTATTAATTTGCAAGGGGCTGTGAGGGGACTTCAAATAACCTTTCATGCCACCAGCACGGCACACCTACAACACAGATAGAGCCATTCTTTAGACAACTTTCTAATGGGAGTTACGTTCTAATAACGGACCACAGCTGTTGTGGCATGGTGCCAGGGAAAGCATATCTCGTAAGCGTTAGTTCCATGGTCACTTGCTGTATGCAAGTATTGTATCCAAACGGCCCTCCTGATACAGAGGCGACGATTTGGCCTTCTTTGAATATCTCTTCTATACGAATTGATACTTTAAGCAGAATGAAGTCTGTTCTTTTACAGACAACTGTGCCTTTAACATCATCAAAAGAAACTTATGATCTTCAAGTTCCAAGGACAACAGCAGAGATACATACACTTTTATCAACTAATTTCTCAGTGCATTTCGTAGAAATGCTAAGCCAAATTCTAAATATGTCAGATACCAGTGGCATCGCACAAGTATTTAAAACAATTTTTTCGGTACTGTTAACACCATTTGAAGCAGTTCTGGGCATCTTTCTCAATTTTGTCCATTCTGTCTTTGGCGGGCTACCACTACTTTTGGGACTCGTAGCAGGAATTTTATTTTTGATCCTTCTGCTCCGATATGGCAAGCCAAATCGCAGACAAGACTCCAGCAACGATGGAAGAAACGATCCTAGCTATACGCTATCGGGACCGCATAACTAAAGTCCTTGGATTAGCCCGGCTAAGAGATCTGAATATGACCTGGTTTCTTTCATTCAGACCTAACTGGCAAAACTGCATCTTACCTGTGCTTCGATGTATGCTATGCGGAGAAGAATGCGTGTTGGACACCTGTCTTACAATACAATCAGCAGTACCAATGGATATCGATACTTTGCTAAGTCCTGTAACGGCTCATGCATCGTGTTGTCCCCAGCGGTTACCAATCCTGCTGATGACGGCATTCGTTCAGACTTCACCACTACGATTAGGTGGCAGTGAAGTACGAGATGAGAGCAACATCACCCAGGTACGACCTTCTGGGAGCATTGCTGATCCTGACATCGATGATAGCAATCATTCTCACGACTGCACTGATGCGGCATTTTCAAACTTGGTCGAACTTTCACCTGACGCTGTAGACTGCTTTTTTGCACATCTGTCTGAAATGATGTTCTCCCCTGAACAAAAAGAATAACTTTTTAAGCAACGAGCACACAGCATTCCCATGAACTCTGAATTCGGCCTTCTGATTTGAAAAACAAAAGCTACTGAAAACATTTGGAACTATTTTCTCCCGTGAAAACGAAATTATTTTTTTTCAACTTCCAAAATATTTAATTTTTTTCTGGCACATGTACTCTGCTTAAAGTAGAACTATTCTTAAAGAACAGAGCTTCTATTTCTAGTAATTCTAGAGACAATATATTACCTCAGCCTCTAGCACATTTGCAAGCAACTGTATTTATGTGTGATGGAATAGTCTCGACCTTCTTTTCTGTATTAAGAGACATTTCATGTGTAATTTTCGCAAATCGTTCAGCTAAATATATATGCATCCTTTTTTACTGAATGATTACACTGCTTGTTAGGTGTACAGTACCAAAAATCTTTAGTGTATTTCGCATACACCATTTCAAATGCAAACATGTTTTTTGGGATGGGTTTGAATACACATGCACCTTTAAATGTTTACTATAGCTTAGTTTTAGTAATGATGGACATTAGATTGTGGAGTGGGTATTGTGTTTTTATCTAGGAACCTGAATCAATATTGCTATTGTATGCCCTTGTACGGCTATAATCAATAATATCCTTATAATGGCATAAGAATCAGATTCATATTTAAGTAAATAGCCCTTGCAGTCCAAGGAATGGTAGAAGCTACTGAAGAACAGTCAAATTTAAAGGTAATCAGCAATATGAGCAGTCCTTGAGTACAGCCCCATTCCAGGATTCATCATCAGGGGCTACAACATTCCCCCTCCTCCATCCGCCGCTTGACCTTCATCCTGTGTGGGTGGTACAGAATCCCCCTCCCCCTTTGAGCTAGAAACATTTGGAGCACACCCCATATGTCTCATGGTTTAGAGGCCAGAGGTTGTGTTTCAGCATACACTCCAGTTTGCTCCTGACAATATACTACATCTCGTAGCCATTCCTTAAATTTTGGAGCCCTGCTTCTTCCTCATCGACAAGCCACTCGCCGTTTGGCCAATAATAATAAAATACCTAGAAATTTCCTACAGTGTTTGGGTATGTGTGCAGTAAAACCCAACAGCATCATCAGCGGATCCTCCTCCAGTGTGGTTTCCAGCATCTTCTCGAGGGCAACATGCACCTGCAACCAGAATTCCCAGACCCCCGGACACTTCCATGCCAAGTGCAGAAACCCTGCCCATGTCCTCCTACACCGCTCACATATATCATTATCTGACAGTTGAAATCTGTACTTCTTAGCTGGAGTATAGTAAAGGCACTATAAAAAACTTATAATGTATGATTTTAAATCTACAGCCAGCCGAGATATGTTCTGTAACCCTACAACAGTATGTCCATTGGTTCTCTGATATTTCTTGTCCTAAGTCGTCACTCCAGTGCTTTTGGGCCGAGCCCTCCACCCCCGTCGTCGTGACCGTATACTACTATATAGGCCCGCTACCAAGTGCTTCCCATCAGTGGAGGTTAGCAAAAAATGCAGTGGAGCAAAACATTCCGGTTTGTCAGGGAACTCAGGTATGACCACCCGCAACCCCTGCCTTAGTTGTATGTACATGAAAACCTCTAAAGGTGTAGGGCGGACATCTCAAAAAAACTGATCCATGGAGTGAAACACCCCCTCATGGAACAGGTCACCCCATGTGTTGATATTCAATCATCTGCACAGGGCCCGAAACCCCGATTCTTGTAAGACCACCAATCTCGGGTGGTATGAAAGCGGGAGCCCGCGGGGAGTATAATAGCTGAGACTCCAATAGAGCTGTCATTCGCCTCACTGCATCCACGTGCAAGTTACCGTTGTAGGCGGTGTCTCTATGGCACTTGCAGGCCCATGTATGACGACGCTCAGAGGAAGGGGCCGTGCCAGCCAATCCTCCATTACCAAATGTGGCATGTATTGTGTGGGTAGCATCCAATGATACACATAGTGAGCCTGTGCACTGATATAATAGATCTCAAAGTCAGGAATGTCGAATCCCCCTTATCATAAGGCTGCGTGAGGACAGACCACTTTAGTCGTGGTTGTTTACCTCCCCATACAAGCCAAATCAATTCTGTCCGTAGTGTTTTAAAGAAAAAAGCTCCAGGGTAATAGGGAGTATTAAGAAATAAGTATAGAAATTGGGGGAGTACAACCACTTTAATAAGAGAGGCCCTTCCCGCCATCGGCAACGGCCAAAGAGATCCAGCGTGTGACATTATTTTCAAGTCTTGTGATCGCTGTGCCATAATTCAGCCGCAGTATTTCCTCTCTATCCCTAGACACCTGTATACCCAGGAACCGGAGATCAGAGTCACACCATTCTATGGGATTGCCGGCGTAAGCGAAAAAAATTGCGATCATCCCCAATTAATGTTGACACCGAGAGCCCGCCAAACACCAAAAATTCTCGGAGTAAGGGATTAATATTTTTTGCCGCGGGTCCCTAATATACAATATGATGTCCTCAGCGTACAACAAAATCAAAATTTGACGTTGAAAACATCGAAACGCCCTGTCCTGGTGCAGCTGACATAGTCTAGACGCTAGTGGATCAATTGCTATGGCAAATAGGAGATGTATATAGATATATATAGGAGATATAGAGAGAGATGTAGACAAATGCCCATTTATTACAACCCTAGCAGTAGGCTTATGATACAGCAATTGAATCCATGAGATAAATAATTTAGGGAATCCTATTTTCTGCAGGACGGCAAATAGATAACTCCACTCCACAGAATCAAATGCCTTGGAGGCATCTAAAAAGACAGCAGCAAACGGAAACTCCGGCGACACTGTCTGTATTAAGGAGAACAAGGTGCGTAGATTGTGATTAGTGGCCCGCCCAGGGACAAAGCCCGATTGGTCAGGCAGTATGATCTTGTCCATCAGAAGAGATAAGCGAGTGGCCAGCACTTTGGCTAATATTTTCGTATCACAATTAATAAGTGACAATGGCCTATAGGAATCCCAAGATCCTGGTGGCTTGCCAGGCTTCAGTAGGGATGTTATGACCACTTCTCGCATCGTGGACGGGAGTATTCCCACTTCAAGGGATTCCTCAAATACTTCCCGCAAGACCGGTGCCATGACATCAATTTTACATTTATAAAACACGGCAGGCAAGCCATCAAGGCCCAGCGCCTTCCTATTCTTCAAGGACATAATGGCCTCCCAGATCTCATCGATCTCAAATGGAGCACTAAGAAACTCCCTGTGTACATTGCTAAGCCAACTTAACGCTACCTCCCCCATAAAGTCATCTAGGTCCACCGCCCCATGGTGCTGCGTGGTGTATAATTTAGCATAGTGTGAGGCAAACGTGTTTAGCATACCTGTGGTGTCACAACAGGTCCCTCCCTCAGGTTGATCTATTTCCAATACACTTTTGTGAAACCATGGGCAGAGTGTAATATCAGAGAGGGCCTTCCCCGGTCGTTCCCCTTCTCCGTATCTCCGCGCCACCCAATACCGTCCTCTAAATTTTAATTCTCTTGTTCATACACAGTTAATTTGGCCCTAAAATCTTTTTGTACTTGACCTGTTTCCCCACTCAGCATGTGACCCTCCAAACTCTTCAGCGCCTGCTCCAATTTACACAATGCACTCAGTATCGTTTTCAATACCCTGAAACTCTTGGAGATGCAGTATCCCCCCTTGAAGGCCTCCCACATAATCTCAACACTGTCCATCGACCCCTTATTTTGTGAGAAGGACTCCATTATCTCCTCCCCAAGTTCAGCCTGAAAGACCATGTCCAACAGTGCAGATGGTTGCATTCACCATTGTGGCCTAGGCCTATCGTATCCAGGGACCTCTATCGTGATTTTAACAGGGCAATGATCAGAATAGGTCCTAGCAAGGTGCGCAGCAGTGCATAGACCTGTCGCTAGTCCCCTGGAAATCAAACAATAGTCCAGCCGTGCCCAGGTCCCAGTGTGTGATGTAAAGTGTGTCCCTTCTCTTAGTAGCGGATGTAACTGATGCCATCAGTCCACCAGGCCTCCCTCTTCCACTATACCCACTAACACCTCACAAGATCTGTTATGATAATGTACTGCAACATCAGCTCTGTCCTGGGCCGGGACTAGGGCAACATAAAAATCACCCCCCCCCCCACATGGCATGCGTAGATCCGATATCCATTATCTTACCCCACAAAGACTTGAAAAATTCAGGTGTATCTACGTTGGCGGCATATCAATTCGCACAGGTTAAGGAATGCCTGCCCATCCTTCCCCACACAATGATATATCTACCCTGTGGGTCCGACAGAGTACCGGCAAGTACAAAAGGGACATGTCTTTTACTAATATGGCATTGCCATGTGCGTAGGAGGAATAAGAAGAGAAGGCTCGAACACTCGCCCATCTGCTGGCAAAGGTATGATGAGATTGTGGATGTAGATGCGTCTCCTGCAGTAATGCCACCTGCACCTGCTGCCTATCCAGGTAAGCCAATACCTGCCTGCATTTCCTTGCACCATTCAGCCCTCTAATATTCCATGACACCACTTTCAAATCCGCATCATCCCCCCTCCCCGCCATAATGCCCTATAGAATCGTTCTGATAGTCTTGTAACATGGAATGATATAGCTGATCTCTTCGCAATATGTCATATGTCATAACTATGTAATGTACATTTCCAACATCAACTACACAAACTTCCCGCCCCCACCCACCCCCTCCCACTGAAGTATCCCAATTATGCCAGCGCTGTTCAATCCTAATCAACCCAATATAACAGTACAACTGGACAACTGGGGTACTCCCATTCGAAGATTCAGCCAGGTGACTCACGGATACCTTGCACCTGTCCAGGAGATAGTCCAGAATTGATCAGTCCACCGTGAAACTGCAAGGGTGTCCGGTTAGTCTCATCATGTGTGTTCCACCTTACTTCACCAGTCCTATTGAAAGGAGGCCCAGAGAGTAAGGCCATCTCAGAGATAATAGGTGCAACACATAAATGAGGTCTGTCAGTATGGCAGGCCTATCAGATTGCAGCTTAACACAAGAGAAGGCCCCTTCTCCATCCCCTCCGAGGGTCATTCCACATTAGATAGCTGCGCTTCCGCTATGTCATCTTGGTCAGGGGTCGGGTCCTTCCGGCGTTTGAGTTTTTTAAGGTATTCCTTCACAAGCTGCGGCTTCAAGAAGATATGTTGAGTGCCTTGATATGTGACTCGAAGCCGCGCCGGATATAAAAGGGCATAATCCACCTGGGCCTGTCTTTGTTTCTGTTTCACTGTGTTGAACCTGCGTCTCTCTGTCTCATTCTAATCTAGGACCCCAATCAATACTGTGACCTTATGCCTCTATACGGCTATAATCCATTTATACTCCTATAATGGCATAAACGATCAAGAGCAATATTTCAGAAACTCGTCTCTGGCCTAACACGATCAGAGCCACATTTCAGAATCGCTTCCTCTGCAGCTCATTAGAGCAAATGACACAGCAGAAGCCACTATCTAAGATTCCTAGATTACACTCCGAGTTCTTCAACAAGATAAAACTCAGCAACCTGGGAAAGCCCCGCTTGCTATGTTTTGATTAGTAATAGAACTCTAATGAGCACTGAGAGACGATCAATTCCTAGTGACATCTTTATTGACGTCTTATGTCCAAAAACTTACGTCAAACAAGGCACCTTTCAGGTATAAATATTACCAACATTGCCTTAAGCAAAAGCTGCCTCAACGACATCGATGATAGCGATGGTGTGGTGAACATAGGAGCAGAACAGCTGTCCCCTGCAGAGCCCAGCAGATACAAGCTGCCCACGGACGCTGCCCCTCCTCCTCCTCGACGCGCTGAGAGAGACGCTGTCTTTTCTCCTGCCGAGAAAATCCAGCTCCGGCGTTTCCAGCCTACTCTTGCGAGTGACTGGGATATCGAGTCCTGGAAGGAGATACAAGACCTCCAACATTCTATTCCAGAGGTATGGTGTTGACTAAACCCTTAGAGAGAATTCTTGAAGCAAACCTTGGCAAAACCAACTTAACTAAAACTGCTACTTACTTACTCCCTCCCAAGTATTAGGCTTAGGTCAGGTACACTGGGGTAGGCGTAGTTAGAAGCACCAGTTGAGTACGTTAGCTAAATGTATATATGAATGTATATATTTTATTCATTTTAACCATTGTATGGCTAAGAAACCATATCAATGCTTTTACAGTATTATTTTGCAATCCTCATTTTACTGTAAGCACTTTTTATAATAACTAGTCTTGCAATTGTGGCAATTAATTTCTCTTGCAAGAGAAGAAAGACTGTTCAATAAATAATACCTTTTATTGAAAACGCCCGTCTCTCTATTCTCTGCATCTTGGTGAAAGTAATCTGCACAACTGACTGAGTAAAATAACTGTCTATTGTTTCACACAACTCTAGAGATTGACTCTTATTCTAAGGAGCAAAGTTGTCATGTTTATGCGGTTGTTGGAAAACTGAATCCCTTCTTGTCGGTACCAGGGAAGCTGATCACTTCCTATTCAGTCAAGAAAGTTTCCAGTGACCTCTGAGCTTGGTAACAAACCCAATTAAGTTTAGCATAGTCAGTAGAGACCTGGAAGACCCGCACTTCTACGTCCATACTACTGTTTATGTTATTCCAATGCACAGGGCTTATTGGGAAAATAGGAACTACACTACATGGCGCCTAATGTTTGGTAAGGCGATAAAACTAACGCAAGACGTTAGAGTAACTCAGTCATGCATTTTTCACACAGACCCCTTTCTACCGTAAATACTCCAATAGACGTCTGAAGTGGGTGAAAGGTTAAAATCTGCCCGAACTTAGTAGGAAGAGATTCCTATGTAAAGCTCTGGTTTATTCAACGTTGAAGGATACAGTGTTCCAAAATATTGTGCACCTAATCTTTGTCTCCTTGGAGACCTGCTCTGCAAACCTTGCATTTATACAAAGCCAGGAGAAAACGGAACCGCTGCACCCGCAGTAAATGCGACTGAGCAGGGTCCCGACGGTGTTACTGAACTGGGTGCGATAATCATCCCTGTCAACATAAGAAAATCTATAACATCAAAACTTATAGAAAATGGACTGACCACACAAGGTGGCACAGTCGTCTTCGTGATAGAGGCACACGAATATCGGCAGACAGAGGTATTCTATTCTTGGATAAAATTTCCAGCGGCAAACGCCACAACACACGAGTTCCACTATTACAAAATAGGGGATCCACCGGAAGAGTACGCTCCTTTCGAGGAGATTGAAATCCCATTAAAATACTAAGAGCACCTGCTCTGGTTTAAAGGCGCCCTAAAACATAATGATCATATTACCAGGCTCGGTCCACTAGGTAGACCAGGAGCAACGTGGCCGTTTCTAGCCAGCTACACACCACATCCGGACATTAATAAAATGTCAAGTGAAGAACTCTGAGTTAAAATAAGAGAATTAACAAAGGCATATAGAGAGTTAGTTCAATTGACAATGGAGGATAAAACAATCCACCAGAAGTTAAAGGAAACAGATATAACAGATCAACCAATTGAGCTTGCCAGAATCATAGAAAAATGCTATGATGAATTAGGTAGAGACAGCTTGGGTGCAAAACCAGTAAAGCCCCAACTGTTAGAAAATCCTGAAAAATTATTTATTAAAAATAATTATAACACTCCTAAAATGAGCTCGGATGGATATAAACAATCCACTCCCAAGGAAAAAGTTTTCCAGTCCAGAGGAAGGTCTCCTCGACGGAGGGAAAGAACTCCGACTCGAGAACACCAGTCCCCCCAGAGGGAGCCCTCTGAGAAAAGATATAACCTTAGAAATAGGGATAATTTGAAAAAACCTGATAGATATCAAAGTATTGATACACGTCCCTCTCGATCTTTTTTGCAGAAATCGGAAAGAAGAGGCGGTCAGACCCAGAAGAGCACACCAACTCCAAAGACAAGGAAGCTGCTCAAAGTAAAAAATCTCAATTTCCAATGAAGAAGGTAGCCAGTATTAGAGTAATCGAACATGCCGAGAATACTGAGGACACAGTTGAAAAACTGGGAGTGGGCACAGACAATGCTAGACAGTGCAGCAGAAATCAGTATAGCTCGCAAGATCCTGATGAGTCATCTGGAGACAGTGGACACGAATGAATACATTCAAGTAGAAACTGCCAACTCCAGAGTTAGCAAGCCCCATAAGATATACAAAATAACACTGCGTATAGAGGGTGATAAGATTAGGAAAATAAAGGGTATATTTTGACATAAACTCTCAAAAGGCTATGATATCCTGTTAGCTGAAAAAGATTGGCCCCCAGAGTTTGTCAGGGAGTGCCCTCGTGGCGAAGAAATGATTATGCCTGCCTTCTCGAATCACATTCCGATTAACAAAAAATATACTTATGCAAGGAAATGGGCCGTGGCCCAGGCACCAGCATTATATAAAAATCATGTAGGATGGGATGAGGACTCTCCTCCTCACAAAATCCAGTTAAAAAGTCAACCGACTGCACAAAGGCAGTATCCAATTAAGCAAGAAGCTAAAAAACAAGTCAGGGATATTTTAGATCAACTTGAATACCAAGGGGTGATTGAAACATGCACCTCTCAAATGAACAATCCTTTGTTTCCTGTCTCCAAGCCAGACAATTCATATCGTCTAGTTTTGGATTACAGACACCTTAACGCATGTTGCAAAACATTCGCAGTACAAAATTCGCATAGTGCTGCACTAATGAATAACATAGTTAGGAAAAAATACAAAACAACATTAGACATATCTAATGGTTTCTTTTGTCAAAATATTGCACCAGAAAGCAGATACTTGACCGCTTTCTCAGTAATGGGGTCTCAGAAAAATTTCTGTATGCTCCCACAGGGATTCAAGAACAGCCCAGGACTATTTTCAGCCAGAGTAACAGAGTTACTACAAATATATGATGATGAGGCATTATCTTATGTAGATGATATCTATCTCACAGACGACGACTTCGAGACTCACTTGAAAAGAGTGAACATCATTATACTTGGGTTCGCAGCAGAGGGTTACAAATTGAACTTTAAAAAGTCTAGAATTGCCCATCTGACAGTATTATTTTTAGGATACAAATTATCAAGTGAAGGAAAATGGCTAGCGGACAACTTCTTAGAGAAGTGCGCTGTACTCCAAGCACCAAAAACGCTGAAGACCTTACAATCGATTCTAGGCTTCCTGAATATTGGAAGAAATTACATCCTAAATTATGCGGAGAGGGTTAAACCTCTCTACGAACTAATTAAACCTGATTTTAAACCAATCAACTGGACTCAAAAACACACAGAAATTTTGAGATCCCTGCAAACAGACATGTTAGCAAAAACAAAATTAGATACACGTGACAACACACGCAATCTTATAATCAAAGTAATCCCAGGAAGATGCGGATTCACGTACCTGACCTCTAATGAGGGAGAAAAGGTACCAATTTCAATTAAATCTCACTTGTACACACAAGCGGAAAAAACATTCAGTCCAACAGAAAATACTGTGAAAGCAGTAGAAACTGCATTGGCGAATGAACGAGAACTAGCACACGGCAAAAGGATTAATATCCTCACAGCAGAATCCGCCTTCGAGGCGCTATTCAGCCCAGTAAACTTGCCTACAGTGTCACTGGATCCGAAATGGATACAGTGTGTAAATTCTCTTGGAGCAGAAGATGTGAAATACTATTTCGCCCCGCAGTTCGAAGAACTGAATGATTTAGAATATGAAGAAGAGTATCCTCTGCCAATCGAACTTCTGCCTCTCCCACAGTACGCCTGTATAATCTATACAGATAGATTTGTACAGCATTTCAATGTAGAGAACAAATCCCATGATGCAGCCTGTGCGATTGTTAAAGGTCATTGGCTGTGCGGTAAATTCAGACCGAAAATAACAAAACTGAATCAGTAAGAAACTGTTCGGCTCAGAGAGCTGAAATCAGATCTTTAAAGATGGCGCTTCAAAATGCACAACATGAATTCCCGACACTAATCGTGTGCGATTCGCATTTTTGCGTCAACTCTTACAATAATGAGTTGCAGAGATGGATTGAAAATGATTACAAAGATGACACAGGTGCCACAATAAAGCATAAAATGCTTTGGAAACAGGTAGCTCTTTTACAGAAAGAACTACAAAAGACTCACGTGATACAGACTCTGAGTCATCGACGTGATGGCGTTCACGTTGCAGGGAATTAATTGGCTAATACAGCCACAGGGGAAGCAACTAAACCGGCTTCTGTAGCCACAAAAAAGCGTTGAGATAAATACATAGATGGGGAAACCATGCTGGCAGTAAAAACGTCCGTAAAAGGCGACTGTGCAGCACTATCCGTGAACTATCCACTCAATTGTGCATACGTTATTGATGCAAACTCCGTTCCTTTTGCTCGAATCCCTGGAGTGGGGGATAGGGTAATTCCAAACATGAACAGGAGAATATTTTTAATAGCAGGCGCACACATGGGATTGGGTCCTAGGCACAAAAAGATCAAGGAATCTCTGACTGAATTACAATCAGTATACTGGTGGCCGGGAATGAGCGTGCAACATCAAATATATGTAAAGAACTGTCCCACTTGTGACAGGGATCGCAGTAGTGAACTGGTCCAGTCTGTTGCCCGGCTACCAATTAGAAACAGCGTAATACTGTCTACATGCCATCCAGCTGTAGTATCGGGGTTCCCAAGGTCTACATGCTCCGTAGATAACCCACTTACATTCAAGAACTGTTGGCACGGAAACTGTAAAATTCAAAGAACAAGTTTATTAAGACCCCATGGGGTGGTGGTACATTCCTACAGCACCCTTCGGTAATGCAAGAAGTATCACACCGAACATCGGTGTGACTCGGTCTTTTATACAATTTGCAGGTAATAAAAAGATAGGCGGCACAAAGTTACAAGGCGTTATGTACATATATGGTCATTTTTGGAACACAGCCAGCTCATTGGAGGGGTTACAACTCCGCTGGTCAGTTTGGCGGCACATTCCCGAGGGGTGACTGGTCAGTGGGGACTGCGCATGTACAGGCTTGACCAGTACTAAAAATAGCCTGTTGCTGGGCAAACTCAAGTGGTCAATGGTACGGACAACGGACTAAAGGGCACGCTAGCCACGAGGCTGCTCATGATCTAAGATGGCCGCCGTAACATTCAAAATGGTGTTTTCGTGTATAGCCAAGTTAAGCGGGAAAACGTGTAGTTCAGCTAAGCGCTAACGCGGCCATGGTCAAATTACGACAGACGACCCTTTTAGCGTTTAGCTGAAGCTACCTCATAGTGAACATAATCAGGATGTTCGTCCTCAATATCTATTAACATTATTTGAGTTACGTCTTTATGAAGCATCATTTTGTCATGGGCAAGAGCTCCTCTTGATGGTACACAAGCTGATAAGCACATAGAACATAAAGCTGGGCCACATTGAATACATAGGCATACGAAGAACAGTATCCCCACAATGATACATAGAATCGTTAGCAGTTTCCAACCCCAAGCAGTAAGCATTGACCAAAACCATCCTGAAAGTGTCCAAGTTCCATTGTCCGGGTGTATTTCAGCAGCTATCTTATGCAGTTTTGAAATGGCATCATAAACAGATGGTGAATTGTCCGGTATATAAACACAGCAGCTACTTCTGATAATTCTGCATGCCCCCCCACGGTCAGCTAAAACTACGTCTAACACCATCCTATTTTGGAGCGTAACAATCCTAGAAATATGGAGTTCTTCAGTAATATTCCCAAGTGCAATGGCAGTATCATTGGCTACAGCCTCAACAACACGTGTCAATCGTCGTATTTTCCGACTGTTCAACGCGGCCCCCACAAAGGAAAACAGTCCCAAATTGAAGTCCACATATTGCTGTAAGGCAGTATCGGTCTGGTCGATATCGTCCAGAACAACAGTCCGTTTAACCCGATTCAAAACAAAGTCATGGTACAAAATATAATCATTATGATACATTGGTTGGGCAATGAATACAGGGGGTAGTACAAAAGATACATAGCACGTGCCTAACCATCCCAACCGAAGTTGATGATAACCTTTCGTTCCACAAATGAAATAAGTATTGCGAGATGCTACAAACAATATGACATTCGGGCTATCAAAGGTAAGTGTGGTGTTGCATTCACTTTTCCCCACCGGAATTGAACCTTTATTTCGTATACACAAATCAGCTTTAGTAGCGATAACATTAATGACATGTGAGCTGGATACATTGATATTTCGTTGATTGCTGTACACACGCGGGGCAGATACATTATCGGGCCGGTACTCCTCCCATTCAAATCGAGTACCCTCGGCCCGTGGAAACCCATCCCTGTCGTGATAACATATTTTATTCAAACGAAAAAGCACCCCCCCTTTTGTTGGCCATCTCAGAGTAAAGAGGAGAGTGTACCAGGCATTACAGGATCCATTATGTGAAAACGGGAGTGGAATGAGTGGAGTGCCCCCTTTCTTCTGATGCCCCGGCAACATCCCACACACCCAGCAATTGGACGTATTTGTCATATTATGCGTGTGATGCAGAATCTGGATAAAGCTATTATTCAAGTAAGTCTGTCGGTGCCGTTCTTTATGGTAGGGTAAGGTGAAGTGAAAATGTTCAGATGGAGCCGGGGTAGTCGGCAGCAAATGTTCACTTGCAGGTACCACAAGTTCAACTACCCAGGCTATCACAGCTATTACCACAATAGTCAAGACGAAAAGGATGGCACCAAGTATTCGTTTGTCTCGTGATGCGGAAGACGCCATAGTTCAAAAAGTTCTGAATGTCTCAAATAATTCAAATTGTTCACAAAGTCTCAAATACACATATGTGTATACCTAAAAAAGAAAAATACGGTGCTGAGCTCCGAGGTAGCCGTTGTTTTCTTCTCCGGGGTCAAGACGGGTGTCGCTACTCTTGGCAGAACTGATCCCCCCCCCTTGAGATTCCCGGTCTCCGTTTCACAAACCCCAGAGCGGTAACCAACCAGTCTCGAAAACCAAAAAATCTTCTTATCGTGGCCGCAGATTATAACACTCTCGTCCAGCAACAGTGTGGTCCGGGAAGGCTCCCTCAACTTCGGCCGGCGTCACAGCTGGGCTCTTTTCTTTCTCCAAAATCTCTTTGTAGTCGGTCAACACAGCAGGATTCACCAGATCAGGAGAGACACGACGGCAGTGTGTCGAGTGCACCCACCGCTTCCTATTGGTCACTCGTACAGCTGTCCGGGTTGCCAGGAGGACCTGCTCGGGGCCCTTCCACCTCGGCTCCAAACTGCTCGCCCTCTCAAACGACCGGATCATGACATGGTCGCCAGGGCGAAGATCATGGCCCTCTCCAGTAGAGTTGTCAGGGAGCGCTTCTCGAACCTGTTGATGAATAGAAAGCAAATCATTTGTTAATCGTGCCAAATAATCGTTCATCATTATACAAGGCACATCATGTATTAACCGCGGCTTGGGCACCCCCAGATATTCATAGGGCGTCCAAACACCACCTCATATGGTGTGAGGCCAGTTCACGAGTGGGGCACTGATCTGAGAGAGAGTAATGCTAGCGGCAAAGCATCCGGCCATTTCAACGACGTGGATGCCACGATCTTAGCCAGTTTGAGTTTCAACGTAGCATTGTACCGCTCAACCAGACCTGCTGACTGAGGGTGGAACACAGCATGAAACTTCTGCTGAATCCCTAACCCCTTCAGTACATACTCCACAATTTTCCCAACAAAATGGGGCCCATTATCGCTCCACAGAAATTTACAAACTCCAAAGCGAGGAAAAAACTCCTTAAGCAACACCTTAGCCATTGTTAGAGCTGTATTGTCTTTCGTGGGGAAGGCCTCAACCCATTTGCTAAAAGCACATACCACCACTAAGACGTACTTCAGATTGTTGCAACGCTCAAGCTGGATATAATCCATTTGGAGTACCTCGAATGGTGCGGAAGGTGGAACGAACCCTCCTTTCGGAGTATGGGTCCCTTTTCCAGGATTGTGTTGCAAACATACCAGGCAGGTCTGCACTACTCTCTTGGCAGTATTAGCAATCTCGGGATGTTCCCAAACTCGTGTTAGCAGTCGAGTGATTGCAAGAGCTCCCACATGCGCCAACCCATGTGTCATCTGGACCATCGCTTGCAAGTAAGCTGCAGGCAATTTCCATTTCTCCATGTCCTTGCTTCTCCAACAACCTTCATCATCTACCACCCCATCTGCTGCCCATGCCGCAAGTTCTGATTCAGTCGCTGATTTCTGAATATCTAAGATTTCTGCTCTAGCATCGATCCATCGCTCAGCCTGTGATTGTGTCACATACATGGGGGAGTCAGTTCGGGACATAGCCGTTTGTCTCGCTATGCTGTCTGCGAAGGCATTTCCCTGACCCACTTCATCAGTGATCTTTTTATGCGCGCTACATTTTATTATCGCTACTTTCTTTGGACAAAGCAACGCGTTCAGGAGATCACGCACTAGTTCTCCGTGCATAATGTGTACTCCGTGAGAAGTCAAAAACCCATGCTCTCTCCAGAGTAGCCCAAAGTCATGTGCTACTCCGAAGGCGTACTGGCTTTCTGTGTATATGTTCACACATAGGCCAGCACTCAATTCGCAGGCTCTTGTTAAAGCTATCAGCTCTGCTGCCTGAGCCGATTTCTGTGGTATCCGTGCTGTTTCTACCACCGTCTTAAGTGTCGTGATCCCATAGGCTGCGGAAGTCGTACCATCTGGCAGCCTCAAACACGATCCATCAACCCACAGTTCCCCATCCACATCTGGAAGTGGCATATCCTGTAAGTCGACACGACCCTTTGTCTGTTCCTCGGTCAGGAAAACACAATCATGATGTTTTTCTTCCTGACCCTCCTCGACCGGATAGGGCAATAAAGTGGCAGGGTTCAGGGTAGCACATCTTTTCAGTGTGATATGTGGCGCCAAAAGTGTAAGCTCATATCCTGTCAAACGTGCACTCGTGAGATATTGGGTCTTTGTTTGATTTAACAAGGCATCTACTGCGTGGGGAACTAGCACCAACAATTTGTGCGATAACACTATTCCCTCACTCTGCCGTATATCTACTGCTGTTGCTGCAACTGCTCGGAAACACCCAGGTAACCCTCGTGCTACAGGATCAAGAATAGCAGAGAAATACGCACAGGGCCTCTGCTTATCCCCGTGTGCTTGCACTAACACTGATAACGCGCACCCATCTTTCTCGTGCACGTACAATGTGAAAATCTTCATGTAATCTGGTGTACCTAACACGGGTGCAGAGCAAAGGGCCTGTCTCAATTGTTCAAAAGCATTCTGACATTCATCTGTCCATTCAAGGGGCATTGGTGTAGCTTTGGACAGTAACGCTAGCAAAGGTTTTATAATGTGCGAGAACCCCATGATCCACTGCCTACAAAAGGACGTTAAACCTATGAAGGCAAGTACATCTCTTTGTGTGCGGGGGACTGGTGTGTCTAAAATCGCCTGAATTCGATCTGATGTTAATGCACGCCCCTCCTTAGACAAAAGATGACCGAGGTAGGTCACCTTGGGTCTACAGTATTGAAGCTTTTTCTTGGAAACCTTGTGATTGTTCTGTGCCAGGAAGGAAAGCAAAGCAATCGTACTCTCCTCACATTGTGCATAAGAGTCTGCAGCAAGCAGAAGGTCATCCACGTACTGGATAAGGACAACCCCAGACTGTAACTCAAAGGAATCAAGCTGTCTTTTCAGAGCCTGGCTGTAGATACTCGGGCTCTCAGTGTAACCTTGGGGAACACGACAAAATCTATACGATTTATTATTTAACGTGAAGCCAAACAAATATCTGCTATCAGGATGGACAGGGATGGAAAAGAATGCGTTTTTCAAGTCAATTACAGTAAAGGTCGTGGCCGTTGGTGGCACCAATGTAAGCAAGGTCGTAATGTCGGACACCACCGGATATTGGGGAATAACAATTTTGTTAATCTCTCTCAAGTCAATAATAAACCGATAGACTTTGTCGTCAGTATCTCTTTTAAGAATCGGGAGAATAGGGCTGTTACAAACATTGTAAGGAACCTCCTCCACCACCCCTGCAGTTATCAAATCTTGAACAATATGTGTCAAGGCAATTTCACCTTCCCTCGAAATCTTATACTGTGGCACCCGTGGCAGAGAGGCCCCCTCCTTAACAGTAATATGAATAGGTGGAATACGCATCTCTCCCACATCCGTGTCTGAGTTCGCCCATAACGTGTGCGGTAGAGAGGCCAAAGCTGGAATGTCTAGTATGGTACAAAATCTATCCGAGTCAGGGTAATTATCGTTTAGGATAACCCGCACTCCCTCAGGAGCGCACCGTATCGTTGCTCAAAAATACTTAAGCAAGTCAATACCCAGGATATTATCTGGTGTATGGGGCGATAGCAAAAATTGACCAAAACTAAAAAATTTGTCAAGACAAAGTGCAAGGGGTTTTGACAATGGGCTAGGGGAGGGTGTGCCATCGAACCCTACACATGTCATCATTTCGCCAGACAGGGGAGCCCTTGGAACCAAGTTTTTTGACAAAGCGCTACGAGTAGCCCCTGTGTCGACTAGAAATTGATCAGTAGAGCCCAGAATACCCGCTGTTACATATGGACCCTTCTGATCTACCAGCACTTCAATTGATTCCGTACCCCATCCTACGCAGTCCTATGCATGTACATAATCCTGATGCTCCACATTCTCACCCTCCGATATCTGATATTGGTTTCGTCTATCAAAAGTATTTCGTTCGTCCTGGCCACGGCCCCTTTCCTCAGCCCTTCCACGATCGCCTCCACCACCTCTCGCCCCCGTGTAACTGCCTCTCGACCTACCGCCTCCTCGACCACGCTGGCTACGCTGCTCACGAAGTACCGGACAATCTTCAGCCCAATGCCCAAACTCTTTACAATAGGCGCATTGATCCTCCGCTATATCCGTACGACCATACGACGCATTTCCTCCACCTCGTCTACCTCTATCATTCCCTCTACCCTGTGTTCCCCGAACCTGCGCCAACATCACCTTCGTTTTCAATTCCTTCGCCTTTTTATCAACACTTTCTTTAGCCTCCAACTCCTGCCGCTCATAATACTGAGCCATAGTTAACAAAGACGCAGGAGTCGCCGTGGCCCAGGAACTTTCACTCGATTTCAATCGTTTTTCAATCTCCGGTAGGAGATTAGTCACATACTTATCTACAAACAGATGCCGACCCGTATCGGCTGTTAAAGATTGACCACTGTAATCATGAAACGCCTCTTCGAAGCGTGTAAAGAAATCCGAAACCGTTTCATCTGGCTTTTGTTTGCACGAAGCTAACATGGTCCAATCGATCTTTTTAGAGGGTACGAGCGTTTTTAATTTATTCAAAATAGCCGCCGGGAGGTCTAAAATCAACTGGCAAGGCTTACATGCCGGTTCCCTATCTAAATCAGCAGCATTTATTTCTTTCCATGTCCCCCCAAGTATTGTTTCATCATTATTTTTACGAATTTGTCTCCACATATCAGGCGGAAGAATTAACCCAAAAAACAAATCTATATCGACAAGAGTCATCACACAAGACGAAATAGCCCCTTCCACCCCTTCATAGAATGCCGCCGGATTTTTCCGAAGGTCAGGTAAAGAATTTTTCAATGCCATAACATCTGCTCTATTCCAAGGCGTATACACCCAGTTATATACAAAATATCCCTTTGCATCCTTTGACAATTTATCATCATCTGTACCTTCCCCTTTTGGTGGAACATACAAAGGTGCGGCTTCACGCATAGGCATAACATGCAGTGCAGAACTCTTATCTGAACCCCGGAGAGAACACTCCTTAGACTGCCCGTTAGACTCCGGCCCGGACTCCTTATTCTTTTTCCGCTCGTCCCGCAATCTGGTAGGCTCATCTCGCAGCTGGATCAGTTGCTTGAAAAGGTCATCGACATCTGCAAGATCTAATAAACCTTTATCCAAATTCTCACGATGAACTGACATAGCCTTAGATTCTAACGTATCTGAAAAGTGACGATATGCGGTAACAACTTCATCTGCCAACGTAGCCAAAAAATACAGTAATTCTTGGTCTGTCCATGTACCCCTTTCCTTAATAACGTCAGACTGAGAAACAAAATTCGTATTCACTTTACGAGCCCAACTACGTAAATGTGCGGATCTCTCCGCAGAAAACCTGAGACCGGATACCCCCTTCTTTCCCGGCTTTTCCTGTCCATCGTCCTCCGAATCTGCAGCTGGAGCCGTAGGCGAAACGTACGGAGGCGGTGATCGATCTAGCAATGAAAAATCATCAATTTCATTATTAAGGACCGGATAAAGCGGTCGGCGAATAGGGAATTGACCAGTCGTTTGCAATTTACGTTCCCGTTCCTCCCTCTCTTTCTTCTCCTGAGCCTCCTTTTCCTCAAGCTGTAAAGCCTTATCCCGAGCAGCCTTGCGCTGCTCTTTGTCCGCCAAGGCAACTTCACGTTTCATTCGCTCGCGCACCGCTTTTTCCCACATTCGCACACAATCAAACATGTTTTGTCTAGACCTGCGTTGAAACAAACATTGCTCCACAAACTGTACTTTACGTAAATCGAACGACCCATGTAGAGGCCATTGCAATTCAGGATCTGACTTTGTATACTTATGCCATAATTTACTGTACATTATAGGGGGAAGGCCAAATTTAATGTACATATCGCGGTTTGGTGTTCCTTCTGGGGGAGCCGGCTGTGCTTCCGCTAACCTAATTGTGGTACCATTTCCAAGACAGCACATCCCTCGGAGTGTGCTTAAAACAGGCATGTTCAAAAAGTATCACAAAAGCGTGACACCGTATAAAATGGCACTTACAGTACTTCACACAAATGTGCCGCTCAAAGGAAAGAAACAAAATTAGAGAAACATCTCTACATGCCTGCCTATGTGAAGTGCACTACACATATAGATTCAAAGGTCACAAATTCACAAACGTTAGCTAACTCAAATCAAAATCATAGATCATAGAACTTCGGCAAGCGTCCGAAGACTACCTTACCGATCACAAATCATAGGACTTCAGCAAGCGTCCGAAGACTACCTTACCGATCACAAATCTTACCCAAAATCTCAAATGTCCAGATTCCAACTGCCAAGGTCTTGTAATCGAATCAGCCAAACGGCACTTTCCCAGCAACGCAGACGATCGAAAACTCAGTCGGAGACCGGCGCCACCTGGAAGGTCAGATCGGAAGGAAAGGAAGAAACACCGCGGGTGCCAAGACTCGGGTCACTCGGTGGCAGCGTACGCGTCCATGGCGAGTTTCCAAACCTTCGTCATGACCTCTCCTTCGGGCATCCGAGTCGCCGATGAGTCCCTTCGTGGTCGCCAATTTGTAGTATCGGGGTTCCCAAGGCCTACATGCTCCGTAGATAACCCACTTACATTCAAGAACTGTTGGCACGGAAACTGTAAAATTCAAAGAACAAGTTTATCAAGACCCCATGGGGTGGTGGTACATTCCTACAGCACCCTTCGGTAATGCAAGAAGTATCACACCGAACATCGGTGTGACTCGGTCTTTTATACAATTTGCAGGTAATAAAAAGATAGGCGGCACAAAGTTACAAGGCGTTATGTACATATATGGTCATTTTTGGAACACAGCCAGCTCATTGGAGGGGTTACAACTCCGCTGGTCAGTTTGGCGGCACATTCCTGAGGGGTGACTGGTCAGTGGGGACTGCGCATGTACAGGCTTGACCAGTACTAAAAATAGCCTGTTGCTGGGCAAACTCAAGTGGTCAGTGGTACGGACAACGGACTAAAGGGCACGCTAGCCACGAGGCTGCTCATGATCTAAGATGGCCGCCGTAACATTCAAAATGACGTTTTCGTGTATAGCCAAGTTAAGCGGGAAAACGTGTAGTTCAGCTAAGCGCTAACGCGGCCATGGTCAAATTACGACACAGCGTCCTATTAATAATTAAGACTAAATCCAATTAAAAAATGTGGCCTCAGCGCTCGGCTGATGCCAGAACGGTTATAAAAGATCTGCGAGTCTTTATCGGCACATACGCAATTGCCATGTTCCATTCTGACCAGGGTCTGCTTCCAGCTCTTGAGCTTATAAAGGGGCCATGGCCAGCATGGGTGTTGGCTTGCAGTATTCTTGTCCATCACATCCCGAAGGGAACAGTGTGGTAGAAAGAAAAAACCGGGACATAAAGCAATCTATAACAGCAAAGGTATTAGGTTCGGGCGATGGGTGGGTCAAACATTTAATAAGTGTCCAGTTAAGTCTTAACAATTTGCCAAGAAATTCTCTAAAATGTTTCAGCCCATACGAACTATTGTTCGGAACTAGAATGTACTTTCAGGACTTAGATAGTCAGGTATCAGTGGTAAAAGATAAGAATACAGACTTTGACATCAAAGACCATTTGGATGTTTTACAGGACTTGAATGAAACAAGAAAATCCTTAAGCAACATAAAGTTAAAGCAACAGCCAGCTACCACTGACGAGGCACCACCAGCCCCAGCAAGGCCTGTCTGGATTCCAAGGATTGGGGATCTAGTCAGAGAAAAAATAGCGGTGAAGAAGGAATTTGGGCCTTCTTACAGAAAAGCAGTACCTGTCTTAGCAATCAACGGAACAAGATCAGTAGTACTACCGCCCCTTGCTGGTAAAAAGGAGAACAGAGTTGTATCAATCGACCTGGTAAAACCACAAGCATGTGGCCTATAGTCAATACTAGGCCCAGTGGACTCCCGAGAAACAACAGAATACCCAAACTCGCAACAATTCAAGACGTTCAAACAGAAAGACTAATCACATTCGATAAGCCTGCAGTGCACAGAGAGGGACTATGCAATAATGCCATGGAACTTGTGCCTCTTGAGACACAGATTGAAACAGTTCGTCAAGAAACACCAGTCTACAATGATGTGGCATCAGAATGTGCTACCGAAAGACAAATTGAGAGAACAATCCCAGCAATTGACAGAACTGCCTGAGGCTACTTCATCAATTTCGACAACTTTTCTGAAGATCAAAATGACCCTGAAGTGATGCCAGAAACAAAGACTTTTAAAGAAAAAGCAACAGAACTCTTTCATCAACTCAAGGAAATGTACCTTATTTCTCCATGGTTAGAGTTCTGGTTTGGTCTAGGTGTATTTTTCCTCCTGCTTTGGCTCATCATGGTACTTTGTTTAGGAAAATTCATTGAGGGAAAATATAGGCCAATGGACACAGCAAGTCAGAACATCAACTTAGTCCTAAAACCACACAGATCATCCCACGTGAAGAAAAGAGAACTGTCAACAGTAAATGTCACAGCCATTCCAATACCCGGCGGGGTAGTATGGGACAAAACTGACTATGAAATATATGGTCCGGTCGAAATCCTGAAATATCCTCATCAGTTCAAGGTTTCCTTAAGTGACTTTGTAAAACCAAGTACATTTTCTGATGATTGGGATTTTGAAAGTATTAATAATATGATGTCTGATTTAGTGTTGCCAGCAAAATTTACAGAACATGATTATTTACAAGGTTCGTATAGTTATGAACAGATGTACTGCTTCAGGCATTATGGTGATCATTACTTGCATAAATCTGCACAACCTAGAAATGTTTTTAAATATAACCAATGGGAACATTGTGCTACTCCACCAAAAAGCAGTTCGAAAACATTCTATGAGAAATTTCAGTACTTCTCAGGGTTTAACACCAGTGATGCAGAAATGTTTTATTATAAACTGTTAGATAAAACAGGGTTGAAAACAATGCTGACAAATACTAAATTGATATATTCAGAAGCATTTTATGAAAAAATGATGACATTTGGTTTTGATTATTGGAAAAATAACATTGAAACGAAAACAATCTGGGATACAAAAGAGTGGCAGGTACAAGGCCTAGAAGCATTATTTCGAGCCTGCATGATCCCAGAGCAAATAATGTTCTTAAATGACACAATTCACTAAACATCCTATCTTGGCCTAGCTAAGATTAAAGACCTTAACAAACCGTCTATTCCAAAGCCAATACCTGATAATGCAACAATAGATATTGAAATAAACATATCTAAAATTTTACATCTAAACAGAACACATCCTGATTGGAAAAAATGGTTAATCTGGCCTATTGACACGAATAACTGTCAAGATAGATTCCTGAATAAAACACAGGGGTTAACAATGACCAGACCAGACCCTAGATACTCCCAGAGACAACATCCAGGGATAGTAACAAAATACAGTGTAGGGAAGCTGTGCCTTGAATGGCTAGAATCATCCACACTGGCTGAAATTAAGCAACACTTATCTTTACTTAAAGATGGTGCTGATTTGTGCAATTTCATTCTGGGACCACGCAAACAGCGTCAGAAGCGTTTCATAGCGACCAGTATATATGCGGCTTACAACGAGGCTTGGAAAGTAACACAAATTGAAACAGCTGAAAAAATACGAGAAATTGATCGTATTAATTTGGAAAAATCACTTTCTGCAGTGGACAATGGGTTAATGACTCTGTCCTCCAGATTATATTCACTGGACAGTATTGTATCACCTGGCATAGATATAATAGACAAAGACTTGCTAAGGTTACAGCATGGTCAGTCACAATTGCGTTCTATTGTACAGTTAGGCTGGACGCTGCACAATCTTCGTTCAGGCTACGTGCCATGGCGTTTAATCAACACAACGTCATTGTTTTCCATCTTTAACCTTACTGATAAACAAATCAGCTTGGCACAGAAAGGAGCAGACTATACAATCCTGAGCATCGAAAAACTCGAGAGATTACCTTTGACAATGTCAGAAAGTCCTGTCATTGAATGGATAATACACGGGATTATCACAATTCCGATAACAACTTTCTGATTTAAAAATTGCCTTGAATACATACCTACTGGCCAGTATGAACGATTGGGTAAAGGATACATTAAGTCAGCATGGAAATTACCATACACACACACATGCTATAGTGACAGCAACAAAAATGTATTTCTTAGTGGTGAAAACTGCAAACATTCACTAAGCGGTATACTTTTGTGCCATGGTATTAATTTACATGGAGCCTGTGAAGGAAACTCAAACAACCTTTAATGCCACCAACATGTCACACCTGCAACGCAGATAGAGCCTTTCTTTAAGCAGCTCTCGAATGGGAGTTACATTCTAAAAACGGATCACTGCTGTTTGGCCTTTTGCCAGGAAAAGCCTATCTCGTAAGCGTAACTTCCATGGTCAAATGCTGTATGCAAGCATTGTTTCCAAATGGCCCTGGAGACACTGAGACTCCCATATGGCCTCGTTTGAATTTCTCTTCTATACGAATTGATACTTTAAGCAGAATGAAGTCTGTGCTTTTGCAGACAACAGTGCCCATCACGTCATCAAAAGAGACGTATGATCTCCTAGTTGCAAGGACAACATCAGAGATTCATGACCTTTTATCAACAAATTGCCCCGTGCATTTCACAGAAATGCTTAGCCAAATCCTTAACATGTCTAGCGCCATAGGCATCCCAGGCATATTTAAGACGATTTTTACGGGACTTTTAACACCATTCAAAGCAATTCTAGTAATCATTCCTAATTTTGTCCATTCAGTCTTTGACGGCATACCTCTGATTTTGGGACTTGTAGCAGGCATTTTATTTTTGACCCTCCTGCTCCGATATGGCAAGCCAAAACTCAGACATGACTCCGGCAGGAATGGAAGAAACGATCCTAGCAATACGCTACCGGGACCGAATAACTAGAGTCCTTGGATTGGCCAGGCTGAGAGATGACCTGGTTTCTTTCATTCAGACCTATATGGCAGACCTGCATCTTACCTGTGCTTCGATGTATGCTATGCGGAGAAGAGTGCGTGTTGGACACCTGTCTTGCACTTCCATCAGCAGTACCAATGGCAACCAATCCTGATGACGGCATTTGTTGAGACTCCTGTGCTACGACTAGGTGGTAACAGTGGAGCGAGAAATAAAAGCAACATCACCCAGGTACGACCTTCCGTGAGCATTGCTGATCCAGACTTTGATGATAGCAATCATTCTCACACCTGCCAAGTTACAGCACTATCGAACTTGGTCGAACTGTCACCTGATTTTGTAGACCAATTTTTTGACAGCCTGTCTGATATGATGTTCTCCCCTGAACAGAAACAATAACTTTAGAAAAGCATTCCGACACACAGCGTTCCCATGAACTCTGAATTCGGCCTTCAGTTTTGATCAACAAAAACTACTGAGAACATTTTTTAGAACTCTATTCCCCCGTTCACCAAGATTTTTTTTTTAATTGAACACTTTTTAAAAATATTTACATTTTTATGGCACAAAATTCTTTGCTTAAAGTAGACCTAGTCATAAAGAACAGAACTTCTATTTTTAGGTAAATCTAGATACATAATAACTTTACATCTCTAACTCATGTTACAGCAATTGCATTTCTATGTAATGAAATTATCTCGCACTTTTTTCTGTATTAAGAGATATTTCATGTGTAATTTTTTCGCAAAATCGTTCACTGATTACATATGCTATAATTCTGAATGATTTCTATGCTTAAAGACGTACAGTACTAATATTACCATGTATTTCAAATACGTCATTTCAAATGCGAATATGTATTTTGGGGTGGGTAATGTTACACATGCATCTTATTGCTATAGTTTTTAGTAATTTGATGGACATAAATTCGTGGAGTGGGTGTCGCAGTCTAATCTAGGACCCCGATCAATACTGTGACCTTATGCCCCTATACGGCTATAATCCATTTATACTCCTATAATGGCATAAACGATCAAGAGCAATATTTCAGAAACTCGTCTCTGGCCTAACACGATCAGAGCCACATTTCAGAATCGCTTCCTCTGCAGCTCATTAGAGCAAATGACACAGCAGAAGCCACTATCCAAGATTCCTAGATTACACTCCGAGTTCTTCAACAAGATAAAACTCAGCAACCTGGGAAAGCCCCGCTTGCTATGTTTTGATTAGTAATAGAACTCTAATGAGCACTGAGAGACGATCAATTCCTAGTGACATCTTTATTGACGTCTTATGTCCAAAAACGTACATCAAACAAGGCACCTTTCAGGTATAAATATTACCAACGTTGCCTTAAGCAAACGCTGCCTCAACGACAAGGATGATAGCGATGGTGTGGTGAACATAGGAGCAGAACAGCTGTCCCCTGCAGAGCCCAGCAGATATAAGCTGCCCACGGATGCTGCCTCTCCTCCTCCTCGACGCGCTGAGAGAGACGCTGTCTTTTCTCCTGCCGAGAAAATCCAGCTCCGACGTTTCCAGCCTACTCTTGCGAGTGACTGGGATATCGAGTCCTGGAAGGAGATACAAGACCTCCAACATTCTATTCCAGAGGTATAGTGTTGACTAAACCCTTAGAGAGAATTCTTGAAGCAAACCTTGGCAAAACCAACTTAACTAAAACTGCTACTTACTTACTCCCTCCCAAGTATTAGGCTTAGGTCAGGTACACTGGGGTAGGCGTAGTTAGAAGCACCAGTTGAGTATGTTAGCTAAATGTATATATGAATGTATATATTTTATTCATTTTAACCATTGTATGGCTAAGAAACCATATCAATGCTTTTACAGCATTATTTCGCAATCCTCATTTTACTGTACGTACTTTTTATAATAACTAGTCTTGCAATTGTGGCAATTCATTTCTCTTGCATGAGAAGAAAGACTGTTCAATAAATAATACCTTTTATTGAAAACGCCCGTCTCTCTATTCTCTGCATCTTGGTGAAAGTAATCTGCACAACTGACTGAGTAAAATAACTGTCTATTGTTTCACACGACTCTAGAGATTGACTCTTATTCTAAGGAGCAAAGTTGTCATGTTTATGCGGTTGTTGGAAAACTGAATCGCTTCTTGTCTGTACCAGGGAAGCTGATCACTTCCTATTCAGTCAAGAAAGTTTCCAGTGACCTCTGAGCTAGTTGGTAACAAACCCAATTAAGTTTAGCATAGTCAGTAGAGACCTGGAAGACCGTGCTTCTACGTCTACACTGCTGTTCATGTTATTCCAATGCGCAGGGCCTATTGGGAAAATAGGAACTACACTATATCTCCTCATGCACATGTGCCATGAAGTCCGGGAAAACTGTAAACGATACACCTTGGAAGTTTAGCTATTTCTTCTCCCTAGCCACTCGCAATACAGCAGCCCTGGAGAAGTGTGGCTCAATGGTTAGAGCGGCAGACCCTGATGCAGAGGTCTGACCCGGGATCAGGGTTCAATTCCCACCTCTGCGGGTCTTGGGCTCAATTTCCACGGACCTGATATTTCTCGCCTCGATGCCTATTCTAATCATGGGTCCCACTCTGCAACTCTGGGCAATGGCTTGCTTAATCTCCACAACGGCCCCAACAGTGCTGGGATGCCTGTCTTCACCTTGGGGGTGCCCAGGAGTGGACATTTCACGGGGAAAAGCCAGGAAGAGTTCCACAGCGGTATACGTACAGCGCCCGGAAACCCCGATTGGGGTATAAGTGCACTTTACAAGTACAAATTAATTTCATTTCATTTCATTCATCCCTGTCTCTATAATTGAGGAGGCGCGCTATGATGGGCCTAGGCGTACTGCCAGGTGGAGGTCTCGGCCCCAGGGATCTATGAGCCCTCTCCATGATGAATTGAGGGGAAGCATGCCCTCTTCAGTTATTGCAACAAGCATTTTTTCAACATAGTCTTCGAGCTTGCCTGTATTCGTGCTCTCAGGCACACCTAGGATGCAAACATTATTACGCCGGCTTCTAGCTTCAATGTCCTCATTTTTTACATTTATTATTCTCATCAGTTTGTCCATCTGAGTCACCACCATTTTCAATTGCTCCGGAACATCCTCAGTATCAGAAATTCTCTGCTCCGCTTCCTTTAGGCGTGTATAGTGCCCATCTAATTTTCGTGCAATGGCGTCTATATGGGTAGTGAGCATATCCACTTTATCCGCAATTGTTGCAAAGCCTTGACGCACCTCCAACAGGATTGTTTACATGTCTTAGCTTGGCCCAGCACCCTGCTCAGTAGGAGCCTCCTCTGCACCTTTCCCCATCTCCGCTTTTTGTTGGCGTGCATTCCTTTTAGTCTCAAAAGTGAGACGCGACTGCCGTGAGTCCAGTCTCCCCATTGTGCAGCCTCCAGTCACAGGAGTGTGCCTCGAATTTGCACTGTGTGGTCAGGGCTCAGGATCAGTGTATTCACACTATGTTGCACTCACAAATATAGCGTTACTCCTCCTCAGATGATGAAGTAGGTATCAGGCGTCATACCACAGCAACCAGTGACGCAGCCGATCATCACCAAGTTCCTCTCCAGTTAGGATCGCCTTGACAATCCCGGTGCCCTCTTTCCAAATATCGCACCAGCGAGATACCAAAGTCCTTATTTCACTTCCATCACACAGCGCGAGCAACAATAGATATTGCGGCTCCCGCCCCTTCCGGCAAGCAGTCACTCTCCCAGTCCTGCCAAGCGTTTAGATGCCTGCGAACAGCCCGCCTCACAGCGCTGTGAGTCCATCAATGAGGCTCAAAAACTGCCCCCAAATATTGCACAGCAGATCTGGGCTATGTGAGCGTGCCATCTGGTGATGCACAGCGTGATGTCCTGAAAGCAATCCACGTGCAAGGGCTTGCGCAGCGCAGACACTTTAATTTCAGCAAAACAGTTGTAGTATTCAATTCCTTTGGGTTATTACTCCGCGCTAAGCACCCACTTTACAGTCACTGTCCTCCGAGTATGCCTTAGTCCACTAGTGGAAAACGATGCATTATCAAGCAAAAGCAACCGCCATATTATCAGCAAAAGTATGTGGAGACGGCAGACACTTACACGAGCTGTGGCATCTGCCCCGAAGAGGCAGGTCGGAGGCTCCAATACTTCAATAGAGGGATTGTCACATAAAGGATGCCAAATATACCTCTCCGCCTCCCGCACCAACCTCCATCAGTGTGCTCTCTCTCGGGTACAATCGGCCGGCCCACTACCCACGTGGCCGCCGCGGCTCTCCCGTAGCTCCTTCTCGCCGGCCCCTGCTCCAGTCAACACCAGGGGCCCCACCGCTACCGCTCCAGGGGCCCCAACACCAGGGGTCCCACCGCTTCACAACTCCCAACCGGCAAATCTCAGTCGCAGCAGCTTGTCAGTCGGCAAATTTAACACCTCTTGTGCCCATAAGGTCAGCGCTCGTGCTCAAATGCAGAGAAATCCTTTATTACAGGCGTTTACACAGGATAAATAAAGAATATTTTAACCGGATTGCGGGAGCCTCACGATCTCGCGGCTATTCTGCTAGTGCGTCACCTAGCGCCCCATGGCCTTTTCATACTTTTCATACTTGTGTTCACCTTTGGTGTTCAAGAGATTGTGAAATATTATGAAGATTGTGTCTCTTGTGTAGTGTAGCAGCTGGAACATTTTTTACTTCACCACCTGTTTCCTTGGTGACTTTGGAATTGCAGTTGAGCAGTGGTACCTGTATATGCACTCTGAGTGACCCCATTGCTGGATCATTCTGCTCGCTTGGCATGGTGAGAGTGGGGTAGCACCACTGCCAAGTTGGTGTAACAGATGAAATTGAGCACTTTTTCTGGGGTCATTGAGTTGTTGGCTTGATTGGATGTTAGGCTTGACAGGGTCATGCACTGGGGCACCCTCTGATGCAACAATCCTATCTTCTTGTTCTCCTAAATTTCTATGATGGGTCTAGTTGTGCATGGCAAGTTTTCGTTTGCACAGCTCTAAGGGGGGCCCACTACACACCTGAAGGATGCTTTTTACACTGCCTGGAACTGGTTAGTAAGAGTAGCCTGAGGCAGGCTACGAGTTGCGTGGGGTATGCTTTTTTGTCTGCTTCGTACATGATTGTGGGAATGCTCGGCAGTTGTGTTGGGGTCAGGTACCTCTCATTGCCACCATAGTATTTTGAGGCTCACCATGCCAGCGAAGTTGCTGTGTGGACTCATCCTTTTGAGGCTGGCGAATGTTCAGGGCACAATGTACTCATCACATCTCCACTTTGCTGGTTTTGCTGAGCTTTGCACAACAGAATAGACAAAGATTCTCCAGTGGTCACTTAATGATTAGGCCCATATAGACAAATTACCATTTATTTATTCCGTACCATCGTGCTCAGTATCAAGGTGATTGCATGCATGCAGGTATGACTTATTTAGCCTCTTTACCAAATTCTTGGAAAAATGCAACTGTCCTCCCATTGCTGAAGAAACCCTCTGTGGACCCTTCAACACTCACCAACTACCAACCTATCCCCCTACTATCATTCCCAGATAAAGTCTTGGAGAAAACCATTAACAGACAAGGCTGCCGACCATTCAGAGCGACTGCCAGAATCACTCTCAACCTCCAACACTGCCCTCACACCACACCTGATGTAGCTCCACTGGCTACACTTTCATGAAAGAGCACAATTCAAACTCCTCACCCACACTTTCAACGCTCTACAGGATGCTGGCCCAGCATACCTCAACAATTGCGTCTCTGCTCATGTGGACTCTTACCCACACACATCTCATGCATATTAAAATCCAAATCCTGCAGTCAAGCCTTCACCTACATCTCTCCTAAAGAGTTAAATGACCCGCCACTACACATTAGAGCCTCCTCCTCACTTCTTGAATTCTGCAAGAAGCTGAAGACCTGCTTTTTTGAGTAGTCTCACTAGGCACTAGATTTGCACAGACTCACACCTGCTCAGTGCCGGGATACCCTCCGGTGTGATACTGTTTGATGTTTATTATCGGCACTGTAAGCCTGAGTCACTACGGGAAAAGAAATTTGTGAGCAAAAAAACATAACTTTTAATTTGAACCCAGATTAATGATGGATGAACTAGGCCAATCATTAATTGTTTAACAAACTTACACCATAAAGGTGGGCACGCCATGAATGGCAACTTTATTATTCTTGAGACTGTTTCTCTACAACCACAGTAGTGGGTGAAAAACTCCTCACACATTTCAACAGGTTGCTCTTGACTGAACGTTTCCCTTTCTCATTTGACTACAGGTCATACCCTGGTTCTTCTGACTGTAGGCCTCCCACCATCCTATTCTGATTGCAGGCCCATTACTCATTTCTTATGAATACATACATGTCTCCCTACCTCTTCTTCTCACTGTGATGTTTTCTAGCATACAGTCCTTCTGAAGGCAAAAGCTGCCAGCAGCCAAACCTAAAGTGAATGCTGGGTCAGGAATTCTGTGGAACATCCAACAGCAGTTGGCAAACGTCTTTCTTAAAATAGAGCTACAATGACTTAATCCACGTGCACCATATCCGTATGTCTTCCAAATGAGCAATGAACCTACCAGGTGCTCTACCACAAGTCACAGGTAGAGAAACCACAAGGGAAATGCGATCTGAGGGTAATGCAGTGCTCCATGATGGGGAGTGTAGTTTCAGGGAGCGGTGGAAGCAACAGGAGAGACTGTGTAAATAGGGAGGACGGTGAGACACACATGAGGGGGAGCAAAGAGCAATGGCACACTCTCTGGGAGAGAGGAAGAAGGTGGCTCAAGCAAGGTGCTAATCCACCATAACCGCTGCAGGGATATATGATGTTACAACGCGGACTATTACAACGCATACCGTTACAACGCGGATTTTACAACGCGGATACTGTAACAACGCATGTATTTACAACGCATTTTTTTACAACGCAGGTACCTTTACAACGCAGACCATTACAACGTAAGTATTGGTAAGTATATATTAATATTAATATTATAATAGTAACTTAATTTTTAAAAATATAATTTAATGTAATTTTAAATAATTTAATTTCCGTTAATTAATTTAAATTTAAATTAATATTACTTTATTTTTACCCTGTACCCCTGTACCCCAGAAACTCAAAACTGACCCTAAACCCCAAAAATAAATTAAAGTAATTTTATTAAATATAATTTAAATTAATTATTGTAAATTAAAAAAATTATAACTTTATTTTTACCCTGTACCCCTGTACCCCAAAAACTCAAAACTGACCCTCAACCCCAAAAATAATGCAATGTAATTTAATTTAATTTATTTTCTATTAAATAATTTAATTTAAAATTAATTTTAATTTATTTTTACCCTGTACCCCAAAAACTGAAAACTGACCCTGAACCCTAAAAATACCCCTTTACCCAAAAACTGAAAACTGACCCTGAACCCTAAAAATACCCATTTACCCAAAAACTGAAAACTGACCCTGAACCCTAAAAATACCCCTTTACCCAAAAACTAAAAACTGACCCTGAACCCTAAAAATACCCCTTTACCCAAAAACTAAAAACTGACCCTGAACCCTAAAAATACCCCTTTACCCAAAAACTAAAAACTGACCCTGAACCCTAAAAATACCCCTTTACCCAAAAACTGAAAACTGACCCTGAACCCTAAAAATACCCCTTTACCCAAAAACTGAAAACTGACCCTGAACCCTAAAAATACCCCTTTACCCAAAAACTAAAAACTGACCCTGAACCCTAAAAATACCCCTTTACCCAAAAACTGAAAACTGACCCTGAACCCTAAAAATACCCCTTTACCCAAAAACTGAAAACTGACCCTGAACCCTAAAAATACCCCTTTACCCAAAAACTGAAAACTGACCCTGAACCCTAAAAATACCCCTTTACCCAAAAACTAAAAACTGACCCTGAACCCTAAAAATACCCCTTTACCCAAAAACTGAAAACTGACCCTGAACCCTAAAAATACCCCTTTACCCCTTGACCCTCAACAGGCTGGGTTTAGACCCGCCCATTCAACTGAGGCGGTCATCCTCTCTGTAATGGAGGAACTCCGCAGAGGCGCTGACTCTAACACCAGCCAAGCCTTAATCCTCTTGGACTTGTCGGCGGCCTTTGACACGGTCGACCACTCCATCTTGGTCGACCGTGTCAAGGAGGCTGGTATCGGAGGGACGGCCCTTGACTAGGTTCATTCGTTCCTGACGAACCGCCACCAATCTGTTCGAATCTCCCAATTCTCGGCGGATAGGATGAAACTCACCTGCGGAGTCCCGCAGGGCTCGTCTTTGTCTCCGCTCCTTTTTAATTTATACCTTACCCCCCTGATCCGCTCCCTCCGGGGAAGGAATGTCACTGCATTTAATTATGCAGATGACATTCAGCTCATTTTCAACCTTGACTCGCAGGAAGCGGCCCAGGATTTCCAGTCCACCCTCTGTCATATCAGCGACTGGATGGGCGCTCACCACCTCAAGCTTAACCCCGACAAGACGGAGCTCGTTCTTGTCGGAGGCCCAGCCAATCCCTGGAACTCTACTTTCTGGCCCCTCTCCCTTGCCCCCCCCCCCTAGTCCCGCTGATAAAGTAAAAAGCCTGGGGGTCTACATCTCACAGGATCTTTCCATGAATCATCAGGTCAGTGCCACAGTATCCTCCTGCTTCCATCAGCTCAGAAAAATTCGAAAAATTGCTCACTTCCTGACCACTGAAGCTCTCACCCTGGCATTGTTGGCTTTAGTCATCTCCCGGATCGACTACGCCAACGCCCTATACGCAGGCATTCCGCAATACCAAATGAAGAGACTTCAGTTAATTCAGAATCAGGCCGCCCGCCTAATCTATCGTCAACCAAAACATCACCACACCCGTCCCCTTCTCAAAGCCCTTCACTGGCTTCCTGTGTCGGAACGCTGCAAGTTTAAACTTGGCTGCCTTACCCATAAATCTCTGGCCGACATCGGCCCCTCTTTCATCTCGTCTCTTCTCCACCCGTACGCCCCCTCCAGACACCTCCGTTCTTCCCATCACGCTCTCCTCCAGACTCCTAGGTTTAGGCGTAAAAAGCACGGAGGCCTTAGATTATCTTTCCTGGCCCCCTCACTCTGGAACTCTCTTCCATTGGACCTCAGACTCTCCTCTTCCCACCCTCACTTTAGGTCTCTCCTAAAAACTCACCTTTTCCGCGGTGCTTATACATAAGGTTCCTCTTTATCCCCCCTCTGCCTCCCCCTGGGTTAGTGATCAGTGCCAAGAAACCGTCCGGTGAACACAGCGCTCTACAAATCCTTTTTACATTACATTACATTACATTACCCAAAAACTGAAAACTGACCCTGAACCCTAAAAATACCCCTTTACCCAAAAACTGAAAACTGACCCTGAACCCTAAAAATACCCCTTTACCCAAAAACTGAAAACTGACCCTGAACCCTAAAAATACCCCTTTACCCTAAAACCCCAAACTGACCCTAAACCCTAAAAATACCCCTTTACCCCAAACATATAACATTTAAAATATAACTATATACTTACCAATACTTACGTTGTAATGGTATGCGTTGTAAAGGTACCTGCGTTGTAAAAAAATGCGTTGTAAAAACATGAGTTGTAACAGTATCTGCGTTGTAATAGATGCGTTGTAACAGTAGTGCGTTGTAAAAAATGCGTTGTAACAGGTGCACACCCCGCTGCAGTCCTCAGGTGCCTGTGCTAGACATGTTATGCTATGTATGGGTTTTTCTTGAGCGCACATTGCACACGAAGGTCTCAAAGCCTTAGCCTGTCACAGGAAATAAAAAGGGAGAGAAGAGGAGGACTGTATGGGGAATGAGACGGTAACTATCACAAAAAGTGCTCACGGGTCCAGGACATCAGTTTGAGGAGCATGTGAAATGTGACAGCTACACTGAAGGAAGTTGTTACTGGATTTCAATCTGTCAGAAGCAAACGCTTCAAGGGTCCTTCCCAAAGTTGAGAGGGTGTGTCTTCATTAACAAATGCTCATATCCACTTTTGATATTCTAATGTACTGTGCTTGTTTTCTATAGGATTCGTAAATATGCTAATGCTGATATATGCTGATGAATCAAACTTTCAACTTTAAATAAATGTATTGTATACTATGGTACCCTTGAAAAGAGAACTCATTTTGTATAGGTACTAATAATCACTGGTGAAGTCAAGTGCATAGCACAGTATTTTTAACAAATAGTTTTTTGAGTGGCACTATATTTGTGTGCTAGTAAAATTCCAAGTGCCTTTTGTTATGGACTGTTAGTAAGAAGTAGAATGCAATTAAATAGATAAAGATATATGGTGAAAGGTCCTTTTATTCATAAATATCTATAAATCTATCTGCATGGCGATGGGTTGGTCACCTGCAGAGGATTGGCTGCAGGTAAAAGGTTGTTTGCAGAGGGCTTTCGCCACCCAAGAGGGGATGTGTGCTGATCCGGGATGCAGGCCAGGCCCTACAGCCATTGATAGCTTTGCCTTACATTGAAGTGTGAATCTTTTTCTGAGTAGGTGCGGTGGAAGGGGGCTCTCTGATTCAAGTTTCGATTGGCCCTGTCATCCATTACACCATCCCAGCCTGTGAGTATTTCAATGAGATCACCTTTGCCTGCTTGAATGACAAGTCCATGGAGGAGCTACAGAAATGGCTGAAGAATGACCCTGATGCAATGGATTGCAGTCATGTGATAAAGATGTTTTGTGAACTCCAGGGCAGCAGGTAAGGATCCTACTGTGTGGGACCCAGGTTGATGTTGATGGTTGTAAATATTCAGTGCAATATGCTTAAAAGTACCACAGTGTATGTACGGCACCGTTTATCAGTCAGTGGTATTGGGTAATCCTTGGGTCATGTACTGCTTTCTGTATGGAGGAATGTTTAACATACACTAGGACTGGGCAACAGCGCTTCATTTTTCAACATGTCTGATGGACCTGGGATCATTCTTGCACCGAAACCTCATGGCTGACAATCTGGATGTTTTTGTGAAATATGTTACTCAATAAGAGAGCACTCAAGTCAACTTGTGAAGAGAGTCATCCAAAGTAGTACTCCTTTCGACATGGGTGACTGGTATCCGGTGTGACACTGCTAATGTATGTTGGCATCTGAAGTATGATATTCATGGGATACAGACCAAGGTACCTGCACCCCAAGTTGGAAAAGGCTGCTTACTGGCCCCTTCTACAGCTATGTAGGCTGTCATCACTGGAACCCAATATTTCCTCTTGAGTGTGCAGGAGTGTGCAAACATTGTGTGGTGTGCATGATACAGCTAGCTGTGAGCCACCTGCTTGCTTGTAGTCCTAAGACATTTAGTTATGTTTGGTTCCCTTTAGTCAATGATAATCTCTTTAGTTAGCTGTCAGTCCTGTAAATGCCTGTTTATCTATTTCACCTCACCGATCCCTACACATCCAATTGAATCCTATTTGTGACGTGTCTAAATTGCCTAAAAACAGACAGATAATTATAACAATAGGGATATCTTTCTGCTCCACTTATTGTCTCAAACGAGTTTGGATAGATCAGTCTGTACATTAGAGGAGACATCCCTTCAACAAAGACTGTGGCCAGGGAGTAATATGTGCTATCTTCTGGTTAAAAGAGATATATTCACATAAGACCTGTTGCCAAGCTCTAGTTGAGGAGATCTGAAGCCAAGAATCAGCCCCTGATTGGCTTAAAGAGCAGCGAGTGGGGCGGCAAGAGGAGCCGAGGGAACCTGAACCCTGAGCCTGCATAGGATCCCCGAGCCTGAGCCTGAGCCTGACCGAGGGGGCACCCGAGCATGAGCTCCTGAGTGTGAGCGAGGTGAGGAGCAGCAAGTGGCAAGGGGGCAGAGGGGGCAGAGGCGGGCAGCAATAGCGGTGAGGAGTCCGAGCCTGAGGTTTTAGCCAGTCCGTGGCTCACCTGCCACACAGCTCCACCGTCATGCTGAGGCCCCACCTTGACATTAAAGGAGGCATCGTGTGGAGTGCTGTGCGAGCGGTGAGAGACCTGCAATCTGTGGCCCTTGCAGACTTTTCAGCTCTCCTCCTAGCACTCTTCTGGTCCTCTCCTGGTTAGCGCCTCTGTGCAGCCTGGGACTTGTAGTTTTTGTATTTGAATGTCCCCATAGAGGTACATTGGACCCCTCCACTCGCCCTGCCAAGCAAATTCCACTGCAATGGGTGAGAAGGTGCCCTGTTCAGGCAGCGGTTGTGTAATTTGTGCACTTTAGAGCAGAGTGAAGCAGAGCAGTGTTCTCTGGATTGCTAGATTAGCGGGAGAAACCCTCGACCTATCTCCCTCCACTGGGTACTCATGTTATGGTTGAAGTGCAGCTTGTCTCTAAAGCAGTAGTGGATACAGGTGTCCACAGTGTGAGTGGGCTTCTGGTCTGTTGTCTCTTGTGTTGCCCCGAGACGTACAGTGCTCAGCCATTTCACCCCACAGTCATCATACAGCTGGGAAAATATCAATATCACCATGCCAAGACCCCAAAAGGCATCATAAAGACACCCTGGCACCACTCAGTATCTCCAGCATCTCCAGCATCTCCTGCAAGTGATCCGAAAACTAGAATCTATCCAGGAGTCAAGCAAGGGGGAGGGTCTGCCAAAGTCAGTGGGAGTCAGTGGCAGCAGTGGGAGCCTTGAGTTTAACCAGAGAACTTCTTTAAGCGGGGGAGGGCAGTCGGCCAACCTGCCTACATGCCAACCAGCCGGAGGGAAGCAGGGAAAAGTTGCTGGGAAAAGTTACTCCAGCTGCGATCTTCTCCTCCTCCCTGTTTGGTACAAAACCTAAGATAGGGGAACCATCGATAAATACAACATCAGCAACCACTGGACCGCAGGAGCCAGTAGGGGAAAAAGCAGCCTCACAAAGAAGCACTTGCAGGGAGGGAGAGACAACTAAAACATCAGCGTCAAGCACGGAGAAAGCCACAGCAAGCAACAGCCAGTTTCTTGGTCTGACTATACCAGTGCGGAGGCCATCACTATTAACAGAGGTCTCAATAGCGATAAAGAACACTCAGAACTCACAAACAGGGCAGTCCGGTACAAAAACTACAATTATGTTCTACCCAGAATATATATCAAAGGGACGGGTCAACATATCAAACAGAGGCAACATTTTGCACTTGCTAAGGTCCATCAATGCTTTAAAGAACATGAAAACCACTGACCTGGAATCAGTTGAGTTCAAAGAATTGCCTGATCACCCATGTGCAGAGTCATCAGACCTAGCTGAGAGAATCCTAAAAGAACAAAACAAGTTCAACGATTGGAGACTCAAACTTTTGCCACTTGAAAAACCAAGGTATCCTGACCCCTTGTTGGTCGAACCTAATCACCGAGAAGAAAACCCCGGCTCCGGACAACTGAGCCCACGATTATTCTCAGTACTGCGAGGGGCACTTAGTAACAGAACAGAGCACAGGGGCAGTAGAGAATACATCACACTTAGGGCACATGCGGACAGAAGCAGATCAACACCGGAGTGGAGCACGATTACCAGGACAATAAACATCAAAACTGAAAGACCGTGACATTCTCAGGAGTATGCACTCCCCCTCAAAAATTCATTGAAAATCTGCTCCTGGAATATCAATGGGTTGGGAGATGAAACCTCGGACCCAGAACTGCAATCTTATCTGCAAAATTTTGATATAATTGCACTCCAAGAAACATGGAGCGAAGCACTGACGGCACTGCACGGCTTCAACATGCTTCACCTACCGGCAATTAGAAACGCTAAATTCGGAAACAAAAAGGGAGGTTTAGCTACATACTGTTCTATAAGTAGTATCTATGCAGCAGAACCTTTACCATGCAACTTAGCGCCACCAAACGAGATACAAGTAATCCGAATTACTTTACAGGGGAGGATAAGAAAAGAACATATAATACTTGTGAACCTCTATCTGCACCCACGTTACAAAAATAAAGGGAGTCAACAATTAAAGGAGGAGCTGATGAAAATTATGACAGAGGCGAAAACAATTAACTGGATAATCACAGGGGACTTTAACCTAAACATGCTGAGCAAACGAGCGGTTGACATCAACTCAGAAGACGATCCATTTGCATTGCAGGAATTGTCCCAAGACATCAGCACAGATGGAAGACTCACATATACCTCGAAAAATCTGTTGTCGCTTTTAGAACAATTGGGCTCACAAGCACTAAATGGCAGATTTCCTGGAGATTGTCCACAAACAGCAACTTTTAACAATGCATCAACAAGGTCTACAATTGACTATACATTCTGCTCTCGCTATATGTTCACAAGAGTAAAAAACTACTGCATTGGAAATTGTAGATTTCAACTAAAACAGCTAAAAGTACGGATAAACAACACAGTGCCGAGGCTGAAGAACGATCCCTCTGCACTGCAAGAATTGCGGCAGTTGAAAGCTACCCGCAAAAAACTTATATGGCAAGAAAAAAGGAAGCAGAGGAATCTCTTTGGGCTACACTCCTGAATGATATTAAAAGCAACAACAGCACAGTTTTGGAAAAAGATTAATGCCCTATGCAACCAGCAAGGTCAGCACATCAGCTCCAATGTCACTGAAGATGCTTGGATAAACTACCTCGAATTCCATTTTAACAAAAAACAGACTTCCGAAAGTGGCTTAAATAACCTGGCGCCCAGCATGGAAACCCACCTGCATCCGGGACACCTCAATAAAGAACACTGTCAGAACCTCACAATCACAAAGAACCAAGTTTATAAGAGAATTTTGAAGGGTAGGCAAGAGGGAGCTCCTGGCCCAAATGGGATCCCGCCTATACTGTTCAAACAGGATCCTGAATTTTGGTCCATAGTCCTAAAATCCATCTTTGATGAAATCCTACAGACATCAATAATACCAGGATCGTGGAAGGGCTCAATAATCTCGCCCATTTACAAAAAAGGCAATAGGAGCGACCCAAAGAGCTATCAGCTGGTAGCTCTTCTGGAAAATGAGGCCAAATATTATGCCGGGGTTCTTCTACAAGAATTAACAACATGGGCCACATAAATCAAAGCAATACCGAATAATGAAAACTGGTTTCTGCAGAGACATGGGCACTGCTACCAACATCTCCGCCCTCTCACTAATGATTGATACGGCACTTGTAATCAAACAGCCTCTATTCATCTGTTTCATTGATTACAGTTCAGCATTTGATCATATAAACAGAAATATTCAGTGGCACAAACTAAAAACATTAGATATCCCACAATTACTCCTGAGACAACTAATCCTTTTGCATAGTAACACCTGGGTACAAGTAAAGCTGAGGGCAGGCGACCACCTATCAAAAAAGATCAATACAATTTCAGGACTAAAACAAGGGTGCGTACTTGCCCCGACACTTTTTAATCTATTTATGGCTGAGCTTTCAGTCCAACTCAATGGAATTAATGCGCACGCCCCGAAGTTAGGAGGTTGCCCCCCCAGTCACCACACGGTCCTCCTGTGATGCTGTCCCCCGGTCACCATGCTCCTGCCACCTGCCTACTGCTCCGTGAGCCCTCCTAGGTCTCACCTTTTGCCCTGTGCCCCTCCCCCCCGTTTTTCCTTCTCTGTGACCACTTGTGCCGTTTTCCTCCCTACTGTCCTCCTGGGCCCCCTCTCTCCTGTTTTGACTTCTGTGCCCACCTGTGCTGTTTTTGCCCCCTTGTTGTGCCCCTGTGCCCCCTCTCCTCCGTTTTTGATCTCTGTGCCCGTTTTGCTGCCTGCTTCTCTTTTGTCTTTTGCCTTTCAATTTCTCTGCTTTTCTCACCGTTTTGCTGCCTGTGCCCTCCCCCCTCCCGCTCTCCCTCCGTGCCAGTGTCTCCCGCCACTGTGCCCAGTGGCCCTGCCCCCCGCTGCCCCCATTCGCCACCCTGCTCCCGCCTCTCAGCTGCTCCTCCCTCCCGCAGCCCCTCATATGGGGGCCGCGCAGCACTTAAGGGAGCGACCTTTGACCCTGCCTGCAGGTAGGTTGCCCCCCCAGTCACCACACGGTCGTCCTGTGACGCTGTCCCCCGGTCGCCTTGCTCCTGCCGCCTGCCTACTGCTCCGTGAGCCCTCCTAGGTCTCACCTATTGCCCTGTGCCCCTCTCTCCCTTATTTCCTTCTCTGTGACCTCTTGTGCGGCCCCCTCTCCCCCGTTTTGACTTCTGTGCCCACCTGTGCCGTTTTCATCCCCTGTGCCCCCTCTGCCCCGTTTTTTGATGTTATTATTATTATTATTATTATGCTGTTTTATTAGGCGCTCAATTACTACCAGAGTATCCTGGCGCGAAGATGAAAAGGAAAGACAGAATAAAAGCAGAACGATAAGACAGAAGGCAGCCAACCTGAACAGATGTGTTTTCAGCGCTTTTTTGAAAGAGCCGAAGTTCAGGGTAGCTCGCAGGAATAATGGAAGTTCATTCCAGGCCAAGGCGGCCTTTACCGCCACTGATTGCCCTCCCAGCCGGGCACGCCGGAAATGTGGGACTGCAGCAGATGTTGAGCGGCAGAGCGCAAGGGTCTATTAGGAGAATAACGACAGAATCGTTTCATCAAATATGCAGGACCTTGCCCATTAATGGCTTTATGAGCCAGTGTAAGAATTTTAAAGATAATCCGTTGTGGGACTGGCAGCCAGTGATTCTTTATGCTCACCCAGCTGGAGATATTACCTAACAGTCTGGCGGTCGCATATTGAATCACTTGGAGACGCCCCACCAGGTAAGCCGGGAGCCACTCAGCAAGGCGTTGGAATAGTCAAGCCGCGAGAGCATTAAAGCTCTCGCTACTGACTCTCTTGCTGAGGAAGGAAGATAAGGAAAAAACTTACGAAGCGCTTTAAGGGTCCCAAAGCAGCCCCCCGTCAGCTTCTTAATGTGAGCCTTGAACTGGAGGTCCTCTCCGAACCAGACCCCCAAGTTCTTAGCGAGGACATTGACTGAACAGGGCATCGGAAAGCCAGCCGGCCATAGTGATTCTCTAAAACTAGGGGGAAAATGACCATACAGAAAAATTTCTGTCTTATCCTCATTACACTTCAATTGTGAGGAAGCAAGCCAATTGAAAACTGAGGATAGGCAGGACTGAATTCGTGCTGTATCCAAGACATCGCTAGGCCACGTAAATAGCAGCTGCGTGTCATCCGCATAGGCAATAATTTTGGCCCCCAGTTGTTCGGCCAACTTTATCAGGGGGGTCAAATAAACATTAAAGAGCAAGGGGCTCAGTGTGGAGCCCTGGGGGACCCCCGTCAAAAGAGGCTTGGCCATAGATAAAAAGGGGGGAAGCCAGACCTGCTGAGATCTAGACGAAAGAAAGGAGCTTAGCCAGTCCAAAGCTAAGCCTGTGACACCAATATCCGCAAGCCGAGCGAGGAGGCACTGGTGTGGCACCGTGTCGAACGCGGCAGAGAGGTCCTGTTGCCTGCTTCTCTTTTGTCTTTTGCCTTTCAATTTCTCTGCTTTTCTTGCCATTTTGCCGCCTGTGCCCTCACCCCTCTCGCTCTCCCTCCATGCCAGTCTCTCCCGCCGCTGCGCCCTGCGGCCCCGCCCTCGCTGCTCCCATTCGCCACCCCGCTCCCGCCTCCCAGCTGCTACTCCCTCCCACAGCCCCTCATACGGAGGCTGCGCAACAGCCGTGCAGCGGACGCACCGCTGGCGCACCGAAGGCGGGCCTAAGGCAAGCCCGTCTGCGCCCATCCGTGCTTGGACCATGCCCAGCGCCAGATTCCCTGGCCCTCACCAAAACCAGGGAACTCGACTGAGATACCACTCCGACGCCCTCCACGCACTCAACACCGGACGACCACCCGCCTGCTACTGAGCCACCCCGAAGCGCACCCACGAACCTTTCACCTGCCAAGCTTGCAAATTCACCTGCCTCTGAACCTGCCCCCCGCCAGCCAGACCACGCAACAACAACAACCACCTCAAGTGCATCCTCCTCAACACATGCTCCATCCTAGAGCACGCGGTCGAACTGCGGGACCTTCACGACACATCAGCACCAGACATCGCCTTCCTCACGGAAACCTGGATGAACGCCTCCTCGGCCCCGACATAGCCATAGCCATCCCAGAAGGACCGCGTCAACCAAACCTGAGGAGGAATCGCCATTGTCTACAGAAACACCATCAACATCACGACCATCACCTCACGACCTCGCGCTGCTCCCTGCCCTGCCCCGATACTGGTATCATAGCGCTATACTAGCTAACTGCTTTTCACCTTTGAAAACAATTGCGCTTTTGCTCACACTGCTCCTGCAATAATTATATGTGCCTGAATGTAATTGTATCGTAGCGCTTTACTATTGAGCTGCGCTTTCATTGTTACTCGATTGTGCATTGCTGTCTTACCTGCATGATTAATTTGTGCCTGATTGCCTAATTTGTGCCTTTGCATAGCAATTATTGGGGTCACTGTATAGTCCTGTTTGGCTGTTGGCTCGCTGCCATTTTGTTGTTGTTGATTGTGCCTCCCAGCCCGGCCCTCCACCCCGCTCCCGCCTCCCAGCTGCCTCTCCCTCCCACAGATAGATTAGGCTCTACTCTCCAGAGCTAGTGCTGTGCCCTGTGCTCCTAAGAAGCAGCCGCTCCTCACGCTGCTCCCTGCCCTGCCCCGATACTGGTATTGTAGTGCTATACTGGCTAACTGCTCTTCACCTTTGAAAACAATTGCGCTTTTGCTCACACTGCTCCTGCAATAATTATATGTGCCTGAATGTAATTGTATCGTAGCGCTTTACTATTGAGCTGCGCTTTCATTGTTACTTGATTGTGCATTGCTGCATTACCTGCGTGATTAATTTGTGCCTGATTGCCTAATTTGTGCCTTTGCATAGCGATTATTGGGGTCACTGTATAGTCCTGTTTGGCTGTTGGCTCGCTGCCATTTTGTTGTTGTTGATTGTGCCTCCCAGCCTGGCCCTCACCCCGCTCCCGCCTCTCAGCTGCCCCTCCCTCCCGTTCCCACCCCCCTCCACTATCCAATTATGACATGAGCTTTTGCGCAGAGCGTTCACGCGCAGCGAACGCACCCCATGCGCGCCGAAGGTGCGCCAAAGGTAAGCCCGTCTACGCTCGTCCGTGCCTGGACCGCGCCCAGCGCCATACCCCCTGGCCCCCGCAAACTCCTCTCCACCCGCATTACGTACGACGCCGCATCCCTCTCTGCTCTTAACCCTGGCCGACTTCCAAACTGCTACCAAGCCGCCCCAGGACACACCCATGGACCCTTCACCTGCCACTCATGCAAGTTCGACAGCATCAGGACCCGCACCAAATCCACAAACTCCAAACAGAGATCCGACACTAACCACCTGAAGTGCATCCTGCTCAACACCCGTTCAGTCCACAGACACGCCATTGACCTATGGAACCTTCTCGACACTACATCGCCGGATGTCGCCTTCCTTACAGAAACCTGGATGAACGCCTCATCAGCTCCCGACATCGCCATAGCCATCCCGGGTGGCTACAAGATCATCCGAAAGGACCGCACCAACCAAACAGGAGGTTGCATCGCCATCGTTCATAAGAACACCATCCGCATCTCGACCAGCTCAGATGATAACCTCACCACCGCTGAACACCTTCACTTCCAGATCCACCCCGAACACAAAACCACACTCAGAGGCATCCTCCTCTACAGGCCACCAGGACCCTGCACACAATTCAGCGAAGACATCACTGACTTCATCAGCCCACATGCCCTCTCCTCCCAAGACTACATTCTACTGGGAGACCTCAACTTCCACCTGGAAAAGAAAAACGACAGCAACACCACCACCCTTCTGGCCAACCTGGCCAACCTCAGACTCGAACAACTTGTTGACACCCCCACCAACCATGCCGGGCATTCGCTCGACCCAATCTTCACCTCCAGCAAGCACATCTCCTTCAACCACACCACAGCTCTCCACTGGACGGACCACAGCTGCATTCACTTCAACTACAAAAAGACTACGACCCACAACCACCCACACCCAATTCCCCGAAGAAACTGGAAAAAAATCACCACCGACCAACTCTTCACATCGCTTCACCAAAACCCTCCTGCCAAATCATCGGACCCAAACCAAGCAGCCACCAACCTCACACAATGGATCACCCACAGCGCCGACGAACTAGCACCCCTGAAAAACCATCAAATCAAACAAGGTAGCAAATATGCCCCCTGGTTCAACGATGACCTTAAGAAATCCAAGAAGTTCTGTTGCACCCTCGAGAAAGCCTGGAGAAAAAACCCAACCACTGACAACCTGGCCACCCTCAAGAACGCCACCCGCAAACACCACCAACTAATCCGATCCACCAAGAAATCAGCATTCAAGGATCGACTTGACAACAACGCCAACAACAGCAAGGAACTATTCAACATCGTCAAAGAATTTACCAACCCTACCGCCGGCACCAACGACATCACTCCCTCCCAAGACCTCTGCGACTCCCTAGCCTCATGCTTCCACAACGAAATCGCCGACATACATAACAGCTTTGAAAACCAGTCTGGAGACCAGTCCACTCTACCCACCTCCAAACCAAAACCCCCCTCTAAATACTTTTGCGCCTGGGACCCTATCACCACTGAAGACACCATCCGCCAGATGAACTCCATCCACTCAGGATCGCCAACCGACCCATGCCCCCACCACATCTTCAACAAAGCAGACTCCATTATCGCACCCCATCTCCGAGACGTCATCAACTGCTCCCTCAAGGCCGCCACCTTCCCGGAAAGCTGGAAACATGCCGAACTCAGCGCCCTTCTGAAGAAACCCACAGCAGACCCCACTGAACTTAAGAACTACCGCCCCATCCCGATCCTCCCATTCCCTGCCAAAGTCATTGAGAAAGCCGTCAACAGCCAGCTCGCCGCCTTCCTCGAATCCAACAAATCCCTCGACCCTTCACAGTCCGGCTTCTGAGCCAAACATAGCACCGAGACCGCCCTCATCGCAGCAACAGACGACATTCGAACTCTACTGGACAACGAAGAAACAGTTGCCCTCATCCTACTTGACCTCTCCGCAGCCTTCGACACAGTCTGTCATAGCACCCTCATACAACGCCTCAACAACATCGGTATACAAGGAAAAGCATTGACTGGATCATCTCGTTCTTTGCCGGAAGAACCCAGAGAGTCCGCCTCCCCCCTTTCAGATCAGAAGCCTCCGAAGTCATCTGCGGCGTACCACAAGGATCATCACTCAGTCCCACCCTCTTCAACGTATACATGAGTCCCCTCGCATCCATCGCGCACCAACACAACCTCAACATCATCTCCTACGCAGCCAACACCCAGCTGATCCTCTCCCTCACTAAAGACCCAAACACCGCCAAAACCAACTTACACAAAGGAATGAAAGAAGTTGCCGAATAGATGAAGAACAGCCGTTTAAAACTGATCTCGGACAAAACGGAGGTCCTCATCTTAGGTTCATCCCCCTCTGCTTGGGACGATTCATGGTGGCCACAGGCCCTGGGAACAGCACCCATACCTACGGACCACGCACATAACCTGAGCTTCATCCTAGACTCCTCCCTCTCGATGACCAGACAAGTCAACGCCATCTCATCATCATGCTTCAACATCCTACGCATGTTCAAAAAAATCTTCCGTTGGATCCCCACCGAAACAAGAAAACGGTCACCCAAGCACTGGTCACAAGCCGACTGGATTACGGAAACACCCTTTAGGCCGGAGCCACAGCCAAACTACAGAAGAAACTCCAACGCATCCAAAACGCCTCAGCCAGCCTCATACTAGACATCCCCCGCCAAGCTCACATTTCCGGTCACCTGAAGGACCTTGTAGGAGAGTAGGGTCTGCAATCCTATGATCACCCAGATTTTTTGCTTTTGTTTCACTGGTTTCCGACTTTCTCTGGCTGTGGGCCTGCCAATCAGACCCACAGCCTGGCTGTTCTCTTTCTAAATTACCACATGTACCCTAGGTGCATTTACCAATTGGTACTGGGCCACCTTATCAGACCCTGTAACTCAGGGCATAGGTGTACCCAGGGCTGCCAGGGGCTGCAGCATGTATTATGCCACCCCTGGCTGGCCTCTTAAATTTGACACAACTGGCTGCATGACAGCTGGGGCAAAGTCGTGTAATCACCCTTTGCTGTAGGTGTAGTATACCTATACCTAACCCTAAAATGGACACACAGATTCCTATCAGTCACTCCTATGGCAGGCCTTGACAATCCTGAAGGCAGAGTGCTTGGAATCGTGTGAGATGGTGCTCTGGCATGAGCTGAGCCTGTCTGCAGCTTGCGGAATCAAGTCCTAATAGCTGTTCCATGATATCGCATACCATATACTCTTAAGTGCATTATAATCCTCGCGGTTAAATGCTAACTTTGGTATTGCTTTATCAAAACATGTTGAGTAAGGTGTCATACGAATTGGAATACTAACCCCTCGCCAATTCTGGCGACGGGGTTAGTATTCCACCCTTCTAGAGGGACACGACATGTATGTAACTATGAACCCCGGTTAAAGTTAACTGAAGCCTCAGCTCCACAAAATGGATGCTGCCACCACAGACACGAGTCTGACCTCCTGCTGCTGGGAGTCCTTCCAGCGAGGGAGGCCTGGACAAAGGGTTTCCTGTCCGGGGCGGTGCTAGCACCGTCCCAGACATAGTTTTGTGTATCCTGGGTAGGCAGGGCTTTTCAGGAAGGTGACTGCTGAGTGGCACCCCGGTGCTCACTACGCATAGGCCGGTCAGAACCAGTTCCAGGGGCACACCAGCCCCTGGCCTGGGGGAAGTCCGGCATGGCAGAGGGGTGTAACCACCCCCCTCCTAGTCCCACCCATAGGCAGGACCTAGTCACCGGGTCAGCCCCCTTTTTTAGTATAAAGATGGGAGCGGGCCCCCTGTTCAAATTAGATCATCTTTGGAATCAAGACACGACTTTCTGCGAAAGGACTTCAAGATTTCCTTCTTCAAGATTCTCCCTTGTGGCTAAGGAGTAGTCACCCTGCATCAAGCGGGCACCATCCTAAGAACACTGCGGTCTGCTGCAAGTCCTTCTTCACGAATCCGACGACCCAGCTCGACGAGACCCGGCTTCCCTGGCACCTCTGACCTCTACTCACCTCTACAGCAAAGCTGAGAACCGTGAGTGCGACGAGACCTCGAGGGACCGACGATCGCCAAGACTGCACGACTTCTTTGTAACAAGCCCACCGAGTCTTCCACTGGTGAGTGCTTTGGGGTCCGAGGAGCCCCAACCCTGAGCAGCCCCAGCACCGAAGATCAGCCCTCCAGCATCTCCACGATCTGCGTGGGGCCCTTCTGCTTTTGCGTGCTCACCGCGCTGTGTGGCTACTAGCCGGCTGGCTTGTGGCCTTCTTCACGACGCCCGACGACATCACTGCTGCTGGTCTGGTTGCTCCAGACTGGCCCTTGCTTTCTTCTTCAAGAGAGGCACCCCGGACCCTCCTGGTCCACTCCAGACGCCATTTTAGGTCCACCGCGTGGGCTTGAATTTGCCAAGGCTTTGTTGCCCAATCCTGGGTCCAGCGACGCCGACAGCTTCATCCATCGTGGGACAGATCGCTCCTCCATCCTGGTCGCCGACAACGCCTCCTGGTCCGTGAGATCTGCTATCACAGCGTCACCCACTCACCTTGTCGAGGTGGCTACCATCCGGTGCCCTCCTGGTGCCCACTGACTACTGGCTAGTAGTCTCGAACTTGGTCCCCTCTGCTTTCAGGTGTCATCTTCCATCGATCCAGGCTTGGATCCACCGAACTTTCTTCACTGGTCGCCTGCCAGCAACTTCTTTCTTCCAGGCTCCTGGTCCGTCTACGAGGATTCCCGACGTCTTTTGAGTCCTATGCAGCTGCAGCCCCTGGGCTAGGTAACTTCGGCATTTCGGTGCCCCAGCATAGCCTCACTATCCAAGGGTCAGAATCCACTTTCGTTTTCCTCCTACCAGGTCGGGTTCGCCCGAGAACACTAACTTTGCAATTCCTAGCTACCATAGACTTTGTCCTGCATCTCGCGTGAGAGTGCACACACTGCACCCGAGTCCCCTGGGTCTCCTAGAGGTAATCTAACGATTCTATAGTCAAGTCCTAGCGATTCCAAAGCCTATTAGTACTGTACTTACCTGCTAGTAATTTCGCATTCCACTTTTCAAGTATATGGTTTTCCGTGCCCCTCGGGCATTTGTATATACTGTGCTAACTTAAGTATTTTTGTAAGAGTTTTGGTTTGTGCTTAGTACCCTGTCCTCATAAAGAGTACAGGGCTGTTGTGATTCTTAATAAATAACTGTTTATTTTCATAACACTTGTGTGGTGTCCTTTCACTGGGTATTCAAGGGGTATATGTGTGGTAAACAGCTGGCTTAACACGCCCTCTCGAGTCTTTAGCCTTAGACTGCTCGTATCCACGCTACTAGGATAGCTGGTCTATAAGGTTGACTTACAACCAATCATCAATAAGGGTTGCTGGACTGATACATAGTGTCCACTAGAATAGTGAGCACTGCATATCAGGCCACCTTCTCACATTGGTGAGCAGCGGTTGGGATTTGAGCTTGCTGTTGTTTTACCACACGTATCCTAAGAATATCTTGTTGAAAGATCACATAAGTACTGTTAGTACATATAACTAAGCTTAGAATACTCTGAGTTCTACTGAACCAGCTGTTGCAGCTCCTCAAGGCTTAGCACACCTTGGCTGCAACTCTTAGCAAGGGATCAGTAGGTAAACACATAGTGTAGGTAGGTGCATCACTTACACCACACTAGAAACAGTATGTCAGACAAAGGAGGAAACTCTGAGTCTCCCCTTGTGTCAGTTGACCCTCCACAGGTCATTCCTTCCAGATATACTGTGCTTAGCTTCCATGAGTTACGACAAGTGTGTACCTCTAGGAAGATTAAGCAAGGGGCTAACCCCACCACCTCCTTTCTGATTGGTCTCCTAGAGACTTATGATGCCAGAAAGGCTGAGAGACTTCTTAGCCCTTCTAATCCAGAAGGAGGCATGCCTCCCCTTGAGGGAACCAGAGGAGACCCTGACCTAATCCACCTCTCCACTGAGAATGAAGATGGGGAGGAGGATGAGGATGAGGATCCCTCTGGGGATGAGGCAGACAAGGGACAGGTAGAAGTCAGTAGACTAACCAGGTCCAACTTAAGCAAACATGACAGTGGTACTGAGGGACCCCTGGGGCCACTATCAGGTCAGCTTAACATTGGGAATGGACGAGCCAGATCTCTATCAAGAGGCTCTGGCAGATCCCTTCAAACCAATGGCTCTCACAACTCTTCTCAAAGAGGGATGACTTCCCCTCAGAGGAGAGTGTATGAAGCTAAAGAAAGGGCAGCCAATCTGAGGATTGAAAGGGAAGAACTTGCCCTGGCCAAAGAAAGGCTTGCCTTTGCTAGAGAGCAACAGTTAAGTGGGGTAGTCCCCACTGGTGGCAGCATTGTACCTAGCAATAGGGAAAGGAGTTTTGATACAAAACACATAGGTAAGATAGTGCCCCCCTTTAAACAAGGGGATGACATCCACAAATGGATTACTGCTTTGGAGAGGGCCTGCACTGTGCAAGGTGTTCCCCAGAGTCAGTGGGCAGCTATCTTGTGGCTCTCCTTTGAAGGTAAAGGTAGAGACAAGCTCCTCACTACAAGAGTGGGGGATGCTAATAATTACCAAGTCTTGAAAAATACACTGGTTGAAGGGTTTGGCCTAACCACTGAGCAGTACAGGGTGCTGTTCAGGGATACCCAGAAAACTCAGTCTCAAGATTGGTCTGACTTTGTAGATTGTGCCACTAAGGCTTTTGAGGGCTGGTTGCTGGGCAGTAAGGTTACTGATTATAAAGGATTGTACAATTTGATGATGAGAGAACAAATTTTAAACAATTGTCAGAACCAGTTGTTGCATCAGCATCTTGTTGACTCAGATCTGACCTCTCCCCAAGAATTGGGAAAGAAGGCAGACAGATGGGTTAGAACAAGAGTTAAACAGAACCAGGGCCAGAATCAAGGTGGTCAGAAGAAAGCAGACCAGAAGGGTAAAGATTCTAAGGGGGAACAAAATGACCAGAAGTCTTCGACAGGTCCCCAACAACCCAAAGAGGGTGGGGGTCAGGCTTCCCAGAAGAAGAAAAACCAAGAAGGCCAATCTAAAAGGTGGTACCAATACTGTAAAAGTAAAACTCACTGGTTTAGTGAGTGCACCAAGAAAGGAGGAGGGCAGACTCCTGCCACTGCAGCCCCTAAGGCACCTGTGCCCCCTAGTACAGCCAGCAGTGGTAGTGCACCTCCCAAGGGTTTAGTAGCGTTAACCCTGGGTTCTGAGGGGTGTGACAACTTAGTTGGTACATTCACTCAGGCTGTCCTTGTTTGTACAGGGGATGTGGATATGTCCCCTGACATAAGTCCCAATACTTTGGGCAAATACAGACAGACACCTTTCATTAATGGAAAAATGGCTCAGGCTTATAGGGACACTTGTGCCCGTGTCACAATGGTGACACCTAACTTTGTGGACCCTGGACAGATCATGCCAGGTACAGAATTCCTGGTGACCAATGCAAGCAATGTCAGTACCAATCACAGTATGGCAATTGTAGCTTTCTCCTGGGGAGGGGTAACTGGCCAAAAGAAGGTTGTAGTTAGTTCAGACCTCCCAGTGGATTGTTTGTTGGGCAATGATTTGGAGTCATCACAATGGTCAGAAGTGGAGCAGAGGACTCACATGGAAATGTTAGGCTTGCCAGCACATGTGTTTGCTGTGACCAGGTCACAGGTCAGGAAATGCCCCACTGAACAGGTGCTGGATCCTGGAACAATGGACCAGACACCTTCCAAAAAAAAGAGCAGTAGGGTTAAGGCTGTGCCTTCCCCCTTGCCCCAGGTTGAGGATCAAGTCTCAGAGGAGGCTGACCTACAGGAATTGAGGTAAACTGAGCCCAGAGAGTTTGAACTTGATCAAGTTGAATTCTTGGGTTCAGGGGGACCCTCAAGGGAGGACCTGGGAAAGGACCAGTTAAGCTGCCCTTCTCTTGAACCCCTCAGACAGGAGGCTGCTGCTGAGGCTGCTGGGAACGCCACAGGTACCCACAAGGTATACTGGGAAGATGGACTCCTGTACACTGAGTCAAGAGACCCCAAGCCTGGCATGACCAGGAGGCTGGTTGTACCCTTGTCTCAGAGAGGTTTCTTACTTACCTTGGCCCATGAGATTCCCTTAGCAGGTCACTTAGGCCAGACAAAGACTTGGGACAGGCTTGTCTCACACTTTCACTGGCCTCACATGAATGAGGATACCAAGGAGTTTTGTCGCTCCTGTGTCACTTTGTCGTAATTGGCCCTTTTGGATTAGCGATTAGCTGAACCTACACGTTGTCCTCCTTAACTTGGCTATATACGATAAACGCCATTTTGAATGTTGCAGCGGCCATCTTAGACCATGAGCGGCCTCGTGGCCGACGTGCCCTTTAGTCCTTTGTCCGTTCCACTGACCACTCTCATCTGCCCAGCAACAGGCTATTTTTAGTACTGGTCAAGCCACACATGCGCAGTTTTTACTGACCCGTAAACCTTGAGGAATGTGCCGCTAACTGACCAATGGGTTTGAAACTCTCCAATGAGCTGGCAGTATTCCAAAACATGACCATATATGTCTCTAAAACTGTGTCTTAACTTGTGCCGCCTAAAACTTTTATTGCCCCAAAACTGTATATAAACGGGGTCACACCGGTGTTCGGTGTGATACCTCTTGCATTACCGAAGGGTGCTGTTTGAGTGTACCACCACCCCATGGGGTTTTAATAAACTTGTTCTTTGCATTTTACAGTTTCCGTGCCAACAGTTCTTGTGTAAGTGGGTAATCTCTGGAGCGTGTAGGCCTTGGGAACCCCGAAATACTTCAATTGGCGACCACGAAGGGACTCATCGGCGACTCGGATGCCCGAAGGAGAGGTCGTGACGAAGGCTTGGAAATCCGCCATGGGCGCGCGCTGCCACGAGTGACCCGAGTCTTGGCTGCCACGGTGTTTTTTCCTTTCCTTCCGATCTGACCTTCCAGGTGGGGCCGGTCTCCGACTGAGTTTTCGAAGTGTCCGCATCGCTGAGAAAGTGCCGTTTGGCTGATTTGGCTTACAAGACCTTGGCAGTTGGAACCTGGATCTTTGGGAATTTGGTAAGCTTTGTGTTCGGTAAGGTAGTCTTCGGACGCTTACTGAAAATCTGTGCTTTGTGATCGGTAAGGACGCTTGCCGAATTCTATGAACTTTGATTTGAGTTAGCTAACATTGTGAATTTGTGATCTTTGAACTTATATGTGTAGTGCACTTCACATAGGCAGGCATGTAGAGATGTTTCTCTAACTTTGTTTTTTCCCTTTGAGCGGCACAATCGTGAGAAGAACTGTAAGTGCCATTTTGCCCGGTGTCACGCTTTCGTGATACTTTTTGAACATGCCTGTTTTTAGCACACTCCGGGGAATGTGTTGTTTTGGAGACGGTACCTCAATTAGGTTAGCGGAATCACAGCTGGCTCCCCCAGAGGGGACACCAAATAGGGAGATGTATATCAAATTCGGCCTTCCACCTATTATGTACAGTAAATTATGGCATAAGTACACTAAGGCCGATCCCGAATTGCAATGGCCCCTACACGGGTCGTACGATTTGAGTAAAATCCAATTTGTAGAGCAATGTATGTTTCAACGCAGGTCTAGACAAAACATGTTTGATTGCGTGCGAATGTGGGAGAAAGCGGCGCGTGAGCGAATGAAGCGTGAGGTTGCCTTGGCGGACAAAGAGCAGCGCAAGGCTGCTCGGGATAAGGCTTTACAGCTTGAGGAAAAGGAGGCTCAGGAGAAGAAAGAAAGGGAGGAACGGGAGCGTAATTTGCAAACGACTGGTCAGTTTCCTATTCGTCGACCACTTTATCCTGTCCTTAATAATGAAATTGATGATTTTTCTTTGTTAGATCGGTCATCGCCTCCGTACGTTACGCCGACGGCTCCAGCTGTGGATTCTGATGATGACGGACAGGATAAGTCGAACCAAAAGGGTGTATCTGCTCTCAGGTTTACTGCGGATAGGTCCGCTCATTTACGTAGTTGGGCTTGTAAAGTGAATAAGCATTGTGTTACTCAGGAGCAGTTGTTAACAGAGAAGAAAGGGTGGTCGGATCTTGAATTAATGTATTTTCTGTCCAGTTTGGCGGATGAAGTTGTAAACGCATATCGTGAACTTTCTGATACGCTTGAGCCTAAAGTGTTGTCGGTGTATCGTGAGAATTTAGCTAAAGGTGATTTTGATCTTACAGATGTTGACGACCTGTTCAAGCAATTGATCAAGCTGCGGGATGAGACAACCCAATTGCGACAGGAACGAAAACGGAGGCAAAAGGAGTCCGAGCCGGGAAATAACGGGGAGGCTAAGGAGTGTTCTCTTTGTGGTTCAGATAAGAATTCTGCGTTGCATGTTATGCCTATGCGTGAAGCCGCGCCTTTGTATGTTCCACCAAAAGGGGAAGGTACGGATGATGATAAATTGTCGAAGGATGCGAAAGGGTATTTTGTGTATAATTGGGTATATACGCCATGGAATAGAGCAGATGTCATGGCATTGAAAAATTCTTTACCTGATCTCCGAAAAAATCCAGCGACATTTTATGAGGGGGTGGAGGGGGCTATATCGTCTTGTGTGATGACTCTTGTAGATATAGATTTGTTTTTTGGGTTGATATTACCCCCTGATATGTGGCGGCAGATTCGTAAAAATAATGATGAGACAATATTGGGAGGGACATGGAAAGAAATAAATGCTGCAGATTTAGACAGGGCGCCAGCATGCAAGCCTTGTCAGCTAATCCTAGAACTCCCGGCAGCTATTTTGCGTAAATTAAAAACGCTTGTTCCCGCCAAAAAGATTGATTGGACTATGTTAACGTCGTGCAAGCAGAAACCCGATGAAACGGTTTCCGATTTCTTTACGCGCTTCGAGGAGGCCTTTCATGATTACAGTGGTCAATCTTTAACAGATGATACGGGTCGGCATTTGTTTGTAGATAAGTATGTGGCTAATCTCCTACCAGAGATTGCAAAGCGATTGAAGTCGAGTGAAAGTTCCTGGGCCACGGCGACCCCTGCGTCCTTGTTAACTATGGCTCAGTATTATGAGCGGCAGGAAGTGGAGGCTAAAGAAAGTGTAGAGAAAAAGACGAAGGAATTAAAAACGAAGGTGATGTTGGCGCAGGTTCGGGGAACACAGGGTAGAGGGAATGAGAGAGGTAGACGAGGTGGAGGTAACGCATCGTATGGTCGTACGGACATTGCGGAGGATCAGTGTGCTTATTGTAAGGAGTTTGGGCATTGGGCCGAAGATTGTCCAGTACTTCGTGAACAGCGTAGTCAGCGTGGTCGAGGCAGTGGAAGGTCAAGAGGAGGTTATACGGGAACAAGAGGTGGCGGAGGAGATCGTAGACAGGTTGAGGAGAGGGGCCGTGGCCAGGACGAACGAAATACGTTTGATAGACGGAATCAATATCAGATTTTGGAAGGAGAGAATGTGGAACATCAGGATTATGTGCATGCATAGGATTGCGTAGGATGGGGTAAGGAATCAGTTGAAGTGCCAGTAGATCAGCAAGGTCCATATGTAACAGCGGGTATTTTGGGTTCTACTGATCAGTTTCTAGTCGACACAGGAGCTACTCGTAGAGCTCTGTCGAAAAACTTGGTTCCGAGGGCTCCCCTGTCTGGCGAAATGATTACGTGTGTAGGGTTTGATGGCACACCCTCCCCGAGCCCATTGTCCAAGCCCCTTGCACTATGCATTGACAAATACTTTAGTTTTGGCCAATTTTTGTTATCGCCCCATACCCCAGATAATATCTTGGGCATTGACTTGCTTAAATATTTTCGAGCAACAATACGCTGCGCTCCAGAGGGAGTGCGGGTTATACTGAATGACAACTACCCTGACCCTGATGATTGCCCTGACCCTGACAGATTTTGTGTCATTTTAGATATTCCCGCTTTGGCCTCTCTGCCGCACACGTTGTGGGCGACATCAGATACGGATGTGGGAGAGATGCGCATTCCACCAATACACATTACTGTTAAGGAGGGGGCCCCTCTACCACGAGTGCCACAGTATAAGATCTCGAAGGAAGGTGAAATTGCACTGACGCATATTGTTCAGGATTTGATTTCTGCAGGGGTGGTGGAGGAGGTCCCTTATAATGTTTGTAACAGCCCTATTCTACCGATTCTTAAGAGAGACTCAGATGGCAAGATCTATCGATTTATTATTGATTTGCGTGAAATAAATAAAATTGTCATTCCCCAATACCCAGTGGTGTCTGATATCACGACTTTGCTTACTTTGGTTCCACCGACAGCCACCACTTTTAGCGTTATTGACCTAAAGAATGCGTTCTTTTCTATCCCTGTTCACCCAGATAGCAGATATCTGTTTGGTTTTACGCTCAATAATAAATCGTATAGATTTTGTCGTGTTCCCCAAGGATATACTGAAAGCCCTAGCATCTACAGCCAGGCTTTGAAACGTCAACTAGATTCCTTTAAATTGCAGTCTGGCGTGGCGCTCATCCAGTATGTGGATGACCTTCTGCTTGCCGCCGACTCCTATGCACAATGTGAACAGAGTACGCTTGCGTTGCTTTCCTTTTTGGCACAAAACAATCACAAGGTTTCCAAGAAAAAGCTTCAATACTGTAGACCCCAGGTGACCTACCTCGGTCATCTGTTGTCTAAGGAGGGGCGGGCATTAACATCTGATCGAATTCAGGCAATTTTAGACACACCAGTCCCCCGCACGCAGAGAGATGTGCGCGCCTTCATAGGGTTGACATCTTTTTGTAGACAATGGATCATGGGTTTTTCACATATCATAAAACCTTTGCTAGCATTATTGTCCAAAACTACACCGATGCCTCTTGAGTGGACAGACGAATGTCAGAAAGCCTTTGAGCAGTTGAGACAAACTCTTTGTTCTGCACCCGTGCTAGGAACACCAGATTACACGAAACTTTTCACATTGTATGTGCACGAGAATGATGGGTGCGCGTTGTCAGTGTTAGTGCAGTTACACGGGGATAAGCAGAGACCATGTGCATACTTCTCTGCCATTCTGGATCCTGTAGCACGAGGGTTGCCTGGGTGTTTTCGAGCGGTAGCGGCAACAGCAGTAGCCATACGACAGAGTGAGGGCATAGTGTTATCACACAAACTGTTGGTGTTAGTTCCTCACGCAGTAGATGCCCTGTTAAACCAAACAAAGACCCAATACCTCACGAGTGCACGACTTACAGGATACGAGCTGACACTTTTAGCGCCACACATAACATTGAAAAGATGCGCTACTTTGAACCCCGCAACTTTATTGCCCTATCCGGCCGAGGAGGGTCAGGAAGAAAAACATCATGACTGTGTTTTCCTGACTGAGGAACAGACAAAGGGTCGTGTTGACTTACAGGATGTGCCACTTCCTGATGTGGATGGGGAACTGTGGGTTGATGGATCGTGTTTGAGGCTACCAGATGGTACGACTTCCGCAGCATATGCGATCACGACTCTTAAGACGGTGGTTGAAACAGCTAGGATACCACAAAAATCGGCTCAGGCAGCAGAGCTGATAGCTTTAACAAGAGCCTGCGAATTGAGTGCTGGCCTATGTGTGAACATATACACAGACAGCCGGTATGCCTTTGGAGTGGCCCATGACTTCGGGCTCCTCTGGAGGGAACGTGGGTTTCTGACGTCACACGGGGAGCACATTATGCACGGAGAGTTAGTGCGTGATCTCCTAAACGCGTTGCTTTGCCCCAAGAAAGTAGCGATAGTGAAGTGCAGTGCCCATAAAAAGATCACGGACAAAGTGGGTCAAGGAAATGCCTTTGCAGATAGCATAGCAAGGCAGACGGCTATGTCCCGAACTAGCTCCCCTATGTACGTGGTACAATCACAGGCTGAGAGATGGAGTGATGCTAGAGCAGAGATACGGGATATTCAAAAATCAGCTACAGAATCTGAACTTGCGGCTTGGGCAGTAGATGGGGTACTAGATGACGAAGGTTGTTGGAGAAGCAAAGACATGGAGAAGTGGAAATTGCCTGCGGCTTACTTACAGGCGATGGTCCAGATGACACATGGACTGGCCCATGTCGGAGCTCTTGCAATTACTCGGCTTTTAACACGAGTTTGGGAACATTCTGAGATTGCGAATACTGCAAAGAGAGTAGTGCAGACCTGCCTGGTATGCTTGCAACACAATCCTGGAAAGGGGACCCATACTCCGAAAGGAGGGTTCGTTCCACCTTCAGCACCGTTTGAAGTGCTTCAAATGGATTACATCCAACTCGAGCGCTGCAATAACCTGAAGTACGTCCTAGTGGTGGTGTGTGCCTTTAGCAAATGGGTTGAGGCCTACCCCACGAAAGACAATACGGCTTTGACAACAGCTAAGGTGTTGCTTAAGGAGTTCTTTCCTCGCTTTGGAGTTTGCAAATTTCTGTGGAGCGATAATGGGCCCCATTTTGTTGGAAAGATTGTGGAATATGTACTGAAGGGGTTGGGGATTCAGCAAAAGTTCCACGCTGTATTCCACCCTCAGTCAGCAGGTTTGGTCGAGCGGTACAATGCAACGTTGAAACTTAAGCTGGCCAAGATTGTGGCGTCTACATCGTTGAAGTGGCCAGATGCGTTGCCGCTAGCACTGCTCTCTCTTAGATCAGTACCCCACTCACGAACTGGCCTTACGCCCTATGAGGTGGTGTTTGGCCGCCCTATGAATATCTGGGGGGTGCCCAAGCCGCGACTAATACATGATGTGCCTTGTGTTATGATGAATGATTATTTGGCACGATTAACAAATGATTTGCTCTCTATTCATCAACAGGTTCGAGAAGCGCTCCCTGATAACTCCACTGGAGAGGGCCACGATCTTCGTCCTGGGGACCACGTGATGATCCGCTCGTTTGAGAGAGCAAGCAGTTTGGAGCCCAGGTGGAAAGGCCCCGAGCAGGTCCTCTTGGCGACCAGCACCGCAGTACGAGTAACGAACAGGAAGCGGTGGGTGCATTCGACCCATTGTCGCCGTGTTTCTCCGGACCTGGTGACTCCTGTTGTGCTGACTGACTATAAGGAGATCTTGGAGAAAGAAAAGAGTCCAGCTGTGACGTCGGCCGAAGTGGAGGGAGCCTTCCCGGACCAATCTGCTACCGGAAGAGAGCGCTACAATCTACGCCCGCGATAAGAAGATTTTTGTTCTTTTTTTTATGACTGGTTGGTTACCGCTCCAGGTTTGTGAAACGGAAACCGGGAATTCCAAGGGGGGGGGATCAGTTCTGCCAGAGTAGCGACACCCGTCTTGGCCCGGAGAAAAAAACAACGGCTACCTCGGAGTTCAGCACCGCATTTTTCCTTTTTTTTTTAGGTATACACGCACGTGTATCTGGGACAATTTGTGAACAGTTTGTGAACAATTCGTGCTACTTGAGACTCTGTACAAACTTTCTTGAACTATGGCATCAACGGCATCTCGTGACAAGAAAATATTGGGTGCCCTTCTCTTTGTTCTAACCATTGTGGTGATAGCTGTTATAGCCTGGGTAGTCGAACTTGTGGTGCCTGTACGAGAACATTTGTTGCCGACTACCCCGGCACCGTCTGAACATTTCCATTTTACATTGCCATTCCATGAAGAACGCCATCGCCAAACGTACTTAAATAACAGCTTCATTCAGATTCTTCACCACACGCATAATATGACCAATACCTCTAACTGCTGGGTGTGTGGAATGTTGCCTGGGCACCAGAAGAGAGGGGGCACCCCACTTATTCCACTCCCGTTTTCGCACAATGGGTCATGCAATGCCTGGTACACCCTCCTCTTTACTTTGAGATGGCCAACCAAAGGGGGAGTGCTTTTCCGTTTGAATAAAGTATGTTCCCATGATAAGGATGGGTTTCCCCGGGCTGAGGGTACCCGTTTTGAGTGGGAAGAATACAGGCCTGATAATGTATCTGCTCCACGAATATATAGCAATCAGCGAAATGTGAATGTATCCAGTGCTCATGTCATAAATGTCATTGCCACAAAAGCCGACTTATGTATCCGAAACAAGGGCACGATTGCAGTGGGGAAAAGCGAATGTAATATTACTCTCACGTTTGATAGCCCGAATGGCATTTCATTTGTTGCATCTCGAAACACCTACTTCATCTGTGGAACGAAGGGATACCATCAGCTTCCAGTGGGGTGGTTGGGCACATGTTATGTATCGTTTGTGCTACCTCCTGTATTCATTGCCCCTCCGATGTACCACAACGACTACACTCTGTACCACGATTTTGTTTTGAACAGAGTTAAACGAACTGTTGCTCTAGAGGACATTGATCAAACGGACACTGCATTACAACAGTATGTGGATTTCAATCTGGGACTATTCTCCTTTGTGGGGGCTGCATTGAACAGCCGGAAAATCAGACGGCTGACTCGCGTTGTCGAGGCTGTTGCGAATGACACTGCTATTGCCCTGGGGAATATTACCGAAGAACTGCAGATTTCCAGAATTGTCACCCTCCAAAACCGGATGGTGCTGGACGTTGTTTTGGCTGATCGTGGGGGGGCATGTAGAATTATCGGAAGCAGCTGTTGTGTTTATGTCCCTGATAATTCTCCATCTGTGTATGATGCGATTTCCAAGCTGCATAAAATAGCTGCCGAAATACACCCGTACAATGGAACTTGGACACTTTCTGGATGGTTTTGGTCCATGATTGTAACTTGGGGATGGAAACTGTTGACAATTCTTTGTATACTTGTGGGAGCAATGTTCTTTATATGCTTGTTTATCCAATGTGGCCCTGCCTTATGTTCAATGTGTCTATCAGCTTGCTTACCATCGAGGCGAGTTCTTGCCCATGACAAAATGATGCTACACCAAGAGGTGACACAAATTATGTTAATAGACATCGAGGACGAACATCCAGAGTATGTTCATTATGAGGTAGATTCAGCTAAACGCTAAAAGGGTCGTCTGTCGTAATTGGCCCTTTTGGATTAGCGATTAGCTGAACCTACACGTTGTCCTCCTTAACTTGGCTATATACGATAAACGCCATTTTGAATGTTGCAGCGGCCATCTTAGACCATGAGCGGCCTCGTGGCCGACGTGCCCTTTAGTCCTTTGTCCGTTCCACTGACCACTCTCATCTGCCCAGCAACAGGCTATTTTTAGTACTGGTCAAGCCACACATGCGCAGTTTTTACTGACCCGTAAACCTTGAGGAATGTGCCGCTAACTGACCAGTGGGTTTGAAACTCTCCAATGAGCTGGCAGTATTCCAAAACATGACCATATATGTCTCTAAAACTGTGTCTTAACTTGTGCCGCCTAAAACTTTTATTGCCCCAAAACTGTATATAAACGGGGTCACACCGGTGTTCGGTGTGATACCTCTTGCATTACCGAAGGGTGCTGTTTGAGTGTACCACCACCCCATGGGGTTTTAATAAACTTGTTCTTTGCATTTTACAGTTTCCGTGCCAACAGTTCTTGTGTAAGTGGGTAATCTCTGGAGCGTGTAGGCCTTGGGAACCCCGAAATACTTCAACTTGCCAAGCCAGTGGTAAGTCAGGTGGCACAACAAAGGCCCCCCTTATACCAATGCCTGTGGTGGGGGTGCCCTTTGAAAGAGTGGGGATTGACATTGTTGGTCCAATGGAACCCCAGACAGCATCAGGGCACAAGTTTATACTGGTGGTAGTGGATCATGCCACCAGGTATCCTGAAGCTATTCCACTTAGGACCACTACAGCACCTGTAGTGGCAAGGGCCCTAGTTGGAGTGTTCTCCAGAGTGGGCTTCCCTAAGGAGGTTGTCTCTGACAGAGGTGCAAACTTCATGTCAAGCTACTTAACTGCTATGTGGAAGGAGTGTGGTGTCAATTACAAATTCACTACACCCTATCATCCACAATGCAATGGGCTTGTTGAAAGGTTCAACAGGACCCTAAAAGGGATGATTCATGGACTACCTGAAAAGCTCAGGCGTAGATGGGATGTCCTGATTCCCTGCCTTCTGTTTGCTTACAGAGAGGTCCCACAAAAGGGGGTTGGCTACAGCCCTTTTGAACTTTTGTATGGGCATCCTGTGAGAGGCCCCCTGTGTTTGGTGAAGGAAGGATGGGAGAGACCTCTCAAAAAGCCTGCAACCAGCATAGTGGACTATGTACTTGGTCTCCGCTCCAGGATGGCTGAGTATATGGAGAAGGCATCAGAAAAACTTAAGGCCAGTCAAGAACTTCAAAAAGCTTGGCATGACCAAAAGGCTGTCCTGACTGTTTATCAGCCTGGACAGAAGGTGTGGGTGTTGGAGCCAGTGGCCCCAGCAGCACTCAAAGACAAATGGTCTGGGCCCCACACAATTCTTGAGCAGAAGGGAGAGGTCACCTACCTGGTGGACCTTGGAACTCCCAGGAGCCCCCACAGGGTGCTCCATGTCAACAGGCTCAAAGCATATGTCGACAGGAAGGACATGAGCTTGCTCATGGCCATAGATGAGGGACAGGAGGAAGAGAGTGACCCTCTCCCAGACCTGCTCACTCAGAATCCTGATGATGGGTCAGTAGATGGTGTTGTCTTTTGTGGCAGCCTCTCTGAGCATCAACAGAAAGACTGTAAACAGGTTCTTCAGTCTTTCAGACATATGTTTTCTCTGACACCCAGTCAGACCAATTGGTGTACCCATGAGGTTGACACTGGTGACAGTCTGCCAGTTAAGAGTAAAATCTACAGGCAGCCTGATCATGTTAGAGACTGCATAAAAACTGAAGTGCAGAAAATGTTGGAGTTGGGAGTCATTGAACCCTCAGATTGCCCTTGGGCTAGTCCAGTAGTTCTAGTGCCAAAACCTCACACCCAGGATGGTAAGAGAGAGATGAGGTTTTGCGTAGACTACAGGGGTCTCAGTGCAGTCACTAAGACTGATGCCCACCCAATACCAAGGGCAGATGAGCTGATAGATAGATTGGCTTCTGCCAACTACTTAAGCACATTTGACTTAACAGCTGGGTATTGGCAAATCAGGTTAGCTGAGGATGCCAAGCCCAAGACAGCATTTTCAACCCCTGGTGGGCATTATCAATTTGTGGTAATGCCCTTTGGTCTGAAAAATGCACCTGCCACCTTCCAAAGGTTGGTGAATCAAGTCCTCACTGGGCTGGATGACTTCTGTGCAGCATATCTAGATGATATTGCTGTCTTTAGCTCCACCTGGGAGGATCACCTGGGCGACCTGAGGAAAGTGTTAGAGGCTCTGCAAGCAGCAGGCCTCACTATCAAGGCCACCAAGTGCCAGATAGGGCAGACACAGGTTGTATACCTGGGCAACCTTGTAGGTGGAGGCCAGGTTCAGCCACTGGAGAGCAAGATACAGTCAATCAGGGACTGGGCTCCTCCAACCATCCAGACTCAGGTTCGAGCTTTCTTGGGCCTGACTGGTTACTATAGGAAGTTTGTCAGGAACTATGGATCAATTGTGACTCCATTAAATGAACTGACAAGTAAGAAAATGCCAAAAAAATTTCAGTGGACAGCAGGCTGTCAAAAAGCATTCGATGACCTAAAGCAGGCCATGTGCACAGCACCTATCCTTAAGAGTCCAGACTACTCCAAACCATTCATTGTCCAAACAGATGCTTCTGAGTTGGGTGTGGGAGCTGTTCTATCTCAGCTGAATTTTGATGGTCAAGACCAGCCCATTGCTTTTATAAGCAGAAGGCTGACCCCCAGAGAGAAGAATTGGTCAGCTATTGAGAGGGAGGCCTTTGCTGTGGTTTGGGCCCTGAAGAAGCTGAGGCCATACTTGTTTGGCACTCACTTCAAGATTCAGACCGACCATAAGCCCCTCTTGTGGCTAAATCAGATGAAGGGTGAAAACCCCAAACTGCTTAGGTGGTCCATTTCCCTACAGGGGATGGACTTTACAGTGGAACATAGACCTGGTACTGATCATGGCAATGCCGATCGGCTCTCCAGATATTTCCACTTAGAACAAGAAGACTCACCTGGTCAAGGTTAGCTTATTGTCCCAAAGTTTGGGGGGGGGGTCATGTAGGAGAGTAGGGTCTGCAATCCTATGATCACCCAGATTTTTTGCTTTTGTTTCACTGGTTTACGACTTTCTCTGGCTGTGGGCCTGCCAATCAGACCCACAGCCTGGCTGTTCTCTTTCTAAATTACCACATGTACCCTAGGTGCATTTACCAATTGGTACTGGGCCACCTTATCAGACCCTGTAACTCAGGGCATAGGTGTACCCAGGGCTGCCAGGGGCTGCAGCATGTATTATGCCACCCCTGGCTGGCCTCTTAAATTTGACACAACTGGCTGCATGACAGCTGGGGCAAAGTCGTGTAATCACCCTTTGCTGTAGGTGTAGTATACCTATACCTAACCCTAAAATGGACACACAGATTCCTATCAGTCACTCCTATGGCAGGCCTTGACAATCCTGAAGGCAGAGTGCTTGGAATCGTGTGAGATGGTGCTCTGGCATGAGCTGAGCCTGTCTGCAGCTTGCGGAATCAAGTCCTAATAGCTGTTCCATGATATCGCATACCATATACTCTTAAGTGCATTATAATCCTCGCGGTTAAATGCTAACTTTGGTATTGCTTTATCAAAACATGTCGAGTAAGGTGTCATACGAATTGGAATACTAACCCCTCGCCAATTCTGGCGACTGGGTTAGCATTCCACCCTTCTAGAGGGACACGACATGTATGTAACTGTGAACCCCGGTTAAAGTTAACTGAAGCCTCAGCTCCACAAAATGGATGCTGCCACCACAGACACGAGTCTGACCTCCTGCTGCTGGGAGTCCTTCCAGCGAGGGAGGCCTGGACAAAGGGTTTCCTGTCCGGGGCGGTGCTAGCACCGTCCCAGACATGGTTTTGTGTATCCTGGGTAGGCAGGGCTTTTCAGGAAGGTGACTGCTGAGTGGCACCCCGGTGCTCACTACGCATAGGCCGGTCAGAACCAGTTCCAGGGGCACACCAGCCCCTGGCCTGGGGGAAGTCCGGCATGGCAGAGGGGTGTAACCACCCCCCTCCTAGTCCCACCCATAGGCAGGACCTAGTCACCGGGTCAGCCCCCTTTTTTAGTATAAAGATGGGAGCGGGCCCCCTGTTCAAATTAGATCATCTTTGGAATCAAGACACGACTTTCTGCGAAAGGACTTCAAGATTTCCTTCTTCAAGATTCTCCCTTGTGGCTAAGGAGTAGTCACCCTGCATCAAGCGGGCACCATCTTAAGAACACTGCGGTCTGCTGCAAGTCCTTCTTCACGAATCCGACGACCCAGCTCGACGAGATCCGGCTTCCCTGGCACCTCTGACCTCTACTCACCTCTACAGCAAAGCTGAGAACCGTGAGTGCGACGAGACCTCGAGGGACCGACGATCGCCAAGACTGCACGACTTCTTTGTAACAAGCCCACCGAGTCTTCCACTGGTGAGTGCTTTGGGGTCCGAGAAGCCCCAACCCTGAGCAGCCCCAGCACCGAAGATCAGCCCTCCAGCATCTCCACGATCTGCGTGGGGCCCTTCTGCTTTTGCGTGCTCACCGCGCTGTGTGGCTACTAGCCGGCTGGCTTGTGGCCTTCTTCACGACGCCCGACGACATCACTGCTGCTGGTCTGGTTGCTCCAGACTGGCCCTTGCTTCCTTCTTCAAGAGAGGCACCCCGGACCCTCCTGGTCCACTCCAGACGCCATTTTAGGTCCACCGCGTGGGCTTGAATTTGCCAAGGCTTTGTTGCCCAATCCTGGGTCCAGCGACGCCGACAGCTTCATCCATTGTGGGACAGATCGCTCCTCCATCCTGGTCGCCGACAACGCCTCCTGGCCCGTGAGATCTGCGATCACAGCGTCACCCACTCACCTTGTCGAGGTGGCTACTTTCCGGTGCCCTCCTGGTGCCCACTGACTACTGGCTAGTAGTCTCGAACTTGGTCCCCTCTGCTTTCAGGTGTCATCTTCCATCGATCCAGGCTTGGATCCACCGAACTTTCTTCACTGGTCGCCTGCCAGCAACTTCTTTCTTCCAGGCTCCTGGTCCGTCTACGAGGATTCCCGACGTCTTTTGAGTCCTATGCAGCTGCAGCCCCTGGGCTAGGTAACTTCGGCATTTCGGTGCCCCAGCATAGCCTCACTATCCAAGGGTCAGAATCCACTTTCGTTTTCCTCCTACCAGGTCGGGTTCGCCCGAGAACACTAACTTTGCAATTCCTAGCTACCATAGACTTTGTCCCGCATCTCGGGTGAGAGTGCACACACTGCACCCGAGTCCCCTGGGTCTCCTAGAGGTAATCTAACGATTCTATAGTCAAGTCCTAGCGATTCCAAAGCCTATTAGTACTGTACTTACCTGCTAGTAATTTCGCATTCCACTTTTCAAGTATATGGTTTTCCGTGCCCCTCGGGCATTTGTATATACTGTGCTAACTTAAGTATTTTTGTAAGAGTTTTGGTTTGTGCTTAGTACCCTGTCCTCATAAAGAGTACAGGGCTGTTGTGATTCTTAATAAATAACTGTTTATTTTCATAACACTTGTGTGGTGTCCTTTCACTGGGTATTCAAGGGGTATATGTGTGGTAAACAGCTGGCTTAACACGCCCTCTCGAGTCTTTAGCCTTAGACTGCTCGTATCCACGCTACTAGGATAGCTGGTCTATAAGGTTGACTTACAACCAATCATCAATAAGGGTTGCTGGACTGATACATAGTGTCCACTAGAATAGTGAGCACTGCATATCAGGCCACCTTCTCACAGACCTCCACTGGCTCCCCGTCAACAAGATAATAACATTCTGTCTCCTCACCCACGCACACAAAGCCCTCTATGACCTAGGACCCGAATGCCTCAACACGCGCCTGTCCTTCTACACCCCCACCCGCCAACTACGATCGTCCAATTAAGCCCTTGCCGCAATTTCGCGCATCCATAGATCCACCATGGGGGGAAGATCCTTCTCCTACCTTGCGGCCAAAACCTGGAATTCTCTCCCCACCCACCTCCGCCTTACACAGAACCACATCTCCTTCAGAAAGCAACTAAAAACGTGGATATTCGATAAGTAAAGTACAACCCCTCCTCAAGTGCCTTGAGACCCTCTGGGTGAGTAGTGCGCTATACAAATTTTGAACTTGACTAGACACACTCTCCGCTGTCGAACACCTACACTTCCAGATTCACACTGATCCCAAGACCACCCTTATAGGAACACTCATCTACAGACCCCCGGGCCCAGACACACTATTCAGCGAAACCATCACCGACCTCATCAGCCCGCACGCCCTAGCCTCACCAGAATACATCCTCCTCGGGGACCTGAACTTCCACCTGGAGAAAAACAACGACAACAACACCACCCCCCTACTCGACAACCTCGCCAACTTCGGACTCAAGCAACTGGTCAACACCCCCACCCACATCGCTGGCCACACGCTTGATCCTATCTTCTCCGCCAGCAACCACGTCTCCTTCAGCCACTCCACCGGACTACACTGGACCGACCATAGATGCATCCACTTCAACTTCTAAAATAATACATCCCACCACCGCACACAACAAATCCCCGTAGATGCTGGAACAAAATCACCACAGACCAGCTCATCTCATCGCTGAGCCAGAACCCGCCAGCCAACACCACTGACACCAACGACACAGCCAACAACCTCGCACAGTGGATCACCAACTGCACCGACGACCTTGCACCACTGAAGAACCCCCCAGGCATGACCGGCAACAGGAAAACTCCATGGTTCACAGACGCCCTCAAAGAATCAAAGAAATCCTGCCGAACCCTTGAAAAAACCTGGCGCCACGAACGTACAACAGAAAACATGACTGTCCTCAAGATCGCCACCCGCAAACACCTCCAGCATAACAAAACCCACAACAGCAAGGAACTCTTCAACATCGTCAAAGAGCTCTCCAACCCCAGCGTCAGCAACAACGAAATCACACCGTCACAAGAACTCTGCAACTCCCTCACCACGTTTTTCCACCGAAAGATTGCAGGTATACAAAACAGCTTCGGTCCCCAGACTCCACCTCCAGCCACTGAACCAGCGACCCCCAACACCACCCTCAGTGCCTGGACCCCCATCAGCACGGAAGACACCACCAACGTCATGAACTCCATCAACTCCGGCGCCCCCTTGCACCCATGCCTACATCATATCTTCAACAAAGCCGTCACCATCATCGCACCCCACCTCCGGAATGTCATAAACATCTCGTTCACGTCAGCCACCTTCCCCGATAGCTGGAAGCACGCAGAGATCAACACCATTCTGAAGAAACCCAAAGCGGACCCCAAAGACCTCAAGAACTTCTGCCCCATGTCTCTTCTTCCCTTCCCTGCTAAAGTCATCGAGAAGACTGTCAATAAACAGCTGACTGCTTTCCTCGAGGCAAACAACTCGCTCGAACCATCCCAGTCTGGATTTCGAGCCGACAACAGCACCGAGACTGCCCTCATCGCAGCCACCGATGACATCAGGACCCTGATGGACAACGGAGAAACAACTGCCCTCATCCTCCTGGACCTCTCGGCAGCCTTCGATACCATATGCCATCGCACCCTAATAACCCACCTCTTCAACACTGGGATCCAAGGAAAGGCCCTAGACTGGGTCACCTTTCCCTCTCCGAAGGAACCCAGAGAGTCCGCCTCCCTCCCTTCCACTCAGAAACCACCTAAATCATCTGCAGCGTACCCCAAGGCTCCTCACTCAGCCCAACCCTCTTCAATATCTACATGAGCCCCCTCGCCGCTATTGCATGCAAACACAATATCAACATCATCTCTTACGCCGACGACACCCAGCTGATGCTCTCCCTCACCAAAGACCCAGCCACCGCCAAAACCAACCTACAGGAAGGAATGAAAGACGTCTCAGAATGGATGAAGCTCAGCCACCTGAAGCTGAACTCAGACAAGACGGAGGTCCTCATCCTCTGACAATTCCCATCCGCCTGGGACGACTCCTGGTGGCCATCAGCACTGGGCTCCGCACCGACACCCTCGGACCACGCACGCAACCTGGGATTCATCCTGGACTCCTCGCTCACGATGACCAAGCAAGTCAACACTGTCTCGTCATCATGTTTCAACACAATGCGCATGCTCCAAAAGATCTTCCGGTGGATCCCCCCCGAAACCAGAAAGACGGTCACCCAGGCCCTCGTCACCAGCCGACTGGACTACGGAAACGCCCTATACGCCGGAACCACCGCCAAACTTCAGAAAAGACTACAACGCATACAGAACGCCTCCGCACGACTCATCCTCGACATCCCTCGCCACAGCCACATACCCACCCACCTGAGAAACCTGCACTGGCTCCCCATCAACAAGAGGATCACATTCAGGCTCCTCACCCACGCACACAAAGCACTCCACGACATGGGTTCTGAATACCTCAACAACTGCCTCTTGTTCTACACTCCCACCCGCCAGCTTCGCTCTTCCAGCCTCGCCATCGCCACCGTCCCACGGATTCGCAGAACCACCGCCGGAGGAAGATCATTCTCCTACCTGGCAGCCAAAACATGGATCTCCCTCCCCGCACATCTACGAATGACCCAGGACCATCTCACCTTCAGGAAACACCTCAAGACCTGGCATTTTGAGCAGTAGCAGCACCCCCCCCCCTTTTCCAGTGCCTTAAGACCCTCACGAATGAGTAGCGCGCTTTATAAGTGTTTTTGATTGGTTGATTGATTAATTGATATGCAGATGACTTAGTACTCATCAGCAGGACACCTATAGGACTACAACACCTGCTGGATACTACACTTTAATACTCAGACATCAATAGACTAAGCATCAACCAAGATAAAACAAAAGTCATGTGTGTAAACCAACAAAAAACAAAAACAAAGTATAACTAGCACCTGGCAAAAGTTAAACTTGAAGTCGTACAAGAATATAAATATCTGGGAGTCATGATTGATAGCAAAGGCAACTTCAAAGCACATTGCGAGGCAATAAAAAAGTGGGGATTAACAACAGCGATTGCACTAAGAAACTTGAAAAATACATCTGCTGGGCCAAGCTTTCTCCCTCTGACCAAGGTGATACAGGCCAAACATATTCCATCAATCACATATGGAAGCAAAGCTATGAGAGGGAGGGACGCGGAAACATTGAATGGCATTATCGCCAGAGCGCTGAGAATAATATATGGTTTGCTTGGATATACATCTCCTGTGCAAATGCGGCTCGAATTTGGGATACAAAGACAGGAGCTAGCCAGAAAAGGAGCTTTTGTTAAAACCTGGTTCAAGATCAAAAAGGGGCAGCCAGAAACATAAAACATCTACTTGTGGAGAGAAGTAGAAACCACGCAAACCTGCACAGCCAGACATTTTCTGGACACTGCACTTGATCAGCTGGGGTTATGGCAACTCTGGGCAACGTCGGGGACTATGGCAAGCTTTAAAAAAATTGTGAAAAACATTGTTAAAAAAGAGTCCATTTTGAAAGACAAAGCAGCTTTGGCGGAGCGTTCACATTGCTGGCTCACTATTCAATCTTACAGTAAAGCGACTCCTCAAGCTTATCTATTCGCCAACTTCTCTAAAGCCACAAAAGAGAAGTTTTTGAAATTTAGGTTAGGAGTATTACTAACAGAATACTATCTGCCACCTTGGTTGCGCCCGCCTAAGCAAGCAACGTGCCGCCTGTGCAGGGAAGGAGAGGAGGACATAGTCCACATCATTACCATCTGCCCTGAGCTGATGTGAGAACGCCAGTCACTTCTTAGACCCATTTTTAATAAAAACCAAATACGGACGTGCTGACAAGCAGTGCTTGCAAGCTTCTTAGGCGATGACATTCAATTAAGCTGCTACTCTGTAAAATTTTTAACTGCAGCAGATCTTCGATTAAAACAGCTATCATCGGATCATCGATGAAGCTGTACTGGAACAGAGATGGCGACGACCTGTCAATCCTTTGCGCTCACATCTGTGACTCTGATTTTAAGCATACAATTTATATGCATTGTTTTTTTTTGCACATACAAGCTCCAAAGAAAAATATCAAAAGGTTATTTAACCCTGTATAAACCAATGAATGTTGAGACGGGACTATGCACTACAAACATGCACTGATCACGGCCTCACGAACTGCTGTTTACCTCAACCGATAAAAATGAAGAAACAACACTACGGGTCATCAAGGTTGAGGGAGGGGACCCGCTACGTGATCTTAATGTGGGCTTTTTAATTGAGGTCATGTGCTTATTTTAAACTAATGTTTTATTGCCTATAAACGATGCTCATATATCTTTTTTGCAATGGTTTTAATTAACTGCACAATAAATATATACTTCTCCTAAACTTAAAGATTGGCAGAGAGAATTACACACTTAGTGTGACTTTTGTGGAATATTTACCATCTCCGTGGGATCCGAGATATTGACAATACATTGAGATGGTTAGTGCAGGGTGCTGTGCAGCACTTGAAGAAAGGGCATTTGAACAGCATCCACATGCTGTACCCTTTCTCAGTGGGTGATTAGTTTGAATGCACCTCCACTGTTTGTGAATATGTGCTGTCACTGTGAGCAGCTGCTGACGTCCACCTACAGTGGGTTCCATCATCACCAGCACTGCATCCATGCTGCTGAAGTCCTCCTGCAGTAGGTTACTTCTTCGCTGCCACTGTGAGCTGGCTGCTGAAGTCCACCTGCAGTGGGTTCCGTCTTTGCTGGCACAGTGAGCCAGCTGCTGAAGTCCACCTGTAGAGGTTCCCATCTTTACTGGTACTGCACACCAGTTGCTGAAATCACCTGCAGTGAGTTATGTCTTCACTGGCAGTGTGAGCCAGCTGATGAATGCACCTGCAGTGAGTACTGTCTTCACTGACACTATTAACCAGCTGCTGAAGTCTACCTGCAGTGGGTCCCTTCTTCACTGGCACTGCATGCCAGCTGCTGAAGTCCACCTACAGTGCATCCCATCTTTGCTGTCACTGTGAGCCAGCTGATGTAGTCCACCAACAGTGGGTTCTGTCTTTACTGGCACTGCACGCCAGCTGTTGAAGTCTACCTGCAGTGTATCCCAACTTTGCTGGCAATGTGAACCAGCTGCTGAAGTCCACCTGCAGTGGGTCCCTTCTTTACTGGCACTGTGAGACAGCTGCTGAAGTCCACCTGCAGTGGGTCCCTTCTTCACTGGCACTGTGAGACAGCTGCTGAAGTCCACCTGCAGTGGGTCCCTTCTTCACTGGCACTGTGAGCCAGCTGCTGAAGTCCACCCGCAGTGAGTTTTGTCTTCGCTGGCACTGCGAGCCAACTTTTGAAGTCTACCTGCAGAGGGTTCTATCCTTGGCTTGCTTTGCTTTGAGGTGTGTAGCCTCGATGTAGGAATTACCTGCCTCTGCCTTTTAGTGTTGCTTGACTTGTATTTGGAGCTCTAGCCCCATGAGACTCCATCATTATTTTGTTTTATTGTAGTTCATAAGAAGATTGCTTTTCTGCATGAAATATTTTAGATTTATCTGAGGTTTGCTTCTCCCATTTTAATTCTATTTGTTTTAATTTCCTCAATAGGTGCTTCTTCTGCATAGTTTGCTAGTCTGATCTTACATTCCTTTCAGCAATTCCTCCTTCTATTTCTTTATTAGGTGTAGTGTATGCCAAGACCCTTCGATGGTCTAAAATATGTAAGATTGTATGCGGCTTTCAGCCGCCTCTCTTTATCCTTCGGTCTGTTGTTTTATTCACATTTTGCTTCTGCGCTCTCATCATACTAATTGGAGCACTGGGTCAGCAACTGGATAACTTCCCTTTGAGTGACTGCATTTTGGTCTCTCACAGTGAGCACATCCACACATAATGTAGTCCCCTTCAGTGTTTTTGCTTACTTTATGATAACTTTAGTGATACCTGTTTGTTTAGAGCCTGATGTGATAGCAGGATGATTCCGATACATATTCCATCTTTGTCAGATCCCATATCCTGCCAATGCTGTTTGAAATACCTTTTGCAGTGTTTTAGTTTTTTGACTGCTGTTCTTTGACAACATATCAGATTGTGGTAAAAGAGAAAGGTCCAGAGATCCTGGGTCTGGATATGAATCCCTAATGTTTTGAAGGAGTTTTGCTCAAGGCTCTGGACCTTTTCAGCCTCAAAAGGAACAAGTGAAGAGAGGGTTGTGGGCATGTGTTCCTCCTTTCCAAATACATATATACACACCTGTCAATAGGTTAGTACCTTTGAAGGTTGCACAGTGCAAGTAGGTTGGAGTGAAAGTAATTCTTCTTATTTTTCACTTAATTGAGTCCATTTCACTCATTATAATTTTTTCATAGTAAACATTGTAAGAGAGAGAGAGAGAGAATAGCCGACACGTGTTTCACTCCGTGTGGCAAGTAAGGCCAGGGCTTTCTCAAGGCTATTTATATTATTCAAGAGAGACAAGGTATCAGCATCAGTTTCATACATTTTCAAGAATTGTAGCATGACATTGAAAAAAACATCCAAATTTGAAAAACGTTTCAATATAGTTTCTCATAACCGGGTAAATCTGCTACACGTAGCGGCTGTTCTCTCTCTCTCTTACAATGTTGACTATGAAAAAATGATCATGAGTGAAATGGACTCAATTAAGTGAAAAATAAAAAGAACTACTTTCACTCCAACCTACTTGCACTGTGCTACCTTCAAAGGAATTAACCTATTGACGGGTGTGTATATATGTATTTGGAAAGGAAGAACACATGCTCACAACCCTCTCTTCAACATTCCAGATTGTGTCTATTTGAATCTGTTATTAAGTTTTCTGTATTAAGTTAACGTCTTTATACTTGCTTGTTTGTTTCTTTTTTTACTTTCTTTTTTCATCTTTTCTTTCTTGCTTCCTTCTTCCTTCCCTTCTCTCTTTCTCTCTTTATTTCTTCCTTCTTTTATGTTTGTTTCTTTGTTTCTTTTCTTTTTTCTTTCTTCCATTCCTCCCTACCTCCCTACTTTCCTTGTTTCCTTTCGCCCTATTGTCTTTCTTACTTTCTGTCATTCTTTCTTTTTTTTGTTCTCTTTTGGTTTTTTTCTTTTGCTCCTTCTTTCTTTCGGTGTTCTTTCTTTCTTTCTTTCTTTCTTTCTTTCTTTCTTTCTTTCTTTCTTTCTTTCTTTCTTTCTTTCTTTCTTTCTTTCTTTCTCTCTTCCTCCCTCCTACCTTTCTGTTTCCTTTTTCCCTCATTTCTTTCTTTCTTTTTTTTCTCTCCTTGGGGCATATTTATATTAAAATGGCGCACTGCCGCAAGTAATTGTGCTGCACTGAGCTGCGTCATTTTCAAAATGCAGGAATGCCCCGTATTAGCAAGCATATGGCGCATGCTAGTGCTCATTTGTGTTGGCACTAAACAAGCTGCCTAGCGGCATTGCACCATGGTGCAAGGACACGTTCTGCACACAAACAATAATTAATGACGTTTTGCTCCTATTTGCTGCAGAATGCAGCACAGCTATAAAGAGCAAAGAATGAGGACAAATAAAAGTATTTCTCCTTGTTCCTCCACATTAACGCCTCCTATTAAAAGGTGTTAGTTTTTGGTGCTGCCCTGGTTTACACACCCTTGTAATTTGACAGCAGTATTAAAACCCATGGGTATTGCTGGGAATGCCCACAGCAACACCTATTTCATGTTATTTTTCATAAGGAAACTGCATTGCAGCGGGCCATTTCTGCAAGTCTGGGTTAAGCCGGGCAAAGTGGCTTAGCACAGCTGTGTAAATATAGCATAGCATAGAGCAGCACCGGAGCGTTGGAAAAATTGATGCTTCAATGGCACTAGGAGCTTGTAAATATACCCCCTTGTTAGTACTGAATAACCATCATGATCTTACAAAATAGATGTTTGCCAATAATTATATACTTGTTAATCATTTTCTATACATTTGTTTTTAGCGAAACATGGATTGAGAAGCAGAGCATGGTACAACGAAAAGTCAAACAAGTTTGCAAATGTGAAATCGACAGAAGTGACCCTTTGTCTCCAACTGTTCTGCCCCAGGCTGACTGTCTGCTCCTGGTGCACTCTTTGGATTTCTTTGCCAAAGATAAGGAGACCTTCTGTGATGGTTTGAAAAATCTGTCATCACTGTTGAAATGCAGAGGACACCTAATAATGATTGCAACCCTTGAGACAACGTTTTACATGGTGGGAGATGTGAAGTTCCCTTATCTCTGCTTCGATGAGGAGTTCCTGAGGAACGCCCTCACGGATGCTGGTTACGTCATAGAGGAGCATCACAATTTTAATCGGAAAGTGCAATGTTTGTATGATGTCATGGATTACACTGGTGTTATCATTTTCAAAGCACGCAAGGAAAGAGATTTTTAGTCTACAGGTAGAAGAAGTGTGAATCGGAGAGAATGCTGATGTAGAGATCAACTGTTACCTGCATCAAATTTCTTCAGTTGCTTTTTTCAATTTTCTTTAAAGCTGTTATACAATACTGGCAAAGGCTAAAAATGTTCTGTAAGCTGGACACACAATGTTAAGTTACAATAAAGTATACAAACAGCACTCATGCAAATGTAAATGTACAGGAATTTATATAGCGCAAATCACCAACCGGTCTCTAAGCGCTTGCTTAGGGAACCCGTCCTGGTATTCCCCTGTGAGATAATCCCGGCAGGGTATCCACAAGGTGAAAGCCAGGCGAGGGGCCGTTGTGGAGATTAAGCAAGCTATTGCCCAGAGTTGCAGAGTGTGAACCCGTGAATCGAGTAGGCACCGGAGCGAGAATTGTCGAGTCCATGGACATTTTAGGGCTCAAGACCCCTCCGAGCCAGGAATTGAACCCTGGCCCCGGGCTGACCTCTGCTTCCAGGTCTGCCTCCTCTAACCAGTGAGCCACACTTCTCCACAAGAAGACTCAGGTGTCTGGACATACATCCACTCAATAACCCTTGATGTGCTTCTATCTCGTGCTACACATTCTTTCCTAAAACACTCTTCACAAGTTGTGGGATCTTAGAAAGTATCAAAGAAAAGATCTGACTTCTCCCTCAATCACCAGAGAGCTGTGAGCTCAGATTACCCTTTTTAATGGCCACACGCATCAGTTTGCCCTATAGATGGTGTTCACTTAGTCTCCCCAGGAAATTATGCTTTCCTTCTTATTAAAACTAATAGAGTGAACATTGCATAGTTGGAAATGCGCATCTGTGGTCAAGCGTTCTTGGCACAGTGGGCCGGTGTCGGCCTGCTTTGTGACGGCTATCTACCATGAACTTTACTGAGTGAATCAAGTTTCTCCATTAGTATTTGTAATTTGGCTCTCTCCCGAGTATTTTCTGAAATCATTGCGTCAGATAGTGCAATTTAAAGTCCAGTTGTCATGTAAATTTGGTAAAATGTCATAGGTTGTTAAGGTGGACTCGTGAAAGAGCCCAACCCTTCCATGCGTAATCCTGGCAGGGATGTATGGGGTTCTCCCACCCCAGAAGCGCTTGAGAAACTGGTTTCAAATATGCCTTTGTTCCATAAAAGTAGCCTCATAAAATATGCAGGATGTTTAAAAAAATACAGCTTCTCATGGCTTATCCTTTTTTATTGTATCTTTTGTCAATTCTACATTTTATTCCCTTGAATTTATTTAAGTATGACGCTAGCCAAGACTTTTCGACTTTATAAAAATTGTGTGCATAATAAACTTACTTAAAGGGGTATTTAGAAACATTTCTTCATCCATTGGTCTGCTGTTGTGTCATTCACGAACAGCATTCAGCCCACTTCAGCGACTGCTTAACTTCACTTTGAGTGAATGCATTTAGGTCTTTCAAATCAGCACATCTACACACAAGGAGGTTCCCGTCAGTGCAAGTGTGTTTGTTGTTACTTTATTGTTATCACATCAGTGTTGCCTTTGTTTGTAGAGCCTGATGTGAGAGCAGGATGTTTTCATTAGATGAGTAGCACAGGCCACATTCCAGCCTTTTCCATTCCTGTTTCCTGCCAATGCTGTTGTAAATTCCTTTTGAAGCACAGTTTGTTTATTTGACTGCTACAAAACAAAAGCTTCCCTATTATACATGTGAATTCATAATTTTCTTTCATTCTTTCTTCTTTTCCTTCCTTCTATCTTCCTATCTTTCTTTCTTTCTTTCTTCCTATCTTTCTTTCTTTCTTTCTTTCTTTCTTTCTTTCTTTCTTTCTTTCTTTCTTTCTTTCTTTCTTTCTTTTTTCTTTCTTTCTTTCTTTCTTTCTTTCTTTCTTTCTTTCCTTCTTTCTTTCTTTCTTTCTTTCTTTCTTTCTTTCTTTCTTTCTTTCTTTCTTGCTTTCTTTCCTTGCTTTCTTTCCTGAGTTTTTCTTTTCTCCTGCTGTGTTGATTTAAGCAGTTATTTTCAGCTTTCTTTGTTTCCTTCTTTCTTTTCTTCTTCCCTTCCCTCTTTTCTTTTTCTTTCCTCTTTTCTTTTTTTATTTCTTCCCATCTTTCTTCTTTTCTTTTTTCTTCCTTTCTTTCTTTTTTACTTGTTTCTTTTAGTTCCTCCTTACTTCCTCCTTTCTTTCTTTCTTTCTTTCTTTCTTTCTTTCTTTCTTTCTTTCTTTCTTTCTTTCTTTCTTTCTTTCTTTCTTTCTTTCTTTCTTTCTTTCTTTCTTTCTTTCTTTCTTTCCCTCTGTCTATAATTCTTTCATTATTTCTTTCTTCCCTACTGTCTCTCATTCGATATTTCTATGAGGGGAATTTCTAGAATTGTGACTTAAAACCCGACTTTACCATTAACGAGGATTTTAAACCGCAATGCATTTGAGTGTAAATGTAATATTCCTACTTGCTCCCAATCAAAACTTAGCACTTACTAAATTTAATAAGATACTATTATTCTATGGGAGAGGTAGGCTTTACAGCAGTGAACATTTTATTTCCCTACCAGGACATGTAAAACTTTAAAATAAATGTCCCACTTTTTAAATGCAATGTACCCTATAATATGTGTTCTTTGGGGCTTACGTTAGGCATTGGCAACACCAATAGGTCTCAGCAATACTTGACCTCTTAGTTTTTTGGAGTTGTCAATGTGAGTGTTTTTTATCCATATGTTTGTGATGTTGCAGCTATGTCATGTGTGCCTGTGTTGAAATGTGTGGTATTAGTTATTACTGCACTGTTATGGCATGAACCAAAGGGGAGAAGCGATAGGAAGTTGATGTGGCAGCCAGCAAATGGCAAGCCTATCTGCAGGCTGAAATAGATATAGCATGTCTCACTTTAAGACAGTGTATGCATGCCATCTAGAGCCCAGACCTAAAAATGCAATGTTACTATTCTACTTAAAGTGCTCCTCTACCAAAAAAGCTGAATAAGAGACTTATATTTTAAAGTTTTCTCTAAACTCCACCGTCTCCCACATTTCCTTAAAGTTTCACTTACATGGTAAATCTATAGACGCAGCATGACCATTTAATACATAGGCAAGTCAAACAGCAGAAGAGATGCCACAAGTAGTACGTCACATTACAAGTCCTTCTCAATGGAAAAAGAGTGTTACACCCTAAAGAACAGTCTCAACAGTCTCTGTACCCTCACTGTCTAATCTCGCAGAAAATGGGATGAGACTGTTTTACTTTACATCATGATGAGTCAGTCTTAAAGTAACAATGTAAAACATTGTTAAATGCTGCTTGAAATGTTGCTATTAACATCATGTGTGCTTAAAGAGTGTGATCAATAAAGTTAACTTGTAAACCTGAACTACCAGTACGACAATGCCTCAAAATGGGCAACAGTGGATACTGAGTATAGTGTTTGTTTTATTGATAAACTGTGTGATTACTTAAAATCTATACAGTATAAGATACAATGAACTACAATAAAATGCAATGAAATACCCCCCCCCCCTTTTTGGCCAAAACCAAGTAAAACCATTAGTGCAACTATATAGTTACAAAACTAACTGTGTTAAATACAATTGTCCAATCAGGGTTCTATTAAAAGAATAAAAGTTTTGATTTCTCCATGAGACCACGCCTGCTAGAGTCTGAGAGGCGTATAGAAGTTCGACATCATCAGTTGCGCTGCGGAGACAGTTGACAGTGGGTAGATTCTGCATCAGACCCTTAGCTGACCCAGATTAATTGCCTCAGTCCGATGGTTCCAATTACTTTTTGACGTCTCCCTGAGTTAACTGTAGGCTGACAACTTTGGGGCGATGGGGAAAGCGCTAAGCCCACTGTCGGGGCCCATCAGAGCAGTAGCCTTTTATTGGAAATCGAGTGCCATTTTATCTTGATGGATGAACTTGCCGGCCCTGGCTAATAAGCAGGTCGTGGTTTCTGAGAAACACCAGTCCGAGGCCTCTCTGCATGTCTATGGCCCAGGTTCTGTAATGCCGGACGCAGCAATCGCTGTCGGTCGCTAGCCAACTTTGTGCAGCAACATAGCAGATGTAGCCAGGATTCTCTGCGATAGTTGCAAAGTCGGCAAGCAATGGCTCCGTCCGTTCGTGCCCAATTTGGGTTAAAATCTGCGATCCTGAGGGCCAAAAGGTGCATAAACAAAATTTTCTGTCTTGCATGGGTTGTTAATGAGTCTTGCAGTTATGGTTGGGGTTTGCCGGGGATATAGGACTTGTCAAGGGCCAGAGTTAGTGGGTTGTGCCGGAGCGAAGAAAGGTCAAGCTCAAAAGAGATGGACTGGACTTGGCACTTAACGGCTTGGGTCCAGGCGGAATATGGATTTTCGTGAAGATACAGGCTCCTTCCCTTGATTTTCAGAACTTCAATGGCTAGTTCCACCTTGGAGTGCCATGGGGAGCCTGCATCTCCAAAGATGGTTTTTAGGAAGTGCTTTAAGGTGTTTTCGGGCGGTTTTAGTACTCTTATATAATATTTTAGCAAATCCCCCAGTAGTGCCAATTCTGGTCGTTTCAGGCCTATTTCTAGTCTTAGCCTATTGTTCCCTGCCTGTCTAGGGGCCCGTCAGAAGTTTAACTGCGGTGGCCCTCTCAGATACCCATATGCCCAGGTAGTTGTAGAATGGGGCCGTGGTGATTCAGTGCTCCCCCAGGGACCATGAAGCTTTTGTTTTGTGAAGGTATTTGCCAAAGATTACTATTTTAGTTTTGCTCATGTTGATACATAGCTCATTATCCTTGTTGTAGGTGGCAAGACTATTTAAGGCTCTTTGAAGCCCTACCCTGGTGTGGTCCATTATTACTGTATCATCTGCGTACTGGAGCGTTCCCAGGACCAGCTTCCCCTGTCTAGGCGGTGCTAGGTTGTCATCTTTCAGAGCTTGGCCCATGTCCGCTGTGTACAGATTAAAAAGTAGGGGGGCCAAGATGCACCCCTGCTTTAAACCAGAGTTGGTGGCAATTCCCCACCAATACCCAGGTCCCCTCATAAAGTGCTTTTATGCTTTTAGGAGGGCTTTGGGGAGCCCCCAGGTCTCTGGTTTTGCCCAAGGCTGGCTTCTGTTCACTCGGTCAAAGGCCGTAGAATAGTCTATAAAGCAACAGAACAGAGGCAACTTATTCCTCGTGTTAGCCTTCTTCGCGAGGTACGTGAGCGCTATGATGTTATCCAGAGTGGAACTGTTAGCCCTAAAGCCAGTCTGTGAGGGCGGAAGAATGCCATTCCTGTCCACCCAGGTGTCCAGGTCCTTTAAGAGAAGGTGGGCATATGCCTTAGCTTCAATGTCAAGAAGGGCTATGAGTCTGTAATTAGCCGGGTTCAAGCGATCGCCTTTTTTATGAATGGGGAATAGGATTGAGCCTTTCGAGGAAGTTGGCAAGATTACGGATGCAAATGAGTGGTTGTATAAAGGAGTACGTTTGGTTGCAAAGAAGGCTGGGGCGGTCTTAAAAACCTGGGCAGGGATCCCGTTAGGGCCCGGGGCACCGTCAGTTATGATGGCCTTGATGTGCTTTACTATCTCCGCCTCTGAAAATTTTCCGGGTCGGGTCGGTCTTAGTTCTTCTGTCGGGTGCTTTCAGTTTTGATGGTAGCGGCTGCCGCTTTGGACCACGTGGTTTTGCAGGGAGTTGGCCGATTTGGCTCACTGGTATACAGCCCCTTTGCATACTGTTCCCACACTTAGCCTGTAACACTGTTTTCCTTGTATGCGCCTCCAGATGACAAGCTGTTGATATAGCGCCAGAGCTTGCTGTTGTCTTTTTCATTGAATAAGAAAAACACTGTCAGCCAGTTCTGTTCGGTCAGCTTTCTTTTCAACTCCCAGATTTTCTTTTTGTAATTGGCTCGCAAAACGGCAATGGGGGCGCCCCTGGCAGGTGGAAGCCTTTCTTTTTTGCCCTAGCTGCCTTGTTGAATGCATGCTTAATCTGTCTCAGGCTCTGCGTTTATAGGTGGCATGGCCTGGTGTTTTTTTGGCTGCTTCTTGGTTGATGAGTGTTACCCAGGCACTTCAGTATATCCTTGGTCAGTGTTTCTCATAGATGTATGGTGTTCACACTGTCTTGTGGCCTTGGTTCTGCCAACCCGTTGGCTACATATACCAAAAGTCTATGGCTGAGATTGGTCGACCATTTCATTCTTTAGAGGACTAGATGATGTTCTTCGCCTGTGGTCGTACCAATTACTTCGTGGGGGTCCACCTGTTCACGTGTCAGATTGAATATGGCATGGAGGGGCCTATGGTTGCTTTCGACTCTATTATCCGCTGTGAAATTGCAAAGTTTGTGAGCCAGTCCTTCATTGGTAGAGATATAATCTATAGTGGAGACATTCCTGAAAGTCGGATTAGCGATCCATGCGGGGTGGCTCATTTTATGAGTCCCGTGGGTGGATTGCAGATTGTAGTTTGCTAGAAGTTCAATCAATGGGGCTGACTTCTTACTTGGGGGTGCCACAGGGATCAGGTCAGGCCTCTCAGGTTAAAGTCACCCGCTATTATTACATCATGGTGCAAGCGGCTTATTAGTAGGTCTTCCAGAGCGATGGTAAGTGATTCCAAGGCATGAGGGGAATGAAGTTTTGCTGGGTTGAGATAGCAGTTGATTATTAAAAGCGGGCGGGGTGTTTGATCCGCTCTCAACCCTTCTATTGTGATGGCTTGCAGTTCGGATGACTCCAGATTTGGTTTTTTTACATTAAATTTGCAGGCATGGCTTACGAAGATGGAAAGAGCCCCTGACGGGTGACCAAAGATCGTCCATTTGGTGGCTGATTTAAAATGTTCGTAAAAGCCAGCTATTGGGGTCGATGACCTTGCCCAGGTCTCCTGAATGCTCAATATATCCTCCTGTGTAAGGTAATCAAGAGTGGTCATGTCCCTGGAAATATTATTTAGCCCTGCGATATTCCATGAGATGATGGTTAGCTTGCGTTCTTGGCCCCTTGATGGATTTACGCGTGCTCTGTTTACATGGGTGTAGGCAGGGTCAGGATCCCTGTCTCCATGTGTCCTCCATGTGAGCCAGTCCTTGCTGAGGCCGCTGCACTCTATACTGAGTATATAAAGTGGAAACAAACAAAGGACTTTGTAAACTACCTTGACCAAGAACGTAAAATTTGAAACATTTAGGAAGAGGAGAGCTTTGTCCAAATAAAGAGCTGAATTGACCGAGGTGTGTGCTACGTATTGATAGTTTGTTTGAATATATACACCAAGGTCTATTCAATGTTTGATTGGGTGAATGAGTGTCTGTATGGATGATTTAGTGGATGTGTGAGTGACACTATAAGTTAGTGATTTAACATGTTTTAGTGAATTTATGAGTGATTGACTAATCTGTGTGAATGTGTGTATCAGTCAGTTAGTTGGTGTGTAAATGGCTGCATGGGTTGGCAAGTGGGTACATGAGTGTCTATATGAGTTATTGATTAGTTGTCTGAGTACCTGTATGGGTGCCTGAGTGTCTGTGTGGGTTAGTGAGGGTGTATGTGACTCCCAGCATAGATATATGAGTGGGTGAATCCCTGGATGTATGGATCCATGAATGAATCTGTGAGGGACTGTATGGCGAGTGGGTGTGTGTATGGCTGTGTCAGAGAGGGAATGAATGTCTCAGTGGTATACGTGTAAGTAACTGATTATGTGAAAGGCAGTATATGTGAGGGTTGAAGTATATGAGTATCTGCATGTGTGAGTGAATGATTGTGAGTGTGGCTATTTGGGTGAGCGTGTGCTTTTGTCAGCGACTGTAAGGAGAGTAAGTATTTGTTAGTATATATGAGTAGTGAGTGAGTGTGTTTCTGTATGGGCACTACAGTGACCTCGGCGGCTATTTTTACTGAGTTTGAGGCTGCCTACCTGACAATTTCACAGCTCCTGATTCAGGAGGAGTAGGAGGGTCTGATCTGACCTGCAGGTCTGCTGGAGTTGGAGCCGGGTCAAAGGTGTAGGCACGTGCGGTTGCAAACCCGGTGTTTTACCGATTTTGACCGCACAAGCGCCGCATCCCGAGCCAGGCAGGTGGAGAGCAGATCTTGACGACGGGTGGAGGACAGCCTGCGAGCTGTAAGCTCGTGAGTCGAAATACGTGGGTGGGCAGCGCATGAGATACCGATCTAAGAGAGAAGACCGAGGAGCCCATGAGCTCAGCTGGCAGGGTAGCAGCAGCGGCAGCAGCAGCTGAGAGTTCGAACCATGGTGGAGAAAACCAGTGGAGGCATAAGGAAGCTGAGAAGCTGGGAAGCAGAGGAAGCAGAAGAAACAGAGTAAGTTGAGGAGAGCTGAGGTAGGAGGAGGTGGACGGGCAGGAGGGGAGAGGAGAGCTCTTTAACCCATACCCACGCCCTACCTCGCTTAACTCTTACCTTGCTATTGCCTCGCATTGCCCCACAAAAACTATTAAATCTGTCAAAACTGCCAAAACTGCCAATAAAGGTGCTTGGGCTTTGTTTGAGTGTACTGTACACACCAAGGCGTGTTCTGCAGACTTGAACAGGCGGTGTTGAATAAAAGGCAACGTGGAATAAATGAGCTACAAGTTAATGAAAGCCCAGTTGTCCTACAAGTTGGGACATTCAATCAGCTAATAACGGACTCACCTTGGCATAGGAGCTCCCAGATCTTCACTCCTCTAGTCAAGTTTGAATTGTTTTCAGCGCTCTGCCATCGCTATAACACTGCAGATATACTTAGAGACGTCAACAGTGAAATCATTGAAATTGCAGACTGTGGGAATAGCCTGTCCACGTTTTGCGGTCAGCCAGCCAAGCCAGCCAAGCCGTGAGCGAGGAGTAGAGGAGCAGAGCGGGCTCTGGGCTGCGAGTTGTGGGCTGTGAGCTGCCTGCGGTTGTGCAGGCGTAGGCATTGAAGAACAACGCATGTCGCAGGGGAAATTCACCACCAGAGAGCCGGAGAGTTGCAGAGTTGCGGAGTGATGAGCCGGGACTGGGTGGCTTGGTCTCCTGCTTGTTCTCCCGCTTGGTTCCCTGCCTGGCCCCCTACTTCTGAAGCAAGGCCCTGCCAGATTGCTTGCTTGCCTTGGACCTCGCTTATTTTAATCTGTAGTCAATAGATAATGAGATCAGGCTAACAGTGAGGGGCGCTGCCTAAACCTCAATCGAAGCAACGTCAAAAGAGTGAGGAAAGCATTGATGCTTGTGTCTCTATAATGGAGTGTACAAATGATCCAACTAAAATGGCAGTTTCCTCTATAAACCCTTGTCAAGACTGCAAAAATCTAGTTCATGTTACTCAGCCGTCTATTAAGAGTTTTTTTAAGTATCATCAAAACCAGTACCAAAAACAACAAAGAAATAAAAATAATGAGACTGTTAATGATCGTGTAACACCTTCATCACCCTCATCATCAACAAGTGTATAAAGATTTCACCCTTGTGCAATATTACAATCTAAGTTGTCTTAAAAAATAGAGGAATTAAAAGATGGAGGTAATTGTCAAGATAGGATCAAAAATTGCGGTTCGGAAAAGGAGGAAGTGCCGTTAACCCTTAAATCACTACCAACATATTTTGGTCAGTTACAGACAAAAGCCTAAATCCATTTGCAGGACTCTGTTACACAATCCGTTGTGATATCTACGGCTGACGAACTTTCAGCAATTAGACAGGAAGAGCTTTGTAAATTGCCGGCTAGTAGCCAAAAAGAGATCGGATCAGTGATTAACATCTCCTCAGGCTTGGATCAGAACGTAAGCGATGAGGTCTTTATGCTAGACTACATCGCTGATGAGTCCGAAACCAAGAGGGGGTGTCAAATATCAATACCAGCGATAGCTGAATTAGCATCGAGTCCAAATGGGCAATTTGATAAATCTGGCAATGCAAGGCCTTTTAATTTGAACCAGTCAAGTATATTTTTGGAGAACAGTTTTATCATTAATAAATCATTACAGGTTCCAGGTACAGTTAGTGCTGAAAACGTTCCCATCTTAAATGAGTAAAGTAAACCCACACACATAGTTCTAAAAAATCAGTTTAACTCAGTGGATCTATCTTTATTTCCTAAATTTGATGGGAAATTTCAAGTTAGATCTGATGATATAGAAAATAACACTTCTAGTCCTGAGCGTGGAATATGGGAGTGTTTACTCCACACTATGGATTCAATCACTAATGCTCTTAATTTCCACTCGGATACATTTAATATCCAGGTAGATATTTTAAACACATTGGCTTCCCATGTAGTAGGGATAGATGCAAAACTTTTCCAATTGACCAAATTGATTACCAAAGTCCAATTGGATAAAGAGAGTCAATTAATAACCTGTACTTGTGCACAACTGATTGACAACATTTCAGATCTACCGTCAATCGTTAGCTCTATGGTACAGGAAGTAAAACTGATGTCAGGTCGGATAGCTCAAGGAAAATTAATTAATACTAATGAAGATAACATTAAATTAACTGTGGCAAAGAATACTTCAAATTATCCAGTTCAATCTGGATTGATCACCATAGAAAAATCCGCAATTTCACAAGAAAATATGAATAGCAGAAATAGTAAAACATCGATACGGATGAACAATCTGTGAATGATGCCATCAATTTGAAAATATCTAAGGTATCTCAATTTAGCTCTAAAAGTATTAAATCTAAGGATAATTTGATGGTTGATGAGGTGAATACGATCTGTCCTGAGGTAAATCATGCATTCATGCGCGCTAGCGGAATTCCGCTCCTGCGCTGAGATTTTTAAAAACGCATGTTACTTGATGAGCTGGGCTCGTCATCAGCGTGCGAGGAGGCTACGCCATGACGAGCCCAGCTCGTCATGAGCTTGGAAGGGGTTAAGTGTCATTAGAAACTCTGAGGCGAATACGACCTGTCCTGAAGCAAATCAAGCATTAAGCGTTATTACAAACCCTGAGATTCTGTCCAAACGGGCAAGAAAAAGGTTAAGGAAAACCCACAATAAAATATCACAGGAAAAAAAAACTCTCAAAGCGGTGGTAATTAAAGATCCTAATGAGCCTAAAGAGTCTGATATGAAAGCCCTGCTTCCAATTTTTAGATCTGCGGAAGTACCTGTGGTTAATCCAAAGGAAAAACAAAATGGACAAACCATTAATACTCCCATCCATGATGTGTTTAATGTCAGTATGTGACCTAAAATTTCTGTTCCATTGAAGTCAGAGGTTACTGCACATGAAGAGTCTCCTAAAGAATCGGTTGATCAACGTGGAGAACAAAATACCTTCACTGAGAAAATTGTAAATAATGTTAACCATCAATGTCATAATAATACTCAAATTGATCAACCATGTTTTCATGATCAAAAGATATTAGAAGCCCATGTATCAAGTCAAACAACAGCCCCTGTCTCGGCTCTTATTATTGGGAAGAGGGATCCAAGTGGTTCCAAAAATAAGGAGGAAATAGAGGCCTCTAATTTTTTGTACGAAATGAAGAAAGTAGTCTTTTACCCTCAGTATACTACAAGAGGCCCTTATGATATCTTGAACCGTGGAAATATTCTGAAATTACTGAATGCAATTGTATATTTGAAGGAGGTAACATCAGATGATTTGGAATCAGTGGAGTTTTAGAAAGATTGTAATAATTTTTATAATGAAATAACTGTTACTACTTGGCAAAGCGATGCCATTGTCAGTAAAATAATTGCTAACAATAATCAATTTCAGAAATGGGGCATCAAAGTTTGAAGAACTCATGGGTCTCTGTTGATTCCTAGTAACTCACCTTGCAGCCGGTCTTAAAGATTTGTGAACAAAAAATAGGTCCGGAACCACATTTTAGAGTACTGAAAAGTGCCATTAACAAAGCTGAATTCTGTTGTGCGTTATTAAGATCAGGAGTTGCCAACCAGATCTACGAACATGTGAAGAGTTAAAGAAAGCAACCAATCCGATTGAGGATTAGAATTGGCTTTTGTCAATATTGACAAATGGAAACTCTGTGAAGAAAGACTGATGCCGGCTTTCCCTTGAAAAAGTACTAAAACCTTTCAAAATCTGTTCGTTATCTTATCTTATCTTAAAGGAGTTTTCTATAGCGCTCTGTCACCATAAGTTTCCTGGTGCTGATTGGGTGCTGAGAAGTGTGGAGGAGGGGAGCTAGCCAGACTGTGTGAAAAGACGGGTTTTCAAGAGTTTTCTGAATTTCAGAAGGGAGTTGGAAGATTTAAGCGAGAGGGACAGCGGGTTCCAGAGTTTGGGATCCAAGTGAGCAAATCTACAGCCACCAAATTTTTTGAGCTTAATTGGGGGTGCAGCTAAGAGTTGGCGATGAGAGGACCGTAAGTTACGTACCGGACAGTAGGGAGTGACTAAGGCTTTAAGGAAGGCGGGAGAAGTTCCAAACACAGCTTTGAATGTCAGGCAGCCGATCTTGAACGCAGCCCTCTGTTCGACCGGCAACCAATGGAGTTTGCGGAGTAGTGGTTTCGCAGACTGCCACTTTGGGATTTTATGGGCCAGTCTAGCCGCCTGGTTCGGCACAATTTGAAGCCTGTGTAGAAGATATTTGGGTAGGCCGTGGTACAGAGAGTTAGAGAAATCCAGGCGGGAGAGCACCAGGGCAATCAGAACTTGTATAAGGGCCTCAGAAGTAAGGAGATGGGAGACTTTCCTGATTTTCCTTAGCTGAAACATGCAAGATGACACAACAGCACCCACCTGAGGCTTAAGGGAGAGCTCTGTGTAAATTATAACCCCAAGACTCTTTGCTGACTTCGCCGGAACAGGCGGGGAGCCAAGCTCCACCAGCCAGAACTGGGGGCCCCAGTAAGTGGGGCTGTTACCCGGGAGGATTAGCTCTGTTTTCCCCGGGTTTAGCTTGAGCTGGTTAAGGTTCATCCATTTCTGGATGTGTAACATAACCGCTTGACAGTCAAGAGCTGCATTAGGAGTGTTAAGAGGGAAAATAATTTGCAGATCGTCTGCATAGTTGAAGACGGTGATGTCCCACCTCTTCAAAGACTGGATGAGCGGTTAGAGATAAAGATTGAAGAGCAGAGGGGACAGGGATGATCCCTGGGGCACTCCGCAGGTGGATAATTCCTTAGCGGCCATGAAGGGGCCTAGACAAACCGCCTGGGTTCTATCCGCCAAGAAAGATTTAATCCAGGCGAAAGCCAGGCCCCGAATGCCGGCCTGTTCAACACAGTGGAGAAGGATGTTATGGTACGCCATGTCGAACGCCGCCGAAAAGTCCACTAAGACAAGCGCCTGAGGGGACCCTTTATCAGCATTGCGCCTTAGAGAATCCATAACTGCCAAGATCACAGCCTCGGTGGAGTGGGCAGGTCTGAAGCCGGCTTGATTAGGTTTGAGGTAGTTGGAACACTCGATAAACTGGGAGAGGCAGCTGGTGACGTGCGCCTCCAGGAGTTTGGATAAGTAGGGCAGAAGAGAGATAGGCCGGTAGTTGGCAAGGTCCTCAGGGTCAGCTCCGGGCTTTTTCAGCAGGGGTACTTGAACAGCCTCCTTAAAGGAGTTGGGTACCGTGCCCGTCTCAAGGGAGGTGTTTAACAGAGGCAGAATGCAGTCTGGCAGAGTCAGGAAAATGTCGTGAAGGACAGAGGGGGGGCAACAATCATTGGGTGAGCCGGATTTGACTTGGCCAGTGAGTTTGGCCAGAGTGGAAGAATAAAGGACAGGGAAGCATGATAGTGAGAGTGGATTTCCAGGAGGGGGAGTTGATTTAGCAGCGAGAGAGGCGGGAGGGATGGTATTCTTAATCTCAATAATTTTTTCAACAAAAAATGTTTTACGGCATTGCAGGACTCTTGGGTGGGGGCCTGGGAACGGAGGGTTCTGGCGTCAGACGTGAGCTCACTCATAACTCTGAAAATCTCCCTGGACTTGTTAGGGGCAATGAGGATCCTTTCAGAGATGTGTGAGGATTTCGCTGCTATAATAGCACTTTTATATTTTTTCCGTGCAGCGACGTATGCCACTCTGTCGGTGGGCGAGTAGTCACGTATCCATCTGTGTTCCATCTGGCGCAGTTCAAGCTGCTGAGTTTTCAGGGAGGTGTTGAACCACCTATGTGAATTGCTATGACGGGAGTGAGGGAATCGGGAGAGGGGGCAAAACGGTCGCTGGCTTTTGTAATCCAGCTAGAGAAATCATCCTCCAGAGTATGGACAGTCGCGACACTGCGAGGTGGGGGATGATTCTCAGCCAGAAAAGAGAGAAATCCTTGAGAGTCAAGGGCGCTCCATTTGCGAGCGACCCCACCTGCCAAGGGAGGAGCCTTAACACGACCTCTGACTGTGATCACAGTGTCGATCATATGATGGTCCGACCAGATGCAAGGATTGATCACAGGGCAAGAGAACATGAGGTTGTGTGTCCAAATATGATCTAATATATGGCCCCTAATGTGGGTAGGAGAGGTGACAAGTTGAATCATGTTGAAGTTAGAAAGGACTTCAAACAACTCGGCTGCATGGGGGCCAGCGTCGCTATCATTGTACCAATAGTTAAAGTTGCCGAAGATGGCAACTCGGGCAGATGATGTGATCAAGTTAGCTAGCTGTTCGCTAAAAGTGACGGGGAACAGAGGCATAGAATAGGGGGGCGATAAAGAATAATGAGGGTAAGAGCTCCCTCCCCGTTTCCAGGCTGATAATAAGATTATCTACGTCAGCGAGCGTTAGAGAAGACGTAGAAATGAATTTGAACTCCTTTCTTATGACAGCTGCCACCTCTCCACCAGCGCGACCAGAAGGTCGGCTCATATTATGCATGTAATAGTCGAGGGGCAATGCTGCCAGGATATCAGGAAGGGAATCATCAGTCAGCCAGGTCTCGGATATTAAGAGGACTGTCTCGTGCTGAAGAGGGTTCTTTTGCAAATCAGTGTTGGCTTGAAATAATGAAAAGTGAATATGCGAGTAGTTGGCAAATTTAATTAAATGAGTGTCTATGTAACTTTGACTGTCCAAATTTAGTAGATAAAGTGAAGAGTTAAGTGGTTTATAAAAAATCAATCAACGAATCAGCTATTTTATTGTCTACTATAATGGATTAAGATGAATTAAGGAAAAAGAAACGTTTATGGTCAATAGCTAACTCCTTTGGTAAATTGGTTCCCCAACCTTATTTGTTGCTTCATTTAAAATCTTTAATTAAGAATGCATTTATGTTATTACGGTTTGGGAGATATCCAACTAAAGATGGAATACCAAAATGGGAGAACAAGTGGCCCTCCAACCTATGTAGGTTATGTGGGTCGTGTGAGTAAACCCTAGTGCATATAGTAACTTAGGGCCAGATGTAGGTAGCCCAATACCGGTCGGAAATGGCCGAAAATACCGATTTTCGGCCGCATCCGACCGGTATTGGGCTATGGAGATGTAGGGGTTCAAAATACATACAGATTCGGTAATTTTACCGAATCTGTAATTATACCGATTCGGTAAAATTACAGATTCTGTAAATTTACAGATTCTGTAAATTTTACTGATTCAGTTATTTTTTTCGATCGGTAAAATTACCGAAACTGTATTTTCAGATGTAGGTAGCACTTTTAACAGTGCTACAGGCCTTTGAGGATTCGGTATTTACCATGCAATACAATTGAATGGTAAATAACGAATTCTTGTGTGCATGCACATCTGTGCATGTACACCTGTGCCATGTGGCATGCAGACATGCCTTTAGGGCATGTCTGTGTGCCACATGGCACACTAGACAGAAACAGGGGTGCAACAGGGTGCCAAAGTGACACCCTGTCCCCCTTGCCAATTCGGTATTTTTACTGATTCGGTAAATACCAAATCGGTATTTGCTATTGAATCCTATGGGCTTCAAGGCCCATAGGAGTCAAAAGCAAATACTGAATCGGTATTTTCCAAATCGGTAAATACCGAATCTTCTAAAGAACCGAATCGGTAAAATTCAGTATTTTAGAATCGGTAAATCTAATTTACCTATATCTAGCCCTTTATGCCCAAAATTGTTAGAAGAGCGGAAGACCATATTAATGCGCATTTTTAATGAATTGGGAGTAAGATCTTGTAGAATCGCAATTATTTTATGTTTAAGTGGAGCTACCATCCGACTTATTTACCAATTTGTAAAGTTTATTTTTATAGCTGAAAAGAAACTTTGTAATATAGACAATTAAAGTGAAGACATTTCTGCTATGAAAATTATTTAAAAAGCCTGCAATGATTTTCTTGTGGTATGTATTGTGCTCAAACTTTGGTTGTTGAGGTGTGATGGCCCAAGTGCGTTTTTTTATGTTTCAAATGTTTTTACGGAGAGCGTCGGCTTTTTTAAGCTTGGTTAAAGTCTAATACTATAAATGCACCTTATTGCAAATGCTGTATTTAATGCAATTTCATAATGGTGTGTTGTACTTTATGTACCCTTTTTAATCTAAAAGTTTACTTGACAATTTTAGCTGCTAGCACAAGACACTTTAATTTATGCTGCTAATCGTTCATTAGCTTAATTGATTTTAAATGTTTTAGGGAGAGTGTGGGCCTTTTTAAGCTTGGTTAAAGTCTATTACTATAAATGCACCTTACAGATAATTTAACAACTTGACAAGAGGGGCTTTTTGCGCTTATAGTGTTCCTATTAGATGAAAGGTCTATCTGGCTTAGTACTGCTCAAAGGTTGAGATACAGTCCCTTGTCATAAACTGTAAAAATAGGCAAAAGAATTCTGTCTATATAATGAATTTTAAATAATTCTCCTCCTGAGCAATTACTCAAGCAATATCTTAGGATCAATTCACAAAAGGCATCCAATAAATATCAAAACAAGTCGGAAGAAATCAATCCAGTGTATTTCAAAAACTTCTTCTTTATTTTTCTTCTTTTCCAGACACTCAGAAAAGAAAAAGTACTGAGTGTCTGGAAAAGAAGAAAAATAAAGAAGAAGTTTTTGAAATACACTGGATTGATTTCTTCCGACTTGTTTTGATATTTATTGGATGCCTTTTGTGAATTGATCCTAAGATATTGCTTGAGTAATTGCTCAGGAGGAGAATTATTTAATATAAATGCACCTTATTGCAAATGCTGTATTTAATGCAATTACATAATGGTGGGTTGTATTTCATGTATCCTTTTTAATCTAAAAGTGTACTTGACAATTTTAGCTGCTAGCTCAAGGCACTTTAATTTCTGCTGCTAATCGTTTATTAGCTTAATTGTATTTTTTGGTCAAATCTGTCCTAAATGTTATTTCTTTGTACTTCTTAGTTTTTTGTTTTAAAGTACTGTATTTTGTGGATTACTGCTGTAGGCACAATGCACTTTCTTCCAGTAATCTGATTATTTGTAGTCAAACAAACAATGTTAGGGCTTTGCTGTGGATCTCGTCTTGGATATAAATGTACACTGTATCTGTAACATTTTTTTGGGATAGTTACTCTTCTGATTGTAATGATTTTAAATAATCAACAAATAAATGTTACTTACGGGTGATTAAGTGGCTGTATGATTGAGTGTTTGTGTTATTGAGTAGTTGTGTGAATAGCTCTATGGGTGACTGACGGTGTATGAGTGGCTATATGGGTGTATGAATGGATATATCAGCGACTGTATTGTGAGTGACTGGCTGTATGAGTGCATGTATGGATGAATGGATATATATGTAGACCTATGAATGACTTTGGGAAGAGGTAAACTAGGATTAAAAGAATGGAATATTAAGGGTTTGGTTATTGAATGTGTAAAATCCTATTAATATTTAGGAATCACATTTGATGATAGCATGTCATTTAGGCAGCATTTTAATAGCCTTGAATCTAAGGGAACATCACTATCATTTGCTTTTAGAAAACTGAGAGATAAGCTAATATGCCCAAATCATGATCACTTGCTGAAGGTTAAGAAAGCTAAGTTAATTCCATCTTTGGATTATGGTTCCATAATTTTCCACAGAAAAGATGCAAAAATTCTTGATGATATTGAATTAAGGACATACACATCAGTTTTTAGGATTCAAAGATATATTAGTCGTACCAAAATAAGACTAGAATTTGGTCTAAAGAAACAGGTTTTGGCCCGACAATCTACATTTCTAAAGTCCTTATTGACACTGTCTCGTGCTGAAGAGGGTTCTTTTGCAAATCAGTGTTGGCTTGAAATAATGAAAAGTGAATATGCGAGTAGTTGGCAAATTTAATTAAATGAGTGTCTATGTAACTTTGACTGTCCAAATTTAGTAGATAAAGTGAAGAGTTAAGTGGTTTATAAAAAATCAATCAACGAATCAGCTATTTTATTGTCTACTATAATGGATTAAGATGAATTAAGGAAAAAGAAACGTTTATGGTCAATAGCTAACTCCTTTGGTAAATTGGTTCCCCAACCTTATTTGTTGCTTCATTTAAAATCTTTAATTAAGAATGCATTTATGTTATTACGGTTTGGGAGATATCCAACTAAAGATGGAATACCAAAATGGGAGAACAAGTGGCCCTCCAACCTATGTAGGTTATGTGGGTCGTGTGAGTAAACCCTAGTGCATATAGTAACTTAGGGCCAGATGTAGGTAGCCCAATACCGGTCGGAAATGGCCGAAAATACCGATTTTCGGCCGCATCCGACCGGTATTGGGCTATGGAGATGTAGGGGTTCAAAATACATACAGATTCGGTAATTTTACCGAATCCGTAATTATACCGATTCGGTAAAATTACAGATTCTGTAAATTTACAGATTCTGTAAATTTTACTGATTCAGTTATTTTTTTCGATCGGTAAAATTACCGAAACTGTATTTTCAGATGTAGGTAGCACTTTTAACAGTGCTACAGGCCTTTGAGGATTCGGTATTTACCATGCAATACAATTGAATGGTAAATAACGAATTCTTGTGTGCATGCACATCTGTGCATGTACACCTGTGCCATGTGGCACGCAGACATGCCTTTAGGGCATGTCTGTGTGCCACATGGCACACTAGACAGAAACAGGGGTGCAACAGGGTGCCAAAGTGACACCCTGTCCCCCTTGCCAATTCGGTATTTTTACTGATTCGGTAAATACCAAATCGGTATTTGCTATTGAATCCTATGGGCTTCAAGGCCCATAGGAGTCAAAAGCAAATACTGAATCGGTATTTTCCAAATCGGTAAATACCGAATCTTCTAAAGAACCGAATCGGTAAAATTCAGTATTTTAGAATCGGTAAATCTAATTTACCTATATCTAGCCCTTTATGCCCAAAATTGTTAGAAGAGCGGAAGACCATATTAATGCGCATTTTTAATGAATTGGGAGTAAGATCTTGTAGAATCGCAATTATTTTATGTTTAAGTGGAGCTACCATCCGACTTATTTACCAATTTGTAAAGTTTATTTTTATAGCTGAAAAGAAACTTTGTAATATAGACAATTAAAGTGAAGACATTTCTGCTATGAAAATTATTTAAAAAGCCTGCAATGATTTTCTTGTGGTATGTATTGTGCTCAAACTTTGGTTGTTGAGGTGTGATGGCCCAAGTGCGTTTTTTTATGTTTCAAATGTTTTTACGGAGAGCGTCGGCTTTTTTAAGCTTGGTTAAAGTCTAATACTATAAATGCACCTTATTGCAAATGCTGTATTTAATGCAATTTCATAATGGTGTGTTGTACTTTATGTACCCTTTTTAATCTAAAAGTTTACTTGACAATTTTAGCTGCTAGCACAAGACACTTTAATTTATGCTGCTAATCGTTCATTAGCTTAATTGATTTTAAATGTTTTAGGGAGAGTGTGGGCCTTTTTAAGCTTGGTTAAAGTCTATTACTATAAATGCACCTTACAGATAATTTAACAACTTGACAAGAGGGGCTTTTTGCGCTTATAGTGTTCCTATTAGATGAAAGGTCTATCTGGCTTAGTACTGCTCAAAGGTTGAGATACAGTCCCTTGTCATAAACTGTAAAAATAGGCAAAAGAATTCTGTCTATATAATGAATTTTAAATAATTCTCCTCCTGAGCAATTACTCAAGCAATATCTTAGGATCAATTCACAAAAGGCATCCAATAAATATCAAAACAAGTCGGAAGAAATCAATCCAGTGTATTTCAAAAACTTCTTCTTTATTTTTCTTCTTTTCCAGACACTCAGAAAAGAAAAAGTACTGAGTGTCTGGAAAAGAAGAAAAATAAAGAAGAAGTTTTTGAAATACACTGGATTGATTTCTTCCGACTTGTTTTGATATTTATTGGATGCCTTTTGTGAATTGATCCTAAGATATTGCTTGAGTAATTGCTCAGGAGGAGAATTATTTAATATAAATGCACCTTATTGCAAATGCTGTATTTAATGCAATTACATAATGGTGGGTTGTATTTCATGTATCCTTTTTAATCTAAAAGTGTACTTGACAATTTTAGCTGCTAGCTCAAGGCACTTTAATTTCTGCTGCTAATCGTTTATTAGCTTAATTGTATTTTTTGGTCAAATCTGTCCTAAATGTTATTTCTTTGTACTTCTTAGTTTTTTGTTTTAAAGTACTGTATTTTGTGGATTACTGCTGTAGGCACAATGCACTTTCTTCCAGTAATCTGATTATTTGTAGTCAAACAAACAATGTTAGGGCTTTGCTGTGGATCTCGTCTTGGATATAAATGTACACTGTATCTGTAACATTTTTTTGGGATAGTTACTCTTCTGATTGTAATGATTTTAAATAATCAACAAATAAATGTTACTTACGGGTGATTAAGTGGCTGTATGATTGAGTGTTTGTGTTATTGAGTAGTTGTGTGAATAGCTCTATGGGTGACTGACGGTGTATGAGTGGCTATATGGGTGTATGAATGGATATATCAGCGACTGTATTGTGAGTGACTGGCTGTATGAGTGCATGTATGGATGAATGGATATATATGTAGACCTATGAATGAGTGAGTGGGTATGTGCGTACTGGTGTAGGTGTGTCAATGATTTCAAGAATGGTATTCTGAAAATTCGAGTGGGTGTATGAAAGGTTATATTGGGATGTGAGTAGGTGCATCAGAGATTATGTGGATGATGTCATCAGTGATGCCATTTGAGATGTCATCAGTGATGTCATGTGTGATGTCACTGACCATGTCATGAGTGATATAATATGTGATGTCATCAGCAGTGCATTGCTCGGACGTAAATTACAGTTAGCTCAGCTAATTATAATGGCTGAATTTCTCTGGTTTTGTATGAGTGAAATGTCAGCCTAACTATAACATTCCTTTAACGTGTTTTTCAGTGAATGTCTAAGGTTTTTTAAATGCTAATTACTAGGTATAATGTCCCTGAAACCTTTGGATTTTTCAGTGAATGTGAAAGGTTTTATAAATGCTAATTGCTAACTATAAAATTCTCAAAGCCAGTTTTTTAGTGCACATATATGCTCGTCAACAAAAAATAAATATATATTTTTATGTTTTATGTCATGTATATGAATATGCAGTAAATAGTTTTTTAAAATATAAAAATAGACTTGAAGGTCCTACCTTACCATGATATAGGGAAATGATTGGATTAGTGCATGGGTAGCGGCTGAGTTATTAGATTAGTGCATGGTATGTGCCTGTGTGACTAAATACGTGTGTGGATAGTACCTGAGAGAAAGCAGAAGTATATGCATAGTGCCTGAGTGAATGGCTGCGTGAAAGGATTATACATGAGTGAATGGATGAGTGAATGGGTAGTACCTAAGTAAATGATTGAGTGCAAGAATAGTGCCTGAGTGATTAGATGAGTGTAAAGTCAGTGCCTGGGTCACTGGATGAGTGCATTGGTACTGCCTGGTTGATTGGATGACTGCATGTAAAGGTCCTCAATGAAGGCAAGAGTGCAACGGTAGTACCTGGGTGATTGAATGAGTGCACGGGTGGTGCCTGAGTGAATGGATCTGTGCATGGGTAGTGCCTGAGTGAATTGATGAGTGCATGGGTAGTACCTGGGTGATTGTATGGGAAGAGAAGTACAGAAATAGAAGAAAGGTACAGAAGGTTGCAAGAGAAGTGCAGAAAGGGGCAAGAGAAGTGAAAAAGAGGATGGAAGGTGCAGAAAGAAGCAGGAGAAATGCAGAAAGAGGCAAGAGAAGTGCAAAACAGGAAATAAGGTGCAGAAAGAAGCAAAGGGAAGTGCAGAAAAAGCTAGAAAGGTGCTGAAAGAAGCAAGAGAAGTAATGAAAGCGGCAAGAGAGGTATTGAAATAAAGCAGGAGAGATGCAGAAAGAAGCTAGAGAGATGCAGAAAGAAGCAAAAGAAGTGCAGAAAAAGGAAGGACAGGTGCAGAAAGAGGCAAGAGAAGTGCAGAAAAAAGAGCACGAGAGATGCGGGAAGAGGCAAAAGAGGTGTAGGAAGAAGGAAAAGAGGTGCAGATAGAGGCACAACAGGTGCAGAAAGAGTCCAGAGACGTGCAGAAAGAGGCAAAAGAAGTGCAGGAAAATGAAGAAAGATGGCAAAGAGGAAAGAAAGGCACAGAAAGAGGAAGAAAGGCATAGTAAGAAGCAAGAGAGATACAGAAAGAAGGGAGTGAGGTACAGAAAGAGGCGAGAGGGGTATAGAAAAAAGAAAGAAAAGTACAGAAAGAGGAAGAATGGTGCAGGAAGAAGGAAGAGAAGTGCAGAAAGATGGAATAGAAGTGCAGAAAGAGGCAAGAGATGTGCAGAATGAGGCTTGAGATGTACAGAAAGAAGCAAGACAGGTACAGAAAGAGGCAAGATAGTGTAGAAGGAGGAAGAAAGGCACAGAAAGAAGCAAGAGAAGTACACAAAGAAGCAAGAGAGGTGCAGAAAGAACAAAGGAAGACAGGTTTAGAAAGACGGAAAAGAAGTGCAGAAAGAAGCAAGAGAAGTGCAGAAAGAGACAAGAGTAGTACATAAAGAGTATGAAACATACATAAAAAAGCAAGAAAGGTGCAGAAAGAAGCAATAGAAGTGATGACAGTGGCAAGAGAGGCACAGAAAGAAGCACAAGAGGTGCAGAAAGAACCAAGAGCGGTGCAGAAAGAAGCAAGAGGGGTGCAGAAAGAGGAAGAAAGGTACAGAAAGAGAGGTGCAGAAAGATACAAGAAATGTGCAGAAAGAAGCAAGAGATTTGCAGACAGAAGAAAGAGAAGTACAGAAAGAAGCAAGAGAAAAGCAAAAAGAAGCAAAGGTAGTAGGTATAGAGGCCAGTGAGGTACCGAAAGAAGTACAAGAGGTACAGAAAGAAGAATAAAGGTACAGAAAGAGGACGAAAGGCACAGAAAGAAGCAAGAGAAATGCATAAAGAGGAATAAAGGTGTAGAAAGAGGATAACAGGCACAGAAAGAAGCAAGAGAATTACAGAAAGAAGAGAGTGAGGTGCAGAAAGAGGCAAGTGAGGTGCAGAAAGGGAAAAGAGAGGTATAGAAATAGAGATTCAGAAAGAAGCAAGAGAGGTACAGAAAGAAGAGATTGAGGTGCAGAAAGAGGCAAGTGAGGTGCAGAGATAGACAAGAGAGGTGCAGAAAGAGGCAAGAGGGGTGCAGAAAAAAGCAAGAGAGTTGCACAAAGAAGCTAGAGGGGTGTAGAAAGAGGATAAAAGATACAAAAATAGAGGTACAGAAAGAAGCAAGAGAGGTGCAGAAAGAATCGAGTGAGGTATAGGAAGAAGCAATTGAGGTACAGAAAAAGTCTTGAGGGGTGCAGAACGGAACAAGAGAAGTACATAAGGAGGAAGAATGTTACAGGAAGAGAGATACAGAAAGAAGCAAGAGATGTACAGAAAGAGGCAAGTGAGGTGAAAAAAGAAGCAAGAGAACTACATAAAGAGGAGTAAAGGTGCAGAAAGAGAAAGAAAGATACAGAAGGAGGAAGAAAGACTCAGAAAAACAAAGACGAGTCCATCAATTGCCTCTTTTCTAAAGAAACAAAGACAGCAAATACCCGCGTCCTCTTCTGATAAACTTTGGGAATTTTTTGTTGAGGCAAGCGGTGTCTCTAAAAGCTTGGCCTAATAATCCTGTAACTGTTGACAGTCTTACCTTTTTTGTGCGCTCAGACCTGAGCAAAGATACTATGGACAGGCGCTGGCAATTACGCCAGATAATTTATCTACAGGAGCTAGCTCGTCTCAAGGTGATCAAAAATGGCCAAGTTCACTTCTTTATGGATATAAAAGAAGCTGAGCAAGCCCTAGCGAGTGTTGATCATCTGACGATAAGATACAAAAGTTGTTTTTCTCTAACTTTGGGGCCTAGTGCACAGTGAATACTAATTTGTAAAATATGACTAGCAAAAGAACTTTATGATTTATGATAGGATAACGCTATTTGTTTGCCTACTCTTTCCTCATAAAGATAAATGAACTTTCAGGTTTTTCTCGAAGAGGGTTGGTGGAAGCCTCTCTGCTTGCTACATTGCGATGCTGCCACTCCAGCGTCAGCAGGGTATAGACAAGTGTTCTCCCTTCAGGGACTTAAGGGTGTAGGGAGTTCTGGTTTGGGGCGGGTTAAAAAGGGGGGAAATGTTATTGCAAGAGGGGACGATGGGTAACTTTAATAAAGTGAAACACTTTTTTCTTATTATTTTTACTAGTTATATACAGAGGAAAGCCAAATATACAACTATAAGATATGTTTTTGTTTAGATGTTTAGCTTGGAACGTGGCTGGTCTCAACAACAAATATAAGAGGAGACTGGTACAGGAAGAGTTAAATATGTACAAACCTCAGCCGAAAGAAGAATGTGGGTCATACCGGCCAATTTCGCTGATCAATGCAGACGCTAAAGCCTTTGCAAAAATGTTGGCGAATCGCTTAGCTCCTATTATGCCCGAATTAGTTTGTGATGGGGAGAGACACCACTGCCCATGTCAACATGGCTATTACAGCGTTTGATGTCACGTCGACTACTCTCACACCACTCGGAATGGTTATGTTGGATGCGGAAAAAGCATTTGATCGAGTTGTGTGGGAGTTCTTGTGGGTGGTGTTGAGGGCTTATGGTATATACGGTGCAATATTTTTATGGGTTAGCTCGTTATACGATCAGCCAACGGCTAAGATAAGTTATGCAGGAACAGATTCCTTAAATTTTTCGATAGAGAGGTAAACAAGGGAGGGTTGCCCTTTGTCACCCCTGCTGTTCTCCCTCTCTTTGGAGCCATTTCTAAACTCATTGGTTGCTCAAGATACCATCATCCCTGTACAACATGGTGGTATTCATTTAAAAATAACTGTGTTTGCAGATGATATAGCAGTATTTACCACAGATTTAGTAAAGGCTATTCCCGAGATAATTGAGGAAGCGACAAAATTCGGGGAAGTGTCAGGATATAAATTGAATGTGAATAAAACTTAAGTTATTGCCAACTATAAACCTACCGAACCGATTTTGGGTTTGTGCCCAAATGCTACTTACTTAGGAATAAAGATAGCGGCTAATGTTGTGGAAATAATAACATTGAATTACGATGTGCTGTTGAAGGAAGTAACCCTTTCTTTAAGAAACTGGCATAAGATACCACTTAGTATGGTGGGACGTATACATTTAATACAAATGAAGATTGTGCCTAAATTCCTCTATTTATTCAGATCTATTCCACTGCAACCTAATAATCTTTTTTTTTTTAAACTGGACGGTATTTGCAGCAGCTTTGTATGGGGCTACAAAAAAGCGCGTAGATCAATCAAGTTCTTGAAACTGCCAATTGAAAAAGGAGGTTTAACATTTCCGGATTTTAGACTATACTTTCTTGCAACTTTTTTTTGTGGTGTGTACGTAGTCTCCTGAAAAATGAAAGCTCGTTATTTTTTCATGAATTTATGTTGGGACCGGATTGCAATCAATTTTTTTTTGTGTCCATGATACAAATTACTTTAAACAAGTAAAATTTAAGACTGCTAGACATATTAAATAAATATGGGACCAAATCATGATGATAGATAACATTTTTTTTAACTCTGAACTTCCATTATGGGGGAATCCAGGATTGCCTGATATTTTTTTCGGACGGGGCAGGGACTCTATGGGCAGGGCATGGCATTAAAACGTTGGGGGTTTTATATGGTTTGGACGGGTTTCTATGTTTTACTACATTAAAGCTTCTATTTAAACTAAATAACGGCATGTACTTTAAATATGTTCAGATCCAGGATTTTTTAGTTCGAAAAATGAAAATTGAGGAAGTTGACCACTCAGATACTCTAAGATGTCTGTATTCGGACCGAACTAAGTCCCTCATAAGCGAGAGTTATGGATATTTAACTCTAGGAAAGATTGAGGACTGTGGAAAAATGGCAGTTAAATGGTCGAATAGATTAGGAATTAACATCAGGCCTAATCAGATCTCAGCTTCACTTTGCCAAATTAATCAGGTAGTATAATCTTCTAATTTAAGGGTACAATTGTACAGAACTATTTGTCAACTATATTATACCCCCCAAAGAATCACTAGCTGGTCATTAGGGAACCAGTCTAATGATCGCACTAAGTGTCCTAAATGCAATCTCGAAGCGGCAGACATTGAACATATGCTTTTGTCTTGTCCTTCGCTTGCTTTGTTCTGGAAGAAAATAAGTGATGTCTTAACAAATACTATCCCCGCCTCTCTTTGCTCATTTGATTCTACTCGACATCCAGGACACTAACAGTATCCATAAAGATTTGAAATCTATAGTATATGCGTGTGCAAGGCTAGTAATAGCCAGGTCCTGGATTGTCTAAGGAGCTTCCACACATTATGGAGTGGTGGGGTTTGATTAATGAAATGTACACAATGGAACTAGCATTAGCAAAATTAAGAGGACCCAGGGCACTGAAAAGAAGGGAAAACATTTGGGGAACGTTTATTTGATTTATGGAATATTGGGCAATGCTTTCCGATGAGACCAGCTTAATTTGTATTAATTTGTATTTATTTTCAAATGCTTTGAAACTATGTATTGCATTCCTCTGTTCTAAGTTTGTTTTGGAAAACTACATTCAGTATTTGCTATGTTATCACAATGTTGATTCTGTGACTTCCTCTTGCAATAACAATACAATTTGTAAAAAAAAGAAAAAGAAAGACAAAGACAGGTAAAGCAAGAAGCAAGAGAGGTGCAGAAAGAGGCCATATAAGTGCAGTAAGAGGCAAGAGAAGTACAGAAAGATGCTAGAGAAATGCAGAAAGAGGCAAGAGAAGTCCAGAAAGAGGACAAACAGTACAAAAAGAAGCAAGAGCGGTGCAGAAAGAAGCATGAGATGTGATGAAACAGGCACATGAGGTTCAGGAAGAAGCAAGAGGGGTACAGAAAGAATAAAGAGGGTACAGAAACTGGAAGAAATATACAGAAAGAGAGGTGCAGAAAGTAGCAAGAGAGGTACAGAAATACTCAAGAGATGTGCATACAGAAGCAATAGAGGTACAGAAAGAAGGAATAAAAGTGCAGAAAGAAGCAAGAGAGGCACAGAAAGAGGCAAGATAGGTGCAGAAAACAGCACAGGGGGTACATAATGAAGCAAGAAAACTACAGAAAGAAGAATAAAAGGGTAGAAAGAGGATCAATGGCACAGAAAGAAGCAAGTGGTACAGTAACAAGGAAGAGAGGTATAGCAAGAAGAGAATGAGGTACAGAAAGAAGCAACAACGTTGTAGAAAGAGGCAAGAGTGGTGCAGAAAGTAGAGATTGAGCTGCAGGAAGAAGCAATTGAGGTACAGAAAGAGGCTTGAGGGGTACAGTATGGAGCAAGAGCAGTACATAAAGAGGAAGAATCTTATTGGAAGAAGGAAGAAGGTACAGAAAGAAGCAAAAGAGGACAAATAAAGAAGCCAGAGAACTGCATTAAGAGGAATAAAGGTGCAGAAAGAGGAAGAAAGATACAGAAAGAGGAAGAAAGACTCAAGAAGGGGGACTTGTGCACACTGACCTGTGTGTTGTGGGGGAGAGCCAAGGAGCAGCGCTTTCCTCCTGTGGTGACTACCGCTGCCGTCTGCAGCCTCTTTGCCGCCTCACTGCACCCTGACGCCAATCTTGCCAGCCAGCGCACGGAGGAACGGGGACTACATCTCCCAGCGGCCCCTTTGCGACCAGAGGTCACGCACGCCCTGTCCCGCCCCCGGTGGTGCTCTTAGTACAGCGAGAGCCCCGGGGAGCGGGGGACTTGTGCACACTGACCTGTGTGTTGCGGGGGAGAGCCAAGGAGCAGCGCTTTCCTCCCGCGGTGACTACCGCTGCCGTCTGCAGCCTCTTTGCCGCCTCACTGCACCCTGATGCCAATCTTGCCAGCCAGCGCACGGAGGAACGGGGACTACATCCTCCAGTGGCCCCTTCGCGATCGGAAGTCGCGCATGCCCTGTCCCGCCCCCGGAGGTGCTCTTAGTACAGGGAGAGCCACCGCGTCACGGGACGCGCGCGGGACTGTGCCGGGCTAAGCCCGGGTAAAGGGTGGGCCCTCTGAGGCCCTCAGAGACCACAGGAGACTGGGCTGGGCCCCCCTCCATTTCATCGAACATTTCGTGCATAAGACGCTTTGCTGTATGTAGTAGTAAGCCGTGGGTACTATCATTATCCAGCCAGGTTGTTTGTAAAGTTAGTGGCTTATATCGTTTGGTGGGCCACTGCAGTGTGTTAGAATAAGCCCCATTAGTGATTGATGATGTCTTCTCCCATTAAGCATTAGCAACTACCAATAGGAGGAGTTAACCAGCGCACGCTTGATAATTTTATATTTAGGGTTGCCACTGGAACAGATAAGGAAATTGCTCTTTCTGAGAGACGGGCTGAGAGACATCGTTCTATTGAATCTATTAAAAATAAGCGATCATCCTTAGGTTCACTAAAGTTAACGATTTCACCTATTCACAGTATCTCCTCTGTAAATGGGGACTGTGAGGCATTCCTAAATGATAGTATCCCACTACTCTTGCAAGAAAGAACTCTCCCACTAGTTGCAGTTAGTGATCTGACTATAAATGAATCAGCTTTTAATTGTAATATTACTCCAGAGGCAGAGGTCCTGCCCGATACTCTGCCGCCACGAGCGGATTTAACCCACACAGTAAAGGAAACATCTAAAAGCCCCAGAGCACAAGGCCCACCGCCCAAAAGAAGAAAAAAGAGGGGGGACTCCTTACGTAAAAATAAGAATATTTGCAAAAATGGTGGGCCCATCAAAAGACCCACCCTTAGTGTATCCACACCACCTATAACGGTTAACCCAACATCTATCCCGACAAATGACCCATCTAGCACTAATCTAATGGGCAGTATAGAACAATTAATAAGATCGTTTACACTGCTATTGGTGGAGAGATTGAAAGGACTAACCCACCAACTCGAGAAGCTAGAAAAGGACATTGGGGAAATCAAAGTGGCAATTAAGGATTTATCCAAATCAGCACTAGAGCCCCAAACCCCTGTCTTGCTTCTTTCCACTATTGCCCAGAATTGGACAAAAACCACCAATTTGCCCAAACCAAAACCCCGTAAAATGTTACCCCTTAATACAGCGGTGCTAAATAGCAAAAATAACGTTAAGAAGACACAGGAAGGAGTAATATCAAATCCTCTTGGAAATGCCCTGAAATTGAATCCTCTTGAAAATGCCCACAAATCTATTGGCCAAGAAAAACCTGCCAGGACACTCCCAGCCAAGAGGCTTAGAGTAGAACTGCCCCCGGATGTGTTTCCGTATGTAGCGGTCCTCACCGGACTGCCAGTCTTAGCGGACGGTTGTGGAGAAGATCAACGTGGGCTGAAAAACAAAGTCATATATTGGCTGAGGCAGAATTGCCCACTTCCACCACAAATAAATGGGGTAATTCTTAACGTTAGGCGTCTCCCCTGGCTGGGTCAAAGAACTAAGGACTTAATGGGTGACATTGTTATAATAAATGTTCAAGATGACAGAGTTGTCAGATACATTGTAAATGGGTTCCCCCAAAATGCTGGTAACTCAATCACTGTACGTGATCTGACTTACTTTTATCCCAGAGGAATAGTTGCTCCGGCATCCAATCTCAGGCCCTTGGTTTATCAAAAGAGCAACTATACTGGCCCCTCTCTTTGTCATCAGAATATTGGTTTTGGGCCTTCATTCCAAATGCAGGAAGGTAGTTCCAGACCATTTTTTCACCAACAAGCTGATTACTCCTTGCCCACCTTTAATCGCTTTGCAGCCTTAGCGGACATGGAGGGAGTCGATTGACTTTGCTTAGGGGGTGTAGCAGATCATGAAATCGCTGGTCTACAAAAGGTTACCTCCCTACTTGTAGAGCCAACTAAAACTAGCAATGTACATGTCCCTTCCCCAAATTTAATAACAGAGAATGGCGCCAGTACATAAGCAAATTCTCTATAATCTGCTCACAAGAAACCTGGGCAGTCGACAATAGCTCCCTACACATACAAGGATACAAATGTTTCTTTGTTCCGGCAAGGAAATCTAGACCAGGTAGGGCTATGGGTGGGTTATCTGTATATGTGGACCTGAACCTCCCTGGCACATGGTCGACCTCAAATTGTAACTCACATGATATTCAAGAGGTGCGACTCAAGGGTAAAGGACTCAATCTGACAATGTTCAATGTTTACAATAATGTGGCGGGCGGGGGATACAATGTACTGATAAGAGAACTGGAGTACAGATTGTGCCAGGATTCTACTTGTGAAGCCAGGACCCATGCCCAAAATAGTTTGGTCATGGGGGATTTTACCTGTCACCTCTGCCTAGCCCTTTTCCTAATAGATGAGACATGGTCGCGATGCCCAGAGGATAATGGAGCCCATTTTGAGCATTCATTAGAAGGTCATGCTTTAACAAAATTTTTGCATAACCAAGACCTGGTTCACACTATGGATATGGCGTATATACCGCAGGATGAGATCTTTCCACCCACTTTCAAGGGCAGAGGATGTTCATTGTAGGAAGGTGGATATCTGACTATGGTTACCCCCAAACATTTTGCCTGGTGTTTAGCTGGTTTTTGACATAGTTGTCCTGGGATCCTGCTATTCAGGGCCCCATGCTAATTGCTCTCTCCTTAAAATGGACTCCATGTACCTTAGGTGCATACACAATTGGAACTGGTTCACCTTATAGGCCCCTGTAACAGTGTACCATAGGTACCCAGGGCATAGGTGTAGCCAAGGCCTACCAGGGGCTGCAGCATGTATTGTGCCACCCCTGGCCTGGCCTCCATATTTGACACAACTGGCTTATCACTCAGCTGGGGTAAGTTGGTGTAATCACCTCTTACTTAGATATAGTATACCTATATCTAACCTAACTGGACACATGGTAACCTAGAAGTCACTCCTATGGCAGGCCTTAACAATCCTGGAGGCAGAGTGCGTGGTTTCATGTGAGATGGTGCTCTAGCATGAGCTGAGCCTGTCCGCAGCTGTCGGGAACAACTCCCTTAGCTGTTCCGGGATATTGCCATACCATCCCAGAGGAATAGTTGCTCCGGCATCCAAGTGCATTATAATCCTCGCGGTTATATGCTAACTTTGGTTTGGCTTTATCAAAACATGTCGAATAAGGTGTCATATGATTTGGAATACTATCCCCTCGACTGTTCTGTCAACGGGGATAGCATTCCACCCTTCTAGAGGGACACGACATGTACATAGCCTTAAACCCGGTTAAAGTTAACCAGAGCCTTAGCATCACAAAATGGATGCTGCCATCACAGACACAAGTCTGACCTCCTGCTGCTGGGAGTCCTTCCAGTAAGGGAGGCTTGGACAAAGGGTTTCCTGCCTTGGGAGGTGCGAGCACCACCCCAAGACAGGATTTAGTGTAGGACAGGGCTGAAAAGAATCAGACATGAGTGGGGCACACAAGGTGTCCTCGTGCATAAGCCAGTCCAAACCGGTGCTGGGGCTTTCCAGCCCCAGTCCTGGCGTGGAGCTGGACAAAGGAAAGGGGGTGTAACCACCCCCCTTCCTGGTCCCACCCAGAGGAGGGACCTAGCAGGTGATCCACCCCTCAGATTTGGAATAAGAGTGGGAGCAGTGCCATAGCACCTCAGATTATCCTGACTGAAACTTATGAAACAAAACTCTGGACCCTTTGACATCCTACTCGACGTAGAAGACTGAAGAATCTCCCTTGTGGTCAAGGAGTGACCACCCTGTGCAAACAGGCACCATCCAGCACCTCGACATTTGCTTTGTTGCAGTTCCCGCCAGAACTCGAGCAACAGAGTTCAACAAGACCAAGTGTGCCTGCCTTCTAATAGCCCGATCCACAGTCCCTGCAGAGCTGAGACCCGTGTAGGCGACCGGAAGGGTGGGGCCCGCCATCTTGGAAAGACCACAAAATGCTGACCGTGCAGCCCACAAGTTACCCTCGAAGCTGTACATCGAGGTTTGAGAAGCCCCAACCCTAAGCCTCCTTTGCACCAAAGCTCACCCCTCTACACTCACCAAGTGCTGCGTGGGGCCCTTCTGCTTTTTTTGGCACAACGCAATGGCCCGGTCACTTACCCGTTGGATTTTGGCCCCTGTGCCGAGGAACCTTGAAATCTAACTTGTGATTCTGATTGCTCCAGACTTGCACCCTCTCCTTTGAAAAGGAGCACCCACTCTAACCCTCCTGGTCCGAGTGCAATGCCATCTTTGTATCCTGCATGGGTTGCCCTCGCCAAGAGTTGTTTGCTCCAATCTGGAAGCCGACACCGCCGACAGTGAGAACCTATGTAGGACAGCTCGTGATCCACTCCTGGACATCCTCTGTGCCCCAGAGTCCACGTGGCAGTGGAGAGAAGTGACCCATCAGTGACCTGAAAGCGCCCAACATTGCCTGGTTCCTTCTGGTTCCATCCTGGTCACTGTAAAGGGACCCATACTCTGTCCCCTCTGCGTTCAGATCATCTTTAACTTATATCCACCCTTGGATCACTCCGGACACTTCTCGACTCGACGCCTGCAGCATCTTCAGCTCCAAGCACCATCAACCAGAGTGACAAAACCCGACACTACTTTGCACCTGTGCACCCGCTTCCTGTGGGTAAGGTAACTCATCAACGCCGGTGTTAACACACTGGTACACACCTCTAGTGTATGTGTCTAAAGTTTCACCTTGCTAGGTTAAGCGGAAGTCTTCTTAAACTATAACTTTATACCTTTTACGCACCATTGACTTTGCATTGGTGCATGCCTGTGCTTTAAGCGCTGCACCCGAAATCCGCGGGCTTTTCCCGACTTCAGCATTGCTAGTCCCGACTGCTCCCAGCGATTCCCTAGGCCCTAGGCCTAACCACTGTTCGATTGATATCTCTTATACCACTTTCCTAATATATGGTTTGAGTGGCCACCCGCCCTCATCCATAATTGTGCAACTTTCATATGTTTAACTGTGCTTTTGTTTAAACGCTTGTGCCTCTGCACTCATAAAGAGTACAGAGGATTATTCTAGTAATAAATACAAATATTTTTATAATATATACTTGTGTGGTGTCCTTTCATTTGATATTACAGGATTGTGATTGGTAAAACAGCTTGCTTAACACGACCTCTAGAGTTAAGCCTTTAAGGCTGCTTAGTACATGCTACCATTAAGATAGCTTGTCTATAAGGTTGACTTACAACCAGACACCATAAGGGATTGTTTGGCCTGATACAAGGTGGTTCCAGAATTGAAAACATCATATATCAGGCCAACTTCTCACATTGGTGAGCAGCGCTTGTGATTTGAGCTGTCTGTTGTTTTACCATTACAATCTTTGAGAGTATCATTTGAAAGATCATACAGGTACCTGCTAGGTACATATAAAACAAGACTAGTATACTTAAGTTCTACTGAACTTAGTTGTTGTAGAGGATAGGGAGTAGCACACCCTGACTACAACTACTAGAGAGGTTTAGTAGGTAAACACCAGTGTAGGTAGATTGCAACATATCCACCCACACTAGAGCAATGTCTGGAGCAGAGGGGTCCAATGGACTTACTCCTGTTGAGAGTGACCCTCCAAGGGCACCATCCAAATTTTCTATGCTTAATTTTAAGGAATTGAGGTAGCTTTGTGCCTCAAGAGGGCTCAAGACATGGCCAACCCCTACTACAGACCAAGTTAGAGAGATCTTGGATCAGTCTGAGACTCTAAAGACCTCTAAAGCAGACCCCACAGGGAATGCTGCAGGAGGCTCTCCCACTGAAGATGACAATACTAACACTTCTGTCCCTGTAGTGAGCTGAGCCTGTCTGCAGCTGTCGGGAAAGACTCCCTTAGCTGTTCTGGGATATTGCCATACCATATACTCTTAAGTGCATTATAATCCTCGCGGTTATATGCTAACTTTGGTTTGGCTTTATCAAAACATGTCGAGTAAGGTGTCATACGAATTGGAATACTATCCCCTCGACAGTTCTGTCGACAGGGATAGCATTCCACCCTTCTAGAGGGACACAACATGTACATAGCCTTAACCCCGGTTAAAGTTAACCAGAGCCTCAGCATCACAAAATGGATGCTGCCACCACAGACACAAGTCTGACCTCCTGCTGCTGGGAGTCCTTCCAGCAAGGGAGGCTTGGACAAAGGGTTTCCTGCCGTGGGAGGTGCGACAACCGCCCCAGGCAGGATTTTGTGTATTGGGTAGGACAGGGCTGAATAGATTGAGACATGCCCGGGGCACACAAGGTTTCCCCGTGCATAAGCCAGTCCAAACCGGTCCTGGGACTTTCCAGACCCAGGCCTGGCGAGGAGCTGGACAAAGGAAAGGGGGTGTAACCGCCCCCCTTCCTGGTCCCACCCAGAGGAGGGACCTAGTAGGTGATCCACCCCTCAGATTGGGAATAAGAGTGGGAGCAGTGCCATAGCACCTCTGATTATCCTGACTGAAACTTATGAAACAAAACTCTGGACCCTTCGACATCCTACTCGACATAGAAGACTGAAGAATTTCCCTTGTGGTCAAGGAGTGACCACCCTGTGCAAACAGGCACCATCCAGCACCTCGACGTTTGCTTTGTTGCAGTTCCCGCTGGAACTCGAGTGACAGAGTTCCACAAGACCAAGTGTGCCTGCCTTCTAACAGCCTGATCCACAGTCCCTGCAGAGCTGAGACTCATAGAGGCAACCAGAAGCGTGGGGCTGCCATCTTGGAAAGACCACGAGACGCTGACCGTGCAGCCCACGAGTGACTCTCGAAGCTGTACATCAGGGTTTGAGAAGCACCAGCCCTGAGCCTCTTTTGCACCGAAGCTCACCCCTCTACACTCACTGAGTGCTGCGTGGGGCCCTTCTGCTTCTTTTGGCTCAATGCGTTGAGCCGGTCCCTTGCCCGTTGGTTTGTGGCCCGTGTGCCGACGAACCTTGAAATCTAACTTGTGATTCTGGTTGTTCCAGACTTGCACCCGCTCCTCTGAAAAGGAGCACCCGCTCTGACCCTTCTGGTCAGAGTGCAACGCCATCTTCGAATCCTGCGTGGGTTGCCCTTGCCAAAGGTTGTTTGCGCCAATCTGGAAGCCGACACCGCCGACAGCGAGAGCCTGCGTGGGACAGCTCATGATCCACTCCTGGACATCCTCGGTGCCCCAGAGTCCACGTGGCAGCGGAGAGAAGCGACCCGTCAGCGACCTGAAAGCGCCCGACATTGCCTGGTTCCTTCTGGTTCCATCCTGGTCACTGCAAAGTGACCCAGACTCTGTCCCTTCTGCTTTCAGATCATCTTTAACTTCGATCCACCCTTGGATCACACTGGACACTTCTCGACTCGACGCCTGCAGCATCTTCAGCTCCAAGCACCATCAACCAGCGTGACAAAACCCGACACTACTTCGCACCTGTGCGCCCACTTCCTGTGGGTGAGGTAACTCATCAACGCCGGTGTTCCCACTCTGGTACACACCTCTAGTGTATGTGTCTAAAGTTTCATCGTGCTAGGTTAAGCGGAAGTCTCCTTAAACTATAACTTTATAACTTTTACGCACCATTGACTTTGCATTGGTGCATGCCTGTGCTTTAAGCGCTGCACCCGAATCCCGCAGGCTTTTCCCGACTTCAGCATTGCTAGTCCCGACTGCTCCCAGCGATTCCCTAGGCCCTAGGCCTAACCACTGTTCGATTGGTATCTCTTATACCACTTTCTTAATATTTGGTTTGAGTGGCCACCCGCCCTCATTCATAATTGTGCAACTTTCATATGTTTAACTGTGCTTTTGTTTAAACGCTTGTGCCTCTGCACTCATAAAGAGTACAGAGGAATATTCTAGTAATAAATACATATATTGTTATAATATATACTTGTGTGGTGTCCTTTCATTTGATATTACAGGATTGTGATTGGTAAAACAGCTTGCTTACCACGACCTCTAGAGTTAAGCCTTTGCGGCTGCTTAGTCCATGCTACCATTAGGATAGCTTGTCTATAAGGTTGACTTACAACCAGACACCATAAGGGATTATTTGGACTGATACAAGGTGGTTCCAGAATTGGAAACATCATATATCAGGTCAACTTCTCACATTCATCATATATTGACTATATTCTTGCCTCAAGGGCATTTAAAAATAGAATTTCCAGGGTTGGGATTGACTGGAACCCGTTTAGCGATCATAACCCCTTGGTGTTAGATGTACTCTATCAGGCCTGTCCCAGCGGGAGAAAGCCCGAAGCGGTAACTGAGAGGGTCACTGATCAGGGCACACACCTTAGGTGGTCCAAGATAGATGGAGAAAGGTTTTATAGATCACTGATGGAGAAGGGGAAATTAGCTTTTGAGGTGTGTTTAGACGTGACAATAGAAGGGCAGCAGTTACTCATAGCATTCAAACATATTGCAGATTTAGTAGATGGCCTGTTAAAGACTAGCGCCCCGATAAAAGGGACTGGTAGTCAGCCGCGGTGGTTTGACCGAGACTGCTCTAAAGCCCTGAGGGAGCTCAAAGATAGTATCAAAATAAGGTAGAAAAAAATATAAGAGCGAGCTGAGCAGGAGGAAAAAGGCATTACAAGCAGAAGGTTGGGTGGATCTAAGGGAGGCGGGGGGAAAGCGGGACATGACAGAATTTTGGAGAATTATTAACAGACCCACTTTCCAGGATGACACGGCCCCCAAATTAGGAACAAACATTACGCCTGACATGTGGATTACTCATTACAGGAGTCTATATAACCACAAAACGGGCATACAGAATGAACAAGGGAATGTTGACCAAGGCCAGCCCGTAGTTTTTTCACTAAAGGAAATCAAGGCTGGGATTGAAGGGCTGTTTAAAAACAAAGCTTCAGGCCCAGATGGAATCCCGCCTGATTTGTTCCTAAGTTCTGTGGAATTATGGGTCCCCATAATGGCAAGAGTCATTAATACTGCAATTCGCTGTGGCTTACCGCCCTCCTGGTCAACAGCTATCATTGTCCCTATTTTTAAAAAGTGTAGCAGGGACGACCCTCAATGTTATCGCCCCATCTCCGTGATTGATGTATCTGCTAACATTTTGGGAAGGGGGATATTAAACCGGTTGTCTGAATGGACAGAAGCAAATAACATTATCTCAGACACACAGTAGGGTTTCAGGACGGGCCGCTCCACGAGTGACCAATGCTTGAACCTCTACATGTTAGCAGCCAAATACCCTAAGGCCAGTGAGGAATCCATTCATATGGGGTTCATGGATCTGGCAGCTGCATAGTAATACCTCAGCGCAAGTCAGGTATAACATGGAGGGCGGATGTACTGACTCCTTCCACTGTAGAAGTGGGGTACGCGAAGGCTGCATCTTGGCGCCTTTTTTATTCTCCCTTTATATTATTAATCTGGAGCAGCATCTCCTACATCTGGGATCCGATTGTCCACCAGTAGAGACGCGTCATGTTCCTGTGTTACTTTACGCAGATGATGCGGTCCTCCTCGGACGCACCCCAAAGAGCTTACAGATTTTAATTGAGGGTTTTGTATCTTTTATGGGCTTACTAGACCTTTCTGTTAACCTGGGTAAATCTTATGGGTTATCCGTTGGTAATAAACCCTGCAACAAATGTACCTTCACGATAGGGAGCCACAAGATAGAGAAGGTTAAATCATTCTCGTATCTGGGATTACTATTTGACGGGTTATTAAAATTTAACTGTCTGGTGGACTAACGTTGCCGCAAGATGAATGTCACCAATGGGGCAATTGCAGGTTATGGTCGAAGGCTGGGGAGGAGGTGCCCTGAACAGGTGATGAACTTGTATAACTCCATGTGTTGCTCTAAAGTCACTTACAGGGCAGAGGTGTGGGGCTTCGCAAATACTTGCCAATTACAGCGGGAGGAGAACAAATATCTACGCTCCGTCCAGAAAGCCCCACATAGTCTAGCTGCAGCAATTGCACACAGGGAGTTAGGGATACCCTACCTTGAAGATTTGGTGAAGGTTAGGCCAATCCTTGCTTGGCTAAAAATCTGGGTAAACCCAGAGGAGAGCTTAAGCAGGGAAATAATGAAGGACTGCTTAGGCAGAGAAAAATGGTTGCAAATCCCGTGGCTCAGTTATGTTAAGTCCGTATTGGAAACCCCGGGCCTCTGCAATCTCATTTGCCGATCTGACAGTGATTATCCCGCTGCATAATACGATTGATAAAAAAGCTTTCCTGACACACAAAGCTACACAGAGAACAGAGCTAGAAGGGGCTAAAACCACGGTGTGTGCATACAACCTCGTAAAGACAACAGAAGGAATAGAACCTTATCTATATTTGATACATAATGCACAAGACAGGTTTTTAATGAACCGTTTTAGGCTCAATCTTTTACCATATTTATTGGGATCACCACTAGGGTATTCACTTCCAATTGAGCAGAAGGGAACCTGCGGCTGCGACAATAGGTCTCTGCAGGATTCCCTTCATTTTGTACTGTTATTTTCATTTTACTCCGAACCTAGGCACAGATTCTTGGTAGACATTCTAAAAAAATCTAATATACAATGTACTCAAGAGGCCTTGATCTTTTTACAACAGGTGACTGATCCTCTTACACTGTGCTGCATCATTAATTTTATTAAATTAGTGGTTCGATTGAGGGCAACTAGAGGGGGGGAACTGTAAAACTTCTGTGATTGTATTTAAAGGTTTATAATGTATTTTAAATATACTGGGACTTTGTTGTACCTACATTGGGATTCATGTTAATTTAATTGCTTTTTAAATGAAAGGAGTGTATATTGTATGTCTGTACTTTTATGGTGATTTTTAATCATCAAATAGAGAATCCTGACTGGCTGACTGACTGACTCAAAAAGAGAGGTGAAGCAAGAAGCAAGAGAGGTGCAGAAAGAAGCAAGAGAAGTGCAGAAAGAAAAGAGTGAACTGCAGGAAGAAACAATTGAGATGCAGAAAGTTGGTTGAGGGTGCAGGAAGAAGGAAGAGAAGTACAGAAAGAGGCAATATACGTGCAGTAAGAGGTAAGAGAAGCACAGAAAGAGGCAAGAGAAATGCAGAAAGAGGCAAGAGAAGTCCAGAAAGAGGACGAAAAGTACAAAAAGAAGCAAGAAGGGTACAGAAAGTGGAAGGAATATACAGAAAGAGAGGTGCAGAAAGTAGCAAGAGAGGTATAGAAAGAATCAAGAGATGTGCATACAGAAGCAATAGAGGTACAGAAAGAATGAATAATAGTGCAGAAAGAAGCAAGAGAGGCACGGAAAGAGGCAAGATAGGTGCAGAAAACAGCACAGGAGTTACAAAAAGAAGCAAGAGAACTTCAGAAAGAAAAATAAAGGGATAGAAAGAGAATTAATGGCACAGAAAGAAGCAAGTGAAGTGCAGAAAGAAGCAAGAGGTGCATAAACAAGCAAGAGAGGTACAGCAAGAATAGAGTGAGGTGAAGAAAGAGGCAACATAGGTGTAGAAAGAGGCAAGAGAGATGCAGAAAGAAGAGATTGGGAGCAGGAAGAAGCAAATGAGGTACAGAGGCGTGCCGAACAGAGCAAGAGAAGTACATAAAGAGTAAGAATGTTACCAGAAGAAGGAAGAGAAGTACAGAAAGAAGCAAAAGAGGACAACTAAAGAAGCAAGAAAACTGCATAATAAGAAATAAAGGTACACAAAGAGGGAGAAAGATACAGAAAGAGGAAGACAGACTCAGAAAGACAGGTGAAGGAAGAAGCAAGAGAGGTGAACAAAGAAGCAAGAGAAGTGCAGATGGGTGCAGGAAGAAGGAAGAGAAGTACAGAAACAGGCAATATAAGTGCAGTAAGAGGCAAACAAAGTACAGAAAGAGGCAAGAGAAATGCAGAAAGAGGCACAAGAAGTACAAAAGAGGACACAATGTACAAAAAGAAGCAAGAGAGGTACAGAAAGAAGCATGAGATGTGGTTAAACAGGCATGCGAGGTTCAGAAAGAAGCAAGAGAGGTACAGAAAGAAGCAAGAAGGGTACAGAAAGTGGAAGAAAGATACAGAAAGAGAGGTGCAGAAAGTAGCAAGAGATGTGCAGAAAGAATCAAGATACGTGCATACAGAAGCAATAGAGGTACAGGAAGAAGGACCAATAGTTAGAAAGAATCAAGAGAGGCACAAAAAGAGGCAAGAGAGGTGGAGAAAAAAGCACAGGTGGTATAGAAAGAGGCAAGAGAACTGCAGAAAGAAGAATAAAGGCGCAGAAAGAACCAAGTGAAGTGCAAAACGTAGCAAAAGGTGCATAAACAAGAAAGAGAGGTACATAAAGAGGTAACAGAGGTGCACAAAGAGGCAAGAGAGTTGCAGTAAGAGGCAAGAGAAGTACAGAAAGAGGAACAAGAAGTACAGAAAGAGGAAGAAAGGTACAGAAAGAATCAAGAGAGTTTCAGAAAGAGGCAAGAGAGGTACAGGAAGAGGCAAGATAGGTGCAGAAAGGAGGAAGAGATGTATAGAAAGAGGCAAGCGAGATGCAGAAAGAGTCAAGCGGTGTGTAGAAAGAAGCACAAGAGGTACAGAAGAAACAAAAGAGGCGCAGAAAGAAGCAAGAGTAGTGATGAAAGAGGCAAGAGAGGTGCAGAAAGAGGGGCATATAAATAAGCCAGAGGAGTGCAGAAAGAAATTAGCAAGAGAGATGGAGAAAGAAGCAACAGAGATGCAGAAAGTAGCAACAGAAGTACAGAAAGAAGCAAAGAGGTATAGAAAGAGGTAAGAGAACTGCAGAAAATGACAAAGAGGTGCAGAAAGAGGTAAGAGAGGTGGACAAGAGAGAATATGGATGCAGAAAAAGTGAAGAGGGGTACATGAAGTGGCAAGGGAGGTACAGAAAGAGGGAATAGTGGTGCAGAAAAAAGCAAGTGTGGTGAACAAAGAAGCAAAAGAGGTGCAGAGAGAAGCAAGAGAGGTACACAGCGAAGCAAGAGGGATGCAGAAAGAGGAAGAATGGTACAGAAAGAGACCTGCAGAAAGAAGCAAGAGAGGTGCAGAAAGAAGCAAGGGATGTGCAGACAGAAGCAAGAGTACTGCAGAAAGAAGAATAAAGGGGTAGAAAGGGGGTCAACGGCGCAGCAAGAAGCAAGTGAAGTGTAGAAAGAAGCAAGAGGTGTAGAAACAAGCAAGAGAGGTACTGAAAGAAGAGAGTGAGGTGCAGAAAGAGGCAATAGAGGTGCAGAAAGAAGAGATTGAGGCACAGGAAGAAGCAATTGAGGTACAGAAAGAGGCTGAAGGGGTGCAGAACGGAGCAAGAGAAGTACATAAAGGGGAAGAATGTTGCAGGAAAAGGAAGAGAGTTACAAAAAGAAGCAAGAGAGGTACAGAAAGAGGCAATAGAGGTGAATAAAGGAGCAAGAGAATGGCTTGAAGAGGAATAAAGGTGCAGAAACAGGAAAAAAAAGAAAGAGGAAGAAAGAATCAGAAAAAAGAAAGAGAGGTGAAGCAAGAAGCAAGAGTGGTGTAGAACTAAGCAAGAGAAATGCAGAAAGAGGAGAGTGAGGTACAGGAAAAAGCAACTGAGATGCAGAAAGTGACATGAGGGGTGCAGGAAGAAGGAAAAGCTGTACAGAAAGAGGCAATATAAGTGCAGTAAGAGGCTAGAGAAGTACAGAAAGAGGCAAGAGAAAGGCAGAAAGAGGCATGAGAAGTACAGAAAGAGGACACAAGGTACAAAAAGAAGCAAAAGAGGTGCAGAAAGAAGCATGAGATGTGATGAAAAAGGCATGTGAGGTTTGGAAAAAAGAACAAGGAAGAAAAGTACAAAACAAGTAGGAGAGAGGTACAGAAAGAAGCAAGAGAGATGCAGAAAGAAGCAAGAGAGGTACAGAAATTAGCAACAAAGGAGCAGAAAGAAGCAAGAGAGGAACAGAAAGAGGCAAGAGAACTGAGAAACAGGAAAAAAAAGTACAGAAAAAGGCAAGATAGGTGCATAAATAGAGAAAAAGTGTGCAGAAAGAGGCAAGAGGGGTGCCTGAAAAGGTGTGTTAAAAAGCAAAAGAGGTGAACAGAGATGCAAGAGAAGTATAGAAAGAAGCATGATAGGTGCTGAAAGAAGCAATAGAGGTACATAAATAGGCAAGGGAACTGGAGAAAAGGGAAAAGAGGTGCAGAAAGAGGCAAGAGAGGTGCACAAAGAGGGAAGACGGGTGCATCAAGAGGCAAAAGGGGTTCAGAAAGAAGCAAGAGAGATGCATAAAGAGGCTAGAGGGGGGTACAAAAAGCAAGAAAGGTGAAGATAGAAGCAAGAGAGGTTTAGAAAGAAGGACAAAAAGTACAGAAAGGTTGTTGCAGAAAGAGGCAAGAGGGGTACAGAAAGAAGCAAGAGAACTTCAAAAAGAAGAATAAAGGTGCAGAAAGAGGAAGAAAGTTGCAGAAACAGGAAGAAAGAGAAGTACAGAACGAAAGCAAGAGATGTGCATAAAAAAAGGCAAGAAGGGTGCAGAAAGAGGCAATAGGGGTGCATGAAATGGTAAGAGAGGTAAAAAAAGAGACATGAGGGGTGTGGTAAAAAGCAAGAGAGGTGACCAAAGAAGCAAGAGAAGTACTGAAAGTAGCAAGAGAGGTACACAACAAAGCAAGAGGGGTGCAGAAAGTGGACATTAGAGAGGTGCAGAAAGAAGCAAGGGATGTGCAGACAGAAGCAAGAGAGGTGCAGAAAGAAGCAACAGAAGTGCAGGAAGAAGCATGAGAGGTGCTGAAAGAAGCAAGGGAGGTACAGAAATAGGCAAGGGAACTGCAGAAAAAGGAAAAAGAGGTTAGGAACGTTTCAGAAAAAGGCAAGAAGGGTGCAGAAAGAAGCAAGAGAGGTATGGAAAAAAGCAAGAGAGGTGAAGATAGAAACAAGAGCGGTGCTTAAAGAAGCAAGGGATGTGCATACAGAAGGAAGATAGGTGCAGAAAGAGGCAATAGTACTGCAGAAAGAGGAAATAGAGGTACAGAAAGACGCAAGAGAGAATCATAAAGAGGGAAGAAGGGTGCTGAAAGAGGCTGGAGTGGTGCATGAAAAGGCAAGAGAGGTGAAGAAAGAGGCAAGAGGGAAGTGGTAAAAAGCAAGAGAGGTGTACAAAGGTCCAAGAGAACTGCATACAGAGGAATAAAGGAGCAGAAAGAGGAAGAAAGTTGCAGAAACCGGAAGAAAGAGAAGTGCAGAACTAAAACAAGAGAGGTGCAGTGAGGAAATATAAATTCTATGGTCAAGTAGTGTTCCCTAGCGCGTACCCCACCGTCTCCATGTACCAGCTTAAAGTGCATGTAACTTCCCTCCTGTGCCAGCTATGAAGACGCAAATACATTTGCGTCCAACGTTAACATGTCCTCTTTCAGACCCACCCTGAATGGGTTAAATAGTCCGTTCCTAAGCATGCTATGCCAACGTCTTTTTGTAGTGTACCTTACACGTTTTTCAGCTCTGGCAAAGTAGGCCCTGAATTTCTGCCATCGAGCCATTTTTCTGGCTTCTGACTCTGAAAGCCTCAGCCCAGGCTGCCTCTGTACCCGTGAACTCTGACTTACTTCCAGCGCGGCCCATTGCGCTCAGCTCAGCCTGCTGCCTGCCAAGACTGACTATAACCTTCGAGTTATCTGTTCCGCTCCTCGAAAATACATTCCTGCCTACTAGCTTCAGTAAACATCCCCCTCATCTGCAGAGCAAAGGGCCAACCTGTCTCCGTGCAAGTAATTCATAGCCTCTGTTACCATGCTCCCATGGAAGGCCCCATGGCCCCACGCTTCTCATGCAGACACCCAGGCGCTTATACACGCACTCACAGTCAGTATAGAATAGCTTCTGCCCCAGAGACCTTTTCCGTCCAGATAATATGGTTCCCAAACATCAGATATCAGATATGATAGAAGTACAAGTTGATCTGACATGTCAGACTTCTGTCTCTTTCCGTCAGTGTAAATGTCAAGCCCCCTGCACCCTCCAGTCTCACGTCAATCACACGTCATGCAACTGCGTGCGCATCCAAGCTTCCGATTTCTGCTGACATTGCAACATTTCTGTTAATGCCACCCCTTTTGTGACACCTACCTGTGACATTTCTAGCACACACCTCTAATTCACGCCTAGTCCACGCCTTCTGATTACGTACTAGTAACACGTGGATACTGTTATCTTGTCTTCTCTCAGCTGTTACGCCTACTGCATTGCTTTCTATGCTGTAAATTAAGTATATAAGCTATGTACTGTCAATAAAATGTAGCGCGCTCTATCCCTTCTTCCACCCCTGTGGTGGGAAGAACATGATATACTGGTCCTGACCATTCCTTTTTGAGGAATAAAACCCCTAAGAACTCTAACACCACAGACTCTGTTTTTTTCTTTCCGATTTGAGTTATTATTGATTAAGTACTTACCTGCATAGAAATTAAGACGGTAAATTATATATTTACATCAGCAGAAAGAAGCAAGAAATGCACAGAAAGAAGTAGTGAGGTACTGGAAGAAGCAATTATGGTGCAGCAAGAGGATTGAGGTATGCTAAAAGGAGAAAGAAAAGTGCATAAAGAAGAAGAATGTTGTTGGAAGAGGAAAGAGAAATACAGAAAGAGGCAATAGAAGTACAGTAAGAGGCAAGAGAAGTACAGAAACTGGAAGAAATGTACAAAAAGAAGGAAAAAAGGTACGGAAAGAAGCAAGAGGGGTACATAAATAGGCAAGGGAACTGCAGAAAAAGGAAAAAAAGGTGCAGGAAGAGGCAATAGAGGTGCACAAAGAGGGAAGACCGGTGCATAAAGATGCTAAAGGGGTACAGAAAGGATCAAGAGAGGTGCAGAAAGAGGCTAGAGGGGGTCAAAAAAAGCAAGAAAGTTCAAAATAGAAGCAAGAGAGGTTTAGAAAGAAGGACAAGAAGTACAGAAAGATAGGTGCAGAAAGAAACAAGAGCAGTGCAGAAAGAAGCAAGGGATGGGCAAACAGACGGAAGGGAGGAGCTGGAAGAAGCAACAGAAGTGCAGAAAGAAGCAAGAGAGGTGCAGAAAGAAGAAAGGGAGTTGCAGAGAGAGGCAAGAGAGGTACAGAAAGAAGCAAGAGAACTGCAAAAAGAAGAATAAAGGTGCAGAAAGAGGAAGAAAGGTGCAAAAACATGAAGAAAGAGAAGTGCAGAACAGAAGCAAGAGAGGTACATAAAGAGAGAAGAAGGGTGCAGAAAGCGGCAATAGGGGTGCATGAACAGGTAAGAGAGGTGAAGAAATAGGCATGAGGGGTGTGGTAAAAAGCAAGAGAGGTGAACAAAGAAGCAAGAGAAGTACAAAAAATAGCAAGAGAGGTACACAACAAAGAAAGAGGGGTGCAGAAAGTGGAAGTTAGAGAGGTGCAGAAAGAAGCAAGGGATGTACAGACAGAAGAAAGAGAGGTGCAGAAAGTAGCAACAGAAGTGCAGAAAGAAGCATGAGAGGTGCTGAAAGAAGCAAGGGAGGTACAGAAATAGGCAAGGGAACTGCAGAAAAAGATAACAGAGGTGCAGAAAGAGGCAAGAGAGGTGCACAAAGAGGGAAGAAGGGTTCAGAAAGAGGCAAGAAGGGTGCAGAAAGAAGCAAGAAAGGTGCAGAAAGAGGCAAGAGAGGTGTGGAAAAAAGCAAGAGAGGTAAAGATAGAAACAAGAGCGGTGTTTAAAGAAGCAAGGGATGTGCATACAGAAGGAAGATAGGTGCAGAAAGAAGCAAGAGGGGTGCAGACCAATGAATAAAGGTACAAAAAAGGAAGAGAGATACAGAAAGAAGCAAGAGAGATGCAGAAACTAGCAAGAGATGTACAGAAATTAGCAACAAATGAGTAGAAAGAAGCAAGAGAGGAACAGAAAGAGGCAATAGTACTGCAGAAAGAGGAAATAGAGGTACAGAAAGACGCAAGAGAGGGGCATACAGAGAGAAGAAGGGGGCTCAAAGAGGCTGGAGCGGTGCATGAAAAGGCAAGAGAGTTGAAGAAAGAGGCAAGAGGGAAGTGGTAAAAAGCAAAAGAGGTGTAAAAAGAAGCAAGAGAAGTACAGAAAGAAGCAAGAGAGATACAGAAAGAGGCAAGAGAGGTTGAGAAAGAAGCAGGAGAGGGGCAGAAAAAGCAAGAGAGGTGCAGAAAGAGGCAAGCAAACTGAGAAAGAGGAAAAAGAGGTAGGGAAAGAGGCAAGAAAAGTGCATAAATAGAGAAGAAGAGTGCAGAAAGAGGCAGGAGGGGTGTGTTAAAAAGCAAGAGAGGTGAACAAAGAAGCAAGAGAAGTACAGAAAGAAGCATGAGAGGAGCTGAAAGACGCAAGATAGGTACATAAACAGGCAAGAGAACAGCAGAAAAAGGAAAATAAGGTGCAGAAAGAGGCAAGAGAGGTGCACAAAGAGGGAAGACGGGTGCATAAAGATGCTGAAGGGGTACAGAAAGGATCAAGAGAAGTGCAGAAAGAGGCTAGAGGGGTGCAAAAAAAGCAAGAAAGGTGAAGATAGAAGCAAGAGAGGTTTAGAAAGAAGGACAAGAAGTACAGAATGATAGGTGCAGAAAGAAACAAGAGCAGTGCAGAAAGAAGCAAGGGATGTGCAAATAGACGGAAGGGAGGTACAGGAAGAAGCAACCGAAGTGCAGAAAGAAGCAAGAGAGGTGCAGAAAGAAGCAAGGGAGTTGCATAAAGAGGCAAGAGATGTACAGAAAGAAGCAAGGGAGTTGCAGAAAGAGACAAGAGAGGTACAGAAAAAAGCATAAGAGGTGCAGATATAAGCAAGAGAGGAACAGAAAATGGCATGAGAGGTGCATAAAGAACCAAGAGAACTGCATAAAAAGGAAAAAAGGCGCAGAAAGAGGAAGAAAGTTGCAGAAACAGGAAGAAAGAGAAGTGCAGAACTAAAGGAAGAGAGGTGCAGAAAGAAGCAAGACACGTACAGAAAGAAGTAGTGAGGTACTGGAAGAAGCAATTAAGGTGCAGCAAGAGGATTGAGGTGTGCAAAAAGGAGCAGGAAAAGTGCATAATGAAGAAGGATGTTGTAGGAATAGGAAAGAGCAGTACAGAATGAGGCAATAGAAGTACAGTAAGAGGCAAGAGAATTACATAAAGAGGAAGAAGGGTACAGATAGAAGAAAAAGAGGTGCAGAAAGAAGCACGAGGGGTGTAGAAAGAAGCACAAGAGGTACAGAGAGAATTGCAAGAGGTGCAGAAGGAATCTAGAGATGTGCAGAAAGAAGCTAGAGAGTTGCAGAAAGAGGCAAGAGAGGTATCGAAAGAAGCACAAGAGGTACAGAAATAAGCAAGAGAGGAACAGAAAATGGCAAGAGAGGCGCATAAAGAAGCAAGAGAACTGCATAAAGAGGAATTAAGGCGCAGAAAGAGGAAGAATGTTGCAGAAACAGGAAGAAATAGAAGTGCAGAACAAAAGGAAGAGAGGTGCAGAAAGAAGCAAGAAATGTACAGAAAGAAGTAGTGAGGTACAGGAACAAGCAATTAAGGTGCAGCAAGAGGATTGAGGTGTGCAAAAATGAGCAAGAAAAGTGCATAAAGAAGAAGAATGTTGTAGGAAGAGGGAAGAGAAGTACAGAAAGAGGCAATAGAAGTACAGTAAGAGGCAAGAAAAGTACAGAAAGAGGAAGAAAGGTACAGAAAGAAGGAAAAGAGGTGCACAAAGCTGCAAGAGCGGCGTAGAAAGAAGCACAAGAGGGGCAGAAAGAAGCACAAAAGGTGCAGAAGGAAGCAAGAGGTGTGCAGAAAGAAGCAAGAGAGGGGATGAAAAAAGCAAGAGAGGTGCAGAATGAGTCAAGAGAGATGCAGAAAGAAGCAAGAGTGGTGTAAAATGAGGAATACAGGTACAAAAAAGGAAGAGAGGTACAGAAAGAAGCAATAGAGATGCAGAGAGAAGCAAGAGAGGTACAGAACGTAGCAACAAAAGTGCAGAAAGAAGCAAGAGAGGAACAGAAAGAGCCAAGAGAACTGAAGAAAGAGGAAAAAGAGGTACAGAAAGAGGCAAGAGAGGTGCATAAAGAGAGAAGAAGGGTGCAGAAAGAGGCAATAGGGGTGCATGAAAAGGCAAGAGAGGTGAAGAAAGAGGCATGAGGGGTGTGGGAAAAAGCAAGAGAGGTGAACAATAAAGCAAGAGAAGTACAGAAACAAACAAGAGAGGTACTGAACAAAGCAAGAGGGGTGCAGAAAGAGGAAGTAAGAGAGATGCAGAAAGAAGCAAGGGATGTGCAGAAAGAAGCAAGAGAGGTGCAGAAAGAAGCAACAGAAGTGCAGACAGAAGCATAAGAGGTGCTGAAAGTTGCAAGGGAGGTATAGAAATAGGCAAGGGAACTACAGAAAAAGGAAAAAGAGGTGCAGAAAGAGGTAAGAGAGGTGCACAAAGAGGGAAGAAGCATTCAGAAAGAGGCAAGAAGGGTGCAGAAAGAAGCAAGAAAGGTGCAGAAAGAGGCAATAGAGGTGTGGAAAAAAGCAAGAGAGGGAAAGATAGAAACAAGAGCGGTGCTTAAAGAAGCAAAGGATGTTCAGACAGAAGGAAGAGAGGTGCAGAAAGAAGCAACAGAAGTGCAGAAATAATAAAGAGAGGTACAGAAAGAAGCAATAGAGATGCAGAAAGTAGCAAGAGACGTACAGAAATTAGCAACAAATGAGTAGAAAGAAGCAAGAGAGGAACAGAAAGAGGCAATAGTACTGCAGAAAGAGGAAATAGAGGTACGGAAAGATGCAAGAGAGGGGCATAAAGAGGGAAGAAGGGTGCTGAAAGAGTCTGGAGCGGTGCATGAAAAAGCAAGAGAGGTGAAGAAAGAGGCAAGAGGGAAGTGGTAAAAAGCAAGAGAGGTGTACAAAGAAGCAAGAGAACTGCATACAGAGGAATAAAGGCGCAGAAAGAGGAAGAAAGTTGCAGAAACCGGAAGAAAGAGAAGTGCAGAACTAAAACAAGAGAGGCGCAGAAAGAAGCAAGAAATGCACAGAAAGAAGTAGCGAGGTACTGGAAGAAGCAATTATGGTGCAGCAAGAGGATTGAGGTGTGCAAAAAGGAGCAAGAAAAGTGCATAAAGAAGAGGAATGTTGTTGGAAGAGGAAAGAGAAATATAGAAAGAGGCAAGAGAAGTACAGTAAGAGGCAAGAGAACTACAGAAAGAGGAGGAAAGGTACAGAAAGAAGGAAAAGAGGTACAGAAAGAAGCAAGAGGGGTACATAAATAGGCAAGGGAACTGCAGAAAAAGGAAAAAAAGGTGCAGAAAGAGGCAGAAAGAGGCAAGAGAGGTGCACAAAGAGGGAAGACGGGTGCATAAAGATGCTAAAGGGGTAAAGAAAGGATCAAGAGAGGTGTAGAAAGAGGCTAGAAGGGGTCAAAAAAGCAAGAAAGTTGAAAATAGAAGCAAGAGAGGTTTAGAAAGAAGGACAAGAAGTACAGAAAGATAGGTGCCGAAAGAAACAAGAGCAGTGCAGAAAGAAGCAAGGGATGGGCAAACAGACGGAAGGGAGGAGCAGGAAGAAGCAACAGAAGTGCAGAAAGAAGCAAGAGAGGTGCAGAAAGAAGAAAGGGAGTTACAGAAAGAGGCAAGAGAGGTACAGAAAGAAGCAAGAGAACTGCAAAAAGAAGAATAAAGGTGCAGAAAGAGGAAGAAAGGTGCAGAAACATGAAGAAAGAGAAGTGCAGAACGGAAGCAAGAGAGGTACATAAAGAGAGAAGAAGGGTGCAGATAGCGGCAATAGGGGTGCATGAACAGGTAAGAGAGGTGAAGAAATAGGCATGAGGGGTGTGATAAAAAGCAAGAGAGGTGAACAAAGAAGCAAGAGAAGTACAGAAAATAGCAAGAGAGGTACACAACAAAGCAAGAGGGGTGCAGGATTGGAAGTTAGAGAGGTGCAGAAAGAAGCAAGGGATGTGCAGACAGAAGCAAGAGACATGCAGAAAGAACCAACAGAAGTGCAGAAAGAAGCATGAGAGGTTCTGAAAGAAGCAAGGGAGGTACAGAAATAGTCAAGGGAACTGCAGAAAAAGATAAAAGGGGTGCAGAAAGACGCAAGAGAGGTGCACAAAGAGGGAAGAAGGGTTCAGAAAGAGGCAAGAAGGGTGCAGAAAGAAGCAAGAAAGGTACAGAAAGAGGCAAGAGAGGTGTGGAAAAAAGCAAGAGAGGTAAAGATAGAAACAAGAGCGGTGCTTAAAGAAGCAAGGGCTGTGCATAGAGAAGGAAGATAGGTGCAGAAAGAAGCAACAGAAGTGCAGAAAGAATCAAGAGATGTGCAGAAAGAAGCAAGAGGGGTGCAGGACAAGGAAGAAAGGTACAAAAAAAGGAAGAGAGGTGCAGAAAGAAGCAACAGAAGTGCAGAAAGAATCAAGAGAGGTACATAAAGAAGCAAGAGGGGTGCAGAACAATGAAGAAAGGTACAAAAAAGGAAGAGAGGTACAGAAAGAAGCAAGCGAGATGCAGAAACTAGCAAGAGATGTACAGAAATTAGCAACAAATGAGTAGAAAGAAGCAAGAGAGGAACAGAAAGAGGCAATAGTACTGCAGAAAGAGGAAATAGAGGTACAGAAAGACGCAAGAGAGTGGCATAAAGAGAGAAGAAGGGGGCTCAAAGAGGCTGGAGCGGTGCATGAAAAGGCAAGAGAGGTGAAGAAAGAGGCAAGAGGGAAGTGGTAAAAAGCAAAAGAGGTGTACAAAGAAGCAAGAGAAGTACAGAAAAAAGCAAGAGAGATTCATAAAGAGGCAAAAGAGGTTGAGAAAGAAGCAGGAGAGGGGCAGAAAAAGCAATAGAGGTGCAGAAAGAGGCAAGCAAACTGAGAAAGAGGAAAAAGAGGTAGGGAAAGAGGCAAGAGAAGTGCATAAATAGAGAAGAAGAGTGCAGAAAGCGGCAGGAGGGGTGTGTTAAAAATCAAGAGAGGTGAACAAAGAAGCAAGAGAAGTACAGAAAGAAGCATGAGAGGAGCTGAAAGAAGCAAGATAGGTACATAAACAGGCAAGGGAACTGCAGAAAAAGGAAAAAAAGGTGCAGAAAGAGGCAAGAGAGGTGCACACAGAGGGAAGACGGGTGCATAAAGATGCTAAAGGGGTACAGAAAGGATCAAGAGAGGTGCATAAAGAGGCTAGAGGGGTGCAAAAAAAGCAAGAAAGTTGAAGATAGAAGCAAGAGAGGTTTAGAAAGAAGGACAAGAAGTACAGACCGATAGGTGCAGAAAGAAACAAGAGCAGTGCAGAAAGAAGCAAGGGATGTGCAAATAGACGGAAGGGAGGTACAGGAAGAAGCAACAGAAGTGCAGAAAGAAGCAAGAGATGTGCAGAAAGAAGCAAGGGAGTTGCTGAAAGAGGCAAGAGAGGTACAGAAAGAAGCACAAGAGGTACAGAAATAAGCAAGAGAGGAACAGAAAATGGCACGAGAGGTGCATAAAGAACCAAGAGAACTGCATAAAGAGGAAAAAAGGTGCAGAAAGAGAAAGAAAGTTGCAGAAACAGGAAGAAGGAGAAGTGCAGAACTAAAGCAAGAGAGGTGCAGAAAGAAGGAAGACATGTACAGAAAGAAGTAGTGAGGTACAGGAAGAAGCAATTAAGGTGCAGCAAGAGGATTGAGGTGTGCAAAAAGGAGCCGGAAAAGTGCATAAAGAAGAAGGATGTTGTAGGAATAGGAAAGAGAAGTACAGAAAGAGGCAATAGAAGTACAGTAAGAGGCAAGAGAAGTACATAAAGAGGAAGAAGGGTACAGATAGAAGGAAAAGAGGTGCAGAAAGAAGCATGAGGGGTGTAGAAAGAAGCACAAGAGGTACAGAGAGAATAGCAAGAGGTGCAGAAGGAATCTAGAGATGTGCAGAAAGAAGCAAGAGAGTTGCAGAAAGAGGCAAGAGAGGTATCGAAAAAAGCACAAAAGGAAAAGAAATAAGCAAGAGAGGAACAGAAAATGGCAAGAGAGGTGCATAAAGAAGCAAGAGAACTGCATAAAGAGGAATTAAGGCGCAGAAAGAGGAACAATGTTGCAGAAACAGGAAGAAAGAGAAGTGCAGAACAAAAGGAAGAGAGGGGCAGAAAGAAACAAGAAATGTACAGAAAGAAGTAGTGAGGTACAGGAAGAAGCAATTAAGGTGCAGCAATAGGATTGAGGTGTGCAAAAATGAGCAACAAAAGTGCATAAAGAAGAAGAATGTTGTAGGAAGAGGAAAGAGAAGTACAGAAAGAGGCAATAGAAGTACAGTAAGAGGCAAGACAAGTACAGAAAGAGGAAGAAAGGTACAGATAGAAGGAAAAGAGGTGCAGAAAGCTGCGAGAACGGTGTAGAAAGAAGCACAAAGGTGCAGAAAGAAGCACAAGAGGTGCAGAAGGAAGCAAGAGATGTGCAGAAAGAAGCAAGAGAGGGGAAGAAAAAAGCAAGAGAGGTGCAGAATGAGTCAAGAGAGATGCAGAAAGAAGCAAGAGTGGTGTAAAATGAGGAATAAAGGTACAAAAAAAAGGAAGAGAGGTACAGAAAGAAGCAAGAGATATGCAGAGAGAAGCAAGAGAGGTACAGAACGTAGCAACAAAAGTGCAGAAAGAAGCAAGAGAGGAACAGAAAGAGGCAAGAGAACTGAAGAAAGAGGAAAAAGAGGTACAGAATGAGGCAAGAGAGGTGCATAAAGAGAGAAGACGGGTGCAATAAGAGGCAATAGGGGTGCATGAAAAGGCAAGAGAGGTGAAGAAAGAGGCATGAGGGGTGTGCTAAAAAGCTAGAGAGGTGAACAATAAAGCATGAGAAGTACTGAAACAAGCAAGAGAGGTACTGAACAAAGCAAGAGGGGTGCAGAAAGAGGAAGTAAGAGAGGTGCAGAAAGCAGCAAGGGAGGTGCAGAAAGAAGCAAAAGAAGTGCAGAAAGAATCAAGAGAAGTGCAGAAAGAAGCAAGAGGGGTGCAGAACAAGGAAGAAAGGTACAAAAAAGGAAGATACGTACAGAAAGAAGCAAGACAGGTGCAGAATGAAACAAGAGAGGTACAGAGCATAGCAACAAAAGTGCAGAAAGAAGCAAGAGAGGAACAGAAAGAGGCAAGAGAACTGTAGAAAGAGGAAAAAGAGGTACAGAAAGAGGCAAGAGAGGTGCATAAAGAGAGAAGAAGGGTACAGAAAGAGGCAATAGGGGTACATGAAAAGGTAAGAGAGGTGAAGAAAGAGGCATGAGGGGTGTGGTAAAAAGCAAGAGAAGTGGACAAGAAGCAAGAGAAGTACAGAAAGAAGCACAAGAGGTACAGAACAAAGCAAGAGGGGTGCGGAAAGAAGAAGTAAGAGAGGTGTAGAAAGAAGCAAGGGATGTGCAGACAGGAGCAAGAGAGGTGCAGAAAGAAGCAACAGAAGTGCAAAAAGAAGTGTGAGAGGTGCTGAAAGTAGCAAGGGAGGTACATAAATAGGCAAGGGAACTGCAGAAAAAGGAAAAAGAGGTGCAGAAAGAGGCACAAGAGGTGCACAAAGAGGGAAGAAGGGCTCAGAAAGATGCAAGAAAGGTTCAAGAAGAAGCAAGAGAGGTGCAGAAAGAGGCAAGAGAGGTGTGGAAAAAAGCAAGAGAGGTGAAGATAGATACAAGAGCGGTGCTTAAAGAAGTAAGAGAGGTGCAGAAAGAAGCAAGAGAGGTGCAGAAAGAAGCAACAGAAGTGCAGAAAGAATCAAGAGAGGTGCAGAAAGAAGCAAGAGGGGTGCAGAACAAGGAAGAAAGGTACAAAAAAGGAAGATAGGTATATAAAGAAGCAAGAGGGATGCAGAAAGAAGCAAGAGAGGTACAGAAATTAGAAACAAAAGAGTAGAAAGATGCAAGAGAGGAAGAGAAAAAGGCAAGAAAACTGCAGAAAGAGGAAATAGAGGTACAGAAAGATGCAAGAGAAGAGCATAATGAGAGATGAAGGGTGCAGAAAGAGGCTAGAGGGGTACAATAAAAGGCAAGAGAGGTGAAGAAAGAGTCAAGAGGGAAGTGGTAAAATGCAAAAGAGGTGTACAAAAAGCAAGAGAAGTACAGAAAGAAGCAAGAGAGTTACACAACGAAGCAAGAGGGGTGCAGAAAGAAGAAGAAAGATACAGAAAGAGAGGTACAGAAAGAAACAACAGAAGTGCAGAAAGAAGCAAGAAAGGTGTTGAAAGAAGCAACAGAGGTACAGAAATAGGCAAGGGACATGCGGAAAAAGGAAAGAGAGGTGTAGAAAGAGTCAAGATAGATGCACAAAGAGGGAAGAAGGGTTCAGAAAGAGGCAAGAAGGGTGCAGAAAGAAGCAAGAGAGGTGCAGAAAGAGGCAAGAGGTGTGCAGAAAAAAGCAAGTGAGGTGAGGTAATTGATAATGTTTAGTGATCAGTAAATAGCTTAATGTTTTTTTATATTTGAGTGGGAATAGTAAATTAATTATGTTTACTTTTCAGAACCTATCCCAATTTATTCTAGATGGAGTGGGAATAGTAATTTAATTATGTTTAGTGTCCAGCACCAATCCAAGTCAATTTACACTGGAGTGAGAAGAGTAACTTAATTCTATTTAGTGTCCAGCACCTACCCCAATTTATTATAGCCCGGAGTGGGAAAAGTAAATAATTATGTTTAATGTCCAGTACCCACCCCAATTAATTTAGAATGGAATGGGAATAGCACATTAATTATGTTTAGTGTCCAGCACCTACTTAAATTTATTATAGACTGGAGTGGGAATAGTAAATAATTATGTTTATTGTCCAGCACCTACCCTAAGTTATTATAAATGTAGTGGGAATAGTGAACTAATTATGTTTAGTGTCCAGCACCAACACAAATTAATTTAAACTGGAGTGTGAATAGTAAATTCATTATGTTTAGTGACCAGCACCTACCCCAATTTATTATAGACTGGAGTGAGAATAAAAAATAATTATGTTTAGTGTCCAGCACCTACCCTAATTAATTTAGACTGGAGTGGGAATAGGAAATTAATTATGTTTAGTGTCAAGCACCTACCTCAATTTATTGAAGACTGGAGTGGGAATAGTAAATAATTATGTTTAGTGTCCAGCACCTACTCCAATTTATTATAGACTGGAGAGGGGATAGTAAATTAATTGTGTTTAGTGTCCAACACCTACCCTCATTTTATTATAGACTGGAGTGGGAATAGTAAATTTTATTATGTTTAGTAATCATGGGTGTAAAATCTGTTTTGCTCGTGAAATTTGCAGATTTTTGGCAATTTCGCGGTCCGCGAATCCCGCAAATTTGCCCAAAAATCCATAAATTCGCAAGCTTGCGGATTTTTTTGCTTGGTCGCGCTTGAAAAATACAATATTGCGCGCGCGGCGTTGACTTACCGTGATTCTGAGTCCACCAAGTTGTTTTTCTCCCGGTTTGCGTGTGCTGCGCCATTTTGGATCTTGCTGCGTGATCGCGTGAGAGTTTTTCGACCGCAATTACGTCATCGCGGTCCGCCATCTTGCACAGCGAGAGTTTGACAACGCGAGTACGTCATAAGGGTCCGCGATCACGCATTGCGGAAGTAAACAATGCTGAACACGTAAATGCGGTGAGCAGCTGACTTCCGGCGGGAGATTTGAACAGCTCGCTTTCCCGAACTTCCAAAAATTGCAATTCTGCACAAGAAATCCACTGCAGGCAGCATAAACCTTCTGAAAATCATGATTTTGATCCGAATAACTCCTCAGATTGAGATTTGGCTTCACTTTTTTGTGCAAGGAGTCCAGTTTTGGGGGGGTGGGAGGAAGGAAGTGCCCCAGAGTCTCCAACTTCCTGTTCCTGTCCAGCAAGCTCCTCCCAGTGCTTTGTCCATCTCCTGGTCACTTTTCATTTGGATCTGGAGCTGGAAGGATTACTTTTTGTGGGTGCTGCTGGATATTTGAATTTGAGGACTTTTTGGACTTCGGAGTTTTTGGATCACTTTTGGATTTGAGATTTTACAAGTAAGTTGGTGTTGTTTGTTTGAGGCATTGCAGTTGCTGCAACTACAATTTTAAAACTTTTTCACAACTTTAAAAAAAATATATTGTGGGTAGCCACAGTATCCGGTAATCCCATGGTTAGTCACGGGTGCATGATACAACTGTTTCTGTGAGTTTTGTTGAACTTAAATCTCATTTATGTCATTGAATTTTAGCTCACTCTATGTGGAATTTTTATTTTTTATTTTGTGGTGCGTGTAAAGCCTCACTAGCCAGTAGGCCCAGGGGTAGTGAGTGGTGCATGGACCAAGACTTTCTGTGGGGTGTCTTGAATTTAAACATCATTGAGGGCATGGATGGCAATGGATTGTGGAGATTGTTGTGTGTTTTTCGACTTTTTGGTGTGGTGTGGTGTTGTGGCCTGGCCATGTGGGTGGGTGCCATTTTGAGGCCTGGTCCAGGCAGGTCCTGGCCATGTGGCCGGGGATCAAGGGGCAATTTTGAAGCCAGGCAGTGTGCTCAGGCCTGCACCCAGTTTGCCTTACTTTCATCCATAAGGCCCAGGGGTACTCAGTGTTGCATGGACCAATACTTTCTGTGGTGTGTCTTGAATTTAAACATCATTGAGGGCATTGATGGCATTGCATTGTGGTGATTGTTGTGTGTTTTTTGACTTTGTGGGGTGTTGTTGGGGCCTGGCCATGTGGGTGGGGGCCATTTTGAGGCCTGATCCAGGCAGGGCCTGGCCATGTGGCTGGGGGACAAGGGGCCATTTTGAAGCCAGGCAGAGTGCTCTGAGCCATAGGCCTGCACCCAGCCTGCCCTGCTTTTACCCATTATGCCCAGGGGTAGTGAGTGGTGCATGTACCAAGGCTTTGTGTGGGGCCTCTTGAATTTAAACATCATTGAGGGCATGGATGGCATTGGATTGTGGTGATTTTTCTGTGTTTTTTGACTTTTTGGGGTGTTTAACTAATGTTCCTATGGCTTCCTTTGCTTTTAGGTGCACAAGAGAACCACCAGTGCTAGGAAGAATTCCTGCAATGGTGTGTGCAGCACAACGTCACGCGACGTCACGTGTGGCCACAGACAAGACAACTCTGCAACTCGTGCAACTGTGGCCTGTTGTTCTGACATCTGAAGAAGATGGACCCAAGGAAAGGTGGCCGTAGGGCCTCAGTGAAAAAATTTGCCAGTGCCAGTAAGAAGGAGCAGAAGAAGCAAGTGGCCCACCTACCAAGGAGACTGGTGGGCCCACTGACACCTTTTTTGGGGAAAAAAAACTACACCTGCAGCAGCAGCGGTGACCGCCGGTGACCAAGCTGGAAGCAGCACCTCCGCTTCATTGGGCTCAGTGCCACCACGCCAAGTTAGGACCAAGACCATGAGTGCTGCTGAGGCAGCCACTTTAGTTTCTCAATCACCATCGACCAGTGATGTTGGCTCATCACAAGAAAGTACCATCCAATCAACGCTGGGTGTAACTAAGCTGAAGAGTGTTCAACATCCACAGCCGCAACGACAACCACAGGTGCAACTAGTACAAGCGCAAGTACATGGGCAAGGAGAGGCGCAAGTACATGCACAAGGAGAGGCGCAAGTACATGCACATGTAGAGGCGCAAGTAGAGGCGCATGGAGAGGTGCATGGAGAGGTGCAACTAGAGGTTCATGGAGCGGCACAACTGCCTACAAAGCTTGTTGCTCTAGAAGTAGTGGCACATCAGGAAATTGAGATTCAAGTGGAGGTATCATCCGAGGAAGACACTTCTCCTGATGATGATTCATTGTCTTCCAGATCCCCAGAAAGAAAAAGGTCAAGGAGGGCTTCTACTACTACAAGTTCTTCTTCAAGCCCCCTTCATTCTGATGACCTTGATGTTGATTGGAACCCAGCAATGCAGTCTGAGAGTGAGGCACGCAATGAGCCGACAAAGGTCGCTAAGCCTAAAAGGAAGGTTCACGCAAGGCTTTGACTTATGGGTGATGATGACAAACAAGAAGTGGTGTCTTCTGCTGCTGATGAACAGTCTGAGAACGACCCAGTCATCACAGACGTCACTCCAGCCCCAGTGGGCATGTACCAGACAGACATTTTCACCCTATCCCGAATGGCTGCTGAGCGGGATGTGCACAGTGTGGCACTGGTACCACCAACACAGTTAACTACAACACCAACACGACCTACAGCTTCCATATTTTTTAGTCTGGAAGGGCCGGCAGGGACCTCCATCCAGCTCGACCTCCATTACCTCAAGTAGTGGTACTGTAAGTGAACAACAGAAACAAATTCAGCCATGCCCATCCTCCACTTCATCTGGCATTGAAAATCAAAGTAGCACCTCCACCAACAGCAGACTTCTCCAGTCCCCAGTTTGGGACTTCTTTACTGTTAGCCAAAAGGTGGAAAACATGGTCATTTGTTCGAATTGTAGATAAGAAGTTAGTCGGGGTAAGCTTGGTACCAACTATGGCACCGGAGGCCAGAGAGGTCATCTAAAACAACACCACACTATCGAGTGGGAGGTGCACCATAAGAATATCCAGGAAGCCAAAAGAAAAACAAATCCAAATGTATACATTGATATTGCATCTGATGATGATGAGGGGCTGAATTTGCAGGGGGGAAGTCAAGAACCGACCGACATTATTTCTGGTACACCCAGTAGCCCCGGCAGCAGCGCTGCAGTGGTAGCACCCACACCCTCTACCCCTGCAACAGGTATAAGGCACACTAAGGGTCTGGGAGAGACGCCAATGCGAAAAAGTACATCAATGAACCTAACTGATTTGAAGAAGTCTGCATCATCATCATCATGTAAATTGTCCAGCCCCCATTAGAAGCATGTTTTGGTTGGATGCGTCATTTGAACCCAATCACCCAACAGCACGTATGTATTACGCAAAGCAGGCTAAAATACTAGCGCCAGACTTTCTCCCTTTTTCTTTCGTGGAAAGTGTGGGTTTTCTAGAATTTGTGGCAACAGTCTGCCCTAAATGGAAGGTTCCTAGCCGGTCCTCTTTTGCCAGAGTTGCGGTTCCAGCACTACATCAAGATGTGCTGGAGGTGATTGGGGCAGCTTTGCAGAAGAGTGCTGTTCACCTTATCCACCTGACAACAGACATGTGGACCAGTTGCCAAGCCCTTGATTGCATGTGCATCACTACACACTGGGTCTCTTTGCAGCGGTTAAAGACCAGGTAAAAGCAGGTGTTGACACAGACACAGTTTTTCAAGCTACTCGGAAACATGCAACAGTAGCCATGTTTGCCATGGAGAAAACTCATACTGCACCTAACCTTTTGGAGGAGTTTGATAGGAAGGTCTATGAATGGCTTTATCCAAGATATCGCATAGTTGGTTATGTTTCCACGGATAAGGGCAGTAATATAGTTAAGGCCATGCATCAAGGTGGCTATTTCAGAGTGCCGTGTTTGGCGCACAGTATTAAAATTGTGGTGCAAGATTTCTTGAAAAAAGAAAACACAGCCAGCAAGTTACTGACCACCTGCCGAAGAATCTGCACACATTTCACTTATTCTTTTAAGGCCCGGTAGCAGCTGAGGAGCATTCAACATGAACATAGACTGCCAGTCAAAGGACTCATCCAGGAGGTGGCAACACGTTAGAACTCAACCTTTTGCATGCTTGAGCAGTGGGGGGTAATAAATGATTATGTCTATAAACTGGGTTCTACTATGAAAGAAATGAGGCTAGAGTTGGAGGAATGGAAGCTAGTTGCAAGCCTGACAGACATGCTTCGTCCTTTTGAGGTCTTCACACGTGAAGTCAGCAGGGAGGACTGTTCTTTGGGCAAAGCTATCCCATTGTTGGTCTTGCTAGAGCACAAACTGAAGGCGCTGTGTTCAACGTTCCGAGATGATGCTGAAAAGCAAGACGCATATCAGTTGGCGGAGAGGTTATTAAGCCACCTAGTTGACAATGAAAGGCTTAAAAACATACATACAGAACAATATTACATTTGTGCCACTATTCTGGATCCACGGTACAAAAAGGCAGTGGCCAGCAAAGCATTCATTCCTTTTGATGAAGCAGATGTTTCAAAGTACAGACATTGTTAGCTGTGTCAGGCACTCAGTTCGAAAAAGAGCGGAAGAAAATTCAAGGAGCTGGCAGAAGTACAACTGAATCAGCAGGCCATCCGGTGTCAAATTCCACTTCTGAATCTGTGGCCGAAGGGAGTCACTTTCCCTCACAGCCGTTAACGACACCAGCAACTGTATCATCATCCTCACCTGCACCAGGCCCAGCCATAATATTGTCGGAAGAGGATTGGCTAACTCATCAAGGGTGCTACTCAAAGTGGAGCAACCCTGGAGAACCTTGAGTCGATGGTGCAGGCCTATCTGGATGACCCAACAGAGGTCTTTGTTAAACAGAACCTATTGCTGTATTGGTATAGGAAAAGGCCTCTATGGCCACTGATCACCAACCTGGCTCTAAATTATTTGTCTTGCCCACTCGCAAGTGTGTCTTCTGAACATGTTTTCAGTGCTGCTAGAGCCATTGTAACTTCAAAAAGGACCCGCCTCTCGGCCAAAAATGTGGAGAGGTTAACACTGATCAAGATCAATCAGCACTTCATACCACCAGATTACAAAATAGGTGAATGCACGCAGGAAGAAGAGGACACCGACTTAGGTGACCGTAGTTCGTCTCTGTTAGCTGACCTACTCCTGTCTCAATTCATAGAGTTTGAGGACGAGCTCTACTTCCCAGACACAGAGGCCTGAAAATAACTTCCTTTTTTCTCATCCTTATTCACTTTTATTCCTGTGTGTCTTTCTTTGTTTTGCAACTTTTACCACAACAAAACTCTAATCACCTAATCACAACAAGTCCATCAGCAGCACTGTCTTCATCTTATTTTCCTTATTGATTTGAAGGTGCCGCAGTCTGCATTCCTGAGGTTCACAAGCTCACAACTCAATCATGCTCCTCTATCCTCCTCCTCAAGACTCCCCCTATCCATTTCCCTCAAAACAGATGGATGGATTACGAAGAATAAAGAAACTTTGTCTTCGTAGACGAGTCCCCTCAAGTGGGACTGAAATTACTGACTGACTACATGCTTGCTGATTGCTGACAGAGTTTCTTCTGAAATTGACAGGAGAGGCTGCCCTGTGGGCCCTCACTTTCTGAAGAACATGCGGAAAAAAAGTAGAACAGGTAATAAATAATGAGAAGATGGCATGCAGTGGACAGCAATGGCTGTCTGTCTCTGATGAATTCAATTGCTTTTTTTGTGCACGAAATGAATCATATGTCTTGTCTTAGTTATTATTTAATCTTTTAAATCAGTAATTGTAACTCCTGTCAACTACTCTGTTTTTTTACCTTGTTTAATTCAAATTGTACTTCAACTTCAGGGGCCACTATGTTGCACTTTCCAATATGCAAAATGTCCTCGGAGTGGACTCACTTGCCAATATACCATGATGATTGATTAAATAATATATATTTTTTCTTTACAGTTACTCACTGGATGGATGGATCATCAGCGTCGGTTTACGGAAGAACTATGGCCAATTCATGAGTGGCAAACAGGTAAACCAGTCTACAACAACTACTACAGCAGAACTACATGTCTGTCTATTCGTGGTATGTAGTGGTCGAGGGCAAGGCAGTGTACTGTTGGTATTATGCAAGGCAGAGTCCACTCCACTCCAGACAGCAGTTCATGTAAAATTGGGACTATGTGGCTTGCTGCATACAATTAGATATGCTTTGTCTGTCTGACAAAGAGCCTAGGTATGCTACATCGGGTTGCTTCACTCAGTGGTTCCTGCCTTGACTGTCTGCATGGCAATGCCTCAAGCTTGGGCCAAACATCCGTTATGTTTGCGAAATGTGCTGTTTTCCGGTTTTTCGCGAATCTCGCGAAATTACCGAAGATTCGCAAATTCTTGAGCGGAGCAGATTTTTGGCCCATGCTTGCGGCAGGGCCATGCCGACGGTGAAGGCAGGCACCGCTGAGTGAAACATCCTGATGTAGCATACCTAGGCTCTTTGACACAGACAGACAAGGCATATCTAGGGTTTAGGGTTCAGTGCGATTTACTAGGGTTTTGGGTTTAAGATGGTAGGGTTCCCGCTGAGTCTAGGGCTCAAGGCCCGATGCAGGCTCGTTAATAAGGATGTTGGCAAGGTTTTATGGGGGTTTGGTTTTCTTTGGTCTAGAATTGGCAGAATTTTGGCCTCTTTTGGTGTTTTGCAGGCACGTGTGTTTGGGTGCATGAACAGGTAAGAGAGGTGAAGAAATAGGCATGAGGGGTGTGATAAAAAGCAAGAGAGGTGAACAAAGAAGCAAGAGAAGTACAGAAAATAGCAAGAGAGGTACACAACAAAGCAAGAGGGGTGCAGGATTGGAAGTTAGAGAGGTGCAGAAAGAAGCAAGGGATGTGCAGACAGAAGCAAGAGACATGCAGAAAGAAGCAACAGAAGTGCAGAAAGAAGCATGAGAGGTTCTGAAACAAGCAAGGGAGGTACAGAAATAGTCAAGGGAACTGCAGAAAAAGATAAAAGGGGTGCAGAAAGACGCAAGAGAGGTGCACAAAGAGGGAAGAAGGGTTCAGAAAGAGGCAAGAAGGGTGCAGAAAGAAGCAAGAAAGGTGCAGAAAGAGGCAAGAGAGATGTGGAAAAAAGCAAGAGAGGTAAAGATACAAACAAGAGCGGTGCTTAAAGAAGCAAGGGCTGTGCATAGAGAAGGAAGATAGGTGCAGAAAGAAGCAACAGAAGTGCAGAAAGAATCAAGAGAGGTGCAGAAAGAAGCAAGAGGGGTGCAGGACAAGGAAGAAAGGTACAAAAAAAGGAAGAGAGGTGCAGAAAGAAGCAACAGAAGTGCAGAAAGAATCAAGAGAGGTACATAAAGAAGCAAGAAGGGTGCAGAACAATGAAGAAAGGTTCAAAAAAGGAAGCGAGGTAAAGAAAGAAGCAAGCGAGATGCAGAAACTAGCAAGAGATGTACAGAAATTAGCAACAAATGAGTAGAAAGAAGCAAGAGAGGAACAGAAAGAGGCAATAGTACTGCAGAAAGAGGAAATAGAGGTATTGAAAGACGCAAGAGAGGGGCATAAAGAGAGAAGAAGGGGGCTCAAAGAGGCTGGAGCGGTGCATGAAAAGGCAAGAGAGGTGAAGAAAGAGGCAAGAGGGAAGTGGTAAAAAGCAAAAGAGGTGTACAAAGAAGCAAGAGAAGTACAGAAAAAAGCAAGAGAGATTCATAAAGAGGCAAAAGAGGTTGAGAAAGAAGCAGGAGAGGGGCAGAAAAAGCAATAGAGGTGCAGAAAGAGGCAAGCAAACTGAGAAAGAGGAAAAAGAGGTAGGGAAAGAGGCAAGAGAAGTGCATAAATAGAGAAGAAGAGTGCAGAAAGCGGCAGGAGGGGTGTGTTAAAAAGCAAGAGAGGTGAACAAAGAAGCAAGAGAAGTACAGAAAGAAGCATGAGAGGAGCTGAAAGAAGCAAGATAGGTACATAAACAGGCAAGGGAACTGCAGAAAAAGGAAAAAAAGGTGCAGAAAGAGGCAAGAGAGGTGCACACAGAGGGAAGACGGGTGCATAAAGATGCTAAAGGGGTACAGAAAGGATCAAGAGAGGTGCATAAAGAGGCTAGAGGGGTGCAAAAAAAGCAAGAAAGTTGAAGATAGAAGCAAGAGAGGTTTAGAAAGAAGGACAAGAAGTACAGACCGATAGGTGCAGAAAGAAACAAGAGCAGTGCAGAAAGAAGCAAGGGATGTGCAAATAGACGGAAGGGAGGTACAGGAAGAAGCAACAGAAGTGCAGAAAGAAGCAAGAGAGGTGCAGAAAGAAGCAAGGGAGTTGCTGAAAGAGGCAAGAGAGGTACAGAAAGAAGCACAAGAGGTACAGAAATAAGCAAGAGAGGAACAGAAAATGGCACGAGAGGTGCATAAAGAACCAAGAGAACTGCATAAAGAGGAAAAAATGCGCAGAAAGAGAAAGAAAGTTGCAGAAACAGGAAGAAGGAGAAGTGCAGAACTAAAGCAAGAGAGGTGCAGAAAGAAGGAAGACATGTACAGAAAGAAGTAGTGAGGTACAGGAAGAAGCAATTAAGGTACAGCAAGAGGATTGAGGTGTGCAAAAAGGAGCCGGAAAAGTGCATAAAGAAGAAGGATGTTGTAGGAATAGGAAAGAGAAGTACAGAAAGAGGCAATAGAAGTACAGTAAGAGGCAAGAGAAGTACATAAAGAGGAAGAAGGGTACAGATAGAAGGAAAAGAGGTGCAGAAAGAAGCATGAGGGGTGTAGAAAGAAGCACAAGAGGTACAGAGAGAATAGCAAGAGGTGCAGAAGGAATCTAGAGATGTGCAGAAAGAAGCAAGAGAGTTGCAGAAAGAGGCAAGAGAGGTATCGAAAAAAGCACAAAAGGAAAAGAAATAAGCAAGAGAGGAACAGAAAATGGCAAGAGAGGTGCATAAAGAAGCAAGAGAACTGCATAAAGAGGAATTAAGGCGCAGAAAGAGGAAGAATGTTGCAGAAACAGGAAGAAAGAGAAGTGCAGAACAAAAGGAAGAGAGGTGCAGAAAGAAACAAGAAATGTACAGAAAGAAGTAGTGAGGTACAGGAAGAAGCAATTAAGGTGCAGCAAGAGGATTGAGGTGTGCAAAAATGAGCAACAAACGTGCATAAAGAAGAAGAATGTTGTAGGAAGAGGAAAGAGAAGTACAGAAAGAGGCAATAGAAGTACAGTAAGAGGCAAGACAAGTACAGAAAGAGGAAGAAAGGTACAGATAGAAGGAAAAGAGGTGCAGAGAGCTGCGAGAACGGTGTAGAAAGAAGCACAAAGGTGCAGAAAGAAGCACAAGAGGTGCAGAAGGAAGCAAGAGATGTGCAGAAAGAAGCAAGAGAGGGGAAGAAAAAAGCAAGAGAGGTGCAGAATGAGTCAAGAGAGATGCAGAAAGAAGCAAGAGTGGTGTAAAATGAGGAATAAAGGTACAAAAAAAGGAAGAGAGGTACAGAAAGAAGCAAGAGATATGCAGAGAGAAGCAAGAGAGGTACAGAACGTAGCAACAAAAGTGCAGAAAGAAGCAAGAGAGGAACAGAAAGAGGCAAGAGAACTGAAGACAGAGGAAAAAGAGGTACAGAATGAGGCAAGAGAGGTGCATAAAGAGAGAAGACGGGTGCAAAAAGAGGCAATAGGGGTGCATGAAAAGGCAAGAGAGGTGAAGAAAGAGGCATGAGGGGTGTGGTAAAAAGCTATAGAGGTGAACAATAAAGCAAGAGAAGTACGGAAACAAGCAAGAGAGGTACTGAACAAAGCAAGAGGGGTGCAGAAAGAGGAAGTAAGAGAGGTGCAGAAAGAAGCAAGGGAGGTGCAGAAAGAAGCAAGAGAGGTGCAGAAAGAAGCAAAAGAAGTGCAGAAAAAATCAAGAGAAGTGCAGAAAGAAGCAAGAGGGGTGCAGAACAAGGAAGAAAGGTACAAAAAAGGAAGATAGGTACAGAAAGAAGCAAGACAGGTGCAGAATGAAACAAGAGAGGTACAGAGCGTAGCAACAAAAGTGCAGAAAGAAGCAAGAGAGGAACAGAAAGAGGCAAGAGAACTGTAGAAAGAGGAAAAAGAGGTACAGAAAGAGGCAAGAGAGGTGCATAAATAGAGAAGAAGGGTACAGAAAGAGGCAATAGGGGTACATGAAAAGGTAAGAGAGGTGAAGAAAGAGGCATGAGGGGTGTGGTAAAAAGCAAGAGAAGTGGACAAGAAGCAAGAGAAGTACAGAAAGAAGCACAAGAGGTACAGAACAAAGCAAGAGGGGTGCGGAAAGAAGAAGTAAGAGAGGTGTAGAAAGAAGCAAGGGATGTGCAGACAGGAGCAAGAGAGGTGCAGAAAGAAGCAACAGAAGTGCAAAAAGAAGTGTGAGAGGTGCTGAAAGTAGCAAGGGAGGTACATAAATAGGCAAGGGAACTGCAGAAAAAGGAAAAAGAGGTGCAGAAAGAGGCACAAGAGGTGCACAAATAGGGAAGAAGGGCTCAGAAAGATGCAAGAAAGGTTCAGGAAGAAGCAAGAGAGGTGCAGAAAGAGGCAAGAGAGGTGTGGAAAAAAGCAAGAGAGGTGAAGATAGATACAAGAGCGGTGCTTAAAGAAGTAAGAGAGGTGCAGAAAGAAGCAAGAGAGGTGCAGAAAGAAGCAACAGAAGTGCAGAAAGAATCAAGAGAGGTGCAGAAAGAAGCAAGAGGGGTGCAGAACAAGGAAGAAAGGTACAAAAAAGGAAGATAGGTATATAAAGAAGCAAGAGGGATGCAGAAAGAAGCAAGAGAGGTACAGAAATTAGAAACAAAAGAGTAGAAAGATGCAAGAGAGGAAGAGAAAAAGGCAAGAAAACTGCAGAAAGAGGAAATAGAGGTACAGAAAGATGCAAGAGGAGAGCATAATGAGAGATGAAGGGTGCAGAAAGAGGCTAGAGGGGTACATGAAAAGGCAAGAGAGGTGAAGAAAGAGTCAAGAGGGAAGTAGTAAAATGCAAACGAGGTGTACAAAAAGCAAGAGAAGTACAGAAAGAAGCAAGAGAGTTACACAACGAAGCAAGAGGGGTGCAGAAAGAAGAAGAAAGATACAGAAAGAGAGGTACAGAAAGAAACAACAGAAGTGCAGAAAGAAGCAAGAAAGGTGTTGAAAGAAGCAACAGAGGTACAGAAATAGGCAAGAGACATGCGGAAAAAGGAAAGAGAGGTGTAGAAAGAGTCAAGATAGACGCACAAAGAGGGAAGAAGGGTTCAGAAAGAGGCAAGAAGGGTGCAGAAAGAAGTAAGAGAGGTGCAGAAAGAGGCAAGAGGTGTGCAGAAAAAAGCAAGTGAGGTGAGGTAATTGATAATGTTTAGTGATCAGTAAATAGCTTAATGTTTTTTTATATTTGAGTGGGAATAGTAAATTAATTATGTTTAGTTTTCAGAACCTATCCCAATTTATTCTAGATGGAGTGGGAATAGTAATATAATTATGTTTAGTGTCCAGCACCAATCCAAGTCAATTTACACTGGAGTGAGAAGAGTAACTTAATTCTATTTAGTGTCCAGCACCTACCCCAATTTATTATAGCCCGGAGTGGGAAAAGTAAATAATTATGTTTAATGTCCAGTACCCACCCCAATTAATTTAGAATGGAATGGGAATAGCACATTAATTATGTTTAGTGTCCAGCACCTACTTCAATTTATTATAGACTGGAGTGGGAATAGTAAATAATTATGTTTATTGCCCAGCACCTACCCTAAGTTATTATAAATGTAGTGGGAATAGTGAACTAATTATGTTTAGTGTCCAGCACCAACACAAATTAATTTAAACTGGAGTGTGAATAGTAAATTCATTATGTTTAGTGACCAGCACCTACCCCAATTTATTATAGACTGGAGTGAGAATAAAAAATAATTATGTTTAGTGTCCAGCACCTACCCTAATTAATTTAGACTGGAGTGGGAATAGGAAATTAATTATGTTTAGTGTCAAGCACCTACCTCAATTTATTGAAGACTGGAGTGGGAATAGTAAATAATTATGTTTAGTGTCCAGCACCTACTCCAATTTATTATAGACTGGAGAGGGGATAGTAAATTAATTGTGTTTAGTGTCCAACACCTACCCTCATTTTATTATAGACTGGAGTGGGAATAGTAAATTTTATTATGTTTAGTAATCATGGGTGTAAAATCTGTTTTGCTCGTGAAATTTGCAGATTTTTGGCAATTTCGCGGTCCGCGAATCCCGCAAATTTGCCCAAAAATCCATAAATTCGCAAGCTTGCGGATTTTTTTGCTTGGTCGCGCTTGAAAAATACAATATTGCGCGCGCGGCGTTGACTTACCGTGATTCTGAGTCCACCAAGTTGTTTTTCTCCCGGTTTGCGTGTGCTGCGCCATTTTGGATCTTGCTGCGTGATCGCGTGAGAGTTTTTCGACCGCAATTACGTCATCGCGGTCCGCCATCCTGCACAGCGAGAGTTTGACAACGCGAGTACGTCATAAGGGTCCGCGATCACGCATTGCGGAAGTAAACAATGCTGAACACGTAAATGCGGCGAGCAGCTGACTTCCGCCGGGAGATTTGAACAGCTCGCTTTCCCGAACTTGCAAAAATTGCAATTCTGCACAAGAAATCCACTGCAGGCAGCATAAACCTTCTGAAAATCATGATTTTGATCCGAATAACTCCTCAGATTGAGATTTGGCTTCACTTTTTTGTGCAAGGAGTCCAGTTTTGGGGGGGGTGGGAGGAAGGAAGTGCCCCAGAGTCTCCAACTTCCTGTTCCTGTCCAGCAAGCTACTCCCAGTGCTTTGTCCAGCTCCTGGTCACTTTTCATTTGGATCTGGAGCTGGAAGGATTACTTTTTGTGGGTGCTGCTGGATATTTGTATTTGAGGACTTTTTGGACTTCGGAGTTTTTGGATCACTTTTGGATTTGAGATTTTACAAGTAAGTTGGTGTTTTTTGTTTGAGGCATTGCAGTTGCTGCAACTACAATTTTAAAACTTTTTCACAACTTTAAAAAATATATATTGTGGGTAGCCACAGTATCCAGTAATCCCATGGTTAGTCACGGGTGCATGATACAACTGTTTCTGTGAGTTTTGTTGAACTTAAATCTCATTTATGTCATTGAATTTTAGCTCACTCTATGTGGAATTTTTATTTTTTATTTTGTGGTGCGTGTAAAGCCTCACTAGCCAGTAGGCCCAGGGGTAGTGAGTGGTGCATGGACCAAGACTTTCTGTGGGTTGTCTTGAATTTAAACATCATTGAGGGCATGGATGGCATTGGATTGTGGAGATTGTTGTGTGTTTTTCGACTTTTTGGTGTGGTGTTGTGGCCTGGCCATGTGGGTGGGTGCCATTTTGAGGCCTGGTCCAGGCAGGTCCTGGCCATGTGGCCGGGGATCAAGGGGCAATTTTGAAGCCAGGCAGTGTGCTCAGGCCTGCACCCAGTTTGCCTTACTTTCATCCATAAGGCCCAGGGGTACTCAGTGTTGCATGGACCAATACTTTCTGTGGTGTGTCTTGAATTTAAACATCATTGAGGGCATGGATGGCATTGGATTGTGGTGATTGTTGTGTGTTTTTCGACTTTGTGGGGTGTTGTTGGGGCCTGGCCATGTGGGTGGGGGCCATTTTGAGGCCTGATCCAGGCAGGGCCTGGCCATATGGCTGGGGGACAAGGGGCCATTTTGAAGCCAGGCAGAGTGCTCTGAGCCATAGGCCTGCACCCAGCCTGCCCTGCTTTTACCCATTATGCCCAGGGGCAGTGAGTGGTGCATGTACCAAGGCTTTGTGTGGGGCCTCTTGAATTTAAACATCATTGAGGGCATGGATGGCATTGGATTGTGGTGATTTTTCTGTGTTTTTTTTACTTTTTGGGGTGTTTAACTAATGTTCCTATGGCTTCCTTTGCTTTTAGGTGCACAAGAGAACCACCAGTGCCAGGAAGAATTCCTGCAATGGTGTGTGCAGCACAACGTCATGTGACGTCACGTGTGGCCACAGACAAGACAACTCTGCAACTTGTGCAACTGTGGCCTGTTGTTCTGACATCTGAAGAAGATGGACCCAAGGAAAGGTGGCCGTAGGGCCTCAGTGAAAAAAGTTGCCAGTGCCAGTAAGAAGGAGCAGAAGAAGCAAGTGGCACCACCTACCAAGGAGACTGGTGGGCCCACTGACACCTTTTTTGGGGAAAAAAAACTACACCTGCAGCAGCAGCGGTGACCGCCGGTGACCAAGCTGGAAGCAGCACCTCCGCTTCATTGGGCTCAGTGCCACCACGCCAAGTTAGGACCAAGACCATGAGTGCTGCTGAGGCAGCCACTTTAGTTTCTCAATCACCATTGACCAGTAATGTTGGCTCATCACAAGAAAGTACCATCCAATCAACGCTGGGTGTAACTAAGCTGAAGAGTGTTCAACATCCACAGCCGCAACGACAACCACAGGTGCAACTAGTACAAGCGCAAGTACATGGGCAAGGAGAGGCGCAAGTACATGCACAAGGAGAGGCGCAAGTACATGCACATGTAGAGGCGCAAGTAGAGGCGCATGGAGAGGTGCATGGAGAGGTGCAACTAGAGGTTCATGGAGCGGCACAACTGCCTACAAAGCTTGTTGCTCTAGAAGTAGGGGCACATCAGGAAATTGAGATTCAAGTGGAGGTATCATCCGAGGAAGACTCTTCTCCTGATGATTATTCATTGTCTTCCAGATCCCCAGAAAGAAAAAGGTCAAGGAGGGCTTCTACTACTACAAGTTCTTCTTCAAGCCCCCTTCATTCTGATGACCTTGATGTTGATTGGAACCCAGCAATGCAGTCTGAGAGTGAGGCACGCAATGAGCCGACAAAGGTCGCTAAGCCTAAAAGGAAGGTTCACGCAAGGCTTTGACTTATGGGTGATGATGACAAACAAGAAGTGGTGTCTTCTGCTGCTGATGAACAGTCTGACAACGACCCAGTCATCACAGACGTCACTCCAGCCCCAGTGGGCATGTACCAGACAGACATTTTCACCCTATCCCGAATGGCTGCTGAGCGGGATGTGCACAGTGTGGCACTGGTACCACCAACACAGTTAACTACAACACCAACATGACCTACAGCTTCCATATTTTTTAGTCTGGAAGGGCCGGCAGGGACCTCCATCCAGCTCGACCTCCATTACCTCAAGTAGTGGTACTGTAAGTGAACAACAGAAACAAATTCAGCCATGCCCATCCTCCACTTCATCTGGCATTGAAAATCAAAGTAGCACCTCCACCAACAGCAGACTTCTCCAGTCCCCAGTTTGGGACTTCTTTACTGTTAGCCAAAAGGCGGAAAACATGGTCATTTGTTCGAATTGTAGATAAGAAGTTAGTCGGGGTAAGCTTGGTACCAACTATGGCACGGAGGCCAGAGAGGTCATCTAAAACAACACCACACTATCGAGTGGGAGGTGCACCATAAGAATATCCAGGAAGCCAAAAGAAAAACAAATCCAAATGTATACATTGATATTGCATCTGATGATGATGAGGGGCTGAATTTGCAGGGGGGAAGTCAAGAACCGACCGACATTATTTCTGGTACACCCAGTAGCCCCGGCAGCAGCGCTGCAGTGGTAGCACCCACACCCTCTACCCCTGCAACAGGTATGAGGCACACTAAGGGTCTGGGAGAGACACCAATGCGAAAAAGTACATCAATGAACCTAACTGATTTGAAGAAGTCTGCACCATCATCATCATGTAAAATGGTCCAGCCCCCATTAGAAGCATGTTTTGGTTGGATGCGTCATTTGAACGCAATCACCCAACAGCACGTATGTATTACGCAAAGCAGGCTAAAATACTAGCGCCAGACTTTCTCCCTTTTTATTTCGTGGAAAGGGTGGGTTTTCTAGAATTTGTGGCAACAGTCTGCCCTAAATGGAAGGTTCCTAGCCGGTCCTCTTTTGCCAGAGTTGCGGTTCCAGCACTACATCAAGATGTGCTGGAGGTGATTGGGGCAGCTTTGCAGAAGAGTGCTGTTCACCTTATCCACCTGACAACAGACATGTGGACCAGTTGCCAAGCCCTTGATTGCATGTGCATCACTACACACTGGGTCTCTTTGCAGCGGTTAAAGACCAGGTAAAAGCAGGTGTTGACACAGACACAGTTTTTCAAGCTACTCGGAAACATGCAACAGTAGCCATGTTTGCCATGGAGAAAACTCATACTGCACCTAACCTTTTGGAGGAGTTTGATAGGAAGGTCTATGAATGGCTTTATCCAAGAAATCGCATAGTTGGTTATGTTTCCATGGATAAGGGCAGTAATATAGTTAAGGCCATGCTTCAAGGTGGCTATTTCAGAGTGCCGTGTTTGGCGCACAGTATTAAAATTGTGGTGCAAGATTTCTTGAAAAAAGAAAACACAGTCAGCAAGTTACTGACCACCTGCCGAAGAATCTGCACACATTTCACTTATTCTTTTAAGGCCCGGAAGCAGCTGAGGAGCATTCAACATGAACATAGACTGCCAGTCAAAGAACTCATCCAGGAGGTGGCAACACTTTAGAACTCAACCTTTTGCATGCTTGAGCAGTGGGGGGTAATAAATGATTATGTCTATAAACTGGGTTCTACTATGAAAGAAATGAGGCTAGAGTTGGAGGAATGGAAGCTAGTTGCAAGCCTGACAGACATGCTTTGTCCTTTTGAGGTCTTCACACGTGAAGTCAGCAGGGAGGACTGTTCTTTGGGCAAAGCTATCCCATTGTTGGTCTTGCTAGAGCACCAACTGAAGGCGCTGTGTTCAACGTTCCGAGATGATGCTGAAAAGCAAGACGCATATCAGTTGGCGGAGAGGTTATTAAGCCACCTAGTTGACAATGAAAGGCTTAAAAACATACATACAGAACAATATTACATTTGTGCCACTATTCTGGATCCACAGTACAAAAAGGCAGTGGCCAGCAAAGCATTCATTCCTTTTGATGAAGCAGATGTTTCAAAGTACAGACATTGTTAGCTGTGTCAGGCACTCGGTTCGAAAAAGAGCGGAAGAAAATTCAAGGAGCTGGCAGAAGTACAACTGAATCAGCAGGCCATCCGGTGTCAAATTCCACTTCTGAATCTGTGGCCGAAGGGAGTCACTTTCCCTCACAGCCGTTAACGACACCAGCAACTGTATCATCATCCTCACCTGCACCAGGCCCAGCCATAATATTGTCGGAAGAGGATTGGCTAACTCATCAAGGGTGCTACGCAAAATGGAGCAACCCTGGAGAACCTTGAGTCGATGGTGCAGGCCTATCTGGATGACCCAACAGAGGTCTTTGTTAAACAGAACCCATTGCTGTATTGGTATAGGAAAAGGCCTCTATGGCCACTGATCACCAACCTTGCTCTAAATTATTTGTCTTGCCCACTCGCAAGCGTGTCTTCTGAACATGTTTTCAGTGCTGCTGGATCCATTGTAACTTCAAAAAGGACCCGCCTCTCGGCCAAAAATGTGGAGAGGTTAACACTGATCAAGATCAATCAGCACTTCATACCACCAGATTACAAAATACGTGAATGCACGCAGGAAGAAGAGGACACCGACTTAGGTGACCGTAGTTCGTCTCTGTTAGCTGACCTACTCCTGTCTCAATTCATAGAGTTTGAGGACGAGCTCTACTTCCCAGACACAGAGGCCTGAAAATAACTTCCTTTTTTCTCGTCCTTATTCACTTTTATTCCTGTGTGTCTTTCTTTGTTTTGCAACTTTTACCACAACAAAACTCTAATCACCTAATCACAACAAGTCCATCAGCAGCACTGTCTTCATCTTATTTTCCTTATTGATTTGAAGGTGCCGCAGTCTGCATTCCTGAGGTTCACAAGCTCACAACTCAATCATGCTCCTCTATCCTCCTCCTCAAGACTCCCCCTATCCATTTCCCTCAAGGCAGATGGATGGATTACGAAGAATAAAGAAACTTTGTCTTCGTAGACGAGTCCCCTCAAGTGGGACTGAAATTACTGACTGACTACATGCTTGCTGATTGCTGACAGAGTTTCTTCTGAAATTGACAGGAGAGGCTGCCCTGTGGGCCCTCACTTTCCGAAGAACATGCGGAAAAAAAGTAGAACAGGTAATAAATAATGAGAAGATGGCATGCAGTGGACAGCAATGGCTGTCTGTCTCTGATGAATTCAATTGCTTTTTTTTGTGCACGAAATGAATCATATGTCTTGTCTTAGTCATTATTTAATCTTTTAAATCAGTAATTGTAACTCCTGTCAACTACTCTGTTTTTTTACCTTGTTTAATTCAAATTGTACTTCAACTTCAGGGGCCACTATGTTGCACTTTCCAATATGCAAAATGTCCTCGGAGTGGACTCACTTGCCAATATACCATGATGATTGAATAAATAATATATATTTTTTCTTTACAGTTACTCACTGGATGGATGGATCATCAGCGTTGGTTTACGGAAGAACTATGGCCAATTCGTGAGTCGCCAACAGGTAAACCAGTCTACAACAACTACTACAGCAGAACTACATGTCTGTCTATTCATGGTATGTAGTGGTCGAGGGCAAGGCAGTGTACTGTTGTTATTATGCAAGGCAGAGTCCACTCCACTCCAGACAGCAGTTCATGTAAAATTGGGGCTATGTGGCTTGCTGCATACAATTAGATATGCTTTGTCTGTCTGACAAAGAGCCTAGGTATGCTACATCAGGTTGCTTCACTCAGTGGTTCCTGCCTTGACTGTCTGCATGGCAATGCCTCAAGCTTGGGCCAAACATCCGTTATGTTTGCGAAATGTGCTGTTTTCCGGTTTTTCGCGAATCTCGCGAAATTACCGAAGATTCGCAAATTCTTGAGCGGAGCAGATTTTTGGCCCATGCTTGCGGCAGGGCCATGCCGACGGTGAAGGCAGGCACCGCTGAGTGAAGCATCCTGATGTAGCATACATAGGCTCTTTGACACAGACAGACAAGGCATATCTAGGGTTTAGGGTTCAGTGCGATTTACTAGGGTTTTGGGTTTAAGATGGTAGGGTTCCCGCTGAGTCTAGGGCTCAAGGCCCGATGCAGGCTCGTTAATAAGGATGTTGGCAAGGTTTTATGGGGGTTTGGTTTTCTTTGGTCTAGAATTGGCAGAATTTTGGCCTCTTTTGGTGTTTTGCAGGCACGTGTGTTTGGGTAAAAAGTGAAAACTAGTCGAAGACCTTCTTATTCTTATTCTTCTTCAAAGGGCACAGTGGTTCGATTTTGTCCTGCCTTGCTGAGATTCTTGGGAATCGCTGGAACAAGTGTCCAGGTAAGTTTCAAGAGGATCGAATTAGTGGCAGTGCTGAAAGCAGCAATTTTTTGTGAACAGCGCAATTTGCCATGTTTTGGATATACCAGTATTGCATGTTTTTGGGGGGCTGTTTGGGGGTTTTCTAGTTTTTGTGGGGGTGGTTTGGGGGGTCTTGGAGCACTGCTGGGAAGGTCTAATTTTGATTGCAAGTGGTTTGAAGAAAATCCATGGTGGAAAAGAGGGGTTTGGGTCTAGTTGCAGACAGCGTATTGGCACAATTTAAACTGAGGCCTAGCAGTATTGCATGTTTTTAGGGGTCTGTTTGGGGGGGGGTTCTAAGTTTTTAGGGGTGGGTTGGGGGTCTGGGAGCACTGCTGGGAAAGTCTAATTTTGATTGCAAGTGGTTTGAAGAAAATCCATGGTGGAAAAGGGGAGTTAGGGCCTAGCTGCGTTTGGAGTGATTTTGACTGGTAGGCCACACATTTTCTAAGTGTGGGATTTTCAATTTTTGCTTTTGGCCTGTTTGGGGGTGTTCTACTTTTTAGTGGGTGGGTTGAGAGGTCTGGGGGAAATACTGGGAAGGTCTAATATCGGATGCAAGTGGTTTGGATAAAATCCATGGTGATTTTTTTTCTTCCTTTTTAGCTCCCGTGCGTGTTTTTGGGGGGCTGTCTGGGGGGGGTTCTAGGTTTTTGGGGGTGGCTTGGGGGGTCTGGAAGCACTGTTGGGAAAGTCTAATTTTGATTGCAAGTGGTTTGAAGAAAATCCATGGTGGAAAAGGGGAGTTAGGGCCTAGCTGCAGAGCGTGTTTGGAATGATTTTGACTGGTAGTCCGCAAACTTTCCAAGTGTGGGATTTTCCATTTTTGCTTTTGGCCTGTTTGGGGGTGTTCTAATTTTTTGCGGGTGGGTTGAGGGGTCTGGGGGCAATCCTGGGAAGGTCTAATATCGGATGCAAGTGTTTTGGATAAAATCCATGGTAAAAAAGTTTCTCCTTTTTAGCTCACTTGTGTTTTTTTAGGGGGCTGTTTACGGGGTTCTAGGTTTTTGGGGGGGGGTTGGGGGTCTGGAAGCACTGCTGGGTAAGTCTAATTTTGATTGCAAGTGGTTTGAAGAAAATCCATTGTGGAATAGAGGAGTTAGGGCCTTGCTGCAGAGCGCGATGGAGTGATTTTGACTGGTAGGCTGCAAATTTTCGAAGTGTGGGATTTTCCATTTTTGCTTTTGGCCTGTTTGGGGGTGTTCTACTTTTTTGCAGGTGGATTGAGGGGTCGGGGGGCAATGATGGGAAGGTCTAATATCGGATGCAAGTAGTTTGGAGAAAATCCATGGTGAAAAAGTTTCTCCTTTTTAGCTCACTTGTGTTTTTTTTAGGGGGCTGTTTGGGGGGGTTTGAAGAAAATCCATGGTGGAAAAGAGGAGTTAGGGCCTAGCTGCAGAGCGCGTTTTGAGTGATTTTGACTGGTAGGCCGCAAATTTTCGAAGTGTGGGATTTTCCATTTTTGCTTTTGGCCTGTTTGGGGGTGTTCTACTTTTTTGCAGGTGGGTTGAGGGGTCTGGGGGCAATGATGGGAAGGTCTAATATCAGATGCAAGTGGTTTGGAGAAAATCCATGGTAATTTTTTTCCATTTTAGCTCACTTGTGTGTTTTTGGGGGGCTGTTCGGGGGGGTTCTAGGTTTTTGGGTGTGGGTTGGGGGGTCTGGGAGCACTGCTGGGAAGGTCTAATTTTGATTGCAAGTGGTTTCAAGAAAATCCAGGGTGGAAAAGGGTTGTTTGGGCCTAGTTGCAGACAGCGTTTTGGCACAATTTAAACTGAGGCTTAGCAGTATTGCATGTTTTTGGGGGGCTGTTTGGGGAGGGTTTAGGTTTTTGGGGGTGGCTTGGAGGGGTCTGAAAGCACCGCTGGGAAAGTCTTATTTTGATTGCAAGTGGTTTGAAGAAAATCCATGGTGGAAAAGAGGAGTTAGGGCCTAGCTGCAGAGCGCGTTTTGAGTGATTTTGACTGGTAGGCCGCAAATTTTCGAAGTGTGGGATTTTCCAATTTTGCTTTTGGCCTGTTTGGGGGTGTTCTACTTTTTTGCAGGTGGGTTGAGGGGTCTGGGGGCAATGATGGGAAGGTCTAATATCAGATGCAAGTGATTTGGAGAAAATCCATGGTGATTTTGTTTTTCCTTTTTAGCTTACTTGTGTGTTTTTGGGTGGCTGTTCGGGGGGGCTCTAGGTTTTTGGGTGTGGGTTAGGGGGTCTGGGAGCACTGCTGGGAAGGTCTAATTTTGATTGCAAGTGGTTTCAAGAAAATCCATGGTGGAAAAGGGGGGTTTGGGCCTAGTTGCAGACAGCGTTCTGGCACAATTTAAACTGAGACCTAGAAGTATTGCATGTTTTTGGGGGGCTGTTTGGGGGGGTTCTAGGTTTTTGGGGGTGGGTTGGGGGGTCTGGGAGTACTGCTGGGAAAGTATAATTTTGATTGCAAGTGATTTGAAGAAAATCCATGGTGGAAAAGGGGAGTTAGGCCCTAGCAGCAGAGCACGTTTTGAGTGATTTTGACTGGTAGGCCTCAAATTTTCTGTGTGTGGGATTTTCCATTTTTGCTTTTGGCCTGTTTGGCGGTGTTCTACCTTTTTTCAGGTAGGTTTAGGGTTCTGGGGGCAATGCTGGGAAGGTCTAATACCGGATGCAAGTGGTTTGGAGAAAATCCATGGTGAAAAAGTGTTTCCTTTTTAGCTCACTTGCGTGTTTTTGGGGGGCTGTTTGGGGGGGTTCTAGGTTTTTGGAAGTGGCTTGGGGGGTCTGGAAGCACTGCTGGGAAAGTCTAATTTTGATTGCAAGTGGTTTGAAGAACATCCATAGTGGAAAAGGGGAGTTAGGGCCTAGCTGCAGAGCGCGTTTGTAGTGATTTTGACTGGTAGGCTGCAAATTTTCTAAGTGTGGGATTTTCCATTTTTGCTTTAGGCCTGTTTGGGGGTGCTCTACTTATTTGCGGGTGGGTTGAGGGGACTTGGTACACTGCTGAGAAGGTCTAATATCAGATGCAAGTGGTTTGGAGAAAATCCATGGTGAAAAAGGGGGGTTTTGGGCTAGCCCTAGTTGCAGAGAGCGTTTTGGCACGGTTGAAAGTTACACCTAGTAGTATCGCATGTTTTTGGGGGGCTGCTTGGGGTTCTAGATGTTTGGGGGTGGGTTGAGGGGTCTGGAAGCACTGCTGGGAAGGTCTTATTTTGTTCTAAAGGCAAAGTTTACACCTTACACCTAGCTTGAGGGGAAAAATCCGCAAATTTCGCCCACACAAGTTATTTATCCTTGAAAAGGAGACTTAGAGTAAGCACTTTCGAAATGATGCTTGCATGTATTGTAATACTAACAACTCTGAAACTGAAAGTGTTATTTTTGCACTACACAGCGTACCTTATATTTTTTTCTCTGTGGTGTTTTAATATCACTTCCTATTTTTCCATCAACAATTACAGGCCGGCTTTTACCCTGTGCAATGGGAAAAAGGATGAACTCAGGCTTACCATTAGCGAGCTGCAATTCATCATCGCCAGGCAGGCAGTGGACAAGGTGTCTTCTGGTCCCCAACATTGATCGACGGAGCGTCAGATGGAATGGAAGAGTAACGCGAAAAAGAGGAATGGCTGGATGCATGCAACTTCCCAAATTCAACATGACAACTACAACAACATACAGTTACGATATCCACACAACTTTCCCCACAAACCCCATTCCCATCCAAGTTTCAAACCCTAACCCTCTTCCCCGAGCTGTGTGGTTTTCATTGAGGTGTGAGTAAATTACAACAATAATTCCACAAACTTGCTGGGGAGGATAAGGTGCAAGCAACCTCCTCAAATCAATTTTAAGGCGGCTAGATGAATCCTAGGATATTGTAATTCTGGTTAAAAAAACAACAATGAGTATTTTAAAATAAATTCTGAATTTCATGCCCACCATCGATTGGATCCATCGTCAACATCATCCTCCTTCATGTCAAGAAGACTTGTTGTTATGCTGCTGTGCCACTGTTCTTGTTGTAGCCATAATCATCCATGCAATTCTTTTTTCCCCATTCTTATGTTCAGCATTGCTTTGGCTACTGTTCCTTCTAATACTCCTCTCAAGCCACTCAATGTCTCATTTTTTACTTTGTTTTTCATATGCTGCTACTGCTAGTGTGATACCACTCCTACTAACACCACAGCAACGGAATTTCGGTCCGGGATGGTGTAATCGCCATTTGCCATGCAGCCAGTGCTGTGCCTAGCTCTATTCTCAAACACGAATCACAGGTAAGATAAGCATTTTGGGGAGGTAGAATAATGGGCTATGACTCGGAGGAGAGACTGACAGTAGTACTAGTGAAGTACTAGTAGGCCAATTGAATTCACTAACTCTGTTAGTGGCACTTTTGAACATTTTTGGACGTTTTAGATAATTCATGCTGGTAAGTTTGATGAAACCAAACTTGCCGTAACCCCCGCCCAGCACCCCACAAAATAACATCAACACATACACTATGTTGAAGTATGTAAAAAGAATAATGATATATTTCCCCTAGCGAAAATAAACTAGTCCCACCCCTCCCTAACCCGAACAATTGTCCATTTCAAATAGCCCACTAGTCCCAAATAATCCCCAACTCCCGAGTCCCATCCCCCAACAGTCTTTTAAAAAGGGGCAAGGGACACAGTCACTTCTGGTGGTGTTTGGACAGGCGGTCCCGCAGCTCCTTGCGGAGGTCCCGGAGCTGTTTTTCAAGGTCAGCCACCTTGCGCTCCAGGTAGTCCACTCTTAGTCTTATGCGGCGCATGCGTGCCTTCCAGGCTCTGGGTGGGCCAGCTGCTGGTGTTCTTGCAGCTGAGCGGCAGCAGGGGGCTGTCCGAGCACGGCGCCGTGCTGTAGGCTGGTGGACACGGGGGTAGTGCTGGAGGAGGTTGTTGACACCCCCTCCTCCTATTCCCGAGCCCACAGCCGGCAATATTCCACCCGAATGGCCTCCAGCTTCCGGGCCCTGGCCCGGACAGCCATCTCCCTTCAGGTGATCTTTTTGGGAGCATCTATATGAAGAAAGAAAGAAAAATAATGTAACCAATACTCTTTAACAATAACACAAAATAATTCAACAGAAAGTTGTCTCACAGTAACACTAGCAATTTCCAAGCACAGTATAACATTTTGGCATGTATCTTTCCGCCTTCTTTGCAGGCTTGTAACAGTGGGAGTTTCAGGAATTCTACTACCAGGCAGCACTATGGACTCAATACATAGTCAGAGAGTCAGAGAGTACACCAGTATTCTTATTTTTTTCTCTGGATTTGCGAAATAAATTACTTGTACGTGAACTTGTGGTAGCTGGCATAATGCCATCTCAGTCAGCTTACACCCAAGAAAAAGAGACACAAGCCATGATGATGCAGCCTTGTATGCATTACTTAAAGCAGTACATGCAGGTGGGGATAGGGAAGCTCTTAATTTTGTATAGGGGTAGCACTGGCCTTACTTGGTTACATCAAGGGCTACTGCTCAATGTAATTTTTTTTTTTTTTAAACCTTTATTTGTGAAATGCACATTACACAGCGTCTGCCTACAACCCCTCGGGGCCGGCTGCTATGACATATAGTGGAAGGATAAAAAAAGAAAAAAGGGCAGTACACTGTTAAAGCAATCTCTGAGCGTACATTATAGTGTGGAACATAGAACCATGTCAAAAGGATATTAAAGGTTTAATTTTATGGTTTTGTCGAAGAAAGCAACAACACACAAACACTGGCAAGGGTCATAGGAGGGGGGAAAGGGGAAAAGGAATAAGTATATAAAGGAACGCATCTGGCAAGGGGGGGCGAGCATGAAGGAAGAAAGGACACAGATGATATGGAAAACAGGAAACGGAACGTCAATCATGGGGAGGAAGGGAGAGGAACCTCGTAGTCAAGTGGAGGGGAGCAAATATCTCCGCGGTACGAATTCCACTGAGCCCAGACCCTGGACCATTTCTTGGGACGCCCCCGTGCCTCATACACCGTCTTTTCTCGAAACATGCACCAGTCCATGTTCTCCTTCCAGGCACTGAGCAGCGGTGGTCTGGTGGAGCCCCAGAGCTGAGCTATATCCCTCTTTGCAACCATGTTGCCCAGAGTGACCCAGAACGTCTGAGCAGCAGTACAGTCAGTAGGCTCCCACACATTAAGCAGGCAACGTCGTGCTTCAGGAAGGTGGGGGACTCCAGTAACACGTCCCATCACATCGTGTACCCTAGACCAGAAGGCCGAGACAATCGGACATTCCCACAAAACATGGAGAAAAGTACCATCCATACCGCACCCACGCCTACACCGTCCATCCGTCACAAACCCCATTCGCACCAGACGCATACTAGTCACATACACACAGTGGAGGATCTTTAGCTGGACAAAGCGAAGACGAGCCGGAATAGCCACCTCCTTGGGGGAGGAAACAGCTGATTGCCAGTCCTCATCGTCTAGTTCAAGCCCGTCAGCTGTCCAGGAAGCACGAAGTTTCCCCAGCTGGTCAGCCCTGTTGTTAATGAGCTTCTTATATATTAAGGAAATTGTACTATCGGGGACATGGCCGTCTAGGACACGATCCTCCAGGGGGGAGGATTGCGGAATATCAGTACCAGGGGGGAAGACGGAGGACAAGGCATGTCGAACCTGCATATATTGGAAGTGCTCCCTGTCATCAAGCCGGTATTCCAGTTTCAGGACTTCGAAGGACTTCACAGCACCCCGTGCCCAAAGATCATCCACCTTACTGATCCCAATCATGTCCCACTTATCAAACCCTTTCGTCTTCCAAAGGTTGCCCAATCGATCTGAATCATACAATGGCGTCATACGCATCAGCTTGCCACCCCAGCCCGTAGCCACAGTTGCATCCCTCCAGGCCCGCACTGCACACTTCGTAGGACCCGTAAGGAGACGGATTGGTGGCTTCGAGTACAAAGCCCTATTGAAGTTGCCACCGGGCAATAACAATTTATCCAAGGCAAAGGCGGGAGCGGGTTCCGATGAGTACGTTGCATGATTAATGGCGCTCAGGTGCGAGGCCCAGTAATACCGTCTGATATCTGGCAAAGCAATACCACCATCATACCAGGAAAGGGTGAGCTTGGACAGCGCAATACGGGCACGACCATCCCGGATCAATTGCCGCTCTAAACTCTTGACCTCGCGAAAGTAGCGAGCGGGAACTGGGTCAAAGAAATTCTGCAAGGCATAGAGAAATCGGGGGAGCGACATCATTTTAAAAAGCGCCGCTCGGCCCAAAGGAGATAAGGGCAGCTCACGCCACCGTCTCACATCTTGTTTAAGTCGGCGGAGCGGAGCGTACAAGTTTCGCTCATAGCAGACTGAAGAAACCATAGAGACATAAATCCCCAAATACTTGAAGCCGTCAGCCGCCACCAAGATTGGGAACCTGTAAAGGTGGTAGAACCCCAGCTATGACATAAACACAGGACTTGGTCCAGTTGATGACCAATCCAGAGTTCTTACCGAAGGATGTAAGAACGTCGAAGAGGACGTTCAAGGACTTTTGAGGGGAAGTGAAATAAAGAAGGATGTCGTCGGCATATAGTGAGACGCGATCCTCTAGATCTGGCGTCCACCGGATCCCTTTAATCGAGGGTTCCCACTGGAGCCACGCCGCAAGGGGTTCAAGCGCCAGGGCGAATAGGAGCGGGGAAAACGGACATCCCTGACGGGTGCCGCGGCCCAACGGGAAGGGGTCAGAGCTTCTACCATTTACCACAACCTGAGCCAGTGGTTGTTCATAGAGGAGCTTGACCCAGGCAATGAAGTTAGGACCAAAGCCAAACTTGGAGAGGGCCGCCCAAAGATAAGGCCATTCGATGGTGTCGAAAGCCATAGTAGCGTCTAGTGAGGCCACCACCGCAGGCTCCGTGAGAGTTGCAGCTCTCGCGAGAACACCATGAAGCCTACGCAGGTTAAGGGCCGTGTTACTGTGCGGTATGAAGCCGGATTGATCCGGGTGGATCAGGTCACAAATCACCTTCAACAACCAATTGGCCAGAACCTTGGCCAGGATTTTAGGTTCCGCGTTTAGCAGGGAAATAGAGCGGTAAGAGGTGCAGTGATCACGAGGCTTGCCATCCTTATAAATGACCACTATAGTAGCTAGGCGCTGCTCAAGTGGAAGGATTCCAGCCTCGAACGCATCAAGAAACATGTTGTGCAGATGGGCTGCCATCTTGTCCGGACAAAGTTTGTAAAGCTCGATGGGCAAACCATTTGGGCCCATCGCCTTACCTAAGCGTAAAGATCGGATAGCGAGGGCAATCTCATCCACCGTAAAGGGAGCCTCCAGAGCTTGGCCCTCTTCTTCCGAGACAGAAGGAAGAGCTATATCACGCAACAAAAGACTGGAATCAGCCTCATCACGATCACTCACCGGGGTGTAAACCTTCCGGAAGTGATCAACAAAGCAGTCAACAATCTCACCGGGGTCAGACACACTCTCACCAGATTCGCGAACAATAACAGGCACAACACGACTCGCTCTTTCAGCCTTATCCAGCCATGCCAGGAGTTTGCTGGCCTTGTCACCCACATCATACAGCCGGCCCAATTGATTCGCTCGCATCAACTTAGCAGCATCGGTGACACAAGCCTTGTAATCCGCCTGTTTCAGTTCCAGAGTGTGTAACAACGCAGGCGTGTCGTCCCCACCCAGCTCACGTTCAAGCGCTGTGATTTCAGTCTCGAGGGCCAGAACGGCCTCCCTCTTAGCCCTCCGCTCGGCAGCAATGAGAGACAGTGCGGATCCCCGAATAACAGTTTTAAAGGCCTCCCAGAGAACCGTAGGGGAGGTCACCGAACCCACATTTTCATCAAAGTAACAGTCAATAGCCTTCACCATATCTGAACGGAGCCGGGGGTTCCGGAAGTACCAGGGGGGAACAGGGGGAACTCTGTTGCCAAGAAGACCACCCACAGAAATCCTAATCATCAAGGGGGAATGGTCCAAGATGCCCCGGGGGAGATGACGAACCTCCCGGACCAAGGATAGAGTAGAAGCCAGCATAAAGAAGTAATCTATACGAGAGAGGCTGCCGTGTGCACCAGAGTGGAAGGTATACTGCATCAGGGCAGGGTGTAGCGAACGCCAAACATCCACCATACCAAAAGTGTCAGCCATCTCATAGAGCCACATCTGGGATTGCGGCAAAACTCTAGGGGGCAACCGATCACATTCGCCAGACATAACAGAGGTAAAGTCCCCGCCCATGATCAGCAGACCATCAGGGAGACCAAGAAGAGTCTTGCCAAGATCAGCATAGGTGGTAGCCTGCAGCCCCGGGGGAATATACACAACCACAAATACAATTGGCTTACCCTCCCATCTCCCGGAGACAGCAGCATACCGCCCCCGATCATCCAGGATAACATCATCAATCTCAAGGGCAAGGGAGGATTTCACCATTATACCCACTCCCCGGGACTCGGAGGTGAAACCAGCATGGGCGACCAGTCGATAGCCCCCACAGTCGAGAGCCTTACAGGCATTACCGATCAAGTGCGTTTCTTGAAGGAACACGACATCAGGGGCATGACGCCTCAGAAATTGTAACACAATGCCACGTTTAATTCTGTCACCCAAACCGCTGACGTTCCAAGAAAGAACCTGCATCTCACCCCCCCATCCCAGAAAAAGCGACCCGATCCAACCCCCCCCCACAACCACAGATCCAGAATACTTGCAATCAGTGACATACCATGAAAAAAGAAAAATAACAGAAAACATGAAACACAACCAAGTCCCCAGAAACTACCCCCAACCAAGAACCCGTTACAACGCCCCCCACCCTGCACCCCTGCTGACTAAAAAGCCACCCCAAACTGCAGTGTGCCTGTCGCCCCATCTGATCTACACAAAGAACCCCCCGAGGAGGAAGGGAGAAATCACCCGCACCCGCACCACCACGGGCATAATCATAAAGCATACAATAAAATTACTCTGTAAAGTTCATAGTCTCAAGTTGGACCTCAGGGGGCCCACGTTAATCCTGGGCCGTCACACCACCTTCCGCACCACCAGGGCCTCTGCTCTCGGTGTCATCTTTCGGCAACGAGTCCAACCAGTCACTAGCACGGTCCGGCTGCTCGAAAAAATAAGCACGTTCTCTGAACTCAATCCGCAAGCGGGCTGGAAACAGCATGGCGAACTTCAGTCCCAGATCTCTCAGACGACGCTTCACTCCGAGGAACCCAGATCGTTGTCGTTGCACTTGGGGAGTGAAGTCAGGATAGATAGAGACAGAGTTATTATCGTACTTCAACGGGCCGTGTTTACGAGCGGCCTGCAGGATAGCGTCTCTGTCCCGATAGTGAAACAGCCTAGGGATGATAGGCCTCGGCGGGCCTCCTGGCTTCACCTGACCACCTGGGAAGCGATAGGCGCGCTCTACCACAAAGAACTTGCTGAGACCTGCGGGAGCGAGTTTAGCGACAATAAGTTCCTCGACCAGTAGATCGATCGAGGCGGCACCATTGTCTTCCGGCACTCCGACCAAGCGTATGTTGTTCCGCCTGGCCCTATTATCGTAGTCTTCCATGCGTTTAAGCAAGAGGTCGTGTGAGGAACGCAGATTCCCTATCTCGGATTGCGCCTCCGCCATGTCCGTCACCAAACTCGATGCCTTTAAGTCCAGTGCCTTCACCCTCTCGTTCGTCTTGGCCAGGTCGGCTCGAATAAGAGTAACATCCACCGCCACCGTGTCTATCTTGGACACGATGGCCTCGTATTGCTGACTCATATCGGCCTTGAGTCCAGAAATGGCGGCCAAAAGGTCCTGAAGGGACACTTCAGAGGAAGATGACATGTCGGTCTTTGGGTCTTCCAAGCCAACACTGGTAGCACCGGGGGAGCCTCTCGGCTGGGTGTAGCGCTCGATCATATTGGACTGGATCGACCCCCCGCGGGTAACGGTCTTCCTGCGTTTCTCAGCCTCAGGTTTTGTCGCCATGTTGCATTCAGCGTCGGCCGGAGACACCCAAGTGTAGCGGGACGGTGATAGGTCCCAAAACTCAAAAGTCTAGGTTTACGAGAGGATGCCACAGGCCTCCTTGCCAGCACAAAGAAGGAAAGCGTTCGCTGTGAGAGTGGCAGGCCTAGACAAAGTAGGAGGTCCCAAGGAGTCAGAGACGAGAGGGCCGGAAACCGAAAGTGAAAGTGGCACACCACCGGTGGGCCAGATGCCAGGCAGCCGTTGTTGTTGCATTACAGCTCGGCCATACTAGGCAGTTGAGACCCCGGTTGCGTCGGGGGTTAGGCCAGAAAGTTGGAGACGATAGAAAAATGGTCCCCGAGGTCCGATTTCGACCAAAAAAGGATCAACAGCATCAGTGAGAGTAGCACTCCAGAAGCCTGTCGAAGTGACCAGGATATCTACAGGATAGATAAAGAAGGGCGGCGCGGGTCTCAGGAGCTCTCTGCTCACGCGACCATCTTGGATGCCCGCGTAGCACCTCCCCTGCTCAATGTAATTTATATGTCGCTCTGCCCCCCCTGGGCCTTCAGTACTACAAAAGGAAAATGAAGATTATTCATTTCTGATCATGTATCCAGCCGATCACATGATCTCTTTGCTTATATGATGGATGACTGTAGGTGCTTTGTTGTGATAGATTGAGTGAACAACAGCGATAGTCCACCCATGAATAACACAGCAGAAAGAAAATTATGAACATAGGGAGTGAGTGTGATTGTTTTTTGGAAATATTTGAATTCTTTGACCACAATCTAAAATTATCTCAGGGAAACAAATTAGCAACAATCGCACTATATGTATTGCCCTATCTGATCTGGTCAACTAGGAGGATACTAGTACAGTATTGCTGGATTCGCAGACCGGCTACTTGGAAAGTTATGTAAATCACTAACTAAACCAACAACAAAAAGGTTCTACTACAACTGACAGCACTCATCAGCACGCGACGTGACAGACACAATCCGTTATCATGATTGCAGACCACTTAAAAAATTTTCTACTACTAATAAAAAGTCATAATATACTCAACCTATCAATCCATCACTATCTCTTCTTCTTAGTGCCAGCAGGAATACAAAGGAAGGACTAGACGTGAGTCTCTAGTCTCTCTAGTATTACGCAGTTCTGTAAAGTACTACACTCATACATATTCTCAGGCCAAATGAGCACAAAGTTGCAAACAAGTAAGCATAGTAGCAACGCCACTGAGCAGGTCAGCACCTGCAATCACAGAAGCTATTTAAACAATATTTTACCTGCAATGTAATCGAATAGGCAGCATTCTTGCTCTTCGGTAAAAACATATATTAGCAATATAACACAGAGCAGAAGAATACAAAGTAGTTATTAAATAGCTACTCACCAAGGCCAGGGATCTCCACACCTAGCAGGTGGAGCAGGTCCTTCTCCCGGTCGAGGATGTCGGCCTACCGGTGAGTCGCTTGGTCATAGGTGCGCCGGACCCCCGACTCCCTCCGCATGCCCGGCACACCTTATCCCACCGCTGCTGATGCTCCCGGATGCCATACCCTTGACCGGGCCTGCCCCCTGCTGCCACGGTCTTAGGGAGGTGGCGCTGAATAAAAAATATAAGGGCGGCCACCTTCACCGCGGTAAAAACCTCCCTGGTAACTACATCGACTCCGCTCAATCGCCCGCAAGGGGTGCAGGACCCTTCTCCTTTGACTTGCCGGCTCTCTTTGCCAAGGTCCTGGCCGAAAGAAGAAAAGAATAGGGGGAAACAAATAAATAAAATAAAAGAGAGAGCTAAACAAAAAAAGTAGTTATTAAAGTAACAAAAAGTTGAAAAAAACACAAAATATAGATCTAGACAAATAGAGAGATAGATAATGAGCAAAACAGAGCAAAAAAAAGTTCAAAGAAACAAAGGATTGCAAAGATTAAAAGAGGATAGAAAAGCCAGGCCCAGAACCATAGCAATGAATGAAAAACAAGATGGCCGCGCCCATTGAGGACCGCATGGGTAAGTTTGCGCGATATTTCCCCCGCGAGCATGCAAAAACACACGCAAACTTGTAGTAGCGGGCCGCACACAACGCGAGATTGCCAATTGCGCCCGGAAACAGAAATATGCAACGCACACAAGATGGCAGCGCCCATGTACGACCGCATGGGTAACTTTGCGGTGGGTGCGCTGCAAGCGGCCCGCGAATACGCAAAAAACCCCGTGAACACGCAAAAAAATGTCGCAAATTTGAATTTGCGTGTTATGCGGATCACAAATTCGATTTTGGGCGGATTTGCGGACAGCAAATTCACAAATTTTGCCCACACTTAGGGCCAGATGTAGGTAAATCATATTTACCGACTCTGAAATACCGAATTTTACTGATTCGGTATTTCATAGTCGGTAAATATGAAGGGGGGAGATGTAGGTATTTCCAGATGTGCAAATACCGAATCGTCACAATTCGGTATTTACCGATTCGGTAATTACCGAATTGGTATTCCCTATTGATTCCTATGGGCTGTGAAGCCCATAGGAATGAATGGGAAATACCGATTCGGTAATTACCGAATCGGTAAATACCGACTTTTGCAAGGGTGCAGGGGGTGTCACTTTGACACCCTCTGGCACCCCAAAAATAGGCATGTGCGCCATGTGTGCCATGTGGCACACAGACATGCCCTAAGGGCATGTCTGTCTGTCACATGGCTAGGTGTGCATGCACACAAGTGCATGCACACCTGAATTCGGTATTTTAACACCCAATTGGATTGGGTGTTAAAATACCGAATTTGTAGGGCCTTTGGGACTCAGAAGAGTCCCACCTACATCTGAGATTTACTGAATCGGTAAAAATATCGGTATTTTACAGAATCAATAAATTTACCGATTCGGTAAATTTACTGATTCTGTAAAATAATGCCCCTACATACCATTTCTGAAATACCGGTCGGTAACGGCCGAAGATACCGATTTTCGGCCGTTACCGACCAACCTACATCTGGCCCTGAATGTTTAGTGTCCAGCACCTACCCTAAATAATTAAGACTGGAGTGGGAATCGTAAATTAATTATGTTTAGTGTCCAGCACCTACCCTACTTAATTTAGTCTGGAGCAAACCGACAAGTTCCTACTTGTAAGGGATTTTAATCATCTCCTTGAGGCACATGCTAATGCAGACTCTGCCTGCTTGCCTGCAGCTATGAAATCTCTTGAGCTCTCCTCAAGAGTAGACAGCCCAACGCATTTTGTGGGCCATGTATTGAACACCATTTTTTTAATATCTCAGAACTATCAGTTGACCCTCCACAAAGGGCGTATAGAGCTTCGTAGAGGCTGGAAAAAAGGAAAGGGAGAAAGTCCAAATCTGAAAAAGATGAAAGGAGCTACCGAGAGGACCATATAACTTACCTGAACAGTTTTAATATAGCTAGGAGAACCTATTTAGGACCTCACATTATAGGGGCTAATTACTCCTCACGTGAGCTTTTTGCCATCTCGAAGGAATGCCCGCCATCGACGCAGGAATTATGCAATAACCTAGCAACAAACTTTAATAATAAAATTGACATAATTTATTATTCTTTTGGGCCTGAAGAGAATGAGGGAGTCCCCCTCCAGGAAAATCCCTTTTCCCCGACTTTAGAATGCTACCCTATCATCACCAGCGAACAAGTAGGCGCCCTTCTAGCTCAGGTGAAATCGGGGTCTGTTTTAGACGCGGTGCCACCTACGGTCATGTCGGTATTATCCTCGGTCGTAGCGGGTTCACTTGCAGAGATATATAATATCTCAGCAGCGACCGCAACTTTCCCACGTAAATGGAAGAAAGCACATCTTAAGCCTCTCCTTAAAAAGGCCTCAGCGGACCCTATGGACCTCCAGAATTATAGGCCAATATCTCTCCTTCCCTGATGTTCTAAGGTCTTGGAGACAATAATTAACCAACATCTTTCCAGGTATTTAGAACACAATAAAATACTAGACCAATCTTGGTCGGGCTTCCGTGAATCATACAGCACCAAGGCCGCCCTTCTGTTCAACCTTTATGTTGCTCCCGTGGCCTCTATGATCAGAAATCATGGGTTTGAAACCATTTCCTATGCTGATGATACGCAATTGATAGTAAACATTGAGTAAAATCGTGCAGACACCAGGGCTAAGTTTATCACACGTATGATGAAAATTGCCAGCTGGATGAGGAAGACGTTTTTGCAACTTAACTCCTATAAAAGGGAGATTTTGTTGTTCGGCCAGGCAGAAGAACTGTGGAGCGGAGATCGGTGGCCAACAGAATTAGGAGAAGCCCTTGTCCCCAGGGGCTGGGCCAAGAACTTAGGGGTCAAAATAGATAATAATCGTTCAATGAATATCAGGTAAAAACTCACACAGGTACCTTCTATGGGACCCTGCGGTTACTCTGAAAAATCTATCCCTGGATCCTTTTGAACGCTTGAAAGACCCTTATCCAGTCGCTCCTCATGAGCTGCCTCGATTATGGCAATTCCTTTTTGGTGGGAATTAGGGAAGACCTGCTATCTAAGCTGCAGGTGGTGCAGAATACCACAGCCAGTTTGGCTCTTAACAAATCAGCACAAACTTCCTCCATCCCTCTCTTGGGCCTTCAACACTGGCTTCCTTTAAGGAAATGTGCCATCTTCAAGTTACTCTGCATGATCTATAAGTCTCTGCACGGGATGGGCCCAGTCTATTTGACAAACAAAATCGAACGCTACCAACCTGGGTGACAACTGAGATCCAGTTATCTCAGCCTGCTCTGTGGCAGAACAATAAGGAAAGTAAAAATGGGGGGTTGTGCTTTCTCTTATCTGGTCCCCAAACATTGGAATGAGCTCCCCTAAACCTCTTTGTGCCTGCCCAAACTTTACATAATTTAAAAAGTTGCTCAAGACCTGGCTTTTCTAAAGAGTGAACATTCCCCTCCTCTTCCATCTGCCTCTTCCCTGGGCACTGAGAGATCCCCTTGGGGATGATTTGTCTGCCTTACAAATGAGTTAATAATACAATTAATTAATTATGTTCAGTGTCCAGCACCTACCCCAATTCATTATAGACTGGAGTGGGAATAGTAAATTAATTTAGTTTTTTTGTCCAGCACCTACCCTAATTTATTATAGACTGGAGTGGGAATAGTAAATTAAATATGTTTAGTGTCCAGCACCTACCCAATTAATTTAGACTGGAGTGGGACTAGTACATTACTTATGTTTAGTGTCTTGTACCTGCCCCAATTTATTATAGCCTGGAGTAGAAATAGTAAATTAATTATGTTTAGTGTCCAGCACCTACTCTAATCAATTTAGACTGGAGTGGGAATAGTACATTATTTATGTTTAGAGTCCATCACCTACCCAAATGTATTATAGACTGGAGTGAGAATAGTAAATTAATTATGTTTAGTGTCCAGCACCAACCCTAATTAATTTAGACTGGAAAGAGATTAGTAAATTAATTATTTTTAGAGTCCAGCACCTACCCCAATGTATTATAGACTGGAGTGTGAATAGTAAATGAATGATGTTTAGTGTCGAGCATTTGCTCAAATTAATTTATATTGGAGTGGGAATAGTCAATAAAATGTTTCAGTATACAACAACTGTATTTATTTATTTATAATGGATTTGTAATAGGTAATTAATTAAGTATAGTGTAGGATTATAAATAATATGAACGTTTTAATATAATATCTTTATTAATATAGTAAAATGTATTAATATAAAAAATGTATAAGATAGTTTGAATTTTGAGTGTTTCTATTGGTTAATTTGTATTTTTTTTAATGTTTTGGTAGTTAGTTTCCAAATAAGAAAAACGCAAGTAGCAAGTTGCGTATAATTTTGTATATATACTTAAATTGCCTTTGATATTACCTACTGGCGATAGCCAGTAGGTATATATAGTTAGGATTTTTTTCCTATGGGACTTTTGAAAAATCTATGTCTAATAACTTTGGCGTTTGTGGACGGAATCGGCTGAAATTTTCAGGAAAATGGCACATTTTGTTTCTGAGCAGCCCTTAAAAATTTGGGGGGGTTTTGTCAAGGGGGGGCCGAGAAAAAAGGGGGGTCCCAAAACGCGTTTTTCCCATGTTAATTTCCATAGGGCGTTTGGCCACACTTTTAGCTTGAACGGCTGAATGGATTTGCACGAAACTTGGCAAAATTGTAGGGACTGTTAGCCCGATGTGCCTTTGCTGGGTCTCAATATATGTGCTCCAGTGGATTTTGAGAAATTAACGTTTTAAAAAATGTATATATCTGTGACAGCGTCCTGGATAGCGCACCAGTTCGCGTACTTTTCGCGTAACGGAGCTTTGCGAAGCGAAGCTGATTGGCTCTCCGGTGTCTGTCAACATTCTAAACAGTCCGTAGCGGCCGCCATTTTGTCTCTCGGTAGGATCGAGAGACAAGAGGAGGCCAAAATGAAGGGGGAAATAAAGGAAAGGGGGCAAGGTAGACCCCTTCTGACCCCCTAGGATTGATGAGGGGGATATTAAAGTGCCCCGCGGGTCCCCAAAAAAAAAATTTTTTAATTGTTTTTTTCGTGGGGTGCGCCCGGTTCGCGTACCGGAAAGCGGTCTGGGGAGCGTACTATAAGGAAACAAGAATGATTGACTTTTAACTTATTGTATGTTTATTGATTGTTCGTTTTTTTTTTTTTTGTTTTTTTTATTTACGTAGCTACATGTAGGTACCAATGCAGAGTCTATAATTTAATAAACGCCGTCTCCTTTGTAAATATCTTGCCTGTTGTTATAGAAGTTATTGTGGTATATGGAATTCATACCATAGTCTGTCTGGAAAGCCGAAACAACATGGTGGCAGGAGATATAAAGAGATGTTAAATACACATTGGGGATTATATAGTGGGAGAAAGGAAGTAACTATGAACAAAGCTAGTATGTAACACCAAAAAGTTGCACAGTATATTTTAAGTCTGACTTCACGTTATAATACATTTGCTACAAGTTTTCAATATATATATAAAAATAAATAATGTGTCAAACAATTTTTGAATTAAGAAATACAAATTTATTTTTCCGATTGTTTTTCAAAATGTAAAAGAAAATCTAAAAAATCGTGATCATTTTTTTCTTCATTTTTCAGTAGAAAATCTACTGCATCTACACATTGCACAAGTTCATTGTTTATTGTGTCGTCGTAGAAATCTATGTCAACTTCTGTCTCCATTTTTTTTTCTGTTTCAGTTTTCCTGTTGTTTTGTTGTTCTTCCATTTTCAATTCTGAAAAATGAATTTTTAAAAAATATATCAGTACAGATAGGGCACTGTTGGGTTTCAGTATAGATAGGCAGTTTAGTTAATTAAAAAGTGTTTTTTTCTTTGGGCAGTGTATGGTATCAAATTGGAAGTAGAAATATGAAGAAAATTATCAAATAAACTCTTAGTCAATTCTGAATTATACTATAGAAGTCTAACTCTATCCTTAACTCAGGGCTGGCGCTAGGCATGGGCAGCGTGGGCTGCTGCTCATGGTCTCGCACTCAGCCCACCAGCATGGGGCCAGGCACTGGTGATGTGCCCTTTTGTTTTCCTGGAGATCTATCATAAAGAAAGGTGTCGCCTGCAATTAAGGTCCATTGGAGGGGGCCCCCTCCTTGGGCCTCTCATGAATGGTGTCAGGAGGTATAGGAGAGGGAGAAGGAGACGCTCCCTCAATTGCAAGGAGAATATTCACAGACACTGAGGGGGCCCCATTGTCCAGCATTTTTGCGCACCCACAGTTTTAACTTTTAGACCACAATCAATTCTCACACCTATGAAGGTGTGAGAAATGCGTGTGGAGTAAAAGTTAAAACTGTGGGGGCGTCAAAATGCTGGACAATGGAGCCCCCTCAGTGTCTGTGAATGTTCTCCTTGCAAGGGGCCACTTATGTAAATTGGAGGGGGCGTCGCGCACGTTCCTTTTTAGCCCTGCACCTCGCAAATCCTAGGATCGGCCCTGCCATAACTAAAACAGAGAAGTCTATTTTTCTCTATAAGTATTACAGAGTGATAGAATATAACTGTCAGAAAATGTTTTTCTAATTAGCTTTCAGTACAGAACATACTTCAGTTTTATAAATAATATCTTACCTTTTAAATATAAGTTGAAGTTATCAGTTGATTTTTTGTTGTTATGCACTTCACGAAGTAGTAGTCAAAATGGGTGTGTTTCTCTCTCTTTGTATATATATATTCAGGTACATAACCAATGAAATGTCATGATATAATAGTAGAAATTGAAAGTAATCTTTTAATTGGTTGTCATTTCCAACACTTTCGATATGTTTTGTGAAGTAATTTACCTCAGGGATTTTAGAGAGTTCTACATGCTAAATGGCTAAATGGTATTCCAACAATATTTGTGAAAATGGTAGGGATTGGTATGTAGTATGAGCTAATGTTTAATTGGTGAAAGTGTCTCCAGTTGTTTTTCTGTAAATTACTTTCCCACCTTTTTTGAACGAGTGCTTGTCAGTGTGTTTCCCGGTACGCGAACTTGCAGCGTTACGGGAGTCCTCCATTTTGTGTTTCGGTAGAATTGAGATACAAGATGGAGGGTAAATAATGTTCAGAATGGGTAGATTGGGGTAGTTTAGACGTATCCTGTCTCCCTAAGTTTTCTGAGGGTGGCTCAGGAGGCTCATATATGTCGTAAAAAAAAAATTGTTTTTTATCGCGTGGTTAGCTGCCGGTACACGAACTAGTTAGCGTACCGGGAAGCGAATATAGGTGAAAATAAGCGAAAAAAGGTACATTCGAAATTTCAAAAGAGTACACTAAGTTAAGGTAGCTCTGAAAAGAGCTTTTGGGTTTTGTGCATGTTCTAGAAACTTATAAGTAGGAACCAATACACATTCTTAAATTTAGTATGAAAACTTTGTTCCCCTCATCTGAGAAATGCACGCCATCTCCTCTGTAGATATCTTGCATGTAGTAACGCAAGTTATTGTTGTAGATGCAGCCCATTCCATGGTCCCTCATGTAAGCTGAAACAGACTTATTTACATGCTTCCTCGATTTTTCTATTTGTGGACAAAATTGATTGGACCACCTCCATTTTTGTCTTTGGCATATATTGGAATATACCAAGGCAGTTTGAGGAAAAAGTGTCATCAAATGCTCAAAGGTGTCTTTTAGGAGCATTTCCAGACCTACCCCAGTCAAAGTGCCTAAATCGTTTCCGCCACAGTGCACTATTATGAGGTCAGGGTTTAGCAAATGTAAAAAGGTTTTCACCAATGGTATCAATTGGTGACATTTCAATCCTCTTCGGCCAATCCATTTAATTTCCACATTTTGTAAATTGAGGTTGTGTAAATTTCTGTTATCAGCATACCTGTGAGCCCAGTGGATGTAGCTATGTCCAAGAATCCAGACTGAAAACATGGCTAGAGGAGTTTTTGCTGCAGCCAGATGAAGTGTGGGAATGAAATGGCAGTTGAAATAGTGAAGTTTGTAATGAAAAAAAACTGTGGAGTTTAAGTGCAAATGATTCATTAGCAGTGATTGGTGTATTTCCATTGCTGAAAACAGAAAGTTAGGGTGCATGGATGTGTTCTTTGAAAGATGTAATTTGAATGGTTAATAAAAAATGATGTTATGAAAGATTTCAGTGGATTAGCAGGTGTACTGAGAGTTCAGAGTTCATTTGAAACATTGTTGTGTGAACTTGTAAACCTGAGAGGTCTGGCAGGCGGTAGTTGCTATGGAAAAGAGGTAGAAAGGGCAGAGGGGGGAAGGGTGTTGATTTGAAAAAAGTGAGGGAAGAGTTTTGATTGGCTGACATGAGAGATATGTGTGATGAATATCAGCGTTTCAGTGCCTTTGTTGGTTCCAGCCTCTGGAGTGCATACCTTTAATTCTGCTAAAGAATAATTGGTGTGTTTCTGAGTCTGTTTTGAATTTCAAAAAGAATTTGTAAAGGTGAGTTATCGTTTATATATTTTAGATAAAGACTAGTATGCTTTTTTGCGTAAATAAGAAAGTCAGCTGTGTATTTAAAATGATGTTTTGCGTCAAGTGTTTTGCATTCTGCTTTCAAAGGTGATTTTGGATTCTTTTACCAATTGTAATTGTAGATAATGTAAATTATTAGTACTGACAAGGTGTGTATGTACATAGGAGCTGTGCTGTGTTTTCAAATTATGATCAGAAAATCGTTTTTAAGGAAAAGGCATGCTTTAAAAAATTATGAGAAACTATGTACTTGTGATGTGACTCCTGCAATGCGTCGCTTTTGCGGAACAGATATATGATGCTTTTGTGTTGGTATTGTTACGGTGTATATGTAAAAAATGATGCATAAGTGTTGCACGGGCATTGTAAATACTCTCCTATGTGTGCTTAGCAATTTCAAGTCACTTCCCCCGGGTTCAAGGGCCTTGTGAATACGTCCCCATGTGTGTCTGGTCATTTGAAGTCACTTTCCCCGTAGTGCAAGGCCCTTGTAAATACGCCCCCATGTGTGCCTGAAAAATTTTCATTTTGATTGTTTGAGTTATATAGCCATGTTAAAAGTTATTGAAAAAAAGGTGCAAGTTCCTTAAAAAAACTTTTTGATGTGTATTAGGGCATCTTAAGTCTGTTCCGCATGAATGTAGGTGTATTATTGTTTTACATAAAAGGTTTAAAAACTTTGTTTGAAATCAAATGCATGCACACTTAGGGCCCGATGTAGGTGGTCGTTTCAGGCCATTTACCGACCGGTTACGGCCGATTTCGGCCGTTTCCAACCGGTAAATGGCCAATCGGTATGTAGGGGCCTAAATCCAAGGCCACATGTATATTTTAAATGATGTTTTGCGTCAAGTGTTTGCATTATGCTTTGAAAGGCGATTTTGCATTTTTTTACCAATTGTAATTGTAGTTAATGTAAAGTATTAGTACTGATAAGGTGTGTATGTACATAGGAGCTGTGCTGTGTTTTCAAATTATGACCAGAAGAGTCCTACCTACATATGGGTGGCTTTAAATCGGTATATTTATCGATGTTTTATTTTACCGAATCGGTAAAATTACCGATTCGGTAATTTTACCGATTCGGTAATATATTGCCCCTTACATGACAAATTTTGTTATCTGGTCGGTAACGGCCGAAAATACCGTTTTTCGGTCGTTACCGACCGACCTACATCTGGCCCTTAAAGTCTTAGAGACAGATTTATGATGGTTGTGCGCCTCTTTTGTGCTGTTGGTGCGTCACTTTTGTAATGCAGGAGAGATTTACAAGAAGCACCATGTTGCAAAACAGCAGCCGCGGGTCGTGGAGGGAGTTACGGTGTGGCAGGCATGCGGGGAGGGGGAGGGGCAGGGTGGAGGGACGTAAACACTGGCATATGGATTATTGCAGGTAAGTACACAATTTAATGTGTGTAAAGTTTCATGTGGGCTTTTTTTTGCAGGGTGGGTAGTCATTTGCATGAAAGCACTGTAATACTATCACTATCACAGTAAAATTAAAAAAAATTTAATGAATCATCTTTATAGCGTTGCTGAATCAAATTCTTACTGTTGATTTACTGTTTGGTATTAGTGGTTAATAGCATTTTTTATTATATTTTACCACAGATTCAACTGCAGATTATTGAGAAATTAGACAATGCCATCTAAAGATAGAATCCGAAAGTCTACGAAACGTCAAAGACAGCAGATTACTACATTTTTGCAGCAGTCCTCTACATTTAAATCATCTCAACGCACGAAGAAAACTTCGGGTAAGCGAAAGAAATCATTTCTTAGAAACATTTGTAGAAACAAAAGTATAACTACAGAACAAGTTTTAGTGCCGAAAAAGAGAGCCAATTTAAATGGAAAGGAAAGGCCCGTCAAAAAAGTTTCTGCTACAGCTGGAGATAACTCTGTGCATGGCAGTAGAATTCTGTGTTAGAGAAATGTAGTGCTGATAAAACGAGAGTAGAAAGTGTGTCTGAAATTCGTTTTCTGTTAGACGAATGTTCAGGTCAAACAGAATTCTCTGAAAATATTCAGCAGGATTGTCAGGAGTTTTTAATGTATATGCTTGATGTATTGCAAGATGAAGGTGTAGATGTAGATTATCTATTTGGCCTTTCTTATCAATGGCAACATGACTGCGAGAACTGTAGGCTATCAAGTACTAATAGTGTAGACTCAGAAAGATTTATATATTTAACTTTGCCTGACAGTAAATCAGTATCCTTCAATAAGCTAGTAAAGGCAGCCGATCAAAATATGGAGTGCAGCCAATGTAAGTCTGGAATGCTGTCCACGTTAATTTTACGAAGTTATGGCCAGTATGTCATTTTAATGTTCCAACGATTTAGGCCTGATGGAACTAAATTGACAACTTTAATTAATAATTTTGTGGCTTTGCAGTTGTCAATATCAGGAAGGACTTTTAAAACTACTGCAATTATATTTCATAATGGTCCGTCAACTAATTCAGGACATTATACAGCTTATTTGAAATCTGGAAACGGTTGGTCATTCTGCAATGATTCTGTTTTAACTTTCCAAAAAAGATTGCCTTTCCACCTTCTTACCTGGTGTTCTTACAACCAAAATTTTAGGAAAAAAAGCTTGGGATTTGTTCAGAGGAATTTCAAGATGTTCTAATGGCTCCTACTCTATATGGCCTTGTGGATAATTGTAGTACAGAGCGAAAACTGTTTGTTTTTATAAGCAAAGTCAAGTAGCAGATCAAAATAAGGAGTAGAGGAAATGTAAGTCTGCAGTGCTGTCCACATTATTTATGGAAACTTATGGATAAAATGTCATTTTACAATTTTAACTACATAAACTGGAAGAAAATAAGTTGTCCAGTCTGATTAAAAATGTTTTGGCTACATAGTCATCGATTTCAGGAAGAACATTTGCAACTGCAGCTATTATATAATATACTGGTCCTTTGACAACATCTGGATATTACACAGCTTATTTAAAATTTATAAAATGGCTAGTCTTTCAGCAAACATTACTAATTGACTATGAAGCAATGTTGCCTTTTGACTTGTTTTTTGAAGTCAGAATTTAGGGTAGGTAATTGGACTAGAATGATTCTAGGTGTTGCTGTAATTTAGTGTGCTGTTTCAAATTGCTTTGTATGTCTCAGTTTTCTTAAAACAATTGAGTTTATCTTTCAGAAAGTGGCGGGCAGAAAATAGTAACAGCACAACAGAGTATAAGCTGTTCATAGGATATCCTTTGACGTCATAGAAAGTAAGTTACTTTGGAGACGTTCCTATTTCTGCTTATTTATATTATTTGTTTTTTTTAAACACAATCATTTTGATTGTGTTTTTTTTTCCCCGCTGTTATATGATGAATACCTTCAACTCACTGTTTTCAGTGAAATTTGATATTTTCTGATAACAGCAAAAATAAACCATTAAATATGTTTAATTAATTTTCTACTTTGAATTGTGATTTCTAATATATATATGGATTGGTGTGGCTCACTGGTTAGAGGTGGTAGACCCGGAAGCAGAGGTCAGCCCGGGACCAGGGTTCAATTCCTGACGTGGCAGGGTCATGGGCCATGGTCAGCGGTCTCGATAATTCTCGCCTCGGTGCCTATTCCAACCATGGGTCCCACTCAGCAACTCTGGGCAATAGCTTGCTTAATCTCTACTAACGGCCCCATCAGCGCCGGGGATGCCTGGCTTCACCTTGGGGATGCCCAGGAGGGATCATCTCTCAGGGAAAGCCAGGATGGGTTCCCCAGCGGTATACAGCGCTGGGACGCCTCTTTGCTGGGGCAGCTGTGCGCTTTACAAGTATACCACATTTAACATTTAACATTCATTTTGTCTCATGCTCACACTTTTTTTACCACCTTCTATTAATTTAAATTTTTTTGTTCTTTCTTACACAGATTAAAAGTATAAAAAAGATAATTTAGTACGGTAATGACAATTAAAAGGTAAGTGTTTAGTACTCTTTACGTTACATGTCTATCAGATTTAACTTTTATTAGTTCCACTGCTTCTTTTCTTCTTTGCTACTTCCTTCATTTCTTTTTCTTTTACTTACTTATACTACTCTTTTCACTTCTTCTATCAGTCCCTCTTTCAACAGTAACTGTGTGTTACTCCCTCTATTTGTCTTTCTTTTCACATTACTCTCTGTTTATTTATTCGTCTTTTTAAAAAAAATCTTTTTTTTAGTTCGCTCCCGGTTCGCGTACCCGAACGCTAACCGGGAAGCGAATCAAAAGAAATAGAGGATGCTAGAGTGCTAAACATTCTAGCAATTTTTTTAAAAAGGGAAGGTTGTTCTGAAAAGAACTTTTTTTTATTCTTTTTGATGTTTTATATTTTTTTTGTGTTTTTTTGAGGAAGGGGAAACAAAAATGATTCACTTCAAAGGGCTCAACTGGAGCAACAACAAAAAAAATTACTTTCATGGACGTTTTGGACATTGATGATTTTCAAATGATGTATTTATTAAAGTAATACTCATCTCTCCGCATGAAATTAATTTTCCACATGCTAAACATGTAAATCTCATCTGCCCAAAGTTCTTTTGGAGATTTGGGACCGTTTCTCTTGCCTCTGACTCACTTATTGCTAAGTCATTGGTGGATATTTTAGCCGGTCGGGGGTTATCCATCAGATCTCAAAGTTGTGCTTTAGAATAATTAAGAGGGTGCCACCTCTCCATGTGCCGATGCATGGTATGATTACCATAGCTATATTTTTTTTCGGTCCCTCTCGAGAGTTTTTTTTTGCAGATGAGGCAGGTAACGTATCTGGCATTAACTTTCTTTTCATGAGAAGGATGAGAAAAAAATTGCCAGATAAAATTCACTTTGATATGGGAAGTTCTTGGCATTTCTTTCAGAAAGCCACTTGTCCCTTGCTCCTGTTCCTCGTCTTCCTCTTCTTCTTCTTCCTGGTTGAAGATGACCTGGCTAGTCGATCCTCTCTTCTTTGGTGGTGGTGGAGGTGGTGGAGATCCACCAGCTGCAGCTAATACAAATGCCATGTCTTAGCAAACAAAAACAGGTCTTTCTCTCATAAAAATGAAAGTCGGAGTGAGGAAAAAAGGTGGGACTTTCATCATTTGAGAAAAGAAAATGTTCTAGACCAATGAAAAGTGTTTATTTTACGTCATATGATCAAGCGTTCCATCATTAGGAAACTAAAAGTAAAATGAACCAATGAAAAGTTTTATAAACAAGTCACATGACTTGTTATGCTTACGTTCCGCGTTCCGCGCTGCGCCTCGGATCGATTCCGAGCCTTTACGTTTCGCGCCTTGGTTCGCGTTCCAGAACGCTTCCGGGTGCGCTAATGCTGAACGTCTTAAGGGACTTACTTAGTAACGCGATATGTTGCGTTTACGGGACGCATCGCGATGTGCCTTTCTAACGCGGTATTTGCACTAACGGAACGTTTACCGTTTCGCGGATCGGCAGCGAAACAAGAAAAAATAATTTAAACTATAATATAAATTGAATTTAAAAAATATAATACAAATATATATAAAATATATTTGTGAATTAGAATAAGAACATATGTTACAGCTATAGATATTTGCTATTAAAAAACCATTGAAATTCACCGAAAAAACCATAGGTTATAGACCATATATAGTTAGGAATTAGCATTTACAAAACCTTGAAAATTCACTGAAAAAACCATAGGTTATAGACCATATATAGTTAGGGATTAGCATTTACAAAACCTTATTTTACTCGCATAAAACTATTGAAATTCGCATATATAGTTAGTTGCGCTAACTATATATCGCGCACCCGCAATCCACTGCTGATGATGTCACATATTACATCATTCATGACATGGTCAGTGACATCACTGATGACATCACTGATGACATCTCAAATGACATCTCTGATGACATCACTGATGACAACATCCAGTGACTGTCTGTTTCTGTAAAGTTAAAATATGTCTTACATATTGAAGAATGAGTGGATGTATAAGTGTCTGGATGAAGGATTTAGTAGGTGCATGACTGACTGTATGAGAGAGTGATTAAATGTGTCTCACTGAGTGCATGGGTTAGTGACTAAACTTTCTTAATTTGTGCATCATTATATCTGTTGTTCTACATACTGCTGCATGTGTTGATCAGTAGCTATATGAGTAACTGTATGGGTTATTGATTGGTTGTCCAAGTATTTGTATGGGAGAGTGAGTGTGTGTGTGGGGGTGGCTGGGAGGTGTGTGACTCTGTGCATACATGTGTGAACAGTTTATTCACTAGATCTATGGGTTCAAAACTGCATGTGGAAACAGCTGTATGGGTGGTTGACTGTGTACGAGTGTATTGGTGAGTGAATGGATATCTCAGTGCTACATGTCAAAGTAAGTACATATGTAAAACACAGTACATGTGAGAGTTCACATATATAAAATACTGTGCATAAGAGCCAGTGAATGTGTGAGTGGCTGTATGGATCATTGTGAATTTGTATCAGGGATTGTATAAAAGAGTAAATATGTGTTAGTATATGTTCGAATAAGTAAGGTGTGTATAACTGTATAGTTGAGGAAATGGAGGTGTGATTGATTCTTTGCATGACTGACTAGGTGTGTGAGTATCTCCATGGATGAGTGACAGTCTGTGAGTGTCTGTTTACACTGAGTGTATCTAAGGTTATATCAGAGTCTGAAGAGGTTCATCGTATAATCACATGAATGATGTCATCAGTGATGTGATCAGTAATGTCAAATGAGATGTCATCAGTGATGTCATTTGAGATGTCATCAGTGATGTCATCAGTGATGTCATTTGAGATGTCATCAGTGATGTCATCAGTGATGTCACTGACCATGTCATGAATGATGTAATATGTGACATCATCAGCAGTGGATTGCGGGTGCGGGATATATAGTTAGCGCAACTAACTATATATGCGAATTTCAATGGTTTTATGCGAGTAAAATAAGGTTTTGTAAATGCTAATCCCTAACTATATATGGTCTATAACCTATGGTTTTTTCAGTGAATTTTCAAGGTTTTGTAAATGCTAATTCCTAACTATATATGGTCTATAACCTATGGTTTTTTCAGTGAATATATTTTAATATAGAATTTAATTATAATAGTACTATTTAACATTATTAATGTTTAATGTAGTAATGTTGTTAATAATGTTTTCATATTTGTTTGTTGTTTTAATCGATTTTTTTTGTAATAAAACTGTTATTTGTAATTAATTTTGTAATGTGTTTTTTAGAAATTTATATTTATGTCGTTTTAATTTTATATTTATTATACTTTTAAATAGTCAATATATTTAAAACTACGATATTAGTGTTATCGATATTATTGTATACCATTTTTTTTAAGTAATGAATGTATTTTAATGAAGGTCAATATTTTTGAATTTCGATAAGAATGTTAGCGATATTTGTAATGTCGATATTTATGTACTTTGATATTGTATGTTCGATATTTTGGTAAGTTTTTAAATAAGTATATGATGCTGATATTAATGTTATTGGTAATTTTGTATCATTATAATTGTAGCTCGATCTGTAGAATTTTGTCAGTGATTTACAGAAAGAAGCACAGAAGATGGAGAAAGAAGCTAGAGAGGTGCAGAAAGTAGCAAGAGAGGTGCATAAAGAGGCAAAAGGGATGCAGAAAAAAGCAAGTGAGGTGAAGAAAGAAGCAAGAGAGGTACAGAAATAGGCAGGAGAGGTGCAAAAAGAAGCCCAAGAGCTACAGAAAGAAGCAAGAGAGGCACAGAAAGAGGCAATAAAGGTGCAGAAAGGTGCAAGAAATATACGGAAAGAATAGAGTGGGGTAAATGAAGAGGCAATTAAGGTACAGCAAGAGGCTTGAGATGTGCAAAAAGGAGCAATAGAAGTGCATAAATAAGAAGAATGTTGCAGGAAAAAGAAAGAGAAGTACAGAAAGTGGCAATAGAAGTTCAGTAAGAGGCAAGAGACGTACAGAAAGAGGAAGAAAGGTACAGAAAGAAGGAATAGAGGTGCAGTAAGAAGCAAGAGAAGTGATGAAACAGACAAGAGAGGTGCATAGAGATGCAAGAGAGGTACAGCAAGAGGAACTAGAATTGCGGAAAAAAAGACAAGTGCAGAAAGAGGAAATAGTAGTGTGAAAAAGGAAAGAGAAGTGCAGGAAGAGGAAAGAGAAGTACATAAAGAAGAATAAAGGTACAGAAAGAAGCAATAGCGGTACAGAAAGAAGCAAGAGAAGCAATGCAAGAGGCAAGAGAGGTATTTAAAGAAGCACAAGAGGTGTAGAAAGAATTAAGTGAGGTGCGGAAAGAGGCAAGAGAAGTACAGAAAGAAGAAGAAATGTACAGAAAGAAGCAAGAGAGGTGCAGGAAGAAGCAAGAGAAGTGATGAAATAGGCAATAGAGTTTCAGAAAGAAGCAACAGGGGTACAGAAAGAGACAAGAGTGGTGCAGAATGAGTCAAGAGAGGTACAGAATAAAGCACAAGAGGTATAGAAAGAAGCAATATTGGTGCATAAAGAGGCAAGAGAGGTTCAGAAAGAAGCAAGAGATGTGCAGAAAGAAGAAAGAGAATTGATGAAAGAGGCAAGAGAGTTTGAAAAATTGGAAAGAGAGGTTGAGAAAGAAGCAAGAGAGGGCATAAAGAGGAATAAAGGTACAGAAAGGTGAAGAGAGGTACAGAAAGAATCAGGAGAGGTACAGAAAGAAGCAAGAGAGATGCAGAAAAGAGCAAGAGAGGTGTAAAAAAAGGCAAGAAAACTGCAATAAAATGAAAAAGCGGAACGAAAGAGAGGTGTACGAAGAGAGAAGAAGGGTGCAGAGAGAGGCAAGGAAGGTACATAAAGAAGCAAGAGAGGTGCAGAAAGATCAAGAGAAGTGATAAAAGAGGCAAAAGAGATTGAGAAAGAAGAAAGAGAGGGGCAAAAATAAGCAAGGGAGGTGCAGAAAGAATCAACAGAGTTGAAGAAAGAAGCAAGAGGGGTGCAGAAAGAGTAAGAAAGGTACAAAAAAGAAAGAGGTACAAAAAAGGAAGAGAGGTACAGAAAGAAGCAAGAGAGATGCATAAAGAAGCAAGAGAGGTACAGAAAGTAGCAACAGAAGTGCAGACAGAAGCAAGAATGTATGACATTACAACATATACATTTACAATGCATGCACTTACAACGCAGTTTTCACATCGCAACATCCACTACAATGCATTCCATTATATCGCATGACATTGCATCGCATTTTAAAAACCTACCTTTACAACGCATTCCATTACATTGCATAATACCTTTACAACACATACCATTACAACGCATACCATTACATTGAATTTAAGGTGGTATTGGATAGTATAGGGGTAGAAATTACTATTCTAACTCCAGGGGGTGCAATAGTAGGTTAAGTGTTGGATAGTGTAGGGGTAAAAATTACTATTCTAACTCCAGAGGATACAAAAATAGGGTAAATGTTGGATAGTGTAAGGGTTAAAAATTACTATTCTAACTCCATGTATATGCGTTGTAATGGTATGCGTTGTAATTGAAGCAAGGAATGGTTTTGATGTCAGTAAAAACGCGCGCACAGCTAGAGATCAAAAGCGCATGAGTACTCAAACTAGCAACTATAAATTGGTGGTGCAACTGGGTGAATGGAAAACCTAAAAAAACACTCTGTAGTCCAACCAGCAAGCCGGTGAGACCCAAACTAATTAAAACAATTTCCCTTTGCGCACACACTAGAGAGTACAAACGATAGTCATATCACTGGATAAGTACAAAGTCGCAAAAGGTAGGATGACAGAGAGACAAAAGAGTCTTGTGTAGACTGAAATCTTCAGTTCTTTATTTCCATGTCAGAGAAACAGCAGGAAGCCGACACGTGTTTCATGGCTCGCGCGAATCTTCAGGGCTGGGAATAACAGAAAAATCACTTACAGGAAAATCACTACCAATATAGAGTGTCTACATTACATGCACTATAACCGTGCAGCCAGTAGCAGAATTGCTAAATTATTGACAAGTTCATTCATTTGGTGATACTCATATGTAGGCGGTGAGTAACCGTGATTAGCTGGTGTGCCAAAGGTCGCCATGATTGCTCCGAAATCACATGCCAAAAGATAACAGCCATGTGGTGTTAATTTAAAAAAAGGGAATAGAGAGTGAGAGTGAGTTTACGTGCTCATATGGTAGATGGCATACAGCAAAAGTGACAAAGGTGAATAGAAAGAGCCACATTAAGGCTTGCCCTAGGCATAGTGTATGAATAGGAGAATTCACGTGATGAAAAAGAGAGTTGTACAAGCACAGTGAGTGCCACTTCAGACCTGTGATATTATCTGACACATACCTCGGACGCTACTGTATAAGCAAAGGAGGTCTAAGGGTACAAAATCATAAAGTTTGGGAAAAGGAAGAAGGACAAAGGGAGCAGAGAAAAGGGGAAGAAAATCAAGAGTAACGTTGATAAGATAATTGTCTGATTGCAGATCACAACTCCATATAATTATATTTTTGGTATATGGATTACGCAATGCTCACCGCTCTGCCGGTGATACTTCTGACCCTGTGGGGCCCTTGACCAATATGAGTGATAGCAAAAATGTGAGGAAGGTCACTGAAATTCAATTGAAAGAAAAGGAGGAAGTAAATTGAAGAGCGCTGTAACCTCTTTCAGGACAATATGTAAATACACTATAAGTAAGACACTTTATATCATCTTGTTACAACAACTGTTTCAAAGGGAGAAAATGTATTCAGAGGAACAAAGAAAATCTATGCTCCAACTGTCTATTTGGATTAGACACATTCACTGTTGCAGACTGTCCAATCTACTAAAGACGTCATGGTTAAGGTTAAAAATGGCAAATAAATGGTGTCAATTGTCTATTTCATCATCAGACGAAATACTAAACTGTTGTGATCGGTACATGACTACGGGACAAGTATGCGCCGGTCATTTCTCGAGTCTAATAGTTATGACCGAGAAAGACTAAGAACAATACAATCGTACTTATTAGAAACCTTAATAAATCACTGTGCATTTAAACATATGATAAACAAAAATATTACCCTCCGACTGAGTTGCATCGGACAGGACTGGTGAGAAATATTAAGTAGTGACGATAGGGATGCCAATTACGGAAACGTGAACCACTATCTGTAATGTAATGTATGGGTGTTACCAAGGTTATTATGGCCGTCAGTTCCACGACATACATAACGATCATAATATGAGTATATGTTAGATCTAGAAACTCACCAAATATCGTGAGTTATATCTGTCCGATTTCTTACTTTAGATAGGAGAGTCCCCAAATATTCATATAGAAGACGCGTTTGAGACTAGAAGAAATGAAGAGGAGAGTGTATCATATTAAGACGCATCCACTGAAAATTCATTGTAAACAGCCTTACATTTAGTTTGTAGTTAAGAATCACTACCGGCAGGGCTGTAAAGATAGCTGTTCATCATCTAGAATAAAAACTTACCGATAGACGCAAAGTGCGCGACGGCATTCAAAAATCCCGGGTCACAGTGTTCCTAGTATTGGACACGTGACCCGGAAGTGACGTGAGTTAAATAGTGGTTACAGGTTGCTTAGAAACTCGATCTCGTATCACTAGACTGCTGACTCGAGTAATGTCGGCCGCATGTTTGTGCAAAAAGAAGAAACACTATACGTCGTGACGTCTTTCTTTTTGAGATGTAAAATCTAGACGTGGTGTTCACATTACGGGCACGTAGAAGATGGATATCGTAATGAGTAATTAAATACTGAATGAATATAATAACGTCTCTGAGAGACAGCCAACCAGCTACAAAATAACATATTGCTACTATTAGATGTTAAACACAGTCTCTGGTGGCTGAGGTGCCGCCTCTGAATCCCAATCTGAAATTCTCACATTAATTCCTTTGAAAATCCGACCACAGTGAAATATGTCTGAAATTTTGCACCGTTCACAACAGAAAAGCTTGTACTGAAAGTAGAGTGGTCATGCTCTCACTTCATGTGTAGAAGAGGTCATGCAAGTGCAAACAGATATATTATGCTTATGTTTCTAGTGACAGTGTCCATAAGACATTACATACTCTGTATCCTTATATGAAAAATTACCCAAAATTTCATAGTGCCAATTTGACCTTACAATACATCACTGTATAGTTTTTATCCTTGGTGCCTAGTTAATAAGTATCATTATTCGTTCAATTAAAAATTAGAATGTACATTAATGGATAACCAACCATCATGTTTACATGATACATTTTTTCACAATGTTGGTTACTCAGGTCCATAAAAAATATCTCATATGTAATTGATTTACAAACACAACATAGGTGGATTGTCGACAATAGAGTGTGTATCACTGAATTACAGACATAACAATATAGAACCTGTTATTTCATCACAAAAATTCTGGGTAGTAGATGGAAGTACCAGAAATGTTCTAATGCCTGTTAACTTGGAGATATTCTAATTACAACAACTTCAGACTGTAGTCAATGAACATTGTCATTCATATGTATTACATGTATTAATTGTGAGAGGTTGTAAATCATTTCTATAGGGTCAACCACGTGGCAAAAACGCATTGCCACTGAGACCCATGTTGAATGTCAAGAAGAGGATACTATAGTCAACGTAGTTAGTCTCCAAGAAAAAACTGTAGTTCTGAATCATAATTAAGACCCTGGCCCACAGCATGCAACCACATAATCCACATTGCCTCAGCCCTTCTTAATTTCAGTTCTCTGTTGCCACCTCTTACTCCCATCGCAATCACGTCTATGCCAAAAAATTGTACCTTACGGTCTGATTCGTCATTTTGACAACTCGCGACATGTAATGCTACAGGATATCTTGGGTCTTGCTTATTAATGGCCCGCATGTGTTTGCTCATTCTGTCCTTCAAAGGTCGAATAGTGCTGCCTACATATTGTTTCCCGCAGTTACATTCTATAATGTAGACAGCAAATCTCGTAGTACAGTTGATGTTTAACTTAATCTTGTATTGATCACCTTTAGGACTAGTGAAGATCTTGGTGCCATGTTTTGCCCATCTGCATATTGCGCACAGTCTGCATCTGTAAAAGCCAATACTGTGTTGGGTCAGCCATGTTGTTGAAGTAGTGCCTTGAGGTACTGTGGGACTTAATCTGTTTCTAAGTGTGTTCCCCTTTCTGAATGCAATTTGGGGTCTCTCAGTAATGTTTTCTAGGATTGTTTTTTCAGTTCTTAGAATCCCCCAGTGTTTAGTAAGGCTCTTGCGCAGAGCCTGGTGTAAAGAATTATAATCTGTAACCAACCTGACAGTTTTATCAATGGGTTTCCTGGGTGTACCACTAATTAGTGTATTGGGTCTTTTGACTTTAACAATTCTTTTCTCTGCCTTCCTGATGGTGGTATCTGTGTAGCCTCCCTTGGAGAACCTGCCTTTCATATCATAGAGACAGCGTTTGAATTCACTGTCCTCACTGCAGTTACGTCTCGCCCGTAGGAACTCGCCATATGGTATAGAATTAACCTGGTGAGGTGGGTGTGAGCTGGAGGCATGAAGCACTGCATTACAAGCAGTGGTTTTTCTAAAAAGTTTGCTGTGTAGTGTGTCCTGCTTGACATAAAATTCAACATCAAGGAATTAATATTGGTTTTGCTGAATTTCATGGTGAAGTTGATTTCCCATTGGTTATTGTTCAAATGTTCAAAAAATCTGGCCAGGTGCTCCTCAGTGCCTGACTATAAAAGTATACAATCGTCAATATAACAACCCCAAAAAATAATGGAGTCAATATATTCAGAGCCTTTCTGTCCCCAGATCATGTCCGCCTCAAGTGTACCCATGAACAAATTAGCAAAAGAGGGGGAACATTTTTACCCCACAACCACACCCCTCTTTTGACGATACCAGGTTTGTTCAAAGACGAAAACATTATTTGTTAGTACCAGTTCCATCATAGACGACAGCATAGTAGCATGCTGTCATAATGAGGCTGGTCGGTTGTACAAGATCTTATTTATTGCCTCTATACCTAAGTCCATGTTGATACTGGTGTAAAGGGCCACCACATCCATGGTGACCAAGATAGTGCCAGGTTGCCATTGAATATCTGCAAGAGTACTTAGTATATGCTTTGTATCTTGTATGTATGACGGAAGATTGTGTACCTGGGGACAAAGAAAGAGATCTACATATTCAGCAATTCTCTCAGTGGATCCCCCAATACCGGACACTATCGGTCTGCCTGGAGGAAATGCTAAGTTTTTGTGCACCTTGGGGAGAGTATAGAGCCATGGGTACATTGGTCTGAAGCCCTTCATGTAGAGACATTCGTCGTCATTTAAGAGACCTGATTGTTTCCAATGTAAGAGTTTCCCATTGATTTCAATTGTCAGTGGTCCCATAGGATTGTGACTTAACCGTTCGTAACAAACAGTGTCTGCAAGTTGGCCCAAGATTTGTTGTTGGTAGTCCATGCGGTCCATAACGACCACGTTCCCGCCTTTGTCGGCCTCTCTAATGGTAATCGTGTCATTACTATTGAGTGTCGTCAATGCCAGGTGTCCTCCTTGTGTAAGGTTGTCTTTGTATCTCAAAATGTTGTGTCTGTGTTTAAGATTTAGTCTATCTAGATCCTCTGACATCCGTGTATGGAATCTGTCAATGGCGTTACTGCCCTGTAATGTGGGGAACCATTTTGATTTTGACCTCAACCCGCTCGAGATGCTGAAATCAGCATCTATGTTAAGTTCTTCTAGAAGTCTTTCCATGTCATACGGAGTATCCTCTGTATCAGTAATAGACAAAAGGAGATGAGTAGCTTGTAAGTCTTTTATTGACAAATATTCAGTGTTAGGAAAGGCAGGAATATTAGAAATATTTGTGGTAGTTCTTTCTTTATCAAAAAAATGTTTTCTTAACTTCAAATTTCTTACAAATTTAAACAGGTCTATCTTTAATTTGCATAGATCACCAGTGCCATAGGGATTGAAATTAAGACCCTTACCAAGTAGGGAAATCATGTCAAGGTGTTAGATGATAGGAAGAAAGATTAATAACCTGTACTTCTGTGGATTTCTGTGAAGCTAGTTCCTGTTTACCCAGGATCTGAGTTTCCTTCTGTACTCTTCTGTACTTTGTCCTCCTGCCCCTACGGGTTTTAGTAGAGTGCCCCTGTTGCCCCTTCTTATGTGCTGAACCTCGTGTAAAAAGCTGAGCCACTGGTAGTCGGACCTTCTGTGTTCTCGGGATCACTGTCACTAACCCCTGTGGTATTCAATGAGGTACTGCTGGATGATACGGAGCTGGGGCCAGTACAAGGAGTGTTATTCTTGTCCCTGACTCCAGTATTGGGAATGAGAGAATCATATTTTCTAGCATACATAAAAATCCTGCCTTGCTGATAATCTAGTTCGTCTCTCCTAATTTGTCTTGCCTTTCTGTTTTTTATATCTGCCTGTTGTTTAAGAAGAATGTCATCCAAAATAGTGTAATTTTTAACAGTAACTTCTGGCTGATTCAGATCTTTGATCTCCTGCTCAACAATGGCGATCTCTGCCTGAAGCTTGTTGACCTTGCGATCTGAGCTCTCAATTAATAAGCCCATCAAAGTCATTGAATTGTGCGTAAGTGATTCCTCCCACTTATCCATCAGATCAGTGTCTAGTTCATCATATGTGGGGAAGATCTGACCCCTTAGACCCCTAGGTATACATTTGAGATGGAGATACTATTTGAGCGTGGTTCCGTCCCACCACTTGGAGTTCTCTTGTTTCTTGAGTCTCTCCAATTTCATGAACTTGTCTTTCAGCCCCTCTTTCTTAGGGGTGAGATTAGTAGCAGAGGCCTTCGCAGTTTACATGCCCTTTGCCAAGTTCTCAAATAATTTCTCTGCTGCCTTACCTTGATCCATAGTAGGACAGGTATGCGTTGTAATGCCTGCGTTGTAGTGACATGTGATGTAGTGTCATGCGCTGTAATGGTATGTATTGTAATGCCTGCGTTTTAGTGTCATGCACTGAGAGGATGTTGCGATGTAATGCCTGCATTGTAAGTGTAGTGCGATATAATGGTTGCATTGTAAAGGTTGTTTCCTAAGAAGCTTGAGAGGAACAGAAAGAGACAAGATAACTGCAGAAAAAGGTAAAAAGAAAGAAAGGTGAAGAAAGAGGCAAGAGGGGTGCAGTAACAAGCAAGAGAGTTGAACAAAGAAGCAAGAGATGTATAGAAAGAAATAAGAGAGGTACACAACGAAGCAAGAGGGGTGCAGGAAGAGGAAGAAACTTACAGCAAGAGAGGTGTAGAAAGAAGCAAGAGAGGTGCAGAAAGAAGCAAGGAATGTGCAGACAGAAGCAAGAGAGGTATAGAAAGAAGCAGCAGAAGTACAGAAAGAAGCAAAAGCGGAGCAGTAAGTAGCAAACGAGGTACAGAAATAGGCAAAAGAACTGCAGAAAAACGAAAAAGAGTTACAGAAAGAGGCAAGAAAGGTGCACATAAAGGGAGAATGTTGAAGGAAGAAGAAAGAGAAGTGCAGAAAGAAGCAGAATAAGTGCATAAGAGGCAAGAGCAGTGCAGATCGAAGCAAATGAAGGGCAGAAAGACGGAAGGAAAGTACAGAAAGAGGAAGAAAGGTACAAAAAAGCAAGAGAGGTGCAGAAAGAAGCAAGAGAAGTGATGTAAGATGCAAGAGAGGATCAGCAAGAGGCAAGAGAGATGTAGAAATAAGCAAGAGAGGTGTGGAAAGAAGCACATGAGGTACAGAAAGAGGAAAGAGAAGTATAGAACGAGCAAGAAAGGTACAGAAAGAGGCAAAAGAGGTATAGAAAGAAGCAAGAGAGGTGCAGAAAGTGGCAAGAGAGGTGCAGAAAGAAGTAAGAGAGGTGCAGACAGAAGAAAGAGAAGTGAAGAAAGAGGCAAGAGACATTGAGAAAGAAGCAAGAGAGATGTAGAATGAAGCAAGAGAGGTGTAGAAAGAGGAAGAACGGTACGTAAAGTGGAAGTGAGGTACAGAAAGAAGCAAGAGAGGCACAGAAAGAGGCAAGAGAGGTGCTGAAAGAAGCAAGAAATATACAGAAAGAATAGAGTGGGGTACAGAAAGAAGCAATTAAGGTGCAGCAAGTGTCTTGAGGTTTGCAGAAAGGAGCAAGAGAAGTACATTAATAAGAAGAATGTTTCAGGGAAAAGAAAGAGAAGTACAGAAAGTGGAAACAGAAGTTCAGTAAGAGGCAAGAGAAGTATAGAAAGAGGAAGAACGGTAAAGAACAAAGGAATAGAAGTCCAGAAAGAAGCAAGAGAAGTGATGAAATAGGCAAGAGAGGTGCAGAAAGATGCAAGAGAGGTACAGAAGAAGAAATAGAATTGCAGAAAAAGGAAAAAAGGTGCAGAAAGAGGCAAGAAAGGTGCACAAAGAGGAAGAATGGTGCAGGAAGAAGGACGACAAGTGCAGAAAGAGGAAAACGAAGTGCGAAGGAGGAAAGAGAAGTGCAGTAAGAAGAAAGAGAAGTGCAGAAAAAGGAAAGGGAAGTACAGGAAGAAGAGGAAGAAGAAAGTTACAGAAAGAAGCAAGAGAGGTACAGAAAGAAGCAAAAGAAGCAATGAAAGAGGCAAGTGAAGTACAGAAAGAAGCATGAGAGGTGTAGAAAGAAGCAAGTGAGGTGCATAAAGAGACAAGAGAAGTACAGAAAGAGGAAGAAAGTTACAGAAAGAAGCAAGAGAGTTTCAGAAAGAAGCAGCAGGGGTACAGCAAGAGATAAGAGGCAAAAGAGGTTGAAAAATAGGAAACAGAGGTTGAGAAAGAAGCAAGAAGGGTACAGAAAGAAGCAAGAGAGGTACAGAAAGAAGCACGAGAGATGCAGAAAAGAGCAAGAGAGGTGCAGAAAAAGGCAAGAAAACTGCAGGAAAATAAAAAAGAGGTACAGAAAGAGGCAAGAGAGGTGCACAAAGAGGGAAGAAGGGTGCAGAGAGAGGCAAGGGAGGTACAGAAAGAAGCAAGAGAGGTGCAGAAAGATCAAAAGAAGTGATAAAAGAGGCAAGAGAGATTGAGGAAGAAGCAAGAGAGAGGCAGAAGTAAACAAGAGAGGTGCAGTAAGATAGGTGCAGACAGAAACAAGAGTGATGCAGAAAGAGACAAGGGATGTGCAGACAGAAGGAAGAGAGGTACAAGAAAAAGCAATAGAAGGGCAGAAAGAAGCAAGAGGGGTACAGAAAGAGGCAAAACTGATACAGAAAGAGGCAAGAGAGGTGCAGAAAGAAGAACAAGAGGTACAGAAAGGAGCAAAAGAGGCACAGAAAGAGGTATGAAAGGTGCTTAAAGAAGCAAGAGAACTGCATAAAGAGTAATAAACGTGAATAAAGAGGAAGGGAGGTACAGAAAGAAGCAAAAGAGGTACAGAAAGAAGAAAATGAGATACGGAAATAAGTAATTGAGGTGCAGCAAGAGGCTTGAGGGGTGCAGAAAGGAGCAAGAGAAGTGCAAAGCGAAGAAGAATGTTGCAGTAAGAATAAAGTGAAGTACAGAAAGAGGTAATAGAAGTACACTAAGAAGCAGGAGAAGTACAGAAAGAGGAAGAAAGGTACAGAAAGAAGGAATAGAGGTGCAGAAAGAAGCAAAAGAAGCGATGAAACAAGCAAGAGAGGTTCATAAAGAAGCAAGAGAGGTGCAGAAAGAAGCACAAGAGATGGAGTAAGAAGCAAGAGAGGTGCAGAAAGTGGCCACAGAAGTGCATAAACATGCAAGAGGGTTACAGAAAGAGGATGTCACGATTCCCCCCCGACCTCTGGTAAATCACTGCCTGCCCTATTGTAAGGAACGGAATGGGAAACTACATATCCCATGATCCTTTGCGCTGCGTGCTCCTATGACGCGGCGCGACTAGTGATTATCAGGAAGTCTCTCGGAGGACGCGCTGCCGATTATTCCTGCTCGTGTTTTGGTTCGTGTACTTTTGTCTCGTCATTACAGGATCTCTGGAAGTCGGCGGAGGCCAGTTTCGGCTCGTGCTGAAGGGACACGCCGCTGCTAGCGTGTGGGTTCAGCGTTCCTTGTTCTCGGAGTCCGTTTGTGGATTTACCTGGTGGGGCTTAGGAAGCGCCTACAACGTAAAGTTCATCATCGTGTTGCCGCTCGAGTGTGGATTAACCTGGTGGGGCTTAGGAAGCGCCCGTGTCCTTCCGTCATTTCAGCAACAGGTTTTCAAGATCGATTGGGGCACTTGTATTCCTAGTTTGTTTACGGAATCTGTTTTTGCATACTTTCAGGGAGCGTCTTGCTCCGGTTTGCGCAAAACACCTGGGTATAGGTGCCGCCTTACCTTTTCAGTGCACATTACTCACATTTTGAGCGCTTACAGAGCAGGATCTGTAGAGACGCTATAATTGCTTTACGCTGGGCATATGATTTAGTTTCCTGACTTTTGCGTTATTTACAGTCTAGTGAATGTTGGAGAGATCTCGGGGTAGTCGCGTCTTGCACACCCTTAGGTTATTCTTCTAAGCATTTCCTCGGAGGAGAAAGACCTTTTGTTATGAACTACCGTTTACCAGGAATGTGATCATTATTTCATTATTTGGTTTTGGGGCAACATTAGGTTATCTTTATCCTACACATGGGTAGGTGTTCATTGCTGTCCTAAACCTTTCACGTTACAGGAGGGGAGGGAACATGGGGGTTTGCTAATGCTCTCTGTATTATATTTTCCAGTAGTACAACCAGGGGATTTAGAAGCCGCCCTTAGATCCTTCCTTCATACAGGCACACCTGTAGGATATACAGGTGAGGTAAAAGGTGTTTTGTTGAGTATTGGATGTTCCAGCTTAGGGTTCTGTGGTACTTATCCCTTGCTTCTGTAATTACAGGTTACGGTTCCAAGTGCCCAGCTGTTCCCCTCCGGACCCAACTTTTTCCCCCGCTTGATCGCCTTAACAGTCTGTGCACAATTACAGTCAGACTTGGGTTGATCTAGAGGTGGGCCCCCTTATAGCATCGATCCAATCCTGAGGAGCATCCAGGACAGACCTGACAGAATAATCGGCCTAAAAGTTCTGCTCCTCCCGGTTGGGTTGATACAAGGAATGGCCACCTTAGAGGAGGTAATGACAGCCTTAGGCTTAGTTCAGGCGGAATTGGCCGCTTCCCGCCAGGAAACGGCTGCGTTGCAAGCACGAATGGATGCTATGCAGCGAAACCCGTTTGATGCAGGGAATCCTGCCCCTCAGCCAACCTCGCTAGTAGTAGAAATGCCCTCTCCGGTTCCTTTGGCTCCCCCAGAAAGGTTTATGGGAGATAGAAAGAAAGTGCAGGTGTTTATGACCCAGGTGATGATGCACTTCACCTGTAAGCCTAAATGTTTTCTGACCAATCAATCACGGGTTTCCTTTCTGATCTCCTATTTAGGAGGAGAGGCAGCTCAGTGGGCGGTACCTATAGTCAGGAATAATGATGGAATCCTTTATGATTGGGACCTGTTTCGAGCCGAATTTGAGAAAACATTTGATAGGAGAGCTGAGACCTTCTCAGCTGATGAGGAGTTGCTTGTTCTTAAACAAGGCAATTCGGATATAGTGACATACCTAAATCATTTTAGGAGATTGATCGCTGAAACTGATTGGCCTGAAGCCAAACAGATGGTTCTGTTTTACCAAGGGCTCACAGACAATCTCAAAGATGTAATAGCACAAGTTGAACCCCAGCCTACCACATGTGCAGCCTTTATTGATTTGGCCTTACGCTTGGATCACCGATTGAGAGAGAGAAAGGGAGAGACTGGAAGAAGAGACAGACCTCTGGTGTTCGGGGAGAAATCGACTAACGGGGATAAAGCAGAAGGCAAATCTGAACCCATGGACATTGGTGTGGTGAGAGCATCCCTCACTACAAGCGAAAGAGAACATCGTCGCAAATTTGGGCTGTGTTTGTACTGTGGGAAGAAAGGCCACTTTCTACGAGAATGTCCGGTGAAACCGAAAGGAGGACGCTATCGTGCTGGTCAAGGAGTAGTATCCACTGTCGACAAGGGGTCGGAAAACTCCGATGCTTGAGTTCTAAGGAAGGGAGGGACTCAAGTGCACATTTCATCCCTTCAATAACCGAAGAAGACCGAGTGGGAAACCAGCTGTTCTTTGTAGACATTGAATTATGGATTGATCAAGATCCTAAGTACGTCCGTGCCATGGTAGACTCTGGAGCGACAGGTTGCTTCATGGATTTGACAGAAGCTCGGAAGTTGGGAGTAACCCCGGTAGATAAAACCGTCGTGGAAGAAGTGTTTGCAGTAGACGGTCATGTGTTGGAATCTGGTCCTATCACCCAACATACCCCGGAGTATGAGATGTGGTATGGGGGTTATCATAAGGAGCAGCTGTCGTTTAACCTTATCCAGGCCCCTAATTACGGAATAATATTGGGACTCCCTTGGCTGAAAAAGCATGAACCCAATATAAAATGGAAGGAGCGATCTTTGGATTTCTCCTCCTCATATTGCCAAGACCATTGTATCCAGGAGAATCCCCGACCATCAAGGGTATTGGCTGTTACTCACACCATTTCCACAGCCGCGGAAAAAGGGGTGGAATTACCTCAGTGTTACCAGGAGTATGAAGAGGTCTTCAGTAAAACAAAAGCCGAAGTACTTCCTCCACATAGGGAATACGATTGCCGCATAGATTTAACACCAGGGTCAGTGGTTCCATGTGGCCGAATCTATGCATTGTCACAACCCGAAACAAAACACCTAAGGGAATATTTGGACAACCTACTTGCTTTGGGATTCATCCGACCATCAAGGTCCCCAGCAGCTTCCCCCCTTTTCTTTATTCCAAAGGCCAATGGGGAATTACGCTGCTGTATCGACTACAGGGCATTAAACGCCATAACCATCAAAAACCAATACCCACTTCCTTTGATACCTGTATTACTGGAACAAGTGAGATCGGCCAGGATTTATATGAAACTGGATCTGAGGGGAGCCTACCATTTAGTACGCATACGATCAGGCGATGAATGGAAAACCGCTTTTAAAACAAGGTATGGGCTCTTTGAGTATCTTGTGATGCCCTTTGGGCTATGCAACGCCCCAGCCTCCTTCCAATTTTTCCTTAATGAGGTGTTGCGAGACTACCTGGACATCTTTGTAGTAGTCTACATAGATGACATTCTAATATACTCTAATGATGAACCAGAACATATCCAACATGTGAGGCAGGTGCTGGAGGCTCTAAAACAAAACCAACTGTACTGCAAGTTAACGAAATGTGAGTTTCATGTCACAACAGTGGAATTCCTGGGAGTCATGCTCACTCCATCAGGGCAGATAATGGCTGAAAGGAAGGTACGGGCCATTGTGGAGTGGCCGCAACCCACCACTGTCAAGGATATCCAGAAACTTCTGGGTTTTGCCAACTTCTATCGGAGGTTCATATCGCACTTTTCGGATCTGGTGACACCTCTCACACGATTAACCCGGAAGAACACCCCTTTTTTATGGGGAACCGACGAGCAAACAGCGTTTGATCGGTTGAAAACCGCGTTCACATCAGCTCCGATATTGATTCATGCTGACCAAAAACTCCCCTTCGTGGTAGAGGCTGATGCGTCAGAACTAGCGGTGGGAGCTGTTCTCTCGCAAAGGAGTGAGGATACCGGTCATCTACATCCCATTGCCTTCATGTCCCGCAAGCTAAATTCTGCAGAACGCAATTATACGATTGCAGAGAAGGAATTGCTAGCAATTAAAGACGCCTTCACAGAGTGGAGGCATTGGCTGATGGGGGCCACTCACCAAATCACGGTTTATACCGACCACCGTAATCTTCAGTTCCTGCGAGCCGCACGCCATCTCACACCCAGACAATTGAGATGGATGCTCTTCTTTTCTGAGTTCCAGTTTGTGGTCACCTTCCGTCCGTGATGTGACAACCGGAAAGCTGATGCTCTCACCCGTCAAGAAAGTCACCCAGCATTGATGGAGTCTCTTGAAACCAGCATCCATCAAACCCCAACAGGTGGTAGGGGTGATCCATACGGAAGAATTTCTCCACAAAGTCAAGAGAGGCATCCAGACCTTTGCTTGGAAAACTTGGATTCGGTTACACCCGGAATGGAGAATTCGTCAAGGGTTGCCAAGAAAGGGGTCCCAATTGCTTCTCCCCACTCTTGCATTGAAACAACAAGTATTTAAGTGGTGCCACAATCTACCATGCGCAGGACACACTGGAGGGAAGAAAACTTTGGAAAAATTGCTACACACTTACTGGTGGCCCACCATCCGGCTGGATGTGTTCGCTTGGGTTCAACGATGTGACGTCTGTTCGCAGGCTAAAAGCGATCATAGACCAGCACAAGGGCTGTTACAAACAATGCCCACGCCTGTGAGTCCTTGGGAAAGCTTTTCAGTTGATTTTGTGGTGGGACTCCCTAAGGATCATGGGATGTCAGCGATAGTAGTAGTCGTGGACTACTTAACCAAGATGGGCCACTTCATTGCCTGTAGAGGGGTTCCCACAGCTAGTCAATTAGCGCAGTTATTGCTCATACATGTTGTTCGGTTGCATGGCCTACCCAAGGTCATTGTCTCAGATAGAGGGGCACAATTCACCGCCAACTTTTGGAGGGTCTGGTGTGATCGATTGGGCATTGCCTCTTCCTTGTCCACCAGCTTTCATCCGCAAACGGATGGGCAGACCGAAAGGTTAAACCAGACCCTCAAGCAATACCTGAGGTGTTTTGTTGATACCTCTAATGAAGCATGGGTAGAATGGTTATGGTCGGCTGAGGTGGCGTACAATGACGCACTTCATTCCTCTACTTTGTGTACCCCATTTTTCTGTACTTATGGGTTTCATCCCAGATTCGCCCCTTTGAGTGTGCCGGGTGTTGAAGCACCAATTCCACAGTTACAGTCAAGATTGGTGAGGTTACGGAAGACTGTTTTGCAGGCCAGAAAGAATCTTGTACAGGCTAAACGTAGGTACAAAACTCAGGCCAATAGACATCGTAGGCCTTGTCCTGGATACAAGAAAGGGGATTGGGTGTGGCTGTCCACTCGGAACATCCGTTTCAAAAGGTTCAGCATTTTCAACCCTAGGTTCATCGGTCCCTACCAGGTGATTCGTCATGTCATCCCCGTAGCGGTGAAACTAAAACTCCCCTCGCATTTCAGGATACACCCAGTGTTCCATGTTTCGCTGATCAAGCCCGCGCAGGGTCCGAGTCATGCAGCGCCTGCGCCTGTGAGGGTTGAGCAGGATGTAGAGTACGAGGTGCGGCGCATCTTGGACTCTCGTAGAGTGAGGGGGAGACTTCAGTACCTGGTGTCTTGGAAGGGTTATGGTCCCGAGGAGGACTCGTGGGAACCTGTGGGGGCGGTTCATGCTCCTAGACTGGTGCGGAGGTTCCATTTGTCACATCCCGGTAAACCTGGTGGCAGTCAGTGAGTGTTGTGAGAGGGGGTGTACTGTCACGATTCCCCCCCGACCTCTGGTAAATCACTGCCTGCCCTATTGTAAGGAACGGAATGGGAAACTACATATCCCATGATCCTTTGCGCTGCGCGCTCCTATGACGCGGCGCGACTAGTGATTATCAGGAAGTCTCACGGAGGACGCGCTGCCGATTATTCCTGCTCGTGTTTTGATTTGTGTACTTTTGTCTCGTCATTACAGGATCTCTGGAAGTCGGCGGAGGCCAGTTTCGGCTCGCGCTGAAGGGACATGCCGCTGCTAGCGTGTGGGTTCAGCGTTCCTTGTTCTCGGAGTCCGTTTGTGGATTTACCTGGTGGGGCTTAGGAAGCGCCTACAACGTAAAGTTCATCATCGTGTTGCCGCTCGAGTGTGGATTAACCTGGTGGGGCTTAGGAAGCGCCCGTGTCCTTCCGTCATTTCAGCAACAGGTTTTCAAGATCGAGTGGGGCACTTGTATTCCTAGTTTGTTTACGGAATCTGTTTTTGCATACTTTCAGGGAGCGTCTTGCTCCGGTTTGCGCAGGACACCTGGGTATAGGTGCCGCCTTACCTTTTCAGTGCACATTACTCACATTTTGAGCGCTTACAGAGCAGGATCTGTAGAGACGCTATAATTACTTTACGCTGGGCATATGATTTAGTTTCCTGACTTTTGCGTTATTTGCAGTCTAGGGAATGTTGGAGAGATCTCGGGGTAGTCGCGTCTTGCACACCCTGAGGTTATTCTTCTAAGCATTTCCTCGGAGGAGAAAGACCTTTTGTTATGAACTACCGTTTACCAGGAATGTGATCATTATTTCATTATTTGGTTTTGGGGCAACATTAGGTTATCTTTATCCTACACATGGGTAGGTGTTCATTGCTGTCCTAAACCTTTCACGTTACAGGAGGGGAGGGAACAAGGGGGTTTGCTAATGCTCTCTGTATTATATTTTCCAGTAGTACAACCAGGGGATTTAGAAGCCGCCCTTAGATCCTTCCTTCATACAGGCACACCTGTAGGATATACAGGTGAGGTAAAAGGTGTTTTGTTGAGTATTGGATGTTCCAGCTTAGGGTTCTGTGGTACTTATCCCTTGCTTCTGTAATTACAGGTTACGGTTCCAAGTGCCCAGCTGTTCCCCTCCGGACCCAACTTTTTCCCCCGCGTGATCGCCTTAACAGTCTGTGCACAATTACAGTCAGACTTGGGTTGATCTAGAGGTGGGCCCCCTTATAGCATCGATCCAATCCTGAGGAGCATCCAGGACAGACCTGACAGAGGAAATACAAATGCAGAAAAAGTAAAAAAGACTAGCAGAAAGAGGCAAGAGAGGTGAACAAAGAGGAAGAATGATGGAGGCAGAAGGAAGAGAAGTGCAGAAAAAGGCAACAGAAGTGCGAAAGAGGAGATAAAAGTGCTGAAAGAGGAAAGAGAAGTGCAGAAGGAGGAAAGAGAAGTAGAGACAGAGGAATACATGTATATAAAGAAGCAATAGAGGTGTAGAAAGAAGCAAGAGAAGAGATGATAGAGGTAAGCAAGGGTCAGACAAAGGCAGGATAGTTCCAGAAAGAAGGAAGAGATGTGTAGAAAGAAGCAAGTGAGGTGCAGAAAGAGGCAAGAGAAATACTGAAAGAGGAAGAAAGGTACAGAAAGAAGCGAAATAGGTGCAGAAAGAAGCAAGAGAAGTGATGAAACAGGCAGGAGAGGTTCAGAAAGAAGCAACAGAGGTACAGAAAGAGGCAAGAGTGTTGGCGAAAGAGGTAAGAGAGGTGCAGAAAGAAGCAAAAGAGGTAATTGAAGAGGCAAAAGAGGTTCAGAAAGAAGCAAGAGAGGAGCAGAAAGAAGCTAGAAAAGTCATGAAAGAGGCAAGAGAGGTTGAGAAAGAGGCAAAAGAGTTTGAGAAAGAAGCAAGAGAGAGGCAAAAAGTAGCAAGAGGGGTGCAGAAAGATGAAAACAGGTACAATAAGGGGAAGAGAGGTAAAGAAATAGGCACATGGGGTACAGAAAGAAGCAAGAGAGATGTGGAAAGAAACAAGAGTTGTGCAGCAAGATAGTTATAGAAAGAAGCAAGAGAAGTGATGAAACAGGCAAGAGCGGTTCAAAAAGAAGCAAGAGAGGTACAGAAAGAGGCAAGAGTGTTGCAGAAAGAAGCAAAAAAAGTCATGAAATAGGAAATAGAAGTTGAGAAAGAGGCAAGAGAGGTTGAGAAAGAAGCAAGAGAGGGGCAGAAAGTAGCAGGAGGGGCGCAAACTTATGAAGAAAGGTACAGAAAGAGGCAGAGAGGTACATAAATAAGCAAGAGAGGTACATAAAGATGCAAAAGAGATGCAGAAAGATGCAAAAGAGATGCAGAAAGAGGAAGAGAGGTGCAGAAAGAAGCAAGAGAGGTACAGAAAGAAGAGATTGAGGTACAGGAAGAAGCAATTGAGGTGCAGCAAGAGGCTTGACGGGTGCAGAAAGGAACAATAGAAGTATATAAAGAAAATGTATGTGGGAGGAAGAGGAAAGAAAAGTACAGACATGGGCAAAGGAAGTAATCTAAGAGGCAAGAGAAGTACAGAAAGAGGAAGAAAGGTACAGAAAGAAGGAATAGAGGTGCAGAAAGAAGCAAAGGAGGTGCAAAAAGTAGCAAACAGAAGTGCATTAACATGCAAGAGAGGTACAGATAGAGGAAATAGAACTTCAAAAAAAGGAAAAGGAGCTGCAGAAAGAGGCAAGAGAGGTGCACAAAGAGGAAGAATGGTGCATGAATATGGAAGAGAAGTGCAGAAAGAGGCAATAGGAGTGCAAAAGAGGAAAGAAAAGTGCTGAAAGAGGATAGAGAAGTACAGAAAGAGAACAGAGAAGTAAAGGCAGAGGAAGAAAGGTACATAAAGAAGAAAGAGAGGTACAGAAAGTAGCAAGAGAAGAGATGAAAGAGGTAAGAGAGGGTCAGCCAGAGGCAAGAGAGTTGCAGAAAGAAGCAAGAGAGGTGTGGAAAGAAGCGCGGGAAGTGCAGAAAGAGGCAAGAGAAGTACAGAAAGAGGAAGAAAGGTACAGAAAGAAGCAAGATAGATGCAGAAAGAAGCCAGAGGAGAGGTAATGAAAGATTCAAGGGGGTTGCAGAAAGAGGTCAAAGAAGTGCAAAAAGACGCACAAGAGGTACATAAAGAGGCAAGAGAGGTTCAGACAGAAGCAAGAGAGGCGGAGAAAGAAGCAAGAGAAGTCATGAAAGAGGCAAGAGAGGTTTAGAAAGAGGCAAGAAAGGTTGAGAAAGAAGCAAGAGAGGGGCAGAAGAGAGGGGCAGAAAGTAGCTAGAGAGGTGCAGAAAGAGGCAGAAAGAGGCAAGGGAACTGCAGAAATTGATAAAGTGGTACAGAAAGAGGCAAGAGATGTGCAGAAAGAGGGAAGAAGGGTGCAGAAAGAGGGAAGAAGGGTGCTGAAAGAGGCAAAAGGGGTGCAGAAAGAAGCACACAAGGTGCAGAAAGAAGCACAAGAACTGCAGAAAGAAGACTAAAGGTGCAGAAAGAGGGGCCATGGGTGGAGAAGGAAGCGGGAGAAGTGCAGAAAGAATCAAGAGAGATACAGAAAGAGTCAAGATAGTTGCAGAAAGAAGCAAGAGAGGTGCAGATACATGGTGAGACTTACAACAGTGACATGGGAAGGATTGCTGTTTATATTTGGCTAGGCCCACTATTTGGAACAGTTGGTGAATAGTGAAGCTGCAACGGAATAGTGAGCGCATGGATACTGTTTGAATGAATGGATGAGTGCATGGGTTGAACCACAGTAAATGCAAGATTTCAAAGATAGCACATGGGTGATTGAATGAGTACATGGGTCGTGCTTGAGTGAATGGATGTGTACTAAGGTAGTGGCTGGGTCATTGCATAAGTGCATGGGTTGTTCTAGAGACTCATACGAAGTAGACTAATCCCTAATCCCTATGCCAACATGTCTTACACCTCACTTTTATCTTGCAGCTTCACCATTCACCAACTTCTTCGAATGTTGGGCCTAGCCACATATTAAACATCAACCCTTCCCATGTCACTGTTGTAAGTCTCACCATGTTTCTGAAGGCTTCAAAGCGTTTGTCTATGCCTTTTCCTAGTGACATGATACATAAAAAGAAAACTATAAATAAAAGAATAAATGTGTTTCAGACTATTTCTGTACAAGATGGTGTATGTATTCCTTCTGCTCATAATACAGTGCACATGGGTATTCAAGAGTTTATTTGAGGGGTTCTTTGACAGCTACATAGGTAAGACATGTCTCATTCTGCGACCGACTGATGGAGTGGAACAGAGAAGATTTATGCACCTGTGTGAGAAGCTACTAGTTTTTCTATCTAGGATCTTCAGACAGTATGTGTCAGAATACATGTACAAGTAGACACATACTTGAGTCACAAGAGCATGCCGACCTTTAAACTTGACAGAGTGCACTTACCATTGGCAAACACCTAGGTTTAAAGGGCCTACTTCAAATGTACCTTTCCAGAGACTCATACAAAGTAGCCTTATCCCTCTGCCAACATGTCTTAAACATCACTTTCTCTGGCAGCTTCACTATTCACCGACTGGTCAGAATGTTGGGCCTAGCCAAATATAAAACAGTAACCCTTCCCATGTCACTATTATAAGTCTGACCATGTTTCTGAAGATGTTCCCACTCACACCACTGTACAATCTTTTATACACTTAGACTCTTACCCATACAGTAAATCATACAGCTACTTACTCACCCAAACAGTTACATACCAAATCAATCAATCAATCAATGAAATAATTTGTAAATCGCACTACTTACCCGCAAGGGTTTTAAGGTGCTGAGGGTGGGTGCTGTTGCTACTGGTCAAACAGCCAGGTCTTGAGTCATCTCCTTAACGTTAGAAGGTCTTTGGTTTGTCATAGGTTGAGGGGGAGGGTGTTCCAGGTCTTGCTGTACTTTGGGAGAAGGATCTGCCTCCGGCTGTGGTTCTATGGATGCGTGGGATGGTGGCCAGGGAGAGGTTTTTGAGAGGAGATTCCTGTTGGGTACGTAGAAGGAGAGTCGACTATTGAGATAGGCTGGGCCGATCTTGTGGAGTGCCTTGTGTGCATGGATCAGGAGCTTAAAGGAGGTTATTTTGTCGACAGGGAGCCAGTACAGGCTCCCCAGGTGGGGGGAGATGTGGTCGCGGCGTGGGACTTCGAGGATCAGGTGTGCAGAGGCATTCTGGATCCTTTGCAGTCTGTTGATGAGTTTGGTCGGGGCTCTGGCATGGAGGGAGTTACCGTAGTCGAGTCTGCTGCTGACTACGGCCTGGGTGACTGTTTTCCTTGTGTCTGTCGGGATCCATCTGTAGATCTTGTGGAGCATACGGAGGGTGTTGAAGCAGGTGGAGGAGACAGCATTGACTTGTTTGGTCATGGTGAGTTTTGAGTCGAGGATGACTCCCAGGTTGCGTGCATGATTGGTAGGTGAGGGGGGTGTCCCCAGCGATGCCGGCTACCAGGAGTCATCCCATGCTGAGGGGTTGGGCCCGAGGATGAGGATCTCCATCTTGTCTGTGTTCAGCTTAAGGCGGCTATCCTCCATCCAGTCGGCTACGGTCTTCATTCACTGGTGGAGATTGGATTTGGTGGTGAGGGGTTCCTTGGTGAGGGAGAGGATCAGTTGTGTGTCGCCGGCGTAGGAGATTATGTTGAGGTCATGATGTCAGGCGATGCGTGCAAGAGGCACCATGTAGATGTTGAACAGCGTCGGGCTGAGGGAGGATCCTTGCGGGATGCCGCAGAGGATCTCGGAAGCTTCAGATCGGAACAGGGGAAGGCGGACTCTCTGGTTTCTGCCGGAGAGGAATGAGGAGGTTCAGTCCAGGGCCTTGTCTCGGATCTCTGCGTCGTGGAGTCGTGTGCGTAGTGTGTGGTGGCAAAAGGTGTCGAAGGCAGCGGAGAGGTCCAGAAGCATGAGGGCCGTCTCGCTGTTGTACAGTAGGATCCTGATGTCATCTGTGACGGCGGTGAGGGTGGTCTTGGTGATGTGGTTGCTATGGAATTCTGACTGGCAGGGGTCCAGTATGCAGTTGTCTTCGAGGTAGCGGGTGAGCTGGATGTTGACTATCTTCTAGATGACCTTAGCTGGGAACGGAAGCAGGGAGACGGGCCGGATGTTTTTGAGTTTGCTATGGTCCACCTTGGGTTTCTTCAGTAGGGCCCACCCACTTACTTACTTATCGAAATAGGAACACATTCTCTCAGCTATACAGTTAATGACAGATACATGCACTCATCTATACAGCCATTCTCAAATTTATTCACATGTATTATGCCTTTCACATACTCAGTTACTCACCCATACTGACAAATGCACTCAATCACTGACACAGCCATTCAGACACTGACTCATACAACATTTCACACATATATGAGTACCCCATACAGACACTCACTCACTCACTCACTGATCTATATAGGCAAGTCACACACCTCCTCACCCACAGACACCCAGAAAATCATAGCTATAATCAGACAACCAATCAATCACCCATATAGCCATTCACACACCCACTAACACTCATATACACACTTAGACATTAACTGACAGACTGATAAACACATTCATACATTCAGTCACTCACCCATACATTCACTGAAACACCTAATCACTCATGTATACAGTCAGCCAGGCACACACTACAGCCACTCATAAACCCACTGATTCACCAATATACCTTGGTATATATATTTAACACTCATAAACCTGTAAAAACCACTCACAGTCACTGGAACCAGCACTCAGGATTTCCGCTCCATAGGACCAACAGGTGGTACCAGGAGAGCTTCTTGGCCCCAAGGTCCCTCAGGATAAATTGGACTTCATCCTTAACCAGTAGTGCAACACGAACTGTATTTTGCAGAATGGCCCCACTCTCGGGCCATTTTTGGGCCCAGGGACCACATCCCCCGGGGCTCGGCCTCTGGTTGGGGAACTTGGTGGGACCACCAAGGCCCCCGTGGTCCCTATCGGCGCCCCCCCTCTTGCAGGAGCAGTATGTATAGGAGCTGCTAATATACAGCACCCTCTGCTCAAAAGAAATTCTGCTTTGCTTCATTTCACAGCAGTGTTTTCTATGGCATGGTGGGAGCCCTGGGGAGATGGTGGTCCACAGGGCTGTGGGGTGTCCCACATAGCCCCCCCGGATTTTATGAACAAAGCCCTGGGGAGGTGGATGTCCCCAGGGCTACGTGGGCCCACTCAAGCCCTCGCATCTATTTACATCATTGCCAACTGGACCTGACCCACCTGGGGGCTTAAAGAAGCAAGGCATGCTTATTTTTTTTTAAAACAAGATTCTGCCAGATTCACTCACCCAGCGCAAATCCCAGAGAAAGTTTTTTAAACAAATGCCTTTTCTGGCCATTAGGGTCCCTATGGGAACCCCTGAGCAGTCCTAAGGGGTCAGGGTGTTTCTACCTTGCCCCCCTTTCCTGTTTTCTAATGTTTTATTACCTTTTTTCTTGTGACTCTGTTCAACTGAGTCACAAGATGGCTGCCAACACTTCCTGGTTGGAATGGCTGGCAGAGAGTCAGATATCATGCTCAAGATCGGGAGGGTTAATTGGCGCCTCTGCGCTAATATGTAGGTATCAGTAAATATTTACATTTATCAGGAACAACCGAACAGATTACACCTTTTTACAAGAAGAGTGCTTTCTAAACCAAAAACTACCTTTTTGCCAAAGTTAATGTAATTCCGTTCAGCAGTTCGGGCTGTAGCCATGTCTAAAGTTTTGTATGGATATTGACATGGAAAAAACGCGTTTTGGTACCTCCCCTTTTTTCTCAGACCCCACTTGACAAATCACAACAAATGCTGACCTGACCACCCCATCAGTTTTAAAAAATTTGTGAAGATTCGTCAAACAACGCTAAAGATATTGCCAAATCAAAAAGCGCTTTTCCTATTGAAACTTTGGTCCTAACTATAACTACCTACTGAGATATCATTTTACTTGGGAGTCTGAGGGGAATGTTGAATGGTGGGATATTTGTTCTGGCACAGTGATCCCAGGCAGAAATGTGAGGAAAATATGACTTTTTAGCTATATTGAAGTTTACAGAGAATTCTGGATAGGAAAACATTGGGGGATCCATGCAAGCCATATCTCCCTGCAATATAAGTTTTACCAACATTAAGGAATCCTAATAAGGATTGCAATTTCTTAAAATGTTTGGAGTCTGCAATTGTGCCAATGTGTCCAGAAAAAAGTGAGGGGCATAAGTAGGTTCAAATATCAAGACAAGGACTCTTAGAAATGCTATATTAGATAACTTAAAGTTGAATTTAGAGCCAATTCCAGTCAATCTCACTATTATGCAATGTAATCAGGCAGAGATCTTACAGAAGGGATGGAGAGATCCCTTAAACCTGCCAGGATCACCTTCTTGACATCATAGACCCCCTGTCAGAATAATCAACATGACATAGCGGTACCATGTCAAGGAGATCCCAGCGGATGTTGCGCTTCTCCCGGGGTAAAGACAGAGAGCCTTGATCCTTAATCCTTACTGCCAACACAAGCATTAATGCCGAATAGCGTAGGCTTGCGTAGGTTTATTTTAATGGAGATAAATCCTAAATTGTGTGACCTGGCCATTAAAGAGACTTTTGTGAACCTCAAGGGCCTTCTTTTTGGGGAAGACATGATTAATTCTTTATGGAAAAATGTTGCTACTTTTACAGCCCTAGTCAAAGCCTAAACTAATATGAATAAAGTCTTTAACCATGTTTTTTTTGGACGGGCAAGAAGAAGGGTCCTTTCTGCCTGCCAAGCTTCCTACAGGCCATATTGCAGACAAAGAGGCTCTGGTGGGGCTTTCAACCGGGAACTCACCATTTTTTTATCCACAGTGTGGACAATGTTCTCAGACAAGCGGCTTCTGGGCCCATGGACAAATTACAAACAACTTTCTGAGTGAGTACTGAGGTTAATCCTTTTTCATTTTCCTAAATAAAAGTTGGGGGGGTGCCTCTGGTTCTTTTTCCAGACCTGGGAGTCAATTACTCTGGATCCTCAAATTCTTAGAGCTGCCACATAAGGCTTATTCCCAGGGAGAACTAAATCTATCTTTAGACCAACAGAAGGTGGGTTAAGAAGAGGTGTCTTCCAGGTTAAACAAGCATTTACAATGCAATAGGTCTCACATTTGCAAGAGTTTAAGCTATTGGCACTGTAAATGTCAAAGGGCCAGATGTAGGTAAAGCATCTGAGGAACCAACTAATCCTGCGCATCCATCCCACCCCACTACCCGAAAGTGGCCACACCCATGTAGGTGCAGACAATCAGATAATTCTGGAGAGCTGTGAGCAACTGAGCTACTGGCTGTACTGAGCTGAGCAGAACTGCAGAATGGCATCCCAGGAGTCACAGAGGGAAAGAGCAGATAGAAAAAGAAAATTGAAGTTCAGCACAAGTGAGCTTCAGGTGCTCGTGGAGGAGGTGCTCAAACACCACACTCAGCTTTTTGGGAAACATTCCCTGCAGATAGCAGAGGCTGTGAAATGGAAGACCTTGCTGGAAATCCAGGCAAAGGTGAACGCCATAGGGGTGAGCCCACGCGAAATAGATGATTTAAAGAAACACTGGTATGATCTCAGGATCATTACCAAAAAGAAGCTGGCAGCACAGAAGAAAGAGGCCAGTGCCACTGGGGGAAGAAGGAACAGGGCACCTGCCCTCACAGACCTGGCACAGCTGGTGGAGTCCACCCGGGAGCGTGAGAGTGTGTTTGGGATTGGGGATGCTGACAGCTCAGCCAGAGCTGCAACAAAACAAGGTAAGGAGCCTGCCCAGCAATCTTCCCCCCATCCCCAATGTGGCTGTGTGACTCACACTCCAGTCCAAGTTTTGGGATACACCAGCAATGCATCATGGGAGAGGTAGTCATTGAAACACCCATCATGTCAGTCATCACACAAAACAACAAGGCATGCCACACATCATATTCCAGAAGCAGTTGAGGACATTGAGATAGTGTGACAGGATTGTGATTTAAAAGTGAACTACAGGTTTGCAGAACCACTGAGCTATTGTCCATATCTGTCCACTGGAGAGTCATCGCGTAGGACAGCGCAGGAGAAGGTGGGAAGGGCACCCCATAATGGAAGGAGTCAGGATGCCCGCACGAGTCCAGGCCCCAGCACTGAACAACCACCCGCGCCAACACCACAGGCAGCTTCACCACCAGAGCAAGCTACAACAGCACAGCCAGCATCACCACTGCTGCATGAATCTCAACAGCAGGACTCACAAGCACAGTCAGCCTCACCAGACTCAAATTCATCAGTGTTGGTAAGGGCCAGGAGGCATGCTGTACCCACTCTCCATGTCATGGAAACGTCCTCTGATGACGAAATGGAGGGTGACATCACAACTGTTCCACTGGAGTCAACCAATGCTGGGCTGGAGTCCACCTCTGAGGGTGTGCACACAGGTGCAAGACCCCGTAGGGTCCGCGAGAGCAGCACAAGTCGCCAGGCTGAGAGGGTCTTCTGCGGGCTGGAGGACTCCATGGTCAAAGTGCAACGTCTGCAGGGAAAGGCCATACTGTCCTAATTTGACGGTGATCGGGTAAGCGTTAAGCTTTGCTACACGCATTTCTCCTTAACTTGACTATGGTGTTCGGAAGCCATTTTGAACACACTGGTGGCCATTTCAAAGAATGCGTCGCCTCGTGGCCAGCATAACCTTTGTCCTTTCTCTGTACCACTGACCACTCGAATTTACTCAGCAACAGGCTATTTCTAGCATTGGTCAAGCAAGCACATGCGCAGTTAAACCCGCTGTACTAGTGGACAGTCATCACTTAGGAATGTCCCTCCAAACTGACCAGTGGTGTTGTAACTCCTCCCATGAGTTGGCTGTGTTCCAAAAATGACCATATATGTACCTAAACTGAGCAAACGTGTTCCGCCTACTCTTTTTATTACTGTAAAACTGTATAAAAGATGTCTCGCACCGATGTTCGGGGTGATACTTCTTGCATTACCGAAGGGTGCTGTAGGAATGTACCACCACCCCATGGGGTCCTAATAAACTTGTCTTTTGCATTTTCCAGTTTCCGTGCCAACTTCTGTTTTATGGTGAAAGCGGTTTTGCGGAATATGTAGGCCTAGAGAACCCAATACCACAAATTGGCGACCACGAAGGGACTCATCGGCGACTCGGATGCCCGAAGGAGAGGTCGTGATGAAGGATTGGAAACTCGCCATGGACGCGTACGCTGCCACTGAGTGACCCGAGTCTTGGCACCCACGGTGTTTTCTTCCTTTCCATCTGATCTGACCTTCCAGGTGGCGCCGGTCCTCGACTGAGATCCTGATCATTCGAGTTGTCGTACAGTGCCGGTTTGGATGATTCGATTAAAGAACTTGGCAGTTGGAACCTGGATATTTGAGAATTTGGTAAGCTTGTGATTGGTAAGATAGTCTACGGACGCTTACTGTGTCTCTTTGAATGTGTTTTGAGTTAGCTAACATTTTTGTTCTATGATTTGAATTATATGTGCAGTGCACTTCACATAGGCGGGCATGTAGAGATATTTCTCTAACGTTGTCTTTGTTTGAACGGCACACCTTGTGTGAAGTCTATTAAGTGCCATTTTTGTGATATCGCGTTTTCGTGATATTTTGACATGCCTGTTTTAAGCACACTCCGAGGAATGTGTTGTCTTGGAAAAGGTACCAATTATCGATTAAATGAATCTCAGCCGGCTCCCCAGAGGGGACCCCTAATCGCGAAATGTATGTAAAATTCGGCATTCCCCCTATTCTATATAGTGCATTGTGGCATAAGTACACGAAAGCTGATCCTGAATTGCAATAGCCACTACATGGGTCGCTTGATTTACGAAAGGTTCAGTATGTGGAGCAATGTTTGTTTCAGCGTAGGTCTAGACAAGATATGTTTGATTGTGTACGTATGTGGGAGAAAGCGGGGCGTGAACGAATGAAGCGTGAAATAGCCTTGGCGGACAAAGAGCAGCGGAAGGCTGCTCGGGATAAGGCTTTACAGCTGGAGGAGAAAGAGTTGCAGGAAAAGAAAGAGAGGGAGGCACGGGAACGCAATTTGCAAACAAATGGTCAATTCCCTATTCGACTTTCTCTTTATCCTGTCCTTACTAATGAATTGGATGATTTTTCATTATGAGATCGTTGCCCGCCTCCGTATGTTCCACCTACGGCCCCAGATGAGGATTCGGACGGAGATGATCGAGGTGGCAGTCGTGTGAGGTTAAGTGCCAGTGAGGCTGCGGAACTGCGTAGTTTTGCCCGTAAACTTAACTTGAATAAAATAACTATGTCAGAGATTAATGACCAAATGAGTAGGTGGTCTGAACGAGAATGGTTGTATTTTTTAAGTCAGTTTGGAGATCAAGTTGTAGAACGATTTAGGAAAAATTCAACTGATCTAGAGCCTAAGGATATATCAGTTAATCGTGAGAATATGCGTAAAGGTTTATTTGTTATTGCAGATGCGGATGGGTTTTTCCAACGGTTGGTCCAGCTACGGGATGAGGCGTCAAGATTACGGGAAGCGAGGAGAGCATCAGAGGCGCCTGCGCCGGGATCGACGGAGCAATCCAAAGAGTGTTCTATCTTTGGAGCAGATAAGAGTTCTACGGTTCATGTTATGCCTATGCGTGAAGCTGCACCTTTGTATGTCACTCCTAAAGGGCAAGGTACAAGTGATGATAAATTGTCCGGGGATGCAAAGGGTTATTTTGTATATAATTGGGTTTATACACCTTGGAATAGAGCAGATGTTATGGCACTGAAAAATGCTTTGCCCGATCCCCGTAAGAATCCGGCAGCTTTCTATGAAGGAGTGGAAGGGGCTATTTCTTCGTGTGTTATGACGTTAGTCGATATTGACCTTTTCTTTGGGTTAATCTTGCCCCCTGATATGTGGAGGGCAATTCGTAGGTTCGATGATGGAGCGGTCCTGGGGGCGGATTGGAAAACTTTATCCCAAGCTGATTTAGACAGGGAGCCTGCATGTAAGCCATGTCAATTAATTCTAGATCTCCCGCCGGCTATTTTGAACAAATTAAAAACGCTTGTCCCCCCTAAAAAGATTGATTGGACTATGCTAGCCTCTTGCAAACAGAAGGCGGATGAGTCGGTGTCTGACTTCTTCTCACGTTTTGAAGAAGCATTTCATGACTACAGTGGGCAATTATTAACAGATGATACGGGTAGGCATTTGTTCGTTGACAAGTATGTAGCGAATAACCTACCGGAGATTGCAAAGCGTTTAAAGACTAGTGAAAGTTCTTGGACCACGGCGACCCCTGCTTCTTTATTGACTATAGTATTATGAACGACAGGAAATAGAGGCTAAAGAAAGTACTGATAAGAAAGCGAAGAAATTGAAGACGAAAGTGATGTTGGCTCAGGTTTATGCTACACAGCCGAGAGGGAATGATAGAGGTAGGCGTGGTTCGTATAATACGTCTTCTGGTTGACCGACATTGCTGAGGACCAATGTGCATATTGTAAAGAGTTTGGACATTGGGCCTCAGATTTTCCGGTGCTTCGTGAACAACGTAATCAGTGTGGTCGAGGAGGTGGAAGGACACGGAATAGTTATTCAGGAGCGAGGGGTGGAGCAAGTGATCGCGGCAGGTTTGAAGCGAGGGGTAGTGGTCGGGCTGATGATAATACTTTTGATCAACGGAATCAGTATCAGATATCAGAAGGTGAGAATGTGGAGTCTCAGGACTATGTACATGCATAGGATTGCGTAGGATGGGGTGTGGAATCGGTTGAAGTACCAGTAGATCAAAGAGGTCCATATGTATCAGCGGGCGTTTTGGGTTCTACTGATCAGTTCCTGGTTGATACAGGAGCTACTCGTAGTGCTCTGTCTAAAAACTTGGTTCCAAGGGCTCCCCTGTCTGGCGAAACGATTACATCCATAGGGTTCGATGGAACACCCTCTCTTAGCCCATTGTCACAACCCCTTACATTTTACATTGACAGATTCTTTGGCCCGTGCCCGTTTTTATTGTCACCAAATACTCCAGACAATATTATGGGAAAAGATTTGCTCAAATACTTTCGAGCAACAATACGCTGCGCTCCTGAAGGAGTGCGGGTTATTTTGAATGATAATTACCCAGATGTAGAGAGATTGTGTACTATGCAAGAAATTGAAGCGCTGGCCTCTCTCCCACAAACGTTATGGGCTACTTCAGACACTGATGTGGGACAGATGCTTATTCCCCCAATTTGAATAACAGTCAAGGAGGGAGTGCCTCTGCCTCGTGTACCACAATACAAAATTTCCAGGGAAGGTGAAGTTGCCCTAACTCATATTGTACACAATTTGATTATTGCAGGCGTTGTGGAAGAAGTTCCCTATAATGTCTGTAATAGCCCTATTCTTCCGATCTTAAAGAAAGATACTGATGACAAAATCTATCGATTTATTATTGATTTGAGGGAAATTAATAAGATTGTAGTGCCCCAGTACCCGGTGGTGTCTGATATTACCACCTTACTTACTCTGATTCCGCCCACTGCCACCATGTTCACCGTGATTGACCTTAAAAATGCCTTATTTTCTGTTCCCATCCATCCCGATAGCAGATATCTATTTGGCTTCACATTAAATAATAAATCGTATAGATTTTGTCGAGTTCCTCAAGGCTATACAGAAAGTCCTAGCATTTATAGCCAGGCTTTAAAAAGATAGCTTGATTCCTATGATTTGCAGTCTGGAGTGGCTCTCATTCAGTATGTCGATGACATTCTACTTGCAGCAGATACGCAAGAACAGTGTGAGGAGAGTACTCTTGCTTTGCTCTCCTTTCTTGCTCAGAATAATCACAAGGTATCTAGGAAAAAACTTCAATATTGTAGACCAAAGGTGACCTACCTCGGTCATCTTTTGTCTAAGGAGGGGCGTGCATTAACATCTGATCGAATTCAAGCGATTTTAGATACACCAGTCCTCCGCACTCAGAGAGATGTGCGCGCTTTTATAGGCTTAACGTCTTTTTGTAGGCAATGGATAATGGGGTTTTCACACATTATAAAACCTTTGTTAGCGTTATTGTCCAAAACTACACCAATGCCCCTTGAATGGACAGATGAATGCCAGAATGAGTTTGAACAATTGAGACAAGCCCTTTGTTCCGCACCAGTGTTAGGTACACCAGATTACACGAAGATTTTCACATTGTATGTACACGAGAAGGATGGGTGTGCATTGTCAATCCTAGTGCAGACACTCGGGGATAAACAGAGACCTTGCGTGTATTTTTCGGCAATACTTGACCCCGTAGCACGAGGATTACCTGGGTGTTTTCGAGCAGTTGCAGCAACAGCAGTGGCCATACGGCAGAGTGAGGGAATAGTTTTGTCACATAAATTGCTGGTGTTAGTTCCCCATGCGGTAGATGCTTTGTTAAATCAAACAAAGACCCAGTACCTCATGAGTGCACGTTTAACAGGATATGAGCTAACACTGTTGGCGCCACATATCACACTAAAGAGATGTGCTACTCTGAACCCTGCTACGTTATTGCCGTATACAGTTGCTGAGGGCCAGGAGGAAGAACACCATGATTGTGTTTTCCTGACTGAAGAACAAACAAAGGGTCGTGTCGACTTACAGGATACGCCACTTCCAGATGTGGATGGGGAACTGTGGGTTGATGGATCGTGTTTAAGGCTGCCAGATGGTACAACTTCCGCAGCATATGCGATCACGACACTTAAGACAGTGGTAGAAGCAGCACGAATACCACAGAAATCGGCCCAAGCAGCGGAACTGATAGCCTTAACAAGAGCATGTGAATTGAGTGCTGGCTTGTGTGTGAACATCTACACTGATAGCCGGTATGCCTTTGGAGTAGCGCATGATTTTGGTTTTTGACTTCACACGGAGTGCACATCATGCACGGAGAACTAGTGCGTGATCTTCTGAATGCGTTACTTTGTCCAAAGAAAGTGGCGATAATCAAATGCAGTGCACATAAGAAAGTGACAGATAAAGTAGGACAAGGAAACGCCTTTGCAGATTGCATAGCGAGGGAAACTGCTATGTTACGAAATGCTTCGCCAATGTATGTAGTGAAATCGCAGGCGGAGCGATGGCGTGATGCTAGGGAAGAAATATTAGACATTCAGAAACCAGCATCTGAAACAGAACTCGCAATCTGGGCAGCGAAGGGAGTGCTAGATGATGAGGGTTGTTGGAGAAGCAAAGATATGGAAAGATGGAAATTGCCTGCAGCTTACTTGCAGACAATGGTCCAAATGACACATGGATTGTCACATGTTGGAGCGCTCGCAATTACTAGATTGCTTACGCGAGTCTGGGAGCATCCTGAGATTGCCAATACGGCTAAAAGAGTAGTGCAGACCTGTCTGATATGCTTGCAACATAATCCTGCTAAAGGGACGTATACTCCGAAAGGAGGGTTTGTTCCACCTACTGCACCATTCGAAGTGCTACAAATGGATTACATCCAGCTTGAGCGTTGCAATAACCTTAAGTATGTTTTAGTGGTGGTGTGTGCCTTCAATAAATGGATTGAGGCCTTCCCCATGAAGGATAATACAGCTCTGACAACAGCTAAGGTTTTGCTCAAGGAGTACTTCCCACGCTATGGTGTTTGTAAATTTTTGTGGAACGATAATGGTCCTCATTTATTTGGGAAAATTGTGGAATACGTGATGAAGGGATTGGGAATTCAGCAGAAGTTTCATGCTGTATTCCATCCGCAGTCAGCAGGTCTTGTGGAAAGGTATAATGCTACTCTGAAATTGAAGCTAGCAAAGATCGTGGCATCTACGTCTTTGAAGTGGCCGGATGCTCTGCCTCTGGCATTGCTATCTATCAGATCAGTGCCCCATTCCTGAACTGGCCTCACACCTTATGAAGTGGTGTTTGGAAGGCCTATGAATATATGGCACGATTAACAAATGATTTACTTTCCATTCATCAACAGGTTCGAGAAGCGCTCCCCGACAATTCCATTGGAGAGGCTCACAATCTTTGTCCTGGTGACTTTGTCATGGTCAGATCCTTTGAGAGAACAAGCAGCTTGGAGCCGAGGTGGCGTGGACCCGAGCAGGTGCTATTGGCAACTCGTACGGCTGTGCGAGTCACGAATAAAAAACGGTGGGTGCATTCCACCCATTGTCGCCGTGTCTCTCCGTGTCCGGCTCCACGCTGCAGGATCCGGTTGTAGCACATAAAACTCCACCTCCCGACCTCACCAACACACCTTTGCTTAAAACACAGTGTGTTCGAGGGATAGGGCAAGGGAAAATAAACAGAACAAGGAGGGACGGAAGGGGACTGCAGGGAAGAGATAGCTGAAAGACAAGAAAAGGAATACACAGGTTAAAGTTATTCACAACTCAACCTACTCTCATTTCATTCTCGCTACAACAGATCTGTAAGGTTCACCTTTGTGAATGAAGAGTTCTCCACCTTTTCCCTGTCTCAATATACCTCGGATATCAGTACCTCGGGTCCCTGAGGAATATAAAACAAGCAGGTTATACTCCTGTAATGTAAAGAACCCCTATAGATATTCTTTAGTACCTTCCGTAACGTACCCTTCCTTGTATTTGGTGATATCCTTATGCAGCTTCCATAACACACCACAATTCCGTGTGAAAATCAAAGAATCAATAAGAAAATAGCAAGAAGTCTCTCCAAAGACAAAACAACCAAAGTTCCAGGTTAGACACGGCAAGACTTAGCTTTCCACTACTGTCCTCCGCTCTAATAGATAATAATCCTCAGGATTCCAATTGGATTCAAAACTCCAAACACGGCAAGGTGTAGAGCCCCACAACCTTCCGCTTTGGCACTTAGTTTACAAGACACTAGTGGCTTTCTTCAGAACGGTAGCGTGTAGACATCGAATCCCCCCTACGCTCCGCTCTATTCCTGGCTAAGTGCAAGAGCCTACACAGCTGTGCAATTCCATACGCTCCTCGAAGGGCAATGACAAAAGTACACAGATAACGCGATAACCTCTCGCTCTACCTGTAACTCACAGAGTATTGTCTTTAGTCCAACAAAATCCGCTCTCTAGCGAACGCTGCCTCTAGCCTTTACCTTTGATGAGCTTAGGACGCTGTTTGCAGTCCCCGCCACGAGACGCTCTGGATCCGCTTGCTGTCTGGGAAGCTCAGAGTCTGCCGGCAGCTGTCGGAAAGGCGGGCCGGTTTACCAAAACAAAGGCGCGTTTTCCTCAGACGCCGAAGGCACTTAAAATTAGCAAGTCTCTTTACTCCAAGGAAACAAAACAGGAAAACGCTTGCCGAAAATCTATAGACTAAGGTTCAAACAACTGTTAGTACAAATCACGAACAGTGAGGGACGGTCCCACCCACTGTTATATAGTGACACTCCCACCTCCAGGACTTCTGGGAGGTGTAGTCAGTTAACCTATTAGGTAGGCACCTCGGCAGTTCCTGACAGTATGTCCCTGTCCCTAGCGCCTCCTAGGACCAGGCTTAGCAGGAAACCTTCTGTGAAAAGATCGCACCGCACCAGGAGCATGCACATCAGAACAAACCTCCCAAGAATCGTCCTCTGCGGTGTACCCTTTCCAAGACACCAAGTACATGAGCACACCCCAGCGCCACTTAGAGTCACGGATGCACCTGACCTCATATTCCATTCCCCCATCACATAACACTGGCGGAGGGGCCGCCTTGCGGGATGTAAGAGCGGGCTTCAGCAGCTGCACATGAAACACAGGGTGTATCCTCAGCGAACCCGGCAGTCTCAGTTTGTACGTCACAGGATTCACCTGTTTCACTACGGAATAAGGGCCAATGTACCTGGGGTGGAAAACACTGCGCAGCTTAAAACGGATGTTCTTGGTTGATAGCCACACCTTGTCCCCCACCACATACTGGCGACTCTCCACCCTGCGGCGATCTTCCCACTTCTTGTATACCTCCTTGGCTTTGTTCAAATGCACCTGCACCCCTTTATGTACCTTCCTCAGCAACAAAATGTTTTCCTTAACAGAAGGTTGATTTTAGAGATCGGTTGGAATATCAACAGGCAGAGTGTTAGCATCGTACCCAAAATTAGCTTTAAAAGGAGACATCCCCGTGGAGCTATGCCAAGCATTATTGTAGGCCCGCTCAGCCATCCATAACAGTTCCACCCAGGACTCGTGAGCTTCTTTAGAGAAACATCTCAGGTATTTCTTCAAAGTTTGATTCAGACGTTCTGTCTGCCCGTCTGTTTGTGGGTGGAAGCTGGTGGACAAATTAGATTCAATATTCAGGGCACGACACCACATGCGCCAGAATCGAGCAATGAATTGAGGCCCCCTGTCTGAAACAATAACTCTCGGTATCCCATGCAAACAAACAATGTTACTGGCCAACAGTTGTGCGGTTTGGCTCGCATTGGGAAGGTTCTTACATGGGATGAAGTGTCCCATTTTAGTGAGGCTATCCACAACCACCAAAACTGCCGAGAAACCCTGATCAAGCGGAAGACCTGACACAAAGTCCAGACTGATATTCTGCCAAGGTTGATTGGGAGTGGGCCTAGGAATGAGCTTCCCTGCTTTTTTTGTGGTTACTCCTATGGCTCTCGCACAGATGTCACAACGAGCAACCCATAGAGTAACATCCTTGATCAGGGTAGCCCACCAGAAATGTCTTTGGACAGTATCGATGGTCTTACGGATACCAGAATGTCCTGCAAGCACCCCCTCGTGACACCAGCTGAACGCTTTCTTCTGCAAAGGAACAGAGGGCAAGAACAACCTGTCTTGAAAGAACAGCAGTCCTTCTCTTACTTTCCTATCAAGGATGCCATGCGCCCATGTTATCCAACTTCCTGGATAATGATGACTCTTTACATCATCCAAGAATGTCTCAGCCCTTACCACACATAGAACTTTCCCTGTAGGAATGATGGCCTGTTTTTCTTCCTCACTCTCCGTTGGCTGTGTCTGACGGGATAAAGCATCGGCCTTTCGGTTTTCAGACCCAGGGCGAAAAGTGACCACAAAGTTGTACTCAGCGAAAAAGAGCATCCATCTCATCTGCCGTTGAGTTAGATGTCTGGCCGAGGACATATATTGCAAGTTTCTATGGTCCGTGTATACTGTGATGGTCTGAGGAGCACCCCAAAGATATTGCCTCCACTCTTGAAAAGCCCTCTTTATAGACAACAATTCCTTTTCTGCTATAGTATAGTTGAGTTCAGCCGAACTCAACTTCTTTGACAGATAGGCCACTGGGTGCAATTGCCCTGTACCGACATCCCTCTGAGACAACACAGCCCCTATGGCTTCATCCGAAGCATCAGCCTCTATCACAAAAGGATGTTCCAGATTAGGATGTGACAGAACCGGTGCGGTAGTGAATGACGTCTTGAGAGTTTGAAAAGCCTCTCCGGCCTCCTGTGTCCATACAAAAGGTATACCCTTCCGCAAGAGCCTTGTAATGGGCACAGCCGTTTGCGAAAAATGCAAGATAAAGCGACAATAGTAATTCGCGAAGCCCAAAAAACTCTGGACTTCTCTCACATTCTTTGGAATTGGCCAGTCCTGAACCGCCTTCACCTTGCGCTCGGACATTTGCAGACCCAGTGGACTGATCATCACTCCCAAAAATTCCACACTGTACACTCCAAACTCACATTTACTGAGTTTCACAAACAAACTATGCTCCCTCAACTTAGCCAGCACTTTGCATACTTGTTCCACATGTTTGTCTTCCTCCATAGAGTACACCAAGATGTCGTCTATGTAGACAACTACGAACAAATCGATATATTCCTTCAGGACATCATTGATCAGGAACTGAAAAGCCGCAGGGGCATTACACAGCCCAAACGGCATGACCAAGTATTCGTATAGTCCATACCGCGTCTTGAATGCCGTCCTCCACTCATCCCCCTCACGCACCCTGACCAAGTGATAGGCACCTCGCAAGTCCAAGCGAGTATAGATCACAGCCTCCCTCACTTGGTCAATCAAAACTGTAATGAGGGGGAGAGGGTATCGGTTGCGAATGGTATTCTTATTCAAGACGCGGTAGTCTACACAGGCTCTCAAGTCACCGTTGGCTTTCGCAATGAAAAAAAGGGGAGAGGCTGCAGGGGAACGGGATGGTCTTATAAACCCTATGCTTTCATAGTGGTCGATGTATTCCTTTAAATGTGTGGTTTCAGGGACTGACAAGGCATACACTCTACATGTTGGAATAACAGCCCCGTCAATCAGGTCTATCCTGCAGTCGTATTCCCTATGGGGTGGTAGTATCTCAGCTCTACTTTCACTAAACACATCCCTAAAAGCTTCATATTGATTCGGAAGAACCACCTCCTTCTCAGCTGCAGTCGCCACCATGAACTGACACGCTAGCACGGCTACAGGGGAAGACGCATATGGCACCAGATGTTCCTTACAATACCCAGATAGAAAATGCACAGTGCGTGTTTTCCAGTCAATAGAAGGGTTGTGGTATGTAAACCAAGGCATCCCCAAAATGATTTCATATTGAGGAGCATCGATAATGTTCAACTCCATCTTTTCCACATGTCTCCCTTCTGACACTTCTAAAGATAATTCGACTTCTGCTGTTTTCTCAGTTATGAGACCTGAATTTATGGGCTGTCCATCAACTGCCAAAACCTCCTCTGGATTGTCTCTATGTACCCTAGGTATAGACAAACGAGACACCAACCCATTGTGGATAAAACTACCCGTGGCTCCTGAGTGCAGCATAACCATTACCTGATGGACTTTCTGCTCACATTCCAAAGACATATAAAGAACCAAATGTGACTCAGTTTCCCCTATCCCATGAGAAGAAAGAGAAGTGAGTTTCCAATCTGGAGTTTCTACTTCTCTAGGCAAAGGAACAACGGGTTGTCAGACTCCCTAGCTGTAGTAGAAACCGCCACCCTCTTGTTCTTATTCCAACCAGGAGGAGTCTTGGGCTTAGAAGGACACTCTCATACATAGTGACCTTTTTTTCCACAGTACATACAAAGGCCTTGTACTCTTCTACTTTCTCTTTCGTCTTTAGACAGGGGAGGTCTAATGGCTCCTATCTCCATTGGTTCTAAACCAGCCTCTGCGGTACCCATAGCTCTAGGAGGGAAACTCACAGCACGGGTATAACCTTTGTCCCATTTTCTCCTGTCTCCACTCCGCTCAGTCAGTCTACCATCCAGTCTTAATACCAAATTCACCATGTCTACACATGTAGTGGGTTGGGGGTCAATCTGTGCCACCACATCTTTTAATTCATCCCTTAAATCCTGATAAAACAAAGACATTCTCTTTCCCTCTGGCCATTCCGTTTCAGCCACCAGACGATTAAACGTTGTCAGATATGTTATCAAGTCACTTCTGCCCTGACGCAAGGTTAACAACTCTTTATCTGCGCTAAAGTTAGTGGCCCTCCTGTCAAATACTTTCTCAAATTCTTCTCTGAATGCTGTCCAGTTAGATAATATGGCATCATCTCTCTTAATTAGAGGTACCGCCCAATTTGCGGCGTCCCCCACTAAATAAGAGATAGCAAAAGCAACCCTTGAGTGGTTAGTGGGGAAAGAAGCTGGTTTACATGAAAAGTGAAGCATCACCTGAGTCAAGAACACCTGTGTTTTACGTGGATCACCAGCATACCTTTCTGGGGTAGCCAAAAGAATAGAGGGAGGAACAGTGACTTGTATTTGAGAGGGACTAGCAGAAAAAGGATTCTTAGATAACTGTTCTACTCTATCCTTGAGCGCAGCAGTCTCTGCCTTAGAGGACGCGAGCTCCTGTTGAACCAGAACCAGAGCATGCAACACATCCTCCAAGGTGGCCATATGTACAACAACCGGACCAGGCAGAATGCAATTCGTGGGTTCGTGATTCTGTCCGGCTCCACGCTGCAGGATCCGGTTGTAGCACATAAAACTCCACCTCACCAACACACCGTTGCTTAAAACACAGTGTGTTCGATGGATAGTGCGAGAGAAAATAAACATAACAATGTGGGTACGGAAGGGGACTGCAGGGAAGGGATAGCTGAAAGACAAGAAAAGGAATACACAGGTTAAAGTTATTCACAACTCAACCTACTCTCATTTCATTCTCGCTACAACAGATCTGTAAGGTTCACCTTTGTGAATGAAGAGTTCTCCACCTTTTCCCTGTCTCAATATACCTCGGATATCAGTACCTCGGGTCCCTGAGGAATATAAAACAAGCAGGTTATACTCCTGTAATGTAAAGAACCCCTATAGATATTCTTTAGTACCTTCCGTAACGTACCCTTCCTTGTATTTGGTGATATCCTTATGCAGCTTCCATAACACACCACAATTCCATGTGAAAATCAAAGAATCAATAAGAAAATAGCAAGAAGTCTCTCCAAAGACAAAACAACCAAAGTTCCAGGTTAGACACGGCAAGACGTAGCTTCCCACTACTGTCCTCCGCTCTAATTGATAATAATCCTCAGGATTCCAATTGGATTCAAAACTCCAAACACGGCAAGGTGTAGAGCCCCACAACCTTCCGCTTTGGCACTTAGTTTACAAGACACTAGTGGCTTTCTTCAGAATGGTAGCGTGTAGACATCGAATCCCCACTACGCTCCGCTCTATTCCTGGCTAAGTGCAAGAGCCTACACAGCCGTGCAATTCCATACTCTCCGGGAAGGGCAATGACAAAAGTACACAGATAACACGATAACCTCTCGCTCTACCTGTAACTCACAGAGTATTGTCTTTAGTCCAACAAAATCCGCTCTCTAGCGAACGCTGCCTCTAGCCTTTACCTTTGATGAGCTTAGGACGCTGTTTGCAGTCCCCGCCACGAGACGCTCTGGATCCGCTTGCTGTCTGGGAAGCTCAGAGTCTGCCGGCAGCTGTCGGAAAGGCGGGCCGGTTTACCAAAACAAAGGCGCGTTTTCCTCAGACGCTGAAGGCACTTAAAATGAGCAAATCTCTTTACTCCAAGGAAACAAAACAGGAAAACGCTTGCCGAAAATCTATAGACTAAGGTTCAAACAACTGTTAGTACAAATCACGAAGAGTGAGGGACGGTCCCACCCACTGTTATATAGTGACACGCCCACCTCCAGGACTTCTGGGAGATGTAGTCAGTTAACCTATTAGGTAGGCGCCTCAGCAGTTCCTGACACTCCGGATCTGGTGAATCCAACTGTGCTGTTTGATTATCGAGACATCTTGGACGAGGAGAAGAGCCCAGCTGTTGCGTCTGCTGAATCGGAGGGAGCCTTCCCGGACTACACTGTCCCTGGTAAAGAGAGATAGAGTCTACGACCAAGAAAAGCAGTTGTTTTGTGCGAGACTGGTTGAGTTACCGCTCCAGGTTTGTGAAACGGAAGCCGGGAATAACAAGGGGGGGATCTGTTCTGCCAAGTGTAGCGACACCCGTCTTGAATCTCGGAGAAGAAACCAAGGCTACCTCGGAGCTCAGCATTCATATTTTTATTTTTTAGGTATTTTTTGAGACATTCTGAACTTTGAACTATGACATCTTCTACAATGCGAAATAAGAGAATTCTTGGTGCAGTACTCTTTGTTATGACAATTGTGGTGATAGCTGTGATAGCTTGGGTAGTAGAACTCCTGGTGCCGGCAAGAGAACACTTATTGCCAACTACTCCAATTCCATCTGAACATTTTCATTTTACTCTGCCTTATCACGAAGAACGGCACAGACAGACTTTTCTGAACAATAGCTTCATCCAGATTCTGCATCACACCCATAATATGACAAACACTTCGAACTGTTGGGTATGTGGGATGTTGCCTGGACATCAAAAGAAAGGAGGCACTCCGCTTATCCCACTCCTTTTGTCCCATAATGGTTCTTGCAATGTTCGGTATACTCTTCTATTTACTTTGCGATGGCCGTCAAAAGGTGGACTACTTTTCCGAATCAACAAGATCTGTTTTAATGACCGAGATGGTTACCCACAAGCTGAAGGAACTAAATTTGAATGGGAAGAATATCGACCTGACAATGTATCCTCGCCACAAATCTATAGTAATCAACGAAATGTAAATATGTCTAGTCTGCATGTAATTACTGGGATTGATATGAGAGCCGACTTGTGTGTCCGAAATAAAGGTACAATCCCAGTAGGAAGAAGTGAATGTAACACTACACTCACCTTTGACACTCCAAATGGTATCACCTTGGTGGCTTCACGAAACACGTACTTTATCTGTGGAAATAAAGGTTATCACCGTCTCCCTATAGGATAGTTAGGAACATGCTATATATCCTTTGTATTACCCCCCTGTGTTTATTGCCCCACCTATGTACCATAATGACTTCATCCTGTACCATGACTTTATACTGAATAGAGTGAAGAGAGCATTAGCTCTTGATGACATAGATCAAACTGACACTTCTCTGCAACAGTATGTTGATTTTAATTTAGGTCTCTTTTCATTTGTTGGGGCTGCTTTGAATAGCCAAAAAATAAGACGACTGACACGTGTTGTAGAAGCTGTTGCTAATGAGACAGTTTTTGCTTTAGGAAACTTGACTGAGGAACTTCAGATTACTAGAATTGTAACGCTCCAGAACCGAATGGTTCTAGATGTAGTATTAGCTGACCGTGGGGGTGCATGTCGCATTATCAGAAGTAGTTGCTGTGTATACGTGCCAGATAATTCACCTTCTGTATACAATGCAATATCTAAGTTACACAAGATAGCTGCTGAGATACATCCTGATAATGGTACTTGGACACTTTCGGGGTGGTTTTGGACGTTACTTAGTACTTGGGGTTGGAAGTTGTTGACAATCTTATGTGTAATAATTGGGATATTATTCTTCCTATGTCTTTGTATTCAATGTGGCCCTATGTTATGTTCCATGTGCCTTTCTGCTTGTATCCCATCCAAAAGCGCTTCAAGACGGCCGTGGATACATGGATTCATTCCTTTCCTTACAGATTCCGCTTTCGAAGATTCCTGGCCCGAATCAACTTGCGGACTCCGCCTTGGGATAGATGACTGATCCTTATTTGCTGATTAATCAATTCGTATCTCCATGTGGTATGTCTACTGAGACCTTGTCTATAGGACTTCATGGTGTGTCCAACCAGATGTGCTGATTCCTTTTACAAGAAGCACTGAGACCTTTGACCTTATTCTATACTGAACTGTCTGACCAGAACAATGCTCTTCCCAGTATTCTGCAGTGGTTTTGAGACCAGAGCAGGCCTTGCCAAGCCTAATTATTCTGTTTTGTCGGAGTAATTACTCACTTTCCGCCTAGGACAACAAGCTTCCTTGGTTGTTCCCCTTCCCCCCTTTTCTTCTCGTCCTGATGAAGACCCCAATGCAAGGGATCAACTTTTGCCTGCCTTTACAATAGGGGTCGAAACATCGACTGTCTTCTGTTTTTTCAGCTTCATTTCAGGAATAATGTTATTCAGCACATTTATGAAGCATGCTATGTTCAGTTCAGTTCAAAATCTTTTATTCGATTAATCATGTTGTTAATCATAAAAAGTACATCATATAATTAAATACATCATCATAAAAACACATTATTGATATTGCATTATTACATTGCAAGTTAAAAGAGTTATATAAAAAAAGGGATACTCTTTAGTACGTTAACAGACTTAGTACAGAAGATCAAAGAAATTCAACTAGGCATCATTTCAATGGCTTTACGAATAGTTAAGCATGATTTCAGGAACAAAGCTACATTCTTTGCCACGTATTGTGTTTCTAGCTGTTGTAATGCTAGGAATGCCGGGCGACAGGTCCTCAACCCCATCTGGCGCAACACTGGTATAACCCAGCGTTTGCGCGGTTCGACATAATAATGACAAAAGAATACCACATGCATAGTCGTTTGAGGAGATACCTTATCGCATGGACATTTAACCAATTTGTGTGACCAATTTGACATGTTTGGAAAGGTGACCAGTCGAAAAAACAAATTAAAACGGAGCCTGATTAATAAGTATTTTTCGTAATTAGATAGATAGAATGAAAGATAAGGCTGTATACCCGGGAACACTTGGGCCATCAAAATTTGAGTGTTTGATTGCTTTGATATTTCGCCCGACAAACGCAATTCCCTTAGATGATTGAGACATTGGAATTTCAGGGCTTTCCTAGTTATCTCATTAATGGATGATGGCTCAATAACATACTGAGTGAGGTCCAGGTCTTTCAGGAAGTTGGTCACATACACCAACCATGGGATGTTTTTCCAGAAAGTCAGATCTAGGCATTCTAAAATCAGGGCACGTGTGAGATGGCATTGTGGTTTGGTCCAGATACGGTGCCATAGCAGTATTGGTTGACATTTGATGTAATCTGCCAGATAGTCAATCCCAAGCTCGATATGGCAGCCGTAGGTGGGGGCACTCTGTGGGAGTGCCAACAGATATTTAACCAAACCATTTTGAATTTTTTGCAAATCCGCCGTATTTACATAGCCCCATACACCGGCTCCGTATGTGGCGATGCTCTGGCATTTGGCTTGGTGAATTTTGAACAATACAGGTGGGGAGGGCTTGCCCATTTTTCTAGAAAATGAGATAAGGGCAGATGTTGCGCGCTGGTAAAGCAGTTTTCTAGTTACCAACGCCCTTTTCCAGGTTAACTGATCATCTATTAGGATACCCAAGTATGGGTATTCTCTGACACGTTCCAATTTGGATTGGTCAATACAAAGGTTTTTGGAACTTTTTACCTTGGGCCCTGTTTGCATGCTATGTTATTTAAATGTTTTGGAACTTATGATCACCCATAATTTGAATTAGCTTAATAATTTTCGATTGATTGCAGCCTGTGGCTCTGTTTTTATGTCACTTACCCTCCCTACACTCACTGCACCAATTCCCTCTCCCCCCCCTTTGCCAGGGCACTTTATAAAAACTATAATTGTTACCTTAATTGCCTGAATAAGTGGCCAAGCTACATTGGAAATAAATACAATGTGAGCAAACTAATGTCAATTGATTTTTTGTTTATTGATTGTGCATATTTTCTTGTTTGTTTACTGGGACCCCTCTCTCTCAGCCCTAATAAAGGAGCATGTATATTGTTCCTTGAAAATAACAGCAATCCCATCACCTCGTGTCTCTCACGAGGTCAGTACTTCATATGGCAAGGAGGTGCAGAAAGGCTTTTGGTCAGGGGTAGCGCTCATGAAGGAGGACGGTGTCTCAGGTTGCTAAATGCTCACTTTAGGAGTTGCGAGTTAGTCAAGGGAGCCCGCTAGACAACAGTAGGCCCTACGTGCAGAGCTGCCGACTTGGAAGTGGCTCAACATCCTGTTATTCTAGGCAGATGATTTACTCTCTTCGGAGTACCACAATCAGGGTATTTGGCCTGGGGTGACGCATGGAGAACCAGGTAGAATACTTTGTTGAGGAGTTGGATTAGTATAAAGGAATTAGGTTGATGGGCAGATAGAGCGAGTATGAGTGGGAGAAGCTATGGGGGAATGTTGGAAGACTAGTTTAGGAGTGGTTTATTAAGTATGGGGTGTAGGAGCACAAGGTTGTTATGCACAACAGTCGTAGTAAATGGGGGGTATAAGGAATTATGCAAGGGGGCTCTGGGCTCAGAGCTTCTGACTTCGGAGTGGCGGAGTGAAGTGTGAATCTCGGCATGGCTCAATACTCTGTGATCCTGGGCAGAGTACCACAAATAAGGAATTTGTTCTGGGGTGACACAACAGAGGGGCATAAAACACATTTCATGTAAGAGGTGGGTTAGAGGGAGACAAAGTGTATAAGTGGGAGAAGTGAGAGGGGAGGGGCATTGGCGCCCTCATTTCGGCAGCTCTTTTAAAAAATCTGTACCACCTATGGTGTCCACTGAGATTGGATTTATTTGTGAGCAGACTCTCCTTTTATCTGAAGAGATAGTTCAGCTGGATGCCAGACCTCGGTGCTCTGGCTATGAATGCCTTCCCGCATCCCTGAAAAAGGAACAAACGCTTACACTGTCCCTCCTTTAGCAAAGTTTCAGGAAGTTCTTCAGAAAGTGAGGCAGGAGGTAGGCTCTATGTTTTTGATAATTCCCTTTTGACCATCTCAGGCCTGATTTTTAATGACTTTGGAACTTGCCTACAACATTCTCTTTCTTCTGTCAGCAGAGGAAGGTCTTTTAAGAGACGTGGATGAAAGGGAGCACTTTCTGGTTTTGACAGGGACTTTGAACCTTCTTGCCCATGTACTCAAAGTAGATACAACGAAATATGGAAGACATATGTGGTTGTCAAGACATTAGTTTTGGCCTCATTGCGATCCCAGATTTTGTGCTACTTGCACTACTCTGATTGCCTGCATTTTACTTGTTTAAATTCAGTTCTGCCCATTTTATTTGTATTTACTTTTTAACATTATCATGCGGATGCACTGATCTGACTTCTTGTACCACAAATGATAATTTTAAAATTTGATTACCTACACTGCTTTTCTAGAAAATTTTACATCCATTCAAACCTTCTCAGTAAACCTTGACCAGCTCAGCGCTCGGCCCCTGCTGTACCCGGATGTTAGATGGGACCATACTGCCCAGGGGTTAATGCCCTAGTCTTCCTCCACCACTATATGTAGCATGCTGGAGTGCCGCACAGCGGGTGTGCCGCTGGCACACCAATGGCATGCCGAAGGTGCGCCAAAGGCAAGCCCATCCCGTCAGCGCCCGTCAGTGCCCATCAACGCCCAGAGCGCGACCAGCGCCAGAACCCCTGGCCGAACTGGGTCCCATATATACGGTAGGCAAAAACTGCTCGAACTGCAAGGAAACACATTTGCATTTCACAACTTACTCCCTCAGAACCTGGGTGGGGCCGTGGCTCACTGCACAACCTCCTCCTTTTGCACTCCCCGATCCCTACGTCCACAAATACGCTAGGGAAAGTGCAGGATGCAAATGAGTCTGCAATTCAAAGAAACAGAGAGAATGGCTGCAGGGATAAGATCATGAACAGGACCATCAAGGACTCTAGGGCAACATCTATGACATTCGCCAAGTGTCTTCTGCTAAATGCCTGTTCCGTAGTTAAGCATAAACACGAGTTGGAAGATCTATTCCAACTCACTACACCAGACTTAGTCTTCGTAACTGAAACCTGGACTGATACCACATCAGCGCCAGATTGGAATATTGCTCTACCAGTAGGCTAAACTTTCTTCTCACAGGACAGGGAGATAGGCAAAGGGGTGGGCATAGCGATTATTTACCGCGATCATTTAAATGTACACATGGAGGCGATCTCTGCTCTGCCTGCAGAAGCATTGCATTTTTGCATAAAGCTAAATAAACTCTTGCCATTCCAGGGGATACTAATATACCGTCTGCCTGGTGCAAGAGCGGCATTTACCCAAGCACTCTTGATGCTTCTGGAGTCATATACTGACCCCTACTGCCACAGTTCCTAACTTCCATTTGGTGTTCCACAGGGGCCACCCTTTCCCTGACAATTTTCAACCTCTATTTCACCCCAATGGCTAAACTTATCAGGAGCATGGTCATGGTTTTTTCCTAGTCTCTTACGCTGATGACTCACAACTAGTCATCTTTGTCATCAATCAGCCTGAGACCACAGCAGCCAGGTTCCATGTTTGTCTCACTGAGGATGAGCCATAGTTTCCTGAAAATAAATACAGACAAGACAGATGTGATGGAATTCGGTCTTGGCCAGCCCCTGTGGAACAGTTCTGGTGGCAACTGAGGTTGGAGAATGCCCCAGCCCAGTGAACAAGGCCATGAACTTAGGGATCATCTTTGACGATAAACTGAACTTTGGCACCCAGGTAAACAGCTAACTTCATCCTGCTTTCTCCTATTGAAAACTCTGAGAAAATTTTTCCCATACATCTCTCAAGAGCTATATAAGACGGTGATGGCAGTACTTTTTCTATCCAAGCTGGACTATTGTAATGTCCTATTTCTGGGCATCGACAAATTCCAACTGAGAACACTGCAGTCTCTCCAAAATGCAGCAGCGAGACTACTCTTGGGCATACCCAGAGGACATTTAACCTCTGCCGGAAATAAATCACTCCACTGGCTTCCGTTCAAACAGCGTGTAGAATTCAAGTCCCTCAGCCTTGTGCACAAGGCAATATGTGGTGGTGGTATTGAGGACATTCAAAAACTGTTCCCACCATACATCCCTCCAGGCGCTCTTAGATCTGCCAGCCTGGGCCTCATTAAGTTTGCAAAGACCCGACGTGCAAGATGGGGGGGGGGAGGCAGCGCAATATCACAATGTGCGGCAAAGCTCTGGAACAAATTGCCACTATCTATGAAGCTTCAACACAACCTACAGCTTTTCAGGAAGAGCCTGAAAACCTTGCTGTGTGCATCTGCATAGGCCTCCATCAACCATACTGCACCATTCCTGTCCACACAACCAGCACCAAGACGCCACGGCATTTGAGCGCTACATAAACAAAAACATAAGACATGGGTATGTTGGTGCTTGGAGAGAGATTTGGATCTTGTGGAGGCACCTATGGTTGAAATGGCTTAGCTATAGAACGCTTAATTGCTATAGGTCTGCAGTCTCAGCTGGCCATGCTTTGGTAAATGGAGGGAGTATTGGAAAAAATGTCATGGTGTATACAATTCTTAAAGTAGCAGATTAAGGAGACCCCCTAGAGACTCTTTAGGATGTGAATCTGGTTCGGAACGTATTTAATTCTTGGACAAGTAATATATTTCTGAGTAAGAAAATGGTTTCTATGACGAAAGCTTCTTTACTTGTCTGATTTCCTTTTGATGTCTTTCGAATGTTAAAGATTTTTAGGTAAGCAACAGAGTTTATCATGCCTTTGGAGTGAAGTTTGAGATCATTAGAAAGACTAAAACAATGTCTGGTACCATTTTTTATCCCGACTCGTGCAGGAGATTGTGTGTTGTTGATTGTATAAAGGAGTATGATGCCAGAATGAGTGTACGTCGCCCGGATGGTTTTAATCAACTTCTCATTTCTGTCATAAAACACTTTAAAGTGGGCACCTGTGCAACAATTGTAAGATGGGTTAAATGGACTATGCAGAATCACCCAAAAATGTATTTAAAAAAAACATATAGTGCTTAGAGTTTACCTTCAATATCTATGTTTTTGGCCTTCCCCAGTTGCAGGCCTTTGGCCGGCCCAAACAAGTGAGGTATAATTTTCCTCTGGAGACTAAGGGGAACACTGAGTGGTAGGACATTTGTGCTGGTGCAGCGATTTCAGCCAGAAATGTGCAGAAAAATGCAATTTTTTCGTGATAAATTTGAGGATTTCTGGGTAGGAAAACATTGGGTGATTACGCAAGCCAGACCCCCCTTGACTCTTCCCGGTGTCTAGTTCAGAAATTTTTGGGTTTGGTAGGGTGCCCCCTTGCAAAACCAGGTCATTTTGTGATAGATGATTCTGATGTCTCCATAATACATTGTGGGCCCTTCCCTGTCACAGGTACTTGACCCAACCACACAAGTGAGGTAGAATGTTTTAAGGGAACTTTGGGGAATGATGGTGGGGTGGAATGTTGTGGCTCCCTGCAGATTCCAGAAGTTTCCATCACAGAAATGTGAGGACATTTTTTTACAAAGTTGAGTTTTCCAATGGATTCCAATAGATTCTGGGTATCAGAATCTTGGATTCCCCTTGGTCGAGTATTAAAACATTTATAGATTTGCTGGGTTTCCTTAGGTGCCGGCAGAGCTAGGGTCCATAATTCACAGCTAGGCTCATTGAGAATTAAGGGTCAGTTTTCACTGGAAAAAGATGATGTGTCCACGTTGCATTGTGGGCGTTTCCTGTCACAAGTTCTAGGCCTACCCACACAAGTGAGGTGCCATTTTTATCTGAGACTTTGGGGAATGCTAGGTGGCATGAATTTTGTGGCTGATTCCAGAACTTGCCATCGCAGAAATGTGAGGAAAATGTATTTTATTTTTACAAAGTTTGAGGTTTGCAAAGGATTCTGGGCAACATAACCTGATGGGAGCCACTAGAGTCACCCCATTATGGATTTCTGTGGGTCTCTAGTTTTTTTTAAAAAATGTGTAGGTTTGCTAGGCTTCCCTAGATGCTGGCTGAGCTAGGGTCCAAATTCCACAACTATGCACATTTCAAAAAAGGGGCGTTTTTTACAGGAAAAATGTGATGTGTCCATGTTGCAATTTGGGCCATTTCCTGTAGCAGGCACTAGGCCCACCCACACAAGTGAGGTAGCATTTATATTGGAAGACTCAACATCTCATCAGCCTTTGACACCGTCAAACACGAGAACTTACTTGAGTTGTTAAATATCAGAATGGGTCTATCAGGGACTGTACTCAAGTGGTTTACCTCCTTTCTGCATAACAGGACTCAGAAATTCAAGATCAACAACACAATGGCTTCTCCCATTCCTGTAACACTAGGTGTCCCACAAGGATCCTCCTTATCCCCCAAATTGTTCAATCTAGTCATGAAGCCACTCACCACACTGCTACAAGCTTCTAAAGAAGAATTTCACATGTACGCAGACAACACCCAACTCTACCTCAAAATACAATCCCCTGAAGACATCAAACTACTCAACACAATGCTCAGGAACACACAGACATGGCTGGCCAAGAATCATCTCAAACTTAACGCTCTAAAAACAGAATTCCATCTAATAGCACCTCCCGCTAAAATCCCCATCAGTCAGACTTGGCTTAAACACCTAACTGCACTCGACGTCCAACCTACCATCGTGGACTCAGCGAAATCTTTAGGTGTAACCCTTGACGCCAATCTCAATATGCAACATCATATCAGCAAAGCAACTAAGGGAGCTAATTTCCAAATCAATACTTTGAGGAAGCTTAAACCCTTCCTCCCAGCCAAGGACTTCCAAACCATAGTACACGCCCTAGTTATTCCTCGGATAGACTATGGAAGTGTCGCCCTATGTGGTCTCCCCATATCAACAACCGCACCACTAAGAGCCTCTATGAACACCGCAGCGACACTTATCACTAGATCAAAAAAGCGCTTGCACATTTCTCCTGACTCAAAATCCCTGAACTGGCTGCCTTACGAAGCTAGAACCCATCTGAAAATCGCTTGCATGACACACAAGGCTATACACCACAACTCACCCAGCTACCTAACTCAGAAATTGTCAATTCCAGGCGGTTCAATAGCCACAAGAAGCACACAAAATCTTCTTCTGAAACCACAAATATTCCACAAGGAAAAAACTTATAAATGCCCCTTCTCAGTGATGGCACCCAGGATCTGGAACACCCTCTCTCCAGAACCCAGACTTATCTACTCCACGGCATCTCTCAAAAAAGAAGTAAAATCGATCTACATGGCTAAATTCACCTGAATATAAGCTATGGAACTCTCGAGACTCTCCATCTTTTCCTTTACTACATGCCTGGACTGATCTAATATGTACCTTGTTACCTTACCTTACTTTGCTCTTCACTGATAACCTTCTGCTCCTCTTTACACAAAACCTTTGTTAATCACTCTCTTGTTTTCTGATCTCATATATGTGTAAAGCGCTCTGATATCTGCAAGGATCTTGTTCGTGCTATATAAAACTTTCAAAATAAATATATGAATAAATAAATGTTATTACTAATTTACTTTCTTTGAATTTCTCCCTTCCAAATGCAAGACAATTTGTAAAAAAGAAGTTGTTTTGAAAAATGACCTCCAATTTACATGCTTGTATGAGTACCCACAATTTTTGGAGACGTGCAAATATACTATTCTAAAATCTTTATTTTCTTCCTATTTTGGAACTATATAGGTTTCCTTGGAACATATTTTTCACTCTTTAAATTTTACCACATCATTTGCGAGTTATTGGGTCTCTGTTCCTCGGGTTCTTGGTGAAACTACAATTCCTATATATACCCACAACCATAAGGGGCCAGATAGATATATATAGATATAACGGTATATTGCCTTAAAAAAACTGTCATACTTAGAAGACGTTGCAAGTGAAAATGTTAGCTCGAGTGGTAGATTTTTCAACTCAATTTCAATATTTTTTATTTTCAACTGTTAGTTTCTATAAAAAAAACTTGAAGGACCTACACAAATTACCCCTTTCTGAATTCAGCATTTTGTCTACTTTCCATAAATGTATAGCTTACCAGGATCCATTATTGCTTTTGCACCAATTTCTACCACTAACTGAAAGAAGGTTGAATGCACAAACAAACAACAAAAATAGGTTGTCCCAGTCAAATGACAAAAATGTGTAGGAAATGTTGGTTTTGTGACAAATGTCAATCTGCCCCTGAAATCTGGGAAGAGGGTGATTTCAGCACCACAAATCCTTTGAAGTTACCATTTGGAGGGAAAAAACAGATGCTTTCTTCTGCAGCATTTCGTGCCCATTTGAAAAAAACAAAACAGTTGGCTCTGTTTTGGCTAATTTCTGGGTCCCCTCCAGGGGAATCCACAAACCCTGGGTACATTTAGAATCCTCAAGATGATAGAAAACAAATGGTACAAATTTGGCATGGATACCATATGTGGACAAAAAGGTACTAGGGCCTAAGCGCAAACTACCCGAAATAGCAAAAAAAGGCTTAGTACAGGGGGGGAAGGCCTAGCAGCAAAGGTTTTAATAGATTCAAGACCACTCTATGAGAGGTCATATGTCTAGTCAGTCCTTCTGGAGGGGTAGAAAATTATAGGACATCCTGATGGTTGCTGATTGGTTAAAGTCTGTTACCATTGCAAACAGTATTGTAAACCGTTTGAGCACATGTCAGAAGTGGTTTTGCGAAGCTACCAACATGCATGAGGGTAACTTCTGATCTTGTAATGAAAGAGCGGCTCTTCTAATTATTATTCCAAGGAAATCTGAATTTTAATTTTTTTTTTTAAATCTGTTTTATTGATACACTTGGCATACAGTTACATTTCTCACGTTCATAGTTCAAAGGGGAAACAACATTTGTAGTGGCTCGTACATCATCAGTGCGAGTGTTGGCGATGGTGGAAAGTCAATAAGTGCACTCACTGTTAAAGAGCTCCCTCCATTGTCTTGGGGTAGTCACTGCATTCACCTAATCATTCACTTCACTGCTACAGTACAGTGCGATGCGCACTGCGGCCTCATGGTGGTGTCGGGCCTCACCCGTCAGGGCGGGCAGCCTGATGGCCAGCCGCACCCCCGGTGTTCGCGACCTACTGGTCAGTAATGTATCTAGATGTCCCTCAGTGGTGTGTGTAACCTACCGGGCCCAGTTCCAGGCAACCTGCGTATGCGCTGTGATCGGCCAGGAGGTTCGGTGGTACTCCTCCGTGGGGTAGAGGGCCGCGGCGGTGTCTTGCATGTGTGCTGCTCTCCTGTGTTCCGTCGCCGTGTATCAAAAAATGAAAGGTGTGAGTAGGAAAGGCAGATCCGGCGTGGACAACTGGGGGGCGTCCTTGCCGTAAACGCCACCTATTCAAACTGGGGAAACAGAAGAGTAAGTGTGGGTGTAAAGGATCTGATCTCGGGGTATAGGGGGGGGTTGCTGCAGTGCGGGCCCTGTCTAGACAGTTTCGGGTGTAGTAGTCTCGCAGGGTGCTGGCTTTGTGTGCTTTCGGGGAGGGGGAAGCAGCGGTGTGTGGTAGCTCTAGGTCTCGGGTGGTGGCGCGTCGGTGGGGTCAACTGTGTGCGTGTGGGCTCCGCTGAGGTCATTCCTCTACAACATCCCTTTATCGTGGCAGGCCCTGGTGAATGTTCTCAGGAATCCCTCCCAAGCCTGGGCTATCGGTATGGCCCTTCGCCCCGCCGTCTCTTCCCTTCGCAACACCGTGCCCTCTGCGGTCGCCCAATAGATGAGGGAGGCACTCCAATGTTTCGTCTGGGGCGGTTCTGCGGCCTTCCAGTGGCGAGTTATGAGTCTTTTGGCAGTTATCAGCCCCAGGTCCCAGAACCTCATGTGTGCCTTGTTATGTTTTGTCCTGGTGAGGAGGCCCAGTACACTGGTGTCCCAGTCGTGACGTTGGCCCAGCGCAGTTCCTTTTGTCAACAGCGTGTTGACATCATGCCAGTACGTCCGTAGCTTGGGGCATGCCCACAGCATATGCAGGAGATCCGCATCTAGGAGCGCGCAACGCGGGCATTTGGAGGTATTCAGACCAAAGTATCGGTTAATCTTGTCCGGAGACAGGTACGCCCTGTGCACGATATAGAACTGTATGATCCTGAATCTCGCGTTACGGGGGACTTGTTGCGGTCCTTCTAGGATCCTCTCCCACTCCTTATCCGACCAGTCCCTCCCCCTGTCTGCGGTCCACTTGTCCCTGAGTAGTTGAAGGGGGGCCGTTGTGTGGGATCTCAGCGCCTGCGTTAACCAGTGCACAATGTGCGACCCTGCCCCATTACATGCAGGTATTGAATTAAGAGGTGTGTCTCGGGTTCCACGGACATATCGCCCCAGCGTTCCGTTAGGACCCGCATCATTGAAGCATGCAGAAGGAACTGTCCCGCTGGCAGTCCTGGATTCTCCACAAGCCCCTCGAACCGCACCATAGCCCCGTCGTCATATAAGTCCGCCAGCGTCTCAAGCCCCACCTGCGCCCAGTCCCGCAGGCGCGCTGCAGTCACTACTCCCCCAGGCCTCGGTAGCCCCTCTAGTGGCAGGGCCGGTGCGTAGGGGGCTGTTTCCTTGGTCAATCGCAGTGCACGCCTGTAGCATCTCAATGCCACCGCTAGGTGTAGTTGCGTCTCGCGTGTCGCGCCTCTGAGGGGATGGAATAGTGCGAGTGCTTCCGCGTGGGTCAGGGCTGGGACCGTCGAGGCCGTATCAATCAGGTTCCTACCCGCTAGCCAGGCCACCACCCATTGGAGCTGCGCGGCAAGGTAGTAGTGCTCCTGATTCGGGACCGCAAGTCCCCCCGAGGACGTCGGGGCATACAATTTCTTCAGGGCCACCCTTGATCTCCCCGCATTCCAAATCAGTGTTCTCGTGAGGGTCTCCAGGTCCCTGAAGACCCGAGCCGGGACATACACCGGTATATTCGAATAATAGTACAGGAGTCTAGGCAGGACTATCATCTTGGTCAGGGTGATTCTGGCCGGGACATTAAGCGGGAGTGTGCCCCAGAAGTGGATCTGGGCCCGCAAGGTATTTATGGCTTGAATCAGGTTGCCATCCAGTATGTCTGCTGCATTCCTATATATGTGGATGCCCAGGTACTTGAACGTGCCGGCATACCATGTCAGTGTTGTGTCCCCTAGCTGTACTGCGCTTTCTTGCATATCCGGGTGAAAGGGGAAGACCCCAGATTTACCCCAGTTGACCCTCAGTCCCGAGTGTGATGTGAATTCGCAGAGGGCGTCAGTGAGTCCCGGGGGTATCCGCGTTAGGTCCCTGACATAGAGGAGCAGGTCGTCGGCATACAGGGAAACCGCGTGTACCCCATCTATCAGCGGGATGCCCCACTCGGCCCCCTGCATCCTCAGTATCTCCGCCAGCGGTTCCATGGCCAGCGAGAAGAGTAGAGGCGATAACGGGCAGCCTTGCCGCGTGCCCCGCCTCACCTGTATGGCCTCCGATATCAGGCCCCCTATCCGGACCCGGACGGTCGGCGTTTGGTATAGAAGTCCCACCATGGCCAGATATGCATCTCCCAGGCCAAACTTTTGCATAACCGCCCTAAGAAACGGCCACTCCACCGAGTCAAAAGCCTTTTCCAGGTCTAATACAATGCAACCCGATCGTGGCCAAGGGCCTCTCGCGTACTCCTGCACTCTGAACAGCCGGCGGATGTTGTGCGATGTGCTGCGCGTGGGTACGAACCCATTCTGGTCAGGGTGGACCAGGGTAGGTGTGTACTGAGCCAGTCTCCTCGCTAGCGTAGAGGCTAGTATTTTGTAATCTGTGTTTAAGAGGGCGAGGGGTCTGTATGAGCCCATAAGCGTCTCTTCTTTACCCGGCTTCAGGAGGGAGACCAGGGTAGCTTCGCTCAGGGATGGGGGCAGGGAGGAGTCCTCCAGTGCCGTCTCATACATTTTGACGAGTTCAGGGACCAGGAGGTCTTGGTATGCTTTATAAAACTCCGCTGGGAGTCCGTCTGGGCCAGGGGACTTTCCGTTTGAGAGCGCCGCTATGACTTCCCGGAGCTCCTCTGGGGCAATGGGCGCCGCCAGGACGGCACGTTGGGCATCGGTGAGTGTCGGCAGCTGTACCTGGTGAAGATACTCCTCCGAGTCCGGAGCGAGTGTGGGCAGGCAAGAGCGATACAGTGATTTGTAGTGTGCGGTGAACGCCCCGTGGATCTCCGACTGCGTGCATAAGGGCACCCCATTTGCGTCTAGAACTTTCGTGACTGGCTTTGTCCGGTCCTCTCTAGCGATGAGCCACAACAGTAACTTACCGGGTTTGTCCCCCCTGTCATGTGTGCGCGCCGCATGAGCCGCGAAATTCAGACATCTGAGTCTCTCCAGCAGTGTTTCGTGGGTCGCCTGCGCTTTGTGGAGCCCAGCGGTGTGCCCTCCCACCGATTCTCGTTCATGTCTACTCAATTCCTCCTCTACCCTATGTAAGTCCCTCTCCACCTGTCGTTTGAGGTTCCCCTGTGTGCCCAAGCACTGTCCCCTAATGACCACCTTGAATGCCTCCCACTCCATCTGCAGGGAGGTGGCCGTACCTGCATTGTCCTCAAAGTAGTGTACTATGTGTGCGAACAGTGAGTCCCGGAAGGGTGCGTCTAACAGGAGGTCCGGTTGCAGCCTCCAGTTGGGAACAGGGGGGCGAGTGTTTGCCCACGAGACCGTTAACATGTGCGGGTTATGATCAGAGTGTGTTCTACCCATGTAGAGCGTTTCCGTTACCAGTGGGAGTAGGTCGTCCGTGAGCATGTATCTGTCTAACCGGGTGTGCAGTGTATGGGCTCCTGAATAGTACGAATATACCTTGGCCGTTGGGTTCCGGTGGCGCCACACATCATGTAAGTTCCAGTGAGAGGCCCAGGCTATAAGAGCTTTCATGGCTCCCACCACTGGTGCGTTGGGTAGAGGTGGGAATGAGCGGTCCAGTGTGGTATCCAATACACTATTGTAATCCCCCCCTAGTATCCAGGGGATCCCGTGCCAGTGCGCCAGGGTCGTGGACACCATTTCCAGGAATCCCTGCTGGTCTGTGTTGGGGGCATAGAGCGACGCCACCACCAGCGGCCGTCCATCCAGGCGTCCCCTCACTGCCACCAGCCTCCCTTCCCTGTCTATGGGTGTGTCTTCAACTTCGAACGGGAGCCCTGGTCTCACCCATATCAGTGTCCCCCTGGCGTAAGAGGAGAACCCAGTCGCATATATCTGTCCTCGCCACCGCCTGCGCAGGGTGTGTACCTCTGGGGCTGTCAGGTGTGTCTCTTGTAGGAGTGCTATCTGCACCTTGTGCCTCTTCAGGTATGAATAGATCATGTACCTGCGCGCGGGTGTGTGTATTCCGCGTACATTCCAGGTACATATTTTGACTTCAGCCATCAGCATTCAACAAGGCAGTCACACCCGTTCTCTCCCACGCTTCAGGCACCCTCCCAGTAGGCCCTCCAGTATCCAGCGTTAGAGCTTTCCCACCCTTGTCCGAGCAGCCCCTGGAACAGCCTAGCGAGCACCCCTGCGGGTCATGCATGCAGCGTTTCACAAGAAGGAAGAGGGGGGTAAACATTAACTGGGGATAACACCATCGGGTCGGTTGCCTAACGGGCAGCCGTCCAAACATTCCGCAAAAAATGCGAACAATCCATTCTGGGGGGTTGCTATTCATCGCGCAGTCCAAGCAGCCAGTGGGTGTCTATTGAGCGTGAAGGCGTGAGCGCCCTCCCAGGGGGGTGTGATTGTAGGTCCGAGTGGCTAATTGGTTGGCCCACCGTCTATGTAGCAATGTACTCGCGAAGACACGGGGTCACCGCTCCGTTTAAGTTTGTAGTTGGTAACCACCGCCCACCCGCAGGGACCCAGCAATTTGGTGGACTTTGCAGTGTGGGTGCCAGGGGGCGTCCGATCTGCAGTGGGTAATCGCGAGCATGACATCATCCTATCTTGCAGCGGGTTCAGTGTTCGTTACCACCGGGCAGTGCCTTGTCTGTGCTGTCATTGCTAAGTACCCCATGTTGCGGCACTTCTTCAGCCATACAGGTCCGACGTTTGTGGGGTGATGTCTGGCAGTCCGCCTGAGAGTTGCGAATCCGGAAGTCCATATATCGCCTCGTCGTCGCTCGGTGATGTCCTAGGGCTGGTGGCGAGCGGGGTACGCTGAGACGGGGAGCCGCTAAGCTCCGAGACCATCCGCAGGGCTTCCCGTTGTTCTCTGCGTATGTCCTCTTCCGGTGGGCTCGCACTATGCTGGGTGTTGCTGGCCGCTGGGGAGGGTGTTCTGGCGCCCCGCCTCCTTTTGGATCTCCTGCGCCTCCTAGGCCTGTCCGGGTTTCCTGATCTCCCCGTGCTCTTGTCCGTCCCGTTATCCAGCCAGGCTTCCACGTCCTCCGAGGAGTCGAAGAAGTGTGTTTTCTCGTTCGCTATCACTCTGAGTTTCGCTGGGAAGAGGAGGGAATATGTAAGTCCCAGTTGGCGTAGCCTCCGTTTTACCATTAGAAATGATTGTCTCTGGCGCTGCACCTGGATTGTATAGTCTGGGAAAAACATTATGTTTGCATTTTCCACTTGAACGGTGCCCAGTTTGCGAGTTTCTCGCAGTACAGTGTCCCGGTCCCTGTAGTTCAGGATTCGGATCAGGAAAGGGCGGGGGTTAGAGCCGGTGTGGAGCGGCCTGGTCGGGACTCTGTGTGCCCGCTCCACCACGAAGTATGGCGAGAGGGTGCCTTCGGGCAACAGGGTGCGTAGCCAGTCTTCTACGTGGGTGGTCGGATCTTTGCCTTCCCATTTTTCTGGCAAACCTACTATTCGGACGTTGTTGCATCTCGCCCTCCCTTCTGCATCTTCTGCCCTGTCTAATATGTTTGTCCGACTGGGTGACACTAGGTTTCAGGTCCGTCACCGTGGTTTCCAGGGTTTTGGTGCGTTCTGCCAGTTTCTTGTGGTCCTCCTTCAAATGCGAGAGGTCAATGGCGACCCCGTCTATTTTCGCCTTCAGGGACGTCCGGGTGGACTGGATGGAGTTTTCCAGGCGCGTCATGGCCGCCAGCACCGAGTCCAGCCTGGCCGTAACCGGATCTGTGTCTGTTTGTTTCTGCGACTTGTCCATTTTGCCCTTTTGGGACACGCTCCCCGTTCCTGTGCGCTTCCCAGCACCTCCAGACATGAGAGGGAACTGATTCTCGGAGGATCCGGGTGGGGTGATGGTTCGCGGTCTCGCCGATCGCCAGAGCCACTGGCTGGTGCGCAGGCGGTGTTTCCAGGGCAGGTCCCTGTCTTCCTAGCGCCTCCTGTGTGGTCGGGCCACCCAGAGTGTGGCGTGGGTCGACGGCAGTCGTGAGTCCGTTCAGGACGGTTTCAGGCTCGGGCAATGGGCTATGCTGTGCCCCTTCCGCAGTTGGGTGTGGTCCGGACTCCTCTCCTGCCCCCTGTCGTGTCGGGCGCCCAGGTACGCCGTGATGTCAAGGGCACCGGAATCGTGTGCAGTGCGTGGCTGGCAGCGGCTTCCCACGGCGCTCGTCCCACTCAGCAGCCCCTATTGTCAGGCGCGATCAGCAGCAGCGCCCTCCGGCCGTCCGTGCCCGTGCCAGGTGACCAGTGCAGTCGGATTCCAAGCTTTGCGGGTGGCGGCGGCTCTCCCCGGTTCCGCCCTCTAATCTCCCCGCGCCGTGGGTCGTGGGTATGGCTCACGGGGCGCCCTGCCGAGTGTCACCTGGGCGTCTGTGTGCCTGGTCCGGCCTGTGCCGCCTCACGGGTCCGTGCCTGTGGGTTCCGCTTTGTCGGGCGCGGTGAGCCCCCTCTCTGCGCCTGTCAGGCAGGCACTGCCGTGGCTACGTCTCGTGAGGAGCGGTGTTCCCACACTTTGTGCCCGCCGGGCATGTGTTTCTACTGGAGCGCCTCGCGCCGCGCAACTCACCCTCAGGGCCACAGCAGGTGGCGTCGGGGATCCGGCCTCCAATCCGAGGGGCAGCTCGGGTTCCTCCGGTCTCCGCTCCGCTGGAACCCGGTGGGGGGCAGCTCAGCAGGCGATCCGGTCACACCCGGGTCCGGTAGGCGCAGCGCCGATCTGCTCCGCTGACGCAGGCCGGGTGGGGGATGGGCTCCAGGTCCGCCGCAGCAGTCCCGATGTCGGCCTCAGTTTTCCGGCGGTGCGCCGCCTCTCAGCCCCTCGCGCGTCACCTGGTTGGAGCGGTGTGCCCACGCTGTGTGCCCGCCGGGCATGCGTCTGTAGTTGGGGCGCCTCGCGCCGCGACACTCACCCTCAGGGCCACAGCAGTCGGCGTCGGGGATTCGGTCTCCAATTCGAGGGGCAGCTCAGGTTCCTCCAGTCTCCGCTCCGCTGGGACCCGGTGGGGGGCAGCTCAGTGGGCGATCCGGCCGCACTCGGTCCGCCCCGCAGGTGTAGGCAGAGTGGGGGATGTGCTCCAGGCCCGCCGCAGCAGTCCCGATGGCGGCCTCAGTGTTCCGGCGGTGCGCCGCCTCTCAGCCCCTCGTACTGTAGTAATGTAGCCAGGTACTACACGTACGCCGCCTGTTTGGTCCCCTCTGCCTCCGGCGATCTGTCGGGGATCTGTCCGCCGTGGTGGGGCTCAGCGCCGCTTTCTCCACTCGCGCCTCTCGGGCGCCTCGTCCCCGCGGCCCCTGCTTCCGGTCCCAGCACCGGGCTTGCCTGTCGGGTCTCACCGGGCCTGTGTCCACTTCCACGGCTACGAAAGCCCCGCTGACGTCGGTGCGGTCCCGGTGCTCGTCGGATCGTCAAACTTGGTCCGATGCTGTGTTGGCGGCTCGTTATCACTCGCTGCAAGTTTGAGCCTCCGATATGGCCATTTCACCGGATAATTGAACCCCTGAGTTTGGGATCACGCCGGAGCTCCGCTAGTGTGCAGCCAGTCTCGCTGCGCGCGTAGCCACGCCCCAAGGAAATCTGAATTTTAATAAAGACATGGAGGCTAACATTTTCTCACACTCCCAAACCTGTAGTTGGATGAAATGTTTGGATAAGGACATAACAACTAAAAGAAGGTAAACAAAATGTAAAGTATTAATAATTTAACAATTTATATTATGTTTATTGAATATGTTCATGTGCTATTAGCTTTTGGGCATGTAATACAATTGACTGTAGAGGATGCACTAACATTCCTCTTTCATTTCAGATAATACCTTGGTGATCGACTCTACATGGATTTCCACCACCTGGAAGATTCTGCGGGCTGAGTGTTTTTCTCTCCATGGTCTGCAATGCAGCTTCTTTTTTATTTAATGAGTTTTTGCATTTTCCTGTTGTGCCTATACCATTCTGGTTCTTTGTGATGTATGTGTTACATCCGTATCTATTCTTACGTTATGTTCCTTTAATTTTATTAGAATGTTTGCAATGATGACATATTAGAATGTACTGTTAAGCTGTGCTGTCTTGAGAAGAACTGTTACTGGCGCAGGACCTTGGGGTCTTTACTACAAATAAACCTAAAAGAAGATTACTTTATTTGTGTATTTCCACTTTGTAAAAGTGGCGATGAGGAGAACCCACCTAAATTGACCCCCGAGGTAATTTAAAAAGAAAAGTCAAGCTTTGTGTTTTTATTGACGGACAGGAAAACGTCTCGTCAGACCTTTTTGAAGCGCTCCAGGAGAGGCATCGCACTGGCATCGCACTGGAGGAGGAGAAATTTATCAATTTTGTGAACCTGTAAACTCTCAAACTCATTTGTTCAGTTTTGCGCGAACATCTATCGGCAACGTGCACCTTCTGGAGACTGTGAGTAGCTGCAATATTTTTCGATTTAATTTGGAGCTTGTTTAAATTTAAACGCTGTGTGCTTAAAAGCTGATATTCCTGGAGGAGTGTTGCGAGCATCAAATAAACAGACAATATAAGAGAGAAACCCTTAATGATTTCTAGTTTTGACAGTGAAGCGCGTGGCAGTGTAGCTTTATTTTTAAACCCAAACACTGCATGCTACGTAGCACGTGAAGAAATTAGCTGCCGTCCATTTGGAATATAAACAAGGCACGAGCAGTAGAGCGCGGGGAGGTGAAAGCCTCTTCGTGGAAACACAATCATAGCACGAACGCAACCCGATCATTCAAATGTAAACACTTAACGTCAAACAAATACAAAGGACACCAACTTTTCTTTACATTTACAACAAGTAATCAAATTATAATCTTACCATATTTTACTCGGTGATCAGCGTGTCGTCTTTGCAAGAAACTGTTTGAGCGCCTCAGTGCATTCTGGAACCTATTTTCTTCGCATGGCATTCTGGGACAGATTTCCATGACAACAAGCACTAACAACTACCAAAAGCATCGTATTTGTCCTGGATTACACCATTAATCTTCGTGTTTGACTATTTTATTTTAATCACAAGACAGCAGTGACTACCTTTATTATTTTATTATTCATTACAGATGTACTTTAATTCTTACATTATTCACATGCTGATAATTTTCTTTTCTTTGTGAGTCATGGAAACAAACACCATTTTAGCTCCCCCAAAATTTTTTCAAGATCCTGGTATTCCACCTATGATATGGGAAGATTGGCAGGAATCTTTTGAAGCATATCTAGAAGCCATAGGTGGGGAGGTTTTTCTTCCATCACGCAAATTAGCTTTATTGAAACATAGTCTGGGTGTTGAAGGCAGAAAAGTATTGAAAACTTTACCTATACGTCTTTCTAATGCTAGTGCTAGTGGTACCACTTCAAAAGTCAGTGAAGGTGTAAATGAGGATGCCAGTGATGAGGAAGTTGTGTTTGATAGTTCGAAAATTGAACTGTTTTCGTCTGATGAATATCTTGATGCATTAAAGGCTTTAGAAGAAAATTTTGGCAGGAAAATAAGCATAGTAGTAGAAAGGCATACATTCTTTTCAAGGGCACAATTAAATTAAGTGGTGATCATAACAAAGATCGCAAACCCTTTGATGGTAAAGATTTAAGTGATGTATGTGCTGTGGTTAGTAATAAACCAAAATTCTTTGATAACAAATATAACACAAAATATGATAATGTCAAGGTTAAACCTCAGACATTTTCTGATAACAACAAAAGTGTTATGCCGCCAAACAAATCGGTTCCCAACAAAACACAAGGTTTTAACAAACGTTTCTGTTTCAGGTGTGGTAATAGCAGGCATGTTGCTGAAAATTCTTGGTGTCCAGCGTCAAATCTCACATGTTTCAAGTGCAACAAAACTGGGCATTTTGCCAAAATGTGTAGGTCTAATATTCCTAGTGCGTGGAAAAATTCTGTAAACTAGGTTGATCAATCGTATTTAAGTAGTGATAGTGACGTTGAAGTCATGGCGATTTGGAATAACGAAGTTAATGAGATAGCTGAAGAAATTCAACCACCTAAATGTGAGGTTTTTATCAACAATTGCAGTTTGTATTTATGGGCTGATTCCTGTTCACCATATACCATAATCGACAAAAACATGGGGGGTCATGCAGCAAATGTGATCTTACATGTTCTAAAAAAACTCCTGTGGGCTACATGGGCATCAGATTACCTGTGATTGGGTGTTTTGTCTGTAATATTGTTTTTAAAGACAGGAACACACAAGGAATCAATTATGTTGTAGAAAAGGGCAGAGCTTTGTTAGGATGGAAAGAACAAAAAAATTTGGGAATAATTCTGAACCCAAATCATCCTGATCAAGTTCTTTTATCTAATAATGATAAAGAATTCAAATGTGACAAGAACATTTCAGACCAAGTTTTATTAACTCAAAGTGATGCAAGTATTAAGTGGCATAAATAATTCCCAGAATTATTCAGTCCCAAATTGGGATGCCTTAAAAAATTTGAACATCATATAATTCTCAAACCTGATTGTATACCTGTTGTTCACAAAGTGCGCAATGTTCCTTTGGTATTAAGATCGCAACTGAAGGTTGAACTAGACAGGTTGTGTCAAGGAAACATCATTGAACCTATTGACGCGTCAGATTGGCTTAGTCCAGTAGTTTTAGCGCGCAAACCCAATGGCAAATTACACATGTGTATTGATTTAAGGGATTGAAACAGAAACATTTGGGTGGATCGTTACCCTTTACCTAGAATTAATGCGATGATAGCATCAGTTAAGGATGCTGTGTATTTTTCATCTATTGATTTATCCAATGCATATCATCAGATAAAGCTGCACTCAGAATCCCGCCATTTAGCATCATTTATAACTCCTGAAGGAGCTTTCCAATTTTTAAGGATGCCTTTCGGGTTATCCTCTGCGTCCGCTGTATTTCAGAGAGTCATGTGCAGAGTCCTTGAAGGTGTATCCAACATGCTGGTGTTTCAGGATGATGTACTGGTGTGGGGAAAAAGTATGGTTGACCATGACACGGTTTTAAATGAAGTATTGTCCACATTTCAGTGTGCTGGATTGACTGTTGCTGCTGAGAAATGTAAGTTTGCCCTGAATGAGATTGAGTATCTCGGGCATACTTTGTCTGCCGAAGGTGTTAGACCTAAAAAAAATTTGTTAGATTCTATTAAAAATGCTCCATCTCCATCTGATAAAAGAACAATTGCGTTCTTTTTTAGGTCTAGCAGAGTATTACTCCAAATTTGTGTCCAATTTTGCTTCAAAAGTTTTTTGTTTAAGGTTGTTGATGAAAAAAGGAGCTAAATTTGTGTGGAATACTGAGTTTCAATCGGTTTTTGAGAGTATTGAGAAGGACATCATTAATGCTGTGGCACTTAAGCCTTTTGATCCCAACAAAAAATCAATCATTGTTGTGGATGCGAGCGCATATGGTTTGGGTGCTGTTTTAATGCAAGGGAAGGACAAGTATGAATGGACAATAGCATTTGCATCACATACTTTAAAAGGTGCTGAGCCTTCGTATTCGGTCATTGAAAAAGAGGCGCTTGCTTGTTTTTGGGGTGTGAATTATTTCAGGAACTATATTTGGGGAACTAATTTTAAACTAAGAACTGATCATAAACCCCTTGTGGATATATTTTCAACTAAAGGTGCTGGCAGGGCTACCCCTAGAATTGCAAAGTGGATTTACAAGTTGCAAGAGTATGATTTTCAAATGAAGTATGTACCTGGCATTAAGAATGTCAACGCAGATTGTTTATCTCGTCTTCTGGTGTGTGAGGGTGACGTTGAAATGGATCAGGATGAAGATTGGTCAGTAGCTACGGTGAATGATGCTTGCAATGGTGGTATTGACTTGGAGGAATGGCAGCAAGCTGTACAGGAGGATCTTGTATTGAAGCCAGTGATTGCACGGTTAACGTCAGTGTGCAATCGTTTTTCAAGGAGTGATTGTGAGTTATCTGAATATAAGACAGTATGGTCAGAACTTTCTTTTGATCCTGTTATTGGTATAGTTAGGAGGGCAGACAAACTTGTTGTACCATCAGGATTGCGTAATAGGTTATTAGATCTTATTCATGAGGGGCACTCAGGTATGTCTGGTATGAAGAGAAGGTGTAGGTGTGATTTCTGGTGGCATGTTATGGATAAAGATGTTGAAAGGTGTGTCAGGAATTGTACAGCGTGCACTTGTAGTGACAAGCCTCATGTTTCTCAAGAATCACACATCAGTCCTGTTCCATTTCCTGATAAACCGTGGCAAAGGTTAGCTATGGATATTTGTGGTCCATTTAGTGTTGGTAACATTGCAGGAAAATGTGCCATTGTTCTAATGGATAATCACAGTAAATGGCCAGAAGTAGCATTTGTTAGAGAGATCAAAGCTTCTAATATGATTAGTTTCTGTGAAGAGTTGTTTCATAGGGAGGGATTTCCAGAAACAGTAACTACTGGCAACGGTTCACAATTTGTGGCTGAGAAGTTTCAAAACTATTTACGGTCGTGTGGCATACAATTTTTTACCACTGCGGTGTATTGCCCAAGGGAAAATGGTATGGTAGAAAGATTAAACCGTGTTTTAAAAGAATGTATTCAGTTGGCTGTTGCAGAGGGTGCCGATTGTAAAATTGCTGTCAAGAAGATGATTTGGAGCTATCGCAATACCCCCATTCTGCTACATTAGTGTCTCCGTTTAGTCTTCTTAAGGGACGTTCTGCATGTAACAAAGTGACTCCAGCGTGGATGCTTAAGACTTCTCCTAACCGTGTTTCTAAAGAAAGTCTTAGTAAGAGAATGAATGCATATCAAGGAAAGTATATCAACAGACACAACTTTAAAATTAAGAAAAGTGTGCAAAAATGTTGTGTTGGTGACTGGGTGAGGTCTTCCCGTTTTGGTTTGTCTAAGGATGGTTCTTCCAGGTGGTCTCAACCCAAGAAAATTTTGGAAGTAAATAAGAATTGCGTGTTGTTGGACGATGGTCGTAAATGGAATTTTAATAGTATTACTTTGTGCAGTGATTTAGAACGTAACTGCTGGTTGGACAAGAAAAGTGATGTATTCGTTCAATCAAATTCTGGTAATACTGAAAAGGTTCAACCTGGTAAAATTCAATCTAATCCTGACATTTTACATTCTGAATCGCTACAGAAGACTGTTCCTAATACCAGAAGGTTATCTGGGCGTATTGTGGAAAACCCAGTTAAGTTGAAGGATTATATTTCATATTCATGAGTGTATATATTGTATATATGATGTTACCAACTTTAGAGTGAATATATTGTATAGGTGTTAACATCCTTAGATTAATATAACCATATGGTTCATTTTTTTTTGTTTTTGTTCATTTGAAAAGGGAGATGTGTTACATCCTTATCTATTCTTATGTTATGTTCCTTTAATTTTATTAGAATGTTTGCAATGATGACATATTAGAATGTACTGTTAAGCTGTGCTGTCTTGAGAAGAACTGTTACTGGTGCAGGACCTTTGGGGTCTTTACTACAAATAAACCTAAAAGAAGATTACTTTATTTGTTTATTTCCACTTTGTAAAAGTATGATGAAGGAATTTGGACTGCACTTTAATGAAGCACATTGTACTGTGAGAAGCCCTATTATGGACCAGCAGTATTCCATCCTAGAACAGTTTTCTTTTTGATGTAATTCTTCAAAGTGGCTAGGTGGTGTTTGCCTTAAAGGAATAGTGCATATTGTTAGCCTCTGTCCCTTTTATGAAATTCAGATTCTCCGTGTAATAATTTAGAGAATTAGATTTGTTGTGGGTGTCATTTACAATGTGTATTTCTAGTAGATCTCATTTACAACGAAGATTTCTTGTAGATTTCATTTACAATTTAGATTTCTTGAGGATGTCATTTACAATGTAGATTTCTTGTATATATTCTTTACAATGCAGATTTCTTGTAGATATTGTGTGAACGCAGACAACGAGCACTGAAATGAGAAGAGCAACACAATTGAGAACGTGGCCTCTAGCGAGAGTCTGAAGGAAATGTACACAGAGTTATTTGATCCACGAAAGTTTCTCCAGACATATTTAGAACTAGACGGTGACTATGTGGAAGATTCTATTAATCAAATGTTTCCTGCTTACCTGAAGATCTTATCAACATGTGAGTACTATCGGTGTTACTCCTCACCACATAATGTGTGGTTCATTTGTTATATTTAGTCAGCTGTTCTTCAACTCACCTACACTTAATAGACAAGATTTTGATCCATTTACAAGAACAGTAGTGATGAAAATAATTATTATTGTTTGAATTGAGTAATTCTGTTTTATATTTCAGAATATTTCATTCTGCTATCAACCTTAAGAAACCTTGTTTCAGATCTTGGCTTTGTTCATGCTTAGGGCATTAACGCCTTCTTTGAGACATATATGTTTAGTATAATACACTTTTTAATCAATTCATTATGTGCTGTAATATGCAAGTAAGTATGTAATTATCATACAAATGCCCATACTCCAGTCATTGGGAAAAGTGTTTTGATCCAAAAAGCTTTCACGAAGGATTTACCAACACATTTCTGTGCTGAATTTGTGTTGCACCCACAACAAAGGGACAGTAAAGGCTTCCCTGTCAGTATGATGATGTAACTAAAATAGCAAGGTAAGTGATGTGTTCTGGTCTGGACCTTTGGGTCACAAATGGGGTCTGAGATTGGAATCCATATAAATTCATGTCCTTCCCCTTCTCTTTGCGTTTATTCACCTGCACTGAAACACTGAAGGAGGGTGCATACCCAGCATATGTAGTTTACACACCTGCTATCATGAAACAGTCAACACATGCTCCTCTCAGCAGACATCTAAGTGCAGTTTATTAGAATGCTTCTCTAGATGACAAGGTATCAAAAAGACATTTTTAATCAACACGTTTACTGAATGTTTTATTTCTGGTAAAACAACGTGTCCTGTGTGTCTAGAATTGTCTGGATCCTGTCTGGTGTAAGTTTCCTCCCTTACTTTGATAAAAGGTGACCTAAATAGGTCACTTGTGATTTGCAGAACTGTAATTTCTTTTGTGAGACTTTGTAACCATTCTCAGCAAGGAAATGGAGTAGTTTGATGGTGGCTGTGACAGCTATGGGCGTGGTGTCTGCTGCTAGAAGGATATTGTTTACATATTGTATTAGCGCTACTCCATCTGGCAATTGTATGGCATCCAACTGTCTTTTGGGCGCCCGGCTATAGATGCTCGGGCTCTCTGTGTACCCCTGGGGTGCTCTACTAAATCTATACGAGCGAGAATTTAGGGTAAATCTGAAAAGATAGCGGCTGTCCTTGTGAATAGGTATGGAGAAGAATGCGTTTTTGAGATCGATTACAGTAAAGGTGGTGGCAGTGGAGGGAATTAAGGTCAAAATGGTGGTGATGTCGGAAACTACTGGGTACTGTGGTACTACGATCTTGTTTATTTCCCGTATGTCAATGGTGAAGCGGTAGGCTTTTCCATCTCCCTCTCCCTTTCTCTTTACAATCGGTAGTATGGGACTGTTACAGACATTGCTCACTACTTCCTATACTACTCCTGCCTCTACCAAAGAGTGTATGATCTCTGTCAGTGCATTCTCACCCTCTGGCGATATTTTGTACTGCAGTACTTTTGGTAGGGTTGCGTCTTTTCGTATTGTTACGTGTACTGGGTCGATCATCATTCGTCCTACGTCTGAATACACCCTAGCCCATAAGTGTGATGGCAAAGTGTCCAGTAGGGATGCACCAGTCTCAGAGATGGGATACATGTGCTGGGAAGGGTTACCTCTATGGTGTTGGCGATTGTCATATAGGATGACACACACTCCGTCTGGCGAGCATCTGATGGTCGCAAGGAAGTGTTTCAACAGGTCAAGACCCATAATGGCGTCTGGGATGTTGGAAGAGAGGAGAAATGTCTTTTCGATGATATTGTTGTCAAGGTTGAAAGGGATTGGTCTGGACAAAGGGTTGGTGGAGGGAGTACCATCAAATCCTTTTGAGGTCACATGTGAGCCAGATAAGGCTGCCCTTGGAATCAGTTGTTTGGATAGTGCACTACGTGTTGCTCCCGTGTCTACCAAAAATGGCGACTTTGTGCTCAGGACCTTTGTGGTGACATAAGGGCCTTGCTGATCAACATAAAGCTCGACTGGATCCCTCCCTTGCCCCTGGCTGTCCTATACAAAGTCGTACGTGTTGTTGTAATCTGTCTATTGGTACTGATTCTGTCTGGGATGGTCAAATACGTTCACTCTTCCTGGCCTTTCCACAATTGCTTCACTTGTGTACCCTCTCCCACGTCCTCTTCCTCTCTGTACACTTGCCACTTCACTCGCCCCTCTGCCCCTACCAGCTCCTAATAAAGCCGAGCATTGGGATTTCCAGTGTCCATATTCTTTGTAAAATGCGCATTGATCCTGTCTGAGGTCTTGACGTCCTGCATACGATGTGGATGAATTGGTTCTAGATGGCTGTACCCTCTGGTCGTTCTGCTGGTATCCCCCCTTATTTTGCTCCATTCATGTATTCACCCCTTTTAGTTGTGCTATCACCCTTTCCTTCAAGTCTGTAGGAACTGGGGTCACCAATCCCACAGGGGGTAGCTTGGCGTGAGCAGGTAGGCACCTGAAAGCTTAGGTGTAAAGTGACCATACAGCACACCCACCCACTGAGGCAGGAAACGCACACAATAATTGACACCATACCAGCTGGTCTATTAAAATCAATACGCTTTTATCTAGATTGAAAGCAGGGTTGGCAAATCATTCAGGGCAATCAGGTAATCAAGGTAGCAGTAACTCTTTAGCACATTTCATTAGGGAAGCCAGGGAACCATTTCATTAGATAACTGTAGGCATTTCAATCAACTTCTCACTAAGCAAGGGTGAACATTTCATTATCCACATTAAGCAAGAATACACATTTCCTTAGGCGGAAGTACAGTCACGAGTGCAACAAAACAGGTAACATTTAATCATAACCATCTGCAATATTCCTCCCGAATAAGTAATCAACCTTTCATTGGGGGTCAGCCATAAAGCCTTTCCTGTAACTCGCAGGCTCCTGTATTAGTACTGGCCCAGTTCAGGGCCTAACGGGCCTGCAGTCACTGTCCCCTCCCTCCCTTTAGGTGAGGGGAGGGTTGCTCTGAGTTACACAGGGCTAACAGGGCCCAACTACAACTTTCCCCAGGGGAGGGGCAAACACGGGGCTCCCTTACCACTCTCAAGGGGGGCCCTGCTCTTCATCCGTGCCTTACGCCCGCCTCCCCAGGGTGTTATCTCTCTCTTCAGCTCCTCGGGGAGCTCTTGTGGTGATTTCTGGCAAGTGGGGAGGGCTCTTGCTCTCCTCAGAGCCCTCCAGCAGTGCTGGGTTCAGTTCCCGGGCCTGCAGTGACGTCTGCGTCTGGGAACCAATTTGCGGCAGGCCTCAGCAAGGGCGCGCCCGCAGCCGCCAATGGCAGTGGGGCCTGCGGGGGCACGGCTTTCAAGCCCAATGGTTGTGCGGCGCTGGTGGGGGCGGAGTCCGAGATGCGCCCCGTCACATGATAGCGGGTCCCGGCTTCAGGGCCTAGCGCAGCCTGGTGACGAGATGCGGCGACCCTCTCCTGGCTCCTAGGGCCACCTCCGCCAAGGGAACGCCAAGGCTGCGATGGTGTCCCATGGCCAAAGGTGCTTTCTGGGCCGCACCTGGGCAGCGATCACCAGTCTGGTGCCACGTCAGGACCGGTGAGGGCCGCGGCGGTGAGTTACTTGACTAGCACTCCTCTCTCCCACAGCGCTTCAAAGGGGGGCGCACACGTGGGGACAAGCGGCGCTTCGGGCCCGTCAGTCTCTGGTGCCCCAGCGCTTAGGAGTCAGACAGCGCGTAGGGGGCAGTTCAGTGGTCCAGCAGTCTCAAACAGTCTAGCGCTGGGGGGAAGATCACAGCGCTTTCAAGGGCACCGCAGTTCTGGGGATGACAGCGCTTCTCCAGGGGCCCAGCAGGAGAGCGCTTGGTGGGTAATTTAGGCAGGCCAATCAGGACAGGCCACACAACAGTGGCAGGATATCACAGGGGGCACAGGTTAAGCCTAGGGGCTCAGAGTTGACACAGCGCCAGTACCTATTTGATCCCCAGTAGTCCTTGTGAGCATAGTTAGGTGTTCTTCTCAGCTCTAGATGGTTCCTGCGCCCTGGTGAGGCAGTTTATTTGGGGGGTTGAGTTGATGGCTGAAGGCAGGTGGGTTCCTGTAGGTCACTGCAGGTGGTCCCTGGGTTCCCTTCCCGCCGAGCCAGGTCAGTGGGCTAGGTCAGAGTCCCTTACACAGCTTGGTGGGCAGCACCTAAGCCCTACCACCTAAGTCTCCAGCATAGGTACCCCCAGGTCAGTGATGCCCCAACTAACTAAAAGATTTCCATCCTTTCCCTAAGTATACCCAGGTCAGGTGACCACTCTCTAAGGCGTCAAACAAAGACCCCTCCCCTATTCCAGAAGGTTCCAGGAGCTTCCCTAGTCTGGCATTGGGCAGAGAAAGGTGGGCTGGGGTTGCAACAGTATCTAAGGGTCCCAGCCAGCTCCTGGCTACTAGGGTGCTACTAAAAAGACCACTCCGCAGTAGTAGGGGCCTGTGGCAGCCATGTTGGGAGAAGAGAGCACCTGCACCTTAGCACTGATTAGCAATGGTAAGGCACCCGGAGACATAGGTCCAACGAAAAAGAGGGTGGAAAAAATAAGCAAGGGCGAAAAAAACAGGGAAAGACCACCCTAGGGCTGACAGGTCTAACAAAGTCCTTCTTTTTCTTTTCTGTAGCCCTATCATTTTGGTTTATCTGATGCTCATACTACTGGGCCATGTGGAGGATGGCTGCCGTTTTCGATGCTGCCCAACTACTTTTGCTAGTTTGTAATTTCTGTGATACTTCTGGTAGCAGTCCTTTTATGTAGTTCTTCACAAATAAGTGGTGTCCGGTTGTGGTGGACATGTCTTGTCCACTGTAATCGTAGAACACTGTTTCGAATCGGGAAAAATACTCCGAGACATCCTCTTGTGGTTTCTGGCGGCACGCGGTTACTATGGACCAGTCTATCTTTTTCTCTGGGATCAGCGTTTTCAATTTCTGCACAATTTTGTCGGGGAGGTCCAATATTGATTTAACCGGTTTCTGACCAGGGTTCCGTTGTTTATCTAGTATGCCGAGTTGTTCCCAGGTATGACTGAGCAGTTCTGTGTGGTCTATTTTCCTAATATGTTTCCCCACCTCTGCTGGCAGACATAACCCAAAGAATAAGTCTATGTCTGCGAGTGTCATTATGGTCGATCCCAAAGCAGTCCCCAGCTCAGTGTAAAAGGCGGTGGGGTTCTTTCGTAAATCCGGTTTAGATTTACGGAACGTCAAAATGTCTTATCTGTCCCATGGCTTATATACCCAATTGTAAACCACCCTTCCCTTAGCCTCCTGATGATTTATATTCCTCAGTACCTTGTCCTCTAGGAGGAACCCAATAGGGGCAGCTTCTTTGATCGGCATTATGCTATCTGTTTTTTCTATTGGGGGTCCTGCTATTTTAGATGTCCAATCCTTATCTACCCGTCCTTGTTCTATGAGGTGACGGAATACTTCTAGTGTGGACGTGAAGAGTTCTGCCACATCGCTGTCGCTTTCATCTCCAGTGTCTACTTTCCTATAAAGAACAATTAGTCATTCGGGAACGACAGTCTGGTGCTTCTCTTCATAGGCGGTAAGAGTGTGGAAACAGAGACGTACAATAAAGTATTGTTTGTGGTTTTCGACATAAGAGTTGCATATGTTGGTTATGTATTCTTCTGTCTCCTTCCTGTCTATGAGGGTTTTAACTATTTTATCAATGCCTGCTCATTCGTTTTTACCTAATCGTGGGACCCTAGGCAAACCTCTTTCCTTTGATCCTACTTCTGTTACTGTATCTTATGATGGGGGATTTGGTGCAAGAGACTCGGTTGGCGCAGAGGTGGTGGAGACCAAGACAATTGTGCTATCTCCGGCTACGCTTTGGGGTTCCTGGTGTTGTACTACAGGATGAGTAGGGGCATACGGGGGTGGCATGTATATGATTGGGGGACCTAATAATAACTCATCATCTATCCTTTGCTTCGCCGGTAACTCGGGGTAAAGAGTCAAGGGTGTTCTAACCGGGTATTGACCTGATATTTTTGATTCCTGTTCCTTTTTATCGGTTTCTCTTTTTTTTTATTTCTTCTTCTAACTTTTTACAGGCTTGGTGAGCTGATTTGAGCATTTCCCTATCCTACTAGCTTTGTCTCTTTTCTTTCATTGAGCTGCCTCTTTCCGCCATAGGCCAAAACTGGCGTAGTTTCTTTTTGTGGAGAGCTATTTCTAACGTTTCTATTTTAGCAGGATCGAAATATACCGCCAGTAGCCACTGATTTACCCGGTCCTTCCGAGTGTATTTATGCCATAGTTTGCTAAAAGCTATGGTGGCTAGTCCATATTTTACGTACATGTCCTTGTTAGGGGTGACTTCCGGCGGAGCCGGATGACTGACCTCTAACAAACGGTCTGGTCCAAAACAACTACAAAACAATCTAGAGAAAACAGGTATGACGTATTTACTGGTCAAAATGAATATCTCAATGTATCAATGTAGGCAAAAAGCCCGCACTACTTTTCCTTCGCTGTCTGCAAAGTGAGAAAGTATTCCTATACTCTGTTGTTTGCATGCAGGGGATGTCTCAAATAACTCAAAAAGGGAATACTAGTATTCAATCAAACAATTCACGACCTTACCCGCACCGTGTAAGGTCTGGGTCCTTCATCTTCCCCTTCCAGCACCTGATTTTCCTCTCACTCCAATATCAACTCGGCACTCCTGTCAGGTCCCAGTCAGGACTGCAGGTCACTCGAGAGAGGTCCATTCAGAACTGGTGAAGTTCAGTTGATTGGCAGCCAGACGAGAATCTTTTTCAGGCAGGTGCACTGCAGTCATTTACATGTTCACTCCATTGTTAGGACCTCTCTTACCTGACCCATGTGCCTCTGATGGGCCCGGCGTTGGGACGCCAATTTTGAAAAGCAGCGAGTCTCCTAAGACCCCCAATGCTGCCCGGCTCAGGGACACCTTTGATTCACTTGTGATTTGCTACCAAAATAACGAGGCAGGTGCTGGAAACTGGAAGGCAAGAAAAAAATGTATTACTCCAGCGGAGAACACGTCAACTCAGGCACCGGGATATCTCAGGGAGGTGTTCTAACTGCGTCTCTGTGTCTCGGCCTTTTAAAAGAAGGCCTTTTAGAAGAAGGCCGAGGAAGGCTGATAGTCGGTCCTAGGATGATGTGGAGTGCAAAAAAACGATGGATTTAGGCCCAGATCTTTGTACTAGGGTGAATGTAAGAGATTGCTCTGCATTCTGTCCATCAACTGTGTTTTTTGCAATTTTCACCCCGAGCAGCTGGGTATGTTCAGACGTGAGTCCCAGGCTCTCTACATCACTCACATTCAAGCTATCCAGGCTGAAGAAGGCTGATAGCCAGAAACCGGTCCTTGGATGCTTGATCCCGGTCTAGGAAAGACATGGCTTGGTAGTTCAGGCTGGACTGTTCCCATGAGGCACAGGGTCAAGGCTGATTTGCATATAGACATTGTCTGACCTAGGGTGGTGTGGAGTGCAAAAAAACGATGGATTTAGGCCTAGATCTTTGTACTGGGGTGAATGTAAGACATTGTTCTACATTCTGTCGATCAACTGTGTTTTTTGCAATTTTCACCCCGAGTTGGCTGGGTATGCTCAGACGTGTGTCCCAGGCTCTCCACATCACTGGAGTCAAGCTATCCAGTCTGAAGAAGGCTGATAGCCAGAAACCGGTCCTTGGATGCTTGATTCCGGTCTAGGAAAGACATGGCTTGGTAGTTCAGGCTGGACTGTTCCCATGAGGCACAGGGTCAAGGCTGATTTGCATATAGCCATTGTCTGACATTGGGTGGTGTGGAGTGCAAAAAAACGATGGATGTAGGCCCAGATCTTTGTACTGGGGTGAATGTAAGACATTGTTCTGCATTCTGTCCATCAACTGTGTTTTTTGCAATTTTCACCCTGAGTGGGCTGGGTATGCTCAGACGTGAGTCCCAGGCTCTCCACATCACTGGAGTCAAGCTATCCAGGCTGAAGAAGGCTGATAGCCAGAAACTGGTCCTTGGATGCTTGATTCCGGTCTTGGAAAGACATGGCTTGGTAGTTCGGGCTGGACTGTTCCCATGAGGCACAGGGTCAAGGCTGATTTGCATATAGCCATTGTCTGACCTAGGGTGGTGTGGAGTGCAAAAAAAAGATGGATTTAGTCCCAGATCTTTGTACTGGGGTGAATGTAAGACATTGTTCTGCATTCTGTCCATCAACTGTGTTGTTTGCAATTTTCACCCTGAGTGGGCTGGGTACGCTCAGACGTGAGTCCCAAGCTCTCCACATCACTGGAGTCAAGCTATCCAGGCTGAAGAAGGCTGATAGCCAGAAACTGGTCCTTGGATGCTTGATTCCGGTCTTGGAAAGACATGGCTTGGTAGTTCGGGCTGGACTGTTCCCATGAGGCACAGGGTCAAGGCTGATTTGCATATAGCTATTGTCTGACCTAGGGTGGTGTGGAGTGCAAAAAAAAGATTGATTTAGTCCCAGATCTTTGTACTGGGGTGAATGTAAGACATTGTTCTGCATTCTGTCCATCAACTGTGTTTTTTGCAATTTTCACCCTGAGTGGGCTGGGTATGCTCAGACGTGAGTCCCAGGCTCTCCACATCACTGGAGTCAAGCTATCCAGGCTGAAGAAGGCTGATAGCCAGAAACTGGTCCTTTGATGCTTGATTCCGGTCTTGGAAAGACATGGCTTGGTAGTTCGGGCTGGACTGTTCCCATGTGGCACAGGGTCAAGGCTGATTTGCATATAGCCATTGTCTGACCTAGGGTGGTGTGGAGTGCAAAAAAAAGATTGATTTAGTCCCAGATCTTTGTACTGGGGTGAATGTAAGACATTGTTCTGCATTCTGTCTATCAACTGTGTTTTTTGCAATTTTCACCCCGAGTATGCTGGGTATGCTCAGACATGAGTCCCAGGCTCTCCACATCACTGGGGTCAAGCTATCCAGGCTGAAGAAGGCTGATAGCCAGAAACCGGTCCTTGGATGCTTGATTCCGGTCTAGGAAAGACATGGCTTGGTAGTTCGGGCTGGACTGTTCCCATGAGGCACAGGGTCAAGGCTGATTTGCATAAAGCCACTGTCTGACCTGGGGTGGTGTGGAGTGCAAAGAAATGATGGATTTAGGCCCAGATCTTTGTACTGGGGTGAATGTAAGACATTGTTCTGCATTCTGTCCATCAACTGTGTTTTTTGCATTTGTCACCCCGAGTGGGCTGGGTATGTTCAGACGTGAGTCCGCCACTCTCCACACCACTGGAGTCCAGCTGGAGTGAAGCCCTATTATGGACCAGCAGTATTCCGTCCTAGAACAGTTTTCTTTATGTTGTAATACTTCAAAGTGGCAAGGTGGCATTTACCTTAAAGGAATAGTGTATATTGTTAGCCTCTGTGTCTTTAATGAAATTCAGATTCTCTTTGCGTAATAATTAGGAGAATCGCTATTCCTTACAATATAGATTTGTTGTGGGTGTCATTTACAATGTGTATTTCTAGTAGATATTATTTACAATGTAGATTTCTTGTACATACTATTTACGATGTAGATTTCTTGTAGACATGATTTAAAATGCAGATTTCTTGTAGATCTCATTTACAATGCAGATTTCTTGTACACATCATTTGCAATGCAGATTTCTTGTAGGTCTCATTTAAAATGCAGATTTCTTGTAGATCTCATTTACAATGCAGATGTCTCTTAGATCTCATTTAAAATGTAGATTTCTTGTATATATTCTTTACAATGTAGACATTCTGTGAGCGCAGACGACGAGCACTGAAAGCCGGATAGCAGCACATTGGAGAACATGGCCTCTGGCATGAGTCTGAAGGAAATGTATGAGAAGCTATTTGATCCACGAACGTTTCTCCAGAGGTACTTTGTACCAGCCTGTGAAATTATGGAAGATTCTATTAATGAGCTGCTTCCAGCTTACCTGAGGATCTTATCATCAAGTGAGTACTATAGTTGTCACTACTCACCGCATAATGTGTGGTTAATTTTTTACATTTAGTCAGCTATGCTTCAACTCACCCATAGTAACCAGAAAAGATTTTGAGCCATTTACAAGAACAGTATTGAGGATCATAATTGTTATTGTTTGAACTGAGTAATTCTGTTTTATGTTTCAAATGACTTCATTCGGCTATCAAACTTAAGAAATCTTGTTTCAGATCTTGGCTTTTTTCATGCTGGGGGCATTGAAGCGTTCTTTGAGGCACATATGATTAGAATAATACACGTTTTAAATAATTCATTATGCGCTGCAATATGCAAGTATGTAAATATCATACAAAACCCCAAACTCAGTCATTGGGAAAAGTGTTTGATCAGAAAAGCTTTCAAGAAAGATTTACCAACATGTTTCTGTGCTGAATTTGTGTTGCACCCACAACAAAGGGACAGTTAAGGCTGCCCTGCTAGTATGATGATGTAGCTAACTCCTCAAACTAATGAGGGAAGTGATTTGTTCTGGTCTGGATCTTTGGGTCACAAATGGGGTCTGAGATTGGAATCCATATAAATCCATGTCCTTACCCTTCTCTTTGCGTTTATTCACCTGCGATCTAACACTGAAGGAGAGTGCATATCCAGCATATGTATTTTACACACCTTCTGTCATGAAAGAGTCAATCCATGCTCCTCTCTGCAGACATCTAAGTACAGTTTATTGGAATGCTTCTCTAGATGACAAGGCCTGTAAAATACACTTTCAACCATCAAGTTTATTGAATGTTTTATTTCTGTCCAAACAATGTGTCCAATGTATCATAGCTGATGCAAATATAATTAACACCTGCCTCACCAATGCATAACTCTTCATCCCTTATGTATGGTTGAACACATTAGAGGTCACTCATGATGTGCACTAGTGAACATGTTTTCTTATCCTGACCTTAGCATGTGTACTTTGTACATCCATACCTGCATGCATTAGTATGGTCAGGAAAGTTCTGGAATTTGGCTTTTTGCTTGGATTAGATTTTTCATTTTGCAAACAGATTATTTTCTTTTCTGTCTCCTCTCCTGAATACTCTGTGATTTCCACATCGTTTGATGCAGTTTGTCTCACTGATTGCAGCACTTTGCTCTTAATCATGCAGGAATATCTTTCACATGGGATTTACCCAACAGCCCTTGTGCACATTCCTAGGATCATTCATGTCTAAATTAAGTTCAGAAGTATATCCACATAGACAACACATGAGTGAGTAGTTTGCAATGACATATATCACAAGTGTTTGCACCAGTTTGACTCTTTTTCAATTTGGCGTACTCCATGCTACTCTAGAGGCATAAGTCAGAAAACAGTCCTTCGTAACACAGACCCTTTGTTCATGTGATGCAGCGGTTCTCCGGAAATAATTTCTAAAACCATGTCACCTTTCCCTGAAGTACAAAATCATACATTTACTTGACAGTGGTGCCCATAACACTGCGAGTCACTCATAAACACTTACATCCTACTCCATGGATCGGTGAAATTCAAAGGAGAGCTGCTGTTTCACAGTGGAGTGTCTAAAACTAAAACCCGATATTTATACTATTTACACCTGCAGTTTAAAAGAGATTTACCATGGTTTTTTGATTAGAAAAACATTTATTTAGACACGCCACCTTTAAGGTTGATGGATCTGCTAGTAAAAAAGTAGGCGCAGGAAAACTCAAGACCAGCTTAATTCTCCATTTATCTAAATTTTATTAAAAGCAAATTTAGCATGTCTAAAATGAATTCACTTTATTTATTTCGTTATTCAAAAATCGACATTTTAAAAAGGAAAGTAAAGATTTTATTTCAAGCAGTTAATTCCATGTATTTAGGAAAATTCAGAAATATACATTTTATGGAGATTTCAGAAGTGCAAGTATTAGCAAAAGACAGTTAGTTCCCAAAATTCATTCTTTCTCCCTATTTCCATAACTAATAAACTTACCTAAAGTTCAAATCTCACTCAGAAAAATAGAAAATTATTCACAGTCTTATCTCTCAGGAAAATCAGCATACAGACAGCATCTCGGGAGGAAATCGAAAAGGAGTTTTTTCCTCACTAAAATCAGCACTTTTTATACCTTTTTCACTAGCTCTATCTATCGAAAAGTGTAACTTTCAACATAAATTCGAGTTCTGATTGGACAGTTTTGGGGTGGATAAGCATCCCTCATCATTACATTATTCAGTCCGTTTCTGTCAGCTAGATTTTAAATGGGTCATTGTTTTGGGCCTCGTCCGGCCTAGTCCTGTTCTCACTTGGCAACTTTGCCTGACTTTTTCACGTTCAGAACCATTGTGCTCATCTTTTGGCCGCCATCTGGACTTCCAGGCCACGCCGTCTTTGAACCTCATTCACTCCAAGTACAAGCATCTCGCATTCGAACTCGGAATCGGGCTTGCGCAGGCCCAGTTCAGTTTCTTTTCGCAGTTTAACAGGACAGCCATTTTCTTGGTAGGCCTCACGGGCCAAAATGGGAACTATCATAGAAACAAACACAAACGGATGTTAATTTTTGAAATTTAGCCCATATGTTTACCGTCCCCCTTACTAAGTTTTTCCCTGTTAGCAGTTACCTAGCGAAATAAGCAACATTTATGCGTAATATACTCACCTATCCTTTGTTTTTTGCCACAAATACGTAAACAAAAGCACATTTATGCTGCATTCTATTATTTGAAAAGCTGCTTATTAGTTTAGGACACAACAGAATCACATAGTCAGTTAATTATGATTGCAACATAAGCAAAATTAATTCCCACGTGTATTCGTGTAGGTGCATCTCTTATTCTAAGTTGATTAATTCCACACATCATTCCATTAGTTCATGTTATAGTTATGGAAGTGTGACTTTACAAGGGGTACACAACATTTTGTTTCTCCACCTTGCTCCATCACATGGACAGTATTCCCTTCATGTAAAGAGAGGCATATTTACAAGATGTTATCAAATACAGACCTGCAGAAAGAACTGCTGCTTCTGGGGAGGCTCCCTCCATTTTTGCAAGACTACTGTCACTTTTACTTGGTGTGCCCTGGGTCCCTGCCAATCAGGTTCACAGGTCCTGTGTTCTTTCCCCAAAACTAAACCCAATTGGCATCTCTGGCCACAGTCCAGTCCCTGGTAAATGTCCAGTATTTATAAAGCACAAATAATTACCCGAAGGTGTCCTGGTGCTGGGGGCCACCAGGAAGATTAAGCAAGCTATTGCCCAGAGTTAAATGGTGATGGGCTGAACTGCCACCGGCGCCGGTGATCCAACAGTGACCCCGGGTTCCGGAGTCAGTCGCCCTGGCCGCTGCGCAACACCTCAGCCACAAAAATGGTAAATGGTACCACAGGTACCCAGGGCACTTTGACCAGAGAAGGCCTCTAAGGGATGCAACACTGGATCACTTCCTCGTCATACGGACTGCACGGCGGACACGGACGCTACCTCGTCGTGCTTCTAAGGGCATCATCCTGCTCTCTTTCTGATTTTTTAAGTTGCCGATCGACAGACGGCTTGTTTAAAGGGATACCGTAATGGTTGGTTGAAAGCTTTATTCGATATGCAAAGACATCTTACAAGCATAACATACATTATAAAAACAACATTACAAAAAGTACAGGTATGTCATACGTTTTAAGAAAGTAAAATTGTAGGGGTCCCCCTAGAATAAATTAGCTAAAAAGGGATTAAACCGAAATAGACAATCTATTGCAATGAATCAACCAGGAACGTTTTAAAAATTTGGAGACACCACAGACTATAAGAGGGGAGGTATCAGTCAATAAAATTCGGAGAGCCACCGAATGCATGCGTGTTCCCAGGCGTTTGAAGAGGGGTTTCAACCAGTATGTCCTTGGGTGGATATAGTCTGGACACTCAAAAAGTACATGTGCCACCGTCTCAGGCCTGGCTGGGCAGCGTGCGCAAAAGGGGGATAAATGAGCATGGGACTTCCACTTAGATACAGTTGCCCCTAGCGGGAGAGTGCCAACTCTGAACTTGAAGTAAAGGGCCCTATCCGCTGGCATAGGGATTAGGTCCATGTAGGGTTCGTATAATACCACATCCTTTACTCTAAGGAACGCTGCAGTCGAATTGCAGTGATGTGGATTCCCAATTAGTTGGCAAGAGACCCAGTCCCAATATAGTTTTTTGAGGACTGCCTTTGGAGGAGCAGATTTTGTGGACCAGCAATCTCCCAGGCCCAATTCCCCCAAAAGATTGTTTGTGTCCCTCAGCCACTTGATCTTATTCCAGCCCCCCAGGGATACCCTCACCTCTCCGTGTTATCTGTAAATCCCAGATCGAATCTCGATAGGCATCAGTCCTTCATTTGCCGATCAACAGGCGTTTCACTCGAAAAAGAAATCTCCCCTCTTCCACGGGATTTTATATCCATTTACAAGATCGTGTCAACTTAAGGAATATCTCTGACGTGGTGACCTACACATCTACTGATCATCCAATAAATTGATCGTCTCCTTAACATATACGGTCTAGGAGATTCTTCTGATAACAATATCAACACGTTATCCTGAAGAAGGCGTCCTTACGCCGAAACGCGCGTCGATTTGCACTCGCCACAGTGTTATTTTTTATCAATTAAATGATCTTCATTTTTAGATGTATAAATAGTATTGAAATATATGTTTTTTTAATTTTTATGTCTACTTTGTATGTTTATGAATATGCCATGTATCTGTATGATTTTTAACTGTCTACATTAAAGTTCTGACTATTTTTAATTTTCTTTGCCCACCTTTAGTTTTTACTGTCATTTGATAATACTTGTTTTGCCATTGTTATTGACTGCCTAGGGTGTTCACTCACACATTGCAACACTTATTGTGCCACCCTTAGAGGCCCTGTACCTTTACACACACACAGCCTTTGAAGGCTGTGTGTTTTGGTACAGAACAAAGTGAAGACTCAACATAACTCACATCTCTGTGTACCATGCCTACAATCCACTGACCTGGCATATATCAGTTACCTCTCTAGCTGGGTGCACTATACCAGTGGTGAAGGTACAGGTGCATGAGCCCTGTACCCCTAAAGTGTCTAGGTCCATTCTTAGACATTGTAAGGGCAGTGCTGGCATTAAGGATATATGGTGCTGGGAAATTGTCATCATGAACTCAACAGCACCATAACGGCTACACTGGAAACTGAGAAGTTTGGTATAAAACTCCTTAGCACATTAAACCCACACTGGTGCCAGTGAGGATTTAATGAAATGCACACAGAGGGCATCTCAGAGATGCCCCCTAAAAACGAACCCAACTCTAGTGTCCCGACTGGGTGTCTTCCTAGGCTGCTATCAACAAACATGTTTCAGGACCCCTGGGTCAAGAGCCTGCTGCTCGTGGGGGCCTGAAACAATACAAATCTTGGGATGAGTTGCCAAGGCTCTTCCCCCAGGATGGGGAAAGTTCATGAAGGGGACGCTTCAAAGGCATGCCGCCTTTGTGGTCCTCGATGGTTCTACCCCACACTTTGAGTGGGGGAACCGTCGGGAAAAACAAGTGAGGAGGAGAGGTGTGCCGAACTCTGCCAACTCCACCCCTCAGGTGGGGGAGGCGAGGTAAAGCACTACTCTGTGTCCCTACTATCTTGAGGATGGGGGGGCGAACCGACAGGCTCCTGCCCCCCTCCCAGTGGAGGGTGGCACAATAGGGAGTGTACCCACCCAGGGAAGTAACCCATTGGTCCCTGCCCTCTACCTACCTGTAAAGCCCCTAATTCTAGTATTTAGGGGCACCCTGAACCTTGCTTCCCCAGATCCAGAAACAACAAGAAGAAAAGAAGAAGGGCAGTGCAGCCGACTAACAAGAGGAAGACACCAACAGACTTGGCCCCATCCCTACAAGCCTATCTCCCCTCAAACCTGCTCCTGCAAAATCCTGTTGTGTCCTGCAACCAGCAACTTCTAAAACCCCGGAGCACCTGCCTGCCTTCACTTCCACAGACTGCTACTCCTGTTTAACAGCGGATTTATTCAACTGCACACTCTGGCAGCAACCAGAGACTGTGAATTCAGCCCACTCTGCATCAGACGAACCCGGCCTAAGGTCGAGTGGAAAAACCCCAAGAGAAGGTCACACCGGTGATCCTGACGTGAGACCCAGTGACTCCTCACCTGCCTCAAGCCTCCAGCCGACACCTGCAGTCTAAGTCCAGAAGACCCCCTAAACCACAACCAGGAGCAACTCGACCCCAAAAGGCATCCCTGCTCCCGACGCCCCATGGCCTTGTGTGCCCAAACCAACGGTGTCTAACCAACTCTTAACTTCCCAACTTACCTCTCGAAGAAGTGGCTGCACCCAGAAGTCCTTCGTCTCCCTGCCTGCAGTGCTTTTGCAAACAGGAAGTTCTCCATCAAAAACAACAGAGCGCCCGACGTCAAAACAGCACTCTTCACCCAGCTGCCTCAGTGCAGCTGAGGGTGCACCTTTTGTGCTACTTTGTTTCCCCATTTGCCCTGACCTAAAGCGTAGGAGCTTTGCTCCTACAACCCAGTGGCCTGATTGCCAGCAGCCACCAACCGGAAGCCCCCCTGTCCCCCGTTGGATAACATTGGGCCTCAACACTCTGCACCTGACCGCCCTAGTACCGCTGAGGGTGTAACAAGAGTGCATCACTGTCGCTAGAGGACCCCTGAGTCTAACCCCAGAACCTTAACTCTCACAGTCTTACCTGTGAACCGATAACCTGTTTTTCCTCCATAGGATAACATTGACAATTTTCTTTGAAAATTTTTGAAATCTACAAATAACCTTTAAAAAACGCACAAATAACCAACACGTATTTACTCACCTGTTTGCAGGAAATGTCCCAGTGCTGAATCTAGGTATCCAACTCTGAGTTAGAAAAGTAATGCAAAAAGTAACTTACCTGTAATTTACTGAAAAAGCATATTCATTTCAATGTACTTTATTTTCTGTATTGCAACCTACTGCATCCCCTGTAAATCAAATTACAATTTCTATTACACTTTCAAACTATTCTACAATCAGCAACGTACTACTGTAAAGTATTTAATGCTTACCTGTGCCAGGCTTGCTTGGTTCAAAAAACAAAACAACAGTATATTTATGCAAAAGCAATTGGTCTAGTGCTTAGTCCTTGACTGTGTGAATTTATTTGCTGACTGAGTGTGCACATGAAATGATTAACTCTGTCTTCTGATTATACCTTACTGCTTGACCACTCTATGTTACTGAGGTGAAAGGGAGTTCTGAGATTTGGCGCTGGCCACAGAGATCACTCTGCCTCCTAATCTGGGCATCTGCTGAGGAGGGGTGACCAGAAGGGATTGGCTCTCTGAGCCAAAGCACTTGAATCTGTCAGCCAGAAAAGATGGGGTGTTTGCCGAGATGATCCTACAAACTAGGAGTAGTGGACGAGGAAAACAGTTTATTGACACTGGTAAAATCTTGTAGGATATGAAGACCACTTTCTTCACTCTTGGGAGTGAGAGCTGTGCTCTAACCTAGGATATTTTGGAAAGTACCATTACAAATAGTGCATTTAATTTTAAAATAGTTTGGTAACGTTGTGAAAAATTGATAGGTTTCAATACCAATTGATACTTGTGTTTTAGGACACTTTGCAATTTTCCATAAAACCCAGTTACCACACTTCTCAAGTTTCCCTCAAGTATCAATTGTTCACACTCAGCACACCAAGCTTTCACAGTGGCCTTGCTATACAGAATCTGTTAAGTCCATAATGTAACTAAAGGGAAATCCACTGGCAGAATTCACCATTTCTGAGTTCCTAACTAAGAAGTAAACTACCTTCCTCCTCACGGGTCATGGGCAGAGCTGTCAGGGACAGTCGCACTCTGTGAACTGCATAAAGTTAACTTTGAATTATGGGAAACAGAACCTGCTCCAGAATTCAGGGTGAAATGCGCTTTCTACTGTAGCCTTAATTTGTACAAGATATTAATATGAAATTGTTCCCCAATGTCTGCCGGTGTCGCACAGTAGCAAATGTTTTTCTTGGAGAACTAAGGCATACCATTTTCAAAGACGACATGTGAGTTCTGCCTAGCAGGCCTCAGAATACAACAGGGGGCGCAAAATATAAAATAGGCTTGGGGAAACAATCAATACATCTGGTGTTTCCCATTGTTTCAGTTGGCAGTTGTCATTGGTCTCCCTCAAATGCGTGGTATTTTTTTGGCAATTAATGCCCCCAGTATATCTTTCTATTATATAGAAAACTATCAAATGCCGAATTATGGATAGTGCCCTGAAGGTGTAACAAGCATATACACCCCCTTTGTCTTTGCCCGGGCACCATGGTACTACAGAAGCCGCCTCAGACACTTGTGCGGTTTTTCCTGTCACACTGATAGCGTTGGTACACATGTAGTGCCAGTACTATCTTGAGAGGGCATTCCCTCATTTGCATTGAGGCGTGGCTCAATGCAAATGAGGGAATCACTATGTCTCTGCGCCCCTAACCCTATTATGTAAGCGAGAGTGTAGCAAACGAATATACCCTTAAGAGGAGCACTGACAGTGCTCCGCATAGAGGTGAAGCATTATCAGTGTGCCCCCTTTCCAGAGGGCAGCCTCTGAAGGGGGGAATACATCACCCTGTTGGTGCCTGCAACAATTCACAAATTGTAATACATTGGGAGTTGTATACCTAACCACCTGCATCTGCAACTTACACTATGTAGGAATGACGACAAGGAAAGCCAGTACAAGAATCTGTGAGCACCGCAGCAACATCCATTGCCACAGAGCAAGCACAAAAATGGCAGCTCATTTTAATGAAAAACAACACACTCCAAACGATCTCCGATGGGTGATCTTGGAACATTTGAAACCATGTGATAACATTGAACAAGCCCTACTACAGAAAGAACAAAGATGGGTGTTTAAATTGCAGACAGATAGCATGAGACTTAATGACAACATGCCATGGGGCCAATTCTTGAGATAACTATTAACCTTTGTGCTGATACAGATAATCAGTGGATACCACCTAAATGTTAATACCACGATGAGGTTAAAAAACCCAACGAATCCTACTGAAAATGCAAATACTCATAATTCATACGGTGTAAAAAGAGCTCAAACTAAGTGATGGGGCTCATTACTATAAACAGCTCCCTAATTCTAATTCTAAATTTTAACTGTATATAAGCAAAATTGTTTGTATTCCCCCTGTTTGTCGGACAAATTAGTTAAAAACTATAATAGACAGTAAATAAACATTAAAAACAACATCATGGACTCAAGATTGTATTACCAACTATGCCCAATCCAAAATGGCGCCCACCACAGAACCAGAGTTCGATCCCAGGCGTCTGATGTATTGTTAATTGGTTTTTTAATATAAATATAACCATATCAATGTTCACAATGATGCTTGAATTGTAAACATAAATGTACCACATAATCAACACGCAAACATTAAGTAAAACAATGGCGTCCATAATGTGTCAAAATTCTGAAGGACACCCGGTCTAGTCTCCGGGAAGCACGTTATCGCTGCACGATCACTTCCTGCAAATATTTAAAAACAATCCATCACGGGGTCTTAGTAAGATTCGAACTCCCGAGGGACAGATAGGCACAACGCAGGAGGGTTGCTGAGCTAATGTAAGTACTGCGCTCGCTTTGGGAACCCCCATGGAATTGGAAGTGTTACCGCATGCACTTTCCTCACGCACGCTTCATAAAAGCGTATGGGTGTTGTCAACTGAACCGCATCTAGTTTCTTACCGTCGTGGAATAGGAGGCTTAACCCGGTGCCCTTTCCACACACACGCCGCGTCAAAGGCAGAAGGGGGTTTGCCACCCGATCTCATTGTCACATTCAAAACTACCGGGGCTGTAATTTAAAATTGACTTTTTTGTTTACCGGAACGACTATTAAAACTGCTCCAAGCCATTTTTCCACAAAATTCATAGAGGAGAAACTTAGTTGGGGTAATTAATTACAGTTTTGCCACCAAACAAACTACCAGAAAATAAAAAAACGTGAAAAGATTTTTATATATTTGACAAACCTGATACCCTAACAAATCTCTGTGTAAAACTGGCAAACTATTGTTATTGTTTTCTGCTCCCACAGGGTATACAGGTCCCTCCACCCAGGCGGACCATGGGGCATATCACTGCTAATATCTAAGTATGTCCATCTACTGCCATCATACACTCATTGGGTTGAAATTACATGTTCTTTGTCAGTCTTTTGTCAATTTGTCTGTGTGCTACATGTGTGAGTGTGCTCAATATGTACGTATAAAGATTTTACACCCTATGACCAGGTACACAGATAAGAGTTACGGACTATCCACATTCTGTTCTTTTCCATTTTTTAGATGCACTTCTCCAATCACCTGGTCGGACCGGTATTTGGTGCCTGATATGTAGCGGGCCAATATTTACAGAATCGGTATATTTACCGATTCGGTAAAATACAGAATCGGTAAATTTAGTGAATCGGTAAATCTACATGTAGGTGGCACAGTAAACAGTGCCACAGGCCCTTCAGAATTCATTATTTACCATGACATACTATGTCATGGTAAATAACGAATTCCTGTGTTCATGCAAATCTGTGCATGTACACCTGTGCCATGAGGCACACAGACATGCCCTAAGGGCATGTATGTGTGTCACATGGCATACAAGCCAGAATCATGGGTGCAACAGGGTGTCAAAGTGACACCCTGTCCCCCTTGCAAAATCAATAATTTTACTGAATCGGTATTTACAGATTCGGCAATTGACATTGATTCCTATGGGCCTCCAGGCCGTAGATGCTTGGGAAGCCCCAACGATGAAGCATGTCACCTAGGGGCAACCTCTGGTGAGTGAGGGAACCCAATTGGGAAGACCTGCCATTTTCCTTTTATTTTTTTGACATGCTAGATTCTTACAATCCATTCATTATGGGTCACAATGTGAGGTTCCGTGACGGTTCCGTGACAATTTGAACCCGTGTTTTCAAGTTTGTCGGAAATACATAATATTGGTATCAGTGAACCGCAAATGATCCATTTAGTATATCCTGGTGTTTTCGCTACGCTACAAGCAAGAGCACTCCTTCTATTGACATATTTCCGATCTACCCACGGCATCCATCTTAGATCATGGCCGCCATTTTGTGTTTTCTTGCCCTCACATATGCAATAGCCTCTGATCACTTCATTTCGATTAAGGACACGTAACCTTAGCCGGAGATTCACCTCTTTCATGACACGTGCACCTTAAACCAGATCACGCTGTAGCTGCATGACTCGACAAAGGCTGCCTCCTCTGCCCGAGGCCAGCCCTGCCAAACTGGTCTTCGTGTCCATTGTACCTGATCATGATTAGGCGGCCGAAGCTGGTAGCCTTGCCCATTTACAACCCACAAACATCCCTAATCCCGCTTTCCTATCTTCCACACCTGGCTCGGTTTCTTTCTTTCTGAACCTTTATTAGGGGGAGGTAACGAACTTTACGATGAGGCGGTCCGGGTCCTGAATGCAATATTGACAGGGAATTGTGACAAACTAGTGGGAACCCCTCTCTTCGCAATGTTTGGCCTCAGATATTATCGACGGTTCCTGTGTAACGTCAAATATTTATTGTTTTAGACACAAAGGTTTTGGGAATGTTTTACATGTAAAGAATTCGCCCCCAGCTTAAAATTTAGTATATAAGGAGCAACCCACTTTGTACAAATTGAACAGGCTCCTGGTTACTGCCCGTGTGTAGTATCTATGACTTCTGTGTCCCTGCAGTAATAAACCTTTGGTCTTTGACGCCACCATCGAGAAGCCCGTGTTTCTGTTCATTTGTGCACCAAGGCAGGTGGAACTCCGGGGTCTTTGGGTGTTGTTCCCTGACACCTCTGGACGGAACCAAAAAGTCCAGAACTCCAATTGGCGCCCAACGTGGGGCGACGTCATTCGGTACCGGTCCAAAAGCCTGAAGAGTTCGAGAAGCTTCGTGTGAAGATTCCTGAGGGAGGCGCCCCACTTCATCGATCCCGGCATATCGCAAAAGTGGCCCGAAGTTCTCTTCCACGAGGGTTTCCCGTTCAGGACGGCTGCAGTGGGCCGTTGCCTTGACCGTCGCCCTGTCTTGGACCCGAGGTGCAGTCCTTAGTACAGCGAAACGTGACGGGTTTCTCCTTGGTGACGTCTTCAGTGACTCAGTTAAGTATTTAGTGATAGCTAGCTGGTTACTTTTGTGAGGATTGTTAAAAATTCTTGATCGGTTCTTGGTTTGGTTTGGTTTTGGCAGATTATCACTGGTTGTTTTAGTTACGATAATCTATTTGGTTTAGTTTGGGTATCGATACATCAGTTCGTTTTGGTAGGCCTAAGTTCTTGGTTCGAGTGCACATACTTGTTCTGTGTCTTGTTTGTTTTGTGTTCCGGACTGAAAATGGTAAGTCGGAAAATGTTGTCTTGTTTTAGTTGCAACAGTGACTCACGATTGGAGGACTCTTGTCTGGTTCCTCCGATTGGGACTCCCCTATATGATTTATATTGCAAGTATGGCGTGGGTCCTATATCTTATAATGAGATATGGGTCCGTTATTGTAAGAAGGATGGTGTCCTTAGTTGGCCACTGCATGGTAGTTTTGAACCAGAGATTCTCGACAACTTAGAAGCGAAATTGTTTAAGAAGAAAGCCCGGCCGGCAATGTTTGATTCTTTCCGTTATTGGCGAAAAGAATCCAAACAGAGAGAAATGAGAAGGTTGAAGAAAGAACAGAAAGAACAAGAAGAGTTAACTCTAGAGCAAGCGACTAAACAGTTGCAGGCTGACGAGTGTGAGAAGGCTATAGATGTAGCCATTAGAGAGCATAATCTAGCGATTGACAAGTGCTATCCTGCCTTGCCATCGAAAATGGCTAAGATACTGGAGGATTCCGAAAACGATCCTCTGCTATCTTATCTGTTAAGGTCACCTCCACCGTATGCACAAGGTGCTGCGGCTCCGCTTGTCCCGAATGTTCAATTGCTGGTTGCTGGACAACCTGGTGTTCCTGCACCTGTCCCCCAGAATCAAGCTCCTGTACCTCCTGTGATGAATGCGAATGTTCCTACAGCTCCTCCTCTTCCTACACTGCCAGCCTCTATACCTACTTCTGTACCTACTGCTCCACAAACTATTTTCCTCGATACTCCTACTGTTCCGTTATCTATTCCTACCTCTACTGCATTTTCTACGTCTGCGAGTGTGCTAACTCCACTTTCTGTTCGTCGAAGAATCACTGATTCTGTTACTAATATGCTGTCTCCTATATATAAAACTTTGATTAAGACTCCTACTCCTGACTCTGTACAGAGACGGAGTCAGCTTCCAAGTACTGAGGAACGGGGAGTTTTAGATTCTACGGCTCTCAGATGGATTTCGAAGGGTAGAAGATATAGTACGAGAGATGTGCTAGACACATTTATGCAGTGGGGGGAACCAACGCAACGGTACGTCTTTGATGAGATGTGCTCGTTGTTACGTGAGGAGATAGAAGAAGATGATGTCGAATCAGATTTGGAAGATTTAATTAGGGTTCAAAAAGAGTTTGCTGCTGGAATGATAGTGGGTGAGAATATAAAGGAAGCGATGGAACTTATTTTAAGTTTTAGGAATGATCCATCTCTTCGTTCACCGAGAGACTTAGAAAAAGGTAAAGTGAAGCTAAGTCGCCAATATCCTATGAGGGAGGTTCCTCCAATCTGGCGCGAAGCAATACAACGTGATGATAATGCAGGTATTGCAGCTGCTCCAGCACAGTTCCAACGAGTGTGGATACATATTCCATGGAAGCGAGCAGAAGTGTTAGCGGTGAAACAGGCCTTGCCAGATCCACGTAAGAATCCAGCCGGATATTACAAGGAATTAACACAGACAGTTGAGGCTTGTATAATGAACTTAGCCGACATCGATATGTTGTTTGGTAATGTAGTTCCGCAACCAGTGTGGGCTAAAATTCGTAGAGAGGATCATCAAGCTGCTTTAGGTGGTGATTGGGCAGCTATCACTGCAGCAGATGGTCAGCAAATAGGTGGTGCGAAACCCGAACCTCTAATTGCTAATCTGCCAGGTAGAATAATTGATCTAATGAAGACTCTGATGCCAGCATTGCGTGTAAATTGGGACAAGCTGTCAGCATGCAGGCAGAAGAAAGACGAAAGTGTCTCCGACTTCTTCACGAGGTTTGAAGAGACTTTTGTAGATCATAGTGGTCAGGATATGAGTACAGAAGGAGGACAGAGATTGTTTGTCGATAAATTTGTGCATAATTTGTTACCTGAATTATGCAATAAATTAAAGGACTCAGAAAGTGCGTGGGCTGTATCTACGACAGCGCAAATACTTGCAACTGCACAGTACTACGAAAATAGGGATAAAGAGGAAAAGGAAAAATCAGAGAAGAAAACGAAAGATTTAAAAACTAAAGTTCTTTTACAGCAGGCGTATCCGCCTCGCACGAATCAGACTAATACGCAGCAAGGTTCATACCAAAGGACAGATTATGGTTCATCAAGACCTCAATACCAGTGGAATCAGTGTGCGTACTGTAAGAAAGAGGGTCACTATAAAAATGAATGTCCGATCTTAGCGCAAAATAATGCAGCAGCAGCTCAGAGAGGTCGTGGTGGTTTTGTGCAGAATTCTAGAGGTCGAGGACGAGGTGCTATGCCTCCACAAACGAATGATCGTCCCTCCAATCACTTTGATCAACGAAATGGACAATCTACTCTGCAAAATAGATCTCAACAATATCTTGTTGAGGACTATAATGAAGTAGATGAGGGTTACCAGCAAAATGGGTACTAGGACAGCCATGGACAGAGAGAGGGAGTAGTATCAGTTCCAGTAGATCAGAGTGGGCCTTATGTCGCAGTAGCAACATCAGGTGTAGTCGAACCGTTTCTGTTGGATACTGGTGCCGCAAAAAGTTCTATCATTCATGCGAAACTCCCTGGCGCACCTTTGTCTGGCTCAACAAATGTTTCCGTAGGTTTTTCAGGCGCCCCTGTTTACAACCCGATATCTGGTCCTTTGTCTATTTCTGTTGGACCGTGCCAATTGAAAGCACCCCTGATTTTGACGACAGGTTGTAATGAAAACCTGCTTGGTTTAGATTTGTTAAAAAGACTATATGCGACATTGTACTGTTCTCCGGAAGGAGTACAGCTTACGTTGGGTAAAAATATCACCTCTCCGATGTACTTGTCAATGGACGCACTCCCGCTGGAGCTACGTTCACTCCCTGATTCTCTTTGGGCGACTGGTCCTAATGATGTAGGTCTCCTAGAAATTCCACCGTATGTAGTGACTTTGAAAGCAAATGTGAAATTTCCAAGAATTCCCCAATATAAAATATCGAGTGAAGGTGAGCGTGCACTTTTATTGATTGTGCAAGATTTGATTAAGAAAGGTGTGGTTGAAGAAACTAGAGGAAATGTCTGTAACAGCCCTGTATTACCGATTCTGAAGCGAACCAATCCTACAAAACCTCCAGTGTACAGGTTTGTCATAGACCTTAGAGAAGTTAATAAGATTGTAGTCCCGCAGTTTCCTGTAGTGCCAGACATTACTGCCTTGTTAACATTGATTCCTGCCACAGCCACATGGTTCTCAGTTATTGACCTAAAGAATGCCTTTTTCAGCATTCCGATAGCCGAAGAAAGTAGGGATATTTTCGGCTTCTGTCTAGGAGGTCGCAGTTTCAGATTTAAACGCGCTCCACAAGGCTATTGTGAAAGTCCATCCATTTATAGTCAAGCATTAAAAAGCCAGTTAGATTCTTTTGTCCTTCCTCCGGGTTCTGCCCTAGTACAGTACGTAGACGATCTTTTAGTGGCTGCCGATAACAAGGAAACTTGCAAAGCAGCTACAATTTCCCTATTGCATCATTTGTCTAATTTGAATCATAAGGTGTCACCTTCGAAAATGCAATACTGCTGCCAAGAAGTGACCTACCTAGGTCATCTCTTGTCAAAGGAGGGAAGGAAGTTGACCCCAGAAAGAATAAAAGCAATTACGCAGATGAGTGTTCCACGCACACAGAGAGAAGTACGTGCCTTTCTAGGTATTACCTCTTACTGTAGGCAGTGGATTCCAAATTTTTCTCTGTTAGCGAAACCATTGGTAGCTTTGACTGGGAAAAATGTTCCGAGTCCGGTGCCATGGTCTGATGAATGTCAAGAAAGTTTTACTGAATTACGAAAAGCATTGTGTTCAGCTCCTGTATTGGGTACACCTGATTACAGTAAGCCATTCACGCTCTACGTTCACGAAAGAGAAGGTTGCGCGTTGAGTGTTCTGACACAGAAGTTTGGTGATAAACAATGCCCTTGTGCGTATTTTTCATCAACATTAGATCCGGTAGCCAGAGCGTTACCTAGTTGTTTGAGAGCTACAGCGGCAGCTGCAGCTTCCATTCGACAATCTGCTGGTTTGGTGATGAACAATATGCTAGTGGTCATGGTTCCTCATGCAGTGGATACACTCATGAACCGAACGAAGACACAACACCTTACCAGTGCTAGATTATCAGGCTATGAGCTGACACTGTTAGCGAGTCATATTCAGATCAAAAGATGTAATGTATTGAATCCAGCAACATTGTTGCCGACTGATCAAGAGTCGAGTGAGTCCGAGCCACATGACTGCTATTTCAAAACGGAGGAAGAGACAAAAGGACGTATCGACTTGAAAGATACTCCGTTATCCGACCCAGATGGTACGCTGTATGTGGACGGGTCATGTTTTAAATTGGAGAATGGTGATGTGACTGCTGCTTACGCGGTAACGACTTTGAAGACGATTGTGGAGACTGCAAGAGTGAGTCAGAATTCTGCCCAAGCTGCAGAATTAATAGCTCTAACAAGAGCGTGTGTTTTAGCTGAGGGAAAGAGAGTGAATGTGTTTACAGATAGTCAGTACGCTTTTGGCGTGGCCCATAGTTTTGGCCGGTTGTGGAGAGAAAGAGGTTTCATTACGTCCCATGGGACTAAGATCCAACATGGTCAGCTAGTTAACGACTTGTTGGAATCTTTAACCCTGCCGACTGAAGTTGCGATTGTGAAGTGCAGTGCTCATAAAGCAATCACGGATGATGTTGGTCGTGGGAATGCTTTTGCTGATGAAATTGCTAAACAGACAGCTAGAGACACGATGAGCAGAATGTATGTTGCTACGTCTGCAAGATGGATTGCTGAGTCTGGAATGTGTGAAGACACTATGGAAAGTGTGAAAGAGATTCAGAAAGAAGCAACTGAGGAAGAGAAACGTGTATGGAGAGAAAGTACGGGCAAGTTGGACTCGAATGGATGTTGGATTGATTTGACAGAACAACAGCGTTGGATGTTGCCCGATGCGTATGTGCTTGCAGTAGTGACGATGGCGCATGGAGTAGCGCATATAAGTTCTAAAGGGATATGTAAGATGTTGGCTCCGGTCTGGAAGAATGAGGGAATCAGTAAGTGTGCAGAGAGAGTGGTGAAAAATTGTATGGTGTGCTTGATGCATAATCCTGGCAAGGGAACTCCAACTCCAGCTGGTCATTTCGCTCCTCCTTCCTGCCCCTTTGAAGTGATTCAGTTAGACTTCATTCACATGGAGCGCTGCAATAATTTAAAGTACGTCCTGGTGGTAGTCTGTGCTTTCTCCAGGTGGATAGAAGCATACCCACTAAAGGACAACACTGCTCTATCTACTGCTAAAATTCTTCTCAAGGAATTTTTCCCTAGGTATGGAATGCCACGGATTGTATGGTCAGATAACGGAAGTGAGTTTATAGGGAAGTTATGCAGAGTGTGTGTGCCGGTCTAGGATTGAAACAGAAATTTCACAGTGCAAACCATCCCCAGTCTGCTGGTTTAGTCGAGGGTTACAATGGCACCCTCAAGCTAAAAATAGCCAAAATACAAGCATCCACAGGTTTAGCCTGGCCAGACGCACTTCCTTTGGCCCTGTTATCAACGAGAGCAACAGTACATTCTAGAATAGGGCTTAGTCCATACGAGATTGTGTTTGGCCGCCCGGCAAATATCTGGGGTGTGCCAAGGCCTAAACAATTTTGCTCCATTGAATATCCTATGTTGATAGACTACCTTTACGACTTGACTGCTAAATTGAGTCTTATTCATCAACAGGTTTTCGATGCTTTGCCAAAACCTCCGGAGAGTCCAGGGCACCAGCTGAAACCGGGTGACTTCATTGTAATCAAGAACTTCGCGAGGACGAAGAACCTTCAGCCAAGATTTGTGGGGCCTTTTCAGATCTTACTGGCAACGAGGACAGCAGTTCGTGTAGCTGGCCGCAAACACTGGATTCACGCTTCTCATGTAAAGCGTGTTCCGTTGCCGCTCCCTTACGACGACTGGGTGAAAAAGGGAATTGGTGCCTCCGAATCTGAAAACACACCGAAGTTCATCTCTTTCAGCGATGCCGAATTGATTACTGACACTTTGAAACCTGACTCTCCTCCTAAAAAGACTCCTTTGAACATTGAACATTTGTCTCCAGCATCAGAAGAAACTTTGCTATCTGCAAACTTAAACTCTGCAACAGCTGCTAGTGATACACTATTTTCCGATCAGACAGTACCAGCGAAGCAGAGATACAACCTAAGAAGCCATAAAATGGACAAATAAAGCAGGCAACTACATATTGTGATTTTGATATATATTGAACTTTTGCCTTCAGCCAGGAAGTTTGCTATTGTTTATTGTTTTTAAAATTGCCTTGCCGTCTGGGTAGCCGTAGGGTCGTGGCTGTGTACCTAGTTTGAATTTGCAGGGGTCTGACACAAGGTCGATCTTTCTGTTGGTTCTGGGAACTCCCAGGGCTGATAGAGGCATTTTCATCTACGTACACATCATCAGTGGTCGCGAGTGGATTGTAGAAGATGGAGCTTCCTGCGCTGCAACGAGAAAATGTGATTTATGTTCGCAGAAACAGACTTAATAGAATTCTTCATAGCAAATGTTTTCTAATGCAATGTGCCATTACATTTTTGATTGTTTTAGCAACATTGGTGGGTGGAATCGTCTTTAGCATAAATTTGATTTTTGTGCCAGTTTCTACAGTACCTCCCCTTGATCCTGCTATTTCTACTGTTTCTTCTATACACTCTTTTCACTCGTTTCCAGAACATGAGCAAGCTCGACGCTCAGAATTCACCAACAACACTTTTGTACAGCTCTTGCACCAACACCAACTGGTAGTTAACACTACAGACTGCTGGGTGTGTGGCTTGATACCCCACACTATGGATAAAGGTATTCCATATCTGGTTTTGCCTTACAGCTATAATGGATCATTTCAGGCCTTCCAAACCATCTTTGCTTATGCCCTTGAAACCTATCCTCCACGTCCACCGCGTTCCACTAAATATAACTCTGCCAACAAAGCCTTAGTCCAGAGAATTATTGACATGGTCAAGGACGTCAATAATACTCCATCTTACCCTAGAGACGAGTTGCGAGTATATTTAAGTTGGAATACTTCAGAGTATCGCCTTAGTTTAGGAGAAAGCAAGCGTAAAAGCTCAACTCCAATCTGGGTCGTACCTCACCGAGGTCAGGTCTGTTTGCAAGGTAATGGGAGAAATCCGAGAGCTCAGCTAGGGAAGAGTGAGTGCGTAGAGACTTACGTGTTTCCGGCTAACTCTTCCCCTGCCTTTCTTACTGCTAGGGGCACCTACTTCATTTGTCGAGACAGAGCTTATACATGGTTACCTGCTGACTTTTCAGGATCATGTTATATTGCTCGATTGTTGCCTCCGACATACACTGCTTCACCTGATTACCACAGAACAAGAGTAGCGAGAGGTGTCTTCAGCAAGGAAGATACCGCTGGTCAGGAAGCTGGAGACTTCTTCAAAGGCTTCCTTCCGTTCTGGGGACCTATGGCCAATAGTAGAAACATACGTCAGCTAACACGGGTAGTTGAATCTACTATTACCGAAACTGCTGGTGCCCTTAGCAATCTGACAGCTGAGCTTCAGGCGGATAGGCTCATGACGTTGCAGAACCGTATGGTTCTAGACGTTATACTTGCAGATCGAGGTGGGGTATGCAGAATGATCCAATCGAGCTGCTGTGTCTTTATTCCTAATAATGCTCCAACAGTCTATGAGGCGATCTCTAAGTTGCACAAGATTTCAGACTCCATACATGTAGACAAGGGAAACTGGTCCTTCATGGAGTGGTTTTGGACTCTGATCTCAGCGTGGGGATGGAAGGTTCTGATGGTCATTGGTGTCATCTTAGTATTCCTATTCTCATGTTGTCTGATTATCCAGTGTGGTCCTGCTCTGTGTAGTCTTTGTGCTGCAACTTGTCTCAGAAAACCACCTGCGTTTGGAGAAAAGACACGAGAAAGGATGATGATACAACAGCATGTCACTGACCTGATGAGTATAGAACTAGATTCTGACATAGACTAAGTAATTGCCTATGTAAGGGCAAAAGGAGGGTCTGAGGTTCCGTGACGGTTCCGTGACAATTTGAACCCGTGTTTTCAAGTTTGTCGGAAATACATAATATTGGTATCAGTGAACCGCAAATGATCCATTTAGTATATCCTGGTGTTTTCGCTACGCTACAAGCAAGAGCACTCCTTCTATTGACATATTTCCGATCTACCCACGGCATCCATCTTAGATCATGGCCGCCATTTTGTGTTTTCTTGCCCTCACATATGCAATAGCCTCTGATCACTTCATTTCGATTAAGGACACGTAACCTTAGCCGGAGATTCACCTCTTTCATGACACGTGCACCTTAAACCAGATCACGCTGTAGCTGCATGACTCGACAAAGGCTGCCTCCGAGGCCAGCCCTGCCAAACTGGTCTTCGTGTCCATTGTACCTGATCATGATTAGGCGGCCGAAGCTGGTAGCCTTGCCCATTTACAACCCACAAACATCCCTAATCCCGCTTTCCTATCTTCCACACCTGGCTCGGTTTCTTTCTTTCTGAACCTTTATTAGGGGGAGGTAACGAACTTTACGATGAGGCGGTCCGGGTCCTGAATGCAATATTGACAGGGAATTGTGACAAACTAGTGGGAACCCCTCTCTTCGCAATGTTTGGCCTCAGATATTATCGACGGTTCCTGTGTAACGTCAAATATTTATTGTTTTAGACACAAAGGTTTTGGGAATGTTTTACATGTAAAGAATTCGCCCCCAGCTTAAAATTTAGTATATAAGGAGCAACCCACTTTGTACAAATTGAACAGGCTCCTGGTTACTGCCCGTGTGTAGTATCTATGACTTCTGTGTCCCTGCAGTAATAAACCTTTGGTCTTTGACGCCACCATCGAGAAGCCCGTGTTTCTGTTCATTTGTGCACCAAGGCAGGTGGAACTCCGGGGTCTTTGGGTGTTGTTCCCTGACACCTCTGGACGGAACCAAAAAGTCCAGAACTCCAAATGTTGTACCAGCATTAACAGCAGGGCACCTGGCATGCCCACACCCCTTCAGCTCCACTGCTCCACTGCCCAGGGCCAGCTGTCAGCATGTAGATGTCAGCAGGAGAATCACAGTGGGCCTCAGCATGATCCCGGCCCATCCAAGGCCAAAACACTTGTGTGAGGTATGACTCACTGCTATGTAGGGAGGGCTCAATCTGATAGGCGCAGAGGCCTACACAATTGCTGGAGTTTTGAGGCAGAAGGAGCATCTCTCAAAAGTTATATCATGCACCGTACAATCAGTGAGAAATTTGTAAAGCACACTAATCACCCTTAAGGGTTTCAAGGTGCGGGGGGTGCAGCTACTGCTTGAACAGCCAGGTCTTAAGACGTCTCTTAAAGGTCAGCAGGTCCGGGGTCTGTTGCAGATGGTATAGAGGGATTTCCATGTCTTGGTGACGAGGTAGGAAAAATATCTGCCGCCGGTGGTCGTCCTGTGGATTTGTGGAACAGTGCCAAGGGCAAGGTCAGCGGAGCGAAGCTGGCGGTTCAGGGTGTAGAAGGTGAGTCATTTAATGAGGTAGGCTGGACCAGCATTGTGGAGAGCTTTGTGAGTGTGAGTGAGGAGCTTGAAGGTGATTCTCTTGTTGACTGGGAGCAAGTGTAGGTCTCTAAGGTGGGTGTGATGTTGGTTCGGCGGGGTATGTTGAGGATTAGGCATGCAGAGGCATTCTGTATGCGTTGTAGTTTTTTCTGGAGTTTGGCCGTGGTTACTGCATAGAGGGCTTTGCTGTAGTCCAGTATGCTGCTGGTGAGGGCCTGGGTGACCGTCCTTCTGGTTATAGTGGGGATCCAGCTGTAGATCTTGTGAAGCATGCAGAAGGTGTTGAAGCAGAAGGAGGAGATGGCATTGACTTGCTGGATCATTGGGAACGATAAGTCCAGGATGAACCCCAGGTTGAGTGCATGGTTGGTGGGTGTCGGTGTGGCTCCCAGAGCAGCTGGCCACCAAGAGTCGTCCCAGGTGGAGGGGGTGGGGTCCAGGATGAGGACCTCGGTCTTGTCAGAGTTTAGCTTCAGTTGACTGTTCCTCATCCAGTCGGCGACTGCCTTCATTCCTTCGAGGAGGTTGGTTTTGACAGTGGCTGGGTCCTTGGTGAGTGAAAGCATCTGCTGGGTGTCGTCAGCAGAGGAGACATTGTTAATGTTGTGCGATTGGACGATGTTGGCGAGCGGTGCCATGTAGATGTTGAAAAGGGTCGGGCTGAGGGATGATCCTTGGGGCACGCTGCAGGTGATCTTGGTGGTGTTAGATCGATAGGGAGGGAGGTGGACCCTCTAGGTTCTGTGGGTGAGGAAGGAGGTGATCCAGTCTAGGGCTTTGTCGAGGATCCCTGTGTTGTGGAGGTGTGTGTATAGGGTGCGGTGGCAGATGGTGTCGAAGGTGGCCAAAGGTCCAGGAGGATGAGGGCCACTGTTTCACCATTGTCCAGCAGGTTCCTGATGTCGTCAGTGGCAGCGATGAGGGCTGTTTCGGTGCTGTGATTGCTGCAGAATCCGCATTGGGTTTGGGTCCAGGATGTTGTTCTCCTCAAGGAAGGGAGTCAGTTGTCTGTTGATGATGTTCTCCTTGACTTTTGCGGGGACGGGGAGCAGGGAGATGGGCTGGACATTCTTGAGGTCCTTTGGGTCTGCTGTTGGTTTCTTGAGTAGGACTTTGATCTCAGCATGCTTCCAGCTTTCTGGGAAGGTGGCAGTCTTGAAGGAGCTGTTGATGATCTTGCAGAGTTGGAGTGCAATGATATGGTTTGCTTTATTAAAGATGTGGTGAGGGCAGGGGTCCGAGGGTGAGCCGGAGTGGATGGTGTTCATGGTTTTGATGGTGACGTTGTTGTTGACTTGGGTCCAGGAAACCTGGAGGTTGGTGAGGCTGGGGGGTGGTGAGTCTGCGGTGTCTGTGGCTGTTGGGAAGGTCTGGGTGTTGTAGCTGTTGTGGATGTCTGCGATCTTGTGGTGAAAGAAGGTGGCTAGGGAGTTGCACAGGTCTTGCAATGGTGGGATTTTGTTGGAGCTGGAGCTGGGGTTGGAGAGTTTCTTCATGATGGTGAGGAGCTCTTTGCTGTTGTGTGCATTGTTGTTGATGCGTTCCTTGAAGGAGGTCCTTTTTGTGTCTGAAATGAGTTGGTGGTGCTTGCGGCTGGAGTTCTTCAGGGCTGCACGGTTTTCCACTGTCTGTTCGTGGCATCACTTTTTCTCTAGTCTTCGGCAAATGCACTTGGATTCCTGGAGGTCGGTGGTGAACCAGCTCACCTTTCTGTCAGTGCATCTGTTGGAGGTTTTTTTGATCAGGGCGAGGGTGTTGGCGCTGATGTCGATCCACTGTCTGAGGTTGCGGGCTGCTGTGTCGGAGTCGGGGGTGTCGGTTGGTTGGTCTCAGGCGAGGGTGGTGATGAGCTGGTCTACAGTGAGCAATTGAGGCCTCTCACCATATACAGCCTGCTAACTAGCAGAAAGTTGATCCTGTGCCTCGTTATGGAGAGGAGACGAGCCATGTGCAGCCACCAGACTTCGTGCAGCACATGGGTTGCTGTAGGATCGAGAATCAGGTGAGTTGAAGGTTGATTTACTGGATATTTGACAAGCTCTTCTCTAAGTGTCCAGCTTGGAAATGCTCCCAAGGTCTCAAAGTTAGCATGAGAGTCCTGGAATTGCCTTTGTTTTAATAGCAATGTATGAGATTATTTGAACTGTCAGCAGTATATTTGAATGTATAAACCATACTTGCTAATACTAATTGAGGCACATGGCATAGTATTGTTACTTTCGTACATGGGCTCAGTTCTGCTGCCCTCTTTTTACAGCTGTGAAACTGTGATCGATAAACCAAAACTGGGTATGGGTTTCCAGACAGTAAGGCCAAACCCTGCCTTAACTATTAATCCAAAACAAAATGCCAATACTGCCAAGTGATTTCAAATACACTTATTTTACACCGTGCATATGGACAAGACTGTATGCAAGAAGGAATTTATCTCATCAGACTAAATCAATTCAAATCTGCATTTTATTTGCACAATTCATCAATGTTGTTATTTTTTCAAAATATTTGTTCTTTTCAGAGAAGCTTTTTGAAGCACATTACAAATACACAATACAAAAGATAATCATGTCATAAATCACCTATATACACCATTCATACCAATAAGACATTGCAATCATACTGTGAACTCATTCAAACTCCTAACACTCTAAAAGGTAAAGAAACACACTTTTTGTACAATTATACACAATATATGGAAGAGAAACCATAGATATACAATTTCATATAAATCACTTTGATGTACAGATTTGTTCAATTCTCTTATGGTTTCCACGAGAGAAATGTGTTATCAAAGGGTCTACGCGTTTCGAACTCCAGGTTTAAGGAGTTCTCGTCAGGATCAATAGCTGCGAATGACAAACACATGGGGACCTGTATTAGTGTGTGACCTCTTAGTGCATAACCCATGCAGGTTTATGCACTAAGAGGTCACACACTAATACAGGTCCCCATGGTTTCTCTTCCATATATGGACTCTATCAGAAGTACTGACACTCTGCTGGACTGCTGCTCTTTGACCCTGCTGAGCAGAATTGAACTATGCTGTACAAACAAAGTGATCTCCAAGGGTTTGTTGGCTTGTCTCCTGTTGCTTGAGACCCAGGGCTATCTAAGTCTCTGCACCTGCTTCTATACCTGCTTTAGTGAAAGTGGACCCAGATACTTGCAGCAGAAAAATTGACCCACCTACAGCCTGCTTAGAGGAGAACCAGCGCATCAACTCTGTTGCGGGAGTAGAATCGACCATCGTACTAGGATCCAGCGCAATGCATCTACAAAATGACGCATTGGAACCATTCATCACAGGTGCAGCAGTATAGACAGATCAATACATTCCCTCAATTGTATGAAAAACCTGGGTGCACTTCATCAGAGCCACTGTCTCCAACTTCAGTGATTTGTTTTTGGAATCAACTCATTGCCACCACTGCGGGTTCCATGTTGGTGCATTGCTTGACTGCACCATGCATCGGGCTATTGCAACCAGAATCCATGTACTGTAGTCCCCAGGCCTGTGTGGCTCCTGTATCCGGCCACCGCCACTTGCGGTCAGCCTGAATAGTTGACTTTGCCCAGGTTCTGCTTGACTAGATAACTTTCAGAAGTGCGTATTGCTTCCAAGTGCTACAAACACTTTTATTCATAAAAAATTAATTTCTCTGCAGCGGACAGTCACAGCAAGCTCACTCTCCTCCCAAAAGAGAAACCTGACCTCTGAGATGCTGTAACAACTGAATGATCGGAATAGTTGTGTTCCCTTACCTTATCCAGGAGTCAGGTCTGCTTCACTGGATGTGCAAAATTAAAGTAGCACTCAGGGAACGGTTTCAGCATCCGTTGGATGCTCCGTCACCCCAGAGACAGCAGACCGATGACACCGATGGCCACCGAAGGGCGTTAGGCAGCAGAAAGAAGTGGACCCTCTGAAGCGCCCACCACCACCGAGTGGAGAAAAGGACGTTTCAGCAGCTGCAGCATCGCAGACTTCTGCCCAACAGCGGAGAAATCTGGGAAGGCAACCGGAGTCTCGTGGCAATGGCGGCGGTGGCAGCGTTGGCGAGCAGCGCAACATGAAGGAAAAGATCGGGGGCTCCGGCAAGGACAGCACTAATGTCAGTGCCTCAGTAAAGCAGACACCGAGAACGTCCAAGGACCTGAGAGATCCAGCACTGCGCCAACCAACCCTGAAAGAATTGTTTTCTTTTAAACCCCCGGAGGCTCTGTCAGGACGCGAGGCATCTCCGGCTGGAGACACCGGGAAAACGGTTGCCGGGCAACAGTCGCGGCAGGAGCAGGGGCAGAACAAGCAAACTACCGGGACGCCAGCTCAAGCAGCGGAGGCTCCGTCGATGGAAAAGCACAGGACAGTTGGGGCTGAAAACCATGAAGGCTTCAATCAGCAAAATCCAAGTAAGGGGGCAAATATAACATCAGCAGTTGTCAAATTCAGGCAAACCACTCTGAGGGTGTAACTGGTGATCCCTTGAAAGAACCACATTCAGAGGGTAGCGACCAGTCGATTAAAGGGGCTACTGGCGGGACCGCTTTGGAGGAGGGGGATGGCAGCAATGCCCCAGTCGTTGACAGAGGGGGGATCCCTGGAACCCCTGAAGGTGACTGCTTTTTTTCTTTAAATGAAGACTCTGACTCTTATCTTTCAAGTGAGGAGGGAGATGAGAGCTTGTCTATAAGTACAGACTCTGAATCTGCAAGAAAGTCTTCAGTCCAGAAAGCCCTGTCAGGTCATAAGAACTTCCAGAAAATACGTAAAAAATTTAACCCCTCAAATAGCCCATTAACACAAAGCTCAAATACAAAATTATGCTCGGACTACTGGGCAACCTCTCTTCTATACCACGAGGAAGCCAAAGGGAGTCTGCAAACGGAGGGCGAGAAAGGGGGGAGTCCGCCTCAAACCACTTCACTGGACCTTGTATATACGACCCTGAAGCAGATGCAATCTGAGGCTCGATCAGAGAGTCGGCGTGCCAAACTGACTGCTAAAAAGATACAGAGCTTCATGAGGAAAATGAACAAGCTATACGAAGAGATGGCAGACAGGGTTTCCCATGTGGAAGAACGGATTGGCAGGCTAGAAGATGATGTGACCCGGTGGCGGGAATTTAAAGAAGCGCAAGAGAAAATGTCCACTGATATACAATTGAAACTTGAAGATTTTGAAAATCGTCAGCGACGAAACAATATAAGGCTTTTGGGGTGACGGAGGGTTTGGAAGGCCAGGACACAAGGGCATATGTAATTAAGCTACTAAAGGGGGCATTTCCGGATGTTACATCTTGGATCTGGGAGACCAAAGTTCAGAGGGCGCACCGCTTTCCGTTGGTTTAGAGGCAGAACTATGGGGCTGCACGAGACTCAAAACCCAGAGCAATCCTTGTATATATTGGTAACTTTTTGGCTAGGCAGGACATCATGGACAAGGCAAGAACATAGGCAAGACGTACATTTGAAGGGGTTACCTTCTTTGCGCGGCCAGATTTTTGCCATGCCACATTGGAGAGGAGGTGGAGGCTTAGACAGTTGATTTCACAATCAAAATTTGGGACACGAGGCATACTTACTTTACCCAGCAAGGCTCAAAACTATTGTGAGGGGGAATGTCAGGACGTTTACCTCTGAGTTGGCAGCGCAGCATTACATTAATGAGCTGAACGAGAAGAGGGGCGGATAACTAGAGTATGGTTCAGATGTATGGTATCTGGGTTGTCATACCCTGAGCTAGGTCAGGAGAATGAAGGTTAACGGGAGGGTCAAACGGGAGGAGGGGGGCTGTGACTACTGCACTCAACAGCCGTCACACATAGGTAATGTGTGACCTATTCGCCTGTAGGGGGGGTAGTGGGGTGGGAGGGAGGGACACGGTGCTGAAGGGAGGGGGGGCTGGGAAGGGGGAGCACACACAGTTTGCACAGCTTTCACAGTACGCACAATGCAGTATAATTGTCTCTTTTTCTCGTTTTATTATGTTTAATGAGTCATTTCTACTTGTAAGCAAGACATTTGATGTATTCTAATGACATGCAGAATTGCGTCGATTAACATTTGTGGACTTAATGATGTGAACAAAAGAGTTAGAGTTTCTGCACTTCTTAAAACACTTCGTTTAGACACGGTCTGCTTACAAGAAACGCACATAGAGCGGGCGAAGGGGTACCTCTTGGAGCAGCTGGGGTTATCACTATTGGCAAACACCAAGCAGGGGTCAAGAACCAGAGGAGTAGCAGTGTTGGGTAGAAGCAGGGATGTGGTTATTAATAGGAAAAAACAGGATCAATGGGGTAGGTGGGTGCTGTTGGAAATAAGCTACATAGGAGAGAAGCTTACGCTGGTCACAATTTATGGTTCTACTGATGATGGCCCCGATATTTTCTAATTTTTAGACACAGAATTGGCTCAGTGGCCGGAACCAATTGTCTGTTGCGGCGACTTTAATATTCATGACCTCGCTAGATCATAGCCCACTAGTCCTAACGATTAAAATAGGCCAGGCACAACAACGGGATACGCAGTGGACTTTTGAGAGAGCATTGTTGAAAGATGAGGCATATTTTAAATACATGGAGGTGTGGATTAGGAATTTCTGGGAAATAAACAGAGGAACAGCATCCTCAGGTATGGAGTGGGATGCTTTTAAAGCCGGAATCAGGGGAGACACACTGAGTTTTACATTGCATAAGCAGAAGAGGGAAAAAGTTAGGTCAGAGGAATTGAGTAAAAATCTGCTTAAGGCGGAAGAAGAGTTAACCTTAGATATCCAGCAACAACTCCCGTTGGAGCAACACTTAATTAAAATTGTGGCGCTAAAGCAGAAGCTTAGCAAAAAAGAGAAATTCCTTTCTGTGTATTTATCTTTCAGTTAGTGACCATGCGGCCTACACATTTGCGTCAATTCTTATTACTTTATGATTTAGGTAACTGTTAGGTTAACATTAGTACTCCACACTAGAATGTCATTTTTGTTTCTCTCAAAGATTTATTTTTATAGGTAAACATTTTTAAAAAAATCACATACAAATAGTACTGTTAAAAAGGGTGCTCTGTTACACTATTAACCACTTTCTAACAATTCCAAATTACGGTATCTATCGCAGAGTCAACCCTGATTAAAAATTTTTTTGTATACTTTTATCTGTTCAAATTAAACACACAATACAAACAATTTATATACGGTAAAAAGTCCCACTGTCGACGCGTTTCGGTGCGTTGGTTACATTTATTGCACCTTCCTCAGGACGGACGAAAATTAAAAACCATAAGTATGTTACTTCTTTTTGAAGTATAGGGATTGCAGTCCTTATGTTAATTTTCAGGACCGTTATATTTCCTTTGGCGTTTTTAGTCACTCACACCGTAGTCTTTATGGTCGTTAACTTTTCTTAAACTTTTCTTTGACCCTTTATGTATGGGTGTCTGTCGATGCAGGTACGTTTCTCAATATACACCGTTTAGGTTGGTTAATCTTGTTGTGCCGAGATCTTATGAATCTAATGCCGACACTCAGGCTGTACTTACTGTCACCCTCTCACATGGTTTCTTGATACCCATTGTGGATGTGGTGTTTTTTTAAATGCCTGAGATGCAGCACTTATTTCCTTTTCTTTTAATGCTGTTGGTCTCACTTTTGGGCGGGGAGACGTTTTCAATTCTATTCTCTCCCAACCTTCTCGACTCGACGTTCGGCGAACCTGCGTGTGACGGCTTCCTGCTTGGACTGCTCCGCCTCAGAATGTATTGCCAATAAACCCGCAGAGAATTACCTTACTAAGAAGGAAACTGCATATGAGTTAAGAGAGAGAGTGGGCCATATATTAGCCATCCGTGCTAGACAGAGACTAGTTTCATCTGATATTAAGGAGATCACTGATGGGACGGGCAATTTTGTTTCTGAACCAGATAAGGTGAGGGAAGTGTTTAGGCAATTCTACACGGATCTGTATACTCCAGATAGTGAAAGGGGTTCATCAGATATAGCGATGTACCTTAGAGACATCCAACCCCCGAGCTTGCCCGAGGAAGAGAAGGCGGCTCTAGATTTACCAATTCAGCTAAAGGAACTTATCTCAGCTCTGGGCAGCCTCCCTTAGGGTAAGGCTGCAGGCCCGGATCAGATCGCGGTAGAATTTTATAAAGTATTTCAAGGACTGTTGGTCTCTGATATGTTTAACATCATGATCCAGGGGGCGGACATCATAGTAATATTAAAGAAAGGGAAACTCCCGTTAGCAACGGGGTCATATAGACCAATCCCATTAATGAATGCCGACGCAAACATTTTCTCTAAAATATTAGCGGAACGACTAGCTAGGATCATCGAGAGCTTGGTAAGTCCATCACAGCATGGTTTTATCCCTGGCAAAGGTACTACTCAGCATGTCAGACAGGTAGTCACAATGTTTGATGCGGTGGGAGTCCCAGGAGACCCTATGGCAGCCTTGTTCCTAGACGCAGAAAAGGCGTTTGATAGGGTCTCCTGGGATTATATGTGGACAGCAATGAGGTGGTGTGGAATAGGGGAAGGCTACATAAAGGCTATTCAGACCTTGTATAGAGAACCAACAGCCAGGAACAGGGTTAATAGAGGGTATTCAATGGTGGGGTAGAGGTGGAAAATTGTTTTTTAAATTGCACTGATTTCGTATATTATAATAGGATGAGGTTCAAGACGGTTAGTGCCGCTGTCAAGATCTGGCCTGCCTTTTTGAATTTATTTTGCCTGGGTAGATATAATCGATACACGAGGTTGTTTATAAATAGATCCTTCCAGGAGGCGGTTTTCGCGGATTCAACTATGGCAGGTTGGGCTGATGAAGGGGTAATACAGATTGGTGATATTATGGACTTGGACGGGGTGGTACAGTTCACAGAATTAAAAAATAAATATGGTATAGACACTAGGATTTTTTTAAATACCTACAGGTTAGGAGCTTTTTGAATACTAAACAGGGTGGGTCTGCAGGGTTTGGTAGTAATGAAATTCTGGACGAAATAGGGAAAAGGGGTGACTGTACGATCCGTAGTTTCTATGTAAGCTTAGCAGCAGGGAAACCAGATGACATAGGTAAATACAGTACTAAATGGGCTGAGAAATTGAGCGTCGAAACACACTGGTTTCAGGAGTCATTAGACTTGGGTCGTGCAATTCTTTGTTCAGCCCCTTTGCAGGCACAGCACTACAAAACACTATATTCTCTATATTTTACCGCAGCTAGGATAGCAAAATGGGGCGGTACCTCGGGGATTAGCTGTCCTCGATGTAATTTCCCAGAAGCAGATATCGTATACATCTTTGCTACCTGCCCTCAATTATATACTCTTATTAGAGATATAGAGTTATTTTTAGATAGAGCAATAGGCCTTCAAATAACACTTACACCAACCTGGATATTATTGGGGATCAGCCCAGATTTCGACACCTCCCAGCGGGAATTTATGTTTTTTGCTATGGCAGTGTATAGATTAGGTATAGCCAGGGCTTGGCTGGATAAAAGACCCCCAGTATTACAAATATGGTTGTCAAACCTCTTGGCTGCTTATAACTTGGAAAAATCAATCTATGCACGAAAAGGTAGGAGAGGGAGGCAGCTTGGTTTGAGAATATGGGATCCTATTAGGATATGGAAAGAGGGTTTGGAGCTGTCCTGAGTATTTGGAATAATTGAACCCATTGCTGTTTATTGTATATACTAGCTCTTGTGTATTTTTCTTTTGTCTCTATTTTTAGCTATCTGTATCTTTTCTTTTTCTTTTTCAGTATAATAAGAATGTTTTTAGGTTAGAGTGCGCGATCCCTTTAGGATGAGTTTAAGTAACTTATATTATTGTAGTATATTGTAATGAAGTTCAATTGCAATGAATCTATACTGTATATAAGTATTTATGGTTTGGATATATTGTATAAAGCTGTGCTTTGATGTATAATTATTGAAAGAAAAGGTGAAAAAATCTTTTAATAAAAATAAATAAAAAGAAAAAATGTATTTCTCAATTTCTACCTATTGGGTTTTTGTTATTTTGATCTTGATTTATTCATAAAATTATAATATATTTTTTATAAACCAGTGTGGAGTCTTTTTGTGCTATTTTTGATGTGTTACTGTGTTTGTGTGTTGCACAAATACTTCACACATTGCCTCTTTAGATAGGCCTGTCCACCCTGTGTCAAGCTACCAAAGCGTGAGCACAGATTATCATTTAGGGTGAAGCAAGCTTACCCTGATTAGGACTGTGGGTTCTGCATGAACAGCCTGCATACAACTGACAACCAGAAAACCAATTTCTAACAAAAGTGTTTTTGGGATAATTCATTGTCATTCTTTTTGTGACCATTCATAGGTCTTATCCCTAGGGGTGCCATGATTTGGTGGCTCCCTTGCGCCTTCCTCTACTGCAACAGTTCAAACAAGTCTTCCACCCGAATGGATAATTAATTGGCGGTTTTGAAACATCAGCAGATTTCAGGAGCGCTTCGAGTGGAACAAGCAAAATCTAAAACCAGGCCTATTAAACCTGTTCTCATGGTATACGATGCAAAAGCCTTGGGCGCAGCCCTTTACGGGGCTGAAGTCTGGGGCTTTGAGAGGTTCGATACGCTCCAAAGATCTGAGAACAGGTTCCTGAGAGGGATAACTAGTCTTCCCCAAAGTACCCCATTAATACCGCTTGGCCTGGATTTAGGAAGAAGATCGCTTAGTGATCGTGCCAGACTAAGGCCTATCCTCTACTGGAGACGGTTGTGGACTACCCCAGAAATTATACACTATGCTGAGGGGTTTTCTGCCTTAGTTAAATCAGACGTCTTTCATAAAATTACATGGCTAAAAAAGCTTAGGGACACCCTTGCTGTGCTTGGTCTCTCCAAACTTTGGGAAAATCCCTCTGGGGAAGTGTTCCCCAGTAAAACAATTATAAAAGCTATATATTGGGACTACATTGACCAGAAGTCTTGGAGGAGTGTGACCTCAGAATCTATGGGGGGTAGGTTTATGGAATTCAAAATGAGGCCTGCACTAGAACAGTACTGGGACACTATAACTGTTCCGACAGATAGGAAATTATTTTTCCAGCTAAGGGCAGGCTCCCTCCCCCTGAAGTCATTGACGTCTAATTGGGGAACTAATAGTAGTTCATGTTGCCCGACATGTGGCGCCCCCAATGAAAGTATAGCACATTTTCTATTCATGTGCGAGGGCTATGTAAACCCAAGGAAATTGTGGTTGGCACCTGTTTGCAGGAACCTTGGTGTCTCAAGCGGTGTAGAGGGGCTGAGAATTATTTGTTCCTCAACCGAACTGCCTATAGTTGTAGGAACGGCAAAATACCTGGGGTGGGCTTGGTCTATAAGGCGGAGGGCTCTATCTTCGAATAGGCCTTGAACCTCGTTTTCTTGCTTGTATGAATTGCACTGCTAAATCCCGAGGGAGAGAATTATGAATTTTAGCTATAATATGTTGCTAAATGCCCGTAAGGAGTTCTGACTGTACAAATTTTGTTTATGGTTAATACTGTGGTCGACTTTGCCTTTTAACTCGCATTTAGCATTTTGTATATCATGAAAAAGCTTATATTAATTTGTGGTGAATATTTTATGTGTTTATACTGTGTATTTTAAGCTGTAAATTAAGTGTTACTGTATGTTTAGAGCTTTTTAAAAGTGTAATTTTACATGTTTGTGCTTTTATGAGTGTATAACTCGAATAAAGCTTTTTCAATCATAATTAACTGAGTGGATGTTCATCAGGCCACAGTCTCCACAGTTCCTCTTGTCATCTTTGCTTCCTGTCTGTGATTTCTCGCCATTGCCAGTTTTCGGTATTGAAGACACAATGAAAGTCCCAGTCATCCCAGGCGCTCTGAAGAGCTGGTAGACAGTTGGCATAAAAATAAAATTAATATATCAGTTCAACAGCAAGAACAAAAAAGAACTTAAACAAGGCTTACTGGTTTCAGAAGTAGATTGTGCTATGACAAGTCAGGGGGGGTGATCTGGAATCTGGTCCCACCCCTGGATGCTGCTGAAGAGTCACATCTTAGACTCTACAAGAAATGGGACAAGGGAAAGCACGCCCAACAATTCAAGGTAATGAAGGGAACCATAAAGGGAAAAACAACAAACAGCAAAGAACACAAAACAGGTACTAAAATAAGAATCAGAAAATCAGTGAAACCACACAACATGTCGCCAGACCCAGGATAAAATCACAGTGCTGGCTAAATAGGGGTCTACCCCTCGTTACCCAGAAATGACACCCAACCCTGATATTGAGCATAAGAGAATCCTTAATAGTTAAGAGTCTTGTATTCCCATCTTAGCTTCCATCAGCATGTTCTCCAATACCTCCAGCCCCCATGAGTCTGTTGTTTTGCCTAGATATTGACAGAATTTCAGAGGGGATACCACTTTCAGACTGCATCCATTGTCTACATCTTCATTGCGCTTGTTTTTTTGAGTGCCTCTTCAATTGTCAATTTAGGAAATATGAAGCCCACCTGCTTCTCCATTGTATTTGTGCTATCTTGTTTTTAGAATAATTTAATATATGACTGCCTATAGCTATGGACGAGTTGTGCCTGCATCCACTTATTTGTGTTCTTATCTGTGTAGGTGCTTGCTAAATTCACAAAGTCTTACATAGAAGTCATCAATAGCCCCCCCCCCTCCCCACCCCCCATCTGTTGGCATTTATTCTAGATTCACCTGTGATGGGCTTATCATATTGATGTTCACCTTTGGTGTTCAAGAGTTTGTGAAATAATATTGAGATCGTGTCACTTGTGTAGTGTTGCAGCAGTAACATTTTTTACTTCACCATCTGTTTCCTTGGTGACTTTGGAATTGTAGTTGAGCAGTGATACCTGTATATATACTCTGAGTGACCCCCTTGCTGGATTATTCTGCTTTCTTGAGTGGTGGGATGCCAAGTCTTTGTAATGGATGAAGTTGAACACTTTTCCTGGGGTTATTCAGTTGAAGGCTAGATTGGATGTTAGGCTTGACAGGGTCATACAGTGAGGCACCCTCTAATGGAACATTCATACTACTTGGTCTCCTATATTTCTATGATGGGTCTAGTTGTGCATGGCAAGATATTTTTTGCACGGCTCTACTGGGTGGCCCACTACTCACCTGAAGGATGTTTTTTATCTTGCTTGGAACTGGTTAGTAGGGTTAGCCAAAGGCAAGCTGCGTGTTGTGTGAGGTATGCTTGTTTGTTTGCCTTGAACATGCGTGTGGAAATGCTCTGCAGTTGTGTTGTGGTCAGGTACCTCTCATTGCCAACATAGTATTTTGAGGCTCAGCATGCCGGAGAAGTTGCTGTGTGGACTTATCCTTTTGAGGCAGGCAAATGTGCAGGGCATGATGTACTCATTTCATCTTCGCTGTCCTGGTTTTGCTAAGCTTTGCACAACAGAATCGACAGACATTCTCTAGTCGTCACACAGTGTTTGAGCCCATGTACACAAATGACCATTGATTTATTCCATACCATCGAGCTCAGTATCAAGGTGATTGCATACATGCAGATTTGACTTATTTAGCCTCTTTACCAAATGCTTGGAAAAATGCAACTGTCCTCCCATTGCTGAAGAAACCCTCTGTGGACCCTTCAACACTCGCCGACCAACCGACCAATCCCCCTACTATCATTCCCATCCAAAGTCTTAGAAAAAAACATTTACAGACACCTCACTAAATACCTCAATGACCACCACCACTTCAACACCACTCAGTGTGGATTCAGTCCCAACCAAAACACAGAAACTGCCCACAGTGCTCAACGGACGACATCCACGTGACTCGAGACAGAGAAGACATGGCGGCCCGCATTCTCTTGGACCTCTCTGCAGCTGTTGAGACTGTCTCCCACCCCATCCTCATCCAATGCCTTCACAACATTGGAATCGAAGGACAAGCACTCTGATGGATTTGCTCCTTCCTGTCTGGGAGAATCTAGTCAGTCAGCCTGGCAGTGAAGAACTCAAGGAAACTCCCTGAGCCAGACCCTCTTCAAGTCAGACATGATCCCTCTAGTTAGCACCATTTGCTCTCATGACATCCTTTCCTATGCCGATGAGACTCAGCTCAATCTCTTCCTCATAAACAAGAAGTCCAGTACCCGGATCAAACTCATTTCCTGCATGATTGAAATCTACTGGGTGAAGATCAACTCTCTAAAGCTGACACCATTAAGACTGAAATTGTGATCTTCGGGAATAGCATCTCACCGTTGGACTGTCCCTGGTAGCCAACAGAGCTAGGACGGACACCCTCTCCCCACAACCCAGCCTAGAACCTCAGTATCATCGGGAGCAGCAAGCTGCACATGACCATCTAAGTCAGGCAGTTACAGCTGCATGCTTCCATACCCTGAAGAGGCTGAGGAAGACTTTCAAATGGCTCCCAATCAGCAACCAGAAAACAGTCAATTTGGTCACAAGTAAGCTGGATAAACGGAACATCCTCTATGGTGGGGCTCAACAAAAAAATCACCAAAAGGCTGCAGACCATTCAGAATGACTGCCAGAATCCCTCTCAGCTTCCTCTCAACTCTCAACTTCCAATACTGCACTCATATCACACCACACCTGAAGTAGATCCACTTGCTCCCCATTCACAAAAGAGCACAATTTAGACTCCTGCCCACACTTTCAAATCTCTACAGAACACTGGTCCAGCGAACCTCACAATTGCATCGCTGCTTATTTGGACTTTTACCCACACACATCCCATGCATATAGAAAACCAAATCCTGCAGTCAAGCCTTCCCCTACATCTCTCCTAAAGAGTTAAATGACCCGCCACTACACATCAGAGCCTCCTCCTGACTTCTTGAATTCTGCAAGAAGCTGAAGACCTGCTTTTTTGAGTAGTCCCACTAGGCACTAGATGTGCACAGACTCACACCTGCTCAGCGTTAGGATACCCTCCGGTGGGATTCTGCGCTCTACAAATCTACACAAAATAACATAACACAGTAGGCAACCATAAGCTCCTGCCTTTTTAAAATCATCTTTATTATTGGCAATGTAAGCCTGAGTCACTATGGGAAAAGAAGTTTGTGAGCAAATAAAACATAACTTTTAATTTGGACCCAGATTAATGATTAATAAACTATGCCAACCATTACTTGTTTAACACACCTACACCATGAAGGTGGGCACGCCATAAATGGCAGCTTTATTATTCTTGAGACTGTTTCTCTACAACCACAGTAGTGAGTGAGGAAACTCCTCACACATTTCACCAAGCTGCTCTTGACTTAAAGTCTCCTTTTCCCTCATGACTGCATGTTTTACCCTGGCTCTTCTGACTATAGGCCTCCCGCCATCCTATTCTGATTACAGGCCCACTGCTCACTTCATATTAATACAAACAGGTCTCCCTACTTCTTCTTCTCACTGTTCTGTGTTACATAAAGAACTTCCGAAGGCAAAAGCTGCCTGCAGCCAAACTTAAAGTGAATGTGGGGTCAGGAGTACAGTGGATCGTCCAACAGCATTTGGCAGACGTCTCCCTTAACAATAGAGCTACAATGACTTAATCCACATGCACCATATCCCTGTAGCTTACAAATGAGAAAGGAACCTACCAGGTGCTCTACCACAAGCCAAAGGCAGAGAAACCCCAAGGGAAGTGCAATCCGTTTTGGTAATGCAGTGCTCTATGAAGGGGAGTGCAGTTTCAGGGAACAGTGGAAGCAACAGGAGAGACTGTGAAAAGAGGAAGGACGGTGAGACACACATGAGGGGGAGCAAACAGTAGCGGACACTGTCTGGGAGAGAGGGAGAAACAGGCCCAAGCAAGGTGCAAATGCACTGTAACAGCTGCCATCCTCAGGGCCGGTGCTAGGCATGTTATGTTATGTTATGTATGGGTTTTTGTTGAGCGCACATTTCACCTGAAGGCCTCAAAGCACTAGCCTGTCACAAGAAACAAAACGGGAGAGAAGAGGAGGAGTGACTGGGAAGGAGACAGTCTCAGAACAGTCAGATTTAGAGAGACTTACGAAACTTTCTGTGGTTGGTGTCAGTACTGAGATGAAGAGGGAGAGTGTTCCACAAGGTGGGAGCAAGACAAGAGAAAGATCTTCCACCGTTCCTGGCATTACAAATCTTGGGAAGGACGAGAAGATGTTTATTAGCATATCGGAGAGTTCTGGAGGGGGATACCTTTTCAGTTTATTAACAAGGTAGCGAGGGCCGTGACTATTGAGAGTTTTGTGAACTAGACCGTTAACCTTGAATGTTAAACAGGATGCGGGAGAACACCGCTGACCTCTCAGGCAAGGTTCGCCCTGGCATTCTGGGAAATGCCATCTCTTGTAGCTTGCTCCGATATTTTCGAGTATTTCGCCAAGGTTGCGCAGATAGTGCTGATCTCTAGACACGTGTTTCTGGTTTATTAACCGTCATCAGTAGAGAATACAGTCTTGTATTTTGGGGTTTGCTGAGTAGGCTGCCAAACATTATATCAGGTCTGGTAACTCTCACTGGCGCGCATGTGCTTCATCCACGAGCTCCTCAGCTCAATGACTTATGGGAGTACTTTAAATAGACGACAGGATGTGGGAGCACACCGCTGACCTCTCGGGCAAGGTTCGCCCCTGGCATTCTGGGAAATGCTGTCTCTTGCAGCTCGGTCCGATATTTTTGAGTATTTCGCCAAGGTTGTCGCAGATAGTGCTGATCTCTAGACACGTGTTTCTGGTTTATTAACCATCATCAGTGGAGAATACAGTCTTGTATTTTTGGGTTTGCTGAGTAAGCTGACGAGCTTTGGAGATGCACTTGTGTGTCTGTGAGTGGTACTGTCACCTGAAAGGAACTTGGCAGCATTTCCAGCAACCCCTGATGATTTCTCTTTGCTCTCTAATACTGCTGCTCTCTGCTATTGACAGGCTCAACCCAGAAACACGTGTCTAGAGATATACATCAATGTCTGCACCAATTTTGGTGAAAAACTCCAGCTACTTTTGAAGTAAGTTTGATCTGTGTACTGCATTTACCAGGATGCAAAGGGGCGAACTGTGCTGGGACTGTGAGGCAGTATGCTCCCAAACCCCTTTCTGTTTAAAAGGTTCCCCCGAGCCAGCAAGCTGGCGAGCTTTGGAGATGCACCAGTGTGCCTGTGAGCGGTACTGTGACCTGAGAGGAACTTGGCAGCATTTCCAGCAACCCCAGATGATTTTTCTTTGCTCTCTAATACTGCTGCTCTCTACTGATGATGGGCTCAACCCAGAAACACGTGTCTAGAGATATACAGCAATGTCTGCACCGACTTTGGTGAAAAACTCCAGATCATTTTGAAGTAAGTTTGAACTGTGTACTGCATTTACCAGGATGCAAAGGGGCGAACTGTGTTGGGACTGTGAGACAGTGTGCTCCCAACCCTCTTTCTAATCTTGAATGTTATACGTTTTCTGATGGGAAGTCAGTGTAGAGCTCTCAAACTGGGTGCTGAGGAAGAGCTGGGTGATAGATTTAATACTAGTATGTCAGCCGTGTTTTGAAGGACTTGGAGTTTTGTTAGGTGCTCTCTGTTGATGGAGGCCAAAATGGCTGCCATAATCCAGCTGGAGGATGATTAATCCTTGCACCCGAGGCATGTGGAATGATAGTGGGACCCATTTAAAGATCTTACGAGGGCTACTCATTAGTCCATAACTGACGCTGGCCACATGATTGACATGATCGGACATGGAGATTTGATTGTCGGTCAGCACTCCTAGGTTATGAACTGCCGACTTGGGTGAGAGACCTGTGCCTAGATTGGGAAACCACCAATCAGTTGACCACAGGGTTTGTGCTTTACCTAAAAGGATAATTTCGGTTTTAATGACATTAAGTTGCAAATGATTATTTAGCATCCAGCAGGATATGTCAGACATACACTGCCTTAACCAGAGTTTGGTGTCAGTGAGGTCTGGTCCAAGTGTAATTAGTTATGTTATGTTATGTTAAAATCAATTTATAAAGCGCTCGTACGCCCGTGGGCTTCATGGCGCTATAGGAAGTGTGAAGAATCCGAACAACATAACACTAAGCTAACAAAGGCTAATGGTAGGCTTGAGAGAACAACCAGGTTTTTAGTCCCTTACGGAAGGTGAGCAAATCCTTACTCTGCCTAATCGGTAAGGGGATGGAGTTCCAAAGTGAAGCAGAGTATCATCAGTGTACGATACTGTGTCAACACCGTGAGTTTTAATCATGTTGTCTTAGGGTGCCAAGTACATGTTGAAGAGTGTGGGGCCCTGGGGGACACCCTTGTCTATAAGTTGGCTGCTGGAGGCGAATTAGAACTTTGGAGGTTCGATCTGTCAGGTAGCTCCTGAGCCAGTTCAGTGCAGTGCCCCCAAAACCCATCTCCAGCTGACAATTCAAAAGAGTGCTGAGGGAGATGGTGTTGAAGGCAGCCAACTGGTCAAGAAGGACCAAGATGGCGGATTGTCTGGCGTCCAGAGAGAGTCTAATATTATCTACTATTTCCAGCAGGGCGGTTTCGGTGCAGCCATAGTTCGGGAGTGGTCGAGATTTTGAGGTTGAGTAAATTATTGGGGTTCTGGCTTCTGAAAGGATACTTTGTATCTGAGAAAACTAAGAGGCTCTGAGTGGGGATAGTATGAGTGATGATAGCGTGCATGTGCTTGGAATGACCAGCTCGGGGTAGGTATAGTATGTGTGTGATAGGAATGAGAGGCTCCGAATGGGTATCCTGTGTGTGTGATAGAACTGAGCAGCTCTGAGTGGGGATAAAGTGAGTGGGGATAGTGTGCCTGTGATACAACTGAGTGGCGTTGATTAGGGATAGTGTGTATGTGATAGGAATGAATGCCTGAGTGGGGATAGTATTAGTGGGTCTAGTGAGTGTATGTAAGAGGACTGAGTGGCTCTGAATGGTGATAGTCTTGATAGGAATAGCATGAGTGTGATAGGAGTGGGCGGCTCTGAGTGGGACCAGTATGAGTGGGGATAGTATACGCATGATAGCAGTGAGCTGCTTTGAGTGGGGATAGGCTGACTGTAGACTGCTGATAACATATCATTGAAGATAGTGTAAGGATCGGTTGGGCATTGCTCTCTGTGGGTGAGGCTAATGTGAGGGAGTGTAAGGTCTGCTGTGCATAAATGTGAGGAGTGTGGGGAAAAGGGTGGGTTTCATGTGAGTGGAGATGGCGTGAAAAATAATGACTCTAAGTAGAGAAGTGGTATTTTTTTGAGTAAACATAGTGTGGTGGCAAGGGGGGCGCTTGTGTACAGGGATCTCAGTAGGAATAGTGTGAGGAAAGAGGTGGTGCTGTGCCCTGACAAGGAGCAAACCCAATTAAAGAGTGTTTCTACCAATTCCCTCCAACCCTTCATCCCCTAGAAGCCACTTGATTCAGTAGGAAGTGAGCAGGTTAGCTCATATAGTTCTGGCTGAGCTGCCACGTCTTCTGCTGGCGTGACCTTTGACCTCATCTCAATCCTGCTGAAAGTGCTTATCCAAATACATTTTCTTGTAGGCACTGTCTGTAGTGAGACCTAAAAAGACATGCCCTTAGATTTGGTTTAGAACATTAGGTCTTCAAACTCTGAATTGTTATGACATGGAAGGGCATAGTTGCAACTGGTTATTGGGTTATCGAATATGCAAAAAGTGGATCCCAACTAGCTATGGAACTAGCTATGGAAAAGGTAACACTGCCTGCTGCTGGTCAGAGGGCAAGCTATGGCTAGAGGCAGGAGATAAGTGTAACCCTCATCTCCATGTGTTAGGTCCATTATGAGTTATACAAACAGAAGGGGGACACTCAGCTTGAGGGTCTGTGAACCCTATGACAGCTGAAATATCATGGGTACCTGCATCCCGTGTCTACTCCTTATACCAATCTGCTGCAAAATCTGACCTTGTGCATGTAGATATCATTGGGCTCTTGACAACATTTGGGATGATTTACTTACGTCTGTAAGACACTACTATGTTACTATTGATCTTTAACCTGGAATTACTGTTAGAGTGCAACTGCCTTGTGCTGATAACCCTATGCTGCACTTGTAAAGTTTAACGTTTATGAATACATTTAAAAACAAGAATCGGCACAACCAATCGTTTTGGCCTTTCAGATAGCTACAGTACTTCAAGTAATTGCAAGATGTCCTTATTGAGTCAGAGGCAATAGTTTGAAGTCTTTAACAAGGCATCAGCCATTCAGAACTTTACTGAATGTCCCTCTCAAGCCAGAAGCAACTGATTAACAATTCTCTTGTAAAGCTGGAATAACTCAAGTTGTTACTGGATGTCAATGTTGAGTCAGAAGCAATCGCGTCAAGGGTTCTTCCCAAAGTTGAGAGGGTGTGGCTTCATTAACAAATGTTCATATCCACTTTTGATAGTCTAATGAACTGTGCTTGTTTTCTATAGGGTTCTTAAATATGCTAATGCTGATATATGCTGATGAATCAAACTTTCAACTTTAAATAAATGTATTGTATACTATGGCACCCTTGAAAAGAGAGCTCCTTTTGTATAGGTTCTAATAATCAATGGTAAAGTCAAGTGCATAGCACAATATTTTTAACAAATCATTTTTTGAGTGGCACCATCTTTGTGTGCCAGTAAAATGCCAACTGCCTTATGCTATGGACTGTTAGTAAGAAGCTGAATGAAAATCAATAGGCGGAGAATTGGCTGCAGGCTAAAGGTTGTGTACAGTGGGGTTTGTCCACCCAAGAGAGGATGTGTGCAGATCCGGGATGCAGGCCAGGCTGTACAGCCATTGATAGCTTTGCCTTACATTGAAGTGTGAATCTCTTTCTGAGCAGGTGCTGTGGAAGGGGGCTCTCTGATACAAGTTTCGATTGCCCCCCTCATCCATTACACCATCCCAGCCTGTGAGTATTTCAATGAGATCACCTTTGCCTGCTTGAATGACAAGTGCACGGAGGAGGTGCAGAAATGGCTGAAGAATGAACCTGATGCACTGGATTATAGTCACGTGATAAAGTTGCTTTGTGAACTCCAGGGAAGCAGGTATGAATCCTACGCTGTATGAACCAGGTTGGTATTGATGGTGCTAAATATTCAGTGCAATAGGCTTGAAAATACCACAGTATATTTACGGCACTGAGTACCAGTCAAATGGTATTGGGTAATCCTTGGGTCATGTACTGCTTTCTGTATGGAGGAATGTTTAACATACGCTAGGACTGGGCAACAGCGCTTCATTTTTCAACATGTCTGATGGACCTGTGATGATTATTGCACTGGAACCTCTTGGCTGACAATCTGGATGTTTTTGTGAAATATGTTACTCAATAAGAGAGCACTCAAGTCAACTGGTGAAGAGAGTCATCCAAAGTAGTACTCCTTTCGACATGGGTGACTACTATCAGGTGTGTCACAGCTAATGTATGTTGGCATCTGATGTATGATATTGATGGGATACAGACCTAGTTATCTGCACCCCAAGTTGGAAAAGGCTGCTTACTGGCCCCTTCTACAGCTATGTAGTTTGTCATCACTGGAACCAATTTCTTCCGCTTGAATGTGCTGGAGTGTGTAAAACATTGTGTGGTGTACATGATACAGCTAGCTGTGGGCCACCAGTTTGTTTGTAGTCCTAAGATGCTTGGTTATGGTTGATTCTCTTTAAAAAATGTTAATCTCTTTAGTTAGCTGTCAGTCCTGTAAATACCTGTTTTTTCATTTCACCTCACTGATCCCTACGCAGCCAATTGAATCCAAGTTGTGATGTTTTGTGATGTGTCTGAATTACCTAATAACATGCTATACCTGTTCTCAGTGGGTGATTAGTTTTTCTGCACCTGCCACTGTTTGTGAATATGCACTGTTACTGTGAGTCAGCTGCTGAAGTCCACCTCCAGTGCATTCCATCATCACGAGGTTACTTCTTCGCTGGCACTGTGTCAATTGCTGAATTTCACTCTCAGTGGGTCCCTTCATTGCTCGCACTAAAAGCCAGCTGCTGATGTCCACCTGTAGTGGGTCTCATCTTCACTGGCACTGCACACCAGCTACTGAATGCACCTGCAGTAAATTCCGTCTTCACTATTACTCTGAGCCAGCCACTGAAGTCTACCTGCAGTAGGTTCTGTTTTCTCTGGCAATGTGAGCCCGCTGATGAATGCATCAGCAGTGAGTTCTGTCTTCACTGCCACTGTTAACCAGCTGCTGATGTCCACCTGCAGTGGCTTCTGTCTTTACTGGCACTGCACGTCAGCTGGTGGGCGGAATTTGCGTAATCGCGTTACGCAAATCTCCGCGAAACGGTAAAAATCTCCACGAACACGCAGAAATTCCGCAAACACACGGAATTGCTTGTTCACAATGCTTTTTTACTGTTCTCAATCGCTGTTTGCGTGCTCGGGGGGGGGGGAAATATCTTGCGAACACGCATTTGAGAACGCGAACAAGCAAAAAAAATTCGCGGAGACGCGGAAAGCGGAATTTTTGGGCAATTTTGCGTTCTCTACGGAACGCAAAATTACCTAAATTCCGCGAGTGGAACAGAATTTGCCACCCAGGCCTACTGAAGCCCACCTGGTGTGTATCACAACTTTGCTGGCACTGTGAGCCAGCTGCTGAAGTCAACCTGCAGTGGGTTCTGTCCTTGGTTTACGTTGCTATGACGTGTAGTCAGTTGAGGTCTAAGCTTTTACCTGATGATGCCTCTTGCCTTGGAGCTCCACATACCACCTCTGCTGGTGCATCTGTTCACATAATGGACTCAATGTAGGCAGCACCTGCTAATGTTACACACTCATTGCTTGCATTGTATTTGGGGCTCTAGACCCAGGACACACCATCATTATTTATTTTTATTTTTGTAGTTCATCACAAGATTGCTTTGTTATAATAATTATTTTAGATTTATCTGAGGTTTCCTTTTCCAATTTTAATGCTATTTTTTTATTTTCCTCAATAGGTGCTTTTTCTGCATAGTTTGCTAATCTGATCTTACATTCGTTTTCGCTATTCCTCTTTCTATTTCTATGCCAAGACCTTTTGATGGTGTAAGATTATAGAGGGCTTTCAGCCACCTCTCTTTATCCTTCAGGTTGTTGTGTGATTCACATTTTGCTTCTGTGCACTCAGCATTCTGATTGGAGCACTGGGTCAGCAACTGGATAACTTCACTGTGAGTGACGGCATTTTGCTTTCTTCCAGTGATCACATCCACTGTATGATAACTTTAGTCTTCCCTTTTTGTTTAGAGCCTGATGTGATAGCAGGACACTTCTGATGCACATTTCATCATTGTTACATCCCATCTCCTGCCAATGCTGTTGTAAAGACCTTTTGCAGTGTTTTTTTATTTTTCTGACTGCTGCTATTTGACAACACATCACATTGTGTCTATTTGAATCTGTTATTACGTTTTTTTCTGTGCTATCCTCTTCCATGATCATGACGGCTCCCGGCCGTCATGAGTCACGGTGGGCGTGTGCTCATGACAGCCGAGAGCCGTCTTGATCACGCCCGCTATCAGAATGTCAAGCACTGGGTGGAATTTATGCCACAGTGAAGAGGTTAAGTTAACTTCTTTGTACTTCTTTGTTTGTTTGTTTGTTTCTTTCTTTTTTCCTTTCTTTCTTCATCTTTTCTTTCTTGCTTCCTTCTTCTTTCCCTTCTCTCTTTCTCTCTTTCCTTTCTTTGTATGTTTGTTTCTTTGTTTCCTTCCTTTTTTTCCTCTATTTCTTCCTACCTCCCTCCTTTCCTTGTTTCCTTTCTCCCTCCTGTCTTTCTTCCTTTCTTTCTTCTTTCATTCCCTTTTCTTCTTTTTTCTTTTGTTCCTTATTTCTTTCTTTATCTTGTTCTCCTCCCGCCTTACCATGTTTCTTCTTTCTTTCTCTCTTTCTTTCTTTCTTTCTTTCTTTCCTTCTTTCTTTCTTTCTCTCTTTCTTTCGTTCTTTCTTTCTTTCTTTCTTTCTTTCTTTCTTTCTTTCTTTCTTTCTTTCTTTCTTTCCTTCTTTCTTTCTTCCTTTCTTTCTTTCTTTCTTTCTTTCTTTCTTTCTTTCTTTCTTTCTTTCTTTCTTTCTTTCTTTCTTTCTTTCTTTCCTTCTTTCTTTCTTTCCTTCTTTCTTTCTTTCTTTCTTTCTTTCTTTCTTTCTTTCTTTCTTTCTTTCCTTCTTTCTTTCTTCCTTTCTTTCTTTCTTTCTTTCTTTCTTTCTTTCTTTCTTTCTTTCTTTCTTTCTTTCTTTCTTTCTTTCTTTCTTTCTTTCTTTCTTTCCTTCTTTCTTTCTTTCCTCCTTTCTTCTTTCTTTCTTTCTTTCTTTCTTTCTTCCTTTCTTTCTTTCTTTCTTTTTCTCTTCTTTCTTTCTTTCTTTCTTTCTTTCTTTCTTTCTTTCTTTCTTTCTTTCCTTCTTTCTTTCTTTCTTTCTTTCTTTCTTTCTTTCTTTCTTTCTTTCTTTCTTTCTTTCTTTCCTTCTTTCTTTCTTTCTTTCGTTCTTTCTTTCTTTCTTTCTTTCTTTCTTTCTTTCTTTCTTTCTTTCTTTCTTTCTTCCTTTCTTCCTTTCTTTCTTTCTTCCTTTCTTTTTAGGTTACTAGTTACTTATAGGGGTTTCAGCCAGGCTTCGTCCATTAGTCTGTGGTTGGTGTCATTCACATTTTTCTTCCACTCACTCCAGTATGCATTGAGTGGTAATGTATCGACCCACTTCAGCCCATCGGCTGACTTCACTAAGGGTTAAGGAATGACGCCCTTTCACCAGGGACACACCCTCACACAAAAATAGTTCCATTTAGTGCCAGGGAGAAGTATGGTAATGTGTGTTTATTTTTAGACCCAAAAACGACAATAGAACAAAGTAAGAATTGCCAGAAGACTAGAAGAGAACCCCGGGCCAAATAGCTTTGACAATGCATGTTTTTTTAGGTGACTTCCGTCAGAAGAGGAATGCTCTTTTCAATAAAGTTACTTACCTCAGCATTACATTTAATGCTGTTGTAAGCACTCAGCTGGAATGGCGGTAGCACAGTATTTACCAGTCCTTCTATGCCTATTCAGATGCCGGCTAGGTGTTTCCCAACCAATGTGAGCAGTGCCTAGATGATGCCACGTGCAGTTACAAATTAACAATGAACAGAGACAACCCTTGATAATGCACAGTGATTCAGTGTACTGGTACTCTCTAAGGATGCAGAGAGGAAGAGTGCCCATACACTCTGATAATGCACAGTGATGCATGTTGTTACTACTGCTGCTTCAGCTACGCATAGCCCACATTTGACAGTTCCTGCAGGATCCTTCTTCTGATTTCAGAAACTAAGGTTACAACTTGGCATCTAGAGAAGTGTGAGATATTTAAAGTGTACAGCAGATGCCTCTTGAAACATTTTGTAACTCCTTGGGGCATATTTACATGAAAGTGGTGCAGTACTACAAGTAATTGTGCTACACTGAGCTGCGTCATTTCAAAATACAGGGGTGCACTATATTAGAAAGCATATTGCACATCCCTGTGCTCGTCTCTCTTTTGGCACTACACAAGCTGACTAGCGCCAGCGCACCATGGAGCAAGGACACGTTCTGCAGAAAAACAATCATTAATGGCATTTTAATCCTTCCATATGCTGCAGAATGCCTCACAGATAGAACAAGCAAAAAATGAGGAGAAATAAAAGTATTTCTCCTTGTTCCTCCACATTAACGCCTCCTAGTGAAAGGCGTTAGTTTTTGGCGCTGCCTTGGATTTAAAGACCTTTGTAATTCTGGAGCTGGATCAAAACCCCATGGGTGTTGCTGGGAATGCCCACAGCAACACCCATTGCACACTATTTTGCCACTGGGTTTTGCTAGTAGCCCAGAGCAGTGGGCTGGCTCGCTGACGCTGTGAGAGCATCTCTACAGATTCCCTGCACTGTGCCCCGCTGATTGCGAGCGGTCGACGCTTTCACGAAACGCTTTGTTTTTAACCCGTATTTTAATTGTAAACCTTCTGTTATGCAGGCAACTAATCCTTACACTTACTTTTAGAGGTGAGCTGCTGGCTTGGGGCTGTTTGTAACCGCGGGTTCCCAGCGGTAGCGGGCGCCATCTTTGCTTGGGCTTGTTTCACTGGAGTGTAGCCCTGACACTCCACCCTCGTTCCGCCCCTATTTAAACGGCCTCCATGTGTCAGCGCAGCGGACGCGATGAAGGCGCGCCGGAGTTGCGCCTGAGTTAAGCCCGTCTGCGCCCGTCCGCGGCAGGCTGGGGCACGGGGCATGTCACTCTGCCTCTCCCCTTACTTATACTCGCTCTTCCCTTATATCTGTTCACGACCCTGCCCTTCCCCCTCCCCAATCCTCTTCTAGGCTGGCACTATTCGGCCTGTTTACGGCCAGAAAATCCTTTCCCGAGATCACCTCTGTACTGCCTCTTACCAGTCCACCTGCCCTGGGTCTTAAGGCCTGTACCCCCTCACTAGCACGCTCCCCTAACCCTCCTTTGTCCGTGATGTATCTCAACACCCGGTCTCTGGTCCGCCATCAGTCAGAAATATTTTACCATTTGGGCTCGGAACAGCCCGACGTTTTGTTTCTGACCGAGACCTGGCTCACAGACGACTCATCCCCTGATATCCTGGCAGCCATTCCTCCAGGTTATTATATATTGCAAGTTAACCGCCCCTCTGCTAAAGCCGGCGGAGGGGTTGCAGCCATTATTAGACACCCCATCCGGTTCTCCCCAGTGCCCTCCCTCAGTATTCCTTCGACCGACTGTCTCGTACTTAGACTGGAGCAGCCTGGGTCCTCGCTTATCTGCGTGCTGATGTACTGCCCCCCTCAACCCATGCCTAATTTTTCCATTCAGTTTGGCGACCTTATCTCCCAGCTCACCATCAATATTTCCAACGTGTTGGTCCTGGGCGATTTCAATTACTGGCCGTCAGATATCCATGAAACCTCTGATTCACGGGCCGTCTCAGATCTTATGCTGGGCCTCAACTGTACCCAACACATACACACACCAACGCATGTCAAAGGCCACATTCTAGATCAAGTTTGGACCACTTCCCTTGACATCTCTGCTCCCCTTATTCTCCCCTGTCTCTGGTCAGATCACTCCCTCATTACTTTTACTTTAGCTATGTCTCCTCCTATTATCGTTGCCCGACAATCCAATTTCCTGGCACGTAATTGGAACAAAGCTGATTTTAATAAATTTACTGCCCTTCTGAGTTCATCGTCCCCACTCACCATTGGATCCACCACCTCCACTGATCTTCAGTCCGAAGCCCTCACACACTGGCTTACCTCTGCTGCCGATTCTGTGGCACCTCTAAAACCTGTCAAGACGAGGCGCAGTCATGACGCCCAAAGGTGGTTTACTGCTGAGCTCAGTGCACAAAAACTTGGTCTCCGCCAGGTAGAAAGGCGCTGGCGCTGGGGTTACTCCCCTGAATCAAAAGAGATTTTCTCTTCTCGGTTGAGGGAGTATAAGGAAGCAATCACTTTGGCCAAATCATGTTACTTCTTCAATAAAATTCTGAACTCGTCTAATAAGTCCAAAGATATTTTTTCCATTGTGGAAGAATTATCTAACCCGGCAAGAATCACTCTAGCCCCCCTCCCTTCCCAGTCTTTGTGCGACTCCCTGAACCAATTTTTTGTGGACAAAATCATTAAGATCAAAACCAGCATTTCCACTTTAGCTCCACTTGTTCCCACATCTTTCAGTGTCCCCGGTCTCTCCCACACTCATACCCTTACCCATATTCCCCTTATTTCAAAGGACAACTTTTTATCACTTCTACAGAAAGTTTCCTCTGGTTCTCCCAGCGATTGTTGCCCCCCCTCGGCCCTTCGGGAAGCTTTCACTTCCTGTCCAGAACCTCCCCTTGCTCTTTTGAACAACTCTTTGACTATTGGGGAGGTCCCTGGATCCTTCAAACAGGCCGAGTTGGTTGCTATTCTGAAAAAACCATTGGCAGACCCTTCCATCATGAGCAACTACCGCCCAATTTCCCTTCTTCCTTTTCTCAGTAAAGTTTCAGAGTCGCACGTTACTCATACACTTAGCTCTTTTGTGGAAGACTCAAGTGTTTTTGACCCCCAGCAGGCCGGGTTCAGACCTGCGCACTCCACAGAAGCAGTCATTCTTTCTGTGATGGAGGTATTGCGCAGGGGGGCTGATGCTAACATCTGCCAGGCTTTGGTCCTCCTGGATCTGTCGGCCACCTTTGACACGGTCGACCATGACATCTTGGTCGACCGTGTCGGGGAGGCTGGCATCCAGGGCACCGCCCTGGACTGGGTCCGCTCTTTTTTGACCCAACGCCATCAAGCAGTCAGGCTGTCCCAGTTCTCTGCTACTCAGGTCAAACTGACCTGCGGTGTCCCTCAGGGTTCTTCCTTATCCCCTCTTCTTTTTAATTTGTATCTATCCCCACTTATTCGTGCCCTTCGTCAGTTTAATGTCACCGCGTTCAATTACGCGGATGGCATACAATTAGTTTTTACCATTGACTCCTCTGCTGAATCCATTTCCACTTTCCAAAACACCCTTTGCTTTATTAGCAATTGGATGAGCTCAAATCACCTGAAGCTCAACCCCGACAAGACGGAGCTGGTTCTTGTCGGGGGACCCTCCAATCCTTGGGATTCTTCCTTTTGGCCTGCTAGCCTTGGCAGCCTTCCTTGCCCTGCCAACTGTGCCAAAAGCCTGGGAGTCGTTATTAGTAGTGACCTTTCTATGACGCCCCAGATAAGCGCGGTAGTCTCCTCAAGCCATTTCCAGCTCAGGAAAATACGCAAAATCTCCCGCCTACTTACATCTGAGGCCCTCATCTTGGCCCTGCTTGCACTAGTCATGTCTAGGCTTGACTATGCCAATGCACTATATGTAGGCATTCCTGCTTACCAACTCAGGAGGCTTCAGTTGATCCAGAACCAGGCCGCCCGCCTGATCCATTTTCAACCTAGAGATCAACATGTCCGCCCTCTTTTAAAAAGTCTCCATTGGCTTCTGGTAGCTGCCCGCTGCAAATTTAAGCTTGGCTGTATCATCTCCAAATCCCTTGCTGGTCATGGTCCCCTCTTCATTTCTTCCCTCCTCCACCCGTATGTTCCTTCTCGTACTCTCCGGTCATCCCAATCAGCCTTGTTATCAGTCCCCAGATACAAGAGGAAGAAACACGGTGGCCTCAAGTTTTCTTTTTTGGCCCCTACCTTCTGGAACTCCCTCCCCCTCCCTCTTAGGTTGTCCTCTCCCTACCCCAAGTTCAGATCCTCCCTCAAAACTTTTCTTTTCACTGAATCCTATAAATAACTGCTTCTTCTGTCTCCTCATCTGCTCTCTCCATTATAGCGCCAAGAAACCTAACGGTGTTAGGTGCGCTCAAAAAATTTATTTAACATAACATAACAAGAAAACTGCATTGCAGAGGGCCATATCTGCAAGGCAGTGTTAAGCCATGCAAAGTCGATTAGCACAGCAGTGTAAATATGGCGTAGCATAGAGCACCACCGGAGTGTTGGAAAAAGTGACTCTTCAGTGGCACTAGGGGCTTGTAAATATGCCCCCTTGTTAGTACTGAATAACAATCATGATCTTACAAAATAGATGTTTGTAAATAATTAAATACTTGTTGATCATGTTATCTGTTTGTTTTTAGTGAAACATGGATTGAGAAGCAGAATATGGTACAGCGAAAAATCAAACACATTTGCAAATGTGATATCGACAGAAGTGACCCATTGTTTTCAACTGTCCTGCCCCAGGCTGACTGTCTGCTCCTGGTGCAATCTGTGGATTTCTTAGCCAAAGATAAGGAGACCTTCTACGATGGTTTGAAAAATCTGTCATCACTGTTGAAATGTGGAGGACACCTAATAATGATCGCACCCCTTGAGACAACGTTTTTCATGATGGGTGATGTGAAGTTCCCTCATTTCTCCTTCAATGAGGAGTTTCTGAGGAACGCCCTCACGGATGCTGATTACGTCATAGAGGAGCATCACATGTATAATCGGAAAGCGCAATGTTTGTATGATCTCATGGATTACACTGCTGTTATCATTTTCAAAGCACGCAAAGAAAGAGATATTTAGTCTTCAGGTAGAAGAAGTGTGAATCGGAGAGAATGCTGATGTAGAGATCAACTGTTACCTGCATCAAATTTCTTCAGTTGCTTTTTTCAATTTTCTTTAAAGCTGTTATACAATACTGGCAAAGGCTAAAAATGTTCTGTAAGCTGGACACACAATGTTAAGTTACTATAAAGTATACAAACAGCACTCAGGTGTCTGGACATACATCCACTCGATAACCCCTGATGTGCTTCTATCTCGTGCTCCACATTCTTTCCTAAAACCCTCTTCACAAGTTGTGGTATCTTAGAAAGTATCAAAGAAAAGATCTGACTTCTCGCTCAATCACCAGAGAGCTGTGAGCACAGGTTACCCGTTTTATGGGCCAAACGCATCAGTTGGCCCTATAGATGGTGCTCACACAGTCTGTACAGGAAATTATGCTTTCCTTCTTATTAAAACTGATAGAGTGAACATTGCATAGTTGAAAATGTGTGTCTGTGGTCAAGCGTTCTTGGCACAGTGGCCCGGTGTGGGCCTGCTTTGTGACGGCTATCTACCATGAACTTTACTGAGTGAATCAAATTCCTCCATTAGTGTTTGTAATTTGGCTCTCTCCCGAGTATTTTCTGAAATCATTGCGTCAGATAGTGCAATTTAAATTCCAGTTGTCATGTAAATTTGGTAAAATGTCGTAGGTTGTTAAGGTGGACTCGTGAAAGAGCCCAACCCTTCCATGCGTAATCCTGGCAGGGATGTATGGGGTTCTCCCACCGCAGAAGCGCTTGAGAAACTGGTTTGAAATATGCCTTTGTTCCATAAAAGTGGCCTCATAAAAGATACAGGATGTTTAAAAAAAATACAGCTTCTCATGGCTTATCCTTTTTTATTGTCTCTTTTGTCAATTCTACATTTTATTTCCTTTCATTTTTTTTTAAGTATGACGCTAGCCAAGACTTTTTGACTTTATAAAAATTATGTGCATAATAAACTTACTTAAAGGGGTATTTAGAATTTTTTTTTCATCCATTGGTCTGTTGTTGTGTCATTCACGAACAGCATTCAGCCCACTTCAGCGACTACTTAACTTCACTTTGAGTGAATGCATTTAGGTCTTTCACAGTGTGCACATCCACACACAAGGTAGTTCCCTTCAGTGCAAGTGTGTTTGTTGTTACTTTATTATTATCAGTGCTGCCTTTGTTTGTAGAACCTGTTGTGATAGCAGGATGTTTTCTATTAGATGAGTAGCACAGGCCACATTCCAGCCTTTTCCATTCCTGTTTACTGCCAAATTCCTTTTGAAGTACCCTTTGTTCTTTTGACTGCTACAAAACACAAGCTTCCATATTATACATGTGAATTCATAATTCTCTTTCATTCTTTCTTATTTTTTTTCTTTCTATCTTCCTATCTTGCATTCTTTCTTTCCTTCTTTCTTGCTGTCTTTCTCGATTTTTTCTTTTCTCCTGCTGTGTTGATTTAAGCACTTATTTCCAGCTTTCTTTCTTTCTTTCCTTCTTTCTTTTCTTCTTTCCCTAAAAATGCAATGTTACTATTCTACTTAAAGTGCTCCTCTACCAAAAAAGCTGTATAAGAGACTTCTCTTTTATCGGTTTCTCTAAACCCCACCGATCCCCACAGTTCGTTAAAGTTCAGCTTAAGTGGAAAATATATAGACCCAGCCTGACCATTTAAAAGGTGGGCGAGCCAAACAGCAGAAGAGATGCCAAAACAAGTAGTAACTCACATTACAAGTCCTTCTCAATGGAAAAAGTGTATTACACCCTAAAGAACAGTCTCAACAGCCTCTGTACCCTCACTGCCTAATCTCCCAGAAAACGAGATGAGACTGTTTTAATTTACATCATGATGAGACAGTCTTAAAGTAACAATGTGAAAAATTGTTAAGTGCTGCCTTTAAATGTTGCTATTAACATCTTGTGTGCTTAAAGAGTGTGATCAATAAAGTTAAATTGTAAACCTGAACTACCAGTACCACAATGCCTCATAATGAGCAGCAGTGGATACTGAGTATATAAAGTGGAAACAAACAAAGGACTTTGTAAACTACAGTGGCCAAGAACGTGAAGTTTGGAATGTGTAGGAGGAGGAGAGCTTTGTCCAAATAAAGAGCTGAATTGACCGAGGTGTGTGCCACGTATTGATAGTTGGTTTAAATATATATGCCACGGTCTATTTGAAGATTGAGTGGGTGTATGAGTGTCTGTATGGATGATTTAGTGGGTGTGTGAGTGACTATATAAGTGAGTGATTAAACATGTGAATGTATGAGTGAGTGGCTAATCTGTTTGAATGTCTGTATCAGCCTGTTAGATGGTGTGTAAGTGGCTGCATGGGTTGGCAAGTAGGTACATGAGTGTCTATATGGATTATTGATTAGTTGTCTGAGTACCTGTATGGTTGCCTGAGTGTCTGTGTGGGTTAGTGATGGTGTATGTGAATCCCAGCATGGATATATGAGTGGGTGAATCCCTGGGTGTATGGATTCTTGAGTGCATCTGTGAGGGACTGTATGGGTGAGTGAGTGTGTGTATGGCTGTGTCAGAGAGGGAAAGAATGTCTCAGTGGTATATTGGTGAGCAATTGATTATGTGAAAGGCAGTATATGTTAGTGTTGATGTACATAAGTATCTGCATGTGTGAGTGAGAGATTGTGAGAGCGGCTATATGGGTGAGTGTGTGCTTTTGTCAGCGACTGTAAGGAGAGAAAGTATTTGTTAGTATAGGTATGTGCAGTGAGTGTGTGTGTTTCTGTATGGTTGAGTAAGTGGCTGTATGATTGAGTGTTTGGGTGATTGAGTAGTTGTGTGAATAGCTCTATGGGTGACTGACGGTGTATGAGTGGCTATACGGTTGTATGAGTGGATATATCAGAGGCTGTATTGGAGAGTGACTGGCTGTATGAGTGCCTGTATGGGTGACTGGATATGTATGTAGACCTATGAATCGGTGGGTGGGTATGTGCGTACTGGTATAGGTGTGTCAATGGTTTCAAGAATGGTATTCTGAAAATTGGAGTGGGTGTATGAAAAGTTATATTGGGATGTGAGTAGGTGCATCAGAGATTATGTGGATGATGTCATCAGTGATGCCTTTTGAGATGTCATCAGTGAAGCCATGAGTGATGTCACTGCCCATGTCATGAGTGATGTAATATGTGATGTCATTAGCAGTGCATTGCTCGGGCGCAAGTTACAGTTAGGCCAGCTAACTATAATGGCTGAATTTCTCTGGTTTTGTACAAGTGAAATGTGAGCCTAACTATAACATTCCTGTGATGTTTTTTTCAGTGAATGTCTAAGGTTTTTTAAAAGCTAATTACTAAGTATAATGTCACCGAAACCTTCGTTTTTTTTCAGTGAATTTCTAAGGTTTTATAAATGCTAATTGCTAACTATAAAATTCTCAAAACCAGTTTTTTGTGCACATATATACTCATCAACAAAAAATAAATATATATCTTTATGTTTTATGTAATTTATTTAAAATATGCAGTCAATTTTTTTTTAAATAAAGAAATGGGCTTGAAGATACTACCTTGCCATGATATAGGGGAATGATTGGATTAGTGCATGGGTAGTGGCTGAGTTATTGGATGAGTGCATAGTATGTGCCTGGGTAACTGGATAAGTATGTGGGTAGTACCTGAGAGAATGCAGAAGTATATGCATAGTGCCTGAGTGAATGGTTGAGTGAAAGGATTATACGTGAGTAAGGGTGGGTGTAGTATGCGTAGTCACGCTACGCGAAGCTATGAGAAGACGTTCTCGCACTACGCGAGCTTCGCAAACGTGCTTAGTAGCTTTCTGGACCCGTTCGCGAGCTGTTTTTCTTGCTCGGGAGTGCGTTGTGCGTGTTAGGGGCTCTGTCTACGTGTTCGGGGGACTGTAGCGTGCGATCTTACCCATGTGATGGGCTATGGGTGCGGCCATCTTGTTTTTTCAATTGTCCCGCCCGCTCGCATCCCCTATTTCCTCTTCCGGGTCGCGTATAACTTGTTCACGCCGACAAAGTGCGTGTTTGCGTGAATTCGCGCGCAAACTTACCCATGTGGTCGCGATGGGTGTGGCCATCTTGTTTTTCACACTCTATGCTATGGCTCTGGGCCTAGTTTTCTATCCACCTTTTATCTTTGCAATCTTTACCTATTTTCACAGTTTTTCTATCTCATTTTACTTATCATCTATCTCTCTCTGTCCCTAAGTTTATATTTTGCATTTTATTTCTACTTTTCAACCTCTTTTTTTAACTTTTCTACTGTTTTATTTTACTTCTTTATTTAAGCTCATACTTCTTCCCCCTAACTAGTTTTTTCCTTTTTTTCTAACTTTTCTTTTCCACCTCTACCTCCACCCCAGAACCATGGCAAAGGGGAGCAGCAGAACCGGCTCGAAGGGCAAGGCGCCTGCGCCCAAGAGCCGGCTGCCTTGCGGCAGAATGCGACCTTCAGGGGTGAAGGGCCGGAATCTTTTCGGGGAGGCGGAGGTGGCTGCCCTTGTTTTTTTTATCCAGCGCCACCTCCCCTTGACCTTGGCAGCAGGCGTCAGGCCATGCTCTGGTTACCTCCCATAGGAGCGTCACCGCCGGTGACGCCGGGCGTCTACCGTTGCTCGGATATCCGGCGCACCCACCAGCAGCTGGCCCACCGGTGGGCAGACATTCTGGACAGGGAGCAGGACCTGTTGGAGCTGCTAGGTGTCGAGGTCGTGGGGCTTGGTGAGTAGCTAGTAATATTAATAATTTAATATATATTCTGGTAGTATTGTGTATAATTCTTGGACGAATAAGTAACACGATTACTGGTGCGCTTAGTTACATTGCAGATCAATTCCGTCTCAAAATCTTCCGTTATTGTATGACACAGGTGCTGTTTGCCACTTCTCTTACTGGTTTGTAACTTTGTGCTAGCTTGGGCTGGTGATTATTGTTGTTAGAGTTTTTAGAGAACTGAAGTTAGTTAATGCTATTGCTAGAGTCTAGTCCTTACATTGTCCTTTAGTGAAATAGTGGTGGATGGATAGTATTAGTTCATATGTTTTTTTAATGGTCTGAATGACTCCTCCTCTGTCACTGAATGCTTAGTTAGTTCTTATTCATCCCACCCCTCCATAGAACCGGTTTGAAGATTGTTTACTGAGAGGTAGGCTTAGCAGCAATAGCATGGTCACGTCAGTCAGTAGCAGTTCATATGACGCAAGCAACCAACAATTCAGTGTATGCACAAATGTATGTATGTGTTCTCAATCTCATCTATGCATGCTTGCAGGCAAAAATAAAATGGAAATGGCGACTTACTGAAAAATCGGCCCGTCTGGATTCTGGAATAGGTGGTGTAGGTCAGGTGGTACTGGCTTCGTTAGTATATTCTGCAATCAGAATGTTTATGGAACATTTGATTAGTGTTCTATAAGTAGACGGTCTGTGAATCCTGCAAGCCAGTAGTCATTTATACTTCGAAGTAAATTTTATTGGAATTGTTGCTTCCTAAAATGTTTGAGAGGATTTTTTGAATGATGTCCTTGTTTCACAGCACTCAATGTTTCTCTTTCTTTATTATTTCTTACATGATCAGCACCACCCAGGGGCAATAAGACGGGGTCCGAGTCGGCGGGACAACCACAAGAGGAGCGCTCCTCTACCAAGGATCCTGCTGCTGGCCCCAGTAAGTCCTACAGTGCTTATATTATTAACAATTATATTTCCCTAACTTTCAATGCACCTTATTTTTTCCAAACGAATTCAATTTTTAACAAAAGCTTCTTTGATCTTCTTTATCTGTTTTCCAAATTTTGGGTATCCCTGCCTTTCAGTTCCTTCAAACTGCCTCTGCTATGACTCTCTGTACTTCTATTAGACTGTCTGTAGCTAAGCTTGCCCTGTTGGCCACTCTTTAGTTAAGGTTTTCTTTTGAATAAAGCTGTGATAGAATAGCTGTAGCCACTTGGTCCACTTTTGCGCTGTCCTCTGTAATCTCTAGTCTATGTCAATTCCCACCAACAAAATGCGCAACCAGATGTTTGCCTACTAATTTTGGTTCGGTTAGTATACTACCACTGTTGTGGATATTATTCTCTGCACATACAGAACTATGCACAAGAAAATAGGATGTTGGTGATAGGGAGGTTGGACCTTACTTCTTTCACCTTACACCCTAGTCACAGAACTCAGTCAGAAGAACCCACAATCCAATGACCGTCTACCTACCTAAGTGTCTCAGTCATAGTCATTTGTCCCACTCCAGACCCCCATTTGAAGATAGTTATATATATATACCCAATGATTTTATCACACAACCCAGAACAGAGTTAAAGAACACCCTTTCGCTCACTCACTCGTTTCAGTCCACAACACCCCAGACACTCAAAAAAAATAACCACAGAGTCTATATGCAAGTTCAAAGACTTTATTTTTTTAATAACAAGCTTTGTATTGGCAACTTGTAACTTGTAAGTATTTCCATGAAAAACATCCAGCTCCACCATGCAAAATGAAGATTAAATACAATACATTTTGTACATCTAGTGCACGATAGAGAAATGTGTGAATTGTGTGAGACCCCTCAGTGTTGAACGTATACTGGTTACGCATGCATCTTTCGAAAGCGCTGCAAATCTCTGGTTCGTAGGGCAATCTCCTCATCTGCCTATGAGAAAAATGTTGCACATTAGACAGTGAATACAACTATGCCGGTTTTTTAGCAGTCATGGCAAAAAGTGCAACATGGATAAGCAAAAGTGACTAACAATACTGGTTTGTCAACCTCTTTAGTTGTATGCAACACTCATGTGGCCTCGTAGGTGTCTTTCTAACTGTGCAACAAGCTGCGGGGTAACATGGGCAAAGCAGTAGACCCGGACCTAAAATGGTTATATGTCTCAGGCTAACTTTCCAAAGACGAGATTAGGAGTAGAGATTAGATGACCCTAGAGACCATCTAATAAATTAAAACTAAACTTGGTCTAATGTGTCTGATGTGCAGTAGGACGCAATTTGGACTAGTTACAACGATTTATGTTGTATGTAACTATTTTTTCAATCTTCCTTCCTGTTGAAAAAAGTACAACTAGTAAAATAGGGGGAGGTGTGCAGGCACCTAAAAAGGTGTACTTGCTTTTATAGCTGCACAATCACTACCAACCACTTGTGCTGACGGGGCCAGCGGCGATGTGATTGCCATCCAGGAGGGGACAGTGGCTGTGGCACCTGCAGGAGCATCAGTGGGGGAGGAAAGTTCAGCGGTGGGTGGTGGTAAGTTATATTCATTACTTATTTGCATTACTAGGTGGAAGGGGAACATTTCCCTCACTGTGCTATGAGACTTAAGAAAGTATGAATTTGAAGTTGTACTCAACAATATACAATGGTTGAAGAAGACACCCTTTGCAGCATTACCAGTGTGAGTTGAGTAAACAAGGCCTCTTCTAGCAGACTCCAACTCAGCTGTGAAAGTTATGGAGAAGACTAAAAGTCAGATCAGATGACCTTGAGGGATGTGTTGAACAAAAAGGGAAAGAAGTGAACTAGTGTAGAAGGAGGAAGGACGAAAGAGATGTAATAAGACTACCATAGAAGGATACTTTGGAAGATTCATGCACGTGGCTGATATGAATCCGATGCATGGGTTGTTGAAGGATGGGTAGAACTGGAAGGTGAAAGAAAATGCAGGCCTCATTGGGCAAAACAACAATATGGGTGCATGGATATAGTGGATAGCAAGAATCATGAGCGGAGTTTGTGTCAATGAAACCCAAGCCAAGGAAGGAGTGGATGTATGAGTGGTTGCTGGTGAAAGTGAAACCAGCTACTGCGATAATAAAGAATGATAGACATTTACTTTTAATGGGTGGATGCCCCCTAAATGTTTTGTATTCATCATAGGTGGAGACTGTCACTGGAAGCAGAGTTTTACTTTTAAAATATAAAAGGAGATATCAAAAAAGACTGGTGTTCTTCTGTGTACTCAAGTCCACCCATAGTACTAGGGCAAATAAAATGCCGGAATAAAATTCAACAAATGCTACAGGCAAGGGACACAGGAGAATAGATTAGATAGATACTAAAAGTTGACACCAATTGTATGTACTGCGCTTGGTAGTGCTACTATGCCACAATATACTGTTGAATTAATTTTGAAGAGTTTCACTTACAATTCTGTTTCTTGTTGTATAGATACTCATACTCCTTCCCAAAAACCATCAAGGAAGGAGTTGGCAGCCAGGGCCCGGCAACAGAAACTGCAGGCCATTGTGGAAGAGTACCGCCGGCTGGTGGCCGAGGAGGAGGAGGAGGAATAGGCAGCGGCAGCAGCTGCTGCCTCTTCCACTGCATCTGGCACCAGCAAGGCCCCACCTGCAGGAGTACGGCGCCGCGGCCAGGCAGCCGCTCACCACCGCCATTTAACATCTGCTAACCCCACACAGCATGGATGCAAATGTAGGTGCCGTGCATTTCGGCAACAACTTCTCCTCCGGGTGAACAAGCTGGAGGACCAATTGAAGGAGCCCGTAAAGATCATTGTGGACAAACACCTCAAAGCCCGCCACTTGTAATGGACCCTGTTGATTTGCCCCTTTTTTAATACTTTTGTTGGTGGGTGGGATTTGGCTGTTGGGGTTATGTTTGTGGGACATTCTTTGGACTTGGACATTGGTTGGGGTTAGAGTGGGGATAGGGTTGGGATAGGAGGACTAGGATATTTTTTTACATGAATAAATGTTATTTATTTTCAACTTACACATATTCACATATTTCTTATATATGATATGAATATGACTTTTGCCTAGGCTGTATGCCCTCTGAGAAACTGTAATACCTGCTGTAGCGGGCTGAAAGGTAGCAAAGAAAAGTAAGCAATAGTTTAAGTGAACAATCAATTAACAAACACAAGCTTAAAATAAATGAAGAGGAAAAAGGAATCCAAAAAAATTACGTAACTGATACTAAAGTTAATGTATGGCAACATTCATTTCATATACTTGTCTTTCTCTTCCTTGTGACTGTCAGATCACAGATGCAGCAGTCTAGTTGTCAGGGGAAGAGGAGCTCGTCCTCAAACCCTGGTGGGTCTTCTTACAGAAGTAGGTCATGTAACCCACTAGTTATGTCTTTGGACTCGCTCTCCTCTTCCTGCTGTGATTCAGGTATTTTTTAATCTGGTGGTATGAAGTGCTGATTCATTTTGATCATGGTTAACCTCTCCACACTTTTGGGCGAGAGACTGGTCCTTCTCACAGTTAAAATGGCACCAGCAGCACTGAAAACACGCTCTGAAGAGACACTTGCAACAGGTCAACCCAGATACTTTATCGACAGCCTGCTGAGCACTGGCTAGTCGTTTCTTTTCCTATACCAATACACCAATGGGCTTTGTTCCATGAACACCTCTGTCGTGTCATCCAGATAGGCCTGGACCATCCGCTCAATGTTTAATGGTGCTCCGGTTTGCTTGTCCTTTTTTTGGTTTTTGACAGCAACGGACTTACCCATTCCTTTCTGTAGAAACCAAGCAGCTTTTTTTTGTGGTTGTGTCTGATGAATCAGATCCTGTTGGTGCTGTTGTTATTGGTAGTGTTGGTGACTGCTGGGAAGCAAACGCACAGCTCTCATTCTGTGAAGAGGAACATGACTCTGTAGGATGCTCAGTAGTACTTGCACTGTCCTGGGCTGGCACTGGCAGGCCTCTAATTGAGAGCCGTTTGTTTTCTAAATCAGTGGCTTCCTCAGCTATTACAGTTTTGTACTTGGCAACATCCCCTTTTGAAAAAGGAATTACTGCATTACTGTTCACAAATAATTTGTACCGTTGATCCAAAATTGTGGCAGTAATGTAAAGTTGATGTGATGTGACACAATCTTATTTTGAATCCTTGTATTCTCAGATAAGCGGCCGGCTAAGGCCTTCGCCAAATAACATGCACCAACTTTTCCTTCAACACCTTCATATGTTTCATAAACCTCCTTCAGCTCTTGCTCTAGCATGTACAACAATGGGATAGCTTGGCCCATAGTACAGTCCTCCCTGCTGACTGAACGTGTGAAGACCTCAAAAGGAAGTAGCATCTCTGTCAGGCATTTAATGAGGTCCCATTGCCACATCTCAACGGTCATGGCTTTAACAGCAGGATCCCCTCATCTTCTTGTCATGACATAAGCATTAAGTGGTATGTATTGCTCAAACAGCCAATCAAGCATGTAATAAGTAGAGTTCCAACGTGTTGGGTCCTCCTGGATGAGTGCTTTCACTGGCATTTTATGGTCACGTTGAATGACCCGTAGCTGCTTCCGGGCTTTAAAAGAATGGTTGAAATGCGTGCAGATTCTTCTGCAAATGGTCAGTAAGTTGCTGACTTTGCTTTCATTTTCCAGAAAGTCCTGCACAACAATGTTAATGCAGTGTGCCAAACACGGGACCCTGAAATAGTCACCATCTTCCATGGCGTTAACTTCCTTTCTACCATTGTCGGTGGCAACAAAACCAATGTTAAGGCCTCTTGGTCGCAGCCATTCAAAGACCTTAGTGTTAAACTCAGCCAAAATGTTTGCAGCAGTATGCGATTTCTTCATAGCAAACATGGCCACAGTTGCATGTCTGCGAGTAGCTTTAACAATTTCAGCAGTGTCAATGCCTGCAGATACCTTGTCTCTAACACCTAAAAAAGAGATCCAGTGTGCAGTGATGCACATGTAATCAGTGGCTTGGCAACTGGTCCACATGTCTGTTGTCAGGTGGATACTATGAACAGCACTCTGCTGCAGGGCTTTTCCAAGCAATTCCAGCACGTCGTGGTGTAGTGCTGGAACAGCAACTCTGGCAAAATAGTAGCGGCTGGGAACATTTTGGGCAGAGTGTTGTCACAAATTCCAGGAAACCAACCCCTTCAACAAAAGAAAAAGGGAGAAGTTCCAGTGCTAACATTTTAGCAAACTTAGCATTATAAAAACGTGCTATTGGGTGGTTGCGCTCATACTTTCCCTCCTGCCTAAACATGCTAATAATGGTACGCTGCTTGGTATTTCCTTCAGTTATGCTCAATGCAGTACTTTGCGTCGCAGACTTCGCACCTGTACTCCATGGTGTATCCGGGTTACTCTTACTCTGGTGCCACTGAGATGTTGCTGATGCGGAGGATGTGGGCTCTACCACTGCAGTGCTGGGGACAGGGGTACTTTGTGTACCACTACCAGATAGAATGTCTCCCTCTTCTTCCTGTTGGACCTTTTCCTACTTCCCCACCAACATTAATGGTTCCTGCTTTCATGCTACGTATGTGGTCCTCCCACTTGATTGCGTGGTGTTTTTTCAAATGGGTCATTTGGCCTCCGGTACCATAGTTTGTACCAAGCTTACCACAACTAACAGAAGAATGACAAATGGAGCTCAAGTTTCAAGTTTAGTTTATTATGATAACGGAACTCTTTACGAGGTCCACATAAAAGACATAAAATATACATACAGAGAAAGCATTAAACGTAAAATTTCAAGCATGTACATAGCATCAAAATACACAACAATCTAAAAGAAAAAAAAAATGACCAACTTAATACAGATCCAAAAAACATTTGAAAAATTTGTACAGTTTAAAACAAAACATTTCATTTGGCGGGTTAATCATAGCCGCCCTGAAAGCAGTGGCAGACAAAATGATGAGTTGAAGGCAGATTGGTCTTAACCATCTTCGCCTAAGAGACATCAGGGCTGGACAAACGAAAATGACATGGGACAAATCTTGGTCGCACATCTGACAGAAATCACAGACCGCTGAATGGCCATACCATCTGGAATAAAGAGATTTCAACGGGAGCAAATCCTGTCTTACCAAAAACTCTAGGCGTCTAACGCCATGAGGAATGTTCCATTGAGTATACGGTTGAGCTTTCCTCAATAGGCAGGAATCGATAACAGGAGTGCAGCCTTTTTTCAACATCCGGAAATCTCTATCCAGTCTGAACCCTAGTTCCCACGTGGAGGACTTCAAAAGGGTTTTTAACTGATAAGATGATATGGAAAATAAAACATCTTTATCCAGTTGTAATTGACCCACAGCAGATCTGAAGTTTTTTATGATCAATGAATAGTCATTAAAGTTTCCCAACAACTCATTTTTTATAAGATGTCTTAAGGTATTGGGCTCACTCCTTGCAAGGCTTACAACCCAGCGTACGATACCAGCCAAACCTTGGACCCAGCTACTATGCAAGCCGAGTTCCTGTCTTAAGGCAGCAGTTGAATTTGCTGTGCTGACGGATAATAAACTACGTAAAATTTTTCCTTCCGAGGAATTTAAAAAGCTCCAATTCTTTAGGTCAATTAACTCTATTTCGTAGAGTAGGGAGGCAGGAACTTTTGCTCTAAATACATCCAGTAATATAGAAAAATGCCTTCTACCTGTAGCCTTATACAAGGATACCAAACTGTTTCCCTGAGAAATAGCTTTCCGGGAATTATTGGCCATATGAGCTTTCTCACCTAAATTACTCTTAACAATTTTACCAAGGAAGGCATAAGATTTCACGATTTCCAATTTTTGACCCCCTACTGCCCATGGAAAGTTAGAAAATTTAGGTTTCTTCCTTCCAGCCATGCACACACTTTGCTTTTTTCAGTATTTATCAACAGATAATGGTTTCCAGCATATTCATATAGAGCTTGCAGGCGATTATTCAGGCCCTTCGGAGTAAGATCAAGAATCAAAATATCATCAGCATACATGAGGCATACAATCGGAACGCCCCCCAAAGTCGGGGCAATACCTGAGCATGCTGAGAGAGCCAGAGGTAAATCGACTGTATATAGCGAAAAAAAGTAAAGGAGCCAATAGGCAGCCTTGCTTTAACCCGTTGGATGTGGGTATTATTCTAGATAAACCTCTTTCACCCCCAAGCAGCACTCTGCACCAGGTGTCTGAATAAAGGGCCCGGATTAATTTAATAAGGAAGGGGGGCATCCCTAAATCAAATAGCTTTCTCCACAGCAATGCTCTGTCCACTTTATCAAATGCTGTGGAGAAGTTGATAAATGCACCATAGACATGCCCTCCACGGACTTTCACATATTTTTCCGTAATAACCTGAAGTGCAGTCAAGTTATCTAACGTTCCATGCTTTTGCCTGAAACCAGTTTGTTCAAAAGGCAGAATTTTGAACTCAGTTACCCAATTGTTGATTAAGGTGAGAATACATTTTGCAAAAACCTTGCCAATGGCGTCGAGCAAAGCAATTTGACGATAATTTTGAGGAAGGTCTCTTGCCCCTTTTTTATATAAAGGAACAAGGATACTCCCTTTCCAGGAAGGAGGGACTATTCCGCTAGCAAAGCAAGATTTAAACACAGGAAAAAGAATTTTGCTCCATAGCTCACTCTGTTGTTTTAGCACAGAGATGGGAACCTCGTCGGGACCCATCGCACCGGAGGAGCGCATATTCTTAATAGCGAATTCAATTTCCTTTTCAGATGGGGAATCGTACACACTAGAATCAGCATAAGTTACATCATTATTTAGTTGTAGATTATTATTACTGTACAAATTCTCAATATGACAAATGGAGCATATAGCAATTTTCTCCTCATTTGCGTTAACTGTAAAGAGGTCCCAAAGCCAGATGAACTGGAGGTTGTGTGTTGAAATTCACTTTGTGGCTGTGCAGTAGTACCACGACCTACTTCTGCTGAGGTGGAACTTATGCTGGATGTAGGACGCTGCTGGCCCCGTGGTAATGTAAAAATGGAAGCTGGAGGTAGTGTTGCTTTAGGTGTGGCCTGTGTTGGGGGTATGCGTGCTACACCCCTACTAGTCGCAGCCATTCTCGCTAGGGTTAAAATGTTGGTCTCCATGTTCTCAGGCCCAGGAGTAATGCTTGTGATGACTGGGTCTGACTCGTCATTATCACCATCATTATCCGGCTGTTCAACATCGCACTCCATAAGTGTAAGGTTTCCTGGAACCTTCCTTTTCCCTAGCCTGGTCTTCTTGGGATGTCTCTCCCTCTCATGCTCAGATTGTTGTGGCTCCCAATTGAGATCAAGATCATCAGAAGGGATGCATGGCAAAGAACTCGATGGACTAACCCTCCTTTTCCTTGGTGGGGATTTGGAAAACAATAGATGTCCTGCATCTGGTGCTTCCTCTTCTTGCTCTGCATCAGGCTCAATTTCCTGAACTGCCCCGACTTTGGGAGGAACAACAACTACTATTGCGGGTGGTGGCTATTGAACAAAACTATTGCAAACGGTGGTTGTTGTTGTTCTTTTCTTTGAGCATCTACTACTGCAGGCTGTGGTTGTTGAACAACTACTATTGCGGGCGGTTGCCATCCACGCCCTAAATGATGTTAAATTCAACAGACAAAATGGAAACCACCACATCAAGCACCCCCGCTGCGCTGACTACCTCTGGGACTCCAGGCCTTCTGGCAGAAGAAATCACAAGTTTGTAGACCTGCGACAAAACTGAAGCACGATGGAAGGTCACACAAATGGCTGCCCCCAACATGGCCTGGCCATCCCCAACAACATGAAAAGAAAGAGAAGACAGACAATACATGCCTACGCAAAAGGACAATGCTTGGCTTCACAAAATGGCCCCCACCCACATGGCCCGGCCATCCCCAACAAAATAAAAAGAAAGAGAAGACAGACAATGCATGCCTACGGCAAAAGGACAATGCTTGGCTTCACAAAATGGCCGCCCCACCACCCACATGGTCAGGCCACCCTCAAACAACAAAGTACATAGAGGACAGAAACAGTAAGTGGTCCATGCTACAAAAACTACAAGCAAATGACAACCTGAGGAGTTTCTTAAGCAAAATGAACAGCATCTAAATTTTTGGGAAGGTTTTAGGCAACTCAAGACATATTGCTCGCGAGATTGCAAAATCGGTGTGTTCGGCAGCGCGAACTGTACAAAACGTCGTTATCACGTGCCCGAGCACGCACATTGAGCGCGCGAACAAGACAAAAACTGTAAGGTCACGTTGTCACACTGTGCAAAGTTACCAAAACTACGCGAGAAGAATTCTAGGGTTACCTAGTGCGCAGACAAAATCATAGTATTCAACACACACCCAAAACCTGCAATTCAACACCAAACACACATTTTGCAAATCAATCCAAAGCTATCCATTACCTACATGATGTTACAATTACAACTTAGTTAAAAAAAACAAAAACAAACAAACATTTACAGTACACCAATTCTCAAACTTACTTGTAAAAGAAAAGTTCAAATCCAAAAGTCCTCAATAAATCCAATCAAATGCTATGATGCAGCAGACATACACAAAGAGTGATCCTTCCAACTTCAAATCCAAATGAAAGTCAACAGCACATGGACAAACCACTGGGAGGAGCCTGGTGGACAGGAAGAGGAAGTTTGAGACTCAAGGGCACTTCCTTTCTCTTGACAAAAAAAGTAGAAACAAAACGAGGACTCCTTGCCCAAAAAAATACAGCCAAATCACAATCTGAGGGGTTTTCCTGAACAAAATGATCATTTTTGATAAGGTTTTAACATGCTTGAGAGATATTCTGTGCAAGATAGCAGTTTCTGCGTGTTCGGAAACGCGACCCTACCAACATGGCTCTGAAAAGAGGATCGCGCGTCCTAATGACGTATTTGCGCATTCGAATGACGTTATCGCGTTCTGACAGTCGGGTTGGATTGTGCGACGGGATTCCAAACATCGTAGCAAGCGCGAAAGAAAAGCGAGAAAGCAAACGCAGTTCCACGGTAAGTCATTAACGGGCATGCGAGAATGCTATTTAGAGCGCGAGGAAGAAAAACTACTACGCTACGCTGTAGATTGCGAAGTAGTCGACAGGTTCGCGCTCACAGCGAACTGCGAAGTGCGAAGTTGCCGATAATTCGCAAACTTCATGAACGGAGTGTAGTTCTCCGCCCAGGGTTATACGTGAGTGAATGGATGAGTGAATGGGTAGTACCTAAGTAAACAATTGAGTGCTAGAATAGTGCCTGAGTGATTAGATGAGTGCTTGGATACTGTCTGAGTGATTAGATGAGTACAAAGTTAGTGCCTGGGTCATTGGATGAATGCATTGGGTACTGTATGGTTGATTGGATGACTGCATGGGTAGTGCCTCAGTGAATGCAAGAGTGTAAAGGTAGTACCTAGGAGATTGAATGAGTGCAAGGGTGTTGCCTGAGTGAATGGATCAGTGCATGGGTAGTTCTTGAGTGAATGGATGAGTGCATGGGTAGTACCTGAGTGATTTTATGGGGAGAGGAGATCAGAAATAGGAAGAAAGGTACAGAAGGAAGCAAGAGAAGTGCAGAAAGAGGCAAGAGAAGTGAAAAAGAGGATGAAAGGTGCAGAAAGAAGTGAGAGAAATGCATAAAGAGGAAAGAGAAGTGCAAAAACAGGAGATAAGGTGCAGAAAGAAGCAAAGGGAAGAACAGAAAAAGCAAGAGAGGTGCTGAAAGAAGCAAGAGAAGTAATGAAAGAGGCAAGAGAGGCATTGAAATAAAGCAAGAGAGATGCAGAAAGAAGCTTGAGAGATGTAGAAAGAGGCAAGAGAAGTGTAGAAAAAGGAAAGACAGGTGCAGAAAGAGGCAAAAGAAGTGCAGGAAAGAGCAAAAGAGGTGCAGAAAGAGGCAAAAGAAGTGAAGAAAGATGAAGAAAGATGCCAAAGGGGAAGAAATGCACAAAAAGAGGAAGAAAGGCATAGTAAGTAGCAAGAGAGATACATAAAGAAGCAGGAGAGGTAAAGAAAGAAGGGGTGAGGTACAGAAAGAAGCAATTGAGGTTCAGAAAGAGTCAAGAGGGGTATAGAAAAAAAAGAAAAGTGCAGAAAGAGGAAGAATGGCACAGGAAGAAATAAGAGAAGTGTAGAAAGGCAGAATAGAAGTGTAGAAAGAGGCAAGAGAAGTGTAGAATTAGACTTCAGATGTACAGAAAGAAGCAAGAGAGGTACAGAAAGAGGCAAGATAGTGTATAAGGCGGAAGAAAGGCACAGAAAAAAGCAAGAGAAGTACAGGAAGAAGCAATACAGGTTTAGAAAGACGGAAAAGAAGTACAGAAAGAAGCAAGAAAAGTGCAGAAAGAGACAAGAGTAGTACTGCAAGAGGAAGAAACATATAGAAATGAGCAGGAGAAGTGATGACAGTGGCAAGAGAGGCACAGAAAGAAGCACAAGAGGTGAAGAAAGAAGCAAGAGCGGTGCAGAAAGAGGAAGAAAGGTACAGAAAGAGAGGTGCAGAAATATACAAGAGATGTTATGTTATGTTATTAGTTTTGTAAAGCGCACAGCTGCCCCAGCAAAGGGGCGTCCCGGCGCTACCACATGAGGAAACGATTACAATGTAGACAAGCCTAAAAGGAATTGATAGGTAGAGACTAAGATGAAGGGAACAAGAAGGTCTTGAGAGCCTTTCTGAAGGATGACAGACAGTCAATAGCGCGGATATGTACCGGGAGGGAATTCCATAGCTTAGGCACAAGGTATCGGAAGGCCCGACCATCTGTCCTGGAAAGCCTGATTCTGGGCACCGTCGCTAAGAATAGCTCTGCTGAGCGAAGAGGGCGCGAAGGAACATAGTGTGAGATCAAGTTACTCAGTAGGGCCGGGCTAGCGCATTTCAAAATTTTAAAGGAAATACGAAGTGCTTTGTAATGAATGCGTCTGTCAATGGGGAGCCAATGCAATTTTCGAATAGTGCTGGAAGGAGAGCAAAAACGAGGCAGGCCCACCAGAGCTCTAGCCGCAGCATTTTGAATGCATTGACTTCTTGTAATTTCTGCCTTATTCGCCCCCAGGAGAAGGGAATTTGAATAATCAAGACGTGAAATGATGGTAGCTTGCACGATAAGTTGGCGAACCGGGGGGGCAAAGTATTTTAAAATGGGTCTTAGGCCTCACAAGGTGCTGAAACACGAGGCGGCTAACTGCTTAGTGTGGGCCTGAAAGGAAAGGGAAGAGTCCATCATGACCCCCAGGTTTTTCACTGCATTTTTAGGGAGGGAATTGTTCCCAGGGCTGCCGGCCACCACTGATCGTTCCATAGATTGACGTGCTTACCCAACGACTGTAGTAGGGTTTCCGTTCTCCCACAGAACTGTGCACAGAGATCTAGAACCTGGGTGAATTAGGATGACCCAAAACTCACCTTTGTTTCAGAAATCCCCTTACCAAGCTAGCTACAGTGTCTCATCGGTAGTGATAACTTACCAATGACTTAGACAATCCAGAACATGAACTTAGAATACCTCAGGTATCGTGGAACACATGAACACTCTTTCGTTATATAATCATTCCAAACCGAAACTGGGAGGCAAAGAACACACGTGCAAGTTTGAAATGTTTATTTTTCAATGCAACATTCTCAAATGCAGTATCTTGTATAATATCAACATACATATTATAAAAATCAGAGTTAGCAGCATAGTCACTAATCCATAATAAGCAAAAGGTGATAGCATGTTATGATGCAAAAATCTATAGAATTCTGTATCATCTATATTTCGCGCACCCTAATTAGCATATTATATTATATCTAAGAAGGTCTCATCTGGGTTCTAGCAGGGCGGACCCATACCTCTAATTCTCAGTAGGAGGAGATCACATCAACAGCTACCAGCTCTCTGCATGCGAAGCATCAAGTGTGTTGATTCATTCCCTGTAACTGTATCTTAAACCCGCGTAGAGCCCAATGTTGGCAGCAACATTATTTGTGTTATGTCTAACGTGGTACGAGGATCAGGCCTTCAGCAACCTTGTGTTAGGTTATTCTTAGAGTGTGCAGTTCTCGGTGTACAGACAGTTGTACCAAGTGTACCAAGCACGACTGATACTAGAGCAATAACATATTATTCTCAAATAAATCACATCTTTCGTCTAGGTTGAAAGCTACAACAATTAGGTGTCGTGTGCAAACTCAAGCTGGAAGAAAATATTGCGTTTAAACATTTAATAAGCTCATGCTAACTTAACACAATATATAGAAACGTAGTAACCATATGACACCCCCCCAATGATCCGAGGACGGTTTAAAAAGGAGAAAACACAAGCTAATACCACATGAAAGGTAAAACATGAAAGCAGAGTTCAATGATATTGAGCCAAGCTAAATGTATGCAAATGTATGTAAAATTTAAAAACAAAAATATGTATGAATGCCTATAGTGGCCACACAAAATATAAAAGTCGAACTTAAGGCCTACTCTCAGTTCATAGGCGCAGAACATATGAAAATCGAATGTTCGTATTGAAAAAGGCACCATTCAGAATTACTAAAAAGTCACGTGCCATAATAATGAAAGTCTTCAAAGTCACTCATGGGTTGAATGAATATGCAAAATAGGTAGCTACAGCTTCCAACATGAAATCACTGTCATCATCCGAAAACAGTTCAGCCATCCAATTAAGCAATGGGAAAGAACATACGTGCTCCTCCAATACCGATTCCTCTAGCAACATCAGAGGACAACTCAGTGGGTTCTCGAGAACACTATGTGCCAGAAAGTCATGCGCCGCTGCGAATATGTCCCACTGACCCATTAGTCCATGCATCGCTGCCACAGCCATAACCCTTTCGCCAGAACAGACCAACTCGTGAGCCACTACGGGGTTCATCAGCTGATCAAAATCGATGTCAGGAGAAGTCGGTAAACAGAGACACAAATCAATGGCCCAGTCGAAATCACAGCTGAGGCAATGAAACACGGGCTGGACACATGTGAAATAGGAAAATCTGAACGATAATCCAAAAGCCGTGCTTAAAGTCGCAAGCGGCAAGGAGCCATAGTAGTCAAGCATCCGGTTGCGAAACTGCATCAGTAGGGGCTGAGCGTTTCCTTGCGCAGGATGGGCATCCATGTTTTATAATGTAAAATATCACCAGAACGCCTGCAGCCAAAGCCAGCAAAACAGGACATCCGCCAAACAGGCTAGCGAATATAGAATGAAAGAACGCAGGGATAATACCAAATACTTTTTCAAATGTAGTCACGAGACCACTGCTAACCATTTTAAAAAAATGAGCCAGGCCTGTTGTGGAGGAGGCATTGAAGATTTGATGAACCAGCTCGGAGAAATGAAACGGCAAATCAGTACTTAAAAGTGCCTGCACCTCTGTGCGTGTGTTTGCTATGTGAAGGACATAAGTTTCGCGGGCAGAGCTCAGGGCCACCTGCTTTTGAGACAATAGGGCTCTTATACGGCTTAAACCATTGAACTCAGCCTTCAAGGTTGGTATTCGTGGCCAAATTGAAACATCTGAATTCCCATGCGTGGGTGGATATAACACATTCTTGCAGCAAACCACCCTCTCTGAAACGGTTACCACATAAGCGATACCGGCCTGTAACCCACAACACAGATCGTTATTCAAAAGTAAATAACTACCGTTGGACAATAAAGTGAACGTGGGAACTATTGCAGGAACTGGTGTCCCTTTCAAAACACAGGCCAAATTAGGTTTGTCCTGATTACAAGAACCATGCAACTGGATGTGTCTGCATATTAGTGAGCGGTCAGGCGACTGTGTACATTCTTCACCATTCAGATTCACTTCATTTCCCTCCTTTAGGCATCTGTAAGTGTATGGTAAAGACCATGTCTCATGTAAGAAAGCACTGCCTAATGGTTCATATCACCCTATAGCCATATATTTCATACAATTTGTAAATTTATACAGAGCAAAAGGTAAGGTAATAACACCATGGATAAGCCATGTAGCAGTAGTCACCTCAGCCACAGAAAAGGGCAAGGGTTCTAATTTTTCAATGTGTAACATAGAAAATGATGCATCTCTCATTGATAGCATACGCTGTTTTTCAGTCAAATTAAATGGGGCAAATAGTGATGAGACGTTCATAAAATTCCAAGGCACTCGACCAGACTTCAAAGTCTGTAGTGTCCAAGCAAACTGCATCACAGAACGCAATTGATTTTGACCATGATATAACACGGACACTTCATCATGTACAATGTCAACAACAGAAGACACAATATTGTTCAACGTGTAAATTCGGGAAGAAAGCGTGTTAATACTGTTATCGACAACTGCAAGCACCTTTTCTAAATTTGCTTGATCAATAGCTCTCAGGCGTTTAGCAGCCTCAATTTGGGAAACTTTCCAAATTTCATTGTAAATCGCATACAGCCATCGTTTAGATCTACCTTTAGCTGGGCCTTTTATAAAATCATTCAAATCCACATTATCATTTAATTGAGACAGATATAGTTTAACTGCAGCTAATGTGGAATGCTGTAACCAATTTTGACACAGCTTCCCCACAGAATAAGTTGTGACAGTATAGTCGTCTTCAAAACGGGGATCGGGTCTGACTTCTGTGAACCCTTCAGCCAAACCCAGAAAATGGCATTGGCAAGAATCAGCACTCTTCTGCCATATCAGCCAACCCTTGGAATCCAAACTGGAAATGTTAAAGGACGAATTGTGCAAAAGAGCTTGCAAATCATGAATGGACAAATCAGTAAAATTACCCCAACCTGAATATTCCTCTAAATCTGGGATGGTCGGTGTATTTAATTTTTTGGAAGTAGCCAATCCAAAGCATGTTGTTTGGAAAATGGATGAATTTAAAAACAACATGTGATTCGGGACGAGACATGCACGGTGCAAAGCCTCAGTGCCTTGTACCTGCCAATCTTTGGTACCCCAAACCGATTTAAGGTCAATTGTTCCTTTCCAAAACTCATAGCCATCTACAGCTAACCTGTCTAGAAAGGACTTCGAATACAGCAATTTTGTATCGGTAAGTCTAACTTTGGACATGGACTTTTGTGTCATTTTGAAATAAAATGACTCCGAATTAGATTGATTAAAGTCTGTAAAATAAGTGTATTTTTTCAGAAACGTATTGGTGCTGCCACCTAATGGAGCAGGGCAATGTTCCCATTGTTTATAATTTACAGCAACCCTCCTGGAATTTGTCTTATGTAAAAAATGATTACCATAGTGTTGAAAACAAAACAAATCACTATAATTAGTAGAATCTGAATACAGATCCTCAGCATCGAAGGCAGCAAATCAGAGAATAATGCTTCTACGGCCTGAATATCCCAATCATCAGAATGTATATTTTGTTTAATCACATCTCCCATGTTTACTCTAAGCACATTTGTCACTTCAGTGGGCCCATGTATCTGAAACCTAACCGCATCCCACACAATCCCATCAAGGACAGGCCAAGCAGTAATGTTGACTGTATTTAAGTTTCGTTTCAGTCTGTGCGCTGAATGTGAAGAGGAAAGAGGGGCCAATGTTTATTGAATTGTGAGTCTCCTGAGGCGGAAGCCGGGAGTGAACCCTACGCTTTTTAAAAAAACTTGATTGTGCTTTGTTTTTAACTTAAGACCTACTCACCCCTTCTCTGAAACAGCGTTCTCAGCGCTGCAACGATTCCTTCATCGCCATCACAGAGGGCGAGGCGCGTCCTTCGACACGCCCACCTCAGCTGGCCACGCCCCCTGATATCACTTTAAATAGCGCGCACAGCTGACAGCGTGGCATTATTGAATTGTGAGTCTCCTGAGGCGGAAGCCGGGAGTGAACCCTACGCTTTTTAAAAAACTTGATTGTGCTTTGTTTTTAACTTAAGACCTACTCACCCCTGCTCTGAAACAGCGTTCTCAGCGCTGCAACGATTCCTTCATCGCCATCACAGAGGGCGAGGCGCGTTCTTCGACACGCCCACCTCAGCTGGCCACGCCCCCTGATATCACTTTAAATAGCGCGCACAGCTGACAGCGCGGCATTATTGAATTGTGAGTCTCCTGAGGCGGAAGCCGGGAGTGAACCCTACGCTTTTTAAAAAACTTGATTGTGCTTTGTTTTTAACTTAAGACCTACTCACCCCTGCTCTGAAACAGCGTTCTCAGCACTGCAACGATTCCTTCATCGCCATCACAGAGGGCGAGGCGCGTCCTTCGACACGCCCACCTCAGCTGGCCACGCCCCCTGATATCACTTTAAATAGCGCGCACAGCTGACAGCGCGGCATTATTGAATTGTGAGTCTCCTGAGGCGGAAGCCGGGAGTGAACCCTACGCTTTTTAAAAAACTTGATTGTGCTTTGTTTTTAACTTAAGACCTACTCACCCCTGCTCTGAAACAGCGTTCTCAGCGCTGCAACGATTCCTTCATCGCCATCACAGAGGGCGAGGCGCGTCCTTCGACACGCCCACCTCAGCTGGCCACGCCCCCTGATATCACTTTAAATAGCGCGCACAGCTGACAGCGCGGCATTATTGAATTGTGAGTCTCCTGAGGCGGAAGCCGGGAGTGAACCCTACGCTTTTTAAAAAACTTGATTGTGCTTTGTTTTTAACTTAAGACCTACTCACCCCTGCTCTGAAACAGCGTTCTCAGCGCTGCAACGATTCCTTCATCGCCATCACAGAGGGCGAGGCGCGTCCTTCGACACGCCCACCTCAGCTGGCCACGCCCCCTGATATCACTTTAAATAGCGCGCACAGCTGACAGCGCGGCATTATTGAATTGTGAGTCTCCTGAGGCGGAAGCCGGGAGTGAACCCTACGCTTTTTAAAAAACTTGATTGTGCTTTGTTTTTAACTTAAGACCTACTCACCCCTGCTCTGAAACAGCGTTCTCAGCGCTGCAACGATTCCTTCATCGCCATCACAGAGGGCGAGGCGCGTCCTTCGACACGCCCACCTCAGCTGGCCACGCCCCCTGATATCACTTTAAATAGCGCGCACAGCTGACAGCGCGGCATTATTGAATTGTGAGTCTCCTGAGGCGGAAGCCGGGAGTGAACCCTACGCTTTTTAAAAAACTTGATTGTGCTTTGTTTTTAACTTAAGACCTACTCACCCCTGCTCTGAAACAGCGTTCTCAGCGCTGCAACGATTCCTTCATCGCCATCACAGAGGGCGAGGCGCGTCCTTCGACACGCCCACCTCAGCTGGCCACGCCCCCTGATATCACTTTAAATAGCGCGCACAGCTGACAGCGCGGCATTATTGAATTGTGAGTCTCCTGAGGCGGAAGCCGGGAGTGAACCCTACGCTTTTTAAAAAACTTGATTGTGCTTTGTTTTTAACTTAAGACCTACTCACCCCTGCTCTGAAACAGCGTTCTCAGCGCTGCAACGATTCCTTCATCGCCATCACAGAGGGCGAGGCGCGTTCTTCGACACGCCCACCTCAGCTGGCCACGCCCCCGTGACGCCCTCCCTCTTAGGTATAAACCATGTGCCTCGCCAGGAAGCGCAGCGGACGGGCGCAGCGGGCGCGCCGTCTGCGCGCCGAAGGCGCGCCAAAGGCAAGCCCGTCTGGGCCCGTCCGGGCCTGGACCGGGCCCAGGGCCTGTCCCCCTGTCCATGCTGCTGATTCCGCACGTATGTGCTGGACCAACTCCCAGCTCCACTCTCTTAATCCCCCCCTCTGCGCGGCCACTACCCCCTGCAACCCTATCCATCTTGATTCAGCTCCATTTCATTGCCCTCAATGCAACTTCACTCTCCCGCCCTCCCTTTCCCATTCGCTACCTCATCCCACGCCGCAGCTCTCAACCCCTAATCATCGGACGCTGAAAGCAGGCTTAGTCAACTGCCGGTCTCTCCCCCGTCATGCCAATGACATCTGGTTGTTGATTTCCTCCGAGGAGTGGGACATTTTATTCCTCACTGAGTCTTGGATGACTGACTCCTCCTCTCCGGACATCTATTTAGCCATTCCATCAGGCTATGACATAAAATGTGTTAATCGTGCAGGGGGAAAATCGGGAGGCGGACTAGCAATCATCTTTAAATCCTATTTTCAGCTGACCATTACCAAACTTACCAACATTGGTATCATTGAAGCCCTCTATTTCTCAGTATCCGATTCCGCGGCTGTTATTCTAGCTGGCTCTTTAATCTACAACCCCCCCTCGGCGGCTTCCTTTTCTCTTACCGCTCTCACTCACCAGTTAGCTGATCTAGCCTTGAAACATCAATACTTTTTAGCTCTAGGTGATTTTAACCTTCACGTCGATAATTCCCTCTGCGCAAAAGCGAATAATTTACTGGAAATCATGGACAGCCTTAACTTTACTCAACTTGTCACCGGTCCTACTCATGTGGCGGGTCACACCCTGGACCTTATTTTCGCTAATTTCCCCACTATCACCGTCTCCCCCTCCCTTCCTCTTACATTGTCCGATCATTACCTTATCCCTTTTTCTTTGGCCTTAGACCGTAAACCTATCCCTCCTGTGCCCAGGAAAGAGCTGGGAAGGAAGTGGCACAAAGTCACTTGCGCTTCCCTGGACCCGATATTCCATTTCCAGACGGACCATCTATCCCAGGATATCGACTCTAATATCGCCAGGCTCAACTCCGCCCTCATCAACGCTATTGACCACATTGCCCCCCAGAAACTCATCACTTCCACTAGATCCCGTCCTTCCGCTCCTTGGTTCTCCACCTCCCTCCGCGAGGAAAAGAGTAGCTGTAAAGCACTCGAACGGAAGTGGAGACTAAATTACGATCTTGAAGCTAAGCTTGCCTATAAGGCTGCCTTGAAAAAATTTCTCAAACACAAAAAAACAGCCATGAAAGATCACTTCTCGCTCCAAATTACCAGAGCCAAAAACTCTTCAAAAACCCTCTTCTCCATCGTCAAAGATTTCATTACCCCTCCGGCCAGGACCACTCAGGTCTCAGCTAGCCAGAAACTATGTGAAGGACTCTCGGACTTTTTCCTCGATAAGATCGATAAACTCTGCGTTTCCTTCCCTAGAGGGCCAATGCCTCGGCCTCCTTCTACCGATCCCCCTACCTCTCCGTCCCTTCTTGCCTTCAATGAGCTTGCCCAGGAGGATGCTATCAGACTACTCATTCATTGCAAGTCTGGTGCACCCTCTGACCCCGTTCCGGCCAAAATTATGGGTGAACTGGCTCCCCTGTTAGCCGACCCTTTCCTCTCCGTCTGGAATGCCTCTCTGCACCATGGCTTTTTCCCTACCACCTGGAAGGAAGCCTTGGTGATCCCAATTCTAAAAAAGGCAGATGCCGATCCTACTGTTTTTTCCAACTACCGCCCTATTTCCCTCCTCCCCAAACCTGCTAAGGTTCTGGAAAAAGCCGTGCAGTTGCAACTCTCGGAGTACTTGGAGAACAACTTACTTCTGCACGACTCGCAATCTGGATTTCGGGCGGGATACAGTACTGAGACGGCTCTGCTGGAGGTCTCGGAGACCATTCGGGAGTGCGTGGACAGGGGCGAGGAGGCCATGTTGGTCCTCCTCGACCTGTCCGCGGCATTCGATACGGTATCCCACTCCATCCTCCTTGACCGACTACGGCATATGGGCATTGGCGGCACTGCCATCAGTTGGATCGAGTCCTTCCTCTCTGGAAGAAGTCAAAGGGTGCTGTTGCGACCTTTCAGATCGAAGGAAAAACCCTTATCTTGCGGTGTGCCACAGGGCTCGGCCCTCAGCCCTCTGTTTTTTAACATATATCTTGCCCCACTGGCCGGCGTGGTGGAGTCCTACGGAGTCAGGGTGGTCTCTTATGCTGATGATACTCAGCTAGTGTTCTCCTTTAGAGGCCACTCTGACTCCGCGTTCTCTAACTTCCGCCGGTGCCTTAACAACATCAGTGATTGGATGTCTGAAAACCATCTAAGACTCAACGCAGACAAAACAGAGGTGCTGTTTTTTAACCAGAAAAATTCCATCCCCTCCTCCTGGTGGTGGCCCACGGCACTCGATCCCGCTCCCTCTCCCGTCCATTCGGCCCGTAACCTGGGCTTCCATTTCAATGACTCCCTATCATGTAAGACTCAGATTCAAAAAGTGACCTCTGCCTGCTTCCTGAAGCTACGCATGATCAGGAAAATCCTCCCCTATCTCCCTTTGGATTCCCGCCGGACAGTTACCCACGCTCTCATCACGTCCCACCTGGACTATGCTAATAGCCTCTATGCCGGAGCTCCCCAATACCTGATTGACCGGCTGCAGATTGTCCAGAATGCGGCGGCGAGGCTGATTGGTAATATTCCTTATCGTCAGTCAGTTGCCGCATATCGTAGGGAACTGCACTGGCTACCTGTGGCCAGCCGTATTCAGTTTAAGATCCTCACCCTGACTCACCGAGCCATTAATGATCACGGACCAAACTACCTAAAAAAACGAGTGTCAATATCCCGGTCCATCAGATCTCTGAGATCCAATGACCTACGCCTTCTGATCTCTCCCAGCTTTAGACTATCCAGAATGGGTGGCAGAGGATTCAGTGTCATTGCTGCAAAACTATGGAACTCCCTGCCAGTCGATCTCAGATTCTGCCCTTCCGAATCTATCTTTCGGGCCAGACTCAAAACCTGGCTCTTTTCTAGACTCTGATTTTTCATGCCACTTCCCCTGTTTGTTCCTTCTCTCCCCTCTAAGACTCAGGTTCTAGCGCCGGGACACCCCTCCGGGGGTAGCTGTGAGCTTTATAAACTACATAAAATAAAAAAAAAATGTTCCATTCATGTACCAAATTCCTGTTCTTTCTTTAACGTAGTGACCATCGATCAGGCGGAAAAAATAAAACACAAAACCAATTGACATAAAAAGGTAAAATGAAAATAGGATCAACCAAATGTATGTCCACGGGGGAATCAAAAAATGTTTTTTAAATAACTTGGCATATTTTGAAATATTTGAGGGTTTCTTTGAAAGTTCTGAAACAGAGTCAAAAGAGAATCTGGATTGGTCTGCCAAACGGGTCTGTATATCAGGCATCGATAAATCGACAGGATAAGTGTAGTTAAGCTCATCAATGTTAGTAACAGGAATAGTATTTAATAAAGGACTGGATATGGCAGGCATCTCGAGGGACACCTCCTGTTCTGCACCAGATCTTATTGCCAGCACAGAGTGCCTCACCATGGAAGGACAGGATACAGCCGGTGTCATGCTATGAAGAATCGGCCACCCTGTGTGTCTTGACATTGTCAATAGAAATAAATCTGTTTTCTTTACGACCTGGAAGTGGAGGTAAAATGACTGTTCTTGTGCCCTTCACTCCAAGAACTCGAACCGGTGCACGATATGAGGGACCAAACTCTTTCTTGTTATCGATCTTCTCTCGAACCAGTTCTCCAACTTGGGGTAGCCAGCCAACTACCGGGATCTGCAACGCGTCATCCGATGTGGAGGGCAAATGTTCCTTTGCAAGACTGTCTCTGGTCTTTTGTAGATTCTGTAAAACATTGCAATGTTCATCTACGTCAAAGGCCGTGGCCTGGGCCTTGCTGTCTAGCCCATCGAGGTCAGGGACATACATCTTGATACCAAAGAGCATTTCGTATGGGGTCCGCCCACCCAGAGACCTTCTAGGGAGATTATTAAGCGCACGCTGCACGCCTATGAGGTGGGCTAACCAGTTTCTGCCAGTGCCTATAACTCGAGCTGTCAAAGATTGCTTTAAATCGCGGTTCATTCGTTCAACTACACTGTTACCCTCAGGTCTGTAGGGACTCGAAAACTTGACTTGGACCTCCATCAAAACCATAGCATCCTTATACGCCTTAGAGGCGAATGCCGGACCCTGATCCGAATGGAATGTACCACAGGCAAAAATTCCCACAAAGACACGCAAATCCGTAATGACAGTACGTGAATCAGCGCTCCAATGTGGCCATACCCACACAAAGCGTGTGCATGAATCTACTGCTACTAAGATGTACTTGTATGCAGTATCAGAAGAAAATGGACCGCAGTGATCCAAATAAACGCATCCAAGCGGTTTATTCGAGATATACAACCGTGTCTGAGGCGGACGCGCAGCAGTTGAAGGCTTAATCTGCTGGCAAATGTCACATTGAAGAACATAATCGCGCGTCTGTTTGTACAGTCCCCGCCACCAGAATCTTTGTTGTAGCTGAGTTACAGTGGCTGAGACGCCCGCATGCGCAGACGCCACACCTTCATGAGCCGCTGTAATCAAAGCAGCCCTGCGATCCGAGTTGGGAACTAGACATTCGCCAACATCAGGGATTTTCACATAAGGAACCTTATCGGGACTTAAGTGGTATGTGTACTTAGAAGGAAACCCCGCAGGATATTTACTTCCCTTCTCCGTTGCAGCAACTGCTGCCAAGATGTTATCATCTATTTTGCTTTTGGACCTTGTGACTGCTGCAACTAAGTATTTTGATACCGCTGACTTCGCTGCTTCATCAGCAAGCAAATTGCCAACAGCGTGGACCCCCACGCGCTGATGACAGAGAGTATGAATCACAAACACGAGTGGCAACTTCTCTTTAAGTTCCGCCACTCGGACCCAGATCATTTTATGTTTTATTGTGCTACCTTTGGAATCACGAAATTCATTCTGAATCCAAAAGAACAAGTTTTCATTGTAAGACTGGACACAGTAGTAAGAGTCACTTACGATCAAAGTCGTCACACTAGGATCTGCGTACTCCAATGCAAGCATCAGAGCACGAAGCTCTGCTAATTGTGCGGTGCAGTCCCCAAGTGTCTGCGTGTGCACGACACTGGACTTGAACTCATCGTTCACCATGGCACCGACCACAATGGCGCAAGCGGAAACGTAGGCATTTTTAGAGCCATGCGCAACCTGCGCAGAACCATCAGTGTAAATGATGCAATGGAAATCCTCCAACGGCCGCATTGCTAATAGAGCAGGATGAACAAATTCATACTGTAAATACTCCTGCGACAGTAAAGTGGCGTCAAAAATAAACGTGACATCCTGGGACGTCAAGGACGCAGCCCATTGAATCCACCGAGGGTGCAAAGCTTTGGAAATAGGTACACTGGCTTTCGTAACCGCCTCTAAGGCAGGACACGGGGTAACAACCAACATGCGTTTTCCTTGTGACAGGGCACGTTCCTTAAGAATCGCCATCTGTACAGCCGTTAAAACCTTCTCCACTGTGGAAAAACGCAATTCAGCTGAAGTGTACAAGTGTGACTTGTAAGCAATAGGTACTGTATCTCCTTCATTAAAAGTCAGGTACGTGAACCCCAGCGCCCCAGGGATAATTCTTATCACAAGGTTGGTCTGGTTATCACGAGTCTGTAAGTATTCAGAAGCGAGCAAATCAGCCTGCAAAGATTGTAGAATGGCTGAATGCTCAGGCAGCCAGCATGATTTGGAAAAAGATGGTTGTATCAAAGCATACAAAGGCTTGATACACTGGGCATATTCCGGAATGTAAGTCCTCCCGAAATTCAAAAAGCCCAGCAGAGATTGTAATTTTTTCAGTGTTGTCGGAGAACGCAACTGTACGCATTTCTCCAGGAAGTGGGGTGCTAAACCCTTCCCTTCGTTGTTAAGCTCGTAACCTAGAAACAACACTGTGTGCTCTGCAATGTGCGACTTTGCAAAGTTAAACTTGTAACCTATGTCAGCAAAGTTACAAATTATGCTATTTACTCAACACAGATGCTCCCAAAGATCGTCGTCTGTGAGATAAATGTCATCCACATACGAACAAGCAACTGGGTCGAAGCCCTCCAGAAGAGAGACAATGCGGGCGGAGAATACTCCAGGACTGTTCTTGTAGCCCATTGGGAGTCGCCGAAACATTTTTTGCACACCGCCGCATGTAAAACTGGTCCATTGGGAACTTAGACCGTCTAGTCTATGGGCATAAAAACCACTGGAAATGTCAAGCGTGGTTTTGAACCGTTTACGCTCAAGACTATTCACTAACGCAGAGCCATGAGTATTCTGTACTGCGCAGTTACGGCAATGCGAGTTCAAATGCCTATAATCCAAAACCAAACGATATGAGCCGTCCGGCTTGTTCACAGTAAAAAGGGGGTTATTCATCGGTGACACACACGTTTCAATTACACCTTGATATTCCAATTGTTCAAGGATAGCCGCGACTGAAGCTTTGGCTTCACGCCGTATGGGATTTTGAGGTTGAGGCTGTGGCTGAGACCGTAAAGGAATCTCGTGGCTTGGTGACAATTTATCCCAGCCACACTGATTGCGGTACACAGCCGGCGCAAGCGCCAGAGCCCACTCTTCTGCAAAATGCAGCGCTTCCACCCTCTGCACAGTGTGCGCGAAACTGGGCAGGATTACCTCCTCCCCTCGCGGAGCTGCGAGAACAAAAGGTGGGGGCCAGTCAGCCTCCAAAAGCAAAATGTCATACGTAGACGAGAGATTTTCCCAAAATACCCCTTTTACAGTTCGCTGCATGTCACCTTCAATTAACAGGACAATCTCAAAAAGACGTTCAGGGGGAGCAACATGCGTATCAGCAGTTTCAATCACAACATAACTATCAGTCGCTGTCACCTTCAACAGTGGACGGAGGGCCTCTCTCACTATGGTAATCTCTGCTGCGCTGTCCAGCAAGGTCAGAGCCCACGTCAGATTCCGAAGCCGCGTTCTCACTATCTGGGGCATAACGATGCGCTGTCAGGGCGGCGACTTTCTTCGTGGCAAAATGTGGTCTCTTGGGCGTAGAGCCTTCCTGCTGCTCTCCACTGTTTCGCGGGCGGGGCTGACCACGTCCTGGCTGGCCACCCCGGCCCCTGCCGCCCCCTCCACCACAGGTTGACGGAGCCGATGAGTCCTGAAAGGAACGAGGAGAGCGTTGGTCAGATGCCTGAAACCTCTCAGGCGATTTAATCATCGCGCGGTCGCGCAAATCATAAACACGATCCGACTGTGCAGGCAACGGAGTCGCAGGAGCAGAAACCTGTGTTTGTTGTTGTTGTTGCTTACCCTGATTCTGCTTTTTAGGCCAATTTTGTTTTTTGGACTTTTGTTGACCACTAGTTTCCGATGTCTGACCCTGGGGCTGCTTCTTCTCCTTATCAGGAAAAGCTTTAACCCCCATGGCATTGCGGCCAACCGTTTTGTAAGCAGCCACACTTATCCTTGCCAACCGTCGGGGTCGTTCTGCCTCGGGAACCAACGCCAATGCGTTAGCAACCTGAAAGTTCACTGCATCCCCCTTGACATTCGCAAGGATCAGATCGCAAACTACATCAAAGGAGCCACACATGCGCATACCCAATTCAACAGCCGACTCCGGTCCGTGTTCGTCTTGAACACGTTTAAGGACCCCACCTAGATTGGTCACAGACGGGGAGCCATAGCACTTCGAATAGACCGCTGCAAAAGTCTTACCCCAGGTCTCACAGTCAACAAGTTCAGGTGCCAAATCTTTCGGCAAACTTAGTGTAAGAATCCGGTGTTTATCACCCGGACTCGTGTTGGGAAACACAGCTTCCAGCTGGCCGAATTTCTCAGCAAGCCAGAACGGAAAATCATCCTTGTCCTGGGGCTTTTTACCCATCACGGAATTTACCATGACCGGATTGATTTTCAGACCAGCATGTTCTGCACGAAGCTGTGCGCCCCTAGGGGCCGCGTCCTGAACATTACGGCTAGTGTTTTGAACAAGCGCTCTAATCACTTCCACCGCGACTTCATGAAGCCGCCGCAGATCTCCCACGTTACAAGTGGCGCGTTGAGGGTGAGGAGTGAATCCAGCCAAAGCGGGCCAAGGTGTGCCCGGAATGGACAAAGGACCTAACCTCGAAGCGGATAAAGCATGCGGTAGGGCTCCACCAAACCAAACTCCATGCTGCCAAGCATCAATAGGAACTTCCAGTGCTCTGTACGGAGCATACACAGCCGGTACAGCTGAGGCAGTGTATGAATGGAACACTCCAGAATTAGCGTCCACTGGCGGAAATGTCACCCACGAATAAAAAAGTTCGTACGGGTACGCATGTTCCGCACTCACTACCAGAACAACAGCCAAGCCTTCCATAGGAACATCATAAGTCCGCAAATGGTCACGCACCGCAATGCGACTATGCTGCGGGATGTCCACGGCTTGTGCCATGTCAGCACAGGAATGTGAAAAAACAAAGATTACTTTGTAGCACAACTGGGTAGTAAATCAAAGAAACCGTTTACAGATAGATTCAAGCTTAAAAAAGACCTATTTCAAAAATAGGTAGGTTTTTCCGACACTGCCGTTTTCTGGAAACGGGAATGAAGGCGTTAAGGTTTGAATGATATACTACTCGAGTGTCATGAAATAAGGCCAATCAACGTTGGGCGCCATGTAGCAGGGTTTCCGTTCTCCTACAGAACTGTGCACAGAGATCTAGAACCTGGGTGAATCAGGATGACCCAAAACTCACCTTTGTTTCAGAAATCCCCTTACCAAGCTAGCTACAGTGTCTCATCGGTAGTGACAACTTACCAATGACTTAGACAATCCAGAACATGAACTTAGAATACCTCAGGTATCGTGGAACACATGAACACTCTTTCGTTATATAATCATTCCAAACCGAAACTGGGAGGCAAAGAACACACGTGCAAGTTTGAAATGTTTATTTTTCAATGCAACATTCTCAAATGCAGTATCTTGTATAATATCAACTTACATATTATAAAAATCAGAGTTAGCAGCATAGTCACTAATCCATAATAAGCAAAAGGTGATAGCATGTTATGATGCAAAAATCTATAGAATTCTATTTCGCCTATATTTCGCGCACCCTAATTAGCATATTATATTATATCTAAGAAGGTCTCATCTGGGTTCTAGCAGGGCGGACCCATACCTCTAATTCTCAGTAGGAGGAGATCACATCAACAGCTACCAGCTCTCTGCATGCGAAGCATCAAGTGTGTTGATTCATTCCCTGTAACTGTATCTTAAACCCGCGTAGAGCCCAATGTTGGCAGCAACATTATTTGTGTTATGTCTAACGTGGTGCGAGGATCAGGCCTTCAGCAACCTTGTGTTAGGTTATTCTTAGAGTGTGCAGTTCTCGGTGTACAGACAGTTGTACCAAGTGTACCAAGCACGACTGATACTAGAGCAATAACATATTATTCTCAAAAAAATCACATCTTTCGTCTAGGTTGAAAGCTACAACAACAATTAGGTGTCGTGTGCAAACTCAAGCCGGAAGAAAATATTGTGTTTAAACATTTAATAGGCTCATGCTAACTTAACACAATATATAGAAACGTAGTAACCATATGACACAACAAAACCTCAGTTTTCCCGGCATTTAGCTGTAGACGATTGGCTGCCATCCAATTGGCCCCCGCCGTCATGCCGCCTTTGAATTTGGAGGCTGAGGGGGAAAAAACCATCCGCCAAGGTGACCACTAGCTGCGTGTCGTCGGCATAGGAGACGATCGTAAGGTCCCACAGCTTGGCGACCGCAGCCAGAGGCTGGACGTATATATTGAAGAGCAGTGGGCTCAAGGCCTAACCCTGGGGCACCCCTTGACCAATGGCATGGGTCTGAAAGTATAAGGGGGTATTGAGACTCGTAATGATCTATTAGAAATGAGCAAAGCCAGTCTAAGGCTATGCCTTCTATCCCTGCTTCCTCGAGTCTCCGGAGTAGAATCTCGTGGGACACCGTGTCAAAGGCAGCGCTGAGATCTAGCAAGATCAGCGCCGCACTTTGACCTTTGTCCACGAGATATCGTAGTTGCTCGGTGGTGGCCAGAAGGGCCGTTTCTGTACTATGGCCCGTTCGGAACCCATTCTGAGAAGGGTCTAGCATACAGTTGTTATTAACGAACTGGGTTAGTACGCTGTTAACATGAGCTTCCGTGATTTTTGCCACCCAAGGTAAAAGAGAAATTGGCTGGAAATTTTCCGGTTTATTGGGATCTGCGTTGGGCTTTTTTAGAATAGGGGACACCCACGCATGTTTCCAGGGGCTCGGAACAGTCCCAGATAAGAGAGAACTGTTGATTATATTACAGAGAGGCTCTCTAAAGATGGAAAGGGAATCCTTAAATTGAGATGGTTGTAAGGGATCCAAGGGGGGTCCCGACTTGATTTTACCACTGAGACGAGTAAATTCAGCCTCCGAAAGGGGCAGAATAGACATTAGGGAGACCCTAGGTTCCACTCTAGGCCCAACGTAGGTAGGGGGTGTGGAGGGATCAGGGAAGGATAAGTAGATAGTGCGCACTTTATTGACAAAAAAGATTGCTAATTCGTCGCATAAGAGCGTAGAAGGTAACACTGGGGTACTTGCTTTCCCGGTCCTAAGGTCTTTAAGAATTTTTAAAATGCATTTGGTGGGGTTAGGACTGGAGCTAATCTCCATGGCATAAAAGGATGCACGAGTTTTACAGACCGTTTTGTGATAAATTGTTATCTTTCCCAAATAGTGCCTTTTTTCTCCGGTATAAAGTCTTTCCTCCAGTCGCGTTCAGCCTTTTTACAGGCTTTTCGCAATAAGGGCATCAAGACCTCGCAAGATCCATTTATCAGAAGCGATCGTAGTCTCGATAATTGTCGAGAGGATTAGCGTTAAGAAACTGATGAAAGTCATCCAGCTTCAGCTTGTGCCAGGGCCGTTTGAGGACCGATCTTGGGGTTCCGTTATTAGAGGGCTCAATAAGAGGGACGAACCATCTGACCAAGTAGTGGTCCGTCCAGCCCATAGGGGTGGGTTGATCATCAGTAATAGAATGAAGATTAGTAAATAGTGGATCAAGCAGGTGTCCTGCTGAGTGCGTAGGTCCAGGGACCAATTGGTCCATCTGGAGAGCAGCAAGGTCTGCTATAAAAGTTGCGTTATGTTGGATCTGGTCCAAGTAGAGGTTGAGATCGCCACAGATGCTAAAATTGGCAGAGCCTGCTGCAAGCTCACTGACGACCTTGGGAAGCGCTCTCTTAAACGTGGTTGCAGTACCTGGCGGACGATATATTAGGAGGCCTGAAAGTGAGTACTGTGCACTCACGGCAACCTGAAAATGCGCCGCTTCACAGTCTGCCACCTGCACTTTGTTAAATAGGCAAGAATAGTGTGATTTAAACACGATCACTATCCCACCTCCCCTAGAGACCCTATTTAATGTACATGTGGAATAACCAAGAGGTAGGGCTAAATTAGTAACCATTACCAAGTCGTCATTTAGCCAGATTTCACACATGAACAAAATGTCAGGGCGTTCTTCAGAAATAAGATCAAGAACTTCGGCATGATGTTTTGCCAAAGATCTGACATTGAGCTGCAATACTTTAAGCTGACTCTGGGGTTTGGTCTGATGAACACATGTCGGGAGAGTAGGGGACGGGATAGAGAAGGAATCGCAAACAGGGCATTCCCACGAAGAATCTCCTGGAGTGAAAGAGTTGGTTGTGCATAGGGCGGGGCCAGTATTGTATGCCATGAGTTCCTCCCTACCATAGCGGATGGTACCAGGATGACAAGGGCCAGGGGTCCTGGCGAGAGGCGATGTACAGGCGATGACGGGCAGTGTAAGAGGTGTATAGAAAGAAGCACAAGAGGTACAGAAGAAACAAAAGAGGTGCAGAAAGAAGCAAGAAAGGTACAGAAAGAAGCAAGAGAAGTGATGACAGAGGCAAGAGAGGTTGAGAAAGAAGCGAGAAAGGGGCAGAAATAAGCAAAAGAGGTGCAGAAAGACAAAAAAGAGAGGTGCATAAATAAGCCAGAGGGGTGCAGAAAAGAGGAAGAAAGATACAAAAAGAGGAAGAGAGGTACAGAAATTAGCAAGAGAGATGCAGAAAGAAGCAATAGAGATGCTGAAAGTAGCAACAGAAGTACATAAATAAGCAAGAGAGGTACAGAAAGGGGCAAGCGAACTGCAGAAAATTAAAAAGAGGCGCAGAAAGAAGCAAGAGAGGTGGACAGAGAGAATAAGGGTGCATAAGGCAAGAGGGGTGCATGAGGAGGCAAGAGAGGCAAGAGAGGTGCAGAAAGAGGGAATAGTGATGCAGAAAAAAGCAAGAGTGGTGAGCAAAGAAGCAAGAGAGGTGCAGAAAGAAGCAAGAGAGGTGCACAACGAAGCAAGAGGGATGCAGAAAGAGGAAAAATGGTACAGAAAAAGGGGTGCAGAAAGAAGAAAGAGAGGTGTGGAAAGAAGCAAGGGATGTGCAGACAGAAGCAAGAGAGGTGCAGAAAGAAGCAACAGAAATGCAGAAAGAGGCAAAATACCTGCAGAAAAAGTCAAAAGAGGTACAAGAAAAGGCAAGAGAGATGCACAAAGAGGAAGAATGGAGAAGGAAGAAGAAAGAGAATTGCAGAAAGAGGCAATTTAGGTACGTAAGAGCAGAAGGAGGAAGAACGGTATAGTAAGAGGTGCAGATAGAAGCAAGAGAAGCGATGAAAGAGGCAGGAGAGGTTCAGAAATAGGCAAGAGTGGTACAGAAAGAGGCAATAGAGGTACAGAAAGAGGCAATAGAGGTGCACATAGAGAGAAAAAGGGTGCAGAAAGAGGCAAGAGGGGCGCGGCCAAAAGCAAGAGTGGTGAAAAAGAAGCAAGAGAGGTGCGGAGAGAAGCACGAGAGGTACACAAAGAAGCAAAAGGGATGCAGAAAGAGGAAGAAAGATACAGAAAGAGAGGTGCAGAAATAATGATAATAATAAAGGCATTTGTTGAGCATGCAGCTTCCCCAAACGGGGTGTCCCATTGCTATAACAGACAGAGAACAGGGCAAGGAAATGCACAAAAGCTAGTCATTCCGACTAAAGAAACAGGTTTTCAGAGACTTGCAGAATTCCTGTTCAAACTGTATCATACGTAAATGAGGGGAGGGGGTAAGTTGTTCCAACATTTGGTGGTGCCCACTTCAAATGATCTGCTTCCCATTCTAGCTTTCGCAAATCAAGGGGTTGCAAGGAAGTGTTTGTTGTTAGACCTTAAAAAACTGTATTGTTGATAGGGTCAGCGTCTCCTCCTTAGATAAGCCAGCCCTCATCCTTTGTCTGCCCGAAATGCGAATGTCAGGGCCTTAAATTCGATCCATTTGGCTATTGGCAGCCAATAAAGTTGTCGAAGGTATTGGGAAATGTGGTGTCGGAGTGGGACACTACAGACCAAGTGGGCTGTGGCGTTTGGAATGATCTGGAGTCTACGGATCAGGCCCAGTGGAAGACCCATGTATAGGCCATTCGCGTAATCAAGGTGAGAGGTTATTAAAGCATGGACTAGGGTTTTACGCGTTGCAGTAGGCAGATCTTTGATGAATTTCATAATAATTTTAATTGTACCAAATCAGGCAGCTGAAACAGTTTGAACTTGCATTGTGAGGGACAAGTCTTTCTCCCATCTTATGCCCACATTTTCAAACAAGTCCTTAGGTGTAAGGGGCATTGCCCAATTCATAAGGCCACCATGCATTTGAAGGGGGGCAGGGTTGGTTAAAAAACAAGACCTCGCTCTTATCCACATTAAGTCTTAAATATTTGCAGTCCATCCAGCTGGTAATGTTCTTGAGGCAATCTTTGAGTGGGTCAAAGGTGGATGCTGACACATCACTAAAGGTGAACAGTAACTGGGTATCATCTCCGTATGATGTTACTTTGATCTCAGTTTTAGAGATAAGCTCTGCCAGGGGGTTAAATAGACATTAAAGAGGATCAGGCTCATGGCGGAGCCCTGGGGAACACCCCACTTAAGAGGTTTGATGGGTGAGGTGAAAGGTTACATCCATACCTGTTGTTTACGGTCGTATAAAAAGGATGATAGCCAGTTTAACACAGTTCCCTGGATGCCTATGCCCTTTAGGCGATTTAAGAGGATGACGTGAGAGACTGTGTCAAATGCTGCAGATAAATCTAACAGCACTAACATAGCCTTAGAGCCTCCATCCACAGCCCATGGTATGGAATTAGCCATTTCAATCAAAACTGATTCCATGCTCAAACCAGGGCGGAAGCCAGATTGAGATTTATGGAGAAGACTGTTAGTCTCAATAAACCCAGCCAGTTGCTGATGCACTAGTTTCTTTAAGACCAAAAGAGAGGTGCAAAATGAAGCAAGAGATGTGCAGATAGAAGCAAACGAGTTGCAGTATGCAGCAAGAGAGGTACAGAACGAGGAAAAAGAACTGCAGAAAAAGGAAAAAGAGGTGCAGAAAGAGGCAAGAGAGATGCATAAAGAGGAAGAATGTAGCAGGAAGAAGGTAGAGAAGTGCAGAAAGAGGCAATAGAAGTTTGTAAGAGACAAGAGAAATACAGAAAGAAGCACAATAGGTGCAGAAAGAAGCAAGAGAAGCAATGAAAGAGCAAGAGAGGTTCAGAAAAAGGCAAGAGGTACAGAAAGAGGACACAGAGGTACAGAAAGAGGCAAGAGAGGTGCAGAAAGAAGGACACGAGGTACAGAAAGAAGCAAGAGAGGTGCTCAAAGAGGCAAGAGAGGTGCAGAAAGAAGCACAAGAGGTACAGAAAGAAGCAAGAGAGATGCTGAAAGAGGCCAGAGAGGTTGAGAAAAAGCAAGAGAGGGGTAGAAATAAGCAGGGGAGGTGCATAACAAATCAAAGGAGGTGCACAAAGAAGCAAGAGGGGTGCATAAAGAGGAGGAAAGGTATCAAAAGAAAAAGAGAGATGCAGAAAGAAGCAAGAGAGGTACAGAAAATAGCAACAGAAGTGCAGAAAGAAGCAAGAGAGGAACAGAAAGCGTCAAGAGAACTGCAGCAAAAGGAAAAAGAGGAGCAGAAATAGGAAATAGAGGTGCACAGAGAGAAGGGTGCAGAAATAGGCAAGAGGGGTGCATGAAGAGGCAAGAGAGGTAAAGAAAGAGGCAAGAGGGGTGTGGTAAAAAACAAGAGAGGTGAACAAAGAAGCAAAAGATGTACAGAAATAAGCAAGAGTGGTACACAACGAAGCAAGAGGAGTGCAGAAACAGGAAGAAAGTTACAGAAAGAGAGGTGCAGAAAGATGCAAGTGAGGTGCAGAAAGAAGCAAGGGATATGCATAAAGAAGCAAGAGTGGTACAGAAAGAAGCAACAGAATTGCAGAAAGAAGCAAGTGTGGAGCAAAAAGGGGCAATAGAACTGCAGAATAAGGAAAAAGAGGTAAGAGAGGTGCACAAAGAGGGACACTGGTGTAAGAAGAAGGAAGAGAAGTGCAGAAAGAGGCAATATAATTGCATAATAGGTAGGGATTCCTGTTTTCAGTTTCTATTTTTGGTCAATTCTGGTGGGGGTTCTTCAGTGATTTTATTGCCTTAAAAAAATGTGGTTACACATTTTTGCACCCTTAAAAACAAAAAAACAGTGTTTTTCTGGTGTTTATGGAACGTTTGACTTTTATTATTGCTAGCTTTCTGCACTGATAGTGCATGGTACATAAACAGTGTATGTACAGTGTAGAATAGGTCCAAATCCATTTTTACAAATCAAACTGCAATTACTATATATATATATTCACAGAAAAAACCATAGGTTTCACACCAGTTATAGTTATCTGGAAATTTTACTCGCATAAAACCATTGAAATTCCCACATTATAGTTAGTTGGACACACTATAACTTGCGCATGCAATGCACTGCTGATGACGTCACATATTACATCACTCATGACATGGTCAGTGACATCACTCATGACATCACTGATGACATCATCCAGTGAATGTGTGTCTTTCTGAAAAATCTATATTAGTGAGTATTGTTTAAATATTTAAATATATGTATTTATTTATTTATTTTATTAAACTTATAATGCGCACAGCTACCCACAATGGGTTTCCCGGCGCTAGGGACAGACTGAAGAAGAACTAGCAGAGTGACATTTCAATAAGAGGAACCTCCAACATTACTGCTGAAAGAGCCAGGTTTTAAGACCCTTACGAAAATGGAGAAAATCATATTCCGTTTTCAGGGTCACGGGTAGGGCATTCCACATCTTAGGACCCAAATGTGAGAAAGAACGACCTCCCATTTTAGTCAGCCTGAATATGAATCTTAGTGTTTCACTTTGTGTATAAGTGGCTGCATGGGTTGGTGAGTAACTACATGTGTATGTATATGAGTTATTAGACTTTTTTTAGTATCAATATGAGTGTCTGTATTGTTTAGTGTGGGTATTACTTACAACATTGATGCATGAGTGAATGACTCTCTTTTTGTATGTATTTTGAAGACTGCATATGTGCAGGACTGTATGGTTGAATAGTGTGTATATGTGTATGTTAGTGAGTGAATGACTGTCTCACTAGTGTGTTTATCAGTAACTACATATGTTTTAATCTAGAATATGTGAATATTGATGCATATAAGTGAGTATATGTGAGAGTAAGAGATTGTAAGAGTTCCTGTTTAAATAAGTATATGTTTCTATAAGTGATTGTTTAAGAGAATAAATATGTGTAAATTTCCATAGAAGTAAGGTGGTAGTGTGTGTACAGCTCTATATGCAAATAAATGGATGTTCAATAGTTTAGTTGCATGTGTGAGTATGTGTGTGAGTAACTTATGGATGACTGTCGGTGTTTAACAGGATGTATAGGTGTATCACTACGTATGATGAGTGAGTATACGTATGAGTGATTATATAGAACTGTTGGTGAATGAGTGGATGTGTATATAGATGGTGGAATTACTGAATTGGTTGTTGTAACTGATATGGGTATGTCCATTTTTTTGTAAATTTAAGTTTCTATTTTTGAATATGTGTTTCAAGAGTTACATTACAGTAAAAGGAGGTCTGTCACTCTGTCACAAGGATGGTGTCAGCAGTGATGTCATGAGTGATGTCACTGACCATGTCATGAGTGATGTAATATGTGACGTCATCAGCAGTGCATTGCACGCGCAAGTTATAGTGAGTCCAACTAACTATAACCTGGGAATTTCAATGGTTTTATGGGAGCAAAATTTCCAGATAACTATAACTGGTGTGAAACCTATGGTTTTTTCAGTGAATTTAATAGGTTTTTTAATTGCTAATTCCTAACTATAACTGGTGTGAAACCTATGGTTTTTTCAGTGAATTTCAATGGTTTTTTAATAGCAAATCTCTATAGGTATGAAAAGTAATATTTTTTATAACGAAATTTATATTGTATAATTATGTAACAATATTTTTTATATTTTTACTTTATTTTTTTAATTTTTTTTGCCCCGGAGCACCACGGTCAGCGCAATTTTGCCACGCGCCCCGGGGCACGTACCGGGGAGCATCCCGTTAGCGCTATTGCCGCGAACGAAAACAACATCGTGACGTTTCACGCAGTCGCGTGATGCGTCATATGACGAACTGCGTAAGCGCACTGGTAAGCACGCGATCGCATACGATCACACAACGTCTCGACGCGCTTACGCCGTGCGCCCCGGGCGCGCCCCGGGGTGCGCGTAGCGTAAGTGCGTCAGGTCATGTGATCTGAAAATAACACTTTTCATTGGTGCAGATCAGTTTTGGTTTCCAAATGATGAAAGCCTGGGTCATGTGACTTGAAAATAACACTTTTCATTGGTCCAGAACAGTTTTCTTTTCCAAATGATGAAAGCCCCCACCTTTTTTCCTTATTCTGACTTTGTCATTTGACTAAGGAAGACCTTTTTGGAGTTCTATCTCTACTCTTTACTAGTTTCAAATGGCTACATTAGCAGCTGCAGTTGGAGGATCTGCCCCACCACCACCACCATCTAAAAGACCACCGGAAGATTACATTGGTGGTCAAGAGGATGAGGAGGAGAATGATGAAGAGGAGGAACAGAGAAGGTAATTCCTGCCTGAAAATAAAAAGCCCTATCAACCAAAAGAGCACTTTATTTGGGAGTTCTACAAAATCCCAAGGGGTTTTAAAAAAGTCAACGATGCAAAGGTGACTTGTTTAATTTGTGGTGTTGAGTTGTCCAGGGGGAACCCTAACAAAAAGTATTCCTTCATACAATGATTCGCCACATGATGCTTTGCATCCAAACAATTATTCTAAGGCAGAGTTAAGGGACCTCTGCAGTAAGCTACCCCCATCTTCGTCTAGACCCTCAACATCAAAACAACCCACTCCATTGGGTCCGGGGGCAAGAGACACATTGGCAACTATTCAAACTAAGTTTGCCGATTACAAAATCGTGTGCAAATATTGTAACAAGACACTTTGCTATGGTGAGCAAAACTATTGAACTTATCATGGTTGCTGGTGATAACCATAAGTGTCCAAGAAAACCGTAAATGTTCCTGATTTTTTTTTGCTCCAGTTGAGCCATTTACAATTCCCTGTTTTTTGTTTCACCCCATAAAAAATACCAAAAAAATATAAAAGTGTTCAGAAAAGCCCAAAAAAGTAAAAAAACATCTAAAAACAATAAAAAAATTATAAAACAACAAAAAGAAAAAAAAAACAGTTCTTTTCAGAACTACCTCCAATTTATAAAAAAATGCTACATTTTTTGAAAACTCTATCATTCTTTTTTTCCCATGGTACGCTCCCCGGTCCGCTCCCCGGTGCGCGTACCGGGTGCTCCCCCCGCGCAAATCGAAAAAAAAAATGTTTTTGCCCCGCGGGGCCCTTTTATGGCCCCCACATCAAACCTAGGGCGTCAGGGGGGGTCTACTCTGCCCCCTTATGGTCATTTTCCCCTTTGTTTTTGCCACCTCTTGTGTCTCGATTTTACCGAGACACAAGATGGCGGCCGCTCCGGACTGTTTGGAATGTTTACAGACACCCGAGAGCCAATCAGCTTTCCGTGCGCTTTCCGTGCGCAAGTCGCATGGTGCGCCCGGTGCACTCCCCGGGGCGCGTACCGCGGCGCGCTTATAGATATATATTTTTTTGAACCTAAATTACTCAAAATCTACTGGAGCACATATCTTGAGACATAGGAAAGGCACATCGGGCTACAATTCCCTACAATTTTGCCAAGTTTGGTAAAAATCCATTCAGCCGTTCGGGCTAAAAGTGAGGCCAACTGCCCTATGGAAATTAACATGGGGAAAACACGTTTTGGGACCCCCCTTTTATCTTGGCCCCCGCTTGACGAATCCCCCCCACATTTTCAGGAAAGGAGCGGAGCGGGCCACGAACTTTGAGAAATTCGCAAAGATTTGTCCACCGGCGCCAAAGTTATTCCCAAAAGAATGTTGCGGATTTCCTATGGAAAGTAGATCCTAACTGTAACTACCTACTGGTGATATATATATATATATATATATATATATATATGTATATATATATATACATTACCTACTGGCGGTCGCCAGTAGGTATATATAGTTAGGATTTTTTCTCTATGGGATTTTTGAAAATTCTATGTCTAATAACTTTGGCGTTTGTGGACAGAATTGGCTGAAATTTTCAGGAAAATGGAACATTTTGTTTCTGAGCAGCCCCTGACAATTTAGGGGGGTTTCATCAAGGGGGGGCCGAGAAAAAAGGGGGGTCCCAAAACGCGTTTTTCCCATGTTAATTTCCATAGGGCGGTTGGCCTCACTTTTAGCTCGAACGGCTGAATGGATTTGCACGAAACTTGGCAAAATTGTAGGGACTGTTAGCCCGATGTGCCTTTGCTAGGTCTCAATATATGTGCTCCAGTGGATTTTGAGTAATTTAGGTTCAAAAAAAGATATATATCTGGGCGGAGCCTAACCACACATCTGATCTGATTGGCTGTCAGCACTTCATCCAAGAAGTGTTGGCAGCCATATTGGGACCAATATACATGATAGCACCTCATTAAAAAGCATTGTAGTTAAAAGAGGGTTTTAGGACTTTAGTTACATTATAAATCATTTGTTGATGGTACCATACTCGTTTTAGGAATTGTGGTGGGTTCTAAGGTGATTTTACCATGTGAAAAAACCTTCTGCTGTGATATCATGAATATTGTTTGAAAGAAAACTAATATCTCATGATTTTCCCACAGTGGTTTGGAAGGGGATCTATAAGCTAAACTGAAAGCATATTTTCTGTAAATTCACATTATCTTTCTCAGTCATGTGAAAATGAAGTCTGACATTCTCAGTAAAACATGTACATCCAACAAGGACAGAGACTGTCAGTTGATTCCTTTGTGTTCTACTGCAGCCTCCTAGAGCGTTCTAAAGAACAACTAGAGCGCTAACAGTCCTACTTATTACAAAGGTATGGCACACCTGAAGCCATCTTGATTGGAATAAAGTGGTAACTCTTAAAACATTTAATTTAAAAAGAAACAACATGAGGGGGTATATTTTGCCATAGAAAGTATGATTAGTGCTGCAGAATGAAAAATTAGGGCACATTTTGAGTGACTTCTCAAATCCTTTTCTATTTCATTAAAACATTCTGACATGCAGTCTCCCAAAATGGCCACCAAAGACAAAAGAGCCCAAATGTAGCCCAAATATCACCCAGATGGAGCCCAAGTATAGCCCAATGACAGAATGTCCCAGAGTGTTCTAAAGAACAACTAGAGCGCTAACAGTCCTACTTATTACAAAGGTATGGCACACCTGAAGCCATCTTGATTGGAATAAAGTGGTAACTCTTAAAACATTTAATTTAAAAAGAAACAACATGAGGGGGTATATTTTGCCATAGAAAGTATGATTAGTGCTGCAGAATGAAAAATTAGGGCACATTTTGAGTGACTTCTCAAATTCTTTTCTATTTCATTAAAACATTCTGACATGCAGTCTCCCAAAATGGCCACCAGAGACAAAAGAGCCCAAATGTAGCCCAAATATCACCCAGATGTAGCCCAAGTATAGCCCAATGACAGAATGTCCCAGAGTGTTCTAAAGAACAACTAGAGCGCTAACAGTCCTACTTATTACAAAGGTATAGCACACCTGGAGCCATCGTGATGGGAATAAAGTGGTAACTCTTAAAACATTTAATTTAAAAAGGAACAAAATGAGGGGGTATATTATGCAATAGAAGGTATTATTAGTGCTGCAGAAAGAAAAATTAGGGCACATTTTGAGTGACTTTTCAAATCCTCTTCTATTTCATTAAAAAATTCTGACATGCAGTCTCCCAAAATGGCCACCAGAGACAAAAGAGCCCAAATGTAGCCCAAATATCACCCAGATGTAGCCCAAGTATAGCCCAATGACAGAATGTCCCAGAGTGTTCTAAAGAACAACTAGAGCGCTAACAGTCCTACTTATTACAAAGGTATGGCACACCTGAAGCCATCTTGATTGGAATAAAGTGGTAACTCTTAAAACAGTTAATTTAAAAAGGAACAAAATGAGGGGGTATATTTTGCCATATGAATTATGATTAGTGCTGCAGAAAGAAAAATTAGGGCACATTTTGAGTGACTTCTCAAACCCTCTTCAATTTCATTAAAAAATTCTGACATACAGTCTCCCAAGATGGCCACCAGAGACAAAAGAGCCTAAATGTAGCCCAAATATCACCCAGATGTACCCCAAGTATAGCCCAATGACAGAATGTCCCAGAGTGTTCTAAAGAACAACTAGAGCTCTAACAGTCTTACTTATGACAAAAGTATGGCACACCAGAAGCCATCTTGATTGGAATGAAGTGGTAAGTCTGAAAACACTCAATTTAAAAAGGAACAACATGAGGGGGTTAATTTTGCCATAGAAAGTATGATTAGTGCTTCAGAAAGAAAAATTAGGGATCATTTTGAGTGACTTCTCAAATCCTCTTCTATTTCATTAAAAAAATTCTGACATGCAGACTGAAACATATACTTTGAATACCAGCAGCAGACGTCCCTGGTGAGCAGTAGCTTTACTACAGTGATCTAATGTGCAACTTGAGTGCTAACATTCAGAATTTATGGCAAATGTGTGACACATCTGAATGCCTTCTTGATGGAACCAAAGTAAACAAGCATTGAAAATGCAATAGATCTCGCCCTCGTTTAAGTTAAAGCCATTCTGTTTGTAATGAGGTGGCTTTTTAGCTTTGCTTTTATTAGTGTTTTTTCAACTTTCATGTAAATAACATGCATCTGTATGCATATAAGTATATGTATGCATGCATTTATGTTTGTATTTATATAGATATACAGATGATATATGTTTATATATGTATGTATATATATATATTCACTGAAAAAACCATAGGTTATAGACCATATATAGTTAGGAATTAGCATTTACAAAACCAATTAGCATTTACAAAACCTTGAAAATTCACTGAAAAAACCATATGTTATAAACCATATATAGTTAGGAATTCGCATTTACAAAACCTTATTTTACTCACACAAAACCATTGAAATTCCATATATAGTTTGTAGTGTAGTTCCTAGTTTCCCACTAGGCCCTGCGCATTGGAATAACATAAACAGTAGTATCGACGTGGAACTGCTTATATTCCAGGCCTCCACTGACTATGCTAAACTTAATTGGGTTGTGTTACCAACTAGCTCAGAGGTCACTGGAAACTTTCTTCTCTGCATAGGAAGTGATCAGCTTCCTTGGCACAGACAAGAAGGGATTCAGCTTTCCAACAACCGTGCAACATGACAACTTTGCTCCTCAGATCAAGAGTCGATCTCTAGGGTCGTGTGAAACAATAGACATAGATTTCACTCAGTCAGTCTGGTGCAGTTTACTTTCACAGTATGTAGAGAATAGAGAGACGGGCGTGTATCAATAAAGGTTAACATTTATTGAACAGTCTTTCTTCTCGTACAAGAGAAATGTATTGCCACAATTGCAATAACTGTTATTATGAAAAGTACGTACAGTAAGATAAGAATAGCGAAATAGAACTGTAAAAGCATTGATATGGTTTCTTAGCCATACAATGGTTTAAAAGTAATAAAACATTTATACAGTCATATATACATTAGGCTAACATACTCAACTGGTGCTTCTAACTAAGCCTACCCCAGTGTGCCTGACCTAGGCCTAACACGTGAGAAGGGGGAGTAAGTAAGTAGCTTAAGTTAAGTTGGTTTTGCCAAGGTTTGTTTCAAGAATTCTCTTCTAAGGGTTTAGTCAACACCATACCTCTGAATAGAATGATGGAGGATTGGTATCTCCTTCAGGGGTCTCTCTCGATATCCCAGTCACCTGCGAGGGTAAACTGGAAGCGCCGGGACTGGATTTCTCTGCACGAGAAAGGCAGCGGCTTCTCTCAGCGCGTCTGGAGGAAGGAGGGGTGACAGCGTCCGCGGGCAGCTGGGCTGGATGTCTTCGCAGAGGACGGCTGCACGGCTCCTCAAGCGTACTGCACCATAGGTCGCGCTGTAGCGGCGATAATGGTAATCAGTAGCTTCACCACCACAGGATAGCAGGCTGCAGCGACAGAGTGCTAGTTTTTACCAACACGGGGTCATGCAGGCAGCTGGCATCAGCAACATGTTCGCTCATTGCTTAAGGCAACGTTGGTAATATTTATACCTGACAGGTGCCGGGTTTGACGCAAGTTTGCTGGACATAAGACGTCAATTAAAGATGTCACTAGGAAGTGGCAGCTATCAGTTGCTCATTAGAGTTCTATTACTAATCAAAACATAGCAAGCGGGGATTTCCAGGTTTGCTAAGTTTTTATCTTGTTGAAGAACTCGGAGTGTTATCTAGGAATATCAGATAGTGACTGCTGCTCTGTCATTGCACTAATTGGTCGCAAAGGAAGTAGCAGAGAGTCATGCTGGAATGTGGCTCTGTGGCTCTGCTCGTGTGAGGCCAGAGATGACTTTACAGAAAATCGTACTTGAACGGTTATGCCAATATAGGGAACAAGGGGCTTTATAGCCGAATAGGGGCATAAGGTCACAGTATCGATCAGGAACCTAGATAAGCACATGACACCCACTCCACGAATTCATGTCCATCAAAATTACTAAAACTAAGCAATTAGATGCATGTGTAACATGGTGTAACATAGCCCACCCCAAAATACATAAATGCATTCGAAATAGGCGTACTTGTAATACATGGAATTTAGGTACTGTACGTTTTTTTTAAAGCATAGTAATCATTCAAAAAGTATTGCATATGAAATCAATGAACGATTATGCATAAAGAATTACACATGAAGTATCTCTGACAGAAGAAATGCGAGATAAAACATCACATAAAAATGCATTGTAATAATATGTGTGCTAGAGGCTGGTGTTATGTTGTTATGTCTCTAGATGTGTTTAGAAATAGAAGTGTGAAGCTTCTGTTCTCTAAGAATAGTTTTTACGTTAAGCAAAGAATTGTTCGTGCCAAAAAGAAAAGGGTCAATATTTGAAAAATTGTCCAATTCAAAGAAAAAATCAGTTTTACCAAAGCTCCTGGCAGTTTTTTGTTGATCAAAACTGAAGGCCGAATTCAGAGTTCATGGGAACGCTGTGTGTCGGAAAGCTTCTCAAAAGTTATTGTTTCTCTGTGGGTGAGAACATCGTATCAGACAGGCTCGCAAAGAATTGGTCTATAAAATCAGGTGATAGTTCAACCAAATTAGATAGCGCTGAAACTTGGCAGGTGTGAGAATGATTGCTGTCATCGAAGGCAGGATCAGCAATGCTCACAGAACGTTGTACCTGGATGATGTTGCTTTTGTCACTCGCTCCACTGTTACCACTTGGCTGTAGTACAGGAGTCTCCACGAATGCCGTCATCAGGATTGGTAGCCGCTGGGGACAACACAATGCGTGAGCCGTTATTGGACTTAGCAAAGTATCGACGTCCATTGGTACTGCTGATGGAAGTGAAAGACAGATGTCCAACACGCATTCCTCGCCGCAAAGCATACACCGTAGCACAGGTAAAATGCAATTTTGCCATATCGGTCTGAATGAAAGGAACCAGGTCATGTTTAGATCTCTCAGCCTGGCCAATCCGAGGACGTTAGTTATCCTGTCCCTGTAGCGCATTGCTAGGATTGTCTCTTCCATTCCCATGGGAGCTATGTCTGAGCCGAGGCTTGCCATAACGTAGCAGAAGGGTCAAAAATAGAATCCCTGCGATGAGTCCAAAAAATAGTGGAATACCACCAAAGATGGAGTGCACAAAATTAGGAAAGATTCCCAAAATTGCCTGGAAGGGTGTTAGCAGTCCCGTAAAGACTGTCTTAAATATGCCTGGGATGCTCGTGGCACTAGACATGTTAAAGAGTTGCTCGAGCATTTGTACGAAATGCACGGGACAATTTGTTGATAAAAGGTCATGGACCTCTGTAGCCGTCCTTGCGACTAGAAGATCATACGTCTCTTTAGATGACGTTATAGGCACTGTTGTCTGTAAAAGCACAGATTTCATTTTGCTTAATGTATCAATTCGTATAGAATAGAGATTCAGACGAGGCCAGAGGGGAGTCACTGTGTCTGGAGGCCCGCTCGGGAACAATGCTTGCATGCAACATTTGACCATGGACGTTACTTGTATTAGATAACTTTTTCCGGGCGCGAGGCCACAGCACCTGTGATCCGTTCTTAGAATGTAACTCCCGTTTGCGAGTTGCATAAAGAAGGGCTCTATCTGAGTTGCAGGTGTGACTAGCTGGTGGCATGAAAGGTTGTTTGAATTGCCATCACATGCTCCGTGTAAATTAATACCCTGACACAAAAGTATACCGCTTAGTGAGTGTTTACAGTTGTCACCACTAAGAAATACATTTTTGTCGCTGTCACTATAGCAAGAATGAGTGTATGGTAATTTCCATTCGGATTTAACATATCCCTTACCCAATTGTTCATATTGGCCAGCAGGTATGTATTCAAGGCATTTATGAAATCGGAAAGTTGTTATCGGAATTGTGATAATTCTGTGTATTATCCATTCAATGACAGGGCTCTCTGACATTGTCAATGGTAATCTCTCGAGTTTCTCGATGCTCAAGATTGTATAGTCTGCTCCTTTCTGTGCCAAACTGATCTGTTTATCAGTAAGGTTAAAAATGGAAAATAATGACGTTGTGTTGATTAAACGCCAAGGCACATAGCCTGAACGAAGATTTTGCAGCGTCCAGCCTAGTTCTATAATAGAGCGTAGTTGAGACTGGCCATGTTGTAACATTAGCAAATCTCTGTCTATCACATCAAAGGCAGATGATACAATATTGTCCAAAGAATATATTCTGGAAGACAGAGTCATTAACCCATTGTCTACCACAGAAAGTGATTTTTCCAAATTAATACGATCAATTTCTCGTATCTTTTCAGCAGTTTCAATTTGTTTTACTTTCCAAGCCTCGTTGTAAGCAGCATAGATGCTGGTCGCTATGAAACGCTTTTGACGCTGTTTGCGTGGTCCAAGAATGAAATCGCGCAAATCAGCACCATCTTTTAACAAAGACAAGTGTTGCTTAATTTCAGCCAGTGTGGATGTAGTTAGCCATTCTAGGCAGAGTTTGCCTACACTGTATGTGGTTATAATTCCTGGATGTTGTCTCTGGGAATATCTAGGGTCCAATCTGGTCATTTTTAAACCCTGTGTTTTGTTCAGGAACCTATCTTGACAGCTATTTGTGTCTGTAGGCCAGATTAACCACTTTTTCCAATCAGGATGTGTTCTGTTGAAATGTAAAATGTGTGACACGTCTAACTCATTATCTGCAGTTGCATTTTCAGCTATTGGCTTTGGTATAGACGGTGTTTTCATTTCTTTGTTTTTGGCTAGGCCAAGACAAGATGTTTGGTGTACAGTGTCATTTAAAAATAACATTTGTTCTGGTATCATGCAGGTTCTAAATAGTGCTTCTATGCCTTGCACCTGCCAATCTTTTGTACCCCAAATTGATTTTGTTTCAATATTATTTTTCCAATAATCAAAACCAAATGTCATCATTTTGTCATAAAATGCTTCTGAATATATCAATTTAGAATTTGTCAGCATTGTTTTCATTCCTGTTTTATCTAACAGTTTATAATAAAACGTTTCTGCATCACTGGTGTTAAACCCTGAAAAATATTTGAATTTCTCAAAAAATGCTTTAGAACTGCTTTTAGGTGGTGTAGAACAATGTTCCCATTGGGTATACATAAAAACATTTCTAGGCTGTGCAGATTTATGCAAGTAATGATCCCCATAGTGGGTGTAACAGAATAACTGCTCATAACTAGATGAACCTTGTAAATAATCATGATCTGTGAATCTAGCTGACATTACTAAATCAGACATCATGTCATTAATACTGTTAAAGTCCCAATCATCAGAGAATGTACTTGGTGTCACAAAGTCACTTAAGGAAACCTTTAGTTGATGAGGATACTTCAGGATTTCGACCGGACCATAGATCTCATAGTCTGTTTTCTCCCATACTACCCCACCAGGTATTGGAATTGCTGTGACATTTACTGTTGACAGTTCTCTTTTCTTCACGTGGGATGATCTGTGTGGTTTCAGGACTAGGTTGATGTTCTGACTTGCTGTGTCCATTCAATTGTAATGAACTTCCCTAAAATTAAAACTAAAATTAGGCATAGTAGGAGTATGAATACCCCTGAGATAATCCAATGCTCAATCAACGGTGAATCCAGATATAGTTCTTTGATTTGTTGAAGGAGTCCTGTTGTATTTTCTTTAGAATACTTTTTTGTTTCTGGCATCACTTCGTGGTCATTTAAATCTTCAGAGAAGTTGTCGAAGTTGATGAAATAACCAGAGGCAGTTCTGTCAATTGATGGGATTGTTCTTTCAATCTGTCTCTCGGTAGCACTTTCTGATGCCACATTATTGTAGACTGGTGTTGTTTCTTGACGAACTGTTTCAATCTGTGTTTCAAGAGGCACGAGTTCCATGACTGTATTGCATAGTCCTTCATTGCGCACTGCAGGCTGATCGAATGTGATTAGTCTTTCAGTTTGAACCTCTTGGATTGTTGCAAGTTTGGGTATTCTGTTGTTTCTTGGGAGTCCACTGGGCCTACTGTTGATTATAGGCCACATGTTTGTGGTTTTACCAGGTCGATGGACACGACTCTGTTCTCCTTTTTACCAGCAAGGGGCGGTAGCACAACTGATCTTGTTCCGGTGACTGCTAAGACAGGTACTGCTTTTCTGTAAGAAGGCCCAAATTCCTTCTTAACCGCGATCTTTTCTCTGACTAGATCCCCAATCTTTGGAATCCAGACAGGCCTTGCTGGGGCTGTTGCGGGTGGTGCCTCGTCAGTGGTATTTGGCTGTTGCTTTAACTTTATGTTGCTTAATGATTTTCTTGTTTCATTCAGTTCCTGTAAAACAGCCAAACGGTCTTTTACTTCAAACTGCTTTGTTTCTTCTTGTACCACTGACATCTGACTATCGAGGTCCTGAACGCGCATTCTTATTCCGAACAATAGTTCGTATGGGCTGAAACCTTTTAGAGAATTTCTTGGCATGTTGTTAAGACTAGTCTGGACACTTATTAAATGTTTGACCCACCCAGCGCCTGAACCTAATACCTTCGCTGTTATAGATTGCTTTATGTCCCGGTTTTTTCTTTCTACCACACTATTCCCTTCGGGATGCGACGGACAAGAATACCGCAACCCAATTCCCATGCTAGCCATGGCCTCCTTATAAGCTCGAGAGCTGAAAGCAGGACCCTGGTCAGAATGGAACGTGGTAATTGCGTATGTGCCGATAAAGACTCGCAAATCTTTTATAACCGTTCTAGCGTCAGCCGAGCGCTGGGGCCACATCCATATGAACCTCGTACAGGAATCCACTGCTACCATGATATATCTATAGTTACCGTCCCTTTGTAGGGGACCACAGTGGTCCAGGTAAACACATGCAAATGGTTTATCCGAGATGAGAAGGGGTGTCTGCGCTGGTCGTTTCACTGTTGATACTTTTATCCTTTGGCATATGTCGCATTCTAATACATACTTTTTAGTTTGTATTCTCAAGCGAGGCCACCAATATCTCTGTTTTAATAGTGATACTGTTGCGGAAACGCCAGCGTGTGCAGAAGCAAGCCCTTCGTGTGCCGCTTTTATTAGTCCTAGTCTGTGTTCCTTGTTTGGAATTACTCTATCCCCCACTCCAGGGATTCGAGCAAAAGGAACATTATTTGTATCCGTTAAGTACAAGTACTTTTCAGGAAAGCCTTTTGGGAGTGTTTTCTTATCATTTTTTACTGACGCACTGACAGCTTGTAGAACATCGCTGTCTATTTTTGTTTGTGACCGAGTTATCGCAGCTACGGAAGCCGTTTGCACAGCTGCCTTCGCGGCTTCATCAGCCAATGAATTCCCTGCAACGTGAACGCCATCACGTTGATGACTCAGTGTATGTATCACGTGAGTCTTTTGTAGTTCTTTTTGTAAAAGAACTACCTGTTCCCAAAGCATTTTATGCTTTATTGTGCCACCTTTTGCATCTTTGAAACCATTTTCCACCCAATTCTGCAAGTATTCATTATAAGATTGTACGCAATAAAAAGAATCGCACACTATTAGTGTGGGGAATTCGCGATCAGTATTTTCTAGCGCCATCTTAAATGCTACTAATTCAGCTCGTTGAGCCGAGCAATCTCCTAGAGATTGTGTTTTAGTGACCAATGGTCTAAATTTTCCTTTGTGCCAGCGACCTTTAACAATCGCGCACGCAGCACTGTAAGCTTGCTTACCCCCAACTGCGGGTTGTGCTGATCCGTCAGTATATATAATACTTCCGTATTCTTCGAGAGGCAGGATTTCAATTGGCAGAGGACATTCGTATTCATATTGTAAAAATTCCTGTGTTTTTAAGTTAGGATCAAATTCGTAAACTACGTCTGTTGCAGCAAGAGAATTAACCCACTGAATCCATCTAGGATGCAAAGCTTTAGCATTAGGAATGCTAGCTTTAGTTACCGCTTCTAAAGCCGGTATAGGAGTTACGATTAATATTCGTTTACCTTGTGCTAGGGGCCTTTCTTTCGCTACAGCAGTCTGAACCGCAGTTAGAATTTTCTCCGTTGAACTGAATTTTATTTCAGCCTTTGTGTACAAATGTGATTTGTAAGCTATTGGTACCTTTTCTCCCTCATTAGAGGTTAGGTACGTGAATCCGCATCTTCCTGGGATGACTCGGATTACAAGATCACGTGTGTTGTCACGTGTATCTAATTTTGTTTTTGCTAACATGTCTGTTTGCAGTGATCTCAAAATTTCTGTGTGTTTTTGAGTCCAATTGATTTGTTTTAAATCAGGTTTTATTAGTTCGTAGAGAGGTTTAACCCTCTCTGCGTAATTTAGGATGTAAGTTCTTCCGAAATTCAGAAAACCTAGTATTGATTGTAAATTCTTCAGCGTTTTTGGAGCTTGGAGTACAGCGCACTTCTCTAAGAAGTTGTCCGCTAGGCTTTTCCCTTCACTTGATAATTCGTACCCTAAAAACAGTACTGTCAGATGGGCAATTCGGGACTTTTTAAAGTTGAATTTGTAACCCTCTGCTGCGAACCCAAGTATAATGGTGTTCACTCTTTTCAAGTGAGTATCCAAGTCGTCGTCCGTGAGATAAATATCATCTACGTAAGATAATGCTTCATCATCATAGATTTGTAGTAACTCTGTTACCCTAGCTGAGAATAGTCCTGGGCTGTTCTTGAACCCTTGTGGGAGACGACAGAATTTTTTCTGTGACCCAAATGCGGAGAAAGCGGTCAAGTATCTGCTTTCTGGTGCAATGTTTTGACAAAAGAAACCATTAGAAATGTCTAATGTCGTTTTGTATTTTTTCCTAACTATGTTATTCATTAGGGCTGCACTATGCGAGTTTTGTACTGCAAAAGTTTTGCAACATGTATTAAGATGTCTGTAGTCCAAAACTAGACGATATGAATTGTCTGGCTTGGAGACAGGAAACAAAGGATTGTTCATTTGAGAGGTGCATGTTTCAATCACCCCCTGGTACTCAAGTTGATCTAAGATCTCCCTGACTTGTTTTTTAGCTTCTTGCTTTATGGGATACTGCCGTTGGGCAGTTGGTTCACTTTTTAGTTGGATTTTGTGAGGCGTAGAATCCTCATCCCATCCTACGTGATTTTTATACAATGCAGGTGCCTGGGCTACAGCCCATTTCCTTGCATATGTGTATTTTTTATGAATCGGTATGTGATTCGAGAAGGCAGGCATAATCACTTCTTCGCCACGAGGGCACTCCCTGACAAACTCCGGGGGCCAATCTTTTTCAGCTAACAGAATATCATAGCCTTTTGAGAGCTTATCCCAAAATAGACCCTTAATTTTCCTAGTCTTATCACCCTCCATACGCAATGTTATTTCGTATATTTTATGGGGCTCGCTAAGCCTGGCGTCGGCAGTTTCAACCTGAATGTATTCATTCGTGTCCACTGTCTCCAGATGACTCATCAAGTTCTTGCGCGCTATACTGATCTCTGCTGCACTGTCCAACATTGTCAATGCCCACTCCCCGTTTTTCAACTGTGTCCTCAGTATTCTCGGCATGGTTGATTACTCTAATACTGGCTACCTTCTTTTTCTGAAATTGAGATTTCTTATTTTGAGCAGGTTCCTTGTCTTTGGACTTGGTGTGCTCTCCTGGGTCTGACCGTCCTCTTCTTTCCGAATTCTGTGGAAGAGATCGAGAGGGACGTGTATCAATACTTTGATATCTATCAGGTCTTTTTATATTATCCCTATTTCTAAGGTTATATCTTTTCTCAGAGGGCTCCCGTTGGGGAGACTGGCGTTCTCGAGTCGGAGTTCTTTCCCTCCGTCGAGGAGACCTTCCTCTGGACTGGAAAACTTTTTCCTTGGGAGTGGATTGTTTATTTCCATCCCAGCTCTTTTTAGGAGTGTTTGAATTATTTTTAATAAATAATTTTTCTGGATTTTCGAGCAGTTGGGGCTTAACTTGTTTCCCACCCAAGCTGTCTCTACCTAATTCTTCATAGCATTTTTCTATGATTTTTGCAAGCTCAACAGGATCTTTTATATCTGTTTCCCTCAACTTCTGGCGAATCGCCACAGATGCTGCTTCTCCCTTTACATTGGCTAATAATATAGCCGTGACCTGCTTGAAGTCTTTCAGTAATTTCATACCTAGATTTAAAGCTGGTTCTGGACCGAATTCATTTTGAATCTGTTTTAGCACGTCTGGTATTACCGCCATAGACGGAACACCGTGTGTTTTTGTGTAAATGGAAGCAAAGACTGTACCCCAAGTGTCGCAGTCCTCCACGTGTGGTGCGATTCCCATAGGAAGGCAGATGGTCAAGATTCTGTGTTTCTCAATAGGGGTAGTATCAGGAAATACTGCCTCTATTTGAGTGATTTTCTGGGCTAACCAGAAAGGAATTTGTTCCCGTTTTACGGGTGTTTTACCAAGACATGACTGTATGTTCTGTGGTGTAATTTTATTTGTGTTCCCCTGATGAGGGGTCAGCTGGTGTGAATTAACAGCTGGCTGGACTGTTGCAGTCCGTATTACATATTGGACTAATTGCCTATGTATTTTTATTAATGTGTTTAGCTGTGCTAACAGCTCTTCTCTAGACATTTTTATAATGTCAGGATGTGGTGTGTAGCTGGCTAGAACCGGCCACGTGGCTCCTGGTCTACCTAGTGGACCGAGCCTGGTTATGTGATCATTGTGTTTTAGGGCGCCATTAAACCAGAGCAGGTGCTCTTGAAATTTAAGTGGAATTTCAACCTCCTCGAAAGGGGCGTACTCATCCGGAGGTTCCTCTATTTTGTAATAGTGAAACTCTTGTGTTATAGCGTTTACCGCTGGAAAGTTTATCCATGAATAGAATACCTCTGTCTGCCGATACTCGTGAGCCTCTATCACGAAAATTACTGTACCACCTTGAGGTGTCAGTCCGTTTTCTATAAGTTTTAAAGTTATAGATCTTCTTAAGTGGACCGGGATGATAATAGCATCCGGGTCTGTTTGTAGGAGACTTGTGTCTTCCTCTATTAGTATGGAAGCTAGCCTAGCTGCTTCTTCATTGTCTGGCATTTTAAAAATGCAGTTTTTGCAGAGTAGGTCTCCAAGGAGACAAAGATTAGATGCACAATATTTTGGAACACTGTATCCTTCAACGTTGAATAAACCAGAGCTTTACATAGGAATCTCTTCCTACTAAGGTCGGGCGGATTTTAACCTTTCACCCACTCCAGACGTCTATTGGAGTATTTAAGGGCGAAAGGGGTGTGAAATATGCACGACTGAGTTACTCTACAAGTCTTGCGTTAGTTTATCGCCTTACCAAACGTTAGGGCGCCATGTAGTGTAGTTCCTAGTTTCCCACTAGGCCCTGCGCATTGGAATAACATAAACAGTAGTATCGACGTGGAACTGCTTATATTCCAGGCCTCCACTGACTATGCTAAACTTAATTGGGTTGTGTTACCAACTAGCTCAGAGGTCACTGGAAACTTTCTTCTCTGCATAGGAAGTGATCAGCTTCCTTGGCACAGACAAGAAGGGATTCAGCTTTCCAACAACCGTGCAACATGACAACTTTGCTCCTCAGATCAAGAGTCGATCTCTAGGGTCGTGTGAAACAATAGACATAGATTTCACTCAGTCAGTCTGGTGCAGTTTACTTTCACAGTATGTAGAGAATAGAGAGACGGGCGTGTATCAATAAAGGTTAACATTTATTGAACAGTCTTTCTTCTCGTACAAGAGAAATGTATTGCCACAATTGCAATAACTGTTATTATGAAAAGTACGTACAGTAAGATAAGAATAGCGAAATAGAACTGTAAAAGCATTGATATGGTTTCTTAGCCATACAATGGTTTAAAAGTAATAAAACATTTATACAGTCATATATACATTAGGCTAACATACTCAACTGGTGCTTCTAACTAAGCCTACCCCAGTGTGCCTGACCTAGGCCTAACACGTGAGAAGGGGGAGTAAGTAAGTAGCTTAAGTTAAGTTGGTTTTGCCAAGGTTTGTTTCAAGAATTCTCTTCTAAGGGTTTAGTCAACACCATACCTCTGAATAGAATGATGGAGGATTGGTATCTCCTTCAGGGGTCTCTCTCGATATCCCAGTCACCTGCGAGGGTAAACTGGAAGCGCCGGGACTGGATTTCTCTGCACGAGAAAGGCAGCGGCTTCTCTCAGCGCGTCTGGAGGAAGGAGGGGTGACAGCGTCCGCGGGCAGCTGGGCTGGATGTCTTCGCAGAGGACGGCTGCACGGCTCCTCAAGCGTACTGCACCATAGGTCGCGCTGTAGCGGCGATAATGGTAATCAGTAGCTTCACCACCACAGGATAGCAGGCTGCAGCGACAGAGTGCTAGTTTTTACCAACACGGGGTCATGCAGGCAGCTGGCATCAGCAACATGTTCGCTCATTGCTTAAGGCAACGTTGGTAATATTTATACCTGACAGGTGCCGGGTTTGACGCAAGTTTGCTGGACATAAGACGTCAATTAAAGATGTCACTAGGAAGTGGCAGCTATCAGTTGCTCATTAGAGTTCTATTACTAATCAAAACATAGCAAGCGGGGATTTCCAGGTTTGCTAAGTTTTTATCTTGTTGAAGAACTCGGAGTGTTATCTAGGAATATCAGATAGTGACTGCTGCTCTGTCATTGCACTAATTGGTCGCAAAGGAAGTAGCAGAGAGTCATGCTGGAATGTGGCTCTGTGGCTCTGCTCGTGTGAGGCCAGAGATGACTTTACAGAAAATCGTACTTGAACGGTTATGCCAATATAGGGAACAAGGGGCTTTATAGCCGAATAGGGGCATAAGGTCACAGTATCGATCAGGAACCTAGATAAGCACATGACAAGTTAGTTGCACTAACTATATATCGCGCACCCGCAATCCACTGCTGATGATGTCACATATTACATCATTCATGACATGGTCAGTGACATCACTGATGACATCACTGATGACATCTCAAATGACATCACTGATGACATCACTGATGACAACATCCAGTGACTGTATGTTTCTGTAAAGTTAAAATATGTCTTACATATTGAAGAATGAGTGGATGTATAAGTGTCTGGATGAAGGATTTAGTAGGTGCATGACTGACTGTATGAGTAAATGATTAAATGTGTCTCACTGAGTGCATGGGTTAGTGACTAAACTGTCTTAATTTGTGCATCATTATGTCTGTTGTTCTGTAAACTGGTGCATGTGTTGATAAGTAGCTATATGAGTAACTATATGGGTTATTGATTGGTTGCCCAAGTATTTGTATGGGAGACTGAGTGTGTGTGTGGGTGGCTGGGAGGTGTATGACTCTGTGCATAGATGTGTGAGCAGTTGATTCACTAGATGTATGGTTTCAAAAGTGCATGTGGAAACAGCTGTATGGGCGGTTGACTGTGTGCATGAGTGTATTGGTGAGTGAATGGATATCTCAGTGCTACATGTCAAAGTAAGTACATATGTAAAACACAGTACATGTGAGAGTTGACATATATAAATAACTGTGCATAAGAGCCAGTGAATGTGTGAGTGGCTGTGTGGATCATTGTGAACTTGTATCAGGGATTGTATAAGAGAGTAAATATGTGTTAGTATATGTTTGAATAAGTAAAGTTTGTATAACTGTATAGTTGAGGAAATGGAGGTGTGATTGATTCTTTGCATGACTGACTAGGTGTGTGAGTAACTCCATGGATGAGTGACAGTCTGTGAGTGTCTGTTTACACTGATTGTATCTAAGGTTATATTAGAGTCTGAAGAGGTTCATCGTATTATCACATAAATGATATCATCAGTGATGTGATCAGTAATGTCAAATGAGATGTCATCAGTGATGTCATCAGTGATGTCATTTGAGATGTCATCAGTGATGTCATTTGAGATGTCATCAGTGATGTCATCAGTGATGTCACTGACCATGTCATGAATGATGTAATATGTGACATCATCAGCAGTGGATTGCGGGTGCGCGATATATAGTTAGTGCAACTAACTATATATGGAATTTCAATGGTTTTGTGTGAGTAAAATAAGGTTTTGTAAATGCGAATTCCTAACTATATATGGTCTATAACCTGTGGTTTTTTCAGTGAATATATATATTCCATGACTGCGTTGTTAATGACATAAAAAAGCTGTATATAAGATCTAATAACAAGTTTCGCAAAAAAGAAATACACAGAAGAAAAGCATTTGACGCACTAATGAAAAAGTTAAGCAAGAACCATGAAATTGTCGTAAAAAAATCAGACAAGGGAGGCAACCTGGTGATCTGGCCTAAAGCAGACTATATCTTGGAAGCCAAACGACAGCTTGATGATTCCAGCTGCTACGAGAAAAGTTCACAAAAGGACTACGAGAATGCCAAAACGAAACTGCACAAAATGCTAGGCCAGTGGAAGCGAGAGGGCCTCATCTCTTTTGAAGAGTATACATTTATGTGCATTGATCACCCTATACTGCCCTCCCTGTACCTCATACCAAAGATCCATAAGGCTGTCACACCTGTGCCCGGGAGACCCATTGTGTCTGCCATTGGAAGTGTAGGAGAAAAGGTGGGAGAATACATCGACTATTTTCTCCAAGACTTTGTCAAGGAACTACCCAGTTTGTGAAAGACACCAGTGACTTTATTAAGAAAATTGAGAACATCACATGGAACACAGACATGTGGCTCATTTCCCTCGATGTGGAAGCGCTGTATACCAGCATAAATCACAAGCAAGGACTTTCGGCTGTACAACACTTTTTATCCAAGCGCCCCATTGAGTTATACAAACATAATAAGGTCATCATTAATTTAATGGACTGGTGTCTCCACCACAATTTCTTTTCCTTTGGCAAAGACATATTCAGACAGCTTCGGGGTGTGGCAAAGGGGGCCTGCTTCTCTCCCAGCTATGCGTGTTTACACGTAGGCTGGTGGGAGGAGCGGGTCCTCATGACACGCCACAAAGCCTGGATGGATACACATGTCATCAGTTTTTTACGTTATATTGACGACATTTTCATAGCATGGCAGGGCACTAAGGCGGAAGCTATTGAATTTATAGATGACATTAACCAAAACAATCTCAATCTCAATTTTACCGCCCATGTGGAAAAAGAAAGAATTCAATTTCTAGATGTGGAAGTGTATATAGAAAATAATAAGGTAAACACCACCTTACACAGAAAAAAGACAGCGGGTAATGCCACACTACACTGTACCAGTATGCACCCTAGACATACCATCACAGGCATTCCTTACGGAGAAATGTTAAGGCTTAAAAGAATATGCAGCTCCAATTCTGATTTTGAATCATGCTTAAAGGACCTCAAATCCCATCTTAAAGCTAGGGGATATTCGGAGGCACTGCTAGAAAAAGCCTACCAAAAATCTTTATCCCGTACTAGAGAAAGCCTGTTCCCTGAGAACAACACTGATATTGAGAACACCACCACCAGCAGGCCTCCAGATACAGGCCCTCGTATGGTCACTACTTTTAGCAGAGAAGAAAAGAAAATCAGGGCCATCCTGAACAAAAATTGGCCAATAGTTTTAAGTGACCATATTCTCAATCCAGTGTTACCTCCAACTCCTTCAGTGACTTTTAGGAGAGCCAAGACTATGGGCAGCTACTTAGATACTGCTGCTCCTGAACTAAAAACCAAAGCAGCGTGGCTACGACCGTCTAGAGGATTTTATAAATGCTCCAGCTGTCGGGCATGCAAATTTGGCATGTCCACCACCCACTACACTACCCCATTTAGTTCTGAAGACAAACCTATACTGGGTAACTACTCCTGCAAAACTGACTATGCCGTGTACGTTTTGGTATGTACCTGCGGACTTCGGTACGTGGGGAGTACCAAACTCCTGGTACACATGCGCATATTACAACACCTACGAGCCATACTCCATAACGATCCGGCCTACCCGGTCGCAAGGCATTTTAACCACACTCACAAAAGAGATCTGTCTTGCCTTTCTTATTTTGTAATTGGCTCTGTACCCTTGTCCAGGAAAGGCGGCAATAGAGAGCTATTACTTAGGAAGTTGGAATCGAGATTTATACTAGAGTTGGATAGCCGTTGGCCCAACGGGCTTAACAACATTGAAGAAATGCACCACTTTTTAGAATGATATTCCATCCCACTCATTTCTCTTCCAGTTCATAAGTACTTCCTTGTAAGCTCTCAGACATCTCAAGTTAGGTTCCCTATTTGTGATGTCTAAATAGGTGTGCCCATTCCTTACCCAGTCATGTATACCATTGTCTGTCAGACCACTAATTCTACATAAGTTAGGTTCCCTATTTATGTACCAATCAATTTGAATTTGTTTCCCTGCCATGTTGCACCATTTAAGTATTCTAACTCTGTATCTTGATATTGGTGTGTTGACTCTTGCACTGTGTATAGTACTTTATATAACTGCTTTTTGCACATTTGCACAATCTAACCCCGTACTCATGATTATTTGATCTGTCTAAATTGATTGTAGATATTGTTATATTTATAAATTTTGATACCTGCTTTTTAACACAATTTTAACACTTTTTTCTACACTTTTGATACTTCTTTTACCTTTCATGACATCGATTGCCTTTATGTATTTATGACCTATTTTAATTCAGGGCTCTGAATTCAGTTATATTTGCTGCTTAGGCTTCCGTTGTTTTGGTGGTATTCGTGGCTTGACATGTACTTCCATAGATGTTGATCATCTTTCGTCGCAATCACTATTTACGCACTTTTTTGTCACATATGCACTTTATTATGGTCTATTTGCTGCTAAGATAATATTGCTATATTTTGCACACTTATACTATGGTTCTGACGTTTTTGCACTTATGAGATCCCAATTCCTACATCAGTAACATATTTTGTGTACATACAAGGTGTTATGTATGCAAATACAATAATGAGCAATTCTGTACAATTGTGGATTTAACCAGTCATCTAGTGCAATTCATTAACGCTGTTAAATAATTCAGGATTTAACCTGACATTTGCCCCCTTGCCTTAAGTGTGCTTAGAAAGAATTCTAATGCAGCGCTAGTCTTTCTTCACTTATATTCATCACGTGATATGGGAGGTTACCACCAGGGGGTGGTAACCCACACAGGTGACATGCATTTAAAAATGGCTTGTGATTGTTTTATTCTTGCATCGCAGCGTGAGCAAGGGCATCCGTGCTCGAAACGCGTCGCTGACATATGGCTTGTGAACTGCAATAAACATTATTTGCCTGCTAGATTGGTGGTTCGTCTTTTCCTTCCTGTGGTTGGCGTGGAGGCTGTGACCGCGTACGCAGAGCTGGAGAGAGGGAATCCTGTGTTCTCATATATATATATATATATATATATATATATATATATATATATTACCTACTGGCTATCGCCAGTAGGTATATATAGTTAGGATTAATTCCCTATGGGATTTTTGAAAATTCTATGTCTAATAACTTTGGCGTTCGAGGACGGAATCGGCTGAAATTTTCAGGAAAATGGCACATTTTGTTTCTGAGCAGCCCCTGAAAATTTGGTGGAGTTTCGTCAAGGGGGGGCTGAGAAAAAAGGGGGGTCCCAAAACGCGTTTTTCCCATTCATTTTTCCATAGGGCGGTTGGACTCACTTTTAGCTCGAACGGCTGAATGGATTGGCACGAAACTTGGCAAAATTGTAGGGACTGTTAGCCCGATGTGCCTTTGCTAGGTCTCAATATATGTGCTCCAGTAGTTTTTGAGAAATTAACGTTCAAAACAAGATATATATCTGTAACAGCGCTCCGGGCAGCGATCCGGTCCGCTTACTTTTCGCGAAACGGAACTTTGCGCGCAGAAAGCTGATTGGCTCTCCGGTGTCTGTCAACATTCTAAACAGTCCGGAGCGGCCGCCATCTTATCTCTCGGTAGGATCGAGAGAGAAGAGGTGAAAAACGAAGGGGGAATTTATTGAAAGGGTGCAAGGTATACCCCTCTTGACCCCCTAGGATTGTTGTTGGGGTTATTAAAGGGTCCCGTGGGGAAAATAAAAAAAAAAATATTTTTCACGGTAGAAGCGTTTCCCGGGCCGCGAACTGGGCCGCAAACTGGTAGCGAAACGGGAATTCGCCATTTTGTGCTTCGTTTTAATTGTTTAGAGACAAAAATTATCGCCGCACATCGGCCACAATGCATGAATATCGTTGAAAAGTCAGCGATATTCATGCATTATCCAGCAAATGCTCTTAGCCATGTTATCCACCTTCCATTGGATAACAGAAAGCTGATTGGCTCTCCGGTGTCTGTCAACATTCTAAATAGTCCGGAGCGGCCGCCATCTTATCTCTCGGTAGGATCGAGAGAGAAGAAGAGGTGAAAAACGAAGGGGGAATTTATTGAAAGGGGGCAAGGTATACCCCTCTTGACCCCCTAGGAATGTTGTTGGGGTTATTAAAGGGTCCCGTGGGGAAAATAAAAAAAAAATGATTTTTCACGGTAGAAGCGCTTCACGGGCCGCGAACTGGGCCGCAAACTGGTAGCGAAACGGGAATTCGCCATTTTGTGCTTCGTTTTAATTGTTTAGAGACAAAAATTATCGCCGCACATCGGCCACAATGCATGAATATCGCTGAAAAGTCAGCGATATTCATGCATTATCCAGCAAATGCTCTTAGCCATGTTATCCACCTTCCATTGGATAACATGGCTAAAAACCGCTCTGTGCGTGAGCTTTTTTTTTTTTTTTTTTTTGCTGCGTGACGTTTGTTAACGTTTGATTCGATGGAAATCAGGAAGTGTTGAACACCATTTTGTCACTGCGAGTAAATATTTTGTTATAAATGAATCCTTATTGATAAACATTGTCTGCGCCATCTTGCGTTTTTGTCCAATGCCACAAATTTGTCGTGCACGGCAGCCATTTTAGATGCCTTGACCAGGGCCACTCTCTGCACGCCGCCGATTCTCAGCATGGCTCCCCACCCTCGCACGCATCTCCCCCACGCAATGGTCACCCCCGCTCTCTCTCTCATGCATGGGCCATATACTTCCCCCATCTGCGCTGCTCTTCTCTGAGAATCACACCCTGTGCCCGCTCGACACCTCCCTTTCACCCTATTCACTACCGCACCCTCTGACACTTCTCTTCCTCTGTGTCCGATTGTCCAGGCCGGACCTAGGCTATCACCTAGCCCTGCGGAGGTAGTTTATGGCTCCAGCTGTAGAGTATCCAGACATGCCAACCCTCCCGATTCAGGTGTGAGACTACTGATTTCAGTGCTAGTCTTTCGCTTCCCGATTCCTGCAAGGAAAAACCCGGGGGCATATTTCCAACAACTAGCGGTAATTTTTGTCTCTAACTTGTTTAGAGACAATAATTATCGCCGCACTTCGGCGAATTTTATCGCACATAAACCTTGCTATTAGCAAGGTTTATCGCAAATGCGATAAAAAACGGCCGCAATGCATGAATATCGCTGAAAAGTCAGCGATATTCATGCATTAGTCAGCAAATGCTCTTAGCCATGTTATCCACTTCCCATTGAACAAGCGCATGGTCTTTTAAAGATTTGTGAAGTACTCGGGGCGGCGGTGTGTGTGTGTCCTCTTTCAGGAGCGGGCTTCACCCTTTCTCTGCCTGCTATTGCGCTCCATGCTTCGGAAAGGTAAGAAAAAGAACGTGCATTTGAGTTTGAAATGTCCGATCTTGTAGCAGTACACTTGCAAAGCCCACACATGACAATAACCCGATTCAAGGCCCCATTCACCCGATTTAAAAAAAAAATATAGTACTCCAAGACAGTTACATTTTAAAACTTTATTAATATTTAAATATAACGAACGCAACAAAAACTGTAAATATATTTAACCATTTTTTTAAATTAACCAGAACTATAACGATAACAACAACAACAACAATAATATAACTTTTATGCCTAAATTACGCAAACATTTAGCTAATCTGCTAAAGGGGGGAGTCGCCATTTCTTTACAATAATCAATAATGAAAAATCCACATCAATAGGGTTGCCCGTTTTCTCGATGCAGCACTATAGTGCAATATACACAGCACCTGGGGTGTCAAGAGTGAACAGGTCTTTCTTTGTTCCTTAAGATGTTATCTCCGAGAATGCTGATGCATTGGTGTCTGTACACTTCTTTGTCAATTCTGTCAAGATGATAACTGCTTTATAAACAGACGATATCTTTGTTTCGTCATTAGTGTTAAGTGTGTCTGAAACTACAGTGCCCTTCTGTTTTTTTTTCTTCAGGCTCTACAGAGTTTTGTGTGTTGTTCTTTTGAGCGACAATTATTCCAGAGGTTTCAGGTTCACTTGTTTTGTTCTGCAGTGAGTTAACAGCTTTAGAGAGTTCATGTTTATTTGCTATGTCCTGCTGTTCATGAACTGCTTCAGAGACGTCAGCCTCATTTTTTATGTTTCAGTAGATCCTGGACCTGCCCGGCCGCGCCCAAAATGGCGCCGGTGTAAATGGGACTCGTAACTAAAAATGAGGCTGACGTCTCTGAAGCAGTTCACGAACAGCAGGACATAGCAAATAAACATGAACTCTCTAAAGCTGTTAACTCACTGCAGAACAAAACAAGTGAACCTGAAACCTCTGGAATAATTGTCGCTCAAAAGAACAACACACAAAACTCTGTAGAGCCTGAAGAAAAAAAAACAGAAGGGCACTGTAGTTTCAGACACACTTAACACTAATGACGAAACTGACGAAACAAAGATATCGTAATCAGGAAGTGTTGAACACCATTTTGTCACTGCGAGTAAATATTTTGTTATAAATGAATCCTTATTGATAAACATTGTCTGCGCCATCTTGCGTTTTTGTCCAATGCCACAATTTTGTCGTGCACGGCAGCCATTTTAGATGCCTTGACCAGGGCCACTCTCTGCACGCCGCCGATTATCAGCATGGCTCCCCACCCTCGCACGCATCTCCCCCACGCAATGGTCACCCCCGCTCTCTCTCTCATGCATGGGCCATATACTTCCCCCATCTGCGCTGCTCTTCTCTGAGAATCACACCCTGTGCCCGCTCGACACCTCCCTTTCACCCTATTCACTACCGCACCCTCTGACACTTCTCTTCCTCTGTGTCCGATTGTCCAGGCCGGACCTAGGCTATCACCTAGCCCTGCGGATGTAGTTTATGGCTCCAGCTGTAGAGTATCCAGACATGCCAACCCTCCCGATTCAGGTGTGAGACTACTGATTTCAGTGCTAGTCTTTCGCTTCCCGATTCCTGCAAGGAAAAACCCGGGGGCATATTTCCAACAACTAGCGGTAATTTTTGTCTCTAACTTGTTTAGAGACAATAATTATCGCCGCACTTCGGCGAATTTTATCGCACATAAACCTTGCTATTAGCAAGGTTTATCGCAAATGCGATAAAAAACGGCCGCAATGCATGAATATCGCTGAAAAGTCAGCGATATTCATGCATTAGTCAGCAAATGCTCTTAGCCATGTTATCCACTACCCATTGAACAAGCGCATGGTCTTTTAAAGATTTGTGAAGTACTCGGGGCGGCGGTGTGTGTGTGTCCTCTTTCAGGAGCGGGCGGGGGGGCACTGGCAGCAATTTGCAGGCCAGGCAGTGTTCAACACGTGCATCACCCTTTCTCTGCCTGCTATTGCGCTCCATGCTTCGGAAAGGTAAGAAAAAGAACGTGCATTTGAGTTTGAAATGTCCGATCTTGTAGCAGTACACTTGCAAAGCCCACACATGACAATAACCCGATTCAAGGCCCCATTCACCTGATTTTTTAAAAAAATATAGTACTCCAAGACAGTTACATTTTAAAACTTTATTAATATTTAAATATAACGAACGCAACAAAAACTGTAAATATATTTAACCATTTTTTGAAATTAACCAGAACTATAACGATAACAACAACAACAACAATAATATAACTTTTATGCCTAAATTATGCAAACATTTAGCTAATCTGCTAAAGGGGGGAGTCGCCATTTCTTTACAATAATCAATAATGAAAAATCCACATCAATAGGGTTGCCCGTTTTCTCGATGCAGCACTATAGTGCAATATACACAGCACCTGGGGTGTCAAGAGTGAACAGGTCTTTCTTTGTTCCTTAAGATGTTATCTCCGAGAATGCTGATGCATTGGTGTCTGTACACTTCTTTGTCAATTCTGTCAAGATGATAACTGCTTTATAAACAGACGATATCTTTGTTTCGTCATTAGTGTTAAGTGTGTCTGAAACTACAGTGCCCTTCTGTTTTTTTTTCTTCAGGCTCTACAGAGTTTTGTGTGTTGTTCTTTTGAGCGACAATTATTCCAGAGGTTTCAGGTTCACTTGTTTTGTTCTGCAGTGAGTTAACAGCTTTAGAGAGTTCATGTTTATTTGCTATGTCCTGCTGTTCGTGAACTGCTTCAGAGACGTCAGCCTCATTTTTTATGTTTCAGTAGATCCTGGACCTGCCCGGCCGCGCCCAAAATGGCGCCGGTGTAAATGGGACTCGTAACTGCTTGTTCTGTACTGGTTGCCCAACCTTGATATCACGAGATACATATGCAGTTTTGAAGCACATGGCGGAGGCTTGTCTGCTGTAGTGGGGCGCCCCTTTATCGTTTCAGTCGCCATTCCGCCCGCTTTTGCTACACTGTGCCTCATCTGCCATTCAGCTGTTTACCGCCCGCTCTTACGGCTACAGCGTCTCGCTCACCATGTAGTTGAGTTGCTCCCACTCTTGCGGTGCAGCGGTAGGCGGCTGCCACAGGACTCTTAAAATGGCGGCCGGCTCTTCGGATTTGGGCCTGGTCCAGTAAAATGGCCCTGGGACACCTTGGAACTCGGACGCTTGTCTGCCAGGGCTTGGGTTCCATTCTCGAAAGCGTCCCCTCAGCCTTGAAGATTGTACAAAAGTCTTGGGGGCCCTCGACTCCCGCAGGCTTCCGGTGGGGAGCGGCTGCCATGATTGCTTGCGGAATGGCCACGACGGAGCTACGAGATGGTGGTGCTCTCATGGTGACGCCAGCTTCAGTCTGAAACATCCAGAAACAAGGTGGGGCTTTCATTGTTTGGGGAAAAAAAATGTTTTAATCCAATGAAAAGTGTTATTTTTAGGTCACATGACCTAGTCTTACATAATTAGGAAAAGAAAAGTAAAATGAACCAATAAAAAGTTTTATTAACAAGTCACATGACCTGTTATGCTTACGTTACGCGCTGCGCGGCGCGCTCTGGATCGTTTCCGGGAAGCTGCGCCTTGCGCACCGGAGCACTTCCGGGTGCGCTAACGCGTCGCGTCATATGACGCATTACGCGACAATGCAGGTGCAGAATATAGTCAAAATGTCTCCACCAACCAGCGGTCGGAATTCCACCGCTTTCAGCAGTCCAAAAAGTTCGGTCAAATCTTAAGAGCGGGAGCAACTCAACTACATGGTGAGCGAGACGTTGTAGTCGCAAGAGCGAGCGGTAAACAGCTGAATGGCGGAAGAGGCACAGAGTACCAAAAGCGGGCGGAATGGCAACTAAAACGGTAAAGGGGCGCCCTACGACAGCGTGTCTTCAGGTGAAACGGATTGTGGGACAAGGTCCAGAATGAAAGATTCTTCAAAAGGGAAAAAATTCCGCCGGACCCCGGGAGCCGGCCGCCTATGCCGGGGGCGATCTCAGGCCTCACCAGGGCAACACGACTTGGGGAGGGGGCAGGAGCCAAGCGCCCCCTCTCAGTCCGCGCCATCTCACCGCCCCTCGGGGGCCTCCGTCAAGCGGTTTAGGGAGGCACCGTATCACATTGTTTTCCAATGCAGTCAGGTCCACAAATGGACCCCACTTACTTTGAATAGTGAAGCTGCAGCAGGTGCAAATAAGGTTTAAACAGTGTTACAAGAACTGCTTAGAACTCTGAAGTATGGCACTCAATAACCAGGACTTATGCCATTTATGTAAGGCAGTGACATGGAAGCAACTCAGGGACAAAAAGCATGAACGAACATTCACGTATGAAAATCTTATTTGGAGAAGGGGTAGAATCCAAACGCCCCCTGCCAGTTCGCGCCACTACACCGTATGTGGAAAATCTGAAGCCATCATTCTACAAACTCTCAACGCTTGTTATCAGTGCATGACTTTCATGCTCGATCGATTGAGCTAGCCGGATCGGGCAATAAAAAGTATAAAATAGTTATGTAAATAGTTATTTAATAAAATGTTTTATTCTGTTTCTTTGGTGGGGTGTTGTGTATATTTATAATATTTGCATAGGGTTTGCCGTTATTTTGGGCGGTGTGGGTGGCGGAGTCGAGCTGTTTTGCAGCCCTCATGGTGTGGAGCTCAATTCATTTCACTATTTTCGTATTTCTCATGAAGGGTTATTCCTAATGTTTGTATTTTACCGAGGTTAAAAAGAGATCGAATTAGTGGTCTACTGATTTTGCTCGATTACTTTTATTTTTTTACACGATTTTTCACTATCTGCAAAGACTAAACAGAGTATTGCGACTTTGTGCTTGTTTGTAAATAGAGAATGATCCAAAGAGAACCAATTGTAAAACAGTAAATGCTTGGATAATAATCAATCAAATGGAGAGACAAGCAGGTACGACGGATTACAACAGGGGTAAAGGTCTGCGTTAACTACCGTTCACTATCTGCAAAGAGAGAGTACTACTAAGAGAAAAGAGGGGAGTGGGGGGGGGGGCAGCGTTCAAAGCACATCAGCGTGCATAAACACGAAAACGTTTTTACCTATCACGTACTTGACATTTGACAGCTTTTGATGTTTGCTATTAAAAAACCATTGAAATTCACAGAAAAAAACATAGGTTATACTCCATATATAGTTAGGAATTTGCATTTACAAAACCTTGAAAATTCAATGAAAAAACCATTGGTTTTAGGCCATATATAGTTAGGGATTTGCATTTAGAAAACCTTATTTTACTCGCATAAAACCATTGAAATTCCATATATAGTTATAAGCGCTAACTATATATCGCGCACCCGCAATCCACTGCTGATGATGTCACATATTACATCATTCATGACATGGTTAGTGACATCACTGATGACATCACTGATGACATCTCAAATGACATCACTGATGACATCACTGATAACATCTCATTTGACATGACTGATCACATCACTGATGATATCATTCATGTGATAATACCATGAACCTCTTCAGACTCTAATATAACCTTAGATACAATCAGTGTAAACATACAGTCACTCATCCATGGAGTTACTCACACACCTAGTCAGTTATGCCAAAAATCAATCACACCTCCATTTTCTCAACTATACAGTTATACACACCTTACTTATTCAAACATATACTAACACATATTTACTTTACTCTCTTATACAATCTCTGATACATGTTCACAATGATCCATACAGCCACTCACACATTCACTAGCTCTTATGCACAGTTATTTATAGATATCAACTCTCACATGTACTGTGTTTTACATATGTACTTAATTTGACATGTAGCACTGAGATATCCATTCACTCACTAATACACTCATGCACAGTCAACCGCCCATACAGCTGTTTCCACATGCAGTTTTGAATCTATACATATAGTGAATCAACTACTCACACATCTATGTACAGAGTCACACACCTCCCAGCCACCCATACACACACACTCAGTTTCCCATACAAATACTTGGACAACCAATCAATAACCCATACAGTTACTCATATAGCTACTGATCAACATATGCAGCAGTTTGTAGAACAACAGATATAATGATGCACAAATTAAAACAGTTTAGTCACTAACCCATGCACTCAGTGAGACACATTTAATCACTCACTCATACAGTCAGTCTTGCACCTACTAAATCCTTCATCCAGACACTTATACATCCACTCATTCTTCAATATGTAAAACATATTTTAACTTTACAGAAACATACAGTCACTGGATGTTGTAATCAGTGATGTCATCAGTGATGTCATTTGAGATGTCATCAGTGATGTCATCAGTGATGTCACTAACCATGTCATGAATGATGTAATATGTGACATCATCAGCAGTGGATTGCGGGTGCGCGATATATAGTTAGCGCTTATAACTATATATGGAATTTCAATGGTTTTATGCGAGTAAAATAAGGTTTTCTAAATGCAAATCCCTAACTATATATGGCCTAAAACCAATGGTTTTTTCATTGAATTTTCAAGGTTTTGTAAATGCAAATTCCTAACTATATATGGAGTATAACCTATGGTTTTTTCTGTGAATATATATATATATATATATATATTCACTGAAAAAAACATAGGTTATAGACCATATATAGTTAGGGATTCGCATTTACAAAACCTTAATTTACTCGCACAAAACCATAGAAATTCGCATATATAGTTAGTTGCAATAACTATATATCGCGCACCCGCAATCCACTGCTGATGATGTCACATATTACATCATTCATGAAATGGTCAGTGACATCACTGATGACATCTCAAATGACATCACTGATGACATCACTGATGACATCTCAAATGACATCACTGATGACATCACTGATGACAACACCCAGTGACTGTATGTTTCTGTAAAGTTAAAATATGTCTTACATATTGAAGAATGAGTGGATGTATAGGTGTCTGGATGAAGGATTTAGTAGGTGCATGACTGACTGTATGAGTGAGTGATTTAATGTGTCCCACTGAGTGCATGGGTTAGTGACTAAACTGTCTTAATTTGTGCATGATTATGTCTATTGTTCTGTAAACTGCTGCATGTGTTGATCAGTAGCTATATGAGTAACTATATGGGTTATTGATTGGTTGCCCAAGTATTTGTATGGGAGACTGAGTGTGTGTGTGGGTGGCTGGGAGGTGTGTGACTCTGTGCATAGATGTGTGAGTAGTTGATTCACTATATGTATGGGTTCAAAAGTGCATGTGGAAACAGCTGTATAGGCGGTTGACTGTCTGCATGAGTGTATTGGTGATTGAATGGATTTCTCAGTGCTACATGTCAAAGTAAGTACATATGTAAAACACAGTACATGTGAGAGTTGACATATATAAATAACTGTGCATAAGAGCCAGTGAATGTGTGAGTGGCTGTATGGATCATTGTGAACTTGTATCAGGGATTGTATAAGAGAGTAAATATGTGTTAGTATATGTTTGAATAAGTAAGGTGTGTATAACTGTATAGTTGAGGAAATGGAGGAGTGATTGATTCTTTTCATGACTGACTAGATGTATGAGTAACTCCATGGATGAGTGACAATCTGTGAGTGTCTGTTTACACTGATTGTATCTAAGGTTATATTAGAGTCTGAAGAGGTTCATCGTATTATCACATGAATGATATTATCAGTGATGTGATCAGTAATGTCAAATGAGATGTCATCAGTGATGTCATTTGAGATGTCATCAGTGATGTCATCAGTGATGTCATTTGAGATGTCATCAGTGATGTCATTTGAGATGTCATCAGTGATGTCATCAGTGATGTCACTGACCATGTCATGAATGATGTAATATGTGACATCATCAGCAGTGGATTGCGGGTGCGCGATATATAGTTATTGCAACTAACTATATATGCGAATTTCTATGGTTTTGTGTGAGTAAATTAAGGTTTTGTAAATGCGAATCCCTAACTATATATGGTCTATAACCTATGGTTTTTTCAGTGAATTTCAATGGTTTTTTAATAGCAAATATCAAAAGCTGTAAAATGTCAAGTATGTGGTAGGTAAAAACATTTTCGTATTTATGCACGCTGATGTGCTTTGATGTGTCTTTTCTTTTAGGAGTATTCTCTCTTTGCAGATAGTGAAGGGTAGGTAACGTAAGCCTTTGCCCCTGTTGTAACCCGTCGTGCCTGCTTCCCTCTACATTTGATTGATTGTTATCCAAGCATTTACTGTTTTAGAATTGGGTGCTCTCATGCTGACGCCAGCTTCAATCTGAAACATCCAGAAACACTGTAGACTACCATTTCGATCAGTTCCGGTGGAGCCCCAACGTGACCCGGTAGAGAAGAACTTGCCCTCCCCTCTTTGACTGATTGTTCTTGTTGCCTGTCCCTTCTCTTGTCATTTAACAGAACTTTTTAACTGCTGAAAGGGGTTGTATTCCGACCGTTGGTTGGTGGAGACATTTTGACTATATTCTGGACCTGCGTTGTCACGTAATGCGTCATATGACGCGCCGCGTTAGCGCACCCGGAAGTGCTCCGGTGCGCAAGGCGCTGCTTCCCGGAAACGATCAAGAGCGTGGCGCGCAGCGCGTAACGTAAGCATAACAGGTCATGTGACTTGTTAATACAACTTTTCATTGGTTCATTTTCTTTTGTTATTCTAATGATGAAAGGCTTGGTCATATGACCTAAAAATAACGCTTTTCATTGCTTTCGAACATTTTTTTTCCCCAAATGATGAAAGCCCCACCTTTTTTTTTCTCACTCTGACTTGTAAAGCAAAGGACCCAGATGCATTTACAGTTTATCACTAACAATGTTCCAGGCTAATGTATTTTCCCGGGAAATTTACAACTGTCCTGCAAGTAAAATATTCCTTTTTCGAGAAAAAGGGCGTTTCTTCGTCCCATGAGGGAGCCGTTGAGCAAAAGAGGCTCGGCCTGCTGTCTTAGTCGCTGATAGGCATGAATATCAGATTCTTATCGATCACTTTATGTTGCAGGAGTAGAAAACACAACAGCCCTTGACCATTTTTCTTTACTGCGTTCCTGCGTATTATACCTTTTAACAGTCATGTAATTGGACTGCTTTATTTCACTTGCCTTTTACTGATTCGAAAACAGTGGCTATTATTCAAAACTTTACCAATGTAGGTACTACTACCATGTTTTTTTAAAAAAACCTTTATTGTGAAAATGTCAGTATATAAATACGGGCCTATAACCACGTGGGCCGGCCACGGAGCAAACTGGAATCGTATATGATGAGGGCACATTTACACTGTAGAAGAACGTAACGGGCGACCCATTAGATTGCAACAACTAAGGTGTCTAACATTTGCGGAATCGGTGGACGTACATTTTATAATTAAAGTACGACAGGGCCAGTTACAATAAAATTATCTAGATATACATTTGCGGGCAAGTACCATGGGTGACGTTAATTCGAACTTTCAATAGTACAGTAATCAATAACACATCAGAACTTAATATCAATAGGGATGTCAAAATGTTCAATCAATTCTCTTCCCCGCCCGCCATGTGCTTCAAAACTGCATACGTATCTCGTGATATCAAGGTTGGGCAACCATTACACAACAAGGAGTTACGAGTCCCATTTATACCGGTGCCATTTTGGGCGAATCCAGGCAGGTCCAGGATATAGTCAAAATGTCTCCACCAACCAGCGGTCGGACCAGAACCATTTTCGGCAGTCCAAAAATGTTCCGTTAAATGACAACAGAAGAAATAGGCAACAAGAACAATCAGTCAAAAGAGGGGACGCTTTCGTGAATGGGGCCCAGGCCCTAGCAGGCAAGCGTCCGAGTTCCAAGGTGTCCCAGAGCCATTTTAGTGGACCAGGCCCAAATCCAAAGAGCTGGCCGCCATTTTGAGAGTCTTGTTGCAGCCGGCTATCGCTGCACCACAAGAAAAGCCGCAATTCAGCTAGATGGCGGGTGAGCCACGGTACCGCAAAAGCGGGCGGAACTCAGCTGAAAGGCGAGTGAAACGCTAAGAGGCACCCCAAAGCAGATGAGGTGCCTCCACCTTGGGAGGAGGGAGAGGCCCGTTTGCGCTGCCTCCCCCCCCCCGGGCACCCCACGCCGTCTTTCGGCGCAGCATTAGTAGGATGGCCACACCAGTGAAATTTGCTGGACACCACCTCGGTGCCATCCGGATCTCGGCGCGTTCGAGTCACTGTACCGCAAGAGCGGGTGAAACTCAGTTGGACACGCCGTCTTTCGGCGCAGCATTGTAGGATGGCCACACCAGTGCGGCAACTTGCTGGACACCACCTCGGTGCCATCCGGATCTCGGCGTGTTCGAGTCACTGTACCGTAAGAGCGGGAGAAACTCAGCTGGACACGCCGTCTTTCGGCGCAGCATTGTAGGATGGCCACACCAGTGCGGCAACTTGCTGGTCACCACCTCGATGCCATCCGGACCTCGGCGCGTTGTGCTGCCTTCGGCCTACTGTAGCAGCAAGTGCGGGCGCAACTTGGCTGGACGGCGTCTGAAACGCTCAGGGGCGCCGCACTGCAGATGAGGTGCCTCCACCTGGGGAGGCGGAAGAGGGCCATTCGCGCCGCCTCCCCCGGGCACCCCACGCCGTCTTTCGGCGCAGCATTGTAGGATGGCCACACCAGTGCAACGTGCTGGACACCAACTCGGTGCCATCCGGATCTCGGCGCGTTGTGCTGCCTTCGGCCTATTCGCGCATCGGTCCGCTACTGACGCCGCCTCATGGGCCAACGGATTTTGTACGCTTTTTATAGCCCAAAGCCGCATAACAGGTCATGTGACTTGTTTATAAAACTTTTCATTGGTTCATTTTACTTTTGGTTTCCAAATGATGGAAGGCTTGATCATATGACCTAAAAATAACACTTTTCATTGGATTAAAACATTTTTTTTTCCCAAATGATGAAAGACCCACCTTTTTTTTTCTCACTCGGCAATCAAAAAAGGTTCCGTTAGATGACAACAGAGGGGACAGGCAACAAGAACCATCACTCAAAAAAGGGCAGGGCAAGTTCTTCCCTACCGGGTCACGTTGGGCCTCCACCGGAGCTCATCAAATTGATAGTCTACAGTGTTTCTGGATGTTTCAGACTGAAGCTGGCGTCAGCATGAGAGTACCACCATCTCGTAGCTCCGTCGTGGCCATTCCGCAAGCAATCATGGCAGTCGCTCCCCACCGGAAGCCTGCAGGAGTCGGGGGCCCCCAAGACTTTTGTAGAATCTTCAAGGCTGAGGGGACGCTTTCGAGAATGGAGCCCAAGCCCTAGCAGACAAGCGTCTGAGTTCCAAGGTGTCCCAGGGCCATTTTAGTTGACCAGGCCCAAATCCGAAGAGCCGGCCGCCATTTTAAGAGTCCTGTGGCAGCCGCCTATCGCTGCACTGCAAGAGTGGGTGCAACTCAACTACATGGTGAGCGAGACGCTGTAGCCGCAAGAGCGGGTGATAAACACCTGAATGGCGGATGAGGCACAGTGTAGCAAAAGCGGGCGGAATGGCAACTGAAACGGTAAAGGGGCGCCCCACTACAGCAGACGAGCCTCCACCTGGGGAGGCCCGTTCACGCCGCCTCCCCCCCCCCCCCCCCCCCGGGGCGCCCCACGCCGTTTTTCGGAGCAGCATTGTAGGATACCAAAACAAGTGCGGCAACTTAATGGACATCACCTGGGTGCCATCCAGATCTCAGCGCGTTCTGCTGCCTTGGGACTATTCGCACAACAGACCGCTACTCACGCGGCACAGTGCAGCAAAAGCGGGCGGAAAACCGCTGAATGGCAAGTGAAACACTAAAGGGGCGCCCCACTACAACAGACGAGCCTCCACCTGGGGAGGCCCGTTCACGCCGCCTCCCCCCCCCCCCCCCCCGGGGCGCCCCACGCCGTTTTTCGGAGCAGCATTGTAGGATACCAAAACCAGTGCGGCACCCAGGTGACATCACCTGGGTGCCGTCCAGAACTCAGCACGTTGTGCTGCCTTGGGACTATTCGCACAACAGACCGCTAATGACCATTGTTGCTTCTGTTTTAAAAAAATTTTTTAACGTGTTTACAGTTTTTGTTGCGTTGTATATATTTATAAGTTATTAAAGTTTTATAATCCTACTACTTTGTTGGAGTGCTATACATTTTTAATGTGACACATAATTGTAAAAACTTTGATGTACAAAAAGCCATCCCTGGAATCTTCCGCTTCAGGCTCGGTCCCACACACCCTCACAGTGAGAATCCCCTCCCCAATCACAATACAGGATGGTTATCAGATAGTAGGAACGCGTGTGGTGTGACGGATCTCATCGGGTGGGGGCCTTGATCTACTGTAACTCCTTTGAAGAGGGGTGATTCTTTACAGTTGAGGCCATAAACTACATCCGCAGGGCTACGTGATAGCCTGGGACCTGCCTGGACAATCAGACACAAAGGAAGAGGAATGTCAGAGGGTGCGGTAGTGAATAGGGTGAAAGGGTGGTGTCGGGCGGGCACAGGGTGTGATTCTCAGGGAAGAGCAGCGCAGATGGGGGGAGGTTTATGGCCCATGCATAAGACAGAGAGCGGGGGTGACCAGTGCGTGGGGGAGATGCTTGCGAGGGTGGAGAGCCATGCTGAAGATCGGCGGCGTGCAGTGAGTGGGTCTGGTCAAGGCATCTAAAATGGCTGTCGTGCACAACAGAAGTGTGGCATTGGAAAAAAAGCAAGATGGCGCAGACAATGTTTATCAATACGAATTAATTTATAACAATTATTTTTAACAATATATTTACTCGCAGTGTCAAAATGGCGGTCAACACTTCCTGATTTCCTTCTAATCGAACGTTAACAGACGTCACGATCGGCGGCGTGCAGAGAGTGGGTCTGGTCAAGGCATCTAAAATGGCTGCCGTGCACGACAAAAGTGTGGCATTGGAAAAAAAGTAAGATGGCGCAGACAATGTTTATCAATACGGATTAATTTATAACAATTATTTTTAACAATATATTTACTCGCAGTGTCAAAATGGCGGTCAACACTTCCTGATTTCCTTCGAATCGAACGTTAACAGACGTCACGCAGCAAAAAAAAAAAAAAACGCTCACGCGCAGTCGCTGGAAGACAAGTATCAACATATATGAGCCTCCTCAGCCACCCTCAGAAAACATGGGGGGTCAGGATACGTCTCCCATACCCCCTTATACCCATTTCTCACATTGTTTTTCCTCCATCTTGTAATTTAATTAAATCGAAACACAAAATGGCGAATTCCCGTTTCGTGTCCCGGTTCGCGAACCGGAAAGCGCTTCTACCGCAAAAAATCTGTATTTTTTTATTTGCCCCACAGGACCCTTTAATAACCCCAACATCATTCCTAGGGGGTCAAGAAGGGTCTACCTTGCCCCCTTTCATTAAATTCCCCCTTCGTTTTTCTCCTCCTCTTGTCTCTCGATCCTACCGAGAGACAAGATGGCGGCCGCTCCGGACTGTTTAGAATGTTGACAGACACCGGAGAGCCAATCAGCTTCGCTACGCAAAGTTCCGTTACGCGAAAAGTACGCGAACTGGTGCGCTACCCGGGACGCTGTCACAGATATATCTGTTTTTTTAAACGTTAATTTCTCAAAATCCACTGGAGCACATATATTGAGACCCAGCAAAGGCACATCGGGCTAACAGTCCCTACAATTTTGCCAAGTTTCGTGCAAATCCATTCAGTCGTTCGAGCTAAAAGTGAGGCCAAACGCCCTATGGAAAACTCAATGTTAAAAACGCGTTTTGGGACCCCCCTTTTTCTCGGTCCCCCCTTGATGAAACCCCCCCAAATTTTCAGGGGATGCTCAGAAACAAAATGTGCCATTTTCCTGAAAATTTCTGCCGATTCCGTCCACAAACTCCAAAGTTATTAGACATAGAATTTTCAAAAGTTACATAGAGAAAAAATCCTAACTATATATACCTACTGGCGACCGCCAGTAGGTAATATAGATATATATATATATATATATTTCGTAACTCACATCCACCTCCTGCCGCTCCACTTTACACCGGGTGCCTCCTTAACGCACGGTGGGGTGCGTAACATATTTCCAACACACAGTTCCATCCGTGAACTGCTCTGCTAGCTAGCACTGACGAAGGCGGCAACGCCGAAAAGCGTTTGCTTGTTGACTGTGTGTGCGCGCAGAAAATAAACTAAAAAGCGGAGACCGAGAAACTGGGCTGGAGTGTCCTTATTTGCGGAGCAGTTCACGGATGGAACTGTGTGTTGGAAATATATATATATATATATATATATTCACTGAAAAAACCATAGGTCATAGACCATATATAGTTAGGAATTAGCATTTACAAAACCTTATTTTACTCACACAAAACCATTGAAATTCCATATATAGTTAGTTGCACTAACTATATATCGCGCACCCGCAATCCACTGCTGATGATGTCACATATTACATCATTCATGACATGGTCAGTGACATCACTGATGACATCACTGATGACATCTCAAATGACATCACTGATGACATCACTGATGACAACATCCAGTGACTGTATGTTTCTGTAAAGTTAAAATATGTCTTACATATTGAAGAATGAGTGGATGTATAAGTGTCTGGATGAAGGATTTAGTAGGTGCATGACTGACTGTATGAGTGAGTGATTAAATGTGTCTCACTGAGTGCATGGGTTAGTGACTAAACTGTCTTCATTTGTACATCATTATGTCTGTTGTTCTGTAAACTGTTGCATGTGTTGATAAGTAGCTATATGAGTAACTATATGGGTTATTGATTGGTTGCCCAAGTATTTGTATGGGAGACTGAGTGTGTGTGTGGGTGGCTGGGAGGTGTATGACTCTGTGCATAGATGTGTGAGCAGTTGATTCACTAGATGTATGGTTTCAAAAGTGCATGTGGAAACAGCTGTATGGGCGGTTGACTGTGTGCATGAGTGTATTGGTGAGTGAATGGATATCTCAGTGCATAAGAGCCAGTGAATGTGTGAGTGGCTGTATGGATCATTGTGAACTTGTATCAGGGATTGTATAAGAGAGTAAATATGTGTTAGTATATGTTTGAATAAGTAAAGTTTGTATAACTGTATAGTTGAGGAAATGGAGGTGTGATTGATTCTTTGCATGACTGACTAGGTGTGTGAGTAACTCCATGGATGAGTGACAGTCTGTGAGTGTCTGTTTACACTGATTGTATCTAAGGTTATATTAGAGTCTGAAGAGGTTCATCGTATTATCACATGAATGATATCATCAGTGATGTGATCAGTAATGTCAAATGAGATGTCATCAGTGATGTCATCAGTGATGTCATTTGAGATGTCATCAGTGATGTCATTTGAGATGTCATCAGTGATGTCATCAGTGATGTCACTGACCATGTCATGAATGATGTAATATGTGACATCATCAGCAGTGGATTGCGGGTGCGCGATATATAGTTAGTGCAACTAACTATATATGGAATTTCAATCGTTTTGTGTGAGTAAAATAAGGTTTTGTAAATGCTAATTCCTAACTATATATGGTCTATAACCTATGGTTTTTTCAGTGAATTTTCAAGGTTTTGTAAATGCTAATTCCTAACTATATATGGTCTATAACCTATGGTTTTTAAGTGAATTTCAATGGTTTTTTAAAAGCTAATATCTGTAGCTGTAAAATGTATTCTTCTTTAAATCTTAAAATATATTTTACATTTTTTTTATACAATTTTTTTTGTTTCGCTCCCAGTCCGCGAACCGGTCAGCTTCCCGTTAGCTCAATTTAAAGCCGCGACTCGGTCCGCGAACCGGTAAACATTCCTTTAGCGTAACTGTTACGTTAGAATGACGTTTTGCGTTGTCGCGTAATACGTCATTTGACGCGCCAAGTAAGCGGACCCGGAAGCGGACCAGAAAGCGGAGCAAAGCGCGAAACGTAAACACAGCAGGTCATGTGACTCGGTAATAACACTTTTCATTGGTTCATTTCACTTTTGGTTTCCTAATGATGTAATACTAGGTCATGTGATCTAAAATTAACACTTTTCATTGGTTTAGAACTTTTGCTTTTCCCAAATGATGAAAACCCCTCCTTCTTTCCTCACTCTGACTTTCATCTTGGTGAGAGAAAGACCCTTTTTCATAGTTGAGCAATGGCTTCAGTAGTTGCTTCAGCTGGTGCACCCCCACCACCACCTTCACCTCCTCATGGGAAGAGAGGACCACCTGCTGTAGTAATCCTACAACAAGAAGAGGAAGATCAGGAAGAGGAGGAAGAGCAGGAAGAGCCAGAGTTTTTGCCAGAGGAGCCCAGGAGGTATAATCGAGAAAAAAAACTACATTTGGCAATTTTTTTAATTTCCTGCGGGGCAAAAAAAAGTGAATGCACGCTATGTGTTTTGCCGTATTTGCGATGATAAACTGTCAAGGGGGACTGATAAGAAATACAGCTACAGCAATTACGCGATGCATAGGCATATGAGTAGGTGGCACCCAAACAACTATAGTGCTGCCCAGCTACATGATGAGCAACAAAATCCCCCTGTGATGGCAAGAAGATTGGTTGTTCAAGAAGTGTCGGGACCAGCAGCAAGGGAGATGGTCCCAAACATTCAAATGAACTTTGGGGAAGTGAGGCAAGTGTGCGTGCGCTGTAACCAAATCATTTGCTACAGAGAAAGTAGCATTACTCTAATTATGAAAGCTATTAACAATCATGTTTGCCCGAAACGCCCCAAACAATAAATTCTTCTTTTTTTCGTTGCTCCTGTTGAGCCCTTTTCAATGAATCGTTTTTGTTTCCCCCCTCCCCCCAAAAAAACAAAAAATATCAAAATGTTCAGAAAATACAAAAAAAATAAAAAAAATGTTCAGAAAAATAATTAAAAAAAATTAAAACAACAAAAACAAAAAAAAAAAGTTCTTTTCAGAACTACCTCCCCATTATAAAAAAATTGGTAGAATTTTTGAAACTCTGCCAACCTCTATTTCTTTTAGTTCGCTCCTGGTCCGCACTCCGGTACGCGAACCGGGAGCGACCCAAAAAAAATAATCAACAAAAACAACAAACAATTAACATACAGTATTTGAAAAGTCTATCATTCTTTTTTCCTTATAGTACGCTGCCCAGAACGCTTTCCGGTTCGCGGACTAGGCGCTCAACACGCAAAAAAAAAAAAAAATTTTTTTTTTTGCCCTGCTGGGCCCTTTTAAAACCTCCACATAAAACCTAGGGGGTCAACGAGCATCTACTATGCCCCCTTATGGTAATTTCCCCCTTTGTTTTGGCCTCCTCTTGTCTCTCGATCCTACCGAGAGACAAGATGGCGGCCGCTCCGGACTGTTTAGAATGTTGACAGACACAGGAGAGCCAATCAGATTTGCATCGCAAAGTTCCGTTACGCGAAAAGTACGCGAACCGGAGAGCAGCCCGGAGCGCTGTTACAGATATATATCTTTTTTTGAACGTTAATTTCTCAAAATCCACTGAAGCACATATATTGAGACCTAGCAAAGGCACATCGGGCTAACAGTCCCTACAATTTTGCCAAGTTTCGTGGAAATCCATTCAGCCGTTCGGGCTAAAAGTGAGGCCAACCGCCCTATGGAATTTAACATGGGAAAAACGTGTTTTGGGACCCCCCTTTTTTCTCAGCCCCCCCTTGCCGACCCCCCCCCCGAATTTTCAGGGGTTGCTCAGAAACAAAATGTGCCATTTTCCTGAAAATTTCAGCCGATTCCGTCCACAAACGCCAAAGTTATTAGACATAGAATTTTCAAAAATCCCATAGGGAAAAAATCCTAACTATATATATCTACTGGCGACCGCCAGTAGGTAATATATATATATCTATATTACCTACTGGCGATGGCTTGTAGGTATATATAGTTAGGATTGGCTACCATAGGAAATCTGCAACATTCTATTGGGAATAACTTTGGCGCCGGTTGAGGAATTTGCGTGTAATTTTCCAAAATTTTGGCCAGCTCCGCTGCGCTCCATCCCTGAAAGTTTCGGGGGGATTCGTGAAGTGGGGGCTGAGAAAAAAGGGAGGTTCCAAAACGTGTTTTCCCCATGTTAATTTCCATAGGACGTTCTGACAAGTCTACAGCCCGAACCGCTGAACGGAATTACACTAAACTTGGCAAAATTGTAGGGACTGGTACGCAGAAGTGCCTTTGCTATATTTGGTGAAAATTGCTCCAGTAGTTTTTATGAAAATTAACTTCAAAAACACATATATATCTGGGCGGAGCCTAACCACACATCTCATCGTGAGATCCGATTGACTGTCAGCACTTCATCCAAAAAGTGTTGGCTGCCATCTTGGGACCAATATACATGATAGCACCTCATTAAAAAACATTGTAGTTAATAGAGGGTTTTAGGACTTTAGTTACATTATAAATCATTTGTTGATGGTACCATGACTTCTCAAATCCTCTTCAATTTCATTAAAAAACATTCTGACATGCAGTCTCCCAAGATGGCCACCAGAGACAAAAGAGCCCAAATGTAGCCCAAATATCACCAGATGTAGCCCAAGTATAGCCCAATGACAGATAGTCCCAGAGTGTTCTAAAGAACAACTAGAGTGCTAACAGTCCTACTTATTACAAAGGTATGGCACACCTGAAGCCATCTTGATTGGAATAAAGTGGTAACTCATTAAACATTTAATTTAAAAAGGAACAAAATGAGGGGGTATATTTTGCCATAGAAAGTATGATTAGTGCTGCAGAAAGAAAAATTAGGGCACATTTTGAGTGACTTCTCATCTTGAGATTTCATCAGTGATGTCACTGACCATGTCATGAATGATGTAATATGTGACATCATCAGCAGTGGATTGCGGGTGTGCGAAATATAGTTAGTACAACTAACTATATAGGAGCAATTTTAATGGTTTTGTATGAGTGAAATGTCCAGCTAACTATAACACCCCTAAAACTTATAGTTTTTTGAGTGAATTGTAAAGATTTTTTAAATGCTAATTCCTAACTATATAAGGCTTGAAACCTATGGTTTTTTCAGTGAATTATATATATTCACTGAAAAAAACATAGGTTTCACACCAGTTATAGTTAGGGATTAACATTTAAAAACCTATTAAATTCACTGAAAAAAACATAGGTTTCACACCAGTTATAGTAAGGGATTAGCTTTTAAAAAACCTATTAAATTCACTGTAAAAAACATAGGTATTTCAGAGGTTTTTTAAATGCTAATTCCTAACTATAACTGGTGTGAAACCTATGTTTTTTTCAGTGAATATATATATATATATATATATATATATATATATATATATATATATATATATATTACCTACTGGCGGTCGCCAGTAGGTATATATAGTTAGGATTTTTTCCCTATGGGATTTCTGAAAATTCTATGTCTAATAACTTTGGCGTTTGTGGACGGAATCGGCTGAAATTTTCTGGAAAATGGCACATTTTGTTTCTGAGCAGCCCCTGAAAATTTGGGGGGTGTTCGGCAAGGGGGGCTGAGATAAAAGGGGGGTCCCAAAACACGTTTTTCCCATGTTAATTTCCATAGGGCGGTTGGACTCACTTTTAGCTCGAACGGCTGAATGGATTTACACGAAACTTGGCAAAATTGTAGGGACTGTTAGCCCGATGTGCCTTTGCTAGGTCTCAATATATGTGCTTCAGTGGATTTTGAGAAATTAACGTTCAAAGTAAGATATATATCTGTAACAGCGCTCCGGGCAGCGATCCGGTTCGCGTACTTATCGCGTATCGGAACTTTGCGATGCGAAGCTGATTGGTTCTCCGGTGTCTGTCAACATTCTAAACAGTCCGGAGCGGCCGCCATCTTGTCTCTCAGTAGGATCGAGAGACAAGAGGAGGCCAAAACAAAGGGGGAAATTACCATAAGGGGGCATAGTAGATCCTCGTTGACCCCCTAGGTTTTATGTGGAGGTTTTAAAAGGGCCCAGCAGGGTCAAATTTTTTTTTTTTTTTTTTTTGCGCGATGAGCGCCTAGTACGCGAACCGGAAAGCGTTCTGGGCAGCGTACTATAAGGATAATAGAATGATACACTTTTCAAAGACTGTATGTTAATTGTTTGTTGTTTTTTTTTTTTTTTGTTTTCTTTATTTTTAAAGTTTTTTTTTTATTTTGATTGTTTTTCATAATTTATTAAACTTTCTAACATTTCAGTGTCTGAAATGTCATTATTTTCTTGAAATATTGTTTGCAATCTGTGAGGTTGTAAAATGTCCTCATTTTCAAAGAGGGCATCTACTGCTTGGACACATTGCATCAGTTCATTATCCAAGCTTTCATCCATAAATTCCATGTCAATTTGTTCAATCAATTCTTGGCTGCTCTCTTGCAGGTCCATTTCAAAAGAAACTTGGTTTTCGCCTTCCATTTTGCCTGAAATTTGGATTAAAAAAATATATATTAGTAGAGATAGGGCACTGTTGGGATTAATTTTAGATAGGCAGTTTTTATCAGTGAATTTATCTTTTGGCAGTGTATAGTATCAGAGTGGAAATAGGACTATAAAAAAGTGTATGTGATTGAACCAAGACAAGCCTAACTCCATTCATAACTATAACAGAGAAGTCTATCTAAATACATTACTACTACAGAGGGATAGTGTATATCTATCAGAAAAAGTCTACTATATTAAGTTATAGTGCACAATATATTTCATTTTTAAAAATTATAACTTACCTTCACAAAGAAGTTGAAGTTTTTGGAAGCTATTGAAATGTGATGTACAACAAGAAGTAGTAGTCAAAATGGCTGTGTTTTCTTCTCTTCCTTTATATATATTCAGGTATATAACCAATCAAATGTCAGGTAATAAAAGTTGAAAATGAAAGTAACATTTTCATTGGTTGTCAATTCCAACACTTCAGATGTGTTTTGTGAAGTAATTTACCTCACGGTATTAGGAGAGGTCTACAGGCTAAATGGCTAAATGAAATTTCAATCAAATTTGTGAGAATGAAAGGGATTGTTATGTAGTATGAGCTAATCTATATTTGGTGAGAGTGTCTCTAGTCGTTTTTCTGTAAATTACTTTCCCACCTTTTTTTTGGACCGCTTCCCGGAAAGCGGTCCGGTCCGCGAACTAGGAGCGTAACGGGAGTCCACCATTTTGTGTTTCGGTCGAATCAAGGTATAAAATGGAGGGTAAATAATGTTCTGAATGGGTAGAAGGGGGCATGGTACAAGTATTTTGCCCCCCTACGTTTTCTGAGGGTGGCTGAGGAGGACTATATGTGCGAAGAAAAAACTTTTTTTTTTAAATTTTGCGCGGTTAGCTTCCAGTTCGCGTACCGGATAGCGCTCTTTGAGCGTAGTTTGTTGAAAATTACAGAAAAAAGTTAGAAAAAGAATAATAAAAGTGTGTGATCAGATGAAGGGTAGCTCTGAGAAGAGCTTTTGGGTTTATGGTACATTTAGGTACTTATAAGTAGGTACCAATGCACAGTCTTAAATTCAGAATGAAAATTCTGTTGCCCTCATCTGAGAAGTGAACTCCATCTCCTCTGTAGATATCTTGCATGTAGTAACGCAAGTTATTGTTGTACAGAGAGCCCATTCCATGGTCTCTCATGAAAGCTGAAACAGATTTGTTTACATGCTTCCTCGCTTTCTCAATTTGTGGAGAAAATTGGTTGGACCACCTCCATTTCTGTCTTTGGCATATATTGGAATATACCAAGGCAGTTTGAGGAAAAAGTGCCATTAATTGCTCAAAGGTGTCCTTTAAAAGCATTTCCAGACCTACCCCTGTCAAAGTGCCCAAATCATTACCTCCACAGTGCACTATTAACAGGTCAGGTTTTGGCAAATGCATAAAGGTTTTCACCAATGGTATCAATTGGTGACATTTTAATCCTCTTTGGCCCAACCACTTAATTTCCACATCCTGTAAATTGAGGTTAGGTAAATTTCTGTTCTCAGCATACCTTTGAGCCCAGTGGATGTAACTATGTCCAACAATCCAGACCTTAAACATGGTGGGAGAAGGTTGTTCTGCAGTCAGATGAAGTGTGGTAATGAAAGGGCAGTTGAAACAGTAGGAGTTTGTAAAGAAAAAAAACTGTGGTTTTCCAATGCTAATGAATCATTAGCAGTGATTGGTGCATTTCCATTTCTGAAAACAGAAAGTTAGGGTGCATGGATGTGTTCTTTGAAAGATGTAATTTGAATGGTCAAGGAGGAAACATTTAATGAAAGATTGCACTGGATACGCAGGTGCACTGAGAGTTCAGAGTTCAATTGAAACATTGTTGTGTGAATTTGCAAACATGAGAGGTCTTCCAGGAGGTGGTTGCTATGGAAAAAAGGCAGAGAGGGCAGAGGGGGGAAGGGTTTTGATTTGAAAAAAGTGAGGGAAGAGTTATGATTGGCTAATATGAGAGATATGTGAAATTAATTTCTGTATTTCTGTGCTTTCAATAGCTGCAGCCTCTGGAGTGCATCCTTTTTCTTCTGCTGAAGACAATTTGGTGTATTTCTGAGACTGTTTTCAAAACTCAAAAAATATTTGCAAAGGTGAGAAAAGATTTATTTAATTTAGATAGAGAATAGTATGATTTAAGGAGAAAATGATGAAGAAAGCTGTGTTTTTAAAATGTGGTTTTGTCTCTAGTGATATACAAATAGAATTAGTTTCTTTGAGAAATTGTATTTGCATTTTCGGTGTAGCATTCTGGCATGCAGTAACACAAGTTATTGTGGTACATGGAGCCCATTCCATGGTCTCTTATGTAAGCTGAAACAGATATGTTGTTTTTAAAAACGATTTTAGAAATCAATTACATTTCTGGATATGTACTGTTAGAGCTTCATAGGTTGTTTTGGGCCATATTTATAAGGCATTTGAGTGTCTTTGATGTTATGTTTTCCTTTTTAAATGGAAAGTGTTCCTCATGGGGCAAGTGTCTTGTAAATACGCTCCCACTTGTGCTTTGCAAATTTAGATTTTGATTATGGGAGTTACATAGCCATGTTAATAATGTCCAAACAATGGTTGTAGGGCATTCAAGAAAACACTTTCCTGAGTCTCTAGGACATTTTCAGTCCTTTCCTCTTGAATACAGGTATACAATTGATTTATATGCTGTGTTTAAAAACGAATTTTGAAATCAATTACATTTCTGAATATGTACTACTAGAGCTTCATAGGTTGTTTGGGGTCATATTTATAAGGCATTTGAGTGTCTTTGATGTTATTTTTCCCTTTTTAAATGGAAAGTGTTCCTCATGGGGCAAGTGTCTTGTAAACAAAACAGGTGATGGACCGAATGTGACCCAGGGTGGTGTGGAGTGGAAAATAATGATGGATTTAGGGCCAGATCCTTGGACTGCGGTGAGTGTGTGACATTGATCCACATTCTGTCCATCACTTGTTGTGTTTGCAAGTGTCTTGTAAATACGCTCCCACTTGCGCTTGGCAAATTTAGATTTTGATTATGGGAGTTATATAGCCATGTTAATAATGTCCAAACAATGGTGCTAGGGCATTCAAGAAAACGCTTTCATGTGTCTCAAGGACATTTTCAGTTATTTCCTTTTGAATACAGGTATACAATTGATTTATATGCTGTGTTTAAAAACGATTTTTTAAATCAATTACATTTCTGGATATGTACTGTTAGAGCTTCATAGGTTGTTTGGGGTCATATTTATAAGGCATTTTAGTGTCTTTGATGTTATGTTTTCCTTTTTAAATGGAAAGCGTTCCTCATGGGGCAAGTGTCTTGTAAATACGCTCCCACTTGCGCTTGGCAAATTTAGATTTTGATTATGGGAGTTACATAGCCATGTTAATAATGTCCCAAAAATGGTGCTAGGGCATTCCAGAAAACGCTTTCATGTGTCTAAAGGACATTTTCAGTCATTTCTTCATGAATGCAGGTATACAATTGATTTATATGCTGTGTTTAAAAACGAATTTTGAAATCAATTACATTTCTGAATATGTATTACTAGAGCTTCATAGGTTGTTTGGGGTCATACACCATTTTTGGGAAATTATTAACATGCCTATGTAACTCCGTTAATCAAAATCTAAATTTGCCAACCGCAGGTGGGAGCGTATTTACAAGAAATTTGCACCATTTAAAAAGGGTAAAATAGCATAATAGACACTCAAATGCCTTATAAATATGACCCAAAACAACCTATGAAGCACTAGCAGTACATATCCAGAAATGTAATGGTTTTCAAATAATGACTTACTTCATTGGTAGGCCTTCACATGTATTTTCTCCTTTGTTTTCTTCAGTGAAAATCTTATCTGCAACCATGTGTTGGCCTCACCTCAAATAAACAAAACAGGTGATGGACCGAATGTGGATCAATGACACACATTCACCCCAGTCCAAAGATCTGGGCCTAAACAAACCTTTAGATAGGCCACATCTTATCGTCATCCTGAATTAATCATTTAAAATATTAGGGAGTGATTTATGATTGTTCTATGCCTGTTTTGTACCATTGAGTGTCATTTTTGTGATGCAGTGCTGGTGCAAAAGATTTGCTATGTTAAATAATAAGTAGGGCATTAAGTTTTAGATGACTGTTATTCATTTACTGTTTGGTAATAGTGGTTAATAACATTTTTTATTATATTTTTCCACAGATTCAACTGCAGATCTTTTTTTTTAATTTGAAAAATGCCAACGAAAAATCGTATTAGAAAGGCTAGAAAACGTCAAAGACAGCAGGATGATGTTTTATTGCAGCAGTCCTCTTCCCCAAATACTTTTCAAAACACCAAGAAAGGTCCGGGTAAGAGCACAAAATCATTCTTAAGAAATATTTTTAGTAAAAAAAGTATTTCAACAAAAATGTTTCAGTCCAGAAAAAGAAACGCAATTTAAATGGAAAGGAAAGACCCATCAAAAATGTTACTGGTAGAGGAAGAGATAACTCTGTGCATGATAGTAGAAGGAAACAACAGTTTAGGGACATTCGAAATCGAATGTTCCGTAACAGGATAATAGTTAATTTATTGAAAAATATTTAAAAAAAAGGCCAACAGAAAGCGGCATTTTATAAGAAGAAGAAAAATGTAGAGAAAATTATTGATCATGCTTTTGAAATTAAGCGAAAGTTGTTTATTTTGGTAATCAATAGAATTAGGAAACTAAGCAAGGTAATTTCTGATTTCAAAACAAAAAGTAGATGGAAGAGAGTAGTAAATCGTACTAACTTTTGTGAAGTTTTTTCCGGAGAATGGATGCATAGTTCAAGTTGTGAGGCATTTTTTAATGAGGAGAGTTATTTTCAGGATAATGATTTGGTGTTTGCAGTTGACACCAGTGGTCGAGCTTATGAAGTGAAGGATGGTTGTCCAGTTGAAAAAGAACAACTTGTGACAACAGAGACAGAAGAGGCGCTAAGTGATGAGGTTTTAGGAAGACGTCCTAAGGGTCCTGTGTACATTTGGAAGTGTAGTTCTATTTGCAGTGTGCGACAGGTTTCCATCAATTTGCTTTGTGATTTTATACGGACATTTAATAAGAAAAGTTTGAAGCAGAAAATAAAGTTGTTGCAAGATTTAGATCCTTGCAGAGTGAGACAAATGACAGGTTTGCGTGGTCATTCACTGGCTTGTCTTTCCAGGAGAGTATGCCAGAGTGTTTTTCATCATTTCAGGATGCTAGCAGTGCATCATAATAAAGTGAGAAAATTAGTGAGAATGTTGTATTATGCTAAGAGTCCAGCAATTATGCTTAAACAATTATGTGCTGCTCTTTTGCATGGTTCTGAAATAGATGTGAAGAATATTTGTGAAGAAATTGAGTTTTGTTACTTTGGTAGTAGAGATGAGAATGTTCAAATTGACCCAGAAGTAGAGGGTTATGTTGAAGATAATATACAGGTTTCTAGTTCAGATAATTTTCAGAAGGAAATTGCCACGTTTCAGATGAAATCAAGTGAGAGGCCTAATTTCACTTGTGTATGTTGTCGACGCACTTATTATAAGAATCAGACTAAGTTAGTGGATTTATATGCAAAAACTGAAAGGGAAAATAATAGTGAATGGAAGGATTTTGCCACATACTTGATGGTAGAAAATTGTTTTGATTTGGGAGTGGACCAACGTGTGTGTACTTATTGTTGTAATAAATTAAATCAAAACCAGATGCCTGCTAGGGCAGTTCATAATAATCTGGAATTGGTTGAGATTCCTTCAGAATTGAAGGATTTAAATACTTATGAATCTATTTTGATTCAAAGTATCCATCCTTTTCAGGCTATTGTAAGAATTGAGCCAAAGACAGGGAAGTTGCCTCCAACAGATTTACAGAGAGGATTAAAGGGAAGAGTTGTTTATTTGCCTCTAGATTTAAACAAAAACATTAACACAATTGGAGTTGAGAAAGTGGAAGAGGAACCTCTGGTTATCTTGGTTAATGGGATTCCGACTAAGAATAAGAAAATATGGCAAGATTTAGTGGATGTTAGGAAAGTGAAAAATGCAACTTTGTATTTGAAGAAAAATAATAAGTACTATAAGAATGTATATGTTGCAGAAGAGGAAGTAAGTGATGAAGAGGATAGCGTTTTGTGTGCTGGCCAAATTGAGAAAGTAGAGGTGTCTAATAGTGAAGAAATATATGAACATTATAGTGTCATCCTTTGCATTCCAAGGAAGTCATGGGGAATGCTATTGAGTTGTTTCAAATGAAACAAGCCAAAGGGAGTCCCATTAGTGTTTGGGAGGAAAGTTTGGAAGCTCGGTGTTTCCCACAGCTATTTCCCACAGGTCAAGGAGGAAGATATGATGAGCGACCTCATCAAATTCCTGCGTCTGAATACCGGACTTTACGATTGTATGCAGAAGATCCTAGGTTTCGTCAATGCATTCCCTATTTGTTTCATCTCCTGTTTGAAAGCGATCTGTCTGGACTGTCATATGCAGTGAACCACATTTTAAAAAGTGGTATACAGATGCGAAACATCTCGGCAAGTGATTTTATGCATAAAATCAATGTCCAAGACAGTATTTTGGATTCTCACTTAATTAATCTCATGGCGTGTCAGCGTGGTACTAATGAGTACTGGTACCGTCGTCATGGTGATTTAAAATGTATGCTGAGGAACTTAGGAACTCCGACATGGTTCCTCACTCTGAGCTGTGCCGAGTATGGCTGGGAAGACTTACTTGAATTTCTACGAGAGGCAAATGGAAATATTGAAAACATTGAATTCAAGACACCTGGAGAACTGTGTTCTTTGGATCCAGTGAATGTATGCAGGTACTTCAATCATAGATTTGAAGCTATGATGTCTTTCATCACAAATAAGAAGAATCCACCTCTTGGAGAGGTGTTGGATTTCTTCTGGAGAAAGGAGTACCAAGCAAGAGGTGCTCCTCATATACATATGTTGTTGTGGATCAAGGATGCACCTAAATTTGGAACAGATCCGGATGACTTAGTGATGAATTTCATAGAACAGTATTCTACGTGTGCTGTTCCAAACGCAACGGAGAAGAAAAGCCTAAGAGAACAAGTTCTACGTTTCCAAAGCCATCGTTGTGGAAAGTACTGTCGTCGTAAATTCAGAAACAAGGACAAGTTCTACACCAAATGTCGTTTCAACTTTCCACGACCGGTTATTTCTAAAGGTAGAGTGAATAGTTTGATGTCTTCGCTGCGACATAATGTGACGAGGAAATCACCCAAAAATACATACAATTTGAAAAGGAACGAAGAGTCCAAGTACATCAATGACTACAACCCAGTGATTTTGTCCATGTGGAATGCTAACATGGATATACAGTTTGTGGCTGACAACTGTATGGCTGTGGCTCGGTATGTGACATCTTACATTACCAAAAAAGAAAAGACAGAACTGAAGGATATGTGGGAGGACATTTCCCATGAAAAGAGCCTCAGCAAGAAGTTGTACAGTTTCAGTCTGAAGATGTTGTCGCATCGAGAAATTGGAGCTTACGAATGTTCTGATCGATTGTCTTCAGCAAGTCTCTATGCCAAATCCAGGAGTATCGTTTGGGCGAGTCTTGGTCTTGCTGCAACGCGAAATCGAGTTCTAAAACCTGTCCGGGAAATTGAGTATTTGGCAGAAAAGGAACCAAACCGTACCGACATTTTGAAGACCAACATGTTGGATACATATTATCCAAATCGAAGCAGTCACCTTGAGAATGTTTGTCTATATGAGGTTCTCCAAAATTATATATTCAAGAGGAACATCAAAGAAGATATTGAGAAAGGAGTGTATGCTGTAATTGGAAGTGAGGGATGCCTGGTCAAGCAAAGAAAATGCCAATTAGTAAACCATCGAAAATTGAGTGGTGAATCTCCAGAAAAAAAGGAGTTTTTCTATTTAGCACTTTTGCAACTTTTCAAGCCTTGGCGTGCAGAAGAGGAACTGCTTGGAGATTTCCTCTGTTACGAAGACTCTTTCAATGCTGCTAAGGAGACCATAGAATGTCCTGCTTTTCCCAAATATCAAGAAATGCTAACTTTGGAAATTGAGCAGGAAGCAACGATTGCAGCCGAGATTGCCAGAGACAGTTCTCAGGACAGTCAGAGTTCTGTTTCATTGAGTCAAGATCCACTTGGAGGACCTATTATCGAAAATGAAGCTGCCACTGCTATGAATGAAGTGGAAAGAGCCATGGCACATGCTCAGGAGGATTCAGTTAACTTAGAAGACTTGGAAAAACAACTCAACGTTGAGCAGAGGAAAATATATGATGAAGTTACCAAGCAAATTGAGCACGGATTAAGTCATGAGAAGAAAGAGTGCTCATGTACATCGTTGAAGCCTGTCCGACTGTACGTGAGTTGAGAAGCGGGAACTGGAAAAAGTTTCCTCATTAAAGCAATTTCTTGTTATTTGCAGGAAAGGACTGAGTCATCGCTGTCTTGTGTTGTCACCGCTCCTACTGGACTGGCAGCACATAACATTAAAGGTATTACTTTGGATCGTCTACTGATGCTGCCAGTGGAGCATGACAACAAATTACAATACCACAAGTTATCTGGGGATGCTTGCTGTGAAGTTTCAAGAGTCTTGAGGAAAATGAAACTACTTATCATTGACGAAGTAAGCATGGTTTCCAATGTCATGCTTGCCTTTGTGCATTTGAGAATGCAAGAAGTACTTAAAACTGAATATGATGTGTTATTTGGTGGCAAACACATCATTGTTTTCGGAGATCTTCTGCAGCTGACACCAGTAAAAGGTCAACCTGTGTTCAAAATACTCACGCATGAAGATACCAGGAAGTGCCTAGGGAGCATTGGCAACGTCAATATATGGTTAAACTTCAATTATGCTGAACTGCATGAAAATATGCGTCAGGCAAAGGATGAAGATTACAAGAATATTCTACAAGATATTAGAATTGGAAAAGTGACCGAGCATGGGAAAGAAGCTTTAAATGCACGATTACTGTCAAATTTATATCCCAAACAAGAGATTGTGCCTGAGAATATTTTTCAGAAAATTACTGAGAAGAAATCCGGGATATGTTTGATGCCAACTCTTGCAGAATGTGCCATCTTCAACAACAAAATGTTGAATTTAGAAAAGCAAGAGATTGTGAAACTTGAAGCTATCGACAAAATAGAGCATATGGGATCAACAATTATTTTGTCAGAGAATTTGAAATCAAAATTGGATTCATTAGAGAAGACTATATCTAAAACTGCGGGTATTGAAAAGACTCTGAATGTGTGCTTAAATTGCCGAATCATTTTGAGAAGGAATTTACATGTTGAAAGAGGTCTGGTAAATGGATCAATGGGTAATGTTGTTGATTTTGAGAAATACAGAAATAGAGATGGAATAGAATTTTTAAAAATTAAATTTGATGGCATTGAGGAAGTACAGCTAATTGGTCGTTGTTCTGCTAGGTTTTTGCTTGTTAAAGACTTATATGTTCGCCGTAAACAGTTTCCTGTTTGCTTGGCATATGCGGTGACAATCCATAAATCGCAAGGTTTAAGTGTAGACAGTGCATTGGTGAATATTGGCAGTTCTGTGTTCAAGGAGGGTATGGCATATGTGGCATTGTCACGAGTTAGAACTTTATCGGGATTGTACTTGATTGACTGTGATGTCACAAACATTTGTGCGGATCTAGATTGTGTTAAGGAATACAATAGGTTAAGAAGAGAGTATGCGCCACATTTGCCTCAATATCCTTTGTTTGAGAAACGTGTGGTAGGCCGGAAACGTAGAAATATCAGTAATAGTAGGGAGGTTGTGGCAAAAAGACCAAAAGTCAATGAACCAAAAATTGTTAGCAGAAATAAAGTGGATTCTGTTGAAGATGTTGTCGGTTTTCAATTTGAAAACAGTTCTGGTGTCAACTGCTATGCAAATGTAGTGGTTAATGTTCTCTTTTCACTAGAGAGTTTAAAAGAACAGATTCTGTTGAATTCAGAACAAATTTTATGCTGTTTGTTGAATTCTGTTTTCGAGAAATGTAGCACTGATCGAACAAAAGTAGAAAGTGTGTCTGAAGTTCGTTATCTGTTAGATGAATGTTCAGGTCAAACAGACTTCTCTGAAAATAATCAGCAAGATTGTCAGGAGTTTTTAATGTATATGCTTGATGTATTGCAAGATGAGGGTGTAGATGTAGATCACCTGTTTGGGCTTTCTTATCAATGGCAGCATGACTGCGAGAACTGTATGGTATCAAGTACTACTAGTGTAGACTCAGAAAGATTTATATATTTAACTTTGCCAGACAGTAAATCAGTGTCCTTTAATAAGCTAGTAAATGCAGCGGATCACAACATGGAGTGTAGCCAATGTAAATGTGATATGATGTCAACATTATTTATACGTAGATATCGCCAGTATGTAATTTTAATGATCCAACGATGTAGGCCTGATGGATCAAAATTGTCAACTTTAATAAAAAAATTTGTGGCTTCTCAGCTGTCAATATCAGGGAGGACTTTTGTAACTGTAGCAATTATCTATCACGATGGTCCTTCAACAACATCAGGACATTATACAGCTTATTTAAAGTCTCGAAACGGCTGGTCATTCTGCAATGATTCCGTTGTAACTTTAAAAAAAAAATTGCCGTTTGACCTTAAAAATTCTTACCTGGTGTTTTTAAAACCAAAATTTTAAAGAAAGAATTTTGGGATTTCCTGTGAGGAATTGGAAATTGTTCATCAAGTAGAGGGAATGTAAGTCTGCAATGCTGTCTAGATTATTGGTCCAAAACTTTTAATTATAATGTCAATTTAAAAATCCAACTATATAAACCTGATGCAAGTAAGTCTGCTTCATAGTAAGCAGTATCAGTGTCATAGGAAAAGGAGAACATGAGTGACAAAGAAGAGTAAGATATTAGTAGTCCAGGATTGTGAAAATAATCTCAAATGTTTTCTTTTTGAAAGATGCGAAAATAGAAAATGACGGGATTTGATTGGAAGAATTACAAGAGTTGCGAATCGCTGCAACATGATTTGGCCTAGTGGAAACATGTGATAGAATGTGAGAAGTCTTTTCTTGTATGTAACATATTTTTCGAAATGATAGAGGTTTTCTTTCAGAAAGTGGCGGGCTGAAAATATTTATAGCACAACAGAGTGGACGCTGTTCATAGGAGATCCTTCGACGTTATTGAAAGTAAGTTAATTTTAAGGAGTTTTGAATTCAGATTTCTTAGGTTGTATGGGTTTTTTAAACACAATCATTTTGATTGTGTTTTTTTTCCCCGCTGTTACATGATGAATACCTTCAAGTCACTGATTTAAGTGAAATTTGATACATTCTGAGAACAGCAAAAATAAACCATTTAACATGTATAATTAATGTTCTGCTTTTTGTACTTATGATATACATTTAGAAATGTGAGGTAGATATGGAGAAACTGAGTCTTCTGTAAGTGTCAATTTTAATGCTTACAGTGCTGTACTTCTGGGTACTGTTTTTTAAAAAAAAAAAGAAATAGGCCTCACCTCAAAGAAAGCTCTTGAAAGCACACATCTTATTTGCATCCTGAAACAATCATTTAAAATGTTAGACACAATTTTATGATGGCTTTACATCTCTTTTGCGCTGCTATTGCATCACTATTGTGAGACATAAGCAATGCAAAAGAAGCATCATGTTTCAAAATAGGCCTCATTTCATCAGCATGAAGATACTGTTTGTTTAAAATAAATATCTTTAGGATTGTGTACGGGTCGTAGAGAAGTAGAGGCTTCTGTAAGTGTCAAAGTTGTTTAAAAACTGTTTCTTCTTGAACCTTTTCCCTTCTTTTTTCTAATTTTTAAATACATGTTTTAATATTTTTGGAAATGTTTGTTCTCTCTTTTACAGATTGAATGTATGAAAAATTTTCTTTAAAAGTTAACAAGAATTATAAGGTAAATGTTTTCTACTTTTTTAACCCGCATTCCACTGCTGATGATGTCACTGACTATGTTATGAATGATGTAATAAGTGGGCATGTTTTACTACAATGGTAGGTCCTCACATCTATTATCTCCTCTGTATTCTTCAACAAGCATAAATTTGATATGCAACCCTGAGTACGGTTCACCTTAAACAAACTTTTAGAGAGGACACACCTTATCGTCACCCTCAATCAATCATTTAATCTATCACATTTAACATCTATTAGTTCTACTGCTTCATTTCTTTAATCTTTACTTTCCTGTGTTTGCTACTTCTCTCATTCCTTTCTCTATTACTTAATTATTCTACTCCTTCCAGTATTTTTCTCACTCCCTCTCTTCTCATACTTCTTCATTATTATTCACTAATTCTGTCTCTATTAATGTTACTGTTTCTGAATGATCTCCAAAAATTTTTAAAACAAGAACAGTAAGTATAAGGATAGGAAAAGACATTTATGTTACAAGAAAGACAGCTATAGGAAGTAAACAAAAGATACTGTTACTCGCAATCCACTGCTGATGATGTCACTGACCATGTCAAAAATTATGTAATATATGACATGATCAGAAGTGAATTGCGGGTAACAGTATCTTTTCTTTACTCCCTATAGCTGTCTTTTTTGTAACATAACTGTCTGTTTCCTTTCCTTATACTTACTGTTCTTTTTTTAAAAACATTTTTTTGGTTCGCTCCTGGTTCGCGTACCGGAGTGCGAACTGGGAGCGAACTAAAAGAAATAGAGCTTGGCAGAGTTCAAAGAATTCTACCAATTTTTTTTTATAATGGGGAGGTAGTTCTGAAAATAACTTTTTTTTTGTTTTTGTTGTTTTACATTTTTTTTATTACTTTTCTGAACATTTTTTTATATAAAAAAAGAAGAATTTATTTTTGGGGGCGTTTTGGACATACATGATTTTTGATTGCTCTTATTATAAGAGTTATGCTACTTTCGCGGTAGCATAATATTTGAAAAGGGGCGACCATTCGGTCCCCCCGAACGTATGGTGGAGTACCACGATCCCCACGGGAAGCCATCTTGGGCGGGAGGCGAGTCTCGGCTGGTATGCCCGAAGCGGCGTAGCCGGGGCGCGCCTTTTTCCCGCCCTGGAGTGGGTTGTCCTAGACACTGACGCGGCCGGCCACGCCCTCGGAGGCAGGCGGGGGCGGGTTTACGCCCGCCCGAAGACGGATAAAAGGAGCAACAAGCCAAGAAAGCATCCTCTTGTTCCTGTGCTCTGAAGCTGCACCTCCCGGCTGCACGTGAGCCCGAGACGGAACGAAGAGCCAATTTTGACCCACCCACCAGCCCCTGAGGACAGCTAGTTGTTTTGAATAAAGTTTTGATGTGGTAACTCTATTTCTTGCAGGTTGTGATGATTGTCGTGATATTTTGAGTATGCAATAAAGAATGGTTATTTTCAGTATGTTTTTCAAATAAAGTAATTCTGCACTAGTGTTGATCAGTAATCATGCTTGTAATAGTTATGGTTGTTTTGTAAATTAGTAAGTTAGGTAAATTGTCGTATTTATTTTTGGTCGGGCGGTAAGGTCATGATCGGTGAGCAGTAATTGGAAGATCCCTATGGGGGGGCGTCACCCATTACGGATGGGAGCGCTCGGGGGAGGTGGCCATTGGCCCCTCAACGGGGAGGCGGTCCCTTCTAAGGATAGGCCGCCGGAAGGAAAGGAAAGGTGGTCAAGGCCCCTTCCTGGATAGGAGGGGCTACGGGCCCTCCTGGGGAATTTCCCGGGGCCAGGACATCTGCGACGGCAGATGGGGTAAGTTGTGTGGGGTTCGGGAGGGGGTTTACGCTACCTTTTAGACACCTCACACGAGTCCTCGGATGACCGTTAAATGGCGTTGAGTTCATTGGGGCCCCCGTCAAGTCCAAGGGAAATTGGTAGATGCACTTGAGGTACGCCTCTGTGCGGTCGCTCCCCTCACAAGTGAGGGGTGGATTTATGGTTTAGGGATCTGACACCGGTTACGACCTTGCCGTTGGCCCTTAACGTTAGCATGTACAATTTCAAGTCAAATGTTTTGTAGGATGTTAGTTCGGCTAGGAGAACCTTTGTATTAGAGATCTGTTAAGGTTAGCCAAACATCGTAATGTGGAAATGAAATTGTACATGATATGAAACTGTTATTTTAATGTTTTGATTTTGTTTCATATTTTAATAAATACGGCCGGGAGGGTCACTCCCTCCCGCCTTCCAAAAGTTCAGAACCGTTTCCGGTTTCCCATCCTTGGGGGGATTGTGTTGAGAGGGGGTGGCGGGTATCTCAGCCATATGATTGCACCTCACACAAACTTGTTTCACTTCCCCCATGTCCATTTGCATATTCGGGATCAACTCCCTTGCTTCTGGTCCCGAAACTTCTGGCACGACCGATCTTCTGGCTATTGCTGGGGAATTCTGTTGTTCGTCCCGAAGCTGAGCAGCACTATAATTATTTGGGTGCCACCTACTCATGTGCCTGTGCATAGTAAAATTCCCATAACTATATTTTTTGTCCGTCCCCCTTGAAAGGCGATTATCACAGATACGGCAAAAGACATATCTGGCGTTCACTTTCTTTTGCCCTGGTGGAAATTAAAAAAATTGCCAGATGAAATTTTCCTTCCTGTTGTACCTCCTGGCCTCCTCTGGCAAATATTCAGGCTCTTCCTCCTCTTCCTGATCTTCCTCTTCTTGAAAGATTGGTTGAGTAGGTGGTCCTTTCTTTCCATGAGGAGGTGGAGGTGGTGGTGGGGGAACACTACCAGAAGCAACAATTGAAGCCATTTCTCTGGAATGTAAAAAGGTCTTTCTCTCACCAAGATGAAAGTCAGAGTGAGGAAAGAAGGAGGGGTTTTCATCATTTGGGAAAAGCCAAAGTTCTAAACCAATGAAAAGTGTTAATTTTAGATCACATGACCTAGTATTACATCATTAGGAAACCAAAAGTGAAATGAACCAATGAAAAGTGTTATTACCGAGTCACATGACCTGCTGTGTTTACGTTTCGCGCTTTGCGCCGCTTTCCGGTCCGCTTCCGGGTCCGCTAACTTGGCGCGTCCGATGACGTATTACGCGACAACGCAAAACGTCATTCTAACGTAACAGTTACGCTAAAAGAACGTTTACCGGTTCGCGGACTGGGAGCGGAACAAAAAAATATATTTTTTAAAAATGTATTAAAAACATGTAAAATATATTTTAAGATTTAAAAAAGAATACATTTTACAGCTACAGATATTAGCTTTCAAAAAACCATTGAAATTCAATGAAAAAACCATAGGTTATAGAGAATATATAGTTAGGAATTAGCATTTACAAAACCTTAAAAATTCACTGAAAAAACCATAGGTTATAAACCATATATAGTTAGGGAATAGCATTTTCAAAACCTTATTTTACTCGCATAAAACCATTGAAATTCCATATATAGTTAGATGCGCTAACTATATATCGCGCACCCGCAATCCACTGCTGATGATGTCACATATTACATCATTCATGACATGGTCAGTGACATCACTGATGACATCACTGATAACAACTCAAATGACATCACTGATGACATCTCAAATGACATCACTGATGACATCACTGATGACAACTCAAATGACATCACTGACAACATCACAGATGACATCATTTATGTGTTAATATGATGAACCTCTACAGACTCTGATATATCCTTAGATACACTCAGTGAAAACAGACACTCACAGATTGTCACTCATCCATGGAGTTACTCATACACCTAGACAGTCATGCAAAGAATCAATCACACCTCCAATTCCTCAACTATACAGTTATACACACCTTACTTATTGAAACATATTCTAACACATATTTACTCTCTTATACAATCACTGATTTCAATGATCCATGCAGCCACTCACACATTCACTGGCTCTTAAACACAGTAATTTATATATATCAACTCTCGCATGTACTGTGTTTTACAAAAGTACTTACTTTGACATGTAGCATTGAGATATCCAATCACTCACCAATACACTCATGCACACAGTCAACCACCCATACAGCTGTTTCCACATGCAGTTTTGAACCCATACATCTAGTGAATCAGCTGTAGGTAATATATATATATATATATTACCTACTGGCGGTCGCCAGTAGGTATATATAGTTAGGATTTTTTCTCTATGGGATTTCTGAAAATTCTATGTCTAATAACTTTGGCGTTTGTGGACGGAATCGGCTGAAATTTTCTGGAAAATGGCACATTTTGTTTCTGAGCAGCCCCTGAAAATTTGGGGGGTGTTCGGCAAGGGGGGCTGAGATAAAAGGGGGGTCCCAAAACACGTTTTTCCCATGTTAATTTCCATAGGGCGGTTGGACTCACTTTTAGCTCGAACGGCTGAATGGATTTACACGAAACTTGGCAAAATTGTAGGGACTGTTAGCCCGATGTGCCTTTGCTAGGTCTCAATATATGTGCTTCAGTGGATTTTGAGAAATTAACGTTCAAAGTAAGATATATATCTGTAACAGCGCTCCGGGCAGCGATCCGGTTCGCGTACTTTTCGCGTATCGGAACTTTGCGATGCGAAGCTGATTGGTTCTCTGGTGTCTGTCAACATTCTAAACAGTCCGGAGGGGCCGCCATCTTGTCTCTCGGTAGGATCGAGAGACAAGAGGAGGCCAAAACAAAGGGGGAAATTACCATAAGGGGGCATAGTAGATCCTCGTTGACCCCCTAGGTTTTATGTGGAGGTTTTAAAAGGGCCCAGCAGGCTCCAAAAAATTTTTTTTTTTTTTTTTTTGCGCGATGAGCGCCTAGTACGCGAACCGGAAAGCGTTCTGGGCAGCGTACTATAAGGATAATAGAATGATACACTTTTCAAAGACTGTATGTTAATTGTTTGTTGTTTTTGTTGGTTTTTTTTGTTTTCTTTATTTTTAAAGTTTTTTTTTATTTTGATTGTTTTTCATAATTTATTAAACTTTCTAACATTTCAGTGTCTGAAATGTCATTATTTTCTTGAAATATTGTTTGCAATCTGTGAGGTTGTAAAATGTCCTCATTTTCAAGGAGGGCATCTACTGCTTGGACACATTGCAGCAGTTCATTATCCAAGCTTTCATCCATAAATTCCATGTCAATTTGTTCAATCAATTCTTGGCTGCTCTCTTGCAGGTCCATTTCAAAAGAAACTTGGTTTTCGCCTTCCATTTTGCCTGAAATTTGGATTAAAAAAATATATATTAGTAGAGATAGGGCACTGTTGGGATTAATTTTAGATAGGCAGTTTTTATCAGTGATTTTATCTTTTGGCAGTGTATAGTATCAGAGTGGAAATAGGACTATAAAAAAGTGTATGTGATTTAACCAAGACAAGCCTAACTCCATTCATAACTATAACAGAGAAGTCTATCTAAATACATTACCACTACAGAGGGATAGTGTATATCGCGCAGAAAAAGTCTACTATATTAAGTTATAGTGCACAATATATTTCATTTTTAAAAATTATAACTTACCTTCACAAAGAGGTTGAAGTTTTTGGAAGCTATTGAAATGTGATGTACAACAAGAAGTAGTAGTCAAAATGGCTGTGTTTTCTTCTCTTCCTTTATAAATATTCAGGTATATAACCAATCAAATGTCAGGTAATAAAAGTAGAAAATGAAAGTAACATTTTCATTGGTTGTCAATTCCAACACTTCAGATGTGTTTTGTGAAGTAATTTACCTCACGGTACTTGGAGAGGTCTACAGGCTAAATGGCTAAATGAAATTTCAATCAAATTTGTGAGAATGAAAGGGATTGTTATGTAGTATGAGCTAATCTATATTTGGTGAGAGTGTCTCTAGTCGTTTTTCTGTAAATTACTTTCCCACCTTTTTTTTGGACCGCTTCCCGGAAAGCGGTCCGGTCCGCGAACTAGGAGCGTAACGGGAGTCCACCATTTTGTGTTTCGGTCGAATCAAGGTATAAAATGGAGGGTAAATAATGTTCTGAATGGGTAGAAGGGGGCATGGTACAAGTATTTTGCCCCCCTACATTTTCTGAGGGTGGCTGAGGAGGACTATATGTGCGAAGAAAAAACTTTTTTTTTGAAATTTTGCGCGGTTAGCTTCCGGTTCGCGTACCGGATAGCGCTCTTTGAGCGTAGTTTGTTGAAAATTACAGAAAAAAGTTAGAAAAAAATAAATAAAAGTGTGTGATCAGATGAAGGGTAGCTCTGAGAAGAGCTTTTGGGTTTATGGTACATTTAGGTACTTATAAGTAGGTACCAATGCACAGTCTTAAATTCAGAATGAAAATTCTGTTGCCCTCATCTGAGAAGTGAACCCCATCTCCTCTGTAGATATCTTGCATGTAGTAACGCAAGTTATTGTTGTACAGAGAGCCCATTCCATGGTCTCTCATGAAAGCTGAAACAGATTTGTTTACATGCTTCCTCGCTTTCTCAATTTGTGGAGAAAATTGGTTGGACCACCTCCATTTCTGTCTTTGGCATATATTGGAATATACCAAGGCAGTTTGAGGAAAAAGTGCCATTAATTGCTCAAAGGTGTCCTTTAAAAGCATTTCCAGACCTACCCCTGTCAAAGTGCCCAAATCATTACCTCCACAGTGCACTATTAACAGGTCAGTTTTGGCAAATGCATAAAGGTTTTCACCAATGGTATCAATTGGTGACATTTTAATCCTCTTTGGCCCAACCACTTAATTTCCACATCCTGTAAATTGAGGTTATGTAAATTTCTGTTCTCAGCATACCTTTGAGCCCAGTGGATGTAACTATGTCCAACAATCCAGACCTTAAACATGGTGGGAGAAGGTTGTTCTGCAGTCAGATGAAGTGTGGTAATGAAAGGGCAGTTGAAACAGTAGGAGTTTGTAAAGAAAAAAAACTGTGGTTTTCCAATGCTAATGAATCATTAGCAGTGATTGGTGCATTTCCATTTCTGAAAACAGAAAGTTAGGGTGCATGGATGTGTTCTTTGAAAGATGTAATTTGAATGGTCAAGGAAGAAGCATTTAATGAAAGATTGCACTGGATACGCAGGTGCACTGAGAGTTCAGAGTTCAATTGAAACATTGTTGTGTGAATTTGCAAACATGAGAGGTCTTCCAGGAGGTGGTTGCTATGGAAAAAAGGCAGAGAGGGCAGAGGGGGGAAGGGTTTTGATTTGAAAAAATTGAGGGAAGAGTTATGATTGGCTAATATGAGAGATATGTGAAATGAATATCTGTATTTCTGTGCTTTCAATAGCTGCAGCCTCTGGAGTGCATCCTTTTTCTTCTGCTGAAGACAATTTGGTGTATTTCTGAGACTGTTTTCAAAACTCAAAAAATATTTGCTAAGGTGAGAAAAGATTTATTTAATTTAGATAGAGAATAGTATGATTTAAGGAGAAAATGATGAAGAAAGCTGTGTTTTTAAAATGTGGTTTTGTCTCTAGTGATATACAAATAGAATTAGTTTCTTTGAGAAATTGTAATTGCATATTCGGTGTAGCATTCTGGCATGCAGTAACACAAGTTATTGTGGTACATGGAGTCCATTCCATGGTCTCTTATGTAAGCTGAAACAGATATGTTGTTTTTAAAAACGATTTTAGAAATCAATTACATTTCTGGATATGTACTGCTAGAGCTTCATAGGTTGTTTTGGGCCATATTTATAAGGCATTTGAGTGTCTTTGATGTTATGTTTTCCTTTTTAAATGGAAAGTGTTCCTCATGGGGCAAGTGTCTTGTAAATACGCTCCCACTTGTGCTTTGCAAATTTAGATTTTGATTATGGGAGTTACATAGCCATGTTAATAATGTCCAAACAATGGTGGTAGGGCATTCAAGAAAACGCTTTCCTGTGTCTCTAGGACATTTTCAGTCCTTTCCTCTTGAATACAGGTATACAATTGATTTATATGCTGTGTTTAAAAACGAATTTTGAAATCAATTACATTTCTGAATATGTACTACTAGAGCTTCATAGGTTGTTTGGGGTCATATTTATAAGGCATTTGAGTGTCTTTGATGTTATTTTTCCCTTTTTAAATGGAAAGTGTTCCTCATGGGGCAAGTGTCTTGTAAACAAAACAGGTGATGGACCGAATGTGACCCAGGGTGGTGTGGAGTGGAAAATAACAATGGATTTAGGGCCAGATCCTTGGACTGGGGTGAGTGTGTGACATTGATCCACATTCTGTCCATCACTTGTTGTGTTTGCAAGTGTCTTGTAAATACGCTCCCACTTGCGCTTGGCAAATTTAGATTTTGATTGTGGGAGTTATATAGCCATGTTAATAATGTCCAAACAATGGTGCTAGGGCATTCAAGAAAACGCTTTCATGTGTCTCAAGGACATTTTCAGTTATTTCCTCTTGAATACAGGTATACAATTGATTTATATGCTGTGTTTAAAAACGATTTTTGAAATCAATTACATTTCTGGATATGTACTGTTAGAGCTTCATAGGTTGTTTGGGGTCATATTTATAAGGCATTTGAGTGTCTTTGATGTTATGTTTTCCTTTTTAAATGGAAAGCGTTCCTCATGGGGCAAGTGTCTTGTAAATACGCTCCCACTTGCGCTTGGCAAATTTAGATTTTGATTATGGGAGTTACATAGCCATGTTAATAATGTCCCAAAAATGGTGCTAGGGCATTCCAGAAAACACTTTCATGTGTCTCAAGGACATTTTCAGTCATTTCTTCATGAATTCAGGTATACAATTGATTTATATGCTGTGTTTAAAAACGAATTTTGAAATCAATTACATTTCTGAATATGTACTACTAGAGCTTCATAGGTTGTTTGGGGTAATACACCATTTTTGGGAAATTATTAACATGCCTATGTAACTCCCATAATCAAAATCTAAATTTGCCAACCGCAGGTGGGAGCGTATTTACAAGAAATTTGCACCATGAAGAACGTAAAATAGCATGATAGACACTCAAATGCCTTATAAATATGACCCAAAACAACCTATGAAGCACTAGCAGTACATATCCAGAAATGTAATGGTTTTCAAATAATGACTTACCTCATTGGTAGGCCTTCACATGTATTTTCTCCTTTGTTTTCTTCAGTGAAAATCTTATCTGCAACCATGTGTTGGCCTCACCTTAAATAAACAAAACAGGTGATGGACCGAATGTGGATCAATGACACACATTCACCCCAGTCCAAAGATCTGGGCCTAAACAAACCTTTAGATAGGCCACATCTTATCGTCATCCTGAATTAATCATTTAAAATATTAGGGAGTGATTTATGATTGTTCTATGCCTGTTTTGTACCATTGAGTGTCATTTTTGTGATGCAGTGCTGGTGCAAAAGATTTGCTATGTTAAATAATAAGTAGGGCATTAAGTTTTAGATGACTGTTATTCATTTACTGTTTGGTAATAGTGGTTAATAACATTTTTTATTATATTTTTCCACAGATTCAACTGCAGATCTTTTTTTTAATTTGAAAAATGCCAACGAAAAATCGTATTAGAAAGGCTAGAAAACGTCAAAGACAGCAGGATGATGTTTTATTGCAGCAGTCCTCTTCCCCAAATACTTTTCAAAACACCAAGAAAGGTCCGGGTAAGAGCACAAAATCATTCTTAAGAAATATGGTTTAGGGATCTGACACCGGTTACGACCTTGCCGTTGGCCCTTAACGTTAGCATGTACAATTTCAAGTCAAATGTTTTGTAGGATGTTAGTTCGGCTAGGAGAACCTTTGTATTAGAGATCTGTTAAGGTTAGCCAAACATCGTAATGTGGAAATGAAATTGTACATGATATGAAACTGTTATTTTAATGTTTTGATTTTGTTTCATATTTTAATAAATACGGCCGGGAGGGTCACTCCCTCCCGCCTTCCAAAAGTTCAGAACCGTTTCCGGTTTCCCATCCTTGGGGATTGTGTTGAGAGGGGGTGGCGGGTATCTCAGCCATATGATTGCACCTCACACAAACTTGTTTCACTTCCCCCATGTCCATTTGAATATTCGGGATCAACTCCCTTGCTTCTGGTCCCGAAACTTCTGGCACGACCGATCTTCTGGCTATTGCTGGGGAATTCTGTTGTTCGTCCCGAAGCTGAGCAGCACTATAATTATTTGGGTGCCACCTACTCATGTGCCTGTGCATAGTAAAATTCCCATAACTATATTTTTTGTCCGTCCCCCTTGAAAGGCGATCATCACAGATACGGCAAAAGACATATCTGGCGTTCACTTTCTTTTGCCCTGGTGGAAATTTAAAAAATTGCCAGATGAAATTTTCCTTCCTGTTGTACCTCCTGGGCTCCTCTGGCAAATATTCAGGCTCTTCCTCCTCTTCCTGATCTTCCTCTTCTTGAAAGATTGGTTGAGTAGGTGGTCCTTTCTTTCCATGAGGAGGTGGAGGTGGTGGTGGGGGAACACTACCAGAAGCAACAACTGAAGCCATTTCTCTGGAATGTAAAAAGGTCTTTCTCTCACCAAGATGAAAGTCAGAGTGAGGAAAGAAGGAGGGGTTTTCATCATTTGGGAAAAGCCAAAGTTCTAAACCAATGAAAAGTGTTAATTTTAGATCACATGACCTAGTATTACATCATTAGGAAACCAAAAGTGAAATGAACCAATGAAAAGTGTTATTACCGAGTCACATGACCTGCTGTGTTTACGTTTCGCGCTTTGCGACGCTTTCCGGTCTGCTTCCGGGTCCGCTAACTTGGCGCGTCCGATGACGTATTACGCGACAACGCAAAACGTCATTCTAACGTAACAGTTACGCTAAAAGAACGTTTACCGGTTCGCGAACGGGGAGCGGAACAAAAAAATATTTTTTTTAAAAATGTATTAAAAACATGTAAAATATATTTTAAGATTTAAAAAAGAATACATTTTACAGCTACAGATATTAGCTATCAAAAAACCATTGAAATTCAATGAAAAAACCATAGGTTATAGAGAATATATAGTTAGGAATTAGCATTTACAAAACCTTAAAAATTCACTGAAAAAACCATAGGTTATAAACCATATATAGTTAGGGAATAGCATTTTCAAAACCTTATTTTACTCGCATAAAACCATTGAAATTCCATATATAGTTAGATGCGCTAACTATATATCGCGCACCCGCAATCCATTGCTGATGATGTCACATATTACATCATTCATGACATGGTCAGTAACATCACTGATGACATCACTGATAACAACTCAAATGACATCACTGATGACATCTCAAATGACATCACTGATGACATCACTGATGACAACTCAAATGACATCACTGACAACATCACAGATGACATCATTTATGTGTTAATACGATGAACCTCTACAGACTCTGATATATCCTTAGATACACTCAGTGAAAACAGACACTCACAGATTGTCACTCATCCATGGAGTTACTCATACACCTAGACAGTCATGCAAAGAATCAATCACACCTCCAATTCCTCAACTATACAGTTATACACACCTTACTTATTAAAACATATTCTAACACATATTTACTCTCTTATACAATCACTGATACAAGTTTTCAATGATCCATGCAGCCACTCACACATTCACTGGCTCTTAAACACAGTAATTTATATATATCAACTCTCGCATGTACTGTGTTTTACATATGTACTTACTTTGACATGTAGCATTGAGATATCCAGTCACTCACCAATACACTCATGCACACAGTCAACCACCCATACAGCTGTTTCCACATGCAGTTTTGAACCCATACATCTAGTGAATCAGCTGTTCACGCATCTATGCACAGAGTCACACACCTCCTAGCCACTCACACACATACTCAGTCTCCCATACAAATACTTGGGCAACCAATCAATAATCCATATAGTTACTCATATAGCTACTGATCAACACATGCAGCAGTTTACAGAACAACAGACATAATGATGCACAAATTAGGACAGTTTAGTCACTAACCCATGCTCTCAGTGAGACACATTTAATCACTCTCTCATACAGTCAGTCATGCACCTACTAAATCCTTCATCCAGACACTTATACATCCACTCATTCTTCAATTTGTAAGACATATTTAAACTCTACAGAAGCGTACATTCAGTGGATGATGTCATCAGTGATGTCATCAGTGATGTCACTGACCATGTCATGAATGATGTAATATGTGACATCATCAGCAGTGGATTGCGGGTGCGCGATATATAGTTAGCGCATCTAACTATATATGGAATTTCAATGGTTTTATGCGAGTAAAATAAGGTTTTGAAAATGCTATTCCCTAACTATATATGGTTTATAACCTATGGTTTTTTCAGTGAATATATATATATATATATATATATATATATATATATATATATATATATATATATATATATATATATATATATATATATATATATATATTACCTACTGGCGGTCGCCAGTAGGTATATATAGTTAAGATTTTTTCCCTATGGGATTTCTGAAAATTCTATGTCTAATAACTTTGGCGTTTGTGGACGGAATCGGCTGAAATTTTCTGGAAAATGGCACATTTTGTTTCTGAGCAGCCCCTGAAAATTTGGGGGGTGTTCGGCAAGGGGGGGCTGAGATAAAAGGGGGGTCCCAAAACACGTTTTTCCCATGTTAATTTCCATAGGGCGGTTGGACTCACTTTTAGCTCGAACGGCTGAATGGATTTACACGAAACTTGGCAAAATTGTAGGGACTGTTAGCCCGATGTGCCTTTGCTAGGTCTCAATATATGTGCTTCAGTGGATTTTGAGACATTAACGTTCAAAGTAAGATATATATCTGTAACAGCGCTCCGGGCAGCGATCCGGTTCGCGTACTTTTCGCGTATTGGAACTTTGCGATGCGAAGCTGATTGGTTCTCCGGTGTCTGTCAACATTCTAAACAGTCCGGAGCGGCCGCCATCTTGTCTCTCGGTAGGATCGAGAGACAAGAGGAGGCCAAAACAAAGGGGGAAATTACCATAAGGGGGCATAGTAGATCCTCGTTGACCCCCTAGGTTTTATGTGGAGGTTTTAAAAGGGCCCCCAGGCCAAATTTTTTTTTTTTTTTTTTTTGCGCGATGAGCGCCTAGTACGCGAACCGGAAAGCGTTCTGGGCAGCGTACTATAAGGATAATAGAATGATACACTTTTCAAAGACTGTATGTTAATTGTTTGTTGTTTGTTTTTTTTTTTTTTTGTTTTCTTTATTTTTAAAGTTTTTTTTTATTTTGATTGTTTTTCATAATTTATTAAACTTTCTAACATTTCAGTGTCTGAAATGTCATTATTTTCTTGAAATATTGTTTGCAATCTGTGAGGTTGTAAAATGTCCTCATTTTCAAGGAGGGCATCTACTGCTTGGACACATTGCAGCAGTTCATTATCCAAGCTTTCATCCATAAATTCCATGTCAATTTGTTCAATCAATTCTTGGCTGCTCTCTTGCAGGTCCATTTCAAAAGAAACTTGGTTTTCGCCTTCCATTTTGCCTGAAATTTGGATTAAAAAAATATATATTAGTAGAGATAGGGCACTGTTGGGATTAATTTTAGATAGGCAGTTTTTATCAGTGAATTTATCTTTTGGCAGTGTATAGTATCAGAGTGGAAATAGGACTATAAAAAAGTGTATGTGATTTAACCAAGACAAGCCTAACTCCATTCATAACTATAACAGAGAAGTCTATCTAAATACATTACTACTACAGAGGGATAGTGTATATCTAGCAGAAAAAGTCTACTATATTAAGTTATAGTGCACAATATATTTCATTTTTAAAAATTATAACTTACCTTCACAAAGAAGTTGAAGTTTTTGGAAGCTATTGAAATGTGATGTACAACAAGAAGTAGTAGTCAAAATGGCTGTGTTTTCTTCTCTTCCTTTATATATATTCAGGTATATAACCAATCAAATGTCAGGTAATAAAAGTAGAAAATGAAAGTAACATTTTCATTGGTTGTCAATTCCAACACTTCAGATGTGTTTTGTGAAGTAATTTACCTCACGGTACTTGGAGAGGTCTACAGGCTAAATGGCTAAATGAAATTTCAATCAAATTTGTGAGAATGAAAGGGATTGTTATGTAGTATGAGCTAATCTATATTTGGTGAGAGTGTCTCTAGTCGTTTTTCTGTAAATTACTTTCCCACCTTTTTTTGGACCGCTTCCCGGAAAGCGGTCCGTTCCGCGAACTAGGAGCGTAACGGGAGTCCACCATTTTGTGTTTCGGTCGAATCAAGGTATAAAATGGAGGGTAAATAATGTTCTGAATGGGTAGAAGGGGGCAGGGTACAAGTATTTTGCCCCCCTACGTTTTCTGAGGGTGGCTGAGGAGGACTATATGTGCGAAGAAAAAACTTTTTTTTTGAAATTTTGCGCGGTTAGCTTCCAGTTCGCGTACCGGATAGCGCTCTTTGAGCGTAGTTTGTTGAAAATTACAGAAAAAAGTTAGAAAAAAAAAATAAAAGTGTGTGATCAGATGAAGGGTAGCTCTGAGAAGAGCTTTTGGGTTTATGGTACATTTAGGTACTTATAAGTAGGTACCAATGCACAGTCTTAAATTCAGAATGAAAATTCTGTTGCCCTCATCTGAGAAGTGAACTCCATCTCCTCTGTAGATATCTTGCATGTAGTAACGCAAGTTATTGTTGTACAGAGAGCCCATTCCATGGTCTCTCATGAAAGCTGAAACAGATTTGTTTACATGCTTCCTCGCTTTCTCAATTTGTGGAGAAAATTGGTTGGACCACCTCCATTTCTGTCTTTGGCATATATTGGAATATACCAAGGCAGTTTGAGGAAAAAGTGCCATTAATTGCTCAAAGGTGTCCTTTAAAAGCATTTCCAGACCTACCCCTGTCAAAGTGCCCAAATCATTACCTCCACAGTGCACTATTAACAGGTCAGGTTTTGGCAAATGCATAAAGGTTTTCACCAATGGTATCAATTGGTGACATTTTAATCCTCTTTGGCCCAACCACTTAATTTCCACATCCTGTAAATTGAGGTTATGTAAATTTCTGTTCTCAGCATACCTTTGAGCCCAGTGGATGTAACTATGTCCAACAATCCAGACCTTAAACATGGTGGGAGAAGGTTGTTCTGCAGTCAGATGAAGTGTGGTAATGAAAGGGCAGTTGAAACAGTAGGAGTTTGTAAAGAAAAAAAACTGTGGTTTTCCAATGCTAATGAATCATTAGCAGTGATTGGTGCATTTCCATTTCTGAAAACAGAAAGTTAGGGTGCATGGATGTGTTCTTTGAAAGATGTAATTTGAATGGTCAAGGAAGAAACATTTAATGAAAGATTGCACTGGATACGCAGGTGCACTGAGAGTTCAGAGTTCAATTGAAACATTGTTGTGTGAATTTGCAAACATGAGAGGTCTTCCAGGATGTGGTTGCTATGGAAAAAAGGCAGAGAGGGCAGAGGGGGGAAGGGTTTTGATTTGAAAAAAGTGAGGGAAGAGTTATGATTGGCTAATATGAGAGATATGTGAAATGAATATCTGTATTTCTGTGCTTTCAATAGCTGCAGCCTCTGGAGTGCATCCTTTTTCTTCTGCTGAAGACAATTTGGTGTATTTCTGAGACTGTTTTCAAAACTCAAAAAATATTTGCTAAGGTGAGAAAAGATTTATTTAATTTAGATAGAGAATAGTATGATTTAAGGAGAAAATGATGAAGAAAGCTGTGTTTTTAAAATGTGGTTTTGTCTCTAGTGATATACAAATAGAATTAGTTTCTTTGAGAAATTGTAATTGCATATTCGGTGTAGCATTCTGGCATGCAGTAACACAAGTTATTGTGGTACATGGAGTCCATTCCATGGTCTCTTATGTAAGCTGAAACAGATATGTTGTTTTTAAAAACGATTTTAGAAATCAATTACATTTCTGGATATGTACTGCTAGAGCTTCATAGGTTGTTTTGGGCCATATTTATAAGGCATTTGAGTGTCTTTGATGTTATGTTTTCTTTTTTAAATGGAAAGTGTTCCTCATGGGGCAAGTGTCTTGTAAATACGCTCCCACTTGTGCTTTGCAAATTTAGATTTTGATTATGGGAGTTACATAGCCATGTTAATAATGTCCAAACAATGGTGGTAGGGCATTCAAGAAAACGCTTTCCTGTGTCTCTAGGACATTTTCAGTCCTTTCCTCTTGAATACAGGTATACAATTGATTTATATGCTGTGTTTAAAAACGAATTTTGAAATCAATTACATTTCTGAATATGTACTACTAGAGCTTCATAGGTTGTTTGGGGTCATATTTATAAGGCATTTGAGTGTCTTTGATGTTATTTTTCCCTTTTTAAATGGAAAGTGTTCCTCATGGGGCAAGTGTCTTGTAAACAAAACAGGTGATGGACCGAATGTGACCCAGGGTGGTGTGGAGTGGAAAATAACGATGGATTTAGGGCCAGATCCTTGGACTGGGGTGAGTGTGTGACATTGATCCACATTCTGTCCATCACTTGTTGTGTTTGCAAGTGTCTTGTAAATACGCTCCCACTTGCGCTTGGCAAATTTAGATTTTGATTGTGGGAGTTATATAGCCATGTTAATAATGTCCAAACAATGGTGCTAGGGCATTCAAGAAAACGCTTTCATGTGTCTCAAGGACATTTTCAGTTATTTCCTCTTGAATACAGGTATACAATTGATTTATATGCTGTGTTTAAAAACGATTTTTGAAATCAATTACATTTCTGGATATGTACTGTTCGAGCTTCATAGGTTGTTTGGGGTCATATTTATAAGGCATTTTAGTGTCTTTGATGTTATGTTTTCCTTTTTAAATGGAAAGCGTTCCTCATGGGGCAAGTGTCTTGTAAATACGCTCCCACTTGCGCTTGGCAAATTTAGATTTTGATTATGGGAGTTACATAGCCATGTTAATAATGTCCCAAAAATTGTGCTAGGGCATTCCAGAAAACACTTTCATGTGTCTCAAGGACATTTTCAGTCATTTCTTCATGAATGCAGGTATACAATTGATTTATATGCTGTGTTTAAAAACGAATTTTGAAATCAATTACATTTCTGAATATGTACTACTAGAGCTTCATAGGTTGTTTGGGGTAATACACCATTTTTGGGAAATTATTAACATGCCTATGTAACTCCCATAATCAAAATCTAAATTTGCCAACCGCAGGTGGGAGCGTATTTACAAGAAATTTGCACCATGAAGAACGTAAAATAGCATAATAGACACTCAAATGCCTTATAAATATGACCCAAAACAACCTATGAAGCACTAGCAGTACATATCCAGAAATGTAATGGTTTTCAAATATTGACTTACCTCATTGGTAGGCCTTCAAATGTATTTTCTCCTTTGTTTTCTTCAGTGAAAATCTTATCTGCAACCATGTGTTGGCCTCACCTTAAATAAACAAAACAGGTGATGGACCGAATGTGGATCAATGACACACATTCACCCCAGTCCAAAGATCTGGGCCTAAACAAACCTTTAGATAGGCCACATCTTATCGTCATCCTGAATTAATCATTTAAAATATTAGGGAGTGATTTATGATTGTTCTATGCCTGTTTTGTACCATTGAGTGTCATTTTTGTGATGCAGTGCTGGTGCAAAAGATTTGCTATGTTAAATAATAAGTAGGGCATTAAGTTTTAGATGACTGTTATTCATTTACTGTTTGGTAATAGTGGTTAATAACATTTTTTATTATATTTTTCCACAGATTCAACTGCAGATCTTTTTTTTAATTTGAAAAATGCCAACGAAAAATCGTATTAGAAAGGCTAGAAAACGTCAAAGACAGCAGGATGATGTTTTATTGCAGCAGTCCTCTTCCCCAAATACTTTTCAAAACACCAAGAAAGGTCCGGGTAAGAGCACAAAATCATTCTTAAGAAATATTTTTAGTAAAAAAAGTATTTCAACAAAAAATGTTTCAGTCCAGAAAAAGAAAAGCAATTTAAATGGAAAGGAAAGACCCATCAAAAATGTTACTGGTAGAGGAAGAGATAACTCTGTGCATGATAGTAGAAGGAAACAACAGTTTAGGGACATTCGAAATCGAATGTTCCGTAACAGGATAATAGTTAATTTATTGAAAAATATTTAAAAAAAAGGCCAACAGAAAGCGGCATTTTATAAGAAGAAGAAAAATGTAGAGAAAATTATTGATCATGCTTTTGAAATTAAGCGAAAGTTGTTTATTTTGGTAATCAATAGAATTAGGAAACTAAGCAAGGTAATTTCTGATTTCAAAACAAAAAGTAGATGGAAGAGAGTAGTAAATCGTACTAACTTTTGTGAAGTTTTTTCCGGAGAATGGATGCATAGTTCAAGTTGTGAGGCATTTTTTAATGAGGAGAGTTATTTTCAGGATAATGATTTGGTGTTTGCAGTTGACACCAGTGGTCGAGCTTATGAAGTGAAGGATGGTTGTCCAGTTGAAAAAGAACAACTTGTGACAACAGAGACAGAAGAGGCGCTAAGTGATGAGGTTTTAGGAAGACGTCCTAAGGGTCCTGTGTACATTTGGAAGTGTAGTTCTATTTGCAGTGTGCGACAGGTTTCCATCAATTTGCTTTGTGATTTTATACGGACATTTAATAAGAAAAGTTTGAAGCAGAAAATAAAGTTGTTGCAAGATTTAGATCCTTGCAGAGTGAGACAAATGACAGGTTTGCGTGGTCATTCACTGGCTTGTCTTTCCAGGAGAGTATGCCAGAGTGTTTTTCATCATTTCAGGATGCTAGCAGTGCATCATAATAAAGTGAGAAAATTAGTGAGAATGTTGTATTATACTAAGAGTCCAGCAATTATGCTTAAACAATTATGTGCTGCTCTTTTGCATGGTTCTGAAATAGATGTGAAGAATATTTGTGAAGAAATTGAGTTTTGTTACTTTGGTAGTAGAGATGAGAATGTTCAAATTGACCCAGAAGTAGAGGGTTATGTTGAAGATAATATACAGGTTTCTAGTTCAGATAATTTTCAGAAGGAAATTGCCACGTTTCAGATGAAATCAAGTGAGAGGCCTAATTTCACTTGTGTATGTTGTCGACGCACTTATTATAAGAATCAGACTAAGTTAGTGGATTTATATGCAAAAACTGAAAGGGAAAATAATAGTGAATGGAAGGATTTTGCCACATACTTGATGGTAGAAAATTGTTTTGATTAGGGAGTGGACCAACGTGTGTGTACTTATTGTTGTAATAAATTAAATCAAAACCAGATGCCTGCTAGGGCAGTTCATAATAATCTGGAATTGGTTGAGATTCCTTCAGAATTGAAGGATTTAAATACTTATGAATCTATTTTGATTCAAAGTATCCATCCCTTTCAGGCTATTGTAAGAATGGAGCCAAAGACAGGGAAGTTGCCTCCAACAGATTTACAGAGAGGATTAAAGGGAAGAGTTGTTTATTTACCTCTAGATTTGAACAAAAACATTAACACAATTGGAGTTGAGAAAGTGGAAGAGGAACCTCTGGTTATCTTGGTTAATGGGGTTCCGACAAAGAATAAGAAAATATGGCAAGATTTAGTGGATGTTAGGAAAGTGAAAAATGCAACTTTGTATTTGAAGAAAAATAATAAGTACTATAAGAATGTATATGTTGCAGAAGAGGAAGTAAGTGATGAAGAGGATAGCGTTTTGTGTGCTGGCCAAATTGAGAAAGTAGAGGTGTCTAATAGTGAAGAAATATATGAACATTATAGTGTTCATCCTTTGCATTCCAAGGAAGTCATGGGGAATGCTATTGAGTTGTTTCAAATGAAACAAGCCAAAGGGAGTCCCATTAGTGTTTGGGAGGAAAGTTTGGAAGCTCCGTGTTTCCCACAGCTATTTCCCACAGGTCAAGGCGGAAGATATGATGAGCGACCTCATCAAATTCCTGCGTCTGAATACCGGACTTTACGATTGTATGCAGAAGATCCTAGGTTTCGTCAATGCATTCTCTATTTGTTTCATCTCCTGTTTGAAAGCGATCTGTCTGGACTGTCATATGCAGTGAACCACATTTTAAAAAGTTGTATACAGATGCGAAACATCTCGGCAAGTGATTTTATGCATAAAATCAATGTCCAAGACAGTATTTTGGATTCTCACTTAATTAATCTCATGGCGTGTCAGCGTGGTACTAATGAGTACTGGTACCGTCGTCATGGTGATTTAAAATGTATGCTGAGGAACTTAGGAACTCCGACATGGTTCCTCACTCTGAGCTGTGCCGAGTATGGCTGGGAAGACTTACTTGAATTTCTACGAGAGGCAAATGGAAATATTGAAAACATTGAATTCAAGACACCTGGAGAACTGTGTTCTTTGGATCCAGTGAATGTATGCAGGTACTTCAATCATAGATTTGAAGCAATGATGTCTTTCATCACTAACAAGAAGAATCCACCTCTTGGAGAGGTGTTGGATTTCTTCTGGAGAAAGGAGTACCAAGCAAGAGGTGCTCCTCATATACATATGTTGTTGTGGATCAAGGATGCACCTAAATTTGGAACAGATCCGGATGACTTAGTGATGAATTTCATAGAACAGTATTCTACGTGTGCTGTTCCAAATGCAATGGAGAAGAAAAGCCTAAGAGAACAAGTTCTACGTTTCCAAAGCCATCGTTGTGGAAAGTACTGTCGTCGTAAATTCAGAAACAAGGACAAGTTCTACACCAAATGTCGTTTCAACTTTCCACGACCGGTGATTTCTAAAGGTAGAGTGAACAGTTTGATGTCTTCGCTGCGACATAATGTGACGAGGAAATCACCCAAGAATACATACAATTTGAAAAGGAACGAAGAGTCCAAGTACATCAATGACTACAACCCAGTGATTTTGTCCATGTGGAATGCTAACATGGATATACAGTTTGTGGCTGACAACTGTATGGCTGTGGCTCGGTATGTGACATCTTACATCACCAAAAAAGAAAAGACAGAACTGAAGGATATGTGGGAGGACATTTCCCATGAAAAGAGCCTCAGCAAGAAGTTGTACAGTTTCAGTCTGAAGATGTTGTCGCATCGAGAAATCGGAGCTTACGAATGTTCTGATCGATTGTCTTCAGCAAGTCTCTATGCCAAATCCAGGAGTATCGTTTGGGCGAGTCTTGGTCTTGCTGCAACGCGAAATCGAGTTCTAAAACCTGTCCGGGAAATTGAGTATTTGGCAGAAAAGGAACCAAACAGTACCGACATTTTGAAGACCAACATGTTGGATACATATTATCCAAATCGAAGCAGTCACCTTGAGAATGTTTGTCTATATGAGGTTCTCCAAAATTATATATTCAAGAGGAACATCAAAGAAGATATTGAGAAAGGAGTGTATGCTGTAATTGGAAGTGAGGGATGCCTGGTCAAGCAAAGAAAATGCCAATTAGTAAACCATCGAAAATTGAGTGGTGAATCTCCAGAAAAAAAGGAGTTTTTCTATTTAGCACTTTTGCAACTTTTCAAGCCTTGGCGTGCAGAAGAGGAACTGCTTGGAGATTTCCTCTGTTACGAAGACTCTTTCACTGCTGCTAAGGAGACCATAGAATGTCCTGCTTTTCCCAAATATCAAGAAATGCTAACTTTGGAAATTGAGCAGGAAGCAACGATTGCAGCCGAGATTGCCAGAGACAGTTCTCAGGACAGTCAGAGTTCTGTTTCATTGAGTCAAGATCCACTTGGAGGACCTATTATCGAAAATGAAGCTGCCACTGCTATGAATGAAGTGGAAAGAGCCATGGCACATGCTCAGGAGGATTCAGTTAACTTAGAAGACTTGGAAAAACAACTCAACGTTGAGCAGAGGAAAATATATGATGAAGTTACCAAGCAAATTGAGCACGGATTAAGTCATGAGAAGAAAGAGTGCTCATGTACATCGTTGAAGCCTGTCCGACTGTACGTGAGTGGAGAAGCGGGAACTGGAAAAAGTTTCCTCATTAAAGCAATTTCTTGTTATTTGCAGGAAAGGACTGAGTCATCGCTGTCTTGTGTTGTCACCGCTCCTACTGGACTGGCAGCACATAACATTAAAGGTATTACTTTGCATCGTCTACTGATGCTGCCAGTGGAGCATGACAACAAATTACAATACCACAAGTTATCTGGGGATGCTTGCTGTGAAGTTTCAAGAGTCTTGAGGAAAATGAAACTACTTATCATTGACGAAGTAAGCATGGTTTCCAATGTCATGCTTGCCTTTGTGCATTTGAGAATGCAAGAAGTACTTAAAACTGAATATGATGTGTTATTTGGTGGCAAACACATCATTGTTTTCGGAGATCTTCTGCAGCTGACACCAGTAAAAGGTCAACCTTTGTTCAAAATACTCACGCATGAAGATACCAGGAAGTGCCTAGGGAGCATTGGCAACGTCAATATATGGTTAAACTTCAATTATGCTGAACTGCATGAAAATATGCGTCAGGCAAAGGATGAAGATTACAAGAATATTCTACAAGATATTAGAATTGGAAAAGTGACCGAACATGAGAAAGAAGCTTTAAATGCACGATTACTGTCACATTTATATCCCAAACAAGAGATAGTGCCTGAGAATATTTTTCAGAAAATTACTGAGAAGAAATCCGGGATATGTTTGATGCCAACTCTTGCAGAATGTGCCATCTTCAACAACAAAATGTTGAATTTAGAAAAGCAAGAGATTGTGAAACTTGAAGCTATCGACAAAATAGAGCATATGGGATCAACAATTATTTTGTCAGAGAATTTGAAATCAAAATTGGATTCATTAGAGAAGACTATATCTAAAACTGCGGGTTTTGAAAAGACTCTGAATGTGTGCTTAAATTGCCGAATCATTTTGAGAAGGAATTTACATGTTGAAAGAGGTCTGGTAAATGGATCAATGGGTAATGTTGTTGATTTTGAGAAATACAGAAATAGAGATGGAATAGAATTTTTAAAAATTAAATTTGATGGCATTGAGGAAGTACAGCTAATTGGTCGTTGTTCTGCTAGGTTTTTGCTTGTTAAAGACTTATATGTTCGCCGTAAACAGTTTCCTGTTTGCTTGGCATATGCGGTGACAATCCATAAATCGCAAGGTTTAAGTGTAGACAGTGCATTGGTGAATATTGGCAGTTCTGTGTTCAAGGAGGGTATGGCATATGTGGCATTGTCACGAGTTAGAACTTTATCGGGATTGTACTTGATTGACTGTGATGTCACAAACATTTGTGCGGATCTAGATTGTGTTAAGGAATACAATAGGTTAAGAAGAGAGTATGCGCCACATTTGCCTCAATATCCTTTGTTTGAGAAACGTGTGGTAGGCCGGAAACGTAGAAATATCAGTAATAGTAGGGAGGTTGTAGCAAAAAGACCAAACGTCAATGAACCAAAAATTGTTAGCAGAAATAAAGTGGATTCTGTTGAAGATGTTGTCGGTTTTCAATTTGAAAACAGTTCTGGTGTCAACTGCTATGCAAATGTAGTGGTTAATGTTCTCTTTTCACTAGAGAGTTTAAAAGAACAGATTCTGTTGAATTCAGAACAAATTTTATGCTGTTTGTTGAATTCTGTTTTCGAGAAATGTAGCACTGATCGAACAAAAGTAGAAAGTGTGTCTGAAGTTCGTTATCTGTTAGATGAATGTTCAGGTCAAACAGACTTCTCTGAAAATAATCAGCAAGATTGTCAGGAGTTTTTAATGTATATGCTTGATGTATTGCAAGATGAGGGTGTAGATGTAGATCACCTGTTTGGGCTTTCTTATCAATGGCAGCATGACTGCGAGAACTGTATGGTATCAAGTACTACTAGTGTAGACTCAGAAAGATTTATATATTTAACTTTGCCAGACAGTAAATCAGTGTCCTTTAATAAGCTAGTAAATGCAGCAGATCACAACATGGAGTGTAGCCAATGTAAATGTGATATGATATCAACATTATTTATACGTAGATATGGCCAGTATGTCATTTTAATGATCCAACGATGTAGGCCTGATGGATCAAAATTGTCAACTTTAATAAAAAATGTTGTGGCTTCTCAGCTGTCAATATCACGGAGGACTTTTGTAACTGTAGCAATTATCTATCACGATGGTCCTTCAACAACATCAGGACATTATACAGCTTATTTAAAGTCTCGAAACGGCTGGTCATTCTGCAATGATTCCGTGTAACTTTCAAAAAAAAATTGCCGTTTGACCTTAAAAATTCTTACCTGGTGTTTTTAAAACCAAAATTTTAAAGAAAGAATTTTGGGATATCCTGTGAGGAATTGGAAATTGTTCATCAAGTAGAGGGAATGTAAGTCTGCAATGCTGTCTAGATTATTGGTCCAAAACTTTTAATTATAATGTCAATTTAAAAATCCAACTATATAAACCTGATGCAAGTAAGTCTGCTTCATAGTAAGCAGTATCAGTGTCATAGGAAAAGGAGAACATGAGTGACAAAGAAGAGTAAGATATTAGTAGTCCAGGATTGTGAAAATAATCTCAAATGTTTTCTTTTTGAAAGATGCGAAAATAGAAAATGACGGGATTTGATTGGAAGAATTACAAGAGTTGCGAATCGCTGCAACATGATTTGGCCTAGTGGAAACATGTGATAGAATGTGAGAAGTCTTTTCTTGTATGTAACATATTTTTCGAAATGATGGAGGTTTTCTTTCAGAAAGTGGCGGGCTGAAAATATTTATAGCACAACAGAGTGGACGCTGTTCATAGGAGATCCTTCGACGTTATTGAAAGTAAGTTAATTTTAAGGAGTTTTGAATTCAGATTTCTTAGGTTGTATGGGTTTTTTAAACACAATCATTTTGATTGTGTTTTTTTTTCCCCGCTGTTACATGATGAATACCTTCAAGTCACTGATTTAAGTGAAATTTGATACATTCTGAGAACAGCAAAAATAAACCATTTAATATGTATAATTAATGTTCTGCTTTTTGTACTTATGATATACATTTAGAAATGTGAGGTAGATATGGAGAAACTGAGTCTTCTGTAAGTGTCAATTTTAATGCTTACAGTGCTGTACTTCTGGGTACTGTTTTTTTTAAAAAAAAAGAAATAGGCCTCACCTCAAAGAAAGCTCTTGAAAGCACACATCTTATTTGCATCCTGAAACAATCATTTAAAATGTTAGACACAATTTTATGATGGCTTTACATCTCTTTTGCGCTGCTATTGCATCACTATTGTGAGACATAAGCAATGCAAAAGAAGCATCATGTTTCAAAATAGGCCTCATTTCTCAGCATGAAGATACTGTTTGTTTAAAATAAATATCTTTAGGATTGTGTACGGGTCGTAGAGAAGTAGAGGCTTCTGTAAGTGTCAAAGTTGTTTAAAAACTGTTTCTTCTTGAACCTTTTCCCTTCTTTTTTCTAATTTTTAAATACATGTTTTAATATTTTTGGAAATGTTTGTTCTCTCCTTTACAGATTGAATGTATGAAAAATTTTCTTTTAAAGTTAACAAGAATTATAAGGTAAATGTTTTCTACTTTTTTAACCCGCATTCCACTGCTGATGATGTCACTGACTATGTTATGAATGATGTAATAAGTGGGCATGTTTTACTACAATGGTAGGTCTTCACATCTATTATCTCCTCTGTATTCTTCAACAAGCATAAATTTGATATGCAACCCTGAGTACGGTTCACCTTAAACAAACTTTTAGAGAGGACACACCTTATCGTCACCCTCAATCAATCATTTAATCTATCACATTTAACATCTATTAGTTCTACTGCTTCATTTCTTTAATCTTTACTTTCCTGTGTTTGCTACTTCTCTCATTCCTTTCTCTATTACTTAATTATTCTACTCCTTCCAGTATTTTTCTCACTCCCTCTCTTCTCATACTTCTTCATTATTATTCACTAATTCTGTCTCTATTAATGTTACTGTTTCTGAATGATCTCCAAAAAATTTTAAAACAAGAACAGTAAGTATAAGGATAGGAAAAGACATTTATGTTACAAGAAAGACAGCTATAGGAAGTAAACAAAAGATACTGTTACTCGCAATCCACTGCTGATGATGTCACTGACCATGTCAAAAATTATGTAATATATGACATGATCAGAAGTGAATTGCGGGTAACAGTATCTTTTCTTTACTCCCTATAGCTGTCTTTTTTGTAACATAACTGTCTAATTCCTTTCCTTATACTTACTGATCTTTTTTTAAAAAAATGTTTTTGGTTCGCTCCTAGTTCGCGTACCGGAGTGCGAACTGGGAGCGAACTAAAAGAAATAGAGCTTGTCAGAGTTCAAAGAATTCTACCAATTTTTTTTTATAATGGGGAGGTAGTTCTGAAAAGAACTTTTTTTTTGTTTTTGTTGTTTTAAATTTTTTTTATTAGTTTTCTGAACATTGGTTATATTTTTTTGTTTTTTTCTGAACATTTTGTATTTTTTTTTATTTTTGGGGGGGAGGGGGGAAACAAAAATGATTCATCGAAGAGGGCTCAACAGGAGCAATAAAAAAAAGAAGAATTTATTTTTGGGGGTGTTTTGGACATACATGATTTTTGATTGCTCTTATTATAAGAGTTATGCTACTTTCGCGGTAGCATAATATTTGATTGCACCTCACACAAACTTGTTTCACTTCCCCCATGTCCATTTGAATATTCGGGATCAACTCCCTTGCTTCTGGTCCCGAAACTTCTGGCACGACCGATCTTCTGGCTATTGCTGGGGAATTCTGTTGTTCGTCCCGAAGCTGAGCAGCACTATAATTATTTGGGTGCCACCTACTCATGTGCCTGTGCATAGTAAAATTCCCATAACTATATTTTTTGTCCGTCCCCCTTGAAAGGCGATCATCACAGATACGGCAAAAGACATATCTGGCGTTCACTTTCTTTTGCCCTGGTGGAAATTTAAAAAATTGCCAGATGAAATTTTCCTTCCTGTTGTACCTCCTGGGCTCCTCTGGCAAATATTCAGGCTCTTCCTCCTCTTCCTGATCTTCCTCTTCTTGAAAGATTGGTTGAGTAGGTGGTCCTTTCTTTCCATGAGGAGGTGGAGGTGGTGGTGGGGGAACACTACCCGAAGCAACAACTGAAGCCATTTCTCTGGAATGTAAAAAGGTCTTTCTCTCACCAAGATGAAAGTCAGAGTGAGGAAAGAAGGAGGGGTTTTCATCATTTGGGAAAAGCCAAAGTTCTAAACCAATGAAAAGTGTTAATTTTAGATCACATGACCTAGTATTACATCATTAGGAAACCAAAAGTGAAATGAACCAATGAAAAGTGTTATTACTGAGTCACATGACCTGCTGTGTTTACGTTTCGCGCTTTGCGCCGCTTTCCGGTCCGCTTCCAGGTCCGCTAACTTGGCGCGTCCGATGACGTATTACGCGACAACGCAAAACGTCATTCTAACGTAACAGTTACGCTAAAAGAACGTTTACCGGTTCGCGGACTGGGAGCGGAACAAAAAAATATTTTTAAAAAAAATTTATTAAAAACATGTAAAATATATTTTAAGATTTAAAAAAGAATACATTTTACAGCTACAGATATTAGCTTTCAAAAAACCATTGAAATTCAATGAAAAAACCATAGGTTATAGAGAATATATAGTTAGGAATTAGCATTTACAAAACCTTAAAAATTCACTGAAAAAACCATAGGTTATAAACCATATATAGTTAGGGAATAGCATTTTCAAAACCTTATTTTACTCGCATAAAACCATTGAAATTCCATATATAGTTAGATGCGCTAACTATATATCGCGCACCCGCAATCCACTGCTGATGATGTCACATATTACATCATTCATGACATGGTCAGTGACATCACTGATGACATCACTGATGACATTATCCAGTGACTGTATGTTTCTGTAAAGTTAAAATATGTCTTACATATTGAAGAATGAGTGGATGTATAAGTGTCTGGATGAAGGATTTAGTAGGTGCATGACTGACTGTATGAGTGAGTGATTAAATGTGTCTCACTGAGTGCATGAGTTAGTGACTAAACTGTCTTAATTTGTGCATCATTATGTCTGTTGTTCTGTAAACTGCTGCATGTGTTGATCAGTAGCTATATGAGTAACTATATGGGTTATTGATTGGTTGCCCAAGAATTTGTATGGGAGACTGAGTATGTGTGTGAGTGGCTGGGAGGTGTGTGACTCTGTGCATAGATGTGTGAACAGCTGATTCACTAGATGTATAGGTTCAAAACTGCATGTGGAAACAGCTGTATGGGTGGTTGACTGTGTGCATGAGTGTATTGGTGAGTGATTGGATATCTCAATGCTACATGTCAAAGTAAGTACATATGTAAAACACAGTACATGCGAGAGTTGACATATATAAATCACTGTGTTTAAGAGCCAGTGAATGTGTGAGTGGCTGCATGGATCATTGAAAACTTATATCAGTGATTGTATAAGAGAGTAAATATGTGTTAGAATATGTTTCAATACGTAAGGTGTGTATAACTGTATAGTTGAGGAAATGGAGGTGTGATTGATTCTTTGCATGACTGTCTAGGTGTATGAGTAACTCCATGGATGAGTGACAATCTGTGAGTGTCTGTTTTCACTGAGTGTATCTAAGGTTATATCAGAGTCTGTAGAGGTTCATCGTATTAACACATGAATGATGTCATCTGTGATGTTGTCAGTGATGTCATTTGAGTTGTCATAAGTGATGTCATCACTGATGTCATTTGAGATGTCATCAGTGATGTCATTTGAGTTGTTATCAGTGATGTCATCAGTGATGTCACTGACCATGTCATGAATGATGTAATATGTGACATCATCAGCAGTGGATTGCGGGTGCGCGATATATAGTTAGCGCATCTAACTATATATGGAATTTCAATGGTTTTATGCGAGTAAAATAAGGTTTTGAAAATGCTATTCCCTAACTATATATGGTTTATAACCTATGGTTTTTTCAGTGAATATATATATATATATATATATATATATATATATATATTCAATGAAAAAACCATTGGTTTTAGGCCATATATAGTTAGGGATTTGCATTTAGAAAACCTTATTTTACTCGCATAAAACCATTGAAATTCCATATATAGTTATAAGCGCTAACTATATATCGCGCACCCGCAATCCACTGCTGATGATGTCACATATTACATCATTCATGACATGGTTAGTGACATCACTGATGACATCACTGATGACATCTCAAATGACATCACTGATGACATCACTGATTACAACATCCAGTGACTGTATGTTTCTGTAAAGTTAAAATATGTTTTACATATTGAAGAATGAGTAGATATATAAGTGTCTGGATGAAGGATTTAGTAGGTGCATGACTGACTGTATGAGTGAGTGATTAAATGTGTCTCACTGAGGGCATGAGTTAGTGACTAAACTGTCTTAATTTGTACATCATTATATCTGTTGTTCTACAAACTGCTGCATATGTTGATCAGTAGCTATATGAGTAACTGTATGGGTTATTGATTGGTTGTCCAAGTATTTGTATGGGAAACTGAGTGTGTGTGTATGGGTGGCTGGGAGGTGTGTGACTCTGTACATAGATGTGTGAGTAGTTGATTCACTATATGTATAGATTCAAAACTGCATGTGGAAACAGCTGTATGGGCGGTTGACTGTGCATGAGTGTATTAGTGAGTGAATGGATATCTCAGTGCTACATGTCAAATTAAGTACATATGTAAAACACAGTACATGTGAGAGTTGACATCTATAAATAACTGTGCATAAGAGCTAGTGAATGTGTGAGTGGCTGTATGGATCATTGTGAACATGTATCAGAGATTGTATAAGAGAGTAAAGTAAATATGTGTTAGTATATGTTTGAATAAGTAAGGTGTGTATAACTGTATAGTTGAGAAAATGGAGGTGTGATTGATTTTTGGCATAACTGACTAGGTGTGTGAGTAACTCCATGGATGAGTGACTGTCTGTTTACACTGATTGTATCTAAGGTTATATTAGAGTCTGAAGAGATTCATGGTATTATCACATGAATGATATCATCAGTGATGTGATCAGTCATGTCAAATGAGATGTTATCAGTGATGTCATCAGTGATGTCATTTGAGATGTCATCAGTGATGTCATCAGTGATGTCACTAACCATGTCATGAATGATGTAATATGTGACATCATCAGCAGTGGATTGCGGGTGCGCGATATATAGTTAGCGCTTATAACTATATATGGAATTTCAATGGTTTTATGCGAGTAAAATAAGGTTTTCTAAATGCAAATCCCTAACTATATATGGCCTAAAACCAATGGTTTTTTCATTGAATTTTCAAGGTTTTGTAAATGCAAATTCCTAACTATATATGGAGTATAACCTATGGTTTTTTCTGTGAATTTCAATGGTTTTTTAATAGCAAACATCAAAAGCTGTCAAATGTCAAGTACGTGATAGGTAAAAACGTTTTCGTGTTTATGCACGCTGATGTGCTTTGAACGCTGCCCCCCCTCCCCACTCCCCTCTTTTCTCTTAGTAGTACTCTCTCTTTGCAGATAGTGAACGGTAGTTAACGCAGACCTTTACCCCTGTTGTAATCCGTCGTACCTGCTTGTCTCTCCATTTGATTGATTATTATCCAAGCATTTACTGTTTTACAATTGGTTCTCTTTGGATCATTCTCTATTTACAAACAAGCACAAAGTCGCAATACTCTGTTTAGTCTTTGCAGATAGTGAAAAATCGTGTAAAAAAATAAAAGTAATCGAGCAAAATCAGTAGGCCACTAATTGGATCTCTTTTTAACCTCGGTAAAATACAAACATTAGGAATAACCCTTCATGAGAAATACGAAAATAGTGAAATGAATTGAGCTCCACACCATGAGGGCTGCAAAACAGCTCGACTCCGCCACCCACACCGCCCAAAATAACGGCAAACCCTATGCAAATATTATAAATATACACAACACACCACCAAAGAAACAGAATAAAACATTTTATTAAATAACTATTTACATAACTATTTTATACTTTTTATTGCCCGATCCGGCTAGCTCAATCGATCGAGCATGAAACTCATGCACTGATAACAAGCGTTGAGAGTTTGTAGAATGATGGCTTCAGATTTTCCACATACGGTGTAGTGGCGCGAACTGGGAGGGGCCGTTTGGATTCTACCCCTTCTCCAAATAAGATTTTCATACGTGAATGTTCGTTCATGCTTTTTGTCCCTGAGTTGCTTCCATGTCACTGCCTTACATAAATGGCATAAGTCTTGGTTATTGAGTGCCATACTTCAGAATTCTAAGCAGGTCTTGTAACACTGTTTAAACCTTATTGGCACCTGCTGCAGCTTCACTATTCAAAGTAAGTGGGGTCCATTTGTGGACCTGACTGCATTGGAAAACAATGTGATACGGTGCCTCCCTAAACCGCTTGACGGAGGCCCCCGAGGGGCGGTGAGATGGCGCGGACTGAGAGGGGGCGCTTGGCTCCTGCCCCCTCCCCAAGTCGTGTTGCCCTGGTGAGGCCTGAGATCGCCCCCGGCATAGGCGGCCGGCTCCCGGGGTCCGGCGGAATTTTTTCCCTTTTGAAGAATCTTTCATTCTGGACCTTGTCCCACAATCCGTTTCACCTGAAGACACGCTGTCGTAGGGCGCCCCTTTACCGTTTTAGTTGCCATTCCGCCCGCTTTTGGTACTCTGTGCCTCTTCCGCCATTCAGCTGTTTACCGCTCGCTCTTGCGACTACAACGTCTCGCTCACCATGTAGTTGAGTTGCTCCCGCTCTTAAGATTTGACCGAACTTTTTGGACTGCTGAAAGCGGTGGAATTCCGACCGCTGGTTGGTGGAGACATTTTGACTATATTCTGCACCTGCATTGTCGCGTAATGCGTCATATGACGCGACGCGTTAGCGCACCCGGAAGTGCTCCGGTGCGCAAGGCGCAGCTTCCCGGAAACGATCCAGAGCGCGCCGCGCAGCGCGTAACGTAAGCATAACAGGTCATGTGACTTGTTAATAAAACTTTTCATTGGTTCATTTTACTTTTCTTTTCCTAATTATGTAAGACTAGGTCATGTGACCTAAAAATAACACTTTTCATTGGATTAAAACATTTTTTTTCCCCAAACGATGAAAGCCCCACCTTGTTTCTGGATGTTTCAGACTGAAGCTGGCGTCACCATGAGAGCACCACCATCTCGTAGCTCCGTCGTGGCCATTCCGCAAGAAATCATGGCAGCCGCTCCCCACCGGAAGCCTGCGGGAGTCGAGGGCCCCCAAGACTTTTGTACAATCTTCAAGGCTGAGGGGACGCTTTCGAGAATGGAACCCAAGCCCTGGCAGACAAGCGTCCGAGTTCCAAGGTGTCCCAGGGCCATTTTACTGGACCAGGCCCAAATCCGAAGAGCCGGCCGCCATTTTAAGAGTCCTGTGGCAGCCGCCTACCGCTGCACCGCAAGAGTGGGAACAACTCAACTACATGGTGAGCGAGACGCTGTAGCCGTAAGAGCGGGCGGTAAACAGCTGAATGGCGGATGAGGCACAGTGTAGCAAAAGCGGGCGGAATGGCGACTGAAACGATAAAGGGACGCCCCACTACAGCAGACAAGCCTCCGCCATGTGCTTCAAAACTGCATATGTATCTCGTGATATCAAGGTTGGGCAACCAGTACAGAACAAGCAGTTACGAGTCCCATTTACACCGGCGCCATTTTGGGCGCGGCCGGGCAGGTCCAGGATCTACTGAAACATAAAAAATGAGGCTGACGTCTCTGAAGCAGTTCACGAACAGCAGGACATAGCAAATAAACATGAACTCTCTAAAGCTGTTAACTCACTGCAGAACAAAACAAGTGAACCTGAAACCTCTGGAATAATTGTCGCTCAAAAGAACAACACACAAAACTCTGTAGAGCCTGAAGAAAAAAAAACAGAAGGGCACTGTAGTTTCAGACACACTTAACACTAATGACGAAACAAAGATATCGTCTGTTTATAAAGCAGTTATCATCTTGACAGAATTGACAAAGAAGTGTACAGACACCAATGCATCAGCATTCTCGGAGATAACATCTTAAGGAACAAAGAAAGACCTGTTCACTCTTGACACCCCAGGTGCTGTGTATATTGCACTATAGTGCTGCATCGAGAAAACGGGCAACCCTATTGATGTGGATTTTTCATTATTGATTATTGTAAAGAAATGGCGACTCCCCCCTTTAGCAGATTAGCTAAATGTTTGCGTAATTTAGGCATAAAAGTTATATTATTGTTGTTGTTGTTGTTATCGTTATAGTTCTGGTTAATTTCAAAAAATGGTTAAATATATTTACAGTTTTTGTTGCGTTCGTTATATTTAAATATTAATAAAGTTTTAAAATGTAACTGTCTTGGAGTACTATATTTTTTTTAAAAATCGGGAGAATGGGGCCTTGAATCGGGTTATTGTCATGTGTGGGCTTTGCAAGTGTACTACTACAAGATCGGACATTTCAAACTCAAATGCACGTTCTTTTTCTTACCTTTCCGAAGAATGGAGCGCAATAGCAGGCAGAGAAAAGGTGATGCACGTGTTGAACACTGCCTGGCCTGCAAATTGCTGCCAGTGCCCCCCCGCCCGCTCCTGAAAGAGGACACACACACACCGCCGCCCCGAGTACTTCACAAATCTTTAAAAGACCATGCGCTTGTTCAATGGGAAGTGGATAACATGGCTAAGAGCATTTGCTGACTAATGCATGAATATCGCTGACTTTTCAGCGATATTCATGCATTGCGGCCGTTTTTTATCGCATTTGCGATAAACCTTGCTAATAGCAAGGTTTATGTGCGATAAAATTCGCCGAAGTGCGGCGATAATTATTGTCTCTAAACAAGTTAGAGACAAAAATTACCGCTAGCTGTTGGAAATATGCCCCCGGGTTTTTCCTTGCAGGAATCGGGAAGCGAAAGACTAGCACTGAAATCAGTAGTCTCACACCTGAATCGGGAGGGTTGGCATGTCTGGATACTCTACAGCTGGAGCCATAAACTACATCCGCAGGGCTAGGTGATAGCCTAGGTCCGGCCTGGACAATCGGACACAGAGGAAGAGAAGTGTCAGAGGGTGCGGTAGTGAATAGGGTGAAAGGGAGGTGTCGAGCGGGCACAGGGTGTGATTCTCAGAGAAGAGCAGCGCAGATGGGGGGAAGTATATGGCCCATGCATGAGAGAGAGAGCGGGGTGACCAGTGCGTGGGGGAGATTCTTGCGAGGGTGGGGAGCCATGCTGAGAATCGACGGCGTGCAGAGAGTGGCCCTGGTCAAGGCATCTAAAATGGCTGCCGTGCACGACAAAATTGTGGCATTGGACAAAAACGCAAGATGGCGCAGACAATGTTTATCAATAAGGATTCATTTATAACAAAATATTTACTCGCAGTGACAAAATGGTGTTCAACACTTCCTGATTTCCATCGAATCGAACGTTAACAAACGTCACGCAGCAAAAAAAAAAAAAAAAAAAAGCTCACGCACAGAGCGGTTTTTAGCCATGTTATCCAATGGAAGGTGGATAACATGGCTAAGAGCATTTGCTGGATAATGCATGAATATCGCTGACTTTTCAGCGATATTCATGCATTGTGGGCGATGTGCGGCGATAATTTTTGTCTCTAAACAATTAAAACGAAGCACAAAATGGCGAATTCCCGTTTCGCTACCAGTTTGCGGCCCAGTTCGCGGCCCGTGAAGCGCTTCTACCGTGAAAAATCAATTTTTTTTTATTTTCCCCACGGGACCCTTTAATAATCCCAACAACATTCCTAGGGGGTCAAGAGGGGTATACCTTGCCCCCTTTCAATAAATTCCCCCTTTGTTTTTCACCTCTTCTTCTCTCTCAATCCTACCGAGAGATAAGATGGCGGCCGCTCCGGACTATTTAGAATGTTGACAGACACCGGAGAGCCAATCAGCTTTCTGTTATCCAATGGAAGGTGGATAACATGGCTAAGAGCATTTGCTGGATAATGCATGAATATCGCTGACTTTTCAACGATATTCATGCATTGTGGCCGATGTGCGGCGATAATTTTTGTCTCTAAACAATTAAAACGAAGCACAAAATGGCGAATTCCCGTTTCGCTAGAGCGGGGTGACCAGTGCGTGGGGGAGATTCTTGCGAGGGTGGGGAGCCATGCTGAGAATCGACGGCGTGCAGAGAGTGGCCCTGGTCAAGGCATCTAAAATGGCTGCCGTGCACGACAAAATTGTGGCATTGGACAAAAACGCAAGATGGCGCAGACAATGTTTATCAATAAGGATTCATTTATAACAAAATATTTACTCGCAGTGACAAAATGGTGTTCAACACTTCCTGATTTCCATCGAATCGAACGTTAACAAACGTCACGCAGCAAAAAAAAAAAAAAAAAAAAGCTCACGCACAGAGCGGTTTTTAGCCATGTTATCCAATGGAAGGTGGATAACATGGCTAAGAGCATTTGCTGGATAATGCATGAATATCGCTGACTTTTCAGCGATATTCATGCATTGTGGCCGATGTGCGGCGATAATTTTTGTCTCTAAACAATTAAAACGAAGCACAAAATGGCGAATTCCCGTTTCGCTACCAGTTTGCGGCCCAGTTCGCGGCCCGTGAAGCGCTTCTACCGTGAAAAATCAATTTTTTTTTATTTTCCCCACGGGACCCTTTAATAACCCCAACAACATTCCTAGGGGGTCAAGAGGGGTATACCTTGCCCCCTTTCAATAAATTCCCCCTTCGTTTTTCACCTCTTCTTCTCTCTCAATCCTACCGAGAGATAAGATGGCGGCCGCTCCGGACTATTTAGAATGTTGACAGACACCGGAGAGCCAATCAGCTTTCTGTTATCCAATGGAAGGTGGATAACATGGCTAAGAGCATTTGCTGGATAATGCATGAATATCGCTGACTTTTCAACGATATTCATGCATTGTGGCCGATGTGCAGCGATAATTTTTGTCTCTAAACAATTAAAACGAAGCACAAAATGGCGAATTCCCGTTTCGCTACCAGTTTGCGGCCCAGTTCACGGCCCGGGAAACGCTTCTACCGTGAAAAATAATTTTTTTTTTATTTTCCCCACGGGACCCTTTAATAACCCCAACAACAATCCTAGGGGGTCAAGAGGGGTATACCTTGCACCCTTTCAATAAATTCCCTCTTCGTTTTTCACCTCTTCTCTCTCGATCCTACCGAGAGATAAGATGGCGGCCGCTTCGGACTGTTTAGAATGTTGACAGACACCGGAGAGCCAATCAGCTTTCTGCGCGCAAAGTTCCGTTTCGCGAAAAGTAAGCGGACCGGATCGCTGCCCGGAGCGCTGTTACAGATATATATCTTGTTTTGAACGTTAATTTCTCAAAAACTACTGGAGCACATATATTGAGACCTAGCAAAGGCACATCGGGCTAACAGTCCCTACAATTTTGCCAAGTTTCGTGCAAATCCATTCAGCCGTTCGGGCTAAAAGTGAGTCCAACCGCCCTATGGAAAACTCAATGTTAAAAACGCGTTTTGGGACCCCCCTTTTTTCCCAGCCCCCCCTTGACGAACCCCCCCCAAATTTCCAGGAGCTGCTCAGAAACAAAATGTGCCATTTTCCTGAAAATTTCAGCCGATTCCGTCCACAAACGCCAAAGTTATTAGGCATAGAATTTTCAGAAATCCCATAGGGAAAAAATCCTAACTATATATACCTACTGGCGATAGCCAGTAGGTAATATATATATATATATATATATATATATATATATATATATATATATATATATATATATATATATATATATATATATATATATATATTACCTACTGGCGATAGCCAGTAGGTATATATAGTTAGGATTTTGTCTCTATGGAACTTTTGAAAATTCTATGCCTAATAACTTTGGCGTTTGTGGACGGAATTGGCAGAAATTTTCAGGAAAATGGCACATTGTGTTTCTGAGCAGCTCCTGGAAATTTGGGGGGGGTTCGTCAAGGGGGGGCCGAGAAAAAAGGGGGGTCCCAAAACGCGTTTTTCCCATGTTAATTTCCATAGGGCGGTTGGCCTCACTTTTAGCCCGAACGGCTGAATGGATTTCCACGAAACTTGGCAAAATTGTAGGGACTGTTAGCCCAATGTGCCTTTGCTAGGTCTCAATATATGTGCTTCAGTGGATTTTGAGAAATTAACGTTTAAAACAAGATATATATCTGTAACAGCGCTCCGGGTAGCACTCCGGTTCGCGAACTTTTCGCGTATCGGAACTTTGCGAAGCGAAGCTGATTGGCTCTCCGGTGTCTGTCAACATTCTAAACAGTCGAGAGACAAGAGGAGGCCAAAACAAAGGGGGAAATGAAGGAAAGGGGGCAAGGTAGACCCCTTCTGACCCCATAGGATTGATGAGGGGGATATTATAAAGCCACGCGGGGCCCAAAAAAAAAAAAAAAAAAACAGATTTTTTCGCCGTAGAGACGCGTCTTGGTACGCGAACCGGGCAGCTGACCGGGCAGCTAACCAGGAAGCTAACCGGCAGTGTAACGGGAGTCTGAGGAGTAGCTGATTGGCTGTCAACATTGTAAACAGTCCGGAGCGGCCGCCATCTTGTCTCTCGGTAGGATCGAGAGACAAGAGGTGGAAAAAAAAAAGGTGTAAATGAATGAAAGGGGTAAGGCAGACCCCTCCTGAACCCCTAAGATTGATGAGGGGGCTATTAAAGTTCCCTGCGGGGCAAAATAAAAAAAAATTGCGATTTTTCGCGGTAAAGGTGCTTCCTGGTACGTTAACCGGGCAGCTAACCGGCAGCGTAACGGGAGTCCGACATATTGTGTTTTTTGAACGTTTGTGATATGTGCACGTGTGGATTTTGTCTAATTAAGGTTAAAAAAAAATATATATATCTTTAAGCGTGTTCTGGCGCGCTTACGTTTTGGGTTTGGTTTGCGCTGCAGAGACGATACGTCACGGTTATGCGATGCATCATGAGGCATCTCACGGGCTACGTGATACGTCACTTAATAAAGAATATATTTTACAGCTATAGATATTAGCTTTTAAAAAACAAATGAAATTCACAGAAAAAACCATAGGTTATAGACCATATATAGTTAGGAATTTGCATTTACAAAACCTTGAAAATTCACTGAAAAAACCATAGTTTATAGACCATATATAGTTAGGGATTAGCATTTAAAAAACCTTATTTTATTTGCACAAAACCATTGAAATTCCATATATAGTTAGTTGCACTAACTATATATTGCGGACTCGCAATCCACTGCTAATAATGTCACATATTACATCATTCATGACATGGTCAGTGACATCACTGATGACATCACTGATGACATCTCAAATGACATCACTGATGACATCACTGATGACATCTCAAATGACATCACTGATGACATCACTGACATCTCATTTGACATTACTGATTACATCACTGATGATATCATTTATGTGATAATACATCTTCAGACTCTAATATAACCTTAGATACACTCAGTGTAAACAGGCACTCACAGACTGTCACACATCCATGGAGTTACTCACACACCTAGTCAGTCATGCAAAGAATCAATCACATCTCCATTTCCTCAACTATACAGTTATACACACCTTACTTATTCAAACTTATAGTAACACATATTTACTCTCTTATACAATCCTTGATACAAGTTCACAATGATTCATACAGCCACTCACACATTCACTGGCTCTTATGTTCAGTTATTTATATATGTCAACTCTCACATGGAGTGTGTTTTACATATGTACTTACTTTGACATGTAGCACTGAGATATCCATTCACTCACCAATATACTCATGCACACAGTCAACTGTCCATACAGCTGTTTCTACATGCACTTTTGAACCCATACACCTAGGGAATCAACTGCTCACACATCTATGCACAGAGTTATACACCTCCCAGCCACCCACACACATACTCAGTCTCCCATACAAATACTTGGGCAACCATTCAATAACCCATATAGTTACTGATATAGCTACTGATTTAAACATGCAGCAGTTTACACAACAACATAAATAATGATTGCCAAATTAAGACACTTTAATCACTAACCCATACACTCAGTGAGACACATTTAATCATTCTCTCATACAGTCAGTCATGCACCTACTAAATCCTTCATCCAGACACTTATACATCCACTCATTCTTCAATATGTAAGACATATTTTAACTTTACAGAAACATACAGTCACTGGGTGTTGTCATCAGTGATGTCATCAGTGATGTCATCAGTGATGTCATTTGAGATGTCATCAGTGATGTCATCAGTGATGTCACTGACCATGTCATGAATGATGTAATATGTGACATCATTAGCAGTGGATTGCGCGATATATAGTTAGTGCAACTAACTATATATGGAATTTCAATGGTTTTGTGCAAATAAAATAAGGTTTTTTAAATGCTAATCCCTAACTATATATGGTCTATAACCTATGGTTTTTTCAGTGAATATATATATGTATATTAATATAATACCTTTTTTTAAAGTATATTCATTTTTTTTTTGTTTCACCCTGGAGCGCTCCTGATAATAATGAAGGAGTGAGCATGAGCAAAAGGGGACAGAGACAGTGGTGTAAAGAGAAAGAGAGCTAGAGGGAAGAACACAGAGGGACTGTGTCATAGATAGTAAAACAGAGAAAAGGTATAAGTGGAAGTAACTGAGAAAAGGAAATTAATAAGGGACCAAAAGAAGAGAAGAAAGAGGAAGAAGACTAAAGCAGAGGTTCTGGGAGAATGTGAATGGGTGATGAAAGTAAAAGGAAGGAAAGTAAAGGATGGGGAATGACGGGTAGTGACGGAACCAAAGACAAGGAACAGCGATGACAGAGGGAAAGAAAAGAGCAGTGAGTGTAAGTAAAGAGAGGTGAAAGACAGTGGATAAAAGTGAATAAGGGTAAGACATAGGGAGTGACAGAGAGAAAGAACAGAGAGAGTAAAGGAAGGAGTGAAAGAAAGGGACTGAGTGAACCAGAAAAGAAAGGAAAGTGAGGGAGTGTGGGTGAGCAGGAAGACTGAAAGAAGTTGAATGTGGTAGGAAAGTAAGGAAAAAGGAAATAAACATGGAAGATAAGAATAAGTGAGGGAAGCAGAGTAAGGAAACAAGGTGAGGTAGGGTGAGAGAAAAGTAGTGAGGTTAAAGCAAAGGGTGATGAGAAACTACATTTTTTAGTCACACTTACCATATAAATAATGAAAACTTAATTGCATGTTAAAACTACACTTTATATCCGTGAAAGACAAAAGAAAAAAAAAGTTATAATTAGTAAAATATATATTTTAAAATAGAAGAAACAGGTCAGGAGGTAAAAAATCTAAAAAAGTGTACTAAGAAATAAAGCAAGAGTGAAGGATACACAAACGGAAATAAAGTAATGTAGAAAGACAAAAAAGAGGGAAAAAGAAATAGAAGGAGAACAAATTACTTAAGGTAAGTAAGATACTAAACGAATGTGAGATACCAAAACGAAATCAGGAAAGAGAAGTAAGTAAAAGGAAAATGAGTGAAAGGGAAAGGAGTCTAAATGAGGATCCATTTACAAGAAAGAGGAATGGAAGATGATAGAGAGTGAGTGAAGGGGAGTCACAGACTGAAGGGATGAAAGGAATTAGGTTAATATAGAATGATAGAGGAAAAAGGAGTGAGGAAGTAAGTACACAGAAAGACAAAGGGAAGAACTGAGTGAAGTGCAGTACAATGAGTGAAGAAAGGAAAAAGAGTAAAGGAGCAAAAGAAGGAAAGAGAGGGGAAGAGAACTAAAGCAGTGGTACTGAGAGAATGTGAGAAAGCTCAAAAAAAGTGGTGCAAGGGAGAGAAGAAATGCAGACAGTTGAAATTGGATTGAGGAGTTGTGAAAGAAGTGGAGTAATGGAACAGCAATGGAACAATGTGAAAGAAAGGCAGTGTAAGTGAGTAAAGAAAGCTGAAAAAGGGTGGAAAAAGGAAAATGAGTGTGAGACAATGGGAATACAATATAAATTACACAATGCAAACTATAGAATAACGTATACAACATGTTACATGGTTTATTTTTGCTGTTCTCAGAATATATTGAATTTCACTTAAAATAGTGAGTTCAAACTCTTCATCATATAACAGCAGGAAAAAAAACACAATCTAAAAGATTGTGTTTAAAAAAAACCATATAAACTTACAAATCATATATGTACACTAATCTTTGATTCACTTACTTTTCCTTGAGGCCAAATAGTAGATAGTGAAGGTCCTTTTCGTAGGAAAATACTCTGCTGTTCTCTAAAACTTCCATTTCATCGACTTTCTATGAAAAAAGATCTAAGAACATCTGAAATAATTCTCAACGTTTTCATTTTCCTCCTTGTGTTAAGTTATGACTTATTACTCATACCTTGAACTTTCCTTACGGCCAAATAGTGTCAGATATATGAGTATATTTTGAATTTTCTCTAATTAAACTCTGAAATTACCGTTTACCCGAAGTTTTCAAAGAAAAGCTCATATGACATTTTCACAATGTTTAAAAATTCATATTCTCTTTTTTGATCATAGTGTAGTGGGGGATACCAACCTAATATGGGCGCACTACCTTTAACCTCAGGGTACAAACCGTAATTATTAGCAGTAATCCAGAGGTGCTTCTAGAGGAAAGATGCGTATCCTACATCTACAGCTTCAAATGAAGCAACAATACATACTGTAAACTCTGAGCACACCCACAATTCATATATATAATTCAAACATAAGTATGGCAAGCAACTCCCATCTCCAGGAGCAGGAGTAATGTATATATTCTCCAAAGTCAATGCGCAAAAGAATCCACTTTCCGAATATGAAGTCCATGTAATTTATTTCACAAGTTGATCACAATAGCCAACACGTGTTTCGTCGTGCATTAAATAATACTTCGACTTCTTCAGGGCTGTAATCAAACAAAACATTTTCCAGAATCAATAATAACATTTACCTTATAACTGATTATAGATGTGGGATAGTACCAACCACCATCTAGTAAAATAAAAGCCTGCAGTGTGTAGGATATGGAGTATGAAAATGAGTATCCAGAGAAACCCATCCAGTTTCAGTAGCCACCATTTGTGAAAAGAAAAGAGGAACCCTATCACCAAGATGTATAAACAAGGTCAGGGTAAATATATCACCTCTGTATCTGTCAGTGTTCTCTCAATCTAATGTGATCCTCACAACGTCCACAAACTAATCAATCTGCAAAAACAAACATATATCAAAATAGTGTACACCATAAGTACTGTCTCTACTATCAAACAAACCACTAAATATTCTACACTGGGATCCAAACAGAAATTATGTGCCAGCTTCAAGTTCAGCATCCACCCCCTATGTTCCTAATAAGTCAGGTTTACCTTCCAATTCTCCTCACAATTCGTCCAGCAATATACCAATTATCTGTTGCTCCATTCACCTGTAATTACCACTGGAATCAAAAACAATATATTATATTCAGAGTTTACTGCTGGTTAGAATTGATACGTAACGTGTATCCTATGACACTCACCCAGTATATATCATCTGGTGAGTGTTCGTGTAGAGCAATCTTCAAAACTTCATGTATCCTCTATATCCAGAACAACAAAATTAGTACATATCACTCCCTAGATCATGGTCCATGTACTAAAACTAGTATAATTACCTTCAAGCGAGTAAACGAGTCTCACTCAGTATACAAATCTAATCAAGAAGCTGGGAATACCCACATTGTTATATTAAACAGCATATACATAAGTTTTTGAATAGTTGCAATCCTAATATAAAAATATATCGCTATTCAGAAATGAAAATAATCTCTTAACTGTAACTTAGTAACACGTCTAAAGGACAATAAAATATGCATTCTCGCAGTCAATCCTGTAAGACTACTTCTACTCACCAATGGTAAGTATTCAAATAAATCGTACACAGGATCGTCATCTTCTTTAAGTTCAAAGTACGGTTTATCTGTGTCAAAATAATATCTCAATAAGAGAACCCATAAGAATAATAATGTTACTCTAAGTGAGCAATGTTATACCACACTCACCACTTGTCGATATCTCCAAATCTCTCGACTCCCTAGAATATATACGTAAAAAACGGCAATTATTATCTTGCTCCGTTTTAATTTCGTCTCAATACGACTACAGTCAGCGTGACTACAAGTTTACCTGTGTTAAGTTCATTCTTCGTATATCCCACTATCGTCCGATCTGTCCAAATCCTGGCGTCTAGCATGGGCGCCATCTTAAAGCATCCTTAAATATGCTTTTATGTGTGCGCCATCTTGTAATATGTTCATATTATTTCTTTAGCATTTAAACATCTTCCTGTCCATGTAAGCGGGCAAACAACTATCCGCATGCCGGTATCAACATCGTTATCTACGTGATGGATATCATATTATAAAACATTCGCTTTACATAAATTCCTAGTATCGGCGACTAGCATAGGCGCCATGTTGGGACGTCTTGAAATGCTCTTGAATATACGCGCCATCTTGTAATATCTAAGTACCAGTTCCAAACGTATGGGCATGCTGACACCCGTGTGAATGGGCAGCACGTATACCAGCAGTCCACTTTCAAGCATCCTCTCATAAGTGATGCATCTATCTGACAAGCACGTTGACTGTCTCAAATACATTCAAATTACTTATTATATCTATCCAATTATCATATTCCAACCGTGTCACCGACATCATCCCTAGTTCAATATCTGACCCTGTGCTCCACCATAAGTCCCGGGATAATGCACCAATTTGTTAGTATATATTTATGTACACACGTTACAGAAAAAAACAGTATGTGTATATGTCTCATGCCATAGGAATGGGTGAGTAGGGTTCATGAAGGGCGAGTGTTAAGCCAGTTAGCCAGAAGAGAAGCACCGAGAGTGCAAAGTTATCTCAACCCTACAGTATCATTCCATCATCAAACATATAATAATCAGATGCGAAGCGTAATCAAATCCTAGGGAACAAGAGTCCCTGTACAGTCTAGTATCAGAAATCTGCCAAAGGTCCACAGAAGGCATATCATAATTACAGTCTAAGTTCAGTGGTAAGCTCTATATTGTTCAGAGATCAGCTCAATTATTACTCATTGCCCAAGAAGTACTGATACTCATTATCAATGTTAAGCCCCTGTTGGACCGATTTCAATCTCATTATCCAAAGTACTTCCCTGCGTCTGAGTTTCAAAGTTCTGTTACCTCCCCTGGGATCCTGAGGTACATGTTCCAATGCATGGTAGCAAAATTGATGATCTCCCTGATTGTCCATATTCTGTACAAAGTGAGCAGCTATTGGGTACCTGGTGTCCCCATTCTTCCAGGCCCTAATATGCTCCATCATCCTATCTCTAAGTCTTCTTATCGTGCTGCCCACATAGATCTGTCCGCATGTGCAGACAATGGCATATACAACAAAGGAGGTTTCACAATTAATGAAAGTATCTATTTCATACACTGCTGAGTTGTTATAGCTGAAACTCACAATCTTTTTACAAGCCCATCTGCAACAGTTGCATTGCCCACATTTATTAAATCCTTTAGTTAAGGACCTGGGCCAGATCTCTCTATTCCTAATAGGATAGCTCGGGCTTAAGTCACTTGCTAAGGTTCTACCTTTCCTGAAGGTCACAGCCGGTCTCTGTCCAATATGTGCCGTTAAGTCCTTGTCCGCTAGCAGCAAATGCCAGTGTCGATTCAGAATAGAGTATAATTTATTAGACTCTGTATTGTAATTGGTAACTAGGCGGACCTGTCGTTCTTCCCTCTCTATGGTCTCCTTATCCTTTAGTGTATAAGATCGTTCAAGTTTGCAAACACGTTTTCTTGCCTTTTCAATGTCTGCCCATTGGTAACCCCTAGCTAGAAATCTGCATGACATATCCTGTACTGTATCTTTAAATTCTTCATTCTCCGAACAATTTCTCCTTGCACGGACCATCTCTCCATATGGGATGGATTTTATCTGAAAATTAGGGTGGCAACTCTTAGCATGTAATAATGAGTTACAACTAGTTTCCTTTCTGTACATCTTGGAACACAACTTATTTCCCTTGATATATAGCTCAACATCCAGAAAATAAATTCTTTCTTTGTCATATTGTGTCGTGAACCTCAAGTTAACATCATTGCTGTTAAGGTATTCAAAAAAACACTGAAGGTCCTCAAGGCTGCCGGTCCAGATCATGAAACGACCCCAATATTGAATATATTCAATCCACCTGACCCCACGACGACCCCAGATCCACTCCGCCTCGAACCACCCCATGAATAGGTTGGCAAAAGACGGAGCAAACCTGGAGCCCATCGCGGTCCCAAGGCGCTGTCTGTACCAATTTCGATTGAAAACAAATACATTATTATTAAGTACTGTCTGTGTCATATCAAGTATCATCTTTGTATGCTCAAAGTATTCAGCCGGCCTCCTGTTGAAAAAAGTCTCTACTGCATGAATTCCAAGTGTGTGGTCTATATTTGAGTACAATGAAACCACATCTAGTGTTACGAGATACATATCACTTTGCCAGGTCACATCCGACATCATGTTTAAAACATGCTTGGTGTCTCGAATATAGGAGGGTAAGCTTTCAACAAACGGTCTCATGAATATATCAATGAATTCAGATATCTTTTCAGTCGGACCACCAATACCCGAGATAATTGGTCGTCCGGGTGGGTTCCCTCTGTTCTTATGTACCTTAGGTAAGGTGTATAAACAAGGAGCTTTAGGTACTGAAATTGTCAAATAATTATACTCATCAAAATCCAATAATGATAGATCATACCAATTCTTGAGTTTCTCATTAATCAAAGTAATTAAAGATGGCAATGGATTGCTAGATAGGGGTTCATAATATTTACGATCTTCTAACTGAGACATAATTTCTGCATTATATTTAGTGGTGTCCATTACAACCACATTGCCACCCTTATCTGCCATTCGAATTGTAACGTCATTATTGGATTTAAGGAGTTTAAGTGCTTTTCTTTCTCCCTGTGTGAGATTGTCTGGTTTTCTGTAGAAGCCACCTTTTGACCGCTTATCAATGAGTCTATCAATTTCAAATTCCACAGACTTGTGGAAAGCATCAATGGTATTGCCTGTACCCAATTGAGGGGTCCACTTAGATTTTAGTTTTAGACCGCTGCTTTGGCTGAGATGCCTATTAATCTCTAAGTCCTCAAGAACTCTAGACAATGTAATCGCCCTTCATGAACCCTACTCACCCATTCCTATGGCATGAGACATATACACATACTGTTTTTTTCTGTAACGTGTGTACATAAATATATACTAACAAATTGGTGCATTATCCCGGGACTTATGGTGGAGCACAGGGTCAGATATTGAACTAGGGATGATGTCGGTGACACGGTTGGAATATGATAATTGGATAGATATAATAAGTAATTTGAATGTATTTGAGACAGTCAACGTGCTTGTCAGATAGATGCATCACTTATGAGAGGATGCTTGAAAGTGGACTGCTGGTATACGTGCTGCCCATTCACACGGGTGTCAGCATGCCCATACGTTTGGAACTGGTACTTAGATATTACAAGATGGCGCGTATATTCAAGCGCATTTCAAGACGTCCCAACATGGCGCCTATGCTAGTCGCCGATACTAGGAATTTATGTAAAGCGAATGTTTTATAATATGATATCCATCACGTAGATAACGATGTTGATACCGGCATGCGGATAGTTGTTTGCCCGCTTACATGGACAGGAAGATGTTTAAATGCTAAAGAAATAATATGAACATATTACAAGATGGCGCACACATAAAAGCATATTTAAGGATGCTTTAAGATGGCGCCCATGCTAGACGCCAGGATTTGGACAGATCGGACGATAGTGGGATATACGAAGAATGAACTTAACACAGGTAAACTTGTAGTCACGCTGACTGTAGTCGTATTGAGACGAAATTAAAACGGAGCAAGATAATAATTGCCGTTTTTTACGTATATATTCTAGGGAGTCGAGAGATTTGGAGATATCGACAAGTGGTGAGTGTGGTATAACATTGCTCACTTAGAGTAACATTATTATTCTTATGGGTTCTCTTATTGAGATATTATTTTGACACAGATAAACCGTACTTTGAACTTAAAGAAGACGACGATCCTGTGTACGATTTATTTGAATACTTACCATTGGTGAGTAGAAGTAGTCTTACAGGATTGACTGCGAGAATGCATATTTTATTGTCCTTTAGACGTGTTACTAAGTTACAGTTAAGAGATTATTTTCATTTCTGAATAGCGATATATTTTTATATTAGGATTGCAACTATTCAAAAACTTATGTATATGCTGTTTAATATAACAATGTGGGTATTCCCAGCTTCTTGATTAGATTTGTATACTGAGTGAGACTCGTTTACTCGCTTGAAGGTAATTATACTAGTTTTAGTACATGGACCATGATCTAGGGAGTGATATGTACTAATTTTGTTGTTCTGGATATAGAGGATACATGAAGTTTTGAAGATTGCTCTACACGAACACTCACCAGATGATATTTACTGGGTGAGTGTCATAGGATACACGTTACGTATCAATTCTAACCAGCAGTAAACTCTGAATATAATATATTGTTTTTGATTCCAGTGGTAATTACAGGTGAATGGAGCAACAGATAATTGGTATATTGCTGGACGAATTGTGAGGAGAATTGGAAGGTAAACCTGACTTATTAGGAACATAGGGGGTGGATGCTGAACTTGAAGCTGGCACATAATTTCTGTTTGGATCCCAGTGTAGAATATTTAGTGGTTTGTTTGATAGTAGAGACAGTACTTATGGTGTACACTATTTTGATATATGTTTGTTTTTGCAGATTGATTAGTTTGTGGACGTTGTGAGGATCACATTAGATTGAGAGAACACTGACAGATACAGAGGTGATATATTTACCCTGACCTTGTTTATACATCTTGGTGATAGGGTTCCTCTTTTCTTTTCACAAATGGTGGCTACTGAAACTGGATGGGTTTCTCTGGATACTCATTTTCATACTCCATATCCTACACACTGCAGGCTTTTATTTTACTAGATGGTGGTTGGTACTATCCCACATCTATAATCAGTTATAAGGTAAATGTTATTATTGATTCTGGAAAATGTTTTGTTTGATTACAGCCCTGAAGAAGTCGAAGTATTATTTAATGCACGACGAAACACGTGTTGGCTGGTGTGATCAACTTGTGAAATAAATTACATGGACTTCATATTCGGAAAGTGGATTCTTTTGCGCATTGACTTTGGAGTATATATACATTACTCCTGCTCCTGGAGATGGGAGTTGCTTGCCATACTTATGTTTGAATTATATATATGAATTGTGGGTGTGCTCAGAGTTTACAGTATCTCTTTTTTGATCACTCATGTTCAACATTTCCTATAAAACTGATATCACTTTCTATGAGATCCACTTACAGTACCTATATGAGGTAAATAATTTTAAACATTAGACTAACTAACTAACTAACTTTTATTAACTGCTCCCGTCTTCAAAGGCCAATTACCTTTACTAAAACTTGGTTCTAAAAACACTAGGTAAGAATTTTTTAAGTCAAAGGAAAACGTTGTTTATAAGTCAAATGAGAATCATTGCAGTAACTCCAACCTTTTTGACATTTTTAAAAGCATGTATAATGTCCTGATGTTGTTGAAGGACCATCATGATAAATATTAGCTACAGTTGTAAAGGTTCTTCCTGAAATTGATAACTGAGAAGCCACAACATTTTTGATACAAGTTGTCACTTTAGTTACATCAGGTCTACATCGTTGGAAAACTAAAATGACATACTGACCATAAGTTAGTATAAATAATGTGGACAGGATTGGACACTTACATTGGGTACACACCATATTATGATCAGCTGCTTTCACTAGATTATTAAATGACACTGATTTGCAGTCTGGTAAAGTCAAATATATAAATCTTTCAGTGTCTATTCTAGTAGTACTTGATACACTACAAATGTCGCAGTCATGCTGCCATTGATAAGAAAGGCTAAAAAGATTTTCTACATCTACACCTTCATCTTCCAAAACACCAAACATGTACATTAAAACTTCCTGACAATCCTGCTGAATGTTCTGTGAAAATTTATCTTGACCAGAACACATGTCAAAAATATTTCGAATTTCTGTTACACTTTCTATTTTTGCTCTATCACTGCTACATTTCTCAAACACAGAATTCAATAAACCACACAATCTTTGATCCCGATTTTCAACAATCTGTTCTTGTAAAGTTTGAAGAAAAAAACCAACATTAACCACTACATTAGCATAGCAATTGACACCAGAACTGTTTTCAAACTGAAATCCAATAACATTTTCATCAGATACTTTTTCTTTCTGTTTTCAATTACATTTTCATCTACTTTTTGTCTTTTTGCTACTACCTCACTGCAATTATTCTCATTTCTTCTTTTTCAGCCTACCACACGTTTTTCAAACGGAGGATATTGAGGCAAATGTGGAGCATACTCTCTTCTTAACCTATTGTATTCTTTAACACAATCTAGATCTGCACAAATCTTTGTCTCATCACACTCAATCAAGTACAATCCTGATAAAGTTCTGACTCGTGATAATGCCACATATGCCATACCCTCTTTAAACATGATATGACAATTTAAACACTCATTCAGAGTCTTTTCAAAACCAGCTGTTTTAGATATACTCTTCTCTAATGAATCCAATTTTGTTTTCAAATTTTCTGACAAAACAATTGTTGCACCCATATGCTCTATTTTATCTACTGCTTCCAGTTTCACAATCTCTTCATTTTCTAACTTTAACATTTTGTTGTTGAAGATGGAACATTCTTGCAGAGTTGGCATCAAACATATCCCAGATTTCTTTTCAGTAATTATTTTAAAAATATTCTCTGGAAGAATGTTTTCATTTGGATACAAATTTGAAATTACTCGAGCATGTAAAGCTTCTTTCCCAAGCTCACTTACTTTCCGATTCTTACATCTTGTAGAATATTTTTATAATCTTCATCCTTTGCCTGTCGCATATTTTGAAGCAGTTCTGTATATTTAAAATGTAACCATATATTAACGTTTCCAATGCTTCCAAGGGACTTCCTGGTATCTTCATGCGTGTGCGGTCTCGGTGCTGTGGTTGGCGCGGAAGCCGGACTGCGAGTGGTCGAGGCTGGTTGGGCGAGCGCAATTGGTGATTCACTGTGTGAGGTTGTTGGCTGCTTGGTTGGGGTCCGTTGAGCTGGCAGGAGGGTTCTGGCTCAGTGAAGTGGTGAGCTGGCCGGTGGTGATCTTGTTCCAGTTCCTGCGGGGAACCTGTTGCGGGTGGTGGTGAGTCGTGGTCTTTCTGAAGCTGACGTGGACGCAGCTGTGGTCTGTCTAGTGGAGTCCGGTGGAGTGGCTGAAGGAGATGTACTTGCTGGAGGAGAAGACTGGGTCAAGCGTGTGTCCGGCGTAGTGGGTGGGGGTGTTCACCAGTTGCATGAGTCCGAGGTTGGCGAGGTTGTCCAGCAGGGTGGTGGTGGTGTTGTCGTTGTTGTTCTCCAGGTGGAAGTTGAGGTCCCCTAGGAGGATGTAGTCAGCGGAGGCGAGGGCGTGCAGGCTGATGAAGTCTGCGATGTCTTCGCTGAATTGTGTGCAAGGTCCTGGGGGTCTGTAGATGAGGGTGCCTCTGAGTGTGGTCTTGGGGTCGGTGTGTATCTGGAAGTGAAGATGTTAAGCGGCTGTGAGGGTGTCGTCTGAGTTGGTCGTGATGCGGATGGTGTTCTTGTGGACGATGGCGATGCCTCCTCCTGTGTCGTTGACGCGATCTCCCCGGGTGATCTTGTATCCGTCCGGGATGGCGACGGCGATGTCGGGCGCTGAGTTGGCGTTCATCCATGTTTCCATGAGGAAGGCGACGTCTGGAGATGTAGTGTCGAGCAGGTTCCAGAGTTCCACGGCGCTCCCGAAGACGAAAAATGGCTCGCGAACCGGTCAAGTAAGCTACTACCCATGCTCGCGGAGCTATGCGTAGTTCGCGGAGTGCAAGTGCATCTTCGCATAGCTCGCGGAGTGCGGCTACGCGAACTACGCCCAGGCTTAGTTATAAGAGGAACATCACAGAAGATATCAATAATGGAAAATATGCTGTCATTGGGTATGAATCATGTCTAGTGAAGCACAGAAAAGGCCATTTGATTAATCATCGAAAATTGAGTTGCGAATCTCCAGACAAAAGAGAATTTTACTATTTAGCTCTTTTGCAACTCTTTAAGCCATGGCGTACAGAAGAGGAACTACTTGGAGGTTTTCTCTGTTATGAAGACTCTTTTAATGCAACCCCAAGGATACCATAGAATGTCCTGTTTTTCCAAATTATCTGCAAATGTTGAACGAAGAAATAGAGCAAGAAGCCAAAATTGCTGAAGAGATTGCTAGAGACAGTTCTCAAGACAGTCAGAGTTCTACTTCATTGAGTCAGGATCCACTAGGAGGACCAATTATCCGAAATGAAGCTGCAAATGCCATGGATGAGGTGGAAAGAGCTATGGAACAAGCTCAAGAGGATGTAGTTAACTTAAAAGATTTGGTAAAGCAACTAAAAGTTGAGCAGAAAAAGATATATGACAAAGTCACAGAACAGATTGAACCTGGATTCAGACATGAGAAAAAAGAGTGCTCATGTACATCATTTAAGCCTGTCCGACTGTACGTAAGTGGAGAAGCGGGTACAGGAAAAAGTTTTCTGATTAAAGCCATTGCAACTTATTTGCAGAAAAGGACTGAATCACCGCTGTCTTGTGTTGTAACCGCTCCAACTGGACTGGCAGCACATAACATTAAAGGGATTACTCTACATCATTTACTGATGCTGCCAGTTGAGCATGATAATAAATTGCATTACAACAAGCTATCTGGAGATGTGTGTTCTGAAGTTTCCAGAGTCCTGAAGAAAATGAAACGTCTTATCATTGATGAAGTAAGCATGGTCTCAAATCTAATGCTTGCTTTTGTGCATTTGAGAATGCAGGAAATTCTTAGAACAGAGTATGATGTGTTATCTGGAGGAAAACACATTATTGTTTTTGGAGATCTACTGCAGTTGACTCCAGTAAAAGGACAACCAGTGTTTAAAATGCTCACGCATGAAGATACCAGGAAGTCCCTTGGAAGCATTGGAAAAGTTAATATATGGTTAAATTTTAAATATGCAGAACTGCTTCAAAATATGCGACAGGCAAAGGATGAAGATTATAAAAATATTCTACAAGATGTAAGAATCGGAAAATTAAGTGAGCTTGGGAAAGAAGCTTTACATTCTCGATTAATTTCAAATTTGTATCCAAATGAAAACATTCTTCCAGAGAATATTTTTAAAATAATTACTGAGAAGAAATCTGGGATATGTTTGATGCCAACTCTGCAAGAATGTTCCATCTTCAACAACAAAATGTTAAAGTTAGAAAATGAAGAGATTGTGAAACTGGAAGCAATAGATAAAATAGAGCATATGGGTGCAAAAATTGTTTTGTCAGAAAATTTGAAAACAAAATTGGATTCATTAGAGAAAAGTATATCTAAAACAGCCGGTTTTGAAAAGACTCTGAATGTGTGTTTAAATTGTCGTATCATTTTGAGAAGGAATTTAAATGTTGAAAGAGGTCTGGTAAATGGAGCAATGGGGCATGTTGTTAATTTTGTGAATTATAGAAATAGAAATGGAATTGAATTTTAAAAAATAAAATTTGATGGCATTGAGCAAGTACAACAAATTAGTCGTTGTTCTACTAGATTTTTGCTTGTAAAAGACTTATATGTTCACCGAAAACAGTTTCCTGTTTGTTTAGCATATGCGGTGAAAATTCATAAATCTCAAGGTTTAAGTGTAGATAGTGCTTTGGTGAACATTGGAAGTTCTGTGTTTAAAGAGGGTATGGCATATGTGGCATTATCTTGAGTCAGAACTTTATCAGGATTGTACTTGATTGAGTGTGATGAGAAAAAGATTTGTGCAGATCTAGATTGTGTTAAAGAATACAATAGGTTAAGAAGAGAATATGCTCCACATTTGCCTCAATATCCTCCGTTTGAAAAACGTGTGGTAGGCCGAAAAAGAAGAAATGAGAATAATTGCAGTGAGGTAGTAGCAAAAAGACAAAAAGTAGATGAAACTGTTATTGTACGCAGAAAGAAAAAGGATTCTGTTCAAGATGTTGTTGGATTTCAATTTGAAAACAGTTCTGGTGTCAACTGCTATGCTAATGTAGTGGTTAATGTTGTTTATTTTCTTAAAACTTTACAAGAACAGATTGTTGAAAATCGGGATCAAAGATTCTGCGGTTTATTGAATTCTGTGTTTCAGAAATGTAGCAGTGATAGAGCAAAAATAGAAAGTGTTTCCGAAATTCGAAATCTTTTAGATATATGTTCAGGTCAAAAAAAAAATTCACAAAATATTCAGCAGGATTGTCAGGAATTTTTAATGTATATGTTTGGTGTATTGGAAGATGAAGGTGTAAATGTAGAAAATCTTTTTAGGCTTTCTTATCAATGGCAGCATGACTGCGACAATTGTAGTTTATCAAGTCGTACTAGAATAGACACTGAAAGATTTATATATTTGACTTTACCAGACTGCAAATCAGTGTCTTTTAATAATCTACTTAAAGCAGCTGATCATAATATGGTTTGTTCCCAATGTAAGTGTCCAATGCTGTCCACATTATTTATACAAACGTATGGACAGTATGTCATTTTAATGTTTCAACAATGTAGATCTGATGGAACTAAATTGACAACTTCTATTAAAAATGTTGTGGCTTTTTAGTTATCAATTTCAGGAAGAACCTTTGTAACTGTAGCTATTATTTATCATGACGGTCCTTCAACAACATCAGGGCATTATACAGCTTATTTAAAATGTCGAAAAGGTTGGTCTTTCTGTAATTATACTCATTTTACTTTCAAACAACGTTTGCCTTTTGACTTTAAAAATTCTTACCGAGTTTTTTTAGAACCGAAATTTAACTAAAGGTAATTGGCCTATAAAGACAGGAGCAGTTAATAAAAGTTAGTCTGCTATTTAAAATTATATTGTGAGTAAAAGTGATGAACATAATATAAAAAATCCAGTTCTCATATAGGTACTGTAAGTGGATCTCATAGTAAGTGATATCAGTATTATAGGAAATGTTGAACATGAGTGATCCAGAGATGGGAATATGAATAGTTATACATTGTGAAAATGTGGTATGAGCTTTTCTTTCAAAACATCGGGTAACAGTAATTTCTGAGTTTAAAAATAGACTGATAAATCTGACAATATTGGCTGTAAGGAACAGTGTTGGAATTAGCAAAGAGTCATAACTTAACACAATGAGAAAAAGAAAAAATTGAGACATATTTCAGATGTTCTTAGATTTTTTTTATAGAAAGTCGATGAAATGGAAGTTTTAGAGAACAGCAGAGTATTTTCCAATGAAAAGGACCTTCACGATCTACTATTTGGCCTCAAGGAAAAGTAAGTGAATCAAAGATTAGTGTAAATATGTGATTTGTAAGTTTATATGGTTTTTTTTAAACACAATCTTTTAGATTGTGTTTTTTTCCCCGCTGTCATATGATGAATAGTTTGAACTCACTGTTTTTAGTGAAATTCAATATATTCTGAGAACAGCAAAAATAAACTATGTAACATGTTGTAGAAGTTATTCTATAGTTTGTTTTGTGTAATTTATATTGTATTCCCATTGTTTCACACTCACTTTCCTTTTTCCACCCTTTTTCAGCTCTCTTTACGCACTCACACTGCCTTTCTCTCACTCTGTTTCATCCCCGTTCTTTTACTCCACTTTTTTCACAACCCCTCATTCCCATTTCAACTGTCTGCATCCCCTCTGTCCCTTGCACCACTTTTCAGCTTTCAGTCTCTCTGCTTTATTTGCCTTTTCCGTCTTTTCCTCTTTTGCTCTTTTACTAATTTCTCTTTACTCACTCATCTCTTTTTTCGTACTCTGTCACATTCTTTTTGTATCTTACTTACCTTCACTTCATTTCTCTCATCTTCTCTTCCTCTTTGTCACTGAATTTATCTGCCTTACTCTTAGTAATTTGCTTTTCTTCTATTTCTTTTTCACTCCTTTTGTCCTTCTACATTACTTTATTTCCCTTTCTGTATCCTTCACTCTTGCTTTATTTCTTTATACACTTTTATGATTTTTAACCTCTTGACCTGTCGCTTTTATTTTAAAATATATATTCTACTAATTATAACTTATTTTTCACAGATACAAAGTGTAGAAAAAAGTATAATTAAGTTTATATTAATTATATGGTAAGTGTGACTAAAAAAATGTAGTTTGTCATGAACCTTTGCTTTAACCTCACTACTTTTCTCTCACCCTACGTTACCCCTGTTTTCTTACTCTGCTTCCCTCACTTATTCTTATCCTCCATGTTTATTTCCCTTTTCCTTACTTTCCTACCACATTTAACTTCTTTCAGTCTTCCTGCTCACCCACACTCCCTCACTTTCCTTTCTTTTCTGGTTCACTCAGTCCCTTTCTGTCACTCCTTCCTTTTCTCTCTCTGTCCTTTCCCATGTCTTTCCTTTTCTCAGTTACTTCCTCTAACACCTTTTTTCTGTCTTACTATCTATTACACAGTCTCTCTGTGTACCTCCCTCTAGCTCTCTTTCTCTTTACACCACTCTTTCTGTCCCCTTTCTTTATGCTCACTCCTTCATTATTTTTTTTTATTTTTTTTTGGGGTGCGCTAACGGGACGCGCCCTGGGACGCGCACCCGGGCGCGCCGGAATACTGCGCTTACCGGTCCGCTTACCGGTCCGCGAACCGGGAGCGCTCCAAGACAAAAAAAAAATATGAACAATATACATAAAAAAATAGTATCACATAAATATACAATATAGGATTCATTTTAAAAAATATTACATTATATAGCTATAGAAATCTGCTATTAAAAAACCTTTGAAATTCACTGAAAAAAACATAGGTTTCACACCAGTTACAGTTAGGAATTAGCACACAAGGATGTCACAAGGATGGTGTCATCAGTGATGTCCTGAGTGATGTCACTGACCATGTCATGAGTGATGTAATATGTGACATCATCAGCAGTGCATTGCAGGCGCGCAAGTTATAGTGAGTCCAACTAACTATAACGTGGGAATTTCAATGGTTTTATGTCAGTAAAATTTCCAGCTAACTATAACTGGTGTCAAACCTCTGTTTTTTTCAGTGAATATATATATATGACACTCCAACTTGTCTCCAAAAGTGCTTTGTTTCACTGACCCGTATGCAGACTATGAAATCATGCCAAAGTCAGTCTTGAATTCTCAGAAATGATTTATTCCATTGTGGTGCAAGCCATCAGACGCGTTTTGGACATGACGTCCTTGCTCACTGATGGGGAGTGATTGAACAACCGCCATTATATAGAGACTTTGCATACAAAACGTGCGCCATTGTCAGAACCTCCAGTCAACATAAACATAGGACTGTGCTACCACACAAGGTCCTTAAAACGTTTGTTAATGAAGTCGCCATTTTAAAACATGTTTTTCAATATTCAAAACAGTATTAAACCTCAGCTCTGACTTAGGTGCATGCCAATTTGATGTCGCAAAGATATAGAATCACAGTATAGTTATAACAATATACCGAACTTATAATAGATGCTATATGCATTTCCTAATTACAGAAATACGCCCGTAAAAGTGCCAGATTTCAACACGTACATATTGATAACAAAGCAGCAAACATACAATATTCCCATTAGACAACTCATTCTAAACAATAAAATCTGGATGAACAGGGTTGTGGGTAGATATGGTGCATGAAGGTACATTTCGTAAAGTGTACAAATACCATTATTGACATTCATAATGAAGTACACCTTAACGCTATATTACAAATCTATCCACATTCAGTGTGAACCCCTCAGACTAGTGTCTAATGTTCTGTTTAAAGGTGCTCTAAGTCCTCTTGTTGAATTGTTTACGTACACATATACACAATTTAAACGTATATATTTATGTTATCATTTATAACAACCATAATAATGATTCATTATGATAGCTGTTTGCGACGGGCATTAAGAACAATGCTAGGCTCAAATGCTTTTAAAAAATAAATTGTCCTAAAATGTATTTCTGCAATAACATACAGAATGGCCAAGTTAGTGCGTTTGCGTATTATCAAAAAATGACGGTGCTCTAAAGTGATAGGTGCAATAGGGACTTGTATACATCATCGAAAACCCCAAGAATAAGTGCAGAGTGCTAAATTGTGAATAAGTGAATGAATGATAAATTCATATCTGTGTTATAAGAAATTATATATATTTTTTTCTCTTCATATGTTTCAGCTCTGATCTGCCTGAAAGTATCAAAGTTCATTCTAAAACGTGTATTTCATCACAAATATCACTGAGATACGGAATTCCTGTCAAGGGGGTGGAAAAATACCTTATTCGCTGTTAATGGACCAATCCAACAAATTGTTAAAAGATTTCATTAAAACAAATTGTGTAGGTCTTCCCCCATGTTCAAACTTCCCGGGGTCTTACTATTCAGAAATACAATGTATTTTGATTCGATCTGTTTGAGTCTTTTTTCGTTGTCTCCCCCTTTCTTACTTGGGGTTGATGAGTACAGGTCTCAGCAAGGCATGCGAATGCGAAAGGGTTCGCCCTTCTGTACACAGAGTCCTCAGACTTACATAAGAAATTGGCACGGAAACTGGAAATACAAAAACATAGTTTAATAAACCTTTAAAGGTGGTACTACAGCCCACACAACACTCTACAGTATTGTACAAGGTAGCACAAAGAACTCGGACATGCGGTCCCCTTTTATACACAAAGTAGGGGCTCATAAGTGGGTGGTTACAACTCAAAACATGATTTACAACCATATAAGGACATTTCTTAAACATGATCGATACATTGGTGGAGTTAACGGTTCGTGAAGCCAGCCGAATGCACATTCCAATCCCCGTTAGGCAAAAACAGATGTTACTCATACTGGGCATGCGCCAGGCAAGCTGGAACTATTTATAGCCTGTTGCTGGGCGAACTTCAGGGGTGACAATCAGTGAGGTAGGACTTGCATCGTGGCGAGCACATGGCAATATGTAGCACATAAAATGGACGCCAGAAAACAAAATGGAGTCTGACCTTATTTCGAGTACGGGTGGGAAAACTAGGACAAAGACATGATAGCATGTCTTCAGCGAATGCTTAATACTATTGCTGTTTTATTTACAACAGACGACCCTTTCAGCATTTGCTGAAGACATTCGTTTTTCTTGGATAATCTAAATACTCATCTTTTATATCGATGCTCATCATGTCTGCTATCTCTCTAGTTATAGTTTCCTTATTAGGCACACAAAATGAAACACATAAAGAACATATCATCGGGCTACATTGAATACATACACAACATGTGAATAATACAGCAACAATTATACATATTCCAGTGAGAACCTTCCAACCCCATGTAGAAATTAAGGTCCAGAACCACCCAGAGAAAGTCCAAGATCCATTTTCGACATGTATATCAGATGCAATCTTATGTAACTTGTTAATGGCTTTATACACAGAAGGAGTATGATCAGGGATAAACACACAACAGCTGCTTCCGATAATTCTACAAGCTCCACCCCTATCTGATAACATTACATCGAGAACCATTCGGTTCTGCAAAGCAACAATCCTAGTAATTTGCAGTTCTTCAGTAAGATTCCCAAGAGCCGCAGCAGTTTGATTGGTAACAGCTTCCACTACTCTCGTTAATCGTCGTATCTTTCTGCTGTTCAAAGCAGCTCCCACAAAGAAAAACAATCCTAGGTTAAAATCTATATACTGTTGTAGACTAGTGTCCGTCTGATCAACATCATCTACAGATAAAGTTTGTTTGAATCTATTTATGGTTACATTATTCAATAATTTCAAATCTTTATGATATGATACAGGTGCCAAGAATACAGGTGGCAATAGAAACGATACATAACATACTCCAGACCATCCGGCTGGTAATCGATAATAGCCTTTGTTCCCGCATACAAAATAGGTGTTATGTGAGGCAAGGAAAGTACTGTTATTCAGGCCATCAATGCTCAATACAACAATACAATCACTAACACCTACAGGAATATGGCCTACACTTTGTACACATAAATCAGCTTGTGCTTGGGCCACTGAAATCACAAACTTCTCTTGTCCAACAGTGTCTCTAGTGTTCGTAAAGATATAAGGTGTTGATTCATTGTCCGGTCGATACTATTCCCACTCCCATATAGTTCCGTTGGCTCAAGGATAGCCGTCTTTGTCTTGGTGACATTCTTTCTTCAGTTTAAAAAGCAGTCTTCCTACTGTAGGCTTTCTCGTAGCAAAAAGCAAAGTATACCATGCTCTACAAGAGCCATTATGAGAGAAAGGAAGAGGTATAAACGGCGTTCCCCCTTTCTTTTGGTGCACTGGCATCATCCCACATATCCAACAGTCTGTAGCATTTGTAGCAACGTGGGTACGATGCAACATCTGAATGAAAGTGTTATTCAAATATGACTGTCGATGTTTCAACTCTTGATATGGGAGTGTATAGAAAAAGTGCTCATCAGGGACTGGAGTGGAAACAACATATAGCTCACGGGCAGGAGCTTTTTCCTCAACAAACCACATGACTGTAGCAATAACTGCTATGATGATAATGAACCCTACAGAACCGAAAATCTTCCTCTTATCCATTTGGGCAAATGTACACAGTATCTTCCTGAAACTAAAGTGTTGTCAGAACTCTTACCCGGTAGGTAGCCGTTGTTTTCTTCACCAGCGGGCCAAGACGGGTGTCACTACACTAATGCATGGCTGATCCCCCCCCTTGCCTCATCGGCTCTCCGTTTCACTGACCTAGGGACCTTTCTGACAACTTCTCACACAATTGCAGATTCTTTTCTTGGTCGCACATTGTATCTTCTTGATGCAGATATTGTCTGGTCCGGAAAGAACTCCTCAGAATCATCAGGTACCACAGCACGGCCTTTCACCGTAGTCAGGATATCTCGATGCCACACAGCAGGTTCCACCAGGTCAGGTTGTACTTTCCGGCAGTGAATGGAGTGAATCCAGTTCCTGCGATTGATCACCCGCACTGCTGTTCTAGTCGAGAGGAGGACCTGTTCAGGACCGCACCACCTCGGCTCCAGGCTACTCGACCTCTCAAAGGATTTCACGAGGACAAAGTCCCCAGGCCGGAGATTATGGCCTTATCCTGTGGAACGGTCAAGGAGTGCTTCTCGAACCTGTTGATGAATGGAAACCAAGCTGTCAGTTAATTGTGCCAAATAGTCATTCATTAAAACACCAGGTACATCGTACACTGAACTTGGTTTGGGCACCCCCCATATATTCATGCGGCGTCTGAAAACAATCTCATAAGGCGTTAAGCCTGTCCGAGAATGCGGTACTGATCTGACAATAATGCCAAAGGCAAAGCATCTGGCCAAGTCGAAGAAGTAGAAGCCTGTATTTTCGCTATTTTCAACTTAAGCGTACCATTGTACTTTTCCACAAATCCTGCTGACTGAGGGTGGAACACTGCATGAAACTTTTGCACAATGCCTAATCCCTTCAGGACATATTTAATAACGTCCGCCACAAAATGGGGCCAGTTGTCACTCCACAACAATCTGCAAACACCGAAACGAGGAAAAATTCCTTCAACAGCACCTTAGCAGTAGTCATTGCAGTATTGTCCTATAGGGTATGCTTCAATCCATTTGCTGAATGCACAAACCACAACCAGGACATACTTCAGAATATTGCAGCGTTCCAGCTGAATATAATCCATTTGCAATACTTCAAAAGGTGCAGTGGGTGTTGCAAATCCTCCTGCCGGAGTTCGTGTCCCTTTTCCTGGATTATATTTAAGGCAAATCATGCATGTCTGTACTACTCTCTTAGCTGCGCTAGAAATTTCTGGATGCTCCCAAACTTGCATAAGCAATTTCACAATTGCCGAAGCTCCAACATGTGCTAGCCCATGTGCCATCTGAACCATAGGTTGTACGAAGGCTGTAGGTAACTTCCACCTATCCATCTGCTTATTCCTCCAACAGCCTTCGTCGTCCAATTCTCCATCTTTGGACCATTGCTCTCGTTCTTTCTCAGTAGCAGTCTTTTGCATCTCTGGCACTTTTTCCCTGGCATCGTGTCACCGCTCAGCTTGTGACCTTACAACATACATTGGAGTGGAGCCAGGCTGCATCGCAGTTTCGCGTGCTACTCGATCTACAAAAGCGTTTCATTGTCCCACTTTATCTGTCACTTTCTTGTGTGCGCTACACTTCACTATAGCTATGCTTTTAGGGTAGGTCAATGCAGTCAAGAGATTTTTCACTAATTCTTCATACATTATCTGTGTTCCGTGTGATGTCAAAAAGTCCCTTTCCTTCCAGAGCAGGCCGAATTTGTGCGCTACTCTGAAAGCATAGTGGCTGTCTGTATAGACATTCACACATAATCCTGCACTGAGCTCACAAGCTCGTGTCAACGCTATCAGTTCTGCTGCTTGAGCTGATTTCTGTGGTATGCGTGCTGTCTCCACTATTGTGTGGAGCAGAGTGATTGCGTAGGCCGCAGAGGTGGTCCCATCTGGTAACTTTAAACAAGATCCATCCACCCACAGCTCTCCATCCACATCTGTAAAGGGCGTGTCCTGCAAATCAATATGACCCTTTGTCTGTTCCGCAGTCACAAAGACACAGTCATGTGTCTCTTGCGCCTCAGGCTGAGTCGCTGGGAAGGGCAACAACGTGGCTGGATTCAGTGTTGCACATCTCTCCAAAGTAATATGAGGAGCCAACAACGTCAGCTCATATCCTGTCAGACGAGCACTCGTTAAATGCTGCGTCTTTGTCAGATTCAAAAGGGCATTAACAGCATGGGGGGCCAACACCAACAGCTTATGAGATAACACAATTCCTTCACTCTGGCGTATTGACACAGCTGTTGCTGCAACTGAGCGAAGACACCCAGGCAACGCTCGGGCGACAGGATCAAGCATTGCCAAGAAGTATGCACAAGGGCGCTGCTTATCACCGTGCATCTGGACTAACACTGATAACGTGCATCCATCTCTCTCATGCACATACAATGTAACGGGCTTTGTATAATCAGGGGTGCCTAACACTGGTGCTGAAAAAAGGGCCTGACGTAATTGCTGAAAAGCATTCTCACATTCATCTGTCCAGGGAAGGGGAACTGGAATGTCTTTTGTCAAAAAGGCTAACAGTGGTTTAACTATGTATGAAAACCCTAATATCCACTGTCTACAAAAGGAGGTGAGACCCAGAAAAGCTCGAACATCTTTCTGCGTGGAGGGTGCTGGTGTGTCTAAAATGGCTTGAATGCGATCTGGTGTGAGTGCACACCCCTCCTTAGACAAAAGGTGACCTAAGTAGGCTACCTTTGGTCTACAATATTGCAGTTTCTTTTTCGATACTTTGTGATTGTGGGATGCCAAAAAGGTAAGTCAAGACAATGTACATTCCTCACATTGTTCAGGGGTGTCAGCTGCTAACAAGATGTCATCGACATATTGTATAAGCGCTACACCTTCAGGTAAGACAAAAGAATCCAACTTCCTTTTCAATGCCTGGCTATAAATGCTAGGGCTCTCAGTATAGCCCTGGGGAATTCTACAAAATCTGTACGATCTATTATTCTATGTGAATCCGAAAAGATATCGGCTGTCAGGATGAATAGGGATCGAAAAGAAAACTTTCTTCAAGTCTATGACAGAGAATGTTGTTGCAGTTGGCGGGACCAGAGTAAGAAGTGTCATAATATCAGAAACCACTGGGTATTGAGGTATCACTATCTTGTTGACTTCCCTCAAATCGATAATAAATCGATAAATCCTAGTGTCAGTGTCTTTCTTCAAAATCGGCATTATAGGACTGTTACACACATTGTATGAGACCTCTTTAACAACCCCTACTTTAATCAAATCCTGCACTATCTGTATTAGCGCCTCCTCCCCCTCCTGTGATATTCGATACTGAGGCAGGCGCGGTAACACAGCTCCCTCCTTTACACTGATGTGCACCGGAGGAATGATCATCTGTCCCACGTCAGTATCTGAAGTGGCCAACAAAGTGTGAGGCAAAGAGGCCAGTGCAGCATCTACTGTAATCATGTACACCCTCTCCATTGTTGGATAATTGTCATTTAAGATAACACATACTCCCTCAGGGGAGCACCGTATCGTGGCCCGAAAATGCTTGAGCATATCCAGGCCCACAATATTATTAGGATTGTTTTTCGCGAAATCATAAATTGTCATGGAGCAGCAAACAGATCTACATAAAATGCAAGAGGTTGTGATAGTGGGCTAACAGAAGGCGTTCCATCGAACCCTATTGACGTAATTGTTAAGCCAGACAAAGGAGCCCTCAGAACCAATTTTTTAGACAAAGCGCTACGAGTAGCTCCTGTGTCAACCAGGAACCGATCAGTAGAACCCAAAACATGTGCTGTAACATAAGGACCCCTCTGATCTACTGGCACTTCGACTGATTCCTTACCCCATCCTCCGCAATTCTATGCATACTGTGAATCGTGCTGTTCAGGAGGTACATAGTCAGACATTTCATATTGATTTCGTCGATCAAAGATATTGGACCCATCTTGTGATCGCGTATTAGACTCAAAACTAGCTCGATCGTTTGTGTTGCCCCTAGGGCCTGAAGAACCTCCTCTACCCCTCATGGATCCCTGCCCACCCTCTTGCCGTTGTGCAACAATAGACACTCATTCGCTCAATGGCCTCTTTGCCTACAATACGCACATTGATCCCGGGCCAAATCAGTACGGCTTGAAGGAGAACCACAGAAATTCTGACCGCCCCTATCATTACCTCTACGAGGCGGCCCGTACACTTGTGCTAACATAACCTTCGTTTTCAAATCTTTAGATGTCTTTTCCTCTCTACCCTTTGCTTCTAATTCCTAACGCTCATAATACTGAGCCATCGTCAGGAGGGATGCTGGTGTCGAAGTCATCCAAGAGCTTTTACTCGCTTTTAATCGAGCTGCTATACTTGGTAATAAATTCGAAACATATTTATCAACAAAAAGATGTCGACCCATGTCGTCCGTAAGCGACTGGCCGCTAAAATCATGGAAAGTTTCCTCAAATCGTGTAAAGAAATCTGAAACCGATTCATCTACTTTCTGTTTACATGACGCTAGCATAGTCCAATCAATCTTTTTAGGGGGGATAAGTGTTTTTAATTTAGCTAAGATAGCAGCAGGAAGATCTAAAATCGACTGGGGCGGTTTCTGTGCCGGTTTCCTCTCCCTATTTTCATCCTCAAGATCCGCCCATCGAACTTTAAATGCCTGAAGGTCATCTATCTTTTGTATTGATCTCCACATATCTGGGGGTAATATAAGCCCGAAAAATAAATCAATATCGGCCAGAGTCATAGTACAAGAATTTAAAGCCCCCTCAACTTCCTCATAAAAGGCTGCGGGATTCTTTCGAGGATCAGGCAATGCAGCTTTTAGAGCCATAACATCCGCTCTATTCCAAGGAGTATAAACCCAGTTATAAATGAAATACCCTTGAGCATCGGCTGACCCTCTATCTGAACTAGTACCCGCTCCTTTAGGAGGAACATACAAAGGCGCCGCCTCCCGCATTGGTTTAGCATGCACTGCACCGATCTTATCTGAATAAAAGATGGATGACTGCTTCCCGCCGCCACTCGGATTCAATTGCTCCTTGCCAGCTTTCTGTCTCCAGGCTTCATCCCGTAGCAGAAACATGTCATCCCACAACGCAAATAGCTGTCGAATCGCAGCAGGTACCTGAGAAGGAAGAACAAGACTTTTACGCAGTTCTTTAGAATCAGCTATCACATCATCAGGTTTAAGAACATTGGAATATTTCCGAAAAGCTGACACCACTTCATTAGAAACAAAATCAGCGAAATATAGTTTCTCCCTATCCTCCCATGCCTCAAGCTCTTCCAACAAGTCTGCAAGTGGGACAGTATATTTGTTGACCCGATAAGCAATCTTACGGAGATCAGCCATACTCTCGGTCGACAACATAGACCGCGTATCCACTTTCTGCCCGGGCGGTCTAGAATCTTGATCTCCTCCACTCGGGGCAGACGGGCCAACGTACGTGGGGGGAGAGCGATCTAATAACGAAAAATCATCATCCGATTTATTAAGGACAGGATAAAGAGGCTGTCGAACAGGATACTGGCCAGATATTTGCAACCACCGTTCTTTCTCCTGTTTCTCTTCTAATTCCTTTGCTTCGCGCTTTTTCTCCTCGTGCGCCTTCTCACGCTCACTCTTTTGCTGCTCTTTCTCAATCAATGCCTGCTCACGCTTCTCACACTCTCGCACCTCTTTCACCTACAGACGTATACACTCAAACATATCCTGTCTCACTCGCCGCTTACACATACACTGCTCCACATACTCAATTTTCCGTAAATCAAATGATCCATACATAGGCCATCGTAATTCAGGATCTTTTTTTGTGTATTTCCGCCACAACCTGCTGTACATTGTGGGGGAAAGACCACATTTAACATACATATCCCTATTCGGCGTCCCTTCCGGGGGAGCCGGCTGTGATTCTTCAAGTATCAACCGGTCATTTCCAAAATAGCAGCACCACTTACGGAGTGCGCTAAAAACAGGCATGTCTAAAAATAGTGCAGAATATGCAATATTATAATTAAATGGCACTTAAAACGTTGTGCCACTCAAATTCAAAGATCAGGAGAAATATCTCCACAGTGCCTGTCTATATGGGTTGCAACACATATATAAACATTACCAAGCAATTAATATGACTAGCCACCTCAAACAAACAAACAAATTAGTCGGTGCAGGCGTATCCTAAAACTGCCTTGCCAATCAAGACTACCAAAGGCTCACAGTAAGTACCGTACAACGATTCTTACCAATCAAGAGCGTCCAGATTCCAACTGCCAAGTTCCAAATTCGCCCAAACGGCCACTATGCGGCAAACCGACAGAAGATGTCTCAGTCGATGACCGGCACCACCCAGATGGTCAGATCAGAAGGGAACGAAGAATGCCTCAGGATGCCAGGACTAAAGGAGCCGCAGGCAGTGATCAAGTCCCCGGCAAGGTTCCAATCCTTCGTCATGACCAGTCCTTCGAGCATCCGAGTCGTCGATGAGCCCCAGGTGACGGGCGCCAAGTGATGAGTACAGGCCTCAGCAAGGCCTGCGAATGCGAATGGGTTTGCCCTTCTGTACACAGAGTCCTCAGACTTACATAAGAAATTGGCACGGAAACTGGAAATACAAAAACATAGTTTAATAAACCTTTAAAGGTGGTACTACAGCCCACACAACACTCTACAGTATTGTACAAGGTAGCACAGAGAACTCGGACATGCGGTCCCCTTTTATACACAAAGTAGGGGCTCATAAGTGGGTGGTTACAACTCAAAACATGATTTACAACCATATAAGGACATTTCTTAAACATGATCGATACATGGGTGGAGTTAACGGTTCGTGAAGCCCGCCGAATGCACATTCCAATCCCCGTTAGGCAAAAACAGATGTTACTCATACTGGGCATGCGCCAGGCAAGCTGGAACTATTTATAGCCTGTTGCTGGGCGAACTTCAGGGGTGACAATCAGTGAGATAGGACTTGCCTCGTGGCGAGCACATGGCAATATGTAGCACATAAAATGGACGCCAGAAAACAAAATGGAGTCTGACCGTATTTCGAGTACGGGTGGGAAAACTAGGACAAAGACATGATAGCATGTCTTCAGCGAATGCTTAATACTATCGCTGTTTTATTTACAACAGGGTCACAGCGTTGATAACAAAATACCTTTAGATGGTTCAGGTTTTGCCCATGCACATTCTGAAAATGCCGAGCTACTGGGTAGCTTTGATCGGCATTTACTTTCGCTCTTAAGTGTTGTAGGATGATTAAATGAACGGGTAATTTCGTGCTGCCAACGTAAGTGAGATCGCAGCTGCATTTTAAGACACATACCGCTAGTTCGGTGCGGCATGTATAATGTGCCTTCAAAGTGACGGGCATGTTATCAAATGGGATTGGATAGGTGGTCATATTTATCCCAAACTTACATGCCCGACACGAGCTGCAATGAAAAAAACCCTCATGTGGAGACAGCCAATTCTCCCCTTTGTGTGTTTTTGGACTGCTGACCACTAAGTCATTGCGCATCGCATATGCACGTCTGTATGTGACTGTGGGGGTTTTGGGCATGATTTCTTTTAGTACGTGGTCTGTCAAGATGATGGGCCACTGTTGCTTGACTAATTTGGTGATTTGGCGTGCTTGGCGGCTATACCCTGTGATGAGGCGTATGATATTGTTATCTTTGCCTTCTGTTGGTGTCAATGGGTTCATTTTAGTGGGATCTAACAGATCTTGGCAATTTATGCAATTGGCTTTCACCATACTCACATCCAATCTTTTTTAATTGTAACCTCTGGCCATTAACCTTCATTTGCATTCCTGTTGATGTTTATTACTAAGCTCAGGGTACTGCAAGATCTATGGATTCTTAAAAATTCCCCAAATGGGGATAGCCGTGATGGTATGTTGGGGATGGAAACTTTTTGCGTGCAGGATAGTGTTTCCTGCAGTTGACTTCCTACACAGGCTGGTGGTGATCTTGTTATCCACTATATTGATCTGCACATCTAAAAAAGTTGTCTCATGGTCACTGATGCTAGCCGTGAAATTTAGGTTTAATTGATTGTCATTAATGTCTTTCACAAAATCACTGGCTTGTTGCATAGTGCCTCGCCAAATCACAAAAACATCATCGATGTATCTCCAATACTTAATGACACGGTTTTCCCAGCTGGTTGCATGTTGAACTTTGAGGACATGTTCCTCCTACCACCCTACGTGGAGCCCCGCGTAGGTCGTCGAAAAACATGCCCCCATGGCCAACCCTCTTAACAGTTTAAATACAGTGTTGTTAAATAAGAAAACATTGTTATTGAGACATTTATCAATCATTGCAACAAGCATTTTGTTATGTTGGTATAGTTCTATGGGGCGTTTGTCAAGATAATACTTGACTGCTCTGATACCATCCGCATGTGCAATGCTCGTATACAGTGTCGATATGTCCATTGTCACAGGTAAAAGTTCATCAGACCAGGTACATTGATTTAAAAGGTGCAGAAATTCTGTAGTGTCTTTGATGTAGGCTGGTAATGAGACAACACATTCTTGTAAATAAAAGTCAATTTATTTGGATGTATTCTCGAAAACGCTATTAATTGTCGACACAATGGGCCGGCCTGGCACTGGTGTTTGTTGTTTATTCACTTTCGGAATAAAATATATGTTTGGCACCATAGGATGGACTTTGTGTAGAAATTTTAACTCATCCCTGGAAATCAATCCATCACATTTCCATTGATGCAAGTCTTTTGCATATGATTCCTGTATTTGTTTTGTTGCCTTCAGATCTATTTTGGCATAACAGAGCTCATCATTGAGGTGACGATAAGCTTCCTCAATATATTCTGATTTCCCCCAAAGCACAATATTACCGCCCTTGACGATCTTATGGTCATTTTTTAACTTCCGCATTAAATTGTTATACGGTCTCAGTTTTTGTTCGGTGTTTGTGCTGCTTCATTGTTTTTAATTGAAGTTTTTTGAGTTCCTCTGTTATCCTGTCCGCATAAATGTTTATAGCGTCCCTATATATATATATATAAATATATGCAGCAGCAGCAGTCTCACACCACACCGCCACTGCGATAGTAGAGACCGCGCAAATCCCACGTATTTTCTTCGGCAGAAGTTTATTTAGTGTTGAGTCACCAAAGCTGTTGCGTTTCCGGCGTCCGCCCTTGCTCACAGATCGTCAGGTAATGAACCATACACCATTTAAATACGTTTTTTTCCACAGTTTATTTCTTTCATTACGTTTTTTTTTAAACCATACCATGTGATAATGAAAAACAAGGACACACTACAGGCTATGAACATAAATAGTCTGTCTTCCAAACATTAAAACCCACGTCAGTGTGTAAACATCAGATGGATAAAAACCACAATTCATATTGAATCCATATCATTTACATACTCCTGAGCATGAGTATTTACGATTCATAATGTGCTGATAAATAAATATTTTATAAAAGCATAAATGCAATGACCAACCAGAGTACTGTGCGAGTTAATATTAATGATGCATGTGCAAAACAAACATTGCAGGTACTGGTGCAAATTTTGCAGTAAAGTGCAAGTATGAAATGTGCAAATTATGCAATAGTTTGTAAACAGAGGGATAATGTGCAAATTCGCAAAATGTAAACCTCAGTCCCTAAAAATCATAAAAGGACTTATCACAGTAAACTTTAAGATACTCTGCATGAATGTATTGAAGGTCATAAATAAAATAGCAGCAACATTTGAATATCCAAATATTTCAAAAGACTCAGGATACTAATAAGTAAAGAACCACAGCATAATGGGGAATTTCAAACAAGGAAGACAAAAACAAAATGTGCATGCCAAAAGGTCTATGTCCTGAAAAAAGTGCAAAAAGGATAAATCCTACTTTGCAAAAAGAAGACTTTTATACAAGTAAACCGTCAAAGTATGAGAAAAGAAAGTTTGATATGAAGGCGAAATTAAAAAAAAATATTTGACTACCAAAAAAACGGAAAGGTGGAGCACTCTACTTGAATTAATTCCAAAAAATGAATACAGTTGTTATAGAAATACATATAAATCCTCTGTAGTGTTCAACCCGTTAGGGAACCTGCTGTCTAGTTCAAGAATAAATTGTGACTCAAGGACCTGTAGCCTAGTGCTGCCAACATATCTGAAGCCACATTTGCAAATCCCGGCCGGGTTTTCAACCATTCCTCCTTTTTACCAAGCTCAGGAAATTCTTGGCTAATTTGAGTTCTTAGGGAAGGTCCCTTCCGATATGTGATAGTGGGGCCATCTGGTAGTCTGGGTGCCAGGACTAGATCTGTTTTTAAGATAGACCATCTTTGTTTAACGATAGACCTGATCTGCCTAGCCTGTTTGCTGTAGGTGGTAATTAGTCTGCGGGCTTGGTCATCCATATTAGAGTCAGCTTCCAGAGGAGTACTCTGAGTGGAAGATAGCAATGACTCACGAGTTCTAGCGTTGTTTTTTTTTACAGCTAGTTTCAAAATGGATTCCCTATAGCCCCTACATCTAAACCTATCTAAGGCCTCATTAGTGCAAATAGCCAGATCAGTGTCTGTACTACAGATTCTTTTTAGCCTGAGAAGCTCTCCAAAAGGAATGTTGTCAATTATATGTCGTGGGTGGGCACTGCTGGCATGCAAGATGTTATTGCCAGCAGTGCTCTTTCTATGGAGTTGAATCGCTAGATAGCCCTCATGAATAAATATTTTTACATCGAGGAATTCAGCTTCAAAATTACTAATGTTGGAAGTGAGTTTGAGATTTTCCTGGATAGCATTAATAGACAAAAGAAAGGTATTGGCACTTTCATAATCTCCCCTCCATAAAAGAAAAACATTGTCTATATAACGCATTCACTGTACCACATGTTTGTCAAAGATCGCCCCATGTGTACGCCTGGGGACCTGCTCCTCCCACCAGCCCACGTGAAGACACGCGTAACTGGGGGAGAAACTGGCCCCATAGCAACACCACGTTTCTGGACATAAATATTGTTGCCAAATAGAAAGAAGTTATTGTTCAGACACCACGTTGTAAGTTCAATTATCATTTTGTTATGTTTATAACAATTAATGAGTCTTTTTCCAAGAAAGTGTTCCAAAGCCTCTAGACCAGTTGCATGTACAATACTCGTATAGAGCGATTCAATGTCTAAAGTAATAAACAACAAATCATCACTCCATGGAACACCCTTAATGTTTCTGATAAAGTCTCCGGTGTCTTTGACGTAAGTTGGCAAATCTTTGACTAGATCTTGCAAAAAGTAGTTGATGTACTCAGTGACATGTTCTGCCACTCCAGCAATTGACGAGATAATAGGTCGGCCGGGAACTGGGACAACCTTTTTGTGGACTTTAGGAAGGAGATATAGTTTGGGTAACACAGGAAACTCAACATATAAGAAATCAAATTCTTGTTTGGAGATAATCCCCTCTCTTCTCCATTTATGCAATAGTTTCCTTAAAGACTCTGTGGCCTGATTGTAATCTTTCACAGTTGTTTTTATATAACATGAGGGGTCATTAAGTTGTTTCATAGCCTCCTCAATGTAAGCATCCTGAGGCCAAACTACCAAATTGCCTCTATTATCAGCGGTAGTAACAATGATTGTGTGGTCTTTACTCAATTTGGAAATTAGAGATGAGTGTTCTTGTTCATGTTTGCTTTTATATATTTTCCTGTGTTTGCTCTTATGATGTAGTTGTTTCAGATCTTCCACCACTGGATCCTGAAAAACATCAATAGAGTCTTTGGGCATAGTTGGAATAAACCTTGATTTGGGTTTGAAAGGACTAATGTTAGCGCCCACTTGTTCAATAGATGCTACTCTAAGTTCATCCTGGGTTGAAACTGAGTTGGCATCATGTGTGTCATTTGTCGCTAGTTGATGTAGCACTAGAAAAGTTTTAGTGTCTCTGGCCGGTAAAACTGGATTCTTTAAGACAACTGTAGTGTTCTCCGACAATTCATTCTCACTAAGACCATCCCTAATGCTGAAAAACTTCTTCAGTTTCAGTTTTCTAATATAACAATAAATGTCAACTCGGGTATTGGTATAGTTGAAGTCTGAAACTGGACAGTAGGTCAAGCCGAGGCTAAGCAGTTGTTTTTCAGCCTCGGTATGGGTCATTGATGACAGATTGATAATGGCATTATCTTCTATCGTTTTTTGCGCCAGTATTGCCTTTTTGTTTTTTTGGGCGATTTTTCGCTTTTTCCGGCGTTCGCCCCTCCTTTTGCTGCATCTTGACCTTTTTTCTGCTGCTGGGTCCGAGGTATGAGTGTCTGTAGCCGGTCCGACACTAAAAAATCCACTTCTTCCCCCAAGTTGAGAATTCTGGAATTTGGGTCCATTACTGCAAAGCCACCATCGTCCGACGATGGGCCACTTGTTAGAGATTCATCATCACTAGTTTCCACGGTTGGGTCCAAGGCAGCCGATGTTGAGGCTCCAGGTTGATTTACAGGTTTTGCCTGTTTCGTCTGCTGTGCAAGTTTGGATTTTTTTGCGTTTTCTAACTTGCGAACGAAAGTATAAATCCGCCCCTGTGTATAGTCCTCCTTGTCGTGGGCAAATTTTTATATTTTCCGCGCTTTTATTTTCTCTTCTTGTTTAGACAGTCTTTCTTGGATCTCCTTGCGTGTTTTAGTGATAGTGTCATTAGGTTCAAATTTAGCCAGTAATTCATTAATCTCTTCAATCTCCTTCATCAACAGATCCCTATCGATGGACGCATATTTAACTAAGATTTGAACCAATTTAGCAGATGCTTCCAGGTTGCTGTGGCCCCATTCCCTCAACATATCAGGGTTCGGATTGTCATAGCTAGGAGCAAGTTATATGCGGAGACCCCGCGGAACACGCCCATCCTCAATGTATTTGGTGAGCGATTTGTGTTCCCACCATTTAGTCATTTCCTGGCGCATGCACTTCTCAAGGCGCTTTAGTGCAGACCGTATCTGACCCTCATTAGTGTTGTCCTGTTCGCTTGGTGTAATTTTCTTATTAGCTCCGGAATAGGATACCACTTTTGGGGGATTAGAGTAGAGTGCATCCGCCACCCCTCTGCCTCGTAGAATTTCAGCTGACATGTCGATAGTGAACTCAAAATTACAAAATACATATAAACGCTGTAGGAGAGTAGGGTCTGCTATCCTATGGTCACCCCAAATTTTTGCTTTTTGCTTCACTGGTTTATGACTTAATGTGGCTGTGGGCCTGCTAATCAGACCCACAGCCTGCTGTTATCTCTCTAAATTAATGCCAATGCACTCTAGGTGCATTACGAATTGAAACTGGTTCACCTTATAGGCCCCTGTAACAGTCTACTCCAGGTACCCAAGGCATAGGTGTATCCAAGGCCTACCAGGGGCTGCAGCATGTATTGTGCCACCCCTGGCCTGGCATCCATATTTGACACAACTGGCTGATTACTCAGCTGGGGTAAGTCAGTGTAATTACCTTTTACTTAGATATAGTATTTATTTATTTTTATTTATTTATTTAAGCTTGTATCGCGCACAGCTACCCACAATGGGTTTCCCGGCGCAAGGGATAGACTAGAGAAGAAAGGAGGCAGCTTCACCTGAAATGAGTCAAACAGACTATATGACACGTTGTGAAAAAAGTAATGTCTTTAAGGCCTTGCGGAAGTGGAACAGGTTGGTCTCTGATTTTAGAGCCAGTGGGAGTGAGTTCCAGTATTTGGGCCCCAAGGTGGAAAAGGAGCGACCTCCCATTTTTGTCAACTTCCATCTTGGCATGGTAAAATTTCCCATGTCCGATGACCTTAGTGGCCGTAGGGGTTTATACGGAGTTATCAGTTTTTGGAGGTAGGTTGGGGCACTTCCTTGCTTAATCTTAAACATATAGCAGAGTGCTTTGAATTTGATGCGTTCAGGGATACTCAGCCAGTGAAGATCTTGTAAGGCGGCCTTGGCTGAGGAACGTCTGGGAATGTTTTTTAGAAGGCGTGCGGCTGCATTTTGTACTACCTGTAACACCTGTAAGGTGGCTTTGTCTGCGCCCAGATAAAGGATGTTGCCATAGTCCAGGCGGGATGTTACCAACGCCTGGACTACGGTTCGGCGGGAAGAGAGAGGAAGCATCCACAGAATCTTGTGGAGCCATCGTAACGTAGAGAAACAGATGGCTGCAACCTTGGTGGCCTGTTGTCGCATAGATAATCTATCATCTATGATAACACCCAGGTTGCGGACAGTGGTGGAAGGTGTTGGCGCAGTACCCAGTTCAGTGGGCCAATGGCAGGGACCCCAGAGATGTTTATTCCGGCCCAAGATGACCACCTCGGTCTTCTCCCCATTCAGTTTGAGACAGTTTCTCCGCATCCAATCGGCCACAAGAGTGAGGCCTGATTTGAGTGCGGAGATGTTGTTCTCGTCTCTCCCTGATAGGGAGAAGACAATCTGGGTGTCATCCGCGTACGAGTACAGGGTAAGTCCAGCCTGTTCTACAATGGATGCTAATGGTTTAACATAAATATTAAATAATAAAGGACTAAGGATTGAACCTTGAGGAACACCACGGGTGGATTGACAAATGGTGGAGGCTGCTTTAGGGGAGAACACTTGGAAACTACGGTCGTTAAGAAAAGACACCAACCAGGCCAAGGCCTGGCCGCCCACTCCTAGAGATTTCAGAGAGTCGATAAGGATGGAATGTGACACGGTGTCGAACGCTGCGCTCAAATCCAGCAGGATGAGCGCCATGGTGTTACCTTGGTCGACACCGTGCCTTAGACTCTCCGTAACCCCCAGGAGAGCTGTCTCAGTAGAGTGCCTAGGCCGGAATCCCGACTGCGAAGGATGGAGAAAGGCGATGTTTTCGACCAGTTTTGAGAGCTGCGAGTTTATGTGTCTCTCCAATATCTTCGAAAAGATCGGCAGCAAGGATATCGGGCGAAAGTTGGCGGGGTTGGAAGAATCAGCACCTGATTTTTTTAATAAAGGGACCACCATGGCGTGTTTCCAAGGTTGAGGGACCTGGGCCTCGCTCAGTGAGGTGTTAAGTAGTTTGATGAAAGTGGGATGGGTGAGGGGATCTAATTGTTTTAGGATTTTTGCCGGGAGCGCGTCCTGTGGGGAGCCAGATCGCACGCTGTTTAGACAGGACACAAAAGAGCAGGCATCTAGCGGCTGCCAGGTAGTAATGATATCCTTGGAGATAGTATTCACTGGTTCAGTGGCCACACTAGAAAAAGCATTGATGGTCTCTGAACTTGGGGAGAAGTGGTCATAGATGAGATCCACTTTCTTTATGAAATAATCTGCCAGAGATTGGCATTGGGCAGCATCAAGGGCCGGGGGGGGGGGAGTAGAGTTTGCACCTGTCAGTTTTTTCACAACAGAAAATAATACTTTAGGACAGTTTTGGGCCTCAGTCACTGTTTTAGTGGTGTGATTTGCTTTAGCCGTTTTACATCTGTTATGGTACTTTTTTAAGGCTTCTTTGTATATGATTTTTCGAGAAGGAGAGTAGCCTTTTCTCCATTTACGTTCCAAGATCTTACATTGGGAGCGAAGACTCTTAAGTTGTTCCGAGTACCATGGGGCAGGAGAATGGTGTATGGCCTTAGGCTTAGATGTCATTGGTAACGCCCGTTCTATCGCACTAGTAAGCCAATGTTTCGTAGCATTATCAAGGATAGTGACCGGTGCATCAATTGACGGAAGAGTTTTAATCAATAATTTGTTGAGTTCTGTAATATTGACCTTCCCCCAATTCCGGGATAGCCCTGGTTTTATTGTCAGAGGTCTAGTTACTGTATCAGCCAAGTCTAAGGAGAAAGGGACTGCAGAATGGTCGGACCAGGTAATTTGTAGAGCTTCACGGGAACAGTCTAAGGGCAAATTAGAAAAAATGGGGTCAAGTAAAAGGCCGGCACAATGTGTGGGACCAGTTGGACATTCACCTTAGTATTGCCTGAGGCTTGAGCCGGGCTGCTGTATTTTAATTGCTCCCAACAAATTTTAACTTGCTCTTGTGATTGCCCTTTGTGTCCTACCCCCCCCCCTGCTTGCAAACGCGGATTTATCGCGCTGCTTGACTCTACCAAATTAGGGTGGAGATATTGACCGCTTGTGAGGTTTTAAAACTGTGGGAAGAGTCACTGGACTGAGCGCTGCATTTTCGCTCAGTTACCTCCTCCACTGGGTGTACAGCCGATTCAGGGCTGATTCATCTGGGCCACGCTCGATCTGACGGCGGTGGCCATCTTGGATAGGGTTTGTGCATAAAAACAGACGGCCATTGCTTCGCGCAGCGAACGCGTACAGCGGGCGCGCCATAGTCGCGCCGGAGTTCAGCCAGAGTTCTGCCCGTCTGCGCTCGTCCGCGCTAGGCCGGGCGTCTGGGCTCTGGCATAATCTTGACTGGTGAGTGAAGCCATCCTTTCATCATGGTCATCACTTACTCCTTCAAGGAGATATATGCCTTACGTTACCCTCCTAATTTTAATTGCTACTTATACCCTATCCCCCCCACCAAGTTTCGCTGCCCCCACTGCAACTTCTATCTAAAAAATCCTACCATGTGCAGATCCCTATGCCCACATGGTAGACGTCACAGACAGGTGCCTTCTAGGATAATCCCGCCCAGTCGTCCACTACGCTTCTGGAGCATAAATTGTAGATCCCTACCTCAACACAGATACAACATACATGATTTTCTAGTGGAACATCAACCTGATGCGATATTCCTAACCGAGACTTGGCTTAGGGACTGCTCAGGTCCGGATATTGCAGACGCCATCCCCTCCAATTACGCCATTCTTCGCCAAGATAGAGTCTCCGGCAGAGGAGGTGGAATTGCAATTATCTATAAGAACTCATATAATTGCAAATTGGTCGATGTCTCCCAAAAAGACTGTGAGTCTGCTCTATTCCAACTATTTCTAACCCCTCAATTCACGCTATCGGGTCTACTGGCATATCGTCCCCCGGGGACAGCGAGTCCATGGATAACCTCATTACCGGACCTACTCGCTCCAGTCCTGCTTAAAGCATCCAATTTCACTATTCTAGGAGATTTAAACATCCACCTGGATGATAATGAATGCTCACATAGAAATCAGCTCCTTTCCACCTTAGAAACTCTTAATCTTCAACTACTCTTAATCTTCAACTACTGAACAGTAGGTTAGATATAGTATACCTATATCTAACCTAACTGGACACATGGTAACCTTTTAGCCACTCCCATGGAAGGCCTCTGCAATCCTGGAGGCAGAGTGCGTGGTTTCATGTGAGATGGTGCTCTAGCATGAGCTGAGCCTGTCTGCAGCTGTCGGGAACGACTCCCTTAGCTGTTCCGGGATATTGCCATACCATATACTCTTAAGTGCATTATAATCCTTGCGGTATATGCTAACTTTGGTTTGGCTTTATCAAAACATGTCGAGTAAGGTGTCATACGATTTGGAATACTATCCCCTCGACAGTCCTGTCAACGGGGATAGCATTTCACCCTTCAAGAGGGACACAACATGCACATAACCTGAACCCCGGTTAAAGTTAACCAGAGCCTCAGCATCACAAAACGGATGCTGCCACCACAGACACAAGTCTGACCTCCTGCTGCTGGGAGTCCTTCCAGCGAGGGAGGCTTGGACAAAGAGTTTCCTACCTTGGGAGGTGCAAGCACCACCCCAGACAGGATTTTGTGTATTGGGTAGGACAGGGCTGAATATAATCAGACATGCCTGGGGCACACAAGGTGTCCTCGTGCATAAGCCAGTCCAAACCGGTGCTGGGGCTTTCCAGCCCCAGTCCTGGTGCGGAGCTGGACAAAGGAAAGGGGGTGTAACCACCCCCCTTCCTGGTCACACCCAGAGGAGGGACCTAGCAGGTGATCCACCCCTCAGATTGGGAATAAGAGTGGGAGCAGTGCCATAGCATTTCAGATCATCCTGAAATCAACTTGAAACACAGAAGAAGACTGGACTTTGACATTTCGCTGCACAGAAGACTGAAGAGTATCTCCCTTGTGGCCTTGGAGTGGCCACCCTGTGAACACAGGCACCATCCAGCAACTCGACATCTGCTTTGCCACCACCTCCTGCCAGAGCCCGAGCCCAGAGCCCAACGAGACCCAGACTCCCAGACATCTCAGAGCCCGATCCACAGTCCCTGCAAAGAAGAGACCCGTGGAGGCACCGAGAGAAATGGGACCGGACATCATGAAAGACCCCCTAGAAGCTGACTGCGCAGCACCTGAGGCACCCTCAGTGCTGTACTTTGGGGTTTAAGAAGGCGCACAACAGAGCAGCCTTTGCAACAAAGATCAGCACCCCAGCATCTTCACAATCTGCGTGGGCCCCTTTTGCACTTTGCCACTCGACGCGCCATCCCGGCCACTTGCCAAGTGGCTAGCGGCCATTTTGGCAACGAAACCTACAATCAATACTGCGGGTCTGGTTGCTCCAGACTTACCCTCGCTCCTGTAAAAAGGAGCACCCGCTCTGACCTTGCTGGTCCGAGTGATAAGCTTTCTTCACTTCCTGCGTGGCTTGCATTCGCCAAGGCCTGTTTGCTCCAATCAAGTTGCCGACACCACCATCAGCTGGAGCCTTAGTGGGACAGCTCGTGACCGACTTCTGGACGTCCTTGACCTCTTTGTGTCCACGTGGCTGAGGAGACAAGCTGCACCTCATCGCCTGTTTGCACCCAACATCGCCTGGTTCCATCCTGATTCCACGGTAGTCACTGTCTAGTGACCTTGAACATTGTCCCCTCTGCTTTCAAGTCTTCACCACTTCATATCCACCCTTAGATCCACTGGAACTCTCCACAACGACCCGCCTGCAGCATCTTCATCTTCAGGCACCATCGACCTGCATGACGAAACCCGACACTACTTTGCACCTGTGCACCCGCTTCCTGTGGTTGAGGTAACTCAGCAATGCCAGTGTTCCTACACTGGTACACACCTCTACTGTCTAGGTCTTAAGTTTTGTCCTTCTAGGTCAGTCAGAAGGTTCCTTAAACACTAACTTTGTAACTTTTACGCACCATTGACATTGCATTGGCGTATGCGTGCACTTTAAGCGCGGCACCCGAGTCCCCCGGGACTTTCCCGACTTCCTCACTGTTAGTCCCGAACAGCTCCAGCGATTCCCAAGGTCCTAGGCCTACTTCCTTTCAGCTAGGTGATTCTTATACCACTATTTTAGTATATAGTTTAGGTGGCCCCTAGGGCTTATCCATATTGTGCAACTTTTGTATATTTAAACTGTGTTTTGTTTTAACACATTTGCTTCTGTGCTCATAAAGAGTATAAAGAACATAAAGAGTATAGGGGATAATTGTAGTAAATAAATATATATATATTTTCAATATATATCTGTGTGGTGTCCTTTCATTTGGTGTTCAAGGGGATTGTGTATGGTAAAACAGCTAGCTTCACATGCCTTTACAGAGTTTAGCCTAAGACTGCTTTGTCCACGCTACTAGGATAGCTGGTCTATAAGGTTGACTTACAACCAATCATCATAAGGGTTGCTTGGCATGGTACAAGGTGATCACTAGAACTAGTGAGCATCATATACCAGGCCAACTTCTCACAAACACGGTTGAGACTCGAACTGAATTAGCTTCCAGAGTTTCACCGCTTGTGCCGTATACTTCTCCCCACCGCACTCGTGTCTGGATCACTCACCGCAGAAAGCCATTTGCAGTAAACGCCATCCAATGTCACAACAGCGTCACAGCTTATTCCTATCACCGTGAGTTACTTGATCCATATGAACGCGGAGGGCTGTCGCTGGAAAATTTCCTTAATAGAAAGCGAAGACAAGTTGATTGAATGCTACAGCCAGGTTGAAGGGAGTGGATTTGCTTTGCAAGCAACCACCTTCCGAAATTGAATGCAACAGCAGCAGTCTCACACCACACCACCACCGCAATAGCAGAGACCACGTAAATCCCACATATTTTCTTTGGCAAAAGTTTATTTAGAGTTGAGTCACCAAATCTGATGCGTTTTGGGCGTTCGCCATTGCTCACAGATCGTCAGGTAATTAACCATACACCATTTAAAAACGTTTTTTCCCACCGTTTTTTTCTTTCATTACGTTTTATTGTAAACCATACCATGTGATAATGAAAAATAAGGACACACTACAGGCTATGAACATACATAGTCTGTCTTCCTTTTAAAAAAAAAATATTTTTATTATTCATCATCAGAAAAAACAAAGTATAAACAATTAATTACGTTGACATAAATATCTAATACAACAGAAATCATTCAATTACAGCTTAGTCACTTGAAGTAGCAACTGAGATGCAAAACATAATTTGAGTACAATTTCCGAGAAAGAAGAGTTGAAAAATCTAAGCAATTTTAACACCGCCAATTATAATCCTATCAAAATGAGCATGAGTCTATCCCCTTTTTAATACCCGTTTAATTTAAGTTTCCATTTTTCAACCGGGGCCCATATCCGTTTCCCAAGCTGTTTTGCATTCTCGCTTTTTTTTCATATAAAGCTTTCTCTACAGTATAGATAGCTAATAATTTTGAGAGCCATTGTTGAAACGAAGGAGGATTAGAGTCTTTCCATAATGTTGCAATACAAAGCTGGCTCAGCGTCATTCCAATAAACAAAAATTCTTGATTGGGTGTATCCTGCTTCTCCTTCACCAGCCCCAAGACCATAATCTCATTAGTTAATTTAATAGAAGTCTCCAATTCCTCTTTAAAGAATTCTTCCATAGCGTGTTTTAAGGGATCTAGTTTGGGACAAGCCGCAAACATGTGTATTGTGTCTGCCTCCATACTCTGACATCTTGGGCAGAAGATCCCACTCGTTCCCCCCCAGTGGGCTATTCTATGTGGTGTATGATATAGTTCATATAATGTCTTGTTGTATTGTGCCTGCAGATTTGCAACCTTTAAGATAGTGTTTCCTAACCTAAGCGATTTCTAACCCTCATTCCCGACTAGATTTAATTTAGTTCTCCATTTATCAAATACCTTTCCTCTATCATCCTCGTTATACAGGCATAATGCACCATAAAGTTGAGAGATTGAACATCCCTCATCTCAAACAAGTTCCATCAAGTCTACCCTAGTAAACTTACAGTTACCCACTTGTTTTCTTTGCAGGACTGATCTTATCTGTAAGTATTTAAAGAAATCTCTCCGATCCAAATTGTATAGCTGTTGCGCCCTTTCAAATGTTATTAACCCTGATTGATCTATAATGTCTCCAATTGTTCTGACCCCGAGATTATCCCACCGCCTCATCACTTGATCATGAAATACATTAGGGAGAAATTTATTCATATATAGAGGGGTATAGAAGTTCATTCTCCCTAATTTAATTTTCTTCCGGATAATCGACCAAACTGAAATGACCGCACCCAACACCTTGAACTTTGTTCTTTTATAGTAGTTTAACTCATTGAATGTAAGAAGTCCCTTATTAGAGTCCAAAACTAGCAGATCATATATATCCGGAATGCCAGCATTGCCCCTCCAAATGTCTTTCATATTCCCGCCAAGGAGTCCTTTACAATACTGAAGAACTGAGGCAAAATAATATGCCTTAAAGTCAAGTACTGCAAGGTCCCCCCGTTCTTTAGAAAGTACCAGCATCTTTATGGATGTTCGGGTTCTTCCCTTGGCCCATATGAAGCGATTACAAATCCCCTCTATTTCCTTAAACCACTTATTAGTAAATAATAAAGGAATCGTACGGAATAAATATAAAATCTTGGGCAGAAACTGCATCTTTGTAACATTACAGCGGCCTATAACTGTTCAGTGTAGGTTGTCCATCCTGTCTAAGTCTAGTTTTGCCTTTTTGATTATTGGGGTCAAATTTTCCTCCACAACCTTAGATAAATCGGATGTTATACTGATGCCCAAATAGACCGCAGACTCTATAACTCTCTCATCATGTATAGTAACAAATTGATTTACGACTAATTGTGTTTTCCCTTGGTTCAATTTGTACCCTGACAGAAGGCCATATTTTTTCGCCTCATTCTCAATTTCCCCAATTGCTATTATTGGTGTTGGTGATGTGATTGCTAAATATTTTGGTCTCATATCCATTCAATACAATTGGGCTGATATTTTTATTTTTTTCTATATATCTAATAAATGAATCAATATAGTAAGCAAAGAGTAGAGGGGAGCAGGGGCATCCTTGCCTAGTCCCATGTTCGATTTTTATTGCCTCACTCAGTACTCCCCCCACTCTCAGTCTGATGTTTGGATTTTTATAAAGGGTCTTTAATGCTCCTATATATATTTTCCCGAAATTACATTTGTTCATTGTTGCCCATCGAAAACCCCTCGAGACCCTATCGAAAACCTTTTCAGCGTCCAACAATATTAAAGACATAGGGTCTCGTGAGGCATTCGTACTATCCAGCAGCGCAAACACCCTTCTAATATGATCAGCAGTACCTCTCCCCGGTATGAACTCGTGCTGCCATGGTGAAACTATCTTCCCTATTACCAAACTCAGTCTATTTGCCAAAATTTTAGAATAGGCTTTAGTATCACTATTCATTAAGCTGATTGGTCTATATGACCCATGATCCGTAGGGCTTTTTTTCTTTTTTAAAAACACCACCATTGAGGCTTCTCCCCAAGACTCCGGAGGGGCGGCACCATTTTCTATGAGAACCATAAGTTTATAAATGTCTGATTCTTAGGTCAGAAAGAACTTCTTATAAAACTCTAGCGGTATTGAATCAGGTCCAACTGCGTTCCCTGACGGCAGATCATTAAAAGCTCTTTGTACTTCTTCTAAGGTAAAGTTAATCTCCAGGGAGTTGTTATCCTCCTTTGTTAGCTTATCTAGTGAGGCAGACTCGAAATATTCCTCAATTTCCACTGTATCTGCTTCCCCGTTATCCTGGCTATATAATTTCTTATAAAAATTCTGGATTACAGAGCAAATTTCCTTTGGTGTTTTTACTATTGCCCCTGCCTCCGTAGTCATTTCTGTTATCTGCCCCTGAGTAGCCGCCTGTCGAGTTCTAATTGCTAGGATTCGTCCTATCTGTTCGCTATGTTTATTTTATTTATTTATTTAAACTTATAAGGCGCACAGCTACCCGCAGTGGGTTTCCCAGCGCCAAGGGATAGACTGGAGAAGAAAAACTACAAGGCTTCAAAAGAGCGGGACAACTAAAAAAGACTGTTCTGAGTGAATATTGCTGGAAAAGCCAAGTTTTTAAACCCTTTCGAAACCTGACAAGATCAGTTTCCAACTTCAGCCCAACAGGCAGAGCATTCCAAGATTTGGTGGCCAGGTGAGAGAAGGAGCGGCCGCCCATCTTCACCAGCCTAAATCTAGGAACAACAAAATCTCCTTTGCCTGCAGATCTGATAGTATGGCTAGGTATGTAAGCATGAATAAGACTTTGAAGGTACCTAGGGCAGAGCCCTGTTTTATCTTGAAGATATAACATAGAGCCTTAAATTTAATTCTGTTCTTAATTTCTAACCAATGCAGGTCGCAAAGGGCTAAGGATGCGGATGTTTTCCGGGGAACATTGCGTAGCAGTCGTGCGGCGGCATTTTGGACAACCTGAAGTTTTTTCACAGTTGTCAAATCGGCACCAAGATACAATACATTCCCGTAGTCCAAGCGAGATATTATCAAAGCCTGGACCACCGTCCTTTGCGTGGGAACAGGAAGCATCCACAGGATTGTTTGGAGCCATTTTAGTGTAGCAAAGCAAGTGGCAGCCACTTTTACGGCCTGTTGTCGCATAGTAAGCTTTTCATCGATGAAAAATCCAAGATTGCGAACCTGGGCCACAGGTTTCGGGGTAGGACCCATACTCTTGGGCCAGTGTTGGGGGCCCCAGAGATCTTTGTCCTTACCCAGGATCACAATCTCGGTTTTATCGCCATTTAATTTAAGGAAATTTTCCTGCATCCATCCTGCTACTTGGGACAGACCCAATTTGAGAGCCGAACTATCATTGCCTTCCCTTTTAGATAGAGAGAAAATAATTTGTGTGTCGTCGGCGTACGAAAATAAAGTTAAGCCGGCTTCTTCCACAATAGTGGCCAGGGGTCTAATATAGATGTTAAAAAGTAATGGGCTAAGAATAGACCCCTGGGGAACGCCGTACGCCGATGCACAAACTTTAGAAGATGCTTTAGCCGAAAAAACCTGAAAGGTACGGCCACTTAGAAAAGAAGCTATCCAGGTTAGGGCAGAACCCCCAACTCCCAAGGATTGGAGGGATGTGAGAAGAATGGAGTGAGACACAGTATCGAACGCAGCGCTTATATCCAACAGGATAAGCGCCGATGTCTCCCCGCGATCGATACTGTGTCTCAGATTCTCAGTAACCCCCAAGAGAGTATTTTCAGTAGAATGGTGGGCCCTGAAACCAGATTGTGATGGATGCAGATAGCCCGCACTTTCTACCCGATGAGATAGTTGGGAATTAATGTGCATCTCTAAGATTTTTGAAAAAATCGGCAGCAACGAAATGGGCCTATAATTGGATAGGTTTGAAGCATCTGCTCCTGCTTTTTTCAGCAAGGGAACTACCATTGCGTGTTTCCACTTCTGTGGAACACATGATTTTGTCAGTGAAGTGTTCAAGAGTTTCATCAATACACAACAGGAGTTTAAATCAAGCTGTTTTAAGATTTTTGCCGCAAGAGGGTCACAGGGAGAGCCAGATTTAATGCTCTTAAGACAATTGGCGAAGGAGACATCGTCAAAGGGCAACCATTCTGAGAGTTTGGTTGTCATAGGAAGTTGGCAGTCTTGGACTGACACAAGGGTAGAGGGTAAGTCAGCGCTCAAAGGACAAATACCCAACGAGTCGTAGATCCGTTCTACCTTGGTGATAAAAAACTCAGCAATCGAGTTACACTGTTCCTCTTTCAAAGCTGGAGGGGCAGGGATGGAATCAGCTCCTGTTAGTTTTTTCACCACAGAAAAAAATGTGCGCGGGCAATTCTGGGCATGTGAGATGGTATTGGCGATATGAGTAGCTCTTGCGGTCTTACATTGTTTATGGTAGTCTCTAAGAGCTACCTTATATGCCATCTTACGGGAAGGAGAATAGGAACGCCTCCATTGTCTCTCAAGTACCTTGCATTTGGATTTCGTAGTTTTTGGATTCTCTGAAAACCAAGCTGCGGGATGACGATGGGACAAGACGAGTAACTGTGCAAGAGGAACGAGTTTATTCACAGCAGTAGTCAGCCAATCGGAGACTGCTGCTTCCGATACCAATAGAGATGAATTAACATCTGGCGATGTATTAGATAGGTACCTGTTAAACTCAGTGATGTTAAGTTTACCCCAACAACGTGATTTTTCACCTGAGTAAGCATCAAATGCTATGTTTGTAGTGCAAAAGAGAGAGAATTTGACTGCGATATGAACCGACCATTCCAGAGGATGGGTGGCCGATTCACAGTCATACACAAGATTAGACAAAACAGGGTCCAGCAGGTGCCCTGCCAAATGAGTGGATCCAGAATTGCGTAGTAAGATGTTAAGCGCTTCAAGATCCGCTAAAAATGTTTTGCTAGTTGCGCATAGGGGATCTTCCAGATGCAAATTCAGGTCTCCCAGAATAGTAAAATTTGCGGCTTTTAAGATTAGCGGGGCAATGGTTTCCGAAAAGGACGTCACCCAAGGGTTGGAGTTCCCAGGGGGACGGTATATCAGTAAACCGGATAAGGTCATCCAGGCACTGATGCCTAGTTTGAATAAGGCAGCCTCACAGCCCTGTAGCGGAAAACCCTCAAATTTGAAGTTGTAGTTAGACTTAAATATTATGGCAATACCACCGCCCCTACCTATGTCTCTGTCTCTATTTACCATGACATAGCCAGAGGGAACCGCAAAGGCGATATACGGTACCGAACTTGGCTGGAGCCATGTTTCCGTTAGGAAAATGGCATCTGGTTTCTCATTCACAAGGAAATCAAAGATTTCATTTTGATGTTTAGGAATGGATCGGCAATTTATGCTCCAAAATTGCAGTTTAGGTTGAGTAGGAAGAGATTTAGTTTCAACCATTGTTTCCTGCAATGGTGGACATTTCCTCCTTTTGCATCTGCTCATCCTCCCCAGGGTGAATCCACAATTGTTACAATGAAACCCCTGAATGGGGGGAGAGCAAGTAGAGCAATGCGTGCTCAGCACATGTCTATGGGAAAGCAGGTCATCAGCCACGTAAGTTTTAATAGTACCTGGTAGGGCAAAAGTAATATCAGCAGTAGCAGAGTTGGTGGCCCCATGGCCTGGACTGGCGCGGACGGGCGCAGACAGGCAGAACTTAGGCTCGACTTCGGCACGACAGAGGCGCGTCTGCTGATCGCGTCCGCTGATGCGCGGAGAAGCGGCCATCTTGTTTTGTAGTCCCGTGTGCAGCGCGCTGGCGCTGGGACTTGTAGTTTTATCAAATGAGCCCAGTTACCGTGCAGAGGATAAACAAAGGGCGTCTCCCGCCACACACCCCAATTCGGGTGTATCAGCACGGAGGGAGTGCGGACAATCGGAGAGATGGTCAGAGCAGATATTAAAAACAATGAAACAGGCGCAAATACATTTCTACAAATAAATGATTTTATTTAAAATTACGAACTAACTATCGCCTGGCTTTCCGCCTCAGGTGAGCTAAGTCCGAGCCAAACAAAGCGATTGTAGGGAGCAGCACATGTAGTTTGAGTGCCCCCAGTAGCCAAGAGTTCTCGCGAGCGGACGCTCACCCCTCGTTTTGTAGTCCCGTGTGCAGCGCGCTGGCGCTGGGACTTGTAGTTTTATCAAATGAGCCCAGTTACCGTGCAGAGGATAAACAAAGGGCGTCTCCGGCCACAGATCCCAATTCGGGTGTATAAGCACAGAGGGAGTGCGGACAATGGGAGAGATGGTCAGTGCAGATATTAAAAACAATGAAACAGGCACAAATAAATTTCTACAAATAAATGATTTTATTTAAAATTACGAACTAACTATCACCCGGCTTTCCACCTCAGGTGAGCTAATTCTGAGCCAAACAAAGCGATTCTAGGGAGCAGCACATGTAGTCTGAGTGCCCCCAGTAGCCAAGAGTTCATGTTGCTCTTTCCTCCTCGCTAGATATTTACCAGCTGATCTTGCGGCTTATACTTCACCCACTGCTGCTTTAGCCATAGCTAGTTTTTGCGTTTCCTTTGTCACATATTCTTTCTCTCTTATATTTCTTATCAGTTCTTCCTCTAGTTTTGCTACTAGACTTATCTTCTTCCCAATATCTTGTTTTTCCTGCTTGCCCCGTCTAAGAGAGTAGCTTAGCGTTTCCACCCTAATACCTGCCTTCATAGCGTCCCATACTATTTGGGGCGATGCTGTGCCCCTATTGTTTTCCAGGAATTCTTTTAGCCAAATTTCCATATGAGTTATATAATTTATATCCTGTAACAGAGCTCTCTCGAAAGTCCAACTAATTATACTTCTCTGTAAATATGGTATAAAGATCTCCATGGGAAGCGGATTATGATCTGACATCAATCTGGGCATTTTTTTAACTTTCACCATCGGTATCAACGAGGGAGAGATCAATCAATCAATCAATCAATCAATCAATCAATCAATCACGGCATTTGTAAGGCGCGCTACTCACCCAGGAGGGTCTCAAGGCGCTGGGGAAGAGGGGTATGTTACTGCTCGAACAGCCAGGTCTTGAGCTGCTTCCTGAAGGAGAGATGGTCTTGGGTTCGCCGAAAGTAGGTGGGGAGGGAGTTCCAAATCTTGGCTGCCAGGTAGGAGAAGGATCTTCCTCCGGCGGTGGCTCTGCGGATGCGTGGTACAGTGGCAAGGGCGTGGCTGGCCGATCGTAGCTGGCGGGTGGGCGTGTAGAAGGTCATGGGGTCGTTGAGGTACTTGGGGCCCAGGTCATGGAGAGCCTTGTGTGCGTGGGTGAGGTTTCTGAACGTGATCCTCTTGCTGACGGGGAGCCAGTGCAGGTCTCTCAGGTGTCCGGTGATGTGGCTGTGTCGAGGGATGTCCAGGATGAGTCGTGCGGAGGCGTTCTGGATACGTTGGAGTCTTTTTTGAAGTTTGGCTGGGGTTCTGGCGTAGAGGGTGTTCCCGTAGTCCAGTCGGCTGGTGACGAGTGCGTGGGAAACGGTCTTACTGGTTTCAGTGGGGATCCATCTGAAGATCTTGCGGAGCATGCGCAGGGTGTTGAAGCACAAAGATGAGACGGCGTTGACTTGTCTGGTCATCGACAGGGAGGAGTCCAAGATGAAGCCCAGGTTGCGTGTGTGGTCTGTTGGCTTGGGAGCGGTGCCCAGGGCCGGGGGCCACCAGGAGTCGTCCCAGGCAGAGGGTGATGATCCCAGGATGAGGACTTCCATCTTGTCTGAGTTCAGTTTAAGGCGGCTGTTCTTCATCCAGTCGGCGACGTCTTTCATCCCTTCGTGTAGGCTGGCTCTGGTGGTGGTGGGGTCGTTGGTGAGGGAGAGGATCAGCTGGGTGTCGTCGGCGTAGGAGATGATGTTGAATTTGTGTTGGCATGTGATGGCTGCGAGGGGGCTCATGTAGACATTGGGCTGAGTGAAGATCCTTGTGGTACGCCGCAGATGACTTCGGTGGCCTCGGATCTGAACGGGGGGAGGCGGAACGAGATGATCCACTCCAGTGCTTTCTCTTGGATTCCGATGTTGCTGAGGCGCTTCACTAGGGTGCGGTGGCAGACTGTGTCGAACGCCACAGAGAGGTCCAGGAGGATGAGAGCTGCTGTTTCCCCGTTGTCGATCAGGGTTCTGATGTCATCTGTGGCTGAAATTAGGGCGGTCTCAGTGCTGTGGTTGGCCCGAAACCCGGACTGCGAGGGGTCGAGGGATCCGTTCGTCTCGAGGAAGGCGGCGATCTGTCTGTTGATGGTCTTCTCGATGACTTAAGCTGGAAAAGGAAGGAGCGAGATGGGATGGTAGTTCTTGAGGTCGGTGGGGTCCGCCCTGGGTTTCTTCAGGAAGGCGGTAAGCTTGGCGTGCTTCCAGCTCTCTGGGAAGGTGGCGGTGTGGAAGGAGGAGTTGATGATGTCCCGGAGATGGGGTACGATGATGGCGTCGGCGTGGTGTGGGCAGGGGTCGGTTGGTGATCCGGAGTGGATGGAGTTCATAGTGCGGGTGGTGTCTTCGGTGCTGATCGGGGTCCAGTTGCAGAAGGTGGTGGTGGCAGGCGTTGGTTCGGTGATAGGGTGCGTGGTCTGTGCATCGAAGCTGTTGTGTATGTTGGCGATCTTGCGGTGGAAGAACGAGGCGAGTGAGTTGCAGAGGTCTTGCGAGGGAGTGATGTCGTTGTTTCCGGCGCTGGGGTTGGAGAACTCTTTGACGATGCTGAAGAGTTCCTTGCTGTCGTGGGCGTTGTTGTCCAGTCGTTCTTTGAGTGCCGTCTTCTTGGTGGCATGGATCAGCTGATGGTGTTTGCGGGTGGCGTGCTTGAGGGCGGTCCTGTTTTCTGTGGTCTGGTCGAACCGCCAGGCTTTCGCGAGGGTGCGGCAGTTCTTCTTGGATTCCTTGATTTCGTCGGTGAACCATGGGGTTTTCTTGCTGCCGGGTCTGCTGGGAGGGTTCTTTAGTGGTGCGAGGTCATCGGCGCAGGCGGTCAGCCACTTGGTGAGGTTGCTGGCTGCTTCGTTGGGTCCGTTGTGCTGGTGGGAGTGTTCTGGCTGAGGGAGGCGGTGAGCTGCTCGGCAGTGATCTTGCTCCAGCTCCGGCGGGGAACCTGTTGCAGGTGGTGGTGGGTCGTAGTTCTTCTGAAGCTGAAGTGGACGCAGCTGTGGTCGGTCCAGTGGAGTCGAGTGGAGTGGCTGAAGGAGATGTGCCTGCTGGATGAGAAGACGGGGTCAAGCATGTGTTGCCGGCGTAGTGGATGGGGGTGTTCACCAGTTGCTTGAGTCCGAGGTTGGCGAGGTTGTCCAGCAGGGCGGTGGTGTTTCTGTCATTGTTGTTCTCCAGGTAGAAGTGGAGGTCCCCTAGGAGGATGTAGTTGGCGGAGGTAAGGGCGTGCGGGCTGATGAAGTCTGCGATGTCTTCGCTGAATTGTGTGCGTGGTCCCGGGGGTCTGTAGATGAGGTTGCCTCGGAGGGTGGTCTTGGGGTCGGTGTGTATCTGGAAGTGGAGGTGTTTGGCGGCGGTGAAGGTTTTGTCGGAGTTAGTCGAGATGCGGATGGTGTTCTTGTGTACGATGGCAATGCCTCCTCCCGTCTGGTTGACGCGGTCCTTCCAGGTGATCTTGTATCCGTCGGGATGGCTATGGCGATGTCGGGCGCTGAGGAGGCGTTCATTCAGGTTTCGGTGAGGAAGGCGACGTCCGGTGCTGTCGCGTCGAGCAGGACCCAGAGTTCCACGGCGTGCCTGTGGACGGAGCGGGTGTTGAGCAGGATGCACTTCAGGTGGTTGCTGCTGGTGCTCAACTTGGCAGGGGTGGTGCCGGTCTGGAGGCAGGTGAATCGGCAGGCTTGGCAGGCGAAGGGTCCGTGGGTGCGTCTCGGGGTGGCTCGTTAGCAGGCGGGGTTCCGACCAGCATTGAGTGCGTTGAGGGTTGTGGGGTCGTAAGTCCATCGTGTAGACTGGTGTTCTCGGGGGCCAGGGGGCCAGGTGCTGGGCGCGGTCCAGGCGTGGACGGGCGCAGATGGGCTTGCCTTTGGCGCGCCTTCGGTTCACAATCCACGCGCCCACTGCGCGTACACAAGGGCATCATAAGTACGGAGCCGGGTGGGCGGATCAGCTGGTTGGCAGGAGCGGGCGGCGAATGGGCTGGCGGGGCCACAGGGAGGCAGCGGCGGGAAGAAGCTTGTGCGGGCGGGCGGCTCAGCGGCGGCTGGGTCGCCCGAGCAGGAACCTGGATCCTGGATCAGGAAGCGGCAGCAGGAGGCAAAGAGCAGCAGAGGAGGATGGGGCGACCAGGCCTGAACACAGGCTCAGCAGTCGCTCCCGATCAGGTGGACACGGTCCCCTTAAGTAAGGAGCCGGGTGGGCGGATCAGCTGGTTGGCGGGAGCGGGGCGGTGAATGGGCTGGCAGCGGGTGTGGCTGCAGGGAGGCAGCGGCAGGAAGAAGCTGTTGCGGGCGGGTGGCTCACCCGAGCAGGAACCTGGATCAGGAACCTGGATCAGGAAGCGGCAGCAGGAGGCAAAGAGCAGCAGAGGAGCGTGGGGGCGACCAGGCCTGAACACAGGCTCAGCAGTCGCTCCCGATCAGGTAATCAGAAGTAATCTAACCGAGCTACAGTTTTTTGGGGGGCAGAATAGTATGTACTACCCCCGTTTATGTGTTCCCAAATATCGATCAGCCCATTATCCTGCATGAGCTGTATCAGCGCTCTGTGTTTTTTTTTCTTTTTACCAGTAAACCTTGCAGGATCGTCTTTCCACAGCCCATAAAGGCCATTTATATTTAAGTCGACACAAAGTATAATGGGGAGAGGCCAGTTGGATAATTGAGAATTTATATGAATTAGGGTTTCTGGGTCACCATCTGTTGGTGCATAAATAGAACATAAAGTAACATTAAAGCTTTGAGTTTGGCACTCCATTAGGACCCACTGCCCGTGTCTATCTACCTTTTGTTTTTTTAATGAAATCCTATTTCCCCATGCTAATATTGCAACCCTGCGTGTTCCAGTGCCCTGAGTCGTGCAGGTCAATACTTTATACCCCAATTGTTCCAATAGAGTTTTCTGCGAGATCTCTATATGCGTCTCCTGAACACAAATTAAGGCAGCTTGCAGTGTTCTAAAATATTCTTTCAAATCCCTTCTTTTTCTTGCATCATTTAGTCCACACACATTAATTGTGACTATGCGTATCATTTTTCATTTTCTTCTTTTTTCCTTTCTCCCCCTCTATACTGATTCCTTTCCTTTTCTGGTGATGATTTGTTTCCCCCACATTCACTCTGCCGAAGACCCACCCACCCCCCTTCCCCTACCTCCCCTTGAGGCATCCTGGGTCCAGCCGGATCTAGGTGTGGGCGCCCGTTGATCAGTACGCCTCAGTGCACTCCCCCCCAGCCCTGCGTGACTGTAATATTTCCATACAGAAAAAGGTCTTTGAGATCAAGGTTTTTTTTAACACCTCTTGCTAAAGTTTTCATGTATTATTTCATGTGTCAGTAGCGATTAATATTTTTCTCTCGTTATTTTTTGCGGGCAAAACATTCTTAATATGACACTTATTGTTTGATCCACAAAAAAAAAAAAAAGAGAATAGTTGTTGCTCATATTCCAGTTCTATTTGTTTTAAAGTCTCAGAGATTTCTTTTCGGTAATTATCTGCTTGTATTTCACTGGTAAAGCTCCGGGTCGATCCACTGTATATTATTTTCAGTCTTGCCGGGTTTTGTAAATATACTTTAGCACCAATCTGTTCAAAAGGATTGAATAGCTGCCTCAGCCTCCATCTCCTTTCCACGGTTGCGTGGGCAAAATCTGGTCTAACAAAATATGTACTACCATTATATTCTTTCTTTCTTGTAGGCCGTGCTGGATCATATATAGAGTCCCGAAGTAAGAAATTTCCAAAAAATACCAACATTGCCCTTGGATATTTAGATTGGTTCTGCGCTTTCTTAGATTGAGTAAGGGGAAAGACATGGGCTCTTTGAACTTCTCTCTCTGGTTCCCAGGTTTGCAATTCGGGGAAAGATGATTTAAGAAGTTTAATTATATACCCCCTTGGGTTGTTGTCTTCAACGCCTTCTGGGAGCCCCAGAAATCGCAGGTTATTCCCCCTTGCTCTATTTTCCTTTTTCCTCAGTCTTTATCATTAAGTTCTGTATAATTCCTTCTTGCTTTTTTTCTTGTTTTTGCAAATTAGTGACATCCTTTTCTAGATGGTCAGTTCGTGTCTCAACTGATACCATCCTTTCAGAAATTGCCAGACAAGTGCTGCCCACCTTATTTACTGCCCCTTGTAGCTTTTGGATAGCTAGGTGATGCTTTTGAGTATCTGTTTTGACATCATTGTGCAGTTTCCTTATTGAGATCAATATTTCTTTCAGAGACGGCTCGTTTATTTCTCCTGCCTCATCGTATTCAGAGGTGTCCACTGTAGATTCCTCCCCTCCTTCCTGAAGCATCATTGTTTCCCTTGATTTTTTAGGTTTCAAGTTTTTCCGAGGGTTGGTCGGTTCTGGGTTGCTTCCTTGATCGGTGGTTTCATCATAAGTAAATTTATTTAGTCTTTTATTCCTTATTCTTCTTTTCTCCAGTTTTTTCCTCGGTGTGCTTCCTTGCCCAGGATCACTCTCTTTCCTTATACCAGAGCGACCTGATTTTTCCTTGGTTGATGCATCTTGGTCTTGACATTTGTTAACGCCGCTTGGCTCACTAGAAGTCGAGATCCCAATTTCATACATGTCTACATCAGATTAATCTGAGTGTGTATCAGTTCCTAGCAAAGGTAGTTTTTCAGGTGGGGGATTCAGGGTTACTTGTCCATTAACCATCGGGTTGAGTCTTTCATTTGCCCCGTCCAGTTTAGTTGGCTCCTGGGTTATTACCGCCTGACTTAGCCCCTTATTTGCCCCCATTTTGGACACTGGACTAAAGATACTTAGTATGCTAGGCTGCAAAGCAGTTGGCTCTCCCGTCGCCTTGGCATTTGCTTTTAATTCTTTGATGGTTTGCAGACGTTTTGCTTTTTTAACATTAATTCCATCTCTTCAGTATCTTCATAGTCTTTATCTTTCTCCTTATGTTTCTCTTTAGTTTTTTCTTTCCTTTTATCTGGTTCTGTGCCATTGCCTTTAGCTGCCTGTCATATGGCTGAGATACCCGCCACCCCCTCTCAACACAATCCCCAAAAGGAGGGAAACCGGAAACAGTTCTTCAAGTTTTTGGATGTGGGAGGGAGTGACCCTCCCGGCCGTATTTATTAAAACAAAAAATTAAGACATTAAACGTTTCATGTTATGTACAATTTCATTATCACATTGCGATGTTTGGCTAACCTTAACATATTCTCTAATACAGAGGTTTTCCTAGCCGAACTAGCATCCTACAAAAACATTCTCTAGAAACACTGAAATTGTACAACGGCAAGGTCATAACCGGTGTCAAGATCCCTAACCAGACTTACCCCTCCCACTTGGGAGGGGCGACAGCACAGAGGCTTACCTCAAGTGCAACTACTAACAATTTCCCTTGACTTGACGGGGGCACTTAAGACTCGACGCCATTAAAAGGTCGTTCGAAGACTTGTGTGTGGTATCTATAAGGTATCGTGGACCTCCCCTCACCCCACACAACTTACCGCATCTGCCGTCGCAGATGACACTGGCCCCGGGAAATTCCCCAGGAGGGGGCTGTAACCCCTCCTACAAAGGAAGGGGCCTTGACCGCCTTTCCTTTACTTCCGGCGACCCGCCCTTAGACGGGACCGCCTCCCCACTGAGGGGCCAATGGCCACCTCTCCCGAGCGCTCCCATCCGTGTTGGGTGACGCCCACTCATAGGGATCTACCAATTAGTGCTCACCGATCATGACCTTACCGCCTACCAAAATAAATACGACAATTCTTACTCAAACCTATGACAACATTGGTCGCTACGACCGAAAAAACATGCTTAAAATGCAACAACACATATAATCATTTTAATCGTAACAGCTTACACGATATTCACCATACTTTATTATGATCAACGACAAACTGATACTTTCACAGCCTGTAAACGAAACGGAAAACATACATAAAAATTCACTTCATAGCACAACAACTTGCTGTCCTCAGGGGCTGGTGGGTGGGTCAAAATTGGCTCTTCGTTCTGTCCCGAGCTCACGGGTAGCGAGGAGGTGCAGCTTCGGAGCACAAGAACAAGAGGACGTCTTCAGGTCTTGCGTCTCTTCTTATCCGTCTTCAGGGCGGGCGAGAACCCGCCCCTGCCTGCCCCTGGGGCGGGGCTGGCTACGTCGGTGTCTAGGCCAGCCCACTCTAGGGCGGGAAAAAGCGTGCCCCGGCTACGCCGCTTCGGGCATACCAGCCGAGACGCGCCTCCCGCCAAAAAATGGCTTCCCGGGGGGATCGAGGCACTCCGCCATACGTTCGGGGGGACCGAGTGGTCGCCCCTTTCCATATGGCTGAGATACCCGCCACCCCCTCTCAACACAATCCCCAAAAGGAGGGAAACCGGAAACAGTTCTTCAAGTTTTTGGATGTGGGAGGGAGTGACCCTCCCGGCCGTATTTATTAAAACAAAAAATTAAGACATTAAACGTTTCATGTTATGTACAATTTCATTATCACATTGCGATGTTTGGCTAACCTTAACATATTCTCTAATACAGAGGTTTTCCTAGCCGAACTAGCATCCTACAAAAACATTCTCTAGAAACACTGAAATTGTACATCCTAACGTTTAAGGGCCAACGGCAAGGTCATAACCGGTGTCAAGATCCCTAACCAGACTTACCCCTCCCACTTGGGAGGGGCGACAGCACAGAGGCTTACCTCAAGTGCAACTACTAACAATTTCCCTTGACTTGACGGGGGCACTTAAGACTCGACGCCATTAAAAGGTCGTTCGAAGACTTGTGTGTGGTATCTATAAGGTATCGTGGACCTCCCCTCACCCCACACAACTTACCGCATCTGCCGTCGCAGATGACACTGGCCCCGGGAAATTCCCCAGGAGGGGGCTGTAACCCCTCCTACAAAGGAAGGGGCCTTGACCGCCTTTCCTTTACTTCCGGCGACCCGCCCTTAGACGGGACCGCCTCCCCACTGAGGGGCCAATGGCCACCTCTCCCGAGCGCTCCCATCCGTGTTGGGTGACGCCCACTCATAGGGATCTACCAATTAGTGCTCACCGATCATGACCTTACCGCCACAGGTCCGGATAGTTGACCGGCTATCCGGACCCCCCACAACACTCCTACCTAAAGGTCATGTTTTAAAGATTTTAACCAAGCTAAGAAGTCTCCTATGAGTAACTCATTCCCCACCCTCGACAAATGCACACCATCCCCCAAATACATGCTGTCGTCATTAATACAACTATGCGAGATCGAATGCAATGTCTTGGAACGGAACAACCTACTCACTTTGTTATTCAACTTTCTAACTGAATGATTCAAAGCAGGGATCGAGATAGCGCCCCGCCACACTTTTCGTGGGATCATATGAGACCACGCAATTATGCACCCCGGAACTCTCCTCGCTAACCAACTTACCGTGGAAAGCATAGCCTCCAGGAGAAGTCGTCTACCGGTGGTGACCAAATCATTGCCCCCTAAATGCACTATGACTATGGACGGCGGTGACCTCATCCGCTCTAACAAACCCTCAAAGAATGCTTGAAACTGGTCAATACAGAGACCGCCCCTTCCGTAGAAGGACACTCTGTACCCGTATTCCCCAGGTATGTGAATCATGTCACCTGCTTTGAATACGTCTGCGGCCCGTCTCACGTATGAGTGGCCCACGACCCACACCTCCTTCCTCACAGCCGGTGATGTGCGACCGCTGGCCTGGTGTTGGGTCGCCTGCACAGTTCGCCCTGCCGCGTAGGCTTGCGCAACTGAAAACAAACAAAAGACAAGAAGCGTGAGTACATGATTACAGCTTCACAACAAGTGCAAACGCACGTACCTCTTATAACAATTGGAGGACCAACGCCCCACTCGTTTCACCTGTTCTACATTAAGACCCCTGGCTGTAGCTTCAGTGGCAGCCCCTATTCGAAAGGAATGGGTCCCAAATTCGCCCGGGTCCAAGCCTGCAGCGGCAATGGCCATTGCCAGCACCCGCTGAAACTGAAACCTCGTCAGCGGAGTGGCGTCTGCATGCCTCAACAATGTCCCCCCCCATGATGCCACCCTTCGTGCTAGGTAATCCTCTAAGCACTGTACCGGACACATGGGTGACCCGGGGATCCTGCGAATGATCGTGCAGTCCCCCCTCCCATCTTGGTCGGTCTTGGACCTGAGAAAGGAGACAATCATCGCATCACCCCTGATCTGAACATGTTCCCTGCACAAGCCCCCCGCCACATCCTGTTTGTTCCTTGCAACCAGCTCACTAACTCTCATAGCCCCGTGAAATGCCAGCGTAAATGCAGTCCGGAACAAACAGGTCTCGAAAGGAGACGAGCATGTGTTAGGGAGTGTGGCCAGTAACTGGGACAACCTATCTATACCTATCGGTCGTCTCACGTCTACTCTGCGACCCTCTAGGCGTTGCCACCCACGCAGCGCCTTTTGTACTGTAAAAGACGCTGTCGGGTCCTGGATGCCATGGGCCCTGGCAACAAAGGAAATGGCGGCACGATGCCTTTGGGCCGTAGCCACCGATTTCCCTGCCCTACGTAAAGACATCAGAAAAAGTACTACCCACTCTTCCTGACCCCAAAGTCCCCCTCTCTCTGCCCCTAAAAAGGCTAAATAGGCCTGAAACGCCCCTTCATATGCCTTCCTTGTCCTGGGTGCTAGACTCTCTCCCACGAGGTGACGAAGTTCGGGGCACCGAGAGACCAGAGAGTTTCGGGGAAGGGTGCCGGCTCGGGGTCCGCTGAAGGAAGGAAACCCGAGAAAGCCTGCATGTGAAAACGAGACAGTGCATCAGCAGCCTGATTCATCACCCCTGGGACATGTTTTGCTCTGAATATCACGTTCAGTTGCATACACAGTAAGACAATTTCTTTGAGCAGCCTCAAAATCAATTTACAACGGGATGCATTCTACCACGGTCATATTGTCGGACCAGAACACGACAGAATGATCTCGGAACCCTTCTGGCCAGGTTCTCAGGGCCACCAGAATGGGGAATAGTTCAAGGAAAGCAATATTACTCGTCAGCCCCTTCTCATGCCACCATAGGGGCCACCTTTGTGCAGACCATTTTGTGCCGAAGATGGCGCCAAAGCCTATGCTTCCTGCTGAATCTGTCCATAGCCCAAGCTCTTCGGAGGATACGGCTGGCTTGTTCCAGACGACTCGGCCATTGAAGTCCGCCAAAAATGCTAACCATATCCGCATGTCCTGGCGGACCTCAGCCGATAACCTCGTGCGATGATGACCCTCCTTTAGGCCAACCATCGCTTGGGCAATTGAGCGGGAAAAGGGGCGAGCCATTGGGATCACCCTCAAGGCAAAGTTCAACTTTCCCACTAATTGTTGCAACTGATGCAGTGTAACTTTAGATGCATTTAAACATACTTGGAGGGCTGCCCTGAATTTCAACACTTTGCTAGCTGGTAAACGGAAACACCCCTCCCTTGAGTCCAACTCGATCCCCAAAAACTCGAGGCAAGTCGTGGGACCCATCGTTTTACCCGGTGCCAATGGCACGCCAAAATGACCCATCAACACACAGAATTCAGCTAAAGCCTGGGCACATTCGGGATTTCCGGCGGGGCCAAGGAACAAAAAGTCGTCAAGGTAGTGCATTACATTTCGGAAACCCGTTTTCTTAGTGAACACCCATTGTAGGAAAGTACTGAATTGCTCAAAATAAGCACATGATATAGAGCATCCCATTGGCATACACCTATCCATGTAAAATGACCCCTGGAACCCGAATCCCAGAAGACGCTGATCGTCTGGGTGTACCGGGAGCAACCGGAACGCTGACTCGATATCTGATTTCGCCATCAACGTCCCGGGCCCCAGGCGATTCAAGATGGCTACTGCCTCATCAAACGATGCGTATCGCACCGAACAAACTTCTGGATCGATTGCGTCGTTCACCGAAAGACCATGTGGAGCAGACAGATTATGGATCAAACGAAACTCACCTGGGTCCTTCTTGGGGACCACCCCTAACGGAGAACAAACAAAATCCGGTACCGGGGGTACACTAAACGGGCCGGCGACCCGTCCCCGGCTAACCTCTTTCTGAATTTTCTCTTGCACTACAGATGTATGTTGTAAAACGGAAAGTTGATTTTTGCACATCCCTACACCCTGAAAGTCCCCCACCGGGATGCGGAAACCATGTGTAAAACCGTTCCGCAGCACCCCAGCAGAGGTACGATCCGGGTATTCGCTGAGCCAAGGAATCATTGCCAAGGTATCAATTGGGGTCGGTAAAGGCGCCCCCCGGACTAGCTTAGACCTGTTTGGCGCCTCCCTTACCCCCATTCTCACTCGTTCTGGCTCTGCACGATGACTCAGGATGGGACGACCCACACGTACTACATTCGTGTTTGAATTTACACGATCCCGGAGGCCTGGTACATTTCCCTTTGTTGAAATTAAAGCAGAAACCCTTTCTCCCTGTATTACCTGCGGGCCTCGACTGATCGTCGGTGCCCGTACTTGGTCGAAAGGGCGTCCCCACATTGTGGCGGGAGTAATCAACAACATTGCTCCCAACCAATGGCATTTTTAACATTCCTGATTCCTTCATTTTATCCCATGTTACAGAATCATAACAATCCCAAGTCAAACCCTTGTTATGTTCCTTTTCTTTCCTGAACAGATTGTCATAACAAAACCAATGGTTACCTTGATACGCTGTCGAGTAACCCATAATTCGTGATTGATAAATGGGAAATTCAGGAAGCAACTCGGGCCTACGTTCCCCCAAAATCGATGTAAAAATACCCCACGCATTGCCCCAGTTGCCAATATTCTCATTTACCTTAAAGGCGGCCATTTTTGCGCGCCAAACACTCGGATGCATAAGGTCCTTCTGACTTTTAACATGCTCCACCTCATAATGATCGACAAGCAAGGAGAAAATATTCACGTACTCCCCCGCCCAGATCTTTTCCTTTATAGCTAAAGGCACATGTTGTCCCAGTCTCTCTCTACGAGAGGGTGCTGACTCGTCCCTTGCAATCGGCAATGGCCGCTTACCTGAACCGGACGCAGCTTCTGCCGCTTGCGGCTTGTCTATTCCCGCCAACGGCGCAGTCACTTTAGCTGCATCTCTCTTCTCACGAAGCCCTTTTATCAGCGCCTGTGTCTCGGCAGCCGTGGCGCCATCACTACTATCCCCCAGCCATGCTGCTAGCTGTGCTGCCAGCTCGGGGGGCATGTCTTCCTTGGATGTCGGGGTGACGACAACGGGGATTGGATTCCCCTCCATCGGTACTGGGGTCGGCGCCTCGAGCGGGGCAGAGGGAACCGGGACGTCTCCACCGGCTGGAACCCTTCTCGGCCTCTTAGGTCTCCCTCCAGCCGGCGCAGGGCCCGAACCCTCCTCCCCGTCTCGCTCCGCCAACCGTTTCTTTATGTCGGACACCTCTTTGCAAAGGGCCCGCACCATCTGGTCGGTCGTCATTCTCTTTGCGCCTTTCTTGGGCATCTCTCCGACGAAGTATCTAGAAGACAAAGAAAAAGATCAAAACGCTCAAAATTGGCTCTTCGTTCTGTCCCGAGCTCACGGGTAGCGAGGAGGTGCAGCTTCGGAGCACAAGAACAAGAGGACGTCTTCAGGTCTTGCGTCTCTTTTTATCCGTCTTCAGGGCGGGCGAGAACCCGCCCCTGCCTGCCCCTGGGGCGGGGCTGGCTACGTCGGTGTCTAGGCCAGCCCACTCTAGGGCGGGAAAAAGCGCGCCCCGGCTACGCCGCTTCGGGCATACCAGCCGAGACGCGCCTCCCGCCAAAAAATGGCTTCCCGGGGGGATCGAGGCACTCCGCCATACGTTCGGGGGGACCGAGTGGTCGCCCCTTTCCATTATCCCCCTGTTGCTCTCTGGAACTCATGGTTTTGGCTTTTTCCTTGTCTTTATCTCTTTCTAGGCCCCTTCTGTTACCTCTGTCATCCTTCTTCCCCTTCTCTTTCTCTTTCTTCTTAGCTTTTGCTCTTTCTTTCCCTCCATCTTGTTCTTGTTCCTTGTTTTTTGGGTCTTTGGCTTTGGTGCCTCTAGTTTCTCGTCTTTGCGGCATTAGTTTCAGGGCATGGTCATTATCCACTTGTTGTACTGTCTCGTTAAGTTCGTTAGGTTCAGGCTCCTCATTCCATTGTGCTCCCAGGGTGTTTGGTCGAAAGATAGATAGATCAGCGACCGAGCTTTGATCAAGTAATTCACATAGCTCCTTTTGAACGCTCTCTTGAAGATTCTCAATCCTTTCTGTGTCCGTTTCGTTCATCTTCCCTATCTCTTCTTGTCTTGCAGTCTGCTCGTTGTTCCTGCTTTCGTCACTTTGCTTGGTTGGTTTTATCTGGGTTGCATATGGAAAGGTTGATTCCTGCCCTGATTTTGTCAGTTTTACCAGTTTTGATATGTTTGAAATATTCCAAATATTCAAAATTATATGTCGATCAGGACCTTTCACTTGGCAGTTCACTTGGCAGACACATAGAGGACACAGAAGATTAGATCTGCTTGTACCACCTTTAGGGTCTTGTTTATTTCGTTTTGTTTGTTGCTGCTGCCTGCCGCCTTGTGGATCCTTGGCCGCTCCCTGGGTCACTATGACTGTTACTGTTGCCTCTATGGTTCTCTTAGCGCGTGGTAGATCGAATTTAATCTTAGTCCCACCCAGCCGCTTTCGTGCAGCAATGTTTAGATGCCTATAATGGTGTTCTTGGAATTTCCATTGAGGCTCTCCTCGCATTATAGAGTAAGAGAAAAATAATGTGGATATGGGACTTTAAGAGCAAAGTCAGTTTAAAAAAAAAGTTTTTTCTAAGTTTCCTGAGCACAAATAGCCACTGTCAGCCTCCAACCAAGTGATTGGCAGACGAGACCGGGACAGCGATCACACCCCTTCCGGGCTCCCGGGTGGCCTGAGCAGAGCAGCAGAGCAGAGGTAAAAGTATTTTTTTTTAGCGTTTTTACATATCTTTACTATGTGTTTGTTGTTTGTAGCTCGGTGTTTACTCAAATTGTTTAATTCTGCCTGACACGGCGCTGAGCTCAAAGCCCCAGGTCCCCCCCTCTCGTGCTACCAGCTGCCAGTGCTAATGTTTTTGACGAGAGGCCGGGATATACCCCGCTATCACAGCCGTTAGAGATCCTTCATAGAAATCCACAAGAGTGTTGCCTCCACCCCGCGCCCGCTCCTCATCTTTCAACTTCAGTCGCGTCGACCCATAGAACAGCGTACTTGCAGTTGCTGATCAGTTAACAAGTAATTGACAAGAGAAAAACGCAAAATAGCGTGGAGAGAGTGGGGGCAAAAAGGCAATCGATGATGTCTACAAGTTTGTAGCCTCCTGTCTTTGATAGGATGCTGATGGTTTTACTGGCAACTGCGACAGTCCAATTACCCAGACGATAACCAGATAGATAAGTATCAGCCTCTTGAGCAGGTGCCAAGGAATCTTGAAAAATCCCCCAAAAAAGGCTCAATTACTTAGTGTCAGTATTAATTATCAACGACAATCGGAGCTTCAGATCTGGGAAGTTGAGTGAGTTTTTTTTTCAGGTTTCTGTACCTCCACACAGCCACATAGCTCCACACAGCTTCACACTATAGCTGCGGTCGACTACCAATGGATGAGCTTTCCTTTTTTATAGCAATGTTTCCCCTCCGTTAGTTTTACAACCAAGTCATCCGCTACTCCGTGCTCGAGGAAAAAACTGGTCCAGTCTGCTCCGACTGACTTCACTTAATTCACTTCATTTCACTTCAGTTCTCCCTTGATTCTCCCTATGCTCTCACGCAAAGCTTCCAGGGGTAGAGAGAGCTCAGTCAGCGACCGTTCCTACTGACGCCATCTTGCCTCCATTTCCTGTCTTCCTTGGAAGTTATGATAAACTTGTTCAGAATCTATAGTCTGTCTTCCAAACATTAAAACCCATGTCAGTGTGTAAAAATCAGATGGATAAAAACCACAATTCATATTGAATCCATATCATTTACAGTCTCCTGAGCATGAGTATGTATGATTCATAATGTGCTGATAAATAAATATTTTATAAAAGAATAATTGCAATGACCAACCAGAATACTGTGCGAGTTAATATTAATGATGCATGTGCAAAACAAACATTGCAGGTACTGTGCAAATTTCGCAGTAAAGTGCAAGTATGAAATGTGCAAATTATGCAATAGTTTGTAAACAGAGGGATAATGTGCAAATTCACAAAATGTAAACCTCAGTCCCTAAAAATCATAAAAGGACTTATCACAGTAAACTTCAAGATACTCTGCATGAATGTATTGAAGGTAATAAATAAAATAGCAGCAACATTTGAATATCCAAATATTTCAAAAGACTCAGGATACTAATAAGTAAAGAACCACAGCATAATGGGGATATATATTTCACTCATACAAAACCATTGAAATTCTTCTGTTATAGTTAGTTGTACTAACTGTAACTCTTGCTCCCGCATTCCACTGGTGATGATGTCACATATCGCATCATTCATGACATGGTCATTGACATTACTGATGACATCACTGATGACATCACTGGTGACATCATCCAGTGAATGTGGTTTGGTTCCATATGTCAATTTGTATTATATATATATCAATCTGCATTGAAGAATGAGTGAATGTATAAGTGTCTGGATGGAGGATTTAGTAGCAGTGTGATTGACTGTTTACTTGAATAATGTATATTGCCTCATTAAATATATTGGATAGAGACTAAACTGTGTGAATATCTGTATTACTTTGTCAATTGTTCTGTAAACTGCTGCACCAGTTGGTTACTACCTATGTGAAAGTCTAAATTAGTTATTGATTAGTTAACTGAGTATTTGTATGGGAGAGTGAATGTGTGTGTGGTTCGGTGGGATGCGTGTGACTTCCCAAAGATGTGTGAATAGTTGATTCAGTAGGTTTATGACGTTAAGACTACATGTTATAACAATTGTTTGGGCGAGTTAATATTGTTATGGGTGTGGTAATGAGCAAATATATCTCTCAATGCTGCATGTACAATAAACTACAAAAATAAAAGCCACTGTGTGTGACATTTGTTGTATATAAATAAGTATTCATATAACTAAGTGACTGTATGGATAACTGTATACTTGTAATAGTGATTTTATAACACTAACTATGAGTTACTATCTAAGTGCTGTTTGTATAAGTGTTAGGGGTAGTGTTGTAGGGTTTAGGGTAGTGTCGTGGTGTTTGTGTACTGAACGGGTTGTGCTGGCGATAGATTTAGTGTTTAAGGCAGTCCTTTGGTCTATGTGTAGAGTAGAGGGTCTTGTTGGTGGTAGATTTAGCGTTTAGGGTAGTACACTGGTGTTTGTGTAGTGTAGGGGGTCGTGCTGAGGGTAGTGTTTTAAGGTTTAGAATAGTGCAGTGGTGCTCGTCTACTGTAGGGGATAGTGTTTTAGGATGTAAAGAAGTGCAGTGGTGTTTATGTACTATAGAAGTTCATGCTGGGAGTAGTGTTTTAAGGTTTAGGGTAGTGCAGTAGTGTTTGCGAAGTGTAGGAGTTGTGCTGGGGGTATGTATTAACATTACACTATGAACACCCAAAGCACAATTATCACTACTAACCATCAAAAAATCCTAGGTGAAGTTATCAGCAGAATGCTACTAAAATGTTTATCAATATTAAATGCTTCTAATTAAGTTTGCTTCAAATCATTACATGCAGTGTCCCACAAATGATAATACTACAACAGTAAGTCTCCCCAACATACATTTAAAGTGGATAAACATGTTTCATGTGACAGACCCATAGGCCAATGCTGCAGCTTCCAGTTGCTTCAACACCCTCCACATACTCACCAAGATCTTCAAATAGACCCACCCCCCGAATTAAGGAAGACCATCATCCAAGCACTCATCACCAGCAGGCTGGACTACGGGAACGCCCTCTGTACCAGAATCTACAAATTTCTACTCCAAAAACATCAGACTGTCCAGAACACCGCAGCCAGACTCATCCTCAGCATCCCACAACAAGACCACATTACCCAGCATAAACGAGCGCTCTACTTGCTCCCCGTCGAAAAAATGAGAGACCTTCAAGCTGCTCACACACACCTATAAAGCCCTCCACAACACCGGACTCTAATAACTCAATCTCCTTCTACACCCCCAAAAGAAACCTCCACTCCGCTGACCAGGCCTTGGCTGAAATTCTCTGTATCTACACAACCAGACAGGAGGCACACCCTTCTCCTACATCATGGCCAATACCTGAAATGAACACCCCCTCAGCATCAGATGAACCCCCACACTGAAAGCATTCAGGAAGACCCATAAGACCAGGCTTTTCGAATCACCAAAGCTGCACAAATCCCCCTCACATACTCCCCCAGTGCCTGTAAACTCTCACAGGTGAGTACTGCGCTCTATACATCCCTCTATGACTAATTGATAACCACCACAGTGTGGGTTTGAGTGTTATCAACAGGCCCTGCCATTCGTTTGGCTGTCTGTAACTCTTAAAGGTAGTGAAATGAGCAGTACTACCTTCATTAATATACACAGAATCTCTGAGATTGGCTTGGTTTGGCTTCACCTCTGAGAGCTACTTTCAGGGTGCTGGTAAGCTACCAGTAGCTCCCGAGCTACTAGTTGGAGACCCCTGGAATGTATAGAGAGTGGGGAATTGTAGTCCTGAAGCACAAATGTGAGGGTTGTTACACAACTACATGCATAATACATAGCCCTTTGAATCACTCCATTCCCTAAATCCTGGCTCACTGCATGAGTACATGCTTACTGACTGAATGATTACATTAATATAAGTAAAGACACTGGGTGAATTCTTAATTGGTTGATTGTTACTTTAGTGAATGAATTACTACATGGTGCTGAAAAACTAATTTTGAAAATGCAACAGCAGTCACACTGTGTTTGCTGGAGTATATAGATAGTGACTGGGGAATTGTAGGCCTAAAGCACAAGTGTGAAGCTGGCTATACCACTACATGCATAATGCATACTAGTTTGAAGCAGTGCATACCCTAAAGCCTGGCTTACAGCAAGAGTGTATGTACTTATGTAACTGCAAACCCATCAACAAACCAAATCATTCGATCTCAATTTTGCCAAATGGACACTGATTAATAGTGTGATTCTAGACAAATACCAGTAACCCTTGCAGTGTATAAAATAAGATTAAAAATATTAGATAAACAAATGTATTAAAACTCGCAGTAATGGAATTAAATAAATTATTAGTCGGATATAAATTAGAATACTCAAAGTTTAATAGAGAGTATCTCTGGCACGGGATACAAGGAAAATAGGGGTTTAGGGTAAGGAAGAATAATAAAAAACGTTTTACAAAAAAAGGAAAGTTACTACAATGATAATTCGAAGAATAAAAAAGGGAAATGAATGTTAATACTCGTATGAAAAAAATAACCTATAGAAATGCTGTAAGAAGAAAAACAAATTTAAATAAAGCATTTTAGAAATTATAAGAAAGTTAAAAAGTATGGAAAGAGGCACGTTTACATAAACACGTGACGCACTAAAACAGATGAAATGAGAACACCTTTCAACTGAAAACGTGACTTAAAAGTGGGAGGAGCAATACATTGATCCCATAGAGCACAGCTTTCCAAACCTTTCATGTTGGTGACACACCTTTTTGTGAAAAAAAGTTCAGGGACACGGTAACGCGAGGAAGCGCAGAGAGTGAGCCCGAACCACCTATGGTGGGTTCGGGCCCCACACACAACCCCACACACACCACCCCACCCCACAGACACACAACCCCACAGACACACACCCACCCCATACGCACACACCCACCCCACATGCACACACAACCCCCTCACACACCCCACACACACCACACCCTAGCACTCGGATTACTATATTCTCTATGGTCGTTATGCTCCAGGTGAAATATATTTCCCTTTTAGGTCTGCCAGAGTCTACCAATATGTGGGAGGTTGAAACGTGTTGAAAATATCCTACTGGACTTGTTTGGAAGGAATTTCTCCGTTATTTTCATTAATGAAAAAGTCCACAGAATGTTAGCACAAACTCCTGTGCCAAGGTAAAGCAACAACTAATACTTGCGGACTGCCGCTTGAATTAAAGAGATAAAGATGTCACCCTGCATATGACCAGAGAAAATGGAGCACTGACGCCTCAAGATCTGAACATCTCCATGTAACCAGATTTTACATTGGTAATCAAGGAGTCTAAGAAAATATTTCCACCTGTCAAAAACAAACTACAATAGCAGGTAAAATATGCTAAGCCTAGTGTCGCTGCAGTGGAGAAAGCTTTTTGCTGCTCTTTTTTGGTACTGTTCTGATCTTGATTCAGCTGACCGCATGTTGATGAATGAGTAATTAGATTAGACAGACCCATCTCTGAAATGATGTAATTGTTACATTTTGGTCGATTTGACAAAAGCCTCGGGCGATGAAAAGGTACCGCACAACTTGAAGACATATGTCCCACCAGGGGATTTGTTTAAAATGAGAGAGTTAAGCAAAATAAATGCCTGCATATCACCTTCACCTTGAACAAGAGAAAACAAATACAATTACCTTTGTTTAATGTTGCTGCATGCTCGATTTTCAAGGGAAAGAGCTATTCAGTATCTGCGACTTTCGGAAAAGTACAATTGGATTTTTTTTACAATAGTTGGGGCTTATTTACGACTGCTTGTGGTGCTAAAAATACACCAAGGCACACGGATTACCCCCATTAAAGGCACGCTTGTTGGAAACTCACTGCAGTCACCACTGATTAACTAAATGGTCTGGTAATTCTCCTATATTGCTGTGCATTTAAAATACATTTCAAAGGCGAAAAGTAGTGTCCTTTCATATTCTACGCAGAAGTTTAGGCTGGCTCTGCCCAAAAAAATGTGGCTGATTGAAGGTGGGAAGGCAAAACAGATCATTGTTCGAGTGGACAAGCGTTACATCACCTACAGCACTCTGCCAAAGAAACTCCAGAGAGCAGAGCAATCTTCGTTCTATTCAGCTTCAGAGCTGTCCACCTGTGGATATTCCTGCATCCGAAAGGGCTTCAAGCACCACCCCCCTCCCTCCCCTGTCTTCGTGTGTGGCATGCCGGGCCCGCTTACAGCTGCACCCGAGTACTTCACAGGTCGTTAAAGACCTGTGCACGTTAATAGGGCTTTGTTATTGTTTCACCCCTTCTAAGAGCCCCTGCAGCCCGGCTCTGCTGATTGCTGGCAGATGTCAGATCGCATCTTGCGACACACCTACATATGGGGCGCGACACAGTAATGTGTCGCGCCACACAGTTTGGAAAGCTGTGCCATAGAGTGTTAAGTAACCAAAAAGTATATAAACCACACCCGTGGGTAAATTAGTTTTGTTTTAGAGAATTAATACGGGCGAAGAAAATACGAGCAAGGTAATGATTTGGGGCTGCGGAAGCATCTTGAGAATATCTTTCATTTCCTCAGAGGGAACATATTGTTAATGTATATATAAAAATGCATTAAACATTATCTTCTTTCTAGAGGAGTTGGATGAATTTCAACGGAGGAAGGAAAAAATATCGAAGAGAGGTAAATTATCTGACTGAGTATATGTTTGATATTTTTAAAAAAGAAAGCTAAAATATTTAAATGATTAAAGAATGTGGAATGATTAAGTTTAAATATAATATAATAACAATTTGAAGAAGCAACCATTACAAGAAATATAAGTTACTTAACAAATTACTACGTGCAAAGTAATCATTTGGAGCGAAACCATCATCTTGAATGTATCTTTCATTTCCACAGAGGGATCATATTGTTAATGTATATTTTAATTTATATATAACTTTACGGTCCTGAATAATTGAAAAATGTAGTATAAATAAAGTATCGACGAAAAAATAAATACTTTGGAATAAAGAGAATACTCTTTATCTTCTAGAGTGAAAAGGGGCTAAAAGTATTTTTATTGAGTAGTGCTTTCTCCTATTTTCACTCGTGAAGAACATGAGGATTATCTTCGCGAACACTTTTTTTGAAAAAAATAATATAATTGTGGCTTCAAATGTTAATAATTCTTTACATTTTTAAAAATGATTGTTAAATGTAATATTGAAATGAAATGTACATAAAAAAGAAATATGAAGGAGTGAGGGAGTGTTTGTCGTAGCACTTCTATTCTACTTTATCTGAAAGTAAAAAAGCCCAAACATTTAAATAAAATGATGAGGCAACACTTATATAATGTAAACATAAGGAATGAGTGCTTATGATAAAATAAAATAAACGTGGTCCAACACGTGAAACCAATAATTGAAAAAAAGATTTTGCATTTCACCCATGTGATGAAAATAAGACTCAATAAAAATATTTTGAAAACTCGTGCATTTTGTTTCAAGGATGGTTTGAAGAATTATACATTTAATGGAAGGACAAAGTACTCCACGCTAAAGGAGAAAATTCAGCACAATTATGATAAAATAGAAAATAGAATAATATTTTTAAATACCTTCACAGTCAACAAACACGTAAGCACAGTAGACAGTTTAAATTAAAAACACCCTAAAAACAACTGGGGGCATATTATAAAGGAGGGTTTGAAATGCATTGTAAAATAAAGTGCATCTCAAAATGGCTATATACATGCTGAGGGTATCGTAATGTCACATAGAAAAAACAAGCTAATCAACATTAAGATCAGGAAGGTAGAGTTAAACACACAACAGCCAATCAAATGTTTTTCAAAATCTGCGCAAGGAAACGGATTGGTCGGTAATACGTCTTCTTCACAACCAATGAAAAAGATGAGCAGAAAGTTTCTATTTTTAACATACGAGCAAATCAGATGACCTTGCAAGTACACACAGCGAGAGGCAATTGGTACCCCTATACTAACATGCACTTACCCTACAGATGCACCCCCCTGGACTTAGAATAGTAATTGTTACCGCTACACTAACCTGCACTTACCCTACAGATGCACCCTGCTCTCTCTTTCAAAATCCAAACCAGATTTACAACACCCTTGCACCACGTTTGATTGACTTTTCCCTTCTTAAAAATAATGTGGGGAGCCGGCGAGGGAGTGGAGACATTCCACTCCTTCCCTGAAAGTTTGGGGGTGATTGGTGAAGCGGGGGCCGAGAAAAAAAGGGGGCCCCCAAAATGCGTTTTCCCCATGCAATTTCCCATAGGACCTTTAGCCACAGCTACAGCTCGAACGGCTAAACGGAATTACGCCAAATTTGGCAGAGATGTAGTCCTCAGTTCCGACTTGTGCCTTTTCCATATCTGGTGTCAATCTGTTCAGTAGATTCTTTGAAAATTACATTTAAAGACATTTATATATCTATGGGCGCGGAGGATCCACAGATTGTGCGAGGATTGGCCTCGTAGGATAAGCACACCGTCCTGATCACGCACTCAATCCTAATTGGCTGTGAAGAGGTTGTAAACATTCAAAATCAGGAACTGTTGGCAGCCATTATGTGCCTAGGTAGAAGCGAGGCTGAGGAAGCTAGTGAAATATGTGTGCAAAATGTGAAAAGGGGGCAGGGTAGACACACCCTGACCCCCTAGGCCTGCTCAGGGGGTCCCATAAGGACCCGTAGGGCCAAAAAAGTAAGATAGTATTTTTCTTTTTTTTAAAAAGTGGCGGAATGCACGTAAGATCCGCGCATTTCATCGCCCAAAAAAAGTAGCATGTATTTTTGAGATATACATCAAGCTTATGTGTTTAGATCATGGGTGGCTCTAAAAAGAGCCCTTGTGTTTACTGAGAGATTTTAGTACCTACAAGTAAGTACTGATGCAGAGTCTAAAGTTCAAGAGGAAGACTCTGTTTACCTCATCTGTAAAATGTACACCACCTGTCCTATAAATGCCATGCATATTGCAACGCAGATTGCTGTGGTACATGGCCCCCATTCTATAGTCTCTGAGAAAAGCAGAAAAAGATTCATTCACATGTTTTCAAGCTTTCTCAGTCTATGAACAAAATTGATTGGACCAGTTCCATTTTTGCCTTTGGCATATGTTACAATATACAAAGGCATTTTCGGGGAAAGTGACATCAATTCTCCAAAGGTGTCCTTCATAAGCATTTCCAGACCTACCCAGTCAAAGTGCCTAGGTCATTGCCACCACAGTGCACAATTATGAGGTCAGGGTGTAAAAAGGATTTCACCAATGGCATCAATTGGTACCACTTTAATTTCCTATGTCCAATCCATTTAATGTCTACATTTGGTAAAGCTAGGTCTTTGTGAATTCCTTTCTGTTCTGCATACTTTTGGCTCCAGAAAATATAGCTGTGTCCCACAATCCACACTCTAAGCATGTTGAAGGGAGGTCTGGATGCACTCAGATGGTCTCTGTAAATGAAGTGCCATTTTAAAAAGTAGTATTTTTATAAAATGGTGGATAAGATGCAGTTGAGAAAAAAGAAGAAAAATGATTGGTTGTTTGACAATATTCTACATTGAAAACTAGGGTGCAGGTTTCTGTTTTTTGAATGCCTTATTCTTATTGGTTAACAAAAATTGATAGAAAGGAACATTACATAAGATAAGCTGGTATATTGAGAAGTCAGGCACACTTGCTGTTTTGATTAGTAACATTGTGTGATTAATTTTTGACCTTTGTGCTCAGTTAACTGTTTCATGAAGTGTTTCTATGGTAACAGCCAGAACGCAGAATGGGGGTAGGGTTAAAATGTATGCCATTTGGAAAGGATTGAAATGTCTAACCAATAGAAATATGTGTTTGGTTTTGTATTAGAGAAATGTGTTTGTTCTGCTAAAGTGAAGGGAATGTTTTTTTTTTCTAGAATTTTATTGTGAGTATGTGTGCATTTAGAAAGCATTCTGAGATAAGCATTTGTTTATTTTATGTGTTTGCACACATATAACTATGATGTTCTCTTGTTTTGGTAGAATTAGAAACCAGTTATTTTTTATTTATTTGCAAACATGACTGAAGTTTGTACATTAAAATGTAAGACTCATTCTGGACTACGAAATGTGTTTTGGTAAAAAAGAAGGGATAGTGTTGTTTGTCTAGAATCACAGAGGGGTATATTATCAAGAACGGTGATAAAATTATTGTTGCTTTAGTGGCAGGAAACTGTTGCTAAAGCAGTGATAATGGGGTTGATAGTATGCCCTTGTGAATTCCTATAGCAGACTAGGTTGTGGTTAAGTATGGGCGTATTTTGCGAATCAGAGGTTCGCGAAGTTGCGCGAAATCGCAAAAAAAATCTGCTGATTTCCCCGCGAAATCGCGGATTTATTTGTGATTTTGCACCACCGCTAGTGTGTGTGGGGGGGAAACGGGGGGCTTCTATGCGAGTTCCCATGCCTCTTGTGTGTATTAAAGCACAGGCGCCGATCAGAGCAGCAGATGAGGAGAAAGAAGCTTGTGGTCACAGGAACTGCAGGGGGATAGAGCTTGTGAAAGTCAAGGATCCAAAGGCCTCCATCAAGCATCATAGCTAATTTTCAACTGTAGATATGGGGAGAACACACACCTACCCAGACTCACAAAGCGCACATTTTTTTGGGCTGATTAACTTTGCCATCTCTCTGAAGGGCGCCGGATTCCCTTGAGTGAGCTGTCCATCATAGTGGCTAAAGGGCGGGAAGACGGTGCACACCACTAGTGTGTATGTGGGGGGGCAAACGGGCGGGCTTCTATGCAAGTTCACATGCCTCTTGTGTGTATAAAAGGACAGGCACCGATCAGAGCAGCAGATCCAGGGAGAAAGAAGCTCGTGGTCACAGGAACTGCACAGTGACAGAGCTCGTGAAAGTCAAGGATGCAAAGGCCTCCATCAAGCATCATAGCAAATTTTCGACTGTAGATATGGGGAGAACACACACCTGCCCAGCCTCGACAAAGCTCACATTTTTTTGGGGCTGATTAACTTTGTTATCAAGCTGAAGGGCGCCGGGGTCCCTCGAGTGAGCTGTCCATCATAGTGGCTAAAGGGCGGGAAGACGGTGCATACCACTAGTGTGTGTGAGGGGGGGAAATGGCCGGGCTTCTATGCGAGTTCACATGCCTCTTGTGTGTATAAAAGGACATGCACCGATCAGAGCAGCTGATCCGGGGACAAGGAAGCTCGTGGTCACAGGAACTGCACGGAGATAGAGCTCATGAACGTCAAGGATGCAAAGGCCTCCATCAAGCATCATAGCTAATTTTCGACTGTAGATATGGGGAGAACACACACCTGCCCAGCCTGGACAAACGCATATTTTTTGGGGGCTGATTAACTTTGCGATCACACTGAAGGGCGCCGGGGTCCCTCGAGTGAGCTGTCCATCATAGTGGCTAAAGGGCGGGAAGACGGTGCACACCGCTAGTGTGTGGGGGGCCCAAACAGGCGGGGCTTCTATGTGAGTTCACTTGCCTCTTGTGTGTATAAAAGGTCAGTTACCCCGATCAGAGCAGCAGATCCAGGGAGAAAGAAGCTCGTGGTCACAGGAACTGGGTCACAGGAACTGCACGGGGATAGAGCTCGTGAAAGTCAAGGATGCAAAGGCCTCCATCAAGCATAATAGCTCGTTTTTGACTGTAGATATGGGGAGAACACACACCTGCCCAGCCTCGAAAAAACGCAAATAGTTTTTGGGCTGATTAAGGAGTTACTGAATTTGACCTTCAACTCAGGCACCTGCTTTATCTATATCTGTAAGTGCTTCCTGCAGGAGCCTCGTTGTCTACTTGTAACTATTCTCTAAACCTGCTTCGAGGGTCAGAGAAGGGTCAGAGAATAGTTCCAAGTAGGCAAGGAGGCGCCGCTCAGGAAGCACTTACAGGGTACAGCAGGTGCCCAAGTTGAAGTAAATTTCTTTGTAACCATTTTGTAAATTGTTACAAAGAAATTAGCTTTAACTTGGGCACTCGCCGTAACCCTGTAAGTGCTTCCTGAGCAAAATTTGTGCCGCTCGTCCATTTTTGAGCTCTCTCTCTCTCTCTCCCCGTACACGTCGCGGGGAACGACACATTTCTAGGGCAGTGATATGTAAAATGATCTTCCAGCTCCGGGTAACTGCATTGTCTAGAGTTTTTTATTAATGTTGGGAGGGTGGGCTTGATAATACGTCCTTGTAAATTCCCATAGAAGCCTATGTTCTTCTGTTAACATAGGCGTCTATGAGAAATAACAAGGCCATATTATGAAGCTCATTATCGCCGTTTTATCAGCAGTTTCCAGCCAATAAAACAGCGATAATTTTAACACCGGTCCTTGATAATATGCACCTAAGTTTACTGGTAAAAAAAAGAGCAATGGGCCATATTATCAACAAAAGGGGATACATTATTGTCGATTTTATTGGCAGGAAACTGCCGATAAAGCGGCGATAATGGGCTTGATAATATGCCCTTGTGAATAACCATAGCAGCCCAGGTTAACATCAGAACTTGGGCTGCTCTGGAAATTTACAAGGGCCTGTGGTTTTTTATTAAAGTTGGGAGGGTGGGCTTGATATTACGTCCTTGTTAATTGCCATGAAAGCCTATGTTCTGGTGTTAACATGGGCTTCTATGGGAGATAACAAGGCCATATTATCATGGTCATTATCGCCGTTTTATCGGCAGTTTCTTGCCTATAAAACAGCGATAATTGTAACACCGGTCTTTGATAATATGCATCTAAGTTTACTAGTCAAAAAAAAGAACAATGAGCCATATTATCCACAAAAGGCGATACATTTTTGTCGTTTTTATCGGCAGGAAACTGCCGATAAAGCGGCAATAATTACCTTGCATAACTGGGTCAGGGACTGCGCTGTGGACTTCGCGCACCCCTTGTCGCCACCGGATTCCCTGGACTGCCGCCGCCAGAGCGCCCCACGCTGAGTGTTCCCTCCCCCTCTGATGGGCAGGTCACGAGGGCGGGGACGGGCGTGGCTAAAACCCCGGGCTGCTCTGTGGTTGGCGGGGCAGCTCCTCTGTCCCTCCCCCCCTGGCAATTTCTTTCAGCCGGGCGAATCCCGCCCCAGCTCTCTGAATCTGCACAGATCTCCCGAGGCTCTGCCGGGAGCAACAACGCTGCCTAGGCGTGGCGCAACTTCGTTTTAATACTGCTTAAAGACTTTTTTAATTACCTTGCATAACTGGGTCAGGGACTGCGCTGTGGACTTCGCGCACCCCTTGTCGCCACCGGATTCCCTGGACTGCCGCCGCCAGAGCGCCCCACGCTGAGCGTTCCCTCCCCCTCTGATGGGCGGGTCACGAGGGCGGGGACGGGCGTGGCTACCACCCCGGGCTGCTCTGTGGTTGGCGGGGCAGCTCCTCTGTCCCTCCCCCCCTGGCAGTTTCTTTCTGCCGGGTGAGTCCCGCCCCAGCTCTCTGAATCTGCACAGATCTCCCGAGGCTCTGCCGGGAGCAACAACGCTGCCTAGGCATGGCGCAACTTCGTTTTAATACTGCTTAAAGACTTTTTTAATTACCTTGCATAACTGGGTCAGGGACTCCGCTGTGGACTTTGCGCACCCCTTGTCGCCACCGGATTCCCTGGACTGCCGCCGCCAGAGCGCCCCACGCTGAGCGTTCCCTCCCCCTCTGACGGGCAGGTCACGAGGGCGGGGACGGGCATGGCTACCACCCCGGGCTGCTCTGTGGTTGGCGGGGCAGCTCCTCTGTCCCTCCACCCCCTGCCACGCCCCTACTACTTCCGGCTGCCTACTTTATGGCACCTCTACCCCGGCTGCGCAGCGGACGAGCGCAGCGGGCGCGACGAAGGCGCGCCGAAGTTGCGCCTAAGTTAAGCCCATCTGCGCCCGTCCGCGATGGGCCGTGACCAGGGGCCACACTCCCTGCCTCCTCATTGGCATACACACCTGCACAACTTCTCTCCTGCACTGCTGATGTGTCTTTACCCCATTCTCTCACACAGCACCTTATCTCTTTAGGTATCTATGTCCCTCACTCAGACTGTGTTACCTCTCCGCGGCCCACGCTCTCCTTGCCCACTCAGGACACCAGACATTCTCCCACTACACCTTCACCTCCACACATTGCCTCTGCCTGCCTTCTCAACACTCGCTCAGCAGGCAAGCATCAATTAGAACTGTTCAACCTCCTTACCACAGATTCCCCTGATATTCTGTTTTTAACGGAAACATGGTTCTCTGCGTCTTCTCTCCCTGACATTCTAGCCATCCTCCCCGATTCTTATTATGCCCTTCGGGCCGACCGCCCCGACGGCAAGACCGGGGGGGGGAGTAGCCATGATTGCTAAAACCAGTCTCCAATTCCAACCTCTCTCCCAACCCTCTATAGCCGGGGTGGATTTTCTGGTTACCCGCTCCACTAATCTTTCCACACCTCTCACTGTCGTCCTTGTCTATCGCCCCCCCCCCTGAGTATGCCTTTGTTTGTGGCCTCCCTGCAGGAACTCCTTGCTACGCTCGTAGTTAATAACTCTTCTGTTCTCCTGCTAGGCGACTTTAATTATTGGCCTGGTAACCCCAGGGAGGACTTGGCGTCCAAGGACTTCACAGCCACTCTCTGATGTCTTAACCTCAAGTCTCATGTATCGACTCCTACCCATAATCTTGGTCACATCTTGGACCAAGTTTGGTCATCCCAGGACATAGTTTCCCTCCCCAGCATCCTTCCCTGCACCTGGTCCGACCATTCCCTTATTTTCTTTACTATTAACCTTGGATCCCCTCACAAATCCCCTCATCCCAAGAATGTTTTTACACGCAGCTGGAATCGCGCTGACCTGCTCTCCCTCTCTCATTCCCTTGCCTCTTCCTCACCTGATCTCAATGGCATTCCCCTTGACTTACAGGCCGCTGCAGTTAGCAACTGGTTATCTTCCGCCTGTGATCTAGTAGCCACCCTCAAGCTAGTAAAATCCATTCGTCCACACGAGGCACACCGCTGGTTTAACTCTGAGCTTAAGGTCCTTAAACTGGAACTTAGACGCTCTGAGCGCCTCTGGCGCCACAGCTACTGCCCCGACCTCAAGGCCAAATATAAATCTCTCCTTCAAGAGTACAAGAAAGCCATTCTTGTGGCCAAGACCAAGTACTTCTCCGAGCAGGTAACCTTATCTGCTAACAAACCTAAAGAGATCTTCTCCTTGGTTAATAACTTGGCCACCTCTGATCGTGCTTGCCCCAACTTTATTCCTTCCCAAGCCCTCTGCTCCTCTTTAAACAACTTCTTCATTGAGAAGATCGTTAAAATTAAATCCAACATTTCTATCACTCCTTTCACTCCTCTCCATTCTGCTCCCTCTATGTTTAATTCTTCCTTTTCTTCCTTCCCGCCCCTCTCCTTGGACTCTTTTTTAGTTCTGCTCACTAAAATCAAGTCTGGCTCCCCTACCAACAGTGCCCCCGCTTGCATTCTGAAAACTCTCTTTTCCTCTTGCCCTGCCACTCCTCTCTCCCTCCTTAATGCTTCTCTTTCTATTGGATCGGTTCCTTCTTCATTCAAGTCTGCTATTGTCTCCCCCATTCTCAAAAAACCTGGTCTTGACTCCTCCCTCCCTTCTAATTTAAGACCTATCTCTCTCCTTCCCTATCTTGCTAAAATTCTTGAATGCTATGTCACTTCCTGTCTCTCTTCTTATATCGAGCAGAACCATCTTCTTGCTTCCCATCAAGCAGGTTTCCGTTCGGGCCACTCGACCGAATCTGTGGTGCTCGCCGTTCTCGACGAGCTAAAAGCTAAGGCTGACACCAACTCTCCCCAAGCTTTGGTCCTCCTCGATCTGTCCGCTGCGTTTGACACGGTCGACCATAACATTCTTTTGGACCGTGTCAGCGCAGCGGGCATTCGAGGCCCTGCCCTCTCCTGGATTACGTCCTTCTTACCAGGACGTTCACAAGCTGTCCACCTCCCCGGCTTTTCTGCTCCTCCCCTCCCGGTGCCCTGTGGGGTCCCCCAAGGCTCCTCCCTCTCTCCTCTTCTCTTCAACCTTTACATTCACCCCCTTATTTCTTCCCTCCTTGAGCTGGGGGTCTCTGTGTATAACTACGCTGATGACCTCCAGCTCGTCTTTGATCTTTCTTCTTCTTCTCACTCCCTATCTTTTTTTCGCTCCACCATGATTTTCATTTCTGGGTGGATGAGCGCCAATCACCTCAAGCTCAATCCAGACAAGACTGAGCTTGTCCTGACCGGCGGCTCATCGAGCCCTTGGTCCTCCGCTTTTTGGGCCCCCATTCTTGGCCACCCTCCCACCCCTGTTCCTTCCGTTAAAACGGTGGGCATTAAGGTCAGCCAGGACCTGTCCATGCATGGCCAGGTCAGTGCTGTAGTGTCTTCCTGCTTTCTTTCCCTTCGGTTGATCAGAAAAATTTCCCGTTTCTTTTCCCATGATTCTCTTAAAATTATCATTTCTGCCCTCATCACTTCCCGCCTTGATTATGGAAATAGCTTGTTCGTGGGTATTCCTGCCTACGAAACTCGCCGCCTTCAAGCAATCCAAAATCAGGCTGCCCGTCTCATCTTTCATCTGCCCAAAACTCACCACATCTCTCCTGTCCTCAAATCCCTCCACTGGTTACCTATCCTGCAGAGATCTCTGTTCAAACTAGGGTGTCTCGTCTATCGAGCTCTTGATCGCTCTGCTCCGGCGTTCATCAACTCTCTGATCTCTACTCACACCCCTGTACATACTCTCCGATCATCTTCCTCTGCCTTCCTCACTGTTCCCCGTTTGCGCAAAACTCGCACTGGTGGAACTAGATTCTCTGTCCTTGCGCCCCAGTTTTGGAAGTCCCTCCCTCTTTCTATGCATTCTATCCCTATCTTTTCACACTTCCGTAAAGCGCTTAAAACATTTTTGTTTGCCCAGGCCTATCCCCGCTAACCTCCTCGGCCCTGTCTGTTCTGTTCTCTAGAGCTCTCAGCGCCAGGAAGCCGTTTGGCCATCGTGCTCTCTATAAATATTTTCATTCATTCATTCATTCATTCATTCATTCATTCATTCATTCATTCATTCATTCAATAATGGGCTTGATAATATGCCCTTGTGAATAACCATAGGAGCCCAGGTTAATACCAGAACCTGGGCAGCTATGGGAAGTTACAAGGGCCTATTATCAAGCACATTATCAGCACTTTATCTGCAGTTTCCTGTCGATAAAAGCGGCGATAATGTATCGCCTTTGTTGACAATATGCTCCATCATTTCTATGATAGTATGTAAAGCTTTCCTTTTTTTTGGTGTAGCAGTTGTACTCTCTTTGCACGCTCAGCGTCGTTTCGAAGCCCACGTTTTCTTTTTCTTCAAGTTCAACAAGCAAACCTTTATTTATATCAGTTAGTAAACCTGTCGCTTTCTTTTCCAGGTTTGTGTGTGTCATCCGCTGCTGTACTTTTGTACAGTATTAATAGTCATATTTTTTATATATTTATTTGAAAGGTAGTGCTGAGGCGCCAAACGGTGATTATGTACTCCGTCCATCGCCATTTTCGTAGTTTCTCACCGTTGTTTTTATTATATCTGTTAGTTAGAACTCAGTAGTTTTCAATCATAGTCTTGAATATCTTACTATAGTATTTCAACATTATTTTTATTGTGGCCCGTCATACCCCTCCCCCACACGATAAAAGAAGTGTGTAGTTTTTTTTATTAACTTTTATTAAACAATAAATATAAACGAAACTCAATTATAACTATATTAGAACTGGAAAAATAACCTAAACAATGTTATAAACTAATTCTGAAATAGATTCCAAAAGGTGTTCGATTGGTAATCTGTGAAAGACAAAAGAAAATTAGAGTTTAAAATTATTTAGATGTGAGTAAATGAGCTGAAGCATTACGGGGCAAATTATCAAGAACCGCAATAAAATTATCGCAGTTTCAGTGGCAGGAAACTGCAGCTAAAGCGGCGATAATGGCTTGATAATATGCTGTTGTGAATTCCCATAGCAGTCCAGGTTCTGGTGTTAACCTAGGCTACTATGGGAATTCAGAAGGGCATATTATCAAGCCCATTATCGGCGCTTTAGCAGCAGTTTCCTGCCGCTGAAACGGCGATAATTGTATCGCCGTTCTAGATACTATTCCCCTACAAGTTTTGGTAACTCTACGGTTTTACGTGTGCAGTGTGACTCGTACATTCCAGTTCTGTTATAGTGCCACGTTCAAGTGGTGTCTAGATGGAAGTGCCTACTGTGTTACTGATGCCCGTTATGGCGACTTATTTCTAATGTATTCCTATGAAGGCTTTATACATCTAGGCCTCTGTTCTTACCTTTGTATAAAGCTTGCGGGTAAACATTTCAGGCAGTTGGTGTCACAACTTATTCTGAACAATTCTTCTACACGTCTACACGTCCAAGACAGCAGTGTCTAAGTTTAAGAGAGAAAGAGAAATGATGTCACAGAGAGTGAGAGAGAGAAAGAGAGAGAAAACAACATTAAAACTGTGTTGCAGAGTCTGGAGTTAAGATTTTCTCTTGAAAAGTCAGACGTAGATTTACTAGCTCCTTGCATCACTTTACCCATGTTAAAAGTGACTCAAAAGTGGCTTAATAAGGTTGTGGATCTGTTTGTCAGACTGTTGTAAACTATCTGTTGTCACTGCTCGGAGGTAATGAGCTCATGTCTGATGTCCTTCACATGTAACATGAGCTTCGATTGGAATTCCATAGAGCATATTATCAAACACATTATCGCCACTTTAGCGGCACTTTCCTGCCGATAAAGTGGCGATAATTTTGTCACCCAGACTTGATAATATGGCCCTCTCTCATTTCACAAATAAAGCTAACACTACAGTTTTACGAGTGCAGTGTACCTGGTATATTTCAGTTGTTATAGTGTCACGTTCAAGTGGTGTCCATATGGAATTGCCTACTGCATTACTGATGCCCGTTATGCTGAATTATTTCTAATGCATTCCCATGAAGGCATTGTAGATCTAGGCTGCTGTGCTTACCTTGTATAAAGAGTGCGGCCACCGGAGTTAACCATTCGACTTGAACCATGCTTCTATACGTCAAAGTATATTCAATAAGTTGCAGAGAAATCCATTTCTGTTGCTCGATAGACCGTGGTTGCTTCTGAACGATGTTTGCCGAAGGAAACAAAAGGACATTTTGATTAGTCATCGTAAACTGAGTTGTGTAACTACTATCAACAATGAATTTTAATGTGGGTTCTTAATATTCCGTAGTTAAGACTGTTGCAGCGCCAGCAAACAAAGGAAGATCAATAAATTAATAGAGGCCTGGTATGGCCTTGTGACGCAGAAAAAAAAATACTATCATAGACGCCCAATTAATAATAATAGAGGCCTGAGCACGTGGCGTAGTACAGAAATACGACACAGAAATGTATGCACGCATAATTTTTAGGATTAGAGGTGTATAGGACCTCGTGAATTGTAAAGAAATATTTCAATTATGTAAGTACAATTTAAAACCATTGAGGGGGAGGAAAGCCATATGAAGGATGAAAAAATAGCATTATGCTTATATAATTAACAGTGGAGGCTGATGTTTATGACGTCTTCTCTTACCTTTGCTTCTGTCATCTTTTGTCGTGTCTTGAAAGGCTGCGGTTTCGCTGAGTCTGGGGTGTTTTCGACAGTCTGTCTGTCACCGCAGCAGAGGCAGGCAAAAGAGAGCGTTCTCACGTCAGTACATATGGAAACCGTGGGGGCTGACCACACCAAGCCCAGGGCCGTCATTGGTAGCGTTTTTGCAGACTGCAAGAATGATGGCCCTGGGAGACATGCCATTGGGTAATGTATTCGTTTGCAGGCTAAATGATAGCAAGCATGCTAGGTGGTGGCATCTGGGTAGTGTGGGCGGGCGTGCACCGCGCATGTGCATGTATGAGTGTGTGCACTAACAAATAACAACAGAGAGAGATGGATGCAGTGATGTCATGAGTGATGTCACTGACCATGTCATGAGAGATGTAATATGTGATGTCATCAACAGTGCATTGCGGGCGCGCAAGTTATAGTTAGCTGAACTAACTATAACCGGGGAATTTCAATGGTTTTGCATGAGAGAAATCTCCAGCTAACTATAACATGTGTGAAACCTATGTTTTTTCAGTGAATTTGCAAGGCTTTTTAAATGCTAATTCCTAACTATAACGTGTGTGAAACCTATGGTTTTTTAATTTCAAAGGTTTTGTAAATGATAATTCTTAAATGCATTATTATATTTCTTTCTTTTTATACTAATTTCCTACATTTTTATTATAAATAATGATACGTATTTTTTAAATAATATTTCATATTCTTAATGTAAAATGATAACAAAACTAAATTCCAAAATATTTTGTTTATTAATTTTTTTTTCTTCAATATATTAAAATTCAATTCTATATAATTCCCATTTCATTGTTTTTTTCCCGTATTTGTACCGTACGCGTACAGTGATCGCACAGTACATTGTATAGTAAATCATCCTCTGCGCGTACACGAAAAACACGTTACGGATACGCTTTGACGTCACACTCTTCTTGCAGAGTTGTAAACATTCAGCCACTACCCAAGTACTCATGGTGAAAGTGTGTCTTAGGGCATTAACTGCTTCAAACACCTACACACTATGCATCCAATGTTCTATCCACTGACAAACTTCTCTTTTATACCTTCAATTCTCCAATCTGTATTCTTACCCTTCAAGTAAACACTATCATACTTCTGTTTCAGTATTGTAGTGACCATACAGCACTATGTGTTTATCTATACACTGTTCTAAAAGAATCCATTTACTACATTAAAACACTAATCAGCAGATGTACAATAAGTGCTACCTCCCCAGAGATATGCCACTTATTGTATACTGTGACATCACCTCCTTGTCGCGCAGGGCTTTATAATGTGATGCAATTTCCAAATGCGTCACATTGTAAATACCACATATCATGGCACATCTTTTACACCACCAGTGTGTCACAAAAGTGACGCAACACCTTTGAAAAAGAGACACAAGGGAGTTGTAAATCCACGCCTAACACATACAAATTCATTCATGCAGTTTCACCAGCAGTGCAAATTGAAGCAGAGACTTGTAACATATTTATGTGCATGTGTTACATTCAAGTGCTTCGGAGGTACTACAGTATACTATAGGTAAACTGCTTATAGATTTATACTGTTGCACTTCCTTACAGTTCTGCACTTTTACATTCACCATACACTAGTAATGTATTCATTCATTCACTTATAAACTTCACATTCATTCTGACAAATTTTTATACACACATAGAAATGTAGTTCTTTATTTTCACCAGTGAAGGTAGTTCTAAAAAGAACAGTTTTGTTCTGTTTTTAGTTTTTCAAACCCAAATAATTGAACAGGAAATCAAAAAGTATCCAACACGAACAAAAGAATAAAAAAAATAGCTAATGTCGAGGACAGCGTTTCATCAGGTCAATAGACTGTTCCCCTTAACACAAAAGTTTATTGCAATAAATGCATATAATTTTAACATCAGCAAAATCAGGATCAATATGTGGGTGTGGACTGCTTGCTGGAAATGCTAGTGCAGCAGTTGATGTACTCGGTGCACTAGCTGGTGGGTTGTCCTGCAAGCTCCGTCTTACAGCTCGAGCAAAGTTGTTCGGATGCAAGTTCTTCACGTGTCGCACCATATTTGCTGTGCCAAAGGAGTATTTTTTACGTGGATCACCCCTAGAAAGAGTTGTTTGGCAAATTTTACAGGTTACTTTTGGAGCATTAACCTTTTTTGCCCTTCTGGAAAATTAAAAAACTTCCAAATTACAGCTTCTTTCCTCTTCTTTGGAGGTTCTTCAGGAATGAAATCTCCATCTGAAGATTGGCTGGAAGATGGGTCCACTGCTGAAATTATGGTGGTTTTCCTTCTAATTTACAGGATTCTCAGAAGAAATGCTTCTTCTTAGAAAGTCAAACTAAATGATTAAAATGGGACGGAACTGTCAACATTTGCAATAGCAACTATTATGAACCAATCAAATCTCACATGGCTTTCCCTACGCTTACGCTGAGCTTCATGTGCTCTTATGAAGTGAGTACGCATGACGTTCCACCGCAATTTCTATAATCGCTTTTAAAAGTAATATACGATTGTCCAAACTTTAAAAAAAACAATTTTCAGAAGTACTCTAGATAATGTACTATATTAGTATGTTAATTAAATATATAAGTATATCTTTTTAAACAATTAAAAACATTCGCACCTTTCGCGTACGGGGCGCCGTACATGACGTCACACAGAAACATGGATGCGACTCGTAACATCCAAGCGTATTCATAGCGTATGCGAGAGTACGCGCTGAGAATGATTACCAGTACAAACTATGATGCAATCATTTTCTCACTGCCAAATCAGAGCACAGGGCGCGCTACGAGAATGGTCACAAGTGGTCACTCATTGGAGATCCAATTCAGGCCCTGCCTCTGCGCGCATTAAAACCCCGCCCATTTCTCTCTCTGTTGTTAATTATTGGTCAACACACTCACACTTGCGCGGTACACACCCGCCCACACTTTCCTAGATATCACCACGTAGCTTTCTTGCTATTACCAGGCCTGGAAACCAATACATTAGCCAAGAGGAGGTCCCCCAGGGCTGTCATTCTTCTAGACCACGAAAATGCCCTGGGTTTAGTTTGGTCAACCCCCGCGGTTCCCATATAAAGTGATACTAACGTAAGCACACTCTCTTTTGCCTGCGCTGCGGTGACAGACAGACTGTCATCGTCGTCGATTGTACTATGAATTGTTTGCTCGAGAGCAGAAGGACTCATGACACTCGACGTGGTGTCACTGCTGCTGCCGTCCAGCGAGGCCACCATAGCCACAGTGTCGGCGTCGCCCGCGCCCACCCACCCAGGCCCAGCCAAAGCCCCAGCCTTTGAAGACAAGACAAGAGAGAACAGAAGCAAAGGTTGGAGAAGCCGTTAGCATCAGCCTCCTCTGTAAATTGTACATGCATCATAATATTTTTTTTTTACTGTCACATGACCCTCCAAGCTCTGTATTCCTTTAGTTTTCTTCAACACATACTTTGTACTTCATTGTATTTCCTCCCTCCTAATCTTCCCGTCACTTTTAATATGTATTACTGCCTCACATGGCCTTCCCAGGCCTCTAATATTATTCCTCATATATGATTTATCTTAATATATATCTTTCTGCATCACAGAGGTGTCATATGCCTTTGTTACATATATTGTGCGTACATGAATTTCTGCATCATATTTTTCAAGTGTCACATGGTTTGGCCTGCATTCTTATAAATTGTGCGTTCATAATAGAATTACTTTTTGACTGAGTCATGTACCCTTCCCAGCTCTGTTTTTCTTTAGTTTTGTGCTCCATTTGCTTTGTACTTCATTGTATTTGCTCCCTCCTAATCCTCCCATCACTTTTAATGTTTATTTCTACCTCACGTGGCCTTTCCAGGCCTCTATTCTAATTGAATATATATTGTTTATCATAATTAACCTGCTTACTGTGACCGTTCTTTCGGCACAGTGTGCGGGTTCTGAACAGTGGGCTAGGCCCCGTCGGAAGTTGAGCATTTGCAGCACCAGCCAGGTACTGCTCCAAACATTCAGCAGCCCACGGCGCCATCAATGGTTAAATAAATTGTACGTGCATGAATTTCTGTTTTGTATTTTTGAATTGTGCCCCGAGTTTTAGACTGTATTGGTCTAATTTGTGCATTCATATTGGTATCTTTTTACTACGTCACACGCCCCTCCCAGCCATTTTGCTTTATTTTCTGCGGCACATGCTCTGTCCTTCATCGTATTTGCTCCATCCTACTCCTCCCGTGACTTTTTATCTTCATTGCTACCTCACGTGGCCTTCCCAGGCCTCTATTCTTATTTATCATGTATCTTTTATCATATTTAACCCGTTTACTGCGACCATTATTTTGGCACAGTGTGCACGTTCTGAAGAGTGGACTAGGCCCCGTTGGACGTTTAGCTTTTGCAGCACCAGCCAGGTACTGCTCCGAACATTCAGCGGCCGACGGCACCATCAATGGTTAAATAAATTGTGAGTGCATGAATTTCTGTGACGTATTTTTGATTTGTGCCCCGAGTTTTAGCCTGTATTGGTCCAATTTGTGCATTCGTATTGGTATTTTTTTACTACATCACGTGCCCCTCCCAGCCGTTTTACTTTACTTTTCTTTGGAACATGCTCTGTGCTTCATCGTATTTGCTCCCTCCTACTCCTCCCATGACTTTTTATCTTCATTGCTACCTCACATGGTCTTCCCAGGCCTCTATTCTTATTGATCATATATTGTTTATCATGATTAACCCGTTTACTGGGACAGTTCTTTCGGCGCAGTGTGTGGGTTCTGAACAGTGGGCTAGGCCCCGTCGGATGTTGAACGTTTGCAGCACCAGCCAGGTACTGCTCCGATCGTTTAGCGCCCAACAGCACCATCAATGGTTAAATAAATTGTGCATGCATGAATTTCTGTGTCGTATTTTTGAATTGTGCCCCGTGTTTTAGCCTGTATTGGTCCAATTTGTGCATTCATATTAGTAATATTTTTTTTCTCCGTCATGTGCCCTTGTCAGCCGTTTTACTTTACTTTTGTGAGGCACATGCTCTCTGTTTCATCGTATTTGTTCCCTCCAAATCATCCTCTAACTTTTTATAGTTATTGCTACCTCACGTGGCCTTCCCAGGTCTCCATTCTTATTGTTCATATATGGTTAATCATAATATTTTCCTGTGCGTCACAGGGTCGTCCTACGCCTTTTTAAACTAAATTGTGTTTCATCAAATTTCTATGTTGTGTTTGAACTGTGCCCCGTGTTTTAGCCTGTACTGTCCCAATTTGTGCATTCATATTAGTATTATGTTTTTTATGGCATCACGTGGCCCTCCCAGCTCTATTTTCCTTTTTTTTCTCCCATGATTCTTAACATTTATTACTGGCTCACATGGCTTTCCCAAGCCTGTTTTCATACATATTGTACTTTCATAAATATTTATGTTGCATTTTTGTGCTACGCTACATGCTTTGTGTTTCAACATATGTACTCACTCTTAATCATCATATTTGCTTCCTTTTAATCCTCCCCGGACTTAAAATTTCTTGTTTCTTCACGTGACCTATAGTTCTTTTTTCTGTGCTCTAGTTGGCCAACAAAACGTTTGCCTCCTCTGACTAGCATACATTTTATTCATGATAATTGTTGGATTTATATCTTTGACACTACAGTGTTGTTCTAGGCCTTTATTTGGCTTAGGTTACCTAACCATTTTTACCTCTATCGTACATCTTTTTATGACATACTTTCACCAAAATACATGTTTTCGACAATTCACCACTTCATGATCAGTCTTTAAGTGCAATTGCTCCCTTTTTTGAAACTGTAATGGTAATTGTTTCTCTATGATTAAAATGTTAACTTGATAGTTAAGTATACCAAGGCTGCTCATGTACATGCTACAACTGTGCCACCCACACAAGAAACTCCAAATATAAAAATCACACCTATCACTGCACGGCCTGAGCGCCCTTTGTTAAACTGTCATGTTTCGAAAGTGCATCCCTTTCACAGGCCATACCTCTGTATTTATGTTGACTGTACTCTATATCCCTCGCTTAAACTTCCTACACACGACATATTTTTTAAACTCCATTCATACATTTTTTTTATTTTGCATTAACTTTTTGTGTTTAAGAAACGTTTGTGTTAGGTTTTTAAACTAATTTCTTCTTTAACAAATGTTACTTTTTCAAAATTAATTTGACGGAAGCATAACTAGTGATAATTCACCGGCAACTGTGATCAATCTTCACAACCTGTACCAGGTACACCACGTTCTGCTACTTGTGAATAATGTGTATACTATAGCTAATAGCGCATGATGTACATATGGCCGGGATGCCCGTCACCCCCTCCCAACACAATCTCCAAGGATGGGAAGTCGGACGCAGTTCTGAACTTTTGGAAGGCGGGAGGGAGTCACCCTCCCGGCCGTATTTATTAAAATATAAAACAAAATTTAAAACATTAAATAAAAGTTTCATAATCATGTACAATTTTACATTTATTACATTTCAATGAAGACATGTTCTTTGGCTAACCTTAACAAAACTCTAATACAAAGGTTTCCTAGCCGAGTCTAACATCCTGCAAATGCATACATTCTAAACTAAAATTGTACATCCTAGCATTAAGGGCCAACGGCAAGGTCTTAACCGGTGTCAGATCCCTACTAACAAAAACTCTCGCCCTCACGGTGTGAGTGGCGGCCGCGCAGAGGACTGTACCCTCCTTGCCAACTCTAATTTCCCTTGTCTTGTTGGGGGCCCCCCTTTCCGTACGACGCCATCTTAAAGGTCGTCCGAGCTCCCGTGTGAGGTATCTGTAGGAAGGTCAGCGTGGACTCCCCCCCCCCCCCCCCCCCATTCCCACACTCTCTATCATATCCGCCGTCGCGGATAACCGGGCCCCGGGAAATTCGTAGGAGGGGCATATAGCCGCCTCCTCCCCAGGAAGGGGCCTATGGCCGTCTCCCCTTAGGCGACCCATCCTTAGTGGGTGCCGCCTCCCAGTGGGAGGGGCCAATGGCCGCCTCCCCCCGGGCGCTCCCATCCATAGTGGGTGGCGCCCCCCTCCAGGGACCTTGAAATTACTGCTCACCGATCATGACCTTACCGCCCGACCAGAATAAATATGACATTTGTTTTACCTACTAAGGAAGAAAATACAGCGTGTCTAATGGCATCAAAACTGTTTGCTCCTAAAAGAAAAAACAGTATCATACAGACAGTAGTCAGATCCTTAATCTAGACATTTATTTACTTCTATAAGTAGGAAAAGGGGCCTATCAGAGCAAAAAACTTTATTGCAAAACCAAACATTGCTATAAGGGGCTGGTGGGTGGGTCAAAATTGCTCCTTGTTCCGTCGAGGGCTCACGAGCAACGAGTGGGTGTAGCCTTCCAAGCACAGGAACAAGCGGACGCTTCTTCGGATTCCCGCTCAATTTATTCTTCTTCGGGAGGGCGTGTACCCTCCTCCTGTACGCCTACTGGGCGTGGCCATCGGTGTAGGTGTCTAGGACAACCCCTCCTGGGTGGGAAAAGGCGCGCCCCGGCTACGCCGCTTCGGGCATACCAGCTGAGACACGCCCCCGCCCAAAAATGGTTTCCCGGTGGATCGGGGCACCCAACCATACGTTCGGGGGGACCGAGTGGTCGCCCCTTTCCATATGGCCGGGATGCCCGTCACCCCCTCCCAACACAATCCCCAAGGATGGGAAGTCGGACGCAGTTCTGAACTTTTGGAAGGCGGGAGGGAGTCACCCTCCCGGCCGTATTTATTAAAATATGAAACAAAATTTAAAACATTAAATAAAAGTTTCATAATCATGTGCAATTTTACATTTATTACATTTCGATGAAGACATGTTCTTTGGCTAACCTTAACAAAACTCTAATATAAAGGTTTCCTAGCCGAGTCTAACATCCTGCAAATGCATACATTCTAAATTAAAATTGTACATCCTAGCATTAAGGGCCAACGGCAAGGTCTTAACCGGTGTCAGATCCCTACTAACAAAAACTCTCGCCCTCACGGTGTGAGTGGCGGCCGCGCAGAGGACTGTACCCTCCTTGCCAACTCTAATTTCCCTTGTCTTGTTGGGGGCCCCCCTTTCCGCTCGACGCCATCTTAAAGGTCGTCCGAGCTCCCGTGTGAGGTATCTGTAGGAAGGACAGCGTGGACTCCCCCCCCATCCCCACACTCTCTATCATATCCGCCGTCACGTATCACCGGGCCCCGGGAAATTCGTAGGAGGGGCATATAGCCGCCTCCTCCCCTGGAAGGGGCCTATGGCCGTCACCCCTTAGGCGACCCATCCTTAGTGGGTGCCGCCTCCCAGTGGGAGGGGCCAATGGCCGCCTCCCCCGGGCGCTCCCATCCATAGTGGGTGGCGCCCCCTCTAGGGACCTTGAAATTACTGCTCCCCGATCATGACCTTACCGCCACAGGCCGGATAGTTGACCGGCTATCCGGCCCCCCCAAACTCCTCCTAAAGGTCATGCTTCCTCAAACCCCTTAGCCATGCTATGAAGTCTCCTATGAGTAAAACATTCCCCTCCCGGGACAGGTGAACCCCATCATTCAGATACATGTGATCACCCCGAATACACCCATGAGGGATGCTATGCAACTGCGCAGAGCGAAACAATCTACCAATTTTATTGTTTACCTTCTTCACCGAATGGTTCAGTGCTGACACCGAAAGGCCCCCCCGCCATACTTTCCTGGGAATCATGTGGGACCAGGCAATCGTACACCCCGGGATTCTTTTTGCCAACCAGCTAACAGCAGACAACAATTGCTCAAACAACACTCGTCTACCCAGTGCCCCCCAGGTGTACTATGACTACAGATGGCGGTGACCTCTGCCGCCCTAAGAGACCCTCAACAAAAGATTCAATTTGGTCAATACAGAGCCCGCCCTTTCCGTGGAAGGCCACTCTGTACCCGTATTCCCCAGCTGCGCGAGTCGCGTCACCTGCTTTGAATACGTCCCCGGCCCGCCTCACGTATGAGTGGCCCACGACCCAAACCACTCTCTCCTCAGACGGTGATCCATGACCGCTGGTCCCCTGGTACTGGGTCGACTGCAAATTCCGCCCCGCATGAAATGCTCGCGAAACTGTAAATGAAGCAGAAGACAAGAAGCGTGAGTGCATGTCACTTGACTTCACATGTGCAATCCCACATACCTTTTGAAGCAGTTCGAGGACCATCGTCCCAACTGTTTCACTTCCTCTGCACTCTGACCCCTGGCTGTAGCCTCAGTAGCAGCCCCTATCCTAAAGGAGTGGGTCCCAAAATCGCACGGGTCCATTCCCGCCGCAGCGATTGTCAGTGCGAGCACCCTCTGGAACTGAAACCTCGTCAGTGGGTTGCCATCGATGTGCCACAGCAAACTCCCCCCCCCATGTATCCGCCCTCAGTGCCAAGTATTCCTCTATACACCTTATCGGGCACGTGGGGGACCCTCGCACGCGCTGGACAACCACACTGCTTCCCATAGATCCCTGGTCGGTCTTGGACCTAGCTATCGTGACTACCATCGAATCACCCCTAATTAGGATGTGATCCCTGCACAAGCCTCCCTCCACATCTTTCTTATTCCTTGCGACCAGTTCGCTCACCCGCATAGCCCCATGGAACGCTAATGCGAAAGCTGCCCGGAACAGAACTGCTTCGAATTGGGAGGAGCATGTCGTGACTAGTTTCGCCATGAGTAGGGACAATTTTTCTAAGCCAATCGGGCGCCTCATGTCTTGCTTGTGACCCTCGAGGCGCTGCGAAGGGCCTTTTTCGCCAAAAAGGAACCCGTGGGGTCTTTGATGCCATGCACCTGCGCCATGAATGAGATGGCCGCCCTGTGCCTATTGGCCGATCCCGCTGATCGGCCTTCCCTGTGCATTGCTACCAGGAACCCTAGGAAAGAATCCTCCTGACCCCAGTTCTGAATCCCAGTCGGACCTAAAAATGCACAATAGGAATGAAACGCTCCGTATGCCTTCCTCATCCTGGGGGCTAAGCTTGCTGCCAGGAGGTCTTGTAATCCGGGGCACCGATTAGCCAGAGTGCTTCGGGGAATGGTGCCGCCACTAGGTCCGCTGTAGGTAGATAACCCCTGAACGCCTGCATATGTGAACGAGAGAGTGCATCAGCAGCATGATTCAGTACACCTGCCACATGTTTCGCCCTGAACTGTACATTCAGTCTCATGCAAAGCAGCACAACTTCCTTCAACAATCTCAAGATCCATTTGCAGCGTGCTGCCTGATTGTTAATGCATTCGACGACAGTCATATTATCCGACCAAAGTACCACAGAGCAGTCTCTGACCTCGTCCGGCCATGCCATCAGAGCCACAAAAATAGGGAATAGCTCAAGGAACCCTATGTTACCTGTGAGACGACTGGTTTGCCACCACGTCAGCCATGTTTGCGCCGACCATCGATTACCAAAGATGGCGCCAAATCCCACGCTCCCCGCTGAGTCAGTCCACAAGCCCAGCTCGTCCGAAGACGCTGGCGGCTTGTTCCACACTACTCGACCGTTGAAGTCCGCCAGAAATGCCAACCAAATGCGCATATCCTGGCGAACCTCTGGTGACAGTCTCGCGCGGTGGTGTCCTTCCTTGAGACCGACCATAGCTTGTGCAATAGAGCGTGAAAAGGGGCGGGCCATTGGTATCACTCTCAAGGCAAAGTTAAGCTGACCCACCGTTTGCTGTAACTGGTGCAGGGTCATTTTCTCCTTACTAAGGCAAAGTTCCAGGGAAGCCCTAAATTTTGCTACCTTTTCGACTGGCAAACGGAAACATCCCTCCACAGAATCGAGCTCAATTCCCAGAAACTCGAGTGAAGTAGATGGTCCAATCGTCTTACCTGATGCCAATGGCACTCCAAACTCCCTCATGAGGATGCAAAAGTCTTGTAGCGCCTGCGCACATTTCGAGTCGCCGGCTGCTCCCAAGAACAGAAAGTCATCTAGATAATGCATGACGTGTAGCCTCTGTAAATTCCCACTCTAAAAAACAGCTGAATTTCTCGAAATAGGCACAAGAAATGGAGCAACCCATCGGCATACATTTATCCATGTAGTAAATCCCTTGGAATGCAAATCCTAGCAAACGCTGATCCTGTGGGTGTACCGGGACCAACCGGAACGCTGATTCGATATCTGATTTCGCCATCAGCGCCCCGGGGCCCAGGCGATTTAACATGGTGACGGCATCATCGAATGATGCGTACCGCACCAAACAAACTTCTGGGTCAATAGCATCGTTTACCGAGAAACCCCTTGGAGCAGACAAATTATGGATCAGCCTAAACTCCCCCAGGTCCTTCTTGGGAACCACCCCCAATGGGGAACAGATGAAACCTGCCACTGGCGGGCGCTGAAAAGGCCCCGCCACTCGGCCTAGGCTCACTTCCTTAGCAAGTTTTCTCTCCACCACACTAGCATTCTGTTGTGCTGATAGCTGGTTTCTACACAAAGGTTCCCCATGAAAATCCCCCGCCGGAATGTGGAAGCCATATAAGAATCCCTTCCTCAACACCCCAGCGGAGACATAATCAGGGTATTTGTTCAACCAAGGAGTCATAGCCATGAGATCAACGGGAGTAGGCAGTTGTACACAACGATCCACCTCAGTCCTGCTTGGACCCTCCTTTACCTCCCGACCCGCTATTTTTCGATCTGCATGAACTCTCCGGATGTGAGGAATTCCCACAACCCGCACACACATGCTTGAACCTACATGTACCTTGCGGTCTGTTACAGTTGCCTCTATTGAAGCCCCAACAAACCCCCCGCTTTCCACCATTCCCGCCGGTTTTCGGCTGGTGATCACCCCCGGTGCCTGCTCGAAAGGGCGCCGCAGGTTTTTGGCGGGAAACCCCCGACCCATTCCCGCCTGGCGAGGATGTCCCTGCCGTCCCAGGCAGGAGCTGCTTATACCAAGAAATTGAATCGAGGCAATCCCATGTCAGAGAGGCATCATACTCTTTCGCTTTACGAAATTTCATGTCGTAACCTTTCCATTCGTCCCCCTCATACATTTCATAAAAATCCATTATACGTGCCTGATAACAAGACAGTTCGGTCAGTACCTCGGGCTTACGTTCACCAATAATCGCAGTAAACATTGCAAAGGCCTTCGCCCAATTCGTTATCGTCTCCTCCACCCTGAACTCCGCCATATTGGCTCGCCAGACGCTCGGGTGCCACAAATCTTTCTGTGTTTTAGCATATTCCATCTCGCGATGGTCAGTCAACAACGAAAACATATTGACATACTTGTCTGCCCAAATCAATTCTTTCGTGGCCATCGGGATATGTTGAACCACCCTCTCCCGCCTTGAGGACAATGAGCCCTCCCCCGCCACTGGCAAAGCGAGCTTACCCGGTTCGGTCGTTGTTCCCGCCGTTTTCTCGCGACCAGCTGCCGGTCCTTCCGGTGTCACCTGTGGGGAAACAAGAGGGAGATTCGCCTTCGCGGCATCTCGCGACTGCCGCAACTGCTGAATTAGTAATTTGGCCTCTTCGGCCGTGTCGCCGGGCACCGTAGCACCCCCTGCCTTCTTATTGGGCCATGCGGCCAACTGGGTGGCTAATTCAGGAGGCATATCTTCATCGTTAGCGGGCGTAATCACAACCGGAATCGGTTGACCCGCGTCTGGGGTTGGTACTGGGTCATCAGCTGGTATGGCAGGGATGACCGGGGGCACCTCAGGGACAGGAACCTCCCCTGCAACCGCCCTCCTCTTGACCCGTTTCCCTCTACCCTCGGGGACGACTCCCGGCAATGCCGGGCCTATTACCTTCTTCGGGTTACCCGGTTTGTTCAATGCAGCCAGTTGCTTCTTGACGCCCGCCAAATCACGACCAAGCGCTGGGACTTGTCCGAAGCTTCGTTCCATTCTCGTCATTCTGCTCACCAACATGCGAAGCATCTTGTCTGTCTCGGAACTCTTTCCTGCCTTCTTGCCGGACATGGTTTCGATTATTCACTCCGAGTCGATCAATACTGAAAGAGAAACACAAGAATTACAAGTTCTCAAAATTGCTCCTTGTTCCGTCGAGGGCTCATGAGCAACAAGTGGGTGCAGCCTTCCAAGCACAGGAACAAGAGGTCGCTTCTTTGGATTCCCGCTCAATTTATTCTTCTTCGGGAGGCCGTGTACCCTCCTCCGGTACGCCTACTGGGCGTGGCCATCGGTGTAGGTGTCTAGGACAACCCCTCCTGGGCGGGAAAAGGCGCGCTCCGGCTACGCCGCTTCGGGCATACCAGCCGAGACACGCCCCCCGCCCAAAAATGGTTTCCCGGGAGGATCGGGGCACCCAACCATACGTTCGGGGGGACCGAGTGGTCGCCCCTTTCCATATTTCTTCCTCTTTAGAACCTCGTGTGCTTTCATATATTTTTACAACGAATCGATGCCGTCCCCTCAAACATATGTCTCTCAACATCAAATATATATATATTCATTCCTATTACAGTTACTTATCTTTAACTAATTATTACCCATAAATGTGTCCTGAAATTCTCCACTCTGAAACCTTTGCTTGGTTTAACAGTCAGGTTCGATGTTTGCTCAACATACACATTTGTTATTATGTTACTCAGTTTGCAGAATGCTACCCAACTCGTCAGCCAGTAGCCCAGATTTTTACTAATGTAATATTTGTGAAGAATTATGGAATGAACATTGCAATAAACCTTGTGGAGTCATCACCTTTGACTTTAAACAATGATATTATTATATTATTGACACCACTTGTGGGTTTCCTCTATGGTCTCCACATCTTGGTACATTCTAAGTCTATATATCCACTGTATAATCCTGTTGGTTGGAGGTACTCAAAAGATGGTGTTTACGTACCCACCCACCAGGGTAACGATATTATTCAAGACTGAAAAAAAAGCCCAGAGCCCAAAATTATTACAGCTACACCAGAGCACACTCTATCATTATATTTGTAATCCTAAAGACAACTCAGGTCAGTGCAGAGAACAGACATCACTTTGGGGCAGTCTCCCACCAGAGGTGTACTGGTGGGAGACTGCCCCACATTGATCTCTGTTCTGTGGACCAACCTGGGTAGTGTTTAGGATTACAGATATAATGACAGTGTCCTCTGGTGTAGCTGCAATAAATACGTTTGACTTTAACATTTCAATGATAAATAAGGTCTCACACTCTAGTGTTGTCCTGCACATTGGATTCTTCTTTATTTTGTTCTTTCAAACAAGATCTTTCATAGACAAAGACATAGCATTACTTTTTAACAAAGTATAATAAGATATTGTAATTATAGTTTAGAATTTTCAATACTGTTTGTACAGGGGTATTTTTAGGGTTCAGGGCTAGGTTTGGGTTTTGGGGTACAGGGGTATTTTTAGGGTTCAGGGCTAGGTTTGGGTTTTGGGGTACAGGGGTATTTTTAGGGTTCAGGGCTAGGTTTGTGTTATTGGGTACAGGGGTATTTTTAGGGTTCAGGGTTAGGTTTGTGTTATGGGGTACAGGGGTATTTTTAGGGTTCAGGGCTAGGTTTGGGTTATGGGGTACAGGGGTATTTTTAGGGTTCAGGGCTAGGTTTGGGTTATGGGGTACAGGGGTATTTTTAGGGTTCAGGGCTAGGTTTGGGTTTTGGGGTACAGGGGTATTTTTAGGGTTCAGGGCTAGGTTTGTGTTTTGGGGTACAGGGGTATTTTTAGGGTTCAGTTTTTTTTTAAAAAAACCACTTTAAATAAATTAAATTATTTAAAATAAATTTGTAAATTAATTAAATTAAATTAATTAAATTAATTAAATTAAATGAATTACATTTTTAAAATTAATTAAATTAAATTTATAGAATTAAATTAATTAAATTAAATTAATTTCATATTTAATATTAATTAAATTAAATTAATTAAATTAAAATAATTATATTAAAATAATTACATTTTTTTAAAAAAGATATACTTACCTATACTTACGTTGTAATGGCATGCGTTGTAATAGCATCTGCTATGTAATGACATGCGTTGTAAAGGCATGCATTGTAATGGATCCTGCGTTGTAAAAATCGCGTTGTAATGGTTTGCGATGTAAAATTATGCGTTGTAACGCCATACATCCTTTTAAGTATGTTTGCAACAGTTGTAACTGTCTCTAATCCTGGATCTGAAAAAGACCTAGACTCATCCATAATATATTGCAAACTAAGTTTTCAATTGTTAGCATTGCTGTTACGATGTCCTAATGTACATCTTTTTTTACATTTACAGTCTGTGAAAATAATTGTTGTCTGCAACCAAGGTACTTCAACAACATACGTCCAAAGGTTAATGGTAAATACCGTCAATGAGTGTACATAGACAACACTATAATTATTAAAAGTCCTTGTAGTCTTTAGAACACATTAACTCTCCAGTTCACATTTGCTAATACAGGGAGTATGTAACTCTCACTCAAATAACTGAGGCAGTTGCAAGGGTCTTTTTAGTGCACGGATGTGGAATTCCTATAGCCCGACACCCAGGACATATCGTTTGGGGTCAAGGGCAACATGTTTTATGTGTATTTTGTCCTTAGGACAAGTAGGCCTAACCCCCTGCAGAACAAACCCTTTGCCTACCAGTTTGCAGTACAACATTATGGATCAAGGAAGGGCCCTGTCGGCAGTTAAGGTAACATTTGTGCCCATATGTTGATGCTGTTCAAACTTGTATTCATAGTTTATTAATTGAAAGCTTTATTATTAGGGTGAACGCTCTAAGTAAATGCTGTGAGCTCTGACTGCACTACTGACAGTGGTTCCAGTATAAAAATGTGTACACAGGTTTTCAAAGTATAGCAACATGAGGCTGTGGATAATGCTCTCAGAATGCTCTCTGATTTGATACAAATATTTGCAGAAAGCAAGATTAATGATTCTTTACTTTCAAAATAAAATGTTAATCTAAAAATGAAAGCAGGAAAACAACATTTAGCTAAACTGTAAAATGTCAGGTACCATTTCTTTTCAGCATCATTTAGTAACATGTGTTTGTTGATACATGCTAGTATTCTCAAAAATATTCATTATGGAAAATCAATGTAACCAGTTTCAATAAAATTATGGGAAACAAAAATAAACAAGCACAGACAAGGCCAGTAGGTCTGAAATTAGTGGTTAGCTTTTTAGTTTTGTCAATGTGTGAATTGTTTTGGCTTAGTTTTTATGAAACCTTAGTGGTGTGGGAGCTGCTGGGCCCTCACCATTATAACAAACACTGGCAAAATCAAAAATAGTTTTTGGTCTCAAAAAGCACACACTGCCGCAGTACTTACTGGCACTGAATAAAGCTACTTTGCGTACTGGTATGCTCTTTTTGAAACACAAGAATGCTGTCACTCACAGTGAAGCCAGCCAATACAGAGAAAGACAGAATTTTAATAAACACAAAAGGTCACGGTAAATGCCAGACCCAATTTGGGGCCCAAGTCTCAAAAGTGCACCCATGGTATATGTCCTTGCATTAAGTACAGCTATACAGCTTTCATGAATTCCCACAAATTTTATAGAAGTAGGACAAGACATAGTACTCTAGAAAATATTTCTGAACTGCGGGGCATATTATGAAGAAGAGTGTTAAAATTATCGCTGCTTTAGTGACAGGAAACTGCAGCTAAAGCTGTGATATTGGGCTTGATAATATGCCCTTGCGAATTCCCATGGAAGCCCACGTTAACACCAGAACATGGGCTTCTATGGGAATTAAGTAACCTATCCAATGGACAAGTAGATATTTTATTGTGGGAACGATCTAGGCACATTAACTGGGGTAGGTCCGGAAATGCTTCTAAAGGACACCATTCGGCAAATGATGACACTTTTTCCTCGAACTGTCTTGGTGTATTCCAATATATGCCAAAGTCAGAAATGGAATTGGTCCAATCAACATTGTCCACAGATTGAGAAAGCAAGGAAACATGTAAATAAATCTGTTTCTGCTTTCCTCAGAGAATATAGCATGGGTTCTATATACCACAACAACTTGCGTTACAACATGCAAGGCATCTATAAGAGAGATGGTGTTCATTTCACGGATGAGGGAAATAGAATCTTCCTCTGTAACATGAGACTCTGCATCGGTACATACTTATAAGTGCAGAAAAAACTCAATTAACACAAGGGCTCTTTTAAGAGCCACCTTACATCTAAACACTCAAACTTGTGATTTATCTCCATCTTTCTGTATATTTTTGTTTGCCGTGCGCGACCGGGTGTGCGCACCCCGCAACTTTTTTGCAAAAAAAAGCTACTTTTGGACTTTCGGCGTCCTTAATAAACCCCTGAGGAAACCTACAAGATCAAACAGTCTCCACCCTGCTCCCTTTCCCTGCTCTACACTATAGTTTTTCACAGTCTTGTAAATAGGGGTGCATGACCGAGTGCGCGCACCCCGCAACTTTAAAAAAAAAAATATATATATTTTCGCGTTCAGGGTCCCTACTGCACCCACTGAGAAAACCCACGCGGCCAGACAATCTCTACCTTGTCCCCTTTCCATGTTCTAACCATTTGTTCTGTACAATATATTCAGTCGCACTAACAAAATGGCGGTCAACACTTCCTGATTTCCTCCAAATCGAATGTTGACAAACGTCAAACAGCAAATCAAAATTCTGCACGCGCACAGCCGCATCAGTGCGCGCACCCGTGCGCGCTTACAGATGTATAATTAAGTTGAACTCTAATTTTCTCAGCAACTACTGAACGGATTTACACCATTCAAAGAAAAGCGTAATCTGCGAGCCAGACTCTACCTTTATGCCAAATTTCTTATAAATCCATTCAGCCGTTCGAGCTGTAGCCGTGTCTAAACGTCCGATGGAAAATAACATGGGGAAAACACGTTTTGGGACCCCCTTTTATCTCAGCACCCACTTGACAAATCCCCCAAAACTTTCAGGAAAAAAGCGCAGCAGACCGAGCCATCTTCTTTGGGAAATTCACAAAGATTCGTCCACCGGGGCCAAAGTTAATCCAAATAGAATGCTGTGGATTTCCTATGGAAACTAGGTCCTAACTATAACTACCTACTGGCGACCGCCAGAAGGTCATATATATATATATATATATATATATATATATTGTTTCCAATCCCGACTTCCAAGCAATAAATATCAGGCGCTGACTCCGTGGGGTTACAATCAGGAACAAGAGTTTATTAACTCAGTGCACAAAGGATTGACGCGTTTCGACGGTCACAGCCGCCTTGCTCACAACACAGAGCAAACAATAGGTCTTGGCTTTTAACATGTCAACATGTGATTGGGTCTCGCAGTGGTTTCCCTGTAGTCATGGTTACCAGTTACAATCTCACTGGAAAACTACAGCGTTATGTGAAGTTAATCGCTCTTACTTGATAAAAAGCAATTAAAGCTTAAGCCACATATAATTCATTAAGTAAATACTAGACAATTGATTCATTGCCGATTACAAAATTAACGCCAAAAAACATTGCACTTTTTAAGAAATTGAACGCGTTGTGTAGATTTTAAGTCATAATGTGTTTGCACAAATATACCTTTCGAATTGACTGTGTAAGTACAAAAACAATGTTGGTACTTAGAGAAACAAAGTACTGGGTCTAGTGCCCGTTTATGCATAAGAACCTCGAAAATAATGGTTCACTGTGCGTTTAAAAACGTTTGGAATTGAGCCCAAGTGGGCAATGGCAACACATTGTATAATTAATGCTACATGCGCATCATACAAGGCTAATTGTTAATTCACATACTAGCAATGTCTAACCGTAAAGATTAAATGAATCAGGGATAACCAAAAATAATTCAGTGAGCATAACATATACTTCCATTATGATGGTGACATGTGAAATATATACATATAGTTGCATATTAATCTCTGTTTTCGGAGGATTGGTACAAGGGGTTACTTAGATAAATTTATAATGTACCTCATTAACGGATTTATAAATGTACACTAAGTGCTTCATCAGCATTAAGGCCATGCGGCGTCTTACTGTCGAGGAGAATAATGTAACGTGACTCCAACCTCCTAAGGGCTAGTTGTCTGTTTCCCCCTCTCGCGCTATATGGTACATGGTCTATTACAAAGTATTTTATATTGTCTGCATTGCCTGCGTGTGATATGTTTATGTGCCTAGCCACTGGATACGTAGGGTCATTATTTTTTATGGCCCTAAGGTGTTGTAACACTCTTACGTGGGCCGGGTGTATTGTACTGCCTACGTACAGTTTTTTGCAGCTACATTGTAATACATAGACTGCAAAATCTGTTTTGCATGAGTAGTTGGATCGTATCTTTAGTGGGGTTTTTCTATGTGGCACATCCACCTGTGTAGTGTTGGTGCCATATTGACACGCTTTGCACTTAGTGCATTTAAAGAAACCGTTTTTAGTTTTAAGCCATGGCGGTTCTTTCTTCTTCAACACTGGGGTGTTGTTGACTAGTTCTTCCCTCATGCTTTTTGCTTTCCTAAACGTGAGTTGTGGGTTCCTAGTGCAGCATTTACCTATTATCGGATCATTCCGAACTATAGGCCAATGTCTGTAAATTATACTCCTCACTTGTTTATGGTAAGCATTGTATCCTGTGATGAGACGTGGTATGTCTGTGTTGGTCTCAGATTTCGATTTTGGATTTTTTTCTTTGAACAATAGTTCTTTTCTGTCTTTTGGGTCACACTTCTGTTCTGCCTTTTCCAGTGTTTTTTCTGGGTATCCTCTAAGTCTTAATCTGTTGAAAAGTGCAGTTTTGGATTGGTTGTATGAACTAACTGTACTGCAGTTTCTTTTCATACGGAGACACTCTGCATATGGTATACTCTCAATGAGGTTAGGAGGGTGAAAACTGGCAGCGTGCAGGATGGTGTTGCCTGCTGTCGGTTTGCGGTAGGTGTTGGTTTCAATTGTGTTGTCTGTAGCCAACAGTTCCAGATCTAGGAAATTTATCCCTATAGTACTTGTATTACAAGTGAATTTAAGGTTAAGATTATTTTCATTCAACCTTTCCGCAAACTCTTGGGCACTCAATTCACTACCTTTCCAAATTAGGAAGATATCGTCTATATATCGACAGTAAAACTTTACATTTTCTGTCATTTCTTCCAAGTATTTCACCCTGAGTACTTGCTCCTCCCACCAGCCCATATGCAAATTAGCATAGCTGGGGGCGAAGCAAGTACCCATGGCAGTCCCCTGTATCTGTTTGTACAGTAATTTATTGAAACTGAATGTATTGTTTTCCAAAACCCACTCGACCATTTGCAGTAACATTTGTGTGTGTTTGTACAGATCTAGGCTACGGCCCCCTAGAAAATGTCTGATAGCCTTAAGTCCATCTTGGTGTCTTATGCTCGTATAGAGACTTTGAACATCAAGTGTGACAAAAACAAAATCTGATTCCCATTTGATGTCATAGATTTTTTTCAAAAAATCTCCACTGTCTCGTGTGTATGAGGGTAGGTCCTTTACGAAGGGTTGTAGGAAGGAATCCACAAATCTACTAGTGTTTTCGAAAAGGCCTCCGATAGCGGAAATTATTGGTCTTCCCGGTGGGCAAGTCGAGTCCTTATGCACTTTCGGGATCAGGTACAGATTCGGCGTCACTGGGTAATTGTTTCATAGGAACTCAAACTCATTCTTCGATATTGTCCCCGCAGCTTTCCAGTCATACAGGCTTCTGTGATATCTTTCTTTTATGCTGATGATGTTGGTTTCACTAATCCTCTGGTAGCAATCCCTGTCAGATAGTTGTGACAGTGCTTCAGCATTATACATCTCCAGTGGCCAGAGAACTACGTTGCCGCCTTTATCTGACCAGCGTACTACTACATCACTTTTTTCTTTTATTTTAATCATTACCTTCTCATAAGCAACTCTTTCATTTGCATGTGATTTGTTGAAATTGTTGCTACTTGACCATGATAGGGTTTTGAGATCGGAGATCACTTTTTCGGAAAAAATGTCTATGCAGTCTTTTGGCATAATCGGGCAAAATGTAGATTTTGGCTTGAAATTTGTTTTAGATGAACTCCCAATACTTATACCTGCATGTTCTGCTACTTCCTGGGTGTCCATGATTTCACTTGATACATCTTTGTCCAATTCTGCCATTGCCCTGATAAAGGTCATGTCATCGACTTGCCAATTTGTGGTTCCTGATACAGTGTTTTCTGAACTATTCATTTCTCGAGTATTGAAGAAATGTTTTTTCAGTTTTAGTTTCCTTGTGAATTGGTGCAAGTCTATTCTGGTTTGAGTGTAGTTGAAGTTTGTTCGTTTACAGTACGTTAATCCTAAAGATAGGGTTTCTTCTTCTTCTTTGGTGAGAGCCATGTTAGTAAGATTGATGACTGTGTTTTTGTTTTGCATATTTTCCTCTGGTTGTGTTTCCATTATCTCCTGTTGTATCTTCTGTAGTTCTGTTTCTTTGTATTGTCTTTTTGCAGGTTTGCATTTGCTCCATCTCCTGTTTTTGCGTTTTCTGCTTTTCGTGAGGTTGCAGGTTTTTCTTGTTGTGTAGAATTCCTTCGGCCACGTGGCCTTAGGGTTCTCAGTCTTTCCTCGCGTAAAAAATCCAATTCATTTGCAGGAGTGGGAATTTCTTCTTCTGCCGTCGTCGTCCCCGATGTTCCCGGTTCAGATTCGGCTCCAGAACTTACTTCCGATTCTTCTGGTGTTCTGTACTCAGAGGTAGTTTGCCTTTTCTTTCTGTAGCTATCATACTTTTTTGCAAACGTGTAGATCCGACCTTTGGTGTAGTCTGCTCGGTCTCTTTGAAATTTTTCAGCTTTACGATCTTTTATTGTTTGTTCATATTTACTTACACGCATTTTTATATCAGTCATTTGTTTGGTTATAAAATCTTGGTCTTCTTGCTTTTCTAAGTCTTGGGCAACATTGGATAATTGCGACAAAAGTTTCTCTCTGTCGGATGTCGCATATTTTATCAGAATTTCCAACATGTTTTTTGATGACTGTGCATTATTATTAGCCCATTCTTCCAACATTTTGGGATCTGGATTGTCATATGTTGGGGCAAGAAGAATTCTTAGGCCTCTGGGTACCCTGTTAACCTCCAGGTACCTGCGCAAAGAAGTACACTCCCACCACTTAGAGATTTCTTGTTTACGTAGTTTTTCATATTCTCTAAGTAGTGTTTTAACATCCGATTCATTAGTTGATTTATTTTTGTCACTGCTACTTCCCTTGCCAGTGCTGGATTTTTTGTCTACATCTTCAAAGATGTCTCGCGCTGCCTCTAAGCGCTCCCTTTCCCAATCCTCCGCCATCCTGCACTTGTTTTGAGATAAATTTCAGTCGTTCCTGACACCCACTGTCCGTTTCGGTCTATCTGAGAGTTCCGTTTCGGACTACCTCTCCCATAAGCCACCTGTGTGGAAATCCACGCGTTTGCTCGCAGCACTTGCAGGCTTACCTGGATTCCCCGATGCCCTCCGGCACACGAAGTAACCCGCTCACCCTGTTCGTGCCGGTCGCTCGCGCAGGCTCCTTCCGATCGATTGGCTTGGGGGGCGCTTTCCTTTCTTCTCCTCGAAGAGATGCCAAAAAACGTTCCGCCCGTTGAGGAAAGTGCTCCAGATCAAGGTGGGTCAGCGTGCGGGGCTCAGGCTTTCCCCGTAATATTGTTTCCAATCCCGACTTCCAAGCAATAAATATCAGGCGCTGACTCCGTGGGGTTACAATCAGGAACAAGAGTTTATTAACTCAGTGCACAAAGGATTGACGCGTTTCGACGGTCACAGCCGCCTTGCTCACAACACAGAGCAAACAATAGGTCTTGGCTTTTAACATGTCAACATGTGATTGGGTCTCGCAGTGGTTTCCCTGTAGTCATGGTTACCAGTTACAATCTCACTGGAAAACTACAGCGTTATGTGAAGTTAATCGCTCTTACTTGATAAAAAGCAATTAAAGCTTAAGCCACATATAATTCATTAAGTAAATACTAGACAATTGATTCATTGCCGATTACAAAATTAACGCCCAAAAACATTGCACTTTTTAAGAAATTGAACGCGTTGTGTAGATTTTAAGTCATAATGTGTTTGCACAAATATACCTTTCGAATTGACTGTGTAAGTACAAAAACAATGTTGGTACTTAGAGAAACAAAGTACTGGGTCTAGTGCCCGTTTATGCATAAGAACCTCGAAAATAATGGTTCACTGTGCGTTTAAAAACGTTTGGAATTGAGCCATATATATATATATATATATATATATATATTCACTGAAAAAACCATAGGTTATAGACCATATATAGTTAGGAATTAGCATTTACAAAACCATATTTTACTCACACAAAACCATTGAAATTTCATATATAGTTAGTTGCCCTAACTATATATCGCGCACCCGCAATCCACTGCTGATGATGTCACATATTACATCATTCATGACATGGTCAGTGACATCACTGATGACATCACTGATGACATCTCAAATGACATCACTGATGACATCACTGATGACATCTCATTTGACATTACTGATCACATCACTGATGACATCATTCATGTGATAATACGATGAACCTCTTCAGACTCTAATATAACCTTAGATACACTCAGTGTAAACAGACACTCACAGACTGTCACTCATCCATGGAGTTATTCACACGCCTAGTCAATCATGCAAAGAATCAATCACACCTCCATTTCCTCAACTATACAGTTATACACACCTTACTTATTCAAACATATTTACTCTCTTATACAATCCCTGATACAAGCTCACAATGATATATACATTATGCACAGTTATTTATATATGTCAACTCTCACATGTACTGTGTTTTACATATGTACTTACTTTGACATGTAGCACTGAGATATCCATTCACTCACCAATACACTCATGCACACAGTCAACCGCCCATACAGCTGTTTCCACATGCACTTTTGAACCCATACATCTAGTGAATCAACTGCTCACACATCTATGCACAGAGTTATACTCCTCCCAGCCACCCACACACACATCCAGTCTCCCATACAAATACTTGGGCAACCAACCAATAACCCATATAGTTACTCAAATAGCTCCTGATCAACACATGCAGCAGTTTACAGAACAACAGACATAATGATGTACAAATTAAGACAGTTTAGTCACTAACTCATGCCCTCAGTGAGACACATTTAATCACTCACTCATACAGTCAGTCATGCACATACTAAATCCTTCATCCAGACACTTATACATCCACTCATTCTTCAATATGTAAGACATATTTTAACTTTACAGAAACACACAGTCACTGGATGTTGTCATCAGTGATGTCATCAGTGATGTCATTTGAGATGTCATCAGTGATGTCATCAGTGATGTCACTGACCATGTCATGAATGATGTAATATGTGACATCATCAGCAGTGGATTGCGGGTGCGCGATATATAGTTAGGGCAACTAACTATATATGAAATTTCAATGGTTTTGTGTGAGTAAAATATGGTTTTGTAAATGCTAATTCCTAACTATATATGGTCTATAACCTATGGTTTTTTCAGTGAATTTCAATGGTTTTTTAAAAGCTAATATCTGTAGCTGTAAAATGTCTTTTTCTTTATATCCCAAATTAGATTTTATATGTTTATGATTAATTTTTAAAAAAATATTTTTTTGGTTCGCTCCTGGTTCGCGAACCGGGAAGCTTTCCGTTAGCTCAATTTGATGCCGCGACCCGGTCCGCTAACCGGTAAACGTTCCGTTTGCGCAACTACCGCATCAGAAATCAACATTGTGACGCGCCGCGGAAACGCGACATATCACGTTGTCGCGTAATGCGTCTTAAGACGCGCCGCGTTAGCGCTCCCGGAAGTGCTCCGGACCGCGAACCGGAAGCGATCTGGGGCGCGGCGCTCACTGTGTAACGTGAGCGGAACAGGTCATGTGACTTGTTTATAAAAGTTTTCATTGGTTCATTTCACTTTTGGTTTCCTAATGATGTAACACTAGGTCATGTGACCAAAAATAACACTTTTCATTGGTTTAGAACTATTTTTTTTCCCAAATGATGAAGCCCCCACCTTTTTTCTCACTCTGACTTTCAACTTTGAGAAAGGAAGACCTGATCATTTGCTCTGATTAAAAAATGGCTTCAATAGTAGCTTCAGCTGGTGCACCCCCACCACCACCACCACCATCTCCTCATAGGAAGAGCGGACCACCTGCACAGTTTCTTGGAAACCCAGAGGAGGAAGAGGATCCAGAAGAGGGAGAGGAAGAAGAGGCACCACGATTTGTCAAAGAGTTACCCCGGGTATCTCATCACAAAAACAGTTTTATCTGGCAATTTTTTTCCATTCCACCAGGAGAGAAAAAAGTCAATGCACGCTATGCTACGTGCCTTATATGCCAAGATAAATTATCCAGGGGCACTGATAAAAAGTACAGCTATGGAAACTACACGATGCACCAACATATGCAGAGGTGGCATCCATTAAATTATAGTCGGGCAGAGATGCGTGAACTACAAGAGAACCCCCCAACTTCGGTGGCCAGAACATCTACTGATATTTCTCTCACAGTTGCAGAGGCAAGCGAAACAGTGACAAATATTCAAAAACATTTTGTCCATATGAAGCTTACTTGCTTATAGTGTGGCACTTTAATTTCATGCGCAAATATGAGTGTGAAATTAATTAATTTAGCATTTGAGAAACACCGATGCTCTAAACGCCCCAAGTTTTGATTTTTTTTTTGCTCCTGTTGAGCCCTTTTCAATGCCTCTTTTTGTTCTTTCCCTTTGAAAAAAAACAAAAAAAACAAAAAAGTGTTCAAAAAATACAAAAAAAACAAATAATGTTCAAAAAAGAAAAAAATATATAAAACAACAAAAACATTAAAAAAAACTACCTCCCCTTTTTACAAAAATTGCTAGAAAGTGTAACACTCTGGCAAGCTGTTTTTTTTTTAGTTCGCTTTCCGGTTCGCTCGCCGGTTCGCGAACCGGGAACTAACCCCAATTTAAAAAAAAAAAAAAAAAGGAGTAAGTACAAGGGAAGAAAACAGAGAGTAATGTTAAAAGAAAGACAGCTATAGGGACTAAACCAGAAATGGTGTTTAATAGATTCATTTACCTAAGAAGAGAAGGAAGAGGATATAATTGTGGAAAACAAAATACATAAGGAAGTGAAAGAATCAAGCATTGAAAATGCAATAGGTTTCACAATAGAAGAGTTTATTCTTTTGGTTTTGCAAATGGATGAGTGGTGTTGTGTGGATGAGAGGCATTGCGTGGATAATTGGCGTTGTGTGGATTATTGGTGTTGCGTGGATGAGTGGTATTGCGTGGATTAGTGGCATTGCATGGATGAATTGCGTGTGTGAATGGCGTAGTGTGTGTGAGTGACGTTGTGTGTGTGAGTGGCGTTGTGTGTGTGAGTGGCGTTGCATGTGTGAATGGCGTTGCGCGTGTGAATGGCGTTGCGTGTGTGAGTGACGTTACTGTGATGGGGGGAGGAAAAATGCACACGGCAGACAGGGGAGGGGACGGAGCGGGGACAGTAGAATGAGAAAGGTAAAGCAGCCGGGGCGTTTATAGTGAAGCTAAACTTCACTTCAAAGTTGTGGGAGTAGTACGCCTGAGGAAACAGACGGCGATTTGGTAATGTGCACACGCATTTTAGGTCAATGCACTTGTGTATTGAACCAAAACCCACGGGCACAGCTCCAAATTTGCACATTTAAATAATCTTTGTTTAAAGCTCTATAGTATGAAGCCCTATAGTAAGTGAATGTGATTGAAATGTAACGAAAAGAGTAGAAAACATTTACCTTATAATTCTTGTTAACTTTTTCAATTCTTTTTTCATACTTTCAATCTGTGAAAGAGAGAACAAACATTTCAAAAATATTAAAACATGTATTTAAAAATTAGAAAAGACAAGGGAAAAGGTTCAAGAACAAAGAGTTTTTCAACAACTTTGACATTTACAGAAGCCTCTGCTTCTCTACGTCCCCTACACAGTCCTAAAGATATATATTTTAAACAAACAGTATCTTGATGCTGATGAAGTGAGGCCTATTTTGGAACATGGTGCATCTTTTGCACTGCTGATGTCTCACAATAGTGATGCAATGGCAGCGCAAAAGAGATGTAAAGCCATCATAAAATTGTCTCTAACATTTTAAATGATTGTTTCAGGATGCAAATAAGATGTGTCCTTTCCCAGAAGTGCAGCACTGAAAGCATTAACTTTGACACTTACAGAAGCCTCAGTTTCTCCATATCTACCTCACATTTCTAAATGTATATCAGAAGTACAAAAAGTAGAGAATTAATTATACATGTTAAATGGTTTATTTTTGCTGTTCTCAGAATGTATCAAATTTCACTAAAACAGTGACTTGAAGGTATTCATCATGTAATAGCGGGGGAAAAAAAAACACAATCAAAATGATTGTGTTTAAAAAACCCATACAACATGAGAAATCTGAATTCAAAACTCCTTAAAATTAACTTACTTTCCATGACGTCGAAGGATGTCCTATGAATAGCTTACACTCCTTTGTGCTATTAATATTTTCAGCCCGCCACTTTCTGAAAGAAAACCTCCATCGTTTTGAAAAATATGTTACATACGATAAAAGACTTCTCACATTCTACCACATGTTTCCACATGGCCAAATCATGTTAGAGCGATTTACAACTCTTGGAATTGTTGTAAGCAAATCCCGTCATTTTCTATTTTCGCAACTTTCAGAAAGAACATGTTTAAGATTACTTTCACAATCCTGGACTACTAATATCTTACCCTTCTTGCTCACTCATGTTCTCCTTTTCCTATGACACTGATACTGCTTACTATGAAGCAGACTTACTTGCATCAGGTTTATATAGTTGGATTTTTAAAATGACATTATAATCAAAATTTTGGACCAATAATCTAGACAGCATTGCAGACTTACATTCCCTCTACTCCATGAACCTCTTGAAATTCCTCAGAGCACATCCCGAGATTCTTTCCCTAAAATTTTGGTTTTAAAAACACCAGGTAAGAATTTTTAAGGTCATACGGCAATTTCTTTTTGAAAGTTATAACAGAATCGTTGCAGAATGACCAGCCGTTTCTAGACTTTAAATAAGCTGTGTAATGTCCTGATGTTGTTGAAGGACCGTCATGATAGATTATTGCTACAGTTACAAAAGTCCTTCCTGATATTGACAACTGCGAAGCAACAACATTTTTTATTAAAGTTGTCAATTTTGTTCCATCAGGCCTACATCGTTGGAACATTAAAATGACATACTGGCCATATCTTCGTATAAATAATGCTGACATCATTTCAGATTTACATTGGCTACACTCCATGTTGTGATCAGCTGCTTTTACTAGCTTATTAAAGGACACTGATTTACTGTCTGGCAAAGTTAAATATATAAATCTTTCTGAGTCTACACTAGATGTACTTGATACCCTACAGTTCTCGTAGTCATGCTGCCATTGATAAGAAAGCCCAAACAGGTGATCTACATCTACACCCTCATCTTGCAATACATCAAGCATTTACATTAAAAACTCCTGACAATCCTGCTGAATATTTTCAGAGAAGTCTGTTTGACCTGAACATTCGTCTAACAGATAACGAACTTCAGACACACTTTCTACTTTTGTTCGATCAGTGCTACATTTCTCTAACACAGAATTCAACAAACAGCATAAACTTTGTTCCGAATTGAACACAATTTGTTCTTTTAAAGTCTCTAGTGAAAAGAGAACATTAACCACTACATTTGCATAGCAGTTGACACCAGAACTGTTTTCAAATTGAAAACCGACAACATCTTCAACAGAATCTGTTTTCTTTCTGCTTACAATTTTCGGTTCATCGACTTTTAGGCTTTTTGCTACAACCTCCCTACTATTACTGATATTTCTTCGTTTCCGGCCTACCACACGTTTCTCAAACAAAGGATATTGAGGCAAATGTGGCGCATACTCTCTTCTTAACCTATTGTATTCCTTAACACAATCTAGATCCGCACAAATGTTTGTGACATCACAGTCAATCAAGTACAATCCCGATAAAGTTCTAACTCGTGACAATGCCACATATGCCATACCCTCCTTGAACACAGAACTGCCAATATTCACCAATGCACTATCTACACTTAAACCTGGCGATTTATGGATTGTCACCGCATATGCCAAGCAAACAGGAAACTGCTTACAGCGAACAGATAAGTCTTTAACAAGCAAAAACCTAGCAGAACAACGACCAATTAGCTGTACTTCCTCAATGCCATCAAATTTAATTTTTAAAAATTCAATTCCATCTCTACTTCTGTATTTCTCAAAATCAACAACATTACCCATTGATCCATTTACCAGACCTCTTTCAACATGTAAATTCCTTCTCAAAATGATTCGGCAATTTAAACACACATTCAAAGTCTTTTCAAAACCCGCTGTTTTAGATATTGTCTTCTCTAATGCATCCAATTTTGATTTCAAATTCTCAGACAAAATAATTGTTGATCCCATATGCTCTATTCTGTCAATAGCTTCCAGTTTCACAATCTCTTGCTTTTCTAAATGCAACATTTTGTTGTTGAAGATGGCACATTCTGCAAGAGTTGGCATCAAACATATTCCGGATTTCTTCTCAGTAATTTTCTGAAAATATTCTCAGGCACAACGTCTTGTTCTGGATGTAAATTTGACAGTAAACGTGCATTTAAAGCTTCTTTCCCATGCTCGGTCACTTTTCCAATTCTAATATCTTGTAGAATATTCTTGTAATCTTCATCCTTTGCCTGATGCATATTTTCATGCAGTTCAGCATAATTGAAGTTTAACCATATATTGACGTTGCCAATGCTCCCTAGGCACTTCCTGGTATCTTCATGCGTGAGTATTTTGAACACAGGTTGTCCTTTTACTGGTGTCAGCTGCAGCAGATCTCCGAAAACAATGATGGGTTTGCCACCAAATAACACATCATACTCAGTTTTAAGAACTTCTTGCATTCTCAAATGCACAAAGGCAAGCATGACATTAGAAACCATGCTTACTTCGTCAATGATAAGAAGTTTCATTTTCCTCAAGACTCTTTAAACTTCACAACAAGCATCTCCAGATAACTTGTGGTATTGTATTTTGTTGTCATGCTCCACTGGCAGCATCAGTAGACGATGCAAAGTAATACCTTTAATGTTATGTGCTGCCAGTCCAGTTGGAGCGGTAACAACACAAGACAGCGATGACTCAGTCCTTTCCTGCAAATAACAAGAAATTGCTTTAATGAGGAAACTTTTTCCAGTTCCCGCTTCTCCACTCACGTACAGTCGGACAGGCTTCAACGACGTACATGAGCACTCTTTCTTCTCATGACTTAATCCATGATCAATTTGCTTGGTAACTTCGTCATATATTTTCCTCTGCTCAACGTTGAGTTGTTTTTCCAAGTCTTCTAAGTTAACCGCATCCTCCTGAGCATGTGCCATGGCTCTTTCCACTTCATTCATAGCAGTGGCAGCTTCATTTTCGATAATAGGTCCTCCTAGTGGATCCTGACTCAATGAAACAGAACTCTGACTGTCCTGAGAACTGTCTCTGGCAATCTCGGCTGCAATCGTTGCTTCCTGCTCAATTTCCAAAGTCAACATTTCTTGATATTTGGGAAAAGCAGGACATTCTATGGTCTCCTTGGCGGCAGTGAAAGAGTCTTCGTAACAGAGGAAATCTCCAAGCAGTTCCTCTTCTGCACGCCAAGGCTTGAAAAGTTGCAAAAGTGCTAAATAGAAAAACTCCTTTTTTTCTGGAGATTCGCCACTCAATTTTCGATGGTTTACTAATTGGCATTTTCTTTGCTTGACCAGACATCCCTCACTTCCAATTACAGCATACACTCCTTTCTCAATATCTTCTTTGATGTTCCTCTTGAATATGTAATTTTGTAGAACCTCATACAAACAAACGTTCTCAAGGTGACTGCTTCGATTTGGATAATATGTATCCAACATGTTGGTCTTCAAAATGTCGGTACTGTTTGGCTCCTTTTCCGCCAAATACTCAATTTCCTGCACAGGTTTCAGAACTCGATTACGCATTGCAGCAAGACCAAGACTCGCCCAAACGATACTCCTGGATTTGGCATAAAGACTTGCTGAAGACAACCGGTCAGAACATTCGTAAGCTCCAATTTCTCGATGCGACAACATCTTCAGACTGAAACTGTACAACTTCTTACTGAGGCTCTTTTCATGGGAAATGTCCTCCCACATATCCTTCAATTCTGTCTTTTCTTTTTTGGTGATGTAAGATGTCACATACCGAGCCACAGCCATACAGTTGTCAGCCACCAACTGTATATCCATGTTAGCATTCCACATGGACAAAATCACTGGGTTGTAGTCGTTGATGTACTTGGACTCTTCGTTCCTTTTCAAATTGTATGTATTTTTGGGTGATTTCCTCGTCACATTATGTCGCAGAGAAGACATCAAACTGTTCACTCTTCCTTTAGAAATCACCGGTCGTGGAAAGTTGAAACGACATTTGGTATAGAACTTGTCCTTGTTTCTGAATTTACGACGACAGTACTTTCCACAACGATGGCTTTGGAAACGTAGAACTTGTTCTCTTAGGCTTTTCTTCTCCGTTGCGTTTGGAACAGCACACGTAGAATACTGTTCTATGAAACTCATCACTAAGTCATCCGGATCTGTTCCAAATGTAGGTGCATCCTTGATCCACAGCAGCATATGTATATGAGGAGCACCTCTTGCTTGGTACTCCTTTCTCCAGAAGAAATCCAACACCTCTCCAAGAGGTGGATTCTTCTTATTCATGATGAAAGACATCATAGCTTCAAATCTATGATTGAAGTACCTGCATACATTCACTGGATCCAAAGAACACAGTTCTCCGGGTGTCTTGAATTCAATGTTTTCAATGTTTCCATTTGCCTCTCGTAGAAATTCAAGTAAGTCTTCCCAGCCATACTCGGCACAGCTCAGAGTGAGGAACCATGTCGGAGTTCCTAAGTTCCTCAGCATACATTTTAAATCACCATGACGACGGTACCAGTACTCATTAGTACCACGCTGACACGCCATGAGATTAATTAGGTGAGAATCCAAAATACTGTCTTGGACATTGACTTTATGCATAAAGTCACTTGCCGAGATGTTTCGCATCTGTATACCACTTTTCAAGATGTGGTTCACTGCATATGACAGTCCAGACAGATCGCTTTCAAACAGGAGATGAAACAAATAGGGAATGCATTGACGAAACCTAGGATCTTCTGCATACAAGCGTAAAGTCCGGTATTCAGAAGCAGGAATTTGATGAGGTCGCTCATCATATCTTCCTCCTTGACCTGTTGGAAATAGCTGTGGGAAACACCGAGCTTCCAAACTTTCCTCCCAAACACTGATTGGACTCCCTTTGGCTTGTTTCATTTGAAACAACACAATAGCATTCCCCATGACTTCCTTGGAATGCAAAGGATGAACACTATAATGTTCATATATTTCTTCACTTTTAGAGGCTTCTACTTTCTCAATTTGGCCAGCACACAAATCGCTATCGTCTTCATCACTTACTTCCTCTTCTGCAACATATACATTCTTATAGTACTTATTATTTTTTTCAAATACAATGTTGCCTTTTTGACTTTCCTAACATCCACTAAATCTTGCCATATTTTCTTATTCTTTGTTGGAACCCCATTAACTAAGATAACCAGAGGTTCCTCTTCCACTTTTTCTACTCCAATTGTGTTAATGTTTTTGTTCAAATCTAGAGGCAAATAAACAACTCTTCCCTTTAATCCTCTCTGTAAATCTGATGGAGGCAACTTCCCTGTCTTTGGCTCCATTCTTACAATAGCCTGAAAGGGATGGATACTTTGAATCAAAATAGATTCATAAGTATTTAAATCCTTCAAAGCAGAAGGAATCTCAACCAATTCCAGATTATTATGAACCGCCCTAGCAGGCATCTGGTTTTGGTTTAATTTGTTACAACAATAAGTACACACACGTGTATCCGATCCCAAATCAAAACAATTTTCTACCATCAAGTATGTTGCAAAATCCTTCCATTCACTATTATTTTCCCTTTCACTTTTTGCATATAAATCCACTAACTTAATCTGATTCTTATAATAAGTGCGTCGACAACACACACAAGTGAAATTAGGCCTCTCACTTGATTTCACCTGAAACGTGGCAATTTCTTTCTGAAAATTATCTGTACTGGAAACCTGTACATTATCTTCAACATTACCCTCTACTTCTGGGTCAATTTGAACATTCTCATCTTTACTTCCAAAGTAACAAAACTCAATTTCTTCACAAAAATTCTTGACATCTATTTCAGAACCATGCAAAAGAGCAGCACATAATTGTTTAAGCATAATTGCTGGACTCTTAGCATAATACAACATTCTGACTAATTTCCTCACTTTATTATGATGCACTGCTAGCATCCTGAAATGATGAAAACCACTCTGGCATACTCTCCTGGAAAGACAAGCCAGTGAATGACCACGCAAACCTGTCACTTCTCTCACTCTGCAAGGATCTAATTCTTGCAACAACTTCATTTTCTGCTTCAAACTTTTCTTATTAAATGTCCGTACAAAATCACAAAGCAAATTGATGGAATCCTGTTGCACACTGCAAATAGAACTACACTTCCAAATGTACACAGGACCTTTAGGACGTCTTTCTAAAACCTCATTACCTAACACCTCTTCTATCTCTGTTGTCACAAGTTTTTCTTTTTCAACTGGACAACTATCCTTCACTTCATAAGCTCGACCACTGGTGTCAACTGCAAACTCCAAATCATTATCCTGAAAATAACTCTCCTCATTAAAAAATGCCTCACAACTTGAACTATGCATCCATTCTCCGGAAAAAACTTCACAAAAATGACTTCGATTAACTACTCTCTTCCATCTACTATTTGATTTGAAATCAGAAATTACCTTGTTTAGTTTCCTAATTCTATTGATTACCAAAATAAATACCTTTCGCTTAATTTCGGAAGCATGATCAATAATTTTATCTACATTTTTCTTTTTCTTATAAAATGCCACTTTCTGTTGGCCTTTCTTAATATTTTTTAATAAATTAACTATTATCCTGTTGCGGAACATTCGTTTTCGAATGTCCCTAAACTGTTGTTTCCTTCTACTATCATGCACAGAGTTATCTCTTGCTCTAGCAGTAACATTTTTGATTGGTCTTTCCTTTCCGTTTAAATTGCTTCTCTTTTTCTGGACTGAAACATTTTCTGTAGAAATACTTTTTTTACTACAAATATTTCTTATGAATGATTTCGTGGTCTTACCCGGAGCTTTCTTGGTGATTCGACAAAATTTTTTGGGAGAGGACTGCTGCAGTAATAGCTGAACTTGCTGTCTTTGACGTTTTCTAGCCTTTCTAATTCGATTCTTAGTTGGCATTTTCAAATTTTGAAATGATCTGCAGTTGAATCTGTGATAAAATATAATAAAAAATGTTATTAACCACTATTACCAAACAGTAAATGAATAACAGTCATCAAAAACTTTACACCCTACTTATTATTTAACATAGCAAATCTTTTGCACCACCACTGCGTCACAAAAGTGACGCACAGTGGTACAAAACAGGCATACACCTATCATAAATCTCTCCCTAACATTTTAAATGATTGATTCAGGATGACGATAAGGTGTGGCCTATCCAGAGGTTTGTTTGAGGTGAGGCCTACTCACGGTTGCAGATGAGTTTTTCGCTTGTTGAAGAATACAAAGGAGATAATACATGTGAAGGCCTACCAATGAAGTAAGTCATGTCCACTTCACTCTTGAACAAAGGCCAGATCTCTTTTGAATCTGTGGTCAGACCTAAACTTCATCTGCACAATGTCATTCATAAACTTAGGAAACACTAGTGATGTAATTGAAAAATGTGGAGTTTTTTTCCTTATTTCAGAATTACATCACCTGTGTTTCCTCATTGACTTAAAATGTCCTTAAGACACATGAAAGCATTTTTTGATTGCCCTTGCACCATTTTTGGGTAATTTTTAAAATGGCTATGTAACTCCCATAATCAAAATCTAAATTTGCCAAGCACAGGTGGGAGCGTATTTACAAGAAACTTGCCCCATGGAGAAAGCTCTTCAATTAAAATGGGAAAAATAACATCATAGACACTCAAATGCCTTATAAATATGCTCCAAACAACCTATGAAGCTCTAGCAGTACATATCCAGAAATGTAATTGATTTCAAAAAACGTTTTTAAACACAACATATAAATCAATTGTATACCTACATTCAAGAGGAAATGACTGAAAATGTCCTTAAGACACATAAAAGCGTTTTCTTTATTGCCCTTGCACCATTTTTGGGTCATTTTTAACATGGCTATGTAACTCCCATAATCAAAAACTAAATTTGCCAAGCAAAGGTGGGAGCATATTTACAAGAAACTTGCCCCATGGAGAAAGCTCTTCAATTAAAATGGGAAAAATAACATCATAGACACTCAAATGCCTTATAAATATGCTCCAAACATACATGACAGAAATGGAGGTGGTCCAACCAATTTTGTCCACAAATTGAGAAGTCGAGGAAGCATGTAAACAAATCTGTTTCAGCTTACACGAGAGACCATGGAATGGGCTCCATGTACAACAATAATTTGCGTTACTGCATGCAAGATATCTACAGAGGAGATGGAGTTCACTTCTCAGAAGAGGGCAACAGAATTTTCATTTTGAATTTAAGACTTTGCATTGGTACCTACTTATAAGTACCTAAATGTACCATAAACCCAAAAGCTCTTCTCAGAGCTACCCTACATCTGATCACTCACAATTATTATTTTACTCTAACTTTTTTCTCTAATTTTCAACAAACTACGCTCCCCGGAGCGCTACCCGGTACGCGAACCGGAAGCTAACCGCGCAAAATTTCTAAAAAAAATGTTTTTTTCCCACACATATGGGCCTCCTCAGCCACCCTCAGAAAACCTAGGGGGTCAAGATACGTCTACCGTGCCCCCTTCTACCCATTCTGAACATTATTTGCCCTCTATCTTGTATCTTGATTCGACCGAAACATAAAATGGTGGACTCCCATAACGCTGCTGGTTCGCGAACCGGACCGCTTCCCGGGAAGCGGTCCAAAAAAAAAGGTGGGAAAGTAATTTACAGAAAAACGACTGGAGACACTCTCACCAAATATAGATTAGCTCATACTACATAACAATCCCTTTCATTTTCACAAATTTGATTGAAATTCCATTTAGCCATTAAGCCTGTAGACCTCTCTAAATACCGTGAGGTAAATTACTTCACAAAATACATCTGAAGTGTTGGAATTGACAACCAATGAAAATGTTAATTTCATTTTCTACTTTTATTACCTGACATTTGATTGGTTATATACCTGAATATATATAAAGGAAGAGAAGGAAACACAGCCATTTTGACTGCTACTTCTTGTTGTACATTTCAATTGAATTATCACTAAACACTTCAACTTGTTTGTAAAGGTAAGTTGTTATTTTTAAAACTGAAGTATATTGTGAACTATAAATTAATATTGTAAACTTTTTCTGATAGTTATATACTATCCCTCTGTAGTAGTTATAGATTTAGATTGACTTCTCTGTTATAGTTATGGATGAAGTTAGGCTTCTCTTGTATAATTATGAATTTACTTACGTTAAATCACATACACTTTTTTATATTCCTACTTCCACTCTGATACTATACACTGCCAAAAGATAAATTCACTGATAAAATTAATCCCAACAGTGCCCTATCTCTACTAATATATATTTTTTTTATCCAAATTTCAAGCAAAATGGAAGGCGAACAGAAAGTTGAATTTCAAATTGTCCTGCAAGAGAGCAGCCAAGAAATCATTGATCCAAATGATATTGAATTTATGAATGAAACTTGGGACCAAGAACTACTGCAATGTGTGCAAGCAGTAGATGACCTCCTTAAAAATGTGGACATTTTACACCCTCAGAGACTACAAACTATGTTCAATGAGAATTATGACATTTCTGACAGTGAAATGTTAGAAAGTTTATTAAATTATGAAACACAATCACAATAATAAAAATTGCTTAAAAAATAAAGAAATTAAAAAATAATCAACAAAACCAACAATCAATTAACATACAGTATTTGAAAATTCTATCATTCTTTTTTCCTTATAGTACGCTGCCCAGAACGCTTTCCGGTTCGCGAACCGGGCGCTCCCCACGCAAAAAAAAAAAAAAAAAATTTTTTTTTTGCCCTGCGGGGCCCTTTTAAAACCTCCACATAAAACCTAGGGGGTCAACGAGGATCTACTATGCCCCCTTATGGTAATTTCCCCCTTTGTTTTGGCCTCCTCTTGTCTCTCGATCCTACCAAGAGACAAGATGGCGGCCGCTCCGGACTGTTTAGAATGTTGACAGACACCGAAGAGCCAATCAGCTTCGCTTCGCAAAGCTCAGTTACGCGAAAAGTACGCGAACCGGAGCGCTGCCCGGAGCGCTGTCACAGATATATATCTTTTTTTGAACGTTAATTTCTCAAAATCCACTGGAGCACATATATTGAGACCTAGCAAAGGCACATCGGGCAAACAGTCCCTACAATTTTGCCAAGTTTCGTGCAAATCCATTCAGCCGTTCGGGCTAAAAGTGAGGCCAACCGCCCTATGGAAATTAACATGGGAAAAACGCGTTTTGGGACCCCCCTTTTTTCTCGGCCCCCCCCTTGATGAAACCCCCCCAAATTGTCAGGGGCTGCTCAGAAACAGAATGTGCCATTTTCCTGAAAGTTTCAGCCGATTCCGTCCACAAACGCCAAAGTTATTAGACAAGGAATTTTCAAAAATCCCATAGGGAAAAAATCCTAACTATATATAGCTACTGGCGACCGCCAGTAGGTAATATATATATAATATAATGTAATTTCCCCCTTAGTTTTGGCCTCCTATTGTCTCTCGAGCCTACCAAGAGGCAAGATGGCGGCCGCTCCGGACTGTTGACAGACACCGAAGAGCCAATCAGCTTCGCTTCGCAAAGCTCCGTTACGCGAAAAGTACGCGAACCGGAGCGCTGCCCGGAGCGCTGTCACAGATATATATCTTTTTTGGAACGTTAATTTCTCAAAATCCACTGGAGCACATATATTGAGACCTGTCACAGATATATATCTTTTTTATATATATATTACCTACTGGCGGTAGCCAAAAAAGCGGAAATAAACCCCCTTGATAATATGCCCTACGATTTCTCGGGGGTTTCAGCTGACAGGGCTTGGTATTGTGTTACGTGCTAATTCTTCCAGGAAACGTCAGAGGGTCGATGCAGGGGTTCTAGAAGGGGTGATAAACCATTTAAGCCTCATGAACAAGCGCATGGTCTTTTAAAGATTTGTGAAGTACTCGGGGCGGCGGTGTGTGTGTGCCCTCTTTCAGGAGCGGGCGGGGGGGGGCACTGCCAGCAACTTGCCAGGTCAGGCAGTGTTCAACACGTGCATCACCCTTTCTCTGCCTGCTATTGCGCACCATGCTTCGGAAAGGTAAGAAAAAGAACGTGCATTTGAGTTTGAAATGTCCGATCCTGTAGCAGTACACTTGCAAAGCCCACACATGACAATAACCCGATTCAAGGCCCCATTCACCCGATTTTTAAAAAATATATAGCACTCCAACAAAGTTGGATTTTAAAACTTTATTAACTTTTAAATATAACGAACGCAACAAAAACTGTAAATATATTTAACCATTTTTTGAAATTAACCAGAACTATAACGATAACAACAACAACAACAATAATATAACTTTTATGCCTAAATTACGCAAACATTTAGCTAATCTGCTAAAGGGGGGAGTCGCCATTTCTTTACAATAATCAATAATGAAAAATCAACATCAATAGGGTTGTCCGTTTTCTCGATGCAGCACTATAGTGCAACATACACAGCACCTGGGGTGTCAAGAGTGAACAGGTCCTAGCTGCTTAACCAATGACTGACAAATGCTATATTAAACACTTACTATGTATAATACTTGCGTTCACAATAGTTTTACTTTACAAAACAGAACAAAAGATGTCCCCTGTAAGTAAACCCATATTAGCTGTTTCAGTTATTGAACATCCTAAGGTTTTATGACATGGGGACCAGTGGTGATATCCTGGGCGGGTGATGGAAAAACATCTACAAAGAAAACTATTGGTGAATTATACTTCTCCGGAAACTATAACGATAACAACAACAATAATATAACTTTATTAACTTTTAAATATAACAAACGCAACAAAAACTGTAAATATATTTAAACATTTTTTTAAATTAACCAGAACTATAACGATAACAACAACAACAACAATAATATAACTTTTATGCCTAAATTACGCAAACATTTAGCTAATCTGCTAAAGGGGGGAGTAGCCATTTCTTTTGATATTTTTGATAATTCATCCGTAGTCTCTCTAATCTCCATTACAATGTTTCTTGCTGTCGCTAGCTGATGAAAAAACTAAAGTGATACCTTCCTCATCCTTATTTTGTCTTTCTTTGTTCCTTAAGATGTTATCTGTGTCAACCTCTTCCGAGAATGCTGATGCGTTAGGGATTTCCTTGTGTTTCTTAATAGCATTGGTGTCTGCACACTTCTTTGTCAATTCTGTGAACATGATAACTGCTTCATAAACAGACGATATCTTTGTTTAGTCATTAGTGTTAAGTGTGTCTGAAACTACAGTGCCCTTCTGTTTTTCTTTCTTCAGGCTCTACAGAGTTTTGTGTGTTGTTCTTTTGAGCGACAATTATTCCAGAGGTTTCAGGTTTACTTGTTTTGTCCTGCAGTGAGTTAACAGCTTTAGAGACTTCATGTTTATTTGCTATGTCCTGCTGTTCGTCAACTGCTTCAGAGACGTCAGCCTCATTTGTTATGTTTGACTAGATCCTAGACCTGCCCGGCCGCGCCCAAAATGGCACCGGTGTAAATGGGACTCGTAACTGCTTGTTGTGTACTGGTTGCCCAACCTTGATATCACGAGATACATATGCAGTTTTGAAGCACATCGCGGAGGCTTGTCTGCTGTAGTGGGGCGCCCCTTTATCGTTTCTGTCGCCATTCCGCCCGCTTTTGCTACACTGTGCCTTTTCCGCCATTCAGCTGTTTACCGCCCGCTCTTTCGGCTACAGCGTCTCGCTCACCATGTAGTTGAGTTGAGTTGCTGCCACTCTTGCGGTGCAGCGATAGGCGGCTGCCACAGGACTCTTAAAATGGTGGCCGGCTCTTCGGATTTGGGCCTGGTCCAGTAAAATGGCCATGGGACACCTTGGAACTCGGACGCTTGTCTGCCAGGGCTTGGGTTCCATTCTCGAAAGCGTCCCCTCAGCCTTGAAGATTGTACAAAAGTCTTGGGGGCCGTCGACTCCCGCAGGCTTCCGGTGGGGAGCGGCTGCCATGATTGCTTGCGGAATGGCCACGACGGAGCTACGAGATGGTGGTGCTCTCATGGTGACGCCAGCTTCAGTCTGAAACATCCAGAAACAAGGTGGGGCTTTCTTCGTTTGGGAAAAAAAATGTTTTAATCCAATGAAAAGTGTTATTTTTAGGTCACATGACCTAGTCTTACATCATTAGGAAAACAAAAGTAAAATGAACCAATGAAAAGTTTTATTAACAAGTCACATGACCTGTTATGCTTACGTTACGCGCTGCGCGGCGCGCTCTGGATCGTTTCCGGGAAGCTGCGCCTTGCGCACCAGAGCACTTCCGGGTGCGCTAACGCATCGCGTCATATGAGGTCCAGAATATAGTCAAAATGTCTCCACCAACCAGCGGTCGGAATACAACCGCTTTCAGCAGTCCAAAAAGTTCGGTTAAATCTTAAGAGCGGGAGCAACTCAACTACATGGTGAGTGAGATGCTGTAGTCGCAAGAGCGGGCGGTAAACAGCTGAATGGCGGAAGAGGCACAGAGTACCAAAAGCGGGCGGAATGGCAACTAAAACTGTAAAGGGGCGCCCCACGACAGCGTGTCTTCAGGTCAAACGGATTGTGGGACAAGGTCCAGAATGGAAGAGTCATCAAAAGGGAAAAAATTCCGCCGGACCCCGGGAGCCGGCCGCCTATGCCGGGGGCGATCTCAGACCACACCAGGGCAACACGACTTGGGGAGGCTGCCATGATTGCTTGCGGAATGGCCACGACGGAGCTACGAGATGGTGGTGCTCTCATGGTGACGCCAGCTTCAGTCTGAAACATCCAGAAACAAGGTGGGGCTTTCTTCGTTTGGGAAAAAAAATGTTTTAATCCAATGAAAAGTGTTATTTTTAGGTCACATGACCTAGTCTTACATCATTAGGAAAACAAAAGTAAAATGAACCAATGAAAAGTTTTATTAACAAGTCACATGACCTGTTATGCTTACGTTACGCGCTGCGCGGCGCGCTCTGGATCGTTTCCGGGAAGCTGCGCCTTGCGCACCAGAGCACTTCCGGGTGCGCTAACGCATCGCGTCATATGAGGTCCAGAATATAGTCAAAATGTCTCCACCAACCAGCGGTCGGAATACAACCGCTTTCAGCAGTCCAAAAAGTTCGGTTAAATCTTAAGAGCGGGAGCAACTCAACTACATGGTGAGTGAGATGCTGTAGTCGCAAGAGCGGGCGGTAAACAGCTGAATGGCGGAAGAGGCACAGAGTACCAAAAGCGGGCGGAATGGCAACTAAAACTGTAAAGGGGCGCCCCACGACAGCGTGTCTTCAGGTCAAACGGATTGTGGGACAAGGTCCAGAATGGAAGAGTCATCAAAAGGGAAAAAATTCCGCCGGACCCCGGGAGCCGGCCGCCTATGCCGGGGGCGATCTCAGGCCACACCAGGGCAACACGACTTGGGGAGGGGGCAGGAGCCAAGCGCCCCCTCTCAGTCCGCGCCATCTCACCGCCCCTCGGGGGCCTCCGTCAAGCGGTTTAGGGAGGCACCGCATCACATTGTTTTCCAATGCAGTCAGGTCCACAAACGGACCCCACTTACTTTGAATAGTGAAGCTGCAGCAGGTGCAAATAAGGTTTAAACAGTGTTACAAGAGCTGCTTAGAACTCTGAAGTATGGCACTCAACAACCAGGACTTATGCCATTTGTGTAAGGCAGTGACATGGAAGCAACTCAGGGACAAAAAGCATGAACGAACATTCACGTATGAAAATCTTATTTGGGGAAGGGGTACAATCCAAACGCCCCCTCCCAGTTCGCGCCACTACACCGTATGTGGAAAATCTGAAGCCATTGTTCTACAAACTCTCAACGCTTGCTATCAGTGCATGAGTTTCATGCTCGATCGATTGAGCTAGCCGGATCGGGCAATAAAAAGTATAAAATAGTTATGTAAATAGTTATTTAATAAAATGTTTTCCCCTGTTTCTTTGCTGGTGTGTTGTCTATATTTATAATATTTGCATAGGGTTTGTCGTTATTTTGGGCGGGGTGGGTGGCGGAGTCGAGCTGTCTTGCAGCCCTCATGGTGTGGAGCTCAGTTCATTTCACTATTTTCGTATTTCTCATGAAGGGTTGTTCCTAATGTTTGTATTTTACCGAGGTCAGAAAGAGATCGAATTAGTGGTCTACTGATTTTGCTCGATTACTTTTATTTTTTTACACGATTTTTCACTATCTGCAAAGACTAAACAGAGTATTGCGACTTTGTGCTTGTTTGTAAATAGAGAATGATCCAAAGAGAACCAATTCTAAAACAGTAAATGCTTGGATAACAATCAATCAAATGGAGAGACAAGCAGGTACGACGGATTACAACAGGGGTAAAGGTGTGCGTTAACTACCGTTCACTATCTGCAAAGAGAGAGTACTACTAAGAGAAAAGAGGGGAGGGGGGGCAGCGTTCAAAGCACATCAGCGTGCATAAACACGAAAACGTTTTTACCTATCACGTACTTGACATTTGACAGCTTTTGATATTTGCTATTAAAAAACCATTGAAATTCACAGAAAAAACCATAGGTTATAGTCGATATATAGTTAGGAATTTGCATTTACAAAACCTTGAAAATTCAATGAAAAAACCATTGGTTTTAGGCCATATATAGTTAGGGATTTGCATTTACAAAACCTTATTTTACTCGCATAAAACCATTGAAATTCCATATATAGTTAGATGCGCTAACTATATATCGCGCACCCGCAATCCACTGCTGATGATGTCACATATTACATCATTCATGACATGGTCAGTGACATCACTGATGACATCACTGATGACAACTCAAATGACATCACTGACAACATCACAGATGACATCATTCATGTGTTAATACGATGAACCTCTACAGACTCTGATATAACCTTAGATACACTCAGTGAAAACAGACACTCACAGATTGTCACTCATCCATGGAGTTACTCATACACCTAGACAGTCATGCTAAGAATCAATCACACCTCCAATTCCTCAACTATACAGTTATACACACCTTAAACATATTCTAACACATATTTACTCTCTTATACAATCACTGATACAAGTTTTCAATGATCCATGCAGCCACTCACACATTCACTGGCTCTTAAACACAGTAATTTATATATGTCAACTCTCGCATGTACTGTGTTTTACATATGTACTTACTTTGACATGTAGCATTGAGATATCCAATCACTCACCATTACACTCATGCACACAGTCAACCACCCATACAGCTGTTTCCACATGCAGTTTTGAACCCATACATCTAGTGAATCAGCTGTTCACACATCTATGCACAGAGTCACACACCTCCTAGCCACTCACACACATACTCAGTCTCCCATACAAATACTTGGGCAACCAATCAATAATCCATATAGTTACTCATATAGCTACTGATCAACACATGCAGCAGTTTACAGAACAACAGACATAATGATGCACAAATTAGGACAGTTTAGTCACTAACCCATGCTCTCAGTGAGACACATTTAATCACTCTCTCATACAGTCAGTCATGCACCTTCTAAATCCTTCATCCAGACACTTATACATCCACTCATTCTTCAATATGTAAGACATATTTAAACTCTACAGAAACGTACATTCACTGGATGATGTCATCAGTGATGTCATCAGTGATGTCACTGACCATGTCATGAATGATGTAATATGTGACATCATCAGCAGTGGATTGCGGGTGCGCGATATATAGTTAGCGCATCTAACTATATATGGAATTTCAATGGTTTTATGCGAGTAAAATAAGGTTTTGTAAATGCAAATCCCTAACTATATATGGCCTAAAACCAATGTTTTTTTCATTGAATATATATATATATATTACCTACTGGCGGTCGCCAGCAGGTAGTTATAGTTAGGATTTTTTTCAATGTTAAATCTCAAAATTCTATTTGGAATAACTTTGGCGCCGAATGACGAATCTGCCTGAAAATTTCCTCAAAATGGCCTCGTCGAGCTCCGTTTCTTCCCTGAAAGTTTGGGGGGGGGATGCGTCAAGCGGGGGCCGAGATAAAAGGGGAGTCCCAAAATGCGTTTTCCCCATGTTAATTTCCATAGGGCGGTCGACCTCACTTTTAGCCCGAACGGCTGAATGGATTTACACCAAACTTGGCAAAATTGTAAGGACTGGTAGCCCGATGTGCCTTTGCTATGTCTCAAGATATGTGCTCCAGTGGATTTTGGGTAATTTAGGTTAAAAAAAATATATCTATCTGTAGGCGCACCCCGGTACGTGCACCGGGGCGCGTACCGGGCGCACCACGCGACTTGTGCATGGAAAGCTGATTGGCTGTCGGGTGTCTGTAAACATTCTAAACAGTCCGGAGCGGGCGCCATCTTGTGTCTCGGTAGGATCGAGACATGAGAGGTGGCCAAAACAAAGGGGGAAATGACCATAAGGGGGCAGAGTAGACCCTCTCTGACCCCCTCGCTTTGATGTGGGGGCTTTAAAAGGGCCCCGCGGGCCAAAAAAAAAGTATATTTTTTTCGATTTTTTTGCGGGGGGAGCACCCGGTACGCGCACCGCGAAGCGGACCGGGGAGCGTACTATGGGGAAAAAAGAATGATAGACTTTTCAGATATTGTATGTTTATTAATTGTTCTTTTTGTTGTTATTTTCTTTGATTTTTTTATTTAAGTACCAACATGCAGGTACCAATGCAGAGTCTATAATTTAATATACACCGTCTTCTTTGTAGATATCTTGCATGTTTTTACAGAAGTTATTGTGGTATATGGAATTCATAGCGTAGTCTGTCAGGAAAGCAGAAACAATATGGAGGCAGGAGATGATAAAGAGATGTTAAATACACATTGGAGATAATATAGTGGGAGAAAGGAAGTAACTATGAGCAAACTTATTATGTAACGCAAAAAAGTTGCACAGTATATTTTAAGTCTGACTTTACATTATAATCAATTTGGTACTAGTTTAAGAAATACATATAAAAATCTATAATGTCTCAAACAATTTTTAAATTATAAAATATAAATTTATTTTTCAGATTCCTTTTCCAAATTTAACAGAACTTCTAATATTTGATTGTCAGAAATGTCCTCATTTTGAATCAGGAAATCTGCTGATTGCACACATTGAAGTAGTTCATAGCCCCGTGATTCATCCATGAATTCTGAGTCATTGGGTTCAATAACTTTATTATTGTTGCTCTCCAGAACAATTTTGTTGGAATTATTTTGCTCTCCTTCCATTTTTGTGCTGTAATTTGCATTTAAAAAAATATATCAGTAGAGATAGGGCACTGTTGGGTTTAAGTTCAGACAGGTGCTTTGTTTTTTTTAATAGTGATTTTATCTTTGGGCAGTGTATGGTATCAGACTGGAAGTAGAAATATAAAAAAGTGTATGTGATAAAGCCTAAGTAAATTCATAATTATACAAGACAAGCCTAACACCATCCATAACTATAACAGAGAAGTCTATCTTATTCTATAACTATTACAGAGGGATAGTATATAACTATCAGAAAATGTTTTCCAAATTAACTTAAAGTACACAACATACTTCAGTTTTTAAAATAACATCTTACCTTTCAAAAAGAAGTTTAAGTTGTCAGTGAAAATGCTCTTGAAATGTACTTCAGGAAATAGTAGTCAAAATGGCTGTGTTTCTCTCTCTTTCTTTATATATATTCAGGTACATAACCAATCAAATGCCATGAAATAATAGTAGATAATGAAAGTAACATTTTAATTGGTTGTCAATTCTACGTGACTCTGGGCCACGCCCCTCCCAAGTAGCCACACCCCCTCCTCCCTACTACAATGTCCACTCCCCGGAAGCGCAGCGGACGAGCGCAGCGGGTACACCATCAGCACACCGAAGACACGCCAAAGACTAGCCCGTCTGTGCCCGTCCGTGCCAGGACGGGACATAGGGCAGAGGTGCCTGTTTCCCCAGCACAAATCAGGCTGGTAAGATCATCGTCGGAATTAAAAGCACTACGTCCCACCTTGAATCCTAGGTGCACAACTCTTGACCTTCACAAAACGGGAGTACGCTCTTGCGCTAACTGTCAACTGACCACTACAATAGGTCAACCCCACGCTGACACTCCCAGGAGACATAGGAAATGTAAACTATTGCATAAAAAAGAGCCTATAAATTATGTGTTTTTTAGCACCAACTGTCGTTCTTTACCGAAACATAAATACGACATTTTCAACCTTCTAGTTGACAATAACCCCAGCATCCTCTTTTTAACCGAAACATGGTTACACGACAGTGCTGGACCAGACGTTGCTGCCGCCCTTCCTGACAACTATGCCATTGCCAGGATAGACAGGAGCAAACAGCTTGGTGGAGGTATCGCAATTATTTTTAACAGAGATCTAAAATGCACTCTGGATCCAGTAGCTATCCCAGACTGTGAAGCGGGCCTTTTCAAAATCTCCTTGAACACGAATTTCACGATGTCAGGCCTTCTGATATATCGCCCCCCGGAAACTCTTCTCATTGGGCATCTAATTTAGCTAATTTTATCACCCCACATTATATTACATTAAGTATTTTTTCTCTGTTGGGCGACTTAAATTTGCACCTAGAGGACCCCTCCATTCCCTCCTGTTCACACTTACTTGATGACTTGAAAGCACTACACTTGTCCCTGATTAATTCTGAACCCACTCACACAGCTGGCCACCTGCTGGACCCTTTAATCTCAATATCAAAGAGCTAAAATGTCTTGCAACCACGCCTATATGTTGGTCGGACCATCATCTAATAAAATTTTGCATTACTCTCCCATCCACCCCCAATGTGCAACACGTCCTTCCAAACACATTGAGGAAAAATTGGAAATTAGTGGACTTAGAAATGCTAAACTCTGCCCTAAATAACAACCCTCCGAGTAACAGCCAAAACATGGACAGCCTAGCGGCTGCTGCACAAAAATGGCTCAGCGATGCCGCTAACCAATGCTTGCCTTCTTCTCGCATTAAAGGGAGCAGACACCGCCACCCGGCTCCATGGTTCAATGATAGCTTGAAAATTGAGAAATCTAAATGCAAAGCGCTTGAACGCAAATGGTGTAAAAACTACGCCCCTGACGCCAAAAAAAACTATCATGAAGCCAGGAACCTTTACCACACGGCTTGCGCTAAAGAACGAGCCACTTTCGTTTCAAAAACCATCATGGAAGCCACTAATATGCCAAAAACTCTTTTTACCAAAGTGAAAGAATTGGCTGGCACTCACACTACAGCTGAAGCACCCCCATTAAACACTCAACAATGCCAGGCTTTAGCATGTTTCTTCAAGGAAAAAATTGATAAAATTATCCTAGACATTAATGCCAATAACAAAGAACCATCCTCTTACTCTGACTCAGAACTAACTCCCCCATGTGCCAATACATTGGAATCCTGGCCTGCCTTTTCAGTAGATCAACTGAAATTGATTCTCAAAACCATTAAATCCGGCTCTCCTAGAGACCCTATACCAGTCAAAATCATTAAGCAACTTGATGACAGTGCCCTGAAAATCATTGTAAACGGTCTGAACTCCTCTCTTGACCTTGCCACTGTCCCAGCCCTATGGAAACATGCCATGGTTACGCCTCTTTTAAAAAAAACCACAGCAAATACGGATATCCTTGCCAACTACAGACCTATATCCCTGCTTCCTGCCTTCTCCAAATGTATGGAGCGACATGTGCACTCAGCTCTATCAAATTTTGCAGAAGAAAATTCACTTCTACACCCCTCTCAGTCAGGTTTTAGGGCCGGCTTCTCCACAGAAACCGCCCTGCTTGGAGTTACTGAACATATTCGAAAGCTTCTTGATCAAGGTCAGACGGTCGCGCTCATGCTGTTAGATCTGAGCGCGGCCTTCGACACCATTTCCCATGAAACTCTCATTAAGGAACTGCATAAAAATGGTGTACGCGGAAAGGCCCTTGACTGGATCCGTTCTTTCCTGACGGAACGAACCTTCCAAATTATTTCTTCAAGAGCCTCTTCGGATACCCTGCGAGCCCCCCATGGAGTGCCTCAGGGATCTATTCTGAGCCCGTTATTTTTGAATTTATATCCCAGACCCCTGGCCGACCTTGCTGAAAAATCTGGTCTCACCCTGATGACTTACGCCGACGACTCCCAAATTATCTTTTCCCTATCCGAATCCTGTCCAAACTCGCCCTCTCTACTCAAAGCAGGACTCCAAAACATCCTGAATTGGATGACGAGAAACCAGTTAAAACTCAACGGGGACAAGACAGAGATCTTGGTCATGGGAAAGCATTGAGAACTGTGGAATCCCCTTCATTGGCCTGATCAGATGGGCGCCTTTCCAACCCCGGTGACCCATGTTCGAAACCTGGGTTTTATTCTGGACAACTCCTTGTCCATGAATCAACAGGCCAGTAAAGTTACTGGTCTATGCCTCACCATAGTTAAATGGTTGAGGAAAATCCTCTGGATGCTGCCTCTTGCCACACAAAAGACCGTAGTCAACGCCCTTATAACATCTCAGCTTGACTATGGCAATATTCTGTACCTGGGCGCTAACAAAGCAGTAGTCGGCCGACTACAATTGGTCCAGAACGCAGCAGTCCGCCTATTGTGCAATATTCCAAAAAACATTGGAGTCTCAAGTCATCGCCGGGAACTCCATTGGCTCAGGGTTGAAAACAGAATCCGCTTTAAAGCCCTGAACTATATGTTCAGAATTAAAGCAGGCACGGCACCTAAATACCTCCTTGCTCTAGCCCACCCTTACACTCCCAAGCGCAACCTTCGGTCGCAATCAGCGGCCAATTTTTGTGTGCCGAGATTCAAACTGGCAAGAGTCGGTGGCAGATCTTTTGCACACCTGGGACCTTTCCTCTGGAACACCCTCCCTCCCTTTATCCGAAAGGAGGAAAATTATGCCAGGTTTAGAAGGCATGTCAAGACCGCGCTATTTGATCAATAAATCTCAATAGCCACCTTCCTTCTCCTGTCTTTCTACTAGCTGAATCTAGGCGCCAGGAAACTCTTTTTGGGTAGCTGTTGCGCCCTACAAGTTGAAAAAATAAATAAATAAATAAATAACACTTTATATGTGTTTTTGTCATGTAATTTAACTCAGGATATTTAGTCAGGCCTACAGCATAAATGTCTCAATGGAATTCCATCAAATTTGGGTAAATGGTAGGGACTGCTATGTAGTAGGGCCTATTCTATGTTTGGTGTAAGTGTCTCCAGTGTTTTTTCTGTAAATTACTTTCCCACCTTTTTTTAAGGAGCGCTTACCGGCAGCGTAACGGGAGTCCTCCATTTTGTGTTTCGGTAGAAACGAGACACAAAATGTTGGGAATGGGTAGAAGGGGGCATGGTAGACACTTCTTGACCCTCTAGGTTTTCTGAGGGGGGCTTAGGACGCTCATATTGGCCAAAAATAAAAAAATTAAAATTAAAATGTTTCGGGGGGAGCGCCCGGTACGCGCACCGGTAAGCGTACGGGGAGCGTACTTTGGTGAAAAATAGTGAAAAAAGTTAGAAAAAGATAAACGTTTTGAATGATCAGAGGTAGGGTAGTGTCAGGATCCCTCCTCTTAGTGAACTTAATGCAGACTCAATTCGTTTAAAAGCAAGAAAATGGAGCGCCAGCCGAGACTTCACATGGTCCTGGTTGTGGAATGCTTGGAATGCTAGGTTAGCAGTCTAGCCTTTCCAGCACGTGATTGAGAGTCCAGGTGCAGCGCGCTTTCCTTTGGAACTGCGCACTTCACCGAGGAATCCAGTCACAGAGATCGCATCAGAGAGAGAGAGAAAGTTAGAAACATTTCCAGTCAGTGTAGAGTTATTTAAGCTTTCGCTGCCTTGACCTTGGGGTGTCACGAAGTCAAGAGGTTATAGAGCATTCAAGGGAGAGTTTTGTTTAAAAAAAGAAATCAGAGCTATTTAAACTGCGTGTCAGCGAAGAACATTTACCAGAGCAGTGAATTCCAGTCATTAATCCACAGAAGCAGAGAGAGAGAGAGAGAGACTCATTCGAAGAAGTAGCGGAGAAACACAGAGCTAAGTGGAAGGTTTCTTGTTATCAGTTCAAGTTCAAGTGACTGTGTAAATATTGTAATAACAACGTTCTCAATGCAAGGAAAGGTCTAAGAACTGTTTAATGGAGTAAAGCCTGACTCGCCAATTGTTGAATTTCGTCTGCAGAACCAGTGCTAGACAGAAGACTTCAAGTTTAATCTAGAAAGAGATAGGGACAGTTTTAGAGAGGTTTTTCAGTACAGTTAAAAGAAATTACAAGCAAAAGAAAAAGGAAAACTTACCTGGAGAGTTGAATGAGATTAATTCATCTATTCAGGAGAAAGCACCTGTATTTAAGAAGAACATAATAAAAGGATAACGTAGAGACAACACTGGTAGGTGGAGAAAACAAGCAGTATACATTTAGTACAAGCACTGAGCATAGAGTAGAAGGCAATAACACTTTTATTATATTGCAGAAGTAAGAGGTAGACCTGTCATCTGAAAATACAGAATATGCAGATCATTCAAAAAACCTACACTTCAGTATTGAAGAGCAGCAGGTTGTTACAGATTCCTGGGTAGGTGTTCTTAGAACTAGTCATAGGGAAGCCAGAGTAGCTCAGGTACAGTGATTTATTATCTTGTATGTGTTTAGTTTTCCTAGGGTTCTTTGAGAAGCTGATTTGCAAGCTAATTGGAGATTCCTACGGAACTCCAGAGGATCAGGACCAGTCTCTTCTCTGTTTTATTTCTTTCGTTATTTTATCCAATTTTCCCCTTCCCTCTATCTAATCAGTTAGAGTCATGATATACTTCTGATTCTGATTGGTTGGAAGTGGGCGTCGGAAAGCTAGCATCTTCCGTTCCTGTGCAAGTCTTCGAGAGGATAGAGTTGGTAAGAAAGTGGACTCTGACAGAGTGAAGTGCCCACGTTGTAAAACTTGCACCCGAACCGAATGGTTGAGGGAATTAATTTGCAGACATTGGGGGCGGTCTTAGATACAATACAAAAGGAGTTGGTAGCGGTAAAAGAAGAAAACCAAAGGTTGAGACAAGAGGTGATAGACTCCAGGAAAGAAACCGCAGAGTTAGCGCAGCAAGTTGGGCCATCACTTTTAAGAAATAGGGAGACTCCCATAACATCTACGGGGGAAACTAGTAAATTAACCACACAGGTAATACATCCCTTGTCTCCCGTCATACCCCTAGCGGCACCAGAGAGATTTAATGGGGATCCCCAGAAGGCGCAGGTGTTTATCACACAATGTTCCTTGCATTTTATGTGTCGCCCTTCTATCTTCCCTGACGCACAATCTAAAGTGGCATTTATCTTATCATATTTGAGTGGAGATGCGGCAGCATGGTCAATGCCTTTGGTATCTAGAGATGATCCTCTTTTACAGAATTATGATGAGTTTGAAAAAGAATTTTTGCGAATATTCGACAGAAGAAGAATCTCACAGGCAGTGGACAATGAGTTGTTGGATCTGAAACAGGGCAATAGAGACTTAGTGGCGTATTTGGCCCAGTTTAACAAGTTAATTATGGAGACTGATTGGCAAGAAAGTAAAAGAACTGCAATATTCTATCGTGGCCTACGAGATGAGTTAAAAGATGGACTGGCACAAATACCAAATTGTCCTACTGAGATATCTGCCCTGATAGATCTAGTATTAGAATTGGATTTTCGTCAAGGGGAACGGAAGGGTGAAAGAAAACGTGAGTTTCGAAGCACTGTGCCCCGTTTTGATAGAACCAGGTTTGAACCAGAAAAAGGTGCAGAAGGAGGCAACAGCTCAGAACCAATGCAAATTGGAACGATAAGGGGACCGCTTACTAAGGAAGAAAAAGAGAAAAGACGAGCCAGCAATTTATGCATGTATTGTGGTTCAAGTGGAAATTTTGTGAGAAATTGTCCAAAGAAACCCAAAGGATCTTATAAGCCGAAGGAAAACTAGCTGCACCACCTGTAGAAGGAGTTGTACAGGTGGATGCGAGTCAAGAATCAACTCCACAGGAGCACCAATTGGCAAACACCCTACAGTCGTCCTCTCCACATCTCATATTATCAGTGACCATCAAGTTTCGTCAAGAAGTGCGAGAAGGCATAACAGTTATGGTAGACTCAGGGGCAACAGGGAACTTTTGTGATCTGAAATTCGCAAGCAAGATTGGATTGAGAGCCATAGCTAAAGACAAGAGTGAATCAGTCAGAGCCATCGATGGAACAAATTTATCTTCTGGGCCTATAGTAAGTCACACGGAATTGGTGCAGTTAATTCGAGAGGATGGCCATCGAGAAGACATTCATTTTAATTTGATCGACGCACCTCAATTTCAGTTCATTCTTGGGCTTCCTTGGCTCACTGAGCACAATCCAACTATAGATTGGGCTGCCAGATCCATGGAAATGACTTCAGATTACTGTAGGAACAATTGTTTTGGAAACCAAACGGAAAACCACCAGGAAAATCCGGCTCAAGCCTTATGTTCAGCCAATGCAACGGTGTGCGTGATCAATACCCAGTCGATACCCCCGGATTATCAAGATTTTAAAGATGTGTTTGACGAGCAGGAAGCGGAACAGTTACCACCACATCGTGTCGATGATTGTAAAATAGACCTCGAACCAGGGGCGAATATGCCGTGCAGTTGGGTTTATGCTCTGACCGAAAAGGAGCATGATCATTTGAAAGAGTACCTCAACAAGTATTTGGCAAATGGATTCATTCGTCCTTCTCAATCCCCAGCCTCCTCGCCTCTATTCTTTGTGCCAAAGAAGGAAGAAGGCGAGTTGAGGACTTGCATTGACTACCGCGCAATCAACCGAATAACCAAGAAGAATAGATATCCACTTCCTCTCATTTCCGTCTTGTTAGACCAAGTGAAAGGGGCACGGATATTCACGAAGTTGGATCTAAGAGGGGCATACCATCTCATCCGAGTAAGAGCTGGGGATGAATGGAAAACGGCGTTTAGAACCCGTTTTGGATTGTTCGAGTATCAGGTGATGCCCTATGGGTTGTACAATGCCCCTGCTGCCTTTCAGCATTTCATAAACGATGTTCTCAGTGAATACACAGACCAATGTGCAATAGTTTATATTGATGATATCTTGATTTACTCTGTCGATGAACAAGAACATCGGAATCAAGTACAAAAGATTCTACACGAGCTGAGAGAAAACAAGTTATTTGTCAAGCTGGAAAAATGTGCTTTTAATGTCACAGAAGTTGAGTTCCTGGGCTTTGTGATCTCGCAGTCAGGTATTCACATGGACAAGCGGAAAATTCAGGCAGTGTTGGAATGGAAGTCCCCAACCAGTCTAAAGGAAGTGCAAGCATTCATTGGTTTTGCAAACTTCTATCGTAGGTTCATTAGTGAGTTCTCCCGCCGAATCCTTCCTCTCACTAGACTGCTGAGGAAAGGAGTACAATTTGAATGGTCTGAAGAAGCAGAATCAGCATTCAAGGCCTTAAAAGATGAATTTACTTCAGCTCCGATCCTTCTTCATGCAGACCCATCTGAGCCCTTCTATGTAGAAACGGATGCTTCGGATTTGGCTGTGGGAGGTGTACTTTCTCAAAGGAATAAGGAAACTGGTCTACTACACCCCGTGGCCTATCGTTCACGGAAATTGACTCCAGCAGAGATCAACTATACAATAACCGAAAAGGAACTATTAGCAATAAAAGACGCCTTCAAAGAATGGAGACACTACTTAATGGGAGCCCATCATGTAGTCACAGTTTACACTGACCATCGTAATTTGAAATTTTTAAAATCAGCCAGGACCTTAACGCCTAGGCAACTTCGTTGTTCATTGTATTTCGCCGACTACGAATTTGTCATTACTTACAGACCTGGAGCTCAAAATGGAAAGGCGGACGCCTTGTCCCGAATGGGTACAGGAGTGGGAAAAGAGGAAATTAAGACACAAACAATCATTCCCAATTCTAAAATCATCGGCGCAGTAGATTCTTTGAGTGTAAAAGAACAAATTCTCCAAGTCATGTCGCCTGAGAAAATGCTAGAGTGGGTGCAGCAAGGAGATGGAAGAGAAGTCATTGATAGTTTACCTTATCAGACTGAAGCCTTGTACTTACCCACTTCCACACTACAGAGACAAGCTATGAATGAATGCCATGATCATCTGTTGGCAGGCCACAAGGGAGAACTGAAGACTGTGGACTTAGTTAAAAGGAAGTATTGGTGGCCACACATGAACAAGAAAAAACGTGGTTTTTAATCTATTGCCGTTTTTAAATTGTGTAATGTGTATACTATAGAGATGCACATCATTTTTGCATGATGCTGACACTCTTTTTTAAATTTTCTACTGTGGCACAGTTATTTGATGTTTGATATTGTACAAATCTTTTTAATAAATCTGTGAGATATTTTATCTGAATTGTATTTGTATTTTGTGACAATTGTTATTAGTGGCTTTATTTGTGAAGATCTCTTGAGCTATGGTGGCACGATATAAACAAGGTCTACCCCCTTTTTCTTAAATCAATAAGAGGGACTACCCTGTTTTTCTGTTGCACACATGAACAAGGACATTGAGCAATATGTAAAGACATGTGAGATTTGTGCGCAGGGAAAATCAGAACGGCAAGCACCTAAGGGATTCTTACAACCTTTGCCCAATCCTCCTTCTCCCTGGCACACAGTCACTCTAGATTTGATAACTGACCTTCCCACTTGTCAAGGGTTTAATACCATCTTAGTGGTAGTGGATGCATACACCAAAATGGCGCATTTTGTAGCCTTGAAAGGAACTCCAACTGCTAGACAGTTAGCAGCTCATTTTAGTGCTCAGGTGGTGAGATTACATGGAATTCCAGAGGTCATGATATCGGACCGAGGAACTCAATTTGTGTCTCATTTTTGGAAGGCCTTTATGAAGAGACTTGGGGTTGAGACACGTTTTTCCACCAGTTTTCACCCAGAAACTGATGGACAAACTGAACGAGTGAACCAGGAAGTAGAGCAGTATTTAAGGTTATTCACGTTGAAGCAGGGTGGGGAATGGTTAGACTATTTATGGTCTGCAGAATTTGCCTATAATAACGCAAAGAATGTGTCCACGGGTTATTCACCATTCTATTTGAATTATGGCAAACACCCGAATTCCACAGTGCAAAATGTTCACATCTCTGTCCCGGCAGTTCAGGATTTAGTCACTCACTTACAGCAGATACATGAAGAGGCATCCAAGAATTTAGAACAGGCTAAAAGCAAGTATAAGAAGTATGCTGATAAAAAGAGAAGAGATACCCCAGATTTGGAAGTAGGTGATGAGGTTTGGTTAAATACTAAGAATCTTCGACTAAGGGCAGCCGAAAGTTTCAGCCTAGATTCATAGGACCATATCCTATTGCAGAACAGATCAATCCGGTAACCTTTAAACTGACCTTGCCCACGAAACTAAAAATTCACCCAGTTTTCCATGTCTCCTTATTAAAGAAATCAGTTGAGGGGTTGCAGAAAGAAGGTGTTCCACCTCCAATTCAGTTGGAAACTGGACTAGAATTTGAGGTCAAGGAAATTGTGGATTCAAAACGTGTAAGAGGAAGACTGTACTTCTAGTGGACTGGAAAGGCTATGGGCCAGAGGAAAGGTCTTGGGAGTTGGAGTCGGATATTCATGCTCCTAGGTTGGTGCGTCTCTTTCACCAAAGAAATCCTACCAAACCTAGACCGGGAGGACCCTCTTTGGTGGGGGGTACTGTCAGGATCCCTCCTCTTAGTGAACTTAATGCAGACTCAATTCGTTTAAAAGCAAGAAAATGGAGCGCCAGCCGAGACTTCACATGGTCCCGGTTGTGGAATGCGTGGAATGCTAGGTTAGCAGTCTAGCCTTTCCAGCACGTGATTGAGAGTCCAGGTGCAGCGCGCTTTCCTTTGGAACTGCGCACTTCACAGAGGAATCCGGTCACAGAGGTCGCATCAGAGAGAGAGAGAAAGTTAGAAACATTTCCAGTCAGTGTAGAGTTATTTAAGCTTTCGCTGCCTTGACCTTGGGGTGTCACGAAGTCAAGAGGTTATAGAGCATTCAAGGGAGAGTTTCGTTTCAAAAAAGAAGTCAGAGCTATTTAAACTGCATGTCAGCGAAGAACATTTACCAGAGCAGTGAATTCCAGTCATTAATCCACAGAAGCAGAGAGAGAGAGAGAGAGAGACTCATTCGAAGAAGTAGCGGAGAAACACAGAGCTAAGTGGAAGGTTTCTTGTTATCAGTTCAAGTTCAAGTGACTGTGTAAATATTGTAATAACAACGTTCTCAATGCAAGGAAAGGTCTATGAACTGTTTAATGGAGTAAAGCCTGACTCGCCAATTGTTGAATTTCGTCTGCAGAACCAGTGCTAGACAGAAGACTTCAAGTTTAATCTAGAAAGAGATAGGGACAGTGTTAGAGAGGTTTTTCAGTACAGTTAAAAGAAATTACAAGCAAAAGAAAAAGGAAAACTTACCTGGAGAGTTGAATGAGGTTAATTCATCTATTCAGGAGAAAGCACCTGTATTTAAGAAGAACATAATAAAAGGATAACGTAGAGACAACACTGGTAGGTGGAGAAAACAAGCAGTATACATTTAGTACAAGCACTGAGCATAGAGTAGAAGGCAATAACACTTTTATTATATTGCAGAAGTAAGAGGTAGACCTGTCATCTGAAAATACAGAATATGCAGATCATTCAAAAAACCTACACTTCAGTATAGAAGAGCAGCAGGTTGTTACAGATTCCTGGGTAGGTGTTCTTAGAACTAGTCATAGGGAAGCCAGAGTAGCTCAGGTACAGTGATTTATTATCTTGTATGTGTGTAGTTTTCCTAGGGTTCTTTGAGAAGCTGATTTGCAAGCTGATTGAAGATTCCTACAGAACTCAAGAGGATCAGGACCAGTCTCTTCTTTGTTTTATTTCTTTCGTTATTTTATCCAATTTTCCCCTTCCCCCTATCTAATCAGTTAGAGTCATGATATACTTCTGATTCTGATTGGTTGGAAGTGGGAGTCGGAAAGCTAGCATCTTCTGTTCCTGTGCAAGTCTTCGAGAGTATAGAGTTGGTAAGAAAGTGGACTCTGACAGGTAGCTCTCTACCGGGTAACGTTGGGGCTCCACCGGAACGGATCGAATTGGTAGTGTACAGTGTTTCTGGATGTTTCAGACTGAAGCTGGCGTCAGCATGAGAGGACCACCATCTCATGGCTACGTCGTGGCCATTCCGCGAGCAATCATGGCAGTCGCTCCCCACCGGAAGTCTACGGGAGTCGGGGCTCCCGGTGACTGTTGTAGAATCTTCAAGGCTGAGGGGACTCTTTTGGGAATAGGGCCCATGCCCTAGCAGTCAAGCGTCCGAGTTCCACGGTTGCCCAGAGCCATCCTTCCATGCTAGGCCCAAGTCTGTAGAGCCAACCGCCATTTCGTGAGCTCCGTAGCAGCCGCCTGTCGCAAGATTGGGTGCAATTTCGTTGGATGGCGGGTGAGACGTTGTAATAGCAAGAGCAGGCGCAATTCAGCTGGCCGAGCGAGGCACTGTGTCGCAAGAGCGGGCGCAAGTCAGCTGGTCGAGTGAAGCGCTGGGGTGTAGCTGAGAAACCTCCACCTGGGGAGGTGGGGGAGGCTCGATCGCGCCGCTTCTCCCTTCTAGTGCACCCCACGCCGTCTCCTGGCGCAGGAATATGTGATGGTCGGACCAGGGCACCGCAGGACATGTCTTCAGGTTAAACGGATTGTGGGACAAGGTGTGGAGCAGGCACAATTATCTCGGGGGCCTCCGTCAAGCGGTTCAGGGAGGCACCGCATCACATTGTTTTCCAATGCAGTCAGGTCCACAAACAGCCCCCACTTACTTTGAGAATAGTGAAGCTGCAGCAGGTGCAAATAAGCTTCAGACAGTGTTACAAGCGCTGCTCGGAACCCTCAACTATGGCACCCAACATCCAGGACTTATGCCATTTGTGCAAGGCAGTGACATCGAAGCATCTCAGGGACCAAGCAACATACCATATCCAGAGTCCTTCCCACAACCTCTGCCTTCCTTCTTACCTAGTGATTGTTCTTTCACTCCCACTCCAGGCTTTTAGTCTGTGGATGGAAAACCATGAACCTACACTCACCTATGAAAATCTTACTATGGATGGTTGATTTTGAGCCACAAACACAAAGGCTTGTTTGGATCGATGTTGCAGCAGGCTGCCATGTAAATAGATATTTAATAAAACGTTTTACCCTGTTACTTGTTGATTTTGAGCCCCAAATACAAAGGCTTGTTTGGATCGATGTTGCAGCAGGCTGCCATGTAAATAGTTATTTAATAAAACTTTTACCCTGTTACTTTGCTGGTGTGTTGTATATATTTATAATATTTGCATAGGGTTTGTCGTTATTTTGGGCGGGGTGGGCGGCGGAGCCGAGCTGTCTTGCAGCCATCATGGTGTCGAGCTCAGTTCCTCTCACTAGTTTCGTATTTCTCATGAGGGGTTGTTCATAATGTTTCTATTTTAGCGAGGTCATAAAGAGATCCCATTAGTGTCCTACTGATTTTGCTTGATTCCTTTAGTTTTTTTAACGATTTTTCACTATCTGCAAAGACTAAACAGAGTATTGCGACTCTGTGCTTGTTTGTAAATAGAGAATGAACCAAAGAGAACCAATTCCAAAACAATAAATGCTAGGATAACAATCAATCAAATGGAGAGGGAAGCAGGCACGACGGATTACAACGGGGGCAAAGGCCTGCGTTACCTACCCTTCACTATCTGCAAAGAGAGAATACTCCTAAAAGAAAAGAGGAGGGGGGGGCAGCGTTCAAAGCACATCGTGCATAAACATGAACATGTTTTTACCTACCACGTACTTGACATTTTAAAGCTTTTGATATTTGCTATTAAAAAACCATTGAAATTCACAGAAAAAACCATAGGTTATAGACCATATATAGTTAGGAATTAGCATTTACAAAACCTTGAAAATTCACTGAAAAAACCATGGGTTATAGACCATATATAGTTAGGAATTAGCATTTACAAAACCTTATTTTACTCACTCAAAACCATTGAAATTTCATATATAGTTAGTTGCACTAACTATATATCGCGCACCCGCAATCCACTGCTGATCATGTCACATATTACATCATTCATGACATGATCAGTGACATCACTGATGACATCACTGATGACATCACTGATGACATCTCAAATGACATCACTGATGACATCTCATTTGACATTACTGATCACATCACTGATGACATCATTCATGTGATAATACAATGAACCTCTTTAGACTCTAATATAATCTTAGATACACTCAGAGTAAACAGACACTAACAGACTGTCACTCATCCATGGAGTTACTCACACGCCTAGTCAGTCATACAAAGAATCAATCACACTTCCATTTCCTCAACTATACAGTTATACACACCTTACATATTCAAACATATACTAACACATATTTACTCTCTTAAACAATCCCTGATACAAGTTCACAATGATCCATACAGCCACTCACAAATTCACTGGCTCATATGCACAGTTATTTATATATGTCAACTCTCACATGTACTGTGTTTTACAAAAGTACTTACTTTGACATGTAGCACTGAGATATCCATTCACTCACAAATACACTCATGCACACAGTCAACCGCCCACACAGCTGTTTCCACATGCACTTTTGAACCCATACATCTAGTGAATCAACTGCTCACACATCTATGCACAGAGTCATACACCTCCCACCCACCCAGACACACACTCAGTCTCCCATACAAATACTTGGGCAACCAATCAATAACCCATATACTTAATCATAAAGCTACTGATCAACACATGCAGCAGTTTACAGAACAACAGACATAATGATGCACTCATACAGTCAGTCATGCACCTACTAAATCCTTCATCCAGACACTTATACATCCACTCATTCTTCAATATGTAAGACATATTTTGAAATTTCAGAAACATACAGTCACTGGATGTTGTCATCAGTGATGTCATTTGAGATGTCATCAGTGATGTCATCAGTGATGTCACTGATCATGTCATGAATGAGGTAATATGTGCCATGATCAGCAGTGGATTGCGGGTGCGCGATATATAGTTAGTGCAACTAACTATTAATATTATTATTATGTTTCTTATATAGCGCCTGAATCGACCCTCGAAGGGGTATCTCCGCGCTTGCCTTGGGAACCCGTCCTGGCTTTTCCCTGTGAGATAGCCCCTACAGGGCATCCCCAAGGTGAAAGCCAGGCATCCCGCCGCGGGGGGCCGTTGTGGAGATTAAGCAAGCTTAATGCCCAGAGTTGCAGAGTGTGAACCCATGATTAGGTCAGGCACCGAAGCGAGAATTATCGAGTCCATGGACATTTGAGCTCAAGACCCTGCCGCGTCGGGAATTGAACCCTGGTCCCGGGTCTGACCTCTGCTTCAGGGTCTGCCTGCTCTAACCAGTGAGCCACACTTCTCCATATATATGAAATTTCAATGGTTTTGAGTGAGTAAAATAAGGTTTTGTAAATGCTAATTCCTAACTATATATGGTCTATAACCCATGGTTTTTTCAGTGAATATATATATATATATTTTTTTTAAGCATCGCGCAGTTTAATGTATAGTTTTAATGTTTATCCTAAATCTCCACATCACTAACTTATATCTTGACTAACCTGCTTCCTAGCCTACTCCTTCATTTTCTGTAACAGTTCATCTACCTCTTCCGGCTGATTACAGGTGAAAGTTTTATTATTCCACATAATCTTAAGCAGGGCGGGAAACTTCATCTGTACTTTTGCTCCCAATGATCTCAACTCCGGCATTCTTGATCCCAGTTCCCATTGTCTCTGAGCTGTTCTGCCTCCTATGTCAGACCTGATCAGATATGGGTTAGCCCGATAATGAAGAGAGGTGCTTGCTAGAGCTCTACTCAGTATCAACTCTTTAATGGAGTAGGTCTGGAAATAGACCAATATTTTCCTGGGCCCTTTACGGTCTTGATGTATTCTAAAGGGGTCTCTGTGAACTCTCTGGAACTCCGCCTCAAGGTCTTTGTCTGGACGATCTTTCAGTAAACCCTCCCTTAGGAGTCTACAGACAAAAGCCTTTATATCCCCTACTTCCTCACCTTCAGGAATCTTTAAACTTTGGAGATTGTTCCGTCTCGAGTGGGTTTCAAGTCTTTCCATATCCATCATTAAGGCCTTATTCTGTTTCTTTAAAACATTTAACTCCCCACCGTTTTCTGTGGTAAAATCTGAAAGGGTGGAGACCTTTTTTTCCAGGGTAACTGTTCGCGCTTCTATTCCCTCTAATCTGGTTTCTAGTAAATCAAACCTGTTGTGTAGTCTTTTCTGATTTGCTTCTGAAGTCTCGAACTTCTCCAACAGGTCACTTCTTAGAGCATGAATCAGAAGTCCAATCTTATCAAACTCCTGGGAGGGAGTAAAGATCAATCCGGTAACTTTCTCTGCGGCTTTTTCTGACGCGACATGAATTGTAGGAGCTGTGGTGGATTGACTTTTGAGGTTATCAATATGTCTATTTTCCGCTGTCTCTGATGTCTGTAAATTCAAAGAGTCTCGATGCGAGGGCAGATTCTCGGAGGGATTATTAATTCTGTTACAGCTTATTAGAGTGTCGTTATCTATATTAACTGAACTCTCTGAGTCTTCTGAAGTTACCTCTGTTTGAGTTTCAGCTAATGGGGAGTACCTGTTAACTAAGACTGGACCAGGTGAAGAAGGGTGAGCCGTACTTTGAACGGGCCGCCGGGTATTTTCCATATTAGCTCCTTCTTCTAAAGAATTCATTTTCTCTAGCACCTTGAAATAGCTTTTGAGAGAGGGAGTATTTTTTTGCGTTGAGATCTGCTGGGGAGGTTTACTACAAATAGCTTTCTTAGAACTCGTTTTCTTCTTACTTTAGTGTGGGATTAAAGGAGAAGGTCTCACCTTCTCACCGAGTTCAGCTAAGTCTAGAACCCCCTACCAATTTAGCTCTTGTTTTGATCTCAGCTGGTATCTATTCTTAACTAACTCCCCTCGGCCCTTAGCCTGCTTACTGTTTTCCCGGTCTTTTCCCTTACACTCTGGGATTCTAGTAACTTTAGCTGAATGCGGTTCTACTCGTGTGGAAGTAACCGTATCAGGCACTGTGTCTGGGCTCCCTTCCCTCTGGTTCTACAGAACTGGCGCTACTATTTCTGTTGTAGGTGGAGCTGCCTCCATACGAACCCCACCCTTATCAAGAGTAACTAAAGTAGCTGGAGCAAGGTACCTGCTAGCTGAGAAATGCCCCCAGCAGACAGGTCCTCTATAGTGTTGCAATGGAAACACACTTCTTTTACGATGCAAAATATCCCACTTCCAAATAACCCCCTCCTGAGTTCCTCCTCCACAGTGTCTAAAATTGGCACTTATCTCAGATAAGCAGGGGTGTCCTGGAAAGATCCCCGTGCTCGTAGCAGGCACCTCCACTGTGCTTCCCAGATCCGCTTTTGCCGCTCTCGCCGTTTTCGCCGTTCTCACAGCCTCACTTCTCGCGTCCTGTATCCGCCCTTCCTACGCTTCCTCGCAGCCCTCGCCTGCTGCAACCATCACCTTACTTCAGGGTCCTAGCGCCGGCCGCCGACCGCTGCTCCGGTAGTTTCCACCGCCTCAACTCTTCTCCTCCATTAGTTGCATGTAAATACAAAAAGACAAACCCTCGTTTTTCGCTAGAATGTGGCACACAATCTTCATGCTACCAGTTCCTACCCTAGGAATTCTGCCAGGACATCCTATCAGTCAATCTGGTGCGCTCGAGTAGAGAGCTCCGCGGCAGCCGCTAGCCTGCCGCCACCATGTTCCCCCGCCCCTTGAAAAGTAGTCCTTGGATTTGTTTGTGAGCAGACTCACCTTTAATCTGAAAAGATATTTCAGCTCGATGCCAAACCTCAGTGCTCTGGCAGTGAATACCTTCCACAAACCCTGAAAAAGAAACTAACGCTTATGCCGTCCCTCCTTTAGCAATGATTCAGGGAGTTCTTCGGGAAGTGAGGCCGGAAGTATGCGCTCTGGTTTTGATAACTCCCTTTTGACCATCTGAGACATGATTTCCAATGACTTTGGAAGTTGCCTACAACATTCTCTTTCTTCTGCCAGCAGGGAAGGTCTCTTAAGTGACGTGGATGGAAGGGAGCACCTTATGCTTTTGACAATTCTTTTATAAAATAATTTAGAGTGGATACCTGTGCGACGATCGTAAGATGGGTTAAATGGACTACGCAGAATAGCCTAAATATTTATTTTAAAAAAAAATATAGAGCTTGGAGTTTGCTTTGCTATACCCTCAAACCTTTTGTTTTTCACCCTTCCCAGTTGCAGGCCCTTAGCCCACCCACACAATTGAGGTATAATTTTCCTCGAGAGACTGATTAGAAAGCTGTTTGGTAGGACATTTGTGCTGGTGCAGTGATTGTAGCCAGAATTGTGAGGAAAATGTGATTTGTTTTTGCTAAATTTGAGGTTTGCAGGGGATTATGGGTAGAAAAACATTGGGGGATCCACACAAGCCTTACCCCCTTTGACTCCTCTGGGTGTCCAGTTCAGAAATGTCTCATTTTGGTATGTTTTCCTAGATGGCCATTGAGCCTCGGACAAAAATCGTGTGATAGATAATTCTGCTGTCTCCACAATATGTTTTGGGCCCTTCCCTGCAGCAGGTACTTGGACCACCCACACAAGTAAAGTAGCATTTTTATTCGGAGACTTTGGGAAATGCTGGTGGGGTGCAAGTTTGTGGCTCCCTGCAGGTTCCAGAAGTGCCCATCACAGAAATGGGACGACATTTTCTTTTTCAAAGTTTGATGTTTGAAATGAATTCTGGGTAACAGAACCTGGTGCGAGCCACACAAGTCACCTCACCCTGGATTTCCCTGGATGTCTAGTGTTAACAAATGTATAGATTTGCTGGGTTTCTTTAGGTACCAGAAGAGTTAGGGTCTAAAATCCACAGCTAGGCACATTCAGAAAAAAGGCTCAGTTTTCACTGGAAAAATATGATGTGTTCACGTTGCATTTTGGGTGTTTCCTGTCACAGGTTGTAGGCCTACCCATGCAAGTGAGGCACCATTTTTATCTGAGACTTTGGGGAATGGTGGGTGGCGTGAATTATGTGGCTCCCCGCAGATTCCAGAACTTTCCAGTGCAAAAAAGTGAGATTTTTTTTTTTTTTTTTTTTACAAACTTTGAAGTTGGCAAAGGATTCTGGACATCAGAACCTGGTGAGAGCCACTAAAGTTACCCCATTCTGGATTTCTAGTTTTAAAAAATGTATAGGTTTGCTAGGCTTCACTAGATTGCTGCTGAGCTAGGATCCAAATTCCACAGCTAGGCACCTAGCAAAAAAAGGGTCAGTTTTCACATGGAAAATGTGAAGTGTTTATGTTGCGTGTTAGTCTATTTCCTGTTGTAGGCACTAGGCCTACCCAAACAATTAAGGTAGCATTTACATAGCACCAGTTGCATTACATTTGGCTACATTCTTTTTTATTAGGCACAAGGAGACTAATTGATTTGCACAGAATCACAGGATGTTCAGCACCATTGCTGAAACTCGAACCCAGTTCCCCAGATTCGAGGTCGACCGCCTTAGCTGTTAGACCAACACCTCTCCCCAATTGAGTTTCTTTGCATTTCTGCCTTCCAAATGTAAGACAATTTATAAAAAAGAAGTCAATGTAAAACATGACCTTCAATTCACATGCTTATATGGGTACACACAATTTTAGAGATGTGCAAGTAACAACTGATTCTAAACTCCATATTTTTTTCTCATTTTTGAAATATATAGGTTTCCTTGGTACCTATTTTTCACTCTTTATATTTTACCAGATGAATTTCTATTTACTCAGTACATAATGAAAAACCATTGCAAGATGCAGCTCAGTTATTGGCTCTGGGTTCCTCTGGTTCTTGGTGAAACTACAAGTCTGGTTTATACCTAAAACCAGAAGGGCCCAGAAGATGTAGGGATATAATGCTTTAAAAAAGCTGGCATACTTAGAAGCATTTACAGGTAAAAACGTTAGCTTAAGTGGCTGTTTTTTCAACTCAATGTCAATGTTTTTTATTTTCAACATTTAGTTTCTATAGAAAAACCTTTAAGGAACTACACAAATGACCCCTTTCTGAATTCAGCATTTTGTGTACTTTCCATAAATGTATAGCTTTCCAAGATCCATTATCGCTTTCACACCCATTTCTACCACTAACTGGAAGAAGGTTGAAAGCACAAAAAATAACAAAAATAGCCTGTCCCAGTCAAATGATAAAACTGTGTAGGACATGTTCGCTTTGTGACACAAGTCTGTCTGTCCCTGAAATCTGGGAAGAGGGAAATTTCAACACCACAAACTCTTTGTTGATACCATTTGGAGAGAAAAAAAGAGATGCTTTCTTTTGCAGCACTTATTTTCCATTGAAAAAATCAATTAGCTGAATTTTGGCTAATTTCTGGGTCCCCTCAAGGGGAATCAACAAACCCTGGGTACCTTTAGAATCCTCAAGATGTTGGAAGAAAAGGACGCACATTTGGCATGAATACCTTATGTTGTCAAAAGGTTACAGGGGCCTAAGCGCAAACTACTCCAAATAGCCCCAAAAAAGGCTTAGAACAAGGGGGAAAAGGCTTAGCAGTGAAGGGTTTAATACATTTCAAGACTACTGTATGACAGGTCATATGGCGTGTCAGTCCTTCTGGAGGGGAAGCAAGCTAGAGGACATCCATAGTGCTGCTGATTGGTTAAAATCTGATACCATTGCAAAACAGTATTGTAAACTGATTGAGCACATGTCAGATGGGGTTTTGCAAAGCTACCACCATTCATAATAGTAACCTCTGATTTTGTAATGAAATAGCGGTTATTATGCGAAGAGAATCTGAATTTTAATAAAGACACAGAGGCTAACATTTTCACACACTCCCATCCCCGGAGTTGGATGACATTTTTAAATGAGGACATAAAAACTAAAAGAAGGTTAACAAAATGTAACGTATTAATAATTTAACAATTTATATTATGTTCATTGAATATGTTCATGTGTTATTAGCTTTTGGGCATTTTATACAGATGACTGGCGAGAATGCACTAACATTCCTCTTTAATTTCAGATAACACTTGACGTATGATATAGGAATTGGGACTGCATTTTAATGAAGCACATTGTACTGTGTGAAGCCCTATTATGGCCAGCAGTATTCTGTCCTATAGTAGTTGTATTAATGATGAACTACATCAAAGTGGCTAGGTGGCGTTTACCTTAAAGGATTAGTGCATATTGTTAGCCTCTTTGTCTTTAATGAAATTCAGATTCTCTTAGCATCGCCTTCCTGACGGAGACCTGGCTGACCCCCTCCTCGGCACCTGACATTGCCATAGCCATCCCGGAAAGCTACAAGATCACCCACAAGGACCGCACCAATGGGACAGGAGGAGGAATCACCAGTGTCCACAGGCACACTCTCAGAGTCTCAACCAACACCAACGACACCCTCAGCACCACCGAACACCTGCACTTCCAGATCCACACTGACCCCAACACCAACCTCAGAGGAACTCTCATCTACAGACCCCCAGACCCCAACTGCAGTTCAGCAACAGCATCACCCACCTCGTCAGCACACACGCCCTCGCCTCTACGGACTACATCCTCCTCGGGGACCTGAACTTCCACCTCGAGAACAACAACAACTCCAACTCTTCCACCCTGATTGACAACCTTGGCAACCTTGGACTCAGACATCTCATCACAGCACCAACACACTCCGCCGGCCACAAGCTTTACCCATCTTCTGTGCGAGCACCCACGTCTTTTTCGACCAAACCACCGGAACTCCACTGGACCGACCACAGCTGCATCCACTTCACCTTCCGGAAACCCACCATACACAACCGCACCAGCAGAAGCCTTGCCGTAACTGGGGCAAGATCACCGAGGACCAGCTAACTGCTGCCCTCGACCAAAGCCCCCCGCAGACGTGACCGACCCCGAGACCGCAGCCTCAGAAAATGGATCAACGACTGCACCAAAACCCTCACCCCGCTCAAGAACCCCGCCAACACCCACACCAGCAAGAGATCCAGCTGGTTCACCGAAGACCTCCAGGCCTCCTAGTGAGCCTGCCGTAAACTAGAGAAAAACTGGACCCGCAAAAAAACACCAGAAAGCTACATAGACAACAGGAATGCCACCCGCCAACACCACCAACTCATCAGATCCATCAAAAAGACTGCGTTCAGAGACCGCCTAGACAACAATGCATACAACAGCAAAGAGCTCTTCAGCATCGTAAAGGAACTCTCCAACCCCAGCTCCAACACCAATGACATCCCACCATCACAAGACCTGTGCCACTCGCTGGCCATCTTCTTCCATCTCAAGATCGCAGACATCCACGACAGCTTCAACACCATCATCACCTCAGCAACATCCAACACCCACGCTACTATGACCTCCACCCGCACCAACCGCCTGCTCACCTGGACCAACATCAATGATGATTACACCATCACAATCATGAGCACCATCTACACCAGATCCCCGGAAGACACCTGCCCACACCACATTTTCAACAAAGCCAGAAGCACCATCGCACCCCACCTCCAGAAACCCATCAATATCTCCTTCGAGACAGTGACCTACCCGGGGAGCTGGAAGCATGCAGAGATCAACGTCCTACTAAAGAAACCCAAGGCGGACCCCAAAGACCTCAAGAACTTCAAACCCATCTCCCTGCTCCCGTTCTCGGCAAAGGTCATCGAAAAGGCCATCAACAAACAACTAACCAGCTTCCTCAAAGAGAACGACTTTCTGGACCCATCCCAGTCTGCATTCCGCAGCAATCACAGCACCAACACTGCCCTCATTTCCGACGACATCAGGATCATGCTCAACAATGGAGAAACCGCTGCCCTCATCCTCCTGGACCTGTCAACCGCTTTCGACACAGTCTGCCACCACACTCTAAGCGCACGCCTCCACGATGCCGGAATCCAAGGAAAGGCCCTGGACTGGACAACGTCCTTCCTCTCCGGGAGACCCCAGAGTGTCCGCCTCTCCCTTTCTGATCCATAACCACCAAGATCATATGCGGCGTACCCCAAGGATCATCTCTCAGCCCAATGCTGTTCAACGTCTACATGGCACCACTTGCCCACATCGCCCGACAGCACGACCTAAACATCATCTCCTACGCAGATGACACCCTGCTGATCCTCTTGCTCACCAAGGACCACCACACCGCCAAAACCAACCTCCATGAAGGATTGAAGGCAGTCGCCGACTGGATGAGGGACAGCTGACTTAAGCTGAACTCAGACAAGACAGAGGTCCTCATCTTCAGCTGCACCCCCTCGGCTGGGATGACTCGTGGTGGCCAACGGCACTAGGAGCAACCCCCATACCCACCAACCATGCACAAAACCTACGAACCCACACTCTCCATGACAAAACAGGTCAATGCTGTCTCCGCATCCTGCTTCAACATCCTCTGCATGCTTTGCAGTATCTTCAAGTGGATCCCCACCGAAACTAGGACAGTCACCCAAGCCCTCGTCAGCAGTAGCCTGGACTACGGCAACACACTATACGCAGGAGGCCCGGCCAAACTTCTGACAGGAATCCAACACATCCATTACGCCTCCGCCACAGCCACGTCAGACCCCACCTGAAAGACCTGCACTGGCTCCCAATCAACAAGAGGATAATCTTCAAGCTCCTCACCCACACACACAAGGCACTCCACGACACCGGACCAGCGTACCTCAACAGACGACTCGGCCTCTACAACCCTGCCTGCCAGCTCCGCTCTGTAGAACATGCCCTCGCCATCGTCCCCCGCATCGAAGAGTGACCATCGGTGGCAGATCATTCTCCCACCTCGCCGCCACGACATGGAACACCCTCCCCATTCGCTTCTGACAAACCGAAGACCTTCTTACCGTCAGGAGACTCCTCAAGACCTGGCTCTTCGAACAGTAGCAGTTTCCCCCGCCCTAGCGCCTTGAGACCTCTCTGGTATGTAGTGCACTTTGCAAATGATATGATTGATTGATTGAATAATTAGGAGAATCGCTATTCCTCACATTGTTGATTTGTTGTGGGTGTCATTTACAATGTGTATTTCTAGTAGATATTATTTACAATGCAGATTTCTTGTAGACATAATTTACAATGCAGATTTCTTGTAGACATCATTTACAATGTAGATTTCTTGTAGATATCATTTGCAATGTAGATTTCTTGTAGATATTGTGTGAGCTCAGACAACGAGCACTGAAAGCCGGATAGCAGCACATTGGAGAACATGGCCTCTGGCATGAGTCTGAAGGAAATGTATGAGAAGCTATTTGATCCACGAACGTTTCTCCAGAGATACTTTGTACAAGACTGTGACTATGTGGAAGATACTATTAATGAGCTGCTTCCAGCTTACCTGAGGATCTTATCATCAAGTGAGTACTATTGGTGTTACTCTTCACCACATAATGTGTGGTTCATTTTTACATTTAGTCAGCTATGCTTCAACTCACCCATAGTTACCAGAAAAGATTTTGATCCACTTACAAGAACAGTATTGAGGATCATAATTGTTATTGTTTGAACTGAGTAATTCTGTTTTATATTTCAGATTACTTCATTCGGCTATCAAACTTAAGAGATCTTGTTTCAGATCTTGGCTTTTTTCATGCTGGGGGCATTGAAGCGTTCTTTGAGGCACATATGATTAGAATAATACATGTTTTAAATAATTCATTATGCACTGCAATATGCAAGTATGTAATTATCATACAAATCCTCAAACTCAGTCATTGGGAAAAGTGTTTGATCAGAAAAGCTTTCAAGAAAGATTTACCAAAATGTTTCTGTGCTGAATTTGTGTTGTACCCACAACAAAGGGACAGTTAAGGCTGCCCTGCCAGTATGATGATGTAGCTAACTCCTCAAACTAATGAGGGAAGTGATGTGTTCTGGTCTGAAACTTTGTGTCACAGGTGGGGTCTGAGATTGGAATCCATATAAATCCATGTCCTTACCCTTCTCTTTGCGTTTATTCACCTGTGATCCAACACTGAAGGAGGGTGCATATCCAGCATATGTAGTTTACCCACCTGCTGTCATGAAAGAGTCAATCCATGCTCCTCTCTGCAGACATCTAAGAGCAGTTTATTAGAATGTTTCTCTAGATGACAAGGTTCAAAAAGACATTTTAATCAACAAGTTTATTGAATGTTTTATTTCTGTCAAAACAATGTGTCCAGTGTATCATAGCTGATGCAAATTACGACACATGCAAGTTACGTTTATGCATGAGTAGAATTTACACCTGCCTCACCAATTCATAACTCTTCATCCCTTATGTATGGTTGAACACGTTAGAGGTCACTCATGATGTGCACTAGTGAACATGTTTTCTTAACCTGACCTTAGCATGTGTAATTTGTACATCTATACCTGCATGCATTAGTATGGTCAGGAAAGTTCTGGAATTTGGCTTTTTGTTTGGATTAGATTTTTCATTTTGCAAACAGATTCTTTTCTTTCCTGTCTCCTCTCCTGAACTCTCTGTGATTTCCACATCGTTTGATGCAGTTTGTCTCACTGATTGCAGCACTTAGCTCTTAATCATGCAGGAATATCTTTCACATGGGATTTACCCAACAGCCCTAGTGCACATTCCTGGGATCATTCATGTCTAAATTAAGTTCAGAAGTATATCCACACAGACAACACAGGAGTGAGTAGTTTGTAATTACATATATCACAAGTGTTTGCACCAGTTTGACTCTTTTTCAATTTGAAGTATTTCATGCTACTCTAGAGGCATAAGTCAGAAAACAGTGCTTCGTAACCCAGACCCTTTGTACATGGACAGTATTCCCTTGATGTAAAAAGAGACATGTTTATCAATTACAGACCTGCAGAAAGAACTGCTGCTTCTGGAGAGGCTCTATATTTAGTAATGTTGGGACAGCAGTCTGGTACTGAACCAATATTATTTATTCATTTTTTTATTATTTCAAGCCTTTAAGATTTACAAAGATGGACATGTCATACAAACTTCGAAGACTTTTCTGTGAGCCCTGGAGCAGTCAGTGGTTACAGTGCAGTATAATGTGTGTGTCCTGGTACAGTCAGTGCTTGCTGGGCAGTTTCCTGGGTGGCACTTGTAGGAAAGTGGGGTTCTGTTGCAGTAACCCCCCCCCTCCATTTTTGCAAGACTACTGTCACGTTTACTTGGTGTGTCCTTGGTCCATGAAATCAAGTTCACAGAGCCTGTGATCTTTCCCCAAAACTAAACCCAATTGGCATCTCTGGCCACAGGTCAGTCCCTGGTAAATGTCCAGTATTTGTAAAGCATGAGCAATTACCCGAAGGTGTCCTGGTGCTGGGGGCCGTCGGGAAGATTAAGCAAGCTATTGCCCAGAGTTAAATGGTGCTGAGCTGATTTGCCACTAGCGCCGGTGATCGAACAGTGACCCCTGGGTTCCCAAGTCAGTCACCCTGGCCACTGCGCCACACCTCTTTCACAAAAATGGTAAATGGTACCACAGGTACCCAGGGCACTGTGACCAGAGAAGGCCTCTAAGGGTTGCATCACTTATTGTGCCACCCTTAGAGGCCCTGTACCTTTACACACACACACTGCCTTTGAAGGCTGTTTGTTATGGTGCAGAACAAAGTGAAGACTCGACATTGCACATATCTCTGTGTACCATGCCTACAACCCACTGCCCTGGCATAGATCAGTTACCCCTCTTTCTGGGTACACTATACCAGTGGTGAGGGTACAGGTGCATGAGCCCTGTACCCCTACAGTGTCTAAGTCAATTCTTAGACATTGTAAGTGCAGTGCATTAAGAGTATATGGTCCTGGGAAATTGTCAATATGAACTCAACAGCACCATAATGGTTATACTGCAAACTGAGAAGTTTGGTATCAAGCTTCTTAGCACATTAAACCCACACTGATGCCATTGCGAGATTGAATGAAAATGCACTCAGAGGGCATCTCAGAGATGCCCCCTAAAAACTAACCCAACTCTAGTGTTCTGACTAAGTGGCTGCTTAGGCTGCTATCAACAGACATGTTTCAGGACCCCTGGGTCAAGAGCCTGCTGCTCGTGGGGGCCTGAAACAATGCAAATCCTGGGACGAGTTGCCAAGTCTCTTCCCCCAGGATGAGGAGTGTTCATGAAGGGGGCACTTCAAAGGCACGCCTTTGTGACCTTCCCCAGACCACTTGCTGTTTTCAGTAACTGGTCCTTGATGGTTCTACCCCATACTTCGGGTGGGAGAAACAGTGGCAATAACTAGTGAGGAAGAGAGGTGTGCCAAACTCTGCCAACTCCACCCATCAGGTGGGGGAGTTGAGGTAAAGCACTACTCTGTGTACCTACCATCTTGAAGATGGGGGGCCCACCAACAAGTGACAGGCTCCTGCCCCCCTCCCAGTAGAGGGTAGCATAATAGGGAGTGTACCCATCCAAGGGAAGTAACCCATTGGTTCCTGCCCTCTACCTACCTGTAAAGCCCCTAATTCTAGTATTTAGGGGGCACCCTGAACCTTGCTTCCTTAGATACAGAAACAACAAGAAGAAAAGAAGAAGAAGGGCAGTGCAGCCAGCTAACAAGAGGAAGAAACCCACTGACTTGGCCCCAGCCCTACAGGCCTATCTCCCCTCAAATCTACTATGGCTAAATTTCGGTGTGTTCTGCAACCAGCAGTCTCGAAAACCCCGGAGGACCTGCCTGCCTTCACTTCTGAAGACTGCTCCTCCATTGAACAATGGATTTGTTCAACTGCAAACTCTGGCAGCAGCCAGAGACCGCGAATTCAGCCCACTTTGCACCCGCCAAACCCGGCCCAAGGTTGAGTGGAAAAACACAACGAGAAGGTCACACCAGCGATCCTGACCCAAGACCCAGTAACCCCTGACCTGCCTCAAGCCTCCAGCTGACACCTACAGTGTAAGTCCAGAAGGCCCCCTAACCGCAACCAGGAGCTGGTAAGAAAATCGACCTCAAAAGGCACCCCTGCGCCCGACGCCCCATGGCCTTGTGTGCCCTAACCAACAGTGCCTAACTAACGCTTAACTTCCCAACTTACCTCTCGAGTGGTGGTTGCACCCAGAAGTCCTTCATCTCCCTGCCTGCGGTGCTATTGCAAACTGGAGGTTCTCCATCAAAAATAACAGGGCGCCCGACGTCAAAACATCACTCTACACCCAGCTGCCTCAGTGCAGCTAAGGGTGTACCTTTTGCGCTACTTTGTTTTCCCATTTGCCCTGACCTAAACCCTAGGAGCTTTGCTACTACAACCCAGTGGCCTGTTTTCCAGCAGCCATCAACCGGAAGCCCCCAATCCCCCATTGGATAACATTGAGCCTCAACACTCTGCACCCGGACGCCCTAGTGCCGCTGAGGGTATAACAAGAGTGCATCACTGTTCCCGGTGGGACCCCTGAGTCTAACCCTAGAACCTTAACCAAGGGAAAGCACGACAAACAATTCAAGGTAATGAAGGGAACCATAAAGGGAAAAACAACAAACAGCAAAGAACACAAAACAGGTACTAAAATACGAATCAGAAAATCAGTGAAACCACACAACATGTCGCCAGACCCAGGATAAAATTACAGTGCTGGCTAAATAGGGCTCTACCCCTCGTTACCCAGAAATGACACCCAACCCTGATATTGAGCACAAGTGAGTCCTTAATAGTTAGCAGTCTAGTATTCCCATCTCAGCTTCCTCCAGCATTTTCTCCAGTACCTCCAGCCCCCATGAGTCTGTTGTTTTGCCTGGATATTGACAGAATTTCAGAGGGAATGCCACTTTCAGACTGCATCTTCATTGCACTTGATTCTTTGAGTGCCTCTTCGATTGTCACTTTGGGAAATATGAAGCCCACCTGCTTCTCCATTGTATTTGTGCTGGTTTTAGAATATAGTTTAATATATGACTGCCTATAGCTATGGACTAGTTGTGCCTGCATCCACTTATTTGTATTCGTATCTGTGTAGGTGCTGGCTAAATTCACAAAGTCTTGCATAGAAGTCATCAGTAGCCTCCCCCTCTGTTGGCATGCATTCTGGATTCATCTTTGTGCTTTCAGGACTATGATGGCTTTTTCATACTGATGTTCACCTTCGGTGTTCAAGAGATTGTGAAATAATATGAAGATTGTGTCACTTGAATAAAGTTGCAGCAGTAATATTTATTACTTCACCATCTGTTTCCTTGTTGACTTTGGAATTGTAGTTGAGCAGTGGTACCTGTAAATGCACTCTGAGTGACCCCCTTGCTGGATTATTCTGCTTTCTTGAGTGGTGGGTTGCCAAGTTGGTGTAATGGATGAAGTTGAACACTTTTCCTGGGGTCATTCCGTTGAGGGCTACATTGGATGTTAGGCTTGACAGGGTCATACAGTGGGACACCCTCTAATGGAACATTCATACTTCTCGGTCTCCTATATTTCTATGATGGGTCTAGTTGTGCATGGCAAGATTTATTTTGCACAGCTCTACTGGGTGGCCCACTACTCACCTGAAGGATATAGGATATTTTTTATCTTGCTTGGAACTGGTTAGTAGGGTTAGCCAAAGGCAGGCTGCGAGTTGTGTGAGGTATGCTTATTTGTTTGCCTTGAACATGCTTGTGGCAATGCTCTGCAGTTGTGTTGGAGTCAGGTACCTCTCATTCCCACCATAGTATTTTGAGGCTCAGCATGCCAGAGAAGTTGCTGTGTGGACTCATCCTTCTGAGGCAGGCAAATGTGCAGGGCATGATGTACTCATTTCACCTTCACTGTCCTGGTTTTGCTGAGCTTTGCACAACAGAATCAACTGACATTCTCTAATTGTCACACAGTGATTGAGCCCATGTACACAAATGACCATTGATTTATTCCATACCATCGAGCTCAGTATCAAGGTGATTGTATACATGCAGATTTGACTTATTTAGCCTCTTTACCAAATGCTTGGAAAAATGCAACTGTCCTCCCATTGCTGAAGAAACCCTCTGTGGACCCTTCAACACTTACCAACTACCGACCAATCCCCCTACTATCATTCCTATCCAAAGTCTTTGAAAAAACCATTAACCGACACCTCACTAAATACCGCAATGACCAATACCACTCAGTGTGGATTCAAACCCAACCAAAATACAGAAACTGCTCTCAGTGCTCCATGGACGACCTCCACATGACTCGAAACAGAGGAGACGTGGCGGCCCGCATTCTCTTGGACCTTTCTGCAGCAGTTGACTCAGTCTCCCACCCCATCCTCATCCAATGCCTACACAATATTGGAATCAAAGGACAAGCACTCCAATGGATTTGCTCCTTCCTGTCTGGGAAAATCTAATCAGTCAGCCTGGCAGTGTAGAACTCAAGGAAACTCCCCGAGTCAGACCCCCTTCAAGTCATACATGATCCCTCTAGTTAGCACCATTTGCTCTCATGACATCCTTTCCTATGCTGATGAAACTCAATTCTTTCATGATTGAAATCTACTGGGTGAAGATCAACTTTCTAAAGCTGAACACCGTTAAGACCGAAATTGTAATCTTCGGGACTAGCATCTCACTTTTGGACTGTCCCTGGTAGGCAACAGAGCTAGGACCAACACTCCCTACCCCCACCCTGGCCTACAACCTCTGTATAATTGGGAGCAGCAAGCTGCACATGACCATCTAAGTCAAGGCAGTCACAGCTGCATGCTTCCATACCCTGAAGAGGCTGAGGAAGACTTTCAAACGGCTCCCAATCAGCAACCAGAAAACAGTCAATTTGGTCACAAGTAAGCTGGATAAACAGAACATCCTCTATGATGGGGCTCAACAAAAAAATCACCAAAAGGCTGCAGACCATTCAGAATGACTGCCAGAATCACTCTCAGCTTCCTCTCAACTCTCAACTTCCTATACTGCACTCATATCATACCACACCTGAGGTAGATCCACTTGCTCCCCATTCACAAAAAAGCACAATTTAGACTCCTGCCAACACTTTCAAATCTCTACATAAGACTGGTCCAGCAAACCTCACAATTGCATCGCTGCTTATTTGGACTTTTACCCACACACATCTCATGCATATTGAAATCCAAATCCTGCAGTCAAGCCTTCCCCTACATCTCTCCAAAGAGTTAAATGACCCGCCACTACACATTAGAGCCTCCTCCTGACTTCTTGAATTCTGCAAGAAGCTGAAGACCTGATTTTTTTAGTAGTCATCCTCAGGGCCAATGCTAGGCATGTTATGTTATGTTATGTATGAGTTTTTTTTGAGCGCACATTTCACCCGAAGGCCTCAAAGCACTAGCCTGTCACAGGAAACAAAAAGGGAGAGAAGAGGAGGACTGACTGGGAAGGAGGCAGTCTCAGAACAGTCAGGTTTTTGATACTTACGAAACTTCCTGTGGTCGGTGTCAGTACAGAGATGAAGAGGGAGAGTGTTCGATAGGGTGGGAGCAAGACAAGAGAAACATCTTCCACCGTTCCTTGCAGTATGAATCTTGGGAAGGACGAGAAAATGTTTATTAGCAGATCGGAGAGTTCTGGAGGGATGATACCTTTTCAGTTTATTAACAAGGTAGCAAGGGACGTGACCATTGAGAGTTTTGTAAACAACAGTTAATCTTGAATGTTATACATTTTCTGATGGGAAGTCAGTGAAGAGCTCTCAAAATGAGTGCCAAGGAAGAGCTGTGTGGTAGATTTAATACTAGTATGTTAACCGTGTTTTGAAGGACCTGGAATTTTGTTAGGTGCTCTCTGTTGATGGAGGCCAAATGGCTGCCATAATCCAGCAGGTTGATGATTAATCCTTGCACCAGAGGCATGCGGTATGATAGTGGGACCCATTTAAAGATCTTACGAAGGCTGCGCATTAGTGCATAACAGACGCTGGCCACAATAATAACATGATTGGGCATGGAGATTTGATTGTCGGTCAGCACTCCTTGGTTACGAACTGCCGACTTGGGTTAGGAACATGTGCCTAGATTAGAATGCCACCAATCACTTCAGCACAGGGTTTGTGCTTTACCAAAAAGGATAATTTTTGGTTTTAAGGGCATTAAGTTGCAAATGGTTATTTAGAATCCAGCAGTGTATGTCAGACATACACTGACTTAATCAGAGTTTGGTGTCAGTGGGGTCGGGTCCAAGTGTGATTAGTATCTGAGTATCGTCAGCGTACAATTCTATGTCAATACCGTGAGTTTTAATCACGTTGGCTAAGGGTACCACAAACAGGTTGAAGAGTTTGGTGCTCAAAATAGAGCCCTGGGGGACGCCCTTGTCTATAAGTTGGCTGCTGGAGGTGAATTAGAACTTTGGAGGTTCGATCTGTCAGGTAGCTTCTGAGCCAGTTCAGTGCAGTGGCCCCAAAACCCATCTCCGAAAACAATTCAAAAGAGTGCTGAGGGAGATGGTGTTGAACTGGTCAAGAAGAACCAAGTTGGCGGATTGTCTGGCGTCGAGAGAGAGTCTAATATTATCTACTATTTCCAGCAGGGTGATTTCTGTGCAGTGATAGCTTTGGAGTGGTCGAGATATTGAGGTTGAGTAAATTATTGGGGATCTGGCTCCTGAAAAGATACTTTGCATCTGAGAAAACTAAAAGGCTCTGAGTGGAGATAGTATGAGTGATAATAGCATGCATGTGCTTGGAATGACCAGCTTGGGGTAGGTATAGTATGTGATTGATAGGAATGAGAGGCTCTGAATGGGTATCTTGTGTGTGTGATCGTACTGAGCAGCTCTGAGTGGGGATTAAGTGAGTGGGGATAGTGTGCCTGTGATACAACTGAGTGGTGTTGATTGGGAATAGTGTGTTTGTGATAGGAATGAATGGCTGAGTGGGGATAGTATTAGTGGGTCTAGTGAGTGTATGTGAGAGGACTGAGTGGCCCTGAGTGGGGATAATCTTGGTGGGGATAGCATGTGTGTGATAGGAGTGGGCAGCTCTGAGTGGGACCAGTATGAATGGGGATAGTATACGCATGATAGCAGTGAGCTGCTTTGAGTGGGGATAGGCTGACTGTAGACTGCTGATAACATATCATTGAAGATAGTGTAAGGATCGGTTGGGCATTGCTCTCTGTGGGTGAGGCTGATGTGAGGGAGTGAAAGGTCAGCTGTGCATAAGTGTGAGGAGTGTGGGGAAAAGCGTGGGTTTCAAGTGAGTGGAGATGGTGTGGAAGATAATGACTCTAAGTAGAGAAGTGGTATTTCTTAGAGTAAACATAGTGTGGTGGTGAGGGGGGCACTTGTGTACAGGGATCTCAGTAGGAATAGTGTGAGGAAAGAGGTGGTGCTGTGCCCTGACAAGGAGCAAACCCAATCCAAGAGCGTTTCCACCATTCCCTCCAACCCTTCATCCCCTAGAAGCCACTTGCTTCAGTAGGAAGTGAGCAACAGGTTAGATCATATAGTTCTAGCTCAGCTGCCACTTCTTCTGCTAGGGTGACCTTTGACCTCACCACACTCCTGCAGAAAGTGATTATCCAGCTAAATTTTCTTGCAGCCACTGTCCGTAGTGAGACCTAAAAAGACATGCGATTAGATTTGGTTTCAGACATTAGGTCTTCAAACTCTGAATTGTTGTGACATGGAAGGCATAGTTGCAACAGGTTTTTGGGTTGTTGAATATGCAAAAAGTGGATACTAACTAGCTATGGAACTAGCTATGGAAAAGGTAACGCTCCCTGCTGCTGGTCAGAGGGCAAGCAATGGCTAGAGGCAGGAGATAAGTCTGACCCTCATCCCCATGTGTTATATCCCTTAGGAGTTATACAAACAGAAGGGGGACACTCAGGTTGAGGATCTGTGAATCCTATGACAGCTGACATATCATGGGTACCGGCATCCCGTATCCATTCCTTGTACCAATCTGCTGCCACATCTGACCTTGTGCATGCGGATGTCATCGGGCTCTTGACAACATTTGGAATGTTTAACTTACGTGTGTAAGACACTGCTATGTTACTATGGACCTTTAACCTGGAATTACTGTTAGAGTGCAACTGCCTTGTGCTAATAACCCTATGCTGCACTTGTAAAGTTTGACGTTTAAGAATGCATTTAAAAACAAGCATTGGCACAGCCAATCATTTTTGCCTTTCCGATAGCTACTGTACTTCAAGTAATTGATAGATGTCCTTTTTGAGTCAGAGTCAATAGTTTGAAGTCTTTAACAAGGCATCAGCCTTTCAGAACTTTACTGGAGGTCCCTCTCAAGTCAGAAGCAACTGATTATCAATTCTATTGCAAAGCTGGAATAACTTAAATTTTTACTGGATGTCGTTGTTGAGTCAGAAGCAATCTCTTCAAGGGCCCTTCCCAAAGTCGAGAGGGTGTGGCTTCATTAACAAATGTTCATATCCACTTTTGATATTCTAATGAACTGTGATTGTGTTCTATAGGATTCGTAAATATGCTAATAGTGATATATGCTGATGAATCAAACTTTCCACTTTAAACAAATGTATTGTGTACTATGGCACCCTTGAAAAGAGAACTTATTTTGTATAGGTACTAATAATCACTGGTGAAGTCAATGTGCATTGCACAGTGTTTTTAACAAATCATTTTTTGAGTGGCACCATCTTTGTGTGCCAGTAAAATGGCAACTGCCTTACGCAATGGACTGTTAGTAAGAAGCAGGATGCACATCAAAAGATAAAGATATTTGGTGAAAGGTCACCTGCGGAGGGTTGGCTTGGCTGCAGGCTAAAGGTTGTGTGCAGTGGGCTTGGGCCACCCAAGAGGGGATGTGTGCAGATCCGGGATGCAGGCCAGGCCCTACAGCCATTGATAGCTTTGCCTTACATTGAAGTGTGAATCTCTTTCTGAGCAGGTGCGGTGGAAGGGGGCTCTATGATTCAAGTTTCGATGGCCCCCCTCATCCATTATACCATCCCAGCCTGTGAGTATTTCTCTGAGATCACCTTCGCCTGCTTGAATGACAAGTCCATGGAGGAGCTACAGAAATGGCTGAAGAATGAACCTGATACACTGGATTGTAGTCATGTGACAAAGTTGCTTTGTGAACTCCAGGGCAGCAGGTAAGGATCCTACTATGTGAGACCCAGGTTGGTTTTGATGGTGGTAAATATTCAGTCTAATAGGTTTGAAAGTACCACAGTGTATGTAAGTCACCTTCTACCAATCAGTGGTACTGGGTAATCCTTGTGTTATGTACTGTTTTCTGTATGGTGAAAGTTTCATTGTACGCTAGGACTGGGCCACACCGCTTAATTTTCCAACATGTCTGATGGACCTGGGATGGTTCTTGCACCAAAACCTCATGGCTGACACTCTGGGTGTTTTTGTGAAATATGTTATTCAATAAGACAGCACTCAAGTCAACTGGTGAAGAGAGTCATCCAAAGTAGTACTCCTTTCGACATGGGTGACTGCTATCCGGTGTGACACTGCTAATGTATGTTGGCATCTGAAGTATGATATTCATGGGATACAGACCAAGGTACCTGCACCCCAAGTTGGAAAGGGATGCTTACTGGCCCCTTCTACAGCTATGTAGTTTGTCATCACTGGAACCAATTACTTCCTATTAAATGTGCAGGAGTGTGCAAAACATGTTGTGGTGTACATGATACAGCTAGCTTGGGCCACCAGCATGTTTGTAGTCCTAAGATGTTTGGTTATGGTTGGTTCCTTTTAGACATTGTTAATCTTTTTAGTTAGCTGTCGGTCCTGTAAATACTTGTTTTTATATTTCACCTCACCGATCCCTACGCAGCCAATTGAATCCAAGTTGTGTTGAGTCTGAATTGCTTAAAAAAAAGATATTTATAACAATGGGGATCTCTTTTTGCTCCACTTATTGTCTCCAACGAGTTTTGACAGATCATGAGCCATTCCTTTAACAAAAGACTGTGGCAAGGGCATACTCAGTGCAATATTCTGGTCAAAAGAGATGTACCCACCTAAGACCTGTTGCCAAGATCTAGTTCAGGAGATCTGAAGCAAAAATTGACAGAGGAAAGTACACACTGAGCGTGACAATTGTGGGATGTTTGCCAACTCCATGCGATCCGAGATATTGACAATACGTTGTGATGGTTAGTGCAGTGTGCTCTGCAGCACCTGAAGAAAGGGCATTTGAACAGCATTAACATGCTGTACCTGTTCTCAGTGGGTGATTTGTTTTCCTGCACCTGCCACTGCTTGTGAATGTGCACTGTCACTGTGAGCCAGCTGCTGACGTCCACCTACAGTGGGTTCCATCATCGCCAGCACTGCACCCAAGCAGCTGAAGTCCACCTGCAGTGGCTTCTGTCTTTACTGGCACTACACGTCAGCTGTTGAAGTCCACCAGCAGTGTATCACAACTTTGCTGGCACAGTGAGCCAGCTGCTGAAGTCAACCTGCAGTGGGTTCTGTCCTTGGTTTACTTTGCTATGACGTGTGGTCAGTTGAGGTCTAAGCTTTTACCTGATGATGCCCCTTGGCGCTCCACATACCACCTCTGCTGGTGCATCTGTTCACATAATGGACTCAATGTAGGCAGCACCTGCTAATGTTACACACTTATTGCTTGTCTTGTATTTGGAGCTCTAGACCCAGGACGCACCATCATTATTTATTTTTTATTATTGTAGTTCATCACAAGATTGCTTTGTTATAATAATTCTATTAGATTTATCTGAAGTTTGCTTTTTCATTTTTAATTCTATTTTTTAATTCCCTCAATAGGTGCTTCTTCTGCATAGTTTGCTAATCTGATCTTACATTCGTTTTAGCTATTCCTCTTTCTATTTCTATGCCAAGACCTTTTGATGGTGTAAAATATGTAAGATTACAGAGGGCTTTCAGCCACCTCTCTTTATCCTTCGGTCTGTTGTGTAATTCCCATCTCCTGCCAATGTTGTTATAAATACCTTTTGCAGTGTTTTGGTTTTCTGACAGCTGCTATTTGACAACACACCACATTGTGTCTATTTGAATCTGTTATTAATTTTTCTGTACTAACCTCTTCCATGCTCATGACGGCTCCCGGCCTTCATGAGTCACGGTGGGCGTGTGCTCATGACAGCCGGGAGCCGTCCTGATCGTGTTCGGAATGTCAAGCACTGGGGTGGAACTTGCTCCAAATTGAAGAGGTTAAGTTAACTTCTTTGTACTTTGTTTCTTTTTTCCTTTCTTCATCTTTTCTTTCTTGCTTACTTTTCCCTCCCTTCTCTCTTCCTCTCTTTCTTTTCTTTGTATGTTTGTTTCTTTGATTTCTTCTTTTTTCTTTCTTCCATTCCTCCCTACCTCCCTACCTCCCTCCTTTCCTTGTTTCCTTTCTCCCTCCTGTCTTTCTTCCTTTCTTCCTTTCTCTCTTCTTTCATTCTCTTTTCTTCTTTTCTCTTTTGTTCCTTCTTTCTTTCTTTCTTTCTTTCTTTCTCTCTTTCTTTCTTTCTTTCTTTCTTTCTTTCTTTCTTTCTTTCTTTCTTTCTTTCTTTCTTTCTTTCTTTCTTTCTTTCTTTCTTTCTTTCTTTCTTCCTTCCGCCCTTCCTTCCTTTCTTTCTTTCTGATTAACATTTTTGGTTACTAGTTACTTATAGGGGTTTCAGCCAGGCTTCATCTATTAGTCTGTGGTTGGTGTCATTCACATTTTTCTTCCACTCACTCCAGTATGCATTGAGTGGTAATGTATATCCCACTTCAGCCATTGGGTGACTTCACTAAGGGTTACGGTATGACACCCTTTCACCAGGGACACACCCTCACACAAAGTAGTTCCATTTAGTGTCAGGGAGAAGTATGGTAATATGTGTTTATTTTTTTGCTCAAAACCCACAACAGAGCACAATAAGAATTGCCGGAAGGCCAGTGGAGAAGCCCAGACCAATTTGTGTTGACAATGCTAGTTTTTTGAGGTGGACTTCAGCCAGAAGAGGCATGCTCTTTTCAATAAAGTCACTGACCTCAGCACTTCATTTAATGCTATTGTTAGCGCTCAGCTGGCATGGCGGTAGCACAGTAAATGCAAACCCTTCGATGACTATTCAGATGCAGGCTAGGTGTCGGCCAATCAATGTGAGCAGTGCCTGGATGGTGCCGAGCACAGGTACAGCCTAACAATGAACAGAGACAACCCTTGATAATGCACAGTGATTCAGTTTACTGTTACCCTCTAACAATGCAGTGAGGAAGAGGGCCCTGACACTCTGATAATCCACAGTGATTCAGTGTACTGTACTCTCTAAGGATGCAGTGAGGAAGAGGGCCCGGACACTCTGATAATCCACAGTGATTCAGTGTACTGGTACTCTCTAAGGATGCAGTGAGGAAGAGGACCCTTACACTCTGATAATGCACAGTGATGCATGTTGTTTCTACTGCTGCTTCAGCTACGCATAGCCCACATTTGACAGTTCCTGCAGGATCCTTCTTCTGCTTACAGAAATCAAGGTCACAACTTGGCATCTATAGAAGTGTGAGATATTTAAAGTGTACAGCAGATGCCGCTTGAAACATTCTGTAACTCCTTGGGGCATATTTACATGAAAGTGGTGCAGTGCCAAAAGTAGCTGTGCTACATTGAGCTGCGTCATTGTCAAAATACAGGGGTGCACCGTATTAGCAAGTATATGGCACATCCCTGTGCTCGCATCTCTTTTGGCACTACACAAGCTGACTAGCTCCAATTCACCATGGAGCAAGGACACATTCTGCACGAAAACAATCATTAATGGTGTTTTGATCCTTCTGCAGATAAAACAAGCAAAAAATGAGGGAAATAATAGTATTTCTCCTTCTTCCTCCACATTAACGCCTCCTACTGAAAGGCATTCGTTTTTGGCACTGCCTCAAATTTAAAGACCCTTGTAATTCTGGAGCAGGATCAAAACCCCATGGGTGTTGCTGGGAATGCCCACATCAACACCCATTGCACTCTTTTTTTGCAAAAAGTGATGCTACAGTGGCACTAGGGGCTTGTAAATATGCCCCCTTGTTAGTACTGAATAACAATCATGATCTTACAAAATAGATGTTTGCCAATAATTAAATCCTTGTTAATGATGTCATATACGTTTGTTTTTAGGGAAACATGGTTTGAGAAGCAGAAGCTGATACAACGAAAAATCAAACACGTTTGCAAATGTGATATCGACAGAAGTGACCCATTGTTTCCAACTGTCCTGCCCCAGGCTGACTGTCTGCTACTGGTGCACTCTGTGGATTTCTTAGCCAAAGATAAGGAGACCTTCTACGATGCTTTGAAAAATCTGTCACCACTGTTGAAATCCGGAGGAAACCTAATAATAATTGCACCCCTCAATACAACGTTTCACAAGGTGGGCGATGTGAAGTTCCCTCATTTCTCCATCGATGAGGAGTTTCTGAGGAACGCCGTCACGGATGCTGGTTATGTCATAAAGGATCATCACATGTATAATCGGAAAGTGCAATGTTTGTATGATCTCATTGATTACACTGATGTTATCATTTTAAAAGCATGCAAGGAAAGAGATATTTAGTCTTCAGGTAGAAGAAGGCGGAATCGGGGGAATGCTGATGAAGAGATCACATGTTACCTGCATCAAATTTCTTAAGTTGCTTTTTTCAATTTTCTTTAAAAAATTTATAAAATACTGGCAATGGATAAGCATGTTCTATAAGCAGGACACACAATATTGAGTTACAATAAAGTTTACAAACAGCACTCAGCACTGGAGATACATCCACTCATTAACCCCTGATATGCTTCTATCTCGTGCTCCACGTTCTTTCCTAAGAACGTGGAGCCCGTGGGTGTATGATTATCTGTATGGATGATTTAGTGGGTGTTTGAGTGACAGTATAAGTGAGTGATTAAACATGTTTTAGTGAATTTATGAATGAGTGACTAATCTGTGTGAATGTGTGTATCAGTCTGTTAGTTGGTGTGTAAGTGGCTGCATGGGTTGGCAAGTTGGTATATGAGTGTCTGAGTACCTGTATGGGTGCCTTAGTGTCTGTGTGGGTTAGTGAAGATATATGTGACACCCAGCATGGATATATGAGTGGGTGAATCCCTGGGTGTATGGGTCCATGAGTGCATCTGTGAGGGACTGTATGGCTAGTGAGTGTGTTTATGGCTGTTTCAGAGAGGGAATGAATGTCTCAGTGGTATATATGTGAGTAACTGATTATGTGGAAGGCAGTATATGTGAGTATTGACGTATATAAGTATCTGCATGTGTGATTGAGTGATTGTGAGTGTGGCTTTATGGCTGAGTGTGTGCTTTTGTCAGCGACTGTAAGGAGAGTAAGTATTTGTTAGTATATATGAGTAGTGAGTGTGTGTGTTTCTGTATGTGTGAGCAAGTGGCTGTATGATTGAGTGTTTGGGTGATTGAGTAGTTGTGTGAATAGCTCTATGGGTGACTGACTGGATATATATGTAGACCTATGAATCAGTGAGTGGATATGTGCATACTGGTATAGGTGTGTCAATGGTTTCAAGAATGGTATTCTGAAAATTCGAGTGGGTGTATGAAAGGTTATATTGGGATGTGAGTAGGTGCATCAGAGTTTATGTGGATGATGTCATCAGTGATGCTATTTGAGAAGTCATCAGTGATGTCATGATTGGTGTGACTGCCCATGTCATGAGTGATATATTATGTGATGTCGTCAGCAGTGCTTTACTCGGGCATAAGTTACAGTTAGCTCAGCTAACTATAATGACTGAATTTCTCTGGTTTTGTACGAGTGAAATGTCAGCCTAACTATAACATTCCTGTAACGGGTTTTTCAGTGAATTTCTAAGGTTTTTTAAAGGCTAATTACTAAGTATAACGTCACCGAAACCTTTGGTTTTTTCAGTGAATTTAAATGGTTTTACTGCACTTATATACTCATTACCAAAAAATATATATATTTTTTTATGTTTTATGTAATTTATATAAATATGCAGCAAATTCTTTTTTAAAATATAAAAATGGGCTTGAAGATGCTACCTTACCATGATATAGGGGAGTGATTGGATTAGTGCATGGGTACTGGCTGAGTTATTGGATGAGTGCATAGAATGTGCCTGGGTGACTGGATAAGTATGTGGGTAGTACCTGAGAGAAAGCAAAAGTATATGCATAGCACCTGAGTGAATGGCTGAGTAAAAGGATTATACATGAGTGAATGGGTAGTATCTAAGTAAACAATTGAGTGCAAGAATAGTGCCTGAGTGATTAGATGAGTTCTTACATACTGTGTGAGTGATTGGATGAGTGTATCAGTGATGCCTGGGTGATTAGATAAGTGCAAAGTCAGTGCCTGGGTCATTGGATGAGTGCATTGGTACTGTCTGGTTGATTGGATGACTGCATGGAAAGGTAGTACCTAGGTGAATGTTAGAATGCGAGGTCTCTGGTTGGCACAGGTATGCACTTGTGACAAGCAGGGACCTTCTCCTCTAGTCAGGGCAAGGGAACAACTACGCAAGGAGAACCCCTGCTCACCCACTAGGTTGCATGGTGCAAGCGGGCAAGGCTAATCCTCAGGGCGATAGTTAGTTAAGCATTTATGATCACATACAGTAAACCAACTGACCCACCACAGACGGACACCAGTCGTAAGGTTGTATCAAAAATACGTAGACTTTATGTAAAAGATATACTTCATATGCAGGATTATCACAAGACCATATAACGTTTAGCGATTGAGGCCACCAGATTTAAATAGGAAAGAGAGGTGCAGAAAGAAGCAAGGGATGTGCAGACAGAAGCAAGAGTACTGCATAAAGAAGAATAAAGGGGTAGAAAGAGGATCAACGGCGCAGAAAGAAGCAAGTGAAGTGCAGAAAGAAGCAAGAAGTGTAGAAACAAGCAAGAGAGGTACAGAAAGAAGAGAGTGAGGTGCAGAAAGAGGCAACCGAGGTTCAGACAGAAGAGATTGAGGTGCCGGAAGAAGCAATTGAGGTACCGAAAGAGGCTTGAGGGGTGCAGAACGGAGCAAGTACATAAAGGGAAAGAATGTTACAGGAAGAAGGAAGAGAGGTACAGAAAGAAGTAGGAGAGGCACAGAAAGAGGCAATAGAGGTGAATAAAGAAGCAAGATAATTGCATAAAGAGGAATAAAGGTGCAGAAAGATACAAAAAGAGGAAGAAAGACTCAGGAAAAAAGAAAGAGAGGTGAAGCAAGAAGCAAGAGAGGTGCAGAACGAAGCAAGAGAAGTGCAGAAAGAGGAGAGTGAGGTGCAGGAAGAAGCAACTGAGATGCAGAACTTGGGGGGGTGCAGGAAGAGAAATACAGAAAGGCAATATAAGTGCAGTTAGAGGCTAGAGAAATGCAGAAATAGGCAAGAGAAGTACAGGAAGAGGACAAAAGGTACAAATAGAAGCAAAGGAGGTGCAGAAAGAAGCATGAGATGTGGTAAAACAGGCATGTGAGGTTCGGAAAGAAGCAAGAGAGGTGCAGAAAAAAGCAAGAGGAGTACAGAAAGAGGAAGAAAGGTACAGAAAGAAGTAAGAGAGATTCAGAAAGAGGCAAGATAGGTGCAGAAAGAAGCCATTGAGGTACAGAAAGAGGCAAGAGAGGTGCAGAAAGAGGCAAGATGCGTGTAGAAAGAAGCACAAGAGGTACAGAAGAAACAAAAGAGGCGCAGAAAGAAGCAAGAAAGGTACATAAATAAGCAAGAGAATTAATGAAAGAGGCAAGGGAGGTTGTGAAAGAAGCAAGAGAGGGGCAGAAATAAGCAAGAGAGGAGCAGAAAGACCAAAGAGAGGAGCATAAATAAGCCAGAGGGGTACAGAAAGAGGAATAAAGGTACAAAAAGAGAAAGAGAGGTACAGAAAGAAGCAAGAGAGGTACAAAATTAGTAAGAGAGGTGCAGAAAGAGGCAAGATGTGTATAGAAAGAAGCACAAGAGGTACAGAAGAAACCAAAGAAGTGCAGAAATTAGCACGAGAGATGCAGAAAGAAAGAATAGAGATGCAGAAAGTAGCAACAGAAGTGCAGAAACAAGCAAGAGATGTACAGAAAGAGGCAAGAGAACTGCAGAAAATAAAAAAGAGGTGCAGAAAGAGGGAAGAGAGGTGGCCAAAGGAAGAATAAGGGTATAGGGGTGTGCATAAAGACGAATAAAGGCACAGAAAGAGGAAGAAAGGTACAGAAAGAGGGAGAAAGACTAAGAAAAAAGAAAGTGAAGTACAGGAAGAAGCAGGAGAGGAAAAGAAAGCAGCAAGAGAGGTACAGAAAGAAGAGAGTGAGGTAGAGGAAGAAGCAATTGAGGTGCAGCAAGAGGATTGAGGGTTGCAGAAAGGAGCAAAAGAAGTGCATCAAGAAGAATGTTGCAGGAAGTCGAAAGAGTGTATAAAATAAAGGTGTAGAAAGAGGAAGAAAGTTGCAGAAACAGGAAGCAATACTCAGAAAGAAGAAAGAGAAGTGCAGAACGAAAGCAAGAGAGGTGCAGAAAGAAGCAAGAAATGTACAAAAAGAAGAGAGTGAGGTACAGGAAGAAGCAATTAAGGTGCAGCAAGAGGTGTGCAAAAAGGAGCAAGAGAAGTGCATAAAGATGCAACAAAGGTACATAAATAGTCAAGAGGGGTTAATAAAGAAGCAAGAGAGGTTCAGAAAGAAGCAAGAGACGTGATAAAGGAGGAAAGAGAGGTTGAGAAAGCGTAGAGAGAGGTTGAGAAAGCATCAAGTGAGGGGCAGGAAGAAAAAAGAGGGGTGCAGAGCAGAAACATGAAGAAAGGTACACAAAGGGGAAGAGAGGTACAGAAAGAAACAAGAGATAACAGAAAGAAGCAAGAGAAATGCTGAAAGAAACACGAGAGGTGCAGGAAAAGGCAAAGGGACTGCAGAAAAATCTAAAAAGAGGTACAGAAAGATACAAGACAGGTGCACAAAGAGGGAAGAAAGGCACAGAAAGAGGCAAGAGGGGTGCAGAAAGAAGCACAAGAGGTGTAGAAGGAGGCACTAAAGGCACTGAAAGAAGCATAAGAGGTGCTGAAAGTGGTAAGAGAGGTGCAGAAAAAAGCAAGAGTGGTACAGAAAAAATCAAGAAAAGTGAAGAAAGAGGCAAGAGAGGTTGAGAAAGAAGCAGGAGAGGGGCAGAAAAAAGCAAGAGAGGTACAGTAGGAAGCAAAAGAAGTGATAATACATGCAAGAGAGTCTCAGAAAGAACCAAGAGAGGTACATAAAGAGGCAAACAAGCTGCAGTAAGAGGCACGGGGGTAGAAAGAAACACATGAGGCAATAAAAGAAGCAAGAGTGGTGCAAATAGAAGCAGGAGAGGTAAAGAAAGAGGTAAGAGGTGTGCGGAAAAAATCAAGAGAGGTGAAGATAAAAGCAAGAAAAGTGCAGAAAGAAGGAAGAGAGGTACAAAAAGATAGGTGCAGAAAGACACAAGAGCGGTACAGAAAGAAGCAAGGGATGTGCAGACAGAAGAAAGAGAGGTGCAGCAAGAAGCTACAGAAGTAAAGGAATAAGCAACAGAAGTGCAGAAAGAAGCAAGAGAGGTACAGAAAAATCCAAGAGAGGTGCAAAAAGAAGCACAAGACGTAAAGAAAGAAGCAAGAGAGGCACAGAAAGAGGCAAGAGAAGCACAGAAAGAGGCATAAGAGCTGCATAAAGATGCAAAAGAACTGCATAAAGAGGAATAAAAGAAACAGAAAGAGGAAGAAAGGCACTGAAAGAGGGAGAAAGACTCCTAAAAAAGATAGAGAAATACAGAAAGAGGCAAGAGAGGTACTGAAAGCAGCAAGAGAGGTACAGAAAGAAGAGAGTAAGGTGCAAGAATAAGCAGTTGAGGTGCAGCAAGAGGCTTGAGGGGTGCAGAAAGGAGCAAACGAGTGCATCAAGAAGAAGAATGTTGCAGGAAGTCGAAAGAGAACTACAGAAAGAGGCAATAGAAGTACAGTAAGAGGAAAGAGTAGTACAGAAATAGAAAGAAAGGTACAGAAAGAAGGAATAGAGTTGCAGAAAGTAGAAAGAGAAGTAAGGAAGGAAGGAAACAGGCAAGAGAGGTTCAGAAAGAAGCAAGAAAACTGCATAAAGAGGAAAAAAGAGGAAAAAAGCCGCAAAAAGAGGAAGAAAGTTGCAGAAACAGGAAGAAAGACTAAGAAAGAAAGAAAAAAGAGAAGTGCAGAACAAAAGCAAAAGAGGTGGAGAAAGAAGCAAGAAATGTACAGAAAGAAGAGAGTGATGCTCAGGAAGAAGCAATTAAGGTGCAGCAAGAGGTGTGAAAAAAGGAGCAAGAAAAGTGCATAAAGATGCAACAAAGGTACAGAAATAGGTAAGAGAGGTTCAGACAGAAGCAAGAGAGGTGCAGAAAGAAGCAATAGAAGTGATGAAAGAGGCAAGAGAGGTTGAGAAAGAGTAAAGAGAGGTTGAGAAAGCATCAAGTGAAGGGCAGAAAGAAGCAAGTGGGGTGCACAGCAGAAAGATAAAGAACAGTACAAAAAGGGGAAGAGAGGTACAGAAAGAAGCAAGAGATGTACAGAAAGAAGCAAGAGATATGCAGAAAGATGCAAGAGAGGTGCGCAAAGAGGGAGGAAGGGCACAGAAAGAGGCAAGAAGGGTGCAGAAAGAAGCACAAGATGTGCAGAAAGAGGTACAAGAGGTAGAGAAAGAAGCACAAGAGGTGCTGAAAGAGGCAATAGAAGAGCAGAAAGAAGCAAGAGTGTTACAGAAAATATTAACAAAATTGATGAAAGAGGCAAGAAAGGTTGGGAATTTAGCAGGAGAGGGGCAGAAAAAGCAAGAGAGGTACAGCAAGAATCAAGAAAGATACAGACAGAAGCAAAAGAGGTACAGCAAGAGGCAAGAGAACTGCAGAAAGAGGAATACGAGGTACAGAAAGAGGCAAGGGAGGTGCATAAATGGAGAAGAAGAGTGCAGAAAGAGGCAAGAGGGTTGCATGAAAAGGCAAGAGAGGTGAAGAAAGAGGCAAGTGTGATGTAGGAAAAATCAAGAGAGGTGTACAAAGAAGCAAGAGAAGTATAGAAAGAGGCATGAGAGGTACTAAAAGTAGCAAGAGAAGTACAAAAATAGGCAAGGGACCTGCAGAAAAAGGAAAAAGAGGTGCAGAAAGAGGCAAGAGAGGTGCACAAAGAAGCAAGAAAGGTGCAGAAAGAGGTTAGATGGGGTGCAAAAAAAGCAAGAAAGGTGAAGATAGAAGCAAGAGAGGTGCAGAAAGAAGGAGGATAATAACAGAAAGATCGGTGCAGAAAGAAATAAGAGGAGTGCAGAAAGAAGCAAGAGATCTGCAGACAAAAGGAAGAGAGATACAGGAAGAAGTAACAGAAGTGCAGGAAGAAGCAAAAGAAGTGCAGAAAGAAGCAAGAGTCGTACAGAAAGATCCAAGAGAGGTGCAAAAAGAAGCACAAGATGAACAGAAAGAAGCAAGAGAGGAACAGAAAGAGGCAAGAGAAGCACAGAAAGAGGCACAGGAGGTGCATAAAGATGCAATAGAACTGCATAAAGAGGAATAAAGGTACAGAAATATGAAGAAAGGTATAGAAAGAGGGAGAAAGATTCAGATAAAAGAAAGAGAAGTACAGAAAGAAGCAAGAGAGGTACTGAAAGCAGCAAGAGAGGTACAGAAAGAAGAGAGTGAAGTACAGGAAGAAGCAATTGAGGTGCAGTAAGGGGCTTGAGGGGTGCATAAAGGAGCAAAAGAAGTGCATCAAGAAGAAGAATGTTGCAGGAAGTCGAAAGAGAACTACAGAAAGAGGCAATAGAAGTAGAGTATGAGGAAAGAGTTGTACAGAAATAGAAAGAAAGGTATAGAAAGAAGGAATAGAGTTGCAGAAAGTAGAAAGATGTAATGAACAGGCAAGAGGTTCAGAAAGAAGCAAGAGAACTGCATAAAGAGAAATAAAGGCACAGAAAGAGGAAGAAAGTTGCAGAAACAGGAAGAACTTCTAAGAAAGAAGAAAGAGAAGTGCAGAGCGAAAGCAAAAGAGGTGCAGAAAGAAGCAAGAAATGTACAGAAAGAAGAGAGTGAGGTACACAAAGAAGCAATTAAGGTGCAGCAAGAGGTGGGCAAAAAGGAACAAGAGAAGTGCATAAAGATGCAACAAAGGTACAGAAATAGGCAAGAGAGGTTCAGACAGAAGCAAGAGAGGTACAGAAAGAAGCAATAGAAGTGATGAAAGTGGCAAGAGAGGTTGAGAAAGAGTAAAGAGAGGTTGAGAAAGCATCAAGTGAAGGGCAGAAAGAAGCAAGAGGGGCGCAGAGCAGAAAGATCGAGAAAGGTACAAAAAGGGGGAGAGAGGTACAGAAAGAAGCAAGAGAGATGCAGAAAGAAACAAGAGAGGTGCAGAAAAAGGCAAAGGAACTGCAGAAAAATAAAAAAAGAGGTGCAGAAAGACGCAAGAGAGGTGCGCAAAGAGGGAGGAAGGGCACAGAAAGAGGCAATGAAAGAAGCAAGAGAGGTGCAGAAAGAAGCAAGAGAAGTGATCAAAGAGGCAAGAGAGGTTGAGAAAGAGTGAAGAGAGAGTGGAAAAGCATCAAGTGAGGGGCAGAAAGAAGCAAGAGGGGTGCAGAGCAGAAAGATGAAGAAAGGTACAAAAAGGGGAATGGAGGTACAGAAAAAAGTAAGAGATGTACAGAAAGAACCAAGAGAGATACAGAAATAAACAAGAGAGGTACAGAAAGAGGCAAAGGAACTGCAGAAAAATCAAAAAGAGGTGCAGAAAGACACAAGAGAGGTGCACAAAGAGGGAAGAAGGGCACATAAAGCGGCAAGAGGGGTGCATAAAGAAGCACAAGAGGTACAGTAAGAGACACAAGACTCACCAAAAGAAGCAGAAGAGGTGCTGAAAGAGGCAAGAGAGGTGCAAAAAGAAGCAAGAGTGGTACAGAAAATATCAGGAAAAGTGATGAAAGAGTCAAGAGAGGTTAAAAAAGAAGCAGGAGAGGGGCAGACAAAAGCAAGAAAGGTGCAGAAAGAATCAAGAAAGGTACAGAAAGAAGCAAGAGAAGTACAGAAAAGGGCAAAAGAACTGTAGAAAGAGGAAAAAGAGGTACAGAAAGAGGCAAAAGAGGTGCTTAAATAGAGAAAAAGAGTGTAGAAAGTGGCAAGAGGGGTGCATGAAAAGGCAAGAGAGGTGATGAAAGAGGCATGAGGGGTGTGGTAAAAAGCAAGAGAGGTGAACAAAGAAGCAAGAAAAGTACAGAAAAAAGTATGAGAGGTTCTGAAAGAAGCAAGAGATGTACAGAAATAGGCAAGGGAACTGCAGAAAAAGGAAAAAGAGGTGCAGAAAGAGGCAAGAGAGTTGAACAAAGAGGGATGCAAAAAAAGCGAGAGGTGAAGATAGAAGCAAGAGAGGTGCAGAAAGAAGGACGAGAAGTACAAAAAGATAGGTGCAGAACGAAACAAGGGCAATGCAGAAAGATGTAAGGGATGTGCAAACAGAAGGAGGGGAGGTGCAGGAAGAAGCAACAGAAGTGTAGTAAAAAGTAAGAGAAGTTCAGAAAGAGGCAATAGAAGTGCTGAAAAGGAAAGAGAAGTGCAGAAAGAGGAAAGAGAAGTACAGAAAGAGGAAAGAGAAGTACAGAAAGAAGAAGAAAGGTAAAGAAAGAAGCAAGACGGGTACAGTAAGAAGCAATAGAAGTGATGAAAGAGGGAAGAGAGGGTCAGACAGATGCAAGAGCGATACAGAAAGACGGAAGAAAGGTATAGGAAGAAGCAAGTGAGGTACAGAAACAGGCAAGAGAAGTGAAGAAAGATACAGAAAGAAGCAAGAGAGGTGCAGAAAGAAGCAAGAGAAGTTATGGAAAAGGCAAGAGAGGTTCAGGAAGAAGCAAGAGAGGTACTGAATGAGGCAAGAGTGGTGCAGAAAGAGGCAAGAGAGGTGCATATAATATGACAAAAAGTGATGAAAGAGGCAATAGAGGTTGAGAAAGAAGTAAGAGAAGGTCAGAAAAAAGCAAGAGAGGTACAGAAAGAATCAAGAGAAATGTAGAAAGAAGGAAGAGGCGTGCAGAAAGTACCAACTGAACTGCAGAAAGATGCGAGAGAGGTACAGAAAGAGGAAATAGAACTGCAGAAAAAGGTAAAAGGTACAGAAGGAAGCTAGAGAAGCGATTAACAAGGCAAGAGAGGGTCAGACAGATGCAACAGAGGTAAAGAAAGTAGCAAATGAGGTATAGAAAGAAGCAAGAGAGGTGCAGAAAAAGGAAAGAGAAGCACAGAAAGAAAAAGAAAGGTACAGAAAGAAGCAAGAGAAGAGATCAAACAGGCAAGAGAGGTTCAGCAAGAAGGAAGAGAGGTACAGAAAGAGGCAAGAGTGGTGCACAATGACGCATAAGAGGTGCAGAAAGAAACACACGAGGTACAAAAAGATGCAACAAAGGTGCAGAAATTGGCAAGAGACGTTCAGAAAGAAGCAAGAGAGGTGCAGAAAGAAGCAACAAAGTGATAAAAGAGGCAATAGATGTTGAGAAAAACTAAATAGAAGTTGAGAAAGCATCAAGAGAGGGGCAGAAACAAGCAAGAGTGGTGCAGAACAGAAAGATGAAGAAAGGTACAAAAAAGGGAAGAGAGGTACAGTAAGAAGAAAGAGATGTACAGAAAGAAACAAGAGAGATGCAGAAAGAACAAGAGAGGTACAGAAAGAGGCAAAGAAACTGCAGAAAAATCAAAGAGGTGCAAAAAGTCGCAAGAGAGGTGCACAAAGAGGGAAGAGGGGTACAGAAAGAAGCATGAGTTGTGCAGAGAGAGGCACAAAAGGCACAGAAAGAAGCACAAGAGATGCTGAAAGAGGCAAGAGAGGTGTAGAAAGAAGCAAGAGAGGTGCAGAAAATATCAAGAAAAGTGATGAAAGAGGCAATTGACGTTGAGAAAGAAGCAAGAGAGCGGCGGAAAAAAGCAAGAGAGGTTCAGAAAAAATCAAGAGACGTGCAGAAAAAAGCAAGCGGGGTGCAGAAAGTAGCAACAGAACTGCAGAAAGATGTAAGAGGGGTACAGAAAGAGGAAATAGAACTGCAGAAAAAGGTAAAAGGTACAGAAGGAAGCTAGAGAAGCGATTAACAAGGCAAGAGAGGGTCAGACAGATGCAACAGAGGTAAAGAAAGTAGCAAATGAGGTATAGAAAGAAGCAAGAGAGGTGCAGAAAAAGGAAAGAGAAGCACAGAAAGAAAAAGAAAGGTACAGAAAGAAGCAAGAGAAGAGATCAAACAGGCAAGAGAGGTTCAGCAAGAAGGAAGAGAGGTACAGAAAGAGGCAAGAGTGGTGCACAATGACGCATAAGAGGTGCAGAAAGAAACACACGAGGTACAAAAAGATGCAACAAAGGTGCAGAAATTGGCAAGAGACGTTCAGAAAGAAGCAAGAGAGGTGCAGAAAGAAGCAACAAAGTGATAAAAGAGGCAATAGATGTTGAGAAAAACTAAATAGAAGTTGAGAAAGCATCAAGAGAGGGGCAGAAACAAGCAAGAGTGGTGCAGAACAGAAAGATGAAGAAAGGTACAAAAAAGGGAAGAGAGGTACAGTAAGAAGAAAGAGATGTACAGAAAGAAACAAGAGAGATGCAGAAAGAACAAGAGAGGTACAGAAAGAGGCAAAGAAACTGCAGAAAAATCAAAGAGGTGCAAAAAGTCGCAAGAGAGGTGCACAAAGAGGGAAGAGGGGTACAGAAAGAAGCATGAGTTGTGCAGAGAGAGGCAAAAAAGGCACAGAAAGAAGCACAAGAGATGCTGAAAGAGGCAAGAGAGGTGTAGAAAGAAGCAAGAGAGGTGCAGAAAATATCAAGAAAAGTGATGAAAGAGGCAATTGACGTTGAGAAAGAAGCAAGAGAGCGGCGGAAAAAAGCAAGAGAGGTTCAGAAAAAATCAAGAGACGTGCAGAAAAAAGCAAGCGGGGTGCAGAAAGTAGCAACAGAACTGCAGAAAGATGTAAGAGGGGTACAGTAAAAGGAAAGTGAACTACAGAAAAAGGAAAAAGGGGTACAGAAAGAGGCAAGAGAGGTGTCGAAAAAGGCAAGACAGGTGTGGAAAAAAGCAAGAGAGGTGAAGATAAAAGCAAGAGAGGAAGAAAGAAGGAGAAAGAAGGAAGAGAGGTACAGAAAGATAGGTGCAGAAAGAAGCAAGGGATGTGCAGACAGAAGGAAATGAGGTACAGGAAGAAGCAACAGAAGTGCAGAAAGAAGCAACAGAAGTGCAGAAAGAAGTGAGAGACGTACAGAAAGAGCCAAAAGAGGTGCATAAAGAAGCACAAGAGGTACAGAAAGAAGTGGAGTGGTGTGGCTCACTGGTTAGAGGTAGCAGACCCAAGATCAGAGGACGGCCCGGGACCAGGGTTCAATTCCCGACGCGGCAGGGTCGTGGGCAAGGGTCAGCGGACTCGATAATTCTAATCTTGGTGCCTACTCTAACCAGGGATCACACTCGGCAACTCTGGGCATTAGCTTGCCTCATCTCCACAACGGCCCCCCACATACGCTGGGGATGCCTGGTTTCACCTTGGAGATACCCAATAGGGACCATCTCACAGGGAAAGCCAGGACGGGTTCCCCAGCGGTCTACTGCGCAAAGATACTCCTTCGGGAGTCGATTCTAGCGCATTACAAACCCACAATTAATTAATTAATCAAAAGTAAGAGAGGCAAAGAAAGAGGCAGGAGAGATGCATAAAGATGCAAGAGAACTTCATAAAGAGGAATAACAGCACAGAAGGAGGAATAAAGGTGCAGAAAGAGGAAGAAAGACTCAGAAAAAAAGAAAGAGAAGTACAGAAAGAAGCAAGAGAGGTGCAGAAAGAGGCAAGAGAAGTACAGAAATAGGAAGAAAGGTACAGAAAGAAGCAAGAGAGGTGCAGAAAGAAGCAAAATAAGTGATTAAACTACAAGAGACATTCAGAAAGAAGCAAGAGAGGTACAGAAAGAGGCAAGAGTGGTGCTGAAAGAGGCAAGAGAGGTGCATAAAGAAGCACAAGAGGTACAGAAAGAAGCACAAGAGGTACAGAAAGAAGTAAGAGATGTACAGAAAAAGCAAGAGAGGTACAGAAAGAAGCACAAGAGGTACAGAAAGAAGTAAGAGATGTACAGAAAGAGGGACTAGAGGTTCAGAAGGAAGCAAGAGAGGTGCAGGAAAAAGCAAGAGATGTGATAAAAGAGACAAGAGAGGTTGATGAAGAGGAAAGAGACGTTGAGAAAGCAGCAAGAGAGGGGCAGAAAGAAGCAAGAGGGGTGCAGAGCAGAAAGATGAAAACATGTACAGAAAGGGACGAGAGGTACAGAAAGAAGAAAGAAAGGTACAGAAAGAAGCAAGAGAGATGCACAAAGAGGGAAGAAGGGCACAGAAAGAGGCAAGAGGGGTGCTACAAGAAGCACAAGAGGTGCAGAGAAAGGCCTATGTGGCACAGAACGAAGCACAAGAGGTGCTGAAAGAGGCAAGAGAGGTACAGAAAGAGGTAAGAGTGGTGCAGGAAATATCAAGAAAAGTGGTGAAAGAGGCAGGAGAGGTTGCGAAAGAAGCAGGAGAGGGGCAGATAAAAAGCGAGAGAGGTGCAGAAAGAATCAAGAGAGGTGCAGAAAGAGGCAAGAGGGCGCAGAACAAGGAAGAAAGGTACAAAACAAGGAAGAGAGGTAAAGAAAGAAGCAAGAGAGATGCAGAAAGAAGCAAGCGAGGTACAGAATTAGCAACAAAAGAGTAGAAAGAAGAAAGAGAGGAACAGAAAGAGGCAAGAGAACTGCAGAAAGAGGAAATAGAGGTACAGAAAGATGCAAGAGAGGTTTATAAAGAGAGAAGAAGAGTGCTGAAAGAGGCAAGAGGGGTGCATGAAAAGGAAAGAGAGGTGAGGAAAGAGGCAAGAGGGGTGCGGTAAAAATCAGGAGAGGTGTACAAAAAAGCAAGAGAAGTACAGAAAGAGAGGTACATAATGAAGCAAGAGGGGTTCGGAAAGAGGAAGGAAGTTACAGAAATAGAAGTGCAGAAAGAAGCAAGAGAGGTGCAGAAAGAAGCAAGGAATGTACAGAAAGAAGAGAGTGAGGTACAGGAAGAAGCAATTGAGGTGAAGCAAGGGGCTTGATGCTTGAGGAGCAAGAGAAGTGCATACAGAAGTAGATTGTTGTACGAAGATGAAAGAGAAGTACAGAAAGAGACAATAGAAGTACAGTAGGCAAGCTGCAAGAGAACTACAGAAAGAAGAAAAAAGGTACAGAAAGAAGGAAAAGAGGTGCACAAAGATGCAAGAGAAGTGAAGTGATGAAACAGGAAAGAACGTTTCAGAAAGAAGCAATAGAGGTGCAGAAAGGGTGAGCAGTCAAAATAGAAAAATATTAATATCGACATACTACAATTTCAAATGTGGAATATCGATGGTACAAAATATCAATGTTTTGTATATCAATGTTAAAAATCACAAGAATGGTATGTGTAGTAAAATATCGAAGTACAATATATCGAAAGTTAAAATATCATAGTGTGAAAATTTCAATAAAATGTAGTATTGTGTGATTTTTATTATATTTTTGATTTTTTGTATATAAGTGTTTTAAAACGTTCTTTTTAATATAGTAAAAAAAAATTATATATTAAATCATGATTTTTTTAAATTTCATATATAATTTTAGGAGCTGGTTGTTGGGTTTATAGGGGATATGGGTAGGGAGTGTTTCAAAATATATATTTTAATTTTAATATTATAAAATATTTGAAACATTTAAGATTCATTGATGAACACAAAATAAAAATTTGAAATTTAAATTTGAAATGCTATTTTAGGAGCAGGAATTTGGTTTATAGGGGATAAGGGTGGGGAGTGTTTTAAAAATATATATTTTAAATTAAATACTATTTACAAATTAGAAACATTTAGAATTTATTGATACATAAAACAATTAATTTGGAAATTTAGATTTGAACATTCATTTTAGAGGTGGGATGTTGGGTTTATAGGGGATAAAGATGGATAGTTGGGTGAGGTAATTGATAATGTTTAGTGATCAGTACATAGCTTAATTTATTTTATATTGGAGTGGGAATAGTACATTAATTATGTTTAGTGTCCAGCACCTACCCCAATTTATTATAGATTGAGTGGGAATAGTAAATTAAGTATGTTTAGTGTCCAGCACCTACCCCAATTTATTAAAGTCTGGAGTGGGAATAGTAAATTAATTATGTTAAATGTCCAGCATCCACCCCTATTAATTTAGACTGGAGTGAGAATAGTACATTTTATTATGTTTAGTGTCCCGCACCAACCCTAATTAATTTAGACTGGAGTGGGAATAGTAAATTAATTATGTTTATTGTCGAGCATGTACCTCAATTTATTGAAGACTGGAGTGGGAATATTAAATTAATTATGTTTAGTGTCCAGCACCTACCCTTCTTAATTTAGACTGGAGCAAACTGACAAGTTCCTACTTGTAGGTGATTTTAATCATCACCTGGAGGCACATGCTAATGCGGACTCTGCCTGTTTGCTTGCAGCTATGAAATCTCTTGAGCTCTCTTCAAGAGTAGACAGCCCAACGCATTTGGCGGGCAATGTATTGAACACCATTTTTTGATATCTCAGAACTATCAGTTGACCCTCCACAAAGGGTCAGCTGGACAGAACAAGCGAACTTGAGCTTTTCCTGGGCCCACTCAAAACTTAGTGGAATTTTGCAACCACGTAAAGAGCTTCATAGACGCTGGAAAAAGGTGACAGCCCCGGCCTTTAGCAGGGTCTTTACCCCTCCTATTTTCAGGAACTGCAACAACCGTGACTTGGCCTTAGAAACATTTGAAGCCTCTATCACAGAGGCTCTTGACTCTGTCTCACCGCTGAAGTTGGTTCAGATACAGACCAGGGCAGCCCTGCACCATGGTATTCTGTTACACTTAGAAGGGAGAAGGCCCTGTGTAGGACACAAGAAAGGAAATGGAGGAAGTCCAAATCCGAACAAAATGAAAGAAGCTACCGAGAGACCCATAGAACTTACCTAAACAGTTTTATTGTAGCTAGGAGAACCTATTTAGGCTCTCGCATTATAGGGGCTAATTACTCCTTGCATGAGCTTTTTGTCATCTTGAAGGAATTTTGTAATCCAAGGGCAAATAACACACTCCAGCCATTGATGCAGGAATTATGCAATAACCTAGTGACAGACTTTACTAATAAAATTAACACAATTTATTATTCTTTTGGGCCTGAAAATAATGAGGGAGTCCCCCTCCAGGAAAATCCCTGTTCCCAGACTTTAGAAAGGTTCCCTATCATCACCAGCGAAGAAGTAGGCACCCTTCTAGCTCAGGCAAAATCAGGGTCTGTTCTAAACCCAGTACCAGATTTGGTCAAGTCAGAATTATCCTCGGTCGTAGCGGACTCACTTGCAGAGATATGTAATATCTCAGTAGTGATGGCGACTTTCCCATTTACATGCAAGAATGCACGTCTTAAGCCTCTCCTTAAAAATGCCTCAGCAGACCCTATGGACCCCCTGGACCATAGGCCAATATCTCTCCTTCCATGCTGTTCTAATATCTTGGAAGCAATAATTCACCAACATCTTTCCAGTTATTTAGAACACAATAAAATACTAGACCCATTTCAGTCTGGTTTCCATGCCTCTTATAGCACAGAGGATGCCCTTCTAGAGGTCACGGATATGCTCAGGATGTCATTGGACAGACACTCCCCAGTCATGTTGGTTCTGCTTGACTTGTCGGTGACCTTTTACACCATCTCTCAAGGTATCGTGTTGAACAGGCTTAGAGAGATTTGTGTCAGAAGCCCAGTATGATGAGCATTGTTTGTAAATAGTAATCACTGTCACAGATTTTATTAGTGAGGCTCCTCGTAGATGTACTATCGCTAATGGAGAAGAGTGGGTAGAACAAGCACAATGGTGGAGCATCGGGCAGATGCTATTCGCCCCATAACCTAGATAGTTACATGGGAGAGCCCCACGATATTCACTAAGGGGAAAAGTATGTTGGTTGCTGATTATGTCTTATAATAATTTTGTTATTATATATTGAATTATAATTTTCACAAAACTCACTGTTAAATATCTCACCTTTCACTCATCCCTAATTAATAGCACTCGAACATTAGACCTGCCACCTACCTAGCAAAAATCCAGCAGAATAGGTGGGAGTGCCCACTCGTAGATAGACTATCTTAGGACAATAAAGGAAAACAAAGGGAGCTCCCGCGTAATTATACTATACTCTCAACTTGATGTGAAGGGCAAAAAAGGAAAATTCGAAAGGGGAGACAATCAGTCTGACAATGGTCTCGCACCCCGCATTTAGTACATCAACTGAACTCCATTTTCCGACAGGCAATGCGACTCTGTAGCCCAGAACCGCGTGATATAGCAGATAGCCCTGAGACACCTCGTGCACTCTATTTCCCGATAGTCCATGCGCTTCTGTAGTCCTTGATCGCGTAGCAGGGGGATATTGCTAGGAGACCAACCACGATGTTATCCTCTATGTCCTGCTCGAAAGCCACACAAAACACTGACACTTTTACGAATACAATGTAATCAAAATGTTGAAATGTGTATTTGCATATAGAGAAACAATGTTGAAATATGTGTTGACTAAACATCAAAGTATTTTCTTTGTGTTTATGGGTTAGGAAATGAAAGAAGGACTTATATATGTGGAAGTTTCAAAATGGTGGGTACTTGAGAAAGGCTTACGCCAAAATGCGTCGTCCTTGTTCTACGAGTGCACAATAAAGGATTTATGCAAAGATCTCCTGGTGTGTCATCTCTGTGTCCTTCTAATTAGTGGGATCTGGAACCTGTGTGATATATATATATATAAATATATATATATATATATATATATATATTCACTGAAAAAAACATAGGTTATAGACCATATATAGTTAGGGATTAGCATTTACAAAACCTTATTTTACTCGCACAAAACCATTGAAATTCGCATATATAGTTAGTTGCACTAACTATATATCGCGCACCCGCAATCCACTGCTGATGATGTCACATATTACATCATTCATGACATGGTCAGTGACATCACTGATGACATCACTGATGACATCTCAAATGACATCACTGATGACATCTCAAATGACATCACTGATGACATCACTGATGACATCACTGATGACATCTCAAATGACATCACTGATGACATCACTGATGACATCTCAAATGACATTACTGATCACCTCACTGATGATGTCATTTATGTGATAATACAATGAACCTCTTCAGACTCTAATATAACCTTAGATACAATCAGTGTAAACAGACACTCACAGACTGTCACTTATCCATGACTCTTGTAGAATCTTCAAGGCTGAGGGGACGCTTTTGGGAATGGGGCCCATGCCCTAGCAGTCAAGCGTCCGAGTTCCAGGGTTGCCCAGAGACATCCTTCCAGGCCAGGCCCAAGTCTGTGGAGCTGACCGCCATTTCCTGAGTTCCGTGGCAGCCGCCTGTCACTGTACTGCAAGAGTGGGTGCAATTCATCCGGATGGCGGGTGAGACGCTGTAATAACAAGAGCAGGCGCAATTCAGCTGGCCGAGCGAGGCCCTGTGCCGCAGGAGCGGGCGCAACTCAGGTGGCCGAGTGAAGCGCTGGGGTGTAGCTGAGAAACCTCCACCTGGGGAGGTGGGGGAGGCTCATTCGCCCGCCTCTCCCTTCCAGTGCACCCTACGCCGTCTCCTGGCGCAGGTATATGTGATGGTTGGACCAGGGCACTGCAGGACGTGTCTTCAGGTCAAACGGATTGTGGGACAAGGTCCAGAATGGAAGAGTCACCAAAAGGCAAAAAGTTCCGCCGGACCCCGGGAGCCGGACGTCTATGTCGGGGACGATCTCAGGCCACACCAGGGCAACAAGACTTGGGGAGGGGGCAGGAGCCAAGCGCCCCTTCCCAGTCCGCGCTACCACACCGCCCCTCTGGGGCCTCCTTCAAGCGGTTCAGGGAGGCACCGCAGGCAGCTGTTCTTCAGATCAGTGGCTCTCACCGGCAAGGCTCCCCTCCGTTAGCAGCGATCGTTGGCGCTGTGGTTGCTGCCGGAGGCCCTGCCTAGTCAACGCCCCGGCCTCTCCATGTCGTAGGCTGCAAGAGTGGTCGCAACTCAGCTGGCCGAGCGAGACTTGGGGAGGGGGCAGGAGCCAAGTGCCCCCTCCCAGTCCGCACCACCACACCGCCCCTCGGGGGCCTCCATCAAGCGGCTCAGTGAGGCACCGCAGAGAGAAAATTACAAAAAACAATTTGATGGACAGAATGTAGATCAATGTCTTACATTCACCCCAGTACAAGGATCTGGGCCTAAATCCATCGTTTTTTGCACTCCACACCACCCTGGGTTAGACAATGGCTTTATGCAAATCAGCTCTGACCCTGTGCCCCATGGGAACAGTCCAGTCCGAACTACACAGCCATATCTTTCCCAGACCGGAATCAAGCATCCAAGGACCGGACCGGTTTCGACGTAACACCTCTCATCAGCCCGGCTAGCTTGACTCCAGTGGTGTGGAGGCTCTGGGACCCACGTCTGAGCTACCCCAGTACACTCAGGGAGAAAATTACAAAAAACAATTTGATGGACAGAATGTAGATCAATGTCTTACATTCACCCCAGTACAAGGATCTGGGCCTAAATCCATTGTTTTTTGCACTCCACGCCACCCTGGGTTAGACAATGGCTTTATGCAAATCAGCTCTGACCCTGTGCCCCATGGGAACAGTCCAGTCCGAACTACACAGCCATATCTTTCCCAGACCGGAATCAAGCATCCGAGGACCGGACCGGTTTCGAGGTAACACCTCTCATCAGCCCGGCTAGCTTGACTCCAGTGGTGTGGAGGCTCTGGGACCCACGTCTGAGCTACCCCAGTACACTCAGGGAGAAAATTACAAAAAACAATTTGATGGACAGAATGTAGATCAATGTCTTACATTCACCCCAGTACAAGGATCTGGGCCTAAATCCATCGTTTTTTGCACTCCACACCGCCCTGGGTTAGACAATGGCTTTATGCAAATCAGCTCTGACCCTGTGCCCCATGGGAACAGTCCAGTCCGAACTACACAGCCATATCTTTCCCAGCCCGGAATCAAGCATCCGAGGACCGGACCGGTTTCTAAGTAACACCTCTCATCAGCCCGGCTAGCTTGACTCCAGTGGTGCGGAGGCTCTGGGACCCACGTCTGAGCTACCCCAGTACACTCAGGGAGAAAATTGCAAAAAACAATTTGATGGACAGAATGTAGATCAATGTCTTACATTCACCCCAGTACAAGGATCTGGGCCTAAATCCATCGTTTTTTGCACTCCACACCACCCTGGGTTAGACAATGGCTTTATGCAAATCAGCTCTGACCCTGTGCCCCATGGGAACAGTCCAGTCTGAACTACACAGCCATATCTTTCCCAGACCGGAATCAAGCATCCGAGGACCAGACCGGTTTCGAGGTAACACCTCTCATCAGCCCGGCTAGCTTGACTCCAGTGGTGTGGAGGCTCTGGGACCCACGTCTGAGCTACCCCAGTACACTCAGGGAGAAAATTACAAAAAACAATTTGATGGACAGAATGTAGATCAATGTCTTACATTCATCCCAGTACAAGGATCTGGGCCTAAATCCATCGTTTTTTGCACTCCACACCACCCTGGGTTAGACAATGGCTTTATGCAAATCAGCTCTGACCCTGTGCCCCATGGGAACAGTCCAGTCCGAACTACACAGCCATATCTTTCCCAGACCAGAATCAAGCATCCGAGGACCGGACCGGTTTCGAGGTAACACCTCTCATCAGCCCGGCTAGCTTGACTCCAGTGGTGTGGAGGCTCTGAGACCCACGTCTGAGCTACCCCAGTACACTCAGGGAGAAAATTACAAAAAACAATTTGATGGACAGAATGTAGATCAATGTCTTACATTCACCCCAGTACAAGGATCTGGGCCTAAATCCATCGTTTTTTGCACTCCACACCACCCTGGGTTAGACAATGGCTTTATGCAAATCAGCTCTGACCCTGTGCCCCATGGGAACAGTCCAGTCCAAACTACACAGCCATATCTTTCCCAGACCGGAATCAAGCATCCGAGGACCGGACCGGTTTTGAGGTAACACCTCTCATCAGCCCGGCTAGCTTGACTCCAGTGGTGTGGAGGCTCCGGGACCCACGTCTGAGCTACCCCAGTACACTCAGGGAGAAAATTACAAAAAACAATTTGATGGACAGAATGTAGATCAATGTCTTACATTCACCCCAGTACAAGGATCTGGGCCTAAATCCATCGTGTTTTGCACTCCACACCACCCTGGGTTAGACAATGGCTTTATGCAAATCAGCTCTGACCCTGTGCCCCATGGGAACAGTCCAGTCCGAACTACACAGCCATATCTTTCCCAGACCGGAATCAAGCATCCGAGGACCGGACCGGTTTCGAGGTAACACCTCTCATCAGCCCGGCTAGCTTGACTCCAGTGGTGTGGAGGCTCTGGGACCCAAGTCTGAGCTACCCCAGTACACTCAGGGAGAAAATTACAAAAAACAATTTGATGGACAGAATGTAGATCAATGTCTTACATTCACCCCAGTACAAGGATCTGGGCCTAAATCCATCGTTTTTTGCACTCCACACCACCCTGGGTTAGACAATGGCTTTATGCAAATCAGCTCTGACCCTGTGCCCCATGGGAACAGTCCAGTCCGAACTACACAGCCATATCTTTCCCAGACCGGAATCAAGCATCCGAGGACCGGACCGGTTTCGAGGTAACACCTCTCATCAGCCCGGCTAGCTTGACTCCAGTGGTGTGGAGGCTCTGGGACCCACGTCTGAGCTACCCCAGTACACTCAGGGAGAAAATTACAAAAAACAATTTGATGGACAGAATGTAGATCAATGTCTTACATTCACCCAAGTACAAGGATCTGGGCCTAAATCCATTGTTTTTTGCACTCCACACCACCCTGGGTTAGACAATGGCTTTATGCAAATCAGCTCTGACCCTGTGCCCCATGGGAACAGTCCAGTCCGAACTACACAGCCATATCTTTCCCAGACCGGAATCAAGCATCCGAGGACCGGACCGGTTTCGAGGTAACACCTCTCATCAGCCCGGCTAGCTTGACTCCAGTGGTGTGGAGGCTCTGGGACCCACGTCTGAGCTATCCCAGTACACTCAGGGAGAAAATTACAAAAAACAATTTGATGGACAGAATGTAGATCAATGTCTTACATTCACCCCAGTACAAGGATCTGGGCCTAAATCCATCGTTTTTTGCACTCCACACCACCCTGGGTTCGACAATGGCTTAATGCAAATCAGCTCTGACCCTGTGCCCCATGGGAACAGTCCAGTCCGAACTACACAGCCATATCTTTCCCAGACCGGAATCAAGCATCCGAGGACCGGACCGGTTTCGAGGTAACACCTCTCATCAGCCTGGCTAGCTTGACTCCAGTGGTGTGGAGGCTCTGGGACCCACGTCTGAGCTACCCCAGTACACTCAGGGAGAAAATCACAAAAAACAATTTGATGGACAGAATGTAGATCAATGTCTTACATTCACCCCAGTACAAGGATCTGGGCCTAAATCCATCGTTTTTTGCACTCCACACCACCCTGGGTTAGACAATGGCTTTATGCAAATCAGCTCTGACCCTGTGCCCCATGGGAACAGTCCAGTTCGAACTACACAGCCATATCTTTCCCAGCCCGGAATCAAGCATCCGAGGACCGGACCGGTTTCTAAGTAACACCTCTCATCAGCCCGGCTAGCTTGACTCCTGTGGTGCGGAGGCTCTGGGACCCACGTCTGAGCTACCCCAGTACACTCAGGGAGAAAATTGCAAAAAACAATTTGATGGACAGAATGTAGATCAATGTCTTACATTCACCCCAGTACAAGGATCTGGGCCTAAATCCATCGTTTTTTGCACTCCACACCACCCTGGGTTAGACAATGGCTTTATGCAAATCAGCTCTGACCCTGTGCCCCATGGGAACAGTCCAGTCCGAACTACACAGCCATATCTTTCCCAGACCGGAATCAAGCATCCGAGGACCGGACCGGTTTCGAGGTAACACCTCTCATCAGCCCGGCTAGCTTGACTCCAGTGGTGTGGAGGCTCTGGGACCCAAGTCTGAGCTACCCCAGTACACTCAGGGAGAAAATTACAAAAAACAATTTGATGGACAGAATGTAGATCAATGTCTTACATTCACCCCAGTACAAGGATCTGGGCCTAAATCCATCGTTTTTTGCACTCCACACCACCCTGGGTTAGACAATGGCTTTATGCAAATCAGCTCTGACCCTGTGCCCCATGGGAACAGTCCAGTCCAAACTACACAGCCATATCTTTCCCAGACCGGAATCAAGCATCCGAGGACCGGACCGGTTTCGAGGTAACACCTCTCATCAGCCCGGCTAGCTTGACTCCAGTGGTGTGGAGGCTCTGGGACCCACGTCTGAGCTACCCCAGTACACTCAGGGAGAAAATTACAAAAAACAATTTGATGGACAGAATGTAGATCAATGTCTTACATTCACCCAAGTACAAGGATCTGGGCCTAAATCCATTGTTTTTTGCACTCCACACCACCCTGGGTTAGACAATGGCTTTATGCAAATCAGCTCTGACCCTGTGCCCCATGGGAACAGTCCAGTCCGAACTACACAGCCATATCTTTCCCAGACCGGAATCAAGCATCCGAGGACCGGACCGGTTTCGAGGTAACACCTCTCATCAGCCCGGCTAGCTTGACTCCAGTGGTGTGGAGGCTCTGGGACCCACGTCTGAGCTATCCCAGTACACTCAGGGAGAAAATTACAAAAAACAATTTGATGGACAGAATGTAGATCAATGTCTTACATTCACCCCAGTACAAGGATCTGGGCCTAAATCCATCGTTTTTTGCACTCCACACCACCCTGGGTTCGACAATGGCTTAATGCAAATCAGCTCTGACCCTGTGCCCCATGGGAACAGTCCAGTCCGAACTACACAGCCATATCTTTCCCAGACCGGAATCAAGCATCCGAGGACCGGACCGGTTTCGAGGTAACACCTCTCATCAGCCTGGCTAGCTTGACTCCAGTGGTGTGGAGGCTCTGGGACCCACGTCTGAGCTACCCCAGTACACTCAGGGAGAAAATCACAAAAAACAATTTGATGGACAGAATGTAGATCAATGTCTTACATTCACCCCAGTACAAGGATCTGGGCCTAAATCCATCGTTTTTTGCACTCCACACCACCCTGGGTTAGACAATGGCTTTATGCAAATCAGCTCTGACCCTGTGCCCCATGGGAACAGTCCAGTCCGAACTACACAGCCATATCTTTCCCAGCCCGGAATCAAGCATCCGAGGACCGGACCGGTTTCTAAGTAACACCTCTCATCAGCCCGGCTAGCTTGACTCCAGTGGTGCGGAGGCTCTGGGACCCACGTCTGAGCTACCCCAGTACACTCAGGGAGAAAATTGCAAAAAACAATTTGATGGACAGAATGTAGATCAATGTCTTACATTCACCCCAGTACAAGGATCTGGGCCTAAATCCATCGTTTTTTGCACTCCACACCACCCTGGGTTAGACAATGGCTTTATGCAAATCAGCTCTGACCCTGTGCCCCATGGGAACAGTCCAGTCTGAACTACAGAGCCATATCTTTCCCAGACCGGAATCAAGCATCCGAGGACCAGACCGGTTTCGAGGTAACACCTCTCATCAGCCCGGCTAGCTTGACTCCAGTGGTGTGGAGGCTCTGGGACCCACGTCTGAGCTACCCCAGTACACTCAGTGAGAAAATTACAAAAAACAATTTGATGGACAGAATGTAGATCAATGTCTTACATTCACCCCAGTACAAGGATCTGGGCCTAAATCCATCGTTTTTTGCACTCCACACCACCCTGGGTTAGACAATGGCTTTATGCAAATCAGCTCTGACCCTGTGCCCCATGGGAACAGTCCAGTCCGAACTACACAGCCATATCTTTCCCAGACCAGAATCAAGCATCCGAGGACCGGACCGGTTTCGAGGTAACACCTCTCATCAGCCCGGCTAGCTTGACTCCAGTGGTGTGGAGGCTCTGGGACCCACGTCTGAGCTACCCCAGTACACTCAGGGAGAAAATTACAAAAAACAATTTGATGGACAGAATGTAGATCAATGTCTTACATTCACCCCAGTACAAGGATCAGGGCCTAAATCCATCGTTTTTTGCACTCCACACCACCCTGGGTTAGACAATGGCTTTATGCAAATCAGCTCTGACCCTGTGCCCCATGGGAACAGTCCAGTCCGAACTACACAGCCATATCTTTCCCAGACCGGAATCAAGCATCCGAGGACCGGACCGGTTTTGAGGTAACACCTCTCATCAGCCCGGCTAGCTTGACTCCAGTGGTTTGGAGGCTCCGGGACCCACGTCTGAGCTACCCCAGTACACTCAGGGAGAAAATTACAAAAAACAATTTGATGGACAGAATGTAGATCAATGTCTTACATTTACCCCAGTACAAGGATCTGGGCCTAAATCTATCGTTTTTTGCACTCCACACCACCCTGGGTTAGACAATGGCTTTATGCAAATCAGCTCTGACCCTGTGCCCCATGGGAACAGTCCAGTCCGAACTACACAGCCATATCTTTCCCAGACCGGAATCAAGCATCCGAGGACCGGACCGGTTTCGAGGTAACACCTCTCATCAGCCCGGCTAGCTTGACTCCAGTGGTGTGGAGGCTCTGGGACCCACGTCTGAGCTACCCCAGTACACTCAGGGAGAAAATTACAAAAAACAATTTGATGGACAGAATGTAGATCAATCTCTTACATTCACCCCAGTACAAGGATCTGGGCCTAAATCCATCATTTTTTGCACTCCACACCACCCTGGGTTAGACAATGGCTTTATGCAAATCAGCTCTGACCCTGTGCCCCATGGGAACAGTCCAGTCCGAACTACACAGCCATATCTTTCCCAGACCGGAATCAAGCATCCGAGGACCGGACCGGTTTCGAGGTAACACCTCTCATCAGCCCGGCTAGCTTGACTCCAGTGGTGTGGAGGCTCTGGGACCCACGTCTGAGCTACCCCAGTACACTCAGGGAGACAATTACAAAAAACAATTTGATGGACAGAATGTAGATCAATGTCTTACATTCACCCAAGTACAAGGATCTGGGCCTAAATCCATAGTTTTTTGCACTCCACACCACCCTGGGTTAGACAATGGCTTTATGCAAATCAGCTCTGACCCTGTGCCCCATGGGAACAGTCCAGTCTGAACTACACAGCCATATCTTTCCCAGACCGGAATCAAGCATCCGAGGACCGGACCGGTTTCGAGGTAACACCTCTCATCAGCCCGGCTAGCTTGACTCCAGTGGTGTGGAGGCTCTGGGACCCACGTCTGAGCTACCCCAGTACACTCAGGGAGAAAATTACAAAAAACAATTTGATGGACAGAATGTAGATCAATGTCTTACATTCACCCCAGTACAAGGATCTGGGCCTAAATCCATTGTTTTTTGCACTCCACACCACCCTGGGTTCGACAATGGCTTTATGCAAATCAGCTCTGACCCTGTGCCCCATGGGAACAGTCCAGTCCGAACTACACAGCCATATCTTTCCCAGACCGGAATCAAGCATCCGAGGACCGGACGGGTTTCGAGGTAACACCTCTCATCAGCCTGGCTAGCTTGACTCCAGTGGTGTGGAGGCTCTGGGACCAACGTCTGAGCTACCCCAGTACACTCAGGGAGAAAATTACAAAAAACAATATGAAGGACAGAATGTAGATCAATGTCTTACATTCACCCCAGTACAAGGATCTGGGCCTACATCCATCGTTTTTTGCGGTTCTTCAGATCACAACAGAATCTCATGCTCGATCGATTGACCTGGCCGAATCAGGCAACAAGAAGATGTGGGGGGGGGCACCTCTTGCTCAACCACCACATGAGGAGGTGGTACTCTCTTCCTAGGAGGTGGTGGTGGTGGTGGGGATGCACCAGCTGAAGCTACAACACTTGCTATTGCTAAGTGATGAAAAAAGGTCTTCCTCTCACAGAGATGAAAGTCAGAGTGAAAAAACAAGTAGCGGTTTTCATCATTTGGGACAAAAAATAGTTCTCAACCAATGAAAAGTGTTATTTTTAGGTCACATGACCTAGTCTTACATCGTTAGGAACCCAAAAGTGAAATGAACCAATGAAAAGTTTTATTAACAAGTCACATGACCTGTTATGCTTACGTTACGCGCTCCGCGCCGCGCCCCGGATCGCTTCCGGTAAGCTGCTTTTCGCGCCTCGCGCACCGGAGCACTTCCGGGTGCGCTAACGTGGCACTTCATATGACAGAAGGGACAGGCAACAAGAACCATCAGTCAAAGAGGGTAGGGAAAGTTCTTCTCTACCGGGTCACGTTGGGGCTCCACCGGAACTGATCGAATTGGTAGTCTACAGTGTTTCTGGATGTTTCAGACTGACGCTGGCGTCAGCATGAGAGCACCACCATCTCGTGGCTACATCATAAATGTAATTCTGGTCCTGCCGCTACTTATTGGAGACATTAAACTATACTCTGGACCTGCCTGGCCTCGACCAAAATGGCGCCAGTATGGGAGCGACTTGCAACTCCTTATGACGTTCTAGTTACTTAGCCTTGACGTTATGGGGGATGTATGCGGTCTTTGTGCACATGGCAGGCGGGGAAGGGTACTGACTGGGAATACGGACAACCCTATTGATGTTGATTTTTCATTTTTGATTATTGTATTAATAAAGCTTCGAAGTAATGTAACCCATGATACTCGCCCATGGTGTGCGTATGGACGATTTTATTGTAACTGATCCTGTTATACTTTCAATTAAAAAATCAACCTTCACTGATCCTACAACCATTTATCACATTTAGTTTTTTCATTATTGATTATTGTATTAATAAAGCTTCAAAGTAATGTTACCCATGATACTCGTCCATGGTGTGCGTATGGACGATTTTATTGTAACTGATCCTGTTATACTTTCAATTAAAAAATCAACCTTCACTGATCCTGCAACCGTTTGTCATGTTTAGTTTTTTCAATTAAATGGCTCGCTTGTTACATACTCCTATACCCCTGGTTTTTGAAAGACACCATCTTGAGGAATAAAGGGCTGCGTCAAGGGTGGTATTGCCCAGAATGTCTTGTTTTCTAGTGCTCGTAATAATGAAGCCAGAACTGCCGAAAGGGAATCTGGTCCTGCCGCTACTTATTGGAGACATTGAACTATACTCTGAACCTGCCTGGCCTCGACCAAAATGGCACCAGTATGGGAGCGACTTGCAACTCCTTATGACGTTCTAGTTACTTAGCCTTGACGTTATGGGGGATGTATGCGGTCTTTGTGCACTTGGCGGGCGGGGAAGGGTACTGACTGTGAATACAGACAACCCTATTGAAGTTGATTTTTCAATATTGATTATTGTATTAATAAAGCTTCGAAATTATGTTACCCATGATACTCGCCATGGTGTGCGTATGGACGATTTTATTGTAACTGATCCTGTTATACTTTCAATTATAAAATCAACCTTCACTGATCCTGCAACCGTTTGTCACGTTTAGTTTTTTCAATTAAATGGCTCGCTTGTTACATACTCCTATACCCCTGGCTTTTGACCCTTTCCTAAGCGCGGTCTGTACTACCGCCCTCGGGCGATCTATGTAATGAACAGACTACCATTGCCGAAACACAAGGGAATGCATCTCAGAGAGATAAGTCAAGTACGTCGTAGATAAAAACATTTTCGTGTTTATGCACGCTGATGTGCTTTGAACGATGCCCCGCCCACTGCACAAAAGCATACCGGGCACTCCCCACGCAAATAAAAACAATTATTTTTTTTTGCCTCGCGAGGCCCTTTTAAAGCCTCCACATCAAACCTAGGGGGTCAGGGAGGATCTACTATGCCCCCTTATGGTCATTTCCCCCTTCGTTTTGACCTCCTCTTGTCTCTCGATCCTACCGAGAGACAAGATGGCGGCCGCTCCGGACTGTTTAGAATGTTGACAGACACCGGAGAGCCAATCAGCTTTGCTTCGCGAAGTTCCGTTACGCGTCAAGTACGCGAACCGGAGCGCTACCCGGAGCGCTGTCACAGATATATATATGTTTTTTTGAACGTTATTTTATCAAAATCCACTGGAGCACATATATTGAGACGTAGCAAAGGCACATCGGGCTAATAGTCCCTACAATTTTGCCAAGTTTCATGCAAATCCATTCAGCCGTTCGAGCTAAAAGTGAGGCCAACCGCCCTATGGAAATTAACATGGGAAAAACGCGTTTTGGGACCCCCCTTTTTTCTCGGCCCCCCCTTGACGAACCCCCCCCCAAATTTTCAAGGGCTGCTCAGAAACAAAATGTGCCATTTTCCTGAAAATTTCAGCCATTTTCCGTCCACAAACGCCAAAGTTATTAGACATAGAATTTTCAAAAATCCCATAGAGAAAAAATCCTAACTATATATACCTACTGGCGACCGCCAGTAGGTAATATATATATATATATATATATTCAATGAAAAAACCATAGGTTATAGACCATATATAGTTAGGAATTTGCATTTACAAAACCTTATTTTACTCGCATAAAACCATTGAAATTCCATATATAGTTAGTTGCGCTAACTATATATCGCGCACCCGCAATCCACTGCTGATGATGTCACATATTACATCATTCATGACATGGTCAGTGACATCACTGATGACATCACTGATGACATCACTGATGACATCTCATTTGACATTACTGATCACATCACTGATGATATCATTCATGTGATAATACGATGAACCTCTTCAGACTCTAATATAACCTTAGATACAATCAGTGTAAACAGACACTCACAGACTGTCACTCATCCATGGAGTTACTAACACACCTAGTCAGTCATGCAAAGAGAATCAATCGCACCTCCATTTCCTCAACTATACAGTTATACAAACTTTACTTATTCAAACATATACTAACACATATTTACTCTCTTATACAATCCCTGATACAAGTTCACAATGATCCATACAGCCACTCACACATTCACTGGCTCTTATGCACAGTTATTTATATATGTCAACTCTCACATGTACTGTGTTTTACATATGTACTTACTTTGACATGTAGCACTGAGATATCCATTCACTCACCAATACACTCATGCACACAGTCAACCGCCCATACAGCTGTTTCCACATGCACTTTTGAACCCATACATCTAGTGTATCAACTGCTCACACATCTATGCACAGAGTCATACACCTCCCAGCCACCCACACACACACTCAGTCTCCCATACAAATACTTGGGCAACCAATCAATAATCCATATAGTTACTCATATAGCTACTGATCAACACATGCAGCAGTTTACAGAACAACAGACATAATGATGCACAAATTAAGACAGTTTAGTCACTAACCCATGCACTCAGTGAGACACATTTAATCACTCACTCATACAATCAGTCATGCACCTACTAAATCCTTCATCCAGACACTTATACATCCACTCATTCTTCAATATGTAAGACATATTTTAACTTCACAGAAACATACAGTCACTGGATGTTGTCATCAGTGATGTCATTTGAGATGTCATCAGTGATGTCATCAGTGATGTCACTGACCATGTCATGAATGATGTAATATGTGACATCATCAGCAGTGGATTGCGGGTGCGCGATATATAGTTAGCGCAACTAACTATATATGGAATTTCAATGGTTTTATGCGAGTAAAATAAGGTTTTGTAAATGCAAATTCCTAACTATATATGGTCTATAACCTATGGTTTTTTCATTGAATATCAATGGTTTTTTAAATGCAAATTTCTAACTATATATGGTCTATAACCTATGGTTTTTTCAGTGAATTTCATTGGTTTTTTAAAAGCTAACATCTGTAGCTGTAAAATGTATTATTCTTTAAATCCCCAAATATATATAGATATTTATTGATAATTTTTTTTTAATATTTTTTTCTTCGCTTCTAGTTCGCGAACCGGGAAGCTTTCCGTTAGCTCATCTTGATGCCGCGATCTAGTACGCGAACTGGTCAACGTTACGTTAGCGGAACAGTGACGCGCCGCGGAAGCGCGATGTATCACGTTATCGCGTAATGCGTCTAATGACGCGTCGCGTTAGCGCTCCCGGAAGTGCTCCGGACAGCGAACCGGAAGCGATCTGGGACGCGGCGCGCGCCGCGTAACGTAAGCGGAACAGGTCATGTGACTTGTTTATCAAACTTCTCATTGGTTCATTTCACTTTTGGTTTCCAAATGATGTATGACTAGGTCATGTGACCTAAAAATAACACTTTTCATTGGCTCAGAACTTTTGTTTTCCCCAAATCAAGTAAACTCCTCCTTATTTCCTCACTCTGACTTTCATCTTGGTGAGAGAAAGACCATTATTCAGAAGTTCCACAATGGCTTCCATTCTTGCTGCAGCTGGTGCACCCCCACCACCACCTCCACCTCCCCATAAGAAGAGAGGACCACCCAGTCAAATTATGACTAACAGAGAGGAGGAAGATGAGGAAGAAGAAGAAGAGGAGAGAGAGGGACAACAATTTGTTGATGAGTTGCCCCGGGTTTCTAAACGAAAAACCAGTTTCATCTGGCAGTTTTTCACCATCCCTCCTGGAACCAAGAAAGTGAATGCAAAATATGCCACCTGCCTCATCTGTGACTACAGATTATCGAGAGGCACAGAAAAGAAGTACAGTATGGGGAACTATACAATGCATCGTCACATGAGCAGGTGGCATCCCTTGAACTACAGCCGGGCTGAGTTGAGGGATCTTGAAGACAATCCGACGGCAACTCCTGTGGCAAGATCTACATCCACATTGTCTTTGACGGGAAGAGAGGCACAAGAGACTGTGCCAAACATCCAACCTAACTTCCAGCACATGAAGTTGTCTTGTATTTACTGTGGTGCTATGCTGTCATATGGCAACATGAGTGTCAACCTCATGAACATTGCATATGAAAATCATAAGTGCCCTAATGCACCCAAAAAGTAATTTTCTTTTTTTTTGCTCCAGTTGAGCCGTTTTGAAAGCCTGTTTTTTGTTGTCTCCCCTCCATAAAAAAACACAAAAAAAACATAAAACAGTTCTAAAAATAAAAAAAAATAAAAAAATGTTCAAAAAATAAAAAAAAAATATAAAACAACAAAAACAAAAAAAAACAGTTCTTTTCAGAACTACCTCCCCTTTCAAACAAAATTGCTAGAATGTTTATCACTCTGGCAAGCTCTATTTCTTTTGGTTCGCTTCAAGTTCGCTGACCGGTTCGCAAACTTTAAGCGAACTAAAAAAATATTTTTTAAAAAAAAAGAAGAGTTAGTATAAGGGAAGTAAACAGAGAATAATGTAAAAAGAAAGACAGCTAGAGAGAGTAAATGAGAGATACTGTCAATGACATCATCAGCAGTGCATTGCGGGTAAAAAGAGTGGAAAACATTTACCTTATAATTCTTGTTACCTTTTTTAAATATTTTTTCATACTTTCAATCTGTAAAACAAAGAACAAACATTTCAAAAAATATTAAAACATGTATTTAAAAATTAGAAAAGACAAGGGAAAAGGTTCAAAAACAAACAGTTTTTCAACAACTTTGACATTTACAGAAGTCTCTGCTTCTCTACGTCCCCTACACAATCCTAAAGATATATATTCGAAAGAAACTGTATCTTGATATTGCTGAACTGAGGCCTATTTTGGAACATGATGTTTTTCTTGCACTGCTAATGTCTCACAATAGTGATGCAATAGCAGCGCAAAAAAGATGTAAAGTCATAATAAAATTGTGTCTAACATTGTAAATGATTGTTTTAGGATGCAAATAAGATGTGTGCTTTCAAGAGCTTTCTTTGAGGTGAGGCCTCTTTTTTTTATAAAAAAAAAACACTACCCAGAAGTACAGCACTCTAAGCATTAAAATTGATATTTACAGAACTCACCTTACCCATATGTACCACACATTTCTAAATGTATATCATAAGGACAAAAAGCATAACATTAATTATACATGTTAAATGGTTTATTTTTGCTGTTCTCAGAATGTATCAAATTTCACTTAAATCAGTGACTTGAAGGTATTCATCATGTAACAGCGGGGAAAAAAAAACACAATCAAAATGACTGTGTTTAAAAAACCCATACAACCTAAGAAATCTGATTTCAAAACTTCTTAAAATTAACTTACTTTCAATGACGTCGAAGGATCTCCTATAAACAGCATCCACTCTGTTGTGCTTTAAATATTTTCAGCCCGCCACTTTCTGAAAGAAAACCTCCATCGATACGTGAAATATGTTACATAGAAAAAAAACTTCTCTCATTATATCACATGTTTCCACTAGGCCAAATCATGTTGCCGCGATTCGCAAATCTTGTAATTCTTCCAATCAAATCCCGACATTTTCTATTTTCGCAACTTTCAAAAATAAAATATTTGAGATTATTTTCACAATCCTGGACTACTAATATCTTACTCTTCTTTGTCAGTCATGTTCTCCTTTTCCTATGACACTGATACTGCTTACTATGAAGCAGACTTACTTGCATTAGGTTTATATAGTTGAATTTTTAATCGAGACAGCATTGCAGACTTACATTCCCTCTACTTAAAATTTTGGTTTTAAAAACACCAGGTAAGAATTTTTAAGGTCAAACGGCAATTTTTTTTTGAACGTTACAACAGAATCATTACAGAATGACCAGCCGTTTCCAGACTTTAAGTAAGCTGTATAATGTCCTGATGTTGTTGATGGACCATCGTGATAGATAATTGCTACAGTAACAAAAGTCCTCCCTGATATTGACAGCTGAGAAGCCACAAAATTTTTTATTAAAGTTGACAATTTTGTTCCATCAGGCCTACATCGTTGCATCATTAAAATGACATACTGGCCATATCTACGTATAAATAATGTTGACATCATATCACATTTACATTGGCTACACTCCATGTTGTGATCCGCTGCATTTACTAGCTTATTAAAGGAGACTGATTTACTGTCTGGCAAAGTTAAATATATAAATCTTTCTGAGTCTACACTAGTAGTACTTGATACCATACAGTTCTCGCAGTCATGCTGCCATTGATAAGAAAGCCCAAACAGGTGATCTACATCTACACCCTCAACTTGCAATATATCAAGCATATACATTAAAAACTCCTGACAATCTTGCTGATTATTTTCAGAGAAGTCTGTTTGACCTGAACATTCATCTAACAGATAACGAACTTCAGACACACTTTCTACTTTTGTTCGATCAGTGCTACATTTCTCGAAAACAGAATTCAACAAACAGCATAAAATTTGTTCAGAATTCAACAGAATCTGTTCTTTTAAACTCTCTAGTGAAAAGAGAACATTAACCACTACATTTGCATAGCAGTTGACACCAGAACTGTTTTCAAATTGAAAACCGACAACATCTTCAACAGAATCCACTTTCTTTCTGCTAACAATTTTCGGTTCATTGACTTTTAGTCTTTTTGCAACAACCTCCCTACTATTACTGCTATTTCTACGTTTGCGGCCTACCACACGTTTCTCAAACAAAGGATATTGAGGCAAATGTGGCGCATACTCTCTTCTTAACCTATTGTATTCCTTAACACAATCTAGATCCGCACAAATGTTTGTGACATCACAGTCAATCAAGTACAATCCCGATAAAGTTCTAACTCGTGACAATGCCACATATGCCATACCCTCCTTGAACACAGAACTTCCAATATTCACCAATGCACAGTCTACACTTAAACCTTGCGATTTATGGATTGTCACCGCATATGCCAAGCAAACAGGAAACTGTTTACGGCGAACATATAAATCTTTAACAAGCAAAAACCTAGCAGAACAACGACCAATTTGCTGTACTTCCTCAATGCCATCAAATTTAATTTTTAAAAATTCTATTCCATCTCTATTTCTGTATTTCTCAAAATCAACAACATTACCCATTGATCCATTTACCAGACCTCTTTCTACATGTAAATTCCTTCTCAAAATAATTCGGCAATTTAAACACACATTCAAAGTCTTTTCAAAACCCGCTGTTTTAGATATAGTCTTCTCTAATGAATCCAATTTTGATTTCAAATTGTCTGACAAAATAATTGTTGATCCCATATGCTCTAATTTGTCGATAGCTTCAAGTTTCACAATCTCTTGCTTTTCTAAATTCAACATTTTGTTGTTGAAGATGGCACATTCTGCAAGAGTTGGCATGAGACATATCCCGGATTTCTTCTCAGTAATTTTCTGAAAAATATTCTCAGGCACAATATCTTGTTTGGGATACAAATTTGACAGTAACCGTGCATTTAAAGCTTCTTTCCCATGCTCGGTCACTTTTCCAATTCTAATATCTTGTAGAATATTCTTGTAATCTTCATCCTTTGCCTGACGCATATTTTGATGCAGTTCTGCATAATTGAAGTTTAACCATATATTGACGTTGCCAATGCTCCCTAGGCACTTCCTGGTATCTTCATGCGTGAGTATTTTGAACACAGGTTGACCTTTTACTGGTGTCAGCTGTAGAAGATCTCCGAAAACAATAATGTGTTTCCCACCAAATAAGACATCATATTCAGTTTTAAGTACTTCTTGCATTCTCAAATGCACAAAGGCAAGCATGACATTGGAAACCATGCTTACTTCGTCAATGATAAGTAGTTTCATTTTCCTCAAAACTCTTGAAACTTCACAGCAAGCATCTCCAGATAACTTGTTGTATTGTAATTTGTTGTCATGCTCCACCGGCAGCATCAATAGACGATGCAAAGTAATACCTTTAATATTATGTGCTGCCAGTCCAGTAGGAGCGGTGACAACACAAGACAGCGATGACTCAGTCCTTTCCTGCAAATAACAAGAGATTGCTTTAATGAGGAAACTTTTTCCAGTTCCCGCTTCTCCACTCACGTACAGTCGGACAGGCTTCAACGACGTACACGAGCACTCTTTCTTCTCATGACTTAATCCGTGCTCAATTTCCTTGGTAACTTCATCATATATTTTCCTCTGCTCAACGTTGAGTTGTTTTTCCAAGTCTTGTAAGTTAACTGAATCCTCCTGAGCATGTGCCATGGCTCTTTCTACTTCATTCATAGCAGTGGCAGCTTCATTTTCGATAATAGGTCCTCCAAGTGGATCTTGACTCAATGAAACAGAACTCTGACTGTCCTGAGAACTGTCTCTGGCAATCTCGGCTGCAATCGTTGCTTCCTGCTCAATTTCCAAAGTTAGCATTTCTTGATATTTAGAAAAAGCAGGACATTCTATGGACTCCTTGGCTGCATTGAAAGAGTCTTCGTAACAGAGGAAATCTCCAAGCAGTTCCTCTTCTGCACGCCAAGGCTTGAAAAGTTGCAAAAGTGCTAAATAGAAAAACTCCTTTTTTTCTGGAGATTCGCCACTTAATTTTCGATGGTTTACTAATTGGCATTTTCTTTGCTTGACCAGGCATCCCTCACTTCCAATTACAGCATACACTCCTTTCTCAATATCTTCTTTGATGTTCCTCTTGAATATATAATTTTGGAGAACCTCATATAGACAAACATTCTCAAGGTGACTGCTTCGATTTGGATAATATGTATCCAACATGTTGGTCTTCAAAATGTCGGTACTGTTTGGTTCCTTTTCTGCCAAATACTCAATTTCCCGAACAGGTTTTAGAACTCGATTTCGCGTTGCAGCAAGACCAAGACTCGCCCAAACGAGACTCCTGGATTTGGCATAGAGACTTGCTGAAGACAATCGATCAGAACATTCGTAAGCTCCGATTTCTCGATGCGACAACATCTTCAGACTGAAACTGTACAACTTCTTGCTGAGGCTCTTTTCATGGGAAATGTCCTCCCACATATCCTTCAGTTCGGTCTTTTCTTTTTTGGTGATGTAAGATGTCACATACCGAGCCACAGCCATACAGTTGTCAGCCACAAACTGTATATCCATGTTGGCATTCCACATGGACAAAATCACTGGGTTGTAGTCATTGATGTACTTGGACTCTTCGTTCCTTTTCAAATTGTATGTATTCTTGGGTGATTTCCTCGTCACATTATGTCGCAGCGAAGACATCAAACTGTTCACTCTTCCTTTAGAAATCACCGGTCGTGGAAAGTTGAAACGACATTTGGTGTAGAACTTGTCCTTGTTTCTGAATTTACGACGACAGTACTTTCCACAACGATGGCTTTGGAAACGTAGAACTTGTTCTCTTAGACTTTTCTTCTCCGTTGCGTTTGGAACAGCACACGTAGAATACTGTTCGATGAAATTCATCACTAAGTCATCCGGATCTGTTCCAAATTTAGGTGCATCCTTGATCCACAGCAACATATGTATATGAGGGGCACCTCTTGCTTGGTACTCCTTTCTCCAGAAGAAATCCAACACCTCTCCAAGAGGTGGATTCTTTTTATTTGTGATGAAAGACATCATAGCTTCAAATCTATGATTGAAGTACCTGCATACATTCACAGGATCCAAAGAACACAGTTCTCCAGGTGTCTTGAATTCAATGTTTTCAATATTTCCATTTGCCTCTCGTAGAAATTCAAGTAAGTCATCCCAGCCATACTCGGCACAGCTCAGAGTGAGGAACCATGTCGGAGTTCCTAAGTTCCTCAGCATACATTTTAAGTCACCATGACGACGGTACCAGTACTCATTAGTACCACGCTGACACGCCATGAGATTAATTAAGTGAGAATCCAAAATACTGTCTTGGACATTGACTTTATGCATAAAGTCACTTGCCGAGATGTTTCGCATCTGTATACCACTTTTTAAGATGTGGTTCACTGCATATGACAGTCCAGACAGATCGCTTTCAAACAGGAGATGAAACAAATAGGGAATGCATTGCCGAAACCTAGGATCTTCTGCATACAATCGTAAAGTCCGGTATTCAGACGCAGGAATTTCACGAGGTCGCTCATCATATCTTCCTCCTTGACCTGTGGGAAATAGCTGTGGGAAACACCGAGCTTCCAAACTTTCCTCCCAAACACTAATGGGACTCCCTTTGGCTTGTTTCATTTGAAACAACTCAATAGCACTCCCCATCACTTCCTTGGAATGCAAAGGATGAACACTATAATGTTCATATATTTCTTCACTTTTAGAGGCCTCTACTTTCTCAATTTGGCCAGCACACAAATCGCTATCCTCTTCATCACTTACTTCCTCTTCTGCAACATATACATTCTTATAGTACTTATTATTTTTCTTCAAATACACTGTTGCCTTTTTGACTTTCCTAACATCCACTAAATCTTGCCATATTTTCTTATTCTTTGTCGGAACCCCATTAACCAAGATAACCAGAGGTTCCTCTTCCACTTTTTCTATTCCAATTGTGTTAATGTTTTTGTTCAAATCTAGAGGCAAATAAACAACTCTTCCCTTTAATCCTCTCTGTAAATCTGCTGGAGGCAATTTCCCTGTCTTTGGCTCCATTCTTACAATTCAGAAGGAATCTCAACCAATTCCAGATTATTATGAACTGCCCTAGCAGGCATCTGGTTTTGGTTTAATTTATTACAACAATAAGTACACACACGTTGATCCGATCCCAAATCAAAATAATTTTCTACCATCAAGTATGTGGCTAAATCCTTCCATTCACTATTATTTTCCCTTTCACTTTTTGCATATAAATCCACTACCTTAGTCTGATTCTTATAATAAGTGCGTCGACAACATACACAAGTGAAATTAGGCCTCTCACTTGATTTCATCTGAAACGTGGCAATTTCCTTCTGAAAATTATCTGTACTGGAAACCTGTACATTATCTTCCACATTACCCTCTACTTCAGGGTCAATTTGAACATTCTCATCTTTACTACCAAAGTAACAAAACTCAATTTCTTCACAAAGATTCTTCACATCTATTTCAGAACCATGCAAAAGAGCAGCACATAACTGTTTAAGCATAATTGCTGGACTCTTAGCATAATACAACATTCTCACTAATTTTCTCACTTTATTATGATGCACTGCTAGCATCCTGAAATGATGAAAAACACTCTGGCATACTCTCCTGGAAAGACAAGCCAGTGAATGACCACGCAAACCTGTCATTTGTCTCACTATGCAAGGATCTAAATCTTGCAACAACTTCATTTTCTGCTTCAAACTTTTCTTATTAAATGTCCGTATAAAATCACATAGCAAATTGATGGAAACCTGTCGCACACTGCAAATAGAACTACACTTCCAAAACGTACACAGGACCCTTAGGACGTCTTCCTGAAACCTCATCACTTAGCGCCTCTTCTGTCTCTGTTGTCACAAGTTGTTCTTTTTCAACTGGACAACCATCCTTCACTTCATAAGCTCGACCACTGATGTCAACTGCATGCACCAAATCATTATCCTGAAAATAAGTCTCCTCATTAAAAAATGCCTCAGAACTTGAACTATGCATCCATTCTCCAGAAAAAACTTCACAAAAGTTAGTACGATTTACTACTCTCTTCCATCTACTTTTTGTTTTGAAATCAGAAATTACCTTGCTTAGTTTCCTAATTCTATTGATTACCAAAATAAACAACTTTCGCTTGATTTCAAAAGCATGATCAATAATTTTCTCTACATTTTTCTTCTTCCTATAAAATGCCGCTTTCTGTTGGCCTTTCTTTTTAATATTTTTCAATAAATTAACTAATATCCTATTACGGAACATTCGTTGTCGAATGTCCCTAAACTGTTGTTTCCTTCTACTATCATGCTCAGAGTTATCTCTTCCTCTACCAGTAACATTTGTGATGGGTCTCTCCTTTCCATTTAAATTACTTCTCTTTTTGTTAAGAGACACATTTTTTTGAGCAAAATTTTTTTTACTACAAATATTTCTTAAGAATGATTTCGTGCTCTTACCCGGACCTTTCTTGGTGTTTTGACAAGTATTTGGGGAAGAGGACTGCTGCAATAAAACATCATCCTGCTGTCTTTGACGTTTTCTAGCCTTTCGTATTCGACTTCTGGAAGGCATTTTCCAAACTATGAAAGAATCTGCAGTTGAATCTGTGAAAAAATATAATATAAAATGTTATTAACCACTATTACCAAACAGTAAATAAATAACAGTCATCTAAAACTTAATGCCGTACTAATTATTTAACATAGCAAATATTTTCCACCAGCACTGCATCACAAAAATGACACTCAATGGTACAAAACAGGCATACAACACTCATAAATCACTCCCTAATATTTTAAATCATTAATTCAGGATGACGATAAGATGTAGCCTATCTAAAGGTTTGTTTAGGCCCAGATCTTTGGACTGGGGTGAATGTGTGTCATTGATCCACATTCAGTCCATCACCTGTTTTGTTTATTTGAGGTGAGGCCAACACATGGTTGCAGATAAGATTTTCACTGAAAAAAAACCAAGGTAAAAAAACATGTGAAGGCCTACCAATGAAGTAAATCATTAAATGAAAACCAATACATTTCTGGAAAATATGCACTACTAGTGCTTCATAAGATGTTTTGGATCATATTTATAAGTTATTTGAGTATCTAGTATGCTATTTTACATTCTTCATGGTGCAAATTTATTGTAAATACGCTCCCACCTGCGGTTGGCAAATTTAGATTTTGATTATGGGAGTTAGATAGGCATGTTAATAATTTCCCAAAAATGGTATATAACCCCAAACAACCTTTGAAGCAAATGCTCTTAGCCATGTTATCCACCTCCCATTGGATAACATGGCTAAGAAGTGCTTGCAAATGTGATAAAAAAAGGCCTGCAATGCATGAATAACGCAGAAAAATCAGCGATATTCATGCATTTTCCAACAAATGCTCTTAGCCATGTTATCCACTTCCAATTAAATAACATGGCTAAGAACTGCTCAGGGCCCCATGAGGAACGCTTTCCATTTAAAAAGGGAAAAATAACATCAAAGACACTAAAATGCCTTCTAAATATGAACCCAAACAACCTATGAAGCAATGTGAAAAAAACGGCCACAATGCATGAATATAGCAGAAAAATCAGCGATATTCATGCATTTTCCAGCAAATGCTCTTAGCCATGTGATCCACTTCCTATTAAATAACATGGCTAAGAACTGCTCAGGGCCCCATGAGGAACGCTTTCCATTTAAAAAGGGAAAAATAACATCAAAGACACTAAAATGCCTTCTAAATATGAACCCAAACAACCTATGAAGCAATGTGAAAAAAAACGGCCACAATGCATGAATATAGCAAAAAAATCAGCGATATTCATGCATTTCCCAGCAAATGCTCTTAGCCATGTTATCCACTTCCTATTAAATAACATGGCTAAAAACTGCTCAGGGCCCCATGATGAACGCTTTCCATTTAAAAAGGGAAAAATAACATCAAAGACACTAAAATGCCTTCTAAATATGAACCCAAACAACCTATGAAGCAATGTGAAAAAAAACGGCCACAATGCATGAATATAGCAGAAAAATCAGCGATATTCATGCATTTCCCAGCAAATGCTCTTAGCCATGTTATCCACTTCCTATTAAATAACATGGCTAAGAACTGCTCAGGGCCCCATGAGGAACGCTTTCCATTTAAAAAGGGAAAAATAACATCAAAGACACTAAAATGCCTTCTAAATATGAACCCAAACAACCTATGAAGCTCTAACAGTACATATCCTGAAATTTAATTCATTTCAAAATTCGTTTTTAAACACAGCATATAAATCAATTGTATACCTGCATTCATGAAGAAATGACTAAAAATGTCCTTGAGACACATGAAAGTGTTTTCTGGAATGCCCTAGCACCATTTTTGGGACACTATTAACATGGCTAGGTAACTCCCATAATCAAAATCTAAATTTGCCAAGCACAAGTGGGAGCGTATTTACAAGACACTTGTCCCATGAGGAACACTTTACATTTTAAAAGGCGAACACAACATCTTAGACACTCAAATACCTTATAAATATGGCCCAAAACAACCTATGAAGCTCTAGCAGTACATATCCAGAAATGTAATTGATTTCTTAAATCGTTTTTAAAAGCAACATATCTGTTTCAGCTTACATAACAGACCATGAAATGGCCTCCATGTATTACAATATCTTGTGTAACTGCATGCCAGAATGTTACACCAAATATGCAATTATAATTTCTCTTTGAAACTAATTCTATTAGTATATCACTAGAGACAAAACCACATTTTAAAAACACAGCTTTCTTCATCATTTTCTCCTTAAATCATACTATTCTCTATCTAAATTAAATAAATCTTTTCTCACCTTAGCAAATATTTTTTGAGTTTTGAAAACAGTCTCAGAAATACACCAAATTGTCTTCAGCAGAAGAAAAAGGATGCACTCCAAAGGCTGCAGCTATTGAAAGCACAGAAATACAGATATTCTTTTCACATATCTCTCATATTAGCCAATCATACCTCTTCCCTCACTTTTTTCAAATCAAAACCCTTCCCCCCTCTGCCCTGTCTGCCTTGTTTCCATAGCAACCACCTCCTGGAAGACCTCTCATGTTTGCAAATTCACACAACAATGTTTCAATTGAACTCTGAACTCTCAGTGCACCTGCGTATCCAGTGCAATCTTTCATTAAATGTTTCTTCCTTGACCATTCAAATTACATCTTTCAAAGAACACATCCATGCACCCTAACTTTCTGTTTTCAGAAATGGAAATGCACCAATCACTGCTAATGAATCATTAGCATTGTAAATCCACAGTTTTTTTTCTTTAGAAACTCCTACTGTTTCAACTGCCCTTTCATTACCACACTTCATCTGACTGCAGAACAACCTTCTTCCACCATGTTTAACGTCTGGATTGTTGGACATAGTTACATCCACTGGGCTCAAAGGTATGCTGAGAGCAGAAATTTACACAACCTCAATTTACAAGATGTGGAAATTAAGTGGTTGGGCCAAAGAGGATTAAAATGTCACCAATTGATACCATTGGTGAAAACCTTTATGCATTTGCCAAAACCTGACCTGTTAATAGTGCACTGTGGAGGTAATGACTTGGGCACTTTGACAGGGGTAGGTCTGGAAATGCTTTTAAAGGACACCTTGGAGCAATTAATGGCACTTTTTCCTCAAACTGCCTTGGTATATTCCAATATATGCCAAAGACAGAAATGGAGGTGGTCCAACCAATTTTGTCCACAAATTGAGAAAGCGAGGAAGCATGTAAACAAATCTGTTTCAGCTTACATGAGAGACCATGGAATGGGCTCTCTGTACAACAATAACTTGCGTTACTACATGCAAGATATCTACAGAGGAGATGGAGGTCGCCAGTAGGTATATATAGTTAGGATTTTTTCCCTATGGGATTTCTGAAAATTCTATGCCTAATAACTTTTGCGTTCGTGGACGGAATTGGCTGAAATTTTCAGGAAAATGGCACATTTTGTTTCTGAGCAGACCTTGAAAATTTGGGGGGGTTTTGTGGAGGGGGGGCCGAGAAAAAAGGGGGGTCCCAAAACGCCTTTTTCCCATGTTAATTTCCATAGGGCGGTTGGACTCACTTTTAGCCCGAACGGCTGAATGGATTTTCACGAAACTTGGCAAAATTGTAGGGACTGTTAGCCCGATGTGCCTTTGCTAGGTCTCAATATATGTGCTTCAGTGGATTTTGAGAAATTAACGTTTAAATCAAGATATATATCTGTAACAGCGCTCCGGGCAGCGATCCGGTTAGCGAACCTTTCGCGTATCGGAACTTTGCGATGCGAAGCTGATTGGCCCTCCGGTGTCTGTCAACATTCTAAACAGTCCGGAGCGGCCGCCATCTTGTCTCTCGGTAGGATCGAGAGACAAGAGGAGGCCAAAACAAAGGGGGAAATTACCATAAGGGGGCATAGTAGATCCTCGTTGACCCCCTAGGTTTTATGTGGAGGTTTTAAAAGGGCCTAGGAGGGTCCAAAAAAAAGAAAAAAAAAATTTTTTTTTGCGTGGTAAGCGCCAAGTTCGCGAACCGGAAAGCGTTCTGGGCAGCGAACTTTATGGATAAAAGAATGAAAGACTTTTCTAATACTGTATGTTAATTGTTTGTTGTTTTTCTTGTTTTTTTTGTTTTCTTTTTTTTAAAGTGTTTTTTTTATTTTGATTCTTTTTCATAATTTATTAAACTTTCTAACATTTCAGTGTCTGAAATGTCATTATTTTCTTGAAATATTGTTTGCAATCTGTGAGGTTGCAAAATGTCCTCATTTGCAAGGAGGACATCTACTGCTTGGACACATTGCAGCAGTTCATTATCCAAGCTTTCATCCATAAATTCCATGTCAATTTGTTCAATTAATTCCTGGCTGCTCTCTTGCAGGTCCATCTCAAAAGAAACTTGCTGCTCGCCTTCCATTTTGCCTGAAATTTGGATTAAAAAAATATATATTAGTAGAGATAGGGCACTGTTGGGATTAATTTTAGATAGGCAGTTTTTATCAGTGAATTTATCTTTTGGCAGTGTATAGTATGAGAGTGGAAATAGGACTATAAAAAAGTGTATGTGATTTAACCAAGACAAGCCTTACTCCATTCATAACTATAACAGAGAAGTCTATCTAAATACATTACTACTACAGAGGGATAGTGTATATCTAGCAGAAAAAGTCTACTATATTAAGTTATAGTCCACAATATATTAAATTATAACTTACCTTCACAAAGAAGTTGAAGTTTTTTGAAGCTATTGAAATAGGAGGTACAACAATAAGTAGTAGTCAAAATGGCTGTGTTTCCTTCTCTCCCTTTATATATATACAGGTATATAACCAATCAAATGTCAGGTAATAAAAGTAGAAAATGAAAGTAACATTTTCATTGGTTGTCAATTCCAACAATTCAGATGTGTTTTGTGAAGTAATTTACCTCACGGTACTTGGAGAGGTCTACAGGCTAAATGGCTAAATGAAATTTCAATGAAATTTGTGAGAATGGAAGGGATTGTTATGTAGTATGAGCTAATCTATATTTGGTGAGAGTGTCTCTAGTCGTTTTTCTGTAAATTACTTTCCCACCTTTTTTTAGGACCGCTTTCCGGAAAGCGGCCCGGTTAGCGAACCTTAAGCGTCACGGGAGTCCACCATTTTGTGTTTCGGTCGCATTAAGATACAAGATGGAGGACAAATAATGTTTAGAATGGGTAGAAGGGGTCATGGTAGACTTATCTTGACCCCCTAGGTTTTCTGAGCGTGGCTGAGGAGGCTTATATGTGCGGAAATAAAACATTTTTTTAAAAAATCCGCGAGGTTAGCTTTCGGTTAGCGAACCGGGTAGCGCTCCGGGGAGCGAATTTTGTGGAAAATTAGTGAAAAAAGTTAGAGAAAAATAATAATTGTGAGTGATCAGATGTAGGGTAGCTCTGAGAAGAGCTTTTGGGTTTATGGTACATTTAGGTACTTATAAGTAGGTACCAATGCACAGTCTTAAATTCAGAATGAAAATTCTGTTGCCCTCATCTGAGAAGTGAACTCCATCTCCTCTGTAGATATCTTGCATGTAGTAACGCAAGTTATTGTTGTACAGAGAGCCCATTCCATGGTCTCTCATGTAAGCTGAAACAGATTTGTTTACATGCTTCCTCGCTTTCTCAATTTGTGGACAAAATTGGTTGGACCACCTCCATTTCTGTCTTTGGCATATATTGGAATATACCAAGGCAGTTTGAGGAAAAAGTGCCATTAATTGCTCAAAGGTGTCCTTTAAAAGCATTTCCAGACCTACCCCTGTCAAAGTGCCCAAATCATTACCTCCACAGTGCACTATTAACAGGTCAGGTTTTGGCAAATGCATAAAGGTTTTCACCAATGGTATCAATTGGTGACATTTTAATCCTCTTTGGCCCAACCACTTAATTTCCACATCTTGTAAATTGAGGTTAGGTAAATTTCTGCTCTCAGCATACCTTTGAGCCCAGTGGATGTAACTATGTCCAACAATCCAGACCTTAAACATGGTGGGAGAAGGTTGTTCTGCAGTCAGATGAAGTGTGGTAATGAAAGGGCAGTTGAAACAGTAGGAGTTTCTAAAGAAAAAAAACTGTGGATTTACAATGCTAATGATTCATTAGCAGTGATTGGTGCATTTCCATTTCTGAAAACAGAAAGTTAGGGTGCATGGATGTGTTCTTTGAAACATGTAATTTGAATGGTCAAGGAAGAAACATTTAATGAAAGATTGCTCTGGATACGCAGGTGCACTGAGAGTTCAGAGTTCAATTGAAACATTGTTGTGTGAATTTGCAAACATGAGAGGTCTTCCAGGAGGTGGTTGCTATGGAAACAAGGCAGAGAGGGCAGAGGGGGGAAGGGTTTTGATTTGAAAAAAGTGAGGGAAGAGGTATGATTGGCTAATATGAGAGATATGTGAAATGAATATCTGTATTTCTGTGCTTTCAATAGCTGCAGCCTTTGGAGTGCATCCTTTTTCTTCTGCTGAAGACAATTTGGTGTATTTCTGAGACTGTTTTCAAAACTCAAAAAATATTTGCTAAGGTGAGAAAAGATTTATTTAATTTAGATAGAGAATAGTATGATTTAAGGAGAAAATGATGAAGAAAGCTGTGTTTTTAAAATGTGGTTTTGTCTCTAGTGATATACTAATAGAATTAGTTTCATAGAGAAATTGTAATTGCATATTTGGTGTAACATTCTGGCATGCAGTAACACAAGTTATTGTGGTACATGGAGCCCATTCCATGGTCTGTTATGTAAGCTGAAACAGATATGTTGTTTTTAAAAACGATTTAAGAAATCAATTACATTTCTGGATATGTACTGCTAGAGCTTCATAGGTTGTTTTGAGCCATATTTATAAGGTATTTGAGTGTCTAAGATGTTATGTTTTCCTTTTAAAATGTAAAGTGTTCCTCATGGGGCAAGTGTCTTGTAAATACGCTCCCACTTGTGCTTGGCAAATTTAGATTTTGATTATGGGAGTTACCTAGCCATGTTAATAGTGTCCCAAAAATGGTGCTAGGGCATTCCAGAAAACACTTTCATGTGTCTCAAGGACATTTTTAGTCATTTCTTCATGAATGCAGGTATACAATTGATTTATATGCTGTGTTTAAAAACGAATTTTGAAATCAATTAAATTTCAGGATATGTACTGTTAGAGCTTCATAGGTTGTTTGGGGTCATATTTAGAAGGCATTTTAGTGTCTTTGATGTTATTTTTCCCTTTTTAAATGGAAAGCGTTCCTCATGGGGCCCTGAGCAGCTCTTAGCCATGTTATTTAATAGGAAGTGGATAACATGGCTAAGAGCATTTGCTGGAAAATGCATGAATATCGCTGACTTTTCTGCGATATTCATGCATTGCGGCCTTTTTTTTTCGCATTTGCGAGCAGTTCTTAGCCATGTTATCCAATGGGAGGTGGATAACATGGCTAAGAGCATTTGCTGGATAATGCATGAATATCGTTGACTTTTCAGCGATATTCATGCATTGCGGCTGTTTTTAATCGCATTTGTGATAAACAATTACATTTCTTGATATGTACTTTTAGAGCTTCATAGGTTGTTTGGGGTCATATTTAGAAGGCATTTTAGTGTCTTTGATGTTATGTTTACCTTTTTAAATGGAAAGCATTCCTCTTGGGGCAAGTGTCTTGTAAATACGCTCCCACTTGCGCTTGGCAAATTTAGATTTTGATTATGGGAGTTACCTAGCCATGTTAATAGTGTCCCAAAAATTGGGTTAGGGCATTCCAGAAAACACTTTCATGTGTCTCAAGGACATTTTTAGTCATTTCTTCATGAATGCAGGTATACAATTGATTTATATGCTGTGTTTAAAAACGAATTTTGAAATCAATTAAATTTCAGGATATGTACTGTTAGAGCTTCATAGGTTGTTTGGGGTCATATTTAGAAGGCATTTTAGTGTCTTTGATGTTATTTTTCCCTTTTTAAATGGAAAGCGTTCCTCATGGGGCCCTGAGCAGTTCTTAGCCATGTTATTTAATAGGAAGTGGATAACATGGCTAAGAGCATTTGCTGGAAAATGCATGAATATCGCTGATTTTTCAGCGATATTCATGCATTGCGGCCGTTTTTTTTCACATTTGCAAGCACTTCTTAGCCATGTTATCCAATGGGAGGTGGATAACATGGCTAAGAGCATTTTCTTCAAAGGTTGTTTGGGGTTATACACCATTTTTGGGAAATTATTAACATGCCTATCTAACTTCCATAATCAAAATCTAAATTTGCCAACCGCAGGTGGGAGCGTATTTACAATAAATTTGCACCATGAAGAACGTAAAATAGCATACTAGACACTCAAATGCCTTATAAATATGACCCAAAACATCTTATGAAGCACTAGTAGTGCATATTTCCAGAAATGTATTGGTTTTCATTTAATGATTTACTTCATTGGTAGGCCTTCACATGTTTTTTTACCTTGGTTTTTTTCAGTGAAAATGTTATCTGCAACCATGTGTTGGCCTCACCTCAAATAAACAAAACAGGTGATGGACTGAATGTGGATCAATGACACACATTCACCCCAGTCTAAAGATCTGGGCCTAAACAAATCTTTCGATAGGCTACATCTTATCGTCATCCTGAATTAATGATTTAAAATATTAGGGAGTGATTTATGAGTGTTGTATGCCTGTTTTGTACCATTGAGTGTCATTTTTGTGATGCAGTGCTGGTGGAAAACATTTGCTATGTTAAATAATTAGTAGGGCATTAAGTTTTAGATGACTGTTATTTATTTACTGTTTGGTAATAGTGGTTAATAACATTTTATATTATATTTTTCCACAGATTCAACTGCAGATTCTTTCATAGTTTGGAAAATGCCTACAAAAAACAGAATGAGAAAGGCGAGAAAACGTCAAAGACAGCAGGATGATGTTTTATTGCAGCAGTCCTCTTCCCCAAATACTTGTCAAAACAGCAAGAAAGGTCCGGGTAAGAGCACGAAATCATTCTTAAGAAATATTTGTAGTAAAAAAAGTTTTGCTCAAAAAAATGTTTCAGTTCACAAAAAGAAAAGTAATTTAAATGGAAAGGAGAGACCCATCACAAATGTTACTGGTAGAGGAAGAGATAACTCTGTGCATGATAGTAGAAGGAAACAACAGTTTAGGGACATTCGAAATCGAATGTTCCGTAATAGGATATTAGTTAATTTATTGAAAAATATTAAAAAGAAAGGCCAACAGAAAGCGGCATTTTATAAGAAGAAGAAAAATGTAGAGAAAATTATTGATCATGCTTTTGAAATTAAGCGAAAGTTGTTTATTTTGGTAATCAATAGAATTAGGAAACTAAGCAAGGTAATTTCTGATTTCAAAACAAAAAGTAGATGGAAGAGAGTAGTAAATCGTACTAACTTTTGTGAAGTTTTTTCCGGAGAATGGATGCATAGTTCAAGTTCTGAGGCATTTTTTAATGAGGAGACTTATTTTCAGGATAATGATTTGGTGCATGCAGTTGACATCAGTGGTCGAGCTTATGAAGTGAAGGATGGTTGTCCAGTTGAAAAAGAACAACTTGTGACAACAGAGACAGAAGAGGCGCTAAGTGATGAGGTTTTAGGAAGACGTCCTAAGGGTCCTGTGTACATTTGGAAGTGTAGTTCTATTTGCAGTGTGCGACAGGTTTCCATCAATTTGCTTTGTGATTTTATACGGACATTTAATAAGAAAAGTTTGAAGCAGAAAATGAAGTTGTTGCAAGATTTAGATCCTTGCAGAGTGAGACAAATGACAGGTTTGCGTGGTCATTCACTGGCTTGTCTTTCCAGGAGAGTATGCCAGAGTGTTTTTCATCATTTCAGGATGCTAGCAGTGCATCATAATAAAGTGAGAAAATTAGTGAGAATGTTGTATTATGCTAAGAGTCCAGCAATTATGCTTAAACAATTATGTGCTGCTCTTTTGCATGGTTCTGAAATAGATGTGAAGAATATTTGTGAAGAAATTGAGTTTTGTTACTTTGGTAGTAAAGATGAGAATGTTCAAATTGACCCTGAAGGAGAGGGTAATGTGGAAGATAATGTACAGGTTTCCAGTACAGATAAGTTTGAGAAGGAAATTGCCACGTTTCAGATGAAATCAAGTGAGAGGCCTAATTTCACTTGTGTATGTTGTCGACGCACTTATTATAAGAATCAGACTAAGGTAGTGGATTTATATGCAAAAAGTGAAAGGGAAAATAATAGTGAATGGAAGGATTTTGCCACATACTTGATGGTAGAAAATTATTTTGATTTGGGATCGGATCAACGTGTGTGTACTTATTGTTGTAATAAATTAAACCAAAACCAGATGCCTGCTAGGGCAGTTCATAATAATCTGGAATTGGTTGAGATTCCTTCTGAATTGAAGGATTTAAATACTTATGAATCTATTTTGATTCAAAGTATCCATCCCTTTCAGGCTATTGTAAGAATGGAGCCAAAGACAGGGAAGTTGCCTCCAGCAGATTTACAGAGAGGATTAAAGGGAAGAGTTGTTTATTTGCCTCTAGATTTGAACAAAAACATTAACACAATTGGAATAGAAAAAGTGGAAGAGGAACCTCTGGTTATCTTGGTTAATGGGGTTCCGACAAAGAATAAGAAAATATGGCAAGATTTAGTGGATGTTAGGAAAGTCAAAAAGGCAACAGTGTATTTGAAGAAAAATAATAAGTACTATAAGAATGTATATGCTGCAGAAGAGGAAGTAAGTGATGAAGAGGATAGCGATTTGTGTGCTGGCCAAATTGAGAAAGTAGAGGCCTCTAAAAGTGAAGAAATATATGAACATTATAGTGTTCATCCTTTGCATTCCAAGGAAGTCATGGGGAATGCTATTGAGTTGTTTCAAATGAAACAAGCCAAAGGGAGTCCCATTAGTGTTTGGGAGGAAAGTTTGGAAGCTCGGTGTTTCCCACAGCTATTTCCCACAGGTCAAGGAGGAAGATATGATGAGCGACCTCATCAAATTCCTGCGTCTGAATACCGGACTTTACGATTGTATGCAGAAGATCCTAGGTTTCGGCAATGCATTCCCTATTTGTTTCATCTCCTGTTTGAAAGCGATCTGTCAGGACTGTCATATGCAGTGAACCACATCTTAAAAAGTGGTATACAGATGCGAAACATCTCGGCAAGTGACTTTATGCATAAAGTCAATGTCCAAGACAGTATTTTGGATTCTCACTTAATTAATCTCATGGCGTGTCAGCGTGGTACTAATGAGTACTGGTACCGTCGTCATGGTGATTTAAAATGTATGCTGAGGAACTTAGGAACTCCAACATGGTTCCTCACTCTGAGCTGTGCCGAGTATGGCTGGGAAGACTTACTTGAATTTCTACGAGAGGCAAATGGAAATATTGAAAACATTGAATTCAAGACACCTGGAGAACTGTGTTCTTTGGATCCAGTGAATGTATGCAGGTACTTCAATCATAGATTTGAAGCTATGATGTCTTTCATCACAAATAAAAAGAATCCACCTCTTGGAGAGGTGTTGGATTTCTTCTGGAGAAAGGAGTACCAAGCAAGAGGTGCCCCTCATATACATATGTTGTTGTGGATCAAGGATGCACCTAAATTTGGAACAGATCCGGATGACTTAGTGATGAATTTCATCGAACAGTATTCTACGTGTGCTGTTCCAAACGCAACGGAGAAGAAAAGTCTAAGAGAACAAGTTCTACGTTTCCAAAGCCATCGTTGTGGAAAGTACTGTCGTCGTAAATTCAGAAACAAGGACAAGTTCTACACCAAATGTCGTTTCAACTTTCCACGACCGGTGATTTCTAAAGGAAGAGTGAACAGTTTGATGTCTTCGCTGCGACATAATGTGACGAGGAAATCACCCAAGAATACATACAATTTGAAAAGGAACGAAGAGTCCAAGTACATCAATGACTACAACCCAGTGATTTTGTCCATGTGGAATGCTAACATGGATATACAGTTTGTGGCTGACAACTGTATGGCTGTGGCTCGGTATGTGACATCTTACATCACCAAAAAAGAAAAGACCGAACTGAAGGATATGTGGGAGGACATTTCCCATGAAAAGAGCCTCAGCAAGAAGTTGTACAGTTTCAGTCTGAAGATGTTGTCGCATCGAGAAATCGGAGCTTACGAATGTTCTGATCGATTGTCTTCAGCAAGTCTCTATGCCAAATCCAGGAGTCTCGTTTGGGCGAGTCTTGGTCTTGCTGCAACGCGAAATCGAGTTCTAAAACCTGTCCGGGAAATTGAGTATTTGGCAGAAAAGGAACCAAACAGTACCGACATTTTGAAGACCAACATGTTGGATACATATTATCCAAATCGAAGCAGTCACCTTGAGAATGTTTGTCTATATGAGGTTCTCCAAAATTATATATTCAAGAGGAACATCAAAGAAGATATTGAGAAAGGAGTGTTTGCTGTAATTGGAAGTGAGGGATGCCTGGTCAAGCAAAGAAAATGCCAATTAGTAAACCATCGAAAATTGAGTGGTGAATCTCCAGAAAAAAAGGAGTTTTTTTATTTAGCACTTTTGCAACTTTTCAAGCCTTGGCGTGCAGAAGAGGAACTGCTTGGAGATTTCCTCTGTTACGAAGACTCTTTCAATGCAGCCAAGGAGTCCATAGAATGTCCTGCTTTTTCTAAATATCAAGAAATGCTAACTTTGGAAATTGAGCAGGAAGCAACGATTGCAGCCGAGATTGCCAGAGACAGTTCTCAGGACAGTCAGAGTTCTGTTTCATTGAGTCAAGATCCACTTGGAGGACCTATTATCGAAAATGAAGATGCCACTGCTATTAATGAAGTAGAAAGAGCCATGGCACATGCTCAGGAGGATTCAGTTAACTTAGAAGACTTGGAAAAACAACTCAACGTTGAGCAGAGGAAAATATATGATGAAGTTACCACGGAAATTGAGCACGGATTAAGTCATGAGAAGAACAAGTGCTCATGTACATCGTTGAAGCCTGTCCGACTGTACGTGAGTGGAGAAGCGGGAACTGGAAAAAGTTTCCTCATTAAAGCAATCTCTTGTTATTTGCAGGAAAGGAGTGAGTCATCGCTGTCTTGTGTTGTCACCGCTCCTACTGGACTGGCAGCACATAACATTAAAGGTATTACTTTGCATCGTCTACTGATGCTGCCGGTGGAGCATGACAACAAATTACAATACAACAAGTTATCTGGAGATGCTTGCTGTGAAGTTTCAAGAGTCTTGAGGAAAATGAAACTACTTATCATTGACGAAGTAAGCATGGTTTCCAATGTCATGCTTGCCTTCGTGCATTTGAGAATGCAAGAAGTACTTAAAACTGAATATGATGTGTTATTTGGTGGGAAACACATCATTGTTTTCGGAGATCTTCTGCAGCTGACACCAGTAAAATGTCAACCTGTGTTCAAAATACTCACGCATGAAGATACCAGGAAGTGCCTAGGGAGCATTGGCAACGTCAATATATGGTTAAACTTCAATTATGCAGAACTGCATCAAAATATGCGTCAGGCAAAGGATGAAGATTACAAGAATATTCTACAAGATATTAGAATTGGAAAAGTGACTGAGCATGGGAAAGAAGCTTTAAATGCACGATTACTGTCAAATTTATATCCCAAACAAGAGATTGTGCCTGAGAATATTTTTCAGAAAATTACTGAGAAGAAATCCGGGATATGTCTCATGCCAACTCTTGCAGAATGTGCCATCTTCAACAACAAAATGTTGAATTTAGAAAAGCAAGAGATTGTGAAACTTGAAGCTATCGACAAATTAGAGCATATGGGATCAACAATTATTTTGTCAGACAATTTGAAATCAAAATTGGATTCATTAGAGAAGACTATATCTAAAACAGCGGGTTTTGAAAAGACTTTGAATGTGTGTTTAAATTGCCGAATCATTTTGAGAAGGAATTTACATGTAGAAAGAGGTCTGGTAAATGGATCAATGGGTAATGTTGTTGATTTTGAGAAATACAGAAATAGAGATGGAATAGAATTTTTAAGAATTAAATTTGATGGCATTGAGGAAGTACAGCAAATTGGTCGTTGTTCTGCTAGGTTTTTGCTTGTTAAAGACTTATATGTTCACCGTAAACAGTTTCCTGTTTGCTTGGCATATGCGGTGACAATCCATAAATCGCAAGGTTTAAGTGTAGACTGTGCATTGGTGAATATTGGCAGTTCTGTGTTCAAGCAGGGTATGGCATATGTGGCATTGTCACGAGTTAGAACTTTATCGGGATTGTACTTAATTGACTGTGATGTCACAAACATTTGTGCGGATCTAGATTGTGTTAAGGAATACAATAGGTTAAGAAGAGAGTATGCGCCACATTTGCCTCAATATCCTTTGTTTGAGAAACGTGTGGTAGGCCGCAAACGTAGAAATAGCAGTAATAGTAGGGAGGTTGTTGCAAAAAGACTAAAAGTCAATGAACCGAAAATTGTTAGCAGAAAGAAAGTGGATTCTGTTGAAGATGTTGTCGGTTTTCAATTTGAAAACAGTTCTGGTGTCAACTGCTATGCAAATGTAGTGGTTAATGTTCTCTTTTCACTAGAGAGTTTAAAAGAACAGATTCTGTTGAATTCAGAACAAATTTTATGCTGTTTGTTGAATTCTGTTTTCGAGAAATGTAGCACTGATCGAACAAAAGTAGAAAGTGTGTCTGAAGTTCGTTATCTGTTAGATGAATGTTCAGGTCAAACAGACTTCTCTGAAAATAATCAGCAAGATTGTCAGGAGTTTTTAATGTATATGCTTGATATATTGCAAGATGAGGGTGTAGATGTAGATCAACTGTTTGGGCTTTCTTATCAATGGCAGCATGACTGCGAGAATTGTAGGGTATCAAGTACTACTAGTGTACACTCAGAAAGATTTATATATTTAACTTTGCCAGACAGTAAATCAGTCTCCTTTAATAAGCTAGTAAATGCAGCGGATCACAACATGGAGTGTAGCCAATGTAAATCTGAAATGATGTCAACATTACTTATACGTAGATATGGACAGTATGTCATTTTAATGATGCAACGATGTAGGCCTGATGGATCAAAATTGTCAACTTTAATAAAAAAATTTGTGGCTTCTCAGCTTTCAATATCAGGAAGGACTTTTGTAACTGTAGCACTTATCTATCACGATGGTCCTTCAACAACTTCAGGACATTATACAGCTTATTTAAAGTCTCGAAACGGCTGGTCATTCTGCAATGATTCCGTTGTAAGTTTAAAAAAAAAATTGCCGTTTGACCTTAAAAATTCTTACCTGGTGTTTTTAAAACCAAAATTTTAAAGAAAGAATCTCGAGATTTCCTGTGAAGAATTGGAAAAGGTTCATCAAGTTGAGGGAATGTAAGTCTGCAATGCTGTCTAGATTATTGGTCCAAAACTTTTAATTATAATGTTATTTTGTAAAATCCGACTATATAAACCTGATGCAAGTAAGTCTGCTTCATAGTAAGCAGTATCAGTGTCATAGGAAAAGGAGAACATGAGTGACAAAGAAGGGTAAGATATTAGTAGTCCAGGATTGTGAAAATTATCTTAAATGTTTTCTTTTTGAAAGTTGCGAATATAGAAAATGACGGGATTTGATTGGAAGAATTACAAGACTTGTGAATAGCTGCAACATGATTTGGCCAAGTGGAAACATGTGGTAGAATGTGAGAAGTCTTTTCTTGTATGTAGCATATTTTTCGAATCGTTGGAGGTTTTCTTTCAGAAAGTGGCGGGCTGACAATATTTATAGCACAACACAGTGGACGCTGTTCATAGGACATCCTTCGACGTCATTGAAAGTAAGTTAATTTTAAGGAGTTTTGAATTCAGATTTCTTATGTTGAATGGGTTTTTTAAACACAATCATTTTGATTGTGTTTTTTTTCCCCGCTGTTACATGATGAATACCTTCAAGTCACTGATTTAAGTGAAATTTGATACATTCTGAGAACAGCAAAAATAAACCATTTAACATGTATAATTAATGTTTTGCTTTTTGTACTTATGATATACATTTAGAAATGTGAAGTAGATATGGAGAAACTGAGTCTTCTGTAAGTGTCAATTTTAATGCTTACAGTGCTGTACTTCTGGGTACTGTTTTTTAAAAAAAAAAAATGAATAGGCCTCACCTCAAAGAAAGCTCTTGAAAGCACACATCTTATTTGCATCCTGAAACAATCATTTAAAATGTTAGACACAATTTTATGATGGCTTTACATCTTTTTTGCGCTGCAATTGCATCACTATTGTGAGACATTAGCAGTGCAAAAAAAGCACCATGTTCCAAAATAGGCCTCAGTTCATCAACATCAAGATACAGTTTCTTTAAAATATATATCTTTAGGATTGTGTAGGGGACGTAGAGAAGCAGAGACTTCTGTAAATGTCCAAGTTGTTGAAAAACTGTTTGTTCTTGAACCTTTTCCCTTGTCTTTTCTAATTTTTAAATACATGTTTTAATATTTTTGGAAATGTTTGTTCTCTGTTTTACAGATTGAAAGTATGAAAAAATATTTTAAAAAGGTAACAAGAATTATAAGGTAAATGTTTTCTACTCTTTTTACCCGCAATGCACTGCTGATGATGTCACTGACACTATCTCTCATTTACTCTCTATAGCTGTCTTTCTTTTTACATTATTCTCTGTTTACTTCCCTTATACTAACTCTTCTTTTTTTAAAAAAAATATTTTTTTGGTTCGCTTCCAGTTCGCGAACCGGTCAGCGAACTTGAAGCGAACCAAAAGAAATAGAGCTTGCCAGAGTGATAAACATTCTAGCAATTTTATTTGAAAGGGGGGGTAGTTCTGAAAAGAACTTTTTTTTTTTGTTTTTGTTGTTTTATTTATTTATTTATTTTTTTCTGAACATTTTTTGATTTTTTTGTATTTTTAGAACAGTTTTATGTTTTTTTTGTGTTTTTTATGGAGGGGAAACAACAAAAAAACAGGCATTGAAAAGGGCTCAACAGGAGCAAAAAAAAAATTACTTCTTGGGTGCATTAGGGCACTTATGGTTTTCGAACACCATATTAATCAAGTTGACGCTCATGTTCCCATACGACAGCATAGCACCACAATATATACACGTAAACCTCATATGTTTAAAATTTGGCTGAATGTTTGGCACAGTTTCCTGTGCCTCTCTTCCAGTCAAAGACATTGTTGAGGTAGATCTGGCCACAGGAGTTGTCGGAGGATTGTCTTGTAGGTCCCTTAACTCAGCCCGGCTGTAGTTTAAGGGATGCCACCTGGTCATATGTCGATGCATAGTATAATTGCCCATACTATATTTTTTCTCTGTGCCTCTAGACAATCTGTAATCACAGATGAGGCAGGTGGCATATTTAGCATTCACCTTCTTCTCCCCTGGAGGGATGGAAAAAAACTGCCAGATGAAACTTGTTTTTCTCTTAGAAACACGGGGCAACTCCGGGATAAATTGTGATTGATCTCTTTCCTCTTCTTCTTCTTCCTCCTCTTCCTCCTCTCTGTTGGAGGTAAATTGACTTGGTGGTCCTCTCTTCTTATGAGGAGGTGGAGGTGGTGGTGGGGGTGCACCAGCTGCAGCAAGTATGGAAGCCATTGCTGAACTCTAGGAAAATGGTCTTTCTCTCACCAAGATGAAAGTCAGAGTGAGGAAAGAAGGAGGGGTTTACATGATTTGGGAAAAGCAAAAGTTCTGAACCAATGAAAAGTGTTATTTTTAGGTCACATGACCTAGTCATACATCATTTGGAAACCAAAAGTGAAATGAACCAATGAAAAGTTTGATAAACAAGTCACATGACCTGTTCCGCTTACGTTACGCGGTGCGCGCCGCGTCTCGGATCGCTTCCGGTTCGCGGTCCGGAGCACTTCCGGGAGCGCTAACGCAGCGCGTCATTAGACGCATTACGCGACAACGTGATACGTCGCGCTTCCGCGACGCGTCACAGTTCCGCTAACGTAACGTTGACCGGTTCGCGGACTAGGTCGCGGCATCAAGATGAGCTAACGGAAAGCTTCCCGGTTCGCGAACTAGAAGCGAAGAAAAAAAATATTTAAAAAAAAATTATTAATAAACATCTAAAATATATTTTAAGATTTAAAGAAGAATACATTTTACAGCTACAGATGTTAGCTTTTAAAAAACCAATGAAATTCACAGAAAAAACCATAGGTTATAGACCATATATAGTTAGGAATTTGCATTTACAAAACCTTGAAAATTCACTGAAAAAACCATAGGTTATAGACCATATATAGTTAGGGATTTGCATTTACAAAACCTTATTTTACTCGCATAAAACCATTGAAATTCCATATATAGTTAGTTGCGCTAACTATATATCGCGCACCCGCATTCCACTGCTGATGATGTCACATATTACATCATTCATGACATGGTCAGTGACATCACTGATGACATCACTGATGACATCTGACTTAAGCACTGATTCATAATCAGTGCTTAAGTCTGGTTCACTTTGTTCTCCCAGGGTCCCAGTGCTGGTCATGCTCTTGGGCAATGATTGACTACGTACTTGGTCATACTTTCTTGCGAATGTATATATTCTTCCAGTCATATAGTCTTTCCGGTCCCTTTGGAATTTTATGGCTTTTCTTTCTTTTATTTCTTCCTCATGTTTAAGGACTCTCCCTTTGATTTCATCCAAACTTTTGGCTATTTCTTCCTTGTTTTCTTTAGTGTCTAGTTCTTTTATGATTTCCTCAATGCGGGCGATAAGTTTTTCTCTATCGCTTGCTGCATATTTTGTCAAGATTTTTAGCATGTTGGTTGATGCTAGTGCGCTGTTATCCGTCCAATCTTGGAGCATAGCTGGGTCTGGGTTTTCATACGTTGGGGCTACCAGTATTCTTAGCCCTCTTGGTACTCGGCCGACTTCAATATATCTGCTTAATGATTTCACCTCCCACCATTTTGCCACCTCTTTTTTCCTTAACTTCTCCAGTTCTGTCAGTAGGTTTTTTGTTACGTCTTTGTTCCCTCCTTTGTCTTTTGGGGCTGACACGTTAGGAGTGTTGTCTTCGCCTGTGTCAGTGTCTTGGAATATGTTCCGTGCCGCCTCTTCCCTTTCTCTCTCCCATTCCACAGCCATTATGTGTTTCTTTAGGAATTAAAGTTTTTTGGAATATTTCACTGCCTTAGTTATGCGCACTCCACACTTAGGCTACCTCTCCCTTAAATACCTTGGTTAGTGCATACACACCCTTGGGTCTTGTACTCTCACACACGTACTGGCCTTACCTGGCAATCCCAATCGCCTTACGGAAACTGTAGATTCCAGTCAGGCTCTCCGTGGTGTTTTCCAGACACTCTTGGTGCTTCACAGGTTCCAATTTCTGGTTAAGGGGGGCGCTGCGTGTCTCTCCTCTGAAAGAATACCCAAGAATTTGTCCTTATCTTCCACAGCGCACCAAATCGAGGAGGGTCAGTGTTGAATCTCCAGGACAGGAGATTTCTATTTATCTGGAACACTCCAAACTTTCTCATCCAAGTAAGGCACTGACTCCGTGAAATTTAGTTGATTCCAAATAAGTTTATTCTCTCATATAGGCTGCTTGACGCGTTTCGGCGGTAAGCACCCGCCTTGTTCACAACATCATGACATTCTGTGATTGTATTTATACCCCTTAGTCATTGCATTACATCATGCATGTTCAACTCCTGTTTCTACGCACAATTTAGCTTGTTTTTCTCATTACACACACTAGTCACACCCAGTTCCCATGGTAATATGGGGCGTCGTCCACTTAAAATTGACATAAACAAGTTACTTTCAATTTTACTGCTAATTGGTTGCATCATCCTCCCCCATGTTTGGTTTCGTTACTATAGAAACCCTTATGTCACATGAGCCTGGTGATTTTCTCATTCCTGCCTTGCCTGTTAATCGCTGTGTGTGTGCGCATTGCTTATGCCTGGATGGACTGATTGCCACGAGTCAATTCCCATTTGAAAGACTTTCTCGGCGCTGGTGAGTTAGTAAACTGACACCATAGGCTATTCCTGCTGTTTATTTATGTTTCCGAGTTGTTGGGCCTGTGGCGCTAAGCTGTATATACTAGGCGTGTGTTACAGCGGGTACAGTTGGGAAATGTTGCAGGAATAATGCGTGCGCTTTAATAATACACACGGTTCATTAGGGTTTCAAAGGCGCGCGTTTGTCATGCCGCCTCGTATCTGCGTTAAAGAAAGCTTTTGTGAGTGGGTGCAGCGGGGGATATTTTGGGGATATTGTGAGCGCATTAGTACACATGCTTGCTCTGTTTCTTAAGGCGCGCGTTTGTAAGCACCTCGCAGTGTAATTCAAGGGCGCGCAGGGTCAGTTAGGGAAACCTGCTATTGCTACAGAGTGCTGATTGCATATGTCATGGCGCCTGTTTATTTACTCATGTTACCTAAACTCCCAGTGGACTTAGGCCAAGTTTTTAACATATTTACCATTTAATATGTATAACATTTACACATCATTTCCTAGTGGACAAATTTACAGGCATTTATTCAGTGCCTTGCACTGATGGATATCGACATATCTAGCACTACAACATGACATCTAACAAAGGTTTTAGTCCTTATTGCATATATGCATTACTTTTTGGATCATCAATTAGCAACATTAGCAGTAATTCCCCATGTATTGACATATGCGTGTGTGAAATGATTTGTCTAAAATGCTTCACTTGCAGGCTAAAACTGCTATAGGGGTTATAATAGTGCTGATATATACAGTGATAGAATATTCTAAAAAATGAACAATAGATGTTAACTGGACGGGAGGGGGGAAGGTAACTATGACAGGTTTCGGGGCATTATCATCTAGAACCATGTTATCATAGTTAGAGATGGACACTGAGTGCTTCATCAGAGTTGAGACCATTCGGTATCTTAGAATTGAGCATTATAATATACCGTGATTCTAGTCTTCTCAAACTCTGCAGGCGATTACCACCTCTTGGATTTTTTGGCACATTGTCAATGACGAAGTATGTTACTACTCCAATGTCCCCTGCATGGGTTATGTTTATGTGCCTGGCTACAGGGTAAGCTGGGTCGTCATTATTTACAGCGCGGAGGTGTTGGAGGACTCTGATATGTACAGGGTGGATGGTACTGCCCACATATCTTTTACCACAGATGCAGTTTAGGACATACACCGCATGGTCCGTCTTGCAATTATATTTGCCTCTGATCTTGTACGGACTCTTCCTAAAGGGTGTTTCCACTTTTGTGGTGTTTATCCCATGCTTGCAGGCTTTACATTTACTGCACTTGCTGAAGCCTTTGATTTTTGACAGCCAGTCTTCCTGTTTTTTGATGGCCGGCGCATTGCAGACTAGGTGCTCCCTCATGGATTTTGCCTTCCTAAATGCCATCATTGGTCTATTGCCACATAGTTCTCCAATTACGGGGTCTCTCCTTACTATATATATATATGTATATATTAAAACACTCCCCACCCTTATCCCCTACAAACCCAACATCCAGCTCTTAAAATTAAATTACAGATTTAAATTTCAAATTTTACTTTTTTTATGTATACATACATTCTAAATTGTTCTAGTTTTTAAATAATATTTAATATAAAATATATATTTTTAAAACACTCCCCACACTTATTCCCTATAAACCCAACATGACTCTCCTAAAATTAAATTTTAATATTAAATTTCAATTTTTTTTATTCAATAATAAATTCTAAATGTTTCAAAAGTTTTAATAATATTTAAATTAAAATATATATTTTTAAAACACTCCCCACCCTTATCCCCTATAAACCCAACATCCTGCAACTAAAAATAATTTTCAAATATAAATTTCAAAATTACATTTTTTATTTTAAAAAAATTCTAGTTTTCAAATTTGTAAATAACATTCAATTCAAAATATACATTTTTAAATCACTCCCCATTCTTATCCCTTATAAACCCAATATCTTGCTCCTAAAATTATATATGACATTCATAAAAAATCATGATTTAATATATAAAAAACCTTGATGTATCTGTCGATTTTTTGTCAGCGATTCACAGAAAGAAGCAAAAAAGATGGAGAAAGAAGCAAGAGAGGTGCAGAAAGAATCAAGAGAGGTACAAAAATAGGCAAGTGAACTGAAGAAAAAGGAAAACGAGGCACATAAAGAGGCAAGATAGGTGCACAAAGATGGAAGAAGGGTACAGAAAGATACAAGAAGGGTAATTGTCAATTGTAAATTGATACTTGTATAGAGCACTACTCACCCGCAAGGGTCTCAAGGCGCTTGTACGAATACCGCTGTGGAACCCATCCTGGATTTTCCTGTGAGGCGTCCACCCCTGGGCATCCCCAAGGTGGAGGTCAGGCATCCTTAGCATTGTGGGGGCCGTTGTGGAGATTAAGCAAGCTATTGCCCAGAGTTGCATAGTGGGACTCTATGATTGGAATAGGCACCGAGGCGAAAATGATCAGGTCCTTGGAATTTTGAGGCCAAGACCCGCCAAGTCGGGGAATTGAACCCTGGTCCCGGGCTAGACCTCTGCATCGGGGTCTGCCGCTCTAATCATTGAGCCACACTTCTCCACTGGTGCAGAAAGAAGCAAGAGAGGTGCAGAAAGAGGCAAGAGGGATGCACAAAAAAGCAAGCGAGGCGAAAAGAAAAACAGGAAAGGTGCAGAAAGAAGCAGGAGAGATACAGAAAGATGCAAGAGAGGTGCAGAAAGAAGCACAGGAGCTACAGAAAGAAGCAAGAGGGGCACAGAAAGAGGCAAGAGAGGCAAGAGAGGTGCAGAAAGAAGCAAGAAATATACAGAAAGAATAGAGTGTGGTTCAGGAAGAAGCAATTAAGGTACAGCAAGAGGCTTGATATGTGCAGAAAGGAGCAATAGAAGTGCATAAATAAGAAGAATGTTGCAGGAAAAAGACAGAAGTACAGAAAGTGGCAATAGAAGTTCTGTAAGAGACAAGAGAAGTACAGAAAGAGGAAGAAAGGTACAGAAAGAAGGAATAGAGGTGCAGAAAGAAGCAAGAGAAGTGATGAAACAGGCAAGAGAGGTGAAGAGAGATGCAAGAGAGGTACGGAAAGAGGAAATAGAATTGCAGAAAAAGGAAAAAGAGGTGCAGAAAGAGGCAAGAGAGGTGCACAAAGAGTAAAAATGGTGCAGGAAGAAGGAAGACAAGTGCAGAAAGAGGAAATAAAAGTGCGAAAGAGAAGTTCAGAAAGAGGAAAGAGAAGCGCAGAGGAAGCAAGAGAGGTAGAGAAAGAAGCAAGAGAAGCAATGCAAGAGGCAAGAGAGGTATAGAAAGAAGCACAAGAGATGTAGAAAGAAGTAAGTGAGGTGCAGAAAGAGGCAAGATAAGTACATAAAGAGGAATAAAGGTGCAGAAAGAAGCAAGAGAAGTGATGAGGGGTGGGCGGAATTTGCGTAATCGCGTTATACAAATCTCCGCAAAACTGTAAAAAATCTCAGCGAACACGCAGAAATTCTACAAACATGCGGAATTGCTTGTTCGCAATGCTTTTTTACTGTTCGCAGTCATTTTTTGTGTGCTGGGGGAAGTAGCTTGTGAGTACGCATTTGAGAACGCAAACAAGCCAAAAATGTTGATAAGTCACGGAATGCAGAATTTTGAGCATTGAAATTACCCAAATTCCGCAAATTCCGCGATCGGAACTGAATTTACCTCCCAGGACTAGAAATAGGCAAGAGAGTTTCAGAAAGAAGCAACAGGGGTACAGAAAGAGGCAAGAGTAGTGCAGAATGAGGCAAGAGAGGTGCAGAATGAAGCACAAGAGGTACAGAAGAAGCAAAAGGGGTGCAGAAAGAGGCAAGAGAGGTTCAGAAAGAAGCAAGAGATGTGCAGAAAGAAGAGAGGAGTGATGAAAGAGGCAAGAGAGGTTGAAAAATAGGAAAGAGAGGTTGGGAAAGAAGCAAGAGGGGTACAGAAAGAGGAAGAAAGGTACAGAAAGAAGCTAGAGAGATGCATAAAAGAGCAGAGAGTTGCAGAAAAAGGCAAGAAAACTGCAGAAAAATGAAAAAGCGGAACAGAAAGAGGCAAGAGAAGTGCCTGAAGAGAGAAGAAGGGGGCAGAGAGAGGCAAGGGAGGTACCAAAATGAGCAAGAGTGGTGCAGAAATATCAAGAGAAGTAATAAAAGAGGCAAGAGAAATTGAGAAAGAAGCAAGAGAGGGGCAGAAATAAGCAAGAGGGGTACATAAAGAATCAACAGAGGTGCAAAAAGTAGCAATAGGGGTGCAGAAAGAGGATGAAAGGTACAAAAAAGAAAGAGAGGCACAAAAAAGGAAGAGAGGTACAGAAAGAAGCAAGAGAGATGCATAAAGAAGCAAGAGAGGTACCGAAAGTAGCAACAAAAGTGCAGACAGAAGCAAGAATGGATGACGTTACAACACATTCATTTACAACGCATGCACTTACAATGCAGTTTTCACATCGCAACATCCACTAAAACGCATTCCATCACATCGCATGACATTACATCGCATTTTCAAAACTACCTTTACAACGCATTCCATTACATTGCATACTACCTGTACAACACATACCATTACAATGCATACCATTACATTGCATTTTAGGTGAGTATTGGATAGTATAGGGGTAGAAATTACTATTCTAACTCCAGGGGGTGCAATAGTAGGGTAAGTGTTGGATAGTATAGGGGTAAAAAGTACTACTCTAACTCCAGGGGGTACAACGATAGGGTAAATGTTGGATAGTGTAAGGGTTAAAAATTACTATTCTAACTCCAATGGTAACCATTGTAATGGTATGCGTTGTAGTGACATACGATGTAGTGTCATGCACTGTAATGGTATGCATTGTAATGCCTGCATTGTAGTGTCATGGGTTGTAAAGGATGTTACAATGTAATGCCTGCGTTGTAAGTGTAGTGCGATGTAATGGTTCTTTGTAAAGGTTGTTTCCCAAGAAGCAAGAGAGGAACAGAAGGAGGCAAGAGAACTACAGAAAAAGGAAAAAGAGGTGCAGAAAGGGGCAAAATAGGTGCACAAAGAGAGAAGAAGGGTGAGAAAGAGGCAAGAGGGGTACACGAAGAGGCAAGAGAGGTGAAGAAAGAGGCAGGAGGGGTGAAATAAAAATCAAGAGAGGTGAACAAAGAGAAGTATAGAAAGAACCAAGAGAGGTATACAACGAATTAAGAGGGGTGCAGAAAGGAGAAGAAAGTTACAGAAAGAGAGGTGTAGAAAGCAAGATAGGTGCAGAAAGAAGCAAGGAATGTGCAGAAAGACGCAAGAGAGGAGCAGAAAGAAGCAAGAGAGGTACAGAAATAGGCAAAAGAACTGCAGAAAAAAGAAAAAGAGGTAGAGAAAGAGGCAAGAGAGGTGCGCATACAGGGATAATGTTGCAGGAAGAAGGAAGAGAAGTGCAGAAAGAAGCAAAATCAGTACGTAAGAGGCAAGAGCAGTGCAGATCGAAGCAAGAGAAGGTTAGAAAGATGAAAGGAAAGTACACAAAGAGGAAGAAAGGTACAAAAATGCATGAGAGGTGCATAAATAAGCAAGAGAAGTGATGTAAGAGGCAAGAGAGGATCAGCAAGAGGCAAGCAAGGTATAGAAATAAGCAAGAGAGGTATGGAAAGAAGCACATGAGGTGCAGAAAGAGGGAAGAGAAGTATAGAATGAGGAAGAAAGGTACAGAAAGAAGCAAGAGAGCTGCAGAATCAAGAAAGAGTGGTACAGAAAGAGGCAAAAGAGGTACAGGAAGAAGCATGAGAGGTGCAGAAAGTATCAAGAGAGGTGCAGAAAAAAGTAAGAGAGGTGCAGACAGAAGAAATGAAAGTGAAGAAATAAGCAAGAGACGGTGAGAAAGAAGCAAGAGAGATGTAGAATAAAGCAAGAGAGGTGTGGAAAGAGGAAGAAATTTACGTTAAGTGGAAGTGAGGTACAGAAAGAAGCAAGAGAGGTACGGAAAGATGCAAGAGAGATGCAGAAAGAAGCTAGGGAGGTGTAAAAAGAAGCAACAAAAGTGCAGGCAGAAGCAAGACAGTTACAGAACTGTAGAAAAAGGAAAAAGAGGTGCAGAAAGAGGCAAGAGCGTTGCACAAAGAGGGAAGAAGGGTACAGAAAGAGTCAAGAGGGGTGCAGAAAGAAGCAAGAAAGATGCAGAAGGAGGCAAGGGGGATGCAGAAAAAAGCAAGAGAGGTGAAGATAGAAGCAAGAGAGGTGCAGAAAGAAGCAAGGGAGGTACAGAAAGAAGAACAACAGGTACAGAAAGAAGCAAGAGAGACACAGAAAGAAGCAAGAGGGGTGCAGAAATAAGCAAGAAATATACAGAAAGAATAGAGTGGGGTACAGGAAGAAGCAATTAAGGTACAGTAAGTGTCTTGAGGTTTACAGAAAGGAGCAAGAGAAGTGCGTAAATAAGAAGAATGTTGCAGGAAAAAGGAAGAGAAGTTCAGAAAGTGGATGAAAGTCACAGAACGAAGAAATAGAGGTGCAGAAAGAAGCAAAAGAAGTTATGAAACAGGCAAGAGAGGTGCAGAGAGATGCAAGAGAGGTGCACAAAGAGGAAGAATCTTGCAGGAAGAAGGAAGACAAGTGCAGACAGAGGAAATGGAAGTGCAAAAGAGGAAAGAGAAGTGCAGAAAGAAGAAAGAGAAGTGCAAAAAGAGGAAAGAAAAGTACAGGAAGAAGAAGAAGGAAGGTACAGAAAGAAGCAAGAGAGGTACTGAAAAGCAAGAGAAGCAATGCCAGAGGCAAGAGAGGTACAGAAACAAGCATAAGAGGTGAAGAAAGAAAATGTGAGGTGCAGAAAGAGGCAAGAGAAGTACCGAAAGAGGAAGGAAGGCACAGAAAGAAGCAAGAGAGTTGCAGAAAGAAGCAAGAGAAGCGATGAAATACGCAAGAGAGTTTCAGAAAGAACCAACAGTGGTACAGCAAGAGGCAAGAGTGCTGCAGAAAGAGGCAAGAGAGCATCAGAATTAATCACAAGGGGTACAGAAATAAGCAATAGAGGTGATTACATAACCAAGAGAGGTTGAAAAATAGGAAAGAGAGGTTGAGAAAGAAGCAAGAGAGGGCAGAAACAAGCAAGAGGGGTAGAGAAAGTGGAAACAAGGTACATAAGGAAGCAAGAGAGGTACAGAAAGAAGCAAGAGAGATGCTGATCAGAGCAAGAGAGGTACAGAAAAAGGCTAGAAAACTCCAGAAACATAAACAAGAGGTGCAGAAAGAGGCAAGAGAAGTGCAGAAAGCTCAAGAGAAGTGATGAAAGAGGCAAGAAAGATTGAGAAAGAAGCAACAGAGGGGCATAAATAAGCAAGAGAGGTGCAGTAAGAAAGGTGCAGACAGAAACAAGAGCTGTGCAAAAAGAAGCAAGGGATGTGCAGGCAGAAGGGAGGTGCAGAAAGAAGCAAGAGAGGTGCATAAATAAGGAAAACAGATACAGAAAGAGGCAAGAGAGGTGCATAAAGAAGCACAAGAGGTACAGAAAGAAGAAAAAAGGCACAGAAAGAGGCATGAGAGGTGTATAAAAAAGCAAGAGGACTGCATAAAGAGGAATAAAGGCGCAGAACGAGGAAGGGAGGTGCAGAAAGAAGCAAGAGAGGTACAGAAAGAAGCAATTGAGGTGCAGCAAGAGGCTTGAGGGGTGCAGAAAGGGGCAAGAACAGTACATAAAGAAGGATGTTGCAGGAAGAAGAAAGAGAAGTACAGAAATAGGCAATCGAAGTAATCTAAGAGGCAACAGAAGCACGGCAAGAAGAATAAAGGTACCGAAAGAAGGAATAGTGGTGCAGAAAGAAGCAAGAGAATTGTTGAAACAGGCGAGAGAAGTTCAAAAAAACACAAGAGAGGTGTAGAAAAAAGCACACGAGATGCAGAAAGAAGCAAGAGAGGTGCAGAAAGTAGCAACAGAAGTGCATAAACATGCAAGAGAGGTACAGAAAGAGGAAATAGAAGTGCAGGGAAAAGGAAATAGAGGTCCAGAAAGAGGCAAGAGAAGTGTGAAAGAGGAAAGAAAAGTGCTGAAAGAGGAATGAGGAGTGCAGAAAGAGGAAAGAGAAGTAGAGACAGAGTAAGAAAGGTACATAAAGAAGCAAGAGAGGTGCAGAAAGAAGCAAGAGAAGAGATGAACGTTGTAAGAGAGGGTCAGACAAAGGCAAGAGAGTTGCAGAAAGAAGCAAGCGAGATGTAGAAAAAAGCAAGTGAGGTGCAGAAAGATGCAAGAGAAGTACAGAAAGAGGAAGAAAGGTACAGAAGGAAGAAAGATAGGTGTAGAAAGAAGCAAGAGAATATATGAAACAGGCAAGAGAGGTTCAGAAAGAAGCAAGAGAGGTACAGAAAGATTCAAGAGTATTGCAGAAACAAGCACAAGAGGTACATGAAGAGGCAAGAGAGGTTGGGAAAGAAGCAAGCGAGGTGCGGAAAGAAGCAAGAAAAGTCATGAAAGAGGCAAGTGAGGTTGAGAAATAGGAAAGAGAGGTTGAGAAAGAAGCAAGAGAGGGCCAGAAAGTAGCAGGAGGAGCACAGAAAGATGAAAAGATGTACATAATTGAAAGAAGCAAGAGAACTGCATAGAGAGGAATAAAGGTGCACAAAGAGGAATAGAGGCGCAGAAAGAAGAAAGAGAGGTACAGAAATAAGCAAGAGGTCTCTCCCTATCTTCCAGTTGTCTGGGGGACAAGTCTTTGGAAGAGACGCTGCTGCCAGGTGGGGATGGCACCCCTTCCCTGGCTGGAAACTCTGGCCCATCAATTTTACCATTTGCATCCCCAACAGGCTCCACCACAAGATATGGGGCATTTCTTGCTTCTACCCAGGCCCTCAGTGCCTTTTGGTAGTCTTCCTTTTTAGAAATGCCTGGTGTAGCAACTTTCAATTTCCTGCAGAGATACTTGAGCAGTTTCACAGTGTAGGTTTCCAACCTCTCTACCCCAAAATCAAGATCCATAGATGCAAGAGATGCTGGTCTACTCATGGTAGTAAACAAATGGGAGTTTTCAGTAACAAACTAACAGTCCAAGGAAAAGGATTCTAATTTAAAAAGTATGTGGTCGCGTTTGGTCCGCACTCACTAGTAGCGTACACCAATCACTGTATATGAAACACAAATGCAAAGTCCAAATCCTCACCGCTGACCACCAATGTTAGATCTGGGGGTCTCTAGTTGGCAATTGGTATCACCTTTGTCCAAATAGGGACCCTTACTTCTAAGTCAGGATGAGGGGATTACACTCCTTAATAACCTCTGCTCACCCCCTTGGTAGCTTGGCACGAGCAGACAGGCTTATCGCAGAGGCAGTGTGTTACGCATTTGTGAATATACACAGTAATACAGTGATAACATTACAGATGGACACAACACAGGTTTTAAAAAAAAGAAGTATTCTTTATATAGACTTAAACACAAGACCACAAACAACAAAAATCCACAATACTACACATAAGATTACTTAAAGGATGATTGAAGTCTCTTAATTCATGTTGTTGGTAAATGCAACAAAGTTCTCAACAAAGTACCTGGATGCATAACGCAAAGTAAAACAAAACGCTCGCAAAAGTGGAGATGCGTCGGTACTGTGATCCGGGGGAACGGTTGCGTCCTTCCTCAATCCTTGTGCAGAGTAGGGGACTCGTCATGAGCCTTACCAGAGTGAAGGTGATGCGTTGATTCTCAGCTTGCAGGCCTGTTGCGGTGAGCAAGATGGCACCCTGATACGTTGCAATGATCCAGTTGAGATGCGAGAATATGGCATCCTTGATGCAGCGATGCATTGATGCCCTGGCAGCCTTGCAGCGACACTGTACTTTGGAGCCGCGACAGGCCGTGTGACACGCTTCTCCTGTGATGCGATGTTGACTCTCTCGATGGTGTCAGGCTTCTCCGGTGATGCGACAGCAGGCAGCTTCAATGAACATACGCTTCCAGGGAGATGGGGCGAAGGCTCGCTTTTCCGGCGTTGCGATTATTTTAGCTGCGGCGGTGACACGCTTCCTCTCGATGCATCGCGCTTCAAAGTCCCAGCAGCATGCAAGTGACTGGAGTCAGAATTCACAGCAAGGAAATTCAGGAGGGAGCTGGAGGTGACGTTTTTTGGCCCTGAGACTTCAGCAGGAGGCAAGCACAGTTCAAGCCCTTGGAGAATATTCTCTATATGAAAGTCCTTACAAAGTTCCTTCTCCTTTCCCTTGGCAATGAAGCAACCACTGCAGTCCAACCCAGCAAACAGCACACTGGCAGAGGGGCAGTACAACTCCTGCAGCTTCCTTGGTTCTTCTCCTTGGCAGAAAGGTTTCTTATTCCAGAAGTGATCTAATTTCTTGGGAGCAGGGTCCCAATATTTATACCCCAAAATCCTTTGTTCTCTGAAGGTAGATAGGCCTCTGCCTAGTCCAAACCAGTTCCTGAACACTTTGTTTACATGACTCTCTTCTTCCTTTCACTGTGCAGGGCACTTTGTTTACATGACTCTCTTCTTCCTTTCACTGTGCAGGGCTGAGACAACAGACGCCCCAGAGGAGGTGGAGCCAGCACAGGGGAGGATAGATACAGCTCTGGGGCACTCTGTTGACATGATTCCTCCTTTCCTTTCACAGTGCAGGACAGAGACATCAGACAAGGCACAGGGGATGGAGACAGCATTGTAGAAGGAATGCCTAGCCCTATTCAGGTCCCAGGTGCACTCCTCCCTCCCATCTGGATGTAGATCTCCCTATTCACCACTGGGCTGCCCCAGCCTGTCTCCTGGAATTCCCCAGCCCTGTCACTCACAAACCGAGACAAGGAATACACAACTCAGCAGAGGCAGGATCTAATGGTTAGGCAAGCCAATACCTACTTTCTAAAAGTGGTATTTGCAAACACAGAATATTAAGATAAACTTTACTAAAATATGTTTTTTCTTATTCTGAGTTCAGGCATACTAAATTTAAATTTCTACCATGTTCCCTGAGTCAGTTTGGATTACAAGCATGTATAATCTAGCTGCTCATTCTGGCCTATGAGAACAGGTAGCCTTCAATAGTGAAAAACGAAAAAGGCTGTAATTCACTATTAGAACATGCTACCCGCATCAGAGCATGTCCTACCTTATACATACAATGCACCCTGCCTTTGGGCCTACCATAGGGGTGTCTAATATGAAGCAAAGGGAAGGTTTAGGGACTGGCAAGTAGATGCACTTGGCCAAGTCGACATGGCAGTGCTAGACTGCACAGAGGCCTTGCAATGGCAGGTCTGAGACACACTTTACAAGCTGCTTCTGTGGGTGGTTAAACCAGTGCTGCAAGCTCACCAGCAGCATTCGATTTACAAGCCCTGGGCACACATGGTGCACTGTACTAGGGCCTGACAGGTAAATCAAATAACCCAATAATGGAATAACCGATCACTACATTAATTTTACATAGGGAGCACTTACACCGTGGCACTGATTAGCAGTGGCACAGTGCCCAAAGCATAAATCCAGCAAAAATATATAAAACACAGAGGAGGCAATCCGTCAAAATGGAAGAGAGACTCACGCCAATGATGGCAGGTGTAACAGCCATTGAAGAGAGTTTTGTGAACGCCAAGGGCCTCCTTCTGGGGAAGGCATGATTAATTCTTTAGGGAAAATTGTTGCTACTTTTGCAGCCCAGACAAAGCCTAAACAAATATGAATAAAGTCCTTAACCATGCTTTTTTGGGACGGGCAAGAAGAAGGGTCCTTACTGCCTGCCATTTTTTAACAAATTTGGAAACATGTTCTTGAGGGTACTACTCAGAGCTTAGTGGGTGTTTCAAGTTTTGAGGAGAAAGCATCTCCTCACCCAATGGGTTGCAAATCACATCCTTAGTGGATGAATTTGTATTTTCTAGACCCTCCCCAAAATCATGGCCAAACTGGACCTCAAGGACGCCTATTTTACTATTCCGATGGCCAAGGTTCATCAACGTTTTCTCCAATTTCTATGGAAGGGTCGATTGTACCAGTTTCAAGCTCTACCATTTGGTCTCTCTTCCGCACCATGGTGCTTCACAAAAGTGATGAGAGCCGTTGTTTCCCACTTAAGATCAAGGGGTGTTCGTCTAATTATCTACCTAGACGATATTCTGATTATGGCACAAGAAAAATCACACTTAATTCGAGACCTGGATTTTACTATGAAACTCATAGAAAATCTAGGTTTCTTCATAAACAGGGAGAAGTCTCACCTGACTCCCTCAAATCCTTAGAGTTTCTAGGCTTCACGGTCGACACCACCCGTTGTCTCCTTCTTCTTCCTTCGAAAAAAATCTCGAAAATAAAGAAGCAAATGAAACATGCTTTAAGCAGACAGTCTCTCTCCCTCAGAGACTTAGCCAGGTTGCTAGGTCTCCTCTCATCTTCAATTCAAGCAATTTTTCCAGGGCCACTCAATTATCGGGCTCTTCAGAGGGTCAAAGCGAGAGCTCTGAGGTTGGGCCTTTGGTACGGAGACCAGATTTCTCTGGACTCAGACTCTCGTTCAGAATTGATTTGGTGGCTAAACAATGTGGAGGCTTGGAACGGCAAGGCCATTTTTGGCTCTTCCCCGGAATTTGTACTGGAATCGGATGCCAGCCTGCACGGCTGGGGTGTTTGCCTCTCGGATATAAACACTGGAGGACTTTGGTCTCAAGAGGAGTCTCTCCACCACATAAACTATCTGGAGCTGACGACCGGACTTTATGCTCTTATGAGCTTCAAAAATTCGCTTCAAGGAAGGTCTGTCCTTTTGAAAATGGACAACATGTCGGCGGTAGCTTATATCAATCGCCTAGGAAGCCCGAGGTCTGCAGACCTCTCGGATCTAGCAAAAAAACTTTGGATGTTTTGCCTAGAGCACAAGATTGCTCTAAAAGCAGAATACCTTCCGGGCGCTGCCAACTCATCCGCGGATTGGAACTCCAGTTTCCTTGTGGATTTCAGCGATTGGAAGCTGAACCCTTTTGTCTTCAGGACCTTGAATCACATTTGGGGCCCTCTGGAGGTGGATCATTTTGCAAGCAGACTCATCTCCCAACTTCCAGAATATTTAGGCTGGATGCCCAACCCTGGTGCTCGGGCATTCAACTCCTTCCTCCAGTCATGGAGGGATGTCCGGGGATATGCCTTTCTCCTCTTTGCGATGATTCAGAGAGTGTTGCAGAAGGTGAGACAGGAACAATGTCTCCTCACTTTGATAACTCCCTTCTGGCCCTCCCAAGCGTGGTTTCCAACTGCTCTGGAACTAACTTGCTGCATTCCTTTTTTAATCCCATCTCTGCAAGATCTTCTGACAGATTCAGATGGTCGAATACATCCCCTTATTCTCAATCAGACTTTATCCCTTCTTGCCTGGAAGGTGTCAGGAGATCTAACGAAATCTCGGGACTTTCGGACACGGCTTCAATTCTCCTCAAGGAGTCTTGGGCACCAGGCACACATTACAGATACAATAAAATCTGGAAACTTTGGGTTCGTTGGTGTTTGGAAAGGGACCTGGATCCCTTGGAGGCTCCTATTGTTGACGTGACTAATTTTCTAGTCAAACAATTTGAAAAGGGACTTAGTTATAGATCCAATAATTGCTTTAGATCGGCAATTTCTGCAGGACATACCCTCGTTAAATAACAATAGGACATATTTTAAACAACTACTGTATATGTAAACTAAATCTCATTACGTTATGCTAGTGGTACAATTTACACAGTTTCTTCACTAGCTGACATCTTAAACCTTCAGTAATGTTACCTACAATGTGTAAATCAAACTAATTATTTTCTCTCCATTTTATGCAAAACACCCATTCACTCGGTCAATGACTCCCCTGTGATAACTTCATCATCCTAATCTACCCCGATCCCTAACCCTCCTCATACTTCCATTATTCCGGTGCATTACCCACCCAGCGCGTTGTTCACTTTTCTTATCCTTATACCTCCCTTTGCTGAACTTCCTGATGCACTGTTCCGACTTCTTGCACCAGAATTGATATTTTTTAAATTTGATCACCTGCACTGCTTTTCTTGGAAATCTTACACTCATTAAAAACCTCTCAGTAAACTTTGTCCAGCTCGGAGCTCGGCACCCTCGGTACCCATATGTTAGATGGGACCGCACTGTACAGGGGTTGATGCTCTAATCTTCCTCCGCCCTTCCACCACTATATTTAGCATGCTGAAGCGACCGCGCAGCCGGTGCGCCACTGGCACACCGCTGGCACGCCAAAGGCATGCCCGTCTGCGCCCTTCGTTGCCCGGAGCACGTCCAGAGCCAGAACTCCTAGCCGAACTAGGTCCCATATATACGGTAGGCAAAAACTGCTCGACCTGCGAGGAAACACATTTACATTTAACAACTTACTCCCTCAGAGCCTGGGTGGGGCCGTGACTCACTGCACTACCTGCTCCTTTCACACTAATCCTGATTGTTCCCTGATCCCTACATCCACAAATATGCTAGGGAAAGGGCGGGATGCTAACGAGTCTGCAATTCAAAAAAACGGAGAGAATGGCTGCAAGGATAAGATCTCATACAGGACCATCAAGAACTCTAAGGCAACATCTATGGTGTTCACCAAGAGTCTTCTGCTAAATGCCCATTCAGTAGTTAAGCATAAACAGGAGTTGGAAGATCTAATCCAACTCACTACACCAGACTTAGGGCCATATGTATCAAGCCTTTTGTGATTCGTTAAGGCCAAAATTCGTGGAATTTCGGCCTTAGCGAATCGCAAACGGCATTTATACCGATTTTGGAATGTATTAAAAATTAGCAAAATAAGGAATCACAAAAAAATTGCATTTCTGTCAGGTCCCAAACTAAAGGGTCTACTAACAAGAAGAAAGTCCAACAATATCAAACAGCAATGGTGGTTGCCGTATTGTCCAGATTGATAAAGCAGCCTGGAGTACGGAATCGGATCCAACATGGCGGCGGTGAATTCCATAAGAATAAACGAGTCAGCGCTCTAGTCAAAGCGGCAGCGCTGATTGAAGCAGGTGGAACGCACAGAGAACTGCGCACTTTACCTGAACCGTGAGAGGAGCCGGAGGTGTTTCCAAGCGTCGCGTTAGTTTAGGGCCAAGAACTTACGCGTCGCGAGTTCGGAGGAGAAGTACCCGAGTTCGGAGTTCATAGCAAAACCAGTAAGACTGTTCCTTGTTATTTGTTTCGAAAATAGTGTTTCTGTGCATGCTCGCTGAAAACTACACTTATTCGGAGCGTGTGTGCAGAGCCTCAGACAACCATTTAAACTAGAGCCAGCCCAAGTAATAAATGAAAATTCCGAATACAGTAGAAGTAAGCACAACAGCGTCTATGGTGTTAAGTCATTAAAAACAATTACACGGCAGTGAAGTAACTGTAGGTAATTAGCTCCCAGTTCCAGAATAAATAAAAGACGACAGTGAAGTAACTGTAAAACCAACGAGAAGATTTCAGGTGAAGAAGAAGATTTATATGTACTGAGGCTTCAGTTTTCTATCTCTGTAAGTGGGTAACTATAAGAAAAGTATAGATAAAAGCTGAAGGAGAGAAGGAATAGTTGGCAATATAAATTCCTTACATTCCAGTGCATCATTTTAAAAGAGTAGAAGAACCTGAAGCATAAGAAGAGAAAGTAAAGGCACACAGCTACTGAGTAAGTTTAGAGTATTATATGAAAGTATAGTGCAACTGAATAGAGAGTTAAGAGAGAGTTATATGCATGTACTTATTTGTTTCAGCACGTCACAACAGTAGCACAGAAGAAAAAGAAGCTCATTAAGAAGCTGAAGAAAAAGAAGATTACAATGTGTGCATTCTCTTCTCTGTCCAATTCCCCTTTCCCTGTTGGGTCTCTGCTGGCTACGCATTTATATATTGTGCGTGACCGGGGGAGTTCTAGCGAGGAATTGGGAGCTTGCGTCGTTCTGCTCCTGTGTCATTTAGCCAGCGACAGAGAAGAGCTGGTTCTGACAGTTTCCCTATTTTGCTTAAGCATTTAAGGAATCACAATTTTGTGATTCCTTAAATGCTATGTATGAAGCTTTTTAGAATTACGATTTCAGGTTTAGAAATCGCAAATTACCATCAACTTGTAGTTGGTGGTAATTTGCGATTTCTTGTAAATATGCACAATTGTGCATTTGTGAGGGTGGCATATGACGTACATACATGCCCATAGGGCATGTATGTGGCCCATATTCACACACATGTAATTTACAGGGGTGCAGCAGGGTGTCCTTGAGACACCCTTGCACCCTTGAAATAATTCTCAAATTGCGATTAGCAAATTGCGAATTCGCAAATTGAGAATTATTTCACAGTCATTGCTACGGGCCTCCTGGCCCATAGAAATGAATGAATTCGCAAATACGGAATAATTGGAAATCGCTAAAAAATACTGATTTTGTACATACATACCATTTAGCGATTTCTAAATAGCGATTCCTTAAAATTCGCTATTTAGAAATCACAAATGGTGATGATGATACATATGGCCCCAAGTCTTTGTGACTGTAACCTGGACTGATACCACATCAGCGTCAGATTGGAATATCGCTCTACCAGTAGAGTATACTTTCCTCTCACAGGACAGGGAGATAAGCAAAGGGGTGGCATAGCGATTTTTTACCACAATCATTTAAGTGTACGTGGAGGCGATCTCTGCTTTGCCTACAGAAGCACTGCATTTCTGCATACAGGTAAATAACCTCTCGTAATTCCAGAGGGTACTAATATACCGTCCACCTGGTACTAAAGCAGACGCTTCTGACCCCCACTTCCTCACAATTCTTGGGGATTTTAACTACCACCTAGAATCCAAAAATAACTCTGACACCATCAGACTACTGGATAAGCTAGAGGCCTTTAGCCTAAACCAACTTATAACTGTACCCACCCACCAGGCAGGTCATATATTAGACAGGATTTATACAACTAATCCTGATAACATTCTGACTAACCTGTTAGCCCTGCCATGGATAGACCACAAGGCTATTTATTTTAACATCAGAGTTACGCAGCCACATCTCTGTACACAGGACAAATCTTCTAAGGTACACAACAGGCGCTGGAATAAAGTCAAGAGTGACCATTTTCCTGCTACGCCAGAAACAGATGAAAAAGCAGCAGCCCTGCAGTTCAATGGCTGGTTACCGTCAGCAGATGATCAGGTTGCACCTAAAAAACTAGTGACAGTAAAGAGAGTCAAGACATCATCACCCTGATGCACCCCAGAGCTTAAACGCCTAAAAATCAACTGCAGAAGATCTGAGCACCTCTGGAGACTACAACACCTCAATGAAATCCACATAAAATGTTGCTATTCTACAAAATAAGGAGGCAATCACTGCCGCAAAAAACTTTTTTTTACAGCCAAAATAAAGGAAGCGAGCAATTCCGCAAAGGAACTGTTTAAATCTGTTAACATGCTAGCCAAACCGCAACAGGACAATGCCTTCAAGCCCGATCAAACTTTGTGCAATAAACTTGCCGGGTACTTTCAAGACAAGTTGCAAGGAATCTACAATGACTTCCTAACTGTCCCAGGACCTCAGGACATAAAAGCACCAATGGGACCTACCCACTGTAGACTAGCCTGCTTCCAGACAATAACCAACGATGAAGCACAAAAACTCCTGTTTACCATAAAAACAGCTTTACCTATCGAACCCTGCCCTCCCTTTATCATGCATCAGGTTGCTCACAAGATTTGCGACAATCTCATCCCCTCCTCTACCAAGTCCTGGAATCTGGCTACTACCCAGAAACCTAGAAGAAAGTATCAATCACACCCTTTGTGAAGAAATCCAATCTGTACCCTAATGAACCAAAAAACTACCGTCCCATTGCTGGCCTACCAATTGCAGCCAAAGTCCTGAAAAAAACATCTGAATATAGTGCTGACTGACTATTTGGATGTTAATAACTTGCTGGACACCTCCCAGCATGGCTTCCGTTCATGCCATTTCACCGAATCTGCCTTAATCCTTGCTACCGAAGAGATTCTTAGGGTGGTGGACAAGGGGGGGGGGGCGGTCCTCATGGTCCTGGACCTATCAGCTGCGTTTGGCACCGTGAACCATACACTTCTGGTGCAGTGGCTGAGGGACATATGGGCAGAGGGGACCGCCTTGGCCCTCCTGTCCTCCTTCTTGGAGGCAAAAGAGCAAAGGATGTTCTGGGATGGCCTTAAGTCAGACAGCTTCTATCTTCCATGCAGTGTTCCACAGGGGTCCTCCCTTTTGCCCGACAATGTTCAACCTCTATGTCACCCGACTGGCTAAAGTTATCAGGAGGCGTGGTTTCATCCTAGTCTCTTATGCTGATGACTCACAACTAGTCATCTTTGTCACCAATCAGTCTGAGACCACAGCAGCCAGGTTCCATGTCTGTCTTACTGATATAATGATCTGGATGAGCCATAGTTTCCTGAAAATAAATACAGACATGACAGAGGTGATGGAATTCAGTCCGGGCCAGCCCCTGTGGAACAGGTTCTGGTGGTCAACTAAGGCCGGAGAATGCCCCAGCCTGGTGAACAAGGCCAGGAACTTAGGGATCATCTTTGATGATAAACTGAACTTTGTCACCCAGGTAATCAGCCTCACGTCATCCTGTTTTCTCCTATTAAACACTCCGAGAACATTTTTTCCATACATCTCTCAAGAGCTGCAAAAGACGGTGATGGCAGCACTTTTTCTATCCAAGCTAGACTATTGTAATACCCTATTTTTGGGCTTTGACAAATTCCAACTGAGAATAATTCAGTCCTTACAAAACACCACAGCAAGACTACCCTTGGGCATACCCAGAGGACAGTCAATCTCTGCCGGAAATAAATCACTCAACTGGCTTCAGATCAAACAGCGTGTAGAATTCAAGTCCCTCAGCCTTGTACACATGGCAATATTTGGTGGTGGTGTTGAGGATATTAAAAAATGATTCCCCTCATTCTTCCCTCCAGTGCTCTTAGATCTGCCAGCCTGGGACTCACTAAGATCGCAAAGACCCGACGTGCAAGATGGGGGGGCAGGGCAATATCACAATGTGTGGCAAAGCTCTGGAACAAATTGCCACTATCTATGAAGCTTCAACCCAACCTACTGATTTTCAGGAAGGACCTGAAAACCTTGCTGTTTACATCTGCATCGGCCTCCGTCAACCATAGTGCACCATTCATGTCCACACACCCAGCGTCAAGATGCCACGCAGTTCGAGCACTATATAAACATAAACATAAGACATGGGTATGTTGGTGCTTTCTAGAGAGATTTGGATCTTGTTGAGGCACCTATGGTTGTAGTGACTTAGCTATAGAACGCTTAATTGCTATAGGTCTGCAGTCTCAAATGGCCATGCTTTGGTAAATGGAAGGAGTGTTGGAAAACATTTCATGGTAGTGTAGACTTTTTAAGAGTATCAGATGAAGGAGACCCCCTAATCCTAAATAAGAGACATTTTAGGATGTGAATCTGGTTCGGAACGTATTTACTTCCTGGACAAGTAATATATTTCTGAGTAAGAAAATGCTTTCAATGAAGATAGCTTCTTGCTTGTCTGATTTCCTGTTGACGTGTTTTGAATGTTAAAGATTTTGAGGTAAGCAACAGAGTTTATGATGCCTTTGGAGTGAAGTTTGAGATCATTAGAAAGACTGAAACAATGTCTGATACGATGTTTTATCCCGACTTGTACAGGAGATTGTATGTGATTGATTGTATGAAGTATGATGCCAGAATGAGTGTACATCGCCCAGATGGATTTAATCAAGTTCTCATTTCTGTTATAAAACACTTTAGAGTGGGCACCTGTGCGACGATCATAAGGTGGGTTAAATAGACTATGCAGAATCACCTAAAAATGTATTTTTAAAAATTATAGTGCTTAGCGTTTCAATCCCTATGTTTTTGGCCTTTCCCAGTTGCAGGTCTTTGGCCAGCCCAAACAAGTGAGTTATAATTGTCCTCGGGAGACTGAGGGGAACACTGAGTGGTAGGACATTTGTGCTGGTGCAGTGATTTCAGCCAGAAATGTGAGGAAAATTCAATTTTGTGTGCTAAATTTGGGGTTTACTGGGGATTCTGGGTAGGAAAACATTGGGTTATCCACGCAAACCCTACTCCCTGGGCTCCTCCGGGTGTCTAGTTAAGAAATGTCTAGGTTTGGTAGGTTTTCATAGATGACCACTGACCCCGGGACCAAAAACACAGGTGCCCAATAGCAAAACCAGGTAATTTTGCGATAGATGATTCTGATGTCTCCATAGTACATTGTGGGCCCTTCCCTGCTGCAGGTACTTGACCCACCCACACAAGTGAGGTAGAATGTTTTGGGGGAATTTTGGGGAATGCTGGTGGGGTGGTGGCTCCCTGCAGATTCCAGAAGTTTCCATCACAGAAATGAGAGGACATTTTTTTTTTTTACAAAGTTGAGGTTTCCAGTAGATTCCAAAAGATTATGGGTAACAGAACTTGGCGGGAGACACACAAGTCATCTCATCATGGATTCCCCTTGGTCGAGTTTTAAAAAGTTTATAGATTTGCTGGGTTTCCTTAGGTGCCGGCAGAGCTAGGGTCCATAATCCACAGCTAGGCTCTTCGAGAATAAACGGTCAGTTTTCACTGGAAAAATATGATGTGTTCACGTTGCATTTTGGGCGTTTCCTATCACAGGTTCTAGGCCTACCCACACAAGAGAGGTGTCATGTTTATCTGAGACTTTGGGGAATGCTATGTGGCATGAATTGTTTGGCTCTCCGCAGAGTCCAGAACTTGCCATCACAGAAATGTGAGGAAAATGTATTTTGTTTTTACAAAGTTTGAGGTTTGCAAAGGATTCTGGGACATAGAACCTGATGGGAGCCAGTAGAGTCACCCCATTATGGATTTCTGTGGATATCTAGTTTTTTAAAAAATGTGTAGGTTTGCTAGGCTTCACTAGATGCTGGCTGAGCTAGGGTCCACATTCCACAACTAAGCACATTTCAAAGAAAGGGGCGTTTTTTACAGGAAAAATGTGATGTGTCCATGTTGCAATTTGGGCCATTTCCTGTGGCAGGCACTAGGCCCACCCACAGAAATGTGGTAGCATTTATATTGGAAGACGTAGGAGAACACATAATAGCAGAACAAGTGTTATTACTAGTTGACTTTCTTTGAATTTCTGCCTTCCAAATGCAAGAAAATTTGTAAAAAATAAGTTATTTTGAAAAATGACCTCCTATTTACATGCTAGTATGGGTACCCACAATTTTTGGAGATTTGCAAATAACAACTATTCTGAAATCTTTATTTTGTTCCCATTTTGGAACTATATAGATTTCCTTAGAACCTATTTTTCACTCTTTAAATTTTACCAGATCAATTGAAAAATGACTGCAAGATGCAGCTCAGTTATTGGGTCTGGGTTCCTCTGGTTCTTGGTGAAACTACAATTCCTATATATACCCACAACCATAAAGGCCCAGATAGATATATAGATATAACGGTATATTGCTTTAAAAAAAACTGTCATACTTAGAAGAAGTTGCATGTGAAAATGTTAGCTCGAGTGGTAGTTTTTTCAACTCAATATCAATATTTTTTATTTTCAACTGTTAGATTCTATAAAAAAACCTTGAAGGACCTACACAAATTACCCTTTTCTGAATTCAGAATTTTGTCTACTTTCCATAAATATACAGCTTTCCAGGCTCAATTATTGCATTTGTACCAATTTCTACCACTAACTGAAAGAAGGTTGAAAGCACAAACAAATAACAAAAATAGGCTGTCCCAGTCAAATGACAAAACTGTGTAGGAAATGTTGGTTTTTGTGATCTATCTGTCCCTGAAATCTGGGAAGAGAGTTATTTCAGCACCACAAATCCTATGAAGATACCATTTGGAGGGAAAAAACAGATGCTTTCTTCCGCAGAATTTCGTTCCCATTTGAAAAAAAACAATTGGCTGTGTTTTGGCTAATTTCTGGATCCCCTCCAGGGGAATCCACAAATACTGGGTACATTTAGAATCCTCAATATGTTAGAAAACAAATGGCGCAAATTTGGCATGGATACCGTATGTGGACAAAAAGGTACTGGGGCCTAAGCGCAAACTACCCGAAATAGAAAAAAAAGGCTTAGTACGGGGGAAAGGCCTAGCAGCGAAGGTTTTAATAAATTTCAAGACCACTCTATGAGAGGGCATATGACAAGTCAGTCCTTCTGGAGGGGTAGCAAACTAGAGGACATCCTTATGGCTGCTGATTGGTTCAACCTGTTACCATTACCAAACAGTATTGTAAACTGATTGAGCACATGTGAGATGTGGTTATGCGGAGCTACCAACATGCATAAGGGTAGCTTCTGATCTTGTAATGATTATGCCAAGAGAATCTGAATTTTAATAAAGACATGGAGGCTAACATTTTCTCACACTCCCATCCCTGGAATTGGATGAAATGTTTGGATAAGGACATAACAACTAAAAGAAGGTAAACAAAATGTAAAGTATTAATAATTTAACAATTTATATTATGTTCATTGAACATGTTCATATGCTATTAGTTTTTGGGCATGTAATACAATTAACTGTAGAGGGTGCACTAACATTCCTCTTTAATTTCAGATAATACCTTGGTGATCGACTCCACATGGATTTCCACCACCTGGAAGATTCTGCGGGCTGAGTGTTTTTCTCACCATGGTCTGCAATGCAGCTTATTTGTTATTTAAGGAGTTTTTTCAATTTCTTGTTGTGACTATACCATTCTGGTTCTTTGTGACGTATGATGAAGGAATTTGGACTGCATTTTAAAGAAGCAGATTGTACTGTGAGAAGCCCTAATATGGACCAGCAGTATTCCGTCCTAAAACAGTTTTCTTCATGATGTAATACTTCAAAGTGGCTAGGTGGTGTTTGCCTTAAAGGAATAGTGCATATTGTTAGCCTCTGTCTCTTTTATGAAATTCAGATTCTCTTTGTGTAATAATTAGGAGAATCGATATTCCGTACAATATAGATTTGTTGTGAGTGTAATTTACAATGTGGATTTCTAGTAGATATTATTTACAATGTAGATTTCTTGTAGACATCATTTACAATGTAGATTTCTTGTAGACATCATTTAAAATTTAGATTTCTTGAGGACGTCATTTACAATGTAGATTTCTTGTATATATTCTTTGCAATGCAGATTTCTTGTAGACATTGTGTGGGCACAGACAAAGAGCACTGAAAGCAGGAAAGCAACACATTTGAGAACATGGCCTCTGGCATGAGTCTGAAGGAAATGTATGAGGAGTTATTTGATCCACAAAAGTTTCTCCAGATGTATTTAGAACAAGACGGTGACTATGTGGAAGATTCAATTAATCAACTGTATCCTGCTTACTTGAGGATCTTATCATCATGTGAGTACTCTCTGTGTCACTCCTCACCACATAATGAGTGGTTCATGCCTCACATTTAGTTGGCTGTGCCCCAACTCATCCACAGACAATATATTGATCCATTTCAAAGAACAGTATTGACAAATATAATTGTTTTAATTGAGTAATTCTGTTTTATATTTCAGATTATTCCATTCTGCTATCAAATTTAAGAAACCTTGTTTCAGAATTTGGCTTTGTTCAAGCTTAGGGCATTAACGCCTTCTTTGGGACACATATGACTAGAATAATAACCTTTTTAATCAATTCATTATGCGCTGTAATGTGCAAGTAAATATGTAATTATCATACACATGCCCATACTGCAGTCATTGGGAATAGTGTTTTGAACCGAAAAGCTTTCACAAATGAATTACCAACACATTTCTGTGCTGAATGTGTGTTGCACCCACAACAAAGGGACAGTTAAGGTTTCCCTGCCAGTATGATGAGCAAGGGAAGTGATGTTTTCTGGTCTGGACCTTTGGGTCACAAGTGTGGTCTGAATTTGGAATCCATATAAATCCATGTCCTTCCCCTTCACTTTGCATTTATTCACCTGCGCTCAAACACTGAAGGAGGGTGCATATCCAGCATATGTAGTTTACACACCTTCTGTCATGAAACAGTCAACACATGCTCCTCTCTGCAGACATCTAAGTACAGTTTATTGGAATGCTTCTCTAGATGACAAGGTATCAAAAAGACATTTTAATCAACAAGTTTATTGAATGTTTCATTTCTGTCAAAACAACGTATCCTGTGTATCAATGCTGATGCAAAATACGACATATGCAAGTTACGTTTATGCATAAGTATAATTTACACCTGCCTCACCAATTCATAACTCTTCATCCCTTATGTATGGGTGTACACGTTAGAGGTCACTCATGATGTCCACTAGTAAACATGTTTTCTTATCCTGACCTTAGCATGTGTAATTTGTACATCTTATACCTGCATGCATGAGTATGTCCAGGAAAGTTCTGGAATTTGGCTTTTTGTTTGGATTAGATTTTTCATTTTGCAAACAGATTATTTTCTTTTCTGTCTCCTCTCCTGAACTCTCTGTGATTGCCACATCGTTTGATGCAGTTTGTCTCACTGATTGCAGCACTTAGCTCTTAATCATGCAGGAATATCTTTCACATGGGATTTACCCAACAGCCCTAGTGCACATTCCTGGGATCATTCATGTCTAAATTAAGTTCAGAACTACATCCACATAGACAACACTGGAGACAGTAGTTTTCGATTACATATATCACATGTGTTTGCACCAGTTTGACTCTTTTTCAATTTGAAGTACTTCATGCTACTCTAGAGGCATAAGACAGAAAACAGTCCTTTGTAACCCAGACCCTTTGTTCATGGACAGTATTCCCTTGATGTAAAAAGAGACATGTTTATCAATTACAGACCTGCAGAAAGAACTGCTGCTCCTGGGGAGGCTCTAGATTTGGCAATATTGGGACAGGAGTCTGGCACGTGTCATACAAAATTTGAAGCCTTTTCTGTGAGCCCTGGAGCAGTCAGTGGTTACAGGGCAGTATAATGTGTGTGTCCTGGTGCAGTCAGTGCTTGCAGGGCAGTTTCTATGTCTGGATCCCGGTGCAGTCAGTTTCTTGTGAGGGTCATGGGGCAGGCAGTGGTTACAGGGCAGTAACCTGAGTGCCCCAGGGACAATCAGTGGTTATTGAACAGTTTCCTGTAGGTTACTAGGGCAGACAGTGGTTAAAGGGCAGTAACCTGTGTGCATCCTAGGGCAGTCATTGGTTACTCATCTGTTTCCTGTGTGGGTTCTGGAGCAGCCAGTGGCTACAAGGTTGTAACCTGTCCACATCCTGGGGCAGTCAGTGTTTACAGGGTAGTATCCAGTGTGGGCCCTGGGGCAGGCAGTGGTTACTGAGCAGTTCCCTGTGGGCTCCTTGGGCAGTCAGTGTGTACAGGGCAGTATCATGTGTGGGTCCTGGGACAGTCAGAGGATGTGGTGTCCCAGGACTATTACACTGTTGCACTGCACTTAAATATCCCGGCCACTCCCTTTAGGCGCTTGTCCCTCCATGTGTCCAGGGGAGGGACCCAAAGTCATACGCCTGGGGGTTAAGAGCTTTAGAAGCTTAGAATACAGTAGGACAAGATATCTCTCAACAAACCTACTGTCTGTTTAAAAAAAACGTAATATTTTATGTGACAAGACAAGAATAAAAGGGGATTCTCCAAGCTTATCAACACTAATCAATCCAAAGATGCGTGGTATTTAGTAAAGGGATTTCGGCGCCTCTTGGTGGAATAGCACAAAATATGGTATTTGAGAAGTATATTAACGGTGCTCAAAGGTGTGGAGAACCACTAAACTCCACAATCATAAAGCCTGAGCTTTATACAAAATATACTTCACTCCCAAGCACACGTTACATGTTATGAATGGTATTCCCAATTAAATAAAGAAAGATTGATTTTTCAAAAAACAAAGTGTAAACATTTTCTTTTTGTTCTTTCTTTTCAAGATTTTATTCTCGTGTTTTGTCACTAAAGGGCACGGTCCCGCGACTTCATCAAGGCTATATCTTTCAAAGTGTTGAGATTTGAAATGTGGTGATATTTCCAACCCACATAGGGGTTCCAAATTGTGTTGCGTTTCTCCAGAGATAAGTCAAGATCCAATTATCGTTTGCTATTCGAGTAGGATTCTTCAATGCACAGTACAGCACCTGAATACGTCCTGTCAGCTACCGAGTGCGATAGGAAGCTAATAGGACTAAATAATCATTCGTGAGAGGTGCTCAGACAGACGGACATGTGGGTGGACAGACATACAAACTAAAGAGTCATGTCTTCACTTTTATTTTTAAAATTCACTAGATGTGATACCTTCTGCAGCTGAAGTCAGAGGGAGTTTTCCAAAAATGCAGTAGTTTGGACTACTTATGTTTCTGAAGTGGAAGGGGATGTTGAAGTGTGGCGCTGGCCACTGAGATCACTCTGCCTCCTAATCTGGGTACCTGCTGAGGAGGGGTGACCAGAAGGGATTGACTCTCTGAGCCCTAGCACTTGAATCTGTCAGCCAGAAAATATGGGGTGTTTTATAAGATTATCCTATAAACTAGGAGTAGTGGACGAGGAAAACAGTTTATTGACATTGGTCAAAATCGTGTAGGATATGAAGACCACTTTCTACGGTGCAGGGAGTGAGAGCAGTGCTCTGAACTAGGATGTTTTGGAAAATACCAAATAGTGAATTTTATTTTAAAATAATTTGGTTACTTGGAGAAAAATTGATAGGTTTCAAGAACAATTTACACTCGTGTTTTAGAACACTGCAGTTTTTCAAGGACCCAGTTACCGCACTTCTCAAGTTTCCAAGAGGCACAATTGTTCACACTCAGCACACCAAGCTTTCACAGTGGCCTTTCTATACAGACTCTGTTTAGTCCACAATGGAGCTTAAGGGAAATCCTCTGGCAGAATCCATAATTTCAGAGTTCCAGACTAAAATGTAAAGTACCTTTATCATCAGTGGGCATGGGAAGAGTTGTCAGGGACAGTCTGACTCTTTAAGCTGCATGAAGTTGACTTTGAATTATGGGAATCTGACCCTGCGGCAGAATTCAGGAATAAATCCACTTCTCCTGTATCCTTAAAGTGAACTAGATATTAATATGAAATTATTCCCCAATGTCCGCCTGGAGTCGCACAGTAGCAAATGTTGCACTAGGAGAACCAAGGCATTTCATTTTTGAAGAGGACATGTGAGTTCTGCCTCAGCATACAACACAAAATATAAAATAGGCTTGGGAAACTGATCAACACATCTGGTGTTTCCCATTGTTTCAGTTAACAGTTGTAATTCCTCTCCCTCATGTGCATTGCAGTGTTTGGCAATGGCCCCTAGTATATTTTGCTATTATATAAAAAGTTATCAAAGTCTGTATTATGGATAGTGCCCTGAAGGTGTAACAGGCATTTACTCCCCCTATGTATATACCCGGGCACCATGGTAATACAGAAGCAGCCTCACACACGTGTGCAGTTCTCTTGTTACACTGATAGCGTTGGTACACATGTAGTGCCAGTACTATCTTGAGAGTGCATTCGCTCATTTGCATTGCTTTGCTCAATGCAAATGAAAGAATCACTATGTCTCTGCGCCCCTAACCCTATTACGGAAGCAAGAGTGTAGGAAACGAATATACCCTTAAGATGAGCACTGACGGTGCTCCGCATAGAGGTGGTGTACAATCAGTGCACCCCCTTGCCAGAGGGCAGCCTCTGAAGGGGGAAAAGGATTCGGGATCACACATACACCCCCCTGTTGCTGAGTTCAGTCACTGACTGCACCCGTCTGCAGGGGAAAATCTTTTCCAACTTCAATTTGCAGGTGTGTTGACGCCACTCTGAATTTCACTGAATGTGCTGTCTCAGAACAATAGCCGCCTTACTTGTAATTACATTCTAAGCACCTGCTAAAAGATGTACAGTAATGCAAACAGGAACAGTGCTCCGAGTCTTTGATAGCAGTCAGATGTCATTTCACATTGTTGTATAATTCTGCTGTCAGTTCATAATACAATCTTTTACAACACCATCAAAACACACACTTTGCCAATTCCATAATGTCCCAGTTGTCATACTGTGCCCCACTTCTTTATAATTTGAGCAGCCAACCACTGCATAGGCCATTGTGATTGCATGGCGGCCTAACAATACTTCCGTCGGGGGAGCATATCATTTATTAGGAGACACTTTTTTCATTCTGTTATACCATAGTAAGGCGGTTAATAATGCCCTTAAGCCCTGAAAACATTTCTGAGGAATTAGACTGTGGAGAGCAGCAGAAAAATATAGCAATCTGGGAAGCAGCAGGATCTTTGAAATAGCTAAGCCGCCCATAGGGGAAAGCAGCAGCCCAGTTCAGAATGGTAAAGAGGACCTGGCGCTGATCAATGCCTTTACGGAGTCGCCTGACCATGGGAGTGGAGTAACCGGGAGTGCCCTACATTGATAAGGAGGCAGTAACGTCATAAAAAATATTTGGGATTCATCCCAATTCACTTTCAAAACGGATCCAGCAAGAACATAAGATCAAGGGTGTGCACCTGCCTCGCATGCCCGGTCTATTAATATAAAGAGCCTATGTAGGTTCAGGAAGGTATTCTTACCAGGTACAACCCCATTTGGTCATGTTTGTACTACCAATATGAGTCAGTTGGCTAGTTCATTCCCAAGTATCTTATAATATCAATTCAGAAGATACAGGGGTCAATAGGTCCCTAGGGGTAATGGTCCCTGTCTGGCTTGGGCAATACTACCAACACCACTTACTTGAGAGAATAGGGCAACTCTCATTTTACATAAGCCTCTGTATACGTTTTGAGCAGGTGTCGTATCAGTTGGGCTCTATAAGTGGAATAAAACTTCAGAGGCCAGCCTTCTGCTTCCTGGGTCCTACTCTGTCCCATATGCTTTCTTGCATCAGAAATCTCAGTTTCAGTTAATTAGGATTCCAATTCCACCAGTTGTGTGGGTTGAATGCAGGGGAGAGTCACTTATTCTAGAAAGGACTGTACTGCACGTAGGTCCTCCCCTTGTGGAGCTTTATACAAGGAGGCCTAATACGAGTAAAAAGTGGTGTTGATGTCATCTGGGGCATTGATAATATGCCCCGTACCATCTCTAATAGCCATGATTGGATTCCTGGGTGAATTGGAACAAAGCAGCCACGCCAGTAGCTAACCAACCTTGTAGCCCTGGGCATTTCTTCCAGCCAAGTGTGCCCTGTAATCTAGGGCTCACCGCTTTTCTAGAGTGGTTTAATATGCTAGTCTGGCCTGAGCTAGTAGAGCCCTCGTTTTCCTGAAAATAGGAGGTTAAATCATCTGAGAGAGTAGACCAGAGTGGGGTGTCACAAAGTGCCTCCAAAGGTAGACACCATGTTGGCATTATGTAACCCTGGGCGTAGTGGGGCTTCGCGGAGCTACGTGAAGTGGGCGAGAAACTACGCCCACCTCCGCACTCCGCGTAGCCCTACTACGCACCACAGGCCTCCCTCCCTCCCTCCCTAAATACTTTAAATTACTTTAAATTACATCTGTCTCCTCGGCACCCTCTCTTCGTCGCTTCTGTCTTGGGTAATAATGCGCATGCGCGGGCGGCCGCGCATGCGCATTTCTCGTGAGAAATGCGCATGCGCGGCCGCCCGCGCATGCGCAATATCACCCAAGACGGAAGCGACAAAGAGAGCGAGCCCCGGGGACGCAGCGGGCAGCGGCGGGCAAGGTAAGTGCCTTTTAATTCATTTACAGATGTAATTTAAAGTATTTAGGGAGGGCGGTAGGGAGGCGGGTGGCGGCCAGCTACGCTCCGTCTGCGGAGCCTGCGTAGTGCCGGATTCTACGCCTGCTACGCAAAATGCGTAGAAGCCGGCACTACACACACTCCGTGCACGGAGCGTAGCCGCCTGCCCACCCTTAGCATTATGGGCTTGCTTCTCCCCAGGTCAACTGCAGTTATAAAAGGCAATTATGTGAGCAAGTACGTCCAATGTATTTACCCATGCCACCCTGCGAAGGGCATCCTGTGAGCAAGAAATTATGTCAATCATAGATTCTTGACCTGAGTATTAGTAGTCCATATCTATAAATGTTGTGAGAGAGATATCGATTGTGCTACTGACATTCGGGGGCAGGAGAGGTTGTTGTTTAGGTCTGGGGTACAGTTAAAGTCCCCTTCCAAATAAGTCAATGCTAATGCGTTACACAGCAGCGTTAGGGCCAAGGATTGCAGAAAGGGAGCTTGAGTAGCATTAGGTGCATATAAAGTGATATTAGTGAATGTGGGAGATTATACATTAAGCCTTTTAGCATGACTTAACAGCCCTCTGGGTCAATTTGAATATTCTAAACTTCTAGGGTCACCCAAGGAGCCACCCACATCAATGCTCCCTTGGCATAACTGGAGTATGTGGTTTCTATCAACATCCCCCTCCAACCTGCACATAGATACCAGTGTTGATGACATAGGAATGTCACCTGAAGGAGTGCCCTCCTGCACATGCGCACTTTTTTGACTAATCCAATATGGCGACCGAAAACGGCTGAACTAGTCCTTTGTCTATGTTTAAATGACCGGCATGACAGCAATTAACACACTCTTAAATACAGCCGGTCAAGTTAGAGAAACCTTGCGCAGTGACGGCTGAGACCCTACGCTTTCGGGAACCTTCGAGAATTATACAGGTACCTACCCGCTGCAAGCATCGATAATCGTTACACCCAGACAGACTCGTTATGCCTGGTGTTAATTCCCCTTCCTACCTTTAACTTACAGATTGTTCCTCGCCTAACTAATTCAAGAGGCTACTTCGGTACACGCTGATTTTTCCCGCGTTTAGCGAACCGTTGGGATATAAACAGGTACATTTTCTTGGCTCACGCAATAAATACCTGATAGATCTTCACATACTAGAGCCCTAATATTTTGCCTACAATTAATTTACAGACTCCCAAGGAATCAAGCACGGAGTTAAACCAGCTAGATGCCGCTTTGACTATTTCTATTTGAACAGGTAAATGGTCCAAGTTGGCATGTAACAAACTAGTTATACAGTCCCAATCTTGACAAGCGCTTCTAATTAAAAATCCCCCCTTCTAAATCCAATAGATCTTCAATTTACAAAGACGTCAAACCATCCCTTACCTTGAGAAGTGGAACATTCTAAATTCAACATAATTCGTTTTCTGTTTGTTGCCCCAGAGGCAACTGAGGTAATATAATCTCCGTTTGTTGTGGGCAATCAGCTCAGATAATCCTCAATATTGTAGATTACAACCTTTGTTTATCTATATCTACAGATAAATATCTCTTTGGATTGATTGCACTATAACCTCTCAACATAAGAAAAGAGTCTTGTCGCTTTAAGGTAAAAACAACCAAAATAGGTTTTTTGACCAACTGGATCCAATAGAGTTAAACTAGTGATAATACATATAGAGCAGGCTAAACATTAGAAAAGCATCATCCTATTAAGTATACTGGTTTCTAAAGAATTTTTAGCATAAAATGCTCAAAAATCAATGTACTAACATCAAAAATGCTCAAAAATCAATGTACTAATATCAATTGTGGCATGTATATTAAATGTACAGGATTATATGTGTTGTAATATTTTGTGTATATGTTGTTGTCTTTAAGCTTTTAGTCCTGTTAGGATAGTCTATTAGGTGCATGCATGTGTATAAAGCGAATCAAAATGTCAAATTTAATTTGTATATCATAGTGAAATCGTTTTATTCTATTTTTAATAGGGAGCTACAATATTAATTTACCCTTGTCCTGATGATGGTCTTAACGAGTCACCCATAAAGACCGAAACGTCGACCCCCAACCTTATCCAAAGAAAAATTATCTACATCTGTTTGGATAGGTGTTCTACAGGCATTACAGTGATTTTGATTTATCTCTGATTTTCTTCCTGTATTCCTGTTTTACATATTACCTCTGTATTGTAATTTCCCTTGATGACCAAAAATTTTGATAAAATCTATTTTTTTGCTTATACACATGCTTAATAGTCTTTGTTTGAAATTGTATTACTCTATTTGTTTTGTTTTGTCTTGTCCAGTTAGTCCTGATTTCACACTTGCATACTGAATTGTCAACGAATTAATTTCATCCAGGCTAATTGAGTTACCTGACACAATAGCTACAAATTACCAACTTAGGTCCATTAACAAACTCCTTTGGAGGCAACTTTACCCATTCATACTCCTGCACATGCAGCAGGTCAAACATTCCACTAATATATAAGAAACATTCACACTTTGAATACAATAGAAATATCAGCAAAAATGCTAAAATCCCATTCCAATGCCAGTACAGCTACGGGTGGCCAACCATTGGCACTATAATGCAATAGTAACAACCTAAATAACAGTCTTTACCAGAGGTACTTTATAAATGTTTCTCCATGTCTTCCACCACACAAGCCCTTTCCTTGGCTGCCTCCCCTTTAATGGGAACCCATGGTAGATATATGTTACGTGGCTTGCATTGTCACTTTGTTTGCCTTGAAGTAGGGTGGTCTGCTTTACCCCTAGATGAGGGTGCTAGACCCATGCGATCTAGACAGGAACAGGCATCCTCTGGTGTTGCACAAAAAGAAGTGGTACCTTCATGTAATATCTGAAGTGTAAGAGGGAACTGCAAAGCATAGTTGATGCTGTGATCATAGAGGCATTTATTTACTTTCATGAAAGAAGACATGCATGAAGACTCAGCTTCCAAGGTATGGAGTTCTGGACTTTTTGGTTCCGTCCAGAGGTGTCAGGGAACAACACCCGAAGACCCCGGAGTTCCACCTGCCTTGGTGCACAAATGAACAGAAACACGGGCTTCTCGATGGTGGCGTCAAAGACCAAAGGTTTATTACTGCAGGGACACAGAAGTCACAGATACTACACACGGGCAGAATCTAGGAGCCTGTTCGATTTGTACAAAGAGGGTTGCTCCTTATATACTGAATTTTAAGCTGGGGGCAAATTCTTTACATGTAATACATTCCCAAAACCTTTGTGTCTAAAACAATAAATATTTGGCGTTACACAGGAACCGTCGATAATATCTGATGCCAAACATTACGAAGAGGGGTTCCCACTAGTTCATCACAATCCCTTGTCAATATTGCATTCAAGAGCCGGACCGCCTCATCGTAAATTTCTTTACCTCCCCCTAATAAAGATTCAGAAAGAAAAGGAACGGAGCCAGGTGTGGAAGATAGAAAAGTGGGATAAGGGATGTTTGTGGGTTGTAAATGGGCAAGGCTACAGGCTTCGGCCGCCTAATCATGATCGGGACAATGGACACGAGAACCAGTTCGGTAGGGCTGGCCTCGGGCAGAGGAGGCAGCCTTTGTTGAGTCATGCAGCTACAGCGTGTTCTGTTCCAAGGTGCACGTGTCACTTGAAGAGGTGAATCTCCGGCTAAGGCTACGTGTCCTTAATTGAAATGAAGTGATCAGAGGTTATTGCTTATGTGTGGGCAAGAAACACAAAATGGCTGCCATGATCTAAGATGGATGCCATGGGTAGATCAGAAATGTGTTGGTTACAAGAGTGCTCTTGCTCGTAGCATAGCGAAAACACCAGGATATGCTAAATGGATCATTTGCGGTTCGCTGATACCAATATTATGTATTTCCGACAATATTGAAAACACGGGTTCAAATCGTCACGGAACCTCAGACCCTCCTTTTGCCCTTACATAGGCAATTACTCAGTCTATGTCAGAGTCTAATTCTATGCTCATCAGGTCAGTGACATGCTGTTGTATCATCATCCTTTCTCGCGCCTTTTCTCCAAACGCAGGTGGTTTCCTAAAACAGGTTGCAGCACAAAGGCTACACAGAGCTGGACCACACTGGATAATCAGGCAGCATGAGAAGAGGAATACTAAGATGACACCAATGACCATTAGAACCTTCCATCCCCACGCTGAGATCAGAGTCGGAAACCTTGTGTAGCTTAGAGATCGCCTCATAGACTGTTGGAGCATTATTAGGAATAAAGACACAGCAGCTCGATTGGATCATTCTGCATACCCCACCTCGATCTGCAAGTATAACGTCTAGAACCATGCGGTTCTGCAACGTCATGAGTCTATCCGCCTGAAGCTCAGCTGTCAAATTGCTAAGGGCACCAGCAGTTTCGGTAATAGTAGATTCAACTACCCGTGTTAGCTGACGTATGTTTCTACTATTGGCCATAGGCCCCCAGAATGGAAGGAAGCCTTTGAAGAAGTCTCCAGCTTCCTGACCAGCAGTATCTTCCTTGCTGAAGACACCTCTCGCTACTCTGGTCCTGTGGTAGTCAGATGAAGCAGTGTATGTTGGAGGCAATAATCAAGCAATATAACATGACCCTGAAAAGTCGGCAGGCAACCATGTATAAGCTCTGTCTCGACAGATGAAGTAGGTACCCCTAGCAGTAAGAAAAGCAGGGGAAGAGTTAGCCGGAAACACGTAAGTCTCTACGCACTCACTCCTCCCTAGCTGAGCTCTCGGATTTCTCCCATTACCTTGCAAACAGACCTGACCTCGGTGAGGTACGACCCAGATTGGAGTTGATCTTTTACGCTTGCTTTCTCCCAAACTAAGGCGATACTCTGAAGAATTCCAACTTAAATATACTCGCAATTCGTCTCTAGGGTAAGATGGAGTATTATTGACGTCCTTGATCATGTCAATAATTCCCTGGACTAAAGCTTTGTTGGCCGAGTTATATTTAGTGGAACGTGGTGGACGTGGAGGATAGGTTTCAAGGGCATAAGCAAAGATGGTTTGAAGGGCCTGAAATGATCCATTGTAGCTGAAAGGCAGAACCAAATAGGGAATGCCTTTGTCCATAGTGTGGGGTATCAAGCCACACACCCAGCAGTCTTTAGTGTTAACTACCAGTTGGTGTTGGTGCAAGAGCTGTACAAAAGTGTTATTAATGAATTCTGAGCGTCGAGCTTGCTCGTGTTCAGGAAACGAGTGAAAAGAGTGTATAGAAGAAACAGTAGAAGTAGCAGGATCAAGGGGAGGTACTGTGGTTACTGGCATAAAAATCAAACCCATACCAAAGACGATTCCACCCACCAACGTTATAAAAACAATCAAAAATGTAATGGCACATTGTATTAAAAAGCATTTGCTGTGAAGAATTCTATAAAGTCTGTTTCTGCGAACATAAATCACATTTTCTCGTTGCAGCGCAGGAAGCTCCATCTTCTACAATCCGCTCGCGACCACTGATGATGTGTACGTAGATGAAAATGCCTCTATCAGCCCTGGGAGTTCCCAGAACCAACAGAAAGATCGACCTTGTGTCAGACCCCCGCAGATTCAACTAGGCACACAGCCACGACCCTACGGCTACCCAGACGGCAAGGCAATTTTAAAACAATAAAACAATAGCAAACTTCCTGGCTGAAGGCAAAAAGTTCAAAATTTCAAAATATCACAATGGGCAGTTGCCGGCTTTATTTGTCCATACTACGAGGTCGTAAATTGTATCTTTGCTTTGCAGGAACTGTTTGATCAGCAAATAGCATATCACTAGTAGTTGTTGCAGTGTTCAAATTCGCAGATGACAGAGTTTTTTCTGATGCAGAGGACAAATGTTCAGATTTCAAAGGAGTCTTTTCAGGAGGAGAGTCAGATTTCGGAGTGTCGGTAATCAATTCGGCATCGCTGAAAGGGATGAACTTTGGCGTTTTTTCAAATTCGGAGGCACCAATTCCCTTCTTCACCCAGTCGTCGTAAGGAAGTGGCAAAGGCACACGTTTGACATGAGACTCATGCACCCAATGCTTGCGACCAGCTACACGAACTGCTGTTCTCGTTGCAAGCAGGACCTGGAAGGGGCCGACGTATCTGGGCTGAAGGTTCTTCGTCATCGCGAAGTTTCTGATCACGACTTGATCGCCGGGTTTCAGCTGATGCCCTGGACTCTCCGGAGGCTTTGGCAATGCATCGAAAACCTGTTGGTGAATAAGACTCAATTTAGCAGTCAAGTCGTAAAGGTAGTCGATCAACATAGGATATTCTAGAGAACAAAACTCCTTTGGCCTAGGCACACCCCACACATTTGCCGGGCGGCCAAAGACAATCTGGTAGGGGCTAAGCCCTACTCTAGAATGTACAGTTGCTCTCGTTGATAACAAAGCCAAGGGAAGTGCGTCTGGCCAGGACAAACCTGTGGATGCTTGAATTTTGGCTAGTTTTAGTTTGAGGGTGCCATTGTAACCCTCAACTAAACCAGCAGACTGGGGATGGTTCGCACTATGAAACTTCTGTTTTATGCCCAGACCGGCACACACACTCTGCATAACTTTCCCTATGAACTCACTTCCGTTATCTGACCATACAATCCGTGGCATTCCGAACCTAGGGAAATATTCTTTGAGAAGAATTTTGGCAGTTGATAGGGCAGTATTGTCCTTTAGTGGGTATGCTTCGATCCATCTGGAAAAAGCACAGACTACCACCAGGACGTATTTCAAATTATTACACCGATCCATGTGAATGAAGTCTAACTGAATCACTTCAAAGGGGCAGGAAGGTGGAGCGAAGTGACCAGTAGGAGTTGGAGTTCCCTTGCCTGGATTATGCATCAGGCATACCATACAATTTTTCACCACTCTCTCTGCACATTTACTGATCCCATCATTCTTCCAGACTGGAGCCAACATCTTACAGATTCCCTTAGAACTTATATGCGCTACTCCATGCGCCATCGTCACCACTGCAAGCACATACGCATCAGGCAACATCCAACGCTGTTGTTCTGACAAATCAATCCAACACCCACTCGAATCCAACTTGCCCGTACTTTCTCTCCATGCACGTTTTTCCTCCTCAGTTGCCTCTTTCTGAATCTCTTTCACACTTTCCATTGTATCCTCACACATTCCAGACTCAGCAATCCACCTTGCAGACGTAGCAACATACATTCTACTCATCATATCTCTAGCTGTCTGTTTAGCAGTTTCATCAGCAAAAGCATTCCCACGACCAACATCATCCGTGATTGCTTTATGAGCACTGCACTTTACAATCGCAACTTCAGTCGGCAAGGTTAGAGATTCCAACAAGTCGTTAACTAGCTGACCATTTTGAATCTTAGTCCCATGGGACGTAATGAAACCTCTTTCTTTCCACAAACGGCCAAAACTATGGGCCACGCCAAATGCGTACTGACTATCTGTAAACACATTCACTCTCTTTCCCTTAGCTAAAACACACGCTCTTGTTAGAGCTATTAATTCTGCAGCTTGGGCAGAATTCTGACTCACTCTTGCAGTCTCCACAATCGTTCTTAGAGTCGTTACCGCATAGGCAGCAGTCACATCACCATTCTCCAATTTAAAATATGATCCATCCACATACAGCGTGCCATCTGGATCTGACAATGGAGTGTCCTTTAAATCAATACGTCCTTTTGTCTCTTCCTCCGTTCTAAAACAACAATCATGGGGCTCGGAATCACTCGACTCTTGATTAGCCGGCAACAACGTTGCTGGATTCAATACATTGCATCTTTTGATCTGAATATGACTCGCTAGTAATGTCAGCTCGTAACCAGATAATCTCGCACTGGTAAGGTGTTGTGTCTTAGTTCGATTCATGAGTGTATCCACAGCATGAGGAACCATGACCACTAGCATGTTGTTCATCACCAAACCAGCAGATTGTCGAATGGAAGCCGCAGCTGCCGCTGTAGCTCTCAAACAACTAGGTAACGCTCTAGCTACCGGATCTAATGTTGATGAAAAATACGCACAAGGGCGTTGTTTATCACCAAATGTCTGTGTCAGAACACTCAACGCGCAACCTTCTCTCTCGTGAACGTAGAGCGTGAATGGCTTGCTGTAATCAGGTGTACCTAATACAGGAGCTGAACACAGTGCATTTCGTAACTCAGAAAAGCTCTCCTGACATTCATCAGACCATGGCACTGGACTCGGAACATTTTTCCCAGTCAAAGCTACCAACGGTTTTGCTAAAAGAGAAAAATTTGGGATCCACTGCCTACAGTAAGAGGTAATACCTAAAAAGGCACGCACTTCTCTCTGCGTGCGAGGAACACTCATCTGCATAATTGCTTTTATTCTTTCTGGGGTCAACTTCCTTCCCTCCTTTGACAAGAGATGACCTAGGTAGGTCACTTCTTGGCAGCAGTATTGCATTTTCGAAGGTGACACCTTATGATTCAAATTAGACAAATGATGCAATAACGAAATCGTAGCTTCTTTGCAAGTTTCCTTATCATCAGCAGCCACTAGAAGATCGTCTACATACTGTACTAGAGCAGAGCCCGGAGGAAGGACAAAGGAATCTAACTGACTTTTTAATGCTTGACTGTAAATAGATGGGCTCTCACAATAGCCTTGTGGAGCGCGTTTAAATCTGAAACTTCTACCTCCTAGACAGAAGCCGAAAATATCCCTGCTTTCTTCGGCTATCGGAATGCTGAAAAAGGCATTCTTCAAGTCGATGACTGAAAACCAAGTAGCTGTAGCAGGAATCAATGTTAACAAGGCAGTAATGTCTGGAACTACAGGAAACTGCGGAACTACAATCTTATTAACTTCTCTGAGGTCGATGACAAACCTGTACACTGGAGGCTTTGTAGGATCAGTTCGTTTCAAAATCGGTAATACAGGACTGTTACAGACATTTCCTCTCGTTTCTTCAACCACACCTTTCTTAATCAAATCTTGTACAATCAATAGAAGTGCACGCTCACCTTCACTAGATATTTTATATTGAGGAATTTGTGGAAATTTTACATTTGCTTTCAAAGTGACTATATATGGTGGTATTTCTAAAAGGCCTACATCATTAGGACCAGTCGCCCAAAGAGTATCAGGGAGTGAACGCAGCTCTGGCGGGAGTGCATCCATTGACAAGTACATCGGAGAGGTGATTCTTTTACCCAATGTAAGCTGTACTCCTTCCGGAGAACAGTACAATGTCGCATATAGTCGTTTTAACAAGTCTAAACCAAGCAGATTTTTATTACAACCCGTCGTCAAAATCAGGGGTGCTTTCAATTGACACGGTCCAACAGAAATAGACAAAGGACCAGATATGGGGTTGTAAACAGGGGCGCCTGAAAAACCTACAGAAACATTTGTTGAGCCGGACAAAGGTGCGCCAGGGAGTTTCGCATGAATGATAGAACTTTTTGCTGCACCAGTATCCAACAGAAACGGTTCGACTACACCTGATGTTGCTACTGCGACATAAGGCCCACTCTGATCCACTGGAACTGATACTACTCCCTCTCTCTGTCCATGGCTGTCCTAGTACCCATTTTGCTGAAATCCCTCATCCACTTCACAATAGTCTTCAACAAGATACTGTTGAGATCTATTTTGCTGGGCAGACTGTCCATTTCGCTGATCAAAGTGATTGGAAGGACGATCATTTGTCTGTGGAGGCAGAGCACCTCGCCCTCGACCTCTAGAATTTTGCACAAAACCACCACGACCTCTTTGAGCTGCAGCTGCGTTATTTTGCGCTAAGATCGGACACTCATTCTTGTAGTGACCCTCTTTCTTACAGTACGCACACTGATTCCACTGATATTGAGGCCTCGGTGAACTATAGTCTGTTCTTTGATACGAACTCTGTTGCGTATTAATCTGATTCGTGCGAGGCGGATACGCCTGTTGCAAGAGAACTTTAGTCTTTAAATCTTTCGTTTTCTTATCTGATTTTTCTTTTTCCTCTTTATCCCTATTTTCATAATACTGTGCAGTTGCAAGTATTTGCGCAGTTGTAGAGACAGCCCACGCACTCTCGGAATCTTTTAATTTGTTGCATAGCTCAGGTAACAAATTATGCACAAACTTATCCACAAACAGTCTCTGTCCTCCTTCTGTGCTCATATCCTGACCACTATGATCTACAAAAGTCTCTTCGAACCTCGTGAAAAAGTCGGAGACACTTTCGTCTTTCTTTTGCCTGCATGCGGACAACTTGTCCCAATTAACACGCAATGCGGGCATCAGAGTCTTCATTAAGTCAATTATTCTACCTGGAAGATTAGCAATTAGAGGTTCGGGTTTTGCACCACCTACTTGCTGACCATCCGCTGCAATGATAGCTGCCCAATCACCACCTAGGGCAACTGGATGATTCTCTTTACGAATTTTAGCCCAAATTGGTTGCGGAACTACATTACCAAATAACATATCAATGTCCGCTAAGTTCATTATACAAGCTTCAACTGTCTGTGTTAATTCCTTATAGTATCCGGCAGGATTCTTACGCAGGTCTGGCAAGGCCTGTTTCACTGCTAGCACTTCAGCTCGTTTCCATGGAATGTGTATCCACACTCTTTGGAATTGCGCCGGAGCGGCTACAATACCATTGACATTATCAGCTTGTACAGCATCGCGCCAAATTGGAGGAACCTCCCTCATTGGATATTGGCGACTTAGCTTCGTCTTACTTTTCTCTAAATCTCTTGGTGAACGAAGTGATGGGTCATTTCTATAACTTAATATCAGTTCCATCGCTTCTTCTATATTTTCACCTACTATCATTCCTGCAGCAAACTCTTTCTGAACCTTAATTAAGTCTTCTAGATTCGATTCAACATCATCTTCTTCTATTTCCTCACGTAACAGCGAGCACATCTCATCAAAGACATACCGTTGCGTTGGTTCTTTCCACTGCATAAATGTATCTAGCACGTCTCTCGTACTGTATCTCCTACTCTTCGAAATCCATCTGAGAGCCGTGGAATCTAATATTCCCCGTTCCTCAGTACTCGGAAGCTGACTACGTCTTTGAACAGAGTCAGAAGTAGGAGTCTTGATTAAAGTTTTATAGAAAGGAGACAGAATGTTAGAAACAGAATCAGTGATTCTTCGACGAACAGAAAGTGGAGTCAACATACTAGCAGACGCAGAGAACACAGTAGAGGTAGGAACAGATAGCGGGACAGTAAGAGTGTCGAGGAAAATAGTTTGTGGAACAGTAGATGTAAGCGACACAGATACAGGTATAGAAGTCGGCAATCCAGGAGGAGGAGGAGCCGTAGGAACATTCACATTGACTACAGGAGGTACAGGAGCTTGATTCTGAGGGGTAGGAGCAGGAATACCAAGTTGTCCAGCAACCGGCAATTGAACATTCGGTAAAGGTGGAGCCGTAGCACCTTGTGCATACGGTGGAGGTGACCTTAACAAATATGACAACAAAGGATCGTTTTCGGGGTCCTCCAGTATATTAGCTGTTTTTGATGGCAAGGCAGGATAGCACTTGTCGATCGCTAAATTATGCTCTCTAATGGCTACCTCTATGGCCTTTTCAGACTCGTTAACTTGCAGCTGCTTAGCCGCTTGTTCTAGAGTCAACTCTTCTTGCTCTTTCTGTTCCTTCTTTAATCTTTTCATTTCTCTTTGTTTAGATTCTTTTCGCCAGTAACGGAAAGAATCAAACATTGCCGGCCGGGCTTTCTTCCTAAACAATTTCGCTTCTAAATTGTCAAGAATTTCGGGTTCAAAACTACCATGCAGTGGCCAACTAAGGACACCATCGTTTTTCGTATAGCGGACCCACACCTCATTATAAGATATAGGACCCACACCATGTTTACAGTACAAATCATATAGGGGAGTCCCAATCGGAGGAACCAGACATGAGTCCTCCAATCGTGAATCACTGTTGCAACCAAAGCAAGACAACATACAATTTCTCCGACTTACCATTTTGCAATCCGGAACACAAAACAAACAAAACACGAAACAGATATGTGCACATGAACCAAGAACTTTAGGCCTACCAAAAGCGAACTGATGTATCGATACCCAAACTAAACCAAATAGATTATCGCAACCAGAACAACCAGTGATAATCTTACGAAACCAAACCAAACCAAGAACCAAAAAGGATTTTTAACAACCCTTACGAAGTAACCAACTAGCAACCACTAAATACTTAACTGAGGCACTGAAGACGTCACCAAGGAGAAACCCGTCACGTTTCGCCGTACTAAGGACTGCACCTCGGGTCCAAGACAGGGCGACGGTCAAGGCAACGGCCCACTGCAGCCGTCCTGAACGGGAACCCTCGTGGAAGAGAACTTCGGGCCACTTTTGCGTTATGCCGGGATCGATGAAGTGGGGCGCCTCCCTCAGGAATCTTCACACGAAGCTTCTCGAACTCTTCAGGCTTTTGGACCGGTACCGAATGACGTCGCCCCACGTTGGGCGCCAATTGGAGTTCTGGACTTTTTGGTTCCGTCCAGAGGTGTCAGGGAACAACACCCGAAGACCCCGGAGTTCCACCTGCCTTGGTGCACAAATGAACAGAAACACGGGCTTCTCGATGGTGGCGTCAAAGACCAAAGGTTTATTACTGCAGGGACACAGAAGTCACAGATACTACACACGGGCAGAATCTAGGAGCCTGTTCGATTTGTACAAAGAGGGTTGCTCCTTATATACTGAATTTTAAGCTGGGGGCAAATTCTTTACATGTAATACATTCCCAAAACCTTTGTGTCTAAAACAATAAATATTTGGCGTTACACAGGAACCGTCGATAATATCTGATGCCAAACATTACGAAGAGGGGTTCCCACTAGTTCATCACAATCCCTTGTCAATATTGCATTCAAGAGCCGGACCGCCTCATCGTAAATTTCGTTACCTCCCCCTAATAAAGATTCAGAAAGAAAAGGAACGGAGCCAGGTGTGGAAGATAGAAAAGTGGGATAAGGGATGTTTGTGGGTTGTAAATGGGCAAGGCTACCGGCTTCGGCCGCCTAATCATGATCGGGACAATGGACACGAGAACCAGTTCAGTAGGGCTGGCCTCGGGCAGAGGAGGCAGCCTTTGTTGAGTCATGCAGCTACAGCGTGTTCTGTTCCAAGGTGCACGTGTCACTTGAAGAGGTGAATCTCCGGCTAAGGCTACGTGTCCTTAATTGAAATGAAGTGATCAGAGGTTATTGCTTATGTGAGGGCAAGAAACACAAAATGGCTGCCATGATCTAAGATGGATGCCATGGGTAGATCAGAAATGTGTTGGTTACAAGAGTGCTCTTGCTCGTAGCATAGCGAAAACACCAGGATATGCTAAATGGATCATTTGCGGTTCGCTGATACCAATATTATGTATTTCCGACAATATTGAAAACACGGGTTCAAATCGTCACGGAACCTCAGGTAAATCCAAGATAAATGTGCACTTGAATGTACTCGATATGCCAGGGACTCTTGGCTCTCACCACCTGTAGAATATGGTCTCCATCCCTTCAAAAGGCAGGTGGCCAACAGGTTCGAAGGGGCACCCAGACGGGGAGGTCTCTCAGTGACTCTGTTGGTCCTTTTGACAGAAAAAAAGTTGATTGCTTGCCATTAAGGATGGTGTTCTTGAACCTAGACCTCAGGATAAAGCTCCATATTTGGGCCCTCTGCCTGTTCCGGGAGACCCATGATCCATACATTATTACTTCTTGATTTATCCCCTTGGTCCTCAAATCTACCACATAGATACTCTATCTCATACTGCAGTCATAAGAGAGCCTGCAAGGCTCTCTTATGACTGCAGTGGTTACCCTAGCTCTTCTGACTGTAGGCATCCCACCATTCTATTCTGATTAAAGACCCTATGATAGGGTGTTACGAAGCATTTTAGAATCAGGCGTAATTAACCGATTCCTGCCATTTTTAGCTTTAATTCACATTGACCTTATATAGGCATAGAAATCATACCCATATTTAGACATAACCCATCCAGTCCACATACAGGCATGGCTATTTCCACTAGTTCCAAAAAGCCAATTTCTTGAAAAACTCACCTTCAGCAGTCAGGGACATCCCCTTACTTTAATATTGATTTGTCCTAGAAATCATGGCGTTTTCAAAGAACTACCATTCCCTTGGGGTTCTTTGGTGACGTTATTATGCCCGACTTTACGTCAAATAAGGCACCTTCAAGGTATAAATATGCCTACACTTGCCCTAGCAAACACACGGTGGCTCAGAGCAGCTCGACTATCTACTTGCCCGACGCAACTCGCTACATCAAATGCCGAAGGAAGCCGACCCTCCAGCTGATGCACTGACAGAGAAGCTGTTAGTGAAGTAGTGTGGCTCACTGGTTAGAGGCGGCAGACCCGAGAGCAGAGGACGGCCCGGGACCAGGGTTCGATTCCCGGCGCGGCAGATTTCTGGACCAGGGTCAGCGGACTCGATAATTCTCTCGCCTCGGTGCCCACTCTGATCAGCGATCACACTCGGCAACTCTGGGCATTAGCTTGCCTCATCTTCACTAACGGCCCCCCAGACCGCCGGGAATGCCTGGTCTCACCCTGGAGATACCCATTAAGGGACCATCTCTCAGGGAAGCCAGGAAGGGTTTCGCAGCGGTCGAAGCGCCAGGACGCCTACGGGTAGCAGTGCGCTATATAAATGCCTACACATTCTCTCACTGAGAATCCAGCTCCAGTGTTTCCAAGCTCACCTCGTGGAGTGTTGGGAAATAGAGTCCCGAGACAGAGATACCAGACCTCCTTCATTCTAAAACCAAGGTACGGAGCTGATTAGACCCTAAGAGAAATATTGGTTTGAATCTTGGCAAAACAGACTAAACCTATGCTAAACCACATTTACTTCTTCCCGCGCACTAGACTTAGGTTAGGTACATTGAGGTAGGCGTATTTTAGAAACACCAGTTGAGTACTTTTAGCCTATGTTATTTATGTATGTATTTATCTATGGTCTAGGAACCATACAATGCTTTTACAGTATTATTGTATAATACTATTCTTACTGCACCCATTATACTTCGCAACCAGTATTACGATTGTATCAATTCACTTTACTTGCATGAGAAAGAAGACTGTTCAATAAACCCTTTTATTGGAAACGCCTGTCTCTCTATTTCTCTGCCCCTCTGATTAAACGAAGCATGCACGATTAAATGAGTAAAATATCTATCTATTGTTTCCACGACTCTGAAGATCAGTTTCATTCTTGAGGAAAAAATTGTTGTCATGTTTATGCGGTTGCCAGAAACTAATCCCTTCTTGTGAATTCAAGAAAGTTTCTAGTGACCTCTGAGCTAGCTGGCACTCACAATTAAGTCTAATATATTCGATCGAGACCTAGTCGACCTAAGTCCTAGGTCAAATCTATAGGATATATTATTCTAATGTGCAGAGCCTAGTGGGAATTTAGGAACTACACTACATTGTGGTAGCAAGCCTCAGCCAGGCCTACTATTGCAAGGGATTCACTCTTCTCTGCATAGAGTCCTTACACCAATAATAAGAAGTTGGCACAGAAACTGGAATAGAAAAGACAGAGTTTATTAAACCTCCTGAGGTGGAACTACATTCACACAACACCCTTCAGTAGAGTATGAGGTAGCACACTGACTGGAAGGAGCTTGGTCCTTTTATACCCACACAGGGGCTGAAATGAAGGCGGTACAAGGCACAGAGTGTTAGTTTCAAATACATATAAGGTCATACAGAGAGTGTGCTAGCAACAAGTTGAAAGGGCTGACAGTTAGCTAATTCTGGTGGACACATCTTGACAGTTACAAGTTGGAGACTAAGCATGTGCAAAGCAGAAGAGGATAAATATATCTTGTCTCTAGGCAGATTTCAAGAGCAGTTAACAGGAAGGTAGGACAGAGCACATGGCAAACAATATGGCCGACATAAATACAAAATGGATTCCGTAAAACGGACAAGATAAACTCTAAATACTAGATGTCTTCTGCTAATGCTTAACCTAATCATTGCTAAATTGCTACAGACGACCCTTTCAGCATTTGCTGAAGACATTCGTCTATCTGGGGTAATCTAAATGTGCATCCTGAATATTATTGCTCATCATTTCAGTAACTTCACTATTTAACATTTGTTGTTCTTTTGCAATATTTCTTTTGGCCGGTGTACAAGCAGTGAGGCACATGGGACAAATCATGGGACCACATTGTATATAAGTACAGCATGTAAATAGTATCACCAGTAGTATACATAGAATAGTCAGTAGCTTCCAGAAGCAAGTAAAAAAAGTGTCCACATACAGTTTGAAAATGTCCATGCACCAGTCTCTGGGTGAATGTCTGTAGTAATCTTATGCAGCTTAGAGATTGCGTCATAAACTGAAGGTTAGTGGTCAGGTATGAAGACGCAGCAACTGCTACCGATGATGTGGCATGCACTACCTCGATTAGCCAAAATCACGTCGTGCACCATCCCATTTTGGAGTGCTACAATTCTTGCAATTTGCAGTTCTTCTGTAATGTTCCCAAGTGCCATGGCTGTCCGCTTGGTGGCAGCTTGTACAACACGATTTTTCTGCTGTTCAATGTAGCACCCACAAAGAACAAACCCAAATTGAAATCGACATATTGTTGCAAAGTGGTATCTGTCTGGTCGATCTCATCTGTACTTATTGTTCATTTGTATCTATTCTTAGAAATATCATTGTACAACTTCAGGTCAAGATGATATAATGCAGGTGCTAAAAACACAGGGGGTAACAAAAATGATATGTAGCATACCCCAGACCACCCAACAGGTATCTGATAGTATCCATTATTACCACACACAAAGTAGGTGTTGTGCGACGATGTAAAACTACTATTATTCATGCCCTCAATGTTCAATACAGAAATACATTCACTTTGTCCTACACAATTTCTCCCAACACTGTCAATACATAAATCTGCTTTTGCTCTGGTAACATAAATCACAAAGGGTCCAATGTTCTTCATATTCCTCACATTTGTGAAGACATATGGTGTCGAATTATTGTCCGGTTGGTATTCATGTCATTCCCATTAATTCCCTTTAGCTTGAGGATAACCATTTTCATCTTGGTAACATTCTTTATTTAATTGAAAAATGATTCCACCTACTGAAGGCTTTCCTTAAGCAAACAAAAGGGCATAACAAGCTTGACATTAACAATTGTGGGAAAACGGTAGAGGAATAAAAGGTGTCCTCCTTTCGTCTGGTGTGCAGGTATCATCCCACATATCCAACAATTGGTAGTATTTGTAGCATTATGGGTATGATGCAACATCTAGATGAATGTGTTATTCGGATGTCGATGTTTCTGCTCATGATAAGGAAAAGTATGGTAAGGATGCTCCAGTGGAGCTGAAGTAGTTGCAACAAAAAGCTGTCGAGCAGGAACTGCTTTCTCAATGAACTAAGTGGTTATTGCCAAAACCACCAGGGCAACAACAAACCCTACAGCACAAATAATCCTCTTGTTATTCATTTCAATATTTATTTATTTAAACACTTATAAAGCGCAACGAAGGCCCATGGGCATCTCGGCGCTAAGTATCTGCTAAATTCAGCCCTACAGGAGGATGTGATTATTGGTCAAATAGCCACGTTTTAAGGTGTCAATGACAGTGATGATCAATCTTTCTAAGAACCTGTCCAAAACAATCGACAGGAGCTCTTCCCCCTTGAGTAGCCGTTGATTTCTTCACTATGGGCCAAGACGGGCGTCACTACACTAACGCAGGGCTGATCCCCCCCCCTGCCTCATTGGCTCTCCGTTTCACAAACCCAGGGCGGTAGCTCAACCAGTCTCATTTAAAACTGAAAGATCTTTTCTTGGTCTCAAATTGTATCGTGATGCTCCTAAAATCGTGTGGTCCGAGAATACTTCCGTAGATTCATCAGGTTAGATAACTTGACTTTTCTCCATCTCCACAATCTCTTGATGGTCGGTCAGTGCAGCAGGTTCCACCACGGTGGCAGATACACGCTTGCAGTGCGTGGTATGGAGCCAAATATCTTTTTGTACGTCAGCCGAACTGCTGTCCTTGTAGCCAACAGCACCTGCCCTGGGCCTCCCCACCTCGGTTCCAAGCTGTTCGATCTGTCAAACACTTTTATCATAACATTGTCAACGAGACGGAGATCATGGGCTTCACCTGTAGATCTGTCGGGAAGAGCTTCTTGAACCTGTTGATGAATAGAGGTCAAACTATCAGTAAACTGTGCCAAATAATCCTTCAACAGAACACAAGGTACATCATGTATGGGGCGTGGCTTAGGAACTCCCCAAATATTCATTGGTCTACCAAATACCACCTCATACAGTGTAAGACCTGATCGTGAGTGTGGTACCGATCTTATGGATAACAGTGCCAAAGGCAGTGCATCTGGCCACTTTAGGGACGTGGAAGCCAGTATTTTTGCCAGCTTCAATTTAAAAGTAGCATTATGCCTTTCCACCAATCCTGCTGAATGTGGGTGGAAGACTGTATGGAATTTCTGTTCGATCCCTAACCCTTTCAGGACATACTCAACAACTTGCCCAATAAAATGAGGTCCGTTGTTGCTCGACAACATTTTACAAACACCGTATCTTGGAAATAATTCCTTCAGAAGCACCTTTGCTGTGGTAAAAGCAGTATTATCCTTCATAGGATATGCCTCTATCCATTTACTGAAGGCACATACCACCACTAGGACATATTTTAGATTATTACAACGTTCAAGCTGGATGTAATCCATCTGCAAAACTTCAAAAGGTGCGGTTGGTGTAGCAAACCCTCCTGTAGGAGTTTGTGTCCCTATTCCAGGATTGAACTGCCAACAGATCAAACAGGACTGCACTATTCTTTTAGCTGTGCTGGCAATTTCAGGATGCTCCCAGACTTGTGTAAGCAATTTCGTTATTGATAGAGCTCCAACATGTTCCAGCCCATGTGCCATTTGAACCATAGGTTGTAAATAGGCTGCAAGCAAATTCAATTTATTCATTTCTTTGTTACACCAACAACCCTCCTCATCTAACATTCCTTCTTTGGACCACTGCTCAAGTTCTTCAACAGAGGCAGATCTCTGTATATACAATACTTCCTCTCTAGCATCATGCCAACGCTCAGCTTGTGATTTTACTACGTACATAGATGTAGCGCTTCGCTGTATTGCAGTTTCACAAGCTACACTATCTGCAAAGGCATTCCCTTGTCCTATTTTTTCAGTGATCTTCTAGTGCGCTACACTTCATAATGGCAACTTTCTTTGGATATGTGCAGTCAAGAGATTATGTACTAATTCTCCGTGCTTTATCTGCATCCCGTGGGATGTAAGAAAGCCTCTTTCCTTCCAGAGTAGGCCAAAATCATGAACCACTCCAAATGCATAGCAGCTATCTGTGTAAATGTTCACACATAAATCAGTACTAAGCTCACACGCTCGTGTCAAAGCTATTAGTTCAGCTGCTTGAGCCGACTTCTGTGGTATTCGAGCTGTTTCCACTACTGTTTCAAGTGTGGTGATTGCATATGCGGCTGTGGTTGTGCCATCTGGTAACTTCAAAAAGGAGCCATCAACCCACAGCTCCCCATCGATATCTAGAAGGGGCCTATCTTGCAAATCGATTTGACCCTTTGTCTGTTCCTCAGTAAGGAATATACAATCATGAGGCTCCTTTGATTGAGACTGAGTCGCAGGATATGGCAAAAAAGTGGCTGGATTCAAAGTCGCTCACCGCTTCAATGTGATGTGATGTTCTAACAATGTCAATTCATATACTGTCAAGCGCGCACTAGTTAAGTGTTGAGTTTTAGTCTGATTCAAAAGGGCATCTACCGTATTGGGGTACTAGCACCAACAGTTTGTGTGACAAAACTATCCCTTCGCTGAGACATATAGACATAGCTGTCGCTGCAACTGAACGAAAACATCCATGAAACGCATGAGCAACAGGATCAAGGACAGCTGAAAAATATGCACAGGGGTGCTGCTTATCACCGTGTGTCTGTACTAAAACTGACATTGCACACCCATCTTTCTCGTGTACATAGTGTAAAGTCCTTTGTGTAATCTGGTGTGCCTAACACTGGTGCTGAGCAAAGAGCTTGTCTTAACTGACGAAAAGCATTTTGACATTCATCTGTCCAAGAATCATTGTGTTCGTAGTCATGAGTGCTAGGAAAGGTTTACTAATGTGTGAAAAACCCAATATCAATTGCCTACAAAATGAAGTCAAACCAATAAATGCACTGACATCTTTCTGTGTGGAAGGTACTGGAGTGTCTAGAATTGCTTGAATGCGATCTGGTGTTAGTGCACATCCTCCGTAGACAGATGATGACCTAACTAGGTTACCTTCGGTCTACAATATTGCAATTTCTTCTGTGATACTTTATGGTTGTGTGAAGCAAGAAAAGAAAGTAAGGACAAAGTACATATTTTTTTTACACTGCTCAGGTGTATCAGCTTCCAACAAGATGTCATCGACATATTGTATGAGAGCCAATCCTTCAGGCAAAATAAAGGAATCAAGTTGTCTTTTTAAGGCTTGACTATAGATACTCGGACTCTCAGTGTACCCTTGAGGAACTTTACAAAATCTGTGTGATCTAATATTCAAAGTGAACCCAAACAAATATCGGCTATCAGGAGGAATAAGAATCAAAAAGAAAGCGTTCTTCAAATCCACTACTGAAAATGTAGTTGCTGTTGGAGGGACCAGGGTAAGCAATGTCGTTATGTCAGACACTGCAGGGTACTGTGGTACCTCAATCTTGTTGACTTCTCTCAAATCAATGATTAATCTATAAATCTTAGTGTCAGTATCTTTTTTCAAAATTGGAAGAATCAGACTATTCCAGACATTATACGGAATTTCTTCCACCACCCCAATTCAATCAGTTCTTGTACAATACGTGTAAGTGCTTCTTCTCCTTCTCAAGAATTTTTATACTGAGGCAATCTCAGCAGTATAGCACTCTCCTTGACACTAATATGTACTGGTGGAATAACAATTTGTCCTACATCGGTATCTGAAGTAGCCCACAAAGTACTAGGGAGTGAAGCTAGGGCAATGTCCTCTTTAACAATACAAGATCTCTCAATCATGGGGTGGTTGTCATTTAAAATAACCTGTGCTCCTTCCGGAGAACATCATATTGTGGCACTAAAATTTTTGAGCATGTCAAGACCCACAATATTGTCTGGTGTATTTAGAGAAAGCAAAAACGGACATGGAGCAGTTAACTTATCAACATGAAGTGCAAGTGGCTGTGACAATGGGCTAAGGGAAGATGTTCCATTGAAACCTATTGATGTAATAGTTAAGCCAGACAGGGTAGCCCTTGGAATCAAGTGTTTAGACAAGGCACTACCAGTAGCTCCTGTATCAACCAGAAACTGATCAGTAGAACCCAAAACATGTTCTGTAACATAGGGTCCCCTCTGATCTACTGGAACTTCAACTGATTCCTTGACCCATCCTAGGCAATCCAAATCATAAGCAGAATCTTGCAAATCAGACTGCTCATAGTCGGACATTCGATATTGGTTCCGTCTGTCAAAAGTATTAGACCCCTCTTGTCCACATGTATTACCATCAAACCTAGCACAATCATTTGTGTTTCCTCAAGACCCTTAATATCCTGAATGATTTCTCATTTATCCCCGACCACGTGAACCCTGCTGAGCACACAGTACTGGACAGTCAGAAAGCCAATGTCCAAATTGCTTGCAATACGCACACTGATCAACAGACAAATTCAGACGAGTATAGGGAGGAAAGGACGAACCATGAGATCCACGTCCACCTCTATTATTACCTCTAAAAGGTGGGCCATAAGTCTGAGCCATTATAACCTTTGTTTTTAACTCTTTACATTTTGTATCCTCCTTACTTTTAGCTTCTAATTCTTGTCGTCCATAATACTGAGCCACAGCTAAGAGAGAAACCAGAGAGGAGGTAGTCCATGAACTCTGACTCGCCTTTAGGCGACTAGCTATTTCTGGCAAAAGGTTTGTGACATATTTATCGACAAACAGATGCCTACACATTTCATCTGTCAATGACTGGCCACTAAAATCGTGCAATGCTTCTTCAAAGCGCGTGAATAAGTCTGAAACTGATTCATCTATCTTTTGCTTACAAGACACTAACATAGTCCAATCTATCTTTTTAGGGGGAATAATCGTCTTTAATTTAACCAAGATAGCTGCAAGAAGATCTAAAATTAGTTGACACGGTTTCTGTGCAGGTTCTCTATCTTTATCTAATTGTTCTATATCTGTCCACAATGCCCCAAATACAACACGATCATCAACTTTATGCACAGTTCTCCACATATCAGGTGGTAATATTAATTCAAAAATCAAATCAATGTCAGACAAGGTCATAGTACAAGAGCTAATGGCACCCTCAGTTTCTTCATAAAAGGCTGTCGGATTCTTTCGGGGATCAGGCAATGCATTTTTAAGAGCCATGACATCTGCTCTATTCCAAGGAGTGTAAACCCAATTATAAATAAAGTACCCTTTCGCGTTGACAGAAGTCTTATCATCACTTGTACCTGTTCCTTTAGGAGGAACATATAAAGGTGCGGCGTCCCGCATGGGTTTCACATTTACAACATGCTTATCTGTTTCGAGCGTCGGAGCTCGTGCTATGTTGATTCAAGATCTTTGTGCAGCTGCGTCTGCTGCCCTTTTCTCCTCCCACAAACGGACTGCTCCATCACGTAGTTTAACCAAGCGTCTGATCGTGTCAGCCACCGGGGAGAAGACAAAAGAACCTTCACGTAATTGCTTACAAACAGCTGCTATATCAACTGGCTCTCCTTCCACCGAATATTTCCTAAATCGCTCAAGAACCTCTGCAGCAAATATCTTGGTGAAATATTTTTGTTCTCTTTCCGACCAATTCTTAGAGGAACGTTCGGTATTTAACATTGAGCGAGTGTCTCAGGCTTTATCCTGCTCCGTAGGAGAGTCCTCATTTGACTCATCAGGAGCAGAGGGAAAAGTATACGGAGGTGATATGAGTTATCAAGTGAAGGCAAAAGCCTGCAGCCAACTTTTTGTAAAAGTGTGTGCTGCTCCAACCTCCAAAAACGCTGACAAACTAAGAAGTCAATTCTAGGTTTCCTGAATTTCGGAAGAACTTACATTCTATACTACGCAGAAAGGGTTAAACCTCTCTACGAATTAATCAAACCTGATTTCAGAACTAATAATTGGACTCAAAACACACACAAATTTTGCGTTCAGTGCAAACAGACATGTCAGCAACAACACACTTGCAGACACACGTAAATATACGCAACCTTGCAATCAGAATAATCCCAGGAAGATGCAGATTTACGTACTTAATCTTTAATGAAGGTGAAAAAGTACCAATTTGCATTTCAAATCACACTTGCATACACAAGCTGAAATGAAATTCACTTCAACAGAAAAATTTCTGACAGCGGTTCAAACTGCAGTAGAAAACGAGAGAGCTCTCACACAGGTAAACACATAATGATTGTTACTCCTGTACCTGCCTTAGAGGAGGTGCAAAAGCAAGCATTTCAAAGAGCTGGGTTCAAAATGGTTTCAAAGATGCAAAAGATGGCACAATCAAGCATAAGTTGCTTTGGGAGCAAGTAGTTAAATTACACAAAGAACTACAAAAGACTCACATGATCCATACACTGAGTCATCAGCGTGATGGCATTCACATTGCAGTGAATTCAGTGGCTCATGAAGCCGCAAAGGCAGCTATGCAAACGGCTTCCGTACCTGCAATCACTCATTCAAAAACAAAAATAGACAGCAAAATAATGCAGGCTGTCACCACTTCCAAAAAAGACAGCGGTAACACGTTACCAAAAGGCTTTCCATCCAAGTACTCATTTATAACTGATGTAAATAATGTTCCTTTTGCTCAAATCACTGGGGTGGGAGATAGAGTAATTCCAAACATGGAACACAGATTAGGACTGATCTTAGCAGCACATGAACGGCTCGCCTCTGCACATGCAAGTGCTTCCGCTATAGTGTCATTATTAAAACAAAGATACTGGTGGCTGGGCATGAGGAAACAGACCAGAAACTATGTTTTGAAATGTAAAATCTGCCTAAAAATGAAAGTTTCAAAAGTGAAAGTCAGACGTCCCTTTTAATTTCAGATAAACCATTAGCATAAGTTTACCTGGACCACTGTGGTCCCTTACAAAGGAATGGTAACTACAAATATATCATGATTACAGTGGATTCATGCTCAAAATTCATTTGGATGTGGCCTCAGCGCTCGGCTGACACCCGAACTGTTATAAAAGATTTGTGAGTCTTTATTGGCACATACGTAATCAGCACGCTACATTCTGACCAGGGTCCTGCATTTATCTCTCGAGCTTACAAAGAGGCCATGGCAAAAATGGGTGTTGGATTGCGGTATTTAAGTCCATTCTATCCTGAGGGAAATTTGGTTGTGGAAAGAAAAAAATGTGACATAAAGCAATCTATAACAGCTAGGGTACTAGGCTCGGGTGACGGTGGGTCAAACATCTAATAAGTGTTTAACGTAGTCTTAATAATCTGCCAAGAAATTCTCTGGGTGGAATCACTCCATATGAAATGCTTTTTGGTACTACAATGCTTGTCCAGGACCTCGATTGTCACACTTCAGTGGTGGAACCAAAACCCTTTGATATCAATGACTGTTTGGCTGTTTTGCAGGACTTAAATGAGAAAAGAAGAAGTCAATGCAACATAATACAGAAGCCAACGACCATTGTAGGAGAACCACCTATCCTAGCAAGGCCTGTCTGGATTCCAAATATTGGGTATCTAGTCAGAGAAAAGATCGCGGATAAGAAGGAATTTGGCCCTTCTTACAGAAAACCAGTACCTGTACTAGCAATCCATGGATCAAGAACAATGTTACTGCTGCCCCTTGCTGGAAGAAAAGAGAACAGGTTCATATCCATCGACCCGGTCAAACCACATCATGTGGCCCATAATAAGTAGTAGGCCCAGTGGACTACAAATATGTAGCAAAAGACTTGGGGCCCGATGTAGGTAAATCCCATTTACCGATTTTGAAATACCGAATGCTACCGATTCGGTATTTCAAAATCGGTAAATGGGATGTAGGTCCCAACATCTGGAATCGTTACCGATTCCTTACAAATTCGGTATTTTGTAAGGAATCCTATGGGCCTTTGAAGCCCATAGGATTCAATACAAATACCGAATCGGTATTTACTGAATCGGTAAATACCGATTTTGTCAAGGGTGCAGGGGGTGTCACTTTGACACCCTCTAGCACCCCCAAAACGGGCATGTGTGCAATGTGGCACACAGACATGCCCTAAGGGCACATCTGTCTGTCACATGGCACATGTGTACATGCACAGATGTGCATGTACACAGGAATCGGTATTTTACCATGGATTTGTATTCCATGGTAAAATACCGATTCTGTCAGCCATGTGCCAAAGGTAAATAGCCTACCTACATTGCATTTTCGGTAATTTTACCGAATCGGTAAATATTACCGAATCGGTAATTATTTTACCGATTCGGTACATATTACCGAATCGGTAAATTTACCGATTCGGTAATGATACCGATTCGGTAAAATTACTGAAAATGTGCCCCTACATCTCGATAGCCCTTTACCGGTCAGAAACGGCCAAAAATCGGTATTTTCGGCCGATTCCGATCGGTAAAGGGCTATCTACATCGGGCCCCAAATCTTGCTATTGTCCAAGAGGTTCAGACTGAGAGATTAATAACATTTGAAGACTCTGCAGCACAAAACAAAGGACTAAGCAATAAAGCAATGGAACTTGTGCCTCTTGAGACCCAAATAACAGTTTGTCAAGAAACTCCAGTCTACAATGATGTAGCATCGGACTTCACTAATATGACAAAGGATCCGGTAGCCCCAATGATTTCAAATAATCCTGATGCGATTCCAGCAACTGCCAGAACTGCCTCTGGCAATTTCATCAACTTTCATACGTTTTCTGAGGATCCCAGTGAGCATGAGACGACGCCAGCAAATAAAACTTTTAAAAATCAAGTAACAGAACTTTTTCAGCAACTTGACAAAACGTATCTGGTTTCACCATGAGTTGAATTTTGGATTGTGCTTGGTGTACTTTTTTTCCTACTTTGGCTAATCATGGTATTAACTTTGGGGATGCTGATATAAATATAGTAAAATGGGCACAGCAAGTAACAACATCAACTTGCCCCTGAAGCCACACAAATCATCCCATCGTAAACAAAGAGACTTGACATCAGTAAACTTCACAACCGTTACTATACCTGGTGGTATAGCATGGGATAGAACTGATTATGACATTCATGGTCCGGCAGAGCTTTTGAAGATTCCACATCAATTTAAGGTTTCATTGAGTGACTCTGTTTCACAAAGCACGTTTTCTGATAATTGGGACTTTGAGACTGTAAATAATATGATGTCAGATTTAGAGATGTCTGCAAAATTCACAAAGCATGAATACTTAGAGGGTTCATCAGATTATGCACACATGTACTGTTATAATCACTATGGTCATCATTACTTGCACAAATCTGCAAGCCCTAAAAATGTTTATACTTTCAATCAATGGGAACATTGTCCAACGCCCCCAAAAGGTAGCTCAAAAACATTTTATGAAAAATATCGATTCTTCTCAGGTTTTAAACCACAAATCTGGAAAATTTTAATTTAGAAATGTTAATGAGACAGGAATGAAAGGTATGTTAACCAATACAAAACAAATTTATTCAGCAGACTTTTATGTCCAGCGGTCCTCATTAGGTTTTGACGTTTGCAGTGACAACATAGAAACAAAAACTGTCTGGGGCACAAAAGACTGGAAAGTGCAGGTAATAGAAGCTTTATTTCGAGCGTGCATTATTCCTGATCAAATAATGTTTTTGAATGACCCTGTTCAACAGACATCCTGCCTTAGCATAGCCAAGATAAAAGACTTAAACAAACCGTCTCTGCCTACACCTACATCTGATAGTAAAAACACTTCAGAGGGAGGGGTCGACATAAATAATTTTACTTAAATACTGAACTGATCCTGATTGGAAAAAATGGTTAATCTGGCCTAAAGACACAAATAACTGTCAAGATAGATTCCTGAACAAGACACAAGGGTTTACAGTAACTAGGCCAGATCCAAGATACGTCCAGAGACAAGTGCCAGGGATAGTAACAACATACAGTGTTAGAAAACTGCGCCTTGAGTAGCTACAAAAATCTATACTTACGGAGGGTAAACAACACTTATATTTACTTAAAGAAGGCGTTGATTTAGGGGACTTCTTACAAGGTCGGGCAAAGCGACGTCAAAAGCATTTTATATACGCAGGTATATATGCCATTTATAATGAAGCTTGGAAAGAGACACAGGCAGAGACTGCAGAAAGAATACGAGAAATGTATTGTGTTAATTTAGAGAAAGCACTCTCTGTAGTTGACAAGGGGTTCACGACCCTGTCATCCAGAATTTATTCTTTGCACAGCATAGTATCCTCTGCCATTGACATAATGGAACAGGACTTGCTCATGCTACAGCATGGACAGTCACAATTACGTTCTATAATGCTATTAGGATGGACGTTGCAAAATCTTCGTTCTGGATATGTGCCATGGTACCTAATCAACCTCAGCATAATCTCCTACGCCGACGATACCCAGCTGATCCTCTCCCTGACTAACGACCCCGCCGCCGCCAGAGCCAACCTGCACGAAGGGATGAAAGAGGTAGCCGAGTGGATGACGACCAGCCGCCTGAAACTGAACTCGGACAAGACGGAGGTCCTCATCCTGGGCTCCTCACCCTCCGCCTGGGACGACTCCTGGTGGCCTCCCGCCCTGGGCACCGCACCCAAACCGACAGACCATGCACGCAACCTGGGCTTCATCCTGGACTCCTCCCTCTCCATGACCAGGCAAGTCAACAACGTCTCCTCGGCGTGCTTCAACATCCTACGCATGCTACGGAAGATCTTCTGGTGGATCCCCACCGAGACCAGGAAGACCGTCACCCAGGCCCTCGTCACCAGCCGACTGGACTACGGCAACGCCCTCTACGCCGGTACCACCGCCAAGCTCCAGAAGAGACTCCAGCGGATCCAGAACGCCTCAGCCAGACTCATCCTCGACATCCCACGAACCAGCCACATCTCCGGACATCTAAGAGACCTTCACTGGCTCCCCGTCAACAAAAGAATCACCTTCCGCCTCCTCACCCACGCACACAAAGCCCTACACGACCAAGGCCCGAGCTACCTCAACAGCCGAGTCAACTTCTACGCTCCCAAACGCCACCTCCGATCAGCCAACCACGCCCTTGCCGCCGTCCCCCGCATCCGAAGAGCGACTACAGGAGGAAGGTCCTTCTCCTACCTGGCCGCCAAGACCTGGAACTCCCTACCGACCGACCTGCGCCTGACCCAAGACCACCTCTCCTTCAGGAAGAAGCTGAAGACCTGGCTGTTCGAGCAGTAGCGGCACCCCCCCCCCAGCGCCTTGAGACCCTACAGGTATGTAGCGCGCTTTATAAGTGTCAATGATTGATTGATTGATTGATCAACACCGCGTCATTGTTTTCTGTATTTAACCTTACAGATAAACAAATCACTTTGGCACAGAAAGGAGCAGACTATACGGTGCTGAGCATTGAAAAACTGGAAGGATTACCATTAACTGTTTCAGAAAAGCCTGTAACAGAATGGATAATACACAAGATAATCACGCTGCCTGTCACAATTTTCAACTTTCAATACTGTTTGAAACATATACTAGCTGCCATTTATGAAAGGTTGGGTAAGGAATACATTAATTCAACCTGGGAATTACCAATCACACACAGACGTTGGGGTGGGGGAAAAGAGGTATTTCTTAGTGGTACACAATGCAAAAGTGCACTAAGTGGTACACTCTTGTGCCAGGGTATTAATTTAACTGAGAAAACAATAAACCTGCCTATGCTGAGCAGCTATTTTCTAGAAAAACAATTGTTGAAATGTGCATGAAAAAGTAACATGAACACTTGCTTTAAGAATTGCAACGTTTACTTTAATTCTTTTAAGACTATTATGATTTTTAGTCTTTCTTTGTTTTTTAGTACATGAGAATACAAAAGACATAAAGAACATATTATACATTTATATACAAACAAAACACAAGCTTTGGTATGTACATGATTCAGACAAACTCACACTCAACACATTCTTGGCCATCCACTCATACCAAAAACACATTCATACTGGTCCCAGTGTCATAAAGCAGTTGTGTAAAAGTAAAAGCGATATAATTTGCTGATTTTTACACGTTAGTCAAAACTTTTTCAACAATTTTTGGAAAAAGAAGGAAATGATCTTTCAATTAATTGGCACATTCCATATAGAAAAGAATGACACGGGACCGGGTCGGGTCGACGCGTTTCGAACCCTATAGTTCTGAGGGTTCTCTTCAGGACCACAGTTTAACTATAAAGAAAGAGGAAAACAATCGTCACTAACCAAAACCTGCGAGATCAACGTCTCAACCAATGCACTGTTGCCCTCAGCCTACCTCAACAAGTGGGTCAGGGCTCCACAGAAAGCGAAGGGGGACAGATGTATTCCCAGCGGAAAAGGAGCGAAAGGTGCTGTAAGAGAAAGGAGGTATACTCAATCTCACAGTGTATCTCACATCAAACTGTGTCTAAGCTAGTTGGTTGTGAAAGTGGGTCTGCGCGCTTACCTTAAAAGTCGCGCGTGTGTGCTCGAAAAGATGCTTCCCAGTCGGGTTGCGCTCGGTCCGCGGGGATTTGAATCCGGCGTCCCTGAGGTTGGGGAATGAAGAACTGGCATTTTTACAGAATACGAACCCACAAACTCCAGTTTTTTATTTACTACCTAAGATCCATAAGGATGAAGCAAATCCACCAGGACGCCCTATAGTTTCTGGGTGTGAATCCTTATTAGAACCAGTGGCGAAATATATTGATTTTTTCTTAAAACCCTTCATTGAAGAGATTCCAGCACATCTTCAAGACACGACGGCTTTCCTCCAAAGAATCAGCACAATATCGTTTGATCAAAGCAACCAGCTTCTAGTGACGCTAGACGTCGTTTCACTGTACACTCAGATCCCGCAAGATCAAGCCCTTGAGACACTTTCATTTTTCTTGGACACACGTCCAAAGGCCCATGCATCGTGTTGTCCCCAGTGGCTACCAATCCTGCTGACAGCATTCATTGAGATCTCACAGATGCAATCTGCTGACAGTGAGATATGTGGATCGACAGGCACACGGGTACCACCTTCATCTCCGACAAACATTGCTAACGCGGCTGATGCTTCACATTTTTGTGCTATCGGTTTACTTAATGAAGTGGTCCAACTTTCACCTACTGTGGTAGACTATTTCTTTGCCAGCTTAGAAGATTTGATGTTTTTTCCTAACAACAAAAATGATTTTTGAAGTTAGCACACAGCATTCTATGGGACTCTGTATTCGACCTTCACTTTTCAAAACAAACCTTCCAACTTTAAGAACTCTATTTTTTCTACGATTTGACTTTTCCAAAATTGAACTTTTTTGGCACAAAGTATTCTGCTTAAAGTAGAACTATTCTTAGTGATAGAATTCACTTTTCGATGCCCTAATTACCCTATGATGATGTGCGAGTTAGCATCATATGACTAACTAATGCAGTTCGTATATGCACTTATGCTGAATTTATATACTCACTCATTGCTTATATTCAAATGTATGTGTGACCATATTAGTTTCTTAGCTTAGCCTGTGTGCCACCATTTTGTGTAACTCTCTGTGCCTGCGGGCTCTGCTCGCTCATGCCCCTCCCGCAGGAATACAGAAATATACTAAGACAGCAGTTTTCGTTTCTCGGCTTACTGTGGCCGAAACTAACAAGCCTCGTTATCTGTAATGTTCTCATGCCCAGAGACGCCGAAGCCTAGCTCCATGGCCTTGAGCAGAGATAATAATGTATCCCTTGCAGGTGCAGATGCCTGCTGTATGAGAGCCATGTTCACTGGTCTGAGGCTCGGTAACTTTCCACAAGGGGCGTGCCCCTCGTTACTGTATTGCATTATAATATATTGCTGTGATGCAGAGAGTCAGTCCTCTCGTTCGCACTCCTAGGAGTGAGGTCGGACAGGGCCCTCTCATATGAGTGTTGTTTGGCCTAATAAAGACTTTTGTTTATTCTTCTCCACTGTCCGGCTGACTTCCTATATGGTAACTATAGGTGAGTGCCGTAAGTCACTCCAGTGGATTTGAGCCACGCTTATCAGATGGCGCCCGAATAGGGACCCCGCGATAAGGATCTTTCTCACCCGTAAGTGGGTAGCAGAAGACCGGGGACCCGCTGGTCGGCACGGTGGGCCCGGGATCCCATCTGATGCCGAGCTTGGTTCTCGCAGCGCTGCCCCACCCTGCTGATCGGGAGAGGTCCCGGTTCGGATCTTACGCCGGGGTCCAGAAGGCGGAACTTGAAGCTGACCGTGTTGGTCCTGGCAGCCGGAGGTGGAGAACGGTAGAGGTCGGTGCCGCCTACGGAAGGTGAGTGGTCCACCTGTGATTGTTGCAAGAACGGGAGTGTTCCGGGAGACTAGAGTGTCTCCGATGGTTTGAGGAGCTGGTGTGCTCCTGGGGCTAGTGTGCTCCGGGGAACTCACAGTACGAGTTGGTGCTCTGACAGACTTGACAGGGTTGGGGACGTATTTCGAGGTAATTGTTTGTAGCGATCCGACCGAATGGTACTGTGGTGAAGGCGTGGCTCATTGTGGGTAGACTCCGGTACTTACCCTGAACACCTAGTGTGGTGATTCAGTGGAGGTGAGGCCTGGGTTTCCCGCGGTAAAGTGCGCAGCGATCCATAGTGCCGCACGGGTGACGGATCTGTTCCCCGTCCTCAGAACAGTTAGCGTACTGTTCGGTCTGCGATAGAGTCCAGGTTCCCCAGGACTTGGTCGACGGGCCTTGTCCCATTTGGTAACACGTGTTTGGAGATATTGTATATGTGTACGTGGTTCTCTAATGTCCGTTTATATATGTGTGTGTGTGAATGAACTCGAGTTGTGATTCAAGGTAAAAGTAGTCAGTGGAGGAGTGCTACTTTCACATTAAAGTAAAGATGCCGTGTTTTAGTAAGTTACGATGTTTTGGATGCTGTTGTCGACCCTCAGATACTAGACTGGCCGAGAGCCAACCTGCACCCCCTGAAGGGACACCGAGTTTTGATATGTATGTTAAACATGGACTGGTCCCGATTTTGTTTGGTACTTTGTGGCATCGGTACACTGCTGATAATGTGGATTTACAATGGCCTTTGACGGGTTCTTTTGATGAAGCTAAGTTGGATTATTTGCAAGACAAACTGTTTGCTAGGCGTAGCCGTCAGAGTATGTTCGACTCTTTGCGAGTGTGGCAGAAAGAGGCCAGGAAAAGCAAGATACGAGAGGAGAAAGAGGAGTATAAAAAGTCCACCCAGACTATGGCGCAGAAAGCGAGGGAACAGGTGGGGAATGAGAATGCACTACGTATGGAGCGCGCAGTTAGACTTTGTAGGTTGAAAGAAAATAAAAGTTATGTGGTGCGAGAAGACGACCCTGATGAGATGGAGGACATTTTGAATGCCCGACCCCCTCCCCCTTATGCCCCACAGCCCTTGTACCCCTCCTTGCCACTTTCGGCCCCTAGTAGTGCCGTTCCAGGTCCTTCAGCGAGTGCCCCCCAACTATCCCTGCCCTCGACACCCCTCGTTTCTCTACTCCAGACCACTTCACCTGCACCCTCACCATTTTCTTTAGCACTCCCTACTGTTTCAGCTAGTACCACCCCCAGTCAGGAGATGCTAACACCGAGTCGCGGCGCAGGTAGCGGATTGTTTTCCCAGGTACGGAAGCTGCTTACACGCTCTACAGTTGGTTTAGATGAAAAAAGTATGGTGGCTAATCAGGCATGTCAATGGGCCAGGAATAATATTTATTCGTTCGAAGATATTTGGTCCACCATGAAAGATTTTGAGCCCTTGATGCAGCAGCACGCTTTGTGGCACATGTCTAATGTATTGATACCGCTATGGGAGCAGGGATATGGAGGTGTGGCTCCGGCGGTTTTACGAGATATACAGGCTGGAGCGTACAGAACGAACACGGGGGTGAAGGAAGTGATGAGTAGTCTGCGCGCGCTATTGCAATACAGGAATGAATTACCCTCTGTTGGTACACCCCACTTCCCAGGTCTCCACCCAATGCGCGAGGTGCACCCTATTTTTCATCCCGAGGTCCCCGAGTTGTTAGACCCGGTCACGAGGGCTGTTACAAGGAACAGAATTGATGCACATTTCCAGGAGCAATGGGTGTATACGCCATGGAAGAGAAGTGAGGTGTTGTCATTGAAGGCTCAGCTGCCGGATTCCAGAAAGAATCCGACCGCCTATTACAAAGAGCTTACGGAAGCGGCGTCTTCTACGGTGATGACGTTAGCCGATGTTGAATTGTTTTTCGGGCTTTTGGTCCCGGTTGATGTGTGGCGGCAGGTGAAAGGTACGGATCATAGGGAGGAATTGGGAGGTACATGGCAGGAGTTACAGGACTGGGACAAGGAGCGTAAGCCAGGGGAGAAGCCGAAGGCTGAAATATTAGCTTTACCGGGGCGCATAATAAAGTATATGCACTCCCTTATTCCCCCGAAAAAAGTAGATTGGGATAAGTTGACGGCTTGTAAGCAGAAAAAGGATGAGGCGGTCTCAGATTTCTTTACGAGGTTTGAGGAAACGTTCATGGATTTTAGTGGGCAGGATGTGTCACTGGATGGAGGGTTACGGCTCTTTGTTAACAGGTTTGTTACAAATTTATTACCTGAAATATCAGCTAGACTGCAAGCGTCGGAGAGCATGTGGACGACGTCCTCTCCTTCGGGAATACTAAGTATGGCGCAATATTACGAACACAGGGAAAATGAGAACAAGGACAAGCAGGAAAAGAAGGCTAAGGATTTAAAGACGAGGGTTTTGTTGCAGCAAGTGGCAAGAGGCAGGGGGAGAGGTGCGGCGCTGAGTCGCGGAGGTGGTTTTGGGAGAGGTGAGAGTAGGGAAAGGCTGGGACCGAACCAGTGCGCCAAGTGTAAGCAGGAAGGGCATTGGTGGCGAGACTGCCCACTGCTCCAGTCAGGTACTGGTCCAGGAAGAGGACGAGGACGAGGTAGTGGTGATTTTGGGAGACAGGCTGCGCGATCAGAAGGAGCCGGGAGACCGGGAGGCAATTACTTTGACAACGGGGCAGATAGACAACAGTCGCAGAGGAGCGGGGGCCAGTATTATAACGATGATTACTCGGTGGACGACTTGACAGGGTTCTCCCACAACTAGGACAGCGTAGGACAGAGCATGGGACCAGTACTTATGGAAGTTGATCAGAGGGGACCTTATGTCGAAGCTGACTTAATGGGGTCTCAACAGAAATTTCTAGTGGATACGGGTGCAATGAAAAGTTCAGTGGCTCGTTCTCGGGTCCCAGGGGCGGCTCTGTCTGGCAAGAATAACATATCCGTGGGTTTCGCAGGAACTCCGGTGATTAGCCCCATTTCTAAACCTCTCACGTTAACGATTGGCCCTTTTACTGTTGATTCACAGTTTTTATTGACATCAAATTGTGGAGAAAATTTGCTGGGTTTAGATTTATTGAAGAGATTGCATGCCACCATCTATTGTTCTCCGGATGGCGTGTACCTTACTCTAGGCCCGAATGTTGCCCGCCCCCTACAGTGCTTTTCAAAAGACGACACGCTGCCACCTGAGTTCCGAGGCATACCCGACAGCTTGTGGGCTGTCAGTGATAATGATGTAGGGAAAATGGATATTGCCCCGGTGACAATAAGAGTGAAGGTGGGAGCCAAATTGCCCAGAATTCCACAATACAGGATACCTAGGGAGGGAGAGAAGGCCTTGTTACAAATAATACAAGATTTAATACAGTCTGGAGTAGTGGAAGAGACTGATTCAAATATATGTAACAGTCCTATTTTGCCTATACTTAAAAGACGGTCACCTGATGCTACTGATAATACTCTTGATGTTTATAGATTTGTGATTGATTTGCGGCAAGTAAATAGAGTAGTGGAGCCACAATATCCGGTGGTCTCGGACATCACTACAATATTGACTATGATTCCACCTTCGGCCAAATATTTCTCTGTCCTAGATTTGAAAAACGCTTTCTTCAGTATTCCAGTACATGAAGACAGCCGTTACCTCTTCGAATTCTCATTGGCTGGCCGAAGCTTCCGCTTCAAGAGAATTCCCCAGGGGTACACGGAGAGTCCGAGCATTTATAGTCAGGCTCTAAAGGCACAATTGGATGACCTGGAACTTCCACCTGGCAACGTCATGTTGCAATATGTGGATGATATCCTAATAGCATCGGACGATGAGCAGGGTTGTCGGGATGCTACTGTAAAATTGTTGCACCATTTGGCTAAAAGGGGGCATAAAGTGTCCCTCCCGAAATTTCAATACTGTCGAACGGAGGTCACCTATCTCGGTCACCTCCTTTCGAAAGTGGGGAGGAGATTGACGCCGGAGCGCATAAAAGCGATCACTAACATGCAAGTACCTAACACGCAGCGAGAGGTGCGCGCGTTCTTAGGCATAACATCGTATTGTCGCCAGTGGATACCTAACTATGCGTTACTAACAAAACCCCTATTGTATCTGACTACCAAGGAAGTGCGCGAGCCCCTACCCTGGACCCCCGCATGTCAGGAAGCGTTTGAGTCACTAAAAACGTCTTTGTGTTCTGCGCCAGTTCTTGGAACACCTGATTACCAGAAGCCTTTTGTTCTTTACGTGCACGAGGCGGAAGGTTGCGCGTTGTCTGTCTTAACTCAGTGTTTTGGGGGGAAGCAGAGACCATGCGCGTATTTTTCCGCCATGCTTGATAATGTGGCAAGAGCGCTGCCGAGCTGCTTGAGAGCCACAGCGGCTGCTGCGGTCTCCATAAGACAATCGGCAGGGCTCGTGCTGGGATCAGACCTCACAGTAATGGTACCGCATGGTGTGGATATTTTGTTAAACAGGACACAGACGCAGCATTTAACAAGCGCTCGTCTGACGGGTTACGAGATGACTCTTTTTGCACCCCATGTAACAATTAAAAGGTGTGCCACATTGAACCCCGCCACCTTGTTACCTATCCCCACAGATACTGACACAAATGATGATGACATACATGACTGTCTGTATAGGACTGAAGAAGAGACAAAGGGGAGGGTGGATCTGACAGACAGGCCCATGGAAGAACCAGACGGGGAATTGTATGTCGATGGCTCCTGTTTTAAATTACCAGATGGGACATCGACAGCAGCATATGCAATAACAACATTACAGACGGTGGTAGAGACTTCTAGAATACCTTACAATTCTGCCCAGGCCGCCGAGATTATTGCCTTACTGAGAGCATGTGAGTTGAGTGAGGGGTTGGATGTGAACATTTACACTGACAGCCAATACGCCTTTGGCGTGGCTCATAATTATGGGCGACTTTGGGCAGAACGGGGATTCTTGACCTCCCATGGACAACGCATCCAACATGGCCCCCTGAAATTACGACTGTTAACGGCTCTGACATTACCCAAAAGATTGGCTGTGATAAAATGTAGCGCACACAAGACAATAGTGGACGATGTAGGGCGAGGCAACGCTTTCGCCGATGAAACAGCAAAGGAGACTGCTAGAGAAAAACTACCACGAATGTTTGTGGCAGGACCAGCAAGATGGGTCCCAGATGTTCATATGTTCGCAGACACGGTACAGAGTGTCAAGAACATACAAGGCAAAGCGACGGATGAGGAATTGAGAGCATGGAAGGATGGGCAGGGACGACTGGATGCGGATGAATGTTGGACAGATGTGACAGACAAGAGACGATGGATGTTACCGAATGCGTATGTCCTTCCAGTAGTGACGATGGCACATGGGCCTGCCCATGTGAGTGCCAAGGGTATCTGCAAATTGTTAGACCCGGTTTGGAGCAATAAAAACATCTCTAAGATGGCCACCAATTTGGTTCGTCAGTGTATGGTGTGTTTGAGACACAATCCTGGAAAGGGTACTCCTGTCCCAACTGGAAATTTTGCACCCCCTTCTTTCCCTTTCGAGGTGATCCAGATGGACTATATCGAAATGGAAAGGGTCAATAATTTGAAATATGTCCTTGTAGTCGTATGTGCTTTTAGTAGGTGGGTGGAGGCATATGCTACGAAGGATTGTACAGCAATTTCTACTCCACGAGAGTCACTGTAAATGCAAAAATGGGCGTCTCCCCGCACGAGGTGGTATTTGGCCGCCCGGCCAATATCTGGGGAGTGCCCCGACCTAAATGTTTTACAGAAATTCCTTACCCTTTGTTGACAGATTATCTGTATGCTTTGACTAAAGATCTTCGTTCTATTCATCAGCAGGTAGCAGACACTCTGAAGCCGCTGCCGGAGGGGCCTGGACACACCATCCACCCAGGGGACTGGGTGGTTGTCAAGAGATATCAGCGGAAGTCTTGTTTGGAACCAAGGTGGTCAGAGCCGCGCCAGGTGCTCCTCACCACGCGCACGGCGCTTCGGATCGACGCCAGAAAAGCGTGGACTCACGCCTCACACGTGAAGAGAGTCCCGCTCCCGTTGCCCTATGATCAATGGGTACAAGATGGCATCGCTGACCAGGAGTCTGAACGAATACCGAGATATGCTCCTTTCTCGGATGCTTCACTGATTGGAGAAGAGCGTAGCGGAATTGACAATTCGGTGAGCTCTGCAACTCCCCTTGCTACTAGTGAAGAGATATCGGAAAGTTCAGCGTCTGCCACAGATGTTTTGTCTGCCACAGATACACCTGTTTTGTTCACTGATCCCGAAGTGCCAGGGAGCACTCGCTATAATTTGAGGCCCCGAACAAGAAATAACAAGACAAGTAACAGTGTTGAAAATGATGGACTGGGCACTGGAAGAAGGGCTTAGTGGTTTTCATGAATAAGAAGATTTAGTGGTAGGGATGGACTTCTAAGAGCCCTGGTGCCTGGCCGAAGGTTGTGCTCTTTGAGACTATAGAGTGGCGCGGGGCCCGAATTAAGTGCTTCCCTTGTTTCTACATTGTTGAATAACGGCGATGGAAATAGGTATGGACGGTAAAAGCCTGCCTGTGAGGCTTTGAAGGACACAGGGAGAAGATCCCTTTTTAAAGGGTTGAAGAACCCCTCTGGCCGGTTGAGGATTGTCTGGGACTATTTTTTTAGTAGTAGTGTGATTTTTATTTTTTTATTTTTGATTTTTGGTGCTAAAAGTATACAGAATGTATCCCTTTGGGCGGCCCATTCCTGATGAGGAGCAGCCCTTTGCCGCTCCCCCGAGACCTGAGCCTGATTCCCCCTGGTTGGCCCTTCCCCGAAAGGGAAAAATAGTGGTTATAATTGTCATTTTGATTGCCTTTCTAGTGACTCTTGGAATACTGTTTTTTCTAGATAAACATTATCCCGTGCATGTTTTTGCACCCACACCCACCGCTGTTCCAGAACATAATATGGTCACTGTTGATTATGGTGAGAGAATGATGAGAAAAAATTATAAGGACAATGTTTTCATTAAGACTTTGCACCATGCACACGCCACTACCAACTTGACAGATTGTTGGGTTTGCGGGCTTTTACCTTCTGCTGCCTATAAAAAAGATAGATTCCTCGCTCTCCCTTTAACGCCAGTGAATAGTTGTGTGGGATGGTATACTCTTATAGGCCTTGTTAAATATTTCCAGCAGCCAGATTCTCTGACTCCACGCTTGCAGAATAGGGGGTGGACGATGACAATGCGAGTGCGGCCTTTGCCTTCAGCTTCCCTTGGACGAATATATACTGACGGACGTTTTGACCAGACCTTTATAGAGACATGTGAGAAAAAGTTGGGTCGATTCTTGACACCTAATGATACTGATCGACTTAGGGATAGTTTCATGAAATTGAACGCCACTTTGTCTTATAGGCATCCCCCAAAGAGTAACGACAGCTCCAAGTCTTTGATACCCCTGGCTGTGGTGGGTCCTTCTCCATTTTTCCGTATAGAGGGAAGGGGTCCCATAAAAGTTGGTAATAGCTCTTGTAATGTGACTGCTTCAATACGCCTGCTCGTTAGCCCCTCTTTGATTGCTCCACCCAGTGTCTATTTTGTTTGCGGTGAAAATGGGTACTTATGGTTGCCCGAGGGTTGGGGTGGGGTGTGCTACCTGGCCTATATGATTCCTCCTGTGTATGTGGCTCCCTCTGATTACCACAGAACTCATCGACGATTCCCCAGTCCTCAGGAACAGCCGCTAGAGCAGCGTAAAAGGAGGGAACTACAGGTAGATGACGTGGATCAGACGGACACCTCGTACCAACAATGGACTGATTTTTCGAAGGGTTTGCTTCCTTTCTGGGGCCCTATATTCAACAGTAGAGCTATTAGACGACTGTCTAGGGTAATGGAAAAAGTGGTTCTGACTGAGGCTGACATTACGACTAACATATCTGTTGAGATTCAGGCTATGAGATTATTCACGATCCAGAACAGGATGGTCCTTGACGTCATACTAGCTGATAGGGGCGGGGCCTGTCGCGTCATCGGGACCTCTTGCTGTGTCTATATCCCTGACTCCGCCCCGACTGTTAACTTGGCAGTACAAAAATTGCATAGATTAGCGACTGAACTACACCAAGATAATGGGACATGGTCTCTACAAGGGTGGCTCTGGGGTGCCTTTTCTTCCTGGGGTTGGAAAATATTGATGGGTTTGGTTGGAGTGGTGAGTGTAATTCTGTCTTGCTGCCTTTGCATATATTGCCTCCCTCCATGTTGTTCAATGTGTGCTGCAAATATACGTCCGAAAAAGAAGTTACATGGTCAATATGCCACTTCTATGATTACTGAAATACCTGCTGATGCAAGTTGGTTAATGTTTATTGCAGAAGATGTTCTAGACTGAAGAAATAAGGTCCTGCCCCTAGAATGGATGTCGGCACTACCTTTTGCAAATAAATGAGGCTATAAGTTAGCCAATGATGCTAAAAGGAGGGGCTGATAGAATTCACTTTTCAATGCCCTAATTACCCTATGATGATGTGCGAGTTAGCATCATATGACTAACTAATGCAGTTCGTATATGCACTTATGCTGAATTTATATACTCACTCATTGCTTATATTCAAATGTATGTGTGACCATATTAGTTTCTTAGCTTAGCCTGTGTGCCACCATTTTGTGTAACTCTCTGTGCCTGCGGGCTCTGCTCGCTCATGCCCCTCCCGCAGGAATACAGAAATATACTAAGACAGCAGTTTTCGTTTCTCGGCTTACTGTGGCCGAAACTTACAAGTCTCGTTATCTGTAATGTTCTCATGCCCAGAGACGCCGAAGCCTAGCTCCATGGCCTTGAGCAGAGATAATAATGTATCCCTTGCAGGTGCAGATGCCTGCTGTATGAGAGCATTGTTCACTGGTCTGAGGCTCGGTAACTTTCCACAAGGGGCGTGCCCCTCGTTACTGTATTGCATTATAATGTATTGCTGTGATGCAGAGAGTCAGTCCTCTCGTTCGCACTCCTAGGAGTGAGGTCGGACAGGGCCCTCTCATATGAGTGTTGTTTGGCCTAATAAAGACTTTTGTTTATTCTTCTCCACTGTCCGGCTGACTTCCTATATGGTAACTATAGGTGAGTGCGGTAAGTCACTCGGGTGGATTTGAGCCACGCTTATCATTGATGTTTTTTCCTAACAACAAAAATGATTTTTGAAGTTAGCACACAGCATTCTATGGGACTCTGTATTCGACCTTCACTTTTCAAAACAAACCTTCCAACTTTAAGAACTCTATTTTTTCTACGATTTGACTTTTCCAAAATTGAACTTTTTTGGCACAAAGTATTCTGCTTAAAGTAGAACTATTCTTAGAGAACAAGAATTCTTCGAAATACTTCCAAGAGACAATATTTAATCTTGTCAACAACCTAAACCGTATATTCTGTCATGGAATGGTCTCAACTTTTTTTCTTCTGTATTTATGAGCCATTTCATAAATGTAATTTCATGATTCATTCTGATAAGCATTTTCCATGACACATTATATGCTTTGAATGAAAACATTGCCTTTTAAAAATGTGTACAGCACAAATGCTCATATTTCGTGTACAACCATTTTCAAATGCATTCTATGTATTTTTGGAGGGATTTTTTACACATCTTGCTTTAGATATGTTTAAAGATGCTTGGAATTTAGTAATATTGAACATAAAAAAGTGGTGTGGGTGTTGTGAAGCATTTGAGAATCAAGCGTAATTTACCCATTCATACCCTTATAAAGCTATAATTAACATTGCCCTTATATAGGCATATAAATCATACCCATATTTAGACATAACCCATCCAGTCGAAATAAAGGCATAGCTACTTCCACTAGTTCCAAAAAGCCACAACGATTTCTTGGAAAACTCGGCTTCAGCAGTCAGGGACATCCCCTTACTTGAATGGTGATGTTTTTATGTCCGCCTTTACAAACAAGGCACCTTCAAGATATAAATATGCCTACACTTGCCCTACAGCAAGTGCCGAAGGAAGTCAACCCTCCAGATGATGCACTGACAGAGAAGCTGTCCTTTCTGACGATGAGAATCCAGCTGCAGTGTTTACAAGCTCCCCTCGTGGGGTGTTGGGAAATTGAGTCCCCAGACAGAGATACCAGACCTCCTTCATTCTAAAACCAAGGTACGGAGCCTATTTGACCCTGAGAGAAATCTTGGTTAGATTCTTGGCAAAAAACAGACTAAACTTATGCTACACCTCACTTACTTTTTCCCTCGTACTAGACTTAGGTTATGTACATTTGGGGTAGGCGTAATTTAGAAGCACCAGTTGAGTACTTTTAGCCTTTGGTATTTATGTATGTATTTATCTATGGTCTCGGAACCATACAGTGCTTTTACAGTATTATTTTATAATACTCTTCTTACTGTACGCATTATACTTCGCAACCAGTATTACGATTGTAGCAGTTCACTGTACTTGCATGAGAAAGAAGGCTGTTCAATAAACCCTTTCATTGAAAACGCCCGTCTCTCTATTTCTTTGCTCCTCTGATAAATGAAGCATGCACAATTGACTGAGTAAAATATCTATGTATTCTTTCCACAACTTTGAAGATCAGTTTCATTCTTGGGGAAACAAAGTTGCCATGTTCATGCGGTTGTCAGAAACTAATCCCTTCTTGTGAATTCAAGAAAGTTTCTAGTGACCTCTGAGCCAGCTGACACTCACAATTTAGTCTAATATATTCGATAGAGACCTAGCCGACCTAAGTTCTACGTCAAATCTATAGGATATATTATTCCAATGCGCAGAACCTATTGGAAATATAGGAACTACACTACAAGGGAGTGGTGTTTCAGGGAGTGGTGGAAGCAGCAGGAGAGACTGTGAAAAGAGGGAAGACGGTGAGACATACATGAGGGGCAGTATAAAGGTGCTAATGCACTGTAACAGCTACTTTCCCTAGGGCAAGTGCTAAGCATGGGCAGGGTGGACCGATGCCCGGGGTTACGCTCCTGCTCACCACCAGGAGGGCCCATGCCAGTTTTCCACCGTTTCATAGCAATATTTAATCTGTTTCATCTGTTAAACTCATATTGGTAGTGTAATCATGATTAGATATTCAGTGAAGTGACACTGTGAATAAATGAGGTGGTTAAAGTCACACTGGGGTGTCATAATATGTAATGGATGAAAGATAGATGTATGAGTATGTACACGTCTGGTTAAACAAGTGAGTCAACAAGGTGTGCTCTCTGTGAGTATATTTTGATGAGTGTGAAAAAAACACATGTGACGGGGATAGTGTGTGTGTGTGTAATAGGAATAAGCTTCCCTGAGTAGGGATAGTATAAGAGGCGATAGGGTGTGTATGTCATAGGAATTAGCTGCCCTGCGAAGGGATATTGTAGGAGGGGATAGTGTGTGTGTGTGATAGAAATGAGCTACTTTACACATAGAAGGGGAGGGGGTCTAAAATAAACTCTACCACCCCGAACCCCCATAAAGTCTCAAGTAAACACATAATGGGGGTGGAGAGCACGAGACTTAACATATAACAAACTAGACAAACTCATCTGTTTGAAAAAACTGCCCTCACTCACACACCGAAGTGTGTGACATGCTTCATCATAGGGCCTGCTTGCAATACACCCTGGTGTAGCCACACTCAGGGCGGAGCATAAGGGAGGGGGAACAAAATAATAAATTCCACACAAAACAAAGTATAACTACAGAACTCAACACATAATACACGTAACATACAAAAGTGATGAAGCAGTGCAAATTACCAAGTGACTGAAAGTAGTGGTGCGAAAAAAAGTGCAGTTAATAGGAAAGAATTAAAACTGGTTTAAGGATACCAACCCACACATTTTATTCCAAGGTTCCTCCACCAGGACTAAAAAGAAAAATAATGGTAATGTCTTGATAAGAAGATGAGGCTTGTCAAGACTTCCCTCCTGGTACTGCTATGGTCAACATGTTTCGACCGACTTACTGTGCCTCAAAAGGTCACCCCGGTCTTCTTCAGGACTGATGTCCCTTTCAGTGCCACTTCTGGCCCCACTGTATTTCGGTTAGTGTGCCCCAAAGTCAGAGCTGGTCTAATAAGATCCTAACCCTTCTCGTCACATGAAGTGAATGTTCCCAATAGTGAGGGAGAACATTAACTAGAAAGAAAAGGAGATGGTACAGACATGCTACACTCCCAGGTAATCCGTTGTCCTCCATATACATTAAAAATATCTCTTTGAGTTCACTGTGTGGTCAGAGGCGTATAAATGCACCCTCTCAACTCTCTACCCGGGTTTGCAAATGGTCCCTCGAGTATCCGAGTTTTAAACACGTTTTAAATGGTATTACTTCGGTTTGTTTTAGAAAGACCACCATTGCTGCATATATACACACACACACTCCAGATATCACCTTGTCTGTTCCCTTAATCACACACTTCCCTCTCTCGTTAATAAAAATCGGGCGTGATCAACTATGCCTGCATTGGTACTCACCGAGTTTATATGGTATATAAACACGAACTGTTGTCCATCAGGAGGGTAACCAGGGAACACAATGTGCATCACAAAGAAAGAAAAAGGAAAAGGAAATGGCCACCAATGTCGGACTGATAGTGTAGTCCGTGTTCCAACAACATAATGCTGCGGCGCCCTCCGGCGTCTCTCATAGTTCACAAAGGTGCCCCTTCCCCCCTATTTATCTCATCTCCTCACTATTCCATGGGCCTGCCCTGCCATCTCTGCTTGTTGTCCGGATCACCGTGAAGACGGCGTCCGAGACATCTTCTGTCTCTTAAGAAGGCTGTTTACTTCAATCAATCAATGACATTTATAGAGCGCACTACACACCCGTAGGGTCTCAAGGCGCTGGGGGTGGGGGGGGTGCCGCTACTGCTCGAACAGCCAGGTCTTCAGCTTCTTCCTGAAGGAGAGGTGGTCTTGGGTCAGGCGCAGGTCAGTCGGGAGGGAGTTCCAGGTCTTGGCGTGAGGAAATATAAATTTTATGGTCAAGTAATGTTCCCTAACGTGTACCCCACCGTCTCCATGTACCAGCTTAAAGTGCATGTAACTTCCCTCCTGTGCCAGCTATGAAGACGCAAATACATTTGCGTCCAACGTTAACATGTCCTCTTTCAGACCCACCCTGAATGGGTTGAATATTCCGTTCCTAAGTATGCTATGCCAACGTCTTTTTGTGGTGTACTTTACACGTTTTTCAGCTCTGGCGAAGTAGGCCCTGGATTCTGCCATCGAGCCTTTTCCTGCGTTCTGACTCTGAACGCCTCAGCCTGGGCTGCCTCTGTACCCGTGACCTCTGCCTTACTTCCTGCGCGGCTAATGGCGCTTAGCTCAGCCTGCTGCCTGCCAAGACTGAATTCAACCTTCAATTATCTGTTGCGCTCCTCGAAAATGCATTCCTGCCTACTAGTTTAAGTAAACATCCCCCCAGCTGCAGAGCGAAGGGTCCGGCCTCACTGTCTCCGTGCAAGTAATTCATAGCCTCTGTTACCATGGTAGGCCCATGCCCCCTATTATCTCATGCAGACACTTAGATGCTTATACACGCACTCACAGTCAGTATAGAATAGCTTCTGCCCCAGAGACCTTTTTCGTTTAGATAATATAGTTCCTAAACATCAGATACCAGATATGATAGAGTACGAGTTGATCTGACATGCCAGACTTCTGTCTCTTTCCGCCAGTGTAAATGTCAAGTCCCCTGCACCCTCCGGTTTCACGTCAATCACACGTCATGCAGCTGCGCGCGCATCCAGGCCTCAGATTTCTGCTGACGTCACAAGATTCTGCTTTGTTGCCACCCACTTGTGACACCTACCTGTGATGTTTCTAGCCCACACCTCTATGTTCACGCCTAGTTCACGCCTTCTAATTACGTATCACTACCACGTGTGTGTTTTATCTTGTTTCTCTCAGCTGTTACGCCTACTGTATTGGTTTCTATAATGTGACTTAAGTATATAAGCTATGTATTGTCAATAAAATATTGCTCTATCCCTTCCTGCACCCCAGTGGTGGCAGGAACAAGATATCCGGTCTGGTACCATTCCTTTTTAAGGAATAAAACCCCTAAGAACTCTAACACCACGGACTCTGCCTCTTTCTTTCCGATTGAGTTATTATTGATTAAGTACTTACCTGCATAGAAATTAGGACGGTAAATCAAATATTTACCACATTATTCTGGCGCCCGAACAGGGACCCCTCCCCTACCCCACGCGCCGGTTGGTGCGTTGCAAGCTCTGTCCCCTGCCATCAGTTAGACGGAACTACGCGTACTGGCAGGATTTCCTGTATCTCCCTCTGGCCCACGGAGGTGACGAAGACTGCGATCAGCACCCAGACGAGGCGGTGAGGAGTGCGGAGGATCCCGACCAGAGCCTAGCCGAAAGAAGCAAGGTCCGAGGTGTCAAGAGGCCCACCAGTTTTCCGAAGTATCCACGTGTCGAGTCGAGTCCGGTCCAGTCCAGTCGAGTTTTCTGAGGCCTTCTGTTTCCGTGCTTCCCGGTGAGTACCATTGCTGGGACGTATCTAGACGGGTGCATTATTATGTATCCGGTAAAGACGGGTTTGGGTACACAAATTCGGTCTGCACTGTTTTAGACAGTGTATCTGTACTGTTTAGCAGTATATCCGTTATTCCAGTTCTTGCACTGTTTTTAGCAGTGTATCTGTGCTGTTTAGCAGTACATCCAGTATAGGGGGGTAGTCATATATGTCTCAAATGTTTTTCATGTGATAAATGTTGTGGTATGAGTGACTGTTTTTAATGTGCATTATTGTGTTCTTGTGTAACTAGCTGTGTTCAGAATCAAATAGCAAGGATTGAGTATACAGTATTAAAGTAAACAAGATGCCGTTTTTCAATAAGTTAAAGCAGATAGGAACTAGGAAAGGGATACTAGAGGAAGAAATTCCTATCCCCCCTAGGGACACGCCTGGAAATTTCATGTACCATAAACATGGCATAGACGCCATATTGTATCTAGATTTATGGGCCGATTATACTAAGCACCTAGAAGAAAGACACAGATGGCCCGTTACAGGAACATGGGATGCTGAGTGCATCCTGAAAGTAGAAGAAGCTCTATGGAGAAAGAAAGCCAGACAATCACAGAAAGATGCCATAGAATTATGGCGTAAAGAATCACATAAACGAGTTGAGAAAGAACTCCGTAGAGAAGACAGACTTAGAGAAGCGCCGGATAAAGTCCGAGAAAATGAATTAGTTATTGAAGGGATTCGAGTAAAATCAGAACAAGTAGACCGCGCACGAAACAATCTTGTAAATGGCATGTACTTAGTGGCCGAGGGTTCGCCTGAAGCCACTTCAGAAATACCGAAAGACCTGCCGCCACCATTGGTTCCAACTAAAGTAACTCACAGGACTACTAAAGACATATTTCTGAATTCCTATCTAGATGATGTAGCACCCGCTTACTCCAATTCACGCGCCCCGCCTACCGACGGTGACGGGGACGGAGATGGCAACCTGCCTCCAGACCATATCCCGCCATTACCGCAACAAAGTTCCCCCGTCCGACAGCCTGTCGTTCCTCCTCCACCCCCACCACTTCTCACACCTAAGGTTAAGATACCAAATCCGTTTTTACCTGATCCTACTAAGAGACAAGTTCAAGTACATATACAGACTCCACAGAGGGATAATGCCCAAGCCTCTCCCTCAGGAGGTGCGACCGGGGGTTACCAGACCCCGCCAGCAACACACAGATTACACCTTAGGGACATGCAGAACCACCCTACGCTCCAATCACCCCGTCTTGACATACTCAAAGCACCGCTTTCAGTTTGCAGATATGATCCAGTACCCGGCAAAGACGATAGAATATTGTTAGCATCACTACGCTTACGACAAGCTACGGATTACCTAGCGTTATTCTCAGGGATGACTGATCATCTAGATAGAATATATCATTTTGTCCAGACTGGGGAAAATCCTGAAAGTATTAAGGAGGCCCTGGAACATCAGAAAGTTGACACTAAAGCATATATATTACGTTTTTTCATAAATTGCTTAATAAGAGAACGAGACAGGCCTGAGACAGAACAGGATGAAATGGAAGCACTAAACAAGTGGGGTCAAAATATAGCAGAAGGAAAACATGATAAAGTGAATTGTATATCTAGTATGTACAAGAAAATAAGAAAAGCAGTAATAGAAATACACGAAAAAGAAAAAGAAAATGCCTCCTCCGAGGAGGAGGAAGCACCTGAAGAACCAGAAAAGACTACAGATACAATAGCGTATGTAGGTAAGGGAACTTACCTTAGGAAAGGCATTCGTCCAGAAAGCAAGAGAGTTTTTCTCTCTGGCATATCAAAACCGAATTCTCCTGAACATCAGTTTCAAGACACTGATAAAATGCTTCGAGAACGAATGGGGTACCATGTACTCAATTCTATGGATGAACAAGAACTAGCCCGGTCAGCAGTACTATGGGCTGACAATCCTAATATATACAATGATGACACAGTAGCGCAGACATTTCTGAACCTATCTCCAGACGAGCAGAAATTAGCAGGTACATATATGATTCAGCACCTCCTCAAGTTATACAGAAATCAACATTCTGATCCAGGTCCCTTACACGATACATTAGAAGCACTACTCATGGACAGATGGGGAGGCCTAAGTACCAAGTTAATACAAATAATTCTAGAACAACGGCACAGATATAACACTTTCTTAAGCTCACAATATGCTTCCGCCCCGCCCCCAGAAAGAAAAATGTATCATATGGAGCGTCTTGAAAGACAGAACCCTTTACGAGAAGTACATCCAGTTATGGGTACCGATAATACCTTGAAACGTGTGTATGTACACACACCTCTGACCAAGTTAGAACTATTGGAAATGAAGAAACTAGTACCCTGTCACGACAAAGACCCTGCAGGTTTTCACAGAGAACTTAAAGACATGTTACTGATGGGAGATTACACATATGCAGATATCATGAAAATGTTAAAGGTATTGTTGCCCACAGGCATCTACAAGAAACTTAAGGAAAGAGAATGGGAGGTGGGAGACAAAAAGATTATATGGGCAGAAATAGAAGACGAGGAGAAACTTCGTACCCCAGGGCTAGGCCTTGGGGAGAAAGCTAAAGCATTACCAGGTTTGATAGTACAGGTTCTGCCAAGATTACTGACCACTAAAAAGGAAGACTGGGACGCGATCTCAGCCTGTAAACAGAAACACGATGAATATACCAGTGACTTCTATTCAAGGTTCGAGAAATGTTTCATTATTAATAGTGGCCTAAAACCAGGTAGCGAGTCGTACCCACATCTTTTTGTATCAAAGTTAGTCGAGAATTCCCTGACATCAGTCAAGAACCGTGTATATAAAGTTGAAAGTACATGGCAAGCAAATACGCCATCCCAGATGTTACAGATGTTACAGTATCATCAGAACAGAATCAGAGAAGAACAGGATCATGAACAGAAACGTATGAAAGACACGAAAATGAAAATGTTAGTGGCCCAGTCGGTTCCAGCCGACGGCCAGAGAAAGGGTACGACCCAGACAGGTAATGCAGCAGCTCCCGTTAAAGGGACATGCAACTATTGCAAGCAGCCAGGTCACTACGTACATGAATGTCCAGTCCTGAAACACAATATAGCAACAGGTAAAACTAAAGAAAGACCGCATCCGCCTAGACAAGACCAGGGTCAGCAACAGACTTCACAGAATTCACAACCTATGCATGCTTCATCACATACAGGACAGACCGCTGCGGTATCACAGTCGCAATCACAGCCACAGCCCATTGCCGCGACGCAGCAAGTTTCACGGCAGATGTGCCAGTATGCCCAATCTGATTATCCCGATTATCAGCGTTACACATGAAACAGCCTAGAGAGGGAGTTTGGCTTGCCTCTTATTGAGATTCCTGTAGATCAAGAGGGTCCTTATGTACACAGTCAAGTATTGGGAAAAGACAGAAAGTTCTTAATTGACACAGGGGCAAGCCGCACAACAATCAGTCATAATGAAGTCCCAGGGGCACCCCTCTCAGGCTCACAGAATGTTTCCCTTGGTTTTTCAGGACAGCCTATTCTAAATGAGGTATCAGAACCCGTCCCCCTGGCTGTGGGTCCATTATCACGTGTTACAGACTTGTTACTTACGAAATCATGTCCAGAAAACTTGTTAGGAATAAAGACATTGAAGGCTCTAGGAGCAGTGATATGTTGTTCTCCGGAAGGAGTTAGACTTTTCTTGCGTGACTTTAAGGGTCACTATGTATTACGAGAGTTTGATGTCAGATTGAAAAATGTACCAGAACACCTGTGGGCACAAGGCCCAACCGATGTAGGCTGCATGCACATTACACCATACTGTGTTACACTAAAGCCAGGTGTTGTTTTACCCCGAATCAGACAATACAAGTTACCACCCGATGCTGTAGTGGCTTTACTGGAAATCATTGAAGAGCTCATTGCCCAAGGAGTGGTCGTAGAGACCGACTCCAATATCTGTAATTCCCCTATCATTCCGATTCTTAAACGTACTGACCCCAATGCACCGCCAGTATATCGGCTGGTGATTGATTTACGAGAACTAAATAAATGCATTGTACCACAGTACCCTGTGGTTCCCGACATCTCATCCCTACTGACTGCTATTGATTCAGAAGCATATTTACAACAAGGGGTGGTGAGGGACAGAGTCTCTGAATTAAACAGAATACTCTCACCCAGTCAAGAGATCAGGGCTAGATCCAACACCGTTTTTTAGCTCACTGCACCATCCCAGTTTCAGAACCTGACTGTATGCAAATTAGTCTGTTCCTGTCCCAGTGCATGATGGGAACAGGGCAAACCAAACTACAAAAGCCAATTCTTACACTGGGAAGGAAACAAGCTACCGGGGACCGGTTTCTGGCATTTCAGCCTCTTCGGCCCGGCTTGCTTGAATCCTGATGGTGCAATGAGCAAGGGACTCACATCTGAGTATACCCTTCCACGCTTAGGGTGGACAAAAATATTTACAACAAGGGGTGGTGAGGGACAGAGTCTCTGAATTAAACAGAATACTCTCACCCAGTCAAGAGATCAGGGCTAGATCCAACACCGTTTTTTAGCTCACTGCACCATCCCAGTTTCAGAACCTGACTGTATGCAAATTAGTCTGTTCCTGTCCCAGTGTATGATGGGAACAGGGCAAACCAAACTACAAAAGCCAATTCTTACACTGGGAAGGAAACAAGCTACCGGGGACCGGTTTCTGGCATTTCAGCCTCTTCGGCCCGGCTTGCTTGAATCCTGATGGTGCAATGAGCAAGGGACTCACATCTGAGTATACCCTTCCACGCTTAGGCTTGATTCAGAAGCAACGTTCTTTACTGTAATTGACCTCAAGAACACCTTCTTCAGTGTGCCTATTGACCCAGAGAGCCAATACCTTTTCGGATTCAGTTTAAATGGACGAAGTTTCAAATTTTCACGCGCACCTCAAGGATTCACAGAAAGCCCCAGCATCTATAGTCAAGCACTGAAAAGACAACTTGATGGTATTCAAATGCCAGTTAACACCGCCTTACTGCAATACGTCGATGATCTGCTGATCACCGCACGAAGTGAACCCGAATGTGAACAAGCATCACTGACAGTTTTACATTTTCTGGCCGACAAGGGACACAAGGTGTCTCCTTCGAAGCTACAATTCTGTGTTCAGCAAGTTGTGTACTTGGGTCACTTGCTGTCCAAAGTGGGGAGACAGCTCACTCCTGACCGTATCCAGTTAATTGTAAATATGCCACAACCCCAGACACAAAAGGAAGTGCGGGCCTTTATAGGCCTCACCTCGTACTGCAGACAATGGATTCCTCAGTATGCATTTCTAGCTAAACCACTCATTCAGTTGACAACACAGGAGGCAGCGACTTCGACTGTCCTTCCTTGGACTCAGGAACATACACAGGCCTTTGAAGAATTAAAGAAAGCTTTATGCCAAGCACCAGTTTTAGCAACACCATGTTACAGCAAACCTTTTACACTTTTTGTTACAGAACGTGATGGTACAGCGTTGTCTGTCCTCACTCAAGACCAAGCAGGTTCACATAAGCCTTGCGCTTATTTTTCAAGTACATTGGATTCAGTAGCCCAGGCACTCCCTGCGTGCTTAAAGTCAGTAACAGCAACAGCACTAGCAATCAGACAGAGCGACTCAATTGTTTTAGGACATCCATTAACAGTACAAGTTCCACATTCTGTAGAGGTTCTTTTAAACAGAACTCAGACTCAACACTTGACTATAGCACGACTGACAGGTTATGAATTGACGCTATTCCAGCCACACATAGAGATCAGACGCTGCAGCATTCTAAACCCCGCAACATTGTTACCTTCAATTATGACAGATCCAGCCCCGCATGATTATATAGAGATCATTAATGCATTAACAAAGCCCCGACGAGACTTAACAGATGTTCCATTGACAAATCCAGACCTGACACTTTATGTGGATGGTTCATGTATGAGAACAAGTACAGGAGAATTAGTGGCCGCGTATGCAGTGACCACTGAAACTGAAGTAAAATAAACATATCGTATTGACACACTGTCTGCTCAAGCAGCGGAGCTCATCGCTCTGACCCGAGCCTGTATACTAGCCAAGAACAGAAATGTTAACATATACACTGATTCCCGTTATGCGTTCGGAGTCGTACACGACTTCGGAATGTTATGGCAAGAACGAGGTTTCTTGACCTCTCACGGTGCCAAGATCCAACACGGTTCCCTCATTCAAGCACTGTTAGAAGCAATACATCTGCCTTCAGGCATATCCGTCATGAAGTGTAAAGCACATACTAAAGCTACGGATTCTGTTTCCCAGGGTAACGACCTGGCAGACCAGACAGCAAAACATACAGCGTTGACTCACACCCAGACAACTGACGTGACAAAGGCAATAGTACCGACACATTGTATGACAGTTAGGGATCCCACACTAGATGTAATAGATATTCAGACACATGCTACTGCAGATGAAATAAAGAAATGGACTGAACTAGGAGGGATCCAGACAGATCAAGGTTGGATGACGAAGGGAAAATCTACATGGTTTCTCCCCGACTCTATGGTTCAAGTCATAATAAATACAGCACATAGTCCAGCACATCTAGGAGAGAAAGCGATGTTAGACAGTTTACAGAATCTCTGGTACAACAAACACTTACGAGCAGCAGCAAAACAGAAAGTGCGTACTTGCATGATCTGTTGTCAGTTCAATCCAGGTAAAAGCGTCCCTGTAGAGCAAGGTGGATTTCATCCTCCCGATCACCCTTTTGAAGTCCTCCAGATGGATTATATCCAGATGGACCGTTGTCGAGGATTCAAATATGTCCTCGTAATTGTTTGTGCACTTTCCCGTTGGACCGAAGCATATCCAGTCCCAGATTACACTGCTCCGACCACTGCCAGGCAGCTGGTTCGAGAATTCTTCCCACGATACGGCTTGCCTCGTGTCGTGTACTCAGATAACGGACAGCCATTCTCATCCGAACTCATGAAACAGGTTTCCCTGCTGCTAGGATATCAGTGGAGATTCCATTGTGTCCGACATCCCGAAGCCGCTGGCCTTGTAGAAAGGCATAACCAGACACTAAAAACCCGCCTTGCTAAAGTTTGTAAAGAGAAAGGGGTCGACTGGATAGTCGCCCTGCCAGTTGCATTGTTTTATATGAGAATGGTCGCCCATTCGAGAACAGGACTATCCCCGTATGAGGTGGTCTTTGGGAGACCACCGAATATGTGGGGGACGCCCATCCCTAAGAAAATTGCAGATGTTGATTGTAATATGCTGACAGATTACCTTGCCTCCTTGATGTCTGCACTCCAATCATGTCGTTCACAGGTTGCCGCAGCCTTCCCTGACAACACTGATGTAAAGCCACATGATGTCCGTCCCGGTGACACAGTGCTAATTAGGAACTTCGACAGGAATAGTCCGCTGGAGCCCCGCTGAAAAGAGCCGAAGACCGTCCTTCTTACAACGCGGACCGCTATCAAGGTGGAAGGCCGAAAGGGGTGGATCCATACGAGTCATATTAAAAAATGTAATGAACTGTTGCCAGAAACAGACTCGTCCACCCCCTCAAAGGACTGCCTCGATACTAAAGACTTTAAAGTTACCAAACAAGAGAAAACTCCCCAAGAGGAGTACCGAATGAAACTTCGATCTAGCAAGTCAGACAGTTTAATTGTTTAAGTCCTCCCCTAGGTGAATCGGTTAAATAGTTTCTGACATGTATCCCCTAGATCGAGATAGAGAGAGAGAGAGACAACTCAAGAAACGTACATATTGTAAATCACTCCGCAGTCACTGTATAGTGACGTTATTGATTATGTTTTTTCTAAGTCTTCTGATTATTGTTGCTAGTATATTGCTTCCCATATATTACCCTATTTTCAAGCATGAACAATCTGCTTACAATGTCAATGCCGAACATTCTTTTAGTGAATTACCTCCCCACGAACTCTCTTACAGACTCGCGCTGCGCAACAACACATTCATTAGTATGTTACATCACTCCCATCAGACTAACAACGCTACAAACTGCTGGATATGTGGCCGACTCCCTCCCTATCAGAAATACAAGGGAGTTCTGCCCCTCTTTCCGTACCCGTTCACTCACAATGGCTCCTGTGGTGCATGGTTTAGAATAATTAATTCCTTAGATCCTGATGTCGCTGTTTTCAAAGGGAATTGGGTTTGGGGAAACTTGAACTTAGTTCTGCTTAATGCCTGTTACCCGGACAAGAAGGGACTTCCCACTAGAATAGGAACTGATCTAGAAAATGAAGTTAATGGATTAGGTAATTATACAATTAACCTTATGATTCTTACTGTCGAATCCGAAGCTGCACCAGTCCTCCCTGCTAAGTCAGTATTACCAGTCACTGGTGATTTATGTGTCAGAAAGAAGGGTTCAGTACACTTAGGTCATAGCAAATGTACTACTGTGGTCGAATTCAGTGATCAAGGCAAATCTTCCTTTAGAGCTACTCGTCATTCCTACTTTGTTTGTGGCCATACCGCTTACATACGCTTACCTCCAGATTGGGATGGTACCTGTTACATTGCATTCCTTCTGCCACCTGTTTTTCTAGCCCCTCCTGATTATCACAGAAATACAAACCTAGTAAAGAATAGACTAAGAAGAGATCTCCCGATTGTCGACTACACTGAAACGGCATGGGAGCAATACACAGATTTCAATAAAGGATTCTTTTTCTTCACAGGTCCCGTCCAAAACAGTAAACTAATACGCAGATTAACTAGAACACTCGAAGCAGTAGTGAATGAAACGGCCTCCGCCCTAGGTAACTTAACAGAGGAGCAGTCCGCTATGCGGGTTGTTGTTCTTCAAAATCGTCTTGTTATTGACGTCATCTTGGCAGATAGAGGCGGAGCTTGTAAGGTCATCGGGTCAAGTTGCTGTGTTTTCATTCCAGAAAACGCGCCAACGGTATACCAAGCTATTACACGTCTTCATAAAATTGCAAGTTTGATACATCAGAATCCAGGCACCTGGACTTGGTCCGGTTGGTTCTGGACAACGTTGACCGCTTGGGGATGGAAGATCCTATCCTTCCTAGGCATTGCCCTTGTCATAATATTCAGTTGCTGCCTGTGCCTACAGTGTGGGCCAGCGATTTGTGGACTGTGTGCCACATCGTGCATTGAACATTCCAGTTTTCTCTCAAAACGTGAAAGGAAGAAAGAAGAACAAATGATGTTACAAGAACAGACTGATCGATTCATGAGGATCGATATATCATGAAGGGTCCGTAGGGAACAAGGAGGGAATGAGGAAATATAAATTTTATGGTCAGGTAATGTTCCCTAACGTGTACCCCACCGTCTCCATGTACCAGCTTAAAGTGCATGTAACTTCCCTCCTGTGCCAGCTATGAAGACGCAAATACATTTGCGTCCAACGTTAACATGTCCTCTTTCAGACCCACCCTGAATGGGTTGAATATTCCATTCCTAAGTATGCTATGCCAATGTCTTTTTGTGGTGTACTTTACACGTTTTTCAGCTCTGGCGAAGTAGGCCCTGAATTCTGCCATCGAGCCTTTTCCTGCCTTCTGACTCTGAACGCCTCAGCCTGGGCTGCCTCTGTACCCGTGACCTCTGCCTTACTTCCTGCGCGGCTAACGGCGCTTAGCTCAGCCTGCTGCCTGCCAAGACTGAATTCAACCTTCAATTATCTGTTCCGCTCCTCGAAAATGCATTCCTGCCTACTAGTTTAAGTAAACATCCCCCCAGCTGCAGAGCGAAGGGTCCGGCCTCACTGTCTCCGTGCAAGTAATTCATAGCCTCTGTTACCATGGTAGGCCCATGCCCCCTATTATCTCATGCAGACACTTAGACGCTTATACACGCACTCACAGTCAGTATAGAATAGCTTCTGCCCCAGAGACCTTTTTCGTTTAGATAATATAGTTCCTAAACATCAGATACCAGATATGATAGAGTACGAGTTGATCTGACATGCCAGACTTCTGTCTCTTTCCACCAGTGTAAATGTCAAGTCCCCTGCACCCTCCGGTCTCACGTCAATCACACGTCATGCAGCTGCGCGCGCATCCAGGCCTCAGATTTCTGCTGACGTCACAAGATTCTGCTTTGTTGCCACCCACTTGTGACACCTACCTGTGACGTTTCTAGCCCACACCTCTATGTTCACGCCTAGTTCACGCCTTCTAATTACGTATCACTACCACGTGTGTGTTTTATCTTGTTTCTCTCAGCTGTTACGCCTACTGTATTGGTTTCTATAATGTGACTTAAGTATATAAGCTATGTATTGTCAATAAAATATTGCTCTATCCCTTCCTGCACCCCAGTGGTGGCAGGAACAAGATATCCGGTCTGGTACCATTCCTTTTTAAGGAATAAAACCCCTAAGAACTCTAACACCACGGACTCTGCCTCTTTCTTTCCGATTGAGTTATTATTGATTAAGTACTTACCTGCATAGAAATTAGGACGGTAAATCAAATATTTACCACAGGCGGCCAGGTAGGAGAAGGACCTTCCTCCTGTAGTCGCTCTTCGGATGCGGGGGACGGCGGCGAGGGCGTGGTTGGCTGATCGGAGGTGGCGTTTGGGAGCGTAGAAGTTGATTCGGCTGTTGAGGTAGCTCGGGCCTTGGTCGTGTAGGGCTTTGTGTGCGTGGGTGAGGAGGCGGAAGGTGATTCTTTTGTTGACGGGGAGCCAGTGAAGGTCTCTCAGATGTCCGGAGATGTGGCTGGTTTGTGGGATGTCGAGGATGAGTCTGGCTGAGGCGTTCTGGATCCGCTGGAGTCTCTTCTGGAGCTTGGCGGTGGTACCGGCGTAGAGGGCGTTGCCGTAGTCCAGTCGGCTAGTGACGAGGGCCTGGGTGACGGTCTTCCTGGTCTCGGTGGGGATCCACCAGAAGATCTTCCGTAGCATGCGTAGGATGTTGAAGCACGCCGAGGAGACGTTGTTGACTTGCCTGGTCATGGAGAGGGAGGAGTCCAGGATGAAGCCCAGGTTGCGTGCATGGTCTGTCGGTTTGGGTGCAGTGCCCAGGGTGGGAGGCCACCAGGAGTCGTCCCAGGCGGAGGGTGAAGAGCCCAGGATGAGGACCTCCGTCTTGTCCGAGTTCAGTTTCAGGCGGCTGGTCGTCATCCACTCGGCTACCTCTTTCATCCCTTCGTGCAGGTTAGCTCTGGCGGCGGCGGGGTCGTTGGTCAGGGAGAGGATCAGCTGGGTGTCGTCGGAATAGGAGATTATGTTGAGGTTGTGTTGGCGTGCGATGGCTGCGAGGGGGCTCATGTAGACGTTGAAGAGGGTGGGGCTCAGTGAGGATCCTTGAGGGACGCCGCAGATGACTTCGGTGGCCTCTGACTTGTACGGTGGTAGGCGGACTCTCTGTGTTCTTCCGTCGAGGAAGGAGATGATCCATTCCAGCGCCTTGTCCAGGATTCCGACGTTGCTGAGGCGCTGTACTAGGGTGCGGTGGCAGACAGTGTCGAATGCCGCGGAGAGGTCTAGGAGGATGAGGGCCGCTGTTTCTCCGTTGTCCATCAGGGCTCGGATGTCATCGGTGGCGGCGATGAGGGCGGTCTCGGTGCTGTGATTGGCTCAGAAGCCGGACTGTGAGGGGTCGAGGGATCCATTCGTCTCGAGGAAGGCGGCCATCTGCTTGTTGACTGTCTTCTCGATGACTTTGGCTGGAAACGGGAGGAGCGAGATGGGGCGGTAATTTTTGAGTTCGGTAGGGTCCGCTGTGGGTTTCTTGAGTAGAGCGCTGAGTTCGGCGTGCTTCCAGCTCTCAGGGAAGGTGGCGGTGTCGAAGGATGTGTTGATGATGTCTCGCAGGTGGGGTGCGATGACAGCGTCGGCCTTGTTGAAGACGTGGTGAGGGCAGGGGTCGGTCGGTGATCCGGAGTGGATGGAGTTCATCGTGCGGATGGTGTCTTCGGTGCTGATTGGGGTCCAGGCGTGGAGGGTGGTGGTGGGGAGTGGTTGTTCGGTGTTGGTGTGCGTTGGTTGGTTGTTGAAGCTGTTGTGAATGTCCGCAATCTTGTTGTGGAAGTATGAAGCGAGGGAGTTGCAGAGGTCTTGCGATGGGGTGATGTCGTTGTTTCCTGCCCTGGGGTTGGATAGCTCTTTCACGATGTTGAAGAGTTCCTTGCAGTTGTGTGCGTTGTTGTCCAGCCGGTCCTTGAATGCAGTTTTCTTGGCGGCGCGGATCAGCTGGTGGTGCTTCCCGGTGGCCAGCTTGAAGGTGGTCCTGTTGTCCGGTGTAGGTTCCCTTCTCCAGACTTTCTCGAGGGCTCGGCAGTTCTTCTTGGAGCTCTTGAGTTCGTCGGTGAACCACGGGGCTTTCTTGCTGCCGGGTCTTCCTGAAGCGGGCTGGCTCACACCACACGTGATCTGACGGTCCTGCCCAGGACATCATCACGCACCATCGGGAAACGCCTAAGGATAATGGAACGTGTAGTTTCACCATAGTGTTCCTAGCATTCCCCTTGTGTGTCAGCGGTGTAATTCTGGTAAAACGCATGTGATGGGGTGATAAAATGAGCTTATACACAAAATTCCACCATAGTATACTGATATTAGTGCGCTTGTATGTAAGTGGAGTAATTATAGTAACGCGCACATGATGGGATGATAGAATGTGTTTATACCCAAAATACCACCATAGTATCCTGTTGTTAGTGCGAATCCGAATTCGGTTTCATTAAAAAATAATAAGAAACCTGTTTTTGGTTAGTGCCCAAGAATAACACTGGTATAGGTGGAGGAGGGTGGCACAAGACGTAATTAACCTTGTGTGCCAGAGGTGTAATCATTGCAAAGCACACCTGAAGGCATGATCGAAGATGTTTATACCTCAAATTAAACCATAGTATGCTGATGTTGATGCAATTCCGTTATTAAACCCCCACAATTGGTTTCATAAAAATCGTTTGCGACTGGTATCTGAGGAAATAGCATTTGGAGTGGGAGATTTTGGAGGACGGGCAGTACACCTAAAAGATGTACTGTGGGTACCTATTATATCTAAGTCCCCACAAGAGTAAGTCTCTACTGTCTTCCCAATGACTGCCACAGGATCTCATCGTTCAGCCCAACAAGGTGACTTCTTAAACGGTAGACCCATTTTTGCTCTCTCAGCAACAATGTTCTCTGGTCATCCGCTTGATGTCTCCCTAGTGGTACTCTCTCTATGGCAGTCCATGTAAGGTCTTCAACCGTGTGTCCCCGTTCTAGAAAGTGTGCTGTGAGTTTAGTATTGGTTTTCCCGCACCTTATTTTGCTTCGATGTTCTGTGATTCTCGTTCGCACCTTCCTGCTCATCATCCCCACATACATTTTTTCACAAGGAGAGGTGATCAAATAAATGACCCCTGTGAGTTGCAGTTCATGTGGGATCTTTGTTCCCATGGGGTTGGTAGTCTGAGGTCAATTGACTGGGTATTGCACGTAAGATGGCATACGCTACATGAGCCACACCCTGTGTGGCCCATCAATCTGGGAGAGCCTGCCACAGTTGTCGTGCCCCTCGTACCCGCCAACACCCTGGGTCTTGTATGTACAAGTAGGTCTTTTAAGTTCTGGCCCTGCTTGAAAGGAAAGAGGAGTCTCTCTATATTCAGGCCCCCTGAGTTCAATATTTTCCAATTTCTTAATACTAGTCGTCTAACCTGCTGTGACGCTGTATTAACGATAGATACAAACACTGGTTTATTGGAATGGGGTCTGATAGTTTTAGATAGGAGGAAGTCACGATTTGCATTTATTGACCGTTTCCTGGCTCTTTTGATGACCCTGGGAGGGTATCCCCGCTGTTGCAATTTCTGCGTGAGGGTATCGGATTGCACAATAAAATCAGCTCTATCCAAACAGTACCGACGTATTCGAAAGAACTGGCCAACCGGCAAATGTATCCGTAGGGATCGGGGATGGAAACTCTCAAATGCCAGCAAGGCATTTATTTCAAACAGATGAGTTTCTCTAGTTTGTTATATGTTAAGTCTCTCCACCCCTCGTTGTGTGTTTACTTACAGGAATGAGCTACCCTGAGTTGGGATAGTGTAGGAGGGGGTAGTGTGTGTGTGTGATAGGAATGAGCTACCCTGAGTTGGGATAGTGTAGGAGGGGATAGTGTGTGTGTGATAGGAATGAACTGCCCGATGTAAACATGGAATATGAAAAGAGTAGGGATAATTTGATTGGCGACAGTGTGTGTGTGTGTTAGGAATGAGCCTCCCTGAGTAGGGATAGTATAAGTAGGGATAGTGTGTGTGTGTGATAGAAATGAGCTGCCCTCAGTAGGGATAGTGTAGGAGGGGATTGTGTATATGTGATAGAAATGAGCTGCCCTGAGTAGGGATAGTGCAGGAGTGGATCATGTGTATGTGATAGAAATGAGCTGTCCTGAGTTGGGATAGTGTAGGACGGGATAGCGTGTGCGTAATAGGAATGAACTGCCCTATGTACACATGGAATATGATAGGAGTAGGGATAATGTGAGTGGACATAGTGTGCATTTGATGAGATTAACTGGCTTCAAGTGGGAATAGTGTGAGTGGGGATAGTGTTCATATTATAGGAGTGAGCAGCTCTGAGTGGTAATAGTGTGAGTAGGCATAGTGTACATGTGATAGGAATGAGCTTCCCTGTGTGGAAATAGTGTGAGTGGGCATAGTGTGCATGCAACTGGAATGAGCAGCTCCGAGTGGGAATAGTGTTAGTGGGGATAGTGTGCCTGTGACTGGAATGAGCAGCTCTGAGTGGGAATAGTGTGAATAGGGATAGTGTGCATGTGACTGGAATGAGCAGATCATAGTAGGGATAGTGTGAGTGGAAATTATGTGCTTGTGTCCAGGCTGAGTATCTCCGAGAAGGGATAGTATGAGTGGGGATAGTCTGCATGGAATAGGAGTGATTGGTTCTCAGTAAGGATAGTGTGAGTGGGTTAGTGTGTGTGCGTCTGATAAGACTACATGGTGTTGAATGGTGATAGCCTGTGTGAGGATAATGTAAGTGGGGATAGGTACATATGAAAAGACTGAGTAGCTCTGCATGGGGATAGTATGAGTGTGGATACTGTACATGTAATAATGCTGAGTAGATTTGCATGAGGATAGTGTGAGTGGGCATAGTGTGCATGTTATAAGACAGAGTGGCTCTGAGTGAGCACAGTGTGCATGTGATAGGAATTAACTGCTCTGAGTAGGGGTAGTAGAGATAGTGTGCATGTGATAAGACGAACTGGCTCTGAGTGGGAATGGTGTGAGTGGGGATTGTGTGCAAGTGATTGGAATGAGCAGCTCTGAGTACAGATAGTGTGAGTTGGAATAGTTTGCTTGTGTTAAGAAGCCCCGTAGCCACCAGAGCGTCATATATTCTGACACTCCTGTGGCTTTGCGCCATTCACCATATTTACAAGGTGGCGCTAAGCCACTTAATATAGCTTAACGCAACCTTATAAATAAGCCGCTTTCCGCAGCAGTCAGCTGCGGCAAAGTTGTGGGCATTTGCTGTGGGCCACACCCATTGCTTTTTGATGCTGCCCCAGATTTACAAGGCTGGGGCAGCACCATAAACTAGGGCCAGGTAATACCTGGCCTTAGAATGGAGATAGGAGGAGAAAATGTTAATTTTACCTTGTTTTTTGTTCTTTCTATGTGTGCTGCATTCTACCACACACATAAAAAAGCAAATCACCATTATTGCTTGTTTACGTTCAGGGAGGTGTCCCTTCCTGCAACTAAACAATCGCCCCTGCAGTGCAGGCACTGTTCTAAAATGGTGCATGTGGGCTTGGCAGCTTTAGAAATGTCGAAGCTCTGCGTTGTCAAATTTATTTTAACACTGTGCTCTGGCATTTTTTGTAAATATGCCTTGAGTGTCTCTGACTAGGGATAGTGTGAGTGGGGATAGTGTGTGTGTGTGATAGGAATGATTGCCTCTCAATGGGCACAGTGTGAGTGGGGATAGTGTATGTTGCGTATCAAAAGACTAAGTAGCTCTATGTGGGGATAGTGTGAGAGAGGATAACGTAAGTGGAAATAGTGGGGCTGTTATAACATTGAGTAGCTCTGCAAGAGGATATTATGAGTGTGAATAGTGTGCATATAATGAGGCTGAATAGCTCTGCATGAGCATAGTGTAAGTAGGAATAGTGTGCATGTGATAGCACTGCACATCTCTAAGTGGGAATAGTAGAGCGTTTGTGTGTGATAAAATTGAGTACCTCTAAGTGGGGATAGTATGTGTGTGATAGGAATGAGCAACTCTGAATAGGGGTAGTATAATTGTGTGCGTGTAATAGGAGTACCGGGCTCTAAGTAGGGATAGTTTGAGTGTGATTGGAATGAGCAGCTCTGCATGGGAATATTGCCAGGCCTAAACCTTTATTTTTAATACATAAAAGTCACTCCTAGGGTAGACTCTAAACAGACTGTGGGCCAGGGAGCATTATATTTAAAAAGTTGGATATGCACTTTTAGGTTTTGCATGTTCTTGTAGAGAAAAAACCCACATTTGTTCTAACACAGCCCTTCCCATAGTACAACATTAGGTTGCTTTCTTACATCTAATAATTAAACACTTTCAATTGGGAGCGGGTAGGAATGTTGAGCTTGGTGTCTAAAGAATTATTATTTAAAACCCTCTTTAATGCTAAATCCAGAATTTAAGTCCCAATTCTGTAAATTACACTTTTAGAAAGTTGGGCCGAGAATATCTGGAATCCCGGGCAAGGAATTACAAAAACATCATTAGGGGAGGACACAAGAAGCTTCACCCACTTCAAAGTGTGCACCAGCTATTAATAATAGACCCTAAGATCTAACTCTTCAGCAAACATCTGGACCTGCTGAAGATTCAGAAAAAGGACTCAGAAGAAGGACTAATTGTTTTGCTCAGAGAACTCTGTCCATTTGAGCAAGACAGGTATTTTACTCACAACCTTGTAAAGCTCCCTTTTAGAACTGCTGTTGGCATTAATTATTTGAACCTGACTATTCTGGTTTTTGTTTTTGGATTTCTGTATCTGTGGCTTCATAGCTAACATTGATGTTACTTTGTATTGCCTTTTCTACATTTTTTGAAATAAAACTCTAGCATCCCATTTCTCTAGAACTCAGTTCTTGAGTGGACCCAATCACTATTTAAATGTACTCTTCTAATTGTTGGTCCTACTGTGGTGGAGGGTGTAGTCTCTTAATGCTAGATCAAAGGTGCTGGATCTGAGTCATCAAAGATAATGTTTTTGTGATGGAGATATTGGAGTTGAGCAAAATATTGGGGTTCAGGCCCCCAGAAGGATAGTGTGCATCTGATAAAACTGAGAGGCTCTGAGTTGAGATAGTATGAGGGTTGATAGCGTGCATGTGATTGGAATGAGCAGCTTGGAGCAGGGATAATAAGCATGTGATAGAAATAAGAGGTGCTGAGTGTTTATCCTGACTGTGTGATAGGACTGAACAGCTCTGGGTGGGGATAAAGGGAGTAGGAAGAGTGTGCATGTGATAGAAGTGAGCGACTCTGAGGGGGCATAGGGTGTATGTGAATGGAATGAATGATTCTGTGTGGGGATAATATGAGTGGGTTTAGTGTGTTTGTGAATGGAATGAATGACTCTGCATGGGGATAGATGAGTGGGTATAGTGTGTTTGTGTGTGAGAGGACTGAGTGACTCTGAGTGGGGATAGCGTGAGTGTGATAGGAGTGAGCGTCTCTGAGTTGGACCAGTATGAGTGGATAGTATACGTATAATAGAGCTGAACTGCTTTGAGTAGTGCTAGCCTGAGTGAAGAGTGCTGGTAACATATCATTAAAAATAGTTTAAGGATTGGTTGGGCATTGCTGACTGCGAATTAGGTTTATGAGAAGCTGTGCAAGGTCCGCTGTGCATACGTGAGAAGAGTGTGAGGGTAATGGGTGGGTTTCATGTGAGTTGAGATGGTGTGGGAGATGATGGACTCTAAGTAGAGGATTGGGATTTCTTTGAGTGAATATGGTGTGGTGGTGAGGGGGTGCCTGTGCAAAGGGATTTCAGTAGGAATAGTGTGAGGAAGGAGCTGACAGTAAGAAACCCCATCTAAGAGTGAATGCACCCATCCCCTCCAAACCTTTATTCCCCGAGAGCCTCTTGCTTCAGTGGGAAGTGAGCAGCAGGTTTGCTCATTGAGCACTGGCTCAGCTCCCACGACTCCTGCTAGTGTCACCTTTAACCTCACCACACTCTGGCTGAAAATGCTTTCCCAGCTGAATCTCCTTGCAGGCACTGTCTGTAGTGAGAAGGTATGCCCTTAGATTTGGTTTCAGACATTAAGTCTTCAAACTCTGACCTGGTTCCTGGCTATCAAGTATGTAAGAAGTAGAAAACAAATAGCTATGTAAAAGGCAACACCGCCTGCTGATGGACAGAGGGCAAGCTATGGCTAGAGGCAGGAGACCCTCATCCCCATGTGGTATATCCCTTAGGAGTTACACAGACAGAAGGGGGACACTCAGGTTGAGGGTCTGTGATGCTGCCACATCTGACCTTGTGCATGCGGATGTCATGGGGCTCTCAACAATATTTGGGATACTTAACATATGTGTGTAAGGCACTGCTATGTTACTATGGACCTTTAACCTGGAAATACTGTTCGAGTGCAACTGCCTTGTGCTAATAACCCTATGCTGCACTTGTAAAACTTAAAGTTTATGAATGCATTTAACAACCCACTTTGGCACAGCCAATCGTTTTGGCCTTTCCGATAGCTACAGTACTTCAAGTAATTGCTAGATGTCCTTTTTGAGTCAGAGGCAATAGTTTGAAGTCTTTAACAAGCAGCAGCCATTCAGAACTTTACTGGATGTCGCTCCCGAGTCAGAAGCAACTGGTTAACAAGTCTGTCACAAAGCTTGAATAACTCAAGTTGTTACTTGATATCAATCTTGAGTCAGAAGCAATCATTTCAAGGGTCCCTCACAAAGTTTAGGGTGTGTGACTCCATCAAAAAAATTTCATGTCCACTTTTGCTACTCTAATGAACGGTGCTTGTTTTCTATAGGATTCATACATATGGCATTGCTGATGAATAAAACTGAAATAAATGTATTGTATACTGTTGAACAATTGTAAAGAGAACCCATTATGTATAGGTACATTGCACAGTGTTTTTAACAAATTGTTTTTGAGTGTCGCTATCTTTGTATGCCAGTAAAATGCCAACTGCCTTATGCCATGGACTGTTAGTAAGAAGCAGGATGCAAATGAATAGATAAAGATATTTGGTGAAAGGTCCTTTATTCATAAATATTTATATGTCTATCAAAGTGAATGGCGATGGGTTGCTCACCGGCAGAGGGTTGGCTGCAGGCTAAAGGTTGTGCGCAGTGGGGTTTGGACAACCAAGAGGGGATGTGTGCAGATCCTGGATGGACATTAAACCCTACATCTGCTGATAGCTTTGCAGTACATTGAAGTGTGGATCTCTTTCTGAGCAGGTGCGGTGGAAGGGGGCTCTCTGATTCAAGCTTCGATTGGCCCCCTCATCCATTATACCATCGCAGCCTGTGAGTCTTTCACTGAGATCACCTTCGCCTGCTTGCATGACAAGTCCATGGAGGAGGTGCAGAAATGGCTGAAGAATGAACCTGATGCAGTGGATTGTAGTCACGCGATAAAGTATTTTTGTGAACTCCAGGGCAGCAGGTAAGGATCCTACTCTGTGCGAACCACGTTGGTGTTGATGGTGTTAAATATTCAGTGTAATAGGCTTGAAAGTACCACAGTGTATGTAAGTCACCTTCTACCGGTCAGAGGTACTCAGTAATCCTTGTGTCATGTACTGCTTTCTGTATGGCACATGTTCATCGTACTCTAGGACTGGGTCACACCATTTCATGTTTCAACATGTCTTATGGACCTGGGATGATTCTTGCACCACAACCTCATGGCTGACACTCTGGATGTTTTTGTGAAATATGTTACTCAATAAGTGAGCACTCAAGTCAACTGGTGAAGAGAGTCATCCAAAGTAGTACTCCTTTCGACATGGGTGACTGGTATCCAGTGTGACACTGCTAATGTATGTTGGCATCTGATGTATGATATTCATGGGATAAAGACCAAGGTACCTGCACTCCAAGTTGAAAAGGGATGCTTGCTGGCCCCTTCTACAGCTATGTAGTTTGTCATCACTGGAACCCATTGCTTCCTCTTGAGTGTGGAATGTATGTGCAAAACATGGTGTTGTGTACATTATACAACTGGCTGTGAACTATCAGTTTGTGTGTAGTTTTAAGATGTTGGTTGCCTTTAGACAATATTACTGTCTTGAGTTAGCTGTCCCTTCTCTAAGGACCTGTTTTTCTATTTCACCTCACCGATCCCTACACAGCCAGTTGAATCTGAGTTGTGGCGTGCCTAGATTGCCTAAAAAAAGAAAGATAATTAGATCAATAGGGATATCTTTTTGCTCTACTTTTTGTCTCAAATAAGTTTGGAGAGATCAGACTGTGCATTAAATGAGCCATTACTCCAACAAAGACTGTGGCCAGGGCATAATCAGTGATCTCATTTGGTCAAAACAGATGTACGCACACAAGGCCTGTGGTTAGCTGTAGCCGAGGAGATCTGAAGCCCAGAATCAGCCCCTGGTTGGTTGAAAGATTGACAGAGTGACATTGTGACTGAGTGTGACAATTGTAGGATGTTTTCCATTTCCATGGAACCTGAGATATTGACAATACTTTGGGATGGTTTGTGCAGTGTGCTGTGCAGCACCTGAAGAAGGGGCATTTGAACAGCATTCACACGCTGCACCTGTTCTCAGTGGATGGTTGTTTTCCTGCACCTGCCACTGTCTGTGAATGTGCACTGTCACTGTGAGCCACCTGCTGACGTCCACCTATGGTGCGTTCCATCATCGCCAGCACTGCATCCAAGCTGTAGAATTCCACCCGCATTGGGTTCCATCTTTTCTGACACTGTGGGCCAGCAACTAAAGTCCACCGCCAGTGGGTTCTATATTCACTTGCACTGCATGGCAGCTGTTGAAGTTCAACTGTAGTGGGCCCTGTCTTCACTGGGAATGTGATCTAGCTGCTGAAGTCCACCTGCAGTGGGCTCTGTCCTTGGCTTGCTTTGCTTTGAGGTGTGTAGTCAGTTGAGGTCTAAGCTTTTACCTGATGATGCCCCTGCCTTGGTGTTCCACATACCACCTCTGCTGGTGCACCTGTTCACAGAGTGACCTCATGTAGGCAGTACCTGCCAGTATTACACACCCTTTGCTTGTCTTGTATTCAGGGCTCTAGACCCATGACATGCCATCATTATTTTTTTTGAAGTTTATCACAATATTATTTTGCTATATTAATATTTTGTAGCTTTATCTGAGGTTTGCTTCTCCCATTTTAATTCTATTGGTTTTAATGTCCTCATTAGGTATGTCTACTGCATAGTTTGCTAATCTGATCGTACATAAATTTATGCTAGTCCTCTTTCTCATTGTCTTTTAGGTCTAATGTATGCCAAGACCTTTTGATGTTACTAAAATATGTATAATTTACTTCGAGATGGTGGGCTTTCAGCCACCTCTCTCCATCCTTCGGTCTGTTGTGTCATTCACATTCTGATTCTGCACACTCAGTGTCCTGCTTGGAGCACTGGGTCAGCAGCTGGATAACTTCTCTTTGAGTGACTGCATTTTGCCTTCTTACAGTGCGCACATGATGATGTAGTTCCCTTTAGTGCCAGTGTTTTTGTTTACTTTATGATTACTTTAGTGTTGTCTTTTTGTTTAGAGCCTGATGTGATAGCAGGACACTTCTACTGCACATTCCATCTTTGTCGAATCCCATCTCCTAACAATGCTGTTGTAAATTACTTTTGGAGAGTTTTGCTTTTCTGACTATTGCTTTTTGACAACAAACCAGATTGTATCCATTTGAAACTGTTCTGTATTAAGTTATCATCTTTTTACTTCTTACTACTTACATTTCCTTTCTTTCTTTCTTTCTTTTTTCTTTCTTTCTTTCTTTCTTTCTTTCTTTCTTTCTTTCTTTCTTTCTTTCTTTCATCTTTCCTTCCCTTTTTTCTTTCTTTGATTGTTTCTTCCATTGCTTCCCTTCTTTCATTATTTCTTTCCTTCCTCCTTTCTTTCTTTCTTTCTTTCTTTTTTCTTTCCTTTCTTTCTTTCCTTCTTTCTTTCTTTCTTTCTTTCTTTCTTTCCTTCCTCCTTTCTTTCTTTCTTTCTTTCTTTCTCTTTCCTTCTTTCTTTTTTTGTTTCCCTTTTTCTTTCTTTGCATCTTTGTTTATTTGTTTCTCTCCCTTTCCTTCTTTCTTCCTTTCATTCTTTTTTTCTTTTTTTTGTGTTGGCCAACACATGTGAGCAGTGCCTAGATGATGCCAAGTGCAGTTGCAACCTAACAATGAACAGTGACAACCCTTGATAATACACAGTGATTCAGTTTACTGTTAACCTCTAATAATGCAATAAAAAAGTGTGCCCTTACACTCTGATAATGCACAGTGATGCATTCTGTTGCTACTGCTGCTACAGCTATGCATTGCCCACATTGGACAGATTCTGCAGAATCCTTCTTCAAGACATCGATCCTGCTTTTTGAAATCAAGGTTACAACTTGGCGTATAGTTTTCATTTCATTTCATTTTCATTTCATCAACTTTTATTCGATTATAAAATTGTATAATCATAAAAAGTACAGTTTTAAAAAAAGAAAAAACACAAAAATAATACAGAATCAAGAGAGGTCATTGACATTTGAACACATATAATGTTAAAAGACGATTTTACGACGAGTTGATGTTACTGTTTTTAAAAAGGTCGCTATCAGTTTTGCTTCATGCGGGGATTTCGGTGATTGAAGATAGGCAAGTGCTGGGTATGATTGTCTGAGTCCGCTTGAACGGAGGAGGGGCAGAATCCATTTTTTCCTTGCTGATCTGTAGTGTTTACAAAACAGGATGACGTGTATCGTTGATTGTTTGGAAACTCCATCACAGGGGCATCGCATCAGGTTTCGAGACCAGTTCTTCATTTCAGGAAATGAGACCATGCGGAAAAAAAAGATCGAACCGTAGTCTTGTCAATAGGAATTTTTCATAATTCGAAAGGAAGTATGTCAGGTAGGGCTGTATGAGTTTCTCTGTCTGCAAGGTGCGGATTTTTTCATTATGTGTTTTGACAATCTCAGCTTGATTGCGAAGTTCTCTTAAATGGCCCATACATAGTACTTTCAACTGTTTCTTTGAAATATCTTCTATTGAAGGTGGTTCTAAAAAGTATTGCTCACGGTCAAGATCTTGGAAAAATTTGTGGATGTAGTTGAGCCACGGTATTTTCCTCCAGTACGCTAGGCCAAGGCATTCGGTAATGAGGGAGCGTGTTATGTGACTTTCGGGGTTACACCATATACGGTGCCAGAGTATGAGAGGCTGGCATCGTATGGTGTCGGTCACATATTCCATGCCCAGCTCCCGATGTGAGGCTAGGATCGGGGAGCTTTGGGGGAGAGCTAAGATGTATTTGATAAAAGCATTCTCCGTAACCTGGAGTTGATCAATACATCCATGACCCCAGATACCTGCTCCATATGTGGCCACACTGTGGCATTTTGCATAGTATATCGTTAGCAGTTCCGCTGGGGCTGGTTTTCCTAGTTTTCTGGAGAAAGCAATTAGTGGTGATACTGCTCGGCGAAAGTTGAGGTTTCTGGCTTCGATTGCCTTGTGCCAGGTCATTGTGTCTTCCACGAGTATGCCCAAGTATGGGTATACCGATGTTTTTTCCAATCTGCTGTTATTAATGAATATGGGCTTTGAAACTCCCCGTTTTGGTCCAATAGTCATTGTGAAAGTTTTTTTAATGTTTACTTTTAGACCCAGGGAGTCCATGAATGACACGTATTTGTTCAACTGCCGCTGGAGTTGGTTCGGTGTCCGGGCCAGGATGACCGAGTCATCGGCATACAGGAGGATGGGTATCGGGTGGTGTGCTATCTGCGGGAGGTCCTGGCTCCCTTCCAGCATAGCCTGTTCAAGCCCGTTGGTGTATAGGTTGAACAGGAAGGGAGCCAGTACACATCCTTGCCTTACACCTCGTGATATTTTGAAGGGGCGTGATAGTTCACCACCGGTGCCGTAGCGAACTCGGCCTTCCGCGTTGGTATATAGCTCCCTCAGGAAAGCTAGTATGGGTGGGTCCACTCCAAGGTTTGTCATAATCTGCCACAGCTTTGCGTGCTGTACGCAGTCGAACGCCGCGCTCAGGTCTACATAGACCAGATAGATGTTGCCTCCTTTCGCGCGTGCATACTTTCCAGCCAGGAGGATCAGGTTTAGGGCCTGTTCCACCGTTCCAAGCCCCTTCTGGAAGCCATATTGCAGGTCTGTGATGGTGTTATTCTCTCGGGCCCAAGATTGTAGTCGGTCCAGGAGTAGTCGACCTGCAATCTTGCCCGTGGAGTCCAGAAGGGAGTTCGGTCGGTAGCACGCGGGGTCGTTGCGGTCCCCTTTCTTGAATATTGGCAATAGGGTAGATGTTGACCATGATGGAAGGAGTCCAATTTCAGTGACTGCAGCCATTACCCGAGTGATTATTAGTGACCAATAATCAATATTATATATAAACAAGTCCATAGGTACCCCATCTGGGCCCGGGGCCTTACCAGTTTTTGAGGCTTTGATAGCCTTTCTGACCTCGTTGAGAGTGAAACGTAAGTTAATGGGGTAAATGTTATTCTTTGCTTGTTTCTGGTCTTTTGTTTGGGGAAGGTCCGCTGGTATACCGAAGATTTTTGTAAAGAGGTGGACCCAGTCATTCTCAGTTATTGCCACGTCTAGGTGATATGGGTCAGTGATGTTGTCCAGAAAGGGTGATCTTATGGTCTGCCAGAATGCAGTGCTGTCTTTCCTTAATGCGCTGTCATGTAATTGACGCCATAGGTCTTGCTTTATCTGTTGTTTGCGGTGTTTCCAGGCGTTATTGTATGTTTTCCTCCGTTGTGAGATTATTTGGGCATCTCTTGGTTTCTGTCGAAGAGCTTCTTTGAGGGATGTAAGGGACTTTCGACAATCAGTGTCGAACCATCTCGTCGTAGGAAGTTTTGGTTTATTTGCTGTGTTTTTAAATAGCTCTTCCCTTATTGCTCCTTGGATGTTATTAAAGGAGATGATGATTGATTCAGGGGATGCCTCTGCAGACAGACAGTCCGTTAACCATAGGTGTGTTTTTCCGAGTACCCTTTGTGTTGTCTCTTCAGGGTCGATCTTTGACCATTTAATAGCATAGCCATTCTTTTTCTTTATGGCCAGTGAGTGTTGGTCGAGGGAGCTGGCTTTTATTGAAGATAAACCTGTTTTTTCCATGAGGAGTTCCACACTAAGGGGATAATGATCGCTAATTGGACTAGACCCTACTTTGTAGTTTTTTAGTAGTCCTTTACAGGTGTTTGAAGCTAGGATATAGTTAATGGTTGTCTGACAGCCTCGCCCATGGAAGGTGGGTAGAAATTCCTGCACCGGATTGACTAGTTCGTTAGCAAAATCTAGGTCCAAGGTGAAGAGGATTTCGTTCAGCTTATTACCACCCGGGGTATGTGAAAAATGGGGGATGGGGTTTCCAAGTTCATTCTGTAGCCCACAGGTCCCATTTTTGTGATTTGGACATAGTGTTTGATCGAAATCACCTCCCCAGATATAATTAAGTGTTGCGTTGTGGTTTGTTTTTTGTAGTGAAGATATATATGCCACCATTTCATCTAAGTGTGAGCAGCATTCCAGCGTGCCAGTGTTATTATAGTAGTTTATGAGTATGAATAGATTTCTCTTTGAAGCTGTCAAGTGCGTGACTTGAATGATTTGGAAGATGCATGTTTCCTTTAGTAATTTCACAGTGAGTGGAACGGTGTTGGAAAAAAAGATCATGAGTCCACCTTTTGGCCTTCCCATTATACTAGGTGTTGCTTTAGTAAAGAATGTTTTATAACCCACTAGATGGAGAGGGGTTGTACGCCAGGTCTCTTGCAGACACAGGATTTGTTGGCTCCTTGCTGCGTTCAGCCATAGAGGGCATGTTATTTTTGCAGTTAGGCCTGCAACATTCCAATAGGCAATACCTATACTCATGGTCTGTGTTTCTTTCTCGTTGGCAGATATTGTCCGGTTGTTATTATTGACTGCATTGACTGCATCATGCTGGATGCTTAATCCCAAGTTGGTATCCGCTTCTGCTGGGAAAATACTAGTCAAGAGATTATTTGGGTATGTCGATGGTATCTCAAGTGTATAGGGAGACTCTGGAGATGCTGTGTGCTGCTTATCGGATGCAGAGTGTTGTGTAGTGTCAGATTCGTGGTAGCTAGATTTATCCAGGAATGGTCAGTCGACCATTTCGAGGCAATCGAAACGATTTTGGGTTGGGAAGCCCTGCCATCCTTCATATGCTTGATAGGGTCTGTCCTGCCAGTAGGGCATTTGACGTTCTATATACCTTTCTCTCGGTCCGCCCCTTGCTATGTATTCATGTGGGTGTTCCATCTGGTTCCATGGCACTTGGTACCATGGGTCCTGGTTTCGCGAATCTTTGGGGAGATGGTGCCATGCCCAGGGTGGTGGATTGCGTTGTTGTTTCACTGGGGGGTAGAAGAAGGAAAGGTGTCGGGCGTCTATACCCCCTTTTTTGTCGAGTTGAGGCCAAGCACAGATGTGGTCTACGGTTGAGGGATCTCTACATGTTACGATGATGCAGTCACCGCGTATTGATTTTTTCGTTTTGCCTAGCCAGGCTACCCTGTGGGCTGTGGTGATCCCTCCCGAGAGATGGGATTCAAGGGGCCTATTGATGCTTAGCCACTGCATGGCTTTGTTTTTAAGTGACCATGCAGTTTCTGGTGTGTCGTCTGTTAGCTCAGGTACTCCTGTAAGGACTATTGTATAAGGAGTAGCTTCCGGGGGCAAATGGGCAGGACGTCTAGCTGCAGGAGGGTTTTTAGGTGTGTTTTTGGGTGTTTTTTGAGGGGGCAAAGGTTTCGATGAAAGGGATTCAGACTTATTTTCTGGACAGATTCTGCTGGAGTCTATGTTTAGTTCTGGACCTGGGGTGTCTACCGTATCTTTATCTGTGGTTACAGTTTGCTGTACTATTTTGGGAGGTGGTTTCTCTTTCTGGGGATGAAACGTGTTTGCTGTGGATTTGGGTAGTGTGGTGTTTTGATTTAAGTTTTTCTGTACTGAAGATGTTGGGTTTGTATGATTGGCTGTTTTCTGCATGTGTGCTTGATTTTGTTTTTTGGGTGGGTGCGAGGTGTTGCGCTGCCCCTTTATGTCTATACGAGTGTTTGAATCTAGGAGGGTGGCCGAGATTATAGTTAGTTGGGCTTCGAGGTTTCTGATGCTTAACTGAATGGGCTTTAGATATTGGTATAATAGGTCTTTGGTTGTAGTAAGAACTTGCGAGGTGATTCTGTAAGTCTTGCATTGGTTTATGATGTTGTCGTTGGAGATTGTCTTGTGTGGAAGGGTGGTTTCGGGGAGATGTAATATACTGTGGGTCATTGAGGAGTTTGAATGAATTGTTGTGTGTTCCTGGCACGATAGACTAGGTATTTCTTCACTGTTTGCTAGACGAGTTTTCGGAATTGCTCCTTCTCTCTCGCCTTGCTGGGACAGGTTTTCGGTGAGTTGGACGTCGCCCTGAGTTTGACAGCCAGCTAGATCGGGAGTTGCTTCCAGGTCGTCAGATGTTATAGAAAGATCCGACTCAGAGTGCGTGACTGACAGGTCTACTACCGACGGGACGGTATTTGAATCTGGTACTGACAGAGTCACTGGAAGGGAGCTGTTTTGAGTGTTAAGGTTGATTGGAGAGGTGGCATTTGCTATAGCGCCTAGTGATGAGCGCTTTGCGTTTGCACTCATGAGATCTAATGATACTCTCTTCTCCATCAGAGCTATGCTTTGGTTTATCGTCTCATGGACCCTCGATATGAATAGGTCAATAGGGCCTGTTACTTGTGCTACCTCCTGCGCGTGTTTGGATTTTGGTTTAGAGGCACTTCTTGTTTTGGGTGGCATGTCTGTTTGTTGCTGGGTCGTTGTTGAAAGAGGAATGGCCCGGTCCGGTCTCTATCGGGCACTAACGGGCAACAACGGGACCTGGCTGCGTCCCGCGCGCGTCCCGCGCGCGTCCCGCGCAGCGGGTGCCGCGAGAAGTTGTAGCGCTTCGCTGGGGGCGGGGCACTGGAAGGGGGCGCGGCTCTCACAGGAAGAGGACCAGCTGAAGGTGGTGAATGCTGGTCCTCGCAGTCCTGGGGCCGGCGCCTCGTCCTCCTCTGCGGCCTCGCGCTCACAGTCACTCAGCGGCGCTTTTGGCAAACAGCTATGCTACTCCTGTAGCGGGGATCAGCAGCAAGAAAAGGGAGTCTGAACGATGTCAGGCGGTGAGTCTTTCTCCACGTGTGGCACCCGCGCAGCGGGTGCCGCGAGAAGTTGTAGCGCTTCGCTGGGGGCGGGGCACTGGAAGGGGGCGCGGCTCTCACAGGAAGAGGACCAGCTGAAGGTGGTGAATGCTGGTACTCGCAGTCCTGGGGCCGGCGCCTCGTCCTCCTCTGCGGCCTCGCGCTCACAGTCACTCAGCGGCGCTTTTGGCAAACAGCTATGCTACTCCTGTAGCGGGGATCAGCAGCAAGAAAAGGGAGTCTGAACGATGTCAGGCGGTGAGTCTTTCTCCACGAGTGGAGTGGTTATTAAAATAACCCACGGCAAAACCGGCGTATAGTTCATAAATAGGAGATTAGTCCAGATAAGTGTGTGATATATAAAGTGTACAGAAGATACCTCTTGAAACATTCTGTAATTTCTTGGGGCATATTTACATGAAAATGGCGCAGTGCCACAAGTAATTGTGCTGCACTGAGCTGCGTAATTTTCAAAATGCAGGGGTGTACCATATTAGCAAGCTGACGCGCAGCAGACATGCGCAGCTCCAGCCACTCTGCTGATTTTGGAAAAGGCCCCCTTCTGCTCCAACTCTTAGGTACTCAAGTACTCTTCTACGGGCAATAGGTGAGCAGGGTGGTGTTGGGGAGAACCTCAGCCAGTGGCTATGGCAGGGACTGTAACTAACCTCATTAGAAGGGATGCCTTAAGGTGTGGTCTGCTCAAAGTTAGGTCCCTCTGTAAACATTATCTGGAGACACAGCTGTTGCTAGAGTCTCATGACTTAGATGCCCTTGTGGTGACTGAGACTTGGACTCACCCCAGCTCTGATTTGGAGCAGAGTCTGGCGTGTCCTTAGGGCTATAAAGCCTTTCACAAGCCACGTTCTAGCGGTAGAGGTGGCGGGCTTGGGATTTTATTTAAGGAGGTGTGGAACTTTTTCCCTGTGGATATTGACGTTGTTAGAAATGGGGATTTCTGGTTGGCTAAGGCTTGCGCCAAAGCCAGGCAGAAACCACCACTCTAGTCAGGGCAAGGAAGTCAACCGCCAAGATAACCTCTGCTCACCCCCTTGGTAGCTTGACACGAGCAGTCAGGCTTATCCCGGAGGCGATGTGTAAAGCATTTGGGACAAGAACAGAGTCTAAAGACTAAGTGCTGCACAGCTGTGGAAGGCCAAAGTAGGGGCGAAGGAGTGTTGCTCACTCCTGAGTCCAGAGATATGTCCCTAGAAAGAAAAACTAAATGTAGCAGCTGCCCACTTACTGCTGGGCAGCTGGGAACTCACAACTGCGACAAGGGCCCTCACTGGCCCTTAGGAGCAAAACTGCGCCAACTGCTGGAGCCCTCTGGCTCTGGAAATACATAATGTGCCCCGTGGAGACCGCTAGGCTCTGAACATCATTAGCACCGCGGTGGAGCCCTCTAGGCTCTAGATCAAAACATGCCCAAATGCTGGAGCCATCTGGCTCTTAAAGGTGTGAAGCACAACTGTAGGGAAGAACGTTGGCCTTTAAAAGGATATGTAGCCCCCGCGGGAGCCATCCGGCTCGGAAACTCATGGGGGGCGGGGTAGCCACCTAGGCTCCATAAACAACATGCCCCAAACGTAGGAGCGGCCCGCTGCAAGATGGGGCCACTCTTGACTGCTACAGGGCCCTCTAAAGCCCATCTTGCCAAGTTGGGGCAGCCCACTGTGCAACCGGGGCCTCCCTGACTTGGTGCCCCATGGGGGACTACATCTTTTGCCCCGGCCCTACTCACCGGCTCTGTTGGGGGGAGTCTCTCTCTCCAGAAGCGGCAGGGGCGGGCACTAGTAGTGTGCCTCTTGCCCCCTCTGCAGGAATAGGCGGCGGGGCTCTCTCTCCCTATGATAGCCCCGCCTGCACTAGGCGCATGGCTTCGCCCGGACCCCCATCTCAGGACCGGGACTTGGGAGGTGGCTCCTATTCTTTTGGGGCTTCCTCCTGTTCATGGGAGCCCCGCAAAACTTGGGCTCCTTTCTGCCGGCGGCCCCGGGGCTCTCTCCACTTCACGGGAGCCCCAGGACGCGGGAGGACATCCCTTCTTCTCGCGGGGGCTCGAGGAGGCGGGGTGGGCTCCCGACCTCCTCTCTCTCCAAAAACAACTTCCGGGGACACTCGGGACTTCCGTCCGGTGGCCCCGCCCACAGTCAGGCGGGCCGCTGACGGCGATCTCCTGGAAAAGGAGGGGTAGGCTCCCTCTTGGCGAAAGTTATAAAACAGGGTGGTCACCCGTAATTAGAAAGATAACTGTGGGCATAATGCAGGGTGAGCTCTAGAAAATAAAAAGATCGAAATAAGAGGCATGAAAATGCCGTCACGGCTCACAGTCCGGCGATCAGGGCACAAGCCACCACCAGTCTCTTCACAGCCATGAACAGGGGAGAGCAGACAGCTGGTGCCAATTAACCCTACGCCAGTGGGGGAAACTAAAAGAAAGGCATCACAGCGCTCCCATGCTGCCAAAGGTTTGCAAAAGTCCTGGGGGCAAGGAAGATACAGCCCAAGGGTCCCAGAAGTCTTTCCAGGCTTAGAGGGCAAGGCAGAAGGGTCCCAAAGAAATCCTCCAATATCCAGGGGCTGGGCAGGGCCCAGAGAGGCAAGCCTTCCCCTAGGCCCCAGCAGCAGCACGCCCCTGGTAGATTTAAGTCAGGAAACAAGAACATTTAACATGAGGTCACAGCCTCTTTTTATACACCAAATCCCTTTGTCTCTAGGGCGCAGGGTTATGGGAAAACCAGATGCAGCTGGTTTTGGAGCACTCTGTTGTGCTCAGCCCCCTCCCCATTCAGAGGACAGGCTAGGGTCATCAGTCGCACCACAGGGGGTGGAGCCAGCATTGCGTAGGGAAATCCCAGCCCTATTCAGGTCCCAGGTGCACTCCTCCCCCCATCTGGCTGTCAATCTCTCTATTCACCATCGGGACAGACCCATCCTGACTCCTAGGGCCAGGCACACCAGCCATCTCCAACCAATCACAAGCCAGACAGTCAAATCACATTAACTGCACTGACATGCCAACTTCTAGAAGTGGCACTTCCACACTAGACACAGTAAATCTGCACACATCTTCGTGCAGCATTTACTCTCACGAGTTTGCACATACCAAACTCGACCATGCACTCCCTACACATCAGGAACTACCATGGACACACACAACCCCCATGCATTCCTATGGGAAGGCAGGCCAATCTCACACACACACTCAGAGAGCACACACACTTTACACTGCGCCACAGTGATAAAGTGCGCAAAGACCAGAAATCTCAGAGTTCAATGCAAAAAGTTCAGGGGTGAATCTGCCAGAAGGGCCAAGTCCAACAGATGTGGTCCAAGGGGTCGAGCTTTTAGGCTTCGCTCTAAAAGACCATGGGCACCAGGTGCTGATGGGTATTATTTGCTTCAGGCCTTCTGGGGTGGCAAGCCTTCATCAACAGAAAAACCTGATCCATGTGTTTAGTAATATGGCTCTATCACATGCCAAAGTCCTCATATTAGGGGATTTTAACTTATGGGTTAACGGGAGTATGGGCCCAGGGTACAATAATCACCTACAATTGTGTATGATCCTGTCTCTTTCACAATTGGTGGTAGAACCTACACATACGGGGGGCATATTTTGAACTTGATTTTTGCTAGGGAAGTGGGGAATGTTATACCAGTTGGCTGGTTTGATAACCTTCTGATTAAATGTTGATGTGTTTAACATCAACCAGAATGACCCTGCTACGAAGGAAACAAGATGCTTTCTTAGAAGGGACTGGAAAGTTCTCCTGAGAAAAGCCAGTGCTTCACCAGTATTCCACCTTGAAGGTTCTTTTGACCCTGAGAAACAGGTGGAGGATAACTATCCCACCTTCTGCTCATACATTAATGACCAACTTGCCCTGGTGTAGGTTGGATTTGACGGTGAGGGGATCTTTGGTGAGGGAGAGGATCAGCTGGGTGTCCTTGGCGTAGGAGATTATGTTGAGGTTGTGTAGTCTGGCGATGCAAACGAGGGGGCCATGTAGACACTGAACAGAGTCTAAGTGAGAATCCCTGGGGGATGCCGCAGATGGTAGTGGTGGATCCGGAGTGAAACGGGGGAGACGGACTCTCTGGGTTCTGTCTGTGAGGAAGGAGGTGGTCCAGTCCAGGGCCCTGTCTCGGATCCCTGCATCGTAGAGGCGTGTGCACAGTGTGTGGTGGCAGACGGTGTCAAAGGCGGCAGAGAGGTCCAGGAGGATGAGGGCCGCTGTCGAGCCGCTGTCGAGTAGGATTCTGATGTCACCTGTGGCGGTGATGAGGGCAATCTCGGTGCTGTAGTTGCTGAGGACTGGGAGGGGTCCAGGATGCTGTTGTCTTCTAGGTAGCGGGTGAGCTGGGTGTTATGTTATGTTATTTTGTGTCTTTTATAGCGCTCAGCTACTCAAAAGAGTGTCCCGGCGCTTTATTGACAGCCTGAAAAAGACAAACACAACACACAGATTAAAAGAGAACAGGATCAGCAGAATAAAGAAATCTAGGAAGCAAAAAGCCAAGTTTTTAGGCCCTTCCTGAAGGCCAACAGATTTGAGGTGCTGCGCAATGTCAGGGGCAGTAAGTTCCAAAGCTGTGGGGCCCGGAACGTAAAGGAACGACCTCCAATACGGACCTTCCTCACACGAGGAACAGTGGCAAAAAACATTGACTCTGATCTCAGAGATCGAGAAGGACGATAGAAGACGAGCCTCCTTTGAAGGTATTTAGCCCCTGTGGCATAAAAGGCCTTGTGAGCAAGAGTTAAGGCTTTGAAGACTATCCGCTTCCGGATAGGCAGCCAATGAAGCGACTGCAACAAGCCAGAAACTCTGACTCACCTATGCAGGCCAAAAATGGCACGCGCTGCCGCGTTCTGGACCACCTGCATCCGTTGCAGGAGATATTCCGGCAGGCCAAGATATAGGACGTTGGAGTAGTCCAGTCTTGAACTGATCAAGGCCTGTACCGTAGTCCTCTTGTGGTCCTCAGAAAGCAAAGGGAAAAACTTCTGAAGCATACGGAGAAGACCAAAACAGGTGCCAGTGAGGGCAAGGATCTGAGATCTTAAAGTCAGGCCATTGTCAATTTTGATCCCCAAATTCTTAGCTAACTGAGATGACCGCACCGGAGGAGACATGTCAGCAGGCCACCATACCTGCCAGTCAGGATCGGATTGGAAGCCGAAGAAGAGCACCTCCGATTTATCTGATTTGCACTTGAGGCTGTTAAGTTGGAGCAATTTAAAAACAGCCCCAAGGCACTCACGGATACTCTCTCCATCAAAGTCCTCTCCTTTCCGACAGGTAAAGAGCAGCTGGGTGTCATCGGCGTAGGATACGATCTGGGGCCCATAAGACTCAGCCAGGGCCGCAAGAGGGGTCATAAAGATGTTAAAGAGAGTTGGGCTCAATACAGAGCCCTGCGGGACTCCGACTACCAATGGCGGCATCTCAGCAGAGCTGAAGGAGGCCCAGACCGTTTGTCGGCGGCTGGCCAGAAAAGATGTAAACCAGCTAAGCACCGTCCCCCTCAGACCGATCTCATGAAGTCTGACGAGCAAACCCTCATGGGGGACGGTGTCGAAGGCCGCCGACAAGTCAAGCATTATCAGCATGGCTCTGCCACCCGAGTCCAGCGTCTCCTTGATGTCTTCAGACACCTCCAGCAGCGCCGTCTCAGTGCTAAGATTAGGGCGAAAGCCCGATTGAGTGGAATGAAGTAAATCGTGTGATTCCAAATAATTAGAAAGCACATTATGCACGTGCTTCTCCAGGGTTTTAGCCAATGCAGGGAGGAGAGAAATAGGTCTGTAATTGGCCAAGACCTCGGGATCTAGACCAGGCTTCTTAACTCCTTCCATGCTGATGACAGAACGGTTCCGTCATCAGCTACGGGTGAGCTGTGCTGATGACGGAACCGTTCCGTCATGAGCCCGTTAGAACCTTAGAACCCTCAGCACAGCGCAAAAATTAGCGCCGCGCTGAAGGGGTTAATAAGGGGAATGATCATAGCCTGTTTCCAAGCCGAAGGGACCACGCCCTGGCTCAAAGAGAGATTCAGGAGGGGATTGACCAGCGGATTTACCACTGCTGCCATCTTCGCCAGAAATTTGGCCGGACATGGGTTGAGCGGCGATCCAGATTTAAGATTGGCCAAGAGTGTCAATGACGAAGAAGTTGAAATAGGCGGAAAGTCTATCAGGACTGGCCCTAGGGGAACCGATGGAACTGGTCCAACAAGGGGAGGCAATGGCCGGTCGCGATGGAAAGGAGTCCTGAATCAGCTTAATCTTTGTGGTAAAGAAGCATGCGAGATCCAATGCCCACGTCTCGGTGGGGGCAGTCTGGGTCACATTCGACCGTGGGGCAATATATTCCCTAACGATAGTGAAGATCTCTTTGCAGGAAATCGAGGCATCCTCAATCCTCCTGGCAAAGTAGCTCTTCTTCTCGAGGAGAATGTCTCGGTGATAGGTTTTGACCACGGTTCTATATTCGAGTCTGGCAGCTGGATCGTACCCGAGCTCGCCAGGCCCTTTCCGCCACCTTGCACTGCCTACGGGAGGCAAGCAGCACTTCAGTGAACCAAAGAGCAGAGACCCGTTTGGGCAATGAACGAGGGGCCCTCGAAGGGGCCAGTAATTCAGCCTGTCCACAAACCAGGCCTGCAAGGACTCCATGTCCCTATCCAAAATCCCCGTAAGAGGGCAAGGATGTTCGCACAGTGCCTGCGTCAACATTTCTGGAGTCACCCGATGGTATGCCCTTGACGCTGATCCTTGCTGTCTAGGGGCACTGCTCAGGGGTTTCTTATTGCCCAGTATGTGAAAGTTGACCACAGAACCAGCAAGAGTGCCGTCACCTCTATGGGGGACGTAGAAAAGACCTGATCCATAGTATGGCCTTTGACGATCTTTTCCATGACTTTCGCAGGGAACGGAAGCAGGGAGATGGGCTGGAAGTTCTTGAGGTCACCTCGGGTTAGCATTGGGTTTCTTCAGGAGGGCGTTGATCTCCGCATGTTTCCTGCTCTTTGGGAAGGTAGCGGTCTCGAAGTAGAGGTTGATGGTGTTACGCAGGTGAGGTGCAATGATGCTGGCGGCTTTGTTGGTGATGTGGTGAGGGAGCGGGTCAGACAGGGAGCCTGAATGGATGGAGCTCATGGTCCTGGTTATGTCTTCAGTGCTCACGTTGGTCCAAGTGGTCAGGGGGTCGTGGTTGGTGGGGTTTGGGGTATTCATTGTGGTGGGGTCCATGGGGTTCGTCCGGGGGTGAAGCTGTTGTGGATGTCGGTGATCTTGCGGTGGCAGAAGGCAGCGAGAGTGTCGTACAGGGCTTGTGATGGCGGAATGTTGTTCGAGCAGAAGCTGGGAGTGGAGAGCTCTTTCACGATGTTGAATAGCTCTTTGCTGTTGTGTGCATTGTTGTCAAGGCGGTATTTGAATGAGGCTTTTTTGGTGGTCCTGATGAGGTGGTGACGGTTGTGGATGGCGTCTTTGTGGGCTGTGTGGTTGGCGGGTGTTCTGTCGTTGAGCCAGATGTTCTCCAGTTTCCGGCAGGTGTGCTTGGAGGCTAGGAGCTCTGGGGCGAATCTTACGGCATAGGCCTGGTAAACTACGTGGATGATACTTCCATGTCTGCATGCATAATGCGGTTGACTGGCTGAGAAATAACTCTCTGCAATTTAATGCAGATAAAGCAGAGATCCTCAGTATTGAGGGTAGAAGAGTGCCCTACGCCCTTCCAGCCGACTTCTGGCCTTTTCCTGCTGATCCCCCATTGGAAGAATCTAAGTCGGTTCGCAATCTGGGAATCTGTCTTAATGAGAAGCTGACCTTGGAAACTTAGGTTAATATGACCTTGGGGAGTTTCTTCTCCCTTATCAGGTCCCTTTGGAAAGTCCTCCCCCTGCTCCCTGCACATGCACGCTCTTTGATAGTAAGGAGTATGATCATGAGCAGGCTGGACTATTGCAACTCTTTGCTGCTGGAGTCTCCTCAGTATTTAATTGGGAGACTACAGAGAATCCAGAATACGGCACCCTCACCAATTACCCTCCTCTCAGGATTCACTTCAAATCCCTCTGTGTCGTGTTCAGGACACTGCACGGTCTGGGGCCTATGCCATTGCAGAACAAATTTAGCGGGTATGTCCCCACTCGTTGCCTTCGGTCTTTCTCAGCTAATTGTGTGAAAGTACCTTTGGTCACAAGAGTTACATTGGGGGCACAAGCTTTCAGTGTTGCTGCTGCAAGACTCTGGAATAAGCTGCCCATAGAGCTGCGGTTGATGAAAGATCTTTTTCCGTTTTGAATAAAAATAAAAACCCGGCTCTATGCCAGAGTTTAATGCCCACTTGTCTCTGTTATAGGTTTCTTTTCCATCTCTTTAGTGCCAGGATACCGGATGGGTTGCAGTGCGCTTTATAAGTACACATGACATTACATTTGGCCCATCCCTGTGCTCGCCTCTCTTTTGGCACTGGTTTTGGTGCTGCCTCGGATTTACAGACCATTGACATTAAAACCCCATGGGTGTTGGTGGGAATGCCCACAGCTACACCTATTACTCACTTTTTTGCATAGGATACTGCATTACAGAGGGCCATACAAAGTGGCCCAGCACAGCCTTGTAAATATGGCCAAGCATAGAGCACCACCGGAGCTTTGGAACAAACAACTCTTCAGTGGCGCTATGGGCTTGAAAATATGCCCCCTTGTTAGTACTGAATAACAACAACGATCCTACCAAAAAGATGTTTGTCAATAACTAAATACATGTTAATCATGTTATATGTTTGTTTTTAGTGAAACGTGGATTGAGAAGCAGAAGATGGTACAACGAAAAATCATAAACGTTTGCAAATGTGATATCAACAGAAGGGACCCATTGTCTCCAACTGTCCTGCCCCAGGCTGACTGTCTGCTCCTGGTGCACTCCCTGGAGTTCTTCGCCAAAGACAAGAAGACCTACTGCGATGGTTTGAAAAATATGTCATCACTGTTGAAATGCGGAGGACACCTGATAATGACTACAGGTCTTGAGGCAACGTTTTACATGGTTGGCGATGTCAAGTTTCCTCATCTCTGCATCGATGAGGGGTTTCTGAGGAACACCCTCACGGATGCTGGTTACGTCATAGTGGAGCATTACATTACTAATCGGAAAGTGCAATGTTTGTATGACATCTTTGATTACAGTGCTATTAGCATTGTGAAAGCACGCAAGGAAAAAGATATTTAGCCTTCAGGTACATAAAGGAGGCATCAGAGGCACTGGTTATAAAATACTGGCGAAAGCTAAAATGTTTTATAAGCAGGACACACAATATTAAGTTACAATAATTTATATAAACAGCACTCAGGTGTCTCGACCTAAATCCACTCATTAACTGCTGATGTGCTACTATCTCGTGCTCCACGTTCTTTCCCAAAACACACTTCACTGTATGATCTTTGCAAGTATCAAAGAAAAGATCTGACTTCTTGCTCGATCACCAGAGAGCTGTGAGCACAGGTTACCCGCTTTACAGAGAATTATGCTTTCTTTCCTATTAAAACTGATAGAGTGAACATTACACAGTTGGAGATGTGCATCTGTAGTCAAGAGGTGTGGGCCTGCTTTGTGACAGCTGGTGATCTTTGGAAGAGGTTGGGCATAAATATCTACCACAAACTTTACTGAGTGAATAAAGTTCCTCCGTTAGTTTTTGCAACATGGCTCTTTGCTGAGTATTTTCTGAAAACATTGGGCCAAATAGTACAAGTTAAAGCACAATTGTCATTTAAATTTTGTAAAATGTCATAGGTTGTTAAGATGGACCCCTGAAAGACCCCAGAACTTCCATGCGTGATGCTGCCAGAAATGTATAGGGTTCTCCCACTGCAGAAATGCTTGACATAATGGTTTAAATATGCCTTTTGTCATAAAATTAGCCTCATAAAAGATGTAGGATGTTAAAAATATACAGCTTCTCATGGCTTATCATTTTTCATTTTTTTGTATCTTTTATCACTTCTACATGTTACTTTCTTAACTTTTTTGAAGTATGGCACTAGCAAACACTTTTTGACTTTATAAAAATTATGTGCATAATACACTTACTTAAAGGGGCATTTAGCCACCTTTCTTCGTCCACTGGTCTGTTGTTGTGTCATTCACATTTTGTTTCCACCCACTACAAAATACAGCATCAGCCCACTTCAGCGACTGCTTAACTTTACTTTGAATTAATACATTTTGGTGTTTCACAGTGAGCACATCCACACACAAGGTAGTTTCCTTCAGTGTGTTTGCTGTTACTTTATTATAATCACCTTGGTGCTGCCTTTGTTTGAAGAGCCTCATGTGATAGCAGGATGAATGAAGTGAGGCATGAAGGTGGTTAGCAGACTGTACCACCAGAATTATGTTGGGTGTTACAGTGCAGGAATGTACAGAGACATCTATAGCAATGCCCTTCCCATCTGATAAGAGGCACCTTTATTTGTTAAGTTTTAAAATATTAATATGAATGTTGACTTCCCACATGGGCACTCGAGGTCTTTCAACAACACAGTTGTGCGACCAGACCGGAAAACGTAACTAGATGGGCCAGGCTTAATCCCAACTGCTCGAAGGGATATTTCCGCTTGTTGATCACTTGCCCGTTATATCAGATGGCCATTTCCCCATTTCAAAATGGCTGTCGCTGGTGCCGCTGGGTATTCTTACTTTTTTAGGCTGTTTACCATCAAGTTTCCAAATATGTTAAATAGCCCAAACCTGGCCACAGACAACTTTAGAATGGAACCATTCAAAGTTATACATCTTTTAAAGTACAAGGAGGGGGCTTGGTGTTTTGAGATGAGCTGTAGTCTAGGCGCAAGGGCTGTCTACTGATGAATGAGAAAAGCAGGTTGGAGGCTCGCCTTTATTTCACCCATCAGGTCAGTCTAAGGAAATAGCTTCATCATGTGGAATCCACTTTTATAATTTGATACCAATATCTACCTTTAGGCCCATACATCTTGTCACAAAAGAATTCGATATGTTTCTCTGATTGCTGAAAGTAAGCTGCTCTCGTAACGCACGCTTGGTCAAGAACCACATTCAGTACATGACGCTAGCTTACCCACAAGCGCTTGGGCGCACCATATTTGAAAGTGGTGCATTCTACCTGTCCTTCACTAGAACATATGGTGCAAATCACATCTGTGGAAATCGCGATTGCTGGAACATTGCATTAGCTTGGGCAATTCCAAAATGTCAGAAGCAGAGCATATGTGGGTGGCAATGCTCATATCTATTCAGACTATGCAGAGATCACGCAGTGTTTGCCTCTTCTGATTGGTCTAGTGTTCTCTACTTGTATAAGATGCTAAGGCTACTGATGGGCAGTAGCTGCCCCTTTTGCTTAACTTCTCATGAAATGTCATAATACTGTACTTTTACTGGGCATATATTGCCCAAATAATTAAATTTTTCCTTTGCACATTGCACCAATAAAAGGCTTTGGAAGACACTTCTTTCTTTGATATTCAGTTACTTTGCTGTCTGTCTCTGTGATGCATGTACTATTGATTTGTATCTTGTCATGCAATACATTTTCTCTTTTATCATACGTGCAGACAGACTGGTATTTATTTATTAGGCTTCTACAATCACTCTTGAATCAAAATGCGGTGAAATAGATGAAACCCAGTGCCAGTCCAGAGTCTGTGGCATCTTACGGAAGTAAAAAAACAGTAGTTCCAAAAATTGTAATAAAATGGCTGCTGTGTATATTTAGCAGTACTTGGTTTCTGCACTCGAGGAGGGCTAACCTCAGGCAGAGGCATGATGCATGCATTCCATGGACCAATCAGGTAAAGGAATAATGGATAGATGTGTAAGGTTACGCTCCACAGGATCCAGCTGCAACAGAAAAAGGTCCACCTCCTGATATCACCAACACCCCTATAGGTATACAGGGTGTTCGAGCGATCAGGCGAGGGAAAGGATGGGGGAAGGGACAGCAGGGGAATAGAACATGCAAAAACAAAGGTCACATATGTAAACTCTGCTAAAGAAATATATATATATATATATATATATATATATATATATATATATATATATATATATATTCACTGAAAAAACCATAGGTTATAGACCATATATAGTTCGGAATTAGCATTTACAAAACCTTAATTTACTCGCACAAAACCATTGAAATTCGCATATATAGTTAGTTGCGCTAACTATATATTGCGCACCCGCAATCCACTGCTGAAGATGTCACATATTACATCATTCATGACATGGTCAGTGACATCACTGATGACATCACTGATGACATCATCCAGTGACTGTATGTTTCTGTAAAGTTAAAATATGTCTTACATATTGAAGAATGAGTGGATGTATAAGTGTCTGGATGAAGGATTTAGTAGGTGCATGACTGACTGTATGAGTGAGTGATTAAATGTGTCTCACTGAGTGCATGGGTTAGTGACTAAACTGTCTTAATTTGTGCATCATTATATCTGTTCTGTAAACTGCTGCATGTGTTGATCAGTAGCTTTATGATTAACTATATGGGTTATTGATTGGTTGCCCAAGTATTTGTATGGGAGACTGAGTGTGTGTGTGTGTGTCTGGGAGGTGTATGACTCTGTGCATAGATGTGTGAGCAGTTGATTCACTAGATGTATGGGTTCAAAAGTGCATGTGGAAACAGCTGCATGGGCTGTTGACTGTCTGCATGAGTGTATTGGTGAGTGAATGGATATCTCAGTGCTACATGTCAAAGTAAGTACATATGTAAAACACAGTACATGTGAGAGTTGACATATATAAATAACTGTGCATTAGAGCCAGTGAAAGTGTGAGTGGCTGTATGGATCATTGTGAACTTGTATCAGGGATTGTATAAGAGAGAAAATATGTGTTAGTATATGTTTGAATAAGTAAGGTGTGTATAACTGTATAGTTGAGGAAATGGATGTGTGATTGATTCTTTGCATGACTGACTATGTGTGTGAGTAACTCCATGGATGAGTGACAGTCTGTGAGTGTCTGTTTACACTGAGTGTATCTAAGGTTATATTAGAGTCTGAAGAGGTTCATTGTATAATCACATGAATGATGTCATCAGTGATGTGATCAGTGATGTCAAATGAGATGTCATCAGTGATGTCATCAGTGATGTCATTTGAGATGTCATCAGTGATATCACCAGTGATGTCATTTGAGATGTCATAAGTGATGTCATCATTGATGTCATTTGAGATGTCATCAGTGATGTCATCAGTGATGTCACTGACCATGTCATGAATGATGTAATATGTGACATCATCAGCAGTGGATTGCGGGTGCGCGATATATAGTTAGCGCAACTAACTATATATGCGAATTTCAATGGTTTTGTGCGAGTAAATTAAGGTTTTGTAAATGCTAATTCCTAACTATATATGGCCTATAACCTATGTTTTTTTCAGTGAATTTCAATGGTTTTTTAATAGCAAATATGAAAAGCTGTAAAATGTCAAGTACGTGGTAGGTAAAAACATTTTCGTATTTATGCACGCTGATGTGCTTTGAACGCTGCCCCTCCCCTCCTCCTCTTTTCTTTTAAAAATTGGAAGAAACAAAAAGTATTCCCTTCCATAAATAACCCAAGACTTTTATTTTGTTATGGCAAGGGAACGAAATAGAGAATAAACTATAGTTGGTCACCATGGGGTTTAAAGAAGGGATGGTTCTTCACCAGATTAGATATTTACCCAGACCCTCATTCTCCAATGTGATGAACTAGGCTAAAATTCTTCTGGTGCCTGCACACTGTCACAGGATATCACCCTAAAACATGGAATCTCCCAAACACCAGATTGAGTTGAACACCATAGTAAGCCTTATTTCTTCAGGGCCTCAGAATTTCTTTTGCTTTGCTCATGGAAATTGTGGGATATAGGAGAGATAAGGTGTCACCATTAAGAAAGGGTAGTATTTAAATTTGCATATCAATTATGTTAAACCTTTTAGACATATGATATGCTAGCTTGAACTTATACTTTACATTTGAAGCCGAATTCAACAGCTTAAGTAAGTAGGTTTTCGTAGTTGTAACTTTAAAGGGTGATCTAGCAAGCTGTAAAGATTTTCTAAAACAGTGGAGCGTATTTAGTTTTTTAATGTACATGTTTATGAAACGATTACACAAATGAAACATTTGTGAGTTTTAAATTTCCGGAGAAGTATAATTCACCAATAGCTTTCTCTGTAGATGTTTTTCCATTAACAATCCCAGTTCCATCACCCGCCCAGGATATCACTACTGTTAGTTGTCATTGTTGCTTCTGTTTTAATAAAAAATGTTTTAAGGTGTTTACTGTTTTTGTTGCGATGTATATATTTATAAGTTATTAAAGTGTTATAATCCTACTAATTTTTTATCGATGATTGCTCTTTGAGATATTCCCTGTCTACAAACAGAGAAGAATAGGAATATTCTGTCTCCCTTTGCAGATAGTGAAGGATAGGTAATGCGGACTTTTGTCCCCCGTTGTAATCGTCATGCCTGTTTTTCTCCCCACTGATTGATTGATTGGCTGGACATTTATTGTTCAAGGAATAGTTCTTTCGAGGTATTCTCTGTTTGCAAATAACGTGGAATAGAAATATTCTGTCTAGTCTTTGCAAGTAGTGAAGGGTGGGTAATGCGGACCTTTGTCCCCCTTTGTAATCTGTCTTGCCCATCTACTCCCCACTGATTGATAAACTAGTTCCACCCGGACCATTTATTAGAGGTACATCATCTGTCTCAACCGGAGGGTACCCCTAATAAAGAAGGCATATGTAAAATACGAAGTAATCACTGTATCCTGTTAAACAGAAACTTTAGCATGAAACACACTTGAAAAGGAAGGGAAAGAAATCGAACAAAATCAGTAGGCCACTGATGAGTTTTTGACTTCGCTAGAAATAAGAAACATGAAAGTGGTGAGAGAAGCCAAGCTTGACGTTACGGCAGCCCCGAGGTAGCTAGGCTCCGCCACCCCCCCACTGATCCAAGCATGTCTGTCCCACCGCCCGCCACGCCCAATAACGGTAACATGAAATAGATACAAATCAGCAGATACCTACCCCCATTCCGGAAACTCCCGAAGTGCAACAGGTTAGCGGCTACGCCCATCCGGAAGACGAGGCCTTCGGCACGTGTAGGGCGGGTCCTGCTGGCAGCCGTCGGCCGGGGAGGTCGTGGGATGGTCGGCCCGGAATGTACTGGTCCTCCCATCCTCTTCTGGCGCCCTGCAGGCCACGGGGGGGGATGTCTTGCCTCTGCCTCCGACCCCCCCCTCTTCTTTCTTCAATAATGGCTGCGACAGCGTGGGGGGATGTCTTGCACATGCCACCGACCCCCCCCTCGCCTCGTATCTCCTGGTCTGACCCCAGCTTGGTATGAGTTCCCCGTTCGGCCCTGAAGCGGCGCCCTGCAGGCCACGGGGGGGATGTCTTACCTCTGCCTCCGACCCCCCCCCCTCTTATCGCCTGGTCCGGACATCACGGATATCAATGCCAGGTGTCGGCGTGGGGTGCGCTGGGAGGGAGAGGTGGCGCATACGAGCCTCTCCCACCCCCCCCCCAGTTGGGGGCCCCTCAGCTGCACCCCCAACGCTCCACTCACCCAACAAAAGGTCTTGTCCACTATTGCGAGGCAATGATGCTCCGCTCACCCAGCGGGGGTCTCGTCCACTGTTGCGGTGCAACAGCGCTTCTGAGTTCAGCTAGAAAATGAGTCTTGCGTCCAGAAACGTTCTCCTCGACTTTGAAGATTCTATAAGAGCCACTGGGGCCCCGACCCCCGCAGACACCCCCGATGGGGAATGACTGCTATGATCACCCACGGAACGACCACGACGTAGCCGCGGGACGTCGGCGCGCTCATGCCGGCGCCGGCCTCAGTCTTGAAATGACCAAAATCCTGCAAGACTACCAACTTGATCAGTTCCGGTGGGACACCAGTATGACCCGGTAGGAGAGACTGTTGCCTCCCACCCCACTTTGACTGATGGTTCATGTCGCCAGTCCCCTCTGCTACCCTTCAACAAAAATGTTTGGACTGCCGAAAGAGATCCCGGTCCAACCACGAGTTGGTGGAGACATTTTGACTATACTTGGACCTTCCTGACCTCACCCAAAATGGCGCCGGTACAAATGAAACTCTCAACTCCTTGTTGTGCCCCGATTGCTCAGCTTTGATATCATGAGATATGTATACAGTTTTTAGCACATGAATTGATATGGGATAAGACTTATTATATGTTCGGACAATGAATTGATCCGGGATGGGTATTGATTATACGTTCGAACAATGAATTGACATGGGACGGGTACTGATTACACGTTCGGACAATGAATTGATATTAAGTTCTAATGCATCATTGATTACTGTATTTATTGAAGATTCGAATTGTCGACACTTTTAGTACTTGCTCACAATGAATTATCGATATGATTTTGTTGCACTTGTTGCACTTTTTACTATGAAATCAACGACCACTTACTCTGTTATGTTTTCCACAAATAAATACCCCCCCCCCCCCCATTTACAGTTCCAGCCTGCTCCGTGGCCAGCCCACGGGGTTGTAGGCCCGTATTTGTGCACCAACATTTTTATTAAAGGTTTTTGAAAAAGCAAACGTGGTTGTAACGCGTAGATTGGTAAGTTTCAAATAAATGGCCACTGTTTCCGATATATAAAAAAAAAACAAAAGCAGGTGAAATGAAGCAGCTCGATTAGTTAAGGGTTAAAAAGTATAGTACGCAGAAACATTGCAAATATGAATGGTCCAGGTTTGTTGTATGTGTTTTTCATTTTTGTACAGCATAAAGCAATCGATAAAGATCCTGGTATTTAGCCTCTACTTTATATGCTACCTGTATCAGGGAAGTTGTTTTAAATGCCCGTAAGCCACCCCGAAGGAATGTCACCTGGCCCCCCTAGTACGAACGAAAATGACCCCGTACCACTGTAGGTTATCTCTCTTCCTCAAAGGAGAGCACGAGCTCGCCCCCACTTTACACCGACTGCCCTTTGTTTTGACCCTCCCCTGCACACGATCCGTAATGCCACACTTGGGTGACCTATGCTATCCACAGGCCTCCGATAATTATCTCTCCCACATTACCGGTCCCCCCTGGGCTTAAACGCCGAGATGGTAGGGACTGCATCCCGTGGAGATAGGCCGAGTATGTAGTAAGTAAAAGCCTTTTCGGGTTTATGCGTGCTGATGTGTTTTAAACGCTGCCCCCGCCCCTTCTTTTTCCCTCTTTTCTGCAGGTCACTTCGGAACGTCGATTGAAGTACGGAAAAATGGTGACTTAACGGCCGATGGGATGGGAAAAAGGGTTTGAATATGGTGCCTATACACGACGAGCAAACAATGACTATGTCTCTCTCTGAACCCAGCGCTTGGGAGGTAGCCTGAAGCAGAAACTTGACGGGTTATTACAGGATGACAAAATATGACTTCGCTTGGCACCCCGAATAATACAACCAAGAATGACGTGCACCAATGAATAAATTCCTACGTTTAACTAAATAGGGAAAGTTTAAGGAATATTTCGAGGTGAGGTTTACCCAAGTACCCTCCGTCTGGAGGACTAGGAATGTTGCCAATGTTTAAGATTTACCACCTCCTTCTCGCACCCTCATAGACATGAAACTCAAAGCTGCCCCATTGTTCTCCCGACTGACACCTACCGTTGCCTCAGCCTGGAAACCCATTCGCTAAAAATGATTCGAAGATCCCCCCTGAGTATTAGCCCGACCAGGTTAGTTCCCGACCAATTGGCAAAGGTATAAGTATTTGCAACCAAAGCCACCAGCGAAGGAAGCCGACGATAAGAGAGAAGAAAAAGGTAAAAAGAGCTCAGCCCCCAGATGAATTAAGTAGGATGCTAAGGATGCGCAGCATGCAGGAAGAGATCTTTTTGGCCAGCAACTGTTCTATGTTTTGTCTTGGATTTTTGTATATAATACATGTACTGTCTCCCCCCGCCCGAGTTTGTGTGTACGTAATGTATGGATCTACGTCGTCCCTCTGCCTGTGTTTCCATATTACTTGACCCCTGCTGTTCTGTGTTGTGTGCGCACTAAATGGCCTATTATTGTACACGTCTCTCTCTCTCTCTCTCCCTCTCTATCTCTCTCTCTCTCTCTCTCTCCATATCGTACGTGTACCGAATGGTTCGTTTAGAGTGCGGACGACTCTCTCTCCGAGGGTCCCCCTGTTCCCTCTTCCCTTGTGTGGTAACGTTGTGCCCCACCGGCACAAACCTAATTGGGTCTCTTCGAACACAAAGATGTTCGTCAAAATTGACTGGAACTAAAACGCTTGTAACTTGCCATATTACTACCTCTCCTTTCTGTTTATCAATACGAATTAATTTATAACAATTATTTTTAACAATATATTTACTCGCAGTGTCAAAATGGCGGTCAACACTTCCTGATTTCCTTCGAATCGAACGTTAACAGACGTCACGCAGCAAAAAAAAAAAAAAAAACGCTCACGCGCAGCCGCTGGGAGACAAGTATCAAGATACGTCTCTCGTACCCCCTTATACCCATTTCTCACATTATTTTTCCTCCATCTTGTAATTTAATTAAATCGAAACACAAAATGGTGAATTCCCGTTTCGCTACCAGATCGTGACCCGGTTCCCGAACCGGGAAGCGCTTCTACCGCGAAAAATCAATTTTTTTTTATTTGCCCCACGGGACCCTTTAATAACCCCAACATCATTCCTAGGGGTCAAGAGGGGTCTACCTTGCCCCCTTTCATTAAAGTCCCCCTTCGTTTTTCTCCTCCTCTTGTCTCTCGATCCTACCGAGAGACAAGATGGCGGCCGCACCGGACTATTTAGAATGTTGACAGACACCGGAGAGCCAATCAGCTTTGCTTCGCAAAGCTCCGTTACGCGAAAAGTACGCAATCTGGAGCGCTATCCGGGACGCTGTCACAGATATATCTGTTTTTTTAAACGTTAATTTCTCAAAATCCACTGGAGCACATATATTGAGACCCAGCAAAGGCACATCGGGCTAACAGTCCCTACAATTTTGCCAAGTTTCGTGTAAATCCATTCAGCCGTTCGAGCTAAAAGTGAGGCCAAACGCCCTATGGAAAGATGAATGGGAAAAATGCGTTTTGGGACCCCCCTTTTTTTACATATATATATATATATATATATATATATATATATATATATATATATATATATATATATATATATATATATATATCTCAGAAGCCGCTTGAAGAGATCAGATGCAGCGTGTAATCTCCAGCAAGCACCGAAAAAGCAGACACGAGCCCAGAGTAAATGCAAGCAGTAGCGTTTATTTTCTCATGAGTCCGCCATAACGCGTTTCACCACCGGAGTGGCTTGATCATCATATATATATATGCATTTGAAACCAGTCACCTCCTCCAACGATGAGAGTGAAGAGGCAACACCAGAGGAACCAGTGGAAACAGTATTTATTCCTTGTGCTACAGGTAAGGAAAGTCTGCATCACCCGCCATTGGGCGAATGCATTTCAGCTTCTCCCACCTGATTAGTTAAGCGCTGCTCCACCCATAAAGATTACGTCCTATCGCAGATGTCCTTGGCTAGTCGCTGTGTGCATGACGACTACCAATCCCAGGATGCAATGTTTTTGTAGTCTTGCCTGGTTGATGCTGCGCAGGGTGGAATGGTGCTATGTTGGTAAGGGATCCTTACAGTCTGCTGCCTCAGGAATACGCCGTCTCCTCATCAGTGATGTCATTTGAGATGTCATCAGTGATTTCATCAGTGATGTCATTTGAGATGTCATCAGTGATGACACTGACCATGTCATGAATGATGTAATATGTGACATCATCAGCAGTGGATTGCGCGCGCGCGAGTTATAGTGAGCGGAGTAAGGGAACGGGGGTGTGAATGGGTGAGAGAAGAGTAGTGAGGTTAAGGAAAAGAGTTATGAGAAAGTACATTTTGCTTGTCAAACTTACCTTATAAGTAATGTAAACTTAAAGCCATATTTTTAATAATTGTAATATCTGTGGAAGAGCAAAAAAAAGTACTTATAATTTTTATAATATATATTTCAAAATACAAGAGACAAGGCAGGAGATTAAAAGTCATAAAAGGGTACTAAGATATAAAGTAGGAGTGAAGGACTCAGAAAGGGAAACAAAGGAATGGTGAAGGACAGAGAGAGGGAAAAAGGAGAGCAAATTACTAGGAGGATAATGAGGCGGATAGATTCAGTGACACAGAGGAACAGAGGGAGAGAGAAATGAACTGAAGGTGAGTAAGATACTAAAGGAATGTGAGATATCAAAACTAAAGGAGGAAAGGGGAGTAAGGAAAGGGAAGTGAGTGACAGGGAAGGGGGAGTGAGTGAGGGTGCATTCACGACAATGAGGGATGAAAGGTGAGTGAGGGTGAGTGAAGGGGCGTGAGAGAGTGAGGGGACAGAGGAAGTGAAGGTAACAGAGAGGGAGTGAGGGAAGAGGAGTGAGGAAGTGAGAGGAGAGAGGGAGTGCGAGAAGGAGTGAGTAAAGTGGAGTAATGTGACTGAGAGAAGGGGAATGACTGAGGGAGCAAAGGAAGGAAAGAAGGGGAAGGAGAGTGAAGCAGAGGGACTGGGAAAAGGTGACTGCGAGAGGAGAGTGAGGGTATGGGGAGTAAAGGATGGGGAATGAGGATAAGTGAGGGAAGTGGAGTAAGGGAACGGGGTGAGGGAGGGTGAGAGAAGGGCAGAGAGCGTGAGTAAAGAGGGGTGAAAGAGGTTGGATACAAGTGAGTGAGGGTAAGACAAGGGGAGTGAGGGAGTGAGGGGATATAGGGAGTGAAGGAAGGAGTGACAGAAATGGACTGAGTGAGGGAGCAAAGAAAGGTAAGTCAGGGAGTGTGGGTGAGTTATAGGGAGTGAGCGTGACAGAAGAGGAGTGAGAGAGTGAGAGGACGGAGAGAGTGAGGGTAAGAGAGAGAGAGTATGGGAAGGGGAGTGAGGATGTGAGAGGCCAGTGGGAGTGACAGAAGGAGTGAGTGCAGTGAAGTAAGGTGAGTGAGGGAAGGGGGATTAGTGAGGGAGCGAAGGAAGGGAAGAGAGATGAAGGGAAGTAAAGCAGGGGGTCTAAAAGAAGGTGAGTGTGGAAGGGGTGTTAGGGAAAGGGGAGTAAACATGGGGAATTAGAATAAGTGAGGGAAGCAGAGTAAGGGAACGGGGGTGAGGGTGAGTGAGAGAAGAGTAGTGAGGTTAAGGAAAAGAGTGATGAGCAAGTAAATTTTGTTTGTCAAACTTACCTTATATGTAATGTAAACTTAATGACACATTTTTAATAAATGTAATACCTGTGGAAAAGGGGAAAAAATACTTATAATTTTTATAATATTTATTTCAAAATACAAGAGACAAGGCAGGAGATTAAAAGTTATAAAGGGTACTAAGAAATAAAGTAGGAGTGAAGGACACAGAAAGGGAAACAAAGGAATGACGAAGGACAGAGAGAGTGAAAAAGAAATAGAGGGAGAGCAAATTACTAAGAGGATAATGAGGCGGATACATTCAGTGTCAGAGAGGAAGAGAGGGAGAGAGAAATGAACTGAAGGTGAGTAAGATACTAAAGGAATGTGAGTTATCAAACCTAAATGTGAAAAGGGGAGTAAGGAAAGGGTAGTGAGTGACAGGGAAGGGGGAGTGAGTGAGGGTGCATTCACAACAATGAGGGATGGAAGGTGAGTGTAGGGGAGTGAGAGAGTGAGAGGACAGAGGGATTGCGGGTAACAGAGAGGGAGTGAGGGAAGATGAGTGAGGAAGTGAGAGGACAGAGGGAGTGAGAGAAGGAGTGAATAAAGGGGAGTAAGGTGAGTGAGGGAAGGGGAATTACTGACGGAGCAAAGGAAGGAAAGAAGGGGAAGGGGAGTGTAGCAGAGGGACTGGGAAAAGGTGAGTGTGTGAGGAGAGAAAGGGGAAGGGGAGTTAAGGATGGGGAATGAGGATAAGTGAGGTAACCGGAGTAAGGGAACAGGGGTGAGGGAGCGTGAGAGAAGGGAAGTGAGGTTGAGGAAAGAGGGATGATAGAGGGTGGATAAAGGCGAGTGAGTGTAAGACAAGGGGACTAAGGGAGTGAGGACATAGAGGTAGTGAAGGAAAGAGTGAGAGAAAAGGCCTGAGTAAGGGAGCAAAGAAAGGTAAGTGAGGAAGTGTGGGTGAGTTATAGGGAGTGAGCGTGACGGAAGACGAGTGAGAGAGGGAAGGGACGGAGAGAGTAAGGCTAAGAGAGAGGTTGTGAGGGAAGGGGAGTGAGGAAGTGAGAGGACAGAGGGAGTGAGAGAAGGAGTGAGTGAAATGGAGTAAGGTGAGTAAGGGAAGGGGAATGAGTGAAGGAGCGAAGGAAGGGAAGAGAGGGGAAGGAAAGTAAAGCATGGGGTCTCAAAGAAGATGAGTGTGGGAGGGGAGTGAGGGAAAGGGGAGTAAACATGGGGAATGAGAATAAGTGAGGGAAGCGGAGTAAGGGAACGGGGGTGTGAGTGGGTGAGAGAAGAGTAGTGAGGTTAAGGAAAAGAGTTATGAGAAAGTACATTTTGCTTGTCAAACTTACCTTATAAGTAATGTAAACTTAAAGCCATATTTGTAATAATTGTAATATCTATGGAAGAGCAAAAAAAAGTACTTATAATTTTTATAATATATATTTCAAAATACAAGAGACAAGGCAGGAGATTAAAAGTCATAAAAGGGTACTAAGATATAAAGTAGGAGTGAAGGACTCAGAAAAGAAAACAAAGGAATGGTGAAGGACAGAGAGAGGGAAAAAGGAGAGCAAATTACTTAGAGGATAATGAGGCGGATAGATTCAGTGACACAGAGGAACAGAGGGAGAGAGAATTGAACTGAAGGTGAGTAAGATACTAAAGGAATGTGAGTTATCAAAACTAAAGGAGGAAAGGGGAGTAAGGAAAGGGGAGTGAGTGACAGGGAAGGGGGAGTGAGTGAGGGTGCATTCATGACAATGAGGGATGGAAGGTGAGTGAGGGTGAGTGAAGGGGCGTGAGAGAGTGAGGGGACAGAGGAAGTGAAGGTAACAGAGAGGGAGTGAGGGAAGAGGAGTGAGGAAGAGAGAGGAGAGAGGGAGTGAGAGAAGGAGTGAGTAAAGTGGAGTAATGTGACTGAGGGAAGGGGAATAACTGAGGGAGCAAAGGAAGGAAAGAAGGGGAAGGGGAGTGAAGCAGAGGGACTGGGAAAAGGTGACTACGAGAGGAGAGTGAGGGTATGGGGAGTAAAGGATAGGGAATGAGGATAAGTGAGGGAAGTGGAGTAAGGGAACGGGGGTGAGGGAGGGTGAGAGAAGGGCAGTGAGGGTGAGTAAAGAGGGGTGATAGAGGGTGGAAAAAGGTGAGTGAGCGTGAGACAAGGGGAGTATAATATATATTTCATAATACAAAATACAAAATAACTTGTACAACATGTTATATGGTTTATTTTTGCTGTTCTCAGAACATATTGAATTTCACTTAAAACAGTGAGTTCCATACTACTCATCATATGACAGCGGGCTGAAAAAAAAAACTATCAAAAAGATTATGTTTAAAAAAACCATACAACGTTTCAATAAATAATGTAAAACTTAGAAAAAAAAACACATCTTAACTCATTTTTGATCCACTTACTTTTCCACGAGGCCAAATAGTATATGGAAAGTCCTTTTCTTTGGAAATTACTCAATAGTACTGTTAAACTTCCATTTACCCGAGTCTCTGAAAGAAAATCTCCAACATCTTTTACATCATGTAACAATAGTTATATTTCCAGCTATGGCTCACTCATGATCAACATTTCCTATAGTACTGATATCACTCACTATGTGATACACTTACACTACCTCTATGACAACTACAAGTTTTTTATTATGTGGATCACTCTCACTCACAAAGTAATTTTGAACAGCAAACTAAGTTTTAATAACTGCTCCAATCTTCATAGGCCAATTACCTTTCCTAAAATTTCGGTTGTAAGAACACTAGGTAAGAATTTTGTTAGTCAAAAGGCAAACGTTGTTTGAAAGTCAATTGAGTATCATTACAATTAGTCCAGCCTTTTTGACATTTTAAATAAGCTGTGTAATGTCCTGATGTTGTCGAAGGACCATCATGGTAAATAATTGCTGCAGTTGCAAAGGTTCTTCCTGAAATTGATAATTGAGAAGCCACAACATTTTTAATTAAAGTTGTCAATTTAGTTCCATCAGGTCTACATCGTTGGAACATTAAAATTACATACTGTCCATATCTTTGTATGAATAATGTTGATAGCATTGCAGATTTACATTGAGTACAGACCATGTTTTGATTTGCTTTTCTTTTGTTGTCCTCATTTGCCACAATGATCTGTTTCGATGATGAAGTTCAGTGGTGTACGAGCGGGATACTGTCTCAGCAGATATCTTAGCTGGTGGGGTTCAAAATCAACTATCCAAACTCAACCCTCAGGTCCTCATTCTCGACCAACTCCATTTCACCAGACGGAAACCAATCATTAAAAATAAGAGTGGAAGATTCCACAATAGTACCATGCCCTGGGATGTATCCATGTGGCTTAATCATTGGACCCGGGGGGAAAAACGAAAAAAACCAAAAAAAAAACCCGGGAGATCAATGTGCCCAGTTTAGTAGATGCCAAAACGCCTTTTTCTTTGAGTTACTAGACCTAACCATGTCTAATCTGGAAACAGATAGAGTCGAAGAATACCAGTCTTCTATTGTAGGGGGCAAAGGGTCTTTCCATCTTCTGCATATCTCCCTCCTAGCAAGCAAGATAGAATAGAAAACTAGCTTCTTCTCTGAGCTTCGAAGATTTTGCATAATGCCAAAGATGATCAGTGGGAGATCGAGGACTATGCTCGAGTTCAAAGATAGAGACAAAGTTCTTTTTATGCCCTCCCAAAAAGTTGACAGAACTGGACACTCAAAAAACATATGACAGTCCGAAGCAGCGACCTCACCACATTTAGGACATGCTACCTGGCTCCCCTGTGTAAATTTCGAAAGCCTTAATGGGGAGTAGTAGGCCCTATGAATAGTAAAGATGTGATTTCTACGGAGCCAAGATGGTTTCACTACATCCCACAACATTCCACAAGATAGGCCCCAGAGGGTTTGTAGATTCCGTCCCATTATAGTTGATGACCAAAGGTCCTCTGGTAGTGAGAAATCTCTGTCTCTTTCCTCCATAATCAAGTTATACCAAATTGAAATTTCCTTTTTAGCGGGAGGTTTGTCAACCAAGGATGCTATTAATTGACTGTGACCTCCTATAGGGAATTTATTTCCACGCGTTGTGCGGGACTTGTACGCTTGGAACCAGCTGTCTATTTGTAAGTATTTAAACCTAGCAAAATTTATACCAATGGTGTTTCTGAGATACTCCCACGGAAGTAGCTCTCCTTCTATAAACAAATCCCCCAGACAGTCAATCCAGCTTCCTTAATTGGTGTCGATTGGCTATCTCTCAACCAGGTGGGGGTCTCTGGGAGATCCCACAGTGGAGTCCTACTATTGTAGTACCCTGCCTTAATAGATTTTGTTATCTGTGCCCATAACTTGGCAAATCCTTGCAGAATCTTCAACTTAATTTTTTTTAAAGAACTTAGGATCTCCAAATTTAAACAAAAACCCTGAATGACTAACCCCCTCACTTGTGAGAAGAGTGGAATACAAAGATTCAACCCCGTACCCCGATGGATTTTTTAGAAGTAATCTGGCATGTGATAATTGAAATGCCCATGCATATAGTTGAAAATCTGGGGCCGCGATTCCACCTTTTTCTCTATGCCTCCTAAGCTTTTTCCAGGAAATCCTCGAGAGTCGGTTACTCCCGATGAAGGAGTTAATATCTGATTGTAATTTATTTATTAATATGGGATCAAAATATAATGGAATAGTGTTAAAAAGAAAAGAAACCTTAGGTAAGATAGACATTTTAATCAAATTAACCCTACCTAAAAATGATAAAGGAAGTTTTGCCCATGAAGTTAACAATTTACGACATTCTTTAGCGACAGCAACAAAGTTTATCTTAGCTATCTGGTTAATATCCTTGATGATGTTAATACCCAAGTATCTCAACGTATTCCCTGGGCGTATCGTGATATCTGCTGGAATCTGATCTTCGTTCCAAATAAACATCTCTGTTTTATCAGGATTAATCTGATACCCAGATATTTCTCCAAACTCCGAGGCCAGCCTTAAAACTGCTGGTAGCGCGGTATGTACCTCTGAGGTGTATACTAGAATATCATCGGCATATAGGGCCACCTTTCTCCCCCACCCTTTATACATCAATGGTCTGATGTTGAAACTCTCCCTTAGACTCTGTGCAAATGGTTCAATGTATAAGTCGAACAAGAGTGGGGAGAGAGGGCAGCCCTGCCTAGTACCTCTTGAGATGTTCAAAGGCTCAGATAGTATACCATTTACCAAGATGCAGGCACTCGGATTCTGGTATAGGAGGCTAATTACTCTCCGCATCTTTTCACCCACGTTGAATTTCGCCACGACCTCCGACAGGTAAGCCCAGTTCACTCTGTCGAAGGGCTTGGTTGCGTCAAGCGTGAGGATCGCTAAGGGGAGGGACTCCAAAGAGGCCACATCTATTGCCCCTATTAAATCATATGTTAGTTTGTATAATTGCCGTCCCTTCACAAACCCTTTCTGATCTGAATGAAGGATTTCAGGTGCCACCATTGCCAATCTATTAGCGAGTATTGTGGTAAAAATCTTAGAATCCACATTCAGAATTGATATGGGTCTATACGACCCACATGCGGTAGGTGCCTTTCCAGGTTTTAGTATTAAGGTTATAGAGGCATTATTCCAAGATGATGGAGGACACATACCGTCTTGTAGAATTTGGTTAAACAAAGTTGTCAAAAAGGGGGCTAGTTCTTGCACCAATGCTCTATAGATTTCTGCTGGTAGACCATCCGGTCCTGCAGCTTTCCCTTTCTTTATACATTGAATAGCCTTTAAAACTTCTCCTTCTGTGATTATGCTATCCATATGATCACTCTGTTCGCTCGATAAAGTCGGCAAAGCTGTTTGATTTAACCATTTCCTAATTTGGCCAGGTTCAGGTATTTTATCCTCATAATAGATTTCCTGAAAGAAATCTCTAAAAGCCTGTCTTATATCCGTATCTGATGTTTTTGAGATGTTATTAACCGTGATCAGATCTATGTTGTTACGAATTTGATTGGTTTTGGATTTCCAGGCTAATAGTTTCCCTGCACCCTCACCGTACTCAAAATGGGCGATCTTACTAGCATCCCATCTGTCTTGAACACGCTGGTTCAAGATTGAGGATAATTGCCCTTTTAAGGAGAGAAGATTACTTTGTAACTTTGATAAAAGGGTTACTGAGGAAGCCCCGTTGATATCGATATCATATTGGGCATTGGCTATATTTGCTTCAAACGAAGCAACAGCCTCCCTATACTCCTTCTATAATACACCTTAGCGGTGATGAGGCCTCCTAAAAACGCCTTTAGGGAGTCCCAGACGGTACCATTGTCAACTGACCCAACATTCTCATTAAGAAAATGCCGGTCCTCCGTTTTAAGAAATAAGATGTTATCAGGGTGGGAGAGCAGGGAACGATCAAATGTCCATCTTTTATGTGAGGCATTAAGGGTTATTGATAAATCCAATACCACGGCTGAATGATCAGATAGATGTATAGGTAAATATTGTATATCTTTAACAGCAGACACTAAACTCCAGCTGACCAATACAAAATCAATCCGGGATTGATGATGATATTTATAATTTCTAAAAGAGACCCCTTGCTGAGTCCCAGATCTTTCCCTCCAAACATCCACGTACCCATACTGCATTCATAGAACTAAGCAAAAAAAACCTAGACTTTGAAGGGATACGGGACCGGTTGTTTGGAGACTTGTCCAAAATTGGATCAAGTACTATATATTAAAATCGCCGGCAAATATTACTGGCTCAGGGAAAGATAAGAGATGAGAAAAAATGGTCTCTAATACTGAGGGGTCATCTTGATTCGGGCCATAATACCCCACCAAGGTAAACTAGATTATTAAAAGACACTGATTTGCAGTCTGGTAAAGTCAAATATATAAATCTTTCAGTGTCTATTGTAGTAGTACTTGAAAAGGAACAATTGTCGCAGTTATGCTGCCATTTATAAGAAAGGCCAAAAAGATTTTCTACATCTATACCTTCATCTTGCAATACAACAAGCATATACATTACAAATTCCTGACAATCTTGTTGAATAATCTGTGAAAATTGATTTAGACCAGAAAATATGTCTAAAACATTTCGAATTTTAGAAACACTTTCTATTTTTGTTCTATCACTGCTACATTTCTCAAACACACAATTAAAAAAAAACCAAAATCTTTGATCCCGATTTTCAACAATCTGTTCTTGTAAAGTTTGAAGAAAAAAACAACATTAACCACTACATTAGCATAGCAGTTGACACCAGAACTGTTTTCAAACTGAAATCCAACAACATCTTTAACTGAATCCTTTTCCTTTCTGCTTACAATTACTGGTTCATCAATTGTTTTATTTTTGCTACAACTTCATTACAATTTTTCTCATTTCTTCTTTTTCGGCCTACCACTGTCAGACGAAGTCTTCCTCGGAATCTGATGCGATGATATAAGGGCCCACCTCTTGATACCTCCAATTCTGATTGTAATTATTACACAGAATATTGAAGTGATCAAGCGGGGGGAAAAGGGGAGTTGGGTAGGGAACAGCTGGGAGGGAGATCTGAAAAGGAAAAAGTTAGACACGCACTAATACCTATTTACTTATATTTCAGTAAATTTTCCTTAATGCAAGCAGCAATCTAAGCATGGAGTTTTCATGTAAAACTAGATTCACTTCACAAAATTCTGTGGAATAATATCGCAATTAAACCTCTTGCAATTTGACCTTTTATACTAATTATTCTCCAAATGCTTGATATTTCTTTGCACATAAAACATCTGTACTTTTCTGACAATAACTCTCTCAGAAAAAATAGCACGATTTACATTATCTTCTGTAAATTGTTCACTGTTAGATAGTATCAAAACCTTTAAACTTGTTCACATAGCACGAAACTGTGTATTGCAAAACACTCTAATTTTGTCTTGATATAGCTTCATAATCAAGTTACATGTAGAAAACATAAGCAAGAGATTTATCTTGTTTCTGTGCTAAAACAATAACTTTCTATTCGAAATATTATGTTGGGTTTACTTCATACCAAAAACATTGAAGATTTCTAATTCCTTAAATAACATGATATAAAAAACTGAAACAGCGTTTAAATCTTTCTTGCTCTTTAGATTCTGTAAATACAAAAAATAAAAACCTTTTTGTGCATTAAATCGCCTTCATACCTAAAGAGTACGACCTACTCTTAATTATAGGTTCATCTGCAATCTCTGGACCCCAAAGTAAGAAATTCCTCGAAGAAATCCAGTCCAAAACCACCTTCTCAAAGACTGCCGGAGAAGTTACCAACTCAAGAAGCTCCTCCGGAAAGGTCTGCTCCAGCGCGGCACGCACAAATCTGCATCAAAGGGTTAAACAGCATACCAAAACATAGAGCCTGCCTGGAATCAACCTCCTTCTCAGAAATCTCCAGAATAGTGAGCACAGATCCTTGGGTGTGGTCACGTACATCAACGTAACCACACCCGCGTAATTTCCCCTGCTTGCGGCGTTGAAATGCGACAGCATGCCAAATTGCACGCATCTCGCGGTACGCGGTTGCCAAAGTGCACGCATCTCACGTACCCTGCCAAACCTCACTCATCTCGCGTACCCTGCCAAACCTCACTCATCTCGCGGACCATAGGGAATCAATGGAATTTTTAGGGCAAAATACATTTCCAAAGTTTAGCCTGCCCTGGCCCTATAACAAAGCAACCACCAATGTCCAGCAGGGGAAGACCCATGAGTCTTTCCACATAAACGTTTGGGACATGGCCGTAGGCCAAATGGGGCGGGCCCTAGACCGCAAGCGCCCCTGGGCCTGACAACCACACGCTTTTCAAATAGAGGGTATTGTGTTAAATTTGGAGCATACTCTCTTCTTAACCTATTATAATCTTTTATACAACTTAGATCTGCATTAATCTTTGTCTCATCAAAATCAATCAAGTACAATCCAGATAAAGTTCTGACTCGAGATAAAGCAACATATGCCATACCCTCCTTGAACACAGAACTTCTAATATTCACCAAAGCACTATCTACACTTAAACCTTGAGATTTATGAATAGTCACCGCATATGCCAAAGAAACCGGAAACTGTTTTCGGCGGACATATAAATCTTTCACAAGCAACAATTGAGCAGAACAACGACTGATTTGTTGTACTTCTACAATTCCATCAAATTTAATTTTTAAAAATTCAACTCCATCTCTATTTCGGTAATTCACAAAATCAACAACATGACCCATTCTTCCATTTACTAAACCTCTTTCCACATGTAAATTCCATCGTAAAATTATACTACAATTTAAACATGCATACAGAGTCTTTTCCAAACCAGCAGTTTTAGATATTGTCTTCTCTAAGGAATCCAATTTTGATTTCAACTTTTCTGACAAAATAATAGTTGCTCCTTAATGCTCTATTTCATCAATAGCTTCCAGTTTCACAATCTCTTGATTTTCTAACTTTAACATTTTGTTGTTGAAGATTGAACATTCTTGCAGAGTTGGCATCAAGCATATCACAGATTTGTTTTCAGGAATTTTCTCAAAAATATTCTCGGGGAGAATATTTTTGTTTGAAAACAAATTTGAAATGAATCGTGCATGTGAAGCTTCTTTGCCATGCTCAGTTACTTTTCCAATTCTTATATCTTGTAGAATATTTTTATAATCTTCATCCTTTGCCTGTCGCATATTTTGAAGCATTTCTGCATATTTGAAATTTAACCATAAGTTAAAATGTCCAATGCTTCCTAGGCACTTCCTTGTATCTTCATGCGTAAGCATTTTAAACACTGGTTGTCCTTTCACTGAAGATAGCTGCAGTAGATCTCCAAAAACAATGATGTGTTTGCCTCCAAACAACACATCATACTCTGTTTTAAGAATTTCTTGCATTCTTAAATGCACAAAAGCAAGCATTACATTTGATACCATGCTTACCTCATCAATAATTAGAAGTTTCATTTTCTTCAGGACTCTGGAAACTTTACAACAAGCTTCTCCAGATAGCTTGTGGTATTGTAATTTATTATCATGCTCTACTGGCAGCATCAACCAACGATGTAAAGTAATCCCTTTAATGTTATGTGCTGCCAACCCAGTTGGAGCGCTAACAACACAAGACAGCGATTACTACGTTCTTTTCTGCAGATAAGTTGCAATTGCTTTGATCATAAAACTTTTTCCAGTTCCTGCTTTTACAGTAATGTGCAGTCGGACAGGCATAAATGACGTACATGAGCACTCTTTTTTCTCACGACATAAACCATGCTCGATCTGTTCTGTGACTTCATCATATATTTTTTTCTGCTCAAAGTTTAGTTCTTTTTCCAAATCTTCTAAGTTAACTACATCCTCCTGAGCTTGTTCCATGGCTCTTTCTACTTCATCCATGGCAGTGGCAGCTTCATTTTGGATAATTTGTCCTCCTAGTGATCCTGACTCAATGAAGCAGAACTCTGACTGTCTTGAGAACTGTATCTAGCAATCTCTGCTGCAATTTTAGCTTCTTGCTGTATTTCCTCTTTCTACATTTGCAGATAATTTGAAAAAACAGGACATTCTATGGTATCCTTGGTTGCATTGAAAGAATCTTCATAACTGAGAAAATCTCCAAGTAGTTCCTCTTCTGTACGCCATGGCTTAAAGAGTTGCAAAAGAGCTAAATAGTAAAATTCCCTTTTGTCAGGAGACTCGCAACTCAATTTTCTATGATTAATCAAATGGACTTTTCTTTGTTTCACCAGACATCCTTCACATCCAATTACAGCATATACTCCTTTATTGATATCTCCTGTGATGTTCCTCTTAAAAGTATAGGTTTGCAGAACTTCATAGAGACAAACGTTCTCAACATGACTACTTCTATTTGGATAGTATGTATCCAACATGTTTGTCTTCAAAATATCTGTACTGTTTGGTTCTTTCTCTGCCAAATACTCAATTTCTTGTACAGATTTCAAAACTCGGTTTCGTGTTGCAGCAAGACCTAGACTCACCCAAATAATTTTTCTAGATTTTGCATATAGACTTGCTGATGATAACCGATCAGAACATTCATATGCTCCAATTTCTCGATGCAACAACATCTTCAGACTGTAATTGTACAATTTCTTAGACTCTTTTCATGAGAAATTTCCTCCCACATTTTCTTCAGTTCCGTCTTTGCTGATTTTGTGATGTAAGACATCACATATCGAGCCACAGCAATAGAGTTGTCAGCAACATATTGAATATCCATGTTAGCATTCCACATGGACAAAATGACTGGGTTGTAGTCATTTATGTATTTGGACTCTTCATTTCTTCTTAAGTTGTATGTATTTTTCCGTGATTTTCTTGTCACAGTATGTCGCAGAGAAGACATACAATTGTTCAGTCTTCCTTTAGATATTACTGTTCGTGGAAATGCAAAACGACATTTTGAGTAGGACTTGTCTTTAGATTTGAACTTTCGACAACAGTATTTTCCACAATGATGGGTTTGAAAGCGTAAAACTTGATATCTTACATTGTTTTCTTCTGTACTTTTTGGAACAGCACATGTAGAATACTGTTCAATGAAACTCATCACTGAGTCATCCGAATCTTTTCCAAAATTGGGTGCATCTTTGATCCATAGCAGCATATGTATGTGAGAAGCACCTCTTGCTTGATACTCCTTTCTCCAAAAGAAATCCAAAACCTTTCCAAGCGGAGGATTTTTTTTTTGTGATAAAAGACATCATAGCTTCAAACCTATGATTGAAATACCTGCATACATTAACTGGATCCAAAGAGCACAGTTCTCCAGTTGTTTTTTTCCAGATACGACGTTGCCTTCTTGACTTTCCTAACATCTACTAATTCTCGCCAGATTTTCTTACTCTTTGTCGGAACACCATTAACTAGAATAACCAGAGGTTCCTCTTCTACTTTTTCGACACCGATTGTATCAATATTTTTCTTAAAATCTAGAGGCAAATAAACAACTCTTCCCTTTAATCCTCTCTGTAAATCTGAAGGAGGCAATTTCCCTGTCTTAGGCTCCATGCAAACAATAGCCTGAAAAGGATGCACACATTGAATCAGAATAGATTATTGACCTACTCCTGAGGCGGAAGCCGGGAGAGACTGCTCGTTGCTTTTAAAAAAATTGAATTGTATTTTGTGTGCTTTTAACTAATGCCTCACTTACCCTGAGCACTTCTCCCCTGGAAGTTGCGTCAAAATCCTTGGCGCAGCGGACCCTAGCACTGCTACATGGAGGGGACAACAGCGCCGCCATCGCGCGTTCAAACCCCTGGCCATGCCCACTATTCGAGGCCACGCCCACTTAACCTCTACCCTTTAAATTGCGCTGAATCACTAGCGGGCCAAAAGATATTGACCTACTCCTGAGGCGGAAGTCGGGAGAGACTGCTCGTTGCTTTTAAAAATATTGAATTGTATTTTGTGTGCTTTTAACTACCCTGGAATTTGCTGCAAAATCCTTGGCGCAGCGGATCTTAGCACTGCTACAGGGAGGGGACAACATCGCCGCCATCGCGTGCTCAAACCCCGGGCCACGCCCACTTTTTGAGGCCACGCCTCCCACCTCCCTATATAAATAAGCACTCCCCGGAGGCGCAGCGGACGAGCGCAGCGGGCGCGTCTAAGGCAAGCCCGTCTGTGCCCGTCCGCAATCGTCCGTGGTCCAGGGCCAGACCCTATGTCCCTCGGGAGGGACATATACGGTGGAGCAGGCAGGAGCTGATGGCTTTCCGCAGTACCATTGCCAACCCATGTCTACATAACTTGCGAGTGGAGGATAATATGGGCTGCGAATACTGTCACTTCTCCTATGATCCTGGCAGGGATGTGGCCCCTAGAGACTATATCCTGGACTGTGGCCTGCTCAACGTGCGTTCTCTACGGAAACACAAACTAGATCTTTACGACCTACTCACTGAGAAACAGTGGGATCTTGTATTTCTCACTGAGACATGGCTAGATGAAGGCTCTACCCCTGATGCCTTAGAGGCACTACCAGAGGGCTACATAATGCTTGGCAGGATAGACCCACCAGTAGAGGAGGGAGCATCGCTATTGTAGCCAGGGAAAGTCTACGATGCCAACTAGACCACTCTCCCATCCTGGACAGTGAGGCAGGGAGCTTTACAATCAAAGTAAAAGAAGGCTGAACGCTGAAGGGCATTTTAATCTATAGACCCCCAGGCCCTATGGCCAGGCTTGAAGAGAGTCTGGTAGAAGGCATAATGGAGGCTGCGTTGCACAAAGATAAATTCCTGGTACTGGGGGATCTTAATTTACATCTGAACAACCCCACAGACAATGCTAGCAGGGACTTCTGCCAGGCGCTAGGAGCCCTCCAGCTGAATCAGGTAGTAAGTGGTCCCACTCACCACTTGCTAGACCCCATATTCGTCAATTGGGGGCAAGTAGAAGCCATGACTCCCATTCCTATCCCCTGGTCGGATCACCATCCGGTACCATTCTCCATACGCATTCCTGGGGCAAGATCTCTGGAGCCAGCAACATTGTACCACCCCAGGCAAAGATGGGCCACCTTTTCCCAGGCTAAATTCTGTGCGGCACTTACCAGAGAAGGGAGCCCTGGGGGGGATGATGCGGACACAGCTAACACCAACCTATGTAAACGTATCAACAAGGCACTTGATTCCACGGAACCACTCTCCCGCGCCAAATCAGGTGGCCGCATTCAAAAAACTGCCCCATGGTATAGCGATGAACTACGAGTTGCGAAAGCAGCTTTGAAGCGAGTCGAAAGGCAGTGGCGAGGGGCTTTTTCTAAGGAAACTAGGGAGGTCTACCTAATTGAGAGGCAAATCTATCATGGACTAATCAGGAAGTCTAAAGCAGCATATTATACTATCAGAATTAGTGAAGCTGGTAATTCCACGAAGGAGCTTTTTTCGCTCTACAATACTTTTTTCGAGTGGGAAACCAGCCATTGCTCCAGATGACTGTTCGGTGGAATCCTGTGATAGGATCGCGGACTTTTTCGCCGAAAAGATAGCTAAAATTTACTTGGCATTTCCTAGTCACCCCATTGCAGGGACAGAATTTGCGGAAAGCCCGAGGGATGGGGGACAGACTTATACTGACCAACTTTGTCACCCCGTCCCCAGAGGACCTCCTAAAAATCTGTAGATCCGTCAAGTCGGGTTCCCCAAGGGACCCCACCACGCCGAAACGTCTAGTTGATAGCTTACCGGTGCTGGAACCATATATCAGACACCTACTGGACGTGTCATTTAGGACTAAGACCGTGCCCAGAGACTGGAAACAGGTGGTGGTTCTACCTCTTAGGAAGAAACCTAACATCAGCTTCAAAAAGCTAGAGAACCTCCGACCTATCTCCCTTCTGCCCTACCTGGCCAAAGTGGTGGAAAAAATGGTGAACATGCAACTGATGGATTTCGTGGAAGAGGCTGCCCTCCTGCACGACACCCAGTTTGGTTTCCGTCCCCGCCACTCAACGGAATCAGCGCTTCTGATGGCCGTGGAGACCCTACGTCAGGGGGTGGATGAGGATCAGACTATGGCCCTCATCCTATTGAACCTGAGTGCAGCATTCAACACTGTAGCTCACACCACCTTGCTACAGTGTCTGAATAGTGGAGGGATATCTGGAGCTGCACTCGAATTGATCCAATCCTTCCTGACGGGTAGAGGATTTCACGTCCGCCAGGGCGAATGTTATTCTAGGGAAATCGGCTTGGGCCAGGGCATGCCCCAGGGCTCGTCCCTGAGCCCCACCCTATTTAATCTATATGTCTCCCCAGTGGCCCCTATTGCTGAGGGCCATGGTCTGCACATAGTTTCCTACGCCGACGACACGCAGCTGGTTATCTCCCTTTCACGTGCGCCCGGTCTTGCGGTGGACAGTTTCAGAGCCTGCATGGAAGACCTTGCAGCCTGGATGTCCACCAACTGCCTCAAATTAAATGGCAGTAAGACCGAGGTGCTCGTGGTGGGGGGAACCCATCTGTCTGGTCGTCGGCGTGGTGGCCTTCATGCTTAGGCGAGGTTCCAACACCCTGTCAAGAAGCTAGGAACCTTGGAGTCTGGCTTGATGCTGACCTATCCTTTGGACTTCAGATAGGACGTGTGGTGGGTGTTTGCTTCAGCGTCCTAAAAAGTATGCGGAAGGTCGTAGATCTCCTTCCTACGTCAGCCCATAGGACGCCGGTGCATGCCCTTGTCACATTGCGCCTGGACTACAGCAATTTGCTGTATCTGGGAGCAACCAGTAAGGCAATAAATCGCCTCCAGGTGTTGCAGAAGGAGGCAGCCCGCCTCATTCTAAAATTTCGCAAAAGATCGGCCTCCAAAGCTGCCCTGCAAACCATTCACTGGCTGCCAGTAAGGAGTAGGGTCGAGTTTAAGGCCCTTTGCACTTGCCATCGCATCCTTACTGGGAAGGCACCAGCACCGCTCCAGAACCTGGTCACCAGATACGCGCCCGCGCGCGCTCTTCGCTCCTCCTATGGAGGCCCATTAACGGTCCCTAGGATAAGAAGGGCTCGCATGGGAGGTAGATCTTTTCGCTACCTGGCAGCGAAGAGCTGGAATGCCTTACCTCTGGGCCTTCGTCTGGAGCCATCTGAACCCAGTTTCAGGAAGAAGCTAAAAACACACCTATATACACGGTAACCGAGCAGACCCTGCGGCCCAGTCTGCATGAGTTTTTCTGTCTTAGCGCGGGGACACACCATCTGAGCGTAACGAGGCACTTTATAAAACTCCCATTTTATATTATAATAGACTCATAGGCATTTAAATCCATCAATTCAGAAGGAATGTCTACCAACTCCAGATTATTATTAACAGCTCTAGCAGGCATTCTGTTTTCATTTAATTTATTATTTACAAATACGTTGATTAGAACCCAAATCCAAACAATGTTCTACCAACAAATAAGTTGCAAAATCCTTCCACTCATTATTATTTTCCATTTCACTTTTTACATATAAATCAACTAACCTAGTCTGATTCTTATAATGAGTTCTTTGACAACACACACAAGAAAAATTAGGCCTTTCACTTGAATTGACCTTAAACTTTGTAATTTCATGGTCAAATGTTTCTATACTTGAAATCTGTACATTCTCTTCCACATTACCTTCTATTACTGTATCAGTTTCTGCACTGTCCTCTTTTTCACCAAAATAACAAAACTCAATTTCTTCACAAATGTTCTTCACATCTTATTTAGATCCATGCAAAAGAGCACTGTTTAACTGTTTTAGCTTAAGTGCTGGACTTCTTGCATAATACAACCTCCTCACTAATTTCCTCATTTTACTATGATGCACTGCTAGCATCCTAAAATGGTGAAATACACTCTTACATACTTTTCTTGAAAGACAAGCCAGTGAATGCCCAAGCAAACCTGTTTTTTCTCTCACTCTGCAAGGATCTAACTCTTGCAACATTTTCCTCTTTTGTTTTAGACACATCAAGGTTGCCCTCTCAGAGATGTCACACGAGGAAGGGTTGCTGCACACCACCTCCGGCAGCAACCGGCAGAGTTTCTCCTTATCCTCCACAGTACATTCTGTACATATATATATATTAATTACCTACTGGCAGTCGCCAGTAGGTATATATAGTTAGGACCTAGTTTCCATAGGAAATCCGCAACATTCTATTGGGAATAACTTTGGCGCCGGTTGATGAATCTTTGGGAATTTCTCAAAGAAGATGGCCCGTTCCGCTGTGCTGCTTCCCTGAAAGTTGTGGGGGGGTTTGTCAAGTGGTGGCTGAGAAAAAAGGAGGGTCCCAAAAAGTGTTTTCCCCATGTTATTTTCCATAGGACGTTTAGACATGGCTGCAGCCCGAACCTCTGAACGGAATTACACCAAACTTGGTAGGGACTGGTATGCAGTACCTCCTTTTGTTTAAATGGTGTAAATTCTTCCAATAGTTTTTGAGAAAATTGTATTTGAAAACATGTATATATCTATAAGCACGCACCGTGCGAGCACTAGTGCGCACAACCCGTGCGAGCACCTTCCCTTGCCCAAGCCTAAGTTTGATTTGCTATTGGACGTCTGTCAACATTCGAATCGGTCAAAATCAGGAAGTGTTGTCTTCGAGGAAGAAGGGAGCCTAAAAAAAATGGGAAACATGAAAAGTGCCCATGGTGGAGTCTCTCTGACCCCCTAGGCCTTCTCAGGGGGTCCCTGAAGGACTCCTGAAGGCCCCCAAAAATCTTCTTCTTTTTTTTTAATCTTTTAATCGCGAGGTGCGCGCACGGTGCTCGCACCCTCCAGATGCAATTTTGTGTATTTTAAGAGAATAGTGCAAAACAAAAGTGGAAAACTTGAGAAGGGGGCAGGGTAGAGTCTCCCTGACCCCCTAGGCCTTCTCAGGGGGTCCCTGAAGTACTGAAGGCTGTGACCTGACCTGACCTTGTTTTCCGGTCGCTCCTCCTGCCACGTGGCCACCCCGAGTGTGCCCGTTCTCCTCCCGCTGCCGCCGCCGCTGCTGAGCCGAGTCAAGACTGCCCCTGCCTTGGTTTCGCCCCTGTCCCTGACTGTCACTGTGTTGCAAGCGGTATCTCTGCGGCCGCTTCTTGTTGTTTTTGCATTTCCTCGGTTCTCGTGTTGCCCTGTAATTTGTATGCTGTAAGTTGTGTAGTGTAGTTCCTAGTTTCCCACTAGGCCCTGCGCATTGGAATAACATAAACAGTAGTATCGACGTGGAACTGCTTATATTCCAGGCCTCCACTGACTATGCTAAACTTAATTGGGTTGTGTTACCAACTAGCTCAGAGGTCACTGGAAACTTTCTTCTCTGCATAGGAAGTGATCAGCTTCCTTGGCACAGACAAGAAGGGATTCAGCTTTCCAACAACCGTGCAACATGACAACTTTGCTCCTCAGATCAAGAGTCGATCTCTAGGGTCGTGTGAAACAATAGACATAGATTTCACTCAGTCAGTCTAGTGCAGTTTACTTTCACAGTATGTAGAGAATAGAGAGACGGGCGTTTATCAATAAAGGTTAACATTTATTGAACAGTCTTTCTTCTCATACAAGAGAAATGTATTGCCACAATTGCAATAACTGTTATTATAAAAAGTACGTACAGTAAGATAAGAATAGCGAAATAGAACTGTAAAAGCATTGATATGGTTTCTTAGCCATACAATGGTTTAAAAGTAATAAAACATATATACAGTCATATATACATTAGGCTAACATACTCAACTGGTGCTTCTAACTAAGCCTACCCCAGTGTGCCTGACCTAGGCCTAACACGTGAGAAGGGGGAGTAAGTAAGTAGCTTAAGTTAAGTTGGTTTTGCCAAGGTTTGTTTCAAGAATTCTCTTCTAAGGGTTTAGTCAACACCATACCTCTGAATAGAATGATGGAGGATTGGTATCTCCTTCAGGGGTCTCTCTCGATATCCCAGTCACCTGCGAGGGTAAACTGGAAGCGCCGGGACTGGATTTCTCTGCACGAGAAAGGCAGCGGCTTCTCTCAGCGCGTCGAGGAAGGAGGGGTGACAGCGTCCGCGGGCAGCTGGGCTGGATGTCTTCGCAGAGGACGGCTGCACGGCTCCTCAAGCGTACTGCACCATAGGTCGCGCTGTAGCGGCGATAATGGTAATCAGTAGCTTCACCACCACAGGATAGCAGGCTGCAGCGACAGAGTGCTAGTTTTTACCAACACGGGGTCATGCAGGCAGCTGGCATCAGCAACATGTTCGCTCATTGCTTAAGGCAACGTTGGTAATATTTATACCTGACAGGTGCCGGGTTTGACGCAAGTTTGCTGGACATAAGACGTCAATTAAAGATGTCACTAGGAAGTGATAGTTATCAGTTGCTCATTAGAGTTCCATTACTAATCAAAACATAGCAAGCGGGGATTTCCAGGTTTGCTAAGTTTTTATCTTGTTGAAGAACTCGGAGTGTTATCTTGGAATATCAGATAGTGACTGCTGCTCTGTCATTGCACTAATTGGTCGCAAAGGAAGTAGCAGAGAGTCATGCTGGAATGTGGCTCTGTGGCTCTGCTCGTGTGAGGCCAGAGATGACTTTACAGAAAATCGCACTTGAACGGTTATGCCAATATAGGGAATAAATGGATTTATAGCCGAATAGGGGCATAAGGTCACAGTATCGATCAGGAACCTAGATAAGCACATGACACCCACTCCACGAATTCATGTCCATCAAAATTACTAAAACTAAGCAATTAGATGCATGTGTAACATTGTGTAACATAGCCCACCCCAAAATACATAAATGCATTCGAAATAGGCGTACTTGTAATACATGGAATTTAGGTACTGTACGTAGTTTTAAAAGCATAGTAATCATTCAAAAGGTATTGCATATGAAGTCAATGAACGATTATGCAAAAAGAATTACACATGAAGTATCTCTGACAGAAGAAATGCGAGATAAATCATCACATAAAAATGCATTGTAATAACATGTGTGCTAGAGGCTGGTGTTATGTTGTTATGTCTCTAGATGTGTTTAGAAATAGAAGTGTGAAGCTTCTGTTCTCTAAGAATAGTTTTTACGTTAAGCAAAGAATTGTTCATGCCAAAAAAGGTCAATTTTTTAGAAAAATAGTCCAATTCAAAGAAAATAGATTTTCCAAAGCTCCTGGCAGTTTTTGTTGATCAAAACTGAAGGCCGAATTCAGAGTTCATGGGAACGCCGTGTGTCGGAAAGCTTCTCAAAAGTTATTGTTTCTCTATGGGTGAGAACATCGTATCAGACAGGCTCGCAAAGAATTGGTCTACAAAATCAGGTGATAGTTCAACCAAATTAGATAGCGCTGTAACTTGGCAGGTGTGAGAATGATTGCTGTCATCATAGCCGGGACCAGCAATGCTCACAGAACGTTGTACCTGGATGATGTTGCTTTTGTCACTCGCTCCACTGTTACCACTTGGCTGTAGTACAGGAGTCTCCACGAATGCCGTCATCAGGATTGGTAGCCGCTGGGGACAACACAATGCGTGAGCCGTTATTGGACTTAGCAAAGTATCGACGTCCATTGGTACTGCTGATGGAAGTGAAAGACAGATGTCCAACACGCATTCATCGCCGCAAAGCATACACCGTAGCACAGGTAAAATGCAATTTTGCCATATTGGTCTGAATGAAAGGAACCAGGTCATGTTTAGATCTCTCAGCCTGGCCAATCCGAGGACGTTAGTTATCCTGTCCCTGTAGCGCATTGCTAGGATTGTTTCTTCCATTCCCATGGGAGCTATGTCTGAGCCGAGGCTTGCCATAACGTAGCAGAAGGGTCAAAAATAGAATCCCTGCGATGAGTCCAAAAAATAGTGGAATACCACCAAAGATGGAGTGCACAAAATTAGGAAAGATTCCCAAAATTGCCTGGAAGGGTGTTAGCAGTCCCGTAAAGACTGTCTTAAATATGCCTGGGATGCTTGTAGCACTAGACATGTTAAGGAGTTGGTCGAGTATTTGTACGAAATGCACGGGGCAATTTGTTGATAAAAGGTCATGGACCTCAGTAGCCGTCCTTGCGACTAGAGGATCATACGTCTCTTTAGATGACGTTATAGGCACTGTTGTCTGTAAAAGCACAGATTTCATTTTGCATAATGTATCAATTCGTATAGAATAGAGATTCTGACGAGGCCAGAGGGGAGTCACTATGTCTGGAGGCCCGCTCGGGAACAATGCTTGAATACAACATTTGACCATGGACGTTACTTCTACTAGATAACTTAGTCCGGGCGCGAGGCCACAGCACCTGTGATCCGTTCTAAGAATGTAACTCCCGTTTGCGAGTTGCATAAAGAAGGGCTCTATCTGAGTTGCAGGTGTGACTAGCTGGTGGCATGAAAGGTTGTTTGAATTTCCATCACATGCTCCGTGTAAATTAATACCCTGACACAAAAGTATACCGCTTAGTGAGTGTTTACAATTTTCACCACTAAGAAATACATTTTTGTCGCTGTCACTATAGCAAGAATGAGTGTATGGTAATTTCCATTCGGATTTAACATATCCCTTACCCAATTGTTCATATTGGCCAGCAGGTATGTATTCAAGGCACTTTTTAAAACGGAAAGTTGTTATCGGAATTGTGATAATTCCGTGTATTATCCATTCAATGACAGGGCTCTCTGACATTGTCAATGGTAATCTCTCGAGTTTCTCGATGCTCAAGATTGTATAGTCTGCTCCTTTCTGTGCCAAACTGATCTGTTTATCAGTAAGGTTAAAAATGGAAAATAATGACGTTGTGTTTATCAGACGCCAAGGCACATAGCCTGAACGAAGATTTTGCAGCGTCCAGCCTAGTTCTATAATAGAGCGTAATTGAGACTGGCCATGTTGTAACATTAGCAAATCTCTGTCTATCACATCAAAGGCAGAGGATACAATATTGTCCAAAGAATATATTCTGGAAGACAGAGTCATTAACCCATTGTCTACCACAGAAAGTGATTTTTCCAAATTAATACGATCAATTTCTCGTATTTTTTCAGCAGTTTCAATTTGCTTTACTTTCCAAGCCTCGTTGTAAGCAGCATAGATGCTGGTCGCTATGAAACGCTTTTGACGCTGTTTGCGTGGTCCAAGAATGAAATCGCGCAAATCAGCACCATCTTTTAATAAAGACAAGTGTTGCTTAATTTCAGCCAGTGTGGATGTAGTTAGCCATTCTAGGCAAAATTTGCCTACACTGTATGTGGTTATAATTCCTGGATGTTGTCTCTGGGAGTATCTTGGGTCTAATCTGGTCATTTTTAAACCCTGTGTTTTGTTCAGGAATCTATCTTGACAGCTATTTGTGTCTGTAGGCCAGATTAACCACTTTTTCCAATCAGGATGTGTTCTGTTGAAATGTAAAATGTGTGACACGTCTAACTCATTATCTGCAGTTGTATTCTCAGCTATTGGCTTTGGTATAGACGGTGTTTTCATTTCTTTGTTCTTAGCTAGGCCAAAACAAGATGTTTGGTGTACAGTGTCATTTAAAAATAACATTTGTTCTGGTATCATGCAGGTTCTAAACAGTGCTTCTATGCCTTGCACCTGCCAATCTTTTGTACCCCAAATTGTTTTCGTTTCAATATTATTTTTCCAATAATCAAAACCAATTGTCATCATTTTGTCATAAAATGCTTCTGAATATATCAATTTAGAATTTGTCAGCATTGTTTTCATTCCTGTTTTATCTAACAGTTTATAATAAAACGTTTCTGCATCACTGGTGTTAAACCCTGAAAAATATTTGAATTTCTCAAAAAATGCTTTAGAACTGCTTTTAGGTGGTGTAGAACAATGTTCCCATTGATTATACATAAAAACATTTCTAGGCTGTGCAGATTTATGCAAGTAATGATCCCCATAATGGGTGTAACAGAATAACTGCTCATAACTGGATGAACCTTGTAAATAATCATGATCTGTGAATCTAGCTGACATTACTAAATCAGACATCATGTCATTAATACTGTTAAAGTCCCAATCATCAGAGAATGTACTAGGTGTAACAAAGTCACTTAAGGAAACCTTTAGTTGATGAGGATACTTCAGGATTTCGACCGGACCATAGATCTCATAGTCTGTTTTCTCCCATACTACCCCACCAGGTATTGGAATTGCTGTGACATTTACTGTTGACAGTTCTCTTTTCTTCACGTGGGATGATCTGTGTGGTTTCAGGACTAGGTTGATGTTCTGACTTGCTGTGTCCATTGTAATATATTTTCCTTCAATGAATTTTCCCAAACACAGTACCATGATGAGCCAAAGCAGGAGGAAAAATACACCTAGACCGAACCAGAACTCTAGCCAAGGGGAAATGAGGTAGATTTCCTTCAGTTGATGAAAGAGTTCCGTTGCTTTTTCTTTAAAAGACTTTTTTGTTTCTGGCATCACTTCGGGGTCGTTTAAATCTTCAGAGAAGTTGTCGAAGTTGATGAAATAACCAGAGGCAGTTCTGTCAATTGATGGGATTGTTCTTTCAATCTGTCTCTCGGTAGCACTTTCTGATGCCACATCATTGTAGACTGGTGTTGTTTCTTGACGAACTGTTTCAATCTGTGTTTCAAGAGGCACGAGTTCCATGGCATTATTGCATAGTCCTTCATTGTGCACTGCAGGCTGATCGAATGTGATGAGTCTTTCAGTTTGAACCTCTTGGATTGTTGCAAGTTTGGGTATTCTGTTGTTTCTTGGGAGTCCACTGGGCCTACTGTTGATTATAGGCCACATGCTTGTGGTTTTACCAGATCGATAGACACGACTCTGTTCTCCTTTTTACCAGCAAGGGGCGGTAGCACAACTGATCTTGTTCCGGTGACTGCTAAGACAGGTACTGCTTTTCTGTAAGAAGGCCCAAATTCCTTCTTCACCGCGATCTTTTCTCTGACTAGATCCCCAATCTTTGGAATCCAGACAGGCCTTGCTGGGGCTGTTGCGGGTGGTGCCTCGTCAGTGGTATTTGGCTGTTGCTTTAACTTTATGTTGCTTAATGATTTTCTTGTTTCATTCAGTTCCTGTAAAACAGCCAAACGGTCTTTTACTTCAAACTGCGTTGTTTCTTTTTGTACCACTGACATCTGACTATCGAGGTCCTGAACGCGCATTCTTATTCCGAACAATAGTTCGTATGGGCTGAAACCTTTTAGAGAATTTCTTGGCATGTTGTTAAGACTAGTCTGGACACTTATTAAATGTTTGACCCACCCAGCGCCTGAACCTAATACCTTCGCTGTTATAGATTGCTTTATGTCCCGGTTTTTTCTTTCTACCACACTTGTGCGACGGACAAGAATACCGCAACCCAATTCCCATGCTAGCCATGGCCCCCCCATAAGCTCGAGAGCTGAAAGCAGGACCCTGATCAGAATGGAACGTGGTAATTGCGCATGTGCCGATATGGACTCGCTAATCTTTTATAACCGTTCTAGCGTCAGCCGAGCGCTGGAGACCTCAGTTTTTAAGTGCTTTTCGTCTTAACTATTAATAGGACGCAGGATGGGGTGTAGGCAGTGTTACGCTCTTTCTGATTGGTAGCCGGTAGCAAGGTTCGCTACTGCGATCCCTATTGCAGTTTTCACAGTTGTTTGCATATATTTGGTGTTCTACACTCATTCCCGGCCACCAGAATACTGATTGTAATTCAGCCAGTGATTCCTTGATCTTTCTGTGCCTAAGACCCAAACCCATGTGTGCGTCTGCTATTAAAAATATTCTCCTGTTCATGTTTGGAATTACTCTATCCCCCACTCCAGGGATTCGAGCAAAAGGAACGGAGTTTGCATCGATTATGTATGCATAATTGAGTGGATAGTTTACGGGTAGTGCTGCACAGTCGCCTTTTACGGTCGTTTTTACTGCTAGCATAGTTTCCCCGTCTATATACTTATCTGTACGCTTTTTTGTGGCTACGGAAGCCGGTTTAGTTGCTTCCGTGGTGGCTGTATTAGCCAATGAATTCCCTGCAACGTGAACGCCATCACGTTGAAGACTCTGTGCGTGAATCACGTGAGTCTTTTGTAGTTCTTTGTGTAAAAGAGCTACCTCGTTCCAGAGCTTTTTATGCTTTATTGTCGCACCTGTGTCATCTTTGTAGTCGTTTTCGATCCAACTCTGCAGTTTGTTGTTGTAAGAATTGACGCAAAAATGAGAATCGCACACGATAAGTGTGGGGAATTCGCGTTCTGCATTTTCGAGCGCCATCTTTAAAGATCTGATTTCAGTTCTCTGAACCGAACAGTTTCTTACAGATTCAGTTTTTGTTACTTTCGGTCTGAATTTACCGCACAGCCAACGACCTTTAATATTCGCACATGCTGCATTGTAGGATTTGCTCTCTACATTAAAATGCTGTACAAAGCTATCTGTATAGATTATACAGGCGTATTGTGGGAGAGGCAGAATTTCGATTGGCAGAGGATATTCTTCTTCATATTCTAAATCATTCAGTTCTTCGTATTGCGGGGCGAAATAGTATTTCACGTCTTCCGCTCCTAGAGAATCTATGCATTGTATCCATTTTGGATCCAGTGACACTGTAGGCAGGTTTACTGGGCTGAATAGCGCTTCGAAGGCGGATTCCGCTGTAAGGATATTAATCCGTTTGCCGTGTGCTAGTTCTCTTTCATTTGCTAATGCGATTTGCACTGCGTTCACAGATTTCTCTGTGCGACTGAATGTTTTTTCTGCTTGTGTGTACAAGTGAGACTTAATTGAAATTGGTACCTTTTCTCCCTCATTAGAGGTTAGGTACGTGAATCCGCATCTTCCTGGGATGACTCGGATTACAAGATCGATCGTGTTGTCACGTGTATCTAATTTTGTTTTTGCTAACATGTCTGTTTGCAGTGATCTCAAAATTTCTGTGTGTTTTTGAGTCCAATTGATTTGTTTTAAATCAGGTTTAATTAGTTCGTAGAGAGGTTTAACCCTCTCTGCGTAATTTAGGATGTAAGTTCTTCCGAAATTCAGAAAACCTAGTATTGATTGTAAATTCTTCAGCGTTTTTGGAGCTTGGAGTACAGCGCACTTCTCTAAGAAGTTGTCCGCTAGGCTTTTTCCTTCACTTGATAATTCGTACCCTAAAAACAGTACTGTCAGATGGGCAATTCGGGACTTTTTAAAGTTGAATTTGTAACCCTCTGCTGCGAACCCAAGTATAATGGTGTTCACTCTTTTCAAGTGAGTATCCAAGTCGTCGTCTGTGAGATAAATATCATCTACGTAAGATAATGCTTCATCATCATAGATTTGTAGTAACTCTGTTACCCTAGCTGAGAATAGTCCTGGGCTGTTCTTGAACCCCTGTGGGAGTCGACAGAATTTTTTCTGTGACCCAAATGCGGAGAAAGCGGTCAAGTATCTGCTCTCTGGTGCAATGTTTTGACAAAAGAAACCATTAGAAATGTCTAATGTCGTTTTATATTTTTTCCTAACTATATTATTCATTAGGGCTGCACTATGCGAGTTTTGTACTGCAAAAGTTTTGCAACATGTATTAAGATGTCTGTAGTCCAAAACTAGACGATATGAATTGTCTGGCTTGGAGACAGGAAACAAAGGATTGTTCATTTGAGAGGTGCATGTTTCAATCACCCCCTGGTACTCAAGTTGATCTAAGATCTCCCTGACCTGTTTTTTAGCTTCTTGCTTTATGGGATACTGCCGTTGGGCAGTTGGTTCACTTTTTAGTTGGATTTTGTGAGGAGGTGAATCCTCATCCCATCCTACATGATTTTTATACAATGCAGGTGCCTGGGCCACTGCCCATTTCCTTGCATATGTATATTTTTTATGAATCGGTATGTGATTCGAGAAGGCAGGCATAATCACTTCTTCGCCACGAGGGCACTCCCTGACAAACTCCGGGGGCCAATCTTTTTCAGCTAACAGAATATCATAGCCTTTTGAGAGCTTATCCCAAAATAGACCCTTAATTTTCCTAGTCTTATCACCCTCTATACGCAATGTTATTTCGTATATTTTATGGGGCTCGCTAAGCCTGGCGTCGGCAGTTTCAACCTGAATGTATTCATTCGTGTCCACTGTCTCCAGATGACTCATCAAGTTCTTGCGCGCTATACTGATTTCTGCTGCACTGTCCAACATTGTCAATGCCCACTCCCCGTTTTTCAACTGTGTCCTCAGTATTCTCGGCATGGTTGATTACTCTAATACTGGCTACCTTCTTTTTCGGAAATTGAGATTTCTTAATTTGAGCAGGTTCCTTGTCTTTGGTGTGCTCTCCTGGGTCTGACCGTCCTCTTCTTTCCGAATTCTGTGGAAAAGATCGAGAGGGACGTGTATCAATACTTTGATATCTATCAGGTTTTTTTAGATTATCCCTATTTCTAAGGTTATATCTTTTCTCAGAGGGCTCCCGTTGGGGAGACTGGCATTCTCGAGTCGGAGTTCTTTCCCTCCGTCGAGGAGACCTTCCTCTGGACTGGAAAACTTTTTCCTTGGGAGTGGATTGTTTATTTCCATCCCAGCTCTTTTTAGGAGTGTTTAAATTATTTTTAATAAATAATTTTTCAGGATTTTCGAGCAGTTGGGTGCTTAACTTCTTTTTCCACCCAAGCTGTCTCTACCTAATTCTTCATAGCATTTTTCTATGATTTTTGCAAGCTCAACAGGATCTTTTATATCTGTTTCCCTCAACTTCTGGCGAATCGCCACAGATGCTGCTTCTCCCTTTACATTGGCTAATAATATAGCCGTGACCTGCTTGAAGTCTTTCAGTAATTTCATACCTAGATTTAAAGCGGGCTCTGGACCAAATTCATTTTGAATCTGTTTTAGTACGTCTGGTATTACCGCCATAGACGGAACACCGTGTGTTTTTGTGTAAATGGAAGCAAAGACTGTACCCCAAGTGTCGCAGTCCTCCACATGTGGTGCGATTCCCATAGGAAGGCAGATGGTCAAGATTCTGTGTTTCTCTATAGGGGTAGTATCAGGAAATACTGCCTCTATTTGAGTGATTTTCTGGGCTAACCAGAAAGGAATTTGTTCCCGTTTTACGGGTGTTTTACCAAGACATGACTGTATGTTCTGTGGTGTAATTTTATTTGTGTTCCCCTGATGAGGGGTCAGCTGGTGTGAATTAACAGCTGGCTGGACTGTTGCAGTCCGTATTACATATTGGACTAATTGCCTATGTATTTTTATTAATGTGTTTAGCTGTGCTAACAGCTCTTCTCTAGACATTTTTGCAATGTCAGGATGTGGTGTGTAGCTGGCTAGAACCGGCCACGTGGCTCCTGGTCTACCTAGTGGACCGAGCCTAGTTATGTGATCATTGTGTTTTAGGGCGCCATTAAACCAGAGCAGGTGCTCTTGAAATTTAAGTGGGATTTCAACCTCCTCAAAAGGAGTGTACTCTCCCGGAGGTTCCTCTATTTTGTAATAGTGAAACTCTTGTGTTATAGCGTTTACCGCTGGAAAGTTTATCCATGAATAGAATACCTCTGTCTGCCGATACTCGTGAGCCTCTATCACGAAAATTACTGTACCACCTTGAGGTGGCAGTCCGTTTTCTATAAGTTTTAAAGTTATAGATCTTCTTAACTGGACCGGGATGATTATAGCATCCGGGTCTGCGTATTCGGGACCTTGCTGAGTCGCATCTACTGCGGCGTCAGGGGCTCCGTTTTCTGGCATTGTAAAAATGCGAGGTTTGCAGAGTAGGTCTCCAAGGAGACAAAGATTAGATGCACAATATTTTGGAACACTGTATCCTTCAACGTTGAATAAACCAGAGCTTTACATAGGAATCTCTTCCTACTAAGGTCGGGCGGATTTTAACCTTTCACCCACTCCAGACGTCTATTGGAGTATTTACGGGAGAAAGGGGTGTGAAATATGCACGACTGAGTTACTCTACAAGTCTTACGTTAGTTTATCGCCTTACCAAACGTTAGGGCGCCATGTAGTGTAGTTCCTAGTTTCCCACTAGGCCCTGCGCATTGGAATAACATAAACAGTAGTATCGACGTGGAACTGCTTATATTCCAGGCCTCCACTGACTATGCTAAACTTAATTGGGTTGTGTTACCAACTAGCTCAGAGGTCACTGGAAACTTTCTTCTCTGCATAGGAAGTGATCAGCTTCCTTGGCACAGACAAGAAGGGATTCAGCTTTCCAACAACCGTGCAACATGACAACTTTGCTCCTCAGATCAAGAGTCGATCTCTAGGGTCGTGTGAAACAATAGACATAGATTTCACTCAGTCAGTCTAGTGCAGTTTACTTTCACAGTATGTAGAGAATAGAGAGACGGGCGTTTATCAATAAAGGTTAACATTTATTGAACAGTCTTTCTTCTCATACAAGAGAAATGTATTGCCACAATTGCAATAACTGTTATTATAAAAAGTACGTACAGTAAGATAAGAATAGCGAAATAGAACTGTAAAAGCATTGATATGGTTTCTTAGCCATACAATGGTTTAAAAGTAATAAAACATATATACAGTCATATATACATTAGGCTAACATACTCAACTGGTGCTTCTAACTAAGCCTACCCCAGTGTGCCTGACCTAGGCCTAACACGTGAGAAGGGGGAGTAAGTAAGTAGCTTAAGTTAAGTTGGTTTTGCCAAGGTTTGTTTCAAGAATTCTCTTCTAAGGGTTTAGTCAACACCATACCTCTGAATAGAATGATGGAGGATTGGTATCTCCTTCAGGGGTCTCTCTCGATATCCCAGTCACCTGCGAGGGTAAACTGGAAGCGCCGGGACTGGATTTCTCTGCACGAGAAAGGCAGCGGCTTCTCTCAGCGCGTCGAGGAAGGAGGGGTGACAGCGTCCGCGGGCAGCTGGGCTGGATGTCTTCGCAGAGGACGGCTGCACGGCTCCTCAAGCGTACTGCACCATAGGTCGCGCTGTAGCGGCGATAATGGTAATCAGTAGCTTCACCACCACAGGATAGCAGGCTGCAGCGACAGAGTGCTAGTTTTTACCAACACAGGGTCATGCAGGCAGCTGGCATCAGCAACATGTTCGCTCATTGCTTAAGGCAACGTTGGTAATATTTATACCTGACAGGTGCCGGGTTTGACGCAAGTTTGCTGGACATAAGACGTCAATTAAAGATGTCACTAGGAAGTGATAGTTATCAGTTGCTCATTAGAGTTACATTACTAATCAAAACATAGCAAGCGGGGATTTCCAGGTTTGCTAAGTTTTTATCTTGTTGAAGAACTCGGAGTGTTATCTAGGAATATCAGATAGTGACTGCTGCTCTGTCATTGCACTAATTGGTCGCAAAGGAAGTAGCAGAGAGTCATGCTGGAATGTGGCTCTGTGGCTCCGCTCGTGTGAGGCCAGAGATGACTTTACAGAAAATCGCACTTGAACGGTTATGCCAATATAGGGAATAAATGGATTTATAGCCGAATAGGGGCATAAGGTCACAGTATCGATCAGGAACCTAGATAAGCACATGACAGTTGTCCCTGACTGTCCCTGTGCCTGCTTGTTCCTCATTGATTCATTTTTCTGCCGTTTCTCGCTCTCCCGTGTGTGCCCTGTAAGTTCCTGCACCATCGTCCTCCGTTGTTCCCTGCCCCACACCGCTCCCTGCTGCTGCTCCCCCGCGGCCCCACCCCTGCTCCCTCCAGCATCCCCGCACGCTCCCCCCACTTGCCACCCAGCTCCCGCCTCCCAGCTGCTCCTCCCTTGCCCCGCCCTCCCACTCTCCATTCAGCGTTCACGCGCAGCGGGCGCACCGGCTGTGCGCCGAAGGCGTGCCAAAGGTAAGCCCGTCTGCGCCCGTCCGCGCCTGGCCCGCACCCAGTGCCAGAACCTCTGGCCCCCACAGACGCCAGCCCACCCGCCGGACTTAAGACGCCGCCTCCCTCAACACACTCAACACCGGCCGAATCACCGGCTGCCACCGAGCCACCCCAGGACGCACCACGGACCCTTCACCTGACAATCCTGCAAGTTCTCCTGCATCCGGACCTGCACGGCATCGCCATCCCGGACGGATACATGATCACCCAGAGGGACCGCGTCAACCAAACTGGAGGAGGAATCGCCATCGTCCACAAGAACACCATCCGCATCATGACCAACTCCGACGACACCCTCACAGCCGCCGAACACCTGCACTTCCAGATACACAGCGACCCCAAAACCACCCTCAGAGGCACCCTCATCTACAGACCCCCGGGACCACGCACACAATTCAGCGAAGACATCGCCAACTTCATCAGCCCGGACGCCCTCCCCTCCACTGACTACATTCTGCTCGGGGACCTCAACTTCCACCTGGAGAACAACAACGACTGCAACACCACCACCCTGCTGGACAACCTCGCCAACCTCGGACTCAAGCAACTGGTGACCACCCCCACCCACTACGCCGGCCACACGCTTGACCCCGTCTTCTCCTCCAGCAAGGACATCTCCTTCAGCCACGCCACTGGACTCCACTGGACAGACCACAGCTGCGTCCACTTCAGCTTCGGAAGGACCACGCACCATCACCACCCGCAACAGGTCCCCGCAGAAGCTGGAACAAGATCACAGCCAACCAACTAGCCACATCTCTGAGCCAGAACCCTCCCGCCAGCTCAGCGAACCCCAACCAAGCCACCAACAACCTCACAAAGTGGATCAGCAACTGCGCAGATGACCTCGCTCTACTGAAGACCCCCCACCCAGACCAAGAAAGCATCCTGGTTAACCGACGAACTCAAGAGCTCCAAGAAGAACTTCCAGGCCCTCGAGAAAGCCTGGTGCAGTGACCCAACTACAGACAACATGACCACCCTCAAGCTCGCCACTCGAAAACATCACCAGCTGATCCACACCACCAAGAAAAATGCACTCAAGGAACGACTAGACAACAACGCCCACAACAACAAGGAAATCTTCAACATCGTCCAAGAGCTCTCGAACCCTAGCGCCGGAAACAACAACATCACTCCCTCACAAGACCTCTGCAACTTGCTCGCCGCGTTCTTCCACAGGAAGATCGCAGACATACACAACAGTTTCAGCACACAGCCGACGCACCCTACGACCGTACCAACGCCCCCCACCACCACTCTCAGCACCTGGACCCCGGTCAACATCGAAGACATCATCCGCACGATAAACTCCATCCACTCCGGATCACCAACTGACCCCTGCCCTCACCACGTCTTCAACAAGGCTGATTCCGTCATCGCACCCACTCTACGGGACATCATCAACTCCTCCTTCGACACAGCCACCTTCCCAGAGAGCTGGAAGCCCGCCAAACTCAGTGCCCTACTGAAGAAACCATCAGCAGTTCCCATCTCGCTCCTTCCTTTTCCTGCCAAAGTCATTGAGAAGACCATCAACAGACAGCTGGCTGCCTTCCTCGAGACAAATAGATCCCTCGGCCACTCGCAGTCCGGCTTCCGGGCCAACCCTAGCACTGAGACCACCCTCATCGCAGCCACCCAGCCCTCATCCTCCTGGACCTCTCCGCGGCATTCGACACGGTCTGCCACCGCACCCTAGTGCAGCGCCTGAACAACATCGGAATCCAGGAGAAGGCACTAGAGTGGATCATCTCCTTCCTCGCCGGAAGAACACAGAGAGTCCGCCTCCCCCATTCAGATCCAAGGCCATAAAGTCATCTGCGCCGTACCAAAAGGATCGTCACTCAGCCCCACGCTCTTCAACATCTACATGAGCCCCCTTGCAGCCATCGCACGCCAACACAACCTCAACATCATCTCCTACGCCGACGACACCCAGCTGATCCTCTCCCTCACCAACGATCCAGCCACTGCCAGAACCAACCTACACGAAGGGATGAAAGATGTAGCCGAGTGGATGATGAACAGCCGCCTGAAACTGAACTCAGATAAGACGGAGGTCCTCATCCTGGAATCTTCCCCCTCTGCCTGGGATGACTCCTGGTGGCCCCCTGCCCTGGGCAGTGCACCCAAACCAACAGACCACGCACGCAACCTGGGCTTCATCCTGGACTCCTCCCTCTCCATGACCAGACAAGTCAACGCTGTCTCCTCGTCATGCTTCAACATCCTACACATTCTACGTAAGATCTTCCGGTGGATCCCCACCAAAACCAGGAAGACGGTCACCCAGGCCCTCGTCACCAGCCGATTGGACTACGGCAACTCCCTCTACGCTGGAACCACAGTCAAACTCCAGAAAAGACTCCAGCACATTCAGAACGCCTCAGCACGCTTCATCCTGGACATTCCCCTTCACAGCCACATCTCTGAACACCTGAGAAACCTGCACTGGCTCCCCGTCAGAAATAGAATCACGTTCCGACTCCTCAACCGCGCACACAAAGCTCTCCACAACCAAGGCCCAAGATACCTCAACGACCACCTGGCCTTCTACAATCCCACCCGCCAGCTAAGATCGACCGGCCACGCCCTCGCCGCTGTCCCCCACATCCGAAGAGCCACAATGGGAGGAAGATACTTCTCCTACCTGGCTGCCAAGACGTGGAACTCCCTCTCCATCCACCTCCGCCTGACCCAAGACCACCGCTCCTTCAGGAAGCAACTCAAGACCTGGCTGTTCGAGCAGTAGCAGACCCCCTCCCCCAAGCGCCTTGAGACCCTCCGGGTGAGTAGCGCGTTATAGAAATACTTGGATTGGATTGGAAGGCCCCAACAATCTTTTTTTTTACACAAAAAATTGCGAGGTGCGTGCACGGTGCTCACACCCTTCAGACGCCATTTTGTGTATTTTAAGAGAATAGTGCAAAACAAAAGTGGAAAACTTGAGAAGGGGGCAGGGTAGAGTCTCCCTGACACCCTAGGCCTTCTCAGGGGGTCCCTGAAGTACCCCTGAAGGCCCCAAAAATCTTTTTTTTTTACAAAAAATATCGTGAGTTGCACGCACTGTGCTCGCACCCTCCAGGCGCCATTTTGTGTATTTTAAGAGAATAGTGCAAAACAAAAGTGGAAAACTTGAAAAGGGGAAGGGTAGAGTCTCCCTGACCCCCTAGGCCTTTTCAGGGGGTCCCTGAAGTACCACTGAAGGCCCCAAAAATCTTTTTTTTTGCAAAAAAAATGGCGAGGTGGATTTAAAAAACAAGTTTGTGTGTTTAGACGTTGGGTGGCTCTAAAAAGAGCTGTGGTGTTTATTGAGTTTTTTTAGTACCGATGCAGAGACTACAGTTTAAAAAGTGCCAGGCCTCTTAATGTCTAGCTATAGCTGTCCCTCTGTCTTGCATATTGTCATGTGTCTAAAATCACACTGTGCGTCAAGATTCATTTTAGATGAATCTGGCTGAATAATTTACTTAGTTGATGTGTTTAAAAATATGGTAATTATGTATTAATGAAGTGAGTAAGGCTATAGGACATGCAGAGCTATATAGACCTATGCAGAATGTGTGTCAGGCATCTTAATTTCTCAATTAGTCTTTTTGCTGTGCAATAAAGATATAGGGTGTGCTCTTGCAATGAGAAAGGAATGTAATGTTTTGCTCATATATATGGGCTGAGTTCTGTCTGTAAAATATAGTTTTTGCTTGCATCATGTTCTTTTCTGTGTGCACTATAGCTCTCCCTCTGTGTGGCATATTGTTATGTGTCTAAGATCACACTGTGCGTCAATATTTATTTTAGATGAATCTGGCTGAATAAGTTGCTTTGTTCATGTTTAAAAATATGGTAATGATGTATTCTTGAAGTGAGTAAGGCTATAGGATATGCAGAGATAGACAAACCTATGCAGAATGTGTGCCAGGCCTCTTAATTTCCCAATTAGTCTCTATGCTTTGCAATAAAGATATAGGGTGTGCTGTTGAAAAGAGAAATGAATGTAATGTGTTGCTTATACATATGGTCTCTGTTCTGCCTCTAAAGTATAATTTTTGCTTGCATCATGTTCTTTTCTGTGTGCACTATAGTTCTCCTTCTGTCTGGCATATTCTCATGAGGCTAAGATCACACTGTGCGTCAAGAGTCATTTAAGATGATTCTGGCTGAATGGCATCGATTGGTGACATGTTAATCCTCTTAATTCTCCTCAGGGGTCTCACTGATACTTAGTCCTTTTGATCAAACAGTAATAAGAAGTTGGCACAGAAGCTGAATTTAAAAAAATCATTTTTATTAAAGTCAAATCAGTTGAGACTATGTCTCATAGAGGCCTTAGTAACTGAATGAGGCAGTTTGAAGAGTACATAACACTGGGGTCCTATATATGTGAGGGTTACTTACTCAGCATAAAAGCGAGGGGCAGTCCTGTCTGATGTAAGCAAGCAAAATGACTAATTTGGGTATGCAAAATCTGCTTGCTTAGCAAAGTGTGATGAGATTTACTTCTTCATACAGCTGTAAAAAATAGTTTGGCAGTTATATTAGTGTAGTAGGCATGTGCGAAGTGGAGCATGCCAAACATAGTGTGTGTCTAGGCAGGCTAGAAAAACAGTTAACAGAAAGGTAGGGCAGAGCACATGGCAAGCAAAATGGCATCTAGAAATACAAAATGAGTGCCATGTTAAATCGTCTTCTGTGCATGTAGTCTTACACCCTCTGCTTGTAGCATTTTCACTCTGTTTTCACTATCTTCTCCTCTGTGTGCTTTATTTAGCCTCTGTATGTCACTTGTCTTTAAATGTTTTCTGCATTTGATCTGTGGTGTATGATTTCACTGTCTGTGTGTACCTTGTCTGTGTTTGCTTGCACCATCCATGTCTCTCCTTGAAGTATGTCACCCTCTATGTGCAGCATCTTTACTTTCTGTGTGTGCACTATAGCTCTCCCTCTGTCTGGCATATTCTCATGTGGCTAAGATCACACTGTGTGTCAAGATTCATTTAAGATGAATCTGGCTGAATGGCGTCGATAGGTGACATCTTAATCTTCCTAATTTTCCTCAGGGGTCTCACTGATACTTAGTCATTTTGATCCCACAATAATAAGAAGTTGGCACAGAAGCTGAATTTTAAAAGATCATTTTTATTAAAGTCAAATGAGTTTAGACTACGTCTCATAGAGGTCTTAGTAACTGAATGAGGTAGTTTAAAGAATACAGAACACTGGGGCCTTATATATGTGAGGGTTACATGCTCAGTATAAAAGCGAGAGGCAGTCCTGGCTGATGTAAGCAAGCAAAATGACTAATTTGGGTATGCAAAATCTGCTTGCTTAGCAAAGTGTGAGGAGATTTACTTCTTCATACAGCTGTAAAAAATAGTCTAGCAGTTACATTAGTGTAGTAGGCATGTGAGAAGTGGAGCATGCCAAACATAGTTTGTGTCTGGGGAGGCGAGAAGAACAGTTAACAGAAAGGTAGGGCAGAGCACATGGCAAACAAAATGGTAGCTAGAAATACAAAATGGGTGCCATGTTAAATCTTCTTCTTCTGTGCATGTAGTCTCACACCCTCTGCTTGTAGCATTTTCACTCTGTTTTCACTATCTTCCCCTCTGTGTGCTTTATTTATCCTCTGTATGCCACTTTTCTTTAAATGTTTTCTGCATTTGATCCATGTTGTATTATTTCACTGTCTGTGTGTACCTTGTCCGTGTTTGCTTGCACCATCCGTGTCTCTCCTTGAAGTATGGAGAAAAACCAAAGGAAATAATGGACGGAGCGTTGACAATGCAAGCACTCACCCCCAGTCAACTGATCTGGGTTTAATCCATCACCGTTCTTTAGCCCACAGTGCCACCCCAGTCAGACATGGCCATATGCAAATCAGTCTGACCCTGTGCCTCATGGGAACAGTCCAGCGCGAACTGTCAAGCCATGCCTTCCTTGGACTGGAAACAAGCTACTGAGGACCGGTTTCTAGCATTTCAGCTGTCTTCAGCCCGGCTTGCTAGAATCCAGTGGCAAAGTGAGCAAGGGACTCACGTCTGAGCATACCCTGCCAACTTATGGCAAACAAAGAAAAACCAAAGGAAATGATGGACGGAGCGTTGACAATGCAAGCACTCACCCCAGTCAGCTGATCTGGGTTTAATCAATCACCGTTCTTTAGCCCACTCTGCCACCCCAGTTCAGACATGGCCTTATGCAAATCAGTCTGACCCTGTGCCTCATGGGAACAGTCCAGCCCGCACTGCCAAGCCATGCCTTCACTGGACCGGAAACAAGCTACTGAGGACCGGTTTCTGGCATTTCAGCCGTCTTCAGCCCGGCTTGCTTGAATCCAGTGGCAAAGTGAGCAAGCAACTGTGTCTGTAGCATGTAGTAATCATTTCAGTGAATTTGATTTGTGCATTCTCAGTCCCACCTTAACTCACTACGCTGGTTTAAGTTCACTTGATTGTCCTAAACCCTGAAACTCCATTCCTAGAATAATATTCTAAACTTTTGCTACACAACTGCAGTGTTTTGATTAAATGCTGGGATAGAAATTAGTGGTGTAAATTGGAAAAGATGGTGCAGAGAGAGGGTGAGATGGTTGAAGCACAGACACAGATAGTGCAAGAGACACAGACATGGTAGACACAGAGGATAGATGGTGTAGGGCTGCACCCAAAGGGACAGATGGTGCAGTCACAGAAAAGATGGTGGAGAGAGAGGGTGAGATGGTTCAAGCAGAGACACAGACAGTGGAAGCAGATACAGATATGGTAGACACAGAGGTCAGATTTTGGAGGGCTGTAGGCAGAGGGACAAATAGTGCAGTCACAGAAAAGATGGTGCAGACAGAGGGTGAGATGTTTCAAGCAAAGATATACATATTGGAAGCAGACATAGACATGGTACGCAAAGAGTATAGATGGTGTAGGGCTGCAGGCAGAGGGACAGATGGTGCAGTCAGAAAAAAGATGGTGTAGAGAGAGGGTGAGATGGTTCAAGCAAAGATATACATAGTGGAAGCAGACACAGACATGGTACACACAGAGGATAGATGGTGGAGTACTGCAGGCAGAGGGACAGTTTTGAAATATGGAAATATATGTACTTATAACATTGATAAAGGTAGTTTTTTATTATCTATTAGAGAAAATGATATAATTACGTGTTTATATTTTTTTGAAGGTGTTAGAACATTATCATATTGGTGCAATGGAAGAGCATCAGGAGAACTTTGATTTACATTTTGACATGTAAGAGGAACTAATAGAGGACCTAATAGATGGACATTTTGCAGAGGAAATTAATAAAGAAAATGCAGATTTCTTTGATGAGACTTTGGACAGTGAATTACTGAAGCTGTGAAATACCGGACAAAGTGATGTTGGAGGTTTTATTGGAATATGAAATGTTTCATGAATAAATGTAAAATTTATAATTAAAAAATATTCTAGTGAGTCTTTTTGTAGTATTGTAATAATTTGGTTGGTTGATGTGCTTAGAAAATATGGGAATACATGTTCTGATGTAGTGTGTTAGGGTTTAGGGTATGTAGTACTGGAAACTGCTATGTAGTATGTGTGCCAGGCCTTTTAATTTGCAAATAGTCTCCATGCTGTGTACTGAAGATCCTGGATGTGTTGTAGAAATGCCATAGCAACTCTCTCTATAGCATGTAGTAATCATTTCACTTCCTCGGTGTATGTGTTTTAAGAGATGTGAATACATGTACTCATGGAGTGAGTTAGACTTTAGGACATGCAGTGCTTTATAATCCTAGCCCTTGCATGATACCATACACTGCCAAAGCACAACTGTATTGCTCTAAAGTCAGAAATATCTATCCCACCTTGACTCTCTACACTGTCTAAACACTACTGCACTGTTCTGAACCCTGAAACGCCATTCTTAGCAAATTACCCTACAATTTTAAAACACCACTGCACTGCTATAAACTGAAAAACAGCACTCGCTGCATGATTTTCTACTCTGCTCAGACACTGTTGCTGTATCTTCAACTTAATTATGAAGTGAATCAGTGTTTACATCATATAGTTGTTCTAATTGTTATTCAATTCAATTCAATTCAAACAATCTTTATTTCGATCGTGAAAGATCATAAAAGAAATAAAACGAATTACATCAATAAAAACATTATATTAAAATATTTTAAGAGAAAAACCCCCAACTCATGATTAGAATCAGATTATCTGAAAGAGCATTGTAATTTAAAAAAGAGGAAGATATTCATGGGGCTTAAGAGTTCCTAATTGTTATGTAGTATGTTAGTAGTGACCTATAATATGTTTTTTTTCTTCATAATAGATTCAAAACCAAGATGCCTACCAAGGTTTTACAAAGAAGAAAATATAAACAGGCTTACTTTTCTAAGACAACACAATTGCAAGATGTATCTAAAAAACATTGTACAGAGAAAAAGAAGAATGTTCCTGGTAAGACAACAAAGGATTTTATAAGGAAATTAACTGCAAAAAAAAGCATATGAGGTGAAGGATGGTTGTCCGATTGAAAAAGAGAAAATTGTCCCAAGGAATTCAGAAGAGGTGTTAGCTGATGAAGTTTTACGGAGACGTCCTAAGGCTCCACTGTAAACTTGGAATTATAGTAGTATTTGTAGTGTACGACAGGATTCAATTGATTTTTTCCGTAATTTCTTACGTAAGTAAACTAAGAAATGTATTAAGCAGAAGATTAAGATGTTGCAAGAATTAGACCACTACCAAGTGAGAGAAAAAACAGGTTTGCAAAGTCATTATTTGGCTTGTTTTTCTACAAAAAGTATGCCAGAGTGTTTTTCACCATTTTAGGATGTTAGCAGTGCATCAAACTGAAGTGAGGAAATTAGTGAAAAGGATGTATTATGCAAAAAGTCCAGCACTGAAACTAAAACAGTTAAACTGTGCTCTTTTACATGGATCTGTATTAGATGTAAAGAATATTTGTGAGGAAATTGAGGTTAGTTACTTTTGTGAAAAAAAGGATAGTGCAGAAACTGATACAGTAATGGAAGGAAATGTGGAAGAAAATGTACAAAATTTTAGTACTGAAAAATTTGACCAAGAAATTACTAGGTTTAAGGTCATTTCAGAAAAAGGCCCCATTTTTCTTTCTTGTATTTGTTGTAGAAGAATTCATTATAAAAATCAGACCAGATTAGTTGATCTATATTTAAAAAGTGAAAAGGAGAATAATAATGAGTGGAAGGAATTTGCAACTTATTTGTTGATAGAGGATTGTTTTGATTTGCGTTGTGATGAACGTATTTGTAAATATTGTTATAATAAATTAAATGAAAACAAAATGCCAGCTAGAGCTGTACATAATAATCTTGATTTGGTAAATATTCCTTCTGAACTGGTGGATTTAAATATTTATGAGTCTATTCTGATTCAATGTTTACATCCATTTCAAGCTATTGTTCGTATGGAGCCTAAGACAGGGAAATTGTCTCCTTCTGATTTACAGAGAGGATTAAAAAGAAGAGTTGTATATTTGCCTCTAGATTTAAAGAAAAATATTGAAACAATTGGTGTTGAAAATGTGGAAGAGGAACCTGTAGTTATTCTAGTTAATGGTGTACCTACTAAGAGTAAGAAAATCTGGCAAGAATTAGTGGATGTTAGGAAAGTCAAGAAGGCAACGTTGTATTTGTTAAAAAAACAATGAATACTACAAAAATGTATATGTAGGAGAAGAGGAAACAACTATTGAAGAAGACAGTGATTTGTCAACTGGACAAATTGAAAAAGTGGATGTGTCCAGAAGTGAACAAATTTATGAACATTACAGTGTTCATCCACTGCATTCAAAAGAAGTGATGGGGAATGCTATTGAGTTATTCCAAATGAAAGAAGCAAAAGCAAGTCCTATTAGTGTATGGGAAAAAACTTGGAAGCTTGTTGTTTTCCTTAGTTATTTCCAACAGGTCGAGGTGGACAATATGATGACCGTCCTGTGCAGATACCAGCACCTGAATACCGGACTTGTATGCAGAAGATCCAAGATTTCGACAAAATATTCCATATTTGTTTCAGCTTCTGTTTGAGAGTGATTTGTCCGGACTTTCTTATGCTGTGAACCACATACTAAAAAGTGGAGTACATCTGCAGAATGTTTCGGCAAGGGACTTTATGAATAAAGTTCAAGAGAAAGACACTGTTTTGGAATCTCAGCTAATTAATCTCATGGCATGTCAGCGTGGTACTAACGAGCATGGTACCATAGTCATGGGGAATTGAAATGTATGCTAAGAAACTTAGGAACTCCTACATGGTTCCTTACTCTAAGCTGTGCAGAGTATGCTTGGGAAGACTTACTTCAATTTCTTCGAGAGGCAAATGCAAACATAGAAAATATAGAATTCAAGACACCTGGAGAACTGTGCTCTGTGGATCCAGTTAATGTATGCAGGTATTTCAATCATAGATTTGAAGCTATGATGTCTTTTATCACACACAAAAAAATTCTCCTCTTGGAGAGGTCTGAATTTCTTTTGGAGAAAGGAGTATCAAGCAAGAGGTGCTCCTCACATACATATGCTACTATGGATCAAAGATGCTCCCAAATTTGAGCAAACTGAGAAAATCTCCAAGTAGTTCCTTTTCTGTACGCCATGGCTTAAAGAGTTGCAAAAGAGCTAAATAGTAAAATTCCCTTGTGTCAGGAGTTTCAAAACTCAATTTTCGATGATTAATCAAATGTCCTTTTCTTTTTTTCGCCAGACATCCTTCAGAAGAACTGGATCGTCACTCTCTTGCGTTGTTACCGCTCCAACTGGGTTGGCAGCACATAACATTAAAGGGATTACTTTACATCATTTCTTGATGCTGCAGGTAGAGCACGAAAATAAATTAGAATACCACAAGCTATCTGGAGAAGCTTGTTGTGAAGTTTCCAGAGTCCTAAAAAAAATGAAACTTCTCATTATTGATGAGGTAAGCATGGTATCAAATGTAATGCTTGCCTTTGTGCATTTAAGAATGCAACAGATTCTTAAAACAGAGTATGATGCATAATTTGGAGGGAAACACATCATCGTTTTTGGAGATCTACTACAGCTAACTCCTGTGAAAGGAAAACCAGTGTTTAAAACCGTTACACATGAAGATACCACAAAGTGCCTGGGAAGCATTGGAAATGTCAATATTTGGTTATATTTCAAATATACAGAACCAACTCAAAATATGCGACAGGCAAAGGATGCTGATTATAAAAGTATTCTTGAAGATATAAGAATTGGAAAAGTGAGTGAACATGGCAAAGAAGCTTTACAGGCACGATTACTTTCAAATTAGTTTCCAAAGGAACATTTTGGTACAGAGAATATATAAAGAAAAATTGCTGAAAATAAATCAGTGATATGCTTAATGCCAACTCTGCTAGAATGTGCAATCTTCAATGAAAAAATGTTGAAGTTAGAAAATGAAGAAAATATAAAATTGGAAGCTATTGATAGAATAGAGCATGAAGGAGCTACTATTATTTTATCAGAAAATTTAAAGTCAAGATTGGATTATTTAGACAAATCAATATCTAAAACATCTAAAACAGCTGGTTTAGAAAAGAATCCACATGTATGTTTATAATTTTTACGACGTAATTTACATGTGGAAAGACTTTAGTAAATGGAGCAATGGGATATGTTGTTGGTTTTGTGAATTACCCAAATAGAGATGAGATTGAATTTTTGAAAATAAAATTTGATGATATTGAAGAAGTAGAACAATTGAGTCGTTGTTCGACTCGATTTTTGCTAGTAAAAGATTTATATGTCCGCCGAAAACAGTTTCCTGTTTGTTTGGCGTATGCGGTGACTATTCATAAATCGCATGGTTTGAGTGTAGATAGTGCTTTGGTGAATATTGGAAGCCCTGTGTTCAAACAGGGTATGGCATATGTTGCTTTATCTCGAGTCAGAACATTATCTGGATTATACTTGATTGATTTTTATGAAACAAAGTTTAGTGCAGATCAAAATTGTGTGAAAGAGTATAATAGGTTTAAGATGAGAATATGCTCCAAATTTACCTCAATATCCTTTATTTGAAAAGCCCGTGGTACGTTAAAAAAGAAGATATGAGTAAATAAGTAGTGAGGTTGTAGAGAAAAGAAGAAAATGAATGAACTTGTAATTGTAAGCAAAAAGAAAAGGGATACTATTGAAGAGGTTGTTGGATTTCCATTTGAAAACAGTTCTGGTGTCAACTGCTATGCTAATGTAGGGGTTAATGATTGTTGAAAATCGGGACCAAAGAATGTGTAGTTTGTTGAATTCTGTCTTTGAGAAATCTAGCAGTGATAAAAGTAAAATAGAAAGTGTCTCTGATATTCGAAATGTTTTAGACATATGTTCAGTGTAAATCAATTTTCACAGAATATTCAGCAATATTGTCGGGAATTTTTAATGTATATACTTGTTATATTGCAAGATGAAGGTGTAGACATTCAAAATCTTTTTGGTCTTTCTTATAGATGGCAAAATGACTGTGACAATTGTCCATTTTCAAGCAGTACAGAAATACAGCCTGGAAGTGATGAGAGCGATGATAACTTGAATCAGGGCATCTCTGGTAAGAAACCTGCTGATTTTGCGAATCCGCCTAAGATGGAAGAAGCAGGATGAGGTGACAGAGTTGATTTGCGGTCTCATTGAAAGGACTTGTCAGTTGTATCTCATAGGCCCACATTATTTGATATGTTGTCTAAAGGAAACATTTGAGATGGTGTCTATGTGTTGACTTTAACAAATGTAAATGGGTTCTCTCATCTTTTTGATAGACTAAGCCACGGAATGCTGTCGTTCAGTCCTTCGTGGTCAGTTCCCAGTCTATGCACCCATCTTTGGTCCTTTTCAAAAAGGATTTTCTCAGCATTTTTGTCCTTCCTCGGTAGGGTCTCTAGGATAACCCAATTCAGATCTTGTATTGTGTGGCCCTTTTCTAAGAAGTGGGTGGCCATTTTCGTGGTGCTCTTTTTGCACTTCACGTTGCTTCTGTGTTCGCAAAGTCTTTGCTTAGCTTTTCTGCAGGTCAGGCCCACATACTTCAGATGACATGGGCACGTAATCATGTAAATGACATGACTAGTATTGCAATTTGTATGGCTCCGTAGAGTCCATTTGAAATTTGGCAATAGTTGGAGTTCTTTAGTAGGTTTTGTTAGACTGCACACGGAGCAAGAGCCACATGGGTAGTGTCCTGTCACTTGGGGGGCTCCCCACAGATTTGTAGGTTCTCTGGCTATTTTTGGAGCGGGTCTTGTGTGGACCAGAATGTCTTTAAGATTCCGACTCCTTTTATTTGCGAAGCGAGGTTTCGGCCACATGAGGTTACCTGATGTTACAATAGACCAGTTCTTATTTATTATTTTCTTTACCTTATTAGTCACAGCGTTGTATGTAGTGACACATGTAAGGATGTCTTCTGGTGGAGGTTTTGGTACTGCTTCTAGGAGAGATTCTCTATTATGATTTCTCGCCCGTTTTTGACATTTATTAATGACTCTCCTCGGATAATCGCGAGCTTCCAATTTTTTGTACAAGTCATTGGCTTGTGTTTTGTATTCGTTGACATCACTGCAATTCCGCCTTAATCTAAGGAATTGACTGTATGGTAAGATTTCCCTCAGAGGGCGGGGGTGGAAACTGTTGTACGAGAGGAAACTGTTTTTTGCAGTGGTTTTAAAGAAAGTTTGGGTTTTTAAGGTGTTATTTTCAGTGTAAATGGTTATATCCAGGAAGTCAATGCTTCTTTGATCTGAGCAGTAGGTGAACGTCAGGCATTCATCTCTTTGGTTAAGCCATATGTGGAATTGTGATAGGCTGTTTTGATCTCCTTTCCAGATGACCAAAATGTCATCTATATACCGTTTCCAAAACAGTATATGATGACGATAAGGGTTATGGGTCTCATTTAGGATGTGTTTGTCCTCAAAAGTGCTTACATATAGTCCAGCCACACTAGGGGCAAAAGTACTGCCCATGGAAGTACCATGACATTGTAAGTACAGGGTATCCTTATATTGAAAAAAGTTTTCCATGAGTGCCAGCCGGCAACATTCTAGTACAAAGTGTCTTGGAGTTTTGTAAGTCCAGGCAGAGTTGAAAAGTATGTTTTCAAGGGTATCCATGGTTTTCTCTTGTGGAAGGCTCGTATAAAGGCTCTCTACATTGAAACCAGCCAAGAGCATCGTGTTGGGGCAGTATTCAATATTTTGTAGTAGATTAAGGAGGTCTCTGGTGTCCTTTAAATATGTAGGGGTCTTTTGAACCAATGGTCTCAGGTATTGATCTGCGAACTCCAAGAGGGGTTCTAAAATAGACCCTATACCTGACACAATAGGTCGTCCCGGTGGCGGTACTCGGCCTTTGTGTGTCTTTGGTAGAGAGTAGAAGTAAGGGGTTCGAGGTGTCATAGTCACAAGGTAGTCTCCTTCTTTCTTTGCGATCCAATTATTAGTCTCTCCTAGAAGAAGGAGAGACTAATAATTGGACACCAGAGACCTCCTTAATCTACTACAACATATCGAATACTGTCATATGATGAGTAGTATTGGACTCACTGTTTTTAGTGAAATTCAATATATTCTGAGAACAGCAAAATAAAATATATAACATATTGTACAAAATATTCTGTATTCTGTATTATGAAATATAGATTATAAATATAAATATAGATTATACAACATAGTGTACAAAATATTCTGTATTATGAAATATAGATTATAAATATAGATTATATAGATTATAAATATAGATTATAAATATTTTCTTTCTTGTCTGTCTTGTCTTTCACAGATATTATATTTATAAGGTAAGTTCGAGATAGAAAAAATACTTTTTCATCACTCTCTTACTTCTCTTTCTCTCTTTCTCTCTTTCTTTTTTTCACTCTTAGTTTTACTCCTTTACCTTTCCTCAATGTACTCCTCTTCTCTCATTCTCCTTATTCCCTCTTTTCTCTGTCTGTCCCTCACTTCTCTTTTCTATGTTCGTCTATCACTACCCTTGTATTGCTGTATTGTCCTCTTACTCTCTTTCTTTCACATCATCCTTCAGTCACCTTCACTTATTTCACTCCTTTCACTTCCTCACTCCCTTTTGCTAACTTCCTTAATCCTTTTTTTCCTCCCTCATTTGTCTTTCCTCCATCCATTTCTAAGTCTATTCCTATGTCTAAGTCGCTATAACTGTCTATGTCTCTCACTGTTCTTCCATCTCCATCTGTTTGTCTCTTTTACTGTCTCCCTCTTTTTCAACCATTCTTCCTTTTATTTTTTTCCCTCTTACCATAAATGCTTCTCTATCACTTACTTCTTTTTAATTTCTCTCAATTTGCCTTTTTCCATCAGATCTCTTCTCTCACCCTTATATCCCTTCCCTCACTGACAGCGTGCTTCATTTATTCTTAGTTCTTTTGCACCACTTCATGTTGTCCTTTCTCTGCATCACTCTAATTCCTTTTGGCCTGTTTCCATTCACTCACTCCCCCTCAATATCTTTTGCTCACTCCATTCATTAATCCGTTTCTCTGATTTCAGTTTCCTCAATTTATTTTTGTTTACTGTAAGTCCTTTAGTGTCTCACTCCTTTCACTTCATTTCTCTCTCCTTCACTCCCTTTGTCTCATTCAGTCTCACTTTCTTTCCCTCACTCCATCCATCAGTCCCTTTCCCTCACTTCTCTTTCCTCATATAATTTTGCTAACTCCCATTCCTTTAGTCTCCCACTTTTTTCATTTCATTTCTCTCCCCCTCTCTTCCTTTGTCTTACTCAGTCTAATCACTTCATTTCCTGTAGGTCAGTTGTTCTCCCTCTCTTTCTGTTTCACTCTCTCTCTCTCTCTTTCTCACTCCCACACCCTTCCTTCCTTTCTTTCTCTTTTTGTTTCCTTCACTCCTATTTTCTTTTGTATTATGAAATACATATTATAACTATATTTTTTCTTTTCTTCCACAGAGAGTATATTTTTTGAAAAAATATAGTATAAAGTTGTCATTAATTATAAGGTAAGTTTGACAAACAAAAAATCCTTTTTCAACACTCTCTTACTTTTCTTTCTCTCTTTCATGTTCTTTAATCTCTCTCTTATTAACCTTCCTTTACTGATCTTACTCACCTTTTCTCATTGGGATTACTGTCCTTCATTCACCTCTACATTCCTTTTTTCACCAAAACTACTCTTCCCTCACCATAACTGATGTTGTATAATTCTGTCTTTCCACTGTCTGTCTCTCACTTCTCTTTCCTATCTTCTTCAATTACTACCTTGTGTTGCTGTATTGCTCAATCTGTTGTCACTCCCCCTTACTCTCTTTCTGTTACATCATCCGCCACTGACCTTCACTCACTCTACTTCTCTCACCCTTTCACTCCCTTTGCTCACTCCCATTCCTTTATTTTCTCCCTCATTCTCCTTTCCTTCATCTGTCTCTAAGTCTCTTCCTCTGTCTCAGTCAGTATAACTGATTTACTCCTTCACACTTCTTCACTCTCCCTCTGTTTGTGTCTCTCACTGTCTTCCTATCTCTTCACCACTCTTTTTTCCTCTCTCTTTCTATAAATCCTTCTCTTGCACTCACTACTGTTTACTCTCTCTTAATATGCTTCTTTTTCCCTCCCTGTCACTGCCGTTCACTAACTCTCACTCATCTTCTCCTACTTCATATTCTCATCTCTGTACATCACTCCTATTCTCTTTCAGCTGTTCTATTCTCTCACTCCCCCTTACTCTCTTTGCTTCACTCCATCCGTCAATACTCTTCCCTCACTTCACTTTCCTCATTCACCTTTGCTAACTGACATTTTTTTACTCTTCCACTCCCCTTCACTCCATTTTCTCTCCCTCTCTTCTTCTCACTGTCACTGCCCTTCATTCAATCTGAGTCCTCTTACTCCAAATAATTTTCTCTTCTGTCTGCATCACTCTCATTCTATTTCTCCTGCACCCATTCCCTCACTCTCCCTCATACTTTTTCGCTCACTCCATCTATCGATTGCAATCCCTTTTCGTATTCTCTCACTCCTTTCAATCCATTTCTCTCTTACTGTCTCACTTTCTCTCTCGCTCTCTCCCTCTGTGTTTGTCCCTCATCCTTTCTTTCTTTCCCTTTCCGTTTATTTCAGTTCTACTTACTTTTGTATTATGAAACATATATTATAACTCAATTTTTTCTTGTCTTTCACAGATACTATATCTATGTCATTATCTATAAGGTAAGTATGACAAAAAGAAAATACTTTTACTTCATGCTATTTCTTATCTTTCTCTCTTTTCCATTCTTTAATCTCTCTCTTACTCCTCTTCCTCTACTCCTCTTAGTCTCATTTTCTCATTGTCATTACTGTCCTTCATCAACTTTTATAGTCTTTCCGTCACTATCAGTACTCTCTCTTCGCCCTCACTCATGTTGTTCAACTTCCTCTTTCCCCTGTCTGTCTCTTATTTCTGTTTCCTATCTTCCTTCATCACTACCCTTGTGTTGCTGTATTGCTTTGTCTCTTCTTACTCACCAGTTACTCTATTTGAATAACATCATCTCTCATTCACCTTGACTCACTCCCCTTCTCTCACTCCTTCACACTCTTTTGCTCTCTCCCCTTCCTTTATACCCTCCCTCACTCCCCTTTCCTCCATCAGTCTCTAGGTCTCTTCCTGTGTCTCAGTCACTATAAGTTCCTCACTCTCTCACAGTCCCTCTCTCTCCCTCTATTTCTCTCTCCCCCTGTGTGTCTGTCTCTACAAATCTACCTTTTTCTCCTGTGTCTTTCTATACATTTTTCTCTCTCACTCACTACTTTTTCACTATTTTAATATGCTTCTTTTTTCTTCACTCCTTTTCTCTTACTCTCATATCCCTTCCCTCTCTATCACTGGCCTTTACTCAATCTTACTCCTCTTCTCCTACTTCATGTTCTCCTCTCTCTGAATCACTCCCATTTACTTTCTCCTGCTCCCATTTCCCCATTCCCCCATTCCCCCTCACTTGCTTTCCCTCACTCCATCCGTCAGTCCCCTTCCCTTTCTCCCTTTTCCTCATTCAGATTTGCTAACTCTCATTCCTTTAGTCCCTCACTCAGCTTCACTTCATTTCTCTCTCCCTCTCTCCCTCTGTGTCACTCAGTCTAACCGCCTCACTTTGTCTCAGTCATTCGCTGTCCCTTTCTTTCTGTCTCCCTCTCTCTCTGTCCCTCACCCTTCTTATCTTTACCTATTTTGTTTCCGTTACTCCTACTTTACCCTCATTAAACTTCTCCTGCTCCCTCTTTTCTCTCTGTGTCTCTTGCTTCTCTTTTCTTTCTTCCTCCATCACTTCCCTTCTTTTGCTTTATCCATCACTCTTTTCTCTCTCCCCCTTCACTGTCTTTCCTTCACACCATCCCTCACTCACTTTTAGTCACTCCTCTTTTGTTATTTTCTCACTTCCTTTCCCTCACTCCACTTTCTTTATTGCCTACTTCACTCGCCTTTTCTTTTCATTTCATTTGTCAGTCTCTTTCCCTTACTCTTCTTTCCTCTTTGTTTTTTGCTAACTCCCATTTGTTTATTCCCACATTCTCTTTCATTTCATTTATTTCCCCTTCTCTTCCTCTGTCTCACTCAGTGTAACCACCTCACTCCCTCTCAGTCACTTGCTCTCTCTCTCTTTCTCTGTCACTCTCTTTCTCTCCCTCACCCGTACTATCTTTCTCTTTCTGTTTCCTTCGCTCCTACTTTATCTCGCAGTCCCCTTTCCTCTCTCTTAATGTCCTTCCTTCTTTCTCATTTTAATTTTGTCACCCTCATACCCATTCTCTCATTGTTACTGCCTTGCACTCGCCCTCATTACTTTTTCCTCACTCATCTTCCATCACTCCTTTTCCTGTACTCCCCTTTCCTTACTCCCTAACTCCATGTCACTTATTCCTGTTTGTTTATCCCTTTCCCCCTCTGCACTTTATCCTATGTGTATTTCTCACCCCTTCACTTTCCTGCTCTCTTTTCCTCACTCCCCCTCACTCTGTTTCTGTCACTCCTCTTCCCTCACTCTTTTTCCATTAGTTCTCTTTCGTCACTCCGTTACTCCTTTAGTCACTTTTGAAGTCCCCTTTCCTCAGTCACCATACTACCATTTCCTCAATCATTCCAGTAGTCCCTTTCTCCTCTACACATTTATTCCAAAAAACTATGACACAGTGTATAAGACATATAGCTGTTCATGGAGAAGTGAACTTTCCCTCTGTGTTCATTTTTAACCTTTTCTGTCATTCTCCTTTCCTCATCTTTATACCCCTTCCCTAACTGTTATTATCCTTCACTCATAGCCAATCCCCTTTCTCCACTACACTTATTCCTGTCTTTATGTCACACCCCTTCTCTTTTTCACATTCTTTCCTTCACTCTCCCTCACTCTCCTTCCCTAATTGAAATCCTTACTCCACTTCTTTCACTCTAGTTTCCTAACTCCCTTCATCTTTTCACTCCACTTATCTCTTCCTCACTCCCCATCTCTCAGTGTAACTTACCCCTCTTTTGTTATCCTCATACCCCTTCTCTAAACATCACTCCAGTTCTCTTACTTCAACCCCTTTACCCTGATTTATTTCTTCCTCTCAATCTAACTCTCCTTTCCTGTCTCCATCCTCTGCTCCCCTTCTCTCACTTCCTCTCCCTCACTCTCTTTTCCTTACTGCCATTCCCTTACTCTTACAATCCCCTTACCTCACTCCCCTACCCTTAGTCCCTTTTTCAGTCACTCTTTGACTCCCCTTTCCTCACTCATTCCCCTAGTCCCTTCCTCCCCTTCACTCAGCCATTTCAGTCATTCATTTATACACTACACTTTCATAAAAAAAAATAATGACACAGGGTGTTAGAAATACAGCTCTTTTTGAAGAAGTGAGTTAGTTCTGAAAATAACTTTTTTTTGTTTTATATATTTTTTTCTTTTTTGAAAGTTTTATATATATATTTTTTCAAACAAGATTCGGGAACTGGAACATGGAAACTGTTCAACAGGAACAAAATAAATAATTTAAAAAAAAATTATCTCCTTTCAGAGCAATGATGGTCCTGAATTCTTCTCTCAATGAGACTGAGGCTCTGCTCTCCATATACAATTATTTGAAAGCAGTTGTTGCACGTTGCGCGCACGGTGGAAAAAAAGAAAAATAATACAGTTAAATTACAAGTTTCAGTGTTTACATGTTGGTTGTCTCTAAAAAGAACAGTTGTGTTTTAAAAATAGGAGTTTAGAAAAAAATGTGGATGAGATTCAGTGCACTTGAAAAAATAAAATGATTGGTGGTTTCTGATAATTGAACATTGAAAACTAGGGTGCATAGTACTGTTTTTAAAAAGGAATAATACTATTGGTTTAGAAAAAGTCATTGAAAAGAACATTGGACTGGATAAGCTGGTATATTGAGTAGTCAAACACACTTGCTGATTGGTTTGCAACATTGAGTGATGAACTTTTCACTTTTTGAGTTCAGATAGCTGTTCTGTGGAGAGATCAGTGGGGGTAGGTTGAACATTATGTGAGTTTGAAAGTGTTGAAATATACAACCAATTAAAGTTGATTTCCTTAACGTCTCTGTTTCTACCACTCCTTCTCTCTCCATCACTCACTTTCCCTCTGTGTTCATGTTTACCCTTTTCTGTCATTCTCCTTCCCTCATCTTTATACCCCTTCCCTAACTTTCCTTTACTCATAGTCACTCCCCTTTCCCCACTACATTTGTTCCTGTCTGTATGTCACACCCCTTCTCTTTTTTGCATTCTTATACTCACTCTCCCTCACTCTCCTTCCCTAATTGAAATCCTTACTCCCCTTCTTTCACTCAGTTTCCTAACTACGTTCATCCCTTCACTCCACTTATCTCTCCCTCACTTCCCATTATTCACTTTACCTTACCCCTCTTTTCTTATCCTCATACCCTTTCTCTCACCATCACTCCAGTTCTCTTACTTCAACCCCTATTACCCTGCTCTACTTCTTCCTCTCAATCTAACTCCCCTTTCCTGTCTCTTTCCCCAGCTCCCCTTCTCTCACTCCCCTTCCCTCACTCTCCTTTCCTTACTGCCATTCCCTTACTCTTACAATCCCCTTACCTTTATTCCCTACACGTAGTCCCTTTTTTTCAGTCACTCTTTGACTCCCCTTTTTTTCACTCACCATACTACCCTTTCCACACTCATTCTATTAGTCTCTTCCTCCCCGTCATGTCAGTCATTTATTTATACTCTACTCATTCATTCAAAAAAAAGTATGACACAGTGTATAAGAGATATAGCTCTTCATGGAGAAGTAGTGAGTTCTGAAAATAACTTTTTTTTGTCTTTTTGGTTTTGTAGTTTTTTGGAGTTATTTAACAATTTTCTATATATATATATATATATTTTTAACAAAAAAAAAGTTAACCATAAAGTGCTCAAAAGGAACAAAAAAAAATGTAATGAAAAAAATGATTGCCGGGAGAATTGGTGGTTGCGAATTTTCAGCTCCATTAAATTCAGACTTTGCTCTCTGTAGCAAAGTACTTCATAGCATTTGTTACAAAGGAGATGCATTTCCTTAAAAAAGTGGCCGGATGTTGAGAGCATAGTCCTTTGACTTCTTGGCAGGTGGCTGGTATTGCTGCACATCTGAGTCAGAGGAGGAGGAATCCTGCTGACTGTCTGCCATCTTTTCAATTTACAATCAAAAATCAAAGTCCAAAGGAGGAACACAGCAGTAAAGGTGCTTCTTCCAAAAAAGTGAAAGAAATAGTGAGGAAAGTGAATGGAAAGGGGAGACCACTCGGTCACCCCGAACGTATGGCTGGGTGCCCCGATCCCCCGGGAATATGTTGTGGGCGGGGGGCGTGTCCCGGCCGGTATGCTCATAGCGGCGTGGTCGGAGCACGCCCCCGCCGCCTAAAAGGGTTGTCCTAAACACCCGCCCGGAAGTCCGTGCACCTATTGGCGGGATGGGGTCACGGCCCCGCCTTCCCGCTGCTGGATAAAAGGCACGGGAATCCAGGGAAGCATCCTCTTGTTCCTGCGCTCTGAAGGCTGCACCACTCGTCGCTCGTGAGCCCTCAAGGGAACAAGCTGGAAAACAAACTATGGATAACCAATCAAAAGTGTTGCTCTAGAGTCACATGACTTTGTTTTCAAGTCACATGTCGTGACGTGCGCGCACGGTGCGCGCACGCATCGCAAAAGAATGACGTTTTACCCGATTTTCATAAAACATAAATAAGGAAGCAGGGGAGAGACTCCTTGACCCCCTAGGCTTTCTCAGGGTGTCCTTGAAGGCCTTCGAAAGGCAAATTTTTTTTTTATTTTTCAAAAAAAGCGCAAGATACGCGCACAGTGCTCGCACCCCTTAGCTGCCATTTTGTCTTTCTGAAGCAAAACAGAGCCAAAAACAAAAGTGCACAACGTGAAAAGGGGGCAGGGTAGAGACTACCTGACCCCCTAGGCTTTTTCAGCGGGTCGATGAAGGACTGACAAGGGCAAAAAAACATTTTTTATTTTTGTTTAAAGACACGATGTGCACGCACGGTGCGTGCACATCAGAAAAAAAAGAGAAATAAAATACAGTTAAATTACAAGTTTGAGTGTTTAAATGTTGGATGGCTCTGCAAAGAGCCATTGTGTTAATTGACTATGTATATATATTAAATGTATATATGTTTCTTTTCACTGAAAAAAAACTATGTTTCTCACACGTTATAGTTAGGAATTTTCATTTAAAAAACCTTAGAAATTCACTGAAAAAAACGTAGGTTTCACATACGTTATAGTTAGGAATTAGCATTTTAAAAACCTTTGAAATTCACTGAAAAAAACCATAGGTTTCAGGCCTTATATAGTTAGGAATTAGCATTTAAAAAACCTTGCAAATTCACTGAAAAAACCATAGGTTTCAGTCCTTATATAGTTAGAAATTAGCGTTAAAAAAACCTTTGAAATTCACTGTAAAAACTAAAACATTTAGGGGTGTTATAGTTAGCTGGGCATTTCACTCATACAAAACCATTGAAATTGCTCCTATATAGTTAGTTGTACTAACTATATTTCGCGCACCCTCAATCCACTGCTGATGATGTCACATATTACATCATTCACAACATGGTCAGTGACATCACTGATGACATCTCAAATGGCATCACTGATGACATCACTGACGACATCATCCAGTAAATGTGGTTAGCTTTGATATTTAAATATGTATTATAAATACACTACTTTGCATTGAAGAATGAGTGGATATATAGTGGGTGGGCGTTAGAGTGCTCATACCGCCAGGGTTTAGTACACCTTTTGTCCTGACGAATGCCTGGTAAATTTACACCATTTTAAGGCAGAAACATGTTGACTGACTATTAACCTTCTGTAAATAACCAAACAATGTATTTGGACTATTTTCCTACACTGTTTTTATCTATGTCCTAGTGATCAAACAATAAACCTTTTTTTGAGACACTTAAGACATTTTTAACCATCACTATCAACGCTATTTAACTCACTCCACGTCTATTTCACAAAACCCGCTCTGCAGTAGATCTGGCATTGAAGCACACTGGGGAGGCATTCAGCCTCTCAAGTGGGGCCCAATGATGAAGCATGTCACCAACCAGATTGGTGAGTGAGGGCTTTCTAAACTGACCTGAGTGGGGTCAGAGTCATTCTCCTTTTTGCTCCATTTGATCTTTGAATTGTGTGTTTTTGCAACACTCTTCTCTTGTTTAAAAGGTATAACCAGGGACTAAGAGCGTTTCCTCATTCTCCCTACCTCTCTTGTTGTTGTTGTGTTAGAGTTAGTTGGCCATTTTACTCGTACAAAACCATATAAATTCCTCCGTTATAGTTAGTTAACTATAACTTGTGCGCCCGCAATGCACTTCTGATGATGTCACATATCGCATCATTCATGACATGGTCAGTTGTATCACTGATGACATTTCAAATGACATCACTGATGACAACATCCACGTGACAATCTGATACACCTCATCATACACAAGTATACCTTTTCATAACTCACTGTAAAATACAGAGTACCATATTTGAAACCATTGACACACCAATACCAGTTTCTAAAAACCCACTAAGTGATTCCTACATCTACACACACATCTAAACACTTACCTATAGATTCACTCATACATGTTGTGAATGATCAATAGAACACAATTATTTATACTTATACATCTACATCGCCATTGCACACCAGTATACATCCTATTCACTTATGCAGTCATTCTACTCACTTATTCAAACGATTGATCATACTTACATTTACTAAGCTACACACTTATACAAACACCACTTTATTTATTCGTGTAGATAGTAACTCATACTTAGTGTGTTATAAAATTACTATTACAAGTATACAGTTTTTGATAGTCACTCATACAATCACTGAGTCTTATGTATACTTATTTATATACAAAAACTGTCACATACACTGCCTTAGACATAGTGCTGGACATGCATCATTGAGAAATATATTTACTCATCCCCATACCCATATAGAGATGCAATCACTCAAACAACAGTTTCCACACACAGTCTTAACCTCATATACCTACTAAATCAACTATTTACACATCTTTGGACAGTCACACACCTCCCACTCAACCACAAACACATTCACTATCCCTTACAAAAACTCACTTAACTAATTAATAACTAATATAGACTTTCACATAGCTAGTAACCAACTTATGTAGTAGTTTACACAACAAGAGATAGAGTGATACAGGTATTGACACAGTTTAATCAATATCCCATGTATATAGTGAGACACTTTAAATTAGTCACTTAAACAGTCAATCACATTGCTACTAAATCCTCCATTCAGGCACTTATACATCCACTCAGTCTTCAGTGGAGTGGCGTGGCTCACTGTCAGAGGCGGCAGACCTGAACCAGAGGACAGCCCAGGACCAGGGTTCAATTCCCGACGTGGCAGGGTCGTGGACCAGGGTCAGCCGACTCGATAATTCTCACCTCGGTACCTTCTCTAACCAGGGATCACAGTTGGCAACTCTGGGCATTAGCTTGCCTCATCTCCACAACAGCCCCCGCGCGCGATTTATAGTTAGCTGAACTAACTATAACGGGGGAATTTCAATGGTTTTGTATGAGTGAAATGTCCAGCTAACTATAACATGTGTGAAACCTATGTTTTTTTCAAGAATTTACGAGGTTTTTTAAATGCTAATTCCTAACTATAACGTGTATGAAACCTATGGTTTTTTCAGTGAATATATATATACATATACCCATAATATGAAATATATTTAAAAAAACATTCTAATTGAATTAAAACATTTGAAATTAATCAGTAGGGAAAGTGTTGGATAGTGGAGAGGTAAACATTACTATTCCAAATCCAGTGAGTGCAACAGTAGGGAAAATGTTGGATAGTGGAGGGGAAAAACTGACTAATCCCACTCCAGGCATTGCATCACTATGGTGTTGGATTGCTGAGGGTTAACATTTTCTATTCCCACTTCAGACAGGTTAAAATGAAAACCAAACAAATTATGACCAACAAAATCAAATTATGACCAACAAAATAAAAATATATTTATTTAAAAAATTTTTAACGGTAAATGCATCTCACAAATCCCGAAAAATAAATATATTAGATAAAATAAAACAATAATTTTGAAACACATAAATATTTTTATTTAGAAATTATTTATTAACAAAACATTAATTATTCTATAACTTTTGTCTATGTTCTTCCTACCCTATAGCACTACACAACAACAACCCACATCTAAAAGACATTTGCATAGTTAATTATCGATTAAACTAATATTACTAATGAAACAAAAATGTAAAACACATCAAAATGTATTAACTTCTCATCCTTTACCCCTATATTTGCCACAAACCACACACACAACATAATTAAACATTTACCCTAATTAATTATCAATTGAGTAATTAATATTAATTATCGACTAATTATTAGTTAATTAGAAAGTCATTACTTCCCACACTTTACCCATAAAACCCCACAACCCACAAATTAAATTAATAACACAATTCCCATAATTAATTATACATAATTAAATAATATCAATTGACATCCAATTATTACAATTACAAATATACTACTACCCACCCTATACCACTGTATCCTTCACAACCACACATAAAAGGTATCCCTAAAAAATCTAAACACAATTAACATTAGAAAATCTCAATTAAATAAATATTAATAAATGCAAAATATTCATTAATTTATTAAAACAAAATTACTTCCCCCCTATAAACCCACTACCCACTACCCACTATGGAACTAAAAAATGCAAAAATGAATATGTAACATATAATAAAAAGCATAAACACGACTTAATAAAAAAAATCACATACATTTAAAACATATACTAATATGCATAACACGAATCAAAAAAACAATATTTTAAACAACTATGGGGTTCATTACGATGGTGGACGGAAAAGCCCTCTGACCGCTGTGCCTCTGGAAAATAAACGCCTGCATGTTCCATGGAATTTCACAGAAAAGGGTCAGCTATGTCCGGAAATAGAAATTCTGATCGTGGTTGACGGAAAAGCAGTGAAATGCATTAAAAAGACCGGTCTTGAAGTTGAATGACCGCAAGTGAAATTATGATGAGATGGCGGCACTGTCGTAATGATCATTGTGTTATGACTGCCGCCGTCTTGTGAAAAAATTAATGCTGGTCGAATGCTACTACACAACAAAGCCTCCAAGTGTGCCTGTCCTCCCCAGTGCCCTCAAACACATCTGACAAGCCCCAATGACACCCTCAATGTACTGGAAACCAATGAAAACACTAGTTAAACTGGTAAATACACCTGACCGGCAGTCATTATTTTTACACACCCATATAGCTGAGAATAAAACCAACCTCTTCCCTCACCATCATCCTTTCCACAATTCAAGCTGTGAAGGCCCATACACAACAGCTGACAGGAGAGGCAAATCACCACACAACACACCATCACAACCACACACACTCCCAAAACACACATCATGATTTTTTTGCACATCACACACCATATCATAGAAAAATGCCTACATTCAATGACTTGTCAGTGATAGTAGATGAGATAATTAGAGTAGAACCACATTTGTTTTGAAGTATGGTCCAAAAGATACCACTTGTTAGAAAAAATCAAATGTTGGAAAGGATTGTCATCAAAGTCAATGCAGTAGGGAACATCCTGAGTACACTGCGAGACATCAAGAGGTGGCATGATCAGGGTGAAATACCATGCCAACAGGAACCACGAGGTGGTTAAAAAACTGGTGGTAGCCCTCCCATTCCACCACTAATACCACCACCACTAACATCCACTGAATGGGACGAGGTGGTGCTTGCCATCCTACATCCAGATAGTCTCACAGGAATAGCTGGGGGAGTAGGGACTATTAAGTACCAACAAATGCATTCCATCACACTGCCATGTACTGTCTTGCACAACTATAAAGCTACACGTTCTATACCTAAATTCACTTATGCACAACACATTCTTACCAAAATATGTCTCACATATCTACCATTTCATTGCTCGATTCACCTCAGAGGTAGCTACCAACATGACCATGGGAAAGTGTGCACTTGTAGCCAGCACTACAAATCCCACCAGGCCCCCTTGCCTTACAGCTAAGCAGTATGGAACACTCCCCCACCCAGAACCATGGGGGAGACATTTCATTGCTATGCTTCACCTCACAGGTAGGTAGCCTTCTCAACATGGAGGGGTGTGTGTGTGTACAAGGAGACATCACTACAACTCCCACCAGGCTCCCTTGCCTCACAGCTAAGCAGGATAGAATACTCCCCCACCCAGAACCATGTGGCAGCCCTTTCATTGCTTTGCTTCACCTTACAGGTAGGTAGCCTTCTCAACAGTGTGGGATGGGTGTGCACAGGGAGCCAGAATTACAACCAGTACTACAATTCCCACAGCCGAGCAGGATGGAACACTCCACCATAACAGAACCATGTGGCAGCCATCTCCCTCCACAGAGCCACCTAACAGGTCAGTGCATGCACCCTGTCATAATTCTTAAAGTGCATGGAGGCATATGACTAGAAATATCGATGCTGAAATATCAAAGTCAAGAATATCAACATCCTATCTACAACATGTTAAGTACAAAAATATCGGAAAAAAAATAGATGTTAAAAATATCGATGTTAAAAATATCGGGTTTTTTTGTAAAAAAAATAAATGTAAAATAAAGTAATAACACTAATAAATAAAATAAACATAGTTAAAAATATCTAATAATGTTTAAAATTCTAAATAATACATCTATAATAATAATACATTAATTAAATATATACAGAAAATATATAATATATACTTACTTAACAATAAGTTTTAATAAGTATTTTGATGTATGCAAAATATTATACAATAAAAATACATTTACAAACATAAAAGAAAAACATAAATAGAAAGTAAACAATTATGTTTAATACATTAATACATTAAAAAATTAAATATACTTTTAATATTTTTAAAATTAATTATATACTGCATTATTTAAAATTATACACAAAAGATTAAATAGCCTAAGAAATAAAAATACTATTCAAAATCTATAAGTAAAAAAAATACAGTAATAAAAACTTTTGATAGCATAGAACAGTAGGGAAAGCGTTGGATAGAGTAGGGGTAACAATTACTATTCCAACTCCAAAAAGTGCAAGAGTAGGGAAAGCGTTGGATAGCGTAGGGGTAAAAATTACTATTCCAACTCCAGAGAGTGCAACAGTAGGGAAAGCGTTGTATAGCGTAGGGGTAGAAATTACTATTCCAACTCCAAAGAGTGCAACAGCAGGGAAAGCGTTGGATAGCGTAGGGGTAAAATTTACTATTCCAACTCCAGAGAGTGCTACAGTAGGGAAAGCGTTGGATAGCGTAGAAGATAAATATAACATACTTATAAATGATTGTTGTAAATAAAATATTATAATTTTTAAATAACTCTACATCATATGCAAATACCCACGAATAATTATTAAAAACATAATTACTATTGAATAATAAATTAATAATATATTAACAATAAATACCAATAAATATTAATCAATAAATATTAGTTTCCAAATAATAAATATTGAACACTAAAATATTTTCCTAAACAAAAAACACATTAATAATTAAACATTGATTAAAAATTAAAATATGCTAAACAATACATTTAATTGTAAATAAAAAAATATTTTTATGAAACAATAATTACCAATTACTAAAAATAATTTCCAAATATTAAAAAGTAAATTAACAATTACAAATATGAATTACCAATTAAAAAAACAATTGCCAATTTAAAAATGTAATTACCAATTACAAACATTATTACCAATTAAAAAATATCATTACCAATCAAAATAATTAATTACCAATTAATAAATATTTAAAAATAAAATAATTATCAATACCAATAAAAAAAACTCATTACTTAATTACAATTTAATTTCTTCCCACCCAATTCCCCTATAAATCCAAAACCCGCTACAGAACTAAAATGCAAAAATTAATTAAAATTAATTTACAATTACTAAAAATTAATAATTAATTTACTATAATTAAATTACCTCCCACCCTATTCCCCTCTAAACCCACAACCTGCTCCAGTACTAAAACATAACATTAACTTAAAAATAACATCATTAATATATAAAAATAGTACACATATAATTTAAAACAAATAAAATACTTAACAAAAAACATGTAACACATACATATAAAATACATAATAAAATACATAAAAATAAACAAATATCGATATTAGTAACATCGAAATTAGTAACATCGATATATTTGATATGGATATTACTAACTTCGATATTACTTACATCGATATAAAAAAATCGATATTACTTACCTTAGGGTCGATATTCTGTCCAACGATATTCTTGACGTTGATATTCTTCACCTTGGTTATTTCCAACTCGATATTACTGTAGGTCGATATTTCGGAATCAATATTTAGACTGTGCACTGACCCCCACATCCCTCACTTGTTAGCCATCTCTGTACAGATCCACATGTCACAACCAGTGCGCACACAGCTAAGCACTTGAAAATGTCACATAAATCACACATTGAATCATAAAGTCCCATGCAAATAAATTCAGTGCCCAATCATGTAAAGCATACAATGCAATGTGTGAGGCACATGGTTTCAAAGCATGGAGGCTCATATGAAGACAACACATGTATGGACAAGCTGTCAAAAAGCATAACCACATGAATGCAAACAAAAATGACCAACTGTAATTATGAGGTTTTGGCATTGCTAAAACTGATTCTCAGGTAAGTCTACAATATCCCAGCATAAATCAAAGTAGATGTGCACCAAGTTGGCAGGTAATGACATGTCCTTGAGCACACACTGTCTGTACATGTCAAAGGGTTGTTTTTACATGTCACACTAATAGCAAGTAAAGTATGTACCTCTAAATCATGCCATTATGCTGATAATCTTTTACCAATACCAAGAGATTGCAATATAACAAATATGGCGTATCTTAAAATATTCAAAACTGGGTCACCAAGGTTATGGAGTGTACTTAACTGACAATCTAACCTCTGTTCAACTGGAGATTTACAAGCAACAGCTGGCGAGAACACTACCAACCATCAGAGCCCGTTCCCCGCCCACAGAATGTGAACTCTTGGATGCAGACCCTCTACGTTTCATGGATGAGGAGCAACAACCGCCCCTCAGGACTTGCAGGGCACATCTCAGGGCCTCATTGTCCCGACCACCACAATTATTAACACAGCAGCTACAACAACTATGCTGACCCCTGCCACGACAGCCTGTGCTCCAGCTAGCTCCACCATCACCACCGCTGCCTGCAACACTGTCCCTGGATCAGTGGTTACCAACAATACCACCCAAGCACAGGAGGCTGGGGACAGTGTGGGGGTACATGTACAGCCAACACCGCAGGTCCATGTCAGCTGGGCAGAAGGGAGGGCAACCTGAGGAACCTGATTAATAGACAGTCTTTCTAAAACTCCAAATATCAAAAGACTACCTCAATACATACCTGGATTATTAGCCGCGCTTTACAAATCCTGTTCGACTAATTAAATAATACCCAATGGATATATGTACAATCTGAAAAATGCAGGCGTAAGAATGGAGTCTGAGAGAAGTGAAATCCATTCTAATCGACTGTCTGTTGTTAAAGAAGAAAAACAATGCATATACCTGAAAAGTCCATGCACATCTCAAGAATCCCCATGACCTATTTTGTCAAGGGCAGTGATTTATCAATTAAGACATCATTTTTGTCGCGTTTGTAATGATTTTGTCAACTTTCTGGCTTGTAGAGAAGTGTTAGGGGACTCTAGGTTTTAATGAAAAGTGTAACTTTTTTTGACTAAACAAACTGGAAAAGGGTGGTTGAGGTGGATAGTCAGCCTTTACAGTGTTGATGGTCTTCAGCACTTCACCAATTCTTTGTATATGGTGATATGTCTTACTTTGTCTGTAGATATGAGAGACACTTTGAAAGCAAGATTAAAGGTTTGTGGATATGTGTTGCAGAATCATTAAGATGGTGGTACAGAACAACAGAGAAGTTGTGCTTTGTCTAGTTTCGCTTAAAACTGTGGTTTAGTATTGTGGTATAACATCTTAACTTTGTTTTTTATGTGTATATAGAGACGTCTGTATTATTTACATGTACTTAAATGTATTTATGTTACAATAAGTAAAATATATTGTGCTGTTTTTTCTATTTGTCTTGCTTTTTTCAGTTTTTATTTAAATATTTGGTTTTGGTCTTTTCTTGATGAGGGGTCTATGTTTACCTGCAATCCAATCTGTTTTTAACCAGATTCTGAAGAGTCAGAACCATCAGCTGGAGGCAACAAGGACTCACTTAAAGGAATACAACTTTGTTGTGAGCCATGCACCAACCAGACCGATTGTTTTAAATAGTAAAAGAACAGCAAAACACATGAAAAAGCATACTATGACAGGTAAAAATCAAGGGAGTAACATACATTATGAAATGGTAAAAAAAATGAGAATGCCAACTTAAACTAGACTATGTGTGGAGTTTCCTCAAAAGGCAGCTGCAAGCCCTCTGGCAATATATTGCCTGAGCTAGACACACTGAATTCAGGCTTTGGTGAATATATTAATAGCACCTGTCACAATTATAAGGGTGGGAGCACTGTTGTGCTCAGGCTAGACACATCTGTCAGAAGAATCCACTGACTGTTCCATATCTGTGCAAAGTCATTGTCAAGGGAATGTGAGAAATCACCGGAAGAGACTGTGCTCTAGACAATTTTTACACAGCACATTTGATCATACCTTTTAAAACAACTCTTCATGTTTTTCCTAATAATATGTACTTACTTTGTTCAATATGCTACAAGGGATATGATTAATCCACATTAATTTGCATACATTTTGTTAGACGGACCGGGAGGGTCGGCCGAGATTACGGGGAGAGGTCTCCAGGGAGAGCCGTCTCCAACGACTGTACAGGTAAGTAACTTCCCCCCCACAGACGGACACCACACAAGATTGAAGGTTAACGAGACTTTATATGCAATTCTTAGGTTACGTCGCTATGATACAAGGAGGTCTGGACTCAGGGGTCCCCTCGGTTCTGATCTCTGGTTGAGGAGAAAGGGTAGCGGGACAGTCTTAGTTACCAATGAGTTAAATAGCTCTCAATCCTCGAGCTCGGCGTGGTTGCTGATCGGGCCGTGGAGGAGCCAAGCAGGTCCCGAGATGGATGAAGGATGGTCGACGGGCCGTGGAGAAGCCAAGCAGGTCCCGATGAAGATGATGGTTACAACGGTCCGCGGCCTCGCCAGCAGATCCGGACGACGGTGAAGAATGAAGGTTACGACGGCTGTGGCAGCGCCAACAGGCAGGACGATGGTGCACAGGACAGAGCTACGGCAGCGCCAGTAGTCCGTCCAGGATGAGTTCCTCTTACGTCTCTCGACTCCAAGATACAACTGACTTCCTGCTCTGGAGCTGTCCCAGTTATAGGGCTGGCGTGCTTTGATGTCCGGACCCTCGCACTTGGAGGTCGGGAGGTCCGGGATGAGGGAGTCCAGACACCCAGCAGGGGGGTGGAGCCAGCGCCCGGGGAGGCGATGGGCGAGCGGCACTGGGCGGGGGGAGAGCCATCGGCACCTCTCTCTCCCATTGACTTGCCAAGTAGCCCGCTCACCTCCTGGGTGGAGGGTGGTGCCGGATTGTCTGAGGCTGGGCTAGGCCCAGGGTTGAGGTCGATCGGGGGCCAGGCGGCCTCGTGGCGAGGCGTCCAAGATGGCGGCCCGGGCTGGGTGCATGGGCCGGCAGTGGATCGGACCCACGAGGTTATCATGTTCGAGGGCAGGGGTCCCTGAGGGGACGTAGGGCGTGCAATGGTGGTGTGTGGTGCTTGCGTGACTGGGCTCGGGCCTGGTCGAGCCGGGGGAGAGCGGCCCGTCATGTGGCCTGTCCAACATGCGTCCCCCCCAGCTGAAGGCGGGGAGAGTTACCCATCCTCTTGGGGACTCTCTTCGTCGAGGCGGAAAAACCGGGACAGGCCATCGGCGTTGGCGTGGTCGGACCCAGGCCGGTGTTCGACTGTGAAGTCCATACCTTGTAAGGAGATGGACCAGCGTAGCAATTTTGGGTTTTCCCCCCGCATATGCATCAACCACTGCAGGGGTCGGTGGTCAGTCTGCACCCGAAAGTGGGTGCCAAAAAGGTAGGGCCGGAGCTTCTTGAGGGCCCATACCACAGCGAAGGCTTCCCTCTCTATGGTGCTCCAGCGTTGTTCCCGGGGTAGGAGTCTCCGGCTGATGAAGGCCACCGGTTGATCGAGGCCTTCGGTGTTCACTTGGGACAGGACCGCCCCAATGCCCTGGTCGGAGGCGTCCGTCTGGACGACGAACTCCCGGCTGTAGTCTGGGGCCTGGAGCACAGGAGCGGAACACATGGCGGCCTTTAACTGTTCGAATGCCGCTTGACACTCTGGGGTCCAGTTCACCTTCTTGGGCTGATTTTTTGACGTGAGTTCGGTGAGAGGCCCCACGATGGTACCATAATCTTTCACGAACCTTCGGTAGTAGCCCGTGAGGCCCAGGAAGGCTCGCACCTCAGTTTGAGTGATAGGGGGTCGCCAGTTCTGGATGGCGGCAATTTTCAGCTGTAGGGGGGCCACTAGGCCGCTTCCCACCTGGTGTCCGAGGTAGGTCACCGACCCTTGTCCAATTTGGCATTTGCTGGCCTTGATCGTGAGGCCAGCTCGCTGAAGGGCTTGCAGCACTGCTTGGAGGTGGTGGAGGTGCTCGGTCCAATGGTGGCTGTACACAGCGATGTCGTCCAGGTAGGCGGCGCTGAACTCTTCGAGCCCCGCCAGGACCTGATTGACGAGCCGTTGGAACGTCGCTGGGGCGTTCTTCATGCCGAAGGGCATGACCGTAAAGTGATAGTGGCCATCGGGGGTGGAGAAGGCAGAGCGTTCTTGTGCTCGGGGTGTGAGGCCGATCTGCCAATAACCTGCCGTCAGGTCGAAGATGCTGAGGTAGCGGGCAGCGCCCATTCGGTCGACCAGTTCATCTGCCCGGGGGATGGGGTGTGCGTCCGTTCTGGTGACTTCATTCAGACCCCGGTAGTCGACACAGAACCGGAGTTCTGGTGTGGTCCCGGGGGCGGCTGCTTTGGGGACCAGTACGACCGGGCTGGCCCATGGACTGTCTGAGGGCTCGATGACCCCGAGCGTGAGCATCTTAGCTACTTCCGCCTGGATGCAGGCCCGTACCCGATCAGGTACGCGGTAGGCCCGGTGGCGGATAGGAGGGCTGTCTCCGGTGTCCACATCGTGCACACACCAGGAAGTGACACCCGGGGTGAGGGAGAACAGACTGGCGAACCGTGATAGGAGGGCTTGGCACTCTTGCCGTTGTTCTCTGGTGAGGGTCTCCGAGAGTCGGACCCCATCCACGGAGCCGTCTTGCTCCTGGGTCCGCAAGAGGTCAGGGAGAGGCTCGGAGTCGTCTTCAACCCCATTGTCTGTGGCCATCAAGAGGCTGAGTTCTGTTCGTGCAAAGTGGGGTTTCAGTCTGTTGGTGTGGAGGACTCGGAGCGGATTCCGGGCGGACTCCATATCGATCAGATAGGTGGCAGGACCCTTGCGCTCGATTACCTTGAAGGGTCCCGTCCATTTGTCTTGGAGAGCGCACGGTTCGGTGGGGGACATTACCCAGACCTGTTGCCCCGGCTCGAATTCAATGGATGAGGCGTTCTGGTCATACCATTTCTTCATGTCCTCTTGACTGGCCTCTAGGTTGGCTTTTGCTAGGTCTCTGAACCGCCGGGACTGGTTGCGGAGGGTGAGGAGGTACCGGAAGACATCTGGAGGACTCTTGGCCGGAGGCATCTCCCAGCCTTCTTTGATCAGGCTGAGTGGCCCCCGTACTGGGTGCCCATAGAGCAGCTCGAAGGGGCTGAAGCCTAGGGACTTCTGTGGGACCTCCCGGTAGGCGAAGAGGAGGCACGGCAGCAGCACGTCCCACTGGCGACGGAGGGGCTCTTCCAATCCCCCGATCATCCCTTTTAGCGTGCGATTGAACCGCTCAACAAGTCCGTTTCCTTGGGGGTGATAGGGGGTCGTGAAGCGGTAGGTGACCCCACACTGTTGCCAGAGGGACTTCATATATTTAGAAATGAAGTTCGTGCCTCTGTCACTGACGACTTCTCGGGGGAACCCCACACGGGAGAAGATCCCCATCAGGGCCCGGCCGACCACTGGGGCTGTCACGGTCCGGAGAGGAATAGCCTCAGGGTAGCGGGTGGCGTGGTCCACTAGTACCAGGATGAGGCGATGGCCTTGTCTTGTACGCGGGTCCAGGGGTCCCACAATGTCTATCCCGACCCTCTCAAATGGGGTTGTGACTACTGGAAAGGGTTGCAGGGGAGCCTTTAATTTGCGGCCGCTCTTCCCACTGGCTTGGCACGTGGGGCAAGATCGGCAATGCTGGTGCACATCGTTTCTCATTTTGGGCCAGAAGAAGTGGGTCACTAGGCGGCTGTAGGTTTTATCCTGTCCCAGGTGCCCTGCCAGGGGGGCATCGTGGGCCAGGTTTAGCAGGAAGTCTCTAAAGCGGAGGGGCACCACTAGTACTCGGTTGGCCCCCAGCTCGGCGATTCGTTGCTCGCTGTACAATAGATCATTGTCCCAGTAGACCCAATGAGTTCCGGAGGTATCCCCGGCGCTTTGGGCGAGCGCTTGTTGTCGGAGTCCCTCAAGGGAGGGACAGGTCTTCTGTTCCTGACGAAATTGTTCTTGTGTGGGTCCCCCTTCTTGAGCCCACTGATCAAGATTAGCGAGGTCGGAAGGTTGAGCAAGTTCGAGGGGGATGCCATGGTCGGGGGTCTCGGCGGGGGCGACCGGAGGCGGTGGCGCCGGCCATTCTGGTTCTTCCGGGTGATGGTTGGCACGGGCGGCCATGGACCGGGTGGTGACGCACGCCCAGTCTGGGACGCCCAACATCCCCAAGTGTTCTTTTCGCTCCACGGCTGCCCACGGGGAGCTTTCCAGGTCATTTCCGAGGAGGCATTCCACGGGGGCGTCGTCTCGGACCGTTACCTTCAACATGCCGGAGACCCCTCCCCACTCAAAGGGGACGCAGGCCATCCGACACAGACTTTCCGAGTTGTCGGCTGATCGCACAGGGCAGAGAACGTTCGGTAGATATTGTTCTGGGGTCACCAGATGACAGCGGACGGCTGTCACACTGGCCCCGGTGTCTCGAAGGGCTTCGGCCCGTTGTCCATTGATGCTCACCCATTGGCTGTACTTCTGGGTGTTAGCGGGTAGGGGGACCCGCGGGACCATGTCTCTTCCCCCTAAGCACGCGAGAGTCATGGCGGCTGGCTCCCACTCTTGATACTCTTGCTCGCCTGTTTCTTGTTCCTCGGAGATCTGTTCTTCCCCTAGTGCCGCGGCGGCCACCTGGCGGGGTCTTGGACTCTGATACTGCGGGCAGCTTGGGTCGTTTGCATAGTGGCCGACTCGTTGGCATCGGTGACATGTAACATTGGCTCTGTATCCCGGTCGCGCCGGGGTGCTGCCCCGGTTGGCCGGGGGGGTGGTGCTGGTAGCGGGGGCGGCCGGAGTATTGTCTCTTCCTCGTCCTTGGCCCCCTCCTCCTCCTCTGGGTCGGTAGTGACCATTGTTGTTCCTGTTCTGCTCGTAGGACCCATTCCGGCCCACTCTGGTGATCTCCCACCGGTCAGCTTCGGCTGCGAGCTGCCGGGGATCGGTTAACTTGCTGTCGAGGAGGTGTTGGCGTAGTTCAATGAAGCAATTGTTGGACAGATGCTCCCATACCATCAGATTGAACAGCTGCTCGTAGGTCGTGACGTTGTTCCCTCTGATCCAGCCTTCGAAGGCTCGGCTAAAGTACGTTACATAGTCCACCCAAGTTGTACCTGGAATGCGTGTGCAGTCTCGGAACCTCTGACGGTACATCTCGGGCGTGAGGCCATAGCGGGTGAGGAGGGCCGCTTTCATATGGTCGTAGGAGGTCATCTGGTGGTCTGGGAGCTGTAACAGAGTATCGCGGCCCTCATTGAGGAATTTGCCCCATAGGCCGGCTCCCCAGTCGGTTCTATCGATCCGGTGCGCAGTCATCGCGATTTCATAGGCCTTAAACCATTGCTGGATGTCGTCTTCTCGAAAATATTCTCGGACCACATCCTTGGGGATGTGCACTTTTTTCTCCGCGGTCCCTGGGGTGGACGGTCTGTCGGGCACCCCTAACTCTTTATTTTGTTTGCGCAGGTTGATCTCGGCTAGGTTCCGTTCGTGCTCGTACGTTAGTCTTTTTTCCTCGAGCTCCCTTTGCCTCTGTTTCTCCTCTCTTTCTTCTCGGAGGCGAAGGTGCTCTAAGTTTATTTTTTGCTCGGCCAATTTGAGTTCTATGTCCATCTTGAGTCGGGCCATTTCGAGTTCGTGTAGTCGGGCTTTTTCTCTTTCTTGGATCTCGTCTTGCGAGAGACTGGTTCTTTGCCCCTCAGGGGCCGTGTTGGTATTTTTCGCGGTGCTTTGCTCAGGGGTTTCGACATCCCCGGTCTCTGCCCAAGATTCTAGGGCATGCTTAAAATCGTCCTTGGTACTTAGTCCGGTGGTAGCGATACCTAGTTCGATGCAGAACTGCTTTAGTTCACGATGGCTGTATTCCTCTAGTTTTTCCATTTGGAACTTCTCAGTTGATCCGCTCTCTTTAGTCGACATTGTTGTTCGTTGTGGGGTGAGCTACTCTCTGTACGTTATGCGGTGATTCGGATCGCGCCGCTGGCCACCAATGTTAGACGGACCGGGAGGGTCGGCCGAGATTACGGGGAGAGGTCTCCAGGGAGAGCCGTCTCCAACGACTGTACAGGTAAGTAACTTCCCCCCCACAGACGGACACCACACAAGATTGAAGGTTAACGAGACTTTATATGCAATTCTTAGGTTACGTCGCTATGATACAAGGAGGTCTGGACTCAGGGGTCCCCTCGGTTCTGATCTCTGGTTGAGGAGAAAGGGTAGCGGGACAGTCTTAGTTACCAATGAGTTAAATAGCTCTCAATCCTCGAGCTCGGCGTGGTTGCTGATCGGGCCGTGGAGGAGCCAAGCAGGTCCCGAGATGGATGAAGGATGGTCGACGGGCCGTGGAGAAGCCAAGCAGGTCCCGATGAAGATGATGGTTACAACGGTCCGCGGCCTCGCCAGCAGATCCGGACGACGGTGAAGAATGAAGGTTACGACGGCTGTGGCAGCGCCAACAGGCAGGACGATGGTGCACAGGACAGAGCTACGGCAGCGCCAGTAGTCCGTCCAGGATGAGTTCCTCTTACGTCTCTCGACTCCAAGATACAACTGACTTCCTGCTCTGGAGCTGTCCCAGTTATAGGGCTGGCGTGCTTTGATGTCCGGACCCTCGCACTTGGAGGTCGGGAGGTCCGGGATGAGGGAGTCCAGACACCCAGCAGGGGGGTGGAGCCAGCGCCCGGGGAGGCGATGGGCGAGCGGCACTGGGCGGGGGGAGAGCCATCGGCACCTCTCTCTCCCATTGACTTGCCAAGTAGCCCGCTCACCTCCTGGGTGGAGGGTGGTGCCGGATTGTCTGAGGCTGGGCTAGGCCCAGGGTTGAGGTCGATCGGGGGCCAGGCGGCCTCGTGGCGAGGCGTCCAAGATGGCGGCCCGGGCTGGGTGCATGGGCCGGCAGTGGATCGGACCCACGAGGTTATCATGTTCGAGGGCAGGGGTCCCTGAGGGGACGTAGGGCGTGCCATGGTGGTGTGTGGTGCTTGCGTGACTGGGCTCGGGCCTGGTCGAGCCGGGGGAGAGCGGCCCGTCATGTGGCCTGTCCAACACATTTGTTTAGTTAAATACTGTTCTATGTGAATTTCTGTGTGATTCAGTTGGTTTATGTGATGTTCCTTTTGTTTATTGACCCTCCAGCTAGTAAACCTCAAGCTATAGAAAAATAATTGAAAATATGTCTGTCTACATCAGTCCTAAGACGACCAGACTTCTGATCTAAGTGTGCTCAGTATGATGCCTTAAGACTTGCTGCAACAATATGGATGTGGAAATTTATAAACAGCCCATCTCCAATATAGTGACACCTCCTCCTTGCAGAATCTTCTTTCCTTCAATCATGCAGGCTGCCTAACACCTCTTTCTGAGGAAAATATCCTGGATAAGTGGGAGAGCAAAGAGAGATTATTCCCAATGACCATAGGTGGCATCAAAAGGGTCACCAGCTCCATTGGCATATTAAGATGATCCCAATGAACAAATGCTGAAAATTCCTCAGCCGAGGGCTGCTTCTCCTAGCTTTTTGTTGTATAATCCAACTGCCTACTTCAATGCCACTTTAAAGCTCTCTTTCTTGTCGGTCAGGCTTTCAGTAAAAGCCCCCCTAAGACATTCTGCCCATCAGGGTCAGGTCTGCAAGTCCAGATTAGCTCACTGGAGCTAATGTTTCCATCCTTTGTAGATAGTCCAACATCCTTCAGAGAGGTTATGTATTACTATATTACGATATCTTTATTAGACAGCACTTGGAGGTAACAATCGTAGTTGGTGTTTCCCAGGATTTTTGCTCTACGTTTTTTTTTACTTGCTCTGGAACACTGCAGACTTTTCCCCTTCTGACCAGTGATAATATGACAGTGCTCCCTCTTTCAACATGATGAAATTGGCAGACCCCTGATTGGTTAAGTTATCATAACTATAGGTCATTGGGATATGTTACATTGTGTACCTAGTTCCATCCACTACAATGATAGTACACACATGACTGTAGGCCTGCCATTTGTAGACTGCCTGTTGCAGTTTTAAACTGCAAATTCAACCAGCCCAAATATACTTTTTGAGAGGTCTCAAACATTCCTTTAAATAGTAATAAGCCTCTTCATTTAGCCCTTACTGCTTTTACGGAAGGTTGCATCCGTTGTAAAAGTAGGTTATTTTAAAGTTTATTGTTAAACATATTCTTACAGTGAATACACCTTAAAAGCTAATTTCAAAGTAGCTTGACTGGCAATTCCATAGAAAACCAGTCGATTTTATTACTGAGTTTAATAATGTAAGTTTCATTTAGGAAGCAGATAGAAATATGCTTTAAAGACTATATATTAGATAATTTTTTAAATCAAAGCAATGGTAAATTGCTATTAAGTATATTAGGTATTAGGGAAAAGGTCCTTTCAGTAAGTTACCTTTTCCCTGCCTGAAGCCTCTGAGGCAAGCCACATTTATACATACAAGAACAATGCAAACCAAGGCCAAATGGAAGTCCTTGCAAGGGACTCCCATTGATTCTAGTTCGACCAGTTCTTGTCACTTTCACTAGATCAAGTAAAAAATGTAGGGTAGTGTTTTTGTCGGGACGAGTAAAGAAATGATGGGTGATAGGAATTATGTGTATCCCTGTCGATCCAAGCAGTTTAATCACAGCAATACAAAGTAAATCCTTGGTTTTATGCAAAGTTTGATGTTTGCAGGGTATTATGGGTAGGAAAACGTTGGGGTATCCACATTAAGCACACCACCCAGGACTTCCCTGGGTATCCAGTTTTCAGGAATGTCTCAAGATTTACAAGTTAGTAAAGAATTGGTGTTTACCTTGCATGAAGTCTACAATCTACACTATGAGCACATAATAAATCCAGCACAAAAATGATATTAAAATCTAGATGTGATTGGAAAAGACCACATTGTAAAGCGTGTGGGTGGAATAGCCATAATTTCCCATTTATCCTACAAATATAGGCTCGATAAACACCAAGTAGGAAGTTCAGAGGCAGCTCTCTTCAGCCTAAACAGAGCAAACGAGATTGCGATGAGTGGTCTCCTAACCTATCGTCTGCCTGAGTAACTCAACAACTTCACTACTGATCTTACGGACCTGGCCACCGAACTAGCCCTTAAATAGATCAATTTAGTAGTTTTGGGTGATCTCAATCTACATATAGAGGATCACCTCAAAACTGAGGCACAACCTTTATGCAAAGAACTTGCCAGCATACAATTGGAACAAAAATCCGTGGCACCAACGCACTGTGAAGGTCATCTGCTAGATCCCATTTTCTTGAATCATTTGGGCCTGGTGTTAGAAAAACTAACCCCTGTCCCATCGTCCGATCACCATCTCATAGACTTTAGTATACCCCTACCTAAACCATGGGCTACAAACAAAACTAATCCCACCCTTTCACGTAGGAACTGGTCCTAATTTAATAAAGAAAGTTTTTCTAGGGTTCTTCAGAGAATCCCACCTCTATTCAATAAGGTGATCAATCTGGCTAATGCCTCATTAGATAAATGGATAATTGAAGCACTTGATGAAGCAGGTAGACAGTCAAAATATCGAGTTGGAAATATCGACTTACCATAATATCGAGTCTGTAATATCGAAGGAGCATAATATCGAAGGCAAGAATATCGTAGGACAGAATATCGACCCAAGGTAAGTAATATCGAAATACTTAATATCGATGTAAGTAATATCGAAGTTAGTAATATCGATAGCATATATATCGATGTTAATAATTTCAATGACACTAATATCGATATTTGTATTATTTTATAGTTTTTTATTATGTATGTGTTATATGTTTAATTTAAGTATTTAAAATAATTACTATTATATGTGTATACATTTTCTATAATAATATAGAAATTTATAAGGAAATTTGATGTTTTAGTACCGGAGCGGGTTGTGGGTTTATAGGGGAATAGGGTGGGAAGTAATTTAATTATGGTAAGTTGATTAATAATTAGTAGGATTAATTAATTAATTATAATTATTTGCTAATTAATATTGATTAATTGGGAAATAATTAATTGATTAATTGATATATATTTTCTGTAGCGGGATGTGGGTTTATAGGGGAATAGGGTGGGGAGTAATTTAATAATAATTAATTAATTAATATATGTTTTTAAATATTTATAACTAATTAATTGGCAAATAATTAATATTAATTAGTTAATTAATTAATATAATTTGGTACATATTTTACATTAGTAATTAATTGGTAATTAAATAATATTAGTTAGTTAATTACATTATTAGATTAATTTATTTATATATATTTTTTTAGTTACTGTTAATTAATTAATTGGGGAAAATGATATTAATTATTAAATTATATTAATTACAGCTTATGTGCTAATATATTTATTTTATTGTTATTGTTAATTAATTATTAATTGCTAATTAAATAATATTATTTACCTTTGGGTTAAGGAGTATTTTTAGGGTTCAGGGTCATTTTGGGGTTTTTGGGTAAAGGGATATTTTTAGGGTTCAGGGTCAGTTTTCAGTTCATGGGTAAATGGGTATTTTTAGTGTTCAGGGTCAGTTTTCAGTTCATGGGTAAAGGGGTATTTTTAGGGTTCAGGGTCAGTTTTCAGTTCATGGGTAAAGGGGTATTTTTAGGGTTCAGGGTCAGTTTTCAGTTTTTGGGTAAAGGGGTATTTTTAGGGTTCAGGGTCAGTTTTCAGTTCTTGGGTAAAGGGGTATTTTTAGGGTTCAGGGTCAGTTTTCTGTTGTTGGGTAAGGGGGTATTTTTAGGGTTCAGGGTCAGTTTTCAGTTTTTGGGTAAAGGGGTATTTTTAGTGTTCAGGGTCAGTTTTCAGTTCATGGGTAAAGGGGTATTTTTAGGGTTCAGGGTCAGTTTTCAGTTCATGGGTAAAGGGGTATTTTTAGGGTTCAGGGTCAGTTTTCAGTTTTTGGGTAAAGGGGTATTTTTAGGGTTCAGGGTCAGTTTTCAGTTCTTGGGTAAAGGGGTATTTTTAGGGTTCAGGGTCAGTTTTCTGTTGTTGGGTAAGGGGGTATTTTTAGGGTTCAGGGTCAGTTTTCAGTTTTTGGGTAAAGGGGTATTTTTAGCGTTCAGGGTCAGTTTTCAGTTCATGGGTAAAGGGGTATTTTTTAGGGTTCAGGGTCAGTTTTCAGTTCATGGGGAAAGGGGTATTTTTAGGGTTCAGGGTCACTTTTCTGTTGTTGGGTAAGGGGGTATTTTTAGGGTTCAGGGTCAGTTTTCAGTTTTTGGGTAAAGGGGTATTTTTAGGGTTCAGGGTCAGTTTTCAGTTCATGGGTAAAGGGGTATTTTTTAGGGTTCAGGGTCAGTTTTCAGTTCATGGGGAAAGGGGTATTTTTAGGGTTCAGGGTCAGTTTTCAGTTCATGGGGAAAGGGGTATTTTTAGGGTTCAGGGTCAGTTTTCAGTTCATGGGTAAAGGGGTATTTTTAGGGTTCAGGGTCAGTTTTCAGTTCATGGGGAAAGGGGTATTTTTTGGGTTCAGGGTCAGTTTTCAGTTCATGGGTAAAGGGGTATTTTTAGGGTTCAGGGTCAGTTTTCAGTTTTTGGGTAAAGGGGTATTTTTAGGGTTCAGGGTCAGTTTTCAGTTCTTGGGTAAAGGGGTATTTTTAGGGTTCAGGGTCAGTTTTCAGTTCTTGGGTAATGGGGTATTTTTAGTAAATTAATTATTAATACTTATTGTTCAGTACATATATATTATATCTTTACTGTATATATTTTTATTTATTAATTTTAAACATTATTAGATACTTTTAAATATGTATATTTTATTTATTAGTGTTATATACTTACTTTTACATTTATATATATTAAAAAAAAAATCGATATTTTTAACATCGATATTTTTTACAACGATATTATTTTTTCGATATTTTTGTACTTACCATGTTGTAGATAGGATGTCGATATTTTTGCCCTCGATATTGTTGACTCGATATTCTTGTAGGTTGATATTTTTGTAGTCGATATTCTGTCATAGATCCGATGAAGCAGCCTCCTGGACCACAAAGACACCTAAGAGAGAGCCCAAATCAGTACCCCGGTTCAATGAAGAACTGGAGAATAACAATCTCTAAAGAATCGAAAGAAGATTTTTTTTTTGTCCTCATTACTACCATGGATCCAACTGCCTGAACAGATGGACCCTCAACCAGCTGTCTCAGCTTATCAATAGCTGGCAGGGATAAGAAGCGAACAAAGTGGGGGCCAGCCATCCCTCAGCTGTTAAGGACACCACCAAAAAGGCGTAAGACCAACCGATTACCTGCACAACGGTAACCTAGGTAGGAGTAACAGCCAACACAGGCCGGGCTAGGACCGGACAACAGCTGTACAGATGGTGTGAGCAAAAGGACACCATAGTAATGTAATCATCGGACCCGGGAAAAAAAAAAGACAAAAAAACAACCCCGGGTAATTTATTGCACCCATGACAACTGATACCAAAAGGCCCTTTTACTCTGGTTTCCTGACCTAGCCAGGTCCAAACGGGAGGTCTACAGGACAGAACTCTGCCAGTCACTGAAGGAGGGTGGTAAAGAATCCTTCCATTTCCTGCAGATCTCCCTTCTTGCCAACAGCACTGCCTAGAACACCAAGCTTTTGGTTGAACTTTGTACTCCTTCTAGGATCCCAAAAATGACAAGAGGCAAGTCGATTGTAACCAGGACACCCAATGATCTTGTGAGAGTGTTGCTGATAGCTTCCCAAAAGGTATCTAAACGAGGGCACTCAAAAAACATGTGAGCATCGGATGCAGCCACGAGCTCACACTTAGCACATGCCACTGAGTTTCCCTCAGTAAGTTTGGATAACCTAAGAGGAGAGTAATATGCCCTATGCAGGGTGTACAAATGGTTTCTGCCTAACCAGGATGGCTTCACAATTTTCCATAAGATCACGACCAGCGAGCTTGCAAATTGTAGCCGGTAATTGCAGAACCCCACAACGAGACCGGTAGACTGAAGTCCCCGTCGGTTTCCTCCAGTATCAGTTTGTACCACTGGGAGATCTCTTTTTTTGCTGGTCCACTGTTGACTACATTAGTAATTAGTAGGCTGTAGCCTCCAAGCACAGACGTATTCCCTCTAGGGGGGTAAGGATTTATAGGCTTGAGCCCAGCTGGCCATTTGAAGATATTTAAACCTGGAAAGGTTGGGGCCGATCTTACTCTGGAGATGTTCCCACGACACACCGACCTCGAAACATCCAGGCCTGCCTCTTTCAAGGGTACCACTAAGCTATCTCCTAGCCAAGCGGGACTTTCCGGTAACCCCCATAATGGTGCTCTGTAACAGAAGTAACCCTGCTTTATAGATTTTGTTACTTCAGCCCACGTTTTTACAAATCCTTGTAGGACCTTCAGTTTGATTTTTTTTTTTTTTTTTAATTTTGGGTTGCCAAATTTAAAGAGAAAGCCCGACTGACTGACACCTTCCCCGTCCAACATAGCTGAAAACATTAAGCCCACCCCATGGTCAGTGGGCATTTTCAGCAGCATTCGGGTGTGAGAAAGCTGGAAAGCCCATGCATATAGTTTTAAGTCAGGGGCAGCCAGGCCCCCCTTGTCTCTTCGCCTTCTAAGTTTTTTCCAGGCTATTCTCGGCAGATGGTTATTCCAGATAAAGGATGAGATGTCTGACTGAAACTTAGCTAAACAATATTGATCAAAATGAAGGGGAATGGTATTAAATAAAAAAGAAATTTTGGGTAAGATCAACATCTTAATTAGATTGACCCTCCCAATTAGTGAAAGTGGGAGGTGAGACCATGATTGCAGAAGCTTGCGACACTCTATTACTACAGCTGAGAAGTTTACTAAGGCAAGTTTTGTAATATCTTTCACGATATTCAAGCCCAAGTATCGCAGCGAGGAGCCTGCCTGTACCTCCGCAATATTCACATCGTCATTCCGGACTAACATCTCGGTCTTCGTAGCATTGATTTCATACCCAGATATTTAACCAAAGGCTCAGGCAGTTTTTAGAATTACGGGAAGCGCGGCATTGCCATCTGACGTACAAATAAGCACGTCATCGGCAAATAGGGCTATCTTTTTCTCCCACCCTCTATAACAAAAAGGTTTGATGGTAGCCTCATTGCGCGAAGGGTTTGATGTAAAAATTGAATAGTTGGGGGGAGAGCGGGCAACCCTGCTGTGTCCCCCTTGAGATGGTAAAAGGGTCAGACTGGTCTCCATTTACTAACAAGCGCGCTGATGGATTACGATATTGAAGGCCAACCGCCCGTCCGAAACCCGCTCCAAGGCCAAACTTGGCCAAAGCCCCCGACAGGTATACCCAATTGACCCTGTTGAAGGCCTTGGTTGCATTCAACGTGAGGGCGGCCAACGGAAGATTCTCGGCCAATGCTATATCAATGGCGCCTATCAGGTCGTAAGTTAATTCGTATAATTGTCGCCCCTTCACAAATCGTTTTTGATCAGAATGAAGGACCGCGGGCGCAATCAAGGCCAGCCTAGATGCCAAAACTGTGGTAAAGATCTTGTAATCCACATTTAAGATTGAAATCGGCCTATAAGATCCACAGGTGTTTTTTGGTTTACAAGGTTTCAGTATGAGGGTAATGGAAGCATTGTCCCAAGATGCAGGAGGGAACTGACCTTCGAGTAAGATTTGGTTAAATAAAACTGTAAGAAAAGGGGCTATTTCCGCTTCCAAGGCTCTATAAAGTTTAGCCGGAAACCCATTGGGCCCGGCTGCCTTCCCTTTCTTACTTTTTTTAATGGCAGACCGTACCTCTTCCTCTGTGATGATACTATCCAGAAACTGTGACTGCTCAGAGGAAAATGAGGGTAAATCAATTTCCCCCAGCCAGACCTCTATAAATTCAGGTAGGATGTCATTATCCTCTTCATAGATGGTTTGAAAAAACTCTTTGAAGGCCCTCCTAATATCCTCTTCTGATAAAAAGGTTTCGCTGTCCACCTTAATTGCAGCTAAGTTGTTGCAGACTTGATCTATTTTGGTCTTCCACGCCAGTAGTTTCCCCGCACCCTCACTATATTCAAAAAGGACTAATTTGCTAGCATCCCATTTCTGTTGGACTCTAAGATTTAATACGGAGCCCAAACTACCTTTCAGAGCCATCAATCGGTTCCAGAGAAGGATTAAGACAGATTCAGAAGCTGCATGATTATTATCTATGTCCAGTTGGATTTGGGCTATCTTTGCTTCAATAGAAGTGATTTCCTTCCTATGCTGTTTCCTATGATAGGAGACTTTCTCCGTGGTGAGCCATCTCAAGAAGGCCTTGAAAGAGTCCAAAACCATCCTATTAGTTGTTGATCCAATTTGGTAAGCATGAAGTTATGGGCCTCAGCCTTAAGATCAGCTATGTCTTCTAGAAGGGAGAGAATTGAGCGGTCAAAAGTCCAAGTATTAGAAGACCGCTTAATGGACCAAACCATTTCCATTATTACTGCAGAATGGTCCAATAAATGCAGAGGAAGATAACTGATGGATCTAAACAAATCTGCTAGTCTCAGGCTTATTAAGATGAAATCTATCCTGGACTGATGGTGGTATTTATAGTTACGAAAGGATACCCCTTGTTGTTGCCCTGAGCTCTCTATCCAGATGTCCACAAACCCATATTGCTTCATTGTGCACTTTAAAAAAGACCTCGTCTTAGAAAGAACTAGAGGACGGCTACTAGTAGATTTATCCAGACGGGGATCCAACACAATATTAAAATCTCCGGCTAAGTTAGTAGGCTCAGGGAAGGACAGCAAGTGCGAGAAGATAGACTCCAAAGTTGAGGGGTCATCCTGATTAGGACCATAATATCCAAGAACTCTAATTTGTTATGTTATGGTATGTTATGTTATCTGTGTCTTTTATAGCGCTCAGCTACTCCTAGGAGTGTCCTGGCACTTTTAATTTTAACCTGTAACAGAGAACACAACAGGGCAAATTAAAAAGAGACCAGCAATAAAAGAAAGAACACATCTAGAGAGCAAAAAGCCAAGTTTTAAGGCCCTTCCTAAAAGCTAACAGGTTGGAAGTACTACGCAGTGACAAGGGCAGAGTGTTCCATAGCTGTGCTGCCAACAGCCTGAAAGACCGGCCCCCAATGCGTGCCCTTTTTACCCGAGGAACCATGGCGAGGAACAGAGACTCGGATCTCAGGGATCGGGCAGGATGGTAGAAAGCAAGCCTCTTTTGAAGATATTTCGCTCCAGAAGCATAGAGAGCCTTATGAGCCAAGGTCAAGGCCTTGAAAACTATCCGCTTCTGGATAGGTAGCCAATGGAGTGACTGCAGGAGGTCAGAGGTATTGGCACGCCCGTGGAGGCCAAAAATGGCCCTTGCTGCCGAGTTCTGCAGCCGTTGCAAAAGATACTCCGGCAGGCCGAGATAAAGGACATTGGAAAAGTCCAATCTCGAGCCAATTAAGGCCTGAACAGTAATCTTCCTATGATTTTCCGGGAGCAGAGGAAGAAACTTACGGAGCATCCTGAGGAGGCCAAAACATGTACCCGTTATCGGATCTGGGATCTCAACGTCAAGCCATTATCGATCTTCACCCCCAGATTCTTGGCTAGCTGGGAAGAACCTGCTGGAGGGAACATATTAACAGGCCACCATTCCTGCCAATCTGGATCAGACCGACAACCGAAGAAGAGTACCTCAGATTTATCTGAGTTGCACTTGAGGCTGTTAAGCTGGAACCAACTAAAAACAGCCCCAAGGCACCCACGGATACTCTCGCCGTCAAAATCTGCTCCCTTCCCACATGTAAAGAGGAGCTGGGTATCATCGGCGTAGGATACGATCTGGGCCCCAAAAGACTCCACCAGTGCCGCCAAATGGGTCATAAAGATGTTGAAAAGAGTGCGGGACTCCGACCTCCAGTGGTGGCACCACGGCAGAGCAAGGGGTAGCCCAGACCGTTTGTCGGCGGCCAGCCAAAAAAGATCTAAATCAGCTGAGCACCGGCCCCCTCAGACTGATCTTATGAAGTCTGGCAAGGAGACCCTCATGGGGGACGGTGTCAAATGCCGCTGACAGATCAAGCATCACAAGCATCGCTTTGCCTCCTGAATCCAGTACCTCCTTAATTGCCTCCGAAACTTCCAATAGCGCCGTTTCGGTGTTTAAGTTGGTACGGAAGCCGGATTGGGTGGAATGAAGCAAATTGTGGGATTCTAGAGAATTGGAGAGCACAGTGTGCACATGCTTCTCCAAGATCTTAACAAAAGCAGGCAGGAGAGAGATGGGCCTGTAGTTGGCAAGAACCTCAGGATCTAAGCCCGGCTTCTTGAGTAGAGGAATGATCATCGCCTGCTTCCAAGCATGCGGGACCACCCCCTCACCCAAGGAAAGATTCAAAAGGGGATTCACAAAAGGATTAATGATCTCCGCCACTTTCGCCAAAAATTTTGCAGGGCACGGGTCAAGAGGCGAACCAGATTTTAGTTTGGCCAGAAGATCCAAGGACATGGAGGATGAAAGTGGCGTGAATTCTGCTAGAACCGGATCCGATCTAGCTATTCAAATCAAATCAAATCAAAGATAGCTTTAGTCGGTATTTGTTAAAAGACCATAAAAGCACATAAAAAAGAGTTTAAAAAACATTTCATCCACAAAATACAACAGTACAAATTAATTCGTTATTTTTTATTAAAAAAGAGAACTTAATCATTCGTTAAAAATGCTAGGGGAATCCAGGATAATTAATGTATACTATTAAGTATATTAATATACAGTGCAATCATTATGCCATGGAACATCTACATCTTACTACATATTTCAGAAATTTACGAGCTGCGACCATAGTAAATTCGTCTTGTAGCATATACAGTCCAATCAAGGCTGGTTTGCATTGTCTCAAACCCCACATCTTTAGGAGGGGCAGCAGATGCCTCTTTCTGCCCCAATCATAGTATTTGCAGAAAGAGATGCAGTGGATATTTGACTGAGTGGATGAGTCATCACATGGACAAATTATTAGCATGGCAGACCAGTTATTTGGGGCGGGAAAGGATATCAGCCTATAAAAACAGTCCGTCCTCATGCTTGTTAGTAGCATTCTGGTGTAACTGGGAAGTACCGGGGCCAATATGGATGTAAACCTGGGCCATGTAGAATGCGGCGGTGTGAGATAATCGTAGGCTTATTTCCATCCAGATACCAACGCCTATCTTCTAGCAGCTCAAGGCAGATTTCTTTTAAAGCTTTTTTGGAAATTGATGCACATGAGCTGGGAGTTGCATAAAATTCTGGATGACCAATAGAGTTCAGGAATTTTTTGACATAATGAAGCCAGGTAAACTTCCTAGCTGCTGATTGGTTCATACAGTCTTGAATCACATCCCTGCTAAAGGCTGTGTCCTTGGAAGTCCATATCCTATGCCACAACATGATTGGTCTTATCTTGATTAAGTCTGAGATATGTACCTGGTCTAGTTCCTTATGGCATATAGTTGTACAGATTGATCTTGGGACAGCTAACAAGTACCTGAAAAATGCGTTTTCCGCTAGTTGGATTTGTGTACAGTCGGCCGTCCCCCAAATGCCAGCCCCATAGGTCGCAGTAGAGACACATTTTGCTGCGTAAATCCTTAGCAGAGTGTCTATGGGTTTTCCCCCCAGTCTCTTAGCAAATTGTTTTACTGTGTCAATGGTGCGGGAGAAAGCCAGATTGCGTGTAGCGATGGCTGTGGTCCAAGTTCCTCTATTATTAAAAATAATGCCTAAATAGGAAAAAGTTTTGGTCAAGCCTATCTTTGTCTGTTTGACGAAAGTTTTGCAGTCTATTTTGGAATTGTTTTTTGACGTGCAACACATGGTGAAGGTTTTTCCCACGTTTATCTTCAGACCTCTAGAGCCCATAAAAGTGGGAAAGCCGGTTAATGCCTTTTGAAGGCCCACCTGAGTTTGTGACATTATTACAGAGTCATCAGCATAAAGTAGTATTGGTACCGCTGTGCCGTTAATTTTGGGGTAGTCTACTTCCAAATTAGTCAAAAAGTCTGCCACTTTGTTAATATACAAATTAAAAAGGAAAGGTGCAAGGATACAGCCTTGTCGAACGCCCTTTTCAATTGGAAATTTCTTGGTGCGTTCTCCATTTTAACCATAGCGGACCGTTGCCCCTGAACCTCTGTATAGTTCCTTTATAAAATTCAAACCTAGCTATTAAAACTGACCCACCCTCAGTGCTGAGAGGTATTCCGGCCGCACTCAGGGGAAAAGAGTCCTGGATCAATTTCATCTTGGTGGTATAAAAGTTAGCTAGTGCACTTACCCATGGCTCCAAAGGAGCTGCCTGGGACGAATTCATGCGAGGGGCCGTAAATTCCCTCACGATAGTAAAAATCTCTTTACACGAGTTGGCGGCAGTCTCAATCCTCTTAACAAAATAACCTTTCTTTTCCAGGAGGATGTCACGATGGTACACTTTGACAGACGTCCTGTAGGCAAGCTTAGCCGCAGAATCATACTGTGAGCGCCAGGCCCACTCTGCCACCTTACACTGCTGTCGCGATGCCGCCAGTGCTTCAGTAAACCAAGGGGCAGAGACCCGTTTAGCTGTTTTTCGGGGGGGCATCACAGGGGCAACGGCGTCCAGCCTATCCGTCAGCCATGCTTGCAGAGACTCTAAATCCCTTTTCAAGTCGCCTGACATAGGACAGGGATGATCCAGGCATGCCTGTGCCAGCATTTCCGGGGTCACCCGATGATACGCCCTTGGTGCTTGACACGGCTGCCGGAGAGCAACACTAGAAGGTTTTATTGCACTCAGCACATGAAATTTAACCATCCGGTGATCCGACCAGAGCACCGGCAAAGGTGCCGACATCTCAACAGAGGTAGTGGAAAAGACCTGATCCAGGGTGTGGCCTTTTTTATGCGTCGGCTCAAAGAGATAAGGAGAGAGGCCTAAAGGAGCCGTAACATTGATCATTTTAATCGTGTACGCATTCAGCCCATCATCCATATGGAAATTAAAGTCCCCAGCCAATACGCAATGCTCGGATCTCAACACCAGTGCTGAGACTACCGACTGGAGCTCTTCAAAAAAAGAGCCCACCGATCCAGGGGGCCTGTAGACTAGGAGCCCTTTAAAAGATTGGTGAGGTGATAATGCTATGGAGAAGGCCAAAGAATCACATCCAGTAATTACATCCACAGGAATAATAGAGCATGCAACCAGTTTATTCACCACAAGTGCCTCACCGCCGCCCCTCCCCTTCAATCTATCCTGCCTGAAGATATTATAGTCAGGGGGAATTGCTGTGGCAATGTCTGGGTTAGAAGACTCCCCTAACCACGTCTCTAACAGCATCAGGCATAAAGGCTTTTCCGTGAAAAGGAGATCGTAAATATCCAGAGCATGTCTGCTCAATGATCTTGTATTTAGGAGCAGACAAAGATGCTTCACCCTGTCATCCCCACTGTTGGATATAGTGGCCGGGGCATTGCCTGGCAACCACCCACAGCCAGGACACCCCCTCTTACCCTTATACCGACCCGGGAAAACCTTATGACAGGAGCACGCTCCCTTATGAAGGGACAAAAGCTCTGCCGCCGTATACTGAAGCATGATATCGGCTGGAGAAGATATCAAAATAGCCCAGCCCAACCCGTAGCTCCGTCCACCTCCAGGACGCTGACGAGCACAGATGGGCAGGACTCTGGCCGGACTCCAGCGTAAGTCCGGTGTGCCAGCTGCGCGTAACCGCTGTGCGTCAACAATGGCAGGTTTAAATAGGGCCATGGTCAGCCCGCCTAAAGACTAGAGCGCTCACCGGAATGGCGCTGCGATGTGTCCCTGCCTCAAGCAATTTGGCTGAGGAAGTCAGTAGCACTAAGTGACCCGCCCGAAGTAGCGGTGAGTTTCCAATTTATAATGCAAGTGAGAGCTAAATGTGTAAATAATAAAATAACAATTTTAAAAAGGGCAACAAGCAATTTTTTTAAAAAGCGTGTCTAACGCGATCAAAGTGCGCTAAAGCGTGTCATATAGACTTGGTGCTGAAATTGCAGGAAATACCTGTGTCCAGGGCCGGGCAGACGGATGTGATCATCTTTAATAGGGCCGTGGTCAGCCCGCCTAAAGACTAGAGCGCTCACCGGAATGGCAGTGCGATGTGTCCCTGCCACAAGCAAGATGGCTGAGGAAGTCAGTAGCACTAAGTGACCCGCCCGAAGTAGCGGTGAGTTTCCAATTTATAATGCAAGTGAGCGCTAAATGTGTAAATAATAAAATAACAATTTTAAAAAGTGCAACAAGCAATTTTTTTAAAAAGCGCGTCTAACGCGATCAAAGTGCGCTAAAGCGTGTAATATAGGCTCAGTGCTGCAATTGCAGGAAATACCTGTGTCCAGGGCCGGGCAGGCGGATGTGATTGTCTTTAATAGGGCCGTGGTCAGCCCGCCTAAAGACTAGAGCGCTCACCGGAATGGCGCTGCGATGTGTCCCTGCCTCAAGCAAGATGGCTGAGGAAGTCAGTAGCACTAAGTGACCCGCCCGAAGTAGCGGTGAGTTTCCAATTTATAATGCAAGTGAGCGCTAAATATGTAAATAATAAAATAATGATTTTAAAAAGGGCAACAAGCATTTTTTTAAAAAGCGCGTTTAACGTGATCAAAATGCGCTAAAGCATGTCATATAGGCTCGGTGCTGCAATTGCAGGAAATACCTGTGTCCATTAACAAATAACTATCTTGAATCTTAACATGGTCAACATGTTTCAGCATCCAAGGTTAACTAACTCTAACCGTGCTTTCTTCAGGACCTACTACTGAAATGCTACTGCAATGGAAACATTGTATACCAAAAACATATACAATATAATGGATCTAAATGATACCACCATAGTCACCCGATTCGCGGTGTGAACAGAAATCCTTCCTCATACAACATCCTTTGACAGACGGTGTCTGGCCACGGCTCAGGATAAACAGGAGGCACCGCTCTGTAGTCTTATCCAAACTCTCACTCACAAAGAGAGTCCTTTTCACCAGGGGTATACGTTCCCCATACAGAAGAGATCAACACTCCAAATCCTCACCTCAAATGGTTAAGTCTGCCGTATTAAGAAATCACGGTCGCCCTCCGGTCACCGGCCTTTCATGCACCTGTTCTTCTCTAACATACATAAAACACTCCTCACTTTTCCTGCCACGCTGCTTGTTCAAAAATGCTCTTCTTGTGAGCCAGCTATGACAACTGACGCAATGGCCCATCTGCCACATGGGTCCACCGCCTGGGATAACAGCCTTGCTTTAGCCCCTTTTTTAAAAAGAGCCGAGACTCCCCTGGTATTTGTTGTTTGCGTTGTTGATACTGTAAAATCAATCCACCTGTTTCTCTTGATAAGAGCAATTATTTCAGTCTGGATTAAATGGGTTTCCTGGAGAATAATGACCTGCGCGTCCCTCAAATATTGCATAATTTGATTAGCTCTGGGCTTGGTGCGGAGGCCATTAACATTCCAGGAGATATATTTTAAACTACCCCTCCGGTACTAACAGAAAAGAATGAAACTAAGAGTGCCTGTTGCAAACTTAAGACATTACCCACTTTATAATTAATACCATCACCTTTAACATGTATTTGAATAATGAGGACATTTTTACTTATTTGCCACCACCCTTCCCTTCCCCTGTGCCCCCCCTACCCACCTCCCTCCCCTTGAAAAACCCTTGTAATATCTAACCGGAAAATGTTCCAGTAGATAGTACCCCTCCATAAGCTCCTGCCGAGATGCACCCGCCACAACCTCCAGGTCGTAGAGGGAGAAAAGAAGCCTAAAAACATCAAAATTTGATGAGGCTAAATGTGTCACTAGCTAGCTACCTATCTGAGACAAAGAATAAAGGAAAAAAGTGGAAGAGAGAAAGAGGAGAAGAAAAATAGGGAAACTACTGGGTTTAGTTGCTGAAAGGAGGCTCAGAAAGACTTAAATTTCCCATTTCCCATTCACAATACAGACCCTATTTACTCTCTTTTGCCCAGCTTCAACAAAAGCTCATCGGCTGCCTGCACCGATCTGATGTTAAACATCCTATTGTTGTGCATAATTTTTAAGGCCGCTGGAAATGTAAGCTGGGCTCCTAAACGCTTCCAAACGCCTCCCAAATTCCCATTGCTTTTCCAAGGTCACTCTACACAGATCAGATCTAATTAATAAAGTAAACCGCTTCCCAGCCAGTGACTTCTGCTTTAACGCTAGGTTAAGAATTTGCTCCTTCAACACATAAGTGTGAAAATTAACATGAATTTTATGCGGCTTAGTCATCTGAGGATTCCGCCTAAAAGGGTCCCTATATACTCTCTGGCTATCCGTAGCCAATTCTTCAATTGACTGCTCTAAGCCTAGAGAATCTTGTAACAGTAAAGTGATAAATAGTTTCATATCAGATCCTTCTGACCCTTCTGGAAGATTTAGAATGCGGATATTCCCCCGCCTGGCATTGTTTTCCAACAATTCCATCCTTTCACTGTGTCTGGTCTTCCCTATGAGTTTCTCTATATCGACCTTAGCCTGGTCCAAGTGAGTCGAGAGTACTGTTACCGTCTCTTCTAGAACCCCAGTTCTTATAGTGAGCCCGTCGATCTTGTTGTCCAGTGATTCACAATAGTTTCTTATCTCTGCTTGGTTTGTGGAGGATTCAGTGAACCCCTTCCGTATCTCCATTGTGAGGGCAGAAAACATTCCTAATATGGAAGCTGCTGTTATGGACTGCCCCCCCCCCCCCACAAACCACTGTGTCACCATTTACGGCGAGGCCAACCAGTTGCTCACTGCCACTCTCCACACTACCCCATTCCCCTACGCAGGCATTGGCGTCTTCCCCTCGTACAGCTGTTGAGAGGTCTTCAGGAACCGTCACTGAAACAGAAGATAGGCCCAGCTCCGGAAAACCCTGATCGCCTGTTCCTGGGGGTGACGATAATTCCATCCCCACTTCATGGTCTACATCGGGACCCTTAAGGGGCTGTGGATACGCATCACCATCATGCAAAAAACTAGAGGTGACAAGCGCATCCGGCTCCACTTCTATCCCAGGCTCTGCCCCAGTGCATGTTAATGAGATCAATAAGGGAGTGGAAATTGCTGGGGAAGAGATGGAAGGGGCACCCAGAGAAGGAGCCATAGTGCGATCCTCCGATAAATGCAATGTTTGAGGAACTACTTTAAAGTAGGAGCAAAGCGATGGGGTAATTTTTGACCCAGTGGTAAAAGCAGCCTTAGGACCCTTAGCCTTGGTCTTGTTCTTAGTTTGTTTAGACTTCACTTCAGTGTGTAGAAAAGAAGATTTTTTTATCCAAGCCAACACCCCAGGGACCTCAGGAGCCTCTGCAAACTCAGCCTCCCCCTCGCTCTCTGAAAAGGCTAATATCTTCCTGCGCCCCCTCTTCTTGCGAGAGGTATTTATCAACACGTTTGCTGTGCTGCCAGCCGCTTCTGACCCAGATGTCACAACGATAGGGGTTAAAGAAGAAGTAGAAGTAGAAGTAATTGTCTTACCGCCATGAAGAGAGTCCAGCCCCTCCACTGTAGCAATAACTGATGTTGATGAGCAAGGTTGTAACTGTACCTTCCTACGCGGCGTTTTAACCGGAGCACCGCGTATATTTGCGGCAAAAGTCGACCCTCGGTACGGCTGCCCCAGGCTCAGCAGCTTCCTGCCCCTCCGCAGCTCCAGCGCGGCTAACCAGAGTTGTAGCCTCGGTTGAGACCGGAATTCTTGCAGCTCAATAAAAATAGAGGATTGCGGAGTTGAACAAATCGATGGAAACACGCCAGTGAGATCCAAGGCGTCGCTTTGCACGGCTCGTGAGCTCCGAGCAAAAACAACCGGGCAAACCTGGCGTCCACCAACACACTCAGCCGCAGCTGTAAGGTATGGGCATAGAGAGCGGACTGCGCGGAAAGGGACCTCCGGAGGAGAGACTCCACACTGCATACCCAGCGTCGCAGCGAGAAACAACAAATGAAATTCTGGGGTGAAAAAAGGTAAAACTTCTCAGTCTAGGGTCCTATTCCGAACCATCGTATATTCACACGACCTATACCCCCTCAAATCGCCTCATTCCATCAGAGCGGGGCAGTCCTATCAGGAGCTCGTCCTGGAGTACCGCGGCAGCTAGCTAGCTGCCGCCATGTTTCCCCCCCCTCAAGAATCGAAAGAAGCTTATAAAATAGCATGGAACTAATATCATTGTTTTTTCAAAAAAAGGTGCTCCATATTTACTACAAAGAGAAAATTAAAATGGCAGAAAACTCTTCTAAAGAACTATATGCCACAAAGAAAGAGATCACGTCTCTTGAGAGAACACTCACAACACCTACCAGCTCTGAAGAGTGATGCAATGAAATTGCAGATCTCTTTCTTCAAAAAGTATCTAATATATACAATTTTTTCCCTTAGGAATACTGTAACTTCCCTATTGAACCTAGAGAGGAATCCAATCAGCTGACTCTGCCACCTTTGAGCGAGTTCCTTGCTCCCTCTGCACCGGTGCTCATGGAAATGGCGCTAAAAATCAGATATGGCTCCCCTGCAGACCCAGCAGCACCCAACAGAATAAAAGAGGGCATCAAATTGATAATACCTCAAATACTGCAACTAATAGATGCATCCTTTTCAGTGCGGAGCGGTTCTAGGGCATAGAAATATGCAACTGTTACCTCTAAAGAAAAAGGTACTCCTTCAGTGCCTACAAGTGTGCGGCCTGAATGGGATAGCACTACAGTGGATGTGGTCCTTCCTGGAAGACAGTAGGTTCCAAATTGTTAAGTATGGGCGTAAATTCAGTTCGCGGAATTTGCGTATTTTTGGCAAATTCGTGTTCCGCAAATCACGCAAATTTGCCCAAAAATCCGAAATTCGCAAGCTGTTGGATTTTTTTGCTTGATCGCGCCTGAAAAATACAATATCGCGCGCGCGGCGTTGACTTACCGTGATTCTGAGTACGCCGAGTTGTTTTTCTCCCGGTTTGCGTGTGCTGCACCATTTTGGATTTTGCTGCGTGATCGTACAAGAGTTTTTCGACCGCGAGTACGTCATCGCAGCCCGCCATCTTGCAAAGCAAGACTTTGATAACGCGAGGACGTCATAAGGGCCGGCGATCATGCATTGCGGGAGTAAACAAATGTGAACACGTAGATGCGGCATGTAGCTGACATCTGGGGGGAGATTTGAACAGCTCGCTTTTCCGAACTTGCAAAAATTGCAATTCTGCACAAGAAATCCACTGCAGGCAGCATAAACCTTCTGAAAATGATTATTTTGATCAGAATAACTCCATTGATTGACATTTGGCTGCACGTTTTTGTGCAAGGAGTCCATTTTTGGGGGGTGGGAGGAAGGAAGTGCCCCAGAGTCTCCAACTTCCTGTTCCTGTCCAGCAGGCTCCTCCCAGTGCTTTGTCCATGTCCTGGTCATTTTCCATTTGGATCTGGAGCTGGAAGGATTACTTTTTGTGGCTGCTGCTGGATATTTGTATTTGAAGACTTTTTGGACTTTGGAGTTTGGATCACTTTTGGATTTGAGATTTTACAAGTTGGTGTCTTTTGTTTGGGGCATTGCAGTTGCTGCAACTACAATTTTAAAAGTTGTTCACAACTTTGAAAAAAATGTATTGTGTGTAGCCACAGTATCCAGTAGGCCCATGGTTAGTCATGGGTGCATGATACAACTGTTTCTGTGAGTTTGGTTGAACTTAAATCTCATTTATGCCATGGAATTTTAGGACACTGTTATATGTAGATTTTTTTAAATGTTGGGGTGACTGTAAAGCCACACTAGCCAGTAGGCCCATGGGTACTGAGTGGTGCATGGACCAAGTCTTTCTGTGGGGTGTCTTGAATTTAAACATCATTGAGGGCGTGGATGCTATTGGATTGTGGTGATTTTGGTGTGTTTTTCGGCTTTTTGGTGGGTTGTTGGGGCCTGACCATGTGAGTGGGGGCCATTTTGAGGCCTGGTACAGGCAGGCCCTGGCCATGTGGGTGTGGGTCTAGGGGCCATTTTGAAGCCAGGCAGTGTGCTCAGGCCTGCACCCAGTTTGCCTTGCTTTCATCCATTATGTCCAGGGGTACTGAGTGGTGCATGGGCCAAGTCTTTCTGGGGGGTGTCTTGAATTTAAACATCACTGAGGGCATGGTTGGCATTGGATTGGGGTGATTTCTGTGTTTTTTTTTTACTTTTTGAGGTGGTGTTGGGGCCTGGCCATGTGGGAGGGGGGCATTTTGAGGCCTGGTACAGGCAGGGCCTGGCCATGTGGTGGGGTTCAAGGTGCAAGGGGCCATTTTTGAAGCCAAGCAGTGTGCTCAGGCCTGCACCCAGTTTGCCTTGCTTTTATCCATTGTGCCCAAGGGTACTCAGTGGTGCATGGGCCATGTCTTTCTGTGGGGTGTCTCTTCTATTATTGTAAACATCCATTTTTGATTAGAATTGCAATTTTTATTTTTTGTCTGTTGTAAAAATAAATGCCTAGTTGCAAATATTAATTGAAGCAGGACATATGCAACATTTATTTAACTGATGTTCCTCTGGCTTCCTTTGCTTTTAGGTGCACAAGAGAACCACAAATGAGTCATCGTTCATCATCAGTGCCAGGAAGAAGTCCTGCTGCGGTGTGTGCAGCACAACGTCACGTGACGTCATGTGTAGCCACAGACAACTCTGCAACTCGTGCAACTGCGGCCTGCTGTTCTGACATCTGAAGAAGATGGGCCTAAAGAAAGGTTGCCAGTGCCACTGCCAGTAAGAAGGAGCAGAAGAAGCCCACTTAACAAGGAGACTGGTGTGCCTACAGACACTTTTTGGGGAGAAAAAAAACTACGCCTGCAGCAGCGGGGTCCGCCGGGGACCAAGCTGGGAGCAGCACCCCAGCTTCATTGGGCTCAGTGCCACCACACCAAGTTAGGTCCAAGGCCATGAGTGCTGCAGAGGCAGCAACTTTAATTGTTCAATCACCATCGACCAGTGATGCTGGCTCATCGCAAGAAAGTAGCATCCAATCAACGAAGGGTGTAACTCATCTGACGAGTGTTCAACAACCACAGCCGCAAAGACAACCACAGGTGCAACTAGTACAAGTGCAAGTACATGTGCAAGGAGAGGCGCAAGTAGAGGCGCAAAGAGAGGCGCAAGGAGAGGCGCATGGAGAGGCGCAAGGAGAGGCGCACAGAGAGGCGAAACTAGAAGCGCATGGAGCAGCACAACTGCCCACAATGCTTGTTCCTCCAGAAGTAGGGGCGCATCAGGAAATCGAGATTCAAGCAGAGGTATTGTAGCAGGGTTTCCGTTCTCCCACAGAACTGTGCATAGAGATCTAGAACCTCAGTGAGTTAGGATGATCCAAAAACTCATCTCAGTGTCAGAAATCCCCTTACCTAGCTAGCTACAGTGTCTCATGGATCATTATGGAATGATCCATGTCTTAGACAAACCAGAACATGATCTTTAGAATACCTCAGGAGTCGTGGAACACATGAACACTCTTTCGTTATATAATCATTTCAAACCAAAACTGGGAGTCAAAGAACACAAGTGCAAGTTTGAAATATTTATTATTCAATGCAAAGTTCTCAAACGCAGTATCTTGTATAATACCAAAATGCAGATTATAAAAATCAGAGTCAGCAGCATAGTCACTAATCCATAGTAAGCAAAAGGTGCTAGCATGTTATAATGCAATTTCTATAGAATTCTATATCACCTATATTTCGCGCACCCTATCTAGCATATTATTTTATATCTAAGAAGGTCTCATTCGGGCTTTAGCAGGGCGGCCCCATACCTCTCAATGTCAGTAGGAGCAGTTCACATCAACAGCTACCAGCTCTCTTCATGCGCAGCACCAAGTGTCTACGTTCATTCCGTGTAACTCTATCTTAAACCCGCGTAGAGCCCAAAATGTTGGCATCAACATTATTTGTGTTATGTCTAATGTGGTGCGAGGTTCAAGCCTCCCAGCAACCTTGTGTTAGGTTAATTTTAGAGTGTGCAGCTCTCAGTGTGCAGACAGTTGTACCAAGTGTACCAGGCAAAGCTGATAGCATAGAAATAACATATTATTCTCAAATAAACCACCTCACCGCTTCTAGGGTGAAGGCGACAACAACAAGTATGTGTCGTGTGCAAAACTGAAGCCAAAGGAAAAAAGGCTGTTTAAACATGTAATGCACTCATGCTAACTTAACGCAATATATGTAACGAAGTATCCATATGACACCCCCCCATTGGTCCGAGCACCGTCAAACATAAGGGAAAAGGCAATACTAAATCAGATACAAAAATTGAAAGCAAAGTTCAATAATCTTGAGCTAAAATAAGCTAAAAAATATGTATGAATGAGTATGTATGAATGCCTACAGTGGCCTCAAGTCTAAAAATAAAAACAAAACTTTCGAACCAAAAGTTATTCGCCAGGTCTCAAAAATATGAAAGTAGGACCAGGCCGCATCAATCCAAATGTCTGTAAGAGAAAAAACAAGGCACTTATCCGATATCCAAAGTCATGTGCCACAATGACGTTATCCTCAGCGACATCACGTGATTGAATTCTCCATCAGCTGAACACACTCCATCTCTCCAATTCAGCGAGGGGAAAGTCATATTTCACAACAAAGCACTCCTCCCAGGCATGTCATGAATGGAAAGTATATGCAAAGAAAGTTGCAACAGCCTCCAGTATGAAATCACTGCCATCATCCGAAAATAGTTCTGCAATCCAATTCAGCAATGGGAAAGAACATACGTGCTCCTCCAGCATCGGATCCTCCTGTAACGCCAGAGGACAACTCGGTGGGTTCACCAGATCGCTGTGTGTCAGAAAGGCATCCGCCGCTGCAGAGATCTCCCATTGGCCCAAAACTCCATTTATCGCTGCCAAGGCCATAACTCTTTTGCCAGAACAGATCAGCTCATGAGCCACCACGGGACACATTAGTTGATCAAAATCGACGTCAGGAGCAGTCCTCAAGCATAGGCACAAATCAATGGCCCAATCGAACTCGCAGCTCAGGCAGTGAAACACAGGTTGGACACACGTGAAGTCGGTGAACCGAAATGACAATCTATAGGCCGTGCTTAATGCTGCAAGCGGCAATGTTCCATAGTAATTGAGAATCCGATTACGGCACAGTGTCAGGAGGCGTTGAACGGCGTCTTGCGCAGGATGGGCATCCATGTTTTATGAAGAAAAACACCAACAGAATGCCTGCGGCTACAGCCAGCAACACAGGTAGTCCACCAAACAAACTCGAAAAAATAGTGTGGAAAAACGTGGGAATGATACCAAAAACTTTTTCAAACGTAGTCACGAGGCCACTGCTTACTAACTTGAAAAAATGTGCAAGCCCAGTCGTTGAAGAAGCATTAAAAATCTGGTGTACCAGCTCGCAGAAATGAAACGGCAAATCAGTATTTAAAAGCGCCTGCACCTCTGTGCGGGTGTTGGCTATGTGAAGGACATAAGTTTCCCGGGCCAAACTCAGGGTCACTTGTTTTTGAGACAAAAGGGCCCTTATTCTGCTTAAACCATTGAATTTTGCTTCCAAGGTTGGAATCCGTGGCCAGATGGAGACATCTAAAGACCCATGCGTGGGTGGGTATAGAACATTCTTGCAGCACACCACACGCTCTGATACAGTTACCACATAAGCCACACCAATTAATAAACCACAACATAATTCGTTGTTTAAAAGCAAATAACTACCATTAGCTAATAATGTGAATGTGGGAACCACTGCTGGAACTGGAGTGCCTTTTAAAACACATGCTAAATTTGGGCGGTCCTGATTACAAGAACCGTGTAACTGAATGTGTCTGCATATTAATGAATGGTCAGGTGACTGTGTGCATTCCTCACCATTAAGATTCACTTCTTTCCCATCCTTCAGACATCTGTATGTGTATGGTAATGACCATGCCTCATGTAGGAATGCATTGCCTAGTGGTTCATATCGTCCTATAGCAATATACCGCATACAGTTAGTAAATTTATATAAAGGAAATGGTAATGTAATTAAACCATGAATAAGCCACGTGGCAGTAGTGGTTTCAGCAACAGAAAAAGGCAAGGATTCTAGCTTCTCAATATGTAACATAGAAAATGATGCATCACGCATTGAAAGCATGCGCTGTTTTTCAGTAAGATTAAAAGGGGCGAAAAGGGATGAAACGTTCAATGAGGTCCAGGGAACTCGACCAGCCTTAATTGTCTGTAGAGTCCAGGCAAACTGCATTACAGAACGCAATTGATTTTGACCATGGTATAACGTGGACACTTCATCATGTACAATATCAACAACAGAAGAAACAATATTATCCAATGTGTAAATTCTGGAAGAAAGCATGTTAATACTGTTATCGACCACTGCAAGCACTTTTTCCAAATTTGCTTGATCAATAGCCCTCAGGCGTTTAGCTGCTTCAACCTGTGAAAATTTCCAAATTTCATTGTAAACAGCATAAATAAAGCGTTTAGACCTACCCCTAGTCGGGCCTTTTAGAAAATCATTTAGCTCTATATTCTCATTCAACTGGGACAGATGCAGTTTAACTGCAGCTAAAGTGGAATGTTGTAACCAGTTCTGACACAATTTGCCTACTGAATATGTTGTAACAGTGTGATCTGTTTCAAACCTGGGTTCTGGCCTGATGTGTGTAAAACCTTCAGACAAACCCAAAAAACGACGTTGGCAAGAATCAGAGCTTCTTTGCCACAAAAGCCACCCATCTGGATCAAAACTGGAAATATTAAAGGAGGAATTCTGCAAAAGTGCTTGTATCCCACTGATGGATAATGTAGTGAAATTACTCCAACCTGAATATTCTTCCAAATCAGGGATAGTAGGGGTATTTAATTTTTTAGATGTAGCCAATCCAAAACATGTTGTTTGGGAAATAGTAGAATTTAAAAACAACATGTGATTCGGGATGAGACATGCACGATGCAAAGCCTCAGTGCCTTGTACCTGCCAATCTTTGGTACCCCAAACCGATTTAAGGTCAATAGCATCCTTCCATAACTCATAGCCATCCACAGATAACCTTTCTAGAAAGGACTTTGAATACAGCAATTTTGTATCAGTTAGTCTAACTTTGGGCATGAATTTCTGGTTCACTTTAAAATAAAACGACTCAGGATTTGATTGATTAAAATCTGTAAAGTAAGAGAATTTTCCCAGAAATGTACTTGAGCTCCCCTGTAAAGGAGCAGGGCAATGTTCCCACTGAGTGTAATTCACAGGAACCCTCCTGGAACTTGTCTTGTGTAAGAAATGATTTCCATAATGTTGGTAACAAAACAAATCACCATAATTGACAGAATCTAAATATAAATCCTCATCATCAAAGGCCGCATAATATTTCAAATCAGAGAACAATGCTTCTACGGCCTGAAGATCCCAATCATCAGAACGAATATTTTGCTTAATCAAATCTCCCATGTTTACTCTAAGCACATTAGGAACATTAATAACTTCTGTGGGGCCATGTATCTGAAACCTAACCGCATCCCACACAATCCCGTCAAGGACAGGCCAAGCAGTAATCTCTACTGAATGTAAGTCTCTCTTTAGTCTGTGTGCTGAATGTGAGGAGGAAAGAGGGGCCAATGTTCCATTAAGGTACCGAATTCCTGTTCTTTCTTTCACATAATGGCCATCGATCAGGCGGAAAAAATAAAACACAAAACCAATTGACATAAAAAGATAAAATGAAAATAGTATCAGCCAAATGTATGTCCAAGGTGGAATTAAAAAATGTTTTTTAAACAACGTGGCATATTTTGCAATAGTCGATGGTTTCTTTGAAAGTTCCGAATCAGAGTCAAAAGAGAATCTGGACTGGTTAGCCAAACGAGCATGTAAATCGGACATAGATAAATCAGCAGGATCTGCATATGTCACTTCATCAATGTTAGTAACAGGAATAGTATTTAATAAAGGACTGGATATGGCAGGCATCTCGGAGAGGCGAAACTAGAAGCGCAAGGAGCAGCACAACTGCCCACAATGCTTGTTCCTCCAGAAGTAGGGGCGCATCAGGAAATCGAGATTCAAGCAGAGGTATCATCCAAGGAAGCCACTCCTCCTGATGATGATCCATAGTCATCCAGATCCCCAGCAAGAAAAAGGTCAAGGAGGGCTACTACAAGTTGTTCTTCAAGCCCCCTTACTTCTGATGATCTTGATGTTGATTGGAACCCACCAATGCAGTATGAGAGAGAGGCACGCCATGAGCCGACAAAGGTAGCTAAGCCTAAAAGGAAGGTTCCCGCAAGGCTTCCACTTATGGGTGATGGCGACGAACAAGAAGTGGTGTATTCTGCTGCTGATGAACAGTCTAACGGCGACCCAGTCATCACTGTCGTCACTTAAGGCCCAGCAGGCACGCAGCAGACAGACATTTTGACCCTATTCCAAATTGCTGCTGAGCGTGATGTGGGCAGCGTGGCACTGGTACCACCACCAATGCAGTTAACTACTACACCAACACGGCCTACAACTTCCATATTTTCTCATAAGAAGGGCCGACAGGGACCTCCATCCAGCTCGACCTCCATTACCTCAAGTAGTGGTGCTGTAAGTGCTCAACAGCCACGCCCATTCTCCACTTCATCTGTCATTGAAAGTAGCACCTCCACCACCAGCAGACATCTTCAGACCCCAGTTTGGGACTTCTTTAGTGTTAGCAAAAAGGCGAAAAAATATGGTCGTTTGTTCGATTTGTAAAACTGTAGTTAGTCAGGGTACGCTTGGTACTAACTATGGTACCGGAGGCCAGAGAGGTCATCTCCAAAAACACCACACTATCATTTGGGAGGTGCATATAAGAAAGATCCGGGAAGCCAAAAGTGCAACAAATCCAAATGTATCCATTCATATTGTATCTGCTCATGATGAGGGGCTGATCGTGCAGGGGGGAAGTGAAGAAGCGACAGACATTTTTTCTGGTACACCCAGTACCCCTGGCAGCAGCACTGCAGTGCTAACGCCCACACCCTCTACCCTAGCAACATGTATGAGGCACACTAAGAGTCTGGGAGAGACACCAATGCGAAAAAGTACATTAATGAGCCTAACTGGGTTGAAGAAGTCTGGATCATCATCATAACATATGAAAATGGTCCAGACCACCATTAAAGGCATGTTTTGGTCGGAGGTGCCATTTGAACGCAACCACCCAATGGCACGTCTGTATAACGCAAAGCTGGGTAATATGCTAGCACTGGACCTTCTTCCTTTTTCTTACGTGGAAGGGGTGGGTTTTCTAGAAATTGTGGCAACAGTCTGCCCTAAATGGAAGGTTCCTAGCTGGCCCTATTTTGCCAGAGTTGCGGTTCCAGCACTACATGAAGATGTCCTGGAGGTGATTGGGTCAGCTTTGCAGAAGAGGGCTGTTCACACTATCTAGCTGACAATAGACATGTGGACCAGTTGCCAAGCCGTGGATTACATGTGCATCACTGCACACTGGGTCTCTTTTGCAGGCGTTAGAGAAGAGATGTCTACAGGTGTTGGCCATGCCACAATTTTTCAAGCGAGTCGGAAACATGCAACAGAAGCCATGTTTGCCATGGAGAAATCTCATACTGCAATAAACATTTTGGATGAGTTTAAGAGTAAGGTCTCTAAATGGCTGGTGCCAAGAAGTCGCATGATTGGTTATGCTTCCAAAGATAATAGCAGTAATATAGTTAAGGCCATGCATGATGGTGGCTACTTCAGAGTGCTGTGTTTGGTGCACTGCTTTAACATTATTGTTCAAGATTTCTTGAAAAGCGAAAACACAGTCAGCAAGTTACTGCCCACTTGCTGAAGAATCTGCACACATTTCAGCCATTCTTTTAAGGCCCGGAAGAAGATGAGGATCATTCAACGTAGCCGTGGAGTGCCAGTCAAAGGACTCAACCTGACGTGGCAACACGTTGGAACTCAACCTTCTACATGCTTGAACGTCTGTTTGAGCAGTACTTGGTAATCAATGAGTATGCCACTAGCATTAACATATGGTCTGCTGCTAAGAAAGACATGAGGCTAGAGCCGGAGGAATGGGACCTAGTTAAAAGCCTGACAGACATGCTTCAAACTTTTGAGGTCTTCACCCGTGCAGTCAGCAGGAAGGACTGTAGATTGGGCAAAGCTATCCCATTGTTGTTCATGCTAGAGCAACAACTGAAGGTGATGTCTTTAACGTTCCGAGCTGATGTTCACAAACAAGACGCATATCAGTTGGCGGAGAGCTTATTAAGCTGCCTACTTGTCAATGAAAGGCTTAAAAAAATACATTCAGAAAAACATTACATTTGTGCCACTATTCTGGATCCACGGTACAAACAGGCACCGACCAGAAAAGTATTCATTCCTTTTGATGAAGAAGATGTTTCAAAGTACAAACATTGGTTAGCTGTGCCAGCCACTCGGTTAGAAAAAGAGTGGCAGGAAATTGAAGGAAACACCACAAGTACTACTGAAGCAGCAGGCCTTCAGGCGTCAAGGTCCACTTCTGTGGCTGAAGGCAGTCACTTTCCCTCACAGCCGTTACCGACGGCAGCAACAGTATCCTCGTCATAATCACCTGCACCAGGCCCAGCCATGATATTGTCGGAAGCGGTTTGGATAACTTGGCAAGGGTTTGCTCGCTCCAGTGTTGATGCAAAGGAAACACATGGTACGCAAAGTGGAGCACCACCCAGGGAGGCCCTTGAGTGGATGGTGCAGGCCTATCTGGATGACCCAACAGAGGTCTACATTGATTGTGACCCATTGGTGTATTGTTATGGGAAAAGGCCTCACTGGCCACTGCTCAGCAGGCTGGCTATAAATTATTTGTCTTGCCCACTCACAAGCGTGTCTTCGGAATGAGTTTTCAGTGCTTCTGGTGCCATTGTCACTTAAAAAAAGTCCCGCCTCTCGCCCAAAAATGTGGAGAGGTTAACAATGATCAAGATGAATCAGCACTTCATACCACCAGATTACAAATTACGTGAATCCACACAGGAAGAAGAGGACACCGACTTAGGTGACGGAAGCTCTTCTCTGTTAGCTGACCTAGTCCATGTTCAATTCACAATTCCATGACAACTAGGCTTGAAAAACTTACTTTTTGTTTTCTTCCGTCCTTTTTGACTTTTATTTCTGTGTAACTTTCTTTGATTTGCAACTTTTAGCACAACACAACTTTAATCACAACAAATCCATCAGCAGCACTGTCTTCTTATTTTCCATATTGAAGGTGCTACTGTTTGCATTCCTGAAGTTCACATCAGTCATGCTCCTCTATCCTCCTCCTCCAGACTCCCCCTATCCATTTCCCTCAAGGCAGATGGCCGGATTACGCAGAATCTAGAAACGCTTGCTTCAGTCTGTACACAAGTCCCCTCAAAAGAAGTGGGACTGGAATGACTCACTATGCTGACTCCACCTTCTGAAATTGACACGAGAGGCTGCCCTGTGGCCCTTCACTTAAGAATAAGATGATGACAAGTGCACCAGGTAATGAATGATGAGATGGCATGCAGTGGTGACCCTGGCTGTCAGGCTCTGATGAAAGCAATTGTTGTTTGTTTGTTGTCAGAACCACCTTACATTCAGAAAGCAACTTAAAACCTGGATATTCGACAAGTAATTCCCCACCCTTCCTCAAGCGCCTTGAGACCCTCTGTGTATGTAGCGCGCTATATAAATGACTTGACTTGACTTGACTTGTTGTGAATGAAGTGAATCCTATCTTTGTGTGCTGTTATTATTATTTAATCTTTTACACACTAGTTATGTTATGTACTGTTAAAAAGTTTATAAAGCGCTCAAATCACCCTGGGGCATCTCAGCGCTAGCTAGGCAGAATGTCACTAATGGAGAAGTACAGAAATACAAACAGAAATTACTAAAACAAAAAAAAATTCAGTTTTTCCTAAAAATAACTTGTGATTTTTTGTTTGGCGTGAGGGAGTTGGTTCCAGTATTTCGGGGCAAGAAATGAAAAGGCTCTGCCTCCCGTATGGACTAATCTGACCCGAGGGATCACTAAGAGGCCTTAAGAGCAGGATCTAAGGTTCCTGCAAGAAGAGTACTTTCGCAGTTTTTTCTGTAAATACAGCAGACCTCTTTCATTCATGCCAGTATATGTTAGGCAGCAGATCTTGAAAAAGGATCTTTTCTTTACGAACAGCCAGTAACGTTCCCTCAGTAGAGGAGATGAGAGTGAGCCTGCAGGTTGATTCAAAATCATTCTGGCTGCTGTATTTTGTACTACCTGAAGTTTAGTCAGTAGAGTCGCTCCAACTTCTGCTAACAGGGTGTTGCCATAGTCCAGACGACTAATTACTAGTGCCTGGACTAATGTTCTGCGATGTGAGATGGGAATATAGGGTAACATTTTCCTCAAAAGTCGGAGAGCATGATAACAGGAACTCGTCATAGTTGCAATATGATCTTTCATGTTCAGAGCCCAGTCCAGTTTTAATCCCAAGTTTTTTACTGTCAGTTTAGGAGAGGGGGCAGTACCCAACTGGGCCCGCCACCAGTCTTCTGCCCACACCTCCCTAGCTTTTCCTATGAGCATCACTTCTGTTTTTTCTGGATTCAACTGGAGATAGTTGGCAGTCATCCAGTTGGAGATGACCAGCATCCCGGAAGAAAACCATTCTTTGTCGAGTGCTGGGTCCGTACCGATGGTGAATATAAGCTGTGTATCATCTGCATAAGAGATGATCTCGATGATCTCGAACCCCAGTAACTCAAAAATCTTGGCAAGTGGTGACATGTATAAGTTAAAAAGAGTTGGACTTAAGAAGGAGCCTTGCGGCACGCCTCTATCTAGATGTCTTTTTTCCGAGATGTACAGGCCCAGCATCACTGTTTGCGTTCTCTCTGACATAAAGTGGTTAGGCCACTTGAGCGCTGTCCCCTTAATACCAGATGCTACAAATCTCTCCGCTAGCCTAATGTGTGAGATGGTATCAAAGGCTGCGGAGAGATCTAAGAGGATCAGGATTGCTGACCCACCCGCATCCACCGTCTGTCTGAGGGAATCGGTGACTGCCAGCATCGCAGTCTCCATTCTAAAACCCGTCCGAAACCCGGACTGAGATGGGTCCAGCAGAAGATTATCCTATAGGTAGGTACTTAGTTGGCGATTGATGTTCCTTTCCAGTATTTTGCTAAGCAGAGGCAGTAGGGAAATAGGTTGGTAGTTCTCCAGGATCCCTGGGTCAGCTGCAGGTTTTTTTAAGATAGGGCGAACCAGTGCCTCCTTCCAGGTGGCAGGAATAATACCAGTCTGGATTGAGGCATTAAATATATCTCTAGTGCTAGAAGAGCAACAAGTTGTTAGTAGTGCCATTACTTTTGGCAGACACAAATCTAAAGGTGACCCTGATTTGGCCATCATCAGGCCTAGTATTACCTCCTCGGTTGTTATCAAAGCAAAATTAGTGAGAGAGCAAGTAGCACTCTCATTTTGCTTATCCAGTGGGTCAGAGAAAGGTGAATAACATGGACCTAGTGGGAGAAAGTTCTCATAGATTTTAGAAATCTTAATATGGAAAAAAGATGACAAAGAATTACATAAATCCTGCGACTCCACCAGGTCCTGACTGCACACTTTTGGGGAGACAAAGTCTCGCACTATCTCAAACAAAGTTTTTGAGGAGTTGCTGGCATTTTCAATATGGGTGATAATAAACAGACGCCTAGCTTCCTTCAAGTTCAGATGGTATTTTGCTAGGGTTTGCCTATAGGTCGATCTATTCCCATCACTCCTGTTTAGGCGCCAGATTCTTTCCTGCCTCCTACATTTTGCCCTTTCCATTTTAAGTTGTAACGTGTACCAGGGGGTGGATGCTCTCCTTTGGATGGGGCTCACTTTCTTTTTTGGTATAGCCACATCCAAGGCAGTCTCCAAAGCGGTATTAAAAGCCTCAAGCTTTGAGGATTCATCCCTCGTATTAATGATCTGATCTGACGAGAAGGCTTCATTAAAAGTTTCTAGGGAGAGCTTGCTCCAATTCCTATTGTGATTTTGGGTCTGTTTAGCTGTGCAATTTGCAGTCATTTGGGCTGGTTGCTGCATTTTAATTGGAATCAGATAATGATCTGTCCAGAGTAGAGGGATGGGAGGGTCGCATTTTAGATGGTCAGCATTGGTAAAGACCAGATCTAGTAGATGGCCTGCTCTGTGTGTAGATCCCTCTACCCTTTGGGTAAGTCCAACCAATTCTAGGGAGGAAAGGAGTTTATTTACCTTAGGGTCTGTTAAATTTTCCCCGTGGAAATTAAAATCTCCAAGTAGAAGAAATTTCTTAGCCGCAAGGACATGTTGGGCAAGATGGTCCAGCAGAAGATATATGAATTTTGCTTTGGGCCCTGGAGGCCGATAAATTAAGGCCCCGTACCAACAGTCAGAGGCCGACAATGTGACTTTAAAAATTCTGAGTTCCATACAGTGATTACAAATAGTCAACACCCAATTTACTGCCAAAATACTTTTAAAAGCGATCACAATGCCTCCCCCCATTTGTATAACTCTATTCAAATCGATGAATTTAGAATTTTCGGGAATAGCTAAAGCAATCAGAGGATGGTTTGTGCATCCAAGCCAGGTTTCGGTAAAGAAACAGATGTCAGGGTTGTGCGAAGAGAGCATGTCCCATATTTCATATGGATGCTTTGCAAGAGATCTGACATTACACTTAATGTGTTTCAGGCTCTTACCCGAGGTAGTTGCTCTTGTTTCCCGAACTTCAGTGTCTACAACCCCAATATTCATTTGGAATTGGCATGCACTACAATGTATAGGTCCCTCTAAGTCTAAAGGGAGCTTTTGGGCGCAGGTTTCGATCAGGGCTTTATTTTCATGGGTCTGACTTTTGATTTCCATCAGCGTTTCTGCGGAGTAGCGTATTAGTTCTGAATGGCCAGCATCTGTCTGAAAAAGGGCAGCATTTCTGGCCCTTGTGCCCATTTGTGTGCGGACGGGCGCAGACGGGCTTGCCTGCTGTGCACATCCGCTGCCTTCCGCCATTTCATCCTCTTTTTTATTGCCTGCTATCCTCCGACACTAGAGCGTCGAACGCGCTATCCCCCCAAGATGGCCACCTGCTCCCGCTGTATAGCGAGTGTAGGACCACCGAGTATCCCCAGCACCTAACTCGGCTGGAAAGTCGGCAGTGTGAGCGCTAGGCGCGTATGCAGGTAAGGGTGAAGAAATAGCCACGATTAAAAATCAACAATTTAATGGCAATTCCTCCAGTACTCCCGGTTTCCACCTCAGGAGCAAACTATCTAGCTGTCAGCGCCCGCAGGTTCCAACTCCTCCAGTACTCGCCTGCTAGCCTCCGACACTAAATGTAACTCAAGTGTACTCTGTTAACTTGTTTAATACAAATTGTACTTCTACTGCAGGGGCCAGCTACTACGTTGCATTTTTCAATATGGAAAATATCCTTGGACTCAGTGTGTAGACAACATTGAGTTTGCCAATAACATACCATGATGATGATGAGTCTTGATGATTAAAGTTACATATTATTTTTATTCTTCACACAGTCACTCACTGGGATGGATGGATCATCATCATTGTCGGTTTTCGGAAGAAATGTTGCCCTTTTGTGAGTGGTGGCAAACAACAGGTAAACAAGTCAACAACAACCACAGAAGACCTACATGTCTGTCTAGTCGTGCTATGGGAGTGGTCGAGCCAGTGTAGTGTATGCCAGAGACCAGACAGCAGTTCATGTAAAATTGTGGCTATGTGGCTTGCTGCATAAAATTAGATATGCTTTGTCTGTCTGTGTCAAAGAGGTATGCTACATCATCAGGGTGGTTCACTCAGTGGTGCCTGCCTTGACCGTCTGCATGGCCCTGGCTTGCTGTGTGCAATTACTATCCTTGAAAAGGAGACTCAGAGTATGCACTTTAGAAATGATGCCTGTATGTAATACTGTCGCCTCTGAAAGTGTTATTTTTGCACTACACACCGTACCTTATATTTTTTCTCAGTGCTGTTTTAATATCCCTTCCTGTTTTTCCATCAACAATTGCAGGCCGGCTTTTACCTTGTGCCATGGGAACAACATCAATCCACAATTCCGCATCTGCCAGGCAGGCAGTGGACAGTGTGTCTGGTCGCCGAGATTGATCGACGGAGCGCCAGATGGAATGCAGGAGTACCGCGAATAAGAGGAATGGCTGGATGCATGCAACAACCCAAATTGAACAGGACAACAACAACATACAGTGAGTGTATCCTCTTCACTTCTCCTTATCTTTCAAATAACTTATTGTTGTGAACTTCTATGAGTGCGACTCTCTGCTTCAAATTCATCCCTACAGCTATTTCATAACTTTCTTTGCTATTTTTAAAAACTAATGTAATGTACTACTAACTCATTCTCTCTCTGAGTGAAATTGCGTAATTACAGCAGCCCTGTACTGTCTAATAGTTTAGTACTACTTAGTAAGTTGTAGTTAGTACTACTTTTCAGTAACCAAACCATCCATTTAGCAAACAACTTCATGCATGCACCTTCTTTATGTCCCTTAAAAGATTTATGGATATCTTCGTATCCAAAGATTTGTTTTTCTTCATTTGTTGTTTGTACATGCTGTAGTTTTTTTCCGCTCTCCACAAAACGTTCCCAAAAAACCCCATTCCCATCCAATTTTCAAACCCTAACCCTCTTCCCCCGGGCTGTGGGGTTTTCATTGAGATGTGACTAAATGACAGCGATCATTCCACACACTTGCTGGGGAGGATAAGGTGCAAGCAACCTCCTCAAATCGATTTTAAGGCAGCTAGATGAATCCTAGGATATTGTAATTCTGCTTAAAAAAACACCAATGAGTATTTTAAAATCAATTCTGAATTTCATGCCCACCATCAATTGGATCCAGCATCAACATCATATTCCTACATGTCAAGACTTGTTACGCTGCTGTGTCACTGTTCTTGTTGGAGCCATAATCATCCATGCACATTTTTTTCCCATACTTATCCTCAGCATAGCTTAGGCTACAAATATACAGTTCCTTCTAATACTCCTCTCAGGCCACTCAATGTCTCTTTGTTTTCCTTTGTTTTTCATATGCTCCTACTCCTAGTGTGGTACCACTCCTACTACCACCACAACAAAGGAATTTCTGTATTTGATGGATTTCATGGGGAACCTGAATCGCCATTTGCCATGCAGCCAGTGCTGTGCTTAGCTCTATTCTCAAACACGAATCACAGGTAAGATAAGCATTTTGGGAAGGTAGAATAATGGGTTAGGACTCAGAGGAGAGGAGAGACTGACAGTAGTACTAGTAAAGTACTAGTAGGCCAATTGAATTCACTAATTCTTTTAGTGGCACTTTTGTACATTTTTGGACGTTTTAGATAATTCATGCTTTTAAGTTTGAGGAAACCAAACGTGCATTAACCCCCGCCCACCACCCCAAAAAGTAATATGAACGTGTACACTATGTTGAAGTATGTAAAATAAATATTTATATATTTACCCTAACAAAAATAAACTAGTCCAATGACCTAAACCACCCCCCTCCCTAACCCCAACAAATGTCCATTTCAATGTCCCGCAAAAAGTCTTTCAGAATCCCCAACTCCCAATTCCCCCTCTCCCCCAACAGTCTTTAAAAAAGGGGCAAGGGACACAGTCACTTCCGGCGCTCTCCTTTGGACAGGTGGTCCCGCAGCTCTCTGTGGAGGTCCTGGAGCTGGTGCGTCTGCTTCTCCACCGTGCACTCCAGGTAGTCCACTCGGTGGCGTAGCCGGCGCAGGCACGCCATCCAGGCTCTGGGGGGGCAGCTGCTGGTTTTGTTGCAGTTGAGCGGCGGCGGGAGGCTCTCGTACCACAGCACCATACTGGAGGCTGTTGGACCCGGGGGCACTGGAGGAGGATGCAGCTGTTGCCGCCTCCTCCTGATTTGCACTGATTTGATTTGAATGGAGATTTGTAGTGCGCAACTTTGCCCGAAGGCGTCAAGGCGCAGATGATGGAAAATAGCCAAGTGCATATATAGGGAGTATAGGAGCCTAAGAGTAGGCTTCAGTGAAGAGCAAGGTTTTAAGGCCTTTTCGGAAAAGGACAAGAGATTCTTAGTTCCTGAGTTCCAAGGGGAGCTCGTTCCAAAGTCTAGGAGCGAAGGAGGAAAACACCTTACCTCCCCATCTCGCTTTAGCAACTTGAGGGGCGGTTAGCAAATTCTGGCTGGCAGAGCGCAAGGCCCTAACAGGGGCGTAGGTTGACACTAGGGACCTGATGCCCTCAGCACCAGCACCATGAAGAGCCCGGTGGGTGATGGTCAGGGTTTTAAATTTTATCCTGGCATACACAGGGAGCCAGTGAAGATTTTTCCTGATCAAGGTTCCTGAGGAGCGTCTGGGAGCATTGACGACAAACCTCGCTGCAGGGTACTGGACGACTTGCAGGTGATGGATGAGTTTGCTGCTTATGCCAAGATATAAGGCATTGCAGTAGTCCAGGTGTGAGGATAGGAGGGCAACAGAAACAAGTTTCCGGGCGTCGGGGGAGAGGTAATGGGTGAGCTTTCTTAACACCCTTAGGACCCCACAGCAGGTTGAGACCGTTCTGTTAACTTGCTTGTCGAAGGCAAGTGAGGTGTCAAATATGACTCCCCAGTTACGGGCGACGGGAAAAGGCTGGGGGCATGTTCCCAGTGTCTGTGGCAACCAGTCGGCTGACCAAACCTCCTTGTTTCCACCAACGACAAGGATCTCAGTCTTTTTCCCGTTTAACTTGAGGAAGTTCGAGCCATCCAGCCTGCCACAGCTTCCATGCAGTTTCTAAAGTTTAGGGCCATGGTCTCGATGGATTGCAACAGAGAGACCATGATCTGGGTGTCATCGGCGTACGAGAGCACATCCAGTCCAAAAATCCTGACAAGCCTAGCAAGTGGGGCCACATAAACGTTGAAGAGCGTAGGGCTCAAAGAGGAGCCCTGCGGGACCCCACACTGCAGAGGCTTGGCGGTGGGAAGGAAGTCACCCAATTTGACCCTTTGCTCCCGATGATTAAGGAAAGAAGTGAGGAGGCTCAGAGCTAGACCCTCCACCCCATCTCACTGAGACGGGAGGCCAAGATGGTAGGGGACAGGGAGTCAAATGCGGCTGTAACGTCGAGCAGGATCAGAAGAGTGGTTTGACCTCTGTCGACCTTAGCGCGGATGTTATTGACCACCACTGTGAGGGCTGACTCAGTACTGTGCGCCTTTCGAAAGCCATGCTGAGAAGGGTCGAGCAGGCAGGTCTTATCAAGAAAGGCACTAAGATGGAAATTCAGATGAGTCTCCAGCATCTTGGCTGGAGCAGGAAGAAGGGAAATGGGACGAAAGTTCTTCAGGGTCGCAGGATCCAGGGAGGCCTTTTTCAGAAGGGACTTAATGATGGCAGTCTTCCAGGATGCAGGAAGTGTTCCGCTGGAGATAGCCCTATTCATAACTTCCAACAGGAGGAAGTAAGGTTTCCCTGCAGTTTTTTAGGATTTTAAGCGGACAGGGGTCGAGGGGAGATCCTGACTTGATTGAGTCCAGGAGCTTCTTGAGGACCTCAGCCGTAAGAAGGGGAAAACTGGGGTAGGTTTCATTGGGGGCTGGGTTATGCTCTAGACTGGGAAGAGGAACATAGGTGAGATTCTGAGTCTGGAGTGCTGTGTAAATGTCCAATATTTTAGTTTAGTTTAGTTTGCGAGGGAACTATGGGGGTCAGGATGTTGGACGAGAGATAAGGTGTCTACAACTTTGAAAAGGTCTCCAGGGGAAGTGAAGAAAGAGGTTAGATTGGAAAAGTAAGTTTGCTTTTCGGCCAACACCGCTGCTTTATAACTCTTAAGGAGATTTTTAAGCTTGGTCCGTCCGTCAGCGTCGGGCTGGGCTCTCCAGAGACTTTCTTGCCTCCTACACTCCTGTCTCTGCAATCTAATGGAATCTGAGTACCAGGGCGCTGACGGGCGTTTCCTGGCACAGTAGTGGGACTTAAGCGGGGCGAGAGTGTCCACAGTCCTCGAGATGGTGCTTGCGAGCTTGCGGGTAGTGATATCAATGTCCTGAGAAGGGGGAGGCTTGAAATTGGTGATGAGAGGGCCAAGGGATTAGTTAGACATGCCCCTGTAGCTCCTCTTCAGGACCCAACAGTTCGTATCCGTGGGAGGGGTAGAAAGAAAGCCTGACGCAAATTCCAGGGGGACTGCTTTATGATCCGACCAGGAGAGGGGCAAAGGGGAGCCAATCTCTAGCCAGGGGTCATTCGTAAACACCCCATCTAAGATGTGGCCGGTGAAATGGGTAGGAAATAGCACTTTTTGGGAAAGGCTGAGAGAGGCCAGTGAGTCCACGAGGGACAACGTATCAGCCGAGTTGAAATTTTCTAAGTGAAAATTGAAGTCTCCAAGAATAGTCAGGGAGGCCTATTAATAAACGGTTCGATTACTTCGAGTAAATCGGCGGCGAACGAAGACCTAGAGCCCGGAGGTCTGTAGATAAGGATACCTGCAAGTTTTCCTTGGGGGAGGTGCTGAAGGAGAAGAAAAGGGCCTGAAAGGATTTCTGGGAAGATGGAAGGGGCTCCATGCGACAGGTGAAGGAATTTTTATATATAATGCCTATTCCACCCCCTCCACAACCCTCTCTGTCCTGTCTCACCATGGAATAACCATCAGGGAGGACATTAATCAGGTCAGGGCCTGCTGAGTCTGAGCCGAATGTTTCGGTGACAAAGACCCAGGAAGGTTTTCTTTCAGGTACAATGTCTCTGAAAGCAAAGTTGTTTTTGGCCAGGGAACGGGCATTAATGAGAAATCCTACTTCTTTCAAGGGAAGGGGGAAGTCCTGTGCCCCAGATATCCTGGAGGGATTTCAAGCATATGCAGGGTTTAGCGGACTAGGTTCGTTCGGACAGCTGCAATTTAACCCATGGCGCAGTTGCTCAGGAAATAATTTGTGATGGCAAACTTGCCGGGAAGGTCTGAGAGATTTGAGGGTGCTAAGTGAGTACCTAAGGTTTTCAGGAGGAGGGATGAGAGGCTGAGCAGCACCCCTGGCCCCTGACGCCTCCTTAGCACTGACGGGCGCAGACTGGCAGGACTCTGGCACGACTCCGGCACAGGTCCGGCACAATCTATTTTTATGTTCCTATCTCGACTGCCCGAGTGTCTTCCTCCCAACCCAAGATGGCCGCTCAAAATCAATCCCCTCGACCGGCCGCCTCAGTACCTTAATCGTCTGAGGGCTGGCCACAAAATGCAGGGGATGTGGGAGTGCAGGCTCAAATCCTGTGCAATTTAAAATACTAAGTAAGTTTTCTTTTTAAAATCGTGGCAAAACAGTCGTTAAATCATTTTTAAAAAATTGTGGCACAGCAGGGAAGGGTACACAGAAAAAGACAGTGTGAGAGGAAGAGCAACCTCCCGGCTTCCGCCTAAGGAGGGGAGAAAAGCAAAATAACAAGGACTCAGCCCCGCCGGAAATGCCCCTTTTATGCTCCTATCTCGACTGCCCGAGTGTCTTCCTCCCAACCCAAGATGGCCGCTCAAAATCAATCCCCTCGACCGTCCGCCTCAGTACCTTAATCGTCTGAGGGCTGGCCGAAAATGCAGGGGATGCGGGAGCCTGTTCCCCAGCCAGCGATATTCTGCACAAACGGCCTCCAGCTTCCGGGCCCTGGCCCGGACAGCCATCTTCCTACTGGTGAGCTTTTCAGGAGCATCGATATGAAGAAAGAAAGAAAAATACTGTAACCAATACTCTTTAACAATAACACAAAATAATTCAAGAGAAAGTTGTCTCACAGTAACACTAGCAACTTGCAAGCACAGTATAACATTTTGGCATGTATCTTTCTGCCGTCTTTGTAGGCCTGTAACATTAGTGGGAGTTTCAGGAATTCTACTAGCAGCACTATGGACTCACTACATAGTCAGAGAGTCAGAGAGTACACCAGTCTTTCTCTTTTTTTCTCCAGTTTTGCGAAAGAAATTACTTGTACATGAACTTGCTCAGTCAGCCTGCACCCAAGAAAAACAGACACAAGCCATGATGACGAGGACTCGCATTACTTTAAGCAGTACCTGCAGTTGGGGATAGGGAAGCTCTTACTTTTCTATAGGGGTGGCGCTGGCAAGACTCGGTTACATCACGGGCTACTGCTCAATGTAATTTATATTTCGCACTGCCCCCCCCCCGGGCCTTCAGTACTAAAAAAGGAAAATGAAGATAATTAATTTCTGATCATATATCCAGCCGATCACATGATCTTTGCTTATATGATTGATGACTTTAGGTGCTTTGTTGTGATAGATTGAGTGAACAACAGCTATAGTCCACCCATGATCGACACAGCTGAAAGAAAAGTATTAAGTATTACGTGTCCGCCCTGATTCCATCGGAAGCGGTCGCTCCCCACGACCCCTGGTCCCTCCTGGATATCGTTACACTGCTGCTTGCTCTACTGCATTGATTTTGATCTGGTGCCTGCGCTGCTCGCATTGCCTCTGTAGTTGCATCTGCCATTGTACTCAGCTTGATTTTAATTGTGTGCTGCTCGCCTTGTTCTGAGTCATTCAAATCGCATTGCCTGTGTAATAACTTGTATCATTGTGGTAATAGCCCGCTTTACCTTCAGAGTGTGTAGCCTGATTGTGCCAGTGCCCCTGCCAACAGCGTAACCCTGTGTGTGCCCCAACCTGTTGTAGTTTCGCTTTCGCAGCCATTTTGTTGTTGTTGTGCCTCGGAGCCCGTCCCCTCCACCACGCTCCCACCTCCCAGCTGCTCCTCCCTCCCACTGATTGCCAAGCCTCGCTCCGTCCCATGTAGCGCTGTGTCCGCCCTGATTCCATCGGAAGCGGTCGCTCCCCATGACCCCTGGTCCCTCCTGGGTATCGTTACACTGCTGCTTGCTCTACTGCATTGATTTCGATCTGGTGCCTGCGCTGCTCGCATTGCCTCTGTAGTTGCATCTGCCATTGTACTCAGCTTGATTTTAATCGTGTGCTGCTCGCCTTGTTCTGAGTCATTCAAATCGCATTGCCTGTGTAATAACTTGTATCATTGTGGTAATAGCCTGCTTTACCTTCAGAGTGTGTAGCCTAATTGTGCCAGTGCCCCTGCCCACAGCATAACCTTGTGTGTGCCCCAACCTGTTGTAGTTTCACTTTTGCAGCCATTTTGTTGTTGTTGTGCCTCGGAGCCCGTCCCCTCCACCACGCTCCCGCCTCCCAGCTGCTCCTCCCTCGCCCCTCCCCTTCCTCTATCCACATATGACAGATGTCTATGCGTGCAGCGTTCACGCGCAGCGGTCGCGCTGAAGGTGCGCCAAAGGTAAGCCCTTCTACGCCTGTCCGTGCCTGGACCGCGCCCAGTGCCAGACCCCCTGGTCCACGCAAATCCCATTCCACCCGCATAATATACGACACCGCAACGCTCTCAGCACTCAACCCCGGCCCACTCCCAAACTGCTACTAAGCCGCTCCTGGACACACCCATGGACCCTTCACCTGCCACTCCTGCAAGTTCGACTGCATCAGGACCCACACCAAATCCACAAACCCCAAACAGAGCTCGGACACTAACCACCTAAAGTGCTTACTGCTCAACACCCGCTCAGTCCACAGACACTGCATCGAACTCTGGAACCTACTCAACACTACATCGCCGGATGTCGCCTTCCTTACAGAAACATGGATGAACGCCTCATCGGCCCCTGACATCGCCATAGCCATCCCGGACACCTACAAGTTCATCCGAAAGGACCGCATCAACCAAACAGGAGGAGGCATCGCCATCGTCCATAAGAACACCATCCGTATCACGACCAGCTCTGACGTTAACCTCGCTACCGCCGAACACCTTCACTTCCAGATTCACACCGACCCCAAAACCACACTCAGAGGCACCCTTATCTACAGACCCCCAGGACCCCGCTCACAATTCAGTGGAGACATGGCTGACTTCATCAGCCCACATGCCCTCCCATCCGAGAACTACATTCTACTGGGAGACCTCAAGTTCCACCTGGACAAGAAAAACGACAACAACACCACCACCCTTCTGGACAACCTGACCAATCTCGGACTCAAACAACTCATTGACACCCCCACCCACTCTGCCGGACACACGCTTGACAATATCTTCACCTCCAGCAAGCACATCTCCTTCGATCACACCACAGCTCTCCATTAGACGGACCACAGCTGCGTTCACTTCCATTACAAAAAATCCACGCCCCACAACCAATTCCCTGAAGAAACTGGAACAAAATCACCACCGACCAGCTCCTCTCGTCGCTTCAACAAAACCCCCCTGCCAATTCATCGGACCCTAACCAAGCAACCACCAACCTCACACAATGGATCACCCACAGCGCAGACGAACTAGCACCCTTGAAAAACCATCTAATCAAGCAAGGTAACAAAAAAGCCCCCTAGTTCAATGAGGACCTTAACAAATCCAAGAAGTTCTGTCGGACTCTCGAGAAAACCTGGAGAAAAAACCCTACCACTGACAACCTGGCCTCCTTCAAGAACGCCACCCGCAAACACCACTAACTCATCCTATCCACCAAGAAATCAGCATTTAAGGTTCGACTTGACAACAATGCCCAAAACAGCAAGGAATTATTCAACATTGTCAAAGAATTCACTAACCCCTCCACAGGCACTAACGACATCACTCCCTCCCAAGACCTCTGCGACTCTCTATCATCATTCTTTCACAACAAAATCGCCAAAATACATAACAGCTTTCAAAACCAGTCCAAAGACCATCCCACCCCACCCACCTCCGACTGAAAACCCTCCTCTAACAACCTTTGCGCCTGGAACCCAATCACCACTGAAGACACCATCTGCCTGATGAATTCCATCCACTCAGGATCGCCAACCGACCCTTGTCCACACCACATCTTCAACAAAGCAGACTCCATCATCACACCCCATCTCCGAGACGTCATCAGCTGCTCCCTCAACTCCGCCACCTTCAAGGAAAACTGGAAACATGTCAAACTCAGCGCCCTTCTGAAGAAACCCACGGCTGACCCAACCGAACTTAAGAACTACCGCCCTATCTCGCTCCTCCCATTCCCCACCAAAGTCATCGAGAAAGCCGTCAACAGTCAGCTCGCTGCCTTCCTCGAATCCAACAAATCCCTCGACTCCTCTCAATCAGGCTTCCGAGCCAAACACAGCACTGAAACCGCCCTCATCGCAGCAACAGATGACATCCGAACACTACTGGACAACGGAGAAACAGTTGCTCTCATCTTACTTGACCTCTCAGCAGCCTTCGACACAGTCTGTCAAAGCACCCTCATACAACGCCTCAGCAACATCGGAGTACAAGGAAAGGCATTGGACTGGATCATATCGTTCCTCACCGGAAGAACCCAGAGAGTCCTCCTCCCCCCTTTCAAATCAGAGGCCACCGAAGTCATCTGCGGCGTACCACAAGGATCATCACTCAGCCTCACCCTCTTCAACGTATACATGAGTCCTCTCGCATCCATCGCGCGCCAACACAACCTCAACATCATCTCCTACGCAGACGACACCCAGCTGATCCTCTCCCTCACCAAAGACCCAAACACCGCCAAAACCAACTTACACAAAGGAATGAAAGAAGTAGCCGAGTGGATGAAGAACAGCCGTTTAAAACTAAACTCGGACAAAACAGAAGTCCTCATCTTAGGATCATCCCCCTCTGCCTGGGACGACTCATGGTAGCCACCGGCCCTCGGAACCGCACCCACACCTATGGACCACGCACGTAACCTCGGCTTCATCCTGGACTCCTCCCTCTCGATGACCAGACAAGTCAACGCAGTCTCATCATCTTGCTTCAACATCCTACAAATGCTCAAAAAAATCTTCTGTTGGATCCCCACCGGAACAAGAAAGACAGTCACCCACGCACTGGTCACAAGCCGATTGGATTAAGGCAACACCCTTTACGCCGGAACCACAGCCAAACTACAGAAAAAAACTCCAACGCATCCAAAACGCCTCAGCCAGACTCATTTTGGACATCCCTTGGCAAGCTCACATTTCCGACCACCTGAAAGACCTCCATTGGCTCCCTGTCAACAAGAGAATAATGTTCCGTCTCCTCACCCACGCACACAACGCCCTCTACGACCTAGGACCCGAATGCCTCAACACGCGTCTATTCTTCCACACCCCCTCCCACCAACTACGATCGTCCAATCAAGCCCTCGCCGCAATTCCGCGCATCCACAGATCCACCATGGGGGGAAGATCCTTCTCCTACTTAGCGGCTAAAACCTTGAATTCTCTCCCCACCTACCTCCGCCTCACTCAGAACCACCTCTCTTTCAGAAAGCAACTAAAAACCTGGATATTCGATAAGTAAATCACCTCCCTCCCTCAAGCGCCTTGAGACCCTATGGGTGAGTAGTGCGCTATACAAATTTTGGAACTTGAACTTGAACATAGGGAGTGAGTGTGGTACCCATAATTGCCAGACAAAGGGACTCTCCTTGATATAATGTCATCTATACAATACATACACAATATATGCTGTGCTTGCAAAGTAAACTACTGTACTGGTAGTCAAGGGAGAATTTCTGAACAATCACAACTTCTAGTATTTGGATTTCCTCTGCTTTGCTACTCTGGCACAGACATGCTGTTCAAACAAAGTAACACTCTTCATCCACTGAGCGTCGGCTCTACATACACCTCTGCTATCTATGAGGAAGAAGATACCATCCATGCTTCCAAATTAAACGTCTATCATTCTTCTAAATGTCTCAACTGTACCAACTTTACTTTTTCTCTACAACCAACTAACACCCTTTTCATTTTATTTGGTAAACCACCGTCTTGACTTGTATTTCACTTTCACCCAAATGATATATTGCAATGCACACCACACATGCATTTTCTGATTCACCCACACAGGCAGTCATCTTTTCTTTCTCCTCCAACCATCCTTGCTTCAAGCAGCCATGCATCTGATTCCTTCCTATCAGCCACCTCTACATGCATTCAAAAACACGTAATATTCTTTACAGTCATAAATGTAATGACTTGCTCGCCCCTTCCTTACACCCTTCTTTCCGTTGTAGTTCATCACATCCTTCAAGTTCATCTGATCTGACCTGGCTTCAGGATAAAAGTTTCGCAGCTGAGTTGAAGTTAAATAGAGGGAGCCATTGCTTAATTGAGAACTACCATCGCTAAAGTTATGGCTAAGTCAAGGGTGACTGTCTTCTCCGTGATTGGCAAAAATGTAGTTCTAAATTAGTGTACTGTGTACTGTACAGTACATGATACACCCCTTTGCGAGCCTACTCTAAAATGTTAATAAGTAAGGAGTATATTAACTTACCACCGTCCGCCGCTGCTGAGCCATCCCCCACAGCAGCTCCTTCTAGTGGCACTTGTGGCGCCGCCGCATCCGCCCCTTGAGTGGACCACTCCGCGCTACTGGCCCCGGCACTGGTGGTGGGAAGTGCCGCATCCAATGTTGTGATGACGGCAAGAAAAAACTTGTCATATTGTTAGATGCCATAAACCACCGCCTATTTTGTCTCGTATTGGAAGAGGAAATGTTAATACTTAAACAATTTTTAATTATTGGGAATGAAAAAAAAGTCACCGTTTTGGGGAGGGTGTTAACTTATATACTTTTTTTTTTTTTTTTTTAATCCTCATATTGTGAAAGCTCTATGTATTCGGAGTTTCAGGTTCCTGCCTCTTGTTTTGTTACCAACACTGCCCCTTGGTCTCTCGGGGTTGGGGAGTTTGTCATTTATACAATGTTTTTAGAGTAGTACCCTTAAACCTTTACATAGTACCAAATCTGGTTTGGATGTGTGGGAGTGAGCTAGCCATCTAGGCTACTCGACAAGTATCATACTTGTCAACCAGATATTGTTTCGCATTAATCATGGGACTGTAAGTACTGACCCTGTATTAGTGATTAGGTGGTTTTCAAAAAATTCCCAGTATTTAAATCTCTTTCTGGTGTTTCCCTTCCTGTCTAGTTTGTTGATCCTTAAGACGGAATTCATCCAGTCTCTATGTGTAGGTGGAGATGGCCCAACCCAGTTTATACAAATCTCCCTCCTAGCAAGAACAATTAAAACAAAGAGAAGATTTTCCTGACATTTCGTTAGACCCCCTCTACCAATTGTATCTTCAATCCCAAAAAGAGTAAGGGTTGTACTTACAGTTAGCTGTTTCTGTATGATTATGCTCATGGTCTTACCCACTTCTTTCCAATATTCTTCCAATAGGGGGCAGTTTCTGAACATGTGCACATCGTCTGCGTTTTCTTCCCCACATTTCGGGCACTTTTTTACACCTGCATTTTTAAATTTGGACAACTTTTTCGGAGTCTAGTATGCGCGATGTATAGTGTATAGATGTTTTCTTTTTAGAGCTGCAGACTTTAGAGTTGACCAGCATTTTTCCACAGATTTTTCCCAGATTATATCAAGGTCATCCAAATGTATGTTTCTCCCCCAGATTTGGTTTTCCATCCTCGTGTCTCCCTCTCCTGCAGCTATAAAAGCCCAGTACCACTTTGCCATCTCCTTGGTTATTGCTAGGATCTTTACCATTTCTTTTTCTAGCTTTTCATTCTCTTGATTATTAATAGGAATAGTTTTTGCCCAGCTTGAGATTTGATAATATTTAAATTTGGATACTGATCCATTGGTGATAGTTTGGAGTTTTTCCCATGTGATCAAAGTTGAGCCTTTTAATATTTGACCCCAGTAGTTGATATTGGCTTGTTTCAAGGGAATTGCCATTGAGTCTTGTAGGCATTCTGGGGTTCCCGGTGAGTCCCATATTGGGGCCATTACACTGTAGTATTGAATTTTCAAATTTGCTCTAATTTGTACCCACAATTTTGCTGCCTCCCTTAAGGTCTTCAATTTAACTTTTTTAAAGTACTTTGGATGACCAAATTTAGATAGAAAATGATCTTCTGTTTTTGTCATTGCTTGTAGGTGTTTAGGATATTGTTGATGACTTTTTAGTAGGATCCGTATGTTTTTAAACTGAAACGCCTTGCAATACTCCACCAGATCTGGGCTTGATAATCCTCCATCTTGTTTTCCCCTCCTGATTTTCTTCCAAGAGATCCTGGTTCCTTTTGAAGCCCATATAAAGCTGATAATATCTCCCTGTCGTTTTTTTAAGAGGGGCTTTCCAAATTCTAGAGGAATGGTATTAAAAAGGAATGTATACTTGGGCAGAATTGATATTTTAATGATATTCGACCTACCTATGAGACTTAGTGGTAGACTAGACCATACTTTGAGTAGCTTTTTTACCTCTCCTGTTACTGTGTTCAAATTACGTTGCAGTATCTTATCCAGCTCTTGGTTCACTAGGATCCCTAAGTATTTTATTTCCTTCTTGATGTTTGGACTTTTGAATTGAGTGTTCCAGGTCATGATCTCGGTCTTTGAATGGTTTACCAGATATCCTGAAACTTTTCCAAACCCGCTTATAGTCTCTTCTATAGCTGTTTTTGAGTTGATATAGTTATCCGTAAAAATCATCAGGTCGTCTTCATATAATGAGATCTTCTTTTCCCACATCTGATGTCTAAAGGGGGTAATCTCTTTTGTATTTTTTAGTTTAGTCGCCAGCGGTTCAATATATAGATTGGAAAGCAGGGGCGAAAGAGGACACCCCTGCCTTGTTCCTCTTCCTATGTTCACATCCTCAGTAAGACTGCCGTTAACTAAGATTTTTGACCTTGGTGTTTTATAAATCTGTTTTACGACATGCATGAATGATCGACCTATGTTGTTTTTGGTCATGACTTTTTCTAGGAAGGACCAGTTAACTCTGTTGAAAGCCTTAGCGGCGTCGACAGTGAGTATGGTGAGGGGGACTTTTTTTTGCGTAGCTATGTTAATGGAACTCAGAAGGTCATGTGTAACTTCATGCAGTTGTCTCCCCTTCATAAATCCCTTTTGGTCAGGATTTATAAGTTGGTTCATTACTTTTCCCAATCGAACTGCCATGATTTTTGTAAATATTTTATAGTCTGCGTTAAGCAGCGATATAGGACGATATGATTCACATCTAGTAGGGTCCTTACCGGGTTTTAGGATAATTGTAATTATTGCGTCGTTCCAGGAGTCTGGTATATTGTTTTGTTGTTTAAAGATCAGATTTATCGGCTCCGTAATATGTGGTAGCAGGGTATCCCTTAATGCAATATATATCTCATTAGGTTCGGGCATCCGGCCCTGCTGCCTTCCCCTTTTTTAAGCTTCTGATAATCACATCTACTTCACTTGTTGAGATATATTTATTTAGTTCTTCCTTTTCTTCTTCCGTAAGGGCTAAGGATGGAATGCCTTCTAAGTATGAGTCTATCTGACTTTCTTGCGGGTTTGTGTCTTCCGTGTATAGCTCAGCAAAAAATTTCGTAAACTCTCGTCTGATTATATTTTCTTCAGTGCTTTGGTTTGTTTGACCTTCTTGATGAATTCTCTTTATTCCTGGTTTTATCTGTTTTTAATTTCCAAGAGAGCCACTTACCACATAATTCCCCATATTCATGATTTGCTAGTTTACTTGATTCCCACTTTGTGCGCACTCTGTCTTCAAGGATGTCTCCCAAGCTTAGCTACCTACACAGACTGACTCATTATAAAAATAGTAAATAGTAGTAGCACAGAGAGTGATGGTGGAGGCAGGATAAGAATGTAGAAACAGTCTACAAGAAGATCAAGGACTATTTTGTAAAAAATAGAATTTGGAAACAGTTTGGAATGAATAGGAGCTGTAAATGTTAGGGAAGTATAATTATTAATATTAACAACAGAACAACTTACTGGGGCCAGCAGAAGAACTTGCAGAGGACCGATCCTGTCCACCTTGTTCTGCCGGAGTCTCCTGTGTGGTCATCTTGCCCCTGGGATGTGCTGATGATCATGAAATAAACACAAACATGGATGATTGTTTTTTTGTAATATTTGATTTCGTTGACCAAAATCTAAAAATATCTCGGGAATTTTTTTTTACCAACAATTGCACTACATGTATTGATTGACCTATCTGATCTGGTCAACTATTGCTGGATTCGCAGACCGTCTACTTGGAAAGTTATGTAAATCACTAACTAAACCAACAACAAAAAGGTTCTACTACGCCTGCCAGCACACAGCAGCACGCGACGTGACAGACACAGTCCGTCATCATGAATGCAGACCACAAAAAAAGTCCTACTACTAAATAACAAGTCATAATATACTCAACCTATCAATCCACCACTATCTCTTCTTAGTGGTAGCAGGACTACAAAGGAAGGACTAGACTAGAGTCTCTAGTCTCCAGCATTACGCAGTTCTGCTCAAACTAGCACAAAGTTGCAAACAAGTAAGCATTGGAGCAACGCCACTGAGCAGGCAAGCACCTGCAATCACAGAAGCTATTGAAACATTAATTTACCTGCAATGCATTCGAATCAACAGCATTATTGCTCTTCGGGAAAAACATATATTAGCAATACAAAAGAGAGCAGAAGAAAACAAAGTAGTTATTAAACAGCTACTCACCAAGGCCAGGGATCTCCACGCCTAGCAAGTGGAGCAGGTCCTGCTCCCGATCAAGGAGGTCAGCCCACCAGAGCGTCACCTGATGGTAGGTGCACCGGACTCCCGACTCCCGCGCATAAGATCTCCCAGGCTACTAATTGCTTCCCCCTTAATCGCCCGCAAGGGAGCCGGGTACGGGGTGTGGGACCCTTCCCCTTGTTCTTCCCGGCTCCCTTTGCCATGGTCCGGGACAGGAATGGAAATAATAGAAAGAGAATAAAGAAAAAGTGAAGGAAAGAAAAGAGTTAAAATAGTAGTTTTAAAGTAACCAAAAGTAGAAAAAAAACACAAAATATAGATGTAGAAAAAGAGAGCGATAGATAACGGGTAAAAAAGATTAAAAAAAAGTGAAAAGAAAGAAAGGATTGCAGAGATTAGGGGAGGATTGAAAAAGCATGCCCAGAACTATAGCAATGAATGAAAAACAAGATGGCTGCACCCATTGGGGTCCGCGTGGGTAAGTTTGCGCGATATTCCCCTGCGAGCACGCAAACAGGCACGCGGCCACGTAATCGCGCCCGACGCACAATGCCCGGATATGGAAATACGCAATGTAAACAAGATGGCCATGCCCATGTACGACCGCATGGGTAACTTCGCGGTCGGCGTGCTGAAAGCGGCCCGTGAACACGTAAAGCGCCCGCGAACACTAAAAAAAACCCTGCAAATCCGCACAAATTTGCGGATTATATGGAACGCGAATTCGCAAATTTCGCCCATACTTACAAATTGTACAACAACCCCATCAATCACAAATCCTGCCACTCCCTTAAGGGGTCCCACAGGGATCTATTCGAAGTCCCACCCTCTTTAATCTGTATATTGGACAACTGGCTAGGATTACGGACAACTATAAGATCTCTATGGTGTCATATGCCGATGACACACAGCTTGTGGCACAAGACTCTGGTGAGTCAGCATCACAGTTTTCTACATGTCTCAGTCATCTGGCCTCATGGATGTCGGAACCCTGCCTCGAATTGAAACATAGCAAGACAGAGGTCATGATTTTTGGGAAATCTCTTTCTATCTGAGGCACAGCTTGTTGGCACCAGATACTGGGGCCTACTCCTAAGCCCACAACCGAGGTAAAAACCTGGGCATATGGCTCGATCCTAAACTCTCTTTCAAGTCTCAAACCGGAAAGGTGGTAGGTAGATGTTTTGGCACCCTTAAGATGCTTAAAAAACCCTAGACATCCTTGCTATACCTCGCAACTTGATAATGGGAATGTCCTCTATATCGATGAGCCAAAAGACTGCATGAAACGTCTACAGAGTATTCAAAATGCAGAAGCACGCCTTGTTCCTAATTTACAGAGCCGATCCTCAAAGACAAAAGCTCTTGGTTCTCTCCACTAGTTGCCTATCAGTAGGAGAATTCTCTTTAAAGTCATGTGTTTATGTCATAAGAGCCTACAGTGGAAAGGCTCCAGCTATCTGCACGGTTTCCTCACCCTGTATAACCCTAGCCGGCAGCTAAGATCCACATAAGTGCAGCTACTTAAGATCCCTAGGATAAGAAAAGCTAGGATGGGAACTCGCTCTTTTGGCTATCTGGCTGCCAAGAACTGGAACATACTCCCTTTCTGGTTACACGCAGAGAAATCTGAACCATTCATTCGAAAAGGACTGAAAACCTGGCTTTATGAACTTTAGTCCAGTGTATCTCTCTCACTCTTGCTGATGTGCTTCTAGTGTGGGGACACAACTTTTGGGAAGCCCATCGGAAACTACGTAAAATCTTCAAGTGGCTACCTATTGAAACCCGGAAGCCACTGGAGCAGGGCCTGATTGTCAGTCGCATGGACTATGGTAATGCCTTATTGGCCTCCATAAATGAAGATCTTTTTTCCAAACTGCAGATTCTGCAGAACGCTGCAGCTCAATCAATTTTGGTTTTGCCTCCTAGTTCGCCATTCGGTCCCAACTTGAAACTTCTTCATTGGCTTTCAATTAGGAAGAGAGTGCAGTATAAAATCCTGAGCCTAACACATAAAATCTTTTATGGCACTGACCCTGGGTATCTTGGGAAAAAAATGATAAAATATCGACCTGCCAGAACTCTTAGATCTAGCTCCAAACTTCTCTTACTTCCCCTGCAGGTTCGCACTGTGCGCAACGGAGGCCGATCATTTTCCTATCTAGCCCGTCATCTTTGGAGCCAGCTTCTGCCCTACCTCACATCCACCCAGGCATTCAACGTTTCTGTAGAGAATTCAAAACATGGCTGTTCTCTAAGTGAAATGATACAGAACTCGGGTTAGTGGAAGGGTCTGCAAGCCCCTTGAGACCTATTTTTTTTATTTATTGCATTTATAAAGCGCTAATCACCAAAATGTCTCTAAGCGCTGCATCATGGAACGACAGTCAAAGTTCCGGTGTGCCGCTAAGCCTGACATCAATCCTAGTAAGCCTGATAGAACGCCGTCATAAACAATAGTGTCTTTAGCCTTTTACGAAATGGGAGCAGTCTCTTTTCCTTGCGCATGTCATCTGGTAGCTTATTCCACATCTGGGGGACACATACTGAAAAGGCCATGCCTCTAATTGTTGCCAAGCTGACAGGAGGGCAATCAAAGAGACTGGTCTGGGATAAACGACATTGGTGGGCAGGTGCATTTGGCTTCAAACGGTCCTTGATATATTTGGGAGCTTCACCAAACATAGATTATGTGCAATGCACAAACCCTTGAAGCATACCCTTTGCTTGATTGGCAACCAGTGCAATTGCCGCAGCAAGGGGGTAGCGTGTGTTCTATGGGGCAGTTGGTGAACTAAGAGGCAATGCAATTGTTCAGTAATCTCTTTAAGTGGCCTGAGTTCCCATTTACAATGTAACAATATATTAAGTCAAACAACATAAATAGATTGTGGTTTATACAATGCCCACCTTAAAATCATATATTTCAAGGTCCTCTTATTTGTATTTTTTTTTAGAGTTTTATATTGCGCAAACTGGACCCAAGACATCGAATATCAGAGCGCTTTACCTGAGCACCAGTTTGTTACAGATGAACACATTATTTTTTGTTAGACACGGGGAGATTAAGTGATTTTCCCTGAATCACAGGATGTTGAGCGTTGTTGCTGAGACTCAAACCCGGTGCCTCTGGTCCAACTTCAACCGCTCTAGCCGTAAGTGATATAAAACAATTCATAGCGTAGGATCACACAATTTGGTTAAGTGGGTAAACCGGATTAAACACAGGTATTCTAGTTTTACAGTGTGCGATTCAGCCAATGGATGTATATGCTTCATTTACCCTATGCCCATCTTAACTCCGACCCACCCTGCCCCCAACAGCCCTTACCACAAATACTGATGACATTTCTTAGAAAAGTGTGGGAGGGAATTTAGGTTTATATATTTTCATTAAATTATTAAATACCTTCTCCTCATGGAGGTATAAAAATGCGGAGGATAGATTGAGTGTGTTGGATATTTATGACCCAATTTTACAAAGTGTGTTTTATCATTTAGATTACTGGATAAGGTCCTGTATAAGTAGACATATTTCTTTATTATTTTTACCCAGATACCAATTTTATTTCAACACTCTTTTCTTACAACCAAACATTAAGATCTTATTTTTTGTTATTTTAATCCTTTAAAACGACTTTAAAGCATATTTATACTACACACCGCAGGTCGGAGTCTTTCTGACTCTTATCGTAGGTTTCACTTTTGAGCTCTGCTTTAAAATGCTCATGGTCGTAAGTTGAACCAGCCGGTCATTCCAACTCAATTCAGATTGGCTCAAGGAGCCTCTCGGGCAGTCGCAGGCCACACCATAATACCTGAAAATGGTGTGTCTATCGTCAGGATTACAATGTCACTTTCTGACAGGCTTGCAATGTTGAGCTTTCTGATATGGAAAGTTCGTAAGAAAGTAACTTTTGGGGCCCCCCAGCAGGGTCACCATTCCTCCATTGTCTCCAATATCGCCTTCACGCTCTCATTTACTAGTTCGGTGATCATTACGAAATTTAAAACTATTGGACCTTTAAAATAGTCAAACAATCAACCAAAACATTCTTTATCCAGCCTAAGTTGACAACAGTAATATATCCACAAATAATCTTGTATCCTAATTACACTTAAAGACGTATCTACATTTAACTACAGTAAATTGTTAAGGTGAAACCTTGGAAAAGATAAAAATGCATCGCCAAAAATACTTACATAAAGCAAAAAACATCTTTAAAAAATATTTCATAAAAGGGTGCTAGGGATTAACCTAATAAAAATAACACATATAAACCTCCATATAACGGTCCACTATGTAATTAGGGAATAAGAGGAGCAAAATGTAAAATTCAATGTGAGTAGCACTCCTGTTGTTCAGGTTTAAAAACCATAGAGTGATGATTAAGGATGGTTTCACGTTTGTTTACAGGCAGTGTTCGCAAATTGGGTTAAAAAGATTGAGACGCGGTTGTGTCCATATTAGAGAGCTAAGGTAAGACCAGGAACTCCCTGGAGTATGTCGTTGAGAGCCTCTTATATGTGTTTCATCAGTTGTTTACAGATAGATTTTTCTGTCCATAGGAAGGGCGTGTTCCCTTGGTTTTGTGTGTGAGTATACATATTTTTTAGGTGATTCACAGTCTTTCACAGAGGTGTGGTGGTGGCATTTGCACCCAACAGCGTATGTTACGTTTTCTCATTTGAAGTATCCAGATTATATGCAAATGAAGTTTGTTGTCTTCCGTATTACATTGTTTTACGAAATTGAATCTGTTATTATATATATCATAATCACAAGCTTATGTTATGAATTGGTTATATTTACAGGCCCCTGAGGAAGATTCCTAAGGGACTCGAAATGCATCGGACTACGGCAACTGTATACTGCCAAAAAAGATTATGTTGAATTTGTGAAATGTTAAATTTTTGCTTACATCACATTTTTAAGATGTCGATAAATGAATTTGATGATTAAACAAGAAATCCTGAGTTAATTTGGTTAAGAGTTATATGTTATAAGTTTATCACCTTGAAAACTGATTTATAAAATTGGAAGAAATCCGAATGATGAATCTGGTATGATATATTGACCAGGAGCAACAGTGCGCAGAGGTTGAGTGGTTCATTCACTCTAAACAGGTTAATAAGAGGAGCAACCCAAAACCAATAATCTAATCAGATTTTAACCAATTTACATGAACAGTATATTTATAAAATAGCTGTCACAGTTATCTTCTCAAGTTAGCAAAATACACCCTTGACAAAAACCAGGATTAAAAGCAACCAGGTTTGGTGAATCCAGAAGTTGAAAGTAAAGTAAGGTAGGGCATGCTTGATAAAAAATCCTGAGGAGCTAAAAGTGGGTGACTATACTTTCATCTTAAGGCTGACCTGTTAGGGCAAATAAAAATAATGTGCAAAGTGTCTAGTGCAGAAATTGTGTCACTTCTGCAAAAATGACAATCTAAGGGCGTATGCCGCTCCATTAAGAGCTATGGAAACACATTTAAATGGAAGAAGTAAATTAGCAGTATTCTATGATGGGAAGTCATGTCCAAAGTTAAGTAAATTTCCAGTTTATTCATGGATTTTGTGATCATAAAGTATTTATAACTATCTTTGGATTGTGCTACATGTAGTCAGGTTTCATAAGTACTTAATCTAAAAGCCTCTTTCTCCCAACCTGTGTTCGATTTCCTAATGAGCTTTGGGGTACTGAACCAATGAGGTTTTCCCTACTTCCCTAGGGTTGCTTTACCGTAACTTAACCATGGTATGATTTGACTTAGTTCCAAAGTCAAGCAATCAATCACAATCCTTCTGTGAATTTCCAGTTCACTCTTAAGCCATCTAGAATGCCCAAGAACTATTGGGCAGAGTCGAATAAAATCTTTCTTTGTCAACAATTTCCTCTTGGACACACTGTGGATTTCTTAATAGATTTCTGAAAAATCTGTTTTGAGCAACTTCATTGTATGACAAGACTTATATCTCCAGATTTCCACACCAAATGCCACCATTAGAACATACTTCAGATTAAAAAGATATAGGAAAGATTTGATATAACTGTGTTCTAAACACCTATTAAAGGAAGCTATCCCATGAGATGCCCTATTAAGGGATTTTATGTGATTATTCAGTGGCCCCCAAGTCAGTCAGTGGTCTAACAGAATACCAAGGTAACTAAACGTGTTCACTTTTTTAAAAAAATAATCCTTGATATGGCGTATTTTTTAGTGGTTTTGTTCTTTGATGCAGAAACTGTCATAGTATAGGACTTAAGATAATGAATTTTAAGCCTCCATAAAGCCTGGCCGTAGTTTGCAGAGTTTTGCTACATCGAAGTCCGTGAAGTTACAAATAAACTCTGCGAAGTTCTGCTAGTGGCGAAGTTTAGTGCAGACTGCTGTTCGCGCTGGTCTTCCAGCTACTCGGGTAGAAATTCTACCCGAGCGGCAGCTTGCACTCATGAACTTAGCACTCACCAGTGGGAAAAAACTCTGCTGCACTGCGTGAAGAGGAGTTGTCCCCACTTTGCGAGCTCTGTAGAGAGAAAACTCGGCAAACTCCGTGAACGGGGTGGAGTACACCACCCAGACCTAATAAATTCATAAAAGAGATGTAATAATTACTGTAAGCCATTTGATGTCTCTGCAATTACAACAGTCATCTGCACATAATAATGCAGAGAACATTCTGGTTTCCACCATTTGGTACATCCAGGCAACGCCCCTTTAAAAACTGGTCTGGACTATTGATATACAGTATAAAGAGGGTCTGGCCAAAATACAGACATGATGGACCCACCGCCATAACTGACCGTACTTAGTGCATTCTCCCTGAGGGCCAGATCTTACTGAGGCTTGTAGGTTGTGTGCAAATGGGAAAAAATATACAAGCGGCTCATCATCCCCTATGTCCCTCAGGACAGCCCAGAGATTAGATATATTCACTGTGTATTCACTCCATGAATACTATATGCACGTTTCCCTCTTTAACAGCTGTATATTTGTTAATGAATAAGTATATGTTAAGATTCTGTTCAATAGTCCCCCGTCCTCGCCAGAAACTGTACTGGATATCAAAAAGAATTTCTGTATGATCATACCAGTCCACCAGTCATTAAAGAAGAATCCTGCCCAGGACATTAACCTCCGAAGCTATTAAAGATATAGGCCGGTAGCACGCTGCATTATCTCATTTGCCCTCATTTGATGATTGATTGTTTTCAGAATGTGGGGCTATGACTGTGGGCAGTTCACTGACAGAATATCAACACCTAAAATATCGTCATACCACAATATCAAGTTGTAACTATAGATGGCCAAAATATCGACATCCTATATTTACAATGGTCAGTACAAAAATATCTATGTCATAAATATAGTTGTACAAAATATTGTATACATATATATATATATTCACTGAAAAAACCATAGGTTTCAGACATGTGATAGTTAGAAATTAGCATTTTAAAAACCTTAGGAATTCACTGAAAAACCATAGGTTTTAGGGATGTTATAGTTAGCTGGAAATTAAACTAGTACACATTACTTTTATAGTTATAGTTAGTTGTACTCACCATAACTCACTATAACTTGCGCGCCCGCAATCCACTGCTGATGATGTCACATATTACATCATTCATGACATGGTCAGTGACATCACTGATGACATCTCAAATGAGCTCACTGATGACATCACTGCTGGCATCATCCAGTTAACGTGGTTCGGTTCGATATTGATATTAGTATTATATATTTAGCAATCTGCACTTAAGACTGAATGGATGTATAAATGTCTGGATGGAGGATTGACTATCTAAGTGACTAATTTAAAGTGTCTCACTAAATATTTGGGATACTGATTAAACTGTCTGAATATCTGTATCACACGATCTCTTGTGTAAACTACTACATAAGTTGGTTACACGCTATGTAAAAGTCTATATTAGTTATTAATTAGTTAAGTGAGTATTTTTGTGGGATAGTGAATGTGTGTGTGGTTGGGTGGGCGGTGTGTGACTGTCCAAATATGTGTAAATAGTTGATTTAGTAGGTATATTAGGTTATTACTGTATGTGGAAACAGTTGTTTGGGTGAGTGAATCTCTTTATGGGTGTGGTTGTGAGAAAATATATTTCTCAATGATGCATGTCCAGCAATCTAGAAATATAAAATGCAGTGTATGTATATAAATAAGTATACATAAGACTCAATGATTGTATGAGTGACTGTATTGAAAACTGGATACTTATAATGGTGATGTTATAACACACTAACTATGAGTTACAATCTATATGAATAAATAAAGTGGTGTTTGTATAAGTGTTTAGCTTAGTAAATGTAAGTATGATCAATTGTTTGCATAAGTGAGGTGGATGCCTGCATAGGATGTGTGCTGGTGTGTAATGTCGATGTAGGTGTATAAGTATATTTAATAGTATTCTATAGTTCTTCGTTAGCATGTCTGAGTCAATTTATAGGTACGTTTTTAGATGTACCTGTAGATGTAGGAATCAGTGAGTGGGTTTTTAGAAACTTGTATTGGTGTGTCAATGGTTTTAAATATGGTACTCCATATTTTATAATGAGTGTTGAAAGGTTATACTAGTGTATGATGAGATGTATCAGATTGTCACATGTATGATTTCATCAGGGATGTCATTGGAGATGTCATCAGTGATGTCACTGACTATCTCATAATTGATGTAATATGTGACATCATCACCAGTGGATTGCGAGCACGCAAGTTATAGTGAGGGCAACTAACTATAACGAAGGAATTTCAATGGTTTTGTACAAGTGAAATATCCAGCTAACTATAACATATTTAAAACCACTGTTTTGTTTCTGAGAATTTCAAAAGTTTTTTAAATTCTAATTCCTAACTATAACATGTCTGAAACCTATGTTTTTTTCAGTGAATTTCGAAGGTTTTTTAAATGCTAATTGCTAAATATAGCAGGCCTGAAACCTATGTTTTTTTGAGTGAATTTCAAAGGTTTTTTCAACATTAATTTTTAAATGAATTAATTGTTATATTTATTGTTTTTCATATTGTTTTACTACTTTAAAATAAAAATGTTTTCTAGATATTTTATTTTTTAAATTGCACTATACATTTTTAATATACATTTTTCTAATAAAAAATATTTAAAACATGTTTTTATCTCATTTAAAAAAAATATATATATATTATTTTCTTCATAGATTTTTTGTCAGATTTTTTTGGGAGTCACACACCCAAAGCGCTCCTTTCTTGATCACTGCGTGGAACCTAGCTGCTATTTTGGGATTGTAGTGTCTGATCCACGTAGGGTGTGCGATGAGTTTGTATTTTCCTGCACGAATCCTAGCGCAAACGCTAGGCGATGCTCGCGCAATTCCGCGTGACGCCATATACGTGTTGAGAAGGACGTCTTTGCTATGGTTTGGTCCCTGAAGATGCTGATACCACTCGTGTTTGGGATTTAGTTCAAGGTTCAAGCTGACCACAGGCCTCTCATGTGACTGATGCAAATAAGTGTAGAGAACCCCAAGTTGTTCCATTTTCCTACAGGGTATAGACTTTATAGTGGAACAGAGACCTGGGTTTGACCATGCCAATCAGATGGCCTTTCCAGGTTTCACCACTTAAATTATGATAACAGCCAAGATCGATGTTAGTTGCTTATCACCTTTCGTCTGGGGTAGGGTTCTTATATGAAAGTGCCCTTTTTGTATGGTCACCACACTCTTAGTTATTTCATGCTTTTGGTTTTACCTCTGCAAGTGCCCTGAAAACTATACACCAGGACGTACTGCAAGTGCTCTCTCTAAAATATGATGAATCTGAATTGGTAGACCCAATTGATAACTTTATTAGGCCACCTATAAGTCCCTGGTAAATACTACCGGTGGTACCCAGGGCATGTCATGGGTGGTAAAGGGGTCAACAGGGCCTGGAGCACTGATTGTGCCACAGTGAGTGATTCAATTACCAGATGACAGCAGGTCTGCAGTTGCAGACTGCAGGAGCTGTGCAAACTGCTTAAACTCAATCTGCCCTCACATGAGTTGTAAGGTCACAGCACTATTTTTAATAGATGTCAGTCACCCCTAAGGTAGGCTCTCTGAACCCATGAGGCAAGTCGCATTATATTAAAGCTGTCAACATATAAGTGCAAGCGTATATGTTTCATTAGCAGCCTGATTCCATTAGGGGCTACTATAAGTGTTCAAGGGGGCCATAGGCTAACATGGGGGGGCAACATGAATCCAATTGACCTATTTGGGGTAATGTGAGGGTATATTTACTAAAATTTGATGCGCTGTATTACATGAAATGGGAGGGCAGAAATGCTCCATGTACTCAATGATTTTCAGCATCTCTTCTCTCCTTGCACCAACATATGCACTATAGTGCAAGGGAGCAAGCATTTCAGACAGGATTGTTTTGTGCAGGAAGGGGTGCCTGCAATAAACAATCTTTAGAGGCATTTTCAGATTTCCGTGAGTGCTGCAGAAGGCAGCACACCTTGAAATAGTAAAGAAGGATGATAAATAAAGCAATTTTATCTTGTTATCCACACTTGGGAATACGTAGCATTTTGCCATGTTTACAAAACTTCCATGTTGAAATGTAACATAACGCAGTGCATGCAGCTGTCTTTAGAAAGCCATGCAAGGGAACGCAATTGAGTGGCTAGAGTGGCTCTGTAAACATTAGTGTTAAAAGGACAATGCAAAGGCGTATACATATGGGCTTCAGTCCTTAAGTAAGTGCCATTGCTAATCAACATAAGAATGTACACAACTCAACTAAAGCACTACAATAACTTGTCAGGCACACACCACCCACTCATCCTAGCATCAATCACTTGCACCACTCACAATACCTGACACAGAACCTGAAACACCAAACCCACCTTTACAACTACAATTACTATCACAAACTCCAGTGTATCAAATGTGCAGAGCCAGAGACATTCCCAAGGAACATGGTTGGATTTTTCAAGACCCCTCAAATTTAAATACATGCACCTCAGAAAAACACACACACAATTAATTAAACAGTTTGAAATCATAATTACACAAAACTTGTAGCTGTGTGTGTTCATACGCATGTGGGTTATAGGAAACATTTTTTGTTATACAATCCTTGTGCTTTAAAATGAATGCAAGCAGAGAGGAGACTAGAGGTAAAGGGCATAAGTGCTATACCACTTTTAAATGTCTCATTTGCATATTGGTGGATAGACACGCCAAACTTCTTTAACAAGAACTTCCACCAACCCTCCAGAAACCCATGTTCCCTTACCTTTCTCCTCCCTTACACCCTTCCAATATGTCAAAGCAACAGCACAGATCACCTCCCGCTTTACCGTCAGACCTCACCCTCACTGATACAAAACAGGAAATAACTCACCAATGGCTTTTCGACTGGGCTGCTGCAGAAAGAACCCCAGTACCTGGATACCTGCTTGTGTGAATAGCCAAGCTTAACAAACCCTGTTTGATTGATTAATTGGTGCCCAATGGATCTACAAACAAACTGAAAAATAGAGTCTGAGAGAAGAGACTTCTACACTAATCAGCTGTTTGCATTTAGAAAGGTGATATACCAAACCATGCATATAACTGAAAACTCTATGCACGTCTCCAGAAACCCCATGACCTATTTTGTCGAGGGCATTGATTTATCAATTAGCAATAGAGGGAAGCTTCCCCATTTTTTCGGCAGGTGGTGTTAATTGTTGAGAAATGTGACTACAGTTGGTCCTGTGCTGCCAGAAATTGTTCCAATTCTATGAGTTAATATATTTCAATTGCAACACATTTAATGTTTCTACAGATCAATAGACATTCTTTACAAAACAAAAAAATAATGTAAACAACAAAAGAGTGTCACTATTTCATATTAAGAGTAAAAGGAGCATGGGAAATCTTACGAAAGTTTTAGAAGGTCATCACTCACCAACCTTGTTCGTGATATGCTTCATCATCGGGCTCCATTCAGTGGGGTCAACATGTTTCTGGCATCATGGTGTCAATTACCTGGCATTCATCAGAACCTATAAACTAAACCTCGGCGGAGTGGGTGCGCTAAGGCCCACCCTGACCTGAGGGCGTGAGAGTGAAAAATATGTGTAAAAAAGTGCAATCAATCAAAAAGGGGGGTGTTGCCCTGTAATTTAGAGAAACCAGATTGCACGTCAGGTGTGAGAATTCTTCACACCATGGGTCTCGGGAGGGGGGTGGTGACGAATTTGGCATGCCACCTTCGTTGTCAAGCACCCGATCGGCACCTCCATCTGACCCTCTATGACCGGACCTCAAAACTCCAAATAAAATTAAATAAAGACATCATTTTTGCTGCTGTTTTAATGATTTTGTCAAATTTCCATCTTGTGGAGAAGTGTTAGGGGACACTAGGTTTTAATGAAAAGTTTAAAGTTTGTTTTCACTAAAGAAACTGGATAGGGTTGTTGACATGGATAGTTGGCCTTTACCGTGTTGATGGTCTTCAGCTCTTCCCCAACTCTTCTTACATAGTGATGTATCTTACTTTGTCTGGAGATACGAGAGACACTTCGAAATCAATATTAAAGGTTTGTGGAGATGTGTTGCAGAATCAGTAAGTTGGTGGTACAGAACAACAGAGAAGTAGTGCATTTTCCACGGCTTTGTCTAGTTTTGCTATAACCTGTGGTTTAGTATTGCGGGATAACATTGTAACTTTTTTTGTATGTGTATATAGAGACGTCTGTATCATTTACATGTACATAAATGTAAATATATTACACGTAAGTAAAATACATTGGGCTTTTTTTTGTATTTGCCTTGCTTTTTTGAGTTTTTTCAAAGATTTGGTTTCAGAGTCTTTCCTTGACAAGGGTTCAATGTTTACCTGTAATCCAATCTGGCTTTTCCCAGATTCTGAAGAGTCTGGACCAGCAGCTGAAGGTAACAAGGATGTACTTAAAGGAACACACATTTGTTGTGAGCCATGCACCAACCAGACTGATTGCTTTAAATAGTAAAAAAACAGGTAAGTACATGAAAAACGCATACCATGACAGGAAAAAACCAAGGGAGTAACATACATTATGAAAAGGTTAAAAAAAAGAGAATGACAACTTAAACTAGACTAGTTGTGGAGTTCCTCAAAAGGCAGCTGCAAGCCCACTTACAATTTGGAGAATTTGGAGTTGAAGAGAAAAGGTGCAGTAGGCTAGGGGTCCAGGAGCATGAGAGGAAACAGGCATAGGGGAGAGGCTCCTGCAAACCACAGTGGTTGACATCATATGGTATTCTCTGAGTCAGGGGAGACCATGAAAGCACCATGGGTTCGGCTGCCCAGTTGGCCCACAGAAGCAACATTCTTCCAATTTCACACCAGCTTTCAGAGGACATTTACTTAGATGTAAAGCATATGTGTGTGGTTGTATAGTCTTTTTTTGCACAACTAGCTTGGCACCAGGGAACAATGAATAATAAAAGCATGGTAAATATTGGAAATATATTGTGTTGGCAGTTGGTAACATTTAAAAAACATATTGGCATTGTAGCTGGTAAAGCTTGTCAGCTGTCTGGCTGATGTATGCACTTTGTTGCTACCACCAGGCTTCCACCACGGTCATTGGACAGATTACAGTCAACCACAACACTGAGAGCAGTCACCTGCATGAGCTTGACACACTGAATTCAGGCTTTGGTGAATATATTCATAGCACATGTAACAATTTCAAGGGTGGGAGCACTGTTGTGCTTAGCTGGACACATTTGTCAGAAGAATAATTGTCCAACTGGGTCATGATTTGAGTCTGAATCCATAGACTGCTCCATATTGCCTTAGTCCATTACAGTGTTAGCAAAACTGGCAACCTTTTTAGCAATATGAAACTTATTTTTAACCACAACTATGAAGTTATTCTACAAAAGGTTGATCTGTGAGAAGTCATTGTCAGGGGAGTGTTCGGACTCACCGGAACAGACTGTGCTATAGACAGTTTATACACAGCACATTTGATCTTACCTTTTAAAACAACTCTTCATGTTTATCTTAAAAATATGTAAAAGACAAGTAGTTCCCGAGCACAAGCAAGTTTCTTACGGTCTCAAGAGAAAAGATGACCACAGTTAAATCAATATTCTTTCAAAGTCCATTGAATTAATTCTTTTTCTTTTCTTTTTCTTTTCTACTGGTTCACATATTTATTGCAGAAACAACCTATATACCATTCTACAAGATGAACTCTAGGATAAGGAAATGAATAGAGGTAACTCTTCGAACTTACCTAATAGGGATAGTTTTTAATCAAATCAATTCTTTGATAAGTTTATAGTGTATTGACTTCATGACAGTTATGGATTGTGGTTTTGTGTATGGATAGCTTACAAGGGTATGGTTGTTGTAGCTTAATTTAAACAATTTGGGTTCTAATTAATTCTCTGTCTCTGATTCAGTTCGAAATCCTTATTTGAGAAATCACTGACCTCTGGAACTGGCGCATATATTTTGAGACGTATTACCCTTATGGTGAGTTAACTGCTTGATTATGTTCAGAGCACTTTTGTAGGAGGCTGTCCATTATAATTGGACTTGTCCGTTGCGGCTTTTTCTGGCCATTATTAAGCCATTGGTTCATAAGGTTCCTCTTTTTACTTGGGTGATAGATCAAACTTTAGTTTCTCGTAAGTCTGGTGTCTATTCTATGCACTCCAACACTATTCTCTGCTCCCTTTCTTTCCTTGCTCTCCGTATGTCTGTTTTTTCTGATATTTTATGAATTTTGATAATTTGACTATACTTGATGTTGTGCTTTGCTCTTTCTAGTGGTAATTACACTAGTAATCCTCAGGTGACTTTTTCCGCTATTCACAATTTTCAGGCCTTTGATCTCTAAACTTTGGATTTTAGGTGGAGTGTACACCCACTGGTGATGTTTTGGTTGTGAATTTAAAAGAATTGTTTATATAATGTATATTTTTCATTTTATTGTAGCCCTGAAGAAGTAATTTGGGTGATTGAGCCCCATGATGAAACACGTGTTGGCATTGGTTTTTCTATTGGCTACGTGTTATATGAATTTGATGAACTTTGAAGATTAAGACTATGATGAAGAATTCTCGGATGTATGACGAGAAAAGAAAAAGAAAATAAAAAGAATTAATTCAATGGACTTTGAAAGAATATTGATTTAACTGTGGTCATATTTTCTCTTGAGACCATAAGAAACTTGCTTGTGCTCGGGAACTACTTGTCTTTTGTCATTAAATTCTCTGTCTGTTCAGAGGATTCCCTTTGGGGACGCAGGTGGCCGCTTTCCCCTGTTCTCTTGAGCCTCTTTATTTGGAGAACACTGTGTTAGTTGTTATTGCGCAAGTATTGCCCAGCCACTGTTTGCTTTGTCCTCTTAAAAATATGTATTTACTTTGTTAAATATGCTGCAAGGGATATGATTAAATCAACAATAATTTGCATAGATTTGTTTTGTTAAATACTGCTCTATGCGGCATTTCAGTGTGAGTCAGTAGGTTAATGTGATGTTCCTTTTATTTATTGGCCCTCCAGCTAGTAAACCTCAAGCTATAGAAAAATAATTGAAAATATATCTGTCTACATCGGTTCAAAAAGGACCAGACTTCTAGACTTTGTGAGCTCAGTATGATGCCTTAAGACTTGCAGCAAAAATATGGATGTGTAAATTTATAACAAACTCATCTCCAATTTAGTGACACCTCCTCCTTGCAGAATCTTCTTTCCTTCAATCATGCAGGCTGACTAACACCTCTTTCTGAGGAAAATATCCTGGATAAGTGGGAGAGCAAAGAGAGATTATTCCCAATGACCATAGGTGGCATCAAAAGGGTCACCAGCTCCAGTGGCTTATTAAAATGATCCCAATGAACAAATGATGAAAATTCCTCAGCCGAGGGCTGCTTCTCCTAGCTTTTTGTTGTATAATCCAACTGCCTACTTCAATGCCACTTTAAAGCTCTCTTTCTTGTCGGTCAGGCTTTCAGTAAAAGCCCCCCTAAGACATTCTGCCCATCAGGGTCAGGTCTGCAAGTCCAGATTAGCTCACTGGAGCTAATGTTTCCATCCTTTGTAGATAGTCCAACATCCTTCAGAGAGGTTATGTATTACTATATTACGATATCTTTATTAGACAGCACTTGGAGGTAACAATCGTAGTTGGTTTTTCCCAGGATTTGTGCTCTACATATTTTTACTGGCTGTGGAACACTGCATTCTAACCAGTGATAATGTGACAGTGCTCCCCCTTTCAACATGGTGAAATTGGCATACCCCTGGTTGGTAAAGTTATCATAACTATAGGTCATTGGTATATGTTACAATGTGTACCTATTGTCATCCACTACAATGATAGTACACACATGACTGTGTGCCTGCCATTTGTAGACTGCCTGTTGCAGTTTTAAACCGCAAATTCAACCTGCCCAAATATACTTTTTGAGAGGTCTCAAACATTCCTTTAAATAGTAATAAGCCTCTCCAATTAGCCCTTACTGCTCATACGCCAGGTTGCATCATTTGTAAAAGTCGGGTATTTTAAAGTTTAATGTTAAACATATTCTTACAGTGAAAACGCCCCAAAGCTATTTACAAAGTAGCATGGCTGGCTATTCCATAGAAAACCAATCAATTTTATTTAGGAAGCAGATAGAAATATGCTTTAAAGACTCTATAATAGTTATTATTAAAAATAAAAGCAATGGTAAATTGCTATTAAGTGTATTAGCTATTAGGGAAAAGGTCAGTTCAGCAAGTTACCTTCTCCCTGCCTGAAGCCTATGAGGCAAGCCACATTTACACATACAAGAACAGATCAAACCAAGGCTAAATGAAGTCCTTGCAAGGGACTCCCATTGATTCTAGTTCGATCAGTTCTTGTCACTTTCACTAGATCAAGCCACAAAAAATGAGGGTAGTGTTTTATCGGTACGAGTAAGGAAATGATGGGGATCCTTGTGGATCCCAGAAGGTGAAATCACAGCAATACAAAGTAAATCCTTGCTTTTATGCAAAGTTTGATGTTTGCAGGGTATTATGGGTAGGAAAGCGTTGGGGGACCCACATAAAGCACACCACCCGGGACTTCCCTGGGTATCCAGTTTTCAGAAATTTCTTAAGATTTACAAGTTAGTAAAAAATTGAATTTATTCTTGCCTGAAGTCTACAATCTACACTATGAGTACATAGCATCTATAGTTTGGCACTACCCCTGTGGATCCTGTGTGGCATGCCAAACTACGTGTATAACAAAATCTTGTTGTATAAACGGAAAAAATTGGACTATGAAACATCATACGAATTGTTTAACCAAAAATGTTATATATTGCATCAAATGCCCGTGTTCCCTATATTATATAGGAAAAACCACACAAGAGGTTAAGAAAAGGATTATGCAACACCAATCAAGAATAAGATGCAAAGTTGAAACAGCACCTTTGGTGGAACATTATCTTAAAAAAGAACATTCCCCATGTGAGATGCAATGGTTTGTCAAACAGTCAAACAATCAAAAAGAAGACGTGATGTGGACCGTTTGCTCACAGAAAAGGAAAATAGGTGGATCTGGTCTGCCAATACTGTTGCCGAGGGATTAAATTCCTTTGTAGAGTGGCAAGTGCTAGCGACCCTCCGCTGAAATGGTTAACATTTTGTTTGTAAACTGAGGGATTTGAGGTAGCCTCTGCTAAATGAGTGGCATCTGTTAAATGTGAGGCCTCTTTTGGGGCGACTGCCTTATAACATTGAACATGTTCGATTTGGATACCTTTTTGTGTATAACCAGGCTTGGCATACGATATTTTGATGTCTTGAATAATGTTGAAGTTGATAGATGGGCTGATGCCCATGGCAATACAACAAAGTACTGTTAAATGGTTTTATGGATTCATAGTCATGTTGCTACTAGTTGTTTTTATCATGTCCCCGAGGGAGCTTCTTGGAGTATGTGCAATGTATTCAAGACATAATTCCTAATATACGAGTCGGCTTGATTGAGAGCCTTCGTTTCTGTTGCCTGACCGCTAGGCTTTAATCTATGGATAGTCAGGCAACTTCTATTATCCCAAAATGGTTATCGCGAGTAAACACTTACTTATAATGCCGGGTAAACGCCACTAGCGGCTAACGGTATGATGACTAAAGTGGATAATATAGAGGCAATTCACTCACTTTTAACAAGTAAGTTTTGAGTGTATTAAAAGAATCAGTTTGGATGATGTGATAGACCGTTACATCTAGACACAGTGGGCTTATGTAATTACGTTGTTCTGTTTTTGTACAGACCCAAAGAGGAAGATTGACTGCTTATAAACTGTAAGTAGGAAAAGCTGACTGGTGGTATGGTTTTATGCACAAACGAGATGTATGTGAGTAAGGTGACTTCCTATACACATATATATTCCATCTTTTTATTTAGGAATGATAATAATAAAAAGAGGCAGAAGGTAAGATAGCTGACTGGTAGCTTTATAGTGATTGATCAACTAGTGAGACATGAGCTCTACTAATGGGTTGCTTATTCGTTTATTTCTGTTGTGTGGAGGAATAGATAAGTCATATTGTTGTGAGTATTTGGTTGTATATGTTGCACATTGTCACTTGAGGTGTGGGTGCATGTCAACTTGGGGCATGACCACATGCTGTATATACAGGTGTAAATATAGGTTGCACATTGTCACTTGAGGTGTGGGTGCATGTCAATCTGGGGCATGACCACATGCTGCATATACAGTTGTAAATATAGGTTTTTAATTCTTTGGCACAACTGTTGAGACACCAGATAAGATTATTCACTTTGGAGTGGGCAGATGATTCAGATTATGAAGTTTTGTATATACATTATTCTGACTGTATGTATATTGTTTTGTGATAGGTTCATGGTGCAACAAATGTCCTGATGGTGGTCTCGATGAATTGTACTAGATGAGACCGAAAGGTCGACGATACGACACTTCCTTGTAAATAGTATTACTGAATTTGAATTGTATATAATTACTGAACGATGTATATATGGTAGATATGTAAATACTATCCATATTTTGTACAAAAAGTGACAGTAAGTACTGTACATGTCAAAGAACTGAGTAACAGTACATCTTTTTTGTTGCCGTGTATGGAAGGACATATGATTTACACTTATGCAAATGAAATAGAATATGACATAATGCAATAAAATAACTAAGGAATTGTATATATGTCTCTCGAGTACTTTGAAATTTGTGCTCACTGCTGTGACAAATTCAAAAACTGTGAAAATAATATTGAATGACTCCTTCAGGAACATTTTTCTACTGTGTTGTTGATTATGCCCAGTTCCTTGGGAATATTGGATCACTCTATTAGTTTTGGTACATAATAAATCCAGCACAACAATGATATTAAAATCTAGATGTGATTAGAAAAGACCACATCCTAAAGTGTGTGGGTGGACTAGGCATATTCTTCCATTTATCCTTCAATTATATGCTTGATAAAGCCCAAGAAGAAAGTTCAGAGGCAGCTCTCTTCAGCCCAAAGAGAGCAAACAAGATTGCAATGAGTGGTCTCCACATCTATCGTCCGCCCGAGCTAACCAACGACTCAGTGTCACTAACGCACTGTGCAGGTCATCTGGGACTAGTGGTGGAAAAACCAACCCCTGTCCCATGGTCCAATCACCATCTCATAGACTTTTGTATACCCCTACCTAAACCATGGGCTACAAACAAAATAATCCCACCCTTCCACGTAGGAACTGGTCCTAGTTTAATGAAGAGAGTTTTTCCAGGGCACTTCAGAAAACTCCACCTCTATTAGCTAAGGATATCAATTTGGCTAATGCCTCATTATATAAATGGGTAATTGAAGCACTTGTTGAAGCAAACCCCTGGACCACAAAGACACCTAAGAGAGGGTCTAAATGAGCGCCCTGGTTCAATGAAGAACTCAGAAGTGCTAAACAGGGATGCAAGCGCGATTAACGTAAATGTAGAATAACAATCGCTAAAGAATCGAAAGAAGCTTATATAGTAGCAGAGAACAAATTCCATTCTTTTTTTCAAAAAAGTTGCTCTATATACTACAAAGAGAAAATTGACATGGCAGAAAACTTCTCTCAAGAACTATGTGCCACACTGAAAGAGATTAAGTCACTTGAGAGAACGCTCATAACACCTACTAGCTCTGAAGATGATGCAATGACATTGTAGATTTCTTCCTTCAAAAAGTATCTACTATATACAATTATTTCCCTGAGTAAGCCTATAACTGTCTGTTTGAACCTAAAGAGGAATGTAATCAGCTGAGTCTGCCACCTTTGAGCGAGTTCCTTGCTCCCTCTGCACCAGTGCTCAAGGAAATGCCGCTAAAATTCAAATCTGGCTCCCCCGCAGACCCAGCAGCACCCAACAGAATAAAAGAGGGCTTCAAATGGATAATACCTAAAATACCGCAACTAATAGACGCATCTTTTAAGCACAGAGCTGTTCCTAGGGCATTGAAACATGCGACTGATACCTCTAAAGAAAAAGCCCTCAGTCAACCCTGACCTACTTGATAATCTGCATTCAATCTCCTTGCTCCCCTACATATCTAAACTTGCTGAAAATGTTGTGAATAAGCAATTAGTGGAACATATAAGCTCACAAAACCTTCTACACCTGACTCAATCAGATTTCAGAGCATCTATCTCTACCGAAACAGCTCTCCTATTTTCAACATAGACCATACAGCATCAATCAAAAATCCTGCCACTCCATCAAGAGGTCCCACAGGGATCTATTCAAAGTCCCACCCACTTTAATCTGTATATTGGATCACTGGTGAGAATTACGGACAATTGTAAGATTTCTATGTTGTTGTACGCTGATGGCACACAGCTTGTGGTGACCCTGGCACAAGACTCTGGTAAGTCAGCATCACAGTTTTCTTCTTGTCTCAATCATCTGGCCTCATGGATGTCGAACAACTGCCTCAAATTGAAACATAGCAGGACAGAGATCATGATTGTTGGGTAATCTCTTTCTATCTGAGGCACAGTTCGGTGGCCCCAGGTACTGGGGCCTACTCCTAAGCCCAAAACTGAGATAAAAAACCTGGGAGTATGACTCTATCCTAAACTCTCTTTCGAGTCTCAAACCAGAAAGGTGGTAGGTAGATTTTTTGGCACACTTAAAAAGCTCAGCGAGACAGGACAATAACAGCTGATGGCAGCACCGGATTAGGGTTCTCCCTCACTCCACGCTCTCTCCCCACTCCTCTAAGGTGCTGGGCCTGCGTTCCCTGGAATGACCGGGGCCAAGCTGCGCACCAAGGAGGGGAAGCTACAGCTGATGGCAGCACTGGACTAGGGCTCTGTAGGAAGGTACATCCTGACTATGGTTGCCCCCAACTTTTTGCCCTGTGTTTTAGCTGGTTTTGGACATAGTCGACCTGGGACCCTGCCAATCAGGACCCCAGGCCTACTGCTCTCTCTTTAAAAATGGATTCCATGTACCCTAGGTACATTTCCAATTGGTACTGGGCCACCTTATCAGACCCTGTAACTCAGGGCATAGGTGTACCCAGGGCCGCCAGGGGCTGCAGCATGTATTATGCCACCCCTGGCTGGCCTCCTAAATTTGACACAACTGGCTGCATGACAGCTGGGGCGAAGTCGTGTAATCACCCTTTGCTTTAGGTATAGTAGTTCTATATCTAACCATACAATGGACACCCGAGTTCCTATCAGTCACTCCTATGGCAGGCCTTAACAATCCGGAAGGCAGAGTGCGTGGGCTCGTGTGAGCTAGGTTCAGGCCCGAGCCGAGTCCGTTTGCAGCTTGCGGAATCAAGACCCAATGGCTGTTCCATGATAACGCGTACCATATCGGTAACTCCGGTGTCGCGTTATCCAGGCATGTCGAGTAAGGTGTCATACGGATCGGGGTGCTGCCCTCTCACCAATTCTGGCGATGAGGTTAGCAATCCACCCTTCTAGAGGGACACGACATGTACGTAACTGTGAACCCCGGTTAAAGTTAACTGAAGCCTCAGCTCCACAAAATGGATGCTGCCACCACAGACACGAGTCTGACCTCCTGCTGCTGGGAGTCCTTCCAGCGAGGAGCGCTTGGACAAAGGGTTTCCTGTCAAGGGCGGTGTTCGCACCGTCCCAGACAGGGTTTGTGTATTCTGGGTAGGTAGGGCTTTGGCGAGAAGGTGACTGCGGAGTGGCACCCCGGTGCTCACTACGCATCTGCCGGTTAGAACCAGTTCCAGGGGCGACAGCCCTGGCCTGGGGAAAGTCCGGCAGGGGAGAGGGGTGTAACTACCCCCCTTCCTGGTCCCACCCTTAGGGCAGGACCTAGTCATGTACCCACCCCTTTCTTTAGAATAAAGGCCGGAGCGGGGACCCTTCCAAATTAGATCATCTTTGATTCAAGAACTACTTTCTACGAAAGGACATTCAAGACTCTTCTCAAGATTTCTCCCTTGTGACTAAGGAGTAGTCACCCTGCATCAGCGGGCACCAACTAAGAACTCTGCGGTTTGCTGTAAGTCCTTCCTCAAGGAATCCGACGGTCCAGCTCGACGAGAACCGGCTTCCCTGGCACCTCTGACCTCTACCCACGTCATCAGCTCAGCTGTGATCTGTGGGTGCGACGAGACCTCGAGGGACCGGCCATCATCAGAACCTGCACGCTCTTAAAACCAGCACGACCATCGAGGTAACTCTCTGGTGAGTGCTCTGGGGTCCGAGAAGCCCCGACCCTGAGCCGCTCCAGCACCGAAGTGCAGCCCCCCGGCATCTCCACGATCTGCGTGGGGCCCTTCTGCTCGCTGCTCAGCCCGTTGTCTGGTCACTAGCCGCTGGCTGGTGCCCTTCCTTGACGACGACCGACAAACAACACTGCTGGTCTGGTTGCTCCAGACTGGCCCTTGCTTCCATCTTTGCGAGAAGCACCCCGGACCCTCCTGGTCCACTCAAGACGCCATCTTAGGCCCACCACGTGGCCCTGAGATCTGCCAAGGCTTGTTGCCCCATCCTGGGCCCAGCGACGCCGACAGCATCATCCTTCGTGGGACAGCTCGCACCTCCACCGTGGTCGCCGACAACGCCTCCTGGTCCGTGAGACTGCAGAGCCTAGCGTCGCCCACTCACCTGGTCGAGGTGACGGCCAACCGGTGCCCTCCTGGTACCCTCTGACTACTGGCTAGTAGTACGAACTTGGTCCCCTCTGCTTTCAGGTTTTCATCAATCTCCGATCCAGGCTTGGATCTCTACGAACTATTCAGCACTGGTCGCCGGCCAGCAACTCCTTTCTTCCGGCTCCTGGCTCGTCAGCGAAGACCCCGACGCCTGTAAGACTTGTGCAGCCGCAGCCCTCGTGGCTAGGTAACTCGGCATTTCGGTGCCTGCATAGCCTCCTTACTCTAGGGTCCCGAGTCCCTCGCTTCCGACTTGCCTTATCGGGTCCGCCCGAGACCTTAACCTTTCCGTGTCCTCGGACACTTGTTTTAATTGTGCACTTGAAGTATTTGCTAAAGAGATTTGGTTTGTGCTTAGTACCCTGTCCTCATAAAGAGTACAGGGCTGTTGTGATTCTTAATAAATATACTGTTTATTTTCATAACACTTGTGTGGTGTCCTTTCACTGGGTGTTCAAGGGGTACACGTGTGGTAAACAGCTGGCTTAACGCGCCCTCTCGAGTCTTTAGCCTTAGACTGCTCGTATCCACGCTACTAGGATAGCTGGTCTATAGGTTGACTTACAACCAAACACCATAAGGGTCGTTGGAACGATACATAGCGGTCGCTAGAATAGCGAACGTTGCATATCGGGCCAACTTCTCACATTGGTGAGCAGCGGTTGGGATTTGAGCTTGCTGTTGTTTTACCACACGTATCCTAAGAATATCTTGTTGAAAGATCGCACAAGTACTGTTAGTACATATAACTAAAGCTTAGAATACTCTGAGTTCTACTGAACCAGCTGTTGTAGCTCCTCAAGGCTTAGCACACCTTGGCTACAACTCTTAGCAAGGGTACAGTAGGTAAACACGTAGTGTAGGTAGGTGCATCACTTACACCACACTAGAAACAGTATGTCGGACAAAGGAGGAAACTCTGGGTCTCCCCTTGTGTCAGTTGACCCTCCACAGGTCATCCCTTCAGGATATACTGTGCTGAGCTTCAAGGAGTTAAGACGGCTGTGTCACTCCAGGAAGATTCAGCAGTGGTCTAACCCCACAACGTCCTTTCTGATTGGTCTCTTGGAGACTTATGATGCCAGAAGGGCTGAGAAACTTCGCAGCTCTTCTAATCCAGAAGGAGACATGCCTCCCCTCGAGGGAACCCGAGACGATCCTGACCTCATCCACCTCGCAACTGAGAACGAAGATGGGGAGGAGGATGAGGATGAGGATCTCTCTGGGGATGAGGCAGATAAGGGACAGGTAGAGGTCGTCAGACTAACACGGTCCAACTTAAGCAAACATGATGGTGGTACTGGGGGACTCCCGGCGCTACCGTCAGGTCCGCTTAACATTGGGAATGGACGAGCCAGGTCTCTGTCAAGAGGCTCTGGCAGATCCCTTCAAACCAATGGCTCTCACAACTATTCTCAAAGAGGGATGACGTCCCCTCAGAGGAGAGTGTACGAAGCTAAGGAAAGGGCAGCTAATCTGAGGATCGAAAGGGAAGAACTTGCCCTGGCCAAAGAGAGGCTTGCCTTTGCGAGAGAGCAACAGTTAAGTGGGGCAGTCCCCACTGGTGGCAGCAATGTACCTAGCAATAGGGAAAAGAGTTTCGATACGAAACACCTTGGTAAGATAGTGCCCCCCTTTAAACAAGGGGACGACATCCACAAATGGATTACTGCTTTGGAGAGGGCCTGCACTGTGCAGGGTGTTCCCCAGAGTCAGTGGGCAGCTATCTTGTGGCTCTCCTTTGAAGGAAAAGGAAGAGACAAGCTCCTCACCACAAGGGTGGAGGACGCTAACGATTACCAAGTCTTGAAAAATACACTCGTTGAAGGGTTCGGCCTAACCACTGATCAGTACAGGGTGCTGTTCAGGGATACCCAGAAAACGCAGTCTCAAGATTGGTCTGACTTTGTTGATTGTGCCACTAAGGCTTTTGAAGGCTGGCTACTGGGTAGTAAGGTTACTGATTTTAAAGGATTGTATAATCTAATTATAAGGGAGCAAATCTTAAATAATTGTCAGAACCAGCTATTACATCAGCACCTGGTAGACTCTGAGTTGACCTCTCCACAGGAATTGGGTAAGAGGGCCGACAAATGGGTCAGAACCAGGGTTAGGCCTAAAAACCAGGGTGGTGACCAGAAAAAGGAATCGACCAAGCCTCAAGAGAAGGGTGGGGATAAATCCACAGAGAAGACTTCCCAAGGGCCCCAAAACTCCAACAAGGGTGGTGGGTCCCAGAACACTCCTTCAGAACAGAAGAAACCTTATTGCCATACCTGTAAACAGGTGGGCCATTACAAAAGTGATGCCAAGTGCCCTAAAAATAGCAATAAGGAAAACATACCCCCAAGTAATACTCCTAAACCTCCTGTTACCACTAGTGGTAATCCCCCAGGTGGTGGGAGTGCCCCCAAGAATGTGGTGGGCATTACTTTGGGCAGTCAGGAGGACTATGGCTTAGCCAGGTTCCCTGACCACACTCTTGTCTGTGAGACTGGCATGGGGTTTGCCAACTTCACTACTGGACCCCACATTTTGGGCAAGTATAGACAAGAAGTTTTAGTGAATGGTCAGAAAGTTGAGGCATTCAGAGACACAGGGGCCAGCCTCACCATGGTGAGTGACCATCTGGTCCCCTCTGCTCAACTGACCCCTGGTTTTACTTATCAGGTGACAAACATTCATGGAGTGAAGAGAAGGCATCCCATGGCAGTAGTCAAGCTCAGCTGGGGTAATGTCACAGGGCCCATGAGAGTGGCAGTGACAGATAACCTACCTGTAGATTGCTTACTGGGGAATGACCTGGAACTCTCAGCATGGGCTGAGGTGGAGCAAGAAACTCACTCCAGAATGATAGGCCTATCCAGACAGGTTAGTGGGGCAGTAATAGCTACAGCCCCAGTCCAAGCACCATTCCTCCCTGAAAAGGTTGGAGGGGCAGTGGTAGCCACTGCCCAGGCTCAGACAGACTTTCCAGAACAGGATAGGAGGGCTGTGACAGTCACAGCCCAAACACAGACTGAGTGCCCTCCTGAAAAGGTTGGCAAGGTTGAAATGGTCTCAGCCTCTACTCAGACAGATAGTGAGGTTGTGAAGCCTGAAACGATGGATCACTCCACTCAAACAGAGAGCATTGAGGAGGAAGAAGAGTCTTCCCCCTCCCAGACACTAGGTGAGAGCCAGCCTCCTCAGGGAACTGACTCTACCCCTGTTGAAGGAACTGCCCCAGAGGTAGTCAGGCCTAGCCTGGCAGAGCCCCTGATGGCAGTGGACCCTTCCCAGGTGGGACCCAGTCTGGAGCAGGTAACCTGCACCTCTCTACCCTGCCTCAGTCAGCCCAGGGCTGAAGAGGACAGGGAGGCCAGTGGTGGACCCAAAAGGGCCCCCTGTCCAAAAGAACCCCTTAATCAGCAGATTAGGATCACTGAAGCTGGTAAACCTAGCCAAGTGAAAATAGAACAGACTCCTGAGGGATCCCCCTTAAAAGTAGTTAGGGAACTCCCACAGCTGGACACTGTAGGGCACAGCCAAACATGGGGCCTAAAAACCCCAGACCTGACCTGTCCCTCCAGTAAGCCAAACAGAGGGACTCAGCCTCCAGCTTTAGGTAGCCAGAGGCTGACCCTGAGAGCTCAGTGCATCTCAGCTAAAGAAAGAAAGGCGCACATGATGAATGGTGATTGGAGGAAGTTGAGCCCAAAGGTAGAGGAGCCTCACTTCAGTACTCCATCCCAGCATCAGCCTTCTTCTTTCCCAAGACACTCCAGAGACAGAGATTCCCTATGGTGGAGACCCTCAGATACCCTTAGGGTGAGGGGTTGCCTAGTGGACCATGACACAGGGGGAAACTAAGCCAGAGCTGGTCCTTCCTTATATGGCCACTTAGGTAATAGAGGCTTACCTGGACAAGGATAGCCTTATCTCCTTTCGTTTGGGGGGGGGTTGTGTAGGAAGGTACATCCTGACTATGGTTGCCCCCAACTTTTTGCCCTGTGTTTTAGCTGGTTTTGGACATAGTCGACCTGGGACCCTGCCAATCAGGACCCCAGGCCTACTGCTCTCTCTTTAAAAATGGATTCCATGTACCCTAGGTACATTTCCAATTGGTACTGGGCCACCTTATCAGACCCTGTAACTCAGGGCATAGGTGTACCCAGGGCCGCCAGGGGCTGCAGCATGTATTATGCCACCCCTGGCTGGCCTCCTAAATTTGACACAACTGGCTGCATGACAGCTGGGGCGAAGTCGTGTAATCACCCTTTGTAAATGTAAATGTATGTAAATGTGCTTTAGGTATAGTAGTTCTATATCTAACCATACAATGGACACCCGAGCTCCTATCAGTCACTCCTATGGCAGGCCTTAACAATCCGGAAGGCAGAGTGCGTGGGCTCGTGTGAGCTAGGTTCAGGCCCGAGCCGAGCCCGGTTGCAGCTTGCGGAATCAAGACCCAATGGCTGTTCCATGATAACGCGTACCATATCGGTAACTCCGGTGTCGCGTTATCCAGGCATGTCGAGTAAGGTGTCATACGGATCGGGGTGCTGCCCTCTCACCAATTCTGGCGATGAGGTTAGCATTCCACCCTTCTAGAGGGACACGACATGTACGTAACTGTGAACCCCGGTTAAAGTTAACTGAAGCCTCAGCTCCACAAAATGGATGCTGCCACCACAGACACGAGTCTGACCTCCTGCTGCTGGGAGTCCTTCCAGCGAGGAGCGCTTGGACAAAGGGTTTCCTGTCAAGGGCGGTGTTCGCACCGTCCCAGACAGGGTTTGTGTATTCTGGGTAGGTAGGGCTTTGGCGAGAAGGTGACTGCGGAGTGGCACCCCGGTGCTCACTACGCATCTGCCGGTTAGAACCAGTTCCAGGGGCGACAGCCCTGGCCTGGGGAAAGTCCGGCAGGGGAGAGGGGTGTAACTACCCCCCTTCCTGGTCCCACCCTTAGGGCAGGACCTAGTCATGTACCCACCCCTTTCTTTAGAATAAAGGCCGGAGCGGGGACCCTTCCAAATTAGATCATCTTTGATTCAAGAACTACTTTCTACGAAAGGACATTCAAGACTCTTCTCAAGATTTCTCCCTTGTGACTAAGGAGTAGTCACCCTGCATCAGCGGGCACCAACTAAGAACTCTGCGGTTTGCTGTAAGTCCTTCCTCAAGGAATCCGACGGTCCAGCTCGACGAGAACCGGCTTCCCTGGCACCTCTGACCTCTACCCACGTCATCAGCTCAGCTGTGATCTGTGGGTGCGACGAGACCTCGAGGGACCGGCCATCATCAGAACCTGCACGCTCTTAAAACCAGCACGACCATCGAGGTAACTCTCTGGTGAGTGCTCTGGGGTCCGAGAAGCCCCGACCCTGAGCCACTCCAGCACCGAAGTGCAGCCCCCCGGCATCTCCACGATCTGCGTGGGGCCCTTCTGCTCGCTGCTCAGCCCGTTGTCTGGTCACTAGCCGCTGGCTGGTGCCCTTCCTTGACGACGACCGACAAACAACACTGCTGGTCTGGTTGCTCCAGACTGGCCCTTGCTTCCATCTTTGCGAGAAGCACCCTGGACCCTCCTGGTCCACTCAAGACGCCATCTTAGGCCCACCACGTGGCCCTGAGATCTGCCAAGGCTTGTTGCCCCATCCTGGGCCCAGCGACGCCGACAGCATCATCCTTCGTGGGACAGCTCGCACCTCCACCGTGGTCGCCGACAACGCCTCCTGGTCCGTGAGACTGCAGAGCCTAGCGTCGCCCACTCACCTGGTCGAGGTGACGGCCAACCGGTGCCCTCCTGGTACCCTCTGACTACTGGCTAGTAGTACGAACTTGGTCCCCTCTGCTTTCAGGTTTTCATCAATCTCCGATCCAGGCTTGGATCTCTACGAACTATTCAGCACTGGTCGCCGGCCAGCAACTCCTTTCTTCCGGCTCCTGACTCGTCAGCGAAGACCCCGACGCCTGTAAGACTTGTGCAGCCGCAGCCCTCGTGGCTAGGTAACTCGGCATTTCGGTGCCTGCATAGCCTCCTTACTCTAGGGTCCCGAGTCCCTCGCTTCCGACTTGCCTTATCGGGTCCGCCCGAGACCTTAACCTTTCCGTGTCCTCGGACACTTGTTTTAATTGTGCACTTGAAGTATTTGCTAAAGAGATTTGGTTTGTGCTTAGTACCCTGTCCTCATAAAGAGTACAGGGCTGTTGTGATTCTTAATAAATATACTGTTTATTTTCATAACACTTGTGTGGTGTCCTTTCACTGGGTGTTCAAGGGGTACACGTGTGGTAAACAGCTGGCTTAACGCGCCCTCTCGAGTCTTTAGCCTTCGACTGCTCGTATCCACGCTACTAGGATAGCTGGTCTATAGGTTGACTTACAACCAAACACCATAAGGGTCGTTGGAACGATACATAGCGGTCGCTAGAATAGCGAACGTTGCATATCGGGCCAACTTCTCACAGGCTCTTCCTCCCTCCCTTGCTCCACTCTCTCTCCCCACTTCTCTAAGGTGCTGGGCCTGCGTTCCCTGGCTTGACCGGGGCCAGGGTGCGCACCAAGGAGGGGAAGGAGAAGGGCTAGCCCTACTACCCAGCTTACTCCTCTGGGGTGCTGGGCCTGCGTCTCCCTGGCTTGACCGGGGCCAGTCTGCGCACCAGAGAGGGGGGCAGGCTGACTGCCTGAGAATCCCAGGGGCTTCCCCAGACCCTCCCCCAGCCCCGTCCTCCTGGACTGACTGCTCCTGCTGTGGCCCATTCGGGGTGTGCAGCCTTCCTGTGAGTCGCTGCTGGATTACCGGGTGTCAGCAAAACAGTGAGTACATGCTTCAATTGCACTGGTGATTTGATTCTGTGCTTTTTGATTTGGTAAACACTGTTATATTCTATTGCATCGCTTGCATTTGTGATCATGGATTAACTGAATTTGTGGTTTTGCATCATTTGCTTCCTGCGCTTCTGACCTGCTAAACGCTGTGCTATTCTCTTGCATTGTTTTGCATTAGTGATTTTACATCAGCTGATTCTGTTGTTTTGCATCAATTGACTTTGTGATACTCTGGACCTTGCGACTCCCCTGGCAAGCTGTTTGTGATTTTCAGGATTTTTCTCAGCAAAAGCTGAGTGATACTATATCCGTAGAAGCCACATAGCTGCTACACTATGTCTGCCAAAGGCGACCCACAGCCCCCCACCAAGCAGCATCAACCATGGATGCAGATGCCGGTGTTCAACCCAGAAACACCGGAGACGACATGGAGTGGTGCTTACAGTCAAAAAGAAAGGGGCGCAACTCCATTCCAAGCTCACCGGAAAAACACGCAAAGCTTGCCCGCGCACCTCTCACTAGACCCACAGTGGCAACCGCAAACCGCTATCAGGTTCTCCAACATACCCAGGTCTGTGACACCAACCCCCAGGACCACGGGGCAGCTGAACCAGGGACTTATTCAGGTCCCACAAAAAGAGTACGGCTCCCCCCCATCATCCTGAAGAACTTAGCCTCTCACAAGGACCTTGTGGAACTACTGGATGAACATTGCAACTTCGCCTACACAATCAAGCCCAGGTAAGACCACGCCAAAATTATGCTCACCACCCCAGATGACTACAGCAGTGTGACCACCATACTTACAAAACAGAAAATGGAGTACCATACCTTTTCAATGACCGCGCCAAATGCCCAGCGATTTGTAATACGGGGGCTCCCAGCAAATGCATCACTTGAGCACATCGCAGGGGACTTTAGCTGATCTTGGTCTCCCAGTCAAAAATATTGCACAGATTGCCTCTCCAGCAGACAAAAACAAGAAATTTCCCCTCTTTATTGTAACCCTGTCCCCAAGCCAGGATGGGAAACCAGCAGACCTCTCAGCAGTCACACGGCTCTGCAGCTGCATCGTAACCACAGAAGCACCTAGAGGGAAACGAGGACCAGTCATGTGCTACAACTGCCAGCGCTTGGGGCACACCTCTGCTTTCTGCCAACAGAAGCCAAAGTGTGTACACTGTGGAGGCGAACACACCTCTAACCAATGCACAAGGAACCTGGAAACCGAACCAGCAAAGTGTGCCAACTGAGCAGGACCCCACCCAGCGAGCTATCGCGACTGTCCCTACCTACAGAATGCAAAGAAGGTTGAACAACGCAAGCCACCCCCACAACCACAAAGGTCTTCCCAACAATCATCACCAACAGACCAGCATCAAAGGAAGACCTACAACCGCAGACCTGCACTGGCACACAGGATCCCAACCCCCAATACAACCGACAGCAGTAGTGATGCACAGGTGGATGGAAGGACATACGCGGACGTCACAGCACCTAAGCAAGCCAGCCCACCTCCAACAACCACACCGGGACCATCCTTTGGAATATGCTCAACCATCTACTGGCAGGAACTCATTGTGAAGGTCGCAAAAGTAGTCGCAGACATGGACATCCACCCCGTGGTGACAATGGTGGCGAATATCATCGCCGGACTTTTCCCAGGTGAAGAAAGCAACTCCCATGGCAGCAAAAACTAAAAGGAAACTCTCTCTTCGTGATGTGGAATGCTAACAGCATTCAGAAGAAAATGAACTCCTACACCTGGTGGAAACTAAGGATGTGAGTGTGGCGCTTATCTCTGAGACACATCTCCAAGAAAGCCAGAAGCTTAACCTAGCAAACCACAGGGTGTACCGCACAGATCGCCCCAATGGAGCCAAGGGCGGAGGAACAGCAGTCATTGTCAGCACAAAAGTGAAGCATCGCGAGATTGTACTACCACCAGTGGGGAGCATTGAAGCAACTGGCATACAGATCCAGACAACAGCCGGCCCTCTACGGTTGATTGCTGCCTACTCACCCCCAGACAAGCTACAACAAAAAGACCTGGATGCCTTACTAGATCCCAACATACCAACACTAATTGGAGGAGACCTTAATGCCAAGCACCAGTGCTGGAACTCTCGCACTGCAAACACGAAAGGACACGTTCTACTTGCCCAGTCCAGGAAGAAAGACTTTGTAGTGGCAGGCCCAACTTGCCCAACACACTACCCGGGTGCTGCGCGGTACAATCCCGACGTCCTGGACATAGTAGTCATGAAGAACCTATCGCAATCCATGGAGCTTGAGACTTTAACAGCGCTGACATCTGATCACAACCCAGTATTGATCACAGTTAGAGAGGTGATTGAAAACCAACAACAGGGCACCAGGCACAACTACAAGAAGGCGGACTGGAGTCTCTACAAGAGAAGCCTGGAGGAGACACTGGCCCCTGGCCCCATACGCTGCATTGAAGAAATTGATCAGGCGGTCCACCACTTCACAGCTGCAGTCCATACTGCTATCGAACGCAGCATCCCCCAGCAAGAGCCCAAACGCTGCTCCATCTACGACCTCCCGAATGGCATCAAGAATTCAATAGCTGTCAAAAACAAAGCCCGGAGAGAGTGGCAAAAGTATCGCACCCCTGACCTGCTGAAAAGATACAACGAACTGACAAAACAGCTGAAGACGCAAATAAGCCAGCACAGAGGCGAGAAACAGGAAGCTGCAACAGCCACCCTGAAGGACTCAGACAACTCTCTATGTAGAATGACCCGAATATTGACTGGAAAGAAAGAACAAAACCCACCCATACAAGGAAAGACACACCTGCATGCAGCAACAGGGACAAGGCTGAGATCCTCGCCGAGACACTGGAGGCATCCTTCAGGCCCAACCAGGCAGGCAAAATGGCAGCAGAAGTCGAACAAGAGGTCACAAAAGCACCACCTGGAGCACCCGCCAGAAACCGAAGCTACAACCATTGAGAAATGCTCAACAGGTGAAGTCCTAGCCCTGATAAAGAAACTAAAAAATGGCAAGGCTCCAGGAAAGGATGGAATAACAAACCAAGTCATGAAGATGCTCCCAGATGCTGCAGTGGATCAACTTACAGAGATATTCAATGCGTGTATGCAGCAGCAGTACTTCCCCAAAGCCTGGAAAGAGGCAAGAGTCATTGTTTTCCCTAAAGCTGGAAAACCACTAAGAGACCCTGCAAACTACCGACCCATAAGTCTGCTATCGGGCCTATCAAAGCTCTTTGAAAATGTTATTCTCGCTCGCCTCACGGACTTTGCCTCAAGTGAAAACCTCCTCTCCAAAGAACAGTTTGGGTTCCGGAAAGACCATTCAACAAATCCCCAACTCCTCAGAGTTGTGGACATCATCAGCCATGGATTCAACATCCACAAGTCAACAGGAGTAGTCTTCCTGGATGTAGCCAAAGCCTTCGACCGAGTATGGCACAAGGGACTGATTTACAAACTCATCAAACTCAAGTTCCCAAGCAACCTGGTTAAACTGCTCTCTAACTACTTGTTAGGACGGACCTTCCACGTGACGGTACGGGAGGAATGCTCATCAACATGCCCTATCCTCGCTGGAGTGCCTCAGGGATCAATTCTCCGACCTTTACTCTTTACCATATTTACCAACGATATCCCCACAGACTTAAAGAAGACTGATCTGGCTCTTTACACTGATGATGTTGGAGTCATCTCCCAATCCTTCAGCTAAATAGAAGTGGCTAAGAACCTTGAGGCATCACTCAACAGTCTCTCTGAATGGTACAGTGACTGGCAGATCACCCTCAACACAAGCAAAACCACAGCAACAATATTCACCAGGAAGCTCAACAGGAAACATCCACAGATCCTCCTCAATGGGGATGAGATCAAATGGGAAAATAGCAGCTCCTACCTGGGGGTGACTCTGGACTCTAAACTCAGCTGGAGAAACCACATAGAGAAGACCAGCCACAAAGCAGCAGCCAAACTGGCTGCGTTATACCCACTCCTGAAGACCAAGTCGATGCCAATGCAGAGCAAGGTGCGAGCAAACACCATATTAATTCGACCAACTATGACATACGCTTCACCTGTTTGGAGTGGCTGCCGCCCGCAGCTTCGGGAAGACCTACAGAGACTACAGAACAAGGCCTTACGGATTGCAGCAGGTGCACCTATGTTCACACGAACAGCAGACCTCCACAGAGACTTAGGCATTGAGATGTTGGACGACCATTTCCCCAAACTCAACAGGAAATTCTACAAAGGATTAGATCAAAAGGAAAACCCACTGATCAGGAAACTCGCAGACATCTCTACAAACCCATTTGACCGCTACCCGCGTCCCATTGCAGCGCTAACCTTGCGAAACTGAAACAGCAACGCAGCATCCAAAAACTCATCACTGCTTGAAGGCAAACGCTGGCAGGTACGCAAAACTCACAGCTGCAAGCTGGCATAATCGCCTCGGCAAGCAACCAAAATCCTTTTGCTGTCTGATGGCATAATCGCCACGGCAGGCACCCAAAACTCAACACTATCAGAAGGCACTAGATAGATTAGATAGACAAAGATGAGACTCTCCGAGGAAACATGCTGACAATTCTGCAATCTCAACTGACCGTTACTCGTGGCCCATCACTGAGCTGACCATGTGATACAACCTCAACTGTGACAAAGAGTCACACATCAATAAGACAACTGAAACAGCGACTAAAAAATTTGAAATGAATGTGGAGTAATGAGGCTACTGCCTCGGTATCCAAAAACTCATCACTGTCAGAAGGAATCTGACAGACGAAAACAAGACAGACAGCTGGGAGGTACATTTCTGTTCTGTGACAGCGCCAGCGTCGAGACTTGTATTGCAATGGCACAAACCGCTCCAGCCGCCGCGGCTCCTCCCCCAAGAAGAAGCAGAAGGAAGCAGCGGGGGGCTCCAAGGCCAAGAAGCCTTTCGGTCCCACCATGTCCGATCTGATCTTGAAGTGTGTGACCGCCGCGGCCGAGAGGAAGGGAGTCTCCCTGGTTGACCTGAAGAAGGCGCTGACTGCCGCCGGCTACGATGGGGACAAGAACAAGAGCCGAGTAAAGGTCTCCCTCAAGAGCCTGGTTAGCATGTTAAAAGCTAGGCTGAAAACGTCAACATTATCAGCGCCATCTTGCCCCCTTTTTGAGCCCATTCGTGCGTGTAAGCGGCAGCCATTTTGAGCACCATGGCCTCCCTGCCCCTCGCTGATAGCCAACGCGTCTCTCTCTCTCTCTCTCTTAACCTCGCAGGCATCCCCCACACGCTGACAACCCCCACTCTCACATGCCTTGGGTCATAAACCCCTCTTCATCGCAGCTCTGCCTCGGAATCCCATCCTGTTCCCAGCGCGACACCTCCCTTCATCCCTTTCATGGTCCCAGGTCCTTTGATACAAAACCCCTTTTTCCTGTGTGCCCGTTTGTCTTCCTCGTTCCCAGGCCACCACCTGGCCCTGCGGATACTGTTTATTGCCCCCCCGTACAGTAGGAAGCTTCCCCCATTAAAGGACCCTCGAATTGATCAAAGCCCCCACCCTATGAGATACGATCAACCCCACACATTCCGTGAATCGGCGGAATGTCCAGCTGCGCGATAATCATCACCTGTTGTGACCAGGGTGGGGACTTCAACTGTAAATGTGTGTGGGAACGGGCCTGAAGGGGAGATTCTGAGGATGTCCTTTCATACTTCAAAGCATTGCAAGAATGTGTTACATGCAATAAAGTTCGTAAACCTGTGTATAAGAGGCCAGGCCTCAGAGATGCGGTTAGAGCACCTCGAGAAGATACCCTGTTGTCTGATTTGATGTGTTCTGCTCCGTCGGAATAAAACTTCTGTTTCCTGCCTTCCAGTCTCCAGCGCCTGCCTCTTTGTTTGGTAAACTTGAGTGGGTATAGAGGCGGCTAACGCCGGGCAACTTCGGAAAAGGTCTCCTGCCTGTACCTTTTTCAACAAGCAAAGGCACCCTAGCCCAGCTGAAGGGCACCGCGGCCTCCCGATCCTTTAAGGTGAATAAGAAGCAGCTGGAGGGCAAGAAGGCGGCCCAGAAGACAGCCGCCAAGACCAAGAAGCCAGCTGCCAAGAAAGCTCAAAAAGGCTCCCGCGGGGGTCAAGAAGAGCCGAAGAAGGTTAAGAAGCCAGCAGCAGCCAGGAGACCCAAGAAGCTGAAGGCTGCCCCCGCCAAGAAGGCTGCCAAGAGCCCAGCGAAAGACAAGGCGGTGAGGCCCAAAGTAGCCAAGAAAAGCCCTGCCAAGGTAGTCAAACCCAAGGCAGCCAAGCCCAAAGCAGTGAAGCCCAAAAGGGCAGCACCCAACAAGAAGTAAGGGCTTGCACCGAGACACTGCAAACACAACAGCTCTTTTAAGGGCCACCACCCTGTCTAGAAGAGAGCGTGTTCATCCCCACCTTTGCAACTACCCAATGCCCCACTTCTCAAAAATAAACAGCAATATACATCCATAGCGCACCTTTCCACAAGCGTGTGATCTTGGCCATATAAACGGCTCTTTCGGTGCTGCGTGGATTGAAATTGTTATAACATAGAAAAGAAGGGGGTCTGGAAGTTATAAGACCTCCGTTTATAATACATGTGCAATAACGTGTGTGTCTCGGTGCTTTCACTGTACCCGGGCAGACTCGATATAGTGTCTGCATAAGGCAGACGATTATGAACTTTAAATGGAGCGCAGGTAACTGCATGCTCCAGGGTGAGCAGGGGCAGGTAAAAAGGGGGTCTGGGAGTTATAAGACCTTGGTTTATTATAAATGTGTGCTAACGTGTGTGTGTGTGTTGGTGCTTTCACTGTACCCGGGCAGACTCGATATAGTGTCTGCATAAAGCAGACAATTTTTTAACTTTCAATTGAGCGCAGGTAACGGGGGAGTGTTCCAGGGTGACCAAGGGCAGTGTGCTTATGACATCTCGGGCTCCTCTCCCGGTTGACCAGGGTCGAGTCGTTCAGTGACTACAAGTGGATGGACGGACGGACACGGAGACAAAGGCTGACCGAAGCGCGGGCTCTGGCTCCAACGTACATCATCCAACTGGAAGGGTTCTCTTTGATCCACAGCTCATTGGACAGCTAGGCTGCAGCCTCCAGTTCAGTAACCAATCGTTGCACACCGCGGGCTATTTCCGAACGTGGGGCGGTCTCTTGAGCCAACCAGAGCAGCCCTCTGTCTGTGAGGGCATAAATATTGCTCTTTCCCCGGTAGACGCCATTCTTCCTCGCTCGTCGCTGAGAGAGACCGCTCCTGCCATGGCCCGCACCAAGCAGACAGCCCGCAAGTCTACCGGCGGCAAAGCGCCCCGGAAGCAGCTGGCCACCAAGGCAGCCTGCAAGAGCACGCCTGCCACCGGCAGAGTCAAGAAGCCTCACCGCTACTGGCCCGGCACAGTGGCTCTCCACGATATCCGCCGCTACCAAAAGTCCAACGAGCTCTTCATCTGAAAGCTGCCCTTCCAGCGCTTGGTGAGGGAGATAGCCCAGGACTTCAAGACCGACCTGCGCTTCCAGAGCTCCGCCGTCATGGCCCTGCAGGAGGCCAGCAAGGCCTACCTGGTCGGGCTCTTCGAGGACACCAACCTGTGCGCCATCCACGCCAAGAGGGTAACTATCATGCCCAAAGACATTCAGCTGGCCCGTCGCATCCGAGACGAGAGGGCCTAAGGGGAAAGACCTAACCGAACAACCACCACAATGGCTCTTTTAAGGGCGACCACCCTGTCACCTACGAGCTACTCTTATCTGCCATGGCATGGTCTACAGGTTATGGAGGGTGGGCTGTGACTACCACGAGCACCGGGCAACTGATACCGCCTCTGGGGAAACCAGAGCACTCGGTGTCCACAGTGCACAAACACCTCTTCAACGTGCCCTTCATTTGAAGCGTTGTTTGGGTAGAAGGTTGTGATAGGGATCCGCGGGTCACAAGCCACCGCTATTGGTCATCTGTGCTCCCGGTACATCGGGTTCTGAGAGTACCATGAGTACTGGGCAACTTATACCGGCTCTGGGAGGACCAGAGCATTCCGTGTTCACAGTGCACAAACACCTCATCAATGTGCCCTTCATTTAATAGAGAGCTTTTTTGGGGGGTCGAGGGTTGTGCACGGATCCGCTAGTCACAAGCCAGCGCAATGAGGCATCTGTGCTCCCGGTACATCGGGTTCATGTGTCTGATTTCGGGAGCGTTTGCCCCGGGGCGGATTGTATCCGTTCCCCTCGGTCTGGAAATACAAACAGAACGTTAAACCCACACACATTAAAGCTGTTCTCTCATAACATGGAAAGCAAATTGCCCGGGAGTAGCTGTGTGAATTGCCAGCAGGTTCATTTAACGTCATCGTTAGATTACAGTGCTTAGGTGGCACTTGGTCCCAAAGAGGGCTCATTCATATAGACATGTTTATTTAAAGAGGCAGAACGGGTTGCCTGCTCCATAGTCCCTCGGTCTGCAGCAAGCCCCGGTATAGCGGCCCTTTCTGCGCTCAACAATACCCTCATAAAACACATTCTCCTGTCATGATAGAAGCACATTAGCTCTCAGGGGAGGAAGTAGTTGGCCCTTAAAAGAGCCGTTGTGTTAGTTGGGGTGCGCCTGGAAGCCTTACTTGGCGCTGGTGTACTTGGTGACAGTCTTGGTGCCCTCCGACACGGCGTGCTTGGCCAGCTCTCCGGGCAGCAGAAGGCGGACTGCGGTCTGGATCTCCCGGGAGGTGATGGTGCGCCGCAAGTTGTAGTGAGCCAGGTCGGAAGCCTCTGCAGTGATGTGCTCGAAGATGTCGTTCACGAAGGAGTTCACGATGCCCATGGCCTTGGAGGAAATGCCGGTATCCGGGTGTACCTGCTTCATCACTTTGTAAATGTAGATTGCATAGCTTTCCTTCCTGCTCCTCTTGAGCTTCTTCCCGTCCTTCTTGGGCGGCTTGGAGAGTGCTTTCTTGGAGCTCTTCTTGGGAGCTGGCGCAGACGTGGCTGGTTCAGGGATGGTCGATGCTCTTTCACTGCTTGCTGTGGAGCCGAGAGAAATTAAGACTGCACGCCCCGGCACTTGTATGTATAGGCTGGGCGTGCAAAGCAGCTTCTTCCCAGCTCTCCCTTCTCATTGGCAGGGCCCCCACTTCCTATTGTAATGCGGTTCTGGGACACGGATTGGCTAAACAGAAGCCCGCCTCCCTCCCATGAGAAATACTCTCAGCGCCTAGCTACCAACCAATCAGACGCACCTGAAGTCTTTATAGTACCAAGCCCAGCAGATAGAGCAGTACCATTCTCTCTGTTGTGTGACTGAGACCTTAGATCGATCGCCATGTCTGGACGTGGAAAGCAAGGAGGAAAGGCCCACACTAAGGCCAAGACACGCTCTTCCAGAGCCGGGCTCCAGTTCCCCATGGGTCGTGTGCACAGGCTGCTCCGGAAGGGAAGCTACACCGAGAGGGTGGGCGCTGGTGCACCCGTCTATCTGGCTACAGTGCTGGAGTACCTGACCACTGAGATCCTGGAGCTGGCTTGCAACGCGGCCCGGGACAACAAGAAGACCCGCATCATCCCCAGACACCTCCAGCTGGCCATCCTCAAAGACGAGGAGCTGAAAAAGCTGCTGGGCCGAGTCACCATCGCCCAGGGAGGAGTCCTGCCCAACATCCAGGCCGTGCTGCTGCCCAAGAAAACCGAGAGCCACAAGGCACAGGGCAAAGCAAGCAAGTAAAGGCCCGCAGACCACCGTGGAAACAGACCCTAAATACAAAGGCTCTTTTCAGGGCCATCCACAGACTCCATCAATATCCGTGCCGTGGTGTTACTCTGGCGGCTTCATAGATGTGGCAGCGCCCGCACCGCACCGTAGCTGCATAGGGGAAAATGCCCAACCGTCGGCCCTGCACATAAATGTTGCCCCCGTCCCCAAAGCCCAGCTTGAGTCCGACATCCTTAATGTTTTTCTAATAAAATAACATATATATATTTTGCATCTTTTTGGGGCAGACGCCACAACCGGGTGCGAGATGTGGACAGTTGCGGGGTTTGCCGGCCACACACATCGGGGTGGTGCCGGTGAGGCCGTTAACGTATGTTGGCTCCATTAAAACATGTCCGAGGCTCCTGTTCATATTGGGAATGGGCACCGAACGAGAGGGTTAGGCGGGCCGCGGTCACAGGTGGGGGCCAGGAAGGGAGGTGCCTTGGGCGTGAGATGTGGACAGTGTTACAGGCGGCCACACACACACACAGCGGGGTGGTGCCGGTGAGGCCGTTAACGTGTGTTGGTACCATTAAAACATGTCCGAGGCTTCTGTTCATATTGGGAGGGGGCACGGAACGAGAGGGTTAGGCGGGCTGCGGTCACAAGTTGGGGCCGGGAAGGGAAGCGTGTGCGTGGGTTTGACTGTAGTCTGTGCACCGGCGGCAGCTGCTGAGCCAACCCATAACAAAGGCGGGCTGGGAGCCCGCTCTTTTTCAATCAGCAACGGCCTCTCCAGCCCCCACTCCCTGCAGAGGGCGGGACGGGGCCGGGCTCTCCCGCCTCACAGGGCGGGCCGGTGCGGGGCTTGAGCCATCATTTCTGCTCACAGCACCGAGAGGAGAACATGTCTGGATGCGGCAAAGGAGGGAAGGGTATGGTAAATAAAATTACCGGGACTATTTTTCTATACATGAAATGACAATAAGGATAGCTCAATAATAAATGAGAGGCAGAGTCCGTGGTATCTGAGAAATACGGGCTTTAATTAAGTGGCTCGAGTCACTGGACATCGGGTTCCATCACCACTAAGGTTCAGGAAGGGATATTCAACGTTTTATTAACATCACACATTATATATAGTAAAACAGTGCAATTGCAATGAATACAGTAGGCGTAACAAGTGAAAAGAGAGAGATAAGAACACATGGGCGTAAAAGAAGGCGTGTAAGGAGGCGTACATGTAGGCGTGCACTTGAAGAGTCAGAGAAGTGTCACAAGTGGGTGGATGCAAAGAGAAAGTTTGCAGGGTCAGCAGAAACCTATACTCGACATGCGCGCGCAACTTTTAATCATGACGTGTAATTGACGTGTAACTGGGGAGAGCTGGGGGTTTGCCTTTAGCACTAGTAGATGGGTCTGGTGTCTGGGATGTCAGAACGACCTGCACCTATAGCATATCTGATATCTTGTGTTTGAAGGATGTATTGTCTGAAGCGAAAGGTCTCTCGGGCAGAGGCCATTCATTACTGAAATGCTGGTGCGTGCATATGGTTCTTCATGCAATGTACGGGGGCCATGGGCCTACCATGGTAACGGGTTAGGTAAATCACTTGCAAGGAGACAGGAAGGCAGGGCCCTTTGCTCTGCAGCCGGGAATATGTTTACCTATTTCACTAGACTGGAATGTGTTTTTGCGGAGGCTGAGCAGATAACTGTAGGCAAAATACCGTCTTGGCAGGCAGGCCAGGCCGAGCCGGGCACCGCTCGCCTGGGTAGGAAGTAAGGTAGAGGTCAGGGATGCATACCTAAACTGCAGCTTTCTGAGACAGAAGAGGCTCGGAGCCTCAATTAAGGGCCTGGCTCGACTGAGCCAGAAAAACGTGGAAAACGTGTGCTTTGCGATATTTAAAAGTGCACCATGTAAATGCATTGGAAACGTAGGCCTTAATGTGGAATCAGTACTTTATACATGGAGGGCTCACTAACTGATGTGCTAACATTAGACGGAAATGCAGAGGCATTATCATAGCAGGCACGGGAAGGGAATTACATGACATACATGGGGCACGGGTGCATGGATAGGGTGCGAGTGGGGGTCACACTGACTACCTAAAAATTTCTATTTCCTCAAGGGGCTCGGCAAAGGCGGCGCCAAGAGGCATCGCAAGGTGCTCCGGGACAACATCCAGGGCATCACCAAGCCGGCCATTCGCCACCTGGCGCGCCGTGGTGGAAAGAAGCGCATCTCCGGCCTCATCTACGAGGAGACCCTTGGGGTGCTCAAGGTTTTCCTGGAGAACGTGATCTGGGATGCCGTCACCTACACCGAGCATGCCAAGAGGAAGACCGTCACCGCCATGGATGTGGTCTATGCCCTGAAGCGCCAGGGCCGCACCCTCTACGCATTTGGCGGTTAAACACTCGACTTGCCCACAGAAAAACACAAAAGGCCAACCCAAAGGCTCTTTTTAGAGCCGACCACAATGTCATGGGAGGGCTGTGTCTATGCACTATTGTTCCCGCAGAGCCGGGTTCGGCTACTCGCTAGCCCAATACCAGGGGATTTGCACCGGTGCCACCCTATCATGTCAGGCACTGTCCCGTGGCCAGGGCACTGTTTTTTTTGGGGGTCTTGGACCTAAGGGGACCGGGGGGGGGGGCTTTAGCATGGCCCAGGAGCCCGCCATTCAGAAGCCCTGGACTGGGTACCTAAGGGGGGCTTTAGCGTGGCCCAGGAGCCCACCATTCAGGAGCCCTGGACTATAGTGGAGAACTAGGGGGGGCTTTTGCCCGGCCCATGAGCCCGCCATTCTTGAACCATTCCCTGGGGAACTAAGGGGGTGTTTAGCCTGGCCCAGGTGCCCGCCATCGTCGAGCCCTTGCCTGGGGACCTATGGTGGGTCTAGCCTGGACCAGGTGCACGCTATCATGGAGCCCTTGCCTGGGGACCTACGGTGGGTTTAGCCCGGCCCAGGGCCCCATGGGCCTGCCATTCCCCAACTCTTAAGCCCCCACATAGTGGGGTCTTACAGCACCTGGATGGGAGACAAAGTTGGAGATAGGGTGCGAGTGGGGGTCACACTGACTACCTAAAAATTTCTATTTCCTCATTCCCTCCTTGGCCCCTACTGCACCCTTTAGGATATATCTATCTTCATGAGACCATCTATCTGTTCGTATAACATCATTTGCTCATCTTTTTTCATTCGGGAACGGGAACGTGAACGTGGACGGGGAATACAAGCTGTGGCGCACAAGCAGCAAATCGCTGGCCCACATTGCAGACAGAGACAACAACTGAATAATATAAGCAGTATTATTCCTAGGAATGACAGTACTTTCCATCCCCAGGCTGATATCACACTCCAGAGCCAACCGGACCATGTCCAGGTGCCAGGATTCTGGTGTATCTGGTGAGCTATTTTATGAAGCCTTGTTATTGCTTTATACACTGATGGCGCGTTATTAGGAATAAACACACAACAACTGGATCCGATCACTCTACAAGCCCCGCCCCTATCGGCCAGGATGACGTCAAGAACAAGGCGGTTTTGAAGAACAACAAGTCTCATAGCAGACTGCTCTTCGGTCAAGTTACCTAAGGCAGAAGTAGTCTCATTCACTACTGCTTCCAAAGTTCTGGTTAATCTACGTATTAATTTACTATTTTGAATGGAGCCTATGAAGAAAAAGAATCCTTTGTTGAAATTGGTATATTACTCCAATGTTGTTTCAGTCTGATCGACAATCCGGGACTCGATCTCCCTTCTATGTCTTATATGTACAAAGTGTGAATTTCGATGATAATCGGATGGGGCTAGAAAAACAGGTGGTAATAGGAACGCGATGTAACACGTTCCATCCCAATCCAGGGGCAGATGTACATAAGCTGTCTGACCACAAATAAAATAGGAATGGCGAGAAGCTTTGAAGGAAGACTTTCCTTTGTCACTGAATTCGACCACAGTATTACAATCACTGTGTCCTAGATGTACTGAACCATTCTTTCTAACGCATAATTCACCTTTCACTGGTAAAACTGCTATAAAAGGTAAGTCCGAATTAGTCTCAGACTGAACGTTCAGAATCATGAGGTCAAGGGAAAAATTACCTAAATCATACACTTCATTTTCTAGATCGGTCCCTTTCCTTTGGGGAAGACCGTCTGCGTCTGGAAAACATGCTTTATTCATGACTGTATTCAGGTTCCCCCATATCCAATTGCCCTGGGAAACTTTGGACTTACTGTCTAAGGAGGACATTAAAGCAAACCATGCTCTGCACGAACCATTATGTGTAAACGGGTAGGGAAAGAGGGGCAGAGCTCCCTTGTATTTCTGATAAGGTGGGAGTCGGCCGCATACCCAGCAATTTGTGGCATTGCTGGTCTGGTGAGAATGGTGTAACATACGAATGAAAGTGTTGTTGCTCATTGCTAGTCGAAAGGATGGTTCGTGAAGTGGCAGATCACTGAATGTGTGCTCTACGGTGTCATTAAAGGAAGAATGTACATGTGAACCAAGAGGAGGAAAGAAAACATGTAGTATCAAGCTTATACATATAATCGATATACTCAGAAAAAACATAATGATTAAGGAAATAATGCATCTACTACGCAGATTCTTGCAGTATTTGTTTTTCTTCACTTTCTGTCTATCTCTCTCACTATTTGGGTCTATCTCATACATGTCAGAAACCTGTCTAACCACTTCACCCGAGGGGGACTTAAACAATTAAACGCTGTCTGACTTACTAGACCGTAATTTCCTTCTATACTCCTGTTGCGGAGTTTTTTCTAACAAGGGGAGCTTAGTGTCAGTATCAGAATCAGGGCAGTCCTTGGGAAATGTCTCTGGACACAGTGCATGGAATCTTTTTACATGGCTGGAATGAAGCCAGCCTTTCCTTCCCTCGGCTTTCACTGCGGTCCTCGTGGTCATCAACACCAGCTTCGGCTCCCGCCACCTGGGCTCCAGAGGGCTTGAGTGGTCAAAGTTCCTTATACAAACGAGATCACCTGGAACGATTTCATGCGGTTTCACTTGGGTGTTGTCCGGGAAAGCAGCCGGGACCTGTTAACGACAAGAGAGTAGTGTAGACATCAAGGAAGCCAGGTAATCTGTCAGCATATTACTATCAACATCGGTGATCTTGCGCGGCATAGGCGTACCCCACATATTTGGTGGTCTTCCAAAGACCACTTCGTACGGGGATAGTCCGGTTCTGGAATGAGCTACCATAAGCATGTGAAAGAGGGCAACCGGCAGGGCTACCATCCAATCTACACCTTTTTCTGCACAGACCTTCGCTAACCGTGTTTTCAGAGTCTGATTATGTCTCTCAACGAGACCAGCTGCTTCGGGGTGTCGTACGCAGTGAAATTTCCACTGGTACCCTAACAGGAGTGATACCTGTTTCAACAGTTCGGATGAGAATGGCTGTCCATTATCTGAGTACACGACATGGGGCAAGCCGTATCGCGGGAAAAATTCACGAACCAACTGCTTGGCAGTGGTTACAGCAGTGTAATCTGGGACTGGGTACGCTTCTGTCCATCTGGAAAGGGCACATACAACTACGAGGACATACTTGAATCCTCGACATCTATCCATCTGAATATAATCCATCTGGAGGACTTCGAAAGGGTGGTCAGGAGGATGAAATCTACCTTGTTCCACGGGAATGCCTTTGCCTGGATTGAACTGACAACAGATCATACAGGTATGTACTTTCTGTTTTGCTGCTGCACGTAAATGTTTGTTGGACCAAATATTCTGTATGCTGTCTAACATGGCTTTTTCTCCTAAGTGTGCTGGACTATGTGCTGTATTAATGATAATTTGAACCATAGAGTCGGGGAGAAACCATGTGGCCTTTCCCTTCGTCATCCATCCCTGATCTGTCTGGACCCCTCCTTGTTCAGTCCATTTCTTGATTTCGTCCGGAGTGGCATGTGTCTGTATGTCGAGTACATCTTGTGTGGGATCCCTGGCTGTCATGCAATGTGTCTGTGATGATACTTCAGTCTTTGTCGGGTCAGTCGGTATGTCTGTTTGAGTCTGAGCTGTAGGCTTGGCTGTTTGATCTGCCAGGTCGTTACCCTGGGAAATAGTGTCAGTAACTTTCGTATGTGCTTTGCACTTCATAATGGCAATGGCTGTAGGCAAGTGTATTGCATCTAACAGTGCTTGAATGAGGGGACAATGCTGTATCTTGGCTCCGTGAGAAGTCAAAAAACCTCTTACTTGCCAGAGAACACCGAAGTCGTGAACGACTCCGAATGCGTACTGTGAATCTGTGTATATGTTAACTTTCAGGTTCTTGGCTCGTATGCAGGCTTGGGTCAGAGCGATGAGCTCTGCTGCTTGGGCAGACAATGTGTCAATACGAAGTGTTTCTATGACTTCAGTTTCAGTGGTCACTGCATATGCGGCCACTAACTCTCCTGTGCTTGTTCTCATACATGAACCATCCACATAAAGTGTCAGGTCTGGGTCGGGCAATGCAATGTCTGTCAAGTCTTGTCTTGGTTTCGTCATTGTGTTAATGACTTCCACACAGTCATGTGGTGTAGGGTCAATTGTGCTCGAAGGTAACAATGTGGCAGGGTTTAAAATGTTGCAACGTCTGATCTCTATGTGTGGCTGGAACAATGTCAGTTCATATCCTGTCAATCGTGCTATGGTCAGGTGTTGTGTCTGGGTTCGGTTCAGGAGAACTTCCACGGAGTGTGGAACCTGTACTGTCAGGGGATGTCCTAACACTATTGAGTCGCTTTGTCTGGTTGCTAGAGCTGTTGCGGCAACTGATTTTAGGCACGCAGGCAGAGCCTGGGCTACTGGATCCAATGTACTAGAAAAATAAGCACAAGGCTTGTGTTTTCCTGCTTGATCTTGTGTGAGAACAGATAATGCTGTGCCATCACGTTCAGTGACAAAAAGTGTAAAAGGTTTGCTGTAACATGGTGTCGCTAAAACAGGTGCTTGACATAGGGCTTTCTTCAATTCGTCAAGAGCAAGTGTATGTTCCTGAGTCCAAGGGAGGACAGTCGAAGTCGCTGCCTCCTGTGTTGTCAACTGTATGAGTGGTTTGGCTAGATATGCATACTGAGGAATCCATTGTCTGCAGTAAGAAGTGAGGCCAATGAAGGCCCGTACTTCCTTTTGTGTCTTGGGTTGTGGAAGATGTGCAATTAACAGGATGCGGTCTGGTGTCAGCTGTCTACCCCACTTGGACAGCAAGTGCCCAAGGTAAACCACTTGCTGGGCACAGAATTGCAGCTTCGAAGGGGACACTTTATGCCCCTTTTCGGCCAAGAAATACAAGACTGTCAGTGATGCACGTTCGCAGTCATGTTCTGTCCGTGCTGTAATCAATAGATCGTCAACATAATGGAGTAGGGTAGTGTCAGTAGGCATATGAATACTGTCTAGTTGTCGTTTCAGGGCTTGACTATAAATGCTACGACTTTCTGTGAACCCTTGAGGAGCACGTGCAAATTTGAAGCTTCGGCCATTTAAACAGAATCCGAAAAGATACTTGCTTTCCGGATGAATGGGGACACTAAAGAAGGCGTTCTTGAGATCGATTACAGTGAAGAACGCAGCTTTGGAATCAATGGCAGTCAATAAAGATGAAATGTCTGGGACCACTGGGTACTGGGGTATTATGCATTTGTTTAATTCTCGAAGGTCGATCACCAGTCTGTAGACCGGTGGTGCATTCGGGTCAGTTCGTTTAAGAATCGAGGTGATAGGAGAATTACATACATTTGATTCAGTTTCTACAACCACTCCTTGTGCAATCAGGTCGTCAATAATTTTCAGTAAGGCTGCTACAGCCTCAGGTGGTAACTTGTATTGTCGGATTCGGGGCAGTACAACTCCTTGTTTGAGAGTAACTCGATATGGTGTAATGTGCATACAACCTACATCAGTCGGACCTTGTGCCCATAAATGCTGTGGTACATTCTGTAATCTTGGATCAAAATCTCTCAACACATAATGTCCTTTAAAATCACGTAAAAACAATCTCACTCCTTCCGGAGAACAACAAATTACTGCTCCTAGCGCTTTTAACGTTTTTATACCAAGCAAATTTTCAGGACATGATTTCGTAAGTAACAAGTCTGTAGTACGGGACTGTCAGGATTGAGAGTAGCGCAAGAGTACGCAAGCGCCACTAACCTTACACGGATGGCCCGCAGAGACGATAGACGATAGTCCTTCCAACTCCGCTCCGCACAAACCCCTACAATGGAATATACCCACTGTTTGAGCCTGTACGAATAGGGGCCGGGAGGTAGATGGACATCGGGGAATGGCACGTCAGGTATCGTCTGGTCTGTTACCATGAGGTGACTGGTACCGGGACACTGCAGGCAGGGGAGACAGTGAATAAAGGATTATTTCCGCAGTAAGACTTACAGGAACCCAGGATCCCCTTCCCTCTTATCTTTACTCACCAGTTTCTCCACCCCATGTATCCTTAAAGGAATCCTCAAAAATCGAACCCTAATAAATAGGTGACCAGAAGGACAGAGGAGTTAACGCCACTCCGCTGTCTCTCAGTTAGTAATCTCAAAAAAGCCTTTGAAATACACACTAACAAAACGTGGAATCACCACGTAATAAACCCACGGTTTCTTTGTGGTTATAATTATAACATAATCAGAAAGTGTCAGTAGCCACTGACAACAAGCACCAAGGTTTTCCCCGGAATGTAAACAAGAAATGGCGGCGGTAGAGACGCCGTTCGAAATAGGAACAATACACAAAATAAAGAGGAGGCGAGCCCGCGCTCCTCTTGGTACTTGCACTACTGGAAATGGATGTGGACCAACGGTTCTCCACCAGGATATCTGACCACGCTGGCTGTTGCTCGGCGTTGTGCAGACCAGGATATCTGACCACGCTGGCTGTTGCTCGGCGTCGTGCAGACTAGGATCACTGACCACGCTGGCTTTTGATCGGCGCTGTTCTTCGGGATCTTGACTTGAAGCAAGGAAGGCTCATCCACAATGAGCGAGTACAGAACACGATTGACAAGCCCCGTTGTGTTCCGGAGGTGAAGCTTATATAATGTCCTCCCACTGAGCCAACCCCCAGCGCCGGATGGCCTTCTGGGACTTGTAGTGTTTCCGCCATGGACAGGATATACGAATTCCTTTACCTTGTACCTTGCTGATGGTAGCGATCGCTACAGAACCCCCTCTCGTGGACCGCCGTCCCGGCGGACGTCCCGGCTTCCCTGGAAATCTTTCATGGAATTGTTCCACCAAGTCGGGACAATGCAGATGGTCCAAGGGTTCCCTGGTCCTGTCCTCTGGACCAAACCCTTTCCAATCCACCAAGTACTGTATCCGACCTCGGACCAAACGAGAGTCCAGAACAGAACTCACTTCATACTCTTCGTGGCCCTCAATTTCCACTGGAAGAGGACGATCAGGCAATCTCACACTCGGAAGGCACGGACGCAGGAGTGACACATGAAAAACAGGATGAATAGACCATGAGGCAGGCAATGAGAGCTTCATGGCCACAGCGTTGATCCTCTCACAGATGCCATAGCGACCCACATACTTGGTTTCAGTTTCGTAAGACCTTTGATATGTAGATTACGCGTCGAAAGCCATACCTTGTCTCCCACCTTATATTCAGGCTCAGGAGTACGTCTCCTATCTGCGTAGGTTTTCTGGGAGTCTTGGGCATGTTCGAGATTGTTCCGTGCCTCAATCAGTATAGCTCGAAGATGAGCATGGTGTTCATGAATGGCAGGAACCAAAGATTCAGCAGGCCATTCAAAAGGGAGCATGTTAGGATGGAATCCATAGAGGCAAAAGAATGGGGAACATCCCAAGGTGGTATGTACCGCGTTATTGTAGGCAAACTCTGCCAACCACAAGAGAATGGTCCAATCATTGGCGTTTTGTAGCGAGAAACACCGCAGGTATTGCTCCAACGTCTGATTCAGACGTTCCGTTTTGCCATCTGTTTGCGGATGAAAGCTCGTCGAGAGTCGCGCATCAATCTGTAATATGGCACATAGAGCCTTCCAGAAACGGGAAGTGAATTGTGTCCCCCTATCTGTGATCAGTACTTTCGGTAATCCGTGTGGACGGACGATGTGTTGGAGGAAGACTTTGGCTAATTCACTGGAGGAAGGTAGTCCAGGCAAGGGAATGAAGTGTCCCATTTTCGTGAGGTGGTCCACTACTACCAGTATCACAGTTTGTTTCTCACACGGGGGCATCTCAACGATAAAGTCCATGGACAATGTGTGCCAAGGTTTGGGTGGAATGGGCAACGGTTGTAGCAGTCCCGGAGGTTTGATGTGACTGGCTTTCCCCTGTGCACAGATAGCACAGTTCTTCACGTATTCCTTGGTATCCATTCTGATCCCAGGCCACCAAAAAGAGCGTTCCACATTGGCGATAGTCTTAAAGACGCCCATATGTCCCCCTAGAACTGAATCGTGAGACCATTCCAGGACTTTGCGTTGTAATGCAGGGGTGGGGACATATAAGGCATGAAAATGATAGGCCAATTGATCTTTTTCACATCGTTTATCGGGCTCTTTTTGCACCCAAGCAGTAATATCTTGGTCCGTTAGGGCAACCCGAACGTCGTCCAGGAAATCTTCGGAGGTGATCAAGGCGATAGCTCTATCCGAGGAATCGGCTCCTTGCAATATAAAAGGGGGGTCCGTACAGGTAGTTGTGTCTTCTTCACCCAACCTGGATAGTGCATCTGCTTTCCCGTTACGGGTTCCCGGTCTATATTTGATCACAAAATCAAAGTCTGAAAAGAAGAGTGTCCACCTCAATTGTCGAGGAGTCAAGGCCTTCGCCGTCTTTAGGAACAGAAGATTGCGGTGGTCTGTGATGATTTCCACCGTATGTAACGCTCCCAAAAGGTAATGCCTCCATTCTTCGCATGCTCTTTTGATGGCCAAAAGCTCTTTGTCAGTGATTGAGTAATTTATTTCACACGGAGAGAGTTTCTTCGAGTAGTAGGCCACCGGGTGGAGTTGACCAGAGGTAGGATGGCGTTGAGAAAGGACTCCCCCTAGAGCAAACTGAGATGCATCAGTTTCCAGGACAAACGGAATCGTGGGGTCTGGATGTCGAAGGATAGGGGCTTGTGTGAACTTCTCCCTTAGGAGTTGGAAGGAGGAATCGGCTTCCTCTCCCCATTTGAAGGGAGCATTCTTTCGCAAGAGGGCTGTGATGGGATGGATGATCCTGGAGAAATCTTGTATGAAACGCCGATAGTAATTGGCAAATCCGAGAAAGCTTTGCACCGATTTAACGTTCCGTGGCGTTTTCCATGTAATGATAGCATCCACCTTACTCATGTCCATACGAAATCCGTGAGCGTCAATAACATACCCCAAGAAGGCTACTTGCTGGACATGGAAAAGGCATTTCTCCAGTTTGGCGTACAGGGAGTTCTGTTGGAGCCTTTCCAGTACGATTTTCACATGGGTGATGTGATCAGCTAGAGACACGGAATAGATCAAAATGTCGTCAATATAGACCACAGAAAATGTCTCCAAACACCCCCTTAACACTTCATCCATAAAAAACTGGAAGGCGGCGGGGGCGTTGCAGAGGCCAAAGGGCATCACGCGGTATTCGTAGAGACCGAACTTTGTTCGAAACGCGGTCTTCCACTCGTCGCCTTTCATCACGCGGACTAGATGATAAGCCCCACGGAGATCAAGTTTTGTAAAATAGCGCGCCCCTTTTAGCTGATCCATCAACACCGGAATTAAGGGGAGAGGATAGCGATTCTTTATGGTCACCCTGTTAATGGCGCGGTAGTCTATACATGGCCTCAGTTCATCGCAATCCTTCTTTGGTATGAAGAACATGGGTGACGAGGCCGGGGAGGTGGAGTGTCTGATGTACCCAGATGCGATATTGTCCTCCAGATAGGTTTTGAGGTACAACGTTTCCTTTTCCGTTAGGGCATACACCCTACTACAGGGGATATCGGCGCCTGGAACGAGATCAATCCGACAATCGTATGTACGATGTGGAGGTAATTGGGTAGCGGTCTGCTTATCGAACAAGGCCTGAAAGGATATGTACTCTTCAGGAAGAGTGCTGGCACAACAATAGGCATCCACCACACATTCATGAGCCAAGAAGGTCGCGATCGACGGCACAAGGGGAAGGTCGGGATGCATTCCTTCTCGACAATGTTCCTTACAATACTCGGAGGTCATGCTCACGGTACGGGAAGCCCAACTCACCACCGGATCATGTAGTGTCAACCAGGGCATGCCTAGAATGAGCCGGAACTGAGGGGCATCGATCAAGTCGAACTGAATATATTCACAGTGATCCTCACCAAACCTCATTAAGAGGGCCAACGTATGGAAAGTCACTGGGCCTGACGTTAGAATGGTACCATCCACCGTTTTAACCGTTTCAGGTATCGATTTCTTCTCACAGGGGATGCCCATACGAAAGGCATAGGTCTGGTCTATGTAATTTCCTGTCGCCCCCGAATACAACAAGGCATCTACCTTTACAGGTTTCTGGTTGGCAACCCATAGAGCGACATTCACATTCATATGGGCGACTGCAGGGTGTAAGGTATTGGCTACAAAAGGAGAGACCGGATCATGAGTTCGTCTCAAACTAGAGGTCTCTACCTGATTCAAGACCGACAGTTTTCCGCCGGTTCATCAGAACTAAGAACAGCCTGCCCTCGGGGAAGGGAATTTTTTCCAGGGACATAATTCCTAGCCCGGCAGTCATTGATGAAATGCCCCCCTTTACCACAGTAGAGGCAGAGTTTCAGCCTCCTTCTCCTATCTCTTTCCTCCCTGGAAAGGGGCCCACGTATTCCCCCTATTTGCATGGGTTCTGGTCCTTCTGGTGTCTTAGCTTTGTCATCTACCCCCTGACGGGATTTAAATAAAGGATAGGAGGGTCGGTAATCTCCCCCTCTTCTATCCCCCTTTCGTTCCAACAGTCGGTGATCTAGTTGGACAGTCAGGTCTATTAACTCCTCACAGGTAGTTGGTAATTGTACCACCTGGGCTAAGACATCTTTTAGTTCCTCCGGGAGTCCTTGGTAGAACAAGGAGATCCGTTTCTGGGCCGGCCAGTCTGTTTCCACAATGAGACGGTTAAATGTCGTGATGTAAGACAACAGATCTTGGGACCCTTGTCTCAAGGTCATCAATTCATGATCCAAGGACAACATGTGAGACTTCCTATCAAACAATTTCCTGAGTTCTACGCAAAAGGCAGCAAAATCATGTAGAACGGGATCGTCTTTTTCTAATAAAGGAATAGTCCAGCTGGACGCGTTCCCCCCCATATAGGACATTAGAAAAGCCGTTTTGGATGCTTCGTCCTGGAAGACCATAGGTTTGCATAAAAAATGCAAACGGCATTGGTTCAAAAAGGTTTCAAATTTTCGTGGGTCCCCATAAAACCTTTCGGGTGGAGCCAGGGGTATACCATGGTTTTGGATGATATGTACAGTCGGAGTGGCCTCCGCAGAAGTGGAAGGGGCTGCTAGTGAACCCCCAGTTTGGAAGGAAGGGGGAGGCTGCAGAGTGGCCGGCCGAATCAATGGTTTCGCCACCGGCTCTCTCATGGCTAGATCTGATACGTCTTTACGTAGTTCAGATATCTCTTTATACAAGGCCTGGTTCTCTAACCGGGAATTCTGGACTTCCTGTTGAAGGCCTGTAAAGCTCTCCAACAGTGCGGTGAGAGTGGCATTCGTATCCATCGTCTAGGCGGGGCTGTATTCTTGGGCTTGTCAATCTGTCAGGATTGAGAGTAGCGCAAGAGTACGCAAGCGCCACTAACCTTACACGGATGGCCCGCAGAGACGATAGATGATAGTCCTTCCAACTCCGCTCCGCACAAACCCCTACAATGGAATATACCCACTGTTTGAGCCTGTACGAATAGGGGCCGGGAGGTAGATGGACATCGGGGAATGGCACGTCAGGTATCGTCTGGTCTGTTACCATGAGGTGACTGGTACCGGGACACTGCAGGCAGGGGAGACAGTGAATAAAGGATTATTTCCGCAGTAAGACTTACAGGAACCCAGGATCCCCTTCCCTCTTATCTTTACTCACCAGTTTCTCCACCCCATGTATCCTTAAAGGAATCCTCAAAAATCGAACCCTAATAAATAGGTGACCAGAAGGACAGAGGAGTTAACGCCACTCCGCTGTCTCTCAGTTAGTAATCTCAAAAAAGCCTTTGAAATACACACTAACAAAACGTGGAATCACCACGTAATAAACCCACGGTTTCTTTGTGGTTATAATTATAACATAATCAGAAAGTGTCAGTAGCCACTGACAACAAGCACCAAGGTTTTCCCCGGAATGTAAACAAGAAATGGCGGCGGTAGAGACGCCGTTCGAAATAGGAACAATACACAAAATAAAGAGGAGGCGAGCCCGCGCTCCTCTTGGTACTTGCACTACTGGAAATGGCTGTGGACCAACGGTTCTCCACCAGGATATCTGACCACGCTGGCTGTTGCTCAGCGTCGTGCAGACCAGGATATCTGACCACGCTGGCTGTTGCTCGGCGTCGTGCAGACTAGGATCACTGACCACGCTGGCTTTTGATCGGCGCTGTTCTTCGGGATCTTGACTTGAAGCAAGGAAGGCTCATCCACAATGAGCGAGTACAGAACACGATTGACAAGCCCCGTTGTGTTCCGGAGGTGGAGCTTATATAATGTCCTCCCACTGAGCCAACCCCCAGCGCCGGATGGCCTTCTGGGACTTGTAGTGTTTCCGCCATGGACAGGATATACGAATTCCTTTACCTTGTACCTTGCTGATGGTAGCGATCGCTACAGGGACAATGGACCAACTTCTAGGGAAACTGGTTTTGACACTTCGTTAACAATAGGCTTTCCTGAAAATCCCAGGGAAACATTCTGTGAGCCTGAGAGGGGTGCCCATGGAACCTCGTCATGACTGATGGTAGTTCTGCTCGCCCCTGTGTCAATCAAAAACTTTCTGTCTTTCCCTAATACCTGACTATGTACATAGGGACCCTCTTGATCTACAGGAACCTCGATAAGGGGCAAGCCAACCTCCCTCTCTAGGCTGTTTCATGAGTACTGCTGATAGTCTGGGTAGTCTGACTGTGTATACCGGTACATTTGTTGCGTGACATGTTGTGTGGCAGCAATGGGTTGGGTTGGGGTACAGCTACTGTCTGTTGTGCATTCTGTGGAGGTTGCGTGTTCTGTGGAATATTTTGTGGAACAGGTTCTTGTCTAGGTGGACGCGGTCTTTCTTTCGTCTTGCCGGTAGCGATATTGTGTCTCAGAACGGCACATTCATTTATATAGTGACCTGGCTGTTTACAGTAATTGCAGTTCCCTTTAACAGGAGCTGCAGAATGACCGGGCGGTGCCGTACCCCTCTTCTGACCATCAGCTGGGACAGACTGAGCAACTAGTACTTTCATTTTCGTGTCTTTTATACGTCTCTGTTCGTGTTCGTGCTCTTCTCTAATTCGGTTTTGATGGTACTGTAACATTTGTAACATTTTGGAAGGGCTATTTGCTTGCCATGTACTCTCAACTTTCAGTACTCTAATTTTTAACTTGTGGTAAGGAATTCTCTACTAATTTGGTCACAAAAAGATGTGGGTATGATTCACTACTTGTTTTCAGGCCGCTATTAATAATGAAACATTTCTCGAATCTGGAATAAAAATCACTAGTGTCTTCGTCTTGTTTCTGTTTGCAGGCTGAGATTGCATCCCAGTCCTCCTTTTTAGTAGCTAGTAATCTTGGCAAAACCTGTATTAACAACTCGGGCAATGCTCTGGCTTTTTCCACAAGACCAGTACCAGGGACTCGTGTATTATCTTCGTTTTCTAATTCTGCCCAGTCAATCTTTTTCTCTCCCACCTCCCACTCTTTTTCTTTACGTTTTTCGTAAATGCCGGCTGGCAACAGTACCTTTAACATTTTAATATTATCGGGATATGTATACTCCCCCATGCGGAGCATATCTTTTAATTCACGGTGGAACCCTGCTGGATCTTTATCGTGACAGGGCACTAACTTTTTCATTTCCAATAGTTCTATTTTCGTTAAGGGGGTGTAAACAAATACTCGTTCAAGCTCACCACATGTTGTCCGAACGGGATGAACTTCTCGTAAGGGATTCTGTCTGTCTATGTAAAATGTTTTCCTTTCTTGGTGTGGAACAGGAACGAAATGTGGAGTCAGGAAAGTTCTGAATTTGTGTCGCTGTTCTTAGGATGACATTAATTAAATCGGTACCTAGGCCTCTCCATCTACCTATGAGTAACTCTTCCAATATATTATATAGGGGACCTGGATCAGAATGCTGACTTTCGTACAATGTAATGAGATGTTGAATCATGTACATACCAACTAATCGCTGTTTGTCTGGGGAAAGATTTAAAAATGTTTGCGCTACTATGTCATCTTTATATACGCTAGTATTTCCAGCCCATTGTACTGCTGACCGGGCTAGTTCCTGTTCATGCATGGTACTAAGTTCACTGTAACCTATTCGTTGTTTCAGTACTTTATCAGTGGCTTGGAATAAATGTTCAAGAGAACATTGTTCTGGTATGGGAGAAAGAAAACTTTTCTTGCATTCTCGGCGTATGGGTTTGTCAAAGGGTCTCGCCCTACCTACGTACGCTATTCTATCTGGGTTCTCGGTTTCTATATCATCGTCTTCTGAGACTTCATCTTCCGCTTTCTCGGCTTCTCTCTCTGCTCTTTCCCTTTCGTGTATGTCTAGAATTTCTTTACGAATCTTTCTGTACATGGATTCTATACAACCCTGTTTACTATGTTTACCATCAGCTATGTTGTCACTCCATTTTGTCAGGACTTTCATCTCTTCTTTACTTTTACCTGGCTGGTCTTGTTCCCTTATCAAACAATTTATCAAAAACTGTAAGATCATATTTTGGATCTCCACTTTCCTGTGTGCCATGGCCTCGTGAATACTTTCTGGTCCCTCCCCCGTTCTAATGAAATGGTATATTTTATCTAAATGTCCCTTCATACCTGGCAGAAAAGTCAAATAGTTTGTAACACGTCGTACACGTATTGAATATACAAGCATTTGTTCTTCGCCTGGCACTGGATCATATATGCAATCAGTAAGGTACGGTTTAAGGGCTGCGAATGTAGCTACTTTTGGCGTGCGCTGTTATGCTAGTTCTCTTAGTGATGCTCGTTTTACTTGAGGCGGGGTGGAGGAACCTCCTCCCGCTGCTCCTAAAGTGTGATCGTTGACTATTACTGGCTGTGCTGTCGCTGGTAGTGTAGCTGGTAACGTAGGTACTGGTATGGTAGGTTGATCCTGAACTACAGGTGCTGCGTGAAAAGGATTGGGAGGGGGGTTGGTAACAGGAGGAACGGTGGGTGGAATCGTGTTAGCAGGGTGCTGAGGAGGAGGATTAGTAGGTGGTACAGGTGCATTGACATACTCTGGAGCAACGTCATCTAAATAGGAAGAAAGGAAAATGTCCGCTGCGGTCTGTTTATGACGAAGTTTAGTTGGAACCAGTGGTGGCGGCAAGTTACAGGGTACTTCCCGGGTCACTTTGGGTAGGCCCTCGGCGAGAAGGGGGTACATGCCTTTAATAAGGGCATTTCTTTGTCGGTCTAATTGTTCTGCTCTAACTCGTTCATCTTCTTCTAGTAGTTCTTTTTCTTGGGCTTTTTCTGATGATTCTCTATTTTTTTCTGCTTTTCTAATTTCTTTCTCTGTTCTTCTATGCGCTTCTTTACTCCATAATTCTATGGCATCTTTCTGAGATTGTCTGGCTTTCTTTTTCCAAAGTGCTTCTTCTACTCTCATGATGCATTCAGCATCCCATGTCCCTGAGACAGGCCATCTATATTTCTCTTCCAGATCCTTGGTATAGTCAACCCATAAGTCTAAGTACAGTATGGCATCTAAGCCATGTTTATGGTACATGAAATGACCGGGAGTGTCCCTAGGCGGGACGGGAACTGCTTCTTCGAGTATCCCTTTCCTGGTTCCTATCTGACGTAATTTCGAAAACAACGGCATGTTTGAACTGACCTGAACAATAACACATTAAACACGAAAACAGTTTCAAACAGTCATTCATACCACGACATCAAAACATTGTGAACAGTGATTACCTAATACATAGAATAACACAATTCTATATATATAAAAAAAACAATACTAGAATACTGGATTACTGGATGCACTGCTAGAACAGTACAGACATACCGGTCCCATAAAGAGACACGTCATACCGTATCCACCTAAGTGGACACGTCTGTACCGGGTCTGTGTACCCAGACCCGTCTTGACCGGGCACAAATTATTGAACCCGTCTATATGCGTTCCCAACAACGGTACTCACCGGGAAGCAGAAACTGAAGGCCTCGGAAACTCGATACTGGACTGGACTGGACTGCTACGGCTTCTACGCATGCGCTTCGGAACAGGTGGGCCTCCGGATACCTCGGACCTTGCTCTCTCGGCTTGGGCTCTGGTCGGGACTCTCCGCATTCCTCACCCCCTCGTCTGGATGCCTGGTCGCAGTCTCTGTCTCCTCCGTGGGCCTGAGGGAGTTAGCAGGAAAACCCGCCAGTGTGCACAGGAGTCCGTCACGGCTGTAGAAGGGGTCAGGGGCCTGCGTTACATCGCCGGCGCGTCGGGAAGGGGAGGGGTACCTGTTCGGGCGCCAGATTATGTGGTAAATAAAATTACCGGGACTATTTTTCTATACATCAAATGACAATAAGGATAGCTCAATAATAAATGAGAGGCAGAGTCCGTGGTATCTGAGTCATACGGGCTTTAATTAAGTGGCTCGAGTCACTGGACATTGGGTTCCATCACCACTAAGGTTCAGGAAGGGATATTCAACGTTTTATTAACATCACACATTATATATAGTAAAACAGTGCAATTGCAATGAATACAGTAGGCGTAACAAGTGAAAAGAGAGAGATAAGAACACATGGGCGTAAAAGAAGGCGTGTAAGGAGGCGTACGTAGGCGTGCACTTGAAGAGTCAGAGAAGTGTCACAAGTGGGTGGATGCAAAGCGAAAGTTTGCAGGGTCAGCAGAAACCTTTACTCGACATGCGCGCGCAACTTTTAATTATGACGTGTAATTGACGTGTAACTGGGGAGAGCTGGGGGTTTGCCTTTAGCACTAGTAGAGGGGTCTGGTGTCTGGGATGTCAAAACGACCTGCACCTATAGCATATCTGATATCTTGTGTTTGGAGGATGTATTGTCTGAAGCGAAAGGTCTCTCGGGCAGAGGCCATTCATTACTGAAATGCTGGTGCGTGCATATGGTTCTTCATGCAATGTACGGGGGCCATGGGCCTACCATGGTAACGGGTTAGGTAAATCACTTGCAAGGAGACAGGAAGGCAGGGCCCTTTGCTCTGCAGCCGGGAATATGTTTACCTATTTCACTAGACTGGAATGTGTTTTTGCGGAGGCTGAGCAGATAACTGTAGGCAAAATACCGTCTTGGCAGGCAGGCCAGGCCGAGCCGGGCACCGCTCGCCTGGGTAGGAAGTAAGGTAGAGGTCAGGGATGCATACCTAAACTGCAGCTTTCTGAGACAGAAGAGGCTCGGAGCCTCAATTAAGGGCCTGGCTCGACTGAGCCAGAAAAACGTGGAAAACGTGTGCTTTGCGATATTTAAAAGTGCACCATGTAAATGCATTGGAAACGTAGGCCTTAATGTGGAATCAGTACTTTATACATGGAGGGCTCACTAACTGATGTGCTAACATTAGACGGAAATGCAGAGGCATTATCATAGCAGGCACGGGAAGGGAATTACATGACATACATGGGGCACGGGTGCATGGATAGGGTGCGAGTGGGGGTCACACTGACTACCTAAAAATTTCTATTTCCTCAAGGGGCTCGGCAAAGGCGGCGCCAAGAGGCATCGCAAGGTGCTCCGGGACAACATCCAGGGCATCACCAAGCCGGCCATTCGCCACCTGGCGCGCCGTGGTGGAAAGAAGCGCATCTCCGGCCTCATCTACGAGGAGACCCTTGGGGTGCTCAAGGTTTTCCTGGAGAACGTGATCTGGGATGCCGTCACCTACACCGAGCATGCCAAGAGGAAGACCGTCACCGCCATGGATGTGGTCTATGCCCTGAAGCGCCAGGGCTGCACCCTCTACGCATTTGGCAGTTAAACACTCGACTTGCCCACAGAAAAACACAAAAGGCCAACCCAAAGGCTCTTTTTAGAGCCGACCACAATGTCATGGGAGGGCTGTGTCTATGCACTATTGTTCCCGCAGAGCCGGGTTCGGCTACTCGCTAGCCCAATACCAGGGGATTTGCACCGGTGCCACCCTATCATGTCAGGCACTGTCCCGTGGCCAGGGCACTGTTTTTTTTGGGGGTCCTGGACCTAAGGGGACCGGGGGGGGGGGCTTTAGCATGGCCCAGGAGCCCGCCATTCAGAAGCCCTGGACTGGGTACCTAAGGGGGGCTTTAGCGTGGCCCAGGAGCCCGCCATTCAGGAGCCCTGGACTATAGTGGAGAAATAGGGGGGGCTTTTGCCCGGCCCATGAGCCCGCCATTCTGGAACCATTCCCTGGGGAACTAAGGGGGTGTTTAGCCTGGCCCAGGTGCCCCGCCATCGTCGAGCCCTTGCCTGGGGACCTATGGTGGGTCTAGCCTGGACCAGGTGCACGCTATCATGGAGCCCTTGCCTGGGGACCTACGGTGGGTTTAGCCCGGCCCAGGGCCCCATGGGCCTGCCATTCCCCAACTCTTAAGCCCCCACATAGTGGGGTCTTACAGCACCTGGATGGGAGACAAAGTTGGAGTTAGCACGGCCGTTCCACCGCCCGGCCATCTGGTCGCCCAGCTCAGTGGGCCATCTGGTCGCACCATTGTGCGGCGATCAGATGGCCCAGTGAGCCGGGCGACCAGATGGCCGGGCGGCGGAACGGCCGCGCTAACTCTAACTTTGTCTCCCGGCCACGCGCTGTAAGCCCCCTCTGCGTGGGGGCTTAATAGTCGTAAGTAGAGTTCCCATGCAGGCCCATAGCAAGAGGCTGTGGGATCCTAGTTTTTGTGGAGAACCATCATGACCGTTTACGGGTCCCTGTGGGCCTTTAAGCACTCATTTCCTTTTCCGTTTCCTTTTTTTGTTGTTTTTTTTGTGGACATTTTGGTTCAAGGGGACCATGGCATTACTTCTACCCAGGGCTGGGGATCTCCGATTCGGGTAAAATTTCCAGTGTTCCCCCTTAGCTGGACGTCGGCCAAAAAAAAAAATCTATATATACACATTTCTTTTGTATTTATGGTTTACTAACTCTTTAGGTTCAAGGGGACAAAGTCACTTTTCCTACCCAGGGCTGGTGAGCTCCGATTCGGGTAAAATTTTGTGTTTTCCCCCTTACCCGGAGGTCTGCAAAAAAAAAAAACAATCTATAAACTTTTTTTTTTTTTTTTTACTAACTCTCTAGGTTCAAGCGGACAAAGCCACTGTTTCTACCCGAGGCTATGGAGCTCCGAACTGGGTAAAACTTGAGGTTTTCCCCCTTAGCTGGAGGTAAGCAAAAAAAAACCAAAAAACTATATATACACATTTTTTTTTAAATTAATTTTATACTAACTCTTTAGGTTCAAGGGGACAAAGTTACTTTTCCTACCCAGGGCTGGTGAGCTCCGATTCGGGTAACATTTCCGGTTTTCCCCCTTAGCTGGAGGTCGGCCCAAAAAAAAGGAAAAAGCCTGCAAGGCCTTGGGACTACTTCCAGCCTCCAGGCACCAGTTTTACCAATACTTGTGACATTTGGAGGTGTTAAGCTTCAAGGGGATCGAGTTGTACCTTCTACCAAGGGTTATGGAGCTCCGCGCAGGGTAGGATTTCAGGTATCACCCCTGCCTAGATGTGTGAAAAACCAACACATCACACACAACAAAGTGTATTTAACCCCTTTACAGTTACAGGGAAAGTTCTGCAAGGCTTTGGGCCTACCTCCAGCCTCCAGGCTGCAGTTTTACGGAAACTGGTGACATTTGGAGGTGTTAACCTTCAAGGGGATGAAGTTGTACTTCTACCCAGGGTTATGGAGCTCCGCGCTGGGTCAGATTTAAGGTATCACCCCTGCTTGGATATGTGAAAACCCAACACATCTCAGACACCACAAAGTGTATTTAACCCCTTTACAGTTGTACTTATACTTGAGACATTTGGAGGTGTTAAGCTTCAAGGTGACATTTGGAGGTGTTAAGCTTCAAGGCGATAAAGTTGAACCTTCTACCCAGGGTTATGGAACTCCGCGCGGGGTAAGATTTCAGGTATCACCCCTGCCTGGATGTGTGAAAACCCAACACATCTTATACACCTCAAAGTGTATTTAACCCCTTTGCAGTTACAGGGAAAGGTCTGCAAGGCACTGGGCCTACCTCCAGCCTCCAGGCAGCAGTTTTAATGAATCTTGTGACATTTGGAGGTGTTAAGCTTCAAGAGGATGAGGTTGTACCTTCTACCCAGGGTTATGGAGCACCGCGCAGGGTAAGATTTCAGATTTTTCCCCTAGCTGGAGGTGTGAAAACAGAGCACTTCACATACTCAGCAAAGTGTATTTAACTCCTTTGTAGTTCCAGGAAAAGACCTGCAAGGCCTTGGGACTACTTACAGCCTCCAGGCACCAGTTTTACGAATACTTGTGACATTTGGAGGTGTTAAGCTTCATGGGGATGAAGTTGTACCTTCTACCCAGGGTTATGGAATTCCGCGCAGGGTAAGATTGCAGGTATCACCCCTGCCTAGATGTGTGAAAACCCAACAAATCACATACACAACAGAGTGTATTTAATACCTGTACAGTTACAGGGAAAGGTCTGCAAGGCCTTGGGCCTACCTCCAGCCTCCAGGCAGCAGTTGTAATGAATCTTGTGACATTTGGAGGTGTTAAGCTTCAAGTGGATGAAGTTGTACCTTCTACTCATGGTTATGGAGCTCCGCCCAGGTTAAGATGCCAGATTTCACCCCTAGCAGGGCGTTTGAAAACAAAGCACTTCACATACTCAGCAAAGTATACTTAACTACTTTGCAGTTACAGGAGAAGGCCTTGGGACTACTTCCAGCATCCAGGCACCAGTTTTGATGAATCTTGTGACATTTGGATGTGTTAAGCTTCAAGTGGATGAAGTTGTCCCTTCTACCCATGGTAATGGAGCTCCGCACAGAGTAAGATTTCATATGTCACCCCTAGCTGGAGGTGTTAAAACAAAACATTTCACAAACTCAGCAAAGTGTATTTAACTCCTTTGCATTTCCAGGAAAAGGCCTGCAAGGCCTTGGGCCACTTACAGCCTCCAGGCACCAGTTTTACCAATACTTGTGAAATTTGGAGGTGTAAAGCTTCAAGGGGATGAAGTTGTACCTTCTACCCAGAGTTATGGAGCTCCGCACAGGGTAAGATTCCAGATTTCACCCCTAGCTGCATGATTGAAAACAAAGCACTTCACATACTCAGCAAAGTATATTTAACTCCTTTGCAGTAACAGGAAACGTCCTGCAAGGCCTTGGGCCTACTTCTAGCATCCAGGCACCAGTTTTACTGATACTTGTGACATTTGGAGGTGTTAACCTTCAAGGGGATGAAGTTGTACCTTCTACCCAGGGTTATGGAGGTCCGCGCAGGGTAAGATTTCAGGTATCACCCCTGCCTGGATGTGTGAATAACCAACACATCTCAGACACCACAAAGTGTATTTAACCCCTTTACAGTTACAAGGAAAGGTCTGCAAGGCATTGGACATACCTCCAGCCTCCAGGCAGCGGTTTTAATGAATCTTGTGACATTTGGAGGTGTTAAGCTTCAAGGGGATGAAGTTGTACCTTCTACCCAGGGTTATGGAGCTCCGCGCAGGGTCAGATTTCAGGTATCCCCCCTGCCTGGATGTGTGAAAAACCATCACATCTCAGATACCACAAAGTGTATTTAACCCCTTTACAGTTGCAGGGAAAGGTCTTCAAGGCCTTGGCCCTAACTCCAGCCTCCAGGCAGCAGTTTTAATGAATCTTGTGACATTTGGAGGTGTTAACCTTCAAGGGGAAGAAGTTGTACCTTCTACCCAGGGTTATGGAGCTCCGCGCAGGGTCAGATTTCAGGTTTCCCCCCTGCCTGGATGTGTGAAAAACCATCACATCTCAGACACCACAAAGTGTATTTAACCCCTTTACAGTTGCAGGGAAAGGTCTTCAAGGCCTTGGTCCTACCTCCAGCCTCCAGGCAGCAGTTTTAATGAATCTTGTGACATTTGGAGGTGTTAAGCTTCAAGGGGATGAAGTTGTACCTTCTACCCAGAGTTATGGAGCTCGGCGCAGGGTAAGATTTCAGGTTTCACCCATGACTGGAGGTGTTAAATCAAAACACCTCACATGCCCAATAAAGTGTATTTCACCCCTTCACAGTATCAGGAAAGGCCTGCAAGGCCTTGGGCCTACTTCCAGCCTCCAGGCATCAATTGTACTGATACCTGTGACTTTTGGAGCTGTTAAGCTGCAAGGGAATGAAGTCACATCTTCTACCCAGGGTTATGGAGCTGAGCGCAGGGTAAGATTTCAGGTTTCATCCCAGGCTGGAGGTGTGAAAATAGAACACTTACCATACACAACAAAGTGTATTTAACTCCTTTACAGTGTCAGAGCAAGGCCTGCAAGGCCCTGGGTGTGTTTCCAGCCTCCTGGCACCAGTTTTACAGATACCTGTGACATTTGGTGGTGTTAAGCTACAAGGGATGAAGTCACAAGGTCTACCCAGGGTCATAGAGCCCGGCGCAGGGTGAGATTTCAGGTTTCACCCCTGACTGGAGGTGTTAAAGCAAAACACCTCACATGCCCAATGAAGTGTATTTCACCCCTTCACAGTATCAGGAAAGGCCTGCAAGGCCTTGGGCCTACTTACAGCCTCCAGTCACCAATTTTACTGATACCTGTGACATTTGGTGGTGTTAAGCTTCAAGGGGATGAAGTCGTACCTTCTACCCAGGGTTATGGAGCTCAGCGCAGGGTAAGATTACAGGTTTCATCCCAGGCTGGAGGTGTGAAAATAGAACACTTACCATACACAACAAAGTGTATTTAACTCCTTTACAATGACAGAGCAAGGCCTGCAAGGCCCTGGGTGTGTTTCAAGCCTCCTGGCACCGGTTTACAGATACCTGTGACATTTGTGGTACACAGACAAAATATCGAGTTTTAAATATCGATATACCAAAATATCGAAGTTTAAATATCGATATACAAAAATATCGAAGGTAAGTAATATCGACAGTCTAAATATCGATATTGGTATGATATCAGTAATATCGAAGTTGTAAATATCGATGTTAACAATATCGAAATTAATAACTTTGATGTTACTAATATCAATTTTTAAATAAATTTAGTGTATATTATATTGTATTTATTATGTTTTATTATTTATTTTTAATGTAATTTAATTAATTATTGTCTTTTACTACTGTAGCGGGTTGTGGGTTTATTGGGGAATAGGGTGGGAAGTAATTTAATTATGTTAAATTAATTATTAATTAGTAGGAATTATTAATAAATTAATTGAGAATTCATTTTTAATTATTTTTAATTATTTGATTAATTGATAAATATGTTCTGTAGCGGGTTATGGGTTTATAGGGGAATAGGGTGGGAAGTAATTTAATAATAATTAATTAATTGATATATTTTTGTACATATTTAAATTAATAATTAATTGGTAATTAATTTCTATTAATTAGTTAATTAATTATTATAATTTTTTACATATTTATAATTATTAATTAGTTGGTAATTAATTATTATTAATTATTTTATTACATTAATTATAGTAATTTTTTTATATATAATTTATTGTTATTCTTAATTAATTAATTGGGCAAAATAATATTAATTATTAAATTAAATTAGTTACAGCAAATGTGCTAATATATTTACTTTATTGTTATTGTTAATTAATAATTAATTGGTAATTAAATAATTCTAATTAATTTTGGGTACAGGGGTATTTTTAGGGTTCAGGGTCAGTTTTCAGTTCATGGGTACAGGGGTATTTTTAGGGTTCAGGGTCAGTTTTCAGTTCATGGGTAAAGGGGTATTTTTAGGGTTCAGGGTCAGTTTTCAGTTTTTGGGTAAAGGGGTATTTTTAGGGTTCAGGGTCAGTTTTCAGTTCATGGGTAAAGGGGTATTTTTAGGGTTCAGGGTCAGTTTTCAGTTTTTGGGTAAAGGAGTATTTTTAGGGTTTAGGGTCAGTTTTGGGTTTTTGGGGTACAGGGATATTTTTAGGGTTCAGGGTCAGTTTTCAGTTTTTTGGTAAAGGGGTATTTTTAGGGTTTAGGGTCAGTTTTGGGTTTTTGGGGTACAGGGATATTTTTAGGGTTCAGGGTCAGTTTTCAGTTTTTGGGTAAAGGGGTATTTTTAGGGTTTAGGGTCAGTTTTGGGTTTTTGGGGTATAGGGATATTTTTAGGGTTCAGGGTCAGTTTTGGGTTTTTGGGTGAAGGGGTATTTTTAGGGTTCAGGGTCAGTTTTGGGTTTTTGGGGTACAGTCGTACAGGGTAAAAATAAAATAAATTTAAATTAAATCAATTAAATGAAATTAAAAAATATAAAATTACATTAAATTATTAAGTTCTTAATTTATTTTAAATGTATATGTATTAGTTTTAATTTTTTTATTATGTTTTAATATTTTTATTTAATATTTGTAACATTATATGTATTTTATAATTATTTTTACATTATTATTAATACATTTAAAAAACGAGATTTTTAATTTCGATATTTTTGTACTACGATATTAATTTTTCGATATTTTTGTACTTACCTTGTTAGGGATAGGATTCCTATATTTTTGACTTCGATATTTTTGTTCCGATATTTTTGTATTTCGATATTTTTGATTTCGATATTTTGTCAGACATTCGACATTTGTTGGTGTTAAGCTACAAGGGATGAAGTCACACTGTCTACCCAGGGTCATGGAGCTCAGCATAGGGTGAGATTTCAGGTTTCACCCCTGGCTGGAGGTGTTAAAGCAAAACACTTCACATGCACAATAAAGTGTATTTCACCCCTTTACAGTATCAGGAAAGGCCTGCAAGGTCTTGGTCCTACTTCCAGCCTCCAAACACTAGTGTTACTGATACCTGTGACATTTGGTGGTGTTCAACTTCAAGGAGATGGCGTTGCACGTTCTACCCAGGGTTATGGAGCTCGGCGCAGGGTGAGATTTCAGGTTTCGCCCCTGACTGGAGGTGTTAAATCAAAATACCTCACATGCCCAATAAAGTGTATTTCACCCCTTCACAGTATCAGGAAAGGCCTGCAAGGCCTTGGGCCTACTACTTCCAGCCTCCAGGCACCAATTTTACTGATACCTCTGACTTTTGGAGCTCTTAAGCTTCAAAGGGATGAAGTCACACCTTCTACCCAGGGATATGGAGCTCAGCGCAGGGTAAGATTTCAGGTTTCACCCCTGGCTGGAGGTGTTAAAGCAAAACACTTCACATGCCCAATAAAGTGTAGTTCACCCCTTCACAGTATCCGAGTAGTTGTGCAAGGCCTTGGGCCTACTTCCAGCCTCCAGGCACCAGTTTTACTGAAGCCCGTGACATTTGATGGTGTTTAACTTCAAGGGGATGAAGTCGTACCTTCTACCCAGGGTTATGGAGCTCAGCGCAGGGTAAGATTTCAGGTTTCACCCCAGAATGGAGGTGTGAATATAGAACACTTACCATAAGCAACAAAGTGTATTTAACTCCTTTACAGTGTCGGAGCAAGGCCTGCAAGGCCCTGGGTCTGTTTCCAGCCTCCTGGCACCAGTTTTACTGATACCTGTGTCATTTAGGGGTGTTAAGCTACAAGGGTATGAAGTCACACTGTCTACCCAGGGTCATGGAGCTCAGTGCAGGGTAAGATTTCAGGTTTCACCCCTGGCTGGAGGTGTTAAAGCAAAACACTTCACATGCCCAATAAAGTGTATTTCACCCCTTCACAGTATCAGGAAAGGCCTGCAAGGCCTTGGGCCTACTTCCAGCCTCCAGGCACCAGTTTTACTGATACTTGTGACAGTTGTAAGTGTTCAACTTCAAGGGGATGAAGTCGAACCTTCTACTGAGGGTTGTGGAGCTCAGCGCGGGGTAAGATTTCACGTTTCTCCCCTAGCTGGACGTGTTAAAGCAAAACACTTCACAAGCCCAATATAGTGTTTTCATACCTTCACAGTATCAGGAAAGGCCTGCACGGCCTTGTGCCTTTTTCCAGCCTCCAGGCACCTGTTTTTGTGATACTTGAGACATTTGGAGGTGTTCAGCTTCAAGGGGATGAAGTCGCACCTTCTACCCAGGGTTATGGGGCTCAGCACAGGGTAAGACTTCAGATTTCACCCCTAGATGGAGGTATGAAAACAAAGCACTTCACATACTCAGTAAAGTGTACTTAACTGCTTTGCAATTACAGGAAAAGGCCTGCAAGGCCTTGGGCCATCTTCCAGCCTCCAGGCACCAGTTTTACTGATACGTGTGACATTTGGAGGTGTTAAGCTTCAAGGGGATGAAGTTGCACCTTCTACCCAGGGTTATGGAGCTCCGCGCAGGGTAAGATTTCAGATTTTACCCCTAGCTGGAGGTGTGAAAACAGAGCACTTCACGTACTCACCAAAGTACATTTAACTCCTTGGCAGTTACAGGAAAAGGCCAGCAAGGACTTGGGCCTACTTCCAGCCTCCAGGGACCAATTCTACTGATACCTGTGACATTTGGAGGTCAAAAGCTTCAAGGGGAGGAAGTCGTACCTTCTACCCAGAGTTATGGAGCACCGCGCAGGGTAAGATTTCAGATTTTACCCCTGACTTGAGGTGTGAAAACAGAGCACTTCACATACTCAGCAAAGTGTATTTAACTCCTCCCAGTTACAGGAAAAGGCCTGCAAGGCCTTGGGCCAACTTCCAGCCTCCAGGTACCAGTTGTACTGATACTTGAGACATTTGGAGGTGTTAAGCTTCAAGGCGATAAAGTTGTACCTTCTACCGAGGGTTATGGAGCACATATTATACACCTCAAAGTGTATTTAACCCCTTTGCAGTTACAGGGAAAGGTCTGCAAAGCATTGGGCCTACCTCCAGCCTCCAGGCAGCAGTTTTAATGAATCTTGTGACATTTGGAGGTGTTAAGCTTCAAGGGGATGAGGTTGTACCTTCCACCAAGGGTTATGGAGCACCGCGCAGGGTAAGATTTCAGATTTTACCCCTAGCTGGAGGTGTGAAAACAGAGCACTTCACATACTCAGCAAAGTGTACTTAACTGCTTTGCAGTTACAGGAAAAGGCCTGCAAGGCCTTGGGCCAACTTCCAGCCTCTAGACACCAGTTTTTCTGATACTTGTGACATTTGGAGGTGTTAAGCTTCGAGGGGATCAAGTCGCACCTTCTACCCAGGGTTATGTAGCTCCGCGCAGGGTAGGATTTCAAGTTTCACCCCAGGCTGGAGGTGTGAAAATAGAACACTTACCATGCACAACAAAGTGTATTTCCCTCCTTTACAGTATCAGGACAAGGCCTGCATGGCCTTGTGCCTGTATCCAGCCTCCAGGCACCTGTTTTGTGATACTTGTGACATTTGGAGGTGTTCAGCTTCAAGGGGATGAAGTAGCACCTTCTACCCAGGGATATGGAGCTCCGCGCAGGGTAAGTTTTCAGGTTTCACCCCTGGCTGGAGGTGTTAAAGAAAAACACTTCACATGCCCAATTAAGTGTATTTCACCCCTTCAAAGTATCAGGACAAGGCCTGAAAGGTCTTGGGCCTACTCCCAGCCCCCAGGCGTCAGTTTTACTGATACTTGTGACATTTTTCAGGTGTTCAACTTCAAGGGGATGAAGTGGCACCTTCTACCCAGGGTTATGGAGCTCAGCGCAGGGTAAGATTTCAGGTTTCACCCCTAGCTACAGGTATGAATACAAGACTCTTAACATCCACAGTAAAGTCTATTTAACTCCTTTACAGTATCAGACCAAGGCCTGCAAGGCCTTGGGCCTACTTCCAACCTCCAGGCACAAGTTTTACTGATACCTGTGACATTTGGTGGTATTAAGCTTCAAGGGGATGAAGTCACACCTTCTACTCAGGGTTATGGAGCTCAGCGCAGGGTAAGATTTCAGGTTATACCCCTGTCTGGAGTTGTGAAAACAATACACTTCATATGCCCACTTTAGTATATTCCATCCCTTCACAGTATCATGAAAGGCCTACAATTCCTTGGGCCTACTTGCAGTCCCCAGGCACCAGATTTACTGATACCTGTGACTTTTGGGGGTGTTAAGTTTCAAGGGGATGAAGTCACACCTTCTACCCAGGGTTAAGGAGCTCCCCACAGGGTAAGATTTCAGGTTATTCCACTGGCTCTAGGTGTGAAAAGAAAACCCTTCATAAGGCCAATAAAGTGAATTTCACCCCTTTACAGTTTCAGGACAAGGCCTGCAAGGCCTTGTGCCTGTTTCCAGGCTCCGGGCGCCAGTTTTACTGATGCTTGTGACATTTGTAGGTTTTCAACTTAAAGAGGATGAAGTTGCACCTTCTACCCAGGGTTATGGAGCTCCGCGCAGGGTAAGATTTCAGGTTTCACCCCTAGCTACAGGTGTGAATCCAAGACTCTTAACATCCACAGTAAAGTCTATTTAACTCCTTTACAGTATCAGAACAAGGCATGCAAGGCCTTGGGCCTACTTCCAGCCTCCAGGCACAAGTTTTATTGATACCTGTGACATTTGGTGGTGTTAAGCTTCAAGGAAATGAAATCACACCTTCTAGCCAGGGTTATGGAGTCCAGCGCAGGGTAAGATTTCAGGTTATACTCCTGGCTGGAGGTGTGAAAACAACACACTTCATATGCCCACTTTAGTATATTACATCCATTCACAGTATCATGAAAGGCCTACAATTCCTTGGGCCTACTTGCAGTCCCCAGGCACCAGATTTACTGATACCTGTGACTTTTGGGGGTGTTAAGTTTCACGGGGATGAAGTCACACCTTCTACCCAGGGTTAAGGAGCTCCCCACAGGGTAAGATTTCAGGTTATTCCACTGGCTTGAGGTGTGAAAAGAAAACCCTTCATATGGCCAATAAAGTGAATTTCACCCCTTTACAGTATCAGGACAAGGCCTGCAAGGCCTTGTGCCTGTTTCCAGGCTCCGGGCACCAGTTTTACTGATGCTTGTGACATTTGTAGGTTTTCAACTTCAAGAGGATGAAGTTGCACATTTTACCCAGGGTTATGGAGCTCAGCGCAGGGTAAGATTTCAGGTTTCACCCCTGGCTGGAGGTGTGAAAACTAAACAATTCACAAGCCCAATAAAGTGTATTTCACCCCTTCGCATTATCAGGAAAGGCCTGCAATGCCTTCGGCCTATTTCTAACCTCCAGGCACCATTTTTTGTGATACATGTAACATTTGGAGGTGTTAATCTTCAAAGTGATACAGTTTCTCCTCCTACCCAGTGCTATGGAACTATGCACAGGGGGAGATCGCAGGTTTTCAACTTGGAAGGAGGCGGAGAAGTAAAACACTTTCCTCAAATCCAAGGGGAAAGGCTGAAATGAAACCCTATGCCGAGCTCCGTAGTTCTGGGTAGAAGGAGTGCCATTGTGTCCTTGCAGCTGAGCACATCATAATTTCACAATTATCACTAAAACATGTGTTTGGTGGATAGAAATGTGCCCATGTCTCTGCAGGCCAAGGCCTGATATTTCAAATGGATGTATGTACCTTTTAGGCTAGGTGAAGTGTTTTAATCTCTTCACCTCCACCCGTGAGGGAAATCTTGAATCTTACCCTGTGTGGAGCTCCAAATCCCTGGGTATAAAGAGTAACTTAGTACCCTTGAATCTGAAAACCTCATAATGTCACAAAAATCACTAAAGCAGGTCCCCGGAGGCTAGAAATGCCCCAGTGCCCTGAAGGCTCTATTCTGATATGGTGAGTGGGTTTTTGTGCAGTTTTGGGCCATGTGAAGTAGTTTATTCTTACAACTCGATCCCAGGGAAAGACGTGAAATCTTTCCCTGTGCGGAGCTCCATAACTCTGGGTAGAAGGATTGACTTTGTACCCTTGATTCTGGAAACTGCATAGTGTCAGATATATTACTAAAACAGGTTCCTGGAAGCTAGGGATGGGCCAGGGTACCTGAAGGCTTAGCACTGAAACTGTGAATGGTGTTCATGTACGTTTTGGACTATGTGAAGTGTTTTATTGTTGTTTCCCTCTACCTACATATAAGGCGAAAACCAGTAATTAGCAGTAGACCTCAATCAGGCTGCCAGGCGCAGAATCTGATTTGTGGGCACAGGTCGCACTCTTGACATACCATTTGATTCAGGAGTGGTCCCCACCCCAGCAATCGGGCTCAATACAACAGTGATAGTCAAAGGCCTCACTCTGTACTGTGGGATGTATTATGTAACAATTAGATTGCGGTACATTACATTGCTGTTTTAGGGGCTTTCCACGACTTTCACGGGAGGGCGCTCTAGACTTAGGAATAGTATGATTTACTATTCCAACTCTAGCCTAAGTAAGGTAGGGAAGGTGTTGGAATAGTAAATTACACTATTCCTTAGTCTAGAGCGCCCTCCCGTGCAAGTCGTGGAAAAGACTTGCGTTGTAAATGCAGCGATCGAAATGTACTGCGATGTTTTGACCGCGTTGTTATGGTCGGGTCCCGTCCAAAGATTTCACCTGAGATGTAAACCTAACTCCAGCTGTGAAAATCAGCTCAGCAGAGTGCCTCCAGGCACGTACTGGGGTCACCATTTCAGGTGCATTCACACCCTCTGCTCTCACTCTGGGTGCCATTAAACATGTAGGTCTAACTCGGACGCCTGCCTCTATTGTGTCGCTGTGTGTTTATTATGTTTAGTGTGCCCCCGTCTCCTCCAGCTAGGTGCTTGGCGTTGAATATCACCTGCCTGCATGTGAAGCTACCAGCGCGCAGCCCCCTTGTGATGCCCGTGAGTCTTGATGCCGGACCGTGCCCTGCTTCTTGTAAAAGTCCGCCGCCTGCCCCCGAGCCTTGGGTGCCACAGCCGAGGGTGCAGGCGCGCGGCAAGGGACCCCCCTGACACCCCGGGTCGGGGCTCCCTGGCGTTGTCTGCGCTCCCCGCGCTTGGCCGGCGGAGCCCTGTGTTGCTTTGGCCCGTTCCAGAACGTGCTCCCACGGGCCCCGGAGCCCCATTGTGATGCCACAGGGCCCGCTCCCTGCAGGAGGCCCCTCCCACCCGCGGGCCGCCGCTCCCGGCCTCAGAGCGCCAGGGTGGACTGGGGAAAAGGGGCCCGGAGCCCGGGATTCCAGGGACGGAGGCGTCAGCCATCGGGGGAGGACAGAGATTCACGGCGGATTGCAAGCCTCTGAGGACGGGGTCGGCTGAAACGGGGGCGGGCACAGGAAGGGGCTGAAGCTGGACTTCTTTTCATGTGTGCATGGGAGCGTGTGTTTAACTGATTGTGTTTTAAAACTTAGATAATCTGATGGTAGGAAAAACAAAAGTCAGCTCGGAGCAGAGAGCCGAGTGCGCCTCGCACAGCCTTCTCTCCTCGGGACCAATCAGGGGCTGGCTCCTCCCTATATATGCACGGGGCTCGGGCCTGGGAGGTATCAATCAAAAATCCTGCCACTCCATCAAGAAGTCCCACAGGGATCTATTCAAAGTCCCACCCTCTTTAATCTGTATATTGGATCACTGGTGAGGATTACGGACAATTGTAAGATCTCTATGTTGTCGTATGCTGATGGCACACAGCTTGTGGTGACCCTGGCACAAGACTCTGGTGAGTCAGCATCACAGTTTTCTTCTTGTCTCAATCATCTGGCCTCATGGATGTCGAACAACTGCCTCAAATTGAAACATAGCAAGACAGAGGTCATGATTGTTGGGAAATCTCTTTCTATCTGAGGCACAGCTCGGTGGCCCCAGATACTGGGGCCTACTCTTAAGCCCAAAACTTAGATAAAAAACCTAGGAGTATGACTCTATCCTAAACTCTCTTTCGAGTCTCAAACCAGAAAGGTGGTAGGTAGATTTTTTGGCACCCTTAAAAAGCTTAAAAAAAACCTGGACATCCTTCCTTTATCAGCAAGAAAAACCCTAGTCCACACTCTAGTGACCTCGCAACTTGATAATAGGAATGTCCTCTATATGGGTGCACCAAAAGACTGCGTGAAGTGCCTCCAGCGTATTCAAAATGCAGCAGCACGCCTTGTTCTGAATTTACCGATCTGATCCTCAATGACAAACACTCTTGATTCTCTCCACTGGTTACCTATCAGTAAGATAATTCTCTTTAAAGCTATGTATTTTTTTCAAAAGAGCCTACAGAGGAAAGGCCTCAGCTATCTGCATGATTTCCTCACCCCGTATAACCCTAGCCGACAGCTGAGAGCAACAGGAGCGCAGCTACTTAAGATCCCTAAGATAAGGAAAACTAGCATGGGAGCTCACTCTTTTGGGTATCTAGCTGCCAAGAACTGGAACATACTCCCTTTCTGGTTACGCAGGGTGAAATCTGAACCAGTCTTTTGTAGAGGACTGAAAACGTGGCTTTACAAACTTTAGTACAGTTTATCTCTCTCACTCTTGCTGATGTGCTTCTAGTGTGGGGACACAACTTTTGGGATAGCCAGGCACCCTACAAATGACTTATTATTTATCTCTGTCACTCTTGCTGATGTGCTTCTAGCTACTTGGTTCCCTTAACCCTGGGCATAAATTCAGCATATAACAAGTGTTGGGTCACTCTTTGATAAAGATTAAACAGAGGTATTAAGGAATTTAGAGGAACATTACATTTACAAAAATTAATAATAAAACATCAAACACTATGAGAAATGTGAAAGGAGAGGTAAGGTTTTACTATGGCAAAATAAATATAAGAACTCATGATCTCAACAAATTACAAGACCCAGTAACTAAATAATTACATAACAATGCTGTCCGGATTCAAAGATAAGTAAAGATGGCTGTGGGACCATGAACTAAGCATGTCCATGTTAAAAATAAAATGGATTTTAAAATGTATCTTAAAAAATATGTGATTGCCCGATCCCTGGATACCTTTTTCCCTTTGAAGGACCTCAAAGATGAACTAAGTCCTTTCAGTAGCTTATACCTTTGTCAAATCATTTTAGTGAGAGCTTGTATGTATGTTCAAGTAAGTCCAAGATCTTGTCTAAGCAATTATACTAAAATCAAGGTCTTTAAAAGCTTTCCTTCGTCAATATTTAAAAATGACCAGTTTGCCAGTAGTGTATAATCTAAGGTTCTGATACTCAGAGTACAATCCTGGGGCCCACAGCAGCACTGGGCTCACAGCAGCACAGGGCCCACAGCAGCACTGGGCCCACAGCAGCACTGGGCCCACAGCAACACTGGGCCCACAGCAGCACTGGGCCCACAGCAGCACTGAGCCCACAGCAGCACTGGGCCCACAGCAGCACAGGGCCCACAGCAGCACTGGGCCCACAGCAGCACTGGGCCCACAGCAACACTGGGCCCACAGCAGCACTGGGCCCACAGCAGCACTGAGCCCACAGCAGCACTGGGCCCACAGCAGCACAGGGCCCACAGCAGCACTGGGCCCACAGCAGCACTGGGCCCACAGCAGCACTGGGCCCACAGCAGCACTGGGCCCACAGCAGCACTGGGCCCACAGCAGCACTGAGCCCACAGCAGCACAGGGCCCACAGCAGCACTGGGCCCACAGCAGCACTGGGCCCACAGCAGCACTGGGCTGCTGTTTACTTTGCTCAGCACTATCATTAAAAAGATATTACTTTTATTTATAGGTTAATTCATGTTAAATAATTGAAGTAACTAGGATGTCCTACATTGCTTACCGTTATAAACACCTTCGAAAGATTTCTTGCAGCAAACCTGTAAAAACATGATAAAGTCTCTAGAAAAATTGAAATACCATATTTATTTAATATGCAGAACTGTTTCACATTATTATTACGGAATGTATCAGTGGATTGAGAAGTATATTTTAAAAGGGATGGTTTTCAAACATGAATTTAGAAACATTTTGCTGGATCATTTGTGATTACCATACAGTGAATATTTGCGATTGACAAAGAATAGTTGCAAGTAGGCAACAACTCTGGAGGCGCCGCTCAGGAAGCACTTACAGGGTTACAGGGTAAATGGTTACAAAGAAATTAGCTTCAACTTGGGCACTTGCTGTAACCCTGTAAGTGCTTCATGTACTTCAGTTTTTGAAAATCCGTACCGTATGCGATTTCACGGATTTTTCCGCGAAATTGCAGAAAATCTGCAAATTTCGCGAACGAATCGGATTTTACACCAATGCTTAGTGATTGCTTTCAAATAAAGTAATTTGTTTTTAAATGCATCCCATTTTCCTTAAAGTAAAATGTGATGCATTTCAAAAAAGAAAAAGTATTATTTTCATTTTTCAAGAGTAGGCAGATGTCAGTGGTGCCACTGCCTGCTCCCCAAAAAATTATTTACAAACTTTCATAAAGGGGACCACCTACTTGAAGTTGGAGGTCAAATAGTTTTTTGAGACCAAATTTCAGTTACAAAACATTCGCACATACCACTGCAATTTCGCATTAGGAAGGGACACCCTAAACAAGCCCCTCCCCAATACCGAATCGCAAACCCAATTTGTCATTTGATAATAGGTTACTGAATTGAAATTTGGGACTTTGTACATCGAAATATTATGCAGTTTGCAAAGAAACAAAAAAAGTGTACATCTGGCTGATCCATTCTTTTAACATCCTGACAACAATGATAATGGTGAACTAAGAGGCAATTCAATTGTTACATGATTTCTTTGAGTGGCCTGAGTTCCCATTCACCATGTATAGCAATATATTAAGTCAAACACATACATAGTACATGGTTTGTACAATCATGCACATCTTGAAGTCATGTATTTTAAGATCCTCTTATTTGGGAGAATTTTTTAGACTTTCATATGGTGCTAAGTAGACCTGAGACATCGGGTACTGAGTGCTTTACATGAGCCCCATTTTGTTACAGATGAACACATTCATTTTTGTTAAGCACAGGGAGACTAAGTGATTTGCCCAGAATCGCAGGATGTTGAGCATCGTTGCTGAGACTCGAACCTGATTGCCCAGGTCCAAGGTCGACTGCTCTAGCCAAAAGGCTACATCCTCTCCCCAATAACTGAAATGAAAAGAAGGAAAGTGATATAACACAATGAAACACAATTTTTCTTGTTTACCATTGTGCGATTCAGCCACTGGATGTATATGATTCATTTATCCTATGCCCATCTTAACTCCGACCCACCCTGCCCCCAACAGCCCTTACCACAAACACTGATGAAATCAAAGCAGCCCTCAGAAACATCACAGACCAAATATTTTGAACGCTGGGGAAATATTTGTGAGTCTCCATGTTCTAAGGCAAATATTTGTGTGAGAGGGATTTTAGATTTATTTATTTGCATTAAATGTTTAACTGTCTTCTCCCCATGCTGAAGACAGCTTGAGTGTGTTAGAACTTTATTGTCCAAATATATAAAGTGGGATTTATCATTTAGATTACTGGATAAGGTCCCATATAAGTAGACATATTTCTTTATTGTGACTACCCAGATACCAATTTTATTTTCTCACTATTTTCTGACTACCAAGCATTATGATCTTATTTTTGTTATGTGAACTTTTAAAACTACTTTAAAGCATATGTATGCTATACTATCAGGTTTCTTTGGAGACCTAGGGCCTGATTGTGAGTCAGAAAGCCTTTGACTCACATCGTAGGTTTCATTTTTAAGCGCTGCATTAAAATGCCAATGGTCGTAACTTAAACAAGCAAGCTATTCTGAATGGATTCTGATGTTCTCAAGGAGCCTCTCGGGCAGTTGGAGACCACATCATAATACCTGAGAACGGCGTGTCTACCGTTTGAATTACAATGTTAGATTCTGAGTGCTTTCCATGTTTGGTTTTCTGACATGGAAAGTTTGTCAGAAAGTGACTTTTGGAGCCTCCCAGCAGGGCCCCCATTCCTCACTTGCCTCCAATATAGCCTTTATGCCCTCATTTACTAGTTTGGTGATCATTACGAAACTTTTGGACCTTTACAATACTCAATCAATCAATCAATACATTCTTTCTTCAGCCTAAGTTAACCATAAAATGCGCATAAAACAATAATATATCCACAAATCATCTGCTATCTTAATTACACTTTAAGACATATCTCCATTTAAATACAATAAATTGTTAAGGTGCAACCTTTGAAAAGATAAAAATGTACTGCTAAAAATACATACATATAGCAAAAAAACAAAAACTAAAAACATCTTTAAAAAATAGTTTATAGTTTATAAAAGGGTGCAATGGCAAAACCTAATACAACCTAACAAATATAAACCTGCATATAAGGGTCCACTAAGTAATTAGGGAATAAGAGGAGCAACCTAAAACCATTAATCTAATCAATGTTTTACCAACGTACATGAACAGTATATTTATAAAATAGTTGTCACAGTTATTTTCTCAAGTTAGCAAAATACACCCCTGACAAAAACAGGGATTAAAACCAACTGTTTTTTTATACATATTTTTTTTCAAATTGGTCAAACTTTAAACATTATACATTATTCATCATTAATTAAGTTTCCATTAGTTCATGTCATTAGAGATATACAGATATAAGATATATAGTATACAATACATTTCGCTATCTTGTTCAAAATTCTATACAAACAAAAATAACCAACACAAATAACCATTCCTCCACAAATTTCAGCTCCACTCAACCTAATCCATCCTTCCATCTCCTTATAGGGTCCCATATTCTCAAGCCCATCAATCACCCTCTCCTTCCTTTTTGGGCATATATATTCTTCTCTATATTGTATGATGCTAATAAATTAGCAAGCCAACACTGCATTGTCGGTGGATTCTTATCCAACCAGGCCCTAGCTATTATTAGCTTGTATACTGCCATTGCCACAAATATAAATTCCTGCTGCACACCATCATTATCCCAACCAACCCCTAATAAGATCCAAGATGGAGTAAGCTTAATTCGGATCCCTAATGTACTACCCAGAAACCCCTCAATATCTCTGAGCAGCGTATGGAGTTGTGGGCAGGTGGCAAATATTTGTATATTGTCAGCTTCGGTGGGATTACATCTCGAACAGGTAATTCCCGTGGTGCCTTCCCATTGTGCTATCCTGGCTGGAGTAAAATATAGTGAATATATGGTTTTGTAATGCTGAGATTGGAGGGGGGATGCACACAATATCGATCGGCCTAAATCTAATGATTCCTGAAACCAGCCAATTTCTCCACTTGTTTTTCTCCGCCCACTTATTACTATATTTTTCTAGATCATCAGTTTACTCTTTTACCAGACTCACATAAAGAAAGCGTATCGATCGATCTCCTGCTATTCTTATTTTCTCCAAAATGTCATTCTTATTAAATCCCCCTGGTCCTCCTTGTTTATTAACTAAAAAGCTCCTGATCTGGAGGTACTTAAAGAAATCTCTATAGCTCAGATCATATTGATTTCTAAGATCCATAAACTGCACCAACCTCTCCTGTTTCAGTATATCTCCGATTTGTACAATCCCTCTTTCCACCCAGTTCAACATAATTTGGTCTCCAAATATTTCCAAAGGGAATGACCTATTTTTATACAATCTTACAAACCGATTATATCTCCCCAATTTGGACTTTTTCAGAAATGCATTCCATACTTTAACAGCAGCACCACTGCCACCCTCTGGTTCATCACAGCACCCTCAGGTTGACCCCTGCCACCCTCTGGTTCATCACTGCCACCCTCTGGTTCATCACTGCCACCCTCTGGTTCATCACTGCCACCCTCAGGTTCACTACTGCCACCCTCTGGTTCATCACAGCACCCTCTGGTTCACCTCTGCTACCCTCTGGTTCACCACTGCCACCCTCTGGTTTAACCCTGCCACCATCTGGTTCATCACAGCACCCTCTGGTTCACCACTGTCACCCTCTGGTTCACCACTGTCACCCTCTGGTTCATCACTGCCACCCTCTGGTTCATCACGTTCACCCTCTGGTTCAACACTGCCACCCTCTGTTCACCCCTGCCACCCTCTGACTCATCACTGCCACCCTCAGGTTCACCACTGCCACCCTCTGGTTCACCACTGCCACCCTCTGGTTCATCACAGCACCCTCTGGTTCACCACTGCCACCCTCTGGTTCACCCCTGCCACCCTCTGGCTCATCACTTCCAACCTCTGGTTCATCACTATCACCCTCTGGTTCACCACTGCCACCCTATGGTTCATCACTGCCACCCTCGGGTTCAACACTGCCACCCTCTGGTTCATCACTGTCACCCTCTGGTTCATCACAGCTCCCTCTTGTTCACCAACGACACCCTCTGGTTCACCACTGCCACCCTCTGGTTCACCACTGCCACCCTCTGGTGCATCACTGCCACCCTCTGGTTCACCCCTGCCACCCTCTGGTTCATCACTGACACCCTCTGGTTCACCACTGCCACCCTCTGGTTCATCACTTTCACCATCTGGTTCACCACTGCCACTCTCTGGTTCATCACAGCACCCTCTGGTTCACAACTGTACCTTCTGGTTCATCACAGCACCCTCTGGTTCACCACTGTAGATTATGGGGAGAAAGCACACCTGCCCAGCCTCAAACGGGGGCTGGCTAATGTGTTACTGAATTTGAGCTTCAAGTCCGGCACCTGCTTCCTTATTTGTAAGTGCTTCCTGTGGTGGTTTAATTTTTGTGACAGCCTGGAGCATTGTGCCATACTTGTAACTATTCTCTGACCCTGCTTCGAGGGTCAGAGCAGGGTCAGAGAATAGTTGCAAGTAGGCAACAACTCTGGAGGCGCCGCTCAGGAAGCACTTACAGGGTTACAGCAGGTGCCCAAGTTGAAGTTAATTTCTTTGTAACCATTTTGTAAATGGTTACAAAGAAATTAGCTTCAATTTGGGCACCTGCTGTAACCCTGTAAGTGCTTAATGTACTTCAGTTTTTGAAACTCCGTCCCGTATGCGATTTCACGGATTTTTCCGCGAAATTGCAGAAAATCCGCAAATTCCGCGAACGGATCGGATTTTACACCCATGCTTAGTGATTGCTTTCCAATAAAGTAATTTGTTTTTAAATGCATCCCATTTTCCTTAAAGTAAAATGTGATGCATTTCAAAAAGAAAAAGTATTATTTTCATTTTTCAAGAGTAGGCAGATGTCCGTGGTGCCAGTGCCTGCTCACCCAAAAATTATTTACAAACTTTCACAAAGGGGACCACCTACTTGAAGTTGGAGGTCAAATAGTTTTTTGAGACCACATTTCAGTTACAAAACATTCGCACATACCACTGCAATTTGGCATTAGGAAGGGATACCCTAAACAAGCCCCTCCCCAATACCGAATCGCAAACCCAATTTGCCATTTGAAAATAGGTTACTGAATTGAAATTTGGGACTTTGTACATTGAAATATTATGCAGTTTGCAAAGAAACAAAAAAAGTGTACATCTGGCTGATCCATTCTTTTAACATCCTGACAACAATGATAATGGTGAACTAAGAGGCAATTCAATTGTTACATGATTTCTTTGAGTGGCCTGAGTTCCCATTCACCATGTATAGCAATATATTAAGTCAAACACATACATAGTACATGGTTTGTACAATCATGCACATCTTGAAGTCATGTATTTCAAGATCCTCTTATTTGTGAGAATTTTTTAGACTTTCATATGGTGCTAACTAGACCTGAGACATCGGGTACTGAGTGCTTTACATGAGCCCCATTTTGTTACAGATGAACACATTCATTTTTGTTAAGCACAGGAAGACTAAGTGATTTGCCCAGAATCACAGGATGTTGAGCATCGTTGCTGAGACTCGAACCTGATTGCCCAGGTCCAAGGTCGACTGCTCTAGCCAAAAGGCTACATCCTCTCCCCAATAACTGAAATGAAAAGAAGGAAAGTGATATAACACAATGAAACACAATTTTTCTTGTTTACCATTGTGCGATTCAGCCACTGGATGTATATGATTCATTTATCCTATGCCCATCTTAACTCCGACCCACCCTGCCCCCAACAGCCCTTACCACAAACACTGATGAAATCAAAGCAGCCCTCAGAAACATCACAGACCAAATATTTTGAACGCTGGGGAAATATTTGTGAGTCTCCATGTTCTAAGGCAAATATTTGTGTGAGAGGGATTTTAGATTTATTTATTTGCATTAAATGTTTAACTGTCTTCTCCCCATGCTGAAGACAGCTTGAGTGTGTTAGAACTTTATTGTCCAAATATATAAAGTGGGATTTATCATTTAGATTACTGGATAAGGTCCCATATAAGTAGACATATTTCTTTATTGTGACTACCTAGATACCAATTTTATTTTCTCACTATTTTCTGACTACCAAGCATTATGATCTTATTTTTTGTTATGTTTACTTTTAAAACTACTTTAAAGCATATTTATGCTATACTATCAGGTTTCTTTGGAGACCTAGGGCCTGATTGTGAGTCAGAAAGCCTTTGACTCACATCGTAGGTTTCATTTTTAAGCGCTGCATTAAAATGCCAATGGTCATAACTTAAACAAGCCAGCTATTGTGACTGGATTCTGATGTTCTCAAGGAGCCTCTCGGGCAGTCGGAGACCACATCATAATACCTGAGAACGGCGTGTCTACCGTTGGAATTACAATGTTAGATTCTGAGTGCTTTCCATGTTTGGTTTTTTGACATGGAAAGTTTGTCAGAGAGTGACTTTTGGAGCCTCCCAGCAGGGCCCCCATTCCTCATTTGCCTCCAATATAGCCTTTATGCCCACATTTACTAGTTTGGTGATCATTACGAAACTTTTGGAACTTTACAATACTCAATCAATCAATCAATACATTCTTTCTTCAGCCTAAGTTAACCATAAAATGCGCATAAAACAATAATATATCCACAAATCATCTGCTATCTTAATTACACTTTAAGACATATCTCCATTTAAATACAATAAATTGTTAAGGTGCAACCTTTGAAAAGATAAACATGTACTGCTAAAAATACATACATATAGCAAAAAACAAAAAACTAAAAACATCTTTAAAAAATAGTTTATAGTTTATAGTTTATAAAAGGGTGCAATGGCAAAACCTAATACAACCTAACAAATATAAACCTGCATATAAGGGTCCACTAAGTAATTAGGGAATAAGAGGAGCAACCTAAAACCATTAATCTAATCAAAGTTTTACCAATGTACATGAACAGTATATTTATAAAATAGTTGTCACAGTTATTTTCTCAAGTTAGCAAAATACACCCCTGACAAAAACAGGGATTACAACCAACTGTTTTTTTTTATATATATTTTTTTTCAAATTAGTCAAACTTTAAACATTATACATTATTCATCATTAATTAAGTTTCCAATAGTTCATGTCAATCAGAGATATACAGATATAAGATATATAGTATACAATACATTTCGCTATCTTGTTCAAAATTATATACAAACAAAAATAACCAACAAAAATAACAGTTCCTCCACAAATTTCAGCTCCACTCAACCTAATCCATCCTTCCATCTCCTTATAGGGTCCCATATTCTCAAGCCCATCAATCACCCTCTCCTTCCTTTTTGGGCATATATATTATTCTCTATATTGTATGATGCTAATAAATTAGCAAGCCAACACTGCATTGTCTACCTTGTATACCGCCATTGCCACAAATATAAATTCCTGCTGCACACCATCATTATCCCAGCCAACCCCTAATAAGATCCAAGATGGAGTAAGCTTAATTCGGATCCCTAATGTACTACCCAGAAACCCCTCAATATCTCTGAGCAGCGTATGGAGTTGTGGGCAGGTGGCAAATATTTGTATATTGTCAGCTTCGGTGGGATTACATCTCGAACAGGTAATTCCTGTAGTGCCTTCCCAATGTGCTATCCTGGCTGGAGTAAAATATAGTGAATATATGGTTTTGTAATGCTGAGATTGGAGGGGGGATGCACACAATATCGATCGGCCTAAATCTAATGATTCCTGAAACCAGCCAATTTCTCCACTTGTTTTTCTCCGCCCACTTATTACTATATTTTTCTAGATCATCAGTTTTCTCTTTTACCAGACTCACATAAAGAAAGCGTATCGATCGATCTCCTGCTATTCTTATTTTCTCCAAAATGTCATTCTTATTAAATCCCCCTGGTCCTCCTTGTTTATTAACTAGAAAGCTCCTGATCTGGAGGTACTTAAAGAAATCTCTATAGCTCAGATCATATTTATTTCTAAGATCCATAAACTGCACCAACCTCTCCTGTTTCAGTATATCTCCGATTTGTACAATCCTTCTTTCCACCCAGTTCAACATAATTTGGTCTCCAAATATTTCCAAAGGGAATGACCTATTTTTATACAATCTTACAAACCGATTATATCTCCCCAATTTGGACTTTTTCAGAAATGCATTCCATATTTTAACAGCAGCCAAAATTGTCTTAAACCTCGTTCTTTTGAAGTATCAATAGTCTATACAATTTAAAAAAAAAATCCAGCATTCACCCCTACTACCGCTGTATATATTTTCGTAGAGAAACTATTAACTCTTGGATCACAGTCATTTCCACTTATCAAACCCTGCATATATTGCAGGGCAGCTGCCATGTAGTGAAGTCTGAAATACGGAGCACCCCACCCGCCCCTCTCTCTAGGTAGGGACATAAACCTATAAGCTCTGCGTTTTTTGCCCTGTGCCCAAATGAACCTATTACAAATGGCCTCCAGAGTGTTAAACCAACTAACCTCAAAGAATAAAGGGATTGATCTAAAAAAAATAAAGAAACTTGGGAAGGATTATCATCTTTATTACATTGGTAAACCCCACCAGTGACAAATGTAGATTTTTAATTCTCTCCAGATCCACTTTTACTTGTGTAATTAACGGGGTCATATTATTACTCACAACCTGATCTAGATTTGCTGATATTGCCACCCCCAAATATATTGCTGAGTTGACAACTCTATCATCATTACAATTCACATAGCTATTCTCAACAATCTGTGTTTTACATCTATTCAGGCTGTATCCGGAAACTTGTCCAAAATGCTGAGCCTCCTCTTCCGTCAGCCTGATTGCATCTCTGGGATAGGGTGTCAATATAGCTACGTCATCCGCGTATGCCAGTGTTTTTACCCTACAGCAATTTATACTCATCGCCGGTATGCCTGGATTTCTTTCCAATCTGCGCAGATAGGGGTCCAGATATAACACAAATAGTAGGGGAGATGAAGGGCAACCCTGCCTAGTCCCTCTACTAATTCTGACAGCTGCTGAGTGTCCTCTATTAACTCTAATCTTAGCCGTTGTATTTTTGTAGAGAGTTTGTATAGTTCTTATGAACCCTTCACCTATGCCGCTCCACCTCATAACCGACCATAAAAACGCCCAGGAGACCCTATCAAACGCCTTTTCAGCGTCCAAAAAAAGCGCTGCCATAGGGTCTCCTAGGTTACTTGCTGCATCAAACATTGTTATTACCTGTCTTATATGCTGTGTTGTTCCTTTTCCCGGGATGAACCCATGTTTGGAGGGACAAACCACACTTTCTACAACCCTTGATAATCTTTTAGCCAACATCTTAGAATAAATCTTTACATCTGAGTTCATCAAAGTAATTGGTCGGTAGGAGCCTGGGGCGATCACTGGTTTCCCTTTCTTAGCAATTACTATAATGTCGGCTCCTCCCCAGGATTCCGGTATGGACTCCCCCTTCTGTGCCAATAGCATTATATTAACCATATCCCCCAAAAGGATTGTTTGAAATGTTTTAAAAAACTCCAGTGGTATCTGGTCCAGACCTGCAGCCTTCCCTGAGGGTAGGCTACCTAATGCCGTAACAAACTCCTCTAACTGAAATGTCATTTCTTGTTGAGCCTTATCCTCCAGTAGGAGCTTTGAAGGGAGTGCTTTGCACAGATAACTTTCTACATCCTCATACCCACTGTATTATCTGCATCATAAAGATCTGAATAGTATTGCCTGAATACTTCCCTTATCTGATCTGGTTCTTGAACCATATTTCCTTGTGCATCTATAATCTCCCTAATATCTGCTGCCGTTCCTTTCTGTCTAGTCCGAACAGCTAAAATATGGCCCACCCGTTCACTAAGCTCGTAAACACTCTCCTTGCTGGCCAGGTACTTTTCTATTGTTTTCTTGGCAATCCCTTCTGCCGCCTCTGCCCTGAGTGCTTTACCTTTAAGCAGTATCTGATCTAACGGGGAGTGCTGTCTAATGGCCAATGCTAGCTCATCTTCAACTCTCGAGATGCTTCTATGCATCTCTTCTACCTTCAACTTCTCCCTCCTTTGTTTTGAAGAAACATAGCTCATTGTCTCCCCTCTCACCCCAGCCTTAAAGGTGTCCCAGACTACTCCTGGGGATGCTGTATCTCTTTTTATATCCCAGAAGCTCGTTATCCAATTTGCCATAGTTATTCTATATTCCTGATCCTGCAGCAAAGCCCTTTCAAACGTCCATTGTATCTCTTTCCTTTGAACTTGACCCAATTTAACTGTTAGTACTAATGGGCTGTGATCTGATGTGATACGTGGGTGCTTTTCTATTCCTGATCCTATTGCCAAACTATTTGAGATTAAAAAATAATCCAGCCTAACTAAGACCTGATGTGAGGCTGAAAAAAAAAGTACTACCATACAAATTCGGATGCCATTTTATCCATGGATCTATCAGAGCATTATTTAACACCCTCTCCGACAAAGCTCTATGGGTTTTTTCTTTCTACCTCGATACTGGGTCCCAGGTTGTACAAATGAGCTAACTGGGTCATGCAGAATAAAGTCACCACAACATATGATTGGTTCCGACCATTGTGCCAGCTCCACATCCAGGTACGGAAAGATATCCGGGTCATCCTCGGTGGACCCATAAACTGAAACCAATGTAATTTTCTCCCCTTTAAAGACTAATTCCATCAGTACCCACCTCCCCCATTGATCTTCTTTTTTCCTCTTTACCTCTATGTCTTTCTTTCTACCCATCACTACCACCCTTCTAGTTTTTGTCCCTTGGTTATTTTTTGCTAAGACGGCAAACCCCAGCTGTTCGATAAGATACGCCTTATTGCCTTCTATGTGCGTCTCTTGCAGACAGATCAGGTCTAATTTCAGAGTATTCAATAGTGCAGCCACTCTATGTCTTTTATTTATGTCGTTCAACCCGCATACATTTATTGAGGCTATTCTACATGACATTGGGGTTGATTCTGTAACCAATAAGTACCCCTGCTAGTCTGTTCGATAGCGGATGTGAATGCGGATGTTGTGTATATCTGTATATCTTGTACATATGTCATCATTTTTCCTGTACCGGTGTTCTGCTCCAAATTTAAATCACAAAACCCGTGTGACCCTTTTCTACACCCCCCTCTGCCCTCCCCCACCCTTCCTGCCCTTACCCCCCTTATACCTCCCCCATCCCCCTACTCCCCACCCCCTTACAGGCAAATAGGTTGTGCGACCTATGTGTGGTTGCATCAAATTGTGCATGTCGCTTCCCTCTTTTGCTTCATTCCAGCTAACGTTATGCTGTGTTGCTTCATTTTAAATTTCCCCCCTACAATCACGAAATCAGTGTTGAGAGATATAAACAAACACTGTATTCATTCCCATTTAATTAGTATCAAGGATTCTTCATCCCTACCCCTGATCCAGCTTTCTGATCCTTAATCCGTTCTAAAAAATGCTGGGCTTTAATCTCTGAGGCGAACATCCAAGCCTTCCCTTTTACCACTACCTTGAGTCTTGAAGGATAGAGAAGGTATGCTTCTGCCCCTAGGGCCTGAAAGAGTGCTATCATTTGCCTCATTTTCCATCTGCGCTCAACCGTGATGTGGCAGAAGTCGGGCCTCGTGAAAAACGATTGCATACTGTGGGGCCTCGCTTTATCTATAATCTCATGCCTTAACAAAAAATTCCCTATGTTGACAAGGATTGCCTGACCTCCTGTAGCCTGCCCTTTCTTTAACACAAAGGGGAACCGATGTGCCCTCTGTGAACCTCCCTTTCCCATTGCCACTGGGATTCTAGAAAGGCCCCCTTGAACAGGTCTACAACAAACTGCCTTACATCCTGCCCTTCTGACCCTTCTGATACACCCAAAAATCTGACATTGTTCCGTCTTTGTCTGTTCTCAAAATCTTCCATCTTCCAGCGAAGGTCTTCCCCCATCTTTTCATGTTCAGTTTTAAAAGATTGCCAGCTCCCAACATCGTCCTTCAATTTTCCTGTACGTTCTTCTACCTCGGTTACTCTATCCACTACTTCTTTATACAATTTGTTAACTTTCCTAAGGGATCCTTGAATATTCTTAATGTCCTGTCTTGCACTGCGACTATCCGCCCTTGCTTCAGCTTGCATTTGTTTAAGAGTAGTGAATATAATTTCAAAGGAGTCACTGTGAGCGGGATCTCCAGCTGCACCGATATCCTGATATTCCTGTGAAGTAGCCGAATAGTCCCATTCTAAGCGTCTTTCAGGCTGAGATGGAAATCATGAAGCCCGTCTCCTTGATCTAGGAATTTTTTTTCGTTGCCTGGAGTCTTTTCCAGAAGTAGCAGATCCTGAGTCTGAACCCTCCTCCTCCTCCACTGGGCTCTCTGAGACTATGGACTCCGATTCTGTGTCTTCATTCACAGAGAAAAAGCACTCCCCCTCTATTGTTGCACCTTTACCCCATTCTTTTATGTTTCTATCTCGGGCTCTCTCCTGATCCTTTTTACCAGTCAGACTGTCTCTACTGCACCAAACACTGTTTGTCTGTTTTGTATGTTTTGTATGTTTGTCAGAATTCATCTCAGTTTCCATTATTATTAACGCCCCCAGCATATCAGCACTCCCCTGGTCTGTGCTCCCCAGCATCTTGTTTTTACCTCCTTCCGCCGTTTTGATCACCTTAGGTGTTAATCCTGCTGTACAAACCTCTGGCGTTACTTCTGATGTTATCTCCATCCGCTGACCATTACCCTCACCGGGCTGCTGCCCGGGCGTCTGCTCTGCTTCAGCGTCTTGCTCGGGATCCAAGCGTTGCCTAGCAACCTGGCTCTTGGCGTTCCATGTTGCCTCCGTAGCGACCTCGAGGACGTTTTCACCGACCTCCAGCTGTTCTTGTGCGCCTTCGGTCTGCCCGGGTATTATCGCAGAAAACACCTCGTTCAAGGTAGGTTGCCGCATTGCTGGGTCTCTCCCTTTCGGAGCATCTGCTCCTTTGTATGGCTTGTCCGCTCTGCCCCCCTTCTGATTTCGGAGCTCCGCCGTATTCATTAATGCGCTTCCTGCTGTCTCCTCCGTCTTGTCATGTAGCTCCGTCTTTCTTTTTGACACGGGAGCTGGGACAGCCGGGACCTTTCGAATCACCCCCAGAGACTTTCCAGGCTTGCCAGGTCCTGGATCAGCGCTCGGTGTAGCCGCGGTGGCCGGTTTTTTCACTGCTCGTAAGTCTTGCATATCTTTTCAAAAACCGGGATTAAAAGCAACAGGTTTTTGGTGAATCCAGAAGTTGTAAGTAAAGTAAGGCATGCCTCGTTTGATAAAAACTCAGAGGAGCTAAAAGTCGACGACTATACTTTCATCTTATGGCTGACCTTTTAGGGCAAATAAGAAATGGGGGCAGGAGCACCCTGCTTGTCATCTCAGAGCTGTTAGACCCCGTTGCATCTTGGTAAATGCAGTAGATTCGCACATTCAAGTCGCTGTAGTTTTTAATCATTGGTGGTTCTGGCAGTGCAGATATCCCTAGACACTAGTGTTTTAGGGTTTAGCCCATTGTCAGTAGAGAGCATATATTATTTTAGAAGCATTGAAAAAGTCTTTCGGGGTTGCTGAGAAGGCGCCCAGGTCGTCGCAGGTCACAGTACCTATCCAAGGCACACAGGTGCTACGCCGGAGAGCTCGTCAGCTCGAAGCCGAAGAAAACAGGAAAAAGGGGCGGTAGCACCCTGCTTGTCATCTCAGCGCTTTAGACCCCGTTGCATCTTGGTAAAAGCAGTAGATTTGCACATTCAAGTTGCTGTAGTTTTTAACCATTGTTGGCTCTGGCAGTGCAGATATCTCTAGACACTAGTGTTTCAGGGTTTAGCCCCTCGTCAGTAGAGAGCATATATTATTTTAGAAGCATGGAAAAAGTCTTTGGGGGTTGCTGAGGAGGCGCCCAGGTCGTCGCAGGTCAAAGTACCTATCCAAGCACACAGGTGCTACACCGGAGAGCTCGTCAGCTCGAAACCGAGGAAAACAGGAAATGGGGGCAGGAGCACCCTGCTTGTCATCTCAGCGCTGTTAGACCCCGTTGCATCTTGGTAAACGCAGTAGATTCGCACATTCAAGTCGCTGTAGTATTGAACCATTGTTGGTTCTGGCAGTGCAGATATCCCTAGACACTAGTGTTTCAGGGTTTAGCCCATCGTCAGTAGAGAGCATATATTATTTTAGAAGCATGGAAAAAGTCTTTGGGGGTTGCTGAGGAGGCCCCCAGGTCGTCACAGGTCACAGTACCTATCCAAGGCACACAGGTGCTACACCAGAGACCTCGTCAGCTCGAAGCCGAAGAAAACCGGAAATGGGGCGGGAGCACCCTGCTTATCATCTCAGCCCTGTTAGACCCTGTTGCATCTTGGTAACTGAAAGTATGTAGTGCATTCTCCCTGAGGGCCATATCCTACTGAGGCTTCTAGGTCAGTGTGCAAATGGGACAAAAAAAGATACAAGCGGCTCATCAACCCCTATGTCCCTTAGTACAGCCCGTGGAATAGATCTATTCACTGTATCAACGGCTCTGATGAGGTCCATGAAGGTTAGGTGTATGTTTTTCCCTTTAACAGCTGTACATTTGTAATGCCCAAGCATATGTTAAGATTCTGTTCAGTAGTCCCCCGTCCTGGCCTGAAACTGTGCTGGATATCTGAAAGAATGTCTGTATGATCAGACCAGTCCACCAGTCTTTTTAGGAGAATACTGCCCAGGACCTAAACCTCTGAAGCTAGTAAAGAACTTGGCTGGCAGCACGCTGCATCATCTCATTTGCCCTCATTTGATGATTGATTGTTTCCAGAATGTGGGGATATGACTGTGGGCAGTTCACTGACAGAATATCAACACCTTAAATATTGTCATACAACAATATCATTCATTCAAAAACTTTTATTTCGGTTACAAACCATAAAAAGGCATATTTACATACATCAGTACTATTTGGATATGGTTATACAAAATAAGAGTATTAAAAGACCTCAAAGGATGAACTTTCATAAATAGAGATCAAAAGTTTAAAAAGAAGAGTACATAGATAAATATCTCACGAACGCTACAAGGAGTCCCGTCAGGCTACCCAATTTTCTTTCATAGTAGGGAACCTCCCCATTTTTCTCATCAAGGTACCCCGTAAGTGATAGGAAGTGAGGGTGCCTTTTTGAGAGTTGCACACCTTATAAACCACATTGACAGAAGAAATTTAGAAATTACATATTCTGTCAAAAAGGCGGTGTCAGTTTTGAGAATTCTATAAGTCTCTCTATGGTCCCTAATGCCCCTAGACTTACAGAATTGAATTATCCATTTTACTCTTGGCCGAGAGTACGAGGGGCAGAAGAGCAGAACGTGCAGATCTGTCTCTCTGCTTCCCAAGCACCCTGGGCAAGTACTCACTGAAGATGTGGCTTTTGACCACTTGGCTGTGGCGTCCATGAAAGGGAGTGAGTCGTGCCTAAACTGGATATAAAGTTTCCTGGCTGGGGGAGCTGGATGTCGTCCAAGAAACTCTCGAAATTAGGGTAGGCCTTGGTCTCTAAAAAGGTGTTGGTCCCAGCCTACCCTGGGTAGGGTTAGATATAAAGAGAGCCGAGCCATACTCTCTCAATACCACACTCCAAGTTTTTCTAGGGAGCAAGGCACAGGTCTCCTCAGGGGAATGCCACAGATACCCCCTGCCAATGGCCTGGGAGAGGTACTGGATATACAAGTCAAGTCAAGTCAAGATTTATTGTATAATTAATTAAAATTATTACAAATGTGCATAATTAAATAACAATGCAAGTTAATAACATTTTTTAAATTAATACTTCTCAAGATCAGATGCCATTAAAAAGTGATGCAGATTAAAAAGCAATAGAAGGAACTTCCTCAGACACTACTCAATCTGTCTCAGGGTCTCTTTTTCTTATCCCAATATGAGACCCTGGAGTTAAGCTATCCCTGATGGTCCTTCGTCATGATGTTCCCCCTGCTCAGATTCTCTTAAGCATTTACTAACCTCAGCCAGAAATTTGACTCCCCGGCATATCAAAAATGTGGAGGAACCTCCCAACCAGCTTGTAACTGCATGTCTGCAGGAGTGAATGTTCATCTCATTCAAAATGGATTTCAAATATAGTCATCTCTGTCCTATCAGTGCCGGGAATACACAGAAAAGATGGGCTAGAGTTTCATTTTTATACCCACAGAGTCGACATTGCTCCGACTGGTGGGCGTGTTTCCAAGAGGGTAGTAAGTCTTTTGAGACATGCATGCCCATCGTATAGTCCGTGAAAGCTTTTTTTAAGTGACCATTAAAATGGGATGTAGGATATGCAAGAGGTTTTATTGTTGTAATAGAGTTAATGATGGTCCAGCCGTTTCGACGATTTGCAAGGGAATGTTTGTCCTCCAAAAAGGATTTCCTTTTCGCTGCCCCATTAGCTAGTCTGCTTAGGGTTGATTTGTCTGTCCCCGCTTTCCAGGCTATTTCCAGGTTCAACTTTTCCACGCAGTGTTTCAGGTACTTCCCCCATGTGTTCCTGGAATCGTTCTCCGCCCATTGTTTGATTTTTTCCCAGCTCAGCCAGTCCATTGTATCTGGATCTGCAGATCGAAGTTTGTTGCAGATTTTCACGAAGCCGCTCATGCTCCGGAAATACTGATTTTGCAGTCCAAATTCAAGCCTGACTTGGGAAACTGAGGCGGATTTTGGGAGATTGAAGACCGCTTTATAGAGTTTAATCTGTAGGTCGTTTAGAAAATCGGCCTCCTTACCACACCAGGTAAGTAGACCATAGGATAAGGTGGGCAAAATTTGAGCTGCCATGACTTTTAATAGGTGCGTGCGGTTTGTGCAGTCCATTTTCCTTTTAAAGATTGATACGCAAAGATCAGAGATTGAGCTTTTGCTTGAATTGCTGCTTTGTGCTTCTTATGATTTCCACCTTTTGATATTGTTATTCCCAGGTATTTGTATGACTTTTGTTTTTCCTCCATTTCCCCTTTTGCCGTCCATTTGTACTTTAGTTTTTGCGGATCTACTAGACGTACCACTATTGTTTTGTCTTTGTTCAATTCCAGCCGTTCCCAATCCAAGTAAGATGTCAGTTTGTTAATGGCTCTTTTGTAGGCCGATAAGTGTTTTAATCAACAGTACTATATTATCTGCATATTATAGTATAGTATAGTATAGTATAGTAGTACACAACCTTGTTTTAAACCTTGGTGCGTAGGAATGCTCATGGTTGTACTGCCCCCATTACCCAGTTTCACTCTTGCCCAGGTGTTCCGGTATAGGGCTATAGCTTGTAAAAGTTGGTTTGGCAGGCCCCAACTTTTTAATTTACCCCACAAGCGCTCTCTGTTTACCCGGTCAAAAGCAGACTTGATATCGATAAAGCAGGCATACAGCCGGGCTCCCTTGGCTACCCCGGTGTCCATTAGGAGTGACAGACAAGTTAAGTTTGTAATTGTCCCCATTCCTTGCCTGAAGCCAGTTTGATATTTGGGAATTATCTTGGTTACTCCTATCCAGGCTTGTAGCTCAAGTAGGATGCAGGAGGCGTAGAGCTTAGCCTCCACATCAATTAAGGATATCAGTCTATAATTTGTTGCATTACAATTATTTCCGTGCTTGAACATCGGGTGCATAATATTGCCTTTCCAAGATGTGAGAACGTCTTCTTGTTTATGTATGTGGTTAAATACGAGAGTTAGAGTCTCTAGCCACATATCCGGATCGTGCTTAAAGATAGCATTTGGCAGCCCATTCGGGCCTGCAGCTCCTTCTGACTTCAATCTTGATATGATCGACCTTAATTCTTTTTTGTTGATTAAATCAGCCAATTCAGTTTCCCCCTTTGAGTCTTCCTTGAACTCGAGTTTTTTCCTTATTCTTAGTTCCATTTTGTTTATCCTCGACTTCCTGTATAGCCCATAAACCTTTCTCGGGGCCTTGCTCTATTTCTCTGTATAAAGATTGCACATGACGGGTCCAAATATCCGCTTCGACTCCTGCTTTCTGTTGGAGATTTGTTCTTTGATTTAGATCATTTATGATTCCCAGAAGTTGCGACTATTAGGATGTTTTCCCGCAATTAGAAGTTTGATCCAAATGTTTTCTTTGTACCAGGACTTTGCGACCCTCACAGCCTTTCTATAGATGCTCCTGGCTTCCCTTAGGTTAGATTTGTTTATTGCTGGCCCCGATATTCTTTTTTTTTGGCTGGCAAGTGATCGTACCTCCTTTGCAACCTTTCTTTTTTTAGCTCTTAGGTCCATATTAAACCAGGGCTCCTTCTTACAATTGGCATTACTCAGATTCCCCATCCTTGCTGGAAACTTTTACTGTAGATCCAGTATCATTTTCTCCCAGTTTGAAACTCGATCTTCCTCTTTTTGGATCCCTAGATTGACCAGCTGGGCTTTCACGGAGGCCTCAATTCTGCCCAACCCTTCACCACGCCATTTTAGTTTTTTTAGATTAAACTTAGAAGCGTGGTGTAGAAGGGACGTCATTCTTGGCGCATTGGTGGGTGCGATGTTCAAACTTGTTATTTGGGGAGGTGATCACTTTCAACTAGAGGTACTATTTTGAATAGGTCAATGTCAGGAAGTAGTTCGTCGCTTACAATAGTGTAGTCAATTATGGAGTTAACCCTGCCACTCAAATAAGTGACGCCTGCAGGTCTGTCCCTCTTTGTGTTGCCGTTCAGGATTGACAGACCTGCTTCTTTTAGACTGGCCGCTAGATTTTTTCCACAGCTGGTTGCTGACGTCTTCGCCATGTCCTTATTTTTCCTGATAAGAACATTGTTGCAATCCCCGGAGATAAACAATGGCCAATGCGAATAGGATCTTTGCATTACTTTAATTAATGCTAGTAAGCTTGCATGTTTCTCTTTTTGTGACTTTCTGTCTGGGTGGATATAGGCATTAAATATTATAAATTGCCACAATTGAGTCCCGGATGGCGAAGATTCTGAAATCCTAGTCACTTGAACCTAGTTTAAACCCACGTCCAGCTCTTCTGATAACCAATTATATCTTTGGGCTATATAGGTCGATAAACCACCACGAGGATGCCCAAAGGTTGAGAGGCGTTCTGCAAGTATATGGAGTTCTTTAAATCCTGAGATTAAAGTGGGTGTTAGCTTCCATGACTCCTGGATTAAGATTACGTCTTGTTGTTGAAAAAAGACCAGCGTTGCATGATCATGCGCCATTTCTTGGAAGCCGGGCACGTTCCATGAGCAAACTGAAACGCTTCTTAGCTTTTTGCATTCTGAGGGAGCTTCTTATTATATATTGCCAGGTTTGAGTCAAGGTTAGGTAGATTTATTACGCCGGACCATGGGTATCCAAGACCAGTCTGTTTTGTCAGTGACGGAATGACCGAGTACTTGCGGGATGTCTGACGAGGGGTTCCTAATCCTTACCGTTGAAAATACTGGCGAGGAGGCCCGGGCACCTCGCAGACAGGTGTTTGGATGTCCTATATTTTCCTTTCTCTTTTTTTGGGTACAGGTACTGTTTTGCAAGGGGTAGGGGTACCTTGGGTGCATGTGTTTTATGATTGAAATGCCCCATGGGTCAAACTGCTTGCCGAGAATATCTTTTCAGCCAAGTCTTTTGAGGGCCAGGTTGTAACGGTTTCCTCGATGTCCGAGTTATTTTTGTTTAGTTGAAATTCAACGGCGTAAAGGTTCTGTGAATTTATCTCTTTTGGAGCTGTTGTTTCTTAAAAAAATTGTTAACAGGTTTCCTCGATTGAGGGTGTCCTGTGGCCCCTTAATTGGATATTCCGGGATGAAAGTTAATTTGAACTCAAACGGTTCTGACCGTTGGGCGAGCTCCTTTGCTCTTTGATCTGCGTTGAAAGACAACTGGTTATAAGGTTGAATGTTATTGCGCCTCTTGTCGGTCGTTTGTTGTCCATGCGCTTCCGGTGCTACCTCCGCTGAATTTGTTGTTTTATGTGTTGGTCCTGCATTTGTTGACTTTATTAGATCCGTGTGCGCCGTCCTTTGTGATAGCGAGCATTTGCGTTCCTTTTCGAAAACTGTGACTTGCAAGGGGGTTAATGCGGTTTTAAATCCTGGGCCTTCTAATTCCCCAGGGGCTTTGTATGGATTTCTTTCAACTGTTGTGCCTGTAGCCTGCGCGTTTCTGACTATCATGTCCTGATGAGGATCCATATTAGGTGTACTTTTGGTGTCCTTACTTTTGTTTGTTGGAGCTAGTACAAGACCAGATTGGTTGCAACCACCAAAGCCTGCCGGTTGTAAGGATTTTGATTTTACTTGCCGCTGATCCTGCCCTTCATAGTGCTGGTCCAAACTTATTACTCTGTGGGGGTTGAGACCTGTATTTGTAGCTAGGCTCGTGTTTCCTATTGACTGAATGGGAAGATTTTTCATTCCTTGGATGATGCCGCCTTTCCTTGGTGAATTTAATGTAGTTGATTTGTCTGATGAATAGGAATAAATCTTCTCTCCCTCCGGTAAATCGATTCGAGATTTCAATTTGTTATCCTGGAGAATTTTAGTTTTGAATATGGGAAAGATGTTGCCCAGGTCTGTATTCGGTTGCCTTTTGTACTTAAGCCTGGCCTTTCTTGCTTTTTTCTCAATAAAGGATTTTTGGGAAGGCAGGGTGTCTTCACTGACTAAGACTGGATTCCCTGAACCTACTTCCTTTGAGGATTGGTCTTGATCTGTTGTTGATTTTCTTTTCATGGTGCCTTTTGCGTGCTTACTCTTGATCGTTAGTGAGTTGTCTTGGTTGAGATTATTTTCTTTCTCCTGAGTGTGGCTGCGGGATTGTTTTACCTCTCCTAAGAAATCCATCAGGATGCCTGGAAGGCTTGCTAGTTTTTCAAGTATAATTCCGCATCCACAACTACATTGTTGTTTGCATGGGCTGGTGGTGGCCTCGGATTTTCCCCCATTTGTTAGGAGCGAGGACAGGGAGTCCAGTTTTGCGTTGATCCCCGAAATGTGACCCACCACTAATGTAATGAGGTCAATCTGAACCTCCATTTTGTTTGACTGATAATTTAGCACCCTTATGGCTTGATCTAGAGTGCTCAACAGGGCTTAAAACCATGGTGTAGATGACTGGTCTTTTTGGAGCTTGCTTGGATCCTTAAGTTCTGAGTCCAAAGTGAACCCCGATGAGATTGAGATTAGAGCAGCCTGGTTGGTGTGGAGTTGGTTTGTTGGCATGATGATGCAATTATTTATTTTCTGTAGTTGTTTTTACCTATATAGCAACGGGGGGTTGACACCAACATGCCTGGGCTTGAATGGCGATCCTCAAACCCCTGCTCTGATCGTGGGGCTCGCCCTTGAGAGTCAATGTACTTTGGTATTCTCTCGGTAAGTTCCTCGAGTTAGGAATCGTTTGATAAAAACAGGGGTTTTAACCATGGATCCCCTTCTTTACCAGATGAGTTGAAAAGATTGCCATGACGAGTGATTCCCTCCTGGAAGCCCTTGAGTGCCTTTGTGTGGTCATTAGCTTCAAACAACTCTGTAATTGCAGTACATTTGCTCTGAATCAGACGGATGTCCTTCGGAGAGGGGTTATCAATGGGGGACTTATTAACTCCGCTTCCCATGTTTCTGTTTGTCACTATAGAAGTGGTGGAGTGATGCACTTGGGCGGTTACTAGTTCCAGTTTACCCTTAGATGGTCGAGCCACACACGCTGTAGGAGACGAAGACCCCAGAGGGTCGTTTATCCAGTTCGGCGGACTTTTGGCCCGTGGAGAAATGGCGTTCTGAGGCGCAATAGGGCTTGGGAGCTTGCAGGCCTCAGCAGTTGGTACATAAATCTCTGCCATTGGATCCTTTAAGTAAAAGAATTTTAACAGCCCGGTTTTCTGTCTCGAGGCTAATGTTTGTTCTGGGGTTTGTGCTGAAACCAACCTTTCCCTAGAGTTTAGCCGGGTCCCTATTTCCAATGGCGGTGTTGCATCCACAATTAGCTTCCTTGATTTTTTTTGCGTTTTTTTTATTTTCCACAGGTTGGCGCGTTTTCCCTGATCTCATTTCCAAAAAACAGCACTTTGCATTCTTTTTTGTCCTGCTCTGGGGTCTGGCCAGGTGTGTAATAACGGGGTTTTCCTTGTGACTTGATTGATGAAATCGAATCCTGCCCCTTGCAGTGTCCGTGGGCAGGCCTTTCAGTGTCTGGAGCTTGTGTTGCTACTTGCTGCAAAACTTGTTTGTTTGTGTGTGAGGGAGCGGGAGCTGGACTGAACCACTGCCTCCTTTGCTTGCTGGCTCAAAAAGTGGGCAAGACCCCCCGGCAACCGCTGCTTTTGTGGGGTTTTTGCTCCTGCCTCTTTGATGTTGTTTTGGTGTTCCTGTAGTGGGAAGACAATCCGGGGCCAAGATACTGACCGCGGATTCATAACCCGGGGTGAAACTTGGTCTGCTTGGAGCCCTCCAGCCACAATTGCCCTGACAGTGGCGGCTCCTGTCTGCACGACACACCCAGCTGGTACTGTGCACAATTTTCAGCTCGTGGGGGTCGCACCGGCTCTCAGGTTCTGGGCAGTCTTCACATACTTAACATACTCTGAAGCTGGTGTGAGCTGTCGTGTGGGGCGAGAGTTCAGGTGCAGTGCTGTTCTGTGCGTGGGATAGGCAGGAGAGGCTGGAGAAGGCTGGTGTGGTCTGATGTGGGCGCTGGTGCAGTCGCCTAACCGCCACCCTCAAGCTACCAGCTGCCAACCAACTCACCCATCAAGAGAGTACTCGCAGCTCCAGTCTCCACCTGACGCCTTCAAAAACCCGATATCCGGCGGTCAGCTGTCACTCCGCGCTGCTTCTCACCGGGGGCTTGCTGCGATCCCTGTGACTGTAGCACGTCCAATAACCGGGGGCCAGGGGCTCTCTACCCAAAGCCCAGTGTAAGTCCGAGTCCGATGCGGGTGCGGGTTCGGGTGCGGGTCACTCGCGGCTCTCTCCGTGCTGCACAACTCTCTCTGCACTCGATTCTCTGTACTGGATATACTTTAACCATGGTATTTTCCCCACACTCCTGCTAGCTAACAGGTCCCGTAGATCCACCCTATAGCTCTCAAGTTCCGGGGTGGCCCAGAGTCGTCTCCAGTATAGCAAGGGACGGTTCGAGACGATATCCTGAATAGGGACCAGACCCAGATCTAGCCTTAATGGGGTAAGAGGTGTGCTCTGAGTTAATCTCAGGAGGCGCCTCATAAAACTATTCTCGTTGATGGAGAGTGGGGCCGCACTTACATGGCCCCATAAGTCCGCACCATATAGCGCACCGCCTCTCGCCTGGGCTTTATATATTTCGACGGGAGGTCCCACTAATTTAAGAGAGGATTCATTAAAAACTTGTAAGATACCGCTGAGGACTGGGCAAGCTTCAAGTTGGCTTTGGTAATTTGCGAACCCCAGTCCATTCTATCATTTAAGGTGACCCCCAAATACTCGAAAGTGGATACTCGATCCAGGGCCATTCCATCCAAGTGCAGATGGGGACAGGTACGGTGTTTCAAATTAAACACCATATACTTGGTTTTGGTAAAATTGATTTCTAAGTTCCTCAACCTGCAAAACCTATAAAAAGGCCTCTAATGTGTGCTGTATACCTCCCGATGATTTGGACAATAAGAGGGTATCATCGGCGAACATTAGTGCTGGTATTTTCCATCCGGCTAGGCTGGGAGAGTCCAGATCTTTTGCTCCCAGTAGAAAGGCAATCAAACCATTTAGAAATAGGGAGAAGAGAGTGGGGGCTAAGACTCACCCCTACCTCACTCCCCTTTCCACCGGGAACATGGTTGACAGCTCACCTCCCCTCCCAAACCTCACCCTGGCTTATGTGTCCTGATGCAAGCGCTTGAAAAGATCACACAGGTAGGCCGGGGCACCCATCTCCTTTAAAATAGCCCAGAGATTGTCCCTCTGGACCAGGTTAAAAGCAGACCGGAGATCCCCAAATATCAAGTACATGCTACCCTCCTCTAGGGTAACTGTCCGCCAATATACCAGCTGTAATCTGAACAGCTGGCCGATCGTGGAAACCCCCACCCAAAAACCTGCCTGCAGGGAGGTTAGGATGTGATGGTCATCCATCCAACATAGGAGGACTCGGTCAAAGAGTTTCTGAAGGACGTTAATCAAGCTTATGGTGCGGTAGTTGACCGGGTGCAGGGGAGAAGCTTTCTTATGGATGGGTATAATTTCTGCACCCAGCCAAGTCGGGGGGATATCCAAACCCTGCATGATGGCATTAAAAAAGGTGCAGATGTATGGTGCCCACACCATTTGCTCGGTCCGGTAGAGATCCCCAGGAATCCTATCAAGGCCCGGGGTCTTCCCCTGGATCAGATTCCTGATTGCTGCCTTGATTTCCAGGATCGTGAAGGGATAACTAATGTGGGCACTGCCCTTCACGGAGGCTGCGTCAGGGCAGCTTGCAAATTCATATGTATCAACTGGGGGGGCCTTACAACCTAATGAGTAGAGGGGTTTAAAGTGAGCAAGCCACACGTCTTCACAAAGGTTGGGAACAACAGCGGACAACCCGGTGGCCGGCCCTCCACGCACCAGATTCCAGAAAGCCCTGGACTCACGGGCGTCAAGTGCTGCCCTGATTTTCTCCCATCTATCAGCTTCCCACTCTGCCTTGGCCGCTTGGGTCAGACTTTTGTAGGTTTGACGTGCGATTCTAAAGGACATGTTGGTGCCCAGTTTTACCTCCTTTATCATACCAGCACTCACTCTTCAAAGTTCTGCCCCTACCGGTTTCGGGAGCTGTAAAAAAATCAGCCAGTGAGGTAAATAGCGTGTTATGAATGGTCTGATGGGCCAAGAAATATGAGGACTCAGAGTTACGACTCCTCAGATCACCAACCTCGACTAGGGCCCCTGCTACCTGATTGTATATCTCTGCCAACTTTTCTGGTGCCTGGGCCATCCTCTCCCACCTGACACGCCTACCTCCCGCTGTTAGGAGTAGGTTCTGGTTAATAAGGGACCCTGCTCCATCCTGTGTAGTTTGTTTCCCTAAGGGATTAGCTAGTTCAAGTGTCAATACATTGTGGTCACTGTCAACTCTAGGGGTTACAACAAACGCTTTTAATTGGGCCCTGAATTCCACGTTAATCAGGATGTAATCAATTGTCGTGCTTTTCCCTGGTCTGTTATAGGTGCGGGCACCCGGTATATCTGGAAGAAGCCTGCCATTACAGGCCCTTAGGGAAAATGCTACGACCAGCTTGTTAATCGCGAGTGCCAACAACATTAAGCGGTTTTCTGAGTACATGGAGCATTCCGGGATTAGCCAAATCTCATCCTCATCAGATGTGACGGGGGGGAATCCCCGTGAGTGGCTCAAAATTACAATTGAGATCCGCGCCAATAATTTTTGGATACGAGGGGGGAAGGAGGATAAGAGTGCCTCCAAAGCCCCCAGAGTGGATAAGCCCTTTTGTCGGGGTAAGGGGCGTAGGTAGATGTTAATCACTGCCAATACCATACCCCCTTTAAAAGTCATTGTGATGCACAGGATGTCCAGATTGTTAGTGTCAATTACCTTCACTACACAGCCCAGGTGGACTGCCACCCAAATACACATCCCTCCAGAGGGTCTTCCCCTTGGTCCCTGAACTGCTGCTCTATAATATGACACAAAACCTACCCTTGCAGGGGCAGGCAAGAGCCAAGTCTCTTGGAATAGACAAAGATCATATCCATCCACCAGCTCCCCCCACTCAGGGTTTTGTAGCTTTGTCCCCAACCCAGCTACATTCCAAGAGTCAATCAGGGTGGGCCGATGGTCCGGGGAGTACTCAAGTGGGGTGCCCTAAGCCCGGGGGGGTAGGTGTTACCCGTGGGTGGAGGTCCGACTCCCATCCATCAGCAATGAGTGTGCAATAGTCAGAGGGGGGGTGAGCCATGCATCGCTAGGTTGGTAGTCTGTACTGTGAGTCCTGCAACCCTACTTGGGCTTCCCACCTCCAATGATACCGAAGGAGATAGAGCCACGGTTGAAGCACCTGGCAATAGTCAACCCACACTACTCAAAGCCCTGAATCTATTGGCCACTGGGATGTTATACTCAGGGAAGATGTTACCATATGAGGGAGAGGGTTGTTCCAACATGGCCAGAGCATGGTTTTGACAGTAGAAGTACCCTAAGTGACTAGTGTTTATAGAACCTGGCAAAACCGGTCCACCATTCCCTAGTAAATGTTTAACAACTACAGGGTCCCTAAAGTTGACTATAATGCAATCACCCTCAACATCTTTTGGTCTTGTCCCCAGCCAATTAACCCTTCGTGCAAACAGAATCTCCCCCTGGCCACGACCAATAAGCGGTCAATGCCTATTTAACCAGTAAATAACCTTGTTCTTTAACTCGGGATAGGTTTCACCACGGGCGCTGATCAGTGGTGGGACACCCGTGAGCACCACCACATATGGTGCTGCCTCAGGGGGTAGCTGAGGGCAAGGTGGAGACTTTGTGTGGCTAGTTTCTAGAGGTTTAAAGAGGGAGGGGGGTTTGTGTTTGCTCCCGGTTAACTGCTGATGCCCCGGAGATATCAGAGGGGGTGGGATACTAGCGATTGTCCTCCCTGGAGCAATAGGTTGTACACTAGTGCTCCTAGGGGGGCAAGTAACAACAGCTGATAAAGGAGATTTCCTCACCAATGCAGGTACCAGTGGTTGTGGGTGAATTGCAGGGAGGGATGTTTCATCCCGCCAAGTGTCTAAGAAGGTGGGCAAGGGAGGACCAGGGCCTACTCTTGGGACCAAGATCCCCAGTGCACTGGTTGCCTGGTTTCTCCCCAAACATTTGTTGTTAACGAGAGATGCTAGTCTGTCAATCCTGGAGGACAGTATTTTACAGTGGGAAGTTATGAGCTGGTCTATGTGGGCCTTCAGATCAATTATTAAGTATGAAGCCCATAGTGGAGGTCCGATATGGGGTAAATGAGGGCCGGGCTCCGACTGCAGTGAAGTGGTTGTTAGAGGTATTTTATTCGCTTGTCTGCGGCAGGGTTTGGAAGCCTTTTTCCCTATAAGCGGTAAATGTAGCAACGGGTCTGCTACAGAACCAGAAACGTCCAGGGCCTGTTGGGCACAGGGTAGGTCTGAGAAAGACATAGGGAATGAGGTAAATTCAAACGGATTGACTGTTGTTTCTAAGGAGTCCCCTGCAGACTGAGGTGGGGCAATCACCGGAGTAAGAGAGAGCCATCTCTCAGTAGTTTCAATAGCAGTTGAAACGACTCCAATCATTTTTTAATAATGCAAAAAGAAAAAGAAATCCAAACGAAACCACAATTTATAATAAAATCGAATTACATTACAAATTTGTAAGGCATCACACTAATAAATAGCAGAATAAAATGACCCTACTAGCTATGCCTGGGCATGTAGGGAAGCTTTGACTGCTCAATGATAGTATAATGAAGATAAGAGATTTGTGCCCACAGGTGCGGAACAAGTCGATATATTTACCAGTCAATGTCAATAGTTGCTGAGGGGAGTAAGGAGGGTGGCCTAGCCCAGCCTTGCCTCGTACAGCCCCGATGGCCACAGGCGGCCTGCCCTTTGCCCTGCCTTTGCCCGGCGCCGACCCGCGTAGCGGGGACTATGACTATTAATATAGAGGCTGTGAGCGGGAGGCGGGAATGTCAGCTCGCTCTCAGGTGTGGTGTTCCTAGAGGCTCCTGGTCCGTGGAGTCCTCCCCAGGGTTGCTGTCGCGATTCTCCTGGTCTCGAAGAGGGTAGAGTGAAAGAGTCCCCCTGCTGCTGCCCACACAACGCTACTGGTCCCACAATGCAAGCAGCTTCCTCGAGCGGCTCCCACAATATCAAGTTGTAAATATGGTTGTCCAAAATATCGACATCCTATAATTATAATGGTAAGTACAAAAATATCGATGTCATAATATAGTTGTATACAATATTGTATACATATATATAATAAATATAAAATATACATTTGAACACATATAACAAATGAACGTTATTTTAAAAAGTTAAACACACGCCGACATTAGCTACTGGCGGTCGCCAGTAGGTAGTTACAGTAAAAACCTAGTTTCCATAGGAAATCCGCAACATTCTATTTGGAATAACTTTGGCGCTGGTGGACGAATCTTCGTGAAGTTCTCCAAGTAAATGGCCTGCTCCGCTCTGCTCCTTATCTGAAAGTTTGGGTTTGATTCGTCAAGTGGGGGCCGAGAAAAAAGGGGGGTCCCAAAACGTGTTTTCCCCATGCAATTTTCCAAAGGACCTTTAGCCATTGCTACAGCCCGAACTGCTGAACGGAATATACACCAAATTTGGCAAAAAGGTAGAGTTCAGTCCGCAGATGACCCTTTTTGTTGAATGGTGTAAATCCGTTCAGTAGTTCCTGAGAACATCATAAGTAAAATCATAAGTATATCTAGAGGAGCTTACTATAAGCTTACGTTGCTGTACCCTCCAGAGCACGAGCTGAATGCTAATTGGCTGTATACTGTCTGTCAACACTCCTAACCAAAAAGTGTTTGCAGCCATCTTGTGCCTCGGTAGACTGAGGCACAAGAAATCAGAAAAAAAAAACGTGTAGAACGCAAAAAGCGGACAGGGTAGAAACACCCTGACACCCTCGGCCTGCTCAGGGGGTCTCACAAGGACCACCAAGGCCCCCCCATTATTTTTTGGGGACAAAAATCATGGGGTACGAGTACCGTATGAGTACGGTACACGTACCTTTCCGAATACGAGCTGCATGCTCATTGGCTGTGAACACTCCAAACCAGGAAGAATGCAAAAAGGGGGAAGAGTAGAAACACCCTGACCCCCTAGGCCTGCTAAGGGGGTCCCACAAGGACCCCCAAGGCCCCGCAATTTTTTTGGTGACAGAAATTGCGGGGTACGTACACCGTACGAGTACCGTACGCGTACCTTTCTGATTACGAGCTACAAGCTCATTGGCTGTGAACACTTCAAACTAAGAAGTGTTGGCAGCCATCTTGTGCTCAGTAGACCAAGGCACAAGAAAGCAGAAAAAAAAATGTGTAGAATGCAAAAAGGGGGCAGGGTAGAAACACCTTGACCCCCTAGGCCTGCTCAGGTGGTCTCACAAGGACCACCAAGGCCCCAATTTATTTTTTTTAAACCGGTCTGCTTTTTTTTTTTTTTAATACCCCCCAGGGGGACTAAATCCCGGGCGCATAGTGAAAAAGAAGTGTGGGGGGCCCCAATCCCCCCCACACTGCCCCGGGGACCACCACCCCCGGGGCAAAGCAAAGCAGCCCCCTGCTGCATACTGTAGGTTCCAGGTAGGCTAGTTGGCCCCCATGGACCCACTGTATGCAAGGGGAATTGGTTCCCCCTCTGCAAACGCGCCAGGTGCTGCGTTGCAGAGAGATGTAAAAAGGAGGGTGGCCTCATTACACCTCTCTACAATGCAGCCCCCTGGCGTATGCTGGAGGTTCCTGGTGGGCCAGTTGGCCCACATGGACCCGCAGTATGCAAGGGGAATTAGTTTCATCTCTGCAAACGCGCCCGGGGCTGCATTTCAGAGAGGTGTAAAAAGGGGCGTGGCCTCATTACACATCTCTGCAACGCAGCCTCATTGGGCATACTGGAGGTTCCCAGTGGGCTTGTTGGCCCTCGGGGACCCCCAGTATACAAGGGGGCTTAATACCCCAACTTAGAACACACTACAGGGCGTGTTAGCACAGTGGTGAAGGTAGGGGGGCGGGGCTTGAGGTGATGTGAGTGCAAACATGCCCTGAGGCGCATTTTAAGTTGGGGAATTCATTCCTGTTCAATCCAGAGTTCCCCTAGGGGGCAGCTTGTCCAACAGGTATCTCCAGTAAGCGCCACAGAGCTGTTTTGCAGAGTGTCATAAAAATGGGGCATGCCTTTTGAACGACTCTCTGCAACACAGCTGCCTGGCGCATACTGGAGGTACTTGGTGGGTTAGTTGGCTCACAGGGGACCTCAGGATTGAAGAGGAATTAATCCCCCATTCTAGCTCACTACTATTCCTGAAAAGTAAATATAACTGTACTTACCAGTAACTTTAATTTCCTTCCATAGGATATCATTGCCTGCTATATAAAATCTATCTGAATTAAAAAAAATATTAAAAAAATAAATAAATATTACAATTTCAATATTTTTTAAAAAATTTTTCCAATTTATATTAAAAATGTGTAATGTAATTTGAAAAATAAAATATCTAAAAATAATTAGTTTAAAATAATGTAGTAAATCAGTATAAAAACATTTAACAATTAATATATTTAAACATTATCATTTACAAAACCTTTGAAATTCACTGAAAAACCATAGGTTTCAGCCATGTTATAGTTAAAAATTAGCATTTAAAAAACCTTAGAAATTCACTGAAAAAAACATAGGTTTCAGCTATGTTATAGTTAAAAATTTGCATTTAAAAAACCTTAGAAATTCACTGAAAAAAACATAGGGTTCACACACGTTATAGTTAGGAATTAGCATTTAAAAAACCTTAGAAATTAACTGAACAAAATCATAGGTTTCACACGTGTTATAGTTAGCTTGACATTTCACTCATACAAAACCATTGAAATTCCCCCGTTATAGTTAACTATAACTTGCGCGCCCGCAATGCACTGCTGATGACGTCACATATTACATCACTCATGACATGGTCAGTGACATCACTCATGACATCACTGATGACATCTCAAATGACATTACTGATGCCATCACGTATGGCATCATCCTTGTGAAAGAGTGGCAGACTTCCTCTCAGTGTAATATAATCCTTGATACACACATTCAAAAATAGAAACTAAAATTTTCAAAAAAATGGAGATACCAATTCCAGTTAGAACAACCTATTAAGTAATTCCAAAATCTACATACACATCCAGTCATTCACTAACAGCTCTATATAGGCACTCATACCTGTACTCACTCATCATATGTACTCATACACCTATACATCTTATTACACACGGACACTCATCTATAGAGTTACTCACACACAAATTCACACATGCAAATAAACTATCAAACATCCATTTACATGCATATACAGCTGTACACCCCCCACTACACTTACTTGTACTGAATCATACACATACTTACTCTCTTAAACAATCACGTATAGAAACACATACATATTTATACAGGGACTCTTGCAATCTATCGCTCTCACATATACTCACTTATGTGGAGTGGTGTGGCTCACTGGTTAGAGGAGGCAGACCCGGAAGCAGGAGTCGGCGCGGGACCAGGGTTCAATTCCCGACGCGGCAGGGTTGTGAACCAGGGTCAGCGGACTCGATAATTCTCACCTTGGTGCCTACTCTAACCAGGGGTCTCACTCGGCAACTCTGGGCATTAGCTTGCCTAATCTCCACAATGGCCCCATCAACACCGGGGATGCCTGGCTCCACCTTGGGGACTCCCAGTAGGGACCATCCCACAGGGAAAGCCAGGACGGGTTCCCCAGAGGTATACCGCGCAAGGATACTCCGGTAGTAATTGTGCGTGCTACAAAACAGCTTATAACATAACATATACATCAATACTCACATATACTAGTTTAACACATATGTAGTGTAGTTACTCATAAAGATACTATTGAGACAGTGATTCACTCAGTAACACACCCATACACACACTCATCCACCCATACAGTCCTGCACACATGCTGTCTTTAAAACACACTCTTAAACCAAAGAGAGGGGCTCAATCTAACCCAAAGGGAAATAGAGCTCTAATATACTGTTAAGTAAAGAAGAAATGTTTCCTTTTGGGAGGTCAAATGGTCTCAAGTTCAAACAGTCACCTCATTCAGTCAAGATCTCTCACTCAATTAGAAGCGATCAACTTGTTGTTTGGGAAATACTCAGCAAAGGAAAAAACATAGTTTACATAAAAACATATACTTTGATTTTCTATTAAAAACATATATCAGTATATCATTTCATTAAAACCCTACACAATACATGTTAAAACCACCTAGTATAGAATAGGAGAAATATGGGACAAGACAATGGACTTTGTCTTAATGTTGTTAATTTGGACACTTTGTTGACAACATTGGGAAGATGTCATTCCTTATACCCAACTATTTGCTGACAACTCCAAATGCATCTGGGTGACTAGGATTTGTCCAGACTTTGTCTTATTTGGGGTAGTTTTTCAATGAATTTCGATCTCCCACACTACTGTTCAAAAGCGATGATCAGCTTAGAACACGGTTCGTATCTGTATTTCAATGCCCTCGTTCTATTCCTCAAGGCTTTTTTCTTCCACTATGTCCTTACGACCCCAAATAAGACAAAGTCTGGACAAATCCTAGTCACCCAGATGCATTTGCATAGGGAAAACACTGACTGTGGAGAAATTTATAGACATTGTCCTGAGGAAGGAGGCCATAATCATAATTTTTTCCTTTGCTGAGTATTTCCCCAACAATAAGTTGATTGCTTCTAATTGAGTGAGAGATCTTGACTGAATGAGGTGACTGTTTGAACTTAAGACCATTTGACCTCCCAAAAGGAAAAAAAATGTTTTACTTAACAGTCTTTAAAACACATACAAACAGTGAGTCACCAATTCATGCATTTATGCGGTAAGTAATACCCCCCTCCAAACTATACAGACACTCATTCTGATACTCTAAAAACCAACTAATAACCCATATCGACACTCATGTAGCTAGTCAACAACCCATGCAGCCACTTATACACAAAGTGAGACACTGATACAGATATTTTAATATTTAAACATTACTCTCTAATACATGTATTCACTAAGATACACTTAATAAGTCAGTTATACAATCATTTTTAAAAAGAAAACATCCATTTAGACATGTATTTACACATTTTTTCTTCGTTCGACCTTTAGATATACATATGTAAAACATATTTCTTTTTCCGAAAGACACACATTCACTGGATGATGTCATCAGTGATGTCAATTGAGATGTCATCAGTGATGTCATGAGTGATGTCACTGACCATGTCAAGAGTGATGTAAAATGTGACGTCATCAGCAGTGCATTGCGGGGGCGCGAGTTATAGTTAGCTGAATTAACTTTAACGGGGGAATTTCAATGGTTTTGTATGAGTGAAATATCCAGCTAACTATAACATGTGTGAAACCTATGTTTTTTTCTGTGAATATATATATATATATTCCTCTGTTATAGTTAGTTCTACTAACTATAACTCGCACACCCGCAATAAACTGCTGATGATGCAATATATTACAGCATTCATGACAAGGTCAGTGATATCACTGATGACATCACTGATGACATCTCACATGACATCACTGAATAAGTCTCTGGATGGAGGATTTACATGGAGGATTTAGTAGCATTGTGATTGTGAGTGTGTTTAAGTGACTAATTTAAAGTGTCTCACTAAATATATGAGTTAGTGACTAACTGTGTGAATATCTGTATCGCTCTGTCTGTTGTTGTATAAACTGCTGCATCAGTTGGTTTCTAGCTACATGAAAGTAGTTATTAGTTATTGATCAGTTAGCTGAGTATGTGTATGGGAGAGTGAATGTGTGTGGGGGTTGTGGCTGTCCAAAGATGTGTGAATAGTTGATTCAGTAGGTATATGAGGTGAAGACTGCACGTGGAAACAGTTGTTTGGGTGAGTAATTGTCTTTATGGGTGTGGCGATGAAGAAACATATCTTGCAATGGCACATGTCCAACAAAGCAGAAAAATTAAAGGCAGTGTATGTGACAGTTGTATATAAATACCTATACTTAGGACTCAGTGATTTTATGAGTGACTGTATGGATAACTGTATACTTAAAATAGTGATTTAGACACAGTAAGTATGAGTTACCATCTGTATGAATAAATGAAGCGGTGTTTGTATACGTGTGCAGCTGAGTAAATGTATGTATGATTGATTGTTTGCATAAGTGAGTAGGATAACTGCATAAGTGAATAGGATGTGTGCTGGTGTGTAAAGTCCGATATGAGGTGTATAAGTGTATTTGATAGTGTTCTATTGATCATTGACAGTATCTATGAGTGAATCTATAGGTAAGTAATTAATTAGCCATGTGTGTAGATCTGTGAATCACTGAGTGGGTTTTTAGAAACTTGTATTGTTGTGTCAATGGTTCCAAATATGGTACTCTGTATTTTACAGTGAGTGATGAAAGGTTATACTAGTGTATGATGAGGTGTATCAGACCGTCACCTGGCTGATATCATCAGTGATGTCAGTGAAGTCATTTGATTGTATGTATTTTTTTGGATATTTTCTAGTGATGGTATGTGTCCAACTGACATAAACCTGTTTACTCTTCCTTTGGATATTACTGGTCGTGGAATTCCAAAACGAAATTTGGTATTAACCTTTTCCTTAGACTTCTACTTTCGTCGACAGTATTTTCCACATTGATGACTTTGAAATCGTAAGACTTGATGCCTTCAGGTGTTTTCTTTTGTTCTTTTTGGTATAGCACATATGGCACAATCTTCAATAAAAAATAAAACAGTGTCATCTGAATCAGTTCTGAATTTGGGGGCATCCTTGATCCATAACAGCATTTGTATATGAGGAGCACCTTTAGCTTGATACACCTTTCTCCAAAAGAAATTCACTACTTCTACAAGACAAGTACTCTTTTTATTGCAGATAAAAGACATCATAGCTTCAACTCTATGATTGAAATATCTGCATACACTAACAGGATCAAAAGAGCACAATTCTCCAGGTGTCTTGTATTCAATATTTTTTTTATATTTGAATTTGCCTCTTGAAGAAATTCAAGTAAATCAACCCAAGCTTATTCAGCACAGCTTAGGGTAAGGAACCGTGTAGGAGTTCCTAAGTTCCTTAGAATACATTTAAGTTCTCCATGACGACAGTACCAATACTCATTAGTACCACGCTGACATGCAATCAATCTAATCATCTGAGATTCTAAATGATCATCTCTCTTTTGTACTTTATCCATAAATACATTTGCAGAAATATTTTGAAGATGTACTCCTGTTTTTAATATGTGGTTGACTGCATATGAAAGTCCAGACAAATCACTCTCAAACAAAAGATGAAATATATCTGGGATACATTGTCGAAATATTGGATCTTCTGCATACAATCTTGTTGTCTGATATTCAGATGAAGTAATCTTCACTGTTCATTCATCATATCTTCCACCTTTTTCCAGTTGGGAATAGCTGTAGAAAACTGAGGGGCACATGCCTCAGTGCATCATTGTAGGAATTTGCATTTCCTAAATTGCAAAAATTAAGGAATCGCAATTTAGGAATTGCTAAATCCTATGCATCAAGAAATCCTATTTTTTTTAGGATTTCTTAATGTTCGGAATTTGCGATTCCTTAATTGCGAATCGCAATTAAGGAATGGCATTACATTGATTCCTATGGGCCTAGAGGCCCATAGGAATCAATGCCGTTTTGCATTTCTATTTTTTGGAATTGGCAATTTGTTGATGCATTGCAAGGGTGCAGAAGGGGGTCCAAAGGACCCCCCCCCCCTGCACCCCTGAAATGTATTTTAAAGTGCATGTTTCACACACACATGTCCTAAGGACATGTGTGTCTGTAACATGACACTTTCCAAAATGCCTTTTTGTGCTTTTTGAAAGAATTTGGCAAATTAACACAAGGGTCAACCTCGTGTTAATTTGCACTTCCTATTTCAAAATTTGCATTTTTTAAAAAAGTTGATTCATTGCATTTAAGGAATCGCACAAATGTAATTCCTTAAATGCATTCGCATTTTTAGGAAATGCAAAAAAAAGCGAATTTTGAAAAATTGTTTCATGCATCCCAAAAACGTATTTAGGAAGCGCAAACGGCCGAATTTACCGATTCGCACCGTTTGCACTTCCTAAATAGGTTGATGCATGTGCCCAAATGAGCTTACAAACTTTTTCCCAAACACTCATGGGACTCCCCTTTCTTTTTTTCATTTGAAATAATTCAATAGTATGTTTTAACCACCAATTTGAATGTTTGAATACTTTTTGTTGATAAGTGTTCCCGCAAACACCTTTCAAAATTAACCTAGTGTATGGGTATAGTAGCACTACTGGGAATGGTGGGGGTTTCTGTTTGATATTGTACAGTTAAGCAAGGGTGGGGTGTGTGTGGGGGAGGTAGGTATGTTGGTCATCAAAACACAGAATTTAGTAACATGCAGCTGTGGAGTTACAAAAGGTGATGTAGTACCACTGGGAGCACTTAGGAAGTGCCCTATGCCATTGTATTATATTTTAAACGCAAATTTGCATGTTTTAGTACGCTTTGCTGATGAGCGTTCCGGCAGATAGTTGTTGAAATTAAGTTCCTGTATTGCTATAGTGGGTCTGCTAGGTTTGCTGTGGCTCTTTCTTTGATTTTGTAAGGTTAAGGTAGGATGGGAAAGAGGGTGGTGTAGTGGGAGTGTGCCCATTTATCAATCGCTTTATGGTATGGTAGATATTTTTCTGGCAAATTCCAATGTTTTATACCTTTTGGTGTTGAGTGTTTCAGAAGACAGCTACACAAATCAAACACCATTTCTGTGGATAACAAATCTCTGTGCTGATAGACACTCTTGGACGGTGCCATTGTAGATTTGAATGGAAGCTTACACTTTTTTTTGTTACTATGGTGTAGTCAGGGTTTTAATTGGGTGAAAAATTAGGGGTGCTCTAAAAGGGGGGGGGAACTCTTAAAGGGGTGTGGGCTATGAAAGTAGGGGCATGGTCTAAATCAAGATAAGTAGCATTGTGTGTATCCTACTTTCTCCAGTTCTCAGTAGTTGGCAAAATGAGCATTGATGTGCATGTTCTCACTGTAGTGCAATAAAAAAAATAAAGCCCAGCATCCATTCACCCTAAGCACTGCGCTATCCAACCCTATTTTAATTAATGTACTTATATACATACATACATCTGTTCTTGCACTTATCTTAAGCATCTATAAGCCCACTTGCTTATGGTAAGCACTGTGCCATCCATGCAGCCATACACCTATCTATCCATAGATACAACTGTCCCAGAACCAATCCTAAGCATCTATCAGCCCACCCGCCTAAGTAGTGGTCCATGTATTAATTTATCCTTTCATCCATACATTGATATATCCATCCATTTACCTTTCCATTTATCAATCTGGCCATGCATCCACTCGCCCTTTATTGAACTATACATTCTTATTTCCGTGCACCCTCCGCCCCGATCCTAAATACGGTAGATTATACTCATCCCCCCAGCCTCTTAAGGGGTCCAAAAGGCTGCTGATAAGCATTGACAGACCGATGTTTCTTAAAAAGAACAATAAAGCTTTAAGTTGCTCTTTGTGGAGCGGAGTTCATCATCCTTCTCTGGTGGTGTTTTAAACAAAGGTTTATCTAGTGAAAGATATGTAAAGGAGCTTTTTAGTGTAAGATGTTAATTTAGAAACGTAATGTATTGTCCAGTTTTATATAGAAACACTGCTTTAAAGTGCCTGTGACTCAGAGGTACTGAATTCCTGTACTTATTACATTTGAGAGAGCATACCAGAGAGCTAATTTGGGGTGGTGAGAAGCTTCAGTTCTATATTTCCATGTGAAGCACAGCATAGAAATATAAAAGAAATTGCAAAGCTTTATCGTCATATTAAAGAGGGGTTGTGAGAACTAAGTGAGACAGGCAAAGCATGTGTTTTCATAGCACTAAAACAAGACAGTGTGTATGGTCAGAGCAGGGTTATGCTGGAGTTGCCTGCTTGTGTTCATTTGCAGAGGCACAACCAAAGCAAAATGTTGGGGGAGTCTAATTCTTTCAGCAATAGGCAGAGTGGGGATGTAGGGGCTGTAAAACAGGATGAAAAAGAACAGAGTATCATTTACAAAAAAATTGTCTTTTGAAGAACTGTGAAGTACTCGGGTGCGGCTCTGTCTGTGCACCTGGGAAGCTGTCTCAGAGAGTACAGGGAAATGGTTGTTGCGCGCCTGGTGGTCTGTCTGCTAATAAACCTATGATAATGTTGCTCCTGCTTTGCAAAAAAAGAAGGGAAATCCCGAGAGTAAATGGCTCTCTTTAAAGGATTTCTTTTCTCCTACAATGCGACTCACCTGACATGATGTCTGCACTACTCAGTAGCTCTCACAGTCTCACTGCAGTGCAATACAAAAAAATTAAAAAACAGAATTCCTTTGCGAGGCCCAAAAATAGAGCCCTGTAAAGACCTGTTTTGAGGCCCCCAAAAGTAAAGTGCTGGTGCTCAGACCCCCACAGACAGCCCCCCCCATTAAAGCCCTGGGTACAGTGTTATGTTTGCAAAGTTGTAGATAAAATTGTTAGGCTAATAATGGTAATTTTTGTGTGTGCTGTTTGGTTGATAATATCATCCTAATTACATAGATTAACATTTTTAAATATACTATCTATAAAGTTATCTGCGGTGGGTTGCAGAGAGAGTGTTGTGGGGTTGTGGGGTGCGGCGGAGAGATGACAAGTACAAGGTAGTGCAGTTATACATAAATTGTAAACCTGTATGTAAATAATTAAATAAATACTTGCTGTATGTTCTATGGCACTACTTGTTATCCTACTGTTCCCCTGTCGTGTTCCATCACGTTGCAGCATTGGTTCTGGAAGTCGTTAGTAGAAGTTTTGTATGTTATTATTTTAACATAGTGATCCGATGTAAAAATAATAGATTATATATTTGTTTTTCAGAAAATTCTTTCGTTTGGATAAAAATTTGCAAATGCCTAGAAGAAGTGAAAAAAGAAGAAAAGAGAAGAAAAATATATATTTGACCAAAAGGAAAGATCTTCAATTAGAGAAAAATGTGAGTAGTACAGACACAGTTTGTCCTAGTAAAAGTACTAGAGAATTTGTGAACAAAATATTAGGAACATTTATTGAAAAAAACATCACGCAAAGTAAAAAGAAGAATTTTTCAAGTAACCTGAAGCAGACTTCAATTTCACATACCAGGAAAAGGAAACATGATAAAGAAACATTCTTTGTTACTCTGAGACAAAAGCAATTTCAAGAAATTCATCAGAGACTTTTGTGATCTAGAGTGATTCAGAATTTAATGAAATCATGCGGCAAATATAAAAGGAAAGTGTTGCAATTCAAAGAGAAGCAGCAGATTGAAAGTGTAGGGGATACTGCTTTCAATTTGAAACAGAAGTTATTCATTCTGATTTTGAAGAGAATCAAACTGTTGGATAAAATAGTCAAAGTGTTGAAAGACAAAAGTTGAAAAAGAGACTTGTGAACAGAATCAACTTTTGCTGAATCTTTATTGGACATTGGAAACATACTTCTATTACTGAGCATTTTTTTAATGAGGAAAGTTGCTTCCAGGAAATTAGCTTACCATTCGCAGTAGATACTGGAGGTTGATGCTATGAATTTCAGGATGATTGTCCTCTTCCAAAGGAGGAAATTGTTGATAAAAGTGCAGAATAGTTAATAGGTGAAGAAGTGCAAGGGAAACGTCCACAAGCTCTTGTGTATAAGTGAGGTTGTAGTAGTATTTGTAGTATTCGACAAGATTCAACTGACATAATGCAAAATGTGTAACGAGAATAGACACAGAAACGTATTAAACAGAAGATTAAGTTGTTACAAGGACTAAATCCATGTAATGTAAGAAAATATACTGAGAAATATGGGCATTCTCTGGCTTGTCTTTCAAGAAAAGTTTATAAAAGTGTTTTTCATTACTTGAAGATGTTAGTACTACACCTTTCAGAAATACAGAAGTTTGTAAGGAAACTGTAGTATGTAAAAAGTCCTGCATTATGTTTGAGTGAACAGAATACGTGTCTTTTATATGGTTCTTTATCAGATGTTCAAAAAAAGTGTAATGAAGTTCCAGTGCGATATTTTGGTTCAGAAGAGAAGTCCATAAAAAGTGAAAGTTTGACAAATACAGATGTGGGAGGAGATGGGAAAGTGATTAGTACTGATTAGTTTGAAGAAGAAATTGGAAAGTTTATTGTACTGTGCTTTGAAATACCAAATTATGTTTGTGTTTGTTGTCGACGTATTCATTATAAAAGTCAAAGTAGGTATGTTGATTTGTATTTGAAAAGAACAGTGGGTAGAATTTGCAACTTACTTGTTGGTGGAAGGTCAATTTGAGTTAGGTAGTGATCAACGTGTATCTAAATATTGTTACTACAAATTAGAAGAGAACAAAATGCCTACTTCAGCAGTACATAATAAGTTAGAATTAGTAGCTATTCCAAAGTAACTGGCAGAATTTAATACATATGAGCATGTTCTAATTCAATCTGTCCATCTTTTTCAAACTATAATTCGGATGGAGCCTAAAACAGATAAACTGGCACCAACAGAGTTTCAAAGAGGGCTGAAAGGAAGAGTAGTGTTCTTACCTTTGGATTTTAAGAAAAATATTTAAACTATTGCTGGAGAGAAAGAGGAAAATTAGGCAGTAAATGGTGTAACAGCAAAGAGTCGGAAAATACGGCAAGAATGTGTGGATGTTAATAAAGTTAAAAAGGCTAACTTATATCTTATAGAGAACAATATTTATTACAAAACTGTAAATGTGGATGAACAGGTAATACGTTTAGAAGATGAATCTGAAAGTTCAAGTGGTCAAATGGAGAAAGTGGACAAGTCCAGGACTGAAGAGATTTATGAACATTACACAATAAGTCCTTTGCATTCAAAAGAAGTAATAGGAAGCAGCATTGAGTTTATTTCAAATGAAAAAAAAACACAATGAGTGTATGGGAGAAAAGCTTGGAAGTCACGGTTGTGGAAAGTATTGCAGAAGAAAAAACAAGTCTAAAGCAAAATGTTACATCAAATGTCCGTTTGCTTTTCCAAATCCAGTCATTTGTAAAGGAACTGTACATTCTTTTTTTTCTTCTGTAAGCTATACAATAACTCGAAAAGCTCCAAAGAATACCTACAACTTAAAAAGAACAGAAGTGTCAAAGTATATCAATGATTACAATCAGATCATTTTAAAAATGTTGAATTCGAACATGGACATTCAGTATTTTACAGATAACTCAATTTCTGTTGCTCGTTATGTTACATTGTACATAGGAAAAAAAGAAAAACAGAAATGAAACAAATGTGGGAAGAAATTGCCCAAGAGAAAAGCCTTAGTAAAAAATTATACAGCTTTACTTTGAAAATGCTTTCCCACTGAGAAATTGGATCGTATGAATGTTCAGACCACTTGTGCTCTTCAAGTTTATATTCAAAGTCACGAGGAATCATTTGGGTAAGTTTAGGTCTTGCCTGCAAACGAAATAGAGTGATGAAATCACTTGAAGAAATTGAAGAATTAGCAGCAACTTAACCCAACAGTACAGACACTCTTAAAACAAATATGTTGGACACATACTATCCGAAAAGGAGTCGACATCTGGAACTGCTATGTCTGTATGAAGTACTTCAACATTACAGCTTCAAAAGAAATGTTAAACTGAATTTAAAAGAAAGAAAATATGCAGTAGTTAGATGTCATGTTTGTTTACTAAAACATGCAAAGGGTAATCTCATAAACCACAAGAAACTTAGATGTGAAACTTCAGATAAGCGAGAATGTTAGTATTTAGCACTTCTCCAACCCCACAAACCATGGCGTAGCGAAAGTGAATTACTTGGAGACTTTGACTGTTACGAAGATTCTTTTAATGCATGTAAAGATAGCATTGCATGTAAAATTTTTCCTGCATGTTTAAAAATGTGGAATGATGAAGTTGAAGAGGAAAAGACTATTACAGCTGAAATAGCTAATGAAAGTTCTGAAGATAGGCAAACTAGTGGTCCATGTAGTCAATATGCTCTTGGACAACCAATACTGAAAAATAAAGCAAGAAAAAGCTATGCATGAAATTGAAATTGAAATGCAGTACAGCAGGTCCGAAGAGCGAAATGCGGTCTTGCTACTATAATTGATGATGTTAGAAGTTAAAGTCTGTGATGAATTCTGTGTACCCCCTCCGACCAGGCGCAATCAACTCTAGGTCCCAACAGTGGAACGGTGTCTTGATCCAACAATGGACGATGTTAGAACTGCATCTGAAAGTGGAGATGAAGGTACTCCCATTGACCAGGTGCAATCAACTCTAGGTCCCAACAGTGGAACGGTGTCTTAATCCCACAATGCTCGGTGTCCAACATTACCTGCTGCTTGGTTTTCACAGAACTCTCTCAGTCGAAGTGCATCAGACTCGGTGTTTCCGTAGTTAACTGCTGCACATGGTTATTGGGCTTGGTTTACGGTACTCCATGGACTACACCGCGGTACAGCAGGTTCAATCAATGAAAAGGGGTCTTGATTCTATAATTGAGGATGTCAGAAGTTAATGTCTGTGATGATTTCTGTGTCCCTCCTCCGAGCAGGTGCAACCAACTCTAGGACCCAACAGTGGAACGGTGTCTTGATCCCGCAATGGACGATGTTAGAGCTGCATCTGAGAGTGGAGATGAAGGTACTCCCTTCGACCAGATGCAACCAACTCTAGGTCCCAACAGTGGAACGGTGTCTTGATCCCACAAGGGACGATGTCCGATATTACATTCTGTTGATTTTCATTGAACTACCTCCATTGAGGTGCATCAGACTCTATGTGTGCGTAGCATATTACGGGGGACGCGCGTTACCTGCCATCACCACCGAAATTGCCTTGAGGGAAACGGCCAATGTGTCTCATGCTCCCTAGCCCCCTGCTGCTTTCAGGGTGAGGAAGTGGAACACCGACCAGCAACGATGCCGCCATCCCTGCTGTGAAGGAAACAGCATTGGCAGACTACATCCCCAGGGGTCTTTGCGAGAGCGCATGCCGAATACGCCATCAGAGGGCGCCACAGACCCTCATAGGTGGCGTTGATTCGCCGCAACGCAGGACGCGCCTTACCTGCCATCACTACCGAAATTGCCTTGAGGGAAATGGCCAACGTGTCTCGTGCTCCCTGGCCCCCTGCTGCTTTCAAGGTGACGGAGTGGGACACCGATCCGCCGCGCTACCGCCATCCCTGCTGTGAAGGAAACGACATTGGCAGACTACATCCCCCAGGGGCCTTACCAAGGGTGCATGCCGAATACTTCATCAGAGGGCGCCACAGGCCCTCATAGGTGGTGCTGCTTCGCCACACCGCAGGCGCGCCCGAGCAAAGCCCAGGCCAAGGGCGGGCCGGCCTTGCCCGTCATCGACTGGAGTAGACTGGGCTGGGCCACCCCTCTAACTTTTGGAGCCCCGGCATTCCACCATATCGGTTGGATCTAAAGGTACGGTGATCCATCACTGCCCTCTTTGTTGCTGCATGCACTAATATTTTTAGAAATGGCTTCACCAATTCCCCTCACTTGTGCGCAAGGCAAACGCGCATGCGCTGTGAAACGTTCTGTTCCCAAAGCAAATCTCCCGTCACCTCTGGTCCGTACAGCAATTGACTTAATGCTTCAAAAGGTGATTGGTGTAGTCACCACTGAAATTGAACTAACCGAAAGACGTCTTTCAATTACACCTGATTGTTTTCCATTGACTTCTCCTCCCCCTATTGACTCAATGAACTCATTTGAACTGAATTGGAGTGCAAAAATTGATTCGTACTCAAATGACCACAATACCTCATTACCTACGGCCTCTAGATTAGAGGGCCAACCATCCACTGCCTGGCTGCCAAAGAAGAGGTCCTGTTTAGTCAAAGAAAAATGGTAATCCCCTTGTTAATGCTAATAAAAACCCAGAGGTTCAGACCTACCCTCCCTGGGCCAAAGCTTTAGTGGCAGACTTGCCGTCCCAGTGCAGAACGATGGTAAGAGAAGAGATTGCCCCCATTCTCTTGCACCTTCAAAATTTTCCAACCCCTATTAATACCACACAGATATTATTTAACAAAGAAGTTACTGCTAACCCAACTACAAGTAGACTTAATTCTGGGCCATCTAGATTTCCGAACCCACTCCCGAGTTTACAGAGTCACCCAATGCTGCTAAAATGCTCCAAAAACAAGTTCCCCTAGCTCTGAAGTTATTAATTTAACTGGTGATAGAGGGTTGCCATACTCTGGCCAAGGACCTGCACCTCTATCAGCTCCCCAAGGTGCCCAGGGGAATAATTCCAGATTGTTGAAACCGTTATTGGCCGGACATACTCTTTCGGGAAAAAATCCAAAGGGTTTGATTCTAGTGGTGCACCCTCTGCAGAGGAGTATGCATGAGGGTGAAAGTCGTGTGATCCAGCAATCCTTTCTCCCTACAATCAATCAATCTTCCCACTGAGACTGTCCCTTACTTAATTATTTTGACAGGAATCCCAGAACTCAAGGAAGGCCTTAAAGAATCCCAGCTTGAACTCCGAAATAAGATTCTGTTCTGGCTGGCGAAAAATAAGCAGTTTACGTACAATAAGGTAGGCGAAATTTTGATGGCATGGGTGGGCCCTACTCCGAAGACTATTGCTAGAGACTATGTGATCATTAACTTTAGGCACCCGGAAACCATCCAAAGATTAGTTGTGCTACCCCCTTTTGCTACCAATCAGTCTGTGGCCATTAGAGCCCTTACCTTGGATTTTTTCTACCCAAGTCCAAGGAGGGCAGGTCTTCCCCGACCCCTAGCTGGCCGTGATAGATAGGCCAAGCCTTGTCGTTTTTATACCCACCACTAGATATCCAAATCCATTGCTCTAGAGTATTCCAATATCCAATCGGTATGCCGCTTTGGAGGATGTCAATTGACTGTTAGGGCGGGATGTTTTAAATACAGTTAAATTCTCTCTCAGGGCTTTGGAAAAATCCTTCAATCAGTGTTTGATCCCTACAAATCCAGGGCCAGATTTCAACTGTCAAAATAGGGCCACCCAACAAAAAACTAATACCTTAGACGCAACGGAGCTTGGTAGTTCAGAGGGTTACCATTTGACACCTTATGTTTGTCCCATTGTCCAAACTTTGGAGAAGGAAATTATTAATTGTGAATTCCACAAGAGTGATTGTCCCTCTGATGGCCTACCCCTGGGTAATAGGAGCTTTATTGAAAATTGTGGTGGGTCCTCGACAGGTGATGCTAAAATCTCTATTCTGTCTTGGAATGTGGCGGGGCTTACCAATAAAGTGGCCTGCCTTGAAATTTGTCTTTTTCAAGAGACATGGCCCCGGGAAAATCTTTTCAGGTCGGGCTACTTTTCTGTCAGTAACTTGGCATTGATTGGCAGGAGGGGAAGACCGTTTGGGGGCCTGAATATTTTTATTGCCTCTCATTTGGGTTGTACAGTGACCCAATTAAACTCCCCTTCACCTGATCTTTTATGCATTTGACTTTCCTTTAGGTCAGAACTATGTATAACCATTATCAATGTTTATTCTAGACCCACCAAGCTGGGCCAAGAATCTTTAACTCTGGATTCCTTTGAAAACCTTATTTCTATGGTTAAGGGGGGGAGTACCTTGATTGTAGCAGGGGATTTCATCTGCCAGTATGAGCCACTACCGGATCTGATTAAACCTATTTCTAGTATTGAGGACTCGTTGTGGTCCATCCCAGAGTTGCAAATATCTCCGATTAGGGCATGGTCACCTATAGCCCTCCAATAAATTCCAGACTTTGGACCATTCTTTGAGAGCCTGTACTGCTCTGTCAAAATCTTATTTGGAGGGTAAGCATACTTTTAATCGTCCAGGGCAGTCCTCCCGTAAAGACTATATTCTGGTTGAGGCTTGCACCTGGTCTAAGGTCCTGGACTTTGTGATTTTACCCCGCCACGACAGTGACCATAATGCCCTGGTTCTCAAATTAGATTCCCCTGAGTTGAACTTGAACATCGGACCAAGTGAGGAAATACAGGAGCCACTAATATTATCTAATGAAAGGAGAAGGTTAAAATGGCTGACCGTAAAAGGGTTCTCCTGAATTAATGAGATCACTCTACCAAACTGTCCTCCGAGCCCTTGACGACCTAAGTGGTACATTAGATCTGGGGCAGGGCCTGTCTGCAGAACAATTTTTTTTTACACATGCGGCCTAGTTGCCTCCCTCTCCTCACTCCTCAACTAACTAATGGAAAAATCAAGGAGAAAGAAGAAGATCAACACCTGGTATGATTCTTACTGTTGGAAAGCAAAGGGGGCACTTTTGGCTGCAATTAAAGCTTCAAATCGACCATTAATTAAAATCAAGAGGGTTGAGTATCAGAATCTGCAGTCTGAGGCCAAACAAATGTGGGAAAGTACTAGATGTGATGATATAATAAATTCATTAGGGAGTGGGGATATGAGAACATTTTGTCCATAGTCCGTTCTGGTACCAAGGAAGGGCAAATTGTTTCTGCTTCTTATATTGCACCAGAGAGCTGGGTGGACCACTATCAAAAAAGATATGCCGCCCCGGCCGAAGAAATCCTTCTAGCTGAACCTGCAGATCATTTATCACCCCAAAACCTGCTCCCTATCAGGTATCAGGATTATTCCACCACCTACGAATCTTTAGAGTCCGAAATATGTATGAAGAAGATAGAGGTAGCTATAAACAGGCTCCCAGTAGGTAAGGCGCCTGGCCTTGATAAAATCCCCTGCAACCTTTATAAAGATCAAACTGGGATATGGGTCCCTTACCTCTATCTGCTATTTAATACAATTTTACAGGGCGCCAAATCACCTGCCACATGGGTTGGAGCCGAGATTATACCAGTCTTCAAAAAAGGTTCCCCTCTTCTCCCGCTCAATTATCGTCCCATCTGTCTGATTGATGTGAGCCAAAAATTATTCTCGCTAATCATTCTTGATCGGCTCTAGAATTGGATGGAAGAACGGCAGATTCTCAGCCCCTTTCAGGCTGGTTTTAGGGAAAAGACTTCCACGATCGACCAGCTATTAAGGCTCCAATTACTTTACTGGAAGACAGTGAGAGTAGAGGGTGGCAGCCTCTACTTAATTTTAGTCGACCTCAAAACTACCTTTGATCTGGTGCCCCGTAAAATCTTGTGGGATGTTTTGGATGATGTGGGGGTACCTATTGATCTCCTTAACATCATTAGGAGACTCCATTCAGATAACTTAGCCCAAGTCAGGAGTGGTAAATGGGGCAGTCTTACATCTAAAATCCCAGTCAATAGAGAAGTAAGACAAGGGTGCGTACTGGCACCTACTTTATTTTGTCTCTTCCTTAATGCTTTGATTGCCCACCTTAAAGGTGTAAAAGACATTGACGCCCCAAAAATGAGAGGAGAGCAGGTGTTGGCATTAATGTTTGCAGACAACACTGTTCTATTGTCAAAATCTCCCATGGGAATTCATCGTGCCCTGGATAGCTTTGCAAACTTTTGTCATATAAGGGGGTTGGAGATCAAAACTCAATGGTCCGCAATCCAACTAAGATCTGCTGTCCCAATGCCTCTTTGATTGGAGTAGCTTTGGACAGGGTCACTGTTTTTGACAACCTGGGTATCACTCTTAAGGACAAAATGGACTGGGCCCCTCAATTGGCAAAGGATAAACTGAGACTAGCCCAGATTACGGGTGGTATTTTAGAATTACACCGAGAGTCCTCTTCTAAGCCAGTAGCATTGATTATTGAAATCCATAAATCCCATGCCAAGGGAGCAATACTATATGGAGCTGAATTGTGGGGACATTGCCCGGTGAGTGGTATTAGTAAGACCGAAAAACCAATTCCTAAGATCTTTGTTAGCGCACCCATCTAGTACTCCCCTCACCCCGTTGATAATGGACCTGGGTATTAGACCTTTAGAAGAGGAAGTTGCTTTACCCCCTATTGTTTATTGGCGCAGGTTGTGGGTGACCCCTGAACTATTTCATTTTAGAACAGCTTTGGAAGAGTTATTAATTCTTCCTTGGTCAGAGAGAATACCTTGGTTTGATTTTATAAAAAAGGAATGTCTGAGATTAGACTTGCCTGGCCTCTAGTATAATCCCCTTGTTGTCTGCACCCAGCTGTCTCATTTTGAATTGATCAAGTTGGACCACAATAAAAGACTAGAGGCCATCCTTGGTTATTCTTCTCCGGGCCCACTCAAAGTTAAGTTTCTTAATCTGAAAGATGCTTATATAGTGGTATCATTCTTAGATGAAATCTTCCCTCCTACAGCGAGGACATATTATCTTCAATTTAGATATTCAGGTAAGGACCTTCGCCAACAAATGGTCGACTACCAAAATGATAGAATATCCAGCATGCGGGGCAAATGAAGAATCTGAGGCCCATCTTTTCTTTTTTTGCCTGACTTACAAATTCATACGGCAACGTTGGCTTATCCAACTCTGTAAAAACTTGGGATTCAGACAATATAAAGAGGCCCTCAGAATACTTAAGAGTAATACTTCTACCCCTGTCGTATTCTCAGTTTCACGCTTTATTGACACCATGTGGAGAAGGAGAAGATCCACCAGATCACATAGGTGTTTTACAACTTTGAACAAGGGATTATCATTTCGTTCTGCTGGCCGAGATACCTCCAAACCAGTAAACACATGGGAAATGCCTTCTGGTGAGGGAGGGCCACACACAAAAGCTTCGGGTCCATTATCAGAATAACAGTTTTCAATTTGAGCTAAAACAGAAAACCTGTTGCTACAGGCCAAGGCAACTGTATCTTCCGGACTCTGAACAGGAGCTGTAGTGGGATGGGTCTGATCTAAATTAGGTTCATCCCCCTCGGCTAATCCCAATTTAGCCCCGGCATTGGGTTTGGTTAAAAACATTTCAGGGCTGGTTAAACTACAGTCGTTGCCCTCACGGCTGATGGTAGATGGCTGTTTCCCTCACGGAAGTGGAGTGAAGGTAAGGATGCCGTTTCCCTCACGGCGTGGAATGCGCTCAAACAATGCCCCCAGGAGCGCTCGGCGCTCCGCGTTCTTAAAGCGCCTCCAGGCACGTCGGGAGCTTCAGGGATGTGCGCCGGTCCCCGGGGGAGCTGGGTAATGTAGTTCTGGTTGATCTACAGCCGTTGCCCTCACGGCCGATGGTAGATGGCCGTTCCCCTCACGGCAGTGGAGTGAAGATAAGGATGCCGTTTCCCTCACGGCGTGGAATGCGCACAAACAATGCCCCTGTAGAAGGAAATGATTTATGTACAGTACTTAACTCTTTTTAATGTTGTACAGTTTTTTAAAAAATTTATATTTGTATTGATTATTAGTGCTCCTTGTACAGTGTTTTTAAGAAATGTTTTGGATGGTTACTATGTATCTTTTATGATCTTTTGATCGAAAGAAAGATTAATTGACTGACATATTATTGTGAATGGAGTACACCGCTGTACAGCAGGTCCGAAAAGTGAAATGGGCTCTTGATTGTATGATTCAGGATGTCAGCAGTTAAAGTCTGTGATGATTTCTGTGTACCCCCTGAGATGTGGTGCAACCAACTCCATGCTTTCGAATTCAACAGTACGTGACTGTGAGGCGTTAATGAATACTGCCTCTTGCTACACTGAGGTCAGCAGGACTCACACATTTTTTTTTCAGAGTTTTATATAGCTCAAACTTTACCCGAATATGAATCGGGTATCAGAGTGGTTTACATAGAACCATTTACATTACATGAGGATGCACATTCATTTTTGTTAGACACAGGAAGATTAAGTGATTTGCCCAAAATCACAGGAAGTTTAGCATCATTACCGAGTTTCCCAGGTCTAAGGTCGAGTGCCCTGCTAGTAAGCCAACTCGTCTGATGGAGTGGTGATTGCTTAATTTCAGAATTCAGTAGTCAAGTAACAACAACATCTATTGAAATACACACATTATCTTTTTAGTATACTTGAAGAAGTTAGTTTTAGATGACTTATAGGTGTACTGCTATGATCAAATTCATCTTGCAAGTGCAAAGGAACACTAAATACTCTACACTGGGTGGATAGCAGAAATCGCAATTTGAAATATTTCGATTTATTTATTGCAGACCTTTCTGTAATTTATGTTGTTGTATTTTGTGAAGAGGAAGTGAGAAAAAGTTTTTATGATTGTCTGTGTGAGTACTGGCTTCAATTAACACTGCAGACAGCAGTGTTCACAATTCAGATAGATTCGCTATCGTTGATGACTCAGTCCTGTAGGAAAAGACATTGCTCCAGTGTGCACTTGATGAAGCAGATATTATTTATAATACCAAATGCATATGTTGCCAGGCCTATAGTCTTCTTTGAGCTACTAAAGAAACGACCAAAGCAGAAATCCCCAAAATGGTTGCATGCTCCATTTTGTGTGTCAGTCAGCTGCAACGTGCAAGAAACGCAAGGCTTTCCGAGAACAAACGCACCAGCTTTCAGCTAGCGATTGCAAAACATCACATTTCAGTAAATCATGTCGACATGACCTGGCCGGTCACGTATGTGCCAAGTCCACATATACCAGAGGCACAGATTTCACCTTTAGGGTAAAAACCCAAATCTGCTCTTGTAGATGGCACGTGGGGAGCAACACCAGGGTATAGACACACTTCGAGCCTTAAAAGGGTATCATGCCACAACTGCCCTTCATTGATTGGTCCAGCAGAACATAGTCTGATCTAGGTTACGTATGCTATGATGCTCATTCGGTAGGGCTTTTACCTATAAATTGTCTATGTACTGTCATTCCAATTGGGCACTCAGTAAGCTTTGCTGAGGTCTACTTGTGCACGTATATTTTGCATTCTGGTTGGGTTCCCAATAAACCTTGCAAACAAATGTGCTGAGAGCGAATTGTTTATTTCAGTGTTGTCATTGATCTTTTATTTTCACTGTGAGCTTCAACACACTTTGATCACATACACAATGGGTATATACACGGTGGTTCTCCGTCTGAGTAGGTGTATGCGGGTCTAGCCGGACTGAACGATTGTGTTCATGGGAAAAAAAACCCCGGGCGGCCACCAGTTCGAGTTTGTGAATCCCATAAACTCGTGAATGTTTTCCCATGATTTTTGGGGACATTTCCTCCACTGATTTAGAGACATACCCAGTAGAGTACGGATCCCAGTGACCTACATCTAGCTGGGCAACCCAAGGATCTGATTAAGACATGGGTAACCAGTGGATTTGACTGCGACAGTCCTGAAGAAGACCGGGGTGACCTTCCGGGGCACAAAGATAACGGTCGAAACATGTTGGCTCGAGCAGTGGTAGGAGGGAAGTCTTGAGAAACCTCATTTTCTCATCAAGACATTTTTCCCATCCTTTCTTTTCTTTTAATCCCGATAAGGGTACCATAATTGGTTCTAATAAAGTATTTCTTTCTTTTGGCACCCCTAATCAGTTTTAACACACGTCCTTACTGCACTAATTTTTGTCGCACGCGTATCAGATCCACGAGGTGTTCCTCCACACACGGTACCACTCATATATGTTACTCGTTGTACGTATTTATGTATTATGTTGTACGTCTTGTAACGTGGAAATTTATTATTATTTTCCCTCCCTAATGCTCCGCCCTGGATGTGGCTACACCAGGGCGTTTGTAGCACGCCCTATGATGAAGCATGTCACGTACTTCGGTATGTGAGTGAGGGCAGTTTTTTCTAAATTGGGAATTTCCCTCGCTTATGTTGGTGAACTCTATATACCCATTGTGTATGTGATCATAGTCCATTTAGGGGTTTCGGGGTATTGGAGTATAAACGATTTGGCCCTCTCCCTTTTGTGTGTTTAATAGCTTCAACACACTGTCTGCACCAAGTATATTTATTATTACAGGCTCTGCACACACTTTTTTGTTGCTTTGCTTATGCCAACTGGGCAGCTCAAGTCCACGTTATGTAGTGGTGCGCCCTTGCTGACTGCTCTCTCTGACCTACACTGCAGACAGAAGTGTTCGCAACTCAGATCGAGTGGTGGTTGTTTAATTACAGTCTCCAGTAGTCAAGTAACTAGAACGTCTATTGAAATATACATAATGTCCTTTTAGTATACTTGCTTGAAGACATTTTTTTAGATGACGTGTAGATTTACTTCAATTACCAAATTTATCTTGCAAGTGCAAAGGAACACTGAATAATCTACACTGTGGATAGCAGAAATCGCAATTCGAATTGTTTTGGTTTATTTATTGCACAGTTTTCTGTAATTTACGTTGTATTTTGTGAAGAGAAAGCAAGACAAAGTATTCATGGTTGTCTGTGTGAGTACTGCCTTTAATTTACACTGCAGACAGCAGTGTTCACAATTCAGATTGAGTTGCTTTTGTAGATGACACAGTCCTGTAGGAATAGATATTGCTCCAGTGTGCTCTGTCTACACTATGCATACATATTATTACAGGCTCCTCTCATGCTTTTTGTTGCTTCGCGTATGACAAACTGTGTAGCTGAGTTCCACCTTATGTAGCTGTGGGGCCTTGCTGACCGCTCTCTCTGGCCTACACTGCAGACACCAGTGTTCACAATTTAGATTGAGTCGCTATTGCAGATGATGCTGTGTTGATGGCAACAGATATTACTCCTGGTATGGCCTGTCTGCAGCACACATTATCACTGGTTGTTGACATGCTGAATGCTTTTGATGTGGCTAGAACTGTTGGACCCTTTATGATACAATCTTTTTGTGCATTATTTCAGATGTATTGCTTGTGTCTTAGTGTACCACAAGTTGTGGTTCTTTTACCATAGAATGTTTTCTGTATTTATTATTGAATGTCTGTGTGTGATCCAATGATTACTGTTGTAGTTGATGATAGCAGCAACCATTCCCTGAGGGCTGTTTTACACTCACTCCACACGCATCCACCACAGATATGTGAACCTGGTAATAAAAGGTATAGAGTGCACGTACCCCTACCCTCTTCCATTATCTATCTGTGTCCGTGTGTTCATTATCTATGCATGATACTGTCCCAGGGCCGTATTACATTACATTGTGCTGTGGGCAGCGTATGCAACCATGTTACCTCTGGTAGTGGGAAAAACTTCAGTTATGTAACTTTTAGGTATATGACTATTACAGGTGGACGGCTACTTTACAGATCATGAATATTGATGAAGATGGTGGTTGCATGTTGTGTGTAGTGTAAGATATGAGTACATAGCAAAAGGTTTCAAAAAAGCTCTCAAAGCAGAAGAGGTGTGTCTCATCAAATGATGTAGCGAGAATGACTAAAATGGGTGGCGTTCTCCAACTGCTACAATGGGAAATGTTATGAACTAATCAAATGCTTTTTTTTAAGGTTACATGGCAATCCTGCATTCAGCGCGGAAGAAGACTGCATCCGATGTGATTTTGAGACATTATATTTACTATAATATAAGTTTATCACAGTTAGAAATATATAAATTTTGAAATATTTTAGATTATCCATTGCTCTGATATACACTTTAAAGGTATTTATATATACTTTTGAGACATAAAAAAATGAGAAAATGGCATACCCCACATGATCCCATTCGTCTATGACGTAAGACTGGGCCTGGTAGCATGCACTGGTCGCATACTCAATGTACAGCGGGTGTAATCCCATTCAAACATGATGTAATGTGCAGCTTGGTACTGCATACCCGTCGCATACCAAACTAGCAGCTGGTGCGACCTCGTCCATATATGTTGTTACGTGGGACACGGTGCCATAAACGTGTTGTATACGAAATGTGTATCATTTCAACGTGGTGGATAGGATACGTGTCTTGATGGAGCTTGGTAGACTACTGGTAAGGGGCTTTAGTTTTCTCTAAAAAGAAAGAAAAAATTATATACACATTTTTTGGAGAAGATATCAAATATTACATATTTTTAAAAGTTAAAAAAAGTACAATTGAATTTCAAACTATTGTACAAAAAAATTAGAATACATATAGGTTCTATAAATATTAAAATATGGACTTAACATTTATAAAACCTTTGAAATTTACTGAAAAAAACATTGGTTTTATAGACATTATAGTTAGGAATTAGCATTTAAAAAACCTTAGAAATTCACTGAAAAAAACAGGTTTTAGGGACGTTATAGTTAGTTGGACATTTCACTCATACAAAACAATAGAAATTCACCTGTTAGAGTGAGTTGAGCTGACTATAACTCACGGCCCCTCAATGAACTGCTGATGACGTCACATATTACATCATTCATGACATGGTTCAGTGACATCCCTGATGACATCACTGATGACATCTCAAATGACATCACTGATTACATCACTGATGACATCATCCATGTTACAATCTAATGCAGCTCATCATACTCTAATAAAACACTTGATACACCCACTGTAAAATACCAACCAAATAAATATATATTTTTTATGTAAAAAAAGAAATAAAAATATGTTAAAAATAAAAATATATTCATTATTAGAAATTCAAAAAAATAAAACATATTATGATCTTAAACGCATCTCACAAATACGTACAAATATTATATTCAACAAAATATAACAATAATTTTCAAACAAATAAATATTTTATTTGGAAAATATTTATTAACAAAACATTAATTATTCTATAACTCTTGTATGTGTTCTTTCTTCCCTATAATACTACACAACTCACAACTGACATCTAAAAGAAAAAAAGGAAAACATTTTCATAGTTAATTATCAATTAAACAAATATTGTTAATGAAAAAATATGTAAAGACATTAAAATGTATTAATTTTCCACCCTTTACCCCTATAATCCCCACAAACCACACACAAAACATAATTAAACAATTACCCTAATCAATTATCAATTGAATAGTTAATATTAATCATCAACTAATTATTAATTAATTAGAAATTCATTACTTCCCACACTTTATCCATAAAAAGCCCTTCAACCTACAACTTACATTAATAACACAATTCCCATAATTAATTAATATCAATTAACATCCTATTAATATTAATTACAAACATATTACTACCCACCCTATACCACTGTATCCCCCACAACCCACACATACAATTTACCCCCAAAAAATCTAAACACTATTAACAATATAAAATCTCAATTAAATCAATATTAACCACATGGCTGCTAGGCGTTTTCCCGTCCTGTGCTGGAAATTGTTGTTTTACTTTATTTCATGACGAGCTCAGCTCGTCATCAGCACAGCTCAACCGTGCATCATGACGAGCTGAGCTCGTCATCAGCATCGAAAGGGTTAATAAATGCAAAACATTCATTAATTTAATAAAACAAAATTCTTTCCCCGTATTTCCCTATAAACCCACAACCCACTATGGAACTTCACTGCAAAATGTAATAAAAATAAAATTAATAACTACTAAAAATGTCACATATAATAAAAAGCATAAACAAGACTTATACAAAAAAAAATACATCACACCCATTTAACATATATACTAATACACAAAACACTAATAAAAAATAAATGTATTAAACAACTATGGGGTTCATTACGATAGCAGACGGAAAAGCCCTCCGACTGCCGTGCCTCTGGAAAATCAACGCCTGCATGTTCCACGGAAAAACCAGCAGTGACAGTACGATGCGATGAATGTAAAATCCGAAGCAGTGGTCGTATTTCAGAAAAAAGCACCAGCTTTGCCTGGAAAAATAGAAATTCTAACCGCGGCAGATGGAAAATCAGTGGAATGCATCAAAAAGACCGGTCCTCAAGCAGAACGACCACTAGCGAAAATATGATGAGATAGCGGGGCTGGTGTAACGATCATTGCATCATGACCGCCACAGTCTTGTGAAAAATTAATCCTGGTCGAATGCTACTACACAACAAGACCTCCAAGTGTGCCTGTCCTCTCCTGTGCCCTCAAACACATCTGACAATCCCCAATGGCACCCTCAATGTAGTGAAAATCCTAGTCAACATGGAAAATACACCTGACAGGCAGTCATCATTTTTACACATCCACCTAGCTGAAAATGTAACCAACCCCTTCCCTGACCATCATCCTTTGCACAACTCCAGCAGTTAAGGGCCATATACAACAGCTGAAAGGAGAGGCACATCACACAACACACCATCACAACCACACACACCAACACTTCAAACACACACCTCACACATCTCCACCACTACCTTCTTACCTACACTTGCCACTTTTTTGCACATCACACACCATATCACAGAAAAAAATTACTAAATTCACAGACAATGAGTTGTCAGTAATGGCAGATGAGATAATTAGAATAGTATCACATTTGTTTGGAAGCATGGTCCAACAGATACCACTTGTTAGAAAAATTCAAATGTTGGAAAGGATTGTCAACAAAGTCAATGCAGTAGGGACCACCCTGTGCACACTGTGTGACATCAAGAGGTGGCATGACTTCAGGACCAGGGTGAAATACTGTGCCAATGATTACTGTTGTAATTGATCATAGCAGCAACCATTCCCTGAGGGCTGGTTTAAACTCACTCTACACGCATCCACCACAGATATGTGAACCTGGTAATAAAAAGGTATAGAGTGCACGTGCCCGTACCCTCTTCCATTATCTATCTGTGTCCGTGTGTTCATTATCTATGCATGATACTGCTCCTGGGCCATATTACATTACATTGTACTGTGGGCAGAGTATGCAACCATGTTACCTCTGGTAGTGGGGAAAACTTCAATTATGTCACTTTTAGGTATATGGCTATTACAGGTGGAAGGCTACTTTACAGACAATGAACATTGTTTGAAGATGGTGGTTGCATGTTGTGTGTAGTGTAAGATATGAATACATAGCAAAAGACTTCAAAAAACCTCTCTAACTTTTAGGTATATGGCTAACAGGAACCATGGGGTGGCTCAGAGGACTGGCGGTAACCCTCCCATTCAACCACTAACATTCACTGAATGGGAGGAGAATATGCTTGCCATCAGGCATCCAGAGAGTCTCACAGAGATAGCACTGCCATGTACTGTCTTTCAAAACTATAAAGCTGCACTTTCTACACCTAAATTTAATTATGCACAACACACTCTTCCCAAAACATGTCTCACATATCTACCATTTCCTTCCTTGGATTCACCTTAAAGGTAGCTAGCAACATGATCATGGGAGGGTGTACGCATGTAGCCAGGAACACAACTCCCACCAGGTCCCCTTGCTTCACAGCTAAGCAGGTTAGAACACTCCCCCACCAAGAACAATGTGGCAGCCATTTCATTGCTATGCTTCACCTTACAGGTAGGTAGCCTTCTCTACTACTCCCACCAGGCCCCGCAGCTGAGCAGGATAGAACACTCCCCCATAACAGAACGATGTGGCAGCAATCTCCCTCCACAGTGCCACCTAACAGGTCAGTGCATACACCCTTTCATCATTCTCAAAGTACATGGAGCCATATGACCACCACATTCCTCACTTGCTTGCCAACTCTGTACAGATCGATATGCCACATCCAGTGCGCACACAGCTAAGCCCTTGCAAATGTCACATAAATTACACATTGAATAACAAAGTTCCATGCAAATAAATTCAGTGCCCAATCATGCAAAGCACGCAATGCAATGTGTGAGTCACATGTTTTCAAAGCATGGAGTCTCATATGAAGACAACACATGCCTGGACAAGCTGTCAAACAAACATAACCACATGATTGCAAACAAAAATGACCAACTGAAATTAGGAAGTTTTGGCATTGCTAAAACTGATTCTGAGGTAAGTCTACAGTATCCCAGCATAAATCAAAGTAGATCTGCACCAAGTAGCAGATAACGACATGTCTTTGTAAACACACTATCTGTACATGTCAAAGGGTTGTTTTTTACATGGCACACTAATACCAAGTAACGTATGTACCGCTACATCATGCAATTATACTGATAATCTTTTAGTGATTGCGATGTAAAAAGTTTGGCGTATCAAATAAAACATCCAAAACGTGGTTCACCAAAGGTTGTGGAGTGTACAACCCCTGTCCCTCCTCTTTCGTACAATCGCAGTACGCTTCTGGAGATCTGTCCCTCCTACGCCCCTCTCTGCACCAAATACGATCTATCACTCATGCCTCTGGAGAAACAAACACAATGCCCACATTGCAACATCGCGCCCGCGTTTGTTAACCCTACTATCGTTGCTAAAACTTCAGTTTCAGAGAAAGATACGCATGTGACCATGGCACTCATTAACGCGCGCTCCCTGAGCAAACATTGCCAGGAAATAGCCGATCTCATCAGCGACCTTAACTTAGATGTTCTCTACATCACAGAGACATGGACCGATGAGGCATCTGCCCCTGACTATGTAACGGCAGTTCCTCCAGGCTATAAAGCCTATCGGCAGGATAGGCCCAAAGGAAAAGGAGGTGGGCTAGCCATCATAGCAAGAGACCAATTTGAGGTCCGCTTCTCGCCTATTCCCATCACTTCATGCGAAGCTATGCATTTTAATATAAAATTTTCTTCTACTTATAACTTCAAGGGAGTACTCCTTTATAGACCCCCTGGGACCAGATCTGCGTTCCTTGCTAATCTAAGTAATATCACTGAGTCCATAGTTACAGAAGAGTCCACCACAATTATGGGCGACTTCAATTTCTATCTGGAGCAAATCATTGATAGGGATACTACTGCCCTTATATCAGACTTAGAAATATTGGGCCTCAGACAATTGGTCATGACTCTTACCCATCAGGCAGGCCACACGCTGGATGGAATTTTTACAAATGTGGAAGGTCTGTGCATAACCTCAGTTCTCCCCATGACATGGACAGACCACTCAGTCATTCTTAGCAGCCTCAGTATTAAAGGCTCGCTGAGGAAAAAGGCTGTTCACTCGAAAACTGGTACGTTCAAAGCATGGAAGGACATTAACCCTAATGACCTAACGTTGCTTCTAAACAACACCAGCCCTGAACTATCCACTGATCCCAATATTGCAACCAACCAATTCCATAAATGGCTGGGTGATGCCACGACTCAGCTGGCACCTACTAAATCCCTCTCAAGAAATAGAAGTTTGCCAAAAGCCCAGTGGTATACAGAAGAACTAAAAATCCAAAAACAATTAACTAGGAACAGGGAAAGGCACTGGCGAAGAACCTACGACAGCGAAAATAAGGAAAAATATAAAAAAAACTCTTGCTTCCTATAAAGCAATGATAATAGCAGCAAAAAAACATTTTTTCACACTTCATATAGAGACTGCGAAAAACTCTAGTAAACAGCTATATAACATCGCCAAAACTCTTTCTGGAAATACCCCGGACTTTAATCCGCCCCCATCACAAGCATTATGTGATGCTTTATCTAAGTTTTTCTTCGCGAAGGTAAATGACATTTACCAAGCTTTTAACTCAGACCCTGGCAGCAGTAGTGCTACCACCCCCATGATCACTCCAAAAAATACCATGACCAGTTTTAAACCCCTTACCACTGTCCAAATCAAGGGCATAGTTAAATCGATTAAAGCTGGGTCAGCCCTGGATCCATGCCCAACTTCTGTGATCGCGACTGTGCCAGACACAGTCATCCCTATCATCAGTCATGTCTGTAACACAATACTGACATCTGGAATTTATCCTGACTCTTTAAAAAATACGCTGATCAAACCCCTGCTCAAAAAGCCCGGTCTAGATAAAGGTGAACTAAAAAACTATCGCCCCATAGCGAGCCTCCCTTTTCTAGCTAAAGTTACCGAAAAGGCTATGAATCAGCAGTTGTCAGAATACATAGAAAGTCACAACTTGCTGGATGACACTCGGTTTCCGTAAACACCATGGTACGGAAACCGCTCTCATCAAAGCAGCTGATGACATAAGAGTCATCCGCGATCAAGGAGGAACAGCTTTGCTTGTCCTTCTTGATCTCTCAGCAGCCTTCGACACGGTTGACCACAAGACCTTGGTCGACCGTGTCGAAAGGATGGGTATTCAGCTCACTGCTAGGGACCTACTTGCTTCCTTCCTAGCCAACAGAACCCAGGCGGTTACACTGGGCCCTTTTCAATCAGCTGATTTGTCGTTACCGTGTGGGGTTCCCCAAGGCTCATCCCTAAGTCCGACACTATTTAACATATATGTGTCGGACCTTGCTAGTGTCATCAAAGCATATGGGATGAGCCTAACCTCATACGCCGACGACACTCAACTGGTGCTGGCCATAAAAGGTGATGGGCAGGAGGTGGCAGAGAGATTCCAAAGTGGAATGATTGCTATCGGTGAGTGGATGGCAAAAAATTGCCTGAAGCTCAATTCCGATAAAACGGAGGTGGTTATCTTTGGTAACCTTTTGCCAGTCTGGTCTGTGGCATGGTGGCCATCGGCTCTAGGTACTCCTCCCTGCCCCACCGTTAAGGTCAGAAACCTAGGAGTAACATTCGATGACCAGCTTAACTTCATGGCTCACGCAAATAAGGTGGCAGCTAACGCCCATTTTAAGCTCAGAATGATAAGGAAAATTATACCTTATCTACCAGACTCGGCAGCCAAGACGTTAGTCACCTCCCTGGTCCTGACATCTTTAGACTACTGTAACGGTCTTTTGCTTAATGCACAAAACAGAGTCACCAAAAAACTACAGACCGTGCAGAACGCAGCGGCACGCGTGCTGTCCAAAAAACCTAAATTTGCACCCATCTCGGACACTCTGAAAAGCTACCACTGGTTAACCATCCAAAACATGGTAAAAGTCAAATCATTGTGCACAGTTTATAAAACACTACAGGACCAAGGACCGCGTTTCCTCAAAGAGCAACTAATTCCCTATAATCCGCCCAGAATACTCCGATCCACCTCACTTAACCAACTAGTGGTTCAACGCAGCAGAACAGTTTCTTGGGGTGACCGCCGCTTTTCAATTGCGGCCCCTAAAATCTGGAATACCCTACCAAACCACATAAAAACAAGCCCCTCACTCCTTCAGTTTAGGAAAAAACTGAAAACATGGCTATTTAATCAGTAAATCAAGCTTCTGAGCCAACTGATCAGGGAGAGACATTATCGCATATTAGCGCCGAGACGCCCACGGGTAATTGTACGCTCTATAAATGTCATCAAATAAATAAATAAATAATTAACTGACAATCTAACCTCTGTTCAATTGGAGATTCACAAGCAACAGCTGGCAAGACCAGCACCAAGCAGCGGAGCCAGTCTCCCCCCCCCCTGGAACGTGAACTTTCGGATGCAGACACTCTACATTTCTTGGATAAGGAGCAACAACCTGGCCCCTCAGAACTTGCAGGGCATACTCCATCTCAGGGCCTCATTGTCCCGATCACCATAATTATCAACGTAGCAGTGACAACAACTATGCTGACCCCTGCTACAATGACCTGTGCTCCAGCCACCTATACCGTCACCACCGCTGCCTGCAACACTGTCCCTGGATCAGTTGTTACCAACACAACCACCCAAGCACAGGATTCCGGGGACAGTGTGCGTGTGTACATGTACAGCCAACACAACAGGTCCATGTCAGTTGGGCAGAAGTGAGGGTAACATGAGGAGCATGATTATTAGACAGTCTTTGTAAAACTCCAAATATCAAAAGACTTCCTCGATACATACCTGGATTATTAGCCGTGCTTTACAAATCCTGTTTGACTGATTAATTGATACCCAATAGATATATGTACAATCTGAAAAATGCAGGGGTAAGAATGGAGTCTGAGAGAAATGACTTCCATTCTAATCGGCTGTGTACAGTTGATGGAGATAAACCATGCCTATACCTGAAAAGTCCATGCACATCTCCAGAATCCCCATGACCTATTTTGTTGAGGGCAGTAAATCTGTTAGTTAGCAACAGAGGGAAGCTTCTCCATTTTTCAGCAGGTAGTGTTAATTATTGAGAAATGTCACTGCGGTTGGTCCTGTGCTGCCAGAAATTGTTCCTATTCTACAAAGTATGATATTTCAATTGCGACATGTTTAATGCATCTACAGATTGATAGGCATTCTTTGCAAAACCAAAAATATAAATAAATAAAGACATTATTTCTGTTGCTGTAATAATGATTTTGTCAACTTTCTGTCTTGTACAGAAGTGTTAGGGGACTTTAGGTTTCAATGAAAAGTTTCATGTTTGTTTTGACTAAAGAAACCGGAAAAGGGTTGTTGCGGTGGATAGTTGGCCTTTACAGTGTTAATGGTCTTCAGCTCTTCATCAATTCTTCTTATATAGTGATGTATCTTACTTTGTCTGGAGATATAAGAGACACTTTGAAATCAAGATTAAAGGTTTGTGGAGATGTGTTGCAGAATCATTAAGTTGGTGATACAGAACAACAGAGAAGTAGTGATTTTTCTGTGGCATTATCTAGTTTTGTTATAAATGGTGGTTTAGTAGTGTGGTATAAAATATTAACTTGTTTTTTTATGTTTTTAGCAACTTCTATCATTTACATGTACATAATTGTAAATATGTTACAATATATTGGGATTCTTTTTATATTTGTCTTGCTTTTTTGAGTTTTCTTTTAAATATTTGGTTTCAGAGTCTTTCCTTGACGAGGGTTCGGTGCTTACCTGTAATCCAATCTGACTTCTCCCAGATTCTGAAGAGTCAGAACCAGCAGCTGGAGGCAACAAGGACTCACTTAAAGGAACACAAATTTGTTGTGAGCCATGCACCAACAGGACTGATAGCTTTAAATAGTAAAATAACAGGAAAATACATGAAAAAAGCACTCCATGACAGGAAAGAATCAAGGGAGTAACATACATTATGAAAAAGGTAAAAGAAATGAGAATGACAACTTAAACTAGACTATGTGTGGAGTTCCCTCAAAAAGCAGCTGCAAGCCCACTAGCAGTATTTTGAGAATTCAGAGTTGAAGAGGAAAGGAGCAGTAGGCAAGGGGTCCAGGAGTATGAGAAGAATCAGGCATAGGGGAGAGGTTTCTGCAACCCACAGTAGTTGACTTCATATGGTATGTTCTGAGTCTTGAGAGATTATGAAAAGCACCATGGTTCTTGGCTGCCCAGTTGGCCCACGGAAGCAACGTTCTTCCAATTTCACACCAGCTTTTAGAGGACATTTACTTAGATGTATTGCATAGTTGTGTGGTTTGTATAGTCTCTTTTTGCACAACTATCATGGCATCAGGGAACAATTAATAATAAAAGCATGATGAAAAATGGAAATATATTATGCTGCCAGCTGGTAACATTTAAAAAACATAATGGCAGTGTAGCGGGTGAAGCTTGTCAGTTGTCTGGCCTATGCATGCACTTTGTTGCTACCACCAGGCTGCCACTATGGTCATGGGACAGATTACAGTCAACCACAACACTGAGAGCAGTCACCTGCCTGAGCTTGACACACTGAATTCAGGTTTTGGTAAATATATTCATAGCACATGTCACAATTTCAAGGGTGGGAGTACTGTTGTGCTGAGGCTGGACACATCTGTCGGAAGAATAATTGTCCAACCGGGTCTTGATTTGGGTCTGAATCCATAGACTGCTCCATATTGCATTAGCCTATTATATCGTTAACAAAACTGGCAACCTTTTTAACAATATGAGACTTATTATTAACTCAAATTATGAAGTTATTCTACAAAAGGTTGATCTGTGGGAATTCATTGTCAGCCGTCATTTGAGTAGAGTGAGTGTTTGTACACACTAGACCAGACTGTGCTCTTGACAGTTTACACATACAAAAACAACAGTTGATGGACAGAATGCAGAACAATGTCATACATTCACCCCAGTACAGAGATCTGGGCCTAAATCCATAGTTTTTTTGCTCACCACACCAACCCAGTGCAGACATGGCCATATGCAAATCAGCCTTGACCCTGTGCCTACTGGGAACAGTCCAGCCCGAACTGCCAAGCCATGTCTTCCCTGTACCGGAATCAAGCATCCTAGGACCGGTTTCTGGCTATCAGCCGTCATCAGCCAGGATAGCTTGACTCCAGTGGTGTGGAGAGCATGGGACTCATGTCTGAGCATACCTATCCCACTCGGGGTGACAAATGCAAAAACAACAGTTGATGGACAGAATGCAGAACAATGTCATACATTTACCCCAGTACAGATATCTGGGCCTAAATCCATCGTGGGACATGTATGCTCAGACGTGAGTCCCGTGCTCTCGACACCACTGGAGAGCCGTCTGTTTAGGTAAATACTGCTCTATGTGGTATTTCAGTGTGAGTCAGTAGGTTAATGTGATGTTCCTTTTATTTATTGACCCTCCAGCTAGTAAACCTCAAGCTATAGAAAATTATTGGAAAATATGTCTGTCTACGCCATTCCTAAGTGGAACAGACTTCTTGTAGTGGTGGGCCTCAGCAAGGCCTACCAGTGCTAGGGGTTTGCCCTTCTCTGCACCAGTCCTCAGACCAATAGGATAGAAGTTGGCACAGAAACTGGAAAAGAAAACACATTTTTATTAACCTCATGAGGTGGAACTACATTCACACAACACCCTTCAGTAATGTATGAAGTGGCAGACTGAATTGAAGGAGCTTGGTCCTTTTATACCCACACAGGGGCTCAAAAGAAGGCGGTACAAGTACAACAAGAAGGTTTTAGGTACGTATAAAGTCATACAGAAAATGCACAGTCAACAAGTGGGAGGAGCTAACAGTTGCTAATTCTAGTGAACACATCCTGATAGTTACAGACTAACAGCTGCTGCATGGACAGCTGCAAGCTCAACTGAGGATGTGCGAAGCAGAAGAAGTTAAATATAACCTGCCTCTAGGCAGATTCCAAGAGCAGACAACACCAAGGTAGGAGAGAGCACATGGCATGCACATGGTAGCACATGGCAAACAAGATGGCTGCCAGAAATACAAAATGGATGCCACAAAACGGATAAGATAACCTCTAAATACAGGATGGCTTCTACTAATGCTAACCCAATCACTGCCAATTTACAACAGACGGCCCTTTTAGCATTAGCTGAAGACATCCGTTCAAATGGGGTGATCTAGATATGCATCCTGTACATCAATGCTCATCAGTTCAGGGACCTCTTTATTTAGTATTTGTTGGGCTTTCATTTCTGCAACATTTCCCTTGGCAGGTGTACAAGCAGTGATGCAAATAGAGCAAAGCATAGGACTACAATGTATACATGTACAGCATGTAAATAGTATCACCAATAGTATACATAGCATAGTCAGTAGCTTCCAGCCCCAAGTAATAAACAGTGTCCACATCCAATATGAAAAAGTCCATGTACCAGTCTCTGGATGAATCTCTGCAGCCATCGTATGTAGTTTAGAGATTACATCATATACTGAAGGCGAGTGATCTGGAATGAAAACTCATCAACTGCTGCCAATGATGTGACATGCACCCCCTCGATCAGCCAAAATCACATCAAGTACCATGTGATTCTGGAGTGCTACAATCCTTGCAATTTGCAGCTCTTCTGTAATGTTCCCAAGTGCCATAGCTGTCTGATTAGTACAAGTTTCCACAAATCTAGTCAGTCGTCTTATTTTCCTGCTGTTTAATGCAGCACCCATGAAAAAAAACAAGACTAAATTGAAATCAATATATTTGGGCCGAGTGGTGTCAGTCTGGTCCACTTCATTCATACTTATTGTTCTCTTATTTCTGTTTTTGGAAATATCATTGTACAGTCGGAAATCCCGATGATACGATGCAGGTGCCAAAAACACAGGGGGCAACAGGAAGGATACATAGCATACGCCAGACCAACCAACAGGTAGTTGATAATATCCCTTGATGCCGCATACAAAATAGGTAATATGTGAGGCCGCAAAAATGCTATTATAGGCACCATCAATAGTGAGTAACACTGTACACTCACTCTTTCCTACTAGGATTCTCCGAACACTGCCTATACATAAATCTGCTTTAGCTCTAGTCACAGAAATCACAAAAGGTCCATTGTTCTTAATTGTTCTCATATTCGTGAAGACATATGGTGTCGAAATATTGTCAGGTTGATACTCTTCCCATTCCCATTTAGTCCCTTTAGCTTGAGGATAACCATCTTTATCTTGATAGCATACTTTATTGAGGTGAAAGTTAATCCCACCTACTGAAGACTTTCCAGAAGCAAACAAAAGTGCAAACCAAGCTTGACAAGAACCATTGTTCGAGAATGAAAGAGGAATGAAAGTTGTTCTTCCCTTTTTCTGGTGACCAGGTATCATCCCACACACCCAACAGTTGGTAGTATTTGTGGCATTATGAGTGTGATGCAGCATCTGAATAAACATATTATTTAAGTAGGATTGTCGATGCTTCTGCTCATGGTAGGGAAGCGTAAAATAATGTTGCTCAACTGGCACTGGAGTAGTGGCGATCAAAAGCTGTTGAGCAGGAGCCACTTTTTCAACAAACCAATTTATTATTGCCATAACGACCATTGCAACAACAAACTCTACAGCACAAATACATTTCTTAGCACTAGGTTTATCAACATCAACAGTCGATCTTTCTGCAGACATGATCAGCTTGTTGTTGAAACAATCGTTGAAGCGCTTAGCCCTAGGCAGCCATTGGTTTCTTCACCGAGGGTCAAGATGGGTGTCACTACTCTATGCAGGACTGATCCCCCCCTTGCCACATCGGCACTCCGTTTCACTAACCCGGGGCGGTAGCTCAACCAGTCCTTTTCGACAATGCGGGCTCTTTCCGTGGTCTCATTTGGTATTGCGATGCTCCAGACATCGTGTGGTCCGGGAATACTTCCTCAGATTCGTCAGTTGGGATCACTTGGTTTATCTCCATGTCCACAATCTCGTGATGGTCGGTCAGCACAGCAGGTTCAACCGAGTTAGGTGACACATGCTTGCAGTGTGTGCTGTGGATCCAATTCTTTCTGTTTGTCACTAGAACTGCTGTCCTCGTAGCCAGGAGCACTTGCTCTGGTCCTGGCCACCTCGGCTCCAAGCTATTCGACCTCTCAAAAATTCTGACCATAATCTGGTCTCCAAGCTGGAGATCGTGAGCCTTACCTGTAGATCTGTCAGGAAGAGCTTCTCGATTCTGTTGATGAATAGAAATCAAACTGTAGGTTAACTGTGCTAAATAATCATTCATCAGATCACAAGGTACATCATGAATGTGGTGTGCTTAGGAACTCCTCAAATGTTCATCGGTTTCCCAAATACCACTTCATATGGTTTAAGCCCAGATCATCAGTGTGGCACCGATCTCATGGACAACAATGCCAAAGGTAGTGCATCTGGCCACTTCAGAGACTTGGAAGCCAGTATTTTTGCTAATTTCAGTTTCAGTGTAGAGTTGTACTTCTCCACTAATCCTGCTGATTGTGGGTGGAAGACTGCATGGAATTTCTGCTTAATCGCTAATCCTTTCAGGACATGCTCAACAACTTGCTCAATAAAATAAGGTCCGTTGTCACTCCACAAAAGTTTACAAACACCATATCTAGGGAAAAACTCCTTTAGAAGCACCTTCGCTGTAGTGAGAGCTGTATTATCCTTTGTAGGGTATGCCTCTATCCATTTACTGAAGGCACATACCACCACTAGGACATACTTTAAGTTATTGCAGCGTTCAAGTTGGATGTAATCCATCTGCAAAACTTCAAAAGGTGCAGTTGGTGTAGGAAACCCTCCTGTAGGAGTCCGTGTCCCTTTACCAGGATTATATTACCAACAGATCAAACAGGACTGTACTACTCTCATAGCTGTGCTGGCAATTTCAGGATGCTCCCAAACTCACGTAAGCAATTTCGTTATTGCTAGAGCTCCAACATGTGCCAGCCCATGTGCCATTTGAACCATAGGTTGTAAATAGGCTGCAAGAAGTTTCCATTTATCCATGTATTTTTTGCGCAAACAACCCTCACCATCCAATATTCCTTCTTTATCCCATTGCTAAAGTTCTGCTAGAGAAATAGATCTCTGTACATCTAACACTTCCTTTCTTGCATCATGCCATCGATCAGCTTGAGACTTCACTACGTACTAAGAAGTAGTGCTTGGTTGCATTGCAGTCTCACGAGCTACGCGATCTGCAAAGGCATTGCCTAGTCCTGTCGGATGTATGATGTTAGCACGCACACTTTTACCATGCATACCATTATCACACATTTTTTACAACGCGATAACTTTACAACGCATAGTGCTTTGGGTGCTGGATAGTGAATAGTTTAATTTACTATTCCAACACCAGTCCCTGTGGACACTAGGGAAGGTTATTGGATAGTAAATTAACCTATTCACTAGCCATTCCCTAAGTCAGATCGCCTCAAAGCGCTATGCGTTGTAATGGTATGCGTTGTAACAGATGCGTGGTAATGGTAGTGCGTGCTAAAAGATGTGTGCTAAAGGTTGTATACCGTCCTGTCTTATCAGTTACTTTCTTGTGTGCACTACACTTCACAATAACTATCTTCTTAGGATATGTTAGTGCAGTTAAGAGATTATGCACTAATTCTCAGTGCATTATCTGCATCCTGTGGGAAGTAAGAAAGCCTCTTTCCTTCCAAAGTAGGCCAAAATCATGGGTCACTCCAAAAGCATAATGGCTGTCTGTATATATGTTCACATGCAAGCCAGTGCTAAGTTCACAAGCCTGTGTTAAAGCTATTAGTTCAGCTGCTTGAGCCGACTTCTGTGGTATGCGAGCTGTCTCCACTACTGTCTAAAGTGTCGTAATTGCATATGCAGCTGAGGTCGTGCCATCTGGTAACTTCAAACAGGACCCATCAACCCACCGTTCCCCATCTACATCTGAAAGAGGCGTATCTTGCAAATCGACAAAACCCTTTGTCTATTCCTCGGTAAGGAATATACAATCATGAGGCTCTTTTGATTGAGACTGAGTCACAGGATATGGCAACAAAGTAGCTGGGTTTAGAGTCACACACCTCTTTATGGTAATGTGAGGGGCCAAAAGTGTCAATTTGTATCCTGTCAGGCGAGCACTAATTAAGTGCTGCATTTTAGTCTGATTCAAAAGGGCATCTACTGCATGGGGTACTAGCAATAACACTTTATGTGACAAAACTATCCCTTCACTCTGACATATGGACACAGCTGTTGCTGCAACTGAGCGAAAGCACCCAGGCAATGCACGAGCAACAGGATCAAGAACTGCTAAAAAGTATGCACAGGGACGCTGCTTGTCACGTGGGTCTGTACTAAAACCTAACACTGGTACAGAACAAAGAGCTTGTTGTAACTGTTGAAAAGCATTCTCACATCCATCTGTCCTTGGAAGGGGCATTGGAGTATCTTTTGTCATAAGTGCCAGCAGGATTTAACAATGTGCAGAAATCCTAATATTAATTGCCTACAAAACAAAGTCAGACCAATAAAGGCACGAACATCTTTCTGAGTAGCAGGCACTGGTGTGTCTAAAATTGCTTGAATGCGATCTGGTGTCAGTGCGCGGCCCTCCTTAGAGAGAAGGTGACCTAAGTAGGTTACCTTTAGTCTACAATATTGTAATTTTTTCATGACACTTTATGATGGTGACTAGCAAAAAAAGAAAACAAAGACAAGCACATTCTTTACACTGGTCAGGCGTATCGGCTGCCAACCAGATGTCATCGACATATTAAATGAGAGCCACTCCTACAGGTAAAAGGAAAGAATCAAGTTGTCTTTTCAGTGCTTGGCTTTAGATACTAGGACTCACAGTGTACCCATGAGGAATTCTTCAAAATCTGCACAATCTATTATTCAAAGTGAAACCGAACAAATATCGGCTATTAGGATGTATAGGATTCGAAAGGATAGCGTTCTTCAGGTTAATCACACTAAATGTAGTCCCTGTCAGGGGAACCGAAGTAAGTAGTGTTGTTATGTCAGAAACCACAGGGTATTGGGGTACTACAATCTTGATAACTTCTTGCAAATCAATAATGAATCTGTAACTCCTAGTGTCAGTTTCTTTTTTCAAGATAGGAAGAATCAGACTGTTGCAAACATTATAAGCGGCTTATTCCACAACCCTCACTTTAATCAAATCATGGACAATGCGCATAAGTGCTTCTTCTCCTTCTTGCGAAATCTTATATTGGGGCAATCATGGTAATAAACCGCCCTCCTTGACACAAATATGCACTGGTGGGATAACTATCTGCCCTACATCTGTGTCTGAAGTGGCTCACAAAGTACTAGGAAGTGAAGTTATTGCAAAATCCTCTTTAACAAGACAAGATCTCTCAATCACGGGGTAGTTGTCAATTAAAATAACACGTACATCTTCAGGAGAACATTGTATCGTAGCCCTGAAATATTTGAGCATATCAACCCCCACAATATTGTCTGGTGTATGCGGAGAAAGCAAAAATGGACAAGGAGCAGTACATTTGTCAACATGGAATGCAAGTGGTTGTGACAGTGGGCTAAGGGAAGGTGTCCCCTTGAAACCTATTGATGTAATAGTTACGCCACACAGGGAGCCCTTGGAACCGAGTGTTTAGAAAAGGCGCTAAAAGTAGCTGCTGTATCAACCAGAAACTGATCAGTAGAACCCAAAACATGTGCTGTAACATAGGAACCCTGCTGATCTACTGGTACTTCAACTGATTCCTTACCCCATCCTAGGCAATCCTATGCATAAGCAGAATCTTTAAAATCAGACGGCACATAGTGAGACAATTGATATTGGTTCCGTCTATTAAAAGTGTTAAACCCATCCTGTCCACGTGTATTTGAATCAAACCTAGCACGATCATCCGTGCTTCCTCTAGGCCCTGAATATCCTGAGCGATTTCTCATTTGTCCCCGTCCACGTGGATACTGCTGAGCACACAATGTTGAACAATAAGAAGCCCAATGTCCAAATTTCCTGCAGTACGCACACTGGCCAACAGACAAATTTGAACGAGCAGAAGAAGAAAAAGATGAACCATAAGATCCACGCCCACATCTATCATTACCTCTAGAAGGCGGACCATAAGCCTGAGCCAACATTACCTTCGTTTTTAACTCCATAGTCTTCTTATTCTCATTACACTTCGCTTCTAATTCCTGCCGTTCATAATACTGAGCCATAGTCAAAAGAGAAACCGGAGAAGAGGTAGTCCATGAACTCTCACTGGCCTTTAGGTGACTAGCTATTCCTGACAACAGGTTTGCGACATATTTATCGATGAACAGATGCCTGCCTGTGTCATCCCTCAATGACTGACCACTAAAATCGTGGAATGCCTCCTCAAAGCGTGTAAAGAAGTCAGAAACCGATTCATCTGCCTTTTGCTTACAAGACTCTAATACAGTCCAATTTATCTTCGTAGGGGGAATAATCGTTATGGCTGCGGGAAGATCTAAAACTAACTGACATGGTTTCTGTGTGGGTTACCTCTCTTCATCCAATCGTTCAAAATCTTTCCATAATGCCCCAAAAGTCACATGATCATCAACCTTACGTACAGTTCTCCACATTTCAGGGGGTGATATCAATTCGAAAAAGAGGTCAATATCAGGCAAAGTCATAGTACAAGAACTAATAGCACCCTCAACTTCCTCATAAAAAGCTGCTGGATTTTTCTGCGGATCAGGCAATGCAGTTTTAAGAGCCATAGCATCTGCTCTATTCCAAGGAGTGTAACCCAATTATAATTATAAATAAAATAACCCTTTGCATCAGAGGAAGCCTTATCATCACTTGTAACCGCTCCTTTAGGAGGAACATACAAAGGTGCGGCTTCCCGCATAGGTTTTGCCTGAACTATCATAGTCTTATCTGTTCTGAAGAAAGAAGCTTGTGCCACGATGGTCTGAGGTGTTTGTGCAGCTGCGTCTGCTGCCTTTTTCTCCTCTCACAAATGGACTGTCTCAACACGTAATTTAACGAAACGCCTGATTGAGACAGCCACCTGAGAAAAGACAAAAAGACCATCACGCATTTGATGAAAATTATTTACTATATTAACAGGCTCCAAATCATCAGAATGTTTCCTAAACAGTTCAACAACTTCTGTGGCTAACACTAAGGGTAAAATATACTTGCTCCCTTTCCTGCCAATCCTTCATGTCATCTAAAAGTTTAGAAGCAGAAGCAATACTACCGGTGGCTTTGCAAGCAGTAGATCTAAGCTCAGCAGAACGTGCTGTGGTCAACATAGAACGAGTAGCTCGTGCTTTATTCTGACCTGTAGGAGAATCCTATTCTGACTCATACGGAGCAGAAGAAAAAAATATACGGAGGCGGAGAACGATCTAATAACAAAAAATCATCTTGAGGTTTATTCAGAATAGGATAGAGTGGTCGCCGAACAGCATATTGGCCAGTTCCCCGTAAATGGCGCTCCCTATCTTCTCTCTATTTTGGTTCCATATTTTTCATTTCCTATGCTTTTGCATGGATGTTCTTTCGCTGTTCTTTTTCAATCAAGGCTTGTTCACGCTTCATTCATTCACGCGCTTCTTTCTCCCATATTCATACACACTCAAATATATCTTGCCTAGTCTTTCTCTCAAACATACATTGTTCCACATAATAAATCTTTTGTAAATCAAATGACCCATGCATAGGCCAATGCAACTCAGGATCCTCACGAGTATATTTATTCCATAACGTTCTGTACATTATAGAAGAAATACCATATTTAATATACATATCCCTATTATTCGTCTCCTCGGGGGGGGGGGGTTGTGCTTCATCAAGTCTCAAACTGGTACACCTACAAAAGCAACACATCCTACAAAGTGTGCTGGAAACAGGCATGCCAAAAATAGTGCAGAATATGCAGTATTATAACCAAAGTAGCGTTTAAGGTACCTTTCATGGGCGAAATTTGCGAATTCGCGATCCGCGAATTGGTGCGAAAGCGAACTCGCAATTCGAATTCGTGCAAATTTGCGAATTTGCTGTTTTTGCCAGTTCGCGAGGGTTTTGTACAATTTCGGGGACGCGAACTTACTTGTGTGGTCGCAACGGTCGCGACCATGTTGTTTCTCCGTGTCTAGCCTGTTTGCGACCCTGTGGTTCATCGCTGCCACCCTCCGGTTCATCACTGTCACCCTCTGGTTCACCAATGCCACCCTCTGGGTCATCACTGTCCCCCTCTGGTTTATCACAGCACCCTCTGGTTCATCACTGCCACCCTCTGGTTGATCACTGCCATCCTCTGGTTCATCCCTGCCACCCTCTGGTTCATCAGTACCACCCTCTGATTCATCACTGTCCCCCTCTGGCTTATCACAGCACCCTCTGGTTTATCACAGCACCCTCTGGTTCATCACTACCACCCTCTGGTTCATCACTACCACCCTCTGGTTGATCACTGCCATCCTCTGGTTCATCCCTGCCACCCTCTGGTTCATCACTGCCACCCTCTGGTTTGCCACTGCCACCCTCTGGATCATCACTGTCCCCCTCTGGTTTATCACAGCACCCTCTGGTTCATCACTGCCACCCGCTGGTTCATTACTGCCACCCTATGGTTCGCCACTGCCACCCTCTGAATAATCACTGCCACCCTCTGGTTGATCACTGCCATCCTCTGGTTCATCCCTGCCACCCTCTGATTCATCACTGCCACCCTCTGGTTTGCCACTGCCACCCTCTGGATCATCACTGTCCCCCTCTGGTTTATCACAGCACCCTCTGGGTCATCACTGCCACCCTCTGGTTGATTGCTGCCATCCTCTGGTTCATCCCTGCCACCCTCTGGTTCATCACTGCCACCCTCTGGTTTGCCACTGCCACCCTCTGGATCATCACTGTCCCCCTCTGGTTTATCACAGCACCCTCTGGTTCATCACTGCCATCCTCTGGTTCATCCCTGCCACCCTCTGGTTCATCACTGCCACCCTCTGGTTTGCCACTGCCACCCTCTGGATCCTCACTGTCCCCCTCTGGTTTATCACAGCACCCTCCGGTTCACCACTACCACCCTCTTGTTCACCACTGTAGATTATGGGGGGAAAGCAAAGCACACCTTCCCAGCCTCAACTGAAATGAATTAATTTGGGGCTGGTTAATTTGTCACAGAATTTGTGCTTCAGGTCTGCCACCTGCTTCCTTAGCTGTAAGACCTTCCTGTTGCAGTTATGTTTTTTTAATGGAGCATTGTGCCATACTTGTAACTATTCTCTGACCCTGCTTTGAGGGTCAGAGCAGGGTCAGAGAATAGTTGAAAGTAGGCAACTGAACTCTGGAGGGGCCCATCAGGAAGCACTACAGGGAATGGTTACAAATTAGCTTCAACTTTTGCACCTGCTAAGTGCTTTCAGTTTTCCAAAATTTGTTTTTCGGCCATTTCCCGAGATTCACGGGACGCAAAATCGTAGGAAATCGAACTTGCAATCCCCAAATTCGTGCAAATTTGCTGATTTCATTTTTTTGCGTATTCAGGCGTTTTTTTGCTTGCAGCGCACCGACCCCGAGGTTGCCCATGCGGTCGTGTATGGGCCCGGCCATCTTGTTTGCGTGATGTGTTTCCGTTTCTGGGCGCTCGTTGCATGCTCGCGTCGTATGCGGCGTGCGATTACGTATTCGTGGGCGTTTTTGCGTGCTCGCGGGGGAAATATTGCGCGAACTTATCCCCGCGGTCCTCTATGGGCGCGGCCATCTTGTTTTTCATTTACTGCTATGGTTTTGGGCATTCTACCTTTCTATCCACCTTACATCTTTGTAATCCTATGTTTTTCTGAACTTTTTTTTGTTTTTTTTGCTTATTATCTCTCTCTTCAATTTCCGACATCTATATTTTGTGTTTTTTTTTAACTTTTTTTTACTTTATTACCTACTTTATTGTTTTCGCTCTCTCTCTTATTTTTTTTCACACCTATTCTTCCTTCCTACTTCTTGTGCCCAGGACCATGGCTAAGGGAGGCGACAAGGGCGAGGGGAAGGGCCCAGCACCACGAACCCGGCTCACTTGCGGGCGTTTGAGGGGGGAGGAAGTGCAGCCCAGGGAGATCTTCTCTGCCGTGGAGGTGGCCGCCTCGATGGTTTTTGTCCAAGTCCACCTCCCTAAGACCATGGCAGCAGGTTGGCGGATTACATCCTCCGAGAGCGTCGCCAGCTGTGGGAGAAGGTGTGCCGGCGCATGTATAAGGAGTCTGGGTTCCGGCGCACCTACCACCAAGTGACGCACCGGTGGAGTGACATCTTGGGCCGGGAGCATGACATGATCGACTTGCTCGGTGTGCAGATCCCTGGCCTTGGTAAGCAGCTATTTAATAACTACTTGTTTTCCTTCTGCTTTGTTATATTGCTAATCTATTTTTTTCCTGAAGAGTACGAATGCTGCTGATTAGATTACATTGCAGGTAAATTAGTGTTTAAATAGATTCTGTCATTGCAAGTGCTCGCCTGGCTATTGGCTTTGCTACTATGCTTACTTGTTTGCAACTTTTTTGTCATTTGAGAGCATTACTACGTAATGCTAGAGACAGTAGACTCAAGTCTAGTCCTTTTTTGTACTCCTGTTGCTGCCACTTTGAAGAGATAGTGGTGGATTGATACGTTGAGTATATTATTTATTACTTGTTATAGGACATTTGTTAGTGGTCTGCAATCATGATGACAGACTGTGTCTGTCACGCGACGTCTCGTGCTGGTGGTAGTCGTAGTAGAACCTTTTTGTTGTTGATGTAGTTAGTGAATTCCATAACTTTCCTATTAGACGGTCTGCAAATCCTGCAATACTGTACTACTATCCTCCTAGTTGACCAGATCAGATGCAATTGATTTTAATTTGTTTCCCCGACATTATTTTAGATTGAGTACAAAGAAATCAAATATTTAGCAAAAAACAATCATCCATGTTGTGTTTCTTTATTTCATGATCACCAGCAACTCCCAGGGGCAAGGCGTCGGCGGCGACAGAGACTCCGGTGGCAGAAGGTGAACAGGAGCAGCCCCTTGCAGGCTCTTCTGCTGGCCCCAGTAAGTTGTTTTATTGTTATATTAATACTTATACTTCCCTAACTTTTACAGCTCCTATTCATTATAAACTGGTGCCTAATAATTCTATGTTTTACAAATAGTCTTTGATCTTCTTCTAATGCAGACTACTTACATTCTTATCCTGCCTCTACCAACACTCTCTGTGCTACTACTAATTACAATTATGAGTCGGTCTGTGTAGGTAGCTAAGCTTGCCCATTCGGCAAACGGTGGGAAACAAAACTCTGATACAGCAATAGCTCTAGGCACTGAGTGCAGACCTCTGGGTTGCCCTTGCTGTCTATTCCAGTCTTCTTAATGTAAGTGCTTTGACAATTTCCAACAACAAAATGTCATTGTTTACAACAAGTAAAAGGTAGCAGTTGCCTTTTTGATTTGAGAGGAGCACATCCCATACCGCTAGTGTTTCAGGGACTATTCTGCACACAAAGAAGTATGGACAAGATAAATAAGACATTGTTGATGATAGGTGCATTTCGACTTTTGACATACCTCAGTCCGAACAGAAGTTGAACCCCCAATCCCCTGACCGACTATTTAGAATGTCTGACCAATGATTTTACGACCAAGAAGAACAGAAGAAGACTACCTCTGAGTACGGCCTATCTGAGTCACTGAAACATGACTGCCAAGTGCAGTTTTTCAAACTTTTCCGCTCACTCACTCACTCGTAAACAAAAACCACACTGTGTTTGTTAGTTTTAAAGTTTTATTTTCAATTAAGAAATGAAAACATTATTTCTTTATTTTTAATAGCGTAGTATTCTGATGGATGAAGATGACGTTAAAGTTTAAACAACATTCCCATGAATGAAATTAGTATGACTCAAACTTAATAATAGTTCTCAGACACATGAAATTATTAGAATAACTGTGTGGGAGCCCCCACCTTCTTTAAAATACTTAAAGTACTGCTGGTGATGACTTAGTAGTAGTTGGTGAATTGTCTGGCAGAAGGGCAATGGAATCTTCTTTCTGTAATGAGAAAAATGGTGCACGTTAAGCAAGCATTCGTCAGTTGTCATAAGAAGAAGTGTAGCATTTAATGGAATAAGCATATAACAGGTTAACACCCTCCCCAAAACCGTTACTTTTTTCAATCCCAGTAATAAAAAATGTGATATGTAACATTTTCTTCCATTACGAGACAAAATAGGGGGTTGTGTATGGCATCTGAAAATATGACATGTTTTTCCTAGACGTCACAACATCTGATGCGGCACGGATGACCCCCAGTGCCGGGTCCAGCAGTGCGGAGGGGTCCACTCTGGATGGGGCGGCGCCAACAGGAGGAGCTGTGGGGGAAGACTCTGCGGCGGAGGATAATGGTAAGTTATTATACTCCTCACTTATTGACATTTTTTTGAGTAGGCTTGCAAAGGAGTGTATGATGTACTGTACAGTAGTACACAGTACACTAGTATAAATACACTGTACTGTCAAGAACATTTACTAATTTAGAACTACTTTTTGGGCTATCACGGAGAAGACAGTCAACCTTGAGTTTTAATGGCATTAGCGGCGGTACTTCTCTGGTAATCAATGCCCCCCCCCCTTTTTCACTTCAACTCAGCTGGCAAATTTTTATTGTGAAGCCAAGTCATATCAGATGTAGTTTCGGGATGTGAAGAACGAAAAGTTAAAGAAGGGTGAAACGAAGGACGAGGGAGTCTTAATATTTATGACTGTAAAGAATGGTTTTGTTGAATGCAATTCAACATAAGAAAGAAGACGGCGGTTTCCAAAATATTATGAAAAGGGTGTTAGTTGGTTGTTGACAAAAAGAAATGTTGGTACATTTGAGACATTAAGAAGAATCATAGATGTACTTTGGAAGCCGGGATGTTATCTTCTTATCCTCCTCGTCGATAGCAGAGGTGTTTGATGTAGTAGGGCAGATGCTGAGTGGATGAAGTATGGCCAGTGGCAGTGCCACCCCTATAGCAAAAGTAAGACATTAATATCCCCACCTGCATGTACTGCTTAAAGTAATGCGAGTCTGCATCATCTTGGCCTGTGTCTGTATTTCTTGGGTGAAAGCTGAGTGAGCTGCCATTCTGGCGGCTACCACAAGTTCACATACCAGGGGCCTCATTTATGAAAAGTGACGCATCGCTGCATGAAAACAGCGATGCGTCACTTTTTCACTGCGTACCCCTTGCGACATTCCTGATGCGTCATATTTAATGTATGACACATCATGTCGCAAGGAGTTACAGATACGTCAGTATTTCTGACGTATCTGTAAGCGCAAAAGTGACGCATTGCTGGAGTGTGTCACAATAGTGACGCAACTCCAGCAATGCGTCCTTTCACATGGGGAAAGCCCCATGTGAAAGGGCTTGCGTCAGTCTTACGCCTGCTGTGAGGCAGGCTCAAGATTTTGACGCAACAGCGTCCTAAAAGTGACGCAGTGAAATCTCATAGATTTCACTGCGTCACTATTACGAGGCTTTTTGCGGGGGAACGCCCCCTCTGCATACATTATACCTGACGCAGGTATAATGTGGCGCAGGGGTTTAAAAAGTGACGCATCTACCTAGATGCGTCACTTTTTAAATATGGCGCAACAGGGCACATTTTTTACACCGCTGGTGCGTCACAAAAAGTGACGCACCGGCGGCGCAAAACTGACGCAAGGCCTTCATAAATAAGGCCCCAGTAATTTATTTTGCAAAACAAGAGAAAAAAAGTAAAACATACCTTTTTTTAGTACTCTCTGACTATGTATGTAGTAGTGCGTTCACCTATAGAGCTGCTGGTGGAATTCCTGAAACTCACAGTGTCACATGCATACAAAGATGGCGGAAAGATACATGCCAACATTTTATACTGTGTTTGCTACTTGCTGGTGTTACTGAGTGTCAACCTTCCGCTGAATTATTTTGACTTTATGTTAAAGACTATTGGCTACAGTATTTTTCTTTCTTTATTCATAGATACTACTCCCAAAAAGCTCACCCGTAAGGAGATGCCTGTCCGGGCCAGGGCCCGTAAGCTGGAGGCTATTTGTGCCGAGTATCGGTGGTTGTGGGCTCGGGAGCATGAGGAGACATCAACATCTACATCTTCCTCTACTGCCCCTTGGTCCACCAGCCAGAAGCCTCCAGCGAAACGGAGCCGTGGCCCAACAGCCTCCCGCCGCCACAGCAGCAACAACATCAGTGGCCCCCCCGGATCCTGGATAGTTCGTGTGCGCCAGTTACGCAGAAGAGTGGACTACCTGGAGCGGTTGGCCCAAAAACATCAGCGCCAGCTCCGGGACCTCCGCAAAGAGCAGCGGGACATGCAGCAACAGCTTGACAAACTACGCCACCGGAGCTAGTGACTGTCCCTTGCCCCTTTTTTAAAGACTGTTGGGGGGGTGGGTATTGGGTGTTTGGGAAAGGTGACTTTTGGACTTTTTGACATTGGTTGGGTTCAGGAGGGGGGGTGAGTTTGGGTAATTTATTTTATTATTGTTGTGCTGAAAACAACACGAATATATATATATTTTCTAATAATTACTTTTCTTTCAAAAACACAGTATACGCATTCATATATCATTTTGTGTGGGGGTTGGCGGTGGTTACTTGATGTTTGTTTTCTTCAAACTTACCAGCATGAATGAAACATCTAGTCCTGAAATCTACAGAGTTAGTAAATTTAGTAGCCCTACTACTGTACTTTTATGTACTTTACTAGTAGTACTGTCAGTCTCTGCTCTCCTCCCAACTTAGTCCTCCTAGCCCATTATTCTACTACCTCTCCAATATGCTTATCTTACCTGTGATTTGTGTTTGAGAATCGGGGTAGCCCCAGGGCTGGCTGCATTGCAAATGGTGATTAAGGTTGGTTGTTGACTTGAATCCTCGACGGATGCAATATCATTGTTGTGCTGGTAGCAGTAGTGGTACACACTGGCAGTATCACCATATGAAAAAAAGAGGAAATGAAACATTTTGTGGCCTGAGTGTAGCATTAGAAACAGTACAATAGATAGTATGGTACAGAACAGTGGCCTAAATTGTAACCTAAGCAGTGCCTTCATAAGGTAAGAATTAAGCATTTGAATGTTCACGTCGTGTAGGAGGAGGATGTTATTATCAATCCACGATGGCGCACATGAACTTCTGGTTGCTGTGACCTTATCCTCCCCAGCAAGTGTGTGGAATTTATTGTTGTTGTTAGTCACACCTCAATGAAATACCATACAGTCCGGGGGAAGAGGGTTAGGGTTTGAAAATTGGATGGGAATGGGGTATTTTGGGAAAGTTTGGTAGAGAGGAAAAAAACACAGCATGGACAGTCAAACAACAAATGAAGGAAACAAATCTTTGGATTAGAAGATATTTATAAATCTTTAAAGGGACATAAAGGAAGTGCACTACTGCATGCCAGAAGTACTAAATGGATGGTTAGGTTACTGAAAAGTAGTACTACTACTTACTGCAACTTACTAGTAACTACGAAGAAAACAAGATGACAGTACAGGGCTGCAGTCATTACGCAATTTCACTTGCCTCTCTGCCCTCAGAGAGAATAAACACTTAGAACATTAAATTAGTGTTAAACATAGCAAAGACGTATCAAATAGCTGGAGGGATGAATTTGAAGCAGAGATCAAACAAACGCACAGAGTCACACTCCTAAAAGTAAGTTCAGGTTCACAAGAATATCATTTAAAAGATAAGGAGAATTTTGGATACTGTTACTGTTATTTGTAGTTGTCCCGTTGAATTTGTGAAGTTGATGCATCCAGCCATTCCTCTTATTTGCGGCACTCCTTCATTCCATTGGATGCTCCATCGATCAATCTTGGTGACTAGACACACTGTCCACTGCCTGCCTGATGCGGATTTGTGGATCGCTAATTGTAAGCCTGAGTAGTACATCGATGGCACAGGGTAAAAGCCTGCCTGTAATTGATGATGGAAAAACACAACAGTAAGTGTTAAAGACACCTTGGAGAAAAAAATATATAAGGCACGCTGTGTAGTGCAAAAATTATACTGTCACTTTCAGAGATGACAATCCGCAAAATCTAGAACACCCCACATTACCCTTCCATAATCTTGCAGAATACTGCTGCTACCTCGCAGAGGCCTAATTTCAAATCGGGCCAAAACACACTCAGAAAGTATGCCCATAAACCCCCTTTCCCACCATGGATTACCTTCAAACCACTTGCAATAAAAACTTAGACATTCCAACAAGTGTTCCAAGACACCACCCAGTCGTAAAAATCTAGAAACCCCGCCCAAACACATGCAATACAATAATGCTAACCCTAACAAGCCCTAAGTTAAGAATAGTGGCAAACGCTTTCTTTAACTAGGCCAAATCCCCCCTTTCCCACCATGAATTTTCTTCAAACCACTTACAATCAAAATTACACATTCCCACAAGAGCTCTAAGACCCCAGTATTCAGTTGCAAAAATCTAGAACAACCCGAAACACATGCAATCCCGCTGCTAGTGCTAACCCTAATGAGCCCTAAGTTAAAAAAAGTGCCAAAATGCTTTTCAGCATGGATTTTCTCCAAACCACTTTTATCCGGTAATAGATCTTCCCAGCAATGCCCCAAGACCTGCCAACCCACCCACAAAAAAAGCAGAACACCCCCAAACAGGCAAAAAGCAAAAATGGAAAATCTCATACTTAGAATATTTTCGGCCTTCTTTCAATTCTGTCCAAACGCTCTCTGCAGCTAGGCCCTAACTCCCCTTTGCCACCATGGATTTCCTGAAAAACAAATGGAATCAACATTAGACTGTGTCAGCAGTGCTCTCAGACCCCAAAACCCACCCCCAAACACCTGGACCCCCCCAAACAGCACCTCAAAGAAAAGCAAGTCAGCAAAAACGCAAAAAAAGTTTCACCTCCGATTTTGTCCAACTACTTTTATCCGGAATTAGACATTCCAAGCAATGGCCCCAGACCCGTCAACCCAGGCGGAAACAAGTAGAAGACCACCAAACAGCCAAAAAGCAAAACTACAAAAATGGGGACTTAGAAATTTAAATTTTCAGGCAAATATCCAAAATAACTCCACGCGCGCTCTGCAGCTAGGCTCTAACTCCACTTTGCCACCCTAGATTTGCTTCAAATCTCTTCCAATCAAAAGTATCAATACCCAGCAGTGCTCCCAGACCCCAAAGCTCACCCCCAAACACCCGGAACCCCCCAAACAGCACCTCAGAGACAAGCAAGTCAGCAAAAAATGTAAAAAGAAATTCACCTACGATTTTGTCCAAACCACTTTTATCCGGTATTACACATTCCCAGCAATGGCCCCAGACCCGTCAACCCAGGCGGAAACAAGTAGAAAACCCCCAAAAAGCAAAAAAGCAAAACTACAAAAATGGGGACTTAGAAATTTAAATTTTCAGGCAAATTTCCAAAATCACTCCATGCGCGCTCTGCAGCTAGGCCCTAACTCCCCTTTGCCACCTTGGATTTGCTTCAAACCTCTTGCAATCAAAAGTATCCATACCCAGCATTGCTCCCAGACCCGAAAACCCACCCACAAAAACCTGGAAGCCCCCCAAACAGCACCCCAAACACAGGCAAGTGAGCAAAAACGACAAAAACATGTCACCATGGATTTGGTCCAAAACACTTGATTCCGATATTAGACCTTCCGAGCTATGCCCCCAGACCCCTGCAGCCACCCGCAAAAAAGCAGAACACCCCCAAACAGGCAAAAACCAAAAATGGGCCTACTACCTTCAATTCAGTCCAAATACGCTGTGCAGCCAGGCCCTAACTCCAATTTTCCACCATGGATTTCCTGAAAAACAAATGGAATCAAATTTAGACTGTGCCAGCAGTGCTCCCAGACCCCAAAACCTACCCCAAACACCCAGAACCCCCCCAAACAGCACCTCAAACACAAGCAAGTCAGCAAAAACGCAAAATAAATTTCACCTCCAATTTTGTCCAAACCACTTTTATCCGGTATTAGACATTCCCAGCAATGGCCCCAGATCCGTCAACCCAGGCGGAAACAAGTAGAAAACTCTTAAACAGCCAAAAAGCAAAACTACAAAAATGGAGACTTAGAAATTTTAAGTTAAATATCGAAAATCACTTCACGCGCACTCTGCAGCTAGGTCCTAACTCCCCTTTGCCACCATGGATTTGCTTCAAACCTCTTGCAATCAAAAGTATCCATACCCAGCAGGGCTCCCAGACCCCAAAACCCACCCCTAAACACCCAGAACCCCCCCAACCAGCACCGCAAAGACAAGCAAGTCAGCAACAACGCAAAAAATATGTCACCTCCGATTTTGTCCAATCAACTTTTATCCGGTATTAGACATTCCCAGCAATGGCCCCAGACCCGTAAACCCAGGCAGAAACAAGTAGAAGACCCCCAAACAGCCAAAAAGAAAAACTACAAAAATGGGGACTTTGAAATTTTCAGTCAAATTTCCAAAATCACTCCATGCGAGCTCTGCAGCTAGGCCCTAACTCCCCTTTACTACCATGGATTTGCTTCAAACCTCTTGCAATCAAAAGTATCTATACCCAGCAGTGCTCCCAGACCCCAAAACCCACCCACAAAAACCTGGAAGCCCCCGAAACAGCACCCCAAACACAGGCAAGTGAGAAAAAACGCCAAAAACATTTCACCATGGATTTGGTCCAAAACACTTGATTCCGATATTAGACCTGCCGAGCTATTCCCAGACCCCTGCAGCTACCCGCAAAAAAGCAGAACACCCCCAAACAGGCAAAAAGCAAACATGGGCCTACTACCTTCAATTCAGTCCAAATACGCTGTGCAGCTAGGCCCTAACTCCCCTTTTCCACAATGGATTTCCTGAAAAACAAATGCAATCATCATTATACTGTGCCACCAGTGATCCCAGACCCCCGGACCCAGCACCTCAAATCTAGAACACCCCCAAAGAAACACCCAAAAACCTGCAAGACTGGTATATTCAAAACATGGCAAATTGCGTTGTTCACAAAAAAAACAGCAATTGGTTTCAGCAGAAACAGACAGTCATTGCTGTCCACTGCAAAATGCCATCTTCTCATTAATCATTACCTGTTCTACTTTTTGTCCGCATCTTCTTCGGAAAGTGAGGGCCCACAGGGCAGCCTCTCCTTCAAATTTCAGAAGTAGGTCTGTCAACAATCAGCAAGCATGTAGTCAGTCAGTTATTTCAGTCCCACTTGAGGGGACTCGTCTACGAAGACAAAGTTTGTTTTTTCTCCATAATCCATCCATCTGCCTTGAGGGAAATGGATAGGGGGTGTCTGGAGGAGGAGGATAGAGGAGCATGATTGAGTTGGGAACTTGTGAACATCTGAGTGCAGACTGCGGCACCTTCAAATCAATAAGAAAAATAAGATGAAGACAGTGCTGATGATGGACTTATTGTGATTGGGTGATTGGAGTTTTGTTGTGGTAAAAGTAGCAAAACAAAGAAAGACACACAGGAATAAAAGTGAATAAGTACAGAAAAAAAGGAAGTCATTTTCAGGCCTCGGTGTCAGGGAAGCAGAGCTCGTCCTCCAAGTCTACGAATTGAGATGGGAGTAGGTCTGGTGACCGAGAAGAACTTCCATCGGCGTCACCAAAGTCGGTGTCCTTTTCTTCCTGCGTGCATTCACGTATTTTGTAATCGGGTGGGATGAAGTGCTGATTCATCTTGATTATTGTTAACCTCTCCACATTTTTGGGTAAAAGGCGGGTCCTTTTTGAAGTAACAATGGCACCAGCAGTACTGAAAACACGTTCAGAAGACACGTTTGCAAGTGGGCAAGACAAATAATTTAGAGCCAGATTGGTGATTAGTCGCCATACAGAGCTTTTCGTATACCAATATTCCAATGGGTTCTCAATATGACAGACCTCTGTTGGGTCATCCAGATAGGCCCGCACCACCGACTCAAGGTTCTCCAGGGTTGATCCACTTTGCGTACTATCTGCAAACTTTTCATCAGTGGACCGAGCTAACCCTTGCTGAGTTAGCCAATCCCCTTCTGACAATATTTGTTTGCGGCCTGGTGCAGGTGAGGATGATGATATGGTTGCTGGTGTTGTTAACGGCTGTAAGGGAAAGTGACTCCCTTTGGCCAGGGATTGAGAAGTGCTACTTGATGCTGATAGCCTGCTGATTCAGTTGTACTTGTGCTGCCTCCTTGAAGGTTCTGCCGCTCTCTTTCGAACCGAGTGGCTGACACAGCTAGCCAATGTTTGTACTTTGAAGCATCTGCTTCATCAAAAGGAATGAATGCTTTGCTAGCCACTGCCTTTTTATACCGTGGATCAAGAATAGTGGCACAAATGTAATGTTGTTCTGTATGTATCTTTTTAGGCCTTTCATTGTCAAGTAGGTGCCTTAATAACTTACCCGCTAAATCTTATGCTTCTCGCTTTTCACCATCATCTCGGAACGTTGAATACACCTCCTTCAGTTGGTGCTCTAGCATCAGCAAAAATTGGATAGCTTTGCTCAAAGAACAGTCCTCCCTGCTGACTTCACGCGTGAAGAGCTCAAAAGGACAAAGCATGTCTGTCAGGCTTGCAATTAGCTTCCATTCCTCCAACTCTAGCCTCATGTCTTTATGAGTAGAACCCAGTTTAAAGACAAACTCATGTATTACCTCCCACTGCTCAGACAGACACTCAAGCATGTAAAAGGTTGAGTTCCAATGTGTTGCCACCTCCTGGATTAGACCTTTGACTGGCAGTTCACGTTTATATTGAAGGCTCCTCAGCTGCTTCCGGGCCTTAAAAGAATGGCTGAAATGTGTGCAGATTTTTGGGCAGATGGTCAGTAATTTAATGACTGGCGCTTCTATTTCAAGAAGGCTTGCACCACAATGTTAATACTGTGCGCCAAACACGGCACTCTGAAATAGCCGCCGTGCTCCATGGCCTTAACTATATTACTGCCATTATCCGTGGAAACATAACCAACTGTGCAATTTCTTGGATGCAGCCATTCATTGACCTTCCTGTTAAACTCCTCCAAAAGGATAGGTGCAGTGTGAGATTTCACCATGCCAAACATGCCTACTGTTGCATGTTTGCGAGTAGCTTGAAAAACTTCCTCTGTGTCAACATCTTTTTGAACTGTTTTTCGACTCCTGCAAAAGAGACCCAATGTGCAGTGATGCACATGCAATCAAGGGCTTGGCAACTAGTCCACATGTCTGTTGTCATGTGGATAGTGTGAACAGCACTCTTCAGAATAACTGTGCCAATCACCTCAGCACATCTTGATGTAGTGCTGGAACAGCAACCCTTGCAAAATAGGACCTGCTAGGAACCTTCCATTTAGGGCAGACTGTTGTCACCAATTCAAGAAAACCCACCCCTTTCACAAAAGAGAAAGGGAGAAGGTCCAGCGCTAGCATTTTAGCCAGTTTGGGGTTATACAGACGCACCGTTGGGTGGTTGCATTCAAATTGCCGTTCCAACCAAAACATGCTGGTAATGGTGGGCTGGATCATTTTACGTGATGATGATGATGATGATGATGACTTCAAACCAGTTAGGCTCAGTGATTTCGTTTTTTGCATTGGTGTCTCTCCCAGACTCTTAGTGTGCCTCATACATGTTGCAGGGGTAGAGGGTGTGGGCGCTACCACTACAGTGCTGCTGCCAGGAGTACTGAGTGTACCAGAAAAAATGACTGTCGCTTCTTCACTTCCCCCCTGCACGATCAGCCCCTCGTCATCATCAGATGCAATATGAAGGGATACATTTAGATTTGTTTTGGCTTCCTCAATGTCACTTAGGTGCCTCTCAGGCCTCCAGTACCATAGTTGGAACCAAGCTTACCCCGACTAACTAATACTTTACAAATCGAACAAACGACCATGTTTTCCACCTTTTTGCTAACAGTAAAGAAGTCCCAAACTGGGGACTGGAGATGTCGGCTGGTGGTGGAGAAGCTACTTTGACTTTCAATGCCAGATGAAGTGGAGGATGGGCGTGGCTGAATTTGTTTCTGTAGTTGACTTACAGCACCACTACTTGAGGTAATGGAGGTCGAGCTAGATGGAGGTCCATGCCGGCCCTTCTGATGAGAAAATATGGAAGCTGTAGGTCGTTTTGGTGCTGTAGTTAACTGTGTTGGTGGTGGTACCAGTGCCACGCCGGCCACATGATCATCCCGCTCAGCAGCCATTCGGGTTAGGGTGAAAATGTTAGTCTGCTGCATGGCCGCTGGGGCTGCAGTGACGTCTGTGATGACTGGGTCGTCATAAGACTGTTCATCAGCAGCACAAGACACCACTTCTAGTTCGTCGTCATCACCCATAAGTCGAAGCCTTGCGGGAACCTTCCTTTTAGGCTTAGCTACCTTTGTCGACTCATGGCGTGCCTCACTCTCAGACGCATTTGTGGGTTCCAATCAAGATCAAGGTCATCAAAATGAAGGGGGCTTGAAGAAGAACTTGTAGTAGTAGAAGCCCTCCATGACCTTTTTCTTGCTGGGGATCTGATAGCCAATGGTGGATCATCATCAGGAGGAGTGCCTTCCTCGGATGATACCTCTGCTTCAATATCATTTTCCTGATGTGCCCCTACTTCTGGAGGAACAAGCGTTGTAGGCAGTTGTGCCGCTCCATGAACCTCTACTTATACCTCTCCATGCACCTCTACTTGCGCCTCTCCTTGCCCATGTACTTGCACCTCTTCTTGCCCATGTACTTGCGCCTCTCCTTGCCCATGTAATTGCACTTGTGGTTGTTGTTGCGGCAGTGGTTGTTGAACACTTGCCAGCTGAGTTACACCCGGCGTTGATTGGATGGTAATTTCTAGTGATGAGCCAACATCACTGGTCGATGTTGATTGAGAAAGTAAAGTGGCTCCCTCAGCAGCACTCATGGTCTTGGACCTAAGTTGGCGTGGTGGCACCGAGCCCAATGAAGCCGAGGTGTTGCTTCCAGCTTGGTCCCCGGCAGGCACCGCTGCTTCTGCAGGCGTAGTTTTTTTTGTCCCAAAAAAGGTGTGGGTGGTCACACCTGTCTCCTTGGTAGGTGGTGCCACTTGCTTCTTCTGCTCCTTCTTACTGGCAGTGGCACTGGCAAGTTTTTTCGCTGAGGCGATATGGCCAACTTTCTTTGGGGCCATCTTCTTGAGATGTCAGAACAGCAGGCCGCAGTTGCACGAGTTGCAGAGTTGTCTTGTCTGTGGCCACACGTGACGTCACGTGATGTTGTGTTGCAAACACTACTGCAGGACTTCTTCCTGGCACTGATGGTTCTCTTGTGCACCTAAAAGCAATGGAAGCCAGAGGAACATCAGTTATACACCCCAAAAAGTCAAAAAACACTCAAAAATTACCACAATCCCATGCCATACATGCCCTCAATGATGTTTAAATTCAAGGCACCCCACAGAAAGACTAGGCCCATGCACGACTGAGTACCCCTGGGCATAATGGATGAAAGCTAGGCAAACTGGATGCAGGCCTGAGTACACTGTCTGCCTTCAAAATGGCCCCTTGACCCCCAGCATATGGCCAGGCCCTGCCTGTACCAGCCCTCAAAATGGCCCCCACCTACATGGCCAGTCCCCAACAACACCCCAAAAAATCGAAAAACACATAAAAATCACCACAATCCCATGCCATCTATGCCCTCAATGATGTTTAAATTCAAGACACCCCACAGAAAGACTAGGCCCATGCACCACTGAGTACCCCTGGGCATAATGGTTGAAAGCAAGGCAAACTGGGTGCAGGCCTGAGCACACTGCCTGCCTTCAAAATGGCCATTTGACACCCAGCACATGGCCAGGCCCTGCCTGTACCAGCCCTCAAAATGGCCCCCACCCACATGGCCAGTCCCCAACAACACCCCCAAAAATCGGAAAACACATAAAAATCACCACAATCCCATGGCCTACATGCCCTCAATGATGTTTAAATTCAAGACACCCCACAGAAAGACTAGGCCCATGCACCACTGAGTACCCCTGGGCATAATGGATGAAAGCTAGGCAAACTGTGTGCAGGCCTGAGCACACTGCCTGCCTTCAAAATGGCCCCTTGACCCCCAGCACATCGCTAGGCCCTGCCTGTACCAGCCCACAAAATGGCCCCCACCCACATGGCCAGTCCCCAACAACACCCCAAAAAATCAGAAAACACATACAAATCACCACAATCCCATGCCATCCATGCCCTCAATGATGTTTAAATTCAAGACAGCCCAAAGAAAGACTAGGCCCATACACTACTCACTAAACCTGGGCCTACTGGCTAGTGAGGCTTTACAGGCAACCCAAAATTAAAAAAAAATCAACATATAACAGTGAGCTAAAATTCCATGACATAAATGAGAATTAAGTTAAAAAAAATCACAGAAACAGTTGAATCATGCACCCATGACTAACCCCGGGCCTACTGGATGCTGTGGATACCCACCACACTATATATTTTGTTAAAGTTGTGAAAAAAGTTTTAGAACTGTAGTTGCCTGAACTGCAATGCTCCAAACAAACAACACCAACTTACTTGTAAAATCTCAAGTCCAAAAATGATCCAAACTCCAAAGTCCAAAAAGTCCTCAAATACAAATCCAGCAGCAGTCACAGAAAGTAATCCTTCCAGCTCAACAGCCAAATGAAAAGTGACCAGTACATGCACAAAGCACTGATAGGAGCCTGCTGGACAGGAACAGGAAGTTGGAGACTCTGAGGCACTTCCTTCCTCCCACCCCACCCCAAAAAATGGACTCCTGCACCAAAAAGTGCAGTCAAATGTCAATCTGAGGAGTTATTCTGATCAAAATCATCACTTTCACAAGGTTTATGCTTCCTGGGGTGGATTTCTGGTGCAGAATTGCAATGTTTGCAATTTCGGGAACGCGAGCTGTTCGAACCTCCCGCCTAAGTCAGCTGCGAGCCATCGCAGGCATTTATGATGTACTCACGTTCGCTGTGCAAGATGGCAAGCCGCAATTACGTAATTGCGTTAAAAAAACTCTCGCGCGATCACGCAGCAAGATCGAAAATGGCGCAGCACACGCAAAACCGGGAGAAAAACAACTCGGCAGGCTCAGAGTCAACGCCGTGCACGCGATATTGTATTTTTCAATGCCGACCAAGCAATATAATTTGTAGCTTGCGAATTTGCGGATTATTGGGTAAATTCTCAAGATTCGCGGATCACGAAATCGTCAAAAATCCGCAAATTCACCCACGAAACGGATTTTAGGCCCACGCTTAAGTACAATGTGCCGTTCAAATCAATTCAACTGGAGAAAATTCTCCTCATTACCTGCCTATATAAATTGCAATTCATATATTAATCCCATCCAAATCCAAGTTGGCCAACAGAAATTCCAAAATTCCAAAGCCACATTAAGCGTCACTAACCTACCTTACCAATCCCAGGCATCAAAAACCAACAGCATAACGACTCTTACAAATCACTTGGTGTCCAGATTCCAACTGCCAAGTTTCAAATTGACCAAATGGTCACTGTACGGCAAATAAACAGAAGAGATCTCAGTTGAGGACCGGCACCACCTGGATGGTCAGATCAGAAATAGAGGAAAAACGCTGTGGTTGCCAAGACACGGGTCTCCTTGGGCAGTAATCGTCCAAAGTGAGATTCCAATCCTCTGTTTCGACCACTCCTTCGGGCATCCGAGTCCCGGATGAGCCCCACGTGTCGGGCGCCAATTTGTAGTGGTGGGCCTCAGCAAGTCCTACCAGTGCTAGGGGTTCGCCCTTCTCTGCACAAGTCCTCAGACCAATAGGATAGAAGTTGACACAGAAACTGGAATAGAAAACAAAGTATTTAATAACCTCATGAGGTGGGTCATGGGTTCCCCCATCTCTGCACAAGTCCTCAGACCAATAGGATAGAAGTTGGCACAGAAACTGGATTAGAAAACAAAGTATTTATTAACCTCATGAGGTGGAACTATATTCACACAACAGCCTTCGGTAATGTATGAAGTAGCACACTGAATGGAAGGAGCTTGGTCCTTTTATACCCACACAGGGGCTCAAAAGAAGGCGGTATAAGTACACCAAGAAGGTTTTAGGTACATATAAGGTCATACAGAAAATACACAGTCAACAAGTGGGAGGAGCTAACAGTTGCTAATTCTGGTGAACACATCCTGACAGTTACAGACTAATAGCAGCTGCATGGACAGCTGAAAGCTCAACTGAGCATGTTCGAAGCAGAAGAAGCTAAATATAACCTGTCTCTAGGCAGATTGCAAGAGCAGACAACAGCAAGGACAGAGCTCATGGCACGCACGTGGTAGCACATGGCAAACAAAATGGCTGCCGGAAATACAAAATGGAATCCACAAAATGGATAAGATAACCTCTAAATACAGGATGGCTTCTGCTAAGGCTAACCCAATCGCTGCCAATGTAGAACATTCTGGTCCTAGTTAGCTCAATATGATGCATTAAGACTTGCAGCAACAATATGGATGTGGAAATACCAATAAGCTCATCTCTCAATATAGATATACCTCCTCCTTGCAGAATGTTCTTACCTTCAATCATGCAGGCTGCCTAACTCCTCTTTCTGAGGAAAATATCCTGGATAAGTGCGAGATCAAAGAGAGAACCTTCCCAGTGATCAAAGGTGGCATTAAAAGTGTCACCAGCTTCATTGGCTTATTATAGTAGACCCCAAAAAACAAATGCTGAAAGTTCCTTGGCCAATGGCTGTGTCTCCTAGCTTTTAGTTGTGTAATCCAACTGACGATTTCAATGCCACTTCAAAGCTCTCTTTCTTTTCAATCAGGTTTCTAGTAAAATCCCCCCTGAGACATTCTGCTATCAGGGTCAAGTCTGCAAGTCCAGATTAGCCCACTAACACAGTATAAGGTAGGAACTGATGTTCCCATCCTTTGTAGATAGTCCAACATCCTTCAGAGAGATGAGGTATTACTATATTACGATATCTATATTAGATGACACTTGTAGGTCACAATCGTAGTTGGTGTTTTTCAGGATTTTTGCTTGTCGTGTATTTTACTTGCTGTAGAACCCTGCAGACTTTCGACTTCTAACCAGTGATTGAACGGTCTAAAAATACTTTTAAATAGTAACAGGCATCTCCTATTAGCCCTTACAGCCCATTCAGCAGCATCAATTTTAAAAGTAGAGCATTTTAAAGTTTAATGTTAAACATATGCATACACTTAATACACCCCAAATGCTATTTTCATTGTAGCATGGCTGGCTGTTCCATAGAAAAACCTGTGGGTTTTATTACTGCGTTTCATAATGCAAATTTCATTTAGGAAGCAAATAGAAATTTGCTTCAAAGATTCATTAATAGTTATTATTCAAAATCAAAGCAATGGTAAATTGCTATTAAGTGTATTAGCTATTAAGGAAAAGGTCCTTTTAGTAAGTTACCATTTCCCGCCCTGAAGCCTCTAAGGCAAGCCACATTTACACATACAAGAACAGATCACACCAAGACCAAACTTAAATCTTTGCAAGGGACTCCCATTGACTCTAGTTTGACCACTTTGTGTCACTTTCATTAGGCCAAGTCACACAAGTAGGGTAATGTTTTTGTCGGGACAAGTAAGGAAACGATGGGTGATAAGAATTATGTTGATCCTGTGGATCCCCGAAGTTTAAATCAAGCAATCCAAAGTAAATCCATGGATTTATGCAAAGTTTAATGTTTGCATGGTATAATGGGTAAAAACACTTGCTGGTATCCACAGAAAGAACAACACCCTGGACTTCCTTGGGAATCCAGTTTTCAGGAATGTCTCAAGATTTACAAGTTAGTAAAGAGTTGATTTTAACCTTGCATGAAGTCTACAATCTACACTATGAGTACATAATAAAGCCAGCACACAAATTATATTAAAATCTAGATGTGATTAGAAAAGGCCGCATCCTAAAGCGTGTGGGTGGAATAGCCATCATTTTCCATGTATTCCTCAATTATACACTTGATAAAGCCCAAGTAGGAAGTTCAGAGGCAGCTCTCTTCAGCCTAAAGAGAGCAAACAAGATTGGGATGAGTGGTATCCTAATCTATCATCCACCCTAGCCACTCAACGACTTCACTACTGATCTTATGGACCTGAGCACCCAATTAGCCCTTAAATACACCAGTTTTATTGTTTTTGGTGATCTCAATCTACATATAGAGGATCACCTTAAAACTGAGGCACAATCTTTATGCAAAGAACTTTCCAGCATTCAATTGGAACATAAATCCATGGCACCAACGCACTGTGCAAGTCATCTGCTAGATCCCATTTTCTTGAATCATTTGGGCCGGGTGGTGAAAAAACTAACCCCTGTCCCATGGTCCGATCATCATCTCATAGACTTTCGTATACCTCTACCTAAACCACGGCCTACATTGTACAACACCCCATCAATCAAAAATCCTGCCACTCCCTTAAGGGGTCCCACAGGGATCTATTCTAAGTCCAAACCTCTTTAATCAGTATATAGGACCACTGGCTCGCATTACGGACAACTATAAGATCTCTATGGTGTCGTACGCCGACGACACGCAGCTTGTGGTGACCCTGGCACAAGACTCTGGTGAGTCAGCATCACTGTTTTCTTCTTGTCTCAGTCATCTGGCATCATGGATGTCAAACATCTGCCTCAAATTGAAACATAGAAAGACAGAGGTCATGATTATCGGGAAATATCTTTCTATCTGGGGCACAGCTGGCCCAAAACCGAGGTAAAAACCTGGGAGTATGGCTCGATCCAAGACTCTCTTTCGAGTCTTAAACCAGAAAGGTGGTAGTTAAATGTTTTAGCACCCTTAAGATGCTTAAAAAAAACGTAGACATCCTTCCTATATCAGCAAGAAAAACCCTAGTCCACACTCTGGTGACCTTGAAACTTGATAATGGGAATGTCCTCTATATGGGTGAACCAAAAGACTGCGTGAAACGCCTCCAGCGTACTCAAAATGCAGCGGCACGCCTTGTTTTTTATATACCGAGACGATCCTCAATGACAAAAGCTCTTGATTCTCTCCATTGGTTGCATATCAGAAAGAGAATTCTCTTTAAAGCCATGTGTTTGTGTCACAAGAGCCTACAGAGTAAAGGCCCCAGCTATCTGCATGATTTAATCACCTCGTATAACCCTAGCCGGCAGCTAAGATCGACAGGAGCACAGCTACTTAAGATCCCTAGGATAAGGAAAGCTAGGATGGGAACTCGCTCTTTTGGCTGTCTAGCTGCCAAGAACTGGAACATACTCCCTTTGAGGTTATGTGAGGAGAAATCTGAACCAGTCTTTTGAAGAGGACTGAAAACCTGGCTTTACAAACTTTAGTACAGTTTATCCCTCTCACTCTTGCTGATGTGCTTCTAGTGTGGGGACACAACTTTTTAGATAGTCAGGCACTCTACAAATGACTTATTATTATGAATAGTTTTATTATTATTATTAACATTATTATTATTGTTATTATTATTATACTTATTATTATAAATATATTTGTTATTATTATTATTGTTCTTATTATTACCTACTGGCGGTTGCCAGTAGGTAATTATAGTTAGGACCTAGTTTCCATAGGAAATCCACAAATTCAATTAGGAATATCTTTAGCACAGGTGGACGAATCTTCGCGAAATACTCCAAGAAAATAAACTGCTTGGCTCTGCTCCTTCCCTGAAAGTTTGGGGGTGATTCTTCAAGTGGGGGCCAAGACAAAAGTTGGTTCCCAAAACGGGTTTTCCCCATGCAAATTTCCATAGGGACCTTTAGCCAGGGCTACAGCTCGAACGGCTGAACAGAATTACACCAATTTGGCAGAGAGGTAGAGTTTGTTTCGCAGATTGTACTTTTTGTTAAATGGTGTATATCCGTTCAGTAGTTTCTGAGAAAATTAAAAGTAAAATCATAGCGATATCTAGAGACGAAGTACAGCACGCGTACTGAAATCCGTACAATTACGAGCACGAGTTGCATGCTGATTGGCTGTCAACTATCTTTCAACACTCCAAACCAGGAAGTGTTGGCAGGCATCTTGTTCGTTGCTAGAACTGAGTCACAAGAAAACAGTAAAACATTTTGAGAAATAAGGAAAGGAGGCAGGGTAGGAACATCCTGACCCTCTAGGTTTGCTGAGGGGGTCGTAAATGGATCTTTAGGCTCAATTTTTTGTTTTTTTTTTAAATGAGAAATTGCGGGGTACGCGTATTGTACTCGTACGCGGTGGAAAAGGGAAAAAGAACTAGAAGTCAGTTTTATTCATTAGTAAGCATGGGCGATATTTGCGAATTTGCGATCCACGAATTTGTGCGAAAGCGAACTTGCAAATCGAAAATTCAGGAATACGTGCAAATTTGCAAATTTGCTGTTTTTGCCAGTTCGCGAGGGTTTTGTACAAGTTCGGGAAAGCAAACTTACTTGTGTGGTCGCAACCGTCGCGACCATGTTGTTTCTACGTGTCCAGCCTGTTTGCGACCCTGTGGTTCATCACGGCCACCCTCCGGTTCATCACTGCCACCCTCTGGTTCACCAATGCCACCCTATGGTTTGCCACTGCCACCCTCTGGATCATCACTGCCACCCTCTAGTTCATCACTGCCACCCTGTGGTTCATCACTGCAGCCCTCTGGTTCATCACTGCCATCCTCTGGTTCATCCTTGCCACCCTCTGGTTCATCACTACCACCCTCTGGTTTGCCACTGCCACCCTCTGGATCATCACTGTCCCCCTCTGGTTTATCACAGCACCCTCTGGTTCATCACTGCCACCCTGTGGGTGATCACTGCCATCCTCTGGTTCATCCCTGCCACCCTCAGGTTCATCACTGCCACACGCTGGTTTGCCACTGCCACCCTCTAGATCATCATTTCCACCCTCTGCGTCACCAGTGCCAATCTCTGGTTCATCACTGCCACCCTCTGGTTGATCACTGCCACCCTCTGGTTCATTGCTGCCACCCTCTGGTTGATCACTGCCATCCTCTGGTTCATCACTGCCACCCTCTGGTTCATCACAGCCACTCTCTGGTTGATCACTGCCATCCTCTGGTTCATACCTGCCACCCTCTGGATTATCACTATCCCCCTCTGGTTTATCACAGCACCCTCTGGTTCATCACTGTCACCCTCTGGTTGATCACTGCCATCCTCTGGTTCATCCCTGCCACCCTCTGGTTTGCCACTACCACCCTCTTGATCATCACTGCCACCCTCTGCTTCATCACTGCCACCCTCTGGTTCATCACTGCCACCCTCTGGTTCAAGGCTGCCACCCTCTGGTTGATCACTGCCATCCTCTGGTTCATCTCTGCCACCCTCTGGTTCATCACTGCCACCCTCTGATTGATCACTGCCATCCTCTAGTTCATCACAGAGTAGGAAGATGGATACCTAAATATGGTTACCCCAGATTTTTTTGCCTAGTGTTTAGCTGGTTTTCATCTTAGTTGGCCTGGGATCCTGCTAATCAGGGCCCCAGGCCATCTGCTCTCTCTGTAAAATTCATATCCATGTACTTTGGGTACATTACCAGTTGGGATTGGATCACCTTATCAGCCCCTGTACAGAGTACTATAGGTAGCCAGGGCATAGGTGCATCCAAGGCCTACCAGGGGCTATAGCATATCTTTTGCCACCCCTGGCTGGCTATCCAAACAGACACAACTGGTTGATCACTTAGCTGGGGCAAGATGATGTAATCACCCCTTGCTTAGATATAGTATATCTATATCTAAAGCTATATCTAGACACATATGCACCTATAAGTCACTCCTATGGCAGGCCTTAACAATCCTAGAGGCAGAGTGCTTGGTTTTATGTGAGATGGTGCTCTAGCATGAGCTAAGCCTGTCTGCAGCTTTCGGAACCATGTCCTTTAGCTGTTCCGGGATATTTCCATACCATATATTCTTAAGTGAATTATAAGCCTCGCTGTTACTTGCTAACGTTGGTGTGGCTTTATCAAAACATGTTGTGTAAGGTGTCATACGCTTTGGAATACTACCCCCTCGCCAGTTCTGGCGACGGGGGTGGCATTCCACCCTTCTAGAGGGAGAAGACATGTTAGTTTGCTTAAACGCGGTTAAATCTAACCAGAGCCTCAGCATCACAAAAAGGATGCTGCTGTCACAGACACAAGTCTGGCCTCCTGCTGCTGACCGAAACTCCGGCAGGGGAGGCCTGGACAATACGTTTACTGTCGCAGGGAGGTGTTACACCTCCCCAGACAGGAGGTAGTGGATTGGGGAAGGGAGGGCTGAATGAAACTTGACACTGCCTGGGGCACACAGGTTGTCCCATGCAAAGTCCAGTTCAAACCGGTGCTGGGGCTCTCCAGCCCCACCTCTGCCACAAAACTGGACAAAAGGAAAGGGGTGTAAGCACCCCCTTCCTGGGTCCCACCCATAGGAGGGACCTAGCAGGAGATCCAGCCCCTAGATTTGGAATAAAGGTAGGAGCTGTGCCAATGCAAACCAGATCATCCTGACTGAAATTTTGAAACAAAACTCTGGACCCTTCGACATCCCACTCGACGTGAAATACTGAAGAATCTCCTTTGTGGTCAAACAGTGGCCACCCTGTGCAAGCAGGCACCATCAGTGCATCAAGACTTTCTGTGCCGTTGCTCCCGCCGGAGCTCGAATGACAGAGATCAACAAGACCCAGACTCCCAAACATCCAACAGCCCGATCCACAGGCAAAGTTGAGACCAGTGGAGGCGACGAGAGACGTGGGACCAGCCATCTTGAAAAGTCAATGAAGTGCTTCCTGTGCAGCTCCCGAGGCACTCTTGATGCTGTGCTTTGAGGTTTGAGAAGCCCCAACCCCGAGCAGCCTGTGCTCCAAAGATCACCCCTCCACACTCACCAAGTACTGCGTGGGGCCCTTTTGCACTTTTCCGGCTTGCTGCGTTAGCGGTCGCTTGCCCATTGGCTAGTGGCCTCTGTTACAACAAAATATTCAAAACTACACTGCTGGAGTGGTTGCTCCAGACTGGCCCTAGCTCCCTTGTAAAGAAGCCATCAATCTGACCTTCCCGGTCCGATCCAGAAGACATCGTCGAGTCCCGTTTGGGTTGCATTTGCCAAGGTTTGGTGACTCCAATTCAAGAACCGACACAGCCAACAGCAAGAGCCTTTGAGGGACAGCTTGTGTCCACCAGATGGTCATCTTCGATCCTTCCTGGTCCATGTGGCAGCGGAGACAAACTACTCAACAGCACCTGATTGCAACCTGACACTGCCTGGTTTTGTCCTGTTTACATCCTGGTCACTGGCTAGTGACCTAGACTCTGTCCCCTCTGCTTTCAGGTACTCTACATCTTCGATCCACCCTTAGATCCAACCGGACTCTTCTCTCCTGGTCGCCTGCAGCATCTTTACCTCCAGGCTCCATAGAACTCCACGAAGAAACCCAACGCACTTTGGCACCTATGCACCCGCTTCCTGTGGGTGAGGTAACAAGATTACACCAGTGCTCCTATAGTGCTTTATACCTCTAGTGTCCTAGTTTTTAGTGGCTAAGTTCTAGTCCAGTCGGAAGACTCCTAAACCTGTAACTTTCTGATTTTTACGCACCATTGACTTGCATGGTAAACGTGGTTGCCTATAGATGCTGCACCCGCATCCAGTCGGCCTCCTATGTCCTAACCTTCATTAGTCCAGTGTAGGCCTAGCGATTACCTAGGCCCTAGGCCTGTTCATTGTTCGTGACATGGTATTTATACCACTTTCTTAATATATGGTTTGAGTGGCCACCCGGCGTATGCATAATTGTGCATCTTATGGTATGTTATACTGTGTTCTTTGTTTAACGCTTGTGCTCCTGTGCTCATAAAGAGTCAAGGGGATTATTCTAGAAATAAATACATATATATGTGTGGTGTCCTCTCATTTGGTATTTAAAGAATTGCATATGGTAAAACAGCTGGCTTCACATGCCCTCTTGAGTTTAGCCTAAGACTGCTTTTGTCCATGCTACCACTAGGATAGCTGGTCTATAAGGTTAATTTACAACCAATCACCATAAGGGTTGTTTGGACTGGTGCAAGGTGCTCACTAGAATAGTGATCATCATATACCAGGCCAATTTCTCATGCACAGCACCCTCTGGTTCGCCACTGCCACCCTCTGGATCATCACTGCCACCCTCTGTTTCATCACTGCCACCCTCTGGTTTGCCACTGCCACCCTCTGGATCATCACTGCCACCCTCTGGTTCACCACTGCCACCCTCTGGTTCATCACTGCTATTCTCTGGTTCATCACCTTGTAGTTCACCACTGCCACCCTCTGGTTCATCACTGCCACCCTCTGGTTCATTACTGCCACCCTCTGGTTCGCTACTGCCACCCTCTAGATCATCACTGCCACCCTCTGTTTCATCATTGCCACCCTCTGGTTTGCCACTGCCACCCTCTGGTTCATCACTGCCACCCTCTGGTTGATCACTGCCATCCTCTGGTTCATCCCTGCCACCCTCAGGTTCATCACTGCCACCCTCTGGTTGATCACTGCCATCCTCTGGTTCATCCCTGCCAACCTCTGGTTCATCACTGCCACCATATGGTTTGCCAGTGCCACCCTCTGGATCATCACTGTCCCCCTCTGGTTCATCACAGCACCCTCTGGTTCATCACAGCACCCTCTGGTTCACCAATACCACCCTCTTGTTCACCACTGTAGATTATTGGGGGAAAGCAAAGCACACCTTCCCAGTCTCAACTGAGATGAATTCATTTGGAGCTGGTTAATGTGTCACTGAATGTGAGCTTCAAGTCTGGCACCTGCTTCCTTAGCTGTAAGTGCTTAATGTTGCAGTGTAATGTTTTTTTACGGGAGCATTGTGCCATACTTGTAACTATTCTCTAACCCTGCTTTGAGGGTCAGAGCAGGGTCAGAGAATAGTTGCAAGTAGGCAACTGAACTTTGGAGGGGCCCCTCAGGAAGCACTAAAGGGAATGGTTACAAATTAGCGTGAACTTTTGCACCTGCTAAGTGCTTTCAGTTTTGCAAAATTTGTTTTTCTGCAATTTCGAGGGATTCGCGGGCCGCAAATTCGTGCTAAATCGAACTCGCAATCCACAAATTCGCTCAAAATAGCAGATTTATTTTGTTGCATGTTCGCTGGGTTGTTTGCGTCTTCGCAAGCCGCTTGCAGCGCACTGACCGCGGTCGTACATGGGCGCGGCCATCTTGTGCGTGTTGATTATTTCCGGTTCCGGCCACTATTGGCAATCTCGCGTTGTGTGCGGCGCTCTATTATGAGTTCGCCTGTGTTTTTGCGTGCTCAAAGGAAAAAATATTGAACAAACTTACCCACGCGGTCCTCTATGGGTGCGGCCATCTTGTTTTTACATTCATTGCTATGGTTTTTGGGCATGCTACCTTTCTATCCATCTTACATCTTTGTAATCCTATGTTTTTCTGAACTTTTTTTAGTTTTTATTTGCTTATTATCTATCTCTACAATTTCCTACATCTATATTTTGTGTTTTTTTAAACTTTTTTTTACTTTATTACCTACTTTATTTCTTTTGCTCCCTCCCTTATTTTTTTCACACCTATTCGTCTTTCACATAGACATTGTGGCAATAGCTTTGGAACTGCTGCCCGCGGAAGCCCTGATGAAGTCGTGGGCTACGAGCCCTGATGAAACACGTGTTGGCTAAGCGTGGTGCATAAAATCTGAATTGAAGAAAAACTTCCATCAAGACTACTTCCACATTGTTTGTCTATTGGTTGTCTTGTTTGATTACCTACAGCATTTACTCTGTAAAAAGCGACGTGTGCACATTGCACAGATACCTGTTGTATCAATTATGTTTGGAACTTGGTCCTAATTGGAGGTTTAGGTTCTTCCTCCTATCTGGGGCACTCCTCAAAATAGTGGTTAGAAATTATAAATAACGTAACACACGGGAGGCGCCAGTTGTGGATCGACAATCAAAAAAAACCTGGTCCGTTATCTTCAAAATGTTATACTGTGTTTGCTACTTGCTGGTGTTACTGATGCTGGTGTTACTGAGTGTGAACTTTCTGTTGAATTATTGTGACTTTATGTTAAAGACTATTGGCTACAGTATTTTTCTTTCTTTCTTCATAGATGCAACTTCAAAAAAGCTCACCCGTAAGGAGATGGCTGTCCGGGCCAGGGCCCATAAGCTGGAGGCTATTTGTGCCGAGTATCGCCGGTAGTGGGCTCGGGAGCATGAGGACACTACAACAACCAGTACATCTTCCTCCTCTGCCCCCGGGTCCATCAGCCACAAGCCTCCAGCCAAACGGAGCTATTGCCCGACAGCCTCCCGCCGCACAGCAGCAAAAACAACAGCTGCCCCCCCCAGAGCCTGGATGGAACGTGTGCGCCACCTCCGAATGCGAGTGCCTGGAGCGGTTGGGCGAAAAACATCAGCGCCAGCTCTGGGACCTCCGCAAAGAGCTGCAGGACGTGCAGCACCAGCTGTCCACAACACGCCACCAGAGGAAGTGACTGTCCCTTGCCCCTTTTTTACAGACTGTTGGGGGGTGGGAATTGGGTTTTTGGGAAAGGGGACTTTTTGATTTTTGGACATTGATTTGGTTAGGGAGGGGGGTGAGTTGCAGTGATTTATTTTATTTTTGTGACAACAACATCCATAATTTATATTTCTTAATATTATATTTTTCATACCAAAACACATGTGGGGGTTGGCGGTGGTTACTGGACGTTTGGTTTTTCAAACTTACCAGCATGAATGAAACATCTTGTCCTGAAATGTACCAAAATGCAAGTAACCGAGTTAGTCAATTCAGTAGCCCTACTACTTTACTTTACTAGTAGTACTGTCAGTCTCTGCTCTCCTCCCAACTTATTCCTAGCCCATTTTTCTACAACCTTTCCAATATGCTTATCTTACCTGTGATTTGTGAATCACGGTTGGTGAATAAGGTTGGTTGTTGACTTGAATCCTCGATGGATGCAATATTATTGTTGTGGTGGTAGCAGTAGTGGTACACACTGGCAGTATCACCATATGAAGTTAAGAAAATAAGGCAAAGAACACGTCATCAACTTAACATCAGAATTAAGCATTTGATTGTTCACGTCGTGTAGGAGGAGGATGTTCTAATCAATCCACGATGGCGCACATGAAATTCTGATTCTAATGATTTTGGCTGCTTTGACCTTATCCTCCCTAGCAAGTGTGTGGAATTTATTGTTGTTGTCAGTCACACCACAATGAAATACGGCACAGCCCGGGGGGAAGATAGTTAGGGTTTGTAAATTGGATGGGAATGGGGTTTTTTGGGAAAGTTTGGTAGAGAAGAAAAAAAACTAAGCATGGACAGTCAAACAACAAATAAAGAGAAACAAATTTTTGGATTTGCACTACGAAGAAACAAGTTGAGAGTACAGGGCTGCAGTCGTTACGCGATCTCACTTGTCTCTCTGCCCTCAGAGAGAAAAAACAATTAGAACATAAAATTACTGTTAAGCATAGCAAAAACATAGCAAATTTAGAAGCAGAGAGAAAAGAAATGCAGATTCACTCTCATAGAAGTTCACAGCAATAACATTACTTAACAGATCATTAGAAATGAATGGATACTGTCACTGCATGTTGTTGTAATTGTACTGTTGAGTTTGGGAAATTGCATGCATCAAGCCATTCCTCTTATTTGTGGTACTCCTCTGTTCCATCGGACGCTCCGTCGCTCAATGTTGGTGACCAGAAGACACCCTGTCCACTGCCTGCCTGGCGGATGCTGAATTGCGTGTCGCTAATGTGAAGCCTGACTTCATCCTTTTTTTCATTGCACAGGGTGAAAGCCGCCCTGTAAATGTTGATGCAAAAACAGGAAGTGATACTAAAACACCACTGAGAAAAAGATATAAGGTACGTACGCTGTGTAGTGCAAAAAGTCACACTTTGAGTTTCAGAATCGACAGTACAATAGTTTCGAAAGGGCGTACTCTGAGTCTCCTTCTGAAGGATAAATGAGTATGGGCGAATTTTGTGGATCTTTCCCCTCAAGCTAGGTGTAGTGTAAACTACGATTTTAGAACAAAATTAGACCTTCCCAGCAGTTCTCCCAGACCCTTAAACACTGGCGCTAAAATGTAGATTACCCCCAATCAAACCACAAAAAACGTGCAATACTGCTACCTGTCTGAGGCCCAGTGGAAAATGGTGACAAAACGTACTTTGAAAGTAAAGTAGGCCCAAATCCCACCTTTCCCACCATGGATTTTCTTCAAACCACTTGCAACCAAAATTAGACATTTCTCGACAAGTGCTTAAAGAGTAGACCCCAGAACCCAGTTGCCAAAATCTCGAACTCCCCCAAACACATGCAATACTGCTAACCCTAACGAGCCCTAAGTTAAAAATAGTGTCAACGGCTTTTTTCTACTAGGCCCTAACTCCATTTTGCCACCATGGATTTTCTTCAAACCTCTTGCAATCAAAAGTATCCATACTCAGCGTTGCTCCAAGACTCCAAAACCCACCCAGAAACACCAAACCCCCCCTCCCAAACTGCCCCCTGAAAACACTAAAGTGTTCTCCAAACCACTTTTATCCGGTATTAGACCTTCACAGCAATGCCCCCAGACCCGTCAACACAGGCGGAAACAAGTTTAACACCCCCAAAGAGGCAAAAAGCAAAAATGGGCCTTCTGCCTTCAATTCAGTCCAAATACGCTGTGCAGCTAGGCCCTAACTCTCCTTTTCCACCAAGGATTTCCTGAAAAACAAATGCAATCAACATTAGACTGTGCCAGCAGTGCTCTTCCAGACCCCTAAACCCACCCACAAAAACCTAGAAGCCCTCCAAACAGCACCCCAAAGACAGGCATGTGAGCAAACACACAAAAAAAATTTCACCTCCGATTTTCTCCAAACCACTTTTATCCGGTATAAGACCTTCAAAGCAATGGTCCCAGACCCATCAACCCAGGAGAAAACAAGTTTAAGCACCCCCAAACAGCCAAAAAGCAAAAATGGAAAAATGGGCACTTAGAAGTATTTAGCCCTAGTTCCAAAATCACTCCGTTCGCACTCTGCAGCTAGGCCCTAACTCCCCTTTGCCACTATGGATTTCCATCAAACCTCTTGCAATCAAAAGTATCCATACCCAGCGTTGCTCCAAGACCCCAAAACCCACCCAGAAACACCGGGAGCCCTCCCAAACAGCACACCGAAACCACTAAAGTGAGCGAAATTCCTGAAAATGGAAAAACTTTTTCACCTCCGATTTTCTCCAAACCACTTTTATCCGGTATTAGACCTTCACAGCAATGCGGCCAGACCCGTCAACACAGGCGGAAACAAGTTTAACACCCCCAAAGAGGCAAAAAGCTAAAATGGGCCTAGTACCTTCAATTCAGTCCAAATACACTATGCAGCTATGCCCTAACTCCCCTTTTTACCATGGATTTCCTGAAAAACAAATGCAATCAACATTAGACTGTGCCAGCAGTGCTCCCCGACCCCAAAACCCACCCACAAAAACCTAGAAGCCCCCCAAACAGCACCCCAAAGACAGTCAAGTGAGCAAAAACCAAAAACATTTTCACCTCCGATTTTCTCCAACCACTTTTATCCGGTATTAGACCTTCAAAGCAATGGTCCCAAACCTGTCAACCCAGGAGAAAACAATTTTAAGCCCCCCAAACAGCCAAAAAGCAAAAATGGAAAAATGGGCACTTAGAAGTATTTAACTCTAGTTTCAAAATCACTCTGAGCGCGCCATGCAGCTAGGCCCTAACTCCCCTTTTTCCAACATTGATTACCATCAAACCTCTTGCAATCAAAAGTATCCATACCCAGCATTGCTCCAAGACCCCAAAACCCACCCAGAAACACCGGGAACCCCCCAAACAGCCCCTCAAAAACGCTAAAGTGAGTGAAATTCCTGAAAATGGAAAAACTTTTTCACCTCTGATTTTTTCCAAACCACTTTTATCCAGTATTAGCCCTTTACAGCATTGCCCCCAGACTTGTCAACACAGGCGGAAACAAGTTTAACACCCCCAAAGAGGCAAAAAGCAAAAATGAGCCTACTACCTTCAATTCAGTCCAAATACGCTGTGCAGCTAGGCCCTAACTCCCCTTTTCCACCATGGATTTCCTGAAAAACAAATGCAATCAACATTAAACTGTGCCAGCAGTGCTCCCAGACCCCAAAACCGACCCACAAAAACCTAGAAGCCCCCCAAACAGCACCCCAAAGACAGGCAAGTGAGCAAAAATGCAAACACTTTTTCACCTCCGATTTTTTCCAAACCACTTTTATCCTGTATTAGACCTTCACAGCAATGGACCCAGACCAGTCAACCCAGGAGAAAACAAGTTTAACCACCCCAAACAGCAAAAAAGCACAAATGGAAAAATGGGCACTTAGAAATATTTTGCCCTAGTTCCAAAATCACTCCGTGCGCGCTCTGCAGCTAGGCCAATACTCTCCTTTGCCACCATGGATTTCCATCAAACCTCTTGCAATCAAAAGTATCCATACCCAGAGTTGCTCCAATACCCCAAATCCCACTCAGGAACACCGGGAACCCCCTGAACAGCCCCCCAAAAACGCTAAAGTGAGCTAAATTTCTGAAAATGGAAAAACTTTTTCACCTCCGATTTTCTCTAAACCACTTTTATCCAGTATTAGACCTTCACAGCAATGCCCCCAGACCCGTCAACTCAGGCGGAAACATGGTTAACACCCCCAAACAGGCAAAAAGCAAAAATGGGCCTACTACCTTCAATTCAGTCCAAATACGCTGTGCAGCTAGGCCCTAACTCCCCATTTCCACCATGGATTTCCTGAAAAACAAATGCAATCAACATTAGACTGTGCCAGCAGTGCTCCCAGACTCCAAAACCCACCCACAAAAACCTAGAAGCCCCAAAACAACAATGCAAAGACAGGCAAGTGAGCAAAAACGCAAACACTTTTTTACCTCCGATTTTCTCCAACCACTTTTATCCGGTATTAGACCTTCACAGCAATGGCCCCAGACCCGTCAACCCAGGACAAAACAAGTTTAACCCCCCAACAGCCAAAAAGCAAAAATGGAAAAATGGGCACTTAGAAATATTTAGCCCTAGTTCCAAAATCACTCGGTGCGCGCTCTGCAGCTAGGCCCTAACTCCCCTTTGCCACAATGGATTTCCGTCAAACCTCTTGCAATCAAAAGTATCCATACCCAGCGTTCCTCCAAGACCCCAAAACCCACCCAGAAACACAAGGAACTCCCCCAAACTGCCCCCCAAAAACGCTAAAGTGAGCTAAATTCTTGAAAATAAAAAAAACTTTTTTACCGCCGATTTTCTCCAACCCACTTTTATCCGGTATTAGACCTTCACAGAAATGCCCCCAAACCCGTCAACAAGGGCGGAAACAAGTTTAACACCCCCAAAGAGCCAAAAAGCAAAAATGGGCCTACTACCTTCAATTACTACCTGATAAAGAATTGTACTTGATTTATCCCTTGTGTCCGATCCCCCCTGCATTTAGAACGACATTTTAGGACGAAAAAAACGGATTTTTTAAATTGTTTTTAAATTTGTTTTTCTGAACGCTCCTACCCTCGTTAGGCAGAGAAATCATTTCCCTCGGTCCCCGATCCCTGGGTGCTGGGTTTAGACCAGTCCCGGGCTCGATCCCGTTTTGGCGGCCATCTTAGGTGGGGGCACATTCGCCGAGCGGTCTAGTCGCCCTATAAAAGGAGGGCTTAGCGACCAGACAGGAGATTAAGAATTACTGAGAGGCTGCTAGTCGAGCGCTCAGTTGCCGCTTTTACCTGATAAAGAATTGTACTTGATTTATCCCTTGTGTCCGATCCCCCCTGCATTTAGAACGACATTTTAGGATGGGTTTAGACCGGTCCCGGGCTCGATCCCGTTTTGGCGGCCATCTTAGGTGGGGGCACATTCGCCGAGCGGTCTAGTCGCCCTATATAAATAATCCCTTATGGCTCCGCGCAGCGGACGCGAGCAGCGGACGCGCCGGACTGGCGCCGGAGTTTCGCCAGAGTTAAGCCCGTCTGTGCCCGTCCGGGCCCAACCGGGTCCGGGGCCAGTGGCTATGCCCGATACGAGTCCCCAACAGCCTATCACGATCAGGTACACGAAGGACGAGCTCCTATCCTACAGAATACCGAAATACGACAGATGCTGCTATATTGCCAAAGAAGGAAAGCGCTTTAGGGGTTGTAGAGTTTGCCAACCAGATGTAGAAGAAGCCACCCCCACTACTTTGTGTCGGCTTGCCCTGCTTAATTGCAGATCTCTCCCCTGCCACGCAACAGAGATTAACTCCCTACTACTGGACCACAAGGTTGATGCCCTGCTTCTCACTGAGACTTGGCCATCTGACACCTCGGGTCCGGATGTGGTGACAGCGCTGGCGCCGGGATATCTGATCTACCATCTTGACAGAGGCACAGGGAGAGGGGGGTCTGGCTATTATATACAGGGAGTCACTGGGTTGTAAGGCACGTGAGGCAGTGGTCAAAGACTGTGAGAGCTGCCAATTCTCGCTGCAATTCTCCCCTACCTACACGCTGACAGGCCTCCTAGTCTACAGGCCCCCAGGAAACATGGGTGACTTTACATCGTCACTAATGGAAACCACCACTCTGTTGGCTGCGGCCGCATCCAACTTCATCTTGCTGGGCGATCTCAATTGCCATTTTGATGATGAAACTGATTCTATGGCAACTAATGTGATGAGCGAGATGAGCGCCCTCCAGATGAAATTAATAAATACTGGGGCCACACATGTCAAAGGGCATCTTCTAGACCCCATTTTTTCGAACATGACGGGTATATCCGCTATGCCTCCCCTAGCTCTTCCCTGGTCTGACCACTCACTGATCATGGCTAACTTGCAGATCAAGTGTGATGACACGCTCCCACTCAGTAAATTTAGAATAGACAGGGCATGGTCAAGGCTTCCGGTAGAGACTTGGAATGCCCGTCTGGAGGACACTCAGCCTGAGAAGGGCTGTGATCCGGTAACTGCAGATGCCACAGTGAGGAACTGGTTGACCAATGCAGTGGACCATGTGCTTCCACTCAAGAAGATGCTTATTAGGGACAAGAGAATGGGCTCTGCCCCTTGGTATACCCCAGAGCTCATAACTCTGAGACAGAACTGCAAACGTGCGGAGAGAATATGGAGGAGGATTCCTGAGACAGATAGCAGGGATAAATATCGCATGGCACTAAGAATATACAAACGTGCTATACGTACTGCTAAGGCCTCCTTCTATGGAGAGAGAGTAAATCACGCGGCGTCCTCATCCAGGGAAGCCTTCCTAGTGATGAAGGAGCTTCTTAAACCGCCTAAGCCTACTCCTGTCTACGAGAGACCACAGGAAAAATGTCTGGAATTAGCCACCTACTTCAAAAACAAAATTGATATTATTATTTGTTCTCTCCCCTCGGTGTTGGGAACATCGCCCCCTTCTGAGGACTTCAGCCTGTCGGAAAATCGACTGACGTCATTTGGTCCTGTTGCTACAGGCGAAGTACCGAAGGTCCTTGGGAGCCTGAAAAGTGGCTCACCTCGGGACCCAGTCCCGATGCGGTATTTAAAGCAGGCCGCCCCGGCGATAGGAGAGCCCTTGACCGATTTGATCAATCTCTCGTTCACTCAGGGGAAGGTGACGCCTGACTGGAAAAGTGCGGTCGTTAAAGCGCTTCTGAAGAAGCCGGGCATGGACCTGCAGATCCTGGCCAATTTCAGGCCCATCTCCTTATTACCAGGAGTCAGTAAGATTGCCGAGAGGTTGGTGAACCATCGGCTATCAAACTTTCTTGAGGAGAATGGCCGGTTGAGGGACTCCCAGATGGGATTTCGACCGGGCCATGGAACAGACACGGCTCTGCTAGCAGTGGTAGAGGAGGCCAGAAGCACTTTGGACACAGGGGGATCAGTGGCAGTGATCCTCCTGGACCTCAGTGCGGCCTTCGATACCGTCAACCATGGGGTGCTTATATAACATCTAGCTGAGTCGGGTGTCTCAGGATTGGCCCTGGAATGGTTGGCCTCCTTTTTGGAGGGGCGTACCTTCGAGGTCTGGGAAGGAAACGCAAAATCTCCTCCCCTCCCACTTCAATGCAGGGTGCCACAGGGCTCATCCCTGAGCCCCACGTTATTTAACGTGTATATGGCACCCCTGGAGGGTGTGGGGTCTCCGTTTGGCTTTAAAACCATAAGCTATGCGGATGACACCCAGCTAGTGGTGAGTCTCACACAGCTGGAGAAACAGCCCGAGATGCTCCATGCATGCTTGAGAGAGGTGTTCGATTGGATGTCCATGTCTTCGCTCAAATTGAACGGATCAAAAACTGAGCCGATGATCTTGGGCCAGTCAAGTTTTGCCCTCTCGCCAAGCAGCTGGTCCAACTGCATGGGCACCCCGCCCGACCCAAAAAAGGAGATTAAGAGCCTGGGGGTCTGGCTGGAGCCGGATTTGTCCTTTAGGACACACGCCAAGAAGACTGCGGGCGTGTGCTATGGAATGCTCCGGTCGGCCCGTAAGGTTCTCCCCCTGCTACCAGAACTCTCCCGGAAGTTGCTAGTACAAGGCTTAATCATCTCACGCCTGGACTATAGTAACGCGCTCTTTCTCAGAGCGCCAGAGTCTACGTTCAAGATCCTGCAACGAATGCAGAACGCTGCAGCAAGGCTGCTGCGGAACGTTCCGGCCAGGCAGTCAGCCAGGCCTGCTTTAAAAGCACTCCATTGGCTCCCTGTCAAAGAGAGAGTTACCTTTAAGGCCCTGTGCATCGCCCACAAGAGCATACAGGGGAAAGGACCAGCTATTCTGAAGGACATGATTCGCCCCTACAAGCCCACTAGAGCCTTGCGCTCTGACAACAAACATTTCCTTCAGATAAGGAGAATCAGGAGAGCCCGTTCAGGGGGCAGGAGTTTCTCTATCCATACAGCGTGCGCCTGGAACTCCCTCCCATTCTCGTTGCGCTCCGAACCAAACCTCCTCAGATTCCGGAAACATCTGAAAACGCATCTTTTTCCAGAATAACTGTAGCTCCTCCGCTCTCTATTAATATCCTGCTCTGGGTTTCTATAAGCGCTGGGATGCCCAAGGGTAACCGTGCGCGGTACAAAATTCTATAATAATAATAATAATAATAATTCAGTCCAAATACGCTGTGCAGCTAGGCCCTAACTCCCCTTTTCCACCATGGATTTCCTGAAAAACAAATGCAATCAACATTAGACTGTGCCAGCAGTGCTTCCAGACCTCAAAACCGACCCACAAAAACCTGGAATCCCCCCCAAAAAAACCCCAAAGACAGGCAAGTGAGCAAAAACGCAAAAACTTTTTCAACTCCGATTTGGTCCAAAACACTTGATTGCGATATTAGACCTTCCGAGCTATGCCCCCAGAACCCTGCAGCCAACCTCAAAAAATCAGAAGCAGAAATGCAAAAACTCATACTTAGATAATTTTCAACCAACCAGTCAACATCGGTCCAAACGCGCGCTGCAACTAGGCCCTAACTCCTCTTTCCCACCATGGATTTTCTTCAAATCACTTCCAATAAAAACTATGCTATCCCAAGACATATGAATCATCATTTCATGCACAAAAAACAAACAGCAGTTGGTTTCATCAGAACCAGAAAGCCATTGCTGTCCAGTGCATTCCATCTTCTCAATTATTCATTACCTGTTCTACTTTTTGTCCGCATCTTCTTCGGAAAGTGAGGGCCCACAGGGCAGGCTCTCCTGTCAATATCAGAACAAGTAACTCTGTCAGCAATCAGCAAGCATGTAGTCAGTCAGTAATTTCAGTCCCACTTGAGGGGATTCGTCGTAATCCATCCATCTGCCTTGAGGGAAATGGATAGGGGGAGTCTGGAGGAGGAGTACAAAGGAGCATGATTGAGTTGTGAACTTGTGAACCTCAGGAATGCAGACTGCGGCACCTTCAAATCAATAAGGAATATAAGATGAAGACAGTGCTGCTGATGGACTTGTTGTGATTAGGTGATTAGAGTTTTGTTGTGGTAAAAGTTGCAAAACAAAGAAAGACACACAAAGTGAATAAGGACGAAAAAAAGGAAGTCATTTTCAGGGCTCGGTGTCAGGGAAGTAGAGCTCGTCCTCCAACTCCGTGAATTGAGACGGGAGTAGGTCAGGTAACAGAGAAGAACTTCGTCTCCTAAGTTGGTGTTCTCTTCTTCCTGCATGCATTCACGTACTTTGTAATCTGGTGGTATCAAGTGCTGATTCATCTGATCAGTGTTAACCTCTCCACATTTTTGGCGAGAGGCGGGTCCTTTTTGAAGTTACAATGGCACCAGCAGCACTGAAAACTCTTTCAGAAGACACACTTGTGAGTGGGCAAGACAAATAATTTATAGCCAGGTTGGTGATCAGTGGCCATAGAGCCATTTTCCTGTACCAATACAGCAATGGGTTCGTATTAGCAAAGACCTGTGTTGGTTCATCCAGATTGGCCAGCACCATTAACTCATGGTTCTGCACGGTTGCTCCACTTTGCGTACCATCTTTGGCCTTCTCAGCACTGGAAAGAACAAACCCTTGATGAGTTAGCCAATCCGCTTCCGACAATATCATGGGTGGGACTGGTGCAGGTGAGGATGTTGATACGGTTGCTGCTGATGTCGTTAACGGGTGTGAGGGAAAGTTACTCCCTTTGCCCACAGATTCAGAAGTGGAACTTGATGCTGGATCGCCTGCTGATTCAGTCGGACTTCTGACGGCTCCTTGAATTTACTGCCGATGTTTTTCGAACCGACTGGCTGACACAGCTATCCAATGTTTGTACTTTGAAACATCTGCCTCATCAAAAGGAATGAATGCGTTTCTGGCCACTGCCTTTTTGTACCGTGGATACAGAATAGTGGCTAAAATGTAATGTTGTTCTGTATGTATCTTTTGAAGCCTTTCATTGTCAACTAGGCGGCTTAATAAGTTCTCCGCCAACAGATATGCAGGTTGCTTTCCAACATCATCTCTGAATGTTGAAGACACTGCCTTCAGTTGGTGCTCTACCATGCGCAACAATGGGATAGCTTTGCTCAAAGAACAGTCCTCTCTGCTGACTTCACGCTTGAAGATCTCAAAAGGACGAAGCATGTCAGTCAGGCTTTTAACTAGCTGCCATTCCTCCAACTCTAGCCTCATGTAATTCATAGCAGAACCTGCTGTAAAGATATAGTCATTGATTACCATGAACTGCTCACACCGACGCTCAAGCATGTAAAAGTTTGAGTTCCAACGTGTTGCCACCTCCTGGATGAGTCCTTTGAATGGCACTTTACGTACAGGTTGAATGTTCCTCAGCTGCTTCCGGGCCTTAAAAGAATAGCTGAAATGTGTGCAGATTCTTCGGCAAATAGACAGTAACTTCTTGACTTGGGTTTCAGTTTTCAAGAAATCTTAAACAACCAGGTTTATACAGTGCGCCAAACACGGCACTCTGAAATAGTCACCGTCCTGCATGGCCCTAACTATATTACTGCCATTATCCATGGGAACATAACCAACTATGCGATTTCTTGGTTGCAGCCATTCAGAGACCTTACTGTTAAACTCATCTAAAATGTTTTTTGCAGTATGAGTTTTCTCCGTGGCAAACATGGCTAATGTGCATGTTTCTGAGAAGCTTGAAAAACTGTGTCCAGGTCAACAACTGCACTTGACTTGTCTCTAAGCCCTGCAAAAGACCCTGCAAAAGAGACCCAGTGTGCAGTGATGCACATGTAATCAATAGCTTAGCAACTGGTCCACATGTCTGTTTTCAGGTGGATAGTGTGAACAGCACTCTTCTGCAAAGCTGCCCCAATCACCTCCAGCACATCTTGATGTAGTGCTGGAACCGCAACTCTGGTAAAATAGGACCGGCTAGGAACCTTCCATTTAGGGCAGACTGTTGCCACTAATTCTAGAAACCCCACCCCTTCCACGAAAGAATAAGGGAGAAGGTCCAGTGCTAGCATTTTAGCCAGCTTTGTGTTATACAGATGTACCGTTGGGTGGTTGCATTCAAATGGCGCCTCCGACCAGAACATTCTGCTAATGGTGGGCTGGATCATTTTACGTGATTATGATGATGATGACCTCTTCAAACCAGTTAGGCCCATTAATGTAGTTTTTCGCATTGGTGTCTCTACAACACTCTTAGTGTGCCTCATAGATGTTGCAGGTGTAGAGGGCAATACCACTGCAGCGCTGCTGCCAACAGAACTGGGTGAACCAGAAAAAATGTCTGTCGCTTCTTCACTTCCCGCCTGCACAATCAGATTCTCATCATCATCAGATGCAATCTCAAGGGATACAATTGGATTTGTTTTTCTTTTGCATTCCTGGTTCTTCCTCATGTGTGCTACCCACTGGATAGGGTGGTGTTGTTTGAGATGACCTCTCTGGCCTCCGATACCTTAGTTGGTACCAAGCTTACCCGACTAACTAATACTTTACAAATCGAACAAACAACCATGTTTTCCGCCTTTGCGCTAACAGTAAAGAAGTCCCAAACTGGGGACGGGTGATGTCTGCTGGTGGTGGAAGTGATACTTTGACTTTCAATGCCAGATGAAGTGGAGGATGTGCGTGGCTGAATTTGTTTCTGTTGTTCACTTACAGCACCACTACTTAAGGTTGAGCTGGATGGAGGTCCATGCCGGCCCTTCTATCTAAAAAAGATGGAAGCTGTAGGTTGTGTTGGTGTAGTTAACAGTGGTGGTACCAGTGCCACGCCGCCCATATCCTGCTCAGGAGCCATTCGGGATAGGGTGAAAATATCTGTCTGCTGCATGCCTGATGGGGCTGGAGTGACATCTGTGATGACTGGGTCATCGTCAGACTGTTCATCAGCAGAAGACACCACTTCTTGTTCGTCGTCATCAGCCATAAGTTGAAGCTTTGCGGGAGCCTTCCTTTTAGGCTTAGCTAACTTTGTCGACTCATCATGGCGTGCCTCACTCTCAGACTGCATTTGTGGCTTCCAATCAGGATCAAGGTCATCAGAAGGAAGGGGGCTTGAAGAAGAACTTGTAGTAGTAGTAGCCCTCCTTCACCTTTTTCTTGCTGGGGATCTGGAAGATAATGAATCATCATCAGGAGGAGTGGCTTCCTCGGGTGATACCTCCTCTTGAATAGCAATTTCCTGATGTGCCCCTACTTCTGGAGGAACAAGCGTTGTAGGCAGTTGTGCCACTCCATGAACCTCTAGTCGCACCTCTTCATGCACCTGTCCATGCGCCTCTCCTTGCGGCTCTCCTTGCGGCTGTACTTGCGTCTCTCCTTGCGGCTGTACTTGCGCCTCCCCTTGCCCATGTACTTGCGCTTGTACTACTTGCCCCTGTGTTTGTGGCTGTGGTTTTTGAACACTCGTCAGCTGAGTTACACCCGGCATTGATTGGATGGTACTTTCTTGTGATGAGCCAAGATCATTGGTCGCTGGAGATTCAACAACCAAAGTGGCTGCCACAGCAGCACTCGTGGTGGTCTTGGACCTAACTTGGCGTGGTGGCACTGAGCCCAATGAAGCAGAGGTGCTAGTTCCAGCTTGGTCCCCGGCGGACACTGCTGCTGCTGCAGGCGTAGTTTTTTTTTTCTTCCAAAAAAGGTTTCGGTGGGCACACCAGTCTCCTTGGTAGGTGGTGCCACTTGCTTCTTCTGCTCCTTCTTACTGGCAGTGGCGGTGGCGACATTTTTTGCTGAGCCGCTACTGCCAACTTTCTTTGGGGCCATCTTCTTGAGATGTCAAAACAGAAGGCCGCAGTTGCACGAGTTGCAGAGTTGTCTTTTCTGTGGCCACAAGTGATGTCATGTGATGTTGTGCTGAACACACCGCTGCAGGACTTTTTCCTGGCACTGGTGGTTCTCTTGTGCACCTAAAAGCAATGGAAGCCAGAGGAACATCAGTTATACACCCCAAAAATCGAAAAACACTCAAAAATCACCACAATCCAATGCCATCCATGCCCTCAATGATGTTTACATTTAAGACACCCGACAGAAAGACATGGTCCATGCACCACTGAGTACCCCTGGGCATAATGGATGAAAGCAAGGCAAAGCGGGTGCAGGCCTGAGCACACTGCCTGCAATCAAAATGGCCCCTTGACCCCCACCACATGGCCAGGCCCTGCCTGTACCAGGCCTCAAGATGGCCCCCACCCACATGGCCATGCCCCAGCAACACCCCCAAAAATCGAAAAACACTAAAAAATCACCAAAATCCCATGCCATCCATGCCCTCAATGATGTTTAAATTCAAGACACCTCAGAGAAAGACTAGGCCCATGCACCACTGAGTAGCCCTGGGCATAATGATTGAAAGCAAGGCAAAGTGGGTGCAGGCCTGAGCACACTGCCTGGCTTAAAAATGACCCCTTGACCCCTACCACATGGCCAGGCCGTGCCTGTATCAGCCCTCAAAATGGCCCCCACCCACATGGCCAGGTACCAACAACACCCCCAAAAATCGAAAAACACATAAAAATCACCACAATCCAATGCCATCCATACCCTCAATGGTGTTTACATTCAAGACACCCCACAGAAAGACTTGGTCCATGCACCACTGAGTACCCCTGAGCATAATGGATGAAAGCAAGACAAAATGGGTGCAGGCCTGGCACCAACAACACCCCCAAAAATTGAAAAACACATACAAATCACCACAATCCAATGCCTTCCATGCCCTCAATGATGTTTGCATTTATGACACGCCACAGAAAAACTTGGTCCATGCACCATTGAGAACCCCTGGGCCTACTGGCTAGTGAGGCTTTACAGGCACCCCAAAATTAAAACAAAAAACAACATATAACAGTGAGCTAAAATTCCATGACATAAATGAGAATTAAGTTTAAAAAATACACAGAAACAGTTGTATCATGCACCCATGACAAACCCTGGGCCTACTGTATACTGTGGCTAGCTACCCACCACAATATATATTTTCTTAAAGTTGTGAAAAAAGTTTTAGAACTGGAGTTGCCTCAACTGCAATGCCCCAAACAAACAACACCAACTTACTTGTAAAATCTCAAGTCACATTTGTATCAGCATTGACTAGTTCATCACAGAGAAGAGCATACTCGAGAGTATTACAATAAGAATATAAACAAGATAATACAGCAACAAAGGATTTATATATATACAATATTTGGGATACATAAAATTGAAACCAGGCTAAATAATTATATCCAGTTACTAATGGGTGCCCATAATTTTTGGCCAAACATCTTCTTTTTCCGTCCCTTAAGTCGGTATAGTGTATTTTCGAGCTGATAAATGTTTAGTAACTTGGATTGCCAGTGCAAAAAAGCTGGAGGATCAGCTTCTAGCCATCGAGATGTTATGCAATATCTATAAACGGACAGAGCTATAAATAAGAAACCTTTTTGTCTAACATAAATACCATAATGGAATCGGTAGCCACAGAAAGCAGCTTCACGGTTCTTGGCGACCTGAACTTTCATTTAGATCTGGATCACCTAGCCGACTCTGTTGCCCTTACTACTGATTTAGGCAATCTAGGGCTAAAACAGCTTGTTACATCCTCCACTCACCAAGCAGGCCACATTTTGGACCCCATCTTTTCCAACCTAGAAGGATTGCAAATTACTAATATTTTGCCCATGCCTTGGACAGATCACTTTGCAATCTTTGCCAATATTGCTACTGGCAATCATTGTAACAACAATCCCCAACCTGTACCTAAACTATCGTTCAAAGACTGGAAAAATATAAATTTAGAAAACTTGAAGCTTACACTTGTACAAACCTGCCCAGAATTCGCTTCTGACCCCAATCAAGCTCTCCAGCAATTATATGACTGGATTGGCCAGGCTACACACCAATCAGCCCCTTCCAAGGAACACTCCAGTAACAGAGCTAAACCCACCGCTCCTTGGTATAACGATAAACTCAGGAAACAAAAACAGATAAACCGCAGCAAGGAAAGAACCTGGAGGAAAGATTACGACGCCGCTAGTAAGTCTGCTTATAAGGAATCCTTAGCACTATATAAAAACATGATAGCAGAAGCTAAAAGAGAATACTACACTGACCAAATTGAGAAAGCCAAGAACTCCAGTAAACAACTATTCTCTATCACCAAAGCTCTATCAGGCAATTCCCCGGACCTCACGCCCCCCCCGTCACAATCTTTGTGTGACTCTCTTGCATCTTTTTTCTGCACTAAAGTAGATGACATTTATCAAGCATTCTCCTCTAAATCACTTCCGGTTTTAACTTCATCTGTCACTTCCCCCCCAGCTAATGCCTTCCCGTGCTTTCAACCAGTCACCCAGGATCAAATAAAAAACACACTACTGACCATTAAATCAGGTTCACCCCTAGACCCTTGCCCTCTATCTGTCCTCAGACCAGTCATAGACGTCATCATACCGGCACTCACACAGGTCTGCAATTTAATATTACGGTCAGGCTATTACCCGAATCCTCTCAAAAACACACTACTAAAACCTCTGTTAAAAAACCCTCGCTCGACAAAAGTGAGCTAAAAAACTACCGACCAATTGCTAGTCTACCCTTCATGGCAAAGACAATTGAAAAAATCATGAATACCCAGATTTCTGAGTTTATCGAAGAACACCAGCTTCTTGACAATACGCAGTTCGGGTTCCGAAAATATCACGGGACTGAGACAGCCTTGATCAAAGCCGCTGACGATGTCAGGGTTATCCGGGACCAAGGTGGCACTGCCATACTGGTTCTGCTAGACTTATCAGCGGCTTTCGACACGGTCGACCACAACATCTTGGTCGACCGTGTCCAAGGACTTGGCATCTGTCATACTGCCAAAAACCTAATAGCCTCTTTCCTTGCCAACAGAACGCAGGCTGTCATCCTAGGACCCTTTCAATCAGCCCAACTCTCCGCCCCCTGCGGAGTTCCTCAAGGCTCATCCCTTAGTCCGACACTTTTTAACATCAACGTGTCGGACCTAGCAAAGACCATCAAAGCACATGGGATGAGCCTTACCTCGTACGCCGACGACACCCAACTAGTGTTGGCGATCAAAGGCGACGGAGAGCAAGTAGCTGAAAAATTTAAGAAAGGGATCCTAAACATAGGAGATTGGATGGCGACAAACTGCTTAAAGCTAAACTCAGAAAAAACTGAGGTACTCATTTTTGGTCCACTCTCCCCAGCCTGGTCCACCTGCTGGTGGCCAGAGACCTTCGGCACTCCTCCCACGCCGACCTCGAAGGTCAGGAATTTGGGTGTTATTTTTGATGATGGACTTAATTTCATGAATCACGCCAACAAAACAGCATCCACAGCGCACCTAAAGTTAAAAATGATCCGCAAAATACGTCCTTTTCTTCCTGACTCTGCTATTAAGACACTGGTTTCTGCTCTTGTCCTCTCATCCCTGGATTATTGTAATGGTTTATTTCTCAATGCGCAAATCCGAGTAACCGCTAAACTCCAAACTATCCAAAATGCAGCTGCTCGCCTCATCACCGGCAAAACAAAATTCGAACCCATTGCCAAAAACATAAAAGAGCTTCACTGGTTGACTGTACAAAAAAGAATTCATTTCAAAGCACTCTGTATAGTCTTCAAATCAATCAATAATCAAGGACCACACTTTCTAAGAAACCAACTTCAACGCTACAAACCGACAAGAGCTTTACGATCAGCCACTCTCAACCAACTGGTTGTTCCTCGCACCAAAACAGTGTCATGGGGTGACCGACGCTTTTTGGTGGCGGCCCCCAGACTCTGGAACACCTTGCCTCTTAACATCAGACAAAGTGTTACACTGCTCCAGTTCCGCAAACTTCTGAAAACCTGGCTTTTCTCTTTTTCTCATCCGTCTAATCTGTTCATTCTCTCATCCCCCATTTCTTCTCAGCTAATATTGGTTTTTAGCGCCTTGACGCCTAAGGGTATAAGCAGCGCTTTACAAGTGTTAAAAATAAATAAATAAATAAATAAAAATAAATAAATTCCTCTTCAATCGTTATAGTATCCATTTGTTCAGCTTGGACTCCTAATATCACGAATTCAGCTGATAGTATTGGTGATGACTCCATTATATTATTTAAAAAAATGTGCACTTCTAATATGACCTGAGCTAATTTTGGGCACAGAAATAGCATATGAACGAAATCAGCAGCCGTGTGTCCACAGCGACTGCAATTAGTGCCTTTTGATGCTTGCCATTTCGCTAACTTAGATGGTGCGTAATATAAATCAAAAACAGCTATACAATATTGGCTTTTGAATGACCCATTAAAAAAAGCGGTACTAGCCATTTTCAATGACCTTGGTATGTCCACTTGCTCTATTTCAAAGAGTCTAGACCATTTGGCAGTGTGAACCTCTAAATCATCCTTAATTCTATTAAGCATTAATTGATAGATCGTACCAATTCTACTTTCCCTCTTGCAGCTTTCTAGTACCTCCATTTTGCTCATAGAACTGACATTTGGTGCATTTTTAGTCTCTAGGAAGCTACGGGCTTGGAGGTATTTAAAAAAATCACCTCTTGTAAGATCATATCTCTCTTGTAAATAGGAAAATGGTACCAATTGCCCGTTCTGATATAAATCACCAAATGAGCACATTTTAAGATTATGCCATTTCTGCATGACAGAATCCCTAAAAATGTCAGGAAGTCGATGGTTCCCCAGAAAAGGCGTAAAATAATTCCATTTTTTACAAAAGCAACATTTTTTGTTGAATTGTTTCCAGATTTCCCACGCCGTGATCAAGACTTTAAACTTAGTTTTTTTATAATAACTCGGTTCTATAAACCTGAGCAAACATAATCGAACTCCAGCTCCAAGTAGCCTTTTATAGATTGAAGGTGCCATAGCTTCATCCAGCTTATAATCCGGAAAAATTAGAATACCCATAGTTTTTAGAAAAATTGCCCAATTGTATAAACGAAAATTGGGGAACCCTAGCCCTCCTTTTTCTTTGGACATTACACACCATCTAAGAGATCTTCTAGCTCTCCGGAAGCCCATTAAGAACCTGGATACAGTTCTGTCTATCTTATTACAAAAAACAGAAGGGAACAAGAGTGGTATGGTACGAAATAAATACAAAAATGTTGGGAATATGATCATTTTAACAACGTTTGTGCGGCCATATAAAGATAAATGTAAATTATTCAACCTCTCGAGAGTTCGATTGACTCAAAACAATAGTGGAACAGTGTTCAGCCTAACCATGTCTTCCACTTTAGCTGAAATTATCACACCAAGATAGGAGGCTGTGGAAGCAAATACTATACAATCAGGTCTGCCTACATCCGAATGAATTACCTGGATTTTTGTGATGTTTAATTTATATCCGGATTGATCCCCAAATTCTTGAGCAAGTTCTTTAAATTTTGGTAGGGCAGAAGCGAGATCTCAAGTCCAAAACGGATCCAAACTCCAAAGTCCCAAAAGTCCTCAAATACAAATATCCACCATCAGCCTGAAAAAGTAATCCTACCAGCTCCACAGCCAAATGAAAAGTGATCAGAACATGGACAAAGCACTGGGAGGAGCCTGCTGGACAGGAACAGGAAGTTGGAGACTCTGGGGCTCTTCCTTCCTCCCACCCCCCCAAAAAATGGACTCCTGCACCAAAAAGTGCAATCAAATGTCAATATGAGGAGTTATTCTGATCAAAATCATCATTTTCACAAGGTTTATGCTTCGTGCGGTGGATTTCTTGTGCAGAATTGCAATTTTTGCAATTTCGGGAATGCAAGCTGTTCAAACCTCCCACCAGAAGTCAGCTGCGTGCCGTCGCGGGTCTTTATGACGTACTCGCGTTGTCAAACTCTCGCCGTGCAAGACGGCAAGCCGCGATGAGGTAATTGTGTTAGAAAAACTCTCGAAAAACAACATGGCAGGATCACAGTCAACACCGCGCGTGCGATATTGTATTTTTCAAGCGCGACCAAGCAAAATAATTTGTAGCTTGCGAATTTGTGGATTATTGGGTAAATTTGCGCCATTCGCGAATCGCGAAATCGTCAATAATCAGCAATTTTGCCAGCGAAAGGGATTTTACGCCCCTCGCTAATTGATTAGGTCATGGGGGGCAAATTTCGTGGGGAATTTTTTTCCATAATGGGGGGCTTGTAAGGTGCCCCGTGCACCTCGGGGAGCCATCTGGGATCGTGGGGGCATTGCAGCTAAAAAAAACAGTTCTTATTGAGAACTAACTTTACTGGTCAAAAAAAGACCTATATTTCTATGAAAGTATGTGAAACTTTCCATTTTTTTGTGCACCAGTTGTACTTTTTACGCATGCGAAGCCTCGTTTCCAAGCCCATATTTCTTTTTTTTTCTTCAAGTATGCCAAGGAAAGGTGTCCTCATTTAAGGTATTAAATTTGCTGATATCTTTACCCGGGCTGTGTGTGTCATCAGCTGCTATACTTTTGTAATATATTAATATTTATATTCTATCCAAATTTATGTGAAACGTATTGCCAAGGTGCCAAACATTGATTACATACGCCCGGCACCGCCATTTTAGTAGTTTTCCTCCGTTCATTTTATTATACATGCTACTTTTATTTTAACCTCTGCTTACCTTCTCTGTGATCGATGAGATTTCCTGCCACAGACACCACGGTGTTTGTCCTTGGCGTCTGATGTTATTAGACTTGGTCACACGTATACCTAAAATCTCATTTGAAGCATGTAAGCCACAGCCATTACAACGCGTGTTCGTCAACACAAAGACATTATTATCATTATGCGTTTATCATACGTGGTATATGTTTACTACTTGTAAAAGCATGTGTGGTAAAGGCATGCATGGTAAACCCGTATTCGTGCTAATGGCTTTGTGGTGACTATCACTCGTGATTATGACTGCGTTGTAATGGCTGTTTCCCCCAGGACACTGCAGCAACCGGGTCTGTGCATGGCAGACTCCAGGGCACCAGGTGGAGGGCATGCAGTCTCTTTCATACAATATAGAATCTTTGTGGAGTGATTGTTTCCATGGTTTGAGGTGTGTCATTTAGGCACACACATTTAATTTTGTAGGGGGTAAGTTTGCATGGGAAAATGTTGCAAGAAGTTTGTAAATGTGGTACACATTGTTTTGTATTACTTTGATTTCTTTACCATGTTGCAGTCTATCCAGAGAAAATATAACTTAGTACTTTTTAATCCTACTCTTGAACATTTTACTATAGTACTTCAACATTATAAATATTATTTTTATTGTGGAACGTCACCTCCCCAACAAAGAAAAAGTAGTATGAAGTTTTTTTATTAAGATTTATTAAAACAATAACTGTAAACGAAACTAAATGATAACTATATTATAAACTACTAGAAAAATAACATTAAAAGAACAATATTACAAACAAAATGTGAGGTGGACTCCAAAAGACGTACAATTGGTAATCTGCAAAACAAAACAAAAAAGTTGTATATAGATGTGAGTAAATGAGCTGAAGCATTGCAAGTCAAGGAACCACTACAATTTTACGTGTGTAGTGTGCCTGGTACATTTCACTTCTGTTATAGTCCCGGGTTCAAGGGGTGTCTATATGGAAGTGCCTACTGCGTTACTCATACAAAAGTGGCAGAAGGGGATTGTAAATATGCCGACTTATTTCTAATGCATTGCAATGAAGGTATTGTATATCTAGGCCTCTATGCTTACCGTTGTATAAACGCTACGGCCAAACACTGTGGCCAGTGGTATTCACAACTTCACTGCAACCAACAGTAGTTGACTTCATATGGTATTTTCTGAGTCTTGAGAGACCATGAAAAGCACCATGGTTCTTGGCTGCCCAGTTATCCCACAGAAGAAACATTCTTCCAATTTCACACCAGCTTTCGGAGGACATTTACTTAGATGTTTAGCATATTTGTGTGATTTGTATAGTATCTTTTTGCACCACTATCATGGCACCAGAGAACAATTAATAATAAAAGCATGGTAAATATTGGAAATATATTATGTTGCTAGCTGGTAACATTTAAAAAAACATAATGGCAGTGTAGCGGGTGAAGCTTGTCGGTTGTCTGGCCTATGTATTCACTTTGTTGCTACCACCAGGCTGCCACTATGGTCATGGGACAGATTACAGTCAACCACAACACTGAGAGCAGTTACCTGCCTGAGCTTGACACACTGAATTCAGGTTTTGGTAAATATATTCATAGCACATGTCACAATTTCAAGGGTGGGAGCACTGTTGTGCTGAGGCTGGACACATCTGTCGGAATATTAATTGTCCAACCAGGTCTTGATTTGAGTCTTAATCCATAGACTGCTCCATATTGCATTAGCCTATTATAGTGTTAGCAAAACTGGCAACCTTTTTAACAATATGAGACTTATTATTAACTCAAATTATGAAGTTATTCTACAAAAGGTTGATCTGTGGGAATTCATTGTCAGACGTCATTTGAGTAGATTGAGTGTTAGGACACACTAGAAAAGACTGTGCTCTTGACAGTTTAAACAGCACATTAAAACAACTCTTCATGTTTATCTTAAACATATGCACTTTGTTAAATATTCTACAAGGGATATGATTAAATCAATATTGATTTGCATGCATAAAGCAGTTTGTTTAGGTAAATACTGCTCTATGTGGTATTTCAGTGTGACTCAGTAGGTTTATGTGATGACCCTCTGGCTAGTTAGCCTCAAGCTATAGAAAATGTTTTGAAAATATGACTGTCTAAACCGATCCTAAGAGGAACAGACTTCTTGTAGTAGTGGGCCTCAGCAAGGCCTACCAGTGGTAGGAGTTCGCCCTTCTCTGCACAAATCCTCAGACCAATAGGATAGAAGTTGGCACAGAAACTGAAATAGAAAACAACGTATTTATTAACCTCATGAGGTGGAACTACATTCACACAACACCCTTCGGTAATGTATGAAGTGGCACACTGAATGGAAGGAGCTTGGTCCTTATATACCCACACAGGGGCTCAAAAGAAGGCGGTACAAGTACAACAAGAAGGTTTTAGGTACATATAAAGTCATACAGAAAATGCGCAGTCAACAAGTGGGAGGAGCTAACAGTTGCTAATTCTGGTGAACACATCCTGGCAGTTAGAGACTAATAGCAGCTGCATGGACAGCTGTAAGCTCAACTGAGCATGAGCGAAGCAGAAGAAGCTAAATATAACCTGTCTCTAGGCAGATTCCGAGAGAAGACAACAGCAAGGTAGGACAGAGCACATGGCACGCACCGCACGTGGTAGCACGTGGCAAACAAGATGGCTGCCAGAAATACAAAATGGATTCCACAAAACGGATAAGATAACCTCTAAATACAGGATGGCTTCTGCTAATGCTAACCCAATCGCTGCCAATTTACAACATTCTGGTCCTAGTTAGCTCAGTATGATGCCTTAAGACTTGCAGCAACAATATGGATGTGGAAATATTAATAAGCTCATCTCTCAATATAGATATACCTCCTCCTTGCAGAATGTTCTTTCCTTCAATCATGCAGGCTGCCTAACTCCTATTTCTGAGGAAAATATCATGGATAAGTGCAAGATCAAAGAGAGAATCTTCCTAGTGATCAAAGGTGGCATTAAAAGTGTCACCAGCTTCATTGGCTTATTCCAGTAGACTCCAAAGAACAAATGCTGAAAGTTCCTTGGCCAATGGCTGTTTCTCCTAGCTTTTAGTTGTTTAATCCAACTGACGATTTCAATGCCACTTCAAAGCTCTCTTTCTTTTCAGTCAGGTTTCCAGTAAAATCCCCCCCTGAGACATTCTGCTATCAGGGTCAAGTCTGCAAGTCCAGATTAGCTATTAACACAGTATAAGGCAGGAACTGATGTTCCCATCCTTTGTAGATAGTCCAACATCCTTCAGAGAGGTGATGAATTACTATATTATGATATATATATTAGATGGTACTTGTAGGTCACAATCGTAGTTGGTGTTTTCCAGGATTTTTGCGTGTCGTATATTTTACTGGCTGTGGAACCCTGCAGACTTTCCACTTCTTACCAGTGATTGAGAGGTCTGAAAAATACTTTTAAATCGCCACTCAACGACTTCACTACTGATCTAATGGACCTAGGCACCCAATAAGCCCCTAAACACACCAGTTTTATTGTTTCTGGTGATCTCAATCTACATATAGAGGATCACCTTAAAACTGAGGCACAATCTTTATGCAAAGAACTTGCCAGCATACAATTGGAACTTAAATCCGTGGCACCAACGCACTGTGCAGGTCATCTGCTAGATCCCATTTTCATGAATCATTTGGGCCTGGTGTTGGAAAAACAAACCACTGTCCCGTGGTCCGATCACCATCTCATTGACTTTCGTATACCTCTACCTAAACCACGGCCTACGTTGTACAACACCCCATCAATCAAAAATCCTGCCACTCCCTTAAGGGGTCCCACAGAGGTCTATTCTAAGACCAACTCTCTTTAATCAGTATATCAAACCACTGTCTAGGATTACGGACAACTATAAGAGCTCTATGGTGTCGTACGACGACAACACACAGCTTGTGGTGACCCTGGCACAAGACTCTGGTGAGTTGGCATCACAGTTTTCTTCTTATGTCAGTCATCTGGCATCATGGATGTCAAAAGACTGCCTCAAATTGAAACGTAGAAAGACAGAGGTCATGATTATCGGGAAATCTCTTTCTTTCTGGGGCACAGCTGGCCCAAAACCGAGGGCAAAACCTGGGAGTATGGCTTGATCCAAAACTCTCTTTCAAGTCTTAAACCAGAAAGGTGGTAGGTAGATGTTTTGGCACCCTTAAGATGCTTAAAAAAAACCCTAGACATACTTCCTATATCAGCACAAAAAACCCTAGTCCACACGCTGGTGACCTTGCAACTAGATAATGGGAATGTCCTCTATATTGGTGAACCAAAAGACTGCGTGAAACACCTCCAGCATACTCAACATGCAGCGGCACGCCTTGTTCTTTATTTACCGAGCCATTCCTCAATGACAAAAGTTCTTGATTCTCTCCACTGGTTGCCTATCAGAAAGAGAATTCTCTTTAAAGCCATGTGTTTTTGTCACAAGAGCCTACAGAGTAAAGGCCCAGCTATCTGCATGATTTACTCACCCGTATAACCCTAGCCGGCAGCTAAGATCGACGGAAGCACAGCTACTTAAGATCCCTAGGATAAGGAAAGCTAGGATGGGAACTCGCTCTTTTGGCTGTCTAGCTGCCAAGAACTGGAACATACTCCCTTTGAGGTTATGTGAGGAGAAATCTGAACCAGTCTTTTGAAGAGGACTGAAAACCTGGCTTTACAAACTTTAGTACAGTTTATCCCTCTCACTCTTGCTGATGTGATTCTAGTGTGGGGACACAACTTTTGGGATAGCCATGCACTCTACAAATGACTTATTTTTTTTTATTATTATTATTATTATTATTATTATTATTATTATCATTATTATTATTATTATTATTATTATTATTATTATTATTATTATTATTATTATTATAAATAATATGATTATTGTTATTATTATTATAATAATTATATTTATTATTAATATTATTATTATTATTATTATTATTATTACCTACTGGCGGGCGTCAAAAGGTAGTTATAGTTAGGACCTAGTTTCCATAGGAAATCCACAACATTCTATTTGGAATAACTTTGGCACAGGTGGACGAATCTTCGCGAATCTCCCCAAGAAAATTAAACTGCTCGGCTCCGCTCCTTCCCTGAAAGTTTGGGGTGATTCGTCAATTGGGGGCCAAATCAAGTTATTCTACAAAAGGTTGATCTGTGGGAATTCATTGTCAGACGTCATTTGAGTAGAGTGAGTGTTAGGACACACGAGAACAGACTGTGCTCTGGATAGTTTACACAGCACATTAAAACAACTCTTCATGTTTATCTTAAACATATGTACTTTGTTAAATATTCTACAAGGGATATGATTAAATCAATATTGATTTGCATGCATAAAGCAGTTTGTTTAGGTAAATGCTGCTCTATGTGGTATTTCAGTGTGACTCAGTAGGTTTATGTGATGACCCTCTGGCTAGTAAGCCTCAAGCTATAGAAAATGTTTTGAAAATATAACTGTCTAAACCGATCCTAAGAGGAACGGACTTCTTGTAGTAGTGGGCCTCAGCCGGGCTACCAGTGGTAGGGGTTCGCCCTTCTCTGCACAAATCCTCAGACCAATAGGATAGAAGTTGGCACAGAAACTGGAATAGAAAACAACGTATTTATTAACCTCATGAGGTGGAACTACATTCACACAACACCCTTCGGTAATGTATGAAGTGGCACACTGAATGGAAGGAGCTTGTTATTATTATTATTATTATTATTATTTATTTTTATAAAGCGCATAGTCACCCGGAGGTATCCCAGCGCTAGAGAACCCTAAAACAGTAAATCTGAGGACCGGGGGCTGAGCTCAAAGAGGAGGGCATAGGAGCTAGGGAAAAAGATGTGTCTTTAGCAGCTTCCTGAAGCGCAGATATTGTGATTCAAGACGTAGGTCACGAGGAAGAGAATTCCAGAGACGGGCCGCTTGTACCGAGAAGCGTCTTCCTCCTGAACGGACTTTCCTAAATCTTGGGGTATTGATGAGATTTTCTGCGTTGGAACGGAGGGATCTAGTGGCTGTGTAAGGCGTGATAAAATTGCTGAGGACTGGGGGGCCTTGGTTGTGCAAAGTTTTGTGCACAAGACACAAGGCTTTAAATTTGACTCTCTCCCTTATGGGGAGCCAATGAAGGAGTTTGAGAGCGGGTTTGGCCGATGATCTGGCCGGAGTGTTTGTGATAATCCGGGCAGCAGTGTTCTGAATTCTCTGCAGTTTATTCAGAGTCGCTTCCGGAGCGCCCAGATAAATCACGTTACTGTAATCTAGTCTTGATATTATGAGACCTTGGACTAGTAATTTTTGCGATTTAGGAGGAAGAAGGGGCAGGACTTTCCTCAAGGACTTTAGAAGACCAAAGCAGGTCCCTACAACCTTCTTTGCTTGCAAGGTGAATGAGAGTTCAGAATCTATCCATACACCCAGACTTTTCACCTCTGTCTTTGGGTCTGGGGGAGGACCTAGACAGGTTGGCCACATGTCCAGGGGGAGTGAGGTTCCTTTTGGGCCAAGTAAAAGGACCTCAGTTTTTGTCCCATTTAGCTTTAGGGCTGATCTATTCATCCAATGATGGACCTGCGTAAGGCAGTTGAAGAGATCAGCTTTCTGTTGTTTGGGATGGGACAGAGACACCACTAATTGTGTGTCGTCAGCATAGCTGACGACACTCACTCCGAAAGGGGTGATAACCTCCTCCAATGTGGACATGTAGATATTAAATAATGTGGGGCTCAGGGAGGAGCCCTGAGGCACACCACGTTGGAGGGGCATTTCGGAGGAACGGGCGTTCTTCTCCCAGATCTGATAGGATCGTTGTGCCAAGAAGGATGAAAGCCAGGATAAGGCTGTACCTTCCACTCCAACTCTTGCCAATCTTTCGATGAGGAGTTGATGGTCAACGGTATCGAACGCCGCGCTAAGGTCGAGGAGGATCACTGCCACTGATCCTCCCCCGTCCAATAGCGTTCTGGCTTCCTCTACCGCCGCCAGGAGGGCGATGTCCGTGCCCTGCCCTGGTCGGAAGCCCGTCTGGGAATTTTTTAGTTTGTTATTGGCCTCTAGAAACTGCGAGAGTTTCCTGTTGACTAGTTTTTCCGCGATCTTACTAACTCCTGGGAGTAAGGAAATGGGCCTGTAGTTCGCCAGGTTCTCAGGGTCAAGAGCAGGTTTCTTCAGTAAGGCTTTTACCGCAGCCTTCTTCCAGCTCGAGGGCACAACTCCTTGTTGGAGTGAGGTATTAATCAGATGAGTGAGGGAGGGTATGATAGAAGGGGCTACCTCCTTAAGGATCCGAAGAGGAGCAGGATCTCTAGGGGAACCGCTCTTCATGGAGTTGAACGTCATCCGTACTTCGTCTATCGTGACCTGGCCCCACGTGGACAGACCAGTGGAAGATGTCGAACATGGGAGAGCAATTTCTTCCCTCGGGCTCGAGGGAGGAATTGAGTCCAGGATTAGTCGGATTTTGTCCTGGAAGAAGTTAGCCAATTGTTGGCATTTCTCCTGGTCGGCTTTGGGGTCGGAAGGAGGTCCCCGTCCTTGTTCTGGGGGTTTTGAGAGCTCTTTAAGGATAGCGTATGCTTCCTTCCCGGAGCATCCCGCTTTCTCTATTCTCTCCTGAAAAAACACGCTTTTGGTTTTGCGAATAGCGGTTTTATAAGTTAGAAGAGAAATAGAGTAGATGTTTTTATTGGTTCCTGATTTATCGCGTCTCCATGAGCGTTCGGTTTTTTTGCACTCTTGGCGTAGGGCTTTAAGCTCTGGAGTGTACCATGAAGCGGGGGATATCCTTTTAGGCTGTTTAAAGGTGGTGATTTTTGGAAGTATAGTGTTGAGAGACAAAGTGATCCAGTCACTGAATTGTTTGTCAGCCGTATTAGAGTCAGAGGAGAGCTCGGGAATGGAATCTGCAAGAGAAAGGGCCCATTTCTCAGGTGACAGTTTGTGCCATTGGCGGTCGGTAACCTGGGTTTTAGGGGTTAGGGGAATAGGTGTGGGAATTTCCCAGGAAAAAGGGACCAGGAAATGGTCTGTCCATGGAAGGGTCACAGGTAAGTTAGTAGTCACCGTTGCTATATTGGTGAAGATAGGGTCCAATAGGTGGCCCTTCTCATGGGTGGGCTCGTTGTTCACTAGACGTACCTTTAAAGATGTAAGGTCGTGTCTAATGTCCGAGGCTACTCGATCCATGGGGTCTAGAAAGTGGAGATTCAGATCACCTAATATAAGGAAGTTAGAGGTGGAAGAAGCTAGTTGGGAAATAGATTCGAATATGGAATTTATAAAATTGCCTGGAGCCCCAGGGGGACGATAAATCAGAAGCCCTGCCAGGGTGAGGGCTGGAGAGATTTGGATGGAAAACTGGCCGCACTCGCAGTCCTCGATATCAGCGTTAGTCATCCTACAGATGAATTGTTCCCTGTGAATTATGGCTACCCCGCCTCCTCTCCCTTTAGGTCTGTTTAAAGCTTGACAGAGATAACCTGTGGGGAGGGCTGTGACGACGTCCGGGTCGGTGTTGTCAGATAGCCATGTTTCCGTTAAGAACAACAGGTCACGATCCTGATTCTGAATTAAGAGATTTACTTCGGTGGCATGTTTAGGGAGGGAACGGCAGTTGAGAAGTCCTGATTTCAAAGCGGGTGTGGTAGATTTAGGGGGGGGAATCGGATTGCAGTGTGGGCAGATCGAGAAGGCCTTACCTGCGGCGAACGTGTGGTAGCAGGCCAGGATGTTTTTAGGACGTAGGGCGCATAATATATCTGCTGTATACATCACTCGATCCTGAGGGTCACCTGGCAGAGTAACGGGGCCAAGGGCCGTCTGGGTCCGGACGGTCCCAGACGGGCTTGCCTTTGGCGCGCCTTCGGCGCGCTGACGGCGCGCCCGCTGCGCCCGTCCGCTGCGCGTCCGGTGATTGCACATTTTTATGGGGCAGAGAAGGGGCGGGTGGGCGTGGCCTCAGGTAGGCGTGGCCTTGCTTCCTCGCCGTGAATGGCGGCGGGAAAGTGCTTTCCTGGCTTTGATCGTTGCAGCGAAGGGGTCGCTGTTTAAGTGTGACTCTAGCCCGCTGCTGAATGCTTGCCGGGTGAGTGCGCTTTTTAAAATGCAGTTTTTAGCGTGGTAGCTTGGTCCTTTTATACCCACACAGGGGCTCAAAAGAAGGCGGTACAAGTACAACAAGAAGGTTTTAGGTACATATAAGGTCATACAGAAAATGCAGTCAACAAGTGGGAGAAGCTAATAGTTGCTAATTCTGGTGAACACATCCTGACAGTTACAGACTAACAGCAGCTACATGGACAGCTGCAAGCTCAACTGAGCATGAGCGAAGAAGAAGAAGCTAAATATAACCTGTCTCTAGGCAGATTCCGAGAGCAGACAACAGCAAGGTAAGACAGAGCACATGGCACACACCGCACGTGGTAGCACATGGCAAACAAGATGGCTGCCAGAAATACAAAATGGATTCCACAAAACGGATAAGATAACCTCTAAATACAGGATGGCTTCTGCTAATGCTCACCCAATCGCTGCCAATTTACAACATTCTGGTCCTAGTTAGCTCAGTATGATGCCTTAAGACTTGCAGCAACAATATGGATGTGGAAATAATAATAAGCTCATCTCTCAATATAGATATACCTCCTCCTTGCAGAATGTTCTTTCCTTCAATCGTGCAGGCTGCCTAACTCCTCTTTCTGAGGAAAATATCATGGATAAGTGCAAGATCAAAGAGAGAACCTTCCCAGTGATCAAAGGTGGCATTAAAAGTGTCACCAGCTTCATTGGCTTATTACAGTAGACCCCAAAGAACAAATGCTGAAAGTTCCTTGGCCAATGGCTGTTTCTCCTAGCTTTTAGTTGTTTAATCCAACTGACGATTTCAATGCCACTTCAGAGCTCTCTTTCTTTTCAGTCAGGTTTCCAGTAAAATCCCCCCCTGAGACATTCTGCTATCAGGGTCAACTCTGCAAGTCCAGATTAGCCCACTAACACAGTATAAGGTAGGAACTGATGTTCCCATCCTTTGTAGATAGTCCAACATCCTTCATAGAGGTGATGTATTACTATATTACGATATCTATATTCGATGGTACTTGAAGGTCACAATTGTAGTTGGTGTTTTCCAGGATTTTTGAGTGTCGTATATTTTACTGGCTATCGAACCCTGCAGACTTTCCACTTCTAACCAGTGATTGAGAGGTCTAAAAAATACTTTTAAATAGCCACTCAATGACTTCACTACTGATCTAATGGACCTAGGCACCCAATTAGCCCTTAAATACACCAGTTTTATTGTTTCTGGTGATCTCAATCTACATATAGAGGATCACCTTAAAACTGAGACACAATCTTTATGCAAAGAACTTGCCAGCATACAATTGGAACTTAAATCCGTGGCACCAACGCACTGTGCAAGTCATCTGCTAGATCCCATTTTCATGAATCGTTTGGGCCTTTGTAGTGGAAAAACAAACCCCTGTCCCATGGTCCGATCACCATCTCATAGACTTTCCTACACCTGTACCTAAACCACGGCCTACGTTGTACAACACCCCATCAATCAAAAATCCTGCCACTCCCTTAAGGGGTCCCACAGGGATCTATTCTAAGACCAACTCTCTTTAATCAGTATATAGAACCACTGGCTAGGATTACGGACAACTATAAGAGCTCTATGGTGTCGTACGACGACAACACACAGCTTGTGGTGACCCTGGCACAAGACTCTGGTGAGTTGGCATCACAGTTTTCTTCTTGTGTCAGTCATCTGGCATCATGGATGTCAAACAACTGCCTCATATTGAAACGTAGAAAGACAGAGGTCATGATTATTGAGAAATCTCTTTCTATCTGGGGCACAGCTGGCCCAAAACCGAGGACAAAACCTGGGAGTATGGCTCGATCCAAAACTCTCTTTCGAGTCTTAAACCAGAAAGGTGGTAGGCAGATGTTTTGGCACCCTTAAGATGCTTAAAAAAAACCTAGACATCCTTCCTATATCAGCAAGAAAAACCCTAGTCCACACGCTGGTGACCTTGCAACTTGATAATGGGAATGTCCTCTATATGGGTGAACCAAAAGACTGTGTGAAAAATGCCTCCAGCATACTCAACATGCAGCAGCACACGTTGTTCTTTATTTATCGATTTAGAACCTCAATGACAAAAGTTCTTGATTCTCTCCACTGGTTGCCTATCAGAAAGAGAATTCTCTTTAAAGCCATGTGTTTTGTCACAAGAGCCTACAGAGTAAAGGCCCAGCTATCTGCATGATTCACCTCGTATAACCCTAGCCGGCAGCTAAGATCGACAGGAGCACAGCTACTTAAGATCCCTATGATAAGGAAAGCTAGGATGGGAGCTCGCTCTTTTGGCTGTCTAGCTGCCAAGAACTGGAACATACTCCCTTTCCGGTTACGGGAGGAGAAATCTGAACCAGTCTTTTGAGGAGGACTGAAAACCTGGCTTTACAAACTTTAGTACAGTTTATCCCTCTCACTCTTGCTGATGTGCTTCTAGTGTGGGACACAACTTTTGGGATAGCCAGGCACTCTACAAATGACTTATTATTATTTGTATTATTATTATTATTATTATAAATATTATTATTATTATTGTTAATATTATTATAACTATTATAATAATTATATTTGTTATAATAATAATAATAACAATAAAAATAATAATAATAAAAATAATAATAATAATGATAATAATAATAATAATAATAAGTATTATTATTATTATTATTATTGTTATTATTATTATTATTAATAATAGTATATCCTATGGCGGTCGCTAGTAGGTAGTTATAGTTAGACCTAGTTTCCATAGGAAATCCACAACATTCTATTTGGAATAACTTTGGCACAGGTGGACGAATCTTCGCGAATTTCCCCAAGAAAATAAACTGCTCAGCTCTGCTCCCTCCCTGAAAGTTTGGGGGTGATTCGTCAAGTGGGGGCCAAGACAAAAGTTGGGTCCCAAAACGGGTTTTCCCCATGCAAATTTCCATAGGGACCTTTAGCCAGGGCTCGAACGGCTGAACAGAATTACACAAAATTTGGCAGAGAGGTAGAGTTTGGTTAGCAGATTGTGCTTTTTGTTAAATTGTGTATATCCGTTCAGTAGTTTCTGAGAAAATTAAAAGTAAAATCATAGCGATAGCTAGAGACTAAGTACAGCACGCGTACGGAAATCCGTACAATTACAAGCACGAGTTGCATGCCAATCAGGCTGTCAACTGTCTGTCAACACTCCAAACCAGGAAGTGTTGGCAGGCATCTTGTTCGTCGTTAGAACAGAGTCACAGTAAAACAATTTTGAGAAATAAGGAAAGGAGCCAGGGTAGGAACATTCTGACCCCCTAGGTTTGCTCAGGGGGTCGTACATGGACCTTAAGGCTCAATTTCTTTTTTTAAATAAGAAATTGCGGGGTACGCGTATCGTACTTGTACGTGGCGGAAAAAGGGAAAAAAAACTACAATTCATGAGGGTCCGGGGGGGCACATTCCGGGGGCAATTTGTTTCCATAATGGGGGGCTTGAAATGTGCCCAGAGCACCTGGGAACGGCACCACTCTGTGGTTCTATTTTGGAGTATGGACATGGGGAGCCGTCTGGGATCATGGGGGCATTGCTGCTAAAAAAAACATTTCTTTTTGAGAACTAACTTTACTGGTCAAAAAAGGAGCTATATTTCTATGATAGTATGTGAAACTTTCCATTTTTTTTGTGCACCAGTTGTACTCTCTACGCACGAGAAGCCTCGTTTCCAAGGAAAGGTGTCCTCATTTCAGGTATTAAATTTGCCGCTTTCTTTACCCAGGCCGTGTGTGTCATCTGCTGCTATACTTTTGTAATATATTAATAAATATATTCTATCTAAATTTATTTGTAACGTATTGCCGAGGTGCCAAACATTGATTACATACTCCGACCACCGCCATTTTAGTAGTTTTCCTCCGTTAATTTTATCATACATGCTACTTTCATTTTACCCTCCGCTTACCTTCTCTGTGATCAATGAGATTTCCTGCCACAGACACCAGAGTGTTTGTCCTTGGCGTCTGATGTTATTAGACTTGGTCACAGGTATACCTAAAAACTCATTTGAAGCACGTAAGCCACAGCCATTACAACGCGTGTTGTTCAACACAAAGACATTATTATGATTATGCGTTTATCATGCGTGGTAAATGTTTACTAGTTGTAAAAAGTATGCGTGGTAAAGGTATGCATTGTAAACCCATATGCGTGCTAATGGCTTCGTGGTGACTATCACACATGATTATGACTGCGTTGTAATGGCTGGTTCCCCAGGACACTGCAGCAACCGGGTCTGTGCATGGCAGACTCCAGGGCAACAGGTGGAGGGCACGCAGTCCCTTTCATACAATACAGAATCTTTGTGGGGTGATTGTTTCAGTGGTTTGAGGGGCGTCATTGAGGGCCACACACTTGATTTTGTAGGGGGTAAGTTTGCATGGGAAAATGTTGCGAAAGGTTTGTAAATGTGGCACACGTTGTTTCGTATTACTTTGATTTCTTAAACATGTTTTAGTCTATCCAGAGAAAATATAACTCAGTACTTTTCAATCCTACTCTTGAACATTTTACTACAGTAATTCAACATTATAAATGTTATTTTTATTGTGGATCATCACTCCCCCAACAAAGAAAAAGTAGTATGTCGTTTTTTTATTAAGTTTTATTAAAACAATAACTGTAAGTGAAAATAATGATAACTATATTATAAACTACTAGAAAAATAACTTTAAAAGAACAATATTATAAACAAATTGTGAGGTGGACTCCAAAAGACGTACGATCGGTAATCTGCAAAACAACCAAAACATTTGAGTTTAGAATTACGTAGATGTGAGTAAATGAGCTGAAGCATTACAAGTCAAGGTAACACTACAATTTTACGTGTGTAGTGTGCCTCATACATTTTAGTTGTGTTATAGTGCTGCGTTCAAGTGGTGTCTATATGGAAGTGCCTACTGCGTTGGACAACGGGATTGTAAATACACTGACTTATTTCTAATGAATTGCAATGGAGGCATTGTATATCTAGGCCGCTGTGCTTACCTTGTATATTTAGTCAATCAATCAATCAATCAATACATTTGTGGAGCGCGCTACTCACCCGTGAGGGTCTCAAGGCGCTAAAGGGAGGGAGGTGTGCTGTCATTGCTTGAATAGACAGGTCTTGAGGTGCTTCCTGAAGGTGAGATGGTCCTGGGTCAGTCAAAGGTGTGCGGGGAGTGAGTTCCATGTCTTTGCGGCCAGGTAGGAGATTGACCTTCCTCGGGCGGTGGTTCCTTGGATCTGCCGCACGGTGGCGAGGGCGAGGCTGGCTGAGCGGAGCTGGCGGCTTGGGGTGTAGAATGAGAGGCAGTTGTTGAGGTATTCGGGTCCTTTGTCATGGAGTGCTTTGTGTGCCTGGGTGAGGAGCCTGAACGTGATCCTCTTGTTGACGGGGAGCCAGTGCAGGTTTGGTAGGTGGGTGGATATGCGGTTGTGGCGGGGAGATGTCAAGGATGAATCGGGCGTATGCTTTTTTTGTAGTTGTGTCTGGAGTTTGGCTGTCGTTCCAGCGTAAAGGGCGTTTCCGTAGTCCAGTCGGCTGGTGACGAGGGCCTAGGTGACGGTCCTTCTGGTTTCGGTGGGGATCCACCTGAAGATCTTGCGGAGCATGCGCAGGGTGTTGAAGCAGGATGAAGAGATGGCGTTGACTTGCCAGGTCATCGAGGGGGAGGAGTCCAGGATGAATCCCAGGTTACGTGCGTGGTCCGTGGGAGTAGGGGCGGAGCCCAGCGCTGTGGGCCACTAGGAGTCGTCCTAGGTGGAGGGGGATTGTCCGAGGATGAGGACCTCTGTCTTGTCTGAGTTCAGCTTCAGGCGACTAAGCGTCATCCATTCTGCGACGTCTTTCATTCCTTCCTGGAGGTTGGTTTTGGGGGTGGCTGGATCCTTGGTGAGGGAGAGTATCAGTTGGGTGTCGTCAGCGTAGGAGATGATGTTGATGTTCTGTTTGCGTGCGATGGTGGCAAAGGGGTTCATGTAGATATTGAAGAGCGTTGGGCTGAGCGAGGAGCCCTGGGGTACGCCGCAGATGATCTCAGTGGCCGTGGAGCGGAAGGGAGGGAGGCGAACTCTCTGGGTTCTGTTGGAGAGAAAGGAGATGATCTATTCCAGGGCCTTTTCTTGGACCCCAGTGTGTAAGAGGCGGGTTATTAGGGTGCAGTGGAAAACGGTGTCAAACGCTGCCGAGAGGTCTAGGAGAATGAGGGCGGTTGTTTCTCCGTTGTCCATCATGGTCCTGATGTTGTCGGTGGCTGCGATGAGAGCGGTTTCGGTGCTGTGGTTTGCTCGAAATCCAGACTGGGAGGGGTCGAGCTAGTTGTTTGTCTTGAGGAAAGCGGTCAGCTGTTCATTGACGTTCTTCTTGATGACTTTGGCCAGGAAGGGAAGAAGAGAGATGGGGTGGAAGTTCTTGAGGTCTTTGGGATCCGCCGTGGGTTTCTTCAGTAGGGCGTTGATCTCTGCATGCTTCCAGCTCTCCGGGAAGTTGACTGACGTGCAGGAGCTGTTTATGATGTTCTGGAGGTGGGGTGCAATGATGCTGTCGGCTTTGTTGAAGATGTGATGGGGCAAGGGTCAGAGGCGGAGCCGGAGTGGATGGTGTTCATGATGTGGGTGGTGTCTTTAGTACTGATGGGTGTCCATGTGCTGAGGGTGGTGGTAGGGGTTGTTGGTTCTGTGACTGGAGGCAGAATCTGGGTCCGAAGCTGTTGTTTATATCTGCAATCTTATGGTGGAAGAACGTGGCGAGGGAGTTGCAGAGGCCTTGTGACGGTGTGATGACGTTGTTGCTGGCGCTGGGGTTGAAGAGCTCTTTGACGATGCTGAAGAGTTCCTTGCTGTTGTGGGTGTTCTTGTCTAGTCGCTCTTTGAACGATGTCCTTTTGGTGGTGTGGATCAGCTGGTGTTGTTTGCGGGTGGTGTTTTTAAGGGCTGTCATGTTTTCTGGAGTCCAATCGTGGCGCCAGGTTTTTTTGAGGGCCCGAAAGGATTTCTTTGATTCTTTGAGGGCGTCTGTGAACCATGATCTTTTCCTGTTGCCGGTTTTGCCTGGGGGGTTCTTCAGTGGAGCGAGGTGTTGGGCGCAGTTGGTGATCCATTGTGTGAGGTTGTGGGCTGCGTTGTTGGTGTCAGCAGTGTCGGCTGGCAGGTTCTGGCTTAGTGATGAGATGAGCTGGTCTGTGGTGATTTTGCTCAAGCATCTGCGGGGGATTTGTTGTGTGCGGTGGTGGGATGTATTCTTTTTGAAGGTGAAGGTGATGCATCTGTGGTCGGTGCAGTGTAGTGCGGACAAACACTGCTGCCACTGGAGTTCACAACTTTTTTGGGGGGGATAACTTCAAGGAAACAGAAGAGTGGAGCTGCAGGAGCTGTAAGAGGGGGACATCAAAGCGTCATTAACAAGCAAAATGTCTTTAAAAGACCTGTGAAGTACTCGGGTGCGACTGTGTGTGGGCCCAGGAAGCTATCTGATCCTAGGTGTAGCCCCGTTAGCCCAATGTGTGTTTTGCGCGCCTGCAGTTTTCTGCCGATCAAACGGCTATAATTTTATCGCCTGTCTTTATTATATGCCCCTATATAAGTTTGATAGTAGTTAATGTGTTTTGCTATAATGCATGCTGTTATGTTTTTTTGTTTAATATCACATTGTGCGTCTCAGTACATTAAGGTATTATGGGCCATATTATCAAGAAAGAGCAATACATTATCGTCACTTTTATCGGCAGGAAAGTGCCGCTAAAACTGCGATAATGGGCTTGATATTATGCCCTATATTTGTCCCTTTTTCCATAACTTCTAGCCTCTGTTTTTATACTCTCCTCTCTCTCCTCTTACTCCTTTCTCTCTCTCGGTACTACTATCTTTTTCTTATGTTTTGCTCTATGGTCATATTGCCCTTCTTTGTCTTTATATTTTCCTGTTTCTTCTCTTATTCCTTCTGCCTCCTCATTTTCTTCCATTTGTCTTCATATTTCATTTTTTTCTTGATACTCCCTGTTCTGTCCTCTTTCTCATTTTTCTCCCTCTGTATATGGTCTTGGTCGATTTATAAGCCCCTTGGGCGTATTTCTTGTTTTATTGTGTTAGTTTCTTTAATGTAATAGTGGCAGAAATAATGTAGTAAATTGCATATGTATTTGGAAAATGAATAAGTGTTGTTCACTGAAATGTAGTAATTATATACATGCTCACCTCACAGCACCGCGCGGAGATACACCTTCGGGTGTGATGCCGGCGCGTAACAAGACTATAAATAAATAAATAAATAAAATAAATAAATATGTATAGTCACATGTTTTTCAGTAGCAAATAGTAAAATGCATGGTCTAATTTTTTTTGTTTAATATCACACTGTGCATGTGTGTACATTAAGAAATTATGGGGCATATTATCAAGGATTGGTGTTAAAATTATCGCTGTTTTTTCGGCAGGAAACTGCCGATAAAACAGCGTTAATGGCCTTGATAATACGCCCTTGTTAAATCCCATACAAGCTCATGTTCTGATGTTAACATGGGCTTCTATGGGAATTAACAAGGGTGTATTATGAAGCCCATTATCGCCTTTTTATACACAGTTTCCCTCCCAATAAAACTGCGATAATATTAACACCGGTTCTTGATAATATGCCCCATGTAATGTAGTTCTGGACTTTTTGGTTCCGTCCAGCAATAATTTTAACACCGGTCCTTGATATTATGCTCCTGAATTCGCCTCTGTTTGCATTTTTCAACACTCCCTTGTCATACTCCCTAATTTCTTGTCTTACTCCTTCCTCTCTCATTATACTATGGGGCATATTATCAAGGACCGCTGTTAAAATTATCGTTGTTTTATTGGCAGGAAACGGCCGATAAAACAGCGATAATGTGCTTGATAATAGGCCCTTGTTAGTTCCCATTGAAGCCCATGTTCTGATGTTAAAATGGGCTTCTATGGTAATTAACAAGGGTGTATTATGAAGCCCATTATCGCCTTTTTATACACAGTTTCCCTCCCAATAAAACTGCGATAATATTAACACCGGTTCTTGATAATATGCCCCATGTAATGGAGTTCTGGACTTTTTGGTTCCGTCCAGAGGTGTCAGGGATAACACCCGAAGACCCCGGAGTTCTACCTGTCTCGGTGCGCAAATAAACAGAAACACGGGCTTCTCGATGGTGGTGTCAAAGACCAATGGTTTATTACTGCAGGGACACAGAAGTCACAGAAACTACACACGGGCAGTATCTAGGAGCCTGTTCAATTTGTACAAAGTGGGTTGCTCCTTATATACTGAATTTTAGGCTTCGGGCAAATTCTTTACATGTTAGTACATTTCTAAACCTTTGTGTCCTAAACAATAAATATTTGGCGTTGCATAGGAATCGTCAACAATATCTGATGTCAAAACATTACGAACGAGGAGTTTCCACTGTTCCATCATAATCCCATGTCAACTTTTCATTCAAGAGCCGGACCGCCTCATCGTAAATGTCGTTACCTACCCCTAATAAAGGCCCAGAAGGAATGGAGCAGAGCCAGGTGCAGAAGATAGAAAAGCAGGATAAGAGATGTTTGTGGGTCGTAAATGGGCAAGGCTACCAGCTTCGGCCGCCTAATCATGATCAGGCCAACGAACACGAGAACCAGTATAGCAGGACTGGCCTCAGGCAGAGGAGGCAGCTTCTGTCGAGTCATGCGGCCACAGCGTGTTCTGTCCTAAGGTGCACGTGTCACTAGCAAGGTGAATCGCCGGCTAAAACCTACGTGTCCTTAAGTGTAATGAATTGATCAGAGGTCACTGTGTGTCCATTGACTATGTGAGGGCAAGAAATACAAAATGGCTGCCGTAATCTAAGATGGATGCCATGGGTAGATCAGAAATGTGTTCATAACTGGAGTGCTCTTGCTCGTAGCATAGCGAAAACACCAGGATATGCTAAATGGATCATTTGCGGTTCACTGATACCAAAATTATGTTTCTACGACAATGTTGAAAACACGCGTTCAAATCGTCACGGAAACTCAGTTCTTTTTCTTATACTCTGCTCTCTTTTTATACTTTTTTTTCATACTTGCTCCTCTTTTTGCATATTTGTACTCCTCTTTATATTCTCTTTTGTCTTTATATTCACCACTGTTGTCATAGTTCTTACTGCCTTCTCATAGTACTGCCTCTCTCTTTATATGGTTATTCTTCGTTTATATTTGTCTTTTCTCCACATCTGTGTCTTTTTATTTTCCTTCCTCTTTCTTCATATGTACTCTTCTGTTCTTATATTCTCTGTTTCTTCTTCTTGTCTCTGTTCTTTGCAGGAACTCCCTAATTTGTTCTCATACTTTTCTTTTTCTTCTAATACTCTTTTCTCTGTACTCACATTTCTCCTCTCTTTTCTTATACTTTGCACCTTCTACTAATATTGCCATTTTTTCTTATTGTCATATTCCTCTCCTCATTTTCCCTCCTGTTCTTATACTTCCCCCTATATTCATATTGTCCTCTCTGTTCTCTTACTTGTCCATGCCCCCTCATACTACTGAGTTTTTCTTATATTTCGTTTTGTCCTATACCCCTTCTCTTTGTGTTCATATTTTCGTCTTTTTCTTCATATTTCTTTTCTATTTTCATTTTCTGTCCTCTCTGTTTATATTTCTTAAATCTGTTCATATTGTTTGCTCTCTTCTCTTATTCCTCTTTCACTCCCTGCATACACTCTCCAGCATTTTTCTCATATTCTACGTCTTTTCATATTGACCTCTGTGTTTATATTTGTTTTTCTTGTCATACTTCTGCCTCTTTCGTAATACACTTTTCACTCTTCATAATCCTCCATCTGTTTATAGTCCTTTTTTCTCCTGAGACTGTATCCTCTGTCCTTGTACACCCCTTTTTTCCTTATGGTCCACTTTTCTTCACATTGTCCGTGCTCTGTTCTGGTACTGTTCTCTCTGTTCTTATACACACTGTTCTTTGCTAGTATTCCTTTTTGTTCTTATAGTTGTGCGTCTTTTCACATATTCCTTCTTTTTTCTTTAGAGTCTTTCTCTCTCTTTTCATAGTGCCCCCTCTGTTCTCTTACTCTCTTTTTTTATTCTTACACTCTTTCTTCTCTCAGTTCAAGAAGTCTTTATTCGATTAATTCATCATAAAAGACATAAATACACAATACACATAAAACATATAAAACCAGTATTAAATCATCGACATCGAGTTGACTTCATACAGAACTATACAAAAGTTTAAAAAGGTGTCGAACACGACCATACTACCACAGTATATTCAAAAATTTAGACAATCTCCACTAAATTGTTTTTAATAAACCTACATCTGATCACCCAAGCCCATCCAAGAAACTTTGCAACCCCCACAACAATAAGGGGATCCAGATTAGTTTTTAACAGTCTCAAGGCTTCAGCAGCCGATCTGGTGCCTAGTTGTCTACATACTGGTTTGAGCCACTTGGTTCTGGGGGCTGAGTATAGTGGGCACACATACAAGAAGTGAGTCAGACTTTCCCCAGTGCCGTGACAGTTAGCGCAAAACCCCACTTTTTGGTAAAGTCCCCTATGGGAAGTGAACCACATCTAAATTGAAAAAAGCGTTTGCGGTCCAGAGGTTTAGTAATAATTTCCCAGTACCTTTCTAACATGGGAGAATCTTTATGTACCATAAAAAGTCCAGAAAGACTGCTCATGCTCGTTTTTAAGAAAATGTTGTGCGTCACCCATTCCCAGTAACATTTTTTGAGCTCATTTTTTGATGGGAATTTGGCTGTCTCGGGTGAAGACCACAACTCAATAAGGCCCAGAGATAGTAAGGTGGCCCTGAGATCTCTAAGCCATCCGATTTTAGTGGCTCCAGGTCTATTTTTTACCTCCAGACAAGCTTCTGCGTAATGGTGTAGTTCTGGCGTCGTCCACAGGCGTCGCCAGAACGCTAAAGGTCGAACTTTTGCATGGTCGACCACCGAGTGGCACCCCAGATCAAATAATAGGGGGATTAATGGTGTTGACCGAGGCAGACCTGTTGCCATCCTTAAGAACTTGCTTTGGGCATGTTTCAAGGATTCCAGATTACTTCCACCCCATAGCTCTGCGCCATATAACACCGCTGACAAAACCTTTCCTCCATAGATCTTCATCAGCGGTGACATAGGCTTCGTAAATGACCCTTTGTGTTCCTTAATCACGGCCCCACCCAACTGTTGATGTTTCAGGGTCATGAGCTCAATCTGGTGGGTCCAGCTCAGGGTGTCACTGAAGGTAACTCCCAGGTAGGTAAAGTGCTTTGTCTGCTCCAGGGGGGTATCCCCCAAGGTAACCCTAGCCTTAACCTGTTTATGCCCCCTCATAACCATAAATTTGGTTTTTGCCACGTTCACCTCCAGCTCATGTTCGCTGCAGAAACTCTCAAACCTCGACAGTGCGAGCTGGAGTCCCTGTCTAGTTTGTGAAATCAAGAGAGTGTCGTCAGCGAACATGAGCAGGGGGATTTTCATGCCAGCCAAACTTGGAGCGTCAGTGGGAAATCCGTCAAAGTACTTGGTAACTCTATTAATATATAGAGAAAACAAGGTGGGTGCCAAAACACATCCCTGCCTGACACCTTTCGACACAGGGAAGTTCTTAGTCACCTCTCCGGGTTTGCCCCATCTTACAAAAGCATAAGTCTCTGCGTGGAGGTTAACTATAAGGCGGACCAGAATGGGAGGCATACCCATTTCTAATAGGCAATTCCAAAGCCCAGCCCTCGGGACAAGGTCAAACGCAGTCCTAAGGTCTACGAATGCCGCAAATAAGTTTCCTTTACCCAGGGTAACCGTTTTCCAGTGCAGGAGCATAAAACGAAAAGCCTGATCCAGGGTGCTTACATGAGGTCTGAACCCTGCTTGGAGAGGGGTGAGAACGTTAAAATCCTCGATCCAAGCCTGGACCCTAGAAAGGAAAAGTCGAGATACTATCTTCTGTACCGCATCAATAAGACTGATCGGCCGGTAGTTGGATGGAACCGACCGATCACCCTTTTTAAAGATGGGCAAGATCTCGGCGCCAGCCCATGAATCAGGTACCTTGGCGCCCCTAGTCAGCGTGTTTGCCAAATGCAATAGATACGGTACCCATAAGTCTTGGTCCTGCTGGAAAATATCTGCTAGGATACAGTCCGGACCGGGCGCTTTGCCCCTAGGGATGGCATTCAAGACAATTTCAACCTCTTTGGCTGAAAACACAAGGGTATCAAAGGTTAATGGCCATCTAATCGGAGCTTCTCCATCCCTAAGACACCTAAACTGTTCCTCAAAGTGGGACACCCATTTTAGTTGGTCAACAGAAGCGGGGCTGGGTCGATCATCCTGGGACTGTCCCCATCTGAGGAGATGCCAAAATTGCGTGAGGTTCCTAGAGCCGCAGGCCTCAGCTAGGAGAGCCCAGCGCTCATCATCCCATGCGGCTTTAGCCCGCCGTTTAACTTCATTATAAGCCTTCCTGCTGGTTTTGATTAGGGCTGGGTTCTTAGATTTTAAAGCTTTAAACAAGATTGAATGGGACTTGCCGCACTCTTCATTAAACCAGTTAGCAGGTTTCCTCGACTTCCCTAAGCCTTTATTGGCTACGTATTTAACAAATAGTGTCTTTAGGGATGCAAACAGGCTGGCATGAATGTCTGAAATGTTTGGGGTTGTCCGATTCAGGTTGTCACACTTATCAAGTTCCCTTAGGGAATTAGAAACAAGAGTTCTTATTTTACTACGTGCATTTACATCTACAGCTACCTTTGGCCAACGAACCCTCCTCATATCATTAGTTAATACCATGGCCTCTTGAACGGGATTAGAATGTCGCACAATCGGCCCGGCAAAACTAAAGTCCTTCAGTTCTGCTATGAGTGGTTCGTGATCACTTTCTGGTCGCGGTCTAATTGTCATATCCGATACTATGGGCCACAGGGTTGTGTCGACTAGGATATAATCAATGCGACTACTATGCCTGCCATTGAAGAATGTTGGGTTGCCCAACCTATCCGATCTTGTACGACCGTTTAGGGCACGCAGCCCCCAATTCAGACATAAGCCTTTGATAAAAGTGGCGCATTGGGACCACTTAGAGATCGGAGGTAGCTCGAGTTGTGAAATACCCCACATCATGTCCTCTGCCTCAGTTAACAACCCATCCTCCCTGCTTAGAGGTTCAAAACAAGTATTAAAATCACCCATTACAACCACGTGACCCACTGGTTGGGTAGAGCCAAGGAATTCATCTAAACATGTTAGGGTGGATGATACACGACCACCCGGAGTACCTCTGGCATATACATTAAACAACAAAATGACCAGCCCACTATTAAATTTCATGCTAACTATTAAAATATCAGGGCAGTCAATATGAATTTCCTTCACAGAGACCCCTACAGTTTGACGAACCCAAGTAGTGAGGCCCCCCATAGCCCTGCCTCTTTGGCCTCTGACTGCGGGTTTATTAAAACTCAGGAAACCTGGAAGAAAAACTGGAAGGGTTGACCATGTCTCCTGAAAAGACCAAACATCACCTTGTCGGATGAAGTCAGCCCAGTCAGGTATACATATACAAGATTCTATACCAGCCACATTCCAACATCCCAAAGTAGTACCCTTAACACAAGCTTGAACACACAGGACTATTATATCAATAGGGGGGGGTTCACAGGGTTGAAAGGAAAATTCTTCAGATGGAAGTGCCTCTATGAACAACCCTTCCCTTGTCAAGCTTATTAACCCAGCCTGAGCTGCTTGCACAGGAGATGTGCCTGTGGGAGAAACAACCTTAGATTGCAGTGTGGCAAGAGGCGGTGTTGATATGACTAGCTCTCTTGGGTAAGCTAAACTTCCCTCCTCACAGCACTGGTGTGAGTCTTTAAAACTTACAACATTACATGAAAGGATGCTCGTGTCGTCTCCCACACACGGAGTGTATGGGTCGTCATCGCTTTTCTCTCGTGCTTGTCAATCATTAGACGACAGCCCTGAGAGTGGGTCATATAAGTTTCTCAGGGGAATGTTCCAAAGGTCTTTGGGGTGGGTGGGCCTGTTGGTGTAAAGATTTGCTGGAAAAAAGCTAGGAGGCTGCTGTACATGTGTAAAGGCTGGTGTTGGGGGAGCCATAGGATACGGGGGCTTATTTGAGAAAGGCAAATCCAATAGGGCTGGAGGACCAGTGGGCTGGGTATATGACTTAGCCCAGCCCGGCGTTTGTACTGGGCAGTTGTAGGTAGATTGGATATAGGAGCGATACAGCGCCTCTGGGTTGAAATGGGGTACATTGAAACTTGGTGTGAAATTGGACCATTTAAGGAGGCTTTTGGTGTTTTTGTTAATTCTCCCAGGGGGATGGTCGTTTGGCTTGATCAAGGTCTCGGGGTAGAAATAACTTAGATTTCTTGTGGAAATCCCTCCCTCGTTGTTTCCCACATACCAATCTGTAAGGTGAGATACAACTCTGTGGTCCCTGAAGTTGATGATCACTATGTCCCCCTCTATGTCTTTAGGGCACACCCCAACCCACTGACATCTTCTGACCGTAACGATATCCCCATTAAGGTTGGGAGGGAGGGGTCTGTTTGTTTTCAGCCAAAAGATGACTTTATTTTTTAAACTTTCGTCATTTTCTCTATCCCCTTCCTGAACTGGTGGCACACCTGTCATAACAATAACAAAGTTTAGTGAGTCTGGCGGCAAGTCTACATTTCTCTTCAAAGGTAGGGGTTTATTGTTTTTACCATATGCGCCAGCAGGTTTACCCGTCCCTTTCTTTGTCTGCGGTGCTGCTCCCTTAGCCAGTGGTTTACTGACTACTACACTGGGGTTTGCTTTCACGGGGTTTGCTTTCACGGGGGGTAGTGTTGAAGTGGGTTTCGCAACCACCGTCGATGCTTTAATTGAACTAGTGACTGCTTTAGTAGTATTGATAGTGAGTTGGCTGGTAGTGCTAGATGGTTTGCTAGCAGCAAGAGATGATCCGGCTGATTTGTAGGATTGGCCCTTGTTCTTATCCAAGCCAGTGCTATGTGTAGACTCTATGGTCGCCACAAGGCGGTCCAATTTTTCTCCCATAGTCCTCACACGTTCTAGCAGGGGAAGCATGTAAGATTTAATGAGCTTCTCCAGAATACCAAGGGACGCCTCATTTACCCCTACGGATACTAGCTCTGGGGATACATGTTCACGTGTATCTGAGGGAAGAGGCTCTACTATGGGTGGGGGACCTGGCTCACTATTTGGGTTGGGTAGGGGCGGTGATGGAATCTGCCAGCTACGCCCTTTCCTTTTTACCCCTCCCTTTTTCCTTTTCTTCCTTGGTGGGGAGTGAACAACCCTTGTAGCCTTGTCAGACATGGTTCTTGACTTTAATCCACTTGTTTCAGGAATGATCTCGCCTGGGTCGATACAGACCAGAGACAAGTTGGACAGTATAGGGGTTGGTTCTACTTCCCTAATAAGGGTCTCTGGGATGTTTGCTTCAATTATGCTCGAGTGATCGATAGGGGGACAAACAAGGTGACCTCCGCAGGTTGCACTACTACAGGGCGGGGAGATGGCGGGAAACCTAAATATACTAGGGGTAAGGGTAAGATCAGTGGCATCGGCCTCAATAATGCTCAAACCTTGGGCGGCAAGTTCTTGTGTATTATTAGAAACTGGCAGCGGATTTTTCTTTAACTGCTCAATTGAGCGTCGTCGCTCTGCTCTTCTTTCAGCAAGAAGTAAGTCCATATCTACCTCCTTTGCGGATTTCCTAAAGAATTTGTCTAAGGGACCCAGAACAGAGACACTCACACCAGGCGGAGCAGAGTGACTCATGTTAAAGGAGGATTGTCCAAAATTAGGGCGCTTGGTATAGTAACTAAAAACCACTGCTAGCTATACACAGTGCAAGATACTAAGACACAGCATACAACAAGCACGATGTAAATGACCTAGCCCAGCCCGGCCTCCTGCGGCCCCTGACGGCCACAGACGGTCCCGCCCTTGTCCCGGGCTTCTCCCGGCGCCCTCCCGCGCGCTCCCGCGCAGCGGGTATGTCAACTCCTCTTTGTAGCTTTGCAAAGGTCACCAAGGAGGCGGGGCCGGCAGGGAGAGGAGCCCAGCTGGAAACGGGCGCGCGGGGACTCCTGGTCCGTGGAGTCCACCCGCTCTACCCTCGCAGCCCTGCCGGTCACCAGGTGATGCCCCTTGTGGTTGATTGACAGCCGCTGTGAGACCGCGAAGCGGGACCCGCGGAGCGGGTCCGGCTCACAGCAGCGGCTCACAGCAGGCTGGGTCGAGGTAGCACGGAGCACGGAGGTGAGGAGCGTGGCTTCTGAATATGAAATCCGCCAAAGGTCAGTCAAGCAGCCTCTTTAGACTTGCTGTGAAGGGGAGGCGGGGCCGGCAGGGAGAGGAGCCCAGCTGGAAACGGGCGCACGGGGACTCCTGGTCCGTGGAGTCCACCCGCTCTACCCTCGCAGCCCTGCCGGTCACCAGGTGATGCCCCTTGTGATTGATTGACAGCCGCTGTGAGACCGCGAAGCGGGACCCGCGGAGCGGGTCCGGCTCACAGCAGCGGCTCACAGCAGGCTGGGTTGAGGTAGCACGGAGCACGGAGGTGAGGAGCGTGGCTTCTTAATATGAAATCCGCCAAAGGTCAGTCAAGCAGCCTCTTTAGACTTGCTGTGAAGGGGAGGCGGGGCCGGCAGGGAGAGGAGCCCAGCTGGAAACGGGCGCGCAGGGACTCCTGGTCCGTGGAGTCCACCCGCTCTACCCTCGCAGCCCTGCCGGTCACCAGGTGATGCCCCTTGTGGTTGATTGACAGCCGCTGTGAGACCGCGAAGCGGGACCCGCAGAGCGGGTCTGGCTCACAGCAGCGGCTCACAGCAGGCTGGGTCGAGGTAGCACGGAGCACGGAGGTGAGGAGCGTGGCTTCTGAATATGAAATCCGCCAAAGGTCAGTCAAGCAGCCTCTTTAGACTTGCTGTGAAGGGGAGGCGGGGCCGGCAGGGAGAGGAGCCCAGCTGGAAACGGGCGCGCGGGAACTCCTGGTCCGTGGAGTCCACCCGCTCTACCCTCGCAGCCCTGCCGGTCACCAGGTGATGCCCCTTGTGGTTGATTGACAGCCGCTGTGAGACCGCGAAGCGGGACCCGCAAAGCGGGTCCGGCTCACAGCAGCGGCTCACAGCAGGCTGGGTCGAGGTAGCACGGAGCACGGAGGTGAGGAGCGTGGCTTCTGAATATGAAATCTTTCTTCTCTCCTCATATCTCCATCTTTCTCTTCATGTTTTGCCTTACCTATTCATACTTTCCACTTTATTCATAGTTCTTTATCCTGTTATATTGCAGTGTCTGTTCATACTTTCGTTATATTTTCCCTTGTTTCATGCTCCTTCCTCTCTTGTAAGTACTTTTATTTTCATAGTCCCACATTTGTGCTCATAGTCCTCCCTCTGTTCTTATAAGTAATATTATAGAATATTTCATATAATAATTTTTGTAATGTTATATCTGTTTTTTATAATAGATTCTGTTTATCAATACTGAAAAAACTGTATCATGCCTATGAAATGTCAAAGGAGGAAAAAACAAAAGAAAGGTGTTTATTTGAAGAGAAGTCATCAACAAGGTTTACATGAAGAACCATGTGTTGACAAAAAGAAAAAAAGTCCTGATAAGAGAAGGAACACTTTTCTGAGGAAAATATTAAAGACTAAGGGGGTCATTAGGATGTCTGGCGGATTTCCTCCGCCAGAAATCCTTCCCTGAATTCCCCCACCATATTACAATGCCGGGAGGGGGGGACCGCAGCGGGAAAAAACACCACCCTCCTGTTTTCTGCCCTGTTCGCCTTGTGGCCAGGGTGGAAAATGATTAATATGGTGGCAGTGTCTATTAGACACCGCCAGCCATATTAACATGGGCTGTGTTTTATGCTTTTCTGAAAGGCAGGCGGTGTTCAGGGGGCCCCCAAGAGTGAAGCAGAGTGGGGAAATGCACACGGGGGGTACTTGTGGTACCCCCCCACATTTACATAAACAAAGCGTCAGGCGCCGCACGTTTCCTGCCGCTTTGTTTATGTAAATGCTGCAAACCATTTTTTAGTATCATGGCGGGCAGTGCAGAGAGCACCGCCGGCCACAATTCTAAAAATACAGGATGTGCCCACCACTGTGGCGGGCACATTTTAATACCACCCACAGGACCCCGCCCTTATGGCGGGCGGTCCCATTTACCACGAGGATGGCGGGCGGGCAAAGTCCGTCCGCCATCCTAATGAGGCCCTAAGAGTAGTGTGCACAAAGTGAAAAATGGTTTTAGTGTGTCTGCAACGAAAAAGAAAAAGAAGAATAAAGAGAACAATCATGGAAAGTCAAGTGCAGAAAAAATAGTTTATAGTAAATGGAGGAAAAAACAATTTATGGAAATTAGGAAAAATATTTTTATAATAGAGTAGTGTTCAATTTAATTAAAGAAATTAAACGATGTAAGCATTTTATAAGCAGAAGAAAGGTATAGAAAATGTAGTTGAGAAAGCTTTTGAATTGAAAAGAAAATTGTATATTTTAGTAATCAATAGAATTTGATCACTAGATAAGCCAATCAATTTAATGAAGGCCAAAAGTAAGTGGAGAAGAGTAAATACCAGAAGTTATTTTTGTGAGTTTTTTTGGGTGAATGGAAACATAGTTCAAGTTCTGAGCCTTTTATTGAAGAAAGTTATCTTCAAGGCGGCATTTGACCGCGTCAACAGGCAAATGCTATGGGCAAAACTAAAACACCAGGGCCTACCGGACTCAATTCTCTTGCCCATCATTAACCTGTACACTGACACCTGAATGCAGGTAAAAATCGACAATGGGCATCGCTTGACCCGGAAGATCAACACTGCCGACGGTCTAAAGCAAGGCTGTGTCTTGGCCCCTCATTAATTTAATCTATTTATGGGTGATCTGGCATCCTCATTTTACACCATGAGAATGATCAAAAAACTCCTCCCTTATCTCCCCATGAGCATGGCCAGAACTCTGGTCAGTGCATTAGTCATATCTCGCATTGACTACTGTAACGCGCTCTTAGTCAATGCTCAGGAAGGAGTCTTAAAAAAGCTACAGTTGGTGCAGAATGCTGCGGCCAGACTGATCACGGCAACCCCCAAGTATTTCCCTATCTCTGGTACTATTGAACAGCTTCATTGGTTGCCTGAAAAAGAAAAGAACTACATTTAAAGCACTCTGCATTGCGTGTAAGGCAATTCACTCTCAAGGACCTGCTTTCTTAAAGGATGCATTCTGCCCCTACAATCCTGTCCGATCCCTCCGCTCTTCTACTGCTGGTCTTGTGCAGGTCCCAAAGACTAAGAAGGTCCCTTGGGGCGACAGGTCCTTTATAGTGACCACTACCAAACTTTGGAATAGTCTTCCAAGCCAAATCAAAACTTGTACTTCCCTTCTTTCTTTCCATAAACAAATAAAGACTTGGCTTTTCAAACAATAATTACTCATGGACAAGCATAGTGGACACTCAGCGCCAAGACACCCTCGGGTATTTGTGCGATTAACAAATTTCCTAAAGTAAAAATAAATAAAAGCTTGGACAAGGTCAATGCACATCCTCCCCGGTTAGGTAGCCTCCGTGTAACGCACTTATTGTACGCGGACGACATGGTACTGCTGAGCCAGATAAAAATTGGCCTTCAATGCCTACTGCATGACATTATACAAAAAAGAATTTGCTAACAATTAACATCAGGAAAACAAAAGTGATGCTCATAATGCGACAACGCAAAACTCCACCAACCTTCCGAATTAACAATGACCATCTGGAAGTGGTAAACAGCTATAAATACCTGGGGGTACATTTAGACAAGCACCTTAACTTCCGAGTGCATTTTGAGGACATGGGAAAAAAAAGATCCACTTTATTGCACGCCTTCTCTAGCATGGCAACTGAGCTAAAAGGTCCTCTTGTCTCCCCCTTGCTAACCGCAATAAAAGCAAAACTATTACCCACAATAGCATATGGGAGTGTATTACATCATGGGAAAAGCGCTACTCTCATAGACAAAATACAAACTAAAGTCTACAAACGTGTCTTTTCCTTACCGAACAGTTCCTCACCAGCGCAAGTAAGACTTGAATTCGGATTACAATCTCAAGCATTACTGAAAAAATATGAGGCCAGCAAATTCTGGACCAACGTTTGGAGGAACAAGGAAAACAAAATAAATGAGGCATTGTGGGAAGCAATCCACACAAGCCCGAACTCCGAGTACGCAAAGTACCTAAAACTCTCATTAGATACAACCGAGCTGGGATCGTTGTGGGAAACAAAATTGCCGGTTTCTTCATTTAAACAAGTGGTTATGAGGATCGCCAAGAAACACTCGTTCCTCAACGACAAAATAACCTTCAGCGCCCGGACCCACACCTGGATGACTATCAAATCATACATAAAGCCCATACCAGTAGCTTGGTACACAGACAAAATATTGAGTTTTAAATATCGATATACAATAATATCGAAGTTTAAATATCGATGGGACAAAATATCGAAGGTAAGTAATATCGACAGTCTTAATATCGATATTAGTATGATATCAGTAATATCGAAGTTTTAAATATCGATGTCAATATTATCGAAATAAATAACTTCGATGTTACTAATATCAATTTTTAAATAAATTTAGTGTATATTATATTGTATTTATTATGTTTTATTATTTATTTTTAATGTAATTTAATTAAATATTGTCTTTTACTACTGTAGCGGGTTGTGGGTTTATAGGGGAATAGGGTGGGAAGTAATTTAATTATGTTAAATTAATTATTAATTAGTAGGAATTATTAATTAATTAATTGAAAATTAATTTTTAATTAATTGTAATTAATTGATTAATTGATAAATATGTTCTGTAGCGGGTTATGGGTTTATAGGGGAATAGGGTGGGAAGTAATTTACTAATAATTAATTAATTATTATAAGTTTGTACATATTTTAATTAATAATTAATTGGTAATTATTTATATTAATTAGTTAATTAATTAATGTAATTTTGTACATATTTTTATTTTTTATTAGTTGGTAATTAATTAATATTAATTATTTAATTACATTAATTATAGTAATTTTTTTAATATATACATTTTTTGTTATTCTTAAATAATTAATTGGGAAAATATTATTAATTATTAAATTAAATTAATTACAGCTAATGTGCTAATATATTTACTTTATTGTTATTGTTAATTAATAATTAATTGGTAATTAAATAATATTAATTAATTTTGGGTAAAGGAGTATTTTTAGGGTTCAGGGTCAGTTTTCAGTTTTTGGGTAAAGGGGTATTTTTAGGGTTCAGGGTCAGTTTTCATTTCTTGGGTAAAGGGGTATTTTTAGGGTTCTGGGTCAGTTTTCAGTTTTTTGGTAAAGGGGTATTTTTAGGGTTCAAGGTCAGTTTTAATTTTTTGGGTAAAGGGGTATGTTTAGGGTTCAGGGTCAGTTTTCAGTTTTCGGGTAAAGGGGTATTTTTAGGGTTCAGGGTCAGTTTTCAGGTTTTGGGTAAAGGGGTATTTTTAGGGTTCAGGGTCAGTTTTCAGTTTTTGGGTAAATGGGTATTTTTAGGGTTCAGGGTCAGTTTTCAGTTTTTGGGTAAAGGGGTATTTTTAGGGTTCTGGGTCAGTTTGGGGTTTTTGGGGTACAGGGATATTTTTAGGGTCAGGGTCAGTTTTGGGTTTTTGGGGTACAGGCGTACAGGGTAAAAACACTTTTTTTTTTACATTAAATCAATTAAATAACATTAAAAAAAATTACATTAAATATTAAGTGTTTTATTTATTTTAAATGTATATGTATTAGTTTTAATTTTGTTTTAATATTTTTATTTAATATTTGTAAAATTATATGTATTTTAAAATTATTTTTACATTATTATTATGTCGATATTTTTGTGCCGATATTTTTGTAGTTCGATATTCTGTCTGTCGATATTATGTCAGATATTCCAGTAGCTTATCTAGATATTGCATTCTCATTGTTTATCAAACGCAATTAAGGCTGGGCAATCTTCCGACAAGATTTGACCAACCAAAATGGAAACCACAAGAAACAACAGAAGTGACTTTTGCGGTGCAGGCAAACAAGATATCATCCACATAGTTTGCATCTGCCCAGCTATGTACCAAGGTCGGCGGCACTGGCTAAAGGACAAGCTCAATGAGCAAGGAGTACGCACCTGCCGGACTGCGATAGCACAGCGGATCCACAACTGATCCAGCAGATCAGTTAAATTTCTGAACAGTTTTGTGGAAAAACGAGGCCTATCCTCATAGGTCGGACCTTCATCTTGACTTAAGTACCCCGTTATTAAAGTCTATTTGTGTTCTGAAAAAGTTTACTGAAACTCAAGACAGACTCTCGGCCACACAGATTTCATACTTTTTTTTTCTTTTCTCTTTTATGTAGCACTAAAAGTTTCTTATAAATATTGTGGCATTTTATACATCGTAATGGTTTTAATTAACCAACAATAAAGAATTACTTACTTACTTAATTATCTTCAGAGTAATGATTTGTTGCTTCCAGTTGACACTAGTGGTCGTATTTATGAGGTTAGAAATGGTTGTCCTATTGAGAAAGAGAAAATTGTTCCTAGAAATGCAGAAGAGGTGTTAGCTGGTGAAGTTTTAGGGAGAGGTCGTAAAGCTCCAGTGTACACTTGGAATGGTAGTAGTATTTGTAGTGTACAGCAGGAATCTATTGATTTTTTACGCAATTTCTTACATAACTATACTAAGAAAAGTGTTAAACAAAAGATTAGGATTTTGCAAGGACTAGACCCTTGCAGAGTGCGAGAAAATACTGGTTTGCAAGGTCATTCTCTGGCTTGTCTTTCTAAAACAGTATGTCGAAGTGTTTTTCACCATTTTAGGATGTTAGTAGTACATCATTCTGACCACGTGAAAATCGGATGCACCTCATCAGACCCTAATATAACACTTGATACTCCCACTCTAAAATACAGACTATAATTTTTGAAACCATGAACACACCAATACCAGTTAGTACATATCCACTTACTAATTCCTAGGTCTACATACACATCCATTCATTCATGCATACAGTCACTCATACATACAGTCAGCTATCAATACAGCACTTTCATATCCAGTCACATATCTATACGGACACTCACACACCACCTCTCAATGATAGAGTTATTCACACATCTAGTCAGTAATGGAAATAATGAATCACACTTTTATTTACTCACCTGTACAGTTATACATATACCAACTCACTTATTTATACATATACTAACACATACTTACACTCTAACACAATAATACAATAACTAATACAAGAATGCGCTGATCCACACAGGCACACTCACAATCACTCAGTCTCACATATAGTCATTTATACACTCCAACACTCATAAATACTACCTTTCAAATATGCAGTTATTCACAAATGTGCCACTGAGGCATCCATTTACTCACCAAGGCATTCATATACACACTCACCCAGCCACACAGCCCTATACAGACTTGAACACATATACCCAGTGAATTATCCACTCACACATCTATACACAGAGTCAAACCCCCCACCCACCCACATAGGCACCCATACAGATAATCAGACAACCAATCAATAGCCCACATATATCCTCATTTAACTGCTAACCAACCCATGCAATCACTTAAACACCAACTGACAATCTAAACTGTTTGAATATCTGTATCAGTCGGTAACACATGCATTAAGTAAGACACAAGTAATCCCTCACTTACACACCTACTTAATCATCCATCCTGATTGTTATACACCCATTCATTCTTCAAAACCCCTTGGCATTATAAATATAAAACATATGTACATTTTATAGAAACACACAGTCACTAGATGATGTCATCAGTGATGTAACCTACCATGTCATGAATGTTGTAATCTGTGACATCATCAGCGGTGCATTGCGGGAGCGCAAGTTGTTATTAGCTGAACTAACTTTAACAGGGGAATTTCTATTATTTTGTAAGAGTAAAATGTCCAAGTAACTATAACGTCCCTGAAACCTATATTTTTCAGTGAATTTCTACGTTTTTTTAAATGCTAATTCCTAACTATAACGTCTGTAAAACCTATTGTTTTTCAGTGAATATTATGTAAACATATATACATATATTTATGCATATTTATTTAAATATATGTATATATATATATATATATATATATATATATATATATATATATATATATATATATATATATATATATATATATATATATATATATATATATATATATATATATATTCAATGAAAAAACCATAGGTTATAGACCATATATAGTTAGGAATTCGCATTTACAAAACCTTATTTTACTCGCACAAAACCATTGAAATTCCATATATAGTTAGTTGCACTAACTATATATCGCGCACCCGCAATCCACTGCTGATGATGTCACATATTACATCATTCATGACATGGTCAGTGACATCACTGATGACATCTCACATGACATCACTGATGACATCACTGATGACATCTCAAATGACATCACTGATGACATCTCATTTGACATTACTGATCACATCACTGATGATATCATTCATGTGATAATACAATGAACCTCTTCAGACTCTAATATAACCTTAGATACAATCAGTGTAAACAGACACTCACAGACTGTCACTCATCCATGGAGTTACTCACACACCTAGTCAGTCATGCAAAGAATCAATCACACCTCCATTTCCTCAACTATACAGTTATACAAACTTTACTTATTCAAACATATACTAACACATATTTATTCTCTTATACAATCCCTGATACAAGTTCACAATGATCCATACAGCCACTCACACATTCACTGGCTCTTATGCACAGTTATTTATATATGTCAACTCTCACATGTACTGTGTTTTACATATATACTTACTTTGACATGTAGCACTGAGATATCCATTCACTCACCAATACACTCATGCACACAGTCAACCGCCCATACAGCTGTTTCCACATGCACTTTTGAACCCATACATCTAGTGAATCCACTGCTCACACATCTATGCACAGAGTCACACACCCCCTAGACACCCGCACACACACACTCGCTCTCCCATACAAATACTTGGGCAACCAATCAATAACCCATATAGTTACTCATATAGGTACAGAATAACACATGCATCATCTTATACAACAACAGACATACTGATGCACACATTCAGACAGTTTAGTCACTAACCAATGCACTCAGTGAGACACATTTAATCACTCTCTCATACAGTCAGTCATGCACCTACTAAATCCTTTATCCAGACACTTATACATCCACTCATTCTTCAATATGTAAGACATATTTTAACTTTACAGAAACATACAGTCACTGGATAATGTCATCAGTGATGTCATCAGTGATGTCACTGACCATGTCATGAATGATGTAATATGTGACATCATCAGCAGTGGATTGCGGGTGCGCGATATATAGTTAGTGCAACTAACTATATATGGAATTTCAATGGTTTTGTGCGAGTAAAATAAGGTTTTGTAAATGCGAATTCCTAACTATATATGGTCTATAACCTATGGTTTTTTCATTGAATTTCATTGGTTTTTTAAAAGCTAACATCTGTAGCTGTAAAATGTATTATTCTTTAAATCCCAAAATATATATAGATATTTATTGATAATTTTTTTTAAATATTTTTTTATTCGCTTCTATTTCGCGAACCGGGAAGCTTTCCGTTAGCTCATCTTGATGCCGCGATCTAGTCCGCGAACCGGTCAACGTTACGTTAGAGGAACAGTGACGCGTCGCGGAAGCGCGACATATCACGTTATCGCGTAATGCGTCTAATGACGCGTCGCGTTAGCGCTCCCGGAAGTGCTCCGGACCGCGGTCCAAAAGCGATCTGGGACGCGGCGCGCGCCGCGTAACGTAAGCGGAACAGGTCATGTGACTTGTTTATCAAACTTCTCATTGGTTCATTTCACTTTTGGTTTCCAAATGATGTATGACTAGGTCATGTGCCCTAAAAATAACACTTTTCATTGGCTCAGAACTTTTGTTTTCCCCAAATCATGTAAACCCCTCCTTATTTCCTCACTCTGACTTTCATCTTGGTGAGAGAAAGACCATTTATCTGAAGATCCACAATGGCTTCCATTCTTGCTGCAGCTGGTGGACCCCCACCACCACCTCCACCTCCTCATAAGAAGAGAGGACCACCTAGTCAAATTCTGACTAACAGAGAGGAGGAAGATGAGGAAGAAGAAGAAGAGGAGAGAGAGGGACAACAATTTGTTGATGAGTTGCCCCGGGTTTCTAAACGAAAATCCAGTTTTATCTGGCAGTTTTTCACCATCCCTCCTGGAACAAAGAAAGTGAATGCAAAATATGCCACCTGCCTCATCTGTGATCACACATTGTCGAGAGGCACAGAAAAGAAGTACAGTATGGGGAACTATACAATGCATCGTCACATGAGCAGGTGGCATCCCTTGAACTACAGCCGGGCTGAGTTAAGGGATCTTGTAGACAATCCGACGGCAACTCCTGTGGCAAGATCTACATCCACATTGTCTTTGACGGGAAGAGAGGCACAAGAGACTGTGCCAAACATCCAACCTAACTTCCAGCACATAAAGTTATCTTGTGTTCACTGTGGTGAAATGCTGTCATATGGCAACATGAGTGTCAACCTCATGAACATTGCATATGAAAATCATAAATGCCATAATGCACCCAAAAAGTAATTTTCTTTTTTTTGCTCCAGTTGAGCCGTTTTGAAAGCCTGTTTTTTGTTGTCTCCCCTCCATAAAAAAAACAAAAAAAACATAAAACAGTTCTAAAAATACAAAAAAATCAAAAAATAAAAAAAAATAAAAAAAAAATATAAAACACCAAAAACAAAAAAAAACAGTTCTTTTCAGAACTACCTCCCCTTTCAAACAAAATTGCTAGAATGTTTATCACTCTGGCAAGCTCTATTTCTTTTGATTCGCTTCAAGTTCGCTGACCGGTTCGCGAACTTTAAGCGAACTAAAAAAATATTTTTTTAAAAAAAAGAAGAGTTAGTATAAGGGAAGTAATCAGGGAATAATGTAAAAAGAAAGACAGCTAGAGAGAGTAAATGAGAGATAGTGTCAATGACATCATCAGCAGTGCATTGCGGGTAAAAAGAGTGGAAAACATTTACCTTATAATTCTTGTTACCTTTTTTAAATATTTTTCCATACTTTCAATCTGTAAAACAAAGAACAAACATTTCAAAAAATATTAAAACATGTATTTAAAAATTAGAAAAGACAAGGGAAAAGGTTCAAAAACAAACAGTTTTTCAACAACTTTGACATTTACAGAAGTCTCTGCTTCTCTACGTTCACTACACAATCCTAAAGATATATATTCGAAAGAAACTGTATCTTGATGTTGCTGAACTGAGGCCTATTTTGGAACATGATGTTTTTCTTGCACTGCTAATGTCTCACAATAGTGATGCAATAGCAGCGCAAAAAAGATGTAAAGCCATAAAAAAATTGTGTCTAACATTGTAAATGATTGTTTTAGGATGCAAATAAGATGTGTGCTTTCAAGAGCTTTCTTTGAGGTGAGGCCTCTTTTTTTTAAAAAAAAAAAAACACTACCCAGAAGTACAGCACTCTAAGCCTTAAAATTGATATTTACAGAACTCAGCTTACCCATATGTACCACACATTTCTAAATGTATATCATAAGGACAAAAAGCATAACATTAATTATACATGTTAAATGGTTTATTTTTGCTGTTCTCAGAATGTATCAAATTTCACTTAAATCAGTGACTTGAAGGTATTCATCATGTAACAGCGGGGAAAAAAAAACACAATCAAAATGACTGTGTTTAAAAAACCCATACAACCTAAGAAATCTGATTTCAAAACTTCTTAAAATTAACTTACTTTCAATGACGTCGAAGGATCTCCTATAAACAGCATCCACTCTGTTGTGCTTTAAATATTTTCAGCCCGCCACTTTCTGAAAGAAAACCTCCATCGATACGTGAAATATGTTACATAGAAAAAAAACTTCTCTCATTATATCACATGTTTCCACTAGGCCAAATCATGTTGCCGCGATTCGCAAATCTTGTAATTCTTCCAATCAAATCCCGACATTTTCTATTTTCGCAACTTTCAAAAATAAAATATTTGAGATTATTTTCACAATCCTGGACTACTAATATCTTACTCTTCTTTGTCACTCATGTTCTCCTTTTCCTATGACACTGATACTGCTTACTATGAAGCAGACTTACTTGCATCAGGTTTATATAGTTGAATTTTTAATCGAGACAGCATTGCAGACTTACATTCCCTCTACTTAAAATTTTGGTTTTAAAAACACCAGGTAAGAATTTTTAAGGTCAAACGGCAATTTTTTTTTGAACGTTACAACAGAATCATTACAGAATGACCAGCCGTTTCCAGACTTTAAGTAAGCTGTATCATGTCCTGATGTAGTTGATGAACCATCGTGATAGATAATTGCTACAGTAACAAAAGTCCTCCCTGATATTGACAGCTGAGAAGCCACAAAATTTTTTATTAAAGTTGACAATTTTGTTCCATCAGGCCTACATCGTTGCATCATTAAAATGACATACTGGCCATATCTACGTATAAATAATGTTGACATCATATCACATTTACATTGACTACACTCCATGTTGTGATCCGCTGCATTTACTAGCTTATTAAAGGAGACTGATTTACTGTCTGGCAAAGTTAAATATATAAATCTTTCTGAGTCTACACTAGTAGTACTTGATACCATACAGTTCTCGCAGTCATGCTGCCATTGATAAGAAAGCCCAAACAGGTGATCTACATCTACACCCTCAACTTGCAATATATCAAGCATATACATTAAAAACTCCTGACAATCTTGCTGATTATTTTCAGAGAAGTCTGTTTGACCTGAACATTCATCTAACAGATAACGAACTTCAGACACACTTTCTACTTTTGTTCGATCAGTGCTACATTTCTCGAAAACAGAATTCAACAAACAGCATAAAATTTGTTCAGAATTCAACAGAATCTGTTCTTTTAAACTCTCTAGTGAAAAGAGAACATTAACCACTACATTTGCATAGCAGTTGACACCAGAACTGTTTTCAAATTGAAAACCGACAACATCTTCAACAGAATCCACTTTATTTCTGCTAACAACTTTCGGTTCATTGACTTTTAGTCTTTTTGCAACAACTTCCCTACTATTACTACTATTTCTACGTTTCCGGCCTACCACACGTTTCTCAAACAAAGGATATTGAGGCAAATGTGGCGCATACTCTCTTCTTAACCTATTGTATTCCTTAACACAATCTAGATCCGCACAAATGTTTGTGACATCACAGTCAATCAAGTACAATCCCGATAAAGTTCTAACTCGCGACAATGCCACATATGCCATACCCTCCTTGAACACTGAACTGCCAATATTCACCAATGCACAGTCTACACTTAAACCTTGCGATTTATGGATTGTCACCGCATATGCCAAGCAAACAGGAAACTGTTTACGGCGAACATATAAGTCTTTAACAAGCAAAAACCTAGCAGAACAACGAGCAATTTTCTGTACTTCCTCAATACCATCAAATTTAATTCTTAAAAATTCTATTCCATCTCTATTTCTGTATTTCTCAAAATCAACAACATTACCCATTGATCCATTTACCAGACCTCTTTCTACATGTAAATTCCGTCTCAAAATGATTCGGCAATTTAAACACACATTCAGAGTCTTTTCAAAACCCGCTGTCTTAGATATAGTCTTCTCTAATGAATCCAATTTTGATTTCAAATTATCTGACAAAATAATTGTTGATCCCATATGCTCTAATTTGTCGATAGCTTCAAGTTTCACAATCTCTTGCTTTTCTAAATTCAACATTTTGTTGTTGAAGATGGCACATTCTGCAAGAGTTGGCATGAGACATATCCCGGATTTCTTCTCAGTAATTTTCTGAAAAATATTCTCAGGCACAATCTCTTGTTTGGGATACAAATTTGACAGTAACCGTGCATTTAAAGCTTCTTTCCCATACTCGGTCACTTTTCCAATTCTAATATCTTGTAGAATATTCTTGTAATCTTCATCCTTTGCCTGACGCATATTTTGATGCAGTTCTGCATAATTGAAGTTTAACCATATATTGACGTTGCCAATGCTCCCTAGGCACTTCCTGGTATCTTCATGCGTGAGTATTTTGAACACAGGTTGACCTTTTACTGGTGTCAGCTGTAGAAGATCTCCGAAAACAATAATGTGTTTCCCACCAAATAAGACATCATATTCAGTTTTAAGTACTTCTTGCAGTCTCAAATGCACAAAGGCAAGCATGACATTGGAAACCATGCTTACTTCGTCAATGATAAGTAGTTTCATTTTCCTCAAAACTCTTGAAACTTCACAGCAAGCATCTCCAGATAACTTGTTGTATTGTAATTTGTTGTCATGCTCCACCGGCAGCATCAATAGACGATGCAAAGTAATACCTTTAATATTATGTGCTGCCAGTCCAGTAGGAGCGGTGACAACACAAGACAGCGATGACTCAGTCCTTTCCTGCAAATAACAAGAGATTGCTTTAATGAGGAAACTTTTTCCAGTTCCCGCTTCTCCACTCACGTACAGTCGGACAGGCTTCAACGACGTACACGAGCACTCTTTCTTCTCATGACTTAATCCGTGCTCAATTTCCTTGGTAACTTCATCATATATTTTCCTCTGCTCAACGTTGAGTTGTTTTTCCAAGTCTTGTAAGTTAACTGAATCCTCCTGAGCATGTGCCATGGCTCTTTCTACTTCATTCATAGCAGTGGCAGCTTCATTTTCGATAATAGGTCCTCCAAGTGGATCTTGACTCAATGAAACAGAACTCTGACTGTCCTGAGAACTGTCTCTGGCAATCTCAGCTGCAATCGTTGCTTCCTGCTCAATTTCCAAAGTTAGCATTTCTTGATATTTAGAAAAAGCAGGACATTCTATGGACTCCTTGGCTGCATTGAAAGAGTCTTCGTAACAGAGGAAATCTCCAAGCAGTTCCTCTTCTGCACGCCAAGGCTTGAAAAGTTGCAAAAGTGCTAAATAGAAAAACTCCTTTTTTTCTGGAGATTCGCCACTTAATTTTCGATGGTTTACTAATTGGCATTTTCTTTGCTTGACCAGGCATCCCTCACTTCCAATTACAGCATACACTCCTTTCTCAATATCTTCTTTGATGTTCCTCTTGAATATATAATTTTGGAGAACCTCATATAGACAAACATTCTCAAGGTGACTGCTTCGATTTGGATAATATGTATCCAACATGTTGGTCTTCAAAATGTCGGTACTGTTTGGTTCCTTTTCTGCCAAATACTCAATTTCCCGAACAGGTTTTAGAACTCGATTTCGCGTTGCAGCAAGACCAAGACTCGCCCAAACGAGACTCCTGGATTTGGCATAGAGACTTGCTGAAGACAATCGATCAGAACATTCGTAAGCTCCGATTTCTCGATGCGACAACATCTTCAGACTGAAACTGTACAACTTCTTGCTGAGGCTCTTTTCATGGGAAATGTCCTCCCACATATCCTTCAGTTCAGTCTTTTCTTTTTTGGTGATGTAAGATGTCACATACCGAGCCACAGCCATACAGTTGTCAGCCACAAACTGTATATCCATGTTGGCATTCCACATGGACAAAATCACTGGGTTGTAGTCATTGATGTACTTGGACTCTTCGTTCCTTTTCAAATTGTATGTATTCTTGGGTGATTTCCTCGTCACATTATGTCGCAGCGAAGACATCAAACTGTTCACTCTTCCTTTAGAAATCACCGGTCGTGGAAAGTTGAAACGACATTTGGTGTAGAACTTGTCCTTGTTTCTGAATTTACGACGACAGTACTTTCCACAACGATGGCTTTGGAAACGTAGAACTTGTTCTCTTAGACTTTTCTTCTCCGTTGCGTTTGGAACAGCACACGTAGAATACTGTTCGATGAAATTCATCACTAAGTCATCCGGATCTGTTCCAAATTTAGGTGCATCCTTGATCCACAGCAACATATGTATATGAGGGGCACCTCTTGCTTGGTACTCCTTTCTCCAGAAGAAATCCAACACCTCTCCAAGAGGTGGATTCTTTTTATTTGTGATGAAAGACATCATAGCTTCAAATCTATGATTGAAGTACCTGCATACATTCACAGGATCCAAAGAACACAGTTCTCCAGGTGTCTTGAATTCAATATTTTCAATATTTCCATTTGCCTCTCGTAGAAATTCAAGTAAGTCATCCCAGCCATACTCGGCACAGCTCAGAGTGAGGAACCATGTCGGAGTTCCTAAGTTCCTCAGCATACATTTTAAGTCACCATGACGACGGTACCAGTACTCATTAGTACCACGCTGACACGCCATGAGATTAATTAAGTGAGAATCCAAAATACTGTCTTGGACATTGACTTTATGCATAAAGTCACTTGCCGAGATGTTTCGCATCTGTATACCACTTTTTAAGATGTGGTTCACTGCATATGACAGTCCAGACAGATCGCTTTCAAACAGGAGATGAAACAAATAGGGAATGCATTGCCGAAACCTAGGATCTTCTGCATACAATCGTAAAGTCCGGTATTCAGACGCAGGAATTTCACGAGGTCGCTCATCATATCTTCCTCCTTGACCTATGGGAAATAGCTGTGGGAAACACTGAGCTTCCAAACTTTCCTCCCAAACACTAATGGGACTCCCTTTGGCTTGTTTCATTTGAAACAACTCAATAGCATTCCCCATGACTTCCTTGGAATGCAAAGGATGAACACTATAATGTTCATATATTTCTTCACTTTTAGAGGCCTCTAGTTTCTCAATTTGGCCAGCACACAAATCGCTATCCTCTTCATCACTTACTTCCTCTTCTGCAACATATACATTCTTATAGTACTTATTATTTTTCTTCAAATACACTGTTGCCTTTTTGACTTTCCTAACATCCACTAAATCTTGCCATATTTTCTTATTCTTTGTCGGAACCCCATTAACCAAGATAACCAGAGGTTCCTCTTCCACTTTTTCTATTCCAATTGTGTTAATGTTTTTGTTCAAATCTAGAGGCAAATAAACAACTCTTCCCTTTAATCCTCTCTGTAAATCTGCTGGAGGCAACTTCCCTGTCTTTGGCTCCATTCTTACAATAGCCTGAAAGGGATGGATACTTTGAATCAAAATAGATTCATAAGTATTTAAATCCTTCAATTCAGAAGGAATCTCAACCAATTCCAGATTATTATGAACTGCCCTAGCAGGCATCTGGTTTTGGTTTAATTTATTACAACAATAAGTACACACACGTTGATCCGATCCCAAATCAAAATAATTTTCTACCATCAAGTATGTGGCTAAATCCTTCCATTCACTATTATTTTCCCTTTCACTTTTTGCATATAAATCCACTAACTTAATCTGATTCTTGTAATAAGTGCGTCGACAACATACACAAGTGAAATTAGGCCTCTCACTTGATTTCATCTGAAACGTGGCAATTTCCTTCTGAAAATTATCTGTACTGGAAACCTGTACATTATCTTCCACATTACCCTCTACTTCAGGGTCAATTTGAACATTCTCATCTTTACTACCAAAGTAACAAAACTCAATTTCTTCACAAATATTTTTCACATCTATTTCAGAACCATGCAAAAGAGCAGCACATAACTGTTTAAGCATAATTGCTGGACTCTTAGCATAATACAACATTCTCACTAATTTTCTCACTTTATTATGATGCACTGCTAGCATCCTGAAATGATGAAAAACACTCTGGCATACTCTCCTGGAAAGACAAGCCAGTGAATGACCACGCAAACCTGTCATTTGTCTCACTCTGCAAGGATCTAAATCTTGCAACAACTTCATTTTCTGCTTCAAACTTTTCTTATTAAATGTCCGTATAAAATCACAAAGCAAATTGATGGAAACCTGTCGCACACTGCAAATAGAACTACACTTCCAAATGTACACAGGACCCTTAGGACGTCTTCCTAAAACCTCATCACTTAGCGCCTCTTCTGTCTCTGTTGTCACAAGTTGTTCTTTTTCAACTGGACAACCATCCTTCACTTCATAAGCTCGACCATTGATGTCAACTGCATGCACCAAATCATTATCCTGAAAATAAGTCTCTTCATTAAAAAATGCCTCAGAACTTGAACTATGCATCCATTCTCCAGAAAAAACTTCACAAAAGTTAGTACGATTTACTACTCTCTTCCATCTACTTTTTGTTTTGAAATCAGAAATTACCTTGCTTAGTTTCCTAATTCTATTGATTACCAAAATAAACAACTTTCGCTTGATTTCAAAAGCATGATCAATAATTTTCTCTACATTTTTCTTCTTCCTATAAAATGCCGCTTTCTGTTGGCCTTTCTTTTTAATATTTTTCAATAAATTAACTAATATCCTATTACGGAACATTCGTTGTCGAATGTCCCTAAACTGTTGTTTCCTTCTACTATCATGCACAGAGTTATCTCTTCCTCTACCAGTAACATTTGTGATGTGTCTCTCCTTTCCATTTAAATTACGTTTTTTTTTGTGAACAGACACATTTTTTTGTGCAAAATTTTTTTTACTACAAATATTTCTTAAGAATGATTTCGTGCTCTTACCCGGCCCTTTCTTGGTGTTTTGACAAGTATTTGGGGAAGAGGACTGCTGCAATAAAACATCATCCTGCTGTCTTTGACGTTTTCTAGCCTTTCGTATTCGACTTCTGGAAGGCATTTTCCAAACTATGAAAGAATCTGCAGTTGAATCTGTGAAAAAATATAATATAAAATGTTATTAACCACTATTACCAAACAGTAAATAAATAACAGTCATCTAAAACTTAATGCCGTACTAATTATTTAACATAGCAAATATTTTCCACCAGCACTGCAAATGCTCTTAGCCATGTTATCCACTTCCTAAAAATAACATCAAAGACACTAAAATGCCTTCTAAATATGAACCCAAACAACCTATGAAGCAATGTGGAAAAAACTGCCGCAATGCATGAATATAGCAGAAAAATCAGCGACATTCATGCATTTTCCAGCAAATGCTCTTAGCCATGTTATCCACTTCCTATTAAATAACATGGCTAAGAACTGCTCAGGGCACCATGAGGAACGCTTTCCATTTAAAAAGGGAAAAATAACATCAAAGACACTAAAATGCCTCCTAAATATGAACCCAAACAACCTATGAAGCAATGTGAAAAAAAACGGCCACAATGCATGAATATAGCAAAAAAATCAGCGATAATCATGCATTTTCCAGCAAATGCTCTTAGCCATGTTATCCACTTCCTATTAAATAACATGGCTAAGAACGGCTCAGGGCCCCATGAGGAACGCTTTCCATTTAAAAAGGGAAAAATAACATCAAAGACACTAAAATGCCTTCTAAATATGAACCCAAACAACCTATGAAGCAATGTGAAAAAAAACGGCCACAATGCAAGAATATAGCAGAAAAATCAGCGATATTCATGCATTTTCCAGCAAATGCTATTAGCCATGTTATCCACTTCCTATTAAATAACATGGCTAAGAACTACTCAGGGCCCCATGAGGAACGCTTTCCATTTAAAAAGGGAAAAATAACTTCAAAGACACTAAAATGCCTTCTAAATATGACCCCAAACAACCTATGAAGCTCTAACAGTACATATCCTGAAATTTAATTCATTTCAAAATTCGTTTTTAAACACAGCATATAAATCAATTGTATACCTGCATTCATGAAGAAATAACTAAAAATATCCTTGAGACACATGAAAGTGTTTTCTGGAATGCCCTAGCACCATTTTTGGGACACTATTAACATGGCTAGGTAACTCCCATAATCAAAATCTAAATTTGCGAAGCACAAGTGGGAGCGTATTTACAAGACACTTGTCCCATGAGGAACACTTTACATTTTAAAAGGCGAACACAACATCTTAGACACTCAAATACCTTATAAATATGGCCCAAAACAACCTATAAAGCTCTAGCAGTACATATCCAGAAATGTAATTGATTTCTTAAATCGTTTTTAAAAGCAACATATCTGTTTCAGCTTACATAACAGACCATGAAATGGCCTCCATGTATTACAATATCTTGTGTTACTGCATGCCAGAATGTTACACCAAATATGCAATTATAATTTCTCTATGAAACTAATTCTATTAGTATATCACTAGAGACAAAACCACATTTTAAAAACACAGCTTTCTTCATCATTTTCTCCTTAAATCATACTATTCTCTATCTAAATTAAATAAATCTTTTCTCACCTTAGCAAATATTTTTTGACTTTTGAAAACAGTCTCAGAAATACACCAAATTGTCTTCAGCAGAAGAAAAAGGATGCACTCCAAAGGCTGCAGCTATTGAAAGCACAGAAATACAGATATTCTTTTCACATATCTCTCATATTAGCCAATCATACCTCTTCCCTCACTTTTTTCAAATCAAAACCCTTCCCCCCTCTGCCCTGTCTGCCTTGTTTCCATAGCAACCACCTCCTGGAAGACCTCTCATGTTTCCAAATTCACAAAACAATGTTTCAATTGAACTCTGAACTCTCAGTGCACCTGCGTATCCAGTGCAATCTTTCATTAATTGTTTCTTCCTTGACCATTCAAATTACATCTTTCAAAGAACACATCCATGCACCCTAACTTTCTGTTTTCAGAAATGGAAATGCACCAATCACTGCTAATGAATCATTAGCATAGTAAAACCACAGTTTTTTTTCTTTAGAAACTCCTACTGTTTCAACTGCCCTTTCATTACCACACTTCATCTGACTGCAGAACAACCTTCTTCCACCATGTTTAACGTCTGGATTGTTGGACATAGTTACATCCACTGGGCTCAAAGGTATGCTGAGAGCAGAAATTTACACAACCTCAATTTACAAGATGTGGAAATTAACTGGTTGGGCCAAAGAGGATTAAAATGTCACCAATTGATTCCATTGGTGAAAACCTTTATGCATTTGCCAAAACCTGACCTGTTAATAGTGCACTGTGGAGGTAATGATTTGGGCACTTTGACAGGGGTAGGTCTGGAAATGCTTTTAAAGGACACCTTGGAGCAATTAATGGCACTTTTTCCTCAAACTGCCTTGGTATATTCCAATATATGCCAAAGACAGAAATGGAGGTGGTCCAACCAATTTTGTCCACAAATTGAGAAAGCGAGGAAGCATGTAAACAAATCTGTTTCAGCTTACATGAGAGACCATGGAATGGGCTCTCTGTACAACAACAACTTGCGTTACTACATGCAAGATATCTACAGAGGAGATGGAGTTCACTTCTCAGATGAGGGCAACAGAATTTTCATTCTGAATTTAAGACTGTGCATTGGTACCTACTTATAAGTACCTAAATGTACCATAAACCCAAAAGCTCTTCTCAGAGCTACCCTACATCTGATCACTCACAATTATTATTTTTCTCTAACTTTTTTCACTAATTTTCCACAAAATTCGCTCCCCTGAGCGCTACCCGGTTCGCTAACCGAAAGCTAGCCTCGCGGAATTTTTAAAAAAAAATTTTTTTTTCCCGCATATATAAGCCTCCTCAGCCACGCTCAGAAAACCTAGGGGGTCAAGATAAGTCTACCATGACCCCTTCTACCCATTCTAAACATTATTTGCCCTCCATCTTGTATCTTAATGCGAACGAAACACAAAATGGTGGACTCCCGTGACGCTTAAGGTTCGCTAACCGGGCAGCTTCCCGGAAAGCGGTCCTAAAAAAAGGCGGGAAAGTAATTTACAGAAAAACGACTAGAGACACTCACACCAAATATAGATTAGCTCATACTACATAACAATCCCTTCCATTCTCACAAATTTCATTGAAATTCCATTTAGCCATTTAGCCTGTAGACCTCTCCAAGTACCGTGAGGTAAATTACTTCACAAAACACATCTGAATTGTTGGAATTGACAACCAATGAAAATGTTACTTTCATTTTCTACTTTTATTACCTGACATTTGATTGGTTATATACCTGTATATATATAAAGGGAGAGAAGGAAACACAGCCATTTTGACTACTACTTCTTGTTGTACCTCCTATTTCAAAAGCTTCAAAAAACTTCAACTTCTTTGTGAAGGTAAGTTATAATTTAATATATTGTGCACTATGACTTAATATAGTAGACTTTTTCTGCTAGATATACACTATCCCTCTGTAGTAGTAATGTATTTAGATAGACTTCTCTGTTATAGTTATCAATGGAGTAAGGCTTGTCTTGGTTAAATCACATACACTTTTTTATAGTCCTATTTCCACTCTCATACTATACACTGCCAAAAGATAAATTCACTGATAAAAACTGCCTATCTAAAATTAATCCCAACAGTGCCCTATCTCTACTAATATATATTTTCTTATTCAAAATTTCAGGCAAAATGGAAGGCGAACAACAAGTTTCATTTTCGATTGAACTGAAGGAGAACAGCCAAGACAAACTTGATGACTTTATGGATGACAGTAGAGACCACGAACTTCTACAATGTGTTGAAGCAGTAGACAACTTGCTTCAAAATGAAAAACAATTACACCCTATAATAAATTATGACATTTCTGACAATGAAATGTTAGAAAATTTAATAAAGTATGAAACACAATCATAATAAAAAAAATAAATAAACAAAGAAAACAAAAAAAAACAAGAAAAACAACAAACAATTAACATACAGTATTAGAAAAGTCTTTCATTCTTTTATCCATAAAGTTCGCTGCCCAGAAAGCTATCCGGTTCGCGAACTTGGCGCTTACCACGCAAAAAAAAATTTTTTTTTTTTGGACCCTCTAGGCCCTTTTAAAACCTCCACATAAAACCTAGGGGGTCAACGAGGATCTACTATGCCCCCTTATGGTAATTTCCCCCTTTGTTTTGGCCTCCTCTTGTCTCTCGATCCTACCGAGAGACAAGATGGCGGCCGCTCCGGACTGTTTAGAATGTTGACAGACACCGGAGGGCCAATCAGCTTCTCATCGCAAAGTTCCGTTACGCGAAAGGTTCGCTAACCGGATAGCTGCCCGGAGCGCTGTTACAGATATATATCTTGATTTAAACGTTAATTTCTCAAAATCCATTGAAGCACATATATTGAGACCTAGCAAAGGCACATCGGGCTAACAGTCCCTACAATTTTGCCAAATTTCGTGAAAATCCATTCAGCCGTTCGGGCTAAAAGTGAGTCCAACCGCCCTATGGAAAATAACATGGGAAAAACGCGTTTTGGGACCCCCCTTTTTTCTCGGCCCCCCCTTGACGAACCCCCCCCAAATTTCCAGGAGCTGCTCAGAAACAAAATGTGCCATTTTCCTGAAAATTTCAGCCAATTCCGTCCACAAACGCCAAAGTTATTAGGCATAGAATTTTCAAAAGTCCCATAGAGAAAAAATCCTAACTATATATACCTACTGGCGACCGCCAGTAGGTAATATATATATATATATTACCTACTGGCGATATATAGTTAGGATTAATTCCCTATGGGATTTTTGAAAATTCTATGTCTAATAACTTTGGCGTTTGTGGACGGAATCGGCTGAAATTTTCAGGGAAATGGCACATTTTGTTTCTGAGCAGCCCCTGAAAATTTGGTGGGGTTTCGTCAAGGGGGGGCCTAGAAAAAAGGGGGGTCCCAAAACGCGTTTTTCCCATTCATTTTTCCATAGGGCGGTTGCACTCACTTTTAGCTCGAACGGCTGAATGGATTTGCACGAAACTTGGCAAAATTGTAGGGACTGTTAGCCCGATGTGCCTTTGCTAGGTCTCAATATATGTGCTCCAGTAGTTTTTGAATAATTAACGTTCAAAACAAGATATATATCTGTAACAGCGCTCCGGGCTGCGCTCCGGTCCGCTTACTTTTCGCGAAACGGAACTTTGCGCGCAGAAAGCTGATTGGCTCTCCGGTGTCTGTCAACATTCTAAACAGTCCGGAGCGGCCGCCATCTTATCTCTCGGTAGGATCGAGAGAGAAGAAGAGGTGAAAAACGAAGGGGGAATTTATTGAAAGGGGGCAAGGTATACCCCTCTTGACCCCCTAGGAATGTTGTTGGGGTTATTAAAGGGTCCCGTGGGGAAAATAAAAAAAAAAGATTTTTCACGGTAGAAGCGCTTCACGGGCCGCGAACTGGGCCGCAAACTGGTAGCGAAACGGGAATTCGCCATTTTGTGCTTCGTTTTAATTGTTTAGAGACAAAAATTATCGCCGCACATCGGCCACAATGCATGAATATCGCTGAAAAGTCAGCGATATTCATGCATTATCCAGCAAATGCTCTTAGCCATGTTATCCACCTTCCATTGGATAACATGGCTAAAAACTGCTCTGTGCGTGAGCTTTTTTTTTTTTTTTTGCTGCGTGACGTTTGTTAACGTTCGATTCGATGGAAATCAGGAAGTGTTGACCACCATTTTGTCACTGCGAGTAAATATTTTGTTATAAATGAATCCTTATTGATAAACATTGTCTGCTCCATCTTGCGTTTTTGTCCAATGCCACAATTTTGTCGTGCACGGCAGCCATTTTAGATGCCTTGACCAGGGCCACTCTGCACGCCGCCGATCCTCAGCATGGCTCCCCACCCTCGCAAGCATCTCCCCCACGCACTGGTCACCCCCGCTCTCTCTCTCATGCATGGGCCATATACTTCCCCCCATCTGCGCTGCTCTTCTCTGAGAATCACACCCTGTGCCCGCCCGACACCTCCCTTTCACCCTATTCACTACCGCACCCTCTGACACTCCTCTTCCTCTGTGTCCGATTGTCCAGGCCGGACCTAGGCTATCACCTAGCCCTGCGGATGTAGTTTATGGCCCCAGCCGTAGCGAAACGGGAATTCGCCATTTTGTGCTTCGTTTTAATTGTTTAGAGACAAAAATTATCGCCGCACATCGGCCACAATGCATGAATATCGCTGAAAAGTCAGCGATATTCATGCATTATCCAGCAAATGCTCTTAGCCATGTTATCCACCTTCCATTGGATAACATGGCTAAAAACTGCTCTGTGCGTGAGCTTTTTTTTTTTTTTTTGCTGCGTGACGTTTGTTAACGTTCGATTCGATGGAAATCAGGAAGTGTTGACCACCATTTTGTCACTGCGAGTAAATATTTTGTTATAAATGAATCCTTATTGATAAACATTGTCTGCGCCATCTTGCGTTTTTGTCCAATGCCACAATTTTGTCGTGCACGGCAGCCATTTTAGATGCCTTGACCAGGGCCACTCTCTGCACGCCGCCGATCCTCAGCATGGCTCCCCACCCTCGCAAGCATCTCCCCCACGCACTGGTCACCCCCGCTCTCTCTCTCATGCATGGGCCATATACTTCCCCCCATCTGCGCTGCTCTTCTCTGAGAATCACACCCTGTGCCCGCCCGACACCTCCCTTTCACCCTATTCACTACCGCACCCTCTGACACTCCTCTTCCTCTGTGTCCGATTGTCCAGGCCGGACCTAGGCTATCACCTAGCCCTGCGGATGTAGTTTATGGCCCCAGCTGTAGAGTATCCAGACATGCCAACCCTCCCGATTCAGGCGTGAGACTACTGATTTCAGTGCTAGTCTTTCGCTTCCCGATTCCTGCAAGGAAAAACCCGGGGGCATATTACCAACAACTAGCGATAATTTTTGTCTCTAACTTGTTTAGAGACAAAAATTATCGCCGCACATCGGCGAATTTTATCGCACATAAACCTTGCTATTAGCAAGGTTTATCGCAAATGCGATAAAAAACAGCCGCAATGCATGAATATCGTTGAAAAGTCAGCGACATTCATGCATTATCCAGCAAATGCTCTTAGCCATGTTATCCACTTCCCATTGGATAACATGGCTAAACCTGCTCAGGGCAGGTGTTAGGTTTTGGAGATATTCGCGCTTAGCGCGAATATCTCCAAAAGTTGGTAATAGGAGATAGCGATGGTTAGGGACTGTTTCCAGTCGCTAAAATCTTGGCACGCCCACTTTGCATGTCATTAGTGATAAATATCACTGATATGCAAAGCGGGGCCCAAGATGGTCGCTATCTCCTTTTAGCTGTCACTAACTGGTGTTAGCGACAGCTTGGTAATAGGGAGATAATTTTATCTCTTTTTTTTTTGGCTTTTAAAGCCAAAAAAGCGGAAATAAACCCTCTTGATAATATGCCCCATGATTTCTTGGGGGTTTCAGCTGACAGGGCTTGGTATTGTGTTACGTGCTAATTCTTCCAGGAAACGTCAGAGGGTCGATGCAGGGGTTCTAGAAGGGGTGATAAACCATTTAAGCCTCATGAACAAGCGCATGGTCTTTTAAAGATTTGTGAAGTACTCGGGGCGGCGGTGTGTGTGTGCCCTCTTTCAGGAGCAGGCGGGGGGGCACTGCCAGCAACTTGCCAGGCCAGGCAGTGTTCAACACGTGCATCACCCTTTCTCTGCCTGCTATTGCGCTCCATGCTTCGGAAAGGTAAGAAAAAGAACGTGCATTTGAGTTTGAAATGTCCGATCTTGTAGCAGTACACTTGCAAAGCCCACACATGACAATAACCCGATTCAAGGCCCCATTCACCTGATTTTTTAAACATATATAGCACTCCAACAAAGTTAGATTTTAAAACTTTATTAACTTTTAAATATAACGAACGCAACAAAAACTGTAAATATATTTAACCATTTTTTGAAATTAACCAGAACTATAACGATAACAACAACAACAACAATAATATAACTTTTATGCCTAAATTACGCAAACATTTAGCTAATCTGCTAAAGGGGGGAGTCGCCATTTCTTTACAATAATCAATAATGAAAAATCCACATCAATAGGGTTGTCCGTTTTCTCGATGCAGCACTATAGTGCAACATACACAGCACCTGGGGTGTCAAGAGTGAACAGGTCTTTCTTTGTTCCTTAAGATGTTATCTGTGTCAACCTCTTCCGAGAATGCTGATGCGTTAGGATTTCCTTGTGTTTCTTAATAGCATTGGTGTCTGCACACTTCTTTGTCAATTCTGTGAAGATGATAACTGCTTCATAAACAGACGATATCTTTGTTTAGTCATTAGTGTTAAGTGTGTCTGAAACTACAGTGCCCTTCTGTTTTTTTTTCTTCAGGCTCTACAAAGTTTTGTGTGTTGTTCTTTTGAGCGACAATTATTCCAGAGGTTTCAGGTTTACTTGTTTTGTCCTGCAGTGAGTTAACAGCTTTAGAGAGTTCATGTTTATTTGCTATGTCCTGCTGTTCCTCAACTGCTTCAGAGACGTCAGCCTCATTTGTTATGTTTCAGTAGATCCTGGACCTGCCCGGCCACGCCCAAAATGGCGCCGGTGTAAATGGGACTCGTAACTGCTTGTTGTGTACTGGTTGCCCAACCTTGATATCACGAGATACATATGCAGTTTTGAAGCACATGGCGGAGGCTTGTCTGCTGTAGTGGGGCGCCCCTTTATCGTTTCAGTAGCCATTCCGCCCGCTTTTGCTACACTGTGCCTTTTCCGCCATTCAGCTGTTTAGCGCCCGCTCTTACGGCTACAGCGTCTCGCTCACCATGTAGTTGAGTTGCTCCCACTCTTGCGGTGCAGCGATAGGCGGCTTCCACAGGACTCTTAAAATGGCGGCCGGCTCTTCGGATTTGGGCCTGGTCCAGTAAAATGGCCCTGGGACACCTTGGAACTCGGACGCTTGTCTGCCAGGGCTTGGGTTCCATTCTCGAAAGCGTCCCCTCAGCCTTGAAGATTGTACAAAAGTCTTGGGGGCCGTCGACTCCCGCAGGCTTCCGGTGGGGAGCGGCTGCCATGATTGCTTGCGGAATGGCCACGACGGAGCTACGAGATGGTGGTGCTCTCATGGTGACGCCAGCTTCAGTCTGAAACATCCAGAAACAAGGTGGGGCTTTCATCGTTTGGGAAAAAAAATGTTTTAATCCAATGAAAAGTGTTATTTTTAGGTCACATGACCTAGTCTTACATCATTAGGAAAAGAAAAGTAAAATGAACCAATGAAAAGTTTTATTAACAAGTCACATGACCTGTTATGCTTACGTTACGCGCTGCGCGGCGCGCTCTGGATCGTTTCCGGGAAGCTGCGCCTTGCGCACCGGAGCACTTCCGGGTGCGCTAACGCGTCGCGTCATATGACGCATTACGCGACAATGCAGGTCCAGAATATAGTCAAAATGTCTCCACCAACCAGCGGTCGGAATACAACCGCTTTCAGCAGTCCAAAAAGTTCGGTTAAATCTTAAGAGCGGGAGCAACTCAACTACATGGTGAGCGAGACGTTGTAGTCGCAAGAGCGGGCGGTAAACAGCTGAATGGCGGAAGAGGCACAGAGTACCAAAAGCGGGCGGAATGGCAACTAAAACGGTAAAGGGGCGCCCCACGACAGCGTGTCTTCAGGTCAAACGGATTGTGGGACAAGGTCCAGAATGGAAGATTCTTCAAAAGGGAAAAAATTCCGCCGGACCCCGGGAGCCGGCCGCCTATGCCGGGGGCGATCTCAGGCCTCACCAGGGCAACACGACTTGGGGAGGGGGCAGGAGCCAAGCGCCCCCTCTCAGTCCGCGCCATCTCACCGCCCCTCGGGGGCCTCCGTCAAGCGGTTTAGGGAGGCACCGTATCACATTGTTTTCCAATGCAGTCAGGTCCACAAATGGACCCCACTTACTTTAAATAGTGAAGCTGCAGCAGGTGCAAATAATGTTTAAACAGTGTTACAAGAGCTGCTTAGAACTCTGAAGTATGGCACTCAACAACCAGGACTTATGCCATTTGTGTAAGGCAGTGACATGGAAGCAACTCAGGGACAAAAAGCATGAACGAACATTCACGTATGAAAATCTTATTTGGGGAAGGGGTAGAATCCAAACGCCCCCTGCCAGTTCGCGCCACTACACCGTATGTGGAAAATCTGAAGCCATCGTTCTACAAACTCTCAACGCTTGCTATCAGTGCATGAGTTTCATGCTCGATCGATTGAGCTAGCCGGATCGGGCAATAAAAAGTATAAAATAGTTACGTAAATAGTTATTTAATAAAATGTTTTACTCTGTTTCTTTGCTGGTGTGTTGTGTATATTTATAATATTTGCATAGGGTTTGTCGTTATTTTGGGCGGTGTGGGTGGCGGAGTCGAGCTGTCTTGCAGCCCTCATGGTGTGGAGCTCAGTTCATTTCACTATTTTCGTATTTCTCATGAAGGGTTGTTCCTAATGTTTGTATTTTACCGAGGTCAAAAAGAGATCGAATTAGTGGTCTACTGATTTTGCTCGATTACTTTTATTTTTTTACACGATTTTTCACTATCTGCAAAGACTAAACAGAGTATTGCGACTTTGTGCTTGTTTGTAAATAGAGAATGATCCAAAGAGAACCAATTGTAAAACAGTAAATGCTTGGATAATAATCAATCAAATGGAGAGACAAGCAGGTACGACGGATTACAACAGGGGTAAAGGTCTGCGTTAACTACCGTTCACTATCTGCAAAGAGAGAGTACTACTAAGAGAAAAGAGGGGAGTGGGGGGGGGGCAGCGTTCAAAGCACATCAGCGTGCATAAACACGAAAACGTTTTTACCTATCACGTACTTGACATTTGACAGCTTTTGATATTTGCTATTAAAAAACCATTGAAATTCACAGAAAAAAACCATAGGTTATAGTCGATATATAGTTAGGAATTTGCATTTACAAAACCTTGAAAATTCAATGAAAAAACCATTGGTTTTAGGCCATATATAGTTAGGGATTTGCATTTACAAAACCTTATTTTACTCGCATAAAACCATTGAAATTCCATATATAGTTAGAAGCGCTAACTATATATCGCGCACCCGCAATCCACTGCTGATGATGTCACATATTACATCATTCATGACATGGTTAGTGACATCACTGATGACATCACTGGTGACATCTCAAATGACATCACTGATGACATCACTGATAACATCTCATTTGACATGACTGATCACATCACTGATGATATCTTTCATGTGATAATACCATGAACCTCTTCAGACTCTAATATAACCTTAGATACAATCAGTGTAAACAGACAGTCACAGACTGTCACTCATCCATGAAGTTACTCACACACCTAGTCAGTTATGCCAAAAATCAATCACACCTCCATTTTCTCAACTATACAGTTATACACACCTTACTTATTCAAACATATACTAACACATATTTACTTTACTCTATTATACAATCTCTGATACATGTTCACAATGATCCATACAGCCACTGACACATTCACTGGCTCTTATGCACAGTTATTTATAGATGTCAACTCTCACATGTACTGTGTTTTACATATGTACTTAATTTGACATGTAGCACTGAGATATCCATTCACTCACTAATACACTCATGCACAGTCAACCGCCCATACAGCTGTTTCCACATGCACTTTTGAATCTATACATATAGTGAATCAACTACTCACACATCTATGTACAGAGTCACACACCTCCCAGCCACCCATACACACACACTCAGTTTCCCATACAAATACTTGGACAACCAATCAATAACCCATACAGTTACTCATATAGCTACTGATCAACATATGCAGCTGTTTGTAGAACAACAGATATAATGATGCACAAATTAAAACAGTTTAGTCACTAACCCATGCACTCAGTGAGACACATTTAATCACTCACTCAATCAGTCAGTCATGCACCTAGTAAATCCTTCATCCAGACACTTATATATCCACTCATTCTTCAATATGTAAAACATATTTTAACTTTACAGAAACATAGAGTCACTGGATGTTGTAATCAGTGATGTCATCAGTGATGTCATTTGAGATGTCATCAGTGATGTCATCAGTGATGTCACTAACCATGTCATGAATGATGTAATATGTGACATCATCAGCAGTGGATTGCGGGTGCGCGATATATAGTTAGCGCTTCTAACTATATATGGAATTTCAATGGTTTTATGCGAGTAAAATAAGGTTTTCTAAATGCAAATCCCTAACTATATATGGCCTAAAACCAATGGTTTTTTCATTGAATATATATATATATATATTACCTACTGGCGGTCGCCAGTAAGTATATATAGTTAGGATTGTTTTGAATAGGGATTTCTGAAAATTCTATGTTGAATAACTTTGGCGTTGAAGGACGGAATTGGCTGAAATTTTCAGGAAAATGGGACATTTCGTTTCTGAGCGTCCCCTGAAAGTTTGGGGGGGGGGGTTGTGAAGTGGGGGCCCCAAAACGTGTTTTTAACATTGAGTTTTCCATAGGGCAGTTGGACTCACTTTTAGCTCGAACGGCTGAATGGATTTCTATGAAACTTGGCAAAATTGTAGGGAATGGTAGTCCGAAGTGCCTTTGCTAGGTCTCAAGATATGTGCTCCAGTGGATTTTGAGTATTTTAGGTTCAAAAGAATATATATATATCTGTGACAGCGTCCCGGTTAGCGCCCCGGTTTGCGTACCAGACGCGTAACGGAACTTCGCGAGGAGAAGCGGATTGGCTCCCCGGTGACTGTGAACATTCTAAACAGTTCGGAGCGGCCGCCATCTTGTCTCTTGGTAGGATCGAGAGACAAGAGGTGGAAATAAACGAAGGAGGAAATGAATAAAAGGGGGCAAGGTAGACCCCTCCTGACCTCCTAGGATTGATGTGGGGGCTATTAAAGGGCCCCGCGGGGCAAAAAAATAAAACATTTTTTTTTCGATTTTTCGCTGTGGAAGCGCTACCCGGTACACGAACCGAGTAGCTTACCGGTAGCTTAACGGGAGTCCGCCATCTTGCGTTAAGGTCTAATTTGGACACAAGATGGATGATAAACAATGCTGGGATTGTGTAAAAGGGGGCAAGGTAGACATATCCTGACCCCCTAGGTTTTCTGAGGGTGGCTGAGGAGGTTCATATATGTCGGAAAAAAAATTGAATTTTTCGCGCTGTTAGCTGCCGGTACGCGAACCGGGTAGTGAACCGGGAAGCGAACATAATGAAAATTAGTGAAAAAAGGTACATTCGAAATTTCCAAAGAGTAATTAAAGTTAAGGTAGCTCTGAAAAGAGCTTTTGGGTTCTGTGTAAGTTCTAGGTACTTATAGGTAGGTACCAATACACAGTCTTAAATTCTGGATGAAAACTCTGTTCCCCTCATCTGAGAAGTACACACCATCTCCTCTGTAGATATCTTGCATGTAATAACGCAAGTTATTGTTGTAGATGGAGCCCATTCCATGGTCTCTCATGTAAGCTGAAACAGACTTATTTACATGCTTCCTCGATTTCTCAATTTGTGGACAAAATTGATTGGACCACCTCCATTTTTGTCTTTGGCATATATTGGAATATACCAAGGCAGTTTGAGGAAAAAGTGCCATCAATTGCTGAAAGGTGTCTTTTAAGAGCATTTCCAGACCTACCCCAGTCAAAGTGGCCAAATCATTTCCTCCACAGTGCACTATTATGAGGTCAGGGTTTGGCAAATGTAAAAAGGTTTTCACCAATGGTATCAATTGGTGACATTTCAATCCTCTTTGGCCAATCCATTTGATTTCCACATTTTGTAAATTGAGGTTGTGTAAATTTCTGTTATCAGCATACCTGTGAGCCCAGTGGATGTTGCTATGTCCAAGAATCCAGACTGAAAACATGGCTAGAGGAGTTTCTGCTGCAGTCAGATGAAGTGTGGGAATGAAATGGCAGTTGAAAGAGTGGAGTTTGTAATGATAAAAAAACTGTGGAGTTTGAGTGCAAATGATTCATTAGCAGTGATTGGTGGATTTCCATTGATGAAAACAGAAAGTTAGGGTGCATGGATGTATTCTTTGAAAGATGTAATTTGAATGGTTAATAAAAAATGATGTTATGAAAGATTGCAGTGGATTAGCAGGTGTACTGTAAGTTCAGAGTTAATTTGAAACATTGTTGTGTGAACTTGTAAACATGAGAGGTCTGGCAGGCGGGAGTTGCTATGGAAAAAGGGCAGAAAGGGCAGAGGGGGGAAGGGTGTTGATTTGAAAATAGTGAGGGAAGAGTTTTGATTGGCTGACATGAGAGATATGTGTGATGAATATCAGCATTTCAGTGCCTTTGTTGGTTCCAGCCTCTGGAGTGCATACCTTTTATTCTGCTAAAGAAAAATTGGTGTGTTTCTGAGACTGTTTTTAAATTCAAAAAGCATTTGTTAAGGTGAGTTATCGTTTCTTTATTTTAGATAAAGACTAGTATGCTTTTTTGCAAAAATAAGAAAGCCAGCTGTGCATTTAAAATGATGTTTTGAGTCAAGTGTTTGCATTATGTTTTCAAAGAAGATTTTGCATACTTTTAGCACTTGTAATTGCAGATAATGTAAAGTATTAGTACTGACAAGGTGTGGTTGTACATAGGAGCTGAGCTGTGTTTTCAAATTATGATCATAAAATCGTTTTTAAGGAAAAGGAATGCTTTAAAAAACTTATGAGAATTTATTTACTTGCGATGTGACTCCTGCAATGCGTCGTTTTTGCGGAACAGATGCATGATGCATCTGTGTTGTTATTCCTCCATGCTGCTCTACAGTTTACATGTTAAAAGTGATGCATAAGTGGTGCACGGGCCTTGTAAATACACCCCTACGTGTGCTTAGCCATTTCAAGTCACTCCCCCCTGGTTCAAGGGCCTTGTAAATACGTCCCCATGTGTGTTTGGTCATTTGTAGTCACTTTCCCCGTGGTGCAAGGTCCTTGTAAATACGCCCCCATCTGTGCTTTGTAAATTTTGATTTTGATTGTTTGAGTTACATAGCCATGTTAAAAGTGATTGAAAAAAAGGTGCAAAGACCTTAAAAAAACGTTTTCATGTGTATTAGGGCATTCTAAGTCAGTTCCCCATGAATGTAGGTATATAATTGTTTTACATAAAAGGTTTAAAAACGTTTTTTGAAATCAATTAGGTTTCTTGATATGTACTGCTACTGTTTCATAGGTTGTTTGGGGCATATTTACAAGGCCTTTGAGTCCCTTTGATGTAATTTTTCCAATTTTAATTTAAGACATTTCCCCTGGAGCAAGGTCCTTGTAAATACGCTCCCATGTGTGCTTGGGTAATTTAAGTATTGATAGGGTGTGCTTCTATATAGGACGTAGAGTACATCTGCACAATGAGATAAGTAAGCTGAAGAAATACAGGTGATGTGATTGTTAAATGTGCAAAAATATTTGCACGTTTTTCAATTATATCACTTGTGTTTCCTAACATTACGAATCACATTGTGCAGATGATGTTTAGTCGTGTTCAGGGAGATAGAGGAGGTCTGGCCTTTGTTCAAGAGTGCAGTGGACATGATTCACTTCATTGGTAGGCCTGTACATGTATTATCACCTCTGTACTCTTCAACAAGTCTAAATTTCATCTGCAACCCTGAGTAGGCCTCACCTCAAACAAACTTCTAGATAGTCCACACCTTATCGTCATCCTGAATCAATCATTTAAAGTGTTAGGGGCAGATTTATGATGGTTGTGCGCCTATTTTGTGCTGCTGTTGCGTCACTTTTATAATGCAGTAGTGATTTACAAGATGCAGCATGTTGCAAGATAGCAGCCGCGGGTTGTGAAAGGAATTACGGTGGGGCAGGGAGGCGGGGAGGCGGGGAGGGGGAGGGGCAGGGTGGAGGGACCTAAACACTGGCATATGTAATTTTGCAGGTAAGTACACAATTTAACGTGCGTCAAGTTTCATGTGGGCTTTTTGTTGCAGGGTGGGCAGTCATTTGCATGAAAGCCCTGTAATACTATCACTATCACAGTAAAATTAAGAAGATGTCACTGAATCATCTTTATAGCATTGCTGAATCAAATCGTTACTGTTATTGATTTACTGTTTGGTAATAGTGGTTAATAACATTTTTTATTATATTTTACCACAGATTCAACTGCAGATTATTTAGAAATTAGACAATGTCGTCTAAGGATAGAATCCGAAAGGCTACGAAACTTTAAAGACAGCAGATTACTAAATGCTTGCAGCAGTCCTCTACATTAAAATTACCTCAACGCACGAAGAAAGCTCCGGGTAAGAGAACGAAATCATTCCTTAGAAACATTTGTAGAAACAAAAGTATAACTACAGAACAAGTTTTAGTCCAGAAAAAGAGAGCCAATTTAAATGGAAAGGAAAGGCCCGTCAAAAAAGTTTCTGCTAGAGCAGGAGATAACTCTGTGCATGGCAGTAGAAGGGAAAATACATTCAGGGACATTCTTAGGCAAATGTTCCGCAAAAGGGTAATTGTCAATTTGCTAAAACAATTTAAGAAAGGCCAACAGAAAGTGGCATTTTATAAGAAAAAGAAAAATGTAGAGAAAATTATTGATCAGGCTTTCGAAATTAAGCGAAAGGTATTTATTTTGGTAATTAATAGAATTAGGAAACTAAACAAGGTAATCTATGTTTTCAAATCAAATAGTAGATGGAAGAGAGTAGTTAATCGGAGTAATTTTTGTGAAGTTTTTTCAGGAGAATGGATGCATATTTCAAATAGTGAGGCATTTTTTAATGAGGAGAGTTATTTTCAGGACAATGATTTGGTGCATGCAGTTGACAGCAGTGGTCGAGCATATGAGGTAAAAGATGGTCGTCCGGTTGAAAAAGAAAAACTTGTGTCTGCAGATGCAGAAGAGGTGTTAAGTGATGAGGTTTTAGGGAGACGTCCTAAGGGACCAGTGTACACCTGGAAGTGTAGTTCTATTTGCAGTGTGCGACAGGATTCCATCAATTTGCTTTGTGATTTTACACGGACATTTAATAAGAAAAGTTTAAAACAAAAAATAAAGTTGTTCCAAGAATTAGATCCTTGCAGAGTGAGACAAGTGACAGGTTTGCATGGTCATTCACTGGCTTGTCTTTCTAGGAGAGTATGCAAGAGTGTTTTTCATCATTTCAGGATGCTAGCAGTGCATCATAATAAAGTGAGGAAATTAGTTAGAAAGTTGTATTATGCTAAGAGTCCAGCAATTATGCTTAAACAATTAAGCAGAGCTCATTTGCATGGTTCTGAAGTAGATGTGAAGAATATTTGTCAAGAAATTGAGTTCTGTTACTTTGCTGGTAAAGAGAACAATGTTGAAATTGAACCACTAGAAGAAGGTAATGTGGAAGACAGTGTACAGATTTTCAGTACACATAAGTTTCACAAGGAAATTTCCACGTTTATGGTGAAATCAAGTGAGAGGCCTAATATCACTTGTGTGTGTTGTCGACAGACTTATTATAAGAATCAGACTAAGTTAGTGGATGTATATGCAAAAAGTGATATGGAAAACAATAGTGAATGGAAGGATTTTGCCACATACTTGATAGTAGAAAATTGTTTTGATTTGGGAGCGGACCAACGTATGTGTACTTATTGTTATAACAAATTAAACCAAAACCAGATGCCTGCTAGAGCGGTTTATAATAATCTGGAATTAGTTGACATTCCTTCTGAATTGAAGGATTTAAATACTTATGAATCTATTTTGATTCAAAGTGTCCATCCCTTCCAGGCTATTGTGCGAATGGAGCCAAAGACAGGGAAATTGCCTCCATCAGATTTACAGAGAGGATTAAAGGGAAGAGTTGTTTATTTGCCTTTAGATTTGAAGAAATACATTAACACAAATGGAGTAGAGAAAGTGGAAGAGGAACCTCTGGTTATCATAGTTAATGGTGTTCCGACAAAGAGTAAGAAAATCTGGCAAGATTTAGTGGATGTTAGGAAAGTCAAAAAGGCAAAATTGTATTTGATAAAAAATAATGAGTACTACAAGAATGTATGTGTTGCAGAAGAGGAAGTAAGTGAAGAAGAGGACAGCGATTTGTGTGCTGGACAAATTGAGAAAGTAGAAGCCTCTAAAAATGAAGAAATATATGAACATTATAGTGTTCATCCTTTGCATTCCAATGAAGTCATGGGGAATGCTATTGAGTTGTTTCAAATGAAACAAGCCAAAGGGAGTCCCATTAGTGTTTGGGAGGAAAGTTTGGAAGCTCGATGTTTCCCACAGTGATTTCCCACAGGTCGAGGAGGACGATATGATGAGCGACCTGTTCAAATTCCTGCTTCAGGATACCGGACTTTACGATTGTATGCAGAAGATCCTAGGTTTTGTCAATGCATTCCCTATTTATTTCATCTACTGTTTGAAAGTGATCTCTCTGGATTGTCTTATGCAGTGAACCACATCTTGAAAAGTGGTGCACAACTGCAAAGTATCTCGGCAAGGGACTTTATGGATAAAGTCAATGTGCAAGACAGTATTTTGGATTCTCACCTGATTAATCTCATGGCTTGTCAGCGTGGTACTAATGAGTATTGGTACCGCCGTCATGGTGACTTAAAATGTATGCTGAGGAACTTAGGAACTCCCACATGGTTCCTCACTCTCAGCTGTGCTGAGTATGGCTGGGAAGACTTACTTGAATTTCTACAAGAGGCAAATGGAAACATTGAAAATATCGAATTCAAGACACCCGGAGAACTGTGCTCTTTGGATCCAGTGAATGTATGCAGGTACTTCAATCATAGATTTGAAGCTATGATGTCTTTCATCATGAACAAGAAAAATCCACCTCTTGGAGAGGTGTTGGATTTCTTCTGGAGAAAGGAGTATTAAGCAAGAGGAGCTCCTCATATACATATGCTGCTATGGATCAAAGATGCACCCAAATTTGGAACAGATCCGGATGACTTAGTGATGAGTTTCATAGAACAGTATGCTACATGTGCTGTTCCAAAGACAAACAAAGATAAAAGTCTAAGAGAAAAAGTTTTACGGTTTCAAAGCCATCGTTGTGGAAAGTACTGTCGTCGTAAATTCAGAAACAAGGACAAGTACTACACCAAATGTTGTTTTGCATTTCCACGGTCGGTGATATCAAAAGGAAGAGTTAACAATTTGATGTCTTCGCTGCATAATAATGTGATGAGGAAATCACCCAAAAACACATACAATTTGAAAAGAAACGAAGAGTCCAAGTACATTAACGACTACAACCCAGTGATTTTGTCCATGTGGAATGCTAACATGGATATACAGTTTGTGGCTGACAACTGTATGGCTGTGGCTCGGTATGTGACGTCTTACATCACCAAAAAAGAAAAGACAGAACTGAAGGATATGTGGGAGGATATTTCCCATGAAAAGAGCCTCAGTAAGAAGTTGTACAGTTTCAGTCTGAAGATGTTGTCGCATCGAGAAATCGGAGCTTACGAATGTTCTGACCGGTTATCTTCAGCAAGTCTCTATGCCAAATCTAGGAGTATCATTTGAACGAGTCTTGGTCTTGCTGCAACGCGTAATCGAGTTCTGAAACCTGTACGGGAAATTGAGTATTTGGCGGAGAAGGAGCCAAGCAGTACAGATATTTTGAAGACCAACATGTTGGATACATATTATCCAAATAGAAGCAGTCACCTGGAGAATGTTTGTCTGTATGATGTTCTACAAAATTACGTTTTCAAGAGGAACATCAAAGAAGATATTGATAAAGGATTGTATGCTGTAATTGGAAGTGAGGGATGTCTGGTCAAGCAAAGAAAATGTCAATTGGTAAATCATCAAAAATTGAATTGCGAATCTCCAGAAAGAAAAGAGTTTTTCTATTTAGCTCTTTTGCAACTTTTCAAGCCTTGGCGTGCAGAAGAGGAACTGCTTGGAGATTTCCTCTGTTACGAAGACTCTTTCAATGCAGCCAAGGAGTCCATAGAATGTCCTGTTTTTCCAAAATATCTAGAAATGTTGAATGCAGAAATCGAGCAGGAAGCAACAATTGCAGCTGAGATTGCTAGAGACAGTTCTCAGGACAGTCAGAGTTCTGTTTCATTGAGTCAGGATCCACTAGGAGAACCAGTTATCGAAAATGAAGCCGCCACTGCCATGATTGAAGTGGAAAGAGCCATGGCACATGCTCAGGAGGATGCGGTTAACTTAGTAGATTTGGAAAGACAACTCAACGTTGAGCAGAGGAAAATATATGACGAAGTTACCAACCAAATTGAGCATGGATTAAGTCATGAGAAGAAAGAGTGCTCATGTACGTCGTTGAAGCCTGTCCGACTGTACGTGAGTGGAGAAGCAGGAACTGGAAAAAGTTTCCTCATTAAAGCAATTTCATGTTATCTGCAGAAAAGGACTGAGTCATCGCTTTCTTGTGTTGTGACCGCTCCAACTGGACTGGCAGCACATAACATTAAAGGGATTACTTTACATCGGCTACTGATGCTGCCAGTGGAGCATGATAACAAATTACAATACCACAAGTTATCTGGGGATGCTTGTTGTGAAGTATCTAGAGTCTTGAAGAAGATTAAACTTCTTATCATTGACAAAGTAAGCATGGTTTCCAATGACATGCTTGCCTTTGTGCATTTGAGAATGCAGGAAGTTCTTAAAACAGAGTATGATGTGTTATTTGGTGACAAACACATCATTGTTTTCGGTGATCTTCTGCAGCTGACACCAGTGAAAGGACAACCAGTGTTTAAACTGCTTACACATGAAGATACCAAGAAGTGCCTAGGGAGCATTGGCAACGTTAACATATGGTTAAACTTCAATTATGCTGAGCTGCGTGAAAATATGCGTCAGGCGAAGGACGAAGATTACAAGATTATTCTACAAGATGTTAGAATCGGGAAAATGACTGAGCGTGGGAAAGAAGCTTTACATGCACGATTACTGTCAAATTTGTATCCAGAAGAAGACGTTCTGCCAGGGGATATTTTTCAGAAAATTACTGAGAAAAAATCTGGAATATGTTTGATGCCAACTCTTGCAGAATGTTCCATCTTCAACAACAAAATGTTGAATTTAGAAAACCAAGAGATTGTGAAACTGGAAGCTATTGACAGAATAGAGCATATGGGATCAACAATTGTTTTGTCTGAGAATTTGAAATCTAAATTGGATTCATTAGAGAAGACTATATCTAAAACTGCGGGTTTTGAAAAGACTCTGAATGTGTGCTTAAATTGCCGTATAATTTTGAGAAGGAATTTACATGTTGAAAGAGGTCTGGTAAATGGATCAATGGGTAATGTAGTTGATTTTGAGAAATACAGAAGTAGAGATGGAATTGAATTTTTAAAAATTAAATTTGATGGCATTGAGGATGTACAGCTAATTGGTCGTTGTTCTGCTAGGTTTTTGCTTGTAAAAGACTTATATGTTCGCCGTAAGCAGTTTCCTGTTTGCTTGGCATATGCGGTGACAATTCATAAATTGCAAGGTTTAAGTGTAGACACTGCTTTAGTGAATATTGGCAGTTCTGTGTTCAAAGAGGGTATGGCTTCTGTAGCATTGTCACGAGTCAGAACTTTATCGGGATTGTACTTGATTGACTGTGATGTCACAAACATTTGTGCGGATCTAGATTGTGTTAAGGAATACAATAGGTTAAGAAGAGAGTATGCGCCACATTTTCCTCAATATCCTTTGTTTGAGAAATGTGTGGTAGGCCAGAAACGAATAAATATCAGTAATAGTAGGGCGGTTGAAGCAAAAAGACCAAAAGTCGATGAACCAAAAATTGTAAGCAGGAATAAAATGAATTCTGTTGAAAATGTTGTTGGTTTTGAATTTGAAAATAGTTCTGGTGCCAACTGCTATGCTAATGTAGTTGTTAATGTTCTCTTTTCACTAGAGACTTTAAAAGAACAGATTGTGATCAATTTGGAACAAAGTTTATGCTGTTTGTTGAATTCTGTGTTAGAGAAATGTAGCGCTGATAGAACAAGAGTAGAAAGTGTGTCTGAAATTCGTTATCTGTTAGACGAATGTTCAGGTCAAACACAATTCTCTGAAAATATTCAGCAGGATTGTCAGGCGTTTTTAATGTATATGCTTGATGTATTGCAAGGTGAAGGTGTAGATGTAGATTATCTGTTAGGCCTTTCTTATCAATGGCAGCATGATTGCGAGAACTGTAGGCTATCAAGTACTACTAGTGTAGACTCAGAAAGATTTATATATTTAACTTTGCCTGACAGTAAATCAGTATCCTTCAATAAGCTAGTAAAGGCAGCCGATCAAAACATGGAGTGTAGCCAATGTAAGTCTGCAATGCTGTCCACGTTAATTTTACGAAGTTATGGCCAGTATGTAATTTTAATGTTCCAACGATGTAGGCCTGATGGAACTAAAGTGACAACTTTAATTAATAATTTTGTGGCTTCGCAGTTGTCAATATCAGGAAGGACTTTTGTAACTACAGCAAATATATATCATGACGGTCCTTCAACTACTTCAGGACATTACACAGCTTATTTAAAATCTGGAAACGGCTGGTCATTCTGCAATGATTCTGTTTTAACTTTCAAAAAAAGATTGCCTTTCCACCTTCAAAATTCTTACCTGCTGTTCTTACAACCAAAATTTTGGATGGATGAATGAAAGGAAGGGAGGATGAATGAAAGGGAGGGAGGATGGATGAGTGAAAGGAGGGATTGAGTGAAAGGGTGGATGGAATGAAAGGGCAGATGCAATAAAGGAGTGAAAGAGTTGATGGACAGATAAGTGAAAGGATTGATGAATCAGCGAAAGGGTGATAAAGAGATGGATGAGTGAAAGGATGAATAGATAGGTTTAAAGATGGATAGATAGGTTTGATATGGAAGTCATGAAGTATCATCGTGTTTTGCCTTTAGCCCCGCCCCTCACTACACCTCTAGCTCATTTTAATGGGTACCTGCACTTATTTTTTCCCATTTAAAGCACTGCTTATACTCCTTCTTCTTTTTTTAAATTTTTTTTTTGTTTCGCTTCCGGTTTGCGTACCGGCGCGCCAACCGGGAAGCGAATCAAAAGAAAAAGAGGTTGCCAGAGTGCTAAACATTCTAGCAATTTTTTATAAATGGGAGGTAGTTCTGAAAAGAACTTTTTTTATTGTTTTTGTTGTTTTAAACATTTTTTTTATTTTTATGAACATTGTTTTACTTTTTTTGTATTTTTTTATATTTTTTTGTTTTTTTTTTGGGGGGGGATGAAAATCAGTCAGGGTTTAACAGGAGCAACAAAAAAAAAAGATAATTTACTTTCTGAGCCGTTTTCTACATTTGTGATTTTCATAAGCTAGGTTGATGAGAGTAATACTTTTCTCTCCATAGGAAATCAATTTGTCGCAAAAAATACACGTATGCTTTATATGACCAAAGTTCATCTGTATGTTTGGGACCGTCTCCCTCGCCTCTGGTCCCGTCACTGCCTGTTCAGCTGATGTACTGGCCACAGGAGGGGGGTTTTCCTGTAGGTCACATACCTGTGCAGCACTGTCGCTCCCACGCTCCCTGACTCCAGTGGTATCGTTACTCCCTCCATTAACCTCTGACCATCTGTGTGCTTGTAATTGAATTGCGCATTTGCATTAGCGCCTGTGACTGTGCATTTATTATAGTGATTGTGATTTCCTCTTCAGTCTGTTTACTCTGTGCCACTGATAACGCTACAGCGTTTCAAGTATTTAGCCACATAGTATCGTTTTTGCCACACAATCAGCGCGACGGAACGGAGCTGCGCTCTATCTATTAATATAGAAACTACCTGTGTTTAAAAGCGCTTGTGAACTTTCTCAGTGCTCCAGCCTCACTCGACTTTTTACCTCCTCCATCTTGTTTGTTGTTGTCTCCCTGAGCCCTTCCTCCTCGCGACGCTCCCGCCTCCCTGCTGCCCCTCCCACGCCCCTCCCCCTCAAGGTGCTTAAATGACAGATGTGCCCACGCACAGCGTCCACGCGCTACGGCCGCGCCGAAGGTGCGCCAAAGGTAAGCCCGTCTACGCCCGTCCGCGCCTGGACCGCGCCCAGAGCCAGACCCCCTGCCCCTCGCGCTCCACAGCCCTCCCGCATTACCTACGATGCCGCCACCCTCCTAGCCCTTAACCCTGGTCGCGCCCCCAACTGCGTCCAAGCCGCTCCTGGACACACTCATGGACCTTTCTCTTGCCACTCCTGCAAATTCATCGGCACCAACAACATCCCCGCTACGACCACACCACTGATTCCCGACCCCAATCACCTACAATGCATCCTTCTCAACACCCGATCGGTCCACAGACACGCCATTGACCTATGGAATCTACTAGACACCATCTCTCCAGACGTCGCCTTCCTAACAGAAACTTGGATGAACGCTTCCTCCGCCCCAGACATCACCATTGCCATCCCTGAAGATTATAAGATCACACGCAAGAACCGTACCGGCCACACAGGAGGAGGAATCGCTATCGTCCATAAAAAATCAATCCGCATCTCTACCAGCTCTGACGTCAACCTCGCCAACTCTGAACACCTTCACTTCCAGATCCACATCGACCCCAAGACCACACTCAAAGGCACCCTCCTCTACAGACCACCAGGACCCCGCGCAAAATTCAGTGAAGACATCACGGACTTCATCACTCCACACGCGCTCCCCTCCAAAGATTACATCCTTCTGGGAGACCTCAACTTTCACCTTGAAAAGAACAACGACCGCAACACCACCACCCTCTTGGACAACCTAGCCAACCTCGGACTTAAACAACTGGTCACCTCCCCCACCCACATCGCGGGTCATACACTCAACCCCATCTTCACCTCCAGCAATCATGTCTCCTTCAGCCATACTACGGATCTCCTCTGGACTGACCACAGCTGCGTTCACTTCACCTACAACAAGCCGAAACCCATCAACCACCTCCAACCAACTCTGCAAAGAAACTGGAATAAAATCACCATCGACCAGATCTCCTCATCGCTCCTTCTAAACACCCCAGCCCACTCCTCTAACCCAGACCAAGCCGCCGCCAACTTCACCCTATGGTTATCCAACACCGCAGACACCTTAGCACCACTGAAAAAACGTCAAAGCAAACCTGGCAGCAAGAAGGCCTCATGGTTCAACGATGATCTTAAGAATTCCAAGAAACTCTGCCGCTCCCTTGAAAAGGCCTGGAAAAAAGACCCAACCACCAGCACCAAGGACGCCTTCAAAAACGCCACCCGCATACACCACCAACTAATCCGAAAGGCCAAGAAAACAGCATTCAAGGATCGACTAGACAACAACGCCCACAACAGCAAGGAACTTTTCAACATCGTCAAGGAATTTACCAATCCCTCGGCCAACTCCAACGACATCACCCCCTCTCAAGCCCTCTGCGACTCCCTAGCCTCATTCTTCCACAACAAAATTGCAGACATCCACAACAGCTTCGACAACCTACCCGGAGACCAACCCACCCAACCATATGATGAACATTCTCCCCCCTTGAACACCCTTAACAACTGGAACCCAATCTCCACTGAGGACACCATCCGCCTGATGAACTCCATCCACTCAGGATCCCCCACTGACCCATGTCCTCACCACATCTTCAACAAAGCAGACTCCGTCATAGCACCGCACCTCCGAGACGTCATCAACTGCTCCTTCAACTCCGCCACCTTCCCAGAAAGCTGGAAACACGCTGAACTCACCGCCCTTCTGAAAAAACCCACTGCGGACCCCACCAAACTCAAAAATTACCGCCCCATATCACTCCTTCCTTTCCCGGCCAAAGTCATCGAGAAAGCTGTCAACAACCAGCTCGCCGCTTTCCTCGAAGCCAACAAATCCCTCGACTCCTCACAATCTGGCTTCCGAGCAAAACACAGCACTGAGACCGCCCTCATCGCAGCAACAGACGACATTCGAACTCTACTGGACAATGGAGACACAGTCGCCCTCATCCTCCTCGACCTCTCCGCAGCCTTCGACACAGTCTGCCACAGCACCCTTGTACAACGCCTCAGAAACATCGGAATACAAGGAAAAGCACTTGAATGGATCACCTCGTTCCTCACCGGAAGAACCCAGAGAGTCCGCCTTCCACCATTCAAGTCCGAGGCCTCTGAAGTCATCTGTGGCGTACCACAAGGATCCTCACTCAGTCCCACCCTCTTCAACGTATACATGAGCCCCCTCGCGGCCATCGCATGCCAACACAACCTCAACATCATCTCTTACGCGGATGACACTCAACTGATCCTCTCTCTCACCAATGACCCCAACACCGCCAAAACTAACCTACACGAAGGAATGAAAGAAGTTGCCGAATGGATGAAACACAGCCGTCTGAAACTGAACTCAGATAAAACTGAAGTCCTCATCTTAGGTACATCCCCCTCTGCATGGGACGACTCTTGGTGGCCGGAAGCCCTTGGAAAAGCACCCATCCCGACAGACCACGCACGGAACCTAGGCATTATCCTGGGCTCTTCACTTTCAATGAACAGACAAGTCAGCGCCGTATCCTCATCCTGCTTCAACATTCTTCGCATGCTCAAAAAAACATTTAGCTGGATCCCCACCGAAACCAGAAAAACAGTCACCCATGCTCTGGTCACGAGCCGACTGGACTACGGAAACACCCTTTATGCAGGTACTACCGCTAAACTCCAGAAGAAACTCCAACAAATCCAAAACGCCTCAGCCAGGATCATATTAGACATCCCGCGTAACGAACACATCTCTGGCCACCTGAAAGACCTCCACTGGCTACCCGTCAATAAGAGGATCACTTTCCGACTGCTAACCCATGCACACAAATCACTCTACGACATCGTACCAGAATGCCTCAACTCACATCTGTCCTTCTACACCCCCTCCCGCCAACTACGGTCTTCCAACCAAGCCCTCGCCACTGTACCTCGCATCAACAAGACAACCATGGGAGGCAGTTCCTTCTCATACCTGGCTGCTAAAACATGGAACTCACTCCCCACTTACCTTCGCCTTACCCAGAACCACCTAGCATTCAGAAAGCAACTTAAAACTTGGATATTTGACAAGTAATCCTCTTCCCCTCCCTAAGCGCCTTGAGACCCTCTGGGTATGTAGTGCGCTATATAAATTCTTTGACTTGACTTGACTTGACTAATTAATAGGGTGCCACCTGTCCATATGGCGATGCATGGTGTAATTGCCATAGCTGTACTTTTTATCTGTTCCTCAGGATAGTTCTTTGTCACAGATCAAACATGTGACATAACGGGCATTTACTTTTTTTTGGTCCCCGGGGATATGTGAAGAATTGCCAGATGTAATTTACTTTCACATGGGACCTCCTTGGTTCTTCTTGCAAAAACGGTCTGCTCACTTGCTCCTCTTCCTCTTCTTCCTCTTCTTCCTCCTCTTGATTTATGAGGACCTGAGGAGGTGGTCCATCCTTTTTTGGTGGTGGTGGTGGTGGTGGAGTGGCTCCAGCAGCTGCACCTACAACACTTGCCATTTTTCCAAATTTCGAAAGTAGGTCTTTCTCTAATAAAAATAAAAGTCAGAGTGAGGAAAAAAGGTGGGGTTTTCATCATTTGTGAAAAAAAATGTAATAAACCAACGAAAAGTGTTATTTTCAGGTCACATGACCTAACCTTACATCATTAGGAAACAAAAAATAAAATGAACCAATAAAAAGTTTTATGAACAAGTCACATGACCTGTTATGCTTACGTTACGCGTCCCGCTACGCACCCGGTGCGCTTCCGGGGCGCTGCGCTTCCCGCCTTGGTTCGCGCTCCGGAGCACTTCCGGGTGCGCTAATGCAGCGCGTCATAAGATGCATTACGCGGCAATGCGATACGTCGTGTTTACGCGACGCGTCACGATGTTGTTTTCTTGCACGGCAGTCGCGCTAACGGAACGTTTCCCAGTTCGCAGACCGGGTTGCGGCACCAAATTGAGCTAACGGAAAGCTACCCGGTGCGTGGACCGGTAGTGAAAAAAAAAAAATAATATAAACATTTATACATAAAAAAATTATATTAAATAAATATAAAATATATTTTTCCTTTAAAGGAAGAATACATTTTACAGCTTTTGATATTTGCTATTAAAAAACCATTGAAATTCACTGAAAAAACCATAGGTTATAGACCATATATAGTTAGGTGTATGAGTAACTCCATGGATGAGTGACAGTCTGTGAGTGTCTGTTTACACTGATTGTACCTAAGGTTATATTAGAGTCTGAAGAGGTTCATCGTATTATCACATGAATGATGTCATCAGTGATGTGATAAGTAATGTCAAATGAGATGTCATCAGTGATGTCATTTGAGATGTCTTCAGTGATGTCATCAGTGATGTCATTTGAGATGTCATCAGTGATATCATCAGTGATGTCACTGACCATGTCATGATTGATGTAATATGTGACATCATCAGCAGTGGATTGCGGGTGCGCGATATATAGTTTCTGCAACTAACTATATATGCGAATTTCAATGGTTTTGTGTGAGTAAAATAGGGTTTTGTAAATGCTAATCCCTAACTATATATGGTCTATAACCTATGGTTTTTTCAGTGAATTTTTAAGGTTTTGTAAATGCTAATTCCTAACTATATATGGTCTATAACCTATGGTTTTTTCAGAGAATATATATATAGATGTGTGTATATGTGTGTATATACACACAAACACAAAGCAATGAGAATACCTCTGAATAGACCTATATTACTTTATCTCAGAAATCTATCATACATATTGTGGAGAAGGATGCCATAGAAAAGAGAAAGATCTGTGATTTCTTCAAAACATTTTATTATTTTTCTTCCCTTGGCCGTACACACCAAAGACTTGGACATGTATCACAAATTAGAAAACAATGTATAGATCAGTTTATGACTAAGTGGTAGGACTTCTCTCCTTTACATCTATAGAGGCCTACCTAACATATCTTGTGTTATTCTTATGTGAGGTTTTGTCTATTTGTTTATATTTGTCTTTTTAGAATGGGTAGTGAATGTAGAGGTACGCATGATAGAATGAATGACAATAGGATTAGATGAATTATTAGGAGTGTTTTGCTTCAATTGCACTTTATGAAATGTATACTTTATTTATGAATATGTTTGCGTGTCACAAAATAATTTGTATTTATGTATAAACAGTTAAATTGAAAAAACAAAAACAGAAAAGGAAAATAATAAAATGTTTTGAAGAAATAACAGATCTTTCTCTTTTCTACAGCATCCTTCTCCACAATATGTATGATAGATTTCTGAGATAAAGTAATATAGGTCTATTCAGAGGTATTCTCTTTGCTTAGTTTATTTTTCTCTCCCTCCTCTGGACCTAAAAATATATTGGGAGAACTCTTCTTTTTGTTTACACACACAAAAACAACACATGCATACACACACACACACACACACACATATATACGTTCACTGAAAAAACCATAGGTTTCACACCAGTTATCGCTAGCTGGAAATTTTACTGACATAAAACCATTGAAATTCCCACGTTATAGTTAGTTGTACTCACTATAACTTGGGCACCTGCAATGCACTGCTGATGACGTCACATATTACATCACTGACATGGTCAGTGACATCACTCATGACATCACCGATGACACCATCCAGTGAATGGTTGTCTTTCTGAAAAATAAATATGTTTTATATATGTATTTGTAAAGGTCAATGGAAGAATAAATGTTTAAATAAGTGTGTAAATGGATGTTTTTTTAATAAAATATTGATTGGTTAACTGGCTTATTAAGTGTATCTTAGTAAATACATATATTAGCGAGTAATTTTTAAATATTTAAATATATGTATCAGTGTTTCACTTTGTGTATAAGTGGCTGCATGGGTTGGTGACTGACTCACTGTTTGTATGTGTTTTGAAGACAGCATATGTGCAGGACTGTATGGGTGGATGAGTGTGTATATGTGTGTGTTAGTGAGTGAATGCCTGCCTCACTAGTGTTTTTATGAGTAACTACATATGTTTTAATGTAGTATATGTGAGTATTGATGTATATAAGTGAGTATATGTGAGAGTGAGAGATTGAAATAGTTCCTGTTTAAATAAGTATGTGTTTCTATAAGTGATTGTTTAAGAGTGTAAGTATGTGTAAGTTTCCTTAGAAGTAATGTGCTAGTGTGTGTATAGTTGTATATGCAAATAAATGGATGTTCAATAGTTTATTTGCATGTGTGAGTATGTGTGTGAGTAACTTTTGGATGACTGTCGGTGTGTAACAAGATGTATATGTGTATCACTACATATGATGAGTGAGTGTATGTATGAGTGACTATATAGAACTGTTGCTGAATGAGTGGATGTGTATATAGATGGTGGAATTACTGAATTGGTTGTTGTAACTGGTATGGTATCTCCATTTTTTAGAAAATGTTAGTTTCTATTTTTGAATATGTGTTTCAAGGGTTACATTACACTGAAAGGAGGTCTGTCAGTCTGTCACAAGGATGGTGTCATCAGTGTTGTCATGAGTGATGTCACTGACCATGTCATGAGTGATGTAATATGTGACATCATCAGCAGTGCATTGCAGGCGCGCAAGTTATAGTGAGTCCAACTAACTATAACGTGGGAATTTCAATGTTTTATGTCAGTAAAATTTCCAGCTAACTATAACTGGTGTAAAACCTATGGTTTTTTCAGTGAATTTATTAGGTTTTTTAAATGCTAATTCCTAACTATAACTGGTGTGAAACCTATGGTTTTTTCAGTGAATTTCATAGGGTTTTTAAATGCTAATTCCTAACTATAACTGGTGTTAAACCTATGTTTTTTTCAGTGAATTTCATAGGTTTTTTAAATGCTAATTCCTAACTATTTATAGGGCCTCAAACCTATGTAATTTTTTCAGTGAATTTCAAAGGTTTTTTAATATCAAATTTCTATAGCTATGAAATGTAATATTTTTATAATGAATCCTATATTGTATATTATGTAATACTATTTTTTTATGTATATTGTTCATGTTTTTTTTTTTGCCCTGGAGCGCTCCCGGTGCGCGTCCCGGTGAGCGCACCGGTAAGCGCAGTTTTGCGGCGCGTACCGGTGAGCGTCCCCTTAGCGCTATTGCCGCGGATGAAAACATCATCGTGACATATCGAGTAGCCACGTCCGCGTGATATGCACGGCGTAAGCGCACTTGGAAGCACGCGAGCCTGTACGATCACGCTACGTAACCATCCGGGGATCCTAGCGTAAGCGCGTCGGGTCATGTGACCTAAAAATAACACTTTTTATTGGTTCAGGACAGTTTTGGTTTCCAAATGATGAAAGCCCTGGTCATGTGACCTGAAAATAACACTTTTCATTAGTTCAGGACAGTTTTTTTTCCTAACGATGAAAGCCCCCACCTATTTTCCTCATTCTCACTTTGTACTTTGAGTGAGGAAGACCTGTTTCCAGAGCTATTGCTAATTTGTACTCAGAAATGGCTTCAGTAGCAGCAGCAGCAGGAGCATCTCAGCCACCACCACCACCAAGAGGACCACCACAACACCACAGTGGTGGAGATGAAGAAGAGGAGGAGGAGAAGGAGGAAGAGAGGAGGAAGTTCCTGCCAGAAGATAATACCCCATATAGGCCAAAGCAGCACATTATCCGGGAGTTTTTTTCAATCCCAAAGGACCTCAAAAAAGTAAATGCGCCAAGGGTTACTTGCCTAATCTGTGGAACTGAACTTTCAAGGGGGAACCCTAACAAAAAGTACTCTTTTGGCAATAACACCATGGTTCGCCACATGCAACATCGGCACCCTGACATCTATGCTGCGGCAGAGATCCGAGAACTGGCCAGAAACCCTCCCCAATCTTCACCCAGCACCTCCAAAAGTAAGCAACTCATCGGGTCCAGAGACAAGGGAGATGGTCCCAAACATACAACCAGTTTGGACAATACAAAATCAGTTGTATATTTATGGTAAAACAATTACCTATGGTGAGCAAAGCATAAAACTCATCAACCGTGCTGGTGACAACCACAATTGCCCCCAAAAAACTTAATTTTTTCCTGATTTTTTTTTGCTCCAGTTGAGCCGTTTACAATTCCCTGTTTTTTTGTTTCTCCCCATAAAAATAACAAAAAAATAAAATTGTTCATAAAAGCCAACAAAAGTACAAAATGTTCAAAAAAACAATAAAAAAATATAAAACAACAAAAAGAAGAAAAAAACGTTCTTTTTAGAACTACCTCCAATTTATAAAAAAAGGCAATTTTTTTTAAAAACTCTGTCATTCTTTTTTCCCAATGGTACGATCCCTGGTACGCTCCCCGGTGCGTGTACCGTACGCTCCCCTTGCGCGAATTTTTTTGCCCCACGGGGCCCTTTTATGGCCCCTACAGCAAACCTAGGGGTCAGGGGGGGTCTACTCTGCCCCCTTTTGGTCATTTCCCCCTATGTTTTTGCCACCTCTTGTGTCTCGATTCTACCGAGACACAAGATGGCAGCCGCTCCGGACTATTTGGAATGTTGACAGACACCCGAGAGCCAATCAGCTTTTCGCGCGCGAACTCGCGTAGCGCGCTGGTACGCGCCCCGGTGCGCGTACCGGGCGCGCTTATAGATATATATATTTTTTTTAACCTAAATTACTCAAAATCCACTGGAGCACATATCTTGAGACATAGCAACGGCACATCGGGCTACCAGTCCCTACAATTTTGCCAAGTTTGGTGAAAATCCATTCAGCCGTTCGGGCTAAAAGTGAGTTCAACCGCCCTATGGAAATTAACATGGGAAAAACACGTTTTGGGATCCCCCTTTTATCTCAGCCCCCGCTTGACGAATCTCCCCCAAACTTTCAGGGAAGGAGCGGAGCGCAGCGAGGCAAATTTGAGGAAATTTTCAGGCAGATTACTCACCGGCGCCAAAGTTATTCCCAATAGAATGTTGCGAATTCCCTATACAAAATAATCCTAACTATAACTACCTACTGGCGACCGCCAGTAGGTAATATAGAATGTTAGCAAGTAAAGAAATAAAGTACGTTATAATTTGAAATTAGCATGTAAAAAACTATAGACATTCACTTAAACAAACACAGGTTTAAGGGATGTTATAGTTAGAAATTCTCATTTGAAAAACCATAGAAATTCACATTAAAAAAAACACAGGTTTCAGAGACATTATAGTTAGAAACTAGCGTTAAAAAAACCTTAGCAATTCACTGAAAAAAAATAGGTTTCAGGGACATTATAGTTTGGAATTTGCATTTAAAATACCATAGAAATTCACAGAAAAAAACAAATGTTACAGAGACGTCATGGTTAGGCTGACATTTCACTCACTGAGCTATCTATAACCCACGCACACGCAAAGCACTGCTGATGAGGTTACATACCACATCACTCATGCCATTGTCAGTGATATCACTCATGACATCACTGAAGACATCTCAAATGCCAATAATAACTGAAAAATATTATTTTTCTTGATCTCTCCTTTTGACCCCATGCAGTCAAACAATTTGATGTGCTGTCTTGTGTTTCTAATTGAGATGCCCATTTGTGTCATTCAAGTCAGAGAGAGAGAGAATTTGTATAGCGCACTACATACCCAGAGGGTCTCAAGGCGCTAAGGAGGGGGAGGAGGATTACTTGTCAAATATCCACGTGTTAAGTTGCTTTCTGAAAGCTAGGTGGTTCTGGGTAAGGCGAAGGTGAGTGGGGAGTGAGTTCCATGTTTTAGCAGCCAGGTAAGAGAAGGATCTGCCTCCCATGGTGGTCTTGTTGATGCGAGGTACAGTGGCGAGGGCTTGGCTGGAGGAGCGTAGTTGGCGGGAGGGGGTGTAGAAGGACAGTCTTGAGATATCCCCATGTGATGAGTGAGCAAACATTTACACTTCAAGGTACATACATGCATGGCAGGGTACATGGTCTGCCAATTGTCACAGCCATTGTTGGTTTTTCATCTGTGAATGGTATGTGTCCTAAATGGACATAAAACACACACATACATATACCATACAATGAGCTATTTGTAGGTCAAGAAATATGTTTAGATTATTCTCATTACTGGTGTGCCCATGTAACTTGTAAGAATGAAGGCAACTGATGTGTGATTTGTTCTGGTATTTGCAAGTAGAAATGCCTTGACCTTAGCATACTGCTTAAGATATGTAATTATAATAAATAAGGTACAGCATGCAGGAAATTTACATGTTAAAATACATTTATTTATTTATTTATCAGGAAGTTTTATATATCGCTGGCCAGACCCGAGGGCATTGGAGCGCTTAACAACATATTTAAGAGCAGAAATTACCCAAAAAGGGACAGGTATATCTAATTGATCGGAAGACCCAGTGTACTGTGCAACATTGAGGTAGGGAAGTCCTGAGATAGCCTCGATGAGTGCACAATGTCTTGGGCTAAACCTCATTCCTTGAGGGGGAAAGAGTAGGAGGTCAGGGAGCAGGGAAGAGGTAGGTTCTGGTGGAACATTTTCAAGGGGCAGTGGAGTGCAGGAGGAGGTAGGTTGCGGTGGAAAATTGTCAGGGGGCTGCAGAGTGCAGGCTTGTGCACTGTGGCGGTGGTTCAATGTACGGGAAAGTACAGTTGCAGTAGAGGTCTTTTAGGAGTCTTTTTATAAAGGAAGGGATAGTCTTGATATCGGCTATTTTGGGCACGTTTCCAGCAAAGGATCGTGCAGCAGTTTTTTGTTTGCATGTTTTCATAGGGAAAAGTAGCAGGGTGTTGGAGATCCGAGGTTTCTTGTCTGGCCGGCTTTCTTGAGTATGGAGGTCAGGTATTCCGGTTTCCCTGTGTGCAGGGCTTTGTGTGTGAGGCAGGCAGTTCTAAAGCTGGCACGCATTGCAACTGGAAGCCATTTTAGTTCTCTGAGTGCGGGTGATAAGTGGTCATATTTCTTAACTCCGGTGACCATTCTGGCAGCTGCATTGAGAGTTGTTCTGAGGGGAGCTAGGTGGGATCATGCTGTACCGATGAGGACTGCGTTCCCGTAGTCGAGTCTGGATAGCACCAGTGATTGGGCGGCTTTTTTGATGTCCTTAGGCACGATGAAGGGCTTAATTTTGTTGAGAAGCTACAGATTGAGGAAGGTACTCTTTGCAGAGACCTTATTGTGTTTGGTCATTTTCAATTTTGGGTCTATGGTGATTCCTAGTGATTTTACCTAGTTAGCCAGGGTGAGATTTCTGTTTAGGGCATCGATTGCTTTTAGCCATTCTACGATTTGAGGGGTTTCTTGTTGGAGATGAGGAGGATTTCAGTTTTGTCTTGGTTGAGTTTAAGGTGGTTTGTTGATAGCCAGTGTTGGACTTCTCTAAGCGTGTTGTTGAGTCTTTGAATTTCATTAATGTAGGAGGTTTCCAGGTAGATCTGGGTGTCAACTGCAAATAGGTGGAAGGGGATGTTGGCTTTTTTGAGTAGGGTGGTGAGGGGTTCCATGCATATGTTGAACAGTTGCGGGGAGAACACTGAGCCTTGGGGGACACTTCTGCTGATGGGGAGTAGGTCGGAAATGAAGGATGGATTTTTTTCCTTTGGGAGCGGTTGTGTAAGAAGGAGGAGAACCATTCTAGGACCACCTCATCAGCACCTACTCTATCTTGGAGAGCCATGATGAGTAGATAGTGTTCAAGTGTATCAACGGCTGCCGATAGGTCGTGGAGGATGAGAAAACAGCATTGGTCAGTATCTAGAGACTGGTGGATGTCATCCATGATGTTAAGGATCGCGGTTTTGGTGCTAAAGCCTTTTCTGAAGCTCGATTGGTGGGGACCTGGCAGGTTGATACTGTCCATCTGCTGAGAATGCACTTTTCAAGGATTTTGCATAGGAAGTGGAGATTGGAAACAGGTATTAAAATGTTCTGATCATTGGTGTCTAGGGCTGGCTTTTTCAATAGCGGTGTGACTTGGGTGACTTTGAGGCAGTCTGGTATGATGCCAGTTTTCATGGAGCCGTTTAGGATTTCGCCCCAGAGTGGGGCAAGGGAGAGCTTTTTGGTCAATTGGGTGGGTACAGGATCTAGTACGTGGGATGCGGGCTTGAAGGACGAGATCAGTTTAAGAATCTCTGCTTCAAGTATGGGGTTGAAGGATTTCCAGGCCTTCGTGGGGAGCTTGCGTGTGTTGGTTTCGATTGATTGGGTTGGATTTTTGCAGAAGGGATTGAGGTTGATGTCTGGTGATAGCTCAATCTTGGTGATTTTGTCGTTATAGAAGTTAGCGAAGTTGTCACACAGGTCTTTGGAGGTCTGGACTGGGGTTGCAGAGATCTTGGAAGTTTGTTGCCTGATGATGTTAAAAAGGTCTTTGGGCCTGTTTTTCCCGTTCTCCAGGGCGGTGTAGAAAATTATTTTTTTTGTTGTTGATTTGTTTTTTGTAATTCCTTTGGGCTGCTTTAAGTTGCTCGCGAAGGCTAGTAGAGGGGTTGTTCCTCCATAGACATTCTGTAGCACTAAGTTGTCTCCTTTCAGCATTAATGTCTGTGTTGAACCAGGACCTGGAAGGAATGTTCCTGTTTTTTTTTTGTTTCAGGGTGGCTAGTTGGTCTAGGATGGACGTCATAGTTGTGTTGTAGTGAGACATAAGATCCGTTGTGGAGAGAAAATCTGGTGAGATGGGCAGAGTGTGCTTATCTTTTCTTCTAGGTCGACCACGTTCATCTGTGTTAGATTTCTCGTCCATGTGGGGGGTCTTGGAGGGGAGGTTTGTTACGTGGTCGGTTGCGTGATGTGGTATAGGATTAAGTGGTGGTTTGACCAGTCAACCAGAAGTATGTCATCTATTGTGATTGTGTTATGTTGGGTGATGATGGCATCCAAGATTGCTCCTCTGTTATGGATTTCCTCTGAGTAGTGCTGGGTAAGGTTGTTGCTGTGTAATAGCTCATTCAGGTTTTGGATTAGTGAGCTGTTTTTTTCATTCCAGTGTAGGTTTAGGTCACCCATAATTAGGTTGTTGGTTTCTCTGCATGAGCAGTGAGCAACCAGGTCTGACAGGTGTTCAGTGAATGTGGTGATGTTGCCTGGGGATGGTAAAGGAGATGTCAGTGTAGTGTCTTGTTGTCGATTGTGTTAATGTTGGTGGTTAGGCATTCAAAGGTGTTATAGTATCTATTTAGGTCATGAACATGTTGTTGTTGTCAAAAGTCTCCGGTAACTTCACAGGAGTAGTATGGAAGCTGATCCCAAATGCCCACCTCCCAGTGCCTCCGCTACAAGAGCTGAGTCACTAGCAAGAGGGAAAAGGGGAAGTGGATAGAGAGAAGAGACACGCAATATTCAAAAAGACCAAACTTGGTACGAAAGCTGTTTTCCACTCGTGACCTTCTTTCATACGGATAAGGTGATAAGCACCACGTAGATCCAGTTGGTAAACACTTGGGCTTCTTTTATCTGATCTAACAAGACCGAAATCAACGGTAGGGGGTATCGATTCTTAATGGTTGCTTGATTCAAGGCTCGATAGTCAATACACACCCTCAAACTTCCTTCTTGCTTATTTGGTATGAAAAAGAGTGGAGAGGATACTGGCGATTGTGATGGGCGAATGAACCCATTGGCCAAATATGGATCTAAATATTCTTTTAAATGTACAATCTCTGCTTCAGTCAATGCATAAATCCGACTACACGGAAGTGCTGCTCCTGGTTCCAAATCGATAGTACAATCATATGCCCGATGAGGGGGCAAAACCTCAGCCTGTTGTTGACTACAGACAGTCTCGAAATCTTGATATTCCACGGGAATCTTTCCAGATTGAATGACTCCAATAGATTGTCCTCCATAGGACAGCAATGATGCCACTGAAGGTTCTGGTGCACTATCTTCAGAATGGTAACAGTGTTCTTGACAGTACTCGGATTGCATACTCACTGTTTGATTTTCCCAGTCAATAGTGGGATTATGGGTTGCAAGCCAAGGCAGTCTCAGAATCAACTGGAACTGTGGGGCATCGATTAAATTAAACTGCAATCGTTCTCTATGGCCATCCACTTGATTCAATTCCAATTCCTCTGTATGACTCGTGATGGGGCCTGACGATAGATTTGTACTGTCCACTGCCCGTACCGGTTCTTTTTTTTCCTTTCTGATGGACAGTATGCCCCTCCTGTGAGCGTATTTGATGTCACAGAAATTGCCGGTAGCTCCCGAGTAGAGCATTATGGCAACTCCCGCAATTTGATGTCCTCGAAATGTTATCGTCATGTGCAAGATTACGTGTGGGGTCATGGTCTGTAACGTATTCAGGATGAAATGAGATTCTGGAGTCGTCTTCTCCTCCTTCACCACCAGATCGACTCCGCCTACTGATGGCTCGAACCGATTCCCTTAAACGGAGTCTTTGGACATTTGGGGAATTCCTTCACAAAATGTCCGGAGTCTCCACAATATAAGCACAATTTCTTTTGCCGCCTCTGTTCTTTCTCTTCCTTACTCAAAGGACCCCTCACTGCTCCAATTTGCATAGGCTCGCAATCATTGTTGACCCCCGCTCATTTTTCTACCTTCATTCGATCGAATCGAGGAAAATTCACCTTCCAGTCTTTTTTCTTTTCTCCTTTGTGTTCTGCATTCCTGAAATCTAATACCATTACCAGATCCACCAAAGCAGAGAACTCTGTAGGCCGATTCAGCACTTGTGCAAGAACGTCTTTGATTTCATCCCTCAATCCACGGTAGAATAAAGCAGATCTCTTTTCTTCTGGCCAATTAGTCTCCAGAATGAGTTTGTTGAATTGCCAAAGGTAAGTAATTAAGTCTTTCGAACCCTGGCGCAATTCCAATAATTCATTATCGGTGGCCTGAGAAATCCGTCTCCTGTCAAAAATCCTAAGGAATTCATCTTTAAATTTAGTAAAATCACACAAAATGGGATCATTACTACTAACCAAAGGCATAGCCCAATTAGCTGCATCCCCACTTAAATAAGATAGAATGAATGCTACTCGTGACTGGGCATCTGGGAACAAAGTGGGACGGCACATAAAATGCAAAGTACACTGTGACAAAAACACCTGTGCCTTTTGAGGGTCTCCCAAAAATCTTTCAGGGGCGGCCAATGGAATTAGTGGAGAAACTGAGTGAATAACCTGCGCTATCACCTTAGGATCTGTGGATGGAAAACTAGTGCTGGGAATAGATGGACCCTGAACAGGATTCCCCAAAACTAAATCATCTACCTTCTGCGCCAACACCTGTGCCTCCTGACGAGACACCACTAACTCTTGTTTTAAACTTTTATTTTCATCCCTAACTGCAACTAATTCTCTCTAAATACCTTCCAAAATATTATTTAAAGCTTTTCAATCCATCCCCTCAGCCATACTACCCAGGCAAAGTGGTAAACGTGGGCACTTCAAACTGTCAAAAGTCTCCGGTAACTTCGCAGGAGTATTATGGAAGCTGATCCCAAATGCCCACCTCCCAGTGCCTCCGCTAGAAGAGCTGAGTCACTAGCAAGAGGGAAAAGGGGAAGTGGATAGAGAGAAGAGACACCCCGTCAACAGCTGGCACCCTCACTGAGTCTGCAGATCCAACGGAAACTCTGCTACCAATTTCTGTGGATGCCTAATGCACTGATGGGAAAAAACATAAGAACACACACAGCTTCCTACCAGATTGACTTTATGTAAGGATTAAAACTGATCCTACCATCAGATGACTGGGCTATGCTTCTCTTCCTATGTTAGATGCAAATATCTTACAGAGAGTATTCTAGAACTGAAACAGACCTTAATTAGACTATACTCTAAGGGTACTTCCGCACTTAACCTCCCAAGGTATTTATTAAGGGGTTTCTGGAGGATGCAACATGGCAGTTCTCAGCAATGTAGTCTTGACTCACGAATTCCTCTTGAAGCGCGCAAAAAGGAGACTAGGTAGGTGCAAGGGGGAAAGGAGAGAGCAAGGGCAAGCGCACAGGAATTGAGTCTATGAAGGGAATTGTATTTACACTGTCTATGCTGGCGCCTGGTTGATTATTGTCTGTACAGTTAGTAAGGCGCTTAATTTCTCACTTGACTAGAGAGCTGATAGAATCTGTACCTTGTATTCTCCCGAAATTCTTCTTTGCCGAATGACGTTGCTGGAAGGCAGCAGGGGGCTGGGAGAATCACCAGCGGCTGACTCCGACAGAAGAGATGAACTGCTGCACTTGAGTCTGCTCTCTAACTAATCTCCAGGTCAAGGAAGGCTCTCAGTCGGGAAGCTGATAAGAGCACACGACGACTGGGAAAGGTTCTTCACAAGGCTCCAAAATAGAAAGGCTCAAAACTCCGGAATAATTAGAGGACAGAGAAACCCTCTCACTCGGTCTGGAACTAAACTATGAATACTCGCTACCGTTCTTCCAAAACTCCCGTCATGAATTACTGACGTGGAGCTGAAACAACGGCATCTTCTCTCAACAGGAACATTGTTGAAGTGCAGAGATTAGAAAGCGCAAACGTTCCACAACAACTAAACTGCACAGTTCACCCTGGAATCAAGACGGCCACAGCGGCGGCCATCTTGAGAGGAACTTAACCCTTGATAACAGGGAAACCAAATACCCAATCTGTTGGGCTTAAACACTGGGCGTCTCCTGACCAGTAACTTGGGGACATGAATGGTAGCTAGACTGTGGCTCCTGACAGTTGTTGTGAATGTTATGTTATGTTATATTGATTTATTATGCGCACAGATACCCCAGCCAAGGGGCGTCCCGGCGCAGAGACAAGGTAGAACATAACACAACAGGAAACTAAAAACATGAAAGCAGCTAAAACAGGAAAGTTTTTAAAGCCCTCCGGAAAGTCAAGAGGTCCTCCATCAGACGAATTTCAACAGGAAGGGAGTTCCATGCTGACGCGGCCTTTACACTAAACGAGCGGCCACCCATGCGACTAAGCCTAAATCTGGGGACCACCGCAAGGGCCAAACCCTGGGAACGGAGGGTGCGGGTGGGAACATAAAAGGAAAGACAGCTGGAGAGGATTTCCGGGCCAATACCTCTCAGAATCTTAAAAGCGAGACACAAGACCTTAAAAAGGATGCGCTTCCTGGAAGGGAGCCAATGTAGGGTACGAAGGACAGTTGCCACCGAGCTGAATCTGGGCAGGCCGACAATCGCCCTCGCCGCAGCATTCTGAACCCGCTGCAGACGGGTTAACTCGGCCTGGTTAGCCCCAGCCAGAAGAGAGCTGGCATAATCCAGAATATTTGCTAAACCACCATCTCTTTGGTCTTTTCAGTCAGTGTTAATGATAGCAAAACCTGGGGGTACAAGAGTATCCACGATTGGAGGTGAGCAGTCATTTAGCCAAGTCTTGGTGATGAAGGCTATGCCTATGCCATGGGTGAGGATGAATTCTGCTAGCTCTGTGGCATGTTTGGTGGCTGATCTGCAGTTTATGAACATGCAGTTGGTAGGGGGTGTCTCTTTTTTTTGGTTTCTTTTTTAGGGATGCTATGGGGTTGTTAGTGAGGGAGGCTGGGGGTCTAGGGGGTTTTGGAGTGGAGTGATCTCTTCTGAATCTGGTGATCACCAGAATCGTGGATTGAGGGATGGCAGTAGAGGGGGTGTCGCATGAGGAGGCCAGCTCTGCAACTTCATCTGAGGGCATGGCCTCCATAGTTCTTTTGGGTTGTGTATGACTCAAGAGGGGGGTGATATCCAACTGGCTTGGGTAGCATTGGAGAGCCTTTAATGTGTGGGGGTTGGAGATGGTAGGGGTACAATGGGGATATTTGGAGGGCTTTTTGAAGCATAGCAAGGTTGGTTAGGATTTCATTAAAGCCCTCTATTATAGTAGCTAACTGGCTTTCAAGCAGGGAGTGATTCTGTCCCATCTCTCCCGAGGTGGGGGTTGGTGGATTCTGAGCAGGGTCCTACTGAGGGGGAGAAGGCTTGACGAAGTTGTGTTGCCATCTAGTAGCTTGAGGGCATCGAGATGTGTTGTGGGTGTGGCTGTAGGGGGTCATGTTGTGGCATCTGCGTTCTTTTGCATGTGGGTATAGGAAGGTAGTTGGGAGTCTTAGACTGTGTATTGTGGTCGATCTGTGTTATTTGGAGGAGGTTATGAGTGGGGGCTTTTCGAGGGAATGATCAGATGGGGGAGGGGAAGCCATGTTCTTGGTGCCAGAGGTGTGGGTGTTGCCTCATGGTAGAGAGAAGGCATTTTTTATAGAGGGCGCAGGAATGGTGGGTGTGTTCAGCTGGGGGCAGTCCAGAGTGAGGGAAAGAGGGAGTCAAATGCCTCAAGATTGTTGTTGTTAGCTTGGATCAGGACGGTGTCATTAGAGTAGATAGTCACATGAGTTTAGGGATAGAGAATGATAGTTTGCAGCTATGGGGAGTATTGGTAGTTTTGGTAATGTGAAGTTGTGATGTGAGGATAGAATTCCACTTTTCGGGTCTTTACGTGTGAAATATGAGATCCATTTTTACTCGGCCTTTGGAGGAGCAGTGATATATGTCAGCAAATAGTGATTCTGGGTATTGTCTGATCAGTTTATGTTTTATTTTTTTATTTACTATGGGTAAGAGGTTGGGGGGGAATGTAATCAAGAAGAAGTTTGGGCTGTGCCATTTTGTGTAGTTCGATGTGAAGGGGTTGGCGTAGGTTGGCGTGATGGAAGGTATTTTGTCTAAGTTGGGAGTGGGGCTAGTTCCTATAGGGCTACATGAGTTATGCTTCCAATAGGGGTCTGGGTAGATTGTAGTGGTGGATGAGACTGGCAGAGTGGTCAAACAACTTCATTAGGGGTTGGTTGGTTGGCTGCCAACATGCGGTCAGGCCCTGGGGGCAGAAAGTATGTAAGAGTAGTAGGAGCGTTGAGGTAAGGTCTGTGTTACTCTGTTGCTGATATGGGGCGGGTTGTTGCTGGTGTCATGCCATTGATTTGATGTACAGTAACCCACCAGAGTTCTTTTAGGGTGGCCAACATGTTGTTGCTGTTGTCATGCCATTGATTTGGTGTTCAGTAACCCAGCAGAGTTCTTTCAGGATGGCCAACAGGTAGTCAGGCAATATGAGTCCAGCATGTAGATAGTTGCAGCAAGATGGGGATGTGATGGGTCAATGTCACTGCCTTTTAGTGACTGGTGAGTCAGGATGCGGAGTTGGGTGGTCCAGCCCCTTTTTTTTCAAAGTTGGTCGGTGACTCGCCGGTGGGGTGTATTCCTGTGGTTTAAGTCGATAGTAGTAAAGCGGGCCAGTGTTGCATTAAGTGCTAGGTGGGTCAGGGCATGGAGTTGCGGTGGTCAGGCCCCTTATAGTGTGGTGGTCGGTACTCCCATGTCAGGTATACCAGGAGCTAGCCCTGGGTGTCCATTTTGGGATCAGTTAGTGAGGGCGAAGGGGTGCAACATCTTTGGGTCAGTAGTAAGGCTGGAGGAGAGCACCAGAGGTGGGTGTAGATGACTGGGTCAGGATTGTTTTATTAATCGGGCCAGCGAGGCATGGTGAGTTGGCCCTGTCCAGTTCTTTAGGGTTGGTCAGAGACTCCCCTGTGTGAATTCCCAGGGGTTGGTTCTTGGTGGCGATCATTGGTTTCGTCCCTGAGGACGTAAGGTTTGTGATGTCAGTGGTCCTAATGGGTCTTGCAGAATCTATAATGCAAGAGCCCTCTTGGTGGCCATCTTAGGGTCAGGCCCTATGTGCAGTTGGTTTGAGGAGGTGGCAGACTCTGTGATACAGGGGCCTTTGTCACTTATTCTTGTTGAGATTGGCAGGTACAGGATGTGTAAGGAGCATTTAGGGTGGTGGAGACTCACTGGTGCAGTCTTATCATTGGTGAGAGTTCTAATTCGGTGGGGCCATCTTGAGGTCAGGCTCTGCGGATCCCATCGATAGCTTGTGAACAAATTTTCTGGTGGCTATTTGTCTCATGCTACATTCTGCATTCAATATGCATAGCCGCAACCTCAGTGGATAATGTTGCATAGACATCTAAGAATGCAACTGGTTACCTTTACCAGTTCAACGTCAGGGTGGCCATCTTGGGAACAGGCGCTGCCGAGCTCAGCAGTAGCTTGCAATCAGCTTTCGGGAGGTCCCACAGTGATGGTTTGATAAACGCTGTAGGCCGGGACTGTCGGGACTCTTGTGGGTCCAATGTGGGGTGTCTTTGTGTTATGTGCAGACCACTTACTGTGCCACATCTCTTTTACTGATTCTGCATCTGGGCGGTCATCTTGCGGTCAGGCACTGCGGAGCTCAACAGTAGCTCATGCTCAGCTTTTCAATGATTCTTCCAGTGCCAGCTTGGTAGAAGTTTTAGTCCGGGTCCAGAACTGTCGGGACTCTTGCGGCTCTGAACTGGGGGAGGCTTGGATCAAGTGAGGTCCACTGACCGCCTATCACCTTCGAGGCAGCATTTTTATTCCTGGAGATGTCGGACGCAGATCCTCATATCTTTGTTTCCTGGTGTTGATGGAAGCTCAATTCAGGCTTGTCCGACTTGTGGTTTATTCCGGTGAGTCCTCATTCTCGTGGGAAGGCGATGGGGGGGAGGCAGCATGGATTCTCACTGCACCAGTGATCCCAGTGCCCTGGAGTTCAATTTCAGTTCTCCCTCCCTGTGGCCATCTTGTTTCCTCAGATGTCATACATATTTTCTATGACAATATAATATAAATTACACTGGCATATTTACATATTATTTTAATCTTTATTTTGAGTAACAAATATGACTGTAGATGAACCCCAAACATTTCATCAAGGAAAGCTCGCTACTAATCGCTACAGAAAGTCATCCGTCAATTTAGGAAAATAGGTAAGTTGTACACTGAAAGAATGCACAGGGCATATGGGTTTCATTCAGTGGAATACACCAGCTATGCACCTCCACTAGAGGAGCAGAAAGGCCATCTCAAACTCACCATCAGAATGCAGAAAGAAGGGACATCCATCCAGGACATAGAAGTTGAATGATAATGGGTCTTTCTCTCTGCAAAGTGATGGCAAACAACAAAGAAGTCTGGACCCCAATACAAGGCAAATGATCAAAGTGTCACAGCTGCTGCTTGATAACAATCACTCACTTCATGGGTACTAGCAGACACTATGCACCATGGCACTGCCAATATAGTCCACATAAATACTCTCACTGTTTTCTGTGCTCATCTGTGTAAATACTTTCTTAAAGTGTAGTATTACATAAATAGTTAGATGGTTTTTTTAGTATTACGAGTAGGTTACGTTTATGTTAAAATAATGCATATTAGTGACACATTTTAGATGTAGATTTAGTATGATACGTAAGTTGGTAGAAGTGGGGGATGTTTTCTTTTAGATTATATGTTTAGTAATACCTGTGCAGTATAGTTAGTATTCAGGCTTTAGTATGTGTGTTATCTGTTTATGTAGGTTTAGTGGTCCGGGTTGATGTTTAAAATGTCCTGTTTTAGATTTAGACAAGTAATATTAAGTTTTAGTTGAGCTAATACTGCAAGTAAATTGGTTTTAGAAAGTTGTAGTTATGTTTTTGTTTAGTGGGCAGTGGTTTTAATATAGTTGTTGTGCACAAAGTACCCTTTTACAATATGTTTAGGTGCAAATGTGATTTTTTTTAAGAACCCTAAAATATGTTGTTGTTTTGGGTTATGTAGCAACTCAACACAATTTCTACCCTATGTGCATTGAACAAATGCACATATTATGTTGCTCATTAAACAACACAGTCGCAATCGTGATGTTGATCAGAAGTATTTTGTTAACAATAGGGGTGTTACATTTTCCTTACAATGTTAAAGGCCTTATAATTTTGCATTCAAATGAGTGTTGCACTGTGAGCCGGCTAGTGGTCAATCTTGCATTGTAGGTTGGGTGAATTTAATGAGAATATAGAGACTGTCCTGAAGGAATTGATTAATATACTGACACAGTTCGTTTACATATTAGAATGCTATTATGTGACACATGACAACAAAGATAAGAGTAAATACAGAAAAGATTCCTCCTGAGAGGAACATATTGTTAATTGGCAAGACACATTGCGATATTTATTGCACTACACCCTGACAATATAAAGATTTATGCACATTGACTTTGGACATTTACGGTGACGTCACATACAGAACACATAGACTGATTCCCAAGTAGCAATGTGACTTCAGGAGACACAGCTTGGTGAATGGTTGCAACTGTTTGAAATTATATAAGCAAAAAGGCAACCAACACAAACTGCGAGCTTCATATGAAATGGCCATAATGGATATGTATATTTCCTTCCTTTGTCTTATGTTGAAAAAAAGTCACACTAACACTTCATATATCTCAAACCCTTACTTGAGATAGTCAAGATATGTCCTAGAAAGTACCATTGCAGGAAAGTGCCCCTTTTTGCATGGTTACCCGCCATTTCTTGTGACTGACATATGATGCACTTTGACTTGGTGAGGCCTAGAGCCCTGTTCATCAGGTTCCAAGGGCCTGTGTTCTTTCCCAGTACCTTCGTATCCACAATTGGCACATCTCTGGTCACAGGTAAGCCACAGGTGAGCCCCTGGCAAATGGTATCATGGGTATCAAGGGCACTGGGACCAGGGGAGGCCTCTAATGGCTGCATCACCTATTTTGCCACTATTAGGGGCCCTGTACCTTAACACCCACATACTGTAGTTGCAGGCTGCATGTTTTGGTGCAGAGAAAAGTGAAGAGTCGACATGGCACATGTATTCTGCCAACTGGTCGGAATTCAAAACCATGTCCGAAATAGAAGCCTTTAACATAATGGAGAGCCTGAAGCCCACTTTCCACATCACTGACCCACTCCCTTTCATAATAGTACAAAATCTCAACCACATCATTGCCCCCTCCAGCAATTCAATAAACATATTGAGGATTTCAACCTCTTTGATCCCTTTTAATCGGGTTTCAGGGAGGGCTGTAGCACTGAAACAGTGATGCTCTATATCTCTGATGATATCCACAGATCCTTAGATGAAGCTGAAGCTTGTCTTTCATCCTTATTGACATGTCTGCAGCATTCGACGTAATGAATCATACAGTGTTACTTGAGACTCTAAAAAGACTTCCTGGCATTAATGGTACAGTACTAAATTGGTTCATTCCCTATCTTCAACACATATCACAACAAATTAAAATGTACTCATGTCTCTCTCAGCCTTCATGAGGCACTCTTGGTGTCCCCCAAGGCTCAAACCTCTTCCTGGCCCTCTTCAATCTCTTTATGGAACCAATCACAAACATACTAAAGCAGACTGGAGTTAAATATCACACACTACTCTACTACAAACCCAACTCTTCCAGTGACACCCAACACCTCAATGACAGTCTAACCAAGATACACTAATGGTTTTTGCTCGATCCACCGAAACCTGAACCCGGACAAAATTAATTAATATTGTTTTCTCTTAACAATAACTACCTAGCAATACAAGATTGGCTCAAGAACCTGGAAGCCCTAAACTGCTCCTTCATCCTCTCTGATTCGATAAAGTCACTAGGCATTACCCTGGACAAGAACTTGTCCGCGAAAGACCAGACCTCATCAAACAATCTGCTAAAGGTGCACTGTACTCCCTAAAACACCTCAAGAAAATTAAACCATTCATCCCCCAGGAAGATTTCAAGATAATAGTTCAATCCCTAGTCCTCTCTAGACTGGACTATGAGAATGCAACCGTAACAGGGATACGAAAATCCCACCTAGCACCAGTAAGATCAGTCTTCAACATGGCAGCCCGACTTGTCACAGGCATTTAAACAGTTTGAACACATCACACCAACCCTTAAATCACCCAGCTGGCTTCCTATTTATGGTAGATGTATCTAAAAATCAGCATGTATCATGCACAAAACCCTTCACACTCATCCCCACAACTACATAAACAGCAGACTTGTAAAAGCGAGACAAACCAGAACTCTTAGAAGCTCACTTCTTTTAATCCCTCCAAAAGTGAGAAAGAAATCCACACAGTCCTGATCCTTTTCAGGTAATGTATCCAGGTTGTGGAACGCTCTCCCTATTGAACTCAGATGCAACCCCTCCTTCTATGGCTTCAAAAGGAACCTGAAACTCCATCTCCTTGACAAATACTTTACCAACAAATCCAACTGTACAAGACACTGACAACCCAGTTGACTCTCCTTACAACCTAGACAATCAAGGATTGGTGGTTTGTCCCACAGTTTCACCTCTTAACTCACCCCTTTAAAGTATTGTCTCGAAATGTTTATTTTGTTGTGCATATCTCATCATTTATTCTCTACTCTATTCATTCATGTAGTAAAGTGTTCTAATACCCATGGGTCTAGCCAGCGCTATAATAAAAATGTATAAAATAAAAATACAAATAAATAGACCTCAGGTAATGGGAGCAGTTGCAAGAACACTGTACCACTGCAGTGTCTAAGTCAATTCTTCGACATTGTAAGTGCAGTAAAGCCATAAAGAATATACGGTCAAGGAGGTTGGTAATTACAAGCTCAACAGCTACATCATGGCTTTACTGAAACCTGGAAAGTAAGGTAGCAAACTTGCCAGCACATTAAACCCACACTGATTTCAGTGTAGGTGTCAATGTAAAATGTACACAGAGGGAATCTCTAAGATGCCCCCCAAAGAATGACCAGCCCTGGTGTGGTTCCTGATGGCTAGCCACCATTTGTCACCACCAGACAGGTTTCAAGACCCCTGGGTAGAGAGCCTCCACTCCACTCTCAGCATTAAAAAACAAAGCCCATCCTGAGCATAGGTACCATGCCTTCTCCCCCAGGATGGGCTGGGTCCATGAGAGGGGATGCTTCTAAGTACTTCTGCCTTTGTAAGCCGTCCCAGACTTTTGCTGCCCCATCAAATGGCTCACACAGGTTCTAACCCCACCTTGGCAAGGAGAAATGGTGGTAAAATCAAGCTAGGACAAGAGGTGTGCCCCCCTTTGCCAACCCCACCCTTCAGGTGGGAGAGGCAAGGTGCAGCACACATCTCAGTCCCCCCAATATTGGAGATGAGGGGACCCAACCAATTGGGAAGAGGCTCATGTCCCCTCCAACGGGAGGGTGGCATAATATGGGTTGTACTAACCCCAAAGAAGGGACCCATTGGTCCCAACATGCACACCTCTGATACATCTCAAAATTCAGTATTTAGGAGCACCCTCAAACAATGCCTCCTCAAATTCAAGGAAGAAAGCAGAAGGACTAACGAGTCGTGCTGACCCCGAATGAAGATGACACCAACTGCTTTGGCCCTAGCCCTACTGGCTTGTCCCACCTACCTACAAAACAACCCCAGGATGTCTAGCAGCCAGCAGCCCCCCATAGCCTGGAGGATTTGCCCTGCATCCATTTTACAAACTCTGTCTTGCATGAGTACTGGATTTGCTCAAATAAAGACTCACCAACAGAATCCAGATAAAGGCGGCTCTGCGATTTTGCACCACTTTGCACCCGATGCCCAGTGTCCAAGGTCTAATGACCCAACTCCACAAGGAGATCTCTCCAGTGATACTGACATGAAATCTGGTGATCCCCTGCTGTGTTGTTCCCATAGAAATATACAGGATCTGTGCGCTTCGGCAACATACACAGGAGGATTGGTGTCAGACGAACTCTGATCACCCCAACTAGGTCTGTTAGCCTTTCTTTATCAGCCAGCTCACATTGTCACTATAATCGCCTCTTACCAAGGTGATAATAGTTTCTGGCAACCTCAGAACATGACAACCCTGATCCCTCAGGACCATGGAAACAATATACTACTTTTTGCTCAGTCACTCATGCTCACTTAGTTTCTCTCAGAGAGATATACAGAATAAAACAAGCAGGGCGTTTTCAAGAATCTTTCATTGAACATTTGTTATTCGGGTGTAGAATATATGTGCTGCAACAACCATTAGAAAGAATAAGATATAAATGATTAACAGTACTATGAAAGTAAAAGATGGTATAGTTTTACCATCTTACTAAAATCATGAATATATTCAAGTATATAAAGCACATGATAAAAGATGCGTACCCCTATGATGCCTCCCTATCTAGATGTAGCTAACTGTACCCAGCATGGGTGTAGGTGGCAAGCTGAGAATTCCTCTAGGACCCGGTCAACCCCATTAACTTAAGGGAGACTGTGGGACTGTTGTAATTTAGCAATGATTAGGTTAAGCATTAGCAGAAGACATCTTGTATTTAGAGACTGCCTTGTCCGTTTACGGACTCCATTTTGTATTTCTATCAGCCATTTTGTTTGCCATGTGCTCTCCATATGCTCTGTCCTACCTTCCTGTCAACTGCTCTTGAAATCTGCCTAGAGACAAGACATATTTAGTCTCCTCTGCTTCGCAAATGCTCAGTTGAGCATACAGCTGTCCCCAACTTGTAACTGTCGAGATGTGTCCACCATGATTAGCTTACTGTCAGTCCCTCCCACTTGTTGCTAGCACACTCTCTGTATGACCTTATATGTATTTGAAACCAGCATTATGTACCTTGTACCACCTTCATTTGAGCCCCTGTGTGGGTATAAAAGGACCAAGCTCCTTCCAGTCAGTGTGCTACCTCATACTCTACCGAAGGGTGTTGTGCGAATGTAGTTCCACCTCATGAGGTTTAATAAACGTTGTCTTTTCTATTCCAGTTTCTGTGCCAACTTCTTGCTATTGGTCGAAGGACTCTGTGTAGAGAAGGGCGAATCCCTTGCACTGGTAGGCCTGGCTGAGGCTTGCTACTACAGGACCTTGTCCTAGTCTCGAGCTGGACAACGAGGGATGTTAGACCACTGCGAGCTGGAGTGTCTGCATACAGGAACGTCAGCGACTCTGGTCAATGTGTTGGCTGGGAAGTCTCGATCTCCCCTAGCTATCTTAGCAAGATGTAATTTATATATACCCATAGGTCTCCCTAGGGGTCCTACTTTGCTGTGTTACTGTGCCATCCTAAGGATAAAGTCAGGCCTGAAATTTGTACGTAGATTTTCATAAAGGAGATGGTTGTCCTGCTGGGCTTCCAAGAACCCTAATGCATAATGTATGAGATATTGACCTACGGAAAACCTGTGTTCTGAATCCAGTGTAATGTCTGGGTTAAAGGTCAGTCCCTGTAAACCGTGACAAGTGTAATGTAGGGAGAGAATATAGGTGAAGGGTAACAAGTTTACCTATATGGAATATAACCGCCTGACCTCCCTCAAGCTTCAAGATCACAAGTGCAGCCTCAACCTGAAGTGTACCACAACCAGAGCTGGTAAGACAACCTGATGCCAAAAGACATCACTGCACCCAATACCCCAATGCCTTGGGTGGCCCAACCGATGTTGTTCAGGTATCCCCCAAGAACCCACCTTACCCCTCTAGCTGGTTGTCACCTACAGGAAGTCTCCCTGCCCGAGTCTGCATCATCTTTACCGAACCAAGTGTCTCCATTGGAATCCACACGGTCCCTAATGTCTTCTTGGCACTCTGCATCCACCCACCATGGTGCCTCTGGTAGTGCAGCTACTATGCTGATTGCTTACCCCTGCAGTGCTGATCCCAAACCCAGGATCTTTGCTCACACACCAGAGTAGTCTTCCTGTAAACAGCGCCACCCGAAGGCCCTCTTAGCCCTATGTGCTAACACTGGGCCCCTGCACTCTGCACCCGGCTGCCCCATTGTTACGGGTGATGCACTTCTCAGTGACCAACTGAACCTTGTGGAACCCAGGTATTAACTCCAAAGACTTCCACTCATAAAACCTTTACTTACCTGAGAAACCGCAAATCCTTTTTACCATAGGAACCCAAGTTACAAGTTTCTTTTCATAAAATCGTTGTTGATTTGAACTTTTGTATGAAAAGACAAGTAACTATATTGCATAATTGAAAAAGGCTTACATACCTTGTATTGTAGGAAGAAATATGCAGTATCTAGGCATACCACCTACAGTAGTCGATATAAACCAAAGGCTATCTAAAAGTATTCCAAAGTAATTTTCACTTTCCTGTGTCAAGTCCTGCTTCATTCTAATAATAACACATAAGTATACCTTTTTTATCACCTTAGCAGCTATGGAACGTCCAGCTCCAGTGCTGAATGTTCCATTGTGCAGGTGAGGTTCGAGCGTCCAAAGGCCGACGGCAGCACTCCTGAGGTAGTGGTGCCGTCGGCCGTTGGACTAGGCGCAGCACTTATGAGGTTAAAATTACATAATTGGTCTGGATTCTGTCTCAGACCGTGTGCCATCAGTCTTGATTGAAAGACTACAATAAAGGCTTAACATGCCCTCCTGAAAACCCTAACTGCTTGCCGACACTACCATAAAGAGAGCTGTTAGTTGTTGTATAAATGTAACGTTTGCTATACCTCTGGGGACTCCCTGGACCTTACATTGGTATAGTATATACAGAGCTAGCTTCCTACAACCACATTTTTAAGTTTTTTAGTCTAGTACCTGCAAGTAAGTAAGATGTGTGCTCCACAGATGACCTGGTTTGCAACAATGTTCCAAAGACACAGACACTTCTGTCCTGTGTGTTATAGTATTCCTTTATTTATGCTCACATCTTGATTCATAATGGCAATTCCACAGGTGTTTACAGGAAATTCTGCATTATCCCCACTATATAATTATTTGGGGTTATTTATGTAACTCTCACTCTTGGTATTTGTGTCCTTACATGGAAGGGTTCTTTCACTTCATTTGTAAGTGATCATATTGGCAATTTAAACATATATATTACATGCATTATGTTTTGACGCACACTGTACTTGCAGTTAGCCCTCAAGGTCAGTACTGTCCATGCCCTCAACTCCTGCAACCAACTCAGCTGAAATGAGTGAAGCAACCTGTTCCTCTAATGGGGTCAATTCCTACTGGGCAACATCCTTTACAACAGAACCGTTACAACGCAGTACCGTTACAGCGCAGGATTTACAATGAAAGTCGTTACAACGACTTTCGCTGGAGGGCGCTCTAGGATAGGGAATAGTTTAATTTACTATCCAACACCTTCCCTACTATCCACGGGGACCGGAGTTGGAATAGTAAATTAATATATTCACTATTCAGTGCCCCCCAATGCAAGTTGTTGTAACAACTTGATTTGTAAAACCTGCGTCGTAACGGTACACGTTGTAACGGTACGCGTTGTACCGTCATGCAGCCATTCCTCCTTGACACCTGTTACTCCTCCAGTCCTCACTGCAGTTTATTATTTCCTAGCTAGTTTATCTTTTGGCCTGCTTCTGTCATCATTGTGTTTTTTCTTTCAGTCAAATACAGTCCTTCTGCTGGGGGCCACACTGTTGATCAATCCCCATTTGGCTTGCCATAATGCATTCTTCCTGGTGAATGATAATGATGAGGGGACAAATAAAAGTTTTTTAATTTTCGGCTACCTGAGTGATACTAATTTGCTGTTCCTCCTTTGTGAATTTTACCTTTCCCTCCCTTTTGATCTGCATGTCAAAACCATCTTCACCTTTCCAACCCTCCTACCATGCCTCAAAAATGGTGGTATGTTGGAACAAACAATTATTTAGCACTGAGTTGGTTTTTAACATTTTGTGCCACACATTGGAATCTTGCATGATACCAAGCTGAGTTGCAGCATGTAAATGTATCTTAGGGCACTATAGTCAGTTTTGTGTCATGGAGGCAACTGTTGCATTACGACACATTGCGCTGGTACTACAGCCTTGCATCAAGTTGTGTGAGGTATCTCTATTGCACGCATCATGGTGTGCCATATAGTAATTTCAGTAGATTCGTGATGCACAAAAGCCACGTAGAGCAGTGCCATGCATTCTAAAGCAATGCTATGCTTTGTGATACTTAGTAAATCTGGGACCAGTTTTACTGAAAACTTTCAAGGTATTTGACAGTAGAAACTAGTAAAGGGTTGTTAAAGTTGAGAGTGATCCTGGGCCACAGAGACTTATTGAGAAGAGTCAATGCTGGTGGCCATTCCCCTCTCATTTTGTCAATTTCAGGATGCTTGCAGACATACATTTTGAATTTTTTTAAGTTAGTTCATGGTAATGAACAAATCCATGAAGGAAGCAATTTTAAATGTAGGTTACAGGTCATGAACATATTGGCGGATTGATAAGCCAGACTCCTTAATTATGATACTCAAATATACTTTATGGGTCGATCTACATGCACAACATGTAGGGGCAGTAAGAGGTCATGTGAACTCCGAATATGCAGCATCAGTGTCAAAGAAGTAATTTCTCATTCTGAGAAGCTGTTTGTGGGTAGAAATGTAAGATAGAAAGTGACATGGATTTGTGCTTGAGATGGTTATGCAATTCTCCAGAACTACAATGGTCTCATATGTCAAAGGCCACTGATATATCAATGAGTACTAGGAGGCAGACCTCTCCATGGTCCAGTGGAGGTATAGTAATACAGATGTTTTGGTATATTTTCTGTGGCACCAGTTACATTTTGTAGAAATGGTGGTTTAATGTGTTTGGTTCTTTAGTCTCTCTTGTGCAATTGAACCAGCCAGTCAAATGTATAATTCTAATGGGAGTTTAGCTATCAGCAGTGGCTGAAGCCTCTCGTTACTCTGCTCTGTGTACCTTCATTCAGGATATTTCCTTGTTCATGCAACATTTGACATTCATCTACTAAGCTACACATCTGGGTCTACCACAAAGAAGAGCTTGAATCGAGCAATTCCAGGCTTTGATAAACATATAAATTAAAGGCCTCAGGGTTCATGCTTGAGCCCTACACTTTTTAACATTTATGTGGCACCCCTGGCCAAAGTCATCAGAGCATCTGTGTTTGATACCTTGACATATACACATGATACACAGTTGGTCATATCCTTTTATGAGGATCGTGGCAAAATGAAGGACCATTTTATTTTCTAGAATGAAGGTCATTGCAGGGTGGATTATAGATAACTTTCACCTGCTAAATCCAGGGAAAATAGAGATCATATTCTATTTGGGAAAGCCCGAGGTCCATGGACTCCAGATTGGTGGCCACCAGCGATAGGCAAGGTCCACACACCAAGTAAGATAGTAAAAAAAACTCAAAGTCAATGTAGATCAGGAAATCAATATGAAGGAACAGGTTCTACCCACCACCAGTACTTCTTTTTACATGTTACACCTACCACTGAAAGCCCTGCTCTTTCTTTCATTGACATCCAGACAGACCTTGGTATCGGCTCTTGTTGTAAGACGGCTGCTTTACCAAAATACATTACTGGCTTCTGTCAATGAGTCACTGTCTAAACTTCAATTAGTGCAAAATATGACTGCACATATGACTGCACGGCTGATCCGTTACCAGCTTCCTATAGCGCTCTCTACCCCCATTCTACAATCTTTGAACTGTCTGCCGATAAAGTAAAGAATAGTTTTTAAAATATACTGCTTAACCTATAAAGCTCTGCAGGGGAACCCCTGCATTAGACGATATAGATGTGATGGTAGAACCTACTCCTATTTGGCTCCCACCTCCTAAAATAAACGTCCTTTTTTTGCCCAAACTTGCCCTGACTATAGCAAATTCAGGAAAGCATTATAAACAGCACTGTTCAAGATCATGTGTTACATTTTTGGGTCAACTGTGTGACGAGATACCCCAGTTGGGGTGATTCGTGTGACATATCACATTTTATCTTATTGTATTTTGATCACATGTTGGCCCTATTGGCAATGGCTCCTATGCTGTCCTCAGGTTCTTCCATCTCATCTTTTATAGAGTGAAATAAAATTGCCCAACTGGGTTCTGTTTGTGTCTGACTCTGAGGCCAACTTCACAGGGTTTTTTTATTTTGGTGTTACTAAAGTGGCAACTGTATGTGTATCATAAGGCTAAATATGAAGTTATGAAAATATCAAAAGGCCAACTTTGCGAGACTTTTCTACAAGATATCATTGAAGTAGAGACAGTGTTAATGCTCACCAGCAGATGCTGCTCCGGGCAATGACATTACCTCAAAAACAACTCCTCATGTTCATCATATAAAATAGCATTCACATTTTAGATACACAATAGGAGAAATATAACTCTGTGTTGTAAAATTATATGGAGTTGTTTAATCAGACATTGCTCTAGGTGATCTTTATTGTGTTTGCACCATGATTTTTATGTTATGTTCCTTTGGGTTGTTGACTCCTCTGCAAGAAAAAACAAAACAAAGCAAATAGAAAATAGATTGAAATTATATGCATCTGCCCTGACCCAACAGGACACAACATCCGGTCTAAGTGAGCTCAGTGTGTTGATCTTAGGATATGCATAAAAAAAATGTATGTTACAATTTATTAAAAACATATCTCTACTCACAGAGATACCTACTTCTTGTGGAGACGTTCTACTTTCAGTCACAACAGACTCTCAGTTTAGCATTGTTATTAGAATATTAGTTTATAACCCGTACATAATCCGGAAATAGACACAATCCTAACATAGAAAAGTCATAATTAACAAACTCACTCAACCCCTAGTTGTATGTACACATATATATTATTATTAGCTTTTGGTGTATCATTAAAACTTGTGTGCCACAATTTCACGGAGTCTGTGCCTGACTGTTCGCTGCCGCCATGAATTGAGTTGAATGTATATATATATTCACTGAAAAAACCATAGGTTATAGACCATATATAGTTAGGAATTAGCATTTACAAAAACTTGAAAATTCACTGAAAAAACCATGGGTTATAGACCATATATAGTTAGGAATTAGCATTTACAAAACCTTATTTTACTCACTCAAAACCATTGAAATTTCATATATAGTTAGTTGCACTAACTATATATCGCGCACCCGCAATCCACTGCTGATCATGTCACATATTACATAATTCATGACATGATCAGTGACATCACTGATGACATCACTGATGACATCACTGATGACATCTCAAATGACATCACTGATGACATCACTGATGACAACATCCAGTGACTGTATGTTTCTGAAATTTCAAAATATGTCTTACATATTGAAGAATAAGTGGATGTATAAGTGTCTGGATGAAGGATTTAGTAGGTGCATGACTGCCTGTATGAGTGAGTGATTAAATGTGTCTCACTAAGTGCATGGGTTAGTGACTAAACTGTCTTAATTTGTGCATCATTATGTCTGTTGTTCTGTAAACTGCTGCATGTGTTGATCAGTAGCTTTATGATTAAGTATATGGGTTATTGATTGGTTGCCCAAGTATTTGTATGGGAGACTGAGTGTGTGTGTGTGGGTGGCTGGGAGGTGTATGACTCTGTGCATAGATGTGTAAGCAGTTGATTCACTAGATGTATGGGTTCAAAAGTGCATGTGGAAACAGCTGTATGGGAGGTTGACTGTGTGCATGAGTGTATTGGTGAGTGAATGGATATCTCAGTGCTACATGTCAAAGTAAGTACATATGTAAAGCACAGTACATGTGAGAGTTGACATATATAAATAACTGTGCATATGAGCCAGTGAATTTGTGAGTGGCTGTATGGATCATTGTGAACTTGTATCAGGGATTGTATAAGAGAGTAAATATGTGTTAGTATATGTTTGAATAAGTAAGGTGTGTATAACTGTATAGTTGAGGAAATGGAAGTGTGATTGATTCTTTGCATGACTGACTAGGTGTGTGAGTAACTCCATGGATGGGTGACAGTCTGTGAGTGTCTATTTACTCTGAGTGTATCTAAGATTATATTAGAGTCTGAAGAGGTTCACCGTATTATCACATGAATGATGTCATCAGGGATGTGATCAGTAATGTCAAATGAGATGTCATCAGTGATGTCATCAGTGATGTCATTTGAGATGTCATCAGTGATGTCATCAGTGATGTCACTGATCATGTCATGAATGATGTAATATGTGACATGATCAGCAGTGGATTGCGGGTGCGCGATATATAGTTAGTGCAACTAACTATATGTGAAATTTCAATGATTTTGAGTGAGTAAAATTAGGTTTTGTAAATGCTAATTCCTAACTATATATGGTCTATAACCCATGGTTTTTTCAGTGAATTTTCAAGGTTTTGTAAATGCTAATTCCTAACTATATATGGTCTATAACCTATGGTTTTTTCAGTGAATTTCAATGGTTTTTTAATAGCAAATATCAAAAGCTTTAAAATGTCAAGTACGTGGTAGATAAAATTTTTTTCGTGTTTATGCACGCTGATGTGCTTTGAACGCTGCCCCCCCCTCCTCTTTTCTTTTAGGAGTATTCTCTCTTTGCAGATAGTGAAGGGTAGGTAACGCAGGCCTTTGCCCCCGTTGTAATCCGTCGTGCCTGCTTCCCTCTCCATTTGATTGATTGTTATCCTAGCATTTATTGTTTTGGAATTGGTTCTCTTTAGTTCATTCTCTATTTACAAACAAGCACACAGTCGCAATACTCTGTTTAGTCTTTGCAGATAGTGAAAAATCATTAAAAAAACTAAAGGAATCAAGCAAAATTAGTAGGCCACTAATGGGATCTCTTTATGACCTCGCTAAAATAGAAACATTATGAACAACCCCTCATGACAAATACGAAACTAGTGAGAGGAACTGAGCTCGACACCATGATGGCTGCAAGACAGCTCGGCTCCGCCGCCCACCCCACCCAAAATAACGACAAACCCTATGCAAATATTATAAATATATACAACACACCAGCAAAGTAACAGGGTAAAACGTTTTATTAAATAACTATTTGCATGGCAGCCTGCTGCAACATCGATCCAAACAAGCCTTTGTGTTTGTGGCTCAAAATCAACTTTCAATAGTAAGATTTTTATAGGTGAGTGTAGGTTCATGATTTTCCATCCACAGACTAAAAGCCTAGAGTGGGAGTGAAAGAACAATAACTAGGTAAGAAGGAAGGCAGAGGTTGTGGGAAGGACTCTGGATATTGTATGTTGCTTGGTCCCTGAGTTGCTTCGATGTCACTGCCTTGCACAAATGACATAAGTCCTGGATGTTGGGTGCCATAGTTGAGGGTTCCGAGCAGCGCTTATAACACTGTCTGAAGATTATTTGCACCTGCTGCAGCTTCACTATTCTCAAAGTAAGTGGGGGCTGTTTGTGGACCTGACTGCATTGGAAAACAATGTGATGCGGTGCCTCCCTGAACCGCTTGACGGAGGCCCCCGAGATAATTGCGCCTGCTCCACACCTTGTCCAACAATCCGTTTGACCTGAAGACACGTCCTGCGGTGCCCTGGTCCGACCATCACATATTCCTGCACCAGGAGACGGCGTGGGGTGCACTAGAAGGGAGAAGCGGCGCGATCGAGCCACCCCCACCTCCCCAGGTAGAGGTTTCTCAGCTTCACCCCAGCGCTTCACTCGACCAGCTGACTTGCGCCCGCTCTTGCGACACAGTGCCTCGCTCGGCCAGCTGAATTGCGCCTGCTCTTGCTATTACAACGTCTCACCCGCCATCCAACGGAATTGCACCCAATCTTGCGGTACAGCGACAGGCGGCTGCTACAGAGCTCACGAAATGGCGGTTGGCTCCACAGACTTGGGCCTGGCCTGCAAGGATGGCTCTGGGCAACCATGGAACTCGGACGCTTGACTGCTAGGGCATGGGCCCCATTCCTAAAAGAGTCCCCTCAGCCTTGAAGATTCTACAACAGTCACCGGGACCCCCGACTCCCGTAGACTTCCGGTGGGGAGCGACTGCCTTGATTGCTCGCGGAATGGCCACGACGTAGCCACAAGATGGTGGTGCTCTCATGCTGACACCAGCTTCAGTCTGAAACATCCAGAAACACTGTACACTACCAATTCGATCCGTTCTGGTGGAGTCCCAACGTGACCCGGTAGAGAAGAACTTGCCCTCCCCTCTTTGACTGATGGTTCTTGTTGCCTGTCCCTTCTGTTGTCATTTAACATAACTTTTTGGACTGCTGAAAGGGGTTGTGTTCCGACCGCTGGTTGGTGGATACATTTTGACTATATTCTGGACCTGCATTGTCGCGTAATGCGTCATATGACGCGCTGAGTTAGCGCACCCGGAAGTGCTCCGGTGCGCGAGGCGCAGCTTCCCGGAAGCGATCCAGGGCACGGCGCGCTGCGCGTAATGTAAGCATAACAGGTCATGTGACTTGTTAATAAAACTTTTCATTGGTTCATTTTACTTTTGTTTTTCTAATGATGGAAGACTAGGTCATGTGACCTAAAAATAACACTTTTCATTGGTTTCGAACATTTTTTTTTCCCAAATGATGAAAGCCCCACCTTTTTTTTCTCACTCTGACTTGTAAAGCAAAGGACCCAGATGCATTTACAGTTTATCACTAACAATGTTCCAGGCTAATGTATTTTCCCGGGAAATTTACAACTGTCCTGCAAGTAAAATATTCTTATTTCGAGAAAAAGGGCGTTTCTTCGTCCCATTAGGGAGCCGTTAAACAAAAGAGGCTCGACCTGCTGTCTTAGTCGCTGATAGGCATGAATATCGGATTCTTATCGATCACTTTATGTTGCAGGAGTGGGAAACACAACAGCCCTTGACCATTTATCTTTACTGCTTTCCTGCGTATTATACCTTTTAACCGTCATGTAATCGGGCTGCTTTATTTCACTTGCCTTGTGTCTCATCTCACTCTGTGCCTGCCCCATCTCTCTCTTTGTGTGTGTCATCTCTCTCTTTGTGTGTGTTATTTCTTTCTTTGCGTGTCTCATCTCACTCTGTGCCTGGCCCATCTCTCTCTTTGTGTATGTCATATCTCTCTTTGCGTGTCTCATCTCACTCTGTGCCTGCCCCATCTCTCTCTTTGTGTATGTCATCTCTCTCTTTGAGTGTCTCATCTCACACTGTGCCTGCCCCATCTCTCTCTCTTTGTGTGTGTCATCTCCTCTTTGCATGTGACATCTCACTCTGTGCCTGCCCCATCTCTCTCTTTGTGTGTGTCATGTCTCTCTTTGAGTGTGACATCTCACTCTGTGCTTGTGTCTCATCTCACTCTGTCCCTGTGTCTCATCTCACTCTGTGCCTGCATCTCATCTCACTATGTGCCTGTGTCTCATCTCACTCTGTGCCTGTGTCTCATCTCACTCTGTGCCTGTGTCTCATCTAACTCTGTGCCTGTGTCTCATCTCACTCTGTGCCTGTGTCTCATCTCACTCTGTGCCTGTGCCTCATCTCACTCTGTGCCTGCCCCATCTCTCTCTTTGTGTGTGTCATTTCTATCTTTGCGTGCCTTATCTCACTCTGTGCCTGTGTCTCATCTCACTCTGTGCCCTTGTCTCATCTCACTCTGTGCCTGTGTCTCATCTCACTCTGTGCCTGCCCCAACTCTCTCTATGTGTGTGTCATTTCTCTCTTTGCATCTCTCATCTCACTCTGTGCCTGTGTCTCATCTCACTCTGTGCCTGTGCCTCATCTCACTCTGTGCCTGTGTCTCATCTCAATCTGTGCTGTGTCTCATCTCACTCAGTGCCTGTGTCTCATCTCACTCTGTGCCTGTGTCTCATCTCACTCTGTGCCTGACACATCTCTCTCTTTGCTTGTCTCATCTCACTCTGTGCCTCATCTCACTCTGTGCCTCATCTCACTCTGGGCCTGTGTCTCATCTCACTATGTGCCTGCCTCATCTCTCTCTTTGTGTGTGTCATTTCTCTCTTTGTGTGTCTCATCTCACTCTGTGCCTGTGCCTCATCTCACTCTGTGCCTGTGTCTCATCTCACTCTGTCCCTGTGTCTCATATCACTCTGTGCCTACCCCCATCTCTCTCTTTGTGTGTGTCATTTCTCTCTTTGCGTGTCTCAGCTCACTCTGTTCATGTGTCTCATCTCACTCTGTGCCTGTGTCTCATCTCACTCTGTGCCTGTGTCTCATCTCACTCTGTGCCTGCCCTATCTCTCTCTTTGTGTGTGTCATTTCTCTCTTTGCATGTCTCATCTCACTCTGTGCCCGTGTCTCATCTCACTCTGTGCCTGTGTCTCATCTCTCTCTGTGCCTGTCCCATCTCTCTCTTTGTGTGTGTAATTTCTCTCTTTGCGTGTCTCATCTCACTCTGTGCCTGTCTCTCATCTCACTCTGTGCCTGTGTCTCATCTCACTCTGTGCCTGTGTCTCATCTCACTCCGTGCCTGTCCCATCTCGTTCTTTGAGTGTGTCATTTCTCTCTTTGCGTGTGTCATCTCACTCTGTGCCTGTGTCTCATCTCACTCTGTGCCTGTGTCTCATCTCACTCTGTGCCTGTCTCTCATCTCACTCTGTGCCTGGGTCTCATCTCACTCTGTGCCTGCCCAATCTCTGTCTTTGTGTGTCATTTCTCTCTTTGCGTGTCTCATCTCACTCTGTGCCTGTGTCTCATTTCACTCTGTGCCTGCCCCATCTCTCTCTTTGTGTGTGGCATTTCTCTCTTTGCGTGTCTCATCTCACTCTGTGCCTGTGTCTCATCTCACTCTGTGCCTGCCCCATCTCTCTATTTGTGTGTGTCATTTCTCTCTTTGCGTCTCTCATCTCACGCTGTGCCTGTGTCTCATCTCATTATGTGCCTGTGTCTCATTTCACTCTGGGCCTGTCTCTCATCTCACTATGTGCCTGCCACATCTCTCTCTTTGTGTGTGTCATTTCACTCTTTGCGTGTCTCATCTCACTATTTGCCTGTGCCTCATCTCACTCTCTGCCTATGTCTCATCTCACTCTGTGCCTGTGTCTCATCTCACTCTGTGCCTGTGTCTCATCTCACTCTGTGCCTGCCCCAACTCTCTCTTTGTGTGTGTCATTTCTCCCTTTGCGTCTCTCATCTCACTCTGTGCCTGTGTCTCATCTCACTCTGTGCCTGCCCCATCTCTGTCTTTGTGTGTCATTTCTTTCTTTGCATGTCTCATCTCATTCTGTGCCTGTGTCTCATCTCACTCTGTGCCTGCCCCATCTCTTATTTTGTGTGTGGCATTTCTCTCTTTACGTGTCTCATCTCACTCTGTGCCTGTGTCTCATCTCACTCTGTGCCTGCCCCATCTCTCTATTTGTGTGTGTCATTTCTTTTTTTGCATCTCTCATCTCACGCTGTGCCTGTGTCTCATCTCATTCTGTGCATGTGTCTCATTTCACTCTGTGCCTGTCTCTCATCTCACTATGTGCCTGCCCCATCTCTCTCTTTGTGTGTGTCATTTCTCTCTTTGTGTGTCTCATCTCACTCTGTGCCTGTGCCTCATGTCACTCTCTGCCTGTGTCTCATCTCACTCTGTGCCTGTGTCTCATCTCACTCTGTGCCTGGGTCTCATCTCACTCTGTGCCTGCCCCAACTCTCTCTTTGTGTGTGTCATTTCTCTCTTTGCGTCTCTCATCTCACTCTGTGCCTGTGTCTCATGACATCTCACTCTGTCCCTGTGTCTCATCTCACTCTGTGCCTGCATCTCATCTCACTATGTGCCTGTGTCTCATCTCACTCTGTGCCTGTGTCTCATCTCACTCTGTGCCTGTGTCTCATCTAACTCTGTGCCTGTGTCTCATCTCACTCTGTGCCTGTGTCCCATCTCACTCTGTGCCTGTGTCTCATCTCAATCTGTGCTGTGTCTCATCTCACTCAGTGCCTGTGTCTCATCTCACTCTGTGCCTGTGTCTCATCTCACTTTGTGCCTGACACATCTCTCTCTTTGCTTGTCTCATCTCACTCTGTGCCTGTGTCTCATCTCACTCTGTGCCTCATGTCACTCTGTGCCTCTGTCTCATCTCACTATGTGCCTGCCTCATCTCTCTCTTTGTGTGTGTCATTTCTCTCTTTGTGTGTCTCATCTCACTCTGTGACTGTGCCTCATCTCACTCTGTGCCTGTGTCTCATCTCACTCTGTGCCTGTGTCTTATCTCACTCTGTACCTGTGTCTCATCTCACTCTGTGCCTGCCCCAACTCTCTCTTTGTGTGTGTCATTTCTCTCTTTGCATGTGTCATCTCTCTCTCTGCCTGTACCATTTGTCTTAGCATGTGTCATCTCACTCTCTGCCTGCGCCATCTCTCTCCTTGCGTGTGTCATCTCACTCTCTACCTGCGCTATCTCTCTCTTTTCGTGTGCCATCTCACCCTCTCCCTGCACCATCTCTCTCTTTGCATGTGTTATCTTGCTCTGTTTCTGCCCCATCTCTCTCTTTGTGTGTGACATCTCTCTCTTTGTGTGTCTCATCTCACTCTGTGCCTGCCCCATCTCTCTCTTTGTGTGTGTCATCTCTCTCTTTGTGTGTGTTATTTCTTTCTTTGCGTGTCTCATCTCACTCTGTGCCTGACCCATCTCTCTCTTTGTGTATGTCATATCTCTCTTTGCGTGTCTCATCTCACTCTGTGCCTGCCCCATCTCTCTTTTTGTGTATGTCATCTCTCTCTTTGAGTGTCTCATCTCACACTGTGCCTGCCCCATCTCTCTCTCTTTGTGTGTGTCATCTCTCTCTTTGCGTGTGACATCTCACTCTGTGCCTGCCCCATCTCTCTCTTTGTGTCTGTCATGTCTCTCTTTGCGTGTGACATCTCACTATGTGCCTGTGTCTCATCTCACTCTGTGCTTGTGTCTCATCTCACTCTGTGCCTGTGTCTCATCTAACTCTGTGCCTGTGTCTCATCTCGCTCTGTGCCTGTGTCTCATTTCACTCTGTGCCTGTGTCTCATTTCACTCTGTGCCTGCCCCATCTCTCTCTTTGTGTGTGTCATTTCTATCTTTGCGTGTCTTATCTCACTCTGTGCCTGTGTCTCATCTCACTCTGTGCCGTTGTCTCATCTCACTCTGTCCCTGTGTCTCATCTCACTCTGTGCCTGTGTCTCATCTCACTCTGTGCCTGCCCCAACTCTCTCTATGTGTGTGTAATTTCTCTCTTTGCATCTCTCATCTCACTCTGTGCCTGTGTCTCATCTCACTCTGTGCCTGTGTCTCATCTCACTCTGTGCCTGTGTCTCATCTCAATCTGTGCTGTGTCTCATCTCACTCAGTGCCTGTGTCTCATCTCACTCTGTGCCTGTGTCTCATCTCACTCTGTGCCTGACACATCTTTCTCTTTGCTTGTCTCATCTCACTCTGTGCCTGTGTCTCATCTCACTCTGTGCCTCATCTCACTCTGTGCCTGTGTCTCATCTCACTATGTGCCTGCCTCATGTCTCTCTTTGTGTGTGTCATTACTCTCTTTGTGTCTCACATCTCACGCTGTGCCTGTGTCTCATCTCACTCTGTGCCTGTGCCTCATCTCACTCTGTGCCTGTGTCTCATCTCACTCTGTGCCTGTGTCTTATCTCACTCTGTGCCTGTGTCTCATCTCACTCTGTGCCTGCCCCAACTCTCTCTTTGTGTGTGTCATTACTCTCTTTGTGTCTCACATCTCACGCTGTGCCTGTGTCTCATCTCACTCTGTGCCTGTGTCTCATCTCACTCTGTCCCTGTGTCTCATATCACTCTGTGCCTACCCCATCTCTCTCTTTGTGTATGTAATTTCTCTCTTTGCGTGTCTCATCTCACTCTGTGCATGTGTCTCATCTCACTCTGTGCCTGTGTCTCATCTAACTCTGTGCCTGTGTCTCATCTCGCTCTGTGCCTGTGTCTCATTTCACTCAGTGCCTGTGTCTCATTTCACTCTGTGCCTGCCCCATCTCTCTCTTTGTGTGTGTCATTTCTATCTTTGCGTGTCTTATCTCACTCTGTGCCTGTGTCTCATCTCACTCTGTGCCGTTGTCTCATCTCACTCTGTCCCTGTGTCTCATCTCACTCTGTGCCTGTGTCTCATCTCACTCTGTGCCTGCCCCAACTCTCTCTATGTGTGTGTCATTTCTCTCTTTGCATCTCTCATCTCACTCTGTGCCTGTGTCTCATCTCACTCTGTGCCTGTGTCTCATCTCACTCTGTGCCTGTGTCTCATCTCAATCTGTGCTGTGTCTCATCTCACTCAGTGCCTGTGTCTCATCTCACTCTGTGCCTGTGTCTCATCTCACTCTGTGCCTGACACATCTCTCTCTTTGCTTGTCTCATCTCACTCTGTGCCTGTTTCTCATCTCACTCTGTGCCTCATCTCACTCTGTGCCTGTGTCTCATCTCACTATGTGCCTGCCTCATGTCTCTCTTTGTGTGTGTCATTTCTCTCTTTGTGTGCCTCATCTCAATCTGTGCCTGTGCCTCATCTCACTCTGTGCCTGTGTCTCATCTCACTCTGTGCCTGTGTCTCATCTCACTCTGTGCCTGTGTCTCATCTCACTCTGTGCATGCCCCATCTCTCTCTTTGTGTGTGTCATTTCTCTCTTTGCATGTCTTATCTCACTCTGTGCCTGTGTCTCATCTCACTCTGTGCCGTTGTCTCATCTCACTCTGTGGTTGTGTCTCATCTCACTCTGTGCCTGTGTCTCATCCCACTCTGTGCCTGCCCCAACTCTCTCTATGTGTGTGTCATTTCTCTCTTTGCATCTCTCATCACACTCTGTGCCTGTGTCTCATCTCACTCTGTGCCTGTGTCTCATCTCACTCTGTGCCTGTGTCTCATCTCACTCTGTGCCTGACACATCTCTCTCTTTGCTTGTCTCATCTCACTCTGTGCCTCATCTCACTCTGTGCCTCATCTCACTCTGGGCCTGTGTCTCATCTCACTATGTGCCTGCCTCATCTCTCTCTTTGTGTGTGTCATTTCTCTCTTTGTGTGTCTCATCTCACTCTGTGCCTGTGCCTCATCTCACTCTGTGCCTGTGTCTCGTCTCACTCTGTCCCTGTGTCTCATATCACTCTGTGCCTACCCCCATCTCTCTCTTTGTGTGTGTCATTTCTCTCTTTGCGTGTCTCAGCTCACTCTGTTCATGTGTCTCATCTCACTCTGTGCCTGTGTCTCATCTCACTCTGTGCCTGTGTCTCATCTCACTCTGTGCCTGCCCTATCTCTCTCTTTGTGTGTGTCATTTCTCTCTTTGCATGTCTCATCTCACTCTGTGCCTGTGTCTCATCTCACTCTGTGCCTGTGTCTCATCTCACTCTGTGCCTGTCCCATCTCTCTCTTTGTGTGTGTAATTTCTCTCTTTGCGTGTCTCATCTCACTCTGTGCCTGTCTCTCATCTCACTCTGTGCCTGTGTCTCATCTCACTCTGTGCCTGTGTCTCATCTCACTCCGTGCCTGTCCCATCTCGTTCTTTGAGTGTGTCATTTCTCTCTTTGCGTGTGTCATCTCACTCTGTGCCTGTGTCTCATCTCACTCTGTGCCTGTGTCTCATCTCACTCTGTGCCTGTCTCTCATCTCACTCTGTGCCTGGGTCTCATCTCACTCTGTGCCTGCCCAATCTCTGTCTTTGTGTGTCATTTCTCTCTTTGCGTGTCTCATCTCACTCTGTGCCTGTGTCTCATTTCACTCTGTGCCTGCCCCATCTCTCTCTTTGTGTGTGGCATTTCTCTCTTTGCGTGTCTCATCTCACTCTGTGCCTGTGTCTCATCTCACTCTGTGCCTGCCCCATCTCTCTATTTGTGTGTGTCATTTCTCTCTTTGCGTCTCTCATCTCACGCTGTGCCTGTGTCTCATCTCATTATGTGCCTGTGTCTCATTTCACTCTGGGCCTGTCTCTCATCTCACTATGTGCCTGCCACATCTCTCTCTTTGTGTGTGTCATTTCACTCTTTGCGTGTCTCATCTCACTATTTGCCTGTGCCTCATCTCACTCTCTGCCTATGTCTCATCTCACTCTGTGCCTGTGTCTCATCTCACTCTGTGCCTGTGTCTCATCTCACTCTGTGCCTGCCCCAACTCTCTCTTTGTGTGTGTCATTTCTCCCTTTGCGTCTCTCATCTCACTCTGTGCCTGTGTCTCATCTCACTCTGTGCCTGCCCCATCTCTGTCTTTGTGTGTCATTTCTTTCTTTGCATGTCTCATCTCATTCTGTGCCTGTGTCTCATCTCACTCTGTGCCTGCCCCATCTCTTATTTTGTGTGTGGCATTTCTCTCTTTACGTGTCTCATCTCACTCTGTGCCTGTGTCTCATCTCACTCTGTGCCTGCCCCATCTCTCTATTTGTGTGTGTCATTTCTTTTTTTGCATCTCTCATCTCACGCTGTGCCTGTGTCTCATCTCATTCTGTGCATGTGTCTCATTTCACTCTGTGCCTGTCTCTCATCTCACTATGTGCCTGCCCCATCTCTCTCTTTGTGTGTGTCATTTCTCTCTTTGTGTGTCTCATCTCACTCTGTGCCTGTGCCTCATGTCACTCTCTGCCTGTGTCTCATCTCACTCTGTGCCTGTGTCTCATCTCACTCTGTGCCTGGGTCTCATCTCACTCTGTGCCTGCCCCAACTCTCTCTTTGTGTGTGTCATTTCTCTCTTTGCGTCTCTCATCTCACTCTGTGCCTGTGTCTCATGACATCTCACTCTGTCCCTGTGTCTCATCTCACTCTGTGCCTGCATCTCATCTCACTATGTGCCTGTGTCTCATCTCACTCTGTGCCTGTGTCTCATCTCACTCTGTGCCTGTGTCTCATCTAACTCTGTGCCTGTGTCTCATCTCACTCTGTGCCTGTGTCCCATCTCACTCTGTGCCTGTGTCTCATCTCAATCTGTGCTGTGTCTCATCTCACTCAGTGCCTGTGTCTCATCTCACTCTGTGCCTGTGTCTCATCTCACTTTGTGCCTGACACATCTCTCTCTTTGCTTGTCTCATCTCACTCTGTGCCTGTGTCTCATCTCACTCTGTGCCTCATGTCACTCTGTGCCTCTGTCTCATCTCACTATGTGCCTGCCTCATCTCTCTCTTTGTGTGTGTCATTTCTCTCTTTGTGTGTCTCATCTCACTCTGTGACTGTGCCTCATCTCACTCTGTGCCTGTGTCTCATCTCACTCTGTGCCTGTGTCTTATCTCACTCTGTACCTGTGTCTCATCTCACTCTGTGCCTGCCCCAACTCTCTCTTTGTGTGTGTCATTTCTCTCTTTGCATGTGTCATCTCTCTCTCTGCCTGTACCATTTGTCTTAGCATGTGTCATCTCACTCTCTGCCTGCGCCATCTCTCTCCTTGCGTGTGTCATCTCACTCTCTACCTGCGCTATCTCTCTCTTTTCGTGTGCCATCTCACCCTCTCCCTGCACCATCTCTCTCTTTGCATGTGTTATCTTGCTCTGTTTCTGCCCCATCTCTCTCTTTGTGTGTGACATCTCTCTCTTTGTGTGTCTCATCTCACTCTGTGCCTGCCCCATCTCTCTCTTTGTGTGTGTCATCTCTCTCTTTGTGTGTGTTATTTCTTTCTTTGCGTGTCTCATCTCACTCTGTGCCTGACCCATCTCTCTCTTTGTGTATGTCATATCTCTCTTTGCGTGTCTCATCTCACTCTGTGCCTGCCCCATCTCTCTTTTTGTGTATGTCATCTCTCTCTTTGAGTGTCTCATCTCACACTGTGCCTGCCCCATCTCTCTCTCTTTGTGTGTGTCATCTCTCTCTTTGCGTGTGACATCTCACTCTGTGCCTGCCCCATCTCTCTCTTTGTGTCTGTCATGTCTCTCTTTGCGTGTGACATCTCACTATGTGCCTGTGTCTCATCTCACTCTGTGCCTGTGTCTCATCTCACTCTGTGCCTGTGTCTCATCTAACTCTGTGCCTGTGTCTCATCTCGCTCTGTGCCTGTGTCTCATTTCACTCTGTGCCTGTGTCTCATTTCACTCTGTGCCTGCCCCATCTCTCTCTTTGTGTGTGTCATTTCTATCTTTGCGTGTCTTATCTCACTCTGTGCCTGTGTCTCATCTCACTCTGTGCCGTTGTCTCATCTCACTCTGTCCCTGTGTCTCATCTCACTCTGTGCCTGTGTCTCATCTCACTCTGTGCCTGCCCCAACTCTCTCTATGTGTGTGTAATTTCTCTCTTTGCATCTCTCATCTCACTCTGTGCCTGTGTCTCATCTCACTCTGTGCCTGTGTCTCATCTCACTCTGTGCCTGTGTCTCATCTCAATCTGTGCTGTGTCTCATCTCACTCAGTGCCTGTGTCTCATCTCACTCTGTGCCTGTGTCTCATCTCACTCTGTGCCTGACACATCTTTCTCTTTGCTTGTCTCATCTCACTCTGTGCCTGTGTCTCATCTCACTCTGTGCCTCATCTCACTCTGTGCCTGTGTCTCATCTCACTATGTGCCTGCCTCATGTCTCTCTTTGTGTGTGTCATTACTCTCTTTGTGTCTCACATCTCACGCTGTGCCTGTGTCTCATCTCACTCTGTGCCTGTGCCTCATCTCACTCTGTGCCTGTGTCTCATCTCACTCTGTGCCTGTGTCTTATCTCACTCTGTGCCTGTGTCTCATCTCACTCTGTGCCTGCCCCAACTCTCTCTTTGTGTGTGTCATTACTCTCTTTGTGTCTCACATCTCACGCTGTGCCTGTGTCTCATCTCACTCTGTGCCTGTGTCTCATCTCACTCTGTCCCTGTGTCTCATATCACTCTGTGCCTACCCCATCTCTCTCTTTGTGTATGTAATTTCTCTCTTTGCGTGTCTCATCTCACTCTGTGCATGTGTCTCATCTCACTCTGTGCCTGTGTCTCATCTAACTCTGTGCCTGTGTCTCATCTCGCTCTGTGCCTGTGTCTCATTTCACTCAGTGCCTGTGTCTCATTTCACTCTGTGCCTGCCCCATCTCTCTCTTTGTGTGTGTCATTTCTATCTTTGCGTGTCTTATCTCACTCTGTGCCTGTGTCTCATCTCACTCTGTGCCGTTGTCTCATCTCACTCTGTCCCTGTGTCTCATCTCACTCTGTGCCTGTGTCTCATCTCACTCTGTGCCTGCCCCAACTCTCTCTATGTGTGTGTCATTTCTCTCTTTGCATCTCTCATCTCACTCTGTGCCTGTGTCTCATCTCACTCTGTGCCTGTGTCTCATCTCACTCTGTGCCTGTGTCTCATCTCAATCTGTGCTGTGTCTCATCTCACTCAGTGCCTGTGTCTCATCTCACTCTGTGCCTGTGTCTCATCTCACTCTGTGCCTGACACATCTCTCTCTTTGCTTGTCTCATCTCACTCTGTGCCTGTTTCTCATCTCACTCTGTGCCTCATCTCACTCTGTGCCTGTGTCTCATCTCACTATGTGCCTGCCTCATGTCTCTCTTTGTGTGTGTCATTTCTCTCTTTGTGTGCCTCATCTCAATCTGTGCCTGTGCCTCATCTCACTCTGTGCCTGTGTCTCATCTCACTCTGTGCCTGTGTCTCATCTCACTCTGTGCCTGTGTCTCATCTCACTCTGTGCATGCCCCATCTCTCTCTTTGTGTGTGTCATTTCTCTCTTTGCATGTCTTATCTCACTCTGTGCCTGTGTCTCATCTCACTCTGTGCCGTTGTCTCATCTCACTCTGTGGTTGTGTCTCATCTCACTCTGTGCCTGTGTCTCATCCCACTCTGTGCCTGCCCCAACTCTCTCTATGTGTGTGTCATTTCTCTCTTTGCATCTCTCATCACACTCTGTGCCTGTGTCTCATCTCACTCTGTGCCTGTGTCTCATCTCACTCTGTGCCTGTGTCTCATCTCACTCTGTGCCTGACACATCTCTCTCTTTGCTTGTCTCATCTCACTCTGTGCCTCATCTCACTCTGTGCCTCATCTCACTCTGGGCCTGTGTCTCATCTCACTATGTGCCTGCCTCATCTCTCTCTTTGTGTGTGTCATTTCTCTCTTTGTGTGTCTCATCTCACTCTGTGCCTGTGCCTCATCTCACTCTGTGCCTGTGTCTCGTCTCACTCTGTCCCTGTGTCTCATATCACTCTGTGCCTACCCCCATCTCTCTCTTTGTGTGTGTCATTTCTCTCTTTGCGTGTCTCAGCTCACTCTGTTCATGTGTCTCATCTCACTCTGTGCCTGTGTCTCATCTCACTCTGTGCCTGTGTCTCATCTCACTCTGTGCCTGCCCTATCTCTCTCTTTGTGTGTGTCATTTCTCTCTTTGCATGTCTCATCTCACTCTGTGCCTGTGTCTCATCTCACTCTGTGCCTGTGTCTCATCTCACTCTGTGCCTGTCCCATCTCTCTCTTTGTGTGTGTAATTTCTCTCTTTGCGTGTCTCATCTCACTCTGTGCCTGTCTCTCATCTCACTCTGTGCCTGTGTCTCATCTCACTCTGTGCCTGTGTCTCATCTCACTCCGTGCCTGTCCCATCTCGTTCTTTGAGTGTGTCATTTCTCTCTTTGCGTGTGTCATCTCACTCTGTGCATGTGTCTCATCTCACTCTGTGCCTGTGTCTCATCTCACTCTGTGCCTGTCTCTCATCTCACTCTGTGCCTGGGTCTCATCTCACTCTGTGCCTGCCCAATCTCTGTCTTTGTGTGTCATTTCTCTCTTTGCGTGTCTCATCTCACTCTGTGCCTGTGTCTCATTTCACTCTGTGCCTGCCCCATCTCTCTCTTTGTGTGTGGCATTTCTCTCTTTGCGTGTCTCATCTCACTCTGTGCCTGTGTCTCATCTCACTCTGTGCCTGCCCCATCTCTCTATTTGTGTGTGTCATTTCTCTCTTTGCGTCTCTCATCTCACGCTGTGCCTGTGTCTCATCTCATTATGTGCCTGTGTCTCATTTCACTCTGGGCCTGTCTCTCATCTCACTATGTGCCTGCCACATCTCTCTCTTTGTGTGTGTCATTTCACTCTTTGCGTGTCTCATCTCACTCTGTGCCTGTGCCTCATCTCACTCTCTGCCTATGTCTCATCTCACTCTGTGCCTGTGTCTCATCTCACTCTGTGCCTGTGTCTCATCTCACTCTGTGCCTGCCCCAACTCTCTCTTTGTGTGTGTCATTTCTCTCTTTGCGTCTCTCATCTCACTCTGTGCCTGTGTCTCATCTCACTCTGTGCCTGCCCCATCTCTGTCTTTGTGTGTCATTTCTTTCTTTGCATGTCTCATCTCACTCTGTCCCTGTGTCTCATCTCACTCTGTGCCTGTGTCTCATCTCACTCTGTGCCTGCCCCATCTCTCTATTTGTGTGTGTCATTTCTTTTTTTGCATCTCTCATCTCACGCTGTGCCTGTGTCTCATCTCATTCTGTGCATGTGTCTCATTTCACTCTGTGCCTGTCTCTCATCTCACTATGTGCCTGCCCCATCTCTCTCTTTGTGTGTGTCATTTCTCTCTTTGCGTGTCTCATCTCACTCTGTGCCTGTGCCTCATCTCACTCTCTGCCTATGTCTCATCTCACTCTGTGCCTGTGTCTCATCTCACTCTGTGCCTGTGTCTCATCTCACTCTGTGCCTGCCCCAACTCTCTCTTTGTGTGTGTCATTTCTCTCTTTGCGTCTCTCATCTCACTCTGTGCCTGTGTCTCATCTCACTCTGTGCCTGCCCCATCTCTGTCTTTGTGTGTCATTTCTTTCTTTGCATGTCTCATCTCACTCTGTCCCTGTGTCTCATCTCACTCTGTGCCTGTGTCTCATCTCACTCTGTGCCTGCCCCATCTCTCTATTTGTGTGTGTCATTTCTTTTTTTGCATCTCTCATCTCACGCTGTGCCTGTGTCTCATCTCATTCTGTGCATGTGTCTCATTTCACTCTGTGCCTGTCTCTCATCTCACTATGTGCCTGCCCCATCTCTCTCTTTGTGTGTGTCATTTCTCTCTTTGCGTGTCTCATCTCACTCTGTGCCTGTGCCTCATGTCACTCTCTGCCTGTGTCTCATCTCACTCTGTGCCTGTGTCTCATCTCACTCTGTGCCTGGGTCTCATCTCACTCTGTGCCTGCCCCAACTCTCTCTTTGTGTGTGTCATTTCTCTCTTTGCGTCTCTCATCTCACTCTGTGCCTGTGTCTCATCTCACTCTGTCCCTGTGTCTCATCTCACTCTGTGCCTGCATCTCATCTCACTATGTGCCTGTGTCTCATCTCACTCTGTGCCTGTGTCTCATCTCACTCTGTGCCTGTGTCTCATCTAACTCTGTGCCTGTGTCTCATCTCACTCTGTGCCTGTGTCTCATCTCACTCTGTGCCTGTGTCTCATCTCAATCTGTGCTGTGTCTCATCTCACTCAGTGCCTGTATCTCATCTCACTCTGTGCCTGTGTCTCATCTCACTTTGTGCCTGACACATCTCTTTCTTTGCTTGTCTCATCTCACTCTGTGCCTGTGTCTCATCTCACTCTGTGCCTCATCTCACTCTGTGCCTGTGTCTCATCTCACTATGTGCCTGCCTCATCTCTCTCTTTGTGTGTGTCATTTCTCTCTTTGTGTGTCTCATCTCACTCTGTGACTGTGCCTCATCTCACTCTGTGCCTGTGTCTCATTTCACTCTGTGCCTGCCCCATCTCTCTCTTTGTGTGTGTCATTTCTATCTTTGCGTGTCTTATCTCACTCTGTGCCTGTGTCTCATCTCACTCTGTGCCGTTGTCTCATCTCACTCTGTCCCTGTGTCTCATCTCACTCTGTGCCTGTGTCTCATCTCACTCTGTGCCTGCCCCAACTCTCTCTATGTGTGTGTAATTTCTCTCTTTGCATCTCTCATCTCACTCTGTGCCTGTGTCTCATCTCACTCTGTGCCTGTGTCTCATCTCACTCTGTGCCTGTGTCTCATCTCAATCTGTGCTGTGTCTCATCTCACTCAGTGCCTGTGTCTCATCTCACTCTGTGCCTGTGTCTCATCTCACTCTGTGCCTGACACATCTTTCTCTTTGCTTGTCTCATCTCACTCTGTGCCTGTGTCTCATCTCACTCTGTGCCTCATCTCACTCTGTGCCTGTGTCTCATCTCACTATGTGCCTGCCTCATGTCTCTCTTTGTGTGTGTCATTACTCTCTTTGTGTCTCACATCTCACGCTGTGCCTGTGTCTCATCTCACTCTGTGCCTGTGCCTCATCTCACTCTGTGCCTGTGTCTCATCTCACTCTGTGCCTGTGTCTTATCTCACTCTGTGCCTGTGTCTCATCTCACTCTGTGCCTGCCCCAACTCTCTCTTTGTGTGTGTCATTACTCTCTTTGTGTCTCACATCTCACGCTGTGCCTGTGTCTCATCTCACTCTGTGCCTGTGTCTCATCTCACTCTGTCCCTGTGTCTCATATCACTCTGTGCCTACCCCATCTCTCTCTTTGTGTATGTAATTTCTCTCTTTGCGTGTCTCATCTCACTCTGTGCATGTGTCTCATCTCACTCTGTGCCTGTGTCTCATCTAACTCTGTGCCTGTGTCTCATCTCGCTCTGTGCCTGTGTCTCATTTCACTCAGTGCCTGTGTCTCATTTCACTCTGTGCCTGCCCCATCTCTCTCTTTGTGTGTGTCATTTCTATCTTTGCGTGTCTTATCTCACTCTGTGCCTGTGTCTCATCTCACTCTGTGCCGTTGTCTCATCTCACTCTGTCCCTGTGTCTCATCTCACTCTGTGCCTGTGTCTCATCTCACTCTGTGCCTGCCCCAACTCTCTCTATGTGTGTGTCATTTCTCTCTTTGCATCTCTCATCTCACTCTGTGCCTGTGTCTCATCTCACTCTGTGCCTGTCTCATCTCACTCTGTGCCTGTGTCTCATCTCAATCTGTGCTGTGTCTCATCTCACTCAGTGCCTGTGTCTCATCTCACTCTGTGCCTGTGTCTCATCTCACTCTGTGCCTGACACATCTCTCTCTTTGCTTGTCTCATCTCACTCTGTGCCTGTTTCTCATCTCACTCTGTGCCTCATCTCACTCTGTGCCTGTGTCTCATCTCACTATGTGCCTGCCTCATGTCTCTCTTTGTGTGTGTCATTTCTCTCTTTGTGTGCCTCATCTCAATCTGTGCCTGTGCCTCATCTCACTCTGTGCCTGTGTCTCATCTCACTCTGTGCCTGTGTCTCATCTCACTCTGTGCCTGTGTCTCATCTCACTCTGTGCATGCCCCATCTCTCTCTTTGTGTGTGTCATTTCTCTCTTTGCATGTCTTATCTCACTCTGTGCCTGTGTCTCATCTCACTCTGTGCCGTTGTCTCATCTCACTCTGTGGTTGTGTCTCATCTCACTCTGTGCCTGTGTCTCATCCCACTCTGTGCCTGCCCCAACTCTCTCTATGTGTGTGTCATTTCTCTCTTTGCATCTCTCATCACACTCTGTGCCTGTGTCTCATCTCACTCTGTGCCTGTGTCTCATCTCACTCTGTGCCTGTGTCTCATCTCACTCTGTGCCTGACACATCTCTCTCTTTGCTTGTCTCATCTCACTCTGTGCCTCATCTCACTCTGTGCCTCATCTCACTCTGGGCCTGTGTCTCATCTCACTATGTGCCTGCCTCATCTCTCTCTTTGTGTGTGTCATTTCTCTCTTTGTGTGTCTCATCTCACTCTGTGCCTGTGCCTCATCTCACTCTGTGCCTGTGTCTCGTCTCACTCTGTCCCTGTGTCTCATATCACTCTGTGCCTACCCCCATCTCTCTCTTTGTGTGTGTCATTTCTCTCTTTGCGTGTCTCAGCTCACTCTGTTCATGTGTCTCATCTCACTCTGTGCCTGTGTCTCATCTCACTCTGTGCCTGTGTCTCATCTCACTCTGTGCCTGCCCTATCTCTCTCTTTGTGTGTGTCATTTCTCTCTTTGCATGTCTCATCTCACTCTGTGCCTGTGTCTCATCTCACTCTGTGCCTGTGTCTCATCTCACTCTGTGCCTGTCCCATCTCTCTCTTTGTGTGTGTAATTTCTCTCTTTGCGTGTCTCATCTCACTCTGTGCCTGTCTCTCATCTCACTCTGTGCCTGTGTCTCATCTCACTCTGTGCCTGTGTCTCATCTCACTCCGTGCCTGTCCCATCTCGTTCTTTGAGTGTGTCATTTCTCTCTTTGCGTGTGTCATCTCACTCTGTGCATGTGTCTCATCTCACTCTGTGCCTGTGTCTCATCTCACTCTGTGCCTGTCTCTCATCTCACTCTGTGCCTGGGTCTCATCTCACTCTGTGCCTGCCCAATCTCTGTCTTTGTGTGTCATTTCTCTCTTTGCGTGTCTCATCTCACTCTGTGCCTGTGTCTCATTTCACTCTGTGCCTGCCCCATCTCTCTCTTTGTGTGTGGCATTTCTCTCTTTGCGTGTCTCATCTCACTCTGTGCCTGTGTCTCATCTCACTCTGTGCCTGCCCCATCTCTCTATTTGTGTGTGTCATTTCTCTCTTTGCGTCTCTCATCTCACGCTGTGCCTGTGTCTCATCTCATTATGTGCCTGTGTCTCATTTCACTCTGGGCCTGTCTCTCATCTCACTATGTGCCTGCCACATCTCTCTCTTTGTGTGTGTCATTTCACTCTTTGCGTGTCTCATCTCACTCTGTGCCTGTGCCTCATCTCACTCTCTGCCTATGTCTCATCTCACTCTGTGCCTGTGTCTCATCTCACTCTGTGCCTGTGTCTCATCTCACTCTGTGCCTGCCCCAACTCTCTCTTTGTGTGTGTCATTTCTCTCTTTGCGTCTCTCATCTCACTCTGTGCCTGTGTCTCATCTCACTCTGTGCCTGCCCCATCTCTGTCTTTGTGTGTCATTTCTTTCTTTGCATGTCTCATCTCACTCTGTCCCTGTGTCTCATCTCACTCTGTGCCTGTGTCTCATCTCACTCTGTGCCTGCCCCATCTCTCTATTTGTGTGTGTCATTTCTTTTTTTGCATCTCTCATCTCACGCTGTGCCTGTGTCTCATCTCATTCTGTGCATGTGTCTCATTTCACTCTGTGCCTGTCTCTCATCTCACTATGTGCCTGCCCCATCTCTCTCTTTGTGTGTGTCATTTCTCTCTTTGCGTGTCTCATCTCACTCTGTGCCTGTGCCTCATCTCACTCTCTGCCTATGTCTCATCTCACTCTGTGCCTGTGTCTCATCTCACTCTGTGCCTGTGTCTCATCTCACTCTGTGCCTGCCCCAACTCTCTCTTTGTGTGTGTCATTTCTCTCTTTGCGTCTCTCATCTCACTCTGTGCCTGTGTCTCATCTCACTCTGTGCCTGCCCCATCTCTGTCTTTGTGTGTCATTTCTTTCTTTGCATGTCTCATCTCACTCTGTCCCTGTGTCTCATCTCACTCTGTGCCTGTGTCTCATCTCACTCTGTGCCTGCCCCATCTCTCTATTTGTGTGTGTCATTTCTTTTTTTGCATCTCTCATCTCACGCTGTGCCTGTGTCTCATCTCATTCTGTGCATGTGTCTCATTTCACTCTGTGCCTGTCTCTCATCTCACTATGTGCCTGCCCCATCTCTCTCTTTGTGTGTGTCATTTCTCTCTTTGCGTGTCTCATCTCACTCTGTGCCTGTGCCTCATGTCACTCTCTGCCTGTGTCTCATCTCACTCTGTGCCTGTGTCTCATCTCACTCTGTGCCTGGGTCTCATCTCACTCTGTGCCTGCCCCAACTCTCTCTTTGTGTGTGTCATTTCTCTCTTTGCGTCTCTCATCTCACTCTGTGCCTGTGTCTCATCTCACTCTGTCCCTGTGTCTCATCTCACTCTGTGCCTGCATCTCATCTCACTATGTGCCTGTGTCTCATCTCACTCTGTGCCTGTGTCTCATCTCACTCTGTGCCTGTGTCTCATCTAACTCTGTGCCTGTGTCTCATCTCACTCTGTGCCTGTGTCTCATCTCACTCTGTGCCTGTGTCTCATCTCAATCTGTGCTGTGTCTCATCTCACTCAGTGCCTGTATCTCATCTCACTCTGTGCCTGTGTCTCATCTCACTTTGTGCCTGACACATCTCTTTCTTTGCTTGTCTCATCTCACTCTGTGCCTGTGTCTCATCTCACTCTGTGCCTCATCTCACTCTGTGCCTGTGTCTCATCTCACTATGTGCCTGCCTCATCTCTCTCTTTGTGTGTGTCATTTCTCTCTTTGTGTGTCTCATCTCACTCTGTGACTGTGCCTCATCTCACTCTGTGCCTGTGTCTCATCTCACTCTGTGCCTGTGTCTTATCTCACTCTGTACCTGTGTCTCATCTCACTCTGTGCCTGCCCCAACTCTCTCTTTGTGTGTGTCATTTCTCTCTTTGCATGTGTCATCTCTCTCTCTGCCTGTACCATTTGTCTTAGCATGTGTCATCTCACTCTCTGCCTGCGCCATCTCTCTCCTTGCGTGTGTCATCTCACTCTCTACCTGCGCTATCTCTCTCTTTCCGTGTGCCATCTCACCCTCTCCCTGCACCATCTCTCTCTTTGCATGTGTTATCTTGCTCTGTTTCTGCCCCATCTCTCTCTTTGTGTGTGACATCTCTCTCTTTGTGTGTCTCATCTCACTCTGTGCCTGCCCCATCTCTCTCTTTGTGTGTGTCATCTCTCTCTTTGTGTGTGCTATTTCTTTCTTTGCGTGTCTCATCTCACTCTGTGCCTGACCCATCTCTCTCTTTGTGTATGTCATATCTCTCTTTGCGTGTCTCATCTCACTCTGTGCCTGCCCCATCTCTCTCTTTGTGTATGTCATCTCTCTCTTTGAGTGTCTCATCTCACACTGTGCCTGCCCCATCTCTCTCTCTTTGTGTGTGTCATCTCTCTCTTTGCGTGTGACATCTCACTCTGTGCCTGCCCCATCTCTCTCTTTGTGTCTGTCATGTCTCTCTTTGCGTGTGACATCTCACTATGTGCCTGTGTCTCATCTCACTCTGTGCCTGTGTCTCATCTCACTCTGTGCCTGTGTCTCATCTAACTCTGTGCCTGTGTCTCATCTCGCTCTGTGCCTGTGTCTCATTTCACTCTGCGCCTGTGTCTCATTTCACTCTGTGCCTGCCCCATCTCTCTCTTTGTGTGTGTCATTTCTATCTTTGCGTGTCTTATCTCACTCTGTGCCTGTGTCTCATCTCACTCTGTGCCGTTGTCTCATCTCACTCTGTCCCTGTGTCTCATCTCACTCTGTGCCTGTGTCTCATCTCACTCTGTGCCTGCCCCAACTCTCTCTATGTGTGTGTAATTTCTCTCTTTGCATCTCTCATCTCACTCTGTGCCTGTGTCTCATCTCACTCTGTGCCTGTGTCTCATCTCACTCTGTGCCTGTGTCTCATCTCAATCTGTGCTGTGTCTCATCTCACTCAGTGCCTGTGTCTCATCTCACTCTGTGCCTGTGTCTCATCTCACTCTGTGCCTGACACATCTTTCTCTTTGCTTGTCTCATCTCACTCTGTGCCTGTGTCTCATCTCACTCTGTGCCTCATCTCACTCTGTGCCTGTGTCTCATCTCACTATGTGCCTGCCTCATGTCTCTCTTTGTGTGTGTCATTACTCTCTTTGTGTCTCACATCTCACGCTGTGCCTGTGTCTCATCTCACTCTGTGCCTGTGCCTCATCTCACTCTGTGCCTGTGTCTCATCTCACTCTGTGCCTGTGTCTTATCTCACTCTGTGCCTGTGTCTCATCTCACTCTGTGCCTGCCCCAACTCTCTCTTTGTGTGTGTCATTACTCTCTTTGTGTCTCACATCTCACGCTGTGCCTGTGTCTCATCTCACTCTGTGCCTGTGTCTCATCTCACTCTGTCCCTGTGTCTCATATCACTCTGTGCCTACCCCATCTCTCTCTTTGTGTATGTCATTTCTCTCTTTGCGTGTCTCATCTCACTCTGTGCATGTGTCTCATCTCACTCTGTGCCTGTGTCTCATCTAACTCTGTGCCTGTGTCTCATCTCGCTCTGTGCCTGTGTCTCATTTCACTCAGTGCCGTTGTCTCATCTCACTCTGTCCCTGTGTCTCATCTCACTCTGTGACTGTGTCTCATCTCACTCTGTGCCTGCCCCAACTCTCTCTATGTGTGTGTCATTTCTCTCTTTGCATCTCTCATCTCACTCTGTGCCTGTGTCTCATCTCACTCTGTGCCTGTGTCTCATCTCACTCTGTGCCTGTGTCTCATCTCAATCTGTGCTGTGTCTCATCTCACTCAGTGCCTGTGTCTCATCTCACTCTGTGCCTGTGTCTCATCTCACTCTGTGCCTGACACATCTCTCTCTTTGCTTGTCTCATCTCACTCTGTGCCTGTGTCTCATCTCACTCTGTGCCTCATCTCACTCTGTGCCTGTGTCTCATCTCACTATGTGCCTGCCTCATGTCTCTCTTTGTGTGTGTCATTTCTCTCTTTGTGTGCCTCATCTCAATCTGTGCCTGTGCCTCATCTCACTCTGTGCCTGTGTCTCATCTCACTCTGTGCCTGTGTCTCATCTCACTCTGTGCCTGTGTCTCATCTCACTCTGTGCATGCCCCATCTCTCTCTTTGTGTGTGTCATTTCTCTCTTTGCATGTCTTACCTCACTCTGTGCCTGTGTCTCATCTCACTCTGTGCCGTTGTCTCATCTCACTCTGTGCCTGTGTCTCATCTCACTCTGTGCCTGTGCCTCATCCCACTCTGTGCCTGCCCCAACTCTCTCTATGTGTGTGTCATTTCTCTCTTTGCATCTCTCATCACACTCTGTGCCTGTGTCTCATCTCACTCTGTGCCTGTGTCTCATCTCACTCTGTGCCTGTGTCTCATCTCACTCTGTGCCTGACACATCTCTCTCTTTGCTTGTCTCATCTCACTCTGTGCCTCATCTCACTCTGTGCCTCATCTCACTCTGGGCCTGTGTCTCATCTCACTATGTGCCTGCCTCATCTCTCTCTTTGTGTGTGTCATTTCTCTCTTTGTGTGTCTCATCTCACTCTGTGCCTGTGCCTCATCTCACTCTGTGCCTGTGTCTCATCTCACTCTGTCCCTGTGTCTCATATCACTCTGTGCCTACCCCCATCTCTCTCTTTGTGTGTGTCATTTCTCTCTTTGCGTGTCTCAGCTCACTCTGTTCATGTGTCTCATCTCACTCTGTGCCTGTGTCTCATCTCACTCTGTGCCTGTGTCTCATCTCACTCTGTGCCTGCCCTATCTCTCTCTTTGTGTGTGTCATTTCTCTCTTTGCATGTCTCATCTCACTCTGTGCCTGTGTCTCATATCACTCTGTGCATGTGTCTCATCTCACTCTGTGCCTGTCCCATCTCTCTCTTTGTGTGTGTAATTTCTCTCTTTGCGTGTCTCATCTCACTCTGTGCCTGTCTCTCATCTCACTCTGTGCCTGTGTCTCATCTCACTCTGTGCCTGTGTCTCATCTCACTCCGTGCCTGTCCCATCTCGTTCTTTGAGTGTGTCATTTCTCTCTTTGCGTGTGTCATCTCACTCTGTGCCTGTGTCTCATCTCACTCTGTGCCTGTCTCTCATCTCACTCTGTGCCTGGGTCTCATCTCACCCTGTGCCTGCCCAATCTCTGTCTTTGTGTGTCATTTCTCTCTTTGCGTGTCTCATCTCACTCTGTGCCTGTGTCTCATTTCACTCTGTGCCTGCCCCATCTCTCTCTTTGTGTGTGGCATTTCTCTCTTTGCGTGTCTCATCTCACTCTGTGCCTGTGTCTCATCTCACTCTGTGCCTGCCCCATCTCTCTATTTGTGTGTGTCATTTCTCTCTTTGCGTCTCTCATCTCACGCTGTGCCTGTGTCTCATCTCATTATGTGCCTGTGTCTCATTTCACTCTGGGCCTGTCTCTCATCTCACTATATGCCTGCCACATCTCTCTCTTTGTGTATGTCATTTCACTCTTTGCGTGTCTCATCTCACTCTGTGCCTGTGCCTCATCTCACTCTCTGCCTATGTCTCATCTCACTCTGTGCCTGTGTCTCATCTCACTCTGTGCCTGTGTCTCATCTCACTCTGTGCCTGCCCCAACTCTCTCTTTGTGTGTGTCATTTCTCTCTTTGCGTCTCTCATCTCACTCTGTGCCTGTGTCTCATCTCACTCTGTGCCTGCCCCATCTCTGTCTTTGTGTGTCATTTCTTTCTTTGCATGTCTCATCTCACTCTGTGCCTGTGTCTCATCTCACTCTGTGCCTGCCCCATCTCTTACTTTGTGTGTGGCATTTCTCTCTTTGCGTGTCTCATCTCACTCTGTGCCTGTGTCTCATCTCACTCTGTGCCTGCCCCATCTCTCTATTTGTGTGTGTCATTTCTTTTTTTGCATCTCTCATCTCACGCTGTGCCTGTGTCTCATCTCATTCTGTGCATGTGTCTCATTTCACTCTGTGCCTGTCTCTCATCTCACTATGTGCCTGCCCCATCTCTCTCTTTGTGTGTGTCATTTCTCTCTTTGCGTGTCTCATCTCACTCTGTGCCTGTGCCTCATGTCACTCTCTGCCTGTGTCTCATCTCACTCTGTGCCTGTGTCTCATCTCACTCTGTGCCTGGGTCTCATCTCACTCTGTGCCTGCCCCAACTCTCTCTTTGTGTGTGTCATTTCTCTCTTTGCGTCTCTCATCTCACTCTGTGCCTGTGTCTCATCTCACTCTGTTCCTGTGTCTCATCTCACTCTGTGCCTGCATCTCATCTCACTATGTGCCTGTGTCTCATCTCACTCTGTGCCTGTGTCTCATCTCACTCTGTGCCTGTGTCTCATCTAACTCTGTGCCTGTGTCTCATCTCACTCTGTGCCTGTGTCTCATCTCACTCTGTGCCTGTGTCTCATCTCACTCAGTGCCTGCCCCATCTCTCTCTTTGTGTGTGTCATTTCTCTCTTTGCATGTCTTATCTCACTCTGTGCCTGTGTCTCATCTCACTATGTGCCGTTGTCTCATCTCACTCTGTGCCTGTGTCTCATCTCACTCTGTGCCTGTGTCTCATCCCACTCTGTGCCTGCCCCAACTCTCTCTATGTGTGTGTCATTTCTCTCTTTGCATCTCTCATCACACTCTGTGCCTGTGTCTCATCTCACTCTGTGCCTGTGTCTCATCTCACTCTGTGCCTGTGTCTCATCTCAATCTGTGCTGTGTCTCATCTCACTCAGTGCCTGTGTCTCATCTCACTCTGTGCCTGTGTCTCATCTCACTCTGTGCCTGACACATCTCTCTCTTTGCTTGTCTCATCTCACTCTGTGCCTGTGTCTCATCTCACTCTGTGCCTCATCTCACTCTGTGCCTGTGTCTCATCTCACTATGTGCCTGCCTCATCTCTCTCTTTGTGTGTGTCATTTCTCTCTTTGTGTGTCTCATCTCACTCTGTGACTGTGCCTCATCTCACTCTGTGCCTGTGTCTCATCTCACTCTGTGCCTGTGTCTCATCTCACTCTGTGCCTGTGTCTCATCTCAATCTGTGCTGTGTCTCATCTCACTCAGTGCCTGTGTCTCATCTCACTCTGTGCCTGTGTCTCATCTCACTCTGTGCCTGACACATCTCTCTCTTTGCTTGTCTCATCTCACTCTGTGCCTGTGTCTCATCTCACTCTGTGCCTCATCTCACTCTGTGCCTGTGTCTCATCTCACTATGTGCCTGCCTCATGTCTCTCTTTGTGTGTCTCATTTCTCTCTTTGTGTGCCTCATCTCACTCTGTGCCTGTGCCTCATCTCACTCTGTGCCTGTGTCTCATCTCACTCTGTGCCTGTGTCTTATCTCACTCTGTGCCTGTGTCTCATCTCACTCTGTGCCTGCCCCAACTCTCTCTTTGTGTGTGTCATTACTCTCTTTGTGTCTCACATCTCACGCTGTGCCTGTGTCTCATCTCACTCTGTGCCTGTGTCTCATCTCACTCTGTCCCTGTGTCTCATATCACTCTGTGCCTACCCCATCTCTCTCTTTGTGTATGTCATTTCTCTCTTTGCGTGTCTCATCTCACTCTGTGCATGTGTCTCATCTCACTCTGTGCCTGTGTCTCATCTAACTCTGTGCCTGTGTCTCATCTCGCTCTGTGCCTGTGTCTCATTTCACTCTGTGCCTGTGTCTCATTTCACTCTGTGCCTGCCCCATCTCTCTCTTTGTGTGTGTCATTTCTATCTTTGCGTGTCTTATCTCACTCTGTGCCTGTGTCTCATCTCACTCTGTGCCGTTGTCTCATCTCACTCTGTGCCTGCCCCAACTCTCTCTATGTGTGTGTCATTTCTCTCTTTGCATCTCTCATCTCACTCTGTGCCTGTGTCTCATCTCACTCTGTGCCTGTGTCTCATCTCACTCTGTGCCTGTGTCTCATCTCAATCTGTGCTGTGTCTCATCTCACTCTGTGCCTGTGTCTCATCTCACTCTGTGCCTGACACATCTCTCTCTTTGCTTGTCTCATCTCACTCTGTGCCTGTGTCTCATCTCACTCTGTGCCTCATCTCACTCTGTGCCTGTGTCTCATCTCTCTATGTGCCTGCCTCATGTCTCTCTTTGTGTGTGTCATTTCTCTCTTAGTGTGCCTCATCTCACTCTGTGCCTGTGCCTCATCTCACTCTGTGCCTGTGTCTCATCTCACTCTGTGCCTGTGTCTCATCTCACTCTGTGCCTGTGTCTCATCTCACTCTGTGCATGCCCCATCTCTCTCTTTGTTTGTGTCATTTCTCTCTTTGCATGTCTTATCTCACTCTGTGCCTGTGTCTCATCTCACTCTGTGCCGTTGTCTCATCTCACTCTGTGCCTGTGTCTCATCTCACTCTGTGCCTGTGTCTCATCCCACTCTGTGCCTGCCCCAACTCTCTATGTGTGTGTCATTTCTCTCTCTGCATCTCTCATCACACTCTGTGCCTGTGTCTCATCTCACTCTGTGCCTGTGTCTCATCTCACTCTGTGCCTGTGTCTCATCTCAATCTGTGCTGTGTCTCATCTCACTCAGTGCCTGTGTCTCATCTCACTCTGTGCCTGTGTCTCATCTCACTCTGTGCCTGACACATGTCTCTCTTTGCTTGTCTCATCTCACTCTGTGCCTGTGTCTCATCTCACTCTGTGCCTCATCTCACTCTGTGCCTGTGTCTCATCTCACGATGTGCCTGCCTCATCTCTCTCTTTGTGTGTGTCATTTCTCTCTTTGTGTGTCTCATCTCACTCTGTGACTGTGCCTCATCTCACTCTGTGCCTGTGTCTCATCTCACTCTGTGCCTGTGTCTTATCTCACTCTGTACCTGTGTCTCATCTCACTCTGTGCCTGCCCCAACTCTCTCTTTGTGTGTGTCATTTCTCTCTTTGCATGTGTCATCTCTCTCTCTGCCTGTACCATTTGTCTTAGCATGTGTCATCTCACTCTCTGCCTGCGCCATCTCTCTCCTTGCGTGTGTCATCTCACTCTCTACCTGCGCTATCTCTCTCTTTCCGTGTGCCATCTCACTCTCTCCCTGCACCATCTCTCTCTTTGCATGTGTTATCTTGCTCTGTTTCTGCCCCATCTCTCTCTTTGTGTGTGACATCTCTCTCTTTGTGTGTCTCATCTCACTCTGTGCCTGCCCCATCTCTCTCTTTGTGTGTGTCATCTCTCTCTTTGTGTGTGTTATTTCTTTCTTTGCGTGTCTCATCTCACTCTGTGCCTGACCCATCTCTCTCTTTGTGTATGTCATATCTCTCTTTGCGTGTCTCATCTCACTCTGTGCCTGCCCCATCTCTCTCTTTGTGTATGTCATCTCTCTCTTTGAGTGTCTCATCTCACACTGTGCCTGCCCCATCTCTCTCTCTTTGTGTGTGTCATCTCTCTCTTTGCGTGTGACATCTCACTCTGTGCCTGCCCCATCTCTCTCTTTGTGTCTGTCATGTCTCTCTTTGCGTGTGACATCTCACTATGTGCCTGTGTCTCATCTCACTCTGTGCCTGTGTCTCATCTCACTCTGTGCCTGTGTCTCATCTAACTCTGTGCCTGTGTCTCATCTCGCTCTGTGCCTGTGTCTCATTTCACTCTGTGCCTGTGTCTCATTTCACTCTGTGCCTGCCCCATCTCTCTCTTTGTGTGTGTCATTTCTATCTTTGCGTGTCTTATCTCACTCTGTGCCTGTGTCTCATCTCACTCTGTGCCGTTGTCTCATCTCACTCTGTCCCTGTGTCTCATCTCACTCTGTGCCTGTGTCTCATCTCACTCTGTGCCTGCCCCAACTCTCTCTATGTGTGTGTCATTTCTCTCTTTGCATCTCTCATCTCACTCTGTGCCTGTGTCTCATCTCACTCTGTGCCTGTGTCTCATCTCACTCTGTGCCTGTGTCTCATCTCAATCTGTGCTGTGTCTCATCTCACTCAGTGCCTGTGTCTCATCTCACTCTGTGCCTGTGTCTCATCTCACTCTGTGCCTGACACATCTCTCTCTTTGCTTGTCTCATCTCACTCTGTGCCTGTGTCTCATCTCACTCTGTGCCTCATCTCACTCTGTGCCTGTGTCTCATCTCACTATGTGCCTGCCTCATGTCTCTCTTTGTGTGTGTCATTTCTCTCTTTGTGTGCCTCATCTCACTCTGTGCCTGTGCCTCATCTCACTCTGTGCCTGTGTCTCATCTCACTCTGTGCCTGTGTCTTATCTCACTCTGTGCCTGTGTCTCATCTCACTCTGTGCCTGCCCCAACTCTCTCTTTGTGTGTGTCATTACTCTCTTTGTGTCTCACATCTCACGCTGTGCCTGTGTCTCATCTCACTCTGTGCCTGTGTCTCATCTCACTCTGTCCCTGTGTCTCATATCACTCTGTGCCTACCCCATCTCTCTCTTTGTGTATGTCATTTCTCTCTTTGCGTTTCTCATCTCACTCTGTGCATGTGTCTCATCTCACTCTGTGCCTGTGTCTCATCTCACTCTGTGCCTGTGTCTCATCTCATTCTGTGCCTGCCCTATCTCTCCCTTTGTGTGTGTCATTTCTCTCTTTGCATGTCTCATCTCACTCTGTGCCTGTGTCTCATCTCACTCTGTGCCTGTGTCTCATCTCACTCTGTGCCTGTCCCATCTGTCTCTTTGTGTGTGTAATTTCTCTCTTTGCATGTCTAATCTCACTCTGTGCCTGTCTCTCATCTCACTCTCTCCCTGTGTCTCATCTCACTCTGTGCCTGTGTCTCATCTCACTCCGTGCCTGTCCCATCTCGCTCTTTGAGTGTGTCATTTCTCTCTTTGCGTGTGTCATCTCACTCTGTGCCTGTGTCTCATCTCACTCTGTGCCTGTGTCTCATCTCGCTCTGTGCCTGTCTCTCATCTCACTCTGTGCCTGCCCCATCTCAGTCTTTGTGTGTTATTTCTCTCTTTGCGTGTCTCATCTCACTCTGTGCCTGTGTCTCATCTCACTCTGTGCCTGCCCCATCTCTCTCTTTGTGTGTGGCATTTCTCTCTTTGCGTGTCTCATCTCACTCTGTGCCTGTCCCATCTCTCTATTTGTGTGTGTCATTTCTCTCTTTGCGTCTCTCATCTCACGCTGTGCCTGTGTCTCATCTCATTCTGTGCCTGTGTCTCATTTCACTCTGTGCCTGTCTCTCATCTCACTATGTGCCTGCCCCATCTCTCTCTTTGTGTGTGCCATTTCTCTCTTTGCGTGTCTCATCTCACTCTGTGCCTGTGCCTCATCTCACTCTCTGCCTGTGTCTCATCTCACTCTGTGCCTGTGTCTCATCTCACTCTGTGCCTGGGTCTCATCTCACTCTGTGCCTGCCCCAACTCTCTCTTTGTGTGTGTCATTTCTCTCTTTGCGTCTCTCATCTCACTCTGTGCCTGTGTCTCATCTCACTCTGTGCCTGTCTCTCATCTCACTCTGTGCCTGCCCCATCTCTGTCTTTGTGTGTCATTTCTCTCTTTGCGTGTCTCATCTCACTCTGTGCCTGTGTCTCATCTCACTCTGTGCCTACCCCATCTCTCTCATTGTGTGTGGCATTTCTCTCTTTGCGTGTCTCATCTCACTCTGTGCCTGTGTCTCATCTCACTCTGTGCCTGCCCCATCTCTTTATTTGTGTGTGTAATTTCTCTCTTTGCGTCTCTCATCTCACGATGTGCCTGTGTCTCATCTCATTCTGTGCCTGTGTCTCATTTCACTCTGTGCCTGTCTCTCATCTCACTATGTGCCTGCCCCATCTCTCTCTTTGTGTGTGTCATTTCTCTCTTTGCGTGTCTCATCTCACTCTGTGCCTGTGCCTCATCTCACTCTCTGCCTGTGTCTCATCTCACTCTGTGCCTGTGTCTCATCTCACTCTGTGCCTGTGTCTCATCTCACTCTGTGCCTGCCCCAACTCTCTCTTTGTGTGTGTCATTTCTCTCTTTGCGTCTCTCATCTCACTCTGTGCCTGTGTCTCTTCTCACTATGTGCCTGTGTCTCTTCTCACTCTGTCCCTGTGTCTCATCTAACTCTGTGCCTACCCCTTCTCTCTCTATGTGTGTGTCATTTCTCTCTTTGTGTGTCTCATCTCGCTCTGTGCCTGTGTCTCATCTCACACTGTGCCTGTGTCTCATCCCACTCTGTGCCTGTGTCTCATCTCACTATGTGCCTGCCCTATCTCTCTCTTTGTGTGTGTCATTTCTCTCTTTGCGTGTCTCATCTCACAATGTGCCTGTGTCTCATCTCACTGTGTGCCTGCGTCTCATCTCACTCTGTGCCTGTCCCATCTCTCTCTTTGTGAGTGTAATTTCACTCTTTGCGTGTCTCATCTCACTTTGTGACAGTGTCTCATCTCACTCTGTGCCTGTGTCTCATCTCACTCTGTGCCTGTGTCTCATCTCACTCTGTGCCTGTGTCTCATCTCACTCTGTGCCTGTGTCTCATCTCACTCTGTGCCTGCCCCAACTCTCTCTATGTGTGTGTCATTTCTCTCATTGCATCTCTCATCACACTCTGTGCCTGTGTCTCATCTCACTCTGTGCCTGTGTCTCATCTCACTCTGTGCCTGTGTCTCATGTCAATCTGTGCTGTGTCTCATCTCACTCAGTGCCTGTGTCTCATCTCACTCTGTGCCTGTGTCTCATCTCACTCTGTGCCTGACACATCTCTCTCTTTGCTTGTCTCATCTCACTCTGTGCCTGTGTCTCATCTCACTCTGTGCCTCATCTCACTCTGTGCCTGTGTCTCATCTCACTATGTGCCTGCCTCATCTCTCTCTTTGTGTGTGTCATTTCTCTCTTTGTGTGTCTCATCTCACTCTGTGCCTGTGCCGCATCTCACTCTGTGCCTGTGTCTCATCTCACTCTGTGCCTGTGTCTTATCTCACTCTGTACCTGTGTCTCATCTCACTCTGTGCCTGCCCCAACTCTTTCTTTGTGTGTGTCATTTCTCTCTTTGCATGTGTCATCTCTCTCTCTGCCTGTACCATTTGTCTTAGCATGTGTCATCTCACTCTCTGCCTGCGCCATCTCTCTCCTTGCGTGTGTCATCTCACTCTCTGCCTGCGCTAGCTCTCTCTTTCTGTGAAATGAAATGAAATGAAAAAAATATTTAATAAAGCGCACTGCGGCCAAGCGGCTTCCTGGCGCTAGGGACCTGTTCAGAGCTCACAACGGGAAACCAGGAGAACTAAGAGGGAAAAGCCTGAGAAAAAAGGAAAGTTTTAAGGGCCTTACGAAAGTGAGTGTAGATGGGAATAGAGCGAATAGAAAGTGGGAGGCTATTCCAGAACTGGGGGGCCAGGACAGAAAACCGAGTACCGCCAGTTCTGGATTTGCGAAAACGAGGGATGTGCAAGAGAGAAAGAGAGGAAGATCGAAGCGTGCGACTAGGGGCGTGAGAAGAGATGAGAGAAGTGATGAAAGAGGGAGCGAAGCGGGAATGAGCTCGAAAAGCTAAGCAAGCCAATTTGAAGAAGGATCTGAATCGGATAGGGAGCCAATGAAGAGATTTGAGAGCGGGAGTGATATGGGAGGATTTGGGGAGAGACAAAATGAGGCGGGCGGCCTGATTTTGTATGGCCTGGAGGCGGCGAGTCTCGTAAGCAGGTATGCCCACGTAGAGGCCATTCCCATAGTCGAGGCGGGAGATGATTAAAGCCGCGACTATGGTTTTGAGTGCGTCGGTGGAAAAGAAACGCGAGATTTTCCGGATGAGACGGAGGGACAGAAAACAGGAGGACACGACGGAACTGATCTGGTTGTGCATGGATAAGTCATGACTGACTTTAATACCAAGAGTGCGAACGGAGGATACAGGTGAGGGAGGGGATCCAAAAGATGGGGGCCAGTGTGCAGGGGACCAAGGGTTAGAGGGACCACCAGTGAGGACAAGTTCCGTTTTGTCAGGATTGAGCTTAAGATGATTAGCGCTCATCCACTCGGAAATGAAAATTAAAGTGGAACAAAATTTGGGAAGAGAGTCGGGGGAAGAAGAGAGATCAAAGACGAGCTGGAGGTCGTCGGCGTAATTGTACACAGAGACCCCCAGCTCGAGAAGGGAAGAGATGAGAGGACAGATATAGAGATTGAAAAGGAGGGGGGACAGGGAGGAACCTTGGAGAACACCACAAGAGACCGAGCGGGGAGGGGCAGAGAAACCGGAGAGGTGAACAGCCTGGGACCTATCCCGAAGGAAGGACGCGAGCCAAGAAAAGGCCGCGCCCCGAATGCCCGCTGCGCTGACACGGTCAAGAAGAATGGAGTGGTCAACCGTGTCAAACGCAGCGGACAAATCGAGGAGGACCAAGGCTTGGGGAAGGTTAGAATCGGCTTTCCCCTTGAGTTCATCCAGAACTGCAATGACCACTGCCTCCGTGGAGTGGCCCGGGCGGAAACCTGCCTGATGGGAAGCCAGGAGGCCATTCTCCTCGATATACGAGGAGAGGCAGGAGGTGACATGGGTCTCAAGGATCTGTGTGCCATCTCACTCTCTCCCTGCACCATCTCTCGATTGCATGTGTTATCTCGCTCTGTTTCTGCCCCATCTCTCTCTTTGTGTGTGTCATTTCTCTCTCTGTGTGTCTCATCTCACTCTGTGCCTGCCCCATCTCTCTCTTTGTGTGTGTCATCTCTCTCTTTGTGTGTGTTATTTCTTTCTTTGCGTGTCTCATCTCACTCTGTGCTTGACCCATCTCTCTCTTTGTGTATGTCATATCTCTCTTTGCGTGTCTCATCTCACTCTGTGCCTGCCCCATCTCTCTCTTTGTGTATGTCATCTCTCTCTTTGCATGTGACATCTCACTCTGTGCCTGCCCCATCTCTCTCTTTGTGTGTGTCATGTCTCTCTTTGCGTGTGAAATCTCACTCTGTGCTTGTGTCTTATCTCACTCTGTGCCTGTGTCTCATCTCACTCTGTGCCTGCCCCAACTCTCTCTTTGTGTGTGTCATTACTCTCTTTGTGTCTCACATCTCACGCTGTGCCTGTGTCTCATCTCACTCTGTGCCTGTGTCTCATCTCACTCTGTCCCTGTGTCTCATATCACTCTGTGCCTACCCCATCTCTCTCTTTGTGTATGTCATTTCTCTCTTTGCGTGTCTCATCTCACTCTGTGCATGTGTCTCATCTCACTCTGTGCCTGTGTCTCATCTCACTCTGTGCCTGTGTCTCATCTCATTCTGTGCCTGCCCTATCTCTCCCTTTGTGTGTGTCATTTCTCTCTTTGCATGTCTCATCTCACTCTGTGCCTGTGTCTCATCTCACTCTGTGCCTGTGTCTCATCTCACTCTGTGCCTGTCCCATCTGTCTCTTTGTGTGTGTAATTTCTCTCTTTGCATGTCTAATCTCACTCTGTGCCTGTCTCTCATCTCACTCTGTCCCTGTGTCTCATCTCACTCTGTGCCTGTGTCTCATCTCACTCCGTGCCTGTCCCATCTCGCTCTTTGAGTGTGTCATTTCTCTCTTTGCGTGTGTCATCTCACTCTGTGCCTGTGTCTCATCTCACTCTGTGCCTGTGTCTCATCTCGCTCTGTGCCTGTCTCTCATCTCAATCTGTGCCTGCCCCATCTCAGTCTTTGTGTGTTATTTCTCTCTTTGCGTGTCTCATCTCACTCTGTGCCTGTGTCTCATCTCACTCTGTGCCTGCCCCATCTCTCTCTTTGTGTGTGGCATTTCTCTCTTTGCGTTTCTCATCTCACTCTGTGCCTGTCCCATCTCTCTATTTGTGTGTGTCATTTCTCTCTTTGCGTCTCTCATCTCACGCTGTGCCTGTGTCTCATCTCATTCTGTGCCTGTGTCTCATTTCACTCTGTGCCTGTCTCTCATCTCACTATGTGCCTGCCCCATCTCTCTCTTTGTGTGTGCCATTTCTCTCTTTGCGTGTCTCATCTCACTCTGTGCCTGTGCCTCATCTCACTCTCTGCCTGTGTCTCATCTCACTCTGTGCCTGTGTCTCATCTCACTCTGTGCCTGGGTCTCATCTCACTCTGTGCCTGCCCCAACTCTCTCTTTGTGTGTGTCATTTCTCTCTTTGCGTCTCTCATCTCACTCTGTGCCTGTGTCTCATCTCACTCTGTGCCTGTCTCTCATCTCACTCTGTGCCTGCCCCATCTCTGTCTTTGTGTGTCATTTCTCTCTTTGCATGTCTCATCTCACTCTGTGCCTGTGTCTCATCTCACTCTGTGCCTGCCCCATCTCTCTCATTGTGTGTGGCATTTCTCTCTTTGCGTGTCTCATCTCACTCTGTGCCTGTGTCTCATCTCACTCTGTGCCTGCCCCATCTCTTTATTTGTGTGTGTAATTTCTCTCTTTGCGTCTCTCATCTCACGCTGTGCCTGTGTCTCATCTCATTCTGTGCCTGTGTCTCATTTCACTCTGTGCCTGTCTCTCATCTCACTATGTGCCTGCCCCATCTCTCTCTTTGTGTGTGTCATTTCTCTCTTTGCGTGTCTCATCTCACTCTGTGCCTGTGCCTCATCTCACTCTCTGCCTGTGTCTCATCTCACTCTGTGCCTGTGTCTCATCTCACTCTGTGCCTGTGTCTCATCTCACTCTGTGCCTGCCCCAACTCTCTCTTTGTGTGTGTCATTTCTCTCTTTGCGTCTCTCATCTCACTCTGTGCCTGTGTCTCTTCTCACTATGTGCCTGTGTCTCTTCTCACTCTGTCCCTGTGTCTCATCTAACTCTGTGCCTACCCCTTCTCTCTCTATGTGTGTGTCATTTCTCTCTTTGCGTGTCTCATCTCGCTCTGTGCCTGTGTCTCATCTCACACTGTGCCTGTGTCTCATCCCACTCTGTGCCTGTGTCTCATCTCACTATGTGCCTGCCCTATCTCTCTCTTTGTGTGTGTCATTTCTCTCTTTGCGTGTCTCATCTCACAATGTGCCTGTGTCTCATCTCACTGTGTGCCTGCGTCTCATCTCACTCTGTGCCTGTCCCATCTCTCTCTTTGTGAGTGTAATTTCACTCTTTGTGTGTCTCATCTCACTTTGTGACAGTGTCTCATCTCACTCTGTGCCTGTGTCTCATCTCACTCTGTGCCTGTGTCTCATCTCACTCTGTGCCTGCCCCAACTCTCTCTATGTGTGTGTCATTTCTCTCATTGCATCTCTCATCACACCCTGTGCCTGTGTCTCATCTCACTCTGTGCCTGTGTCTCATCTCACTCTGTGCCTGTGTCTCATGTCAATCTGTGCTGTGTCTCATCTCACTCAGTGCCTGTGTCTCATCTCACTCTGTGCCTGTGTCTCATCTCACTCTGTGCCTGACACATCTCCCTCTTTGCTTGTCTCATCTCACTCTGTGCCTGTGTCTCATCTCACTCTGTGCCTCATCTCACTCTGTGCCTGTGTCTCATCTCACTATGTGCCTGCCTCATCTCTCTCTTTGTGTGTGTCATTTCTCTCTTTGTGTGTCTCATCTCACTCTGTGCCTGTGCCGCATCTCACTCTGTGCCTGTGTCTCATCTCACTCTGTGCCTGTGTCTTATCTCACTCTGTACCTGTGTCTCATCTCACTCTGTGCCTGCCCCAACTCTTTCTTTGTGTGTGTCATTTCTCTCTTTGCATGTGTCATCTCTCTCTCTGCCTGTACCATTTGTCTTAGCATGTGTCATCTCACTCTCTGCCTGCGCCATCTCTCTCCTTGCGTGTGTCATCTCACTCTCTGCCTGCGCTAGCTCTCTCTTTCTGTGTGCCATCTCACTCTCTCCCTGCACCATCTCTCGATTGCATGTGTTATCTCGCTCTGTTTCTGCCCCATCTCTCTCTTTGTGTGTGTCATTTCTCTCTTTGTGTGTCTCATCTCACTCTGTGCCTGCCCCATCTCTCTCTTTGTGTGTGTCATCTCTCTCTTTGTGTGTGTTATTTCTTTCTTTGCGTGTCTCATCTCACTCTGTGCTTGACCCATCTCTCTCTTTGTGTATGTCATATCTCTCTTTGCGTGTCTCATCTCACTCTGTGCCTGCCCCATCTCTCTCTTTGTGTATGTCATCTCTCTCTTTGCGTGTGACATCTCACTCTGTGCCTGCCCCATCTCTCTCTTTGTGTGTGTCATGTCTCTCTTTGCGTGTGACATCTCACTCTGTGCTTGTGTCTTATCTCACTCTGTGCCTGTGTCTCATCTCACTCTGTGCCTGCCTCAACTCTCTCTTTGTGTGTGTCATTACTCTCTTTGTGTCTCACATCTCACGCTGTGCCTGTGTCTCATCTCACTCTGTGCCTGTGTCTCATCTCACTCTGTCCCTGTGTCTCATATCACTCTGTGCCTACCCCATCTCTCTCTTTGTGTATGTCATTTCTCTCTTTGCGTGTCTCATCTCACTCTGTGCATGTGTCTCATCTCACTCTGTGCCTGTGTCTCATCTCACTCTGTGCCTGTGTCTCATCTCATTCTGTGCCTGCCCTATCTCTCCCTTTGTGTGTGTCATTTCTCTCTTTGCATGTCTCATCTCACTCTGTGCCTGTGTCTCATCTCACTCTGTGCCTGTGTCTCATCTCACTCTGTGCCTGTCCCATCTGTCTCTTTGTGTGTGTAATTTCTCTCTTTGCATGTCTAATCTCACTCTGTGCCTGTCTCTCATCTCACTCTGTCCCTGTGTCTCATCTCACTCTGTGCCTGTGTCTCATCTCACTCCGTGCCTGTCCCATCTCGCTCTTTGAGTGTGTCATTTCTCTCTTTGCGTGTGTCATCTCACTCTGTGCCTGTGTCTCATCTCACTCTGTGCCTGTGTCTCATCTCGCTCTGTGCCTGTCTCTCATCTCACTCTGTGCCTTCCCCATCTCAGTCTTTGTGTGTTATTTCTCTCTTTGCGTGTCTCATCTCACTCTGTGCCTGTGTCTCATCTCACTCTGTGCCTGCCCCATCTCTCTCTTTGTGTGTGGCATTTCTCTCTTTGCGTTTCTCATCTCACTCTGTGCCTGTCCCATCTCTCTATTTGTGTGTGTCATTTCTCTCTTTGCGTCTCTCATCTCACGCTGTGCCTGTGTCTCATCTCATTCTGTGCCTGTGTCTCATTTCACTCTGTGCCTGTCTCTCATCTCACTATGTGCCTGCCCCATCTCTCTCTTTGTGTGTGCCATTTCTCTCTTTGCGTGTCTCATCTCACTCTGTGCCTGTGCCTCATCTCACTCTCTGCCTGTGTCTCATCTCACTCTGTGCCTGTGTCTCATCTCACTCTGTGCCTGGGTCTCATCTCACTCTGTGCCTGCCCCAACTCTCTCTTTGTGTGTGTCATTTCTCTCTTTGCGTCTCTCATCTCACTCTGTGCCTGTGTCTCATCTCACTCTGTGCCTGTCTCTCATCTCACTCTGTGCCTGCCCCATCTCTGTCTTTGTGTGTCATTTCTCTCTTTGCGTGTCTCATCTCACTCTGTGCCTGTGTCTCATCTCACTCTGTGCCTGCCCCATCTCTCTCATTGTGTGTGGCATTTCTCTCTTTGCGTGTCTCATCTCACTCTGTGCCTGTGTCTCATCTCACTCTGTGCCTGCCCCATCTCTTTATTTGTGTGTGTAATTTCTCTCTTTGTGTCTCTCATCTCACGCTGTGCCTGTGTCTCATCTCATTCTGTGCCTGTGTCTCATTTCACTCTGTGCCTGTCTCTCATCTCACTATGTGCCTGCCCCATCTCTCTCTTTGTGTGTGTCATTTCTCTCTTTGCGTGTCTCATCTCACTCTGTGCCTGTGCCTCATCTCACTCTCTGCCTGTGTCTCATCTCACTCTGTGCCTGTGTCTCATCTCACTCTGTGCCTGTGTCTCATCTCACTCTGTGCCTGCCCCAACTCTCTCTTTGTGTGTGTCATTTCTCTCTTTGCGTCTCTCATCTCACTCTGTGCCTGTGTCTCTTCTCACTATGTGCCTGTGTCTCTTCTCTCTCTGTCCCTGTGTCTCATCTAACTCTGTGCCTACCCCTTCTCTCTCTATGTGTGTGTCATTTCTCTCTTTGCGTGTCTCATCTCGCTCTGTGCCTGTGTCTCATCTCACACCTTGCCTGTGTCTCATCCCACTCTGTGCCTGTGTCTCATCTCACTATGTGCCTGCCCTATCTCTCTCTTTGTGTGTGTCATTTCTCTCTTTGCGTGTCTCATCTCACAATGTGCCTGTGTCTCATCTCACTGTGTGCCTGCGTCTCATCTCACTCTGTGCCTGTCCCATCTCTCTCTTTGTGAGTGTAATTTCACTCTTTGCGTGTCTCATCTCACTTTGTGACAGTGTCTCATCTCACTCTGTGCCTGTGTCTCATCTCACTCTGTGCCTGTGTCTCATCTCACTCTGTGCCTGTGTCTCATCTCACTCTGTGCCTGCCCCAACTCTCTCTATGTGTGTGTCATTTCTCTCATTGCATCTCTCATCACACTCTGTGCCTGTGTCTCATCTCACTCTGTGCCTGTGTCTCATCTCACTCTGTGCCTGTGTCTCATCTCAATCTGTGCTGTGTCTCATCTCACTCTGTGCCTGTGTCTCATCTCACTCTGTGCCTGCCCCAACTCTCTCTTTGTGTTTGTCATTTCTCTCTTTGCGTCTCTCATCTCACTCTGTGCCTGTGTCTCTTCTCACTATGTGCCTGTGTCTCTTCTCTCTCTGTCCCTGTGTCTCATCTAACTCTTTGCCTACCCCTTCTCTCTCTATGTGTGTGTCATTTCTCTCTTTGCGTGTCTCATCTCGCTCTGTGCCTGTGTCTCATCTCACACTGTGCCTGTGTCTCATCCCACTCTGTGCCTGTGTCTCATCTCACTATGTGCCTGCCCTATCTCTCTCTTTGTGTGTGTCATTTCTCTCTTTGCGTGTCTCATCTCACAATGTGCCTGTGTCTCATCTCACTGTGTGCCTGCTTCTCATCTCACTCTGTGCCTGTCCCATCTCTCTCTTTGTGAGTGTAATTTCACTCTTTGCGTGTCTCATCTCACTTTGTGACAGTGTCTCATCTCACTCTGTGCCTGTGTCTCATCTCACTCTGTGCCTGTGTCTCATCTCACTCTCTGCCTGTGTCTCATCTCACTCTGTGCCTGCCCCAACTCTCTCTATGTGTGTGTCATTTCTCTCATTGCATCTCTCATCACACTCTGTGCCTGTGTCTCATCTCACTCTGTGCCTGTGTCTCATCTCACTCTGTGCCTGTGTCTCATCTCAATCTGTGCTGTGTCTCATCTCACTCAGTGCCTGTGTCTCATCTCACTCTGTGCCTGTGTCTCATCTCACTCTGTGCCTGACACATCTCTCTCTTTGCTTGTCTCATCTCACTCTGTGCCTGTGTCTCATCTCACTCTGTGCCTCATCTCACTCTGTGCCTGTGTCTCATCTCACTATGTGCCTGCCTCATATCTCTCTTTGTGTGTGTCATTTCTCTCTTTGTGTGTCTCATCTCACTCTGTCCCTGTGCCTCATCTCACTCTGTGCCTGTGTCTCATCTCACTCTGTGCCTGTGTCTTATCTCACTCTGTACCTGTGTCTCATCTCACTCTGTGCCTGCCCCAACTCTTTCTTTGTGTGTGTCATTTCTCTCTTTGCATGTGTCATCTCTCTCTCTGCCTGTACCATTTGTCTTAGCATGTGTCATCTCTCTCTCCTTGCGTGTGTCATCTCACTCTCTGCCTGCGCTATCTCTCTCTTTCTGTGTGCCATCTCACTCTCTCCCTGCACCATCTCTCGATTGCATGTGTTATCTCGCTCTGTTTCTGCCCCATCTCTCTCTTTGTGTGTGTCATTTCTCTCTTTTTGTGTCTCATCTCACTCTGTGCCTGCCCCATCTCTCTCTTTGTGTGTGTCATCTCTCTCTTTGTGTGTGTTATTTCTTTCTTTGCGTGTCTCATCTCACTCTGTGCTTGACCCATCTCTCTCTTTGTGTATGTCATATCTCTCTTTGCGTGTCTCATCTCACTCTGTGCCTGCCCCATCTCTCTCTTTGTGTATGTCATCTCTCTCTTTGCGTGTGACATCTCACTCTGTGCCTGCCCCATCTCTCTCTTTGTGTGTGTCATGTCTCTCTTTGCGTGTGACATCTCACTCTGTGCTTGTGTCTTATCTCACTCTGTGCCTGTCTCTCATCTCACTCTGTGCCTGCCCCAACTCTCTCTTTGTGTGTGTCATTACTCTCTTTGTGTCTCACATCTCACGCTGTGCCTGTGTCTCATCTCACTCTGTGCCTGTGTCTCATCTCACTCTGTCCCTGTGTCTCATATCACTCTGTGCCTACCCCATCTCTCTCTTTGTGTATGTCATTTCTCTCTTTGCGTGTCTCATCTCACTCTGTGCATGTGTCTCATCTCACTCTGTGCCTGTGTCTCATCTCACTCTGTGCCTGTGTCTCATCTCATTCTGTGCCTGCCCTATCTCTCCCTTTGTGTGTGTCATTTCTCTCTTTGCATGTCTCATCTCACTCTGTGCCTGTGTCTCATCTCACTCTGTGCCTGTGTCTCATCTCACTCTGTGCCTGTCCCATCTGTCTCTTTGTGTATGTAATTTCTCTCTTTGCATGTCTAATCTCACTCTGTGCCTGTCTCTCATCTCACTTTGTCCCTGTGTCTCATCCCACTCTGTGCCTGTGTCTCATCTCACTCCGTGCCTGTCCCATCTCGCTCTTTGAGTGTGTCATTTCTCTCTTTGCGTGTGTCATCTCACTCTGTGCCTGTGTCTCATCTCACTCTGTGCCTGTGTCTCATCTTGCTCTGTGCCTGTCTCTCATCTCACTCTGTGCCTGCCCCATCTCAGTCTTTGTGTGTTATTTCTCTCTTTGCGTGTCTCATCTCACTCTGTGCCTGTGTCTCATCTCACTCTGTGCCTGCCCCATCTCTCTCTTTGTGTGTGGCATTTCTCTCTTTGCGTGTCTCATCTCACTCTGTGCCTGTCCCATCTCTCTATTTGTGTGTGTCATTTCTCTCTTTGCGTCTCTCATCTCACGCTGTGCCTGTGTCTCATCTCATTCTGTGCCTGTGTCTCATTTCACTCTGTGCCTGTCTCTCATCTCACTATGTGCCTGCCCCATCTCTCTCTTTGTGTGTGCCATTTCTCTCTTTGCGTGTCTCATCTCACTCTGTGCCTGTGCCTCATCTCACTCTCTGCCTGTGTCTCATCTCACTCTGTGCCTGTGTCTCATCTCACTCTGTGCCTGGGTCTCATCTCACTCTGTGCCTGCCCCAACTCTCTCTTTGTGTGTGTCATTTCTCTCTTTGCGTCTCTCATCTCACTCTGTGCCTGTGTCTCATCTCACTCTGTGCCTGTCTCTCATCTCACTCTGTGCCTGCCCCATCTCTGTCTTTGTGTGTCATTTCTCTCTTTGCGTGTCTCATCTCACTCTGTGCCTGTGTCTCATCTCACTCTGTGCCTGCCCCATCTCTCTCATTGTGTGTGGCATTTCTCTCTTTGCGTGTCTCATCTCACTCTGTGCCTGTGTCTCATCTCACTCTGTGCCTGCCCCATCTCTTTATTTGTGTGTGTAATTTCTCTCTTTGCGTCTCTCATCTCACGCTGTGCCTGTGTCTCATCTCATTCTGTGCCTGTGTCTCATTTCACTCTGTGCCTGTCTCTCATCTCACTATGTGCCTGCCCCATCTCTCTCTTTGTGTGTGTCATTTCTCTCTTTGCTTGTCTCATCTCACTCTGTGCCTGTGCCTCGTCTCACTCTCTGCCTGTGTCTCATCTCACTCTGTGCCTGTGTCTCATCTCACTCTGTGCCTGTGTCTCATCTCACTCTGTGCCTGCCCCAACTCTCTCTTTGTGTGTGTCATTTCTCTCTTTGCGTCTCTCATTTCACTCTGTGCCTGTGTCTCTTCTCACTATGTGCCTGTGTCTCTTCTCTCTCTGTCCCTGTGTCTCATCTAACTCTGTGCCTACCCCTTCTCTCTCTATGTGTGTGTCATTTCTCTCTTTGCGTGTCTCATCTCGCTCTGTGCCTGTGTCCCATCTCACACTGTGCCTGTGTCTCATCCCACTCTGTGCCTGTGTCTCATCTCACTATGTGCCTGCCCTATCTCTCTCTTTGTGTGTGTCATTTCTCTCTTTGCGTGTCTCATCTCACAATGTGCCTGTGTCTCATCTCACTGTGTGCCTGCGTCTCATCTCACTCTGTGCCTGTCCCATCTCTCTCTTTGTGAGTGTAATTTCACTCTTTGCGTGTCTCATCTCACTTTGTGACAGTGTCTCATCTCACTCTGTGCCTGTGTCTCATCTCACTCTGTGCCTGTGTCTCATCTCACTCTGTGCCTGTGTCTCATCTCACTCTGTGCCTGCCCCAACTCTCTCTATGTGTGTGTCATTTCTCTCATTGCATCTCTCATCACACTCTGTGCCTGTGTCTCATCTCACTCTGTGCCTGTGTCTCATCTCACTCTGTGCCTGTGTCTCATCTCAATCTGTGCTGTGTCTCATCTCACTCTGTGCCTGTGTCTCATCTCACTCTGTGCCTGCCCCAACTCTCTCTTTGTGTGTGTCATTTCTCTCTTTGCGTCTCTCATCTCACTCTGTGCCTGTGTCTCTTCTCACTAAATGCCTGTGTCTCTTCTCTCTCTGTCCCTGTGTCTCATCTAACTCTGTGCCTACCCCTTCTCTCTCTATGTGTGTGTCATTTCTCTCTTTGCGTGTCTCATCTCGCTCTGTGCCTGTGTCTCATCTCACACTGTGCCTGTGTCTCATCCCACTCTGTGCCTGTGTCTTATCTCACTATGTGCCTGCCCTATCTCTCTCTTTGTGTGTGTCATTTCTCTCTTTGCGTGTCTCATCTCACAATGTGCCTGTGTCTCATCTCACTGTGTGCCTGCGTCTCATCTCACTCTGTGCCTGTCCCATCTCTCTCTTTGTGAGCGTAATTTCACTCTTTGCGTGTCTCATCTCACTTTGTGACAGTGTCTCATCTCACTCTGTGCCTGTGTCTCATCTCACTCTGTGCCTGTGTCTCATCTCACTCTGTGCCTGTGTCTCATCTCACTCTGTGCCTGCCCCAACTCTCTCTTTGTGTGTGTCATTTCTCTCTTTGCGTCTCTCATCTCACTCTGTGCCTGTGTCTCTTCTCACTATGTGCCTGTGTCTCTTCTCTCTCTGTCCCTGTGTCTCATCTAACTCTGTGCCTACCCCTTCTCTCTCTATGTGTGTGTCATTTCTCTCTTTGCGTGTCACATCTCGCTCTGTGCCTGTGTCTCATCTCACTCTGTGCCTGCCCCAACTCTCTCTATGTGTGTGTCATTTCTCTCATTGCATCTCTCATCACACTCTGTGCCTGTGTCTCATCTCACTCTGTGCCTGTGTCTCATCTCACTCTGTGCCTGTGTCTCATCTCAATCTGTGCTGTGTCTCATCTCACTCAGTGCCTGTGTCTCATCTCACTCTGTGCCTGTGTCTCATCTCACTCTGTGCCTGACACATCTCTCTCTTTGCTTGTCTCATCTCACTCTGTGCCTGTGTCTCATCTCACTCTGTGCCTCATCTCACTCTGTGCCTGTGCCTCATCTCACTCTGTGCCTGTGTCTCATCTCACTATGTGCCTGCCTCTTTGTGTGTGTCATTTCTCTCTTTGTGTGTCTCATCTCACTCTGTCCCTGTGCCTCATCTCACTCTGTGCCTGTGTCTCATCTCACTCTGTGCCTGTGTCTTCTCTCACTCTGTACCTGTGTCTCATCTCACTCTGTGCCTGCCCCAACTCTTTCTTTGTGTGTGTCATTTCTCTCTTTGCATGTGTCATCTCTCTCTCTGCCTGTACCATTTGTCTTAGCATGTGTCATCTCACTCTCTGCCTGCGCCATCTCTCTCCTTGCGTGTGTCATCTCACTCTCTGCCTGCGCTATCTCTCTCTTTCTGTGTGCCATCTCACTCTCTCCCTGCACCATCTCTCGATTGCATGTGTTATCTCGCTCTGTTTCTGCCCCATCTCTCTCTTTGTGTGTGTCATTCCTCTCTTTGTGTGTCTCATCTCACTCTGTGCCTGCCCCATCTCTCTCTTTGTGTGTGTCATCTCTCTCTTTGTGTGTGTTATTTCTTTCTTTGCGTGTCTCATCTCACTCTGTGCTTGACCCATCTCTCTCTTTTTGTATGTCATATCTCTCTTTGCGTGTCTCATCTCACTCTGTGCCTGCCCCATCTCTCTCTTTGTGTATGTCATCTCTCTCTTTGCGTGTGACATCTCACTCTGTGCCTGCCCCATCTCTCTCTTTGTGTGTGTCATGTCTCTCTTTGCGTGTGACATCTCACTCTGTGCTTGTGTCTCATCTCACTCTGTGCCTGTGTCTCATCTCACTCTGTGCCTGTGTCTCATCTAACTCTGTGCCTGTGTCTCATCTCACTCTGTGCCTGTGTCTCATCTCACGCTGTGCCTCATCTCACTCTGTGCCTGTGTCTCATCTCACTATGTGCCTGCCTCATCTCTCTCTTTGTGTGTGTCATTTCTCTCTTTGTGTGTCTCATCTCACTCTGTGCCTGTGCCTCATCTCACTCTTTGCCTGTGTCTCATCTCACTCTGTGCCTGTGTCTTATCTCACTCTGTACCTGTGTCTCATCTCACTCTGTGCCTGCCCCAACTCTCTCTTTGTGTGTGTCATTTCTCTCTTTGCATGTGTCATCTCTCTCTCTGCCTGTACCATTTGTCTTAGCATGTGTCATCTCACTCTCTGCCTGCGCCATCTCTCTCCTTGCGTGTGTCATCTCACTCTCTGCCTGCGCTATCTCTCTCTTTCCGTGTGCCATCTCACTCTCTCCCTGCACCATCTCTCTCTTTGCATGTGTTATCTTGCTCTGTTTCTGCCCCATCTCTCTCTTTGTGTGTGTCATCTCTCTCTTTGTGTGTCTCATCTCACTCTGTGCCTGCCCCATCTCTCTCTTTGTGTGTGTCATCTCTCTCTTTGTGTGTGTTATTTCTTTCTTTGCGTGTCTCATCTCACTCTGTGCCTGACCCATCTCTCTCTTTGTGTATGTCATATCTCTCTTTGTGTGTCTCATCTCACTCTGTGCCTACCCCATCTCTCTCTTTGTGTATGTCATCTCTCTCTTTGAGTGTCTCATCTCACACTGTGCCTGCCCCATCTCTCTCTCTTTGTGTGCGTCATCTCTCTCTTTGCGTGTGACATCTCACTCTGTGCCTGCCCCATCTCTCTCTTTGTGTGTGTCATGTCTCTCTTTGCGTGTGACATCTCACTCTGTGCTTGTGTCTCATCTCACTCTGTCCCTGTGTCTCATCTCACTCTGTGCCTGCATCTCATCTCACTATGTGCCTGTGTCTCATCTCACTCTGTGCCTGTGTCTCATCTCACTCTGTGCCTGTGTCTCATCTAACTCTGTGCCTGTGTCTCATCTCACTCTGTGCCTGTGTCTCATCTCACTCTGGGCCTGTGTCTCATCTCACTCTGTGCCTGCCCCATCTCTCTCTTTGTGTGTTTCATTTCTATCTTTGCGTGTCTTATCTCACTCTGTGCCTGTGTCTCATCTCACTCTGTGCCGTTGTCTCATCTCACTCTGTGCCTGTGTCTCATCTCACTCTGTGCCTGTGTCTCATCTCACTCTGTGCCTGCCCCAACTCTCTCTATGTGTGTGTCTCATCTCAATCTGTGCTGTGTCTCATCTCACTCAGTGCCTGTGTCTCATCTCACTCTGTGCCCGTGTCTCATCTCACTCTGTGCCTGACACATCTCTCTCTTTGCTTGTCTCATCTCACTCTGTGCCTGTGTCTCATCTCACTCTGTGCCTCATCTCACTCTGTGCCAGTGTCTCATCTCACTATGTGCCTGCCCCAACTCTCTCTTTGTGTGTGTCATTTCTCTCTTTGTGTCTCACATCTCACGCTGTGCCTGTGCCTCATCTCACTCTGTGCATGTGTCTCATCTCACTCTGTCCCTGTGTCTCATATCACTCTGTGCCTACCCCATCTCTCTCTTTGTGTGTGTCATTTCTCTCTTTGCGTGTCTCATCTCACTCTGTGCATGTGTCTCATCTCGCTCTGTGCCTGTGTCTCATCTCACTCTGTGCCTGTGTCTCATCTCACTCTGTGCCTGCCCTATCTCTCTCTTTGTGTGTGTCATTTCTCTCTTTGCGTGTCTCACCTCACTCTGTGCCTGTGTCTCATCTCACTCTGTGCCTGTGTCTCATCTCACTCTGTGCCTGTCCTATCTCTCTCTTTGTGTGTGTAATTTCTCTCTTTGCGTGTCTCTTCTCACTCTGTGCCTGTCTCTCATCTCACTCTGTGCCTGTGTCTCATCTCACTCTGTGCCTGTGTCTCATCTCACTCCGTGCCTGTCCCATCTCGCTCTTTGAGTGTGTCATTTCTCTCTTTGCGTGTGTCATCTCACTCTGTGCCTGTGTCTCATCTCACTCTTTGCCTGTGTCTCATCTCACTCTGTGCCTGTCTCTCATCTCACTCTGTGCCTGCCCCATCTCTGTCTTTGTGTGTCATTTCTCTCTTTGCATGTCTCATCTCACTCTGTGCCTGTGTCTCATCTCACTATGTGCCTGCCCCATCTCTCTCTTTGTGTGTGCCATTTCTCTCTTTGCGTGTCTCATCTCGCTCTGTGCCTGTGCCTCATCTCACTCTGTGCCTGTGTCTCATCTAACTCTGTGCCTGTGTCTCATCTCACTCTGTGCCTGTGTCTCATCTCACTCTGTGCCTGTGTCTCATCTCACTCTGTGCCTGCCCCATCTCTCTCTTTGTGTGAGGCATTTCTCTCTTTGCGTGTCTCATCTCACTCTTTGCCTGTGCCTCATCTCACTCTGTGCCTGCCCCATCTCTCTATTTGTGTGTGTCATTTCACTCTTTGCGTCTCTCATCTCACGCTGTGCCTGTCTCTCATCTCATTCTGTGCCTGTGTCTCATTTCACTCTGTGCCTGTCTCTCATCTCACTATGTGCCTGCCCCATCTCTCTCTTCGTGTGTGTCATTTCTCTCTTTGCATGTCTCATCTCACTCTGTGCCTGTGCCTCATCTCACTCTGTGCCTGTGTCTCATCTCACTCTGTCCCTGTGTCTCATCTCACTCTGTGCCTACCCCATCTCTCTCTTTGTGTGTGTCATTTCTCTCTTTGTGTGTCTCATCTCATTCTGTGCCTGTGTCTCATCTCACACTGTGCATGTGTCTCAACTCACTCTGTGCCTGTGTCTCATCTCACTCTGTACCTGCCCTATCTCTCTCTTTGTGTGTGTCATTTCTCTCTTTGCATGTCTCATCTCACTCTATGCCTGTGTCTCATCTCACTCAGTGCCTGCGTCTCATCCCACTCTGTGCCTGTCCCATCTCTCTCTTTGTGTGTGTAATTTCTCTCCTTGCATGTCTCATCTCACTCTGTGCCTGTGTCTCATCTCACTCTGTGCCTGTGTCTCATCTCACTCCGTGTCTGTGTCTCATCTCACTCTGTGTCTCTGTCTCATCTCACTCTGTGCCTGTTTCTCATCTCACTCTGTGCCTGACCCATCTCGCTCTTTCTGTGTGATTTCTCTCTTTGCGTGTCTCATCTCACTCTGTGCCTGTGACTCATCTCACTCTGTGCCTGTGTCTCAACTCACTCTGTGCCTGTCTCTCATCTCACTCTGTGCCTGCCCCATCTCTCTCTTTGTGTGTGGCATTTCTCTCTTTGTGTCTCTCATCTCACCCTGTGCCTGCCCCATCTCTCTCTTTGTGTGTGTCATTTCTCTCTTTGTGTGTCTCATCTCACTCTGTGCCTGTGTTTCATTTTTCTCTATGCGTGTCTCATCTCATTCTGTGCCTGTCTCATCTCACTCTTTGCCTGCTTCTCATCTCACTCTGTGCCTGTCCCATCTCTCTCTTTGTGTGTGTAATTTCTCTCTTTGCATGTCTCATCTCACTCTGTGCCTGTGTCTCATCTCACTCTGTGCCTGTGTCTCATCTCACTCTGTGCCTCTGTCACATCTCATTGTGTGCCTGTGTCTCATCTCACTCTGTGCCTGTCCCATCTCACTCTTTGTGTGTGATTTCTCTCTTTGCGTGTCTCATCTCACTCTGTGCCTGTGTCTCATCTCACTCTGTGCCTGTGTCTCATCTCACTCTGTGCCTGTCTCTCATCTCACTCTGTGCCTGTCCCATCTCTCTCTTAGTGTATGGCATTTCTCTCTTTGCGTGTCTCATCTCACTCTGTGTCTGTGTCTCAACTCACTCTGTGCCTGTGCCTCATCTCACTCTGTGCCTGTCTCTCATCTCACTCTGTGCCTGCCCCATCTCTCTCTTTGTGTGTATCATGTCTCTCTTTGTGTGTCTCATCTCACTCTGTGCCTGCCCCATCTCTCTCTTTGAGTGTGTCATCTCTCTCTTTGCATGTGACATCTCACTCTGTGCCTGTGTCTCATCTCACTCTTTGCCTGTGTCTCATCTCACACTTTGTGTGTTTCATTTCTCTCTTTGCGTGTCTCATCTCACTCTGTGCCTGTGTCTCATCTCACTCTGTGCCTGTGTCTCATCTCACTCTGTGCCTGTATGTCATTTCTATCTTTGCGTGTCTCATCTCACTCTGTGCCTGCTCCAACTCTCTATTTGTGAAATGATATGAAATGAAATGAAATGAAATGAAAAAGATTCTTAATAACGCACACTGTGACCAAGCAGCTTGTGTGTGTCATCTCTCTCTTTGCGTGTGACATCTCACTCTGTGCCTGTGTGTCATCTTACTCTTTGTGTGTGTCATCTCTCTCTTTGCGTGTGACATCTCACTCTGTGCCTGTGTCTCATCTCACTCTTTGCGTGTGTCATCTATCTTTTTGCGTGTGACATCTCACACGGTGCCTGTGTCTCATCTCACTCTTTGTGTGTGTCATCTCTCTCTTTGTAGGTGACATCTCACTCTGTGCCTGTGTCTCATCTCACACTTTGTGTATGTCATTTCTCTCTTTGTGTGTCTCATCTCACTCTGTGCCTGCCCCACCTCTCTCTTTGTGTGTGTCATTTCTCCGTTTGTGTGTCTCATCTCACTCTGTGCCTGTGTCTCAATTCACTCTTTGCCTGTGTCTCATTTCACTCTGTGCCTGCCCCATCTCTCTTTTTGCGTGTTTCATTTCTCTGTTTGTATGTCTCATCTCATTCTGTGCCTGTGTCTCATCTCACTCTTTGTGTGTATTATTTATATCTTTTTGTGTCTCATCTCATTCTGTGCCTGTGTCCCATCTCACTCTTTGTGTGTGTCATCTCTCTCTTTGCCTGTGACATCTCACTTTATGCATGTGTCTCATCTCACTCTCTGCCTGTGTCTCATCTCACTCTGTGCCTGTGTCTCATCTCACTCTATGTGTGTGTCATTTCTCTCTTTGCGTGTCTCATCTCACTCTGTGCCTGTGTTTCATTTCTCTCTTTGCATGTTTCATCTCACTCCATGCCTGTGTCTCATCTCACTCTGTGCCTGTGTCTCATCTCACTCTGTGCCTGTATGTCATTTCTCCCTTTGCATGTCTCATCTCACTCTGTGCCTGCCCCATCTCTCTCTTTGTGTGTGTCATCTCTCTCTTTGCATGTGACATCTCACTCTGTGCCTGTGTCTTATCTCACTCTTTGTGTGTGTCATCTCTCTCTTTGCATGTGGCATCTCACTCTGTGCCTGTGTCTCATCTCACACTTTGTGTGTGTCATTTCTCTCTTTGTGTGTCTCATCTCACTCTGTGCCTGCCCCACCTCTCTCTTTGTGTGTGTCATTTCCATGTTTGTGTGTCTCATCTCACTCTGTGCCTGTGTCTCATCTCACTCTGTGCCTGTGTCTCATCTCACTCTGTGCCTGTGTCTCATTTCACTCAGTGCCTGCCCCATCTCTCTCTTTGTGTGTCTCATTTCTCTCTTTGCATGTCTCATCTCATTCTGTGCCTGTGTCTCATCTCACTCTTTGTGTGTATCATTTCTCTCTTTGTGCGTCTCATCTCACTCTGTGCCTGTGTCTCATCTCACTCTGTGTGTGTGTCATCTCTCTCTTTGCCTGTGACATCTCACTTTGTGCCTACGTCTCATCTCACTCTGTGCCTGTGTCTCATCTCACTCTGTGCCTGCCCCATCTCTCTCTTTGTGTGTGTCTTTTCTCTCTATGCGTGTCTCATCTCACTCTGTGTCTGTGTCTCATCTCACTCTGTGCCTGTGTCTCATCTCACTCTGTGCCTTTCTCTAATCTCACTCTGTGCCTGCCCCATCTCTCTCTTAGTGTGTATCATTTCTCTCTTTGTGTGTCTCATCTCACTCTGTGCCTGCCCGATCTCTCTCTTAGTGTGTGTCATCTCTCTCTTTGCATGTGACACCTCACTCTGTGCCTGTGTCTCATCTCACTCTGTGCCTGCCCCATCTCTCTCTTTGTGTGTGTCATTTCTCTCTTTGCATGTCTCATCTCATTCTGTGCGTGTAACAAGAATGAGAGAGAGGACTAGTTAGCTAGTCCGAGTCCCCGAGGGTTTAAATGTGATTAAACAAAGAGGACTAGCTTAAGTTGACCAAAGTGTTACAGTACTCAAATTAGTTCTGTCACGGGCACCTTGTTGGTGTATTCATGAAGCCCTCACCCACCAACCTAGTTGGTGGCATGCTTCATCATCGGGCCCACCCAGTGACACCTAGTATGTCCTGGGTGTGCTACGACGCCTGATTACAGCGGAGCTGGTATGTTGCTGAGAGTGCAGTGAAGTTGGGTGAGTTGTGATTTAAAACGGCTTGGTTGTGGTCCCAGTACCCGAGGGTAAATTAAATTTTAATAACTGGGCCGTCACCAGTGGTTAAAAGTAAGGCTACAGGACGCGTGAGGGTGGCGAGTTACTGCCCCCTGCGTCCTTCAGATGGTCGACATGTTTCAGCCAGTGCCTTAGAGTATTCTGGCTTTCCTTACAACCGTTTTTTAGAAAGGTGTGGTGAAATAAAACAGACTTAGTGTTATGGTACAGATTACGTGATACACTCACTAAGGCATTTTACTATATGTGAGAGGGGGATTCCCTTCTCATGCATACGCTTTGGGTTATTAGCCAAGGCTTCCTGGAGGGAAGCGGTAAGGGGATGACCAGTCTTTCTGATCAGTGCCTGCCTTGTACCTGTTGTCCTCGCCACCCTCACGCGTCCTGTAGCCTTACTTTTAACCGCTGGTGACGGCCCAGTTATTAAAATGTAATTTACCCTCGGGTACTGGGACCACCACCAAGCTGTTTTAAAATCACATCTCACCCAACCTCACTGCACTCTCAGCAATATACCAGCTCCGCTGTAATCAGGCATCGTAGCACACCGGGGACATACTCGGTGTCACTGGGTGGGCCCGATGATGAATCATGCCACCAACTAGGTTGGTGGGTGAGGGCTTCATGAATACACCAACAAGGTGCCCGTGACAGAACTAATTTGAGTACTGTAACACTTTGGACAACTTAAGCTAGTCCTCTTTGTTTAATCATCTCATTCTGTGCTTGTGTCTCATCTCACTCTTTGTGTGTATCATTTCTCTCTTTGTGTCTCTCATCTCACTCTGTGCCTGTGTCTCATCTCACTCTTTGTGTGTGTCATCTCTCTCTTTGCGTGTGACATCTCACTTTTGTGCCTGTGTCTCATCTCACTCTTTGTGTGTGTCATCTCTCTCTTTGCGTGTGACATCTCACTTTTGTGCCTGTGTCTCATCTCTCTCTTTGCGTGTGAAATCTCACTCTGTGCCTGAGTCTCATCTCACTCTTTGTGTGTGTCATCTCTCTCTTTGCGTGTGACATCTCACTCTGTGCCTGTGTCTCATCTCACTCTGTGCCTGTGTCTCATCTCACTCTCTGCCTGCCCCATCTCTCTATTTGTGTGTAAGGAGAGAGGTGGGGCAGGCACAAAGTGAGATGAGACCATTTATTTTTTTGCCAGCATTACATAGAAACATGAGACACAATGCAAATAGAAACAGTACCCTACAAGCTAAAAGAAATGACACACACAAAGAGAGAAATGAGACACAGGCACAGAGTAAGATGAGACACAGGTACAGAGTGAGATGAGACACGCACTAGAGAAATGAGACACAGGCACAGAGTGAGATGACACACACAAAGAGAGAAATGATACACAGACACAGAGTGAGATGAGACACAGGCACAGAGAGAAATGACACACACAAAGAGAGAAATGAGACACAGGCACAGAGTGAGATGAACTCTGGGATAGCCAGAAGGATTTATAAGCTGTGCAACAGGGGATGCTCTCACAGTTGGATGGGGAGCACTACATTGTGACTTTCAGTCTAGGACAAGAGGCGCCACTCTGTTTCAGCACGCTGCAAAATTGACTAAAGTGACATATTGAATATATAAACTTCGAATTAAACGGCAGTGCGTTCGCACCTTACATTTTTGTACAGAGTGAGATGAGACACAGGCACAGAGTGAGATGAGACACGCAAAGAGAGAAATGACACACACAAAGAGCGAGATGGGGCAGGCACAGACAGAGTGAGATAAGCTAAGAGATATAAACTGTGAGGAGACACAGGTGACATTATAGAAAAAGGTGCAAATATAATTCCTTATTTCACACAGACACTCAGTTTGATCCTTGTCAAAAATGTTAGTCATACATTTTTTCAATACACATTTAGCATAGTAATCCGTTTAAGACACACAGCACAGCCCATTTAAATGACCACTACATTACAAGGCAGAAACCTGACTCATTTCCAAAATACGTTTCCAATATGCACCTTTCATTTTTTTGCCAGCATTACATAGAAACAGGAGACACAATGCAAAAAGAAACAGTACCCTACAAGCTAAGAGATGCAAACTGTGAGGAGACACAGCTGACATCATAGAAAAAGGTGAAAATATAATTCCTTATTCCACACAGACACTCAGTGTGATCCTTGTCAAAAATGTTAAAGCCATACATTTTACCCAAAAACATTTAGCATAGTAAATCATTTTAGACACAGCCCATTTAAATGACCACTACATTACAGGCAGAACCTGACTCATATCCAAAATACATTTGCAATAAGCACCATTACATTTTTTACCAGCCTTACAAAAAAACATGACACACAATGCAAGAATAAAGAAGCCCAATAGGCTTCTTAATCTTCTCCATAGTGCGTATTATTATATTATTATGTTTCTTATATAGCGCCAGAATCGACCCCCGAAGGGGTATCTCCGCGCTTGCCTTGGGAACCCGTCCTGGTTTTTCCCTGTGAGATAGCCCCCTACAGGGCATCCCCAAGGTGCAAGCCAGGCATCCCGCCGCAGGGGGCCGTTGTGGAGATTAAGCAAGCTTAATGCCCAGAGTTGCAGAGTGTGAACCCATGATTAGGTCAGGCACCGAAGCGAGAATTATCGAGTCCGTGGACATTTGAGCTCAACACCCTGCCGCATTGGGAATCGAACCCTGGTCCCAGGTCTGACCTCTGCTTCAGGGTCTGCCTGCTCTAACCAGTGAGCCACACTTCTCCACCATACAGCACTCTATCTATATTAAATGAATCAGTGCTCACCTTTAAAAATGCTTTTGAAGATTTAGAACAGTGTCAGTGACACACACCAGATTTTCTTCAGCAGAATCTCTGAAATGCACCTCAGACACTGCAACCACAAATGGCCCTGATTCCCTGTAATTCTTCACACATATACCTGGACTTAACCAATCAAAATTTTATTTATTTATTTATAAAAGCATTTGTAGAGCGCTAACGAAGGCCCTTGGGCATCTCGGCGCTAAAGTTGCTGCAGTGTTTAACCCTCAGGAGGGGCAGAGGTTCATTGGTTGAAAAGCCAGGTTTTAAGTTGCTTGCGGAACATCCAGAGGGAGGTGCTGATTTTGATCGATTGTGGTAATGTGTTCCACAGTTTCGGTGCGGCTACCAGGAATCTTCTGTCCCCCCAAGTGACAGATTTGGTTCGAGGTACCACCAACTCGTGCAGACTGGACGAGCGTAATGTTATTGAGGGACAGTAAGGGATAAGGTTTTGGGTGAAGAATGCAGGTCCAGCATTGTGTAGAGCCTTGTATACCAGGCAAAGAGAGTTAAACATAATTATCTTTCTCACTGGTAGCCAGTGGAGCTGTCTTATGGAGAGTGCGGCCGATTGATGTTTGGGAATGCGCCCTAAGAGCCTGGCGGCAGCATTCTGAATGTCCTGCATTTTCCATAGCACTCTCTCCTGGGCACCTAGAAACAAAGCATTGCAATAGTCTAGGGTCGACAAGACGAGGGAGCTCACCAGCGTTTTTCCGGCACTCTCCGGTAAGAAAGGCAGGATTTTCTTAATGAGCCTCAGTTTATGGAAAGCTGAGGAAGAAATCTGGTTGGCGTGTGGAAGAAAGTTTAGGCGGTTGTCAAAAATGACTCCCAAATTCCTCACCTTGTTAGTCGGGTCCGGAGGCTGGCCCATGGATGTTGGCCACCAAAGGGGGGACCACTCCGGGGATAAGTTGCCAAAAATTACAACCTCCGACTTATCAGAGTTCAGCTTCAGGCAATTCTGAGCCATCCAACTTCCAATAGCCAGCATGCATTGGTTAAAGTTGTTGGCTATTTTGAGCCCGTCATTCTTGACGGCAAGGACCAGTTGAGTGTCGTCTGCATAGGAGGTAAGGCTCATCCCGTATGCCCTGATGACTTTGGCAAGGTCCGACACGTAAATGTTAAATAGTGTCGGACTTAGGGATGAGCCTTGAGGAACTCCACATGGCAGTGACAGAGGGGAAGATTCAAAAGGTCCGAAAGTGAAGACCTGGGACCTATTTGCAAGGAAGGAGGCAAGAAGACTCTTGGCCTTGCCTCGAATTCTTGTGCTCTCGACACGGTCGACCAGAGTGATATGGTCGACCGTGTCGAAGGCTGCCGATAAGTCCAACAGGATGAGAACAGCTGTACCTCCGGCATCCCGGATGGATCTTATATCGTCCGCCGCTTTGACCAATGCAGTCTCAGTTCCGTGAAATTGACGGAACCCAAACTGTGATTCGTCCAAAAGTTTGTGTTCCTCAATAAAGGAAGAGAGTTGGAGGTTCATGATTTTCTCCACTATTTTTGCCATCAGTGGGAGACTAGCAATAGGACGATAATTTTTCAGTTCTTCCTTATCGAGGTTGGGTTTCTTAAGGAGAGGTTTTATAAAGGTCTTTTTCAGTGTCTCTGGGAAGATGCCAGTGCTAAACATAGAGTTGCAGATTCCAGTCATGGCAGGAATAACTGTTTCCATAATGGGTCATAATACCTTCAAGGGGCATGGGTCCAGAGCCGAACCAGATTTGATGGATGACACTGTGTTCTGTACCTGTAAACAGGTGACCTTGTTGAACTGAGAAAATGTGTGACCCTGGTGGTGAGTTGAAGGCATCGAGGGGGTAGTGGTATTATTGGTGAAGACCCTATAAATGTCATCAACTTTGCTAAAGAAAAAGTTGGACAGTGCGTCGCAAAGAGCCTGGGAGGGGGGAGGAGTTAGGTCGACGGATAGACCAGCTAGCTGTTTAGTGGTCTCATATAGTGATTTGTTTGAGTTTTTAGCTGTTTCTATTCTGTCACAGTAGTATTTTTTCTTTGCCTCGGAGATCATGGTTTTATATATGGCCACTGATTCCTTGTACCTAGATTTGGCTTCATCTATATAATTTTTCCGCCATAGTCTCTCTCTATTCCTACATAGTTGCTTTTGAGTGCGCAGTGCCTCTGAATACCATGGGGCCGACGGGGTCTGTCTGTTGCGGGATCGTTGTTTAGTTTGAACCAGGTCTGTAGCCGCCGAGCTTACCCAATTGTGAAATTGAGAGGTGGCAATGTTGGGGTCGGCAGATAATGTAGGAGAAGTATCATCCAGCAGGGTTTGTAACCTTGTTATGTCTATGTCGTCCCAAGCCAGGTAAGGTTGGCGAGATTTGGTGCTAGATTTGCTAGCCAATGGATCCTGCGCTGTCAGGGAAGCCAGGATAAGGTGGTGATCGGACCAAGTGAGGGGGAGTATTTGGGTGACTTGAAAACCCGGGGCATTAGTGAAGATGCCATCCAGTGTGTGGCCCCCGTCGTGCGTAGGAGCGTGCACCTGGGGGACGAGACCAAATGTGGACATATCAGCTAGGAGAGTAACGGTATCAGGGTTGTCTGGTATATCAAAGTGAAAATTAAAATCACCTAATATGGTGAGGGATTTATCAAGAGCAGATGCTTCCAGAGTGGATCTAAGATCAACGATAAATTCATTCCTGGAGCCAGGAGGTCGGTAAAGAAGAATCCCCTTGAAAGTGTGGTATGGGGACAGTTTAATCGCGAATTCTAGAGCTTCACAAGAGGTTCGAGTGATGGTTTTGGTTCTTACCGCAAAAGTGTCACGGGCAATAATGCCAATACCGCCGCCTTTTTTTTTACTTGCCTATCAAGTCTGTGTATGGTAAACCCGGTGGGGACGGCAATGGCTAGGTCTGGATCAGATGCCTGATCCAACCACGTTTCAGTCATAAACAAAAGATCTATTTTGTGGTCCTGGATCAGCTTGTGAATATCTTGGTTGTGCTTGCCCAGTGAGCGGACATTCGTAAGAGCGATGTAATAGGTTTTGTTTTGATGGTATTTTTTACCGGGCTGCGGTTTATGAGTGAGGGGGATCGAGGATTTACACCCTGGGCAGTGCGTGATAGGGTTTATGAGCAGGGAGTGGGGGTTGCATATGAGACAGGCCTGTAGAGTCGGGGGACGTAAGTGCAGAAGTTGGGTAGTGGTGTAACAGAAGCGTTGAGACAGCGGTAGGAAATCAGGGGGGGTGGCCCTAGGCCCGGGCCAGGCGCAGACGGGTGCAGACGGGCTTGCCTTTGGCGCGCCGCCGGCGCGCCCGCTGCGCCCGCCCGCTGCGCGGTCGGGCGGATCCGTTGTATATATACATCATGGCGGGGGCGGGAGGAGGGTGGGAGGGGCGCAGAGCTCTCCGGCCAGCCTTCCCTCTCCAAGATGCCGCCCAAAGTTGTGCTCAAGGCTTCCTACACTATTTCAAAACCAAACTAACATTTTAATTGGTTCTACATTTCAACACTTTCAAACTCCCATAATATTCACCCATCCCCCCAGTGCTCATTCAACTGTTACCATGGTAACTCCCACATAACTCAGCACACAGGTAAAAAGTTCATCATACTATGTTGCAAATGAACTCAGCAAGGGTGTTTGAGCTCTCAATATACTAGCTAAACATGTGCAATGTTTCTTTCAATGACTTTTTCTCAACCATTAGAATTACTTCTTTCAAAAAACACAAGCATGTGCCCTAATTTTCAGTGGAGAATTTTAAGAAACCTCCAATCATTTCTTCTTTTTTAAGTGCACTGAATCTCAACCACTTGTTTTCATAACTCCTACTTTCAAACTGCCATTTCATTTCCACGTCTGAATACAACCACATCTACCTTCAAGATGACTGGATTGTGGGACATAGCTTTGTTCACTGGAGTGAAAAGTATGCAGCGAACAGAGGTATTCCCAAGCTTGATTTACCAAATGTGGATATTGTGTGGATTGTTCACTGTGGTGGCAATGACCTGGGCACTTTGACTGGGGTAGGTCTGGAAATGCTTTTAAAGGACACCTTTGGGCAATTGATGTCACTTTTTCCACAAACTGCCTTGGTATATTCTAATATATGCCAAAGGCAAAAATGGAACTGGTCCAACCAATTTTGTCCACAGATTGAGAAAGCACGGAAACATGTGAATAAATCTGTTTCTGAGACTATGGTATGGGTTCTATATACCACAACAACTTGCGTTACAACATGCAAGGCATCTAGAGGAGAGATGGTTTACATTTTACAGATGAGGGGAATAGAGTCTTCCTCTTGAATTTTAGACTCTGCATCGGTACCTATTTGTAGGTACAAAAAACACCCACATAACACAACTGCTCTTTTCAGAGTTCCCCACCTCTAAGCACTCTAAATTGTTTTTTTACTCTAATCTTTTCAGTGTTTTTCCCCGTGGTGCGCTCAGGGTACTCCTACCTGTAAACGCCAGTGTAAGCGATCCCTGAGCTTACTCCACGAAATTTCCCTCCAAAAAATAATAGTATTTTTGCCCTTCAGGGTCCTCCTAGGCCCCCTGAGAAAACCCAGAGGGTCAGGGGATCTCTACCCTGCTCCCTTTTATAGTAATCCCCTTTTGTTTTTTCACCTCTTATGCCTCGATTCTACTGAGACACAAGATGACGGACTCTCCGGACTGTTTGGGATGTTGACAGACACCCAAGAGCCAATCAGCTTTCTGGTCGCGCACTTCCGTGGCGCGCCGGGTGCGCTCCCCGGTACGCGTACCGGTAAGCGCTCGAAGCGCGCATATAGATATATATGTGTTTTTGAAGTTACTTTTCATAAAAACCGCTGGAGCGATTTTAACCAATTATAGAAAAGGCACTTCTGCGTACCAGTCCCTACAATTTTGCAAAGTTTGGTGTAATTCCATTCAGCGTTCGGGCTGTAGCCGTGTCTGGACGTCCTATGGAAATTAACATGGGGAAAACACGTTTTGAGACCCACCTTTTTTCTCGGCCCCCGCATGACGAATCCCCCCGAAACTTCCCGGGAAGGAGCGGAGCAGAGCTGTTTTTAAATTTTGGAAATGTACACGCAAATTCATCAACCGCCGCCAAAGTTATTCCCAATAGAATGTTGTGGATTTCCTATGGAAACTAGGTCATAACTATAACTACCTACTGGCGACCGCCAGTAGGTAATATACACATACATATATATAAATGCATATGCATATATATATGCATATATATATGTGTATATGTGTGCATGTAGAGAGAGGTAGAGAGGTAGAGGTGTAGAGGTAGAGAGGTAGTGGTAGAGAGGTAGAGGTAGAGAGGTAGAGACTAGTAGAGAGAGAAGTAGAGACAGGTAGAGAGGTAGAGAGTAGAGAGTGAGTAATAGAGAGTAGAGAGTGAGTAGTAGAGAGTAGTAGAGAGCAGTAGAGAGAGTAGCAGAGAGTGAGTAGTAGAGAGTAGTAGAGTGAATAGTAGATTGAGTAGTAGAGAGTGAGTAGTAGAGAGTGAGTAGTAGAGAGTAGTAGAGAGTAGTAGAGAGTGAGTAGTAGAGAGTGAATAGTAGAGAGTAGTAGCGAGTGAGTGGTAGAGAGTGAGTAGCAGATAGAGAGAATAGTAGAGAGTAGTAGAGAGTGAGTAGTAGAGTGAGTAGTAGAGAGTAGTAGAGAGAGAATAGTAGAGAGTGAGTAGTAGAGAGTAGTAGAGAGTGAGTAGTGGAGTGAGTAGTAGAGAGTGAGTAGTAGAGAGTAGTAGAGAGAGAGTAGTAGAGAGTGAGTAGTCGAGAGAGTGAGAAGTAGAGAGTGAGTGGTAGAGAGTAGTAGAGAGTGAGTAGTAAAGAGTGAGTAGTAGAGAGAGAGTAGTAGAGAGTGAGTAGTAGAGAGTAGTAGAGAGTGAGTAGTAGGGAGTGAGTAGTAGAGAGAGAGTAGTAGAGTAGTAGAAAATGAGTAGTAGAGAGTGAGTATTAGAGAGTAGTGCAGTAGTAGAGAGTAAGTAGTAGAGAGTAGTGGAGAATATTCCAAAGTTTGGGACAGCACCACTTGCACAATAAGTCCAATCAAATCATATCACTTAGAGTCCTTATTGAAGCGCTGAATCTTGCTGTATATTCAAATGCTTTTATTTTCCTTAAGTTTATGTACCACAGCCAGCCGACGCGTTTCGTTCTGTACAACAGAACTTCTTCAGGGCGTTCTTATTTCCTTCAAGTTATGTCGGTATCCTGTTGTCATATAACTAGATATTTCTTCCAAATGTTAGACGAGATGTAAGTACATTTTTATTCAAAGTGACTAGGTATCAATTTTACCCAGACAATTCGGGCAGTCTTGAGTAATTTATTGCATCCTCAAAGTCAGTCTTTCAAAAACTCCAAAGTATAGGACATGATAATCCAAATCTAAATATTTCTCAAGAAAAGTCATTTTCAATCGTTCGGAATATCGGCGTTTGGGCAGATATGACCCAGAGACCCCCAGTATGCAAGGGGATTTAGTCCCCTCTCTGCAAACGCACCAGTGGGCTGCATTGCAGAGAGGTGTAAAAAAGGGCATAGCCTCATTCCACCTCTGTGCAATGCAGCCCCCTGGCGCATAATGGAGGTTCCAGGTGGACTAGTTGGCCCAAGGGACCCCCAGTATGAAAGCGGAATTAGTTCCCCCTCTTCAAACATGCACGGGGGCTACGTTGCAGCGAGGTGTAAAAAAAGGGTATGGCCTCATTACACCTCCTTGCAATGCAGCCCCCAGGCACATACCCCCCACCAAACCACACACACATTCACTCTCCCATACAAATACTCAGTTAACTAATCAATAACTAATATAGACTTTCACATAGCTAGTAACCAACTGGAGAACCAGTTTACACAACAACTGACAAAGTGATACCGATTTTCAAACAGTTTAGTCACTATCCACTATATTCAGTGAGACACTATAAATTGGTCAAGTAAACAGTCAATTACACTGCTACTAAATCCTCCATCCAGATATTTTTTTTATATATCCACTCATTCTTCAATGAAAATTGCTATATTTGTAATGCATATTTAAATAACGAAGCAAACCACATTCACTGGATGATGTCATCAGTGATGTCATCAGTGATGTCATTTGAGATGTCATCAGTGATGTCACTGACCATGTCATGAATGATGTAATATGTGACATCATCAGCAGTGGATTGGGGGTGCGCCAAATATAGTTAGTACAAGTAACTATACAGGAGCAATTTCAATAGTTTTGTATGAGTGAAATGTCCAGTTAACTATAACATACACTATGATGAGTGAATGTTAAAGGTTTTTTAAATGCTAATTCCTAACTATATAAGGCCTGAATTCTATGGGTTTTTTCAGTGAATTTCAAAGTTTTTTTTAAATGCTAATTCCTAACTATATAAGGCCTGAAACCTATGATTTTTTCAGTGAATATATATATGTATATATATATATATATTCACTGAAAAAACCATAGGTTTCAGGCACATTATAGTTAGGAATTAGAATTTAAAAAACCTTAGAAATTCACTGAAAAAACCATAGGTATCAAACATGTTATAGTTAGCTGGACATTTCACTCATACAAAATCATTGAAATTCCCCCGTTATAGTTAGTTCAGCTAACTATAACTTGCGCGCCCGCAATGCATTGCTGATGACGTCACATATTATATCACTCATGACATGGTCAGTGACATCAATCATGACATCACTGATGACATGTGAAATACCAAATTTTACCGATTCAGTATTTTAGAATCGATGATTGCTATGTAGATAAAAATCCGGTAAAAAATACCGAATAGATAAGATTCGGTATTTACCGAATCGGTAATTACCGATTCGGTATTTGCCATTCATTCCTATGGGCCTGGAGGCCCATAGGAATGAATGTCAATTAATGTCAAATAATGTCAAATACCGATTCGGTAAAATCAGGAAAAAGTCAAGGGTGGCAGGGTGTCACTTTGACACCCTGGTGTTATGTTATGTTATGTTAAGGGAATTTTGTATAGCGCACTGTCACCGGAGGTATCATGGCGCTGAAAGGGTGCTGAGGAAACAAAGGGATTTTAGCGGGATTGTGGGCAAAGCCAGGTTTTTAATGATTTGCGAAATTGAATCAGAGTACCGGAAGTCCTAACTGAGAGGGGGAGAGAGTTCCAAAGTTTGGGGCCGAGAAAGGCAAATCTTCGACCCCCAGATCTACAGAGTTTGAAGGGAGGGACCACCAGAAGATGTAAGTGAAGTGATCTAAGGTTACGTGAGGGACAGTAGGGGCAGATCAGGGATTTCAGAAAGGCGGGACAGGAACCAGAGAGAGATTTGAAAATAAGACAGCCAACCTTGAAGGCAGCCCTTAGGCTAACCGGGAGCCAGTGTAGCTTGATAAGGAGGGGTTTGGCGGACTGCCACTTCGGAATCCCGAGGGCCAGTCTCGCCGCCTGGTTTTGGATGACTTGCAACCTATTGATGGAGCATTTGGGCAAGCCGTAATAGATGGAATTTGAAAAATCCAGGCGGGAGAGAACAAGGGCCATGATGACTTGAAGCAAGGCATCGGGAGTAAGAAGGTAGGCCACCTTCCTGATCCTGCGCAGTTGGAACATGCAGGAGGAAACCACTGTCCCCACCTGCGGCCCCAGAGAGAGCCCAGCGTCAATAGTGACCCAGAGGCTTTTCACCGAGGTTACCGGGGTGGGAGGAGAGCCAAGCTCTGTCGGCCAAAAATATGGACCCCAGTGGACGGCGCTCCTACCCGGGGTTCAATTTCAGCTGGTTCTTACACATCCACTGAAAGATATGGGACATGACTGCCTGAAAAGTAGGAATAGAAGAAGGAGAGTTTAGAGAGAAAATGAGTTGTAGGTCATCAGCGTAATTGAAGACGCGGACGTCCCACTGCCTCAGAGAAGAGAGAAGAGGGCGAAGATAGAGATTGAAAAGAAGAGGGGATAGAGAGGAGCCCTGAGGGACCCCACAAGACAGATGTTCCCTACGGGCCCTAAATGTACCTAGGCTGAGGGACTGGGATCTCCCCATAAGGAAAGATTTCACCCAGGCCAGCACCAGGCCCTGGATGCCGGCCTGTTCGACACGGTGGAGGAGGATGTTATGGTCCACCGTGTCGAAAGCGGCCGACAGATCTAGTAAAACCAGGGCCTGGGAGGTACCCTTGTCAGCTCCGTCTCTCAAGGTATCTAGGACAGCCAGGATCACAGCCTCCGTAGAATGACCAGGGCGGAAGCCGGCCTGGTTGGCCTCGAGAAAGATGGAACTCTAGATGAACCCCGAGAGACAGGCAGTGACATGGGCCTCCAAGATTTTTGAGAAAAAAGGTAAGAGAGAGATAGGACGATAGTTTGCCGGGACGGCAGGGTCGGCTCCAGGCTTCTTCAACAGAGGCACTAGAACGGCCTCCTTGAAGGAGCTGGGTACCGTCCCGGAAAGAAGAGAAGAATTGAGCAGAGGAAGGATACAGTCGGGTAGAGAATGGCAGATGTCGCAAAGTATGGAAGGTGGACAGTGGTCGTCAGGGGAGCCAGACTTGATCCGGTGCACCCCTGAATAGTGCTGGTGTTTACATGTGGCATACAGACATGCCCTAAGGGTATGTATGTTTGTCACATGGCAAAGGTGTAAATGCACACATTTGCATTTACACAGAAATTCCTTATTTACCACCAACCAATAGTTGGTGGCACAAAAGCACTCTTTAAAATGCTTCCTACATCTCATTTACCTACCAAATCTGTGAATGATGATTTGGTAAATACCAAATCGGTAAATGATGATTTGGTAAATACTGAATCGGTAAATACCGATTCGGTATTTACCAAATCGGTAAATATACCACCTACATAGGAAAAGGCTATTACCGGTCGGTAAGGACCGATTTTGGCCAATACCGACCGGTAAAAGCCTACATGCATCTGGCCCAAAGTAACTTGTCATATGATTATTTTCCAAGAATATACCTTTATCAACTATAAAATATCACTTAGGTTTTTTGTATGGTTTCTTGTTCACTCTGCTCTTCAGGTGCTGAACACGACTGAGTCCGTCTCCCTTGAGGGAGCCGCGATGGGTAAATCAACCGCTGTGCAATGTGCGGGCATCTTCCAACTGGAAAGCTGAATTCTAGTTGCAGGCACGATAACTAAGGTAAGTTTAACTGGGAATCTTATTTAACTTGCTCACAAATATTTAAGCTTTCTCTTCAGGAATATCTATGGAGCAATTGAAAACGGGTCTAAACTCAGGAACGCCTTAGGTGAAGTGCACACTCGTTAGAGATCGCGCGCCTCACCAAGAATTCCCCACAGGTGTGTGGTAAATGAATAGACCGCCACCGTATCTTTCCTCGAGGCGGCAATCTAAGAATTCCTCTAGTGCACTAAAGCACTCCAAGTATGTTTCCTTGCGGATTCTTCATCACTCCTGTGGCAGCTAGGGTTTCGATAAGTCATTAGAGTATCCACTGATTGATGAGGGGTTCTGACAGGTACACTCAGTATATAATTTTTTGAAATATCTTTAAAAGATACAAACGATCTTTACACACTTATCTTCTCTGTCCATGTTTTGTTACTTCAGCTCAGTTGAAGCACATTCCATCGACCATTTTTAACAGTTACCTGTGCTTACCTTAAGCATATTAAATAATAAGACAATTATATATTATAAAATGTGGAAGACACAAAAAATAGAGTTGCGATATATCTTTTACAACACAAAATCATTTTTAAAGTATTAACATTCTCAATAACAATCTAAAAAATAGAAATAAAACATATCTTAAATGTTTTTTTCTAAGAGCAATTTCTTATGTAAATATGACACATCTCAAACAATCATAACATAACCGTACATTATGATTAATTTTCATACACTGTAAATATTATTACTTACAAATATATGCTGACAAAATATACAACAACAAGTCCTTTATGGTTTCATGTACTTTTTCCACACGGCCAAATAGTATGCGTCAAATTCTTAGTTTGGAAATTGTTCAATAGTAATCATGAAAGAAAAAGTGCCAATACTGATACAAACAGATTAGCAAGATCAAATCACAACCAAACAACCGAACAATGAATCAGAAGTGGGAATTACTACTTAATAGTATTTTTTATTCATATTATTTGCAAAATTTGAAAGCAACATTAAATTCATAATATTACAAAGATAAAATTTACAATGGACACAGGGTAGGAAATAAGGATATTCTTCAATCATTCACTCATTCCGTCAAAAAGATACAGGCATATCACAGACAACCATTAACATACATACATGGGAGAGAAATAGAAGGAATTAAGAACATATACAGACTATGAATACACAATGAGAAAACAAATGCCAAGGTCTACTTATTGTTGGGAGACATTTAAACTAAATATTTATACAAGTACATTCCTGTGTATCTTCAAAGGTAAAAGGTAATTACAATCATTTGTTAGGCGGTAATGTACAATACTTAGAACTGGGTTTTCCTAATGTAATCCCCAGTTACTAAAGTAGACCATTGGGATGGAGCCTACGCGTTTCGAATCCCACTTGGATTGGCGGGGATTCTCTTCAGGGTCAGTCAATTCCTGTAGACCAGAACAATGGAAAAAAGAAAAGAAAAGAACAAAAAAGTGAATGGAAAATAATGGACCGGTTATCTACTTAAACATTAGACCACTTGAAGACATACAGGATTCCGCTGAGTGACTACACCATTTCTGTTTCCCACAGTAATGTCAAACATACACCCAAGCTTGGACATACCCCAGGGGAACTTAGTCTTAGCTGTGCTACATTGTATCACATATCAAAAATGAAAATGGATGCATCGTACACAAATTATAGTGAAATACCGAAAATATTCCTACAGGTAGTTATCTAGAGCTGCTCAGTACCAAGTATTTTACTGACCTCTCATTCAGAAGCTCATGCATGTGATGATGCCACTAAATCCTGTGTGACTACGCGCTGGAGCATGATCGGCTACCTATAATGCAATGAGATAACATTTTTAAACTTCTACAGATTGACTGACATCTGCTCTAACCACTAGGTGCAACAGTTCTCGGGCAGGAAACTTACCCCTCTCTAAAATGTCAGAGTAAACTTTCACGTACTGGTTTTTGCTAGAAGATAAGAGATGACTGAATTGCTATGAACGAAAAAGAGAAAGAGAGAAGCTCTTAAGAATAGACCCTTTTGTAGACCTCGAATGTTTGTACTTATTTGAACCCCTTCTTACCTATTTCATAAGGACCGGCAAAGAACATCAATACGGAATCATGAGAGATTTGGAGCTAATGAAGTGTCTTTCTTCGACGGATGGAATATTAGGCTGCAACTTTAAACAGGTTGCTGAAATAAACACAAAAGCGGATCTTAAATAAGGTTTCGATCTATAACAAGAAATACTACATAGGCTCAGTTAATCTGGCTCACCTCGTCTTTTCCAAAAAGGAAGTGTAAGGTTTTAACTTTCCAAAAGCCGGCAATTTAATTGCGTTCTGCAAAAGTAAAAGAAAAAGGGGAAGTGTGAGGAGACGGTCAATTCTATATAAAGTAAAGGGCTAATCGTTAAAACCTATATACACACTTACTTGTGTGGAAGATGGTAGAACCACATGGGCGCTGTGGTAATATCGAAGGTTTATGAATACCAGCGCAAGGAAACTAAGGTGGAAAATATAAATGAAAGAGCCTCAGTTATTAGAGTTAGATGTACACTCTGGGGTGCTGAGCAAAAAATGACGAGTCGATCGTTCACTTACTAGGGGTTCCGAAGAACAAAAATGAATGAAACCGACGGCGTCTCAGTCCGCACTGCTCGACGGCGCATGCGTAGAAGAACGCACGCCGGGGAGCAGTGTCTTTTATATCGGCACGCCAATACAGAGGAATCCAGTGGGCGTGGTTACGCGCCGATAGAGGCTAATGGGAAAACAGAGAAGGAGTGTACTAGCAGATGGAATTGTGATCAATTCTGAAAAACTGCATAAACTAGGTCTACATGTGCACGAATGTCAGCCTAACTTGCCATGATCTAGCAAAGTAAATTAAATGCAATAAAATACAAACACAGCAGAGCTTTGAAAAAACAGCGAAGCTTGGAAGAAGACATTAAATTAGGAGTTTCTAAGTTTCTAACGGGGAACCATCGGATAAAAGCAGAGGAGGTGTAAAGGTGGTAAAGTTACTTTACAGTCTATAGATTTCACTCAATTCATTGAAACCCGACACAGCCGTGTCGAATTTGACTATAAGAAGAGCCTCTCTGTTAGAAAGTTTAAGGTTCCAATCACCACCGCGTGGGTCCCTTTCTACCTTAGATATAAGTGTCCAACTCAGGTCTTCAATTCGATGTTGCATCCTAGTCCAATGGTTTACCAGAGGTGCATTTTCAACTTTCCTTTTCAGACGTGGCTTATGTTGGGAAATGCATTGGCGTACTTCTTGATTGGTTTTTCCTATATATAGGCAATTGCAAGGGCACTTTATCCCGTAAACTACAAATTTAGATTTGCAGTTACTAAAGGCATCATGTTTCCATGAAATACCGTTATGTTGGAACAATGACCCTTCCATGGTGGAATCACAGCATAAGCAGGTGCCACATCTATGGTGTCCTGTTACTGGGGGCATGTTTAACAATTGGCGCAATGAAGGTTGAGCTTTGGAAGGCATAGCCGCTCTTATCACATGATTTACTATACTGTTTTCCTTTTTAAAGGCAAATAACGGAAGCTCTTTCATGCTGGCATCTAAATTTTTAACCAAATGCCAGTTTTGGCTGATAATGCGTTTAAGTTGGTTGGCATTAGGGCAAAAAGTAGTGACGCAAACCTGGCGTTGTTGGTTAGATTTTTCTTTACGTTCAAGTAGCGTCTCCCTCGGGGTCTATTTGGCTCTTTTCATACCATTTTTTACCAACCTCTTCGGGTATCCCCGGTCACATAATTTTGATATCAAATTTCCCGCGTGATGTTGGTAGTCCTCATTATATGTGCAATTTCTGCGGACTCGCAGAAACTGCCCATAAGGTAGATTTTCTCGGAGGCTTCTAGGGTGATTGCTATCAAACAATAGAGCTTTGTTACGGTCTGTAGGTTTTGTAAACAACGTAGTTGCTAGTTTGCCTTCTCTAGGGAATACCTCCACATCTAAAAATGGGATGTGGGTAGTGGATTGGGTCATGCTAAACTGTATGTCCGGTGTCCTTGCGTTTAACCATTGGTGGAATAGGGATAAGTTGTTACTATCACCTGTCCACACCATAAAAACGTCGTCAATGAAACAAAGCCAAGTGCTCACATACTGACTGAATGGGTTGTTATTATGTATGTGAGTATCTTCGTATAATGACATAAAAAGTCCTGCCAACTCTGGTGCAAAGGGGCAGCCCATTGCTACCCCTTTCACTTGATAGTAAAATTCATTGTCAAAGCAAAAATAGTTCTTCCTGAGTGCAAAGGATGCAAGGTCAACCAAGAACTTGGTCGGGACTTGCATCGGTCTAGGTCTTGAGTCAAGGTAGAAATTGAGTACCGCCACTGCTTCATCCTGAGGGATCTGGGTATATAGGGATGTCACATCAAGAGTGACCAAGGTGTCATTCCCTTCGCAAAAACCAACTTTTTCTAATTTGTTTATAAAGTCGGTTGTATCTTGTAGGTACGAGGCTACCTGGCTCATAAACTCTTTTAAAAAACAATCCACATATTTGGCAATCAGCTCTAGCAGAGAACCACATCCTGCCACGATGGGTCTGCCAGGGGAGTGGTCTTGGTTTTTATGGAGTTTAGGCAGTATGTAGAACATTGGGGTTTTGAGGTGTTTGTTTTGGAGATATTCTAATTCCTTTTGTCCAACAAAACCCTGTTCGAATCCATCTTGGATTAGACCAAACAGTTCATTTTGTAGATCTTTCGTAGGGTCTTTTCCTATTTTGCGATAGCAGTTGGGATCTTCCAATTGTCTCATCACCTCGGCGGTGTAGTCCTTGATATCCCACACGACTATCGCCCCGCCTTTGTCGGCTTGCTTTATTATAATCGAGGTGTCATTTCTTAGATTAGTTAAAGCAGCCATTTGTTCTTTGGTGGTATTGTATTTGACACATTTTTTGTCTTTTTCCATAGATGAAATAGCAGATAACACAGTTTTCTCAAAGGTTGTCAGTTCTTTAGGGATCTTGTTAGCTGGTGGGCAAAAGGTGAACTTGTTTCTAAGTCCAGTCACTTCAATCGGGCGTTGCATTGGATTTTCAATGAAGAACATAGTTAATCTCAGTTTTCTGCAAAATTCTATAAACTCTGATTTTAGCTTCACGAAGTCAGTCTTTTTTGGATGGAACAAAAGACAGTCCCTTGGCCAATATACTTTCCTCTGCTTCAGTGAGAGTCCTACTAGAAAGATTGAAGATAGGTGACAACTCTAGTTTTTGTATTGTTGGCGCCATGTTTTCATCTCCCAGGGGATCGTGTATCTCACTCTGCCTTTGGGATGTGTCTGGCCTCTCGATAAAAAAGAGTTAGTAGATTGATTCTGTTGTGGTTGATTTTGATGCCAATTGCAATTTCTATTCGGGCGATTATAACTACTACTTGCGTCACTATCTGTGCCCAAAGACGATGTATCGGAAAACGAGATAAACTGTTTTCTTGAACGCCCTTGGTTATCTGGGAGATAACGTTTTGAATCTAACTTGGTGTAAAAGTCAGACTGTAAATATGGATATACGTTATCCAGTGAGAAGTTTTTTTTGTCTTTCTCAAACTGGTTTGTTTTTTGAGTAATCGTATAGTCCTTGAATTCTTGAATCTCCTTATCAACCTTCTCTATCAATGCCTTCGCATCAGCTATAGCTGGATTGGTGTTAATCTCTGCTTCCAATGTGGCTATTTCAATTAATTCCTCTTTGGAGATCCTTACTGCTGTCTCTACAGTTAGGACCATAAGGTCTCTACTGTATTTGGTCTCAATAAGTGAAAAGCCTTTTTTGAAGATAGGGTCTTCTGTAAATATTACTGGAATATTTTTGATCTGTAGCCCACCCGGGATGGTACCTTCTCTTAGATGTTGCAATAAGAAGTGACCATGAAGGTCAGTTCTGATCTGTTTCTTTTTGAGTCTGATCAATTTGTCAGATTCGTTGTTAGATGTAGCTACTATACTCAGAGAGACTGATGAAAACACTGGTGGGTCACTCAGCAGGTTCCTGATGTGATCTTCGGAATAAGCAAATGTGTCCTTTTCTGCCATCACAAATAGTCAACTAAAAAAAGAGAAAAGATGGAGATTAGACCAGAATTTTTAGAACAAACAAACAACACTTTCAAAAGGGGATGAAAAACCTAATCAATTCAAACCCTACTTTAGGGAGGGGTACTTGGTGGCCCTCCACCTCAGAGTAAATGAGGTTACAAAGTATAACCTCGCGGGCAGGAGCCCACTATTATAGCGAAGAACAACAGGAGGCTGGATCTAATCAGTAAGGCTGAGCCGACAAATTAACCAACAAAGAAAAAGTGCCAATACTGATACAAACAGATTAGCAAGATCACATCACAACCAAACAACCGAACAATGAATCAGAAGTGGGAATTACTACTTAATAGTATTTTTTATTCATATTAATTGCAAAATTTGAAAGCAACATTAAATTCATAATATTACAAAGATAAAATTTACAATGGACACAGGGTAGGAAATAAGGATATTCTTCAATCATTCACTCATTCAGTCAAAAAGATACAGGCATATCACAGGCAACCATTAACATACATACATGGGAGAGAAATAGAAGGAATTAAGAACATATACAGTAAGGACTATGAATACACAATGAGAAAACAAATGCCAAGGTCTACTTATTGTTGGGAGATATTTAAACTAAATATTTATACAAGTACATTCCTGTGTATCTTCAAAGGTAAAAGGTAATTACAATTTAATGTAATGTAATGTAATGTAATATTGTTTTTATAAAGCGCACTTACACTCCACGGAGCATCTTGGCGCTAATCATTCATGTCATAAAGAGATAGCAACCAGGGCCAATAAGAGTTCAGTAGGGAATTATCTAGTATGTCTGGAAAAGGGGAATTACATTAAAGCAAAACAGAAAGTGTCAGTGATTTTAAAAATCCAAGTTTTAAGCGCCTTCCGAAAAAGATTCTCTGACGGAATCTGATGCAGTTGAAGTGGGAGTTTGTTCCAAGTTCTGGCTCCTAGTACTCCAAGGGATTTACCTCCTTTTGTGGCTAGTCTGAATTTAGGAGTCATGAGTAGATTCAGGTTGGAGGATCTAAGTGAGCGAGAGGGTACGTATCTTCCAAACCTTTTGGACAGATAGGTAGGGCCCAACTGGTGGTAGGCCCTAAAGGTGATCACTAGGATTTTAAATAATACCCTCTTGTGAATAGGCAGCCTAACAATCATTTGTTAGGCGGTAATGTACAATACTTAGAACTGGGTTTTCCTAATGTAATCCCCAGTTACTAAAGTAGACCATTGGGATGGAGCCTACGCGTTTCGAATCCCACTTGGATTGGCGGGGATTCTCTTCAGGGCCAGTCAATTCCTGTAGACCAGAACAATGGAAAAAAGAAAAGAAAAGAACAAAAAAGTGAATGGAAAATAATGGACCGGTTATCTACTTAAACATTAAACCACTTGAAGACATACAGGATTCCGCTGAGTGACTACACCATTTCTGTTTCCCACAGTAATGTCAAACATACACCCAAGCTTGGACATACCCCAGGGGAACTTAGTCTTAGCTGTGCTACATTGTATCACATATCAAAAATGAAAATGGATGCATCGTACACAAATTATAGTGAAATACCGAAAATATTCCTACAGGTAGTTATCTAGAGCTGCTCAGTACCAAATATTTTACTGACCTCTCATTCAGAAGCTCATGCATGTGATGATGCCACTAAATCCTGTGTGACTACGCGCTGGAGCATGATCGGCTACCTATAATGCAATGAGATAACATTTTTAAACTTCTACAGATTGACTGGCATCTGCTCTAACCACTAGGTGCAACAGTTCTCGGGCAGGAAACTTACCCCTCTCTAAAATGTCAGAGTAAACTTTCACGTACTGGTTTTTGCTAGAAGATAAGAGATGACTGAATTGCTATGAACGAAAAAGAGAAAGAGAGAAGCTCTTAAGAATAGACCCTTTTGTAGACCTCGAATGTTTGTATTTATTTGAACCCCTTCTTACCGATTTCTTAAGGACCGGCAAAGAACATCAATACGGAATCATGAGAGATTTGGAGCTAAAGAAGTGTCTTTCTTCGACGGATGGAATATTAGGCTGCAACTTTAAACAGGTTGCTGAAATAAACACAAAAGCGGATCATAAATAAGGTTTCGATCTATAACAAGAAATACTACATAGGCTTAGTTAATCTGGCTCACCTCGTCTTTTCCAAAAAGGAAGTGTAAGGTTTTAACTTTCCAGAAGCCGGCAATTTAATTGCGTTCTGCAAAAGTAAAAGAAAAAGGGGAAGTGTGAGGAGACGGTCAATTCTATATAAAGTAAAGTGCTAATCGTTAAAACCTATATACACACTTACTTGTGAGGAAGATGGTAGAACCACATGGGCGCTGTGGTAATATCGAAGGTTTATGAATACCAGCGCAAGGAAACTAAGGTGGAAAATATAAATGAAAGAGCCTCAGTTATTAGAGTTAGATGTACACTCTGGGGTGCTGAGCAAAAAATGACGAGTCGATTGTTCACTTACTAGGGGTTCCGAAGAACAAAAATGAATGAAACCGACGGCGTCTCAGTCCGCACTGCTCGACGGCGCATGCGTAGAAGAACGCACACCGGGGAGCAGTGTCTTTTATATCGGCACGCCAATACAGAGGAATCCAGTGGGCGTGGTTACGCACCGATAGAAGCTAATGGGAAAACAGAGAAGGAGTGTACTAGCAGATGGAATTGTGATCGATTCTGAGAAATGGCATAAACTAGGTCTACATGTGCACGAATGTCAGCCTAACTTGCCATGTTCTAGCAAAGTAAATTAAATGCAATAAAATACAAACACAGCAGAGCTTTGAAAAAACAGCGAAGCTTGGAAGAAGACATTAAATTAGGAGTTTCTAAGTTCTTCCTGATATTTAAACTTGATCAGCTACAACATTTTTAATTGAAGTTTCAAATATTCTTCCATCTGGTCTACAACGTTGCAGCATTAAAATTACATACTGCCCATACCTTTGTAAAAATAATGTTGATGACATTTCTGATTTACATTGGCTACACTCCATGTTTTTACTTGATCCTCTAATTTGATTGTTAAAACACACTGATTCACAGTCAGGTAAAGTCAACTATATGAATCTTTCAGTGTCTATGTTAGTGCTACATATAAACAAACAATTTTGAGAGTCATGTTGCCATTCATAAGAAAGGCCAAAAAGGTTTTCAATATGTATACCTTCATCTTCCAGTACACCAAGCATAAACAGTAAAAATTCCCTAAAATATACCTGAATATTCTGCGTAAATTGACTAGAACCAGAACATATGTCCAAAACATTTCGAATATCAGAAACACTTTGAATTCTACTTTTATCACTACTTCATTTCTCATAAACAGAATACAACAAAGAACAGATCTTTCGTCCCGATTCTCAACAATTTGCAGTAGCACACTTTGAAGAACAAAAACAACATTAGCATAGCAGTTGACACCACATTTATTTTCAAACCGATAACCAACTTTCTCTTCAACACTGTCCTTTTTCTTTTTGCCTGCAGGTACAACTTCATATGTTTTCTTCTTTCTCTACAGTTTCACTACATATATTCTCAAATCTTCTTTTTCTACCTACCACACGCTTTTCAAAGACTGGATATTGACCTAAATTGGGTGCATATTCTAACCTTTGTCTCATCAAATTCAATCAAGTGCAATCCAGATAAAGTTCTGACTCGAGAAAAAGCTACATATGCCATACCCTCTTTAAACACGGTACTTCCATTATTCACTAAAGCCCTATCTACACTTAAACCTTGAGATTTATGAATGGTCACTGCATATGCCAAACAAACAGAAAACTGTTTTCTGCGTACATACAAATCTTTCACAAGCTAAAACCGAGATGAACAGTGACAAAATTGTTGTACTTCAGCAATTTCATCAAATTTGATTTTCAAAAATTCAATCCCATCTCTATTTACATAATTAACAAAATCAACTTTTTTACCCATTGCTCCATTTACTAAACCTTTTTTGACATTCAAATTACGGTGTAAAATTACCCTACAGATTACACATGCATACAAATTCTTTTCTAAACCAGCAGTTTTACTTATCAATTTCTCTAAACAATCCAATTTCCTCTTAACATTTTCAGTCAAAATAATGGTGATTCCTACCAATTTTATAATTTCTTCATTTTCCAACTTTACCATTTCTTCATTGAATATAGAACATTCACGTAGTGTTGGCAATAAGTAGATTACAGGTTTATTTTCTGCAATTCTCATGTATATTTTCTCTGGGACAATATTTTCATTTAGAAACAAGTTGGAAAGTAATCGTCTCTGTAAAGCTTGTTTGCCATGTTCAGTAATTTTTCCAATTCTTATATCTTGAAGAAAAGTTCCATATTCAGCATCATTTGCCTGTCGCATATTTTTGAGAATTTCCTTATACTCAAAATATGACCAAATGTTTACATTTCCAATGCTCCCCAATGACTTTCTGGTATCTTCATGTCCTTTTACAGGAGTAAGTTGTATTAGATCTCCAAAAACTATGACGTGCTTTCCTCCAAATAATACGTCATACTATGTTTTAAGAATTTGTTGCATTCTTAAATGCACAAAAGCAAGCATTAAGTTTGATACCATGCTTACCTCATCAATAATGAGAAGTTTCATTTTCCTCAAGACTCTTGAAACTTCACAAGAAGCTTCTCCAGATAGCTTGTGGTATTCTAATTTATTTTTATGCTCTACTGGTAGCATTAATAAACAATGTAAAGTAATTCCTTCAATATTGTGGGCTGTTAATCCAGTTGGAGCACTGACAACACAAGACAAATGCGACTCAGTTGTTTTCTGTGGAAAAGTTGTGATTACTTTAATTAAAAAACTTTTGCCTGTTCCAGCTTATCCACTCACATGCATTGGGGTGGATTTAAATGATGGGCAAGAGCACTGTTTCTTCTCATGAAGTAATCCATGGTCAATCTGTACTCTCACTTGCTCATATATTTATTTCTGCTCAAGATTTAGTTGTTCTTCCAAGTTTCCTAAGTTTGTTACATCTTCTTGACCTTGATACATTACTGTGTCCACTTCTTCCATTGCAGTTGCTGCTTCATTTTGAACAGTTGGTTCTCCTAGTAGGTCCTGACTCAAGGGAGCAGAAGGTTGACTGTCTTGAGAACTGTCTCTAGCAATCTCAGCTGCAATTCTAGCTTCTTGCTCAATTTCGTTATTCAACATTTTCACATAATTAGCAAAAACAGGACATTCTATAGTCTCTTTAGTTGTATTGAATGAATCTACATAGCTCTCGAAATATCCAAGTAATTCAAATTGTAAATGCCATGGCTTGAAAAGTTGCAGAAGAGCTAAATATTAAAATTCCCCTTTGTCAGGTGTTTCGCAACTCAGTTTACGGTGATTAGTCAAATGTCCTTTTCTTTGTTTCACCAGACATCCTTCAGAACCAATAACGGCATATATACCATTAGGAATGTTTTCTGTAATATACCATTTAAAAATACAGTTTTGCAGCACTTCATAGAGACAAATGTTCTCAAGATGATGACTTCTATTTGGATAATATGTATCTAACATATTTGTGTTCACAAAATCTGTACTTTCTGGCTCTTTTCAGCAACATTTAAATTTTTTGAACAGATTTAAGAACTCGGTTTTGTGTTGCAGCAAGACCTCGACTCACCAAATGATTCTTTTAGATTTGGAGTATAGACTTGCAGATGATAACCAATCCGAGCATTCATACGCTCCAATTTCTCGATGAGATAACATCCTTAAACTGTAAGTATATAACTTCTTACTTAGACTATTCTCGTGGAAAATCTCTTCCCACATTTACTTCAATTCCGTCTTTTCTGATTTTGGTATGTAGAATGTTACATATTGAGCAACAGCAATGGAATTGTCTGCATCATATTGAATATCCATATTAGTACTCTACATGGAAAAAATGACTGGGTTATAGTCATATATATATTTAGACTTTTTATTTCTTCTTAAGTTGTAGGTATTTTTGGGAGACTTTCTTGTGATAGTATGTTGCAAAGATGACATAAAACTTTTCACTCTTCCTTTTGATATTACAGGTTGTGGAAATGCAAAACGGCATTTGGTGTAGAATTTGTCCTTAGATTCGCAGTAGCAGTATTTCCCACAACAATGGCTTTGGAATCGTAGGACTTGTTGTCTTAAGTCCTTATCTTATCTACTTTTGGGTATATCACATGTAGCATATTCTTAAATAAAAGACAACACAGTATCATCTGAGTCTGTTCCAAATTTGGGAGCATCTTTGATCCTCTTGCTTGATACTCCTTTTTCCAAAAGAAGTCCACAACCTCTCCAAGAGGAGTATTTTTTTTATTGGTGATAAAAGACATCATAGCTTCAAATCTATGATTGAAATACCTGCATACATTTACTGGATCCAAAGAGCATAATTCTCCAGGTGTCTTATATTCAATATTTATTATATTTGGATTTGCCTCTCGAAGAAATTGAAGTAAATCATCCCAAGCATATTCAGGACAGCTTAGAGTAAGGAACCATGTAGGAGTTCCTACGTTCCTTAACATATATTTAAGTTCTCCATGACGAAGGTACGAGTACTCATTAGTACCACGCTCACATGCCATGAGATTGATCAGCTGAGATTCCAAAACATTATCTTTCTGGTGTACTTTATCCATAAATTCCTTTGCCGAAACATTTTGCAGATGTACACCTGTTTTCAATATATGGTTTACTGCATAAGAAAGTTCAGACAAATCACTCTCAAAATAAAGATGAAATAAATACGGAATACATTGTCGAAATCTTGGATCTTCTGCATACAATCTTAATGTGCGGTATCCAGATGCAGGAATCTGCACAGGTCGGTCATCATATTGTCCTCCTTTTCCTGTAGGAAACAAATGAGGGAAACAACGAGCTTCCAAGCTTTTTTCCCATACACTAATGGGACTTCCCATTGCTTCTTTCATTTGGAATAACTCTATAGTATTTCCCATCACTTCTTTGGAATGCAGTGGATGAACACTGTAATGTTCATATATTTCTTCAGTTCTGGACACATCTACTTTTTCAATTTGTCCAGATGGCAAGTCACTATCTTCTTCTACAGTTATTTCTTCTTCACTCATAAACACATCTTTATAATATTAATTATTTTTCATCAGACACAATGTTGCCTTTTTCACTTTCCTAACATCCACTAATTCCTGCCAGATTTTCTTATTCTTTGTGAGTATGCCATTAACAAAAGAAGAAACAAATACAGAACACATTGTTGAAATCTTGGATCTTCTGCATATAATCTTGATGTCCGGTGTTCAGATGCAGGAATCTGCACAGGTCGGTCATCATATCGTCATCCTTTTCTTGTGGGAAACTACTGAGGGAAACAAAGACCTTCTAAGATTTTTTCCCATACCCTAATGGGACTTCCTTTTGCTTCTTTCATTTGGAATAACTCTATAGTATTCCCCATCACTTCTTCAGAATGCAGTGGAGGAACACTGTAATGTTCGTAGATTTCTTCAGTTCTGGACACATCCACTTTTTCAATTTGTCCAGATGGCAAGTCACTATCTTCTTCTACAGTTATATCTTCTTCTCTCACATATACATTTCTGTAATATTGATTATTTTTTACCAGATACAGCGCTGCCTTTTTCACTTTCCTAACATCCACTAATTCTTGCCAGATTTTCTTACTCTTAGTAGGAACGCATTAACAAGAATAATTAAAGGTTCATCCTCTACATTTTCTACACCAATTGTTTCAATATTTTTCTTTAAATCTAGAGGCAAATATACAACTCTTCCCTTTAATCCCCTCTGTAAATCAGAAGGATTGTCTGACCCTGCTCCATGGCCGGTCGCTCCACAAACTGCGTGGACCCCGGTGAGTGTGCCCAAGGTCCCCCAGGACACGAGTTTGCCGCTGCCGAGCGAATCCAAAACGCACCTCTGGTAGTCCGTGTCTGCGCTGCCCATGATTCGCCGCTGCTCCTGCAGCTGAGGATAATTCGTTTTTGTATTGTGCTGTGCCTGTTTTTAGTGTTGTACTTTTTCTGCTGCCCGTGACTGTTATTTTTCATTGTTTACTGCCCCCTCGCCTCTGTCTTCCCGCTCTTTCCCCTGCTCCCAGCTCCCCGCCGCTGCTCCCCTGCGGCCCGCCCCTTTCTTTCTGTATCCCCTCCCCATTTCACCGCTCCGCTCCCACCTCCCACCTCCCAGCTGCTCCTCCCTCCCACTTCGCCATTTATGGCGGAGTCCACGCGTACGCACAGTGAAAACGCACAGCGGGCACACCGATTGCGCGCCGATGGCACGCCAAAAGCAAGCCCGTCTACGCCCGTCCACGCCTGGACCGCACCAGCGCCAGGACCCCTGGTCCCTGTCGCTGCCAGCCCACACAATGGACTTACGATGCCGCCACCCTCAGCGCACTCAACCCAGGCCGGAAACCCGCCTGCTACCGAGCAAACCCAAAACGCGCCTACGGACTCTGCACCTGCCAAGCCTGCAAATTCACCTGCCTCCGGACCTGCACTGCACTCACAAGTCCAGGCACCAGCAACACTCACCTCAACTGCATCCTGCTCAACACCCACTCCGTCCACAGACACGCTGTCGAACTCTGGAACCTCCTCGACACAACATCACCAGATGTCGCCTTCCTCACAGAAAAATGGATGAACACCTCCTCAGCCCCCGACATCGCCATAGCCATCCCGGATGGCTACAAGATCACCCGGATGGACCGCATACACCAAACCAGAGGAGGCATCACCATCGTCCATAGAAACACCATCCACATCACGACCAACTCCGACGACACCCTCACCGCCGCCGAGCACCTTCACTTCCAGATACACACTGACCCCAAAACCACCCTCAGAGGTACTCTCATCTACAGACCACCAGGACCACGCACTCAATTCAGCGAAGCCATCGCAGACTTCATCAGCCCGCACGCCCTCACCTCCTCAGACTACATCCTACTAGGGGACCTCAACTTCCACCTGGAGAACAACAATGACAGCAACACCGCTGCCCTACTGGACAACCTCACCAACCTCAGTCTCAAGCAACTGGTGAACACCCCCACCCACTACGCAGGCCACACTCTTGACCCCGTCTTCTCCTTCAGCCACTCCACCGGACTACACTGTACTGATCACAGCTATGTCCACTACAACTTCAGGAGAAACACGACCCACCACCACCCACAACAGGTTCCCCGCAGAAGCTGGAGCAAGAATACCACCGTCCAGCTCACCAGCGACCAGCTCACCACCTCCCTAAGCCGCAACCCTCCTGCCAACACAACAGACCCCAACGAAGCAGCCCGCAACCTCACACAGTGGCTCACCAACTTCGCCGACGACCTTGCCCCACTGAAGAACCCTCCCAGCAGACCCAGTAGCAAGAAAGCCTCATGGTTCACCAAAAAACTCAAAACCTCCAAGAAAAACTGCCACACCCTCGAGAAAGCCTGGCGTCACAAACAGACTACAGAAAACATGCCAGCCCTCAAAAACACCACCCACATACACCACCAGCTGATCCACACCACCAAAAGGACTACATTCAAAGAACGTCTGGACAACAACACCCACAACAGCAAGGAACTCTTCAGCATCCTTAAAGAGCTCTCCAACCCCAGTGCCTGCAACAACGACATCACACTCTCGCAAGACCTCTGCGACTCACTCGCCTCGTTCTTCCACCGCAAGATCGCTGATATACACAACAGCTTCGGCGCACAGACCACGCACCCAACCACCGAAACGACGCCCCCTACCACCACCACCCTCTACAACTGGACCCCGGTCAGCACCGAAGACATTACCCACACGATGAACACCATCCACCCCAGATCCCCAACCGACCCCTGCCCTCACCACGTCTTCAACAAGGCCGACTCCATCTTCACACCCCAACTCCAGGACATCATCAACATCTCCTTCCCCACCGCCACCATTCTGGGAAACCTGGAAACATGCTGAGCTCAGCGCTCTCCTGAAGAAACCCACTGCGGACCCCAAAGATCTCAAGAACTTCCACCCCATCAAGCTTTTCCCTTTTCCTGCCAAAGTCATTGAGAAGACCGTCAACAAACAACTCCCCGCCTTCCTCGAGACGAACGGATCCCTCGACCTCTAACAGTCCGGTTTCCGAGCAAACCACAGCACCAAGACTGCCTTCATCGCAGCCACCGACGACATCAGATCCCTGCTTGACAACGGAGAAGTAGCTGCCCTCATCCTCCTGGATCTCTCAGCAGCATTCGACACAGTATGCCACCGCACCCTAATACACCGCCTCAGCAACACTGGAATCCAAGGAAAGGCACTGGAGTGGATCAGCTCATTCCTCGCCGGAAGAATCCAGAGAGTCCGCCTCCCCCATTCCGATCCGCGGCCACCCAAGTCATCTGCAGAGTACCTCAAGGATCCTCACTCAGCCCCACCCTCTTCAACGTCTACATGAGTCCCCTCACAGCCATCGCACACCAACACAACCTAAACATCATTTCCTATGCTGACGACACCAAGCTGATTCTCACCCTCACCAACGACCCTGCCACCACCAGAGCCAGCCTCCAGGAAGGAATGAAAGACGTCGCAGAATGTATGAAGACCAGCCACCTGAAACTAAACTCAGACAAGACGGAGGTCCTCATCCTGGTATCATGCCCCTCCACATGGGACGACTCCTGGTGGCCCCATGCCCTGGGCACCACACCCAAGCCGACGGACAACGCACGCAACCTGGGCTTCATCCTGGAATCCTCCCTCACGATGACCAAACAAGTCAACGCCGTCTCATCTTCCTGTTTCAACACCCTACGCATGCTCCGAAAGATCTTCCGGTGGATCCCCACCGAAACCAGGAAGACGGTTACCAAGGCCCTCGTCACCAGCCGTCTGGACGGTGTTTCCAGCACAACCACGAAATGGAACATTTTCTTTCTCTTTTTTACACATACATACATATAAACAACCAATTATAATCCTTCATACATTAATTGATAACGAAACACACATTTCTATTGGTTTAACATGTCAAACCTTTCCAACTGACATAACTTTCCACCCTACCCCCAACAAATCATGCAAAAGTCAACTGTCAACTGAGGTCCAAAGTTCAGAACTGTATGAAACAATGTTCCTCAACAAATTTAGACTACGCATAAGCACTTATTTATAAGTACCAGCAAAAAGAAAAGGTCTCATTACGACCATACTACATATAAACACAAAAAATTGATAGAAATCTGTAAAATATATATTTCTAATTGATTTTTTCTTGCTTACGTACGTTTATGAAACGACTTTCAGAATTAGCACGGTACGCGTACACTTAATACACCATAAAAAAAAAAAATAGCATCTATCACTAACTTTTTACAATCCCCGGGGACTTCATCGCCGAGACTCAAATATAACGTTCAGGACCGTGGGGGAAGCCCCAAAACCCCCACGGTCCCAGCCGGCTCCCTGCATCCTTCGAGAGCCAGCATTGCTTTTTGTCGAGGAGAACAGCTTACATGCTGATCTCTCAGACCAAAAGCAATCTGCTTTCCTACTTCAAAGAGAACTCTGGCCCTACCATAGCAAACAGCAATGTCCCAAGGATAGGCACCCCGTAACACTACAGGACCCGGCCCTGGGAGGTGGTGGTCCCAAGGACCATCAAAGGCTCAACAAAGTCTATCAATGATTTTGACCTTGAAGATCATTGTAAACCCCCTAAGCAGTCCTAGGGGTACAAGACGTACTATAGCAAATAGAAAACTTTTCCTGGCAATCTACACACTCAATCTACACAGATATTCAAATAAATACCAAATCACATTTATTCCCACATTAAATCAAAATGAAACACACTTTTATATTGCTTGAACTTTTGTACCCTTTCCAACTGATACAACTTTCAACCCTTCCTGTAGGAACTGGGGTCACCAGTTCCCCAGGGGGTAGCTTGGCGCGAGCAGGTAGGCACCTGAAAGCTTAGGTGTAAAGTGACCACACAGCACACACAGCCACTGAGCCAGGAAACAATGACTGACACCACACCAGCTGATTTGTTAAAACAGTATGCTTTTATCTAGAATCAAAATCACGGCTGGCAAGTCATTCAGGGCAATTTCAATAATCAAGTAAAACAATATCTCACTAAAGCATTTCATCAGGGGAGCAAAGGGAGCAATTCAATAATCAATGTAGCATGCCTCAATATCCATTTCATTAAAGGAATAACCGTTTCATTACTCGGCAATGAACATTTCATCAGGTAAGAATAAGAGGGTCATCAGACCAGGGCAAACTGTTGTATTTCTATCTAGGACCCTAATTCGATACTCCCAATTCATGCCCTTGTGCGGTTATAATGAATAATATCCTTACAGAGGCATAAGAATCATATCCATATTCAGTAATAGCCCATGCAGTCCAAAGCACAGCACGGCTACTCCCATCGACTCCTAGAAAGCACAACGCGTTCTTTAAACAAACCAAGCCTCCAGCAGCCCGGGAAATTCCCCCCTGCTTTTGTTTTGATTTGAACAAGAACTCCTGGAGTCCAGCAAGAACTGTTAGTTCTTAGTGACGTCTTATGTCCAACCTTACGTCAAACCCGGCACGGTTGCCTTAAGCAAACACACGGTGGTTTGGAGCAGAGCGGCTATCTACTTGCCCAAGAGCCCAGCTGATGCGAGAGCCCACGGAAGCCGCCCCTCCCCTTTGACGAGCTGGAGAAGCTACTTTTCTCACGCCGAGAAAATCCAGCTCCGTTGTTCCTGAGTCACCCTTGCGGGTTGCTGGGAGAACGAGTCCTGAAGAAAGAGATACCAGACCTCCCACATTCTATTACTAAGGTACGGAGCTGACTAAACCCTTAAAGAGAATTCTTGATTCAGATCCTTGGCAAAAACAATCTTAACCAACTTAACTTAAACTGCAACTTACTTACTCCTTCCCAAGTATTAGGCTTGGGTCAGATACATTGGGGTAGGCGCAGTTAGAAGCACCAGTTGAATACGTTAGTCAATGGTTTTATGTATGTATATATATTTTATCTATTTTAAGTATCAAATGGCTAAGAAACCATATCTATGGTTTACAGTAATATTTCGTAATACAAGTTTTACTGTACACACTTTACTACATAATAAGTATTGCAATTGTGGCAATTCATTTCTCTTGCATGAGAAAGAAGACTGCTCAATAAAATAACACCTTTTTATTGAAAACGCCTGTCTCTCTATTTCTCTGCACTCTGGTGAAATTAAGTATGCACGATTGACTGAGTGAAATAGCCGTCTATTGTTTTCACACGACTCTAGAGATATACTCTTTATTCTGAGGGAGCAAAGTTGTCATGTTTATGCTGTTGTCAAAAGCTGAATCCCTTCTTGTCTAAATAAGGGAAGTTAACCTCTCCCGATTCATTAGAGAAAGTTTCTAGTGACCTCTGAGCTTGCTGGCAAACCTAAATTAAGTCTAACATAGTCAGTAGAGACCTAGATGACCTCAGTCCTTCGTCTACACTGCTGTTCATGTTATTCCAATGCGCAGAGCCTATTGGGAAATAGGAACTACACTACAAAACCTTTCATTAAGCAGGGGAAGAACATTTCATTATGCATAGGAAAACCCTTCCATGAAACACCGGAAGAACACTTCATTGAGCATCAGAACATCATGTCATGGAACATAGGTCCAACCCTTCCGTAAGCGTAGGGAAAGCATTACATTCATTGGGCCACTCTAATAAGGACTCTCAGAACAGCCCCTATTTAGGGGTTAACCTCCTCTTCAAAATTATGAGGGCCAAGTGTTTCACTGGACTCTAACCCGGTTCTGGTCACAGGGCCAACGGGGCTCAACAACAGTCTCCCCGGAGGTGGGGGCGGTCTCAGGCCTTCTGCCCGCCCCCTCGGGTATTACCTCAGTCTTCGGCCCTCCCTGGCCCCTGTGATGGGTTTTGGCGGGGAGGCAGGGCTCTGGCCCTCACGTGGCCGGGGGATCAATCTTGGCCCCTCCCGGGGTTTGTGCCGGCTGGTGGGGGGCCCTGGACCTTCCGTGGCTTCCACGGTCTAGGAACCAATCAGGAGGCGGTGGAGGCGGTACCCAGCCACAACAGGCAATTGCAGGGCAGCTCCTGGGGGTGCGGCTGCTGCAGCCAATAGCTGCGTGGCGCTGGACGGGGGCGTGGCCGATGATGCGGCCGGCACCCCCCTTCATGTGGGGCTGGTTGTCGGCTTCACAGAGACTAACGCGGCCCACTGCAGCACTGCAGTGGCCCTCTCCCGATGCCGGAGGCCGCCGCGGGATGGCGCCAGCAGCGGGGGAACTACCCAGGCCAGCGCCGGGGCCGCAACGGTAGCAGCAGGGCCCAGGGCCCATCAGAGACCTTGGGAACAGCAGCAGTAATATCCAGCCGCACTGGGGGCACCCGGGAGCGCTCCAAGACACAGCACTTCCCCAGAGGAGCACAGCAAGAGCCGGGGGTTCGGAGGTGAGTTTTCAATGCACTTTCTGTGGGGCCACAGCAGGGGAGCTCCTGGGGTTTCACGGCGCTTAGGCACAGCAGTTCCCAGCGCCACAGCGCTTCCTATGGCATCGCAGGGGAGGCACAGGAAGAGCAGTCTCTGACAGTCAGGCCACACACCGGTGGCAGCACAACCCAGGGCCACAGCAGGAGCGCAGGGTGCTGGCGCTACAAAGTGAGAGTGCTTAGCAGACAGTTCAGTTCGATTTTAGGCAGTCTAGGACCACACAGGGTCACAGGCTGAGCAGGGGAGCGAGTGATGAAAATAGCGCCGGTACCTGGTTGATCTTCAACAGTTCCACTTATGAATTAGAGTCCTTCTTGACGCTTGTTGGTTCCTGCACCCTTGTGGAAGCAGTTTCTTTGTTTCTTGAAGGGGGATTGAGTTTGAGGCTGCTGACAGGATTCCTCATCAGGTCACTGCAGGTTGTCCCTGGGTTCCCCTCCCGCCGGGCCAGATCAGTGGGCTAGTTCAGTGCTCTTCACACAGCTTGGTGGGCAGCACCTAAACCCTGTCACCCCCAGTGGTTTAGGTTCCTGACTAGGTCCTACCGCCTAAGTCTCCTGCGTAGGATCCCCCAGGTCAGTTTTGCCCCAACTGACTAAAAACTTTACCTCCTTTCTTTATATATGCCCAGGTCAGGGGACCACACTGTAAGGTGGCAAAAGCAGACCCCGCCCTTATTCTGGAAGGTATCAGGAGCTTCCCTACACTGGCTATGGGCAGGCAAGGCAGGCTGGTGTTGCAGCAAAGTTTAAGGGTTCCAGCCAGCACCTGGCAACTAGGGTACTACTAAAAAGAACACGCTGCAGTAGCAGGGGCCTGTGGCAGTCATGTTGGGAGTGGAGAGCACCTGCACCTTAGCATTGGTTAGCAATGGGAAGGTGCTCGGAGACCTAAGGTCAACGCAGAGGAGGGTGGAAAAATGAGGCAAGGGTGAAAAACATTAGGGAAAGACCACCCTAGGGCTGAGAGGTCTAACACCTCCCCCATTCCACAATCTGCTACTGAGGAGCAAAAAAAATAAGGAAAAAATTAGGGTTTTTTGGGGCATTTGTGGTTGTCACCAGCAAGGAGGATGAGCTTTAGGCTCTGCTCACCGTAGGAGATGGTCTTACCACAAAAAATACAGGTGACCCTAATTTCTCCAAACCGTGGTTGAATGCAAGGGATTGTCTCCCTTGTCTCTGGTCCCGATGGAGTGGGTTGTTTTCGTTTGGAGGTGCTGGGTATAGATTGGGGATGGTTGCTGGCCAGTTCTCCCATCTCTGCGGCAGCATAGTTGTTTGGATGCTTGCGCTGCATGTGCCTGATCATGGTATTATTCCCAAATGAATATTTTTTTTTGGGTTACCCCTTGAAAGTTCCATGTCACAGATAAGGCAAGTCACCTTTGCCGCATTCACTTTCTTTTTTCCCTCAGGGATGGAAAAAAACTCCCATACAATGTGTGACTTGGGTTGGTATGGGGTATTGTGTTCTTCCAGCCACCTCCTCCTCGTCCCCTCCTCCTCTTCCTCCTCCTCCTCTTCTTCTTGACCACCAATGGGATGTTGTGATGGTCCTCTTGGTGGTGGTGGTGGTGGTGGTGGAGATGCTCCAGCTGATGCTGCCACTGTAGCCATTTCAAAGTACAAAATATACCTCAAAGATTTCAAAACAGGTCTTCCTCAGTCAAAGGACAAAGTCAGAATAAGGAAAAAAGGTGGGGTCTTTCATCATTTGGAAAAAAAAATGTCCTGAACCAATGAGAAGTGTTATTTTCAGGTCACAAGACCAGGGATTTCATCATTATGAAACCAAAACTGTTCTGCACCAAATAAAACTGTTATTTTCAGGTCACATGACCCGACGCGCTTACGCGATGAGCCCCCGGGCGAGCCCCGGGTCGCATCGCGTAAGCGCTTTGGATGTTTACGTTGCACGATCGTATTCGCTCGAGTGTCACAATGATGTTTTCGTTCGCGGCAATAGCGCTAACGGGACACTCTCTGGAGCGCGCCCTGGGGCGCTTCAAAAGACTACGCTTTCCGGGGCGCTCAATGGGTCGCGCCCCGGGAGCGCTTCAGGGCAAAAAACTTTTTACAAAATAATATATATATACATTAAAACATTTTTTTTAAATACAAATATAATATAGGATTCATTCATTTTGAAAAATATTACATTTAATAGCTATAAACATTTGCTATTAACAACATTTTGAAATTCACTGAAAAAAACATAGGTTTGGGGCCTTATATATAGTTAGGAATTAGCATTTAAAAAACCTATCAAATTCACTAAAAAAGCCATAGGTTTCACATCAGTTATAATTAGGAATTAGCAATTAAAAAACCTATTAAATTCACTGAAAAAACCAGAGGTTTCACCCCAGTTATAGTTAGCTGGAAATTTTACTGACATAAAACCATTGAAATTCCAACGTTATAGTTAGTTGGACTCACTATAACTTGCGCGCCTGCAATGCACTGCTGATGAAGACGCATATTACATCACTCATGACATGGTCAGTGACATCACTCATGAAATCACTGATGACACCATCCTTGTGACAGAGTGACAGACCTCCTTTCAGTGTAATGTAACCCTTGAAACACATATTCAAAAATAGAAACTAACATTTTCAAAATAATTGACATACCAATACCAGTTACAACAACCAATTCAGTAATTCCACCATCTATATACACATCTACTCATTCACCAACACTTCTATATAGTCACTCATACATATACTCACTCATCATATGTAGTGATACACCTATACATCCTGTTACACACTGACAGTCATCCAAAAGTTACTCACACATGCAAATAAAGTATTGAACATCCATTTATTTGCATATACAACTTTACAAACACTACCACCTTCCTTCTAAGGAAACTTACACATACTTCCTCTCTTAAACAATCACTTATAGAAACACATACTTATTTAAACAGGAACTCTTACAATCTCTCACTCTCACATATACTGACTTATATACATCAATACTCACATATACTAGATTAAAACATATCTTGTTACTGATAAAGACACTAGTGAGACAGCCATTCACTCACTAACACACAATATATACACTCATCCACCCATACAGTCCTGCACATATGCTGTATTCAAAACACATACAAACAGTGAGTCAGTCACCAACCCATGCAGCCACTTATACACAAAGTGAAACACTGATACATATATTTAAATATTTAAACTTTACTCGTTAATATATGTATTCACTAAGATACACTTAATAAGCCAGTTAACCAATCATTTAAAAAAAAAATCCATTTAGACACTTACTTAAACATTTATTCTTCCATCGTCCTTTTTCATATACATATATAAAACATATTTATTTTTCACTGGATGGTGTCATCAGTGATGTCATGAGTGATGTCACTGACCATGTCATGAGTGATGTAATATGTGACATCATCAGCACTGCATTGCAGGCGCGCAAGTTATAGTGAGTCCAACTAACTATAATGTGGAATTTCAATGGTTTTATGTCAGTAAAATTTCCAGTTAACTATAACTGGTGTGAAACCTATGGTTTTTTCAGTGAATTTAATAGGTTTTTTAAATGCTAATTCCTAACTATAACTGCTATTAATCCTATGGTTTTTTCAGTGAATTTCATAGGCTTTTTAAATGCTAATTCCTAACAATAACTGGTGTGAAACCTATGGTTTTTTCAGTGAATTTCATAGGTTTTTCAACTGCTAATTCTTAACTTTTTATAGGGTCTCATACTGTTATTTAGTAAATTTCTAAGGTTATTTTTTTGTAAATATCTATAGCTTAAAAAGGTATGGTTTTCTAAAAATGAATCATATGTTGTATATTAATATATTATTTTGTTTTTTAAAAGTATATTCTTTTTTTTTTATATTTCACTCTGGAGCGCTCCCGGTGCGCGTACCTGTGAGCGCCCGGTGCACGTACCAGGGCGCGTCCCGTCAGTGCACCAACAAAAAAAATAAAAATAAAATAATGAAGGAGTGAGCATGAGGAATGGGGATAAAGAGAGTGGTGTAAAGAGAAAGAGAGCTAAAGGGAGGAACACAGAGGAACTGTGTAATAGAAAGTAAAACAGAGAAAAGGTATAAAAGGAAGTAACTGAGAAAAGGAAAATGAATAAGGGAGCGAAAGAAGAGAAGAAAGAGGAAGAAGACTAAAGCAGATGTTCTGGGAGAATGTGAATGGGTGATGAGAGTAAAAGGAAGGAGATTAAAGGATGAGGAATGAAAGGTAGTGACGGAACCAGAAAAAAGGAACAGTGGTGACGGAGGAAAGAAATAGCAGTGAGTGTAAGTAAAAAGGAGTGAAAGAGGGTGGATAAAAGTGAATAAGGGTAAGACATTGGGAGTGACAGAGAGAAAGAACAGAGAGAGTAAAGGAAGGAGTGTCAGAAAGGGACTAAGTGAAGCAGAACAAAAAGAAAATAGAGGGAGTGTGGGTGAGCAGGGGCACTGAAAGAAGTTGAATGTGGTAGGAAAGTAAGGAAAAGAGAAGTCAATATGGAGGATAAGAATTAGTGAGGGAAGCAGAGTAAGAAAACAGAGGTGAGGTAGGATGAGAGAAAAGTAGTGAGGTTAAAACAAAGGGTGATGATAAACTACATTTTGTAGTCACACTTACCATATAATTAATGAAAACTAACTTGCATCTTTAAACTACACTTTGTATCTGTGAAAAACAAAAGAAAAATCAAGTTATAATTAGTAAAATATATTTTTTTAAATAGAAGAAACAGGTCAAGAGGTAAAAAATCAAAAAAGTGTACTAAGAAATAAAGCAATAGTGAAGGATACAAAAACAGAAATAAAGTAATGTAGAAAGAGGAAAAAAGAAATAGAAAGAGAACAAATTACTGAAGATAAGTAAGATACTAAAAGAATGCGAGATACCAAAACAAAATCAGGAAAGAGAAGAAAGTAAAAGGAAAATGAGTGAGAAGGAGAGGATGAGGAACTATTAAAAAGAAAGTGGAATGGAAGATGACTGGGAGTGAGTGAAGGGGAGACACAGAGTGAAGGGATGTAAGGAATGAGGTTAATATAGAACAATAGAGGAAAAAGGAGTGAGAGAGTAAGTACACAGAAAGACAAAGAGAAGGACTGAGTGAACTGCAGTACAATGAGTGAGAAAGGAAAAAGAGTAAAGGAGCAAAAGAAGGAAAGAGAGGGGAAGAGAACTAAAGCAGTGCTACTGAGAGAATGTGGCAAAGATGAAAAGTGGTGGAAGGGAGAGAGGAAATGCAGACAGTTGAAATTGGATTGAGGAGTTGTAAATGAAGTGGAGTAAAGGAACAGCGAAGAAACAAAGTGAAAAAAAGGCAGTGTAAGTGAGTAAAGAGAGCTAAATAAGGGTAGAAAAAAGGAAATGAGTGTGAGACAATGGGAATACAATATAAATTACACAATGCAAACTATAGAATGATTTATACAATATGTTACATTGTTTATTTTTGCTGTTCTCAGAATATATTGAATTTCACTTAAATTAGTGAGTTCAAACTCTTCATCATATAACAGCGGGGAAAAAAAACACAATCTAAAAGATTGTGTTTAAAGAAAAACATAAAAAACTTACAACTCATATATGTACACTAATCTTTGATTCACTTACTTTTCCTTGAGGCCAAATAGAAGATAGTGAAGGTCCTTTTGGAGGAAAAAAGTCTGCTGTTCTCTATAACTTCCATTTCATCGACTTCCTATGAAAAAAGATCTAAGAACATCATACCTTACACTTTCCTTACGGCCAAATCGTGTCAGATATATGAGTATTTTTTACTATGAGATCCACTTACAGTACCTATATGAGATAAATATTTTTAAACATTAGACTAACTAACTAATTAACTTTTATTAACTATTCCCGTCTTCAAAGGCCAATTACCTTTACTAAAACTTTGGTTTTAAAACACTAGGTAATAATTTTTAAAGTCATAAGGCTAATGTTGTTTATAAGTCAAATGAGAATCATTGCAGTAACTCCAACCTTTTTGACATTTTAAATAGCATGTATAATGTCCTGATGTTGTCGAAGAACCGTCATGATAAATAATAGCTACAGTTGTAAAGGTTCTTCCTGAAATTGATAACTGAGAAGCCACAACATTTTTGATAGAATTTGTCAATTTAGTTCCATCAGGTCTACATCGTTGGAAAACTAAAATGATATACTGACCATAACTTTGTATAAATAATGTGGATAGCATTGGACACTTACATTGGGTACACACCATATTATGATCTGCTGCTTTAATTATATTTTTAAATGACACTGATTTACAGTCTGGTAAAGTCAAATATATAAATCTTTCAGTGTCTATTCTAGTAGTACTTGATGAACTACAGTTGTGGCAGTCATGCTGCCATTGATAAGAAAGGCTAAAAAGATTATCTACATCTACACCTTCATCTTCCAAAACACCAAACATATACATTAAAAATTCCTGACAATCCTGCTGAATGTTCTGTGAAAATTTATCTTGAACAGAACACATATCTAAAATATTTTGAATTTCTGTTACCCTTTCTATTTTTGTTCTATCACTGCTACATTTCTCAAACACAGAATTCAATAAACCACACAATCTTTGATCCCGATTTTCAACAATCTGTTCTTGTAAAGTTTGAAGAAATAAAAACAACATTAACCACTACATTAGCATAGCAGTTGACACCGGAACTGTTTTCAAACTGAAATCCAACAACATTTTCATCAGAATCCTTTTTCTTTCTGTTTTATATTACAGTTTCATCTACATTTTGTCTTTTTGCTACTACCTCACTGCAATTATCCTCATTTCTTCTTTTTCGGCCTACCACACATTTTTCAAACAGAGGATATTGAGGCAAATGTGGAGCATACTCTCTTCCTAACCTATTGTATTCTTTAACACAATCTAGATATGCACAAATCTTTGTCTCATCACACTCAATCAAGTACAATCCTGATAGAGTTCTGACTCGTGATAATGCCACATATGCCATACCCTCTTTAAACACAGATCTTCCAATGTTCACCAAAGCACTATATAAACTTAAACCTTGAGATTTATGATTTGTCACCGCATATGGCAAACAAATAGGAAACTGTTTTTGGCGAACATATACGTCTTTTACAAGCAAAAATCTAGCAGAACAACAACTGATTTGTTGTACTTGCTCAATGCCATCAAATTTTATTTTTAAAAATTCAATTCCATCTCTATTTCTATAATTCACAAAATCAACAACATAACCCATTGCTTCATTTACTAGACCTCTTTCAACATTTAAATTCCTTCTCAAAATGATACGACAATTTAACCACAAATTCAGAGTCTTTTCAAAACCAGCTGTTTTAGAAATACTTTTCTCTAATGAATCCAATTTTGTTTTCAAATTTTCTGACAAAACAATTGTTGCACCCATATGCTCTATTTTATCTATTGCTTTCACAATCTCTTCATTTTCTAACTTTAACATTTTGTTGTTGAAGATGAAACATTCTTGCAGAGTTGGCATCAAACATATCCCAGATTTCTTCTCAGTCATTTTTAAAAAAATATTCTCTGGAATATTCTTTTCCGATTCTTACATCTTGTAGAATATTTTTATAATCTTCATCCTTTGCCTGTCGCACATTTTGAAGCAGTTCAGCATATTTAAAATGTAACCATATATTAACGTTTCCAATGCTTCCAAGGGACTTCCTGGTATCGTCATGCATAAGCATTTTAAACACTGGTTGTCCTTTTACTGGAGTCAACTGCAGTAGATCTCTAAAAACAATAATGTATTTTCTTCCAAATAACACATCATACTCTGTTCTAAGAATTTCTTGCATTCTCAAATGCACAAAAGCAAGCATTAGATTTGAGACCATGCTTACTTCATCAATGATAAGAAGTTTCATTTTCTTCAAGACTCTGGAAACTTCAGAACACGCATCACCAGATAGCTTGTTGTAATGCATTTTATTATCATGCTCAACTGGCAGCATCAGTAAACGATGTAGAGTAATCCCTTTAATGTTATGTGCTGCCAGTCCAGTTGGAGCGGTTACAACACAAGACAGCGGTGATTCAGTCCTTTTCTGCAAATAAGTTGCAATGGCTTTAATCAGAAAACTTTTTCCTGTTCCCGCTTCTCCACTTACGTACAGTCGAACAGGCTTAAATGATGTACATGAGCACACTTTTTTCTCATGTCTGAATCCATGTTCAATCTGTTCTGTAACTTCGTCATATATCTATTTCTGCTCAACGTTTAGTTGCTTTACCAAATCTTCTAAGTTAACTCCATCCTCATGAGCTTGTACCATAGCTCTTTCCACCTCATCCATGGCAGTTGCAGCTTCATTTTGGATAATTGGACCTCCTAGTGGATCCTGACTCAATGAAGTAGAACTCTGACTGTCTTAAGAACTATCTCTAGCAATCTCTTCAGCAGTTGTGGTTTCTTGCTCTTTTTCTTCGTTCAACATTTGCAGATAATTTGGAAAAACAGGACATTGTATGGTATCCTTAGTTGAATTAAAAGAGTCTTCATAACAGAGAAAATCTCCAAGTAGTTCCTCTTCTGTACGCCATGGCTTAAAGAGTTGCAAAAGAGCTAAATAGTAAAATTCTCTTTGGTCTTTAGCTTCGCAACTCAATTTTCGATGATTAATCAAATGGCCTTTTCTCTGCTTTACTAGACATCCTTCATACCCAATGACAGCATATTTTCCATTATTGATATCTTCTGTGATGTTCCTCTTATAACTGTAGTTTTGCAGAACTTCATACAAACAAGTGTTCTCAAGGTGAGTACTTCTATTTGGATCGTATGTATCCAACATATTTGTCTTCAAAATATCTGTACTGTTTGGTTCTTTCTCCGCCAAACATTCAATTTCTTGTACAGATTTCAAAACTCGATTTCGTGTTGCAGCAAGACCCAGACTCACCCAAATGTTTGTTCTTGATTTGGCATAGAGACTTGCTGATGATAACCGATCAGAACATTCATATGCTCCAATTTCTCGATGCGACAACATCTTTAGACTGAAACTGTATAATTTCTTACTTAGACTCTTTTCATGTGAAATGTCCTCCCACATTTCCTTCAGTTCTGTTTTTTCTTCTTTTTTGAAGTAAGATGTCACATATCGAGCCACAGCAATAGAGTTGTCAGCAACGACCTGAATATCCATGTTAGCATTCCACACGGACAAAATCACTGGGTTGTAGTCGTTGATGTACTTGGACTCTTCGGTTTTTTTTAATTATGTGTATTTTTGGGTGATTTCTTTGTCACAGTATGTCGTAGAGATGACATCAAATTATTTACTCTTCCCTTAGAAATCACTGGTCGTGGAAACACAAAACAACATTTTGTGTAGTACTTTTCTTTGTTTTTGAATTTTCGACGACAGTACTTTCCACAACGATGAGATTGAAAACGTAAAACTTGTTGCCTTAAACTGTTTTCTTCAGTAGTTTTCGGAACAGCACATGTTGAATACTCTTCAATGAAACTCATCACTGTTTCATCCGAATCTGATCCAAATTTGGGTGCATCTTTAATCCATAACAACATATGTATATGAGAAGCACCTCTTGCTTGATATTCCTTCCTGCAAAAGAAATCCAAAACCTCTCCAATGGGAGGATTTATTTTGTTGGTAATAAAAGACATCGTAGCTTCAAATCTATGATTAAAATATCTGCAAACATTCACTGGATCTAAAGAACACAGTTCTCCAGGTGTTTTCAATTCTATATTTGTATGTTTCCATTTGCCTCTCGTAGATATTGAAGTAAGTCGTCCCATGCATACGCAGCACAGCTAAGAGTGAGGAACCATGTAGGAGTTCCTAAGTTTCTTAGCATACATTTCAATTCCCCATGACGACTGAACCAATACTCGTTTGTTCCACGCTGACATGCCATGAGATTGATTAGCTGAAATTCCAAAATACTGTCTTGCAGATTGACTTTCTCCATAAAGTCCCTTGCTGAAACATTTTACAGATGAGCTCCACTTTTCAATATATGATTAACTGCATAAGAAAGCCCAGACAAATCACTTTCATACAGTAGATGAAACAAATACGGAATGCATTGACGAAACCTTGGATCTTCAGCATATAATCTTAAAGTCCGGTATTCAGCTGCAGGAATTTGAACTGGTCGATCGTCATATCGTCCACCTCGACCTGTTGGAAATAACTGTGGAAAACAACGAGCTTCCAAACTTTCTTCCCATACACTAATAGGACTTCCTTTTGCTGCTTTCATTTGAAACAAGTCAATTGCATTCCCCATTACTTCTTTATAATGCAAAGGATGAACAGTATAACGTTCATATATTTCTTCACTTCTAGACACATCAACTTTTTCAATTTGGCCAACTGAACAATCACTGTCTTCTTCTGTAGCTGTTTCCTCTGCTCCAACACTTACATCTTTATAGTACTCATTGTTTTTGACCAAATACAACGTTGCCTTTTTGACTTTCCTAACATCCACTAAATCTTGCCAGATTTTCTTACTCTTTGTCGGAACCCCATTAACTAGAATAACCAGAGGATCCTCTTCTACTCTTTCACACCAATTGTATCAATATGTTTCTTGACATCTAGAGACGAATAAACAACTCTTCCCTTTAATCCTCTTTGTAAATCTGTAGGAGGCAATTTCCCTATCTTAGGCTCCATGCGAACAATAGCCTGAAAAGGATGGACACATTGAATCAAAATAGATTCATAAGTATTTAAATCCATCAATTCAGAAGGAATATCTATCAACTGAAGATTATTAGGAACAGCTCTAGCAGGCATTCTATTTTCATTTATTTTTTTACAACAATAATTACAAATACACTGATCAAAACTCAAATCAAAAGAATTCTCCACCACCAAATAACTTACAAAATCCTTCCATTCACTATTGTTTTCCATTTCACTTTTTGCATATCAATCAACTAACCTAGTCTGAATCTTATAATGAGTCCGTCGACAACACACACAAGTTAAATTAGGCCTTTCACTTGATTTCACCTTAAAATTGGTAATTTCCTCGTCAAACTTTTCTGTACTTGAAATCTGTACATTGTCTTCCACATTACCATCCATTACTATATCCATTTCTACACTGTCCTCTTTGATCCCAAAATAACAAAACTCAATTTCTTCACAAATAGTCTTCACATCTACTTCAGATCCATGCAAAAGAGCACTGTTTAACTGTTTAAGCTTAAGTGCTGGACTTTTTGCATAATACAACCTTCTCACTAATTTCCTCACCTTATTATGATGCACTGCTAACATCCTAAAATGATGCAAGATCTTCATTTTTTGTTTTAGACTTTTCTTACTATATGTACGTAAGAAATTTCGAAGCAAATCAATTGAATCCTGTCGCACACTACAAATACTACTGCACTTCCATGTGTACACTGGACCCTTAGTACATCTCCCTAAAACTTCTTCACTTAACACCTCTTCTGCATCTCTAGACATAAGTTTCTCTTTTTCCATCACACAACCATCTTTCACCTCATATGCCCGACCACTGGTGTCAACTGCATGCACCAAATCATTTTTCTGAAAGTAACTCTCCTCATTAAAAAATGGCTCAGAACTTGAACTATGCATCCATTCTCCAGAAAATACTTCACAAAAATTAGTCCGATTAATAATTCTTTTCCATCTACTGTTCGATTTGAAAACATCAATTGCCTTATTAAGTATCCTAATTCTATTGATTACTAAAATAAATAATTTTTTCTTAACTTCAAAAGCCTGATCAACAATCTTCTCTACACTTTTCTTTTTCTTGTAAAAAGCAGCTCTTTGTTTACCTTTCTTTTCATTTTTTAGCAAATTTAAAATGACCCTTTGTGAAACATTCGTTTACGAATGTCCCTAAATTGATTTAACCTTCTATTGCTATCCATACTCTTCTCTCCTGCTCCAATAGAGACATTTTTTGAGGGCCTCTCCTTCCTTTTTAGATTTGCTCTCTGCTTCTGGATCTTCACATTACCGTTAACATTTCTTTTTGATCTACATAAATTGCGAAGAAAAGACTTAATTGTCTTACCAGGAGCTTTTCTGGTGTTTTTTGAAGTACTTGTTGTAGAGGATTCCTTTGATGATTTTGTTCTTTTACGTATGGTATTTTTTCTACTCCTTTGCCTTGACGGCATTTTTGCTTGCTTTTAAAATGTTGATTTCAATGTGTGGTTCTGAAAAAAATAACACATTAAAGACCACTATTAGCAAACAACAAAATAATGACAAAAAGCAAACGATATAAACACTATTTTGCAACATATTAAAGTTTATACCACAGCAACTAAGGGCCTTATTTATGAAGGCCTTGCGCCACCAGTGCGTCCCATGTTAAAAGAGACGCACCGGTGCCACAAGGCAATCATAAATAAGGGCCAAATGTAAATTCCATTGATTTGCCCCCAACATCGTTTTTTGAATAACATTTAAGAAACACTGCGCAGAACCTATGTACAACCACTCAATATCACTTTTGAAACCTCACTGTTTCCCAAAATAGAAATCCTCTATCTTGCAAATGTTCATAGCAAGCATTATCAAAAAGCAAGACACAAACCAACAGCAAACAAACTCAGGGCCTTATTTATGAAGGCCTTGCGCCACCAGTGCGTCCCATGTTAAAAGAGACGCACCAGTGCCACAAGGCAATCATAAATAAGGACCAAATGTAAATACCTTTGATTTGCCCCCAAAATCGTTTTTTGAATAACATTTAAAAAACACAGCGCAGATCCTATGTATAACCACTCAATATCACTTTTGAAACCTCACTGTTTCCCAAAATACAAATCCTCTATCTTGAAAATGTTCATAGCAAGCATTATCAAAAAGCAAAAAACAAACCAACAGCAAAGAAACCCAGGGCCTTATTTATGAAGGCCTTGCGCCACAAGAGCGTCACTTATTCCCCATGTTTAAAGTGATGCATCAGCTGCACAAGGCAATCATGAAAAGGGCCAAATGAAAATACCATTGATTTCCCCCAAAATCGTTTTTTTTATAACATTTTAGAAACACAGCGAAGATCCTATGTATAAGCACTCAATTTCACTACTGAACCCTCACTATTTCACAAAATACGAATCCTCTATCTTGCAAATGTTGATATCAAGCATTATCAAAAAGCAAGACACAAACCAACAACAAAAAAACTCAGGGCCTTATTTATGAAGGCCTTGCGCCACAAGAGCGTCCAATGTTAAAAGTGACGCACTGGTGCCACAAGGCAATCATAAATAAGGGCTAAATGTAAATACCATTGATTTTCCCCAAAATCGTTTTTTGAATAACATTTATGAAACACAGCCCAGAATCTATGTACAAGCACTCCATTTCACTTTTGAAACCTCACTGTTTCCCAAAGTACAAATCCTCTATCTTGCAAATGTTGATATCAAGCATTATCAAAAAGCAAGGCACAAACCAACAGCAAAGAAACTCAGGGCCTTATTTATGAAGGCGTTGCGCCACCAGAGCGTCACTTTTTCCCCATGTTTAAAGTGATGCACCGGCAGCACAAGGCAATCATAAATGAAGCCCAAATATAAATACCATTGATTTGCCCCCAAAATCGTTTTTTGAATAACATGTTAGAAACACAACACAGGACCTATGTACACGCATTAAATTTCACTACTGAAACCTCACTGTTTCACAAAATACAAATCCCCTATCTTGCAAATGTTCATAGCAAGCATTTCCCAAAACCATGCCACAAACCAATAAAAAAGAATCTCAATCTGCTTCCAAATCTGATGTAATGCAAGTGACATCATTCTAAAAGGTTCAAATGTATTTATTTAATGAGGCAAACACTATTAATTACTTCTCAAAAATATAAAAGCCATTCTTTTACCCCCAAATCGTTTTTTAAATAACTTTTTACAAACACAGCACAAGTCCTACGTACAAGCAATCAATTTCACTACTGAAACTTCACTATCTGCTTCCAAATATTCTCCATAGAGCAAACAAGTCTCTATTTAAATTAAATGAATCATTACTTACCTTTACAAATGGAGATTGAGAACAGTGTCAGACACACACACCAATGTTTCTTTAGCAGAGCAAAAGGTGTGCACTCAATACACTGAAACCAAGACTGGCATAGAACATCTCTAATTCTACACACATATGCCTTATTTCAACCAATCAAAAGTCTTCCCTCACTATTTTCAAACCAACACCCTTCCCCCTCTCAGACCTTTCTATTTGTTACCATAGCAACTCCCTCCTACCTGAACTCTCAGGTTCAAAAGTTTATTCTACAATGTTGCAAATTAAGTCAGCAAGGATGTTTGACCTCTCAATACACCAGCTTATCCAGGGCATTATTGCTTTTAGTGACTTTTTCTTAACCATTCAAATTGCTTCTTTCCCACAACACAACCATGCACCCTAACTTTCAGTTTTCTACTATCTGAATTCACCAATCATTGCTTGTGATTCAACAGCAGGGAAACTTCACAATTTTTTTTTGTAAACTCCTACTGTTCCAACTGCCATTTCATTCCCACACTTCATCTGACTGCACCAGAACCTTCTCACATCATGTATTCTGTATGGATTATTGGACATAGCTACATCCACTGGGCTCAAAGGTATGCAACATGCAGAAATTATCACAACCTTGATTTATTAAATGTGGAAATCAAGTGGATTGGCCAGAGAGGATTGAGATGTCACCAATTGATACCATTGGTGAAAGCCTTTTTGCATCTGCCAAACCCTGACCTCTTGATAGTGCACTGTGGTGGAAATCATTTGGGCACTATGACTGGGGTTGGTCTGGAAATGCTTTTAAAGGACACCTTTGATCTATTGATTACACTTTTTCCACAAACTGCCTTGGTATATTCCAATATATGCCAAATACAGAAATGGAACTGGTCCAACCAATTTTGTCCACAATTTGAGAAAGCACGGAAACATGTGAATAAATCTGTTTCTGCTTACATGAGAGACTATGGAATGGGTTCAATATACAACAACAACTTGCATTACAACATGAAAGACATCTACAGGGGAGATGGTGTGCACTACTCAGATGAGGGGAATAGAATATTCCTCCTGAATTTAAGACTGTGCATTGGAATCTACTTGTAGGTACTTAAATCAGCCACAGAACTCAAAAGCTCTTTTCAGGGCTACCCTACCTCTGATCACTCATAATGATTTTCTTTTTCTAACTTTTTTCACTATTTTTCACCAAAGTACGCTCCCCGGTACGCTTCCCAGTGTGCGTACCGGGTGCTTCCCCCGCGAAAAATGTAAAAATGTTTTTTTTGGGGGGGACATAAATGAGCCTTCTAAACCCCCCTCAGAAAACCTAGAGGGTCAGGAAGTGTCTACCTCGCACAGTGGATCACCAACTGCGCCGACGACCTCACCCCTCTGAAGAAACCCCCAGGCAAGACTAGCAACAGAAAAACCGCATGATTCACAGACGCCCTCAAAATCGCAAAGAAATCGTGCAGAACCCTCGAAAAAGCATGGTACCACAAGCGGACACAAGAAAACATGACAACCCTCAAGAGCGCCACCCGCGAATACTACCAGATGATCCGCACCACCAAAAGGACATCATTCAAAGAGAGGCTGGACAACAACGCCCACAACAGCAAGGAGCTCTTCAGCATTGTCAAAGAGCTCTCCAATCCCAGCGTCAGCAACAACGACAACTCACCGTCACAAGACCTATGCAACTCCCTCGCCCCATTCTTCAACTGCAGGATCACAGACATACACGACAGCTTTGGACCCCAGACCCTGACCCCAACCACCAAACCAACGACCCCCACCTCCAGCCTCAACGCCTGGACCTCCATCAGCACCGAAGACACCTACCGCATCATGAACAGCATCCACTCCGGCTCCCCCTCCGACCCATGCCCTCATCATATCTTCAACAAAGCCGACACCATCATCGTACCCCACCTCCGGAACGTCATTAACAACTCCCTCACGGCAGCCACATTCCCTGAAAGATGGAAACACACAGAAATCAACGCCCTACTGAAGAAACCAACAGCGGACCCCAAAGACCTCAAGAACTTCCACCCATCTCTCTCCTCTCCTTCCCGGCTTAAGTCATCGAGAAGATCGTCAACAAACAGCTGACAGCATTCCTCGGAGAAAACAACTTGCTCGACCCATCCCAGTCAGATTCTGAGCCAACCACAGACCCGAGACTGCCCTCATTGCAGCCACAGATGACATCAGGACCCTGATGGACTACGGAGAGACAGCCGCCCTCATCCTCCTCGACCTCTCGACAGCCTTTGACACCTTCTGCCACCGCACCCTAATAACCCGCCTCTACAACACTGAGATCCAAGGAAAGGCCCTAGTCTGGATCACATTGTTCCTCTCCGACAGAAGATCCAAGATCATCTGCGGCATACCCCAGGGCTTCTCACTCAGCCCTACCCTCTTCAACATCTATATGAGCCCCCTCGCCGCCATCGCATGCAAACACAACATCAACATCATCTCTTATACCGACGACACCCAACTGATACTCTCCCTCACCAAAGACCCCTTCACCGCCAAAGCCAACTTCCAGGACGGAATGAAAGATGTCGCAGAATGGATGAAGCTCAGTTGTCTGAAGCTCAACTCGGACAAGACGGAAGTCCTCCTCCTCGGACAATCCCCATCTGCCTGGTACGACTCCTGGTGGCCCACGACGCTGGGTACCGCACTGATACAAACGGACCACGCACACAACCTGGGATTCATCCTGGACTTCTCCCTCACGATGACCAAGCAAGCCAAAGCAGTGTCATCCTCATGTTTCAACACCCTGCACATGCTCCGAAAGATCTTCCGGTGGATCCCCACTGAAAACAGAAAGACGGTCACCCAGGCCCTCGCGACCAGCCGACAGGACTACGGATACACCCTGTACGATGGAACCACAGCCAACTTCAGAAACGATTCATCCTCGACATCCCTTGCCACAGCCATATATCTGCCCACCTGAGAAACCTGCACTGGCTCCCCGTCAGCAAGACGATCACGTTCAGGCTGCTCACCCACGCACACAAAGCGCTCCAAGACACGGGCCCCGAATACTTCAACAACCGCCTGTCATACTACACTCCCACCCGCCAGCTCCGCTCCACCACCCTCGCCCTTCCCATCATCCCTCGGATTCGCAGAACCACAACCGGAGGAAGATCGTTCTCCTACCTGGCAGCCAAGACATGGAACTCCCTCCCCGCACACCTACAACTGACCCAGGACCATCTCACCTTCAGGAAACACCTCAAGGCCTGGCTATTCGAGCAGCAGTGGCACCCCCCCTCCCAAGAGCGCCTTGAGACCCTCACGGGTGAGTAGCGCACTTTACAAATTGATTGATTAATTGAAAATTTGCACTTTTTTAAGTGTATGTTTTTTTCTATTCTTCCATTACCAGTTTCCATTGTTTTTATTATTAACTGGAAAAAAATTGGAACTTTGCAAAAGCACTAAAAACTATCAAAAGCAGTTTAAAAAAGATAAAGTATGTATATATGTTGGAATGAGTGTATGATTAATTTGATTTGATTTGATTTGTGGTTTTGTAAATCGCACATATGCCCAAAGGCATCTTAGCGCTATGGAAGCGTATGATTAGTGCAGAGAGGGAGGCATGATTTAGCATGATGCGAACAACAAGGTTTTAACAGATTTCCTGAAAGACAGCCGGGAGGTGCTGTTTTTGATAGCAAATGGGTATCGATTCCATTCTTTAGCAGCATGTAGTAGGAAGCTTCTACCTCCCCATCTTGCTTGTTTGAAACGAGGTACCTGTAAAAGTTTAGCCTGACTGGAGCATATATCTCTTTTGGGTATATATGGCTTGAGACGTGATCTAAGTAACAGTGATCCAGAGCCCTGGAGTGCCTTGTAAGTTAGACATAAGGACTTAATACATTTTGCCAGGGGGAGCCAATGTAGGGTATCAAGGTGGTGAGATATATATTCTGATCTCGGGATATCTAGTAACGGCCTGGCTGCTGAGTTTTGCAGATGCTTCAATTTTGCCAGGTACTGGGCCTGCATCCTGGCGTACAGTTTATTTCCATAATCAAGTTTCTATAGTGCTAGAGTGGTGACCACAGTTTTTGGAGTATCCATAGGTATGTATGGTAGTAATTTTCTGATCATTTTCAGAATATACCACATGGTGCCTACTAGTCTGTTTGTTTGGGCATCGAATGCGAGTCTATTATTCAGTACCATACCTAGATTCTTAACTTTGTTGACGGCGTAGGGCAATTACTGAGATTAGCTGGCCACCATTCCAGGGACCAGATTTCGTAATTTGTTCCCAGCTGGTGTTTGGATGATTGAATGAGTGCATAACAGGTACATGGATGTTAACTTGAGTCCAGCAGTGCTCCTTGAGTGAATCTATGAGTTCATAGGTGGTGCTTGAGTGATTGGGTGAGTGCAAGGGTACTGCTTGTGTGATTGTGTAAGTGTATGCATAGTGCCTAGGTGAATTTGTTTTTATTTAATTGGCCCTCATGGTCGTCTCTCGAAATCTCCCCGTACCTGCAGCAGCTGTGGCTCTACCTGAGTGATTGGGTGAGTGCCTAGGTAGTGCTTGGATGATTGGAAGAGTGCATGGATAGTGCTTGACTAAATTTTTAAAGTTATCATTATTCTCTATTTTGCTTTTTACAAATAAGTCAACTGTCCACGTTGGATTCTTGTAGTGAGTGTGTCGACAGCATATATGAACATACTCTGGTTTTCAGAACATACTGTCTTGAATTTTTCAGTCTCTTCTTGAAAACGGTCAGCTGTAGTACCTCTGTCCTGTCCAGTAACTCCTCCTAATATCAACTCTTCAATTTCTCAACAGTCCTGTTCTAGACAAAAGAAACAAAACTGGACATCATCATACACCTTTTCTACCTCTGCCACAGTAGTATGCAAAAGTGCCCTATTCATGTCTCCTAACTATAAAGCAGGAGTTTTCACATAGTACTTCCTCCTAACTAAAGTTCACATTGCTGAGTGGTATACAGTTAACATCCTTAAATGAACGTAGATATAGTACTACATGCATTTACTTCAATATAACAAACCTATATCTAAACACAAAACTTGATTCATTGTTTACCTTTTACAATTTTAGTATAAAACAGCTGCACCATAACCCACTTGTGACTTATACATGGTGAAAGAACAGTTTATCCCTTCTTTAGTCAATTTTAAAATGAACATCAAGCCCAGGGGCTTATTTAAAATCATCATGCACTTTCAGGAGAATGTGGTGCCCCATATGTACAAGGCCATGTAAAGACATTTTGCTTGGCTTTTCATGGCCTCACAAATACAGACTCTTTTCATACAGCCCTTTAAATGAAAGGAGTGTGCCAAGGGTGTTTCTGTGGGTGTTCCCATGCAACACCCATAGATTCTGCCACATTCCCAAATTCATAACAATTCATAAACATGGGAATGTGTCAAAATCCTTCGCCTCCCCAGGAGATGTGTAGGGAGATACAACAAGGAAAAATACTATTATTTCTCTAATTTATTCCTCTTTCTGCAGCACACATAGAAAGAGGAAAATACCTCTTGTGATTGTTTTTCTACCAAAGGGGTCCCTCCCTGCACAAAAGCAATATTCATGCCTACACAGGCACAATTTGAAAAAGGTTTGCCTTAGAAACCGGGTTTCTGTGTGTTTATGACTGTACTCTCTTGAACCAAGAAACAATCGCTAGATGCTGGTCCATTGAGCGAAGCTGACGGGTAGGTCTATAGGGCGCCATGAGGCTAGCCAGAATAGCAGGATATTGGAGAAACATGATTCTGTGGGCAATACAGAGAGTCTTAAAATGGATTTGTTTCTCCACCGGCAGCCAATGCAGTTTGCGGATGGAGCTAGCCATGGAACAGATTCTCTTCAGACCAAGGAGGGCCCAGGCTGCCGCATTTTGTGCCTTTCGTAAGTGCAGCATCTCTGTCCTATTGACCCCGATATATAGAGTTCTTGCATAGTCCTATAGAGAGTACTGTGAGATAACTACCTGACAGATGGCAAGGTCAAAGAAACCCAGCTAAGGTTTAAGTCCACATAGGAGCCTGAAACAAACACACTCCGGCTACTACTTTATTCTGAGTTTGAAAAGAAAGAGCGGAGTCTATCCAGACTCCTAGATTTTATGCTGCCGGTTTAGGAGCTGGCAGAGGGCCCAAAGAGGATGGCCACCAGAGTTTGCGTCACAGATGCATGTCCTTGCTCACCACCAAGACCTCCGTTTTTTTGGCATTGAGCTAAAGACAATTGGCTGTCATCCAATCTGCAATAGCAGGTAAATCTTCTTGAACCTTAAGTGCACTCTGCCCAGGGTCGTTAGATAATGCCACCACAACTGTGTGTCATCCGCGTAAGATACAACAGCTAATCCTGTAGTCATGGCCACTGCTGCCAGAGGTTAAAATTGGATTTTTATTCTAGTCCAGAAAACCCTCTCCATCTGTTCTTATTATCTAGGAGACCAATACCACCATTGCAAGCAGGGCATAATTGGGTTGCACTAGAGCAGGAAAAGCACTAAAGTGATGAAAGGAGTACGGTGACAGCGTTCTCCTCCTCCACCAGCCTCACATGGTTTCAGGTAGGTGGGCTAAGGAAGAAGCTTGTGCACATTAGGGTGCTCATCAAGAACAGCATATGTCTGGAGTATCGCTATCATGTGCATCATACACCTGGGCTCACATGTACCCCACGGTTCACCCAATGACAAAAACTACCACATTATGAGCTTCCATACATGACAAAGGCAAGAGACTGGGGATATGGACAGTCAATAGCCAATATCCTCAAAGCAACACAAGTAAAAGGTCTTGCACCAATGTGATATTAAATCTGCTGCTACTAGAACCTGTCACTGTACATCCTGGGTGAATGGGCCAGGAGTCAATCTAACGCTGGGAGTGTAGAATTGGGGTCAGTGCCTCATCAAACAGCAAAGCAACTGGATGAAGCTCTGCAGAGGACACACACAACTGTTCAGTTCACCAGGAATTGGCACAGGGAAAGCCGACATAATTGAAAGGTTAGTATGGTATCTTCTATTGCTATGTCCCACTATTCCCGCAGTAGGATTAAACCACACATGTTGAGCTTCCATGCACATCAAAGGAAAGAGACTGGAGATACGGAAAGCCAACATCTCCATAGTAAAACAGGTTAAGAGTCGGTATCCACGTACTATGAATGAGGTGCTACTAAGAGTGTCACTGAATGACCTGAGTTGATGGGCCAGTGGTCAATCTCATTCAGAGTGGTTAGAATAAGGTTCATAGCACCAAAAAATGGAAAAGGAAAAGGATGGAGCATTTGCAGGGGACTAGACCTTGCCTGCTTGTGATGGTCCCTGGAGCTCCATGTGAGAGTGCTGGCGATTCCTACGTTTGCGACACTGCAGCAGCCACAGGTATGGCTGGGGAGAGCTCGGGGAGACCACCGGCTACAAAACTCATGCTGCCTGGGACAGACTTCCCACTCACTGCACAGCGATGTCCAGTAGGGAATTTAGAGACAGCCATCAATACTGACTGATTAGAATGATATAGCATTTATCAGCCAAGCAGAGTGCTTTCCTCTCATTAAGTTAGTTAAACCTTTCTGATCTTGGGATTGAAATGAAATATTCACACTTCTTCAACCTCAGAGCAACCTCTCTTGATGATTGTGATTAGACCATTTCACATGTTTCCATAAATTTTCCACAATATGTTCATTGTTAATACTAAAGAACTGCAGCACCAACATAGAAATTGAAGAGTAATGTTATTGTTGGACTGTGGGACACAGAGAGGCCTTTCGAATAACGGCTTGGATCTTTTTTACTTGTAGAAAGTATAAGTGGAGCTGAGACTCAACAGCAGCACGCCTATGTGGTTATGATTGTTGACTCTGTAGTATGAGCACTGGCTGTATGAAATAAGTCTTGAAAACATGTGTTTAAAAATTATAAAGTATTTAATGAGAGGACAATGAATACCCATGAGTAAGGGAGATAGTTACATTTAAGAATCACACAGTTAGAAAATAGATTATGTAGGATATATATTTGACCATAAAAATAATATTCGCAATGTGAAAAACAATACCACAAAGACATATACCATTTCATCTAACACCCAACCCGGGCTAACCATGGCACATTTAGTACCAGTTCAGTATAGGAGAAGACACTAGGTCACAACACAATCTGTTATAAACCTTCCTAGATTTTATTCAAAACCTAGCACTAAAGATTATACTTATAAATCCATCATTAAAGAATTATATAGAGCAGCTTGAAAATATTAAAAAACACTATGGTATATCAATTCACATTAATCCTACAAACACAGATGAGTATACAATGCTCGGAGCGACACAATAAAACAACACAAGTATTTGCAAAGCTTTTTAAGTTCAAAAGAAAGTTTATTAAAGTTGATATAACAACAAACCAATATAATAAAGATAACATGTAATAAATGAACGATATACAAAATGCCATTTGTGTGATCAATAAAACAAATACTGTTCAAAAGGCCAAAGCATTACAAAGTGCCATGAGTAAATAGAATAACATTAGCAGAAAAAGGAAAACTGCATTATATGGAAATATATAAATACAATAAAAAAGAATATAAGAAAAAGGAAGATAAATGATGCAATAATAACCTGGAATAATGTCATGGAGGTTTAGCAACTTCTTGTTGTGAGGGAGGCAAACAAAAAGTGCGTTGTGCGCTCATATCAATAAAAAGTGTGACAGGAGACCATAAATTTAAATGTTTGGTTGCCATGTGTAAAGGGTATACAAAAGATGTGTCATGCCTCTGGTTAGAACAAACTGCGTACCACCATGCTTGGAATGATAATTTAGAAAAGTCTTTCCAGTTCTTAGTGATTTGCTGGAAAGCCACTGCCATTAATAATCTATGATTTTAACATAAGACTCGTGATTTACCGAAAAGGGGGACAGACTATCTAGGAAAATATGGGAGAAAGCAAGAGGGAAAGTAGTATTAAAAATGGACTTTATTTGAGTCCACACTTTATTCCCAAAATTATGATGGAAGTACATGTGAAAAGCATGTCAAAAAGGCCCGTCTGTGGTGTTGAACAGGAGCAGCATGAGTCTGGAATATGGTCATGTCTTGCAAGTCAGTTGTAAATAAAAAAGAGTGTTTGGGTAGTATTAGCCGCCCTGGAAGATCTACAAATTTTGAGACAGATTTTATCCCAAAAGTCTATCGACCAGGATGTGCCGAAATCAGTTTCCCATGTCAATTCTATCTTAGCTGTATCCCTTGGGTAAGAGGAGATATGCAAAGACTTCTAAAGGGCGGTAGCCTTAGAAGCATTGACAACTAGAGTCCGAAGTTTGTCTGTGTGCTCGAGCTCTGAAGAAACGGTAAGCGGGGGTAATGTAAATAGTGAGCAAGGTGAATGGCTGTCACCAAGTGAGAATATTTTGATCTGAAAGAAGATAGCATGGAAAAAGAAGAAGCAAATTCATCAAAGGAGAGAAGGCGGTCTTGATCATATAATTGATGGACCCAAATTATACCTTTCTGTCTCCATGTCTTCCAAAAGACAGGTTTATTATTGATCAGAATACTGGTATTATGCCATATGGGTGCGACAAAAAAATGAATTCAAGGAAGCGGGTTGTATAATTTTAGAGGTGTATTTAATTATGGGAGTGGAAATGGATTGTGGCTTACGCGTAAAGGATAGGTATTCTTGAAATGAGAAAGGTAAAAGAAAGGATTTCTCGAGTAATGCCCATTTAGGGAGATATGTATCAGAGTAAAACAACCATTGAGATGCTTGATGTAAAAGACATGATGTATGATAAATAGGAAAATCAGGAAAGTTTATCCGACCCTCTGATTTTCAACGAATCAGTTTTGAAATAGACATACACGCTTTTTTCGTACTCCAAAGAAAGGATGACAGGATGGAGATAATTTTCTTATAATATTTGGAGGGGATAAATAATGGAATATTAAAAATTGTGTATATGACTATAGATGAAAGCTTCATGTTAATGGTGTCCAATTGACCCCAACAAGATAAACAAAGAGGGTGCCATTTTGATGTTAAGGATGATAGTTTTTGAAGACAATTATCCATACAACGGGTGATAGTCTCTGACATGATCGGGGAGAAATGTAATCCTAAATATTTAATGTATTCAGGACTCCAAGTAAATCTTGAAGGGGTGAAATCAGTGCTAAAAGTATACTTAGTGAGAGGTAAAATTTCACACTTGTCTTTATTTAATTTATAACCTGAAACACATGCAAAGGATTGAACTTCTGTCAGGAAGGCAGGAAGAGAGATCTGTGGACAGGATAAAAACATAAGGACATCATCAGCATAGGCTGCCATCTTAACCGTAGTATCCTTGAATGTGAAACCATGAATATTGGCGTTTTGGCGAATTCGTAGCAAGAAAGGTTCCATAGCTAGGTTAAACAAAAAAGGAGAAAGTGGACAACCTTGTCGAACACCTCTATGCAAGGGAAAATAAGAAGAAATGCCGCCATTTGCTGACACGGCAGCTCTAGGATTAGAATAAAGAAGGGAAATTAGAGTGATAATCTTCGGGCCAAATCCAAACCATCTAAGAACACGAAAGAGATAGGGCCATTCAACTCTATCAAACGCTTTTTCAGCATCTAATGCTATGGCCGCTAATGAATGAGATGAGTGGGAGGCTTTAGACAAAATATCAAAAAGTAAATGAGTATTGTCAGTAATAAGGCGACCTTTAACAAAACCAGATTGTTCTGCTCCTAATAAGTCAGGCAAATGAGATTCCAATCTTAAAGCTAAAGCTTTTGGGAAGATCTTATAATCAATATTAACGAGAGAGATAGGGCGATAATTTTTACAGTGTTGCAGGTCTTTACCTTCCTTAGGAACAAGACAGATAAGGGCATCGGCAAACGAACCGGAAGATTGACCCAATTTCATAAAATCCGATAGAAGAAGACATCATTTGGGGAGGAGTAAATTTGAGAAGTGGGAAAAAAATTGTACAGTGAATTTATCTGGACCCGGGGCCTTGTCCTTTTTAAGTGTTTGTAAGGCTTTCAAAAGATCCTTCTGTGACAAATCATTTTCTAATTAAGAGGAATCCAAATTAATAGGAGAAGTGTAATGTATTGAAGAAAGAAACTGAGTAATATCATGATCAGAAGAAGACGTTTCTGACGTATTAGTGAAGAAATTCACTCAGGATCTCTTCATCCTTAACCTTTACTTGAGTATCCTGACCAAAGACAGACTCAATGTTAAGTTTATGTTGTTTGATATTTTAATAATTAGCGAGCAGTTTGCTTGCTTTATTATGGCCCCCAAAATATTTGGCGCTAGATTTGAGTAGTATATTAGAGGCATTTTTGGTCGTGTCTCGGTTAAATTGGAACTGAGCCTTAAGAAGATCAGACAAACAGTCCTTAGATTTAGAAGAATAATAAGAATGTTCTAATTTTAATTTTATCTAATAGAGCAGTGGTGGTGTGCCGGGCTTTGCGACGTTTATTAGAAACATAACTGATAATGAAATCCCCAGCTGAGGACTTGAATGAATCCAAAACAACAGGAAAAGATATATTACCTGTATGATTGAAGAGAAAAAACTCATGAAAAAATGAGGTAAAAGATGAGGTAAAAACTGGATCTTAAAGCACTTACTTACTTAATTTAGGATTGTGCAGAACATCAAGATTTATGGAAACCGGTGCATGGTCAGATATTAATATGGAACAAATATCAGCTGTCAAAAGTGACTGAGCAACATTGTGAGAAAGAAAAACATATCTAATCTGGGTTGGGTGTGATGTAATGGGGAGTAAAAGGAATATTTCCTTAATGTGGGATTACAAAGACGCCAGGCGTCAGTCAGTTTATGTTGTTTTACAATTTGTGTGAATAATTTGTGAGACTTATGGGGGATAAAAGAGGACGAGGAATGACAATCAATAAAAGGATCAAAGACTTCATTGCAATCTCCCCAATAATAAAATTAGGTTCATAACATTGTGTTATTTGTGATGCTAAGGATTTCCAAAAGGAGAGATCACCTGCTGTAGTTGCATAAATGTTCAACAAGGAAAGTGGGACATTATCTATCAAAAAATTAACAAAGACCCATCTACCACTTGGATCAAAGCTATGAGAGATTATCTTTATGGGAAGGGACTTGCGAAGAAAAATAATAACCCCATTCTGTTTGCCATCACCTTGGGTGAAAAAGATTTAATTTACCCAACTTCTTTTTAACTTTGCTGATTCTTCAATTGATAAGTGGGATTCCTGTATACAAGCAAAATCTGTGTCTAATTTGGCCAGATGAGTTAAAACCCTTTGCCTTTTATTTGGGGAATGTAAACCTCTGACATTCCATGAAACAAGTTTTAGAGGCATATAATAGAACTATAACATGATAAAACATGTAGAAAAGCATAACATTCTGAAAACTTAGAACCATATTCAACAATGAACCAATAAAATGTAAAAAGAGAAAATGAATTTAATGAGAAAGGGAGAAAAAGAGTAAAATGGTAGTAAAAAAGAATTATGCAATAAGGAGAGGAAGAATGGAAAAAGATAAGAGAAAATACAAAGATAGAAGAAGAAAAAATCCAAGAAAAAGAAAAAGAGATAGAAGAAAAGAGTTACCAGAGAAGCAAATAGAGAGAAGATGAAAAGACAAAAGACTTACAACAAATCCAAGACATACGAGGGGTGGATGGATGGAAGACTACAACGGATGATAACGCGATCAGGACCCGCACAGGAGGACGGAAAGAAGAGCATATCACCAGCAAGTTGTAGGAGTGCTTAGGAAAAGAGCAGGGGACGTTGGAGCAATCTGTGAAAGAAAAGTTAACACATTAAAACATATACAGAGAGAAAAGGTTTACCATATATCCAAAAACTTAACACTGTAAGAATGGAAAGAATCATGCCATAAACTGGAGGAAAGAGAAAAGCAAATAGAGATACAAATGCAAACAATCATGTGGAATGTGAGGATGAAGCTGTTTCCATCGGATGAGTTTGAAATGAATAAAGGAAACTATTTTTAGAGGGTCTTTGTAAGTGTTGGTTTTGTTGTTTATGGTCACCTTAAAAAGGCAGGGTGGAAAAGATCATAACGTGCTCCAATTGATCGCAACTGAGGTCGTAATGAAAAGAATTCCTTACAACGGTCTGCCATTGATTTGGAGTAATCTTGCTTGAAGAACAAGGTATTACCAGATCAAGTGACTCTATTCAGCGCTCTAGCTGTGGATAAGACCTTCAACAAATCAGTATATTCCAAAAAACAGATGATGACTCCTCTTGGCTTCTTATTAGGTGTTGATGATAGTGCAAACAATTTGGAACCTAGACGATGGGCTCTTTGAATATTAAGAACAGTGGTTTCCGGAAGTTTTAGGAGTTGCGAAAGAAAGGACTTTAAAAAAGTGATAGAATCTGTGCGTTCTGCCTCCTCAGGCAGACCATAAATACGCAGAGTGTTCCTTCTATTCCTGTTTTGCAAATTTTCCACTTGTTTGTGGAGTGACAAAACTTGAGAAGATAGGGACTCCATTTTGGAAGTGGAAGAGGATACAGAGTCAACGCTTTGCTCCAATGTGACGACACATTTTTCCATATTAGCCCATTTGTCAGTGACAGTTTGAAGAGCTGAATTAGTTTCTTCAATGAATGGCCTTAGGGCACGGATTTCCTCCAACAATAAATCCATAGTGACCTCAGAACGTTGCTTCGTTGGGTAAGGAGGATCCTTTTTTAGTCGTTTGGTTGTTGACTTCGATGTATTAGAGGAGGCAGCGAGCATCGACGTTGTGGAAGTTTTGGAGGAGTTGCTAGTCGAGTCATCCATACCTAAACACTCAAATCAAGAACAAGTTTGAAGCAAAAACTTATGTTGCACATGTTTGGACTGAGATAATGTTCCCAGTTGTCTCCCCATGAAGGGAAAATCTGAAAAGCAAGACAGTCAGTATTATTCAACATCTAAATAACCTGCAGTCCTTAAATTGTATAAAGCTGAATACAACTGGATAAAGAGAGGTACAGAAATCTATAAAGCAGGATAGAAGAAATTATATATATGAACACCTCCTAGAGTCAAATGTTCAAATAACAAGCACTTAACTGGTGGACACTTAAACCCACTATAAGAAATACAAAAATAGCAGTCAGGCAAATGTGCATTTAACAATATATAAGGGAAGTAAAGCTATGTAAAACCGATATTACATCTATAAGGAGTGAAATATGAGATAAAAAGGTAGTAATAAACACAACAATAATACTTTAGTAGAAACGTGTACCACAGGGCTCAATAGACATGTGCAAAAATAGATGAAATAACATGCTGGAACACCGTATGGGAAGTGATGCGCTGGATCAGAAGCAAGAATGTGCCTGAAGCAAAAACAGAGTTCCATCTGCAGTGGACACAGTAGAGACTAAAAATAACAAATATAGCTCCAGTGATCCTCCATTATGCAGATTCTTTACTCCAAATAAGTCATTAAAAATGCTGTTAAAAATCATGAAAAGGGCAAGAAAAGTGTAGAATTCTACAGAGAATGTTCCATGTCAGTGAACAAGTAAAAGTTATTGGCAATAGAGCTGCATGAAAGGCGCTACGAGAAAAAAGCCATCTGTACTCTGGTGGTTCATTGTAGGAAATAGAAGTAACACAGCAGAAGAGAACTTCATCGGCAATATGAAGATAAAAGAAAAAAGAGTCTCAAAAATTGGTGTATATTTCAGCAAAGAAGAAAATACAGGTGATATAATGTGCAAAACTTCCTCCATGCATATTAAATAAAAAGGCATAGGATGATAGAGCCGAAGAATGCATCCTCTGAAGAGTCGTGAGGGTCAACTATCCACAAACCGCATCGGAGAGAACTCCGTCAGCGGAGCATACGAAATGGTGTCACTTCCCTCATGAAACACGCAATTGTATATGAGGAGATGCACAGTCCAAAAATATGCATAAAGGAGAAAAAAGAAGAAAAAACTAATGTAAGATGCCGTTATAAATCACCAATGCACATACCACATAGTTGCGACGCTCACCACATTATAATGAAGAGAGGAGGCTCGCCTGAGGTAACGAGAGCGTCCATGGTGAACGCAAGATGGCGGCCGCAACCGCAGTGAGGAGGCATCAGCAAGGCTTTGACGATAGGAGAGAACAGCCGGCTCAGCAGAGGTCGGAAAACAGCTTCTTAAACAGCTTGACGACTTCACAGAGCAGGTCCCTCAGTGTAAGAGCGGTGGAAGCAAGGGAAGCGCTTCATTAAGGTATTCTATCCTTGTCGGCCCCCGGAGCGTCACCAACCCGCCGCCATCTCCGTTGGACACAAGCCACGCCCTCCCAAGCATTGGCAAAGCTAATAGGTTTTGCTTATGCAAAATCTATCAGAGTTTTCAATGTTTTTTACACGGTGCATCGCAGAAGCAACAGCAGAAGAAAGTAAAAGTGAGCTAGAGCTGTGGCCGTACAAGAAGCTACTCTTGAAGCGACGTGTAGGTTGGCCTCAAGGGTTTCTGTTAATAAACAGCACCTGTAAGATATTAAAGAGTTGCTGATAGCAATAAATAAATGACAAGTGCTTTAAATTCTCTTCAACTTAAAAATCTGGGAACAGTGTGGCATTTGTGCTTGTGATGCATGCTGGGTAAATACATCCACCGAATTTGAACCGGAGTCTTCAATCAAACATTCGTCAGGTGTCTGCAGCCTCTCTGCACCCCAGGATCACCTCGGTGCCAGGCCTCACTAGACTAGCCCAGCTTGAATGCATAGGCTCGGCAGGTTAAGGCACCTGATGTGGTGGCCTATATAGAAGGAATCTCAAGTTACAATCATTGCAAACTAAACAACCTTGCTGCAGAGGTGTGTGTGACTGACAAGCAATGTGTCTATACTGCAGGCTATTGGTTTCTATTCCTGTCATCTCACTGTGGTAAAGTGCCTTCATGGGACCCACATTACTCACTCCACTGCCTGTAAGACTGTGTGGTTGGTTAATGGCTCTCATCTAGAGCTAGGTAGACAATCAGTTGATTTAAACTCAACAGAAAAACTCAGCATAGTGGTGCACTCATTCTTCAGTTCTCCAAATAGTAATGAGAAGGCCATGTGCTTACACAAAAGGTCTTGGCTGCAGGGATATCAGCCAACTGAGCAATCTCATGAGGGTGTATTAGTGTGTGAGTTGGACATAGAGTCCACCTGCTGACAATTAGCAACTCCCTCTTGCTCTGGTATATCCTTGAATCAATAGGTTCCAATAAAAAAATATGAATAAAATAAATCACCCTGTGCACGAATGTATTTGCTTCAAAGATTTTGTTGTGAGCTGCATTGTAAATTCCAGTTCCAGTAAGATAGCTCAGTGGGGTAATTCAACTGCTGCAGAGATCTCCATAAGTGGCAAGGCATTATCAGAATGTTGTAAAATGTGGGTATCCTCTAAGGGTGCCAGTGAATCCGCTCCATCCACCTTACTAAATAAAGAATGGTGTGTCCCATGCAGCTACCTACTTGTGGTGCCAGCGCCCCCTTATCACATGATAACATTATTTAGTAATTTGGCAGGTATGGGAGGAGGACTTATCCTGTTGTGTTTGTTCTTTGAATTGTATCATGGATGGGTTGAATGAAGCATATGGTGCACTGTGTGTGTGTGTTTGTAGAGCACTGGGGCCTGAAGGGAAGAGGAGTTTACTATCCTGAAAGGTCTGAAAATGAAGCATGTTTCATGCAGGATGAGCGTATAGGCACAGTCACTGGGGGCTCTAGGCACTCAGTCAGTAGACTGGATTACGGAAATGCCCTCTATGCCAGAGCCGCGACAAAGCTCCACAAATGGCTCAAACGCATCCAGAACGCTTCAGCACGTCTCATCCTCGACATCCCACGCCGCAGCCACATCACACCCCGCCTGAACGACCTGCACTGGCTCCCCATCAACAAGAAGATAACCTTCAAGCTCCACACCCTCGCACACAAGGCACTCCACAAGACCGGACCAGTGAACCTCAACTGCCGCCTCAACTTCTACGCCCCCACCCGCCAGCTCCGCTGACCACGCCCTCACCACCGCCCCCGCACCCAAAGAGCGACCACCGGCGACAGATCGTTCTCTCACCTCTCCGCCAAGACATGGAACACCCTCCCCCTCCACCTATGGCAGACACAGGACCTCATAACCTTCAGGAGACTCCTCAAGACCTGGCTAAGCGAACAGTAGCAGCTCCTCCCTCCCCTCCGCGCCTAAAAACCCTCACGGGTTAGTAGCGTGCTTTACAAATATTATGATTGATTGATTGATTGATTGATTTTGTCCCGATTTCTCTATGCTAATGCACTTTACATTGCATCCCGGGCTAGCTACTGAAAAAGCTGCAGGTTGTCCAAAATGTGGCAGCCACGCTACTTCGGAGTGTTTCTACCAGAAGCAGTGTGCAACATCATCTACATTCACTGCATTGGCTTCCCGTTGGGGTTTAAGTACAAATCATTGGTTGTGGCTCACAGACTGCTGCATTGGCTTGGCCGACTATATCTACAAAAACGTTTTTCTTTTCATGTTCCATCCAGACCGCTGTGCTCCATGTCCCTTTGGTTGGCGCTAGTTATTCAATTCAATTACTAGAGGCTTGGTGGTAATTCATTGACAAGGAAGGCGGCTGCCGCCTGGAATGCCCTGCCCCTTGACCTACGTAATATTCAGGATATTTAAGAAAATCTGAAAACACATCTATTTGTTTAAACAGACACCTTTCCCCTTTGTTGGTATCGCGCCGGGACACTTGAGAGTATCCGTGCGCGTTATAAATTAAAATAACATAACATTTCCCCCATGAAAAAACTGTGGGGTCACATACCATGAGGTGGGTGAGGCATAGGAAGGCAGGAGGAGGGGTTTTGGTAAAACCACAAGGAGTGAAAAAGCACAGCCTACAACAACTATGGATGTAGCTCAATGGTTGAGACATAAGGTAAGACAACTAACTGGATACAACTATTCTCACACATCTTATGGCATAAATTGTGATATAAACTTGCACCATATAAATCATTGGGTTTTAAAGCACAAGTGAAAATGCACAACTGTGTTATTTCTAGTGACTGTGGTTACAACTAGTTCTGACTACTAGACGAGATGGCAGGATGGACCCCATAGATTGGGATTATTATACAGAGAGAAATGTGCAAGAGCTTGCACTCTAACACCAGCCTGTTGTGTGTAAATTGTTGTATCTGATTATGGACATCCCCCCACATACATGGATTGCTGCTTGATATATGAATAAAATGAACACATGAAGTTAAGAAAGCATGACTTTTGCATTTTGTATAAAAAGAAACTTAGAGCTGAGTGTGACTGGTGAAAAGAAGAGATCAAACTGAATAGACTCCGCCCAGACAAGGAATCGGTCATTGGTTAAAAGAAGCCCACGCACCTGGAAGGTATCAAAGACAATCACTCTGTGGAATTTGAAAGTTTAGAACACTGAATTTAGTTCCCACCCGTGACACCTGCAAGCCTCGCTGAGAGGCACGGGGCAGCGTCTGAAGGTGGCGCTGAGGTTCAACATGCCCTGTCTGTAAACACCTCAACAGAAACAGAAGACCCCCACACTGAGCAGAAGAACAGGGAGGCTGACTGAAGAGGAGGCCATGCCACCATGCTGAGGCTCCCCTCGGACTCGCCAGCGAGACCCCTGCGATGCCCTGTAATCAAACCCGCCGGGGACTGAAAGGAAGAGCAGAGCTGGACTCCTGTTCAACCACCCCCAGGAGAAATGAAACATGAAACAGCAGCCAAAAAATAAACAGGCACATTTCAGGTTAAGGCACAAGTGTGGCTCAGTCAGAAAAGAGTTAAAACACCCAGGTTTTAGAAAACATTCTGCCAATAAGTAAGTAAATACAAGCAATATATTTACACATCATCGCAGCTGGGATTTTAACTGAGCAATGGAACACAATAGGCATTCTGGCGCAATTTGTGCATGGCACTATTAATCATTGTTAACATGCCTTCTGTATCAACATAAAAACAGAAACTGGTTCTAGACTGCCCAAGGCAGGATCAAGCAGGGCAAGAGGCAGAAGGGCAGAGGGCAGAGAGGCAGAGGGGCATCCCTATATCAGTGTTAGTCTCAAACTCATTTCCAAAAATTACCACATCAATGAATCAATGTATAACAAGATGCTAGTTAATGCAATACAAATCAGAATACTGTTGCCATGGTGTGGCCTTCAAGTGCAGACTCTAGAAAATGGTATACAGAATTAACCAAACGAAACAAAAGGTCCACCCACTAATGCAGGTGGCAATAAGTAGCTAGGTCACTGGAAACTGATAAGAGAATCACAGAAGGAAGAACAGGCTACAACTAGTGGAAACCGAGTATTTCTGGCAGCCATCTTGTTTGCCATGTGCTGCCACGTGCTCGCCATGTGCTCTGTCCTCCCTCAGTGTTGACTGCTCTTGTAATCTCCCTGGAAACAAACTATATTTAGCAACTTCCACCTTCGCACATGCTCAGAAGAGCCTAGCTAATAGAATGCACCTGCTTCTCTAGTATAAGTGGCAGGCTACTTTTGCTGCTGTATGGAGAAGTAACTCTCCTCCCACTTTGTTGAGCAAGCAGATCTTGCATGCCCATATCAGGCATTTTGCATGCTTACATGAGCCAGAACCTCCCCTTGGTCTTATGCTGACTATGTAACCCTCAGCATATATAAGGCCCCAGTTTCCTGTGCTCCTTGGATTACCTCATTCAGTTGCTAAGACTCATTTGAGGTTAATAAAGATGCTCTTTTCATATTTCAGCTTCTGTGCCAATTTCTTCTTTGTTGGTTTAAAAGGACCAAGTATCAATGGGACCCCTGAGAAGGTTTCTATGTTCTACAATTTAATCATATGTAATACTTGATTGTCAAACCTAGCTCCTTCTGTCATGAGAGTGGAATGAAGCCTCTCCATTATGAAGCATTGGTCAAAGTCAAAATGGTTTTGATGTGAGCACTCTAAATATCAGCTGGTACCATGAAACTGAGATACAGCTTTCCAATGTTGGTCTTTGCATTTGCAACCCCCTGAATGTGCCAAGAAGGCTGCCCAGGGATGACTATGAAGTGTTACCCTATTGTCTACTTCAGCCCAAATCAGAGCCTTGATGGATATGATCCAACGCTCACTGTCAATTACAGGAGGAGAGAAACTGGGACAATACGAGTGAAGTCAGGTTCAGTGGAAGGCAGGACGTGCAAGCCCCCATTGGCATTAACCAGTAGAAGGAGGGTGGCCCCCTATAGGGGATGAATGGAAGAATATTTCAGGTATGCATGGGGGGGGTGGGAACCAATGAACTGTGCCTGCTGAAGGACAACTAGAAAACCGGTCAGGTATTCCATGATAAAGAGAGAAGTTGGAGGAAACAGAAAGGGGTTCAGACCCAAGTCCCTTCCATTTCCAAACTAGGAAAAATCCATAAAAACACATCTTTGTCTCTCTGAACTTTACAAGGGGTGTTTGAACAAATGAGTTCTCCCCAGAAACTGGATGTTTGAAATAATTGTGGAACCAAACTATGTAAAGTGCAGACATATCAAAAGGAGAAACCTACATGTAGGGCAATAATTATGATTTACACAATACTTCACTTGCATTATGGACACTTCCCACAACCTTGACCTGGACATATGGGTGGCACCAATGCTTGAAAACTGAAGGAAGAAGAGAATTTCTTATTCCATGTTTGAAGAAACTGAGAAGAGCTGCTCTGAACTGAAAAAGGGGCCTTCTAAACCTGATCCCAGGAGCAGCGGAGGCCCACTGCCTGCTCCCTACATCTTGTGAGAACCCTATGAAGTCTGGTGGGTCTGGCTCTGGACCTTAGGATGAATGCATGATCCAGAAAACTGAAACTTGCACTCAGAAGGAGAGTTTGTCTGCTTTGAACTCTTGACTGTGGTATGCAGCAAGGCTGTGGCTAGAAGTTGGGAAAGATGGGTGTGAGCATAGGGTGCATTCACATGAACTGCTCAGCAGTGAGCCTACATTTGAAAGTCAGACATGGAAGGTAATTAAATAACATGCCTGTGATTGCAGAGTGCACTGTTTGTAGATCATTTGCAATGCTGATTGCTCTCTATATATTGTGAGTGCTGGCAACAAGGATGGAAAGCGAGAGAGCAGCGCTGTGGAAAAAATGGCGACTACCAGCAGTATCGAAGACCAGTATGACCAGTTCTTTGATCCAAGAAAGTTCAATGAAGAATATTTGGTACAAGAATCTGGATTTCATGTTGATGCTGTTGTTGAGATGTTGTCTGGCTACATGAAAATGTTCTCATCCGGTACGTGCTATTCAAGCTTCTTCTCAATCAAAGTATCATTTGTGCTCAGTCGAGAAAGTCATCCCAAATATGCTTACAATGCGTATTGATTTCAAGTACAAATACTTGTTAGAATGAGTTCATAGTTAGACAATATGTATCCCACAAATAGTCAGACAGCCACCTAAATTATGGGAAGGATGCCTCTTTTTCAGGTCTTTGTGTTCTTTTAACAATGAATCAAGAATGAATTCTGTCCAGTCAGGAGCCTGATAGAATTGACTCCTCACAGCAGAAGAGATCTGCTCTCTCTAGAAGTCTTTGCTACTGATGTTTCATGAGTCACCAACGGGGTCTGTGACTGCACAGTGTGTAAATACCTGCTTCTACTCCCCCTCTGTGTTCATTAACCTGCGCTTAAGACTGAACTATGCATCGTGCCCACTGTATATTGAACCTATATTCATGTATTTCACGCTCCTACTCTGCTGTGTCCAAATGCAGAGATATGGTACATGCGATGTTCAGCTAAAGGGGGGAGTTCAGGGGCTGTCGAGACATGCGTATTGTGCTGAATTGTAAAGCGTATCTCATTAAAATGCTTTTCTTTAGGGTAACCCTTTTCTATCAATATTGGTATTAAAAGCAATGTCCCAACTTTCACATATTCTCTGGAGGAAGCTTGGTCCTGACAAGTGTAAACAATGCCCTATGTAAGGTATGCCTAAGCATTCTTGCAGCACCTTCTTATGTGCCTTAAGCAATTTATTTAAAGTCTTTCTCTTACTCAAAAATATCCAGGCACAACTTCCTGAGAGAGTTTATATTCTAGCAGGTGCTGAAATTCCTCATCTTTAGGTAATCTATCACAGGGTGAGTCTCTGCTTCACTCTTTCAGATTGAAATCACAGCAGCAGTCATAAACCTGTCCTTTAAGACTTAAATCACAGACTGAGTCCCTGCCTCACACTTTACAACTGATAGCACATGGTACTGATATCACAAGGAGAGTCACTGCCTCACCCTTTAAGACTAATGTCACAGAGTGAGTCCCTGCCTCACCTTTTAAGACTGATATCATAAAGTACTGGTATAACAGGGTGAGTCCCTGCCTCACCTTTTAAGACTGATATCACAGGGTATTGGTATCACAGGGTGAGTCACTGCTTCACATTTTAAGACTGATATCACAGGGTCCTGATATCACAGGGTCCTGATATCACAGGGTGAGTCCCTGCCTCACCTTTTAAGACTGATATCACAGGGTATTGGTATCACAGGGTGAGTCACTGCCTCACATTTTAAGACTGATATCACAGGGAACTGATATCACAGGGTGAGCCTCTGCCTCACCTTTTAAGACTGATATCACGGGGTATTGGTATCACAGGGTGAGTCCCTGACTCACCTTTTAAGACTGATATCACAGGGTATTGGTATCACAGGGTGAGTCCCTGCCTCACCTTTTAAGACTGATATCGCAGGGTCCTGATATCACAGGGTGAGTCCCTGCCTCACCTTTTAAGACTGATATCACAGGGTACTGATATCACAGGGTGTGTCACTGCCTTACTCTTTAAAACTGATGTCACACGGGCATTCATTACCCTATTGTTTGAGACTGATTGCGTTTGCAAGCAACAGAGGCACATGCTGTTACTGTGTGGGGAAATTAGCGCCTGGAAAGGGCACCCATTCTCACCAGCCTGTGTCATTTGGTCAGCAGTAGTTTTAATTTCACTTGCTGTTCAGTTTTACCTGATCTCATTTATGCTGCCATGTATTTTTAAACCTGCACTATTGTTTTGCCTCAAGGCAAGCCTGTCTGCGCACGTCCGCCCCAGTCTGTCGCCAGACGCTAGACATGCTGCCCTTTTCAACAAAACTGGGCTGATCTACACAAAAAATTAGCTGTTTGCCTTCAGGAAAGGGGTGAGCAATTGCAGTCAGTCCAGTGGGGCCATTACTGAGGGGTCTTTTTGCTGTTTTGTTGACTTTATGTAGTCACTCTCCACGGCCCAATAAGGCGATCAAGATCTTTAACTTTAACAGTTGTCAGACATCATGCAGATATTTATGATCTTTTGGCGGACGCCTCCACGGATGTTGTCTTTCTCACAAGACGTGGCTCTCGGATGATACAACTGCGGAACCTGGTCTGGTGCTCCTTGCAGGGTATAGTATTCTTACCCTTAATAGGGTAACCAGAGGAGGGATGTATGTCACTACAATGCATGATTTTACAATGCATGCCATTACAACGCAGGTTTTACAACGCAAGTCATTACAACAAATTGCGTTGGGGGGCGCTGGATAGTGAATAGTTTAATTTACTATTCCAACTCCAGTCCCCGTGGATAGTAGGGAAGGTGGTGGATAGTAATTAAACTATTCCCTATCCTAGAGCGCCCCCCAGCGCAATTCGTTGTAATAACTTGCGTTGTAAAAGTTGCGTCGTAATGGTAGTGCGTTGTAAAAGTTGCATTGTAAAGGATGTTTCCTCCAGAGGAGAGGACATTGCGGTGATTTATAAATCAGTCTATCCCTGCACCTTCAGTAGATAAACTATACCTGGTTGTGAGTGTGCCCTGTTCAAGATTAAATTTAGCCCTAACTTCACCATGTCAGGACTTTTGATCTGTATGCCCCCTGGGCCACCTATTGAATTCAAGGCCACGCTCGTAGAGGTTGTCAGCATGTTAGTAGTTTAGACTGCCAACTTCACAGTCAGAGGGGATTTGAATATCAACTTTTATAGCAGATATGGCAGCTTGTCAATTAACACAACTACTAATATACCTTCATTTACAGCCCTTGTACCCATGCCCATGGGATGATCCGACCATTATTTGGTCCCTATGTCCCTCCAGGAGACAATGCCCTTACATAGCATGGCCCAGACACCCTCGCTCAGACGCCCCTGGCATAAACTCAATTGGGATTCTTTCCAGGGCTGACTGTCCTCTACATGTCCTAGACTCCCTAACAACCCTAATGAGACTTTCAGGGACATCTTATACTGGATTAGCCAGCCGCTAGATGACCTCATCCCTGAGAAAGTTTCTCTGAACCATAAAACCCGTTCTAAACCATGGTACAATAGAGAGCTAGCTGACCTGCGTAAAGACCGGAAAAGACTGGAACGGATATGGCGGAGGGATTGGCACGTGCACCGTTCTATGCCGCCTGTAGGAACTGGGGTCACCAGTTCCCTGGGGGTAGCCTGGCATGAGCAGGTAGGCACCCGAAATCTTAGGTGTCAAGTGAGTACACAACACACACATCCACTGAGACAGGGAATGCACACAGTGACTGAGACCACACCAGTGAGTGGGATTAAAACACTAGCTTTTATCTAGGATAACGTGCAGGGTATTCAATTACTCAATACATTAGCTCCTCAAAGCATTTCATCAGGGGAGCTATTCAATATTTACTGTAGCATAACAACCTAAACATTTCATGAAGCCCGCCCCTGCAAGGAATTCATTAGAAAGACACTCAATCATCATATCCTGGAACCAGCACCTGCAAGGAATTCATGGGAGAGACATTCAAGTAACATGTCATTTAGCAGGAATAACGTCTCCTCATGTAAAGCATTTAGTCAGCATTTCCTCAACTTTGCATTAGGCAAAATCTACGCATTTCATATGGTACAGATACACATTTCAGTAAAGATCAAGCAACATCTCCTTATAAGAGAACAGGCATCTCATTAGGTAGGAATGACCTTTCATTAAATGTAGAACCGTTAATTAGCAGAAGTAAAACCTTTCAGTCGTCAGGTCAATTATGTTTAGAGCTAAGTGAGCCTTTAACTATACCCCAGGCAGGGGTGAATTTATCTAGCCCCGGCTCCAGGGGCATTCTAGAGTCTTAGCCAGTTCAGGGAGTGCTGCGGACACAATTGGGGCCAACAGTGCCCAGTAACAGTTTTCACCAGGGAGGGGTGAACTCAGGGCCTGCCGGGGCCTTCTGCCCTCCTCCCTGGGGTTTTGCTCACTTTGCGGTAGTCAAGTGGGGCCAACGGGGCCCAGTAACAGTTTTACCCAGGGAGGGGCGAACTCAGGGCCTGCCGGGGCCTTCTGCCCTCCTCCCTGGGGTTTACCTTGTGGTCTTTGGCCCGCTCGGGGCCCTTGCGTCGGATTCCAGTGAAGGGGATGGGTTGTGATCTTGTCTGAGCCCTCCGGTGCAGTGTTCGGCAGAGTCACGGGCCTCCAGATGCTTCCGAGGCCTCAGGACCACTGAGGCGAGGGAGCAAAGTGGAAGCGCCGGCCGCCAATCACAGCATGGCCGGTGAGAGGGGTGTGGCCAGGATGGCCAATCACGGGCTAGCCACGGCGGGGTGTGGCCTGTGATGTCGCCGGTCACCACCGTCACGTGGTGCGAGTGCGGGTGCCTCACTGGGCCTAGTGGGGCCTACCTCCGCAATGCAGCGGCCCTCTCCTGGCTCCGAGGTCCACTGGGACAGCACCAGAGGCAGCAGCAGTTGTCATGAACCAGTGCGGGCCATGGCGGTGATGACGGCCACAGAGGACTTTGCGGCAACGCGAGGCAGAGCCAGTCAGTCAGAGGCCAGGGAGTGGATCGGCCACGCTATTGAAGCCCTCAGAGTACCCAGGATGCAGTGGTCAGTGGAGAGGCACAGCGCTCGAGTGACAGTAGCGCTTCCGCCGGCAACAGGGTGCAGGAGTCCAGCGCTTCCCCTTGGGGCACAGAGGGGAGTGCTGAGGCAGAAACTCAGCTCGGTGAGGCAGTTTAGGCAGAAAGGTAATTCAGTGGTTACCGCTAGTAAATAAGAGCGCTTAGCAGGCAGTTCAGAGGGCTAGCGTTGGGGCAATGAGAGCGCTTAGCCAGCAGTTTAGGCAAGGCGGATCCCCAAAGGGGGTCAGGCAGGACAGTGCAGGGGCCCAGGTGAAGACACAGTGGCACAGCCCAGTACCTAGATGATCCCCAGTAGTCCTTGGGGGCACAGAAAGGGGGTCTTCTCAGCACTTGTTGATTACTGCGCCCTTGCTTAGCAGCTTCTTGGTTTCTTGAGGGGGAGGTTTGAGTTGAAGGCTTGTCAGCAGGTCACTTCAGGTGGTCCCTGGGTTCCCCTCCCGTCGGGCCAGATCAGTGGGCTAGTTCAGGGTTCCTCACTCTACTTGGAAGGCAGCACCTAAGCCCTGTCACTCCCAGTGGCATAGGCCCCTGACTAGGCCCTACCGCCTAAGTCTCCTGCATAGGGTCCCCCAGGTCAGTTATGCCCCAACTGACTGGAAAGTTTCCCTCCCTTTCTTTATATAGGTGCAGGTCAGGTGACCACCCTCTAAGATGGCAAAAATATGCTCCGCCCCTATTATAGAAGGTGCAAGGAGCTTCCCTACTCTAACTGTGGGCAGGCAAGGCAGGCTAGAATGGTTACAATGTTTAAGGGTTCCAGCCAGCTCCATGCAACTAGGGTGCTACACAAAAAGACCATGCTGCAGTTGCAGGGGCCAGTGGCAGCCATGTTTGAAGTAGAGAGCACCTGTACCTTAGCATTGATTAGCAATAGAAAGGTGCTCGGAGACCTAAGGCCAACAAAAAAAGAAGGTGGGAAAAATGAGGCAAGGGCGAAAAAAATAGGGAAAGACCACCCTGGGCTGACAGGTCCAACACCGACCAATCCGCAACAGCGATAACCTGGCAAAAAGGGTTTTTTCGATACTTTCCCGCCTTAAATCACAGCAGACCAATGTGGGGCAGGAAATACGGTCCAAATGAGCTATGTGAATACGTTGCCGCCTTTTTCATTAGGAAGGTTGATAATATTTATAGGTTATTCCCTCCTACAGCTGGCACCCCTCTAGCGGTGGGGCGTGATCAACCGGCCAATATCTTGGAGTCTCTCGCACCCATTTCTATAGAACAACTTCAAGTACTTTGCAGGAAAATAAATCTGGCTCTCCTGCTGATCCTCTTAAACCAGAGCAATTCAGAAGGGTGCTGCCTATGATTATGTCTTCCTTGAAGCAGGTAATCAACACGTTGGTCTCCACCGCTACTGTGCCCATGGAGTGGAAACATGTCAAGGTGCTACCTTTACTTAAAAAACTCTCATTGGACTCAGCCAAAACCGAAACCTTCTGCCCTATCTCACTACTCCCTTGGGCAGCTAAGATTACCGAGGCGCATGTTAACTCATTCCTCTCTGAATTCTTGGCCGAGAACGGCATGCTAGACCCCTCCCAGAATCCTTTTCGGCCTGGCCACGGCACAGAGTCTGCTCTCTTGACTGTGACAGAACATCTTTGGTCTACACTGGATGCTGGGCAAACGTTGGCGCTGATTCTTCTGGATCTTAGCGCCACGTTTGACACAGTATCCCAGGCCATTCTGTTAGAGCGTTTGGAAGAGGCAGCGATTGTTGGCGCGGCTTTGAAGTGGTTCACTTTGTCCCTTAGCGAGAGGTCATTTATGGTCACCGTTCCCCCTTTTGTTTTAGGCACTCACCCCATTAAACAAGGTGTGGCACAAGGTTCCTCTCTCAGTCCCCTATTATTTAATCTCTTTGTCCAACCGCTGGCCATGTTGGGCAGAAATAGGGGACTGACCATGGTCTCTTACGCCGACGACACACAAGTGGTGGTGGTACTCTCAAGTGACACCAAGAGGGATGCCCTGAAATTTCGGGGCGATCTGGCGTTGGTCGCCAAGTGGATAACCACTTACTGAGTTAAACAGACCACTCTTACCCAGTCCAAAGATCAGGGCTTGATCCATCACCGTTATTTATCTCACTGCCCCATCCCAGCTCAGAACCTGGCTATATGCAAATCAGTCTGTCCCTGGCCCAGGGCATCATGGGAACAGGGCAGACTAAACTACCAAGCCAATTCTTCACCAGAAAGGAGACAAGCTACCGGGGACCGGTTTCTGGCATTTCAGCCTTCTTCGGCCCGGCTTGCTTGAATCCTGATGGAGCAGTGAGAAAGGGACTCATGTCTGAGTATACCCTGCCACACCTATAGTGGCCAAAAACGATTTAGAAAAGGGGGTGGTGATGAACAGAGTGTCTGAGTTAAACAGACCACTCTTACCCAGTCCAAAGATCAGGGCTTGATCCATCACCGTTATTTATCTCACTGCCCCATCCCAGCTCAGAACCTGGCTATATGCAAATCAGTCTGTCCCTGGCCCAGTGCATCATGGGAACAGGGCAGACTAAACTACCAAGCCAATTCTTCACCAGAAAGGAGACAAGCTACCGGGGACCGGTTTCTGGCATTTCAGCCTTCTTCGGCCCGGCTTGCTTGAATCCTGATGGAGCAGTGAGAAAGGGACTCATGTCTGAGTATACCCTGCCACACCTATAGTGGCCAAAAACGATTTAGAAAAGGGGGTGGTGATGAACAGAGTGTCTGAGTTAAACAGACCACTCTTACCCAGTCCAAAGATCAGGGCTTGATCCATCATCGTTATTTATCTCACTGCCCCATCCCAGCTCAGAACCTGGCTATATGCAAATCAGTCTGTCCCTGGCCCAGTGCATCATGGGAACAGGGCAGACTAAACTACCAAGCCAATTCTTCACCAGAAAGGAGACAAGCTACCGGGGACCGGTTTCTGGCATTTCAGCCTTCTTCGGCCCGGCTTGCTTGAATCCTGATGGAGCAGTGAGAAAGGGACTCATGTCTGAGTATACCCTGCCACACCTTTAGTGGCCAAAAACGATTTAGAAAAGGGGGTGGTGATGAACAGAGTGTCTGAGTTAAACAGACCACTCTTATACAGTCCAAAGATCAGGGCTTGATCCATCACCGTTATTTATCTCACTGCCCCATCCCAGCTCAGAACCTGGCTATATGCAAATCAGTCTGTCCCTGGCCCAGTGCATCATGGGAACAGGGCAGACTAAACTACCAAGCCAATTCTTCACCAGAAAGGAGACAAGCTACCGGGGACCGGTTTCTGGCATTTCAGCCTTCTTCGGCCCGGCTTGCTTGAATCCTGATGGAGCAGTGAGAAAGGGACTCATGTCTGAGTATACCCTGCCACACCTATAGTGGCCAAAAACGATTTAGAAAAGGGGGTGGTGATGAACAGAGTGTCTGAGTTAAACAGACCACTCTTACCCAGTCCAAAGATCAGGGCTTGATCCATCACCGTTATTTATCTCACTGCCCCATCCCAGCTCAGAACCTGGCTATATGCAAATCAGTCTGTCCCTGGCCCAGTGCATCATGGGAACAGGGCAGACTAAACTACCAAGCCAATTCTTCACCAGAAAGGAGAAAAGCTACCGGGGACCGGTTTCTGGAATTTCAGCCTTCTTCGGCCCGGCTTGCTTGAATCCTGATGGAGCAGTGAGAAAGGGACTCATGTCTGAGTATACCCTGCCACACCTATAGTGGCCAAAAACGATTTAGAAAAGGGGGTGGTGATGAACAGAGTGTCTGAGTTAAACAGACCACTCTTACCCAGTCCAAAGATCAGGGCTTGATCCATCACCGTTATTTATCTCACTGCCCCATCCCAGCTCAGAACCTGGCTATATGCAAATCAGTCTGTCCCTGGCCCAGTGCATCATGGGAACAGGGCAGACTAAACTACCAAGCCAATTCTTCACCAGAAAGGAGACAAGCTACCGGGGACCGGTTTCTGGCATTTCAGCCTTCTTCGGCCCGGCTTGCTTGAATCCTGATGGAGCAGTGAGAAAGGGACTCATGTCTGAGTATACCCTGCCACACCTATAGTGGCCAAAAACGATTTAGAAAAGGGGGTGGTGATGAACAGAGTGTCTGAGTTAAACAGACCACTCTTACCCAGTCCAAAGATCAGGGCTTGATCCATCACCGTTATTTATCTCACTGCCCCATCCCAGCTCAGAACCTGGCTATATGCAAATCAGTCTGTCCCTGGCCCAGTGCATCATGGGAACAGGGCAGACTAAACTACCAAGCCAATTCTTCACCAGAAAGGAGACAAGCTACCGGGGACCGGTTTCTGGCATTTCAGCCTTCTTCGGCCCGGCTTGCTTGAATCCTGATGGAGCAGTGAGAAAGGGACTCATGTCTGAGTATACCCTGCCACACCTATAGTGGCCAAAAACGATTTAGAAAAGGGGGTGGTGATGAACAGAGTGTCTGAGTTAAACAGACCACTCTTACCCAGTCCAAAGATCAGAGCTTGATCCATCACCGTTATTTATCTCACTGCCCCATCCCAGCTCAGAACCTGGCTATATGTTGTAAATATTTTTGTCCACCCTAAGCGTGGAAGGGTATTCTCAGATGTGAGACCCTTGCTCATTGCACCATCAGGATTCAAGCAAACCGGGCCGAAGATGGCTGTAATGCCAGAAACCGGTCCCCGGGAGCTTGTTTCCTTCCCAGTGTAAGAATTGGCTTTTGTAGTTTGGTTTTCCCTGTTCCCATCATGCACTGGGACAGGAACAGACTAATTTGCATACAGCCAGGTTCCGAAACTGGGATGGTGCAGTGAGATAAAAAACGGTGTTGGATCTAGTCCTGATCTCTTGACTGGGTGAGAGCTTTCTGCTTAATTCAGAGACTCTGTCCCTCACCACCCCTTGTTGTAAATATTTTTGTCCACCCTAAGCGTGGAAGGGTATTCTCAGATGTGAGACCCTTGCTCATTGCACCATCAGGATTCAAGCAAACCGGGCCGAAGACGGCTGTAATGCCAGAAACCGGTCCCCGGGAGCTTGTTTCCTTCCCAGTGTAAGAATTGGCTTTTGTAGTTTGGTTTGCCCTGTTCCCATCATGCACTGGGACAGGAACAGACTAATTTGCATACAGCCTGGTTCTGAAACTGGGATGGTGCAGTGAGCTAAAAAACGGTGTTGGATCTAGCCCTGATCTCTTGACTGGGTGAGAGCTTTCTGCTTAATTCAGAGACTCTGTCCCTCACCACCCCTTGTTGTAAATATTTTTGTCCACCCTAAGCGTGGAAGGGTATTCTCAGATGTGAGACCCTTGCTCATTGCACCATCAGGATTCAAGCAAACCGGGCCGAAGACGGCTGTAATGCCAGAAACCGGTCCCCGGGAGCTTGTTTCCTTCCCAGTGTAAGAATTGGCTTTTGTAGTTTGGTTTGCCCTGTTCCCATCATGCACTGGGAGAGGAACAGACTAATTTGCATACAGCCAGGTTCTGAAACTGGGATGGTGCAGTGAGCTAAAAAACGGTGTTGGATCTAGCCCTGATCTCTTGACTGGGTGAGAGCTTTCTGCTTAATTCAGAGACTCTGTCCCTCACCACCCCTTGTTGTAAATATTTTTGTCCACCCTAAGCGTGGAAGGGTATTCTCAGATGTGAGACCCTTGCTCATTGCACCATCAGGATTCAAGCAAACCGGGCCGAAGACGGCTGTAATGCCAGAAACCGGTCCCCGGGAGCTTGTTTCCTTCCCAGTGTAAGAATTGGCTTTTGTAGTTTGGTTTGCCCTGTTCCCATCATGCACTGGGACAGGAACAGACTAATTTGCATACAGCCAGGTTCTGAAACTGGGATGGTGCAGTGAGCTAAAAACGGTGTTGGATATAGCCCTGATCTCTTGACTGGGTTAGAGCTTTCTGCTTAATTCAGAGACTCTGTCCCTCACCACCCCTTGTTGTAAATATTTTTGTCCACCCTAAGCGTGGAAGGGTATTCTCAGATGTGAGACCCTTGCTCATTGCACCATCAGGATTCAAGCAAACCGGGCCGAAGACGGCTGTAATGCCAGAAACCGGTCCCCGGCAGCTTGTTTCCTTCCCAGTGTAAGAATTGGCTTTTGTAGTTTGGTTTGCCCTGTTCCCATCATGCACTGGGACAGGAACAGACTAATTTGCATACAGCCAGGTTCTGAAACTGGGATGGTGCAGTGAGCTAAAAAACAGTGTTGGATCTAGCCCTGATCTCTTCACTGGGTGAGAGCTTTCTGCTTAATTCAGAGACTCTGTCCCTCACCACCCCTTGTTGTAAATATTTTTGTCCACCCTAAGCGTGGAAGGGTATTCTCAGATGTGAGACCCTTGCTCATTGCACCATCAGGATTCAAGCAAACCGGGCCGAAGACGGCTGTAATGCCAGAAACCGGTCCCCGGGAGCTTGTTTCCTTCCCAGTGTAAGAATTGGCTTTTGTAGTTTGGTTTGCCCTGTTCCCATCATGCACTGGGACAGGAACAGACTAATTTGCATACAGCCAGGTTCTGAAACTGGGATGGTGCAGTGAGCTAAAAAACGGTGTTGGATCTAGCCCTGATCTCTTGACTGGGTGAGAGCTTTCTGCTTAATTCAGAGACTCTGTCCCTCACCACCCCTTGTTGTAAATATTTTTGTCCACCCTAAGCGTGGAAGGGTATTCTCAGATGTGAGACCCTTGCTCATTGCACCATCAGGATTCAAGCAAACCGGGCCGAAGACGGCTGTAATGCCAGAAACCGGTCCCCGGGAGCTTGTTTCCTTCCCAGTGTAAGAATTGGCTTTTGTAGTTTGGTTTGCCCTGTTCCCATCATGCACTGGGACAGGAACAGACTAATTTGCATACAGCCAGGTTCTGAAACTGGGATGGTGCAGTGAGCTAAAAAACGGTGTTGGATCTAGCCCTGATCTCTTGACTGGGTGAGAGCTTTCTGCTTAATTCAGAGACTCTGTCCCTCACCACCCCTTGTGTTAATATTTTTGTCCACCCTAAGCGTGGAAGGGTATTCTCAGATGTGAGACCCTTGCTCATTGCACCATCAGGATTCAAGCAAACCGGGCCGAAGACGGCTGTAATGCCAGAAACCGGTCCCCGGGAGCTTGTTTCCTTCCCAGTGTAAGAATTGGCTTTTGTAGTTTGGTTTGCCCTGTTCCCATCATGCACTGGGACAGGAACAGACTAATTTGCATACAGCCAGGTTCTGAAACTGGGATGGTGCAGTGAGCTAAAAAACGGTGTTGGATCTAGCCCTGATCTCTTGACTGGGTGAGAGCTTTCTGCTTAATTCAGAGACTCTGTCCCTCACCACCCCTTGTTGTAAATATTTTTGTCCACCCTAAGCGTGGAAGGGTATTCTCAGATGTGAGACCCTTGCTCATTGCACCATCAGGATTCAAGCAAACCGGGCCGAAGACGGCTGTAATGCCAGAAACCGGTCCCCGGGAGCTTGTTTCCTTCCCAGTGTAAGAATTGGCTTTTGTAGTTTGGTTTGCCCTGTTCCCATCATGCACTGGGAGAGGAACAGACTAATTTGCATACAGCCAGGTTCTGAAACTGGGATGGTGCAGTGAGCTAAAAAACGGTGTTGGATCTAGCCCTGATCTCTTGACTGGGTGAGAGCTTTCTGCTTAATTCAGAGACTCTGTCCCTCACCACCCCTTGTTGTAAATACACTTACTGCCTCCAGCTGAATGCTAGTAAATCAGAGGTGCTGTTGGGGTAAAGGACCATGGTCTATGGAGCGAACTCTGGTGGCCAGAAAGTTTGGATAGCACTCTTTTCCTAAGCTGCTGTCAAAAACCTGGGGGTATGGCTGGATTCTGCTCTCAGCTATCAGGCCCAAACAAAAAAGGTGGCAGGGGTTTGCTTTGGGCTTCTATGAGGGCTTAAACCCCTATTGAAGTTTTTTTACCCCCGACGCGCCAGACTATCATTCAGGCAGCTATATTGTCCCGATTTGGCCTATGCCTGTTCTTTGTATTTGGGGGCTAATAAGGCCGAGATCGCTCGACTACAATGGGTACAGAACGCAGCAGCCAGATCGCTGATTGGTTTGCGTAGGTGCTGCCCGGTGTTAGCCACAACCCATCAGCTGCATTGGCTGCCTGTGGCTAGGAGAATTGAATTTAAGGCCCTTTGTATTACTTTCAAGACCCTGAAATTCACCACCCCTAGTATTCTGGCCAACCTAGTTATCCCCTACATCCCCACACGCAAGCTACGCTCACTTGGCCAGCACCTGGTGAGGGTCCCAAGGTTCCGGAGAGTGCGGGCAGGAGGCTGTTCCTTCCTCAGAAGGGCAGCGCTTCTTTGGAACTCACTGCCCACTCATATTCGAAGCCACACTACTTATTTGGCTTTCAGGAAACCCATAAAAACTCACCTATTCCCCATTGTGTAGCCTTTTCCTCCCACCGTGTTAGCTTTCTGCTCACAGCACCGGGACGCCCCTTTGCTGGGGCAGCTGTTGTGCTATACAAATGGCATTAACATAACACAACATAACATAACATAACATAACATAACATAACATAACATAACATAACATAACATAACAAAACATAACATAACATCACAAAATTAGTCACTGCCGAACCTTTTAAGACTATTAACACAAGATGAGTCACAACCTCACCCTATAAGATTGATGTCACAGGGTATTGAAATTAAAGGAAGAGTCACTCCCTAATGCATTAAGACATATACCACAGGGTGAGTCAATCTCCTATGCTTTAAGACTGATTTCACAGGGTATGGATATCACAGGGTGAGTCACTGCACCACCCTTTAAGACTGATATCACAGGTGAGTCACTGCACCAGTCTTTAAGACTGATATCACAGGGTATTGATATCAAAGGATGAATCACTACACCACCTTTCTTTAAGACTGATATCACAGGGTGAGTCACTGCACCACCCTTTAAGACTGATATCACAGGTGAGTCACTGCACCACCCTTTAAGACTGATATCACAGGTGAGTCACTGCACCAGTCTTTAAGACTGATATCACAGGCAGGGTATTGATATCAAAGGATGAGTCACAACACCACCTTTCTTTAAGACTGATATCACAGGGTGAGTGACTGCCTTACCCTTTAATACTAATCTCAGAGGGTAATGATATAACAGGGTGATACCTGTCTCACCATATAAGACTGATATCAAAATATATTGATATCACAGGGTGAGTTACTGCACCACCCCTGCTGTGTCACATTGGAGCCACATCCTATGTTTCTGGGTACAAATATGTTACATCCAGTAATTTCAGTTGTGATTCTACCTGATGCAGAATGACTACATTTATTATTATCACACATAATTATGTGATCACACTACAGGCTCAGCAAGGGAAAGGAAAGTCCAAGAGATTAGCTGGAGGTTGTGGCAGGAGGAGTTCTGAAGGAATAGCCTGGTTCAAATGCCAAGTTCTGGTAATCCATTACAGACAAAGTTAGTCACTAAACTTAACCTCCTATCAGTGTGATGTAAAGAACAGATTCACAGACCTAAATCAGTGGGTGCAGGATCTGCTGGTATGATACAAGTGTGATAGCCTGGCACCTTCCCACAGCTGAACCTCAAACCCTGCACTGACATATGCACCTCACTATAACGTTACTTTAACCTTTGTCTTTTTCAGTGAACTTGTATGTTTTCATTTAAACAAATACAAATATTTTGATCACACCCAATTGTAACATTACTTTAGCCTTAGTTTTTTTCAGTGAATTGCAAATTTTTTAATGTAAATTAACATCTTATTGATGTACAGAAAGCCAACCTCCCTGTGGCCAGGCAATGAAAACAAAACCCCGGCAGGCAGCCAACTCCACACTGCACATAGAAGATGCACTAAACGTTTGCATTCAGGAGTAACTCTGTTTGCACCCGACAGTTGACTTGTATTCATTAAGCTCCACACACCATTTTGGTTGCACAGAATATGTTTCCTACAGGAGATAGATTCTATGCAGTAGATGCTAATATTTTAAATATGGCTTGAGGTTTTAGAGAAAATCTTGTCAGAATGATAAATTATACTTAACATAGAATACTTGTGTACCAGGAACTAAGATATGCACATGGGCTAGTTTTGCTGGAATTGATAAGCTATCTGTAAATTCCGAGCAACAATGGGAAGGGTGCAGATGGTATATTTTTTATCATCATAGGATTGTGGTTATTTTGAACAAATAGTCTTTTTTTCCATCTGTTGCATATAGTGCACATTATTCTCTGTAGTCTATTGTTAATGCTCGGTGTTACAATTTTCATGAGAGTTGTACTGTCTGCAAACAGTGCGATACCAAGTAAAATATTTCCACAGTGAAAAAACTGTTTACAGTACCTACTATTCGGCTCATTTGACTTCATTCCTCAACCCAGATTCGGTGAGTGTAAAGGCTTTGATACAGATATAAGCTGTCAATTCTAGGGCAGTTGTTTTTCAAAACTGGAATTGACTATTTTGGCTTTCTGTCAACAACTGTATAAATATTGAACAATGCAGCCAATGCTGCATATAAAGCTTTTGTTCAACATATAAGTGAGTTGTTTGAGTGGTGGCTGTAGTAATAGTTGATTGTGTCCTGTGCTATTTTGTACTTACTCTGAGGCTTCTAATGGAAAGGGGAGACCACTCGGTCACCCCAAACGTATGGATGGGTGCCCCGCTCCCCCGGGAAACCATTGCGGGCAGGGGGTGGGTCCCGGCCGGTATGCCCAAAGCGGCGTGGCAGGAGCACGCCCCTACCGCCCAAAAAGGGTTGTCCTAAACACGCACCCGGAAGTCTGTGTATCGATGGGCATGCTGGGGGCATGGCCCTGCCCTCCCTCACCTGGATAAAAGGCGCGGGAATCCAAGGAAGCTTCCTCTTGTTCCTGCGCTCTGAAGGCTGCACCACTCGTCGCTCGTGAGCCCTCAAGGGAACAAGCTTCATTTTTGGAACTTGTAATCTTTGTTTTTCTGTTTCAGTCATCAAGGTGTAGCTGGAGTTTGAGTCGCTTCCGAAGGACAGGCCGAGCTAATTTTGAATGCGGTATGCCTGGCAAGAAGTCCGAAAAGAGCTCCGAGATGGAAAGAATGCTGCGTACATTGGTGAACCAGGTTGCGGCGATGGACCGAAAGTTCAGTAAAGCAGACCGGCTGGATCGCGGCTTGGCAGCCCTCAGAAAACAGGTGGAGGCTCAAACTGCCCCCTCAGGCCGACCTAAGAGAGTCATAGGGCCAGCTTTGCCAAACATTATCCCAGGGGATAAGGGAAAAAAGAGGAGGGTGAAAGCGGGTCCTAGCGAGGCCCCAGTCCCGGTGAAGATACCACCAATCCCAGTAGCGCCAGTGGCCAGCCCGGTACCCGTACCGGATGGGGGGTTACCTATCCCCATGGTTCTCACACCGTTCGAGAACGATCAGATGCCCCTGGAATTAACGCTTAAGTTAGCGGCGGTGTTACCATGGTTGAAAAAGGGAGTGGGGGGATCCGCGGCTGCGGGAGACCCGGCCGAAGAAGCTAGACTAATTATTGAGCAGTTACGGCAGACAAGGGATGCTGGGACAGCGAATGTGCCTTCTATTTCCCCACAGGTGGCAAAGGTGGTCCCGGTAGACAACCAAGATAAAGCAACGGACACGGCTGGAAGTGCGGTGGAAGCCGGTAAGAGATCGTTACAGATGGTGGGTGAGGGTGCGGTACCCCCAAGGCGGGAAAGCTTGGCGCAACATGTTCCCATGGTTACTAAAGAGATGGTGTGGGCCAACAAGTATATTAATATGTTTTCATTGTTGACTTATCATCGAGTGCTAGAATATGCAAAGACCCAGAAGGAATTATGGCACCCCTGTGTATGGCGGGAAAAGATGGCGGAATTCAGGGTCGCAGAGTCAATGATGAATTGGATCAGGGCCTTTTCTATCTTTGTGGCTATTATCGCTGAACGTACACCAGAACTGTTGAGTGACTTGGCTTGTTATCAGAGCAGGATCACAAACTTCCATGAGAAGTATGGAGATGATGAGTGGAAAGGCTATGATGTGGCTTTTAGAAAAGCTAAAGAGTTTAACGAGGCTTTGACCTGGGATTGTCTGGATACGGTATCATGGCATGCGCAGCTCTTGCCAGGATCAGCGAGTGGTTTGGGGTCAAGCATGAATGGCTCCAGGGCATTTCCACAAAGGCAGTCACAGCCCTTTCGTCCGAGCTACAGGGGGAGTCCCAGCCTAGATCGGGCGGGAACGGAAGTAAGCGAGGGGTGTGTTGGGGTTTCAATAAGGGAACGTGTAACAGGCCGCGAGGAACGTGTAGGTTCCGGCACGCGTGCTCTGGCTGTGGTAACACCTCGCATCCTGAAACTAGCTGCCGATCCAGGTCCAATGGCACAGGAGGCAAAGGGGATTCCAAGCAGGATTGATACGGTGCCCCGGAAGCAGACATCTTCGCCCGTAGATATCTTGGCTTTGACCCCCTGGCTAAACAGATACCCTGATCATGCATCCGCCGGGACTCTGCGAGATGGCTTCTCATATGGCTTCAGGATCCCGGCGGGCAATTTTCGTGGGACCACTTCCTGTAAGAACCAATTCTCCGTTCAACACAACCCGACAGTTGCCGCCAAAAAGATCGCAAAAGATGTTAGCTTGGGGCGAGTGGCAGGACCTTTTGGTGACCCACCAACGGCTGATTTTGTGTGCTCCCCATTAGAGGTGGTGCCAAAAAAGGACCCGGGGGAGTACAGGCTCATTCACAATTTGTCGGCCCCGAAGGGGGCTTCTGTCAATGAGGCGATTGACCCTGAGGTCTGCAGTGTAAAGTTTGCATCTTTCGATGACGCTGCTGTGCTGTTGAATCGCCTGGGTCCCGGCGCATTGTTAGCAAAATCGGACATTGAATCTGCATTCAGGTTGCTTCCGGTGCATCCTCAAGATCCACGCTTGCTGGGTTTTACGTTTCAGGGGAAATACTACATGGATAAGTGCATGCCAATGGGTTGTTCAATTTTGTGTGACTATTTTGAAATGTTTCGCTCATTTCTGGAGTGGGTGTTCACAAAGGCCACAGGGCACCAACATGTGATGCATTATCTTGATGATTTCCTCTTTCTTGGCCCAGCGGGCACTCAGGACTGTGCACGGGCATTGCAGGACTTCTGCGTGCTCATGCGGGGTTTCCGGGTTCCATTGGCGCCAGGTAAGACAGTGAGGCCGACTACCTCCCTGGAGTTTCTGGGCATAGAACTAGACTCTGTGGAGGGTTGCTTCCGCTTGCCGGCGGAGAATATTGCCAAATTTAGGGATTTCCTGTTACGGTGTCTCCGGACTAAGAATGTGACATTGCACCAGTTACAACAGACAGTGGGTCAGCTTAATTTTGCATTAAGAGTGATAATGATGGCTCGCCCTTTCTCTCGATCCATTGCCCAGTCCATTGTAGGCCTTAGGGAATAGAATAATTGTGTACCAGGAACTAAGATATGCACATGGGCTAGTTTTGCTGGAATTGATAAGCTATCTGTAAATTCCGAGCAACAATGGGAAGGGTGCAGATGGTATATTTTTTATCATCATAGGATTGTGGTTATTTTGAAAAATAGTCTTTTTTTCCATCTGTTGCATATAGTGCACATTATTCTCTGTAGTCTATTGTTAATGCTCGGTGTTACAATTTTCATGAGAGTTGTGCTGTCTGCAAACAGTGCGATACCAAGTAAAATATTTCCAAAGTGAAAAAACTGTTTACAGTACCTACTATTCGGCTCATTTCGACTTCATTCCTCAACCCAGATTCGGTGAGTGTAAAGGCTTTGATACAGATATAAGCTGTCAATTCTAGGGCAGTTGTTTTTCAAAACTGGAATTGACTATTTTGGCTTTCTGTCAACAACTGTATAAATATTGAACAATGCAGCCAATGCTGCATATAAAGCTTTTGTTCAACATATAAGTGAGTTGTTTGAGTGGTGGCTGTAGTAATAGTTGATTGTTTCCTGTGCTATTTTGTACTTACTCTGAGGCTTCTGATGGAAAGGGGAGACCACTCGGTCACCCCAAACGTATGGATGGGTGCCCCGCTCCCCCGGTAAACCATTGCGGGCAGGGGGTGGGTCCCAGCCGGTATGCCCAAAGCGGCGTGGCAGGAGCACGCCCCTACCGCCCAAAAAGGGTTGTCCTAAACACCCACCCGGAAGTCTGTGTATCGATGGGCATGCTGGGGGCGTGGCCCTGCCCTCCCTCAGCTGGATAAAAGGCCCGGGAATCCAAGGAAGATTCCTCTTGTTCCTGCGCTCTGAAGGCTGCACCACTCGTCGCTCGTGAGCCCTCAAGGGAACAAGCTTCATTTTTGGAACTTGTAATCTTTGTTTTTCTGTTTCAGTCATCAAGGTGTAGCTGGAGTTTGAGTCGCTTCCGAAGGACAGGCCGAGCTAATTTTGAATGCGGTATGCCTGGCAAGAAGTCCGAAAAGAGCTCCGAGATGGAAAGAATGCTGCGTACATTGGTGAACCAGGTTGCGGCGATGGACTGAAAGTTCAGTAAAGCAGACCGGCTCGATCACGGCTTGGCAGCCCTCAGAAAACAGGTGGAGGCTCAAACTGCCCCCTCAGGCCGACCTAAGAGAGTCATAGGGCCGGCTTTGCCAAACATTATCCCAGGGGATAAGGGAAAAAAGAGGAGGGTGAAAGCGGGTCCTAGCGAGGCCCCAGTCCCGGTGAAGATACCACCAATCCCAGTAGCGCCAGTGGCCAGCCCGGTACCCGTACCGGATGGGGGGTTACCTATCCCCATGGTTATCACACCGCTCGAGAACGATCAGATGCCCCCGGAATTAACGCTTAAGTTAGCGGCGGTGTTACCATGGTTGAAAAAGGGAGTGGGGGGATCCGCGGCTGCGGGAGACCCGGCCGAAGAAGCTAGACTAATTATTGAGCAGTTACGGCAGACAAGAGATGCTGGGACAGCGAATGTGCCTTCTATTTCCCCACAGGTGGCAAAGGTGGTACCGGCAGACAACCAAGATAAAGCAACGGACACGGCTGAAAGTGAGGTGGAAGCCGGTAAGAGATCGTTACAGATGGTGGGTGAGGGTGCGGTACCCTCAAGGCGGGAAAGATTGGCGCAACATGTTCCCATGGTTACTAAAGAGATGGTGTGGGCCAACAAGTATATTAATATGATTTCATTGTTGACTTATCATTGAGTGCTAGAATATGCAAAGACCCAGAAGGATTTATGGCACCCCTGTGTATGGCGGAAAAAGATGGCGGAATTCAGGGTCGCAGAGTCAATGATGATTTGGATCAGGGCCTTTTCTATCTTTGTGGCTATTATCGCTGAACGTACACCAGAACTGTTGAGTGACTTGGCTTGTTATCAAAGCAGGATCACGAACTTCCATGAGAAGTATGGAGATGATGAGTGGAAAGGCTATGATGTGGCTTTTAGAAAAGCTAAAGAGTTTAACGAGGCTTTGACCTGGGATTGTCTGGATACGGTATCATGGCATGCGCAGCTCTTGCCAGGATCAGCGAGTGGTTTGGGGTCAAGCATGAATGGCTCCAGGGCATTTCCACAAAGGCAGTCACAGCCCTTTCGTCCGAGCTACAGGGGGAGTCCCAGCCTAGATCGGGCGGGAACGGAAGTAAGCGAGGGGTGTGTTGGGGTTTCAATAAGGGAACGTGTAACAGGCCGCGAGGAACGTGTAGGTTCCGGCACGCGTGCTCTGGCTGTGGTAACACCTCGCACCCTGAAACTAGCTGCCGATGCAGGTCCAATGGCACAGGAGGCAAAGGGGATTCCAAGCAGGATTGATACGGTGCCCCGGAAGCAGACATCTTCGCCCGTAGATATCTTGGCTTTGACCCCCTGGCTAAACAGATACCCTGATCATGCATCCGCCGGGACTCTGCGAGATGGCTTTTCATATGGCTTCAGGATCCCGGCGGGCAATTTTCGTGGGACCACTTCCTGTAAGAACCAATTCTCCGTTCAACACAACCCGACAGTTGCCGCCAAAAAGATCGCAAATGAGGTTAGCTTGGGGCGAGTGGCAGGACCTTTTGGTGACCCACCAACGGCTGATTTTGTGTGCTCCCCATTAGGGGTGGTGCCAAAAAAGGACCCGGGGGAGTACAGGCTCATTCACAATTTGTCGGCCCCGAAGGGGGCTTCTGTCAATGAGGCGATTGACCCTGAGGTCTGCAGTGTAAAGTTTGCATCTTTCGATGACGCTGCTGTGCTGTTGAATCGCCTGGGTCCCGGCGCATTGTTAGCAAAATCGGACATTGAATCTGCATTCAGGTTGCTTCCGGTGCATCCTCAAGATCCACGCTTGCTGGGTTTTACGTTTCAGGGGAAATACTACATGGATAAGTGCATGCCAATGGGTTGTTCAATTTTGTGTGCCTATTTTGAAATGTTTCGCTCATTTCTGGAGTGGGTGTTCACAAAGGCCACAGGGCACCAACATGAGATGCATTATCTTGATGATTTCCTCTTTCTTGGCCCAGCGGGCACTCAGGACTGTGCACGGGCATTGCAGGACTTCTGCGTGCTCATGCGGGGTTTCCGGGTTCCATTGGCGCCAGGTAAGACAGTGAGGCCGACTACCTCCCTGGAGTTTCTGGGCATAGAACTAGACTCTGTGGAGGGTTGCTTCCGCTTGCCGGCGGAGAATATTGCCAAATTTAGGGCTTTCCTGTTACGGTGTCTCCGGACTAAGAATGTGACATTGCACCAGTTACAACAGACAGTGGGTCAGCTTAATTTTGCATTAAGAGTGATACTGATGGCTCGCCCTTTCTCTCGATCCATTGCCCAGTCCATTGTAGGCATTAGGGAATAGAATACTTGTGTACCAGGAACTAAGATATGCACATGGGCTAGTTTTGCTGGAATTGATAAGCTATCTGTAAATTCCGAGCAACAATGGGAAGGGTGCAGATGGTATATTTTTTATCATCATAGGATTGTGGTTATTTTGAAAAATAGTCTTTTTTTCCATCTGTTGCATATAGTGCACATTATTCTCTGTAGTCTATTGTTAATGCTCGGTGTTACAATTTTCATGAGAGTTGTACTGTCTGCAAACAGTGCGATACCAAGTAAAATATTTCCACAGTGAAAAAACTGTTTACAGTACCTACTATTCGGCTCATTTCGACTTCATTCCTCAACCCAGATTCGGTGAGTGTAAAGGCTTTGATACAGATATAAGCTGTCAATTCTAGGGCAGTTGTTTTTCAAAACTGGAATTGACTATTTTGGCTTTCTGTCAACAACTGTATAAATATTGAACAATGCAGCCAATGCTGCATATAAAGCTTTTGTTCAACATATAAGTGAGTTGTTTGAGTGGTGGCTGTAGTAATAGTTGATTGTTTCCTGTGCTATTTTGTACTTACTCTGAGGCTTCTGATGGAAAGGGGAGACCACTCGGTCACCCCAAACGTATGGATGGGTGCCCCGCTCCCCCGGTAAACCATTGCAGGCAGGGGGTGGGTCCCGGCCGGTATGCCCAAAGCGGCGTGGCAGGAGCACGCCCCTACCGCCCAAAAAGGGTTGTCCTAAACACCCACCCGGAAGTCTGTGTATCGATGGGCATGCTGGGGGCGTGGCCCTGCCCTCCCTCAGCTGGATAAAAGGCGCGGGAATCCAAGGAAGCTTCCTCTTGTTCCTGCGCTCTGAAGGCTGCACCACTCGTCGCTCGTGAGCCCTCAAGGGAACAAGCTTCATTTTTGGAACTTGTAATCTTTGTTTTTCTGTTTCAGTCATCAAGGTGTAGCTGGAGTTTGAGTCGCTTCCGAAGGACAGGCCGAGCTAATTTTGAATGCGGTATGCCTGGCAAGAAGTCCGAAAAGAGCTCCGAGATGGAAAGAATGCTGCGTACATTGGTGAACCAGGTTGCGGCGATGGACTGAAAGTTCAGTAAAGCAGACCGGCTAGATCGCGGCTTGGCAGCCCTCAGAAAACAGGTGGAGGCTCAAACTGCCCCCTCAGGCCGACCTAAGAGAGTCATAGGGCCGGCTTTGCCAAACATTATCCCAGGGGATAAGGGAAAAAAGAGGAGGGTGAAAGCGGGTCCTAGCGAGGCCCCAGTCCCGGTGAAGATACCACCAATCCCAGTAGCGCCAGTGGCCAGCCCGGTACCCGTACCGGATGGGGGGTTACCTATCCCCATGGTTATCACACCGCTCGAGAACGATCAGATGCCCCCGGAATTAACGCTTAAGTTAGCGGCGGTGTTACCATGGTTGAAAAAGGGAGTGGGGGGATACGCGGCTGCGGGAGACACGGCCGAAGAAGCTAGACTAATTATTGAGCAGTTACGGCAGACAAGGGATGCTGGGACAGCGAATGTGCCTTCTATTTCCCCACAGGTGGCAAAGGTGGTCCCGGCAGACAACCAAGATAAAGCAACGGACACGGCTGGAAGTGAGGTGGAAGCCGGTAAGAGATCGTTACAGATGGTGGGTGAGGGTGCGGTACCCTCAAGGCGGGAAAGATTGGCGCAACATGTTCCCATGGTTACTAAAGAGATGGTGTGGGCCAACAAGTATATTAATATGTTTTCATTGTTGACTTATCATCGAGTGCTAGAATATGCAAAGACCCAGAAGGATTTATGGCACCCCTGTGTATGGCGGGAAAAGATGGCGGAATTCAGGGTCGCAGAGTCAATGATGATTTGGATCAGGGCCTTTTCTATCTTTGTGGCTATTATCGCTGAACGTACACCAGAACTGTTGAGTGACTTGGCTTGTTATCAGAGCAGGATCACAAACTTCCATGAGAAGTATGGAGATGATGAGTGGAAAGGCTATGATGTGGCTTTTAGAAAAGCTAAAGAGTTTAACGAGGCTTTGACCTGGGATTGTCTGGATACGGTATCATGGCATGCGCAGCTCTTGCCAGGATCAGCGAGTGGTTTGGGGTCAAGCATGAATGGCTCCAGGGCATTTCCACAAAGGCAGTCACAGCCCTTTCGTCCGAGCTACAGGGGGAGTCCCAGCCTAGATCGGGCGGGAACGGAAGTAAGCGAGGGGTGTGTTGGGGTTTCAATAAGGGAACGTGTAACAGGCCGCGAGGAACGTGTAGGTTCCGGCACGCGTGCTCTGGCTGTGGTAACACCTCGCACCCTGAAACTAGCTGCCGATCCAGGTCCAATGGCACAGGAGGCAAAGGGGATTCCAAGCAGGATTGATACGGTGCCCCGGAAGCAGACATCTTCGCCCGTAGATATCTTGGCTTTGACCCCCTGGCTAAACAGATACCCTGATCATGCATCCGCCGGGAATCTGCGAGATGGCTTCTCATATGGCTTCAGGATCCCGGCGGGCAATTTTCGTGGGACCACTTCCTGTAAGAACCAATTCTCCGTTCAACACAACCCGACAGTTGCTGCCAAAAATATCGCAAAAGAGGTTAGCTTGGGGCGAGTGGCAGGACCTTTTGGTGACCCACCAACGGCTGATTTTGTGTGCTCCCCATTAGGGGTGGTGCCAAAAAAGGACCCGGGGGAGTACAGGCTCATTCACAATTTGTCGGCCCCGAAGGGGGCTTCTGTCAATGAGGCGATTGACCCTGAGGTCTGCAGTGTAAAGTTTGCATCTTTCGATGACGCTGCTGTGCTGTTGAATCGCCTGGGTCCCGGCGCATTGTTAGCAAAATCGGACATTGAATCTGCATTCAGGTTGCTTCCGGTGCATCCTCAAGATCCACGCTTGCTGGGTTTTACGTTTCAGGGGAAATACTACATGGATAAGTGCATGCCAATGGGTTGTTCAATTTTGTGTGCCTATTTTGAAATGTTTCGCTCATTTCTGGAGTGGGTGTTCACAAAGGCCACAGGGCACCAACATGTGATGCATTATCTTGATGATTTCCTCTTTCTTGGCCCAGCGGGCACTCAGGACTGTGCACGGGCATTGCAGGACTTCTGCGTGCTCATGCGGGGTTTCCGGGTTCCATTGGCGCCAGGTAAGACAGTGAGGCCGACTACCTCCCTGGAGTTTCTGGGCATAGAACTAGACTCTGTGGAGGGTTGCTTCCGCTTGCCGGCGGAGAATATTGCCAAATTTAGGGCTTTCCTGTTACGGTGTCTCCGGACTAAGAATGTGACATTGCACCAGTTACAACAGACAGTGGGTCAGCTTAATTTTGCATTAAGAGTGATACCGATGGCTCGCCCTTTCTCTCGATCCATTGCCCAGTCCATTGTAGGCCTTAGGGAAGGGCACCACCGCACGAGACTGTCGGCAGAGGTTCACCAGAACCTGCTCATTTGGCTAGCATTCCTGGCGGACTTCAACGGCCGAGTGGTCTGGAGCAAACCCCCAGCCTCGTCGGCGGAACTCGGCTTATGGACCAACTCGGCGGGCAGCGTGGGGTTTGGCGCGATCCTCAGAAGTGCTGGTCCGCACAAAGATGGCCGGCGTGGTGGCAAAAAAACGGCCTGACGAGTAACATTGGTTTTCTAGAACTCTTCCCCATCTGGGTGGCTCTGTTGGCATGGCCGGAGGATTTCAGAGACCGCTCGGTGGTATTTTGGTCCGATAACAAGACTGTGGTTGAGTGCATTAATCAGCAGGCAGCACGCTGCAAATGGATCTTACGATTGTTGAAAGAGATTGTGTTGCGATGCATGAGATTAAATGTACAGTTCAGGGCAAAACATGTGCCGGGTGTACTGAATAATGCAGCTGATGGGCTCTCTCGTTTCAAAATGCAGGCTTTCAGGGATCGTTTACCCTCAGCGGAGCTAGTGGCGGCACCATTTCCTGAAGCACTATGGCAAATCGGTGCCCCAGACTACAAAACCTTGTGGCAGCCAGTTTAGCGCCCAGGACAAGGAAAGCTTATGAAGGGGCGTTCTGCTCATACTGCGCCTTTTTGGGGCCGGCAGGAGAGCATAGATGGGGGCAGGAGGAGTCCTTTGTCCAATTTTTGGTGGCACTTCATAAGGAAGGCCGGGTGGCGGCAACCGCAAATCGGTATAAGGCTGCCATATCTTTTATGGCACAGCTCCATAGGATGAGGGACCCAACGGACTCCTTTCTAGTCAGGAAAGCTCTCCGCGGCGCCTAGAGGGTTGCAGAGGGGATAACAGGCACCCGATAGGTTTTGATAAGTTGACCACCTTGCTGGCTAAACTAGAAGAGACATGCTCCTCGCCTAACGAGGTAATACTATTCCGAGCAGCGTTCACATTGGCGTTCAATGGGGCCCTGCGGGAGAGCGAACTAGTGGCAGCAAATAAGAAAGATATGGAAGGAGGTCTGCGCAGGGATCACATCCAAATAAGGGGGGATTCTCTGCTGATCTCGATAGCCAGGTCAAAAACAGACCAGGAGGCCCTGGGGAATAGTGCGGTGTTGCAGCGCACTCCAGGGAGTCCAGGTTGTTAGTGAGGCATGTTGAGGCCTACCTAAAACAAAGGTTGACAATGTGGGGGGGAGGCCCTGCTGCGACATACGGACGGCACCCCGTTGACAAGATTTCAGTTTCAGAGGGTGCTGGCAATTACGATTGCAGCAGCGGGCTTGAACCCTTGTGATTTTGGGACTCATTCATTTAGAATAGGGGCCGCTACAGAAGCTACTGCTCGAGGTCTGCAGGCAGACGAGGTGAAACAGTTAGGCCCTTGGTCTTCGAATTGTTTCAAGAGGTATGTGCGACTGCACATGTTGTAAAAGACTGATGAAATGCACTCACGCTTGTTGTCTTTTGTTTGGATTACAGTTTCATGAGCCTGTGACGCAGGGCGGAAATTGGGATTGGCCCAGTATCAGCTAACCACCGAAACAGGATTAGAGAATGGAGATCGAGTGGTCTGGGTCGTGGGCCACTCATACGTGAGGCGTGCCAGGGACATATTCAAAGCAGGTGATGCGATCCACACATCTGAGGAATATGGGTTCAGGGTGACCTTCCAATGGGAAGGGCGGCCTCTGTATTGACCGACTGCAAAGTTTTGTGGAGGAACTATTAGGGCGGCACAGGTCACCGCCATCTGTAGTCATAGTGCACATAGGGGGCAATGACTTGGTGAGACTGGGCAGACAGGCTTTAGTTGAGCACATACTTTCTGTAGTTAGCTGGTTAGCCAAATGTAAATGTAAATGTAAAATGTAAATGTACATGTATTTATATAGCGCAAATTACCCACATCGCAGGCATCTAAGCGCTTGCTTAGGGAACCCGTCCTGGTATTCCCCTGTGAGATAACCCCGGCAGGGTATCCACAAGGTGAAAGCCAGGCATCCCACCACGAGGGGCCGTTGTGGAGATTAAGCAAGCTATTGCCCAGAGTCGCAGAGTGTGAACCTGTGAGTCGAGTAGGCACCGGAGCGAGAATTATCGAGTACGTGGAATTATTGAGCCCAAGCCCCGTCGAGGCGGGGAATTGAACCCTGGTGCAGGGCCGATCTCAGCTTCCGGGTCTGCCGCCTCTAACCACTGAGCCAAAAGGCTCCCGGGATGTACGATTGCCTGGTCCCACATGATTCCCTGGAGGGTATGGTGGGGAGGTTTTTATACGACAGCGTTGAACCACTCGGTAAAGAGGGTCAACAATAAAATGGAGACCTTGTTTTGCTCTGCTCATCTCCAAAGCATTTCTCATGGGTGCATCTGGGGCGATCACTGTTATTCTGATGATGGGGTACATCTGTCCAGGGTGGGTAATGACTTACTGATAGGAGACATGTTAGCTTGGCTAGTGGGTTTGAAGAGACATGACCTATAGGAGGTGTGGGGGGGGGCCAGATAGTCGGTCAACTATCTGGCCTGTGGCGGTAAGGTCATGATCGGTGAGCAGTGATTTCAAGGTCCCTAGGGGGGGCGCCACCCATTATGGACGGGAGCACCCGGGGGGAGGCGGCCATTGGCCCCTCCCATGGGGGCAGCACCCACTATGGATGGGTCGCCCAGGGGGAGACGGCCATAGGCCCCTCCCAGGGGGAGACGGCTATATGCCCCTCCCCAGAATTTCCCGGGGGCCAGATATCCGCTCCGGCGGAAGAGAGTGCGGGGAAAGGGGGGGAGTCCACGCTGTCCTTCTTACAGATACCTCGCACGGGAGCTCAGACGACCTTAAGATGGCGTCGAGTGAAAGGGGGCCCCCACGACAAGGGAAGTTACAGTTGGCTGCGAGGGTAAAGTCCTCTGCGCATGCGCCACTCACACGTGAGGGTGGGAAGTTGATTATAGGGATCTGACACCGGTTAAGACCTTGCCGTTGGCCCTTAATGTTAGGTTGTACAAATTCAAATGTAATGCATTTGTCAGGATGTTAGACTCGGCTATGAAACCTTTGTATTAGAGATTTGTTAAGGTTAGCCTGAATACCTGTCTTCATCAAAATGTAATTGAAGTTGAATTTGTACATGATACATGAAACATTTTAATTTAAAGTTTTAAATTTTGTTTCATATTTTAATAAATACGGCCGGGGGGGTCGTGAGGCCCCCCGCCTTCCAAAAGTTCAAATCTGTGTCTGTCTCCTCCCATGGGGATTGGTGTTGGGAGGGGTGGCGGGCATCCCGGCCCATATGTCATACTAATGTATAGAGCAATATGGAGTGAAGTTTGGATGATGTAGTCAGTTATGTCATCAATGTCATTTGAAATATCAATGACATCATAAATGAAATCATGGAACATGATGATCAGTTATGTCACATGTGAGGTCATAATAGTGCATGGCGGGGGTGCAAGTTATAGTTAGTGCTGCCAACTATAACTACTGAATTTCTGTGTTTTTTAACTATAATGTAACTTTAACTTTGAATTTTTCATTGAATTTCCAGGGTTCTTTTAGAGTAAATTATTTTTTTAGGTGCATGTATTGTAGAATAACTGAATAATATATTCTGTGAGAGGACAATATTCTGAAAGTAATTTACTTTTGTATTGTAACTTAACAGGAAACAGTGCACATTTTGCAAAATGTTTCTAAAAAATGATGTTTGAGAATAAAACGGAGTAATACCAGAATCATTTGTTAATATTGTGTATCTTCCCAGTTCTTTTGACTCTCATATCAAAATATTTTCCCAGCAAGTTCAATAATATTATAATAGCACACTTTTCATAGGCATTCTATATGTTTTTACATTAAAGTTTTATTAATAATTCAGATAGTAATCAGTTTTTTATATTGTAAAGTATTACGCTTCTTTATGTACATCTTTTTCTAAGTGTGTGATAACTCACTAGCGTTCTATATTTGGTTTTAATCTAATGACTGGAGTTATTGTACAGTTATTATTTATGAGTAATCCATAAAAAGAGAGTCATTAAAATATGACTCTAGTGTGCATTCATACATTTATTTTTAAAAAGGTGTTGACACTCGCACGATGCTTTCATGAGTTGAATATACAATCCTTTCCCACATGACGTAAACTCCACCGCATGGGTGGTCTGATGGGAATTGTGTCAGCCTCCCTCGACTTCCAATCAATGGTTTTGGCAACCCTTGTCTCACGCATGCACCACCAGTACCACACGGCTACTGTTGTAGGCACACATTTTTTCAGACTTGATCTGCTCTTTTGTGTTATGTATCTTGATATTGGGGAGTGAGCAGACAGGCCTTAAAACTTTCCCCTTGACCCCCACACACCCTTGTTGTTTATAGTATTTAGTGCAACTTTTCAGTTGCGGGTCTACTTAATTAGTATGTAAACGCTGTATAGTTTACTCCTTCTAGCTCACCCAACCTAATTGTGTGTGTGACCCTCTGTCTGCCTCCACTGCATACCCCAGGATAATAACATCCCATCCATCGATGTTTAAATAAAAAATAAACCCTTCATGTTGTTAGTCATTGGACTTAATATATACTGAACAACCACGAGACATTTGTCTCTTGATTAATGGCTCTAGATCTATTTCCAGATACTAATGGTCCCTTTCCCCAGGTATCTGAAGAGAAACTCTCTTATATAGGTCCCTTTACACATATCCAGCACATGATTTCATGTGAATGAAAGATGACCTTGATAAAATCTGCCTGACTGTATTTCATTTTTACAGCGGTACAATGTATGCTCACATCTCACACTCCCAACAAATACAAAACCTATACATTTGCTGAACCCTTAGTGGTGTATTTCACCGGTTCTATGTTCAAGGAGCAGTGTCTCCTTCATGGACACATGACGGTGTCTCCCAGTTTGATTTATGCCAAACAAAATAAATTCTTGGTTCGTTAAATCAACCCAGACAGGAATAGAACCATTAATATGGATTCTTGCGAGCCTGCGGGTGATTTAGAGCGCGATGTCAGCAACGAGGTCCGACAAGTGCAGATGAATGCGCATGCGCGAGAGAGTAATGCGTTGCATCTCTCCGCGCATGCGCTCCCGATTAGAGGAACTTTTTCGAATTATCGCGCGACCCTGCATAGCCTCTGGATAACGGAGGGGCAGTGCTTTGTGCAGCGAGGCTATTTTAGGAGGGAGGGCGCTTTCCTTAACTCGCCTCCACTTCCGCTCGCTGACAGTATCGAGGTACCGACGGAGAGGTGAGACGCCCGGCTGCCCATTACCTTGCTTCTTTACCTTACTAGGATCGAGTTTTTGGTTCAGGGTATTGTGATTTGTGAGCTTAGAGAGAGTCTTGCACTTGTCACAGACTCTGCGCTGGGATGGGGAGGCTATCTTTTTGTTTCCCTTATAATCTAATACTGGACATATGGTAATACTTTCCAGGCAGCCAGTTATAGACACAGGTTGAGATAATTTACTAGCACCCTTGCGCTTTGTTTGCTAATAGGCCATGGTCATTAACTGGTCTCATTCCATAAAAACAGTTGGGATACTATTATTATTCCTTGAGTGTCATTAAATATGCGAGATTTAAGTGCCCTGGGCACTGTCAGTGGGAGGCTTGGTAGGAGGGTCACTATCACACGTCTGTTGGGTCTCAGTGTAAAGTCATTTGGCTAAGACACGGTAAAGTTAAGTGCTTACTGAGTCTTCTATTTTTACACTATAGAGCGGGGCCTCTTCCTCCCGAGCGGTTGCCGGGTGAGGTGAGGTCGTCACCCACACAAAGCTGGGTGAGTATCACGCTGAGGAAATGCCTTGGTGCGATCAAGCATATATGCTTTAGTGTCATGTAAAAATCATATTTTTCATGTATGTGTGCCTGCACGGTTTCTATGTGTGTGCGCCGTGTTGTGTGTGTTTAACTTGGTGTTGTCTGATACAGTGTCTTTTGTTTGTTAACAGGAAGAAGATTCATTTCTCTCCCTGCAGTGGACACTTAAGTATTCATACTCTCGATATAGATGTAACTTTGTCAGTACAGGTTTATTATTCATCATTTATACACTTTGTATGCAGTTGTAGTAGCTGATTTTTTGCCATCGGTCCTGAAGAAAGCTGGGCGAGATGCCCTTAAGCTGAAACATGTCGACCATATCACACTGCGCTAGAGGGTAGCCATGCTACCCAGCGTGCCTTTTAACCTTTGACACCCACTGAGGTTCCGTGACGGTTCCGTGACGACTTGAACCCGTGTTTTCAAGTTTGTCGGAAATACATAAAATTAGTATCAGCGAACCGCAAATGATCCATTTAATATATCCTAGTGTTTTCGCTACGCTACGAGCAAGAGCACTCCTTCCACTGACACATTTCTGATACACACACGGCATCCATCTTAGATCATGGCCGCCATTTTGTGGTTCCTTGCCCTCACATATGCAATAGCCTCTGATCATTTCATTCACTTCACTTTGATTAAGGACACGTAGCCTTAGCCGGAGATTCACCTCTTACATGACACGTGCACCTTAAACCAGATCACGCTGAAGCTGCATGACTCGACAAAGGCTGCCTCCTCTGCCCGAGGCCAGCCCACCTGAACTGGTTTTCCTGTCCATTGTACCTGATCATGATTAGGCGGCCGAAGCCGGTAGCCTTGCCCATTTACAACCCACAAACATCTCTTATCCCGCTTTTCTATCTTCTGCACCTGGCTCTGCTCCTTTCCTTCTGGGCCTTTATTAGGGGGAGGTAACGAACTTTACGATGAGGCGGTCCGGGTCTTGAATGCAATATTGACAAGGGATTGTGATGGACTGGTGGGAACCCCTCTTCGTGATGTTTGGTATCAGATATTATCGACAGTTCCTGTGTAACGCCAAATATTTATTGTTTAGAGACACAAAGGTTTGGGAATGTACCGACATGTGAAATATTTGCCTAGAGCACAATTTTTAGTATATAAGGAGCAACCCACTTTGTACAAATCGAACAGTCTCCTAGATTCTGCCCGTGTGTAGATTCTGTGACTTCTGTGTCCCTGCAGTAATAAACCTTTGGTCTTTGACGCCACCATCGAGAAGCCCGTGTTTCTGTTCATTTGTGCACCAAGGCAGGTGGGACTCCGGGGTCTTTGGGTGTTGTACCCTGACACCTCTGGACGGAACCAAAAAAGTCCAGAACTCCAATTGGCGCCCAACGTGGGGCGACGTCATTCGGTACCGGTCCAAAAGCCTGAAGAGTTCGAGAAGCTTCGTGTGAAGATTCCTGAGGGAGGCGCCCCACTTCATCGATCCCGGCATATCGCAAAAGTGGCCCTGAAGTTCTCTTCCACGAGGGTTCCCGTTCAGGACGGCTGCAGTGGGCCGTTGCCTTGACCGTCGCCCTGTCTTGGACCCGAAGTGGTGCAGTCCTTAGTACGGCGAAACGTGACGGGTTTCTCCTTGGTGACGTCTTCAGTGCCTCAGTTAAGTATTTAGTGATAGCTAGCTGGTTACTTTTGTGAGGATTGTTAAAAATCCTTGATCGGTTCTTGGTTTGGTTTGGTTTTGTAAGATTATCACTAGTTGTTCTGGTTACGATAATCTATTTGGTTCAGTTTTGGGTATCGATACATCAGTTCGTTTTTGGTAGGCCTAAGCTCTTGGTTCAAGTGCACAATTTGTTTCGTGTTTTGTTTGTTTTGTGTTCCGGACTGAGAATGGTAAGTCGGAAAATGTTGTCTTGTTTTAGTTGCAACAGTGACTCACAATTAGAGGATTCCTGTCTGGTTCCTCCGATTGGGACTCCCCTATATGACCTATATTGTAAGTATGGTGTGGGTCCTATAACTTATAATGAGATATGGGTCCGTTATTGTAAGAAGGATGGTGTCCTTAGTTGGCCACTGCATGGTAGTTTTGAACAAGAGATTCTCGACAATTTAGAAGCGAAATTGTTTAGGAAGAAAGCCCGGCCGGCAATGTTTGACTCTTTTCGTTATTGGCGGAAAGAATCCAAACAGAGAGAAATGAAAAGGTTGAAAAAAGAGCAAAAAGAACTAGAAGAGTTAACTCTAGAGCAAGCGACTAAGCAGTTGCAGGCTAACGAGTGTGAGAAAGCCATAGATGTAGCCATTAGAGAGCGTAACTTAGCGATTGACAAGTGCTATCCTGCCTTGCCATCGAAAATGGCTAAGATACTGGAGGATTCCGAAAACGATCCTCTGCTATCTTATCTGTTACGGTCGCCTCCACCGTATGCACAAGGTGCTGCGGCTCCACTTATACCGGATGTTCAATTGCCGGTTGCTGGACAACCTGGTGTTCTTGTTCCTCAGAATCAAGTTCCTATACCTCCTGTGGTGAATGTAAATGTTCCTACAGCTCCTCCTCTTCCTGCACTGCCCGCTCCTATACCTACCACTGTACCTATTGGTCCTCAAACTATTTTCCTCGATACTCCTACTGTTTCGTCATCTATTCCTACCTCTACTGCGTTCTCTATGTCTGCGAGTGTACTAACTCCACTTTCTGTTCGTCGAAGAATTACTGATTCTGTTACTAATATGCTGTCTCCTATATATAAAACCTTGATTAAGACTCCTACTCCTGACTCTGTTCAGAGACGGAGTCAGCTTCCAAGTACTGAGGAACGGGGAGTTTTAGACTCCACGGCTCTCAGATGGATTACAAAAGTTAGAAGATATAGTACGAAAGATGTGTTAGAGACATTTATGCAATGGGGAGAGCCAACACAGCGATACGTCTTCGACGAGATGTGCTCGTTGTTGCGTGAGGAAATAGAAGAAGACGATGTCGAATCAGATTTGGAAGATTTAATTAAGATTCAAAAAGAGTTTGCTGCTGGAATGATAGTGGGCGATAATATAAAGGAAGCGATGGAACTCATTTTGAGTTTTAGGAATGATCCATCTCTTCGTTCGCCGAGAGATTTAGAGAAAGGTAAAGTGAAGCTAAGTCGCCAATATCCTATGAGGGAAGTTCCTCCAATTTGGCGCGAAGCAGTACAACGTGATGATAATGCGGGTATTGCAGCTGCTCCAGCACAGTTCCAAAGAGTATGGATACATATTCCGTGGAAGCGAGCAGAAGTGTTAGCAGTGAAACAGGCCTTGCCAGATCCACGTAAGAATCCAGCCGGATATTACAAGGAATTGACACAGACAGTTGAGGCTTGTATAATGAACTTAGCCGACATTGATATGTTGTTTGGTAATGTAGTTCCACAACCAGTGTGGGCTAAAATTCGTAGAGAGGATCATCAGGCTGCTTTAGGTGGTGATTGGGCAGCTATCACTGCAGCAGATGCTCAACAAATAGGTGGTGCGAAACCCGAACCCCTAATTGCTAATCTTCCTGGCAGAATAATAGATTTAATGAAGACTCTGATGCCAGCATTGCGTGTTAATTGGGATAAATTATCCGCATGCAAGCAGAAGAAAGACGAAAGTGTCTCCGACTTCTTCACGAGGTTCGAAGAGACTTTTGTAGACCATAGTGGTCAGGATATGAGCACTGAAGGAGGACAGAGATTGTTTGTCGATAAATTTGTGCATAATTTGTTACCCGAATTATGCAATAAATTGAAAGACTCAGAAAGTGCGTGGGCTGTATCTACGACAGCGCAAATACTTGCGACTGCACAGTACTATGAAAATAGGGATAAAGAGGAAAAGGAGAAATCAGAGAAGAAAACGAAAGATTTAAAGACTAAAGTTCTTTTACAGCAGGCGTATCCGCCTCGCACGAATCAGACTAATATGCAACAGAATTCGTATCAAAAGACAGATTATAATTCGACCAGGCCTCAATACCAGTGGAATCAGTGTGCGTACTGTAAGAAAGAGGGTCACTATAAAAATGATTGTCAGATTTTAGCGCAAAATAATGCGGCAGCAGCTCAGAGAGGTCGTGGTGGTTTTGCACAGAATTCTAGAGGTCGGGGACGAGGTGCTATGCCTCCACAAACTAATGATCGTCCTTCTAATCACTTTGATCAGCGAAATGTACAGTCAGCTCAACAGAATAGATCTCAGCAATATCTTGTTGAGGATTATTGTGAAGTTGAAGAGGGATTTCAACAAAATGGGTACTAGGACAGCCATAGACAGAGAGAGGGAGTAGTATCAGTTCCAGTGGATCAGAGTGGGCCTTATGTCGCAGTAGCAACATCAGGTGTAGTCGAACCGTTTCTGTTGGATACTGGTGCCGCAAAAAGTTCTATCATGCATGCGAAACTCCCTGGCGCACCTTTGTCTGGCTCAACAAATGTTTCCGTAGGTTTTTCAGGCGCCCCTGTGTACAACCCGATATCTGGTCCTTTGTCTATTTCTGTTGGACCGTGTCAATTGAAAGCACCCTTAATTTTGACGACAGGTTGTAATGAAAATCTGCTTGGTTTAGATTTGTTAAAACGACTATATGCGACATTGTACTGTTCTCCGGAAGGAGTACAGCTTACTTTGGGTAAAAGACTCACCTCTCCGATGTACTTGTCAATGGACAAACTCCCGCCGGAGCTACGTTCACTCCCTGATTCTCTTTGGGCGACTGGTCCCAATGATGTAGGTCTACTAGAGATTCCACCGTATGTAGTAACTTTGAAAGCGAATGTGAAATTTCCAAGAATTCCTCAATATAAAATATCGAATGAAGGTGAGCGTGCACTCTTATTGATTGTGCAAGATTTGATTAAAAAAGGTGTGGTTGAAGAAACGCGAGGAAATGTTTGTAATAGTCCTGTATTGCCGATTTTGAAACGAACAGATCCTACAAAGCCTCCAGTCTATAGGTTTGTCATAGACCTTAGAGAAGTTAATAAGATTGTAATTCCGCAGTTTCCTGTAGTGCCAGACATTACTGCTTTGTTAACATTGATTCCTGCTACAGCTACATGGTTCTCAGTCATCGACTTGAAGAATGCCTTTTTCAGCATTCCGATAGCCGAGGAAAGCAGAGATATTTTTGGCTTCTGTTTAGGAGGTCGCAGTTTCAGATTTAAACGCGCTCCACAAGGCTACTGTGAAAGTCCATCTATTTACAGTCAAGCTTTAAAAAGCCAGTTAGATTCTTTTGTCCTTCCTCCAGGTTCTGCCCTAGTACAATACGTAGATGATCTTTTAGTGGCTGCCGATGACAAGGAGACTTGCAAAGCAGCTACAATTTCACTATTGCATCATTTGTCTAATTTGAATCATAAGGTGTCACCTTCCAAAATGCAATATTGCTGCCAAGAAGTAACCTACTTAGGTCATCTCTTGTCAAAGGAGGGAAGGAAGTTGACCCCAGAAAGAATAAAAGCAATTATGCAAATGAGTGTTCCACGCACACAGAGGGAAGTACGTGCCTTTCTAGGTATTACCTCTTACTGTAGGCAATGGATCCCAAATTTTTCACTTTTAGCAAAGCCATTGGTAGCTTTGACTGGGAAAAATGTTCCGAGTCCGGTGCCATGGTCTGATGAATGTCAAGAGAGTTTTGCTGAATTACGAAAAGCTTTGTGTTCAGCTCCTGTATTGGGCACACCTGATTACAGTAAGCCATTCACGCTCTACGTTCACGAAAGAGAAGGTTGCGCGTTGAGTGTCTTGACACAGAAGTTTGGTGATAAACAACGCCCTTGTGCGTATTTCTCATCAACATTAGATCCGGTAGCTAGAGCGTTACCTAGTTGTTTGAGGGCTACAGCGGCAGCTGCAGCTTCCATTCGACAATCTGCTGGTTTGGTGATGAACAATATGCTAGTGGTCATGGTTCCTCATGCAGTGGACACACTCATGAACCGAACGAAGACACAACACCTTACTAGTGCGAGATTATCTGGTTACGAGCTGACGTTATTAGCGAGTCATATTCAGATCAAAAGATGCAATGTATTGAACCCAGCAACATTGTTGCCGACTGATCAAGAGTCGAGTGATTCTGAGCCACATGACTGTTATTTCAAAACGGAGGAAGAGACAAAAGGTCGTATCGACTTGAGAGATACTCCTCTATCCGACCCAGATGGTACGCTGTATGTGGACGGGTCATGTTTTAAATTGGAGAATGGTGATGTGACTGCTGCCTACGCGGTAACGACTTTGAAGACGATTGTGGAGACTGCAAGAGTGAGTCAGAATTCTGCCCAAGCTGCAGAGTTAATAGCTCTTACGAGAGCGTGTGTTTTAGCTGAGGGAAAGAGAGTGAATGTGTTTACAGATAGTCAGTACGCATTTGGCGTGGCCCATAGTTTTGGCCGGTTGTGGAGAGAAAGGGGTTTCATTACGTCCCATGGGACTAAGATTCAACATGGTCAGCTAGTTAACGACTTGTTAGAATCTCTAACCTTACCGACTGAAGTTGCGATTGTGAAGTGCAGTGCTCATAAAGCAATCACGGATGATGTTGGTCGGGGAAATGCCTTTGCTGATGAAACCGCTAAACAGACAGCTAGAGACATGATGAGTAGAATGTATGTTGCTACGTCTGCAAGATGGATTGCTGAGTCTGGAATGTGTGAGGACACAATGGAAAGTGTGAAAGAGATTCAGAAAGAAGCGACTGAGGAAGAGAAACGCGTATGGAGAGAAAGTACGGGCAAATTGGACTCGAATGGATGTTGGATCGATTTGACAGAACAGCAGCGTTGGATGTTGCCTGATGCGTATGTGCTTGCAGTAGTGACGATGGCGCATGGAGTGGCGCACATAAGTTCTAAAGGGATATGTAAGATGTTAGCTCCGGTTTGGAAGAATGAGGGAATCAGTAAGTGTGCAGAGAGAGTGGTGAAAAATTGTATGGTGTGCTTGATGCATAATCCTGGCAAGGGAACTCCAACTCCAGCTGGTCATTTTGCTCCTCCTTCCTGTCCCTTTGAAGTAATACAGTTAGACTTCATTCACATGGAACGCTGCAACAATTTAAAATACGTCCTGGTGGTAGTTTGTGCTTTTTCCAGGTGGATAGAAGCATACCCACTAAAGGACAACACTGCTTTATCAACTGCCAAAATTCTTCTCAAAGAATTTTTCCCTAGGTTTGGAATGCCACGGATTGTATGGTCAGATAACGGAAGTGAGTTTATAGGGAAAGTTATGCAGAGTGTGTGTGCTGGTCTAGGATTGAAACAAAAATTTCATAGTGCGAACCATCCCCAGTCTGCTGGTTTAGTCGAGGGTTACAATGGCACCCTCAAGCTTAAAATAGCCAAAATTCAAGCATCCACAGGTTTGGCTTGGCCAGACGCACTTCCTTTGGCCTTGTTATCAACGAGAGCAACAGTGCATTCTAGAATAGGGCTTTCTCCATATGAGATTGTATTTGGCCGCCCGGCAAATGTCTGGGGTGTGCCAAGGCCTAAACAATTCTGCTCCATTGAATATCCTATGTTGATAGACTACCTTTACGACTTGACTGCTAAATTAAGTCTTATTCATCAACAGGTCTTTGATGCTTTGCCAAAACCTCCGGAGAGTCCAGGGCATCAGCTGAAACCCGGCGACCACGTGGTGGTCAGAAATTTTGCGAGGACAAAGAATCTTCAGCCTCGCTACATCGGCCCCTTCCAAATCCTGCTGGCGACGAGGACAGCTGTACGTGTTGCTGGTCGCAAGCACTGGATCCACGCTTCTCACGTAAAGCGTGTTCCACTGCCGCTGCCCTACGACGACTGGGTGAAGAAGGGAATTGGTGCCTCCGAATCTGAAATAACTCCAAAATTTGTCCCTTTCAGCGATGCCGATTTGATTTCTGACACTTTGAAACGTGACTCTCCTCTTGAAAAGACTACTTTGAACATTGAAAATTTGTCTCCAGCATCAGAAGAAACTTTGCCATCTGCGAACGTAAACTCTACAACAGCTGCTAGTGATACACTATTTTCCGATCAAACAGTACCAGCAAGGAAAAGATACAACCTTAGAAGCCATAAAAAGGACTAATAAAGCAGGCAACTGCATACTGTGATTTTGATATATATATATATATTTTGAACTTTTGCCTTCAGCCAGGAAGTTTGTTATTGTTTATTGTTTTTAAAATTGCCTTGCCGTCTGGGTAGCCGTAGGGTCGTGGCTGTGTGCCTAGTTTGAATTTGCAGGGGTCTGACACAAGGTCGATCTTTCTGTTAGTACTGGGAACTCCCAGGGCTGACAGAGGCATTTTCATCTACGTACACATCATCAGTGGTCGCGAGCGGATTGTAGAAGATGGAACTTCCTGCGCTGCAACGAGAAAATGTGATTTACGTTCGCAGAAACAGACTAAATAGAATTCTTCATAGCAAATGTTTCTTGATGCAATGTGCCATTACATTTTTGATTGTTTTAGCAACACTGGTGGGTGGAATTGTCTTTAGCATAAATTTGATTTTTGTGCCAGTATCTACAGTACCTCCCCTTGATCCTGCTATTTCTACTGTTTCTTCTATACACTCTTTTCACTCGTTTCCGGAACATGAGCAAGCTCGACGCTCAGAATTCATTAATAATACTTTTGTACAGCTCTTGCACCAACACCAACTGGTAGTTAACACGACAGACTGTTGGGTGTGTGGCTTGATACCCCACACTATGGATAAAGGTATTCCCTATCTGGTTTTGCCTTTCAGCTACAATGGATCATTTCAGGCCCTTCAAACCATCTTTGCTTATGCTCTTGAGACCTATCCTCCACGTCCACCACGCTCCACTAAATATAACTCTGCCAACAAAGCTTTAGTCCAGGGAATTATTGACATGATCAAAGACGTCAATAATACTCCATCATACCCTAGAGACGAATTGCGAGTATATTTAAGTTGGAATACTTCAGAGTATCGCCTTAGTTTAGGAGAAAGCAAGCGTAAAAGCTCAACTCCAATCTGGGTCGTACCTCACCGAGGTCAGGTCTGTTTGCAAGGTAATGGGAGAAATCCGAGAGCTCAGCTAGGGAGGAGTGAGTGCGTAGAGACTTATGTGTTTCCGGCTAACTCTTCCCCTGCCTTTCTTACTGCTAGGGGTACCTATTTCATTTGTCGAGACAGAGCTTATACATGGTTGCCTGCCGACTTCTCAGGATCATGTTATATTGCTCGATTATTGCCTCCGACATACACTGCTTCACCGGATTACCACAGAATAAGAGTAGCTAGAGGTGTTTTCAGTAAGGAAGATACAGCTGGTCAGGAAGCTGGAGACTTCTTCAAAGGCTTCCTTCCGTTCTGGGGACCTATGGCCAATAGTAGAAACATACGTCAGCTAACACGGGTAGTTGAATCTACTATTACCGAAACTGCTGGTGCCCTTAGCAATCTGACAGCTGAGCTTCAGGCGGATAGGCTCATGACATTGCAGAACCGTATGGTTCTAGATGTTATACTTGCAGATCGAGGTGGGGTATGCAGAATGATCCAATCGAGCTGCTGTGTCTTTATTCCTAATAATGCTCCAACAGTTTACGAGGCGATCTCTAAGTTGCACAAGATTTCGGACTCCATACATGTAGATGAGGGAAACTGGTCCTTTATGGAGTGGGTTTGGACTCTGATCTCAGCGTGGGGATGGAAGGTTCTAATGGTCATTGGTGTCATCTTAATATTACTATTCTCATGTTGTCTGATTATCCAGTGTGGTCCTGCTCTGTGTAGTCTTTGTGCTACAACCTGTTTTAGGAAACCACCTGCATTTGGAGAAAAGACACGAGAAAGGATGATGATACAACAGCATGTCACTGACCTGATGAGCATAGAACTAGATTCAGACATAGATTGAGTAATTGCCTATGTAAGGGCAAAAGGAGGGTCTGAGGTTCCGTGACGGTTCCGTGACGACTTGAACCCGTGTTTTCAAGTTTGTCGGAAATACATAAAATTAGTATCAGCGAACCGCAAATGATCCATTTAATATATCCTAGTGTTTTCGCTACGCTACGAGCAAGAGCACTCCTTCCACTGACACATTTCTGATACACACACGGCATCCATCTTAGATCATGGCCGCCATTTTGTGGTTCCTTGCCCTCACATATGCAATAGCCTCTGATCATTTCATTCACTTCACTTTGATTAAGGACACGTAGCCTTAGCCGGAGATTCACCTCTTACATGACACGTGCACCTTAAACCAGATCACGCTGAAGCTGCATGACTCGACAAAGGCTGCCTCCTCTGCCCGAGGCCAGCCCACCTGAACTGGTTTTCCTGTCCATTGTACCTGATCATGATTAGGCGGCCGAAGCCGGTAGCCTTGCCCATTTACAACCCACAAACATCTCTTATCCCGCTTTTCTATCTTCTGCACCTGGCTCTGCTCCTTTCCTTCTGGGCCTTTATTAGGGGGAGGTAACGAACTTTACGATGAGGCGGTCCGGGTCTTGAATGCAATATTGACAAGGGATTGTGATGGACTGGTGGGAACCCCTCTTCGTGATGTTTGGTATCAGATATTATCGACAGTTCCTGTGTAACGCCAAATATTTATTGTTTAGAGACACAAAGGTTTGGGAATGTACCGACATGTGAAATATTTGCCTAGAGCACAATTTTTAGTATATAAGGAGCAACCCACTTTGTACAAATCGAACAGTCTCCTAGATTCTGCCCGTGTGTAGATTCTGTGACTTCTGTGTCCCTGCAGTAATAAACCTTTGGTCTTTGACGCCACCATCGAGAAGCCCGTGTTTCTGTTCATTTGTGCACCAAGGCAGGTGGGACTCCGGGGTCTTTGGGTGTTGTACCCTGACACCTCTGGACGGAACCAAAAAAGTCCAGAACTCCACCACACTTCTGTTGCAATGTCTCCAGGAGTCCGGAATGTTAAATTTTAATTTCATCTTCACTATTATTTGAGCACTACACTCTTCTCATTTCCCATCACTTTAGGATGCATGTCTATGATGATATTTTTTACATCCATCCCTGCACCGGCACTATATGGTCGGTTGTGGGACGGCATGATCAAACCTTTCCCACATGACGTAAACTCCACCGCATGGGTGGTCTGATGGGAATTGTGTCAGCCTCCCTCGACTTCCAATCAATGGTTTTGGCAACCCTTGTCTCACGCATGCACCACCAGTACCACACGGCTACTGTTGTAGGCACACATTTTTCAGACTTGATCTGCTCTTTTGTGTTATGTATCTTGAATATACAATCCCCTGCATGGACTCAGAGACTGATGTATTTCCTTGTTAGCTCTTGTGACCATCTCTCAGGATCGTACATTTGGGATTCAAATAAGAACAATATTTTTATTTAAAATGCCGGATCAACCAGGACTATACCTTTGGTGCACAGGTCCTAACTGTGGGCGCATCCCGGAATAGTCAGAGGTCAGCTGCTGCTTGTCACAAGACCTGGTGACCCCTGACCCCTCTCCTAACTGTTTTCTTGACAAACCGGATCTCCCAATTCCCCAATTGTTCTCACCCCGGACCCCAAAATAGCTATGTAGCTAGACTACACTCAGTCATGACCCCCCCTTTTTCGGAGATACCACAGCCCCACGGCGTAGTTAACATTGTACTCAGTCAATACCACCTCTTGCAGAGATACCACAGTCCCTCCAATGAGGCTTTGTCCTGGGGGGCAATCACACCTTCTCCCTTACACAATGGCCACCATTACTACCCCACACCCTTCCAGATACTAATCAGACTCAAGCTACCCTAGCCCATATTGTTCCCAACAACCACTAATACCCCACCCCCTCCAGATACTAATCTGACTCAAACTACCCTACTCCCTGTCACCCCGACTCCAAAGAACGTGTCCCAACTCCCTCCAACCCATCAGATATAGAGCGATCTGTCACCGTTAACAACCCGCCCAAAGTTCCTCCTGCCCCATCCGCTGAGATACAAGAGTTGCCCAGCACAATAAGGATCACACTCTCTGATACCCCAGATATAATGCCTTCCATCACAACAACCACCTCTAACCCCCTCTCCTGTCCATTCATAAAACAACATGTACACAACTCCTTCTCGATCATCCTCCCCACCAACCTCGCACCAAAATCAAAAAAATCCCTCAAACACAAACTGATCAGGAAATTCCCTGAATCCCTCTTTGCAGACGCATATCACTGTTCCTCGAAAGGGCAAAAAAAAATGGATCTCATCTTCCACACAGTTAGACCAGGTTATTGGGTTTCCACACAGTTAGACCAGGTTATTGGGTCTCCACCCTCTGAGCAAAACGCCAAATCACAAAAACCACCAAGACGTCCCATAGCTGTAAAGTACTCTCATTCTACTCCCCAAACCACCTGCCCCACTACGGGATCTCATCGATGACCATATACTTGAACGGCACAGTCCTGATCCAAGCCAACAACGCCAATCTTTAGGATTTTGATCTCCTCTTCCCTTCTCTACATACCAACACCCACCACGCTCTACTCCCAACACTCGCTGCCCACCAGGGCTAAAAACCCCCAATACCGAACACCCTCCTGATTCCACCCAGTCACCCTTGTGCAACCCTTAACCCTCCCCAATCCCTCCACCTCCAAAGACACGGTCCCTCCACCTGCTGTAGTCCATCCTCCAGAACTACCCCGATGGCGAACACCCCCCAAGCAGCACCGAATGACCGCAAGACACGCCATAAGTCTCCCAATCCCCGGTCTCTACCGCCCCATAGGAAAAAACTACTACCACAACCTGACCCCCCTTTCCTCCGCCCCAGACCACAACCCAATCAGACAACCCAATTAACACCAAAAGACAAAACAACTCTATCATCTCCTCCCCTGCCAAAGAGACCCCATCCAGAAGCAACCCTCCCCCACTCAGGAAGAGATGGATTGCTGCCTCACCTGTATCAAAAGCCAAGTCGCCATTAAATACAAAGCCTGAATCGTATCCTTACCAACCTCTCGACACTTCACAACCCCCCTAAGCACCCACTCTACCCCCTTCTCCTCCACCCTCACAGAACCCAGGCCAATCAAGTCCTCACCCCCTTGCGAGTCACTGTGCCCCTCTGCTTCTCAGGCCCGGACACCAAGTAGAGCTACGGAACCCATGTGCCTGGAGGAAGTGCTTGAGCTGGCCTCATCTTACACCATCCCTTTCACCCATGCCCTGCAATCTACTATTCAAGTAATCACCAGATTCGGAAATGACCACTCCTTCCCAAAACCCCCCAGACTCCCAGCCGCCCTCATCAACATCTCTACTGAAACAAAAAAAGGTACTCCCCATACCAACTGCATACTCATAAACTGCAGATCTGCCACGAAACATGTTATAGAGTTGACAGAATCCATCCTCAACCATGACATAGACGTAGCCTTCATCACCGAGACCTGGCTAAATGACTCCTCACCTCCTATCCTGGATATGCTCGTACCTCCAGGCTTCTCTATCATCAACAATGATAGGAAAGACCAAAAAGGTGGAGGCCTGGCAATTATCCACAACAAAAACTTATCAGTGTCCGAAATTGATACCTTTAAATACAACTCCTTTGAATGCCTTACTTTCAACATCAAAACGACTTATAACAATCTACTGCACTGCCACCTCCTATACCATCCCCCAGGCGAGACCTCCACATTTACGGAACACCTGTCAGACCTGATCGCACACTGTTCTATCCGAGAGACAAACAACCTCATTCGAGGCAACCTCAACCTCCACTGGAATGATGAGAAGAGTGCTACTGTACAATCCCTGAATGAGCCACTGCACTCCAACAACCTTACCCAGCACTGCTCAAAAGAGACCCACTACAAAGGAGCAATCCTGGATGCCATCATCGCCCAACATGACGCAATACTTCCGGTCGACTGGTCAGACCATCACCTAATCCCATTCCACCTCTCTCAACTGATCCTTTGTCAACCCCCCATCACAGGCCCCCCTACATGGTCTAGGAACCTACAGCAGATCAACACAGCTGATCTAGAAGAAAGAATATTCTCCCTCCTGCCATTCTGCCCAGATGGCCTCTCAACTGCTGAACTCACGTCACACTACAACAGAATCATGTCACCATCTTCGACCAACCAGCATGCTTGAAACTGAAAAAACCTGTGAACACCCCATCCAGAACCTGGTTTAACAAGGACATCAATGATGAAAAAAGACAACTTAGAGCCACAGAACGTCTCTGGCGAAAGAATACCTCCTCCAGCTGTTGCGAAGATCTCAGATCAGCAAGAAGAAGGTATAAAAAGCATATCCATAATGAAAAAACAACTTTTTCTGTACTGCGCTGGTCAAGGCAAAAAACAGACCAAGAGAACTCTTTGACATCATCTAAAAACAAACATCCAAGCCGTCTACTACCCATGTCCAGCCCTCTAAAACCCTATGAGACAACTTTGCCAACTTCTTTAACGAAAAAATCTCCAAGATCGAACTATCACTTGACATCAACCTCCTTCCTCCCAGTAAAAACAGCATCACAGCATCTGAAACCACCTTTAGAGGGTGACCTGCAATGACCTGGTCCTCCTTCGACCCCATCCAGGAAGCAGAGATCCTCAATTTGATATCCTCCTCCAAGCCCTCCTCTCACAACCTCTATCCCATTCCCTCCCAAATGGCCAAAGAACTGAAACTTACCCTTGCACCACTTTGGTGCGAAATCAAAAACAGCTCCCTAAAAACTGGCATCATACCAGACTGCCTCAAAGTCAGCCAAGTTACACCTCTTCTGAAGAAACTAGGTCTAGACACTAACGACCTGAACAACTTCAGACCGGTCTCCAGTTTCCCCTTCCTTGCCAAAATCCTAGAAAAATACGTACTCCGCCAACTGAACAATCAGATTGACAATATTAATCTACTAGACCATCACCAATCATGTTTTAGAAAAGGCTTTAGCACCGAAATCGGAATCCTCGACATTGTGGATGACTTCCGCAACTCCCTTGATTCAGACCATTGTTGTCTACTCATCCTCCTAAACTTGTCAGCAGCCTTTGACACAGTAGACCACAGGCTAATTATCAACGCTCTGAAAGAGCGGGTAGATGCGGACAACGTGGTCCTTCAATGGTTCTCCTCCTTCTTTCAGAATCACTCTCAAAGAGTTAAAATCAAATCCTTTACTTCTGACCTTCTCCCCGTGACCAGAGGTGTCCCCCAAGGATTTGTTCTCTCCCCTCAACAGTTCAACATTTATATGGTACCCCTCACCGCCATTCTGAAAAAAGCCATTATCCCTTTCCATCTCTATGCAGATGGCACCCACATCTACTTGGAAACATCCTCCTTTAACAACATTATAAGACTCAACAATACTCTCAGAGAAGTCCAAGACTGAGTAGCTACGAACCACCTTAAACTCAAACAAGGAAAAACCGAGATCCTGCTCATCTCCAACAAATTGTCGAATGGATGAAAGCTCTCACCCTGACAAACTCAGTAAAATTACTTGGAATCACCCTTGACCACAAATTATACATGACTAACCACATCTAGAACTCCACTAAGAGCGCCTTCCTTAATCTGAAACTCCTCAATAAAATCAAACCCCACATTCCACCAAGGGACTTCCAACAAGCCACCCAATCACTGGTGTTGTCTAGACTGGACTATGGGAATGCAGTTCTCTCCGGTACAGCTATCTCCCACCTAGCACCACTTAAAACTACCCTCAGCTGCCAGAATGGTCTCCAGAGTGACCACATATGTCCTGCACTTAGAGATCTAAAATGGTTCCCAGTGGAACTGTGTGCATGCTTCAGAACTGCCTGCCTTACACACAAAGCCCTGCACACAGGGAAACGAGAATACCTAGCTTCTAAGCTCAAGAAAGCCGGCCAGTCAAGAAGTCTCAGGAGTTCCAACTCCCTCCTACTCATCCCCCTGAAAATGTGCAAACAAAAAACTGCAGCCCGCTCTTTTGTAGGCAACGCTCCAAAAATCTGGAACTCCATCCCTGTGGACATCAGAACTACCCCTCCTTTCCAAAATTCAAGAGCCGCCTAAAGGTCCTCTACCTCAACCGTGCCTTCCCAAACTCAATTACGTGACTCCCTCACTTTCTCCTGGCAGTCACCTGTCATTGCGCACAGACTGCCTTCCCCATCCCCTCTTCCTAACCCACAGCTCTGGCTCTTCACCGCTAGAAAGAAGTGCAGCATACAATTCTGACTATGCATCGAGAATATTATGCTTTGAGAATAACTTGACCGCTCTACTTCAACGGCGCACCTTGGATCCCTTGATCTCTCTACCTCAATGTCGCACCTCAGAATCTCAACACAATTTTATTCTCTGAACACTTATGACTCTATTTTGCTATATTGCCCTGTTTTAGTCTATCATTTGCTGCACAATCTGCAGAGTTAAAAAAAATCTCATTCAAATAGTTCAAATGTTACTACAAATGCAGCAACACTTGTTACCGCTCAGTGGAAGGCCATTTGCATAGGTTGACTGGTCACCTTTCTGGTTTCTTACTGCTAAATGTGGGTGTTACACTGGTACTAATGAGGTGCAACTAATGACCAGACAGTATAAAAACGACAAAATAATGAAGTAACACTATCACAAAATCTGCTGCATAATTTGCCTTTTGTTGCCGCATAATTTACTCAATGCTACTGCATAATTTGGCCCTCCCCTGCTGCATAATTCCAGTGGCCCTGGCTATACCCTGCTGCTGTACCCCATGTGCAGAGATGTACCTATAGTAAGATGTACCTATAGTAAGGATGTTCAGAAGGTTTGATGCTAACAGGAGACCCCTCCCGCTGCCTCTTGTGAGACTGCAGTGCATGGAGGTGACCGGAGCTCCCAGTAGCGAAGAGGGCAGTGCACAGTGATTGGAGTTTGTATGCAGCCCTCTGACTGCAAACAGAAGCTAATCAGGGTAGGTTGTTGGGCTCTGCTTAGGGACTGGACATCTGAATCCTAAATGCGCTACACCACCAAAATGCTAAAAAAAAGAAAAGAAGTGGTTGGCCAGTGCTTAATTTGAGGCAGTGGTCTCCAGGTGCTCGGCACCAGCAATTAATTGTCAACACCAGCACTTATGTCAGACTTCCACTTGGTGGGGCTGTTTGCCAATTTTAGAGATGAGCATAACAGCAGTTGTTTATTATTTCAATACAGATTACAAATGACTAATACATGTCGCACATGCCCTTATTATATCTTTGGGGGTCTGCAGCTGTATGAATTGCCACACTTGTAGGAGAGCAATGCTAGTGGTTGTGTTGGTGCTGTCATGGTGGCGCAGGCAGGGGCAATATGTGGTGCAAGCTGCAGTGTCCTCCTGATGAGGGCCCTGGTCCTTATTTGTTTACAAATTAAGCAGTGGGCCTTGCACAGCCTGAGTACATCCTATATTCTGCTCACAGCCAGGAGACATGATACAGCACTCTAGAATCCAAAGCATTTTGTGGAACTAATATCAGTCAGTGAAGTGCAGGAACCAATGCTCCTGACTGCAGTGGAAGAGCAAGGGTTAATCTGGACCCACATGTGAGGCCTTTCCCATGAGGCTTGAGGGAGCCAGTGGCTGGGTGGCAGTATTCTGTGTGAGGGATGATGTCATTCACCTCTGGTGTCATATGATCTCAGGTACCAATGTGCTTCGGTTGCAGGGCTAGGTGCTGCCCTTGGGCCTCTGAATACATAAGAGTGACGTGGTTTAGCAGCACAGACTTACTCCGGTAGGAGGTACCCACAACACAATACATTACTCTCATAGCTATACATGTGAAAACACAATCAGTATTTTATTTACAGGTAACAAAATAGGGGGTTAAATTTGGGACATCACAAAAAACAGAAGTGTTGGGTAACTGTTGCCTGGCGACAGCATACTATATCACGTTTATTCTGATGTCTCTGACATCGGACATGAGTTCTCAGTAGCACTGGGTTCAAGGCTGAACAACTCAGTGAATATGAGACTAGCAAGTTGTGAATCCAGCAAAACAGTCCCAAAATGTAAAATGTACCACCCAAAATGAACAAGGTTGCCACCCAAGCAAAGAAGCGCAGTTTTCTTGTGTCGAATGTCCATTAGCTCAAAGCCTTGATGTTAGGTGAAAGAACGTGTTGCAGCTACAAACTCAGGCAGATACAGGTTACTTACATACACTGGTTGGTTATGTTTCTCACTTAAGCTGCTGGAACATATGGTGTGGGATACGTATGGTGCGCAAGTGATAGAATCTGAACAATTCTGCCTGAACTCTCATCAGAGCCTCGCTAGCGCCTTTGAGTGACCTCAATGCAGAGAAGTGTAACCAAGACCTACAGTGAAGATGATGGGAGAGTGAACTTCTAGAAATCTCTTTCCATGTTAGTAAAGATTATAAAGACAGAGACATCTGAAAGCTTTGGCAAGAACTCTTGTGAGGTGTGGATGCTCTTCCAGGGCCTTTTGTACTCAGTTGTGATCTCCTGCATGAGACTTTCAACGCTTTCCCCAGTTGTGCTGGCAATGATGAGTCTAAACAGGCAGCCAGTGAAGTATTCCAATGTCTAATTACTTATTCTTGTGTACATACATTTACCTTTCAAATACATGTATTTACGTGTGTTATTGGGAGCTTGCAGCAATAAATATTCCCCTTTACTTGGAGAATCAGTGTTCAAGTTCATGTTGTATTGTGGTATCCCCCACCATGACAGGAATCTTGGGGACTCCAATGTGTAACTCAAGAGCCAAAGCTTTAGACATGTCTGATCATACAGCCCACTCCACAAAATTAAGAGTAACCTGATCTCTACCCCTCCTAATACTTAAATGTATTGAGGGCTTTGGATGTGTCAAGTCCCCCAACCTTACCTTCCCCCACAGAGGGAGTTTTGGACATGTCATGTTCCCAAGTTTCATTCACCTATGTTAAGAGTTTGGGATGTGCACCATATGACACTTGAATGGAATGGGACCTTGTGAGACATCTGGTGCACTAACTCCACCACATCATTGGAAGCAGCTAAGGCTACAACATGATAACATCCCTGGAAATGTTTCTCTCTCCTTGCCCATGTAGCTCATGAATTCTGATGATGCAAACCTTGGGCATGTAGGTGAACCCCATTTTGAGGAGAATGGTTAGACTACAACATGATAAGAGCTCTGAATATACCTGTGTCCCCCAGTTCTACCTGGTTGAGACACCAGCTGAGAACTGCAACATAAAGCATGCAAAGCCTAATTGTGTGAACTTAGGGGAACCTGCTGCAGGGGTGGTCTGGGGACTTCCACATATGCTAACTGAAAGGTTATGATACAAGCTATGGACATATGCTGGCCGTCGAACCTATCCTCTCTTTAGAGGAGGGCTGGAGGTGTAGAAAGTGACGTAGGAATAATAAAAATAAAAGCAGTAGGCAAAGGCTCTCATTTACTGGAAATGATGTTGTGATATCATGTTATTTTCTTTTCAATCCACTCATCCACACACTTTTCTCTATACAGGTGATGTTAAAGGAGACACTCTGATTGCAATGTCTTTTGGTCCCTTAATCTATTACGTTCTACCTGCGTGTGAACATTTCACTGAGATCATATTTTCTTGCACGAATAATAAGTCCATTGAGGCATTAGAAAAATGGCTGAAGAATGACCCTGATGCTTTGGACTGGAGTGACATTGCTAAGCTAGTTTGCAAGCTTGAGTGCAAGAGGTAAGGGATCTACTGTTCAACTATGTTTTCCTTTTCAGAATCACATAAAAGAATATGTCTTACAGCCTTTATGAAGGTATCCAAGTGCTCTTAGAGTATGTCACGAGTGCCAGGGTTTAACCCCTTCCGTGCTCATGATGGAATCACTCCGTCACGAGCCACGCACGCGATGTGCTGGTAACTGAGTGGTTCCGTCATGGCGCGGGTGCCCCTCCCATGTTGCAGCAGAATTACCGCCGCGGCAAGGGGTTAAAATAGTCCAAAAGATGGAACTCTTTTATCTCCCCTTACAAGGATACTATTCTCCCATGCCATTTACTATTGAATTTATTTTGTAGATTTTGTATTCCAGCCACCCTGAGCTTGTGTTAAGAATCACCTTTCATTGCATAATTCCAATACCCAGTTAAATAGAAATAATTAAGCTGCAACTAATGCATGTTTTTCCTGCTCTTTCTGAACAATTACTTTCTTTACTGAGAACAATTTCAGTTTTGTTTTTTTTAAGTGCATACCCCGAGATTTTCCCAAATTCTTGGGCCCCCATTTCCAATGCTAAAATAGCGCTCTTGGGCTCTGGGGTGGCTACGGCCAGGTCGCCGGCATAAGCCATAATTTTTGTGTCCTACCCAAATCTACTTACTGCCTGGATAGCCAGATTTTTCTCTATGTTCTTAATCAGGGGGTCTATATATAGGGCAAAAAGCAAGGGGGTACAAGGACACCCTTGGCTGGTGCCCTGAACATTTTTAAATTGTTTAGTAAGCCTCCCGTTTATTGATACACTGGCTGTTGGATTTTTCCCATACGCCCCCGAGAATCTGCCAGGAGACCGTGACAAAAGTTTTTTCAGTATCTAATAAAATGAACAACATTGGGTCTCCTGTTACCTGGGCTGCGCCAAACAAGGTTATGGCCCGTCTAATGTGTTTGGTGGTGCCTTTGTTGGGGATGAACCTGTGCTCCCATTCTGACACCAGGGGTTTAATTACTGAAGATATTTTAATTGCAAGGATTTCGAGAACATTTTCGAGTCACAGTTGATGAACATGAACAGCCTGTATGATCCCATTTCTAATGGTGATTTATCTTTTTGTGGAAATATAGAGATTTTAGCGTTGTACCAGTCAGTGGGCGGGGAGGCCCCCTTGAAGACAGAAGTTACCAAAGAGGTAAAAAAAGACTTTATTTGGCAAGTAAAAATTTCATAAAACGCAACAGGGATGCAGTCAACCCCTGCGGCTTTCCCATCCGGTAAGCTGGCTAAAGCTTTGGCAATGACTTCCCCGGTCGGAGAATCATCAAGGTGGTCACAATTTTTCAGGATAAGTTGGATTAAAGTCACTTCTTCTAAGTATTTAGCGATCTCGTCCTCTTTTACACCTACTGGACTGCTATTCTCCTCTGAATATAAATTAGAGTAGAACTCTCGGAAGCCCTCTTGGATTTTGCTTGGGTCGTTAGTCTCCTCTCCTGTTGCATGTTGGATTGACAGTATTTCACTGCCTGCAACCTGCTGACTTGTTTTAAGAGCAAAGTGATACATTTGCTACACGTGTAACTTTTTTCCCGCGCCAAGGCCCACTTAGCTGCAGCCTTCTCTGCAAACACTGACCCAAATTCAGCTTTGATGAGTGTCACCTCGATTTGGGTAGGTTCTGTATCCCCCAGTTTGAACTATTCGCATTAATTTCTCCTCTACCTTTTTCAGATTTTCCTGGAGTTCACAGATCAATAATTTTTCTTTCTTATTTTTCCTAATTGAAAACCTAAGGGGATCTCCCCAAATGCCTGCCTTTAGTGTGCCCAAGACTGTCATAATTGAAGCTGATCCCGCGTTTCTCTCAAGAAATGTTTGGAACCATGCTTGCATGTGTGTCCGATATCCTGCATCTTGTAATAGAGCTTTCTTGAAGCTCCATTTCGGGATTTCCTCCAGTTCTGACATAAAATGTGGGGCAATGTCTATGGAGCATTTGCGAAGTAGAGAGGGCGAAATCAGAAAGTAATCTAGCCTAACGAGAGACCAATTTGGGGCAGAAAAGTATGTATAATCTGGCAGAGTAGAATTAAGGCTAGCCCAGACATCACTTAGCCCATGAGTTTGAACTAGATTAACTTTTGCTTGGTATACTTGGGGCTTCCCTCCTACATAGGCCTAATTACAAGGCAGATTGATATTAGGGTTGCCACAAAGAATAATTGGTGATGGCCAATGGGCAAGTTCTCCTGTAATCCAATTAATGATCCTAGGGTTGTCTTCTTTGCTCTCATAAATGGTACAAAAGGGGGTGGTAATGGACGGAGCATCTGAACCAATCAAACATTCACACCCAGTCAAAAGATCTGGGTTTAATCCATCACCGTTCTTTAGCCCACTCTGCCACCCCAGTTCAGACATGGCTATATGCAAATCAGTCTGACCCTGTGCCTAATGGGAACAGTCCAGCCCGAACTGCCAAGCCATGCCTTCCCTGGACCGGAAACAAGCTTCCGAGGACCGGTTTCTGGCATTCCAGCCGTCTTCAGCCCGGCTTGCTTGAATCCATCCGATCTGTTGGAACGGGGAATTTAGCTGACGCAGGCACCATCTTCTCTCTATTGTCTGATGGCAAAAATCAGGTTTCGCAAAAAAAGATACCCCTTTGGACCCCTTCTGAGAATTGGGGCGGGCCTTATCGTATACAAGCTGCCTAAGAAGAAAGTTTCCAAAGTACACCAGAAACGCCCTTGGTTTTCCTCCAGAAGAATTGCTGCTGTCTCGTTGTTGTCTTAAATTAAAAGGGAAGCGATGTGCCCTCTGTACCTCATGGTCCCAGTCCCACCTTGACTGGCCAGGAAAGCATATTTGTAGGAGTTTCACTATATAGTGTCTAGGATCTTCCCCCTCCTTCGCTTCTGGTATTCCAAGCAAACAAAGGTTGCTTCTGCGTTGCCGATTTCCCTGTTCCTCCATTGTTGTCATTAAATCGAGCAGACATGCAGCATTGGAGTCTCCCTGTTTTTTTTACGGAGGAGACCCCTGTTTCAAAGTTCTTGGTGCGTCTTTAAACCATGGTAACAAAGTTGCTTATGTCTGTGCAGATTTTATTGAGTCTTCTCATGCAACCTTGTAGTTTTTTGGCAGCCCTTTTAGCTGAGCAGTTGTCTGCTCGAACCTCCTCTTGGAATTCCTTTATAGAGGCTAAGATGGAGGCTAATGAGGGTTCAGTAGAGTCTTCTGGTGCGCTCTTTGCATTCTCCCAGAGCGCTGTGTGAGAATCATCTTCCTCAAGAGGGTAGGACATCTGTGAGTCCGAGTAGTTCCACTTGAGCTGGCTGCGTCTTTTAGCCTTGCTTCTTGCCTTCCTAGGGTGTTGCACTGTTCCTCTGTCTATAGGTGACTCCTTGCTGTTATCTTCGCTTGTATTAAACCCACCTTCTTCTGTGGAAGACCCAGAGCCGTCATATACAAAAAAAAAATTATCAACACCTAGCTCCGGTGTCCATGTGACTTGAGGGCCATATGCGGCTTCCAGGCCCCAGATGTAAATATTGGTACCAACTACAGGGGGCTTATTGGTATCTTCCAGGAAGCCTTTTGTGGGATCAGGATCACAATCGGTTGTTTGGGCCACAAGACTTCAGGGTACCATGTTCCCCTGTGCAGTCGGCCTCCCAACATCTCCTTCTACAATTAGACAGGGAGGCACGGTGATGTGGTCCGCCGCTTCATGCAGACCACTTGTAGTCCCCGTATCTGCTGGTTGGATCCCTACAGGATTTCCCTTCAATGAGGACATTTCTTGCTGAAAGATCAGTTTGGTTGACTCAGCAGTCAGCGAGTCCTCGGGGGAACTCTCAAGGGGAGGTGTATGGAGTGTAGGATTAGTCATAGAGTCTGACGCAGGGAGTGGCCCCTTAGCATCAGAAAATAACGTAGCTATTTAAGGCTGAGAAAACACAAGATCCTTGTGTGCACCGCCTGCCCCGTGCCTCCCTGTCATCTTTCAATTGACACTAACCTCCTGCGTGCTTTTGGACAGGCTCTCCGATGGTCCGGTGTCTCCGGAACCTGCAACTGGCAAAGGCAGCTCTTGTCTTGCTAACTTTCCCAGTTTTAGCGCCTCTTGTCATCATGCTCCTGGTGCCACTGTACCCTCTCACGCAGAGAAAACACTGGAGCTGGAGCAGGTACTAGTGACACAGCGCACCACACAATCCAGTATGCTACATCCACAATGAAGATTTTAATTGCAGCTGGCTGAAGGCACAAACCGGCCGTTAGGAGTCCACTCGCTTTCTGGGTCTGAGGCAGCGCCTACATTGCAGGGTGCGTAGCCGATGAGCGATGTGGCTGGCGTGAGCGGCCGAGCTGCATGAGATTCATTCTAACTCCATATTGCTGCTCTGGACTCAGGTTCCAGGTTATCACTCATTCTAATGCCCAGACAGTAAAAGGCTTTGACCTGCTCTAATGGTTGGCCTTCCAACTGCACTTTCCCCTTGGTAGTTTTATAGGGGTTAAAAACCATACACTTGGTTTTCATGCTGTTAATTGTCAACCCCCAGGATTTGCAAGCATTTGAAAATTTGTTAAAACATTCTGGATGCCCATAGGGGTTTTAGATATTAGTAACGTATCGTTAGCAAACAAAAGTGAAGGGATTTGCTTGCCTTGCAATTTTGGTGGGTTGCATCCACAATCATACAACTCATTTATTAGCTCATTCATAAATATATTTAATATGTCAGGAGCCTAAGATGATAAAATTCACGACCTCAATATTGTGTAATTTTCCTTGAGTTTGTAGCTTCACAATATTTGTGGGAGTGGGTTTAGAATAGTAAAGCCTCCATAGTTCATTCACTTTTTGTCATTAGACTTAGAAGAGTAAATCGAGCTTCTACATACCAATGCACTTTCCCCAAGTTATGATGGGCTGAAGTAGAATAGAACATCTCATCCCCCAGGAATGTTTTTAAACATTTTAGAATCAAATGTAACAATATGTTTATTACTATTTTATTTTTGCTTCCTGATTTAGTTGCCAAATTTGAAAATAAGTATGATTCAGTTATTAATGAATTAGTTTAAATGTTTTATTTTAAATAAATTACCTTCTCTAAAACCAAGTGACCGATTGTGTTTTCTGTGGTGGGCAGAAGGTAAATGTAAATGACAGTTGAACAGAGTGATAGATTAAGAATGAATAACAACCACAATGTTTACAACTGTGTTACAAAAAAGTTGCTGGTCAATAAATGTTAATCATGTGATATATCTTACTTTTTAGTGAAACCTGGATGGAGAAGCAAAACATGTTACGAAGAAAAATCAAAAAGTTTCTAAAATGTGATGTCATGAGCAGTAACCCCTTTTCTCCCATCATCCAGCCTCAGGCTGACTGTCTAATCCTGGCACACTGTTTGGGGTTCTTCGTCAAAGACAAGAAGACCTACTGCGACGCTGTGAAAAATGTCACATCGCTCTTAAAAATAGGAGGACACCTAATATTGAGTGAGAGCTTCAATGCAACGTTTCTCCTGCTTGGGAATTTTAAGTTTCACTACGTCTCCATGGACGAGGGTTTTTTGAAGAACGCCCTCATCGATGCTGGCTATGACATAGTAGAGCATTATGTGTATCATCGGCACAAGGAGGCCTTGTATGATAAAACAGATTATCAGTCTATTATTGTTTTAAAAGCATGTAAAAAAAGAAGTATTTAGGTTCTCATTTGGAATATGGTGGATGAGATTGTCCATCAGAAATGTAGCGGATGTCCAGTCTGCTCTTTATATATGAGATACAATACTCCCTGCCATACATTATAAAGGTATTTCAAGTCAACGAGGAGTTTCTTGTCCATATAGAGGAACAAGGTTGAAGGCTGAGTCCCCTATATAAGGTTATAGAACTCCAAGCTGACTTCTAATATCCTTGTCATGTACGGCAGGGGGTACTTTATCCCATTTATTATTTGGTCACATCTTCATCTTTCCCACATTCCACTTTAGTCATTGGTGCATAGCTGCCTTACATGAAAGAGAAAGCAGGTATGCAAAAATGTACAATATAAATAAAATTGCTTGTGCAAAATTCAACACATCAAAAAAGCTTTTGGATATTTGTAGGAAAATTAGTTTGATACACTACAGTAGCACTCAATTTGTAGAAAGAAGCGTTAAGACTCTAACTTTACTTTAATTTCATTAATTTTCCATATTTCCCTAAAGACTGCAAAAAATAAAAAGTTGCCATAAAAATCTCTTTTCTGCTTGTCACTGAAAGCTAGAGAAAAGAAAGAAAGGCAACGTTTCATTTTATATAGCTGCATTAAATGTGCTCCATGATGTGACCTGCCTTTCCCCCGGCTGCTGGCTCTGACAGCAGGCATTATGACATCAGAACTAAACTAAGTGTAACAACTCGACTCATATAAAGAACTAAGAGATGGAGTTTTATACAGGGATGTCAAAAACCTATAGATTACAAATCAATTACAGCAGACAGGATATCCTTTGCATTTTGAGAGTATCCCATTTGCCAAACTCTTAAAGGAGTCTGGAAGAGAAATGTAATATGAAACCAAGCACAACCCTAACTTACTTAAGGAACTTAATAATATAAGTCTAAAATGTAAGGAAGAGGCAGAGTGAAAAATTACATACTTAGGAAAGAATGCCCAGGCATGTGAATATGAGGAGAGAGAAAGGCCTACCAGGACTGCTGGTTGTTGAAGAATGTCCGACCACATACTTGAGAACGATTATTGTGATTGGGATCCAACCGTGACTGGAAAATATTACAAATCTCCAAACTGAAATGTCCCACTGCATAAATTGAAGACTATCTACAGGGAATCACGCAGGACTGGGTGGAGGGGGCATGGTCAAATACCATGCAACAACGATCTTGGATATAAAAATAAGAAATTCCCTAGATAGCTTCACCAATGGCAGGGTGCCTGACGATGAAGGATGGACAAACACATTTTATGAAACGTACAAAGATATACCTGAACCACACCTATTAAATATAGCAAGAATCTGTGGCAAGAGGTACCCAGATCTACTAGAGAAGCCTTAACAAAATCCATTGCAATGTGGGGTAAAGATGCTAATTGGTATCAATCTAATTGGCTATTTTCCCTACTTAATATAGACAAATCACTGAATAAAATACCCTCTGTAGTACATTTTAAGGATATTGCAGGTCGCCAAGGATTTCTGTGACCATATAGAGGAAGGAAGTCAAAGGCCAAGCTCCAATATAAGGTTTTGGAATACTGAGATGACTTTCAAAATCCTTATCATGTGCAGCAGGGAGTACTTTATTCCTCATAATACACCATAACCCCTCCCACAAAGTGCTTAAATCAATACTTGGTATTCTGCTCTCTTATTTTAAGAGAGATAGAATATTTGAACATATGAGGTATGTTGGGTAAAATCTCCGGTACGAAAATAAACAGACAAAAATGCAGTTAGATAATTGAATCAGTTTAATCCTAGTCCAATCTAAAATAAACCTGCCACTCAGGGTGTGGAGAAACATGCAGACACATTGTATTTGTCTCTCCTATAATTTCCTAAAATAGAATAACTAAAACACGTTGCCTCAAATATCTCCTTCCTGCTTATTGCAAATCATTCGGAAAAACAAAACAGAAGAAGGAAAAGGCAGGCTTCACTTTCACTTTTAAAACTGCAGCTTTGAATATGCTTCATGTCCTTGCTTTCCCCCTGGCTGCTGCCTCTGGCAGCAGGCTTTGAGAATTAAGAACTCAACCATAATAAGTTATTAAGATGAGCAGCTGCTTCATTTCTTTATTACATGCTACTAGGTGCATTACAAGTCTAGGTTAATTAGGAAATTAGCGGCAGGCTTTTACACTGGGGATCAAGTGAATTATAAGATACTAGAATGTGTCCTGGTTGACAGTTCAACCCCTTTAACAGAACCCAGAGCAGAGGATTTCATACCAGGGAGGATAAGCTCTAGAAATCTCTGAATGCTGTTCTCCCTATTTCACAAGATCTGTCTCGAGATTGAAGCTCTGCATTTCCAGACTTTGCAAAAGGATTTGACTCGCTGGAATAGCCCTTACTAATGGTGGTGATTCACCAGCGGAGCCTGGACACATATTCAGTGGATATGGTCCAACTTTTATACTGGCGCCGAGTGCCAAGGGCAGGTTAATGTCTCAACATCTGGTTCCTGTGTGCTGACAGAGGTGGGTGGCAGTGGGGTTCTCTGTCACTCCTACTTGTCTCCAGTGATCTCCTACTGAGGGGAGAAAAGGGAGAAAGGGCTCATATTTCCGACAAAGATGCCCCTAATATTGTTGCATGCAGACAGCATCCTCTTCTTAAAGCCATGGACAGGAATCTCAGGCATATTATCCATGAGACGGCTTTTCAGAGGATATTTCAGTGTCCAAACAAAGTGGAATCCATCGCATTTCTTCCCTCTCACTAAAACCCCTATTAAACCCACACTGGAATTCCTGGTCTGATGGTGAAAGGACTCCACAAATCCCAGGTATTTTCATAAAGAGAGGGACAGTGATGACCTGTGACTGACACATGGCCAGCACAGCCAGAAGGATGGACCATATGACCCTTCTATGAAGGGCAGACTCCTCTTCATCACAATGCTAGTTTTGCCCAAGTTTCTGTACCAGTTTTTAGATAATTAAAACCCTCAGCAGCGCAATTCTAACTAAGCCTTTCCTATTTCACATTTCACTAATAACAAAACCCTTAATGGTGTGAGTGTAAGGTAAAACAGCAAAGGTTTGGTGGAAGTCCTCGTTTCTCAGGGACAGGACTGTCTCAATGATGCTGCTCTGTGCTATTAATAATATGTTGCAAACTATTGCCTTCCCCAGTTTGTTTTATTCTGCATTGATTCTGTACCTGCATTTCATACCTTATTCTCACTTTTCATTGATGTTCAAATTATGATATATCTCACTATGTTGTGCATCTCAATACTTTGCTGTATTTTCATATGCTGCTTTCTCAATAAATCATTTAACCTTAAAATGCTGAAACGTGTCTGCTATGTAACCACCAAGGGGCCAATTAGAAAATATGAGTCTGACATAGCTAATGATTCAATGATGACACAACCAACTGGAATGGTATTTGTATGAAGTGACGTGTACACTGCTCAAACCTACATCTGGGTTGGCACTGGATCTAACTCTGTTCACATAGTTGTGTTTGGCACCATATGTAGGTGCAACCCCCAGGGCCTTAATCACAATAGGACTAGATTAACAAGGCATGCCCTGCTAGTTGAAACATTACTATATGTGACAATGTTAAAATACTTCACTGCTCCGCCTGCAAATGTGTTTTGTTTCATATAAAGATTGAATGTGTGAGTTGTAAATTCATTCTGTTTATAGCATTACAAAATCAACTATAAGATTATGGGCCAGATGTAGGTAAAAGTCATTTACCGATTCTTAAATACCGAATTTTACCGAATCGGTATTCAAGAATTGGTAAAAAATACTGAATCGGAAAAATTCGGTATCGGACTTTCAGTAGTTAACGAATCGGTATTTACCGAATCGGTAATTACCAAATCAGTAATGGCCATACAACCCTATGGGCTAAAAGGCCCATAGGAATGCATGGGAAATACCGAATCAGTAAATACCGATTCGGTAAATACCGAATCGCAAGCAGGTAAAAGTGAAACTAATGAAAACAGCCAATCAGGTGGTACCACCCTCCCCCACCCTACCAGGGAGTGGCTACCCAGGCAGCTGCAGCTCATTCGAAGGTTCTGGAGAGGCAGTCTAAGCTGAGCAGAGAGACAGAGCAGCAGGGAGAGTTTTGTTTGAATTGAAAGACTGTGATAATGGTAAGCAGCACTGAGAGCCAGAAGGCTGAAAGAAAACAAAAAATAAAGTTCAGCAGCATGGAGCTGCAGGTACTGGTGAAGGAAGTGGTGAGGGTCCACAAACAGCTCTTTGGCAGGCAGTCCCTCACTCTACCAGAGTCAGCCAAAAGAAAACTGTGGACTGCCATAGGAGAGAAGGTTAATGCAGGAGCATAGAGGACCTGAAGAAAAGGTTCTACGACATCAGGAGCCTCACCAAAAAAAAATGGCAGAGATCCACAAGCAGGCTGGTGTCACCGGTGGAGGAAGGAACCAACACCCCCCCTGACTGACCTGGAGGAACTGGTGGCCTCGACCATCGATCCGCACAGTGTTGTGGGAGTAGGAGATGTGGACAGCTCAGCCAGAGCTTCTACAAAAGGTATGAGGCTTGAGCAGCATGACACCCCCAAGCAAACAGCTTCCCTTTAGCCTTTGTGTACAGGCCAACCCCAGTCCAGTACTGCTAGCACTGTACATGAGCAATGCATTATGGGAAATGTAGTCAGCTAATGTAGGACCATATGCAAGTGCACAGAAATCAGCAAGGCACTGAAAGCAAATGAGTAATGAAAGTGAAATGTGCAATGCATTTATTGAAGTGACTGTAACACATTAGCACTTATTTTACATATGCTTCTTTATACCTAGGGCCAACATCGGGCAGTGGAGCATCTGCATCACAAGGGACTGCACCAGCGAGGGAGGAGAGTGTGGAGGCATGGCCAAGCACCATAGATGCCTTGCAGGAGGAGGAAGACACCACTGCCATCTTCTATGAGGATGACTCTGTTCATCCCCTTGTGTTTCCCCACTCCCCACACCTTTCCCAATCCCCCCCATTGGTGTTCTCACCTGAGAACTCCCCATCACGGTCCCTGCCAGCACCTGCTACCTCACCAGCCAGGAGGAGAATTGTGGCCCCACTGAGAGTCATGGCGGGAGCTGAGGGTGAGGCTCCAGCACCCACACAAGTCACTCCTGGTGCACAGCAGTCCACCCATCAGCCCAGCACCACTCGCTGCTGCCAACGCACTCCCAGCAGTGCAGGTTCACCTGGAGAGGGCCTTGAGGGGAGCATGGTGTGCATCCTGCACATCAATCAATCAATCACGTCATTTGTATAGTGCACTACTCACCCGGGAGGGTCTCAAGGTGCTGGGGGAGGGAAAAGTTACTGCTCAAACAGCCAGGTCTTATGATGCTTCCTGAAGGCGAGATGGTCTTGGGTTCGCTGAAGGTGGGTGGGGAGGGAGTTCCACGTCTTGGCTGCCAGGTAGGAGAAGGATCTTCCTCCGGTGGTGGCTCTGCAGAAGCGTGGTATGGTGGCGAGTGCATGGCCGGTCGATCGTAGCTGGCGGGTGGGCGTGTAGAAGGTCATGCGGTCGTTGAGGTACTTGGGGCCCAGATCTTGGAGAGCCTTGTGTGCGTGGGTGAGGGGTCTGAACGTGATTCTCTTGCTGACGGGGAGCCAGTGCAGGTCTCTCAGGTGTCCGGTGATGTGGCTGTGTCGGGGGATGTCGAGGATGAGTCGGGCGGAGGCGTTTTGGATGCGTTGGAGTCTTTTTTGAAGTTTCGCTGTGGTTCCAGCGTAGAGGGTGTTCCTGTAGTCCAGTTGGCTGGTGACGAATACCTGGGTGACGGTCTTCCTGGTTTCCGTGGGGATCCATCTGAAGATCTTGCGGAGCATGCGCAGGGTGTTGTAGTACGAGGATGAGACGACGTTGACTTGTCTGGTCATTGACAGGGAGGAGTTCAGGATGAAACCCAGGTTGCATGCGTGGTCTGTCGGTTTGGGAGTGGTGCCCAGGGCCGGGGGCCACCAGGAGTCGTCCCAGGCGGAGGGTGATGATCCCAGGATGAGGACTTCCGTCTTGTCCGAGTTTTGTTTAAGGCGGCTGTTCCTCATCTAGTCGGTGACGTTTTTCATCCCTTCGTGTAGGTTGGCTCTGGCGGTGGTGGGGTTGCTGGCGAGGGAGAGGATGAGCTGGGTGTCGTCAGCATAGGAGATGATGTTGAGGTTGTGCTGGCGTGCGATGGCTTCGATGGGGGTCATGTAGACGTCGAAGAGGGTTGGGCTGAGTGAGGATCCTTGTGATACGCCTCAGATGACTTCGGTGGCCTTGGATCTGAAGGAGGGAGGCGGACTCTCTGGCTTCTTCCGGTGAGGAACGATATGATCCATTCCAGCGCTTTTTCTCGAATTCTGATGTTGCTGAGGCGCTTCTCTAGAGTTCAGTGGCAGACGATGTCGAATGCCGCAGAGAGGTCCAGGAGGATGAGGGCCGCTGTTTCCCCATTGTCGATCAGGGTTCTGATGTTGTCGGTGGCTGCGATCAGGGCGGTCTTGGTGCTGTGGTTGGCTCGAAACCCGGACTGCAAGGAATCGAGGGATCCGTTTGTTCGAGGAAGGCGGTCAGCTGTTTGTTGATGGTCTTTTCGATGACTTTGGTCGGAAAAGGAAGGAGCGAGATGGGACGGTAGTTCTTGAGGTCGGTGGGGTCCGCTGTTGGTTTCTTCAGGAGGGCGGTCAGCTCGGCGTGCTTCCAGCTCTCCTGGAAGGTGGCTGTGTGGAAGGAGGAGTTGATGGTGTCTCGGAGATGGGGTGCGATGGTGGCGTTGGCTTTGTTGAAGACGTGGTGTATGCACGGGTTGGGTGGTGATCCGGAGTGGATCTAGTTCATCGTGCGGGTGGTGTCTTTGGTGCTGATCGGGGTCCAGTTGCAGAGGGTGGTGGTGGCAGGTGTTGGTTCGGTGGTAGGGTGCGTGGTTTGTGCGTCGAAGCTGTTGTGTATGTCGGCGATCTTGTGGTGGAAGAACGAGGCGAGTGAGTTGCAGAGGTCTTGCGAGGGAGTGATGTTGTTGTTTCTGGCGCTGGGGTTGGAGAACTCTTTGACGATGCTGAAGAGTTCCTTGCTGTCGTGGGTGTTGTTGTCCAGTCGTTCTTTGAGTGCCGTCTTCTTGGTGGCGCAGATCAGCTGATGGTGTTTGCGGATGGCATGCTTGAGGGCGGTCCTGTTGTCTGGGGTGTGGTCGAGCCGCCAGGCTTTCTCGAGGGTGCAGCACTTCTTCTTGGATTCCTTGAGTTCGTCGGTGAACCAGGGGTTTTCTTGCTGCCATGTCTGCTGGGAGGGTTCTTTAGTGGTGCGAGGTCATCGGCGCAGGTGGTCAGCCACTTGGTGAGGTTGCTGGCTGCTTCATTGGGGTGTGCTGGTGGGAGTGTTCTGGCTGAGGGAGGCGATGAGCTGCTCGGCGGTGATCTTGCTCCAGCATCGGCGGGGGACCTGTTGCGGGTGGTGGTGAGTCGTAGTTTTTTTGAAGCTGAAGTGGACGCAGCTGTGGTCGGTCCAGTGGAGCCCGGTGGCGTGGCTGAAGGAGATGTGCTTGCTGGATGAGAAGACTGGGTCAAGCGTGTGGCCGGCGTAGTGGGTGGGGGTGTTCACTAGTTGCTTGAGTCCAAGGTTGGCGAGGTTGTCCAGCAGGGCAGTGGTGTTTCTGTCATTGTTGTTCTCCAGGTGAAAGTTGAGATCTCCTAGGAGGATGTAGTTGGCGGAGGGAAGGGCGTGCGGGCTGATAAAGTCTGCGATGTCTTCGCTGAATTGTGTGCGTGGTCCCGTGGTCTGTAGATGAGGGTACCGCGGAGGGTGGTCTTGGGGTCAGTGTATATCTGGAAGTGCAGGTGTTCGGCGGCGGTGAAGGTTTCGTCGGAGTTAGTTGAGATGTGGATGATATTCTTGTGTACGATGGTGATGCCTCCTCCCGTCTGGTTGACGCGGTCCTTCCGGGTGATCTTGTATCCGTCCGGGATGCTATGGCGATGTCGGGTGCTGAGGAGGCGTTCATCCAGGTTTCGGCGAGGAAGGCGATGTCCGGTGCTGTCGTGTCGAGTAGGTCCCAGAGTTCCACGGCGTGCCTGTGGATGGAGCGGGTGTTGAGCAGGATGCACTTCAGGTGGTTGCTGCCGGTGCAGGGCTTGGTGGTGGCCGTGGAGGTCCGGTAGCAGGAGAAACGGCAGGCTTGGCAGGCGAAGGGTCCGTGGGTGCGTCTCGGGGTGGCTTGGTAGAAGGCAGGGTTCCGGCCAGTGTTGAGTGCTTTGAGTGTTGTGGCGTCGTAGGTCCGTCGGGTCGTCTTGCTGCGGCGGGGGCCAGGGGTCCTGGCACTGGGCGCGGTCCTGGCGCGGACGGGCACAGACGGGCTTACCTTTGGCGCACCTTTGGCGCTCAATCGGTGCTCCCGCTGCGCATGTCCGCTGCGCGGTCACTCAGGGGGCGTCATAAGTAAGAAGCCGGGAGGGAGGAGCAGCTGGGTGGTGGGAGCGGGGCGGCGAATGGAGTCGCAGGGGGGCGGGGCTGCAGGGAGGCAGCGGCGGGAAATCCAAGCATCTGCGGGCAGCGGGGATCCCCGGAGCTGCAGGCGGCGCTCGAGGGAAACTGCAGGCAGAAGGTGGCAAGGCAAGGCAGGCAGGAGCGGCAGCAGAGGGTGGAGCGACCAAGCCCTGAGGAGAGCTGAGCAGTCACAAGCTGACGTCCCCTACGGTCCCCTTAAGTGAAGAGCCGGGAGGAGGGAGCAGCTGGGTGGCGGGAGCGGGGCGGCAAATGGAGTCACAGGGGGGCGGGGCCGCAGGGAGGCAGCGGCAGGAAATCCAAGGGTCTGCGGGCAGCAGGGATCCCAGGAGCTGCGGGCGGCGCTCGAGGGAAACTGCAGGCAGGAGGCAGCAAGGCAAGGCAGGCAGGAGCGGCAGCAGAGGGTGGAGTGACCAAGCTCTGAGGAGAGCTGAGCGGTTACATGCAGGATAAATCTATTCAGGCCTGCCACCACATTGCATGCAGGGTAAATCTATTCAGGCCTGCCACTGCCGATTCCGGACCCTAAATCTGCAAATGGGATACATGGGCAAGGGCAGAAGTGAGTTAGTGGAAAGCAACAGGGAGGTTGCAAAGACCAACAGTGACATTGCATCTGGAATGCTACACAGATGTGTGCAAAAATGGAAACCATCGAGCACACAAGGCGCAGGGATGCGCGTGTGCACAACAGGGCTATGAACCGGCTGGCCACGGCAACTCCCCAGCTATGCCGCAGAGGCGTGAACATGCAGGAGAGCCTCACGCAAAACACTGCAGAGGTAACCAGGGGCATGGCCAGGATCACCAGTGCCCTGGATGCCATGATTGTCTCTCATACTGCTGTCAATTCTGCCCTGGATGTGGCTGAGGCAGACAACAGCAGTAGCAGCAGAAGCCTAGCTAGTGCTGTTGTAGAACCACGCAGGAGCACCAGGCGCTCAGCAGAGCCTGCAGGCCATGCTGAAGGGAGTGAGCAACATCCCAGTGGCTCTGGGAAGCGCGTCCGAAAATGATATTGACAGTGTGGATGAGGCAACCCGGGGCATTACCAGTCCCCACCTTTAAATAATTTCTTTTTTTTGTTGCACATCAGTGCATAAACGTTGTGGCAACATTAAATTTCGTTTTTGACATTCACAACCTGTCTGTGTATCTTTACGCACTCAGAAATAGTTGTCTGTAATCTCCTCACGTCTTTATTTGCCATCACTTGGTGTTGACACTCCAGCAGGTTGGGTTTCTGCCACAGCAATGTCGTCGTCATGATCCTCGTACTCTGACAACTCCACCTCAGTGCCCTTCTTCACCGCAAGGTTGTGCAACATGGCACAGGCAGCAATGATCTTACAGCAGGTGATGCGGGTATACTGCCTTGCACCTCCACTCTTCTGCAAGCACCTAAATCTGGTAGAAGTCTGCTTTTGTTTGTACCAGTTCTGCATGGGTTGCAGGAAAAGAAATGTATTGGTCCATCCTCTCTAACATGGCGTCAAGGAATTTGTGGAAAAACCTTGACAGGCTGCTCTGGGTCACCTCACCTACTGCAGCAACCACACTCTGATAGCTGCCAGACGCAAGCAGGTGTAGGCTGCATAGCACCTGCAACGTGCGATGGGATAGCGTGTGCCCTTGGGGTGGTGTGCTCCAACAGTGGTTGGAGGTCCCTGATGAGGTCCAAAATGGTGTCTGAGTCCAGTCTGTACCTCTGGAGGATCTCTGCCTCTGTGAGCATAAACAAGGTGATCCTCTGTCTGTAGACCTGCTCCTCTCTCCGCCATTCCCTCTCTCCTTCCTGCTGTAGCCGTAGCCGTCTTGCAATGACATAAAATGCTGCCATACTACAAGTTGAATTGCATTTGGGTCCTTTTTTATTGGTTGCAGTTGGTTACCACCTGATTCCAATCCATGGTAAATACCGACTCTTAAATACCGATTTTGAGGCTAATTCGGTATTTCTGTGCTTCCCTACATCTCAATCGTCGTTTTTACCACTTCTTATTTTCCGATTCGGTATTTTACCGATTCGGTAACTCTTCCGATTCGGTAAATATACTGAATCGGTATATTTACCGATTCAGTATATTACTGATTCGGTAAATTTACCAATTCTGTGTTTTTTCCGATTCGGTATTTTACCGATTCGGTAACTTTACCGATTCGGTAAATTTACAGATTCGGACAGATTTCGGACTCCTACAGCCCGATGGCTCAATACCGGTCTGTAACGGCCGAGAATTGGTATTTTCGGCCGTTACCCACCGGTATTAGGCCACCTACATCTGGCCCTATAAAACTAAACTAGCAGCTGCTTCAAGTCTATCGATTCAGTAAATCTCAATAACTCACTTGTTTACATCTAAATCCCCAGAATGAGTCAGCCATCAATGTCTGTCTGGTGCAGAATCATAAACCAGCCCCACCTGCAGCCATTCTGTCATGTATCTGTATATCTTTATTTTTAACATAAAGAATTAAATTGAAGAGAAATACCTTTTCACCATAAAACATAATCTCTTTCTTCAACATGATTTGACCCCTGCACTTGAAGAGTTCAAGTTCTAGAATTTGTATAGCGCACTACTCACCCAGAGGGTCTCATGGCGCTTGAGGGATGGTGGGAGTATTATTTATTGAATAACCAGGTTTTTAGTTGCTTTCTGAAGGAGGGGTGTGAGGAAATATAAAATTTTGGGTCATGTTATGTTCCCTAGCACGTACCCCATCGACTCCATGTACCAGCTTAAAGTGCATGTAACTTCCCTCCTGTGTAAGCTATGAAGACGCAAATACATTTGCGTCCAACGTTAACCTGTCCTCTTTCAGATCCACCCTGAATGGATTATATAGTCCGTTCCTAAGTATGCTATGCCACCGTCTTTTTGTAGTACACTCCACATGTTTTTCTGCTCTGGCAGCGTAGGCCCCGAATTCCTGCCATCGAGCCTTTTCTCTGGCTTCCGACTCTGACAGCCTCTGCCCAGGCTACCTCTGTACCCGTGAACTCTGACTTACTTCCAGCGCGGCCCCTCGCGCTCAGCTCAGCCTGCTTTCTGCCAAGACTGACTATAACCTTCGAGTTATCTGTTCCGCTCCTCGAGAATACATTCCTGCCTACTAGCTTCAGTAAACATCCTCCCCAGCTGCAGAGCCAAAGGGCCGACCCGTCCCAATGCAAGTAATTCATAGCCTCTGTTACCATGCTTCCATGGAAGGCCCCGTGCCCCCACGCTTCTCATGCAGACACTTAGGCGCTTATACACGCATCCACAGTTAGCATAGAATAGCTTCTGCCCTAGAGACCTTTCCGCCCAGATAGTATGGTTCCTAAACATCAGATATCAGATATGATAGAAGTACAAGTTGATCTGACATGCCAGACTTCTGTCTCTTTCCGTCAGTGTAAATGTCAAGTCCCCTGCACCCCTCTATTCACACGTCATGCAGCTGCGCGCGCATCCAAGCTTCCGATTTCTGCTGACATTGCAACAATTCCATTAGTGCCACCCCTTTGTGACACCTATCAGTGACGTTTCTAGCACACACCTCCAGTTCATGCCTAAGTTCACGCCTCTTGATTACGTACCAGTACCACGTGTATACTGTTATCTTGACTTCTCTCAGCTGTTACGCCTCCTGCACTATTGCTTATGATGTGAATTAAGTATATAAGCTATGTATCGTTAATAAAATGCAGCGCTCTATCCCTTCTGACAGCCCTGTGGTGGTCAGAATCTGATATCCTGGTCATGACCATTCCTTTATGAGGAATAAAACCCTTAGAAACTCTAACACCACAGACTCTGTCTTTTTTCATCCGATCTGAGTTATTATTGATTAAGTACTTACCTGCATAGAAATTAAGAGAGTAAATTAATTATTTACGTCATTTTGGCGCCCGAATAGGTACCCCTCCCCCACCTCACGCGCCGGTTGGCGCATTGCAAGCTCTGTCCCCTGCCATCAGTTAGACGGAACCTACGCGTACTGGCAGGATTTCCTGCATCTCCCTCTGGTCCACGGAGGTGACGAAGACTGCGATCAGTGCCCAGACGAGGCGGTGAGGAGTGCGGAGGATCCCGACCAGAGCCTAGCCGAAAGAAGCAAGGTCCGAGGTGTCAAGAGGCCCACCAGGTTTCCGAAGTTTTCCGAAGTTTTCCGAAGTACCGAGTCGAGTCCAGTCGAGTTTTCCGAGGCCTTCTGTTTCCGTGCTTCCCGGTGAGTACCATTGCTGGGACGTATCTAGACGGGTTTGGGTACACAAGTCCGGTCTGCACTGTTTTTAGGCAGTGTATCTGTACTGTTTAGCAGTATATCTAGTATTCCGAATTTCTGCACTGTTACACCAGTGTATCTGTACTGTTGAGCAGTACATCCAGTATAGGGGGGTAGTCATCTATGTCTCAAATGTCTTCTTATGTGATTAATGTCGTGGTATGAATGTGACCGTTTAATGTGCATTTTTGTGTTTCTTGTATAAAGTAGCTGTAACCAGTATTAAGTAGTAAGGATTGAGTATTCAGTAATAAGTAAGCAAAATGCCGTTTTTCAACAAGTTAAAGCAGATAGGAACTAGGAAAGGGATACTGGAGGAAGAAATTCCTATTCCCCCTAGGGACACTCCAGGTAACTTTATGTATCATAAACATGGCATAGACGCCATATTGTATCTGGACTTATGGGCCGATTACACCAAGCACCTAGACGAAAGACACAGATGGCCTGTTACCGGAACATGGGATGCCGAGTGCATCATGAAGGTAGAAGAAGCATTATGGAAAACGAAAGCTAGACAATCTCAGAAAGACGCCATAGAATTCTGGCGTAAGGAATCACATAAGCGTGCTGAGAAAGCACTCCGTAGAGAAGACAGACTTAAAGAATCAGAGAAAGCCCAAGAAAACGAATTAGTTATTGAAGGGATCCGAGTAAAAACAGAACAAATAGACCGTGCCCGAAACAATCTCGTAAACGGGATGTATCTCGCGGCCGAGGGCACATCTGAGGCCCTATCAGAAATACAAACTTACCGCCACCATTAGTCCCAACTAAAGTAATGCATAAGACTACTAAAGACATATTCTTAAATTCTTATCTAGAGGATGTAGCACCAGCTTACACCAATTTGCCTGTTCGTGCCCTGCCTCCCGAAAGGGACGGGGGTGGCACTCCGGCCCCAGATCATGTTCCGCCGGTACCGCGACAGACCTCCCCCGCTCCGCCAGCTCCGCCACTTCCCGCACCCAAAATTGACCTACCGAAACAAAGTCTACCCGATCCTACTAAACGACAAATTCAAGTTCAGATCCAGACTCCGCAGGGAGATAATGCCCAAGCATCCGCTTCAGGAGGTGCGACTGCGGGTCTTCGGACCCCGCCATTAACACGCAGATTCAATTTCAGGGACATGCAGAGTCCTCTCACGTTCCAGTCTCCCCGCCTTGACGCATTAAAGGAAAACATGTCAGTTTGCAGATATGATCCAGTACCCGGAAAAAACGATCTAATGATATTGGCATCACTACGGTTAAGATCTGCTACTGATATCTTGCTATGCTATGTAGGAATGAAGGAACGTCTAGATAGAATATATGAGTTTGTTCAGACAGGGAAAGACCCTGACAGTATCAAGGATGCAATGGATAAACAGAAGGTTCACATTCAAGCACAAATACTACGATTTTTCATCAACTGCCTAATAAGAGAACGAGACAGGCCTGGAACAGATCAAAGTGAATTAGATGCACTAAACAAGTGGGGTCAAAATATAGCCGATGGAAAACATGACAGGGGGGCTTGCATAGCCAGTATGTACAAGAAAATTAGAAAAGCAGTGATAACGGTACACCAGAAAGGGAATGACAAAGTTTCCTCCGAGGAGGAAGAAGAACTTGAAGAACCAGGAAGGACTACAGATACTATAGCGTATGTAGGTAAGGGAAACTACCTCAGGAAAGGCATCCGTCCGGAAAACAAGAGAGTTTTTCTCTCTGCTTTAACAAACCCGAATTCTTCTGAACATCAGTTCCAGGAAACTGATAAAAGGCTTCGAGACCGAATGGGGTACCATGTACTGAATTCTATGGATGAACAGGAACTAGCTCGGTCAGCCGTGTTATGGGCCGAGAATCCAGACATATATAATGATGATACGTTAGCGCAGACATTCTTGAACCTCTCCCCAGACGAGCAGAAATTAGCAGGTGTATACATGATTCAGCACCTACTTACGAAATACAGAAATAAACATTCCGATCCAGGACCCTTACACGAAACATTAGAAGAACTACTCATGGATAGATGGCGAGGTATCAGTACCAAGTTAATACAAATAATTCTAGAACAACGACATAAATATAACACCTTCATAAGCTCTGAATATGTTCCCGCCCCACCTCTAGAAAGGAAAACGTACCACATGCAATGCGGTAGTGGCATTGAAAGTCAGAACCCCTTACGAGAAGTACACCAAGTTATGGGTACGGATCACACCTTGAAACGTGTATATGTGCACACGCCACTGACTAAGTTAGAGCTGTTAGAAATGAAGAAACTAGTTCCGTGTCATGATAAAGACCCTGCAGGTTTTCACAGAGAGCTTAAAGACATGTTACTGATGGGGGATTACACGTATGATGATATTATGAAAATGTTAAAGGTGCTGTTGCCCACGGGCATTTACGAGAAATTAAAGGAAAAAGAATGGGAGGTGGGGGACACTAAGATTGCATGGGCAGAAATAGAAGACGAAGAAAGCAAACGGATCCCCGGAGTAGGTCTTGGGGACAAGACTAAAGCATTACCCGGATTAATAGTACAGGTTTTGCCAAGATTATTGACAACTAGAAAGGAAGATTGGGACGCAATCTCGTCCTGTAAACAGAAACATGATGAAGATACTAGTGACTTCTATTCAAGATTCGAGAAATGTTTCATTATAAATAGTGGCCTACAACCAAGCAGCGAGTCATATCCACACCTTTTCGTATCAAAATTAGTCGAGAATTCCCTACCATTAGTTAAAAATAGAGTGTACAAAGTTGAAAGTACTTGGCAGGCGAATACGCCATCCCAGATGTTACAAATGTTACAATATCATCAGAACAGAATTAGAGAAGAACAAGACCAGGAACAGAAACGTATGAAAGACACAAAGATGAAAATGTTAGTAGCTCAGACGGTCCCAGCTGACGGTCAGAGAAAAGGTGGGACCCAGACAAGTCACACTACATCTCCCGTTAAAGGGACATGTAATTATTGTAAACAGCCAGGTCATTACGTACATGAATGCCCAGTCCTGAAGCATAACATTTCAACAGGTAAAACTAAAGAAAGACCGCATCCGCCTAGACAAGACCAGGTCCAGCAACAGACCTCACAAAATGTACAACCAATGCAGAATACACAGCCTATGCATGCTCCATCCCATACAGCACAGACAGTAGCAGGACCACAGCCCATTGCCGCGACTCAGCAAGTTTCACAACAGATGTACCAGTATGCTCAATCTGCATATCCAGATTACCCCCGATATACATGAAACAGCCTAGAGAGGGAAGGTGGTTTGCCTCTTATTGAAATTCCTGTAGATCAAGAAGGTCCTTATGTACACAGTCACGTATTGGGAAAAGACAGAAAGTTTTTAATTGACACAGGGGCAAGCCGCACCACAATCAGTCATAATGAAGTCCCAGGGGTACCCCTCTCAGGCTCACAGAATGTTTCCCTTGGATTTTCAGGACAGCCTATTGTAAATGAAGTATCGGAACCAGTACCCTTGGCTGTGGGTCCATTGTCACGAGTTACAGATTTGTTACTTACGAACTCATGCCCAGAAAACTTGCTAGGAATTAAAACTCTGAAGGCTCTAGGAGCTATAATATGCTGTTCCCCGGAGGGAGTTAGACTCTTTCTACGGGATTTCAAGGGTCATTATGTTTTACGAGAATTTGATGTCAGATTGAAAAATGTACCAGATCACCTATGGGCAAAAGGCCCAGCTGACGTAGGTTGTATGCATATCATTCCATATCGTGTTACACTCAAGACAGGAGTTGTTCTACCCCGAATCAGACAATACAAGTTACCACCTGATGCTGTAGTGGCTTTACTGAAAATCATTGAAGAGCTTATTGCCCAGGGAGTGGTCGTAGAGACTGACTCCAATATCTGTAATTCACCCATCATTCCAATTCTTAAACGAACAGACCCCAATGCACCGCCAGTATATCGGCTGGTGATTGATCTTCGAGAACTGAATAAATGCATTGTACCACAGTACCCTGTGGTCCCCGATATCTCTTCCCTATTGACTGCTATTGATTCAGAAGCAACGTTCTTTACTGTAATTGATCTCAAGAACGCTTTCTTCAGTGTACCTATTGATCCGGAGAGCCAATATCTCTTCGGATTCAGTTTAAATGGACGAAGTTTCAAATTTTCCCGCGCACCTCAAGGATTCACAGAAAGCCCCAGCATCTATAGTCAAGCACTGAAAAGACAACTAGATTGTATTCAAATGCCAGTTAACACCGCTTTACTGCAATACGTCGATGATCTACTGATCACCGCACGAAGTGAGCCCGAATGTGAACAAGCATCATTGACAGTTTTACATTTCCTGGCCGACAAGGGACACATGGTGTCTCCTTCGAAGCTACAATTCTGTGTTCAGCAAGTTGTATACTTGGGTCACTTGCTGTCCAAAGTGGGGAGACAGCTCACTCCCGATCGCATTCAGTTAATTGTAAATATGCCACGACCACAGACACAAAAGGAAGTGCGGGCCTTTATAGGCCTCACCTCGTACTGCAGACAATGGATTCCCCAATATGCATTTCTAGCTAAGCCACTCATCCAGTTAACGACGCAGGAGGCAGCAACTTCGACTGCCCTCCCTTGGACTCAGGAACACACACAAGCCTTTGAGGAATTAAAGAAAGCATTATGCCAAGCACCAGTTTTAGCGACACCATGTTACAGCAAACCGTTTACACTTTTTGTTACAGAACGTGACGGCACAGCATTGTCTGTCCTCACTCAAGATCAGGCAGGTTCACATAAGCCTTGTGCTTATTTTTCAAGTACATTGGATTCAGTAGCCCAGGCACTCCCTGCGTGCTTAAAGTCAGTAGCAGCAACAGCGTTAGCAATAAGACAGAGCGATTCAATTGTTTTAGGACATCAGTTAACAGTACAAGTTCCACATTCTGTAGAGGTTCTTTTAAACAGAACCCAGACTCAACACTTGACTATAGCACGACTGACAGGTTACGAATTGACACTATTCCAGCCACACATAGAAATCAGACGCTGCAGTATCTTGAACCCAGCAACACTGTTACCTACCATTATGACAGATCCAGCTCCGCATGATTGCATAGAGATCATTAATGCAGTAACAAAGCCCCGACGAGATTTAACAGATGTTCCATTGACAAATCCAGACCTGACACTTTATGTGGATGGTTCATGTATGAGAACAAGTACAGGAGAGTTAGTGGCCGCATATGCCGTGACCACTGAAACCGAAGTTAAAGAAACACATCGTATTGATACACTGTCTGCTTAAGCGGCAGAGCTCATCGCTCTGACCCGAGCCTGTATTCTAGCCAAGAACAGAAATGTCAACATATACACTGATTCCCGTTATGCGTTCGGAGTTGTACACGACTTCGGCATGTTATGGCAAGAACGAGGTTTCCTGACCTCTCATGGTGCCAAGATCCAACATGGTTCCCTCATTCAAGCACTGTTGGAAGCAATACATCTGCCTTCGGGAATATCCGTCATGAAGTGTAAAGCACATACTAAAGTCACAGATTCTGTTTCCCAGGGTAACGACCTGGCAGACCAGACAGCAAAACATACAGCATCGACTCACACTCAGACAACTGATACGACAAAGACAACAGATCCGACAAACTGTATGACAGTCAGGGATCCCACACTAGATGTTATCGACATTCAGACACATGCTACTCCAGAAGAAATAAAGAAATGGATTGAACAAGGAGGGGTCCAAACAGACCAAGGTTGGGTGACGAAGGGAAAATCTACATGGTTTCTCCCTGACTCTATGGTTCAAGTCATGATAAATACAGCACATAGCCCAGCACACCTAGGAGAGAAAGCGATGCTAGACAGTTTACAAAATCTTTGGAACAATAAACACTTACGAGCAGCAGCGAAACAGAAAGTGCGTACTTGCATGATCTGTTGTCAGTTCAATCCAGGTAAAAGCGTCCCTGTAGAGAAAGGTGGATTTCATCCTCCCGATCATCCTTTTGAAGTCCTCCAGATGGATTATATCCAGATGGACCGTTGTCGAGGATTTAAATATGTTCTCGTAGTTGTTTGTGCTCTGTCCCGCTGGACCGAAGCATACCCAGTCCCAGATTACACTGCTCCGACCACTGCCAAGCATCTGGTTCGTGAATTCTTCCCACGATACGGCCTGCCTCGTGTCGTGTACTCAGATAACGGTCAGCCATTCTCATCTGCATTAATGAAAGAAGTTTCTTTATTACTGGGATACCAGTGGAAATTCCATTGTGTCCGACATCCTGAAGCCGCAGGCCTTGTAGAAAGACATAACCAGACGCTAAAGATACGCCTTGCAAAAAATATGTCAGGAAAAAGGGGTCGACTGGATAGTCGCCCTGCCAGTGGCACTATTCTACATGAGAATGGTTGCCCATTCGAGATCAGGGCTATCCCCGTACGAGGTGGTCTTTGGCAGACCACCGAATATGTGGGGGACGCCCATTCCGAAAAAGATTACTGATGTTGATTGTAATATGTTGACAGATTACCTTGCCTCCTTGATGTCTGCACTCCAATCATGTCGTTCACAGGTTGCCGCAGCCTTCCCTGACAACACTGATGTAAAGCCACACGACGTCCGTCCTGGTGACATCGTATTAGTGCGAAATTTTGATAGAAAGAGTCCGTTGGAGCCCCGCTGGAAATCGCCGAAGACCGTCCTTCTCACCACGAGGACCGCCGTGAAGATCGAGGGGAGAAAGGGGTGGGTTCATACGAGTCATGTGAAAAAATTCTTTGGACTGAAACCTGATCGAGACCCGTCCACCCCCACCAAAGACTTTGTCGAGCCAAAAGACTTTACAGAATCTGAACGAGAAAAAACTCCCCAAGAAAAATACCGTATGGAATTCCGATCTAGCAAGTCAGACAGTTTAATTGTTTAAGTCCTCCCCTAGGTGAATCGGTTAAATAGTTTCTGACATGTATCCCCTAGATCGAGATAGAGAGAGAGAGAAGCCAAGAAACGTACATATTGTAAATCACTTCGTAGTCACTGTATAGTGACACTATTAATCATGTTTATTCTGAGTATTTTAATTATTGTCGCTAGCATCCTTTTACCTATCTACTACCCTATTTTCAAGCATGAACAATCTGTTTACAATATATCTGCTGAACACACTTTTAGTGAGTTACCTCCACACGAACTTTCCTACAGACTTGCGCTGCGCAACAACACTTTTATTAGTATGCTACACCATTCTCATCAAACTAACAATGCTACAGATTGCTGGATATGTGGCCGACTCCCTCCCTACCAGAATTACAAGGGAGCTCTGCCCCTCTTTCCGTACCCATTCACTCACAATGGCTCTTGCGGAGCATGGTTTAAAATAATTAATTCCTTAGATCCTGATATTGCTGTTTTCGATGGGGGCTGGGTTTGGGGAAACCTGAACTTAGTCCTGCTCGACGTCTGTTACCCTGATAAGGAGGGACTCCCTACTAGAATAGGAACTGATCTAGAAAATGAAGTGTATGGATTAGGTAATTATACAATTAGCCTCATGATTCTTACTGTTGAATCCGAAGCCGCACCAGTTCTACCCATTATGTCAGTATTGCCAGTCACTGGTGAATTATGTGTCAGGAAGAAAGGTTCAGTACACTTAGGTCATAGTAAATGCACTACTGTGGTCGAATTCAGCGATCAAGGAAAATCATCCTTTAAAGCTATTCGTCATTCTTACTTTGTTTGTGGTCATACCGCATACATACATCTACCTCCAGATTGGGATGGTACCTGTTACATTGCATTCCTTCTGCCACCTGTTTTCCTAGCTCCCCCTGATTACCATAGAAATACCAATCTAGTAAAGAATAGACCCAGAAGAGATATCCCACTTGTCGACTACACAGAAACGGCATGGGAACAGTACACTGATTTTAATAAAGGATTCTTTTTCTTTTTAGGACCTGTTCAGAATAGTAAATTAATACGTAGATTGACTAGAACGCTTGAAGCAGTAGTGAATGAAACTGCCTCCGCCTTAGGTAACTTAACAGAAGAGCAGTCCGCCATGCGGGTTGTTGTCCTTCAGAACCGTCTTGTTATTGACGTCATCTTGGCAGATAGAGGTGGAGCCTGTAAGGTCATCGGGTCAAGTTGCTGTGTTTTCATACCACAAAACGCACCATCTGTATATCAAGCTATTACACGTCTCCATAAAATTGCAAATCAGATACATCAGAATCCAGGCACCTGGACTTGGTCCGGTTGGTTCTGGACAACGTTAACAGCTTGGGGATGGAAGATCCTATCCTTCCTAGGCATTGGCCTAGTCCTAGTATTCAGTTGCTGCCTGTGCCTGCAGTGTGGGCCAGCGATTTGTGGACTATGTGCCACCTCTTGTATTGAACATTCCAGTTTTCTCTCAAAACGTAAACGAAAGAAAGAAGAACAAATGATGTTACAAGAACAAACTGATCGATTCATGAGGATCGATATATCATGAAGGGTCCGTAGGGAACAAGGAGGGAATGAGGAAATATAAAATTTTTGGTCATGTTATGTTCCCTAGCGCGTACCCCATCAACTCCATGTACCAGCTTAAAGTGCATGTAACTTCCCTCCTGTGTAAGCTATGAAGACGCAAATACATTTGCGTCCAACGTTAACCTGTCCTCTTTCAGATCCACCCTGAATGGATTATATAGTCCGTTCCTAAGTATGCTATGCCACCGTCTTTTTGTAGTACACTCCACATGTTTTTCTGCTCTGGCAGCGTAGGCCCCGAATTCCTGCCATCGAGCCTTTTCTCTGGCTTCCGACTCTGACAGCCTCTGCCCAGGCTACCTCTGTACCCGTGAACTCTGACTTACTTCCAGCGCGGCCCCTCACGCTCAGCTCAGCCTGCTTTCTGCCAAGACTGACTATAACCTTCGAGTTATCTGTTCCGCTCCTCGAGAATACATTCCTGCCTACTAGCTTCAGTAAACATCCTCCCCAGCTGCAGAGCCAAAGGGCCGACCCGTCCCAATGCAAGTAATTCATAGCCTCTGTTACCATGCTTCCATGGAAGGCCCCGTGCCCCCACGCTTCTCATGCAGACACTTAGGCGCTTATACACGCATCCACAGTTAGCATAGAATAGCTTCTGCCCTAGAGACCTTTCCGCCCAGATAGTATGGTTCCTAAACATCAGATATCAGATATGATAGAAGTACAAGTTGATCTGACTTCTGTCTCTTTCCGTCAGTGTAAATGTCAAGTCCCCTGCACCCCACTATTCACACGTCATGCAGCTGCGCGCGCATCCAAGCTTCCGATTTCTGCTGACATTGCAACAATTCCATTAGTGCCACCCCTTTGTGACACCTATCAGTGACGTTTCTAGCACACACCTCCAGTTCACGCCTAAGTTCACGCCTCTTGATTACGTACCAGTACCACGTGTATACTGTTATCTTGACTTCTCTCAGCTGTTACGCCTCCTGCACTATTGCTTATGATGTGAATTAAGTATATAAGCTATGTATCGTTAATAAAATGCAGCGCTCTATCCCTTCTGACACCCCTGTGGTGGTCAGAATCTGATATCCTGGTCATGACCATTCCTTTATGAGGAATAAAACCCTTAGAAACTCTAACACCACGGACTCTGTCTTTTTTCATCCGATCTGAGTTATTATTGATTAAGTACTTACCTGCATAGAAATTAAGAGAGTAAATTAATTATTTACGTCAGGTGGTTCTGAGTAAGGCGAAGGTGAGTGGGGAGAGAATTCCAGGTCTTGGCCTCTAAATAGGAGAAAGATCTTCCTCCCATGGTGGATCTGTGGATGCGCGGAATTGCAGCAAGGGCTTGGCTGGAAGATCGTAATTGGCGGGTGGGTTTGTAGAAGGACAGTCGAGTGTTGAGGCATTCGGGTCCTAGGTCGTAGAGGGCCTTGTGTGCATGGGTGAGGAGGCGGAACGTTATTCTCTTGTTGACGGGGAGCCAGTGGAGTTCCTTCAAGTGACCGGAACTGTGAGCTTGACGGGGGATGTCCAGTATGAGTCTGGCTGAGGCGTTTTGGATGCATTGGAGTTTTTTCTGAAGTTTGGCTGTGGTTCAGGCGTAGAGGGTATTTCCATAATCCAGTTGGCTGGTGACCAATGCGTGGGTGACTGTCTTTCTTGTTTCGGTGGGGATCCAACTGAATATTTTTTTGAGCATGCGTAGGATGTTGAAGCATGAAGATGAGACTGCATTGACTTGTCTGGTCATTGAGAGGGAGGAGTCTAGGATGAAGCCCAGGTTACATGCGTGATCTGTAGGTATGGGTGCTGTACCCAGGGCCAGTGGCCACCATGAGTCGTCCCAGGCAGAGGGGGAAGATCCTAAGAGAAGGACTTCCGTTTTGTTGGAGTTTAGTTTTAAACGGCTGTTCGTCATCCATTCGGCTGCTTCTTTCATTCCTTCGTGAAGATTGGTTTTTGCGGTCTTTGGTGAGGGAGAGGATCAGCTGGGTGTCGCCTGCGTAGGAGATGGTGTTGAGGTTGTGTTGTCACGCAATGGATGCGAGGGGGCTCATGTAAACGTTGAAGAGGATGGGACTGAGAGATGATCCTTGTGGTACGCCGCATGTGACTTCGGTGGCCTTTGATTTGAATGGGGGGAGGCGGACTCTCTGGGTTCTTCCGGCGAGGAACGAGATGATCCATTCCAAAGCTTTTCCTTGTATTCCGACGTTGCTGATGCGTTGTATGAGGGTGCTATGACAGACTGTGTCGAAGGCAGCGGAGAGGTCAAGTAGGATGAGGGCAACTGTTTCTCCGTGGTCCAGTAGCGTTCGGATGTCGTCTGTGGCTGCAATGAGGGCGGTTTCGGTGCTGTGTTTGGCTCAGAAGCCGGACTGTGAGGGGTCGAGGGAATTGTTGGATTCGAGGAAGGCGGCGAGCTGACTGTTGACGGCTTTCTCAATGACTTTGGCGAGGAATGGGAGGAGTGAGATGGGGCGGTAGTTCTTAAGTTCTGAGGGGTCTGCAGTGGGTTTCTTCAGAAGGGCGCTGAGTTTGGCATGTTTCCAGCTTTCCGGGAAGGTACCGGAGTTGAAGGAACAGTTGATGACATCGCGGAGAAGGGGTGCGATGATGGAGTCTGCTTTGTTGAAGATGTGGTGGGGACATGGGTCGGTTGGAGAACCTGAGTGGATGGAGTTCATCAGGCGGATGGTGTCTTCAGTAGTGATTGGGTTCGAGGCGCAAAGGTTATGAGAGTGTTGTTTTGGTTCGGATGTGGGAAGAGTGGACTGTTCTTCAGACTGGTTTTCAAAGCTGTTATGTATGTCGGCGATTTTGTTGTGGAAGAAAGAGGATAGAGAGCTGCATAGGTCTTGGGAGGGAGTAATGTCGTTGGTGCCGGCGGTGGGGTTGGTAAATTCTTTGACGATGTTGAAAAGTTCTTTGCTGTTGTGGGCTTTGTTGTCGAGTCGATCCTTGAATGCTGATTTCTTGGTGGATCGAATCAATTGGTGGTGTTTGCGGGTGGCGTCCTTGAGGGTTGTCAGGTTGTCAGTGGTTTGGTTTTTTCTCCAAGGTTTCTCGAGGGTGCGACATAACTTCTTGGATTTTTTAAGTTCATCGTTAAACCAGGGGGCCTTTTTGCTACCTTGTTTGATCTGGTGGATTTTCAAGGGTGCTAGTTCGTCAGCGCTGTTGGTGATCCATTGTGTGAGTTGTGTGGCGGCTCGGTTTGGGTCGGAAGAAATGGCCGGGGGGTTTTGGTTAAGCGATGAGGTGAGTTGGTCGGTGGTAATTTTTTTCCAGTTTCTTCGAGGAATATGTTGTGGGGAGTTGTGAGTCGTGGTCTTTTTGTAGCTGAAGTGGACACAGCTGTGGTCCGTCCAATGAAGAGTTGAGGTGTGATCGAAGGAGATGTATTTGCTGGAGGTGAAGATAGGGTCGAGCGTGTGTCCGGCAGAGTGGGTGGGGGTGTCAACAAGTTGTTTAAGTCCTAGATTGGCCAGGTTGTCCAGAAGGGTGGTGGTGTTGCTGTCATTTTTCTTTTCCAGGTGGAAGTTGAGGTCTCCCAGTAGAATGTAGTTCTCGGAAGTGAGGGCATGTGGGCTGATGAAGTCAGTGATGTCTTCGTTGAATTGTGTGCATCTTCCTGGTGGTCTGTAGATGAGGGTGCCTCTCAGTGTGGTCCTGGGGTCGGTGTGGATCTGGAAGTGAAGGTGTTCGGCGGTCGCAATGTTGTCGTCGGAGCTGGTCGTGATTCGGATGGTGTTCTTGTGGATGATGGAGATGCCGCCTCCTGTTTGGACGGTGCAGTCTTTTCGGATGATCTTGTAATTGTCCGGGATGGCTATGGTGATGTCAGGTGCTTCGGATGCACTTCAGGTAGTTAGAGTCAAAGCTGTGCTTGGGGGGAGAGGATTTGGTGTGGGTTCTGATGCAGGTGAATTTGCAGGAGTGGCAGGCGAATGGGCCATGGGTGTATCCTGGGGTAGCTGTGCAGCAGAGTGGTGTGCGTCTGGGGTTGAGGTCAAGGATGGAAGCGGCGTCATACATTATACGAGTGGGGGGTATTATGCGAGGACCAGGGGGTCTGGCTTACAATATAGAACCTAAAACTAATGACATCTGGTATTTTATCTTTCTTAGCTGGTTCAGTTCCATCTGCTTGGTCTTTTTTCTATGATTCAATTTGTAAAAACAATAGTAAAATGTTGACGAAAGGTTAGAATGATTAATCAAGTTATTCGTACAGCACTGATCATCATTAAACAATGGGAAGTGCCTGTCCATCTGGTCATTGCCAAATAATACTTCAAGCTTCTCTTCATCGACTGACTAATTTACTGTCAGTAAATCATCTCCATACATCCAGCTGCTGGAAAAGTAGCAAGAAAGCAAACTGCACAGAAACAAACATGGCCACATTTGAAGAACAGACAGCAGGCACTGACAGTGTGATAGCTATTTAAAAAAAGGTTATGGTTCATTTTAAGTTAAATAGTTTTTTACAAATCGATTTCAAGAATCTGAAACTAGAATTTCATGGCTGGAGGATAATATGACCACTATGCAGAAGGAGGTGTCTACTATCTGTAAGTCTTCAAAAGCCTTTGAAATTAAATTGGATGAGTTAGAAAACTACAATAGAAGGTCATACCTTCGAGTGGTAGGTGTGCCAGAGAATATTGAAGGATCAGACATGATGCAATGGATTACTTCCTTCTTTTCTCGAGAGGTAATCCCTGAATTTAAGGGAGACCTATTAATTACACGCGCGCACCGAGTTCCAGCTCGTCCATTTCCTAACTCTTCTTTTCCTCGGACAATTATTGTGAACTTTGCTGATGTACGGGACAAAGAGACAATCCTTTCACAACCCTTCAAGCAAAGACAATTTCATGTCAATCCTACTACTAAATGTCGGATTTTCTTCGATATGTTGGCGGCTGCTGTGAGACGGAGAAAAGACTTTGTAAAGATTTTGCAATTATTTAAAGAAAAGGGTGTCCAAGCGTCAATGCACAGCAGGCAAAGTTAAAAGTTCTGATAAAAGGCAAATTTTATTTGTTTACTGATGTTGATGAGGCACGTGAAATGCTTAATCAACTGCAGAGCTAAACTGAATATGATTTTTGGGGGAGGGGAGGAACAGTGGGATCCCAGGGTAAGAGACGCAACAACAAGGTGCCTCATTTAGAGGGGTGAGTGTCAGGTGGCCAGCGTGGGGAGGAGGTGAAGGTGAAGAGCAGGGCCACAGGACTAGGTGCCGGAGGTGAGTGCCTGTGGTGGTGTGCAGGGTGGGGGGTGGGGAAAAAAGGAAAAAATTGAAGTTCTTGTTGGATTTTAATGGAAAAATACGTTGGCAAGATGTATGTTTTAATGCACTATTATTGAGTTATATATATGTCTATTGGGGGGCTTAGAGTGATTTCCTTCAACGTTAATGGGCTGAATAATTAAAATAAAATGCGAGCAATTGAGCTCTGGGTTATGTCAGAACGACCAGCTGTCGTAATGCTTCAAGAAACTCATATTTCTACTGCTAAAATTGACTCTTTCTCTATGTTTAAAACCTGGTCGTTATATAGAGGGTTTTCAAGTGCTCAAGAGTCTAAAAGTGGGGTTGCTATTTTTCTAAACCAGAATCTAGATGCAGAAATTGCTCAGTATGAAGAAGGGGAGACAGGACGGTGGTGTTGGGTCACACGCTTAATTAAAGGTAGGAAAAGCCCAATTACATTTGTCTGCTTTTATGCCCCAGTGAAAGATTGTGCCCCAATATATGACAAGTTATCTCAATCTTTATTGTTAGTTAAGGGGGACATAGTGATAGGTGGTGACTTTAATATCCTTATGGATATAAAATTAGATTCCACTTGTAGGCCAAGAAAACAATCTAAACCAAAATCAAGAAGATCCATTATGCAGAATACCTCTTTATTGGATTTCTGTGACCCGTGGTGGGCTAAATTTCCGCAGAAAAAAGAATTCACGTGTTGGTCTGGGAGACATAGATCCTCATCTCGATTAGATTTTTTTTTGGCTTCAAGGCTATTAAAATTTTCCTACCAAAATTTTCCACAATGGTTTCTCAGACCACGCAATGTTTTTAATTGAATTTGAAGTAGGCGAAGAGATTAAGTAATCTAAAAGATGGATATTTAACAAAATGTACTTACAGGACGGAAACTGTGCCTATCATAACAGAATTAATAATTATATTTGCTCTGGCACCCGTGTATACATTTTGAATTAAACTAATAATTTGTGAGGGGATACCAAAATGTTTTAAAATAACAAATAAAGTTAACCAAACAACTAAATCAAAAGCTTTCTCTGCATGTAATAATAAAATTAAAGCCAGGAGTTTTTTAACTTAAAAATAATATAACGCTTCCGTGAGAAAATAAGTATTGGTCACTAACTGCCGGCCTGCGACAAAACCATTCTGATCTAAGTGAATAAGATCTGTTGCGATTGAATTAAAACGCATTGCAAGTAATTTAGTAAGGATCTTATAATCGGTATTAAGTAATGTGATAGGCCTGTACGAGTTAGGGTCTTTTGAGTCTTTGCCTTTCTTAGGAAAACTAACAACAGTCCTCTCCCCAAAGGAATCCGAAACTTGACCACCCATTAACATATAATTAAATAATTGTAATGTTGCGTGCTTATCTAGGATCCTGATCGATACTGTGACCTTATGCCCCTATTCGGCTATAAATCCATTTATTCCCTATATTGGCATAACCGTTCAAGTGCGATATTCAGAACAAGGTGATCACTATATAATGTAATATCTATCTTTTAGTATGCTCAGTTATCTCCTTTAGGTAATCCCGTGCTGAATTGCACGATGTAAAGAACCTCGCTTTCCCATTCACAATAACTTTTAACTTAGAAGGATTAAGCAAGAAAACCTGTGCTCCTGCTTCTTGAAAAGGAGCAATTAATTTTCGCATTTGCCAACATTCTTTGACAGTCATTGGGCAAAAGTCTGGGCGAACAAAAAACTCACAACCCATGGCGGCTCTTTTCTTCTCCGGCCTTGCTAAGTCATATATGGCCTCACGTAGCAAGTAGTTATTCAGGCAAATTAGAATTGCCCTTGGGTAGAGATTCTGACCACTTTGACCTTCCTTGCCCCGATTTCTCAACACAAAAGGGAATCTATGAGCACGGATTATTTCAACATCCTAGTTCCAGGCAGTTAATTCGGGAAAAGCTTGCTTGAATAGCTGTACAACAAATTTACGTGGGTCTGCTCCCTCCTTCGATTCTTCAATTCCTAGCACCCGCAGGTTGTTACGGCGTGCCCGATTCTCAAGGTCAGTAAGCTTCCATTCGATGTCGGACTCAGATCTTTGTAGGGAATCCACAACCCTCTGTTGCTTCACTAGTGTATCTTCGACCGATGAGACTCTCTCTTCAACTTCAACCACCCGCGTGGTTACTTCAGCGCAAGTTTTAACCAGCCCTCTCACGGTGTTCTGTAGTTTCCTTACTGCTCCTTGTGTGGGTAAACCTTCCGCTTTTGTCTCGGTTCGATGAGCCATGATAGTCTTATAGATTAAGCCGAGGGTAATTGAGCCCTCTTCCAGCTCCTCTTCCAGCTCCTCCTCCTGGTTCAACTGCGTAACCTGCTGGATTCGATCTTGCTGTACTCCATCCGTAGAATCAGTTATTTTCTTCACTGTAGTCGGTGAGGCTGACCGGTCAGGCTGGTCAAGCTCTTCTCCTTCAAAGTCATCTGGTAAGTCCCCCCAGTCCCCCAGATTACTGGAGCTATCTATCTCATGCTCCTTATCTGACAAATTTGTTAAATCTGACATAGAATAGAATTTTCCATCAGATTCCAGTTCGACAGTTTTGTAAACTGAATGTAGCATCGTTTCAGATTCTTTCTGCAGAGGATCATTTGTTTTGTTTGGTGGCACTGCTGCAGCCACTGTGGTCTCTTTGGGTGGTGGGGGTGTGGGGGGGGGAAGAAATGGGGGTGGGGGGAGGAGGGTCCAAGGGGGGGAGGGGACTGGGGGAAAAAACAAAAAAAGTGTTTGCTTGCATTGCAGAAATGGTATTACAGCTTGAGGATATGCACATCATGTTCTGGCTTTTGATTCTTTCTTATTCTGATGGGGCAGGATAAATTGGTTGTTTGTACATGGAATGTATGCGGCCTTAATGATGGGAAAAAGCAAGCTCTCTTTGCTAAAATTGTTCATTTGATGCGGGCAGATATCTTTTGTATACAGGAAACGCATGTACCATGGGGGAAGCGGGATCTTCTTAGATTGGCTGGCTATGAGCTTCTTATTTGCTCCAAACAGACTTCTATGATTAGAGGGGTCGCTATATTTATGAAACGGGGATTAGGTTCCTGTAAAAGGACATTGGGGGACAGAATGGGCAGGTGGACCATAGCTGAAGTCTGTATATCTGGTAAACTATTAACGATTTGCAATGTTTATGGGTCGAATTTAGATGATCCGGAGGTGGTGCAACAGTTAGATGTGGAATTGGCAGCTTGGCCTACTCCACTCTTAGTATGTGGGGATATGAATATTAATGCTCTAAGCGACTTCGATTTAGCTACAGATTCAAAATATGTGGGTAGAAAGCCAAAAGTGTTCAAAGCACTTCAGTCCTTCCTCCAGGAGCATGGTTTGGTTGACCTATGGTACTTGCATAATAGAATGGAAGATGGGTTCACATATCATTCTATTCCCCATAACAAAAATGTTAGGCTAGACTATGTTTTTCTTACAGAGCAGATGGCAATTGCTTCTACTATTTCCTGTTTCCCACAACTTATATCAGATCATAACCCATTAATAGCAGAGTGTGGATGGCCTCGAACTAGGAAACCCCCTAGAGAGTGGACGTTCGAAAGAAAGTTGTTTTATGATGAAGAATATCGGGTCCATATTAAAAAGTGGATAGCACAGTTCCTAGAGATAAATATTGGGTTGGCATCTGATCAAATAGTATGGGACACACTGAAGGCTGGACTACGGGGGGAGACTAAAAGCTTCACCTCATATAGATGGAAGTCTGAGCAAGAGCAGATGCGTAGGCGTGTCGAGGAGTTAAGAGAGGCAGAGACTCAACTAACTCTGAATATCAAGAATGGTAATGAAACCCAGCTGAGTCAACAAAAAGTAGCAATTTTGAAAGCCCAACTATTAGAGTCATTTGGAAAAGAACTAGGTTTGAATATCGTACAGAGATGTTTGAGTTTGGGGAGAATTCTGGTAGGGTCTTAGCTAAGAGACTCCGCCAGCGTACTATACAGAGTCAGGTAGTAAAAAGCCAGGATCAACATGGAATAATATATGATACCCAAGAGGAAGTTAATAGAGTCTTCCTGGATTTCTATTCCTCCTTGTATACGGAAGATAGGGAGGATATTCCTGGGTTGGATGCTGAGAGTGCTATGGAGGAGTTCTTTAATGGTGTTGAGACAGTTAAAATTTCCCAAGAACAGGCTGAAGTTTTGGGTTCCCCTATCCAAATGGAAGAATTGGAGTTAGCGGTTAAATCTTTAGCTAATGGTAATACCTGCGGCCCAGATGCTGTCCCATTAGAATTTTATAAAATTTATTTCGATGATATTAAACTGTTTTTTCTCGAGGTCCTTAGAGCAGCGCAGAAGGGCATAGTGCCGGAATCATGGCAAAATACAACTATAGTTCTGTTCAAGAAAAAAGGGAAACCAGAGCTGCTCCCGGCATCATTTAGGCCGATATCATTAATCAGTGGAGATTCGAAAGTTTATTCTAAAATCCTGGCTTGTCGATAAGCGCGAGTGATCACTCCATTGGTCTCCATGTTTCAGCATGGATTCATTCCGGGCAGAGACACAGCGGACCATGTTAGGCGCTCCATTGCATTGTTAGACTGGGCTCATGTTACAAAATCGCCCCTCGGGTTGATCCTGTTGGACGGCGAGAAGGCGTTCGACAGGGTCTCCTGGAGGTTTTTATGGGCAGTACTTAGATGGAAGGGGTTTCCAGATGGATTTATACATGCAGTTTCTGCTATGTATCTTTCCCCAAGGGCCCAACTTCGCATTTCAGGGAAACAGACTAGTTTTTTTTCTATCACAAGGGGAACACGGCAGGGGTGTCCTTGTTCACCCCTGTTGTTCGCCCTATATATAGATCCGTTTATTTTTAAGATCCTGGCTAATCAGGCTATAGTCCCAATTAGGGCTGGTGACATCTCTTATAACCTGTTAGCTTATGCAGACGACATAGTTGTGATAACATCTGACGTCCAATCTGCATTTCTGGCATTGAAGGAATTAGCCAAACAGTTTGGAGCAGTGTCTGGCTATAAGCTCAATGTTTCAAAAACGGAGGTGGTTCAGACTCCTGATATGCCTATATCCGATGCCCCAGTGGTTCCCGAAGCTATGTACTTAGGGGTGCGGATAAGTTCTACAGTTGACAAGATTCCGGAACTAAATATCCTTCCAATGATAGAAGCAGTCAACACCAAACTGGAGAGACTTGACAACCTACATCTATCTTTATATGGCCGCTGTAGTGTCCTGAAAATGATAGTCCTCCCGAAATTTTTATATTTGTTTAGAACCGTTACTTTGTTATTTTCTCAAAACAGCTTGGTTAAGGCAGAGAGGGTTTGTAGTAGGTTTTTGTGGGGATAAAGACGACCACGACGAGCAGCGAAGTGGATGTATCTTCCTCGAGATCGAGGGGGCTGGGCGGTCCCTAGCCTAGTTATCTATTATTGGGCAGCAATGTTACAAACTATGGGTGTGTTGATTTGTGGCGATAGGGCGCATGTACCTATATCCAACCAACCTTCTATATATGAGATAGGGCTAGGTGAAGCTGCTAAGGGTATACTGTTGGAAATTTTGGAGCCTAGTTACTACAAAAGGACACGCTTCAAAGTATTGATTGCTGCGTGCTCTATCTGGTGGAAGATTAGGAAGAAATTAGATATTCCGAATTTGAATTTTTATACGCCATTTAAAAGTAGTAGAGTGTTTCCTAGTATATTTCAAGACCATGTAATGTTTGGCTGGCGAAGGAAGGCAGTCTATATGCTGGGCGACTTGGTAGAAGATGGGTAAATCTTAGTATACAGTGATATAAGGAACAAATATAATCTACCCCCACGCAATTTCTTTAAATATTTACTAATACAAAGCTTTGTACACAAACAACTGAAGACCTCATCAGCTATACTTGATAAGTTACCAATTATTGAGATGATTCTGAAAAGAAGTAGAATAGGGGCACTTTATCAATATATAGTGTCAACTTTTCCGGACGACTTATTAGTACAAAGTGCCAAGTGGGAAACCAAATTAGGTCGGACAGGTATTGACTTAGCCCTGGTAATGGGATTAGCTAGTAAGGTCACCGCATCTGGTTCATTGAAGACACAAAGCTATATGGCCATGCTAGACCTGTACTATACACCAATGAAGCTCGCAAAATAGGGTGCTAGTAAGGGCACCACTTGTGCTCGTTGCCATTCATCGACAGCAGACATAATACATATGTTCTATGCCTGCCCAGTACTTGCAGGTTTTTTTGATGATATTGAGCATTTTATCAATTCCATACTTAAGATAAGCTGTTTAGTGACTCCTGCATTAGTAATATTCGGGGTCGACGTGGGCAATAGCTTAGCTGGTACCCATTCATTCTACAAATTAGCTTTGCTATTCATTGCTATGTCCCAGGCACGTCTCTGTATCACCTCTCAGTGGTTATCTGCGGAAGCCCCGACGTTTGCACAATGGCAAACAAGATTGTTAGCCCTCCATCTGCTAGAATTTTCTGTGTTTTCGGGCAAAGGGGGGAGGAGCCGGTTATTGGCAACTAGAATCTGGGCACCGGTGGCTGAATGGGCTGGCTAAAGATGTATTGCGTTACTGGGTATTGATTGATGTGTGTCTTTTCCTTTAGTAATATTGTTTATCCCCTTGTCGATATCTAATTTTTATGTTTTAAAACCGCCACTTTAGTGCTTATCATCTGATCATTTATATGGATGTGCAAAGTTATCTTTCAGTAATGTTTTTTTTTTCTTCACTTTATGTCTAAAACCTACTCTGCAATGTCTATTGTAATGTGTTTCTTTTTTCGTTTAATAAAAAAAAAAAAAAAAAAAAAAAAAAAAAGGAATAGGCCAGCCAGGAGGGAGGGAATAGGGGTCTGCACATGGAAACAGAGGGATGGAGGCAAGGGGGCAGGGCAGGAGCAGCAAGATGACCTTGAAGGTCAGGTAGGATGGGCACTAGAAGCAAAACACCCTGGAGAGAAACCGTGAGACTATAATGGCATACACACAGACCAAGGAGGGAAGTTAGGAGGGGGTTAGAGGCAGCTGGCTGACCACACAGGGAAGGTGGGAGGGGCGATGGCAGCACAGAAGACCATGCATGACAAGCAGGAGGTTTGTGTGGCAACATAATGGCTATGATGGGCAACAAGGGGGTACAGGGGCATGTACAAAGGACCATGGAGAATAGAAGGGATGGTCAGGACCTGGGCACAGACAAGAGAGTTCAAGGAAAGGGGACTCTCAACAGACCACATGGGGAGGCAGGAGGAGCAGTTGCATCACAACAGACCAGGGATGGCAGAAGGGTGTGGCAGTAAAATGGACCATGGGGGACAGGAGGAAGGGAATAAAGGCATGGAATGTGTACAGGCAGGGTGGAGGTGGCAGGGACAGGTTACAGTCATCTGACAATGCCAGTCAGGTGGGAGGGGAGTTGCAGCTCAACAGAACACTCAGAGTAGATGGGAGTGGCAGGTCCATGGCACATGGTGGGCAACAATGATGAAGCAGGGGCATGCACACAGACATCGGAGGGCAGGGGGAAGGAGAATCAGGGCAGCAATCTAAGCACAGAGGCTAAGCAAGAGGTCAACGATGGGGCATATAATTAGGCAATAGAAGCCAGGAGGAGTAGACTGGTACATCATACTAAATGGAAGGTAGTGGCAGTACATCAGACCATTCATGACAGGAGGAAGGAGGCTAGTCTATGGATTCAGACAACAGAGGATAGGGAGGAGGTGGTTGGGGCAGCAAGCTTACTATTCAGAGAAGGTGGATAGGCCAGTGGCAGAACAACGGCCACACAGGGCTGTAATATGGGCGCAGGGACATGGACTTGGACAATGGATGGCTAGGAGGAGAGAAGGCAGGAGCAACAAGCAGGGGTGCGGGGTCCACAATGCCAGGCCCTGCTTCCAACACCCCCACCATCCTTTGTGATATGCATCTTACTTAATGTTAAAAAAAACCTAGATATTTACTGAAAAAAACAAAGATTACAGGGACGGTATAGTTAGACTCAGATTTTACTCATACACAACCAGTGGAATTCAGCAGTTATAGATACCTGACCTACCTATACCTTATGCCCCTGCAATGTACTGCTAATGACCTCAGACATATATAATTCATGACATGGTCAGTTACATCACTCATGACATCACTCATAACATCTAAAAATGATCTGTGAATGGAATGCAACAATAAATTCGAGAACTTTATTTAGGGATAGTGAGTGTATATTAACACCCCTTTTTTTCTTTTCTTTTGTGTAATAAGTAACATGCCCAGATTAATATGGCAGATAGCCTTTCACTTTAAAGTAATGGTTAGTCCATGTTTAATTGTTGATGTCCTCAGTAACGCAGGACATGTTGTAGTGTAGTTCCTATATTCCCAATAGGCTCTGCGCATTGGAATACCATAAACAATAGTTTAGACGTAGGACTGAAGTCGACTAGGTCTCTATTGAATATGTTAGACTTAATTTGTGAATGCCAGTAGCTCAGAGGTCACTAGAAACTTTCTCGAATACACAAGAAGGGATTAGTTTCTGACAACCATATAACATGACAACTTTGTTCCCCAAGAATAAGGAATATATCTCCAGAGTCGTGGAAACAATAAATGGCTATTTCACTCAGTCAATCGTGCATGCTTAGTTTCACCAGAAGTGCAGAGAAATAGAGAGAAAAGGTATTTATTGAGCAGTCTTCATTCTCAGTCAAGTGAATTGCTACAATCGCAATACTTGTAATAAAGTAAAGTGCGCACAGTAAAACGAGTATTATAAAATAATACTGTAAAAGCATTTATATGGTTTCTAAGCCATAAGATACTTAAAATGGATAAAATACATACAATGATAAAAGATGACTAAACGTACTCAACTGGTGCTTCTAAGATACACCTACCCCGGTGTACCTAACCTAAACCTAGTACATGGGAAGGAGTAAGTGAGATGTAGCTTGAATTAAAATAGTTTCTGCCAAGAATCTATCCAAGAATTCTCTAAGGTCCAATCAGCTCTGTACCTTGTTTATAGAATGTACAAGGTCTTGTATCTGACTCTCAGGACTCGATCTCCCAGTAACCCGCAAGGGTAGATGGGAAACACCGGAGCTGGATTTCTTGGTGAGAGAAAAGACAGCGTCTCTCTCAGTGCATCAGCTGGAGGGTCGGCTTCCTCTGGCACTCGCTACAGCAGGGCTTAGGGCAAGTAGTTAGTCGATCTGCTCCAAACCATCATGTGTTTTTCTAGGGCAGATGCTGGTATGTTTATACCTGGAAGGTGCAGAGTTTCACGTAAGGTTGGACATAATACTTCACAAAGAACTTGCAGTTCTTTTAGGACTTCAGGAGTTCTAGGACAAATCAATATAGAAGCAGGGGAAAGTCCCGGACTGCTGGAGGTTTGGTCTCTCCAAGAACTCATTGCATTTTCTAGGAACCTGTGGAAGTAGCCATGCCGTATTTGGACTACATTGGCTGTGTCTAAATATGGTTATAATTCTAATGCCTATATAAGGATATGATGTTTGGGAAAATTACACTAGAGCCCTAAATTCGCCTACAACACCCATTCCACGTAGAATGTCCATCTTTACAATCCCACCCAAAAATACATAAGATTCATTGTACTGTGCGTTTTCTAAGTAGTGGTATCATTCAAACAATGCATATAGTTTACATTTGAAATGCTGACTGAATGAATCACGAAAAGTTTACATTCATGAAATGGCTCTTAATACAGAAGAGAAGGTCCAGACCATTTCATCACATATTTATACAAGACTGTACATGTGCTAGAGGCTGAGTTAAAAAATTGTCTCTAGATTTTTCCTTAAATAATAGAAATCTTGTTCTCTAAGAATAAGCACATTACTCTTTGTCAAAAAAAGTAAAAATTTTGGGAATGAGAAAAAAATAGTTTTGTTTCAGGGAAAAATATTTCCAAAGTTTTAGAAGTACTTTTTATTAAAACTGAAGGCCAAATTCAAAGTTCAAGGGAACGCTGTGTGCTCGTGTTTTTAAAAGTTATTCTCGTTGTAAGGAGAGAACATTAACTCAGATAGGCTGGCAAAGAATTTGCCTACAACAGTAGGTGAAAGGTGTACCATGTTCGAAAAAGTAGAAATAGTGCATATGTGAGATGCACTGCCTTCATCGTTGTCTAGATCAGCAATGGTCACGGAATGTTGTACCTGTGTGCCGCTTTCCTCTCGGACCTCACTGCCAGCATGTTGCTGTGAGGTCTCAACGAATGCTTTCAAAGAATTGGTAGCCACTGAGACAACACGTTGCAAGAGCCGTTACCGAATCAAGCGAAGTATCAACATCCATAGGTACTGCTGATGGGAGAGTTAGAGCCGAGGATTTTGGTATTCCAATTTCTGTACCGTATTGCCAAGATCGTTTGTTCCATGGTAACCTGGGTATTGCTTGTGACTAGACTTGCAATATCGGAGCAGAAGGAACAAAAATAAAATTCCTGCTACGAGTCCCAAGATGAGAGACAGGCCGCCAAACACAGAGTGCACGAAATTCAGGAAGATGCTCAGGACTGCTTCAAAGGGTGATAATAGTCCCCAAAAAATTGTCTTAAATACACGTGCGATGCCATTGGTATCAGACATGTTTAAGATTTGACTTAACATTTCTACGAAATGCAAGGGGCAATTTGTTGATAATAATGCATGTATCTCTGCTGACGTCCTTGCGACTTGCAGATCATACGTCTCTGTGGACGAGGTCAAAGGCACAGTTTTTTGTAAAAGAATGGCTTTCATTCTGCTTAAAGTATCAATTTGAATAGAAGAAATATTCAATGAAGGCCATTTCATTGCCTCCTTGTCTGGGTTGCTGTTTGCATGCAATACTTGCATACAGCAAGTGACCCTGGATGTAACACTAATGAGATAGGCCGTTCCCGGCAACATAACAATCAATCAATCAAGGCATGTGTATAGCGCGCTACTCACCCCGAGGGTCTCAAGGCGCTTGGGGAGGGGGGGTCCGCTACTGCTCGAACAGCCAGGTCTTGAGTTGCTTCCTGAAGGAGAGGTGGTCTTGGGTCAGGCGGAGGTGGGTGGGGAGGGAGTTCCATGTCTTGGCGGCCAGGTAGGAGAAGGATCTTCCTCCTGTGGTGGCTCTTCGGATGCGGGGGACGGCGGCAAGGGCCTGGCTGGTAGATTGAAGCTGGCGGGTGGGAGTGTAGACGTTGAGGCGGTCCTTGAGGTATCTTGGGCCTTGGTTGTGTAGAGCTTTGTGTGCGTGGGTGAGGAGTCGGAACGTGATTCTCTTGTTGACCGGGAGCCAGTGCAGGTCTCTCAGGTGTCCAGAGATGTAGCTGTGTCGGGGGATTTTCAGGATGAGCCGTGCTTTTTCTGGAGTTTTGCGGTGGTTCCGGCGTAGAGGGAGTTGCCATAGTCCAGTCGGCTGGTGACGAGGGCCTGGGTGACCGTCTTCCTGGTTTCGGTGGGGATCCACCAGAAGATCTTACGTAGCATGCGTAGGTTGTTGAAGCACGACGAGGAGACAGCGTTGACTTGTCTGGTCATGGAGAAGGAGGAGTCCAGGATGAAGCCCAGTTGCGTGCGTGGTCCGTTGGTTTGGGTGCGCTGCCCAGGGCAGGGGGCCACCAGGAGTCGTCCCAGGCAGAGGGCGATGATCCCAGGATGAGGACTTCCGTCTTATCTGAGTTCAGTTTCAGGCGGCTGTTCATCATCCACTCAGCTACGTCTTTCATCCCTTCGTGTAGGTTGGCTCTGGCGGTGGCGGGGTCGTTGGTGAGGGAAAGGATCAGTTGGGTGTTGTCGGCGTAGGAGATGATGTTGAGGTTGTGTTGGCGTGCGATGGCCGCAAGGGGGCTCATGTAGACATTGAAGAGGGTGGGGCTGAGCGAGAAGCCTTGAGGAACGCCGCAGATGACTTTGGTGGCCTCTGATCTGAACGGGGGGAGGCGGACTCTTTGTGTTCTTCCGGCGAGGAAGGAGGTGATCCATTCTATTGCCTTCTCTTGGATTCCGATATTGCTGAGGCGCTGCACTAGGGTGCGGTGGCTGACAGTGTTGAACGCTGCGGAGAGGTCCAGGAGGATGAGGGCCGCTGTCAAGTAGGGCCCGGATGTCGTCAGTGGCTGCGATGAGGGCGGTCTCGGTACTGTGGTTGGCCCGGAAGCCAGACAGCGAGAGGTCGAGGGATCCATTCGTCTCGAGGAAGGTGGCCAGCTTCTTGTTGACAGTCTTCTCGATGACTTTGTCAGGAAACGGGAGGAGCGAGATGGGGTGGTAGTCTTTGAGGTCGGTGGGGTCGGCTGATTGTTTCTTCAGGAGGGCGCTGAGTTCGGCATGCTTCCAGCTCTCCGGGAAGGTTGTGGTGTTGAAGGAAGCGTTGATGATGTCCCGTAGATGGGGAGCGATGATGGAGTCGGCCTTGTTGAAGACGTGGTGAGGGCAGGGGTCGGTTGGAGATCCGGAGTGGATGGAGTTCATCGTGCGTAGGGTTTCTTCAGTGTTGATCGGGGTCCAGGCGTGGAGGGTGGTGGTGGGGGGTGCTGGTGCGATCATGGGGTGCGTCGGCTGTGTGCTGAAGCTGTTGTGTATGTCTGCGATCTTGTTGTGGAAGTATGAGGCGAGGGAGTTGCAGAGGTCTTGCGATGGGGTGATGTCGTTGTTTCCAGCGCTGGGGTTGGAGAGCTCTTTGACGATGTTGAAGAGTTCCTTGCTGTTGTAGGCGTTGTTGTCCAGTCGTTCCTTGAATGCTGTTTTCTTGGTGGTGTGGATCAGTTGGTAGTGTTTATGAGTGGCGAGCTTGAGGGTGGTCATGTTGTCTGGTATCGGGTCTCTGCGCCAGGCTCTCTCGAGGGCTCGGCAGTTCTTCTTGGATCTCTTGAGTTCGTCGGTGAACCATGGTGCTTTCTTACTGCCGGGTCTGCTGGGTGGGGTACTCAGTGGGGCGAGGTCATCTGTGCAGTTGCTTATCCACATCGTTAGATTGTTGGCGGCATGGCTGGGGTTCGCTGAGCTTGCGGGAGGGTTCTGGCTCAGGGATGCGGTGAGCTGGTCGGCTGTGATCTTGCTCCAGCTTCTGCGTGCAACCTGTTGCTGGTGGTGGTGGATCGTGTTCTTTCTGAAGCTGAAGTGGACAGAGCTGTGGTCCGTCCAGTGGAGACCGGTGGCGTGGCTGAAGGCAATGTCCTTGCTGGAGGAGAAGACGGGGTCAAGTGTGTGGCCGTCGTAGTGGGTGGGGGTGGTCACCAGCTGCTTAAGTCCAAGGTTGGTGAGGTTGTCTATCAGGGTGGTGGTGTTGCAGTGGTTGTTGTTCTCCAGGTGGAAGTTGACGTAACTGTTGTTGGAAATGTTTTCCGAAAAAAGGCTCTATTTGTGTGGCTGTGGTGCCGTGCAGGTGGCATGATGAACGCTTGCAGGCTCCATGCAAGTTAATTCCTTGACACAGAAAGTGTATCACTTAGTGAATTTTTACAATCTTTACCACTAAGAAATACCTCTTTTTCCCCCCACTCCAACATCTATGTGTGTAAGGTAAGTTTCAGGTTGACTTGCTGTAACCTTTACCCAACTTTTCATACAGGCCCGCTGGTATGTGCTTTAGGCAATATTGAAACTGAAATGTCGTTATTGGTATTGTAATGGTGCCATCATGTATTATCCATTCAATGACAGGCTTTTTGGAAACTGTCAATGGTAATCTTTCTAGTTTTTCAATGCTCAGCACCGTATAGTCTGCCCCACTTTGTGCCAAAGAGATTTGTTTATCTGTAACGTTAAAGATAAGAAAATAATGACGTTGTGTTGATTAGACGCCATGGCACGTAGCCTGAACAGAGATTTTTTAACTTCCAGCCTAACTGTACAATAGAACATAATTGGGACTGGTCATGTTGTAACATTAACATATTCTGTTCTATTATATCAATAGCAGATGATACAATGCTGTCCAAAGAATACATTCTGGAGGACAGAGTCGTTAACCCATTGTCCACTACAGACAGTGTTCCAAATTAATACGATCAATTTCTCGTATTTTTTCAGTAGTTTCAATTTGCATTACTTTCCAAGCTTCATTGTAAGCAGCATATATACCGGCGTATATGAAACGTTTTTGACACTGTTTGCGAGGTCCCAATAAGAAATCTCGCAAGTCAAAGCCTTCTTTAAGTAAGGTCAAGTGTTGCTTAATTTCAGGTAGTGTGGATTTCTGTAGCCATTCAAGGCATACTTTTCCTACACTGTATGTTGTTATTATACTTGGATGTTGTCTCTGGGAATATCTTTAGGCCTGGCTTGTTCTGTGTGAACCCCTGTGTTTTGTTCAGGAATCTATCTTGACAGTTATTAGTGTCTGTGAGCCAGATCAACCATTTTCTCCAATCAAGATTAGTTCTGTTTTGGTGTAAAATATGGGATAAGTCTATCTCCACATCTGTAGTGCTATTACTATCAGGTATGGGCTTTGGTATAGACGGCTTGCTTAAGTCCTTTATCCTGGCTAGGCCAAGACAGGTTGTTTGTTGAATGGTGTCATTCAGGACATTATTTGTTCTGGGATCCTGCAGGCTCTGAACAATGATTCTAAACCTTGTACCTGCCATTCTTCTGTACCCCAGAGAGTCTGTGTCCCAATGTTGTTTTTCCAGAAATCAAAACCAAATGTAGACAATTGTGCATAACATTTTTCAGAATAAATTAGTTTAGTATTTGTCAACATGTTTTTCATTCCTGTCCGACTCATAATGTTGAAATTAAACGTTTCTGGATCTGTGTTATTAAACTCTGAGAAATATGGGAATTTCTCATAAAATGTTTTCGAGCTGCCTTTTGGCACTGTCGGACAATGTTCCCAGTGATTATAAGTAAAAACATTTCTAGGATTCGCAGGTTTATGCGAATAGTGATGCCCATAATGATTAAAGCAATAAATTTCTTCATAATCTGATGAACCTTCTAAATAATCATGTTGTGTACATTTTGCTGACATTTCTAAATCTGACATCATGTTATTAATAGTTCCAAAGTCCCAATCATCAGAGAAAGTGCTCAGTGAGACAAAGTCACTTACAGAAACCTTGAACTGGTGTGGATACTTCAAGATTTCAACCGGGCCATAGATGTCGTAATCAGTAGCGTCCCATGCTACACCACCAGGTATAGGAATGGCTGTGATGTTCACTGATGACAGTTCTCTTTTTTCAATGTGAGAAGATTTGTAAGGCTTTAGAACCAAGTTGACTTTCTGACTTGCTGTCTCCATTGTACTGTACTGTCCATCAATCATTCTTCCCAAGCTTAAAACTAAAATGAGCCAGAGCAGGAGGAAAAGTACACCTAACACAATCCACAATTCAATCCATGGTGAAATCAGATATGTTTCTCGAAGTTGATGAAAGAGTTCTGTTACTTTTTCTTAGAAAGTTTTGTTTGCTGGCATTTCTTCATGTTCACTTGGATCTTCAGAAAAGTCATCGAAGTTGATGAAATAGCCAGAGGCAGTTCTCTCAATTGTTGGAATTGCATCATGATTCTTATTTATCTTTGTAGTTGCTTCTTCCTTTGTCATATTAGTATAGTCAGAGGCTACATCATTGTAGACAGGTGTTTCTTGATGAACTGTTGCAATTTGGGTTTCAAGAGGCACTAGTTCCACGGCTTTGTTGCATAGTCCTTCTTGTTTCACTGCAGGTTTATCAAATGTGATTAGTCACTCAGTTTGAGCCTCTTGAATTGTAGCAAGTTTTGGTCTTCTGATACATCTTGGGAGTCCACTGGGCCTACTACTTATTATTGGCCATATGGTTGTGGTTTTACCAGATTGATTGATCCAACTCTGTTCTCCTTTTTACCAGCATGGGGTGTTAGTACTACTGATCTTGTTCCGTGGATTGCTAAAACAGGTGCTGTTTTTCTGTAAGAAGTCCCAAATTCCTTCTTCACCGCGATCTTTTCTCTGACCATATCCCCAATCTTTGGAATTCAGACAGGTCTTGCTGGGACAGGTTTTCTTTCTCTAGTGGCCGTTGGCTTTAGCTTTGTGTTACTTAGACTACTTCTTGTTTCCTTTAAGTCCTGTAAAACAGCCAAACGATCTTTGATATCAAAGGTTTTTTGTTCCACCACTGAAGTCTGATGATCGAGGTCTTCGATCAATATTCTAGTACCAAACAAAAGTTCATACGGAGTGATTCCACCCAGAGAATGTCTTGGCAGATTATTAAGACTACGTTGGACACTTATTAGATGTTTGATCCACCCATCACCCGAACCTAATACCCTCGCTGTTATAGATTGCTTTATGTCACGGTTTTTTCTCTCCACTACTGCATTACCCTTAGGATGGAAGGGACTGGTGTACCGTAATGCAACGCCCAAGCTGGCCATGGCCTCCTTGTAAGCTCGAGAGCTAAACGAAGGACTCTGGCCAGAATGTAGCGTGCCAATTGCGTATGTGCCGATAAAGACTTGCAAAACATTTATAACAGTTCTAGTGTCAGCCAAGCACTGGGGCCACATCCAAATGAATATCGTCCTAGTAGCGTGAACGCCATCACGTTAATGACTCAGTGTATGGATCATGTGAGTCTTTTGTAGTTCTTTCTGCAAAAGAACTACTTGTTCCCTAAGCAATTTATGCTTGATTGTGCCAACTTTAGCGTCTTTGAAACCGTTTTGTACCCAGTTCTACAGATACTCATTGTAAGATTGGACGCAGTAACACGAATTGCACACTATTAGTGTGGGGAATTTGCGATCAGTATTCTCAAGCGCCATCTTGAAAGCCTGTAGCTCAGCTTTCTGAGCTGTACAGTCTTTGAGTGATTGAGTTTTAGTGACCATAGGTCAGAATTTACCTTTGTGCCAGCGACCTATAACAATCGTGCACGCAGCACTATAGGCTTGTTTACCTCCAACTGCGGGCTGTGCTGATCCATCTGTATATATTATACAGCCGTAATGTTCGAGAGGCAGAATTTCGGTCGGTTCTTGCGTTTTCAAGTTAGGATCAAATTACGTATGATGCAGCAAGAGAATTAACCCATTGTATCCATCTCAGATGTAAAGCTTTAGCATTTGGAATGCTTGCTCTTGTCACTGGTTCTAGGGCAGGTACAGGTGTAACGATTATTATACGTTTACCCTGTGCGAGTGCTCTTTCTTTTGCTACAGTAGTTTGAACTGCTGTCAGAATTTTCTCAGTAGAAGTGAATTTTATTTCAGCTTGTGTGTCCAAGTGTGATTTTTAAGCTATTGGTACCGTTTCCCCTTCGTTATAGGTCAGGTACGTGAATCCGCATCTTCCTGGGATGACTCAGATTACAAGGTTGCGTACGTTTACGCGTGTTTGCAGCTTTTTTTTAGCTAACATGTCTGTTTGTATTGAACGTAAAATTTCTGTGTGTTTCTGTGTCCAAATGGTTTGAAATCAGGTTTAATTAATTCATAGAGAAATCTAACCCTCTCTGCATATTCAGAACGTACGTTCTTACAAAATTCAAGAAACCCAGAATTGATTGTAAGTTTTTAAGCGTTTTTGGGGCTTGGAGCAGCACACATTTCTCTAAGAAATTGGCTGCCAGGCTTTTGCTTTCACTTGATAACTCATATCCTAGAAATAGGAAAGTGAGGTGGGCATTTCGCGATTTTTAAAAGTTGAATTTGTACCCTTCTGATGCGAACCCAAGTACAATGGTGTTCACTCTGTCCAAGTGCCTGTCCAAATCATCGTCTGTTAGATAGATGTCATCAACATAAGATAATGCCTCATCATCATATATTTGTAGTAGCTCGGTTACTCTCACTGAAAATAACCCTGGGCTATTCTTGAATCCCTGGGGGAGACGGCAAAATTACCTCTGGGCCCCCATACTGGAGAAAGCCTGTCAAATACCTGCTTTCTGGTGCAATGTTTTGACAGAAGAAACCATTTGAAATTTCTAATGTCATTTTATATTTTTGGCACACAATGTTATTCATTTGTGCAGCACTGTGGCATTTTGTACTGCAAATGTTTTGCAACAAGTGTTTAAGTGTCTGTAGTCAAATACTAGACGATATGAACTGTCTGGTTTGGAGACAGGAAACAAAAGATTGTTCATTTGTGAGGTGCATGTTTCAAACACCCCCTGGTATTCAAGTTGATCTAAGATCTCTCTGACTTGTTTTTTAGCTTCTTGCTTAACAGGATACTGCCTTTGTGCAGTAGGTTGATTTTTTAACTGGATTTTATGGTGAGGAGATTCCTCATCCCATCCTACATGATTTTTATATATTGCAGGGGCTTAGGCCACTGCCCATTTTCTAGAATATGTGTATTTTTTATGAATTGGAATGTGATTTGAGAAGGCAGGCATATTCATTTCTTTGCCATGTGGGCACTCCCTAACAAATTCGGGTTGCCAGTCTTTCTCAGCTAGAAGGATATCATAGCCTTTAGATAGCTTCTCCTAAAAGAGACCTGTTATTTTCCTAATTTTGTCCCCTTCTATATGTAATGTTATTTCATATAATTTATGGGGTACACTAACTCTGGTGTCTGCAGTTTCCACCTAAATGTACACATTCGTGTCCATGTCTCCAGAAGATTCATCAGGATCTTGCGAGCTATGGTCACTTCTGCTGCACTGTCTAGCATTGTCTGGGCTCAATCTCTGTTCTTAAGTTGTGTCCTCAGAATCCTCGGCATGTTTTATCTTTATGCTTGCTACCTTCTTTCTAGAAAATTGTGATTTTTTACTTTGATGAGCAGGTTCCTTGTCTTTCGATTTGATGCACTCTTCTTTATGTTTTGACCGTCCTCTTTTTTCCGATTTCTGTGAGGAAGTCTGATAAGATCGAGAGGGACGTGTATCATTATCTTGGTATCTGTCAGGTTTTCTCAAATTATCCATATTTCTGAGGTTATATCTCTTTTTAGAGGGCTCCCTTCGGAGAGACTTGTCTCTCTGTTGAGGAGATCTTCCCCTGGGTTGAGAATATTTTACTCTAGGAAGAGTTTGTTTATTACTTTCCTACTTCTTTTTTGGAGTAGTGAGATTATTCTTAATAAAAGTTTTTTCAGGATTTTCTGTAAGTTTTAATTTTTGGTGTGAGGTTGTACCATCAATTGTTAATTGAACTAATTCTCTATATGCTTTTGTTAATTGTTTTAGCTGAGCTAACAGTTCTCTGTTTGACATTTCTTCAATGTCCGGATGTGGTGTATAGCTGGCTTGAACCGGCCACGTAGCTCCTGGTCTACCTAGTGGACCGAGCCTGGTAATCTGATTTTGATGTTTTAGGGCGCCATTAAACCAGTGCTCATGCTCCTGGTAAATTAGTGGAATTTCAACGTCCTTGAAAGAAACGTATTCCATTGGAGATTCCTCTGTTTTGTAGTAGTGGAACATGTGTGTCACAGCATTTGCTGCTGGAAAAGATATCCATGAATAGAATACCTCTGTCTGCTGATATTTAGTTGCCTCTATTACAAATATAACTTTACCACCTCTCGATGATACCTCATTTTCTATAAGTTTTATAGTTATGGTTTTCCTTATATTTGCCGGGATGAATATAGCATCTGGGTCATTTTGTTGGAGAGCTGTGTCATTTAAGACTGCTTGAGTTGCTATTATAGCTCTATCCCTTTCGTCGTCACTCTCCGACATTTTATTGACTGAAAGTTTGCAGAGCAAGTTTCAAAGAAACAAAGATTAGGTGCACAATATTTTGGAATACTGTATCCTTCAACATTGAGCAAACCAAGAAACTAATACATAGCAGTCTCCTCCTACTAAGTTGTGGCAGATATTAACCTTTCACCCACTCCAGACATCTATTGGAGTTTTTACGGGAAAGGGGTATGTGTGAAAAGCACAACTGAGTTACTCTAGTATCTAGCGTTAAATTATCGCCTTACCAAATGTTGGGCGCCATGTAGTGTAGTTCCTATATTCCCAATAGGCTCTGCGCATTGGAATAAAATAAACGATAGTTAGAACGTAGGACTGAAGTCAACTAGGTCTCTATTGAATATGTTAGACTTAATTTGTGAATGCCAGCTAGCTCAGAGGTCACTAGAAACTTTCTCGAATACACAAGAAGGGATTAGTTTCTGACAACCATATAACATGACAACTTTGTTACCCAAGAATAAGGAATATATCTCCAGAGTCGTGGAAACAATAGATGGATATTTCACTCAATCAATCGTGCATGCGTCCAGAAGAGACATTTAAAATTCTCACAGAATTAACCAAAAGAACTCAAGATACGGAAACCAATATTAGCTTCGACACCTTCCAGAAATATTTTCTGGAAAAGGTTGACATCATTCTACAAGAAATAAAAAGTACGGCGGTCAATCCCATTGAGCAACAGGTTGTCATAAATTTGACAGGAATTCTCATGTCAAATTTCCCCCCAATTGACCCATTAATTCTTGAATCCCTGATGAGAAAGATAAAGTCTGGCTCCCCAGCAGATCTATGCCCCCCAAGTGTGTTTTGCCTAGCCCTCCCCAGTCTAGAGGATCATATACTGACAATATTAAATAAATCATTAGATACCGGACGGCTTCCCACTAGTTTCAAAGAAGCACGAGTGAAACCACTACTAAAAAAAGCCGGGGCAGACATCAAAGTTCGGAAAAACTACAGGCCCGTCTCCCAGCTCCCGTTCCTGTCAAAAGTGCTTGAGCAACATGTGCTGAAATCCCTGGCATCATTCCTGGAATCTAATCATCTTCTCCATGAGATGCAGGCAGGTTTCCGTGCACATCACAGCACCGAGTTAGTCATGCTCTCGGTGCTGGACGAGCTCCGAGGGATGGCTGACAGGAAAAAACCGAGCGCCCTGATATTATTAGATCTTTCAGCGGCGTTCGATACTGTCAGCCATACCCTACTTTTGGACAGGTTGTCCGGTTTTGGGGTTCGAGACTCAGCTTACCGATGGTTGGAATCTTTTCTAACCGGGAGAACACAGAGGATTCAGCTAGGAGACAGGATATCAGGAGTGGGAGACCTGACATGTGGAGTCCCCCAGGGCTCAGCATTGTCCCCACTCCTGTTCAACCTATATATCCAACCTCTGATAAACAGACTAGCTGAGATGGGCTGCCGTGTGTTCAACTATGCCGACGACACTCAGCTGTTGTTGAGCATAGACAACACTATACAGGCTCAGCTACATGCACAGGAGGTGCTTAGATACACAGTCCATTGGATGTCTACGAACCTCCTAGAAATAAACCCCGAAAAAACTGAGGTGCTGATAGTTTCTTCAAATTGCTCGCCCTGGAGTGACTTGTATTGGCCTCAGGAATTGGGCCCGACCCCTAAGCCAGCTGACGCGGTCAAAAGTCTAGGCATCAAGATAGACAGTGCCCTTTCAATGGTCAGCCAGATCTCTACTGTGGTTGGAACCTGCACTGGTCTCATAAGACAGCTGCGCAAATTAGTTCCACTCCTCTCCCAGTCAATGCTTTGCACGGTAGTCTCTGCCACCATTCTATCGAGGATTGGTTACGGAAATGCGCTCTACCTGGGCCTACCTAAAACTTTAATCAATAGACTGCAGGTGGTCTTAAATGACGCGGCTAGGCTCGTCTTTAAACTCCCAAGAAAAGCACATGCCTCCCCGTTACTACGTAACCTTCATTGGCTGCCAGTTGGGCAAAGGTCTGTCTTCAAAAGCCTCTGTATAGCCTACAAATCCATTTATGGACAAGCCCCGGCGTATATTAAGGAACGGATAGAGATGTACAGACCGGAAAGAAGTCTCAGGTCCTCCGACGCCCAATTGCTGGTATGCCCTCGGTTCAGATTGGCCACAAAGGGCGGGAGATCTTTCTCCGTCCTATTACCTAAGCTCTGGAATGATTTGCCTGAGGCCCTCCGTAAGGATGGCAATTTACTCCGTTTCAGGAAAGCCCTAAAAACAATTCTTTTCAGAGCAACGCTTAGCCCAGTATAGCCTTATCCAGTTCCTCCACTCCCTTTCGGTTAACTTGGTTGTTGTGTTTTGCGGTCAAAGCACCCTGAGACCTGCAGGTGAATTGGCGCTATACAAAACGACAATAACAACAATAACAATAACAACAATAGCATGCTTAGTTTCACCAGAAGTGCAGAGAAATAGAGAGACAGACATTTTCAATAAAAAGGTTATTTATTGAGCAGTCTTCTTTCTCCTGCAAGAGAAGTGAATTACTACAATTGCAATACTTGTCATAAAGTAAAGTACGTACAGTAAAAAGAGTATTATGAATAATACTGTAAAAGCATTTGTAAGGTTTCTAAGCCATAAGATACTTAAAATGGATAAAATACATACAATGATAAAAGATGACTAAACGTACTCAACTGGTGCTTCTAAGATATGCAAACCCCAGTGTACCTAACCTAAGCCTAATACATGGGAAGGAGTAAGTGGATTTATCTTGAGTTAAAATAGTTTCTGCCAAAAATCTATCCAAGAATTCTCTAAGAATTCACATGAGTCCCCTCGCATCCATCGCGCGACAACACAACCTTAACATCATCTCTTACGCTGACGACACCCAGTTGATCCTTTCCCTTACCAAAGACCCCAACACCGCCAAAACCAATCTTCAGGAAGGCATGAAAGAAGTAGCAGAATGGATGAAAAACAGCCGCCTAAAACTTAACTCAGACAAAACGGAAGTCCTCATCCTCGAATCATCCCCCCTGCCTGGGACGACTCATGGTGGCCATCAGCCCTGGGCACGGCACCCATACCCACAGACCACGCACGTAACCTAGACTTCATCCTAGACTCCTCCCTCTCGATGACCAGACAAGTCAACGCCGTCTCATCCTCTTGTTTCAACGTACTTCGTATGCTCAAAAAAATCTTTCGTTGGATCCCCACCGAAACAAGAAAGACTGTCACCCACGCACTGGTCACTAGCCGACTGGACTATAGAAACACCCTCTACGCCGGAACCACAGCCATACTACAGAAAAAACTACAACGCATCCAAAACGCATCAGCCAGACTCATCTTGGACATCCCACGCCAAGCTCACATTACCGGCCACCTAAAAGACCTCCACTGGCTTCCCGTCAACAAGAGAATAACGTTTAGTCTCCTCACCCACGCACACAAGGCCCTCTACAAACTAGGACCCGAATGCCTCAACACACGACTGTCCTTCTACACACCCACCCGCCAACTAAGATCCTCCAATCAAGTAAGCATGGGCGAATTTTGCGAATCTCGCGTTCGCGAATTTTGCGGATTTGCGAATTCGCAATCCGCAAAATCCGCGAATTCTCGCGAATTTGCGGATTTTTTTTTTTTTTGTGTTCGCAAGTGTTTCCGCCAGTTCGCGAGGATTTGGTACTAGTTCGCAATTGCGAACTTACTTGTCGGCTCGCAACGGTCGCGACTATGTTGTTTCTACGTCTGGTTCATCATCACAGCCTCCCAGCACCCTCTGTTTCACCACTGGCACCCTCTCTTTGACCCATGCTACCCTCTGTTACATCAATGCCACCCTCTGGTTCATCATCACTGTAGAAGATGGGGGGGAAAAGCAAGCCCACCTGCCCTGCTTGAACTGACATGAATTAATTTGGGGTTAGTTTATTAACAACACCTGCCCCTGCCCCAACTGACAATAATGAATTAGGGGCTAATTAATGTGTCACTGAAAGAATTTGAAGTTCCAGCCTGGCACCTGCTTGTCTGCTCCTTTAGCTGTAAATCAGGACCTTTGTGGCATACAGTTAAGGTCAGAGCAGGGTCACACAATAGTTGCAAGCAGGCAACCGAATTCTGGAGGGCCCCCTCAGGAAGCACTACAGGGAATCGTTACAAATCATGAGGTTGACCTTTTGCACCTGCTCATTGCTTTTGCTTTTGCAAAAATCGTTTTTCGGTTTTTTCGCGCTATTCGCGGGGCGCGGCGTCGTGCGAAACCGACCGCGGAAGCCGCCAATTCGTGCGAATGAGCTTTTTATTTTTTTGCGGCTTGTTGTTTCGCGAGTTTTTTTGCAGTATTCGCGAGCCGCTTGCAGCGCAACACGCGAATTTACCCCAAGGTCGAGTACGGGCGCGGCCATTTTATTTGCGTGACGTATTTCCGTTTCCGCCCGCTATGTATAATCTCGCGCAGTAAGCGCATTGCGAGTAGAGGTTCGCACGAGATCGCGAGGGAAATCTAGAGGTTCGCACAAGATCGCGAGGGAAATCTCGCGCGAACTTACTTTCGCGCTCGTGAACGGGCGCCGGCCATCTTGTTTTTCATTCATTTCCTGTGTCTGGGCATGGTGTTTAATCCTCTTGGTATCTTTGCCATCCTTTGCTTGTTTTCAGTTTTTTTTTTACGATTTTGCTTCTTATCTATCCCTCTCTTTTCCTAGCTGTATATTTTTGTCTTTTCTGCTATTTTTCTTTACTTTTAAACTACTTTTTTAAACTCTTTTCTTTTCTTCTTCCCTATCCTATTCTTTCTTAATTTTCTACTTCTTCCTACCTTACCTGCCCAGACCATGGTCAAGCCAGGCGCCGTGAAGCTGCCCAGGCACTTGAGGGCCGCAGCTGCGGCGGGGAGTAGTACTGGACCCAGTGCCAGGACAGCATGCGGGAGATTGAGGGGGGAGCAGGTGACGCGACGGGAGATATTCAGCCCGGAGGAAGTGGGCGCGCTGGTCTACTTCGTCCAGCGCCGCCTGCCCAGGACCATCGCGGGAGGCGGCAGGATCGCGGCCGGCGGCTACAACATGCGGGAGCGTCGGAAGCGGTGGGAGAAGGTGTGCTGGGCCATATCCCACCTCTACGGGGTCCAGCGCACCTACAGCCAGGTCACCCATCGCTGGACGGACCTCCTGGACCGGGAGCGCGACCTGCTGGACCAGCTCGGCTTGGAGATCTCCGGGCTTGGTGAGTAGTAGTAGCCATTTCATCACTCACTACTATGATGTTTTCTCCTGCTCTGTGTTGTTGTATTGCAAATATTTGTTTTTTACATGGAGCAAGCCAATAATGCCGCTGATGACGATTACATTGTAGTTAAATTATATTTCAAAATCTTCTGTGCATTTCAGGTGCACTGCTCTCCTTCTCAGTGGCGTTGCTACTATGCTTATTTGTTTTCTATTTCGTGGTCTCATTGGCCTGAGTAACTATTATGTATGAGTGTACTTTACAGAACTGCGTAATACTAGACACTAGGGGGCAGATTACATTTACAAGCCCCTTGCGCCACGTTTACGTTGCCTTGCGTGACGCAACAGCGGCGTAAACGTGCCGCATCCCTGTGAGTCATTTACAGCATGACGCATCTAGGGAGATGCGTCACGTTATAAAGCCATGGGCCTGCACCACAATGGGTGCGTTCCTAGTACGCAGGGTGGGCGGTCCGGCGGCTGTGCGCCTCGCAAAATTGCCTGCGTGAAATCTACAAGATTTAACGCAGGCACTTCTGCGACGCTGCTACGTCAATTCAATTCCTTATGCCTGCTTGAAGCAGGCGAAAGGACTGACACAGCATGTTAAGTATTAGGTGGCCCTGAGCATTACTGGAGTTGCACTTCGTTGGCGACGTGACTCCAGCGATGCGCCGCTCTTATGTGACGAGATGCGTCACGCAAGTGCCTACCCTTGCGCCAGGGCGCGCCGCATTGTAAATGAGGCGCATCTGCCGTGTCGCAAGGGTTGTTTTGCGTGACGCATTTGATCTGGCGCATCTCTGGAGATGCGCCAGAAAGCGTAAGTAAGTATGCCCCTAAGGGGCAGAATTTCAATTACCGTCGCATCCCTGCAAAGTAGCAGGGATGCGCCATTAATTGTGCAGGCCGCTACCACCACCAAACATGGTGCGCCGTATTTGCAATGCGGCGCACCATGGGCCCAAAACGTCACCGAAGCTTTACTGCTGGAGTTGCGTCGCAACGATGGCGCAGCTCCAGCAATGCTCTGGGGTACCCTATCTCCCCAATGCTGGGTCAAGCCGTACGTCTGCTTCAAGCAGGTGCAGGGTTTTTGTGACGCATCATTGTCCTAAAGGTGACTGATTGAAGTTTTGTAGATTTCCCTCAGCCACTTTTAGGATGTGTTCCAGCGCAGGAATGCCCTCCCTTGCGCCGGAACGCCCCCTGATGGCGAAGGGCTTTATAACGGGATGCATCTCCCAAATGCGTCACGTTGTTATAATATTATACGCCGCACCATGGCGCCCTTTTTTGTTTAGCTGCTGCGTCACAAAAGTCACGCAAGAACGGAGCAAAAGAGCCGCAAGGGGCTTAAATCTGCCCCTTCCTTTGTACCCCTGACAATAAGAAAAATAGTGGCGGTGGATTGATAGTTTGACTATTTAAATGACTGGTAATGTAGCAGGCAACTGTTAGTGTTGTCACTGATCTGACTGAAATCACAATGGAGTTTGTCTGTCACTTTGCGTCTTGCCTGCGGACTGCTGCCTGCCAGTCCTAGGTGAACCTTTCAGTACTTTGTTTAGTGAGTTACGTGACTTTCGAAGTCACAGGTCCGCAAATAAATGAAAACTAACCCTAATCAATATAATTTCGCGGAAATATTTTGTTATTGTTCTTTTGAAATGTTTGATTTAGTTGACATTGACAAGCAACAATCATCCATGTTTTCTGTTCTTTCTTTCATGTTGTACGTCAGCTCCCCCCAGGGGCGAGAGGAGGACACAGGAGCAGCAGGCGGCGGATGCTGTTCAACAGGGCCAGGATCGGGCAGGCGAGGGCTCCTTTGCTGGCCCCAGTAAGTTTTCATTTTAGACTAGTACCTATTTTTCCTAGCGTTCCTCATTTGACTTTTTTCAAAATTGTCTTTGATCTTCTTGCAGACTGTATCTAAACTCTTATCCTGCCTCTACTATGACTCCCTGTGGTATTACTAGATTATTCTTATTAGTCTGTCTGTGTAGCTAACTAAGATTGCACGGTTGGCGAAACTCCCATGATTCTAGTCAGCAATAGCTCTATCAACTTAGTGCAGTCCTCTGGGATTGTCCATAATGTCTTTTGAAGTGTTCTATCTGGACTCATGCTTGCAAAAATTGCAAAACCTTTCGCTCAGTCACTCTAGTCTGGACCAAAAAACACAGATTGTATTTAAGTTTAAAAGCTTTATTAAAAGTGAACACATTTATTAAAATGAAGTCATAATAAAACTAAACGTTTAACTGATAATGGAAAAGTGGTTAGTGCTGACGATTAATTGAAGACATTTCTTGTGGTCGAGACGAGCTCTCACCTGGTTTCAACTTGATCATGTTGTTAGAAGTCCATCTTCTGTCTGTGTGGAGAAAAATGGTGCGTGTTAAAAAACCAGCCTTCATCAGTTGTGCCAAAAAGTGCAGCAAGACAACCTTCCCTGGAAAAAGGGACATTTTTTTTAACTTTAAAGTAGACAGTCACAAATTACATTGTTTTCACATGTCTTCATTCCTAGACCAAAGACTAGTGAGTGCTTTATTCTAACATTCTTAAATGTACTTTGTAGGTGGAACATCTGGTGGCGGGGCCAGCGTGGAGGTGGTGGTGCTTGACACGGAGGCGGAGGGCGATTCTTCAGGGGAGGAGGCGGAGGCTGTGAGAGTTGAGACTGTGGTGGTGGTGGCCAGAGGTAAGCTCTTATATATTCCTTACTTATTGAGATTGAAGACTAGCTGGGAAGGCAAGAATATGAGATGCATGGCTGGGTGAATGATGAAGCAATGATGGGTGGAAGGACAACAGCCTGGGTGGGTGACACAGAAACTGTATGTGTCCATATACCTGGATCATGCTACTATATGACTCTTAGTTAGCATATGTGTATCTAGAGCAGGGGTACTCATAGTACGGCCCGCGGGCCGGTGGTGGCCCGGCAAGCCTTCCTTGGCGGTGCGCAGACCTTGCAGACAATCACTGCTCCCCCGGCCCCCACAGAGCAGAGGCTTTTTTGTATTTCACCTGTTAGCGCCCCTGCATCTCCACTCTGACAATCACTGCTCCCCCGGCCCCCACAGAGCAGAGTGGAGATGCAAGGCCACAAAGAGGTGAAATAGAACAAAGCCTCTGCTCTGTGGGGCCGGGCAAGCAGTGATTGTCAGGGTGGAGATGCAGGGGCGCTACAACAAACAAAGCCTCAATAATATGTTAATGGTCTTTTAAAGACCTGTTAAGTACTTTGGTGTTGTTGTCTGTGTGTGCGCGTTGAGGAAGCGGCCTCAACCCGGGCTGAAGGCTGACACAGATAGACACACACACTGAGATGGCAGAGGGGGAGGGAGAGGGAGGGCAGGAGGGAGAGAGAGATGGAGAGGGAGGGCAGGAGGGAGAGCAGGAGGGAGAGAGATGTATGTAAATGCTGTGTCAGGTGGCTCAGTTTATGAAGGCATCTGCTGCAGAGACCTGTGTGCAACCTCATGGTCACAAGTTTTCGTTTTGCTTTAGCCCCGCCCCCTCTGACTCCGCTCCCACCAGTGCGGCCCTCGGCCACAAACTACACTGTAAATTTAGCCCCTGAGAGAAAGTTTGTGAGTAATCATGATCTAGAGAGAGTAGACGGTCAGTGGATGAACTAAGTGTAACTTTGAAGAGCATGTAACACTGCACCCGCACGTCCGTTCCAGTGTAGGAAAGGCAAGGAAAATAAGTTTTAATTTTGTCCAAATACTACCATCAATAGTAGCAGTAGTTTGTATTGCAAGCACAGCATAGATCTGGTTATTACGGTGGCCACTCCCTACCTCTCTTAATAAGTTTAGTAGTACTCAGTCATTCATGTGTGGATGTATCACTGGTCACTCAATAAAAAGCAAAGCACCTAAAGTCATCCCATATATAAGCAAAAACATCCCATGTGAAGTGATAGATAATCAGATTATTTATCTTCTTCAATTTTCCATTTCTAGTACTCATTTCCACTGTAGGGTGAAAGTTAAATTAATTAAGCAGTAGCCCTTGAGTTGTAACAGAGTATTCTCAGTGCCACCCGTAAAAGAAAAGTAAGAGCTTCACCACCTGCATGTACTGGACGGGTACAGTAACGCAACGCAAGTCTAGGTCACTCCTCATGGCGTGCGTCTCTTTTTCTCGGGTGCAAGTTTACTGCGCTGGCATTATGCCGGCTTGCAGAAGATAACGTACCAATTTTCCTAAACAAGAGACAAGAAGAAGAATAAGACTGGTGTACTTTCATAGTCGACTCCAATGGAAGTCCATAGTGCTCGTAGAATTTGTTCCTTAAACTCCCACTAATGTTAGAGCAAGGATGAAGAAGTTTGAGGTTAGATGGATACTGGCCTCAATAGTTATGTAATGCGCTTGCAATTAGCTAGTTGTAGTGCAACACAAATTTCTGCTGAATGATTGAGTTAATCTTAAAGAGCATTGGTTACAGACTATGTCTTTCTTTCTTCATATAGGTTCTCCTTCCAAACGAACAAGGAGGAAGGAGCTGGCTAGAGCGGCCCGGCAACGGAGGATCGATGCCACTGTGGCCGAATATCGTCGGCTGGTGGCCCTGGAGGACGAAGAAAGTGTGCAGTCGACCACAACAACTACGTCGTCTGCATCGGCCTCCATGCCCCCACGGGCTGCCAGTGCCACCCAGCACAGTGGTCCACCCAGACTGAGCCGGGCTGCCAAAGCCAAACGCCACCGCCGAGTAGCAAGGACAACAGCTTCCTCTCACAGCTGTTGCACCTGCAAGGCATTGAAGGCACGCCTGCGCCGCAGTACCCTGATAGTGTCCCGCCTCCAGCAGGAGCTCCACCACTTTTCAAACCAGTTGGAGGGGCTCCGCGTAGAGCACGCCTTGCTCCGCCAGGAGCATGATGCCCTGGCCCAAAAAGTAGACAGCATCCACCCATAGTGTCCCTTGCCCCTTTTTTAGAGACTTTTGGGGGGTGGGAATTGGGAGTTGGGTTTTTGGGGACTTTTGAAGGACAATCGTTGGGGTTAGGGAGGGTCTTGCGGGAGATTATTTTGTTAGGGATATAAATATACTTTTTCAAACTTTATCTGAGCATACCCGTTTCTTACTGCTTGCCTGGTGGGTGGGGGTTTAACAGTGACTTTTTTTTCCTGAAAGTTTAGTTCCATTTTCTTCCTTTAAGTGTAAATGCCCAAATGTTTTCAACACTAAGTGCCTCTCACAGAGTACGTGAAGTGAATCCAAGAGTCCTAGGACTTTAGTAGTACTACCGTCAGTCTCTTGTCTCTCCTACTAATACTCCATTATACCCCCAAACCACCAAACGCCTATCTTACCTGTAATTTGTGTTTGAAAGTAGGGCTAGACCCAGGGCTGGCTCCACGGGAAACAGCGAATAAGGTTGGCAATCTTGGTCGGATAAAATATCCTCATAGCGGTGGTACTAGTGGTGTGACACAGTGGCAGTTGCATGCCTATGAAAGAAAAGAAAATGAAATCTGGTTTGTCCTCCTGAGCAATTCAACGGTACAACTGAGAATATAGCAGGTGACAGAAGTACACTAGAACAGTGCCACATTGTAGCCTAACAAATGGTAAAGTATAACTACTAATTCGGTTGAAGTTCTTTGACATTAGCCATGGGTCTTTGTCAAGCAGAGTAAGAATATATCCTCGGATTTCTTCACCAGCCTGTTGCTATCACCTTATCCTCCCCAGCAAGTGTGTGGATTTATTGCTGTAATTTAGTCACACATCAATCAAAACCACACAGCCCGGGGGAAGAGGGTTAGGGTTTGAAAAATGGATGGGTACGGGGGTTTTTGGGTAAGGTTTTGGGAGACAAGAAAAAAAGCACAGCATAGACAAACAATTGAACATAAACAATTCTTTGGGTACAAACCTATCCATCAATCTTTGAAAGTGCATGCACTACTGCATGCATGTCAGTGAACAGTAAGTAGTACTTTCGACAACTGTGGAAGAAAGAATGCGACAGTACAGGGCCTGTGTGGAATTATTGATAACGATATTCAACATAAGGTCTCTGTAGCCAGATACCCGAGAGCCTTGCTGGTCACTATAAATCCATTCACAACAACACTCAATGGGGTTGGTCTGGAAGGTATAGTAGATAGAAACGGAGAAATTGCTTTTTTTCTAGGTGTCCCCTCACTCACCAGGGTTGCCCCTTCGTGACATGCTTCATCATTGGGGCCATCCCAGTCCTCTACGGGCTGGGGTGTGCTGCGACTTGCGAATTACGTAGGAGCACTTACAAATGACTATGTGTGGTGCAGATGTGATAGTGGAGTGGACTAAGTGATGTGTTAAGGGATCAATTTAGAAGCAGAGAGAGATCCAAGAAATGCAGTCACAGTCAGAGAAAAAGGCAAGGGATACTGTATCTATGTGGTTGTAGTTGTCCTGTTGGAAGTGGTAAGTAAGTTGCCTGCAGAAATAAAATCCTCTTATTAGCGGCACTCCTCCATTGCAGCCGACGCTTCGTCCATCGATGTTGGTCACCAGAAGACACCCTGTAAAAAAAAAGCACAGCATAGACAAACAATTGAACATAAACAATTCTTTGGGTACAAACCTATCCATCAATCTTTGAAAGTGCATGCACTACTGCATGCATGTCAGTGAAAAGTAAGTAGTACTTTCGACAACTGTGGAAAAAAGAATGCGACAGTACAGGGCCTGTGTGGAATTATTGATAACGATATTCAACATAAGGTCTCTGTAGCCAGATACCCGAGAGCCTTGCTGGTCACTATAAATCCATTCACAACAACACTCAATGGGGTTGGTCTGGAAGGTATAGTAGATAGAAACGGAGAAATTGATTTTTTTCTAGGTGTCCCCTCACTCACCAGGGTTGCCCCTTGGTGACATGCTTCATCATTGGGGCCATCCCAGTCCTCTACGGGCTGGGGCGTGCTGCGACTTGCGAATTACGTAGGAGCACTTACAAATGACTATGTGTGGTGCAGATGTGATAGTGGAGTGGACTAAGTGATGTGTTAAGGGATCAATTTAGAAGCAGAGAGAGATCCAAGAAATGCAGTCACAGTCAGAGAAAAAGGCAAGGGATACTGTATCTATGTGGTTGTAGTTGTCCTGTTGGAAGTGGTAAGTAAGTTGCCTTCAGAAAAAAAATCCTCTTATTAGCGGCACTCCTCCATTGCAGCCGACGCTTCGTCCATCGATGTTGGTCACCAGAAGACACCCTGTAAAAAAAAGCACAGCATAGACAAACAATTGAACATAAACAATTCTTTGGGTACAAACCTATCCATCAATCTTTGAAAGTGCATGCACTACTGCATGCATGTCAGTGAAAAGTAAGCAGTACTTTCGACAACTGTGGAAGAAAGAATGTGACAGTACAGGGCCTGTGTGGAATGATTGATAACGATATTCAACGTAAGGTCTCTGTAGCCAGATACCCGAGAGCCTTGCTGGTCACTATAAATCCATTCACAACAACACTCAATGGGGTTGGTCTGGAAGGTATAGTAGATAGAAAAGGAGAAATCGCTTTTTTTCTAGGTGTCCCCTCACTCACCAGGGTTGCCCCTTGGTGACATGCTTCCTCATTGGGGCCATCCCAGTCCTCTATGGGCTGGGGCGTGCTGCGACTTGCGAATTACGTAGGAGCACTTACAAATGACTATGTGTGGTGCAGATGTGATAGTGGAGTGGACTAAGTGATGTGTTAAGGGATCAATTTAGAAGCGGAGAGAGATCCAAGAAATGCAGTCACAGTCAGAGAAAAATGCAAGGGATACTGTATCTATGTGGTTGTAGTTGTCCTGTTGGAAGTGGTAAGTAAGTTGCCGGCAGAAAAAAAATCCTCTTATTAGCGCCACTCCTCCATTGCAGCCGACGCTTCGTCCATCGATGTTGGTCACCAGAAGACACCCTGTCCACTGCCTGCCTGATGCTGAATTGTGGCTCGCTACTGTGAAGCCTGACTCCATCCTTTTTTCCCCATTGCAGAGACTGAAACCTGGCCTGTAATTATTCAACGAAAAACAGGAAGTGCTATAATATTACAACACCACTGATAAATAAATATAAGGTATGTAGGCTGTGGAGTGCAAAAAGTCACAATTTGATTTTCCTAGTAGACAGTACAATATTTTTGAAAGTGTGTACTCTGTCTGAGTCACCTTTTGAAGGATAAATAAGTATGAGCAAATTAATGTAGCGGATCTTTCCCCTCAAGCTAGGTGTACTGTAAACTGTGTTTTAGAACAAAATTAGATCTTCCTAGCAGTGCTCCCACCCAGACCCTTACTAAAGCCAGTCGCAAAAATGTAGAAGACCCCCAATCAAATCTCAAAAAACGAGGCCTAGCAGAAAACTGGTGACAAAAGTTACTTTGAAAGTAAAAGTAGGCCGAAGTACCCCCTTCCAAATTACCCCTTACCCACCGTGGATTGCATTCAAACCACTTGCAAGCAAAAGTAGCCATAGCCAGCATCGCTCCAAGACTCGAAATCCCCCCCACTCAAACACATGCAATAGAAATACTGCTAACCCTAACGAACCCTAAGTTAAGAATAGTGGCAAAGGCTTTCTTTAACTATGCCAAATCCCCCCTTTCCCACCATGGATTTTCTTCAAATGACTTGCAACCAAAATTACACATTCTCACGAGTGCTCTAAGACCCCAGAACTCAGTTGCAAAAATCTAGAACACCCCGAAACACATGCAATCCTGCTGCTAGGGCTAACCCTAACGAACCCTAAGTTACAAAAAGTGCCAAAAGGCTTTTCCGCGAGGATTTTGTCCCAACCACTTCTACCCGGTATTAGACCTTCCCACAAATGCCCCAAGACCCGCCAACCCAACCCACCCGCCAAGAAGCATAACACCCCCAAACAGGCCAAAAGCAAAATCTCATACTTGCAATATTTCTCGGCCTTCGGTCCAAACGTGCTGCGTAGCTAGGCCATAAGTCGGGGTTGCCACGACGGATTTCCTGAAAAGCAAATGCAATCAAGATTAGAGTGTCCCAGCAGTGCTCCCAGACCCCGAAACTCACCCACAAACACCAGGAAGCCCCCCAAAAAGGCCCCCGAAAATGCTACATTGAGCAAAATGTCAGAAATAGCCAAAAAGAAATCGGCCTGGATTTTGTGCCAACCACTTCTACCCGGTATTAGACCTTCCCAGGAATGCCCCAAGACCCGCCAACCCACCCGCCAAGAAGCATAACACCCCCAAACAGGCCAAAAGCAAAATCTCATTCTTGCAATATTTCTCGGCCTTCGGTCCAAACACGCTGCGTAGCTAGGCCATAAGTCGGGGTTGCCACGACGGATTTCCTGAAAAGCAAATGCAATCAAGATTAGAGTGTCCCAGCAGTGCTTCCAGACCACGAAACTCACCCACAAACAGACGGAACCCCCCCTAAGAGCACCTCAAAGGCAAGCAAGTCATCAAAAACACAAAAAATGTACCGCCTGGGATTTGGTCCAAAACACTTGTATCCGGTATTAGAGCTTCCCAGCAATGGCCCCAGAGCCGTCAACCCAGGAAAAAACGAGTAGAAGACCCCCAAACAGCCAAGAGCAAAAGTACAAAAATGGGGACTTAGTCAATTTTTCACAAATTTCCCAAATCACTCCGCGCGCGCTCTGCAGCTAGGCCCTAACTCCCCTCTGCCACCATGGATTTGCTTCAAACCTCTTGCAAAGTAAAGTATATATAGCCAGCAGTGCGCCCAGACCCCGAAACCCACCCACAAACACCAGGAAGCCCCCCAAACAGACCCCCAAAAACGCTACATTGAGCAAAATGTCAGAAATAGCCAAAAAAAAATCGGCCTGGATTTTGTCCCAACCACTTCTACCCGGTATTAGACCTTCCCAGGAATGCCCCAAGACCCGCCAACCCACCCACCAAGAAGCATAACACTCCCAAACAATCCAAAAGCAAATTCTCATACTTGCAATATTTCTCGGCCTTCGGTCCAAACGCGCTGCGTAGCTAGGCCATAAGTCGGGGTTGCCACGACGGATTTCCTGAAAAGCAAATGCAATCAAGATTAGAGTGTCCCAGCAGTGCTCCCAGACCACGAAACTCACCCACAAACAGACGGAACCCCCCTTAAGAGCACCTCAAAGGCAAGCAAGTCATCAAAAACACAAAAAAATTTCCGCCTGGGATTTGGTCCAAAACACTTGTATCCGGTATTAGAGCTTCCCAGCAATGGCCCCAGAGCCGTCAACCCAGGAGAAAACGAGTAGAAGACCCCCAAACAGCCAAAGAGCAAAAGTACAAAAATGGGGACTTAGTCAATTTTTCACAAATTTCCCAAATCACTCCGCGCGCGCTCTGCAGCTAGGCCCTAACTCCCCTCTTCCACCATGGATTTGCTTCAAACCTCTTGCAAAGTAAAGTATATATAGCCAGCAGTGCACCCAGACCCCGAAACCCACCCACAAACACCAGGAAGCCCCCCAAACAGGCCCTCGAAAACGCTACATTGAGCAAAATGTCAGAAATAGCCCAAAAAAAATCGGCCTGGATTTTGTCCCAACCACTTCTACCCGGTATTAGACCTTCCCAGGAATGCCCCAAGACCCGCCAACTCACCCGCCAAGAAGCATAACACCCCCAAACAGGCCAAAAGCAAAATCTCATACTTGCAATATTTCTCGGCCTTCGGTCCAAACGCGCTGCGTAGCTAGGCCATAAGTCGGGGTTGCCACGACGGATTTCCTGAAAAGCGAATGCAATCAAGATTAGAGTGTCCCAGCAGTGCTCCCAGACCACGAAACTCACCCACAAACAGACGGAACCCCCCCTAAGAGCACCTCAAAGGCAAGCAAGTCATCAAAAACACAAAAAATGTACCGCCTGGGATTTGGTCCAAAACACTTGTATCCGGTATTAGAGCTTCCCAGCAATGGCCCCAGAGCCGTCAACCCAGGAAAAAACGAGTAGAAGACCCCCAAACAGCCAAGAGCAAAAGTACAAAAATGGGGACTTAGTCAATTTTTCACAAATTTCCCAAATCACTCCGCGCGCGCTCTGCAGCTAGGCCCTAACTCCCCTCTGCCACCATGGATTTGCTTCAAACCTCTTGCAAAGTAAAGTATATATAGCCAGCAGTGCGCCCAGACCCCGAAACCCACCCACAAACACCAGGAAGCCCCCCAAACAGGCCCCCAAAAACGCTACATTGAGCAAAATGTCAGAAATAGCCAAAAAAAAATCGGCCTGGATTTTGTCCCAACCACTTCTACCCGGTATTAGACCTTCCCAGGAATGCCCCAAGACCCGCCAACCCACCCACCAAGAAGCATAACACTCCCAAACAATCCAAAAGCAAATTCTCATACTTGCAATATTTCTCGGCCTTCGGTCCAAACGCGCTGCGTAGCTAGGCCATAAGTCGGGGTTGCCACGACGGATTTCCTGAAAAGCAAATGCAATCAAGATTAGAGTGTCCCAGCAGTGCTCCCAGACCACGAAACTCACCCACAAACAGACGGAACCCCCCTTAAGAGCACCTCAAAGGCAAGCAAGTCATCAAAAACACAAAAAAATTTCCGCCTGGGATTTGGTCCAAAACACTTGTATCCGGTATTAGAGCTTCCCAGCAATGGCCCCAGAGCCGTCAACCCAGGAGAAAACGAGCAGAAGACCCCCAAACAGCCAAAGAGCAAAAGTACAAAAATGGGGACTTAGTCAATTTTTCACAAATTTCCCAAATCACTCCGCGCGCGCTCTGCAGCTAGGCCCTAACTCCCCTCTTCCACCATGGATTTGCTTCAAACCTCTTGCAAAGTAAAGTATATATAGCCAGCAGTGCACCCAGACCCCGAAACCCACCCACAAACACCAGGAAGCCCCCCAAACAGGCCCTCGAAAACGCTACATTGAGCAAAATGTCAGAAATAGCCCAAAAAAAATCGGCCTGGATTTTGTCCCAACCACTTCTACCCGGTATTAGACCTTCCCAGGAATGCCCCAAGACCCGCCAACTCACCCGCCAAGAAGCATAACACCCCCAAACAGGCCAAAAGCAAAATCTCATACTTGCAATATTTCTCGGCCTTCGGTCCAAACGCGCTGCGTAGCTAGGCCATAAGTCGGGGTTGCCACGACGGATTTCCTGAAAAGCGAATGCAATCAAGATTAGAGTGTCCCAGCAGTGCTCCCAGACCACGAAACTCACCCACAAACAGACGGAACCCCCCCTAAGAGCACCTCAAAGGCAAGCAAGTCATCAAAAACACAAAAAAATTTCCGCCTGGGATTTGGTCCAAAACACTTGTATCCGGTATTAGAGCTTCCCAGCAATGGCCCCAGAGCCGTCAACCCAGGAGAAAACGAGTAGAAGACCCCCAAACAGCCAAAGAGCAAAAGTACAAAAATGGGGACTTAGTCAATTTTTCACAACTTTCCCAAATCACTCCGCGCGCGCTCTGCAGCTAGGCCCTAAATTCCCTCTGCCACCATGGATTTGCTTCAAACCTCTTGCAAAGTAAAGTATATATAGCCAGCAGTGCGCCCAGACCCCGAAACCCACCCACAAATACCAGGAAGCCCCCCAAACAGGCCCCCGAAAACGCTACATTGAGCAAAATGTCAGAAATAGCCAAAAAAAATCGGCCTGGATTTTGTCCCAACCACTTCTACCCGGTATTAGACCTTCCCAGGAATGCCCCAAGACCCGCCAACCCACCCGCCAAGAAGCATAACACCCCCAAACAGGCCAAAAGCAAAATCTCATACTTGCAATATTTCTCGGCCTTCGGTCCAAACGCGCTGCGTAGCTAGGCCATAAGTCGGGGTTGCCACGACGGATTTCCTGAAAAGCAAATGCAATCAAGATTAGAGTGTCCCAGCAGTGCTCCCAGACCCCGAAACTCACCCACAAACACCAGGAAGCCCCCCAAACAAGCCCCCGAAAACGCTACATTGAGCAAAATGTCAGAAATAGCCAAAAAGAAATCGGCCTGGATTTTGTCCCAACCACTTCTATCCGGTATTAGACCTTCCCAGGAATGCCCCAAGACCCGCCAACCCACCCGCCAAGAAGCATAACACCCCCAAACAGGCCAAAAGCAAAATCTCATACTTGCAATATTTCTCGGCCTTCGGTCCAAACGCGCTGCGTAGCTAGGCCATATGTCGGGGTTGCCACGACGGATTTCCTGAAAAGCAAATGCAATCAAGATTAGAGTGTCCCAGCAGTGCTCCCAGACCACGAAACTCACCCTGAAACAGACGGAACCCCCCCAAAGAGCACCTCAAAGGCAAGCAAGTCATCAAAAAAAAAAAAGAATTTCCGCCTGGGATTTGGTCCAAAACACTTTTATCCGGTATTAGAGCTTCCCAACAATGGTCCCAGAGCCGTCAACTCACCTGCAAAGAGGTACAACAACACCCCCACAAATGCTGAGTCTTTCTTCATTGGGCGTAAACCAGCCCTCTGGTTTGATGGAAATAGGAGTCTGGAGGAGGAGGATAGAGGAGCATGTTCTTCTGAACTTGTGAACCTGAGGAATGCAGACTGCGGCAACTTCAAATCAATTAGCAAACCAGTGAAGACAGTTCTGCTGATGGGCTTGATTTTGTGATTATCTGATTAAAGTTTGAAATATATTAACTGTGCACAACAAAGAAAGACAGACACACAGGAATAAAAGTGAATAAGGACAAAAAAGAAAGTTATTGATTTGTTGTCTCATTTTCAGGGCTCTGTATCACGGTCCAGGAATAAGAATAAGGCTTCGTCATCATACTCTGCGAATTCAGGCAGGGTGAGCTCAGTGTCACCTGACAGAGTAGAAATTCCCTCATCTATGTTGCTGGCCACCTCCTCTTCATCCGGCACGCTTTCTCGTACTCTGAAATCTGGTGGTATGAGGTGCTGATTCATCTTGATCATTGTTAACCTCTCCACATTTTTGGGCAAGAGGCGGCTCCGTTTGGGAGTTACAATGCCACCAGCAGCACTGAAAACCCGTTCAGAAGACACGCTTGCGAGTGGGCAAGACAAGTAGTTTAAAGCCAGGTTGGTGAGCTGTGGCCACAATTCTTTTTTCCCATGCCAATACACCAATGGGTCAGAATTAACATAGATCTCTGTTGAGTCATTCAGATAGTCCTTCTTCATCGACTCAAGGTCCTCATCCAAGGTCCTCCACTTTGCTTAGCTCTTGCTGTGCCTCTGACCTTTTGAGAACCAAACCCACGCAGAGCTAGCCAATCCTCTTCAGCCTCCAATGTTTCTGTTGTGTCTCGTGCAGATGATCCGGTTGCCGGTGTCTTTAACGGCTGAGAGGTCACTTGTGCCACAGCCACAGGTGCAGAAGTGGATTGTTTTGACTGGGGATGGCCTGCTGATGTACAGCCATTTCCTTCAATTTTCAGCCGTTCTCTTTCAAACCTCTTGGCTGACAAGGCTAGCCAACGTTTGTACTTTGGAACATGTTCATCATCAAAAGGAAAGAATGCTTGGCCTGCCAGCGCCTTTTTGTAGCGTGGATCCAGAATAGTAGCACAAATGTAATGCTGTTCTGAGTGGATCTTTTTAAGACGTTCATCACCTTGTAGGAGCTCTAATAATTTCTCAGCCAGAAGCAAAGAGTCTTGGTTTTTGTCATCTTTTTCATACACAGAACACACCTCCTTCAGTTGGTCCTCCAGCATGTACAACAATCGGATAGCTTTTCCCAAATTAGAGTCCTCCTTGCTGACTGCACGCGTGAAGAACTCAAAAGGACGAAGCATGCGTGTCAGGCTTTGAACTATGCTCCAATGCGCCGCACCCACCCTCAGCTCCTCTGTACCCTCTGTAAGGAAATATTGATCGAGTTCCGTATACTGCTCATACAGACGCTCAAGCATGTAGAAGGTTGAGTTCCAACGTGTTACCACCTCCTGGATGAGTGCTTTCACTGGCATTTGACGTTGATATAGCAGGCTCCTCAGCTGCTTCCGGGCCTTAAAAGAATGGCTGAAATGCTTGCACATTTTTCGGCAGGTGTCCAATACACTGTACGCTGCACTGCCTTTATTACCCAAGAATTTTTGGACAACCAGGTTTATACAGTGCGCCAAACACGGCACTCTGAAATAGTCACCGTCCCTCATGGCCTTAACTATATTGGCGCCATTGTCCGTGGAAACATAACCAACCTGGCGTTTTAGTGGGGACAGGCAGTTAAGGACCTTTGTCTTAAAGACATCCAAAATGTTTTCTGCTGTGTGATGTTTCTCCAAACCAAACATGGCTAGTGTTGCATGTTTCCGAGCAGCTTTAAAAACAATGTCCGCGTCAACACCTGCGTTTAGCTTTGCTTTAGCCCCTGAAAAAGAGACCCAGTGTGCAGTGATGCACATGTAATCAGCGCCTGCGCCACTGGTCCACATGTCTGTTGTCAGATGTATAGTGTGAACAGCACTCTTCTGCAAAGCTGCCCCAATCACCTTCAGAACATCTTCATGTAGTGCTGGAACCGCAACTCGGGCAAAATAGAACCGGCTAGGAACCTTCCATTTAGGGCAGAGCGCTGCCACTAATTCTAGAAAACCAACCCCTTCTACAAAAGAAAAAAGGAGAAGGTCCAGAGCTAGCATTTTAGCCAGCTTAGTGTTATACAGACGCGTCAGTGGGTGGTTGCGTTCATATTGCATTTCTTTAAACAACATCTTTTTAATGTTGCCCTGGACCAAGGATTTACGGGATGATGATGATATCTTCGACCCAGTTACGCTCGCTGATGAACTTTTCCGCATTGATGTCTCACTCTCTCCTACACTCTTAGTGTGGCTCACGTGGGGTGTGCTGCTGACAGGGGTACTGGGTGTAAGTGAAGTGTTTGAATCGTCTTCTTCCTCCTCGTCATCATCAGATGAAAAATCAACGTTTTCATTACGTGCAATTCGGGCTTCCTTGACCGCATCTAGGTGCGCAAACCATTGGACAGCGTGCGTTCTCCTAAGATGACCTCTCTGGCCTCCGGTACCATAGTTGGTACCAAACTTACCACGACTAACTCGAAGCTTACAAATGCTACAAATGGCTACGTTTTCCTTTTTTGGGCAAACACTAAAGAAGTCCCAAACTGGAGACTTGAAATGTCTTTGGGGGCCGGAGGAGGCGGCGATACTGGTGGTGGTGGTCCTGCTGCTAATGCCAGATGAAGTGGAGGATGTGGATTGCCGAACTTCAGTACATTTTGCACTTTCACCACCACGAATTGAGGTCGAGGTGGGTACCTTTTTGCGAGGAAGAAATATGGAAGCGGTAGGTTTTGGTGTACTACTTAACTCCAAATCTAATGATTCCATTTCCATTGCCTCCTCGTCGACATCATCATCACGCTCAGCAGCTTCTCAGGATAGGGTCAAAATGTCTCTTTGCTGCATGCCCGGTGGGGCTGCAGTGACCTTTGTGATGACTGGCTCGTCGTCATCGTGAGAGGCTTCATCACCAGCAGTATCTGTCACTTCTTGTTGAGCCTCATCACACTCCATAGGTATGAGTTTTTCGACGACCTTCCTTTTACGCTTAGGTACCTTTGTCAGATCATGGTGTGCCTCACTGTCAGACCGCAGTTGTGGATGCCAAGACGGATCACTTGCATCAGAACGAGGTGGGCTTGAAGAAGATGTAGACACCCCCCTTGATCTTTTCCTTGCTAGGGATGTGGAAGACAATGAATGATCATCAGGAGGAGTGGCTTCCAATACCTTGGCTTCATTGTCGATTTCCTGATGTGCCACTACTTCGGGAGGAACAACTATTGTGGGCACTTGTGAACCTCCATGCACCTTTGCTTGCGCATCTCCTTTTGCTGCCTCTCCTTCCACATGTACTTGGGCGTGTACTTGCACATGGTGTTGTTGTTGCGGCTGTGGTTGATCAACACTTGTCAGATGAGTTACAACAACCTGTGTTGATTCAGGGACACTGCTGCTACTTTCTTGCGATGAGCCAACATCACTGGTCGATGGTGATTGGAGAAGTACACTGACTGCCTCTGAAGCACTCAAGGGCTTTGACTTAAGTTGGCGTGGTGGTGGAGGCACTGAACCCAATGGAGCAGGGGTGCTGCTCCCAGCTTGGTCCCCAGCAGATCCTGCTGCTGCAGGCGTACTTTTTTTTTTGCTCCCAAAAAACGTGGCAGGTGGCACACCAGCCTCCTTGGTAACTTGCTTCTTCTGCTCCTTACTAGCAACTTTCTTGCTAGAGGAGCTACGGAGAACTTTTTTGGGGGCCATCTTCTTCAGAGCAGGTCAGACAGCAGGCCGCAGTTGCACGAATTGTAGAGTTGTCTGAGGCCAGACGTGACGTCGCGTGACGTTATGCTGCACACACACACCGCTGCAGGACTTCTTCCTGGGACTGGTGGTTCTCTTGAGTCTTGTGCACCTAAAAACAATGGAAGACAGAGGAACATCAGTTCAGTTATACACCACAAAAAAAATCGAAAAACACTGCAAAATCAGCACAATCCCATTCCATCCATGCCCTCCATGATGTTTAAATTCAAGACAACCCACAGAAAGACTAGGCCCATGCAAGACTCACTACCCCTGGGCATTAATAAAGGTTGAAAAGTAGGCAAAATGGTTGCAGCCTTGCAGGCCTAACAACAAAGCCTGCATTCAAAATGGCCACTTGCCTGCCAGCACATGGCCAGTGCCTGTAGCTGCACTGTGGGAAGGTGGCTACCTGACTATGGTTACCCCAGATTTTCTGCCTTGTGTTTAGCTGGTTTTCGACTTAGTTGGCCTGGTTCCCTGCTAATCAGGGCCCCAGGCTATCTGCTCTCTCTGTAAAATGGATTCCATGTACCCTAGGTGCATAACTAGATTGGCTTGGGTCACCTTATCAGCCCCTGTACGGAGCACTATAGGTGCCCAGGGCATAGGTGCATCCAAGGCCTACCAGGGGCTGCAGCATATATTTTGCCACCCCTGGCTGGCTATCTAAAATTGACACAACTGGCTGATCACTCAGCTGGGGCAAGTGGGTGTAATCACCCCTTGCTTAGATATAGTATACCTATATCTAAACCTATATCTGGACACATATATAGCCTGTAAGCCACTCCTATGGAAGGCCTCATCAATCCTGGAGGCAGAGTGCGTGGTTTTATGTGAGATGGAGCTCTGGCATGAGCTGAGCCTGTCTGCAGCTGTCGGGAACAACTCCCTAAGCTGATCCGGGATAATGCCATACCATATACTCTTAAGCGCCTTATAATCCTCGCTGTTATATAGCAACTTTGGTTTGGCTTTATCAAAACATGTCGTGTAAGGTGTCATACGAATTGGAATACTACCCCCTCACCAGTTCTGGCGACGGGGGTAGCATTCCACCCTTCTAGAGGGATAAGACATGTTACTTTACTGAAACGCGGTTGATTTAAAATGAGCCTCAGATCCACAAAATGGATGCCTCTGCCACAGACACGGGTCTGGCCTCCTGCTGCTGACCGAAACTCAGCATATGGTGGCCTGGACAAAGGGTTTCCTGTCGCAGGGCGGTGTTAAACCACCCCAGTCAGGAGATAGTGGATTGTAGTAGGGAGGTTTCAAAGAAACCAGACACTGCCTGGGGAGCACAAGGCTGCCCCTTGCATAATCCGGCCAAACCGGTTCTGGGGCCTCCCAGCCCCTGTCCCAGCGCGGCCTGGATCAAAGGAAAGGGGTGTAACCACCCCCTTCCTGGGTCCCACCCATAGGAGGGGACCTAGCAGGATGTCCAGCCCACCAGATTCGAATAAGAGTGGGAGCAGTGCCAATGCAACTCAGATCATCCTAAAGAAACATAAGAAACGAATTCTGGACCCTTCGACTTTCTACTCAACATAGAAGACGGAAGAATCTCCCTTGTGGTCAAGGAGTGACCACCCTGTGCAAACAGGTACCAACCAGCCCTTGACCCTTGCTTTGTTGCAGTTCTCGCCGGAACTCGAGCGACAGAGATCAACAAGATCAAGCTTGCCTGCCTTCTCCCTGCCCGATCCACAGTCCCTGCAGAGCTGAGACCAGTGGAGGCGACCGGAAGCGTGGGGCACGCCATCTTGAAAAGGCCACGAGACGCTGACCGTGCAGCCCACGATTGATCCTCGGAGCTGTGCACCGGGGTTTGAGAAGCCCTCACACCGAGCTGCACTTGCACCAAAGCTACCCCCTCCACACTCGACGAGTGCTTTGAGGGGCCCTTCTGCTTGTTTTGGCTCGACGCGTTGGCCCGGTCACTTGCCAGCTGGCTTGTGGCCCCTGTGCCGACTAAACTTTGAATACTACTTGCTTTTCTGGTTGCTCCAGATCTGCACCAGCTCCTGTAAAAAGGAGCCCCCACTCTGACCCTCCTGGTTCGAGTGATAAGCAATCTCCCGGTTCTGCGTGGATTGCTTTTGCCAAGTGCTGTTTGCTGCAATCTTGAAGCCGACGGTGCTGACGGCGAGAACCTACGTGGGACAGATCGTGACCTGCTCCTGGACGTCGCAGATGCCCCAGAGCCCACATGACAGCGGAGAGAAGCCTATCGACAACCACCTGATTGCGCCCGACATTGCCTGGTTCCGTCCTGGTTCCACCCTGGTCACTGCTGAGTGACCCAGACTCTGTCCCCTCTGCTTTCAGGTACTTTTCTACTTCGATCCACCCTTGGATCGCACCGGACACTTCTGCTTCACATCGCCTGCAGCTGCAACAGCTTCAAGCACCAAGAGCCTGCGTGTCAAACCCCGACGCCACTTCGACCCTGTGCACCCACGGCCTGTGGGTGAGGTAACATTGCAACGCCGGTGTTCCCACACTGGTACACACCTCTAGGGTCTGTGTCTAAAGTTTTGTTCCTCTAGGTTCAGCGGAAGTATCTTTTAATTCACTTTGTGTAACTTTTACGCACCATTGACATTCCATTGGTGCAAGCCGCACTTTCCGTGCTGCACCCGTCTCCTGTGGGCTACTCCCGACTTCAGCATTGCTAGTCCTGACTGCTCCCAGCGAATCTCTAGGCCCTAGGCCTAACCACTGTTCGATTGGTATCTCTTATACCACTTTTTTAGTATATGGTTTAAGTGGCCACCGGCCCTTATCCAAAATTGTGCAACTTTGTATGTTATACTGTGCTTTTGATTTAACGCTTGTGCCCCTTTTCTCATAAAGAGTACTGGGGAGTAATTTAGAAATAAATACATATATTTTTACAATATATACTTGTGTGGTGTCCTTTCATTTGATTACAGGATTGTATGTGGTAAAACAGCTCGCTTAACACGACCTCTTAAGTTAAGCCTTTAAGGCTGCTTAGTCCATGCTACCTCTAGGATAGCTTGTCTAACAAGGTTGACTTACAACCAGACATCTTTGGGGCTTGTTTGGACTGATACCCAGTGGTTCCAGAATTGGAAACACTACATATCAGGCCTACTTCTCACATTGGTGTTCAGCGGTGCGGATTTGAGCTTGCTGTTTGTTTTACCATTGCAATCTTTACATCAAATTGAAAGATCACATCAAGTACCTCTAGGTACATATAAATCAAAAGCTTAGCATATTAAGTTCTACTGAACTTAGTAGTTGTAGGTTAAAGGGATTAGCACACCCTGACTACAACTCACTAGCAAGGTACAGTAGGAAAACACTCAGTGTAGGTAAGTGCATCACTTACACCTCACTAGCAGTCATGTCTGATACAGGTAGAGCCTCAGGCTCTGCTCCTGTAACAGTTGACCCTATAGGGGCAACATCCAGATATGACAACCTTATCCACAAAGACCTGAGTGCCTTGTGCACAGCCAGGGGGCTAAAAAAGGGCAGAGGCCCTACCATTCCTTCCCTAATAGCTCTCCTAGAAAAGGATGACCTAGATAAGGTGAGTCAGGCTCCCTTAGAATCAGGTGAAGGGATAAACTCCCCTGAGAATGAGGATCTTCCAGATGAAGAAGAAGAGGAGGAGGAAGAGGAAGAGGAAGGCTCAGATGTAGAAGAGCCTGAAGATCAGGATCAGAGGGTGACCCAGGTACAGGTTGCCAGGCTTAACCAGGCCAACCTAGACCTACATGGGAATGGAGAGGGCCAGCACCACTCCAGATCTCATAACCAAATTCTCCCAGGTAACAGGAGGGTGAGATCTCAATCTGGGGATTCTCATCTTTCTAGTGCCTCAAGAGAATCTCAAAGAGAGATGACTCCCTCCCAGAGGAAAGAGCATAGGGCCAGAATGAGGGCTGTCCAACTCCAGATAGAGAGGGAAGAGGTAGCCTTGGCTCAAGCTAAACTTGCTTTAGCAAGAGAAAGAAAATTGTGTGGCTTAGATGCCACTGGTGGCAGCAAAGTTCCTAAAGAGAAACCCAGGTCCTATGATAGTAGAAACCTGACAAAGATTGTGCCCCCCTACCAGGAAGGGGATGACATCCACAAATGGATGACTGCTCTGGAGAGAGCCTGCATGGTACAGCAGGTTCCTGAGGAACAGTGGGCAGCAATCTTATGGTACTCCTTTTCAGAGAAAGGGAGAGATAGGCTCCTCACTGTCAGACATGAGGATGCCAGCATTTACAAAGTCCTGAAGAGTGTTCTAATAGATGGGTTTGGCTTAACCACTGAACAGTACAGGTTAAAGTTCAGAGACACCCAGAAGACACAGACTCAGGACTGGACTGATTTTGTTGATTGTGCAACTAAGGCTCTGGAGGGTTGGCTAAATGGCAGCAAAGTACATGACTTCACAGGATTGTATAATTTGATTATGAGGGAGCAGATCCTAAGTAATTGTCAGAACCAGCTCTTACACCAGCACCTGGTGGACTCAGATTTGACCTCTCCCCAAGAATTGGGAAAGAGGGCAGATAAGTGGGTCAGAACCAGGATTAGGCCTAAGAATCAGGACAATAACAAGAAGAAGGAGTCTACCAAGCCTCAAGATAAGGGTGGGGATAAAAGTAAAGAAAACACTTCCCCAGGGCCCCAAAACTCCAAGAAGGGGGGTGGGTCCCAAGACACTTCATCAACTGAGAAAAAGCCTTATTGTCATGCCTGTAAACAGGTTGGGCATTACAAAACAGACAGCTGTTGTCCCAAGAATTGCAATAAAGAAAACATACCTCCAAAGCCAGCTCCAACACCTCCTGTTACTGTCAGCAGTAATCCCCCAGGAAGTGGGAGCACACCCAGGAATCTGGGTGGGTTTACTTTTGGAGCCCAAGGGGACCCTGGCCTATCCAGGTCCCCATCCCCAAATGATCTTGTTTATGAGACTGGCATGGGGTTTGCCAACTTCTCTGTTTGCCCAAATACCTTGAGCAAATATAGACAAGAACCCATCATCAATGGTTTGAAAGTTGAAGCTTTTAGAGACACAGGGGCTAGCATCACCATGGTGGCTGACGGTATAGTCCCCTCTAAGCAACTTTTACCAGGTGCCATATACCAGGTAACAAACATTGATGGTATCCAAACAAATCATCCCATGGCCGTAGTAAGTCTCAGCTGGGGAGGTGTCACTGGCCCAAAGAGAGTGGCAGTGTCACCAAACTTGCCTGTAGACTGTCTACTGGGTAATAATGTAGAAATCTCAGCCTGGGCTGAGGTTGAACAGGAAATCCATTCTAGAATGGTAAACTCCAATAGAAAGGTTAGTGGGGCTGTACTGGCTATAGCCCCAATCCAAGATGTCCTTCCTGAAAAGGTTGGTAGGGCTGAGCAACTCTCTGCCCCATCTTTACCAGAAGCTCTTCCAGAACAGAATAGCAAAGCTGTTATGATAACAGCAGAAACCCAAACTGAGTCTCCTCCTGAAAAGGTTGGTGGGGCTGTGATGGCCACAGCCCAAACTCAAACAGATATGTGTGTTGTGAAGCCTGAAATGATGGATCACTCCACCCAAACTGAGAGCATGGAGGAGGAAGATAAATCTCCCCCTCACCAGACATTAGGACAGGATCAGCCTCCTCAGGGAACTGATCTTACCCCTGATGAAGGAACTGCCCCAGAGGTTGTCAGGCCTGGCCTGACAGAGCCTCTGATGGCAGTGGACCCTTCTCAGGTGGGACCCAGTCTGGAGCAGGTAACCTGCCCCTCTCTACCTTGCCTCAGTCAGCCCAGGGCTGCAGAGGACAAGAAGGACAGTGAGACCCAGAGGGCCCCCTGTCAAATAAAGCACCCCCATCAACAGATTAGTGGCACCAAAACTAGTAGCCCTAGTAAGGTGAAAACTTTAAAAACTCCTGAGGGAGCCCCCTTAAAAGTACTTAGGGACCTCCCACAGATGGATTCTGTTGGGCACAGCCAAACCTGGGACCCAAAGGGCCCAAACCTGAACTGTCCCTCCAGCAAGCCACACATACGGACCCAGCCTCCAGCTTTAGGTAGCCAGAGGTTGACCCTGAGAGCTCAGTGCAAGTCAGTTGAAGAAAGAAAGGCCCACATGGTGGAAGATAATTGGAGGAAGTTGAGCCCAAAATTAGTGGAGTCTCACTTCAATACTCCATATCCAAACTAGCCTTTAACTTTGCATAAACACACCCAAGGTAGTGATTCCCGATGGTGGAGACCCTCTAATACCCAAGGGTGAGGGACTGCTTAGTGGACCATGAGACAGGGGGTACCCATGCTAGTGCAGGTACTTCCTTATATGGCCACTCAGGCAATATAGGCTTACCTGGCCAAGGATAGCCTTATCTCCTTTCGTTTGGGGGGGAGGGGGTTATGTAGGAAGGTGGCTACCTGACTATGGTTACCCCAGATTTTTTGCCTTGTGTTTAGCTGGTTTTCGACTTAGTTGGCCTGGTTCCCTGCTAATCAGGGCCCCAGGCTATCTGCTCTCTCTGTAAAATGGATTCCATGTACCCTAGGTGCATAACTAGATTGGCTTGGGTCACCTTATCAGCCCCTGTACAGAGCACTATAGGTGCCCAGGGCATAGGTGCATCCAAGACCTACCAGGGGCTGCAGCATATCTTTTGCCACCCCTGGTTGGCTATCTAAAATTGACACAACTGGCTGATCACTCAGCTGGGGCAAATGGGTGTAATCACCCCTTGCTTAGATATAGTATACCTATATCTAAACCTATATCTGGACACATATATAGCCTGTAAGCCACTCCTATGGAAGGCCTCATCAATCCTGGAGGCAGAGTGCGTGGTTTTTTGTGAGATGGAGCTCTGGCATGAGCTAAGCCTGTCTGCAGCTGTCGGGAACAACTCCCTAAGCTGATCCGGGATAATGCCATACCATATACTCTTAAGCGCCTTATAATCCTCGCGGTTATATAGCAACTTTGGTTTGGCTTTATCAAAACATGTCGTGTAAGGTGTCATACGAATTGGAATACTACCCCCTCGCCAGTTCTGGTGACCGGGGTAGCATTCCACCCTTCTAGAGGGATAAGACATGTTACTTTACTGAAACGCGGTTGATTTAAAATGAGCCTCAGATCCACAAAATGGATGCCTCTGCCACAGACACGGGTCTGGCCTCCTGCTGCTGACCGAAACTCAGCATATGGTGGCCTGGACAAAGGGTTTCCTGTCGCAGGGCGGTGTTAAACCACCCCAGACAGGAGATAGTGGATTGTAGTAGGGAGGTTTCAAAGAAACCAGACACTGCCTGGGGAGCACAAGGCTGCCCCTTGCATGATCCGGCCAAACTGGTTCTGGGGCCTCCCAGCCCCTGTCCCAGCGCGGCCTGGATCAAAGGAAAGGGGTGTAACCACCCCCTTCCTGGGTCCCACCCATAGGAGGGGACCTAGCAGGATGTCCAGCCCACCAGATTCGAATAAGAGTGGGAGCAGTGCCAATGCAACTCAGATCATCCTGAAGAAACATAAGAAACGAATTCTGGACCCTTTGACTTTCTACTCAACATAGAAGATGGAAGAATCTCCCTTGTGGTCAAGGAGTGACCACCCTGTTGAAACAGGTACCAACCAGCCCTCGACCCTTGCTTTGTTGCAGTTCCCGCCAGAACTCGAGCGACAGAGATCGACGAGATCAAGCTTGCCTGCCTTCTCCCTGCCCGATCCACAGTCCCTGCAGAGCTGAGACCAGTGGAGGCGACCGGAAGCGTGGGGCACGCCATCTTGAAAAGGCCACGAGACGCTGACCGTGCAGCCCATGAGTGATCCTCGAAGCTGTGCACCGGGGTTTGAGAAGCCCCCACACCGAGCTACACTTGCACCAAAGCTACCCCCTCCACACTCGACGAGTGCTGCGTGGGGCCCTTTTGCTTGTTTTGGCGCGACGCGTTGGCCCGGTCACTTGCCAGCTGGCTTGTGGACCCTGTGCCAACGAAACTTTGAATACGACTTGCTTTTCTGGTTGCTCCAGATCTGCACCAGCTCCTGTAAAACGGAGCCCCCACTCTGACCCTCCTGGTTTGAGTGATAAGCAATCTCCCGGTTCCGCGTGGATTGCTTTTGCCAAGTGCTGTTTGCTGCAATCTTGAAGCCGACGGTGCTGACGGCGAGAGCCTACGTGGGACAGATCGTGACCTGCTCCTGGACGTCGCAGATGCCCCAGAGCCCACGTGACAGCGGAGAGAAGCCTATCGACAACCACCTGATTGCGCCCGACATTGCCTGGTTCCGTCCTGGTTCCACCCTGGTCACTGCTGAGTGACCCAGACTCTGTCCCCTCTGCTTTCAGGTACTTTTCTACTTCGATCCACCCTTGGATCGCACCGGACACTTCTGCTTCACATCGCCTGCAGCTGCAACAGCTTCAAGCACCAAGAGCCTGCGTGTCAAAACCCGACGCCACTTCGACCCTGTGCACCTACGGCCTGTGGGTGAGGTAACATTGCAACGCCGGTGTTCCCACACTGGTACACACCTCTAGGGTCTGTGTCTAAAGTTTTGTTCCTCTAGGTTCAGCGGAAGTATCTTTTAATTCACTTTGTGTAACTTTTACGCACCATTGACATTCCATTGGTGCAAGCCGCACTTTCCGTGCTGCACCCGTCTCCTGTGGGCTACTCCCGACTTCAGCATTGCTAGTCCTGACTGCTCCCAGCGAATCTCTAGGCCCTAGGCCTAACCACTGTTCGATTGGTATCTCTTATACCACTTTTTTAGTATATGGTTTAAGTGGCCACCGGCCCTTATCCAAAATTGTGCAACTTTGTATGTTATACTGTGCTTTTGATTTAACGCTTGTGCCCCTTTCCTCATAAAGAGTACTGGGGAGTAATTTAGAAATAAATACATATATTTTTACAATATATACTTGTGTGGTGTCCTTTCATTTGATTACAGGATTGTATGTGGTAAAACAGCTCGCTTAACACGACCTCTTAAGTTAAGCCTTTAAGGCTGCTTAGTCCATGCTACCTCTAGGATAGCTTGTCTAACAAGGTTGACTTACAACCAGACATCTTTGGGGCTTGTTTGGACTGATACCCAGTGGTTCCAGAATTGGAAACACTACATATCAGGCCAACTTCTCACATGCACTCAAAATGGCCACCAGCCACATGGCCGGTCCCTCCCCATGAACACCCCCAAAAATCGAAAAACACTGCAAAATCAGCACAATCCCAATCCATCCATGCCCTCCATGATGTTTAAATTCAAGACAACCAACAGAAAGACTAGGCCCATGCAAGACTCACTACCCCTGGCATTAATAAAGGTTGAAAAGTAGGCAAAATGGTTGCAGCCTTGCAGGCCTAACAACAAAGCCTGCATTCAAAATGGCCACTTGCCTGCCAGCACATGGCCAGTGCCTGTAGCTGCACTCAAAATGGCCATCAGCCACATGGCCTGTCCCTCCCCATGAACACCCCCAAAAATCGAAAAACACTGCAAAATCAGCACAATCCCATTCCATCCATGCCCTCCATGATGTTTAAGTTCAAGACAGCCCACAGAAAGACTAGGCCCATGCTAGACTCAAATACCCCTGGTGAAAAGGCCACAAGTACAGCCCCAAAAAACGAAAATCACTGAAAAATCAGCACAATCCCAATCCATCCATGCCCTCCATGATGTTTAAATTCAAGACAACCTACAGAAAGACTAGGCCCATGCTAGACTCAAATACCCCTGGTGAAAAGGCCACAAGTACAGCCCCAAAAAACGAAAATCACTGAAAAATCAGCACAATCCCAATCCATCCATGCCCTCCATGATGTTTAAATTCAAGACAACCCACAGAAAGACTAGGCCCATGCAAGACTCACTACCCCTGGGCATTATTAAAGGTTGAAAAGTAGGCAAAATGGTTGCAGCCTTGCAGGCCTAACAACAAAGCCTGCATTCAAAATGGCCACTTGCCTGCCAGCACATGGCCAGTGCCTGTAGCTGCACTCAAAATGGCCACCAGCCACATGGCCTGTCCCTCCCCATGAACACCCCCAAAAATCGAAAAACACTGCAAAATCAGCACAATCCCATTCCATCCATGCCCTCCATGATGTTTAAGTTCAAGACAGCCCACAGAAAGACTAGGCCAATGCTAGACTCAAATACCCCTGGTGAAAAGGCCACAAGTACAGGCCCAAAAAACGAAAATCACTGAAAAATCAGCACAATCCCAATCCATCCATGCCCTCCATGATGTTTAAATTCAAGACAACCCACAGAAAGACTAGGCCCATGCAAGACTCACTACCCCTGGGCATAAATAAAGGTTGAAAAGTAGGCAAAATGGTTGCAGGCCTAACAACAAAGCCTGCATTCAAAATGGCCACTTGCCTGCCAGCACATGGCCAGTGCCTGTAGCTGCACTCAAAATGGCCACCAGCCACATGGCCTGTCCATCCCCATGAACACCCCCAAAAATCGAAAAAACACTGCAAAATCAGCACAATCCCATTCCATCCATGCCCTCCATGATGTTTAAGTTCAAGACAGCCCACAGAAAGACTAGGCCCATGCTAGACTCAAATACCCCTGGTGAAAAGGCCACAAGTACAGCCCCAAAAAACGAAAATCACTGAAAAATCAGCACAATCCCAATCCATCCATGCCCTCCATGATGTTTAAATTCAAGACAACCTACAGAAAGACTAGGCCCATGCTAGACTCAAATACCCCTGGTGAAAAGGCCACAAGTACAGCCCCAAAAAACGAAAATCACTGAAAAATCAGCACAATCCCAATCCATCCATGCCCTCCATGATGTTTAAATTCAAGACAACCCACAGAAAGACTAGGCCCATGCAAGACTCACTACCCCTGGGCATTATTAAAGGTTGAAAAGTAGGCAAAATGGTTGCAGCCTTGCAGGCCTAACAACAAAGCCTGCATTCAAAATGGCCACTTGCCTGCCAGCACATGGCCAGTGCCTGTAGCTGCACTCAAAATGGCCACCAGCCACATGGCCTGTCCCTCCCCATGAACACCCCCAAAAATCGAAAAACACTGCAAAATCAGCACAATCCCATTCCATCCATGCCCTCCATGATGTTTAAGTTCAAGACAGCCCACAGAAAGACTAGGCCAATGCTATACTCAAATACCCCTGGTGAAAAGGCCACAAGTACAGGCCCAAAAAACGAAAATCACTGAAAAATCAGCACAATCCCAATCCATCCATGCCCTCCATGATGTTTTAATTCAAGACAACCCACAGAAAGACTAGGCCCATGCAAGACTCACTACCCCTGGGCATAAATAAAGGTTGAAAAGTAGGCAAAATGGTTGCAGGCCTAACAACAAAGCCTGCATTCAAAATGGCCACTTGCCTGCCAGCACATGGCCAGTGCCTGTAGCTGCACTCAAAATGGCCACCAGCCACATGGCCTGTCCATCCCCATGAACACCCCCAAAAATCGAAAAAACACTGCAAAATCAGCACAATCCCATTCCATCCATGCCCTCCATGATGTTTAAGTTCAAACTAGCCCACAGAAAGACTAGGCCCATGCTAGACTCAAATACCCCTGGTGAAAAGGCCACAAGTACAGCCCCAAAAAACGAAAATGACTGAAAAATCAGCACAATCCCAATCCATCCATGCCCTCCATGATGTTTAAATTCAAGACAACCTACAGAAAGACTAGGCCCATGCTAGACTCAAATACCCCTGGTGAAAAGGCCACAAGTACAGCCCCAAAAAACAAAAATCACTGAAAAATCAGCACAATCCCAATCCATCCATGGCCTCCATGATGTTTAAGTTCAAGACAACCCACAGAAAGACTCAGTCCACCCACCACTGAGTACCCCTGGGCAAAAGTCCCCAAAACAGCCCAAAAAATCGAAAATTCCAAAATTTTAGTTGCAGCAACTGTAATGCCCCAAACAAACTTACTTGTAAAATTTCTAATCCAACAGTGATCTAAAGAAAGTCAAAAAGGCCTCAAATCCAAATATCCAGCAGCATCCACAAAAAGTAATCCTTCCAGCTCCAGATCCAAATGAAAAGTGACCAGGAGATGGACAAAGCACTGGGAGGAGCCTGCTGAACAGGAACAGGAAGTTGAAGACTGTGGGGCACTTCCTTCCTCCCACCCCCTCCCCCCCTCCCCAAAATGGACTCCTCGCTAAAAAAGTGCAGGCAAATGTCATCCTAAGGAGTTATTCAGATAAAAATCATCATTTCAAGAAGGTTTATGCTGCTTGCTGGTGGATTTCTTGTGCAGAATTGCAAATTTTATATTTTCGCTCGCCGCATCTCAAATCTCGCAATTGCGAAGTACCGCAAGACGTGATCTCGCCGTACTCGCGTTGACAAACTATCGCTCGCAAGCCGCGATGACGTAATCGCGCTCGCCAATTCCCGCGGGATCACACAGCAAGATCCAAAATGGCGCAGCACTCGCAAACTATCGAGAAAAACAACCCGGCAAACGATGATAAACGCCGCGCGCCGCAAAAATTGTATCACCAACGCCGTGCGCCGCAAAAAAAATCCACTGCGTGCGAATTTGCGGATTTTGCGGGAAATTCGCAAATCTCGCGGATTGCGAATTTCCCAAAAATCCGCGAGCGAAACGGATTTTCCGCCCATGCTTACAATCAAGCCCTCGCTGCTGTTCTGCGCATCCATAGATCCACCATGGGAGGAAGATCCTTCTCCTACTTGGCAGCCAAAACCTGGAACTCTCTCCCCACTCACTTCCGCCTTACCCAGAACCACATCTCCTTCAGAAAGGAACTTAAAACCTGGCTATTCGATAAATAATGTACCCCCTCCCCCAAGCGCCTTGAGACCCTCTGGGTGAGTAGTGCGCTATACAAATTCCTGAACTTGAACTTGAACTTAAGGGTCTAATCAGCTCCGTACCTTGTTTATAGAATGTAGGAGGTCTTGTATCTCTCTCAGGACTTGATCTCCCAGTAACCCCAAGGGTAGAAGGGAAAACCGGAGCTGGATTTCTCGGCAAGAGAAAATACAGCGTCTCTCTCAGGGCGTCAGCTGGAGGGTCGGCTTCCTTCGGCACTCGCTACAGCAGGGCGTCTGGCAAGTAGTTAGTCGATCTGCTCCAAACCACCATGTGTTTTGCTAGGGCAAATGCTGGTATATTTATACCTGGAAGGTGCCGAGTTTGATGTAAGGTTGGACATAATACGTCACTAAGAACTCACAGTTCTTTTAGGACTCCAGGAGTTCTAGGACAAATCAATACAGAAGCCGGGGAAAGTCCTGTACTGCTGGAGGTTTGGTCTCTCCAAAATCTCATTGTGATTTCTAGGAATCTGTGGAAGTAGCCATGCTGTATTTGGACTACATTGGCTGTTTCTAAATATGGTTATGATTCTAATGCCTATATAAGGATATGATTAGTTATACCTATATGAGGGCATGAATCTGGAACATTACACCAGAGCCCTGGGTTCATCTATAACAACGTTGATAGTTTTAAAATTTCTGTTCATGGAATGCACCAGGCCCCAGAATGCTCTAGCATCGGATCTTTTTGCATTATATAACAATTTCGTCCAAAAGTTAATTTCTTATTTTTTTTTATCAATCCAAATTTGTTTTTTGTATTTCCGTTTTAAAAGGCGTACTTCATCCCATACCTTGACTCTGACGTTGAGCTTATTGCAGGACCTTTCTTAAGTGCTTTCTCAAGCTTTGTGATGTTTGACTCAGGTTACTGTTATATTTTCGGTTTTTAGTTGTATGTTTAGTGGACACTCCTGCTTCGGTTAGTTTTTCCAGAAAAGCGGTCCATGTTTCTGTAACCGTTTTATTTTCTGGCTCCGGAGATTTCATTTCATTTTTGGCTTTTAGAGCAATATCCAGTAGAGTGCTACAAGACCACCTTAAACGTTTCAAATTAATTGTTGATATTTCCCCATCAACGACTGGGGCTTCTCGATGTTTAAACAATGTTATTTTAAGTTCGATATGTTGAGCTGAGTGATCACTATCGACTGAGCATTCAATTTGGAAGCTGGTTATTTGCCTAAGAAGTGGAAGAGTTACTTGTATAGTCCAGAGTTGAGCTCGAACTGTGGCAAATATAGGTACACTCTGCAGATCTATCTTGTTTTATTCTTCCGTTTAAGGCACGCATTCCCAGATGTTCAAGTTCTCGTTTCAATTTTATCTTTACAGTTTTGTTCATGAAAGAGCTGCGTTTCTACAGCCCAGATTTCATTTGCTACAAGAATGTTATCTTCTTCTTCTTCTTGAGGATGAAATAAATTTGCATTAAAATCTCCAGTGAGGATTATCACCCTGGTTGGGTGTTCACAGCGAAATTCTATGATGACATCTGTGACTTTCTTGAAGAGGTCTTTTTAAAATTTGGTTTTAGGGTGAGCATAGATGTTAATTAAAATAATAGTGATTACCCCTTCTTGTATGCCCAGGTCCATTCTTAGTATTTGCATGGCTGGAGTTGTCAATAGCACCTGAGTTGTCAAGATTTTTAATGACGTTGAAATATAAACAGCAAGACCCCCTTTGCTCTTCCGTGTTGCTGCATTCTTGTTGCATTAACATGATGTCCTATGCAACCTGGGACATCTACAGGGGATGTCAGCCAGGTTTCTTGTAGCATAATTAGTTCATAGTTTTCCCAGGACACTATTTTTCCTTTGTCCTGGAGAAATCCCTTTGCCCCTGCGATGTTCCAGGATAGGATTTTTATGGTGGGAGCTGCTGTTTCTCCGGTTATATTATAATTCCTTTCTCCTGCCCATCCCTGGGTATGCAGTCCCTGCTTTATTCTACTTTGCTGATATATCTTTTCCCCTTCTGCACCTTTTGCACCTCATAGCACCAAGGGAACTTAGTTTTTTCCTGGACTTTTTGTTTTGGAAATAAATGGAGACGGATGTCGTTGGATTACTGGGATAGTGAGTAATATTCCCCGGTCCCCAAATTTGGTGATTTCTTGCAATATTTCAGTTACGGTCTCTTCATATTTTCATGTTGCTATAGTACCTTCATTTCCGGTATTTTTTCCAGAGTTAACAAATTCAATTGCTATTAGATCTGCAGACGTTAAATGTTGCAGTGTTGATATTTCTGTCATGAGCAGTAGGATATTTCCTCTGCTCAGGGAATCTTGTGGACCCTGTGAGTGATAATGGGGGATGAATAGAATCTTGTTTGATAGATCTGGATTATTCTCTTTTGTTTGACCATAAGTGAGTAGCGGCTGCTCATTTGGTGGCTTTCTTCCTGATTCCTTAGTGTCCCTGGTGTTTGTATCATGATATTGCCTTGTTACGATGTTCAGCTGCTGATTTTCTGCTGATCTTCAGACTATGTTTTCGGTCATCACTCCCAATACTTCCCTTTATGCTTTTCGGATCATGGTTGTACAAATTTAGATGTTGACAGTTGCTTTGGTTTTGTTCTGGTTCGGTAATTCTTTTGTTCTTTGGTTTGACCCATTCTGGGTTTATATTAATCAGTATTAAATCTTCCCTGTTGTCTCCCGAGCTTCCATCCACCTTTGTGGTGACTTGTCTGTCATGCTTAATTTCATGGTTATAATCTTGTGGATGTAATATAGTATTCGTGTCGGGCAAAAGATTTTCTTGTGGTTTTATGATCCATTTCTGTTCAGTACCACTTATTCGTCTGGTATCATTGTTTGTGTTTGTCTCTTCTTTTGGCAATACTTGTCTGCATACCCCTGCATTTAAGTGTTTTATGTTTTTTTTGTCTGAGAGCACACCATGTACATGTTTAATCTGAAAAAGTCTTGATTGTTGCTTTGTCAACGTTTCCGGTTGTTTCATTTGAGTTCCGATGTGTATTACTTCTCCTGTTCTGCTCCCTTTAGTTTTATTTCTTGCTGTTATTTCCAGTTCATTGATTTCAATGGTCTCAGTAGTACATTGCCTCTTGAGTGTGGGTAAAACAAGGCCACTGCCCACACTACCCTGCGACCCAACTTAGCTTTTCTACCAGCAACAATGTTTGGTTCCTTGCTGGTAATGACTGAATGTGTTGATTTTCAAACTCTTCCTCTTCTTGTTTGCAATCTTTCCCCAATACCCGTGGGGATATTCATCTGCTCTGATGATGAAAGATTGGGTAACTGTCCTCACTATTTTGGGTTGATGTTTTATTGATGTGTAGACGATTTCTAGCCTTCCTGGCTCGTTTCTTTGTCGCTTTGTTAGCACGGTGAAGAATAGTTTATTATGTTCATTTGCTTATACCTTTGATGATTTGTTTCCATACAATGCACCTGTGAACTGAAGCTCGGTTCCCGTGCAGGGTTATATGCTGTATTTGCCACCTCCCCTGCGCCTCTCACTGTCTGGTGTTCAGTGGACTTTTCTATTTCATTTGTTACTGCATTTTAGGAATTGTTTCACCTCGATTTTTTCTCTTTGCTATTTTCTCCTTTTTTGTTAGTAATTGGAGCAAAGTTATGATTATGTCCTCCCTGCATGTAGCTTATGCTATTCAGATCTTTATTTTCAAATGAACAGTTTGCGCGGTTACATTCGTGTAATATGCTTGTTAGTAGAATTGGTAAATCCCTTAATTTTTCCAATATGGGACAACAGGGGCAACTGAAAGCTTGTGCCTGTATTTCATTTCCATTCTGAATATATCCTAATTGGTTCATCATTGTGTCTAATTTATTATTGATACCTGAGATGTATTCGGCAATTATATTCATTAAGTTTATCTGAATGTCCAGTTTATCAGACTGCATATTCAAGGCTTTGATTGATGTTTTTAGTATATTGACTAAAGCAACATGTAGGTTTGTAAGGGATCCTCGATTGTGATCAGCATCCAGCGTTCCCTCTGTTATTTTTTGCATGACGTTGTTATGATCCCGATCGTTCCTATGATTTTGCGAGGTGACTGTTAATTTTTTTATTTTCCACCTTGTTGTCCTCATCTATGTGAACCCTCTGTTCTAGGTTTCCTTCTCTTTCTCTCTTCTCTTCTTTTAAATTGATTTTTATTGCTTAGGTACGCTTACGGGACGACTTACAGACTTTGCACCGTACATCGTACGTAGGTTATGTTATGTTATAAAATATTTTATTACGCGCTCTGCTACTACAGAGTATCCTGGCGCGGTAGGTGCATGTTACACGTACAGTAAATTTACTGTAAAAAAAAGTAGCCTCTATCACAAATTTTTTATAATCCCCAGGGAACTCTACCCCCGGGGATGAAATATAACGTTAGGGACTGTGGGGGGAGCCCCAATGCCCCCACGATCCCAGAAGGCTCCCCGCGTCCTTCGCGAGCCGGCATTGCTTTTCATCAGAGAGAGTAGCTTACATGCTGCTCTCTCTGATGAAAAGCAATCTAATTTCCTACTTGAAAGAGAGAGCAGGCTTCCTGCCCTCTCTTTCAAATAGGAAAGCAGTTTGCTATGGTAGGGTGGGAGCCGCGCAGCTCCCGCCCTACCATAGAAAACAGCAGTTTCCCGGGGGTAGGCACCCCGGGACACTGCACGAGCTGGCCCTGGGAGGTGATGGTCCCCAGGGCCATCAAAGGCTCCAGGAGGGCGGCCCCCCCTCCCAACATTCAAAAGCCCCGGGGGACGGTGGTGCCTGGGGCTAGGGGGTCCATCACAGGCCCCCCCATTTTCTATATTACAGCCCAGTGGAGGTGGAAGTCCCCGGGGCATGTGAGGGGGCTTAATCCCCCCCACACAGGAGTTTTTATAAAATGTATTTAAGGTTTTCATAGAGCGCGTAGTCACCCGTGAATAATAAAATAATAAAATTGTTTTAAAAAAAGAAGCCCCGGGGGATTGCATGGCAGAGAGGTGGCCTCAATACACCTCTATGCAATGCAGCCCCCTGGCACATACTGGAGATTCCTGGTGGGCTACTTGACCCCCAAGGACCCCCAGTATTCAAGGGGAATTACTTCTCCCTCTGCAAACGCGCCAGGGGGGCACGTTTGCCGAGTGGTGCAGGGAGGGGGCCTGGCCTCCTCCCCATCCTGTTTTTTTGTATTTTCTTGTGAACAAGGGGGCTGTTTGGCCCCCTTTTTTTCCTTTTTTTTGGTCCTGGGGACCTAATCTCCCAGGGCCGGACCCCCAAATATTATTTCTATTTTTGTTCACAGGAAGGGGGCCACATGGCCCCCTCTCGTGGCTAATTCCAGGCTCCAGGGACCCAATCCCCAGGGCTGAAGGTGGCCCCTAAGCCCCCGGCATACTTCATATTAAAGCCCCGGGGGTGGCGGTCCCCAGGGCTCGAGGGGCCTTAGAGGCCCTCATCTTTATACAGTTAAGCCCCGGGGGTGGCGGTCCCCGGGGCTGTGTGGGGCCATGTGCCTCCCCACTATAATACATACTTTGCACCATGGTGTGGTGGTCCCTGGGGCAGTGTGAGGGGGGATTGGGCCCCCCACACTTTATTTATATAAAGCACAAGGATTTGGCCCCCCGGGGGCTAATTTACATTAAAGCATGGGAACTGCGCTTCATTTTTTTAGGGGGATCGGCAGGGTACGCGTACCATACACGTATCTAGTGATTTTTTTGGGCTTGGAGGTCCTTGTGGGACTTCCTAAGGAGGCTTAGGGGGTCAGGTTGTTTCTACCCTGCCCCCCTTTTTTTTGCATTTCTTTTCCTGTTTTCTTTGGCCTTGATTCTACCGAGGCACAAGATGGCTGCCAACACTCCCTGGTATTTAGTGTTTGTGAGAAGTTGGCCTGGTATATGATGCTCACTAGTTCTAGTGATCACCTTGTACCATGCCAAGCAACCCTTATGATGATTAGTTGTAAGTCAACCTTAGAGACCAGCTATCCTAGAGGTAGCGTGGACAAAGTAGTCTTAGGCTAAATTCTGTGAGGTATGTGAAGCAAGCTGTTTTACCATACACAATCCCCTTGAATACCAAATGAAAGGACACCACACAGATATATTGAAAATATATATATTTATTTATTTACTACAAGTATCCCCTATACTCTTTATGAGCACAGAAGCAAATGTGATAAAACAAAACACTGTTTAAATATACAAAAGCTGCACAATATGGATGAGCCCTAGGGGCTACTCAAACCATATACTAAAATAGTGGTATAAGTATCACTAATCAAAAAGGAAGTAGGCCTAGGGCCTGGGGAATCGCTGGAGCTGATTGGGACTATCAGTGGTGAAGTCAGGAAAGGCCCGCGGGACTAGAGTGCAGCGCCTAAAGCACACGCATGCACCAATGCAAAGTCAATGGTGCATAAAAGTTACAAAGTTACTGAAAAGGGAACCTTCCGGAAGACCTAGAACCTAGAAACTTGGAACATAGACACTGGAGGTGTATTGCTACACAGGAGCACTGGAGTGCCAGGGTTACCTCACCCACAGGAAGCGGGTGCATATGTCACAAAGTGTGTCGGGTTTCGTTGCGCTGGTGTATGGAGCCTGTAGATGAAGATGCTGCAGACGGGTCGTCGAGGAGAGTTCCGGTGGATCCAAGGGTGGATCTGAAGATGTGAAGACCTGAAAGCAGAGGGGAAAATGTTCAAAGCCACTAGCCAGTGACTACTGTGAAACCAGGAGGGGACCAGGCGATGTTGGGTGCAAACAGGCGAAGAAGTCTCTGCAGCCATGTGGACACGAAGAGGTCAAGGACGTCCAGGAGTTGGTTACGAGCTGTCCCACAAAGGCTCTAGCTGATGGCAGTTTCGGTTTCTTGATATGAGCAAACAGGCCTTGGCTAATGCAAGCCATGCAGGAAACGATGCAAGCTTCTCACTCGGACCAGCAAGGTCAGAGGGGCTGCTCCTTTTTACAGGAGCGAGGACCAGTCTGGAGCAAACAGGCCAGTAGTGTTGATTTTGGATTTCATCACCAAGATGGCCACTAGCCAACGGGCCAATAACCGGGATGACGCGTCGAGTGGCAAAATGCAAAAGTGCCCCAAGCAGATCGTGGAGAAGCTGGGGAGCTGATCTTCAGTGCAGATGATGCTTGGTGGTGGGGCTTCTCAAACCCCAAAGCACAGCATTGATGGTGCCTCGGTTGCTGCGCAGTCAGCTCCTTGTGGGTTTTTCAAGATGGCCGGTCCCACGTCTCGCGGTGCCTCCATGGGTCTCTTCTATTCAGGGACTGTGGATAGGGCTCTAAGATGTATGGGAATCCAGGTCTTGTTGGGCTCTGGTCTCGGGCTCTGGCGGGAGGCGGCAGCAAAGCAGACATCAAGTTGCTGGATGGTGCCTGTATGCACAGGGTGGTAACTCATTGGCCACAAGGGAGATGCTCTTCAGTCTTCTGTGCAGCAGAATGTTGAAGTCCAGTTTTCATCTTAGTTTCAACTCAAGTTCAGGGTGATCTGAAGTCTTGGGACACAGCTCCTACTCTTATTCCAAATCTGGGGTCCGGATCACCTGCTAGGTCCCTCCTCTGGGTGGGACCAGCAAGGGGGGTGGTTACACCCCTTTCCTTTGTCCAGCTACACGCCAGGACTGGGGCTGGAAAGCCCCAGCACCGGTTTGGACTGGCTTATGCACAGGGACACCTTGTGTGCCCCAGGCATGTCTCATTCTATTCAGCCCTGTCCTACCCAATACACAACATCCTGTCTAGGGTGGTGCTAGCACCTCCCAAGGCAGCAAACCCTTTGTCCAAGCCTCCCCCGCTGGAAGGACTCCCAGCAGCAGGAGGTCAGACTTGTGTCTGTGGTGGCAGCATCCATTTTGTGATGCTGAGGCTCGAGTTTAACTTTAACCGGGGTTCAGGTTATGTACATGTTGTGTCCCTCTAGAAGGGTGGAATGCTACCCCTGTCGCCAGAATTGACCAGGGGGTAGTATTCCAATTTGTATGACACCTTACTGGTCATGTTTTGATAAAGCCAAACGTAAGTTAGCAAGTAACCACAAGGATTATAATGCACTTAAGAGTATATGGTATGGCAATATCCCAGAACAGCTAAGGGAGTTGTTCCCTACAGATGCAGAAAGGCTCAGCTCGTGCCAGAGCACCATCTCACATGAAACCAAGCACTCTGCCTCCAGGATTGTCGAGGCCTTCCATAGGAGTTATGTTATGTTATGTTATAGGCTGATTTGTATCGCGCACTGTTAGTCGAGACTGTCCTGGTGCGTAGAGGAAACAATGGCAGCGTACAACAGTAGTCTAGAAAGCTTGTTTAAACAGATGTGTTTTTAGTAGTTTTTTAAAAATGGTTAGATCCGTCGTATGCTGTAATTGGTTCTGCAGGCTGTTCCACATAATGGCCGCTCTGACAGCCAAGGATTGGCCCGCAAGGCAAGTTTTCCGAAACCTAGGGACAACCAGGTTATTAAGTGCAGCCGAGCGTAATTGTCGCGGTGGCTGGTAGAGTTTAAACCTGGCCCTCAAGTAGGCTGGACAGGGTCCATGGAGAGCTTTGTGAGTCAGGACTAAGGCCTTATAACATACTCTTTGGGTCACCGGAAGCCAATGAAGTTCGCATAGTTGTTTGCGGACACTTAGTCTCCTAGGGATGTCAAAAAGGAGCCTAACCGCCGCATTTTGTACCACCTGCAGTTTTCCTAAGAGTAACGCCGGGGAGCCAACATACAAAGCATTGGCATAATCCAATTGTGAACGTATGAGAGCTCTGGCCACAGCCTCTTTAGCTGCTCTAGGGAGGAGAGGGAAGAATTTCCTTAGGGTTGTAAGGGTGCCAAAACATGTTCCCGCAAATTTTTTGATCTGCTCTCGGAAACACATATCGACCCCAAACCAAATCCCTAAGTTCTTGGCTATCCCACAGTCACCAGTTGGACAAGGAAAGCCTGTGGGCCATAATGATTTTTTAACCCCTTCAGCGTGGCGTGAATTTTCGCGCTGTGATGAAGGTTCTAATGAGCCTATCGGCTCATGACGGAACGGTTCCGTCATGAGCACAGCTCAACCGATGCTCATGACGGAACCGTTCCGTCATGAGCATGGAAGGGGTTAAAAGCTGTCGGGAATTGTCCGTAAAGAAGTATTTCGGATTTCTCCTCATTACATTTCAGGCTGGCCTGGGCCAGCCAGGCAAAAACAGATGACAGACAGTGCTGAGCTTACCCAGTCTGTAGATCATTACCTTTCCAGGTAAAGAGAAGTTGGGTGTCATCGGCGTAGGCCATGGTTTTGGCACCCAGACTTTCTGCCAGGAAGATCAGGGGGGTCATATATATATATTATAAAGCAGGGGGCTGAGTGTTGAGCCCTGAGTGACCCCAGTTTCCACTTAGTTGTCGGATGAGTGGAATTGAGGCAACCATACTTGTTGGAAGCGGTCTTTAGGAAACTATTCCACCCATCTTAATGCCTTGTCTGCGATGCCGATGTCCGACAGCCTGTAGAGAAGCTTGAGATGGGGCACTGTGTCGAACGCGGCAGAGAGGTCCAATAAAATCAGAGCCGCTCTGCCACCTCCATCTAGTCATTCTTTGATGGCCTCCGAGACCTCTACAAGCGCTGTCTCGCTGCTAAAAGATGATCTAAAGCCAGATTGAGCCGGGTGCAGGGCCCCTGAAGCCTCCACAAACTTCTCATGCTGTCTGAACGCCACCTTCTCACAGACTTTCGCCAAAGCAAAATTTCCAGCTAACTATAACCTCAGTTTTTTTCAGTGAATATATATATATATATATATATATATATATATATATATATATATATATATATATATATATATATATATATATATATATACATATTACCTACTGGTTATAGTTAGGACCTAGTTTCGATAGGAAAATCGGCAATATTCTATATTAGTCTATACTCCCCTGGGTCTTTCACCTCCTTTGCACCCCTGAACATACTTCTTTCCCACTACACTCTTGAACACAGTCCTCACCTCCTCTGCACCCCTGTGCAAGCCTCACCTCATCTACAACCCTAAACAGGCTTCACCTCATCTGCACCCCTGGACAGGCCTCACCTCATCTATAACCCTGGACAGGCCTCACTTCATCTACACTATTTATTCCTTCTCAAAAATGTAAAAGCTTGGGGGTAACCATAGTCATATATCCAACTTCCTACAGTGTTGACAGCCAATTAGCATAAAGCTCATGCTCTGGGGGGTACGCGTACCGTACTTCGTCTATAGATATATTTATGATTTTACTTTTGATTTTCTCAGGAACTATTGAATGAATTTAAACCATTTAACAGAAAGCGCAATCTGCAAACCAAACTCTACCTTTTTTCCAAATTAGGTATACTTCCGTTCAGCAGTTTGGGCTGTAGCCTCACTTAAATGTCCCTGAAAATTGCATGGGGAAAACATGTTTTGGGTTGCCCCTTTTTTCTTAGCCTCCGCTTGACGAATCACCCAGAAACTTTTAGGGAAGGAGTGGAGCGGAGCGCCTCATCTTCTAGGGGAATTTCGTGAAGATTCATCAACCGGCGCCAAAATATTGAGGTCTGTTCAGTTCGATACGCATCGTTCGACGATGCCGTTGACCTACTGAATCACCTGGGCCCCGGTGCTCTGATGGCGAAATCAGACATCGAATCAGCATTCAGGTTGCTCCCGGTACACCCGCGGGACCAGCGCTTGCTTGGATTTACGTTCCAAGGGAAGTATTACATGGATAAATGCATGCCCATGGGCTGTTCAATATCTTGTGCTTATTTTGAAATGTTCAGCTGTTTTTTAGAATGGGCGTTCACCGAGGCTACTGGGCATAGACAGGTGATGCACTATTTAGACGACTTCCTGTTCTTAGGGCCAGCAGGCACTACGAACTGTGCACAGACACTGCAGGACTTCTGCACTCTCATGCAGGAGTTTGGTGTCCCATTGGCGCCAGATAAGACAGTGGGGCCATCTACTTCACTGGAGTTTCTGGGAATTGAGCTCGATTCTGTGGAAGGATGCTTCCGTCTGCCAATGGAGAAGGTGGCCAAGTTCAGGGCTTCCTTTATACAATGCCTGGGCAAGGAAAAAGTGACCCTGCACCAGTTACAACAAACAGTGGGCCAGCTTAACTTTGCCTTGAGAGTAATACCGATGGCTCGCCCCTTTTCACGTTCCATTGCACAGCCTATGGCCGGCCTCAAGGAGGGACACCACCGCACGAGACTGTCGGCAGAGGTTCGCCAGGATATGCGCATTTGGTTGGCATTCCTGGCGGACTTCAACGGTCGAGTGGCGTGGAACAAACCCCCAGCATCATCGGATGAATTGGGTTTATGGACCGACTCAGCTGGGAGTGTGGGATTTGGCGCCATCTTTGGTAACCGATGGTCGGCGCAATTATGGCCGACGTGGTGGCACTCCAGTGGCCTGACAGGTAACATTGGGTTCTTGGAGCTATTTCCCATTTGGGTGGCTCTGTTGGCATGGCCAGAAGATTTTAGGGACCGCTCAGTAGTGTTTTGGTCTGACAATATGACAGTGGTGAAGTGCATTAATCAGCAGGTAGCATGCTGCAAGTGGATCTTGAGACTGTTGAAAGAAATTGTATTACGTTGCATGAGATTGAATGTACAGTTCCGGGCAAAACATGTGCCGGGTGTACTGAATAATGCAGCTGATGCACTCTCTCGTTCACACATGCAGGCTTTCAGGGGCTATCTCCCTACAGCGGATATAGTGGCGGCACCGTTCCCAGAAGCACTATGGCGGATCGGTGCCCCGGATTACAGGACCTTGTGGCAGCCAGCTTAGCGCCCAGGACGAGGAAAACCTATGAGGGAGCGTTTCGTTCTTACTGCACGTTTTTAGGCCCGGCACAGAGACATCGCTGGGGGCAGGAGGAATCCTTCCTGAGGTTCTTAGTGGCGCTTCATAGAGAAGGACGGTAAGCCGCAACTGCCAACAGACATAGGGCGGCCATATCATTCATGGCACAGCTCCACAGCATACGGGACCCGACGGGTTCCTTTTTAGTCAGGAAGGCGCTCCGCGGTTGGCAACGCCTGGAGGGTCGCAGACAAGATACAAGGCACCCGATTGGTTTAGAGAGATTGTCTCTGCTACTAGCAAAACTGGATGAGACATGCTCCTCCCCTTCCGAGGTAATTCTGTTCCGAGCGGCTTTCGCCTTGGCATTCCATGGGGCCATGCGGGTGAGCGAACTTGTGGCGAGGAACAAGAAAGATATGGAGGGAGGCCTATGCAGGGATCACGTTCAAATATGGGGTGATTCGATGCTAATCTCGATAGCCAGGGCCAAGACAGACCAGGAAACTATAGGGAGTAGTGTTGTTGTGCAGCGCGCTCGAGGGAGCCCCAGTTGTCCGATAAGGTATTTAGAGGACTACCTGGCACAGAGGCCGGCGAAGGGAGCCTGCTTAGGCACAAGGATGGCACCCCGTTGACGAAATTTCAATTTCAGAGGGTGCTGGCACTTACGATTGCTGGGGCGGGCTTGAACCCGTGCGATTTTGGGACCCACTCATTCAGAATAGGGGCCGCTACTGAGGCTACAGCTCGGGGTCTGGGTGCGGAAGAAGTGAAACAGTTAGGCCGTTGGTCCTCGAACTGTTTCAGGAAGTATGTGCGACTGCACATGTTGTAAAAGACTGGTGAAATGCACTCATGCTTGTTGTCTTTTGTTTGGATTACAGTTTCGCAAGCCTGTGACGTGGGGCGGAATTTGGGATCAACCCATCACCAGAGGACCAGCGGTCGAGGATCACCGACTGGAGAGCAAGTGGTATGGGTCGTGGGCCACTCATACGTGAGGCGCGCCGGGGACGTATTCATGGCAGGTGACGCGACTCACGCATCTGGGGAATATGGGTTCAGAGTGACCTTCCATGGAAAGGGAGGCCTCTGTTTTGACCAATTTCAATCGTTTGTGGAGGGTCTCTTAGGGCGGCAAAGGTCACCACCATCTGTAATCATAGTACACTTGGGGGACAATGACTTGGTAAGACTGGGAAGACGGGTGTTAGTGGAACACATATTGTCGGCAGTCAGCTGGTTGGCTAGGAGGCTCCCGCGGTGCACAATTGCCTGGTCCCACATGATCCCCAGGAGAGTTTGGCGGGGGGGTTTCTCTGTAACAGCGTTGAACCACTCAGTAAAGAGGGTCAACAATAAAATTGGGAAATTGCTTCGTTCAGCGCATTTGCAAAGCATTCCCCATGGGTGTTTTTCGGGGTGATCACTATTGCTTGAATGATGGGGTTCACCTGTCCAGGGCGGGGAATGATTTATTCATAGGAGACTTCATAGAATAGATAAGGGGATTGAGGAGGCATGACCTTTAGGAGGTGTGGGGGGGCCGGATAGTCGGTCAACTATACGGCCTGTGGCGGTAATGTCATGATCGGTGAGCAGTGATTTCAAGGTCCCTGGGGGGGCGCCACCCAGTATGGATGGGAGCGCCCGGGGGGAGGCGGCCATTGGCCCCTCCCACAGGAAGGCGGCACCCACTATGGATGGGTCGCCTAGGGGGAGACGGCCATAGGCCCCTCCCAGGGGGGAGACGGCTATATGCCCCTCCTACAAAATTTCCCGGGGGCGGATATCCGCGACGGCGGATGAGAGTGTGGGGAAGGGGGGGAGTCCAAGCTGTCCTTCTTACAGATACCTCACACGGGAACTCGGACGACCTTTAAGATGGGGTCGAGTGAAAGGGGGCCCCCACGACAAGGGAAGTTACAGTTGGCAACGAGGGTAAATTCCTCCGCGCATGCGCCACTCACACCGTGATGGCGGGAATTTGGTAGTAGGGATCCAACACCGGTTAAGACCTTGCCGTTGGCCCTTAATGCTAGGATGTACAATTTTATTTTAGAATGTGATGCATTTCAGGATGCTAGACTCGGCTAGGAAACCTTTGTATTAGAGATCTGTTAAGGTTAGCCAAAGAACATGTCTTCATCAAAATGTAATGAAAGTAAAATTGTACATAATTAATGAAATGTTTTAATTTAAAGTTTTAAATTTTGTTTCATATTTTAATAAATACGGCCGGGGGGGTAACTCCCCCCCGCCTTCCAAAAGCTCAAACTTGTGTCTGTCTCCTCCCATGGGAATCGGTGTTGGGAGGGGGTGGCGGGCATCCCGGCCATATATGTAAAAGCATACAATTTCACTACTGAAACCTCATTATTTCACAAAACACAATTCCTCTATCTTGCATATGTTGATATCAAGTATTTCCAAACAACATGCCACAAACCAATAATTCCTTCTCAAAAATATAAAAGGCATTCATTTACCCCAAAATCGTTTTTTACATATTATTTTAGAAACACAGCACAGGTCCTATGTACAAGCATTCCATGTCACTAGAGAAACTTCTAAATTTTACATAATGCAATTCTCCTATTCTGCAAAACCTATTTTCCAAACATTATTCAAAAACATGACACAAACCAACCAAAAAGAAGCTCAATCTGCATCCTAATCTGAGGTAATGCAGGTGACATCATTGCAAAAGGTTCAAATATATTTATTTAATGAGGCAAACACTAATAATTCCTTCTCAAAAATATAAAAGGCATTCATTTACACCAAAATCGTTTTTTAAATAACATTTTAGAAACACAGCACAGGTCCTATGTACAAGCATTCTATATCACTAGAGAAACTTCTCAATTTTACATAATGCAATTCCCCTATGCTGCAAAACCTATTTACCAAGCATTATCCAAAAACATGACACAAACCAACCAGAAAGAAGCTCAATGTGCATCCTAATCTAAGGTAATGCAGGTGACATCATTGTAAAAGGTTCAAATAATAATAATTCCTTCTCAAAAATATAAAAGGCATTCATTTACCCCAACATCGTTTTTTAAATAACATTTAGAAACACGGCACAGGTCCTATGTACAAGCATTCCATGTCACTACTGAAACTTCACAATTTCACAAAATACAATTCCTCTTTGCAATAAAATGTTTTAACCAAGCATTATCAAAAAACATGACACAAAACTACATTATAAAAAAAAATCTCCTTCCAAATCGTCTCCATAGAGCATACAAGTCTCTATCTAAATTAAATGAATCATTTCTTACCTTTATTTATTTATTTATTTATTTATTTATTTATTTTAAAAATTTATAGAGCGCGGCGTATACCCGTGGGTGTCTTGGCGCTATAATTTGCTGAAAATCCCAGAATAAGGTGGTATCTTCCTTCAAACGTATTGTTTCTGAGCGGATTATTGATCAAATAACCAAGTTTTTACCAGTTTTCTAAACTGGAATAATGATGGTGCCAGTTTTATTTCCTTTGGGAGCATGTTCCAGATTTTGGCTGCAGCATTGGTAAAACTTCTGTCGCCCCATGTCACCGTCCTGGTGCGAGGCACTACCAGTAGGTGACTATGTTCGGAGCGTAAGGATCTTTTTGGTGAATAGTATTGAAGTTTTCGTTTGAGAAAGGCTGGTCCAAGGCCCTTGAGAGCTTTGTAGGTGAGACACAGGGTCTTGAATCTGATGCGATTTCTCACTGTTAGCCAGTGGAGATTTCTAATCGCATGCCTGGTGGACTGAAACTTAGGAATGCCAGCTAGTAGCCTTGCGGCCGCATTTTGTATAAGCTGGAGTTTGGCCAGCACCCTTGCCTGGGCGTTTACAAACAGTCCGTTACAGTAGTCGAGTGAAGAGAGTACTAAGGAGCTCACCACTGTTTTCCTAGCACTCTCCGGGAGATAGGGCAGGATTTTTTTAATTATCTTAAGCTTGTAGAAAGCAGACGACGCAACCTGGTTGGCATGGTTGGAAAAGTTAAGATTGTCGTCAAATATAATGCCTAAGTTCCTGACCTTTTTTACTGGTTCTGGAGGGGCTCCAAGGGGTGTCGGCCACCAAAGAGTGGACCACTGTGGTGATAAATTTCCAAAGATCACTACTTCGGTTTTCTCCGAGTTGAGGCGCAGGCAGTTTTCCGACATCCATTCCTTGATGGCAAGCATGCCTTCTTGGAATCTGGCGGCAACCTCCTCACCGTTGTTCTTAATAGCGATCACCAGTTGGGTGTCGTCGGCGTAGGAGGTAAGGCTCATCCGGTGGTTCTTAATCACCCTTGCTAAGTCCGACACATAGATGTTGAAGAGTGTCGGACTTAGGGATGAGCCTTGCGGGACGCCACATGGGAGGGCGAGCTGAGGGGATTGAAATGCGCCCAATGTTACTGCCTGTGTTCTATTGGACAGGAATGATGCCAGAAGCTCTTTGGCCTTTGAGCAAATGCCCATCTCCTCGACACGGTCAATCAGAACGGTATGATTGACCGTGTCGACAAATGCTTTGGGAGATAGAGAACAATGTCAGACACACACACCAATTTTTCTTTAGCAGAGCAAAAGGTATGCACTCCACACACTGCAACCATGACTGGCACAGAAAACCTCTAATTCTACACAGATATGCCTCATTTCAAACAATCAAAACTCTTCCCTCACTATTTTCAAACCAACACCCTTCCCCCCTCAGCCCTTTCTTTCTCTTACCATAGCAACTCCCTCCTTACTTAACTCTCAGGTTCAAAAGTTTATTCTACAATGTTGCAAGGATGTTTGACCTCTCAATACACCAGCTTATCTGATGAAATGTTTCTTTAAATGACTTTTTCTTAACCATTCAAATTGCTTCTTTCACAAAAAACAACCATGCACCCTAACTTTCAGTTTTCAACTATCTGAATCCACCAATCATTGCTTGTGAGTCAAGAGCAGTGAAACTCCACAATTATTTTTTGTAAACTTGTTGTGACTTCACTGTGGTCGCACCCCTGCGCCACAGTGGAATGTCCCGGTTCGAACGTTCTAAGGTGAGCGCCGCCGGTTCTCTGTCAGTGAGGCTTCGCTGGCGGAAGCGAACGGGTGCTGGTGTTGTGCTTGGTTAATAAAGCTCATCTTAACTTCATGATGCCTCCTGCAAATGCCTCCTTTTTTACAACATAAATTGGCGACGAGGGCAGTCTTCCGTCAGCAGAGAGCACAGCACACAGCGAGGGGATCGATGAAAGGAGAGGCAAAATAAATGGAAGTTTGCGCACGAAGAGGAAGCGCCGTCGTAAAATCTCCAAAACATTATGGTGATAACAAGTAAGAAAGCGTGACTCTGCTTGTCGATGTTTGGGGAGGAAGCGCGCATTCCATTTAAGAGAGAAAGTGAGCGGCGCACAGGAGAGATGCTGAATGACAGCTGGCAAAGGAAAATAAAAGATGATGAGCATCGAGTGAACGAACAAATGCTTTCAGAGTGCTTCTGAAGTTAAGGAAAGGCTCTGAAGAGAATAGCTGTGTGACAGCTGATGGGAGGAATGCCAGCTGACTAGAGGTTAATCACGGAGTCATTTAGACGCTCGAGCGGTGCTGAGGGAAATGCCGGATGAGAGCTGTGGAGGAGAATGCCAGCTGGAAGTCAGAAAGAGGCTCGGCGTGAATGTATGGAATACTAGCGGCACGGAGCAACGCGTGAATCCTCTTTAAGGAAAGTGTATATTCCCTGCGACAACCCCGTCAGCCAAGGGGCATTCCTGTGAGAAATTTTGAAAGGAAAAGTGGGTTACGAGGCGAACGTGAGGAGCCATTAATGCCTCTGTGAGAAACACGCTGCAAAACAAAGTTGACTGCGAAGAGGATTCCCCTGCATGGAACTCAGAATGTCATACTATCAATGCTGAAGAAGGAACTAGTCACTTTCAGTTCACAATTGTTTCACAAGAAACGAAGCATGAACTTGAGTTTTTAAGGGAAGTGCAGGGGTTCTTAATGTTACACTGCCACCTAAGGGCATAAAGTGGTATTTACGTGCATCTGAATGTAATGAAAAGACACATATGGCACGATTAGATCTGTTATTTTAGGAGCAGAGTCAATGCATTAACCCTAGCTGAAATTTGCGAACAAACTAAATGTTACAGTCAGCTCTGATACAGAAAAGTTGCTCTCATTCATGAAGTGATGTTGTCATCCTATGGGGCACAATAGTGCATTCTGGTCTTTGAAAGTACTATAGGAGCACATGCACAAAGTAGGACAGCATTCATTATTGTGACAAAGCTATGTTCTAGTAAAATACTGTGTTTTGGTTTCACAATACATAGTGGTGGATGTGAGAGTAACGCAATTAGACACTTTACTTTGACAATTTGGGTGTACATCACAGTGAAATATGGATGTTAATGCACTAGATCTCTCTGCTGTGTCCACACCACCTCACTTCCTAAACCAGCCAGGGAATCCTAGTATAGAATGGGATGAGTGGGTTGAAATGTTTGACAATTACTTAGAAGCCTTAGATGGCCAGGATTATGCTAGTAGCAGAAGGAAAGCAATTTTACTTACTAATCTTGGGAAGGAAGGCCAACACATCTTTAAGTACTTGCCCATAGCTAATGATGAGAGAGGTCAACCCATTGCAGATGTTTATGAGGAGGCGCGTAAAAGATTAGAACTGAGATTTGCTAAAGAAATAAATATAGCGCTGGGGGGATATAAGTTTTATACCCAGCCACAGTGAGTGGGCGAGTCCATTGATGAGTTTGTCACTAGACTTAGGGAACTTTCATTAAAATGCAGGTTTGGACCAATGACTGAAGAAATGATTAGAGACCAACTCATTGTTCAGTGTCGGAGCAGAAAGACACAAGAACGGTTATGGGCTGCCAAGGACCCATCTCTCAAGGATGCAATCGATATTGCTAAAATAATTGAGGAGTCTGATTTGTGCATGAAAGAAATGGATCGTAGAGATGTTAAGGTCAATACGTCAAGTGAAAGTGAAACTTCTGTTGTACAGGATTGTGAAGGGGAAGTTGCTGCTTCAACAAGGTTTAGAGGCATGAGAAACACCCCCGGGGAAAGGAAATTCCCAAATAGAGCGAGTAACAAAATGTGTGGGAAGTGTGGGAGCGCTTACCATGCGTCCGACTCAAGACAATGTTGGGCTATTGGCAAAGAGTGCTTAAAATGTGGACGAAAAGGTCATTTTGCTAGAATGTGCAGAGATACTAACAAAAGCAAAGTAGCAATGTTATCCGAGGAACCTGTCATCCCTTACAGACCAGACAGGATCTTGTATGTGGAACCATCATCTTATGATGGAAGTGAGAGTGATCAGGTTCTTTTCACTAAGTCTCACAACTCAGACACAAGGAGGAAACACAGGCCCAAGGCAGGATTTATCATTGATGGAAAGAGTGTTGAGCTCATGGTTTATTCAGGGTCACTGTACACCATTATTCCCAAAAGAATTTTCAAGCAGGGGTGGCCCAACACGAAGCTGATGCCAAAAGACATAAATCCCGGTGGGTATCAGGGCGAACAAATAGACATTTTGGGGTACATGGCAACTATCATTTTGTTTAAAGGGAGATCTGTGAGGGGTAAGGTGTATGTGGCAGAGTCTGGACCCCCCATATTAGGATGGTATCATCAAGTTTGATCTCCACATCAAAATTGACCCACGTGCAATTGAGCAGGTTATGGTTGTGGATGACCTCTCAATAGGAGACATCTTGGAAGGAGGCAAAGGTGTATTCAGAGAAGAACTAGGCAACCTTGAAGGTTATGTACACAAAATTAAACTTAATCCCTATGCTGTCCCTGTACAACATAAACTGAGGAAGGTCCCCATTGCAGTGAGGGGGGAGGTGAAGGTGATGTTGGATGAGATGCTGTCCAGTGGAGTCATAGAGCCTATTGAATGTTCTTAATGGATTTCTCTGGTTGTCATTTCACAAAAAAAGGATGGTAGTCTGCGCTTCTGTGTGGACCTCAGGAGCTTGAACCAGAATGTGATTCCTGACACGTTTCCCCTGCCAAATATAAACGAAATGATGGTTTTACTTAAAGGGGCGAAGTATTTTTCTAAGCTTGATCTTCGTCACGCCTACCACCAAATACGTTTACATGAATCTTCCAAACACTTGACAGCTTTCATCACCCACGAAGGCATATTTCAAAGGCGTAAGGAATGTTATCTATTTTCAGGATGACATCTTAGTGTTTGGTGAGAGTGTGAGTGACCACAATGCTGCCTTAAAGAATGCTCTTGTGAGAATTCTAGAATCTGGTTTGACATTACGCAGGGAGAAATGCTCATTTTTAGCAACAGAGGTGGAGTACCTAGGACATTCCATCTCGTCAGAGGGTGTCAAACCAAAGAGAGATCTTTTGGCTTCCATAAAGTTGGCTCCTGTTCCTATAAATAAGGACCAGGTACGCTCATTTATTGGGCTTATTGAGTACTACTCGAAGTTCGTGAAGAACTTTGCAAGCAAAACAGAACCACTCAAGGTGCTCTTGAGGAAAGGTGCAAAATTCAGTTGGGGGGATGAACAAGAGAAATGCTTTAATGAAATCAAACATGAGATATGCAATGCTAACATCCTAGTTCCGTTTGCTGTAGGGGAGAAGACCATCATCACTGTTGATGCTAGTGACACCGGCTTAGGAGCTGTGTTGTCACAAAGTCACGGAAATAGCGAAAAAACAGTAGCATTTGCATCTCGCACCTTAACTACCACTGAACGATGCTATTCCGTAATAGAAAAAGAGACCCTGGCGGCCGCTTGGGGTGTAGAGTATTTCCGAATGTATGTGTGGGGGCAAAGGTTTAGTCTTCGTACTGATCACAAGCCCTTGTTGAAGATACTCTCCCCGGGTGGAACAGGAAAGGGGTCAGCCAGGCTAGCCAGGTTAGCCTCAAGATTACAAGAGTACAACTTTGCCTGGAATTCATTTCGGGCTGGCGCAACGTTCAGGCTGATTGCATGTCACGTTTGTCCTTGAAATGGGAGGATGTAGGCAAAACAGGAGTGGCTAAGCAGGAGTGCGAAGGAGCTATCTCGTGCGTGAATGAGGTAGTTCTGTGGAGTTGTGGCGCGGTCAGCAAGGAAGAGTGGGCAGAGGCCATGTCGCATGATGAGGTTTTGAAGAATGTCAAGAATCTGATTTCTAAAGGCAGGCGCAGGGAAAGTACCTTGCCCATCAGTGTCCGGTCCTATGACGCAGTCATTGATGAGCTATCTATTGTCAGTGATCAGATCATCATGCGTGAAGATAAGTTAATTCCTCCTGTTGAGGTGCGAGAAAAACTCTTTGACTTGGCTCATAAAGGGCATCTAGGCCAAACCATGACAAGGAAAAGGCTGAGAAACGAGTTCTGGTGGCCTGGAATGGATGGTGATGTGATTAGGTGGGTGGAAAGGTGCAGTGATTGTTGTGAATCAGAAAAACGACTTAGAGTGGGACCACAATCCACCCCATGTTCCATCTAGGAACCGGGTGTTGTGTGGCACAGTATATGCCTCAACTTTATTGGACCCATGCCCGGTGTCCACCCGAGCAAGAGATTTGGTCTGGTAGTTATGGATGTTCATACTCGGTGGCTCATTGTTTATCTTCTTCCAGAAATGACTACCCGCATTACTATCAAAGTTTTGCACTAAATTTTTAAGGAGGAAGGCTATCCCGCGATCCTTATCACGGACAACGGGACCCAATTATCCTCAAATGAGATGAGAGGATTCCTGTGTGAGTGTGGAATAAAACATGTGTTCACCACCCTGTACAACCCACAATCCAACGGGATTGTAGAGAGAGCCAATCGAATGATCAAGGGCGTGATAAGTCTGGAACGTGCAAATAATCTTGACATTGAAAGAACTCTTAACGAGTTAGTGTGGGCTTATCGCACAACAGAAAATTCCACTACCGGCGTGGTTCCATTTGTAGCCATGCGAGGCCGAAAACCTACCTCCAAACTGGTGCCTCCGTGTATCCGAGAGATAGTGGAAGGAAAGAATGGTGGTGAGTGTGATGAGAGATTTTCCGTGCATGGTTCCAGGAAGGTTCAAGGAATGGGAAAAAACTGTCCTAACATTCTAGTTGGTGATTGTGTCAAAGTCAGGTCGGGCGTTGGGTCAGAGGCATGCATAAGTTTCAAGGACCATTCAAGGTGAAAGAAGTGCATCAATTCTATGTGGTATTGGAGAATGGAGACAAATGGAACTTGCGCAGGGTGGCAAAGTACAGCTCTGGAGACCACTCTCCTGAAACCTTTAACAGAAATGCAATCACCAAAGATACTTGCTCAGGGTACATGTTAGCTCAGGATCGCCAATTGCTTGACGGTGCCCGCACAAGTACAGAGACAAGGGCACCAGGCCCTGGAGGGGACAACTTGGGCATTGATCAAAGGGCAACCAACTCAAGTGATGTATTTCAGAACCTTCACGGGGCTCAAGCCCATCAGAGACCACTACGGACCAGGAGACTTCCTCTACATTTGAATGATTTTCTGGTTGGCTGAATTGATGTTTATCACCCTGCTCCCCCTCCCTTTAATTCTGTACTTTCATTGTTTACCACTCAACTCCCTACCTGCATGTAGAGGAAAGGGGGATATGTTGTGACTTCACTGTGGTCGCACCCCTGCGCCACAGTGGAATGTCCCGGTTCGAACGTTCTAAGGTGAGCGCCGCCGGTTCTCTTTCAGTGAGGCTTCGCTGGCGGAAGCGAACGGGCGCTGGTGTTGTGCTTGGTTAATAAAGCTCATCTTAACTTCATGATGCCTCCTGCGAATGCCTCCTTATTTACAACAAAACTCCTACTGTTCCAACTGCCATTTAATTCCCACACTTCATCTGACTGCACCAGAACCTTATCTCACCATGTATTCTGTGTGGATTATTGGACATAGCTACATGCACTGGGCTCAAAGGTATGCAGCTAGCAGAAATTTTCACAACCTTGATTTAACAAATGTGTAAATCAAGTGGATTGGCCAGAGAGGATTGAGATGTCACCAATTGATACCATTGGCGAAAACCATTTTTGCATCTGCCAAACCCTGACCTCTTAATAGTGCACTGTGGAGGAAATGACTTGGGCACTTTGACTGGGGTAGGTCTGGAAATGCTTTTAAAGGACACCTTTGATCAATTGATGACAATTTTTCCACAAACTGCCTTGGTTATTCCAATATATGTCAAAGACAGAAATGGAACTGGTCCAACCAATTTTGTCCACAATTTGAGAAAGCACGGAAACATGTGAATACATCTGTTTCTGCTTACATGAGAGACTATGGAATGGGTTCAATATACAACAATAACTTGTGTTTCAACATGCAAGATATCTACAGAGGAGATGGTGTGCACTTCTCAGATGAAGGGAATAGAATATTCCTCCTGAATTTAAGACTGTGCATTGGAACCTACTTGTAGGTACCTAAATCAGCCACAGAACCCAAAAGCTCTTTTCAGAGCTACCCTACCTCTGATCACTCAAAATGATTATCTTTCTCTAACTTTTTTCACTATTTTTTACCAGAGTACGCTCCCCGGTACGCTCCCCTGGGCGCGTACCGGGCGCTCCTCCCGCGAAATTTTATGTTTTTTTTTGGCATATATGCCCCTCCTAAACTCCCCTCAGAAAACCTAGAGGGTCAGGGGGTGTCTACTGTGCCCCTTTTTACCCATTCCCAACGTTGTTTGTCCTCCATATTGTGTCTCAATTCGACCGAAACACAAAATGTTGGACTCCCGTAGTGCTCCCGGTACGCGTACCGGGGCGGGCACCAGTAAGCGCTCCCAAAAAAATGTGGGAAACAAAATTACATAAAAACCACTGGACAGACTTTCACCAAATATAGAATAGACCCTACTACATACCAGTCCCTACCATTATTCCACATGTGATGGTATTCCATTGATCCATTTGGGTTGTAGCCCAGTCTAAATATCCTGAGGTAAATTACATGACAAAAACACATATGGAGTGTCACAATTTACAACCAATTCAAATATTACTTTCATTTTCTACTTTTTTTTCCTGACATTTGATTGGTTATGTAAATGAATATGAATGAAAAATGAGAGGGAAACACAGCCATTTTGACTACAACCACCTGAGATACATCTTTAAAGGATTTTCTCATTTATCTTCATCACCTTTCTATAAGGTAAGTTATACATTTGTAAGGGGCACTTTATGTTCATTTGTAAAAACGTTTTCTGACAGTTATTTACTGTCCCTCTGTTATAATTACAGATTGAGATAGGCTTCTCTGTTATAGTTATAGATTGAATTAGTCTTCTCTGGTATAATTATGAATTTTCTTAGTCTTCTTCACATACACTTTTTTATATTTCTACTTCCTACCTCATACTATACACTGCCCAAATATAACTTCACTGTTTAAAACTCACAAGTACCTCTTTGAACTTAAACTCAACAGTGCCCTATCTCTACAGATATATTTATTTTTTATGCAATTTACAGCAAGAAAATGGAAGGAGAACAAAACACATTTAATATTTCATTCGAAATTGATCTGGAGAACAATCCTAAGGAAGAGATTGATGAATTAGACTTTTGGGATCAGTCTCTTGACCAAGACTTACTTAATTGTGTGGAAGAAATGGAATTATCGAATCCAAATGAGGACATACCTGACGATATAATGTTGGAAATTCTTTTAGATTTTGAAAAATCACAGCAATAAATGTTTAAACACATTTAAAAATTTGAAATTGTTCGAGACATTACTCTTTTTTATATGTAAATTATGGAATAGTAGCAAAATAAATATAATATAAAGTGAGACTTATAGTATACTGTGCAACTTTTTTGTGTTACATCGAAATTTTGCTCATATTTACTTCCTTTCTCCCACTATATTATCTCCAATGTGTATTTAACATCTCTTTATCATCTCCTGCCTTTATGTTGTTTCTGCTTTCCTGACAGACTATACTATAGATTCCATATACCACAATAACTTCTGTAACAACAGGCAAATTATCTACAGAGGAGACAGTCTACATTGAATTTAAGACTCTGCATTGGTACCTACATGCTGGTACTTAAATAAAAAAAAAAAAATAAAAACATTTTTTTAACACAGCTACTTTTTTTTAAAACTGTCATTCTTTTTCCCCATGGTACGCTCCCCAGTATGCTCCCCGGTGCGCTTACCGGAGGCTCCCCTCGCGAAATTAAAAAAAATGATTTTTTTGCTCCGCGGGGCCCTTTTATGACCCCCACATCAAACCTAGGGGGTCAAGGGGGGTCTGCTCTGCCCCCTTATGGTCATTTGCCCCTTTGTTTTTGCCACCTCTTGTGTCTCGATTTTACCGAGACACAAGATGGCGGCCGCTCCAGACTGTTTTGAATGTTTACAGACACCCGAGAGCCAATCAGCTTTCCGTGCGCAACTAGCGTAGCGCGCCCGGTGCGCTCCCCGGTGTGCGTACCGGGGCGCGCCTATAGATATATATATTTTTGGGATCCTAAATTACTCAAAATCCTCTGGAGCACATTTCTTGAGACCTAGCAAAGGCATATCGGGCTACCAGTCCCTAGAAATTTGCCAAGTTTGGTGGAAATCCATTCAGCCGTTCGGGATAAAACACGTTTTGGGACCCCCCTTTTATCTCGGCCTCGCTTGACAAATCCCCCCCAAACTTTTAGGGAAGGACCGGAGCGCTGCGAGGCAAATTTGAGGACATTTTCAGGCAGGTTCCTCAACTGGCGCCAAAGTTTTTCACAATAGAATGTTGAGATTTTGCATTGAAAAAAATCCTAACTATAACTACCTACTGGCAACCGCCTGTAGGTAATATATATATATATATATATATCACAGCTCCGTTGCACCAAAATGACCGGGTCACTCGCAGACGGGTGCCTCTCGTGGTGGCGCTCCACGTCACAAATTGCAGCTCCGATTGCCTCTCGTGTCACAAGAAAGAAAATCCGGCACTCACAGGGAAAGTGTTCAGGTTAGTTTTAATCTCAAACACTCAGCAGACAAACGTGTTTCGGTTTTCCTTCGTCAGTGTCTACCATTGACACGGAAGGAAGCAAGTTTAAAAGCATTTTGTCACATTTTGGCATGTGTATAGAAAGAGGACTGACGTTAAGCCCCGTGAGAAAGTTATTTACATAGTGTATTACTGTTTTCTTTACATTTTTCGAAACACTTTATAAGGCAATATGGATGAAATAAAATTTACGATTTCATACATTAATTTCAGACAAATTAAATACACAATTCCTGAAATGATTTACATTACGTATACATTTTGTTTGAGTTGCCCTTTGCTGTGTTGTGGGTGTTATTAAGCCGTGGATCGGCATTGCTCACGGGGTGATACTCATGATTGAACATTGCTTTCAGAGTCTATGCTTTTCCCAAATGAGATGCTAATTCCTCGTCTACTCTTATATTTATCTTTTCTCCACATTTTTGTCTCTCTCTCTCATATTCTTTCCTCTTTATTCATATATACTCTTCTCTTCTTATATTCTGTTTTTCCTTTTATTCTCGCTCTTCTTTGTACATACTCCCTATTATTATCTCATACTTTTCTTTTTCTTCCCATACTCCCCTCTCTCTGCTCACACATTTTCTCTCTTTTCTTATAATTCCGTTTCTCTACTGATATTGCAATCCTTTCTTATTGTGACATTCCTCTCTTCATTGTCCCCCTGTCCTTATACTCTTTCCTGTTTTCATATTCTCTTCTCTCTTCTCTTACTTCTCCATAACTCCTCATACTAATGCCTTTTTGTTGAATTCCGTTTTGTCCTATACTTCTCCCTGTGTTCATATTTTCCTGGTTCTCTTTATATTCCTTTTATATTTTCGTTTTCTGTTCTCTCTGTTTATGCTTCTTCTGTCTGTTGATAGTGCTTTCTCTCTTGTCTTACTCCTCATTGACTCCCTGCCTACACTGTGCAGCACTTTCCTCATACTCTCCGTCTTTTCATACTGACCTCTCTTTTTATATTTGTTTCACTTGTCATACTCCTACCTCTTTCTTTATACACTTTGCACTCTTCATATTACTTCTTTTCTCTTTATAGTACTTCTCTCTCTTTTTAGACTGCCCCCTCTCTTCTCACACTCTCTTTCTTTCTTATTATACTCTTCCTTCTTTCCTTATACTTATACCTTTCTCATAATACTCCCTCTTACCTCTTCATACCTTCCAGTCTGTTCATACTCCCTTTATATCTTTATATTGCAGTATCTGCTTATACTCCCCTTTCTCCTTATATTTTCCCTTGAGTCATACTCCTTCTTCTTTTGTTGTAAGTCCTTTTATTTTCATAGCCCCACCTTTGTCCTTATAATCCTCCTTCTCTTCTTATAAGTAATATGGTAGTATATTTCATATATTTATTTTTGTAATGTTATATATATATTTTATAATAGATTCTATTTATCAACACTAAATAAAATTCATCATGCCTACAAAAGCTCAAAAGAGGAAACAACAAAAGAAATGTGTTTATTGAAAGAGAAGTCATCTACAAAATTTACATGAAGAACAATGTGTTATGAATAAGAAAAAAAGTCCTGGTCAAGAACGAAGACTTTTCTCAGGAAATTATCAAACACTAAGAGTAGTGTGCACAATGTGAAAAATATAAATTGTGTATCTGCAAATAAAAAGAAAAGCAAGAAGAAAGAGAACAGCCATGGAAATTCACCTTGTAGAAATGAAGTGTATAGTAAAAGGAGGAAGAATCGATTTCAGGAAATTAGAAAAATAATATTTTGTCTAACTTGTTGAAAGAAGTCAAGAAATGTAAAAGAAAACCTGTTTTTTATAAGAATAAAAACATATAGAAAATGTAGATGAGAAAGCTTTCGAATTGACAAAAAAATTGTTTATTTTAGCAATCAATAGAATTCGATCACTAATTACGCCAATCCATTTAATGAAGGCCAAAAGTAAGTGGAGAAGAGTAATTAACTGAAGTAATTTTTCAGAGGTTTTTTTGGGTGAATGGAAACATAGTTCAAGTTCTGAGCCTCTTTTTTAATGAAGAGAGTTATCTTCAAAGTAATGATTTGTTGCATGCAGTTGACACTAGTCGTCATGCTTATGAGGTTAGAAATGGTTGTGCTATTGAGAAAGAGAAAATTGTTCCTAGAAATGCAGAAGAGGTCTTAGCTGATGAAGTTTTAGGGAGACGTCCTAAAGCTCCAGTGTACAGTTGGAATTGTAGTAGTATTTGCAGTGTACAGCAAGAATCTATTGATTTTTTACACAATTTCTTACGTAACTATAGTAAGAAAAGCGTTAAACAAAAGATTAAGATGTTGCAAGGACTAGACCCTTGCAGAGTGAGAGAAAATACTGGTTTGCAAGGTCATTCTCTGGCTTGTCTTTCTAAAAAAGTATGTCGAAGTGTTTTTCATCATTCCAGGATGATAACAGTTCATCATACTCAAATGAGGAAATTAGTTAGAACATTGTATTACACAAAAAGTCCAGCACTAATGTTAACAAAGTTGAACAGTGCTCTTTTACGTGTGTCTGTATCAGATGTAACAAATGTTTGTGATGAAATTCAGCTTAGTTACTTTGGTCCTCAGGAAGACAGTGCAGAAACTGAGATATTAATAGAAGAACATGTGGAAGAGAATGTAAAATGTTGTACTGTAGAATATTTTAAGCAATAAATTACGAATTTTAAGGTGATTTCAGGTGAAAGGCCAATAAAGAGAGACGGAGTACTATGAGGAGACAGCAAGAACTATGAGGACAGGGATGAATATAAAGACAAGAAAGAATATAAAGAGTAGGGGAAGTATGCAAAAAGAGGAGCACATATGAAGAGAAAAGAAAAGAATAAGAAGAGAGGATCATATAAGAAAAAGGAGGTAATATGGGTGAGAGAGGGAGAAGTAAGAGGAGAGAGGAGGGAGTATGACAAGAGAGTGTAGAAAATATGGAAAAATGCGCGAATATAATTCCTTAATGTATAACAGACGCACAGTGTGATATTAGACAAAAAAATATGAGACCAAGTATATTACTATTTACTACTGAAAAACGTTTAAGTGACTATACACATTTAATATAAATAATTACTACATTTCAGTGAACAACCCTGACCTATTTTGCAAATACATATGCAATTTGCATTATTATTTCTGCTAACATTTCATCAAAAAAACTGACACAATAAAACAACAAAGACGCACAAGGGGCTTGTAAATCTACCCGGACTGTATGCAGAGGGAGAGAAAGGAAAATAAGGACAGAATGGGGAGTATCAACAGAAAAATGAAATATAAAGAGAGAGGGAAGAAAATGAGGAGTCAAAAGGAATATGAGCAGAGACAGGGAAATATAAACACAAACAAGGGCAGTATGAGGACAGAGGAGAATATAAGAAAAAGAGGGTACTACCAGGAGAGGAAGAAGTAAGAGGAGAGAGGGTAGAACATATATAAAAAGTGTCAAATGTAATTCCTTAATGTACACAGATGCACAGTGTAATACTAGACAAAAACAATATCAGACCATGCATTTTATCTATTTACTACTGAAAAACGTTTAACTTACTATACACATTCCATGTATTGAATTACTACACTTCAGTAAACAACCCTGACTCATTTTGCAAATACATATGCAATTTACATTATTTTCGCCAACATTACATAAAAAAAAATTGACACAATAAAAAAACAGACACGCACAAGGGGCTTGTAAATCTTACAGAGAGAGAGAAAGGAAAAAGAGGAAAGAAAAGAGACAATGAACAGAAAAATTAAGTATAAAAAGACAGGGAAGAAAATGAGAAGACAGCTGGAATATGAGGGGAGATAGGGAAAAATAAACACAAAGAAGGTCAATATGAAGACAGAGAAGAATATAAGAAAAAAGAGGGTAGTACCAGGAAAGAGGAAGAAATAAGAGTAGAGAGGGGGAAGTATGACAAGAGACGTTAGAAAATATTGAAAAGGGGCAAATATAATTCCTTAATGTACAAAGACGCACAGTGTGATATTAGACAAAAAAATATGAGACCATGCGTTATACCAAAACACATTTACAAATGAAAAACATTTAAGTAGGTATACACATTTATAATCGCTGAAATGTCCAGAATATTACCAATAGAAATAGTTAGTAAAAATGTGAAAAGGAATGTGTATAAAAGCGCAATGTTATCTGACACCAAATGAACATATTAACAATTACCAATTGTAACATCTTTCTTTTAATATCTTTTAGATGTAGTGCTTCATGATGCATTATGTAACAAGGACAACGGCAATGGCACAAGGTGAGCAAACCAGCTTGTTTCTGAAAGAACGACAAGTTATCTGTGAAACAAGAGAATGTGTAGTATGCAGCATGCGTGCAAAACACATATTGGGCTAACGGGGGTTCAGCTAAGATGAGATACCTTCCTGTGCCCACACACAGTCGCAACCGAGTACTTCACAGCTCTTTTAAAGACATTTTGCTAGATAATGAACCTTTGATATACCCCTACCCCACCGCTTACAGCCCCTACAGCTCCACTCTTCTTTTTGCTAAAAGTTAAGCCACCCCCAACATTTTTTTTAGCCCCCCCCCCCTGCTATTTTTGACTGTGGATGCTCATCTGGCTTTAGGCACCCCCCCTCCCCCCATATCGTGTGCATCTCTCCCATGTTTTAATGTCCTTTTTTTCTCTCTTTCTTTTTTTAAGTTTTGTACACTGCTATCTCCAGTCTACTGTGTACAACCTCATCTGAGTTGAAGTGGTAAACTCTCTTGATTACTATGAAGGCTTCTTTAACACGTAGAGCACCCTCTTTCAATCACGCCAATGTCACTAGGTGAGCAAAGATTTTTGTTTCAGAAACAACAAAAAATTATTTTTGCAAAGAGAGACTGAGTACTGTGCAGCAGCTTCACTATGTAGAAATATATAATTTCCTCCTCGCAGTGACTATAGATAGGTTACAACAGTCTGCAAAACAGATCTACAAGCTTATTGTGCCACTGATGTGCCACATTTAACAGGGAAAAGTGGCGCAAGGAGCTTGTTAATCTGTATCTGACTTTTAAAGAAAAAATCTCAACTCCAGACTCTGCGAGACAGTTTTAATGTTGTTTTCTCTCTCCTTCTCTCTTTCACTCTCTGTGACATAATTTCACTTTTTCTTTTAAAGTTATAGATACTGCTGTCTACTTTGACAAGTAGAAGCAGAGGTGTATTGAAGTTGTAAATGTAAAAAATGTAAAATTGATACTTGTATAGCGCACTACTCACCCGCAAGGGTCTCAAGGCGCTTGTACAAATACCGCTGTGGAACCCATCCTGGCTTTCCCTGTGAGGCGTCCACTCCTGGGCACCCCCAAGGTGGAGGCCAGGCCTCCTTAGCATTGTGGGGGCCTTTGTGGAGATTAAGCAAGCTATTGTCCAGAGTTTCAGAGTGGGACTCCATGGTTGGAATAGGCACCAAGGCGAGAATTATGAGGTCCGTGGAATTTTGAGCCCAAGACCCGCCGAGGCGGGGAATTGAACTCTGGTCCCGGGTTAGACCTCTGCATCAGGGTCTGCCACTCTAACAATTGAGCCACACTTCTGTGAACTCCGGTGGCCTCAGTGTTTGGCCGCAGTGAATATACAAGGTAAGCACAGCGGCCTAGACATAGAATGCCTCCATTGCAATGCATTAGAAATAAGTTGGCGTATTTGCAATCCCGTTTACCACTTTTGTGTCAGTAACGCAGTAGGCACCTCCATATAGACACCACTTGAAGGTGGGACTATAACAGAAGTGAAATGTACTAGACACACTGCGCACGTAAAATAGTAGTGTTACCTTCACTGGTAATGCTTCACCTAATTTAGTAACATCTACATAACTTTAAACAGTCACTTGTTCCAGCGATTCACAAGAATCTCAGCAAGGCAGAACAAAATCGAACCACTGCGCTCTTTGAAGAAGAAGAAGAAGAAGGTCTACGACTAGTTTTCACTTATTTTCACCCAACAAACGCGCCCGCAAAACACCCAAAAAGGCAAACATTCTGCCAATTCTGGACCAAAGAACACCAAACCCCCCTAAAACATTGCCAACATCATTATGAACGAGCCTGCATCGGGCCCCGAGCCCTAGAATCAGCGTGAACCATACAAACTTAAACCCAAAAACCCTAGTAAATCGCACTGAACCCAAAACCGCAGATATGCTTTGTCTGTCTGTGTCAAAGAGCTTAGGTATGCTACATAAGGAGGATGCTTCACTCAGTGGTGCCTGCCTTGACCGTCTGCATGGCCCTGCCGCAAGCATGGGCCAAAAATCCGTTCCGCTCAAGAATTTGCGATTTTTCGGTAATTTCGCGAGATTTGCGAAATACCGAAAAACACCATATTTTGCAAACATAACAGATGTTTGGCCCAAGCTTGAGGCAGTGCCATGCAGAGGGTCAAGGCACCACTGAGTGAAGCAACCTGATGTAGCATACCTAGGCTCTTTGTCAGACAGACAAAGCATATCTAATTGTATGCAGCAAGCCACATAGCCCCAATTCTACATGAACTGCTGTCTTGAGTGGACTCTGCCTGGCATAACAACAGTACACTGCCTCGCCCTCGACCAATACATACCACGAATAGACAGACATGTAGTCCTGCTGCCGTAGTTGTTGTAGACTGGTTTACCTGTTTGCCACTCACGAATTGGCCATTCTTCTTCTGTAAACCAACGCTGATGATCCATACATCCCAGTGAGTGACTGTAAAGAAAAAAGATATATTATTTAATCAATCACTATGGTATATTCGCAAGTGAGTCAGATTCAAGGACATTTTGCATATTTTGTGAAATGCAATATAGTGGCACCTGAATTTGAAGTACAATTTTAATTAAGCAAGGTAAAAAAACAGAGTTGTTGACATGAGTTACAATTACTGTGTGAAAGAATAAATAATAACCAAGACAAGACACATGAATCATCATTTCATGCACTAAAAACAAACAGCAATTGGTTTCATCAGAGCCAGACAGCCATTGCTGTCCACTGCATGCCATCTTCTCAAATATTCATTACCTGTTCTACTTTTTGTCCGCATCTTCTTCGGAAAGTGAGGGCCCACAGGGCAGCCTCTCCTGCCAATATCAGCAAACATGTAGTCAGTCAGTAATTTCAGTCCTGCTTGAGGAGTTTTGTCGTAATCCATCCATCTTCCTTGAGGGAAATGGATAGGGGAAGTCTGGAGGAGGAGTGTAAAGGAGTATGATTGAGTTGTGAACTTGTGAACCTCAGGAATGCAGACTGCGGCACCTTCAAATCAATAAGGAATATAAGCTGAAGACAGTGCTGCTGATGGACTTGTTGTGATTAGGTGATTAGAGTTTTGTTGTGGTAAAAGTTGCAAAACAAAGAAAGACACACAGGAATAAAAGTGAATAAGGACGGAAAAAAAGTCGATTTCGGGGTTCGGTGTCAGAGAAGTTGAGCTTGTCCTCAAACTCCATGAATGGAGACAGGAGTAGGTCAGGTAACAGAGAAGAACTAAATCGGTGTCCTCTTCTTCCTGCGTGCATTTACGTACTTTGTAATCTGGTGGTATCAAGTGCTGATTCATCTTGATCAGTGTTAACCTCTCAACATTTTTGGTCGCAAGGCGGGTCCTTTTTGAAGTTACAATGGCACCAGCAGCACTGAAAACACGTTCAGAAGACACTCTTGAGAGTGGGCAAGACAAATATTTTATAGCCAGGTTGGTGATTAGTGGCCATAGAGCCATTTTCCTGTACCAATACAGCAATGAGTTTGTATTAACAAAGACATCTTTTGGGTCATCCAGATAGGCCTGCACCATCGACTCAAGGTTCTCCACGGTTGCTACACTTTGCGTACCATCTGTGGCCTTCGCAGCACTGGAATGAGCAAACCCTTGATGAGTTAGCCAATCTGCTTCCGACAATATTATAATTAACACCAACAGAGGCTGTCCAATACCCCTGAACCAGGGACAATTGATAATAACACCAAACAAGAGGTTCAGGTACCAAAATTAGATAACAAAATACAGATTCACATGAAAGGAAATTCATAGAGCCAAAGAAGGAATGAAAAGAAAGAAGCCTATATTCCCAAATTAGTTTCAGAAGAATGCTCTTAATTTATTAAACATGTATATTCAGATAAAACACATTGCAGATAAAACAAACGCTCAAAGAAAAGTGTTGGCAAAAAACAAAGACAATCAACTCATATTACCAAACACGTGGCTATCATACAAACATTACATGTACAAAAGGAACAACAGCAACACATATAGTATGTCCTTCACAAATTATGGCCTCAAGAAGCGTTGACGGCGTTTCAACTGCTGGTTAACTATGCGGTCATCATCAGGACAAACAGTGATTGGAGCGTTTTGGATAACAGCATAAGAAGCAGCCCATTCAGAATTTGAACGGCATGTGCAATACGTTAAAATTAAATAAGTAAGTCAACTCTCCTCATATCTGGGGTTCGAGGAATAATATAACGTTTTTTTTCGGATTATCTCGGCACGAAAGGAAAGCCAGTGAAGACCATTTAATTGTTGCCCAACGATAGCTAAATCAATCAGCATGAATCCGTTGGTTACGCCCGGAAAATTCGCAGCACTGCTAGACTAGGCTTCTTTCATTTCTTTCCTTCTTTGGCTCCATGAATTTCCTTTCATGTGAATATGTATTTTGTTATCTAATTTTGGTACCAGAACCTCTTGTTTGGTGTTATTTCTGACAATATTATGGCTGGGCCTGGTGCAGGTGAGGATAATGATACAGTTGCTGCTGGTGTCGTTAAAGGCTGTGAGGGAAAGTGACTCCCTTTGCCCTCAAATTCAGAAGTAGAACTTGACGCTGGATGGCCTGCTGATTCAGTTGGACTTCTGCCGGCTCCTTCAATTTTCTGCCGATCTTTTTTGAACCAAGTGGCTGACACAGCTAGCCAATGTTTGAACTTTGAAACATCTGCTTCATCAAAAGGAATGAATGCTTTGCTGGCCACTGCCTTTTTGTACCGTGGATCCAGAATAGTGGCACAAATGTAATGTTGTTCTGTATGTATGTTTTTAAGCCTATCATTGGCAACTAGGCAGCTTAATAACTTCTCCGCCAACAGGTATGCCTCTTGCTTTTCAACATCATTTTTGAACGTTGAAGACACTGCCTTCAGTTGGTGCTCTAGCATGACCAACAATGGGATAGCTTTGCTCAAAGAACAGTCCTCCCTGCTGACTTCACGTGTGAAGACCTCAAAAGGACGAAGCATGTCTGTCAGGCTTTTAACTAGCTTCCATTCCTCCAACTCTAGCTTCATGTCTTTCATAGTAGAACCTAGTTGAAAGACATAGTCATTGATTACCATGCACTACTCAAACAGACGCTCAAGCATGTAAAAGGTTGAGTTCCAAAGTGTTGCCACCTCCTGGATGAGTCCTTTGACTGGCACTTTACCTTCATGTTGAATTCTCCTCAGCTCCTTCCGGGCCTTAAAAGAATGGCTGAAATGTGTGAAGATTATTCAGCAGGTGGTCAGTAACTTCTTGACTGTGTTTTCATTTTTCAAGAAATCTTGCACAACCAGGTTTATACAGTGCGCCAAACCTTGCTGCATGGCCTTGACTATATTACTGTTTGATATTTAACAATCTAGGCAACCATAAGAGACAATCAAAGAAATATTTGACTTTCTGCCTGTGCACGCTTGCACAAACCTCGAGTCCCGCCGCCGGAAGTAGGGAGCCCTGTTGAATCTTTTTGGACAGGGAGTTATTTTAACTATCAACTAATCATCTCAATTGGAAGAGGAACGACCCTATTAGAGGGTCTTGCTCTACCTAACATCTCCACATCAGGGGGATCCCACTATCTATCAAGTAATCAAGTATATCCTTCACTTGAATGAATAAGAGGTTCCGGCTGGCGGGACTAGTTTTTAATCATTGTCCCTTACAGCGTGATAATTTCCTGTTTGGAATCCGTCCATCTAGGAAATAAGATACTAATGTCCTATCTTGACTAGACGTCGCCATTGAGCCTTACAAGTTATATCTACACAGCATAATCTCATTACCAGTCAGCTAGGACCGTTCTTTAAAGAAATTAAGAAAGAAAAGTATTTTCGATTCATCATTTGACAACAACTTTTAAAATCCTTGTGGCTACTCCAGAAGAAGGCGCTGGCCGCCGAAACACGCGTAGCGTACCAATCTGCCACTCCCAGTGTTTTTTTACTTTATATATGTTTTCATTTGCATTGTGTTTTATGTCATGTGATTATACATTGCTGTTTTAAGTTTAGTTTGTTCAACTACACTTTTTTAAACGTATATATTAAATTTGTAAATGTGATATTGTTCTTTTTTATCTTCAATAACTTGTTTACTGTATAAACATTTTGTAGCTTAATCCCCTTCCATTTATGAATATTTCTTTGATTGCCTCTTATGGTTGCCTAGATTGTTAAATATCAAACAGTTGTTTTCCCCTGGTCTAGGTATCTATATTCTATGAACTCAGGGGGTCCTTGTTAAATATACACTTAACTATATTACTGCCATTATCTGTGGAAACATAGCCAACTAAGCGAGTTATTGGTTGCAGCCATTCAGAGACCTTACTGTTAAACTCCTCCAAAATGTTTTTTGCAGTATGAGTTTTCTCCGTGGCAAACATTGCTAATGTTGCATGTTTCCGAGTAGCTTGAAAAACTGTGTCCAGGTCTTGTCTCTAACCCCTGCAAAAGACCCTGCAAAAGAGACCCAGATTGCAGTGATGCACATGTAATCAAGGGCTTGGCAACTGGTCCACATGTTTGTTGTCAAGTGGATAGTGTGAACAGCACTCTTCTACAAAGCTGCCCCAATCACCTCCGGCACATCTTGATGTAGTGCTGGAACCGCAACTCTGGCAAAATAGGACTGGCTTGGAACCTTCCATTTAGGGCAGACTGTTGCCACTAATTCTAGAAACCCCACCCCTTCCACAAAGGAAAAAGGGAGAAGGTCCAGCGCTAGCATTTTAGCCAGCTTTGCGTTATGCAGACGTACGGTTGGGTGGTTGCGTTCAAATGGCACCTCCCACCACAACATTCCGTGAATGCTATGCTATGCTATGGGCACTTATAATGCGCACAGATGCTCCAGCAAAGGAGCGTCCCGGCGCACGACAAGGTAAAACACAGCAGCGCCAATGCAGAGAGCAAGAAGGAGGTACAGCTACTGGACATTAAAATAGGAAAGTTTTTATGGCCTTACAAAACAGAAGAAGGTCCTCCAACAAACGGATCTCTACAGGGAGAGAATTCCAAATAGCCGCCACTCTCACACGGAAAGATTGCCCCCCAGCTCGGCTAAGCTTGAACCGGGGTACTACCGCGAGAGCTTGTCCAAAGGATCTAAGGGAGCGGGTCGGAGTATAGAGGGACAAGAGGTTGTTGAGGATCTGGGGAGCGGAACCTTTCAAAATTTTAAAGGCCAAACAGAGTACCTTAAAATGAATTCTCATTTTGACCAGCAGCCAATGCAAAGATCGTAGGGTATTAGAAACAGAGCAGAACCTGGGCAAGCCAACTACCGCTCTGGCAGCAGCGTTTTGAACTGGCTGCAGGCGAGTAATTTCTGCTAGGTTGGCCCCCAGCAGAAGGGAGCTGGCGTAATCAAGCCGGGAGATAACCATCGCCTGAATCACCAGCTGCCTGGTCGGGGCATCAAAAAATTTGAGGACTGGTCTTAACCCCCGAAGAACACCAAAGCAAGCTGCCGCAGTTCTCTTTGTATGGCCAACAAAGCTGAGAGTGGAGTCCAGCCAGACTCCCAAGTTTCTTAATTCCATGACCGGAGTCGGGAGCGGCCTAAGTTCCGGAGGCCACCACCTGTCCCCCCAAAGATCGGCTTTCTTACCGACAATCATGATCTCAGTCTTTTTTGCGTTGAGTTGGAGACAGTTGGCAGTCATCCAACCGGCCACTGCCCTCAGTCCACTCTGAAACCTGGGGGCATCCCGTTCCGCATCCCCGCTGATAGTAACCGCTAGCTGAGTGTCGTCAGCGTAGTAGACCATAGTCAAGCCCCACTGCTTGACGACATAAGCCAGCGGTCTCACGTATAGATTGAATAACGTGGGACTCAGCGGGGATCCCTGCGGAACCCCCATGGCCAGAGGATGGAATTTGGACTGGTAAGGAGGGGTGGCCATGCAAAAAGAACGATTGTCGAGAAAGGAGCGGAACCACTGCAGGGCGAGCCCGCCGGTGCCAATCTCCTCCAGGCGACGCAGCAGGATACGGTGCGAGACGGTGTCAAAGGCGGCGCTCAGATCTAATAGTACAAGCGCCGCCGTCTGACCTGCATCCAACACCACACGCAGATGCTCCACCATGGCGAGAAGGGCTGTCTCCGTGCTGTGACCAGCACAGAAACGATTCTGCGTGGGGTCCTGGACATTGGCCCGAATAAGATGGTCAGAGAGGGCCAAATTGACATGTGCCTCCGCAACTTTCGCCGGCCAGGGGAGTAATGAGATAGGACGATAGCTCTCCGGTTTTAATGGATCCAACAAAGGCTTCTTCAGGATTGGAGAGACCACCGCCTGCTTCCATTTGGCTGGAACCGTGCCCGAGGCCAATGAGAGGTTAATCAGGGAACATATCGTAGAACGTCCCAGAAAAGACTGGTCTCTAAAAAGGGCAGGTCTTAATGGATCCGAGGGAGAGCCAGACCTGATTTGCTGGGCTGCATCATTTTATGTGATGATGATGATGACGTCTTCAAACCAGTTAAGCCCAGTGATGTAGTTTTTCGCATTGGTGTCTCTCCCAGACTCTTAGTGTGCCTCATAGATGTTGCAGGGGTAGAGGGTATGGGCAATACCACTGCAGTGCTGCTGCCAGTAGAACTGGGTGTACCAGAAAAAATGTCTTTCGCTACTTCACTTCCCCCGCACGATCAGCCTCTCGTCATCATCATATGCAATATTAAGGGATACATTTGGATTTTGTTTTCTTTTGCCTTTCTCGATCTTCCTCATGTGTGCTTTCCAAATGATAGTGTGGTGTTGCTTGAGATGACCTCTCTGGCCTCCGGTACCATAGTTACTACCAAGCTTACCCCGGCTAACGGATACTTTACAAATTGAACAAACAACCATGTTTTCCGCCTTTGCGCTAACACTAAAGAAGTCCCAAACTGGGGACGGGTGATGTCTGCTGGTGGTGGAGGTGCTACTTTGACTTTCAATGCCAGATGAAGTGGAGGATGGGTGTGGCTGAATTAGTTTCTGTTGTTCACTTACAGCACCACTACTTGAGGTTGTGTTGGTGTTGTAGTTAACTGTGGTGGTACCAGTGCCACGCTGCCCATATCCCGCTCAGCAGCCATTCGGGATAGGGTCGAAATGTGTGTCTGCTGCATGCCCGCTGGGACTGGAGTGACGACTGTGATGACTGGATCATTGTCAGACTGTTCATCAGCAGCAGAAGACACCACTTCTTGTTCGTCGTCATCACCCATAGGTTGAAGGCTTGCGGGGGCCTTCCTTATAGGCTTAGCTACATTTGTCGGCTCATGGCGTGACTCACTCTCAGGCTGCATTGCTGGGTTCCAAACACGATCAAGGTCAACAGAATGAAGGTGGCTTGAAGAAGAACTTATAGTAGTAGTAGTATCCCTCCTTGACCTTTACCTTGCTGGGGATCTGGAAGACAATGGACCATCATCATCAGGAGCAGTGGCTTCCTCGGATGATACCTCCTCTTGAATATCAATTTCCTGATGTGCCCCTACTTCTGGAGGAACAAGCGTTGTAGGCAGTTGTGCCGCTCCATGAACCTCTAGTTGCACCTCTCCATGCACCTGTCTATGCGCCTTCTCCCGCGCCTCTACTTGTGCCTCTCCTGGCGGCTCTACTTGCGCCTCTCCTTGCCCATGTACTTGCGCTTGTACTAGTTGCACCTGTGTTTGTGGCTGTGGTTGTTGAACACTCGTCAGCTGAGTTATATCCGGCGTTGATTGGATGGTACTTTCTTGTGATGAGCCAAGACCACTGGTCGATGGTGATTGAACAACCAAAGTAGCAGCCGCAGCAGCACTCATGTTCTTGGACCTAACTTGGCATGGTGGTACTGAGCCCAATGAAGCGGAGGTGCTGCTTCCAGCTTCCAGCTTGGTCCCCGGCGGACACCGCTGCTGCTGAAGGCGTAGTTTTTTTTCTCCCAAAAAAGGTGTCGGTGGGCACACCAGTCTTCTTGGTAGGTGGTGCCACTTGCTGGCAGTGGCACAGGCAACTTTTTTACGCTGAGGCGTAATGGCCAACTTTCTTTGAAGAATGGAAAGTTGGGGGAGAATATGAGTTCACGCACAATGAACAGCATCGTGGTTCATGACATCGGTGGAAATGAAATTGTCTTTACACTATTCCACATTTTTGACTGTTTGAGAAAAAGGACAGAATCCGGAATGTTTTCAATATGCATTATTATACCTTTTACAGACGTTATTCGTAAAAACGTTTATCTTTTGTCTTGCAAACAATGCATTGAATAGAGAACTCTGGGAGAAGAAGTTTTTTAATCAAAGACCCCAGGTGAAATCACTTGTGGAGACTAGAGGGGGTGGGAACTACTACCAGTTTTTGAACCAACTGGAGCTCATGACATGTGTTTAAAAACGAGGGATCACGGGAGGGGTGAGGACTTTTTGAGTCAGCAGCGGAAGGATGTGACCTTGAAATGTCGTTATGGCAGGTATGTGTTAGTGGGAGATTAGATTACATTTCAACAGAATGAGAACAGTGTTTCTCAGCTAGATGGAGAAGGGTTTTGTACCGCTAGTCGAAATGTTATTTATAGGTCTAGTGCATGTTACCTTTTGCTAACGTTGGTGTTTATTTGGAAGGTATTAAACACAGGTTTTTACATCCGATTTAAACGTAGATAAAAACGAGCATAATATGTTTAATGTGGTCGGAAAAAGGAGCTGGTTGTTCTAAGATTTGATGGACGCAGGTTATCAGCAGTAGTGGGTGGCACGGTGAAATAAGAGGGTGGGTAGCAATGTGCATGATACAGGGGTTCTAATCTGGGGCTTTTCAATTTATGAAGATTAAATTCTCAGCACGCCGTTATTATTTATTATGGTTAACTAGAGAGATATACTGCTTTAAAAATCATGATGATGTATAATGAAACTACCGGAAGCAAACAGCTGTGTAATAATGTAATATTACTATTGTTTACAGTGACCCCCGAAGAAGGGCTGGAGGCCCGAAATGCATAGGGTTATGTGACATCAATAAAGACTGCCTGGAATGAATTTGCGTTTTCAGTCTTATTCTTGGTTGAAGTCCTAAGCGGCACCATTTGAATAACAGAAACTTGAAAAACAACGTATACACGATGTGCGTGTTCCCATTTGGAGGAGAATTTTGGAATAAGGATAAAGCTATGGATTACTATGGATTAATGCAGAATCAAAAGGTTAGAATATAGGTACAGCCCAATGTGGCGGTTTAGCTGTGCTTTTCTGGGGACTGGAGACAGTCCCACTTCTTCATGTTGTTAGTACCCCTGTGCTTTGGGCATAGCACTACAGAAAATTGCACGCACCTACAGAAAAGATGATGACAAAAAATGGTTAAATATTGGATAACTAAAGGTGTGCATCCTGCCTTCATAAACAGACATCACAACTTTCTTTGGGGCCATCTTCTTGAGATGTCAGAATAGCAGGCCGCAGTTGCAAGAGTTGCAGAGCTGTCTTGTCTGTGGCCACACGTGATGTCACGTGACTTTATGCTGCACACACCTCTGCAGGACTTCTTCCTGCCACTGGTGGTTCTCTTGTGCACCTAAAAGCAATGGAAGCCAGAGGAACATCAGTTATACAGCCCAAAAAGTAAAAGAAACACTCAAAAAATCACCACAATCCAATGCCATCCATGCCCTCAATGATGTTTAAATTCAAGACACCCTACAGAAAGACTAGGCCCATGCACCGGTTGAAAGCAAGGCCAACTGGGTGCAGGCCTGACCACACTGCCTGGCCTCAAAATGGCCCCTTGACCCCCACCACATGGTCAGGCCCTGCCTGTACCAGGCCTCAAAATTGTCCCCACCCACATGGCCAGGCCCCAACACCAACCCAAAAAGTCGAAAAACACACAGAAATCACCACAATCCCATGCCATCCATGCCTTCAATGATGTTTATATTCAAGACACCCCACAGAAAGACTAGGCCCATGCACCACTGAGTACCCCTGGGCATAATGGTTGAAAGCAAGGCAAACTAGGTGCAGGCCTGAGCACACTGCCTGGCTTGAAAATGGCCCCTTGACCCCCAGCACATGGCCAGGTCCTGCCTGTACCAGGCCTCAAAATGGCCCCCACCCACATGGCAAGGCCCCAACACTAACCCAAAAAGTCAAAAAACACACAGAAATAACCACAATCCCATGCCATTCATGCCCTCAATGATGTTAAATTCAAGACACCCCACAGAAAGACTAGGCCCATGATCCACTAAGTACTCCTGGGCATAATGGTTGAAAGCAAGGCAAACTTGGTGCAGGCCGGACCACACTGCCTGGCCTCAAAATGGCCCCTTGACGCCTACCACATGGCCAGGCCCTGCCTGTACCAGGCCTCAAAATGGCCCCCATCCACATGGCCATGCCCCAACAACCCCCCACAATGTCAAAGAACACTCACAAATCACCACAATCCCATGCCATCCATGCCCTCAATGATGTTTAAATTCAAGACATCCCACAGAAAGACTAGGCCCATGCACCACTGAGTTCCCCTGGGCATAATGGTTGAAAGCAAGGCAAACTGGTTGCAGGCCTGAGCACACTGCCTCGCTTCAAAATGGCCCCTTGACCCCCACCACATGGCCAGGCCCTGCCTGTCCCAGGTCTCAAAATGGCCCCCACCCACATAGCCAGGCTCCAACACCACCCCAAAAAGTCGAAAACACACAAAAATCACCACAATCCAATGCTAATCATGCCCTCAATGATGTTTAAATTCAAGACACCCCATAGAAAGACTAGGACCATGCACCACTCACTGCATCTGGGCCTACTGGCTAGTGAGGCTTTACAGGCACCCCAACATTTTTAAAAAAATCAACATATAACAGTCAGCTAAAATTCCATGACATAAATGAGATTTGAGTTACAAAAAAATCACAGAAACGGTTGTATCATGCACCCATGACTAACCCTGGGTCAACTGGATACTGTGGCTACCCACTACAATATATATTTTGTTAAAGTTGTGAAAACAGTTTTAGAACTGTAGTTGCCGCAACTGCAATGCCCCAAACAAACAACACCAACTTACTTGTAAAATCTCAAGTCCAAAAGTGATCCAAACTCCAAATCCAAAAAGTCCTCAAATACAAATATCCAGCAGCAGCCACAAAAAGTAATCCTTCCAGCTCCACATCCAAATGAAAAGTGACCAGGACATGGACAAAGCACTGGGGGGAGCCTGCTGGACAGGAACAGGAAGTTGGAGACTCTGGGGCCCTTCCTTCCTCCCACCCCACTCCTGCACCAAAACATGCTGCCAAATGTCAATCTGAGGAGTTATTCTGATCAAAATCATCATTTTCACAAGGTTCATGCTTCCTGCGCTGGATTTCTTGTGCAGAAATGCAATTTATGCAATTTCAGGAACGCAAGCTGTTCAAATCTCCCACCGGAAGTCAGCTGCGCACCGCATCTACGTGTTCGGCATTGTTTACTCCCGCAATGCGTGATCGTGGGCCTTTATGACGTACTCTCGTTGTCAAACTCTCGCTGTGCAAGATGGCAAGCCGGGATAACGTAATTGCATTCGAAAAACTCTCACGCGACCACACCGCAAGATCGAAAATGGCGCAGCACACGCAATCGGGGAACAAAACAACTCGGCGGACTCAGAATCACGATAAGTCAACGCCGCGGGTGCGATATTGTATTTTTCAAGCGCGACCAAGTAAAATAATTCGTAGCTTGCGAATTTGCGGATTATTGGGCAAATTTGATCGATTTGCGGATCGCGAAATCATCCAAAATCCGCAAATTCGCCTGCGAAATGGATTTTACACCCATACTTATTAAAAACATCATTTGTTCCGGAATGATGCAGGCTCTGAATAAGGCTTCTAAACCTTGCACCTTCCAGTCTTTTGTGCCCCAGATAGTTTTTGTCTCAATGTTGTCTTTCCAAAAGTCAAAGCCTAATGTGGACAACTTAGCATAAAAGGCTGCAGAATAAATGTGCTTAGTATTAGTCAACATACTTTTCATTCCTGTCTTATTTATGTTTTAAAAATAAAACGTTTCTGGATTTGTGATATTAAAACCTGAAAAGTAGAATTTATTTGAACTACCCATTGGTGGAATTGGACAATGTTACCATTGATTGTAAGTAAGAACATTTCTAGGATTTGCTGATTTGTGCAAATATTGATGACCATAATGATTAAAACAATACATTTGTTCATAATCTGATGAACCTTCTAAGTATTCATGTTTTTCAAATTTTTCTGACATTTCTAAGTCTGCCATCATGTTATTAACAGTCTCAAAGTCCTAATCATCAGAAAATGTGCTAGGTGAAACAAAGTCACTCAAAGAAACCTTAAACTGGTGTAGAATTTTCAACAGCTCACCGGGCCATAAACGTCATAATCAGTTCTGTCCCATGCTATATCACCAGGTATAGGAACAGCTGTGATGTTCACTGATGACAGGTATCTTTGCTCACGATGAGATGATTTGTGATGTTTCAGATGCAAGTTGATATTCTTACTTGCTGTGTCCATTTTACTATATGTCCCATCTATCAGCTTTCCCAAACTTAAAACAAGAATGAGCCAAAGTAAGAGAAAAAAGTACACCTAACACAATCCAAAATTCAACCCATGATGAAACTGTTAGTTTTTCATTGAAAGTTTTATTTGCTGGCATCGTTTCGGGCTCACTGTGATCCTCGGAAAACGTATCAAAGATGATAAAATAGCCGGAGGCAGTTCTGTAAATTGTTGGTTTGTTTCTTCACTGCCCTGTCTTGGATGCTGTTGGGCTGCGTGTGAGGAGTTACAGGACCTTTGGTTAACTGCTTGCCGGACCCGCTCTGCGGGTCCCGCTGCGCCGTCGAGGGAGTCTGCTGGGGGCTCTGGACTCGTGCTGGGGCGCTTACTTCAGGCTGGTAGTAGGGCTGCGAGCACTGCAGGGACTCGATCTACCAGGAGTCCCTGCACGGCCAACTCGGAACACCTGGCCCGCTCTCCCTTCTAGCCACGCCCCCCGCATGGACAGACTGCAAAAGGCCACTCACCTTCACCACTGCGGGTTTGTTTCTTCACCGGCCTGTCTTGGATGCTGTTGGGCTGCGTGTGAGGAGTTACAGGACCTTTGGTTAACTGCTTGCTGGACCCGCTCCGCGGGTCCTGCTGCGCCGTCGAGGGAGACTGCTGGGGGCTCGGGCTGGGGCGCTTACTTCAGGCTGGTAGTAGGGCTGTGAGCACTGCAGGGACTCAATCTACCAGGAGTCCCTGCATGGCCAACTCTGAACACCTGGCCCGCTCTCCCTGCTAGCCACGCCCCCCCTGCGTGAAACATCCTATATCTCGGGCACAGAAGCCGCAGCACGGGAGCGCGGCGGGAGTGCGCCGGGAGAAGACCGGGACAAGGGCGGGACCGTCTGTGGCCGTCAGGGGCCGGAGGAGGCCGGGCTGGGCCTGGTCATTAACATCTATAGTTCGGACATCTTTGCTAAAGGTTGGTTGCTTTTCCGTGTTACCTTAAGTGTTAAAGATGTCTTCAGACTTGCTCAGTTCCTTACCCTCCTGTGTCGGGGTTTCCATTCTCGGTTCCCTGGACAAATACTTTGCGAGGGCATATAAGGACATTGACAAAGATCTTCTATTAGAGGAGAAACGTGCAGAGCGTTGTCGCTCCATTGAATTGTTGAAAAAGAAACCACTGACTAATCCCCTAAATGCTACCACTACCCAAGACCTGGCTAGTACTGGTAGGCTAGAGGCGGATGCTGAGTTATGCAGTACTGACCCTATACTCATACCTAGTATCTTTCAAGAACATAGTACAACCCTAGTTCTTCTTGATAATACTACTCATAACATTTCAACTAGCCCACCCATTGTTTCTAACACTTTAATTGACCTCAACCCTTCTATACCCACGATTTTTGCTACACAACTGCACTCAACCCTTTCTAATCACTCAATCGATATTATTGAACCTATTGAGATCACTTCACCACATACTGCCAACAAGGCCAACACCAATTCTAAGAAGCCGAGGAGGACTCCTCATTCCCCGCCAAGGAAAAAGAGAAAAAAAGGCGAAGTAAAAAGAAAAGGGGAAATTGTCCTGAATAATACTATTCCCCCATTGGGCTCTTTAACTAAACCAGCTAGTCCAATAGCGAGTGATGTATTACCAGGTACTCACTTATTACCATCTCCCCCTGGGGAATTATTATCCATGTCAAAGAAAGAGCCAATAGAATTATTTGAACAGCTTCTAAAAGCTTATATGCTCCCTCTAATTGAGAGAGTTAGAATCTTGGGGGAAAAAATGGACTGTCTTTTAGCAGCAGCCCAGTCGAGTACTACCTTTGATCCTGTAAAAATCAGAGATCAATCTAGTATAAACAACCAGACAGGTTCTACTAGATCGAATCCAAGTACTTCCAACAAATCTAAAGGAATTCCATTAGTCAATACCAATACTGCCCCTAATATTCCTAGTAAGCCGACGGTTGTTCATAAGCCACCCAAAGATAAGAAACTGATTTTTCCAAATAAACCTCCCGCCACAATAACTAAGCCTAATGTGCCCTCGGGAGCTACTAATACCAAAAGACCCACTCCAAACCGCAGGACTACAGTAGACCTACCACCAGAGTCAGCTAACTTTGTTATCCTTTTAACAGGCGTCCCTCCTATCCAAAATGGAAAATTTGAACACAACGATAACTTGAAAAATAAAATCATTTCCTGGTTGAGATCCACCAGGCCTCTTCCCGCCCATTTAAACGGTGATATAATCTCTGTAAGAAGATGTATTTGGGTTGGACCTCGACCGAAAGACATTGAAGGCGACGTTGTGATTGTAAATTTTAAGGATCACAGAGCTGTTACCTACTTAAGCGACTGGTATCCAGGAAGAAATGAGGGTGGAATATCAACAAGAAACCTGAGTTATTTTTACCCAGAGGCCTTGTTTAGACCCCCTACTCACTCGAGGACTAATAGATATTCCAATCTCCTTTCATCCTCCTGTATGTCATTATCCTCCGAGGCGCTTCCCTCCACCGAACCACCATACCAGATTTACCAACTATAATGAGTACTGGAATATCCCGTTGCACAATCTTTATGAACCTATTTCAGGGTTAGACTTAGACTTAAATGAATGACTGGATTTGCCATCCATTGAACTAGAGTTCACTCAAGATTGTACGGGTATCTCTTACACCTCAGATCCAGTACCATTGCTAGAAGATAAACAGAATACAAGGTCTTACAAATCTGGGAATGAGAAGCTTGGCTCCAGTGGTGGGGAATGGGAAGAGAGTTTGGTACTAGATGAGGCTGAGAGTCAGGTTATGTTGGGATTAGATGATGAAAAGAGGGACTTAAGCACATATAGAGGGATTCAAGTAAGAACTAAGAAGGCTGATGTGTCAGTTGCTGGTGGAGTGGACAAAAATGTTAATATCTGTTTGTATACCATGAGAGCTGATGCTCCCTCACAAGCTTCTATAAGTCCGAGGGGGGGAAACCTTCTATCATTCAGTACTAATGTGTCTGTAGGGTTGGGTTAGGCTAACCATTTATCCTCATTGAGACTTATGTCATGGAATATAGCTGGTCTGCGAAGTAGGCTTCAAATCGAGGAGTGGGTGAAGTTAGTAAACAAACAGGATATTTTGATATTTCAGGAGACCTGGGCTACAGATCCCATCCTCTTGTCTGGGTTTCTAAATTTTTATAAACCTGCATGTAGGGGTAGAGTGGGCAGACCCTCAGGGGGGTTATGTGTCTGGATAAGACAGTCGCTAGCCTACCACATCGCAGAGATACCTATTTCTAATCTCGATATTCTTGTCCTCAAACTTACTAATCCTGGCTCCCAGACGGTAGTTATTATAAATGTCTATGCCAGGGGTATCCCAGGTGGCCATAACCCAATAGGCATATTCAATGACCTGGAGTTGATATTTAATCAAATTGAACGGGAATCCTTTGTTATTTTGGGAGGCGACCTCAATTGCACCTTTGAGCCTTTTTCGGCTAGTGAGATGGATTTCCAGGTAGAAGAGGACAAACTATGGAAGATCCTGACCTTAGAAATACCTCCTATTAAGAAAGGGACAGAAGCAGCCCTTCATTGGCTGGGATTCTGCCTTGAACGGGGATTGAAAGCCTTACATGGGCGAACTATGTCTGACCAACAAGGAAGCACACCTTTGATAACGGACAAAGGACAAGCAGGATCGATTACTTTCTTATTAAGGTGGAATACTGGTCCTCTGTGGTCGATATGAAGGTGGAGGATCGCCCAGAGAGTGACCATAATCCCCTAGTACTTAGGCTAGCTCTAGATAGCATTTGCCGCTTGGGAGCCCCCAGAAATTGCACCACAGCAGATGTGTTTCTGGAGAATAATAATAGAAGGGTCCAGTGGAGCAGAGTTGCTGAGGAACCTGCAACCTTAAGCTTGATTTCACGGAAAGTGGCAGAGGTATTGTATGCCATGGAGTCTTCGACAGAGACATCCGAAATCTGCGGGATACTTCTTCCTCTTTTTGAAATTGTTTTTTACTAAAACAAAAAGCAATTCTGGGAAAAAAAAAACGCCCAATCTTGGGAGGGGGCAAGTGGTACAACCAATCCTGTCGCAAAGCCCTTACTGACTTACTCGCTGCACTTAAATCGCGAGACAGTGCTGGCATACGAAAATCCAGGCTAGAATTTAAAAGTTGCCTGAAAGAGGCAAAGTCGGCATGGGATGATACACACTGGCAGGACCTCTATGAGGCATGCCTATCCTCCAACCAATCAAGATTTTGGTATGTCCTCAAATGGGGGAATACTCATGAATCCCAGCTTCCCTCTAATCATGTAGCTGAAGACGGATGGGTTGCACATTTTGGGGCGCAATTCAGCAATCCTGGTCCGTTAACAGGTTCTGTTGAACACTCATGGGAGGCTTATCCAAGAACCTTGAGCCATGACCCCCTCTTTGACCGTTCAGATGTGTAGTTGGCCTTAAACAAGACCAAAGGTGGGAAAGCTCCCGGCATAGATTGCATCCCCTCCGATCTCATCAAATCAGATCAGCTAGCCTGGGTGCCATACATATTGAAGATTGCCAATGCGGTGGCAGGAGGAGCTCCGATACCAGACTCGTGGCAGGGGGCGGAAATCATTCCAATCTTTAAAAAGGGGGATTGCTCCCTACCCACAAACTATCGTCCAATCAGTCTCATAGACGCCATCCAAGAAATCATCTCTCGTATGGTGTTATTTAAGATCACAGCGTGGATGGACGAAAAGTCTATTCTTTCACCACTGCAAGCGGGCTTCAGGCCTTGCGTAAGTACAATAGACCAGATCCTGAGATTCTTACTAATCTATTGGAAGGGGGTGATCTTAAACGAAGGCGTGATCTACGCGACCTTTGTGGACTTAGTCCGCCTTCGATTTGGTACCAAGAACCAAACTGTGGGAGGCCTTGGCACAAATGGGTCTGCCTAGGGGACTGTTGGATCTAATTGTAAGACTCCACAAGAAGAATTATGCACAGGTCCGCTGGGGCATGCAGGGTCAAGTCACCAAAAAGTTTCCAGTGACCCGAGGAGTCCGTCAAGGATGCGTCCTTGCCCCCACCCTTTTCCTTCTCTTTATTAATAGAGTCGTTGATTATTTTTCACATACCCCTACAGACGCACCCAGTTTGGGAGGTATGAAGGTCCTGCTTTTAATTTTTGCGGACGATACTCTTCTACTTTAGAAAACCCAAAAGGGGTTGCAATTGGCACTTAATAAATTTGTGGAATTCTGTGACTCAAACGATCTACAAGTAAACACAAGTAAAACCAAGTTTATTGTCTTTACAAAAAATAGACCAAGACTGGGACAAGTTAGCCTCAATGGTGTAAATTTTGAACCGGTTTATGAGATGTCTTACCTAGGGGTGGTTCTGGACCACAGACTAAGATGGTCGGCTCAGCTAGACGTATTGTCTTTAAATTTTTCACAGCTGAGTGGGACACGTGTCAAAGAGCAGAGATCCTTGCTAACTAAAAGAGTGAGCCCAGCACTCAAAATTTACAACATTAAGATTAGAACAGCAATCACCTATGGAGCGGACTTATGGGGTTATGCTAATTTGTTCCAACTTGAGAAAATACAAAAACAATTTTTACGTAACTTGGTGGGTCTTCCCCAATCCACCCCTATGCTTCCTCTTATGTTGGACTTAGGCTGTCACCCCATAGAGGAGCTAGCTAAGCTGAGAATAATCCTACTATGGAGGCAAATTTGGGTAACTCCCGAATTGGCTTCTTTTGTTGAGGGCATAGAAGACATCAGACGGATAGTAGGTCATGGCAATCTCCCCTGGTTCAAAACAGTTAGATCCACTTTGGCAGATATGGGTCTTATTCAGCTATGGTCCGAGCCCAGGACCAGCGTGTTTCCTGGAAAGAAGGATCTCAAAGACCAGTTTTGGGCAGCCTACAGAAACAGACTGATCATGGAACATAGCTCAATAACCCTCTCCGGTAGATTTTTGAGCCATAAAGTGACACAAGCTTGGAGAATTATTGGGAGGCCATATCAAAGAGCAGTGACAGGAAACTTTACCATCAATTTGGAGTAGGAACGCTACCCTTCAGGTCGTTTACACAGAAATGGAGGGGGGGCACAGGGGATTCATGTCCACGATGTCTAGCACAGAAGGAAACTGTAAGTCATTTCTTCTTTGTCTGCCCGGCATATGCAAGTCCACGAAAAAAATGGTTAAAACCAATTTGTCAGAAGCTTAAGACGAGAAGGGCAGGGGAAGCTCTAAGGTTGCTAGGGACGGTAACATCTCTCCCGGTGGCCATATCTGTAGCCAAATTTATAGGCAGGTCCTGGATAATTAGAGTGAAACTTATGCGCAGCATCAGTTAGCATGAAATTTTATTGTTAATTTCACTTTCTTGATTATTTAGTGAAGGACCATGTATTATGTTAATCATGTTTTATGCTGGTTTTAATACTGTATTGTGTATTTTAAACCGTGTGTTTTATTTTGTGATGTCTTTTATGGTTCATTTTGACCGAAATAAAGACTTATGAACTGTGTTATTGCATCCGGATTACTTTGAAATTGCTGGAGCTTCTTGGTCCCTTGTCATATTAGTATAGTCAGAGGCTATATCATTGTAGACAGGAGTTTCTTGACGAACTGTTATTTGGGTCTCAAGAGGCACAAGTTCCATAGCTTTGTTACATAGTCCTTCATTTCTTTCTGCAGATTTTTCAAAGGTGATGAGTCTCTCAGTTTGAACCTCTTGGATTGTAGTAAGATTTGGTTGTCTGCCACATCTTCGGAGTCCACTGGGCATACTACTTATTATCTGCCACATGATGTGGTTTGACCAGGTCGATGGACACAACTCTGATCTCCTTTCTTCCAGCAAGGGGCGGCAGCAACACTGATCTTGTTTTGTGGATTGCCTAGACAGGTACTGGTTTTCTGTAAGAAGGCCCAAATTCCTTCTTGAACTCGATCTTTTGCCTGACTAGATCCTCAATCTTTGGAAATTAGGCAGGCCTTCGCTGGGACAGGTGGTTTTTCTTCAGTGGTCGTTGGCTTCTGTATTGTGTTGCTCAGACTTCTTTGTGTTTCATTTAAGTCCTGCAAAACAGCCAAACTGTCTTTTATATCAAAGGGATTTTGTTCCACTTCTGAAGTGTAACGATCAAGATCCTGGATAAGCATTCTGGTACCAAAAAGTATTTGATACGGAGTGATTCCACCCAGAGAATTTCTTGGCAGATTATTAACACTACGTTGGACACTTATTAGATATTTGACCCACCCGTCACCTAAACCTAATACCCTAGCTGTTATAGATTGCTTTATGTGTCGGTTTTTTCTTTCCACTACCACATTTCCCATCATGATGGAATGGACTTGAGTACCGCAATGCAACTCCCAAGCAGGCCATGGCTTCCTTGCAAGCTCGAGAGCTAAACGCAGGACTTTGGTCAGAATGTAGCGTGTCGATTGCGTATGTGCCAATAAAGGCTCGCTAATTCTTTATAACAGTTTGAGCGTCAGCCTAGCGCTGAGGCCCCATCCAAATGAATCCATACCAATAGTTGTGGGACAGCATTTGTCCGTAGGGAAGACTGCGCGTAGAAAGTCTAATGCTGTCAAACAATGGTATCTGAACAGGGCTGGCTACACTGTAGTGAGGTATCTGGTGGCTTTCAAAGCTATGATCCCTGTAACAGACATCACAATTAATCCCAAATTTATAAATGTGGGCGCTCACCCCTGGCCACCAGTACATCTCTTGTAATTCTTCTAGAGATTTTGAGATCCCTTGATGTATTAGACCCTCTGACGTATGTGCTTCTTGAATCAAAGCACCTCTCCGATTCCTGTTTGGAATTACCCTATTCCCCACTCCAGGGATTCAAGCAAAAGGAAAGGAGTTGGCCTCAATTATGTATGCATACTCGAGTGGATAGTTTAGAGGTAACACAGCTCCGCTGACAGCTAACATTGTTTCAACGTCTATTTTTGGTTTTGAACGAGTGATTGCAGGTATGGAAGCCATTTGCACAGCTGCCTTTGCTGCTTCATCAGCCAATGAATTTCCTGCAACGTGAACACCGTCATGCTGATGACTCAGTGTATGGATCACATGAGTTTTTTTTTGTTCTTTCTGTAATAGAACTAAAGGTTCCCAAAGCAGTTTGTGCTTGATTGTGCCACCATTTGCGTCTTTGAAACCGTTTTGAATCCAGTTCTGCAGGTATTTGTTGTAAGATTGGACGCTGTCATACGAATCGCACACTATGAGTGTGGGGAATTCGCAATCGGTATTTTCAAGTGCCATCTTGAAAGCCTTTAGTTCAGCTCGCTGAGCTGTACAGTCTTTGGGAGATTGTTTTTTTGTGACCATAGGTCTGAATTTACCATTGCGCCAGCGACTTTTAACAATTGCGCACGCAGCTCTATAAGCTTGTTTGCCCCCAATAGCGGGTTGTGCTGATCCGTCTGTATATATAATACAGCCAAAATGTTCTAGAGGCAGAATCTCAGTGGACAGAGGATATTCATGTTCGTATTGTAGAAATTCTTGAGTTTTAAAGTAGGGGTCAAAAACGTATTCAACGTCTGTTGCAGAAAGAGAGTTAACCCATTGTATCCATCTCATATGTAAAGCTTTAGCATTTGGTATGCTCGCTTTTGTCACTGCCTCTAGGGCAGGTACAGGCGTAACAACCATTATGCCTTTACCCTGCGCAAGAGCTTTCTCTTTTGCTACTTCAGTTTGAACTGCTGTCAGATTTTTTTCTGTTGAAGTGAATATCATTTCAGCTTGTGTGTACAAGTGTGATTTGTAAGCTATTGGTACCATTTCACCTTTGGTATGTGAATCCGCATCTCCCTGGGATGATTCGGATTACAAGGTTGCGTACGTTGTCGCGTGTCTGTAAATGTTTTGTAGCTAACATGTCTGTTTGCACTGAATGCAAAATATCTGTGAGTTTTTTAGTCCAATTAGTTGGTTTAAAATCTGGTTTTATTGATTCGTAGAGAGGTTTAAACTGTTCTGCATAATTTAAAATGTAAGTTCTTACGAAATTCAGAAAACCTAGAATTGACTGTAGGTTTTTCAGCATCTTTGGAGGTTGGAGCAGCGCACATTTCTCTAGAAAGTTGGCTGCCAGTCTTTTGCCTTCACTTGAAAGTTCGTATGCTAGGAATAGGACGTGGAGGTGGGCAATTTGTGATTTCTTAAAATGTAATTTGTACCCTTCAAATGCGAAACCAAATATTATGGTGTTCACTCTGTTCAAGCCCCTGTCCAAAACATCATCTGTAAGATGGATGTCATCAACATAAGATAATGCCTTATCATCAAATGTTTGTAGTAACTTTGTTACTCTGGATAAAAATAACCCTGGACTATTCTTGAATCCTTGGGGGCGGCGGCAAAAATTATTCTATGCCCCCATGATTGAGATTGCGGTCAAGTTCCTGCTTTCTGGTGCAATGCTTCGACACAATGATATTCATCAGTGCTGCACTGTGTGCATTTTGTACTGCAAAAGTTTTGCAACAAGAGTTTAAGTGTCTGTAGTCCAAAACTAGACGATATGTATTGTATGGTTTGGAGACAGGAAACAAAGGATTGTTCATTGACGAGGTGCATGTTTCAATCACAAATTGGTATTCAAGCTGATTTAAGATTTCCCTGACCTGTTTTTTATCTTCCTGCTTAACTGGATACTGCCTCTGAGCAGTTGTGTGGGTTTTTAACTGGATTTTATGGTCAGGAGTATCCTCATCCCATCCCACATGATTTTTATATACTGCTAGAGCTTGGGCTGCAGCCCATTTTCTGGCATAGGTGTATTTTTTATGAATTGGATTATGATTTGTAAAGGTTGGCATAATGATGTCTGATGTCCTGGGTACTCCCTGACAAATTGAGGTGGCCAGTCTTTTTCAGCTAGAAGAATGTCATAACCCTTAGAACGCTTCTCCCAAAAGAGTGCTTTTATTTTCCTAATTATGTACCCATCCATCCAGAGTGTTACTTCATATAACTTATGGGGTACTTTAACCCTGGTAACTGCAGTTTCAACTTGAATGCATTCATTCAAGTCCACTGTCTCCAGATGATCCTTCAGGATCTTGCGAGCTATGGTAACTTCTGCTGTGCTGTTCAGCATTGTCTGTGCCCACTCCACGTTCTTGAGTTGTGTCCTCAAGATCCTCGGCATGTCTGATTTTTAGACTTGCTACCTTCTTTTTGAGAATTTTGTTTTCTTATTTTTCTGAACGTGCTGATCGTCTTTGGACTTCACACGTTCTTCTTTGTGTTCTGATCGTCCTCTTCTTCCAGATTTCTGCAAGGAAGTCTGAGAGGTACGAGAGGAACGAGTATCAGTATCTTGATATCTATCAGGTTTTTTCGTATTATCCCTATTTCTGAGGTTATATTTCTTTTCAGAGTGCTCCTTTTGAGGAGACCTACCTCTGGACTGAGAACCCTTCTCTTCATGAAGTGACTGTCTAATATTTTCCCACTTCTTTTTAGTAGTGAGATTGTTTTTGATAAAAACTTTTTCAGGATTTTCTGTCAGTTCAGGTTTTACTTGTTTCCCACCCAAACTCTGTCTTCCTAGTTCTTCATAGAATTTTTTAAATAATTCTAGCAAGTTCATATAGTTGCTCAGTAATATCAAGTTCTTTTGGTGGATTGCCATGAATGCTGCTTCACTTTTAATATTAGCTAATAATATAGCCAAGATCTGTTTGTAATCCTTTAGTAATTTCATAGCAAGATTCAAGGCAGGTTTAGGTCCATCTTCATTTTGAATCTGTTTCATGACATCTGTTATTACCGCCATAGACGGAACAGCATGTGTTTTTGTGTAGATTGAAACAAAGACTGTACCCCAAGTGTCACAGTTCTCCACGTTTGGTGCTATCCCCAATGGTAAACAGATTGTTAGAATCCTGTGTTTCTCATGAGGTATACTATCGGGAAACACTGTCTCTATTTGAGTAATTTTTTGAGCTAACCAGAATGGTTTGTAGTGACATGTGTTGTAATGGTTGCGTTGTAATGGCAAATGTCGCGTTGTAAAGGTAGTGCGTTGTAAAAGTTGTGTTGTAAGTGTTGTTTCCCAACCTCATGAGGTGGGACTACATTCACACAGCACCCTTCGGTAATGTATGAAGTAGCACACTGAATGGAAGGACCTTGGTCCTTTTATACCCACACAGGGGCTCAAATTAAGGCGGTACAAGTAAAAAATGCTGGTTTTAGGTACATATAAGGTCATACAGAAAATGTACAAGCAACAAGTGGGAGGAGCTAACAGTTTGCTAATTCTGGTGGACACATCCTGACAGTTACAGACTACAGCAGCTGCAAGCTCAACTGAGCATGTGCGAAGGTGGAAGATGCTAAATATATCTTGTCTCTAGGTAGGTTTCAAGAGCAGTTAACAGAAAGTAGGACAGAGCACATGGCGAGCAAATGGCAAACAAAATGGCTGACAGAAATACAAAATGGATTCCACAAAAAGGACAAGATAGTCTCTAAATACAGGATGTCTTCTGCTAATGCTTAACCTAACTACTGCCAAATTACAACAGATAAACAAATCACTTTGGCCCAAAGGGAAGCAGACTATATGGGACTGAGCATTGAAAAACTGGAAAGACTACCATTAACCATTTCTGAGAAACCAGCAACAGAATGGATAATACATGGTACAATCACTCTGCCTGTTATGATTTTCCATTTTCAGTATTGTTTAAAACATATACCAGCACGCGTATATGAAACGTTGGGTAAAGAATACATCAAGACATGCTGGGATTTACCTTCTACACACAAATGTTAGAGTGGGGGAATAGAAGTGTTTCTTAGTGGTAGGAATTGTGAAAATGCCCTAAGCGGTTAAATCTTATGTTAGGGTATTAAATTACAAGGGGCCTGCGATGGTTCTTCGAACAACTTATTCTGGCACCTGCAAGGTTCTCCAGCTAATCGAAGTTACATTACGTTGAATGATCACAGCTGCTGTGGCATGTTGCCAGATACCCCCTATCTCGTAACTGTGTCAGCCAGGGTCACTTGCTGTATGCAAGTATTGTTTCCTAAAACTAAGACAGACGGGGAGTCGCCATTATGGCCTTCACTGAACATCTTTTCTATATGAATTGATCTGCTGATCATATATCTATGCTACAGTTTAACAGTTGTCGCAGCACATATGTTTTACACTAGAAGAACAACTGTGCAATAAAGTCTTATTGTAAAGACTCTCAACTGTTTCTTCTGTGTTACTATCTGAGACCAAATGAGCAAGCACAAATGACTGAGCAAAAAGTAGTACATTGCTTCCACGAGTCTGAGGAATCAGGGTTGTCGTGTCATGAGGTTGCCAAAAACGAATCTCTCTGATAAAAAGGAGATTCTAGTGGCACTGTGAGCTAGCACATGCAAAACAGGCTAACATACACAGTGGGGGTGCTCAGAATCAGTCTGCCACTAGGCTCACAGTGTATGTTAACCAAAAGCGCAGGTCCTGAAGGGGTACTTTAGGAACTACACTACGTGGCGCCAACAATGTTGGTTTGGTACTTATTTAACTGTAGAATCTGAGTAATTCAGTCGTGCTTATTCTCAGAGACCCCTACTCACAAAAAACAGAGACATCTGGAGTGAGTAGTCACAAAAACTCTGCCACAGCTGTGTGAGAAAGATAACCTATTTATTGCATGCTGGTTAATCAAGTTTGAAAGATATTTAGTTCCCAAAATTGTGCAAAACACCTAATCTTAATTCCCTTGGAAAGTTATTCCATGTTCTAAACACAACGACTACCAAAAAAGGAGAATTAGGCCCTCTGACACAAACACTTCCTCAGTCAGATGAGGAGGAATATGCCAATCCAATACATATTGCTGCTCGTGTAAGAAACACACTTACACTTACACTCGTCAAACATGGGTTATTAGCCAGTGGAGGTATAGTGATATTTGTGATAGAGGCACAGAAAGATTTCCAAACAGAGGTGTTCTATTCATGGGTTACATTCCCAGCAGCAAATGCTAAAACAAAAACTTTTCATTATTATACATATGAAGAAGTCTCAGCAGTCTACACGCCATTTGAGGAGATTGAAATTCCGCTTACCTACCAGGAACATATTTTCTGATTTAATGGTGACCTACCCCACTCAAGAAGAAGAGCAAGACTCGGTCCATTAGGAAGACCAGGAGCAACATGGCCAATATTAGATACCTATGCATCACATCCTGACAGTGACACATTGCAAAATAATTAATTGCTTTTTCAACACAAAGAGTTGATAAATATTTACAGAAACATGACACAATTTATCATGAGGACACTTGTGGTCAAACCAAAAGTAATTACACCAAATGCAGCTCCTACACAGAGCACAGCTACTAAAATTACTCCACAAACATTCCACGCAGTAATGGCTAAAGTTCACACAAAACAAGAAAAAATTCCTTTATGGGGAGCTCAGAAAATAACCCAGAAAGAAGCAGTATTCCCAAATACCACACCAATTGAAAAAATAAGAATATTAACAATCTCCTTGCACATGGGGATTACAACACAGATAGAGGATTGTACCTCTTGGGGTATAGTCTTTGCTGCCATATATACCAGAACTCATGGTATTCCTTGATTAGCAGTGATACCAGATGTATCAAGACAAATACAAAATGAGTATAGGGCAGAGCCTGCTTTTAACCTAGAGATGAAGTTATTAAATAACTATGACAAGGTATCAGCCACAATACTAGCTAACATTAAAGGGGAAGCAGCATCAGTGGCAATCCGCCAACACCGAAGTGAGTTCGATCCTTTAGATCAACCACACGAACTACCCAAAATAATTGAAACTGCAGACTCAGAATTAGGCAGTGATAGTTTAAGGGGAAAAGCTTTAAAACATCAACTAATGGACAGTCCTGAAAAGGACACTTCTAAGCAGACACTGACTTCTTCTAAAAAGATGTGGGATAATACATAAGAACAAAAGTTCAAAGACAACAGTTCTCAGTCCAGAGGTAGGTTCCTCCACAGGAGCGCTCAGAAGAGAGATACAACCTTGGGAATAGGGATATTATTAGGAAACCTAACAGGTATCAGGATACTGATAAACATACTTTTTGTTCCTTTCAGGACTCAAAGAAAAACTCTGAGAGAGAAGAATGTACAGAAAAAAGAGAGGAGTGCACACAGTCCAGAGACAAGCAGCGTGCTCAAGACTTAACTTCCAAAAAGAAGATGAGCCAAAATCAAAACCTCAATTTAAGAAAAAGAAAGTTGACGGTCTAAAAATCAGACATGCCCAGAATTCTGAGGAGACAACTTCTGAACAGGGAATGGCCTCTGACAATGCCAGACAGTGCAGAAAAAGTAACAATAGCTCATCAGAACCTGAAGGAATTTCTAGTGACATAAGTTACATGAAATAACACTCTGGATGGAGGGGGACCACCCAGGAAAGTAAAAGTCTCTTTTGGAAGAACTTATCGTCTGGTTATGACATCCTGTTAGCAGAACAAGATTGCCCACCAGCATTCTTAAAGGAGTGCCCCAGTGAAGAAAGTATCATTTTTCCAGCACTTTCTGATCATGTTCCGGTTTACAATATACATACATATGCATGGGAGTGGGCAGTAGCCCAACCTCCAGCACTGTACAAAATTCACGCTGGGTGGGATGAGGACTCGACCTACCACGTCATTCAGTTAAAAGTTTCACCTAATGCTCAGAGGCAATACCCAATAAAGCAAGAAGCTAAAAAAACAGGTCGGGGAGATCTTAGATCAACTTGGATTCCATGGAGTCATTGAAAAATGTACCTCTCCAATTAGCAATTCTTTGTTTCCTGTCTCTAAACCCGACAATACATATCATCTAGTTTGAGATTACAGATATTTAAACTCATGCACAAATTCATTTGCTGTCAAAAATGCACATAGTGCTGAATTAATGTATAACACTGTGCAGAAAAAATACAAAACAATATTTGATATCTCAATGGATTTTTTTGCCAAAATATAGTGCCTGAAAGCAGGTATCTGACCTCATTTTCAGCATTAGGGTCCCAGGGACAATTTGGTCGACTCTCCCAAGGGTATAGGAATAGCCCCGGGCTATTTCAGGAAGGGTAACAGCGTTACTTCAACAATTTGATGTAGAAGCGTTGTCCTCTGTGGATGACAATGACTTAGAGAGGCATTAACCAGGGTAAGCACCATTATAAAGGGATTTGCCACTGAGGGCTACAAATTTAACTTTAAAAAGTAAAAAAATAGCTGTAGTAATCCAGTCCAGTTTATGTGAAGAAAAGGATTTATTGTAGAAGAGGAACACAGTACAGCATCTGCTCAGCAGGACAGGTCCAGTCAGATACAACCATAGAATACAAACATACAAACCATAATAACAGATTGCAGTACAAGATTTATAAATAAACTAATGACCAAAACTACTTAAAGGAATACACCATAGCATGTAAAAAACATAGCATGAAATACAACACATCTTATCCCTAAAAACAAAAGGAAGAAAAGAGAGAAGAAAAGAATAAAGAGAAAAGAGAAAAAAAGAAAGAAAAGAGGAAAGGAAAAAAATAATAAAAGGAGAAGAAAAAAATCCATTTTTAAATCGAAGAGGTATATTGACAACTCTCTTGTTAATCTTAACTCTTGAAGAGACAGTGTCATCCTTTACAGGCACTTTAACATTGTCAGGACTAAAAGTGGAAAAACTTGGATATTTCACAGTGGAAAAATTAGGACATTTTACAACGCGTCTAACATTCCATACTTTACCATAATTGGTTACAATGCTGTTAATGTTAACTTCTACTACCTTTCGAACAGGACCAAATTTTGAAGCACCCTTAATCAAGAAACCAGGTTTACGTATCCTGACTAAATCTCCCACTGTAAAATCTGGGATTCTCACTTTATGCTTAAAATCATGATATTCTTTCATTTTCTCTTGGTGGTGTTTGACCCTCAAGGAAGTACTGCGAATATCAACAGGGGTAGAAACATTAGAAGTACTAAATTTCTCTTTCATCCACCAAGGACAAAACTTTGACACTGGCTCCCTCCCTCTCAATAAACGAAAAGGACTAAGTTCAGTAACTGAGTGAGGAGTTATCCTGTACAACCATAATCTTTCTCTAATAACTTTTTTTCACACATTGGGAGTTTTCCTTGCCCATTCAACTGAGTCCTTTAACACACGATTAAACCTTTCCACCTGTCCATTACCTTGTGGTTCGTAAAGAGGAGTTGTAATATGTTTGATTCCACAAGAACTGAGATAATCTTCCACTTCTTTAGATATTAATTGTACCCCATTATCAGTAATTAATACCTCCGGACTACCTTCTCTTGCAAACACCTCCCTAAGGAACTCAACAATAACTTGTGAAGAAGCAGAAGAAACAAACCTGACTTCAGGCCACTTTGAATGGTAGTCTATTAACACCAAAGCAAAACGAGCATCCTGAGGTAAGCAATTGAAAGGACAAGATATATCAAATGCTAGTTTCCCCCAAGGATTCTCTGGCCAAGAAATAGGTATGAGAGGGGCAGGGTAAGTTTTCAACATTTTATCACTATTAACACATATAGAACAATCACAAACTACCCTGTCAATCATTTTATCCATTGCTGGCCACCAAAAACTGGTTCTCACTAATCTCTTCATAGAAGACATTCCCAAATGATATTCATGAGCAAGTATTATAATTTCCTCTTGCATACCCTAAGGAGATACACATTTCCCACTTTTAAAAATCAAGTCATTATCAACCTCCAACTCACTGAGGACCTGATGAAAAGATTTCAACTCTGGAGGTATTATATTCCCATTAGGCCAACCTTTCAAAATATAATCTTTAAGAATGCTCCATGTATAACAGCATTTTCCCAAAAGGATTCTGAAATGGCAGAAAATTCATCAGCCACAAAATCTTTCAATGAGGCAACAAAATCAACATCCTCTTCTTCTTTGTTACCTCCCATAGATTTAAAGTCGCAAGGCAACCTTGAAAGACATATACAGATCAAAGGGAGAGAGAGGACTAGATAGGCTAGTCCGGATCCCCTGGGTTATATATATAAAGATCAATAGGGACTAGCTGCTTTAAGGGAGAGTATAGAAGACTCAAGTATGTCAGACAATAATGGTAAGGAGAAACATTGTTTTCCTTAAAAAGCCCTCACCCACCGACCTAGTCGGTGGCATGCTTCATCATCGGGCCCACCACAGTGGCACCGAATGTGCCCCGGGTGTGCTGCAACGCCAGGTGACTGCGGAGCTGGTATATTGCTGAGTGTGCAGTGAAGGGGTAAAAATAGTGAAGTTTAAAAGCTATACAGAAGATCCCAGCACCCGAGGGTTAACAAGTTTTAATAAACTGGGTCTCTGTTAGCAGGTTAAAAAGGCAAAAGGATGTAAGTAGGAGTGTTATGATGACCTCCAACGTCCAGTGTGGTCTACATGTTTCAGCCAGTGCCTTTATATTCTAAGCTGGCTTTCCTCAGGACCAAAATAGGATAAGTGAAAAGGTGCAAAATAAATTAAAATAAACTATATTAAGTGTTTGTGTTGTTTTCTTTATTATGTGTTGCGCACGCTAAGGCGCTGTAACTGTTAGAGGGGGATTCCCGAAAACGGGCGCCGCGGAAGGACGAATAGGTCCAAGGAGGAACCAGACCGAACTACTCGGTCTCTTTCTCTGCCAGGCGACCCATGAGGCTTTGTACCAGAAAACACAGACAAAGCTTGAGGGCATGATGAAGCATGCCACCGACTAGGTCGGTGGGTGAGGACCTTGAAAGACAGTCAGCTGTTACATTACTTCTCCCAGGAAAATACTCAACATCAAAGCTATACCCTTGCAAACGGGACATCAATCTAGCAATCTGCGCTGTAGCATTCCGACCACCGCCAGGAGAAAGTATGGAAACAAGTGGTTAGTGATCTGTTTTCAACAGAAAACGACTACTCCATAAAAAATTCCGGAAATGTTCTATTCCCCAAACACATCCCAACAACTCTTTCTCTATGACAGAATATTTCCTTTCTGTTTCACTCAATGTCCGGGAAGTAAACGCTACACACCACTCATCCTTCCCACATTTTTGTGATAAAACTCCTCCTAGGCCATATTCACTAGCATCCACAGTAACCACACAAACCTTATTGATACCGAAAGGCTTCAAAGTAGGAGCATTGGCAATCTCATGCTTAATAGCTTGAAAGGCAGACTCCTGTTTCTCTCCCCAGTAAAACTCTACTTTCTGTCTGGTAAATTCTCTCAAAGGTTCAATTTTGGTTGCAAAACCCTTAATAAACTTGCTATAATATTCACACAAGCCATTAAAAAAGAAAAGTTTTTCCTTATTGTCAGGACATGGTGCTTTAACTATAGCCTCAACCAAGCATTTCTTGAGAACCACACCTTTACCAGAAAGTGTATGTCCTAGATATTCCACAGACTCACAGAACATCTTGCATTTATTATCCTTCAAAGTGAGACCATGCGTCCCAAGTCTTTTGCAAACTTCTATGATATGTTCCTTATGAGATGTATTATCAGGAGAAAATACCAGGATATCATCCTGAAAACATCTTACAAATTTGTACAGATCTTTGAAAATATGATGCATAGTACGTTGGAAAACTGATGCCGCAGAGGCCAACCCAAAAGGCTTTCTTTTGTACTGATGATATCTGAAGAGAGAGTACCCCACTATCACCAGGGAACAGGGTACAGTGACAAACAGTCAAAGGGAAATCCCTGGGTGCACACTTAGGTATGAACTCACTATATTACCATATCTGTCTATCTGGACATACAATCATCTAAATTAGGGAACTACACAAGAAGAATTTAAATTTCCACACTAAAATTCGAACGTTCACAGTCTATTTATTTGAAACATAAAAAACATTTTTAAGCACCAGTTTGCAAATTAAAATTTCAAAGAACAAACTTTGAAAGGGTTTTTTTTAAAACATACACGTGATCATATCAGTTTACTACAGTTCATTGCATATATACACCGATAAAAAAAAGACCAGATATTAAACATCACATTCATGTAAAGTAAAAACAGTTTTTATAAACAAGAATAACATTAGATCACAATAAAAAAGACATAAACAACCCCCTGTTGTGTGGCTAACTGATATCTTTGCCACTTCTAATTGCTGGATCCAAAGGTCATGAATTAATCAAAGAGTGACAGCCCACAGTACCACATATGCGTGCGTATCAGTTGCTCACTAGACCCTGTTTGGATTCTACTTAGAGAAGTGCGTCGACACGTTTCGGTGCAAGAAACACAGGATACTGTAGCACCTTCCTCAGTACATGCCGTTTCTTTTGGGGTCACCGGCTTCCGTACATATTGCTTGACACCCTGTCGTCTAGGTTTAAGGCTGGACTCAACCTCGGATATGGTTTCTTGTTGTTGGGCCTGAATTCTGTATTGAGTTACACTTGTTCCTTTCAAAAGGACAGGAATTAGTTGAAGGCCTCTTCTTTTTCTAGTTTGTAGGTAGTGGCTCCTCAGGTTTCCTTGAGCCCGCTATATAGAAGTCTCTAAATAAGTGTCATGGGTGTGGATAGAAGGCTTCTTCGGTCTATGTTTGATACATGCGGCAGCTTCCGCTTTTCATTATCTATGTAGTATTTATCTCTTAAAAAGTTAAAAACAAATCCTGAACGGGCATATATCAGCACGATTTTCTCCGTAAACTGGATATGTTCATTTTGGATTCGTAGGTCGTGCTTCTGCCTCGTTCACTCGTCTGCCAAGTTTGTTCTTTGAAATTTTAATTTGCAAACTGGTGTTTAAAAAATGTTTTTATGTTTCAAATAAATAGACTGTGAACGTTCGAATTTTAGTGTGGAAATTTAAATTCTTCTTGTGTAGTTCCCTAATTTAGATGATTGTATGTCCAGATAGACAGATATGGTAATAGTAAGTTCATACCTAAGTGTGCACCCAGGGATTTCCCTTTGACTATTCTTTTGTACTGAAACAGGCCTTCAGGAGTGAGAAAGGCTGTCAACTGTTTTGATTCATCCGCTAGCTCAATTTGATGATATGCTGAACGCAAATCAAATGTAGAAAAAACTTTTGCTCCCTCTAACATACATACTACCTCATTTATGTTAGGTAGGGGATGGCAGTCTACTATGATATTTGAATTGAGGGCCCTCAAATCTACACACAACCTGAGACTTTGATCAGATTTTCGGGCTAAAACGATGGGAGAAACCCATTCAGAAGATTCCATTTCTTCAATTATATCATCATCAATCAAATTTTTCAACAATGCTTTAAGATCATCTCTAACATTTATAGGTACATTTCTTAACTTCTGTGTAACTGGAAGAGTTCCTTTTTTAAGTCTAATCAAATGTTGAAAATTGTGCAATTTTTCTAAATTCTTTTGAAAAAACTTTAGGAAACAAGTTAGTGATCTCATTAATCCATTCACCAGTATTAATAATAGTCTTGACAGACAGATTTTCATTGAAATTATCATCAGCAATGACAATGGGATCACGTCTTCTGGGATTGAGAGTTATACTAAAACTCCATTGATCTCTCCATCCAAGCACATTCACTCCTTTTGTAGCAATATATAATTTGACAAACCTTACTTGACCCCTAAAACGCATGTCTACTCCCAAATACCCTTCCATTGGAATGATAGACTCATCAAAAGTCTTGCCAATTATGTCAGATTCCTTAAGATCTTTAAAAGTGACAATCCCTTCAAACATTTGAGTGAAATACTGTTTAGTAATAATTGTCCAAGGTGATCCTAAATCAACCATCAACTTAAGATCAACTCCTAAAACTTGTACAATGCATTCGGGTTGTTTAAGGTAAACTAAATCTTGTTCATTAGCATCAATAATAGAAACAACTATACCCCTCTCACAATTATTTCCATTGTCTTTGTCATGAATGGCAGATTCTTCCATACTACCGGTAATGAAAGAGACTCTACTCTTATTATTATTTCCTGTACCTGCATTATTTCCTATAGTAGTCCTTGCCTACCACATTTATTACATTCTTTCCCGATAGCAGGACACTTAGGAAAAGAAGCAGCATGGTTAGTACTACCGCATCTAAAACAATGAAAAAAATGTGTCATTCTTTTTGAAAGGGCGTTGAAAGGAATTACTAGTGCGTTGTGCTGCTTTTACAGCGCATACTTCAGAAGAATTATCTTTGTCTTTCTTATCCAAACATTTTATCCACTTATCAGATTGCTCAATAGCTTTTGCTGTAACAATAACATCTTTCAAATCTGGATCACCCATAATCCATAGTTTTTCTTGAATTTTCTTGCTTTTAGTGTGGACGATAATCTGATCTCTAATCATCTCGTCAGATATAGGACCAAAATTACAGTTAGTGGACGAATAACGTAAGGCTGTTAAGAAATCATCAAAAGTTTCAGATTCTTCTTGGGCTCTGGTATAAAACTTATAACGATTCAAAGCAACACTCAAAGTCGGTTTAAATCTAGCTTCAAGACGAGTCATTGCATCATCAAAAACATTTCTGTCTCTCCCTCCATCATGTAAAGGAAGTGTTCTGAAAACAACTTGGCCTTCAGAACCCAAAGAATGTAATAAAATATTTTTTTTTCCTTTCTTGTTTGAATCTATCCCCATCTATGGCTTTTAAGAAAGTTAAGAATTCCTCTTTCCAGCGATTTCATGGGATAGGAGGTTCTCCTTTATTTTGTAGAAACTTAGGCAGAGGATCAAATTGCATGTTTGATAAAAGTGTTTATAACTGAAGTATATGAAAAGTGAATATGAAATATAAAGTAAAGAAAATGTGGTAAGGATTGTCAAGAAAGTAAAATAGTCAAATGAAATCAAACCAGTTGTAGAAATAAGTTAAAACAATATCTTAGATACATTTGAAGAAAAACATCTTGCTTCGCGTTTAAAACGATGTTTTCTTTTTGTAGAATTTCTTCCTCCGTGTTTAAAATGCGATAAAATTATACGGAGCTTAGTTGCTAGGATACAAGTAAACAAAGATGGCGTCGACGTGTGCGCGATGACATCAAGCGCACACGTGCAACCATCGAGTTTCAAAGGAGGAGTGGAGTTGACAGCAGACGCGTAATCCAAGACGCGTGAAGCGATGTAATATGACGTGCAGGCAGCTGGGAGATGGAGGGTGAGCAGGCGAGCGGGGAGAAATTACCGTTGGTGCGAGGCAGCACTTCAAAAGTAAGCAAGTTAATAATCCGATAGAGTTCGATGCAATGTGAACGGCAAAAGTCAGAAAAATATCAGAAAAATGCAGCGAAAAAGCGGAAGTATTTCCAGCATATCTAGAAGTATTCCCAATATTTCTTTCAAGATGGCAACAGTAGAGCAGGTAGAAAAATGAAAGAGTAACTTGCAGTAATAATGAAAAATAGAAACAAGGTTGAAAAATTAAGCAGATAAATCCAGAAGTCTTGGAAAACAATAAAGCATACAAGAAAGCAAATATGTCTCACATGAAGATCCCAAAAAAATGATGAAATGAAGAAAATGCAGCGCAGGTCAAAATCCTCTGGTCGCTCCTGTGTTCCCAGAAAATGTAGCAAACCAGTAAAATCGTCGCCAATTTTGTAGTAATCCAGTCCAGTTTATGTGAAGAAAAGGATTTATTGTAGAAGAGGAACACAGTACAGCATCTGCTCAGCAGGACAGGTCCTGTCAGATACAACCATAGAATGTAGAACATACAAACCATAGCAACAGATTGCAGTACAAGATTTATAAATAAACTAATGACCAAAACTACTTAAAGGAATACACCATAGCATGTAAAAAACATAGCATGAAATACAACAATAGCCCACCTCAATGTCCTACTATTTATCTAACACGCATAAATGTACGCCACTTGGTGATCTGTATGATTGCAACCCATGCAGGTACACTTAATTAATCTTCAATCAAGAAACAATCGCGTACAAATCACACTTGTACACAAATGCAGAAATTCGTTTCACTTCAACAAAAAAAATTCGGACAGCTGTTTAGACCTCTGTAGCAAAAGAAAGAGCAGTGGCACAGGGGAAACGCATTATTGTCGTAACCCCGGTGCCGGCTTTAGAAGCTGTTACATAGGCTAGCATTCCAAATGCGAAAGCCTTACATCCAAGATGTATACAGTGGACTAAATCTCGTATTGCAACAGACGTTGAATACAGATTTGATCCAAGTCTAAAAACACAGGCATTCCGGCAATATGAACACAAATATTCTCTACCAAATGAAATCTCGATCAGTATGAATATATTATTTATACTGACGGATCTGCGCAACCGGCAAGAGGAAGTAAGCAGCAATACAGCTTGGCATGTGCAATCGTTAAATGTGGCATTCAGGATGGAAAGTTCTATCCATCGTGTACAAAAACTCAATTTATAGGACACTGAATGGCTCAGGTGGTATAGTGTGGGCTATGCCTGGTTTGCACACATGTTATGTTAGCATGGCTTATTAGACGTTTAAATGCCATTTTACCTTTCGCTGCTTTTGCACAAAACACTGCATATAACTGTTTTTGTAAGTTCGGCTGCATGAATGGATTCACATGAGAAAGGCTTGTTTTCGACATCCTATGACTTACATCGTGATGGTAGTCTGCACAGTGCTGAAGCCGTCAAGGTTATCATAACATGGTAGCTGCTGTTCAAACTGACCGGCTAACATTTTTTAGACACAAAAAATGGCAGCTGCGGGCCAACGCAATCCTGGGGCCTTTATTATTACACTGCAGCCATGATTTCACACACTTGGAAGATTTTCTGTTTCTAGGGATGCAGATAGCTTTTACTGATCCTGATGTGATTCACACTTGCTGAACTGAGATGTAATGGGGTCACCCAAACAAGCCTAAGAGACCTTCTTTAGTTTATAAAACATATTTCCACGAAAGGGAGGGTGTTATAACTAGGCACTATACGACCTGTTTTCACCATCATTGTAATATGATTTCTCCCTTTGTGTTTTATGGAATTGTAACAATGCTGGCCATATTATTTCTAATCATAAGTCTGCTTATGTTGGCAAAGATACTGCACCTGAGAGCATGTCATCAAAATACATATTTTAACCTTACCCGTGTCTCTTATTTACTCCTGTTGTGGACTGGTATGAGAGTATAACCAAAGAATGTTCTCACTTCCCACCATTTCTGACTTGGTCCTAAGTCGTATGTTCTAGGTTGTTTTATTATTGGTTATTTTGCTATATTACAAAGAGCTAATGTGACACTGATGCTAGCTGGTTGGGGTTTTCTAGGTACTGAGGTGAGTTTCTGGTACACCACAATTCACTGATGTCCTGGGTCTCTGTGCACAGTTCTGTGTAGGAGCAGGATCCTTGCAACATGGCACACCTAACATAGTAGTCTTAATTTGAGACTCTCGAGTAGGGCTTATGTCAGTCCACGACCCCATCACTTTTGTCTCCGGGTGACAGTGGTGAAGGATAAACCAACCTGTAGTTGTATAGGTCTGTTCAAGCTTGATTTAAATGGTTTCTATTGAATTACTACCCAGTTGTGCTTCATTTTTTTGCATTGCAATTAGCTCTTTTTGTGTCGTTATGGCTGCCGTTGATATCCCGGTGCATATTCGTTTAGCTGTTCGCACACACTTACAGGATTTCAACCTCACCTTGGAAGGCATGGCGGTAGTTTTTGTTGTATCTGCTGACGCGGCACATCCTTTTGAACTGTTTTACTCATGGTTCACGTTTTCTGCAGTTGATGCTAATTCTAATGTGTTTTATTCTTACACTCCGACTGTCGTACCTGTGGAGTACGCTCCATATAGAACACAGAACAATTTCTGCTTGGCAGCACAGCATTTGGTTTAATGGCGCCCTCCCCCACACTTTAACAGCGGCCAGAATCGGACCGTTGTTGATGCCAGGTGCTTCTTGGCCTGTTTTAGTTGGTTTTACCGAGCACCCTGCTGTGGCGCGAGGTACAGCTGTTGAATTATGACCCCTTTATGCCTCTGCAGTGTCAGTAATAAGGGGTCTGGTTCATTATATTTCCCGCAACCTCCCGGGTGGTGCCACTGGTGGTGCCGTGCATCCAGTTGGACTGAATGGGCTGAAGCATAGTCTTGTTATGGTTAATGCGGTTATGGGAAAGCGTCCCCAGGATAAGGATGAGATGCCTTTCTGGCTTGCCGAGAAATTTTACCAACTGGAGGCAGTTTTTCCTAATACCACTCCTGTTGAAAAACACAGGATCCTTACTATAAGTTTGCAGAAAGACTTAGTACTGGACGTAACTGACTGTACTACACGGGGTGGGATTTTTGTGGCAGTCTATACTAGGTGCTTGGGCACACCGTCGATGGCTGTCCTACCTCCATCATTAAATGTGTTCAAGATGAACACTGGCCGGAGGCAGCTGTCAAGTTGGAAATGTGCCTCGTGGGAGTGTTTGACATGGTTCGCAATCTCGTCCTTGCTAATTTTGTGGGAGATGTAGTAAGCTTCCAGGTGTCTAATGCTTTGCGCGATGTTCCCGAGGCAGAAAAACCCTGTCAGTTATCGAAAATTATTACGGATGCTTATAAGACCATTGGCCGTAATAGTGTGGGTGTTAAGCCTTTTGCTAAAAAGCAAACACAGTCGGTGAATTCTGATGAGGCTGATCGCCAGAAAGTTCAGAAACAAAATTGGTGTAAGAATAGAAAACAGTGGAAACAGCAACAGAAACAGGTGTCCTGTCCTGCTTTGCCAATACCTGCCCCTACTGAGCGTACATATGAGTTGCGCAACCGCACTACGATTAAGTCACCTGATAGATTTCAAGTTCCTGATCAATGTTCTCCTCACTCTTTGCAGGAAACATCAGTCTCACCCACCTGTGGAGGAGGCGGCAGCAGAGTACAAGTTGCCCAACAGAGCTGTGAGCAACCTCATAAGTCTGACGGAAAAGGCAAGCAGGATGACTCACCACGTCAAAGTCTTCAGTTTTAAAAGAAGAAAGTTGCAGCTTTAACAGCGAGATATGCCACAGATAGTGAGAACGAAGCTTCGGAATCTGACATGGGCACTAAATCTGTTGGACAGCGCAGCGGAGATTGCCAAAGTGCGAGAGGCGCTGTGCCCACTACTGAAGGTGACAGCGACTGACACCTTCATTGTAGTCGGGACAGCTGGCACTAGAGTGGCTCCATGTGATAGGCTTTTTTAAATTGATCTTTTTGTTGAAGGGGACATACAGCGTACAATAAAAGTTTTTTGGGGAAAATCTAACTACTACTTATGACATTTTGTTGGTGGAGGTCGACTGGCCCCCTCCTTTTGTTTTAGCAGCTCCACAAGGGGAGGAGGTTATCCTCCCCATTTTCACACACATAGTCCCGAAGGAGCAGACTCTGCATTTTGCATTGGGCTGAGGTGCTTGCACCGGCTTTGTACGATATTGATGTTGGCTGGGATAATTTTAGCACAGACATGAGATTCCCCTACGGCCTATGCCACAGGATCAACCCCAATACCTCATGCGACGTGAAGCAAAAGCTCCGGTGGCAGAAATCATTGAACAGTTGTAATATGAAGGTGTGATTGAAACATGTGTGTCTTCAATGAATAACCCTCTGTTTGCTGTGACTAAGCCTGATGGCTCGTACCGTTTGGTATTGAATTACCGCCACCTTAATTCACATTGTCATACGTTTGCAGTCCAAAATACTCACAGTTCAGCCCTTATGGATAGTCTCATGGGCAAACGGTTTAAAACCACACTTGACGTATCCAATGGGTTTTTTGCCCGTAACCTGTCTTCTATTGGTAGTCAATGGACAGCTTTTACAAGTGGTGGCAAAAAATGCCTATTTTGTCGTTTGGTGATGTGCTATAAGAACACTCCAGGCATCTTTGCTGCCCGCATTGTATCTCTTTTGGAGAGGCTAAACCCAGATGCATGTTCGGAAGTAGATGACATTTATCTCACTGACGACGAATTGTGGCCATATCTGTGTTGCGTTGACTGCATAATTTGTCAGTTTGCGGACTTCGGTTACAAATTCAACTTTGCAAAGTCTCACATTGCAGAGTTTACAGTGTTGTTCCTGGGCTATGAGATCAATAATGAAGGTCGAGGTTTGGCTCCTCACTTTCTGCACGCACCAACAACACTGAAGAAACTACAGTCTTTACTGGGCTTTCTGAATTTTGGGAGTTCTTACATTCCTGAATATGCCTAACATATCACACTTTTTTACACTTTGGTGCAACCTACTTTTTCCAAATCATGCTGGCTGCCTGAACATTCAGCCATTTTGCAATCTTTGCAGACTGATCTTCTTGAATCTAAATTCTTGTTAACTCGTGATTATCACATCAACCTGGTGATAGGAATTGTCCCTGGGGCGGTGGCTTTTAATGAGGGTGACACAGGCCCTATTGCTTACAAGTCACACTTGCACACTTCGGCTGAGTTGCGGTTTTCCACTGTGGAAAAAGTCTTGACAGCAGTGCAGATGGCGATTCTTAAGGAATATGCGCTGTTGCAGGGAAAACGCATTTTGGTTGTTACCCCGTATCCTGCCTTAGAGGCAGTGACGAAAGCCAGTGTACCTAATTCAAAAGCTTTGCACCCACGTTGGATACAATGGGCCACGTCCTTGACATCCCCTGATGTCACGTTCATTTTTGATACCTCTTTTCAGGCACAGGAGTTTTTACAGTATGAATGTATTTATCTAGCTCCTATGACCATGCGCCTGTTAGGGGATTTCCATTGTATCGTTTACACTGATCGGTCAGTGCAGCCCACGACTGGGTCAAAGCACGGATTTTCTGCGGCCTGCGCAATTGTGGTGGGTGCTATGGGGAACGGTGAGTTCAAGTCCGATGTCTTGCATACACAGACCTTAAGGGACTGTACCACACAGTTGGCGGAGCTTCGCACTCTGATGCTTGCATTGAAATATGCAGATCCTCGTGTGACTACTCTTGTCATAAATGACTCTTACTACTGTGTTTAATCATACAATGACAATCAGTGTTTTTGGACTCAGAATGATTATCGTGATTCCAAAGGTCGCACAATAAAACATAAAATGATCTGGGTTCGAGTGGCCGAGCTTAAAGAACAGCTCTCACTCCTGCTTGTGACTCATACTCTTGGTCACCAGCATTTCAGAGTTCACGCTGTGGGCAACAGTCTTGCCGACGAGGCCACCAAGACAGCAGTTGCAACATATTCAGTAGCAGCAGTTACCTGCTCCAAAAGTAAGATTGATGATGACATCTTGGTAGCTATTGCCGCAACAAAGAAGGCAGGTAATTACCCGAAAGTTGTCCCTTCTAAATACTCTCATCATTTAAGTCCTGATAAAGTTCCTAATGTGAGAATTAACAACGTTGGTGACAGGTTCATTCCAAATGCGGACCGAAGGCAGACGTTGATTACAGCAGCCCACGAGGGGATCACCACCGCACATGCCGGTGGGTCAGCAACTGTATCTCTCCTACAACAGCATTACTGGTGGCACAGATTGTACAAACAAACATGTGATTATGTCAGTCAATGTCTTGAATTGCGACATCTGCCAGCATATGAAAGGCTTCATGGTAGCAAAACCCACTCAGAAACCATTATTGAAATCAGACAAACCTCTTGCATGTGTGAACTTGCGGCCCCTTACAAATGGACGGTGTAGGAGAGTAGGGTCTGCCTCCTATGGGTACCCCCACATTTTGCTGTGTTTCACTTTTTTTTACTTTAGTATGGCTGTGGTCCTGCTAATCAGGACCATAGCCTTGCTGTTTTCTCTCTAAATTGATATTATGTACTCTAGGTACATACCAGATTGGTTACTGGGTCACCCTTGTGAGCCCCTGCAATTGGTAAACTAGATACCCAGGGCATAGGGAACCCAAAGGCCTACCAGGGGCTGAAGCATGTATTATGCCACCCCTGGTTAGCCTTCCAAAATGGCATCACAGGTCTGCGCTTGCAGCCCAGGTAAGGTGGTGTAAGCACCCCTTAGTTAGATATAGTAAACCTATATCTACCTTTACATATAGACGCATATTAACCTATAAGTCACTCCTACGGCAGGCCTTGACAATCCTGAAGGCAGAGTGCATGGTTTTGTGGTAGAGGGTGCCCTAGCATGACCTGAGCCCCTCTGCAGCTTTTGGAATCATCTCCTTATAGCTGATATAGCCATACCATATACTCTCAAGTGCATTATAATCCTAGCGGTTACACACTGGTACACGGTTTAAAGTTAAACAGAGCCCCAGCATCACAAAATGGATGCTGCTGCCACAGACACAAGTCTGTCCTTCTGCTGCTGGACAAAACTCTAGCAGGAGAAGCCTAGTCAATAGGTTTCCTGTCCAGGGAGGTGCTAGCACCTCCCTAGACAGGCTTTAGTATATTGGGGCAGGGTGGGTTGCATTCAGTGAATGCTTTTCAGACACTGCCTGGGGCACACAAGGTGCTCCATGGATTTCCCTATTCAAACCGGTTGCTGGGACACTCTTCCCCAGCTCTGGTGTGAAACTGGACAAAGGGGAAGGGGTGTAACCACCCATTCCCCAGGTCCTCCCATAGGTGGCACCCTAGAGTTAGTCCAACCCTTCAACTTACTTTAAGAATAGGAGCCCAGTCCCTAGGACTTTAGATTACCCTGGACGAATCTCTGCAACGTATAATTTGGACCTTCGACATTCCATATCGACTGGAAGATGGAAGAAATCTCCCGTGTGGTCAAGGAGTGACCACCCTGTTGAAACAGGCACCAAAAGAATCTTTGCTGGGCTGCATTTTCGAGGCTCCCGCTGGATCCCGAAGAATCTGTGACACAGGACATGGACTTCCAGACATCTCTGAGGCTGACCCGAGATCCCAGCAAAGCTGACACCCGTAGCTGACACGAGAGATGTGGGACCAGAACTCCTGGACATCCTGCATTTTTGCAACTGCACCGACTTCCCTTTTTTTTTGTATTTTTTTTTTGTTGAAAGTTCATAGCAATACAATGTACACTAAACACGACAATATATATTAATATAGAAATAAATACGCATGATATAAAAAGCTGAGACAACTGATGTAGCATACAATATTATATACAGTAGGATGATGATTAAAGGAAAAGAAAAGTCAAAGAGTGATGGTCATACCAGGGTCAGACAGTTGAAATACATTATGAGGTCCTGCACCTCGACAACCTCCATGTAGCCACAGGTGCCCAAATCCGTTGCCCCATTTCCCTAGATTTTACTCCCTTTAAAGCATACAGTTCTGACTCGATGTTATGGATTCCTAGCATCCTGCAGATCCACATTTGGAAGGTTGGGGCCTCGATATCCTTCCATACAGCAGCAATTAATATTCTGAAAACAGCTACTGATATAAAAACAAACGCCTCAATCTCTGTACTTAGACCCAATTTAGCATCACAACCAATTATTAAAAGTGTCGGGGATAGGTCTATTCTGACAGCTAGCAGCCCCTCTAAAAACACTTCGATTTCCTTTTTAATAGGGCCTAATTTTTCACAACTGTAGAACATGTGCACAACGTCAGCTGGCCCATTCCCGCACCTAGGGCAGTTGTTGTCCGCCCTCTTGTCCCAATCGAACAATTTTGCCGGTGTATAGTATAAATTAAAAGGGTCTTAAAGTGCTGTGCTCTTAGATTTGAGGATCGCAGAAACCTTTTATCCATCAGGATGGCTCTATCCAAGTCGATATCTGGATCCCCAAGTTTAAAAGCCCAGGATGCCTCTGTCTTAGCCATGTCATCCGGGAGCCTTTCCAGAAATAGCCTATATATTTCCCTGATTCTGCGACCACCCCCTTCATGTAATCTAGTAATGCACATCCTTTGGATATATATTTATGCACAGCCTTTTTGATTTTATTATATTGACTAGCTGCATGTACTTAAACTCTTGACACCCTCGTAATGAATACCGTGACTTCAACAGTTCGAGGGGCCTACATGCATCCTTTATCATAACTTGACCTAGTGTAGTAATTCCCTGTCTTTCCCAATGTCTCCAAGGGCCATCACCACTTAGATGTCAATCAATCAATCAATCAATCAAGGCATTTATAGAGCGCACTACTTACCCGGAGGGTCTCAAGGTGCTTGGGGGGTGGGGGAGGGGGGGGTTCCGCTACTGCTCGAACAGCCAGGACTTGAGTTTCTTCCTGAAGGAGAGGTGGTCTTGGGTCAGGCGGAGGTCGGTTGGGAGGGTGTTTTCCCGGTCTTGGCGGCCAGGTAGGAGAAGGACCTTCCTCCTGTTGTCGCTCTTTGGATGCGGGGGACGCGGGCGAGGGCGTGGTTGGTCGATCGGAGGGGGCGTTTGGGAGCGTAGAAGTTGAGGCGGTTGTTGAGGTAGCTCGGGCCTTGATCGTGTAGGGCTTTGTGTGCGTGGGTGAGGAGACGGAAGGTGATTCTCTTGTTGACGGGGAGCCAGTGCAGGTCTCCCAGATGTCCGGAGATGTGGCTGCGTCGGGGGATGTCGAGGATGAGTCTGGCTGAGGCGTTCTGGATCCGTTGGAGTCTCTTCTGGAGCTTGGCGGTGGTTCCGGCGTAGAGGGCGTTGCCGTAGTCCAGTCGGCTGGTGACGAGTGCCTGGGTGACCGTCTTCCTGGTCTCGGTGGGGAGCCACTGGAAGATCTTCCGTAGCATGTGCAGGATGTTGAAACAGGACGCGGAGACGGCGTTCACTTGTCTGGTCATGGAGAGGGAGGAGTCCCGGATGAAGCCCAGGTTGCGTGCGTGGTCTGTCGGTTTGGGTGCGGTGCCCAGGGCGGGGGGCCACCAGGAGTCGTCCCAGGCGGAGGGCGAGGATCCCAGGATGAGGACTTCCGTCTTGTCTGAGTTCAGTTTCAGGTGGCTGGTCGTCATCCACTCGGCTACGTCTTTCATCCCTTTGTGGAGGTTGGTTCTGGCGGCGGCGGGGTCGTTGGTCAGGGAGAGGATCAGCTGGGTGTCGTCGGCGTAGGAGATGATGTTGAGGTTGTGTTGGTGTGCGATGGCCGCAAGGGGGCTCATGTAGACATTGAAGAGGGTGGGGCTGAGCGAGGAGCCCTGAGGAACGCCGCAGATTACTTCCGTGGCTGCAGATCTGAACTGTGGTAGGCGGACTCTCTGTGTCCTTCCAGCGAGGAAGGAGATGATCCACTCCAGGGCCTTCTCCTGGATTCCGATGTTGCTGAGGCGCTGCACTAGGGTGCGGTGGAAAACAGTGTTGAACGCCGCGGAGAGGTCTATGAGGATGAGGGCCGCTGTTTCACTGTTGTCCAGCAGGGCTCGAATGTCATCGGTGGCAGCGATGAGGGCGGTCTCGGTGCTGTGGTTGGCTCGGCAGCCAGACTGTGAGGGGTCGAGGGATCCATTCGTCTCGAGGAAGGCGGCCAGCTGCTTGTTGACGGTCTTCTCGATGACTTTGGCTGGGAACGGGAGGAGCGAGATGGGGCGGTAATTCTTGAGTTCGGTGGGGTCCGCTGTTGGTTTCTTTAGAAGAGCGCTGAGTTCGGCGTGCTTCCAGCTCTCAGGGAAGGTGGCGGTGTCGAAGGAGGTGTTGATGATGTCCCGCAGGTGGGGTGCAATGACAGCGTCGGCCTTGTTGAAGACGTGGTGGGGGCAGGGGTCGGTCGGAGATCCGGAGTGAATAGAGTTCATTGTGCAGATGGTGTCTTCCGTGCTGATCTGGGTCCAGGCGCTGAGGGTGGTGGTGGGGGGTGTTGGTGCGGTCGTTGGGAGCGTTGTTTGTGGGCTGAAGCTGGTGTGTATGTCAGCGATCTTGTTGTGGAAGTAGGAGGCGAGGGAGTTGCAGAGGTCTTGCGACGGGGTGATGTTGTTGTTTCCGGCGTTGGGGTTGGAGAGCTCTTTCACGATGTTGAAGAGTTCCTTGCAGTTGTGTGCGTTGTTGTCCAGCCGGTCCTTGAATGCTGTTTTCTTGGTGGCGCGGATCAGTTGATGGTGCTTCCGGGTGGCGAGCTTGAGGGTGGTCGTGTTGTCCGGTGTTGGCTCCCTTCTCCAGGCTTTCTCGAGGGCTCGGCAGTTCTTCTTGGAGCTCTTGAGCTCGTCGGTGAACCATGGGGCCTTCTTGCTGCCGGGTCTGCTAGGCGGGGTCCTCAGTGGGGCGAGGTTGCTGATCCACTTTGTGAGGTTGTCGGCGGCCTGGCTGGGGTTCGCTGAGCTGGCGGGAGGGTGCTGGCTCAGGGAGGCAGCGAGCTGGTCTGCCTTGATCTTGTTCCAGTTTCTTTGAGCAACCTGTTGCTGGTAGTGGTGGATCGTGGATCTTCTGAAGCTGAAGTGGACGCAGCTGTGGTCCGTCCAGTGGAGTTTGGTGGCTGAAGACGATGTCCTTGCTGGATGAGAAGACAGCGTCAAGTGTGTGTCCGGCGAGGTGGGTGGGGGTGGTCACCAGCTGCTTGAGTCCGAGGTTGGCGAGGTTGTCAAGCAGGGTGGTGGTGTTGCGGTCGTTGTTGTTCTCCAGGTGGAAGTTGATGTACCCCAGGAGGATGTAGTCAGCGGAGGGGAGGGCGTGCGGGCTGATGAAGTCGGCGATGTCTTCGCTGAATTGTGTGCGTGGTCCTGGGGGTCGGTACATGAGGGTGCCTCTGAGGGTGGTTTTGGGGTCCGTGTGGATCTGGAAGTGCAGGTGTTCGGCGGTTGTCAGGGTGTCGTCGGTGTTGGTCGTGATGCGGATGGTGTCCCTGTAGATGATGGCGATGCCTCCTCCAGTCTGGTTGCCTCGGTCTCTTTGGGTGATCTTGTAGCCCTCTGGGATGGCGATGGCGATGTCGGGCGCTGAGGAGTCGTTCATCCAGGTTTCCGTGAGGAAGGCGACGTCGGGGGCTGTGGTGTCGAGGAGGTTCCAGAGTTCAATGGTGTGTCTGTGGATGGAGCGGGTGTTGAGTAGGATGCACTTGAGGTGGTTGCTGCTGGTTTTCGGCTTGGCGGGTGCTGGTGCGGGGCAGGTCCGGATACAGGAGAACTTGCAGGCGTGACAGCTGAAGGGTCCGTGGGTTTGTCTCGGGGTGGCTCGGTAGCATCCCGGGATTCGGCCGGTGTTGAGTGCGTTGAGGGTGGCGGCGTCGTATGTCTGGTGGGTGGGCTGGGGTATGCGGGGGCCAGGGGTCCTGGCACTGGGCGCGGTCCAGGCGTGGACGGGCGCAGACGGGCTTACCTTTGGTGCACCTTCGGCGCTCAATCGGTGCTCCTGCTGCGCGGGTCCGCTGCGCGGTCGCTCAGGGGACGTCATAAGAGAGGAGCCGGGAGGGCGGGTCAGCTGGGTGGCGGGAGCGGGGCAACCTATGGGCAGGGGGGGGGCGGAGTCTGCGGGGGTCAGAGGCGGGAGGGGGCACTCAGGGCGGTTAGCGTAGGAGACCAGGGGGGAGGGCAGCGGAGGGGGTAAGGGTAGCATAGGGCAGCAGGATGGGTAAAGGAGCGGGAAAAAATGGAAAAACGAGGTAGGCAGCAGCGGGGGCAGCAGGAGGGGGGAATATGTCCAAGCAGCTGTGGGCGGCGGAGCAGTGCTCAGACGGCGGCGGAGCAGTGCTCAGACGGCGGCGGAGCAGCGCTCAGAAGGCAGTAGGCAGCAGTAGGGCCTCGGAGCGAGGCTCGGGCAGGTGGCAGGCAGGAGCAGCGGAGTGCGGGCGACCTCGCGAATCCTGAATTCCAGAGAAGAGTATGTTGGTTATACCTTGAGATGCTCTGATTTTTTTGTACAGAAGACCAAAACCCCCAGATATCTTCCAATATTTTATATCCTGATGCCTTAAAAAAACGCTTGTCGCATTTCCTCAACAATACCCCATATGCTTCAGTCCCAAGAGCTAGCTGATAAATAGAGGGGATATCTCCCTGGCTATGCCTAGTGTCTTCTGGAAAAAAAGAGTATAGCCATTTCTGTGAGAAGACAGGCCCAGTTGTAAAACTTAAGGTTTGGTATTCCCAGCCCGCCCTTTTCCTGGGGAAGAGACATGAATTTATTTGATGTCCTCACCTTGCCGTATTGCCAGACAAAGTTCATAAAGATAGCCTCCATTTCCTTAATCAATATATCTTCTATTTTGAAGGGAATAGACCTGAATTTGTATAAGATCTTCGGGAACATTGACATTTTAATAACATTAACCCTACCTATGATTGATAGGTGGAGAGTATCTATTCTTTTTAGGTCCTGTTTCATATTTTTCAATAACGTCACAAAGTTATCTTTAATGATATCCCTTGGCTGAGCATTAATTGTTATACCTAGGTATACTACTGAGTCCACATATCTATCATCCCATTTGACTATATTTATAGAGCATAATACCTGTGTCTTGGCCACATTTAGGCGATATCCGGATAGTCTCCCAAAATCGGAGGTGATTCTGACTATTCCCCTCATGGCACTATCAGGGTCCGTGGTGGTTATAGCTAAATCGTCTGCGTAAGCAAGGACTCTTGTATGAAATCCATTGATAGCCACTGGCTTAATATCAATGCAATTCATTATTAGAGTTATTAGGGGGACTATATATAATGCAAAAAGGATGGGTGAGCACGGGCACCATTGTCTCTTGCCTCTTGATATATGAATCTGCCCAGAACTCTCACCCATGAGATGAATACTCGCGGTTGGATTAAAGTACATAGCCTGGATTGCCTGCAGGATCTGGGACCAAAACCTCTATCTTCCATCACCTTCCACAGAAAGCTCCACCTAACGTGGTCGAAAGCTTTTTCCGCGTCGAGGAGGATCATTGTGATCCCCCCCCCCGGCAGCATGGATGTCAAACAATGTAATGGCTCTTCTTATATGGTCAGTCGTGCCCCTGCCCGGGACAAAACCATGCTGCCAGGGAGAAACCAGAGTCCCAATGATCCTCCCCAGCCGTGCACCTACTTCCCAAGGTATCCTGAAGTTGTGCATTGGGGTATTTGAAGCCCCTGCCTTGATCACCTTTTGCACGGAAGCTTAGAGGCCTACACTCCATGAGTGTTCCGTGGGTCCGTTTTGTGAATTTCCACTTGAGGCTCCTTCGCGGTTTCTAGTCCATTAGCTAGTGAGCCCCCACGAAGGCCAATCCTTGATTTCTTGATCTTTACTGGTTGATTCCGATCTGCTCTGACACCCCTCCAAAGGAGGTCTCCCCCAGACCTTGCTGGTCTGAACCGAAGCCAATCTTGTCATCTTGCATGCTTTGCTGTTGCCAAGGCTTGTTGGGTTCAATACGGATTCTGATGCTGCAGCACTCGACATCCTTTGTGGGACAACCTGGACACATAGTCAAGCTTCACGTCTTTCACCTGAAATCACCCAACATCAGCTGGCATCTCCCCTCTTCGCCATCCTGGTCCCTAGTGACCCAGACTCTGTCCCCTCTGCTTTCAGGTTCTTTACATCTCCAATCCACCCTTGGATCCACCTGGACACTATTCCTCTGGTCACCTGCAGCATTTCCTCACAGCTCTCCATTGGAATCGACGACGAAACCCGACACCAAAAGACACCTATGTGCCCGGCTTCCCTGGGTGAGGTAAAAAGAGTACTCCGGTGCTTCTATGGGTCTTGACTCTTGAAGTGTCCTAGTCTAGAAGGGTTCCATCATATTTCACCTCTAAGTGACCTTATTCTTTAAAATTGTTACTTCTTTGTTCTCCATGGAAAGTCAATGGTGATCTGCAGCTGTGTTTAGACACTGCACGTGTCCCCCTTGGGCCTCCTGCGTCCCTACCTTGGGTGGTTCCAGGGTGCCTCAGCAGTTCTACAGGCCCTAGGCCTGCTTTCTATCCCTCATGTGGTTCTTATACAACTATTTTAGTATATGGTTTGTGAGGCCTCTAGGGCAAAACGTATTCTGAGCAACTTATTGTATGCTAATTAAGTCCCTTGTATTGTACTTTTACCTCCGAAATCATAAAGAGTCTGGACGGGTTGAGTTTAGATTAAATACATATATATTACATATATACCTTGTGTGGTGTGCTTTCATTTCATCATTCAAGAGATTACAACTGGTAAAACAACTTTCTTAACTCCACAACTACCACTACGATAGCTTTCTATAAGGTTGACTTTACAACCTACCATCAATAAGGGTCGTTTGGACTGGTGCAAGGTGCCCACTAGAATAGTGGACATCATATACCAGGCCAACTTCTCGCATTGGTGTGCAGCATGTGGAATTACAGCTTGCATTGTTTTACCAGTTAATCTTGAAAATATCATTTGAAAAATCACATTAAGGTAGCAGTAGGTACATATAATTCAAGCTTAAAATAATATGTTCTACTGAACATAGACGTTGGAGGTGTTAAGGGCTTTGCACACCCTGACTACAACTACTAGAAATGTTTAGTAGGAAACTACGTAGTATAGGTAGGTGCTCACACCACACCTCACTAGTCATGGCTTTAAGGGCAGGAGATGGAGTCTCTCTGCCAGATGTCAGCCAGGGGCAGACATCTAAAAATGACACTTTCACCTTTCAAGAGTTCAACGTCTGTGTGCCATAAGAACATTAAAGCAAGGACAAAGTCCCACCACCCAACACCTGATAGATATCTTAGTATTAGATGACTTGGAAAAAGCATCAGCTCCAGATAGACTAGGTAATGGGGATGGGGTGCAACCATCAGCTGAAGAGTATCCCAGTGGGTAACCCCACCAGGACTCTAAAGATGATGAGGACGCAAACCAGGTTGATGTCAATGGATCCAACCTGGGGAATCCAAGTCTACCTGGAGATGAAGTGGGCCAAAATGGGCCTCCCTCAATCCCCCCATGTAGACCTGGTGGTTGACCTAGAAGGGTAAGATTACCTTCAGTGGAATCTAACCATTCTAGTTCATCTGTCGGGTCCTCTGCTCATAGGAGGAGAACTTCTATTGAGAAGAGGGAACATGAAGCTAGAATGAGAGAAGTAAAGCTTAGGATCAGAAGGCAAGAAATTGCCTTAGAAAAACAGACCCTAGATCTTGAGAGGGAGAGAAAAAGGATGGGGACAGAATCTCATAGTGGCAGCAATATCCCTAGTGGTATGGATAGGTCTTATGACAATAGAAACATAAACAAGATTGTCCCTCCTTATCAGACTAGGGATGACATCCATAAATGGATTACTGCACTGGAGTGGGCCTGCAAAGTACATAAGGTACCCCAGGAGAAGCGGGCAGCGAACTTGTGGCTCTCCTCTGCACGCAAAGGTAGAGATAAGGTCCTCACTGTCAGAGAAGTGGGCCTGAACAAGACTTGGGACAAAAATGTCCCTCACATTCACTGGCCCCATATGTCTAAAGACACCAAGGAGTTTTGTTGCTTCTGTGTCACATGCAAGCCAGTGGCAAATCAGGTGGCACTACAAAGGACCCCCTTATACCACTACCTGTTGAATGTGTAGGGATTGACATTGTTGGACCAATGGATCCCCAAACTGCATCTGGGCACAGGTGTATCCTGATGGTAGTGGATCATGCCACTAGATACCCAGATACCCTAGATACCCAGAGGCAATTCCCCTTAGGGCCATTACAGCACCTGTTGTGGCAAGAGACCTCTTGGGAGTTTTCTCAAGAGTTCGTTTCCCAAAGGAGGTAGTATATGACAGAGGTGCAAAAGTTATGTCTAGTTACTTAACTGCAATGCAGAAGGAGTGTGGAGTGAACTACAAGTTTACCACACCTTATCATCCACAGTGCAATGGTCTAGTTGAAAGATTTAACAAGACCTTAAAGGGTATGATTAAGGGTCCCAGAAAAGCTAAGGCGGAGATGGGATATCCTGCTACCCTGCCTTTTGTTTGCATAGAAGGAGGTTCCACAGAAGGGGGTTGGCTACAGCCCATTTGAACTTTTATTGGGACACCCTGTTATAGGACCACTTTGTCTGGTGAAGGAGGGATGGGAGTTAGCTCTCAACCCCCCTAAACAGGATATTGTGGACTATGTACTTGGTCTCCGCTCCCGGATGGCTGAGTACATGAAAAAGGCATCCAAAAACCTTGAGGCTAGCCAGGACTTACAGAAACCCTTGCATGACCAAAAGGCTGTACTGAGTGTTTACCAGCCTGGACGGAAAGTGTGGGTGTTGGAGCCTGTGGCCCCAGCAACTCTCCAAGACAAGTGGAGTGGACCCCACACTATTGTTGAACGGAAACATCCCCAAACCACACATAAAAAGCTTGGGGTTCTGGCTGGACTCAGACCTTACTCTTAAAGTCCAAACCAGAAAAGTAGTTTCTGCTTGTTTCGGCATGCTTAGAATGCTTCGTAAAGTACTCCCTTTGCTTCCATTTCAAGCAAAAAAACTTACAGTTACAGGTGCTCTCTAAACTCCAAATGATTCCAAACTGTGCGGCAAGAATCCTTTTATAAATTCCCTACCGAGAGTCAGCCAAACTTGCTATAAACGCTCTGCATTGGCTCAAAAGAGCCAGAAGTGGAGGTCGGCTTTTTTCTCACAATGCCGCCAAGATTTGGAACTCACTCCTGCTTCAGCTGCGGAAGGAAACTAACCATCTGAACTTTCGCAAGATGTTGAAAACGTGGCTCTTTCCCAGATAAGTTTTGGAAGTTTCTTGCAGTTTTTAGTGCTGGGATGCACATGGGTAACCATGTGCTCTATAAATGCTACTTCTATTCTGTTCTATTGTAAGGGAGAGGTTACATATGTGGTAGATCTTGGAACTCCCAGGAACCCCCATAAGGTGCTTCATGCCAACAGATTAAAATCATATTGCAAGGTACTGCAATTGCATTTATATAGCGCGTACTACCCCTGACGAGGCCTTGAAGCACTTTTTCAGCGAGTAGCACGCTACTCCGGGACCCATAGAGGATTAGTATTGAATTAGTATAGTGAAACATGCAAGTACATTTTAAGTGTTGGATAGGTTAGTCAGTTATTTGGATTTGGAATGATAGCAGAAGGATAGAGGAGGACAATGGTTTGTATTTATATAGCGCTTATTGACGCACGCTATTCAGGAAGCCTACAAAAGGATTAGTGGTGAATTAATATGGTGAAATATGAAGTCATTTCAGTGGTGGATATTAGTCAGTTACTTGGAGTGAGAAGGATAGCGGAGGGATGAAAGGGGAAGAAAGATTTGCATTCATATAGCACTTGTTACCCCTGATGGGTGTTGAAGCACGGCAGTCCGGAACCCATAAAGGATTACTGTTGAAAATCAGTATAGTGAAAAACATATGAAGTAATTTGAATAGTGGATATATTATTCAGTTATTTGGGTAGTATATTAGTATAGTTTAATATGGAATTTGAGAAGTGAACATGTTAGTCTGTTAATTTCGATTGAATTAAAAGAGTGAAAGATTATTTTTTTTTTATTTTTTTAGGTCTTAGCAATAGGAGGAGGCTTTTGGATGAGTAAACATGAGTTTTGGAGGGGAGGATTCAGAGGAAAGAGTTTAGAAAGGTTTGTTTCAGGGGATCGGTATAGTAAAAGAGGTGTAAGATAATGCAAGGAGGGGTAGAGTAGGAGAGAGTCCAGAAAGGGATATTTTGGCAATCATAGTAGTAGTATGGGGTTTGGGATAAATGAGAGAGTGGATGTAGAGGATATATTGATAGATGTATAGGATGAGAGATAGGGTAGTGCATTAGAAGGAGTAGTAGAAGAAGTTCGAGATGAGTCAGAAGGTTGGGCTAGAAGATATATTTAGCGAAGCATAGGCTGAGAAATAGTGTAGTATTGGAAATGCTGAATTAGAAGGAAGTGATAAATATATAGATCCACAATTGCATTGAAAGGATATAGATACATAAAGGAGGTAAGTATATGCAGATTAAATCTGTTGATAGAGGCATAGGATGAGAAATAGGGTAATGCATTGGATATGCTTTTTCACGAGAAAAGTAACAGACACACAGATCCAAGTACATGGAAGGTACATAGATTCACAATGGAAGTATGTGCAAGTAGACCAAAGATCATTTTTATTTATTTATTATTATTACTTTTTCTCTCAACAACATAATTATTTTACATGTTTATACAAATTAATACACAAAGATAGGTACATATCTATAGTTAAAAAAATGCTTGTATACAGAGAGGTATGCTGTAAATTTCTGTTTGCGTATAGTGCTTATGTGGGGAAGAGCCAAATCTTGAGAGGTTTTCTGAAGATAAGGTGGTTGTCGGTGGACCTTATGTTGGGGGGTAAAGAGTTCCATAGTTTGGCTGCTTGAACAGAGAAGGATGTGCCACCCGTGTTTTTCATCTTGTATGGATGGATTTTGAGGCGAGATGCTCTTTTAGAGGTAAGTTCCTTTGTTGAATGTGTTTGGTGATTTATTCCTGATGAAGAGTGGTCCCATTCAATGGTGGGTGATACAAAGCAGCTTGAACTTGGATCTTCTGGCAACCGGTAACCAAGGCAGGGCTTTCAAGGCAGGGGAGATGTGGTCTCGCGGTTTGATATGCAAGAGTAGTCTGGCAGCCGAGTTCTGAATCCGATGTAGTCTTTTCATGGTCGTTAAAGGTGATCCGTGGTAGAGGCTATTGGTGTAATCGAGTTTGGACAGAACAAGGGAGATGGTACCTTGGACCTTGTGTGGAAATCCCAAATGAGGGAAAATTTGTCGCAGCATTTTTATAGTAGCAAAGGCATTTATCGACAGCTTGGAATCCATGGTCAATCCGAGGTTTCTTACTTTCTTCGATACTTTAGGCAGTGATCTCAGTTCATCAGGCATGCGTCAAGCGGGTTGTAATGTTTCCAATCACCACACGTGAGCATTTCAGTTTTTGAAGCACTCAATTTGAGATGGCTCCAGGTCATCCACTGATCCACGGCTCTGAGACAGCTGAAAATTGGTGATTTTCCAATGTCTTTGGAGCATTCAAGTTGAAGGAGTATTTGCTTGTCATCTGTATAGTTATAGCACGTGAGGTGAAATTTATTGATCAGTACTGGTAATGACTTAATGTAGATGTTTAAAAGCATGGGCAACATGATAGAACCTTGAGAGACCCCTGCTTTTGTGGAGTATGGTTTAGACTAGAAAGGTGGGGTATGGGTGACATTAGTTCTGTTTCGAAGGGAGGACATTATCCAGTCTAAAGCAGTTCCCTCTATGCCGGCTTCAGAGTTTCATGGTCAACCATGTCAAAGGCAAGTGAGAGGTCTAAGACTAGTAGTGCAGCAACCCCGTTGCGGTCAACTGTATTGTTTTGGTCATCCCAGATGGCAAGGAGGGCAGATTCAGTGCCTCTTTCCGTACAGAATCCTGTTTGGAAGTCTGAAAGTATGTCATTCTCTTCAATGATTTGTGACATCTGGGCGAACGCTGCTCTTTTTATCAGTTTGGCAGGAACGGTCCATTTGTAATGGGTCTGTAGTTGTCAGGGTTTAGCGGGTCCAAGTTTGTATTCTTCAGCAAAGGGTGTATGTATGACTTTTTGAATTCTTCTGGAAATATTCCAGTAGTTAGGGAATCATTGATGATTCTTCTTACTGGAGTGGCAGCAGAGGTTGTTAAAGGAATAGTCTTGAAAGTTTGTGATGGACAGGTGTCAGAAGGGCTGCCGGCAGGCCTGCTTGCTTTGACCAGGTCCATAAATTCATTGTGTGAGATGTGTCGGAAGAAACGGAGAGGCTTGGTTAGAGTATTCTTGGATTGTTGTTTTGTACAAGGGTTAGTGCTGCTGCTTTGTTTCTGTTTTAAGTATGATTCCAATGTGTCTGCTTTGTCCGTGTAAGGACTGGCCAGTTTGTCTGTGAAATCTTGAGTAATGAGCATTTATTAGTAGAAAGTTTAGTGAGTGGCTTTGTTGATAGTTGGACTTTGTTTGGTAGGAGAGTGATCAGTATTCTGTTTTTATTGCTAGTATTAGCTGTATTAGGATAGCAATCGTGTAGCTCTTCTGCATCGTGTTCCTCATCCAGCATGCTAAGAAGGCATTTTGATGGGTCAGCATGTGTGTGTGTTAGAGATGGTGTTTGAGAGTGAGTTGGAGTGCTGTGTTGTGTAGACATGGGGGAAGCAAAGTTGTGACGTGTGGCATGTTGCTTATATTTGTATGTGTGTGTTTAAGGCGGAAGGTGTATGAGTCAGAAAGGTGATGCAGCATGTGGGTCATGTAGTAATGTACTAAATTGTCCAATGGATGAGAGGCGGTTAGAAATGAGTTGCTGTATTGTTGAATCTGTGTTAGGTGTGATGGAAGAGTAAAAGCTTGGCATTGGAGTTTGTTCCTTTGTATGGTTTGAAAGGTGGGTATATGTTTGTATTTTGTGAAAGTAAGTATTATGAGGTATTGCGCTTTAAAGACCTTGTTGTGCTGGTCTGTGTGATATGTTTTTCTTTTGAGGAGTAGTGAAAAAGGGTGCTGATGTATATGTTTGTTGCAATGGATTTGGTTGTGTAGTATCGTTTGTGAGAGAAGGATGTGACGTAGAGGGGGTGGTGATGTGTTTATGAGTAGAGTGTATGTTGTGTGTAAGATGGAATGAAGCAGAGGTGAGACTGGTTTGTTGCAAGTGTTACAAAGTGTGGTGGTGTGCAGTGTGTGTGTTATGTTTAGTGTTATGGTAGAAGGGAGAGGAGGGTGTTTGTTGGACAACTGATGGAAGGATGATAATACGTTTCTCCAGTATTGGGGTGTCCTTCACATGCCCGAACGACTCCCCGTCGTCGGAGTGGGAGCCCCACGGCACACACAAAAGCAATAAACATGCCACAACAACAAAAAAAAACCCTGGCAACAAGAAACCAGTACTGCTCATAACTTGACGATGAAGGGTCAACTACTTGGCTGCACTTAAGAGCAATTCTAAGATTAACAGTTCTACACTCTACCACCCTCAGAGGCATCGCCCTACCTCCGTACACCTTTTAAATAAATCAACACAGGAAGGAGCATACTTGTAACACAAAATGTAATACAATAACTTCAATTCACAACATCAATTTTTCAGAACTTCTTCTGTGTTTGAATATTCTGTTTATTCTCTTTGTTAGGAATAAATGGTCACAAGTATAATCAACAGCCGTCACGTTTCGTCCCAAGCAGGGACGTCCTCAGGGCTGTGAAAAAGAGTACAAACAATAATCACTAATACATTCATCATTGAACATAATGCGCAAACAATCTAATACAAATCAAAGTACTAATGTACCCTGTACCATAAGCAAGCTGTATATATGATTCATCATCACATCACAAAAATATATGTTTGTTTACTTTTTACAACAACAGATTATCACTACCTACTGAACATTCTAAGCACTGGGTATGGTATCCAAGACCCTCAATCTTCAATAATGATATATACAACTGATCTCTATGGAGCTTCGTATTGCTGGTCATGTATTCTCAACAAAAACGTCACCTATAACACGATATGATAGCTCACCTTAAAAGAATTTATTTCCTCAAAAACATATAAGGCGCAAGATTCCTTTCCTTTTGTTGATTTTCAGAAGCCGACCCAAAATTCTGGTTTATTTAATCTAGAAAGTGACAATGAATATCATATCGAAGTTTGTTTATCTCGCTCAATGTAGCAAAGACCGGAGACTAGAATTACAAGATCTAAGCTGCCACTTTCTACTGTGCTAACCACACTCTTTAAAGTTCAGTGTGCTCTATAATTTGAGAACTAGAGGCATTGTTCACTGCTCGCAAGAATTATTCGCCTGTAAGTTCTGGTATTCTGTTTTATCGATTCCTAATGTCGCACAATATTAAACTCCGCCCCCTTTATTCCACTATGTCAAGAGACCCCCTATATTACTTAGGTCAATTTCCTGTACTACCTATATCTCAATGTGTGTGCTCTCCTTATAATCCTCTTCTATATTCAAATAGATGCGTAAACATAATCAGCCAGATAATCCATCAGTGATGCGCTGCACCAAACCAAAAAATACATATCATAATTATCAATGGGCCCACCAGGTATTTCCTAATGTGCCAATAAAGACGATCTAATCTAACTTACTGTACTTCTCACCTTATTCGATTTTAAAGTAAGGGCTCCTTTCTGGTTCCCCTCATATCAAAGTATCTTTCATATCTCCTTATCTCGTTACTTGCTGGTCGTTAATTGCCCAAAATGAACGCTGTGTAAAACAGACAAACAACAGTCTATTAAGCCGTAGAAACCAAATATAACACATGTACTGTACGATTGCTACTCCTATTTCATTCTCACTTCGAGTATTCCTTCGGTTGCCTTCCCATCTACATCTCTGGTCAGAACAATCCAGTGTGCAAACAACCCCCCGTTTCGCCAGCATTTTTATACTCCGTTCCTCCAATCTGTGAAAGCTACCAATCTACCTCATTATCCATCAATACTAACCACCTATACACGGATCGGGGGGTTCCTCTCTGGTCCGCCAGGCATATTACATCCGGTGGAGCGTGCCTCCACTGCCGGTCCTACAAGGTTCATTCCCCGTTAGTTCATCGTCACTCCTGATAGGCCGATGCATGGAAACCAGCAATCCCATTCGTTCAGCCCCTACCAATACCAACCTCTGTTTACTGAGTCTGAGCCGCTATATACGAACTTTCATATACACACCAGTACTATTTTAGAAACTAGCAATCCAATTCGTTACAGTAAACCTCTGTTTACTGTAACCAAACCGCTAAGTTTGAACTATCAGGAATTCGCTAGTACTCTGCCGCCAAGTATTTAATATGTCTGTCACTTCGAAGTGCCTCCACTTCCGGTCCTAAATTTTTTTTTAGTTCAGACGTCACTCCTGATAGGCCGCGACCTGGAAATAGGCATTTCCCAAAGTTTCTGCCCATACCAATACCAAACTCTGTATGCTATATCCAGGCCGCTATATTTGAACTTTCCTGTACACGCTAGTACTGTTTTTTACCGCTGCACTCAGATCCCTTGCCAATATGCAACTCTGTTTACTATATCTAAGCCACTAAGTTTGAACTATCATAAATACGCTGGTGCTATACCGCCAGGTATTTCTTATTTCTTAGCTAAATACAGGGAATAATTGAATTATTAAAAAAAAAAATTTATCAACTAGTGAATTATAATACGAGTTCTAAACAATCTATCTGTGAAGTAAAGAACAGTGCAACCTTCCACACCAATATCTTGACGTCGGCAGGGTAAAGAACTGCAATCCAACTGTTTGTCCATACAAATCTCCATTTCAATTCCTACTAAAGCACTTCGTATAAGATCTTACTTTCTAATGTATCTTAACCGGTGAGTGTGTTGAATATCTCAATCTCTATTAATTATGAGCGAAAAACGAAAAAAATATATTGTTAACATTTATATTGTAGAATTATATATAATACCCTGAGTTCCTACAGAAAAAACATATTTAGTCCAGCACAACCTTCAGCCCGGTTGTCCTCACGTAAACCAGGTTGTAGGTGGTTCCTGATGTCTATTCACAAAATCCTGATCTGTTGAATAAATCCTATACGTGACTAGTCCCGCACAGGCTACTTCAGTGGTGCCAGCTTTGTACCTGTCCAATACAAAGCATGCCCATCTAAACCTTCCCATTCATGGAACGATCCCACATGTTTTGAAGCTCCACCCAAACATACGTGTACTTGGAGATGTTTAACCCAAGAAATAATGCAATTTGAATCCTTGTTAAGACCAACAAGAAACCAGGATGCAAAGCAGCCAAAGCCACCAAGAAAAAAGCTTCACATGCATGACCACCATAGTCACCACACATAGTCCAAACTGCAGCCAACCAGGCGACAGTGCCCACCAAAAATCCCTCCCCAGAGGCTCAGGCTCCCAGGCCCCCTACCGCACATCGTGTGAAGGGAGTGTCACTGAGCTCTGCTCAGTTCTTCACAGTTTTCTTCAGGATTTCTTGGTTTTAGGATGTCTTCCTACAAGAAATCATTCTTCAGGCCTTGTGAATCTTGTGGTAAGCTCTGTCTTTTCTCAGAAGATCCCCACAAGAAATGCATCTACTACCTGTATCTGGATGATCGAGTGAAGGACTGCAAAATATGCAGGACCTTCCCTCAAAAGACCCTCATGGGCACAGAGGGGCGCTTTCTTCTGTGGCTACAGAAGCTCAAGGACCAGGACAATCCAGTGTCTGAGGTAGGCAGTATTGCCTCTGGGTCACTTGTGGTCTCTAGGAAGAGAGCTGCTGAGGAGGTTTTATCTTCTCCTGTGGCCAAGGGAGTAAAGAGACAGCAACCTTCTAAGGGGTCAGAGAGGCCTTCCACTTCTAAGGCTACTCCTCCTGTCAAGAGTAAACCTTTGCCTTTCACGCCCGAGAAGATTGGTCAAGAATTTGCCTCCTAAACCAACTTCTGAGAAGATTCTCCCTCAGAAGAAGAACCCGTCAATGATGACACCATCGATGACCCCTTCATCAACGAAGATTTCCGTTGACGCAACGTCTACATCAACGGTAACTTTTTCATCACCTAAACCTCAGATGATCATGTCGTCGGCGTCACCACCCTCGACGCTGGTCTATGTCTCAGTGAAACCTATATCGTCGACGAAAGAAACTACATCTGCTCCTATCTTCGAAGGACAGGAGGAAGAGAGCGACCCTCTCCCAGACCTTCTCTCTCAGAACCCTGATGATGGATCAGTAGATGGAGTAGTCTTGGCAGGCAGCCTCACTGATCAGCAGCAGACTGACTGCAGACAAGTACTACAGCAGTACAGACATATGGTTTCACTGACTCCAAGTCAGACTACCTGGTGCACTCATGAAGTGGACACTGGGGACAGTCTGCCAGTTAAAGGTAAGATTTACAGGCAACCTGATCATGTCAGGGACTGTATCAGGACTGAAGTCCAGAAAATGTGATTGAACCTTCAGATAGCCCTTGGCCCAGTCCAGTAGTCCTAGTACCCAAACCTAACACCCAGGGAGGTAAGAGAGAGATGAGGTTTTGTGTTTACTACAGAGGCCCCAATGCAGTTACTAAGACTGATGCCCATCCAATACCCAGAGCAGATGAGCTCATAGATAAGTTGGCCTCTGCCAAATTTCTGAGCACATTTGATCTAACAGCTGGCTAGTGTCAGATCAGACTAGCTGAGCCTGCAAAGCTAAACACAGCCTTTTCAACCCCTAGTGGACATTATCAATTTGTGGTAATGCCCTTTGGTCTTAAAAATGCATCTGCCACATTTCAAAGGTTGGTGAATACAGTCCTAATGTTGTAAATTGGCAGTGATTTGGGTTAGCAATTATCTGAAGCCATCTTGTATCCGGCAGCCATCTTGTCTGCCATGTGCTCAACATGTGCTCTGTCCTACCTTGCTGTTGTTTTCTCTTGCACTCTGATTATAGACAGACTATATTTAGGCTCTGCTACTCTGCACATGGGCAGAGGAGACTGTGACTGTCCAAACACATGTTCTAGTCTGTACATGTCAGGTTATTCTTACCGGAGTCAGCAGACTGCTAGCTCATTCCTATTGTTGACTGTGCATTTCTGTATGACCTTTTATGTATTTAACCCTTCTCTTCTGTACTCTGTACTTGTACCGCCTTTTTTGGAGCCCGTGTGTGGGTATAAAAGGACCATGTTCCTTCTGTTCAGTGTGCTACTTCATACACTACCAAAGGGCATTGTGTGAATGTAGTTCCACCTCATGAGGTTAATAAAAGTTGTTTTATATTCCAGTTTCTGTGACAACTTATATCATATCGGTCTGCAGACTTTTTGCAGAGAAGGGCAAACCCCTAGCACTGGTAGGCCTAGCTGAGGCCCACCCCAACACTAACAGGCCTGGAAGACTACTGTGCAGCTTATCTTGATGATATTGCTGTCTTTAGCTCCACCTGGGAGGATCACCTGTAAAATGATTTGGAGGCCCAGCAAAAGGCAGGCCTAACTTTCAAGGCTCTTAAGTTCCAGATAGGGCAGAGTTAGATTGTGTACCTAGCCACCTTGTAGGTGGAGGCCAGGTTCAACTTTTGCAGAGCAAAATCCAGACCATAATGGAGTGGGTTGCTCCAACCACCCAGACTCAGGTCAGAGCTTTCTTGGGCCTGACTGGGTACTATAGGATATTTGTCAAGGGGTAGGGTTCCATAGTGACACTCCTGAATGACTTAACTTCTAAGAAAATCCCCAAGAATGTTCAGTGGACAGTCAGCTGTCAAAAGGCCTTTGATGACCTGAAGCAGGCCATGTGCACTGCACCAATTCTGCAAACTCCTAACTACTCCAAATAATTCATTGTTCAAACAGATACTTCTGAGTTGGGTGTAGGTGCTGTGCTATCACAATTGAATGAAGAAGGTCAGGACCAGCCATTAGCTTTTATTAGCAAAAGGCTGACCCCAAGAGAGAAACGTGGGTCAGCTATTGAGAGAGAGGCCTTTGCTGTTGGTTTGGGCTCGGAAGAAGCTGATGCCATATTTGTTTGGTACTCAGTTCACAGTTCAGAAGAACAAAAGCCCCTCTTATGGCTAAAACAGATGAAGGGTGAAAATCTCAAACTGCTTAGGTGGTCCATTTCCCAACAGGGGGTGGACTATACAGTGGAACATAGACCTTGGAGTAACCATGCCAATGCAGATGGACTCCCCAGATATTTCCACTTAGAACATGAAGACTCAGCTGGTCAAGGTTAGTTTAATGTACCTTGTTGGGGGAGGTTCTGTAGGACAGTAGGGTCTGCATCCTATGGTTACCCCCACGTTTTGCGTTGTTTCACTGTTTTTTTCTACTTAAGTATGGCTGTGGCCCTGCTAATCAGGACCACAGCCTAGCTGTTCTCTCTCTAAATGTATTCCATGTACTTTAGGTACATACCAGATTAGTTACTGGGTCATCCTTGTGAGCCCCTGTATATGGTACCCTAGGTACCCATGGCATAGGGACTCCAGAGGCCTACCAGGGGCTGAAGCATGTATTATACCACCCCTGGTTAGACTTCCAAAATGGCACCACAGGTCTGCACTTGTAGCCTGGGTAAGGTGGTGTAAGCACCCCTTACTTAGATGTAGGATACCTATATCTACCTTTACATAGAGACACATATTAACCTATAAGTCACTCCTATGACAGGCCTTGACAATCCTGTAGGCAGAGTGCTTGGTTTTGTGTGAGAGGGTACCATAGCATGAGCTGAGCCCCTCTGCAGCTTTCAGAAACATCTCCTTATTGCTGTTCTATGATATAGCCATACCATATACTCTTAAGTGCATTACAATCCTCCCGGTTCATTCTAACTTTGGTTTGGCTTTATCAAAACACGTCATGTTTGGTGTTAAACACTTTGAAATACTACCTCCTGCCAGTTCTGGCGGTGGGGGTAGCATTCCACCTTCTAGAGGGAAAAGACATGTAGACACTTGTACACCTGTTAAAGTTAAACAGAACCCCAGCATCACATAATGGATTCTGCTGTCACAGAAGAGAGTCTGCCCTCCTGCAGGGGAGGCCTGGGCAATAGGTTTCCTGTCCAGGGAGTTGTCAACACCTCCCCAGGCAGGCTTTAGTGTATTGGTGCAGGATGGGTTGCATTCAGTGAATGCTTTTCAAACACTGCCTGGGGCACACAAGGTGCTCCATGCATTTTCCAGTTCAAACCAGTTGCTGGGGCACTCTGCTCCAGCTTTGCCACAAAACTGGACAAAGGGGAAGGGGTGCAACCATCCCCATCCCCAGGACCTCCCATAGCTGGGACCCTAGAGTTAATCCAACCCCTAAACTTACTATAAGAATAGGAACCCAGTCCCTAGGGATTTAGATTACCCTGGACGAATCTCTGCAACATATATCTTGGACCTTCAACATTCCATATCGACTGGAAGATGGAAGAAATCTCCCTTGTGGTCAAGGAGTGACCACCCTGTTCAAACAGGCACCACAAGCATCTTTGCCGGTCTGCATTTTCGAGGCTGCTGCCATATCCTAAAGAATCTGCAACACAGGACATGGACTGCCAGACATATCTCAGGCTGACCCAAGATCCCAGTGAAGATGAGAACTGTAGCTGACCCGAGAGAATTGGGACCAGAACTCCTGGACACCCTGCATTTTTGCAACTGTACCTACTTCCCGAGTTATCCTGGAGTTGTGCATTGGGGTATTTGAAGCCCCTACCCCGAGCACCTTTTGCATTGAAGCTTAGAAGCCTACACTCCAGGAGCGTTCCGTAGGCCCACTTTGTGCATTTCCTCTTGAGGCTCCTTCGCGGTTCCTAGTCCATTGGCTAGTGAGCCCCACAAAGGCCAATTCTTGATTTCTTGAGCTTTCCTGTTTGCTCCTGACAAGCTCTGACTCCCTTCCAAAGGAAGAGACCCCAGACCTTGCTGTTCTGAACTGAAGCCAATCTTGTCATCTTGCATGGATTCCTGTTGCCAAGGCTTGTTGGGTCAAATGCGGATTCCGATGCTGCAGCACTTGACATCCTTTGTGAGCAGCTCCAATGCAGCTCCTGGTCATCGTCGATGCCTCCTGGTCCTCGTGGCTGAAGAGTCAAGCTTCTCCTCTTTCACCTGAAATTACCTGACATCAGCTGGCATCTTCTCCTCGCCATCCTGGTCACTGGCTAGTGACCCAGACTCTGTCCACTCTGCTTTCAGGTTCTTTACATCTCTGATCCACCCTTTGATCCACCCAGAAACTTTTCCTATGGTCGCCTGCAGCATATCTTCGCAGATCTCCATTGGAATCGACGATGAAACCTGACACCAAAAGACACCTATGCACCCGACTTCCCTGGGTGAGGTAACACAAGTACTCCAGTGCTCTCGTGGGTCTTGGCTCTCAAAGTGTCCTAGTCTAGAAGGGTTCCATCATAGCTCACCTCTAAGTGCCCTTATTCTTTAAAATTGTAACTTGCTTGTTCTCCATAGAAAGTCAATGGTGCAGTGTTTGGACACTGCACGCATCCCCCGTGGGCCTCCTGCGACCCTACCTTGGGTAATTCCTGGTTGCCCAAGCAGTTCTACAGGCCCTAGGCCTGCTTTCTACCCCTCACGTGGTTCTTATACCACTATTTTAGTATATTGGTTTTGAGGCCCCTAGAGCAAAACGTACACTGTGCAACTTATTGAATGCTAATTAAGTTCCTTGTATTGTACTTTTACCTCTGACCTCATAAATAGTCCAGAGGGGTTGTGCTTAGATTAAATACATATATATTTGATATATACCTTGTGTGGTGTGTTTTTATTTAATCATTCAAGAGATTACAACTGGTAAAACAACTTGCTTTACTCGCCTCTAAGTCTTAGCCTGAATGCTGCTCTCCACAGCTACCACTAGGATAGCTTTCTATTAGGTTGACTTTACAACCTACCATCAATAAGGGTCGTTTGGACTGGTGCAAGGTGCCCACTAGAATAGTGGACATCATATACCAGGCCAACTTCTCACAGACGGGGCTTACAAATATATCATTGTTGAAGTGGATTAATGCTCGAGATTCCTATAGGTATGGCCTCAGCCCTCCACTGACGCTCGAACTGTTATCAAAGATTTGTGAGTCTTTCTTGGAACGTACACAGTTGGCACGTTATATTCTGACCGCAGTTCTTCGTTTAGGTCTGGGGCTTACAAAAAGGCCATGGAAGGAATGGAGGTAGTATTGTGGTACTCCTCTCCACACCATTCAAAGGGAAATTTAGTTGTGGAGAGGAAAAACCAGGACTAAAAGCAATCTTTAACAGCTAGGGTATTAGGCGAGGGCAGTAGTTGGGTTAAACAGCTATATGGGGTACAGCGGGCCTTAAACAACCAGCCAAGAAACTCTCTTTAGGGTGTCACCCCATATAAAGTCCATCTTGGGACACAAATGTGGGTACCTGATCTTGATTGTGAAGGTGCAGTGGTGGATGAAAAAACATTTGATATCAATGATCGTTTGGCGGTTTAAGAGGATGTAAATTAATACAGGACAAAACAAAGCAATGTCTGACTAAAGCAGACCGCCACTGGGGAAGTCATGGCAGACATGGCAAGACCTTTCTGGATCCCAAACGTAGGGGATCTGGTCTGAGAGAGAAAATTGCAGACAAAAAGGAACTTGGACCTTCATACAGAACACCTGTTCCAGTCCTTGCTGTACACGGAACAAGAACTGTACTTTTGCAACCTCTAGCCAGGAAAAAGGAGAAAAGATTTGTCTCAATTGACTTAATCAAACCACACTATGTAGCCAATAATAATAAGTAGTCCTCGTGGTCTCCACCGTAGCAGACACACTCTTCTCGCTACAATCCAAGAAGTTCAAACAGAAAGACTCATAACTTTTGACAGCAATTGATCAAACTGGTTCTGGCTATTTCATGAACCTTGATGTATCCAAACGAGCCGGAAACGATGACAGCCAAAATACCATTCAAGCAACAAATAAAGAACTTTCATCACTTTCTAAAAAATACATACCTGGTATTGCTTGGATTGAACTCTGGGTAATTTCTGGGATATTGGTTTTTTTACTGGCTTGGCTTAGTGCTAACTTTTAGTGTACGTATTAATGGACGCAATCTTCAACGAAGTTCCACAGCCCAACATACTACTGAAGCCACATCCATCATCACATTGTGAACAAAGAGATTTGTCATCAGCGAACATTACAGCAGTTCCTATACCAGATGGTATAGTATGGGACAAGGTTGATTTTAAAATATTCTGTAGTGTAGTTCCTAGTTCCCCACTAGGCCCTGCGCATTGGAATAACATAAACAGTAGTATCGACGTAGAAGTGCGGATCTTCCAGGCCTCGACTGACTATGCTAAACTTAATTGGGTTTGTTACCAACTAGCTCAGAGGTCACTGGAAACTTTCTTCTCTGCATAGGAAGTGATCAGCTTCCCTGGCACAGACAAGAAGGGATTCAGTTTTCCAACAACCGTGCAACATGACAACTTTGCTCCTCAGATCAAGAGTCAATCTCTAGGGTCGTGTGAAACAATAGACAGTTATTTTACTCAGTCAGATTAGTGCAGATTACTTTCACAATATGTAGAGAATAGAGAGACGGGCGTTTGTCAATAAAGGGTTAACATTTATTGAACAGTCTTTCTTCTCGTACAAGAGAAATGTATTGCCACAATTGCAAGACTTGTTATTATGTAAAGTACGTACAGTAAGATAAGTATTGCGAGATAATACTGTAAAAGCATTGATATGGTTTCTTAGCCATACAATGGTTTAAAAGTAATAAAACATATATACATTCATATATACATTAGGCTAAAATACTCAACTGGTGCTTCTAACTACGCCTACCCCAGTGTGCCTGACCTAAGCCTAACACGTGGAAGGGGAGTAAGTAAGTAGCTTCAAGTTAAGTTGGTTTTGCCAAGGTTTGCTTCAAGAATTCTCTTCTAAGGGTTTAGTCAACACCATACCTCTGAATAGAATGATGGAGGTCTGGTATCTCCTTCAGGGGGTCTCGGTATCCCAGTCACCTGCAAGGGTACACCAGAAATGCTGGAGCTGGATTTCTCTGCAGGAGAAAGGCAGCGTCTCTCTTTAGCGCGTCGAGGAGGAGGAGGGGGGACAGCGTCCGCGGGTAGCTGGTATCTGCTGGGCTTCTTCGCAGAGGGACGGCTGTTCAACTCCTAAGCTCACCACACCATCGTTCGCGCTTTAGCAGCGATAATGGTATCAGTAGCTTCACCAACAAAGGGACAGCAGCAGCATCAGCGTACTGCATACAGCATACAACAGCAATGGGACACCAGCAATTGCTTAAGGCAACGTTGGTAGTATTTATACCTGAAAGGTGCCTTGTTTGACACAAGTTTGCTGGACATAAGACGTCAATTAAAGATGTCACTAGGAAGTGATAGTTATCAGTTGCTCATTAGAGTTCCATTACTAATCAAAACACAGCAAGCGGGGATTTCCAGGTTTGCTGAGTTTTTATCTTGTTGAAGAACTCGGAGTGTTAATCTAGGAATATCAGATAGTGACTTCTGCTCTGTCATTGCACTAATTGGTTGCAAAGGAAGTAGCAGAGAACTATTCTAGAATGTGGCTCTGTTCGTGTGAGGCCAGAGATGACTTTCTGAATATCGCACTTGAACGGTTATGCCAATATAGGGAATAAATGGATTTATAGCCGAATAGGGGCATAAGGTCACAGTATCGATCAGGATCCTAGATAAACACGCAACACCCACTCCACGGGTTCATGTCCATCAAATTACTAAAACTAGAGCAATAGGATGCATGTGTACATTGCCCACCCCAAAATACATAAATGCATTTGAAATAGGCATATATTGTAATACGTGAAAATTATAGGTACTGTATGTTTTTGAAGCATAGAAATCATTCAAAAATTATTGCATATGAAATCAATGAACGATTATGCAAAAAGAATTACACATGAAATATCTCTGAAACAGAAGAAGGGCGAGATAAATCATCACATATAAATGCATTGCAATAAATGTGCTAGAGGCTGATGTAAGTTTGTTATGTCTCTAAATGTGTTTAGAAATAGAAGTGTGAAGCTTCTGTTCTCTCTAAGAATAGTTTTTACCTTAATTAAAGAATTGTTCGTGCCAAAAAAGGGTCAATATTAAAAAAAATTCAATTCAAAAGAATTATTGCTTGAACGGGGAAATAGAGTTCCAACGCTTTTAGCAGTTTTTGTTGTTCAAAACTGAAGGCCGAATTCAGAGTTCATGGGAACGCTGTGTGTCGGAAAGCTTCTCCAAAGTTATTATTTCTGTTCGGGTGAGAACATCATATCAGACAGGCTCTCAAAGAATTGGTCTACAAAATCAGGTGACAGTTCAACCAAATTCGATAGTGCTGTAACTTGGCAGGTGGGAGAATGATTGCTGCCATCATAGTCGGGATCAGCAATGCTCACAGAAGGTCGTACCTGGGTGATGCTGCTTTTGTCACTTGCTCCACTCTTACCACCTAGTCGTAGCACAGGAGTCTCAAGGAATGCCGTCATCAGGATTGGTAGCCGCTGGGGACAACACAATGTGTGAGCCGTTATTGGACTGAGCAAAGTATCGACGTCCATTGGTACTGCTGATGGAAGTGAAAGACAGATGTCCAACACGCACTCATCTCCGCATAGCATACATCGAAGTACCGGTAAGATACAGTTCTGCCATATAGGTCTGAATGAAAGGAACCAGGTCATGTTTAGATCTCTCAGCCTGGCCAATCCAAGGACGTTATTTATCCTGTCCCGGTAGCGCATTGCTAGGATTGTCTCTGCCATTCCCATAGGAGCTATGTCTGAGCTGGGGCTTGCCATAACGAAGCAGGACGGTCAAAAATAAAATCCCTGCTACAAGTCCCAAAAATAGGGGTATGCCGCCAAAAACAGAGTGAACAAAATTAGGAACGATTCCCAGAATTGCTTGAAAAGGTGTTAGCAGTCCCGTAAAAATTGTCTTAAATATGCCTGGGATGCCTGTGGCACTAGACATGTTAAGGAGTTGGCTAAGCATTTCTACGAAATGAACGGGGCAATTTGTTGATAAAAGTTCATGAACTTCAGTAGCTGTCCTTGCAACTAGAAGATCATACGTCTCTTTTGATGACGTTATAGGCACTGTTGTCTGCAAAAGCACAGACTTTATTTTGCTTAAAGTATCAATTCGTATAGAATAGAGATTCAGACGAGGCCAGATGGGAGTCACTGTGTCTGCAGGCCCACTGGGGAACAATGCCTGCATACAGCATTTGACCATGGATGTTACGCTTACTAGATAACTTTTCCCTGGAACAAGGCCACAACATCTGTGATCCGTTCTAAGAATGTAACTCCTGTTTGCAAGTTGCATAAAGAAGGGCTCTATCTGAGTTGCAGGTGTGACTAGCTGGTGGCATGAAAGGTTGTTAGAATTTCCATCACAAGCTCTGTGTAAATTAATACCCTGGCACAAAAGTGTACCACTCAGTGAGTGTTTACAGTTTTCACCACTAAGAAATACATTTTTGTCGCTGTCACTATAGCAAGAATGTGTGTATGGTAATTTCCATTCTGATTTTACATATCCTTTACCCAATCGTTCAAACTGGCCAGTAGGTATGTACTCAAGGCACTTTTTAAATCGGAAAGTTGTTATCGGAATGGTGATAATTCCGTGTATTATCCATTCAATGACAGGACTCTCTGACATTGTCAATGGTAATCTCTCAAGTTTTTCGATGCTCAGGATTGTATAGTCTGCTCCTTTCTGTGCCAAACTGATTTGTTTATCAGTAAGGTTAAAAATGGAAAATAACGACATTGTGTTGATTAAACGCCAAGGCACATAGCCTGAACGAAGATTTTGCAGCGTCCAGCCCAATTGTACAATAGAACGTAATTGAGATTGGCCATGTTGTAACATTAGCAAGTCTCTGTCTATCACATCAAAGGCATAGGATACAATATTGTCCAACGAATATATTCTGGAGGACAGAGTCATTAACCCATTGTCTACTACAGAAAGTGATTTTTCCAAATTAATACAATCCATTTCTCGTATTTTTTCAGCTGTTTCAATTTGTTTGACTTTCCAAGCCTCGTTGTAAGCAGCATAGATACTGGTCGCTATGAAACGCTTTTGACGCTGTTTACGTGGTCCAAGAATGAAATCGCGCAAATCAGCACCATCTTTTAGTAAAGACAAGTGTTGCTTAATTTCAGCCAGTGTGGATGATGTTAGCCATTCAAGGCAGAGTTTCCCTACACTGTATGTTGTTATTATCCCTGGATGTTGTCTCTGGGAGTATCTAGGGTCTAGTCTGGTCATTTTTAACCCCTGTGTTTTGTTCAGGAATCTATCTTGACAGTTGTTTGTGTCAATAGGCCATTTTAACCACATTTCCAATCAGGATGTGTTCTGTTAAAATGTAAAATTTGTGATACGTCTAACTCAATATCTGCAGTTGCATTTTCAGGTATTGGCTTTGGTATAGACGGTTTGTTTAGGTCTTTGATCTTAGCTAGGCCAAGACAGGATGTTTGGTGTATTGTGTCATTTAAAAACATCATTTGTTCTGGTATCATGCAGGTTCTGAATAGTGCTTCAAGGCCTTGTACCTGCCAATCTTTTGTACCCCAAATTGTTTTCGTTTCAATGTTATTTTTCCAATAATCAAAACCAAATGTCATAATTTTGTCATAAGATGCTTCTGAATATATCAATTTAGAATTTGTCAGCATTGTTTTCATTCCTGTTTTATCTAACAGTTTGTAATAAAACGTTTCTGCATCACTGGTGTTAAACCCTGAGTAGTATTTGAATTTCTCAAAAAATGCTTTAGAACTGCTTTTAGGTGGTGTAGAACAATGTTCCCATTGATTATACATAAAAACATTTCTAGGCTGTGCAGATTTATGCAAGTAATGATCCCCATAGTGGGTGTAACAGAATAACTGCTCATAACTAGATGAACCTTGTAAATAATCATGATCTGTGAATCTAGCTGACATTACTAAATCAGACATCATGTCATTAATACTGTTAAAGTCCCAATCATCAGAGAATGTACTAGGTTTTACAAAGTCACTTAAGGAAACCTTCAATTGATGAGGATACTTCAGGATTTCGACCGGACCATAGATCTCATAGTCTGTTTTCTCCCATACTACCCCACCAGGTATTGGAATTGCTGTGACATTTACTGTTGACAGTTCTCTTTTCTTCACGTGGGATGATCTGTGTGGTTTCAGGACTAGGTTGATGTTCTGACTTGCTGTGTCCATTCAATTCAATTGATGTCCCAATCACCACAAGATGGCAAAAGCTCTCCTGGAGTGGAAATACAATGAGCGCATGATACAACATCTAGACACACCTCGCCTTTGAGAACTAAGTGCTTCATTGTTCCTATTGTTCAGACCAGTCTGAATGGACTGCATCTTACCTGTTCTTCGATGCCTATTTTGCAGTAACGAATGCCTGTTGGACCTCTGTCTGACACTGGCGATCGAAATGCCTGCAGACTTAAACGTGAGGCTGGAGCTCCCATTCTTGGCAATGTCCCCAGCGTATTCCTATCTTGACAAATGCCTTCCTCCAGAACCCTCAGATGCCTTATAAAAGTGGGTTGAGCTTCAGCTCTACTATTAGCACCGAGGTTCTGACTACAGCACCACCTACCTCTCCACCAGCTGTTGGCAGCACTGAATTTCATTTACGTTCCATTGACGTACTCTATGAGGTGTTACAAGGTCCATCCCCTGCGGCAGCAAGCAGCGATGATGTTGAGTCTCCCAGCCAGGACATTTAATCTAAATCTGGCTCTTTGTGTGCTGGTAAAGAATTTGGATTTTCCTTTTCATTTCAGAAAACTCTTCTAAATTTGAAATGCTTCCTAAAATTGACACTTTCAATAAAAAACCATGGCCTTCTAAGAACGCTTGTAGTAGTTCAACATGTATGATCAAACTCTTTTATGACTGTGATGGTGTATACTGTTCACGGGCGTAGGGAAGTCGTTCATGTCTATCTCTTCACCATCTGTCAAGATCTGTTTTTCCACTAGGTTTTCATGAATATCACGTTTGTTCAGGAGCTTATGGCTGCATGTGGCACATTCAGTCTTTTTATACATCCTCGTGTTGAGAATGGCATTGTACGGGTGTGATGCTCAACACATTTTTGTCACTAGGTATGCATGAAAGCTATATGGCACAGAACAAAAAGAGTACTCCATACACTAATATGTTTATAAAAGATTACCATTTACCACAACATTGTTTTTCTCAATGGAGGCTTATTGTGTTATCTGTAGATTTGAACCGCATTTTGAAGTGGAATTTTGATCCCAACACTAGGAAATCCCCAGCGATAAACTACCTGCTTAGACTACGGTGGGTATTAGGTCCAGTATTGGATTATGTGCACCTAGAACTCATTGCTGCATGCATAGTAGGCTATTTTAGTCTAAGGGAATAAACCATAGGGGTTTTTGTTGCACTCTTAGTCCACCCTACTACCTGGTTTTACGGGGTTAGAGCATAAGGGTTTAAGTATTGCAAATTGAGAGAAGTCGTATGGTAGCCTCATTCGAGTAGAAACTTGAGTTTGCTTCCAGTCTTGAGCAATAGTGTCTCTACTACTCATCCTTTATGATAACTAGGATTTCCTCTCTCTATTGCTCTCTTAGCTATAACTGGTACATGTTGAGAGTGCACCATGCTTTCCATCCTTTAATGTGAATGGAGACCGATATATATTTCATGTGTTTGTTTCATTCTAATGATTCAGAAAAGGGGGTGGTGATGAACAGAGTGTCTGAATTAAGCAGACCACTGTTACCCAGTCCAAAGATCAGGGCTTTATCCATCACCGTTTTTTAGCTCACTGCACCATCCCAGCTCAGAACTTGGCTATATGCAAATTAGTCTGACCCTGGCCCAGTGCATCATGGGAACAGGGCAGACCAAACTACCAAGCCAATTCTTATACTGGGAAGGAAACAAGCTACCGGGGACCGGTTTCTGGCATTTCAGCCGTCTTCGGCCCGACTTGCTTGAATCCTGATGGTGCAATGAGCTAGGGACTCACATCTGAGTATACCCTTCCACGCTTATGGTGGACAAAAATGATTCAGAAAAGGGGGTGGTGATGAACAGAGTGTCTGAATTAAGCAGACCACTCTTACCCAGTCCAAAGATCAGGGCTTTATCCATCACCGTTTTTTAGCTCACTGCACCATCCCAGCTCAGAACTTGGCTATATGCAAATTAGTCTGACCCTGGCCCAGTGCATCATGGGAACAGGGCAGACCAAACTACCAAGCCAATTCTTATACTGGGAAGGAAACAAGCTACCGGGGACCGGTTTCTGGCCAGAAACCGGTCCCCGGTAGCTTGTCTCCTTTCTGGTGAAGAATTGGCTTGGTAGTTTAGTCTGCCCTGTTCCCATGATGCACTGGGCCAGGGACAGACTGATTTGCGTATAGCCAGGTTTTGAGCTGGGATGGTGCAGTGAGATAAATAATTGGTGATGGATCAAGCCCTGATCTTTGGACTGGGTAAGAGTGGTCTGTTTAATTCAGACACTCTGTTCATCACCACCCCCTTTTCTGAATCGTTTTTGGCCACTATAGGTGTGGCAGGGTATACTCAAACATGAGTCCCTTTCTCACTGCACCATCAGGATTCAAGCAAGCCGGGCCGAAGACGGCTGAAATGCCAGAAACCGGTCCCCGGTAGCTTGTCTCCTTTCTGGTGAAGAATTGGCTTGGTAGTTTAGTCTGCCCTGTTCCCATGATGCACTGGGCCAGGGACAGACTGATTTGCATATAGCCAGGTTCTGAGCTGGGATGGTGCAGTGAGCTAAATAACGGTGATGGATCAAGCCCTGATCTTTGGACTGGGTAAGAGTGGTCTGTTTAATTCAGACACTCTGTTCATCACCACCCCCTTTTCTGAATCGTTTTTGGCCACTATATGTGTGGCAGGGTATACTCAAACATGAGTCCCTTTCTCACTGCACCATCAGGATTCAAGCAAGCCGGGCTGAAGAAGGCTGAAATGCCAGAAACCGGTACCCGGTAGCTTGTGTCCTTTCTGGTGAAGAATTGGCTTGGTAGTTTAGTCTGCCCTGTTCCCATGATGCACTATGCCAGGGACAGACTGATTTGCATATAGCCAGGTTCTGAGCTGGGATGGGGCAGTGAGATAAATAACGGTGATGGATCAAGCCCTGATCTTTGGAATGGGTAAGAGTGGTCTGTTTAATTCAGACACTCTGTTCATCACCACCCCCTTTTCTGAATCGTTTTGTTTCATTCTATACATTGGGGGCACGCTATAATTTGGCATGTCAACCATTTGTAGAGATGGATGTATCTGGTGCATCAAATTGGGGAAGGTAATATGTTTCTCCTAATTTATTACTGTTTCAAGATTTGAGATCACACTATAGATGTAAGAATGGTTTTAAATGCCTTTTTATGTGTTTTGTATATATGTATCTATTGTGTATGTGGACGTGTTGTCCTTTTATAAATGCACTTTGTCAAGTGTGGTGACAGTGTTGTATTGGTATGCTTACATCCCTGAAGAAGCCTGAATCATGTCCAAAACGCGTTGGCTATTTTGAACAAATTGTGAAGTGTCAATCAATGAATAAAATGAAACTAAGAACAAATAAAGAACGGATGCCTCTGTTATTGTGATTTCGCTATCCTGTGGATTATCCCAAGGATTTGTGTTCAGACGTCTTCATTTATGTGCCTCTCTTATCTGTGTTTAAATCTTGTATTGTAGCTCTTGACTGCAAGACATTTTAATTTGGCCTCAAATCCTTAGGCTGTGCTTCGGGCGGTTTATACACTGCTTTCATCTTAACTACAAAAACAAGTTTTTGAATTTATCATAATCTAATCAACCTAAACCTACTTGCACATTCAGATCTTTGTTTGCTGTTCTGTGTCTCTCTGCTGAGATTTTTGAGATGCTTCTTAAGTGTATTACCTCTTTGGCTGGTGAACCTTAGCTATTAGGAAACACATCCAAAACATATGGACTGCACCATGAGACGCAGAATCTGATATTCAGGCCAAGGTCATGTCAGACGCAGACCTGAGAGCCATGGCAAGACAATGGTAACCATTGACACTTACAAGCTCATGTGACCTGCCTTTCAATGGAGATGTAGGAGAGAAAGGCTATCCTCCACAAGGCTAGGCAAATTTATTATGAGCCACTTGTCTGAAAAGGATAAATTTTCATGCCCTTGTAAACATGTTTGAAGTATTTAAAGTAACATTAAAATTAGAACAAACAAAATATATGACAGAAATAGCATTACTGAGTGGGTAATGTGACCCCATTATGAGCAGTACCACAAAAGGATGAAGTCACTGGCAGGTTCAAGAGCTGCTTCATCTGCTGGGTTCAGACTTTGTAAGAGTGACTTTGTATGCAACAGAGTTAATTTAGTCATCTGCAAGTATACTGGCGGGCACCCATTTTCATCTTCCCCTGATAGGCCCACATTTAAGAAGATTTCATGTAGGCATCAAAGTAATATCTGAAACAACTTAGAATTGTTATCTGTTTTTACAGAGTTTGTGCCCAATAGTTTCCAGACACTCTTAACACCCAGTATGGGAACACAGAGAGCACTGCTGGGAATTGGTGAGGATTGCTAAAGCCAATTGGGAAGAATCACTTTCAAATGCTCATCAACAGGTTTGAAGTATTTAAAGTAAAAGTGAAAAATAACAAATTACATTTATGACAGCATTAACATGAATGAGTGGCAATGTAACCCCCTTTGATTATTACCACAACAGGATTAAGGGACTGCTGAGAATATTAGCTGCTTCACTGTCCATGTTCAGGGTGCGTTTTCATATTCAGTGGGTCCTTTTTAGAAGAAACTGAGTGTATGACAGAGTTCATGTTGTCCGCTGCAAGTGGTCTGCCAGCATCCATTTTATTGAAACCCTGATAGGCACACAGATTTTAACATGTAAACATAACATAAAAATTGTCAACTGCAACTACTGCACCTCCAGCAATAAACCCTACAACATTTAATATGATTTTATTTCGGCATCACAGGAATATCTGCAACAGCGGAGAAAAATAACTTATCTTTCTGCAGAGCTTGTGCTCAATCTTCTCCAGGCACCTTTAATGCCCAGCATGTGTACAACTCAAAAATAAAGATAGCACTACAGGGAATCCATGCTGACGATACATAAAGTTGAATGAAAAGCATCAATCCAGATATTAGGTATTGAAAGTTTCTTTTTTTTTCTTTTTTTTCTCTGTATTCCTCATATACCAATTTGGGTGCTCTAGACGGAGATCCTCTCCCCTCCCCCTGGCATCACGATGTTACGCCCACAAAATTCGACGCCAGAGAGAGCCGGAAAAAGATACTCCCCTCTAGTGTTTACTGTTTGCTTTATCCACCTCAGCCTCTGTGACTTGGCGACCCTCGGATTGGTTGAGGACTAAGCACCAACAGTACCCAGGTGAAATCATCGGAATAGTCTCATCTGTTCCGCCATGCCACATCTTAGATTCTGAGGAATTATCACATGCTATATCAGACTCACTAATATAAATAATGTACTTTAAACAATCAGAGAAAGTGGGAGCATCTTCAGATTTCCATACTTTACATATTTCTTGCCTAGCCAATAACATCACATAGAAAATACATTTAGTCTGCTGATTTGCAAGCTGGTAACCCGTCCCCAGACCGAACAGAATCATTGCCGGTGAAACCACGATCCGTGTTCCTAGTACATCCATCAAAAAACCCTAAATTTTTTTCCAAAATAAGTTAAGGCTAGGGCATTCCACAAACATATGCAAATCATCTGCCTCTAACGATTTACACCTTGGGCAGCTATATTGTAGGTTTGTGATCCTTGTCAGTCTTTTTGGGGAGAAATACACCCTGTACAGTGTGAACATATTGTTTCGTTTAAGAGGAGCGGATTTTACTATTCCGTTCACCAGACTAAAAGAGTCCCCCCACAAGTCTACCAGTTTGTTGCTATCCAGCCCCACAACATTTCCCCAGAGATTCTGAAGTTCCAAATCAGTAACTCCCTCTTTTTCCATCAAAGTCTCATACCAAAAAGCGAGTTCTTTATCCCAACGCCCCTTTCTATTTACAAAATCAAATTTCGGGTTAGATGTACAATCCCATATTTCCGTAGACCACCAGCTTGACAGCTGGTAATATTTAAATCTTGTAAGGGTTCCTCCCGTCAACAGAGAGAGGGAATCCCACCCCAATAGCTGTTGATCATTTTGTAAATCTTTCCACTGCATTAACCCTGCTAATTTGAGAGGGGTTGACAGTTGGTCTCTAAGGCATTCTGGGGTCCCTGGAGAGTCCCATATTGGGGCCTGAGAGGCGTAGTATGGAATTTGTAATTTTCTCCTGAAGAAAACCCAATTCTTCAGAGCCGTGACTAATACCTTTAGCCTGACCTTTTTGTAAAATCTGGGGTCTCCAAACTTGAATAAAAAGTATTCGTGGCCTTGGGGGATACCATGCAATATTGCTTGAAACAAACGTCCCAAAAAAGATGTATCTGCCTTGCCTGCCATAACTCTGAATTTTTTAAAGTGGAAGGAATGGGCATAATGCAAGATGTCAGGTAGCGCCAGACCTCCCATTTTTAATTGTCTTCTTAACTTTTTAGCAGAGATTCTGGGCATTTTGGAATTCCAGATGAATGAACCTATTTTTCCTTGTAGTTTTCCCACCACCTTTGTGTCGAACGATAAGGGTATTGAATTAAACAAGAAGGTTACCTTTGGTAGTATAATCATCTTTATAAGATTAACCCTCCCGAAGATGTTTAATGGGAGCCCGGACCAACGCTGTAATTGACCACAAATTTCCTTATACACCTTGTCCAGATTAACTATCGATATCTGAGTAATGTCCTGGACTAACTGAATCCCAGGTACCTCATACTTATTTTTGTTTCAGGCAACCCTGCCTCCTGGTTCCATTGCATGATTTCCGTTTTATCCTTATTTATTCTATAACCAGAGGTCTTTCCAAAAGCTTCTGCATGTTCAAAAAGTCTAGGTATTGCTACCTCAGGATTGGAAGTGAACATTAAGAGGTCAACTGCATATAGGGCGAATTTTAGATCCAGATCGTTTATTGAAAAGGGTTTTATCAAATGATCTGCCCTTAGTTTATTCACTAATGGCTCGATATATAAATTAAACAATAGGGGGGAAAGGGGGCATCCCTGCCTAGTGCCCCTTGATATTTCAACCCAATCTGAGAGCGTCCCATTTACAAAAATCCTTGCCTTTGGGTTCAAGTATAGTGCTTTTATAGAGGTGATGAAGTTAGTAGGTAAGCCGAATGCGGACAATACATCCCAGAGATAATCCCAATTTACCTGATCGAATGCCTTTGCGGCATCTATTGCTACGATAGTCAGCGGAAGTTTCTTATCAGTAGCATAGTCTATTGCTGTGATGGCCTGAAAAGTCAGCTCGTTAATCTGCCTACCTGGCATGAAACCCCTCTGATCCTCATGTATAATAGTTTTAATCATTTTGGCCAGCCTCGCCGCCAATACTCCTGCAAAAATTTTGTAATCAGTGTTCAACAGGGAGATCGGCCTATATGATTCAATAATCAGGGGGTCCTTATTCGGCTTCAAGATTAAAGCAACTGAGGCCTCCAACCAGGTCTTTGGAATCGGTTCACCAGCTAAATATATTTTATTAAACAAGGAAGTGAGAACTGGGACGATTATCTCCGCACCAATTTGATATACCTCCACAGGGAGTCCATCCGGGCCAGCAGCTTTCCCTTTTGCCATCTTCTTCATCTGATTATGAACTTCCCCCTCTTTTATCTCAGATTTTATAAAATCAAAGTCGTCCTCCCGACACTGTGGAAGTCTGATCCCCTCCAACCATCCATCAACAACCAGATTAGATTTATCCTTGGTTTTAGAATATAAGGTCTGCATGTATCTTCTTGCCTCTTCGGATATTACTTCATTAGCATAGGAGACATCACCAGAGCTTTGCACTTTAAGGCCGTTGATTTGGTTTCTTGCTCTATCAGACCTAGCCTTCCATGCAAGGAGGCGGCCACATTTTTCCCCATATGAGAAGTTGCTTAGTTTACTTGAATCCCATTTCTCTTTAATGATCTTATCGAGATTCGCCTGATATTTCGATTTCAGATTTTATAATTCTTGTTGTAAGATGTGTATATTAGCATGTTGTTCGAGTGAAGCCTTCTGCAATTGTTGCTCCTTTTGCTTAATCTCCTGTAATGAATTCCTCTCTGTTTCCTTCCTATTCTTACTTCTCTTAATCATTATGGTTGTAAAAAACCCCTTAAGTAGGTCTTGAAAGCTTCCCACACTATTTGTTCTGAAGCAGTTGCCTTGTTAAACACAAAGTATTCCTCCATTTGTCTCCTCAGGTCTCCCCTTAGTTCCTCCTGTTGTAGTAGCGATCTGTCTAATGTCCACCTTCTGATCTGCCCTCCCTGTGGAATCTTTATAGACAGGGTTACTACTGAGTGGTCCGATAATATTGCTGGAACATAAGAAGTGGTCATGACTTTGGACAAGAGCTCTTGATCAATTAAGAAAAAATCTATTCGTGAATGATGTTTATGTCTGTGGCTGTAAAATGAGTAATCTCTGTTTTTCTGGTTTTTGATTCTCCATACATCTAAGAGACTAAATTCTTTCATGGTAGTTTTAAGCTCTCTCTTCGATTTAGGTAGAGAAAAAGAAACGGCCCTAGAAGTACGATCAAGTTTTGAATCAAAAACTAAATTGAAATCCCCTCCTAGAATAATAGGTGTATCTTGCTCCAACAGACTGGTTTTTAAGCTAATTAATGCATCTGGACAGTCCTGGTTCGGACCATAGTAGACTCCACATGTCAGCCTTATGTTATTTATAGTTATGAAGGCAGTCAACCATCTTCCTGTGTCATCAGTATCGTACTTTTCCACCCTTACTCCACTATTCACTCTAACAATGATTGCCACACCCCTTATTTTGCTGCTTTGATTAGAGCAGAGGAGATCTTGTATCCATCTTTGATTTTTGAAGGCAATTTTACATTCCTTCTCGTCTAAATGTGTTCTTCTAACAGCTTTTTATTCTCTCTAAGCCCGTTCACATTCCAGCTTATGAACTTTAAATTATCCCCCGCCATTAATCATATGGTCGTCGCTGTCATCATTATTTGATATAACTATAATTTCCAAAGCTATTTTAGATACCATTGATATATGAGGAAAATTTTCTTTTATATTTTTTGACCCTTCCCCCCCCTCCCTTCCCTTGAGGAACCCCCCTCTTGAACCTTGGCGATCTTGTCGCCGTTGAGAGCCTTGTCCCTGGCCTAGTCCCTGCCTCACCTTAGTGTGTTTACACATTCTGTGTCAATGCCTCTATCTCCACCTCATATCTCTGTATTTTTAGTGCAAAAAGAAAAAGAAAATAGTGATGAATAAAGTATTTTTTTTTTTTTGAGTTTTCTTCTTTTTGTTCTATTTTTTTTTTTTTTTTTATTAATTTCCCTCCCAGACCCTTCTTCAAGTATTCTTTTTCTTTGTGTTATTATTTTACAATGTGTTTTTTTTTTTACATATATTACATATATTTAGTTACGGGCCTCTCTTTGGGCTTGCTGAACTTCTTGATGGTCCTTCATTGCTTCCAGAAAGCGGTCTACTTCCTGCGGGGAGATGAAGTTATAAGTCTTGTTGTTCCAAACAACTCGTAATGATGCTGGGAATTTCATCATGACTTGAGCACCGAAACTTCTTAGTTCCTGCATACGTGATCCTAACTCCCACTGTCGCTGAGCTGTTACCTTGCCTACATCTGAACGGATGGAATATTTTACTGAGTTTATCTGCAATGATGTATCTGTGAGCGCCCTGCTCAGAATCAGCTCCTTCACCGAGAATGTTAGGAAGTTTACTAAGATTTTCCTTGGTGCATTCCGCCCAGAATGTTGCCGAAATGGATCTCTATGCGCTCTTTGGATTTCCTTTTCCAATTCAATGTCTGGTCTATCCTTCAATACGCCTTCTCGCAGTAGTTTGCATACTAGAGTCTTCACGTCCCCATTCTCTATTCCCTCCGGAACCTTTAAAAACTTCAGATTGTTTCTCCTGGAATGGATTTCCAGTCGCTCCAAATCTAGTTGCAGAGACCTGTTCTGCTCTTTCAATTCCGTTATGGCCTTAGAGTGCGCCTCATATACTTTTGTGAGAGTAGCGACCTCTCCCTCTAGAGCCTCCGTTCTAGTGCCTATCTCGTCCATTTTATTCTCCAAACTTGTGCATTTTCGAGTGATCTCACTCTGGTTAGCTTCCGATGTTGCAAATTTAGGGAGCAAGCTTGCCAGGAGATCTTCCCTCAAAGTAAGTAAGAGGCTCTCTAAGCTTTGATTTTCCTTCCGCGGTTCGTTTGATGATGAAGCTGATGCTGATGCTGACATGGACATGGACAAGGATGCGGATATAGGTATAGATATAGAAGGAGATATAGCTATGGGTGTTGTCTCAAGCTCAGGTTCTTCTGGAGTCTCCCCTTGATCTCCCAAGTCAGTCTCAGGGTCCAACATCAGAGGGGCATATTTGTTCTGGAGCGTGACATTTGGTTGTGAAGGGTCTCCCAATGAATTGGCCGGGGGGGCCAGAGGGGCTTGTCCTGTACCTGCATCAGTACTTGCTTGCACTACTTGCTTTGTTTGCCCACCACTTCCTTTTGAACTGGATCCAGTGTTTAGTGTGGGGCTGGAGACTGTCTTCTCCATTATCTTGAAGTAAGATACCAAAGAGGGAGGAGGTTTAGTTGACTTGGCAATAATACAGCTTTTCTTCAGCTTTCTACAATCCCCTAGTTTACTTTTTTCTTTTTTCTTCTGTTTTGGGGTTAGAGGGGTTAATGTGGCTGGGCAGCCTGGTCCCTTGCCTCCTGAGAGTAGCAGCTCTTTGTCGTGTAAGGAGCGCAGGAGGTATCTATTCCTCGCTGCTGGGGGGACAACAACCCCTGGAGTCTGCTTCAATATTAAGCCTGCCCCTCCGTTTTTTTGGCTGTCCTGGTCCTTTTGTTCCTGACTCCCCAGCAATGAACACACCCTCTCCTCAACACTCGTTGTAATTTTGGTTGGTGCTGCCCCAATGTCCATTTCTTCGGGGCTCCTATACTCTGCTGGAGCCTGACCCTTGGACCCCACCAATGACGCTGTACTGATCACTGCACTAATCCGCTCCCAATGCTCCACACTCTCCTTTAATACCAAAGCGTCATTCAATATCCCCCCTCCCTGCCTTTCATATGGGGAACTAATCACGCTCACCGTGTTCACCGCTAGCCTCCCTCTACAGCTGCCACTCAGGTAAATCCTCGCCGCCGCTGCTCGTGTCCTACACCAGACTTTTGCCAAACACCAGGCGCCGCGCTGCTCTGCAGCCGCCCGTAGCGTCGCGTCTTCCGAGTGACTCTCCCGGGGACGTCCCATGCGTGCGCAGGTCCTAGCGCCCCTGGGTTCCCACACGGCGGCAACTCGAAAAAAGAAAACGAATATCTCCGTCAGAACTCCGAGCCAGTATTCTCATACAAAAAATCCCCGCATAGTCTCACCGCTTAGTTCCCTGCATCTCGCTCCTGCTGCTGGCACTGACACCACTGTCTCACTCGGCAGTCTCTCCTAGGGCCATGACGTGCTCTCGCAGCCGGCGTTAGCCTGCCGCCATCTTCCTCGTCGGCCGCTCTGCCGGTATTGAAAGTTTCTATAAATATTTAACAATGCACTTCTTTACCTACATTAATATACATCACTTTGAGGCCACAGAATATCTAATGTGTATCTGTCCTCACTACTAGACCTGCACAAGATACACCTCTGACCAATTTTCAGTGGAGAGGCTTGCAGAATCTTCTAGTCAGCAGTCTAACTAAATGTGTCTGGCAAAGACAGCTGTATCATAAGCTGAGTTTTGCATTTGTGGAAAAGTCCTGGTAAGTGAGATAAGATGAGAATCATTCTTCTCAGCAGCAACATATCTTTAAGAACTCATCAACATGTCTCTTGCTTCCTATTTAGCTCTCTGGCAATGGTATGTCATGCAAAAGTAGGAACCTGACGCAGTTAGAAGGGAACATGTTGTTGGTTTGATGTGTTAGCATAGTCTTTAGGATTGGAATTTCAGCCAGTGCTTAGTTTCTGCCAAGCTTTACCAGTTTGCTGGTGGTCAGCAGAAGTAACTATTAAATATTACATGTGCCCCTGACAGCTTGTCCCCCAGTTGGCCATAATGACCAATAAGATAAATCAAAAAGGTTTTTGCTCCCTTCCAAGTATCTTAATGTCCAATTGAACACAAACATTATCGTTGGGATAGTTAGAGAATGATCCTTTTGTGGGATATGAGTCAGAGCAAGCAATACACGTTGACTGGCTGTTCAGTGGTCATCCATCACCATTGTAACCTTGTCGTAGGGATTGAACTTGATTCCCATTGGTTAATTAAAGTGGAGCAACATGGCATTTGCCATGTCCCTAACACAGAGGATGATGCTCAGAGATGAAGGTGGATAGCCTACTGCTAGGTGATCTCATGAGCAACAGGAGCACCGGATGCTTCCATGGCTCAATCTAAGCTGCTTGAGACATCCCTGCTGCCGGCCATTCGTTCCTGGTCAGGGTTTCTCAGACTAATGTAAATGCATGATTACTTTCCAGAGCAACCTTCTGCTGGCCTTGCTTCACTTTAAAACACTGGTTAGCAAACAATATAAACACAGCTATCCTTTGGAATACAACAAGCTGAAAAACTGGAAGTTCCACTCTATCTTGATGTTGGACAAATAGTGTTGAATCCTAGTCAAACTGATTATTTATTGTTAAAATGGTGACCAGATGAATCGTGTGAAGGACGTTGTTATTATTCTTGATGGGCTTTCCCAGAACATCAAAAAAGCTGAAAAGGTATCTTGCAATGTCTTAGTGGTGTCCACATTAGGCTAGGCGTGCAGGAATGCTTGTCAAACACTTGAATGTAAGTGCATGCATGATAGTATGCTGACACGTTATTCCATTAATCAAATCAAGTTGTTTACAGATTAATAGAAGCATTAATCAGAAACAAAACCATTTAGTCCAGTATTACATTAAAATAGGAAATAACGGAACAGTGGATAGGGAATAAAAAATACTGCTTCAGTGGAAATCGAGAAATCAGTGACTGCAAACTATTGAAAACTGTTGTCTTAGCATTACAGTTTAGCACCCAAACTTGTTTCGTCCTGCAGTTTTCATGTTTGGATGTCTTAATGTTTCCAGTTAAGATGATCAAATAATAATAAGTATGTTTTTAATACATGTTTACAAAATGTTTCCTGTGCAGTAGGAACCCATTTTTATTCATGTTTATCAATCTAGAACAGTGTCTCAAAGAGTTGAATGTTTGAAGCTTTGTGAATAAAGGAGTGCAGACCACCAAGGGGGCCAGGAGATTCATTAAATTACTTTACAGTGGAACTGGACCAGAAACAGCCACCATGACTGAAATGCCTAATTCAAAAGAATATAAATGATGAAGCAAGCCTGGAAAGCTGTCACAAATATCCTGCAGACAACAATGATACAAATTTCAACTGAAGAATATATCTGGAAGCTCCCAATGCAATCCTATGACAGAAGCAGCAGTTAGGCATCAATAGGTTGTTTGTCATCACCAGGACTTTCCCCACAACAAAGGCACTTGTCCTACCTTTTGCCTACGTTATAAACTGCCCATTGGGCTACCTAGGACCTACCTTGGGGGTTACCTAAACATAGAGAAAGGAGAGCTTCAGATGTGTTCACCACTTTAAAAGCCACATCAACGTGGCAGTAACCTATGCACGTAGATTGGTTTGTAAGGCGACGTCTGTTGGTGGTGCAAGCAGTGTTTCAGGCCCACAACTAGCATTTCTTTACAGTCCTTAGGCACATAGGATACCACTGTACAAGGGACATACATCTAAATCAAATATGACAAATAGACAAAGAACAACTTTACAGGATAGAGCACATGAACGTTAGCTCTGATCCGCAGTGGTAACGTGCCCAGAGTCATAAGAAAAGGTCTGAAAAGATACAGGAGGAAGGTAAAAAGTTCTGGGATAACCCTTCAAAAAGTGCCAACAAATATGCAGTGCTTTCAAAGACACATGAGAGATATGTTTCATTGAGGGGTTCTAAGTGACGTGTTGGACAACAAGAGCAAAGCTCAAGGCTTTCTGTGGCGGCGCTCAGGTGTTCCCGCGCATTCACCCATGGACCTTGGCACACTCCCAGATTTACCCACATGGCCGTGTGTCAAAGGCTTTGTGAGGGTCGGGGAATTCATCTGTGTTTTTACTTGGATTTCTACTTTTCAGCTGTTGAAAAAACAAACAGAGCTTTTCCTTGTTGTTCCTTCTTAAACATCAGCGCTTACGTATGCAGTGCACTACGTCAGGTGTTAAATAGAGGTTGGCCATTGGTCCAGTGAGTGGACACTGGATCTGTAATATGTCACAGCAGTGGTGCAGAGTTTGGTTTACCACCGATGTGACACACATACAGTGTGTTATGCTTTTCCCAAAACCCTGTTCAGGATGGTGAAGGATTTTAGAAGTATATATAATAAACAAATAATTTTCCAGAACTAATCCTGTCACAGACTGCAGCTACCCTCCTGAAGTCTTTAATGATTGACCTATAGGGCGATAGTAAAGGATAACCCTGCAGAAGCACTCAACCTATATCATGGTGAGAGCTCCTCAAAGACATGTAATGGTGTGTTGGGTGGTATGCTTGAATTGATCTCCGTCGCTGATAATTTCTCGGTCTGCAAATCAGGCCATTGTTGTTTTTTACCCATAGATGGGCTTTGCCAATTGGTCTCATTGTGCTCTAATGGGAATGATCTATCCCCAGCTGCCGAGACAGGTCCCATTTGAACAAGAACATTGACATTCCCAGCCTGGGTTTAGAGTACTAGGCCTCTTCTGTAGCATGCAGCTTGCTTCCAGTTGCATGAGTGGGATCACAAAATCCATTTTTTGAAAATACTCATTGCTTGGGGCATCACAGTGACAAATTCAAAACACATGATGGGTGAGCATACACACATCACTTTTGTTGTGCTTCTTTGTGCCACCTTAAGTGTGACAGCTATGTTCAGACTTGGGTCTCTTGCTCGCTGGGCCATATTGATCAAGATACAAACTGCTTGTTACCTGCTTAAAAATGTCCCTGCTTGGAAGCAACCTGTTCTGGAAGACATGGGTTGACTGATCCTTTTGGAGCAGAATACAGGCTGATTATCCTATGGCTAGGTCCTGCCTGGTGTGGTCTGGTGGGCACTCAGTATGCACTGGATTAGAGCCAGAATAATTACTAGTGGCTGAAATTTGTTTGAGCAATTGACCAACCACTTTTTTTGTTTCCAGAAGTGTGCTATCCAGAGTGTGACAGATATGCCCTGACTGGGACTTGTGCTCACTGGGTCAATAGAATGAAACAACACCTTAGTGATTTGGTCCAACTAGCCGGATCTAGCCTAAAACTGCCTGTGTCTTGCTTGAAGGTGACCCGGATTGGCAGTTGTGGCTGCACTGTTCCTACTGGAGCAAGACTAAGGATGATTTACATATTCCTGGCTTCTTTCTGGATTTGAGCTCAGTATTTACAGAGGCTGTCATTTTTTGCATTTCCTCAGAGGTCAGAGGCAAAGGAAAAGCTTCACCCTCTGCAATTCCCTGAATTCAGGCAAGTGTGAGTTCCATAAGACAAAGCTAACATTTTTTGTCCATAACTTTTCTGATGTCAGCATCATATCAGATCCTGTTAAAACCCTGCAAGATGATTCCCTGGTATGTTAATTTCATGGTATGATCATAATGTGAGAAAAGATTAAAGAAAATTAAACAAGCCACTGAGAAATGGCAGAAATGGCATATTTCAAACTGAACTTGAAACTGAGGTTGTTGTTGACGCTAGGCCAGTCAGGTTAGGCACTATCCTTGCACAGCACAGTGGACACCCGAATGCTTGAGGGCATATTGTGACATATGCAAGTAGAGTTTGTCCATAGACAGAACTTGCATATTCACAACCTGGAAAAGAAAGCTTCGCTCTGGAGTGGGCTTGTGAATATTTCTATGTATTCCTTTTTGGATCCACCAAGCAAAAAAAAAATGGTCATATTGTGAATGGGTGGATAGCCAGGAAATCTGCACACCCAATGTGGGCAGACTGAATTGTATCTACATAATCAGACTAGATGCCTTGAGCCCTATTTAGACATATTCCAGGTTCTGAGGGACAGTATGCTGTACATTCATTCTAGGTTTGGCAGGCTCCCTGTCTGCACAGCAACTGAAAAATGGCACCCACCCAAACAGACATCAGAGGATTGTCAGTGCTGTAGATGTAATGTTTGCTTGTCCGGCATATAACACTCCAAGGCCTAAATGGCTAAAACCAATTTGCTGACAACTGGACACACACACAGGACCATCGGGGTGCCCAGCTCATTCTTAGGTCTGACCTCAGTCCTCTTTTTGTGTGTGGTGAGGCCAAGTTTCTCAGGCTTGCATGGCTAATTACGATGAAAAGCCTTGTCAGAAGTGGCCTAATACTGTACTCTCTGAAGTTGCGACTAAATTGTGTCAGATTTTGATGGCTGTTTAGCCTTCCGTTGAGATTACACCTTATGCACTCGCACTTTATATCTGACTTCTCCTGCTGTCACCCCAAAGAGGACACAATCTGCTACTATCAGGCATGCAAAGGGGGCTCCACATTGTGTACATTTTGAGGCCCATACCATGAAGGATTTTCATGTTGTTACTTGTTAGCTATTTTTGCACAAATTATTTATGCTTTTATCAATGAATTGTATAATATTTCTTACTATGTAGCTTTTGACAACTGCATAATCCTTTGAGGGCGCAATAGTGTTATTTTATGGACTGCTCGTGTGTACTATTTTGATTATGCTCCTGTAATATACGTTATTTTGTATTGTTTCCCTCTGTTCATAAATGTGTATACATATTTTATGACACTAGTTGTCGAAATAAAGCATATACAATCAAACTACATGACAGGGCAAATTTGAGATCGTATTTAATGCCTATAGTTAGGTGTTCCTGAATTGAAAATATTTTGCAGGTACAATAATGCAGAGGTTTTGGTATATTTTCTGTGGCATTGTTTACATTTTGTAGAAATGGTGGTTTAATATGCTTGGTTCTTTAGTCTCTCTTGTGCAATTGAATCAGTCAGTCAAATGTATTGCATACAATTGACTAATAAAATGGAAGTGAAAACTGGAAATGTGATACTCAGCAGGCATGGTCAATCTGGCAATTCTAATGGGAGTTTAGCTATAAGCAGTGGCTGAAGCCTCTCGTTGCTCTGCTCTGTGTACCCTCATTCAGTCTATTTCCTTGTTCATGCATGAATTGCCATTCATCTACTAAGCTACACATCTGGGTCTACCACTAAGAAGAGCTTGAATCTAACAATTCCAGGGTTTGATAAACATATAAATAAAAGGCCTCAGGGTTCATGTTTGAGCCCTACACTTTTTAACATTTAGGTGGCCCCCCTGGCCAAAGTCATCAGAGCATCTGTGGTTTATACCTTGTCATATGCAGATGATACACAGTTGGTCATATCCTTTTATAGGGATAGTGGCACAATGAAGGACCATTTCTTTTTCTAGAATGAATGTCATTGCAGGGTGGAGTATTGATCACTTTCCCCAGCTAAATCCAGGGAAAACAAGGATCATTTTGTTTGGGAAAGCCTGAGGTCCATGGACTCCAGATTGGTGGCCACCAGCGATAGGCAAGGTCCACACACCTAGTAAGATAGTAAAAAAAAAACTCAAAGTCAATGTAGTTCAGGAAATCAATATGAAGGAACAGGTTCTACCTACTAAAGAAAGCCCTGTTCAATCTTCCATTGACAGCCAGAAAGACCTTGGTACAGGCTCTTGTGGTAAGTTAGCTGCTCTACGGAAATGCATTACTGGCTTCTGTCAATGAGTCACTGTCTAAACTTCAATTAGTGCAAAATACATTTTCAGGGCTGATCCGTTACCAGCCTCCGATAGCGCCCTCTATCACTTTTCTACAATCTTTGCACTAGCTGCCAGTAAAGAAAAGAACAGCTTTCTAAATATACTGCTTAACCTATAAACCTCTGCAGGGGAACCCCTGCATTAGACGATATGGATGGGCTCCCACCTGCTTGAATAAACTGCCTTTTTTGCCCAAACTTGCCCTGACTACAGAAAATTCAGTAAAGCATTAAAAACAGCACTGTTCTAGACCATATGCTACATTTTTGGGTCAACCTTGCGACAAGATACCCTAGTTGGGGTGATTTGTGTGTCATATCACTTTTTATTGAATTGTATTTTGATCACATGTTGGCCCTATTAACAATGGCTCCTATGCTGTCCTCAGGTTCTTCCATCACATCTTTTATAGCATGAAAAACAATTGCCCAATTGGGTTCTGTTTGTGTCTGACTCTGAGGCCAACTTCACAGAGGGTTTTTTATTTTGGTGTTACTAAAGTGGCAACTGTATGTGTAAAATAAGGCTTAATATGAAGTTATGAAAATATCAAAAGGCAAACTTTGTAAGAATTTTATGTAAGATATCATTGTCGAGACAGTGATAATGCTCACCAGCAGATACTGTGCCGGGCAATGACATTACCTCAGCTAACAGGGATTCTAAGAAGGTTCCCTGTTCTGAATGTTCAAAATGGATGTTTTCTTCTTCCGGGGGGGCCAAATAAAATATTGGGGGGACATTTTTCCTGGCAACCGTGGACATTAAAATCTCCCAGTAGAATAACAATACATTCAGGCTCCATAGACTCCTGAAAATTGACTAAGAAAGAGTTTAACCTCAACAGGTTGTCAACTGGGTGTTCTCTATCAAAGGAGTTGTAAAAGTTCACTAACAGTACAGCATTAAAGCCCCTATGTGTGATTAAAACTGCAAGACAGTAGGGACTACCGGTAGGAATTTCTTTATAGGTGCCTGAGATTTTGGCGGATTAATGTTGCCACTCGGGGGGGAAGAGGACATTCCAACCTTTACGGGTCATGGCAGTGGGTCCACAATTGATTATATCTTCTTGAGCAGTAGTTATGGCAGCCATATTATTTGTTACTCTGTTGTAAGGTCCCATTTTAGTGACCACAATCTGGTTGTACTAAAAATCAAGAATCTATTTGATACTAAGGAAAACAGCTTGAGTTTAGTAGATAAATGTGATTTACGACCAGCTGACCAGGCTCGCAGAATTAAATGGTGTAAAATAATTCCTGAGGACTTTTTTGGTAATCTGTGTATAAGTAGCCAGGAGGCCTTAAAACTCTGTTTGAATGACCAGGCGGGGGACAAAGAGGTGATAGAGGCGTACAATAGGGTCTGCACCGATATCGTGTCCCTCCTGACACGACAGTGTAAAAGGAAAACTCAAGGAAGGCCGGTTTGACAACAAATGTTCTGCTGCTAATCACAAGTTAAAAGTAGCTTTAAAATCCAAACCAGTAGATAGAAAGCTTGTGGCTACCCTTAGGAAAGTATACAAGACCACCATTGAGAAAAGGCGGCGTGAGATTAGAGAGGATGCTTGGGCCGACCTGATCTCAATTGATGTCTTGAAAAGTAGCGCCAAATTCTGGGCCGTGGTCAACCAACCCTTCTTCTCGGACTCAAGTAACAACGAACTGGATTGTGGCATCCAAGAAGACAAATGGCACTTGCACTTTAAATCTGTTTATGAACAGGAAACCCCTGGGGCTGAGGACATGACCAGCTTATACCAACTCCCCTATAGCCTAACGGTGGATGAGGAAGAGGTGGCCGTAGCCATCGAAAAAACGACCAGTAATAAAGCTCCCGGGCTGGATGGGGTTCCCGCCGATCTTTTTAAAGTGGATATTTTATTCTGGTCCAAAATTTTAGCTAGAGTTTTCAACAGAATTTTTAAAGCAGGTATCCCAGAATCATGGACCCAATCAGTAATCGTCCCTATTTTTAAAAAAGGAGACAGGGGGGAACCCGGAAACTATCGCCCTATATCCCTAATAGATTCCGCGGTTAAGGTCCTAGGGAGAATGGTTCTTAGCAAACTTACTGAATGGTTAAAGGAGACTAACACCCTCTCCCCCCTTCAGTATGGTTTTAGAAAGGGACGTAGCACCATCGATCAGAGTTTAAACCTACAACTGCTGATAGGAAAATACACTAAAGTAAAGCAGGGATCCCTGTACATTGCCTTCACGGATCTGTCCTCGGCATTTGACCGAGTTAACAGATCCAAGTTGTGGGGCCAGCTTCTTAGCATAGGAATTGACCCAAACATTGTGTATTTTCTAGCAGACCTCCATAAGGACCTTACCGCCACAGTCTGCTACGATAGAAAAGGGAACTGTACAGGGAAAATTAGTATTACCAACGGTGTAAGGCAGGGCTGTATTCTTGCTCCCCTGCTCTTTACACTATATATTAATGATTTGGGTGGAATACTGGGTACAGCATGTAAGGATATACCTAGGGCAGGGAAATACCTACTGCCCGCATTACTGTATGCAGACGATGCTGCTCTTATAGCCAGAACTGCAGTGGGTCTGCAAAGTCTGTTGAACTCTTTTTACATTTTTATGACAAAACTGGATTTAAGTATCAATTTTGGTAAATCCCATGTAATGGTGGTAGGTCACTATGCAAAGGCCCAAAAAAATGTCATGACTCTACACTGTAATGGCCACAAGTTATCAAGAGTTTCCAGATTCCCTTATCTGGGCGTTGTGTTTGATGACCGCTCTACATGGTACCCCCAAATGCTGGAGAAAAAAAAGGTTCTCGCACGATCCATATCTGCAGTCCTTGGTTTTTCACGTAAACTTGGGGTGAAGCCCATAGAGGCAGTTTTAAAAGTATATGCTGCTAAATGTATTGCCATCACTATGTATGGTGCAGACCTGTGGGGCTTTAGGCCTGTTAAATTTCTCCAAGTGATTGAAGATAATTTTTTAAAATCCATTCTTTCCCTGCCAAAATCCACTGCCAGCTTTATCGTACATCAGGAATGCGGGTGGATTTTCTGGAAGATCGAGTTTCTATGGCCCCCCTTTTGAAATGGATATCCGTATAGCTTAATCCAGAGCTTGAAGTTAATCATGAAATCCTGAAGGACTGCTTAAAATTAGATCACTGGAACAAGATCCCTTGGCTGAAATATGTTGAACAGTTGTGTGCAAAGCTGGGACGGCCCGAACTGTTCCACAATCCATCTGCCCTTGTGAAAGCTGATCTGAAGTGGACAAAGAACACTTTTTTGCTGTATAGTGGAATGGACAGAGAAAACAGGGAGCTGTTAAAACCTTCTGTTAGGTCTCATCAATTGATTGTTTCTTCAGACCATGAACCGGAACTTTATTTGAAGGTTGTTAACAATCCAAACCATATGTACCTTCTTACTAAGTTCCGATTGAACAAAGTCCACCTGTTAATTTCTGGCCGTCCTGGCTGGACCAGGGACTTGGAACTGAATATATGTAACTGTGATGGTTACTCAATCATGGATACTGCCCATTACCTGTTCTTTTGTGCCCACTTTAAAGACATTAGAAAAAAAATTCATTATCCTCCTGTTAAAGGGGAGAGGGTTTAGGCAGGTTAAACCAGCTTTATTGTATCTTCAGATGTTAACAGATATCTGGGAAATCTATAATGTGGCCACATTTTTAACTATTGCAGTGAGACTGGGTAAAAAGATCAATTGGACGTAGAATACCCATTACAAACATTGCCTATTGTATATCTGAATCTAGTTTTTTATCTTGTAATGCTTTTATTAACGCTTGTCTCTTTTTAACCGTAGAATGTAACTTTTTTAATGTTGTATGGTGATTCTTGGACCATTTTTTATGTGTGTCTTGTACTTTTATGGTTTTTGAAAATTGAACCGAATAAAGTATTTCTTGACTGACTGACATTACCTCAAAAGCAACACTCCATGTTCATCATAAAAAATAGTATTACATTTTTGGATACACAATAGGAGAAATATAACTCTGTGTTGTATAATTATATGTATTTGTTTAATCAGACATTGCTCTAGGTGATCTTATTTGTGTTTGTGCCATGAATTTTATGTGATGTTCCTTTGGGTAGTTGACGCCTCAGCTGGAAAAAAACAAAACAAATAGAAAATAGATTGAAATTATATGCGTCTGCACCAGACCCAACAGGACACAACATCCTGTCTAAGTTTGCTCAGTGTGTTGATCTTAGGATGTGTGTAAAATAAATGTATGTTACAATTGATAAAAATACAGAGATGCCTACTTCTTGTATAACCTTTCTACTTTTATTCAAGACAAACTCTCAGTTTAGAATTATTATTAGAATATTAGTTTATAACCTGTACAGAATCCAGAAATAGACACAATCCTAATATAAAAAAGTCTTAATTAACAAATTCACTTCACCCCTAGATGTATGTACAACAATTTGCCCACCTGCGAGGACGCCCTCCCTTATGGTTAGCTCAATAAGCCGAGTCCAGGCTACACACCATAGCTTCTAACTTGCAATCCTTGATATCAGCGGCCCAACGCGGTTCAAACTTTCGTTTTTCATCAGGAGCCTTCTCAGCTGGAAGGATGAGCTCTTAACAGTCTCTCTGCATCCCCGTCCGTATGTTTAATGTTGTCTAGTGTGCAGTTGTGTAGGCTCACGTGGGAAAAGTTGTAGTCTATCAAAAGAAAATAATTGCCTTCTGTATTGCTGCTGCTAATTTCAGCCTCTTGGTAAAATTATACTTCAGGTCTAACCAGCAAATACGAGAGTCACTAAACGTTTCCTGTTATAATTCACAAATGGCTCAGTGCTGGGATGCCTCGTTGCTGGCGCAGCCATGTGCTCTATAAATGCTGATAACATAACGTAACATAACTTAAACACCAGCCAAAGGAGACGAAGCCTGAAAACGTGGTTTGGTCTGTTACTGTTTTTGAATTCATGCTCTCACCCATGTATGTCTCATCTGCACGTCCATTCATTCACATAATCAAACATTGATGCAATGAGACACCCATTCATTCATACATCTATTCAGGCAGACATCCATCCATCCGTCAACCTGCTGTCCTGTTGAGCTGCACACATTAAAATTGCCAATCATAAGAATTTCTTTGTGTTATATAAAAAGTGAAGCCTATTGGTTTTAGTAATGCTCTTGTAATGCTCAGTAATTAAAGGCAGTCACTGTCTGGGCTCAGTGACAGGCAGAGCAGAAACCCTGCGAAGAATGTGGAAAAATACAAATAAGGCTCAAGCATCGAAAGCACAGTCTGGGGGCTTTCATGTTGCTGCGTCACAAACCGTGTGAGATGCTGTTACTTTCTTTATGAACCATCCGGGATTTCTATCATATGGCTTTCATCTGACCCTGAGGAGAGTGCTGGCTGCCTGTGCTTTGGGCAGCGTGAGTGGGGCAACCTGTCTGGGTGTCCCACACTCCAGCTCATTCATGTGAGGGGGGCTTCTCTTGGACCCCTTGTGCACTCTGAGGGTTCCTTCTGTCGCTTTTCAATCGGGCGCTTAAAACCTACCTGAGGCTTTCCTTTGTGAGCGCATCAGGCAGGAACCCTGCCGTGAGGGGAACGGCTTGCTGCTCTGAGACCATGCCGTGATGGGAACGGCTTGCTGCTCTGAGACCACGCCGTGAGGGGAACGGCTTGCTGCTCTGAGACCATGCCGTGAGGGGAACGGCTTGCTGCTCTGAGACCATGCCGTGATGGGAACGGCTTGCTGCTCTGAGACCACGCCGTGAGGGGAACGGCTTGCTGCTCTGAGACCATGCCGTGAGGGGAACGGCTTGCAGCGCTCTGTGACCACGCTGAGGGATCGAACAACATCACCCAGCGGGCTGCTGGTGCCGCAGGAGATCGGCGTCACCACCGTGACGCATCTGCCAATTAAAGTGCTCCTGCTCCCACCCATCGCAGGACGTACCTAAAACCTACCTGAGGCTGCCGTAAGGGGAACGGCTTTCATTTCCTTTGGGAGGGCATCAGCCAGGAACCATGCCGTGAGGGTAACGGCTTGCTGCTCTGAGACCACGCTGTGAGGAGAACGGCTTGCAGCGCTCTGTGACCCCGCTGAGGGGGTCAAACTACTTCACCCAGCGGGCTCCCGGCGGTGCAGGACATCAGCATCACCGCTGCAACGCAACTGCCAATTAATGCGCTCCTGCTCCCACGCATTGCGGGATGCACGCGGGCGGAGCTGGGCTAAGCCGGCCCGACTGGGCCTGGGCTGAGCCTATCCCCTAATAATTTGAGCATAACCTCCAATTGGACTGTAAGCAGTGAGTGGCCCTCTTTTTGGCAATTTATTGAAATTTGGCTGTGACATTATGGGCAAACGCAGCGCCACCACCCCAGCGTGCAAAATAACGCCCATAGACACTATGTTGGAACAGGCAATGAACATGGTTAGCAGTGAAATCGTGCTAACTGAGAGAAGACTGTCCCTGGGTCCCTTAAAACCCCAATGTGCAGATCATACCGATATTATAGAAATAAGTGATGCACAGGCAGTGAGACAAGAGCGACTGAACATTCGCCACAAAACCTAATAGGAGAGAATATGTTGTACAAGGATGGTCATGTCTCAATAGGATCAATTGACAATCTAGAAACTGGACATAGACCAATTGAATCATCGATTACAGCCAACCCGGTTTCATCCCCTAACCCAGAAGTATGTGGGACGAGAAAGAAAAGGAAGGTGTTGAAACCAGCATGCCCCAAACCCAAACGTAGACAGCCCTCACGTTTGAATTCTCAATGCATGACACATTGAGAATCCCCCATTATCCCCCCTAATCCCAAATCTAGTAGACCATCGGGGGTTTATCAACATGGGTCAGTGTTGCCGCAGGTGGTAGAGTTAAATAAACATTAACTTTCAAGTTTTGATTTACACACGGGGTGACTCCATTTGTTTTATTCATTTTTATAATAATGATTTTTTAACTACCCCAAAAGTCAATTTTGTTGACCTTTTAATTTCATTCAGGACCCGGATAATTTACTAGGAAAGTATAAACTGGCAGGGATATGCCTGGGGGGGCGACTTCAACGCAAAGATAGGAAATGGAATTACTGGGAGTTCCCCCCAGTTTATTCCATACAATCCATGTAAGAGAGGTTATGCGCTATTAGACCACCTATCAAGATGCAGCTTCTTAAATGTGATGGATATTGCAGCTATAAATACCATTGATTACCCACTTCCAACCTATAGAGGTTTAGGACGAGCCTCAACCATAGACTATGTCTTCATATAACCCTCATTACAAGATCACTTACTTGGGGCGGAGGTTAGGGCATCTAACTTTGGAGACCATAACCCCATCGCGTCTCATTAAGGGTAGCCCCGCGTCCTAACTTTAGAAGAGAGCTGGGAGCGGGAAACTTAGAACCCTCAGCTGACAGCCTGAGAGTTAAATGGAAGGGCATGGATTACAGGGAGATCTTCTTGAAGATGGTAAAAACATATCCCCCTCTCTGTGAGACTTGTATCACCCTGATGGACCCTAATCCAGAGGCAGTTTCCGCCTTTATTTTACTATGCGCAGGCATTAAAGAATTGATTTCTAGACCGGCAGCTGCACACAAACCTGAACCTAGGTGGTTTGATTATATCTGCTCTAGAGCTAACAGGGATCTGAGATCAGCCTTATCCGTTTCCCCTAGAGATCCCATTCTTATTCAAACCCTAAGACGTAATTATAAAAGTGCAATAAAAATTAGGCGTGACACGGTCTTAAAGGAATATTGGAATAATCTGGCCTGCGCTGCTAAACTTAATAAGACAAATAACTTTTGGTCTGCTACTAAGTCCCTGAGAGCTTTTGGGAACCCATCCACACCCCTAAGCTGTAATATTACCAGTGAACTGTGGGTCGCTCATTTCTCAAAAATATATGCTTTCCTGCCCCAATGTGAAGACATTTTGGAAAATGTTATGCCCACCGAAATCCAAATGTCTTTGAGTGAGGTTGACGAGGCAATACTCCAGAGTGCGGGAAATAAAGCCTCTGGCCCGGATGGGCTGCCCATTGACCTTATAATATCTAAGCCAGAGTTCTGGGCTCCTTTGTTATTAAATGTTTTTAACAACTTAATCAAAACAAATATTCCAAGTACACGGTCAACTTCTGTAATTATCCCCATTTTAAAAAAAGGAAATAGATCTGATCCGTGCTGCTATAGGCCTATCTCCCTAATTGACAATACTCTTAAAATATTGGGGAGAATTTTATTTATTGAGATCAGGACTTGGGCAAAGGACTAAAATATACTAAATGAATGTCAGTTGGGGTTTCATAGCCATCTAGGTACTGTGGAACAGTGTTTGAATCTCAATTTAGTAATAGGGAAGTATACAATCGCCCGACACAGTCCGCTCTTCCTGGCATTTATGGACCTCTCGTCCCCTTTGCTTTTGTTAACAGATCAAGGCTTTGGCAATGTCTTCTGGATTATGGTCTAGACAAAGATTTGGTGTACTTTTTAGCATATCTGCATAGAGATTTAAAGGCCTGGGTAAGGACAAGTATGGAGAGAGCAGTGTCAAGAGACATAGCGGTCTGTAGAGGTGTCAGACAAGGGTGCATTCTCGCCCCACTCTTATTTATTTTATGCATTAATGAACTTCACAATGTTTTGTCCCCATAATTAATGGTAATAAACTGCCTGCCTTATTATATGCAGGTGATGCTGTTTTATTGGGCCGTGTACCAAATGCTTTGAGAATTTTAGTCAGGGGATTCCCAGAATTTATGAATAGTTTGGATCTTTGCACAAATTAAAAAAAATCTTTTTTAATGTGTTGTGGCCCTAAGAAACATTCGATTATTAGCATTACTTTGGGCCAAGATTCTTTTATATGCACTCACACTTTTCTCTACCTGGGCATACAATTTTCAGACAATGGGTCCTGGACCCCACATTTGACCTATGGACGGACTAAATTCCTAAGAGCCATAAACTCAGTATTAAATCTCCCCAAAACAAAAAAAAATGAGGTGGTACTATCCCTACTTAAAATCTATAAGACACAATGCGTACCCATTATGACCTATGGGGCTGAAATCTGGGGTCACATAAACCTGAAACACGTTCAGGTCCAGGAAAATAGATTCTGTAGGCGGCTCTTGGGCCTACCAATTTCCTCGTCCACCTTTGTGTGCCATAATGAGCTAGGAATGTCTTACATGGAGGACTATATTAGGTCGCGCCCTGTCCTGTTTTGGCTAAAGGTGTGGAAAAACCCAGCAGCCACTCTGACTAGGGAAATTCTGGCTGATTGTCTAAAATGAGATAAGGGCAGCGATATCCCCTGGTTGGCCCAAGTACGGGCGAATTTGATCGCGGTTAATCTTGAGCATATTTTTCATAACCCCGATCAATTAGAGGGAATTGACGGAAAGAACATTCACAACATTTTATATAAACACTATGGAGATGCAAGATACGCTCAGGAATCAGCCAAAGTATCCGTGAATCAGTACATTTTAATGACAGGTGACGGCGGACCTCCTTCGTGTTTACCCATCAGTTACCTTTTAAAAGATATTACACGCTTGGAGCGTAGCCTTCTTTTTCGTCTTAGATCTGGATCAATAAAGTATTTGCTGTGCTTCCCTATAGGCTATCAACCAAATATTGAGAATTTGGCCTGCCCATGTGGCAACCAAGGGAAACAGTCCACGTTACATTTTCTGATCTTTTGTTATTTTTATCAAAATTACAGCATGCATCTACTCATACCGTTTTTTAGAGCCAAGGGCATAAAGGATTTTAAGGTAGCATACAAAAGTATTTATCAGCTTAAAGATGATGATATAATATACCGATTGTGCACCTTTCTAAAAATGGCTCTCCGCTCACGCTCTTCTATGAATTAATGATTGTGGGATTAGGCTGGACCATACGTATCTAGTGGTTATTGTATTGCTCGCAATTTGCACTATGCACATTTGTACTTTATCTGATGCTGCTAATTGTAATCTATCTGAGATTTAGTGACCTGTTCACTCCTGGCCGCTCCTAAGGAAAACATTGCACTTTGCACACTGTCACTTTAACACTGTCATCGCCATCAAAGACATGGATAATTTAGTAATATTTTATTTGAATATTTTAATGGTGATCTTATTAATAATAATGATGGACTATGCACGTGATTATGTGTATGCTTTTACTTTTATGGATAATGTACATCCGAGTTAAGATTATTGACTTGACTTTTCAATTGGGCGTTGTGAATCTCCCTCTTACGCACCCATGGCCCTGTCAATTAATTTACAGTAGAGATTGGCAAGGCAAAAATGATTTAATAACCACCCACCAGATTCACAAACACAACCTCCACATTACACAAAACCCAAACCCAATAAGCTACCGGCACAAAAAAACACTCCTGTCTGCACATACAACCAACGCCGGAACTCCAAACACAAACACACCGGTAGAGCTGGTATTTAACGTGGTTGTGACGGGATGCGCTTGCACCGTTCTTATTGCGCACAGTTTTCAGTATATTCCTGTTACACTGCTGCAAAGATTCCAGGGAATGGAAACAGATGTAGACTTCACATACTCGTGCTAGGTAGGGGTGGGGGGACAATAGCGGGGGCAAAGCTATCAACAGTACAGCAGGTAAAGTAGCACTGTGTTCCAGGATGCTGTGGCACCCCAATTGTGGCAGTATTTATAAACGTCAGTTAAACTTATGCATGCTGGAGCGGATCAAAGGGTGCCCAGCAGCGAGTCGCGGGACTGGGACCCGGAACCCTGGCCTACCAAAGACGTACATCACGGCCTCCACTATCTGACAAAGGCGTGTACTGTGAAACATCAATAATCAAGGTAATGTAATGTAATGTAATGTAATGTAGTCTTGTAAAGCGCACTGCTGCCATGAGGCGTGCTTTAGACTACTGGGGAACCCGTCCTGGATATCCCTGTGAGATGGGCCCTGCTGGGTATCTCCAAGGTGAAACCAGGCATCCCCGGCGAATGTGGGGGGCCGTTGTAGAGATGAGGCAAGCTAATGCCCAGAGTTGCTGAGTGTGATCCCTGGTTAGAGTAGGCACAAATGCGAGAATTATCGAGTCCCCTGACCCTGGTCAACAACCCTGGTACTGTGGGAACCTCAGGGTTCCGGTGGCACTGCACCTGCTGCATCAATGGAAGCCTTGCCCAGCTTTCTGATGCTTCAATCTAGACATCTAGGTGTAAGTGGCTTCTGTGCCCCTCTCCCTCTGCACAGAACAAGTTGATACAGCTCTGAGAGGGAGGAACATCTAGGACACTCCGCGCCTCCGCAACTATTATTTATAAATTGGGCAATGCCCCGGCAACCTGGCCCACCCTGGGGCCTCATTTGAATGAAGCGTGGGAGCCCATGCATCATTTTGTTTTATAATTTTGGCAGGATTCGCGATGCTATCGCGAATTCCGCCCAAATTATTCAAGCAAAATGCTTTTTGTTGGCCCTGGGGGTCCTTGTGGGACCCCCTGAGCAGGCCTAAGGGGTCAGGGTGTTTTTAACCTGCCCCCTTTTCTTGTTTTACTCGTACTCGTACTCGTACTATTAGTTGGTGGTAAATAAGGAATTCCAATGTAAATGCATACATGTTCATTTACACCTGTGCCATGTGACAGACATACATGCCCTTAGGGCATGTATGTATTCCACATGTACACACCAGCACTAATCAGGGGTGTAACAGGGTGTCAAAGTGACACCTTGCCACCCTTGACATTTTCCCAATTTTACCAAATCGGTAATTACCGATTTGGTAAATACCGAATCTTAACAATTCGGTATTTTTTACCAATTAATTACCTACATTGCATTTACCGATTTAAAAATACTGAATCGGTAAAATTCGGTATTTTGAAATCTGTAAATTAAAATTACCTACATCTAGCCCATAGTTCCTTTCTATCTCAGCGTTCTTTGGGGCCAACTATACCTCCTTTCACCTCCAGTAAGTCCCACAAAGTGGTATTGCTAAGAGATCTTCGCAGGCCACGCCACCCTCTCTCACTGACTGACTGGGTATGAGTTAACTGGTATTAGTGTGTCTTTTTTTTCAAAAATGGTAGTCTGTATGATAGGTTGAAGAGGGAGTGAGTTGGTGCATCAGAGATTAAGTAGATTATGTCATCAGTGCTGTCATTTGATTAATTTCATAAAGCTTTATTAGGTACATTAAAACAATGACCATAAAAGCATTCAGGCAAAAAAGCATTACAATATAAAAAATACAGGTTAAAAAAAGTGAATGGTTAAAATATCATTATTTTCTTAGATTGAATGTATTTACATTTAAAAGTAGCAGTATAAAAACATATGTCCACAGAGTTCATATTATGAATCAGCTTCATTGCGTCGTCAACATTAAAAATGCCATACTTTACAAACAAAGGTTTTAAGTTAACAACCCTAAAGATAAAAAAAAACGTGCAAATTAGCATAAAGTGCAGGGTGCTTTGTTTGGAATGCCCATCACATGGGCAAGGGCCAACAGGATGCTTCTTTGGGTGGGGGAAGGCCACCAGGACATGGGCTGTTCCAAATCTAAGTCTTGTTAGGACAAATCTATGGACTGGTCTAGTTACCAGGCTTAGGTACTGTTAGAAGCCTTCACTTTCAATGCATTTATTATAACGATGAACTGAAGTAAGGTAACAATTAGCTTCTAAGCATTTTTGAGCTCTGTACAACATAAAGATAGTTTTCATATCGTGTTTAGGGATATTTCCAGCAGAACATGGGTCTATCAATGTGTTTAGTCTATAGATGATCTGAAAACTGTCAACAACATACTTAAGCCAAGGTATCTTGGTCCAAATATCCAGGTCTAGGCAGTCCTTAATGTTAAGTTAGTTCAAAACTGTCTCTTTCTTGCACCATATAGCTCGCCATAACATCAGGGGCCTTAATGAAATGAGATCATCCAAATAAGCAGCCCAACTTCCCTGTGGATCAAGTCGGTTGGGGCTGAAGTAGGTAAACCAAGAAGTTTTTTAAGGAAGAAGTTTTCTTCCCTTTGCAGGGAACCTACAGTGGTGTAGCCCCACAATTCTTTTAAAAGTTTTAAAAAACAGATATATCTGTGACAGCGTCCCGGGTAGCGCTCCGGTTCGCGAACTTTTCGCGTAACGGAACTTTGCGAAGCGAAGCTGATTGGCTCTCCGGTGTCTGTCAACATTCTAAACAGTCCAGAACGGCCGCCATCTTGTCTCTCGGTAGGATCGAGAGACAAGAGGAGGAGAAAAACGAAGGGGGAATTTAATGAAAGGGGGCAAGGTAGACCCCTCTTGACCCCCTAGGAATGATGTTGGGGTTATTAAAAGGTCCAGTGGGGCAAATAAAAAAAATTTGATTTTTCGCGGTAGAAGCGCCTCCCGGTTCGCGAACCGGTAGTGAAACGGGAATTCGCTATTTTGTGTTTCGTTTTAATTAAATTACAAGATGGAGGAAAAACAATGTGGGAAATGGGTATAAGGGGGTACGGGAGACGTATCCTGACCCCCTATGTTTTCTGAGGGTGGCTGAGGATGCTCATATATGTTGATACATGTCTTCCAGCGGCTGCGCGTGAGCGGATTTTTTTTGTTGCTGCGTGACGTCTGTTACTGTCGATTCAAAGGAAATCAGGAAGTGTTGACCGCCATTTTGTCACTGCGAGTAAATATATTGTTAAAAATATTTGTTATAAATTAATCCGTATTGATAAACATTGTGCAGCGATAGGCGGCTGCCACAGGAGTCTTAAAATGGCGGCCGGCTCTTCGGATTTGGGCCTGGTCCACTAAAATGGCCCTGGGACACATTTGAACTCGGACATTTGCCTGCTAGGGCTTGGGCCCCATTCTCGAAAGCGTCCCCTCAGCCTTGAAGATTCTACAAAAGTCATGGGGGCCCCCGACTCTCGCAAGCTTCCGGTGGGGAGCGGCTGCCATGATTGCTTGCGGAATGGCCACGACGGAGCTACGAGATGGTGGTGCTCTCATGCTGATGCCAGCTTCAGTCTGAAACATCCAGAAACACTGTAGACTATCAATTCGATGACTTCCGGTGGAGCCTCAACGTGACCCGGTAGGGAAGAACTTGCCCTCCCCTCTTTTGACTGATGGTTCTTGTTGCCTGTCCCCTCTGTTGTCATCTAACGGAACCTTTTTGGATTGCCGAGTGAGAAAAAAAAAGGTGGGGCTTTCATCGTTTGGGAAATTTTTTTTTTTTTAATCCAATGAAAAGTGTTATTGTTAGGTCATATGATCAAGCATTTCATCATTAGGAAACTAAAAGTAAAATGACCCAATGAAAAGTTTTATAAAGAAGTCACATGACCTGTTATGCGGCTATGGGCTATAAAAAGCCTACAAAATCCGTTGGCCTGGGAGGCGGCGTCAGTAGCGGACCGATGTGCGAATAGGCCGAAGGCAGCACAACGCGCCGAGATTCGGATGGCACCGAGGTGGTGTCCAGCAAGTTGCTGTACTGGTGTGGCCATCCTACAATGCTGCGCTGAAAGACGGCGTGGGGTGCCTGGGGGGGGGGAGGCGGCACAAACGGGCCTCTCCTGCCTCCCCAGGTGGAGGCACCTCATCTGCAGTGGGGCGCCCCTTACCGTTTCACTCGCTGTCCAGCTGAGTTGCGCCCGCACTTGCTGCTACAGTAGGCCGAAGGCAGCACAACGCGCCGAGATCCGGATGGCACCGAGGTGGTGTCCAGCAAGTTGCCGCACTGGTGTGGCCATCCTACAATGCTGCGCCGAAAGACGGCGTGGGGTGCCCGGGTGGGGGGGGAGGCGCAGCGAACGGGCCTCTCCCGCCTCCCCAGGTGGAGGCACCTCATCTGCAGTGGGGCACCCCTTAGCGTTTCACTCGGTGAAGTAGTGTGGCTCACTGGTTAGAGGCGGCAGACCCGAGAGCAGAGGACGGCCCGGGACCAGGGTTCGATTCCCGGCGCGGCAGGTTTCTGGACCAGGGTTAGCGGACTCGATAATTCTCTCACCTCGGTGCCCACTCTGATCAGCGATCACACTCGGCAACTCTGGGCATTAGCTTGCCTCATCTTCACTAACGGCCCCACCAGACCGCCGGGGATGCCTGGTCTCACCCTGGAGATACCCATTAAGGGACCATCTCTCAGGGAAGCCAGGAAGGGTTTCGCAGCGGTCGAAGCGCCTTGGGACCCTACGGGTAAGTAGTGCGCTATATAAATGCCAATACATTTACATTTACTCGCTGTCCAGCTGAGTTGCGCCTGCACTTGCTGCTACAGTAGGTCAAAGGCAGCACAGCGCGCTGCGATCCGGATGGCACCGAGGTGGTGTCCAGCAAGTTGCACTGGTGTGGCCATCCTACAATGCTGCGCCGAAAGACGGCGTGGGGTGCCCCGGGGGGGGGGGGGCGGGGCGGCACGAACGGGCCTCTCCCGCCTCCCCAGGAGGAGGCTCCTCAGCTGCAGTGGGGCGCCCCTTGGCGTTTCACTCGCTATCCAGCTGAGTTCCGCCCGCTCTTGCGGCACAGTGCCTCACCCGCCATCCAGCTGAGTTCCGCCCGCTCTAGCGGCACAGTGCCTCACCCGCCATCCAGCTGAGCGATAGGCGGCTGCAACAGGACTCTCAAAATGGCGGCCGGCTCTTTGGATTTGGGCCTGGTCCACTAAAATGGCCCTGGGACACCTTGGAACTCTGACGCTTGCCGGCTAGGGCATGGGCCCCATTCCAGAAAGCGTCCCCTCTTTTGACTGATTGTTCTTGTTGCCTATCTCTTCTGTTGTCATTTAACGGAACCTTTTTGGACTGGCGAAAGGGGTTCTGGTCCGACCTCTGGTTGGTGGAGACATTTTGACTATATCCTGGACCTGCCCGGCCTCACCCAAAATGGCGCCGGTATAAATGGGACTCGTAACTCCTTGTTGTGTACTGGTTGCCCAACCTTGATATCACGAGATACGTATGCAGTTTTGAAGCACATGGCGGGCGGGGACGAGTACTGATTGAACATTTGGACATCCCTATTGATATTAAGTTCTGATGTGTTATTGATTACTATACTATTGAAAGTTCGAATTAACGTCACCCATGGTACTTGCCCGCAAATGTATTTCTAGATCATTTTATTGTAACTGGCCCTGTCGTACTTTAATTATAAAATGTACTTCCACTGATTCCGCAACTGTTAGACACCTTAGTTCTTGCAACCTAATGGCCCGCCCGTTACGTTCTTCTACAGTGTAAATGTCCCCTCATCATATACGATTACAGTTTGCTCTGTGGCCGGCCCACGTGGTTATAGGCCCGTATTTGTATACTGACATTTTCACAATAAAGGTTTTTAAAACAAAACATGGTAGTAGTACCTAGATTGGTAAAGTTTTGAATAATAGCCACTGTTTTCGAATCAGTAAAAGGCAAGTGAAATAAAGCAGCCCGATTACATGACGGTTAAAAGGTATAATACGCAGGAAAGCAGTAAAGATAAATGGTCAAGGGCTGTTGTGTTTTCCACTCCTGCAACATAAAGTGATCGATAAGAATCCGATATTCATGCCTATCAGCGACTAAGACAGCAGGCCGAGCCTCTTTTGTCCAACGCCTCCCACGAAGAAACGCCCTTTTTCTCGAAATAGGAATATTTTACTTGCAGGACAGTTGTAAATTTCCCGGGAAAATACATTAGCCTGGAACATTGTTAGTGATAAACTGTAAATGCATCTGGGTCCTTTGCTTTACAAGTCAGAGTGAGAAAAAAAAAGGTGGGGCTTTCATCATTTGGGAAAAAAAAATGTTCGAAACCAATGAAAAGTGTTATTTTTAGGTCATATGACCAAGCCTTCCATCATTAGAAAAACAAAAGTAAAATGAACCAATGAAAGTTTTATTAACAAGTCACATGACCTGTTATGCTTACGTTACGCGCTGCGCTGCCCCCTGGATCGCTTCCGGTAAGCTGCGCCTCGCGCACCGGAGCACTTCCGGGTGCGCTAACGCGGCGCGTCATATGACGCATTACGCGACAATGCAGGTCCAGAATATAGTCAAAATGTCTTCACCAACCAGCGGTCGGAACACAACCCCTTTCAGCAGTCCAAAAAGTTCTGTTAAATGACAACAGAAGGGACAGGCAACAAGAACCATAAGTCAAAGAGGGGAGGGCAAGTTCTTCTCTACCGGGTCACGTTGGGGCTCCACCGGAACTGATCGAATTGGTAGTTTACAGTGTTTCTGGATGTTTCAGACTGAAGCTGGCGTCAGCATGAGAGCACCACCACCTCTTGGCTACGTCGTGGCCATTCCGCGAGCAATCATGGCAGTCGCTCCCCACCGGAAGTCTACGGGAGTCGGGGGTCCCGGTGACTGTTGTAGAATCTTCAAGGCTGAGGGGACTCTTTTGGGAATGGGGCCCATGCCCTAGCAGTCAAGCGTCCGAGTTCCACGGTTGCCCAGAGCCATCCTTGCAGGCCAGGCCCAAGTCTGTGGAGCCGACCGCCATTTCGTGAGCTCCGTAGCAGCCGCCTGTCGCTGTACCGCAATATTGGGTGCAATTCCGTTGGATGGCGGGTGAGACGTTGTAATAGCAAGAGCAGGCGCAATTCAGCTGGCGGAGCGAGGCACTGTGTCGCAAGAGCGGGCGCAAGTCAGCTGGTCGAGTGAAGCGCTGGGGTGTAGCTGGGAAACCTCCACCTGGGGAGGTGGGGGATGCTCGTTCGTGCCGCATCTCCCTTCTAGTGCACCCCACGCCGTCTCCTGGCGCAGGTATATGTGATGGTTGGACCAGGGCACCGCAGGACGTGTCTTCAGGTCAAACGGATTGTGGGACAAGGTGTGGAGCAGGCGCAATTTCTCGGGGGCCTCCGTCAAGTGGTTCAGGGAGGCACCGCATCACATTGTTTTCCAATGCAGTCAGGTCCACAAACAGCCCCCACTTACTTTGAGAATAGTGAAGCTGCAGCCGGTGCAAATAAGCTTCAGACAGTGTTACAAGCGCTGCTCGGAACCTTCAACTATGGTACCCAACATCCAGGACTTATGCCATTTGTGCAAGGCAGTGACATCGAAGCATCTCAGGGACCAAGCAACATACCATATCCAGAGTCCTTCCCACAACCTCTGCCTTTCTTCTTACCTAGTTATTGTTCTTTGACTCCCACTCCAGGCTTTTAGTGGATGGAAAACCATGAACCTACACTCACCTATGAAAATCTTACAATTGATGGTTGATTTTGAGCCACAAACACAAAGGCTTGTTTGGATCGATGTTGCAGCAGGCTGCCATGTGAATAGTTATTTAATAAAACGTTTTACCCTGTTATTTTGCTGGCGTGTTGTATATATTTATAATATTTGCATAGTGTTTGTCGTTATTATGGGTTGGGAGGGCGGCAGAGCCGAGCTGTCTTGCAGCCATCATGGTGTCGAGCTCAGTTCCTCTCACTAGTTTCGTATTTGTCATGAGGGGTTGTTCATAATGTTTTTATTTTAGCGAGGTCAAAAAGAGATCCGATTAGTGACCTACTGTTTTTGCTTGATTCCTTTTGTTTTTTAACGATTTTTCACTATCTGCATAGACTAAACAGAGTATTGCGACTCTGTGCTTGTTTGTAAATAGAGAATGAACCAAAGAGAACCAATTCCAAAACAATAAATGCTAGGATAACAATCAATCAAATGGAGAGGGAAGCAGGCACGATGGATTACAACGGGGCAAAGGCCTGTGTTGCCTACCCTTCACTATCTGCAAAGAGAGAATACTCCTAAAAGAAAAGAGGAGGGGGGGGGCAGCATTCAAAGCACATCAGCGTGCATAAATACGAAAATGTTTTTACCTACCACGTACTTGACATTTTACAGCTTTTGATATTTACTATTAAAAAAACATTGAAATTCACTGAAAAAAACATAGGTTATAGACCATATATAGTTAGGAATTAGCATTTACAAAACCTTGAAAATTCACTGAAAAAACCATAGGTTATAGACCATATATAGTTAGGGATTAGCATTTACAAAACCTTGAAAATTCACTGAAAAAAACATAGGTTATAGACCATATATAGTTAGGGATTAGCGTTTACAAAACCTTATTTTACTCACACAAAAACATTGAAATTCGCATGTATAGTTAGTTGCACTAACTATATATCGCGCACCCGCAATCCACTGCTGATGATGTCACATATTACATCATTCATGACATGGTCAGTGACATCACTGATGAGATCACTGATGACATCTTAAATGACATCACTGATGACATCACTGATGACATCTCAAATGACATCACTGGTGACATCACTGATGACATCTCATTTGACATTACTGATCACATCACTGATGATATCATTCATGTGATAATACGATGAACCTCTTCCGACTCTAATATACTTAGATACAATCAGTGTAAACAGACACTCACAGACTGTCACTTATCCATGGAGTTACTCACACACCTAGTCAGTCATGCAAAGAATCAATCACACCTCCATTTCCTCATCTATACAGTTATACACACCTTACTTATTAAAAAATATACACATATTTACTCTCTTATACAATCCCTGATACAAGTTCTCAATGATCCATACAGCCACTCACACATTCACTGGCTCTTATGCACAGTTTTTTATATATGTCAACTCTCACATGTACTGTGTTTTACATATGTACTTACTTTGACATGTAGCACTGAGATATCCATTCACTCACCAATACACTCATGCAGACAGTCAACCGCCCATACATCTGTTTCCACATGCACTTTTGAACCCATACATTCCAGTATTTGTCCAGGGCCTTCCTCACCTCCCTGTTTTGGCCATGGAAATCTGTTATGAATCTGGTAGTGAGAGAGGGGGGTTCATTATTTGGGTCCTTCTCATTTAACAAGTCAGTTCGGTTGAGGGTATTCACTTTGGAAAGAGCAGCGTTAATACTTTATATGTTTAGTGACTTTCTCACAAGTCAGTCAGTCAAAATACACTTTATTCGATTTTTGTTAAAATCATAAAAGGCAAAAACATACATGTATATAAAAACATTTTAAAAGTACCCACAATTCATTTAGGTTTTACATAGTGTCCATAAAAGAGTCACTTAATTAATCACCATGATATATACAGTGAAATAACATAACAATTACTGTATTAATTCTTAGTTTAAAACAGTGCAGTTCTAGGGATTCTTTTGTTTCTACCTCTATATGCAGCTGTTAAAAAACTTGCTACACAAAAAGTGACATATGCATCAGGTAATCTTTGGAGATAAAACAAAGCAGGTCTCACTTGAATGAAGCCCAGTGTTTTCAGGAGGGGAGTTAGATATTTTCTCCTCTCAGTATTGTGAAATGCACAGAAAAACAAGAAATGGAAAGTGTCCTGGTTAGAGAACTGGTCACACTCACAAGGTGGTGCATGTTCCGGTTTACCCCACGTAGGAAAGATGCCTAATGAATAGTGGATCAAATTCATTCTAAATCTGGTTAACAAAAACTTATGCAGGGGGTTGGAGACATATTGCAGGTATGGTTCCATCGAGGGGGAAGAGGACAAAACCAAATGTGCTCTTACTAATGGTTTGTTAACCTCAGACTCCTCTCTCTCTAAGCGTGTCCTCCCCTGGAATTCCTTCTTGATCCATGCAATGTCAGCTTTCCTGATTGTTGACGGTGTTGTATACAAGTCAGGTCTCCCGAGGGCAGTGAATGATGACTTTATATATCTCAGCCAGGCTATTTTCATAGCCCCCTCCCTTGCAGTCACATCTTTAAGGATTGTGTGATTTAGGGACAGCTCGGTATTTAACCAGGTATTGGCCCAAAAAAGTAAAGGGGCCATTTTCAATCCATCTATAATGTAAGGTAGGCCAACTTCCTCATGTATGGAGTAGGTAGGTGTGGAGTTAGGGACCGACAGAATTCGTCTGATAAGTTTATTCTCTACTATCTGCATACTATCCAGATTAGTATAGCCCCACAACGCTGCACCATATGAGGCTATCGAAATGCATTTACTTTTATAAACTTTTAACACAGCATCCATCGGTTTGGCCCCTAATCTTTTAGTAAAATCCATCAAGGCTGCTGTCGACCGGGCTAAAGAAATATATTTGGCCTTGATTTGCGGGACCCAGGAGCCTTTCTCGTCAAACAGGACCCCTAGGTAAGGGAATACCGGGACCCTGGAGAGAACCTCGCCGTTGCAGAGGAAGGTTTTTGTGTGTGATTTATTTTTCTGTGGGCCCACAATCATTGTATGCGATTTAGTCACATTAATTTTTAGGTCTAGTTTAGCCATAAAGGAACCAAAAAGTTCCAAAAGTGTCTGCAGCCCAATGCCCGTGCGGGCGATGAGAACAGCATCATCCGCATATAAAAGAGCAGGAATCTGCTTCCCACCTACCCGCGGGACATCAGCATTACCAGCTAACAAGGACTTCCCTAGATCATTAATATAAATGGTGAATAAAAGTGGGGCCAGGATACAACCTTGGCGAACACCCTTATTTGAACAAAAGCTATCAGAGCATCGCCCTTCCCTGGTTACCCGTACCTTCGCGGTAAGGCCTTGGTGCAAGCTTGCTATGAGGGCCACCAAGGGATCCTCAATACCGAGCTCGCGGAGTATAGCCCAAAGCTTGGCCCTATTAACCAAGTCGAAGGCCGAGGAGAGGTCCATAAAGGCCAGGTATAAGGAACCCTCCCCGGCCACCGTGTACTTCGATATTAGGAGGTGTAGATTTGAGCATTGCTCTAAGGTTCCCCGTTTCTCTCTGAAGCCATATTGGATCTCTGCGAGGTCCCCACAGATCTCCAAGCTTGTTCTCAGCTTAGTCAAAAGTACTCTGCCCAGAATCTTAAAGGCAGAGTCTATCAAAGAGATTGGGCGGTAGCATCCCGGGTTCTCCCTGTCTCCTTTTTTAAAAATGGGTACTATGATAGATGTGTTCCAGGTTTCTGGGAAACATCCATCATTTGCTGCCCTAAAAACATTAGTGAGAACTTTAGACCAGGTGGTTGGGGCGTATATGAAGAAGTCTACAGGGACTCCATCCGGGCCCGGAGCCTTATTTTTCGTGGAGTCCATTATGGCCTTATATACCTCCTCCTCATTAAATTCTACTGCCACTAAACCCCTGGTCAGTCCTGTCTCATTTCTATTCACAGGGTCATTGCCGCCATATATATTTTTAAAATGATCAACCCATTTCTCGTCACTGATAATGCAGTCGGAGATGGTATTAGTCTCACCAGAAAAGAATTGGTTGTTTATAATTTCCCAGAATTTTTTGCTGTTCCGCAGAATATCTACGTCCAGCAGGTCATTCCATGCATTTTTTTTAATTATGCTTTTCCTATTTTGGACAGCCAATTTATACTCTCTTCTTAGTTTAGAGATTAAAGTTCTATCCCTCGGCTTTATTTTAAGGGCATTTTTCAGTTCTTTATGGGCTTTAGAGCAGTTTCTATCAAACCATTTAAATGGCTTGGGTGGCAAGTTAGGATTAGGAACTGTAAGTTCTTTAGCCGTTTGTGAACAGATAGAGTTAAAAGCTGAAACAATCTCTTTATTAGAGGCTTTTTGGTCTAAACAGATACGCATGGGTCCCTCTATCTTTGGACACAGGGAAGCCATAAAGGTTTCCTGGACCACCTTACCCCACTTGAGTCGTCTGCCCTGATCACTGGGCACCGTCGATGTGCAAGCCCTGGGAAGACCCAGGTGTTTGCTCCATAAGTCACTCCAGTGAACCTGTACAGAGACTGGGTTGTGGTCACTATGTGGGGAAGCAGTTACCTCATAGATCCCCATCTTTGAGCTTAGGCCTTGGGAAACAAAGATAAAATCTATCACAGACCCATTTTCGGACCCTTTGTAAGTGGGCAGGGATTCGTCACTACCAGTGCTAAGGGGTTCAAACATATTAAGGCTAGCAAGGAGGAATTCCAGCGCCTCCCCCGCTTTGGTGTGAACAAAGTGCAGATAACCAATATCTGTTTGACCATCCAAATTGCCTAAGTTACAATTTAAAGGACATTTTTGAATATTAAAATCACCTAAAATTATAAAATCGAAATTAGTGCAAGATTTATGACTGTAATCATTAAGAACTTTTTCCAGATGATCCACATGAGCTGTATCTGTTTGTCTAGCCCAAGAATTATAGAAATTTGAGACCACTAGGACCCGCCCTGGTGAAATGGTCCATTCTACCATTAAAATATTTGGGGAGCCAGACTCTAGTTTTTTAAACGTCCCTGTCAGTTTAAGTGAAAAGAGGAGAACTAGTCCACCCTTGGCTCTACCAGCACTGCTTTGAATTGCTGGTATAGTAAAACTTGTGAAACCATCCAACCAGAAAGTTGGTACGGTATCCCATGTTTCCTGAAGGGCAATTACATGGTTACTTGTTATAAAGTCTATCCATGTGGGATCTTGTCTTTTTGCTCTAGTGCCCGCCACGTTCCAGCTAAGAAACTTACATGGGGTCTGTTCCACCTCCCCTAATGGAGCCACAGTTGGTGTCTGATTATATGGTAGTTGTTCATTATCTGCAGACATAGAATCCACCACCCTGCCTGATTGAGTTTGCAGGGCCAGGTGCATTTGCCCCACTGGTGCTTCTACTTGGGCGCCCTTTTCTACGGTCTCCTTAGGAGCTTTATCTATGAGTCAATCCACCCCCTCCAAGCCATTTAGACAGTTAAACCGGTTATAGGTTGGGAAGAGTGGTGCCGGTCTGCCCAGAAATGGCCAGGGATGAGAAGCCTGATGACGCCCTCTTCTTCCGACTCTCTCCCATCTGTCGTGTCGTGGGGGTGGATGTTGTAGGCCTGAAGTATTTGGGAAGAAGAAAGACACACGAAGGGTATGGATAGTAGATTCCCTTGATATGTTTTCCCCTTGACAAATGTGCGACACCGTACCCTTGTCCCTAAAACTTACCAATATACAGTCCCCAGTGATGGATTTCTGACTTTTCCCCACCCATGGGACCCTTCTTACCATTATAATCTCATTGTTAAGGTGTCTTGGAAGAGGTCTATTTCTGTTCAACCACTTAATGACCCTAGTTTTTAGAGTACAAAAGTCCTCTACTTCGCCTTCATCAAGTTGGGGGACCCCTGCCATAACTACTGTGAGATCATTGGTCTCTGGTGGTAGGTTAGGGCGGCGAGGTCTTATGGGGGGCATTTTATTGTTGTCTGAGATATTATTATCTGTCGTATGTGCCTGAGGTACTGATACAAGGGGGGGGTTAGGCGTATTTGCTTGAAGTGGGTTGGTGGCTGCAGGATTTGGTTTGGAAGGTTTTTGAGGGACAACCCCATTTGCAGCTTGTGGGAGAACTGGCGTTGGATTAACTGCCCCTTGTAATGACCCTTGGGAGGCTACAGGGGTGATGGTAGGTTTTAAAACACTTTCCTGCCGACCACCTCGGGTTTTCAGACTTCCCAGTGTGGCCTCCAGTATAGTTAATCTAATCTCGATCTTTTTTACGCTTTCACTGATCGGGAGTAACAGAGACCTTAAAAGAAATTCCAAGTTTCCCAGTGGGACAACAGAGAGGGGGACATTTACACTACTACTACCTACGTCTGTGCTCAAGACAGGAGCTATGACTTCCTGTACACTAGGTTTAAGGTGTGACTCTGCCGTTGATTCGGCTGTGGGAACCGGTTGTATTAAGGATTTCCCAAAGTCTAAGTGTAGGGTCTTAGATTTACTGCCCCCCTGCACTCCCTTAGCCCTTCTCCTACGTTTTTTTGGAGGGGGTCCTGGGTTTACTTGTGTGGTGACTACTTTCTGTTTGGGGTGCCTATGTTTACGGGTTATGGGCGGTTGGGAGGTTGAAACTGTAGCCCCCCTAGCGGGACTGGTACTGATAGGTAGGGCTGTGCTCGTAATTTCAATTGGGGAGGTGTTCATACCCTCCCTTAACAGGAGTGGAACATCCTCAATTCGGGTTAACTCCTCCCTTAGTGTGATGGATAGATCTCCCATGGGGGTGTTTTTCAGATTATCCACTGATCGTCTCCGTTCCGCCCTTAACCTTGACAAATTTCCCTCTTTATCCGCCTCCCCCGCAGCCCGTGCAAAATACATTTCAAGAGTCCCACTTTTTGCACCCCCCAACTTCTGAGGAGTACTCTCCTTTGCCGATGAGGGCATGTTTAAGCACCAGGAGGGTCAGTCAATTAGTTAAGCCACCCAAGGCGGGTGCAACACAATTATACAGTCTGTAAATACCTGGACGATATATAAAACCAAGAGGGTGGGCCCGGCCCGGCCTACTCCGGCCGATGACGGCCTTGGACGGTCCCGCCCTTGTCCCGGGCTTCTCCCGGCGCCCTCCCGCGCGCTCCCGCGCCGCGGGAGTGCCAGGAGTCTTATATAGTATTCAGCTACGTAGATCAGGTGGTGGGAGGGGTCGGGGAGAGCGGCCCAGGTGTGGCAAATCAGGCAGGCGGGCGCTCCTGGGATATGCAGTCCCAGTGGAGCACACCCGCACGCTCGCAGCCCCAGTGATTCTTCCTCCCTCGTTACACTGCAGGCGGTACTCCTGGCGCAGCGGGACCCGCGAAGCGGGTTCCGCAAGAAGTTAGGTAAAACGGGAAACTCCAGGTAGGTCCAAGGCAGGCAATACAGCAAGGCGTCCCGCTCGCGTACACAGCGAGCTCTGCAGATGAAGGCTCGATCAGGTGGTGGGAGGGGTCGGGGAGAGCGGCCCAGGTGTGGCAAATCAGGCAGGCGGGCGCTCCTGGGATATGCAGTCCCAGTGGAGCACACCCGCACGCTCGCAGCCCCAGTGATTCTTCCTCCCTCGTTACACTGCAGGCGGTACTCCTGGCGCAGCGGGACCCGCGAAGCGGGTTCCGCAAGAAGTTAGGTAAAACGGGAAACTCCAGGTAGGTCCAAGGCAGGCAATACAGCAAGGCGTCCCGCTCGCGTACACAGCGAGCTCTGCAGAGGAAGGCTCGATCAGGTGGTGGGAGGGGTCGGGGAGAGCGGCCCAGGTGTGGCAAATCAGGCAGGCGGGCGCTCCTGGGATATGCAGTCCCAGTGGAGCACACCCGCACGCTCGCAGCCCCAGTGATTCTTCCTCCCTCGTTACACTGCAGGCGGTACTCCTGGCGCAGCGGGACCCGCGAAGCGGGTTCCGCAAGAAGTTAGGTAAAACGGGAAACTCCAGGTAGGTCCAAGGCAGGCAATACAGCAAGGCGTCCCGCTCGCGTACACAGCGAGCTCTGCAGAGGAAGGCTCGATCAGGTGGTGGGAGGGGTCGGGGAGAGCGGCCCAGGTGTGGCAAATCAGGCAGGCGGGCGCTCCTGGGATATGCAGTCCCAGTGGAGCACACCCGCACGCTCGCAGCCCCAGTGATTCTTCCTCCCTCGTTACACTGCAGGCGGTACTCCTGGCGCAGCGGGACCCGCGAAGCGGGTTCCGCAAGAAGTTAGGTAAAACGGGAAACTCCAGGTAGGTCCAAGGCAGGCAATACAGCAAGGCGTCCCGCTCGCGTACACAGCGAGCTCTGCAGATGAAGGCTCGATCAGGTGGTGGGAGGGGTCGGGGAGAGCGGCCCAGGTGTGGCAAATCAGGCAGGCGGGCGCTCCTGGGATATGCAGTCCCAGTGGAGCACACCCGCACGCTCGCAGCCCCAGTGATTCTTCCTCCCTCGTTACACTGCAGGCGGTACTCCTGGCGCAGCGGGACCCGCGAAGCGGGTTCCGCAAGAAGTTAGGTAAAACGGGAAACTCCAGGTAGGTCCAAGGCAGGCAATACAGCAAGGCGTCCCGCTCGCGTACACAGCGAGCTCTGCAGAGGAAGGCTCGATCAGGTGGTGGGAGGGGTCGGGGAGAGCGGCCCAGGTGTGGCAAATCAGGCAGGCGGGCGCTCCTGGGATATGCAGTCCCAGTGGAGCACACCCGCACGCTCGCAGCCCCAGTGATTCTTCCTCCCTCGTTACACTGCAGGCGGTACTCCTGGCGCAGCGGGACCCGCGAAGCGGGTTCCGCAAGAAGTTAGGTAAAACGGGAAACTCCAGGTAGGTCCAAGGCAGGCAATACAGCAAGGCGTCCCGCTCGCGTACACAGCGAGCTCTGCAGAGGAAGGCTCGATCAGGTGGTGGGAGGGGTCGGGGAGAGCGGCCCAGGTGTGGCAAATCAGGCAGGCGGGCGCTCCTGGGATATGCAGTCCCAGTGGAGCACACCCGCACGCTCGCAGCCCCAGTGATTCTTCCTCCCTCGTTACACTGCAGGCGGTACTCCTGGCGCAGCGGGACCCGCGAAGCGGGTTCCGCAAGAAGTTAGGTAAAACGGGAAACTCCAGGTAGGTCCAAGGCAGGCAATACAGCAAGGCGTCCCGCTCGCGTACACAGCGAGCTCTGCACAAGTCTGTTTACTGTGTTGTTTTGAAGGTCATGTGACCGTACATAAGCAAGGGAGTCACTCACACTCACGCTCGTGATCAAGAGGTTTTACCTCGAAACGCGTTGAGTAGGAGCTAAGAATAAAAGCTCTTGGATAACTGCAAAGCTGGCCTGGACATTCCTTTCTTTATTGTGCGGAATCGATTTTGGATATATATATATATATATATATATATATATATATATATATATATATATATATATATATATATATATATATATATATATATATATATATATATATATATATATATATATATATAACCTTCTGGCGGTCGTCAGTAGGTGGGTACAGTTAGGACCTAGTTTCCATAGGAAATCCACAACATTCTACTTGGAGTAACGTTGGTGCCAGTGGAAGAATCTTCATAATTTCCTCTAAGAAAATGGCCTGCTCGGTTTGGCTCCTTCCCTGAAAAGTTTGGGGGTTATTCATGAAGTGGGGGCCGAGAAAAAAGGGGGGCCCCAAAACGTGTTTTACCCATGCAATTTTTCATAGGGACCTTTACAATTAATTACACAAAATTTGGCAGAGAGGTACAGTTCGGTTCGCAGATTTAGCTTTTTGTTAAATGCTGTAAATCCATTCAGTAGTTTCTGAGAAAATTACAAGTAAAATCATAGCAATATCTAGAGAGGAAGTGCAGCACGCGTACGGAAATCCGTTCAATTACGAGCGTGAGCTGCATGCTGATTGGTTGTAAACTGTCTGTCAACACTCGAAACCAGAAAGTGTTGGTGGCCATCTTGTGCGTCGGTAGAACTGAGTCGCAAGAAAACAGTAAAACAAAGTTGAGAAATAAGGAAAGGGGGCAGGCTAGACACATTCTGAACCTCTAGGTTTGCTCAGGGGGTCGTACATATGTGTTTAGGCTCAATTTTTTTTTTTTTAAATAAAAATATGGTGGGGTTCTTGTGCAGTACTTGTACGCGGTAGAAAAGGTTAAAAAAAACTAGAAGTCTGTTTTAATATTTAGCTCCTGAGTGGGCAAATTACGGGGGAACGGCACTCCTCTGGTTTTATTTTGAAGTGTGTGAGATGGTTACGGTCCTACTCCCCGCAGTCTCGGGGAGCGGCACCCCTCAATCTCTTTAAAAAAATAAATATATTTTGAGCTCTCTCTCTCTCTCCCCGTACACGTCCTGGGGAACGCCACCTTTCTAGGGCAATAATATGAAAATGACCTTCCAGCTCTTGGTACCTGCATTGTCTGGTGTTTATTATTAATGTTGGGAGGGTGGGCTTGATAATACGTCCTTGTTAATTTCAATAGAAGGGTATGTTCTGGTGTTAACATGGGCTTCTATGGGAAATAACAGGGCTGTATTATCAAGCTCATTATCGCTGTTTTATCGGCAGTTTCCTGCCAATAAAACGGCGATAATTTTAACACTGGTCTTTTGATAATATGCACCTACGTTTACTGGTCAATAAAAAGAGCAATGGGCCATATTATCAACAAAAGGCGATACATTATCGCCGCTTTAATCGGCAGGAACCTGCCTATAAAGCGGCGATAATGGGCTTGATAATATGCCCTTGTGAATAACCATAGCAGCCCAGGTTAACATCAGAACATGGTCTACTCTGGGAAGCGTCTTAGGGGGTCCCTAAAGAACCCCGACGGGCAAAGAAACCTTTTTTTTTTAAAAATTAAATTGTGAGGTGCGCGACCGGGTGCGCAAATGTTTCCCCCCAAAAAAAGAAGGTTCTTTTGCCCGTCGGAATTCTTTAGGGACCCACTAAGAAGCTTTAGGGGGTCAGGGAGTGTCTACCTTGCCTCCTTTTCATGTTTTGAAACTTTGATGTAAATCGGGCACAACGCCATTTTCAAGCGAAGTGCGCGACCGGGTGCACCTAAGCACGCACGTCAAGTGATGTGACTCGAAAACAACACTTTTTATTGGTTCATAGTAGTTTCTGTTGTAGAATCTTCAAAAACCCCACCCACTTCCCACACTATCTGTTTCACTCTCATGGGAGAAGGAGCCTATGCAACTTTCCTGAGAATTTTCTGAAATGGCTGCAAGACAGGATTCATCTTCTGATTCTGGGGAAGATTATCGGCTACCTCAAAGAAAAGGGAAGGAATCTTTCATATGGAAATGTTTTTACTTTTCCTGAAGGACTAAAAAAAGTGAATGCCCAGAAAGTTACTTGCACTATATGTGACACTGTTCTATCAAGAGGTCTGGCCACACAAATACCCCCAGCTGTGGCCAGCACATCATCTGGAGGACCACCTGCATCTCCATCCACTGCAGAGACGGACTTAAGGCCATTCTTGACAAAAGTCCACATGAGATGCTACAAATGTTTTGAAATTATTGTGTACGGGGAGCAGAGCCTCACTCTGATCAAGCGGAGAATTCATGAACATCAATGCTCCCAGAGAAGATGAATTTTTTCAAAGTTTGGATTTATTTTGTTCCTGTTGAACAGTTTTGCAGTTGAAGATTTCTGTTCCTGTTTGAAAAATCGAAAAAAAATACAAAAATTTCAAAAAAGAAAAAAATATATAAAACAACAAAACCAAAAAAAAAGGTATTTTCAGAACTAACTCACTTCTCCATAAAGAGCTGTATTTCTAACACAATGTGTCATTATTTTTTGAATGAATGTATAGTGAACAAATAAATGACTGAAATGACTGATTGTAGGGGAGGAAAAGACTGAGGGATTGAGTGAAGAATGGAGAGTATGGTGAGTAAGGAAAGGTGAGTCAAAGAGTGATTAAGGGTAGGGGAGTGAGTTAAGGAGAGTTACAAAGTAAGGGAAGGACACTAAGAAAAAGAGAGTAAGGGAGGGGTAGTGAAATAAGGAGAGCGGGCCGGAGACAGGGAAGGAGTGTAAGGGACGGAGAGAGAGAAATGGAGTAGGGTAAGGGGAGTGAAGGTATGAAAAGTGGAGTAATGGTGATGGAAAGGGTATACGGATGATAAAAGGAAGGTAAATGAAAGTGAGAAGTGGGGAGTGAGGGAGACAGAAATTGAGTGAGGTAATGGAGGGACTTTGGAAAGCGTAGTGAGGGAATGTGACTGAGGATTTAAATAAGTGAAGGAAGGTGAGGGAGAGTGAGGAAAAGAGAGCAGAAAAGACATAGAGACAGGAGGAAAGGTAGTAGGGAAAGGGGAATGATGGTGAATAAAGGGCAGTGACTGTTTCAGAAAGGGTATGAGGGTGAGGGAAGGAGAATAAAGGAGAAAGAGAAGGAGAGCAATTGAGTGAGAGGGAGTGAGGCTGTTAGACTGAGTGACTCAGACGAAGAGAGGGAGAGTTAAATACAGTGAAAGGGAATTAAGGACTAAACAAATAGGATTTAGCAAAAATTAATGAAGAAAATGAAGTAAGGGAAGAGAAATGACAGATGAAGTGAGGGAAAGAGAGTAAGGGGGAGTGAGAAAATTGATGCAGTTGAAAGATAATAGGAGAGATGAACAGATATAAGAATGGGTGAGAGTTACTGAAGAGCAGTGACAGGGTGAGAAAAAGAAACATATTAAGAGACAGGAAACAGTAGTGAGTAAGAGAGAACGATTTATGGAATATGAGAGGAAAGAAGACTGGTGGACAAAGAGGCAGACAGTAAGAGACACAAACAAAGAGAGAGTGAAGAAGTGTGAAAGAGTAAATCAGTTATACCGACTCAGACAGAGAAAGAGACTTAGAGACGGATGAAGGAAGGGAGAATTAGGGAGATAATAAAGAAAGGGGAGTGTAGAAAAGGAAAAGAAACAGTGAGAGAAGTGGAGTGATTGAAGGTCAGTGAGAGATGATGTAATATAAAGACAGTAAAGGGGAGTGAAAACAGATTGAGCAATACAGCAACACAAGGTAGTGACTGAGGAAGATAGGAAAGAGAAGTGAGATACAGGCAGTGGAAAAAGAGAGTTACACAAGGCCAGTTATGGTGAGCAAAGAGTACTTTTGGTGAGAAAAGGAGTGTAGAAGTGAATTAAGGCCAGTAATCACAACGATAAAAGGTGAGTAACATGAGTAAAGGAAGGTTACTAAGAGAGAGATTAAACAATGAGAAAGACACAAAGAAAAGTAAGTGAGTGATGAAAAAGTATTTTTTGTTTGTCAAACATACCTTAAAAATAACAACAACTTTATAGTATAATTTTTTAAAAAAATATACTATCTGTGGAAGAAAAGAAAACATTTAGTTATTATATATATTTCATAATAGAAAAAAGGAGAAATCAAGGAAACAGAAACGGAAAGTGAGGAAGGGTGAGGGAGAAAGAAAGAGAGAGAGAAAGTGACAAAGATAGAGAGGGAGAGCAAGTGACTTACAGAAAATTAAGTGATTAGACTAAGTGAGACAAAGGGGGAGAGAGAGAGAGAGAGAGAGAGAAATGAAGTGAAAGAAATTAGAGAATTAAACGAAAGGGAGTTAGCATGACTGAGTGAAAGAGAAGAAGGGACTGAGGGAATGAGTGTGGAAAAGAGAGTATGATGAGTGAGGAAAGGAGAGTATGATGAGTGAGGATAGGTGAGACAAACAGTGACTAAAACAAAAGGACTAAGGGTAGGGGAGTGAGTTAAGAGTAGTGAAAAAATAAGGGAAGGGCACTAAGGAAAAGAGAGTAAGGGAGGGTGAGTGAGAGAAGGGGAGCGGGGCAGATAAAGGGAAGGAGTGTAAGGTATGGAGAGAGGAAAGTAGGGTAAGGGGAGTGAATATTAAAAGAAGTAGAGTGATGGTGAGGGAAGGGGTATGAGGATGATAAAATAGTGGTAAGTGAAATTGAGAAGTGGTGAGTGAGTGATAGTAAAATTGAGTTATAGTTATTAAAATTGTGAAAGAGATTTAGAAATGGATGAAGCAAAATATAGTGAGAAAGGGAATTAAGGAAGGGTAGTGAATAAAATGGAGTGAAGGAATGAAAGAAATGGAGTTACTGAAGGTCACTGAGGGATGATGTAATAGAAAGAAAGATAGGGGGAGTGAAAAGAGATTGAGCGATACAGCAACACAAAGAAGTGATTATGGAAAAAGGAAACATAAGTAAGAAACAGACAATGGAAGTGGTAGAATATGATTTAGATTGAGTGAAAGGCAGTGACAGTGACAGAAGTGATAGATGGGTGGAGAAACAGAGAAAAATCAGTAAGAGATTCTTAAAGAAGTTTTTGTTTGTTTGTCGTACTTACCTTATAAATATAATATCTGTGGAAGAGAAGAAAAAATTTAGTTATAATGTATATTTTGCAATACAAAATACAAAACAATTTGTACAATATTTAAATTATTTTTGCTGTACTCAGAATGTATTGAATTTCTCTTAAAACAGTGAGTGCAAAACTATTCATCATATGACAGCTGGTAAAAAAAAACACAATCAAAAAGATTGTGTTAAAAAAAACCAATCAAAATTTGAGTACATAATGTAAATATTCGACAAAAACATATTTTAAATGTTTTTCTCTAACTTGCAATTTCTTGTTTAAGTATGCTACATCTCCAACAATCACAAAGTAATAAAATAATATCACTTATTTTTTATACCCTCTAAATAAACTTCTATACAAGCTTGTTCTAACAACATTTTCCAGAAGTAGTCATTTTGTTCTGAGATACTTCTCCACACGGCCAAATAGTATGTGTGAAGTGTTTAGAAAGTGTTTAGTGTTGCAGAAACACTAGGTAAGAATTTGGTAAGTCAAAAGGCAAAAGTTTTTTAAAAGTCAATTGAGTATCATTACATTGTGTCCAGCCTTTTGGAGATTTTAAATAAGCTGTGTAATGTCCTGATGTTGTAGAAGGACCATCATGGAAGATAATTGCTACAGTTACAAAAGTTCCTCTAGAAATTGATAGTTGAGAAGCCATAACATTTTTAATTGAAGTTGTCAATTTTGTTCCATCAGGTCGCGGAGCATTAAAATTATATACTGTCCATATCTACGTATAAATAATGTTGATAACATTTCAGAGTTACATTGAGAACAGACCATGTTTTGATTTGCTTCTCTAACTAGATTATTGAAAGACGCTGCTTTACAGTCTGGTAATGTTAAAAATATAAATCTTTCAGAGTGTTTGTCAGTACTACTTGAAAACGAACAATTGTCGCAGTCATGTTGCCATTTATATGAAAGACAAAACAAAGAGTATCAATATCTACGCCTTCATCTTGTAAAACAGCAAGCATATACATGATAAAATACTGACAATCTTGTTGAATATTCTGAGAACATTGATTTAGTCCAGCACATATGTCTAAAACATTTCGAATATCAGAAACATTTTCTATTTTAGTGTTCTCACTGCTACATTTCTCAAACACAGAATTCAATAAACAACAAAATGTTTGGTCTCGATTTTCAAAAATCTTATGCTGTAAATGTTCACGAAAAAAACAACATTAACCACTCCATTTGCATAGCAGTTGACACCAGAACTGTTTTCAAACTGAAATCCAACAAACTCTTCAGTAGTATCCTTTTTCTTTTTGCTTCCAATCACAGGTTCATTTACTTTTTTTCTTTTCTCTACCACTTCACTACATTTTTTCTCATATCTTCTTTTTCGACCTACCACACATTTTTCTATTAAAGGATATTGAGGTAAACTTGGAGCATATTCTCTTCTTAACCTGTTATACCCCTTCACACAATTTAGATCTGCACTTATCTTTGTCTCATCAAAATCAATCAAGAATAATCCAGATAAAGATCTGACTCGAGATAAAGCAACATAGGCCATACCCTCTTTAAACACAGTACTTCCAATATTCACCAACGCACAATCGTCACTTAAACCTTGAGATTTATGAATAGTCACCGCATATGCCAAACAAATAGGAAATTGTTTTCGTCGGACATATAAATCTTTTACCAGCAAAAATCGAGCTAAACAACAACTCAATTGTTGTACTTCTTCTATTTTATCAAATTTGATTTTCAAAAATTCAATCTCATCTTTATTTGGGTAATTCACAAAACCAACAGTATTACCCATTGCTCCATTCACCAAACCTCTTTCCGCATGTACATTTCTTTGTAAAAAAAATCCGACAATTTAAACATACATATAGATTCTTTTCTAAACCAGCAGTTTTAGATATTGATTTCTCTAAAGAATTCAATTTTAAACTCAACCTTTCTGACAAAATAATAGTACTTCCTGCATGCTCTATTCTATCTTTAGCTTCCAGTTTCTTAATTTCTAACTTTAACATTTTTTCATTGAAGATTGAACATTCTTGTAGAGTTGGCATCAAGCAAATAATTGACTTATCTTCTGCTACTTTACTATATATATTCTCTGCTACAACATTTTCATTTGGAAAAAAAATTGAAAGTAATCTTGACTGTAAAGTTTCTTTGCCATGTTTACTCAGTTTTCCAATTCTTATATCTTGAAGAATATTTCCATAATCAACATCCTTTGCCTGTCACGAATTTTGAATGAGTTCTGTATATTTCAAATGCAACCATATATGAACATTTCCAATACTTCCCAAGCACTTTCTAATGTCTTCATAGTTAGCTGCAGATGACGTGTTTGCCTCCAAATAACACATCATAGTCTGTTTTAAGAATCTGTTGCATTCTTAAATCCACAAAGGCAGCATTAAGTTTGGTACCATGCTTACCTCATCAATATTGAGAAGTTTCATTTTTTTAAGGACTCTAGAAACTTCACAACAAGCTTCTCCAGATAGCTTGTGGTATTCTAATTTATTTTCATGTTCAACTGGCAGCATCAATAAACGATGTAAAGTAATCCCTTTAATATTGTGTGCTGCCAACCCAGTTGAAGCAGTGACAACACAGGAGAGTGATGACTCAGTTCTTTGCTTTAGATAACTTGCTATTCCTTTAATTAGAAAACTTTTACCAGTTTCGGCTTCTCCACTCACGTATAGTCGGACAGTTTGGAATGACATACATGAGCATTTTATTTTGTCATGACATAAACCATGCTCAATCTGCTCTGTCACTTTGTCATTTATTTGTTTTTGTTCAACATTTAGTTGTTTCTCCAATTCTTCTAAGTTGATTACATCCTCCTGAGCTTGTTCCATTGCTCTTTTAACCTCATCCATGGCAGTGGCTGCTTCATTTTGGATAATTGGTTGTCCTAGTGGATCTTGACTCAACGAAGCAGAACTTTGACTGTCGTGAGAACTGTCTCTAGCAATCTATGCTGCAATTGTAGCTTCTTGCTGTATTTCATCATTTAACATTTTCAAATAAGTAGCAAAAATAGGACATTCGATAATATCTTTAGTTGCATTAAATGAATCTTCATAACTGTCAAAATCTCCAAGTAGTTCCTCTTCTGTACGCCATGTCTTAAAGAGTTGCAAAAGAGCTAAATAGTAAAATTCCCTTTTTTCAAGAGTTTCGTAACTCAGTTTTCGGTGATTAATCAAATGTCCTTTTATTTGTCTCACTAGACATCCTTCAGATCCAATTACAGCATATACACCTTTATTAATATCTTCTGTAATATTTCTTTTAAAAGTGTAGCTTTGCAGTATTTCATACAGACAAATGTTTTCAAGCTGATTACTTCTATTTGGATAGTATGTATCCAACATGTTTGTCTTCAAAATGTCTGTACTGTTTGGTTATTTCTCTGCTAAATATTCAATTTCTTGAACAGGTTTCAAAACTCGGTTTCATGTTTTTGCAAGACCTAAACGCACCCAAATGATTGTTCTTGATTTCGCATATAGACTTGCGATCAGAGCATTCATATGCTCCATTTTCTCGATGAGACAACATCTTCAAACTGTAGCTGTACAATTTTTTACTTAGGCTCTTTTCATGAGAAATGTCTTCCCACATTTCCTTTAGTTCTGTCTTTTCAGATTTGGTGATGTAAGACGTTACATATCGAGCCACAGCAATAGAGTTGTCTGCAACATATTGAATATCCTTATTAGCATTCCACATGGATAAAAAGACGGGGTTATAGTCATTTATGTATTTTGATTCTTCACTTCTTCTTAAATTGTAGGTATTTTTGGGAGATCTTCTTGTGATAGTATGTCGCAAAGATGACATAAAAGTGTTCACTTTTCCTTTTGAAATTACTGGTCGTGGAAATCCAAAACGACATTTGGTATAGAATTTATCCTTTGATTTGAACTTTCGACGACAATATTTGCCACAACAATGGCTTTGAAATCGTAAGACTTTTCCTCTTAAGTCTTTATCTTTTGTACTTTTGGGTATATCACATATTGCATATTCTTCAATGAAAGACATTACAGTATCATCTGAGTCTGTTCCAAATTTGGGAGCATCTTTGATCGATAATAACATATGAATATGAAGAGCACCTCTCGCTTGATACTCTTTTCTCCAGAAGAAATCCACAACCTCGCCAGGAGGTGGATTTTTTTTTGTTTGTGATAAAAGACATCATAGCTTCAAATCTATGATTAAAATACCTGCATACATTAACTGGATCCACAGAGCAAAGTTCTCCAGATGTCTTGTATTCTATATTTTTTATGTTTGCATTTGCCTCTCGATGAAATTCAAGTAAATCTTCCCAAGCATACTCAGCACAGCTTAGAGTAAGAAACCATGTAGGAGTTCCTAAGTTTCTTAGCATACATTTCAAATCCCCATGATGACGGTACCAATACTCGTTAGTACCATGCTGACTTGCCATGAGATTAATTAGCTGAGATTCCAAAACACTGTCTTTCTGTTGGACTTTATCCATAGAGTCCTTTGCCAAAACATTTTGCAGATGTACTCCACTTTTTAGTATATGGTTCACTGCATAAGAAAGTCCAGACAAGTAACTCTCAAACAGAAGATGAAACAAATATGGAATACATTGACGAAACCTCGGATCTTCTGCTTATAATCTTGATGTCTGGTATTCAGATGCAGGAATCTGCATAGGTCGGTCATCATATCGAGCACCTTGACCTGGTGGAAATAACTAAGGAAAACAACGAGCTTCCACGCTTTCTTCCCATACACTAATAGGACTTCCTTTTGCTTTTTTCATCTGAAACAATTCAATAGCATTCCCCATTGCTTCTTTGGAATGCAGTGGATGAACACTATAATGTTCATAAATGTCTTCACTTCTGGACAGATTCCACTTTCTTAATTTGTCCAGCTGACAAATTGTTATCCTCTTCTACAGTTGTTTCCTCTTCTCCTACATATACATTTTTATAGTATAGATTGTTTTTGACCAAATGCAATGTTGCCTTTTTGACTTTTCTAACATCCACTAAATCTTGCCAGATTTTCTTACTCTTTGTAGGCACGCCATTAACTAAAATAACTAAATGTTCCTCTTCCACATTTTTAACACCAATTGTCTCAATGTTTTTCTTTAAATCAAGAGGCAAATATACAACTCTTCCCTTTAATCCTCTCTGTAAATCTGAAGGATTCAATTTCCCTGTCTTAGGCTCCATACGAACAATAGCCTGAAATGGATGCACACATTGAATCAGAATAGTCTCATAGGTATTTAAATCCATCAGTTCAGATGGAATTTTTACCAACTCAAGAATATTAAATACAGCTCTAGCAGGCATTTTATTTTCATTTAATTTATTATAACAATATTTACAAACACATTGATCAAAAACCAAATCAAAACAATTTTCTACCAACAAATAAGTTGCAAAATCTTTCCATTCACTATTATTTTCCTCTTCACTTTTTAAATATAAATCAACTAACCTGGTTTGATTTTTGTAATGAGAGCGTCAACAACACACACAAGAAAAGTTCGGCTTTTCACCTGAAATACCCTTAAACTTTTTTATTTCTTGATCAAAATTTTCTGTATTAAAATTCTGTACATTTTCTACCATATTTCCTTCTATTACTGTATCAGTTTCTGGACTGTTTTCTTCTGGACCAAAGTAACTAACCTCAATTTCTTCACAGATGTTCTTAACATCTAATTCAGATCCATACAAAAGAGCACTATTTAACTGTTTGAGCTTAAGTCACTAATTTCCTTACTTCGGTATGATGCACTGCTAACATCCTGAAATGGTGAAAAACACTACTACAATTCCAAGTGTACACTGGATCCTTCAGACAACTCCCTAAAACTTCATAAGCTATCACCTCTTCTGTATTTCTAGGCACAATTTCCTCTTTTTCAATAGGACAACCATCTTTCACCTCATATGCTCGACCACTGGTATCAACTGCATGCACCAAATCATTATCCTGAAAGTAACTCTCTTCATTAAAAAATGGTTCACAACTTGAACTATGCTTTCATTTTCCAGAAAAAACTTTACAAAAATTACTTCTATTTATTACTCTTTTCCATTTACTCTTAGCTTTTAAGACATGTATTGCCTTATTGAGTGTATTTATTCTATTAATTACTAAAAACAAACAACTTCTTTTTTGTGTGAAATGCGCGTTCAACAATGCTCTCAATATATTTTTTTTCTTATAAAAAGCTATTTTCCTTTTAGAAATAATTAAATTTGTTAATAGGTTCGTAACAACTCTGTTATAAAACATGCGCTTCCGGATTTTTTCAAACTGATTACTACGTCTCTTACTATAGAGAATTTGTTCATCATTTAGTTGGGAAACATTTTTCTTTTTTCTCTGATTTCTCCTCGTAGATACTGACAAGTGTTTTTCATTTTCCACATTTTCTAAACTTTTTTTCCTTTGAGTTAATTTCTTTAGGAAATCCTTGGATGTCTTATCAGAAGCACTCTTCTTTTTGTCCATACTTTGATGATTAGATAAATCTTCTAATTGTTTTTTCTTCGAAAAGTAAGTCTGTTTCTTATTTTCCCTTTTTCCATTCTTGTTCGGCATGTTGATATTTCTATCTGCAGACAATTACAATCTGTTGTGAAGAAAGAATTTTTTTTTATAGACCACTACTAACATAGTACATAGAAATTATAACCACTAAATAATGTAAACACTGGTTCACTTTATAAGTAAAATTAAGGCATAGCAACCGTCTCTGAACAGAGTAGGAAATCTTGTAGTGAATGATGTTTCTGACTTTATGGCAGTGCATTGCTATTTAAAGATTATAGAATATTTGTTCAGAACAATATTTCATGGTTAAAAATAGTACAGTGGTTTTCAGGCAGTGTAGGGGGTTATAGTGGGATTCATATTTCTGACCTTAAACCCAAACACACTTCATCAGATCATCTATACTCATTTTCATTAAACAAATCAACTATCCAAATTATTATAATACTACAAAAAGACTCACTCAAATAATTTTTAATTATAAAATATTAATGTATTCATTAAACATTTCATATTGCAACAAAACTTCCAACATGAGTTCGTCCGGTATTTCATTTTCATGAACTAAAACATTTCCTTCTTCAAAATCCAAATCTTCTACTGCTTCCACAAAAATACTGTCCAAACTCTCATCAAAGAAATATTTATTTTCATTATGAATTTATTCTGTAAAAGGTCCATCTATGACATCCTCTATTAATTCATATGAGATTTCAAAAGTCAAATCAACCTTCTCCTGATGCTCTTCCATTGCAACAATATGATAATGTTGCTGCTCCTTGCAAAAAATATAAACACTTAATTATATAATTTTCACTAATAGATAATATAAAACTACCTTTATCAATTTTAAAAGTACATATATTCCTATACTTTTAAACACACTAACTACGTAAATTAATATGCCACCTTCCTCTTAAATTAAAACAGACTCACACTGTGATCTTAGACACATAACACTTTCCTTTGCAATTTAGTAAAATAATTACTACAGTCAAAGGGGGCTTACTGTGTGTGTTGTTTCAAAATTTACAGGACTGTAGAACTGTTGAAAGAATTTATAATTTCTTTCTAGGGATGGAACTTCTAGGTTTAGCAAAATGAATAGGTGTTCAAATTGTGTAGAAAGTGAAGATGGGACTCAGATGGTACAAATGAAAATTTACTGAAATGATTACTACTTGCTACAGAGACAGTTGCTTTTGCATTTCAACAGTATACCCGGTATCTAAATTGCACAGCATGAATACAATTTAAAAATTAAAAACCTGAGATACAAACTGCATTGAACTTTCTACAACTGTCTCTCCTAAATCATGACACCCTCCATGGTTTACGTGATTTAGGCCACAGAGGGACAGATAGCAGAAACAGAGTGAAAATGCTACAAGCACTAGATATGAGACTACAGATAGAGAGAGAAAAGTTTTAACATGGTAGCAGTGTCTAATACACACCAGCAACCATATCATAATAGACCTGTGCAAAGGCATATAAAAGGGTGTAGACAGATGGTATACACACAGATACAGAGATGTTGCAGCTAAATAATGAAATAACACAGGCAGAGACTAAACTGTTACAGACAAAGGATACATGGTACAGTGCTGCAAGTAGAGGAAGAGATGGCACAGTCACCAAAAACATGGTGCAGAGACACGATTAGATGGTATGAGCACAGACACAGATAGTACAAGCAGAAACAGACATGGTACACACAGAGGATAAAATGGTACAACAAAGAAGAAATGCTGGAAACAGATACTGAATCATTACATGCAAAGGCAAAATGGAGCACACAGAGGCGGAGAAAGAGAAGACAGAGAGAAAATAATACAAGCAGAGGGTTCGAAACTACAGACAGACAGGTAAAAGATTTAACTTGATAGCATTGTGTAACACACACCAGCAGCCATATCATTACAGGCTTCTGCAAATGCACATGAAAGGAAACAGACAGATGGTCCAGGCAGAGTTAGAGAGATGATGGAGATAAAAAATGAATTAACGCAGGCAGACACTAAACATGTTACAGGCAGAGGATAGATGATGCAGGGCTGCAAGTAGAGGAACACATGGAGCAGTCACAAAAAAAATGGTGTCGAGAGATGGTGAAATGTTATAAGAACATACATAAATAGTGCAAGCAGACATAGATAAGTTACACACAGAAGATAAAATGGTGCAACACAAAAGAAATGATGGAAATAGTGAGAGAAATGTGTCATATAAATTTAAACTGCACAAAAATACATCTCCTTTACAAAGTAGCAACTCACCTTTATAAATGGTTTTGAAGATTCAAAATACTCTCAATCACACACACTGATTTGAGCACCAATAATAACAGCTATCAGACCTATGCTGAGGTGCGTCATCAGAGCTGTGTGAGTAATAACAGCTGCCAGCCCTGTGTCTGTAGTGCATTATCAGAGCTGTGTCAATAATAACAGCTGTGAGCCCCGTGAATTCTGTTAGTTAGGCCCTTCTGGGCATGAGTGAAGTGGACTATGTAAAGATGGCCAGACGGTGAATACATGAAGTCGGTTAGGCTTTAGGATAGAGAATCTTAGGCAGCATGTCTGTCAGGCCGCTTAGTGCCCAAATTGGTTCTATGCTGTGCAATATAGATCCAGGGTGTGCTGTTGAAATGAAAAAGGAATGTTATGTCTTGCTTATATATATACTTATATATACATATGGTCTGTTTTTTGCCAGTAGAGACAGTGACATGGTGTGAGCACAGACACAGATAGGGCAAGCAGACACAGACATGGTAGATTACATGTAAGGTAAGACATTTGCATATGTGAAGTATAGTATGTTAAACATGTTTTGTCTCTAGACGGGCTGCAAAGAGAGTTAACAGAAAGGTAGGAGAGAGCACATGGGAAACAAAATGGGTGCCAGAAACACAAAATGGCTTCCAGCTCATGCCAACAAATCTGTCTAATATTCAACACATGGGCTGTGTTGTCTGTCTTAAAGAAATGACTGTGATAAATGGTTTTAGTAAAATGAGCACTTTTAAAGTTTTACACAAGGATTTTACATGTAATCTACCACGTTTGTGCCTGCTTGCCCTATCTGTGTCTGTGCTCCTGGATCTGCCTTCAAAATGCTTAAAGTTTGGGTTATAGGACATAGCTATATTTTCTGGAGTGAAAGGTATGTGGAAAATAGATGTTTTCACAACCATGATTTACCAAATGTGGATATCATTTGGATTGGCCAGAGAGGATTAAAATGTCACCAATTGATGCCATTGGTAAAATCCTTTTTACATCTGCCACACCCTGACCTCATTATTGTGCACTGTGGTGGAAATGACCTGGGCACTTTGACTGGGGTAGGTCTAGAAATGCTTTTAAAGGACACCTTTGGGCAATTGATGTCACTTTTTCCACAAACTGCATTGGTATATTCAAATATATGCCAAAGACAAAAATGGAATTGGCCCAACCAATTTTGTCCACAGATTGAGAAAGCAAGGAAACATGTGAATAAGTCTGTTTCTGCTTTCCTCGGAGATTATGGAATAAGTTCTATATACCACAACAACTTGCATTACAATATGCAAGGCATTTATAGACAAGACGGTGTACATTTCACAAATGACGGGAACAGAGTCTTTCTTTTGAATTTACGACTCAGCATCGGTACTTACTTGTAGGTATCAAAAACACTTTATAAACACAACGGCTCTATTTAGAGCCAACCAACATCTAAACTCTTGAACATGTTATTTACCTATTTTTTTTGTGTGTGATTGTTGCTGTGCGCGCACGGTGCGCGCAGCTCGCTGTATATTTTCCTGGAAAAATATTTCATTTTGCCCGTTGGGGTCCTTAACCTCTCCCCTGCTGGTGACAGACCCATTGCATCATCAGCCGCGGTCGCGCTGTGCTGATGATGGAGCGGTTCCGTCACAGCCCACTCGGTACGCCTGCGTGGCGTAGATTCCTTGCCTGCGCTGAGCGTTCCATTGAGCGTGCGGGGCCGTGACGGAACCGGTCCGTCATGAGCACAGCGCGACCGTGGCTGGTGACGGAGAAGTTCCGTCACCAGCATGCTCCTGCCGCATGGCCGCCCCGCCCCCTTAGCACTGCGGTGGAAAGCCACCGCAGTGAAGGGATTAATGGACCCCCTGAGACAACCTAGGGGGTCAGGGAGTCTCTACCTTGCCCCCTTTCCATGATCTCCACTATAGTTTTTCACACTCTTGTAAATCGAGGTGCCCGACCGGGTGCGCGCACCTCGCAACTTTTATGGAAAAAAAAATCTTTTTGGCCTTTGGGGTCCTTAATGGACCCCCTGAGAAAACCTAGGGGGTCAGGGAGTCTCTACCTTGTCCCATTTCCACGATCTCCACTATAGTTTTTCACACTCTTGTATAGCGAGGTGCGCGACCGGGTGCGCGCACCTCGCAAATATTTTCGAAAAAAATATATATATATTTTTGGCCTTGTGGGTCCTTAATCGACCCCCTGAGAAAACCTATGGGGGCAGGGAGTCTTCAACCTGCCCCCTTTCCTCGTTCTGCCTCTTTGTTCTCTACAATATGTTGACTCACACTGACAAAATGGCAGTCAACACTTCCTGATTTCTACTGAATCGAATGTTGACAGACGTCAAACAGCAAAACAAAATTACATCCGCGCGCAGCGGTGCGGGCACGGGTGCGCACACCTGTGCGCGCACGGGTACGCTCTTATAGAAATACAATTGATTTCAACAACTACTGGAAAAATTTACACTATTTAAAGAAAAGCGTAATCTGCGAACCAGACACTTCCTTTTTGCCAACTTTCTTTTAATTCCATTCAGCCGTTCGGGCTGTAGCTGTGTCTAATGGGAAATAACATGGGGAAAACACGTTTTGGGACCCCCCTTTTATCTTAGCCCCCACTTGACTAATCCCCACAAAACACAGAAAAAGAGTGGAGCGGGTCATATTCTTTGAGAAATTCGCAAAGATTCATCCACCGGCGTCAAAGTTATTCCCAATAGAATTTTGAGGATTTCCTATGGAAACTAGGTCCTAACTATAACTACCTACTGGCGACCGCGAGTAGGTAATATATATATATATATATTCACTGAAAAAAACATAGGTTATATATATATTCACTAAAAAAACCATAGGTTTCAGGCACATTATAGTTAGGAATTAGCATTCAAAAAACCTTAGAAATTCACTGAAAAAACCATAGGTTTCACCCATGTTAAAATTAGCTGGACATTTCTCTCATACAAAACCATTGAAATTCCCCCTTTATAGTTAGTTCAGCTAACTATAACTCTCGCGCCTGCAATGCACTTCTGATGACGTCACATATTACATCACTCATGACATGGTTAGTGACATCCCTCATCACATCACTGTTGACATCTCAAATGACATCACTGATGACCTCACTGATGACATCATCCTTGTGAAAGAGTGGCTGAATATATATATGCTTGGAAAACTAAACACCCACTTCCTTTACAAAAAAATGGAAAGTTTTCATCTCTGCAACCTCTCAAATTTTTGACCTTAGTCATCTTCCACTCAATCAACACAACAGCCACAAATACACACACCTACTTGCTACCATTCTTGCCTAAGCTTATCAATTCTTCTTCTTTAATTCAAATTCATAGTGCAGGCCCTTTATTCAGTCTTCTTGGTAACTACTACCCGTGAATAGCATGGGTAATTTGCACACTTCTGTCCTTTCTTGCAACTTTTCTACCACACACTGCAGCAGGTTTACAAGCCCTTTGCGCCACGTTTGCATCATTTTTCCAACGGCCTTGTAAATCTGCCCAATCGTGTGTACTTTATGCACTAGTCTTCTTCCTTAGTTGTTGTACTAGTTTCTCTTGCTCCCACTGCGGAATCTAACACCCTATCTGTGTAATGACCTGGAAATCCAAAAATCCACTTCACTGACAATGCTATGGGTAGTTTGCATCTAACCAACCTTTCTTATTTTTCACCTTGTTCATCTTCCACTCAATCTACATATCATCCACACATACACACATCTAATTGCTGCATTCCTTAGCTGTGATTATCAACTATTCTTCTATTTTATATTCATATTCAAAGTGCAAGCCCTTTATCAAGCCTTTTTATTGTAACTACTGTTCCAGGAATTCTGCTCATACACAGAACTGTGCATAAAGACGTAGGACCTCAGTGAATTACGGTGTACGGAAACCCACCTTACTACACAAACCCCCTACCAAACTAGCAATCAGTGACTCATTGGTTCTTTGCCCTAGAGCAAAAACACCAATGACTAGTCAATCCAGAACATGCAACTTAGATTACATGAAGCAAAGTGGATAACAAAAACACTCTTTCAATATACTCTTACACCAGTCAAAAACAAGATGTAAATAAAGACAGGTGCAACTTTGAAATGTTTGTTTCTAACATCATAATCTCATGCACTGTACCTTAGAAAATACAACCAAGCATATTTTCAAAAACAAGGTTGTCAGCATTGTTACTATTCTATGAAATACAAACGGAAAAAAACATCTGATAATGCTAAAGGTTAACAAATTTAAAATATACCTACATTTCACCCTCCCTACCTAGCAGATTAGTTTATAACTACAGAAAGTCTCATAGGATTACATGGGAAGACCAATACCTCTGGTACTCAGCAGTAGTGGATCACATCCAGTGCTCCACAAACTGTCAAGATACGAATGTTCTCCAACTGTGTGTAACGTTGCCTCCACAATGGAATATGAAACGCACAAGTATCAGAGGTGGCCACAGCTCCATATGTATTATGGCTCGAACGTGCGAGGATCATTCTGAATAACAGACACAGTATTCAAGATAACCTTGATGTTCCATGCTCTCACTATACACACAAAACTAGTGAGCCAGTTTACAAATCTAGCATACCAAATTATTCTCATATAAAGCAAAATACTCAGCCTTCTCTAAACAATATCACAAGTACGTGTCGTGTGAAAAGCAGAGCAGGAAAGCGAAAACAGCGTGTAAGCTTCTAATAAACCCATGCTAACTTAACACGGTGTGAGTGCAACGCTCATCCCCACTGCACCCTTTCTTGATCAAAGCATGTGATATAAACGTGGGCGAATTAGGAACGCAGAGTCCAAGCCTAAAAAGCAGAGTCAAGTTCACATTTCCAAAATAAAATGTTATTCGCTCTTTGATAGAAAGCAGTAACTAAATAATAAAGAATACGTAGAAAAATCAAAGAGTCTTAATCCAACAGCGTGTAAGTACAGTATGTAGCAACAGCCTCCAACAGGAAGTCATTGTTCTCTACAGTCATCCAATTCAATAGTGGGAATGAACATACATGTTCCTCAACGACCGGAGTCTCTATCACCATCAGAGGAAAACTTGGGTCATCTTCAATGTAACTGCATGCTAAGAACTCAAGCTTCGCTGCAAAAACATTCCAACGTCCCATTATTCCATGTGTCGCTGCTAAGGCCTAATCCCGCGGCCAGAACAGAGTAAGTCATGAACCACTAATGGGCTCATCAGCTGGTCATAATCCGCATTGGGAGACACTGTACTGCAGAGTCACAAATCCAGGGCCCAGTCGAAATCACAGCTCAGGCAATGGAACACAGGTTGAACGCATGTGAAAAAGGAAAATCGAAATGATAATTCATAAGCTGCACCTAATGTAGCCAAAGGCAGCACTCCGTAATAACTAATCATTTGGTTGCGAAGCAGCAACAGCCGGGACATAATATCGTCTGCTGCAGGATCTGCATCCATATTTATGTAAACAAATTCATAAAAGCACACCAACAAATAATGCGAGTATTAAGCGCAATCCTCCAAAGATGCTGGAAAAAATCAAATAAAAAAATCCAAAAAAGACACCAAATATACTTTCTACAGAAGTCACAAGGCCACTGCTCCTAACTTTAAAAAAGTAAGGTAATCCCATAGTCAATAACACATTAAAGATACTCTAAATAAACTCCCCAAAATTCAAGAGCACGTCTGTATTTAATAAATCATGCACTTCTGTGGTGGTGTTTGCTACATGAAGGACAAATGTTTCTGTACCAGATATAAGAGCGACCTCTTTTTGAAACAATAGCGCTCCTATACGACTCATTTGGTTGACTCTGCTTTCAAGGTCGAAATCGACAGCCAGATGAAAACATCCAGCTTTCCATGCGGAAGAGTTAACACAACTTTTTTTTTATCAAACCACACGCTCAGGTACCGTATTCATGTAAGCGATACCTGCTAACATTCCATTACAATCTCCATTATTTCAAAGTAAATAACACCCTTTTTCAGTAAACTCAACGTTGTTATGATAGCAGGTGTGGGACTACCTTTCAAAACTCAGTCCAAATTAGGTGCATCTTGTATACAAGAGCCATGCAATTGTATGTGTCTACAAATTAAGGAGTGATCTGGTACTATTGTGCAATCCTCGCCATTCACATAGACTTCTTTTCCCTCCCTCAGACACCTATATGTAAATAGTGATAACCAAGCTTCATGTAGATAACCGCTCCCTAAACATCCATATCTGCCTATAGCATAGTATTTCATGCAAACCTCAAACTTTACCAGGTTAAAAAATAACGTTATGAAACTGTGGATAAACTACACACCTGAATTTGATCTCCAATGAGTGACCACTTATAACCAATCTCATAGCGTGCCCTGTGCTCTGATTTGACAGTGAGAGAGTGATCACACCACAGTTTGTACTGCTAATCATTCTCAGCATACGCTACGAATACCCTTTGACGTTACACGTCACATCAAAGCAGACAGAAAGACGCAAATGTTTTTAATTGTTTAAAAACATATATTCATGTATTTAATAGACATACTAACAGAAGACTTAATCTAGGATATTTATGTTTAAGTTTTAAAAATCTTATATTACTTCTATATTGTATGAGTGCAGCTGCGTACCCCTCCACCTGGTACCCTATACTCCACCACGCCCAGACCCAGTTCATAAGCACGCATGATCGTCACCACAAATCCATTAGCACGCATATCGCTTTTCCACACATGCTTTTACAACAAGTATGCTTTTACCACACATGATAAATGCATAATCGTAATAATGTTTTTTTGTTGACCAACACGTGTTGTAATGCCTGTGCCTTACGTCCTTCAAATTAGTTTCTATGTATACGTGTGACCAAGTCTGATAAGATCGAAGGCCAAGGACAAACACTGTGGTATCTGTGGCACGAAATCTCATCGATCACAGAGAAAAAAGCCCATGGTATAATGAAAGTAACATGTATGATAAAAATAACGGAGGAAAACTACTAAAATGGAGGTTGGACGGAGTATGTAATCAACGTTTGGTGCCTCAACACTACATTTCAAATAAATATACATACAATATGTTTATTAATATATTACAAAAGTATAGCACCAGATGACACACATGACCCGGGAAAAGAAAGCAGCAAATTTAATACCTAAAATCAGGAGAGGTTTGCATGGCGAACTTGAAGAAAAAGAAAAAGGTGCATGCATAGGGAGTACAACTGATGCAGGATAAAAAAACGGAAAGTTTTACATACTGTCATAGAAATATAGTTCTAAAAATTGCCACCGTAATTTGCCCCCCAGGACCTAATAAACAAAAGGGACTTCTATATTTTTTTAACCTTTTCCACCGCGTACAAGTACTGCACGAGTACTCCGCCACTTATTATTTTTTTTTAAATACAAATTGAGCCGAAAGATCCATGTACCAGCCCCCTGACCAAGACTATAGGGTCAGAATGTTTCTACCCTGCCCCCTTTCCTTATTTCTCAACTTTGTTTTACTGTTTACTTGTGACTCGGCTCTCACGATAAACAAGATGGTTGCCAACATTTCCTGTTTTGGAGTATTGACAACCAATCAGCATGCAGCTGTTGCTCGTAATTGTACGTGTTTCCATACACGTACGCCACGATTTTCCTTTTAAAAAATAAAAATAAAAAATAAAGCCTAAACATCCATGTACAACCCCCTGAGCAAGTCTAGAGGGTCGGAATGTCTCTAGCCTACCCCCTTCCCTTATTTCTCAACATTGCTTTACTGTTTTCTTGTGACTCGGTTCTAGCGAGGCACAAGATGGCCACCAACACTTCCTGGTTTCGAGTGTTGACAGGCAGTTCACAGCCAGTCAGCGCTGGTAATTGAACAGATTTCCGTACGCGTGCTGAACTCCTTCTCTAGATATCGCTATGATTTTACACCATTTAACAAAAAGCACAAACTGCAAACAGAACTCTACTTCTCTGCCAAATTTCGTGTAATTCAGTTCAGCCGTTCATGCTGTAGCCCTGGATAAAGGTCCTAATGGAAAATTGCATGGGGAAAACACGTTTTGAACCCCGCTTTTTTCTCGGCCCCCACTTGACGAATCACTCCCAAACTTTCCGGGAAGGAGCGGAACCAATCAGGCCAATTCATGATGATTCGTCCACCGGCGCCAAAGTTATTCCAAATAGAACGTTGTGGATTACCTATGGAAAGTAGGTCCTAACCATAACTATAACTATAACTAGATTTCATCAGTGATGTCATCAGTGATATCATTTGAGATATCATCAGTGATGTCACTGGCCATGTCATGAATGATGTAATATGTGACATCATCAGCAGTGGATTACGGGCGCGCAAAATATAGTTGGTACAACTAACTATATAGGAGGAATTTCAATGGTTTTGTATGAGTGAAATGTCCAGCTAACTATAACACCCCTAAAACTTATAGTTTTTTGAGTGAATTTCAAAGGTTTTTAAATGTTAATTCCTAACTATATAAGGCCTGAAACCTATGTTTTTTTCTGTGAATTTCAAAGGTTTTTTAAATGCTAATTCCTAACTATATAAGGCCTGAAACCTATGTTTTTTTCAGTTAATCTGCAAGGTTTTTTTAATGCTAATTCCTAACTATATAAGGCCTGAAAGCCCACCAGGAATCTCCAGTATGCGCCAGGGGACTGCATTGCAGAGAGGTGTAATGAGGCCACACCCTTTTTTACACCTCTCTGCAACACAACCCCTGTCGCCTTTGCAGAGGGGGAACTAATTCCCCTTGCATACGGGTGGTCCCTGTGGGCCAACTAGCCCACCTAGAACCTCCAGTATAAGCCAGTGGGCTGCATTGCAGAGAGGTGTAATGAGGCCACACCCTTTTTTACACCTCTCTGCAACGCAGCCCCCGGGCGTGTTTGCAGAGGGGGAACTAATTTCCCTTGCATACTGGGGGTCCCTGGGGGGCAAATAGCCCACCTGGAACCTCCAGTATGCACCAGTGGGCTGCATTGCATAGAGATGTAATGAGGCCACACCCTTTTTTACACCTCTCTGCAACGCAGCCCCCGTGCATGTTTGAAGAGGGGGAAGGAATTCCCCTTGCATACTGGGGGTCCCTGGGGGCCAACTCGCTCACCTGGAACCTCCAGTATGCGCCAGGGGGCTGCATTGCACAGAGGTGAAATGAGGTTATGCCCCTTTTTACACCTCTCTGCAACGCAGCCCACTGGCACGTTTGCAGAGGGGGAACTAATTCCCCTCGCATACTGGGGGTCCCTGGGGGCCAACTAGCCCACTAGGAGCCTCCGGTATGCGCCAGGGGGCAGTGTTGCTTTGCCCCGGAGGGCAGCGGTCCCGGGGCAGTGTGGGGGGGATTGGGCACCCCCCACACTTCTTTATCACAATGCCCCTGTGATTTGGTCCCCCTGGGGGGTAATTTTTAAAAAAACATACCGGGGTTAAAAAAAAGTTTTGGGCCTTGGGGGTCCTTGTTTCTACCCTACCCCCTTTTTGTATTCTACACGTTTGTTTTTCTGCTTTCTTGTGCTTCAGTCTAATGAGCACAAGATGGCTGCCAACACTTCCTGGTTTGGAGTGTTGACAGCCACAAAGCATGCAGCTTTCTCGTAAAGGTACGCGCACCGTCTGCGTAACATACGCGTACATACGTGAACCCATGCGCGCACGGTACGCGCACCCCATGATTTTTCTGATTTTTTTTCTTTTTTTTTGCCTTGGGGGGTCCTAATGGGCCTTCCTGAGCAGGCCTAGGTGGTCAGGGTGCTTCTACCCTGCCCCCTTTTTGAGTGCTACATGTTTGTTTTTCTGCTTTCTTGTGCCTCAGTCTACCGAGGCACAAGATGTCTGCCAAAAATTTCTGTTTTGGAGTGTTGACAGACATTGACAGCCAATCAGCATGCAGGTCGGTCACGCGAAGGTCCACGCACATCGCGCATGTATATATAAATGTATATATATTATAGTTAACTGGACATTTTACTCATACAAAATCATTGAACTTCCCCCGTTATAGTTAGTTGTACTCACTATAACTTGCGCGCCCACAATCCACTGCTGATGATGTCACATATTACATAATTCATGACATGGTCAGTGACATCACTGATGACATCACTGATGACATCTCAAATGACAATACTGATGACATCACTGATGACATCATCCAGTGAATGTGGTTTGCTTTGATATTTAAATATGTATCACTACTTTGCATTGAAGAATGAGCGGATATATAAATATAAATGTGTGGATGGTGGATTCAGTAACAGTGTCATTGATTGTTTCCTTGACTAATTTGTAGAGACTCACTATTTATAATGTGTAGTTACTAAACTGTGTGAAAGTCTTTATTGCTTTGTCTTAATTGCTATGTTATTGGTTTCTTAACTGATCATTTGTATGGGTAAATGAATGTCTATGTGATTTGGTGGGGGGGGTGTGATTGCCAAAAAATGTGTGAATAGTTTATTCAGTAGGTATCTGACGTTAAGACTACAAGTTATAACAGTTGTTTCAGTGAGTGTATATGTTTATGGGTGTGGTGGTGATGAAATATTTCTCTCAATGGTACATCTCCATTAAACTTGAAAAAAAGCAGTGTATGTGACAGTTATATCTAATTAATAGTGCCTAAGACTTAGTGATTGTATGAGTCACTATATGGATAACTGTATACTTGTAATAGTGATTTTATAACACACTAAGTGTGAGTTAATATCTATATAAATAGATGAAGTGGTGTTTGTATAAGTGTGTAGGTGAGTAAATGTAAGTATAATCAATTGTTTGCATAAGTCAGAAGGATGTCTTTATAAGTGAATACAATGTGTGCAGGTGTGTAATGTTGAAATAGCCATATTCTTATATTTGAGAGTGTTCCGTTGATTATTCACTTCATATAACACTGAATCTATAGGGAAGTGATTATACGTGTGTATAGTTCTATGAAGAACTGAGTGGGTGTTTAGAAATTTCTATTGCTGTGTCAATGGTTTCAAATATGGCACTTACTATTTTACAGTGAATGATGAAAGATTATACTAGTGTGTGATGAGGTGTATTTGATTGTCACATGGATGATGTCATCAGTGATGTCATCAGTGATGTCATTTGAGATGTCATCACTGATGTCATCAGTGATGTTACTGACCATGTCATGAATGATGCACTTTTTGTGACGTTCCGGTGGCGTAGAAGACTGAGTGATATTTATCAGGCAGGACTAAGCCACTTTTTGTGTCGTAATCCTGCCTGATAAATATCAGTCCCTTTAACGCAGTGTCCTGCGTTAAAGGGGTGTGCAATGAGTGTTGCTGGGGGCGTTCCCAGCAGCATCCTTGGACTTGAGTAATTTATAGCAACCTCAAAGTCAGTCTTTCAAAAATTACAAAGTATTTTACATGATAATCCAAATCCAAATGTTTCTGAAGAAAAGTCATAAACTTTGTCCGTGGGCCATATCTGCCCAAACGCCGATATTCCGAACAATTGAAAATTACTTTTCTTGAGAAACATTTGGATTTGGATTATCATGTCCTATACTTTTGAATTTTTGAAAGACTGACTTTGAGGATGCTATAAATTTCTCAAGTCTGCCCGAATTGTGCGGGTAAAATTGATACCTAGTCACTTTGTATAAGAATGTACTTACGTCTCGTCTAACATTTGGAAGAAATATCTAGTTATATGACAACAGGATACCGACATAACTTGAAGGAAATAAGAACGACCTGGAGAAGTTCTGTTGTACAGAACAAAACGCGTCGGCTGGCTGTGGTACATAAACTTAAGGAAAAATTAAGCATTTGAATATACACTAAGATTCAGCGCTTCAATAAGGACTCTAATTGATATGATTTGATTGGACTTGTTGTGCAAGTGATGCTGTGCCAAACTTTGGAATATTCTCCACTACTCTCTACTACTCACTCTCTACTACTCCACTAGTCTCTAATACTCACTCTCTACTACTCACTCTCTACTACCCTCTCTCTCGACTACTCACTCTTTACTACTCACTCTCTACTACTCACTCTCTCCTTCACACTCTCTACTACTCTCTACTACTCACTCTCTACTACTCACTTTACTACTCACTCTCTACTACTATCTACTACTCATTTTCTACTACTCTCTCTACTACTCTCTGCTACTCACTCTACTTCTCGCTACCATTCTCTCTACTTCTACTCACTCTCTACTAATCTCTACTACTCACTCTTTACTACTCACTCTCTACTACTCTCAACTACTCACTCTTTATAACTCTCTACTACTCACTCTCTACTGCTCTCTACTACTCACTCTACTACTTACTCTCTACTACTCTCTACTACTCACTCTCTACTACTCACTCTCTACTATTCTCTACGACTCACTCTACTATTCACTCTACTACTCTCTACTACTCACTCTCTGCTACTCTCTCTACTGCTCTCTACTAGTCTCTACTACTCACTCTCTATTCTCTATTTCTCACTCTCTACTCTCTACCTCTCTCTACGTCTCTCTCTACTAGTCTCTACCTCTCCACCTCTACCTCTCTACCTCTACACCTCTACCTCTCTACCTCTCTCTACACACACACATATACACATATATATATGCATATATATGCATATCCATTTATATATATGTATGTGTATATATATATTACCTACTTGTGGTCGCCAGTAGGTAGTTATATTTAGGATTATTTTCAATAGAAAATCTCAACATTCTATTGTGAATAACTTTGGCGCCGGTTGAGGAATCTGCCTGAAAATTTCCTACAATTTGCCTCGCGGTCCTTCCCCGAAAGTTTGGGGGGGATTTGTCAAGCGGGGGATGAGATAAAAGGGGGGTCCCAAAACGTGTTTTCCCCATGTTAATTTTCATAGGGAGGTCGACCTCACTTTTAGCCCGAACGGCTGAATGGATTTCCACCAAACTTGGCAAAATTGTAGGGACTGGTATCCCGATGTGCCTTTGCTATGTCTCAAAATATGTGCTCCAGTGGATTTTGAGTAATTTAGGTTAAAAAATATATATATCTATAGGCGCTCCCCGGTACGCACACCGGGGAGCGCACCGGGCGTGCAACGTGACTTGCGCATGGAAAGCTGATTGGTTCACGGGTGTCTGTAAACATTCGAAACAGTCAGGAGCGGCCGCCATCTTGTGTCTGGGTAGCATTGAGACACAAGAGGTGGCAAATAAAAGGGAGAAATGACTATAAGGGGGCAGGTTAGACCCCCCCTGACCTCCTAGGTTTGATGTGGGGGCTATAAAAGGGTCCCGCGGGGCAAATTTTTTTTAAAAAAATTTGATTTGCGCGGGGGGAGCGCCCGGTACGCGCACCGGGGAGCGGACTGGGGAGCAAAGCATGGGAAAACCCAGTTTATTCACTGTGTCACCTCTACGACCCTTTCTTGCGTCAATACGTCCCTTTTGCATACATTACACCTGACGTAGGAATAATGTGGCGCAGGGGTTTACAAAGTGACGCATCTACCTAGATGCATCTCTTTGTAAATATGAATGAATAAGGTGCATTTTTTACAGCACTGGTGCGTCACAAAAAGTGAAGCTCCGGTGGCGGTAAAGTGACGCATGGCTTCATAAATGAGGCCTTCAGTCTTCTACTCATGCGTCATATTAAATTTATGACGTATTATGTTGGAAGTTCCTACAGATATGTCAGTATTTCAGACGTATCTGTAATCGCAAAAGTGATGCATTGCTGGTGTGTGTTTCAAAAATGAAGCATCTCCAGCAATGCATCCTTTCACATGGGGCCAGGAATATAGACATGTATATAGTTTCTTCCATACACAGAGTAGTGTGACCCGTCACCACAAATGTTTTTTTGTATCATTTAATTAATTTGGTAAATTTTGATAAAACGCAGTAAAGAATTGGATGAAACATGCTCAGTTTCCCATAAACAGAAACGTCCATTCAGGGCTAGGTAGTAAACAATGCCAATGCCCATTCAGGGCTAAATTGTTAATAATCTAACTGCGACACCATTTTGGTAACTTGAAATTATGTGAACTGTTGTGATTTTCACTAAAAATTGAGAATGGAAATCACAGACTCAGGTACTTACGGCATAAACACCATCTAGACCTATGGTTAATACGTGAGAACAAACGTTGGAGATAATATGATTTCATGTTTTGATTCTACTTAACAATGAATTAGTTATCTTATTTTTCTTACAATTGTATATATGGTAAATAGGAAATTATCCGCTAAAAGATGGCCGCCGCAATAATAATGAATGAATTATGTTATGTACCGTTTTCTATGTTTACGTTCATGACTGCAGACCACGTGACTGATGATGATCACGGTCTTTGATTTAAATGTAATGTGTAAATAATGTCAGTTTACACTGACGAAGGCGGCAACGCCGAAACGCGTTTGCAAACTGACTGCTGAGGAGGTCTTTGATCAATAAAAGACTTGGCGAACCTACGCCGTATTTGCTTGGAGTGCTCTCATTTCCTAACCCACAGTCTGGGGTTTTGCGTTTTACTAATATATATATATATATATATTACCTACTGGCGGTCGCCAGTAGGTATATATAGTTAGGATTTTTTCCCTATGGGATTTCTGAAAATTCTATGCCTAATAACTTTTGCGTTTGTGGACGGAATTGGCTGAAATTTTCACGAAAATGGCACATTTTGTTTCTGAGCAGCCCTTGAAAATTTGGGGGGGTTTTGTGGAGGGGGGGCCGAGAAAAAAGGGGGGTCCCAAAACGCCTTTTTCCCATGTTAATTTCCATAGGGCGGTTGGACTCACTTTTAGCCCGAACGGCTGAATGGATTTTCACGAAACTTGGCAAAATTGTAGGGACTGTTAGCCCGATGTGCCTTTGCTAGGTCTCAATATATGTGCTTCAGTGGATTTTGAGAAATTAACGTTTAAATCAAGATATATATCTGTAACAGCGCTCCGGGCAGCTATCCGGTTAGCGAACCTTTCGCGTATCGGAACTTTGCGATGAGAAGCTGATTGGCCCTCCGGTGTCTGTCAACATTCTAAACAGTCCGGAGCGGCCGCCATCTTGTCTCTCGGTAGGATCGAGAGACAAGAGGAGGCCAAAACAAAGGGGGAAATTACCATAAGGGGGCATAGTAGATCCTCGTTGACCCCCTAGGTTTTATGTGGAGGTTTTAAAAGGGCCTAGGAGGGTCCAAAAAAAAAAAAAAATTTTTTTTTGCGTGGTAAGCGCCAAGTTCGCGAACCGGAAAGCGTTCTGGGCAGCGAACTTTATGGATAAAAGAATGAAAGACTTTTCTAATGCTGTATGTTAATTGTTTGTTGTTTTTCTTGTTTTTTTTTGTTTTCTTTTTTTTAAAGTGTTTTTTTTATTTTGATTCTTTTTCATAATTTATTAAACTTTCTAACATTTCAGTGTCTGAAATGTCATTATTTTCTTGAAATATTGTTTGCAATCTGTGAGGTTGCAAAATGTCCTCATTTGCAAGGAGGACATCTACTGCTTGGACACATTGCAGCAGTTCATTATCCAAGCTTTCATCCATAAATTCCATGTCAATTTGTTCAATTAATTCCTGGCTGCTCTCTTGCAGGTCCATCTCAAAAGAAACTTGCTGCTCGCCTTCCATTTTGCCTGAAATTTGGATTAAAAAAATATATATTAGTAGAGATAGGGCACTGTTGGGATTAATTTTAGATAGGCAGTTTTTATCAGTGAATTTATCTTTTGGCAGTGTATAGTATGAGAGTGGAAATAGGACTATAATTTTGCCTGAAATTTGGATTAAAAAAATATATATTAGTAGAGATAGGGCACTGTTGGGATTAATTTTAGATAGGCAGTTTTTATCAGTGAATTTATCTTTTGGCAGTGTATAGTATGAGAGTGGAAATAGGACTATAAAAAAGTGTATGTGATTTAACCAAGACAAGCCTTACTCCATTGATAACTATAACAGAGAAGTCTATCTAAATACATTACTACTACAGAGGGATAGTGTATATCTAGCAGAAAAAGTCTACTATATTAAGTTATAGTGCACAATATATTAAATTATAACTTACCTTCACAAAGAAGTTGAAGTTTTTTGAAGCTATTGAAATAGGAGGTACAACAAGAAGTAGTAGTCAAAATGGCTGTGTTTCCTTCTCTCCCTTTATATATATACAGGTATATAACCAATCAAATGTCAGGTAATAAAAGTAGAAAATGAAAGTAACATTTTCATTGGTTGTCAATTCCAACAATTCAGATGTGTTTTGTGAAGTAATTTACCTCACGGTACTTGGAGAGGTCTACAGGCTAAATGGCTAAATGGAATTTCAATGAAATTTGTGAGAATGGAAGGGATTGTTATGTAGTATGAGCTAATCTATATTTGGTGAGAGTGTCTCTAGTCGTTTTTCTGTAAATTACTTTCCCGCCTTTTTTTAGGACCGCTTTCCGGAAAGCGGCCCGGTTAGCGAACCTTAAGCGTCACGGGAGTCCACCATTTTGTGTTTCGGTCGCATTAAGATACAAGATGGAGGGCAAATAATGTTTAGAATGGGTAGAAGGGGTCATGGTAGACTTATCTTGACCCCCTAGGTTTTCTGAGCGTGGCTGAGGAGGCTTATATGTGCGGAAAAAAAACTTTTTTAAAAAAAATCCGCGAGGTTAGCTTTCGGTTAGCGAACCGGGTAGCGCTCCGGGGAGCGAATTTTGTGGAAAATTAGTGAAAAAAGTTAGAGAAAAATAATAATTGTGAGTGATCAGATGTAGGGTAGCTCTGAGAAGAGCTTTTGGGTTTATGGTACATTTAGGTACTTATAAGTAGGTACCAATGCACAGTCTTAAATTCAGAATGAAAATTCTGTTGCCCTCATCTGAGAAGTGAACTCCATCTCCTCTGTAGATATCTTGCATGTAGTAACGCAAGTTATTGTTGTACAGAGAGCCCATTCCATGGTCTCTCATGTAAGCTGAAACAGATTTGTTTACATGCTTCCTCGCTTTCTCAATTTGTGGACACAATTTAAAAACAAGGAAAAGTTCTACACGAAATGTCGTATTGCATTTCCACGACCAGTGATTTTTAAGGGAAGAGTAAATAATTTGATGTCATCTCTACGACATACTGTGACGAGGAAATCTCCCAAAAATACATACAATTTGAAAAGAAAGGAAGAATCTAAGTACATCAACGATTACAACCCAGTGATTTTGTCCATGTGGAATGCTAACATGGATATTCAGTTCGTTGCTGACAACTCTATTGCTGTGGCTCGATATGTGACATCTTACATCACCAAAAAAGAAAAGACAGAACTGAAGGAAATGTGGGAGGACATTTCACATGAAAAGAGTCTAAGCAAGAAATTATACAGTTTCAGTCTGAAGATGTTATCGCATCGAGAAATTGGAGCATATGAATGTTCTGATCGGTTATCATCAGCAAGTCTCTATGCCAAGTCAAGAACAATCATTTGGGTGAGTCTAGGTCTTGCTGCAACACGAAACCGAGTTTTGAAATCTGTACAAGAAATTGAATATTTGGCGGAAAAAGAACCAAACAGTATAGATTTTTGAAGACAAATATGTTGTATACATACTATCCAAATAGAAGTACTCACCTTGAGAACACTTGTTTGTACGAAGTTCTGCAAAACTACAGTTATAAGAGGAACATCACAGAAGATATCAATAATGGAAAATATGCAGTCATTGGCTATGAAGGATGTCTAGTGAAGCAGAAAAAAGGTCATTTGATTAATCATCGAAAATTGAGTTGTGAAGCTCCAGACAAAAGAGAATTTTATTATTTGGCTCTTTTGCAACTCTTTAAGCCATGGCGTACAGAAGAGGAACTACTTGGAGATTTTCTCTGTTATGAAGACTCTTTTAATGCAACTAAGGATACCATAGTATGTCCTATTTTTCTAAATTATCTGCAAATGTTGAATGAAGAAATGGAGCAAGAAACCACAATTGCTGAAGAGATAGCTAGAGACAGTTCTCAAGATAGTCAGAGTTCTACTTCATTGTCTCAGGATCCACTAGGAGGACCTATTATCCAAAATGAAGCTGCCACTGCCATGGATGAGGTGGAAAGAGCTATGGAACAAGCTTAAGAGGATGGAGTGAACTTAGAAGATTTGGTAAAGCAACTAAACGTTGAGCAGAAAAAAATATATGACAAAGTCACAGAGAAAATTGAACATGGATTCAGACATGAGAAAAAAGAGTGTTCATGCACATCATTTGACCCTGTCCGACTGTATGTAAGTGGAGAAGCAGGGACAGGAAAATTTTTTCTAATTAAAGCCATTGCAAGTTATCTACAGAAAAAGACTGATTCACCGCTGTCTTGTGTTGTAACTGCTTCAACTGGTTTGGCTGCACATAATATTAAAGGGATTACTCTACATCGTTTACTGATGCTGCCAGTTGAGCATGATAATAAATTGCATTACAACAAGTTATCTGTAGATGCTTGTTCTGAAGTTTCAAGAGTCTTGAAGAAAATGAAACTTCTTATCATTGATGAAGTAAGCATGGTCTCAAATCTAATGCTTGCTTTTGTGCATTTGAGAATGCAAGAAATTCTTAGAACAGAGTATTCTTGTGTTATTTGGAGGAAAACACATTATTGTTTTTGGAAATCTATTGCAGTTGACTCCAGTAAAAGGACAACCAGTGTTTAAAATGCTCACACATGAAGATACCAGGAAGTCCCTTGGAAGCATTGGAAACGTTAATATATGGTTAAATTTTAAATATGCTGAACTGCTTCAAAATATGCGACAGGCAAAGGATGAAGATTATAAAAATATTCTACAAGATGTAAGAATTGGAAAAGTAAGCGATCTTGGGAAAAAAGCTTTACAAGATCGATTAATTTCAAATTTGTATCCAAATGAAAACATTCTTCCAAAGAATATTTTTAAAAAAATGACTGAGAAGAAATCTGGGATATGTTTGATGCCAACTCTGCAAGAATGTTCCATCTTCAACAACAAAATATTAGAGTTAGAAAATGAAGAGATTGTGGAACTGGAAGCAATAGATAAAATAGAGCACATGGGTGCAACAATTGTTTTGTCTGAAAATTTGAAAACTAAATTGGATTCATTAGAGAAAAGTATTTCTAAAACAGCTGGTTTTGAAAAGACTCTGAATGTGTGTTTAAATTGTCGTATCATTTTGAGAAGGAATTTAAATGTTGAAAGAGGTCTGGTAAATGGAGCAATGGGTTATGTTGTTGATTTTGTGAATTACAGAAATAGAGATGGAATTGAATTTTTAAAAATAACATTTGATGGCATTGAACAAGTACAACAAATAAGTCGTGGTTCTGCTAGATTTTTACTTGTAAAAGACTTATATGTTCGCCGAAAACAGTTTCCTGTATGTTTGGCATATGCAGTAACAATTCATAAATCTCAAGGTTTAAGTGTAGATAATGCGTTGGTGAGCATTAGAAGATCTGTGTTTAAAGAGGGCAAGGCATATGTGTCATTATCCCGAGTCAGAACTTTATCAGGATTATACTTGATTGATTGTGATGAGACAAAAATTTGTGCAGATCTAGATTGTGTTAAAGAATACAATAGGTTAAGAAGAGAATATGCTCCACATTTGCCTAAATATCCTCTGTTTGAAAAACGTGTGGTAGGCCGAAAAAGAAGAAATTAGGATAATTGCAGTGAGGTAGTTGCAAAAAGACAAAAAGTAGAGAAAAATGTAATTGAAAACAGGAAGAAAAAGAATTGTGAAGAAAATGTTGTTGGATTTCAGTTTGAAAATAGTTCTGGTGTCAACTGCTATGCTAATGTAGTGGTTAATGTTGTTTTTTTCCTTAAAAGTTTACAAGAACAGATTGTTGAAAATCGGGATAAAAGATTGTGTGGGTTATTGAATTCTGTGTTTGAGAAATGTAGCAGTGATACAGCAGAAATAGAAAGTGTAACAGAAATTCGTAATATTTTACATATGTGTTCTGGTCAAGATAAATTTTCACAGAACATTCAGCAGGATTGTCAGGAATTTTTAATGTATATGTTTGGTGTTTCGGAAGATGAAGGTGTAGATGTAGATAATCTTTTCAGCCTTTCTTATCAATGGCAGCATGACTGCCACAATTGTAGTTTATCAAGTACTACTAGAATAGACACTAAAAGATTTATATATTTGACTTTACCTGACTGTAAATCAGTGTCATTTAAAAATCTACTTAAAGCAGCCGATCATAATATGGTGTGTACCCAATGTAACTGTACAATGCTGTCCACATTATTTATACAAAGTTGTGGGCAGTATATCATTTTAGTTTTCCAACGATGTAGACCTGATGGAACTAAATTGACAACTTCTATTAAAAATTTTGTGGCTTCTAAGTTATCAATTTCAGGAAGAACCTTTACAACTGAAGCTATTATTTATCATGACGGTTCTTCGACAACCTCAGGACATTATACATGCTACTTAAAATCTGAAAAAGGATGGAGTTACTGCAATGATTCTCATTTAACTTATAAACAACGTTTGCCTTATGACTCTACAAATTCTTATCTAGTGTTTTTAAAACCAAAGTTTTAGTAAAGGGAATTGGCCTTTAAAGTCGGGAATAGATATTAAAAGTTAGTTAGTTAGTTGGTTAATCAAATATTTTAAATTATTTAGCTCATGTACATACTTTAAGTGGATCTCAAAGTAAAAAATACTGATATATCTGACACAAATTGGCCGTGAGGAAAGTGTAAGGTATGATGTTCTTAGATCTTTTTTCATAGGAAGTTGATGAAATGGAAGTTATAGAGCACAGCAGACTTTTTTTCCACCAAAAGGACCTTCACTATCTTCTATTTGGCCTCACGGAAAAGTAAGTGAATCAAAGATTAGTGTACATTTATGAGATATATGTTTGAATGTTTTTTTTTAAACACAATCTTTTAGATTGTGTTTTTTTTCTATAAAAAGTAAAAAATTTGCATTAAAAAAACCTTTGAATTCACTGAAAAAAACCAGAGGTTTCACACCAGTTATAGTTAGGAATTAGCATTTTAAAAACCTTTGAAATTCACAGAAAAAAACAGAAGTTTCACACCAGTTATAGTTAGGAATTAGCATTTAAAAAACCTATTAAATTCACTGAAAAAACCAGAGGTTTCACACCAGTTATAGTTAGCTGGAAATTTTACTGACATAAAACCATTGAAATTCCCACGTTATAGTTAGTCGGACTCACTATAACTTGCGCATGCAATGCACTGCTGATGACATCACATATTACATCACTCATGACATGGTCAGTGACATCACTCATGACATCACTGATGAGACTATCCTTGTGACACAGTGACAGACCTCCTCTCATTGTAAAGTTACCTTTGAAACACATATTCAAAAATAGAAACTAACATTTTCAAAAAAGTGGATATACCCATACCAGTTACAACAACCAATTCAGTAATTTCACCATCTATATACAAATTCACACATTCACCAACAGTTTTATATATTCACTCATACATATACTCACTCATCATATGTAGTGATACCCCTATTCATCCTGTTACACACTGACAGTCATCGAAAAGTTACTCACACATATACTCACACATGCAAATAAACTGATAAACATCCATTTATTTGAATATACAGATTTACACACACTACCACCTTACTTCTAAGTAAACTTACACATATGTACTCTCTTAAGCAATCACTTATAGAAACACATACTTATTTAAACAGGAACTCTTACAATCTATCACCTACACATATACTGACTTAAATAAATCAATACTCACATATACTAGATTAAAATATATCTTGTTACTGATAAACACACTAATGAGACAGGCATTCAAACACTAACACACACATATACACACTCATCCACTCATACAGTCCTGCACATATGCAGTTTTCAAAAAACATACAAACAGTGAGTCAGTCATTGATACATCTATGTGCTAAGTAACACCCCCAATTTTGGAAAAGGTGATGGACAGAGTTTCTGAATGATGCAGAATACTCCTACCCAGTCAAGAGATCAGGGCTTGATCCATCACCGTTTTTTAGCTCACTGCACCATCCCAGCTTCAGAACCTGGCTATATGCAAATTAGTCTGTTCCTGTCCCAGTGCATGATGGGAACAGGGCAAACCAAACTACCAAGCCAATTCTTATACTGGGAAGGAGACAAGCTACCGGGGACCGGTTTCTGGCATTTCAGCCTCGTCGGCCCGGCTTGCTTGAATCCTGATGGTGCCATGAGCTAGGGACTCACGTCTGAGTATACCCTCCCACACATAGTGTGGATAAAAATCAATTTTGGAAAAGGTGATGGACAGAGTTTCTGAATGATGCAGAATACTCCTACCCAGTCAAGAGATCAGGGCTTGATCCATCACCGTTTTTTAGCTCACTGCACCATCCCAGCTTCAGAACCTGGCTATATGCAAATTAGTCTGTTCCTGTCCCAGTGCATGATGGGAACAGGGCAAACCAAACTACCAAGCCAATTCTTATACTGGGAAGGAGACAAGCTACCGGGGACCGGTTTCTGGCATTTCAGCCTCGTCGGCCCGGCTTGCTTGAATCCTGATGGTGCCATGAGCTAGGGACTCACGTCTGAGTATACCCTCCCACACATAGTGTGGATAAAAATCAATTTTGGAAAAGGTGATGGACAGAGTTTCTGAATGATGCAGAATACTCCTACCCAGTCAAGAGATCAGGGCTTGATCCATCACCGTTTTTTAGCTCACTGCACTATCCCAGCTTCAGAACCTGGCTATATGCAAATTAGTCTGTTCCTGTCCCAGTGCATGATGGGAACAGGGCAAACCAAACTACCAAGCCAATTCTTATACTGGGAAGGAGACAAGCTACCGGGGACCGGTTTCTGGCATTTCAGCCTCGTCGGCCCGGCTTGCTTGAATCCTGATGGTGCCATGAGCTAGGGACTCACGTCTGAGTATACCCTCCCACACATAGTGTGGATAAAAACACCCCCACCAAACTATACAGACACTCATACTGATACTAAAAAAACAACTAATATCCCATATAGACATTCATGTAGCTACTCACCAACCCATGCAGCCACTTATACACAAAGTGAAACACTGATACAAACATTTAAATATTTAAATATTACTCTCTAATATATGTATTCACTAAGATACACTTAATAAGCCAGTTAACCAATCAATTTAAAAAAAAAAATACATTAATTAAGACAATAATTTAAACATTTATTCTTCCATCAACCTTTACATATACATATATAAAATATATTTATTTTTCAGAAAGACATACATTCACTGGATGGTGTCATCAGTGATGTCATGAGTGATGTCACTGACCATGTCATGAGTGATGTAATATGTGATGTCATCAGCAGTGCATTGCATGTGCAAGTTATAGTGAGTCCGACTAACTATAACATGGGAATTTCAATGGTTTTATGTCAGTAAAATTTCCAGCTAACTATAACTGGTGTGAAACCTCTGTTTTTTTCAGTGAATTTAATAGGTTTTTTAAATGTTAATTCCTAACTATAACTGGTGTGAAACCTCTGGTTTTTCTGTGAATATATATATATATATATATATATATATATATATATATATATATATATATATATATATATATATATATATATATATATATATTACCTACTGGCTATCGCCAGTAGGTATATATAGTTAGGATTAATTCCCTATGGGATTTTTGAAAATTCTATGTCTAATAACTTTGGCGTTTGAGGACGGAATCGGCTGAAATTTTCAGGAAAATGGCACATTTTGTTTCTGAGCAGCGCCTGAAAATTTGGTGGGGTTTCGTCAAGGGGGGGCTGAGAAAAAAGGGGGGTCCCAAAACGCGTTTTTCCCATTCATTTTTCTATAGGGCGGTTGGACTCACTTTTAGCTCGAACGGCTGAATGGATTTGCACGAAACTTGGCAAAATTGTAGGGACTGTTAGCCCGATGTGCCTTTGCTAGGTCTCAATATATGTGCTCCAGTAGTTTTTGAGAAATTAACGTTCAAAACAAGATATATATCTGTAACAGCGCTCCGGGCAGCGATCCGGTCCGCTTACTTTTCGCGAAACGGAACTTTGCGCGCAGAAAGCTGATTGGCTCTCCGGTGTCTGTCAACATTCTAAACAGTCCGGAGCGGCCGCCATCTTATCTCTCGGTAGGATCGAGAGAGAAGAAGAGGTGAAAAACGAAGGGGGAATTTATTGAAAGGGGGCAAGGTATACCCCTCTTGACCCCCTAGGAATGTTGTTGGGGTTATTAAAGGGTCCCGTGGGGAAAATAAAAAAAAATGATTTTTCACGGTAGAAGCGCTTCACGGGCCGCGAACTGGGCCGCAAACTGGTAGCGAAACGGGAATTCGCCATTTTGTGCTTCGTTTTAATTGTTTAGAGACAAAAATTATCGCCGCACATCGGCCACAATGCATGAATATCGCTGAAAAGTCAGCGATATTCATGCATTATCCAGCAAATGCTCTTAGCCATGTTATCCACCTTCCATTGGATAACATGGCTAAAAACTGCTCTGTGCGTGAGCTTTTTTTTTTTTTTTGCTGCGTGACGTTTGTTAACGTTCGATTCGATGGAAATCAGGAAGTGTTGACCACCATTTTGTCACTGCGAGTAAATATTTTGTTATAAATGAATCCTTATTGATAAACATTGTCTGCGCCATCTTGCGTTTTTGTCCAATGCCACAATTTTGTCGTGCACGGCAGCCATTTTAGATGCCTTGACCAGGGCCACTCTCTGCACGCCGCCGATCCTCAGCATGGCTCCCCACCCTCGCAAGCATCTCCCCCACGCACTGGTCACCCCCGCTCTCTCTCTCATGCATGGGACATATACTTCCCCCCATCTGCGCTGCTCTTCTCTGAGAATCACACCCTGTGCCCGCCCAACACCTCCCTTTCACCCTATTCACTACCGCACCCTCTGACACTCCTCTTCCTCTGTGTCCGATTGTCCAGGCCGGACCTAGGCTATCACCTAGCCCTGCAGATGTAGTTTATGGCCCCAGCTGTAGAGTATCCAGACATGCCAACCCTCCCGATTCAGGCGTGAGACTACTGATTTCAGTGCTAGTCTTTCGCTTCCCGATTCCTGCAAGGAAAACCCCGGGGGCATATTACCAACAACTAGCGGTAATTTTTGTCTCTAACTTGTTTAGAGACAAAAATTATCGCCGCACTTCGGCGAATTTTATCGCACATAAACCTTGCTATTAGCAAGGTTTATCGCAAATGCGATAAAAAACGGCCGTAATGCATGAATATCGTTGAAAAGTCAGCGATATTCATGCATTATCCAGCAAATGCTTTTAGCCATGTTATCCACTTCCCATTGGATAACATGGCTAAAACTGCTCAGGGCAGGTGTTAGGTTTTGGAGATATTCGCGCTTAGCGCGAATATCTCCAAAAGTTGGTAATAGGAGATAGCGATGGTTAGGGACTGTTTCCAGTCGCTAAAATCTTGGCACGCCCACTTTGCATGTCATTAGTGATAAATATCACTGATATGCAAAGCGGGGCCCAAGATGGTCGCTATCTCCTTTTAGCTGTCACTAACTGGTGTTAGCGACAGCTTGGTAATAGGGAGATAATTTTATCTCTTTTTTTTTGGCTTTTAAAGCCAAAAAAGCGGAAATAAACCCCCTTGATAATATGCCCCATGATTTCTCGGGGGTTTCAGCTGACAGGGCTTGGTATTGTGTTACGTGCTAATTCTTCCAGGAAACGTCAGAGGCTCGATGCAGGGGTTCTAGAAGGGGTGATAAACCATTTAAGCCTCATGAACAAGCGCATGGTCTTTTAAAGATTTGTGAAGTACTCGGGGCGGCGGTGTGTGTGTGCCCTCTTTCAGGAGCGGGCGGGGGGGCACTGCCAGCAACTTGCCAGGCCAGGCAGTGTTCAACACGTGCATCACCCTTTCTCTGCCTGCTATTGCGCTCCATGCTTCGGAAAGGTAAGAAAAAGAACGTGCATTTGAGTTTGAAATGTCCGATCTTGTAGCAGTACACTTGCAAAGCCCACACATGACAATAACCCGATTCAAGGCCCCATTCACCCGATTTTTTAAACATATATAGCACTCCAACAAAGTAGGATTTTAAAACTTTATTAACATTTAAATATAACGAACGCAACAAAAACTGTAAATATATTTAACCATTTTTTTAAATTAACCAGAACTATAACGATAACAACAACAACAACAATAATATAACTTTTATGCCTAAATTACGCAAACATTTAGCTAATCTGCTAAAGGGGGGAGTCGCCATTTCTTTACAATAATCAATAATGAAAAATCCACATCAATAGGGTTGTCCATTTTCTCGATGCAGCACTATAGTGCAACATACACAGCACCTGGGGTGTCAAGAGTGAACAGGTCTTTCTTTGTTCCTTAAGATGTTATCTGTGTCAACCTCTTCCGAGAATGCTGATGCGTTAGGATTTCCTTGTGTTTCTTAATAGCATTTGTGTCTGTACACTTCTTTGTCAATTCTGTCAAGATGATAACTGCTTCATAATCAGACAATATCTTTGTTTAGTCATTAGTGTTAAGTGTGTCTGAAACTACAGTGCCCTTCTGTTTTTTTTTCTTCAGGCTCTACAGAGTTTTGTGTGTTGTTCTTTTGAGCGACAATTATTCCAGAGGTTTCAGGTTCACTTGTTTTGTCCTGCAGTGAGTTAACAGCTTTAGAGAGTTCATGTTTATTTGCTATGCCCTGCTGTTCGTCAACTGCTTCAGAGACGTCAGCCTCATTTGTTATGTTTCAGTAGATCCTGGACCTGCCCGGCCGCGCCCAAAATGGCGCCGGTGTAAATGGGACTTGTAACTGCTTGTTGTGTACTGGTTGCCCAACCTTGATATCACGAGATACATATGCAGTTTTGAAGCACATGGCGGAGGCTTGTCTGCTGTAGTGGGGCGCCCCTTTATCGTTTCAGTCGCCATTCCGCCCGCTTTTGCTACACTGTGCCTTTTCCGCCATTCAGCTGTTTAGCGCCCGCTCTTACGGCTACAGCGTCTCGCTCACCATGTAGTTGAGTTGCTCCCACTCTTGCGGTGCAGCGATAGGCGGCTTCCACAGGACTCTTAAAATGGCGGTCGGCTCTTCGGATTTGGGCCTGGTCCAGTAAAATGGCCCTGGGACACCTTGGAACTCGGACGCTTGTCTGCCAGGGCTTGGGTTCCATTCTCGAAAGCGTCCCCTCAGCCTTGAAGATTGTACAAAAGGCTTGGGGGCCGTCGACTCCCGCAGGCTTCCGGTGGGGAGCGGCTGCCATGATTGCTTGTGGAATGGCCACGACGGAGCTACGAGATGGTGGTGCTCTCATGGTGACGCCAGCTTCAGTCTGAAACATCCAGAAACAAGGTGGGGCTTTCTTCGTTTGCGAAAAAAATGTTTTAATCCAATGAAAAGTGTTATTTTTAGGTCACATGACCTAGTCTTACATAATTAGGAAAAGAAAAGTAAAATGAACCAATGAAAAGTTTTATTAACAAGTCACATGACCTGTTATGCTTACGTTACGCGCTGCGCGGCGCGCTCTGGATCGTTTCCGGGAAGCTGCGCCTTGCGCACCGGAGCACTTCCGGGTGCGCTAACGCGTCGCGTCATATGACGCATTACGCGACAATGCAGGTCCAGAATATAGTCAAAATGTCTCCACCAACCAGCGGTCGGAATACAACCGCTTTCAGCAGTCCAAAAAGTTCGGTTAAATCTTAAGAGCGGGAGCAACTCAACTACATGGTGAGCGAGACGTTGTAGTCGCAAGAGCGGGCGGTAAACAGCTGAATGGCGGAAGAGGCACAGAGTACCAAAAGCGGGCGGAATGGCAACTAAAACGGTAAAGGGGCGCCCCACGACAGCGTGTCTTCAGGTCAAACGGATTGTGGGACAAGGTCCAGAATGGAAGATTCTTCAAAAGGGAAAAAATTCCGCCGGACCCCGGGAGCCGGCCGCCTATGCCGGGGGCGATCTCAGGCCTCACCAGGGCAACACGACTTGGGGAGGGGGCAGGAGCCAAGCGCCCCCTCTCAGTCCGCGCCATCTCACCGCCCCTCGGGGGCCTCCGTCAAGCGGTTTAGGGAGGCACCGTATATCATTGTTTTCCAATGAAGTCAGGTCCACAAATGGACCCCACTTACTTTGAATAGTGAAGCTGCAGCAGGTGCAAATAAGGTTTAAACGGTGTTACAAGAGCTGCTTAGAACTCTGAAGTAGGGCACTCAACAACCAGGACTTATGCCATTTGTGTAAGGCAGTGACATGGAAGCAACTCAGGGACAAAAAGCAGGAACGAACATTGACGTATGAAAATCTTATTTGGGGAAGGGGTAGAATCCAAACGCTCCCTGCCAGGTGCAAACCGCTTGGCTCCTGCTAAGCGCGAATATCTCCACAAGCTAACACCTGCCCTGAGCAGTTCTTAGCCATGTTATCCAATTGGAGTTGGATAACATGGCTAAGAGCATTTGCTGGATAATGCATGAATATCGCTGACTTTTCAGCAATATTCATGCATTGCGGCCGTTTTTTATCGCATTTGCGAGCAGTTCTTAGCCATGTTATCCAATGGGAGGTAGATAACATAGCTAAGAGCATTTGCTGGATAATGCATGAATCTCGCTGTCTTTTCAGCGATATTCATGCATTGCGGCCGTTTTTTATCGCATTTGCGAGCAGTTCTTAGCCATGTTATCCAATTGGAGGTGGATAACATGGCTAAGAACATTTGCTGGATAATGCATGAATATCGCTGACTTTTCAGCGATATTCATGCATTGCGGCCGTTTTTTATCGCATTTGCGATAAACCTTGCTAATAGCAAGGTTTATCTGCGATAAAAATCGCCGATGTGCGGCGATAATTTTTGTTTCTAAACAAGTTAGAGACATTAATTATCGCTAGTTGTTGGTAATATGCCCCCGGGTTTTTGCTTGCAGGAATCGGGAGGCGGGAGACTAGCACTGAAATCAGTAGTCTCACGCCTGAATCGGGAGGGTTGGCATGTCTGGATTCTCTACAGCTAGGGCCATAAACTACATCCGCAGAGCTAGGTGATAGCCTGGGACCGGCCTGGCATCTAAAATGGCTGCCGTGCACGACAAAATTGTGGCATTGGAAAAAAGGCAAGATGGCGCAAACAATGTTTATCAATAAGGATTCATTTATAACAAAATATTTTATCGCACTGACAAATTGGTGGTCAACACTTCCTGATTTCCTTCGAATCGAACGTTAACAGACGTCACGCAGCAAAAAAAAAAAAAAGCTCACGCACAGCCGCTGGAAGACATGTATCAACATATATGAGCCTCCTCAGCCACCCTCAGAAAACATAAGGGATTAGGATACGTCTCCCGCACCCCCTTATACCTAGTAATTTATTTAAAACGAAGCACAAAATGGTCTCCCGCACCCCCTTATACCTAGTAATTTAATTAAAACGAAGCACAAAATGGCGAATTCCCGTTTCGCTACCAGTTTGCGGCCCAGTTCGCGGCCCGGGAAGCGCTTCTACCGTGAAAAATAATTTTTTTTTTATTTTCCCCACGGGACCCTTTAAAAACCCCAACAACATTCCTAAGGGGTCAAGAGGGGTATACCTTGCCCCCTTTCATTAAATTCCCCCTTTGTTTTTCACCTCTTCTTCTCTCTCGATCCTACCGAGAGATAAGATGGCGGCCGCTCCGGACTGTTTAGAATGTTGACAGACACCGGGGAGCCAATCAGCTTCGCATCGCAAAGTTCCGTTACGCGAAAAGTAAGCGGACCGGAGCGCAGCCCGGAGCGCTGTTACAGATATATATCTTGTTTTAAACGTTAATTTCTCAAAATCCACTGGAGCACATATATTGAGACCTAGCAAAGGCACATCGGGCTAACAGTCCCTACAATTTTGCCAAGTTTCGTGCAAATCCATTCAGCCGTTCGGGCTAAAAGTGAGGCCAACCGCCCTATGGAAATTAACATGGGAAAAACGCGTTTTGGGACCCCCCTTTTTTCTCGGCCCCCCTTTGACGAACCCCCCCCAAATTTTTAGAGGCTGCTCAGAAACAAAATGTGCCATTTTCTTGAAAATTTCAGCCGATTCCGTCCACAAACGCCAAAGTTATTAGACATAGAATTTTCACAAATCCCATAGGGAAAAAATCCTAACTATATATACCTACTGGTGACCGCCAGTAGGTATATATATATATATATATATATATATATATATATATATATATATATATATATATATATATATATATATATATATATATATATATATATATATATATATATATTACCTACTGGCGGTCGCCAGTAGGTAGTTATAGTTAGGATAATTTTCAATGTTAAATCTCAACATTCTATTTTGAATAACTTTGGCGCCGGTTGACGAATCTGCCTGAAATTTTCAGGAAAATGGTCTCATGGCGGTCCGGTCCTTCCCTGAAAGTTTGGGGGGGATTCGTCAAGCGGGGGCCGAGATAAAAGGGGGGTCCCAAAACGCGTTTTCCCCATGTTAATTTCCATAGGGCGGTCGATTTCACTTTTAGCCCGAACGGCTGAATGGATTTCCACCAAACTTGGCAAAATTGTAGGGACTGGTAGCCCGATGTGCCTTTGCTATGTCTCAAGATATGTGCTCCAGTGGATTTTGAGTAATTAAGGTTCAAAAAAATATATATATCTATAGCAGCGCTCCGGTAAGCGCACCGGTACGCGCACCGGGCGCGTCACGCGACTTGCGCGGAGAAAGCTGATTGGCTCTGGGGTGTCTGTAAACATTCTAAACAGTCCGGAGCGGCCGCCATCTTGTGTCTCGGTAGGATCGAGACACAAGAGGTGGCCAAAACAAAGGGGGAAATGACCATAAGGGGGCAGAGTAGACCCCCCTTGACCCCCTAGGTTTGATGTGGGGGCCATAAAAGGGCCCCACGGGGCAAAAAAAAAAAAAAAAATTTTTTTTATTTTCGCGGGGTGAGCGCCCGGTACGCGCACCGGTAAGCGTACCGGGGAGTGTACCATGGGGAAAAAGAATGACAGTTTTAAAAGTAGCTGATTAGAAAAAAAAATGTTTAGTTGTTTTTTTATATATACACATACATATATATAAATGCATATGCACATATATATATGCATATATGTCTATATGTGTGCGTGTAGAGAGAGGTAGAGAGGTAGAGGTGTAGAGGTAGAGAGGAAGAGAGGTAGAGAGTAGAGAGTGAGTAATAGAGAGTAGAGAGTGAGTAGTAGAGAGTAGTAGAGAGCAGTAGAGAGAGTAGCAGAGTGAGTAGTAGAGAGTAGTAGAGTGAATAGTAGAGTGAGTAGTAGAGAGTAGTAGAGAGTGAGTAGTAGAGACTGAGTAGTAGAGAGTAGTAGAGAGTAAGTAGTAGAGTGAGTAGTAGAGAGCAGTAGAGAGTGAGTAGTAGAGAGTGGGAGAGAGTAAGTAGTAGAGAGTAGTGGAGAATATTCCAAAGTTTGGCACAGCACCACTTTCACAATGAGTCCAATCAAATCATATCACTTAGAGTACTTATTGAAGCGCTGAATCTTGGTGTATATTCAAATGCTTTTATTTTCCTTAAGTTTATGTACCACAGCCAGCCGAAACGTTTCGTTCTGTACAACAGAACTTCTTCAGGGCGTTCTTATTTCCTTCAAGTTATGTCGGTATCCCGTTGTCATATAACTAGATATTTCTTCCAAATGTTAGACGAGACATAAGTATATTCTTATTAAAAGTGACTAGGTATCAATTTTACCCACACAATTCGGGCAGACTTGAGTAATTTATAGCATCCTCAAAGTCAGTCTTTCAAAAATTCCAAAGTATAGGACATGATAATCCAAATCCAAATGTTTCTCAAGAAAAGTCATTTACAATCGTTCGGAATATCGGTGTTTGGGCAGATATGATCCAGGGACCCCCAGTATGCAAGGGGAATTAGTCCCCCCTCTGCAAAGGCGCCAGTGGCCTGCATTGCAGAGAGGTGTAACAAGGGTGTGGCCTCATTACACTTCTCTGCAATGCAGCTCCCTCGTGCATACTGGAGGCTCCTGGTGGACTAGTTGACCCCAGGGACCCCCAGTATGCAAGGGGAATTAGTTCCCCCTCTGCAAACGCGGCAGTGGGCTGCGTTGCAGAGAGGTGTAACAAGGGGCATAGTCTCATTACACCTCTGCAATGCAGCCCCAGGCGCATACTGGAGGTTCCAGGTGGGCTAATAGGCCCCCAGGGGCCCCCAGTATGCAAGGGGAATTAGTTTCCCCTCTTCAAACATGCACGGGGGCTGCGTTGCAGAGAGGTGTAAAAAGGGTTGTGGCTTCATTACACCTCTCTGCAATGCAGTCCCCTGGCGCATACTGGAGATTCCTGGTGGGCTTTCAGGTCTTATATAGTTAGGAATTAGCATTAAAAAAACCTTTGAAATTCACTGAAAAAACCACAGGTTTCACACCAGTTATAGTTAGGAATTAGCATTTAAAAAACCTTTGAAATTCACTGAAAAAACCATAGGTTTCACACCAGTTATAGTTAGGAATTAGCATTTAAAAAACCTATTAAATTCACTGACAAAACCAGTTATAGTTAGCTGGAAATTTTACTGATATAAAACCAATGAAATTCCACGTTATAGTTAGTTGGACTCACTATAACTTGCGCGTGCAATGCACTGCTGATGACGTCACATATTACATCACTCATGACATGGTCAGTGACATCACTCATGACATCACTGATGACACCATCCTTGTGACATAGTGACAGACCTCCTTTCACTGTAATGTAACCATTGAAACACATATTCAAAAATAGAAACTGAAATTTAAAAAAAAATGGAGATACCCATATCAGTTACAACAAGCAATTCAGTAATTCCACCATCTATATGCACATCCAGTCATTCACCAACAGTTCTATATAGTCACTCATACATATACTCACTTATCATATGAAGTGATACACCTATACATCCTGTTACACACCGACAGTCATCCAAAAGTTACTCACACACATACTCACACGTGCAAATAAACTATTGAACATCCATTTATTTGAATATAGAGTTATACACACACTTCCACCTTACTTGTATTGAAAATTACACATATTTATTCTCTTAAACAATCACTTATAGAAACACATACTTATTTAAACAGGAACTCTTACAATCTCTTACTCTCACATATACTCACTTATATACATCAATATTCACATATACTAGATTAAAACATATGTAGTTACTGATAAAGACACTAGTGAGACAGTCATTCACTCACTAACAAACACATATACACACTCATCCATCCATACAGTCCTGCACATATGCTGTCTTCAAAACACATACAAACAGCGAGTCAGTCACTCATGCATCTATGTGCTAAGTAATACCCCCACCAAACCATATAGACACTCATACTGATACTAAGAGAAACATCTAATAACCCATATACATACGCATGTAGCTACTTACCAACACATGTAGCCACTTATACACAAAGTGAAACAATAATATATATATTTAAATATTTAAACATTACTCACTAATATTTATTTTTCAGAAAGACACATATTCACTGGATGGTGTCATCAGTGATGTCATGAGTGATGTCACTGACCATGTCATGAGTGATGTAATATGTGACGTCATCAGCAGTGCATTGCACGCGCAAGTTATAGTGAGTCCAACTAACTATAACGTGGAATTTCATTGGTTTTATATCAGTAAAATTTCCAGCTAACTATAACTGGTTTTGTCAGTGAATTTAATAGGTTTTTTAAATGCTAATTCCTAACTATAACTGGTGTGAAACCTATGGTTTTTTCAGTGAATATATATATATATATATATATATATATATATATATATAAATTACCTACTGGCGGTCGCCAGTAGGTAGTTATACTTAGGATAGTTTCCATAGAAAATCCTCAACATTCTATTGGGAACAACTTTGGCGCCGGTTGATGAATCTTTGTGAATTTCTCAGAGAAGATGGCCCGTTCTGCTCTGCTCCTTCCTTAAAATTATGGGGGTGATTCGTGAAGCAGGGGCTGAGAGAAAGGGGGGTCCCAAAAACGTGTTTTCCCCATGCAATTTTCCATAGGACGATTAGACACGGCTACAGCCCAGAAGGCTGAATGGAATTCCAAGAAATTTGGCAAAATGGTAGGGTCTGGTACGCAGATCGCCCTTTTGTTTAAATGGTGTAAATACCTCCAGTAGTTGTTGAGAAAATTGGATTTTAAAAATGTATATATCTATAGGCTTTGAACCGTGCGCGCACCCTTGTCTGTCAACATTCTAGTCAGTCGAAACCAGAAAGTGCTGGCTGCCATCTTGTCTCTGAGGCAGAAGCTAGCTGAAAACAAAAGTCTAGAACCTGAAAAGGGGGCAGGGTAGAGACTCCCTGACCCCCTAGGCTTTCTCAGAGGTCCCTAAAGGACCCAGAAGATTGAAAAAACATTTCTTTTTTTTATTTGCGGCATCCGCGCACAGTGCGCGGACGGCGGCCAAAAAAGAAAAAAAAATACAGTTAAATAACAAGTTTGAGTATTTAGATGTTGGTTGTCTCTAAAAAGAACAGTTGTGTTTTTAAAAATAGGAGTGTAGAAAAAAATGTGGATGAGATTCAGTGCACTTGAGAAAATAAGAAATGATTGGTGGTTTCTGATTATTGAACATTGACAACTAGGGTGCATACTACTGTTTTTCAAAAGGAATAATACTAATGGTTTAGTCATTGAAAAGAACATTGCACAGGATAAGCTGATATATTGAGAAGTCAAACACACTTGCTGATTGGTTTGCAACATTGAGTGATGAACTTTTCACCTTTTGAGTTCACACAGGTGTTCTGTGGAGAGTTACCATGGTAACAGGCAGAGAGACCGGTGGGGGTTGGTTGAACATTATGTGAGTTTGAAAGTGTTGTAATGTATAACCAATTAAAATGTTTGTTTGGTTTTCAATTTGTGTGAGAAGAAATTTGATTGGTTATGCACGGGGATATGTGTGAAAAATGAGAGGTAATCACGGCTATTTTGTGATTGCAGTGTATGAGGAACATTTGAGAGAATTTGGCTTACAATATCTGGTGTGTGATTGACACTGTACTAAATCTTCGACAGCATTTTTAAAGGTGAGTAGTTAATTTGTAAGGGGAACTATGTTGTACACTTTAAGTAAATAAGAAAAATACCACTGCACTGCCGTAAACCCTGAAATAATTATAATGTGAGTTAGTGTGTTTTAGGGAATTTTGTGACAGAATAGTTGTTAAAGCAATTTTTATATTATCTTTTACTAAAAAAAATATATTAAAGTGTTTAATTTTTTTGTGAGTTACAGCAACAGCAACACATTTTTTCAAAATATGGATCGCAATGAGGAGACAGTAGAAATCATGTTTGAAGTTTCAGCTACTTTCTTAGAAGAATTGAATGTTCCATTTTATGACAGCACTAATGAATAATATCTTAGTGGAGGAGATGGCACAAGTGATTTTTTTGAATTTCTGGAATTTTTGGACATGATAGAGTTTCAAGAATCATGTTTGCAGACTTACGAAGAAGAAATTCCAGATGATTTGATGTTGGAAGTGCTTTTACATTATGAAAATTCAGAAGAATTCATTTATATTTAGAAATTAAAAATTATTTGAGAAATGTTTCTATTTTTAATTGTAATTTATGAGGTAGTAGCCAAGTGATTTTGGTATAAAGGGAGACTATAGTATAGAGTGCAACATTTTTGTGTTACATAGTAAGTTTACTCATAGTTACTCCCCTTCTCCCACTATACTTCCTCCTGTGTGTATCTGACATCTCTTCTCTTTTACATATTTTTTCCATCACTCTCCCTCACTTACTCTCCTTCCCTTATTGAAATCCTGAGTCCCCTTTTTTCAATCCAGTTTTGTAACTCCCTCCATCCCTTCACTGCACCTTTTCTTATACTCATACCCTTTCTGTCACTCCAGTTCTGTTATTTTTATTCCCTTTACCTTGCTTTACTTCTTCCTCTCAGCATTTTACTCACCTTTTCTATCTCCGTCTCCTGCTCCCCTTCTGTCTCTCCTCCTCCCTGAAGCACCCTCCAGCCGCCATTTTGTGTAGTGTCAGAAGAGAGTGAAAAAGGAAAGTTGAGAACGTGAAAAGGGGGCAGGGTAGAGTGTCCCTAACCCCCTAGGCCTTGTCAGGGGGTCCCTGAAGGACCCCAAAGGGTAAAAAAAATGTTTTAAAAAAACCACAAAAAAAACATTTGGTAGGTGCGTGCAAGGTGAGTGCACGGTGAATGCTCGGTGCGTGCAACCTATAGCCGCCATTTTGTGTAGTTTCTGAGGAGAGTGAAAAATGAAAAATGAAAGTTGAGAACGTGAAAAGGGGGCAGGGTAAAGTTTCCCTGACCCCCTAGGGCTTGTCAGGGGGTCCCTGAAGTACCCGAAATGGTAAAAAAATGTTTAAAAAAAAATTCAAAGAAATTGGTCGGTGCGCGCATGGTGAGTGCACGGTGAATGCTCAGTGCGCGCACCCTGTAGCCGCCATTTTGTGTAGTTTGATAGGAGAGTGAAAAATGAAAGTTGAGAACGTGAAAAGGGGGCATTGCAGAGACTCCCTGACCCCCTAGGCCTTCTCTGGGGGTTCCTGAAGGATCCCAAAGGGTAAAAAAAAAAGTTTTTTATAAAAAACACTTCGTGAGGTTTGCGCACAGTGCGCGGACCTCCCTAAAAATTAATAAAAAAATACAGTTAAAAATCAAATTTGAGTGTTTAGATGTTAGTTGGCTCTAAAAAGAGCTGTTGTGTTCATTGTGTGTTTTTTTGTCCCCACAAGTAAGTACAGATGCAGAATCTTAAGTTACAGAGCAAGATTCTGTTCCCCTCATCTGTGAAATGTACACCGTCTCCTCTATAAATGCCTTGCATATTGTAACGCAAGTTGTTGTGGTATATAGAACCCATGCCATAGTCTCTTCGGAAAGCAGAAACAGATTTATTCACATGTTTCCTTGCTTTCTCAATTTGCGGACAATAGTGGTCGGACCATTTACATTTCTGCCTTTGGGTTATATTTGAAAATACAAATGCAGTTTGTGGAAAAAATGACATCAATTGTCCAAAGGTGTCCTTTAATAGCATTTCCAGACCTACCCCAGTCCAAGCGACTAGGTCATTTCCACCACAGTGCACAATTATGAGGTCAGGGTGTGGGAGATGCAAAAAGGATTTTACCCATGTCATCAATTGGTGACATCTCAATCCTCTCTGGCCAATCCACATAATGTTCACATTTGGTAAATCAAGGTTGAGAAAGCATGTATTTGCTGCATACCTTTCACTCCAGAATATATAACTGTGTCCCACAATCCACACTCTAAGCATCTTGAAGTGAGATCCGGTTGTACTCAAATGGGCTCTGGAAATGAAATGGCAGTTTGAAAAGCAGGCGTTTAGAATAAAATGTGGATGAAATTCAGTGCACTTGAAAAAAAAGAAATTATTGGTGGTTTCTGAAACTTGAACATTCAAAGCTAGGGTGTATTCTTCTGTTTTTTGAAAGAAGTAATGCTAATGGTTGAGAAAAGGTCATTGAAAGGAACATTGCACAGGATATGCTGGTGTATTGAGAGGTCAAACAACCTTGGTGAGTTTATTTGCAACAATGTATGATGAACTTTTTACCTGTGAGCTCAATTAGGTGTTCTGTGGAGTGTTACCATGGCAACAGGCAGAAAGAGCAGAGGGGGGATTGTTGAATATTAAGTGAGTTTGAAAGTGTTGAAATGTAGAACAAATTAAAATGTTAGTTTAGTTTTGAATTTCTGTGGGAACACATTTGATTGGTTAAGGACAGGGATATGTGTGAAGAATGAGAGGCAATCAGTGCCATTTTTTGGTTGCATTGTCTGAGGTACATTTCAGAGATTCTGCTTGAGAAAATCTGGTGTGTGATTGACACTGTTCTAAATCTTCCAAAGCATTTCTAATGGTGATTTATTAATTTAAAAGGGGATATATGTTGAGCAGTTTAAGTTAATAATAAAATGTCTTCTTATGTGGAAGTTACTAACTGTCCCTCGTTCACTGTCTCTTCTCTCTCACTGTCTTCCTTTCTCTCCAACAGAGTTGTTGTCTTCCTCTCTTTTTCAATAACTCTTTTTGTTTCAGTTAATCCTTTTACCTTTCTCTTAATATGCTTCTTTTTCTCTCATTCTCTTTTCCTTACTCTCATAACTCTTTTCTCACTGTCATTATCCCTTTCCTTTACTCCACTTTTGTAACTCTGTTTGGTTCCTATTTCTCTCTCCCTCACCATTTTTCTATTTATATAACACTACTAGCAAGACTCCCCCTTTCTCCGTGTATTGTGTCTGATGTTTGTATGTAATCTTGGCAAAAAACAAATGGTGCATATTGGAAATGTATTTTGGAAATGAGTCAGATTTCTCGATTGTAGTGTAGTAGTCATTTATATGGCGCCATCTCACCCTCTGCTTCCGCCATCTCTCCCTTTGCCTGTGCCATCTCACACTCTGCCTGTGCCATGTCTCTCTCTGCCTGCACCATCCTACCGTCTGCTTGTGCCATCTTTCTCTCTGCCTGCGCCATCTCTCCCTCTGCCTGTGCCATGTTTTTCTCTGCCTGCACCATCTTACCCTCTGCTTGCGGCATCTCACTTTCTACCTGCACCATCTCTCCCTCTGCCTGCGCCATCTCACCCTCTGTCTGCACCATCTCACCTTATGCCTCCCCCATCTCTCCCTTTGCCTGTGCCATCTCACCCTCTACCTGTGCCATGTCTCACTCTGCCTGTGCCATCTTACCCTCTGCCTGCGCAATCTCTCCCTCTGCCTGTGCCTTCTACCAGCTGCTTGCACCATCTCCCCCCCTGCCTCCGCCATCTCCCCTCTGCCTGCACCATCTCTCCCCTCTGCCTGCACCATCTCCCATCTGCCTGCACCATCTCTCCCTCTGCCTGTGCCATCTCACCCTCTGCCTGCGCAATCTCTCCCTCTGCCTGTGCCTTCTTCCAGCTGCTTGCACCATCTCTCCCTCTGCCTGCGCCATCTCACCCTCTGCCTATGCAATCTCTCCCTTTGCCTGTGCCTTCTACCAGCTGCTTGCACCATCTCTCCCTCTGCCTGCGCCATCTCACCCTCTGCCTGCGCCATCTCTCGCTCTGCCTGTGCCATGTCTCTCTCTGCCTGCGCCATCTTACCCTCTGCTTGGCCATCTCACTCTCTGCCTGCGACATCTGCCTCGGCCATCTCACTCACTGTCTGAGCTAGCTCACCCTCTGTCTGCGCCATCTCACCCTCTGCCTGCACCATCCCTCCCTCTGCCTGCGCCATATTACCCTCTGCCTGTGCCATTTCATCCTCTGCCTATGCCTTCTGTCGCTCTGCCTGCGCCAGTTTACCCTCTGCCTGCGCCATCTCTCCCTCTGCCTATGCCATCTCACCCTCTGCCTCCCCCATTTCTCTCTCTGCCTGTGCCATCTTACCCTCTGCTTGCACCATCTCACTCTATTCCATCTTACTCTCTGGCTGCGCCATCTTTCCCTCTGCCTGCACCATATCACCCTCTGTCAGCACCATCTCTCCCTCTGCCTGCACCATCTCCCTCTGTGCCTGCGCCATGTCTCCCTTTGCCCGCGCCATCTCCCCGCTGCTTGCATCATCTCTCCCCTCTGCGTGTCCCCTTTGCATGCACCATCTTTCCCTCTGCCTGCGACATCTCTCCCTCTGCCTGTGCCTTCTCACCCTGTGCCTACATCATCTCTTCCTCTGCCTGCGCTATCTCACCCTCTGCCTGTGCCATCTCACCCTCTTCCTGCACCATCTCTCCCTCTGCCTGTGCCTTCTCACCCTCTGCCTGCTCCATCTTTCCCTCTGCCTGCGCCATCTCACCCTCTGCCTGCGCCATCTCTCCCTCTGCCTGTGCCATGTCTCTCTCTGCCTGCGCCATCTTACCCTCTGCTTGGCCATCTCACTCTCTGCCTGCGCCATCTCACTCACTGTCTGTGCTATCTCACCCTCTGTCTGCGCCATCTCTCCCTCTGCCTGCACCATCCCTCCCTCTGCCTGCGCCATATTACCCTCTGCCTGTGCCATTTCATCCTCTGCCTATGCCTTCTGTCGCTCTGCCTGTGCCAGTTTACCCTCTGCCTGCGCCATCTCTCCCTCTGCCTACGCCATCTCACCCTCTGCCTCCGCCATTTCTCCCTTTGCCTGTGCCATCTTACCCTCTGCTTGCGCCATCTTACACTTATTTTATTTTCTGTCTATACCATCCCTCTTCTTTTGTCTGCACCGTCTGCCTGCACCCTCTCATGTACATCTGTAGAGGCCTATTATGATATGGCTCCTGGTGTGAATTAGACAGTGCTACCATGTTAAATCTTTTCTTTCTCTGGCTGTAGTTTCACACCCTCTGCTTGTACTGTGTTATATGTGTCTTTACTATCTATCCCTCTGTGTGCTGCAATTTGCTTCTGCATGTAGCATTTGTTTCACTGTTTCCAGCATTTTTTCTCTGTTGTACCATTTTATCCTCTGTGTGTACCTTGTCTGTGTGTGCTTGCACTATGTGTTTGTCTGCTTGAAGCATCTCTCCCTCTCTCTGCACCATCTGTTTTTTGAGAACACCATATGCCCCTGTGCCTGCAGCCCTGTACCATCTATTCTCTGCTTGTACCAGTTTAGTCTCTGCCTTCATTTTCTTATTTTCTGTCTATACCATCCCTCTCCCTGTACCTGAATCCTCTCATGTACATCTGCAGAGGCCTATTATGATATGGCTGCTGGCGTGTATTAGGCAGTGCTACCATGTTTAATGTTTTCCTTTCTCTAAATGTAGTTTCACACTCTCTGCTTGTACCATTTTATCTCTGTCTTCACTATCTCCCCCTCTGTGTGCTCCAATTTGCATCTGCTTGTAGCATTTGTTTCACTGTCTCACCTGGTGATCTTGTTTGATCGAACTGGTAAATGGAGTTGTGCGATCCAAGCTTTACCATCCCTTTACCCTCGCCTACCTTCGTCGATCCTTCCCCCTCCCCAGTACAAAATCATTTCACTGTTATCCCTCCCCTCACTCAGGAATCCTTTCTGTCGATTCTCCCCAAAGTTAAATCTGGGTCCCCGGCGGATGTCTGCCCCGCTCGCATCCTACAGCAAATCTATTCTAGCTGCCCTGATCCCCCGATTGCCTTCCTCAACAGCGCCTTGGCACAGGGTGTGGTGCCCCCGGTACTAAAAGCAGCCACCATAGTACCCCTGTTGAAGAAACCCGGCTCGGACCCTTCTATCTCGTCCAACTTTCGCCCCATCTCCCTGCTGCCCTTTCTGGGCAAGGTGATGGAACGCCATGTTACCGCGGCTCTGAGCACCCACATTGAGGCGAATGGGGGGCTGGCTTCTCGTCAGGCAGGATTCCGCCCCAGGCACTCAACAGAATCGGTCGTAGTCGCCGTCCTAGACAACCTCAGAAAGGGCATGGATGACAACAACCACCAGGCACTGGTCCTCCTCGATCTTTCCGCCGCCTTTGACACGGTGGACCATACCATCCTACTCACCCGTGTCAAGGCGGCTGGCATCGGGGGATCAGCCCTTGTCTGGCTCTCCTCCTTTCTGAGGGACCGCACCCAGGCGGTCCGTCTAGGCGACTTCACCTCCACTCCCCTCCCTGTCACTTGCGGTGTTCCCCAGGGTTCCTCTCTCTCCCCCCTTCTCTTCAACCTTTATATCTTTCCTCTCATCTTTGCTCTCCAGCAGCTGGAGGTCACCGTCTTCAACTACGCGGATGACCTCCAGCTCATCTTTGATCTGTCCCCCTCCTCTCTCTCGGTCTCCAATTTCCAGTCTACTATGACATTCATCAGGGACTGGATGAATCACAACCACCTTAAACTGAACCCTGATAAAACTGAGCTGGTTCTCACTGGTGGTTCGTCCAGTCCCTGGAACTCTCTTTTCTGGCCCCCCTCTCTCGGCCCTGCACCCTCCCCCTCCACCACTGTCAAAACACTGGGTGTTAAAATGAACAATCAGCTCACTCTTCACTCACACATCAGCTCTGTGGTCTCCTCCTGTTTCCTCACTCTTCGAACCATCCGTTCTGTCTCCCGCTTCTTCACCCCTCAGGCCCTCAAGACCATCATGGCCGCCCTGGTAATCTCGCGTTTGGACTACGCCAACGCTCTTTTCCATGGCATCCCTGCCTATAGTTTGCGTAGACTCCAAGCCATCCAGAACCAGGCGGCCAGACTGATATTTGGCCTCCCACGTTATCACCACTCCACCCCCCTCCTAAAGAAACTCCACTGGCTCCCCGTGAAACAGCGTTCCCTCTTCAAAATCGGGTGCATGGTTTTCCAGGCCCGTCAGGGCACTGCCCCTGCTTTCATCACTTCACTTATCAAACCCTACGTCCCCGCAAGAAATCTCCGGTCCTCCTCCAAGTCCCTTCTCCTGATCCCCCGTTTCTCGCGCAAAAAATGGGGTGGATCCAATTTCTCTACTCTGGCCCCTTCCTTCTGGAACTCTCTCCCTGATAACCTCCGCTCCGCAACTCAGTACCTTTCTTTCCGTGGAGACTTGAAAACCTTCCTATTTAGCCAGGCTTTCCCCGCCTAAATTTTCTCCCCGGTCTTCCTTCCCCTCAGTCACTGAACCTTCAGCGCCAAGAAACCGCAAGGTGTATGCTGCGCTTTACAAGCATTTTAAATTAGAAATTAGAAATTAGGAACTTATTATTCTTCTCTGTTGTACCATTTTATCCTGTGAGTGTACCATGTCTGTGTTTGCTTGCACTATCTGTGTGTCTGCTTGAAACATCTCACCCTCCATCTGCACCATCTTTTTTCTGACTGCACCTCATGCTAAAGATCAGGAACCGGAAACTGTGGACTAACAATTGATAGGGACACCACCCGACACATTTTGAACACACACTAACGGGGAATGCTTTAAACGAGATCATGTTTAATAATGATTTAGGGTTCTCAAACAAATTATGTCACACCAAGACCCACTTTTCAATACCCTTCAATGGGAGAGGTTTACTGTCTACAATTGATTTTATCCTTATCTCTTTGAGTTATGGGGATCACATTACTAGTCATAATGTTTTAAAGTCTCCGTTAAGTGATAATTTCCCAATTAGGATTGAATTATTGGACCCAAAAATAATGGATATGCTTTAAAATGGACTAGGGTGGTACCAGTAGAGTTCCTCAGTAACCTAATTAATGCATGCAGCCTAAATTTTTCTGTTTGCTTGGACCTGGCATCTGATGAAGCAGATATCATATGTAATTTTAGAGAAATAACTTCCTGCATAAAAAGAGGTCTCTGGGTAAACGCAAAGGATAAGAAGACCCAAAGGAAATCTAGAGGCTGGTTCACATCAGCTTGCAGCAAAGCCCATAAGAAATTGAAAATGGCCTTATTTTATTTTGGAATTTTATAAAGCGCATGGCGTTACGCACACCGGCGTGTCCCCGCTCTAAAAAAGCGAGAGTGAGCATACACAACGGGGAGGCTACACCAAACCTAAACGGAAAAGATGTGTTTTAGAGTTCTATGGAATTTTACTTTGGAGGGTGCAAGACGCAGCTCCGTCGGAAGCATGTTCCAGCTCCTCGCCGCCAGTAATCTAAAGGATCTGCCTCCCATTCGAGTCCTATGTATTTTGGGGACTACAAGAAGCCTGGTACCAGAAGATCTAAGCCTGCGTCCTGGGCTGTAGAGAGTGATAAGGGACCATAAGGGATTAGGTGCCTTGCCATTTAGGATGCGGTGACATACGCATAGAGCTTTAAAAGTTATCCTCTCCCTTAACGGGAGCCAATGGAGCATTTTTAACGCGGCTCTAGAGGCAGATCTTCTAGGAAGTCTTAGCACCAGCCGAGCTGTGGCATTTTGCAGTATCTGGAGTCGATTTAGGCTTTTTGCTGTTATTCCCGGGTAAAGAAGATTGGAGTAATCCAATGTAGATGTCACCAGGGCGTGCACAAGAGTCTGTCTTGCTCCAACCGGGAGTAAATCTAGAATCTTTCGTAGACTTTTAAGAATGCCAAAGCACATCCCAGCTACTCGATCGACCTGGGGAGCAAATGTAAGACCGGAGTCAAACATTACCCCCAGATTTTTTGCTTGTTGGCAAGGCATAGGGGTAGAACCCAAACAGGCTGGCCACCATGCCGACGACCACACACTCGGACCATTCCCCACCACAAGCACCTCAGTTTTGGACCCATTCACAAGCAAATTAGAAATCAGCCCCTGATAAGGTCTTTACGCAAGCAGTACAAAATTGCACTGAAAGACCAAAGACAGCTGATGAGAAAGGAAGCCTGGACAGCTATCATGGAAGCTTCAGAGTCCAAGGACATGACGGCCTTTTGGAAAGCAGTGAATGCTCCCTTTTTTGAAGATAATACAAAGGCTCGCATGGATATAGCCGTCACTGAGGATGATTGGGTCAAGCATTTTGAAGCACTTTATAATCCAGCAGCTACTACTAATGACATAGCGAGTGAACCCAAGTCGAAGGGGAAGGGCACTGAAGGGCTGCAACTTAATTTTTTACTGGAGGAAGTAATTAAGGGCATTAACTCTAGTCTAGGGGGTAAGGCACCCGGCCCTGATGGTGTCCCTGTGGACATTTTTAAGAAAAATATATTGCTCTGGGCACCTTTGCTCACTAGAACTTTTACAGCCGCATGCTCAATAGGACTGCTTGGCACTTGGTACAAGTCGATCATCGTCCCCATTTTAAAAAAGGGAGACAGAGCAAATTGTGCTTGCTATCGGCCCATATCTTTGCTCGACTCCACCATAAAAATAATCGGCAGAATCATCCTAGATAGACTGTACTTATGGCCAGAGGAACACCACATTATCAGTGACCTCCAATATGGTTTCCGCGAAGGAGTCGGTACCATCGAACAAGCACTTAATTTATCAATATTGATAGAGAAGTGTACCACGGCCAAGGGGGGAAGACTTGATTTAAATTTTTTAGATCTGACATCTGCTTTTGACTTTGTAAATCATGAGAAACTATGGTCTATTTTAACCAAATTAAGAGTGGATGTGAATATTATTAAATGTTTGAGAGATTTGTATAATGGGGCTAGTGCAATGGCCAGATACGGTAAAAACGGGGAGTGTACAAGGGAGTTCAGTGTCACGAGGGGCGTGAGGCAAGGGTGCGTCCTTGCCCCATTACTATTTTCTATTTACATAAACAACTTGGAGGCTACATTATTACAGGACTGTAATGACATGCCTACCGCCTCTCCCCGTCGTATGCCTGCTCTCATCTACCCAGACGATGCCGTTCTTATGGCAAGAACTCCCATAGCCATGCAGACCATGATTTCCTCTTTTAGTACCATCATGGCTAAACTTGTTCTACAAATAAACTGTACCAAGACATTTGCAATGAATTGTGGTGGTAATGTGAATAAAAGGAAAAAAAACATGTTTATAGGATCAACCCCTCTACAACATACACCAACCTTCGCATACCTGGTGATCTTGTTTGATCGAACTGGTAAATGGAGTTGTGCGATCCAAGCTAGGAACTTATTATTCTCCAAATCTATTATGGCCCTCAGTTCCTTTAGCAAGAAGATGGGGAAAAAGCCAGTTAAAGAGCTTGTATACATATATAAAGCTAGCGGTGTCTCAGTGGCATTATATGGGGTGATTCAAATGTTAATAGCCTACAAATCACCAAAAATGTTTTCCTGCGATACCTCCTAGCTCTAAAAAGAGTACGTCCAGCTACAACTGCCATTCAGAATTGGGCATTCCCTATCTGGAAGATCTAATTAAGTTGCAACCGATCCTTTTATGGCATCGGGTATGGACAACTGAGAAATGCCATCTAAATCGACTTATCTTGGGGGACGCCCTGAAACTAGATGGGGAAAAAGGATGAAATGGCTGTGCTATATAAAAGCCTTTTGCGATAACATCAAGCACCCGGAATTTTTTACTGACCCTATATTTATGTCTGTTATCGCTAGGAAAGCATTGAAACATTTGAGTCTAAACTTCCTTGAGAACCAAAGAGAACAAACTGAACTGTTAAAAATGACTGTCATTGCCCACCAAATGATAGTTAAACCAAGGACTATCCAACCTTATCTTAACCTTTTAATGAAAGAACAAGAAAGGTTCTTGTTTACTAGATTTAGGTTTGGAATTTTGTGTAGACTGTTGAGCTTTCCTGCTACGAATGATTGGTCCAGGGTAATCTGTAAATGTCCGTGTGATAACATCTCCACCCAATCGGATGTACATATTCTCATTTTTTGTAGATTTTATGTTATATCCAGGAAGAGATGGATTATGCCTATTTTAAAATACATGAACATGAGACAGTGCCGCCCAGCATTCCTTGCGATACAACTCTTGGAGGACATTTTTTCAGTGGCTTCTGTTGCGGCATTTCTTAAAAATATTTTTCATCTATGCAAGACAATGATCATATGAACTTGGTCTATGTTTACATTGTGCACACTGTTTTTTTTAAATTTATGAGTTATGATGATGATGTAATATGTTTCTCTTTTTATGTGATCTGATGTACTTTTATGGTTATTTATGAAATATAACTGAATAAAGTCTTTTGAATTGAATTGACTGCACCAACAGTCTCTCTGCATGCTGCCCTGTACCATCTATCCTTTGTCTGTACCAGTTTAGTCTCTGCCTGCATTATCTTATTTTCTGTCTATACCATCTTTCTTCTTTTGTCTGCACACTCTGCCTGTACCCTCTCATGTACATCTGCAGAGGCCTATTATGATATGGCTGCTGGTGTGTATTAGAAAGCACAACTTTTTTAAATCTTTTCTTTCTCTGACTGTAGTTTCACACTCTGTGCTTGTGCCATTTTATGTCTGTGTTTACTATCTCCTCTCTGTGTGCTCCAATTTGCCTCTGCATGTTGCATTTGTGTCACTGTTTCCAGCATTTCTTCAGTGTTGTACCATGTTATCCTCTGTGTGTACCATGCCTGTGTCTGCTTGCACTATCTGTGTTTCTGCTTGAAACATCTCACCCTCTTTCTGCACTATGTTTTTTCTGACTACACCATCTGTCCCTGTGCCTGCAGCCCTGTACCATGTATCCTCTGCCTATAGTAATTTAGTCTCTGCCTGCATTATCTTATTTTCTGTCTATGCCATTCCTATCTCTCTGGCTGCATCCTCTGCCTGCACCCTCTCAGTTACATATACAGAGGCCTATTTCAATATGGCTGCTGGTGTGTGTTAGACACTGCTATCATGTTAAATCTTTTCTTTTTCTGCCTGTAGTTTTGCACCCTCTGCTTGTACAATTTTATCTCTGTCTTTATTATGTATCTCTCTGTGTGCTGCAATTTGCTTCTGCATGTAGCATTTGTTTCACTGTTTCCAGCATTTTTTCTCTGTTGTACCATTTTATTCTCAGTGTGTACCATGTCTGTGACTGCTTGCAATATCTGTGTGTCTGCTTGAAATATCTCACCCTCTCTCTGCACCATCTTTTTTCAGACTACACCACTTGTCGCTCTGCCTGCATCCCTGTACCATCTATCCTCTGCCTATACCTGTTTAGCCTATGCATGCATTATCTTATTTTCTGTCTATGCCATCCCTCTCTCTCTGCCTGCATCCTCTGCCTGCACCCTCTCATGTACATCTACAGAGGCCTATTACAATGCGGCTGCTGGTGTGTATTAGACACTGTTATCATGTTAAATCATTTTGTTACTCTGCCTGTAGTAATTTAGTCTACACCCTCTGCTTGTACCATTTTATCTCTGTCCTCACTATCTCCCCCTCTGTGTGCTCCAATTTGCCTCTGCACATAGCATTTGTCTCACTGTTTCAAGCACTTCTTCTCTGGTGTACCATATTATTCTCAGTGTGTACCATGTCTGTGAATGCTTGCACTATCTGTGTGTCTGCTTGAAACATCTCACCCTATCTCTGCATTATCTTATTCCTGAGTACACCATCTGTTCTTTTGCCTGCAGCCCTGTACCATCTATCCTCTGCTTGTACCAGTTTAGTGTCTGCCTGCATTATATTATTTTCTGTCTATACCATCCTTCTGTCTCTGTCTGCACCCTCTGCCTGCACCCTCTCATGTACATCTGCAGAGGCTTATTAAGATATGGTTGCTGGTGTGTATTAGACAGCGTCTTCATGTTAAATCTTTTCTTTCTCTGCCTGTAGTTTTACACTCTGTGTTTGTGCCATTTTATCTTCACTATTTCCTTCTCTTTGTGCTCCAATTTGCCTTTGTATGTAGTATTTGTCTTATTGTTTCCAACATTTCTTCTGTTTTGTACCATTGTATCCTCTGTGTGTAGTATGTGTGTGTCTGCTTATACTATCTGTGTTTTTGCTTGAAACATCTCACCCTCTCTCTGCACCATCTTTTTTCGGACTGCACCATATGTCCCTCTGCCTGCAGCTTTGTATTATCTGTCCTCTGCTTGTTCCAGTTTAGTCTCTGCCTGCATTATGGTATTTTCTGTCTATACTGTCCCTCTCCCTCTGCATGCACCCTCTGCCTGAACCCTCTCATGTACATCTGCAGGGGCTTATTATGATATGGCTGCTGGTGTGTATTAGTAAGTGCCCTCATGTTAAATCTTTCCTGTCTTTGTGCTTGTAGTATTGCACCCTCTGCTCGTATCATTTCATTTCTGTTTGTACTTTCTTTCCCTTTGTGTTGTAAATCACCTAAATCATGAAGTGAATCATGAATTAGTAGATGTAGTTGTAGAAAGTCCTATGCAGTATGTGTCTTAGGCCTTTTAATTTCCAAATTGTAATTATGTTGTGCAAATTAGATACTGGGTGTGCTGAGCCCTGAAATACCATTCTGAGCAAATTCCCCTATAATGTTGAAACACTACTGCACTGCTATAAACTCATAAACAACACTCACTGCCTGATTTCCGACTCTGGTCAGACACAGTTGCTGTGCTTTAAACTTACTTATGAAGTAAACCAGTGTTTATATCATGTAGTTATTCTTATTGCTATGTAGTATGTTAGTAGTGGTCTATAACATGTTATTTTTTCTTCACAACAGATTATAATTATCTACAGAAAGATAAAGCAATATGCCTACTAGGAATGCAAACAGAAGAAAAAATAAACAGGCTTTATTGTCCAAGAAAACACAATTAGAAGATTTATCCAAAAAACTATGTTCAGAGAAAAAGAAGAATGCTCCTGGTAAGCCAACTAAGTATTTTATAAGGAAATTAATCCAAAGTAAAAAAAGTGTGGATAATGTGCAAAAGAAAAAATATTCATCTGTAACTACAAAGAAAAAGCAGAGCCCCCAAAAAATGTTGGAAATGTACATGGAGATGATATTGTCTATAGTAATAGACGCAAAAATCAGAGCTGTTTTAAATTTATTAATAATGTAAAGAATTGTAAAAGGAAAACAGCTTTTTACAAGAAAAACAAAAGTATAGCGGGATAGTTGATCAAGGTGTTGAAGTGAATTTTTTTTATATATTTTAGTAATTAATAGAATTCGTACACTAGACAAGGCAATCAATGTTTTGAAAGCAAAAAGTAAGTGGAAATGAGTAATTAATAGGACTAATTTTTGTGATGTTTTTTCTGGAGAATGGAAGCATAGTTCAAGTTGTGAGCCATTTTTTAATGAGACTTACTTTCAGACTAATGATTTGTTGCATGCAGTTGACATCAGTGGTCGTGCATATGAGGTGAAGGACGGTTGTCCGATTGAAAAAGAGAAAATTGTGCCTAGAAATGCAGAAGAGGTGTTAGCTGATGAAGTTTTAGGGAGACGTCCTAAGGCTCCGGTGTACACTTGGAATTGTAGTAGTATTTGTAGTGTGCCACAGGATTCGATTGATTTGTTTCAACTTTCTTACGTAATATACTAAGAAAAGCCTTAAACAAAAGTTTAAGATGTTGCAAGAATTAGATCCTTGCAGACTGAGAGAAAAAACAGGTTTGCAAGGGAATTCACTGGCTTTTCTTTCTAGAAAAGTATGTCAGAGTGTTTTTCACCATTTTAGGATGTTAGCAGTGCATCATACTGAAGTGAGGAAATTGGTGAGAAGGTTGTATTATGCAAAAAGTACAGCACTTAAGCTAAAACAGTTAAATAGTGCTCTTTTTCATGGATCTGTATTAGATGTAAAGAACATTTGTGAAGAAATTGAGTTTAGTTATTTTGGTGAAAAATAGGACAGTGCCGAAACTGATACAGTAATTGAAGCAATGTGGATGAAAATATACAGAATTTTAGTACAGAAAGTTTTGACCAAGAAATTACAAAGTTTAAGGTCATTTCAAGTGAAAGGCCAAATTTCTGTTGTGTGTGTTGTCGACGAACTCATTATAAGAATCAGACCAGGTTAGTTGATTTATATGTAAAAAGTGAAAAGGAAAATAATAATGAGTGGAAGAATTTTGCAACTTATTTGTTGGTAGAGAATTGTTTTGATTTGTGTTCTGATCAACGTATTTGTAAATATTGTTATAATAAATTAAATGCCTGCTAGAGCTGTACATAATAATCTTGAGTTGGTAAAGATTCCTTTTGAATAGATTGATTTAAATACTTATGAGTCTATTCTGATTCAAATTGTGCATCCATTGCAGGCTATTGTTTAAATAGAGCCTAAGACAGGGAAATTGCCTCCGTCAGATTTACAGAGAGGATTAAAGGAAATAGTTGTTTATTTGCCTCTAGATTTAAGGAAAAATATTGACACAATTGGTGTAGAAAAAGTGGAAGAGGAACCTCTAGTTATTCTAGTTAATGGCGTTCCTACAAAGAGTAAGAAAATCTGGCAAGAATTAGTGGATGTTAGGAAAGTCAAAAAGGCAATGTTGTATTTGGTAACAAATAATCACTACTACAAAAATGTATATGTAGGAGAAGAGGAAACAACTGTAGAAGAGGACAGTGATTTGTCAGCTGGGCAAATTGAAAAAGTGGATGTGTCTAGAAGTGATTACATTTATGAACATTATAGTGTTCATCCACTGCATTCAAAAGAAGTAATGGGGAATGCTATTGAGTTATTCCAAATGAAAGAAGCAAAAGGAAGTCCCATAAGTGTATGGGAAGAAAGCTTGGAAGCTCGTTGTTGTCTTGACGGGTTTTTTGGCTCTATTTCGGAGTGATGAAGACTTTAAGCTTGCTCTCATCCATCATCTGTATTCTTACCTTGTGTTGGCCCTTTTAAGCCCTTTTTCCAGACCTAGAAGAGGATAGCTGCTTTATATGATGATAGATCCCTTATTCTTGACTCTAATGCATCTATTGCCTATTGGCTTTGACATAATTATGTGTCCTTTCATTATCCTGCCTATAGTAGAGGGTGGATCCTGTGGTCCTGACTTTATATTACATATTGGTATGGTTTGTGTAGGTCCTCTGACAGAGCTAAGGGTTATTTCATCCTTCTCAGGCCTACAAGGCCCAGAACTAGAGAGACTCAATTTTGCTTTCTATCCCTGCAGGGCTGAGATGCTTGAAGGGGAAAGGTAATATTTTGGTTTTGAGCTGTTGTTCGCCCTAAGCGAACCGGAGAGAACCGGCCAGAGCTGAATCTAATCAAGAAGTGTCCCTGGGCTCAGGTCTCTAGACGAAACAAGCAGCTGATCACTGTGGGAGCGCCTAGAGCAAGGAGCCTGGTGCATGGGCCTGGTGGGAGGAGGCTACTGGCTGGAGCTTTCCACTAGAGGAGAGGATTCCATATTAGCGAACTGCAGGAGAGGAGGAGTGGTCAGTTTGGTTCTTGAAGAGTGGAGAGTAGGATGTTTGCTGGAGCTGCAGAGTACAGTGCAGTTCTATTGGTTTTCTGGAATGGAGAAAGAAGGCAGATGATTGCTGAAGCTGGAGAGAGCAGTCATATGAACAAAGTTGGAACTATCAGCTGGGACTGCCAGTTTATCAGAATGAATTAAAGCAGATGGAGGAGTTGAGGCTGTGAGCTGAAGCAGTTGAGCCAGAGGCGTGAAGCTGTGGTGACGGAGGGAGAGACAGAGAGCCCTGATCCCACCAGAGAGAGAGTTAAACCTTCCTTCTAATTGGTGAGGTAGTCTAAACTAGTCCGCTTTACACTTACACCTTAATCTTGTCTTTATTCCCTAGGCTATTGTATGTCTAATCCTTTTCTTTCAGCGGTGTGTTACAGTTCCTGTTAGTTACAGAGACCCCGCAGATAACCTTGTCCCTGCTATATGTCTAATCCTTTTCTTTCAGTGGTGTATTAAAGTTCCTGTTAGTTATAGAGACCCCGCAGATCTGTGTATGAATCCTTTTCTATTGTTATTGTAATAAAGATACCCCAGTTCTTAGTGAACCAGTGTGCATGTGTTATTCTTATGATAAAGCTAGCCTTTCTTCTAACCAGATGCTTTAGCAACTGATGGATCAAAAGGAAATAGGAGCGTTTAAATCAGGGAATAACTCTTGCATACAGTGTGTGTCTATTGTTCTTAAAGCACAGGTAACCTTTCCTTCTAGTCAGGTGTTACAGCCAGAACAGATGCTGCCCCTGATCCGGTAAGTAGCCACTGAATAATTAGGGAGAGAGAGGAGCCCTTGGGCTAGAGAAACATTATTGACACTAAGTGATTCGGCCATCCCATAATATTATTGTATTAGCGAACCCTTAGTGAATAGTGAGAGAGACTTCCCAACATAGAGAGAGAGAGAGCTGAAGGTATTCATAGGAAAGTGATCGTCGTTGTGTAGCGGCGTTAGTGAGAGCACTGATTGTGGTCAGTGTGTATACCCGCAAGATTTTGGCTTGAGAGAGCACCGGGGGGATACGGTGTGTAATGAGATCGCCTCTAGGGAAAGTGGCGTTAGTGAGAGCATCAGGTGGAAGCCTGATGTGTAGGTCCGCCGGATTGTGGACCGGATAAAAAGAGAGCACTGGGGCTGCAGCTCAGTGTGTATGGCACGCCGGATTGCGTGTCGAGTGAGCACTGATGGTAATCAGTGTGTAATGGTAAATAATCAGAACTGCCCCAGGGTAGATTAGTCTGGACCCATGTGGTCGCGAGACTATGAGGTATGAGTGTGGTGTAGGGCATGGACGTCCTTAGTAATCAGTGAGTATTCCTAGTAATCCCTATAGATTTAGTGGTGTTTCTGATGATATGAGCTTGTATATTGCGAGTTCCCCATCCTCAGGTAGGTATCCAGGTGCCTGGATAGATGGGTCCTGAGGAGGGAGGTGGTTACGTTTTGGCCAGGTTGGTGTTGCTCAGTGAGCTGGTTCTATCTAGTCTGAGAATCTGGTCATAACAGTTGTTTACCTCAGTTATTTCCAACAGGTCTAGGTGGAAGATATGATGACCGACCTGTGCAAATTCCTGCATCTGAGTACTGGACATTAAGATTATATGCAGAAGATCCAAGGTTTCGCCAATGCATTCCATTTTTCTCATCTTCTGTTTGAGAGTGACTTGTCTGGACTTTCTTATGCAGTGAACCATACACTAAAAAGTGGAGTACATCTGCAAAATATTGTGGCAAGGGACTTTATGGATAAAGTCCAACAGAAAGACACTGTTTTGGAATCTTAGCTAATTAATCTCATGGCTTGTCAGCTTGGTACTAACGAGTATTGGTACTGTCGTCATGGGAAATTGAAATGTATGCTAAGAAACCTAGGAACTCCTACATGGTTCCTTACTCTTAGCTGTGCTGAGTATGCTTGGGAAGACTTACTTCAATTTCTTCGAGAGGCAAATGCAAACATAGAAAACATAGAATACAAGACACCTGGAGAACTGTGCTCTTTGGATCCAGTTAATGTATGCAGGTATTTCAATCATAGATTTGAAGCTATGATGTCTTTTATCACAAACAAAAAAAATCCCCCTCTTGGAGAGGTTTTGGATTTTTTTTGGAGAAAGGATTATCAAGCAAGAGGTGCTCCTCACATACATATGTTGTTATGAATCAAATATGCACCCACATTTGGAACAGATTCAGATGACACAGTGATGAGTTTTATTGAACAGTATTCTACATGTGCTGTTCCGCAAAGTACAAAGTTCAAATCTGAGGACAAGTTCTGCACAAAATGTCGTTTTGGATTTCCACGACCAGTATCATCAAAAGGATGAGTAAACAATTTCATGTCATCTTTGTGACATACTGTCACAAGAAAATCACCGAAAAATACCTACAACTTAAGAAGAAATGAAGAATCCAAATACATAAATGACTATAACCCAGTCATTTTGTCCATGTGGAATGCTAACATGGATATTCAATATGTTGCAGACAACTCCATTTCTGTGGCTCGATATGTAACATCTTACATTACAAAATCTGAGAAGACAGAACTAAAGGAAATATGGGAGGAAATTTCTCAGGAAAAGAGCCTAAGTAAGAAATTGTACAGCGACAGTTTGAAGATGTTGTCTCATCAAGAAATTGGAGCATATGAATGTTCAGATCGGTTATCATCTGCAAGTCTATATGACAAATCTAGAACAATCATTTGGGTGAGTCTAGGTCTTGCTGCAACACGAAACCGAGTTTTGAAATCTGTACAAGAAATTGAGTATTTAGCTGAGACACATACTATCCGAATAGAAGTAATCATCTTGAGAGCGTTTGTCTCTATGAAGTACTGCAAAGCTATACTTTTAAGAGATATATTACAGAAGATATCAATTAACGAGTATATGCTGTGATTGCATCTGAAGGATGTCTGCTGAAACAAAGAAAAGGACATTTGATTAATCATCGAAAACTGAGTTGTGAAACTCCTGACAAAAGGGAATTATACTATTTAGCTCTTTTACAACTCTTTAAGCCACGACGTTAAGAAGAGGAACTACTTGGGGATTTCCTCAGTTATGAAAATTCATTCAATGCAACCTAAAATATTATAGAATTTCCTGTTTTTGCTAATTATGTGAAAACGTTGAATGACAAAATACAGCAAGAAGCTACAATTGCAGCAGAGATTGCTAGAGACAGCTCTCAAGATAGTCAGAGTTCTGCTTCGTTGAGTCAGGATCCACTGGGAGGACCAATTATCCAAAATGAAGCAGCCACTGCCATGGATGAAGTGGAAAAAGCATTGGAACAAGCACAGGAGGATGTAATCAACTTAGAAGAATTGGAGAAACAACTAAATGTTGAACAAAAACAAATAAATGACGAAGTGACAGAGCAGATTGAGCATGGTTTATGTCATGAGAAAAAAGAGTGCTCATGTACGTCATTTAAACCTGTCCGACTGTACGTGAGTGGAGAAGCCAGAACTGGAAAAAGTTTCCTATTTAAAGGATCATTGTTCACTTGTGTTGTTACCGCTCCAACTGGGTTGCCAGCACATAACATTCAAGGGATTACTTTACATCGTTTATTAATGCTGCCAGTAGAGCATGAAAATAAATTAGAATACCACAAGATATCTGGAGAAGCTTGTTGTGAAGTTTCTAGAGTCCTGAAAATGTAATGCTTGCTATTGTGCATTTAAGAATGCAACAAATTCTTTAAACAGAGTATGATGTCTTATTTGGAGGCAAACACATCATTGTTTTTGGAGATCTACTACAGCTAACTCCTATGAAAGGACAACCAGTGTTTAAAATGCTTACACATGAAGATACCAGGAAGTGCCTAGAAAGCATTGGAAATGTTAATATATGGTTATATTTCAAATATACAGAACTCAAAATATGCAACAGGCAAAGGATGAAGATTATAAAAGAATTCTTCAAGATATAGGAATTGGAAAATTAAGTGAACATGGCAAAAAAGTCTTACAGGCACGATTACTTTCAAATTTGCTTCCAAACAAAAATATTCTCCCACACAATATTTATAGAAAAATTGCTGAAAATAAATCAGTGATATGCTTAATGCCAACTCTGCAAGAATGTTCAACCTTCAACAACAAAATGTTTAAGTTAGAAAATCAAGAAATTATAAAACTGGAAGCTATTGATTGAATTGAATATGAAGGAGCTACTATTATTTTGTCAGAACAGTTAAAATCAAAATTGGATTTTTTAGAGAAGACAATATCTAAAACCTCTGGTTTTGAAAAGAGTCTATATGCATGTTTAAATTGTCGTAATTTACATGTGAAAAGAGGTCTAGTAAATGGAGCAATGGGTCATGTTGTTGATTTTGTGAATTACCGAAATAGAGATGAAATTGAATTTTTGAAAAACAAATTTGATGGAATTGAAGAAGTACAACAATTGAGTCGTTGTTCTGCTCGGTTTTTGCTTGTCAAAGATTTATATGTCGGCCGAAAACAGTTTCCTGTTTGTTTGGCATATGCATATGCAGTGACTATTCATAAATCTCAAGGTTTGGTGAATATTGGAAGTTCTGTGTTCAAGGAGGGTATGGCATATGTTGCTGTATCTCGAGTCAAAAGTTTATCTGGATTATACTTGATTGATTTTGATGAGAGAAAGATTAGTGCAGATCTAAATTGTGTAAAAGAATATAATAGCTTAAGAGGAGAATATGCTCCAATTTTACCTCAATATCCTTTATTTGAAAAGGGTGTGGTAGGTCAAAAAAGAAGATATGAGAAAAATTGTAGCGAGGTTGTAGCGAAAAGAAAAAACTAGATGAACCAGTAATTGTAAGCAGTAAGGAAAAGGATTCTGTTGAAGATGTTGTTGGATTTCAGTTTGAAAACAGTTCTGGTGTCAACTGCTATGCTAATGTAATGGTTAATGTTGTTTTTTTTCTCAAAACTTTACAACAACAGATTGTTGAAAATCGGGATCAAAGATTTTGTTGTTTGTTGAATTCTGTCTTTGAGAAATGTAGTAGTGATAAAACAAAAATAGAAAGTGTTTCTGATATTCAAAATGTTTTAGACATATGTTCTGGTCTAAATCAATTTTCACAGAATATTTAGCAAGATTGTCAGAAATTTCTAATGAATATGCTTGTTGTATTGCAAGATGAAGGTATAGATATTGAAAATCTTTTTGGCCTTTCTTATAATTGGGAACATGACTGTGAGAATTGTTCGTTTTCAAGTAGTACTGAAATAGTCACTGAAAGATTTATATATTTGAGGTTACCAGACTGCCAATCAGTGTCTTTTAACACCTTAGCTGCTTTGGAACGTCCAGCTCCAGTGCTGAACGTTCCATTGCGCAGGTGCAGCTGGAACGTCCAACGGCCGACGGCAGCACTCCCGAGGTAGTAGTGCCGTCGGCCGCTGGTATAGGCGCAGCACTTAAGAGGTTAATAATCTAGTTAGAGGAGCAAATCAAAACATGGTCTGTACCCAATGTAACTCTGAAATGCTATCAACATTATTCTTACAAAGATATGGACAGTATGTAATTTTGATGCTGCAACGATGCAGACCTGATGGAACAAAATTGATAATTTTAATAAAAAATGTTGTGGCTTCTCAATTATCAATTTCAGGAAGAACTTTTGTAACTGCAGCAATTATTTTCCATATTCGTTCTTCAACAACCTCAGGACGTTACACAGCTTATTTAAAATGTCAAAAAGGCTGAACTTATTGTAATGATACTCAATTGACTTTTAAACAATGTTTGCCTTTTGACTTATGGAATTCTTACCTAGTGTTTTTACAACCCAAATTTTAGGGAAAGTAATTGGCCTAGGAAGATTAGTGCTGTTAATAAAAGTTAGTCTGCTGTTAAGAATTACTTTGTGAGTGAAGGTGATCAAGATAAAAAAAACGTGTACTTGTCATAGAGGTAGTGTAAGTGTATCACATAGTGAGTGATATCAGCATTACAGGAAATGTTGAACATGAGTGAGCCATAGGTGTTTTAGACTAGTTATAATTGTTGTAGATGTTGTTGACATTTTTGATTCTTTTAAAGACGTTTATTTTAATGGTATACAGGTCCTTTCTAAGATAAAGGATGAGCAGAGTGTCATCAGCATACCACATGATGTTCAGATTCTGATAGTTTACTGCTTGTTTAAGGTTCTATGTGTATGATAAATAGCATCAGGTGGAGATATAACTATTGTTAGATGATAGAAAAGATGTTGGAGCTTTTCATTCAGAAGGTCGGGAAATGGAAGTTTAAGAGTACTATTAAGTAATTTCCTAACAAAGGACTTTCAATTTATACTATTTGGCCCTGTGGAAAGGTATAGAAATCACAATTGAGTATTTCGGGTAAAAGTTGTTTATATATATGTCTACATAACTTTACTTTGAGAGTATAAAAAAGAAGTAATAATGTTTTATTAGTTTGTTATTGTTGATACTTACATAACAAATTGCTGTTTAGAAGAAAACATTTAAGATATGTTTTTTTCAAATGTTTACATTATTTATTGAAACGTTGTATGGTTTTTTTTAAACATAATCTTTTTGATTGTGTTTTTTTTTTGCCCGCTGTCATATGATGAGAAGTATTGAACTCATTGTTTTAGTGAAATTCAATATTTTCTGAGAACAGCAAAATAAAACATATAACATATTGTACAAGTTATTTTGTATTTTGTATTGTGAAATATATATTATAACTCAATTGTTTATTCTCTTCCACAGATATTACATTTATAAGGTAAGTACGACTAACAAAAAATACTTTTTCATCACTTTTTTACTTCTCTTTCTCTCTATCCTTTCTTCAGTCTCTTTCTTACTCCTTTACCTTTCCTCATCTTACTCCTTTACCCACATTTTACCCATTCCTTTAGTCCATTAGTACTTACTCCCCTTCATTCACCTTTACACTCCTTCTCTCACCATCAGTATTCTTCCTTCACCCTCTTGTCCAACTCGCTGTTCCCCCCGACTGTCCATCACTTGTTTTTTCTATCTTCCTCCATCACTACCCTTGGCTTGGTGTATCAATCAGTGTCTTTTCACTGCCCCCTTTACTCTATTTCCTTCACATCATCCCTCAGTGACCTTTACTGACTTCACTTCTTTCACTTCATCACTCCCTTTCACTCATTCCCCTTTCTTCCATCCGTCTCTAAGTCTGTTGCTCTGTGTCAGTCACTATAACTGATTTAGTGCCTCACAGTCTGTCACTCTCCCTCTTTTTCTCTCTTTTACTGTCTCTCTCTCTCTACCAGTCTTCCTTTTCTTTTCTCTCTTTTTCCATAAATCCTTCTCTCTCACTTACTTCTTTTTCCTTTCTCTTAATATGCTTCTTTTTCCATCACTCCCATTCTCTCACCTTTATTTCCCTTCCCTCACTGTCACTGCCCCTTCATTCAATCTGAGTCCCCTTCCTCTATTTAATGTTCTCTTCTGTCTCCATCACTCTCATTCTATTTCTCCTGCACCCATTCCCTTACTCTCCCTCATACTCTTTCGCTCACTCCATCTGTCGCTTGCCTTCCCTTATTCCCCGTACCTCAATCCCTGTTCGTAACTCTCATTCCTCTATTCTCTCACTCCTTTCAATTAATTTCTCTCTTACTGTCTCACTTTCTCTCTCACTCTCTCCCTCTGTGTTTATCCCTCACCCTTTCTTTCTTTCCCTTTCTGTTTATTTCACTTCTACTTACTTATGTTTTATGAAATATATATTATAACTCATTTTTTTCTTGTCTTTCACAGATACTATATCTATATAAGAATATTCTATTAAGTTGTCATTATTTATAAGGTAAGTATGACAAAAAGAAAATACTTTTACTTCATGCTATTTCTTGTCTTTCTCTCTTTTCCATTCTTTAATCTCTCTCTTACTCCTCTTCCTCTACTCATCTTAGTCTCCTTTTCTCATTGTTATTACTGCCCTTCATTGACTTTTATAGTCTTCCTGTTACTATCAGTACTCTCTCTTCACCCTCACTCATCTTGTTCAACTTCCTCTTTCCCCTGTCTGTCTCTTATTTCTGTTTCCTATCTTCCTCCGTCACTACCCTTGTGTTGCTGTATTGCTTAGTCTCTTATTACTCACTCCTTACTCTCTTTGAATAACATCATCTCTCATTCACCTTGACTCACACCCCTTCTCTCACTCCTTTACTCTCTTTTGCTCTTTCCCCTTCCTTTATACCCTCCCTCACTCCCCTTTCCTCCATCTGTCTCTAAGTCTCTTCCTGTGTCTCAGTAACTATAAGTGCCTCACTCCCTCACAGTCTCTCATTCTCCCTCTCTTTCTCTCTCTCCTTGTGTGTCTCTCTCTTCACAAATGTACCTCTGGTCAATGACACGATTGTTAGTGATAGCCTTATGTGCCTTTTTAGCTTTTTTCCTGATGTTTCGCTTTGGCCCTCCCTCAGTTCCCTCCCCACTCTCATCTTGAGCCTTCCTCTTCCGCATAACCTTGTATAAATCTGGGTGCAGCAAGTGCTAAATTATATGTGCTCCAATGACAAAACCCAGAATTCACTCTTTACCCAGTACTCGGGAAATCACAAAGGTAGAAATAGCAACAATATAACCACAGTACAATGGTTGTTCCAGAGTCCTTAGCTGACAAAAATATTATTCACAACAGTACCTTTTTAAAAAGCTCCAACGAAAGTCTGGGCACGTCCACCAGAACCAAGAGGTTCTTTCTGGCTAAGACAGGCACAGATTGGCCCGCCCTTGGCCCGGGCTTTGCCCGCGCGCGGCCCGCGCTGCGGGAGCCCTGATGTAAATGTAAGTGCCTCCTCGCACACACAGATGGCGGCAAAATCTGGCGATCTCCCTCTCTTTCTCTCTCTCTCTCTCTCTATCTCTCATTCTTCCTCTCTTTCCCTTTCTGTTTCCTTCACTCCTACTATATCCCATATTCCCTTTCCTGACTCTTAATCTCCTTCCTTCTCTCTTGTATTGTGAAATTTATATTGTATATTTTATAATTCATTGTTTTCATGTCTTTCACAGATATTATATTTATAAAAAATATGTTATTAACTTTTCATTTCTTAGAAGGTAAGTATGACAAATAAAACAAGATTTTCTCATCACTGTCTAACTTTTCATTACTTATAAGGTAAGTATTAGAAACAAAAAATACTTTTATATCAGTTTCTTATTGTGACAGAATAACTGCCTCATTCTTTCTCAGTCCCTTGCTCTCCCTCTCTCTCCCTCCCTCTCTCTCCCTTACACTTAATCTCCTGTCCTCTCTCTTTCTACCACTCCTCCTCTCTCCCTCACTCACTTTTACTCTGTATTAATTTGTGTTCTTCTCCCTCATTCCCCTTCCCTCACCCTCTTATCCATTTTTCTTAACTGTCAATGCCTTTCACTCACCGTCACTCCCCTTACCCCACTCCACTTCCTCCTGTCTGTTTCTCACACCCCTTCCCTTTTGCGCTCACTTTCACTTACTCCCCTTTGATTTCTGTTTGAAACAGGTGCAGGATTTTGACGTAGTATAAGTCCAAAAGTGACTGAATGAAATATTATAAAATTCACTTATTCAGTTTTAGGAGGCGTTCCTGCACCAGAACATTACCCATGTATACAGGAAAGCCTCCTTTTGGTGCACAGCTTTACAATATGATGCACCTTCCAAGTACATCAGATTTTAAAAACCATACTTTATGGCGCATCTTTTGTACCACCGCTGCATTACAAATGTGATGCAACGGTTGTGTAAAAGACACACAAGGGGATTATAAAACTGCCCTTAATACATATAAATTCATCCATGCACTTTCACTAATAGTGCAAATTGAAGCATAGAGTTGTAACATATTTATCTACATATGTTACATTTTAGTGCTTTGGAAGTACTACAGTATACTATAGGTAAACACCCTATAGATTCATGCTGTACCACATCCTTATACTTTTGCACTAGACATTCACTATGACAAACTTTTACATACAAACATAGAAATATAGTTCTTTTTTGACCAGTAAAGGTAGTACTAAAAAGAACAGTTTTTTGTTTTGTTTTTGGTTTGCTTGAAAAATGAAGAAAAAATGAACTTTTTAAACAAAACAATTGTTCAACAGGAACAAATAACTATATAAAAAAAATATTATATATAGCAGTTGTGGTTCCTGTTCTTTTGTAGAATTACTTTTATGGACTCTTGTCCATAAGAAATTAGTTGGTTGCAATGTATGCAACGAATCATTAAATTCCTGAATTCTGGCTGCATATTAGGAATCATGTTTGATGGTATTGATGGTGGTGGTGGTGCCCTTGAAGTGCTTGGAGCAGAGCCCTGCTTCTCCTCCGATCTTCGCATAACTGCTCTTGCCCAATTGTTGGGGTGGATGTTTTTAACATGGCGTTCCATGCTAAATGTGCCAAAAGAATATTTTTTGTGGGCATTTAGCCTAGATAAAACAGTGTCACATATTTTGCATGTGACTAGTGGGGCGTTCACTTTTTTTTAGACCTTCAGGGAAGGTAAAAACAATGGATTCTTTTTTTAATGTTGGCCGTGGGTCTTCTCCTACAAATTCTTCAGATGAAGAATTATCAGATTGTTCTGGAAGTGCAGCCATTTGAAATTCTTTATCTAAAGCCCAGGAGCTGAAGAAAAAAGATGGTTCTACTGTGAAAGTCAAAGAAAAATGATTAACATGGGAGGGGTCTTTCAATAATTGGAGTAGGTAGTATTATAAACCAATAAAATGTCTTGTTGTGAAGTCACATGGTTTGACATACTCTTACGGTGCATTTACGGAGCGCTTACATGTGCTTACGATGCATTTACGGTGCGTTTACGTAGGACGTACCCTTGCGAGATTCGTAATTGCTTTAAAAAAGTAATATACGGTCCTTAAAAGTTACAAAAAAACATTTTCTATATTATCCCAGATAATGTGTATGTTTACATTGTACAAGAATTACGTAGATATACCGTTTTTAAGTTTATAAAACTTTCGGGGGTAAACGCACGTAGGTCTCACGGTGCGTGTACTTGCGACGTACATTCGCAAGATTTGTAATTACTTTAAAAAGTAATATACTGTTCTTAAAAGTAAAAAAAAACATTGTCTTCATTATCACAGATAATGTGTATCTTTACATTGTACAATAAATATGTAGATATAACGTTTTTAAGTTTATAAAACTTTCGGGGGTAAATGCACGTAGGTCTCACAGTGCGTGTACATGCGACGTACCATCGCGAGATTTGTAATTACTTTAAAAAGTAATATACTGTTCTTAAAAGTTTAAAAAACCCATTTTATTCATTATACCAGATATTATCTACCTTTAAAATTTACGTAGATATTACGTTTTTGAACTACAAAAAAACTTTAGCCGGTAAGCGCACGGAGTTCTTACGGTGCGATTTCGGTGCGTGGACCTTCTGATGATACCAAAAAAAAAGCTTGCAAATAAAATGAATTTGAAAAAATTATTTTTGTACTTAGTTTTATAATTATTTTACTATAAAATGTGAAATATAAATAATATAAATAAGAGAAAAATAATATGTAAAATTTTATTATAAAAAAGAAAAATTTGTAAGAAAGAAATTTAATAATTAGTACATTTAAAAGTTATCTTTTACAAAACCTTTGAAAATCACAAAAAACATAGGTTTTAAATATGTTATAGTGAGGTATTAGCATTTAAAAAACCGTACAAATTCACTGAAAAAAACCATAAGTTTCACACACATTATATTTAGGAATTAGCATTTAAAAAACCTTACAAATTCACTTTAAAAAACATAGGTTTCACACACGTTATAGTTAGGAATTAGCATTTAAAAAGACCTTGCAAATTCACTGAAAAAACCATAGGTTTCACCTATGTTATAGTTAGCTGGACATTTCTCTCATACAAAACCATTGAAATTCCCCGGTTATAGTTAGTTCAGCTACTATAACTTGCGCGCCCGCAATGCACTACTGATGATGTCATATATTACATCACTCATGACATCAATGATGACATATCAAATGACATGACTGATGACATCACTGATGACATCATCATTGTGAAAGAGTGGCAAACCTCCTGTCCGTGTAATATAACCCTTGATACAGACATTCAAAAATGGAAACTAAAATTTTCAAAAAATGGAGATACCAATATCAGTTACAACAACCTATTCAGTAATTCCTAAATCTACATACATATCCAGTCATTCACTAACAGTTCTATATAGTCACTTATACATGTACTCACTCATCAAATGTTCTCATACACCTATACATCCTGTTATACACACTGACACTCATCCATAGAGTTACTCACACACATACTCAGACATGCAAATAAACTTTCAAACATCCATTTGCTTGCACACATAGCTATACATACACTACTACACTTATTCATACAAAAATATACACATACTAACTCTCGTAAACAATCACTTATAGAAACACATACTTATTTATACAGGAAGTCTTCCAAACTTTTGCTCTCCCATATACTCATGTATATACATCAATATTCACATATACTAGGTTAATGCATATGTAGTTACTCATAAAGATACTATTGAGACAGTCATTCACTCAATAACACCTCATATACACACTCATCTACCAATACAGTCCTGCACACATGTTGTCTTCAAAACTCATACAAACAGTGAGTCAGTCATTCATGCATTTATGTGCTAAGTAATACCCCCCACCGAACCATACAGACACTCATACTGATACTTAAAAATCAACTAATAGCCCATATAGCTACTCACCAACCCATGCAGCCACTTATACACCAAGTGAGACACTGATACATATACTTATATATTTAAACATTACTCGCTAATACATGTATTCAGTAAGAAACACTTAATAAGTCAGTTATACAATCAATTTTACAAAAAAAACCAATCATTTAGACACTTATTTTCCCATTTATTCTTCCATCGACCCTTGGATATACATATATAAAAAAGATTTATTTTTCAGAAAGACACACATTCACTGGATAATGTCATCAGTGATGTCATGAGTGATGTCGCTGACCATGTCATGAGTGATGTAATATGTGACATCATCAGTAGTGCATTGCGGGCACGCGAGTTATAATTATCTGAACTAACTATAACCGGGGAATTTCAATGGTTTTGTATGAGAGAAATGTCGAACTAACTAAAGCATAGGTGAAACCTATGGTTTTTACAGTGAATATATATATATATATATGTATATATCAAGGCCTCGTCAGGCCGAAACACGTCATGGCAGAGTGGTGATGGGTTGAAGAATAAAAAACACACACCTTATATCGGGTTTGCCTCGCCTTTTTACCGTGTTACTGGCTGTTGAGACGACAACGTACAGAATATATATATATATATATATATATATATATTCACTGAAAAAACCATAGGTTTGACAGCAGTTATAGTTAGCTGGAAATTTTACTGACATAAAACCATTGAAATTCCCAAGTTATAGTTAGTTGGACTCACTAAAACTTGCGCACCTGCAATGCACTGCTGATGACGTCACATATTACATCACTCATGACATGGTCAGTGACATCACTCATGACATCACTGATGACACCATCCAGTAAATGTGTGTCTTTCTGAAAAATAAATATGTTTTATATATGTATATGTAAATAAGTGTCTAAATTGATTTTTTTTAAATGATTTGTTAACTTGCTTATTAAGTGTATCTTAGTGAATACATATATTAGCAAATAATGTTTAAATATTTAAATATATGTACCAGTGTTTCACTTTGTGTATAAGTGGCTGCATGGGTTTGTGAGTAGCTACATGTGTGTGCATATGGGTTATTAGATGTTTTTTTTAGTATCAGTATGAGTGTCTGTATGGTTTGGTGGGGGTGTTACTTAGCAATTCAATTAAAAAAATCTTTATTTCGATCATGGAAGATCATAAAAGATGTACAATTTAATTAATCATTATGAACACTTTAAAAAGCATTATACAAATATGCTATCCTTTTAAAATACAGTTTCCAAAGGAGATGATTATGACGATGCTAGGTAAAATAAAAAATTTGAGAAACAGAGCTAGACCATTTATACGAGGGATTAAATAAAGATATTTCACACGGTTATAGTGTCCTTGAATATTCTTGCACGCCCTCGCCACATTGCAGTCAGGAATTTTGTCATAGCAAACACTGTTGGTGCAGATAGATCTGTCTTTAAAACTCTGTAGGCCGGGGCGTATGTTCTGAATCCCAGGTTTTTTAAATGAGGAACTAACCAGTAACTCCTAATTCTACTGTAAGCTCTACAGAACAAGACCACATGCAAATCGCTTTCCAGTTTGTATGCACAGGCCGGACACGCCCCTGACTCCAAACGGCCAGCCCAAGATTTTGTGAAGGACCTTAAGGGGAGAGACCCATACCTCAATTGCAGGTAGATCTTCCGTGCGAACACTGGTGTCATGCCATCCAGTACGTATTCATGGCAGTATGAGTCTTTTGTTTTGATGAAGAGGTCGGTTAGAGACCCTTGCCTGGTGGAGTTCAATATTTTTTGGAGCATGAAGCTGTAGAATAGGTTGGAGAGTGCTTTTCAGGAGATCCTTTCGGACGCAGTTTCCGGGTCTGTCCATAGCTCTGGCAGTCCGAGAGTCGTGCACATACTCCTGATATACTTTAGCCAGGGGATTTTGGTGGCATTAGGTAACCTGAGAAATTCCTGCAACTCATTTCTATAATCTGCAAGGTCCTGACTACTCCACAGGTGACGCCAGTAGGTCAGCGGTTTGAGGCCCAGTTCCTCAGTGATTGGTCGCAGTGCCAAGTCCAGTCTTAGGGGGAGAAGCGGAGTGCTTGGGGGAAGTGCAGCCAGTTGTCTGATAAAATTATTTTCTGCAGCCTGTATAGTATGTGACAACATGTGTCCCCAAAGCTCGCCCCCATAGGTGATTCCCCCCCGAGCTTGAGCTTTATAAATATGAATGGCAGGTACCAACGGGCGAAGAGGGGATTTCTTAGCAAATTCTTGTGATGCTTCCCGCCCTCTGAGCTAATTTTGTGGTTGCTTTTGTTATGTGTGCCGACCATGTTAAATTCTGGTTTAGGGTTATTCCGAGATATTCTATTGTGTGAACCCTTTCCAGAGATGTTGAGCCCAGGCGAGGGTTTGGGCAATTTTTGGGCTTGGGGTTAAGGATCATAAATTTAGTTTTTGAAGGGTTTATTTCAAGCCCCCTTTCATTGCAGAAACCCAAGAAGGCATCCAAGACCCTCTGTAACCCCATTGGCGATTTGGACAGCAGCAGGGTGTCATCTGCGAACATGATTGTGGGCACCCTGCTGCCATTCAATTGTGGTGCATCAATATTGGGAATCCTACTCAAATGCTCTATCACCCCGTTCACAAAGAGGCAAAACAGGGTCGGGGCTAATACGCAACACTGCCGTACCCCTCTGCGAATGGGAAACCTGTCGGTCAACCTACTACCTTTCCCGCATCTAACTCGGGCGTAATTGTCTTTGTGCAGTCTAATTAGGATGTGAAGGATGTCTCCTGGGACGTCCAGCTCAGCCAGTACCTCCCACAGTTTGGCCCACGGGACCAGATCGAAGGCGCCACGAAGGTCCACAAAGACCACGTAAAGTTTGCTGCCCTCGATCAGTACTGTCTTCCAGTAAATGATGTTCAATCGCAGTATTTGATCGACTGTGGAAACTCCTTTTCTAAATCCCGCCTGCAATGGACTTAGGATATCAGTCTCCTCTATCCTAGTTTGTAGTCTGTTGAGTATTAGTCTGCCAAATAACTTCACTAGCAGATAAGGTGCCCAGATTCCTGGTTCCTGTTTGAATAAATCGCCCGGCACCCCATCCAGGCCAGGTGCCTTTCCACAGGATAACCCTACTATCGCCATCCTAACCTCTTTCTCGGTGAAAGGATCCAGAGCCTGGTTGTTTTGGATGATGGGAAGTGTAGGTTCTTGCCCTCCACCCTCCGGGAAGTATAGTGACTGGTAATGATTTGGCTGCATGGGTTGGTGAGTAGCTACATGTGTGTGTATATGGGTTATTAGATGATTATTTTAGTATGAGTATGAGTGTCTGTAGGGTTTGGTGGGGGTGATACTTACTTAGCACACAGATGCATCAATGACTGACTCACTGTTTGTTTGTGTTTTGAAGACAGCATATGTGAAGGACTGTATGGGTGGATGAGTGTGTATATGTGTGTGTTAGTGAGTGAATGACTGTCTCACTAGTGTCTTTATCAGTAACTACATATGTTTTAATCTAGTATATGTGAGTATTGATGTGTATAAGTGAGTATATGTGAGAGTGAGAGATTGTAAGAGTTCCTGTTTAAATAAGTATGTGTTTCTATAAGTGATTGTTTAAGAGAGTAAGTATGTGTAAGTTTCCTTAGAGACCCTACGGGTATGTAGCGCGCTTTACAAGTGTCATTGATTGATTGATTGATTGAAGTAACGTGGTATTGTGTGTATAGCTGTATATGCAAATAAATGGATATTCAATAGTTTATTTGCATGTGTGAGTATGTGTGTGAGTAACTTTTGGATGACTGTTGGTGTGTAACAGGATGTATAGGTGTATCACTACATATGATGAGTGAGTATATGTATGAGTGACTATATAGAACTGTTGGTGATTGAGTGGATGTGTATATAGATGGTGGAATTACTGAATTGGTTGTTGTAACTGGTATGGGTATCTCCATTTTTTTGAAAATGTTTGTTTCTATTTTTGAATATGTGTTTCAAGGGTTACATTACACTGAAAAGAGGTCTGTCACTCTGTCAAAAGAATGGTGTAATCAGTGATGTCATGAGTGATGTCACTGACCATGTCATGAGTGATGTAATATGTGACCTCATCAGCAGTGCATTGCAGGCGCACAAGTTATAGTGAGTCCAACTAACTATAACATGGGAATTTCAATAGTTTTATGTCAGTAAAATTTCCAGCTAACTATAACTGGTGTCAAACCTATGGTTTTGTCAGTGAATTTAATAGGTTTTTTAAATGCTAATTCCTAACTATATATAGGGCCTTAAACCTATGTTTTTTTCAGTGAATTTCAAAAGGTTTTTTAATAGCAAATTTCTATAGCTATGAAATATATTATTTTTTATAATGAATCCTATATTGTATATTTATGTAATACAATTTTTTTATGTATATTGTTCATGTTTTGGGGTTTTTTTGCCCTGGAGCGCTCCCGGTGCATGTACCGGTGTGCGCACCGGAAAGCGCAACCTTGTGGCGTGCCCCAGTGCGCGTACCGGTGAGCGCCCCGTTTGCACTATTGCAGCGAACGAAAACATCATTGTGACGTATCGCGTAGCCGCGTCGCGTGATACGCACGGCGTAAGCGTACCCGGAAGCACCCGAGCGCATACGATCGCACTACGTAAGCGCCCCGGGGTGAGTAGTGTAAGCGCGTCGGGTCATGTGACCTGAAAATAACACTTTTCATTGGTTCAGAACAGGTTTTTTTTCCAAATGATGAAAGCCCACACCTTTTTTCCTCCTTCTCACTTTGTACTTTGACTGAGAAAGACCTGTTTGCAGACCTATTTGTACTGAGAAAAGGCTACAGAAGCAGCAGCAGCAGGAGCATCTCAACCACCACCACCACCACCACCACAACACCACAGTGGTGGAGAAGAAGAAGAGGAGGAGGAGGAGGAGGGGGAGAGGCGGTTCGTGTCTGAAGATACTACCCCCTACAAGCCAAAGGAGCACATTGTCTGGGAGTTTTTTAAAATCCCAAGGGGCCTAAAGAAAGTTAATGCGCCAAAGGTTACTTGTCTGATCTGTGGCACTGTACTTTACAGGGGGAACCCTGCCAAAAAGTATTCTTTTGGCGACAACACTATGATTCGCCACATGCAACGCAGGCAGCCAAACAACTATGTTGCGGCAGAGGTCAGAGAACTGACCAGAAACCCTCCCTAATCTTCTTCCAGCACCTCCAAAAGTAAACAACCCACTCCATCGGGTCCAGAGACAAGGGAGATGGCTTCAAATATCCAACCCCAGTTTGGAGATTTTAAAATAGTTTGTAAATTTTGCGGGATTACAATTTGCTATGGAGAACAAAGTATTAAACTGATTAACCGTGCTGGAGACAACCACAAGTGCAAAAACAATCCTTAATTTTTTCCTGATTTTTTTTCGCTCCAGTTGAGCCGTTTACAATTCCCTGTTTTTTGTTTGTCCCCATAAAAATTACAAAAAATAAATAAAATTGTTCATAAAAGCCAAAAAAAGTAAAAAATGTTCCAAAAAACAATAAAAAAATATAAAACAACAAAAAGAATAAAAAAACAGTTGTTTTTAGAACTACCTTTAATTTATAAAAAAATGCTACATTTTTTAAAAACTCTGTCATTCTTTTTTTCCCATGGTACGCTCCCTGGTACGCTCCGCGGTGCGCTTACCGGGCGCTCCTCCCGCGCAAATCAAAAAAAAAAAGTTTTTAGTGAGTGAATGACTGTCTCACTAGTGTCTTTATCAGTAACTACATATGTTTTAATCTAGTATATGTGAGTATTGATGTGTATAAGTGAGTATATGTGAGAGTGAGAGATTGTAAGAGTTCCTGTTTAAATAAGTATGTGTTTCTATAAGTGATTGTTTAAGAGAGTAAGTATGTGTAAGTTTCCTTAGAGACCCTACGGGTATGTAGCGCGCTTTACAAGTGTCATTGATTGATTGATTGAAGTAAAGTGGTATTGTGTGTATAGCTGTATATGCAAATAAATGGATATTCAATAGTTTATTTGCATGTGTGAGTATGTGTGTGAGTAACTTTTGGATGACTGTTGGTGTGTAACAAGATGTATAGGTGTATCACTACATATGATGAGTGAGTATATGTATGAGTGACTATATAGAACTGTTGGTGATTGAGTGGATGTGTATATAGATGGTGGAATTACTGAATTGGTTGTTGTAACTGGTATGGATATCTCCATTTTTTTGAAAATGTTTGTTTCTATTTTTGAATATGTGTTTCAAGGGTTACATTACACTGAAAAGAGGTCTGTCACTCTGTCACAAGAATGGTGTAATCAGTGATGTCATGAGTGATGTCACTGACCATGTCATGAGTGATGTAATATGTGACCTCATCAGCAGTGCATTGCAGGCGCACAAGTTATAGTGAGTCCAACTAACTATAACATGGGAATTTCAATAGTTTTATGTCAGTAAAATTTCCAGCTAACTATAACTGGTGTCAAACCTATGGTTTTGTCAGTGAATTTAATAGGTTTTTTAAATGCTAATTCCTAACTATAACTGGTGTGAAACGTATGTTTTTTTTTGTGAATGTCATAGTTTTTTTAAATGCTAATTCCTAACTATATATAGGGCCTTAAACCTATGTTTTTTTCAGTGAATTTCAAAAGGTTTTTTAATAGCAAATTTCTATAGCTATGAAATATATTATTTTTTATAATGAATCCTATATTGTATATTTATGTAATACAATTTTTTTATGTATATTGTTCATGTTTTGGTTTTTTTTTGCCCTGGAGCGCTCCCGGTGCATGTACCGGTGTGCGCACCGGAAAGCGCAACCTTGTGGCGTGCCCCAGTGCGCGTACCGGTGAGCGCCCCGTTTGCGCTATTGCAGCGAACGAAAACATCATTGTGACGTATCGCGTAGCCGCGTCGCGTGATACGCACGGCGTAAGCGTACCCGGAAGCACCCGAGCGCATACGATCGCACTACGTAAGCGCCCCGGGGTGAGTAGTGTAAGCGCGTCGGGTCATGTGACCTGAAAATAACACTTTTCATTGGTTCAGAACAGGTTTTTTTTCCAAATGATGAAAGCCCACACCTTTTTTCCTCCTTCTCACTTTGTACTTTGACTGAGAAAGACCTGTTTGCAGACCTATTTGTACTGAGAAAAGGCTACAGAAGCAGCAGCAGCAGGAGCATCTCAACCACCACCACCACCACCACCACCACAACACCACAGTGGTGGAGAAGAAGAAGAGGAGGAGGAGGAGGAGGGGAAGAGGCGGTTCGTGTCTGAAGATACTACCCCCTACAAGCCAAAGGAGCACATTGTCTGGGAGTTTTTTAAAATCCCAAGGGGCCTAAAGAAAGTTAATGCGCCAAAGGTTACTTGTCTGATCTGTGGCACTGTACTTTCAAGGGGGAACCCTGCCAAAAAGTATTCTTTTGGCGACAACACTATGATTCGCCACATGCAACGCAGGCAGCCAAACAACTATGTTGCGGCAGAGGTCAGAGAACTGACCAGAAACCCTCCCTAATCTTCTTCCAGCACCTCCCAAAGTAAACAACCCACTCCATCGGGTCCAGAGACAAGGGAGACGGCTTCAAATATCCAACCCCAGTTTGGAGATTTTAAAATAGTTTGTAAATTTTGCGGGAATACAATTTGCTATGGAGAACAAAGTATTAAACTGATTAACCGTGCTGGAGACAACCACAAGTGCAAAAACAATCCTTCATTTTTTCCTGATTTTTTTTCGCTCCAGTTGAGCCGTTTACAATTCCCTGTTTTTTGTTTGTCCCCATAAAAATTACAAAAAAAAATAAAATTGTTCATAAAAGCCAAAAAAAGTAAAAAATGTTCCAAAAAACAATAAAAAAATATAAAACAACAAAAAGAATAAAAAAACAGTTCTTTTCAGAACTACCTTTAATTTATAAAAAAATGCTACATTTTTTAAAAACTCTGTCATTCTTTTTTTCCCATGGTACGCTCCCTGGTACGCTCCGCGGTGCGCTTACCGGGCGCTCCTCCCGCGCAAATAAAAAAAAAAAAGTTTTTTTTTGCACCGCAGGGCCCTTTTATGGCCCCCACATCAAACCTAGGGGGTCGGGGGGGTCTACCCTGCCCCCTTTTGGTCATTTCCCCCTTTGTTTTTGCCACCGCTTGTGCCTCGATCTTACCGAGACACAAGATGCCGGCCACTCCGGACTGTTTGGAATGTTGACAGACACCCGAGAGCCAATCAGCTTTCTGTTCGCGTACTCGCGTAGCGCGCAGGACCGCGCCCCGGTGCGCGTACCGGGGCACGCTTATAGATATATTTCTTTTTTTTAACCTGAATTACTCAAAATCCACTGGAGCATATATCTTGAGACATAGCAAAGGCACATCAGGCTACCAGTCCCTACAATTTTGCCAAGTTTGGTGGAAATCCATTCAGCCGTTCGGGATAAAAGTGAGTCCAACCGCCCTATGGAAATTACCATGGGGAAAACACGTTTTGGGACCCCCCTTTTATCTCGGCCCTTCTTGACGAATCCCCCCAAACTTTCAAGAAAGGAGCGGAGCGCAGCAAGGCAAATTTAAGGTAAATTACAGGCAGATCCCTTAATTGGCGCCAAAGTTGTTCCTAATAGAATGTTACGGATTTCCTATAGAAAACAATCCTAACTATAACTAAATATATATATTTATATATATATATATATATATATATATATTACCTACTGGCTATCGCCAGTAGGTATATATAGTTAGGATTTTTTCCCTATGGGATTTTTGAAAATTCTATGTCTAATAACTTTGGCGTTTGTGGACGGAATCGGCTGAAATTTTCAGGAAAATGGCACATTTTGTTTCTGAGCAGACCTTGAAAATTTGGGGGGGTTTCATCAAGGGGGGGCCGAGAAAAAAGGGGGGTCCCAAAACGCGTTTTCCCCATGTTAATTTCCATAGGGCGGTTGGACTCACTTTTAGCTCGAACGGCTGAATGGATTTGCACGAAACTTGGCAAAATTGTAGGCACTGTTAGCCCGATGTGCCTTTGCTAGGTCTCAATATATGTGCTCCAGTAGTTTTTGAGAAATTAACGTTTAAAACAAGATATATATCTGTAACAGCGCTCCGGGCAGCGATCCGGTCCGCTTACTTTTCGCGAAACGGAACTTTTCGCGCAGAAAGCTGATTGGCTCTCCGGTGTCTGTACAGTCCGGAGCGGCCGCCATCTTATCTCTCGGTAGGATCGAGAGAGAAGAAGAGGTGAAAAACGAAGGGGGGATTTATTGAAAGGGGGCAAGGTATACCCCTCTTGACCCCCTAGGAATGTTGTTGGGGTTATTAAAGGGTCCCGTGGGGAAAATAAAAAAAAAATGATTTTTCACGGTAGAAGCGCTTCACGGGCCGCGAACTGGGCCGCAAACTGGTAGCGAAATGGGAATTCGCCATTTTGTGCTTCGTTTTAATTGTTTAGAGACAAAAATTATCGCCGCACATCGGCCACAATGCATGAATATCGCTGAAAAGTCTGCGATATTCATGCATTATCCAGCAAATGCTCTTAGCCATGTTATCCACCTTCCATTGGATAACATGGCTAAAAACTGTTCTGTGCGTGAGCTTTTTTTTTTTTTTTGCTGCGTGACGTTTGTTAACGTTCGATTCGATGGAAATCAGGAAGTGTTGACCACCATTTTGTCACTGCGAGTAAATATTTTGTTATAAATGAATCCTTATTGATAAACATTGTCTGCGCCATCTTGCGTTTTTGTCCAATGCCACAATTTTGTCGTGCACGGCAGCCATTTTAGATGCCTTGACCAGGGCCACTCTCTGCACGCCGCCGATCCTCAGCATGGCTCCCCACCCTCGCAAGCATCTCCCCCACGCACTGGTCACCCCCGCTCTTTCTCTCATGCATGGGCCATATACTTCCCCCCATCTGCGCTGCTCTTCTCTGAGAATCACACCCTGTTCCCGCCCGACACCTCCCTTTCACCCTATTCACTACCGCACCCTCTGACACTCCTCTTCCTCTGTGTCCGATTGTCCAGGCCGGACCTAGGCTATCACCTAGCCCTGCGGATGTAGTTTATGGCCCCAGCTGTAGAGTATCCAGACATGCCAACCCTCCCGATTCAGGCGTGAGACTACTGATTTCAGTGCTAGTCTCCCGCCTCCCGATTCCTGCAAGCAAAAACCCGGGGGCATATTACCAACAACTAGTGATAATTTTTGTCTCTAACTTGTTTAGAGACAAAAATTATCGCCGCACATCGGCGAATTTTATCGCACATAAACCTTGCTATTAGCAAGGTTTATCGCAAATGCGATAAAAAACGGCCGCAGTGCATGAATATCGTTGAAAAGTCAGCGATATTCATGCATTATCCAGCAAATGCTCTTAGCCATGTTATCCACTTCCCATTGGATAACATGGCTAAAACTGCTCAGGGCAGGTGTTAGGTTTTGGAGATATTCGCGCTTAGCGCGAATATCTCCAAAAGTTGGTAATAGGAGATAGCGATGGTTAGGGACTGTTTCCAGTCGCTAAAATCTTGGCACGCCCACTTTGCATGTCATTAGTGATAAATATCACTGATATGCAAAGCGGGGCCCAAGATGGTCGCTATCTCCTTTTAGCTGTCACTAACTGGTGTTAGCGACAGCTTGGTAATAGGGAGATAATTTTATCTCTTTTTTTTTTGGCTTTTAAAGCCAAAAAAGCGGAAATAAACCCCCTTGATAATATGCCCCATGATTTCTCGGGGGTTTCAGCTGACAGGGCTTGGTATTGTGTTACGTGCTAATTCTTCCAGGAAACGTCAGAGGGTCGATGCAGGGGTTCTAGAAGGGGTGATAAACCATTTAAGCCTCATGAACAAGCGCATGGTCTTTTAAAGATCTGTGAAGTACTCGGGGCGGCGGTGTGTGTGTGCCCTCTTTCAGGAGCGGGCGGGGGGGGGGCACTGCCAGCAACTTGCCAGGCCAGGCAGTGTTCAACACGTGCATCACCCTTTCTCTGCCTGCTATTGCGGTCCATGCTTCGGAAAGGTAAGAAAAAGAACGTGCATTTGAGTTTGAAATGTCCGATCTTGTAGCAGTACAATTGCAAAGCCCACACATGACAATAACCCGATTCAAGGCCCCATTCACCTGATTTTTTAAACATATATAGCACTCCAACAAAGTTAGATTTTAAAACTTTATTAACTTTTAACTATAATGAACGGAACAAAAACTGTAAAAACATTTAAACATTTTTCACCCAAAAAAGCAACAATGGTCAGAAGCTGTTTTTTGTGCGAATAGTCCCAAGGCAGCACAACGTGCAGAGTTCTGGACGGCACCCAGGTGATGTCGCCTGGGTGCCGCACTGGTTTTGGGATCCTACAATGCTGCTCCGAAAATTGGCGTGGGGCGTCCCGGGTGGGGCGGGGGGAGGCCTCGTCAGTAGCGGTCTGTTGTGCGAATAGTCCCAAGGCAGCAGAACGCGCTGAGATGTTGATGGCACCCAGGTGATGTCCAGTAAACTGCCGCACTGGTTTTGGTATCCTACAATGCTGTTCCGAAAATTTGCGTGCGGCGGCCCGGGAAGGGGGGGCGTGGGGGAGGCGGCGTGAACGGGCCTCCCCAGGTGGCGGCCATCCAGCTGAGTTGCGCCCGCTCTTGCAGCTACAGCGTCTCGCTCACCATGTTGTTGAGTTGCTCCCACTCTTGCAGTGCAGCGATAGGCGCCTGCCACATGACTCTTAAAATGGCAGACGGCTCTTCGGTTTTGGGCCTGGTCCACTGAAATGGCCCTGGGACACCTTGGAACTCGGACGCTTGCCTGCTAGGGCTTGGGCTCCATTCTCGAAAAGCGTCCCCTCAGCCGTGAAGATTCTACAAAAGTCTTGGGGGCCCCCGACTCCCGCAGGCTTCCGGTGGGGAGCGGCTGCCATGATTGCTCGCGGAATGACCACGACGGAGCCACGAGATGGTGGTGCTCTCATGCTGACGCCAGCTTCAGTCTGAATGATCCAGAAACAAGGTGGGGCTTTCATCGTTTGGGAAAAAAAAATGTTCTAAACCAATGAAAAGTGTTATTTTTAGGTCATATGACCAAGCCTTCCATCTTTAGGAAACCAAAAGTAAAATGATCCAATGAAAAGTTTTATAAACAAGTCACATGACCTGTTATGCGGCATAGGGCTACAAAAAGCGTAGAAAATCCGTTGGCACGTGAGGCGGCGTCAGTAGCGGACCGATGTGCGAATAGGCCGAAGGCAGCACAACGCGTCGAGATCCGGATGGCACCGAGGTGGTGTCCAGCAAATTGCCGCACTGGTGTGGCCATCCTACAATGCTGCGCCGAAAGACGGCGTGTCCAGCTGAGTTGCGGTCACTCTTGCGGTACAGTGTCTCGAACGCGCCGAGATCCGGATGGCACCAAGGTGGTGTCCAGCAAATTGCCGCACTGGTGTGGCCATCCTACAATGCTGCGCCGAAAGACGGCGTGTCCAGCTGAGTTGCGGTCACTCTTGCGGTACAGTGACTCGAACGCGCCGAGATCCGGATGGCACCGAGGTGGTGTCCAGCAAATTGCTGCACTGGTGTGGCCATCCTACAATGCTGCGCCGAAAGACGGCGTGTCCAGCTGAGTTTCTACCGCTCTTGCGGTACAGTGACTCGAACGCTCCGAGATCCGGATGGCACCGAGGTGGTGTCCAGCAAGTTGCCGCACTGGTGTGGCCATCCTACAATGCTGCGCCGAAAGTCGGCGTGGGGTGCCCCGTTGGCTTATGAGGTGATGTCAGTAGTGGACCGATGTGTGAATAGGTCGGAACCAGCACAAGGCGCCAAGATCCGAATGGCAAGTCCTGGATGTTGAGTGCCTCAGTTGAGAGTTCTGAGCAGTGCTTGTAAGACTGTCTGAAGCTTATTTGCACCTGCTGCAGCTTCACTATTGCCCTGGTGTGGCCAAAGGTCGCACATGACATAGGCGGCCGGCTCCCGAGGTCCGGCGGAACTTTTTTCCTTTTCCTTTCTGCTTCTTTTCCTACAATCCGTTTCATCTGAAGACACAACCAGGTCCCTGAATGTGTGCAGGGGGACGCTATTGATTGAATGAAAATGGCGGCGTGACACAAAGCTGACTCAAGCGTTGCTGTTGATGCTATACAGACAAAAATTGGTTTTCAGTTTGTACATTCTTCGGGATTTTTTTTTCCATCCAAGTCTGATTGAGAGTTTGTAGAAAAATGGCTTGAGATTTTCCACATACTACTCTTTAACATTCTTCCTAAATGTAACAATGTGAAACTCACTAGGAGAACGGCTGTTTCTGTTTCCTTTCAAAATGCTGCCACCAATATTTTCTGAATGGAAGACACCATCTTGTAGCATAAAGGGCCGAAAGGGGTTCTGGTCTGGCCGATGGTTGGTGGAGACATTTTGACTATATCTTGGACCTGCCCGGCCTCGCCCAAAATGGCGCCGGTATAAATGAGACTCGTAACTCCTTGCCCGCAAATGTATATCTAGAAAATGTTATTGTAAGTGGCCCTGTCGTATTTTAATTACAAAATGTACGTCCACCGATTCCGCAACTGTTAGACACCTTTGTTCTTGCAACCTAATGGCCCGCTCGTTACGTTCCTCTACAGTGTAAATGTCTCCTCATCATATACGATTTCAGTTTGCTCCGTGGCCGGCCCACGTGGTTATAGGCCCGTATTTGTATACTGACATTTTCACAATAAAGGTTTTTAAAACAAAACACGGTAGTAGTATTTACATTTGTAAAGTTTTTACTTTTAGTGACTTTTCGAATCAGTAAAAGGCAAGTGAAATAAAGCAGTCCAATTACATGACGGATAAAAGGAATAATATGTAGGAACGCAGTAAAGATAAATGGTCAAGGGCAGTTGTGTTTTTCATGTCTGCAACATAAAGTGATCGATAAGAATCTGATAATCAGGCGTATCGGCGACTAAGACAGCAGGCCGAATCTCTTTTACTCAACGGCTCCGTCATGGAAGGAAGAAACGCCCTTTTTCTCGAAAAAGGAATATATTTTACTTGCAAGACAGTTGTAAATTTTCCGGGAAAGTACATTAGCCTGGAATATTATAACATATGTTTGAAAAAAAAATATTGTTCGAAAATAATAAAAAGCGTAATTTTTAGGTCATATGACCAAGCTTTTCATCATTAAATTAACAAAAGTCAAATGAACCAATGAAAAGTTTTATTAACAAGTCACATGACCTGTTATGCTTACGTTACGCGCTGCGCGCCGCGCCTCGGATCACTTCCGGGTGCGCTAACGCGGCGTGTCATAAAACGCATTACGCGACAACGTAGGTCAAGAATATAGTCTAAATGTCTCCACCAACCAGCGTTCAAAACACAACCCCTTTCAGCAGTCCAAAAAGTTCTGTTAAATGACAACAGAGGGGACAGGCAACAAGAACCATCAGTCAAAGAGGGGAGGGCAAGTTCTTCTCTTCCGGGTCATGTTGGGGCGCTACCGGAACTGATCGAATTGGTAGTCTATAGTGTTTCTGGATGTTTCAGACTAAAGCTGGCGTCAGCATGAGACCACTACCATCTCGTAGCTCCGTCGTGGCCATTCCACGAGCAATCATGGCAGCCGCTCCCCACCAGAAGCCTGCGGGAGTCGGAGGCCCCCAAGACTTTTGTAGAATCTTCAAGGCTGAGGGGACGCTTTTCGAGAATGGGACCCAAGCCCTAGCAGACAAGCGTCCGAGTTCCAAGGTGTCCCAGGGCCATTTTAGTGGACCAGGCCCAAAACCGAAGAGCCGGCCGCCATTTTGAGAGTCCTGTGGCAGCCGCCTATCGCTGCACCGCAAGAGCGGGCGCATCTCAACTACATGGTGAGCGAGACCCTGTAGTCGCAAGAGCGGGCGGTAAACAGCTGAATGGCGGAAGAGGCACAGTGTAGCAAAAGCGGGCGGAATGGCAACTAAAACGATAAAGGGGCGCCCCACTACAGCTTGTCTTCAGGTCAAACGGATTGTGGGACAAGGTCCAGAATTGAAGAGTCATCAAAAGGCAAAAAGTTCCGCCGGACCCCGGGAGCCGGCCGCCTATGTCGGGGGCGATCTCAGGCTACACCAGTGCTATAAGACTTGGGGAGGGTGTCGGAGCCAAGCGTCTTCTCCGAGTCCATGGCCATCACACCGCCCCTCAGGGGCCTCCGTCAAGCTGTTTAGGAAGGTAACATATCACATTGTTTTCTAATGCAGTCAGGTCCACAAACGACACTCACTTACTTTGAGAATAGTGAAGCTGCAGTAGGTGGAAATAAGCTTCAGACAGTGTTACAAGCACTGCTCAGAACTCTTAACTATGGCACCCAACATCCAGAACTTATGCTATTTGAGAATGGTAGTGACATCGAAGCATCTCAGGGACCAAAACCATTAACGTACTTTCACGTATGAAAATCTTACTTGGGGAGGGGGCAGGAGCGAAGCGCCCCCTCCCAGTCAGCGCCACCACACCGTATGTTGAAAATCTGAAGCCATCGTTCTACAAAGTCAACCAAACTTGGATTGAAAAATCTAGAAAAATGTACAAACTGAAAACCAGTTTTGGTCTGCATAGCATCAGTAGCAACGCTTGAGTCAGCTTTGTGTCAAGCCGCCATTTTGATTCAACAAAGCACAGGCATTGAAAAAGGCTGAAATTCAGAACTCTAAACTATGGCACCCAACATCCAGGAGCTTGCCATCCGGATCTTGGAGCCTTGTGCTGTTTTCGATCTATTCACACATCGGTCCACTACTGACATCATCTTATAAACCAACGTTATGTAAATAGTTTTTTAATAAAATGTTTTACCCTGTTTCTTTGCTGGTGTGTTGTCTATATTTTTAATATTTGCATAGGGTTTGTCGTTATTTTGTGCGGGATGGGTGATGGAGCCGAGCTGTCTTGCAGCCCTCATGGTGTGGAGCTCAGTTCATCTCACTATTTTCGTATTTCTCATGAAGGGTTGTTCCTAATATTTCTATTTTAGCGAGGTCAAAAAGAGATCCAATTAGTGGCCTACTGATTTTGCTCGATTACTTTTATTTTTTTACACGATTTTTCACTATCTGCAAAGACTAAACAGAGTATTGCGACTTTGTGCTTGTTTGTAAATAGAGAATGATCCAAAGAGAACCAATTCTAAAACAGTAAATGCTTGGACAACAATCAATCAAATGGAGAGACAAGGAGGCACGACGGATTACAACGGGGGTAAAGGCCTGCGTTAACTACCCTTCAGTATCTGCAAAGAGAGAGTACTACTAAGACAAAAGAGGGGAGGGGGGGGGGTGCAGCGTTCAAAGCACATCAGCGTGCATAAATACGAAAATGTTTTTATCTATCACGTACTTGACATTTTAAAGCTTTTCATATTTGCTATTAAAAAACCAATGAAATTCACAGAAAAAACCATAGGTTATAGTGGATATATAGTTAGGAATTTGCATTTACAAAACCTTGAAAATTCAATGAAAAAACCATTGGTTTTAGGCCATATATAGTTAGGAATTAGCATTTACAAAACCTTATTTTACTCGCATAAAACCATTGAAATTCCATATATAGTTAGAAGCGCTAACTATATATCGCGCACCCGCAATCCACTGCTGATGATGTCACATATTACATCATTCATGACATGGTCAGTGACATCACTGATGACATCACTGATGACATCTCAAATGACATCACTGATGACAACTCAAATGACATCACTGATGACATCTCAAATGACATCACTGATGACATCACTGATGACAACTCAAATGACATCACTGATGACATCTCATTTGTCATCACTGATCACATCACTCATGTGATAATACAATGAACCTCTTCAGACTCTAATATAACCTTACATACACTCAGTATAAACAGACACTCACAGACTGTCACTCATCCATGGAGTTACTCACACACCTAGTCAGTCATGCAAAGAATCAATCACACCTCCATTTCCTCAACTATAAAGTTATACACATCTTACTTATTCAAACATATAATAACACATATTTATTCTCTTATATAATCCCTGATACAAGCTCACAGTGATCGATACAGCCACTCACACATTCACTGGCTCTTATGTTCAGTTATTTATATATCTCAACTCTCACATGTATTGTGTTTTACATACGTACTTACTTGCACATGTAGCAATGAGAAATCCATTCACTCACCAACACACCCATGCATAGTCAACCGCCCATATAGCTGTTTCCACATGCACTCTTGAACTCATACTCCTAGTGAATCAACTGCTTACACATCTATGCACAGAGTCACGCACCTCCCAGCCACCCACACACACACTCAGCATCCCATTCAAATACTTGGGCAACCAATCAATAACCCATATGGCCACTCTTATAGCTACTGATCAACACATGCAGCAGCTTACACAACAACAAACATACTGATGCACAAATTAAGACAGTTTAGTCACTAACCCATGCACTCAGTGAGACACATTTAATCACTCACTCATACAGTCAGTCATGCACCTACTAAATTCTTCATCCAGACACTTATACATCCACTCATTCTTCAATATGTGAAACATATTTAAACTTTACAGACACATACAATCACTGGATGTTGTGATCAGTGATGTCATCAGTGATGTCATTTGAGATGTCATCAGTGATGTCATCAGTGATGTCACTGACCATGTCATGAATGATGTAATATGTGACATCATCAGCAGTGGATTGCGGGTGCGCGATATATAGTTAGCGCTTCTAACTATATATGGAATTTCAATGGTTTTATGCGAGTAAAATAAGGTTTTGTAAATGCTAATTCCTAACTATATATGGCCTAAAACCAATGGTTTTTTCATTGAATTTTCAAGGTTTTGTAAATGCAAATTCCTAACTATATATCCACTATAACCTATGGTTTTTTCTGTGAATATATATATATATATATATTTAACAGTAGAGCTTTATTAGTGTACTTTTCAAACTCATATATTTGTAGTGAGTTTCCAGACAAATCATATTCAAACACCATTTTCTGTTTACGCTGATATGACGTTCGTCATCTCAGATACCATGTGATTTTAAACAACTCTCAAACATATGTGTAGAGGTATTGTGAACAAGTTTCAGTATAGCTGTTCACTGGTATAGTATTGAAAGATCTGCTTTTATTTCCATTAATCAAGAAAACTACTTTAAATTTGTATTTTGAATTTCTGCTTTAATGGGGTAGCCGAGAATATATCTGTCACAGTGAATATACCATGACCGGGAAAGCAAGGATTATCGTTGGATAGAATACTTTTGAGCAACATCAATAGGAAGTACACACCCACTCCTTCTTCTTGAATCTTCTTTCATAGAACTTCATTCTGAGAAGGTGGATTCATCTTGGTGTGCCTAGTTTTTGGCCTTTTTCTGTATAAAAAATGACAACACAGAAAGGAGATGGGGGTCAGTAGGACAACGGCTCGACCATGATGTGGAGGAGGTAGAGACTGAAGATTTCGAAGAAGAGGGATCTCTACAAAAGAGTGACAGTGTGGCATGGGATTAGTTTCAAAATCCCATCAGGGGAATCAAAAACTGATGCCAAACTAGTGCAATGCACAATCTGCGACAAGACCCTCTTTAGAGAAATGTACAAGAACTATTCATGTTGACAACGTCCTTGTTATACCATCTAAAAACCTGTTATAAAAAAATTCTCCAACTGATGATCAAGCAGAGGGAAGGTGGAAGACCATCTACTTTAGTGGCAGCAGCAACAATTAATGGCCATAAAGTCGTCCCTTCTGAGGTGCAGACTACTGCAACAGATATGGCTCTTGAATTTTCAAGAATGGTTATGTACTGCATGGACTGTAGTATTGTAATAACTACTGGTGAGCAGTGTTTTAGAACCATTCACAATGCTGAAAAACGGTATACAAGTAAAAAATATGCACTTTTTTAAGTGTATGTTTTTTTCAACTCATCCATTACCAGTTTCCATTGTTGTTATTATAAACTGAAAAAAAATGTAAACTTTACAAAAGCACTAAAAAATGATCAAAAGCAGTTTAAAAAAGATAAAGTATGTATATATGTTGGAATGAGTCTATGACTGGTTTATGGATGATTGAATGAGTGCATGGATGTTAACTTGGGTTCAGCAGTGCTCCCTGAGTGAATCTATGAGTTCCTAGGTGGTGCTTAAGTGATTGGTTGAGTGCAAGGGTACTGCTTGTGTGATTGTGTAAGCGTACAGATAGTGCTTTGGTGATTGTGGGAGGGCATGCATAGTGCCTAGGTGATTATTTGTTTTATTTAATTGTCCCTCGTGGTCGTCTTTTGAAATCTCCCCTTACCTGCTGTAGCTGTGGCTCTACCTGCGTGATTGGGTGAGTGCCTAGGTAGTGCTTGGATGATTGGAAGAGTGCATAGATAGTGCTTGACTAAATTTTTAACAGTTATCATTATTCTCTATTTTGCTTTTTACAAATAAGTCAAAAGTTCACGTTGGATTCTTGTAGTGAGTGTGTCGACAGCATATATGAACATACTCTGGTTTTCAGAACATACTATCAAGAATTTATCAGTCTCTTCTTGAAAACGGTCAGCTGTAGTACCTCTGTCCTGTCTTGTACCTCCTCCTAATATCAACTCTTCAATTTCTCAACAGTCCTGTTCTAGACAAAAGAAACAAAACTGGACATCATCATACACATTTTCTAACTCTGACACAGTTGTATGCAAAGGTGCCATATTCATTTCTCCTAACCATAAAGTAGGAGTTTTCACATAGTACATCCTCCTAACTAACGTGCACATTGCTGAGTGGTTTACAGCTAACATCCTTAAATGAACCTAGATATATTACTACATGCATTTACTTCAATATAAAAAACCTAGATCAAAACACAAAACTTGATTCATTGTTTTCCTTTTACAATGTGAGTACACAACAGCTGCACCATATCTCACTTGTGACTTATACATGGTGAAAGAACAGTTTATCCCTTCTTTAGTAAATTTTAAAATGAACATCAAGCCCAGGGGGCTTATTTACAATCATCATGCACTTTCAGGAGATTGACTTTTTTTGACACACCGGTGGTGTAATGTTGTGCCCCATATGTAAGTAAGAACTCTTACCCCATATGTAAGTAAGGACTCTTTGCACCGCGTTTGTGCCCTTGAAGGTTGCTGTACCATTTGGACGATCCTGCTGGGCTGCCCTCCGTGTTACCAGCCAACTGCTCGCGGAACCCGCTTGGCGGGTCCCGCTTCGTGGAGGAGGTCTGCGAGGGAACTTGCTGCTGTTACTGGGGAGCCTAGGGGCAGTGCTGCGAGCATTAGTGCGGGGACTCCATCTCCCAGGAGTCCCTGCTTTACCAACTTGAAACACCTGGCCCGCTCTCCCTGCTAGCCCCGCCCCCTGTGCGGTCCAACCCAATAAGAACTAGACCTACCGCCGCTGCGCGGGAGCACGCGGGAGCGTCCTGGGAGAAGCCCGGGAAAAGGGCAGGCCGTGGCTGGGCTGGGCCACCCCCTTTCACCCTATAATCCCACCATCCTCAGTTTGTTTCTCAGCCAAGTAACTATCTTTTATTTACTTTTCTCTGTACTGTTTTATTATTGTTTTGATTTTGTGAATACTTATTCGATGCTATCATTGTAGTAACCTGCTACTTCTTTGTTTAAGGTTTTAGACATAATCTCCTTAGTGTACTGCCTTTGTATATACATCTAGATCATCCACCCGAAATTATGGGGAAAGCTATCGTCAACCCCCCTTTACCGACACTTACAGCAACTGATTGAATGTTGCAGCAGACAATTGGGGTAGTTGCCTCAGCTATTGAAAGCACCGAAAGACGCATGTCTTTGCCACCTGGTCTCCACCCCCACCCCCTTTTACCTAACCCTAATCTGTCTATGTTAACCACTAATTCCCAGGAATCCCTACTAGCTCCCTCTTTTGCTGCTTTGCCCAGGAGAAATAGCATAACACCGATGACAGACAGGCCTATCAGTGACTCAATAGATGTCAATACCCTATTGCCCTCAACTACCCGACTATCTGTAACTCCTTCTTTACATCCCAGTATCCATAACAACGATGATTCTACCCTCTTGAATGAGGAGAATTTAGATAATGAGAGTCACAATATTATAGAGAGTCCAACCTCTATTCTAACTATTAGTGATAGTCCATGTGTAAGAACGAGAGGACAGAAGTCCAGATCTAAGCAAAAACATTCCGCTAGAGTAAGGCAACATAGTAAACCCAATAAAACTCATAAAAAGAACACCAAAGCGAAAGAGAGCAAAGTCCCGGGAAATCTAAACGGGATTAGTGTAAGTGAAGATAATGGTCAGTCAGTGATTGTCCCTCACTTAGATGTTAATAGGGACCTAATTGATTAATCTTTTTGGCAAAGAATGGAAACTCCTCCAATGACTTTCCTTTATATATATATATATTGGTTACAAATATAGAACTGAGGTTAACCAATATTGAGGGTAAGTTTGTCAAACATTTATCACCAAGCAAGACCAAGCCCCAATCTCACCCTTGTGCTACTTGCTCCAAAACTGGCACCCCAGCCACAGCTAAAGTGCCAGTCCCACCCAAAGTGGTTGTTCCGGTTAAAACATCAGTTCCATCTAAAGCGATAGCCAAAACTAAAAACGTTAATTCAAGAACCACTGATCGACCTGATCACAGTATTTTAAGAGGAGATAACGTTACTTACGAAAAGGGGCCTGTTGATTCACCCTCTCTAGCCCCGAATGCATATTCGCTAATACCACCTCATAAACATAGAACACCAGAAGATCATTTTGAGGAAGGAGTAACGCCGAACCTCTTTAATTTGAATCTCCCTCCAGAAGCAACACTGTATACTGTGGTCTTGGCAAAAGTACCTCCACTTTCATCTAATACTGATGAAAACTGGACAACTCTGAAAAATAAATCCCTTCACTTTTTGTCATCTAGGGTAGGACTTAAATGCCATCTCTTCACAGAGTTTAAAATGGTTAGACGAGCAAGATGAATAGGCACCTCAACTAAAACACTGAGAGGTGACTGTGTAGTCTTATCATTTCATTCCCCTCAATTGGTTAACACCGTGATGGAGAGAGTGGCCATGTCAATTTATGACCCACATCTTGTCAACATTCTTCCCCTTGGCTACTTTTACCCTCCTCCTCGACCAAACAGACGTATTGCCCCTGCCTGCCATCCGATTAGGAACTTGGAAGAGCCGAGTATAGACGCTGTGAAGTTGGTCCCAGGTTCAGACAAGCGGCGGCCATATTGGGTGTGTGTCCAATCCCACGCGCTCTAGTCGCGCATAAAAGGGGTTCCCCGAGCCTGCTGCCTGTTTGATTGAGTGCTATCTGTGTCCCTCCTGAGGCGGAAGCCGGGAGGTTTTGCTGCTGTGTCATTTTAACTGTATTAGGCATTTTTAAAAACAGAAAAATCTGTGTTTTTTCAACTTTGCTGCAACAGCTCCCCATCAGCTTGAATTAATAAGCTCTCTCTGCTGACTCCTTCCCCCTCTTCCTTATTGCCCTGGGTCACTCCCAGTCGAGTATAAACACTGTGGAGTTGGTCCCAGGTTCAGACAAGCGGTGGCCATATTGGGTGTGTGTCCAATCCCCCACGCTCTAGTTGCGCATAAAAGGGGACGGTCATGCATCCGTGAAGCGGACGTGGGCAGCGGACGCGCCGGACCTGTGCCGGAGTCGTGCCAGAGTCCTGCCCGTCTGTGCCCGTCCACGCTAAGGAGGCGCTGGAGGCCACTTTCCCTTGTGTTTATTCCTCTCATGTACTTAGGGATCTGGATTGTGTATCTGTCGCACTACCCCCGCGGACATTAGATACTATCTCGGCCCTCGGTATTGCACAGTATGTACCTCCTCCCCCCCTTGCACTAAACAGTTATCCGATCCCAGTGTGACTGAAACACGTATCGGAGCCCTATACTTAAATACACGCTCACTGGTCAAGCATCAGATTGATCTCTTCCTCCTCACCGATGAAAGACCTCATATTCTCATACTTACCGAGACCTGGTTGAATGATGACTGTCTCCCTGACATCTTAGCTCCTCTGCCCCCGACTATTACCTGCTCAATACGAACCGACCTTCTGGCCGCGCCGGTGGCGGGGTGGCAGCTGTCATCCGTAAGGAGCTTAAATTTACCTCCACATCCTCTTTCACCCTCACTGACGTGGACAATCTCATCATTAAGTTAGAGACCCGAGAGGGTGCTCTTACCATCATCATTCTTTATCGTCCTCCCTACCCTATGCCTTCGTTCCCTGCTGCCCCCAGTGAACAGCTAGCCAATCTACTTATTTCATCTGCTCGAGTCGTCATCTTTGGCGACTTCAACTATTGGTATAATGACAAGGAAGCTGGCCCTCATGCAGCTGAGCTATTTGAAGTCCTCACCAGCTTCAACATGAACCAACACGTCACTTCCCCCACTCACACTGGGGGTCATATTTTAGACCACATCTGGACTCATAATCTCACTCTCTCCTATCCTGTGATCACCCCTTGTATCTGGTCTGACCATTACTTGATCGATACAGTGATCACAGTCAGAGGTTGCATTAAGGTCCCTCCCATGGCAGGTGGGACTGCCCGTAAATGGAGCACTCTTGACTCTCAGGCATTCCTCTCATTCTTGGCTGAGACTCGTCCTTCGTTATCTAAAACTGCGACTGTCCACACTCTGGAGGAAGATCTTACTGGCTGGATCATCAAAGCCAGTGATCGCTTAGCCCCTACCTCCAGCATCCCCCGTTCCTGGCACAGTAAGTCCCACAAGTGGTTCAACTCCACCCTGAAAGCTCAGAAACTCGAACTGCGCCAAACGGAGTGTAGTTGGAGACGCAATTATCTGCCCATCGACAGAGAGCTATATATCGCTGCAAGAAAAAAATATAAAGATGCTATTATTGCAGCAAAAGCTCTTCACATCTCGGAAAGGATTCTCACTACTCATAACAAATCTCAGGAGATCTTTTCAATCATGAGGGAGCTTACGTCTGATGCAAGGGCTCTTCCTTCTCAGACTCCGACGCAAGAATCTTGTAATGCCTTAAATAATTTCTTTATTGAAAAAATTGCCAAGATCAAGAATACAATTCCTTCAGTCCTCCCTGATGATATGCCAGCTTCCCCCCCTGAAAACCCGCTCTCCTTGCTTTCTTTCCCTGCCCTCGACCCCAGCACTCTGGCAAAACTTGTTGCTCGAGTCAAATCTGGCTCTCCTAATGATTGCTGTCCCCCCTCTGTCTTTCGCGACATCTGCCTATCCATACCGGACTGCATCTTGCCTTTATTAAATGCCTCATTGGAGGCAGGAGTAGTACCTAATTCCTTCAAGGAGACTGCCCTTGTGCCCTTACTAAAGAAGCCTGGGGCTGACCCGGACAATCTCGCCAACTATCGGTCTATCTCCCTCTTGCCCTACCTATCCAAACTCCTGGAGGCACATGTTACTAGCTGAATTCATCGAGTGTTCCAACTTTCTGGAACCTAATCAGGCTGGGTTCAGACCAGCCCATTCCACCGAGGCTGTGATCTTGGCAGTCATGGATACGCTTTGGGCTAATGGCGATAAAGGGACATCACAGGCGCTCGTTTTATTGGATCTGTCGGCTGCGTTCGACACGGTGGACCACAACATCCTTATCCACCATGCCGAGCAAGCCGGCATCCGAGGCCTGGCCTCTGCCTGGCTCAAATCCTTCTTGTCGGGCAGAATGCAGGCGGTCAGGCTTGGTCCCTTCACAGCCGCACAGGTCCCATCCATCTGCGCAGTGCCTCAGGGATCGTCCCTGTCCCCTCTGATTTTTAATCTCTATCTTCAGCCGCTAATTTTTTCCTTAAAGAGGTGGAATATCACCGTATTCAACTATGCAGACGATCTGCAAATCATGTTCCCGCTTAACACCGCCAATGCAGCCCTCGATTGTCAAGCAGTGATGCTACTCATCCAACATTGGATGAACTCCCACCAGCTTAAATTGAACCCGGAGAAGACCGAGTTAATCCTTCCAGGAAACAGTCTCACTCACTGGGGACCACAGTTCTGGCCAACTGAGCTCGGCTCCCCGCCAGTCCCGGCTAAGTCAGCAAAGAGCCTCCGGGTCATAATTCACTCGGAGCTCTCTCTTAAGCCTCAGGTTGGCGCGGTTGTGTCCTCATGTATGTTTCAGCTCAGAAAAATCAGGAAAGTTTCCCATCTCCTGACACCAGAGGCCCTGATACACGTCCTGATTGCCCTGGTGCTCTCCCGCCTGGAATTTTCAAACTCCCTGTACTACGGCCTACCTAAATTCCTCCTTAATAGGCTCCAGATTGTACTGAACCAAGCAGCAAGGCTGGCCTATAAAACCCCGAAGTGGCAATCCGCGAGACCACTGCTTCACAGACTCCACTGGTTGCCGGTGGAGCAGAGGACTGCATTTAAGATCGGCTGCCTGACCTTCAAAGCTTTGTTCGGGACCTCCCCTGCCTTTCTCAAATCACTGGTCATTCCTTACCGTCTGGTACGCAATCTTCGTTCCTCCCATCGCCTTTTGCTAGCTATCCCTGCTACCAAACTAAAAAAAAACGGCGGTCGCAGATTTGCCTACCCTGCCCCCGCCTTTTGGAACGAGTTACCTCTCCCTCTTAAATCTGCCAATTCCCTTCTGGCTTTCAGAAAACTCCTGAAAACTCACCTCTTCACACAGACTGGCTAGACTCCCATCTCTTCATCTCATTGGCACTCAGCCAGCGCCAGTAAACTTTTCGGTGTCAGTGCGCTATACACGAATCCCCTAAGATAAGATAAGATAAGATGGCTAGAAGCTATGGGATTCCTATGTTTAATTATTTCGACACACTCAGTGGTTTGGAAAACATTGACTGACTGAGGTCAACTACTGCTAATTCCACTGTCAAAGGTATAGATAAAGATTCCTATTACGAACCTTGTATGAGGGAAAGTATAGCTATATCTGGGGAGAATACACCGCTATTAATGCCAATTATGTGTGAAGACGGGGAGCTCGGGAAGGGAGGTCCGGCGACAGTGGAGAATATGGGGTGGGAGGACAATCAGTTAGCCCCCCTCTACACACTACCCATACGATCCTGTCCCCAACAGTTCTGTCTACTACAGTAGTTTTGTCTACCCCCTTGAAAGATCTACCGGTTCTCAATATTTCATCTTGGAACATTGCTAGTATTAGATCTAAAATTGATCACCCCGTTCGGATGGATTTTATTGAATCACAAGACTTATTATGCTTTCAAGAAACATGGACCTTGGATCCAGTGCACTTGAACGGCTATAGAACATTTTGTACCCCAGCTGTAGCTGTTCCACATTGGGAGACCCAAAGGTAGTCTGTGTATCTATTTATCCAACAAACTAAAGTGTGGGAAAATCATTGAACCTGTTAAAGATATATATTTTCAAATGCGGGTTCTTGATTTGGACTGTGACTTTCCGATTGCTGTGGTTTATATATATAACAACATTCCTGCTGATGATGTTATGAGTATTTTGAGGAAATTGACCAAGGTTTTACTTAAGCAAGAAAACGTCTTTAAACAGAAACTGATGGTAATCATGTTAGGAGATTTTAATTGCAACTTGTGTGAATCAACTATGGATAACAGGTGTGGCCTAGCTCAGGATGAAGGTGAGGTACATCTTCATTTTAAGCACAATTTCCTAGGGGATCAATTGAATAATCTGTTAGCAATTTTTGATTTAGGCTTTGTTAATGAAATGTGCACTTCTGCTCCAATAGTAGTCCCAACATTTTATGGTAGAGGTTGCTCGACAACTACAGATTTTATTACTATTTCCAATAACAGTAGGAACAGAATTAACACCTTTAATGTTCTTGACATAACGTTGAGTGACCATTTCCCATTATGTCTGTCTATTTTCCTAGCCACTGCCCCATTACTAACTAATAACAGAGAATGCAATAGCTTAGATGCTAATTTGACAATTGGTAAAACCAATGGATATTCTCTAAAATGGGCTATGATAAACGAGGCTGAGATAATCAAAACAGTGGTTGAAAAATGCTCCCGGGAAATTAAAAAGTGTCTAGATACAGATTTATCACCTAATACTTCCTTCCTAGTAATATCGAACAAAATTAAAAACTCCCTAACTAGACAATTTAAGAACAGGAAGAAAGAGGGAGGATGGTTTGATACTAGATGCACTAAGGCTTATGCAACGCAAAAAAAGGCTTTGCATAATAACCCTAGATCGGCGGAGAAAATCCACAGTCTTAGGAAAGATCATAAAGAGGCAATTAAAGCTAGGAAAAACACTCTGAAAGCCGAAGCTTGGGAAGCTCTCCATACAGCCTCAATAACTAACGACAGTGTGAATTTCTGGAAAATTGTGAGAACTCCTTTCCTCACCGAAGAGACTGGTCCGAAAATAGATATTGCTATTTGCAACCCAGACTGGGTCAGACACTTCAAAAGAGTTTACGAAGGAGAAGAACATAAAGAAAGCCAAGTGGAGTCATTGATCTCCCTTGACAACTGTCCTTTTAACAGCAATTTGTATTTTACATTGGAGGAGGTTCAAAAGGCGCTGAGTAAAAGCAAGGGTGCAAAAGCGCCTGGGCCATATGGGGTCCCCATAGACCTTTTTAAGAGTATCCCAGCCCTGTGGGCGCCCCTTCTAGCACCCCTGAAAAAACGTCAAATCAAACAAGGCAACAAAAATGCCCCCTGGTTCAACGATGATCTTAAGAAATCCAAGAAACTCTGTCGCTCCCTTGAGAAGGCCTGGAAAAAAGACCCAAACACCAACACCAGAGACGCCTTCAAAAACGCCACCCGCATACACCACCAACTGATCCGAGCTGCCAAGAAAGCCGCTTTCAAAGACCGACTTGACAACAACGCCCACAACAGCAAGGAATGATTCAACATCGTCAAAGAATTAATCACCCCCACTGCCAACTCCAACGACATCACTCCCTCTCAAGACCTCTGCGACTCCCTAGCTTCGTTCTTCCATGACAAAATCACAGACATCCACAACAGTTTCGACAACCAACCCGGAGACCAACCCACCCATCCTTCTGCCACACCTTCACCCCCCTTGAACATCCTTAATGACTGGAACCCAATCTCCACGGATGATACCATCCGCCTGATGAACTCCATCCACTCAGGATCCCCCTCAGACCCATGCCCTCACCACATCTTCAACAAAGCAGATTCCATCATCGCACCTCACCTCCGAGATGTCATCAACTGCTCCCTCACCTCCGCCACCTTCCCAGATAGCTGGAAAAACGCCGAACTCAGCGCCCTTCTGAAAAAACCCACAGCTGACCCCACCGAACTCAAAAACTACCGCCCCATATCACTCCTTCCATTCCCGGCCAAAGTCATCGAGAAAGCTGTCAACAACCAGCTCGCCGCCTTCCTCGAAACCAACAAATCCCTTGACTCCTCACAGTCCGGCTTCTGAGCCAAACACAGCACTGAGACCGCACTCATCGCAGCAAAAGACGACATCCGTACTCTACTGGACAATGGTGACACCGTCGCCCTCATCCTCCTCGACCTCTCCGCAGCATTCGACACAGTCTGTCATAGCACCCTCTTACAACGCCTCAGTAACATCGGAATTCAAGGAAAAGCTCTGGAGTGGATCACCTTGTTCCTTGCCGGAAGAACTCAGAGAGTCCGCCTCCCACCATTCAAATCAGAAGCCACTGAAGTCATTTGCGGCGTACCACAAGGACCTTCACTCAGCCCCACCCTCTTCAACGTATACATGAGCCCCCTCGCGGCCATCGTATGTCAACACAACCTCAACATCATCTCCTACGCTGATGACACTCAACTGATCCTCTCACTCACCAAAGACCCTAACACCGCCAAAACCAACCTACATAAAGGAATGAGAGAAGTAGCCGAATGGATGAAGCACAGCCGTCTGAAACTGAATTCCGACAAAACAGAAGTCCTTATCTTAGGTACCTCCCCCTCCGCCTGGGATGACTCGTGGTGGCCAGAATCCCTTGGAAAAGCACCCATCCCAACAGACCACGCACGAAACCTGGGCATCATTCTGGACTCCTCACTCTCGATGACCAGACAAATCAACGCAGTTTCATCATCCTGCTTCAACATTCTTCGCATGCTCAAAAAAACATTTAGCTGGATCCCCATTGAAACCAGAAAAACGGTCACCCACGCACTGGTTACAAGCCGCCTGGACTACGGAAACACCCTTTACGCCGGCACCACCGCAAAACTTCAGAAAAAACTCCAACGCATCCAGATCGCATCAGCCAGACTCATACTAGACATACCGCGTAAAGACCACATTTCTGGTCACCTGAAAAACCTCCACTGGCTCCCCATCAATAAGAGGATAACATTCCGCCTTCTAACCCACGCACACAAAGCACTTTACGAACTTGGACCCGAATGCCTCAACAAACGACTTTCCTTCTACACCCCCTCCCGCCAGCTACGCTCCTCCCACCAAGCCCTTGCTGCTGTACCTCGCATCAACAAAACCACCATGGGAGGAAGATCCTTCTCCTACCTGGCGGCTAAAACCTGGAACTCACTTCCCACTCACCTTCGCCTCACTCAGAACCACCTAGCATTCAGAAAGCAACTTAAAACCTGGATATTCGACAAGTAACTCCCCACCCTTCTCCAAGCGCCTTGAGACCCTCTGGGTATGTAGCGCGCTATATAAATCACTGAATTGAATTGAATTGAATTGGTAAGCAAAACAAATCTAAGAGATCAATCTTTATAGCAGGGCAAAAATTGGGATCTGCTAAACATTTTTCCTATCTGGGTATACATTTTGCTCAAAATGAGACGTGGTCCCAAGCTATTTCTGTTAAAAAGCTTGAGCATTCAAGATCTACTGCCGCTCTCAAAATCGTTTCTAGCAAGTTAGGAACAAGACCCCCTGTGGTATTGATTAAAATCTATAAAGCTAAAAGTGTAACCGGCACCATCTATGGCAGTTGGGTCTTGCTAAACCCGCACCCATCCAGGTGCCTGAAAATTCTTTCTTAAAATACATGCTGGCACTTCCTAAAAGGTCTGCCAATTTCAATTGTCACTCAGAACTTGGCCTGTCTTATATTACTGACCTTAATAAAACAGAGCCAGTTCTACTATGGCATAGAGTCTGGACCCAAGAAGCGACACATTTAAACAGAGATATCCTGACAGATATTTTGAAATTGAACAGTGCTATAAAAATCCCATGGGTGAAGTATGTTTATAACTTTCTCAAAGATATCGGGAGAGAAGAATATTTACAGAATCCCTCTGATATCTCAGCAATTTCTCAAAAAGATTTGAAGAAAGAGTGTTTAGCCCTTCTGGATTCCAATAGAACTGAAGCAGAGGTCCTAAAATTCTCTATACAGCAGCACCAACTGGTTTTAGTAACTTCTAAGATTCAACCCTATTTAATTTATGTAACAAGCATCTATGAGCGATTTCTGCTCACACGTTTCAGATTCAACATCTTCCACAGACTGGTTAGCTTTCCCACGATCAACAACTAGACACATGAGCTACCTCCCTGTCCCTGTGATAACACCTCCCCCCAGAGTATGATACATGTATATCTTTTTTGTAAATTTTATGATGAAATGAGGAAAATTGTTTTATTACCTTTATTAAGAGAGCTAGGCCTTCGTCATTGTCGTGCGGCGATGATTAGCATCCAAGCTCTAGATAATCATGTATCTGTATCAAGAACAACTTTTTTCCTAAAAAATGTCTTAACTATCAGGAAACGTGGGGACACTTATTCTGCACTTTATATATGAAATTGTTTTTAGCTTTTTAATTAATTAGTTTTAAATGAATATAATGAAATACTGTATTTTATGTAACAATGTATTCATGATATTTTATCTGTACTTTTATGATTGCACCAAACAATCGAATAAAGATATTTTGAATTGAATAGAAGTAAGAATGGTGTAGGCATTTTGTGTGTTGTTTTCCATATGTACAAGGCCACCTAAAGACATTTTTCTTGGCTTTTCATGACCTCATAAATTCAGACTCTTTTCATACAGCACTTTACATGAAAGGAGTGTGCCAAGGGTGTTGCTGTGGGTTTTCCCATGCAACACCCATAGATTCTGCCACATTCCCAAATTTATAACAATTCGTAAACATGGGAATGTGTCAGAATCCTTTGCCTCCCCAGGAGATGTGTAGGGAGGTGCAACAAGGAATAATACTATTATTTCTCTAATTTTTCCTCTTTCTGCAGCACACATAGAAAGAGGAAAATACCTCTTGTGATTGTTTTTCTACCGGAAGGGGTCCCTTCCTTCACAAAACCAATATTCATGCCTGCACAGGCACAATTTGAAAAAGGTTTGCCTTAGAGACAAGGGGCATATTATCAAGGGGGTTTATCTCCGCTTTTTTGGCTTTAAAAGCCAAGAAAGCGTAGATAAAATTATCTCCCTATTACCTAGCTGTCGCTAACACCAGTTAGCGACAGCTAGTAGGAGATAGCGACCATCTTTGGCCCCACTTTGCATGTCAGTGATATTTATCACTAATGATATGCAAAGTGGGCTTGCCAAGATGTTAGCGACTGGAAACAGTTGCTAACATCGCTATCTCCTATTACCAACTTTTGGAGATATTCGCGCTAATCGTGAATATCTCCAAAAGCTAACACCTGCCCTGAGCAGTTCTTAGCCATGTTATCCAATGGGAGGTGGATAACATGGCTAAGAGCATTAGCTCGGTAATGCATGAATATCGCTGACTTTTCAGCGACATTCATGCATTGCGGCCGATTTTTATCGCATTTGCGATAAACCTTGGTAATACCAAGGTTTATCTGCGATAAAAATCGCCGCAGCTCAGCGGTAAATTTTTGTCTCTAACCAAGCAATAGCGATAATTATCGCTATTGCTTGGTAATATGCCACCAGGTTTCTATGTGTTCATGACTGTACTCTCTTAAACCAAGAAACAATCGCTAGATGCTGGTCCATTGAGCGAAGCTGACGGGTAGGTCTATAGGGCGCCATGAGGCTAGCCAGAATAGCAGTATATTGGAGAAACACGATTCTGTAGGCAATGCAGAGAGTCTTAAAATGGATGCGTTTCTCCCCGGTAGCCAAAGCAGTTTGCGGATGGAGCTAGCCATGGAACAGATTCTCTGCAGACCAAGGAGGGCCCAGGCTGCCGCATTTTGTGCCTTTTGTAAGTGCAGCATCTCTGCCCTATTGACCCCAATATATAGGGTTCTCGCATAGTCCTATAGAGAGTACTGTGAAATAATTACTGGACAGATGGCAAGGTCAAAGAAACCCAGCTAAAGTTTAAGTCCACATAAGAGCCTGAAACAAACACACTCGGCTACTACTTTATTCTGGGTTTGAAAAGAAAGAGCGAGGGTCTATCCAGACTACTAGATTTTATGCTGCCGGTTTAGGAGCTGGCAGAGGGCCCAAAGAGGATGGCCACCAGAGTTTGCTTCACAGATGCATGTCCTTGCTCACCACCAAGACCTCCGATTTGTTGGCATTGAGCTGAAGACAATTGGCTGTCATCCAATCTGCAATAGCAGTTAAATCTTCTTGAAACCTAAGTGCACTCTCCTCATGGTCGTTAGATAATGCCACAACAACTGTGTATCATCCGCATAAGATACCACAGCTAATCCTCTGCTCATGGCCACTGCTTCCAGAGGTTGGATATCGATGCTAAAAAGGGTTGGGCTTAAAGCAGAACTCTGCGGAACCCCATGGTAGACAGCATGTACCTTGGAGCAGAAGGGAGGGACAGACACCTGGAAGGTACATTCATCAAGGAAGAAAGTGAGGAAGCCCAGTCTATGCCAGCTGCACCTTATTTAATAGGCAACGTTAAACCACTTGTGGAATAATGCCACCTTGTATATAAGGCTCCCTTTCACGCTCTGTTAGTGAGAAAGGAGTGGCCAGTGGGTGTTGCAGTGGATGTTCTACTGCAACACGCATTCATTTTGACTCTGCCCGCTATGTACAAGGGTGGCGTACATAGGAGGCAGGGTCAAAATTAAGACCTGGTAAATCCTAGTCTTAAATTGGCGAAACAAGGAGAAATGCATTATTTCTCCTCATTTTTGCTTTTTCCATGTGTGCTGCATGAAGCAGCACACATGAATGTGACAGAATAGTTTTTTTGGATTGTTTATGTGCAGGAAAGGGCACCTTCCTACACATAAACAGTCCTCCCCTGCACATAGACACCCTGGTGCAAGGGGGCCTCCATTGGCACTAAGTTGATACACCTAGCACCATCACAGAGGGAAATTCAAGGCTACACCACATTCTTGTAAATATGGTGACACCTTGAATTTCAGAAGTGGTGGAGAGAGACTTAAGCCTTTCAGGCTACCTCCTCTCTCTGCCACTTCTTTGTACATATGATCCCAAATGTCTATGTGAACAGCTGTCAATGTGAGTGGACAGGTATGGAAGTGCGTGTATGGATGTGTAAATAAGTATATGAGTGGTTGTGTGGTTTTGTGAGTGAGTGAGTGAGTTTGCAAGTATGTGTATGGTTGAGTGAGTGGGTGTGTTGAGAGGCTGTATGGGTAAGTGAGTTGATGTGTGAGTGTCTGTATAGGTGAATTAGTCTGTGTGTGAGTAACTGTATGGGTGAGTGTGAGATTGTGAGTGGATATGTAGGTGAGTGACTTGTAAACGTGGCTTTATGGGTGAATGAATGGTTGTGTACGTGGTGGTATACGTTGAGGGAGTGGGTGTCTGAGTAGCTCAATGGAGAAGTAAGGGGTTGTGTGTGTACTTGTTTGGGTCTTTAAGTAGATATGAAGTGGTTGTATGGGTCTTTGAAAGGGTGTGGCCATGTTTGTATAAGGGTATGAGTGGGTATCTAAGTGATTCTATAGATGTGGAGTCACTGACCATGTCATGAGTGATGCAGTGTGCAGGCATACGTTATAGTTAGGTCAGCTAATTCCAATTGTTTTGTATGAGTGAAATCTGAGACTAACTATAACGTCCCTGTAACGTTTGTTTTTTTCAATGAATGTATACATTTTTTTAATTCTATTTTATAACTATACCTTTCCTGTGACCTTTTTCTAGTGTTTTTATGTTTTTATAGCTGTTTCCTAACTATAATGTCCTGTTGTTGTGACCCTAATTTGATATTCCCGATTTATGCCCTTGTGAGGTTATAATCAATAATATCCTGATAAAGGCATAAGAATCAGATTCATATTCAGTAATAGCCCATGCAGTCAGCACGGCTACTCCCATTGACTCCTAGAAAGCACAACGCATTCTTTAAACAAACTAAGCCTCCAGCAGCCCGGGAAATCCCCCCTGCTTTTGTTTTGATTTGAACAAGAACTCCTGAAGTCCAGAAAGAACTGTTAGTTCTTAGTGATGTCTTATGTCCAACCTTATGTCAAACCCGGCACCTTTCAGGTATAAAATACCAACAGTTGCCTTAAGCAAACACACGGTGGTTTGGAGCAGAGCAGCCATCTACTTGCCCGAGAGCCCAGCTGATGCGAGAGCCCACGGAAGCCGCCCCTCCCGTTTGACGCACTGAGAGAGACGCTGTCTTTTTCTCCAGCCGAGAAAATCCAGCTCCCGTGTTTCCAGCCTAACCTTGCGGGTTGCTGGGATATCAAGTCCTGAGGAAAGAGATACCAGACCTCCCACATTCTATTACCAAGGTACGGAGCTGACTAAACCCTTAAGAGAATTCTTGATGCAGATTCTTGGCAAAATAATTTTAACCAACTTAACTTAAACTGCTACTTACTCATCCCTTCCCAAGTATTAGGCTTAGGTCAGGTACACCGGGGTAGGCTTAGTTAGAAGCACCAGTTGAGTACGTTAGTCAATATATTTATGTATGTATATATTTTATCCATTTTAAAGTATCATATAGCTAAGAAACAATAACAATGCTTTTACAGTATTATTTCCTAATACTACTTTTACTGTACGCACTTTACTTTACTTTAAGTATTGCAATTGTGGCAATTCATTTCTCTTGCAAGACAAAGAAGACTGCTCAATAAATAACACCTTTTATTGAAAACACCCGTCTCTCTATTTCTCTGCATTCTGGTGAAACTAAGTATGCACTGCTGACTGAGTGAAATAGCTGTCTATTGTTTTCACACGACTCTAGAGATTGACTCTTATTCTGAGGGAGCTAAGTTGTCATGTTTATGCAGTTGTCGGAAGCTGAATCCTTTCTTGTCTGAGCCAGGGAAGCTTATCCCTCCCTATTCATTCAAGAAAGTTTCCAGTGACCTCTGAGCTAGCTGGGGCAAACCTAAATTAAGTTTAACATGGTCAGTAGAGACTTAGATGACCTCAGTCCTACGTCTACACTGCTGTTTATGTTATTCCAATACGCAGAGCCTATTGGGAAAATAGGAACTACACTACACTGTAACCTTTGTTTTTTAAGTGAATTTCTTAGGTTTTCTTAATTCTATTCCCTAACTGTAACCTATAACCTATGAGAGTGAGTATGTGAGTGAGTGCGTGTGTGTCTCAGTGGGTCTGTGAGTGCATATCCGAGTGTATGAGCGGGCCTGGGAGTGGCTCCATAAGTTACTGTTAGTGTGTGTGTGAGGTTCTGAGTGGGTATGTGATTTGGTGCTTGGGTGTCTGAGTGGATCTGTGAGTGGGTGCATGAGTGCCTGAGTGGGCTTTTGAGTGGGTGTAAGAGTAGCTGAGTGTGTCAGTATGTGGGTATATGAGTGTCTAAGTGGGTCTATGTAATGCATGTAAGAGTGTTTTGAGGAGGTCTGTGAGTGGGTGTGTGAGTGGGTATGTGAGTTGGTGTATGAGTATCTAAGTAGGACTTTGAGTGGGTATATCAGTATCTGAGTGTATCAGTCAGTGACTCTCTGAGTGCCTGAGTGTGTGACTAGGTATTGAAGTATCTGTGTGGGTATGGCAATAGCTGTGTGTGTGACCTATCCATAAAGGAACCGGGTGTAGGGCTTTACAACGCATAGATTTACAACGCATACCATTACAACGAAAGTTTTACAACGCAGGATAAATTACAGCGCATGCCATTACAATGTAAGTATGGGTAAGTATTTTTTAGTGTAAGTGTTGGATGGTGTAGGGGTTAAAATTAAATTAAATACTTACCCATACTTACGTTGTAATGGCATGCGTTGTAATGGATCCTACGTTGTAATAGTTTCGTTGTAATGGTAGTACGTTATGAAAGTTGCGTTGTTAAGGGTGTTTCCCAAAGGAACCTCACCTATTATTTCATCCAACATTCTGACTTTTGCCCCAAACATTCCACAGAATCAGCCCTGTTTGAAATTTTCAGACAGCTTAAAACTGACCCTGAATGACGGAACTAATGCTGTGCTGATTTTACTTCATCTCTCCACCACATTTGACACTATTTCCCCACCCATACTTCTTAAATTATTCAAGTAACTTAGGAGTAGAATTTGACACCTTCCGCTCCTTCCTCCCTCAAATGCTTACAGAATGTGTTTTAATTTAATACCATCTCTAAGTTCCATTGGCTGACAGGAAAACAGTCACTTTTGCTCTCATCACTTCCAGACTTGACTATTGTAATAGTCTCTATGAAGGATCCTCAAAACCAATACTCCACAGACTTCAGATGGAACAACACGCAGTGACCAGACCTGTGTTCAAACTCCCCAGACGGTGTTCTGCCTCTGCAACGCTAAACACCTTCCACTATTTACTAGTACACAAAATGATCCTCGTTAAGATCCTTAAACTGGTCTTCAGAGCATTCAGAGCCACTTGACCAAAATACTTGACTGCCATATTTACTCACTACACAACCAAAAGAACTTTGGGATCCTCACATGCTAATCTTTTCAAGCCTAACCCACATGCAGGCATAAAACCTAAGGTGGAAAATCCTTCTCAGGTCTATGTTCCAAGGATGGAAACCTTAGCACCAGGATGCTCCATTGTGAGTGACAATGGGCTTTATAAGCTTTAAATTCATTAATTCATTCATGCTTTCATTGTATGCTTATATTGTTTTTAAGTGGTGGAGGTATTGTTGGTCAGATAGTACAATGTTCTGCTGTGAAGGGCTGCCTGTTTTATAGATAAATTAAAATAATCTGGACTATTTTATGGAGTAACTTGTGTTATTATTAGAGAGATTAGCCTGTCTGTTCCCACACAGGTGATCATGTATAGGTCAGGTGACAGGATGATGGTACGTACTCACAAGTTTCTCTCAATCTATCTTATACTCTTTTACCACACTCAATGCATGTACACTCCCCCAAGATTGTTGGCACATCATTGGATACATCATACCTAATACTTGTCATATAGGCCCGACTACAAACCCACAACCTACCAATCAAGCACACCAACCAATACAATGGTTTGTGTCTGAAAATGCAACTCCCTTTATCATAAAACTCCCGGATTCGTCTCATGCTTGAGCATAAACACAGGTTTGCTATGAAATATTTGGAGTGTATTTATGACTCTCTCTCACAATGCAGAATGTTTCCCACATAGGCACAGAGAAGCAACCATGTACAACAAAGAGGTTTGTTATATGACTGAAAACCCAGATGTGCTTCTGCACCTATCAGGGTCAAAAAACACTATACAGATCTGCAATACACACTAGAACAATCATGGAAAATTGCTTCTTTCTTTGTAGAAATTGCCCTAGATTATGAAGCCAAGAATCACAGATTAAGCAAGTAGGGACTTAGGATTTGATTTTTATTCAAGTCCAGAAAACCCTCTCCATCTGTTCTTATTACCTAGGAGACCAATACCACCATTGCAAGAATGGCATAGTGGGTTTCACTAGAGAAGGAAAAACACAGAAGTGATGAAGGGAGTATGGTCACAGCTTTCTCCTCTGCCACCAAGTTCAAATGGTGTCAGGGGGGTGGGCTAATGAAGAAGCTTGTGCACTTTGGCATGTTCATCAAGGGCAGCATATTTCTGGAGTATCTCTATCATGCTCATCATAAACCAGGGCTCAAATGTACCCTACGGTTCACCCAATATCAATAGCCAAATATTGAGCTTCCATACATGGCAAAGGCAAGAGACTGGGGAAATGGACAGTCAATACCCAATATCCTCAAAGCAACACAGGTCAAAGGTCGGTACCCACGTAATATGAATGAGCTGCTACTAAGCGTGTGACTGTATAACCTGAGTTGATGGGCTAGCAGCCAATCTCATTCAGAGTGGTTAGAATTAGGTTCAGAGCACCAACAAATGGAAAAGGAAAAGGATGGATGCTTGCAGGGGACTAGACCATTGCCTGCTTGTGATGGTCCCTGTAGCTGCATGTGAGAGCATGGGGTGCTGGCGATTCCTTTGTTTGCGACACTGCGACAGCCACAGGTATGTCTGGGGAGAGCTCGGGGAGACCAACGCCTCCAAAACTCATGCTGCCCGGGGCAGACTGCCCCCCACTGCCCTTGCTACGTCACTGCACGGAGATTTCCAGTAGGGGGTGTAGAGACAGCCATAATTACTGACTGATTAGGATGATATTGCATTTAACAGCCAAGCAGAGTGCTTTCCTCTCATTAAGTTAGTTAAACCTTTCTGATCTTTTTGAATAATGGAATGCATCTTTTTTACTTGCAGAAACTATAAGTGGAGCTGAGACTCAACAGCAGCACGCCTATGTGGTTATGATTGTTGACTCTGTAGTATCAGCACTGGCTGTATGAAATAAGTCTTGCAAAAATGGCTTAAAAATTATAAAGTATTTAATGAGAGGATAATGAATACCCATGAGTATGGGAGATAGTTACATTTAAGAATCACAGAGTTAGAAAATAGATTACGTAGGATATATATTTGACCATAAAAATAATATTCCCAATGTGAAAAAAATACCATAACGACATATACCATTTCGTCCAACACCCAACCCGGGCTAACCATGGCACATTTAGTACCACTTCAGTATAGGAGAAGACACTAGGTCACAACACAATCTATCTAATATATAAAAACGAAAGTATGTCTGTTTGTCCTTTATGCATTACTACACTATTCATCCAATCGACATGAAACTTTTGGAAGTTGTTGAGTACACTCAATTCAAATCAAGGATTCTTTATTCGATGATCAAAAATCACCATAAAAGCACATACACATATACAATAATTAAAAAAATTCATTAAATCGTTATCAGAATCCTAATTATAATAGATGCTTATACATGTAACAAAAAAGGAGAAGGGGAAATGACACTTTAAAAATATAATAACAGTTTTGGGAATCATTCCTCTCCTCTGGTTACCCTTAGTCGGACCGCCACTTTATTAAAATTCATTATACAACACAGTGTTAAAGGATCAGATGCTTTCTGTAAATAGGTTAAAGCCTCTCAAGCATGTTTCAAATTGGCTTGTTTTAAAATATTCACTAAAAATCTATGCCTGGGCATTGAATAAAAAGGACACAAGAGTACAAAGTGAAGGGAATCCTGCGGAGACCTATTGTCGCTGCCGCAGGTTCCCTTCTGCTCAGTTGTAGGAAAAAATAAGCATGGGCGAATTTTGCGAATCTCGCGTTCGCGAATTTTGCGGATTTGCGAACTCGCAATCCGCAAAATCCGCGAATTTGCGGATTTTTTTTTTTTTGTGTTCGCCCGTGTTTCTGCCAGTTCGCGAGGGTTTTTACAATTTCGCAATTTGCGAACTTACCTGTCGGGTCGCAAGTTTTGCGAACTTGTTGTTTCTACGTGTCCAGCCTGTTTGGGACACTCTTCTTCATCACTGCCACTCTCTGTCACCACTGCCACTCTCTGACTACTCATGCCACCCTCTGGCCCACCCATGCCACCCTCTGTTTCATCACCACACCCTCTGGTTGTCCAGTGTACATTATTTTCGGCAAAGCAAAGCACACCTTCCCTGCCTCAAGTGACCTGAATTAATTTGGGGCTGATTAATGTGTCACAGAATATTTTTTTAGCTGGCACCTGCTTCCTTAGTGCGCCCTGATTAGTGATATTTTGCACTTGCTAAGTGCTTTCATTGTTGCAAAATTAGTTACAACACCTGCCCTGCCCCAACTGACAATAATGAATTAGGGGCTGATTAATGGATTTTAACTTCCAGCCTGGCTCCTGCTTGTCTCCCTTAGCTGTAATTCAGGACCTTTGTGGCATATGTGTAACTATACTGAGGTTCAGAGCAGGGTCACATAATAGTTGCAACTGGTAACTGAACTCTGGAGGGGCCCCTCAGGAAGCACTACAGGAAATGGCTACTAATGATGAGCCTGAACTTTTGAACCTGGTAAGTAGTTTCAGTTTTGCTAAGATCGTATTTCTGCAATTTAGCACTTATTCGCGGGGCGCGAAGTTGTACTGGGAAGCCGCGAACTCACGCGAACAGTGCGAGCAGTGCGAGCAAAATCCGCTGCTCGCGGATTTGCGGATTTTGCGGGAGATTCGCGAATCTCGCGGATTGCGAATTTCCCGAAAATCCGCAAAATCCGCGAGCGAAACGGATTTTCCGCCCATGCTTAGTTAAAAACCCTGCTGGTGATGCCAATATATACGGTAGTAGATTTAATCTAAAACGGCACATCAGAAATCTGCCCTGAGCATTGTGCATGAGGTACAAGTATGGCTCCATTCCCTCGTTGCTCTTAACCAGGTTATGAGCCCTCACAGTCTTTTTGGACCCTTCAACCTCAGCTCTCTGTGATGCTTTTTGGGCTAAAAAAGCTTTTTTTACTATCGCTTTGAGCTGGGATACAATTGCTACCGGGTCAGTAAAGAGGTTCCTGTAGCCAAGAGCCTCTAAGGTACTCTTTACATAGTTGAGCCATGGGATTCTCATACATTTGTCTCTTTCTAAGCAATCATTTAAAATTTCCCTGCTCAGAGACGCCTCGGGGTTAACCCACATTTTTAACGAGGCCACTATTGGTCTAAGTTTTACCAGATCTTCTAAGTAAGGCCTCCCTATTTCCCTGTGTGCTATGAAGCCAGCGGTGCTTGGGGGTACTCTCAAGATGGTTCTTAAGTATTTATTTTCTTCCCGCTGTATTTTCACAGTGTTGGCAAAGCCCCATACCTCTGCCCCATAGATCACATTGGAGCAGCATATGGAGCTATACAGGTTCATCACCTGTTCGGGACACCATCTTCCTACCCTCCTACCATAACTTGCAATAGCACCATTAGTAGCGATCATTTTGCAACAGCGCTCCTCAACCAGGGAGTTAAATTGTAAAGACCCATCAAAAATTAGACCTAGATAGGAAAATGTTTTGACCTCTTCTATTTTGTGGTTTCCTATCATAGACGTAAATTTGGTGCATGGTTTGTTACCAGCCAACAAAACATATGATTTGCCTAAATTGACAAAAAGATCTAAAGAGCCCATAAACTTAACAAATCCATCGATCAAAATCTGTAAGCTCCTTGGCCTGCGTGCGAGCGGGACCTCGTCATCTGCGTAGAGTAGAACGGGGATGTGACGCAACCTCACCCTTGGACAATCTGTCTTTAAATTTAACAAGAACTGCTCCAGGTTATTTATATAGAGTGAAAATAAAAATGGGGCAAGAATACAGCCTTGCCGTACCCCACTCCTACAAGGAAATGAATCGGTCAGCCCACCCTCCCTATTAAATCGGACTTTTGCAGAGGTGTCACTGTGGAGTTCCCTTAAAATATTAATTAGGCCAACCTCAATCTCCATAAGAGACATCATGACCCAGAGTTTCTCCCTGTTCACATGATCGAATGCTGCTGCCAAGTCCATGAACCCCATATAGATGGCTTCGTTGCTGGCCATGGTGTATTTGGCAGTCAGCATATAGAGGTTCAGACATTGGTCACTGGTGGACCTCCCCGTCCTGAATGCATACTGAGTGTCCGAAAAGATGTTATTTTCCTCGGTCCACTCGGACAGTCGGTTGAGGATTGCCCTACCTAGGAGTTTGGCAGACACATCAATCAAGGAAATCGGGCGATAACACTGGGGATCGTCCCTATTGCCCTTCTTAAAAATAGGGACGATTATGGCCTTTGACCAGGACGGCGGCAAACCACAGGTAATGGCAGTATTTATAACCCTCTTCATTATGGGGGCCCACAGTTCTACACAGCTCAGAAACAAATCAGGGGGGATCCCATCCGGGCCAGGGGCTTTTTTTTTCATCAAGCCCTCTATTCCAGCAGTGATCTCCTTAATGGAAAACGCTACTGGTGTGCCCTGGTGTGAGCTCCCTGCATACTCTTCAGTTGTTCCTGGCTCGTGATTGTACAGCCCCTTATAGTGTGAAACCCACTGTTCAGGTAGGATGTTTGATCCTATCTCCGGGGCATTGTTTTCCTGGAAAGTTGGTTGATTGATAATTCTCCAGAACCCGGACATGTCCCTGTTTTCCCCCGCTTCTCTTAAGTCTGCCCACGCTTCTCCCTGTAGAGCTAATTTCCTCCTCCTAGTCTCCCTCTTATATTTATTCCTACACATAGCAATTTGTAGGATATCCCTAGGTTTGTTTTTGAGGCTGCTTTTGAGCTCCCTTAAAGCCTTTGAGCAATCTCGATCAAACCATCGTGGGTTACAATGGTTCCTTATGGGCGCGCTAGTTTTTAATAGACCATCTATAAGGTCAGTGCTCTGGCCAAATGCTTCAAGTAACCGAGGACCATTGTAATGACCAGATTCTCAGACCAGATAGAACCAGCTCACTGAGCAACACCAACCTGGCCAAAACGCAACCACCTCCCTCCTCAGGACCATCTATCCAGGCACCTGGGTACCTACCTGAGGATGGGGAACTCGCAATATACAAGCTCATATCATCAGAAACACCACTAAATCTATAGGGATACTAAGAATACTCACTGATTACTAAGGACATCTATGCCCTACACCACACTCATACCTTATAGTCTCGCGACCACATGGGTCCAGACTAATCTACCCTGGGGCAGTTCTGATTATCTACCATTACACACCAGTAACCTCCCTGGTGTTCTCATTACACACATGGGTTTGCAGCCCCAGTGCTCTCATTTATACCGCTGAAAGGGAAAAGATTAGACATACAATAGCCTAGGGAATAAGAACAAGATTAAGGTGTACTAGTTCAAACTACCTCACCTATTAGAAGGAATATTTCTCTCTGACTCTGGTGGGATCAGGGCTCTCTCTGTCTCTCCCTCTGTCACCACATCACCACGCCTCTGGTTCAATTGCTCCAGCTGACAGCCTTCTTTGATGCTCTCTGCACTGCTCTCTCTCCTCATCTTCAGCAATCGCCTGCCTTCTTTCTCCATTCCAGAACTGCACTCTATTCTGCAGCTCCAGCAGACATCCTGTTCTCTCTCCAAGCTGAACTGACCTCCAAGCTGAACTGAGCTCCAAGCTGAACTTAGCTCCAAGCTGAACTGCACAAAAGCTGGAATGAACACTCCTCCTCTCCTGTAGCTCGCTAATATTGATTCCTCTCCCCTCATGGAAATTTCCACCAGAGGGCTCCCTCCTACCGAATTTCTGTGCCAGCTCCCAGGCTTCCACGCAACCGCAGTGGCCAGCTGCTTGTTACGTCTGGGCCCAAGAGAAAAACACATTCCTCGGATAAGAAGCAGTCCTAACCGGTCTTCCTCTAGCACACAAACAGCCTTACTGTAAACTTTACCTTTCCCCCTGAAGCCTCTCAGCTCCATCAAGATGGAGTCCCTCTAGTTCTAGGCCTGTAGGCCTGAAAGGGATGAAATACCCCTTAGCTCTGTCAGAATACCTACATAAACCATACCAATGTGTAATATAAAGTCAGAACCACAGGATCCAACCTCTACTATAAGCAAATATGTCAAAGCCAATAGGCAATAGACAGATTAGAGTCAAGAATAAGGGATCTATCATTATATTAAGCAGCTATCCTCTTCTAGGTCTGGAAAAAGGGCTTAAAAGGGCCAACACAAGCTAAGAATACCTTTCCTAGATGTGAGCAAGATTAAAGTCTATATCACTGCTAAATAGAGCCAAAAACCCTGCCAAGACATTCCACCCTTAGACTTTATTTTGCGAACATCTATAAACAACAACATCCATATAAACAAACATCAACACAATCTAGCAACAAATCAAAAACCAAAAAACTCTCTAAAATGAATGACCAACTGAAAACAAATCAAAGCACCCTCGACCTGAATGCTGAAACATATCTAAGATTGGATCTGATAACAACAGAAACTATCCAAAGCATCCTCAAACTAAATGTGCCTCAACTTCTAGTGATAACTGGTGAAGTCCAGTGATGTAGGGACTTATGTGTTGAATGAAAACAGCAAGGGGCCTAAATGGGGCCTAAATGGGGCCTACCTACTTCGGACAACTTAAGAACTAAATGTGTTTCAACTTCTAATGATAAAACAACAAAAGGCCTAAATGAGGCCTACCTACTATGGTCAACTTAAGCTAATGATAACTCATGAAATCTATTGGTGTAGGGGCTTGTTTGTGGAATAAAAATAACAATGGGCCTAAATGAGGCCTACTGACATTGGTCAACTTAAGGAAACATTTGGTGAAATCTGAGAAGTAAACATGACAAACGGTTCTCAAGGTCTGGGCAAACATTAATACATAATCATACTAAAAGACACACCTCCCAGGACAACCTAAAGTCTAGGGTAACCACCCTTTGATCAATCAAAGTGAAAGTGTAATAACAGGAAAATAAAGACAACCCCATTCCTACAAAATAGCTGGTGTAGCACTATGCATAAACGTGGTGCATACAGAAAAGCACAAAACAGTTAGCACCTAGTTTTCATCACACCGTGGAACACATGTGTGCACCACCATTCAAAAAATTAAATTGTAATCAATCCTTCATTGGCAAAAACTGTTTTGCAGAAAACAGGAAAACTATAATAGGTGACTGCATCTTAAAAAGCAAAGATAGTACTACATAAATGAATGAAATGAAATGAAATGAAATGAAATGAAATGAAAACAAATTTATAACGCGCAGAACTCAGCCCAATGGGCATCAAGGCGCCTAACCAAAATATTTGGGAGTCCAGAGAACTAGTTAATGGTAGGCTTTCTTGAAGTACCATGTTTTAAGGGCCTTTTTAAAGAGGGGCAATGAGGATAAAGATTTAAGCTCCAAGGGAAGTGCATTCCAGAGACGAGGGGCAACAGAAGAGAAAGCTCTTCCTCCCCATCTGGTCTTTTTGGTCCGAGGCGTTACCAAGAGATGCTGTTGTGATGAGCGTAAACTTCTGCTGGGAACATATCCAGAGAGAAGTGATCACAACCCATCAGAAATTCCTGCTTTCAAAGCCCTATGTGCTAGACAGATGACTTTGAAAGAGATACAATGCTCTACAGGAAGCCAGTGAAGACTCTTTCTGGCCAGAGTTGCAGAGGAAGTGCGGGGAATGTCTAGTACAAATCTTGCTGCCGCATTTTGTACTATTTGGAGACGCTGGATCAATCCCTTATTGACCTCTGCGTACAGTGAGTTGCAATAGTCTAGTCTAGAACCGACCAACGCAACCACTGTCTGTTTCCTAGCTTCCGGGGAGAGGTAATGAGCTATTCTTCGGAGAATTTTAATAACTCCCCAGCAGGTGGCCACCGTTCTATTAACCTGCTGGGTCATTGCCAGCGAGGTATCAAAGATGACCCCAAGGTTTCTAGCTGAGTGTGAGGGGACAGGGCAAGTTCCCAAGGATGGCGGCCACCATTCATTTGACCATACATCCTGGTCCTTTCCAAAGATTAGCACCTCGGTTTTATCACCGTTCAGCCGCAAGGAGTTGAGTACCATCCAGTCAGCGACTGACTGCATACAAGTCCTGAAGCTGGACGCTGAGGTGCTAACCAAATGGGCCAACGACACCATGATCTGAGTGTCGTCTGCGTATGACACTACTTCCATTCCCTGCGCTTTTACTAATCTTGCTAGTGGGGCCACGTATATGGTAAATAGGGTCGGGCTTAGGGCCGACCCCTGTGGAACCCCGCATTGTAGGGATTTAGCAGGGGAGAGGTATTCTCCTAATTTGACCCTCTGTTCTCTATGATCTAAAAATGAGGACAGAAGGCTCAGCGCTGAACCCTCTACTCCCATCTCCCGCAGCCGAGATGTTAAGGTCGAGGGAGATAGGGTATCAAATGCTGCAGTCAGATCGAGCAAGACTAGCAGCGTTGTCTGTCCCTGGTCCACTTTCATTCTGATGTTGTCTGTTACAATAGTAAGTGCGGACTCTGTGCTATGAAATTTCCTGAACCCATGCTGGGTCTGATCTAAAAACCCAGACGAGTCCAGGAAGGCAGACAAGTGCGAATTCAGATGGGCCTCAAGCATCTTGGCGGGGGCAGGAAGTAAAGAGATGTGCCTGAAGTTCTTCAGGATTGTAGGGTCAAGGGAGGGCTTTTTAAGAAGTGGCTTGATAATCGCTTTCTTCCAAACTGAGGGAAAGACCCCCTGTGATAGGGCACCATTCATCATCTCCAATAAGGGAGGGAGTAGTGTGTCCCTACAATCCTTTAGCACTTTGAGGGGACAAGGGTCCAAAGATGAGGAGGATTTTGTCCTGTTCAACAAAGTGTTAAGGTTGTCTAATGTGATCGGTGGGAAGTTGGAGAGAGTCTTAGTGGGATCTTTGGACCAAGATTCTAAATTTGTAAGGGCCAGGATCGAGTTGGGCTCAAGTGATTTTTGATGTGTTTCCAAGTTAACGGAGATCTCATCGATTTTAGCATAAAAAAAGGTTGAGATCTTATCACAGAGCTCCTGTGATCCTATCACTGGGTCTGGGATTTGTAAAGAGCAGAGGGAGTCTACTACCTTGAACAACTCCCTTGATGAAGTTAGAGAGGTTGTAATCTCAGAAAAGAATTCTTGTTTTGTTTTAATGACCGTAGTCTTATATTCCGCTAACGATCGTTTATAGATCTCTCTATCCATGGTATCCCATGTTTTCCTCCACTTTCTCTCCTGCCTCCTACAACCCTGTCTCATCAGCCTGAGAGTTTCAGTGAACCAGGGGGCGGAGGGTCTACGCCTTGCTGAGTACCGACGGGTAACTGGTGCTAGGGCATCTACTGCTCCAGTAATAGAGATATCTAGTTTTTGTGCTGCCTGCTCAGCATCTAATGGCAGGGAGATAGAGCTAATGAGAGGGGCCAGGGCTTCATTAGTGATGTTTTTATAATTCCTTTTGCCCTCTCCCCGAGCCTGTCCCTTCCTCTGGGTATCTACATGAGAAAGGGTCAATTCTATTGGCACTGCCAGGTGGTCTGTCCAAACCAGCAGTTCGGGGATACCCGTCTTAACCCTAGGGTCGTTGGAAAATATGCCATCCAGCGTGTGGCCTGCCCGGTGAGTTGAACCTTTCACTAATTGAATAAAGCCACACGCTTCAAGGGGCTCCACCAAGGACAGAGTGTCTTTGGAAGTAAGATCATTTAGGTGAAAATTTAGGTCCCCTAAAATAGTAAAGTGGGGTCTGCCAACATATGGCTCCATGAATCTGAGCAGGTCACTGCTAAAGTTTGATCTAGGCCCAGGGGGCCTGTATATCAGAAGGCCTACGAAAGAAGCTGAGGGAGATGAGGAGATGAAGTAGTGCAGTACCTGGACGGGGTCAGATGGTGCCGAAAGAGCATTAATACGGCAGGTAAGATGAGACTGAAAAAGAATCGCCAGTCCTCCACCCCTACGCTTAGTTCTGTCGAATCTGTGCAGTGCATAGCCCTCTGGGATAGCCATTAAAAGGTCATGACCTGAAGTCTCCGTGGCCCAGGTTTCCGTGACAAAGACCCATGCAGGCTTTCTGGATGTCACAAAGTCATGGAAGGCTACATTATTTTTAATAATAGACCTAGCATTGATCAGGTATCCTTTCTCTACACGAGAATTATTAGACCTTGAGCCGATATTCTGAGAGGGATAGGTAGTCAAGGGGGTGTTATCAGAGTTACCGGTGTACAAAGGGACCATGAGCTGTAGTTCCTCTGGTGTAAGCTCATGTTGGCATGTGGCGTCCCTAGGTTTCATGTCCAACATTTCCTGCAAAGTATAGGCGAGTACTATCTGTGAAGATAGCTCAGGGGCCCCAGAGCGCATCCCGCCCTGCAGCCCGTCCTCAGCGGGGACGGGCACAGACGGGCTTGCCTTTGGCGCACCTTTGGTGCGCCATCGGCGCGCCCGCTGCGCCCGCCCGCTGCGCGGACGGGGTGGCCTGTCGTTTTTATCCATCTTGAGGGGGTGGGGGGGGTGGGAGGGGGGGAACAACTCGACCTGCAGCCTTACCCAACTCAAAATGGCGGCCAAAATCGATCGAGGAACTGCTTTCTAGTGCCTCACAACGTCAGCGCTGTGCCAGGGAAGCTTAGAGCAGCCTCGGAGCGACGCTAATCTCGTTCCGAGGTGTACCAGGTAATTTAAAAATCGCTATTTAAAATATTTACAAGTTTTTTAAAATCGCGTTATTCTCATCTCAATAACGAAGATAACAGTAAATAAAGAGGATAGTAAAGAACCCCCGGCTTCCGCCTCAGGGGAGAAGTAGTAAATGAGCTCGAGGTGCTAGTCTCACCCTTATGTAGTCTGGGAGGGCGGGAGGGGGGAACAACTCGACCTGCAGCCTTACCCAACTCAAAATGGCGGCCAAAATCGATCGAGGAACTGCTTTCTAGTGCCTCACAACGTCAGCGCTGTGCCAGGGAAGCTTAGAGCAGCCTCGGAGCGACGCTAATCTCGTTCCGAGGTGTACCAGGTAATTTAAAAATCGCTATCTAAAATATTTACACGTTTTTTAAAATCGCGTTATTCTCATCTCAATAACGAAGATAACAGTAAATAAAGAGGATAGTAAAGAACCCCCGGCTTCCGCCTCAGGGGAGAAGTAGTAAAAAAAAACATCAAAACCATGAAAACATTTCTTTTTTTTTGTTTAAAAGTGGGGCCTGTTCGTAGTGATTGCAAAGAAAAACATGGGGATAATGCAGGCCAAGGAATTACATAACAAAATCATTTTGCGGGAAATCGTATCATGATGGATTCTGTCACAAATAAAAAAAAAAATTGTATTGGTTTTGTCAAAAATATATCCAAAGTTATTTGTATGGGGTTTGAACCTGACCGCCAAGGCAGCCAACATAGAACCCCTTCCATGCTCATGACGAGCTTAGCCAATCACAATTTGTAAGTCCAATGTCCTATTATTGGGGTTCAAGGCAGTCAATTTTGGGACATCAGTGTAGGTCACCACCCTACATCTTCTGTATCCGGTACCAAGGAAGCACTTCCTCCGATGCGGCCATCCACCACCAATCCGGTCTGGTCTGGTCTGGTTCCATCTTCCAAATATAATAAACTAACATAAAAACATGAAAGTAAAAAACTAAAATAAAAAAAAAGGAGTGGGGGGGAGGTGGGCCGACGCACGCACCAACACCACAACCCAGCAACCTAGGACAAGAAAACAAGTATCATTAATCTTGCAGGATAAAATTTTCCATATAAAAAGCACCCCATGTGCTTTTCATTGTTGAAAAGAAAATATCCTAATTAATTAAAAACATTATTCTGAAGTCAAGAAATAATTAAAACCATATACTTTGAAATTTGTTTGAGCAAAATCCAATTTTTAAACACATCCAGAAGGGCCTAGTAATACCCTAATCCTCTGTGAGACAGCCCCTCCCTTCAGAAAGATGTTCGTGCTCAGAGTTTTGAATCTGCTCCAAAAAAAAAAAAATACGCAGAAGCCAGGCTACAGTGTGAAGTAATTTGAATCACCGCCAAGTGATGATCTCATAGTAGGAGCAGGACGCTGCCAAGCACTCGGTTCAAGCCTCTCTTTCTCTAATCTGGGAAGCCTGCCCAGGCCTACTGTATCTAACTAACTCCAAGGGCCAAGAGTCTGCCAACTACTCTGCATGTACAGGGATCCCTTATCTGGAGGCAATGAAGCTGTCTATGCCGACAGCAAGGAAGAGCGAGTTCACCCCTCCCTTACATAAACATTCCGTCCGCGGAACAAAATTGGATGTTGGCCAATCATAACAAGACAGGCAGTGTTCGGAGCCTCTAGAGGGAAAAAAAACCCCTTTACAAAACATCTGGTCTGAGCCCGGCTAACTTTCCAAGGTCAAACACATTTTCTGGAAGCCAAAACAATTCTGTTCCCAGGCCAGAATCTCTAACTAACGAAAGCAAATTCAAATGTGGTCTAAAAAAAAAAAAAAACAGATTAATCTGTCTACTTAAAAGCTCCACTTTCTAAAAAGACTTTTGTCTAACTAATTCAGCTAAAAGGCAAGACATTTGAAACATGGGCATTTATTTAGCATGCAGATCAACACACAAAAAGGGGCAATTTGCTTCTGCACACAAGACTATGCATTTTGTATTTAAAAAAAGAAAACGAATTATCATGGACTGTTGGGTTTAATATTTCTCTGCACATATATCTATCAGGCAGCATGTTTAATGAACACTGCTTTTACCGTGCAAGGTAATACCTTTCTATCAACAGCTTGTCAAAGTACATAGGCGAGCCTTGTAACTAAATGCAAATTAAACTAATGCAAGGGACACATAACAATGCGTTAAGATGGTAGTGTGTTATAGTTATCATTTTTAACAATATATTCTGCTCCACCCTAATTATACACACTAGCATCCAAAAAATAAAATATATACTGTTAGCTGTTGAAAGGGAAATAATATGAAAACGACATAAAATGCAGACACATTCCAGCATTGTTTTTTTTTTCAACCAGGGGCAACATGTAAATTTGCAACGCAGCATAAATTATTGTGCAAGCCTTTCAATTCAACCTAATAAAAGGGCCACATTCATATATCATCAAACAGCCATTTATTTCCTAACTGAGTGGGTAAACTTAAATCTGCATATTAAAACATCTACATTTGAAAAAACGTTCAGCTTGCATTTGGGAAAATAATAATGAGAAAACATTTATTTTTAAAAGCACACGGTTGCCTTTCACTAATTAAAAGCACATGTCACCATGCACTGTTGGGCAAGAATAATAAATCACAATCTGTGACCATTCTAAAACACCGGTTGACATATACCTTTCTAGATGGAAACCTTCAAAGAAATAATTAAAGAAAACAGCCCGTAGCGTGCACTCTAACTGGGCCATCTTCTAATATTTCACTCATTTTAAATCATGCATTCAAAAATAATTCTCCACACGTCTGTGGATGCATATTAAGAAGCACATTTAAAAGAACACAGCTCTCTCGGTGCAAACCCTTATCTCAATCCGACCGGCTGATTTATAACTTACCGACCTCTAAGGGCCAGACACATGAAGTCATCAGTTCCAAGGCAAACCCACACAAATTTGTAGACGCATTTCAAAAAGAATGTTAAATGAACAGAGCCCTACGCTCAGCACAAGATGTTACCTTTCCTTCAAGAAGCTGACAAAGCACGTAGGCAGACCCAGGAACCAATAAAAGTCAAAATCAAACCATCAATCATCAAAATATTCACTGACTATTAGAGTCAGCTCAAAATAACCATGCATGTTAGACAGCATGTCAAAATAAATACTGCCATCTCAATTCAAGATATTAACCCTTTGGCAGCTCAAGCACAATCATTCTCCAATGACATCAGATACATGGGAAAGTCATGAACTCATCTCTCCACGTTTACAGATAACACGTACGCACATCTTCAAAACGTTATCCCCAAGCACCCAAGAGAGATCCAGCTCTCTCCTACCTAACGCAACAATAACATGCTTTATCCAAACCATAACCACATGGCGCTATTCACAAGCCATGTGTACAAGACAAGCTCTTCACAAGTAATATATCCAAGGCGCTATTCACAAGGAACACAGCAAGTCAAAATGAGAACATGCTCCTCACAAGCCACATTAACATGGCGCTATTCACAAGCCATATTTACAAGGAGCTATATACAAAGAACACCACAAATCATATTACATTGAATACATTTCACATTGCACAGCATAAGCAGATGCAGCAAGCAAGTTAATGGACAATTTTAAAGCATTTTTTACACACATTTATACAATTGGATCATCACAAAGATGTTACTGGCTCCCTCATGTAATGCCATCCTTCAACCTTGACAGTTCAAACACCAAGAAGAAAAACATTTCTTCCATCCTACATAAGTCAAATGCCATGATGTAATGCAATCTCCTCACACTGCAACTGTTCAAGCCCATAGGTCAATTTTCGTGCCAAGTGCAAACCATCAAGATAAAAACAATACAGCGCACACAGGCTACGTAAACAGTTCGTGACGCCAGATGTAATGACCAGATTCTCAGACCAGATAGAACCAGCTCACTGAGCAACACCAACCTGGCCAAAACGCAACCACCTCCCTCCTCAGGACCATCTATCCAGGCACCTGGGTACCTACCTGAGGATGGGGAACTCGCAATATACAAGCTCATATCATCAGAAACACCACTAAATCTATAGGGATACTAAGAATACTCACTGATTACTAAGGACATCTATGCCCTACACCACACTCATACCTTATAGTCTCGCGACCACATGGGTCCAGACTAATCTACCCTGGGGCAGTTCTGATTATCTACCATTACACACCAGTAACCTCCCTGGTGTTCTCATTACACACATGGGTCTGCAGCCCCAGTGCTCTCATTTATATCTGGTCTACAATCCGGCAGACCTCCACGCTGGAACCCCCCCCCCCAGCGCTCTCACTTACACACGGCCCGCAATCCGGCAGACCTCCACACCGTCTCCTTCCGGTGCTCTCACTTAACACAAGCCACAATCCTGTGGGTATACACACTGACCACAATCAGTGCTCTCACTAACGCCACTTACCAATGACGACCACTTTCCTATGAATACCTTCAGCTCTCTGTCTCTCTATGTTGGGAAGTATCTCTCTCTATTCACTAAGGGTTTGCTACTACACTAATAGAAATTGGTATAAACTTTATCCCTTACGTGCAGGTTTCCTATCTCCCTAATTACTCACTATCACTTACCTGATCAGGGGTAACATCTGTTCAGACAGTAATACCTGGCTAGGAAAACGAAGCTACCCCCACTGTATGGGGACAAAGGATATACACCACACTAGTTCACTAATTAAATGGGGTCATTTATTGTAACAATAATAAAGTACACATACACAAAACTATGGGGTCTCTATAACTAGCAGTAACTTTAACACACCGCTGAAAGAAAAGGATTAGACATACAATTTATCTGCGGGGTAACAGGAACTTTTAACACACCGCTGAAAGGGAAAAGATTAGACATACAATAGCCTAGGGAATAAGAACAAGATTAAGGTGTACTAGTTCAAACTACCTCACCTATTAGAAGGAAGATTTATCTCTGACTCTGGTGGGATCAGGGCTCTCTCTGTCTCTCCCTCTGTCACCACATCACCACGCCTCTGGTTCAATTGCTCCAGCTGACAGCCTTCTTTGATGCTCTCTGCACTGCTCTCTCTCCTCATCTTCAGCAATCGTCTGCCTTCTTTCTCCATTCCAGAACTGCACTCTATTCTGCAGCTCCAGCAGACATCCTGTTCTCTCTCCAAGCTGAACTGACCTCCAAGCTGAACTGAGCTCGAGCTCCAAGCTGAACTGCACACAAGCTGGAATGAACACTCCTCCTCTCCTGTAGCTCGCTAATATGGATTCCTCTCCCCTCATGGAAATTTCCACCAGAGGGCTGCCTTCTACCGAATTCCTGTGCCAGCTCCCAGGCTTCCACGCAACCGCAGTGGCCAGCTGCTTGTTACGTCTGGGCCCAAGAGAAAAACACATTCCTCGGATAAGAAGCAGTCCTAACCGGTCTTCCTCTAGCACACAAACAGCCTTACTGTAAACTTTACCTTTCCCCCTGAAGCCTCTCAGCTCCATCAAGATGGAGTCCCTCTAGTTCTAGGCCTGTAGGCCTGAAAGGGATGAAATACCCCTTAGCTCTGTCAGAATACCTACATAAACCATACCAATGTGTAATATAAAGTCAGGACCACAGGATCCAACCTCTACTATAAGCAAATATGTCAAAGCCAATAGGCAATAGACAGATTAGAGTCAAGAATAAGGGATCTATCATCATATTAAGCAGCTATCCTCTTCTAGGTCTGGAAAAAGGGCTTAAAAGGGCCAACACAAGCTAAGAATACCTATCCTAGATGTGAGCAAGATTAAAGTCTATATCACTGCTAAATAGATCCAAAAACCCTGCCAAGACAACCATGTACACCCATATCTAAACAGTCATCCATGGCAGGTTTTCCTAAGTCCATCAAGGATTTATAGAAGGTTTCCCCATCTATTTTGGACCACCTTAATCTCCTACCCTGGTCTGTTACCTTCTCAATATTTGTGCCTTGGTATCTGGTTCTTGGACCCGCCAGATACAGCAACCCCAATACAAGGGGATTGTGGTCACTAAAAGTGCTCCATTCTATCCGTACGCTGATGATTTTATTTATTAAAAGTCTAGAAACTAGAATGTAGTCAATAAAAGAGGAGCATCCTCTACCCTTAAATGATGGTGGTAGGCTGCCATCCCTCTGCACACCCATCATATTGATAGTGCGCTCTAGGTCGTGGTTGAGAAGGAGTTTGCTAAAAGCTAATCCCTCCGGCGTATGGGAGAAATGTGGCCCTTTCTCTACAGGGCAATGAGACCATTCTGCATCTATTGGAACCAATGCCGAGTATAGGTGACAGTTAAAGTCTCCCATGACCAGTAGAGCAGGTACCTGTGCCGCTTTCCTAGCCGTGATTTCCTGACCCAATCTGTCATCCAGTTCTCCTACAAATGAGGTATGGTCTCCCCCTACCCCGTTGTTGTAAATATTAAAAACAGTTAGTCTTAGCCCCTTCCCCCTAAAGCGTACTGCTTGAATAGCGTGTGAGTTCCAGTCCGTAGTCGACCAGCTGCCCTGGAGGTTTAAATCTACATATATAGATAGTCCTCCCATGGCTCTCCCGATCTCGATTTCTGCGCCGGAACGAAAAAACATTTATACCCCTGGATGTTGAAGTTGCTATTATCAAGGGCTCATGTCTCCTGGAGGCTAATTATCTGAAAGTTGCTAATGTAGTTGCGCCACTCTTTGTTATTGAATTTGGCTGCCAGACCTGCTATATTCCAGGAAATGGCTCTCATTATATCATAAGCTTGCCCTGTTCCCCCACTTGGCCCAATTCGTTCCACAGTCTCCACCTGACCGGGTTCCAACCCATTTCCTCCCATAATAGGTTCAGTAGCTATGACCGTGTTCTCATTTGCCTCTGGCCCCCTAGCCCTACTAGGTGAAATTTGCTGTACCAGCAGGCTTTGCTGCCCAGATTCCAATATTGAACCCACTATATTTACAACACCTGGACATACCTTTCCCCATGCATTGATATATCTATCCATATGTCAGTCGTTGGCATCCAGCGAACTCAGCACCCCAAATCTATTACTTGTCGCAATTAAGTCAAAATGGGGGACTGTATCCCAACTGGCCTGACCTGCACGTATGGACCAAAGGTTCCGAGGAGGATAAAAGAAACCCAGCGGGAGAACATTTACACAATTGCTATGAATGAATACTGATCCCTCCTGCCTTAAAATATCATTGACCAATCTAGGGAAACTAAAACTCACCACAACACAATCCCCTTCCATACTTTTTTGAGTCTTGCCCACCCACGGTACCCTTCTCACCATCTTAAAATTGTTGTACAAGTGGTCACCCAGGGCGGTTTTTACAGAAAGAAAATGAAGGGCTTTATTTTTTAGTGTAGTCCAATGTTCTTCCCGTCCTTCCTGGGTTTTGGGTACATTTGCCAAAATGACTGAATATGGGCAAGCCTCCGGTGGGTGGTGCAATGAGAAATTATTTTTAGTTACTTGTTTTAGTGGGCTTAGTCTCCCTGTGGGCCCCGAGGCCCTTGTGTTACCACCTCCCTGGGACCAGCGGCTAGAGGAATTGTGATGGGTGCTGCAATTTGGGCAGTGTCCTGGGGTAAGGAAGTTATCATGGAGTCCACTAGGTTATTTACCCTGATAGTGATAGTATTCAGAGAATCAGCCGCCATTGAGACTCTCTCCAGTGGTGGACTTTTATAACCTACAAGGTGTTTTTCAATGGCATTTAATTTAACATCAATTAGCTCAAGTTTTTTCATTAATGGCGAAATAAGTGACCTGAGCGTTTCATCCATAAATCTCATTAGCTCAATGTTAGACCCCTGGTTAGCCCCTACTTCTTGTCCCAACTGCTCCTTTTTAGCAGGAGTTCTTTCTTCAGACGCAGTGACCTTCTTTTGCTGTCCACCCAACCCAGATGAGGAGTTTAATTTCCTAGGTTGTTTGGCTTGTTGCTGACTACCCTTGGGGGCATTACTTGCCTTTCTTTTGCTTGTTAGCAACTTAGACTTGCTCACCAGCGTAACCCTCTGTTGCCTGTTACGCGTTACCGGGGAGAGGGTGCTGGACTACCAACAGATGAAGAGGGAGATGGGGCCGAGCTGATAGATAAACTATCGACCATTACTGAACAGTTCACAGCTTGTAGATGACATTCAGGGGTAGGTAGAGCAATGGAGCTGTTTATTAACTCTGTATCTGCTATTGGGGGTACAATATGACAGGATGGGTCCAACGAAAGCCTTCTCTCTACTAGTTCAATTTCCTTTGCTACTTGCACTTTCCGCTAACTTGAGGAAGGCGTCCAGGGTACCAACCCTCCCCAAACCGGAGCCAGACATGATTTAGGGTTAGATTTGCTCATAATGGTACAATGTTATTCCTCGGATGAGTGGTAACTGGTTTTCACAATTAACAGTATTGATCAATAAATGCAACCCGCCTTGAAGAAGTCTTATGATAGTCTCAGAATAGGGATCTGCTTAGGATGTAAAAGGAGGGGCCCGACCCGGCCTCTTCCGGCCCTGGACGGCCACAGATGGCCCGCCCTCTGCCCGGGCTCAGCCCGGCGACCACCCACGCGCATCCCGCGTCGCGGGAAATAGTGCGAGGTTTTATGCGCCTCCGGGTGCCGACTGCAGGTGTGCGGCGTCTGCCGCAAAGCCTCTTGGGGGTTGTAGTCCCCCCCCTCTCGGCGGCCGTGACGCTGGGTAGGATGGCGTCGCTGGCGGCGGAGGGGGACCAGGGTGATGTCAGGAGCCCGCTATGGAGGACCAGAGAGCCGTCGTTAACAGATTCCAAGGGTAGCTGCCGAGTGAGTACTGCCAAATTCGCACACAACTTCCCGCTCTGCCGCAAGTAGTGCAAGGTTTTATGCGCCTCCAGGCGCCGACTGCAGGTGTGCGGCGTCTGCCGCAAAGCCTCTTGGGGGTTGTAGTCCCCCCTCTCGGTGGCCGTGATGCTGGGTAGGATGGCGTCGCTGGCGGCGGAGGGGGATCAGGGCGATGTCAGGAGCCCGCTATGGAGGACCAGAGAGCCGTCGGTAACAGATTCCAAGGGTAGCTGCCGAGTGAGTACTGCCAAATTCGCACACTGCTTGTTGAGTACACTCTTGCGAAGGTTTCTAGCAAAAAATACAAATAAATAAATAAACAAATAAAAAAAATAAAAAACATTGTTAAAAGTTGTTGAGTACACTCCCGCGAATGTTTGTGGCAAAAAAAAATTATAAAATAAATTGTTAAATATCGGCCCCCTGGCCCCCCTGGGCCCTCATAATCTTTCCAATACTGAACGTTTACAGTTTCTGGTGTGACTCGCTTTTGCAATGACCATCAACAAACCACAAAGACAATCGCTGCAAGTGTATGGACTAGATTTGGAGAATCTGTGTTTCTCACATGGACAACTATATGTGACCAGCTCACGCGTCGGAAAACCTTCTGATTTATTCGTGTACGCACCAGACAGAAAAACAAAAAATACTGTGTATCCACAAGCACTCGAATAAATAAACAGAATGAAAACAACACTTTAAAATGTTTTCCATATTAAAATGAATATGTTTCAATAAAAATGACACATTGCTAATTGAATGTTATCATAACAAGTTTCCTTAAATTTCCTTTCTTCTGAGATCGCAGCAACGTGCGATGGGTAAGCTAGTCTGTTATAAACCTTTCATCATTGTCTTAAAGTTATAGCACTAAAGATTATACTTATACATCCATCATTAAAGAATTATATATAGCAGCTTGAACATATTTAAAAACACATTTCACTTAAAGGGTATGTCAATTAAAAACCCCTTTCCTTTTAAACTGTATGACGCACCAAAAAGCAGATTCACATAAATCATACAAACACAGATGAGCTACAATGCTCGTAGAGACACAATAAGACAACAACAAGCATTGGCAAAGCTAATAGGTTTTGCCTATGCAATAATCTATTAGCTTTGTCAATGTTTGTTTCCAAGTTGCACCGGAGAAGCACCAGCAGATGAAAGTGAAGGTGAGCTAGAGGTGTGGCCATGCTAGAAGCTACACTTGAAGCTACGTGTAGGCTGGCGTCATGGGTTCCTGTGGATAAACAGCACCTGTAAGATAATAAAGAGGTGCTGTGAACTGTAAATAAATGACAAGTGCTTTAAATTAACTTAAACTTAAAAATCGGGGAATCATGTGATGTTCTTGCTTGTGATGCATGCTGGGTAAATACATCCACGGAATTCGAACCGGAGTCTAACATTCGCCAGGTGTCTGCAGCCTCTCTGCACTCCAGTTTCATGTTGGTGCCAGGCCTCTAGCAGACTAGCCCATCTTGAATGCATAAGCTTGGCAGGTTAAGGCACCTGCTGTGGTGGCCTATATAGATGGAATCACAAGTTACAATCATTGCAAACTAAACAACCTTGCTGCAGAGGTGTGTGTGACTGACAAGCAATGTGTCGATACTGCAGGCTATGGGTTTCTATTCCTGTCTTCTCACTGTGGTAAAGTGCCTTCATGGGACCCACATTACTAACTCCACTGCCTGTAAGACTGTGTGGTTGGTTAATGGCTCTCATCTAGAGCTAGGTAGACAATCAGCTGATTTACACTCAACAAAAAAACTCATCATAGTGGTGCACTCATTCTTAAGTTCTCCAAATTGTAATGTGAAGGCCATGTGCTTACACACACGGTCTCTGCTGCAGGGACATCAGCCAACTAGTATTTGTGTGAGAGTAGGACATAGAGTCCACCAGCTGACAATTAGAAACCCCATCTTCCTCTGGTATAACCTTGAGTCATTAGGTCTCAATAAAAATAAAATGAATAAAATAAATCACGCAGTGCACTAATGTAGTTGCTTCGGAGATTTGGTTGTGATCTTCATTGTAAATTGCAGTTTGAGTAAGATATCTCAGTTGGGTAATTCAACTGCTGCAGAGATCTCCATAAGGGACAAGGCACTGTTTGAATAACAGTTAGGCTTTTGAGAGTGTTGAGATGTGGGGTAAAAATATGAAAAAAGAATGTGGAACTGTTTGATGAACATGTGGTGAAATGACATCCACAGTTTTCCAACACATGCTCTGCTTTCTTCCTTCTGCATTTCACGCTTGCCCTGGGGCAGCTGGCTGTTTACACACAATAGAGCAGGGAATCTTAACTCTGAAGGCTCGGCCAGCTCTTGTTATGATAAGGATGGTGAGTTACAGCTTAAAATATGTCATGCATCATCAGAATATTGTGAAATGTGGCTGTCCTGTATAGATGCCAGTGAATCCCCTCCCCCCCTTGCTAAAGAATGGAGTGTCCCATGCAGATTTCCTACTGTGTGATGAGTATGGAGGTCAGACCTGCCAACTCACAGTGTCAGCTCTCCCCCTCCTCGCAAGGTAAAATTATTTTGTAACTTGGCATGTATGGGAGGTGGACTCATCCTGTTGTGTTTCTTCTGTAAGTTGTATCATGGGTGGGTTGAATGACGTTAATGATTCACTGTGTGGGTCTTTGTAGAGCAGTGGGTAAGCATGGGCGAATTTTGCGAATCTCGCGTTCGCGAATTTTGCGGATTTGCGAATTTGCAATCCGCAAAATCCGCAAATTCTAGCGAATTTGCGGATTTTTTTTTTTTGTGTTCGCAAGTGTTTCTGCCAGTTCCCGAGGATTTGGTACTAGTTCGCAATTGCGAACTTACTTGTCGGCTCGCAACGGTCGCGACTATGTTGTTTCTACGTCTGGTTCATCATCACAGCCTCCCAGCACCCTCTGTTTCACCACTGGCACCCTCTCTTTGACCCATGCCACCCTCTGTTACATCAATGCCACCCTCTGGTTCATCATCACTGTAGAAGATGGGGGGGGGGAAAGCAAGTCCACCTGCCCTGCTTGAACTGACATGAATTAATTTGGGGTTAGTTTATTAACAACACCTGCCCTGCCCCAACTGACAATAATGAATTAGGGGCTAATTAATGTGTCACTGAAAGAATTTGAAGTTCCAGCCTGGCACCTGCTTGTCTGCTCCTTTAGCTGTAAATCAGGACCTTTGTGGCATACAGTTAAGGTCAGAGCAGGGTCACACAATAGTTGCAAGCTGGCAACCAGATTCTGGAGGGCCCCCTCAGGAAGCACTACAGGGAATCGTTACAAATCATGAGGTTGACCTTTTGCACCTGCTCATTGCTTTTGCTTTTGCAAAAATCGTTTTTCAGTTTTTTTCGCGCTATTCGCGGGGTGCGGCGTCGTGCGAAACCGCCAATTCGTGCGAATGAGCTTTTTATTTTTTTGCGGCTTGTTGTTTCGCGAGTTTTTTTGCAGTATTCGCGAGCCGCTTGCAGCGCAACACGCGAATTTACCCCAAGGTCAAGTACGGGCACGGCCATTTTGTTTGCGTGACGTATTTCCGTTTCCGCTCGCTATGTATAATCTCGCGCAGTAAGCGCATTGCGAGTAGAGGTTCGCACGAGATCGCGAGGGAAATCTCGCGCGAACTTACTTTCGCGCTCGTGAACGGGCGCCGGCCATCTTGTTTTTCATTCATTTCCTGTGTCTGGCATGGTGTTTAATCCTCTTGGTATCTTTGCCATCCTTTGCTTGTTTTCAGGTTTTTTTATTCGATTTTGCTTCTTATCTATCCCTCTCTTTTCCTAGCTGTATATTTTTGTCTTTTCTGCTATTTTTCTTTACTTTTAAACTACTTTTTTAAACTCTTTTCTTTTCTTCTTCCCTATCCTATTCTTTCTTAATTTTCTACTTCTTCCTACCTTACCTGCCCAGACCATGGTCAAGCCAGGCGCCGTGAAGCTGCCCAGGCACTTGAGGGCCGCAGCGGCGGTGGGGAGTAGTCCTGGACCCAGTGCCAGGATAGCATGCGGGAGATTGAGGGGGAGCAGGTGACGCGACTGGAGATATTCAGCCCGGAGGAAGTGGGCGCGCTGGTCTACTTCGTCCAGCGCCGCCTGCCCAGGACCATCGCGGGAGGCGGCAGGATCGCGGCCGGCGGCTACAACATGCGGGAGCACCGGAAGCAGTGGGAGAAGGTGTGCTGGGCCATATCCCACCTCTACGGGGTCCAGCGCACTTACAGCCAGGTCATCCATCGCTGGACGGACCTCCTGGACCGGGAGCGCGACCTGCTGGACCAGCTCGGCTTGGAGGTCCCCGGGCTTGGTGAGTAGTAGTAGCCATTTCATCACTCACTACTATGATGTTTTCTCCTGCTCTGTGTTGTTGTATTGCAAATATTTGTTTTTTACATGGAGCAAGCCAATAATGCCGCTGATGACGATTACATTGTAGTTAAATTATATTTCAAAATCTTCTGTGCATTTCAGGTGCACTGCTCTCCTTCTCAGTGGCGTTCCTACTATGCTTATTTGTTTTCTATTTCGTGGTCTCATTGCCCTGAGTAACTATTATGTATTAGTGTACTTTACAGAACTGCGTAATGCTAGACACTAGGGGGCAGATTACATTTACAAGCCCCTTGCGCCACGTTTACGTTGCCTTGCGTGACGCAACAGCGGCGTAAACGTGCTGCATCCCTGCGAGTCATTTACAGCATGACGCATCTAGGGAGATGGTTCACGTTATAAAGCCATGGGCCTGCACCACAATGGATGCGTTCCTAGTACGCAGGGTGGGCGGTCCGGCGGCTGTGCGCCTCGCAAAATTGCCTGCGTGAAATCTACAAGATTTAACGCAGGCACTTCTGCAACGCTGCTACGTCAATTCAATTCCTTATGCCTGCTTGAAGCAGGCGAAAGGACTGACACAGCATGTTAAGTATTAGGTGGCCCTGAGCATTACTGGAGTTGCATTGCGTTGGCGACGTGACTCCAGCGATGCGCCGCTCTTACGTGACGAGATGCGTCACGCAAGTGCCTACCCTTGCGCCAGGGCGCGCCGCATTGTAAATGAGGCGCATCTGCCATGTCGCAAGGGTAGTTTTGCGTGACGCATTTGATCTGGCGCATCTCTGGAGATGCGCCAGAACGCGTAAGTAAGTATGCCCCTAAGGGGCAGAATTGCAATTACCGTCGCATCCCTGCAAAGTAGCAGGGATGCGCCATTAATTGTGCGGCCCGCTACCACCACCAAACATGGTGCGCCGTATTTGCAATGCGGCGCACCATGGGCCCAAAACGTCACCGAAGCTTTACTGCTGGAGTTGCGTCGCAACGATGGCGCAGCTCCAGCAATGCTCTGGGGTACCCTATCTCCCCAATGCTGGGTCAAGCCGTACGTCTCCTTCAAGCAGGTGCAGGGTTTGTGTGACGCATCATTGTCCTAAAGGTGACTGATTGAAATTTTGTAGATTTCCCTCAGCCACTTTTAGGATGTGTTCCAGCGCAGGAATGCCCTCCCATTCGCCGGAACGCGCCCTGATGGTGCAGGGCTTTATAACGGGATGCATCTCCCAAATGCGTCACGTTGTTATAATATTATACGCCGCACCATGGCGCCCTTTTTTGTTTAGCTGCTGCGTCACAAAAGTCACGCAAGAACGGAGCAAAAGAGCCGCAAGGGGCTTAAATCTGCCCCTTCCTTTGTACCCCTGACAATAAGAAAAATAGTGGCGGTGGATTGATAGTTTGACTATTTAAATGGCTGGTAATGTAGCAGGCAACTGTTAGTGTTGTCACTGATCTGACTGAAATCACAATGGAGTTTGTCTGTCACTTTGCGTCTTGCTTGCGGACTGCTGCCTGCCAGTCCTAGGTGAATCTTTCAGTACTTTGTTTGGTGAGTTACATGACTTTCGAAGTCACAGGTCCGCAAATAAATGAAAACTAACCCTAATCAATATAATTTCGCGGAAATATTTTGTTATTGTTCTTTTGAAATGTTTGATTTGGTTGACATTGACAAGCAACAATCATCCATGTTTTCTGTTCTTTCTTTCATGTTGTACGTCAGCTCCCCCCAGGGGCGAGAGGAGGACACAGGAGCAGCAGGCGGTGGATGCTGTTCAACAGGGCCAGGATCGGGCAGGCGAGGTGTGGTAAATATTTTACCGTATACGAGTTTGCCATATAATTTCAGACAGGTAAAAAGAAATAGCTCAATCAAATGAGAGGCAGAGTCCGTGGTGTCTGAGTCATAAGGGCTTTAATAAAAAATGACTCGAGTCATGGAAATCAATTCCATCAATACAAGGGGTCGGGTATGCAATGATGGCAGAAAGATGTCAACGATTTATTAACAGTACATGACATATATAGTAAAATGACACAATGGCAGTGAATACAGTAGGCGTGACAAGTGAAATGTATATGACAAGAACACATGTGCGTAGCAGAAAAGGCGTGTACAAGGGTGTGCACAGAGGCGTACACTAGAAACGTCACAGAAAAGTGTCATAAGTGGGTGGATACATAGAGAATTCTGCAGAGTCAGCTGAAACCTGTGGCCTGGATGCGCGCGCAGCTAATGTGACGTGTGATTGACGTGCATCTGGAGGAAGCTAAGGGTCTGACTTTAGCACTAGTAGAGGAGACAGAAGTCTGGCATGTCAGATCAACCTGTTCCTATAACATATCTGATATCTAGTATTTGGAGTATATTTAATCTGGAGTAAAAGGTCTCTTGGGCAGAGGCTATTCTATACTGAATGCATACGTGTCTAAGTGCAATGTGCGGAGCCAGGGGCCTACCATGGTAACGGAAGCAATGAATTACTTGTAAGGAGACAGGAAGACTTGCTCTTTGCTCTGCAGCCGGGGATATGTTTACCTAAATCACTAGACAGGAATGTGTTTTCGAGGAGGCTGAGCTGGCTACGCTGATAACTCGAAGGCAAAATACTGTTTATGGCAGGCAGGCCAGGCCGAGCTGGGCACCGCTCGCTTGGCAGGAAGTAAGGCAGAGGTCAGGGATGCATCTCCATGTTGCAGCTTTCAGAGGCAGAGACAGAAGTGGCTCGAAGGCAGAAATCAGGGCCTAGCTCGGCAGAGCCAGGAAAAACGTGAAAGTGCACCATGTAAAGACGGTGGCACGTCATACTTAGGAACTGAATTATCGATCCATTCATGGTGGATCTGATAGAGGACATGTTAACGTTGGATGCAAATGTATTTGCGTCTGCAGATTCGGTTGCGGAGAGAAATTACATGTACTTGAAACTTGCACATGTACACGTTAGGGGACACATTTGACCATAAAAATGTCAATTACCTCAGAGGGCTCCTTTGCTGGCCCCAGTAAGTTTTCATTTTAGACTAGTACCTATTTTTCCTAGCGTTCCTCATTTGACTTTTTTCAAAATTGTCTTTGCTCTTCTTGTAGACTGTATCTAAATTCTTATCCTGCCTCTACTATGACTCCCTGTGGTATTACTAGATTATTCTTATTAGTCTGTCTGTGTAGCTAACTAAGATTGCACGGTTGGAGAAACTCCCATGATTTTAGTCAGCAATAGCTCTATCAACTTAGTGCAGTCCTCTGGGATTGTCCATAATGTCTTTTGAAGTGTTCTATCTGGACTCATGCTTGCAAAAATTGCAAAACCTTTCGCTCAGTCACTCTAGTCTGGACCAAAAAACACAGATTGTATTTAAGTTTAAAAGCTTTATTAAAAGTAAACACATTTATTAAAATGAAGTCATAATAAAACTAAACGTTTAACTGATAATGGAAAAGTGGTTAGTGCTGACGATTAATTGAAGACATGTCTTGTGGTCGAGCCGAGCTCTCACCTGGTTTCAACTTGATCTTGTTGTTAGAAGTCCATCTTCTGTCTGTGTGGAGAAAAAATGGTGCATGTTAAAAAAACCAGCCTTCATCAGTTGTGCCAAAAAGTGCAGCAAGACAACCTTCCCTGGAAAAAGGGACATTTTTTTTAACTTTAAAGTAGACAGTCACAAATTACATTGTTTTCACATGTATTCATTCCTAGACCAAAGACTAGTGAGTGCTTTATTCTAACACTTCTTAAATTTACTTTGTAGGTGGAACATCTGGTGGCGGGGCCAGCGTGGAGGTGGTGGTGCTAGACACGGAGGCAGAGGGCAATTCTTCAGGGGAGGAGGCGGCGGCTGTGAGAGTTGAGACGGGGGTGGTGGCGGCCAGAGGTAATCTCTTATATATTCCTTACTTATTGAGATTGAAGACTAGCTGGGAAGGCAAGAATATGAGATGCATGGCTGGGTGAATGATGAAGCAATGATGGGTGGAAGGACAACAGCCTGGGTGGGTGACACAGAAACTGTATGTGTCCATATACCTTGATCATGCTACTATCTGACTCTTAGATAGCATATGTGTATCTAGAGCAGGGGTACTCATAGTACGGCCCACGGGCCGGTGGTGGCCCGGCAAGCCTTCCTTGGCGGTGCGCAGACCTTGCAGACAATCACTGCTCCCCCGGCCCCCACAGAGCAGAGGATTTTTTGTATTTCACCTGTTAGTGCCCCTGCATCTCCACTCTGACAATCACTGCTCCCCCGGCCCCCACAGAGCAGAGTGGAGATGCAGGGCCACAAAGAGGTGAAATAGAACAAAGCCTCTGCTCTGTGGGGCCGGGCAAGCAGTGATTGTCAGGGTGGAGATGCAGGGGCGCTACAACAAACAAAGCCTCAATATTATGTTAATGGTCTTTTAAAGACCTGTTAAGTACTTTGGTGTTGTTGTCTGTGTGTGCGCGTTGAGGAAGCGGTCTCAACCCGGGCTGAAGGCTGACACAGATAGACACACACACAGTGAGATGACAGAGGGGGAGGGAGAGGGAGGGCAGGAGGGAGAGAGAGATGGAGAGGGAGGGCAGGAGGGAGAGCAGTAGGGAGAGAGATGTATGTAAATGCTGGGTCTGGTGGCTCAGTGGATAAAGGCATCTGCTGCAGGGACCTGTGTGCAACCTCATGGTCACAAGTTTTCGTTTTGCTTTAGCCCCGCCCCCTCTGACTCCGCCCCCACCAGTGCGGCCCTCAGCCACAAACTACACTGTAAATTTAGCCCCTGAGAGAAAGTTTGTGAGTACCCATGATCTAGAGAGAGTAGACGGTCAGTGGATGAACTAAGTGTAACTTTGAAGAGCATGTAACACTGCACCCGCACGTCCGTTCCAGTGTAGGAAAGGCAAGGAAAAGAAGTTTTAATTTTGTCCAAATACTACCATCAATAGTAGCAGTAGTTTGTATTGCAAGCACAGCATAGATCCGGTTATTACGGTGGCCACTCCCTACCTCTCTTAATAAGTTTAGTAGTACTCAGTCATTCATGTGTGGATGTATCACTGGTCACTCAATAAAAAGCAAAGCACCTAAAGTCATCCCATATATAAGCAAAAACATCCCATGTGAAGTGATAGATAATCAGATTATTTATCTTCTTCAATTTTCCATTTCTAGTACTCATTTCCACTGTAGGGTGAAAGTTAAATTAATTAAGCAGTAGCCCTTGAGTTGTAACAGAGTATTCTCAGTGCCACCCATAATAGAAAAGTAAGAGCTTCACCACCTGCATGTACTGGACGGGTACAGTAACGCAACGCAAGTCTAGGTCACTCCTCATGGCGTGCGTCTCTTTTTCTTGGGTGCAAGTTTACTGCGCTGGCATTATGCCGGCTTGCAGAAGATAACGTACCAATTTTCCTAAACAAGAGACAAGAAGAAGAATAAGACTGGTGTACTTTCATAGTCGACTCCAATGGAAGTCCATAGTGCTCGTAGAATTTGTTCCTTAAACTCCCACTAATGTTAGAGCAAGGATGAAGAAGTGTGAGGTTAGATAGATACTGGCCTCAATAGTTATGTAATGCGCTTGCAAGTTGCTAGTTGTAGTGCAACACAAATTTCTGCTGAATGATTGAGTTAATCTTAAAGAGCATTGGTTACAGACTATGTCTTTCTTTCTTCATATAGGTTCTCCTTCCAAACGAACAAGGAGGAAGGAGCTGGCTAGAGCGGCCCGGCAACGGAGGATCGATGCCACTGTGGCCGAATATCGGCGGCTGGTGGCCCTGGAGGACGAAGAAAGTGTGCAGTCGACCACAACAACTACGTCGTCTGCATCGGCCTCCGTGCCCCCACGGGCTGCCAGTGCCACCCAGCACAGTGGTACACCCAGACTGAGCCGGGCTGACAAAGCCAAACGCCACCGCCGAGTAGCAAGGACAACAGCTTCCTCTCACAGCCGTTGCACCTGCAAGGCATTGAAGGCACGCCTGCGCCGCAGTACCCTGATGGTGTCCCGCCTCCAGCAGGAGCTCCACCACTTTTCAAACGAGTTGGAGGGGCTCGGCGTAGAGCACGCCTTGCTCCGCCAGGAGCATGATGCCCTGGCCCAAAAAGTAGACAGTATCGCCATCCACCCATAGTGTCCCTTGCCCCTTTTTTAGAGACTTTTGGGGGGTGGGAATTGGGAGTTGGGTTTTTGGGGACTTTTGAAGGACAATCGTCTTGCGGAAGATTATTTTGTTAGGGATATAAATATACTTTTTCAAACTTTATCTGAGCATACCCGTTTCTTACTGCTTGCCTGGTGGGTGGGGGTTTAACAGTGACTTTGTTTTCCTGAAAGTTTAGTTCCATTTTCTTCCTTTAAGTGTAAATGCCCAAATGTTTTCAACACTAAGTGCCTCTCACAGAGTAAGTGAAGTGAATCCAAGAGTCCTAGGACTTTAGTAGTACTACCGTCAGTCTCTCGTCTCTCCTACTAATACTCCATTATACCCCCAAACCACCAAACGCTTATCTTACCTGTAATTTGTGTTTGAAAGTAGGGCTAGACCCAGGGCTGGCTCCACGGGAAACAGCGAATAAGGTTGGCAATCTTGGTCGGATAAAATTTCCTCATAGCGGTGGTACTAGTGGTGTGACACAGTGGCAGTTGCATGCCTATGAAAGAAAAGAAAATGAAATCTGGTTTGTCCTCCTGAGCAATTCAACGGTACAACTGAGAATATAGCAGGTGACAGAAGTACACTAGAACAGTGCCACATTGTAGCCTAACAAATGGTAAAGTATAACTACTAATTCGGTTGAAGTTCTTTGACATTAGCCATGGGTCTTTGTCAAGCAGAGTAAGAATATATCCTCGGATTTCTTCACCAGCCTGTTGCTATCACCTTATCCTCCCCAGCAAGTGTGTGGATTTATTGCTGTAATTTAGTCACACATCAATCAAAACCACACAGCCCAGGGGAAGAGGGTTAGGGTTTGAAAAATGGATGGGTACGGGGGTTTTTGGGAAAGGTTTTGGGAGACAAGAAAAAAAGCACAGCATGGACAAACAATTGTGAACATAAACAAATCTTTGGGTACAAACCTATCCATCAATCTTTGAAAGTGCATGCACTACTGCATGCATGTCAGTGAAAAGTAAGTAGTACTTTCGACAACTGTGGAAGAAAGAATGTGGCAGTACAGGGCCTGTGTGGAATTATTGATAACGATATTCAACATAAGGTCTCTGTAGCCAGATACCCGAGAGCCTTGCTGGTCACTATAAATCCATTCACAACAACACTCAATGGGGTTGGTCTGGAAGGTATAGTAGATAGAAAAGGAGAAATTGCTTTTTTTCTAGGTGTCCCCTCACTCACCAGGGTTGCCCCTTGGTGACATGCTTCATCATTGGGGCCATCCCAGTCCTCTACGGCCTGGGGCGTGCTGCGACTTGTGAATTACGTAGGAGCACTTACAAATGACTATGTGTGGTGCAGATGTGATAGTGGAGTGGACTAAGTGATGTGTTAAGGGATCAATTTAGAAGCAGAGAGAGATCCAAGAAATGCAGTCACAGTCAGAGAAAAAGGCAAGGGATACTGTATCTATGTGGTTGTAGTTGTCCTGTTGGAAGTGGTAATTAAGTTGCCTGCAGAAAAAAAATCCTCTTATTAGCGGCACTCCTCCATTGCAGCCGACGCTTCGTCCATCGATGTTGGTCACCAGAAGACACCCTGTAAAAAAAAGCACAGCATAGACAAACAATTGAACATAAACAATTCTTTGGGTACAAACCTATCCATCAATCTTTGAAAGTGCATGCACTACTGCATGCATGTCAGTGAAAAGTAAGTAGTACTTTCGACAACTGTGGAAGAAAGAATGTGACAGTACAGGGCCTGTGTGGAATTATTGATAACAATATTCAACATAAGGTCTCTGTAGCCAGATACCCGAGAGCCTTGCTGGTCACTATAAATCCATTCACAACAACACTCAATGGGGATGGTCTGGAAGGTATAGTAGATAGAAAAGGAGAACTTGCTTTTTTTCTAGGTGTCCCCTCACTCACCAGGGTTGCCCCTTGGTGACATGCTTCATCATTGGGGCCATCCCAGTCCTCTACGGCCTGGGGCATGCTGCGACTTGCGAATTACGTAGGAGCACTTAAAAATGACTATGTGTGGTGCAGATGTGATAGTGGAGTGGACTAAGTGATGTGTTAAGGGATCAATTTAGAAGCAGAGAGAGATCCAAGAAATGCAGTCACAGTCAGAGAGAAAGGCAAGGGATACTGTATCTATGTGGTTGTAGTTGTCCTGTTGGAAGTGGTAAGTAAGTTGCCTGCAGAAAAAAAATCCTCTTATTAGCGGCACTCCTCCATTGCAGCCGACGCTTCGTCCATCGATGTTGGTCACCAGAAGACACCCTGTAAAAAAAAACACAGCATAGACAAACAATTGAACATAAACAATTCTTTGGGTACAAACCTATCCATCAATCTTTGAAAGTGCATGCACTACTGCATGCATGTCAGTGAAAAGTAAGTAGTACTTTCGACAACTGTGGAAGAAAGAATGCGACAGTACAGGGCCTGTGTGGAATTATTGATAACGATATTCAACATAAGGTCTCTGTAGCCAGATACCCGAGAGCCTTGCTGGTCACTATAAATCCATTCACAACAACACTCAATGGGGTTGGTCTGGAAGGTATAGTAGATAGAAAAGGAGAAATTGCTTTTTTTCTAGGTGTCCCCTCACTCACCAGGGTTGCCCCTTGGTGACATGCTTCATCATTGGGGCCATCCCAGTCCTCTACGGCCTGGGGCGTGCTGCGACTTGCGAATTACGTAGGAGCACTTACAAATGACTATGTGTGGTGCAGATGTGATAGTGGAGTGGACTAAGTGATGTGTTAAGGGATCAATTTAGAAGCAGAGAGAGATCCAAGAAATGCAGTCACAGTCAGAGAGAAAGGCAAGGGATACTGTATCTATGTGGTTGTAGTTGTCCTGTTGGAAGTGGTAAGTAAGTTGCCTGCAGAAAAAAAATCCTCTTATTAGCGGCACTCCTCCATTGCAGCCGACGCTTCGTCCATCGATGTTGGTCACCAGAAGACACCCTGTCCACTGCCTGCCTGATGCTGAATTGTGGCTCGCTACTGTGAAGCCTGACTCCATCCTTTTTTCCCCATTGCAGAGACTGAAACCCGGCCTGTAATTATTCAACGAAAAACAGGAAGTGATATAATATCACAACACCAATGATAAATAAATATAAGGTATGTAGGCTGTGGAGTGCAAAAAGTCACAATTTGATTTTCCTAGTAGACAGTACAATATTTTTGAAAGTGCGTACTCTGTCTGAGTCACCTTTTGAAGGATAAATAAGTATGGGCAAATTAATGTAGCGGATCTTTCCCCTCAAGCTAGGTGTACTGTACACTGTGTTTTAGAACAAAATTAGATATTCCTAGCAGTGCTCCCACCCAGACCCTTACTAAAGCCAGTCGCAAAAATGTAGAAGACCCCCAATCAAATCTCAAAAAACGAGGCCTAGCAGAAAACTGGTGACAAAACTTACTTTGAAAGTAAATGTAGGCCGAAGTACCCCCTTCCTAATTACCCCTTACCCACCGTGGATTGCATTCAAACCACTTGCAAGCAACCAAGCAAAAGTAGCCATAGCCAGCATCGCTCCAAGACTCGAAATCCCCCCCACTCAAACACATACAATAGAAATACTGCTAACCCTAACGAACCCTAAGTTAAGAATAGTGGCAAAGGCTTTCTTTAACTATGCCAAATCCCCCCTTTCCCACCATGGATTTTCTTCAAATGACTTGCAACCAAAATTACACATTCTCACGAGTGCTCTAAGACCCCAGAACTCAGTTGCAAAAATCTAGAACACCCCGAAACACATGCAATCCTGCTGCTAGGGCTAACCCTAACGAACCCTAAGTTACAAAAAGTGCCAAAAGGCTTTTCCGCGAGGATTTTGTCCCAACCACTTCTACCCGGTATTAGACCTTCCCAGGAATACCCCAAGACCTGCCAACCCAACCCACCCGCCAAGAAGCATAACCCCCAAATCACTCCGCGCGCGCTCTGCAGCTAGGCCCTAACTCCCCTCTGCCACCATGGATTTGCTTCAAACCTCTTGCAAAGTAAAGTATATATAGCCAGCAGTGCGCCCAGACCCCGAAACCCACCCACAAACACCAGGAAGCCCCCCAAACAGGCCCCCCGAAAACGCTACATTGAGCAAAATGTCAGAAATAGCCCAAAAAAAAATCGGCCTGGATTTTGTCCCAACCACTTTTACCCGGTATTAGACCTTCCCAGGAATGCCCCAAGACCCGCCAACCCACCCGCCAAGAAGCATAACACCCCCAAACAGGCCAAAAGCAAAATCTCATACTTGCAATATTTCTCGGCCTTCGGTCCAAACGCGCTGCGTAGCTAGGCCATAAGTCGGGGTTGCCACGACGGATTTCCTGAAAAGCAAATGCATTCAAGATTAGAGTGTCCCAGCTGTGCTCCCAGACCCCGAAACTCACCCACAAACACCAGGAAGCCCCCCAAACAGGCCCCCGAAAACGCTACATTGAGCAAAATGTCAGAAATAGCCAAAAAAAAATCGGCCTGGATTTTGTCCCAACCACTTCTACCCGGTATTAGACCTTCCCAGGAATGCCCCAAGACACGCCAACCCACCCGCCAAGAAGCATAACACCCCCAAACAGGCCAAAAGCAAAATCTCATACTTGCAATATTTCTTGGCCTTCGGTCCAAACGCGCTGCGTAGCTAGGCCATAAGTCGGGGTTGCCACGATGGATTTCCTGAAAAGCAAATGCAATCAAGATTAGAGTGTCCCAGCAGTGCTCCCAGACCACGAAACTCACCCACAAACAGACGGAACCCCCCCTAAGAGCACCTTAAAGGCAAGCAAGTCATCAAAAACACAAACAAAATTCTGCCTGGGATTTGGTCCAAAACACTTTTATCCGGTATTAGAGCTTCCCAGCAATGGCCCCAGAGCCGTCAACTCACCTGCAAAGAGGTACAACAACACCCCCACAAGTGCTGAGTCTTTCTTCATTGGGCGTAAACCAGCCCTCTGGTTTGATGGAAATAGGAGTCTGGAGGAGGAGGATAGAGGAGCATGTTCTTCTGAACTTGTGAACCTGAGGAATGCAGACTGCGGCAACTTCAAATCAATTAGCAAACCAGTGAAGACAGTTCTGCTGATGGGCTTGATTTTGTGATTATCTGATTAAAGTTTGAAATATATTAACTGTGCACAACAAAGAAAGACAGACACACAGGAATAAAAGTGAATAAGGACGAAAAAGAAAGTTATTGATTCGTTGTCTCATTTTCAGGGCTCAGTATCACGGTCCAGGAATAAGAATAAGGCTTCGTCATCATACTCTGCGAATTCAGGCAGGGTGAGCTCAGTGTCACCTGACAGAGTAGAAATTCCCTCATCTATGTTGCTGGCCACCTCCTCTTCATCTGGCACGCTTTCTCGTACTCTGAAATCTGGTGGTATGAGGTGCTGATTCATCTTGATCATTGTTAACCTCTCCACATTTTTGGGCGAGAGGCGGCTCCGTTTGGGAGTTACAATGCCACCAGCAGCACTGAAAACCCGTTCAGAAGACACGCTTGCGAGTGGGCAAGACAAGTAGTTTGAAGCCAGGTTGGTGAGCTGTGGCCACAATTCTTTTTTCCCATGCCAATACGCCAATGGGTCAGAATTAACATAGACCTCTGTTGAGTCATTCAGATAGTCCTTCACCATCGACTCAAGGTCCTCATCCAAGGTTCCTCCACTTTGCTTAGCTCTTGCTGTGCCTCTGACCTTTTGAGAACCAAACCCACGCAGAGCTAGCCATTCCTCTTCAGCCTCCAATGTTTCTGTTGTGTCTCGTGCAGATGATCCGGTTGCCGGTGTCTTTAACGGCTGAGAGGTCACTTGTGCCACAGCCACAGGTGCAGAAGTGGATTGTTTTGACTGGGGATGGTCTGCTGATGTACTGCCCTTTCCTTCAATTTCCAGCCGTTCTCTTTCAAACCTCTTGGCTGACAAGGCTAGCCAACGTTTGTACTTTGGAACATGTTGATCATCAAAAGGAAAGAATGCTTGGCCTGCCAGCGCCTTTTTGTAGCGTGGATCCAGAATAGTAGCACAAATGTAATGCTCTTCTGAGTGGATCTTTTTAAGACATTCATCACCTTGTAGGAGCTCTAATAATTTCTCAGCCAGAAGCAAAGAGTCTTGGTTTTTGTCATCTTTTTCAAACACAGAACACACCTCCTTCAGTTGGTCCTCCAGCATGTACAACAATGGGATAGCTTTTCCCAAATTAGAGTCCTCCTTGCTGACTGCACGCGTGAAGAACTCAAAAGGACGAAGCATGCGTGTCAGGCTTTGAACTATGTTCCATTGCGCCGCACCCATCCTCAGCTCCTCTGTACCCTCTGTAAGGAAATATTGATTGAGTTCCGTATACTGCTCATACAGACGCTCAAGCATGTAGAAGGTTGAGTTCCAACGTGTTACCACCTCCTGGATGAGTGCTTTCACTGGCATTTTACGTTGATATAGCAGGCTCCTCAGCTGCTTCCGGGCCTTAAAAGAATGGCTGAAATGGTTGCACATTTTTCGGCAGGTGTCCAATACACTGTTCGCTGCACTGCCTTTATTACCCAAGAATTTTTGGACAACCAGGTTTATACAGTGCGCCAAACACGGCACTCTGAAATAGTAACCGTCCCTCATGGCCTTAACTATATTGGCGCCATTGTCCATGGAAACATAACCAACCTGGCGTTTTAGTGGGGACAGCCAGTTAAGGACCTTTGTGTTAAAGACATCCAAAATGTTTTCTGCTGTGTGACGTTTCTCCAAACCAAACATGGCTAGTTTTGCATGTTTCCGAGCAGCTTTAAAAACAATGTCCGCGTCAACACCTGCATTTAGCTTTGCTTTAGCCCCTGAAAAAGAGACCCAGTGTGCAGTGATGCACATGTAATCAGCGCCTGCGCCACTGGTCCACATGTCTGTTGTCATTGGACAGGGTGCGCTCTCTTAAGATGACCTCTCTGGCCTCCGGTACCATAGTTAGAACCAAGCTTACCACGACCAACTTGAACCTTACAAATGCTACAAATGGCTACGTTTTCCATTTTTGGGCAAACACTAAAGAAGTCCCAAACTGGAGACTTGAAATGTCTTTGGGGGCCGGAGGAGGCGGCGATACTTGTGGTGGTGGTCCTGCTGCTAATGCCAGATGAAGTGGAGGATGTGGATTGCCGAACTTCAGTACGTTTTGCACTTTCACCACCACGAATTGAGGTCGAGGTGGGTACCTTCTTGCGAGGAAGAAATATGGAAGCGGTAGGTTTTGGTGTACTACTTAACTCCAAATCTAATGATTCCATTTCCATTGCCTCCTCGTCGACATCATCATCACGCTCAGCAGCTTCTCGGGATAGGGTCAAAATGTCTCTTTGCTGCATGCCCGGTGGGGCTGCAGTGACCTTTGTGATGACTGGCTCGTCGTCATCGTGAGAGGCTTCATCACCAGCAGTATCTGTCACTTCTTGTTGAGCCTCATCACACTCCATAGCTATGAGTTTTTCGACGACCTTCCTTTTACGCTTAGGTACCTTTGTCAGATAATGGTGTGCCTCACTCACAGGCTGCGGTGATGGTACCCAATCGTCATCCAGATCATCAGTAGGAGGTGGGCTTGAAGAAGATGTAGACACCCCCTTGATCTTTTCCTTGCTCGGGATATGGAAGACAGTGAATGATCATCAGGAGGAGTGGCTTCCAATGATACCTCGGCTTCATTGTCGATTTCCTGATGTGCCCCTACTTCGGGAGGAACAACTATTGTGGGCACTTGTGAACCTCCATGCACCTTTGCTTGCGCATCTCCTTTTACTGCCTCTCCTTCCACATGTACTTGGGCGTGTACTTGCACATGGTGTTGTTGTTGCGGCTGTGGTTGTTCAACACTTGTCAGATGAGTTACAACAACCTGTGTTGATTCAGGGACATTGCTGCTACTTTCTTGCGATGAGCCAACATCACTGGTCGATGGTGATTGGAGAAGTACACTGACTGCCTCTGAAGCACTCAAGGGCTTTGACTTAAGTTGGCGTGGTGGTGGAGGCACTGAACCCAATGGAGCAGGGGTGCTGCTCCCAGCTTGGTCCCCAGCAGATCCTGCTGCTGCAGGCGTACTTTTTTTTTTTGCTCCCAAAAAACGTGGCGGGTGGCACGCCAGCCTCCTTGGTAATTTGCTTCTTCTGCTCCTTACTAGCAACTTTCTTGCTAGAGGAGCTACGGAGACCTTTTTTTGGGGCCATCTTCTTCAGAGCAGGTCAGACAGCAGGCCGCAGTTGCACGAATTGTAGAGTTGTCCGAGGCCAGACGTGACGTCGCGTGACGTTATGCTGCACACACACACCGCTGCAGGACTTCTTCCTGGCACTAGTGGTTTTCTTGAGTCTTGTGCACCTAAAAACAATGGAAGACAGAGGAACATCAGTTCAGTTATACAGCACAAAAAAAACCGAAAAACACTGCAAAATCAGCACAATCCCATTCCATCCATGCCCTCCATGATGGTTAAGTTCAAGACAACCAACAGAAAGACTAGGCCCATGCAAGACTCACTACCCCTGGGCATAAATAAAGGTTGAAAAGTAGGCAAAATGGTTGCAGGCCTAACAACAAAGCCTGCATTCAAAATGGCCACTTGCCTGCCAGCACATGGCCAGTGCCTGTAGCTGCACTCAAAATGGCCACCAGCCACATGGCCTGTCCCTCCCCATGAACACCCCCAAAAATCGAAAAACACTGCAAAATCATCACAATCCCATTCCATCCATGCCCTCCATGATGTTTAAGTTCAAGACAGCCCACAGAAAGACTAGGCCCATGCTAGACTCAAATACCCCTGGTGAAAAGGCCACAAGTACAGGCCCAAATACGAAAGTCACTGAAAAATCTGCACAATCTCAATCCATCCATGCCCTCTATGATGTTTAAATTCAAGACAACCCACAGAAAGACTAGGCCCATGCAAGACTCACTACCCCTGGGCATAAATAAAGGTTGAAAAGTAGGCAAAATGGTTGCAGGCCTAACAACAAAGCCTGCATTCAAAATGGCCACTTGCCTGCCAGCACATGGCCAGTGCCTGTAGCTGCACTCAAAATGGCCACCAGCCGCATGGCCTGTCCCTCCCCATGAACACCCCCAAAAATCGAAAAACACTGCAAAATCAGCACAATCCCATTCCATCTATGCCCTCCATGATGTTTAAGTTCAAGACAGCCCACAGAAAGACTAGGCCCATGCTAGACTCAAATACCCCTGGTGAAAAGGCCGAAAATCACTGAAAAATCAGCACAATCCCAATCCATTCATGGCCTCCATGATGTTTAAGTTCAAGACAACCCACAGAAAGACTCAGTCCACCCACCACTGAGTACCCCTGGGCAAAAGGCCCCAAAACAGCCCAAAAATCGAAAATTCCAAAATTTTAGTTGCAGCAACTGTAATGCCCCAATCAAACTTACTTGTAAAATTTCTAATCCAACAGTGATCCAAAGAAAGTCAAAAAGGCCTCAAATCCAAATATCCAGCAGCATCCACAAAAAGTAATCCTTCCAGCTCCAGATCCAAATGAAAAGTGACCAGGAGATGGACAAAGCACTGGGAGGAGCCTGCTGAACAGGAACAGGAAGCTGAAGACTGTGGGGCACTTCCTTCCTCCCACCCCCCTCCCCAAAATGGACTCCTCGCTAAAAAAGTGCAGGCAAATGTCAACCTAAGGAGTTATTCAGATAAAAATCATCATTTCAAGAAGGTTTATGCTGCTTGCTGGTGGATTTCTTGTGCAGAATTGCAAATTTTATATTTTCGCTTGTGTGAGATTCTTGCTGCTCGCCGCATCTCAAATCTCGCAATTGCGAAGTACCGTGAGACGTGATCTCGCCGTACTCGCGTTGACAAACTATCGCTGGCAAGCTGCGATGACGTAATCGCGCTCGCCAATTCCCGCGGGATCACACAGCAAGATCCAAAATGGCGCAGCACTCGCAAACTATCGAGAAAAACAACCCGGCAAACGATGATAAACGCCGCGCGCCGCAAAAATTGTATCACCAACGCTGCGCGCCGCAAAAAAAATCCGCTGCGTGCGAATTTGCGGATTTTGCGGGAAATTCGCAAATCTCGCGGATTGCGGATTTCCCAAAAATCCGCAAAATCCGCGAGCGTAACAGATTTTCCGCCCATGCTTAGCAGTGGGGCCTGAAAGGAAGGGGAGTTTGCTAACTTGAAAGGTCTGGTAAATGAATGTGGGTTTCATCCAGGCTGGGCTTACAAGCACAGGGGCCAATTCACGGAACTAACTTAAGCCAAAATCCTAAGCGTACGACTTTTGTTATTCACAGAAGGCTTACGTTGACTTAACACAAACTTAAGACAAACGTAAGCCAGGCTTAAGACAGACTTAAGATAAACTTAAGACAAACTTAAGACAAACTTAAGACAGACTTAAGACAAAATCTTAACTTTACTACTACTAAGTACCTTCTGTGAATACCAAAAGTAGTAAGTTTCGGATTTTGTCTTAAGTTACTTCTGTGAATTGGGCCCTCAGTCAGTGAGGGCTCTAGGCACAGCCTATCCCCCATGACAAAACTGTGGGTTCACATAAAATGAGGTGGGTAAGCCATAGGAAGGCAGGAGCAGGGGTTTCAGTAGAACCATAGGGAGTGAAAAAGCACAGCCACCTAAAACAACTATGGATGTAGCTGTGTGGTTGAGACATATGGCAAGACAACTGACTCGATACAACTATTTTCAAAGCATCTTATGACATAAAATGTAATATAACACTGCACTATTTAAATCATTGAGTTTTAAAGCACAAATAAAAGTGCATCACAACTGTGTTATTTCTAGTGAGTGTTGTTACAACTAGTTCTAGCTACTAGACGAGATGGCAGAATGGACCCCATATATGGGGCTTATTAAAGTAACAGGAATGTGCAAGAGTTTGTACTTTAACACCATCCTGTTGTGTGTAAATTGTTGTATCTGATTATGGGCATCCCCCCAAATATGTGGATCGCTGCTTTATATATGAATAAAATGAACACATGCTGTTAAGAAAACATGACTATTGCATTCTGTACAAAAAGCAAAATAGAGCTGAGTGTAACTGGTGAAAAGAAGAGCTCAAACTGAATAGGCTCCGCCCAGATAAGGAATCGGTCATTGGTTAAAAGCAGCCCACGAACCTGGAAGGTTTTTCAAAGAAAATCACTCTGTGGAATTTGAAAGTGAAGAACACTGAATATAGTTTCCCACCCGTGACACCTGCAAGCCTTGCTGTGAGCCTTGAGGCAGCATCTGGAGGTGGCGCTGTCTGTAAACACCTCAACAGAAACAGAGACCCCAACACTGGAAGGAAGAATAAGAGGCTGAGAAGAGCACTGAGCAGAGCCCTGAGCAGGAGTGTGAATATTTAAAACTCACTAATATTATTAAAAACACAGTTGGAGCAGGCCCGTCCTCTCAGGCCTCTGCCAAAGAGGAGGCCATGCCACCATGCTGAGGCTCCCCTCGGCCTCGCCAGTGGGACCCCTGCAATGCCCTATAATCAAACCCGCCAGGGACTGAAAGGAAGAGCAGAGCTGGACCCCACGAGAAATGCAACATGAAACAGCAGCCAACAAATAAAGACGCACATTTCAGGTAAAGGCACAGGTGTGGCTCAGTCACAAATTAAAACAGCCAGGCATTAGCAAACATTCTGCCAAAAAGTAGGTAAATACAAGTGATAGATGTATGTACCATCGCAGCTGAGCCCTGGATAATTCTGCAGTGTGTAAGGAATGTACTCAACCAAGGATGCAGTCAATAGTGTAATATCCCCAGCGGTCTAGTGGTCACACGCATCCACACATCCGCAGGCCAGGTGTGGCCTGCGGGGTTAAATAAAAGGAGGACGCCCACTCGAGGACATCACTTCTGACTGAGGCACTGTGTCAGTGTGGTTTACCTGCTGCTGCGCGACCTGCCCCCGCGCTGACTCACAAGCTACAGCAAGGCCTTGTGTCACCCCAAGAGCAGCCCACAACATTGGCGACGAGCGGAGGGGCCCAACCCCCGCCCGTGCACTAGAGAGTGAGGCGGAGCACTCTGCCTCCCTACGCGACCATACCGTGTGTGTGCCCATGACACAGACCCAGCCTGTCCTTACCTGGCCACCCCTACCACATCGCCGTGGGGATCGCTGGTGTCCCCAGTGGTCTGCCCCGGGAGTCAGTGCATCGCGGAGAAGATCCGGGCCGGCGGTGCGAACAGGCGCCGTACCTCACGCTTCTCGCGTGAGCCGCGGGTACGCGGAGTGCCCTGTCAATGCTCACGCATCTCGCGCCTGGGAGGGAGTGTGAGCAGCAGTCTGGCCTGGGGAAGAACTCCGACGTCCCTACATACCCAGACGCCCGCAGAACACTCGACGGAGCTGAGGTAGGCCGCCCAGCTGCCACGTGGCGTCGTGGATTTAGCGGGAAGGCGGGAACCCTCAGTGAACACACACCACCCCGATAAGACTACAGAACAAGGGGAAAGAAGGGATAACCACCCCAACAAACTACCACCAACGGGGATGGAGACGCGCCAGCAGCCGCCATCAACATTTCATTCCAGCATGCTGCATCTGGGGTCCTGCCACCATTCAGCGAAATGGAAGATACGTCTACAGCGTCCCCACGTAGGAAGGTATGGCTCGAGAGACTGGAAAATTACTTTGTGGTAACGAGAGAGACGGACAAGGCAGTGAAGAGGTCTCTATTACTACACTACGCAGGGGACGAGATATTCAGACTATTCAAACATTTGCCTAATACAGGGCGGTGGATGATTATGACTCTGCTGTAACTGCCCTCAACGGTCATTTTGACCCACAGCTGAACCTAGACTTTGAAGTGTTCAAACTGGGACAGGCACGTCAGAGGGAAGGTGAGAACATGGACCACTTCTATGCCCGGGAGCTAGCAAATTCCTGTACTGACGAGGATCAACTAAAAGCCATACGGAGGCAAATCATCCAAGGGTGCCGAGACAGGGCACTGAGAGGATCGATACTATGCAAACCAGGAATCTCCCTTGAGGATATTCTAGTGCTGGCCAGGTCCCATGACCTCTCGAATGTCAGGGCTACCGCCATGAAACAAGCCCTCCACAAACCCCAAAGCAAACCAGAGGCCATCAAGAGTGAACGGGCAGACGTGGTGAGGGCCCAGCCACGTGGGCCACCCCAGAAAGACTACCGAAAAGACCCATCCCGGGCACGGTGTGGGTATTGAGGGCATGAGCCACACGCGGCAAAGGATTGCCCAGCCCAGGGCAAAACCTGCTCAAATTGTGGGATTTCAAATCATTTTGCAATGGTGTGCCGAAGAAGGAACACATCAAAAACATTCAGAAAAACGCGCACACCCATCAAAGCAATTCAGCAGCTGTCGTTAGTTGAGCCACCATCGCTGTAAACAGAGAAACACCTACCCACAATGGACGAAGACTCGGAGTCCGAGGATGAAGAGGCCTACATCGTCTACTTTGCGCTGGAACTAAAACAGCCGCAGTGGCCACAGGCAACATGTATTGTGCAGATGGCCGGAAACGAAGTTAAGGCAATAATCAACACAGGGGCTACCGTGAATGTCATGGGCCTGCAGCAATTCAAGAAACTATACCCACGCCCCCAGGTGCTACCGTCCAAAACGAGGATTTTTGCATAAGGAGCAGATACCCCACTACCCCTCAAAGGTAAAATTACAATACCCGTCAAGGCTGATGAGGCGGAAGTAGTGGCGACAATCCACATAATCGACAGAGAGGCTGACACCCTGTTAAGCAGCCACACGGCCGAAGACCTGAAGTTAATAGCATTTGCCAACCGCATTAGAGCACACCAGGTGGACGAGCTACTGGGACGATTCCCCGAACTCTAGGCTTCATAAAGTGTGAACTGATCAGACTACACATAGATAAGTCTGTCACCCCCACCGCCCTGCGACACCGTTGGATTCCGTTCCTCCGTTCCACTTACGTCCACTGGTGGAGAAAGAACTTGAGAAGCTGGAAAACGTAGGCGTCATCGAAAAAGTCACGGGACCCACCCCGTGGGTTTTGACATTGGTCATTGTAGAAAAACCTAAACAACCGGGTGAAATCCGGTTGTGCATCGACATGCGACTACCGAACATGGCGATCCGGAGGGAAAGACACCTGACCCCTACCATGGACGATATTATTGCGGACGTAAATGGGTCGAAGTGGTTTTCGAAGATTGATCTAAACGCGGGATACCACCAGTTACCATTAGCGGAGGAGAGTCGTTTTATCACCACATTCAGTACCCATCTGGGGCTACGACGATATAAGCGGTAGAACTTTGGCATATCCTCAGCAGCCGAGGGGTTCCAAAACACCATTAGAGAACTCCTGTCCGGGCTGCCTGGGGTAATCAATGTCAGCGATGACATCCTGATCCACTCTGCCACCACTTCAGACCATCACAAACACCTCCGGGATGTATTAGACTGAGCGCCCATGGAGCAACACTCCACAAGGTAAAGTGTCAGTTTTTCCAGCCCTTCATAGAATTTTTTGGGTACATTTTCAATCAGGAAGGGATCCAGGTAGACCCAAGGAAATCCAAGGCCATCAAGGACGCCCTAGCGCCAAAATCCCCAACAGAAATAAGAAGCTTCCTCAGGAGGGCTACTTACTGTGGCAGATTCATACCGGGCCTAGCCACCTGGAGTGAACCACTAAGGTCGCTGACCAAAGCGGATGCCATCTGGCAGTGGGGTCCGAAAGAAGACGAGGGATCAAGGACGCTCTCCTGGAGAAAGCTACCCTTTCGTACTGTGACCCCAAGAAGCGCACAGAGGTGTTAGTGGATGACAGCCCAGTGGGCCTTGGCGTGGTGCTGACCCAGGAACATGAACCCGGGCAATGGACAGCGTTAGCATTTGCCAGCAAAGCTCTTACCCCAACCGAGACCAGGTATGCCCAGGTTGAAAGAGAGGCCCTCGCCATTAAGTGGGCCTGTGGCCACTTCCATCTCTACCTGCGAGGACACCCTTTCGTCATGGTCACCGACCACCAACCCCTGGTGTCCCTCTTCAAGGGGACTGCTCCACATCCACCATAGAACGATGGGTGTTCCAACTACAACCATACGAGATCGAAGTCGTATACCGACCGGGAGCCAAAAAACATGCAGATTTTCTTTCACGCCATCCATCCCTGCCTGATCAGGAGTCGGTGGACGACGACTGTGAGGAGTATGCCCAGTGGGTGGCACTTACCTCATGCCCCCAGAGCATGACAATAGAAGAAGCTAAAGAGGCAGCTGCCACCGACAATGCCTACCTGAGGTCGTTGAGGGTGGTTCAAGAAGGCTCGTGGGCTGAATACCTCTGTCTCTTAAACTCCTGGTCAGCCGAGGACCGAGAATCCCTCATGAAGATGTGGAGAGTCGGACATGATCTAAGCGTGATGGAAGAGGGGGTGCTACTGAGAGGGTCGTGCCTGGTAATCCCCCAGAGCCTGAGGGACAGAGCGGTGCAACTTGCCCACGGGGGGCACCAAGGCACCACGAAGATGAAGGCACGCATGAGTTCCCAGAGCTAGAGAGCATGGTAGAGGAATACGTGTGGAAATGCATGGCCTGTCAGCTGACGAGTGACCCTGAGAGGACCACACCTGTGATTACTGAAGAAGCCTGTACATCTCCCTGGACCAAGGTGAGCATAGACTTCAGGAGTTTTCCGGGAGAAGGACACACCCTAGTGGTCATCGACTCCTACTCGAAATACCCACTGGTAGACAAAGTAGCTTCCAGTGCATTCACCCATGTGGGGCCGGCCTTAGAGAAAATGTTCTCCATGTTTGGATACCCGTTGGAAACACAAAGTGATAATGGGCCACCGTTCCAAGGAGCTGAGTTTGCCACATTTCTCCAAACAAGGGGAATTCAACACCGCTGTATCACACCCCAAAGGCCACAGGCAGATGGAGATGTTGAACGATTTATGCAAACCCTAAACAAAGCATTCTGAATAGCCATGGTAGAACAGGCCGACCCGGAGCAGAGGCTACATGAATTCCTGTGGGAGAACCGGGGCACCCGTCATTGCACCACCCAGAGCAGTCCGTGGACCCTCATGTTTCAAGGACCGCAAAGAGATCTTCTCCCCAATGCCCAGGGGTGGACGCCGCCCCCAGCTGACATCAGTGAGGCCCAGGAACGGAGGCACCAGGGGAACCAACGAGATAGTCGCCGCAGAAAGACCACCCCCAGAAGAATGAGCCCAGGGACACGGGTGTTCATACGAAACAGACGCCCAGGGGGAAAATTCCAAACACGGTATGAGCCCGGTATCTGGATGGTTACGTCCACGAGAGGCACCATGATCACGGCCCAGAAAGGAGAGGAGGAAGTGTCGAGGAATGTCTCCTGGTTCAAGGCCATATCGTCAGAAAACAGACAAGTCTCCAAGCCAGAAGGAGGGAGCCCCGACTCGAGTGCGTTGACAGCCCCTGAAGGAGCGGAAGAGAATACGTTGGTGGAAGGGCAGGTAGAGGGACCCGAGAATGCATCAGTGTCTCTGACGCCATCCATCACGACCAGTGGTGCTTATCAAGATGCCGAAAATGGTAGGGCCAACTCACAGCGGTACAACCTGCGGCCCAATCCACCACCAAGCCAGAGACTGAGAGACTACGCCTGTCTGCTGAGACCCTGAAGTTGTCACCAAGGGACACGCAAGTACTCAGGCGTTTTGTTTGCAAATGTTGTTATGTTATGTTATTTTATGTTATTTTTGATTTCTATGGCGCACGGCTGCTCCATTTGGAGTGTCCCGGCGCTTTTTATTGGCAGCTTGTAATCCAGGACTGTTGTGTTTGTCTTTTAAGCAAAGGAAAAACAATATATAGTTGGATAGGGATGTAATATCCCCAGCGGTCTAGTGGTCGCACGCAAACACGCATCCACACATCCGCAGGCCAGGCGTGGCCTGTGGGGTTAAATAAAAGGAGGAGGCCCGCTCGAGGACGTCACTCCCGAATGAGGCACTGTGTCGGTGTGGTTTGCCTTCTGCTGCGCGACCTGCCCGCGCGCTTCCTCACGAGCTACAGCAAGGCCTTGTGTCACCCCAAGAGCAGCCCACAACAAATAGCATGGCATCTGGAAACTTCTGCTTGGTGCCAATTAAACAAACCAGAAGAAACATTTCATGGTTTTGTCCCACACAGCATGTGTCTGTCTGCTGACTGTTAATCCTGTGTAAATCCATTGGTTTCTTACTCCGTGGTGAGGATACAACAAATAACATGTCTTGCCTTGATGCTGCTGAGAGCTTCATAGCAATAGGAAAAGAAAACACCGCGTGAGGGCCTCTGGTGTGGCAGAACACATGGCTTCTTTGGCACTGACCACCAGTCAGGGTCTTGTTACTATCAAATCAAAGCACAGCAAAGTGAACCTTCAAAAAGCTGGGTAGAGGCTGTTATTGTCTTTGAAAAGTTGACCCTTTTCTAAAGAGCTGTAAATGGAATGGTGGTCAGACTGGGATCCAAGCAGCAGAGACCCACAGCCACAAGAGCCCTCGATGGCGCCCCTCACTGTTCCTTCATGTGCTACACATTTAAGAACCCATCCTCTGCTCGACGTCTGCCTGTCTACTGGAGGAAGGGACACATGTGAGATTGGAACAAAGCCTCTCCATTATGCAGCCTTGGGAACTGACGCAGTGCTGCTATGAAACGGTTTCCACTTTGATGTCACTGCTCTGATGTCAGCTGGCACCATGAAACTGAGATACATATGTTCCAGTTTTGGTCTTTGCATTTGCAGCCCCCGGGATGTGCCATGAAGGCTGCCCAGGGACGACTATTAAGTGTTACCCTATTGTCTACTTCAGCCCAAATCAGAGCCTTGATGGATATGGTCTAACGCTCACTGTCAATTACAGGAGGAGAGAAACTGGGACAATAGAGGTGAAGTCAGGTTCAGTGGAAGGCAGGACGTTCAAGCCCCCATTGGCATTAACCAGTAGAAGGAGGGTGGGCACCTATAGAGGATGAATGTAAGAATATTTCAGGTATGCAAGAGGGGGATGGGAACCAATGAACTGTGCCTGCTGAAGGACAACTAGACAACCGGTCAGGTATTCCATGATAAAGAGAGAAGGAGGAGGACACAGGCAAGGGGTCAGACCCAACTCCCTTCCATTTCCAAACTAGGAAGTAGCCACAAAACATATCTTTATCCTCCCTGAACTTTACAAGGTTTGTTTGAACAAATGAGCACTACCCAGAAACTGGATGTCTGCAACCTGTTTGAAATAGTTGTGGAACCGAACAATGCAAAGTGTAGACATATCAAAAAGAGAAACCTACATGTAGGACCAGAATTATGAATTACACAATACTTCACTTGCACAGCCTAACCTCACATGAACCACTCATCAGTGAGCCTACATTTGAAAGTCAGACATGGCAGGTAATGAAATACCATGCCTGTGATTGCAGAGTGCACTGTTTGTAGACCATTTGCAATGCTGATTGCTCTCTATATATTGTGAGTGCTGACAGCAAGGATGGAAAGCAAGAGAGCAGCGCTGTGGAAACGATGGCCACTACCAGCAGTGTCGAAGACCAGTATGACCAGTTCTTTGATCCAAGAAAGTTCAATCAAGACTATTTGGTACAAGAATCTGGATTTCATGTTGATGCTGTTGTTGAGATGTTTTCTGGCTATAGGAAAATGTTCTCATCCGGTACGTGCTTTTCAGGCTTCTTCTCAATCAAATTATCATTTGATGTCAGTCGAGAAAGTCATCCCGCATATGTCTACCATGCCTATTCAATTCTGGACAAATACTTGTTAGAAGGTGTTAATAGACAATCTGTAGCCTACAAATAGTCAGGCAGCCACCTACATTATGGGAAGGGTGCCTCTCTGTGTTCTTTTAAGAATGCATCAAGAATGAATTCTGTCCGGTCTGGAAACTGATAGAATTGACTCATCACAGCAGAAGAGACCTGCTCCCTCTAGAAGTATTTGCTCTTTGCTACTGATGTTTCATGAGTCACCAAGGGGGGTGTGAGTGCACACTGTGTACATACCTGCTTCTGCTCTCCCTTTTAGTTCATTACCCTGTGCTTAAAAGACTGAGCTGTGCATGGTGCCCCCACTATACTGAACCTACATTCTCGTATTCCATACTCCTACTCACCCGTGTCCAAATACAGAGACATGGTTGGTGCATGCGATGTGAAGTGAATGTACCTGTCAGCTGAAGGGGGGGTCCAGGTGCTGTCGAGACGTGCATTTTGTGCAGAATTGTACAGGGGATCTAATTAAAAGGCACTTCTTTAGGGCAATCATTTTCTATCAACACTGGTATTGAATGTAATGATCCAACTTGTACATGCTCTCTGAAGGAGGTTTTCTCCTGACAAGTGTAAACAACGCCCCCTGTAAGGATGCCTAGGCATTTTTGCAGCATCTTCCTATGTGCCTAAAGCAATTTCTTTAATGTCTTTCTCTTACTCAAAAATATCCAGGCACACCTTCCTGGGAGAGTTTATATTCTAGCAGGTGTTGAATGCCTTCATCTTTAAGGGAGCTATCACAGGGTGAGTCTCTGCCTCACTCTTTAAGACTGATATCACAGGGTATTGTATCACAGGGTAAGTCACTGCTTCACACTTTAAGACTGATATCACAGGGTACTGGGATCAAAGGGTGAGTCACTGCCTCGCCCTTAGAAGACTGACATCCAAGGTATTGTATCACAGGGTAAGTCACTGCCTCACTCTTTAAGACTGATATCACAGGGTATTGATATCAAAGGGTGAGTCACTGTACCACCTTTCTTTAAGACATATATCACTGGGTGAGTCACTGCCTCACCCTTTAAGACTGGTCTCAGAGGCTAATGATATAACAGGGTGAACACTGCCTCACCTTATAAGACTGATATCAAAATATATTGATATCACAGGGTGAGTTACTGCACCACTCCTTCTGCATCACATTGGAACCACATCCTATATTTGTGGGTACAAATATGTTACATCCAGTTATTTCAATTGTGATTCTACCTGATGCAGAATGACTACATTCATTATTATCACACATACGTATGTGATCCTTGTGACCTGCCTTAACTCACAATGCAGGCTCAGCAAGAGAAAGGAAAGTACATGAGAGATTAGCTGGAGGTTCTGGCAGGAGCAGTAGTGGCTGGCGGGTTTTAAAAGAGGTGAGGCGGAAAGTTAAGATCCTAGTTGAAAATGCCAACAAGCTTGAACCAGATTGGCTTCAAGCAGAGTGCCTACCAGAGCAAGTTACCTGCATTTATGGGGACTATCCTTCGACCCATGGACTAAATCGGGAACCTGATGAGTTTTTGATGGTCGACTTTGATCCCACAGTCAGAACGAGCAGATACGTTTAGAACAGATGGTACCTCCTTCTCATATCCCACTCCTTTATGAGAAACGGAGATTATCTATCAAATTTCTTGCCACTGTGGACGCTTCTGACAGATGTGGGGCTGGGTTAGCTTTTCCTCGTTGTGTGTGTGTGTCTCTTTCTGTCTGTCTGTCTGTGTGTCTGTCAGTCACACCACCCTCTAGTGTCGAAACCATACATTTGTTCCAAGATCATTTATTTAACATCAGCTCTCTGTGAAGAACCAAGTCAGACAATATTGGCGAAGAGGGTTCTGTTTTACATCCCCATATACGCGCCCTTACTGGAACGTGGTAAGTCCATATATGCATACTAATATCTCTGTCCAGGCTGATTCTGCCTCTGGCCATGCTGCTTTAATGCCTGCACACTCTGGTTCTATCTTGCAGGATTCTGAAAAACATAAGTAGAATGAGATGCGAGGTAGTGGGAGCTCCACTAGTTGACCATTTTAAAGACAAACAACATTCACCAGAGAGTCTTAGGTAGGTTATTCTCGAGAATGTTGTACTAGGTGCCAGAGGAGGCAGTGTTTCCAATGTCCTTAACATCTGTGAAGCTAAATGGATGTTCCTCTTTGACTCGGTAAGAGCGGGCCTCAATGAAACAGAAAGTACCTTTGCTCAAATGGCCAATCTGTAAATGTAAACAATGGTTAGTACATCTTTGAGTTATTTACATTAACTCTTCAAATATATATGAATAATGCAAATTTTGCTCTTCAGACTGCCTTTACCAACATGCCTGATAGGTACGCCGTATGTGCTTTAGTGTATAGTGGGTTAATAGTGATATCTATCAATTGTGTGTTTACATGTAGGCTGCCATACTGGTACCATTGATCTTAACATCATATTGCCTATGTCTGTGATTTGTTTATTCCTGTGTATTTGCGTACTTGGGTATCCATTCTCAACTATCTCTGTATAATTTCCTCTTTTATCAAATGGATACTTGCAATTACCAATCGCAAAAATGGGTTACCCGATTACACTCCTTGACATTTTTGAATGCTCTGTCGAAGCATACTATACAGCGCTAAGGGTATTGCACACCGTGTGAAGCATAATATACAGCGCTAAGGGTATTACACACCTGATGATACATAATTTCTATTTATAAATGAGGGTACTATTACCACATTTATTTTATATATTCGATTGAGGCACCATCACTTGACTTTGGAGCATTGGAAATTTTACTGACATAAAACCAATGAAATTCCCACGTTATAGTTAGTTGGACTCACTATAACTTGCGCGTGTAATGCACTGCTGATGACATCACATATTACATCACTCATGACATGGTCAGTGACATCACTCATGACATCACTGATGACACCATCCTTGTGACAGAGTGACTGACCTCCTTTCACTGTAAAGTAACCCTTGAAACACATATTCAAATATAGAAACTAACATTTACAAAAAAAAATTAAAAATTCAATTCCATCTCTATTTCTATGATTCACAAAATCAACAACATAACCCATTGCTCCATTTACCAGACCTCTTTCAACATTTAAATTCCTTCTCAAAATGATACGACAATTTAAACACACATTCAGAGTCTTTTCAAAACCAGCTGTTTTAGAAATACTTTTCTCTAATGAATCCAATTTTGTTTTCAAATTTTCTGACAAAACAATTGTTGCACAACTATATGCTCTATTTTATCTATTGCTTCCAGTTTCACAATCTCTTCATTTTCTAACTTTAACATTTTGTTGTTGAAGATGGAGCATTCTTGCAGAGTTGGCATCAAACATATCCCAGATTTCTTCTCAGTCATTTTTTAAAAAATATTCTCTGGAAGAATGTTTTCATTTGGATACAAATTTGAAATTAATCGAGCATGTAAAGCTTCTTTCCCAAGCTCACTTACTTTTCCGATTCTTACATCTTGTAGAATATTTTTATATTCTTCATCCTTTGCCTGTCACATATTTTGAAGCAGTTCAGTATATTTAAAATGTAACCATATATTAACATTTCCAATGCTTCCAAGGGACTTCCTGGTATCTTCATGCGTGAGCATTTTAAACACTGGTTGTCCTTTTACTGGAGTCAACTGCAATAGATCTCCAAAAACAATAATGTGTTTTCCTCCAAATAACATATCATACTCTGTTCTAAGAATTTCTTGCATTCTCAAATGCACAAAAGCAAGCATTAGATTTGAGACCATGCTTACTTCATCAATGATAAGAAGTTTCATTATCTTCAAGACTCTGGAAACTTCAGAACACGCATCTCCAGATAACTTGTTGCAATGCAATTTATTATCATGCTCAACTGGCAGCATCAATACACGATGTTGAGTAATCCCTTTAATGTTATGTGCTGCCAGTCCAGTTGGAGCAGTTCAACACAAGAGAGCAGTGAATCAGTCCTTTTCTGCAAATAAGTTGCAATGGCTTTAATCAGAATGTTTTTTCCTGTTCCCGCTTTTCCACTTACGTACAGTCGAACAGGCTTAAATGATGTACATGAGCACACTTTTTTCTCATGTCTGAATCCATGTTCAATCTGTTCTGTAACTTCGTCATATATCTTTTTCTGCTCAACGTTTAGTTGCTTTACCAAATCTTCTAAGTTAACTCCATCCTCTTGAGCTTGTTCCATAGCTCTTTCCACCTCATCCATGGTAGTTGCAGCTTCATTTTGGATAATTGGTCCTCCTAGTGGATCCTGACTCAATGAAGTAAAACTCTGACTGCCTTGAGAACTGTCTCTAGCAATCTCTTCAGCAATTGTGGTTTCTTGCTCTATTTCTTCATTCAACATTTGCAGATAATTTGCAAAAACAGGACATTCTATGGTATCCTTAGTTGCATTAAAAGAGTCTTCATAACAGAGAAAATCTCCAAGTAGTTCCTCTTCTGTACGCCATGGCTTAAAGAGTTGCAAAAGAGCTAAATAGTAAAATTCTCTTTTGTCTGAAGCTTCGAAACTCAATTTTCGATGATTAATCGAATGGCCTTTTCTCTGCTTCACTAGACATCCTTCATACCCAATGACAGCATATTTTCCATTATTGATATCTTCTGTGATGCTCCTCTTATAACTGTAGTTTGGCAGAACTTCATACAAACAAGTGTTCTCAAGGTAAGTACTTCTATTTTGATAGTATGTATCCAACATGTTTGTCTTCAAAATATCTGTACTGTTTGTTTTTTTCTCCACCAAATATTCAATTTCTTGTACAGATTTCAAAACTCGGTTTCGTGTTGCAGCAAGACCTAGACTCACCCAAATGATTGTTCTTGATTTGGCATAGAGACTTGCTGATGATATCCGATCAGAACATTCATATGCTCCAACATCTTCAGACTGAAACTGTATAATTTCTTGCTTAGACTCTTTTCATGTGAAATGTCCTCCCACATTTCCTTCAGTTCTGTCTTTTCTTTTTTTGTGATGTAAGATGTCACATATCGAGCCACAGCAATAGAGTTGTCAGTAACGAACTGAATATCCATGTTAGCATTCCACATGGACAAAATCACTGGGTTGTAGTCGTTGATGTACATGGACTCTTCGTTTCTTTTTAAATTATATGTATTTTTGGGAGATTTCCTCATCACAGTGTGTCGTAGAGATGACATCAAATTATTTACTCTTCCCTTAGAAATCACGGTCATGGAAACGCAAAACGACATTTCGTGTAGCACTTTTCCTTGTTTTTGAATTTTCGACGACAGTACTTTCCACAACGATGGGATTGGAAACGTAAAACTTGTTGCCTTAAACTGTTTTCTTCAGTAGTTTTTGGAACAGCACATGTTGAATACTCTTCAATGAAACTCATCACTGTTTCATCCAAACCTAATCCAAATTTGGGGGAATCTTTAATCCATAACAACATATGTATATGAGGAGCACGTCTCGCTTGATACTCCTTCCTCCAAAAGAAATCCAAAACCTCTCCAAGGGGAAGATTTTTTTTGTTGGTAATAAAAGACATCATAGCTTCAAATCTATGATTAAAATATCTGCAAACATTCACTGGATCCAAAGCACACAGTTCTCCAGGTGTTTTCAATTCTATATTTTGTATGTTTCCATTTGCCTCTCGTAGAAATTGAAGTAAGTCGTCCCATGCATACTCAGCGCAGCTAAGAGTGAGGAACCATGTAGGAGTTCCTAAGTTTCTTAGCATACATTTCAATTCCCCATGACGACGGAACCAATACTCATTTGTTCCACGGTGACATGCCATGAGATTGATTAGCTGAGATTCCAAAATACTGTCTTGCAGATTGACTTTCTCCATAAAGTCCCTTTGCCAAAACATTTTGCAGATGAGCTCCACTTTTCAGTATATGATTAACTGCATAAGAAAGCCCAGACAAATCACTTTCATACAGTAGATGAAACAAATACGGAATGCATTGCCGAAACTTGGATCTTCAGCATATAATCTTAAAGTCCGATATTCAGCTGCAGGAATTTGAACTGGTCGATCGTCATATTGTCCACCACGACCTGTTGGAAATAACTGTGGAAAACAACGAGTTTCCAAACTTTGTTCCCATACACTAATGGGACTTCCTTTTGCTGCTTTCATTTGAAACAAGTCAATTTGCATTCCCCATTACTTCTTTGGAATGCAAAGGATGAACAGTATAATGTTCATATATTCCTTCACTTCTAGACACATCAACTTTTTCAATTTGGCCAACTGAACAATCACTGTCTTCTTCTGTAGCTGTTTCCTCTGCTCCAACACTTACATCTTTATAGTACTCATTGTTTTTGACCAAATACAACGTTGCCTTTCTGACTTTCCTAACATCCACAAATCTTGCCATATTTTCTTACTCTTTGTCGAAACCCCATTAACTAGAATACCCAGAGGATCCTCTTCTACTCTTTCTACACTAATTGTATCAATATTTTTCTTGACATCTAGAGGCAAATAAAAAACTCTTCCCTTTAATCCTCTTTGTAAATCTGTAGGAGGTAATTTTACTATCTTAGGCTCCATGCAAACAATAGCTTGAAAAGGATGGACACATTGAATCAAAATTGATTCATAAGTATTTAAATCCATCAATTCAGAAGGAATATCTATCAACTGAAGATTATTATGAGCAGCTCTAGCAGGCATTCTATTTTCAATTAATTTTTTCAAACAATAATTACAAATACGCTGATCAAAACTCAAATCAAAAGAATTCTCCACCAACAAATAACTTACAAAATCCTGCCATTCACTATTATTTTCCAATTCACATTTTGCATATAAATCAACTAACCTAGTCTGAATTTCATAATGAGTCCGTCGACAACACACACAAGTTAAATTAGGCCTTTCACTTGATTTCACCTTAAACTTGGTGATTTCCTCGTCAAACTTTTCTGTACTTGAAATCTGTACATTGTCTTCCACATTACCATCCATTACTATATCCATTTCTACACTGTCCTCTTTGTTCCCAAAATAACAAAACTCAATTTGTTCACAAATAGTCTTCACATCTACTTCAGATCCATGCAAAAGAGCACTGTTTAAGTGTTTAAGCTTAAGTGCTGGACTTTTTGCATAATAAAACCTTCTCACTAATTTCCTCACCTTATTATGATGCACTGCTAACATCCTAAAATGATGAAAAACACTATGACATACTTTTCTAGAAAGACAAGCCAGTGAATGCCCATGCAAACCTGTGTATTCTCTCACTCTGCAAGGATCTAACTCTTGCAAGATCTTCATTTTTTGTTTTAGACTTTTCTTACTATATGTACGTAAGAAATTTTGAAGCAAATCAATTGAAACCTGTCGCACACTACAAATACTACTACACTTCCATGTGTACACTGGACCCTTAGTACGTCTCCCTAAAACTTCATCACTTAACACCTCTTCTGCATCTCTAGACATAAGTTTCTCTTTTTCCATCACACAACCATCTTTCACCTCATATGCTCGACCACTGGTGTCAACTGCATGCACCAAATCATTTTCCTGAAGGTAACTCTCCTCATTAAAAAATGGCTCAGAACTTGAACTTTGCATCCATTCTCCAGAAAATACTTCACAAAAATTAGTCCGATTAATAATTCTTTTCCATTTACTGTTCGATTTGAAAACATCAATTGCCTTATTAAGTATCCTAATTCTATTGATTACTAAAATAAATAATTTTTTCTTACCTTCAAAAGCCTGATCAACAATCTTCTCTACACTTTTCTTTTTCTTGTAAAAAGCACCTCTCTGTTTACCTTTCTTTTCATTTTTTAGCAAATTTAAAACTACCCTATTGCGAAACATTCATCTACGAATGTCCCTAAATTGATTTAACCTTCTATTGCTATCCATATTCTTATCTCCTGCTCCAATAGAGACATTTTTTGAGGGCCTCTCCTTCCTTTTTAGATTTGCTCTCTGCTTCTGGATCTTCACATTACCGTTAACATTTCTTTTTGATCTACATAAATTGGGAAGAAAAGACTTAATTCTCTTACCAGGAGCTCTTCTGGTGTTTTTTGAAGTACTTGTTGTAGAGGGTTCTTTTAATTCCTTTTATGATTTTGTTCTTTTACGTATGGTATTTTTTCTACTCCTTTGCCTTCACGGCATTTTTGCTTGCTTTTAAAATGTTGATTTCAATCTGTGGTTCTGAAAAAAATAACACATTAAAGACCACTATTAGCAAACAACAAAGTAATGACAAAAAGCAAACAATATAAACACTAATTTGCAACATATTAAAGTTTATACCACAGCAACTCAGGGCCTTATTTATGAAGGCCTTGCGCCATCAGTGCGTCCCATGTTAAAAGAGACACACCGGTGCCACAAGGTAATCATAAATAAGGGCCAAATGTAAATACCATTGATTTTCCCCCAAAAACGTTTTTTGAATAACATTTAAGAAACACTGCCCAGAACCTATGTACAACCACTCAATATCAATTCTGAAACCTCACTGTTTCCCAAAATACAAATCCTCTATCTTGCAAATGTTCATAGCAAGCATTATCAAAAAGCAAAAAACAAACCAACAGCAAACAAACTCAGGGCCTTATTTATAAAGGCCTTGCGCCACCAGAGCGTCACTTATTTCCCATGTTTAAAGTGATGCACCGGCAGCACAAGGCAATCATAAATAAGGGCCAAATGATAATACCATTGATTTGCCCTGAAAATCGTTTTTTGAAAAACATTTTAGAAACACAGCGAAGATTCTATTTACAAGCACTCAATTTCACTACTGAACCCTCACTATTTCACAAAATACAAATCCTCTATTTTGCAAATGTTGATATCAAGCATTATCAAAAAGCAAGACACAAACCAACAACAAAAAAACTCAGGGCCTTATGGAAAGGGGCGACCATTCGGTCCCCCCGAACGTATGGCGGAGTACCACGATCCCCCCGGGAAGCCATCTTGGGCGGGAGGCGCGTCTCGGCTGGTATGCCCGAAGCGGCGTAGCCGGGGCGCGCCTTTTCCCGCCCTAGAGTGGGTTGGCCTAGACACTGACGCGGCCGGCCACGCCCTTGGGGCAGGCAGGGGCGGGTTTACGCCCGCCCTGAAGACGGATAAAAGGAGCGACAAGCCAAGAAAGCATCCTCTTGTTCCTGTGCTCTGAAGCTGCACCTCTTCGCTGTACGTGAGCTCGAGACGGAACGAAGAGCCAATTTTGACCCACCCACCAGCCCCTGAAGACAGCAAGTGGTTTTGAATAATGTTTGGATAAAAGTTTGATGGATAACTCTGATTTTCGTTTACAGGTTATGGTGATTATCGTGATGACTTTGAGTATATAATAAAGAATGGTCAATTTGTGTTATGTTTTACAAATAAAGTATTTCTGCTTTAGTGTTTATCAGTAAGCATGCTTTTAATAAAGTGGTTGTTGCTACTGTCTTTTCATAGTTTAGTCATTTAGTAATTTAGTTAGCATTGTCGTATTTATTTTGGTCGGGCGGTAAGGTCATGATCGGTGAGCACTAATTGTAAGATCCCTATGAGTGGGCGTCACCCATTACGGATGGGAGCGCTCGGGGGAGGTGGCCATTGGCCCCTCAACGGGGAGGCGGTCCCTTCTAAGGATGGGTCGCCGAAAAGAAAGGAAAGGCGGTCAAGGCCCCTTCCTGGGGAGGAGGGGTTACAGCCCCCTCCTGGGGAATTTCCCGGGGCCAGGACGTCTGCGACGGCAGATGTGGTAAGTTGTGTGGGGGTTTGGGGGGGGTCTACGCTACCTTCTAGATACCTCACACGAGTCCTCGTACGACCTTTAAGTGGCTTCGAGTTTCATTGGGGCCCCCGTCAAGTCAAGGGAAATTGGTAGTTGCACGTGAGGTACGCCTCTGTGCGGTCGCCCCTCACAAGTGAGGGGGATATTTTGGGTTAGGGATCTTGACACCGGTTACGACCTTGCCGTTGGCCCTTAAACGTTAGGATGTACAATTTCAAAATTTCAAGTAAATGTTTTGTAGGATGTTAGTTCGGCTAGGAGAACCTTTGTATTAGAGAATATGTTAAGGTTAGCCAAACATCGCAATGTGGTAATGAAATTGTACATAATATGAAACTGTTTATTTTATGTTTTAATTTTGTTTCATATTTTAATAAATACGGCCGGGAGGGTCACTCCCTCCCGTCTTCCAAAAACTTCAGAACTGTTTCCGGTTTCCCATCCTTGGGGATTGTGTTGAGAGGGGGTGGCGGGTATCTCAGCCATATTTATAAAGGCCTTGCGCCACCAGTGCGTCCCATGTTAAAAGAGACGCACCGGTGCCACAAGGCAATCATAAATAAGGGCTAAATGTAAATACCATTGATTTTCCCCCAAAATCGTTTTTTGAATAACATTTAAAAACACAGCGCAGATCCTATGTACAACCACTCAATATCACTTTTGAAACCTCACTGTTTCCCAAAATACAAATCCTCTATCTTGCAAATGTTCATAGCAAGCATTATCAAAAAGCAAAAAACAAACCAACAGCAAACAAACTCAGGGCCTTATTTATAAAGGCCTTGCGCCACCAGAGCGTCACTTATTTCCCATGTTTAAAGTGATGCACCGGCAGCACAAGGCAATCATAAATAAGGGCCAAATGATAATACCATTGATTTGCCCTGAAAATCGTTTTTTGAAAAACATTTTAGAAACACAGCGAAGATTCTATTTACAAGCACTCAATTTCACTACTGAACCCTCACTATTTCACAAAATACAAATCCTCTATTTTGCAAATGTTGATATCAAGCATTATCAAAAAGCAAGACACAAACCAACAACAAAAAAACTCAGGGCCTTATTTATAAAGGCCTTGCGCCACCAGTGCGTCCCATGTTAAAAGAGACGCACCGGTGCCACAAGGCAATCATAAATAAGGGCTAAATGTAAATACCATTGATTTTCCCCCAAAATCGTTTTTTGAATAACATTTAAAAACACAGCGCAGATCCTATGTACAACCACTCAATATCACTTTTGAAACCTCACTGTTTCCCAAAATACAAATCCTCTATCTTGCAAATGTTCATAGCAAGCATTATCAAAAAGTCAAAAACAAACCAACAGCAAACAAACTCAGGGCCTTATTTATGAAGGCCTTGCGCCACCAAAGCGTCACTTATTTCCCATGTTTAAAGTGATGTACCGGCAGCACAAGGCAATCATATTAAGGGCCAAATGAAAATACCATTTATTTGCTCCAAAAATCATTTTTTGAAGAACATTTTAGAAACACAGCGAAGACCCTATGTACAAGCACTCAATTTCACTACTGAACCAACACTGTTTCCCAAAATACAAATCCTCTATCTTGCAAATGTTGATAGCAAGTATTATCAAAAAGCAAGACACAAACCAACAACAAAAAAACTGAGGGCCTTATTTATGAAGGCCTTGCGCCATCAGTGCATCCCATGTTAAAAGAGACACACCGGTGCCACAAGGTAATCATAAATAAGGGCCAAATGTAAATACCATTGATTTGCCCCCAAAAACGTTTTTTGAATAACATTTAAGAAACACTGCCCAGAACCTATGTACAACCACTCAATATCAATTCTGAAACCTCACTGTTTCCCAAAATACAAATCCTCTATCTTGCAAATGTTCATAGCAAGCATTATCAAAAAGCAAAAAACAAACCAACAGCAAACAAACTCAGGGCCTTATTTATGAAGGCCTTGCGCCACCAGAGCGTCACTTATTTCCCATGTTTAAAGTGATGCACCGGCAGCACAAGGCAATCATAAATAAGGGCCAAATGATAATACCATTGATTTGCCCTGAAAATCGTTTTTTGAAAAACATTTTAGAAACACAGCGAAGATTCTATTTACAAGCACTCAATTTCACTACTGAACCCTCACTATTTCACAAAATACAAATCCTCTATTTTGCAAATGTTGATATCAAGCATTATCAAAAAGCAAGACACAAACCAACAACAAAAAAACTCAGGGCCTTATTTATAAAGGCCTTGCGCCACCAGTGCGTCCCATGTTAAAAGAGACGCACCGGTGCCACAAGGCAATGATAAATAAGGGCTAAATGTAAATACCATTGATTTTCCCCCAAAATCGTTTTTTGAATAACATTTAAAAACACAGCGCAGATCCTATGTACAACCACTCAATATCACTTTTGAAACCTCACTGTTTCCCAAAATACAAATCCTCTATCTTGCAAATGTTCATAGCAAGCATTATCAAAACGTAAAAAACAAACCAACAGCAAACAAACTCAGGGCCTTATTTATGAAGGCCTTGCGCCACCAAAGCGTCACTTATTTCCCATGTTTAAAGTGATGTACCGGCAGCACAAGGCAATCATATTAAGAGCCAAATGAAAATACCATTTATTTGCTCCAAAAATCATTTTTTGAAGAACATTTTAGAAACACAGCGAAGATCCTATGTACAAGCACTCAATTTCACTACTGAACCAACACTGTTTCCCAAAATACAAATCCTCTATCTTGCAAATGTTCATAGCAAGCATTATCAAAAAGCAAGACACAAACCAACAACAAAAAAACTGAGGGCCTTATTTATGAAGGCCTTGCGCCACCAGAGCGTCACTTTTTTCCCATGTTTAAAGTGAGGCACCAGCAGCACAAGGCAGTCATAAATAAGGGCCAAATGAAAATACCATTGATTTCCCCCAAAATCATTTTTTGAATAACATTTTAGAAACACAGCGAAGATCCTATGTAGAAGCACTCAATTTCACTACTGAACCCTCACTATTTCACAAAATACGAATCCTCTATCTTGCAAATGTTGATATCAAGCATTATCAAAAAGCAAGACACAAACCAACAACAAAAAAACTGAGGGCCTTCTTTATGAAGGCCTTGCGCCACCAGTGCGTCCCATGTTAAAAGAGACGCACCGGTGCCACAAGGCAATCATAGATAAGGGCTAAATGTAAATACCATTGATTTGCCCCCAAAATCGTTTTTTGAATAACATTCAGGAAACACTGCGCAGAACCTATGTACAACCACTCAATATCTTTTTTTGAAACCTTACTGTTTCCCAAAATACAAATCCTCTATCTTGCAAATGTTCATAACAAGCATTATCAAAAAGCAAGACACAAACCAACAGCCAACAGACTCAGGGCCTTATTTATGAAGGCCTTGCGCCACCAGAGCGTTACTTATTTCCCTTGTTTAAAGTGATGCACCAGCAGCACAAGGCAATCATAAATAAGGGCCAAATGAAAATACCATTTATTTGCTCCAAAAATAATTTTTTGAAGAACATTTTAGAAACACAGCGAATATCCGATGTACAAGCACTCAATTTCACTACTGAACCAACACTGTTTCCCAAAATACAAATCCTCTATCTTGCAAATGTTCATAGCAAGCAGTATCAAAAAGCAAGACACAAACCAACAACAAAAAAACGGAGGGCCTTATTTATGAAGGCCTTGCGCCACAAGAGCGTCACTTATTTCCCATGTTTAAAGTGATGCACCAGCAGCACAAGGCAATCATAAATAAGGGCCAAATGAAAATACCATTGATTTCCCCCAAAATCGTTTTTTGAAGAACATTTTAGAAACACAACACAGGACCTATGTACAAGCATTCAATTTCACTACTGAAACCTCACTGTTTCACAAAATACAAATCCCCTATCTTGCAAATGTTCATAGCAAGCATTTCCAAAAAACATGCCACAAACCAATAAAAAAGAATCTCAATCTGCTTCCAAATCTGAGGTAATGCAAGTGACATTATTCTAAATGGTTATTTATTTAATGAGGCAAACACTATTGATTACTTCTCAAAAATATTAAAGCCATTCTTTTACCCCAAAATCGTTTTTAAATAACTTTTTACAAACACAGCACAAGTCCTATGTACAAGGAATCAATTTCACTACTGAAGCTTCACTATCCGCTTCCAAATATTCTCCATAGAGCAAGCAAGTCTCTATCTAAATTAAATAAATCATTACTTACCTTTACAAATGCTTTGGGAGATTTAAAACAGTGTCAGGCACACACACCATTTTTTCTTTAGCAGAGCAAAAGGTGTGCACTTAATACACATAAACCAAGACTGGAATAGAAAATCTCTTGTTTTACACACATATGCCTTATTTAAACCAATCAAAAGTCTTCCCTCACTATTTTCAAACCAACACCCTTCCCCATCTCAGACCTTTCTATCTGTTACCATAGCAACTCCCTCCTACCTGAACTCTCAGGTTCAAAAGTTTATTCTACAATGTTGCAAATTAAGTCAGCAAGGATGTTTGACCTCTCAATACACCAGCTTATCCAGGGCAATATTGCTTTTAGTAACTTTTTCTTAACCATTCAAATTGCTTCTTTCACACAACACAACCATGCACCCTAACTTTCAGTTTTCAACTATCTGAATCCACCAATCATTGCTTGTGATTCAACAGCAGGGAAACTCCACATTTTTTTTGTAAACTCCTACTGTTCCAACTGCCATTTCATTCCCACACTTCATCTGACTGCACCAGAACCTTCTCACATCATGTATTCTGTATGGATTATTGGACATAGCTACATCCACTGGGCTCAAATGTATGCAGCAAGTAGAAATTATCACAACCTTGATTTATCAAATGTGGAAATCAAGTGGATTGACCAGAGAGGATTGAGATGTCATCAATTGATACCATTGGTGAAAACCTTTTTGCATCTGCCAGACCCTGACCTCTTAATAGTGCACTGTGGTGCAAATGATTTGGGCACTATGACTGGTGTTGGTCTGGAAAGGCTTTTAAAGGACACCTTTGATCAATTGATGACACTTTTTCCACAAACTGCCTTGGTATATTCCAATATATGCCAAAGACAGAAATGGAACTGGTCCAACCAATTTTGTCCACAATTTGAGAAAGCACGGAAACATGTGAATAAATCTGTTTCAGCTTACATGAGAGACTTTGGAATGGGTTCAATATACAACAACAACTTGCGTTACAACATGCAAGACATCTACAGAGGAGATGGTGTGCACTTCTCAGATGAGGGGAATAGAATATTCCTCCTGAATTTAAGACTGTGCATTGGAACCTACTTGTAGGTATCTAAATCAGTCACAGAACCCAAAAGCTCTTTTCAGAGCTACCCTACCTCTGATCATTCAAAACGTTTATCTTTTTCTAACTTTTTTCAGTATTTAGCCTTTATGAGCTTCCTAAGCCCCCCTCAGAAAACCTAGGGGGTCAGGGGCTGTCTACCGTGCCCCCTTCTACCCATTCCCAACGTTGTTTGTCCTCCATCTTGTGTCTCGATTGTACCGAAACACAAAATGGAGGACTCCCGTAACTCTGCCGGTGAGCGTACCGGGGCGCGCACCGGTATATGGCTGAGATACCCGCCACCCCCTCTCAACACAATCCCCAAATGAGGGAAACCGGAAACAGTTCTTGAAGTTTTTGGAAGTGGGAGGGAGTGACCCTCCCGGCCGTATTTATTAAAACAAAAAATTAAAACGGTTAAACATTAATGTACAATTTCATACCACATTGCGATGTTTGGCTAACTTTAACAGATTCTCTAATACAGAGGTTCTCCTAGCCGATCTAACATCCTACAAAACATTTACTTGAAATATTGAAATTGTACATCCTAACGTTTAAGGGCCAACGGCAAGGTCGTAACCGGTGTCAAGATCCCTAACCAGACATACCCCCCCCACTTGGGAGGGGCGACCGCACTGAGGCGTACTCACGTGCAACTACTACAATTTCCCTTGTCTTGACGGGGGCACTTATCAACTCGACGCCATTTAAAGGTCGTTCAAACTCGTGTGAGGTATCTAGAAGGTATCGTAGACCTCCCCCCAACCCCACACAACTTACCGCATCTGCCGTCGCAGATGTCACTGGCCCCGGGAAATTCCCCAGGAGGGGGCTGTACCCCCTCCTACACAGGAAGGGGCCTTGACCGCCTTTCCTCTTCTTTCGGCGACCCATCCTTAGAAGGGACCGCCTCCCCGTTGAGGGGCCAAAGGCCACCTCCCCCGAGCGCTCCCATCCGTGTTGGGTGACGCCCACTCATAGGGATCTTCCAATTAGTGCTCACCGATCATGACCTTACCGCCTACCGCCTGACCGAAATAAATACGACAAATGCTACTTAACTGACACTACATTGGCCACTATGACCGAAAACCTGTACTAAATGGACCTTAAATCCGAAATTCTTTAATCTCACATCCTGAAAATTACACCAATCTTTATTACACACTAAATATAAACATAACACCAAAACAACATGAAAATGAAATCGAATAACTGATCAATTTTATTAAAAAAAACTAGCTGTCCTCAGGGGCTGGTGGGTGGGTCAAAATTGGCTCTTCGTTCCGTCTCGAGCTCACGTGCAGCGAGGAGGTGCAGCTTCAGAGCACAGGAACAAGAGGATGTCTTCTGGTCTTGCGTCTCCTTTTATCCATCTTCAGGGCGGGCGTAAACCCGCCCCTGCCTGCCCCGAGGGCGTGGCCGGTGGCGTCAGTGTCTAGGCCAGCCCACTCAAGGGCGGGAAAAAGCGCGCCCCGGCTACGCCGCTTCGGGCATACCAGCCGAGACGCGCCTCCCGCCCAAAATGGCTTCCCGGGGGGATCCAGGCACTCTGCCATACGTTCGGGGGGACCGAGTGGTCGCCCCTTTCCATATGGCTGAGATACCCGCCACCCCCTCTCAACACAATCCCCAAATGAGGGAAACCGGAAACAGTTCTTGAAGTTTTTGGAAGTGGGAGGGAGTGACCCTCCCGGCCGTATTTATTAAAACAAAAAATTAAAACGGTTAAACATTAATGTACAATTTCATACCACATTGCGATGTTTGGCTAACTTTAACAGATTCTCTAATACAGAGGTTCTCCTAGCCGATCTAACATCCTACAAAACATTTACTTGAAATATTGAAATTGTACATCCTAACGTTTAAGGGCCAACGGTAAGGTCGTAACCGGTGTCAAGATCCCTAACCAGACATACCCCCCCCCACTTGGGAGGGGCGACCGCACTGAGGCGTACTCACGTGCAACTACTACAATTTCCCTTGTCTTGACGGGGGCACTTATCAACTCGACGCCATTTAAAGGTCGTTCGAACTCGTGTGAGGTATCTAGAAGGTATCGTAGACCTCCCCCCAACCCCACACAACTTACCGCATCTGCCGTCGCAGATGTCACTGGCCCCGGGAAATTCCCCAGGAGGGGGCTGTACCCCCTCCTACACAGGAAGGGGCCTTGACCGCCTTTCCTCTTCTTTCGGCGACCCATCCTTAGAAGGGACCGCCTCCCCGTTGAGGGGCCAAAGGCCACCTCCCCCGAGCGCTCCCATCCGTGTTGGGTGACGCCCACTCATAGGGATCTTCCAATTAGTGCTCACCGATCATGACCTTACCGCCACAAGGCCGGATAGTTGACCGGCTATCCGGACTCCCCACAAAAACTCCTACCTAAAGGTCATGTTTCAAAGATTTTAACCATGCTAAGAAGTCTCCTAAGAATAACTCATTCCCCACCCAAGACAAATGCACACCATCCCCCGAATACATCCTGTCATTATTAATACAGCCATGGGAAATAGAATGCAAAGTCCTGGAACGGAACAACCTACTCATTTTATTGTTAAGCTTTCTAACGGAATGATTCAAAGCAGGTATAGAGATAGCCCCCCGCCACACCTTTCGTGGAATCACATGGGACCATGCAATCGTACACCCCGGAACTCTCCTCGCCAACCAACTTACAGTGGAAAGCATTGCCTCCAGGAGTAGTCGTCTACCGATGGTGACCAAATCATTGCCCCCAACATGTACTATAACTATAGACGGCGGTGACCTTGTCCGCCCTAACAAATCCTCAAAGAATGTTTGAAACTGGTCAATACAGAGACCGCCCCTTCCGTGGAAGGACATCCTGTACCCGTATTCCCCAGCTACGTGAACCAAGTCACCTGCTTTGAATACGTCTGCGGCACGCCTCACGTATGAGTGGCCCACGACCCACACCTCCTTTTTCACAGCCGGTGATGTCTGACCGCTGGCCCGGTGTAGGGTCGACTGCGTAGTCTGCCCCGCCTCGTAGGCTTGCGTAACTGAAACCAAACAAAAAACAAGAAGCGTGAGTACAGAGTACATAATTACAGCTTCACAACATGTGCAACCGCACGTATCTTTTATAACAATTGGAGGACCAACGCCCCACTCGTTTCACTTGTTCAACATTAAGACCCCTGGCTGTAGCTTCCGTAGCAGCCCCTATCCGAAAGGAATGGGTCCCAAAATCGCCCGGGTTCAAGCCCGCAGCGGCAATTGACATCGCAAGCACCCGCTGAAACTGAAATTTCGTCAGTGGGGTGGCGTCCGCGTGTCTTAACAAAGTCCCCCCCCATGATGCCACCCTTCGTGCTAGGTAATCCTCTAAACACTTTACCGGACATATGGAGGACCCAGGAATCCTGCGTATGATGACGCAGTCACCCAAACCATCCTGATCCGTCTTGGACCTTACAAAAGAGACAGTCATTGTTTCTCCCCTGATCTGAACGTGTTCCTGGCACAAACCCCCCGCCAAATCCAGTTTGTTCCTCGCAACTAGTTCGCTTACCCGCATTGCCCCGTGAAATGCTAGCGTGAAAGCGGCTCGGAACAGCACCGCCTCAAACTGAGATGAACATGTGGCAGGGAGTGTAGCCAACAACTGGGACAATCTATCCAAACCTATCGGGCGCCTCAGATCCACTCTGCGACCCTCCAGGCGTTGCCACCCACGCAGCGCTTTTGCACAACGAAAGACGCTGTAGGGTCTTGGATAGCGTGTGCTCTGGCAACAAAGGAAATGGCAGCACGATGCCTCTGGGCCGTAGCCACCGATTTCCCAGCCCTACGTAAGGACAACAGGAAATTCACTACCCATTCCTCGTGACCCCAAAGTCGCTCTCTAACAGTCCCCAAAAAGGCTAAATAGGCCCTAAACGCCCCTTCGTATGCCTTCCTCGTCCTTGGTGCTAGACTCTCTCCCACGAGGTGACGAAGTTCGGGGCACCGAGAGACCAGAGAGCTTCGGGAAATGGTGCCGGCTCCGGGTCCGCTGAGGGAAGGAAACCCGAAAAAGCCTGCATTTGAAAACGAGACAGTGCGTCAGCCGCCTGATTCAACACCCCTGGAACGTGTTTTGCTCTGAATAGCACGTTCAATTGCATACACAGTAAAACAATTTCTTTAAGCAGTCTTAAGATCAGTTTACAACGTGCTGCCTGACTATTGATGCACTCGACCACGGTCATATTGTCAGACCAAAATATGACAGAGTGATTCTTGAACCCATCAGGCCATGTTCTCAAGGCCACCAAGATGGGAAACAGTTCGAGGAAAGCAATATTACTCGTCAAACCTTTCTCATGCCACCATGTCGGCCATCTTTGTGCCGACCATTTTGTGCCAAAAATGGCGCCAAAACCTACGCTTCCCGCCGAATCTGTCCACAGCCCCAGCTCTTCAGAAGACACGGCTGGTTTATTCCAGACGATTCTACCATTGAAATCCGCCAAAAATGCTAACCAAATACGCATGTCCTGGCGGATCTCGGCTGATAGTCTCGTGCGATGATGGCCTTCTTTAAGGCCAACCATCGCTTGGGCAATTGAACGGGAAAACGGGCGGGCCATTGGTATTACCCTCAGGGCAAAATTCAACTGTCCCACCACCTGCTGTAATTGTTGCAGCGTAACTTTCGATGTATTTATACACAGTTGCAGCGCAGCCCTGAACTTCAACACTTTTTCGGCTGGCAAACGAAAACACCCCTCAATGGAGTCCAACTCGATCCCCAGAAACTCGAGGCAAGTCGTAGGACCCACTGTTTTACCCGGTGCCAATGGCACACCAAACAGTTTCATCAACACACAAAATTCGGCCAAGGCCCGGCCACATTCAAGACCCCCAGCTGCCCCAAGAAACAGGAAATCATCAAGGTAGTGCATTACATCTTGGAAACCCGTTTTCTTAGTGAAGACCCATTGTAGAAAACTACTGAATTTCTCGAAATAAGCACAGGATATAGAGCACCCCATTGGCATACACCTATCCATGTAATAACAACCCTGAAACATGAAACCTAGGAGACGCTGGTCGTCTGGGTGTACCGGGAGCAATCGGAACGCTGACTCGATATCTGACTTCGCCATCAGCGCCCCGGGCCCCAGGCGATTCAAAATGGCTACGGCCTCATCGAAAGATGCGTACCGCACCGAACACACTTCTGGGTCGATTGCATCATTTACGGAAAGACCTCGTGGAGCCGATAAATTATGGATCAGTCGGAACTCTCCAGGGTCTTTCTTGGGGACTACCCCTAAGGGGGAACAAACAAAATTCTGGACCGGGGGTACACTAAACGGGCCAGCGACCCGACCTCGAGTCACCTCTTTCCGGATCTTATCCTGTACTACGGTTGTATGCTGCAGGACGGAAAGTTGATTTTTACACTTATCCCCACCCTGAAAGTCCCCTACCGGGATGCGGAAACCATATGAAAAACCGTTTCGCAGCACCCCAGCAGAAGTACGATCCGGATAGTCACTGAGCCAAGGAATCATTGCCAGGGTATCAATGGGAGTGGGTAAAGGCGCCCCTCGGACTATATTAGACCTGTTTGGCACCTCCTCTCCCCCCGTTATCACCCGTTCTGGCTCTGCACGAGGCCTCAGGATGGGACGATCCACAACCGCTACATTCATGTTTAAATTTACACGTTCCCTGCGGTCTCGTACATCTACCTCTGTTGTAATTAAAACAGAAACCCTTTCTTCCTGTACTGCCGGTAGGTCTCGAGTGATCGTCGGCACCCGAACCTGCTCGAAAGGGCGTCCCCGCATATTGTCGGGAGGATTCGCCCACATTACTTCCTACTAACGGCATTTTCAACATTCCTGACTCTTTCATTTTATCCCAGGTCAAGGCATCATAACAATCCCAGGTCAAACTTTTATTATGCTCCTTTTCCTTTCTGAACATATTATCATAACAAAACCAATGATTACCCTGGTGCGATGTCGAGTACCCCATGATTCGTGATTGGTAGATTGGGAACTCGGAAAGCAACTCAGGTCTACGTTCCCCCAAGATTGACGTAAAGATTCCCCAGGCATTGCCCCAATTGCCGATATTCTCATTCACTTTAAAGGCGGCCATTTTTGCGCGCCAAACACTCGGATGCATGAGATCCTTCTGACTTTTTACATGCTCCACCTCATAATGGTCAACAAGTAATGAAAAAATGTTCACATATTCCCCCGCCCAAATCTTTTCCTTAATTGCCAAAGGAACATGTTGCCCCAACTTTTCTCTCCGAGAGGGTGTTGACTCATCCCTCGCGATCGGCAAAGGCCGCTTACCTGCACCCGACGCTGCCTCTGTGGTCGCAATCGTCCCTGGTGTCTTGTCCCCTACTGCAGCCGGCACGGGCACCTTGGCTGCGTCCCGTTTCTCACGCAATTGCTTTATCAGCGCCTGCGCTTCGACAGCCGTGGCGCCCTCGTTACCTTTACCCAACCACGCTGCCAATTGTGCTGCCAACTCGGGCGGCATATCATCCTCGGACACGGGGGTGATCGGATTCCCCTCCTCTGGCACGGGAATTGGAGCCTCGAGCGGGGCACTGGGACCGGGGGTCTCCTCACCCGCTGCCCCCCTCCTGGGCCTCTTGTTTTTCCCTCCCGGGGCTGCTCCCGCCAAAGGACGTTTGGGACCCCTTTCCTCATTCTTGTCCACCCGCTTCTTTAGCTCGGACATCTCCTTCATGAGAACACGCAGCATCTGGTCGGTATTCATGCGCTTTCCAACCTTCTTCGGCATTCTCCAACAAAGTAACTGAAAAACAAACAAGAACGATTAAAACGCTCAAAATTGGCTCTTCGTTCCGTCTCCAGCTCACGTGCAGCGAGGAGGTGCAGCTTCAGAGCACAGGAACAAGAGGATGTCTTCTGGTCTTGCGTCTCCTTTTATCCATCTTCAGGGCGGGCGTAAACCCGCCCCTGCCTGCCCCGAGGGCGTGGCCGGTGGCGTCAGTGTCTAGGCCAGCCCACTCAAGGGCGGGAAAAAGCGCGCCCCGGCTACGCCGCTTCGGGCATACCAGCCGAGACGCGCCTCCCGCCCAAAATGGCTTCCCGGGGGGATTGAGGCACTCTGCCATACGTTCGGGGGGACCGAGTGGTCGCCCCTTTCCAAACGCTCCCTAAAAAAAGGTGGGAAAGTAATTTACAGAAAAGCCACTGGAGACACTTACACCAAATATAGAATATGCCCTACTACATAGCAGTCCCTACCATTTACCCAAATTTGGTGGTATTCCATTGAGCCATTTGGGCTGTAGCCCTGTCTAAATATCCTGAGGTAAATTACATGACAAAAAGACATATGAAACTGTTTGAATTTTCAACCAATTAAAATGTTACTTACATTTTGTACTTTTATATGCTGACATTTGATTGGTTAAGTACATGAATATATATGAAAAATGAGAGGGAAACACAGCCATTTTGACTAACACTACCTAAGGTACATTTGGACATTTTTTTGACAGAAAACTTCAACTACTTTGAAGAAGGTAAGTTGTTAATTTGAAAGGAGAACTATGTTATGCACTTTAAGTTAATTTGGGAAAACGTTTTCAGATAGTTATATACTGTCCCTCTGTACGAGTTAGACATTGAGAAAGGCTTGTTTATTATAATTATGGATTGAGTTAGGCTTCTCTGGTATAAATATGAATTTACTTAGGCTTCATCACAGGCACCTTTTAATAGTTCTACTTCCTGCCTGAAACCATACACTGCCCAAAGATAACTTCACTGTTAAAAACTCACAAGTTCCTGTCTGAACTTAAACTCAACAGTGCCCTATCTCTACTGATATATTTATTTTTTATGCAATTTACAGCAAGAAAATGGAAGCACAACAAAACGAAAATAATATTTCATTTGAAATTAATATGGAATACAATCCTAAGGAAGACAAAGATGTAATAGACTTTTTGGATCACATTGTAGACCAAGACTTAATTAAATGTGTTGAAGAAATTGATTCATGGAATGAAAAGGAGGACATACCTGATGAATTAATGTTGCAAATTCTTTTAGATTTTGAAAAATCACAACAATAAAATTAAATTTAAAAATGTAAAATTGTTTGAGACATTATTCTTTTTTATATGTAAATTATGAAATAGTTCTAAAATAGATATAATATAAAGTGAGACTTAAAATATACTGTGCAACTTTTTTGTGTTACATAGTAAGTTTATTCATAGTTACTTCCTTTCTCCCACTATATTATCTCCAATCTGTATCTAACATCTCTTTATCATCTCCTGCCCTTTATTATTTCTGCTTTCCTGACAGACTATAGTATGAATTCCATATACCACAATAACTTCTGTAACAACATGCAAGATATCTACAAAGGAGACAGTGTATATAAAATTTTAGACTCTGCATTGGTACCTACATGTTGGTACTTAAATAAAAAAAAATAAAAAAAAGAACAATTAATAAACATACAATATTTGAAAAGTCTATCATTCTTTTTTTCCCCAAAGTACGCTCCCTGGCACACATCCCGGTGCGCGTACCCGGCGCTCCCCCCGCAAAAAAACGGAAAAAAAAAATACTTTTTTTTGGGCCCGCGGGGCTCTTTTAAAGCCCCCACATCAAACCTAGGGGGTCAGGGAGAGTCTACTCTGCCCCCTTATGGTCATTTCCCCCTTTGTTTTGGCTACCTCTCATGTCTCGATCCTACCGAGACACAAGATGGCGGCCGCTCCGGACTGTTTAGAATGTTTACAGACACCCGACAGCCAATCAGCTTTCCGTGCGCAAGTCGTGTGTCGCGCCCGGAGCGCTCCCCGGTGCAGATATATATATTTTTTTTAACCTAAATTACTCAGAATCCACTGGAGCACAAATCTTGAGACATAGCAAAGGCACATTGGGCTACCAGTCCCTACAATTTTGCCAAGTTTGGTGGAAATCCATTCAGCCGTTCGGGCTATAAGTGAGGTCGACCGCCCTATGGAAATTAACATGGGGAAAACGAGTTTTGGGACCCCCCTTTTATCTCGGCCCCCTGCAGGGAAGGACCGGAGCTCGACGAGGCCATCTTGAGGACATTTTCAGGCAGATTTGTCAACCGGCGCCAAAGTTATTCCAAATAGAATTTTGAGATTTAACATTGAAAAAAATCCTAACTATAACTACCTACTGGCGACCACCAGTAGGTAATATATATATATATATATAAAGGTAGCCTGTAATGAGTGAATGATATAAGAAAAGACAGATGTTTGTGCTTGAAGAGTGAAAAAGAAATGTATTTCTGTTTTGGGTTATAGCTGAGGATTGGTACTTTCACTGTAATTGTTTTTTTATGACATTTTATTACAAAGAAAAGTATCACTACCACAACGTTTTGACTATTAAATTGATATAATGTTGTGTTTGGGATTTTCTTGTTTTTAACTCTTTGTTTTTAACTCTTAAAGTCTTGCAATATAATCACAAAGTAACAATGTTGTGACACCTTTGTGCTCATACCCCTTATGAGAGGTAGGCCTCAAAATTAATGTTTTTAATAGTAGGAAAGCAAAACTACAAAAGATAAATTGTAACATGCTCCTCTCTTTCCTGTACCAAAATCCAAAGTGCTGGTATTTCTGTTAAAATACTCTCCTCCTTTCCATTTCCTTAAACCCACACATCTTCCACTATCTCTGCATCTCCCCCGAAATCCGCACTCCTGACACTCCAGATAGTCATACCCCCAACAACTGATGTGGCCAAGCCCCTATCTCTCTAAGAACATAGATGGTCAGTGTCTGAAGCTGGCTCTCTATATAGTGCATTAACATGAAGTACACTGTCCATAGAGTTCATTCGGTCCCAGTTTGATATGAAGAGGCAAAAGTAGATAATACTAACAATCTAATTGTGGTTGTGTGGGCGATCAGTTAGGTTTATCAGAGGGTAGTGCACAGCATTTGTTGTACTCACCTAGGCAATATATGAGACACACTCAAGAATAAATCTGAGATAAATTTGCACAAAAAAAGACCTAATTCACAGGTAAGAACTTTTCATGTTATGAATTTTCAAAGTTTGGAGAATAACATTTAGTTGTGTACAGGTACGCATAATAGAAGTCTAGGGAGAAAAATAGATAGAACATTTGACAGTTGGTTCTTAGGGTTCACCTTCTGTATTTAGGTAAGTAGGAAGGCCAGGTCTAATGTTTTCACCTGCGGATCATTGGGTGTGTCCCAGATTCGGCTGGGAGCAGGGCGCTGAGATCATTGGTAGCTGGTGTGCTATAAAGAAGGGGGCCCACCTTAAAACAGGCTGCACAGAGGGACTTATACATAAGCCTGGGGGACCCCAAACAAGGGTTGGGGTATCATGTGCCACAGGACCAGCTTGTTCATCGGTAAGCAGGCCTGGCTGGATGGGTGCAGAGCATACAGGTCAGACAGCCTCTTTGCATCAAGATGGCCAGGTGCAGGCAGGCTGTAGGGATGATTTCTGGACAGTTGGGCCACTCATGAAATGGGTCTCAGGGGTGTCAACATCCCTTGATGTGTGCTTGTTTCCTGGGCCGTTGGGGTATGGATTGGACTCTTCATCTTGTGTGGGATGCAGGTGGTTTAGTAACTGGGTATTGATACAGCTCTCATAGCTTCTGGTGTCCTCTCACTCAATAGGAGGGACAGATATGACTCTCCAAAACTAGTGCACCTCTTCCTGCTTAGTTGCTGCGCTGGAGTCGCCAGGGAGCAGCAAATCGGTAAACTTGACTATGAGGGATTGGTGCCTGCAAACTACAGGGGAGTAATACCTTTAAGATTGTCGAAGGACTGGAGGTGCTACTGGGTTTTGGGAGGTATCACAGCCGCAGAGACAGCGTACCACAATTGTTGAGTCCTTGAGGCAGCATGCAGGGTTTTGCACAAAGATTTCTACATCATGTCTTCTGTTCTAGGGTGAGTATTTTTCCTTGTCCGCTGTCTTCTTATGTCCATCAAATCTAAAGCGCAGGTTAAAGGGTTGGCATCTAAATTCTACATTTAGGAGTGTTACAAGGAGAGTCAGGTAGTAGCCAATGGGCATCCGACCTTTAGGGTTTCTACACCCTCTATGTGACCACTATCTTTGGGGAGTGGACACAACCCAGACTCTAATTGACAAATACCCTCTCATTCAAGATGGATGAAACTGAAAAGTGGGCTGAATATGGGCCCACCTCATAATATTTTCAACTTGTTCTCCTGCCAAAAGAGGATCTGGATAAGGGGGTTGGCATCCTCCACTATATGAAGCTGCCTGGTCGCATTTCAAATGCAGCATCACCTTTGAAGCTTCCTGCCTTGCCTTTCTGACCTAGAGGATGCATGAAGCACCTCAGCCCAGAGCAGGCATTTTTCTTGGCCTCTGAGAGCAAAGACTCTCACCCCATGAAGTCAAAAACATGTCTGGTGGTGACAGTCTGGCTAAGACTAGTCAGACACCACACCAGTGTGTGGTAGGTTTTCAGGGGACCCTCTATGGTATTGTCTGTGTGCATTGATATACAAAAGCCAATACTTGAATCAGTGTGGATTTATGAAGACAACTTGTTTAGGACAAAAATACCCCTGGGTACAGTGAAGCCTTCATAGTGAGGAGGAACTGGTGATGACGACTGTCCAGCCCACGTACTCAATATGGCTACTCTGTGCACATACACAATCCAATAATGGACTTTTATATTGTATAGTGTAGTATAGTGAACCCTGCCTTAAAGCTGTAAGGTCTGCAGCAGTCTTGTAAAAACTGCACTCAGCAGTATTGGATTTTCTGACAGCAGAAGTACAACATGAGGAATCCTGCAACACATGTAATGATTGCTTCAGTATTTAGGAGGATTCACAGTGGTATATATAATCAGTGATGTCATATATGAGTTCATGAGTAGTGCAGTTATAGTTAATGTTACTTGAGTTACATGGTGCATTTGAGTGTTTTTTTGCACAGCACAGCAGACCACCATGCCTGTTTGCTTTTCAATAGAGCAAACTTTATTTTTTAAATGTAGCCTGTATTCTCCTGTTTCATTTTTTATGGGTAGGAAAAGGTCTATGTGACTGCTGCTTGCTCTTAAAAAACATTTGTGCTACCATTCACATAGGGGAGCGGGTCCCCTGTGGACCCCTTCCCATTAGAGCTTGCCTTACTACCTACTTGAAGTAGGTGGCAAATTGTGATTGTTTTGAAACTGCATTCCAGTCTCAAAACAATTGTACATCCCCCTGCAACTTGCTATTGAGAAGGGATGTCCTTGGCACACCAATTCCTAATACTGACTCCCAAACCTGATTTTGCAAGTTAGTAATAGGTTACTGACTCCCAAAATAGGGTTTGTACATTCCAAAAGGTGGTTGAAAATGTCCTAAATCTCTGTTTGCGACAAAAAACATTTGTACATGTGGCTCATAGTACTTAAAGTTACAGACAGGTGTCTCCCCAAGGATGGTGAGCTAATTCTGAAGCAAATTCTCTTATTACAAGGACTTGGGCTTTCTCCTTGGCTTTCTCCTTGGCCTTCTGTTGGGGTAGAAGACATAAACTATATTCATGTCTCTATTGCAGACCCCCCTTTACACGAAAAACCTCTAGAGCCTTATTGCCTCCTCCATGCTCAGAAAGAACTACCCCAAGAAAAGATCAGTCATCCTGAGATTGCGAGTCACAGTTTAGGAACTGTAGAGCCTACTATGTCTCTAGCATTGCACCGAGCGCCAACTTCCACGAAACATAACATTCACAAGAGATGTCTCACCTTCATTAGCTTCACTGGACCTACAAGTGCCATTAAATTGACTCTGTCTATATCCTTCATTACTTGGCACCAAACCAAAGGTAAATTGACAAAGCAACGAACAATCATATGCCAGTCCAGGAGCCCCGTCCTCAATCATGAAGACTCCTGTATATCATGGAGACTACGTGGCCCCATCACCAACTGGAGAAAAACAAATAAATTAGTTAAAATATTATTCAAAGTGAAAATAGGATGTTTTACCTTTCCTATATATTACTGCATAGCTCTAACGCCATAAATGCTAATAGAGCAATGTGTACAAAAGAATCTTGGATGATGTCGTCAGTGATGTCATTTGAGATGTCCTCCTTGATTTCATAAATGGTGTAATAGAACATGTCATGAGTAATGCAATATGTGAATTCCTAAGCAAAGTCAGTTCTGCTAACTTTAACTGCTGAATTTCTGTGTTTTGTTTTGTTTGAAATGGTAATGTTGTCATTGAAATATGCACCTCACTGTAAAGTTGCTTTAACCTTTGTCTTTTTTTCAGTGAATTTATACGTTTTTATTTAAACAAATGCAAACATTTTGATCACATCCAATTGTAACATTACTTACTCCTTTGTTTTTTTCAGTGAATTGCTAGTTTTTTATTGTAAATTAACATCATATTGCTATACATAAAGCCAATCTGCCTTTGGCTAGGCAATGAAAACAAAACCCCGGCAGGCAGCCAACTCCACAATGCACATAGAAGAAGTACTAAATGTTTGCATTCAAGAGTAACTCTGTTTGCACCTGACAGTTGACTTGTATTTTTTAAGCTCCACCCACCATTTTGGTTGCACAGAATACATTTCCTACAGGAGATAGATTCTATGTAGTAGATGCTAATATTTTAAATATTGCTTGAGTTATTATAGAAAATCTTGTCAGAATGATAACTTATACTTAACGTAGAAGACTTGTGTTATCAGCAACTAAGATATACACATGGCTGAACTAGATAAGCTGTCTGTCAATTTTGAACAACAATGGGAAGTTTGCAGATAGTATATACTTTAGCACCATAGGATTGTAGTTATTTTGAGCTGTCTTTTTTTCCATCAGTTGCATATACTGTGCAGTCGTGGCAATTTGGGGCCTTTTCCCCTTCTTTGCCTCTCTGCAGATATAACACAATTTGAGTGTCATCAGCATAATAGGTTAGGAATAGCCTAAAGGATCTTATAAGGGCAACCAGTGGTCTCACATAAATATTAAACAACATTGGGCTAATGAAATGAAATGAAATGAAAATAAATTTGTTAAGCGCGGTTGCTGCCCACGGGCGTCCAAGCCCTGAGTTGAAGCAGAGATGTGACGGAACAGGGGAGATTAGGACTAGGAGGGTTTGGCGAACAGTAGTGTTTTCAGCTTTTTCCGGAATGAGAGCAGGTCAGGGTTGGACCGAAGTGAGAGGGGAAAGCATTCCAGAGCTTGGCGGTGTTCAACGAGAACAGCTTACCCCCGGTCCTGGCTCTCTTCACTCTAAGAACAACTGCCAGGAAAGCCTCCATGGACCGAAGGTTCCTGTTTAGGTGGTAGGGGATGACAAGGTTGTTATTGATTGCTGATCCCGTCTTCCAAAAGGCCCGATGCGCAATACACAGCGCCTTAAATGCCACTCTTTGCCTCACTGGCAGCCAGTGCAGACTTTTCAGTCCAGGTCTGGCTAACTGAGTTCGCGGAATCTGGAGTAAGGTACGTGCAGCGCAGTTTTGTACCACCTGCAGCTACCGGAGAGTCATCTCAGGGGCCCCCACGTATAGAGCATTGTTTGAGTCCAGGCGGGACTGGATGAGGCCTTGTACTGCCACTTTTTTGGCCTCTAGAGGCAGAAGTGGGAGGACCTTCCTCAAGTTTCTGAGTAGGCCAAAGCAGGTGGAGGACAACTTGGTGGCCTGGGTGGAGAAGGAGAGCTTTTTGTCCAACCATACTCCCAGGCTCTTGACACTTTCCTTGGGGGTGGGGGGAGCGCCCAGACCGCAGGGCCACAAGGAAGTGAAAGGTACTGGCGAGGCTGGGCCTAGGAGCATAAGCTCTGTTTTTTCTCCATTCAACTTGAGGGAGGAGTTGGTCATCCACTCCTTGACGTCCTCTAAGCATTTCAGCAGACCTACCGGGGATTGCCTGTTGTTCTCTTGGGCTAATGAAACCACTAGCTGAGTGTCGTCGGCGTATGACACAATTTTAATGCCGTACGGTTCGACTACCCCAGCCAGCGGTTTCATGTATACATTAAATAGCACAGGGCTCAGGGAAGAGCCCTGCGGTACTCCGCAGCTGAGAGGTTTGCTGGATGACATTGTATCACCGTCGAAGATCTGAAAAGATCTATTAGACAGGAAAGAGTCGAACCACCTTAATGCGTCACCTGAAACTCCGATGTCATAGACGGTTCAGCAAGGTGGCATAGCTGACCGTATCGAAGGCAGCACTTAGATCAAGGAGGATCACTGCCACTGATCCTCCCCGATCCAGTATCCTTCGAGATTCTTCGGTGACTGCTAATAAGGCGGTTTCAATCCCATGCTTTGATCTGAAGCCTGTCTGGGACGTATGTAATAGGGAGTGGTTCTCTAGGAACTGGACCAACTGGGCATTTATATATTTCTCCAGCACCTTGCTAGCCCAAGGGAGGAGTGAGATGGGGCGGTAGCTGGAGTGATCATCAGGGTCTAGGTTGGGTTTTTTCAACAGCGCCCGCACCATGGCTTGATTCCAAGCTGTGGGGACTGAGCATGCGGATATGGACGAGTTTAGAAGTTCCAGGATTACAGGCAAGGTAGCTTCGCCTGCCTGCATCAGGACTTCTGGAGGAGCTGGGTCACGTGGAGAGCCCGACTTAACTTGGCGTGCCACTTTGCCAAGGGTGTCAAGGTCCGAAGGGGAAAGTGATCAAGAGTTGGCTGGTCTGGGGAGAGAGGGATTCTGGGGGGGAGTAGATCAGTCGCATCCGGGGTTGAGGCTATTGCTGGGAAGGTGGAGTAGATTTTCAAAACCTTATTATGGAAGAATTCCGCAAGCTCATTGCATTGGTCCTGAGTCTTGATCGGAGGGGGGGCAGTGATGACACTGGTGCATTGTTTTATTATGTGGAAAATTTCCTTGGGCTTTGATTTAGCTTCCAGGATTTTGTCAGAGTAGTAGGTTGCCTGGGCCGTCCTGACCCCTTCTCTGTAGGCTTTGATCGCCTCTTTGTAGGATGCCTTTTTTTCCGGGAGAAAGTCTAATCGCCAGGCTCTCTCTCGTTGTTTACAAAGGCGTTTTAGGTCTCTTAGCGAGTCGGAAAACCAGGGAGTTGATTTCTTCATTCTCTTTGAGGAGGATCTGCGAAGAGGGAGGATCGTATCTAGTGAGTTCGTGATCCAACCTACATAGTTTCCGTTTGCCACGTTGGGGTCTGGGCAGGGTGGCGGACGGGTGGAGTCCAGGTTGTGCATCCAGGATTCCACGGGGAGTTTTGACCAGTTTCTCCTAGTTGTGACTTGAGGGGGTAACAGGGGGGCTTTGTGGGTAGCCCAGGTAAACGGGTTGGTCAACAATCAGATCAATGCAGTTGCTAAAGATAGGGTCGAGTAGATTGCCCTTTTCATGGGTCGGGGCTGTGACCAGTTGGGCCAGTTGAAGAGCTCCAAGGTCATCTATTAGCTCCTTAGCAATGTGGTCTGAAGGGGAGTTAAAGTGGAGATTGAGGTCCCCTAAAACCGTATGATTGGCAGAAGATAGAATTCTTTTCGCTATAATCTCTGGGAGAGACCTATGGAACAATTTTGCAGGCTCGGGGGGGACGATAGATCAAATTTTTGGAGAATGAACTATTTGCGTGGAACTCTATGCAGAATTCTACACTCTCGCACTCAGGGATAGTTTCTACTGTAGTACGGCAGCGGTACTGGTCCTTTAATATGATGGCCAGACCTCCGCCTCTCCCTTCCGGTCTGTCTAATCTGAAGATATGGTAACCAGGGGGTAAGGCTGAGACTATATCAGGCTCCGATTGAGCAGTGAGCCAGGTTTCTGTCAAGAAAATCGCGTCTGGCTTGTGCTCCTCAAGCAGCATGGCAATTTGTGTGCTAAGTGAAGCACCTTGTGGAACCCCACAGGGGAGGGAGAATGGTTTAGATCAATCGCCACTAAGATCTACTGTTTGTCAGCCCAAACAGATTTTAGTAGTTTCCAGGTGACACCGTGGATGCCATCCTTCGATAGATGATCCATCAAAACATCATGATGGACCATGTCGAATGCAGCCGACAGATCCAAGAAGATCAGAATGGCTGTTTCTCCCTGGTCCACCGCCTCACACACCTCCTCTGTGGCTTAAATCAGGGCTGACTCCGTACTATGACCTGTACGGAACCCATATTGAGAAGGGTCCAGAATGTTGTTATTCTCCAAGAACACGCTTAATTGCGTGTTCATGGCCTTCTCCAAAATTTTAGCAGGTAAGGGGAGGCAGGAGATAGGTCTCTAGTTATTGGGATCACTGCGATCAAAAAATTTTTTTTCTATAAGTGACAGGATTGAGGCCATGCAACAGGGTAGTGCCCTGCCCCCATTATTTGGTTAAGTAAGGAAGTTAGGGTGTAAGAGATAAGTCATCACCACGTGGCCTTATAAAGGCAGAATTCATTATATATAGAACATCTTCGGACCATCATGGATTCCGGTCAGACGGCAGCGCTGATTCTTCTAGATCTCAGTGCTGCCTTTGACACGGTCTCACACGAGGTACTGTTACATCGACTGGAGGCAGCAGGGATCTGTGGACAAGCACTAGACTGGTTCAGGGCATTTCTGACCAGAAGGTCCTTTCAAGTGTCCACCCCCCCGTTTCTATCAAAGGAACGCACAATTGAACAGGGAGTACCCGAGGGATCTGCACTCAGTCCGTCGTTATTCAATCTTTACGTCCAGCCACTGGCTGAGGTTGCCAAACGGTGGGAGCTCTCCATAGTCTCATACACGGACGACACTCAGTTAGTGGTATTGCTGAGTGAAGACTCAGGGCTGAATGCATCCAAGTTTAAACTTGGCTTAACCGCAGTTACCAAATAGATGACATCTAATTACCTACAGCTTAATGCCAACAAGACTGAGGTCTTAATCGTAGGAAAGGATGTCTCAGCCTGGGGAGAGAAATGGTGGCCTGACATTCTCGGGAATCCTCCCGAGCCTAAGAGCGAGGTAAAAAACCTTGGAGTCTGGCTAGACGCCTCGCTTAATTTCACCAACCACACTAAAAAGGTTGCGCCACATGTTTTGGGATCCTTCGGAACCTTAAGCCGATCTTAAAATTCTTTGACCCTCCTACTCATCAGCTCATAGTACACTCCTCCATTCTATCTCAACTGAATTATGCGAGCTCTCTACTTTTAGGGGCCAATCAGGCGGAGGTAGGAAGACTACAATGAGTCCAAAACGCAGCGGCTAGAGCCTTTACAGGGCTTCCCCGCTCCCAGTCAGTTTCTAGTACCCTGACCAAACTTCACTGGCTGCCCGTGGATAAAAGGATTCAATTCAAGACCCTCTGTCTGGCATTTAAAATCTTGTATTCTGCATCTCCTCCCATGCTCTGTCCCCTCCTGACCCCCTACATCCCTCGGCGAGCTTTACGCTCAGAGGGTCAGCACCTAGTAGTGGTCCCTCGAATATATCACGCGCGGAAGGGAGGACGCTCCTTCCGCTACCTCGCAGCGAAACTATGGAACGCCCTACCACTCCAGGTCCGTGGACTACAGGACCTCCTGACGTTCAGAAGGGCTATCAAAACCTACCTCTTCTGTTAAACTGCTCTGTTATGTTATAGCCGTGAGTCCATTCCTGCGGTACCCGTTTCTCCTGTCTATTAAAGTGCTGGGACGCCCCTTAGCCTAAGCACCTATAACATAACATAACATAACATAACATAACATAACATAACATAACATAACATAAAACAAATTGCTCACAGTGCAGCCCGCCCAGACCACGCATCTTCGCAGGGTGCGCACACACTGAGTTCTTCAGGTGCCACTAACTCACTGCACCATAATTCATCACCACGTGGACTTATTAAGGTAGAATTTAGTAGGCAAAAGACATTTCTCCCAGTACAGCCAGCCCGGACGATGCATCATTGTAGGGTGCACACACGCTGGTTGCTTCAGGTGCCACTAACTCAGTGCACCACTTATCCATGCTGTCTGCACACACACTGAATTTCCAATACCTGTGCAACTCTATTCAACGCCATGTGGTTGTGGGCCCTTGCTGACCGCTGCCTCCTGCCTACACTGTGGTCATCAGGGCTCACAATTAAACTTGAGTCTTCATTAATTAATTGCAGAGTGCAGTAGGCAACTAAAATAACGTCCCTCAAACCTACACAATATCCTTTTAGTATCCTTGCTTCAAGAACTTGTTTTATCAGTTATAGCTTTTCTACAATGACCAAATTCATCTTGCAAGTCCAAATGAACACTACATGGCATTCTACACTGCGGAAAACAGAGCTCACAATTTTAATTAAGTTTTGATGTATTTATTGCAGAGTTAACTGAACTCTATGCCATTGGATTTTCTCAAGAGGAAGTCACAAAAAGTATTCCTCAATTCCATGCTAACTACTGTTTTCGATCTACACTGCAGATAGCACGGCTTACAATTCGCATTGAGTCGCAATTGCAGATGACGCAGTTTAGTAGGCAGGAGACATTCCCTCGTAGTTTGGCCCCGCCGTGACCACGCATCATCGCTGGCTGCGCACATGCTAAATGCTTCTGATGCCCTGTCAGTGTACCACAGTCATGGATCCTTTATGATAGAATCTTGTGTTTATTATTTCACACCTAGTGCCCCTACCTTAGTGCAGCACAAATCATTGACTCTTTATGATTGAATCTCTTTGGCTGATCCAATGATTACCAGCACCAACCTTTCCCAGACAGCTGTCTTACACTCACCCCATGTGCATCCAGCAAAGATGTCACTGGACATGTGACCCTGGTAACCAAAAGGAGTTGAGCGCACATGCCCGTACCCAGTTTCACAACCTTTCTGTGTCAGTGTAATACTTGTTGGCTTGCAGAGTGGGGCTGCATGATGTGTAGGTTTCCCTGTCTGCAAAAAGGTTAGAAATGAGGCCTGGGTGCACAGTAGCTGGCTAATACCTCCGGGCGTCGGGAGTGGATGGGGTGCAGCAGCCTGGATGCACAAAGGCGGCACAATGATTTAGGCGTATGCAGTCGTATATACTCTGGCATCACTAGTTCTGTACTATGTTTCATATGTGGGAGATTGAGGGCTCCACTAGGTCCCAGCAATTGGTAGGAGACACAGCAGTGGTGTAAACGTGAGCTGTGAGGGTTTTTTCTACTGTGCGGGCACTCACTGTCCCTCCTCATCTCTTCCTTTCTCTTTCTCTCCCTCACACTCTTTTTCTCTCTCTTCCTCTTTCTCACTCTTTCTCTTTCTCTCTCTCTCACTCTTACTCTATTTCTCTCTTCCTCTTTCTCACACTTTTCTCTCTCTTCCTCTCACTCACTGTTTCTCTCTCTCTCTCCGTCTATTTCACTCTTTCTCTCTGTCTTCCTCATACTTTCTTTCTTTCTTTTCTCACTCACTTACTCTCACTCTCACTGTTTCTCTCTTCTCTCTGTCTCCGCTCTTTCTTTCTCTTTCTCTCTCCTTTGATGGACGTATGATGCACAATCGTATCTTGCTTTTTATCTGACAGGCTGTGATTCACAAATTGACGTCCCCCCCCCAACACGGAACTCCCACCACTCAGTGCCACCAGAGCTGAACACATGTGGAACCTGCGATGATGTGTGGCAATAAACACCCAGTCTAAATTGTGCGCTTTACTGTGAGTATGCAATGCCTGAGAAGGTTGCTTTGGCAATTGGTGGACCCTCTTACACATGCACCTGTGGCGAAGGTGAGCAGAGAGGCTTCTTTCCACAGCAGCGGGCAGTCACTTGTGGGCGGTGGGAGTGGATAGTGTGCAGTAGCCTGGTGCACAAGAGGACACAGACACCTCAAAGCAGTGGGAGTGGATGAGGTGCAGCAGCCTGAGTGTGCAGCTAAGAAACAGGGAATTACACATGTGCAGTTGTAGGTACTCCGCAATTACTAATTCTAAGACTTGAGGTGCACTATGTCCCGGCACGTGGTTGGAGACACACCGATGGCAGAATGGTGAGCTGGAAGATTTTCTCCAGTGCCAACACTTCCTCTCCTTCTCCATCTCTTCCTTTCTCTCTGTCACATGTTCTCTCTTCTCTGTCTCTTCCTCATTCTTTCTTTCTCTCTCTTTCTCTCTCTCTCTTTTTCCTCTTTCTCACACTGTTTCTCTCTTCCTTCTCTCACACTGTTTCTCTATATTTCTCTCTTATTCTTCCTCTCTTTCTCTCTCTTTCTCTCTCACCCTTTTTCTCTCTCTCTTCCTCTCTCTCACACTGTTTCTCTCTTTCTCTCTACCTTGCATCTCACTCTTTCTCTCTCTCTCTCTTTCCCTCTTCACTGTCTTCCTCTCTCACTCTTTCTTTCTTTCTCACCCTCTTCCACTCTCTCACTCTTTCTCTCTTTCTCTCTCTCCTTTGCTGGATGCATGACGCACCATCTTTTTTTTTTTTGTCTTGCAGTCTGTGATTCACAAATGGTCCAGCGAAGACACAACATGGCTGTACATAGTTTTATTTGTTGTTGTTCTGTTTTAATAAAATGTTGTATATGTAAAAAGATACATGACTAAGATTCTTATTTGTCCAACTCCACAAGCATCTTCTTATTAATAATTGTTCAACATTACCCAATTTTTTATGCTCCAGACTCCCTAACCTGGCTGTCATATTTGTTTGTGGGGGTGGGGTGAGGAGGATGGCGGACAATGGGCTGCTAATGGAGGATGTCGGATAAGTGTTGGGTGTCCGACCTCCATGATCGTTGCCTCCTTTGCTTCTGTTCTCAGAGACTTATAAGGTGACTGGCTCATAGATGCATAGCACTGAGCCGACTGCCTGGCTCATAGAGGGAGAACTGTGACCTGTCAGATCGCAGGGGAGAACTACTATCCAGCTTGCAGAGGAACACCTGCGGGCCGACTGGTATAGGTAAAGGTGCGGGTCGTCTGCTTCCAAAGGGATTGCTGCAGAACACTGATGTAGGGAGATGGAGCATGAAGGGGGTATCTCACAGAGAGAGACTAGCAGTATATTTCCAGTCTTGGCTTCACAGATACAACTCCGGGCCAAAGAAGTCGCACCGAAGAGCTGTGAGCCGACAAGTGGTTCGCAGAGGGAGACTTGCAGGCCCAAGAAGTTTGTTGGGGATAGGCTGGTGATGTGGGAAGAGGGTGTGTCACCTGCTGATGTTGGGAGACGCAGCATGAAAGGGGTATCTTGCACAAACAGATGTTTTCAGAGATGCCTCAGACAGATGCCAGCTGACAGACTGAATCACAAAATGGCTTTTCAATGCTCATATAGTGTGACTGATGAACAGTTCGCAGCCTGGCTCACAGAGGGACGACTGCGGCCCATGGACTCGACTTGCAGAAGGACAACTATGGGCCGTCGGCTCCCAAAGGAACAGCAGCATAGTAGCTCACAGAGAAAGAGGCACAGCAGCGTACTAGCTCGCAAAGGTAGAGCGCTGTTAGCCGACGGACTGGCATCTAGAGGCATAGCTGCAAAGTGTTGATGTTGGGCAGAGGAGCATGAAAGGGTTATCTCGCACAGACAGAGCTCCCGTATATTAAATTGCCCCTGGGACCTTTCTTTTATATTTTAACTCGATGTGAGAAAGCACGCTGACCAAGACCTTTCTCCCTGCAAAATTTGGCTTAATTCCGTTCAGCAGTTTTACCTATGAAAAATGCATTGAGAAAACACGTTTTGGCACCCCCTTGATCAATCACCCCGAAACTTTCAAGATAGGAGCTGATCAAAAAAGAGAATCTTTTTGGAAAATGTTGTAAAGATTTCTTAAACGACACCAAAGTTATAAGCACATGGAGGGCTCCAGCAGGGGGCTACGTAACCCCCCTTCCAACATGAGTGACTCCCCCTGGTCTGCTGTGACACCAGCGGCCCTTCACAGCCCCAGTGAGTCCCTGCTGATATTTTTTAAGAAATGCCCCCGAAACCTAGCCCACCCAGGGGCCTCATTAAATTAAAATGTGGAAACCCACGAAACCAGCGCAAATTGCGCTGGAATTATTATTTTTTGTAATGCTTTTTTGGGCCCTGGAGGTCTTTCTGGGACCCCCTGAGTAGGCCTAGGGGGGTCAGGGTATTTCTACCCTCCCCCTTCTCTCGTTTTATACCTTTATTTCTCTGTTTTCTTGTGACTTTCTTCTACTGAGTCACAAGATGGCTGCCAACACTTCCTGTTTTGGAGTGTTGGCAGCCAATCACAGCGAAGCTGGTGTTTGGGACTTATGCTCCGCCCAGATATCAAAACTTTTATTTTTCTAATTTATCAAAAACTACTGAACGAATTTACACCAATTAAAAAAAAAAGGTCACGTTTTTGAACTAAGCTCTCCCTTTTTGCCAAATTTTGAGTAATACTGTTCACTAGTTCGGGCTTTAGCTCGTTGCCAAGTATCCTTTTTAATTTAACATGAAGAAAACGCATTTAGGGACCACCCTTTTTTCTCAGCCCCACTTTACAATTCACTCCTAAATTTTCAGGATAGGAGCTGACCTGAATAGACATTTTTTTGAGATAATTTTGCAAAGATTTTTTAAATGACGCTAAGGTTATTAGCAAATCAAAAAATACTTTTCCTATGGAAACTTAATTGTAACTATTCGCAATATGCAGACTCCAACCACTTCCCACATGGCTAAGAAGGAGAGATGGACCTCTGAATACAGGCAAGATGTTTTTATTGACCCAGTTTCAGCATGAATAATTAGCAATGATTACATATGTTCATATTTAAGTATTATGCCTTTCAGCATGTTGGTAAATGATTCAATGCTGGCAGCAGTCATTGCCGGGTTGATGTAACAGTTTTTGAGCAGCAATTTGAGAGGCTGGTGGCCCTCCCTTAGCCCAGCAATTGTCATTACTTGCAGGTCTCGGGAGTTTAGTCTTATTTCGGTGGCTCTAAGTTTATGCGCATGGCTTATGAAGATTGAAAGAACCCCAGAGGGACCGATGTTAATGGAAGCCCACTATGGGTGTTGATGTCATTGACTTGGTTTCTTGACAGGTTTTAATGCCCCCTTTAGCAAGGTAGTCCTGTACTTCCTTGGTCCCCGCTTTTTTATTTAACCCTGCAATATTCCACGATATGAGAATTAGTTCTTGAGGGAGGTCGGAGTTTTTGCCTTGGTGTTGATCTTCCCACACCGACCGTACCCTTCCTTCATTAATGAATACTTGATTTTGACTAGGGGTGCTGGTGCCAGTTCTCGCCACTTGTGGCCTGTTTTGTTTGGCCAATTAGCACTCGACGCAGGTTATCATTTGAAGGATAGAAATGTTTATTGGTGTGTTAGGGCGTTCATTGGTGTTTTCCCCTTGTTTTCTGTTGTTGCTGGTGCCATTCAGGAATGATATGGTTCCCGGCTCCTCTTTTTGAGACTTAAGGACAAAGGGGTAATTCTGTTGTATGGGTTCTTATGTTTCTATGCCCCAATTAGCAAATTGTTGCGCTTCTCCAAGAACTGCCCATTGGAGTAATTGATTGTTAAAGCCCAGGAGAGTTGAATCGCCATGGCTGTCTCCTTGTTACCTTTTGAACTTTACCAATCTATATTTTCTGAATTTATCTGAGACAAGGACTTGACATGGCCAAAAAGTCAGAGAATGTTAGTTCTGTTTAGGATTACATGCAGGCCTTCCATGTAGTACCTAGGAGTTAGCGCCACCTCGTAATATGTGAGTATTTCCACAAGATTTTTTGTTTGTAAGGCCCCCCCTTGTACTGGTTGCATGATCTCAAACTGTGGGGGGGCTTAATCAAGGATCACCAGTATTGTTCATCTTCCGCCCTATTATTGTTTCCCAGCCGGCTTGCTATTTGTTTTTGCTCTATTGGTGGAGGTGTGGTATGCTCCATAGGGCCTTTGTGAGCCTCATGTTCCAATAGATCATTGGGCATTCATTGTGTGGAGGCGTCCTCCTTGCCCATTCTGACCCTGTTTCTTAACACCTGTGCGGCTGTTGATGATAGCCCTGCCGGGTGTAATAGTTGCGCTTGGTCCGCCTGTTCCCCCTAATCCTCGTGGTCCCTGCCTTGTTGAGTAGCGCTGTCTCTTTCACTTTCTTCATCGTTTTCTTTATCTGCTGGTGAGCACTGGTTCTTAGTCTTCTGTTTAAATTTAAAAATCGGGTAGGGTGGCAGTGAGTTGCTTTTCTCATCAGTTCTATGGCTAGTCAGCATTGCCTGAAGGATAGATCTTCTTTTCAGTTTTGATCTTTTCAGCTGTTTCTTCAGCTTTTTCTTAGCCTTCCGTGTTAGGGGAGCTTCTGTTCTAGCTCCTGTTTCCCCTCACATGGTCACTTTCTGCCCTTCGACTTCCTTTGTTACTGTGCTTGTCGATGTTTCCTTAGTCTCACTGTTTGTCAAGAGAGCCAGAGACTCTGGTCTGTTGTGCTCATTTTCTCTAGCTTTTGTTTCCAAGTCCCATGCTTGGCTGTGTTCTCCTTTGGTCGCCACTTTGTAATTGCCATTTGCCATTGATTCGATCAATTTTTGTATCTTTGGTGATTCGCCTTTGCTCTTGGTTAGTACCACTATATCCCCCAATATTGCCGGCAGTTCGGCCCACTTTTCTATTATACGGCACATGAATTTGTACGAGCTATCATTGCCTGATTGTGGTTGAATATTGTCTCCAGTTCTTCCAGTTTACGGCCCTGATTCACTAGGCATTGAGCTATTGTTTGAAGAAGATCAACATGGACCTCTATTTTAGTTGCTTGCCATATCAGGGCCTTGGCTATTGACTTTTGCGCTTCTCTGATGGTTATCAAATGGTGGGTGTCATGTTGTTCAACTCGATCCTTCTGGCCTGTTGGTGGGAGCATTCTTGCAAGGTCCTTGGCCTGATTTTTTGCCACAACCCCTCTCCCATAAAGGTTGGGGGTAAGGTCCAGAGTCCTTTCAATTGTTTGCTCTAGTTTTTGTAAAAGGGAATCAGTGAGGTCTCCTGTCTCTGGCGAATCAATTTTTTGGCATTCAGTTGTAGAGGCCATTATGCTTGTTCCTGTAAAGGCTTGAAGGCTAGTCAAGGCAAGTCTTTGCCCTCGATATCTTCAGGCGTGGGATGCATAACCTCCTGCTGATGCCAGTGGATCAAGGCTTTTGTCAATAGTAGACTGTATGTTGCGTCAGTGGACTTTCTTGCGAACCCTTCAACTGCTGTGTGCCGCTCTGGATTGGCTGCAGTGTCCTTCCCTGGATCGATATTGCTGATCCTTTTATTATGTGTTTTACTTTTTTCCTCTGCATCCCCCACTTTGCGCCTGCTAGAAGGGCCTCCCTGTGTCTGGAAGTAATGGGTACAACTTAAATATAAAATCTAAAGTCCAACTATATATAGAAAACTTCAAACATTGAAAATTTCACATTTGCTTTTATTGGTATATATTATGTATGTTCATCATTTCTTTAAAGGTATAGATATTTATATTCTTTTTTTTGTTTTTTCTTTTCAGTTTTGTATTATTTTCTTTTCTTATAGTTGTTTTTCAATATAACAAGATTCAGTTAAAATCATAATAGAAAAAGTACATAACCAATAGACATGAGACTGTACAAATTGTTGAAGGCAAAGCAGTAGATATTACTGATTTAGAGCAATGAAACCTTTTTTGTAAGATTTTTTCCCTGTTTATTTAACTGATGGCAGATTTAGTTTTTTTTATACAAAAAGTTGAATTGAGTTGAGCTGAGTTGGGTCAGTCAGAAAGGACTAATGGGTGATGAGTGTTTGTTATTACGTTTGTTTTTCGGTTCAGCCTGTTTGACTGTCACTGCCCTGTGAAGACAGACTGTGAAGCAGACTGCAAGGGCAAGCTGCAGGAGGGGGGGTTGTTAGATTCCAGAAACCAGCCCCCCTCAAAACCACCCCTGCACCAGCTCCTCACCGTTTTTCTCCCATAAGTGCCTCAGCTGCCGGTTGTTGGTTGCTGATGTAAGGAGTTCTGTGCGCCTTCCCTCTAGGGTGCTATGGCCGGTATTTCCAGTCCCCGCTACTGGCTGCTGCCGGCCTCCCTCCGCTCGCCGCTCCCTCCTCTTGAGCCTGTGATGGACGCTGCGGTACGGAGCAGGAGCCATGGTCCCGGAGCAGGAGTAGGAGCCGTGGGAACTACACAACATGGCTCGCAGTTTTTTGGCAGCGGTAGCACACTGCAGAGCAGGTGGGCGGGCAGGTGATGTTGAGTATCAGTCTGTGATACAGGCACTGTCAGTATGAGGCAGGGGGCACCGGCAGAGTGAGGTTTAGTGCACAAGCTGGAAGCTGCCCACACCAGTGACCCCCAAGTTGCCCCGGTCTGGTTTTTTTTTTTATTTGTTTTTATTGTTGCATCATCGAACAAGGGTACATAGTGGATCATCTGCTGGCGTGGCGTCAACATTCAGCCACGGTCAGCCATGCGTGCAACATTTCTGTATATAAACTTGTGTTATTTGGTATTTTCCTCCATTATACAGTACAGATCAATCAAACAAGTCTTCGGGCTGGGATACAGGGAACGTGCTCCGTAAGGGAGAGAGGAGATTAACAGTGGGCATGCAAATTCCCGCCTTGGGAGCGTCAGATCGGGATCTGTACAATTCGCATAGCAGTGTTGCCAGGTAACTGGGAGGACAGAACTGTGGGGGGAGCATATAGGCGTTAGCAAGAGCATGGTCGAAGATAACAGGTGTCGAGTATCGGGGGGCAAGGGGTTCCCCAGTATGCACCCATAGTGAGGTAGGGCGGACAGAGGGTAGAGGCATCTGGTGCAAGCGAATGGTGGGATGGTGGACGGGGGGGTGGGGCAGTGACGAGGAAGTGTGGAGCACCGAGCTTCGGTACTGGGGGGAAGGACCGCAGTCAAGGCCTATGAGTGTGCTCCGGTGGAGGAGGGGGGGCACGGGTGGGTCTTCTGTGTGTAAGGACTGCCGGAGGCTATGAAGGAGCATGGCCAATTCCATAGAGAGGGGATGTTTACGTGCACCTCAGGCCTCCTCCTCCCTGAGGGCATCCTCCTCCGCCGCTGCCCACTTACAGACCACCCCTTCCATGCCGCTATGGGGGGACCCTCCGGAGATCATCAGTGCAGGGCTATGCATCTTTTCGCCAGCAGCAGTGCCAAGTATACAAAGCGTCTGTGTACCGATTCTTGTTTAGGGATGTGAAATATGCCTAGCGAGCTGTTTTCCCATGAGGCCAGGGTTGTGAGGTCTGTGAGATCTGTCAGTGTGTCGTGCACCGTTTGCCACAGGGAGTGGAGATCGGGACAGCTCCAGAACATGTGGCGAAAATCTGCATCGGGTGAGCGACATCTGGGGCATAGGAATTGTGTCGACGGATAAAACTTCTTAAGTCGTGCCGGGATGAGGTATGCCCTGTGCAGTATATAGTATTGGATGTTTTTGAATCGGGCGTTCCTAGAGACGTGTTTCGGGGCCTCGAGCGCCTTGGTCCACTCTGAATTGTGTAGTGCGGGCCCGATGTCTTCCTCCCATGTAGCTCGCAGGGTCGTCAGGGGAGCATGCGAAAGTTCCCGGATCGATTTATACAGCCAGGTGACCAAATGGCTTCCCACTCCCATGTGCAGAATAGTGTGTATCTCTGGATGCGTGTCAGGCTCGCTGGCTTGGAGGTTATAGTAAGGACGGAAACCCTCGATTATCTGTCGGTATCTGAGGAATTGACCTGGGGGGAGTTCGAATTCCGCGACCAGCCGGTCGATCGGTTTCAGTTGACCTTCCTCAAAAAGCGATTCCATGTTCGTGATGGCACAATGCGTCCATTCAGTGAGCATCGGAGCCGAGAAATAAGAATCCCGTCTGGGGCAGCCTACCAGCGGTAGTAGCGGGGAGTACGGAGTTCTACCGGGGGACATCCGGTGGATCCGCTTCATGCATTGACGCGCATCCGCGACTTGAAGGGGGTATGTACGCTGAGGTTTGGTGCCCGGGAGGAGAAGACGGGTGAGTTCTGGGGTTGTGACTCTGCCGGTCGGGGTAGAAGTCTCCTGGGTGTGGCGGTCCGCCGTACAATACGATAGCCATTGGAGTTGCGCCACAAGGAAATAGGACTCAAAGGAGGGAGCTCCGAGCCCACCTTGTGTTGTGAGGAGTTGGAGGGTTTTCAAGGCCACCCTGTGTCGGCTTGCGCCCCAAATAAGGGTACCAAGGAGGGACCACGGTAGATTAGTGAAGTGATAGAGGAGAAGGGGAAGCACCACAATTTTAGCCAGGGCTATCAGCCCTATCGGCGCTAGTGGGAGCTTGTTCCAGAAGGCGACAGTCGGGCGAAGGCCAGCGAGCGCTTTACAGTGATTATCGCAAAGATGTCTGCCGGAGAGTGGTACAGGCGGACTCCGAGGTATCTGGGGGTCTCCGCGGACCACGAGAGTTTATGTGTTCCCAACCCAACGTCACGGGGAGGTAAGCCCGGGTGGAAGGGATAGATCGTGGACTTGTCCCAGTTCACTCGGAGTCCCGAAGCGTCCGCGAATTCAGCAATCGCCACCCCGATGGGGGCCAGGTCAGTCTCGATGTCCCGGACATATATGAGGAGATCATCTGCGTATGTAGAGACGCAGTGCGTGACGTCCGCGAGCGGGATGCCCCAATGTATTCCCTCCTGGCGCAGTCTAACATCCAGCGGTTCGACGGCCAGGGCAAATAGAAGAGGTGACAGGGGGCATCCCTGTCTCGTGCCTCGCTGAACCTCAAATGCAGATGAAATGTGTTTCCCAATCCGTACTCGCGTTGTCAGACCGGTGTACAGGAGGCGTGTGTACGCCATGAGTGTCTGGCCGACGTTGAGACGACGTAGGACCGCGAAAAGTTATGGCCAAGTGAGGGTGTGGAACGCCTTTTCCAGATCCAAAATGAGGCAGGCAGCGCAGGGGAATCTGTTCCGTACCTGGTCCTGGACATGGAAGACTCGGCGGATGTTCTGTGAAGTGTTCCTTCCCGGAACGAATCCACATTGGTCAGGGTGGATCAGTGGGCATATGACCTAAGCGTATCTGTCAGCGAGGATCTTCCAGAGGATCTTACAGTCTGCAGTCAGGAGCGTGATAGGGCGATATGAGCCCATGTGAAGTGGATCCGTGTGGGGTTTGGGGTAGGTAACGATCACGGACTCCCGCAGCGACCGGGGCAGCGTCCCCAAATGAAGGGCCGTCGCGAACATCCGAGCCAATCGGGGGACCACCAAGGGAGCAAACGTCAAGTAGTATTCTAGTGAGAAGCTGTTGAGCCCCGGGGCTTTGTTTCGAGACAGGGCAGGGAGTGCCTGGGTGATGTCTGAGGGTGCTATTTTAGTATCAAGCATACGCTTGTCAGCATCCGATATCGTGGGCAATGTCAGTGGATCAAGGAAGCGGTCCACGGATAGTGGAGAGTACCGGGTCGGGGCCCCGTATACCCCTGCGTAATAGTTTTGGAACGCCTGGAGGATCTCAACTTGAGATTGCACTAGCACTCCCTCCGGGTTGATAATATCCGTGATTGGTTTGATCTTGGTGTCCTGTCTCGCCATCCAGGCCAGTAGCGCTCCTGTTTTGTCCCTTTCCTTATGGACTCTGGAGGCATAGGCCCTGAAGTTGTATTTCCTGAGATCAGCACAGGCGGCTTGGTATATTGACTTCGCCTCGGCTGTGAGCACAGCGTGCTCCTCTGAGTCATCGGTTTGTTTAGTGAGTGTAGCTAGGCGCCGTTCCGAGGCTAAGAGTGTCTGTTCTAATGTGCGGCGAACCCCTACAATCTGTTTGATGCATTCTCCCCGTTCCACCACCTTAAGCGCATCCCACTCCACCAGTGCCGACGATGCTGTGTTTGCGTTGTGTGAGAAGTAGTCTTGTATGCTGGTTTTGTGTGGGTCCCTGAACACTGGGTCTGATAAGCAGTCCTTAGGGAGATGCCAAGTGGGAACTGGTAGGTGCGGGGGGTGCCAGGTCAAGCGCAAAATGTGGGCGTCATGATCCGTGAGGATCCGACCTAGGTAGTCTGAAGAAGTTACCTTGGGGAGGATTGGCGCAGAGCATAAGAATCTGTCTAGGCGGACCCTAAGGTTGTGAGGTATCGAGTGGAATGAGTAAATGCGAGCAAGTGGATGCAAGTGTCGCCATACATCGGTAAGCGCCCAGTGTGTGGCCCAAGCTCTAAAGAGTTCTGCTTGTCGGGGGACTGGGGAGTGTGCGGGGGGTGTGATCGGTCCAAGGTGGGGTCCAGCGTGCAATTGTAGTCACCCCCTAAGACCCATGGAACTGTAGTGAACTGGGCCAAGACTCCTGTAAGGTGGTCCCATAATCTATCCTGCTCAGTGTTAGGGGCATAAATGCTGCCCAGGAGGATCCCTTGTCCGTCAAAAATTCCCTCCAATAGTGCATATCTGCCTTCCCTGCCCACCACCCACCTGAGTGCTCGGAAGGGGGTGCCCGGCCTAACCCAGATTAAGGAGCCGCACGCAAATGCTGAGTATGTCATGGCACAAAAGATCCCCCGCCATTTGGTTTGTAACCGGCCTAGTTCGGTAGCGTTAATGTGTGTCTCTTGTAGAAGAGCAGTACTAGCTGACATACACCTAATGTAGGAGTAGACGGAATAGCGTTTGCTTGGCGTGTGAAGGCCCTATACATTTAGTGTGAGGATATTAACATCCGACCTTGGAACCGCCATTACTAAGGTGTCGGTGTGTGATCGGGCCCCCTTGCGGTCCCCGAAGGCAATAAGACCATGTGTTTCATGTGTGCTCCTGCGCGCCATGCTTCCATAAGTGCGGCGGAGGAACTGATGGGGATAACAATAGGGAGAACCAAGGGTGGGAAACAGTCCCAATACGGGGATATATCACCGGGGGTGGCATATCCAAACTAGTGTCCCACTAGGGGAGAAATATAACAGGATTCTGCGGGGGTGGCAGCATGTGTTACTGCCAGGCTAATGCGCAGATCGGGCTTTTGTAGGAGTAATGTCTATCGCGCGCGAGCGCATAAAGTTAACTGGTTATGCAGTTTTGGCGCACAAACATCACACAGCGAATTAAGCGACCAAGAAAAGAGGATACAGCAAGTGTCTTTCTGCCCATCATGATGAGGTGCCAGGTTGTCCAGCCAGGGCAGGGTCCATTGTGCGTGTTGTAATAAGGGGGGAAGAGATTGGGCCAAACCATGACATTGTACCATCACTGTCTCTGTCTTTCTCAGGGGTGAACAGGTGCGGTTGGCTTTCCAGGTCCGGTGCAAGGAGAGATATGTGCAGTTCCGTCACCGCTTTTTTAAGGCGTCTCGCCTCTCCTGCATGATTTGCGTGAGGTCGGGTGAGCCTGAGGGGGAGGATGCTTGGCTTTTGGAGGGGCCTGTCTGGGTACGCCTCATGCCCCGTCTTCTGGATCGTCGCGAATCGTTGTTGTGCATCCATTGAGGTCCGGGCTTAGGGATCAGTGGACAATGGAACTCAGTCCAATCCCGTGCCTCCTCCGCCGTGATGAAGAATATGGCCTTCCCTTTGTATAGCACTTTGAGGCGGGCCGGGAACAGCAAGGAGTATTGGAGATCATTTGCGCTGAGGCGTCTTTTAACCTGCAGAAAGGTGGACCGCTGCTGCTGGACTTCTCAGGCATAGTCCGGGAACACCATGATCTGTTGGTCCTCCACTTGCATGGGGCCCACTGCTTGGGCCGCACATAGCACTGCATCACGGTCGCGGAAGTGTAGGAACTTGGCTAGCATGGGAAGTGGAGTGTCCGGGCGGGGACCCTATGGGCTCTTTCGATAGAGAAGAATGCTGAGCACTCTGACTCGTGGGTGAATGATCTGGTCCATGATTCCATGTAGGTCAGAGGGTCCGAGTTCTCAATCCCCTCCGGCAGACCCAGGACGCGGATGTTGCATCGCCTCGAGCATCCCTCCAAATCAACCGTGCGTTCCTCGAATGCCGCCACGCGGCGCAGGACTTCCTTCATGTCCGCTTCTTGCGTTTTCACCGCGGGTCGCAGCGTGGCCACAATCTGTTCTCCCTCCTTCACTCTGTCCGCCAGCTTACGATGGTCATCGCGAATCAGGCTAATGTCTGTCGTCAGGACACCCAACCGTTCCTCCATTGAGAGCCGGGGTAGTTCAATAGCTGCCAACACCTGGTCCAGTTTCGCTGATAATGTGGGGTCAGGATGTGGTGTGTTGGCTTGCGTTCAGGTCCTCGTGTGAGGCATTTTTTCAATGGCCGTTTCAGGGACGGCCGTCAACTGCGAGCCTTTTGGTTTCCCCATGGACCCGGAACGGGGGGGGCACCGCGCCTCTATGGAGTCCGGCAACAGTGGGCCGCCTGCTGCTAGTTCGTTGGAGTAGGCGACAACCTGGCGGGGCTTGTTACTCAGTCCTTGTTGGTGCCGATGTGGTTTATGGGCTCACCCCAGGGGTTCCCCAGGTCCGGAGCACCCCGGGGGTCCGCAACTGTTGGTGGTCTCAGTGATGCAATAGGAGGCCGCGCGGGTAGCCATGGGCGTGGGCCATCAGACAGCTCCCCCCCACTGTCAAGGTTCTCCAGGTGAAGGGGGGTATTTCTCACCGACCGCAACGTGGCGGTGTGTGGGTAGCTGGTTCTCACCTCCCCCCTCGGTGTATGGGGCAGTCTATGTGTCGGCTGCCGGGCCGATGGTCCAGTGGTAGAGTCCTGGGGGTTCTGGGGCAGTGGTAGGATATCACCAGCATGGTGTGCTGCCGCCGTAGCTCCGGGGGAGCGCCGCCGCTCCTAGAAGTGGGCTCGCGCCGAGCTCGGCATCTGGGTCTCTGTGGGCGCCATGTTGAAGTCAGGCGTCCCGACTCGTGGAGCCGACCGTGGTGCCAGGTGCGTCTAGGCCCTCCCGTCCGGGGGATGATGTGGCGGGTGGTTCCCGGTGGGCCCCAGAGGGAGCAGGAGGCCGTTGGGGCACTGGCGCTGGGAGCCCTGGGGGAGATAGGCACTCACCGCCTGGAAGAGACGTCACGGTCTTCAGGACGTTTCAGCGTCGCATAGGTGGTGTGTCCACAGGTATTCCTCAGTCCGTGGTGGCAGGTGGGGCTGGTGCAGGAGTCGGGTTAGACCCCCGGGTGGGAAGGAGCGCTGTTGGAGTGGAGCTCCGGAATGGCGGCCACCATCTTGCGCGCCAATGCGCGTTTGCGGGAGAGAGCCCGGGTCCGAGCACAGTATCGCGGGCTGGCTGCACCCTCCAGTCAGGATGTTCGTGGCCGCCGGCAGGCTGCACCTCCCAGGACCTCCGATTGAGGAGTGGGCGCTCAGCGGTGGATGGCATCTACGGGATTGAGTCGCAGTCTCCATTTTGTGACTCGGCACACCGCTCCGAAAGGAGATGTTTCTTCAGGTGCCGCGCGTCTGCAACATCCGCGGCTCACCTGGAGGATGCCTCTAGGAGTGAGTGTGCTACGGGTGCTTATTCTGTAGGTTGAGTCTCCCGACGATCCCTGGAACTGGGCGAGATGCCTGCCCGATCGCGGAGCCTCAGCAGAACACAGTCGCCATTGTGGCTTGCTAAGCCACGCCCCAAGCTGCCCTGGTCTGATGCCAGCCATCTCTGCAGGGTCAAGGTGGTGCCGCGGCTGTAGCCTCGGGCACACTCGTCCGCCACTTCCACATTTCACCGTCACCCAAGCTGGAGGTAGTGCAGTAGATGCAGGGGGGAATCCTTGCACTTGCACTCTGTGGCAGCAGCTGTGGCTGTGTTCACGGCTTGCGGTTTTCGGCTTCGACAATTAACACCAAACTCACCTTAGAGATAAATCTCAAAACAATAAACAATACAAACTTCAAACATCTTAAGGTACCAGAGTTTACAACACAAAGATGAAAGCTCATCCAGTCTTCTGGCATTAACAAAGGCTTCTAAAAAGCCTTCATTCCTGCACAAAAAAGTAAGATAGGTTCAAAAGGAGGGACTTGTAAAACTGTCATAGCCAAAAGAATGTCTCAAAACGGGGAGAATCATATTTATCTTTGGTCTCGACAGTTCAACACCTTTATTGCAGCCAATTGAACTCTTAGATTTTAATTAATCAAACAAATAAACTTAAACTTAAACTCTTAGAGTAGCTGAAGACCAACCTTTGGCAAAACTCTACAGTAAGAACTGCAAAACACAGAACAGGAGAAAAAGAATTAACTTTACGCAACTTAGATATAGCGACCCAATGATGTGAGTAGGTTTCTATAGTGGACCTCCTTAAAGACTGAATGGACTCTGATATGCCTTGAGACAAACCTAGCCTTCTAAACCCTTCCCTCCCAAGTTGCAAGCCTCTAACCTCAACCTCTGGAGACACAGAAGAGATAATAGAGGAATAGTCAGAATCGGATTTGGAGAGAGAAGAAGAAACCAAACGTTTGCTATTAACATATTCCTTCGCAGGGAAAACTTATGTTGCAGAGGCCGACCGGATAAATCAAAATAACCTAATGAAAGAATGAATGAATGTACACTTATGAACTGCATGGCTACCAAAGGCCTCCCAGCGCTAGAGACAGAGCCTAAATCGAAACAAGCAAGCAGATTTAAGGGATCAACGGAGTCTTCAGATGTTTACGGAACAGATGGTGGTTAGGCTCCAGTCAAACAAGATCTGGTAACTGATTCCAACATTTCACTACAATGCCTCATCTGCAGTGGTTTTAAAAAGGTTTTTTTTATATTGAGATCAAAGTGATTAAATTAGCATGCTGCATATATTGAAGGGTTTATATACCGAAGTGAATTTTTCAACATGCAATGAGATGACAGTCCCAGATATTGCATGTAGGTAATGTATTGGTACAGAAACGTATGCATTGTGAGATTGTGTACTGACCATTGACTTCATTTTGCTTAACCTACGTTTGTAAGAATGAAGTTTGAAGTTTGAAGTTTAAAAGTTCTTAGTAGAGCGCACTGTGACCAAGCGGCATCCTGGCGCTGAGGTTGGGACTAAGGAGCTCAGAGGGTAGCCATGGAGGAGTTAGCAGGAGTACGCTTGGGAGAAAAGAAAAGTTTTAAGTGCCTTACGAAATTGTGAGTAAAGAGAAATGGACCTAATAGGCAGCGGAAGGCTATTCCAGAAACGAGGAGCGAGTACTGAAAATCTGGTGCCACCAGTTCTGGTCTTTCGGAATCGGGATATATTTAGAAGGGATTGGTTAGAGGAGCGAAGAGAGCGACTGGGAGTCTAGGGGCTGATAAGAGAATTAATGAACCAAGGGGCAGTGCGGGCACGAGCCATAAAGGCAAGGCAGCCCATCTTAAAAATGGACCTCTGGCAGATGGGGAACCAATGAAGGGATTTCAAGAATGGAGTGATGTGCTGAAACTTAGGGAGGTGATGTTTGAGGCGGGCTGCTTGATTCTGAATAGCCAGTAAACGGCGAAGTTTGAAGCACAGAATTCACACATAGAGGCTGTTCCCATAATCTACGCGGGAGAGAATCATAGCTAGCACAATGATTTTAAGGGAATCAGGGGAAAAAAACGTGAAACTTTCGGGATGATCCGGAGGGACAGAAAACAAGAGGAGACCACTGAGCTAACCTGGGCATGCATGGAGAGGTCCCGACTGACTTCGATGCCCAAGGTCTTAGCTGAAGCCGCCGGCACTGGGGGAAGGGCCAAAGGTGGACAGCCAAAAGGGGGCTGACCAAGGGCTGATGTTAGCGCCAGTCAGGACCAACTCCGTTTTGTCCAGGTTAGGCTTAAGATGGTTGTGGTTCATCCACTCAGAAATGAAGACAAGAGAAGAATGAAACTTAGGCAAAGAATCAGAGGAAGAAAGATCAAACACAAGCTGGAGGTCATCCGCCTAATTGTACACGGAGACCCCCATGTCGAAAAGAGAAAGAATCAAAGGATGAATATAAAGATTGAAAAGGAGGGGGGACAGGGAAGATCCCTGAGGAACCCCACAGGTGACCGGGCGGGAAGGGGCAGAGAAGCCAGAAAGGTGGACCGCCTGGGACCGCCCTCTAAGAAAAGAGGCGAGCCAAGAGAGGGTGGTGCCCCGAATGCCCGCTGCGCTGACACGGCTGAGAAGGATGGAATGGTCGACCGGGTCAAACGCAGCGGACAAATCAAGGAACACAAGGGAAGATTAGAATCACCCCTACTCTTGAGCTCGTCAAGGATGGCCAGGACCACTGATTCGGTCGAGTGGCCCGGGTGGAAGCCCGCTTGAGGGGAGGCCAAGAGGTGGTAGTCCTTGATGTATATGGACAGGGAGGTGATGATGTGGCTCTCCAAAATCTTTCCTAAGTAGGGAAGAAGGGAAATAGGCCTGAAGTTGGAAGGAAGGGAAGGATCTAAGCCAGGCTTTTTAAGAATTGTAAAAACTATGGCCGACTTGAAACATGTTGGAACTAGTCCCTGAGAGATAGATGCATTGAGAAAGGAAAGGGAGGGGGTCAGGGCAGTTAATGAAGAGCTCTCTTAGGATGTGGGCTGGAGCACAGTCGGCCGGTGAGCCAGACTTAACTTTCTGGAGTAAGGCAAGGAAGGATTCAATCGAGATAGGGGGAAAGTGGTCAATGGAAGAGGTAGGCGAGGGAGGACCAGGAAAGAGGAATGAGGAGGATGCAGCAGGAATATTAGCTTTGATCTTGACAATTTTATCTATAAAAAAGTCATTAAGAGAGGAACAGAGTGCTTGGGAAGGGACAAGGTTAAGATTGACCCTATCGGATGTGACTACGTTGCGAACTGTGGAGAAAATCTCTTTTGACTTGTTAGCAGATGATATAATTTTCTCCGAAAAATATTTGGTTTTTGCCAAAAGAACGGCTTGTTTGTACTCAGGAAGCAAAGACTTATATTTGGCTCGCAAGGTGGGACAGTAGTTGCGCCTCCAATGGCGTTCAGCATGCCGGAGGTCCAATTTTAAGGTTTTCAGCTCAACGGTGAACAACTTGTGAGCATCATGCGGACGTCAGGTCTTAACTTTTCTAAGTGGGGCGGCCAGGTCACAAGATAAGGACAGCCAGGAGTTCATGGCATCTACTTGGTGGTCAAGGGGGAGCTCAGAAAGATCAGGAGAGGAGGAAGAGAGAGAGGCACAGAGAGAATTCAAGTCAACCCGGTTCCAATTTCGAGCAAAGATGTTCCTGGGTAGAGGGGGTTTCTCAGATGCACCAAGATCGATGGAAAAAGAGATCCAAGAATGATCAGACCAGGTGCAGGGAAGAGTGCAGGGAGAAAGAATGGGACAAGAGGCAGACCATATTTGGTCTAGGGTGTGGCCATGAACATGGGTGGGGGCATGAACGTGAGAAAGAAAATTAAGACCAAGGAGTGTAGCAGAAAAATCTTTAGAGGACTGATCTTCCTTAGGGTCGCCAGGCTAGAAATTAAAATCACCCAGTAGAAGAACGGACGAGTTATTGACCACGAGCGTGGCCAAAAATTCTTGTAAAATAGATACAAAAGAGGGCATGTTTTGGGGAGGACGATACATGAGTACTATGGTCAAAGAAGCCAGAAGGTTAATTGAGCGAGCGACTAAAAAGTCGACACAAGGTATGGGGGGGTGAGGAAGGAGTTGAAAGTGGAGATTAGAGCGAGTAATCAGAGCCACGCCTCCTCCGATTTTACCAGCCGGGCGGTCCGCCCGAAGAGCATAGTAAGTGTCAGGGAGAGTGGAAAGTACGCCAGGCAGAGAGTCAGCTGAGAACCAAGTCTCTGTGACAAAGAGGAAATCGGGAGCCTTGGTGTCCAGTAAGTTAAATAGTTCCAGCTGATGTCTGCCTGCAGACCGAGTATTAAGAAGGAAGGCAGAAGCAATGATGGGTGGAGGAGAGGGATGAGCCTCACTAGGGGGCGGAAAACAGTGTGGCAAAGGAGTGAGGATAATGGGGGCAAGCAAATTGGGAGAAGGGACAGAAATGCCAAGTAAGTCAATGCGCTGAAGCAATGAGAGGGCGATGGAAAGATGTGCAAAGAGAGATAGCAACTGTGCAGAAGAATATACAAAAGAAGGTGCAGGGTACCTGGCCCTAGGCCCCGACCGGTCGTGGACGGGCGCAGATGGGCTTAACTTAGGCGCACCTCCGTCGCGCCCGCTGCGCACGTCCGCTGCGCGGCCGGGGATGAGGTGTCATGATATTGGTGGTGGAGGGGGTGTGGCAGGGGGGGAGTGGCCAGAAGACTAGTCCGTCAACCCCAGAGCGCCCAAGATGTCAGCCAGCCTTGCCCGTCCCCTCTCCAGCAAGCAGGAACATGTAAAGTGGTCAGAGTCTATTGCTTTACAAAGCATCAAATGTCACAAATCAACATTACATATCTCAAATTATAAACAGTCCATTCATGCAGTGCAAATTTTATTTCAGCACATCGTTGACTGGATACTTAGTATCAATCAGTAAGTACCAGAGTTTATCGAGTCAATACAAACGTATGAAAAAGCATATCAATTACTTCATTGAATCAAATGAATTTAAAGACAAAGATATGAATCAATTCACCAGTAACTCCTCATGTGTACAACTTGTAATTGTCAAAGATTGTCACATATTATCTACATTCTAGCATATCAGCGCGCTCATAGTGATCAAGAAAAGGAGGTAGTTAGGTGGGATAGGTGTGATGGGATACAAGTGGACACTGGGTAAAGGTTGGTGTGACCATAAAACAATCACAGTGAAATTCAGTGCAGCCTTTACAGTCTGGCTTAGATCAGTAGTTCCATAGTGCTCTTTAACATAGGATCTGTATTATTCCATTAGTTTCTCCTATGGTTAGAGGGATGATGTGGTCTGGTCTACGTTTCGACCCCTGGTCTAAGGGTTAATGGAAACCTCATGTTGGGGTCATCTTCAGGACATGGAAAAGACAGGAGCGCCTATAAATAATACAATTAAAATTAATGTATAGAACTACTGACAAGGATCATTGTTGCACTAGGACTGGGTTGGAAATCAAAATACATACTTTACGTAGGGCCATTCAGTGGCCATTAGGATAGGACCATCCTGGGTTCCTATGTAGAAGGATATGACCTGCAATTATTTAGAAGGATTGGTGTTACAATGGTGTACAAGGGGAACCCCTGTATACATTTAAATTGAGGAAAATAACAAGGGAGACACTTACTGGGACGTAGTCACTTTCCAGTCACCATTTCTAGTAATTTCAAGCTTGTCGTATGTCCAACGGTGGCCGTGGGGGTGCGCGGAAAGTCACACTGCCCCGGTGGTTCTAAAGGATGAGGACAAATACATTAATGGTCTGCTCGGATTCAGAACCCTATCTGTCGCCGCGTTTAACCGTGAGGGAAAAGGTCATGCCTAGGTTATGATTGAAGCACGACCCACAGCCCAGGCTGGCCTGTGTGTCATATTAGTGAAATGGGCTATGTTAGGGTGTCATACATTTTAATCGTGTCAGCGCCCGATGGGACAGCTCAAGTGACTATAGAAATCTTAAGTCTGGCGTCTAGTAAGTAAAGACTTGGCATGGCCGGATGCCTAAAACATGTCTTAGAGTTATAATGAGTGCCAACTGCACCGTATATGTCAATCGCGGGAAAAGGGAAAAATACGGAGCTGGTGTTTGATCTATGATAAAGCTAGTTGGTAAATATGTCGGGGCGTCATTTCTTACCTAATCCTCACCAAGATGTGCGTGTGTACATCTCACACGGTCGGCTACCGAACAGTGATTGAGCTGCCTCGAGGTGCAGTCGCTGGATACTGTCGGGAGGCTCGTCATAGATCAGCCAATCAGGAGGCAGTTCTCGGTCTGATCTAAGGGAATGTAGGGAAAGATCCTAGGTTGCTAGGTCCCCCTGCCCAGGTCGGATAGTTCTTAGGGTTTACCCCGTTATAACTCACCAGCAAGCAGGAAGGCAGTGGAGGGGGCGATCAGCGGGTGGAGCTCCGGAGGGCAGAAGCAGGTAGGAAGTTTAAAAACAACAACGCGTGCTGATTCAGAGTCCGAGCACACACTTTAAAAATTGAAGAAACGTTGCTCCCGAAAGAGCCCCCTGGGAGCCTGGGAGCCCCACGGGAGGTAGGTGCTGTTTCAAAATGCACAAGTAAAAATGAAGGCGAGCGTAGCCTTCATCTTGTGTATGTCTGATCATGCCTTGCAGCTGCAAACTCAGGCAGATACAGGTTACTGGTACACACAGGTTGTTTATGTTTCTCACTTTCGCACTTGCAGCTGGAACATATGGTGTGGGATACATACATTGCCAAAGTGTGAGAATATGAACAATTCTGCCTGAGCTTTCATTGGAGCCTGGGTAAACTCCTTTGAGTGGCCTTAATGCAGAGAAGTGTAGCCAAGACCTACAGTGAAGATGATGGGAGAGTGAACTTCTAGAAATCTCTTTCCAAGTTAGTGAAGATTATAAAGACAGAGACACCTGGGCGCTTTGGCAGGAACTCTCCTGAGGTATGGACGCTCTGCCCAGTGCCTTTTGTACTCAATTGAGATCTGCTGCCTGAGACTGTCAGCAGGTTCCCCAGTTGTGCTGGCAATGATGAGGATAAGCTGACAGCCTGTGAAGTATTCCAATTTCTAATTACTTATTCTTGTGTACATTCATTTACCTTTCAAATACATGTATTTATGTGTGTTTTGCAGTTTTGATTTACAGCAGCTTGCAGCAATAAATATTCCCCTTTACTTGGAAAATCAGCATTGAAGTTCATGTTGTATTGTGGTATCTACCACCTTCACAGGAATCTTGGGGACTCCAATATGTAACTCGAGAGTCAGAGCTTTGGACATGTCTGATCCTCCAGCCCACTCCAGTAAATTAAGAGGAAGCTGAGGTCTACCCCTCCTAACACTTGAATATATATTTAGGGCTTTGGATGTGTCAAGTCCCCCAACCCTACCTCCCCTCACATTTAGGGGGAGTTTTGGTCATGTCTTATTCCCCAGTTTCATACACCTATTTTAAGAGCTTGGGATGTGCACCATATGGCACAAATGAAATTGGAACTTATGAGACATTCGGTGCATTAACTGCACCACTTCATTAGAAGGCAATAAGGCTACAACATGATGACATCCCTGGAAATGTTTCTCTCTCCTTGCCCATGTAGCACATGAATTCTGATGATGGAAACTTTAGGCATGTAGGTGAACCCCATTTAGAGGAGAATTGTTGGACTACAATATAAAGAGAGCTCTGAATATACCTGTGTCCCCCAGTTCTACCTGTTTGAGACAACAGCTGAGGGACTGCAACATAAAGCATGCAAAGCATAAGTATCTGAACTTAGGAGAATTTGCTGCAGGGGTGTTCTGGGGACTTCCACATATGCTAATTAAAAGGTCATGATACAAGCTATGGACATATGCTGGCCGTCGAACCTCCCCTCTCTTTAGAGGAGGGCTGAAGGTGTAGAAAGTGGCATAGGAATAATACAAATAAAAGCAGTAGGCAAATGCTCTCAATTACTGAAAAGAATTTTATGATATCATGTTATTTACTTTTCATTCCACTCATTCACAAACTTTTCTCTATACAGGTGATGTTAAAGGAGACACTCTAATTGCAATATCTTTTGGTCCCTTAATCTATTACGTTCTACCTGCGTGTGAACATTTCACTCAGATCATATTTTCTTGCCCGAATAATAAGTCCATTCAAGACTTAGAGAAATGGCTGAAGAATGAACCTGATGCTTTGGACTGGAGTGACATTGCTGAGCTATTTTGCAAGCTTGAGTGCAAGAGGTAAGGCATCTACTGTCCAACTATGTTTTCCTTTTTAGAATCACATAGAAGAATATGTTTTACAGCCTTTATGAAGGTCCAAAAGTTGGAATTCTGTAATCTCCCCTTACAAGGATACTATTCTTCCATGCCATTTCCATTGGAATTTATCTTGTAGATTTTATTGTCCAGCCACCCTGAGCTTGTGTGAAGAATTACCTTTCATTGCAAAATTGCAATCCTCTACTCTGCCTACATCATAAATAGCAAAGCCGCCACTAATGCATGTTTCTCCTGCTCTTTCTGAACAGACAGAGGCAAACATGCAACAAGCATGTTGATTATTTTTCCCCGAACATACTTAATGTCATACTAGAAAGTATGGAGTTTGGGAGCTCCTCTTTCAAATTCAACAGTTAGGACATTTCTCCCGCCCTTCATAGCATGTATACCAGGGCTTTGTGTTCAGAGGAATAATTACATTTATCCACAAGTGGAACATTTGCAAATGCTCAGACGCCCAGGTACAGGCAAGATACTCCCTTGACATGACTGAGTAGTTCTTTTATTGGACTCACACCAAGCTCTTGGATAACCACACAACTCTAACCTCAGCCTCTGATCATCAAATTGCTGCAGAATAGTAATTTAGCAACTTTTACCAGTATCAACCCTCACTACACATTGAGGGCAGATTTATAAAATATTCACGCAACACAATACACCTTCCTGTGCTGTGTGAAAGGGAATGGGTTGTATTTAACATTATATAACATTATTCAGCACATTCCTGTCCTAGCTCACAAATGGCTGCCTTGTTGCCATGCAGGAACCCTTACACCACAGGACCAGGGGGCCTTGGTTATAGGAAGGATTATGTTTGTGCTGGAAGGGACACCTTCCTGCACAAAAACAATTCATTTATGTATTTGTTTATAATGTTTTATATAGCGTGGACAAGATCCCGAAGGATATCAGAGCGCTTTACAGTTATAGATAACGTAACAATCAAAACATGAGTCAAACATGGGTAGTAAAAATCATAAGAGCAATAGTTCAAGCATAACAATTCAGTTACAAGTCCAGAGAGGACAGAGGGGGCTTAATGATGTAGCATTGTTATATAAGGGTATTAAGTGAACAATCATAAGCATGAATAATAGGCAAAACTATAGTAAAATCTAAACATGAATTATATGGGGCTTCTACTAAACATTGAATCAAGTGTTAAGCAACTAATAAAACACTTACAATCCTGGGTGCGCATGCGATGGGGAAGAAAATGTGACAATGATTTGAGGGGAGCAAAACACAAAGTCATGTACAGGAGAATAAACACTACAAAGTAAACATATACAGGGGTGAATCATACTATACAATGACAGACGCCTTTCGGGTGGAAAATAAAGTACAAGAAAGGTGTTTATATTGTCCCTCCTATTAAGGCAAGAACTTCTTCATGAAGAATTTCTTTGCTTCCAATTTGAAAGAGGCCTTGGAAGAGATCCTTCTAATTTCGGGTGGAAGAGAGTTCCAGATTTCAGGGGCAGATCCCGAAAAACTCGGTGGCAAGTTCTTTTTTTGCAGAAGGTCCATGGTTTCAGGAGGAGGGAATTAGCACCCCTTGACGATCTACCTCCTCCAGATAGTTCTAGTTTTTGTGCATGGTAGGTAGGGGTTTTGAAGTGGGGGGCTTTGTGTGAGAGGCAGGCAATCTTCAACTGAATCCTAGCTTCATAGGGTAGCCAATTTAGTGATTTTAAAACAAGAGAGATATGAGTATTACGCTTAATGCCCATGATAAATCTGGCCGCTGCGTTCCGAGAGGCCTTTAGGGTGGTCAAAGAGTATTTAGGGAGTCCATATAGCGTGGCACTGCCTTCATTAAGTCTCGGTAGGACAAGCGCTTGGACCACTTGCTTGAAATCTGCTTGCGGTTGAAAAGGTTTCAGAATCCTGAGTGTTCTTAGGCAGTGGTTAGTTCCCTTGCACACGTTTCTGATGTGAGACTACATATTCAGATGCTTGTCCAGAGTAATTCCTAGGGATTTAGCTGAATCAATGATACAGGGGGAGCAATTGAAGGTGGTTAGATGATTCATCCATAGGTTGATATTATTTATTAACAGCTCATTCATAAATATATTCACGACCTCCATATTGTGTAATTTTTCTTGCATTTGTAGCTTCACAATATTTGTGGGAGTGAGCTTAGAATAGCAAAGCTAAGCCTTCACAGTACATTCACTTTTTGTCCTTAGAAGAGTAAATCGTGCTTTCCTCAATTTATGATGGGCTGAATTGGAATAGAAAATCTCATCCCTCAGGAATGCTTTTAAAACATTTTAGAATTGTATGTAACAATATGTGTTTTACTATTTTATTTGTGCTTACTGATTTCACTGCCAAATTTGTAAATAATTATGATTAAGTTATTAATTGATTATTTTAAATGTTTTTTTAAAATAAATTACTTTCTCTAAAACCAAGTAAAATGTAAATGACAGTTGAATAGACTGATAGATTAAGACTGAATAACAACCACAATGTTTACAACTGTGTTACAAAAAAGTGCCTGTCAATAAATGTTAATCATGTGATATATCTTACTTTTTAGTGAAACCTGGATTGAGAAGCAAAACCTATTACGAAGAAAAATCAAAACGTTGCTTAAATGTGATGTCATGAGCAGTAACCCCTTTTCTCCCATCATCCAGCCTCAGGCTGACTGTCTGATCCTGGCACACTGTATGGGATTCTTCGTCAAAGACAAGAAGACCTACTGCGAAGCTCTGAAAAATGTCACATCGCTCTTAAAAATAGGAGGACACCTAATAATGAGTGAGAGCCTCAATGCAACGTTTCTCCTGCTTGGTAATTTTAAGTTTAACTACGTCTACATGGATGAGGGTTTTTTGAAGAACGCCCTCATCGATGCTGGCTATGACATAGTAGAGCATTATGTGTATCATCGGCACAAGGAGGCCTTGTATGATAAAACAGATTATCAGTCTGTTATTGTTTTAAAAGCATGTAAAAAAAGAGGGATTTAGGTTCTCATTTGGAATATGGTGGATGAGATTGTCCATCAGAAATGTAGCGGATGCCCAGTCTGCTCTTTATATATGAGATTTAATACTCCCTGCCATACATTATAAAGGTATTGCAAGTCAACGATGAGTTCCTTGTCCATATACGGCATTCTTGTCATGTACGGCAGGGGGTACTTTATCCCATTTAATATTTGGTCACATCCTCATCTTTCCCACATTCCACTTTAGTCATCGGTGCATAGCTGCCTTACATGAAACAGAGATCAGGTATGCAAAAATGTACACTATAAATAAAATTGCTTGTGCAAAATTCAACACATCAAAAAAGATGTTAGAGATTTGTTGGAAAATCAGTTTGATACGCTACAGTAGCACTCAATTTGTTGAAACATCCGTTAAGACTCTAACTTTACTTTAATTTTAATAATTTTCCATATTTCCCTAAAGACTGCAAAAAATTAAAAAGTTGCCATAAAAATCTCCTTTCTGCTTGTCACTGAAAGCTAGAGTAAAGAAAGAAAGGCAACGTTTCATTTTATATGGCTGCATTAAATATGCTCCATGATGTGACCTGCCTTTCCCCCGGCTGCTGGCTCTGACAGCAGGCATTACGACATCAGAATTAAACTGAGTATCACAACTCGACTCATATAAAGAACTTAGAGATGAAGTTTTATACAGGGATGTCAAAAACCTATATATTACAAATCAAATGTAGAAGAAAGGATATCCTTTGCATTTTGACAGAGTATCCCATTTGCCAAACTCTTAAAGGAGTCTGGATGAGAAATGTAATTTGAAACCAAGCACAACCCTAACTTACTTGAGGAGCTTAATAATATAAGACTACAATTTAAGGAAGAGGCAGAGTGAAAAATTACATATTTAGGGAAAAATGCCCAGGCATGTGAATATGAGGAGAGAGAAAGACCTACCAGGACTGCTGGTTGTTGAAGAATGTTGGGCCACATACTTGAGTACAATCATTGTGATTAGGATTCAACAGTGACTGGAAAATATTACAATTCTCCAAACTGAAATGTCTCACTGCATTAATTGAAGACTATCTATAGGGAATCACGCAGGACTGGGTGGAGGGGGCATGTTCAAATACTAGGCAACAATGATCTTGGATATGAAAATAAGAAATTCCCTAGATAGCTTCACCAATGGCATGGTGCCTGACAATGAAGGATGGACAAACACATTTTATGAAACGTACAAAGATATACCTGAACCACACCTATTAAATATAGCAAGAATCTGTGGCAAGAGGTACCCAGATCTGCTAGAGAAGACTAAACAAAATCCATTGCAATATGGGCTAAAGATGCTAAATGATTTCAATCCAGTTGGATGTTTTATTTACTTAATATAGACAAATCACTGAATAAAATACCCTCTGTAGTACATTTTAAGGATATTGCAAGTCACCAAGGATTTCTGTGACCATATAGAGGAAGGAAGTCAAAGGCCAAGCTCCAATATAAGGTTTTGGAATACTGAGATGACTTTCAAAATCCTTATCATGTGCAGCAGGGAGTACTTTATTCCTCATAATACACCATAACCCCTCCCACAAAGTGCTTAAATCAATACTTGGTATTCTGCTCTCTCATTTTAAGAGAGATAGAATATTTGAAAATATGGGGTATGTTGGGTAAAATCTCTGGTACGAAAATAAACAGACAAAAATGCAGTTAGATAATTGAATCAGTTTAATTCTAGTCCAATCTAAAATAAACCTGCCACTCAGGGTGTGGAGAAACATGCAGACACATTGTATTTGTCTCTCCTATAATTTCCTAAAATAGAAAAACTAAAACACGTTGCCTGAAATATCTCCTTCCTGCTTATTGCAAATCATTCGGAAAAACAAAACAGAAGAAGGAAAAGGCAGGCTTCACTTTCACTTTTAAAACTGCAGCTTTGAATATGCTTCATGTCCTTGCTTTCCCCCTGGCTGCTGCCTCTGGCAGCAGGCTTTGAGAATTAAGAACTCAACCATAATAAGTTATTAAGATGAGCAGCTGCTTCATTTCTTTATTACATGCTACTAGGTGCATTACAAGTCTAGGTAATTAGTAATTTAGAGGCAGGCTTTTATACTGGGGATCCAGTGAATTATAAGATACTAGAATGTGCCTGGTCGACAGTCCAACCCCTTTGACAGAACCCAGAGCAGATGGATTTCATACCAGGGAGGATAAGCTCTAAAAATCTCTGAATGCTGTTCTCCCTATTTCACAAGATCTGTCTGGAGATTGAAGCTCTGCATTTCCAGACTTTGCAAAAGGATTTGACTCGCTGGAATAGCCCTTCCTAATAGTGGTGATTCTCCAGCGGAGCCTGGGCAGATATTCAGTGGACGTGGTCAAACTATTATACCGGTGCCGAGTGCCAAGGGCTGGTTAATATCTTGACATCTGGTTCCTGTGCTGCTGACAGAGGTGGGTGGCAGTGGGGTTCTCTGTCACTCCTGCTTGTCTCCAGTGGTCTCCTTACTGAGGGGAGAAATACGGAGAAAGGGCTCATATTTCTGACAAAGATGCCCCTAATATAGTTGCATGCAGACAGCATCCTCTTCTTTAAGCCCTGGACAGGAATATCAGACATATTATCCATGAGACGGCTTTTCAGGGGATATTTCAGTGTCCAAACAAAGTGGAATCCATCGCATTTCTTCCCACCCACTAAAACTCCTATTAAAACTTCACTGGGAGTCCTGGTCTGATGGTGAAAGGACTCTATATGTACCTGGTATTTTCATAAAGAGAGGGACAGTGATGACCTGTGACTGACACATGGCCAGCACAGCCAGAAGGATGGACCACATGACCCTCGCTATGAAGGGCCGACACCTCTTCACCACAATTTCTGTTTTGCCCAAGCTTCTGTACCATTTGGTAGATAATTGAGACCCTCAGCAGCACAATGCTAAGCCTTTCCTATTTCACATTTCACTAATAACAAAACCCTTAATGGTGGGAGTGAAAGGTAGAACAGCAAAGGTTTGGTAGAAGTCCTCATTTCTCAGGGACAGGACTGTGTCAGTGATGCTGCTCTGTGCTATTAATAATATGTTGCAAACTATATCCTTCCCCAATTTGTTTTATTCTGCATTGATTCTGTACCTGCATTTCATACCTTATTCTCACTTTTCATAGCTGTTCCCATTATGATATAGCTCACCATTTTGTGCATCTCAATACTTTGCTGTATTTTCAAATACTGCTTTCTCAATAAAGAATTTTAAACTTAAAATGTTGAAACATGTCTGCTCCGTAATCACCAAGAGCTCGGACGAGGACACATGGGGCCAATTAGAAAATATTCGTCTGACATAGCTAGTGATTCAATGATGACACAACCAACTTTAATAGTATTTGTTCCATATGAAAACACTGCTCAAACCTACATCTGGGTTGGCACTGGATCTAGCTCTGTTCACCTAGTTGTACTGGGCACCAAATATAGGTGCAGCCCCCAGGGTCCTAATCGCAACAGGACTAGATTGGACAAGGTGTGATGAGATATTCATGCATGCCCTGCTAGTCCAAACATTACTTTATGTGATAATGTAACAATGCTGCACTGCTCCACCTGCAAATGTTGCTTGTTTCATATAACATGATTGAATGTGTGTGTGTTGTAATTTCATGATGATATTATGCTCTGTGTATGGCATTACAAAATCAACTAAAAGATTATAAAACTAAAGTATCAGCTGCTTCAAGTCCACCGATTCAGTACATCTCAATAACTCACTTGTTTACATCTAAATCCCTAGAATGAGTCAGTCATCAATCTAGCTGCAGGAAGTGGCTGTTTGGCAGCCATCTTGTCATGTATCTCCACATTGTCTAACTCCTGCACAATGGAATGAGAGCTATGCTCCTCCCTCTCTGGGCTTCCCCTCCAATGGTGCCTCATTAATCAGCCATGTCCAGCATTGTTGGGGTCTGGGCTTGACCTCTGACATGGCTCTATCCCCCTCCCTCCATGATGTTCAGCTGTGCATAGCGGGGTGGGCTACAGGGAAGTGTCTCACCCACTTCATATGTCTGACTCCCCCTTTGCACAGCCTGCTGATACTGTCATCCACAGTGTTGGACCCTGAAAAAGCTTTCTTGGTCTATGCACCACAATCATGCAGAGGTGTGCGCGTGCTGTCTTGCATAGCATTCCAATTGGAAGCATACCTTTCTAGTAAAATATACTATGTCTGGGCTAACTCTGAAATATTCCACAGACTGTACGTGTGTTCTACAGTGCAGGACACATGCAGTGAGTGGAGCTGAAACAATGTAGGGGTACTGCTATCAATATCAAATCATTAAGTCAGAGGGATTGCAAACAATGAAATCATCACTCAAATATCAAATGTATTCAGCATTATAGTGATAGGGACATAGAATGTAGCTGGTGGTGCATTTTTAAGCACACTGTCACAAAATATATTACAAAAATATAGTTTTGTAGCTCGCTGAGGGCACATTTTCCATTGTAAAGGCCATAAAATGTGCACAGACACATACATGAAATGATTCTGTCATAAAAGTGTTACATATTAATATTGTGTATTACCTTAGCATGATTGTGACCTAATTCCATGTGGTGGGCTCGTTTCCTCCAAAATTATTAAGTCACATTCTTACATTGGTGGTAGTAGTGGTATCCACAACTTAGCAGTATCAAATAGTTTCAAAAGTAGAATTAAAAAATACAACTTTACAAATATATTGACATTAAAAATACTGTTCATTTTGTGGAAAGGTTCTATTTTTTTCCAAATTCATTTAAATACCAATTTTTGAACCTTAACTTTTTGGGGGTGATGGAGTGTATCTGTATGCAATGCAGAGCTTCAGCCAAAATTTTAAAGCTGGGAACTCTGACCAATCACAAGCAGAGGGTGGTGAAAATGAGTAGGGAAATCACTAAGGAGGATTTCCACAAAGCCCTCAGGGCCTGGTAAGTAGTCTATTAGGAAGAGACCACATCAGAGGAAAAATAGAAGATTGAAGGAGCTGAAGAAGAAGACAAGGCTGATGGCAATCTGTTTCAAGGAGCCATCCAGTGTCTGGAATTTACGTGGTGTTATTGGGGTTTTACTGTTTCTTTAATTCATGGAATTCTAGGTCAGAACCTGGTTATGTCATGTTTATTCTGTGCTTCATATGACAGTTGCTGATGGCTTCTGACTACTTGAGTCTCTCCTTCTGTGAGCTCTTTCTTCTGTATTTAATTTATTGGCATTTTCACCAATAAATCATATTTAAACATTACATCAGCGTTGTCAGCAGTTTTGTGGATACCCCTTTACTACAAGTGCGTACCTTCCAGGGATGAGAAATAAGGCAGAAAGTATCTAAGCTAATCTGAGTTGGCAATTCCACCAACTGAAGAGCAGTGATAAGTCAGAGAGGGATGATCATCAAAAGCTAGCTTCCTTTGCCCTGAATGAGAAGAAGATTGCACTGTAGGAGAAGAGACCGGCCTTGGGGTGGGAAGACAGCCAGGCTGAGACTGACGTCCAGAGGAGATGGTGGGAGTGGAGGTGAGGTTGCTAACCATTCTTTGCCTGAAGTTGTGATGTCTAGCTATGGGGTAGATGATGAAATTGATGAATTTTTCAATTCTTATCATAAGGTATTGAGGATACCCAGTGTAATAAAACAGCACTGGGGATAAATCTTCCAAGCATTGTTACCTGTACTGGGAAGGAATACACATCTGACTCAATTACAGGAGGTAGTGGATTCATGTGCTCACATGAAGAAAGCACAAGTACATAAGCTTGGTCTCACTCGGATGAGTACTGTAAACATTTCATAGACACACACACAAAGTCACACCAATCTTGAGCTCTTTTGTGCACATCTCAATGAAAGCACTGCAAGGCTGATTATGAGGAGCATATCTTCATTAATTGTTCATCAGAACTGCACAATCATCTAGTTGCTTCTGAGCTCTATGATCCCAGACAGCCTGCGAAGACAGTGAATGTGTGTGGGCATTCTAGAATGTTGAAAAAAATCAAAAGGAGACAGGCCCACAGCAGAGAAAGGAGTGGAGCATCACAGCTCAAAAAGGGGAAACCCTTAGAGCCACAAACTCCTGACAGGGTGAACGTCCTAAACTACTTATGGGAACCAGGATAGCGGGCAGTCGGTGGGAAAGACAGGCATTTTTACTGTCTACAGTCAGAGCACAGTCTTCACTTTACATTAGATTTTAATAAAATAAATTTAAAAAACAGTTTTTGAATTATATTGGTAGATTGCTTAAAACCAGAGATAGGAGAGTTATTTATTTTGATCTCTATGTTTTCTCATAAGACAGATACAATCCAGTCTTGGAGTCAAATGTCATATTTAGCGATAGTCCCCATGTTAGCATTAGAAGTGACAGACCAGATGTCCTACATCCCAGTGAAAGCAGGCCTAATTGCTAAGTTTAGTCCACCCAATGTGGATACATCTGATTTTAGGGACAATCAAAAACTGACTGGTCAGTCTCCAGTAGATTTTCTGGACTTCTCCAATTAGTCACAATTGTTGGGTGAAAGGCAGCCAATTGTTTAGTTGTGGAGGGATGTATAATCAAATTTTGAGAGAACACATGCTTACTAAGTATTCCAAAGATTAGGGCTAACACCCTATTGACTGTAAGTGTGCTGAACCCAATAAGCTTGCAAAAGAGGCAAGCCTCTGAGATAGTACCAGATTGTCTGAGAGGATACCTGAGAATGGGCTTGAGGAGGGTGGTTCAGGTTCCCCCCAAGAGAGTAAGGGGAGGTAAACAGTAACTCAAACAGGTCCCAGTATAGTTTGTAAGGGGCAAGGGTTTAAAGAAAAAGTTTTAAGAAAAGGAGGGGGCTCTGCTCGTCAGAGCCCCAAGTTACCAATTTTCAACTCTGGTGTTTTGATTGCTCCCAGTTGGGACACAATCAAGGGGCCCTGACCTGTATCAATAAACTATGCACTGGGGAAGTTCCACAGTGTAAGGCACGCTGGAAGGGACAGCCACCCAGAGCACCCTGAAAGCTCAGTTGTCTGTGGATAGCACTGCAAGGAAGAGCATACACTGGCCCAGATGGAGCAGTGAGAGAAGGAAGGACTCACCCCTATCACCTGTGCAGGGAACCAACCTTTAACTAGCCTTGAGTTGAAAAGCCAGTCTCAGGATTAAACCCCATAACTGGTGTGATATAGAATAGAAGTAGGATACCAATCAGGGTGGTGCCCTCCCATTTGAGAAGCCTCAGAGGTCAGGGAAACCTCAGAAGCACCTAGGCAACACCTTCCCATCCCCAATGGGCTTTATTTGATCTGTCTTGTGTCTACAATCTCCTCTTTTTCAATGTAAGTCAAAGGGGAAAATCAATACCCCAGTTTGTTTTCAGAATCTCCCTCTTACCAAGTTCAAAATGGTCATGGAAGGCAGCAGGAATTGGGGTAGGGACATGGACCCGGATATAACAAGACAGGAGGGACATGGAGAGGTGCACTAAATTGACCCAAAAGGGCAGGGTTTGCAGCAGCACAATACACCACACAGGACATGCGGGATGGGAGTGCAGCACAACAATCCATTGAAAGCAATAGGGAGGGGACAGGACCAGGGACATGGATAACAGAGAACAGAGGGGAAAGAGGCAATGGTAGCTAGCTGACCATATGGACAGACAGGAGAGAAAGCTGCAGCATAACCGACCATAAAGGGCAGGAGGGATGGATAAGGGGCATTACAATGGAACAGGCAAGCCAGGAGGGAGGCAATAGGGGTCTGCACATGGAAACAGAGGGATGGAGGCAAGGGGGCAAGGCAGGAGCAGCAAGATGACCATGGAGGTCAGGCAGGATGGGCACTAGAAGCAAAACACCCTGGAGAGCAACCGTGAGACTATAATGGCATACACACAGACCAAGGAGGGAAGGTGGCAGGGGGTCAGGGGCAGCTGGTTGACCACACAGGGAAGGTGGGAGGGGCTGTGGCAGCACAGAAGACCATGCATGACAAGCAGGAGTGTGTGTGGCTACATAATGGCTATGATGGACTACAAGGGGGTACAGGGGCATGCACAAAGGACCATGGAGGATAGAAGGGATAGTCAGGACCTGGGCACAGACAAGAGAGTTCAGGGAAAGGGGCCTCACAACAGACCACTTGGGGAGGCAGGAGGAGCAGTTTCAGCACAACAGACCAGGGAAGGCAGAAGGGTGTGGCAGTAAAATGGACCATGGGGGACAGGAGTAAGGGGATAGGGGCATGGAATGTGTACAGGCAGGTGGAGGTGGCAGGGACATGTTACAGTCATCTGACAATGCTAGGCAGGTGGGAGGGGAGTTGCAGCTCAACAGAACACTCAGAGTAGATGGGAGTGGCAGGTCCATGGCACATGGTGGGCAACAAGCATGAAGCAGGGGCATGCACACAGACATCAGAGGGCAGGGGGAAGGAGAATAGGGGCAGCAAGCTAACCACAGAGGCTAAGCAGGAGGTCAATGATGGGGCATATAATTAGGCAATGGAAGCCAGGAGGAGTAGACTGGTACATCATGCTAAATGGAGGGTAGTGGCAGCACATCAGACCATGTATGACAGGAGGGAGGAGGCTATTCCATGGATTCAGACAACAGAGGATAGGGAGGAGGTGGTTGGTGCAGCAAGCTTACTGTTCAGAGAAGGTGGATAGGCCAGTGGCAGAACAACGGCCACTCAGGGCTGTAATAAGGGAGAAGGGACATGGAATTGGACAATGGATGGCTAGGATTAGGGAAGGCAGGAGCAGCAAGCTTGGGTGGGGGCAGCACAATGCCAGGCCCGCTTCTAACCCCCCACCATCCATTGTGATATGCATCTTACTTAATGTTAAAAAAAACTAGATATTTGCTGAAAAAAACAAAGATTACAGGGACGGTATAGTTAGACTCAGATTTTACTCATACACAACCAGTGGAATTCAGCAGCTATAGTTACCTGAGCTAACTATAACTTATGGCCCCGCAATGTACTGCTAATGCCCTCAGACATTACATAATTCATGACATGGTCAGTTACATCACTCAAGACATCACTCATGGCATCTCAAATGAGCTGTGAATGGAATGGAATTATAAATGTTAGAACTTTATTTAGGGATAGTGAGTGTATATTAACATCCCTTTTTTTCTTTTCTTTCGTGTAATACGCAGCATGCCCAGATTAATATGGCGGATAGTCTTTCACTTTAAAGTAATGGTTAGGCCATTTTTTATTGTCGATGTTTGTAATCCTAAGTATGTTTATTATGAATAAGTAACGTTGACAAACATAAAGGTGTGGTGGTCACGGGGCAAAAAATGCTGAAATGACATTGTGTGCATATTAACACTTGTTTTCTTTTCTTTACTGTATCAATTCCTGAATTTTCACTTTGTGACCAGGCCAATATGACCACCAGCTTTTTGGATTCAACTAATATGTAGTCCTTTGTTAATGTTGGCAACTTTAGGCATTTGTACATTTAAATAAGGATACTACAGTGTCGTTTTGTATCGTTATGAAGGTGCGGACAAGACGAAACGCATGGATCACGTCCTTTGCAGATTAAGTCCTTACAAACTACAACCTGGATGCTGATTACTTCCTTGTAAGAATGAGAGGAGATTACATCCACATATATAAAATTCACTGAAAAAACACAAGTTCAGGGACATTATAGTTAGAAATTAGCATTTAAAAACCTCAGAAATTTACTGCAAAAACCGCAGGTTTCATGGACGTTATAGTTAGTTGGACATTTCACTCATACAAAACAAGAGAAATTCGTCCGTTATAGTTAGTTGTGCTAACTATAACTCCCGCCACCGCAATGCACTGCTGATGATGTCACATATTACATCACTCATGACATGGTCAGTGACATCACTCATGATATCACTGATGACATCATCCACGTGATGATCTGATGTACCTCCTCACACCCTAAAATACAGGCTACCATTCTTAAAACCATAGACACACCAATACTAGTACAGCTACAATATTCTGTGCACTATGCATGCAGACCACTAACCAGCTATATACTATTGCTACGCTCTTCTAAATACCCAGTTAGTACCTATGCAGTCTAGGAATCCTTCTGTCTGTCCCATGCACTTCTGCATTCACCCATCCAGTACTATCTATGTATCCTATTACTCAAACAATAGCTAAGAACTTATAAATTCAGCCCACACTTTCTTTGCAACACTGAAATTACTCCAGTTATTAGTTGTATACTTAAGGAATGGTGTAGTCACTAACACAAGTGCAGGTACAATATTTTGTACATTATGCATGCACACCTCTAACCAGCTACAAACTTTTGATACACACTTCTAAATACCCAGTTAGTACTCATGCAGTGTAGGAATCATCCAGTCTGTCCCATGCACTTCTTTAATCACTTATCTACCACTATCTACTTATCCTATCACTCCACCAAAACGTAGGCACTTATATATTAAGTGTTCACTCTGTTTGCAGCACTGTCATCAGTCAAGTTACTAGCGGTATTCTTATAAAATGGCCCAGGCACCAACAAAAGTACACATAAAATATTCTGTACATAATCCCTACAAATCTTTAAGCAGATAAATATTATTGGTCCACTCCATTAAATACTGAAGTAGTACCCATGCAGCGTAGGATACCTCCTGTCAGTCTCATGCAATTCTTCAATCACCCATCCAGCAATATGTTCTTATTGTATCAGTCAGCCAATACTTAAGCACGTATGGGGCACATTTACAAGCACCCTGCGAAACAAGTACATCACTTTTTGTAACGCAGTGATGGTGCCAGGCACTCCTTCATATTTACAAGGCATCTACCATGCATGGTTTTTCCTCTCCTTGTAAATACGACCCCTTCATACACAGAACTTTGCCTTGAAGGGGCGTTCCATAGGTGTTGCTGTGGGTGTTCCCATGCAACCCAATAGAACAAGACACATTTCCAGATTTTTGAGAAATCATGAATCTGGAGATGTGCGTGAATGCTGTGCCATCCTGAAGTTGGTGTAGAAAGGCGCAACAAGGAGAATTGTTTTAATTTCACCTAATTTGTTCTTCTTTCAATGCATGCTGCATTCCATAGTATACTGATTGTTTTTGTGCGGGATGGTGTACCTTCCTGCACAACAACAATCTCCGCACGACACAGACATCCTTGCACCATGTTGCAAGGGTGCCTGTGTCACTGCATGGTTGCAGTTTGTACAGCAGTGCAGAGGGAAGCACAGAGTTGCAACAAATTCATGTACATATGCATGTCACATCCCTGTGCTTTGGAAGTGCCACAGTGCAGTGCAGCTAAAGATCTTGCAGTGTAATGATGCAGTACTTCCTCATAAATCGTACAGCTATAAATTCACTATACACTACTAAGGCATTCTTTCAGTCAAACATGCTGTATACATATATTCAACCAAACTTTCACACATTACCTTGCAATTATAGTTGTATCTTTTACCAGATAAGGTAGTTCTGATAAGAACTTTTTTTTTCTTCTTTTTTCTTTTGTATTTTTTAACAAAGAAAGAACGAATAAAACAGGAAACTTTTGGAATTACTTATTATTCCAAAAACAACAAAAAAAATAATTAACAACGATGGTTGCGTTGCGCAGCACAACTGCATCTACCGACTGCGCACCGAAGCATATACATTTCTTACACTTCTTACACACACAGGTTGCTTGAGAAAGGTGAATTCTGGACTAATGTCCATTGCAGGTGTTCCTGAGGACGCTCCAGATGTATTTGCCACAGTAGGTGAGGGGTTGAACGCAGCTCACCTCATTTCCTCCCGAGCAAGATTAAGAGGATGTGTGGTCCGGAGATGCTTGTACATAGAAGCAGTGCCACAAGAGTATTTTTTTTCACTTCCTCTTGACAGGACTCAGTCACCAATTTTGCACGTCACCTTTCTTGCATTTACTTTCTTCTCTACAGGTAGAAAAGTGAAGAATTTCCACACAACAGATTCCAGCCTCTGTGGACGTGATACCTCCTTCAAGAATTCTTCTTCAGATGATACTACTTCCAGCTGCTGCTGCTGTCCAGATACCATTTTGTTTGGTTTTTTTTTAAAAACCCCTTCAAAAAACAAGCAAAAATGTTTCTTGTAGGAAAAGAGATGATTAAAATCGGTGGGGTCCTTCAATAGTAAAAGTGGGAAATGTTATGAACCAATGAAATCTTTTTTTTAGGCTATATGGGATCCGCGCACTCTACGCTCGCGAAGCACGCACCCGACGCGACTTCGCAAAAAATATATAACAAAATAATATAAGTTTACTATAAGTACAAATGTATAATTTTTATGAATACCTTAGATAATCTCTTGCCCTAATATGTATATTAAAGCACCCAGCATGCCCCAGTACCTATATGACGTCACGCGGGACCTGCCACCATGCAAGCCTTGCGTACTGTCATGCGCATGAGTCACAAATACGCTGGAGCAGGAGTCGCGGACTGGTCGCATACCAATTGCGCACATAACGTAGTATTAAATGAATATGAAGTAACTAAAAAATACGCAGCCATTGTATACCGTACTGGGATTCTTCACAACTTTTCTAACATGGCAGCTAGAATCCACGCTCCCACCGTGATATGAATGCTATGGGTGCGAGACTTTTAAAAAAAATTGGAAAAAAATAAAATAATTTAAATATATTAAAATAAAAAAATAAAACAAAAAAATCAACAATAATTCAGTTTGAATTTGTTTTTAATTATTTTTGCAATTTAACAAAAAATATATAATGTTATGTAATGAATAAACTATTTCTAAATAAACAGTTAAAAACTGTTGAAAATCAGTACAAAAAAATAGGTGTAACTACTATTACACCTAAAAATGAGCATTTAAAAAACCTTTGAAATTCACTGAAAAAAACATAGGTTTCGGAGATGTTATAGTTAGAAATTAGCATTTAAAAAAGCTTTGAAATTCAGTTCTGAGACATCACCTGTAAACAGTTGAGTAATAGCGTTTTGGTTACAATAGGGATTTTTAAGTAAATTTATTGAATTATAAAAGATGACACAGAAACTTTTTCACATAGAATCACCAATGTTATCCTATGGGTGGAAATTCACTTATCAGGTAAGTAGTGTTAATGTTACTGTTGAAAGAATGCGTTTAAGTCATACACACAATTTTTAAGGAATATTTTTAGTTTGTGAAAATAGACAGAAACTTTTCTGGAAAGGAAATACAAGTTACTGGTAAGTATGGTTAAAATTACTTTTAAGGATCAGTACTGGGCTCAAAAAAGCAGCACTGAGGTCACTCCAGATAACAGGTGATTAAATAGGAATTCGTAAGTCTGCAGATTTTATAGGAGTTTTTTAATGTTCAAAAACTCAATACTTAGAAGAATTTCCAAGTGAAACTAGTCAATGTTCGCCTATGGAAGGAAATTCAAGTTACTGGTAAGTATGGTTAGAGTTACTTTTCAGGGTCAGTGCTGAGCTAAAACAGGCGATTAAGAAAAGGGGGTGGTGATGAACAGAGTGTCTGAATTAAGCAGACCACTCTTACCCAGTCCAAAGATCAGGGCTTGATCCATCACCGTTATTTATCTCACTGCACCATCCCAGTTCAGAACCTGGCTATATGCAAATCAGTCTGTCCCTGGCCCAGTGCATCATGGGAACAGGGCAGACTAAACTACCAAGCCAATTCTTCACCAGAAAGGAGGCAAGCTACCGGGGACCGGTTTCTGGCATTTCAGCCGTCGTCGGCCCGGCTTGCTTGAATCCTGATGGTGCAATGAGAAAGGGACTCATGTCTGAGTATACCCTGCCACACCTATAGTGGCCAAAAACGATTAAGAAAAGGGGGTGGTGATGAACAGAGTGTCTGAATTAAGCAGACCACTCTTACCCAGTCCAAAGATCAGGGCTTGATCCATCACCGTTATTTATCCCACTGCACCATCCCAGTTCAGAACCTGGCTATATGCAAATCAGTCTGTCCCTGGCCCAGTGCATCATGGGAACAGGGCAGACTAAACTACCAAGCCAATTCTTCACCAGAAAGGAGGCAAGCTACCGGGGACCGGTTTCTGGCATTTCAGCCGTCGTCGGCCCGGCTTGCTTGAATCCTGATGGTGCAATGAGAAAGGGACTCATGTCTGAGTATACCCTGCCACACCTATAGTGGCCAAAAACGATTAAGAAAAGGGGGTGGTGATGAACAGAGTGTCTGAATTAAGCAGACCACTCTTACCCAGTCCAAAGATCAGGGCTTGATCCATCACCGTTATTTATCTCACTGCACCATCCCAGTTCAGAACCTGGCTATATGCAAATCAGTCTGTCCCTGGCCCAGTGCATCATGGGAACAGGGCAGACTAAACTACCAAGCCAATTCTTCACCAGAAAGGAGGCAAGCTACCGGGGACCGGTTTCTGGCATTTCAGCCGTCGTCGGCCCGGCTTGCTTGAATCCTGATGGTGCAATGAGAAAGGGACTCATGCTGCACTCAACAGGCAGCACTAGGTTCTCTCCTGATAACAGGTGAGTAAACAGGAATTCGCAGTTCGTCTGATTTTACAGGAATATTTGTACAATAGTGAAGGAAGGGGGTGGGTGACATGTGTGCAAACATGCCCTGTGGCACGTTTTAAGTTGCAGGATTAAGTGCCCTTGTAACCTGAGGTCCCCTTAGGGACAACTAGCCCACCAGATACCTCTAGTATGCTCCAGAGAGATGGGTTGCAGAGAGGTGTTCTGAGGCCACTCCCTTTTTACGACACTCTGCAACGCAGCTATATGCTAGTGTGTGAAATTTTTCATAAATGGATACGTACTGCATAATTGTCTAAAGAATGCATTTGTCATGTATAACTGCAGAACTATAAGGATGTGTTGTACCATCACACTGTAAGCTTTTTAGCTACAGCGTGCTCAGCTACTTCCGAAGGACACAGATGCAACAGCAGTCACACTATGTTAGCGGGACTATATAGATACTGACTGGGGAATTGTTGGTCAGAAGCACAATTGTGAAGGTGGTTACACAAGTACATGCATAATGCATAGGAGTGTTAAGCATTGCATACCCTAAAGCCTGTCTTACTGCAAGAGTATATATACTTATGTAACTGCAAACACATCGACCAACCAAATCAATCTCTCTCAATTTTCCAAATGGACACTGATTCATAGTGTTAAATAGGGGCTTAGGAAAATGAAGAATATTAAAAATTGGTTTACAAAATAAGGGAAGTTACTAGAATAATAAGTTGAAAAAAAGGGGAATTAATGTTAATACTTGTATTAAAAAAAGTAATCTATAGAAATGCTTTAATAAGAAAAACAAGTATAAATAAAGCATTTTAGAAATTAAACGAAAGTTAAAAAGTATGGAAAGAGCCACGTTTACATAAACATGTGAAACACTAAAACAGTGCAAATGAGAACACCTGTCAACTGAAAAACGTGACTTAAAAGTGGGAGGAGCAATAAATTGATCCCATAGACTGATAAGTAACCAAAAAGTACGTAAACCACACCCGTGGGATAATTAGTTTCATTTCAGAGAATCAATACAGGCGAAGAAACTACGAGCAAGATAATGATTTGGGGCTGCAGAAGCATCTTGACAATATCTTTCATTTCCTCAGAGGGAACATATTGTTCATGTATATACATAAAACATTATGTCCGCTCCAGAGGAGTTAGATGAATTTCAACAGAGGAAGGAACGAATATCGAAGAGAGGTAAATTATCTTAATGGGTATATGTTTTATAAATTTAAAAAAGAAAGCAACAATATTTAAATGATTATAGAATGTGGAATGATTACGTTTGAATATAACATAATAACGAGTTCAGTAAAAACACATTAAAAGAAATATAGGTTATTTAAGAAATTACTACGTGCAAAGTAATGATTAGGAGCGATGTCATAATCTTTAATTTATCTTCCATTTCCACAGAGGGATCATATTGTTAATGTATATTTTAATTTATATTTAACTTTATGATCCTTCAACTGGAGTTGGATGACTTACAACCGAGTATTTTTTTTTAAATATGCAAGTATTTCTTAATGATTGAAAAATGTAGTATAAATAAGCTTTCAAGAAAAAAATGTCCAATAAAGGAGAATAATCTTTAACTTCTAGAGTGAAAATGGGTTATAAGTATTTATATTGAGTAGTGCTTTTACCAATTTTCACTTGTGAAGAGAAAAAAGGAGGATTTTCTTCGCAAGCATTTTTTTTCAACAAAATAATATAATTGTGTCTTTAAATGTTAATATGAATATTCATTCTTTTAATTTTTGTAAATGTTTGTAAAATGTAATATTGACATGAAATGTACCTAAAAAAAGAAAGATGAAGTAGTGAGGGAGTGTTTTTTATAGCACTTCTATTCTACTTTCTCTGAAAGTAAAAAAAGCCCTACCATTTAAAAAGGATGATGACTCAACACTTATATAATGTAAACTTAAGAAATGAGTGCTTATGATAAAATAAAATAAAAAAGTGGTCCAACGTGTGATACCAATGAATGAAAAAATAATTTGCATTTCACCCATGTGATGAATATAAAAGAGTCCATAAAAATATTTTGAAAACTTGTGCATTTTTCTTTCAAGTATTCTTTGAAGAACTATACATGTAATGAAAGGACAAATTACTCCATGCTAAAGGAAAAAAGTCAGCGCAATTATGATACAATACAAAATATAATAATATTTTTAAATACATTTACAGTCAACAAACTTGTAAGCAGAGTAGACAGTTTAAGGTACAAACACCCTACCACAACTAGTTTTTCAAACTCATTGTAAAATAAAGGGCGTCACAAAATGGGCTACATACATGGTGAGTGTATCGTAACGTCACATAGAAATAACAAGCCAATCAACATTAGGATCAGGAAGGTAGACTTAACCATACAACAGCCAATGACATGTTTTTCAAAATCTGCGCAAGGAAAGGGATTGGTGCTAATATGTCTTCTTACAATGCTTCACAACCTATCAAAAAGAAGTGTTGAAAGTTTCTCTTTTTAACATACGAGCAAATCAGATAACCTTGCAAGTACACATAGCGAGAGGAAATTATTCAAGATGACTTGCTTTCCCAAGACTCCGAAAGGCTTCTTCTAGAATAAGTACGCACTTCTCTGCCAGATCTCATTTAATGATTATCCAGGCTCGCAAGCCTAAACACATCACAAATCATCTCTTGTCACTTTCTCTTCTTTTTTAGTGTATTGTGCGAGGCAGTCTGCGTGACGCTATGCTTAGAGCCCTCGAAGGCCCTGGAGACTTCCACGCCCCAGGGCAAGCTCCTACAATGTCCCTGGGTGCCTACCTATATCTCAAAGTGCAAAACTGGATAAAAAGGGTGGAACAAAGTCTACATGTACAATGGCCAGTGGAAGCGTTTTGAGAGCGAGTACACCCAAGGTCAAATGAAGAGATTTGATTGATAAGGCATGGCAAAGGAGGTGGCAACCACGAGGAGGAATGTCCATTGGTAATGGAGGCTGGTTTTGTAAATCTGCTTCATCTATAACTTTCTCTCTCTCACAGTTTTAATGTTGTTTTCTCTCTTTTTCTCTCTCTATCTCTCTTGCTCTCTCTCACATTGTTTCTCTTTCTCTTTTAAAGTTATGGATGCTGCTGTCCACCAAAGCTCAAGTTGTGAAATCTCCTGGTCACAGTGTTTACACAAAGTAAGCAGAGTGGCCTAGATATAAAATGCCTCCAATTAAATGCATTAGAAATAAAAGAGCTTATTTACAAGCCCTTTGCTCCAATATTGCGTCACTTTCACCAAGTGAAAAGTAACACAAAAGTGGTGCAACAGTTTTGTAAATAAGCCCTAAAGAATGTTGTCCTGCATAATGACTTGATCTCTCACCTAATTCTGTCTCATCTCTGAATCATTTTAAAGACCTGTTGATGTAAATCTGACGCAGTAGGCACTTCCATACAGACACCGCTTGAACGCGGGCCTATAAGACAAGTGAAATGTATCAGGCACACTGCACTCATTAAAAGAAGGAAATATCGTCAGGTGTTACTTTGACTTGTAACGTTTGACCTCATTTAGTCACATTGATCTAATTTTAAACACCCATTTTCTTTGTTGTTTTGCAGATTACCTACCCTACTTCTATTGGAGTCCATATAACATGTTGTTTATTATATTGTTTTGTTAAAGTTATGTTTCTTGTCATTTATTGTATTGTTATCTTTAAGTTACTTTTCCAGTTATTTATTGTTTTAATAATAAGAGTTTATCTTTAAAAAAGTATATATGTTTTTTTAGGGGGGGTAGTGGTCGCCAATAGAAATGATATTTATAATTTGAAGTATAATTCTGAAGCTAACTCTTTACCAGATCTTTACCAGAGTCTATAGCTACGACTAACGGTTTCTATAGTGTGGTGAACTTCTAACATCTGTGCTCATTTAAGTGCTCCATGAACTGTTACTATGGTAACAGGCAGAAAGCCATTTGGGGGTAGGGTTGAAAGGTACTGGCTTGACAAAAACCGTTATGATATGATATTATATAATACTGGGGATTTGTAGAGCGCTCATTCACCGGTGGTTTCTTGGCGCTAAGTGGGGGGGGTGCGTGGGCATTTACACCATTTACATATATATATACCAAGAGACCAATATATATTTAGAAGACCACTACCTGAATTGTGTTTTGTGTAATGGTTCACTTGTTTTTCACAAAAACCTGGTTTTGAAAGACAGAGAATCAATTCATGTGTATCAGTCACTCCGAACTTCTCATCCAAATGATAATACCTTAGATAATGCAAGGAAATGAAAAGAAGGATTTATACAAGTAATTCTTAATTAGAAATAGGACAATTTGGCTACCATGTTATAATTTAGGATATTATGTGTTCTTTTTTAATTGAATCATGTATAATTAATGCCCCTTTTATATGTATCTTTTTAAAGGTTGTGTGGCTACTCCAGAAGAAGGCGCTGGTTCGCCGAAACGCGCGTAGAGACTCATTCTGCCACTTATAATAATTGGTTTTATTCTTTTAAACCTTGTTTACATAAAACGTTATAAATGTATACATTTTATTGATACTGTATGATTCCAATTGTGTTTGTTGTCTTCCTCATATTTACGCTATTTGTTTTTTTATATGTTCTGAAGTTTAAAATAAAACATGTACTTTCATAATAATGTGTAGCCAATTGTCCTTATGTATACTACATTGTTAAACATTAGTTGCCTAAGTTGTTTTTTGTCATAAAAAAAGAGACTTCTATAAGTATCTTCAGATTAGAGACTTTTTGTCCAGACATACAATGGGAAAGGGTATCATCCGCAAAATAGACATAGCTGATATGTTAAGCCACTCACAGAAAAAATTCAAGATCAAGGGGGTTTATTCTCTATTACTGAAATATTTTACAAATGATATTCAAAAAATCACCCAGAAGTGGCAAAGTAAAATCTCAATCTCCTCTGAGGAATTTGAACACTCGTATGGGCTATCGCAAACGATCCTTATGTCTACTAAACTTCAAACCCAATTCTATAAAATATGTTTTTTTATGTATTATACTCCGGACAAAATATCCAAATGGGGTAGTGGGAGAGGTACATGTTGTTTTCGATGCAATTTACAAAATGCGGACTGTATACATATCTTTTCTGCCTGACCCGTTTTAACTCCTCTTAAAATAAATATTGCACGCTTTCTGACTCTGGTCCTCGGAATAACAATTAATTTATTAGATCAAACCGTAGTTCTAGGTGTTACAAACCCTGCTAACCACAAAGCTGGTCGCGAATTGATTTTTATTTCGATGGCCGTAATGAGAATATGTATAGCCTCGGCTTGGCTAGATCCTAGAGCCCCATCATATCAACAATGGTTTGCAAGATTGTTAGCAATTTTTAATTTAGAGATGGCGATATACAAAAACAAAGGCAGGAAGAGTCAGATTAAAGGAGAAAAAATTTGGTCTCCCTTAACAGAGTGGTCTAAAATGCAATGATATATACAGCAATAACCAGTATGTTTTGCTTAAGCCGCAACTCAACTTTGCAATCTCACGAAATTGAATGTTAATGCATTAATTTAACTTGTAAATTTTCCTTTTCAGTATTGTTTTGTATAGCTACCAATAATTTTCGATTTGCCAATTTCTTGCTTTCTGATCTGCTCGACCGGGGAGGGAGGGGCGGGGTCTGTGTTATTTGTTGTATTGTCTTATTGTTGTAAAATCAAATAAAAATATTTTAAAAAAAAGAAATAATTAAAATAAAACATATGTTAAATGTTTTTTTCAAACAGCAATTTCTTACTAAACTATAAACTATCTCAAAGAATCTTCAAATACCAAAACACTATCATTAATTTTTAAACACTGTTAAGAAAGTTACTTTTAAATATATGCTGAGAAAATAGACAACAAATAGTCCTTAATAGTTTTATACACTTTTCCTCATGGCCAAATAGTGTATCTCAATTTCTTAGTAAAGAACTTCCTCAATAGTAATTCTCACAATCTGTCTCCCACCTTTCTGATGCAAAACCTCCGACATCATTTGCAACATCCCCCAGGGATTATTCTTCAACTTGTCGCTATTCAACATCTACATGGCACCCTTACACAAATGGCCCACCATCACAACCTCAAAATGATCTGCTAGGGCAACAATACCCAACTCATGTTCTCCCTCACCAAGGAGCCACACATCACTTATGGATGAAACTAAATGCATAAAGATCAACTCTCTAAATCTCAACTTGAACAAACACCTACAACGAGTTCAACAAATCCAAAACACCTCTGCCCGACTGATCACCAAAGTCCTCCGCTGCAGGCACATCCCCCACCACCTGAGAGACCTACACTGGCTGCACGTCAACAAGAGCATCAGGTTCAAGCTGCTCACCCTCACTTACAAAGTACTCTACAACACCAGTCCAACCAATCTTAACAGCAGTAATCCTGAAAGGCCAAATTTTGTTCTTAAAATTTTAGTTTTAAAATATTAGGTAAGAATTTGGTATCTTTTTAGGCAAACGTGTTTTAAAAACCAATTGACTATCATAACAATGTATCCAACCTTTCAGACATTTTAAATAAACAGTGTAATGTCCACATGTTGGAGAAGGTCCTCATGAAAAATAATTGCAACAGCTACAAAAGTTTTTCCTGATATTGATACTTGACCAGCTACAGCACTTTTAAAATAAAGTTTCCAATTTTCTTCCATCAGCTCTACAACGCTGCAGCATTAAAATAACATACTGTCCATATCTTTGTATAAATATTGTTGATGACATTTCTGATTTACATTGTCTACACTTCATGTTTTGACTTGCTCCTCCAATTAGATTGTTAAAAGACATTGATTCACAGTCAGGTAAATGAACCTTTCACTATGAACCTTTCATATGAACCTTTCACTATCAATGTTACTGCTACATGTAAACAAACAATTTTCACAGTTATGTTCCCATTTATAAGAAAGGCCAAAAAGATTTTCAATATCTATACCTTCATATTCCAACACAACAAGCATATACATTAGAAATTCCTGACAATCTTGCTGAATATTCTGCGTAAATTGAGTAGAACCAGAACATATGTCCAAAACATTTTGAATATCAGAAACACTTTCTATTTTACATTTATCACTACTACATTTCTCATAAACAGAATACAACAACAAACAGAATCTTTCTTTCCAATTTTTAACAATTTGTTGTTCCAAACGTTCAAGAAAAAAACAACATTAACAATACATTAGCATAGCAGTTGACACCAGAACTATTTTCAAACTGATAACCAACATTCTCTTCAACACTGTCCTCTTTCTTTTTGCCTCCAATCACAACTTCATCTTGGTTTTTTTCTTTCTCCAAAGCTTTACTACAGATATTCTCAAATCTTCTTTTTCTACCTACTACACAATTTTTTCAAATATTGGATATTCACCTAGATTCGGTGCATATTCTCTTCTTAACCTATTATACTCTTTCAAACAACTGCACTAATCTTTGTCTCATCAAAATCAATCAAGTACAATCCAGATAAAGTTCTCACTCGGGACAAAGCAACATATGCCCTACCCTCTTTTTTTATTTTTTTATTTTTTTATTTTTTTGAAAACCTTTATTTTGGAAAAAGAAATTACAGTTACAGACCTGCAAACACGGAGTCTGGTCAGTTGCACTCAATCAATCAATCAATCAATGACATTTATAGAGCGCGCTACATACCCGTAGGGTCTCAAGGCGCTGGGGGTGGGGGGGGGGGGGGGGTGCCGCTACTGCTCGAACAGCCAGGTCTTCAGCTTCTTCCTGAAGGAGAGGTGGTCTTGGGTCAGGCGCAGGTCGGGAGGGAGGGAGTTCCAGGTCTTGGCGGCAAGGTAGGAGAAGGACCTTCCTCCTGTAGTCGCTCTTAGGATGCGGGGGACGGCGGCGAGGGCGTGGTTGGCTGATCGGAGGTGGCGTTTGGGAGCGTAGAAGTTGACTCGGCTGTTGAGGTAGCTCGGGCCTTGGTCGTGTAGGGCTTTGTGTGCGTGGGTGAGGAGGCGGAAGGTGATTCTTTTGTTGACGGGGAGCCAGTGAAGGTCTCTCAGATGTCCGGAGATGTGGCTGGTTCGTGGGATGTCGAGGATGAGTCTGGCTGAGGCGTTCTGGATCCGCTGGAGTCTCTTCTGGAGCTTGGCGGTGGTACCGGCGTAGAGGGCGTTGCCGTAGTCCAGTCGGCTGGTGACGAGGGCCTGGGTGACGGTCTTCCGGGTCTCGGTGGGGATCCACCAGAAGATCTTCCGTAGCATGCGTAGGATGTTGAAGCACGCCGAGGAGACGTTGTTGACTTGCCTGGTCATGGAGAGGGAGGAGTCCAGGATGAAGCCCAGGTTGCGTGCATGGTCTGTCGGTTTGGGTGCGGTGCCCAGGGCGGGAGGCCACCAGGAGTCGTCCCAGGCGGAGGGTGAGGAGCCCAGGATGAGGACCTCCGTCTTGTCCGAGTTCAGTTTCAGGCGGCTGGCCGTCATCCACTCGGCTACCTCTTTCATCCCTTCGTGCAGGTTGGCTCTGGCGGCGGCGGGGTCGTTGGTCAGGGAGAGGATCAGCTGGGTGTCGTCGGCATAGGAGATTATGTTGAGGTTGTTCTGGCGTGCGATGGCCGCGAGGGGGCTCATGTAGACGTTGAAGAGGGTGGGGCTCAGAGAGGATCCTTGAGGGACGCCGCAGATGACTTCGGTGGCCTCTGACTTGTACGGTGGTAGGCGGACTCTCTGTGTTCTTCCGTCGAGGAAGGAGATGATCCATTCCAGCGCCTTGTCCTGGATTCCGACGTTGCTGAGGCTCTGTGCTAGGGTGCGGTGGCAGACAGTGTCGAAAGCCGCGGAGAGGTCTAGGAGGATGAGGGCCGCTGTTTCTCCGTTGTCCATCAGGGCTCGGATATCATCGGTGGCGGCGATGAGGGCGGTCTCGGTGCTGTGATTGGCTCGGAAGCCGGACTGTGAGGGGTCGAGGGATCCATTCGTCTCGAGGAAGGCGGCCATCTGCTTGTTGACGGTCTTCTCGATGACTTTGGCTGGAAACGGGAGGAGCGAGATGGGGCGGTAATTCTTGAGTTCGGTGGGGTCCGCTGTGGGTTTCTTGAGAAGAGCGCTGAGTTCGGGGTGCTTCCAGCTCTCAGGGAAGGTGGCGGTGTCGAAGGATGTGTTGATGATGTCTCGCAGGTGGGGTGCGATGACAGCGTCAGCCTTGTTGAAGACGTGGTGAGGGCAGGGGTCAGTCGGTGATCCGGAGTGGATGGAGTTCATCGTGCGGATGGTGTCTTCGGTGCTGATCGGGGTCCAGGCGTGGAGGGTGGTGGTGGGGGGTGGTTGTTCGGTCTTGGTGTGCGTTGGTTGGTTGTTGAAGCTGTTGTGTATGTCCGCGATCTTGTTGTGGAAGTATGAGGCGAGGGAGTTGCAGAGGTCTTGCGATGGGGTGATGTCGTTGTTTCCTGCGTTGGGGTTGGATAGCTCTTTCACGATGTTGAAGAGTTCCTTGCAGTTGTGTGCGTTGTTGTCCAGCCGGTCCTTGAAAGCAGTTTTCTTGGCGGCGCGGATCAGCTGGTGGTGCTTCCGGGTGGCCAGCTTGAAGGTGGTCCTGTTGTCCGGTGTAGGTTCCCTTCTCCAGACTTTCTCGAGGGCTCGGCAGTTCTTCTTGGAGCTCTTGAGTTCGTCGGTGACCACGGGGCTTTCTTGCTGCCGGATCTGCTGGGCGAGTTCGTTCGCGCAGTTGCTGATCCACTTCGTGAGGTTGTCGGCGGCCTGGCTGGGGTTCGCTGAGCTGGCGGGAGGGTGCTGGCTCAGGGAAGCGGTGAGCTGGTCTGCTGTGATCTTGTTCCAGCTTCTGCGGGCGGCCTGATGCTGGTGGTGGTGGGTCGTCGTTCTCTTGAAGGTGAAGTGGACGCAGCTGTGGTCCGTCCATTGAAGCTCTGTGGCGTGGCTGAAGTCGATGTCTGTGCTGGAGGAGAAGACTGCGTCGAGTGTGTGTCCGGCGAGGTGGGTGGGGGTGGACACCAGCTGCTTGAGTCCAAGATTGGCGAGGTTGTCGAGCAGGGTGCTGGTGTTGCGGTCGTTGTTGTTCTCCAGGTGGAAGTTGAGGTCCCCCAGGAGGATGTAGTCAGCGGAGGGGAGGGCATGCGGGCTGACTCAACACCAGTAATACAGTAATACACAGCTCATCAGCCGACAACCCAAGGGCCCGGCAGCGAAAAGTCACGATATAGTGGAAAGCATGTGGCAATGAGAGGATAAGTGAAAGGTTTTACATTTTATATTTTATAAATAAAGAACAAAAAATGAACACAAAAAAGAATCGAGGCGGTACTGTGCAATGCAATGACTGTTTCATACTGCATGGGGAGACAAATGATTAATAAGCAATGCTATGAAAGAGGAGAAATGCTGGAGAGGGGGGGGGCAGAGAGCAAAACGATACCTCACATACAGTGGGAACCTAAGTATCTGAAACGCACAGTCAAGGGAAGTGAGGAATATCGGGAGCTACAATGAAGGGGGGAGTGCAGATCTCTCCACGGTACAAATTCCATTGACCCCGGATCCTTCCCCATTTCCTGGGCCTACCACGGGAGACATATACAATTTTTTCTCTAAACATGGACCAGTCCATATTTTCTTTCCAGGTTGAGACTGATGGGGACCTCTGAGATCTCCACAATTGAGCTATGTCTCGTTTCGCAATCATGTTGCCCAGTGTGACTCATTGAGTCTGAGCAACAGTGCAGTCATTCAGCTCCCAAATATTCAACAAGCAGCGTCTGGCCTGAGGCAATAACTCAACTTCCGTCACTTCACCCATCACTGCATCACCGCATGCACTCGATTCCAGAAAACCACTATTTCCGGACATTCCCATATAATGTGAAGGAAGGAAGCCAGCATACCACAACCACAACCACGTCTACACAGCCCTTCCACAGAATAACCCATATGTATCAAATGTGGACCCGTGACATAGACACGGTGCAGAATCTTCAGTTGCATCAGTCTGAGACGTGCCGGAATCGCGACCTCTTTAGGGGAGGATATCGCAGCCTGCCAGTCTTCATCATCCAATTCCAGCCCATCGTTAGTCCAGGCAACCCGAAGTTGTACAAGAAGATCTGAGCGGTCGTTAATACGTTTTTTATAGATAAGAGAGCTAGTGCTGTCAGGGACGTACCCGTCTAGCACTCTATCTTCCAGAGGGGAAGACTCCGGGATCGTCGTTCCAACTGGGAAAAACGATTCGAGTGCGTGTCGGACTTGGAGATATCGGAAATATTCTTTATCACTTAATTTATACTCCGGCTTGAGTTCATCAAAGGACTTAACTCTGTCCTTAACCCAGAGGTCACCCACTTTACTGATACCAATAAGGTCCCATCTATCAAATCCCTTCGATGTCCATAGACCGCCCAGTCTCTCCACAGCATACAAGGGGGTCGCTCTATTCAGCTTGTCCGTCCATCCCGTAGCCCTGGTTGCACTACCCCATATTCGCACCGCCACCCCAGTGGGGCCCGTCAGGTTCTTCCTAGCGGCTCTAGAGTAGAGCGCTCTATTATAGTCGCCCCCGGGCAGCTGCAACCTATCCATCTCGAATGCGGGGTTCGGAACAGGACCGTACATGGCATGGTTAACAGCACTCAGTTGGGATGCCCAGTATTAGCATTTAATATAAGGCAACGCAATACCACCGTCATACCAGGGCAAAGTCAATGTTGCCAATGCAATGTGCGGTCGTCCGCCCGACACCAGATTCCTCTGTAGGCCCTCAATTTCGCGGAAATAGCTAGCCGGCACCAAATCAAGTGTGTTTTGGATGGCATACAAGAATCAGGGGAGAGACATCATCTTGAACAGGGCCGCTCTTCCCAAGGGGGACAGAGGCAAGCCACACCACGCCGCTACATCCGACCTAAGCCGAGAAAGCGGAGGTAACAAATTCCGCTCATAGCGGACTATGGGGTCAAGTGAAATGTAGATACCCAAGTACTTAAAGCCGACTCTAGAAATGGGTATCGGGCAAACGCGGGGTAGGGAGGGTAAATCTCCCGTGAGTGGGTAGATACAAGACTTGGCCCAATTATTAACTAAACCAGAGTTCTTCCCAAAGGAACTCAAGACGTCGAATAGGACACCCAGTGATTTACGGGGAGAGGTAAGGTACAACAATATGTTGTCGGCGTATAGCGAGATACGATCCTCGAAATCAGGGGACCATCGGATGCCCTTTAGCGAAGGTTCCCAGCAGAGCCATGTGGCCAGGGGCTCAAGGGCAAGCACGAAAAGGAGTGGCGACAAAGGGCATCCCTGTCTCGTGCCGCGTCCAAGAGCAAAGGGTTCCGAGGCCCTGCCATTGACAACGACCTGAGCCAGTGGTTGCTCATACAAAAGCCTGATCCATCCAATGAACTTGGGGCAAAAACCAAACTTAGCAAGTGCTGCCCACAAGTATGGCCACTCCACCGTATCGAAGGCCATCGAGGCATCAAGTGAAACCAAGATGGCCGGTTTGAGGAAAATTGAATTTTATATGACCAGGTATGTCCCCTATCGTGTACCCCAACGTTCCATGTCTATGCATGACCTCCGTGCATTTCCCCTCCATGGCCGAAAATGAAGACGCAAATGCATTTGCGTCCAACGTTAATATGTCCTCTACCAGATCCACCATGAATGGATCGATAATTCAGTCTTTAACCATGCCATGCCAACGTCTTTACATGGTATACTTTCATGTTTTCCTGGCTCTGCCGAGCTAGGCCCTGATTTCTGTCTCCGAACCCCTTCTGCCTCTGAAAGCTGCCGTTTAGGTATGCATCCCTGACCTCTGCCTTACTTCCTGCTAAGCGAAGCGGTGCCTGGCTCAGCCTGACCTGCCTGCCAAGACAGTATTTTGCCTTCAAGTTATCAGTTCAGCCTCCTCGAAAACACATTCCAGTCTAGTGATATAGGTAAACATATTCCCGGCTGCAGAGCAAAGGGCCCGGCCTTTCTGTCTCCATGCAAGTAATTTACAGCTCCCGTTGCTATAGTAGGCCTATGGCCCCGCGCATTGCACCAAGACATGTATGCACCCGCTAGCATTCAGTAGTGTATAGCCTCTGCCCGAGAGACCTTTTACTCCAGATAATACATCTTCAAAACATAAGATACCAAATATGTTATAGGTCCAGGTCATTCTGACATCCCAGACTTCTGTCTCCTTTACTAGTGCTAAAGTCCAGCCCCAGTTCTCCCCAGTTACACGTCCATGTCACGTCATACTAGCTGTGCGCGCATCTGCACATCTTGCTGACTCTGCAGATTACCTCTATGCATCCACCCACCTATGACACTTTCTGTGACGTCCACATCACACACCTCCGTGTACCCCTATTACACGCCTTCTTTTACGCCCCCTGCTACGCACATGTGTTCTTATCTCTTCTCCTTTTCACTTGTTACGCCTCCTATATTCAATGCAATTGTACCGTTTTACTATATATATTGTGCACTGTCAATAAAATGTTGAATATCCCTTCCTGAACCTTAGTGGTGATGGAACCCGATGTCCCTTAGCTTGAGCTAAAGAATTAAAGCCCGTATGACTCAGATACCACGGACTCTGCCTTTCATTGTTATTGAGATTGAGCTATCATTTAATGCATAGAAACATGTTCCGGTAAATTTATTTACCACATAATCTGGCGCCCGAATAGGGACCCCCCCGTTCCCCACGCGCCGGCGATGTACGCCGTCCCCTGACCCCTTCTGCGGCTGTGACAGACGTCTGCGCGCACCTGCAGGTTTTCCTGCTATCTCCCTCAGGCCCACGGAGGAGACGGAGACTGCGGTCCGGCATCCAGACGAGGCGGTGAGGAATGCGGAGAGTCCCGACCAGAGCCCAAGCCGAGAGAGCAAGGTCCGAGGTATCCAGAGGCCCACCTGTTCCGAAGCGCATGCGTAGGAGAAGTCCAGTCCAGTCCAGTCCGAGGCCTTCAAGTTCAAGTTCAAGTTCTGCTTCCCGGTGAGTACCGTTGCTGGGGACGCATCAAGACGGGTTCATTAATTTGTGCCCGGTCAAGACAGGTGTGGGTACACAGACCTGGTCCGTACGTGTTCACTTAGGTGAGCGCGGTATGACGTGGCTCTTTATGGGACCGGTCTGTACTGTTTAGCAGTGCATCTAGTAATCTTCTCAAGATTCCAAGTATTGTGTTTTATGGACTAGACAGTATCTGTTCGAAATCTTTTTATGCGTTTAATGTCGTGGTACGAGTGTTTGCATTTCATTACTGTGTTTATTGTGTTCGAGTAAAAGTAATCATGCCACTGTTCTCGAAGTTACGTCAGATAGGAACTAGGAAAGGGATGCTCGAGGAAGCAGTTCCTGTCCTGCCTAGGGACACTCCAGGTCATTTTAGGTACCACAAGCAAATGCTTAGATGCCATACTGTACTTAGACTTATGGGTAGATTACACCAAGCATCTAGACGAGAAATATAGATGGCCTGTTTCAGAAACATGGGATGCTGAGTGCATCATGAGAGTAGAGGAAGCATTATGGAAAAAGAAAGCCAGACAATCCCAGAAAGATGCCATAGAATTATGGCGTAAAGAAGCGCTTAAAAGAACAGAGAAAGAATTCAGGAAAGCAGAACTAAATAGGGAAGCTTCAGAAAAAGCTAAAGAAAAAGAAACACTAGAAGAAGGAGAACGAATCCGATTAGAGCAACAAGACAGACAAAGAAATGCCCTTATTCATGGCATGTATCCCCTTCTTGCCGAGGGCCTGCCTACGGCGACCCCGGAAGTACACTGTAATTTACCCCCGCCATTGGTCCCGACTAAATTCGTTACGACGTGTTACGAACTATTTGGTTCTTTTGCCAGACATGACTAATCATTTAGACAATATATACCATTTTATTAGAACAGGGGAGAGACCAGAATGCATTCGAGAAGCCATGGCACATCAAAAGGTTGAGACACAAAGTATGATCTTACGGTTCCTGAATAATTGCTTGATAAGGGAACGAGATCGGCCAAGTACAAGCAAAGAGGAGATGGACGTACTGATAAATTGGAGTAACAATATAGCTGACGGTAAACATGATAAACAGAGTAGCATTGAAGCCATGTACAGAAAAAAACGTAAAGAAATAATAACAATACGTGACAGAGAAAAGGCGGCTCGAGGAGCCGAGACAGACAAGAACGAAACCTCAGAAGAGGATAAGGACGATACTGTAGAAGTCGCGAATAGAATAGCGTACGTAGGTAGAGCAAGACCTTTTGACAGACCCATTCGCCTAGAAAACAAGAAACGTTTCCTTTCTCCCATACCAGAACAATGTTCTCTTGAACATGTGTTCCAAGCCACCGATAAAATACTGCAATTACGACTAGGTTATAGTGAACTTAGTACCATGCATGAACAAGAATTAGCCAGATCAGCAGTCCAATGGGCTGGTAATTCTAGTATATATCCAGACGACGTAGTGGCCCAGACGTTTTTGAGTCTTTCCCCAGACGAACAGCGACTAGTCGGTGTGTACATGATCCAGCACCTCATTTCTCTGTATAAAAGTCATCATTCTGATCCAGGTCCCCTACATAATGTATTAGAAGAGTTACTCCTGAATAGATGGAGAGGCCTAGGTACCGATTTGATTAATATCATTCTAGAACAACGGCACAAGTACGGAACGTTCTTGACGCCACATTTAGTTCCTGTTCCACCCCCAGTCAGGAAGACATTTTACATGGACAGACAGAATCCCTTAAGAGAAGTGCATCCTGTTCAGACAACGGGAGGTGAGCTCCAACGAGTATTCATTTACACCCCCTTGACGAAAATAGAACTATTGGAAATGAAAAAGTTAGTGCCTCGTCACGATAAAGACCCTGCTGGGTTTCAACGTGAATTAAAAGACATGCTCCGTATGGGAGAGTATACGTATCCTGATATACTGAAAATGTTAAAAGTCCTGTTGCCTGCGGGTATTTACGAGAAACTCAAAGAAAAAGATTGGGAGGTGGGAGAGAAAAAGATAAACTGGGCAGAATTAGAGAATGAAGAAAACACACGTATTCCAGGTACTGGTCTCGGTGATAAAGCCAAGGCATTGCCCGAGTTATTAGTTCAGGTTTTGCCGAGATTACTAACCACGAAAAAGGAAGATTGGGATGCCATCTCAGCCTGCAAACAGAAACAGGAAGAAGACACTAGTGATTTTTATTCCAGATTCGAGAAATGTTTTATTATTAATAGCGGCCTGAAAACAAGTAGTGAGTCCTATCCACATCTTTTTGTGACCAAGTTAGTAGAGAATTCCTTACCACAAGTTAAGAATAGAGTACTGAAAGTCGAAAGTACTTGGCAAGCTAACACCCCTTCACAGATGTTACAAATGTTACAGTATCATCAGAACCGAATTAGAGAAGAGCAAGAAAACGAGAAAAGACGCATGAAAGACACAAAAATGAAAGTGCTAGTTGCACAATCTGTTCCGAATAACAGTCAGAAGAGGGGTGCTACACAGACTAGTCATTCTGCAGCTCCTGTTAAAGGGACATGCAATTACTGTAAACAGCCAGGTCATTATGTAAATGAATGTGCCGTTCTGAAATACAACATAGCTACAGGCAAGATGAAAGAAAAACCACGTCCTCCTAGACAGGAACATGTTCCGCAGAACACGCAACCTCCCTAGAATGCACAACAGACAGTTGCCGTACCCCAGCCTATAGCTGCCACACAACATGTTACACATGCAAATGTAGCAGTATGTGCAGTCAGATTATCCAGATTATCAACAGTATTCATGAAGCAGCCTAGAGAGGGAAGTAGGTTTGCCTCTTATTGAGGTTCCTGTAGATCAAGAGGGTCCCTATGTACATAGTCAGGTATTAGGGAAAGACAGAACATTTTTGATTGACACAGGGGCGAGTAGAACTACCATCAGTCATGACGAGGTTCCAGGGGCTCCCCTCTCAGGCTCACAGAATGTTTCCCTGGGTTTTTCAGGAAAGCCTATTGTTAACGAAGTGTCAAAGCCAGTTTCCCTAGAAGTTGGTCCATTGTCTCGTACTACAGACTTGTTACTTACGAAATCATGTCCAGAAAACTTGCTTGGTATCAAGACATTGAAAAAACTAGGAGCAGTTATTTGTTGTTCTCCGGAAGGAGTGAGATTATTTTTGCGTGACTTTAAGGGTCATTATGTATTGAGAGATTTTGATCCACGATTGCAGAATGTACCACAGCATTTATGGGCACAAGGTCCAACTGATGTAGGTTGTATGCATATTACACCATATCGCGTTACTCTGAAACAAGGAATTGTACTACCCCGAATCCGACAATACAAATTGCCCCCTGAGGCTGTAGCAGCCTTATTGAAAATTATTGACGAGCTCATTGCTCAAGGAGTGGTTGTAGAAACTGACTCCAATGTATGTAATTCTCCGATCATTCCGATTCTTAAACATACTGACCCAAATGCACCTCCAGTCTACCGACTAGTGATCGACCTTCGAGAACTTAACAAATGTATCATACCCCGGTACCCAGTGGTCCCAGATATTTCATCCCTATTGACTGCCATTGATTCCGAAGCGGCGTTCTTTACTGTAATTGATCTCAAGAATGCCTTCTTTAGTGTCCCCATTCATCCGGAAAGCCAGTACCTTTTCGGATTCTGTTTAAATGGCCGAAGCTTCAAATTTGCACGTGCACCTCAAGGGTTCACAGAAAGTCCTAGTATTTACAGTCGAGCTCTGAAACGACAACTAGACAGTATTCACATGCCTACTGACACTGCTCTGCTCCAATAAGTCGATGACTTGTTAATCACTGCCCGCACAGAACGTGACTGCGAACATGCATCACTGACAGTCTTGTATTTTCTGGCCGACAAGGGGCATAAGGTTTCCCCTTCGAAGCTACAATTCTGTGTCCAGCAAGTTGTTTACCTTGGTCACTTGCTGTCCAAGAGGGGGAGACAGCTAACACCTGACCGTATCCAGTTAATTGCACATCTGCCACAGCCCAAGACACAGAAGGAAGTACGGGCCTTCATTGGCCTCACCTCTTACTGTAGACAATGGATTCCTCAGTACGCATATCTCGCCAAGCCACTCATACAGTTGACAACACAGGAGGCAGCGACAGCGACTGTCCTCCCTTGGACTCAGGAACACACACAAGCTTTTGACGAATTGAAGAAAGCCCTATGTCAAGCACCTGTTTGTCACTGAACGCGAAGGTACAGCATTATCAGTACTCACACAGGATCAAGCAGGTTCACACAAGCCATGTGCTTATTTTTCCAGTACATTAGATCCAGTAGCCCAGGCTCTCCCTGCGTGCCTCAAATCAGTTGCAACCACAGCTCTAGCAATCAGACAAAGCGATTCCATAGTATTAGGACATCCCCTGACAGTACAGGTTCCACACTCTGTGGAAGTTCTTTTAAACCGAACACAGACTCAGCACTTGACCATAGCACGACTGACAGGTTATGAACTGACACTATTTCAGCCACACATAGAAATCAGACGTTGCAATATCTTAAATCCTGCTACACTGTTACCCTCTATTACAGCAGACCCTATGCCACATGACTGTGTGGAGGTCATTAACACTATGACGAAGCCAAGACAAGACTTGACAGACGTCGCATTACCCGACCCAGACCTGACACTTTATGTAGATGGTTCTTGTATGAGAACAAGTACAGGAGAGTTAGTGGCCGCATATGCAGTGACCACTGAAACTGATGTCATAGAAACACATCGTATTGACACCCTGTCTGCCCAAGCAGCAGAGCTCATCGCTCTGACTCAAGCCTGTATTCGAGCCAAGAATCTGAAAGTTAACATTTACACAGATTCCCATTATGCATTCGGAGTTGTACACGACTTCGGAGTCCTCTGGCAAGAAAGAGGTTTCATGACCTCCCACGGTGCCAAGATACAGCATGGTCCCCTCATTCAAGCTCTGTTAGAAGCAATACATTTGCCTACAGCCATAGCCATCATGAAGTGCAAAGCACATACGAAAGTTACTGACGCCATTTCCCAGGGTAACGACCTGGCAGATCGAACAGCCAAGCTTACAGCTCAGACGCATACAAATATTCCAGCTGACATGACAAAGACAGTAGTTCCTTTACTGACGCATTGCATGACAGTCAGGGATCCCACACAAGACGTAATAGACATACAGACACATGCTACTCCCGACGAAATCAAGAAATGGACTGAACAAGGAGGGGTCCAGACAGACCAGGGATGGATGACAAAGGGAAAAGCCACATGGTTCCTTCCGGACTCCATGGTTCAAATTATCATTATCACAGCACATAGTCCTGCACATTTAGGAGAAAAAGCCATGTTAGACAGCATTCAAAACCTTTGGTTCAACAAGCATTTACGAGCAGCAGCAAAACAGAAAGTGCGTACTTGCATGATCTGTTGTCAGTTTAATCCAGGCAAAGGCATTCCCGTCGAGCGAGGTGGATTTCATCCTCCCGATCACCCTTTTGAAGTCCTCCAGATGGATTATATCCAGATGGACCGATGTAGAGGATTCAAGTATGTCCTCGTAGTTGTATGTGCTCTTTCCAGATGGACAGAAGCATATCCAGTCCCAGATTACACTGCCGTGACCACTGCCAGACAGTTGGTTCGCAAGTTTTTCCCGAGATTTGGTTTGCCTCGTGTCGTGTATTCAGATAATGGACAGCCATTCTCGTCCGAGCTCATGAAGCAGGTTTCCCTTTTATTAGGGTACCAGTGGAAGTTCCATTGCGTACGACACCCCGAAGCAGCTGGTCTAGCTGAGAGACACAATCAGACTCTGAAAACACGTCTTGCAAAGGTCTGTGCAGAAAAAGGTGTAGACTGGATAGTAGCCCTTCCAGTTGCCCTCTTCTATATGCATATGGTAGCCCATTCTAGAACTGGTTTGTCACCTTATGAAATTATCTTTGGCTGTCCCCCAAACATGTGGGGTACACCTATGCCGAGGAAAATAACAGACGTAGACAGTAATATGTTGACAGATTACTTGGCCTCCTTGATGTCTGCACTACAATCTTGTCGTTCACAGGTCGCAGCTGCCTTCCCAGACAACACTGAGGTGAAACCGCATGAACTTGTTCCCGGTGACGTCGTCGTGGTGGGAAATTTTGACCGATCAAGCCCTCTGGAGCCCAGGTGAAAGCAGCCAAAGCTGGTGTTGATGACGACGAGGACTGCTGTTAAGCTAGAAGGTCGCAAGGGATGGTTGCATTCCAGTCATGTGAAGCGCTTTCACAGACTGTGTCCAGGAACTGAAATTAAGGACTGCCCCCTTTTGGACTCTGATTCTAAACTCCCCCTGTTAGAGAAAACTCCCCAACAGGAGTATCGTTCCAAGTTGAGGTCTAGTAAGTCAGACAGCGTTTAATTGTTAAGTCCCCCCCTGGGTGAAGCGGTTAGACAGGTTTCTGACATGTATAAGATAGACCCACATAGTGAGAGAGATAGACAGGAGATCAAGAAGCAGAAATATTGTAAAAATCTCCGAAGTCGTTGCATTATTACGTTACTTTTCATGTTTTTTCTGAGTCTCACGATTATATGCCTAAGTTGGATGTTACATGTATTCTTTCCTCCCCCTGGTACACATGTACATTCTTCTTCCTCCAATGACACTGTAGAGCACACTTTTAGTGACCTGCCCTCAAACGAGTTATCCTATCGCCTTGCGCTGCGCAACAATACGTTTATCCGTATGTTACACCGTTCTCACCAGACCAGCAATGCCACTAATTGCTGGGTATGTGGTCGACTCCCCCCTTACCAGAAAATGACGGGAGCTCTGCCTCTTTTTCCTTATCCGTTCTCACATAATGGTTCGTGTGGTGCATGGTTTACGTTAATGTCTTCGTTAGACAGTAAGTCCAAAGCTTCCCAAGGTAATTGGATATGGGGAGACCTGAATACAGTTATGAATAAGGAATGTTTCCCAGACAAGGAGGGTCTTCACCAAATGACAGGTACCGATCTAGAAAATGAAGTGTATGATTTAGGTAATTTTTCCCTTAACCTCATGATTCTGAATGTCCAGTCTGAGACTAGTCCGAACTTACCCTCTATTTCAGTTTTACCAGTGAAAGGTGAATTATGTGTCAGAAAGAATGGTTCAGTACACCTAGGACACAGCGATTGTAATACAATAATCGAATTCAGTGATAAAGGCAAGACTACATTCAAAGCCTCACGACATTCCTATTTTATTTGTGGTCAGACAGCTTATGTACGTTTGCCCATGGATTGGGATGGAACATGTTATATTGCATTCCTACTGCCTCCAGTTTTCCTAGCCCCACCCGATTATCACAGAAATACCCATCTAACACATGTCAAACACAAGAGAGGGATCGAGTCTCCTATTGTCGATCAGACTGAAACTACATTAGAGCAATACACAGATTTCAACAAAGGTTTCTTTTTCTTCATAGGTCCCATCCAGAATAGTAAATTGATACGTAGATTGACCAGAACCCTTGAAGCAGTAGTGAATGAAACTACTTTTGCCCTAGGTAACTTGACCGAAGAGCAGTCTGCTATGAGACTTGTCGTTCTTCAAAATCGTCTTGTCCTTGACGTCATCTTGGCAGATAGGGGCGGAGCTTGTAGAGTCATCGGATCCAGTTGTTGCGTTTTTATTCCTAATAACGCACCGTCAGTATATAGAGCCATAACTCGGCTTCATAAAATAGCTAATCAGATACACCAGAATCCAGGCACCTGGACTTGGTCCAGCTGGCTCTGGAGCGTCATATCAGCCTGGGGATGGAAAGTACTGTCATTCCTTGGAATAATACTACTCATAGTATTCAGTTGTTGTCTCTGTCTGCAAAGTGGGCCAGCGATTTGCGGCTTGTGCGCCACATCATGTATTCCCCATCCAAGTCCACGATCTCGTGCCCGAATGAAAAGAGACGAGCAAATGATGTTATATGAACAGATAGATGGACTCATGAAGATTGATATATCCTGAAGGGAACGTAGGGGACAAGGAGGGAATGAGGAAAATTGAATTTTATATGACCAGGTATGTCCCCTATCGTGTACCCCAACGTTCCATGTCTATGCATGACCTCCGTGCATTTCCCCTCCATGGCCGAAAATGAAGACGCAAATGCATTTGTGTCCAACGTTAATATGTCCTCTACCAGATCCACCATGAATGGATCGATAATTCAGTCTTTAACCATGCCATGCCAATGTCTTTACATGGTATACTTTCACGTTTTCCTGGCTCTGCCGAGCTAGGCCCTGATTTCTGTCTCTGAACCCCTTCTGCCTCTGAAAGCTGCCGTTTAGGTATGCATCCCTGACCACTGCCTTACTTACTGCCAAGCGAAGCGGTGCCTGGCTCAGCCTGGCCTGCCTGCCAAGACAGTATTTTGCCTTCAAGTTATCAGTTCAGCCTCCTCGAAAACACATTCCAGTCTAGTGATATAGGTAAACATATTCCCGGCTGCAGAGCAAAGGGCCCGGCCTTTCTGTCTCCATGCAAGTAATTTACAGCTCCCGTTGCCATAGTAGGCCCATGGCCCCGCGCATTGCACCAAGACACGTATGCACCCACTAGCATTCAGTAGTGTATCGCCTCTGCCTGAGAGACCTTTTACTCCAGATAATACATCCTCAAAACATAAGATACCAGATATGTTATAGGTCCAGGTCGTTCTGACATCCCAGACTTCTGTCTCCTTTACTAGTGCTAAAGTCAAGCCCCAGTTCTCCCCAGTTACACGTCCATGTCACGTCATACTAGCTGCGCGCGCATCTGCACATCTTGCTGACTCTGCAGATTACCTCTATGAATCCACCCACCTATGACACTTTCTGTGACGTCCACGTCACACACCTCCGTGTACGCCTATTACACGCCTTCTTTTACGCCCCCTGCTACGCACATGTGTTCTTATCTCTTCTCCTTTTCACTTGTTACGCCTCCTATATTCAATGCAATTGCACCGTTTTACTATATATATTGTGCACTGTCAATAAAATGTTGAATATCCCTTCCTGAACCTTAGTGGTGATGGAACCCGATGTCCCTTAGCTTGAGCTAAAGAATTAAAGCCCGTATGACTCAGATACCACGGACTCTGCCTTTCATTGTTATTGAGATTGAGCTATCATTTAATGCATAGAAACATGTTCCGGTAAATTTATTTACCACAGGTTCCTCAAGAGACCCCGCCCGTGCGAAGATTGAGCGCGGTGTTGCGATGGGAGATGAAGCCAGATTGTTCCGGGTGAATCAAGTCACTGATCACCATAATCAGCCGGTTTGCCAAGAGCTTCGCCAGAATTTTAGGTTCCGCATTCAAAAGCAAAATCGGCCGATACGATGAACAGTGTTCACAGGGCTTTATAATTGACCACAATGGACGCCAGTCTCTGGTCCCGGGGAAGAGACCCGAGATCTCACGATAGCGAGAACATCCAACGAAGGTGTGGCGCCATTTTGTCAGGGCACAGCTTGTACAGTTCAACTGGCATACCATTCGGACCTGAGGCCTTCCCAGAGCGAAGTGAGTGGATAGAGAGCGCTACTTCATTGGTGGAAAATTCTGCCTCAATAAGCTCCTTGTCTGATTCTGACAGGCTAGGCAGTGCGATATCCCACAGCAACAAGTGCGAGTCCTCCTCCGGCCTATCCGAGAACGGCGCATACACCGTCTGAAAATGCTGGGCAAAAACCTCAACTATCTCAACCGGGTCCACCATTCGCGTACCATCCACTTTTTCAGCAACAGGCACCACCCGATTCAGTCTATCCCTTTTGTCCAGCCAAGCAATCAACTTTCTAACCTTATCACCAACATCATACAAACGCCTCTGCTGCTCACGATTCATTGCCTTGGCCACGTCAGTCACCAGAGCCTTATATTCAGACTGTTTAAGGGCCAAAGAGTGTAGTCCCTCAGGTGTGACCCCAGACTCCATCCGTTCCTCCAACTCAGTGATTTCATTCTCCAAGCCCACCACTTCTGCATTCTTGCGCTTCCTCTCACCAGCAATCAAGGATAGGATTTTACCATGGATCACAGTTTTATAAGCCTCCCACAAGGAAACAGGGGAGGACACGGAACCCTCATTCTCAGCAAAGTAGTAATCCATGTACTTAACCACCTCCGTTCTAATCTTGGGATTACGAAGGTGCTAGGGGTTGATCGGAGCGATCCGGCCCCCGGTCCCAATTGTATATCAATAGTAAGCCAGAGTGGAGAGTGGTCTGAAATCCCCCTAGCCAAATGCTTGATTTCCCTTACAGAGACCATCTGCACCGCTGGTACGAGGATATAATCAAGTCTCGAGAGACTCCCATGAACTCCTGAGTAGAAAGCATACTGGAGCTGTCCAGGGTGCATTTGCCTCCAACAATCAACTAGACCCAACGTGTCCAAGAAACTCCCCAGCCATAGCTGCGACGCGGGCAGGAGTCTGGGGGGGCTACGGTCTTCATTTCCACTAACTGAATTAAGATCGCCACCCACAACCAACATGCCATCAGGAAACCCCAGGATCACCCTGCCCAAATCAGTAAACGTGGTGGACTGTAGACCGGGCGAAACAAGCACAGACAAAGTGAAAATCGTCTTCCCCTCCCACCGACCCGTAATAGCAGCATAGCGGCCTCTATCATACAGCACCGTGTCGTCTATCTCCAGGGGGAGGGAATTCCTGACCAGGACACCCGCCCCTCTCGACCCAGTGGTAAATCCGGAATGGGCCACGAAGCGGTAGCCCCGTCTATTCAGTGCATGGCACGTATTTCCCACTAAATGTGTCTCCTGGAGTAAAACTATATCTGGGGAGCATCGCTTCAAATATTGCAAAACTATCCCCCGTTTTATCCTGTCACCAAGACCGTTAACGTTCCAGCTCAGCACCCTCAGCTCCCTTCCCCCATCCCATTAATGAACACTCCACCTCCCCCGCCACGAAACAGGCATCTAGGATAAAATCTGAAACAAAACGTAGCCTCGATACGAACAGAAAGGACCCTCAATAGAACCCTCAAACCACACCCACCCACCGTGCACCCCTGCGGTAGACCAAAAAAGCCACCCCAACTTGCAGTGTGCCTGTTGCCGCATTAAACTAACCTACAGGAAGAGAGAAAAAAGTCCCCAGAGGAGGAAAAGTCCTGATTCCCCCCACCCCGGGAATCCACACTGTATAAACATAACAGTCACAGAGCCACTGCCATAAGTCCATAAAATTGGCTCGCCGGTGCAGACTCACTACTCCTGGTCTTCCAAGCCGCCTTCGGCGCCTCTCGAACTCTCTGGGCTGGTGCGGTGTGTCGGCAAAGTGTCCAACCAGTTACTGGCTACCTCGGGCGGCCAAAAAAGAGTGCACGTTCTTCATATTCAATCCTCAGGCGGGCCCGAAAAAGCATGGCGTTCTTCTGTCACATGTCCCTGAGTCTCCTCTTCACCCCCGTGAAACCCATACGTTGTTTCTGCACTGCCTGTGTAAAGTCCGGATAAAAACTAACCGACGCATTCTCAAATTTAGTCGGACCAGTGGTTCGTGAAGCTTGCAGGATAGCATCCCTGTCCCGGAATTTAAAAATCCTGGCTATTAGAGGCCTCGGAGCAGCCCCCAGCTTGGGCTTTCCAACGGGGACTCTATGAGCATGCTCCACCGTGAAGAAGTTACTGAGGACCTTTGGTGCCATGGGTTTTAGAACAAGGTCTTCCACCAAAAGGTCTGTAGACACGTCCGCAGAGTTCTCCGGAACACCTACCATGCGGATGTTGTTGCGCCTGTCCCGGCTCTCGAAACCATCCAGCCGGTGGGCAAACAAGTCATTGGAAGTCCGGAGATTACCAACTTCGTCCTGGAGATCCGAGACATCCGTGGCCAGGCTAGCTGTCTTGATGTCCAGGGACTTGACCCACTCATTGGTTTTCCCCAAGTCCATCCTAATAAGATTGACTTCGATCGCCACTGTGTCTATCTTAGCTGCAAGGGTTTTGTACTGCTGTTCCATAGTTGCTCTAACACTTGCGATGGCACCCATAACATCCTTCAAAGTCGGTTCTTCAAGTGTAGGATGACCATCGCCAGTCTCCTCAAGGGTCTTGATCGCTCCGACTGGGGATCCTTTAGGGCGAGTAAAGCGATCTATGGTCTGGGATTGGGTAACCCCACCTCGGTATGAGCCCCTGGTGGCCCGCTTCTCGATGTCCGCCTTGCCTGCCATGACGAGCGAAGAGCTCTGACGGAACCGTTGGGATCTGGTCAGAATGATTCCCTTCGCGGCCAGCCCGTAGAGGCGAGAGGATGAGGATCAAGAGCAAGCGTAGGACCGGCAGCAGAATCAGGGCAGCCGTGCAGATCGGCAGCAATCACCATCAAAAGTGACCAAGAGCGAAAGCGAAAGTACCACAGGGGCAGTGGATGTGTCACGCCAGCCGCTGTTGTTCAATTGCCACCTGGGTACCTTGGGGACTCAAGCCCGTGGATGGTCTACGATATAGGCCGCAAATTTCAATGCGCAGTAAGTTCGGTTCCCGGCAGCCAAATCGATTTTTGAAAAGAGTTGTTGTATCAGCAGGGCATCAGCAAAAGGTACCCGTCATCCAAATCAGGATGCTTTGCAGGATAGATGCGGGAGGCGGAAAGGGTCTCGGGAGCCCTGTGCTCACGCGTCCATCTTGGAAACGCGCAAAGCTCCTCCTCTGCCATACCCTCTTTAAAGACAGTGTTTCCAATATTCACTAAAGCACTATCTACACTTAAACCTTGAGATTTATGAATGGTCACGCATATGCCAAATTAATAGGAAACTGTTTTCTGCTAACATACAAATCTTTTACAAGCAAAAACCCAGCTGAACAACAACTAAATTGGTGTACTTCTTCAATTTCATCAAATTTGATTTCCAAAAATTTGATACCATCTCTACTTACATAATTAACACCATCAACAATTTTACCCATTGCTCCATTTACTAAACCTTTTTCCACATGCAAATTACATCATAAAATTACACTACAGTTTACACATGCATATAAATTATTTTCTAAACCAGCAGTTTTACTTATCGAATGTACTCTTCAACTTTTCAGTCAAAATGATAGTGATTCCTCCAAGTTCTATTATATCAATAGCTTCCAATTTTTTTAATTTCTTCATTTTCCAACTGTAACATTTCATTGAACATAGAACATTCACGCAGTGTTGGCATTAAGCAGATTACAGATTTCTTTTCTGCAATTCTCATATATATTTTCTTTGGGACAATATTTTTATTTGGAAACAAATCAGAAAGTAATCTTCTCTGTAAAGCTTCTTCGCCATGTTTAGTCACTTTCCCAATTCTTATATCTTGACAATAGTTCCACAATCAACATCATTTGGCTGTCGCATATTTGAAATAAGTTCCTTATATTCAAAATATGACCAAATGCTTACATTTCCAATGCTCCCCAAAGACTTTCTGGTATCTTCATGAGTCAGTGTTTTAAACACTGGTTGTCCTTTTACAGGAGTAAGTTGTAGTAGATCTCAAAAAACTATAACGTGTTTTCCTCCAAATAATACATCGTACTCTGTTTTAAGAATTTGCTGCATTCTTAAATGCCCAAAGGCAAGCATTAAGTTTGATACCATGCTTACTTCATCAATAATGAGAAGTTTATTTTTCTTCAAGACTCAAGCAAGACTCAAGAAACTTTACAACAAGCTTCTCCAGATAGCTTGTGGTACTCCAATTTGGTTTCATGCTCTACTGGTAGAATTAATATACCGTGTAAAGTAATCATTACGTTCCAATTTCGCGATGAGATAACATCTTCAAACTATAACTATACCATTTCTTACTTAGACTCTTCTCAAGGGAAATCTCTTCCCACATCTCCTTCAATTCTGTCTTTTCTGATTTTGTTATGTAGGATGTTACATATTAAGCAAAAGCAATTGAATTGTCTGCAACATATTGAATATCCATGTTAGCATTCCACATGAACAAAATGACTGGGTTGTAGTCATTTATGTATTTTGACTCTTCATTTCTTCTTAAGTTGTAGGTATTTTTGGGAGACTTGCTTGTGATAGTATGTCGCAAAGATGACATCAAACTGTTCACTCTTCCTTTCAATATTACAGGACGTGGAAATTCAAAACGACATTTGGTGTAGAACTTGTCCTTCGATTTGTACTTTGGACGACAGTATTTCCCACAACGATGGCTTTGGAATCGTAAGACTTGTTGTCTTGAGTCCTTATCTTGTGTACTTTTGAGTATATCACATGTAGCATATTCTTCAATAAAAGACAACACAGTATCACCTGAGTCTGTTCCAAATTTGGGAGCATCTTTGATCCATATTAGCATATGTATGTGAGGAGCACCTCTCGCTTGATACTCCTTTCTCCAAAAGAAATCCAGAACTTCTCCAAGAGGAGGATTTTTTTATTGGTGATAAAAGACATCATAGCTTCGAATCTATGATTGAAATACCTACATGCATTAACTGGATACAAAGAGCAAAATTCTCCAGGTGTCTTGTATTCAATATTTAGTATATTTGGATTTGCTTCTCGAAGAATTAAAGTAAATCATCCCAAGCGTACTCAGCGCAGCTTAGAGTAAGGAACCATGTTTGAGTTCTTAAGTTCCCTAGCATACATTTCATTTCTCCATGATGACGGTACCAGTACTCATTAGTACCATACTGATATGCCATGAGATTAATCAGCTGGGAATCCGAAACATTATCTTTCTGCAGTACTTTATCCATAAATTCCTTTGCCGAAACATTTTGCAGATGTACACCTGTTTTTATTATATGCTTTACTGCATAAGAAAGTCCAGACAAATAACTCTCAAACAAAAGATGAAACACATATGGACTACATTGTCGAAATCTTGGATCTTCTGCATATAATCTTGATGTCCGGTATTGAGATGCAGGAATCTGCAAAGGTCGGTCATCATATCGCCCTCCTTTTCCTGCGGGAAACAACTGAGGACAAAAACAAGCTTCCAAGCTTTTTTCCTATACACTAATGGGACTTGCTTTTGCTTCTTTCATTTGGAATAACTCTATAGTATTCCCCATCACTTCTTTGCAATGAAGTGGATGAACATTGTAATGTTCGTACATTTCTTCAGTTCTGGACACATCCACTTTTTCAATTTGTCCAGATGGCAAGTCACTATCTTCTTCTACAGATATTTCTTCTTCTCTCACATACACATTTCTGTAATATTGATTATTCTTTACCAGATACAACGTTGTCTTTTTCACTTTCCTAACTTCCACTAATTCTTGGCAGATTTTCTTACTCTTAGTAGGAACGCCATTAACAAGATTAACTAAAGGTTCATCTTCTACATTTTCTACACCAATCGTTTCAATATTTTTCTTTAAATCTAGAGGAAAATATACAACTCTTCCCTTTAATCCACTCTGTAAATCTGAAGGAGGCAATTTTCCTGTCTTAGGGTCCATACGAACAATAGCCTGAAATGGATGCACACATTGAATAAGAATAGACTTATAGGTATTTAAATCCATCAGTTCAGAAGGAATATTTACCAACTCAAGATTATTATGCACAGCTCTGGCAGGCATTTTGTTCTCATCTAATTTGTTATAACAATATTCACAAATACGCTGATCAGAACCCAAATCAAAACAATTCTCAACCAAGAAATAAGTTGCAAAATCGTTCCACTCATTATTATTTTCCTTTTCACTTTTTAAATACAAATCAACATTCCTGGTCTGATTTTTATAATGAGTTCGTTGACAACAGATACAAGAATAATTTGGCCTTTCACCTGAAATCACCTAAAACTTTATAATTTCTTGCTCAAAATGTTCTACATTCTCTTCCACATTTTCTTCTATTAATGTGTCAGTTTCTGCACTGTCTTCCTGAGGACTAAAGTAACTAACCTAAATTTCATCACAGACATTTGATACAGATCCACGCAAAAGAGCACTGTTCAACTTTGTTAACATTAGTGTGGGACTTTTTGCATAACACAATATTCTCACTAATTTCCTCATTTCAGAATGATGTACTGCTAACATCCTGAAATGGTGAAAACACTTTGACATACTTTTTTAGAAAGACAAGCCCGAGGATGACCTTGAAAACCAGTATTTTCTCTCACTCTGCAAGGGTCTAGTCCTTAGTATTGTTACGTAAGACATTGCGTAAAAAATCAATAGATTCTTGCCGCACACTGCAAATATTACTACAATTCCAAGTGTACACTGGAGCTTTAGGACGTCTCCCTAAAACATCACCAGCTAACACCTATTTTGCATTTCTAGGAACAATCTTCTCTTTTTTAATAGGACAACCATTTCTAACCTCATAAGCACGACCACTAGTTTCAACTCCATGCAACAAATCATTACTCTGAAGATAACTTTCTTCGTTAAAAAAAGGCTCAGCACTTTAACTATGTTTCCATTCCCCCCAAAAAACTCACAAAAATTACTTGTTAATTAATCTTCTCCACTTACTTTTTGCCTTCATTAAATGGATTGGCTTATTAGTGATCTAACTCTATTGATTACTAAAATAAACAATTTTCTTTTCAATTCCAAAGCTTTCTCAATTACATTTTCTATAGCTTTCTTCTTCTTATAAAATACTGTTTTTTTCTTACATACCGTAATTTCTTTAATTACATTTGACACAAATATATTATAAAACATTTGTTTCCTAATTTCCATAAATTGGTTTTTCCTCCTTTTACTATACACAGTTTTCTCTGCACTTGATTTTCCATGATTGTTCTCTTTATTTTTATGTTTATTTTTAGTTGCAGATACACTAATAACATTTTTCTGTTTCTGCACACTACTCTTAGTTTTTAATATTTTCCTTAAAAATGTGTTCCTTGTCTTACAAGCACTTGTTTTCTCTTTGTTAACACATTCTTCTTCATGTAAATCTTGTTGATGACTTCTCTTCAAATAAACACCTTTCTTTCGTTGTTTCTGCTTTTGAGACATAGTCGGCATCATACAGTTTTTTTTAGTATTGATGAACAGAATCTATAATAAAAAAAATATATATAACACTACAAAAATAAATATATCAAATATTCTATGATTTTACTTACAAGAACAGAGGGAAGATTATGAGGACAAACGTGGGACTATAAAAATAAAAGCACTTTAAACAAAAGAGGAAGGAGTTTGAAACAAGGGAAAATATAACCAAAAAAGGGGAGTATAAACAGACACTGCAATATAACGAAATAAAGGAAGTATGAATACATTAGAAAGTATGAATAGGTAAGGGAGAGTATGAAGAGAAAAATGGAACTATGAGGAGAAGAAAGAGTATAACAAGAAAAAAGAGAGTAAGAGGACAGAGGGGGCACTATAAGAAGAGAGAGAAAGACTCTAAAGAAAAAAAGAAGGAATATGTGAAAAGATACGCAACTATAAGAACAAAAAAGGAATACTAGCAAAGGACAGTATGTATATGCACAGAGAAAATTACCAGAAAAAAGGAAAAAAATGGTAAACAAGAACAGAGGATACAGTCTGAGGTGAAAAAAAGAAGTAAAAACAGATGGAGGATTATAAAGAGTGAAAAATGTATGACGAAAGAGGCAGAAGTATGACAAGACAAACAACTATAAAGAGAGAGGTCAGTATGAAAAGACAGAGAATATGAGAAAAGTCCTGCAGAGTGTATACAGTGAATTAAGGAGCAGTAACAGATGTGAGCAAACAATATGAACAGATTTAAGAAGCATAAACAGAGAGGACAGAAAATGAAAATAGAAAACAGTGGAAAATATAAACACAGAAAGAACGAATATAGGACAAAAGGCAATATAAGGAAAACTCAGTAGTAAAAGGACACATTGAGAAGTAATAGAAGAGAGAGGAGAATATGAAAACAGGGGGCAGTATAACAACAGGGGGTAAAATGAGGAGAGGAATGTCACAATAAGAAAACACGACAATATTAGTAGAGAGTGCAAAGTATAAGAAAAGACAGAAGAAATGTGAGAACAGACACAAAAGTATTGGAAGAAAAAGAAAAGTTTGAGAAAACAATAGGGATTACCTGCAAAGAACAGTAAGAATAAGAAGAAACATAGAATTTAAAAACAGAGGAGTATATGTGAAGAAAGGCAAAGAAATGTAAAAAGACACAGAGACAAAAATAAGGAGAAAAGACAATTATAAAGGAAGACTGACCGTATAAGCAGAGAGGGAGTGCTATGAGAAGACAGTAACAACTATGACGACAGTAGTAGTGAATATAAAGACAAGAGACAATATAAACAGTAGCACAAATAGGCAAAAATAGGACCAAGTATAAAAAAAGGATAAAAGGAGAGCAGAATATAAGGAAAGTTAGATAGTATAATGAGAGAGGAAGTACTAATACAAGAGAAGAGGAGGTATGACAAGACAGTGTAGAAAATATGCAGAAAAGGGGTGAATATCGGGGCATATTATCAAGCCTGGGCAATACAATTATCGCAACTTTATCATCAGGAGACTGCCGCTAAAGTGGCGATAATGGGCTTGATAATATGCTGTATGAAATTCCAATCAAAGCTCATGTTAGATGTGAAAAACATCTAACATCAGCTTTGATTAGAATTCCATAGATGATATTATAAAACCCATTATAGCAATTTCATCTGCAATTTCCTGTCGATAAAGTGGCAATAATTTTAACGCCCAGCCTAGAGGATATGCCCCATAGGGACATATTATCAAGGACCGCTGTTAAAATTATTGCTGTTTATCCGCAAGAAACTGCCGATATAACAGCGATAATGGCCTTGATAATACGCCCTGGTTAATTCCCATAGAAGCCCATGTTCTAGTTTTAACATGGGCTTCTTTGGAAATTAACAAGGGCGTATTATCAAACCCATCGTTGCTGTTTATCAGAAGTTTCCTGCCGATAAAACACCAATAATTTTAACACGGGTCCTTGATAATATGCCCCATAAATTCGTAATGTACACACATGCACTAATGCGATGCAGGGCACGGAACAAAATTTGTTTTTATTAATGTAATTCTTTACTTACCTGCAATCATCCAGATTCTGTTGTTTATCACCCCCCAACCTTGCCCCTCCCAAGCCCTGCCTGTACCACTGCAACTCCCTCCACAGACCGCTTCTGGGCTTGATAATACGCCCTTGTTAATTCCCATAGAAGCCCTTGTTAACCCCAGAACATGGGCTTCTATGGGAATTCATAAGGGCGTATTATCAAGCCCATTATCACCGATTTATTGGCAGTTTCCTGCCGATAAAACAGAGTTAATTTTAACACCTGTCCTTGAAAATATGCCCATCAGTGCCATAGTATCAGTAAAGGGTGATACATTATCGGCGATAATAGTCTTGATAATATATCCTTGTGAATTCCCATAGAAGCCTAGATTAAGACCATAACCTGGGCTTCTATGGGAATTCACAAGGACATATTATCAAGCCCATTATTACCACTTTACCAGCAGTTTCCTGCTGATAAAAGTGTCGATAATATATCGCCCTTTATTGAAAATATGGCCCATAATCCCTTAATGTACACAAATGCACAAACTGATATTAAACAAAAAACATAACAGCATGACTTAAAAAAAACACATTCACTACTATAAAAGGTTTAACAACGGACAAATATAGAGGCATATTATAAAGACAGGCGATAACATTATTGCCGCTTTATCAGCAGTTTTCTGCCAATAAAGCGGCGATAATTTTATCTCCTGTCTTGTTGTACGCCATAATTCCTTAATGTGCAAAGATGCACTGCACCTATTCCATTACAATTTATGAACTCACCTTTCAAATTGATTTGTAGATTAAGAAGAATACCACTCACACAGTGGATATTCTTATACAGTATCTCTCTAGTTCAGTCTTTTCAGCAGAACCGTGAAATGGAACATTTTCCTTCTCATTTTAAACATATATACATATAAATAACCAATTAAAATCCTTTACACATTAATTCAAAACGAAACACACATTTCTATTGGTTTAACATTCCAAACCTTTCCAACTGACATAACTTTCCACCCTACCCCCAACAAATCATGCAAAAGTCAACTGTCAATAGAGGTCAAAAGTTCAGCACTGTATAAAACACTGCTCCTCAACAAATTTACACTATGCATAAACACTTACTTATAAGTACCAATAAAGCGAAAAGCTACCAAGATATAAACACATATACTTGATAGATATCTGTAAAATATGTATTTTTAATAGATTTTTCTTGCTCATGTAAGCTTACGGAACAACTTTCAAAATTCCCACAGTACGGGCACACTAAATATACCGTAAAAGAATAGCCTTTATCACAAATTTTCTATAATTCCCAAGGACCCCATCTCCCGGGGCTCAAATCTAACCTTGTGGACCGTGGGAACAGCCCCAAGGCCTCCACGATACCAGCCGGTTTCCCACTTCCTGCTGGAGCCGGCATTGGTATTCCTCACCGAGTGCACCTTACATGCTTCCATTCTAATTTCAAACATGATTTCAACAGTTTGTTATACATTTTATAAAATAATATACTACTGTACGCTAAAGCAGAAAAGTCGTACAAAAGGGGGTGGTGATGGACGGAGCATCTGAATCAATCAAACACTCACACCCAGTCAAAAGATCTTGGTTTAATCCATCACCGTTCTTTAGCCCACTCTGCCACCCCAGTTCAGACATGGCCATATGCAAATCAGTCTGACGCTGTGCCTCATGAGAACAGTCCAGCCTGAACTGCCAAGCCATGTCTTCCCTGGACCAGAAACAAGCTTCCGAGGACCGGTTTCTGGCATTCCAGCCATCTTCAGCCCGGCTTGCTAGAATCCAGTGGCAAAGTGAGCAAGGGACTCACGTCTGAGCATACCCTGCCACACTTATGGAGGCCAAAAGCGGTACAAAAGGGGGTGGTGATGGACAGAGCATCCAAATCAATCAAACACTCACACCCAGTCAAAAGCTCTGGGTTTAATCCATCACCGTTCCTTAGGCTACTCTGCCACCCCAGTTCAGACATGGCCATATGCAAATCAGTCTGACCTTGTGCCTCATGGGAACAGTCCAGCCCGAACTGCTAAGCCATGTCTTCCCTGGACCTGAAACAAGCTTCTGAGGACCGGTTTCTGGCACCCCAGTTCAGACATGGCCAAAGCAGAAAAGTCAGCACAATTAGGATGGAATAGAAAATAGAAAACAAATATATATACTTCTACACTCAGAGTACACAGTTTAATTTAAAAGCACCCTACCAAAACAAGTTTTTTATATGCATTGTACAATAAAATGCATCACAAAATAGGCTACATACATGGTGACTCTATAACATCACATAGAAAAAAGAAGGACGCTTTTACGCTACCAGAAAAACATAACAAAAGTAGAAGGCCCAAACTTCCATTGTAGTTATTTCTTAGTTGCAGGTCTAGTTGCCAGATCAACACACACAGTCCCTCATGGCTGGTATACACCCACACCACACCCATTCAGTGCATACCTCACTACACATGTGACCCTATCTATAAAGAAGACGCAGTGCACGTGTTGTACGCCATTTTAGAGTTGTTCCCAAAGCACCTAACAGGGGGCCCACTACTACATGCGTGGCCTCTCTGGTCACTGAGTTAGTAATGCCCGAAGCACTGAGCGGGTGAAGAACCTGCGAAGATGATGATGATGGGACACGAGTATGTTGTTAGCCATAGAGATATCAAGACTCTGCACCATATATGAGACTTCTTTGTTGGGGATCATGACTACATCATGAAGAAACTGTCGTTTCCCCAAAAGGTGATCAGTGACACTTGAGTACGCATCAGAAGGAGTCAAAGGGTTGTAGCTGACTACATACAAAAATACGACTTCATATTTTAGACGAACGCACTCCTATATAATGTATTAATTTACATGTATAATTTTTTTTCACAATACAAACAGGGACATAATATCAAGACCCAGTGTTAAAATTATCGCCGTAAAATACGGCGATAATCGCCTTGATAATTCGCCCTTGTTAATTCCCATAAAAGCCCATGTTAACACCAGAACATGGGCTTCTATGGGAATTAACAAAGGCGAATTATCAAGCCCATCATCTCCATTTTATCAGCAGTTTCCTGTCCATAAAACAGCAATAATTTTATCACCGGTCCTTGATAATATGCCCCCTGTTACGTACAAATATGACAATGAATGTCTATAAAACTGCGATATTATCTAACTCCAAATGAATATAGTAACAATTATCAATCATAACATCTTTCGTTTAATTCCTTTTAGATGTACATCTTCACGATGGATCATGTAACAATGACAACGGCAATAGCACAAGGTGAGCAAAGAAGCTTGATTCTGAAACAACAACTTATCTGTAAAAGGAGACAATCTATAGTATGCAGCAAGCGCGCAAAACACACATTGGGCTAACAAGGCTTCAGCTAGGATGACATACCTTCCTCCGCCCACACAGAGTCGCACCCGAGTACGTCACTGGTCTTTTAAAGACATATTGCTTGTTAATGAGGCTTTGATGATCCCCCCGCTAACAGCCCCTGCAGCTTCACTCTTCTTTTTGTTTGAACTTAAGCCCCCCCCCCCGAAAGATTTGACTGTGGTTGCGCCTCTGGCTTCAATGTGTGTGTGTCTCCCACGTTTTAAAGTCCTTTTTTCTCTTTCTTTTTCTTACTCTCTCACATTGTTTCTCTTCCTTTTTTAACGTTTTTGACAATACTATCTCCACTCTGCTTTATACAACCTTATCTGAATTCAAGTAGTTAAACATCTTGATTACAGTGAATACTTCTTTCACACGTACCGCACCATCTTTCAATCAGCCCGATGGTACTAGGTAACAAAGAATTGAAGGCCATATTATCAAGCAATGGCGATATATTAGCGCTGCTTTTATCATCAGGAAACTGCTGATAAAGCAGCGATAATGGGCTTGATATTATGCCCTTGTGAATTCTCATAGCAGCCCAGGTTCTTGTGTTAACCTGGGGTGCTATGGGAATTCACAAGGGCATATCACCAAGCCCATTATAGCTGCTTTATCAACAGTTTTCTCCCAATAAAATAGGCGATAATGTATCGCCCTTGCTTGATAATATGGCCTTTTCTTTCCGAAACAACAACAAATTATTTGTGAAAGGAAAGACTAGCAGCCAGATTCATGAAGCAAAATTGTGATCGCAATAGCTGCAAATTAGCTATTGCGATCGCAATTACCAGAAAAACAATTCTTCATGCAAAAAACACAGAATGTGCGAATTCGCAAAAATACATTTGCGAAAATGAAAAATAAATCGCAGAATCTAGGAGGAACCCCCATAGCGAATTGGAAATAGCGATAATCCATGGATTCTGCGATTTAAATTGCGATTTCACAAAATATTCTCAAACGCCATTCATGAGAACTCGCAAATAGCGAAAAAGCTGAAAATCGCTATTTGCGAGGCGCAATTTAAGGAGAACCAAAAGCAGGTGGTAAAAAATTTAACCAACGAGCCACAGATGCAGTGCTGAACAAACACACTTAAGGAAACACAGTAGTAGCATGAGGACTCACACAATGCCAGGACTCTACATGGTGGTCAGGCGGCGTAGGCTCTAGGCTGCAGCACGGAACAGACGCAGGATCCAGGAGCGAATATTCTGCCTGCGGGTCACCCTGCTGGGCCAAACTGTGGAGCAAATTTACTCTAAGTACCGCCTGAATGGGCCAATGATCATAAAGCTGATCCGGGACCTAGACCCCCTGATGCAGCACCCAACAAGGAGGACCAATGCCGTGCCCACCCATGTCCAGGTCTTGTGTAGCCTGCACCTACTGGACTCCAGAAGCTTCCAGGGGATAGTCGCTGTTGCAGGGGGGATATCCCAGAGCACCATGTCCCGCTGCCTAAGGAGTTTCCTGGAGGCTATGCTGTCCCGGCTACACCATTACATCTCATTCCCCACCACCCAACAGGACTTGAATTAGACCAATCTACATTTCTACAATGTTGTGCATTTCCCACAAGTAATCGGATGCATTGACTGTACCCACATCCACATCTGCCCAGCAGCACAAATGGAATTCATGTACCGCAACCGCAAGTCCTACCACTCCCTCAATATCCAGATGGTGTGTAACGCTAAAACTTACATCACAGACATAGTGGCACAATACCCGGGGAGCACACATGACTCCTTCATAATCCGGCACAGCGGCATTCACACACGACTGGCCAGGGGAGACTTTGGCGAAACACACCTACTAGGTAAGTACACATGCCCCCATATAGTACACTATGATCATGTAGCTGCGCAGAACAGGCACTCACCCTCTGCTCCTTTCATTTAGGTGACAGCGCCTACGGTCTCCGTGAGTACCTCCCCACCCCATACCTCAACCCTGCAACACCACAGCAACGGCGATACAATGCTGCAGACATGCACACAAGAAATTGCATTGAGAGGACATTTGGACTTTTGAAGAGCAGATTCCACATACTTCAGAAGTCTGGTGGTGCAATCAAATACAAGCCTGAGGTCTGCTGCCGCATCGTGGCCATGTATGCAATACTCCACAACATTTCTACCAAGCGCAGGATACCTGTCGATATCTCTGGCAGTGAGTCGGAAGGGGACAAGCACCCACCTGCACATGTGCGTCATGCACGCGGGGAGAATCCTGCAGAAGGACACAGGTGCCGCAACAACATCACAATTAAGTGTTTCTAGTGCACACATTCCCCTCACACAACACTGCACTCATGCATAAGAAATGTAATAATGACATGAGTCGTATTAACGTTAAACCATAAATTCTTGTTCAATCACAATAATGTGGCTTTTTTGTCCATGAGTGCACATGGGAACAGTATTGCGTCATACGTCCCCATGCAGGGGTAGAGGGCTTGCTTGCAGATACTGCATGGCCCTGCAGGCAGAGTGAAAAGTGTCAGTGGCACCTCTATCCAGAGGCACCCAATCACCCAGTCGCCTCTCACTGTCCTCAATTGCAGTGGGCCTGCTGCTGAGGCGGCGTTCAGGCACCGGAGGCAAGGACATGCTGCTGTGGCTTGACGTGCCCTCGCTGGCATCATCACCACCCCCTGGCTCACCATGGCCACTTGGCTGCATTCTGAGCACTGCTGATGTCACCTGATCCAGTGACCTGGTAACATCCTGGCAACACTGGACCATTTGCACATGCATTGCGAATGACCGGCGGGCAAGTCGAGATGTTGCATTGCCAAAATTATTATTCGACCTGGTGTAGGCCCTACTTGCTGTGCGGTATTGGTGAGCTGCAGATGTATGGCAGCCAGGTGACGCGCCTGCGTAAGATGTACCGCAAGCATGCGGCGTTCAATGGCCATGCCAGGATCCCGTGCATGGACAGCCCTGCCCGCACGTGTGGCGGTGTCACGCAGCTGGCGCGTCAGTCTGCGGGACTGCGACCTGACTGCAGCTGTGCGCCTCGTCTGCCTTCTGGCTGGTGGTGGTGTGGCCTGTACCACTGCCGTGAGTGTCGGTTGGGTTGGTTGCTGGGCACCTGCGGCTGCAGGAGTGGCCCTGCCCACATGGGGGGGTTGTGGTGGTACTGTTGCAGGAGGCTGAGATGGTCCTGAGTCCGGTTGGCCCTCACCCTCTGTGTCCTCTGGGTACTCATCTATATGTAGGGCCTCGCTGTCGGTGTTGGGCTCCTCCGTTGCACCTGTGATGTAAATGGGTGCATGATTAATGATATGTAGCTTGCACATGATATGTTGCTACATGCATGCAGGCCTGCTTTCTCTGACTGGCTTTTGGAATTACTTTGAATTGACATGTCTGCCTGTGTTGGGCTATCTCAGATTGTTTATTACACTACACCTCTCACAATGCAATAGGGCATTTCAGGTGCGCACGGCCTGAATTACTGGGGTTGACAAATTGCTAGCTCAGGGGTCATGGGCATTGTTAGGGGATGGGCTCGCAGTTGCATGGCACTTACCTTGGGATTGTTGGGTGGGTCAGGACGAGTCCAGCTGGATGACCCCCATGCAGGCTTCAGGAGTCAGAGTGTCCTCCACGAGGTCCTCCTGTGGGGTGTTGGGTGTGGCAGTGGGGTCTTCTCCTCTGGTGGCAAGTCGCTCACCCAGCCTCTCCACAACTCTCTCTTTGGCACGCCCTCTGAGGTTGTACCACCTATTTTTCAATTCCTCTATTGACCGCTGGGTCACCCCGACAGAATTCACCTTTGCGCGGATGCGCAGCCAGATGCGGCACTTGTCAGCCTCTGGCACCCTCCTGGAGTCCTTGCCAAACAGGCGTGCATGGTCCTTGCAGACCCCCTCAATTAGATACTCAAGTTCTTGCTCGTAGAACTTAATCTTCTTCTTCCTCCCTGGGGCACTGCTCCCTGCTGCTTCCTGTGACATTTTGGAGGTTGTGGATGTCCTGCTGTGGTGCTGCAAGTTCACTGTTGTGGAGCTCTTCCCAGTGCTGCTTCCACTTTCTGGCTCTGTGGTCTGAATGAGGGAGGGAACAGCCTACTTCCTGGTTGTGATGTCAACATTGGGCTCGAAATAAGACTTCCCGTTTTTGCGATCTCGCAGTTAGCGAGATCGCAAATAGCGATTTCGGTAATAGCGAAATCACAATTTCTGTCAACAAATCGGCCAAATCTGCGATTATTATGCGATTGGAGCCCAATTGCAATTGGCAATTGCGATCGATTGCGAATCGCATTTTTTTCACACATTTGTTCATGAATGCCATTCTGTGATTTCTAAATTGCGATTCCGTAAAAATTGCAATTTGGAATTAGCAGAATGTTGCTTTGATGAATCTGGCTGTAGGTAGTCTGCAGCAGCTTCACAGTGTAGAAATGTATAATTACCTCCGACAAGTGACAACAGATAGGTTACAACAGTCTGACTACCAGATCTACAAGCTTATTTCACCACTTTTCTGTCACTTTTAACATGGGGAAAGGGATGCAAGGAGCTTGTAAATCAATAGGAATAGAAACAGGTGAATGAGTTTTGGTTGCGCTGGAAAGAAACACACGTAAAATCAATATCTTGTTAAGCTCTAAGGATAAGGTCCTGGTCACCCACCTTGAAACCAAACAATGTGGTTTGAAAACAAAACACAATTGTAAAACAGAAAAACAAGGGAAATATCCTGAGCTAAAGGCAAATATCACGGTCCATCACTTAAATCCCATACGTCGATTTGTCTTCATATCATCTTGATTTATTTCTCAGTCTTCATCAAGAGAACACACACTAGCTGCCGCCAACACGTGTTTCGTCTTGGTCTGGTGACCAAAAGACTTCTTCAGGGCTATAGCTAGACTCAATACGTCAAGGAAACGTGAGGTGGGCCTTCAAAATCTTCGGCAGCCAACAAAGCAATTATTTATATGTATAATCTGTGTTCAGTAAAGGGATTCAGTAATCATAAGTAGGTAAAGCTGGTCTCCAATATCCCGGTATCCCTTTAATTGCTAAAAGTTAGCCTAATCTCGCCAGGTCGAAAGCGGTGTATCTTCATTCTCGGAGGACGCTGACTATATCGAACGCCATTACGGGACCTATTTATACCTCAAGGCTAACTTTGAGCTTGTAAAGCAAAACTCTCAACTCCAAACTCACCCGTAAGGGTCTCAAGGCGCTTGTACGAATACCGCTGTGGAACCCATCCTGGCTTTCCCTGTGAGGCGTCAAGGTGGAGGCCAGGCATCCTTAGCGTTGTGGGGGCCATTGTGGAGATTAAGCAAGCTATTGCCCAGAGTTGCAGAGTGAGACTCCATGATTGGAATAGGCACCGAGGCGAGAATTATCAGGTCCGTGGAATTTTGAGCCCAAGACCCGCCGAGGTGGGGAATTGAACCCTGGTCTGGACCTCTGCATCAGGGTCTGCCGCTCTAACCATTGAGCCACACTTCTTCACAAGTGCATTTAATATACTCCTCACACTTTACACCTATAAACCTAAAACCAACACACAAAATTAAACTAAACAATTCCCCTAATTAATTACAGATTATTTAATTAATATTAATTATGAACTAATTATTCATTATTTAAAAATAATGTACTTCCCAATCAATCAATTCAACTTTATTTTTTATGATTTCGAGACTCCATGGAGGTGCACATAAAAGGAGAAATTAACAACACAATAATAAGGATTCTACTTTGATAATACAATTACTACAAAAAATGTTCCTTCTTGACAAGGCATCACCAACTCCTGAAGTGGAATCTAACGTTATAAAAAGTAATCAGATTAAGACATAGCAATATAATACATAGTGCAAAATGATAACAATTATCCCTCATGCTCTTAGTGCAAAAGTACAGGAGGTAAATAACATAGGATAAAAAGGAAGTATTAGCAGATGTTTCCTAATGAGCCCTTGTACATGGTTAAAATGATCTGTCATAGAATTTTACCTTTAGTGTTAAAAAGTTAAAATTCTATGACACAACATTTCATTTGGTGACTCATAAAGAGAAACAATTGTCGCTGAGGCCAAAGCAATAGGTAGCTGTTGAAATATTGGTCTCATCCATGTTTGCCAAAACAATAGTAATGCTGGGCAAATACATAATACATGATTAACATCTTGCAGGCCGTTGTTGCCCAAAGTACAAATCGGTGATGAACGATACCATTTTGCCTATAAGGGATTTAAACGGAGCATATCCTGCCCAATAATAGCCAAAAATGGTGCACAACTCTGTTGTATTTCTATCTAGGACCATAATTTGATATTCCTGATTCATGCCCTTATATGGTTATAACAAATAATATCCTTATAAAGGCATAAGAATCATATCAATATTTAGTAATAGCCCATGCAGTTCAAAACACGGCAAGGCTACTCCCATAGACTCCTAGAAAGCACAAAGCTTTCTTTAAACAAACCAAGCCTCCAGCAGCCCGGGAAAACCCCCTGATTTAGTTTTGATTTGCACAAGAACTCCTGGAGTCCAAAAAGAACTGTTAGTTCTTAGTGAAGTCTAAGCATGGGCGGAAATTCTGTTCCGCTTGCGGATTTTGCGGATTTTCGGTAAATTCGCAATCTGCGAGATTCGCGAATTTCACGCAAAATCCGCAAATTCGCACGCAGCGGATTTTTTTTTCTTGGTGATACAATTTTGCGGCGTGCAGCATTCACTTACCGTCATTCAGCGTTTGCCGAGTTGTTTTTCTCGATATTTTGCGAGTGCTGCTCCATTTTGGATCTTGCTGCGGGATCCCGCGGGAGTTTGGCGACCGCGATTACGTAATCGCGGCTTGCCACCTTACACAGCGAGAGTTTGTCAAGGCGAGTATGCTGTGTTCACGTATCACGTGAGTTCGCAATTGCGAACACGTAAATGCGGCGAGCAGCAACAATCTCGCACTCGTGAAAACTACAAAATTAGCAATTCTGCACAAGAAATCCACCAGCAAGCAGCATAAACCTTCTGAAAATGATGATTTCTATCTGAATAACTCCTCAGGTTGACATTTGCCTGCACTTTTTTTGCAAGGAGTCCATTTTGGGGGGGGGGGGGTTAGAGGAAGGAAGTGGCCCACAGTCTCCAACTTCCTGTTCCTGTCCAGCAGGCTCCTCCCAGTGCTTTGTCCATCTCCTGGTCACTTTTCATTTGGATCTGGAGCTGGAAGGATTACTTTTTGTGGATGCTGCTGGGTATTTGGATTTGAGGCCTTTTTGACTTTCTTTGGATTACTTTTGGATTAGCAATTTCACAAGTAAGTTTGTTTGGGGCATTACAGTTGCTGCACCTACAATTTTCGATTTTTGGGCTGTTGTTGGGGCCTTTTGCCAAGGGTTACTCAGTGGTGGGTGGACTGAGTCTTTCTGTGGGGTCTCTTTAATAAAAAGATCATGGAGGGCCTGGATGGCTTTGGATTGTGCTGATTTTTCTATGATTTTCGTTTGTTTGGGCTGTTGTGGCATTTTCACCGGGGGTAGTGAGTGTTGCATGGGCCTAGTCTTTCTGTGGGGTGTCTTGAATTTAAACATCATGGAGAGCATGGATGGCATGGGATTGTACTGATTTTTCTGTGTTTTTCGATTTTTTGGGGTATTCTTGGGGACAGGCCATGTGGGTGGGGGCCATTTTGAGTGCTGCTACAGGCAAGCCCTGGCCATGTGCTGGGAGGCAGGGGGCCATTTTGAATGCAGGCAGTGTTCTTAGGTCTGCAACCATTTTGCCTAGCTTTCAACCTTTATGCCCAGGGGTAGTGAGTGTTGCATGGGCCTAGTCTTTCTGTGGGGTGTCTTGAATTTAAACATCATGGAGGGCCTGGATGGCTTGGGATTGTGCTGATTTGTCTGTGATTTTCGTTTTTTTGGGCTGTTGTTGTGGCCTTTTCACCAGGGGTAGTGAGTGTTGCATGGGCCTAGTCTTTCTGTGGGGTGTCTTAAATTTAAACATCATGGAGGGCATGAATGGCATGGGATTGTGCAGATTTTTGAGTGTTTTTCGATTTTTTGGGGTGTTCATGGGGACAGGCCATGTGGGTGGGGGCCATTTTGAGTGCTGCTACAGGCAGGCCCTGGCCCTGTGCTGGGAGTCAGGGGGCCATTTTGAATGCAGGCAGTGTTCTTAGGTCTGCAACCATTTTGCCTAGCTTTCAACCTTTATGCCCAGGGGTAGTGAGTGTTGCATGGGCCTTGTCTTTCTGTGGGGTGTCTTGAATTTAAACATCATGGAGGGTCTGGATGGCTTGGGATTGTGCTGATTTTTCTGTGATTATCGTTTTTTGGGCTGTTGTTGTGGCCTTTTCACCAGGGGTAGTGAGTGTTGCATTGGCCTAGTCTTTCTGTGGGGTGTCTTGAATTTAAACATCATGGAGGGCCTGGATGGTTTGGGATTGTGCTGATTTTTCTGTGATTTTCGTTTTTTTGGCCTGTTGTTGCGGCTTTTTCACCAGGTGTAGTGAGTGTTGCATGGGCCTAGTCTTTCTGTGGGGTGTCTTGAATTTAAACATCATGGAGGGCCTGGATGGCTTGGGATTGTTCTGATTTTTCTGTGATTATCGTTTTTTTGGGCTGTTGTTGTGGCCTTTTCACCAGGGGTAGTGAGTGTTGCATGGGTCTAGTCTTTCTGTGGGGTGTCTTGAATTTAAACATCCTGAAGGGCATGGATGGCATGGCATTGTGCTGATTTTTCTGCGTTTTTTGATTTTTTGGGGTGTTCATGGGGACAGGCCATGTGGGTTGGGGGCATTTTGAGTGCTGCTACAGGCAGGCCCTGGCCATGTGCTGGGAGGCAGGGGGCCATTTTAAATGCAGGCAGTGTTCTGAGGTCTGCAACCATTTTGCCTAGCTTTCAGCCTTTATGCCCAGGGGTAGTGAGTGTTGCATGGGCCTAGTCTTTCGGTGGGGTGTCTTGAATTTAAACATCATGGAGGGCCTGGATGGCTTGGGATTGTGCTGATTTTTCTGTGATTTTCGTTTTTTTGGGCTGTTGTTGTGGCCTTTTCACCAGGGGTAGTGAGTGTTGCATGGGCCTAGTCTTTCTGTGGGGTGTCTTGAATTTAAACATCATGAAGGGCATGGATGGCATGGGATTGTGCTGATTTATGAGTGTTTTTCGATTTTTTGGGGTGTTCATGAGGACAGGCCATGTGGGTTGGGGGCATTTTGAGTGCTGCTACAGGCAGGCCCTGGCCATGTGCTGGGAGTCAGGGGGCCATTTTGAATGCAGGCAGTGTTCTTAGGTCTGCAACAATTTTGCCTAGCTTTCAACCTTTATGCCCAGGGGTAGTGAGTGTTGCATGGGCCTAGTCTTTCTGTGGGGTGTCTTGAATTTAAACATCATGGAGGGTCTGGATGGCTTGGGATTGTGCTGATTTTTCTGTGATTATCGTTTTTTTGGGCTGTTGTTGTGGCCTTTTCACCAGGGGTAGTGAGTGTTGCATTGGCCTAGTCTTTCTGTGGGGTGTCTTGAATTTAAACATCATGGAGGGCCTGGATGGTTTGGGATTGTGCTGATTTTTCTGTGATTTTCGTTTTTTTGGCCTGTTGTTGCGGCTTTTTCACCAGGTGTAGTGAGTGTTGCATGGGCCTAGTCTTTCTGTGGGGTGTCTTGAATTTAAACATCATGGAGGGCCTGGATGGCTTGGGATTGTTCTGATTTTTCTGTGATTATCGTTTTTTTGGGCTGTTGTTGTGGCCTTTTCACCAGGGGTAGTGAGTGTTGCATGGGTCTAGTCTTTCTGTGGGGTGTCTTGAATTTAAACATCCTGAAGGGCATGGATGGCATGGCATTGTGCTGATTTTTCTGTGATTATCGTTTTTTTGGGCTGTTGTTGTGGCCTTTTCACCAGGGGTAGTGAGTGTTGCATTGGCCTAGTCTTTCTGTGGGGTGTCTTGAATTTAAACATCATGGAGGGCCTGGATGGTTTGGGATTGTGCTGATTTTTCTGTGATTTTCGTTTTTTTGGCCTGTTGTTGCGGCTTTTTCACCAGGTGTAGTGAGTGTTGCATGGGCCTAGTCTTTCTGTGGGGTGTCTTGAATTTAAACATCATGGAGGGCCTGGATGGCTTGGGATTGTTCTGATTTTTCTGTGATTATCGTTTTTTTGGGCTGTTGTTGTGGCCTTTTCACCAGGGGTAGTGAGTGTTGCATGGGTCTAGTCTTTCTGTGGGGTGTCTTGAATTTAAACATCCTGAAGGGCATGGATGGCATGGCATTGTGCTGATTTTTCTGCGTTTTTTGATTTTTTGGGGTGTTCATGGGGACAGGCCATGTGGGTTGGGGGCATTTTGAGTGCTGCTACAGGCAGGCCCTGGCCATGTGCTGGGAGGCAGGGGGCCATTTTAAATGCAGGCAGTGTTCTGAGGTCTGCAACCATTTTGCCTAGCTTTCAGCCTTTTTCACCAGGTGTAGTGAGTGTTGCATGGGCCTAGTCTTTCTGTGGGGTGTCTTGAATTTAAACATCATGGAGGGCCTGGATGGCTTGGGATTGTTCTGATTTTTCTGTGATTATCGTTTTTTTGGGCTGTTGTTGTGGCCTTTTCACCAGGGGTAGTGAGTGTTGCATGGGTCTAGTCTTTCTGTGGGGTGTCTTGAATTTAAACATCCTGAAGGGCATGGATGGCATGGCATTGTGCTGATTTTTCTGTGATTATCGTTTTTTTGGGCTGTTGTTGTGGCCTTTTCACCAGGGGTAGTGAGTGTTGCATTGGCCTAGTCTTTCTGTGGGGTGTCTTGAATTTAAACATCATGGAGGGCCTGGATGGTTTGGGATTGTGCTGATTTTTCTGTGATTTTCGTTTTTTTGGCCTGTTGTTGCGGCTTTTTCACCAGGTGTAGTGAGTGTTGCATGGGCCTAGTCTTTCTGTGGGGTGTCTTGAATTTAAACATCATGGAGGGCCTGGATGGCTTGGGATTGTTCTGATTTTTCTGTGATTATCGTTTTTTTGGGCTGTTGTTGTGGCCTTTTCACCAGGGGTAGTGAGTGTTGCATGGGTCTAGTCTTTCTGTGGGGTGTCTTGAATTTAAACATCCTGAAGGGCATGGATGGCATGGCATTGTGCTGATTTTTCTGCGTTTTTTGATTTTTTGGGGTGTTCATGGGGACAGGCCATGTGGGTTGGGGGCATTTTGAGTGCTGCTACAGGCAGGCCCTGGCCATGTGCTGGGAGGCAGGGGGCCATTTTAAATGCAGGCAGTGTTCTGAGGTCTGCAACCATTTTGCCTAGCTTTCAGCCTTTATGCCCAGGGGTAGTGAGTGTTGCATGGGCCTAGTCTTTCGGTGGGGTGTCTTGAATTTAAACATCATGGAGGGCCTGGATGGCTTGGGATTGTGCTGATTTTTCTGTGATTTTCGTTTTTTTGGGCTGTTGTTGTGGCCTTTTCACCAGGGGTAGTGAGTGTTGCATGGGCCTAGTCTTTCTGTGGGGTGTCTTGAATTTAAACATCATGAAGGGCATGGATGGCATGGGATTGTGCTGATTTATGAGTGTTTTTCGATTTTTTGGGGTGTTCATGAGGACAGGCCATGTGGGTTGGGGGCATTTTGAGTGCTGCTACAGGCAGGCCCTGGCCATGTGCTGGGAGTCAGGGGGCCATTTTGAATGCAGGCAGTGTTCTTAGGTCTGCAACAATTTTGCCTAGCTTTCAACCTTTATGCCCAGGGGTAGTGAGTGTTGCATGGGCCTAGTCTTTCTGTGGGGTGTCTTGAATTTAAACATCATGGAGGGCCTGGATGGCTTGGGATTGTGCAGATTTTTCGTTTTTTTGGGCTGTTGTTGTGGCCTTTTCACCAGGGGTAGTGAGTGTTCATGGGCCTAGTCTTTCTGTGGGGTGTCTTGAATTTAAACATCATGGAGGGCATGGATGGCATGGGATTGTGCTGATTTTTGAGTGTTTTTCGATTTTTTGGGGTGTTCATGGGGACAGGCCATTTGAATTTAAACATCACGGAGGGCTTGGGATTGTGCTGTTTTTTCTTTGAACATGCTTATTTACAGGGTTCATAAAATTATGAAGAATTATACTGTTACAATCACTATGGTCATCACTATTTGCATAAATCTGCACAACCTAGAAATGTTTTTAATTATAATCAATGGGAACATTGTCCAACTCCGCCAAAAGGCAGCTCGAAGACATTCTATGAGAAATTACCATACTTCTCAGGGTTTAACAATAGTGATCCAGAAATGTTTTATTTTAAATTGTTAAATAAGACAGGAATGAAAACAATGTTGACAAATACTAAATATATTTATTCTGTAAAATGTTATGACAAACTGTCTACATTTGGTTTTGAGTTTTGGAAAAACAACATTGAAACAAAAACCATCTGGGGTACAAAAGACTGGAAGGTACAAGGCTTAAAATCATTATTTAGAGCCTGCATGATCCCAGTACAAATAATATTCCTGAATGACACCATTCAACAAACTACTTGTCTTTGCTTAGCTAAGATAAAAGACTTAAACAAACCGTCTATTTCAAAGCCCATACCTGATAGTAATAGCACTACGGATGTGGAAATAGACGTATCCCATATTTTTCACCAAAAAAGAACAAATTCTGATTGGAAAAAATGGTTGATCTGGCCCAAAGACACAAATAACTGTCAAGATAGATTCCTGAACAAAGCACAGGGGTTCAAACTGACCAGGTCAGACCCAAGATATTCCCAGAGACAACATCCAGGGATAGTTACAACATACAGTGTAGGGAAACTATGCCTTGAGTGGCTACAGAAATCCACACTGGCTGAAATTAAGTAACACTTGACTTTACTTAAAGAAGGTGGTGACTTGCGAGATTTCATAGCGGCCGGTACATATGCTGCATACAACGAAGCTTGGAAAGTAATGCACATTGAAACTGCAGAAAAAATATGAGAAATTGATCGTATAAATTTGGAAAAATCACTTTCTGTAGTGGACAATGGGTTAACGACTCTGTACTCCAGAATATATTCACTGGACAGCATTGTATCATCTGCCTTTGATATAATAGAGCAAGACTTGCTAATGTTACAACATGGTCAGTCCCAATTGCGTTCTATTGTACAGCTTGGCTGGACGTTGCAAAACCTAGGTTCAGGCTATGTGCCATGGTGTCTAATCAACATAACGTCGTTATTTTCTATCTTTAACCTTTCTGATAAACAAATCAGTTTTGGCACAAAAAGGAGCAGACTATACGAATCTGAGCATTGAAAAACTTGAGAGATTACCATTGACAATGTAAGAGAGACCTGTCATTGAATGGATAATACACGGAGCAATTTCAATTCTGATAACAAATTTCCAGTTTAAATATTGCCAATAATATGTACCAGCAGGCCAGTATGAAAGGTTGGGTAAAGGATACATCAAATCAACCTGGAATTTACCTTACACACAGAAATGTTATAGTGAAGGGAAGATATAGGTATTCCTTAGTGGTAATAATTGTAAAAAATCACTAAGCGGTACACTTCTGTCAAGGTATTAACTTGGATGGAGCCTGCGAAGGGTCTTCAAATAACCTTTCATGTCATCTGCAAGGCACTCCTGGAACACAGATAGAACCATTTTTCAGACAGCTATCCAAAGGCAGCTACGTTCGAATAAATGACCACAGCTGTTGTGGAATGGTGCCAGGAGAATGCTATCTCGTAACTGTTAATTCCAGGGTTGTTTGCTGTATGCAAGTATTGTATCCAAACAGAAATCCCGACATGGAGGCGGTAATATGGCCTTATGTGAATATCTCTTCTATTCGAATAGATACTTTAAGCAGAATGAAGTCTATTCTTTTACAGACTATTGTGCCTCTGACCTCGTCCAAAGAAACGTATGATCTGCAAGTTGCAAGGACAGCGGCAGAGATACATACCCTTCTATCGACAAATTGGCACATGCATTTCGTAGAAATGTTAAGTCAAATCCAGTGACTGTTAGCACCCTTTGAAAGAGTTCTGGGCATCTTCCCGAATTTTGTCCATTCTGTCTTTAGCGGCCTACCTTTAATTTTGGGACTCGTGGCAGGAATTTTATTTTTGTTCCTTCTGCTCCGATATGGCAAGCCAATCCACAGACAAGACTCCAGCAACGATGGAAGACCTAGCCTAGCAATACGATACCGAGACCGTATCACTAAGGTCCTCAGATTGGCCCGGCTAAGAGATCTGAGTACAACTCGGTTTCTTTCATTCATACCAATCTGGCAAGATTGCATCTTACCTGTCTGCTATGCGGAGAATATGCGTGTTGTACGTCTGTCTTACACTACCATCAGCAGTACCAATGGATATCAACGCTTTGCTTTGTCCAGTAACGACTCATGCAACATGTTGTACCCAGCGGCTACCTATTCTGATGACGGCATTAATTGAGACTTCACCATTAGGAGTAGGTGGTGGTGAAGTACGAGAGGAAAGCAACACCAAACAGGTACAACATTCTGTGAGCATTGCGGATCCAAACATTGATGATAGCAATCACGCACAGAACTGCACAGTAACAGTATTTTCAAACTTGGTCGAACTTTCACCCGATGTTGTAGACCAATTTTTTGCAAGCCTGTCTGATATGATGTTCTCTCCTAACAACGAGAATAACTTTTAAAAACAATGAGCACACAGCGTTCCCTAAACTCTGAATTTGGCCTTTAGTTTTTGATAAACATCACTACTGAAAACATTTGGAACTATTTTTTCCCCTGAAAGCGAAATCATTTTTCCACTTCCAAAATATTTACTTTTTTTGGCACATGGTACACTGCTTAAAGTAGAACTATTCTTAGAGAACAGAGCTTCTATTTTTAGAGACACTAGAGACAATGTTTTACCTCAGCCTCTAGCACATGTACAATCTTGTATAACTATGTGATGAAATGGTCTCGGCTTTCTTTTCTGTATGCAGAGCCATTTCATCTGTAATTTTCGCAATTCATTTAGCTGATATATATATGCATTTAACTGAATGATAACCATGCTTCAAAAGCGTACAGTAACAATACTCATTTTTCGTGTATACACCATACACCATTTCAAATGCAATATATGTATTTTGGGGTGGGTTGGAAAACACACATGCATCGTTATATGTTTAATATTGCTTATTATTTAGTAATGATGGACATTAATACGTAGAGTGGGTGTTGTATTTCTATCTTGGACTCTAATTCGATATTCCCGATTCATGCCCTTATGTGGTTATAACAAATAATATCATTATAAAGGCATAAGAATCATATCCATATTTAGTAATAGCCCATGCAGTCCAAAACACGGCAAGGCTACTCCCATAGACTCCTAGAAAGCACAACATGTTCTTTAAACAAACCAAGCCTCGAGCAGCCCGGGAAAACCCCCTGCTTTTGTTTTGATTTGCACAAGAACTCCCGGAGTCCAGAAAAAACTGTTAGATCTTTGTGACGTCTTATGTCCAACCTTACATCAAACCCGGCACCTTTCAGGTATAAATATACCAACGTTGCCTTAAGCAAACACACGGTGGTTGGGAGCAGAGCGACGTTCTACTTGCCCGGAAGCCCAGCTGTTGCGGAGAGCCGAAGGAAACTGCCCCTCCCTTTTGACGCACTGAGAGAGACGCTGTCTTTTTCTCCAGCCGAGAAAATCCAGCTCCGGTTTTCCCAAGTTACCCTCGCGAGTTGCTGGGAGATCGAGTCCTGAGAAGTGAGATACAAGACCTCCTTCATTCTATAACCAAGGTACGGAGCTGACTAAAACCTTAGAGAGAATTCTTGATTCCGATACTTGGCCTAAACCTAACTTACTTAAAACTGCAACTTACTTACTCCTTCCCACCTATTAGGATTAGGTCAGGTACACCGGGGTAGGCGTATTTAGAAGCACCAGTTGAGTAGTTAGTCAATGTTTTTATGTATGTATATATTTTATCCATTTTAAAGTATCATATGGCTAAGAAACCATATCAATAAAATTAAGCATGCACGATTGACTGAGTGAAATAGTTGTCTATTGTTTTCACACAACTCTAGAGATACACTCTTTATTCTGAGGGAGCAAAGTTGTCATGTTTATGCGGTTGTCAGAAACTAATCCCTTCTTGTCTAAATCAGGACGGTTATCCCTTTCCTGAACATTCGAGAAAGTTTATAGTGACCTCTGAGCTAGCTGGCAAAACTAATTAAGTCTAACATAGTCAGTAGAGACCTAGATGACCTCTGTCCTACGTCGACACTGCTGTTTATGTTATTTCAATGCTCAGAGCCTATTGGGAATATAGGAACTACACTACAACTCGTGGCAAGTTCAAAGAAATACAATGCTCTTAAGAGTGCAAGCTTCACTATACCTTGGGAAACTTGTTCCCTACGTGGCTAGTTTCAGGCTGGCCCTTAATTGATTCAGAGATAAGGTAAACAGCAGGGACTGATATATTTGCAGAAAATCAATTGCAGTCCTAACATTTCCAAGAATGAATTACTGTTCTTTTAAATATTCAATTTTTTTTCAGAGGTAAAGGTCTTAGTGTGCCAAAAGCACCCTTTATCAAACCCAAGACCCTACGCACGATCCCAGCCAGACCATGTGCACAGGTACTTTTCAATCCAAAATCTAACCTGAGGGCTGCCACAGAACATGTCAATGTAACTGAGGATAAACAGCATTTGAAAATCCCCATTTCTCTACATATTGATGCTTAAATCACCTATAATAAAATGTCAAAATGTCTTTTTCTGGAAGACTTCTACAGGGAACCCAAGCTTTTCTCCTGAATGGTGGCTTTGGAGGTATTATTTTCCATGTGGGCTTTATTGCTTAGGTTGTCACACACAATTTTTCCTAAAAAGATATATGATTTTACAAGTTCCAATTTGTGGCCACTTACAGACCACATACAATTTCCATACTTCAGCTTCTTTCTTCCATGCATACACATACTTTTTGATATATTAATCTTTTATTTTGATCCTCAGCAGATTCTGAGTCCAGGCATACTAAACTCCATTTCCCTATATTGTCTCAATGAGATGTTATGGTTATAAGATGTTATAAGTAAAACTCCCAATCTTTCCTATGGGACAGATAGTCTGGCAGTGTTGAAAAACAAAATTTACTGAAAATTCACCACCAGGACATGTCACACACTCCAGTGCATGTCTTACCTTTAACATATCCTGCCCACAGGGGTACCATGGGCCTACTTTAGGGGTGACTAATATGTAAGAAAAGGGAAGGTTAGGTCCTGGCTATGGGTACACTTGCCATGTCAACATGGCAGTTACAATCTGCATGCAGACACTGCAGTGGCTGGTCTGAGATAACATTTCAAGGTTACTCATGTGGATAGCACAATGAGTGCTGTAGGCCCACCAGTAACATTTGATTTACAGGCCCTGGCCCACTCAGTAGGTACTAGGGGCTTACCAGTAAATCAAATATGGCAATGTTGGAAACAGCCATTCATAATAACAATTTTCAACAGGATCATTTGCACTTTAAAACTGAACAGCAGTGAGAAAGTATAGAGAGACACTAAACTATCAAAAACACAGTCAAAACTGGGAGGTCAGAAAACAAGCAGACCGGGGAAACATGCCAAAAGATGCCAAGTCTAACAAAGGATGAGAGAGTTATTTTGGCGGCCAGGTGTAGAGAGGTTGAAAAATATATGAGAGAATGCAAAGCTTCATTTGCAAGTGAAAAAATGCAAGTCACTGTCGCTATTCCCATTTTGGCTGTCCCTGTTCCTGAGGTTGCATGGTCAAAGCTGGCCATGGACAGAATTGGCCTGCTGGGTGTGAGCCATGGCCACATTAAATACGATACAGTGATTGTGGATTATCACACCACGTAGTTGGAGTTTCACTTTGTTAATGATGTTCTTACTGCCATGATGGATGATGTGTTGAAAAAGCAATTTTTCAGTGAAAGAGTTTTTGACGAGATGGTCACTAACAGTGGCCCATAGTTCATTTATCAAGATTTCGGGGGTTTCTAGCTGTTTTGTTTTCAAACACAATACAACCTCATTGAATAAACCAAGATACAATGGTATAGTTGAGCACTACAATTTTTTTTTAAGGGAAACATACAATCTGTTGCAAGTGATTTGGAATGTATGCAAGAAGGTGTACTTGTAGAGGTTCTGTATGTTGAGAAGCTCAGAATAATATACCACATCTGTGTCCAAGGCTCTTGATGTGGTGGAAGACTATGTCAGGGTGAAAACTCCATTGTGGGGTAGCAAGAGGATTACCCGATTAAGTAAACAGGAATCAGGGTCCAAAAGCTTGGGTGGTTGCATGGGAACACCCATGTACCACCCATGGTACGCCCCCTCGGCACGACGTAATGCAAAGCAGCCCATAGTTCATTACTTTCAAATGATTTTCTAGTGCTAAACACATATATCACTGGAAAGTAAATAGGTAAAAAAGATTTTGCCTTGATTTATGTCAGTTTTGTGATGCAAACAGGACATCTAAACGTGCTACAACATATTCTGATTTTTCATGTTTGTACTGTAAACATTTGTTTTTTTTTATAGGAATACTTTTTATACATTTATATTAATAAAAATCATATATGTATTTTAATGTAAAACATAGGAAGTTTTTTAAATGTAATTCAATTAGTTTTATTACTTTAAATATTGTTTACTAACCATATTACTTTTGCAGAAAACATGAAAACATGAAAAAACTGCTACTGTATATCTTTTAATCCAGATTACTTGATTGTAACAAATCTGTGAGTCTGAATCTGCAACTTTGTTAAACATTGTATAGATTACTGTGAATATGTACACCACTCAATTGTGAATAATGAGATTAGTGTGAAGATATGTACAATTATATGTTAACAACTTGAGTCTGTTTTCCAACAGTTACCCATTGAACAATCCCTTTTTGCAAATTTATGGACAGGCTTCATGATTTGGTTCAAAAGCACACCCAGACTTTGTCTTCTGGTTGATTATATTAAGACCCCACCCCTGTACATGGAAACACACACCCAAAGCAGTTACTTCTCCAGTGAAGTCTCTTGAAGGAGAATGTGGTACAGGTGAGGTGCAGCTGACTTTGGAGCACAGGGTTCACAGTTCGATCCCTAGCGGCAGCTCAGCTCAGCACCATGTGACTTTGGGCAATAGCTCACTTAATTTCCACGATGGCCCCCAGTGTCTTTTGACCTGTAAGGGTGAGTAGTTTGCACTTTAAAAATACGATTCACGTTGAGAACCAGCAGTGCTCTGCTTTCACACAATGGCTGTAGCTACATCATCCATCCAAGATGAGCATCCACAAGCTGTTGATGATGAGGAGGAAGACACACCACAAGTGATGTGTGGAAGCACTTTACTATACCTTCTGGAGAAAAGAAGGTAACAGCAAAATGTGTGCAGTGCAATATTTACACCAAGCAGTTATCCAGAGGTACTGCAAAACAGTATTCATATGGGATAATTTCCATATGCAAGCACTTAAAAAACAATTCTTGAAAGGCCTACAATCAGATTTTGCAAGAGAACGCTGGTGAAACAGGACAGTAAACCTCTACAGCAACTTTGCAAGAACCATCATCGTATTCAGTCATTATTATCCCAGGAGCCTGCGAAGAATTGAGTGACAAAGTTATTAAATGCATGAAATGCTACATGCATGTCCCTGTAAGCATGTCGTCTATTGGAGCATTCTTGGATACAGTGATGATGCTAATTCTTTGTTTTTAATGCATCACTTCATGTGTGAAACAATCTATGTGAGAGTGGTTATGTCAGTGTGTACATCAGTGTATCCCTGGGTGTGTTATTGGATGCATTAGTGTTTTGCTGGGTGTGTCAGTGTCTGGTGAGGTGTATGCCTGGGTGTGTCAGTGTCTGCATTAATGTATGCCCAGATTTGACAGTGTATGCTTGTGTATAACTCTGATTGTGTCACAGTATGCATTCGTGTGTGTATGAATGTGTTCATGTATACATTAGAGTTTGGTTAAGTTTGACAGTGGCTGTATTGGTGTATGCCTGGGTGTATCAAAGTCTGCTTTGTGTTTGCCTGGGCATGTCAGGGTGTGTGTCACTGTATGCCTGGGTGGATTATTGGATGAATTACTGTTTATATTGTTGTATAGGTGCCAGCATTGCTGTATGCCTGAGTATGTCATTGTCTGCATTGGTAAGTCCCTGGGTGTGTGAATCAGTGTGTGTCTGTGTGTGTTATTGAATACATTCTTGTTGGGCAGGGTGTTTTGCTGTCTGCATTTCTTTATGCCTGGGTGTGTCAGGGTCAGCACTGGCAAGTCTCTGGGTGCCTCAGTGTGTGCTTGGGAATATAACTGCATGCATTAATGTGTGTCTGGGTATTGTTAAATATTGCAGGGATTTGTTATCATTAGCTGAATGCCATTTTGTATTTCTGGCAGCTCACTTGTTTGCCATGTGCTGCCACATGCTCGCCATGTGCTCTGTCCCCCCTCAGTGTTGACTTCTCTTGTAATCTGACTAGAAACGAACTATATTTAGCATTTCCCACCTTTACACATGCTCAGAAGGGCCTAGCTAGTGGAATGCACCTGCTTCTCTAGAATAACTGTCAGGCTATTGTTGCTGCTGTATGGAGAAGTAACTCTCCTCCCACTTTGTTGAGAAAGCAGATCTTGCATGCCCATCTTAGGCATTTTGCATGCTTACATGAGCCAGGCCTGGCCCTTGGTCTTATGCTGACTATGTAAACCTAAGCATATATATGGCCCCTGTTTTGTGTACTCCTTAGACTGCCTCATTCAGTTGCTAAGGCCTCTGTGTGACATAGTCTCCCTCATCTGAGGTGAATAAATGTATTATTTTTATATTTCAGCTTCTGTGCCAATTTCTTGTTTGTTGGTTTAAAAGGACCCCTGAGAAGGTTTCTATTTTCTAGGGCATGTCATTGTCTGCATTGATGCATGCCTTGGTGTGCCAGTGTCTAGAATGGTAAGTCTCCTGGTGTTTCACTGTCTGTCTCAGTGTGTGCCTGGGTGTGTAATTGGATGCAATAGTGTTTGGCTGTCTGTGTCTGCATTGTTGTATGCCTGGGTATGTCAAAGTCTACATTTGTAGGTGCCTAAGTATGTCACTGTATGTGTCAGTATCTTATTGTATGCATATGCCTTTGGTTAGGTGTGTCAGTGTCTGTATTGGTGCATTATTGGGTATATGAAAGTCAGCTTTGGTTTATGACTAGGTGTGTCAGTGTATGCGTCAGTGTGTGACTGTGTGTGTTATTGGATGCATCACTTTTTGGCTGTGTGTATCAGTGTCTGCATTGCTGCATGCCTGGTGTGTCAGTGTCTGCATTGCTGTATGCCTGGGTGTGTCAGTGCTTTCATTGCTAAGTCTCTGAGTGTCTCAGTGTGTGCATCAGTGTGTGCCTGGATGTGTAATTGAATGCATTATTGTTTTGGCTGGCTGTGTCATTGTCTTCACTGCTGTATGCCTGGGTGTGTCAGTCTGAATTGGTAAGTCACTGGGTGTCTCAGTGTGTGTGTCAGCATATTTGTGGGGGTGTTATTGGATATATTGGATTGTGTCTGCATTGCTGTATACCTGGGTGTGTCAGTGTCTGCATTGGTACATTTCTGTGTCTCAATATGTGCTTCAGTGTCTGCATGGAAGTTTGATTGGATGCATTAGTGTTTGTCTGGCTATGTCAGTTTCTGCATTGCTGTATTCCTGTGTATATCATAGTCTGCCTTCACAAGTGCTTAGGTGTTTCAGTGTATACAGCAGTGTCTTATTTGATGCATTGCTGTTTGGCTGGTTGTGTCCGTGTCTGCATAGCTGTATGCCGTAGTATGTTAGTGTCTACATTGGTAAGTCTCTGGGTATTTTAATGTGTGCATCAGTGTGCACCATGGAGTCGACTGAATGCATTAATTTTTGGCTGGCAATGGCAGTGTCTGCATTGCTGAATGCCTGGGAATATCATAGTCTGCCTTCATAAGTGCTTAGGCATGGCGGCGTATACAGTTTGTTATTGGATGCATAAGTGTTTGGTTAGGTTTGTCACCTATGCCTAGGGGTTTGAATGTCTGCTTTGGTAAGTCCCTGAGTGTGTCAATGCATGCTTAGTCGCGTTATTGGATGCATTAGTGTTTGACTGGATGTGTCAATGCCTGTGTTGGTGTGCAGTTTGATTTGTCAGTGACTGTATTGATGTGTGTCTAGGTGTGTCAGTGTCTGTATCAGTGTGAGCCTGTGTGTGTGAGTGCCTCAATCTGTGTGTAGCTTGGTATGAGGGTTGCTTTACTTATGTGTGCCTGGGTGTGTTAGTAATTGTAGCAATCTGTGTTTGGTTGCATATTTTCAATAATCTAAAGTTATGGAACAACACTGCAGAACTAATTAGCAATGTACATTACTCAAAAAGAGGGTGCCATTGATCTTTATAAAAAAATAAACATCAATTATTTTTACACTTAATAGAATTACAAAAGTAACATACTATTTCAACAATGCATAGAAATAATTCAATTGGCTATCAGACATTTCTTTTACTGTATGTATTACTATGAAAAAGCATTTAATTTCTCCTCTTTTTACTGTTCTCAGCTTCTTTACTCACACACCATAGATAATGTACTTTTTCAGCAGTCATTATTAAATGGGAAAAAAACCAATTATAAAGATCTTAGAAAATAACTGCACACAATATCAATGAAATTAAGGTTCTCTGTGCGTTGCACTCACTACAAGAAATACACATAACACAGCGTATTTAACTATTTACAAATGCAGTGTTGTGTACAACCACTGTAAGAACCTGCATTTGTATCTTAAAACCAGCAAGAACAAAAGAACATGATGTCTGCAAGCATTTCAGAATACCATCAAGGGAAAAGAAGATTACAGCTAAATATGTACAGTATATTATTTGTGGCATACAGTTACCCAGCAGCACTGCCAAGAAATATTCACAACAAACAGGTTACAATTGAAAGCACTGAAAAACATTTCATGAAAGGGTTTATAATTGAATGATGCCGGAGAAATGGGTGCAGGAGAATATTCCACTTCTACAGCACCCTTTGGAGAAACTTAATCAGCAGCAGTCATCAAAATAACAACAGCGTGTGAAGATTTAAGTAACATAGTTACTCACTGTGCAAAATTCCAAATGTTTGTCACAGTAAAAATAGGTTCTGTGGGTCTATTGTCCCTTCTGCAGTTCTCAGGTTGAATACTCATGCACCACACATGATGTACTGTTGAAATATCCAGCACAAATATATTATGTTACAATGCAGGCAAATTACAATGTATGCTTTTACAACGCAGTGTTTACATTGCAACTACCATTACATTGCATGATTTTACAAAGCATTCTATTACAACACATTTTTCAAAACTACCATTACAACGCATTCCATTCCAATGCATACCATTACGATGCATAATACATGTTGGGCAACAGTCGGGTAAGTGTTGCATAGTGTAGGGGTAACACTTACTATCCCCCCTCCAGTGAGTGCAACATTAGGGAAAGTGTTGGATAGTGTAGGGAGAATAATTACTATTCCCATCTACCCCAAAGCCCATACCCACCCTAATTCTAAAGGAATTTCCATTACTTATGTTATAATGCTTTGTAATGGTATACGTTGTAATGGCATGCGTTGTAGTGACATGTGTTGTTATGGCATTCATTTTAATGGCATGTGTTGTAAAGGCAGTTGCATTGTAACACTTGCGTTGTAAAGGTAGGTCATTGTAGTGACTGCATTGGAATGAATGTTTCCATCCAGCACTTGCTCAGAGGCAAGTTCTTGATGGAGTTGCAATATAAAATTGGATCCTACTCACTATCCAGCACATGCTCAGAGATAAGTAGCTGGTGGAGTTGGATTATAAATTTGGATTCAATTCCCATCCGGCATCTGATCAGAGGTTAGTCATCGTTGGAATTGGAATATAAATGTATGCTCTATTTACTGTCCAGCATCTGCTCTTTGTTAAGTACCCACCTTGGTTGGAATATACAATTGTACCTTATTCACTCTCCAGCACCTGCTCTGAATTTTCTTGAGGCGTTGGATTTTAAAGTTAGACCCTACTCACTCTTTATTACCTGCTAAGATGTTAGTACCCAGTGGAATTAAAATGTAAAATTGATCTCAAGTCACTAACATTTTCCAGCTCTGAGATAAGTATCTGCTGGAATTTAGTTTTCAATATGGGTTCAAATTCAATGTTCTGCATGTATCTTTTTGTAAATAGTAAATACCTGGTGGTTTTGGTATATTACTTTCGCTCCTGTCTCTGTAGCTTAAGTGTTTTATTGGTATTTACTGTGGACATTTGCTCTTGTTTTGAATTTGTGCACTTGTTCTGCAGTTAGGGCCTTATGTTGTTTGGGATACACAATCGGACTCTACTCACTGTCCAGAATCTATGCTCTGGTAAGTACCTACTGGTTTTGGAATATAAAATAGGACTCTACTCACTGTCCAGTATGTGCTTAGAGATAAGTACCAAGTGTAGTTGGAATATATAATTAATACGTAATCACTGTACAATACCTGCGCTCTACTAATTACCCATTGAAGTTGGAATATAAAATTGGATATTTCTCACTGTTCAGCATCTGGTCAGAGGTAGGTTCTCTGTGGAGCTTGAATATTAAATATTGCATAGATTCTATCCAGCCTGTGCTCTGAAGTAAGTACTCAATGCTGCTGCTTTTTTATTTGACTCTAGGCTCTGTTCAGCAACAATTCAGAGATAAGTTCATTTGTGGAGTTGGAATATACAATTGGACTCTAATCACTGTACAATTCCTGCTCAGTGGTAAGTTCCTGTTCCAGCATGGAGGTATCTGCTGGATTAGTTTTTTAAAAATGCTTTCAAACTCACTTATCTGCATGTGCCTTATTGTTTGTTTAAAAATATTACTTTGAAACCGGTGTCTGCTAACTTTATTTCTTTACATGAACTTACTGTGCGAAGCTATATTTCTTAAAATTGATTTTTGCAGGCTCGTTGTTTGTAATCCCAAAATACTGTTGGATCGAAATCTGTAATTAGAAAATACATGGAAAGATAAATTAGATATAAATGTTGTTACTTTTTTATTAATATTTATTTTTTAAAAGAGGTAAACAATACTTTGATTTGTTGTTTATATTTGATGGATGTCTGTATGTTATGTTATGTTATGTTATGTTATGTTATCTTTGTATTGTATAGCGCACGGCTACTCAAAGAGTGTACCGGCGCTTTATTGCAATCCTGTATCACAACATAACGGAAAGAAAAAAACATAAAGGTGGGAAGATCCCTAACTAACAGTCAAGACTGATATCTACAAAGTAAAAAGCCAAGTTTTAAGGCCCTTCCTGAATGCCAGTAGATTGGAGGTACTACGCAGTGTCACTGGTAGAGTATTCCAGAGCTGCGGAGCCAACAGTCTGAAAGATCGACCTTCTATACGTGCCCTTTTTATACGAGGCACCACGGCAAGAAACAAAGACCCCGACCTCAGGGACCTAGCAGGATGGTAAAAAGCTAGCCTTTTTTGTAGATATTTTGCTCCTGAAGCATATAGAGCTTTATCAGCCAAGGTCAGGGCCTTGAAGATTATCTGCTTCCGGATGGGGAGAGAATGGAGTGACTGCAGGAGGCCCGAAGTTCTAGCACGGCCGGGTAATCCAAAAATGGCCCGTGCTGCCGAGTTCTGGACCACCTGCAGTCGTTGCAGCAGATACTCTGGCCGGCCGAGATAGAGGATATTAGAATAATCCATTCTCGAACCAATTATAGCCTGAACTGTTATCTTCCTGTGATCCTCCGATAGTATAGGAAGAAACTTGCAGAGCATCTGGAGAAGACCGAAGCAGGTGCCAGTAAGACCACAAATCTGGGATCACAGTGTCAAGCCATTATCGATCTTAATCCCCAGGTTCTTGGCTAACTGGGAGGAGTCTGCAGGAGGAAACATATTCGCAGGCCACCATTCCTGCCAGTCTGGGTCCGATCAGCAGCCGAAGAAAAGTACCTCCGATTTATCCGAGTTGCACTTGAGGCTGTAAAGCTGGAACCAATTAAAAACAGCCCCAAGGCAACCCCGGATACTCTCTCCATCAAAATCCGCTCCTTTCCCGCAAGTAAAGAGGATATGGGTGTCATCGGCATAGGAAATGATCTGGGCCCCGAAAGATTCCGCCAGTGCCGCCAGAGGGGTCATAAAGATGTTAAAAAGAGTCGGGCTCAGCACTGAGCGCTGAGGGACTCCGACACCCAGTGACGGCATCTCGGCGGAACTAGAGGAGGCCCAGACCGTTTGTCGACGGCCAGCCAAGAATGATCGAAACCAGCTGAACACCGTCCCCCTCAGACCAATCTCATAAAGTCTGTCGAGGAGACCCTCATTGAGGACGGTGTCAAAGGCCGCCGACAGATCGAGCATCACAAGCATCGCTTTGCCTTCTGAATCCAGAACCTGTTTATTTGCCTCTGAAACGTCCAGAAGCGCTGTTTCGGTGCTTAGGTTGGTGCGGAAGCCGGATTGAGTGGAGTGCAGTAGATCATGGGATTCCAGATAATCAGAGAGCACCTTGTGCGCGTGCTTCTCGAGGATCTTGGCAAAGGCGGGCAGAAGCGAGATAGGCCTATAATTGGCCAATACCTCCAAGTCCAGACCAGCTTTTTAAGCAGAGGGATGATCATCGCCTGCTTCCAGGCTTGAGGGACTACACCCTCACTGATAGAGTGGTTCAGAAGAGGATGCACGATGGGATTAATGACTTCAGCCATTTTAGCCAAAAATTTGGCAGGGCATGTGTCAAGAGGTGATCCTGATTTAAGGCAGGCAATCAGGTCCAAGGGCGAGGAAGCTGAAAGTGGTGGAAAGTCTGCCAGAATCGGGTCTGCACTAGCTGTTAAAACAGAGACATCCTCTGAAAAGTAAGAAACTTCAGGCCCCTTCAAGGGAAAAGAGTCCTGAATCAACTTGATCTTGGATGTGAAGAAGTTGGCAAGGGCACTCACCCATGCATCCGTGGGGGGTACCTGAGTCGAAGAAGCACGCGGGCCATGAATTCCCTCACGATGGCAAATACTTCCTTACATGAATTGGAGGCAATCTCAATTCTCCTTGAAAAATAGCCTCTTTTCTCAGAGAGAATATCGCATTGGTATGCTTTGACAGAGGCTCTGTAGGCGAGTTTTGCCGCCCGATCATATTGCAAATGCCACACTCTCTCTGTCACCTTGCACTGCCGTCTTGAGGCCACCAATGCTTCGGTAAACCAGGGGGCGGACTCCCGTTTTACAATATTGCGAGGAGGCCTCACCGGGGCAAAATCATCCAGCCTCTCCGTGAGCCACAATTGCAACAGTTCTGAATCCCTTACTAGGTCCCCTGTCAAGAGGCAAGGGTGAGCCAGACATGCCTGTGCCAGCAGTTCTGAAGTCACCCAATGGAACGCCCTCGATCCTTGGCAAAACTGCCGGGGAGGAGCACTAGATGGTTTTCTTTCCTCCGACACATAGTACTTGACCAGCCTGTGATCCGACCATAGCACCTGTAAAGGTACTAACATCTCTATAGAGATTGTTGAGAAGACCAGATCCAGGATATGGCCCTTTTCATGCGTCGGTCCACAATGATAAGGAGACAGGCCGAGAGGAGCCATCACATCTATCATTTTAATCGTGTCTACATCCGTTTCATCATCCATATGGATATTGAAGTCGCCTGCCAATATGCAGTGCTCAGATCTGAGTACCAGTGTCGAAGTTATCGACTGGAACTCTTCAAAAAAGGTGCCTGTCGGTCCCGGGGGCCTATAGACAAGAAGTCCTTTAAAAGATTGGTGTGGCGATAATACTATGGAGAAAGCGAGGGATTTGCATCCCATAATAGCCTCCATAGGAACAGTTGTACAGGTGGCTCGTATGTTCACCACAAGTGCCACACCCCACCTTCGCCCTTTCAGTCTATCTTGCCTAAGGATATTATAATCAGGGGGGGATAGCTGCAGCAATATCGGGGTTAGAAAGCTCCCCTAGCCACGTCTCAGTCAACATCAGGCACAGAGGCTTTTCTGTTACCAGAAGATCATAAATATCCAGAGCATGCCGACTGAGAGATCTGGTATTTAAAAGCAAACAGAGATGCTTGCCGCTATCTACCTCCCTGTTTAACACGGGAGCCCGATTTTTCTGTGGCAGCCATCCACAGTCAGGGCACCGACTCTTACTCTTGTAGCGGGCCGGAAATACCTTACGGCAAGAGCCGCCCCACCTTTTGTAAAGACCAGAGCTCCTGCGTCGAATATTGGAGCATGATGGTAAAATAGAATAAGGAGGCCGCCAGAGACCATTCCAGCCCGTATGCTTCTTGATGTATTCAATTAATTTCTGGATTTAGGAGTTTTTCTGAAATTTAAAACAAAAAATGTATCTATATATATATTGAGATAGTTTTTTTCTAATGGCAGGGGGTTGTGTAGGGGAGGGGGCGGGGAGGGGATCTTCCTACCTGAGAAAAAAAGAGTTTGTATCTATTTTTATTGTACTAAAATTCCTGTCCAATTCATATAAATGTTATACTTTTTATGTGATGTTATAGCTTAATAAGCCTATCGGAATTAGTAAGTCAGTCTGCCTGTAAATGTATAAAAATGTCAAAAAATTGTAATAATTACATATGATCTGTTTGTTTTCTTATTTTAAATATGCTATCATTAGAATATAACAATTTTTAATGTACCTTGTGAGGCCAGTAGATAGCACTGTAGGATTGATTTTACTGAGGCGATGCTAACGTGTGCTTGATGCAACTGTTCTGTGTGGGATTCACAGTTGAAATGGTCACATTTTTTATATTTTTAATCTATCCTAATTTTTTGAATGAAAATATGTTCTGGGATATAGCCTGTATACAGGAAACACACATAGCAGCTGAAGAAAGGTTCCTACTTGGCCAAATGGGATTTGAGATCCTTGCTAGCACAAGTCAAGAGGGAAGAAACAAGGGGGTGGCAATTTTGGCTAGAAAAGGAGTAGCCCAAATTAAAAAGAAAAAAGAGGATTCTGATGGAAGATGGGTGATATTAGACATAGAAATAGTTAGGGGAAGATACACTTTGGTTTCGCTATATGGTCCAAACGAAGATGATCCGACATTACTAGATTTTATCGATAGGGAGTTGGCCTTGTGGCCAGAGCCAGTGATCTGTTGCGGGGATTTCAACATCAATGGGCTGAATGGAATATTGGATGCAAGTGGAGGTATATATCAGGGAAGGAAAAAAAAGGTGCATAAAGCAGTACAGAACCTCGCTAGACACAACGCGATGGTGGATATATGGCTGGAATTTAATCCAATAGGCGTTGGCAGTACGTTTTACTCAGCGCCACATCAAACAGTAGCGCGATTGGACTACTTCTTTATTTCTAGCTCTTTAGTCAGCAGGGCGAAAATAGAATGCCTCCCGAGAATAATGTCGGATCATAACCCGCTGGTACTAAGCCTAGCAACGACACAACAAGCAGGAAAAGCTAACTCAACATGGACATTTGAGAGAGGTTTGTTGAAAGAAGAGGATTATATTGTAAGGATGAAAGAATGGATGACTCAATTTTGGGATATAAATAGATACTCAGCCCCGGCAGATATGGTCTGGGATAGTTTTAAAGCGGGAATAAGGGGAGAGACACTGAGTTATACATTACGAAGAAATAAAGAAGAAAAGGAAATGGTGGAAGAGGAAATTAGAACTTTGATCGAGCTGGAGAAAATGCTATTAGATGCAATAGAAAGACAAGAGCCCATCGACCAGATATTAGTGGCTATAGAGGCGCAAAAGGCGGAAACAGGGATCACCTTGGCACAAAAAACAGCAAGAAAATACCTAGCAAATAAAGAAAAATGCTATGAATATAACGAGAGGGTGGGGCACTTGCTTGCAATAAGAACTAGACAAACGTTAGCTGCAGGAGAGATTAAAGAAATTAAGGACGATAATGGAGTAATCGTTAATAAAGTTGAAGAGATACAGGAGGTGTTCAGAAGATTTTACGAGAGGCTTTATGAGCAGGACAAAAATGATGGAGAGATAGAGTTGAAAAGCCTGGAGTATCTAAGGGAAGGTTTACAAGAGGGACTGAGCATAGAAGAAAGGGACAAATTGGATATGCAGCTAACGGTGCAGGAGATAAGGGATGCAATATTCAGCTTACCCTCTGGTAAAGCAACAGGTCAGGATCAGATCCCGGTAGAATTTTACAAGACTTTTTGGGAGGCATTAGCTAAAGACATTTGGTCAATCTGCTGCTTGGCACAGGGAGGCAGAATAGTTCCTAAATCTTGGGCGGGTGCTGATATAATTGTCATATTAAAAAAAGATAAACCCCCCACTGAGCCGGGCTCTTACAGACCTATAACTTTGCTCAATGCCGATGCAAAAATATTCTCTAAGGCATTGGCGAATAGATTGAGTAAGGTGATAGAGAGGGTGGTGTCCCCTACACAGCATGGGTTTATACCCGGCAAAGGAACTACCGAACATATTAGACAACTGATTACTATTCTGGATGCTGAAGCAGCCTCGGGGGACCCTGTCGCGGCTATCTTTTTGGATGCTGAGAAGGCTTTTGACAGGGTCTCTTGGGTCTATTTATGGAAGGCTATGGAGTGGGCTGGCATTGGTCGAAGATATATAACTGCAATCCAGGCACTATATAAACATCCCAGTGCTAGGATACGCATTAATAGATCATACTCCAACGCAGTACAGATCAGACGGGGAACCAGGCAGGGATGTCCAGCTTCACCTCTATTATTTGCAATTTATTTAGATCCCTATCTGAGAAGGCTTACAAAAAATAGGCGGATTAAGCCAGTTTCATTGCATGAAAAAGAGTATAAAATATTTGCTTACGCAGATGACGTGGCTGTTATAACACCTACACCAGAGGAGTCACTGGCCGAAATAGAACAGGAGGCAAGAAAATTTGGAGAGGTGTCAGGCTATTCAATAAACAGGGGAAAAACACAAATAGTTCAGAATAGACATACTGCATTCGTAGACGCAAGAGTTGTCTCAGATACAAAATACTTGGGTGTTAAGGTGACAGCAGATTTGGAAAAATTAGTAGAGCTAAATATGGAACCATTACTAGACAAAGTTAAAACCAATTTGGAGAGGGTCAATAATTTACACTTGACTCTCATGGGTAGAATCAATTTTGTTAAAATGGTTACTTTTCCAAAATGTTTATATTTATTTAGGGCAATCCCACTCTTTTTTGAAGGGATATGGTTTAACAAAATAGAATCAGTAATTAATAAATTAATTTGGGCACAGGGGAAGACACGTAGGGCATACCGTTTTTTAACTCTATCACGAGAAAGGGGAGGCTGGGGAGCACCTGATTTTAGATTTTATTACTGGGCAACAGCTCTACAATACTCCAAAGGATTATTAGGTGGAAGTGCTCAAGAGGAGGAGGTGGGAAGAAAGGGCCCGGCTAATGTATATGAAGCCCTCTTAGGTAAAGCGGCAGAAAACGCCTTAGTGACAACAGTGGACTTCGCATACTTTAAGCACACAAAATTCAAGACCCTGAGTGCGATCTATAAAGTCTGGAAAGCAATAAGGAAAAAACTGGGTTTGGGAAGGTACAATAGGTATCTAAGGCTCTATATGAACAAAGATCTTCCAATGGAAATCTTCCATGACACAGTTATGAGGGAATGGGATGTGAAAGGGATTAAGAAACTGGGGGACCTAATGGACGCAGAGGGGGCAATTTTAACATACCAAAATATACAGCAAAGGTATAGCATAGCTGGTAATAACTTCTTCAAATACCTTCAAGTGAGGAGCTACTTTCACACTAAAATAGGGGGTGTAGGAGGGATGAAGTGCTGTAGGATAATGGAATATCTGGGAAGCAGCCTTGCATGCTCAATAAGACAGCTGTATGCAGAGCTCCAAGTTTACAAGGTAGATGATAGAGAAAAATACAGTAATAAATGGAGAGAACAGGTAAAGGCTAGACCAGAAGACTTACAAACCTCTTTAGATTATGGTTGGACTATTTTATGTTCAGCGACACTTCAAACTCAGCATTATAAAACAGTCTACTCACTATATTTCACACCAGCCAGAATAGCCAGCTGGGGCGGCTCCTCTGGAATAACGTGCCCAAGGTGTAATTCTACAGAGGCTAATATAACACATATGTTTGCAAATTGCCCTCAATTGTATACTCTAAAACTGGCGATAGAAGAGTTTCTGGATAAATCTTTGGCAATACGAACGAAACTAACCGATGAGTTGATAATTTTGGGGGTAAGCCTAGATGTAAATACAACCTATCCAGAATTTTTATTCATGGTCACTGCAGTATTTAGGATAATTGTAGCCAAAGCATGGAAGGAGAAATCAGCACCGTCGTTCCAGACGTGGGTAGCAAGACTACTATCTACATACAACCTGGAAAGGGCCATATACGATAGAAGAGGAAGGAAGGCAAAAGCTCTGGGGGGTAAGATTTGGCTACCTATTGAGAATTGGAAATGCAGGAAAGCTGTCCCTGCTTGCAGTTGAGAAATTCGTTAGCTTTATTAGCCTTCATGGAGAGGACGTTGGATGCAATATTTTGAAGTTTAGTGGTTTTTGTTGCCTCTCTTTACGGTTGCCTGAAATATGTATTCTGGGCCTCCTCTCTTTTGTTTTGGTTATTATCTTTTCTGTGTACTTGTTTTTTGATACACATCTGTATTTGTTGTAAATGACTGTGTAATGTTTTAAACACATCGGATGTAAAAGAAAAATGTGGGGGGGGAAAAAAAATTCTGAATAAAGATATTTAAAAAAAAAAAAAAAAAGAAAATATGTTCTGGGATCTGTGTTGTTTTCAATGTTAATTTTTTGAGATCGTGTTTGTATTTTAATCAATTTAAATTGTGAATTTTGTTTTAATTTTCTGTTTGTTATGCCACAATTTTAGTTAGCATTCTAGTGTGCCATTATTACAAAAATAGATGGACTTATATTTAATTGTTTTGTGCCATCCATTACTGTCTCTCTGTAGGTTTGTCGGTATTTTTAAAAACGAACCTAAAGATGCCGATTTTCAAGATTGTTTATTAAAATTAGTCTTCATTGAAAGTGTTCTTTGAATTAATTGCATATTTTTTCAGTGCTTCGTGTTTAAATCATTTGTTGTTTTGCACATAGTGGTTAATTATATTTAAAAGTAAATTGAATATCTTTTGTAGTTCAGTACGTTGTGATTCAATACAGAGTTGATTGGCTTTTACCGTTATTTAGCCTTCTTGGTTTAGGCACTAGTGATTTACAAGGTAATTGTTTAATCATACATTATTCTCTTGTATTGCCTTTCGTGGAGTAGTTATGTAATTGTGTAGGGGTAGGTGTCTAACTTACCATCTGCGATGACCGTGTCGGTTGGGGTTGTAGTATTCACTGTAGCTATAGAGTATTGGGATGACATGCACAATGGGATACAATGGCTGCACAGCCTCGTTCGGCAACTCGATCTTACCGAGAAGAATCCTCGTGCACGCGAAAATGCTATTGAGCGCGCGGAAACTACGCTACGCAGCAGTTTGCGGAGTATTCAACAACTTCGCATTCTCCGCGGAGCGCGGAGTTGCCGAAACTCCGCAAACTCTGCGAACGGAGCGTAGTTCTTCGCCCAGGTAGGCATGTGTCGATGCATGCGTGACACACATGATGGACATACTTCAGAGATCACAACATTGTCACACCTGCTGCATGTGAAACACCCCAGACAAAGATGGTCATGCAGTGCATCAACTAGGACACGTATGTATAGCCCACACAGAGTGCATGTCACAAATTTGTCAATGTGAAGACACAATTAATTCCACACTCATGAAGGCAAATACAATCTGTCAGTTGCAGATGCGGTCCACCACATCAACCTTGGACAAGAGCAGGCCCCCTGACCCCCAGTGAGACATGTCAATGACTGAATGAGACACACCTGTGTATCAGATGATGAAGGGATATCACAGAATTAATGGACATGATTCTAGTTCTAGCAGACAGACAAACTGTGGCAGCGTAACCAAGCTGAAGGAATGCAAAGATCACAGTTCACAGACAAGGCATGCACTTACCCCCTCATTGATGCTACCTGGCCATCAACAGCCCGTCCAGGTCAAGGAAGACCACTGGCAGAATCCGGCACATGTGGGGCGTCAGGGTCCGGTGTCCGCCCCTACTGCGAGGAGGCAACAGCTTCAGCTGGAATCTAGCAATGCATCTGGTCTAGCCACGTAGGTCCTGCACCTTTTCTGGCAGCTACTGATGCGACGCCTGTGAACCCCCGCGGGTCGAACTGCCCGGGCAATGGTCAGCCACATCTCCTGTGTCTTGATGGGCATCAACCTGTGAGGATGACAAAGTTAAAGGACCATTAACAGACATACAACATGTCTGTGCAGCACACAGTTGGATAAACATGTTCTTTTTACAAGGGCATCTGATGTACACCGGTAGTACAAGTATGTGTATGGATATTTGTTCTGCATCACCTACATGGAAACATTGCCTGGCTAGTATGCCCACCTCAACATGCACTCTCACACCACAGACGTGTTCACTGCAGGTACCTGCACACTTTGGGTGTGACAACTACTGAATGAACATGCTAGCCACTGCTTCACACAATGCCATTAGTGCTAGTGAGACAAGATGCACCATGAGAGAAGATGTGGACTGCATACTCACTTGCTCCCCTGGTTTCCCATACAGCTTGCTGTACTGTGGTAGGAGGCTGTCCAGCAGGGCCGGGTTCTCCTCCTCTGTGAAGGCTGGGGCCCTCTCCACAGTCTGTGCCATTCTTGGAGACAGCGGATGCAGAGACAGCAGCAGAGGTAGCAGAGATGTCTATACGGATCATTTAGTGCAGGCAATTGAGCTCTCAGGGCAAGAGACAGCCTTATATCTGTGCTGCAGAGGCAGAATCTGTCCCATGAGTCCAAAGCCATAGGTCCCACTCGTTTGCATCCTATGAATTAGTCCAATCCATGAGATAGGACGTCTCGGACACGCCTACCACAACGTTCAAAATATCTGCATCATGAAAGTTTATATTTTGATACATTTGTTTAAAAACTAAACCAAATCACACCATACGCGAAATGTGCACAATTCAAAATGCATGTCTGTCACCATGACAACCAACAGGCAATCAGTTTGACTGGCTCGGTCAGGATGTAGCAGACTCGTTTAAAAAACTCACCCGTGTCGAATAGCATTGAATCAAACATGCAGTCTGTCAGTCCGACTCGGTCAGGATGTAGCAGACGTGTTTTAAAAACTCATCTGTGTCGAACAGCATTGAATCAAACATGCAATCTCTCAGTCCGGCTTGGTCAGGATGTAGCAGACAAGTTTTGAAAACTCACCTGCGTCGAACAGCATTGAATCAAACATGCAATCTGTCAATCTGGCTCAGTCAGATTGTGGCAGACGCGTCCATGCAATAGTCACCCATGCCGTACAACACTGTTCTGGGCATGTAATCTGTCAGTCCTGCTCCATCATGAGTTGGCTCACGCGTATGCAAAGCACCTTCATCAACACCGACAATGTATGTATGAATAATGGCATGTTGTATGCCCTGTGTGGATGGAGCTCAGCACATGTCAAATGGGACAGAGACACAAAACAGGACTACTCGCATGATGATCCTAGCTGACAGTGCAACTATAGCAGTACTTGTGAGTGACATGACTAGTGTGAGTGACCACCTCACACATCATACTCCTATGCTTTGCCACTGTGCCAGGGGATCATCGTGTTGTGTAGGTCATACATCACATTTGTCAATGTCCACACCCTGAGAGTGTTGTGCACGGTGACACGCTGTCTGTATGTAGTGTTGTTGCTAGTTTGTAATACCTTGTCCATGTCTGTGTACATTACATTCATGTGCTAGTTGACCTAAGAATCTATGGCTGATACTTAATTGTGTCTGTGTTGTGTCAGTTACAATTAATCACATGGGGAGTGACAGAGAACTGTGAGTAGTCACAGTACAACACTGTATTCTTTGGTACTACATGACATCATTGTGTGTATGTACATGCTCACATTGCTGTAATTAGTGGATTAGGTCAATCTCAGACATCTGACTTCACTGTGTCATCATTGTTAGTGCAATGCAATCTGTTGATTATGTATAACTTGATGCTCAATTTAGCGAGTAATATGTGTTCATACTTTGTCATGTGTTCCTCAGGGCACCAACTGTCCAGAGACCCTTCCTGGATCTTGAAACCATGGTGGAGCCTGAGTGCATGAGGAAATACAGGTTCACAAGGGCATTATTTCGGAATTGACCAAACAGTTGTTACCGCACTTCCTACCTGGACGCACATATCCCTTTGCCCTGACCCCCAAGTTGAAGGTGATGGTGGCACTACCTTTTGTTGCCACTGGTTCGTTCCAGTTTACTGTGTCTGATACTGGTGGTATGTCACAGACGATGTTCAGTCGAGTGCTCCGGGATGTGTGTGAGGCCATGTTGAGCTTCCTCAACCTGTACATACATTTTCCCACACCGCCATAGTTCCATGCCATTAAGGATGACTTTTATGCCCTGGGACACATGCCACATGTGATTGTATCGATCGATGGCACAAATATAGGTTTGGTTGCACCAGGATCACATGAGCAGGTTTACAGGAATTGAAAACACTTTCATTCAATCAATGCCTTTGTGGTATGTCTGGCGGCTCAGATCATCTCCCGTGTATGTGTGCCTTTCCCGGGATCTGCCCACAATGCATATATAATGAGGATGAGTTGGATCCTCCAGCTGATGTCCCAGCTCAGGAATGAGCATGCCAGTCTTGTTGGTGAGCAAGTTGTCAGTGTCAGTTGTGTGATCATTGTCTGTCATGTTGTACCCTGTGGTTTCTCAAAAGATCATTTATATTTGATAAATGTAGGAGACTCTGGATACCCAAACATGCCCTAGTTGCTGACACTACTCAGGAACCCAGTCACACCTGTTTATGTCTGTTACAACGGGGTAAATGGGCAGACCAGGTGTGTGATTGAGCCACATTTGGGCTGCTGAAGACCAGATTCCGCTGACTAGACCAGACAGGAGGTGCCCTTCAATATTCCCCAGAGAAGGTGTGCAAAATTATGAGTTGCATGCTTCACAACAAGGCTGTGAGGAATAAGCTACCGCTCAACCAGGATGACAGGGACCAATGTCCTACATAATGGGAGGATCCTGGCCTGGGGCACGTTGCCAGTGATGAGGAGGAGAAGGAAGAGGATGTGGATGTCAGGGGCAGCTCATTAACAACTTATTTACTTTAGTGTAAGTATGCAAAGATGTCTGATGATGGCATTCCTAAGTATGATGTGTGAATGTAGGACAATATGTAGTGATATGTGTGTGGGTATGCTAATTTACATGGTCATGGTCGTTGTACAGTGTATGTTTAGTTCTGATGGTCTCAACTACCTTGTTGAAATTACTCCTAGCTTTTGATCAGAATTTACAATGTACAATAGTGATTCAATATTTGGATATGTCTTCATTGCAAGTTGTATTTAAGACTGTACTATGTCTCTCCTTCACGGGCTCCTTTGGCTGTTGTGTGGGTACACACAATGCTGTTCCATGATGGTTTTTCAATTTGGACCAGTACTCTCTGACAGACAATCTTTTTGGTCAGATTAGTTTTTTGTTAATTTTTATTTGGATACTTAGAACTGTAATCAGTTTGCTTTTGTTTTGAGCAGAGCTTCTGCCTGTGTAATAAACCTGTTACACACATTGATGTTTGACTTGTCTGTTGCAAAAATATACTACAACCGTTTATATCATGTTTTTGTGACATGATGTTCATTTCATTTTCCAATGGTCTTTGTGCGGTTAAATGGTTTAATTTGACATCAGTGTGTGCAATGTTTAAATGTTGCTTTTGTGTTGTGGCGACCTTGCATGTCTATCCCTGGTATGTGTCATGTGACATATCTTCACAAGACAGGGGATGAATAGTTAGATGGTCCTTAGGATCATGCTGGATAATGCTAAATTAACTATAGCCAAGCTTACATATTAGGTTTGTGTCTTACATTTTAGAGCACATTCTTTCTATCAATCAATCAATCAATCAATCAATGACACTTGTAAAGCGCGCTACATACCCGTAGGGTCTCAAGGCGCTGGGGGGGGGGGGGGGGGGATGCCGCTACTGCTCGAACAGCCAGGTCTTCAGCTTCTTCCTGAAGGAGAGGTGGTCTTGGGTCAGGCGCAGGTCGGTCGGGAGGGAGTTCCAGGTCTTGGCAGCCAGGTAGGAGAAGGACCTTCCTCCTGTAGTCGCTCTTCGGATGCGGGGGACGGCGGCGAGGGCGTGGTTGGCTGAACGGAGGTGGCGTTTGGGAGCGTAGAAGTTGACTCGGCTGTTGAGGTAGCTCGGGCCTTGGTCGTGTAGGGCTTTGTGTGCGTGGGTGAGGAGGCGGAAGGTGATTCTTTTGTTGACGGGGAGCCAGTGAAGGTCTCTCAGATGTCCGGAGATGTGACTGGTTCGTGGGATGTCGAGGATGAGTCTGGCTGAGGCGTTCTGGATCCGCTGGAGTCTCTTCTGGAGCTTGGCGGTGGTCCCGGCGTAGAGGGCGTTGCCGTAGTCCAGTCGGCTGGTGACGAGGGCCTGGGTGACGATCTTCCTGGTCTCGGTGGGGATCCACCAGAAGATCTTCCGTAGCATGCGCAGGATGTTGAAGCACGCCGAGGAGACGTTGTTGACTTGCCTGGTCATGGAGAGGGAGGAGTCCAGGATGAAGCCCAGGTTGCGTGCATGGTCTGTCGGTTTGGGTGCGGTGCCCAGGCCGGGAGGCCACCAGGAGTCGTCCCAGGCGGAGGGTGAGGGGCCCAGGATGAGGACCTCCGTCTATGCTTGTTGTTCACGGTGCCTTGGAGTTCACATTAGAGCAATTTGGTACTGTTGAAGTGCTGCACCACAAGGTAGAAAAACAAGACTCTTTGTAATGGAAGATCTAGTCAGCATGTATAGTTTAGCCATGAAATGCTAAACTTTCCAACACATAAGTGGAATACTTGCATTATACTGACGCACAGGGGAATCATCTACACAGATGGAAGATTTACATCTACGCATCAATGCTTTCCTGTGCATATGCTGTAACCAGTACTCCTAGTTTCTGAGGTGAGCTGTTAACCCGTGTTGCCACAGAGTTCTTCAATAGTTTGATGAATATGTCACCATCACAGGGAGAGTGGTGATTTCCACACTGATGATGTAATCACATTACACCTTTAGTATTCTATTTAATTATGAAAATGTATATTGTTTGCGAATCATGTATTCTGCTGCTGGTGCGAGTTCATATACTGCATTGTAGGACAACAAACAGAGATAGTTCTTTCTCAAACATAAATTCTTGTACTTTACACACACTCTGAATCATAATTTTTTGGACAAGCAAGGGAGAGTGAGCATGAATGGTTGCATTGCTAACTTGACTCAGAGATGTTGATAGTACTGGGTACTGGGTGGTAGAATCATTGTGTAACTTCTGTATGTTTTGTTGAGCTACTGACACACTAGAGGTAGTGGGTCTTTGGATTGTGTGTTCTGATGTGCAACAATTGTTCAACCATCCTTCACCAACTGCCTTTTGTTGAGCATACTTCTGTATGAGAAGAATCCTTACCACAGTACTCAAGAACCTCATTTTGAGACAGTGCCAGGTAATACTAATAATGATTTAGAAAGTGGGTACATTGTATAATTCACAGATGACAATTAAAGGTGAGTGCATTCCCAAATTAGAAACCCACAGTTCATAGAGGAGTTGAAAGTGTTGTCCAAGCAAAGTCAATTTGGCCTTTAGTCCAACTTAGGATACTCCATCCCACGTGGGATAGTCCAGGGACTGTTAACAAAGTGAATGATTTGCACACAATGGAGGATATCCAGAGCATTTGTTTAGTTCCTGGGGGGATGAATGTCCATCAGTCTCTCACTAGCTATCCTTCCTTGGATGTCCCCTTCCCTTCTTTGGTGGGGTGGGACCCTCAGTATCAGGCTGCTACGCTGGAAGGGACTCTATGCCAGACCGCTCACCCCTCACTGTGGCAGTTGCCAATGTTGAGGCAACAGGTTTGGAGTGCACACGGGGAAGTGGGGTAATGCTGGTGCTCATCTGGAGTAGGCATGTGAGTATGTCCCTCTGCACCACATTGAGATTGTCTATTTTTGACCAGTTGGACTCTATACGGTCCATGTGTTGGTCCATACGGTCCATGTGTTGGTCCACACGGTCCATATGGTTGTACATCTGGTCGAAATGTTCAGCCTGCTGATGTTTCATGTCCCTGAGGATACCGACAACCTGGCCAAAGTCCCTGGTGCATTCGTGATAGACATCCAAAATATATTCTAAGTCGGGGTCAGCTTGATCTCTGACACCAGCTGTGGGACGTGTCCTCCCACCACGCACCCTCATACCACTCCTTACCCTACCCGCACGGACATTGCCTGGTGTTGCACGCACTGACAGCTCCTGTCCACCTTCATTGTTGGCAGGACTGGTGAAGGCAGATTGGGCTGTCTTGCTGTGCTCCCAGGGTTTTGTTGTCTTTCTGTGTCCCTGAGAAGCTGGGGAATCTGGATGTCACTGGATGTTGCAGGAGTGGTTGTTGGTGCTGCTGCTCGTACTGGTGCCGGATGCTGGCCCACACCGCGTGAGGAAGTGTAAGAGTCATCCTCACTGGAGGTCTGAGTGACCGAGGTTGTGCTGGAGCTGCTGGTGGACTCAGAATCTTCTCCAGATGATGCCCTCTGTTCTGGAGTGCCTGTGTGGAGAGAAACAATGTTAGTTGTGTATTTTCAGATGTTATGGTGTTACACATAAACAAATGTATAGATGTTGTGGATATTGTGCATTTCTTTCTTATTTCTACTCATCAATCAGCACAGACACTGAGATATTTGTTAATCGAACATTGAGATTTTGGAAACATGTGCTTTACTGAGCATGTCCAGCTCTGTGCATCAGTGTGCATGCATTGTTATCCTTGACTGCTCATAGTAATTGTTTGTCAATGGTCACACTGTGCATGAACCAGTTGTGATATGTCCTGTCCTCCACACACATTTGAAGCATGATCATTGAGGGCAGATGTGACTGATCTGTACATGTCAGTGTGTGTAATGTGCAGTTAAGGTTATGGTCTGTAGTTGTTTGAGTAGGCCAATAACTGGCAGTAACTTTTTCCAAATTGGTACATGATGGCCCTGTGTAGCTATCTTGATAGGGCATTTGCATTCAGTCTCAGGGACAGCATAGTGACAGGTGTGTTCTTGTGGGACTGGGGGGACTAGAGTGTGCTGGTGGCAGTAGTCATTGCTTCCACTCCTCCTCTAACCCAGGACAAATGGGCCAGCATGTTGAAAGGTTCCATGACAGTGTGTACAAAGTTATATTCAAGATGACGGACAGTGGTGCCTGCAGTCATGCTGTACACGACTGCCAACAGGGCTTTGTGTATCCTACCCCAATCGCCAGTGTTGGGCATCTTGACAGGGCATTTGCATTTACTCTCAGGGACAGCGTAGTGACAGATGTGTTCTTGTGGGACTGTGGGTGGGACTAATGTGTGCTGGTGGCAGTAGTCATTGCTTCCACTCCTCCTCCCACCCACGACAAATTGGCCAGCATGTTAAAGGGCTCCATAACAGTGTGTACAAAGTTACATTCAAGATGTGTTGCTGTGGTGTATGTGGCTGTGTATTTGGGGTGAATTTAGACTATTTGTACATGTACTCACCAGGTTCTGGTATTCCAGCTAGTCCAGTTATGGCCTCCTGTGGGAGGAGGTCCCGCACCTTCACCTCTGGTGAAATGTACTGGTTTATGACGTCCACCGCCAGTCTTGGTGCTCAGGGCCTGTTCACTGCCAATGAGCCTCTTTACCCTCCTGCGAACATCATAATAACGGTTCTGGATATCCTCCTTTGTGCGCAAGGTAGGTGACTGGGCATTCATCTTGTTGACAATCCTTTCCCACATCTTGGTTCTCTGGGACCGGGAGGTCTGTTGTACCAATCTGTCAAATAACTGTGGTTCCACTCGGATGATTTCATCTATCATCACTTCTAACTCAGCAGCTAAGAATTGTTGATTCTTCTTGGGGGCACATGGTGATGGGTGTTGGTGGAGATGTGTGTATGCATGTCTGTGTATAGAGGTAAGAGTGAGTGTGTGTGAGTGAAGGTGTATTTCTTTGGTTCTAGTTGTGTGGAGGTTGTTTGGTGGATAAGATGTGTGTGTATATATATAAAGGGTGACCACCGTAAGTCGGGCAATTACAGACTGATCTCACTGATCGATGTGGAGGCCAAGCTTTATGCTTCTTGCCCAGCTCCAAGATTGGATGGAGGAGAAGAACATAATCCCCAGACGGGCTTTAGGCAAGGGATGGGCACCTCAACCAACCTGGCTACCCTAGCACTCTTAACTGAAAAAGCGTTAAGAAAGAAATCCCGACTCTTTGCATGCTTTGTGGACATCAAATCCGCTTCCGACCGAGTAAGCAGGAGTCTACTCTGGAACAAACTCAATGGCTGGGGCTTGCCAGGAGAATTGCTTAACACCATAACTGCCCTTTACACGGAAATAGCACAACCCTGAGTATTTTTACGCAGCGAGGATTGAAACAAGGATGCGTTCTAGCTCCCAGCCTCTTCAATTTGTTTCTTTCAGATATCGCACAGCATATTGAAAAAGACGATTGTCACCCTCCGAACATGGCCAACGAGTCAGTCGCCATCCTACAATATGCAGATGACATTGTCTTGCTGAGCCAAACTCCTATTGGTCGGCAAAAGTGGCAACTGTGGAAGAGCAGCGCTCATATAAATATCCTGACATAATAATTGAGCGGGGCACATCTCACAAGGAACACAAATTGGCTTTGAAAGCTAAAGCCCAATCACTAATCTATGCTTACAGACTACTACGTAAAAAACTAGACTGCCCGAACTACACTCATCTGCTAAAAGTCATGGCCGCACAAATCCAGCCCAGTCTATCGTACGGTTTAGTCACCTGATGTTGGAAAAGATGCAAACTTATTGAATGAGCTCCAGACTAGGATTTACAAGGCTGTTTTTGAGCTCCCTAAATCTGCCTCTCCTTCTCAGGTTCGACTGGAATTTGGCTTACCGCACCAGAAATTCCGGGTAATGAGTAGCTTCGTCAAACTTTGTCATAAATTCCGCTGTTCCAACCCGGCCACCCTGAACAAACTATGCTGGAATGAAATTAAGCACCAGATGATCCTAGAAACACCGAGTTCATGGGGAAGCTTTTTGAGAACAGATTTGGCCGAGCTGGAACTACAAACAGCATGGGAAAATGGGGAAGATAGAGTAAGCTTCAGTAAAGCCGTAAATGCCGCAGCTAAAAAGAAATCCTTGCTGGCTGACAAAAAAAACAATCACCAAGCGCCGGCATGGGTGAACAGTTATCAACTAATTTAGAACCCTAAGGCCCCAAAATTATTTATCCGCTCACTTCAGCTTGCAATTATAAAAGAGTTTTACAAACTTCTGCATGGGCTTGCATGACTCAAAAGACCTGCATCCAACTTGGAAAAAGCCTTATCAATCCGCAAACTGTCGACTATGTGGTTTTAAATCATAATCTGTAACCCACTTATTATGTGCTTGTCCAGCAGTCCTGGAACAGAGGAGACAGTATTTAAAATTCATCTTCAATGATTTGAACATTCGTTCATGCAGACAAACAGTGATAAGCTGGCTGGAAGGTGCTTCCATTATCTTGGTCTGCAGGGGCATCAAATTCATGACAATGGTCAGAAACCTCTTACGGCAAGCTGATGGAGAGTAAACAAAATAAGCAGGATCAATGTCACCTTTCAACAGCCGATCAATAACATTAATGAACAGACAGCATGCTTACCAGCGTCTAGCAGCAGGTCGCAAAAAGTGGTGCATGAATATTAAAATTTGGAACACTGGGGCTTACACAATACAATCATCTTTTCCAAAAGGTCCCCAAATTTTTGTAGCCCCTCACACGTTTTTAATGAAAAGTAACAATATCCTTTTATATAATTGTGGAACCATGTTAAAATTAGGTGTGTTTATAAATGCAATGATATTTTTAATACGTTGTATGGACATTGGGGGGGTTGTAATGATTTTAATTAATCAAACAATAAACTTACTACAGATTCTGTGTGTGTTTGTGGTGGCTAGATGAATTCTCTGTCTAGTGGTGTGGTCTGCTTGCATATCTGTCGAAGTAGCAAATTATGTTGGGAAGTTTTGGCTCCCTTTATATAGGTTGGGTTGTGGGTGTGTCTAATTAATAGAAATTGGGTTTTTTGGAGGTGACAGTGCGTTTTTTGGTAGTCTTTTTTCTGTTTCCATGTATGATTTTTTTCACTTTTTGTTTTGACAGCACCTGATGCTTGTTCTTGTTTGAATTGTTTTGGATGAGTCTGCTCCATTCATACTGGGCTATGTGGCATCATTTGTGTCTGAGTCTGTCGGGTCTTGTTGATGCGCCGCTATGTGGAATAAATCATGTCCGAGTCTGTCGGGTCTTGTTGATGCTTGGCTATGCGGCTTTGTTCGCATCTGAGTCTTTCGGGTCATAGAGATGCTTGGCTATGTGGCATTGTTTGCGTCCAAGTCTGTTGGGTCATGTAGATGCTTGGCTATATGGCATCATTTGTGTCCAAGTTTGTCGGGTCGTGTTGATGGGTGGCTATGTGGCATCATTCGCATCTGAGTCTGTCGGGTCATGATGATGCTTGACAATGTGGCATTGTCAACGTCCGAGTCTGTTGGGTCGTGTAGATGCTTGGCAACGTGGCATTGTTTACGTCCGAGTCTGTTGGGTCGTGTTTATGCTTGGCATTGTGTCATCATTTGCATCCGATGGGTCGGGTTGATGCTTTGCAATGTGGCATAGTTTGTGTACCTTTCTGTGGCATCGGGTTGACGCTTGGCTATTTTGAATCTTGCGCTTACGACTCTACCTCATCAGACTCTTTACATTCACAAAAATTGGGTAGTAGTGTTCTCTAAATAGAGAAATGTCTGCACATTCGTATACCTCACTATATTAAGTGGTACAATTTCTACGTGGAAATAACATACATCATAAACGAAGTTTAAGAATGGGGGCTCAAATAGCCCTAACAACACATACTACCCAGGGGTGTTAGTTGCACACATAGGGGTCGATTACTATTCGGGAAAAAACGCTCCGAATAGCCGTACGGAGCGTTTTTCCCATATGAATCGTACCCTGCAGCGTCCCCCGTACGTACAACTAAGTACGATTTGTACCAGGAGCTTGACTCAAATCCCTGTATGAATCTTCCTCAGAACCCGCTGTATGCGACATCCGTACGGTTCGCGGCTGCTTTTTCCGACCCGGCAAGAACGATTTATGTGGGGTATTCACCGTACAATGCTTTTTCTATGGGAGCCGAAAACATTCGGAGAAGCAGAGTTTGCCTCGAAACAGGTACGGAACATCCCCCCGGGTACGGTGCGTACACCCCATGATCGCAGGGGTACGATGCGTACCCCTGCGATCATGGGGTGTACGCACCGTACCCCACGATCTCGGGGTGTATGCACCATACCCCATGTTCACCGGGTGTACGGTGCGTGCACCCTGCAATGGCGGGGTACGGTGCATACACCCAATGATCGCAGGGGTACGCACTGTACCCCTGCGATCGTGGGGTATACGCATCGTACGGTGTGTATGTGATTGTGTGCTTTTCTGTACGAATCGCCCTTACCTGACGTGGACTGTATGAATCACGTTCTTATACCCCGGTCCGGATCGTACTCGTTGGGTTGTACGGCATGTGTACGAGTTGTACGGTTCACGGTTTCAGCCTTGCAATACGTACGGATCACAACAATTCCGACGGATTAACGAAATACGGATCGTACTACGCAACGCTGATGGACGGGTACGATTCGTATGGAGAGGGCTCCGGATACAAATCGTACGGACGTTTTTTTTCCAGGTTCGAATCGGCCCCATAGTGTACATGAACAAGAACGCAAAGAGAAGGGCTTGGACAGCACACCTGTAGTTAATATTCAGTCAGCAAATATATATGCAATGAATGGGTATAAATATCACCCACTGTAACCCAGTCAAGATAGCTTCAGTAATAATAATCAACAAAATATAAGGATTCAAAACATGTAGTCTTCTTGATAATCTTTATTCCCAAATTTCTTTAAAAAAAATGTTTTCCAGCACACGACCTGCTGACACGTGTTTCGTCTCAAAGAGACTTTTTCAAGTCATTAGTCTCCATAGTAACATACCGTTTTTGCGGGAGCGAGCGTCACTGTGGTCAGGACTTATTAGGGTTCTGGATTTCGCCGTTATGTTGCAGTCAATTTGATTAAGACCTTCTACTTATATAGGAGAGGTTACCTTGGATATATGACTCTCGAATAGCAACTGTGGTTGATCGGACAACAGCAAAAGTACCTACTGCTTTGCGCGTAAAGAAATATTGAGTCTCCACTTGTTACTGCTTGTGGAACTATAGGTGACGTGACTGGCTCTGAAGTGTAAATTGGAACATGTATAATATGATGACTTCCTTACTGATTAATTCTCCAATGTCTTAATATTGATTACTTGATAATATTGGTTGTCCACATGGTGGCCATAAATGAATGAGAGTCCATATTTGGATCAATTTATATGCAGATTGCTTCTGACTGCAGGCCAGTGGAATGCTATTAATGCCTTGAACAAGTCTCTTTGAGACAAAACACTTGTCGGCAGGTCGTTTGCTGGAAAAAAAATGTTTACAAAATTTTGGAACATCAGACTTTTCCTGCTGACTCAGACTTATAATTACATTTCTGGACGAGTCGGTCATAAATTTCAGGCATCTCATCGTACTCAGCTATTTGTAAGGCGTGTGTACAGTTTGGTTGGAAAAATTGACGGCATTGTATCGTACTCAACTGTTTGTAAGCCGTGTGTATGGTTCAGTCTGAAAAATTGACGGGTCTGTGTCGGGTAGTACGTTTTCTGGCCGTAATTGGAATTGACCTGTGAGTGTTGAAGAGAGAAAGAGCAGAAGGCAGGAGCGCATAAACGTAAAGGAGAGGTCCTGCAAGCCACAGTAGTTGACTTTATATGGCATCTTCCGAGCCGTGAAAGACCATAAAAAGCACCATGGTTCTTGGCTACCCAGGTAGCCCATGGAAGCATAATTCTTCTAATTTCACACCAGCTTTCATAAAACATTTATTTAGATACATAACATATTTGTGTGAATGTGTAGACTCTTTTCACGATACTAGCCTGTCAACAATGATCAATTTATAATAAAAGCATGGTGAAATGTGGAAATATATTATGCTGTCAGCATGCAACATTTAAAATACATAATGGCATTGTACCTCGCGGCAGGGGGTGAAGCTTTTCAGATGTCTGGCCTATGTATGCACTTTGTTACCACCACCAGGCTGTCACTATGGACATGGAACAGATTACAATCAACCACAACACTGAGAGCAGTCACCTGCCTGTGCTTGACACATTGAATTGAAGCTTTGGTGAATATATTTGGAGCACGCATCAGGTGGGACCTCTGTTGTGCTCAGGCTGGACACATCTGTCGGAAAAAAAATTGCCCAACTGGGTCCTGATTTGAGACTGAATGTTTTATATAGCATAGATAGATTATGGTGTTAATAAAACATGCATGTCTTTCAGCAATATGAGACTTATTATTCACACAAATTATGAAAATATTCTACAAAAGATTAATTTGTGGGACCGTCATTGGAGTTGATGAAGCGTAAAGACTCACCAGAACAGACTGTGCTCTGGGCAGTTTATACACTGTACATTTGATATACAAAAACATGAAATGGAAGGTGCACACAATTAGAGTCACCCAGTTCATGAAGCATAATTAACCTTTTTTTTATGATAATATCGTGGATCACCAGAGCGGGATAAGGTGCCGGTATGATAATGCCGCGAGTCACCCAATTACACCATCAATTATACACAAGCGCATATTTTACATATTAATGCCGCGGTAAAATATGCTTCATGAACTGGGTGACTCGGTGATTTGTAGTATGCACGTGTTGAATAACCCGATAGGATTTACTGGGTGCAAAGCTGCTCTCTGTACAACCATATGAAATGCACCACTTCGTTTACTGGAGAGAATGTCACGATATTTTTGCTGCATTGGTCTTTAATATACATGGTATCTGGCTGCATAGTTTTACCATATACACGACGTCTGACAGCATTGATTTATAATATATATGAGAAGATCAAATGGGTTGAATTTTGGTTGCTCACATGGTATTATTACGGACCGTTTTCAAGTTAAATCTGGAAATATGGGACAGAGTGACTATTACAACATATATCTATTTCTGACTCTAGGTGCTCGGTGGTTATTGCCACGGACACCGTGCTACAATGCAGACTGGTGTCTTCGATGCCTTCACAATACACCTTTCCCGGAGAATAAGATCACAAGGACAATAGAAAATTTCCCCTGGGAGCTAATAGGTAACTTTCCGGATACATATTATATTGTGATACCATATTGTGACATTGTTGGATGTCCTGGGCAGTCTACACATGCTCACTTCTAGGACTTATGTGGTGGGACTCACCTAATATAAATTTGGAATATTGTAAACAATTACTTGTGGGCCTGCAGCAACCCTGCTTTAAACCTTGGATCTCACTATATTATATTACCCATTCTCCACTTGTCATTCTTTTAATACTACAGACTTCCCGGTGGGCATGAGTACAACTTCAAAATATCATCGGATTGAGAACCTGACATCTGCTATACTCGGAAAACAATTGAACATAACCTCGGGATACCAACTGGGTTGACTCATTTGCACCCAGTGTGAACATCGCCTCATAAGATATGAAGGTATATCTATAATACGCAACAGGTCGTGTGAACTAGGATAGAAAGTGAGATTGAAGCATGGTTCTTGTTATATCATGTTAATAGATACATCCTTGTCTGGTTCACCTTTTGGGGATAATATAAACATCTACGGGCATCCAAATTAGCTTACTAGTGGCCTTCAATGATGTCAAACCTCTCCCAAATATATATAGAGGTGACTTATATGAACCTCCTTTCCTTCACTTTAAATATTCAAGCCACTTTTGCTCTTTACCTTAGGTCATGTGACTGTGACCAACGAGTGTCATCTACTTCTTTGATCCACAAGGTTCTGTCCGATAAGGTTGACATCTTCAAATTGAACTGATTCGGTAAGTTCACAACTATATAACTAACAGCTTCTGACCATCCAATACAGATGGTTTTTTTCGGATACGCACTAGCCATTGAGTTTTTGCCCATGGTTAATACTTTTAGGTATATCCCTTGCAAGTAGACTTGGCAATGTGTTCTTCCTCTCTCCCAAGATTACTCCCTTATTCTAACAGTGCTCTTGCTGAACTCACCTTCTAAGAATGGACATGAAATTATTGCTAAACAGCAACCTACTTTAGCCCTCTTTTGGCGACAATGCGTGTAAATAAACTCTGTAATATAGGTGTTTTTGTATAAGTGTTCACACACTTTTTTTAACATATGCAAAAAACTTTATGCAGTCACTGCAGTGGCTGTATATTTTTAAATTATGATTGTGTGTGGTTAAATATTGTCTTCAGACTTTTCTTTAGTTTTAAACATAAACGTTGTAAATATGTGTGTTTGGGCCATTGTCTGTTCTCGTTTATTGTGATCATTTTCTATGTGTCAAATTTAAATGTATATTTATGTATATATATGTTTGTCACTTTTTACAGCCCTGACGAAGTTCCGTAATGGCAAATGGAACGAAACGCATTGGCTGTGCCTATATCAGATGAATACTGTTTAATAAAGAAGAAGATATTTAATACATCACTTTCTTTTGGACTCTAATTGTGTGCACCTTCCATTTCATGTTTTTGTATCTCTGATTTATACACCTATTGGTAGCAGGTGTAGGAAGAAGTTTGCACCATCCATAATTTAGAACAATATGATCCGAAGTGCTTGACCTGGTCTGCTGCCTTGGTCTTTTGGAACTTTACTGTACATTTGATATTACCTTATAAAACAACTATTCATGTATATCTTAGAAATATTTACATACTTTGTTAAATATGCTACCTTTTAAAACAACTACTCATGAATATCTTAGAAATATTTACTTACTTTGTTAAATATACTACAAGGGATATGAATAGCTCAACAAAGATTTGCATGAATAAGGCCATTTGTTTAGTTAAATACCGATCTATCTAGTATATCTGTGCATCTAATGAGGTTTATGTGATGGTATTTTTGTGTATTGACTCTTCAGCTAGTAAACCTCAGGCTATGGAAAATGACTTGAAAATATGTGTGTCTATATCAGTCCTAAGAGGACCTGACTTCTGGTCTTAGTGAGCTCAGTATGATGCCTTAAGCCCTGCAGCTGTAGGGTGAGACATGGTTACCCCAATATGTGAACTTGGGGTAGCAAAGTGTTTTAGAAAAACAATAGTTCTGGTGTGGCCAATAGGTGCATATAAAAAGCGACCCTATGCGGGCGCTATGTTTGAGAATAGGAAGTGAATTCCTCTAGGGAGCGATGAACTATACAATGGGTACATGTAGGTCAGTTTATGACAGATATTTATTTCCAAAACAATAGTATTCAGGTGCTCACACAATAAGTGAAAATAAGCATGACGTGAAAAGTGATGGTGAAATACAAAATAAGGACATTGCATTGACCACACTAATTTTTACAGAGTGGGAGGAGTTCATGTTGTATTTACAATATGTACCCTGAGCTATCTACTACAATCAATCAATCAATCAATCAATCAATCAATCAATCAATCAATCAATCAATCAATCAATCAATCAGGCCTTTGTTGAGCATGACTACTCACTTGTAAGGGTCTCAAGGCGCTGGGAGTGAGGGGGTGCAGATTCCAGTCCACCAAGGAGGGGGACAGTCAAAGAGCCAGGTTTTGAGGTTTCTTGCAAAGATGAGGAGCAATGTTGTCTGTCTGAGGTGGAGCAGAAGGGTGTTCCAGGATCTCGCTGTGAGGAAGAAGAAGGAGTGGCCTTCCAATCTGGTCTTTCTGGTGCGTGGGGCCATAGCATAGGAGAGCTGGGCTGATCATTGAGTTCTTTTTGAGTGCGTGGAATTTGAGCCGGCTGTTCAGGTATGCTGGTCCAGTGCTGTGGAGGGCCTTGTGTGCATGGGTAAATATCTTGAAGGTGACTTCAGCTTCAATGGGGAGCCAGTGGAGTGTGCACAGGTGCTGGGAGATGTGGCAGTCTCTTAGCAGGTTGAGGACCAGTCTTGCATCGGTGTTCTCGATGTTCAGTAGCTTGCGGGTGATTTTTTTGTTTATTCTGGTGTAGAGTGCGTTGCAGTAGTCGAGTCTGCTGGTGACCGGGGCGTGAGTGACTGACTTTCTGTCTTGAAGATCTTACGTAGGAGGTGGAGGGTGTGGAAGCAGGAGGATTATATGCAATGATAGTGCAAACATGCCTGTATGCCTGCCATTTGTAGACAGACTGCCCGTAGCTTTCAGAGGACGGCGGAGGGAGAATCGGCCTGACGGCGGTAATTCGCCTAGGCATAATCGCAAATTTGCAGGAATGTGAGTCGGAAGTATCCTTCTCCATGATACTCGACTTTGAGCACTGCTACGATGCTGGAAACATCCTTTTTTCTGCTTTGTGGACCTGTGACGGAGCACTTCTGGGATTGCGCCCGCCCAACATGGCCGCGGTGCTGGAGCTCACCATTGTTGCTCCGGGGATGGGTATAACTCTTTGGTGAAAATCCCTGCTCAGGCCCTTCACCCTCCCCTCAACTCGACGGAAGGAAACACAGAAGAGTGGCGGCACTGCAACAAACCCCTCCTCATCCTCTAAAAGTTAAGATTTCACCCGGAATTCTCCCCTGAAAAATTGCTACGGTGAGTCGCCACCCTGAAACGGCCCTGGTCCCAAGAGGATTTCGGTCTCTCCCAGGGTTTGTGATGGGGTCGCAGAGTCCCGCTGCCGGCTTTGCTCGATGAGTCTCCCTGCTGCAGAGCGTAACTCTCGAGCCTACACAGATCACCAACTCAACCATGGGGGACTGCAAGTGATCCATTACCCCTACCCTGGCCGCACTCCGCAGCTGTTTTGCTCGCTTCCTAAGGAGAATCGTGGAACGACTCCGGTCCTACGGGGCAGGCATGTGGGGCGGAACGTCACTTTGGCGCCTCTTTATTTCGCCCAGATCTGTATATGCTGTGCGGTCCCGGGAACTTTCACGTTGGGGTTTGATACAGAACGCCGGCCTCAGCTAATGATCACCGGATGACGGAGGGGAGAGCCTGCGGTTGTGCAAAGCGGCATACTGATGCACAGCCGATGACTTCTGGATGACCAAAAGACTACGGAGGGGAGAGACGGAAAAGCGGCGTATATGGTGGGGGTTTACATCCTCTACTTAGCCCTCTCCCCTGTGCTGCTTACTCCGTTTTTTAGGAACTTCTCCATATCTCAATATTGTGAACGTGACCATTTTGCCTTGGATAACTTCATTTAGCCCTGAACCCCGATTCAGCTGAAGACTACTTAGGTGGTTAGTAATTTAAATGCATCCACTTGAAAATGGCCACTGCGCTGGAACACCCAATTGAAGCTCCGGGGGCTTGCATCACTCTTGGGTGAAAAGCCCTGACTAAAAATTGACTTCACCACTCCCGAAACGGTAGTCTACAGGACAGCTGTATAGTACTATACAAATGGTACACCCTGCGCTGAAGATTCTTATTCACTGAGCAACTCTTAAACGGCGGGTCTACCAATTGTGAGGCTCATCCTTCGTTAATTCTTCAGTGTACCCAACACCTAAACATCTGGCTCCCATGCTTCGAAAATATTGCACACCGTTGTAATAGCAAATCAAGAATAATAATGAGGCTTTATCGCCATCTACTGGCCCGTTTTCATACATCTGCCAGTCAAACAATCTTAAACCAAGTTAACCATGATTTAACCTCCTTCCTGCTCTACGCCCATAATTCTGTCTGGATACTACTCCCAGTTAAGCTACATGAAGGCATTTGTAACAGAGAGATTAAGCCCTCCGAGCCAGACCTGTGGTTACTCCCCTGGACATCTAAAAAGCCCCACATTGACCAACAGTCATCCCCGCGACAATCGCGGGGCCGGCGGAGACCCGCTCCAAAGAGGCCCTCCCACGTCGGTCCCGTCTTTTCCACTACTCGGAGGTCCCGGTGAGGCGCGTCCCGCCATTTTGACTGCACCGAGCTGCCGTCTTCCCGGGCAGAGTCCCGACCCCGGCGATCCACGCAGCGGCACCATAATCTGAGGGGGCACCTGATCGCGGTGACAAGACCTGGAAGCCCGCCACCGCTCATTGTTTCATCACCATCCTCCTGGGGGACTCGGCAAACTCGGCCTGCCTGACCCCAAGATGGCACCCGTGGAGCGCCGCGAGTGAAGAGGCAGACACAGCAGTCCCCCTGGAAGCGCTCACAACACCATGGACATCAAGTGAGCCGAGGCCCCCCATATATCTCCTGCAGTGGCGCTTCCCTGGCTGAGGGGTCCGGCGAGGCCTCATTGTTGAACTGAATACCCCCTCCTAGGACTGCCACAGGAATTGCCGCAAGCTTAGAAACAAAGGACTCACTTACGCCAGCTTTTTCACCCATCGGAGATGAACAGAGTCTCACTGCCCGCATTCTCCAACAAGACAATACAGCCCCCAGGCAGGAGTTACGTGCCTCTGTCTGTTCAAATCTTATGCAACCTTCCCCCCTCTCTGCTCTGACTCTTTCCAGCTTCTGTCCTCTGCCCTCCCAAGCCCTTGCCCTTTGTCCCCATCCTGTTTTTCTGTGAACCTTAGACAGACTCCCTTTCGTCTCTATGGTTGTCTCTTCCCTTATCCACACTCCCTCTCCTCCCCTACCCCCCACTACTTTCCCTCGCCTTTCACTCCTCCCCTAATTTTATTGCTGACTGTTTGATTTAATGTTTCTTGTTGATCTTCTTCTAGTATATTGTTGAACCACATTGTTGCACTTCCTGTCTTCTCTCCTTTCGTCTTCTACTGCATCCTCACTCTATTTATGTCTCTCCCTCCCTCCTCTCTCAATGTTTTGAGACTGAACTATTTTATCTGTTGCCAGATAGAGCTACTTGGTTTAGCTATTGGGGAGATGGGCCTTGGATTCCCTCCTTGGTCGTCACCGACCCTGTCGGTCTTTAAGCAGACTTCTTTTAGTTTCTCCTTCGCTGTCTTTTCCCCAGCCCCTATCCTCTCTCCTCTGAATCTCTCACCTTGCCTGCTAGTCTGCCTAGCCCCCTGTCCTTAGTGCCCTTTGACTAAGCCCTCCTTCTCGCCTTGTTGGGGAAAGATCCAATATTTATACTCTGGAGTCTCAGCGAAGCCGCTGAGTGAGTCCACTGCACCAAGGGAGCCACTCACACTTGAGGTATGGTATGGCACCCCTTGCCAAAGCACTCCCTCTCCCCTTTTTGGGGAAGGATCCCGTTTGTTGGCCTTGGAGTCTCATAGACCTCTCTGAGGGAGTCCACTGCCTAAAGGGAGCCTCTCGCAATAGAGATAGGGAAGAGATACCATTTCCCCCGGGATAACAGCTTACTGGACTTTGGATGTTGCCTTGACTCGCCACCGGTTTGTGTCCCCGTCACCCTTCCCCTCCTCTCCCTAGGCTGTGTCTCTCACCCTCCCCTCCTCTTTCCCACCTTCTTTATCTGTTTACTTCCCCTACTCCAACCCCCCCCTGAATCTCTCACCTTGCCTTCTTTTCCCCTTACGTATTTTGTGCTTATTGTTTTTCTCGACCTTACAAGTAACTATGTTGCCATGCTCTAAGAACTGTGTAACCTTTGTAACGATGTAACCTGTAACTTTGATCTGATTCTCATGTAAAGCGCTCTGATACCTCCGGGTCTAGCCAGCGCTATATAAAACTTTTAAAATAAAAATAAGTAAATACAATAAAATTAATTGCAGTTTAAAACTGCAAATTCAACCTGTCCAGATAACCTTTTTTAGAAGCCTAACCTTTCATTTTATATAGCAAAATCCCTCTCCAATTATGCCTTACTGCCCAGCCCAGTGAAGTATGAAGTAGTGTGGCTCACTGGTTAGAGGCGGCAGACCCGAGAGCAGAGGACGGCCCGGGACCAGGGTTCGATTCCCGGCGCGGCAGGTTTCTGGACCAGGGTCAGCGGACTCGATAATTCTCTCGCCTCGGTGCCTACTCTGATCAGCGATCACACTCGGCAACTCTGGGCATTAGCTTGCCTCATCTTCACTAACGGCCCCACCAGACCGCCGGGGATGCCTGGTCTCACCCTGGAGATACCCATTAAGGGACCATCTCTCAGGGAAGCCAGGAAGGGTTTCGCAGCGGTCGAAGCGCCTTGGGACCCTACGGGTAAGTAGTGCGCTATATAAATGCCTATACATTTACATTTACATATGGCAGTTTTTATCATTTTTAAACGTAGGGTATTTTAAAGTTTAATGTAAAACATATTCTTACAGTGAAACAGCCCCAAACACTGTTTCACTGTGGCATGGCTGGCTGTTCCATAGAAAAACACTTGGTTTAATTACTGCATTTAATAATTCTAGTTTCATTTAGGAGGCAGCTATAAATATGCTTCAAAGACTTTTTGATAGTTATGTAAAATCAAAGCAATGGTAAATTGATTTTTAATAATGATTAAGAAAAAGATCCTTTTAGTAAGTTAACTTTTCCCTGCCTGAAGCCTCTGAGGCAAGACACACTTACACATACATGGTATTTAGACGGTATATGCAATTTAAAATATCCTGGTATATAAATATTGGGTTTAAATATTGACTTTTTAAAATATTGTGATATGTAATATTGAGGTCATGAGTATCGAATTTAGGTGTTGTATTAAATATCAATGTTCTTTTGTGTTTATTTACTATAATTTAATTTGTTCGGTTTTATTTTTTTGCATAGTCATTTAACTTGTATGTATTTTTTAATATTTTAAAATATGTAAAAAAAAAAAAATTAAATATTATTTCAACAAAAAGTTGTATTTTATTATTGTTAGGAGCAGGATGTTAGGTGTATAGAGGATGAGGAAGGGAGTGTTTGAAAAATATGCAAATATTTTTTTTAATTTGTATAAATTATAAAAAAAAAATGTTAAATATTATTTTTAGGAGCAGGATGTTGGGTTTATTAAAGATAAGTCTGGGAAATGTTTTGAAATATGTAAATAAAAATTTGGAAAATTTTAAAATGTTAATAAAAAAACAAACTATATTTAGTAGCTGGGTGTGGGTTTATATGGGATAACCGTGGGGAGTGTTTTAAAATATGTAAACAAAAATTGGAAACATGTAAAATTATATATTTGTTATTTAAATTATGTTTATGAGTGGGATGTTGTGTTTATAGGGGATAAGGGTGGGAGTGTTTAAAAATATTGTAGGAAGTTTCATGATAAAAAAGAGAAATTATTAATACATTAACAATGGGGGTCATGAGGATGATGGACAGACTGTCCACCATTCTGGTGCAAACCGGACTGTCCACCATGCTTGCGGCTAACCCGCTGACCCGATGAGGATGTGACCGCCACCATTTCGGTCAGATCTTGATTTTTAACTTTGCGGCGGTTGCTGCTGACAGCAGCATCTGCCGCAATGCTAAAACTACATGTTGTGTATTTTACAGCACTATGTGGCAGGTACCATGTGGTGCCTCCCATGTAGTGCTGCGAAATGTAGGGCGGTACAATGGGTACCCCGAAGTGTACCCTCACCTTCCCAACACAAGGAGGGCCAGCAATGGGCCCACATCACCAATCCTCAACACACAGATGGCATCGCCGCCATGGAAATGCCTGCAATGGTCAGCATCCTGATTTGATGAATGGTGCCTGGTAGGCATCACCACCATTCAGGGCGACCTGATCTGTCTGCTAGACAACTGTTAGATTGCTTTTGGCACACTTTTGAAGGATGGTCTTTGCATCCACAATAGTCCGATATCAATTCCTTTCGCCATCGTAATGTGGCAGATGTAAAATTGTGGTACGATTGTAGAAGGACCACCACCGCATTGCTGGTGGTGACGGGCCTTCCACAATCGCAATCCGGACCAATGTGTATTTTTACCTTCTTGAGTGCGTATGATGTTTGTGAGATTATGTTTTTTTTTAAGTTATTGGGATGTTAGTTATTTATAATGTAATTTTAAAATTTAAAATGTAATTTTAACCTTATAGATGCTATTAAACATTCCTCCCCAGTGCTGCGCTGTCCATTGGAACTTGTGCTGAATGGACGTCCAATGGTCGTGCGCAGCACTGGGGAGGTAGTGCTGCCGTCGGCCAATGCACCGAGGCAGCACTTAAGGGGTTAAATATTTTTCTAAATATGTGTTTGTTTTTTTTACATTTTGAAACATTTTAGAAATTGTGTTTATTATATTTTTTTATTTATTGTTAGGTTGTGTTGTTGATTTTGTTTTTAAATATGATTTTGGGATTATTTAAAAAGAACATTTTGTAGAAAATAGTGCTATGTTTTTGAGATTTAAATTTGATTGTGTTTTGGGTTTTTCCTTACATTTTTATAATTATCATTTTTTAAAATTATTCTGTATACAAATTGTTGATATTTATTTGAGTAAAGTTGATATTTTAATTTAAATTTAGAACTTTGGGGGCGTGGCCAAGATGGTGGGGTAGGCGGACGTGTTCTTCCCGAGCTCCCACACCCGACTGGGCCCTGAGCCTCAGAAAATAGCCTTTCTCCCCCCACCGCCAGCCTGGGAGCACGGGCGCGGTTGGGAGAGCTTCCGGACACGGCTGCATTGTGGTCCGGTCCCTCTGCCGGCTGACGCATCGAGTGTGGTGGGCACGGTCGCTGCAGCCCCGAGCTGTGGTAGCGGAGCAGGCCGCGACTGGGGCCAGGCCGGAGGTGACGCTGGACGGGGGGACTCCGGAAGTGGTCCTGCGGTGCGAGGGAGCGCATCGGCGGCCCTGCGGACTACGAGGCTTGGATCGGAAGGCGCTGACCGGACCCTCGGAGGGGCAGTGGGCGCCGGACCCGCCCCGGAGACAAATCGAGGCTGCGGCTGCGGCCTAGCCGGGCGGGAGTAAAGGCCCGGAGCACTGAAGTAGAAGCACAGGTGGAGTGGCGGGTCGCGGCGGAGGCGATCCCCGGTGCTCTGCGTAGAGCACGCAAGAACAGGAGCAGTGCAGATCCGGAGAGCTGAGGCCGGACGGAGACGGAGCTAGGCGCCCCCCCCAGCGAGCAACAGAAGAGGTGAGGAGATCGCTGGTGGGGCCTGGGGCGACGCAAAGTACCCGGAGGCAATATTTAAAGACCCTGAGACCCCGCACGGAGCTAGTGCATCGGGTGCCCCATGCCAGGGACGATTGGAGACCCGCAGCGGCACCTGGCCCGAGGGGCCTTGCTGGGGAGGGGAAAGGACCCCTGGGGGCGAAGACTGAGCAAAGGAATGCCCCCCGCGTGTCCACGGACATTGGAGGCATAGCAGGACCCACCGGCTGACGCAGCAGAATTTGGGGAAGCGGCGCACACGGCCTGGGCCGCTGCGACGTCACGGCACTGGCTGTTGTGGGGTGCTGATTGACCAGTGGAGGGAGGGCGCCCGCAGAGCGCGGAGAGGCGGCGGCTGCTGCTGGTACGGAAGTGCACTGGACTCGCTGACCAGTCAGGCTAATTGAGGGCTCGGACCTGTGTTGCTGCAAGCACCTGGGGCCGGACCACGGACGCGGGGGCCCCCGAGGACGCGCGCTGGTGCTCCCGACCTAGTTGAGTGTGGCATCGACTGGGTGTTGCAGTACATAGCGCACACGCTGCTGGGCCACAGGAAAATGCTTAATAAGTCGCATGGTAAAGGAGACAAGAACTCGACGCCGCTCCCAAATGGTGGACAATGGAGAGCCCCCGGTCACCAGATCCTTTTTGGAAACAACTTTTCGGGACATTGAGGGAGGACTTTCAAGCGCTAAAGCAGGAAGTGGCTGGTGAAGTGCGTGAAATACGCAGAGAAGTAGATTGACTCGGCGAGAGGGTGGCCACGGTTGAAAGCTCCACGCAGAGACAGGATGAGGAGATCACGCACCTGCAGCAGGAGGTGCTCCGCCTCAGAGACCAGCACATAGATCTTCAGCTGCATAATGAGGACTTGGAGAACAGATCTCGGTGCAACAATATAAGGGTCCGGGGAGTGCTGTCCACAGAAGAGAACACTGGACTGGCTGACTACCTGCACGAGCTATTCTGTGACATCCTTGGCGAGTCTGCGGACTTCCCCATCAGGATAGATACGGCTCATAGGGTGGGTCCGCAACGGCGAGCAACGGGGCCTCCTCCGGACATTTTGGCTTTCCTTCCCGATTTTCCGCTGAAGCAGCGGATCATGACCGAGGCGAGAAGGAAGCAGATGATAACGTTCCGAGGTCACCAAGTGGCGCTGTATCAGGACCTGTCCATGATCACACTCCAGAAATGCAAGGCGTTTAAGATTGCGACAGACTTCCTGAGGCTACATGACACACCCTACTCGTGGGGGCACCCTTTTCGCCTCATTTTCAGATGGAATGGTGAATCGTACTAGCTACGGTCTCTCCAGGATGTATCCTAAGTACTGGGGATCACTGCGGAAGAGGAGGATTCTTCCACGCCGAGGAGGGGAGATCCTACAAACAGCGGTTGGCGGAGGGTTTCGAGACGAAGGTCGTCAGCCGCATCACGCAGACCGGGCTGGCCCACAATTAGAGCTGAGATGGCGAATGCAATTCGAACTGTTTCCAGGTCTTCGGCGGTCGAGGATGAAGTGGCACTGACCGCATAGCATGGCTCCGGGGGGAGAATGACATTGCATTTCTGTTGGAGCAGGTTTGGGGGATGGCGGGGGCGGGAGGGCAGAGGAGGGATACTTGTGGCAGGTCGCCCACGAAGGTAATTTACCACAGACTTGTCCGGTAGGGGCAGGACTGGGACTTTCAGGACTGAGGGCCAGGGGGGCTGTAGGAGATGGGTGAGAGGGGGGAGTTTGGGGTTTGAGTTGGGGTACGGGGTGGGGGAGGGTTGGGGAGTTGGGGGTTGGGAGACATGGGATCCGGGAGGGGGGAGTTTGGGGCAGCTCTGTCCGGTGCTTCTGCTAAGTTCACTCAGCTTTGCCAGAGCTCGCGAGCCTGTCCAATCACTGGTTTGGTACCTTCTGCTACAGGGCAGCGGCTGAGGGGAGGTGACTCTGATTTGGTATGGCGAGGCTGAAGGTAGTGACGCTGAATGTAAAAGGGTTGAACAATCCCACGAAACAAAGAGCGATTCTCTCCTTGTTGGAGGGTTCTCAGGCAGACGTCTGTCTGCTTCAAGAAACGCACCTGCTAGCCGGTGACTGCCATAGGTTACGGTCCCGTTCCTTCCCCACACAGTTCTTTTCCTCCAATACCACTAAAACGGCTAGAGTAGCTATCCTAGTATCTAAATCCTTTAGGGGAGAGGTGATACACAAACTCATAGAGCAGAAGGGCTTGCCTATAGGTTTAAATTGGGCCCTCTGCAGTTTACCATTGGGTCGGTCTACAGCCCAAACGAGCAACAGGACCGATTCCTTCACTCTGCCTTAGTAGATGTCACAGCGTCACCAGACAGACACATCATTCTAGGGGGGGACCTGAACTTGGTGTTCGATTCCTCACTGGTGTTCGTTACCCACAGACTGGGGAATTGTCAAACAAGGTGAGAACACAATTAGCTGATTTAGATTTACACGACATTTGGCGGGGGTTTCATCCCTTAGATAGGGACTACTCTTATTACTCACACGCACACAAGACATATGCTCGGTTGGACTATCTGCTTGTCTATGGCCCGGTTCGGGACATGGCCACTGCTTCCGAGGTGGGGGTCATTTCCCTTTCAGATCACGCACCGGTCTTGGGGACCTTCCTCCTCCCGTCGACCCCAGTCCAGTTTGGCGTCTTCGAGACACTCTCCTACACAAAAAGGCGGTGGTGCAGCGCATAACGGAGTCTGTGAAAGACTTTCAGCTGCATAACTCCAACCCCGATACCGAATTGGCGACTCAGTGGGGAGCGCTTAAAGCAGTTTTGCGGGGAGAATTCATAGCGATTTCCTCAGCCGAAAACAGGGAGAGAAAGGTTAAACGAGAGGAACTCACGCAAAAGGTCAGGGAACTGGAGCAAGTACATTGTCGCACTGGGGCTCCCAGGATTTGGAAGCAGCTGAAAGCAGCGAGGAAACTCCTATCGTCTTTAGACTTAGACAGGGCCGAATATGCGGCATTGCGTCTAAAACACGCATACTATACAGGGGGGGATCGCTGTGGCTGACTACTGGCGGCTAAGCTCAGAGTTGCGCACCAGAGCCGTCGAGTAAAGGAGATTGCGGTGGCAGGGGGGCAGTCAGTCACAGGGGACATCGAAATAGCTGAGGTTTTCTGCCAATTCTACTCTGGGCTCTACGCAAAGGATGACTCGATGATGGGTGAGCCTGATGAGTATCTGGACTCAGTGACTCTCCCGTCCCTGGCTCCGACGCAAGCCGACTACCTAGAACGTGAGATTAGAATAGAGGAGGTAGTTGCGGCAATTTCTAGGCTGAAACACGGGAAGGCCCCAGGCCCAGACGGCTACACCACCCTTTTCTACAGAACGTTCTGTACAATCTTGGCACCCATTCTGACCAAGTTGTTTAATTTCTTCGCCTGCCCCAGTGCTATCCCGCCAGATCTCCTACAGGCGACAGTATTGGTCATACCTAAACCGGGGAAGGATAGAGCTCAGTGTAGCTCGTATAGACCGATCTCCCTCCTAAATGTCGATATCAAAATCTATACGGGGATCCTTGCTGCGAGACTGGCGCAGTATCTCCCTGGGCTGATTGAACCGGACCAGTCCGGCTTTGTGCCCGGCAGGCAGACGGTAGATAATACCAAAAGGTTAGTGCATATACTGGAAAAAGCCTCGCGGATCCCGGGGAAGAGGATGCTCCTTTCGGTCGACGCCGAAAAAGCGTTCGATCGGGTGCACTGGCCCTATCTGGAGCGGGTGATGGCAAGAATGGGCATAGGGGAGAAATTTAGAAGCATGGTGTTTAACTGTTACAAGTTTCCGTCGGCAACGGTGCGTGTCAATGACTGTGGTTCAAGGCGCTTCAATATTGAACGCGGCACGAGGCAGGGATGCCCACTGTCCCCTCTCCTTTTTGCTCTCTACATGGAGCCCTTTGCCCAGAGACTGCAACAGAACCCGGACGCGATCAGTGTGCGGATGGGAGGTTATATTCAAACGGTTAGCCTCTATGCAGACGATGTCATCTTCACGCTAGAGGATCCGAGGCGGGCCTTACCCGCATGTATGGAAGAGCTTGAGGCTTTCGCGGGAGCGGCTGGATTTAGAATGAATGTGGGGAAATCTACAGCATTGGATGTCTCCCTGACGCCTGCGACGAGACAGGACTTGCAGAGGTGTTTCCCGCTCCAATGGTCACGGCACCACGTGCCATATCTGGGTATCCTGCTGGCTCCCACGTATGTATGGGCGGAAAATCCGTTTCGCTCGTGGATTTTGCGGATTTTCGGGAAATCCGCAATCCGCGAGATTCGCGAATCTCCCGCAAAATCCGCAAATCCGCGAGCAGCGGATTTTGCTCGCACTGCTCGCACTGTTCGCGTGAGTTCGCGGCTTCCCAGTACAACTTCGCGCCCCGCGAATAAGTGCTAAATTGCAGAAATACGATCTTAGCAAAACTGAAACTACTTGCCAGGTTCAAAAGTTCAGGCTCATCATTAGTAGCCATTTCCTGTAGTGCTTCCTGAGGGGCCCCTCCAGAGTTCAGTTGCCAGTTGCAACTATTATGTGACCCTGCTCTGAACCTCAGAATATTTACACATATGCCACAAAGGTCCTGAATTACAGCTAAGGGAGACAAGCAGGAGCCAGGCTGGAAGTTAAAATCCATTAATCAGCCCCTAATTCATTATTGTCAGTTGGGGCAGGGCAGGTGTTGTAACTAATTTTGCAACAATGAAAGCACTTAGCAAGTGCAAAAGATCACTAATCAGGGCGCACTAAGGAAGCAGGTGCCAGCTAAAAAAATATTCAGTGACACATTAATCAGCCCCAAATTAATTCAGGTCACTTGAGGCAGGGAAGGTGTGCTTTGCTTTGCCGAAAATAATGTACACTGGACAACCAGAGGGTGTGGTGATGAAACAGAGGGTGGCATGGGTGGGCCAGAGGGTGGCATGAGTAGTCAGAGAGTGGCAGTGGTGACAGAGAGTGGCAGTGATGAAGAAGAGTGTCCCAAACAGGCTGGACACGTAGAAACAACAAGTTCGCGAAACTTGCGACCCGACAGGTAAGTTCGCAAATTGCGAAATTGTAAAAACCCTCGCGAACTGGCAGAAACACGGGCGAACACAAAAAAAAAAAATCCGGGAATTCGCGGATTTTGCGGATTGCGAATTCGCAAATCCGCAAAATTCGCGAACGCGAGATCCGCAAAATTCGCCCATGCTTACTCCCACGTTACAGGCGATGGTAGCGGTTAATTACGAGGCGCAGAGCAAGAAAGTAAAAGAGGAGCTAGGGAGATGGAACAAGAGGACGATATCCTGGCTAGGCAGAATAGCGGCACTTAAGATGACTGTCTTACCCCAGATCCTGTGTTTATTCCGTGCACTTCCGCTACAGCCCCCTAAGGGTTGGATACGGGAAATGCAGACTGACCTGTCCCGATTTGTCTGGCAGGGCCGCAAACCCCGAATGAAGAGGGCGTTGACGACTTTAGCAACGGAGGCGGGGGGACTGGGGATCCCTGATCTTCAGAAGTATTTCCAGGCGTCGCAACTCAGGTACCCAGTGGAATGGAGCAGGTGGGAGTCGGATAAGCACTGGCTCTTCCAGGATCAGGCGGTAGCGGGCCGGCCCCTGCAGGAAATACCGTTCCTGCGCAGACCGCACCGTCCCCCGAACCTTTATGCATCTTATATCACGAGGGTGCCGCTGAAGGTATGGGACGCCACTAACAAACCTTTTGATCTCACCACGTTCCCTTCTCCGTTCACACCTATTGTGGACAACCCAGACTTCACACCGGGGACGGAACCAGGAGCCTTTACACACTGGCGGGTGAAGGGATTCAGAGCGCTTTTTCATGTGTACGGTGAGGACGGGATCCTCCCCTTTGAGAACCTCAAACAGAATTACCAGATGACCGAGGCAGATAGAATGAGATATTGGCAGGTTCGGCACTGGGCCCTGCAGCCACAGGTGTGAGAGTCGGCTGACAGGAATCTGCTGCCTTATTAAAGATGGCTGGCGACGCGTACGTCGGACACTAAACTCACATCTGATCTGTATAAAATGCTGCAACCGCCGCCTTCACATTTTTATAACTCCGGCAGGGAGAGATGGAACAGGGAACTGGGGAGAACACTTAGCCACAAAGAATGGGAGCAAATCTCGTACCGAGCACGACACTCAGCATATCACGTAGGACTCACTGAAACCTTCACCAAGGTCTCTACGTATTGGTACCACACTCCAGAGCGACTGCATGAAATGAACCGGCTCTTAGACACTGCATGCTGGCGCAATTGCGGGCACGTTGGCACACTGACACATATTTTATGGGACTGCACGCTGTTACAGGAATATTGGACAGAGGTGATCAACGAGGTAGATAGCTGTTTTGGTATAGAGTTGCCCCGCTTCCCGGCCTATACCCTGCTGGGACTCCCCAATGCCTTAATGTACCCGCTGAAATCCCGGAGGGGGAGGCACATTGCTATTGCGGTACAGAATATTCTAATACACTGGCGCACACCCACTATCCCCTCACTTACGGGTTGGCTACACAGGCTGTGGCATGTTCTGGGGATGGAAAAAATATCGCTCACACTGGCTGGGGAGGTTGATCAATTTACAGAGCTGTGGCTACCCTTCCATACACTACTAGCCACCGAATTCAAGGAGCTTACCTGCCCGAGATACCTGAGGCTCCTGAGACTTACACCGCCGATACAGTGAACGGCCAGGATGGGGGGGGGACCTCACACGTAAAGTGGGAGCGGACGCGGAAGTGTGGAGCGAGTGTCTGTGTTTTCCTTGTGCAGCGCCGGACGGGGGGAGGGGGGGAAAGGGAGTGGGGTGGGTATGGGTGGTTGTTGGGGAGGTTTGTTCTATTAAAAGAAAGGTACAGAGGGGATGTTTCTAGCTTACAGTCTATCACACGGGTACAGAACTTCAGACGGCCACCCAGGGCGGTCTTTACACGGCTGGGACTGTTGAACTCTATAATGGCAGCAAGCCCTGGAGAAAGCACTGATTTACTTTGCCATTGATGTCTTTTAGTGCAATTTTTCCTTTATGTTTTCGCTGCTGTACCACTGTACTTAATAAAATACTTTAAACCTAAATTTAGAACTTTTGAAAAAGAATATATACTTTTGAAATTTGTTGTGTTATTTGGAATATAAAGATTACTAATATTATAGAAACATATTTATATTTTTGTTTTATTTATTGAATATTTTAAACAATTAAACAGAATGTTCTTTTTTATGTTCAGTTAATGTAGTTTGGAGTGAAAATAGTAAATGATATATGTTTTGTATCCAGCACCTTACCTTAATGTAGGTTTCATTGGTAATAGTGCATCATATATGTTTAATAATATAATAATTTAAAACAGGTTTTGAATTTTAGTAAATTATTTTTATTGCAATCATGATAAATGCAAATTAACATGGAAATAAAGTAAAATAAAAGATTTAGATTACATTTTTCAATGTATCTTAATTGAAAAAATGAAGAAAAGTAATTTAGTACAATTTTATGTACAATATTTTGTATGCATTTTTCATTAAGCAAGACAATAATATATATATATATATTTTTGTAATGTAACATATGGCCTGAATATGATGGCAATGAATCCACCACTGGCAGTCTCGCCGGTGGTGGGTTTCTCGCTAATGGGACCGATAACGATGGCAGGCGGTCAGCCACAACTGGGCCGGCGGTGAGGACCGCCGGCCTGATGATGGCGGACCGTCCGCCATCAACCTGAATATTTCAACCGCCAAATTAGGAGTGGTGGGAATGGGAATGGTACCGCGGCGGATAGAAAGATCCTCCGCCGTGGTCCCGCAAGGCGGTATTTTTCCGTCCTCCTTTTGGGACACAGTACCATGGGGCAATGGCTGGTTGTGTGCTTATCTAGGATCCTGATCGGTACTGTGACCTTATGCCCCTATTCGGCTATAAATCCATTTATTCCCTATATTGGCATAACCGTTCAAGTACAATATTCAGAAAGTCATCTCTGGCCTCACACGAACAGAGCCACATTCCAGAATAGTTTTCTCTGCCACTTCCTTTGCAACCAATTAGTGCAATGACAGAGCAGAAGTCACTATCTGAGATTCCTAGATTAACACTCCGAGTTCTTCAACAAGATAAAAACTCAGCAAACCTGGAAATCCCCGCTTGCTGTGTTTTGATTAGTAATGGAACTCTAATGAGCAACTGATAGCTATCACTTCCTAGTGACATCTTTAATTGACGTCTTATGTCCAGCAAACTTACCTCAAACCAGGCATCTGTCAGGTATAAATATTACCAACGTTGCCTTAAGCAATGGTCCTGTTGCTAGCTGTCTGCAGTACGCTGATGCTGCTGCTGTCCCGAAGCTGCTGATACCATTATCGCTGCTAAAGCGCGAACGATGGTGTGGTCAAACTAGGAGCTGAACAGCCGTCCCTCTGCGAAGAGCCCAGCAGATGCCAGCTGCCCGCGGACGCTGTCCTCCCTCCTCCTCCTCGACGCGCTGAAGAGAGACGCTGCCTTTCTCCTGCAGAGAAATCCAGCTCCAGCGTTTCTGGTCTACCCTCGCGGGTGATTGGGATACAGAGTTTCCCTGAAGGAGATACCAGACCTCCATCATTCTATTCAGAGGTATGGTGTTGACTAAACCCTTAGTGAGAATTCTTGAAGCAAACCTTGGCAAAACCAACTTAAACTGAAGCTACTTACTTACTCCCCTCCCAAGTATTAGGCTTAGGTCAGGTACACTGGGGTAGGCGTAGTTAGAAGCACCAGTTGAGTATTTTAGCCTAATGTATATATGAATGTATATATGTTTTATTACTTTTAAACCATTGTATGGCTAAGAAACCATATCAATGCTTGTACAGTATTATTTCGCAATACTTATCTTACTGTACGTACTTTTTATCATAACAAGTCTTGCAATTGTGGCAATACATTTCTCTTGTACGAGAAGAAAGACTGTTCAATAAATGTTAACCCTTTATTGAAAAACGCCCGTCTCTCTATTCTCTACATATTGTGAAAGTAAACTGCACCGACCTGACTGAGTAAAATAACTGTCTATTGTTTCACACGACCCTAGAGATTGACTCTTGATCTGAGGAGCAAAGTTGTCATGTTGCACGGTTGTTGGAAAACTGAATCCCTTCTTGTCTGTGCCAGGGAAGCTGATCACTTCCTATTAAGTCAAGAAAGTTTCCAGTGACCTCGAGCTAGTTGGTAACAAACCCAATTAAGTTTAGCATAGTCAGTGGAGGCCTGGAAGATCCGCACTTCTACGTCGATACTACTGTTTATGTTATTCCAATGCGCAGGGCCTAGTGGGAAACTAGGAACTACACTACATGGCGCCCAAACGTTTGGTAAGGCAATAAACTAACGCAAGACGTTAGAGTAACTCAGTTGTGCATATTTCACACAGACCCCTTTCTCCCGTAAATACTCCAATAGACGTCTGGAGTGGGTGAAAGGTTAAAATCCGCCCGAACTCAGTAGGAAGAGATTCCTATGTAAAGCTCTGGTTTATTCAACGTTGAAGGATACAGTGTTCCAAAATATTGTGCACCTAATCTTTGTCTCCTTGGAGACCTACTCTGCAAACCTTGCATTTATACAATGCCAGGAGAAAACGGAACCACTGGGGCCGCAGCAGATGCGACTCAGCAGGGTCCCGAACACACTGACCCGGATGCAATTATCATCCCGGTCCACTTAAGAAAATCTATAACGTTAAAACTTATAGAAAATGGACTGACACCACAGGGTGGTACAGTAATTTTCGTGATAGAGGCACACGAATATCGGCAGACAGAGGTATTCTATTCATGGATAAACTTTCCAGCGGCAAACGCTAGAACAAAAGAGTTTCACTATTACAAAATAGAGGAACCACCGGAAGAGTACGCTCCTTTCGAGGAGACTGAAATCCCACTAAAATTCCAAGAGCACCTGCTCTGGTTTAATGGCGCCCTAAAACATAATGATCACATAACTAGGCTCGGTCCACTAGGTAGACCAGGAGCAACGTGGCCGGTTCTAGCCAGCTACACACCACACCCGGACATTGCAAAAATGTCTAAAGAAGAGCTGTTAGTACAGCTAAAAACATTAATAAAAATACATAGGCAATTAGTCCAATATGTAATGTGGACTGCAACAGTCCAACCAGCTGTTAATGTACCACAGCTGACCACTCATCAGGGGAATACTAATAAAATCACACCACAGAACATACAGTCATGTCTTGGTAAAACAACCGTAAAACGGGAACAAATTCCTTTCTGGTTAGTACAGAAAATCACTCAAATAGAGGCAGTATTTCCTGATACTACCCCGATAGAGAAACACAGAATCTTGACCATCTGCCTTCCTATGGGAATCGCACCACACGTGGAGGACTGCGACACTTGGGGTACAGTCTTTGCTTCCATTTACACAAAAACACACGGTGTTCCGTCTATGGCGGTAATACCAGAAGTGCTAAAACGGATTCAAAATGAATACGGTCCAGAGCCAGCTTTAAATCTTAGTATGAAATTACTGAAGGACTTCAAGCAGGTCTCGGCTATATTATTAGCCAACATAAAGGGAGAAGCAGCATCTGTGGCGATCCGCCAGAAGTTGAAGGAAACAGATATTAAAGATCAGCCAGTTGAGCTTGCCAAAATCATAGAAAAATGCTATGAAGAATTAGGTAGAGACAGCTTGGGTGGGAAACCAGTAAAGCCCCAACTGCATGAAAATCCTGAAAAATTATTTATTAACAATAATTCAAACACTCCTAAAAAGAGCTGGGATGGAAATAAACAATCCACTCCCAAGGAAAAAGTTTTCCAGTCCAGAGGAAGGTCTCCTCGACGGAGGGAAAGAACTCCGACTCGAGAACACCAGTCTCCCCAGAGGGAGCCCTCTGAGAAAATATATAACCTTAGAAATAGGGATAATTTGAAAAACCAGATAGATATCAAAGTATTGATACACGTCCCTCTCGATCTTTTTCGCAGAAATTGGAAAGAAGAGGACGGTCAGACCCAGGAGAGCACACCAAGTCCAAAGACAAGGAACCTGCTCAGAGTGAAAAATCTCAATTTTCAAAAAAGAAGGTAGCCAGTATTAGAGTAATCAACCATGCCGAGAATACTGAGGACACAGTTGAAAAACGGGGAGTGGGCATTGACAATGTTGGACAGTGCAGTAGAAAGAAAAAACCGAGACATAAAGCGATCTATAACAGCGAAGGTATTAGGTTCAGGCGCTGGGTGGGTCAAACATTTAATAAGTGTCCAGACTAGTCTTAATAACCTGCCAAGAAGTTCTCTAAAATGTTTCAGCCCATACGAACTATTGTTCGGAATTAGAATGAACATTCAGGACCTCGATAGTCAGATGTCAGTGGTACATGAAAAAACAACAGACTTTGACATCAAAGATCGTTTGGCTGTTTTACAGGAATTGAATGAAACAAGAAAATCCTTAAGCAACATAAAGTTAAAGCAACAGCCATCTACCACTGACGAGGCACCACAAGCAACAGCCCCAGCAAGGCCTGTCTGGATTCCAAAGATTGGGGATCTAGTCAGAGAAAAAATCGCGGTGAAGAAGGAATTTGGGCCTTCTTACAGAAAAGCAGTACCTGTCTTGGCAGTCACCGGAACAAGATCAGTAGTACTACCGCCCCTTGCTGGTAAAAAGGAGAACAGAGTTGTGTCTATCCACCTGGTAAAACCACAAGCATGTGGCCTATAATCAACAGTAGGCCCAGTGGACTTCCAAGAAACAACAGAATACCCAAACTTGCAACAATCCAAGAGGTTCAAACTGAAAGACTCATCACATTCGATCAGCCTGCAGTGCACAGAGAAGGACTATGCAATAATGCCATGGAACTCGTGCCTCTTGAGACACAGATTGAAACGGTTCGTCAAGAAACACCAGTCTACAATAATGTGGCATCAGAAAATGCTACCGAGAGACAGATTGAAAGAACAATCCCAACAATTGACAGAACTGCCTCTGGTTATTTCATCAACTTCGACAACTTCTCTGAAGATCAAAACGACCCCGAAGTGATGCCAGAAACAAAAAAGTATTCTAAAGAAAATACAACAGGACTCCTTCAACAAATCAAAGAATTATATCTGGATACACCGTTGATTGAACATTGGATTCTGAGGTTCCGTGACGATTTGAACCCGTGTTTTCAACATTGTCGTAAATACATACTTTTGGTATCAGTGAATCGCAAATGATCCATTTAGCATATCCTGGTGTTTTCGCTACGCTACGAGCAAGAGCACTCCTGTTATGAACACATTTCTGATCTACCCATGGCATCCATCTTAGATCACGGAAGCCATTTTGTGTTTCTTGCCCTCACGTAGACAATGGACAGGTAGTGACCCCTTTCACTTAAGGACACGTAAGCTTTAGCCGGAGATTCACCTTGCTAGTGACACGTGCACCTTAGAACAGAACACGCCATGGCTGCATGACTCGACAAAGGTTGCCTCCTCTGCTCGAGGCCAGTCCTCCTATACTGGTTCTCGTGTTCGTTAACCTGATCATGATTAGGTGGCCGAAGCTGGTAGCCTTGCCCATTTACGACCCACAAACATCTCTTATCCTGCTTTTCTATCTTCTACACCTGGCTCTGCTCCTTTCCTTCTGGGCCTTTATTAGGGGGAGGTAACGAAATTCACGATGAGGCGGTCCGGGTCTTGAATGAAAAGTTGACATGGGATTATGATGGAAAAGTGGGAACCCCTCGTTCGTAATGTTTTGACATCAGATATTATCGACGATTCCTGTGCAACGCCAAATATTTATTGTTTAGGACACAAAGGTTTGGGAATGTACTAACATGTAAAGAATTTGCCCGAAGCCCAATTTTTAGTATATAAGGAGCAACCCTTCTTGTACAAATCGAACAGGCTCCTAGATACTGCCCGTGTGTGGTTTCTGTGACTTCTGTGTCCATGCAGTAATAAACCTTTGGTCTTTGACGCCACCATCGAGAAGCCTGTGTTTCTGTTTATTTGTGCACCGAGACAGGTAGAACTCCGGGGTCTTCGGGTGTTATCCCTGACACCTCTGGACGGAACCAAAAAGTCCAGAACTCCAATTGGCGCCCAACGTGGGGCAACGTCATTCGGTACCGGTCCAAAAGCCTGAAGAGTTCGAGAAGCTTCGTGTGAAGATTCCTGAGGGAGGCGCCCCACTTCATCGATCCCGGCATATCGCAAAAGTGGCCCGACGTTCTCTTCCACGAGGGTTCCCGTTCAGGACGGCTGCAGTGGTCCGTTGCCTTGACCGTCGCCCTGTCTTGGACCCGAGGTGCAGGCCTTAGTACGGCGAGACGTGACGGGTTTCTCCTTGGTGACGTCTTCAGTGCCTCAGTTAAGTATTAAGTGGTTGCTAGTTGGTTACTTCGTAAGGGTTGTTCCTGTCTGGATAAAAATCCTTTTAGTTCTTGGTTTGGTTTGGTTTCGTGAGATTATCACTGGTTTTTCCGGTTACGGTAATCTTTTGGTTTAGTTTGGGTATTGATACATTGGTTCGCTTTGGTAGGCCTAAGTTCTTGGTTCGAGTGCACATTTCTGTTTGTGTTTTTGTTCGTTTTGTGTTTCCGGTTTATAAAATGGTAAGTCGGAAAAATTGTATGTTGTCGTGTTTTGGTTGCAACAGTGACTCCCGGTTGGAAGACTCATGTCTGGTTCCTCCGATCGGAACTCCTCTATATGATCTTTATTGTAAGTTTGGTGTGGGTCCTATATCGTATAACGAGGTATGGGTCCGCTGTACGGAAAAAGACGGTGTCCTTAGTTGGCCACTGCATGGTAGTTTTGAACCCGAGGTCCTTGATAATTTAGAAGTGAAACTGTTTAAGAAGAAAACCCGGCCGGCAATGTTTGATTCTTTCCGTTACTGTCGAAAAGAATCTAAACAGAGAGAAATTAAAAAGTTGAAGAAAGAACAGAAAGAACAAGAGTTGTCTTTAGAACAGGCTGCTAAACAGCTGCAACTCAACGAGTCTGAGAAAGCAATGGAGGTGGCTACTAGAGAGCGTAATTTAGCGATAGACAAGTGCTATCCTGCCTTGTCATTGAGTACAGCTAAGATAGTAGAGGACCCCGAAAACGATCCTCTGTTGTCATACTTGTTAAGGTCACCCCCACCGTATGCACAGGGTGCTACGGCCCCGCCTTTACCGAATGTTCAATTGCCGGTTGCTGGACAACCTGGTATCCCTGCTCCTGCTCCCCTAAATCAAGCTCCTGTACCTCCTGTGGTCAATGTTAATGTTCCTTCGGCACCCCCTCTTCCTGGGTTGCCGGCTTCCTTGTCTATACCTGTATCGCTTACACCTGCTGTTTCGCAAGCTACTTTGCCAGACACTCCTACTGTTTCTGCTCTATCTGTTCCAACTGCTACTGTGTTCTCTGCTTCTGCTAGTATTATGACTCCGCTTTCTGTTCGTCGGAGAATCACTGATTCTGTCTCAAATATTCTGTCTCCCTTCTATAAAACTTTAATTAAAACTCCTGCCTCTGACTCTGTCCAGAGACGTAGTCAGCTTCCTAGTACTGAGGAACGGGGAATATTAGATTCCACGGCTCTTAGATGGATTTCGAAGAGTAGGAGATATAGTACTAGAGATGTATTAGATACATTTATGCAATGGAAAGAACCAACACAACGATATGTGTTCGACGAGATGTGCTCTCTTTTACGTGAAGAATTAGAAGAAGTTGACACTGACTCGAATCTAGAAGAATTAATTAATGTTCAGAAAGAGTTTGCTGCTGGTACGATAGTTGGTCAGGTTATAAAAGAAGCGATGGAACTAATATTAAGCTATAGGAATGATCCATCCCTTCGTTCACCGAGAGATTTAGAGAAACATAGTGTGAAGCAGAATCGCCAATATCCAATGAGGGGGGTTCCTCCAATTTGGCGCGAAGCTGTGCAAGCTAATGTAAATCTTGGTATTGCAGCCGCTCCGGCGCAATTCCAGAGAGTATGGATACACATTCCGTGGAAGCGAGCTGAAGTGTTAGCAGTGAAACAGGCCTTGCCAGATCCGCGTAAAAATCCAGCCGGATATTATAAGGAGTTAGCACAGACAGTTGAGGCTTGTGTGATGAATTTAGCGGACATTGATATGCTGTTTGGGAACGTAGTTCCGCAACCAATTTGGGCTAAAATTCGTAAAGAAAATCATCCCGTTGCCCTAGGTGGTGATTGGGCAGCTATAGTTGCGGCAGATGGTCAGCAAATAGGTGGTTCCAAACCCGAACCTCTAATTGCTGATATACCAGGTAGGATAATTGAATTAATGAAGACTCTGATGCCAGCATTGCGTGTTAACTGGGACAAGTTGTCCGCATGCAGGCAGAAGAAAGACAAAAGTGTCTCCGACTTTTTCACAAGGTTCAAAGAGACTTTTGTAGATCACAGTGGTCAGGATATGAGCACAGAAGGAGGACAGAGATTGTTTGTCGATAAATTTGTACACAATCTGCTACCAGAGCTTAGTAATAAATTGAAAGATTCCGAGAGTGCGTGGGCTGTCTCTACGACTGCGCAAATTCTTGCAACTGCCCAGTATTATGAAAATAGGGATAAAGAGGAGAAGGAGAAATCATAGAAAAAGACGAAAGATTTAAAAACTAAAGTTCTTTTGCAGCAAGCATATCCGCCTCGTATGAATCACACTAATACACAGCAAGGGCCATATCAAAGGACAGATTATAGTTCACCTAGACCTCAATATCAGTGGAACCAGTGTGCATATTGTAAGAAAGAGGGTCATTATAAGAATGAATGTCCGGTCTTAGCGCAGAATAACGCTGCAGCAGCTCAGAGAGGTCGTGGTGGTTTTGTGCAAAGTTCTAGAGGTCGAGGCCGAGGTGCTATGCCTCCACAAACGAATGATCGTCCTTCCAATCATTTTGATCAGCGAAATGGACAGTCTGCCCAGCAAAGTAGGTCTCAACAGTATCATGTGGAGGACTATTGTGAAGTAGATGAGGGATTTCAACAAACTGAATACTAGGACAGCCATGGACAGAGAGAGGGAGTAGTATCAGTTCCAGTGGATCAGAGTGGGCCTTATGTCGCAGTAGCAACATCAGGTGTAGTCGAACCGTTTCTGTTGGATACTGGTGCAGCAAAAAGTTCTATCATTCATGCAAAACTCCCTGGCGCACCTTTGTCCGGCTTAACAAATGTTTCTGTAGGTTTTTCAGGCGCCCCTGTTTACAACCCCGTATCTGGTCCTTTGTCTATTTCTGTTGGACCATGTCAATTGAAAGCACCCTTGATTTTGACAACCGGTTGTAATGAAAATCTGCTTGGTTTAGACTTGTTAAAACGACTATATGCGACATTGTACTGTTCTCCGTCAGGAGTGCAGCTTACATTGGGTAAACGAATCACCTCTCCGATGTATTTGTCAATGGATGCACTCCCGCCAGAGCTGCGTTCACTGATACTCTTTGGGCGACTGGTCCTAACGATGTAGGCCTTTTGGAAATACCACCATATGTAGTCATTTTGAAAGCAAATGTAAAATTTCCACAAATTCCTCAATACAAAATCTCTAGCGAGGGTGAACGTGCACTTTTAGTGATCGTGCAAGATTTGATTAAGAAAGATGTAGTTGAGGAAACTAGAGGAAATGTCTGTAACAGTCCTGTATTACCAATTTTGAAACGAACTGATCCTTCAAAGCCTCCAGTTTATAGGTTTGTTATCGATCTCAGAGAGGTTAATAAAATTGTGGTTCCACAGTTTCCTGTGGTTCCCGACATCACTGCATTGTTAACGTTGATTCCTGCTACAGCCACATGGTTTTCAGTTATCGACTTGAAGAATGCCTTTTTCAGCATTCCGATAGCCGAAGAAAGCAGAGATATTTTCGGCTTCTCTTTAGGAGGTCGAAGCTTCAGGTTTAAACGTGCTCCACAAGGGTATTGTGAGAGTCCATCCATTTACAGTCAGGCATTAAAAAGTCAGTTAGATTCCTTTGTACTTCCTCCTGGTTCTGCCCTAGTTCAGTATGTAGACGATCTTCTAGTGGCTGCCGATGACAAGGAAACTTGCAAAGCAGCTACAATTTCGTTATTGCATCATTTGTCTAATTTGAATCACAAGGTGTCACCTTCGAAAATGCAATACTGCTGCCAAGAAGTGACCTACCTAGGTCATCTCTTGTCAAAGGAGGGAAGGAAGTTGACCCCAGAGAGAATAAAAGCAATTACGCAGATGAGTGTTCCCCGCACACAGAGAGAAGTACGTGCCTTTTTAGGTATTACCTCGTACTGTAGGCAGTGGATCCCAAATTTTTCTCTTTTGGCAAAACCATTGGTAGCTTTGACTGGGAAAAATGTTCAGAGTCCGGTGCCATGGTCTGCTGAATGTCAGGAGAGTTTTTCTGAGTTACGAAATGCACTATGTTCAGCTCCAGTATTGGGTACACCCGATTACAGTAAGCCATTCACGCTCTATGTTCACGAGAGAGAAGGTTGCGCGTTGAGTGTCCTGACACAGAGATTTGGTGATAAACAACGCCCTTGCGCGTATTTTTCATCAACATTAGATCCGGTAGCTAGAGCGTTGCCTAGTTGTTTGAGAGCTACAGCGGCAGCTGCAGCTTCCATTCGACAGTCTGCTGGTTTGGTGATGAACAACATGCAAGTGGTCATGGTTCCTCATGCTGTGGATACACTCATGAACCGAACCAAGACACAACACCTTACCAGTGCTAGATTATCAGGCTATGAGTTGACACTGTTAACGAGTCATATTCAAATCAAAAGATGCAATGTATTGAATCCAGCAACATTGTTGCCGGCTAATCAAGAGTCGAGTGATTCTGAACCCCATGATTGCTGTTTCAGAACCGAGGAGGAGACAAAAGGACGAATTGATTTAAAAGACACTCCGTTGTCAGATCCAGATGGCACGTTGTATGTTGATGGGTCATGCTTTAAATTGGAGAATGGTGATGTGACTGCTGCTTATGCAGTAACGACTATGAGTACGATTGTGGAGACTGCGAGAGTGAGTCAGAATTCTGCCCAAGCTGCAGAATTAATTGCTCTAACGAGAGCGTGTGTTTTAGCCAAGGGAAAGAGAGTGAATGTGTTCACAGATAGTCAGTACGCGTTCGGCGTGGCCCATAATTTTGGCCGTTTGTGGAAAGAGAGAGGTTTCATTACGTCCCATGGGACTAAGATTCAACATGGTCAGCTAGTTAACGACTTGTTGGAATCTCTAACCTTGCCGACTGAAGTTGCGATTGTGAAATGCAGTGCTCATAAAGCAATCATGGATGATGTTGGTCGTGGAAATGCTTTTGCTGATGAGACCGCTAAACAGACAGCTAGAAATATGATGAGTAGAATGTATGTTGCTACGTCTGCAAGATGGATTTCGGAGTCTGGAATGTGTGAGGACACAGTGGAAAGTGTGAAAGAGATTCAGAAAGAGGCGACTGAGGAGGAAAAGCTCGCATGGAAAGAGAGTACGGGTAAATTGGACTCGAGTGGGTGTTGGATTGATTTGTCGGAACAGCGTTGGATGTTGCCTGATGCGTACGTGCTTGCAGTGGTGACGATGGCGCATGGAGCAGCGCATATTAGTTCTAAAGGGATTTGTAAGATGTTGGCTCCAGTTTGGAAGAATGATGGGATTAGTAAGTGTGCAGAGAGAGTGGTGAAAAATTGTATGGTATGCCTGATGCATAATCCTGGCAAGGGAGTCCCCACGCCTGCTGGTCACTTCGCTCCTCCCTCTTGCCCGTTTGAAGTGATTCAGTTAGACTTTATTCACATGGATCGTTGCAACAACCTAAAATACGTCCTAGTGGTAGTTTGTGCTTTCTCCAGGTGGATCGAAGCATATCCACTGAAGGACAACACTGCCCTATCAACTGCCAAAATCCTTCTCAAGGAGTACTTCCCTAGGTATGGAATGCCACGGATTGTATGGTCAGATAACGGAAGTGAGTTTGTAGGGAAAGTTATGCAGAGTGTGTGTGCCGGTTTAGGGATCAAGCAGAAATTTCACAGTGCAAACCATCCCCAGTCTGCTGGTTTAGTTGAGGGTTACAATGGCACCCTCAAGCTAAAACTTGCTAAAATACAGGCATCCACGGGTTTGTCCTGGCCAGATGCACTACCCTTGGCTTTGTTATCAACGAGAGCGACTGTACATTCTAGAGTAGGGCTTAGCCCTTATGAGATTGTATTTGGTCGTCCTGCCAATATTTGGGGGGTGCCTAGGCCAAAAGAGTTCAGACAGCTGGAATATCCAATGTTGATTGATTACCTTTTCGACTTGACTGCTAAATTGAGTCTTATTCACCAACAGGTTTTCGATGCATTACCAAAGCCACCGGAGAGTCCAGGTCATCAGCTGAAACCTGGGGACCACGTTGTTGTACGCAACTTTGCAAGGACGAAGAATCTTCAGCCCAGATTTGTTGGCCCCTACCAAGTGCTGCTGGCGACGAGAACTGCTATTCGTGTGGCCGGCCGCAAGAACTGGATTCACACGACGCACGTCAAACGTGTGCCTCTGCCACTTCCTTATGATAACTGGGTAAAGAAGGGAATTGGTGCCTCTGAGTTTGAACGAACACCCAGGTTTATCCCTTTCAGCGATGCCGAACTGATAACTGACACATCGAACTCTGGCTCTCCTCCTGAAACTACTTCTTTGACTCCTGAACACTTGCCCTCTGCATCAGAAGAAACTTTGCCATCTGCGAACTTGAACATTGCAACCTCTGCTGATAATACACTGTTTTCGGATCAAACAGCTCCTGCAAAACTGAGATACAATTTACGATCTCGCAATATGGACAAATAAAGCAGGAAACTGCCTATTGTAACATTTGAATCTTGACACTTTACAGCCAGGAAGTTTGCTATTGTTTTCATTGTTTTAAATTGCCTTGCCGTCTGGGTAGCCGTAGGGTCGTGGCTGTGTGCCTAGTTGAATCTGCGGGGGTCAGACACAAGGTCGATCTTTCTGTTAGTTCTGGGAACTCCCAGGGCTGATAGAGGCATTTTCATCTACGTACACATCATCAGTGGTCGCGAGCGGATTGTAGAAGATGGAGCTTCCTGAGCTGCAACGAGAAAATGTAATTTATGTTCGCAGAAACAGACTTTACAGAATTCTTCATAGCAAATGTTTTCTGATGCAATGTGCCATTACATTTTTAATTGTTTTGATAACGTTGGTGGGTGGAATCGTCTTTGGTGTGAATTTGATTTTTATGCCAGTAACTAAAGTACCTCCCCTTGATCCTACTGCTTCTACTGTTTCTTCTATGCAATCTTTTTACTCGTTTCCTGAACATGAGCAAGCTCGACGCTCAGAATTTATCAATAACACATTTGTACAGTTCTTGCACCAACACCAACTGGTAGTTAACACTACAGACTGCTGGGTGTGTGGCTTGATACCCCACACTATGGATAAAGGCATTCCCTATCTGGTTTTGCCTTTTAGCTATAATGGATCATTTCAGGCCTTTCAGACCATTTTTGCCTATGCCCTTGAGACCTATCCTCCGCGTCCACCACGTTCCACTAAATACAACTCTGCCAACAAAGCTTTAGTCCAGGGAATTATTGATATGATCAAAGACGTCAATAATACTCCATCTTACCCTAGAGATGAATTACGAGTATATTTGAGTTGGAACTCTACAGAGTATCGCCTTAGTTTGGGAGAAAGCAAGCGTAAAAGCTCAACTCCAGTCTGGGTCGTGCCTCATCGAGGTCAGGTCTGTTTGCAAGGAAATGGGAGAAATCCGAGAGCTCAGCTAGGGAGGAGTGAGTGCGTTGAGACTTACGTGTTTCCGTCTAACTCTTCCCCTGCCTTTCTTACTGCTAGGGGTACTTACTTCATCTGTCAAGACAGAGCATATACATGGTTGCCTGCTGACTTTTCAGGTTCATGTTATATTGCTCGACTGTTGCCTCCAACGTACACTGCTTCTTCTGATTATCACAAGACCAGAGTAGCAAGAGGTGTCTTCAGCAAGGAAGATACCGCTGTTCAGGAAGCCGGAGACTTCTTCAAAGGTTTCCTTCCGTTTTGGGGGCCTATGGCCAATAGTAGAAACATACGTCAGCTAACACGGGTAGTTGAATCTACTATTACCGAAACTGCTGGTGCCCTTAGCAACTTGACAGCTGAGCTTCAGGCGGATCGACTCATGACGTTGCAGAACCGAATGGTTCTAGACGTAATACTTGCAGATCGAGGTGGGGTATGCAGAATGATCCAATTGAGCTGCTGTGTTTTTATTCCCAATAACGCTCCAACAGTCTATGAGGCGATCTCTAAACTACACAAGATTTCCGACTCTACACACATAGACAAGGGAAACTGGTCCTTCATGGAGTGGTTTTGGACTCTGATATCAGCGTGGGGATGGAAGGTTCTGATGGTCATTGGTGTCATCTTAGTATTCCTATTCTCATGCTGCCTGATTATCCAGTGTGGTCCCGCTCTGTGTAGTCTCTGTGTTGCAACCTGTTTCAGACAACCACCTGCGTTTGGAGAAAAGGCGCGAGAGAGGATGATGATACAACAACATGTCACGGACCTGATGAGCATAGAGTTAGACTCTGACATAGACTGAGTAATTGCCTACGTTAGGGCAAAAGGAGGGTCTGAGGTTCCGTGACGATTTGAACACGTGTTTTCAACATTGTCGTAAATACATAATTTTGGTATCAATGAACCGCAAATGATCCATTTAGCATATCCTGGTGTTTTCGCTACGCTACGAGCAAGAGCACTCCTGTTATGAACACATTTCTGACCTACCCATGGCATCCATCTTAGATCACGGAAGCCATTTTGTGTTTCTTGCCCTCACGTAGACAATGGACACGCAGTGACCCCTTTCACTTAAGGACACGTAAGCTTTAGCCGGAGATTCACCTTGCTAGTGACACGTGCACCTTAGAACAGAACACGCCATGGCTGCATGACTCGACAAAGGTTGCCTCCTCTGCTCGAGGCCAGTCCTGCTATACTGGTTCTCGTGTTCGTTGGCCTGATCATGATTAGGCGGCCGAAGCTGGTAGCCTTGCCCATTTACGACCCACAAACATCTCTTATCCTGCTTTTCTATCTTCTACACCTGGCTCTGCTCCTTTCCTTCTGGGCCTTTATTAGGGGGAGGTAACGAAATTTACGATGAGGCGGTCCGGGTCTTGAATGAAAAGTTGACATGGGATTATGATGGAAAAGTGGGAACTCCTCGTTTGTAATGTTTTGACATCAGATATTATCGACGATTCCTGTGCAATGCCAAATATTTATTGTTTAGGACACAAAGGTTTGGGAATGTACTAACATGTAAAGAATTTGCCCGAAGCCCAATTTTTAGTATATAAGGAGCAACCCTTCTTGTACAAATCGAACAGGCTCCTAGATACTGCCCGTGTGTGGTTTCTGTGACTTCTGTGTCCCTGCAGTAATAAACCTTTGGTCTTTGACGCCACCATCGAGAAGCCCGTGTTTCTGTTTATTTGTGCACCGAGACAGGTAGAACTCCGGGGTCTTCGGGTGTTATCCCTGACACCTCTGGACAGAACCAAAAAGTCCAGAACTCCAATTATTTCAGAGTACTCATACTCCTACTATGCCTAATTTTAGTTTTAATTTTAGGAAAGTTTATTACAATTGAATGGACACAGCAAGTCAGAACATCAACCTAGTCCTGAAACCACACAGATCATCCCACGTGAAGAAAAGAGAACTGTCAACAGTAAATGTCACAGCAATTCCAATACCTGGTGGGGTAGTATGGGAGAAAACAGACTATGAGATATATGGTCCGGTCGAAATCCTGAAGTATCCTCATCAACTGAAGGTTTCCTTAAGTGACTTTGTAAAACCGAGTACATTCTCTGATGATTGGGACTTTAACAGTATTAATGACATGATGTCTGATTTAGTAATGTCAGCTAGATTCACAGATCATGATTATTTACAAGGTTCATCTAGTTATGAGCAGTTATTCTGTTACACCCACTATGGGGATCATTACTTGCATAAATCTGCACAGCCTAGAAATGTTTTTATGTATAATCAATGGGAACATTGTGCTACACCACCTAAAAGCAGTTCTAAAACATTCTTTGAGAAATTCAAATACTTCTCAGAGTTTAACACCAGTGATGCAGAAACATTTTATTACAAACTGTTAGATAAAACAGGGATGAAAACAATGCTGACAAATTCTAAATTGATATATTCAGAAGCATTTTATGACAAAATGATGACATTTGGTTTTGATTATAGGAAAAATAACATTGAAACGAAAACCATTTGAGGTACGAAAGATTGGCAGGTACAAGGCCTTGCAGCACTATTCAGAACCTGCATGATACCAGAACAAATGATGTTTTTAAATGACACAATACACCAAACATCCTGTCTTGGCCTAGCTAAGATCAAAGACCTTAAAACACCGTCTATTCCAAAGCCAATACCTGAAAATACAACTACAGATATTGAGTTAGACGTGTCACAAATTTTACATTTTAACAGAACACATCCTGATTGGAAAAAGTGGTTAATCTGGCCTACTGACAAAAACAGCTGTCAAGATAGATTCCTGAACAAAACACAGGGGTTCAAAATGACCAAACAAGACCCTAGATACTCCCAGAGACAACATCCAGGGATAGTAACAACATACAGTGTAGGGAAGCTCTGCCTTGAATGGCTAGGAACATCCACACTGGCTGAAATTAAGCAACACTTGTCTTTACTAAAAGATGGTGCTGATTTGCGCGATTTCATTCTTGGACCACGCAAACAGCGTCAAAAGCGTTTCATAGCGACCAGTATCTATGCTGCGTACAACGAGGGTTGGAAAGTCACACAAATTGAAACAGCAGAAAAAATACGAGAAATTGATCGTATTAATTTGGAAAAATAACTTTCTGTAGTGGACAATGGGTTAATGACTCTGTCCTCCAGAATATATTCGTTGGACAATATTGTATCTTCTGCCTTTGATGTGATAGACAGAGACTTGCTAATGTTACAGCATGGCCAATCTCAGTTACGTTCTATTATACAATTAGGCTGGACGCTGCAAAATCTTCGTTCAGGCTATGTGCCTTGGCGTTTAATAATCATTATTTTCCATTTTTAACCTTACTGATAAACAAATCAGTTTGGCACAGAAAGGAGCAGACTATACAATCCTGAGCATCGAAAAACTTGAGAGATTACCATTGACAATGCCAGAGAGTCCTGTCATTGAATGGATAATACACGGAATTATCACCATTCTGATAAGAACTTTACAATTTAAAAAGTGCCTTGAATACATACCTACTGGCCAGTAACGATTGGGTAAAGGATATGTCAAATCAGAATGGAAATTACCATACACACATTCATGCTAAAGTGACAGCGACAAAAATGTATTTCTTAGTGGTGAAAATTGTAAACATTCACTAAGCGATATACTTTTGTGCCAGGGTATTAATTTACACAGAGCATGTGATGGAAACCTTTCATGCCACCAGCTAGTCACACCTGCAACTCAGATAGAGCCCTTCTTTATGCAACTTGCTAACGGGAGTTACATTCTTAGAACGGATTACAGATGTTGTGGCCTTGTGCCAGGGAAAAGTTATATAGTAAGAGTAACATCCATGGTCAAATGCTGTATGCAGGCATTGTTCCCGAGCGGGCCTGCAGACACAGTGACTCCCATCTGGCCTCGTCTGAATCTCTATTCTATACGAATTGATAATTTAAGCAAAATGAAGTCTGTGCTTTTGCAGACAACAGTGCCCATAACATCATCAAAAGAGATGTATGATCTTCTAGTTGCAAGGACAGCTACTGAAGTTCATGAACTTTTATCAACAAATTGCCCCGTGCATTTCGTAGAAATGCTTAGCCAACTTCTTAACATGTCTAGTGCCACAGGCATCCCAGGCATATTTAAGACGATTTTTATTGGACTGCTAACACCTTTTCAAGCAATTTTGGGAATAGTTCCTAATTTTGTCCACTCTGTTTTTGGCGGCATACCCTTATTTTTGGGACTTGTAGCAGGGATTTTATTTTTGACCGTCCTGCTTCGTTATGGCAAGCCAAAGCTCAGACATAGCTCCCATGGGAATGGAAGAGACAATCCTAGCAATGCGCTACCGGGACAGGATAACTAACGTCCTTGGATTGGCCAGGCTGAGAGATCTAAACATGACCTGGTTCCTTTCATTCAGACCTATATGGCAGAACTGTATCTTACCGGTACTTCGATGTATGCTATGCGGAGATGAGTGCGTGTTGGACATCTGTCTTTCACTTCCATCAGCAGTACCAATGGACGTCGATTCTTTGCTCAGTCCGATAACGGCTCACGCATTGTGTTGTCCCCAGCGGCTACCAATCCTGATGACGGCATTCGTTGAGACTCCTGTGCTACGACTAGGTGGTAACAGTGGAGCAAGTGACAAAAGCAGCATCACCCAGGTACGACCTTCTGTGAGCATTGCTGATCCCGACTATGATGACAGCAATCATTCTTACACCTGCCAAGTTACAGCACTATCGAATTTGGTTGAACTGTCACCTGATTTTGTAGACCAGCCTGTCTGATATGATGTTCTCACCCGAACAGAAACAATAACTTTGGAGAAGCTTTCCGACACACAGCGTTCCCATGAACTCTGAATTCGGCCTTCAGTTTTGAACAACAAAAACTGCTAAAAGCGTTGGAACTCTATTTCCCCGTTCAGGCATTAATTCTTTTGAATTGAACAATTTTTTAATATTCACCCTTTTTTGGCACAAACAATTTTTTTCTTAAAGTAAAAACTATTCATAGAGAACAGAAGCTTCAACTTCTATTTCTAAACACATCTAGAGACATAATAAGTTACACCAGCCTCTAGCACATTTATTGCAATGCATTTATATGTGATGATTTATCTCGCCCTTCTTCTGTTTCAGAGATATTTCATGTGTAATTCTTTTTGCATAATCGTTCATTGATTTCATATGCAATAATTTTTTAAAGATTTCTATGCTTCAAAAACGTACAGTACCTAAATTTCACGTATTACATTATACGCCTATTTCAAATGCATTTATGTATTTTGGGGTGGGCAATGTTACACATGCATCTTATTGCTCTAGTTTTAGTAATTTGATGGACATGAACCCGTGGAGTGGGTGTTGCGTGCTTATCTAGGATACTGATCGATACTGTGACCTTATGCCCCTATTCGGCTATAAATCCATTTCTTCCCTATATTGGCATAACCGTTCAAGTACAATATTCAGAAAGTCATCTCTGGCCTCACATGAACAGAGCCACATTCCAGAATAGTTTTCTCTGCCACTTCCTTTGCAACCAATTAGTGCAATGACAGAGCAGAAGTCACTATCTGAGATTCCTAGATTAACACTCCGAGTTCTTCAACAAGATAAAAACTCAGCAAACCTGGAAATCCCCGCTTGCTGTGTTTTGATTAGTAATGGAACTCTAATGAGCAACTGATAGCTATCACTTCCTAGTGACATCTTTAATTGACGTCTTATGTCCAGCAAACTTACGTCAAACCAGGCACCTGTCAGGTATAAATATTACCAACGTTGCCTTAAGCAATGTTCCTGTTGCTAGCTGTCTGCAGTACGCTGATGCTGCTGCTGTCCCGAAGCTGCTGATACCATTATCGCTGCTAAAGCGCAAACGATGGTGTGGTGAAACTAGGAGCTGAACAGCCGTCCCTCTGCGAAGAGCCCAGCAGATGCCAGCTGCCCGCGGACGCTGTCCCCCCTCCTTCTCCTCGACGCGCTGAAGAGAGACGCTGCCTTTCTCCTGCAGAGAAATCCAGCTCCAGCGTTTCTGGTCTACCCTCGCGGGTGACTGGGATACCGAGTTTCCCTGAAGGAGATACCAGACCTCCATCATTCTATTCAGAGGTATGGTGTTGACTAAACCCTTAGTGAGAATTCTTGAAGCAAACCTTGGCAAAACCAACTTAAACTGAAGCTACTTACTTACTCCCCTCCCAAGTGTTAGGCTTAGGTCAGGTACACTGGGGTAGGCGTAGTTAGAAGCACCAGTTGAGTATTTTAGCCTAATGTATATATGAATGTATATATGTTTATTACTTTTAAACCATTGTATGGCTAAGAAACCATATCAATACTTTTACAGTATTATTTCGCAATACTTATCTTACTGTACGTACTTTTTATCATAACAAGTCTTGCAATTGTGGCAATACATTTCTCTTGTACGAGAAGAAAGACTGTTCAATAAATGTTAACCCTTTATTGACAAACACCCGTCTCTCTATTCTCTACATATTGTGAAAGTAAACTGCACCGACCTGACTGAGGAAAATAACTGTCTATTGTTTCACACGACCCTAGAGATTGACTCTTGATCTGAGGAGCAAAGTTGTCATGTTGCACGGTTGTTGGAAAACTGAATCCCTTCTTGTCTGTGCCAGGGAGGCTGATCACTTCCTATTCAGTCAAGAAAGTTTCCAGTGACCTCTGAGCTAGTTGGTAACAAACCCAATTAAGTTTAGCATAGTCAGTGGAGGCCTGGAAGATCCGCACTTCTACGTCGATACTACTGTTTATGTTACTCCAATGCGCAGGGCCTAGTGGGAAACTAGGAACTACACTACAGGCTGCGGTGCCGTGCAGGCACTGCCGTGGGCATTACGATGCCTGTCAATTTCGGCAGAGATCCCCCCGCAAAAAGACTGGTGAAGACTGCCTTTGGGGGCCCATTACGGGCCCACGAGGGTTGGGGATTGGGGTGCTGCACGTGGTGGCTACCTATGCTACCCTCCTGAATTTGCATGTACAAGGTGGCAGGCACCGCACGGTGCCTGAACGCATCCTAATTCATATCCCGGGACCGCTGCACCTATGGTGGGTGGTCCCTTTTGCACCTGCGATGGCTTTGTCCGCCCATCATAATCGGCCCCAATGCTAGGCCTTTTTCCACCCATCAGATCAGTCTGTGATGGGTCCAAAAGAGACAATTGTTACGATTGCCTTTCGGACCCACACCGCAGCCACAAAATGGTGGTGGTGCCTAGCAAGCATAGTCAGCCAGATTTGGATGCTGCATCCCTGCCAGCCTGTCTATGGCTGTTCAACTGCCATTGAAAGGCTGGCAGGGATGTACTTTGGGCAACCGTTTCAGGCCCCCCTGGTGCAGGGGCATGTGCATTTCACGCTTGGAGTTCCCTGCACCAGGTGGCAGGCACCGCATTGTTTCAGCCGCGTAGTGCAGGGAAATGCACAACATACATTTTTATCATTGTGGCGGATACTGCAGCCAGAAGAAACAGCTGCAATGGTAAACATGCACAATGTAACTGCCACAGTGGCAGTAGCATTGTAATTTCATGTGCAGGGCCTCCGCCATATAGGCGGCTGGTCCCAATCCCTGGGACGATGACGGATGGACTGCCATCCATCCACCATCATAATTACCCCTATAATTTGTAATTATTTTACCATAAATAATAACATCTTTAAACAAGTTAACATTTAATATTTTTATTTCAGATAATGCAAATGTTTAGAACCACATACATGTTATCAAGTGTAAAAATAAGAATTGTTTATTATTCATTCATATATTCATTTAATATGTATTTCGCAATAGTTGCACAATTGTTCATATTTATATAAATAATTATATACAGCGTTTATTAATATTTAATATACAAATTGTAAACATTTGTGTTATATTTTCTTTTTGTTTTTCAATGTTTGATATTAAATAATTTTATAACTGTTTTATTATTTAATTCATAAGAAAAATAAACATTATATTGTTAGGAAAACATTGTGTAAAATAAAATAGTTTTTCAACATATTAAACAGTAAATAATAACAATAAAACATGACATATATTTTTTACTATATAGTAAAAAATAACATGTATGTTTTATTATTTATTACTCTATATTGTGCAATTTTTAATATGAGATAACCAATATTTTCCTAATTGTTTACATTGATATGTATGTTATAGGCTTTTTCTATTTATGATTTTCATTTTACATTGAGTTCAATAGGGAATAGTCTTTTTTCCAATTAGGCTGCCATTTCTGTTTTTATTAACTTGTATTTTTCAGTCTACCAGTGTTGTTTTTGGATCATTTCTGAAGGTGAAGGGAGAAGCACGTGGTTAGAAGCTGCATCACATCTGTTAACATAAGTATATTTTAATGACTTTTTTTATAGTAATTTAAGAGTAGGGTGAAGGTAGTTAGACACAGGTTAGGGTTTGTACCTTGTGTTTTTGTTTGTTGTTGTGTGGTAGTATATTATTTTATTTGAAGAATGGGTATTGTTTGTGTATTTTGTGCAAACATTCAGAATTAGTGACACATGAAGGCCACAAATACAGTAACATCCATCAATGCAGTGAACAAAAGCAGATTGTGGGATTTAACCCACAGCATGGTCAAGCACATATGGGAGATGGGGTATAACCTCCCCATTAGTATTGTGGCCATAGGGTAAAACGGGGAATCAAACCCCCAGCATTGTCAAGCACATAGAGGAGATGGGGTATAACCCCAACATCAGTGTGGTGACCAAAAGATGATTATGGGGTTTAAACCCCCAGTGTTGCCGAGCACATAGGAGACATGGGATGTAACACCCCTTTCAGTGTAGTGACTAAAAGGTGAGTGTGGGGTTCAAATCACCAGCATTTTCAAGCACAGAGGGGGCATGGGTCATAACCCCCCCATCAGTGGAGTGACCAAAAGATGAGTGTGGGGTTCTGACTCTCAGCATGGGAAAACAATCATGTATTGACTTTCTGAGGCCTAAAATAACAAGCAATGTAGTGACAGAAAAAAATGGTTGTTTGCCAAACAAACACTTATCTGTTGAGGCAAACATTGTTGTGCCGTCAGAAATTCCCCCTGCCATGTGGAGACAAGCATTGCCATTGTGGGATAACACTGCCACCAAGGTTCAATTGGACAATGTGAGAAGTGACCATCAAAATGCATAAACACACATTTGTTCACAAACAGACACACACACAAAGGAAATCCTCGAGAAACAACAGTAGAGACAAGATCCTTTTCCACACTGTGGCAGCAATGGCAAATTATGAACATGATGACTGGGCAGGCTGAAGATGTAGAAGTCCCAGGGACAGTAGATAAACAAAATAAAGCAAACATCGAATCACTGCCCACAAAGCCAGTAGACATACATGGAGCAAGATGCACTAGAGCAACCAGCCAACCACACACTGTAAAACAAATACAGCAGGTGTGTGTATGTGTCTCTAGGCCACCCCCGCACACACAATGGTGGTCTAAACTCCACTGAGACATATGCGTTCTGAGTATAATCCAGATGCATCTCAATAATTCTGTTACTGAATATTGGCAATCTGGCATTGATTGATGTGCAGGTCCACAATAGTCACCTGCGTAAAAAGCTTGTTGGAACAACAAACAATACATTAAGAGACTGATTCTCTATCCCTGGCATCATCAAGGCCACTACACTATGGTGACAGTATCCTGTCTGATGACCCTCTGTGATGCTAAATTATGATGTGGACCATACTTTGGACCTCAATCACTCTTGTGAACTGTGTCACATAACTTGCCAGGACAACTTCCATCACACATACCCAAACATTACTCACAGGGCATGGCCTGTAATGTAAGGCCACAATTTAAGTAGGGGCATTGCCAAGGCGCAAGTCACATTTGGCCAGTCTAAACACCGCACATCTTGATCACACGCAATGTACATCAGCTAATCCTACATTGACTGGTGACATTGCACATGCACCCATGATAATCCCAGGGGTGATGGTGGGATATGTGTTTTACAAACACAAGACACATAGGGGTCTATTAGTATGGCGGGCGGATCGCCATGACACACCGCCTGCATGACATTTACCCCCCGCCATATTATGATTTCTGGGGTATCGCAGCGGATGGTAAGCCCATCCGCCGCTTCTTACTGTCAACGAGTCAACCGGGTGGAAAAGGAGTTGAATATGGTGTGGTGTCCGCAAGACACCGCCATCCATATTACACTGCAGGTGGAGTTCGCAGTTGAGGGCCTGTTGCGGGCCCCCAGGATGTTGGAAGGGTGTGGGGGCACATGGGGTACCTATGGTACCCCCCTGCATTTGCATGCACATGGAGGCAGGCACTGCAAAGTACCTGCCACGTTGTGCATGCAAATGGACAACATGCATTGTTCACATTGAGGCGGGTGCTGCTTACAGCAGTGCTGCTGCAATTTGAGAAATGCATGATGCACCCAACAGTGTGGCTGGCACGTCCTACTTGGAATTGTGGGACCGCTACACATATAGAGGGCAGTCCCATTTGCCATTACAATGGCGGGTGGACAAGCCATCATAATAGACCCCATTTTTAGGCATTACACATGGTGGACTTTGTCACACCGCTTAGGACAGGGTACATGTTCATAACGTGAAATGTACCAAACATACTGGGAAACTTAACACTATCCCAGTACAATTAAACATTCAAGGGACCTACAAATAAGACACATTGCCATCTAGTGACATTGAAGGGAAGAAGCTGCAGAGTGTGAGCAGTCATACATACATACAAGTGCCAAACACCCGGAAAAAGATGAAAGATAAAAAACACACTGATGTTGGTAGCACAGATGTGACTCGTGGAATCCTAAATATGTCTAATGTGAGGTTGCCCACAGTGCAGGCCCTTATAACAACCCAACGAGGGCGGACACCATAATAACTCTATTTATCCCATGCACCCACATCACTGACATCACTGACCCTCACAGTCAAATAGGCTGACAAATCAATGGACAATTGGTCAAGAACACACACCATGGGCTCAGGAAATGTCACAGATTAACAAACTGCCAAGAGGGTATTTCACTACTGTATAAAGTCCAATGTGTCAAGCTTGAACTTGGCATGGGTCTACCATGTAAGAATGTGACTCAGAAATTAACTAAACTATTACAACTCATAGAATACTTTGGTTCCATCAGCCTGTGTAAAGGTGTGTCTCAGAAGTAATTGGCACGTAGTCATAATTCACGTTTACCTAGTGGCACTGATGAGACAGATGACTTGTTCATCATCAATGCGCTAATATGCATGTCCATTGGAGAGGTGTGTACCATTAGAAACATTAAAAATTTGTATAAATGTCAGACTGACATATGTGCTAAAGGTTAAGCCTAAGATGGGAGGTTGTGAAAAGAATGTCACACTCCTTGTTCAAAACAATGTGGATCTTGACAACCAACAATTTCAGTCAACAGCAACTCTGCTATATACTGTAATAGGACCCAAATCGCATGGACCACAGGCAGTCCATCACATCACTATATCATGTTTTGTCCTCAAACAATATTATAACAGCAATTTCAGTACACTAATCAGCAACATTATGTACACAAAATAACAAAACATTGCTTTATTCACCATTTAACCCTTTTAATGCAGGCAGAATTCCCCCGCGATGCGGCAACGTTTTAAGCATACACAGATTGGTGGCCGTGTCTGTCGGACGGCTGGGGGCCGTCCGATGCATCCAACTGATTAATTATGAAATCATGAATCATGAAGAAAAATAAAGCCACTGGCCAGTCCATGTCAAAGAGTCCTTCAGGGGGTAAACATGATGAGTTGTCGTTCATTGCTTGCCTGCACTGACATAACTAGGGGACAACTCCCCAAGGAGGGGGCATCTTTTGGGGCAGGCCAGGCACCGCTAGGACATAATTAGGGTGTACCAGGATGGATAAATGGAGGGATGGGGCTACTGTAATGTCCATAGCAACTGCAGTGGATAATTCAGAATGAGAGGGTTGTGGATCTGGTGAAGTGGACATGTTTGACTGAGGGGATTGTGGTTCCACTGCAGTGGACAGGTTGGACTGAGGGGCTTGTGGCTCCACTGCAGTGGACATGTTGGACTGAGGGGGCAGGGGCTCCACTGCAGTGCGCATGTCTTCCGCAACTGCAACCTATGCAGCTCACCCCCCACCTATGAACACCACTCCCTCCAAATGGCCCTCCTGAATTGTAGATCCCTCCCGAAACACTCCCTAGAGATTTACTTCTTAATCCAGGACCACAAGCTAGATATCCTGTTCCTCACGGAAACGTGGCTGACACTCAATTCAGAAGCCGACATCGTAAGTGCCCTCCCCCCAAGGATTCCTAATCCACTTTCAGAACAGGCCCGATGGTAGAGGAGCTGGCCTTGTCATATTATATAGGGATACATTTGTATGTAGGTCAAAAGATAGCGGCATCGCAGACAGTGAGAGCTGTCATTTCTCTATACAAATATCACCCACAGTCTCCCTCTCTGGCCTACTCGTTTACCGCCCACCGGGATGCCCTAGCCGCTTCACTAGTGCCCTGATAGAAACCGTTACGGCACTAGCAGTCCCTACCCCCAACTTCATGATTCTGGGAGATCTCAATCTCCATCTCAATGACCCCCAGGACTCGGTGGTGACTGACCTCCTCCTTGACCTATGAGTTGAGACTTGTCAATTCAGAGGCGACACACAACAAAGGTCACTTGCTTGACCCGATTTTCACCAACATCCACGGACTGAAAGCCACACATCCCCACCCTCTCCCATGGACTAACCACTTTTTGGTCCCTCTCTTCTGGCAAATTAGAGCCATGCCACCTCAACCCCTAATATGCGTGTCATGGATAGAGCCTGGTCCAAACTCTCTGTTGAAGACTGGACCTCCATACTAGAACAGTCCTACCCAACTCCTGCTCCTGACCCTTTGATTGCAGATACGAACCTTGAGAACTGGCTCACCAACTCACTCAACTCTATTCTTCCCAAGAGAAGCACTCAAAAAAAGGAAAAGAGAGCTGACTCTGCCCCATGGTATACCCCCAAGCTGAAACTAATAAGGAAAGGATGTAAGAAACTGGAGTGCTTCTAGAGGAAAGACTGGGCGAGATCCAGAAAAGATGAATATCGCACTGCCATGAGAACATACAAGACGGCTTTGTGCAACACTAAGAGACAATTCTTCATCGAAAGAATTAAAAATTCCTCCAACTCCTCTGGAGAAACCTTCCTCATCGTCAAGGAACAGATGTATGACGTTACCACGCATACTATTACCACGCATACCTTTACAACGCGGTATTTACAACGCATACCGTTACAACGCATAGCGCTTTGAGGTGCTGGATAGTGGTAAGTATAATTTTATATTCCAACTCCAGTCCCCGTGGACACTAGGGAAGGTGTTGGATATAAAATTAAACTTATTCCCTATCCTAGAGCGCCCCCCAGCGCAATGCGTTGTAATGGTATGCGTGGTAATGTCTGCGTTGTAAGTGTATTGCGTGGTAAAAAATGCGTGGTAAACGTTGTATACCTCAAGGAACTGCTTAAGGTGCCGGAACCCCCTTTGGCTCAAGATACCTCTGATGCCAAATGTAACAGATTGGCGAACTACTTTGATGCTAAAATTCAGAATATCTTAACCACCCTGCCCCAAGTCAATCACGGAATAGACCTAAGCTGTCAGCCAGCAACACCCGCCATTCAACTTGATACCTTTGGTCCAGTGTCAGTGGACGAGGTACTCAAAACTTTGACCATCATCAAAAGCGGCTCTCCTAGCGACCCGGTACCCATGCGGATCCTAAAAATGATTGCACCCACCATCTCAACACCAGTTACTGACCTCATTAATGCCTCGCTTCTTCAGAGAGTGGTGCCTCCTGGCTGGAAGAGAGCCATTGTCAAAGCCCTTCTTAAAAAGCCGCTCCTAGACCCAGCGGAACTGGCCAATTATAGGCCAATCTCTCTACTCCCAGACTTAGCAAGGTCACGGAAAGGCTAGTTAACCAAAAACTCTCCAATTTCCTGGAATCCAATGGCCTCCTCTGGAACTCTCAAAGTGGCTTTTGCCCCAGACAGGGTATGGACACCGCCCTTCTGGCAGTCATTGAAGAGGCCAGATGCATCTTGGATTCAGGAGCATCAGTGGCAGGTATCCTCCTGGATCTAAGTGCGGCCTTCAACACTGTTAACCACCAGGTCCTTATTCAGCGACTGACAGACATAGGTGTGACAGGGACAGCCTTGTCCTGGCTCACGTCATTTTTGAGCAACCGCACATTCCAGGTTTGGGAGAGTAACACACGATCAGCGGCAATCCCCCTCCAGTGCGGGGTACCTCAAGGCTCATTCTTAAGCCCCACATTATTTAATGTGTACATGGCCCCACTGGAGGAGGTGGTCGCTCCATTTGATGTCAAAATCGTGAGCTGCGCTGACGACACCCAACTGGTCATCTCCTTATCCCAACTTGACCAGGGACTAGGCACCCTCCACTCCTGCCTATCAATAATTTTAACTTGGATGTGTGAGTCCTCCCTGAAACTGAATGGGTCTAAGACCAAGATTATGCTACTAGGGCATAAAGGATCCACCCTCCCTCCGAACATCTGGCCCACCTGTCTGGGGGAGCCCCCCACCCCCAAAAATGAGATCAAAAGTCTGGGGGTCTGGATCGAACAGGACCTCTCATTTAAGACCCAAGCTAAAAAAATAGGGGGAGCCTGCTTCAGCTCGGAAAGTCCTGCCTCTCCTTCCGCAGCACTCTCAGAAGCTGCGTATCCAAGGACTGATCCTGTCCAGATTGGATTACAGCAATGCTATCTTCCTTGGAGCACCGGAAACCACTCTTAACAAACTCCAACATATCCAGAACGCTGCAGCACGGCTTCTCACGGGCACCTCAGCTAGAATATCAGCTAAACCAGCACTTAAGCTACTACACTGGCTTCCAATACGCGAAAGGGTAAAGTTTAAATCCCTATGTATTGCGCATAAATTGCTGCAGGATAAGGGCCCTCCCATCCTAAAGAACTTAGTCGTGCCCTACAAACCCAACAGACCACTCCGCTCAGATCATGAACGCCTAGTCTATGTGCCCAGAGTAAAAAAGGCACGCACTGGAGGACGGCGATTCTCGGTTAACACAGCCAAACTGTGGAATTCACTTACCCTGAAACTAAGGGTCGAACCCTGCCATCTGCGATTTCGGAAACTCCTAAAAACCCACCTCTTCCCTTGACCCCTCCCTCTTTTTGCCTGATACCCCCTCTGGTCTCTCTGTTTTGGTTTAGCACTGGGATTTATCCGGGTAACTATGCGCTCTATAAATCCGCATTTATTCATTCATGTCAGATTGAGGTGGTGGAGGCTCAACTACAGTGGACCGGTCAGATCGAGGGGCCAGGGTCTCCAATGCAGTGTGCAGTGTCTGTAACTGACTGAGGGTGTGGTGTTGCAGGAGTGGAAGTTGGAATTGTCCGTGGTAGGTGGTAGAGGGGAGGGCCTTATCATCTAGGGGATAGTTTAATGGTGTGTGGGTGAACCTGGGATGGCTTTTGATGTGTGAACTATCGAAGGGGTGGTCTTGGCTTTGGCAGATGTAGCTTTTGGGAGGAAGTGCGGGATCTTGGTGGGTTTTTGCTTTTCTTGGTCCTGGGAGATGTACAGATGGGGGCCTCAGTATGCCTACTCTTAAGGGAGGGTGTGCTTGTGGAGGGGGATCTCCTCTCTTTACCTTGTGATTTCTTCTTCCCCTAGCGAGTCTGGTCTGATGTATCAGTGGGGAAGAGGCCATGGTCACAGAGGAAGACCCTCTGAGATGGGGAGTTGCAGGAGAGTCAAGTGTATGGCTTTTAGAGTGAGAAGTAGCTGAGGAATGCAGATTGTGTGTGTTTTTTTGCCCTACATATATATATATATAGGTAGGTGGGGTGAGGGACAGTTGTAGGAGGGACACTGCTGCCATCTGTGAGGAGGCCATAGACTGATTTGTCTGCTGTAGGGCAGACATGTCTGATGGCATGTCCTCCATGTATGACACCAATTTTGTCAATAGACTGTTGGTTGCATGGAGGATACTCAGTATTGATGTTTTCCCCACATGTAACTGTTTCAGCAATCCACAGACTTCACACTCAGATGCAGGGGGTGTGGTACCTGGACCAAAGGAGACATGTTCCCTCCATCACACGGGAGTGTTCATGGACCTTTGGAATGGGAGCAGCTGTGAGGGTGGAGGTGGTGATGGTGGTAAGGACAGACTATGTGATTGTGGCCTCTGCTCTGGTAACACCCACCACCACAAGGGAGTCACCACGGGAGCTGGACTGTTCATCAGCTGATGTTGATGTTTCTGAGTGGCCCTCAGTGTGTCTCCCTTCAAGCTATGTTCCGCTGGATCCCTCCTCCTCCTCCACCGTGGACCCCGTCTGGCGAGCCGCTTTCTTCTGGTCTGTGGAATTGTCTCCTCCAGTCAGCATAGATGATGCTGTGAAAAAGGAGGTGAAACAGATTCACATCAGTCCTCTGCATATAGATGACACATGATACCGGACCAGCTAAATCAGCTCCCTCTCCCTAGGCAAGCCCAGATCCAGCAGGGAATAACACCTGCCACAGTTGGATACAATGAATCGGTAAAGAGAAAGCTTCGCACTCCCCAGGAAACGGCCTTTTTGCCAGAGGAAAATCAAGCCAGGATAGTCCCCGACCAAATTCTACAGCCCGCTCCCATTGGGCAAGCTCAGACACCTCCGGGAATCACAATCCCGACAATAACCATGAAGAGTGCCCCCAACGATCTATGTGCAGCAGTGCAACAAGAGCAGAAAATGTTCTATCACCATGCTCAACAAAATATCGTCCCCTACCAAACAGGCACTCGGGGAAGCATAATTCAGCCGTCAAACGATCAGATGCCGCATAAGAGCTACATATTGCTCAAACCTGAATACATCACGAAAGGTCGCCAAGATTTGCTGAATCGTGGGAATATACTAAAACTACTTCAAGCAATTCCCACCTTGAACGATCTAAATACTTTAGACCTGCTTTCAATTGAGTTCCTCCCCGCAGACTATCCAGAAAAACCGGAAATAACAAGAGCACTATGGAAATCAGCGGTTATAGCACAAAGAGTATTAAATCACCACACCACCTTTAAGGATTGGGGCATTCAAATCAGCCCCTACCATCCTCCAGCTTACCCGGCACCGCTAATAACCAATAGCCCAAGCCAAGTACAATAAAAAAGTTTCCGGCCTTCCACCTCGATTCTAAAAGGGGCCCTTGGCCATTCGGAGCCAAGAAGGGCTGATAATCGAGGTAAACAATTTTCGCCGTTAAGGTCGGAACTTTCAAGCAGGTGGAATTTTGGTCTTTCAGACCAATGTGTCAGAACAATAACTCTCACAACAGTGTCACAATGACATACCAACTACGTAACTCAGGATAAAGTAGTGTCGAAAGCAGCAACAATTCGCCTTTGCTCGTGGAACGTAAATGGTTTGGCAGCAAAAACTGAGGACTCAGACTTCCTTCAATACCTGAACGATTTCGATATCATCATGCTACAGGAAACATGGCTCATAGAACCAATGCAAATTCAAGGTTTCCGCTTTTTCGCTCGTCCCGCCACTAAGGGGAGCAAAATGGGCCACGCCTCAGGGGGGCTGGCGACATATATCTCAATATCATCTATACTAACAGCGAAACTAACGGGGCCGGAGAATGATGTAGCATTATCAGTTAAACTCACCCTCCCATGGGCAGAGGCAAAGTCTGAAGTAATTCTGTTCAATGTCTACATCCACCCGAAACTAACATCAACTGACACAGCAAAACTAATAGAACTAATATCCTCACATGCAGACTGCTCAGAGGTCTCAAATTTCATTTTATCAGGAGACATGAATTTATTCTTAATGGGAACATCTGAATCAAAGGAAGTCTCTCTCCAATCACTACACTACAATTTACCTGAGCAAAGCACCTTTTCCCATGGGAGGCCAAACAAGATAAATCGCCACTTTCTGGAAGACCTGGAACACCTAAACCTGAGGGCCCTCAATGGAAGATCAGACAATGATACTCCTCCAGCGGCAAGCTACCTCACTGAGCGATCAAGCTCTCTTATAGACTATACGTTTGTTAGCCTTCCACTGTGGCAATATGTAACAGGCTTCAAAATGGGCGATATAGGAGACAGTGATCACCGCCCCCAGGAGGCCTCCCTAGTGGGAACAGCTATGAACAACATTCTCCCCACTCTACAATTAGGCTCAAGTTACACAACCAATTACAAGAGGATTAAGTTCTCGACAGAATCAATAAAGACCTTGACAGAAACAGCAATCAGTCTGAAATTAGCTCAAACACCTGGCGAAAACCAGATAAATTCCTGGGAACGCTTCACAAGCAACCTCAGCTCTCTAAAGGCAACAGCTACTACACAAAGGATCTCACATGGGCAGTCACAACCGATCAATCTATCCATGAGCCAAAGAAAACAATTAAAAGGACTCAAAAAATCATTAAACGGCTCGCTAAGATCTCTACACCACGACCCATGTAATATTACACTCATCTCCAATGTGCGGGAACAGAGAACCAAACTAAAGAGGCTGAAATGGAATATTAACAAAAACAATGAACAGGACCTCTGGGTAAAACTCTTGCACAACATCAAGCATAACGCCAGTGATAGATTCTGGAAAACAGTAAATAAGATAACAAACCCGAACTGTGTGGGCCCCGCCTCCTATATATTAGAAGAAACATGGGCAACCTATCTAAAATCCCACTTCAGCGCCCAAAGTCTCACTGCCTCAACGCCGGGGAAGACCAAAACAGCGGAGCATGTAGTTGACACCATCAATTGTAGTAGGGAAAGTGCTAGCTTTCCCCCCTCAAACCCTGTAGCAGGTTCATGTGTAAAGGCAATCAGCATACCCGCTGGAGTTAAACTACACAGCAAAAAAAGCACACACGTCACGGAACAGCTCTTAATTAAAAAACAGATCAAGAAGGGAAAAAAGGAGGGAGCACCAGGGCCGAATGGTATTCCACCAGCAGTGTTCAAAGAAAAACCGGAGGACTGGGCAAAAATACTGCACTCACTATTTCTTGAGTCTGGGCATAATTCCAGACTCTTGGAAAGGGTCGATAATTGTGCCAATCCATAAAACGGGCAGCAAGAAACAACCAGCCAATTATCGATTAGTAGCCCTGATCGACAATGAAGCTAAATACTTTGTGGGTATATTGCTGGAGGAATTGACAACTTGGGCGGAAAACAAAGAAATAATTCCGCTTAACCAGACAGGATTTCGAAAAAGCACCGGCACAATAACTAACATCATGGCAATGTCAATGCTAATGGACATGGCAAACACCAAGCACATGCAGCTTCATGCTTGTTTCATTGATTATAGTGCCGCGTTTGATAATGTGGATAGGCCCAAACTATGGTCGAAGCTAGCCAGATGGTGTATTTCCAACAATCTTCTATCACTGATTATGCTCCTACATTCCAACACCTGAGTTCAAGTAAAATTGGGCTCAGGAACGCATCTCTCAAGGAAAATACAAACAACGAAAGGGCTGAAACAGGGCTGCGTCTTGGCCCCCATGCTATTCAACCTATTCATGGCAGACTTAACCCTGGCACTTAACAACTCGCACCCACCCAGGTTAGGGGGCTCCCCAATATCTAATCTACTCTATGCGGACAACGTTGTCCTACTCAGCTACACGGCAGTGGGCCTGCAACATCTCTTGAACTGTCTAGAGGTCTATGCAAAAGAAAATTGTCTCTCAATAAACTTAAATAAAACAAGGACCATGACAATAAACAAGAAACGAAAAAAGCACTACCAGTGGCGCCTGGGTAATAAACACGTCGAGTCAGCAGAGGCTTACAAATATCTGGGTATATATATAGACAAAGATGGTCTAGCCAACAGCCAGCAACAGGAGATCAAAAGGAAAGGGATGATTCTTGCACTCTTTCTGAAGGGAGTCTCAGCCAAATTACTGGGCCCTACTCTGAATCCACTTTTGATGGTAGCCCGGGCCAAAATATTACCTTCTATTACTTACGGCACTGAGGCACTGTGTGGGAGAGCCAGCAATCTGCTGGACAAAACAGTTGTTAAAGCATATAGAACATTGTTCAGCCTCCCGACCTACAATTCACCGGTACTAATTTGTCTGGAATTTAACCTTATAGAGCAAACTTGGGCTAGCTACGGCACTTTCATTAACTGCTGGCACAAGATTAGGTCAGCAGACCCTAACACATTAAATTACCTCCTCTGGCAAGAGATTCAACAGAGGCCGAAATCACCCGCAGGCCAATATCTTGAGGAGGCTTTGACGATCACAGGCCTCTCCCCCTTATGGGACACACACTGCCTTCATTCGGCGTTCACAAAAACGGTGTGGAAGACGCTGAAGACACTTTCCTTGCTAGAGGATAAGGCGACCTTCTCGCTCAGAGCGCATGCCTGGATGACCTTGGCCACATATAAGCACTTAGCCCCACAACATTACTTTAATCTGGGATATTCAAAAATACTAAAACAAATATTTTTAAAGTTCAGACTTGGAGTGTTACCAACTACGCAGCAGCTTCCACCTTGGAAAAGGGAGCAGGCTTTTACTCTCTGTAGTCTGTGCTACAAGGATCTGGGCGACATCATTCATATAATCTGCACCTGCACGGAGCTGTGTCAAGAAAGGAGACAGCTGCTAAAAACTCCCTCCAACCAAAGAGATATCAGGACAAGGAGACAAGCTGTCCTGGCATGCTTTGATCCCTCATCACCACAACTGAACACTAGGTTAGTTAAATTTCTCGAAACAGCTCGCTTAAAAATGCCAAACTGATCGTCACTTTGTAGACAATTGCGCTATGGGGGAAATTTCACTAAGTGACTAGATAAATCTTACAGCGGACTGCACCCTTTCACAGGCAGTAAAGATAAAAACATCTGAGACATTAAAACTGTATTGACATTGAAAGGTCTTTTGCAGCTCATGTTGCGACGCTCATGAGGGAGCATGCACTTTTAAATATGGAACATTTTAATATGGTTGTATTAATTGTGGGCATTGCAATGGTTTTAAGTAACTATGCAAATAATTATTTTTACATGATTTCTTTTCACAACACATCACAGAGCAAAGCCTTGCATAATGTTAATGTGACTATTCATTTTCATCACACATATGTACCATGTTACTTGTCAGTCTGCCAGTGAATCATGGTTACCAAACACATGATGTCAATGGAAACATCTGTTAGATGTATCTCAAATTAAAATAAAAAAATGACCAGCAGGGCACTGATTTGCCTGTTGTCTGATCTGATTGCTCCTGAGTGTCATTTCCCATCTCATGCAAGTGAGTCTGGAAGAGGGCACGCAAATTGGATAGACAAATTCTTAATTTGACATGATGAACATACTTCCATCTTCAGTAACCATAATGGGCTCATGTCTTCATCTCCAATGCTTATATGGTCTGCATGCAGGACAACCGACAAGTACAAATACTGCATCTTCATGCTTTTTCATAGGGCATACTATGCCACAGTCCTGTCTGGCTAAACAGTCTGTATTGACTCTTGTTATCGAGGCAGTGAATCACACATTTACAGTCAGCACTGGGTCACACTCATGCATACACTGTCCCCTAAATGCTACATACAATCCGGGCTGAAGACGTCTGGAATGCCAGAAACCGGTCCTCGGAAGCTTGTTTCCGGTCCAGGGAAGGCATGGCTTGGCAGTTCGGGCTGGACTGTTCCCATGAGGTACAGGGTCAGACTGATTTGCATATAGCCATGTCTGAACTGGGGTTAAGTGGAGTGCAAAAAAACGATGGATTTAGGCCCAGATCTCTGTACTGGGGTGAATTTATGACATTGTTCTGCATTCTGTCCATCAACTGTGGTTTTCGCATTTGTCACCCCGAGTGGGATGGGTATGCTCAGAGGTGAGTCCCATGCACTCCACACCACTGGATTCAAGCAAGCCAGGCTGAAGACGGCTGGAATGTCAGAAACCGGTCCTCGGAAGCTTGTTTCCGGTCCAGGGAAGGCTTGGCTTCGCAGTTCGGGCTGGACTGTTCCCATGAGGCACAGGGTCAGACTGATTTGCATATGGCCATGTCTGAACTCGGGTGGTGTGGAGTGCAAAAAAACGATGGATTTAGGCCCAGATCGCTGTACTGGAGTGAATGTATGACATTGTTCTGCATTCTGTCAATCAACTGTGTTTTTTGCAATTTTCGCCAATAGGGCTCTGTCATGATACTCCTGTTTTTCTAAATGGTTGCATTATGGATGAACAATCACCTGATGTTGCTGATATACCAGAATTGGTAGGTTTAATTACTGAAGAGGCAGAGGAGGGCTCAGAGGGGATTATGATGAGCTTGTCGACTATGATGAGGTATGCAGTTTAACTACAGGAACTGCTAAACCCCTGGGGCATAAAAAGGGAAGGTCTAAAGCAAAAAATAAACTAAAGAAAGGGAATACTAGTGCCTCCAACCTTGCTATGCCATCTTCTATTTTACGTACAAAGCCTATCAGTGATGAAAGCCCTCTCCGAAAATGGATCCAAGCAAAGTGGGGGGTTAAGAACATGGCCCTGCGTCTTTCAGGTGTTAGCCCAATGGAAGATATACATTTAAGAGATGGGGTTAACTCTTCCCTAATTGCTGATAATACTACAGCTCTGCTTCCTGTCCAAGTCGGCTTAAAACCAATATCCATTGATCAGAAAAAATCTCGGTCTGAGGGTGAGCCCGGTTACTGTTTTAAGTCCCACCACAATTACAAGTTTGCCTTCCACTCCTAATGCTGCAATTCCAGCTACAAATACTTTGGATATTAATGAGGTACAGGCTCAAGAAGGGCTATCGGATCCGGAATATGCTACCTCCTCTTTTGACCTTATTTTAAAGACTCTATTGGACCATCAACAGGAAGCATTGCAACACTTTCTTCAGCTGAGGGAAGATAATGACAAATTACAGAATTCCTTACTGGAGGTGTCCAGCAAATTAGGGGGGGTTACTCAAGATATCGAAGAACTGCAGAAAAGAGTTGTTGGTGTGGAAGAAATGGCTGTATGTACGGAGGCTTTAACTAATCAACATGATGTACAGATAATGCATCTTGAAACCAAGCTGGAGGACATGGAAAATCGTCAAAAAAGACAAAATCTCTGACTTTTTGGCGTCCCGGAAGGGTCAGAAGGGTCAGATCCAAGGGCATATTTCGTCAAACTGTTTCAGAAGGCTTTCTTGGATCTCTAAGACTGGAACTTCAAAAAGTTCATAGATTACCTCTAATTCAAAGAAACAAAGAAAGAAAGTTCCCACGCCCCCTTTTAACCTATTTCAGTAATTTTCTACTGAGACAGGCAGTCTCTTTAAAAGCTACACCTAACACCCCTGTCACAATAGAAAATATGACCTATTTCGTTCGATCTGACTTAAGTAAAATTACAATGGAAAAGCGATGGAAGCTGCAACAGCTGATAGATCCTTTTAAATCCTTGGGCGGGGAGGTCTACCTACAAGAACCGGCTCGCCTTAAGGTCATTAAGGGTGGCCATACGTATTTTTTTATAGACATAAAGGAGTTTAGTATATGAATATTAATATTGGTTCAGCTGGTATTGATGTCAACGGGTACTGCGTGTTGGGCCATACTTATAAGGAAATGTCAGCATAGGAGTGAAAGGGGTAGAATGAATGAATTCTATTTAGAGGCTATTAGAATAGTTTCCCGATAACAGGGATTTACTTAGTACTCTCATTGAAACTTGTTGACGGCTGTTTCAGTTTTTTTTTTCTGAGTTGAATAACTTTATGATTATAATCATTTGGGAGAATTTGTTTTTTTAATTTCTCTTTTCTTTATCTCCTCTTCTACTTATCCTCTCTTTCTTACTAGTTCTCCACTAGCCTTTTTTCTTTTCTCCATTTCGTGGCAGGGATCGTCGGGAACAGTCTCCTTGCTGCTACTTTGCAGGGCTGCCTCTTCAACGGCAGCAGGGTATAGAGGGGTGTTCTCCCCTAAGGGACTAAGGGGAAGGGGGAGGGAGGGAGGGTTCAAGGATTTCTGGGTCAAAAATGATAAAAAAATTCTGTGTGAGATCTAGAATTGTTAAAAAAAATTATGATAGAACATTTATATTATGGTATTGAACAATACAGAGGAAGGCATTTTTTTTCTTAAGGAATGTATTCTTTTAGGTGCTTAGCTTGGAATGTGGCTTGTCTTAACCGTAAGAACAAGAGGAGGCTCATACAAGAAGAGCTTAATATGTATAAACCCCATATGGTTTTGCTCTCAGAAACTCATATCGGATATCAAGATAGGAAATTATTAGGGCAATTGGGATACGAGCTAGTAGTTTGTTCTACTTTAAATACTTCCATTAGGGGGGGTTGCAATATTGAAACAAAAGCAACTAAGTATTGAAATTACCCGAACAGCCACTGACAAAGGGGGTAGATGGGCAATAGCCGAAATAGAACTTGAACAATGTAAATATGTATTTTGTGTGGTAAATGGACCATCGATGACCCATCTATGTATGATCAGTTAAATGTTGAATTATTAGATTGGGAAGGAGAGCTGATAATAATGGGCAACTTTAATTGTGTAATGAACTACGATATGGATACCACCAGGTGGGGTGCTTTCCAGTGAATGCGTAAAATTCAAGCTGCTATATTAGAATTAAGTCGCTTGCATAATTTAAAAGACGTCTGGCGTGCAATACATCCTAATCTCGCTGGATTTACTTACTATTCTGCAACACATAAATTATGCTCACAATAGATATGGTCTGGGCTACACATAGAATTTTGGATTCTAGTAATATAGAACTCTGCCCAAGAGTTACATCCGACCACAATCCTATTCTCTTAGAATTTAACATTACCACAAAGAAACAAGGCTCTAGGAAGTTTACGTTTCCTAGATACCTTTTTTCTGATGCAGCTTTTATTTCTCAACTTAATGAACACATTAACAAATTCAATGAGATTAATTAATTTATTTATTTATTTATTTATTTCGGCCAGTTTGGCCATTAAAGATACATATACATTTTAAAAATAAACAATCATAGCAACATACATAACAACAATTAATTAAAAAGTATTGTTAAAAAATGATTTTTACAATCTCCATTTAAGATATATTTCATTTTGGCAGAGTTTTGTAAACATATACACGGGTCCTGCTCAGAGTACCTGACCTTGTTTCTTACGGATAATGTAAACAGAGTAGAGGAACCTACTTATGCTAAATACAATGTACTGGGTTGAATTGCTTTTCATGATCCTATAGGCTATAGAACAGGATCTGGTTCCTAGAAGGTTACACATTGGTTTTAGCCATTTCTTTCTAGCATTCATGTACGCACTACATATAAAAAACATATGAACCTCATTCTCCATGCAGGCATTGAAACACATAGGGCAACACCCGCTTTTAACATTCAATTCTCCCAGTCTTTTCTGTGACCATCGTTCTGTATTATGGTTCAGCATAAGTATCCCATATCTGAACTTTAAATAGAGGGACTTTGCGATGGGTGGCTCTATCTCGTCCAGGAATGATTCAAAACGAAACTCATCCTTGAATGATAGAAAATCCTGAACTGCGGACCCAACTCTACTTCCATCTACTAGTTTGTCACTCATGTGAGTCCAGAAGGCTCGCTTGACTATTAATTTAGAAGAGGTCGGCAAGTTGTCAGGCGTCTCCCACATTGAGTATAAGCCCAGGAGGGTAAACCATTTTTTGATATGCACAAGCCACTGGATAGAATTAAAGGAATCAAGATTCAACAGTTCTTGTAAGCCATTTCTATATTCTATCAATTCTGGGGTGGTCCATAACCTAACCCAAAATATTAGTGGTCTTAGAATGGCAAAATAATCTGTTCTTCTAAAATTCAGGTCAAGTTGAAGGGGTATTAAAGGTGTACTATTTGGGACCCTTACAATGGCACGCATAAATTTGTTGTCCAGGCTCTGAAAACTATCTTTTGCCCAAGGTCCCCATATCTCTGCTCCATATAACACAGCAGATTGAATTTTGAATTTAAAAAGTTCTAAAACAGGGGTTACACTTTTACTTGTGCTGGCGTTCAGTTTGCATATAATCGGTTTAACATTGTGGGCATATGATATCTTACTTCTCTCAATTTGGGCTTTCCAACTTAGTTTCGAATCAAGTGCAACACCCAGATAAGAAAAGTTTTCCACAGTACCTAATTTCTGGCTATTCAAGGTCAAGAACCCTCTGTCTGGTTTGCTGGGATTTAATGACATACATTTAGTTTTATCTGCATTAATTTCCAAACCCTTTGTCATGCAGTAACAGCTAAAGGAGTTAAGGAGTGCCTGGAGTCCCTTCTTGGTCTGAGATATGAGAATGGTATCATCTGCGAAGAGCAACGCAGGCACCCTTTCTCCATTAAGCTGCGGGGAATCATTAATACAACCATTCAGATAATCAGGGACATCGTTAACAAACAGAGAGAACAAGGTAGGGGCCAAGACGCACCCCTGGCGAACCCCGCGTTCAATAGGAATGTTGCGCGTCAGCTCACCATTTGGACCCCACCTAATGTTTGCAAAATTTTCAGCGTGCAACTCAACTATTTGAGCCAGGAGGCATCCAGGTAGGCCTACTTCACTTAACGTTTTCCAGAACAAGCTGCGCGGGACAAGATCGAATGCAGCTCTCAGGTCAACGAAAGCTACTTACAGGTGACCTTTCCTAATATGCACATACTTCCAGATCAAACAACAGAATCGAAATATTTGGTCTATGGTGCTGGTCTTGCTCCTAAACCCAGCTTGGAATTTGGAGATTATATTAGACTCGTCCAGCCAGTCGTTGATCCGAAATAACAGATGTTTGGCATATAATTTTTGCAGCGTGTTCATAAGACTAATTGGTCTATAACTAGAAGGTGTCAGTCTATTCCCCTTTTTAAATATTAACACAACTTCCGCTGCATGCCAACTATCTGGAAAGCAACAGTTTGAAGACAAAACATTAAACAGGCGGTTCACGTAAGGGGCCCAAACTCCAACATCGTGTTTATATAGGTCCCCCGGTATTTTATCTGGGCCTGGTGCTTTAGTGTTTTTTAGTTCATTGATCACCCTTACTGTTTCCTCCAGTGTAAAGTTAAGGGGTTCGATAGGAGGGGGAGACCATATACTCCTATTGTTATCACCATCGTATTGTTTGTAAAGAGATGTGAAATGGGTTACCCAAGTCATTTCATCCAGGAACATGTCTTTCACAACTCTCCCTGCGTGCCCCTCATTTGCCACCAGCCTCCAGAATCCAACATTATCATTGATTTTTGCAGCAGCTAACATTTCAGCCCAGATCGACTCCTCCCACAGTTTTTTTGATGTTTTTTGGGCGCGTTTGTATTCCTCCCTTGCAAGTTTAACTTCTTCTTTTGACTTGCTTTTAATAGCAAGCAGTAGGTTTCTCTTAGCAATCCTGCATGAGTGGTCGTACCATAGTTTTCCATGACTGCCCACTCTTATGTTTTGTTGTTTTTTCCTTGGCATTTTTGACAGATATGTTTTTAATTCACTAAAGAAGGCATTATGGAGTTCAATAAAGTGATCAAAGTGTACAGGTAAAAAGGTATGATCAACTATGTGTGCAAACGTCTGCTCAAAAAGAGAATACACCAACGCTAAAGCCTTACCATCTGCCAAAATGCGGGGCCATTTTACTGCGCGTCTATTGTTATTTATGTGAACATCCTCACACATTCTTCCGTTGGTGTTCTCAGTTGGTGAGGTGATAGTGTCACTAAACATATGCACATCGATGTAAAGTTCCAAAGGATAGTGATCACTTTCCCCCCTACTTGTCACTTTTAAGTCAATCAGAAAATGCCAGATACTAAGTGAAACAAGTAAGAAGTCTAAGTTGCTATTGGCTTTGGAAAAGGTTGGTTGTTTTAGCAAATCCGAAGGGAGGCGGCCGTTGCATGCTCTAAGACCATGATCTGCCGTTAGCCTTAGTAGTTGGCCGGCCAAGGTAGAATACTTGACAAATTTTGAGGTTTCGAGCTGGGGAATTTTATACACTTGGTCCTCATCTTCAAAAACATCATTGATGCCAGGAACAGGTTCGAAATTGCAATTTAAATCTCCTCCCAAAATAACCGGAGTATCTCCAACTACGTTTTTCAAAAGGAGATCCAAGGCTTCCAAGGTAGGTGAGACCTTAGAATGACCAATTGGTCTGTTGTATACATTGATGATGTAGCATTCATTCCCATTAGGAGGAGTAACCTTTAGGGCCAAAATATCAGGAGTGCCTGTATCGATAGATTTAACCCTCATGACCAGAGTGATCTTAAGCCAAATGATCAAACCCCCTGATGGTCTTCCTCTATCAGCCTGGACTGCCTCAGTTCCATAAGTTTTGTATCCGACCCGGTGTGGAACTTCAGTCGCCCAGGTTTCTTGTAGCAGACAAATATCACTGGTGTCAACATAGTCTGCCCAATCGGGGTCCTTTAGGTTCTTGGCAACACCAGCGATGTTCCATGATAGGATAAGCAAGCGAGATGTTGGGCTCTGGTCATCAAAGGCTGACATGATTACCGGCTGATTAAGTACACTGCCTATCTGTGAGTTGGCCGTGTCTTTCTCTAGCTCTTTAGCCATTTCTCCTGCTACAGTATCAGATCCCCCGTCCAGACAACCCATATCTAGGCTATAGCATACTTTTTCAACTGGTAAGGACAATTCCTTTTTCTGGTGATTTGGCATTATCCTACGCATCCTATCCTCAACATCCTTATCATCATCAGACATTCGTTGATCAGTTCTGGGATGAGAATTGTCATTACCAAGATTACAAAAGGTGTCATATAACGTGGAAATACAATCAGGCATAATTTCAAGTCAGTCGACGGCATCTAAGCAACTGTATCTATTGAAAGTGGGAATGCCAGACCACATATTATGATCAACCTGTCTAGCCAAGTTAGGTGCGTAACCATGATACTGGTTAACAGAATTCCAGGTAGGGCCATATTGAATGGGCCTGGGTGGAGGGTAAAAAAACGATAGGGGCCTAGCTTCAATGGGTGGAGTTGCTTCATATGATTTCCATTTGCAGATCTGTTCAGCACTGTGGGGTTCCTCAAACGATATGACAATACAATCACCCATAATTGATTTGGCCATGGGCCCTACCCACGGTACCCTCCGAACCATAAGGATTTTGCTTTTCATGTGGTTCGGGATGGGTTTATTTGTATTTAGCCAATATATCACTTTATTTTTTAGGGATTGGAAGTTCTCTTCATATTGGCTTTCTAGTTCAGGCACCCCTGTAAGAACGGCTACAAATGGGCTGGCGTCAGGTGGCAAATCTATATACCCTCCTTTAAAGTTACTATACGTGTGGCTAGATTGGTAGTTTGTCTTGATGGTAGCATTTGCAAAGGATCTGTCAGACAGGGGTTTGTTGCTTGCAGGGGTGATATGGGGGTAGGCAGGAGGATTTGATGGGGGTTTCTTTGGGGCCGGTGCACTCTGGATAGAAGAATGGCTAGTGGCAGCATTTGGCAGTTGGGATGTATTACTTTGGCCATGACTTTTCTGCAGGGGTTTGTTAGTGGTGTTTACAGTTGTAGAAGTTGTGGGAAGTGAATTTGATTTGTCAGTAGTGTTAGTTGACTGTTTAGTGTTTATATTTTTTACTGTTCCCTCCTTTTGTTGCTGTTCAGTAGTTGGGTTTTTATTCAATGAAAACACAGGAGCGGGAGCTGGAGCTTGCTTAGGGACTATAGGTACATCAGTACAATTAAGGCTTAAGCTTGATAAGGTGATGACACTTTTCTCTACTTCAAGCAACTGATTCTCAATGCCTACAATAGAGTGAACCTCGGCCAGAGTGATGATTGGCATGGGTCCAGTAATGCGCTCGGGAGTTTTTGAGGTAGCAATACTACCTAAGGAAGATTTTTTCCTAAGTGCAAGTTCGGTAGAGAGCCTCCTAGCACACTCTAGTTCTAGTGATACTTTGTGCTGGAGTTTGGTTATTTCGTTGTCAATTGAAAGGCTAGTCCTGGTGATAAAATCATCTAGGGTGCCTGTAGCCTTTTTGGAGGTCTTAGTAGCCTTACTCCTAGTTTCGCGGACAGACATTGTGTGGGCAGTATGTGAGATAAATTAAAGCAGGGAACCCAACTAAATAGTTCACATAAAAAGACCAAGAGGGCTGGCCCGGTCCGGTCTTAATCGGTCTATAACGGCCTAAAATGGCCCTGTCTTTGCCCAGTCTTCGCCCGGGCTGTGTCCCGCGCTGCGGGAGTAGGGTGTTGTTATGTAGGGGCGAAAAGGGTGGGGGGCGGGCAGCAGGGAGAGCGGACCGGAAGCTCTCCATCGGTCTCGCAGGGACTTCTGGGAAATGAAGTCCCCGCACGCTCGCAGCCCCGCTGGTTCCTCGCGCCCCTTACCGACTTGCCGCCTGAGTCCTGAAGTGCTCTTCAACGATGTTACTGCCACTAATGCCCACCAGCGAAGCGGCACCCGCGGAGCGGGTGCGGCAAGGAGTCGGCAGATGGACTCGTGCGCTGCTGTGATAGTGCGCTGGTGCACTACAATGCCTCGTTAATGGAGCCTGGAACCTCCGTTCAAAAAGTAAGTAAGATTAATTTAAATTCCACCTCAGTTATATTTGTTTGGGATGAATGTAAGGCCAGTAAAAGGGGCTTCACCCAGCAATATATCTTTAGAAAGAACTTAAAACAACAGAAAGAGACTAAGACTATGACTTCTAATATTCTGTCTGTGGAAACTCAGTTGGCAGAAGCCCTCCAACAAGGAAGGTCAAATACTGATGAATTAAGATTGGAATTAGCGAGCCTTCAGTCAGCTACTAAAAAGACGCTTAGGGAGAAATATAGTGTTAAATTACATAAGTACCATCTATCACAGTACGAGAGCGGCGATAGAATTGGGAAAATCTTAGCTTATAAAGTTGCCGGTAAGAAGGCTAAGACATCAATCAAGTCTATTAAAGGAATGAACCCTATAACTTACAACCAGCCAGAACAGATATTAGACCAATTTGTAATAGATGATATACTCCTGAAAACTTTCCTACCAAGCATCATATATCATCGTTCAGTAATAGTAATTTGACTGATCAATGAGATAGAGAAGGAATAGGACAACTTGCAGAAAATATTACTTCACAGAGATCAGATTAGCAATCGCTTCTCTCCCTTCTGGTAAGGCAGCCGGGGAAGACCTGCTTCCTATAGAACTTTATAAAACGTGTATCCAGGAATTACTCCCTCTTTTTAGTTTAGTTATAAATTCGATTGGGGAAACAGGAAAGGCCCCTACCTCTTGGAATACAGCTAAACTTGTATTTTTAAAAAAAATACATAAACCTGCAGACAAGTGTGGTTCATATAGACCTATCTCGTTAATCAGCGCGGACGCCAAGGCGTTTGCCAACATTTTTGATACTCGACTTGCCGCCCTCATGCCGGAGCTAGTTAACATACAACAACATGGATTTGTGATGGGGAGGGATACCACCACCCATGTAAACATGGCAATAACTGCCTTTGATGTAGCAATAATCAGTTCCACCCCATTTGGAATGGTTATGTTAGATGCTGAGAAAGCATTCGATCGAGTGGTGTGGGACTACTTATGGGGGGTGATGACGGTATTCGGATTTCAGGGTCAATATCTAAGGTGGATACGGTCGTTATATGACCACCCCACTGCCAAAATAAGCTATGCAGGTATGAGTTCTGCCAATTTTCCAATAGCTAGGGGCACTTCGCAAGGGTGCCCTTTATCACCCTTGCAGTTTGGTCTCTCCATGGAACCGTTTTTAAATGCACTCCAGACTCAATCTGATAATATACCTTTCCAACATGGCATAAGTACTCTAAAAATAACTGCATACGCGGATGATATTGCAATTTTCACTTCTGACATGGTTAAAGCTCTTCCGGGGATAACTAAGGAAGCAAATAGCTTTGGGGCAATTTCCGGATATAAACTAAACTTAAATAAAACACAGGTCATAGTAAACTATAAACCATTGGTGTCGGTCCAAGGCTTATGCAAAACCGCCAATTATGATTTTTTATAAAAGGAAGTAGTACTTTCACTGAAAAAATAGCACAAGATCCCACTTACCTTAGCAGGATGGATTAACTTAATTAAAATTAAAGTATTACCAACATTTCTTTATTTATGTAGATCAATCCCCTTACGTCTTAATAATTATTTTTAAAATAAATAGATGGGATATGTAGTAGCTACATCTGGGGATATAAAAAAGCTTGTAGATCGATTCAGATGCTGAAACTACCAATTGAAAACGGAGGGTTACATTTCCCTGATTTTAAATTATATTTTTTTACAACTTTCTTTGGCCGCCTCCGAAGCTTGCTTAAAACTGAAAATTCGTTATACTTTTTTCAGTTCATGCTGGGCACTGATTGTAACCAGTTCTTGGCCAGAGTTCATGATCCAAATTACTTCAAGCGGGTCAAGTTTAAGACTGCTAGGGATACTGTAAGAATATGGGATCTGATTTTGATTTTTAGTAAAACTTCTTTTGTTCATTCAAAATTACAGCTATGGGGTAATCCAGGACTTCCTGGAATCTTTAACGACGGTGCGGTGGCCACCTGGTCCAGCTGTGGTATTAATTCCTTAGGAGATCTTTATGGCCCAGATGGATTATTAGATTTTGTGTCGCTTAAATTTCCTTATAAACTGAATGATTGTATGTATTTTAAATATATGCAAATTCTGGACTTTTTAGTCCGGAAAATGAAGATCAATGAAGTCTCTGGCTCAGACATGTTGACCAGTCTTTATTCTGATAAGACAAAATCATTAATCAGTGAGGGTTATAAATGTCTAAATCAGATCAAAGCCGACGACTGCATAAAACTAGCGGCAAAGTGGACCACTAGAATGGGTATTAATATAATATCGAAACAGATTTCCGCCTCTCTCTGTCATATCAACCGGGTAGTTCAGTCCTCTAGTTTAAGACTTCAGTTATATAGAACTGTTTGTCAACTGTATTACACTCCGCAAAGAATTTGAAGGTGGTCATCAAGCAGTCTATCTAATGACCGTTCTAAGTGCCCCAAGTGTGACCTCGTGGCAGCTGACCTAGAGCATATGCTTTTTTCATGGCCCGCATTATTGGAGTTTTGGACTGGAATAGAAGGTATTCTTAATCAGAAGCAGATCATTTTTCCTCCTCTTTCAGTACACATGGTTCTGTTAGATATCCAGGAATTAAATATCCCACATAAAGATCTAAACACTATTTTATTTGCATGCGCAAGATTGATTATTGCAAGGGCTTGGATCTCTCAGAAACATCCGCATGGTATGGAATGGTGGACGCTTGTCAATGAAATTTATACTATGGAATTACCGCTAGCTAAAATAAGGGGACTTCGGTCAATGAGGAAATGGGATAGAATCTGGCGTACATTTATATAATTGTGAGCACAGACCTTCCTTTGTATTCAACCGGCGTCGAGGTTAAAGTATTGTTAAGACTAAAATTGCAATGCGCCCAGTATATATTTATTTTTTCTTTTTAATATGAATTCTTAATTATGATTTACTCCTCTGTATTGATAATTTATACTGAATTGTTTGATGGTACGTTTACACTGAATGACTTTTGCTTTTCTGTCTATGTTTCTCGCATTGTCAATAAAACTGTTTAAAAAAAAAACAATACACACATCACTGTTAAGGGGACAGTGAAACCATGCATTGATAGCAAAGGCATACTAAACAAAAGATAATAAGCCCAAGAAGTGTATGCTAGTCCAACAAACACTATAATGGCCACATCATAGTGATTTGTAACTGGGTCGTGACAAGTACAAACCTACCAGCAAATAGAGCAAGGCATTGGCACAAATCTAAGTAAACACTGTCAGTCACCACACCACTACCTCACAGTGAAGCTGACTGACAGGAAGGAATAGTGGGTATGCTGGTGAAGTGAGTGTATACAAAAGCATGGTGGGGTTGTTGTCACAGACAATGCTCCCCCTCCCAATTGGACCAACTACACCTCTCTGAAGAATGTTCACCTCAGAGGGGGTGGAAATGGGCTGTCAAGAACTCTGGGACTGGGCTCTGCTGTGGGGAGCACAAGACCCGGCTAGGAATTGGACACCAGAACTCCACTGTCAGCCATCTTGTCATCACAGGCACACTCCCTCACAGGGAACCACAGTCCAAAGGAGGGAAGTGAGGGCTTGCTGGGAAGGGGGTGTAGCCCAGAGCATGGTGGAAGTTGCAGTCACTCACAATCCTCAGCCACCTACATGGCCCAGCAAGCCCACACTGCACCATGCTCACCTCACAGGGGGTGGTGGAAATGGACTGGCTAGTACCCTGGGACTGGGCTCTGTTGTGGGCAGCACAAGGCCCTGCTGGGAGTTGGCTACCACCAAACACCAGAACTCCACTGTCAGCCATCTTGTCAGCACAGGCACACCCCCTCACAGGGAAGCAGAGTCAAATGTTAACAGTGATTACACTCCTGTGTCAGCCACCTGTTGGCCCTTGAGTATCAATGGCCATGTACATGGAAATCCATATATGAGCTGGGTATGCACACACATATCAACATGCACATTGAAAGGCTTCATGTTGGCAGGACAATGTGCTACAACAATATCAAGCCCTGTCTGTGATGACTGAAGAGAATGCACTGTTCACACATGCATTCTGACGTCGCATTGCAAATTTCATGTATTTGAACCATTGTTACAAAAATTCAAGGAGGGGTGAATGGCTCACATGTCCTGTGCAACCTGGGTCATCACATATTGTGTTGCTTCCATTGAAAACATCACATACCTACACATCCGTAGTGCGGGATATCATGCTTTTCTGCATCAGTGTATTGTAACAGCATCATCATTGGCTCCACCTTGTAGCAAATATGCTGTGCCTCCACCTGGAGGTAAACTGGCTGGTTCCCCAGTAGTGTCCAGAGATGAAAACTGAGAGTGTGTGTCTGTGCTCAAGTGTTGTGAGTCAAAATCACTCACAACACCCACAGGCAAAGGAACAATGGTGAACATTGTGATGTATGAAGTTGCAAACAAAGGTTTTGTGTGTGTGGATCCAGCTACTGCTCCACCGCACCAGGGCCGTTCACTGTTGGGCAATATGATGCAGCCCAATGTGATCTTAGAGCCTATTTATCCCCTGGACACTACTGGGAAAGCAGCCAGTCTACCTGCAGGTGGAGGCACATCATATGTGCAACAATGGTGACACAAAGAAAATGCTGCTACAGTACACAGAGGCGGTGAAACAAGATGCACCACCCCATTTGTTATATAGTTAATGCTTTTCTATATATATTGTGTTAAGTTAGCATGAGCTTATTAAATGTTTAAACAACATGTTTTCCTTCGGCTTCAGTTTGCACGCGGCACATAATTATTATTGTAGCTTTCAACCTAGACGAAAGATGTGATTTATTGAGAATAATATGTTGCTGCTCTGATATAAGTCGTGCCTGGTACACTTGGTACACTGTCTGCACACTGAGATCTATAGCCTCTAAGAATAACCTAACACAAGGTTGCTGGGAGGCCTGATCCTTGCACCACATTAGACATAACACAAATAATGTTGCTGCCAACATTGGGCTCTACGCGGGTTTAAGATAGAGTTACTGAGAATGAAAAAAACACACTTGATGCTTCGCATGCAGAGAGCTGGTAGCTGTTGATGTGATCTTCTCCTACTGACCATTAGAGGTATGGGCCCACCCTGCTAAAAACCCAAATGAGACCCCCTTAGATATAATCTAGTATGCTAAATAGGGTGCGCGAAATATAGGTGATACAGATTTCTATAGAATTTGTATTATAACATGCTATCACCTTTTGCTTACTATGGATTAGTGACTATGCTGATAACTCTGATTTTTATAATATGTATGCTGGTATTATATAAGATACTGCGTTTGAGAACCTTGCATTGAAAAATAAATATTTCAAACTTGCACGTGTGTTCTTTGACTCCCAGTTTTTGTTTGTAATGATTATAGAACGAAAGAGTGTTCATGTGTTCCACAATACCTGAGGTACCCTAAGTTCATGTTCTGGATTGTCTAAGTCATTGGGAAGTTGTTAGGACCAATGAGACACTGTAGCTAGCTTGGTAAGGTGATTTCTGATACTAAGGTGAGTTTTGGGTCACCCTAACTCACCCAGGTTCTAGATCTCTGTGCACAGTTCTGTGGGAGAACGGAAACCCTGCTACACATTCATGTGTATGTATAAGAGGGTATTTAGTAAGGAATAAAAATATGTAAATACCATGGTTGCAAAGGATGAGTGATCCATTCCACCCTCCTTCATTGTTAGTTCTACCCATTGTAAGCTGAATGTATCAGTAACTCTTCCTCTCTCCCCTTTGCAAAATACATAGGTTGACCATTGATGCCTGTAGTAACATTAATGACAATGTCTGTCTCTTACATACACAGGTGGTACAGTGGAAACAGCAGCAAGTGAAGAGGAGTACCTGTCCCAGACTCTGGTGGAGGATGAGCTCTCTGGTGTGGATCTGACTCTGTCCTCTTCGGATGATGAACAACAACCTGGCACCTCCGAAGTGACTCATCATGCAGCCACAGCATCAAAAATATCTGCACCCCCTGCAGCTTTGCAAACAACATTTAGCCACAGACCATTAACCTCGGCAAACACGGAAAGACCTAGGACCCAGAATTCAAACAGCACTGGGACACCGGCCACCCAGGAAGCTATGGACAATGACACCAGTAGCAACACCCAAGGAGGCCCAGGGTCAATTGTGCGTGCCACCACCGGTCCTGCCCGTGTGGCTAGGGGTGGTGAGAGTGGTGTTAGGCAGAGGTCACGGCATACAGAGGGGCCTGGACTGCATGATGACCCCCAACTGGTAAGCATCATAGATGCGTACCAAGATAGCACCGGAAGATTCAGCCAGGTAGTGGGGATCCTCAAGGACATGCAACAGGAGCAGGCTGGCCATCATGCAAGCATGGAGGCCAAGTGGGACAAACGTACTGGGGTGCATAGCGACATATTGACTTGTTTCCGCCAGCTCAGCAGAAATATGTCCACACCTCCGTGTGTGCCCACAACATCTGTTGCTCCAACATCTGCAAATGCCACAGGGAGGGAGGATGAATCTGGTGGGGAGTCCGATGCACCATCAACGCCTGCACCCAAGGATCCCCCTAGAAGAAGAAGAGGGGTCCTCCAAAGAAGGACAAGGGAGCCACAGTTGTCCATGTACATCCCCCAGGAACCCAGAACCTGTTTTGGATATTGGCCTTTGTGTGCAAAGCGTTCACCTTGTGGCACATGACACAACTCCCCAACATGACATGGTCCATGCTGTACTAATAAAGAGATGAATGTGGACTTCAATCTGGACATTTCATCTACCAAGACAAAACTCATCTGTAAACTATGGATTCTAAACCTCATGTACAGCACTATCTCCACAAATGAATGTAAATAAACTCAAGATTACACTATACTTGCCTATGTTGTGATTCAAACTTGGTGTGTGTCATGGATGATATGTTGAAGTACACAGTGCATGCAAACTACTACAGCAATGTCATTACCGTTATGTGACTTATGTTAATGTGACACATATGAGGGAGACACACTAATAGGGCACCACAACACATACTCACCATGAACATTTGACACATTGCCTACAAAGATGTTTTCTAGATATATGGTGGAATGCACAGATACCACACCTATCCACAGTCACTGCTAACAAGCCCGGAGGTGAGGTAACCAAATGTCAGTCAGATGTGTGAAGACAGACAACACACATAAAAAAGTGAAGCACATGTTCATTACAAAACAGAAAGAAGTTTATTACACAATGGTATCAAGGTGAGTCCACATGACAGTGGGCACACGGTCACCAAGTGTCATCAAATTGAGCTTCAGGGGTGTGTGATACATCACATGATGGGATACTAGAAGTTCCACCCTGGCATTGGATTCTGGTTGTTGGTTGTCATAGTTGACCAAGCAACAGGCAATGTACCTTGGGAAGGACAGAAATGAAACACAGTCAGAAGCACACCAGAACAGGATGGAAATGCAATACACATGCACAAAACATGTCACAAGAAACATACACAGTAACAATTTAGCATGTCAACACTATTGTGGACTACAGACCATCTGACAGGACACATCACTTCATGCACCCAGTCAGGTACCACACAGAAAAACTCAAACAGCAACTGAGCTGCACATACACATCACATGCTAACTCAGGAGATTGACATGACAACCCTGTGACACAGGCCTGCTAAGTGTCACATATCAAGCATGACACTAACGCATTTCAGTTTGGTGTTTCCGCATCAACACACTGAAATGCATTGTCAAGAATTTCTCACTGACCGCCCGCAGCTCTGATACTGGCACCTGGTCACCTTGCTGTGACAGACACTGATAGCTGCAGTGGCAGCTGTGCCATGGTGTGTGCGCTGCTCCCAGCAGGCTTGGATGGGCTGGCTGAACGGATCGGCAGTGCTACAATGTAGCAATATGATTCCCAACATGACCGCACAGCATTACGTTCTCATGCAACTGACGTCAGGATAGGCAGTTGCCATTGGCTACCACAATATCACCACTCCTAACTGTCAGGAATCATTCAGTCAGTTCTCTATACAACACAGGACATTTCCGCTCCAAGAAGACATCCAGGGTTGTGGTGAAACCTAGGATGGTGAACTTCTGGGTAAATGTGAATTAGCTGGGGAATTCAAGATGGTCGCCGCCATTGCTGTGGTGACAAACCGGCGACGTTCTAGTCTCTCGCTATCTTGAAGAGCGAGCGCGCTGAGAACTGCGCACTTCAAAATAGACTTTACCGTGAGTGGCCGTAATTCAAGGCGCTCACAGGAATTTCGAGTTTTAGTGTTTCCTGAGAGAACAATTCATAGTTTCGTCCCTGAATATCTTCGTCCAAAGTCGAAGCTGGTTGTAAGCGGTGAGAACCAGGTCTGTGAGCGGTTCTCGTTTATTCGACGTCTAAGTGAAGAGAAGTCCGTCGAGAGCAGGTTGTGCTTGACAGCTGTTCTAGCAAGAGTCTAAGGAGTTTGTGAGAAAGACTTTCTGGACTTTTCCTGAGGAGAATTATCCTCAACTCCCAGTTCCATCTCTTCAGTGTGGACAAGGCTGCAAACAGCGAAGGATAGTAAGCCGGCATCCACCGGAGGACCAAGTAAGACTTTTCCAATTGCCTGGAAGATAATTTAGTTTTCCCCAGAGCTCCCTAATTGCGCTGCCCTATCTCTTTCCTCCCTCTCTTTCCTTCCTGGTTCCTTTTTGCGCGCTTCCACCACGAGCTCAAGACTGTCTCCATGAACTGTATGACCAATTCAGCACCCTTGTGAACAGACTCCCATTTGCAGCAACGTTATCATTGAAGAAGGTAGGCGAGAGAGTACGGGGGGTGGTGTCAGGGAACCTTTTCTCTAGTTCCGTTACTAACAGGGTGTTCTCCCTCTTTCAGTATCATCCACTACTTCATGGTAACCACTCGCAACCACATACAGAGAGGGGCAAGGCTCTAAAGACAACTGGTAGGATAAACTGGATTTGTGTATTATATGCCCTGGAAGAGTAGTTGGAGTTTCTGCATTGTCTTTCTCTCTTTCCTCTGTGCATTAGGAACCCAAGAGTAGTCCTGACCACCAGTAGAACATAGAAGGACTAGTGGGCGCCAGTTGTCGTTGGAGTGTCTCTCTTTTCTGTCCACTTCCCCTTTCCCTGTCTCTGGTGCCGTTGCTCATGAAGCGGCATCACTGGGGATAGGGCATTGGGAGCAAGCATCAGTTCTGCCTCTGCGAAGAATCTGGGACCTGATACTAACACATACTTAAATAAGCGCAGCGTGAGCTGTGGGGCTCAGGCTTCAGTCCGACATCCCCACCAGGTAGGTCGCTCCCCCTCGGCACAGCACCGCCTGTGCCTCCCTGCCCCAGCTGCCACTGCAGAGGACGTTCGAGGCCCTCCACCACCCGCAGGCTGCCACCTGTGCCTCATCCTTGGTGGCCAGTGGTAGGCCGAAAGGTAGGGTTTTTCACCGAGACAAGGCTCTGGATTGGACCACCTCCTTCCTATCTGGCAGAACCCAGAGTGTCTGCCTCCCCCATTCTGTTCCAAAGCCTCCAAGATCATCTGCGGCGTACCCGAGGGATCCTCCCTCAGCCCGATGCTGTGCAACATTTACATGGCTCCTCTTGCAAACGTAGCCCGACAGCACAGCCTCAACATAATCTCCTACGCCGACGAGACTCAGCTGATCCGCTACCTCACCAAGGACCCCATCACAGTCAAAGCCAACCTCCATGAAGGCATAAAGGCCATAGTCGACTGGATGAAGACCAGCTGTCTGAAGCTGAACTCGACAAGACGGAGGTCCTCATCCTCAGCTCCAACCCTTCAGCCTGGGACAACTACTGGTGGTCAACAGCACTGGGGGCAGCCCGATACCGACTGACCACGTATGCAACCTGGGAATCATCCTCGACTCAACGCTCTCAATGACCAAGCAAGTCAACGCCGTCTACTCCTCCTGCTTCAACACCCTCCACATGCAATGCAAGATTTACAGATGGATCCCGACAGATACAAGAAAGACAGTCACCCAAGGCCCTCATCAGCAGCAGACTCGACTACGGAAACTCCCTCTAAGTGGGAGCCCAGACCATGCACATCAAATGACTTCAATGCATCCAAAATGCCTCAGCACGACTGATCCTTGACATACCACGCCACGGCCACATCACCCCTCACCTGAGAAACTTGAACTGGCTCCCCATCAACAAGAGGATATCCTTCAAGCTCCTCACGCACGCACACAATTCACTCTACAAGACTGGCCCAGCCTACCTCAACAGACGGCTCTCCTTTTACACCCCCAACCGCCAGCTCTGCTCCGGCGTCCTCTCATTCGCCACCATCCCTCGCGGGTATGTAGTGTGCTTTACAAATGATTGATTGATTGACATCATGATAAACTGTTAGGAGTCTGTGGCATATTCATCAAATCAATGCTGATCCTCCCCTCCGACGTGACCGGGCCAAACCACATGGACATCATGATAAACTGTTAGGAGACTGCGGTATATTCATCAAATCAATGCTGATCCTCCCCTCGGCCGTGACCGGACCCACCCACACGGACAATGGTGTGCTGTGGGCTCCAGGCAGCCTGGAGCCCACAGCAGAGCATTGAGCTGCTTCACAGAGCCAAGACTGAATTCCAGGCGGTGCTGCCTATTTTCGCAGGAGTCAGTCTTTGCGCTTCAGGGCATTAATGTATTGTTATAGTATAATAACCTACATCGGAGCACCCTGCCTGCCGGATGTGAGTGACCTATGTGACTGTGTGTGCCTCAGCCTGAGGCTTCCCAATAAATACCCGGCACCTGTCAGTGTCTGCGAATCAGCTGACTGTGTTGAGTTTGTGTTATGTTTTGCATTTTAACTGTGCTGATGTGCACAGAATGTTTCTAAAGTAGTGCCGCTCAAACAGTAGTTTAATATAATGATGACACATTTGTTTCACAGTACAATCAGGTTACAAGGGGACTAGGTAAGGGCTCGTTTATTTCTTGTAGCTCAAACGGGTGTAATTTTTTTTGTTGACATGTTTGCCTAGTCATCATTGCTTGTTTTTGATTGTGATAAAGTGTCACTCATAGTCGTTCAAATGTCAATCATAATTACACTGAATGACTGAAAATGTCAAACATAGCAAGCTGCAACTTTGGTAGCTATGGGGACATGCTGTGGTGTTGAAGGTGTGGCCATGGTAATGAAATCTGTGTGGAATCCGTCTGCAAGTCACACCGATGCGAACTGACGCGGGTGACTTGTATGCAGACTGCATGATGCATATGCATTACAGTCACCCACCTCGGATGACATTTATGACAATGGGCTATGCGTGCACACGGCTCGGTCCATACATTTATGACGCGGATGCAATGTGACCCGACGCGGGTGACTTCTACAGTGACGAGTCGTGCTGTTCTGGACCGAGACGTGCACACGGCTTGGCCATTGACTGCAATCTGAACTGACACAGGTGACTTGTAAGCAGCGACATGGTCAGGCATGGACCGAGACATGCACACGCATAGTCCATAGAATTGTATTGTGACGGATGCATGTGGTTTAAAAAAATATGCGTCGTACAGTCAGTTTACCGAGCCGTGCGCACTCATTGGCAATGGGGACGGGCGCAAATTCAAAATTTGTTTGAATCGTGCGCTGGAAATTCAGTTGGGTGCCTACAACAATGTAGGGTGTCCTGAAAATGAAAGTTTTGAACGATGCAGAAGACATGTAGGAGTCTTACATTTCCATGGATTGGACAGATTCATTGAATGCAACCGTGTTGGGCCTATCAGTAAGGGGCAATGTCACAGAATCTGCCTCTGCAGCACTGATTTAAGGCTGGCAAGCCCCAAGGAGCTCAATTGCATGTACAAAGTTCAGCGAAGGGTTATGAGAGTGTTCAGAAATGTGGAGGAGCTCAACAGGTAGTGGTCAGTGGGTAGTTTGTGAAGTTAGGTGGTTGGTGCTTCTTGATCTGAGATAACCCTTGTCTCAGAGAAAAGAAGGGGAGAAGATCTCAACCTTCTGTGTACATGAATGCAATGTTACCCCGGTTTTGACGAAAAACGTGTCAGCTGGTTTTTTCTCGGGAAAATAATACTCACATGGGATGAATAAACACCTTATAAGTTAAACACATTGGAGTTGGATCTTATCCTTTTCATTGAATGACTACCAAACTTAATTGATATACTGATGCAGGTTGTGTGCGCTTGATATTGCATTCAGCTCAATTGCATGTACTGCATGCTACAGGACCACATATCTGATTCCACTGCTGCTACTGTCTGTGCTTCCTCCGGAGCCTGCAATGGCATGTACTCTGGAGAGGGAACCAGCATTCACAGAGGAGGAGAACCAGGCCCTGCTGGATGGGGTCCTCCCAGAGTACAGAAAGTTGTATGGGAAACCAGGGGAGCAAGGGTGCAGTCCACTGCCTACCATTTTCTGCAGGTTGTCTGACTAGCAGTAATAGAAGTGTGCACAGCAGTGGAAGGAATATGCACTGAGTACTTTCAGCAATGAATTTATGTGGGTACATGTGATGGACAGGAGTCCTGCTGCAGTATTGCAGTAGTGCAAGTCTTTAATTCCTAGGCAATGTTACCATGTCAGACCTGCAGCACAAATGCACATTTCTATGGGTGCACTAAATGTGTACCTCTATTAGCTTTGTGATGACTACATGTATTTTCAACTGTATGCAGCACAATTATGTGGCATGTGTGCTAATGTTCTTCTCACTTTGTCATCCTCACAGGTTGGTTCCCACCAGAAGCAAGAGATCTGGCTGACCATCCCTGGGCAATAAGATCAGTGGGGGTCTACAAGCGCCGGATCTGCAGCTGCCAGAAGAGGTGGCAGGACGTACGTGGCAGGACCTGGAGGATCGCAAGGCTCCGGCTGAAGCTGTCGCCTCCTTGCCGTAGGGGCGGACACCGGACCCTGACTCCTCACATGCCTCGGATTCTGGCTATAGTCTTCCTGGACATGGATGGGCAACTGAAGGACAGACAGCAGCAAGGAGTGGGTAATTCTATGCTGAATCTGTGAACATGTCTGACATGCTATTTGCAGTCTTTTGGCCTGGTCATGCTTCCACATCATGTTGGCTTTGTAGTCCTGGATTCATGTCCCTCAATCGTGTGAATAACACTCCTCATCTGATCCACAGTTGTGGCCCCTACAGTCTGTGACTTTCTTCACTTGGTCACTGTGTCCCTGCAGTCTGCCATGCTGAAGGTCCTTTATAGCATATGTTCCTGTGACTCTGATGTGTGCTTTGTGTGTGGGTCTATTGTGTGCACAATGCCTGGTCTCTGACATGTGTTCTGTGTGTACCTTTCATATGTGTTCCAAATGCAGGCCTGGCTCACCGCATGTGTGTGGGGTTTTTAAAATACATCCATGCAGCAGGTGAGTCCATGTAGTGTCCTCAGGAGTATGTATATCAAGTATGTCACACTAGCCCAGATACCTGCCTACTGTCCAGGCCTATACACTGTTTAAGGTTTGCCTTGGTAGTCATGCCCACTCCACAGCATTGGGAGACTCTGTACTCACACTCACATGTATGGACCTACTGATTTTGCTTCCTGAAATGTGCCATCATGTGTCTGACACAATGTCATTGTGGTGTGGCTTCCTTTTTGTGGCAACTGATGTGTTCAGGATTTTAGAGTCAGCAGGACATCTGAGTTGTGACTATGGGGATGATACCTGTGCAGCATATAGTGGTGTGGTCACTTGACTGTGCACAGTGCTGTAGGCAAGAGTGAATTTCACGCAGCTGTATGTGATTTGCAGCAGACTGTGAGGTGCTCATATCCATGTAGTTGTGTTTGAAGTCACTCATATGTACAATTTGAATAGGTTCATCAAAGTCTATGAGCAGTGTTTGGCAGGGGACAGAGTGGTGCACTTGTCAGTTGCAGACTTTGGTGTGGGCCTGACCTATGAATGTGACGCAGTGAGACTAATGTTGTCCGGATGCATGGCCCCATGACATGTGACAGTCAAGACTGACTTACCATGCATGTCTGTGCCAGGGCACTGACTTGAGATGAGGGATCCTGCATTGGAATCAAAGGGGCTCCATGCACCCCAATGTGTCATTGACATTCAGGACGTGAGGACATCATTGTGTGTGGTGCTGCTAGGCATCACAAGATTGTGAAATGTGTCTCTGGCCATCCATTCATTCTGACACCTGTACTGAGTGATTGGCATGTGATGTGAGGTGTGTGTAAAGTAATGAACTTCTACATGGTCATTTGCATGTCCAAAAACTGTGTAGGTGGTGCATGTGTGCACTTTGGGGTATTATCAGCCAGCATGCAACAGACATATGGGTACAGGTCCAGGAGGGATATGGGTGCCATGGTTGCTGTTCAGAGTGGCTATTGCCCTATGTACAGTTGTGTGGGCATTTTGAGCAATTATCAGCTGAGGATGCCAGTGCATGCCCTGTAATGTGCTGTATTCACTGTGTTGTGTGCAGTCAGTGCAGCCGACTAATGTGGGCCTTTTTTTCCTACTTATATGCAGATACATCCACAGGCACAAGAGACAGGGCCACGGAACTGGAGGGACCACAGAGCCAGCCTGGGCCAGCCACTGAGGAGTCGGAGGGACCCAGTGGCACGGAGGGTGAGGGGAGCCACACGAGGAGTCCTCAGCACCATCCACCTCAGCTAAGGACCACAGCAGCTTAGAGGAGGACTCCCTTGTGGGGGCGGGTGTCAGCAGCCAGCAAAACACAGATAGTGAGGCTGTTCCTTCCACCACCACCAAGCTCCCCTCGGCTCCCATCCCTGAGTTCCATGGCAGCTCCCGTGTTCGGGAGCATGTCCCTTTCATGCCAGGCACCGCACCCCCTGCCCCTGTGTCCCTTGCTGCCCTGAGTGTGGAGTCTGTGGACATGCTCAAACATGTAGGGCAGACGTCAATGCTGAGTGTCCTCCATGCACACACCAGTCTGTTGACACAACTGGTGTCGTTCATGGAGGGCATCTCATTGGGCATGCCTGTCCTACAGAGGACCAATCAGCCAATGGCCTCCTCCCTGATGGTGGCAGTATCCCTCCTCCAACAGTCCCTCACCCCTCCTGCCTCTGCACAATCCACAATTCCTATCACCCTACCTGTCCCCAGCACACACACACCAGCACAGTCACCCAAACACACAGACACAGACAGCACACAATCACACAAACCTAAGTCAAGATGTGCACACAAGCAAAGTCCGGGGACTGATACCACACACACAGGGAATGGGTTGCAAACACACACAGGCATCCACAACCACTCCGCAGTCCTCAGATCCCTCTCCCTGATAGAGCCCTTCCCTTGCCTCACCTGCAACCCCATCTCCTAAGAAGCTCTTCCTGTGTGACCTTGGCATATTCCCCTCCAATCCAGAAGATCCGGACTACAGGGGGACCTGTCAGCTCCCATGGGGTTAAACACTGAAGTGGAGTCCACGACCACCCAGTATGACATGGGCACTGCAGTGGGGAGCATGTCCACTACACCTGACCTGCCTACTGCCGTGGTTCCAGCACCCACCCCATCAGAGTTGTGCCCCACAGTTGTGATGGCCCTCACCATGTCAGATACCTCTTCACTATCTCCTTCTGCTGAACCCTGATCCTGTCCCTGCGATGCCTGGCCTGCCCCTATGTATGCCCCTCAGAGTGGATTTCCCAGTCCTTAGCAGTGCAGGCAAGCAACGGGTGACAGGTGTCACTTACACCCTATTTTGACTTTGTATTTTGAGAGGACAATGTACTTCATTTAATTTTTGGACTTTCCTTTTCGGCTTTGAATTTGCTGAATAAAGCATTTTTAGTTCTCCTCGTGCATTTGATCTAGCTCTACATTGTGTTGATAATGTTTACCCCGACCGTGCTGTGATGATGCAGGAATTTCAATGTCGGATACAGAGGAGTTGATGTGATGTACTCCATGTGGTCCGTGAGATATGTATCCTGTTCAGGTGGGTATCCATGTCTTCCTTTGCAGATAAATGGGTGTGTCATGATTAACTACTTTAGCACAGGGATGTTAACATTTCATTTGCATGGCAACATCTGTTGCTTGCACCCATGCACATATAATGTACTTCACATTGTACCATTTGTCCCTTTCCCTGACTGTGGGCCCATCTCCACTGGACATGCAGGTGTGGGTATCATTGGTGTAGAGTCAACTGTGTCCTCTGTGCAACTTGCTAGGAAACCTTACTGTAGCACAATGGGAACACTCGCTGATCTCCCGTTGCAGACCAACACAAACGGACCGCACTCCTGCTTCTCCTCATACACCACGTGGCTCTCGCTGCGGAACAGGTACGTGTGGGGCTTGCGGTAATATGTGCTTTGAAAATAAGTATCTTCCACACGGCTCATCAAACGTTGCGCACACAACGGGGAAACTTCCTCCTCTCGTTCGCTTTTACGAAAGTTTTGGTTTACCTCCACATGCCATACATTACAGGATTTTAACTTTAGCTCCTGATCTCACGCTGAACTTTACGCCTTACCCGATTCAAAGTCATGGACACAAAGTGCCTCGCACAATCTGGTTCCACTCACCTCTGCTGGCGAATAAGTCCAAATACCATTGAAATGTAAATTTCTTCACACGTATGGAGAGAGTACTCAAAGGGGAGATGGCCACCTCTGCCCCCTGCGCAGTTCCGTCGTGAGTGTTGTAATTCCTGTAGGATGACAGGACGCAGGAAGATTCAAAGAAGATAACCATTTAATGACCATCCACTCTCCTCACTAGATTACACACCAACATTCCACAGTGAGCTTCAGGATGGAAGAGTCCAACAAGGGGCAGGGAATAGGGGTGGACGGAATGTACCAACAAGGCTAGTTGTAACAATATGTATTGTGTATGTGCAGGTGACTTAAGGGGCACTACTGTACCCAGGCAGATGTGACCAGTGCCTACATTGGGTAGTAAAATATGGTTGACTGACCAGTGTTGTCCTGACATGACTGTGACCTGCTGGAACTATGTTTGGCACAGATGTGCTTCCACAGGAGTTGAGTCCCATCAGGATAGTGTGTTGTTCCGTGACATTGCCCGGGCCCATGGTCTGTGTTGTGTGAGCATGGGTGTGTGTGTTCCCATCCCTTTCTCTACACGGGCTGTGTTCCCTTCATATGTTGGTGTTGGTGATTTCTTGCAGAGTTGTCCTGTGTTCATCCCACATCTTTGTCTGGGTCTCCCAGATATGTGGGTGGACGACACACTACTGTTCATGTGTGTGTCATCATTTGGATTTGTCACTTCTGAATGGTGATGTTGTGGTCAGATGCAGATGTTACACAGTCAGGGCTCCCATGAACACTTATTCGTTTGTTTGCAAAATCATGTTGGTGTCTAGAGGTGGTACCTTTCAGTGATTCAGACATGTGTGTGTGTGTGTATGTGTGTGTGTGACTGCTCCCACCCATCAGGTTCAGGGGTGCAATGTTGGCAGGTTTCAGCATGTGCACCTTGTGGTTCTCCTTGACTTCTGCTTCATCCTGGGACTGTGTCAAGGATTCCTAAGGCTAATAGAGGTCTGACTTCATGGCCATGTACCTCATACTGTGCAGTGTGTCTGTTATTCACTGTGGTTGTAGACTGTCCTTGTTTGATGAGTCTCTGCACCTTAGATCTTCACAACATTAGTGTGTTTATCACGGGTGCCAGTGCAATGTTACAGTCATTGTGGGCTTCAGGGATGCACATCAGTGCAGTTCCGGTTGTGTGGTGTTGAGGGTAGACAGATGTGAATGTTTGCATGTGTGGGCCCCTACTTCCCTTTTGTCCCTGGTTGATGTGCCTTGCTGCGTGTTTGGTGTATGTGTAGGTGTGATGAACGTTTGTGTCACAGGACACCTGTCTGTGTTTCCCAATTTGCACAACATCTACTTTGGCATCACAGTGGAGCTTTTATGCAGGCTTGTGTCACCCAAATATATGGTCCTTGGGGTAGTGCTGTTGTGGGTCTGTCTCATACTGTATCAGTTGATGTTCATTCAAGCTTGTGTCACGTGTGTCTGTTGGTATCCCTCTCATCTCGCAATGCCTGATTACCCACTGAGGGATGCACACTTGATGGCTTACTTTTGTATGGCAGTATGTCCACATCTGTGTCATTGTGCTTCAGCCCCCCTCATGTGCTGTGTAGTTGCCTGGGGATTCTGAGACACACACACACACACACACATGCTGTGTGAGATGTGCAGTGGGAGGTTGCCTGTTGGTATTTGTGCATCTGCACCAGTGAATTGAAATTGGTGTTGATGGCAATTGTCTGGATGTTGTTTAGTTTATTTTCCCTGTTGTCCCTATGATTCATAGCTCATCATTCTGCACATTGTTCCGGGTTGTCCTGTCCCATTGCTGCCATGGGATAGTATTATGTGGACTGACACCTACAGTCTACACAGGATGTATTACTTTGTGTGTCTATTTTCGAGATGTGTGTATGCATTATGATGGTCACTTCTGGATTTGGGTCATTGTACACTGTATGCAATATCAGCCCCCATGGATGTTGCTTGTCTGCACATTGGCGAGTGTATGTTGTGTTTTCACAGCACTGTTTGCCACACCACATCTCTGTGGGTTGACACAACCACTACTTTGCCACAAAATATGTGTCATGGTCTGCGACCAGGAAACATACATACTGTTTGGCATTAGCTGCTATTTCCATGAGGACAATTACCTTGGGGTCACAGTGATGATTTACATTGGATATACACACTAATGGAGCTTTTGTACACATTGACACAGTGCTATTGTGAACCTTGACTTGTGTAGCCCACACTCTGATGTTGGTCACACATGCAATGGTAGTTACATTGTGTGTCGTAATTCAAATTCACTGTTGTGGGTATTTGTCAGACACTACATACCTGAGGTTGAGGTTTGACGGATGTATGGCGCATCAACCATCCTATGGCTGGGGGTGTCAATATTGTTTGACACACAGACCCCTATGGGTGGGCTGGCAGTGGTGGTGGGCAACATGACACCTATGGGTGGGGTGGCATTAGTGATAGGCAACATGCTCCTATGGGTGGGGTGGTATTAGTGATAGGCAATATGCCCCTATGGGTGGGATGGCGTTAATAATAGGCAACATGACACATATGGGTGGGGTGGCATTAGTGATAGGCAACATGATACATATGGGTGGGGTGGCATTAGTGATAGGCAACATGCCCCTATGGGTGGGGTGGCTTTAGTAATAGGCAACATGACACATATGGGTGGGGTGGCATTAGTGATAGGCAACATGCCTCTATGGGTGGGGTGGCATTAGTGATAGGCAACATGCCCCTATGGGTGGGATGGCATTAGTGATAGGCAACATGCCCATATGGGTGGGGTGGCATTAGTGATAGGCATGATGACCTGACATTATTATTCTGCTGCCATGGAGCTTAATATATCAGGTATTTTCCACAGGTGCAAGAGATATGCTTTTTCTTGGTTGTCATTGGTTGGCATCTAATAGGAAAAGCTTCAAAACCTTGTTGCTGATAGACTTTGCTACTCTCTGGAGTCCATTGTCATCCAGTGCTGCTTTTTGACTTATGTCTTCAAGTGTCATTGCCCTGGGGCAGGGCAGTTATGACCATCAAGAATGCAAATTCTTCCACCCCTTCATTGTCTACACTTGCTCATTTTGCACCATTGAGGTATGCACATTTTGCGGGAGTGCTATGTCAGGATATTTGCTGGGTTGCCTGACCCCCAGCCTACATACCACACTGAATCTGTAGGGCAGGATCTGCCCAGCCCATTGCTAGATCCTTGGGGGGGTGTGGATCTGTACCCACAAACAAACTCACAACTGTCTTATGATCAATATCAATTTGAACTCTTGCCCATATATGTGAAAATAGTGACAGGCCCATTTGATGGCTAGAGGCTCTTGTTGCATGTGCACACAGTATGCTTCTATATCTGTCAATGCTTTGCTAGCAAATGCTACAGTGGCCCATACCCCTGGCTCCTATTTTGGTATCAGGACAGCTCCAAAGCCCCCTGGGAAAGATTAATTTATTTTTTTCTAGAGCGTACTGTTCTGTTGGGGCCCAACTCCTGTCTCATGTCACCTTTAGTGAGTGCTCTGAGTGGCTCAGAGAGGGTGGCTAGATTCGATAGAAACTTGCCACAGTAGGTCGCCATGATTGAGAAACTGCATACCTCTGAGGCATTCCTCAGTGTGAGGGCTTCCTTTATTGTTGTGGACATATGGGGCACACTCTTTAACCCCTTCATTGAAAACACAAATCCCAAAATTTGATCCTGGATTCGAGCAATAAGCACTTTTTCTTATGGCGGGTCAAACACTCTCTTTCAGTTTCTGAAGTGTGACCTTGAGTGTTTGTGATGATCAGTCAGTGTGGTAGAGTAGAATAATGTTTTATCACATGTTGGGGACCCCTTCCCGTCCTGATAGTGTGTCTCTGATTGCATTTAAACACTTCAGTAGCCAACAAGATCCCAAAACTGTATCTTCTGAGCACCAAGTGTGTTGGAAATGTTGTGATGTAACAACTTTCTTAATGAAACACTAATTGATGGTGCCCCACATTTTGATAGAGCCTTGAGAACCATTTTGCACCATTGAGGTCACCAATTATATCATTCCTTGTAAGGGTGATGTGGCACTCTCTAAGTATTGCTTGGTTGGGAAGCCTCAATTTGATGCAGAGTCAAATCCCTCCTGGTTTGGGTTTCTCTGTTATCACCAGTGGTGACACCCATGGTGTGGGCTGTGAGAACTTTTTGATCCTGTCCCTTTGTTCTAATTTCTCCAACTATGCTTTAACTTGAATGCACGGGTGGAATGGCACTAAACTGTGTCTAAGGGCAGTGGCTTGTATGGTCTTGTCAATATGCAGTTTGACCTGGGGCCTTTTTTGCACCGGAGACCTCAAAACAGTTCCAGGAATTGATTCAGTGGCCTGTCCACCTGTAAGTCATGGACTTTCCTGGCAAAGAAGACCAGACCCAAGTCTTCAGCTGTATGGCACCCAAACTGAGTTTCTTCTTCATCTGCTTTCAAGTGGAACCTTGTTTGGATCTCTCTGCCTCCATGTTGAACTGTCGCATCCATTGTTTGCACCAGAGGTAGACGTTCCTTGCCATCATATGTGTATTTTTTTGTTATGAAATATTATTGAGATAATAGTATCTTACTACTCAGAAAAAATGACTAATGTTCAGAACTGTTCTAAGACACTTTTTCATGTGGTCAAAGAATTGTCTGACCCTAGTAAAATAAACCAGCCAATCAGGTGAGTAGGGGAGCGGAGGCAGTTACACTCCAAAAGCTTGAAATTGATGTGCAGCGTGGACACGCAGCAGATCCGCTCAGCAGGCTGCCACTGGCACAATGAAGGCACACCAAAGGCAAGCCCGTTTGCACCCGTCTGCATCCAAACAGGGCCAGGGGCTAGCATTATTCCCAGAATACATCTACACGCTGGCAAAGCTCAGAAACTTGGCTCCGCGAGACAGCAACTACATGACCTGGCTCTTCAACACAAATTAGACAAGCCTGGCCTCTTTCATTCAGGTCAGGCGCTAAAAATTTGTAAGTACAGGGGTGACTGTCAGGCCTCGAGTCAGTCAGTCAAATAACTTTTATTCGGTTACATTAATTTTGAAACCACAAAAAGTACATATGACAGGCAAATAATACAGTATAAAAACAATTTAAGATCAGCAGAGGAGAAAATCAATACACGGTAACATTTTTAAAAACTATTGTTACATAAATTGTTCTTACAGAATAAAATTTGTTAACACGCTATGTGGAAATTAAATATTAAAACTGCATTAATCAAAATCACAGCGATATTTTATACATGTTTTTAAAAAGCTAACAGCACTCTTTGAAATGTATTCAGATTCCAAATATTGCAACACCAAGTAGGCAGGGCGGCAGGATCTCAATCCCATTTAGGCAGCAGTGGAATAATCCAACGCATGCGAGGGAACTCCTAATATTTACAGAACAACACTCCATGAAACATCGACTGGGCAGATGTACCTTCACAGGGACACTTCATGGTAGTAGTTGACCAGTCCTGCTGTCTTGGAAATAAGACTATGCGAAAAAAAGAGTTAAAACGAAACCTTGTCAAAAGATATTTTTCATATGAACTTAGGTGAATGGTTAGATAGGGTTGGATACCAGGTGCATTTTGAACTGTTAAGATCTGAACATTCGAGTGTTTATGCAATTCTTGGGATAGGCGCAATTCCCTTAAGTAACTTAAGCAAAACTTTTTTAGATATTTCCTTGTAATGTCCGTCAGGACAGAGGGCTCTACAAAGTAAGAAATAAGGTCCAAATCTCTAAAAAAGTTTCTCACATATGTAAGCCAGGGGATTTTTGACCAGTTTGCCAGGCCCAGACAGTCCATTACAAGTGCGCGAGTCAAATGGCACTGCGTCTTCGTCCAGATTCGGTGCCACAGAAGGATGGGTTGGGATCTGAAGTTATCAATTAAGTAGTCCATGCTCAACTCAGTGTGGCAGCCGTACGTGGGTGCACTTTAGGGTACCGCCAATATCTTATGAATCCATTCTTGACCCATTGTAGTGGGTCTATGTTGGCGTAACCCCAGACCCCTGCACCATAGACTGCTACGCTATGGCACTTGCGTAGTAGATTTTTAATAGTTCTGCTGGGGCTGGCTTTCCCAGTTTCCTCGAAAAGGAGACAAGCGCCAAAGTAGCTCTTTGGAACAGTAATGTCTTGCTTCTCATGGCCTGTTTCCAACACAGTTTATCATCTACCAGGATGCCCAGATAAGGATACACCTTAGTACAATCCAGTTTAATTTTATCAATGTAAATTGTTTTTTGTTTCTTTAACCCAAGACCTGTATGCATGCCTAAGGTTTTTCTAATGTTCACCTTTAAACCCAACGATGCCAGTATTTGTTGAGCTGGTTCTGCAGTTGAATTGGAGTTCTAGCTAAAATTACAGAGTCGTCTGCATATAATAGTGCGGGAATAGGGCAATGATTGATGGTTGGAAGGTCCTGGCTCCCTTCCAACATGGCCAATTCAAGGCCATTTGTATATAGATTAATTAGGAAGAGGGCCAGGGCACACCCCTGTCTGACTCCCTTGTTAATGGCGAATGAGGGGGAGAGTTCGACGTTTACCCCGTATCTGACACGTGCTGTCGCGCCAGAATAAAGTTCACGAAGAAAAACAACAAGGGGGGGATTAACCCCTAGTTCGCTAAGAATTGACCACAATCTGGCATGTGAAACGCAGTCAAAGGCTGCGCTGAGGTCTACATACACTAGGTAAAAGTTTCTATTTTTAGCACCAACGTATTTGCCAATTAAGAGGGCAAGGTTTAATGCCTGTTCAACAGTTCCCATATTGCAGGTCGGTCAAGATGTTTGTGGTCGCCCAATCTTGGAGACGCTCTAATATTAACCGTCCTGCAACTTTACCTAGGGAATCCAGGAGGGAAATGGGCCTGTAACAGGCAGGGTCATTTCGGTCACTCTTCTTGAAAATAGGGAGCACAATAGAAGTGGACCAGGAATCAATTAGACCGATAGATGTGACTGCTGCTAGGACTCGGGTAATAAGAGGAGACCATAGTTCCTGATTATGATTAAAAATATCCAGTGGTACCCCGTCCGGGCCAGGAGCCTTGCCAGATTTAGAAGCTAATTGGGCTTTAATGACATCATCGTGTGTGAAAGAAAGCTGGATTGGGTAAATCTGATCCCCAGACCAACTGCCCGCCATCTGGCCCTCGTTGCTGGTCTCATCAGGCATGCTGCCAAATATCTTAGAGAAGTGGTTTACCCATTCCTCAGCGGTTATTGCGACATCAATGTGTCGGGTGGTTGGTGTATCTACCAGGAAGGGAGGTTTTACTACATGCCAAAACAAGGAACTATCCTTTAATGAGCAGCTCTCATGCAATTGGGCCCACAGGTTTTTCTTTATTTCCTTTCTACAGTTTACTTGTGCTAAATTGTACTCCTTTCTGAGTTTTTTAACATCAAATTTGGGCTGCCTTTAAATTAGAAAGGGCTTTACGACATTGCGAATTAAACCAGCCCTTATTGGGGGAATTATTACACTTTCGGTTATGAAACAGCGCATCTCTAATAATTGTGGTAATTTCAGTGAAACTAGTTAAGATCTGCTCTGGGGAGTCTCTATTGGTAAACATTTGTTCACCCACGGTAGTGCTCTCTTTATTACTTTACGGGGAAGTGCTAACGGGTTGGTTTTAGCCCATTTAACAGAAAAGCCATTTAAGCCCTTCCATGCTCATGACGAGCTCAGCTCGTCATGCAGTACACTGCTCGTGTGCTCATGACGAGCTGAGCTCGTCATGAACAATGGGAAAAAGGGGAATGCATCACCTTGGGAAAATACCTATAGCATTGAAGGTGTTAACTTATCCATGCTCAAAGATTGTTGATTTAATAGGGATGGTAAGTTGGGTTTGGGCAGAACATTCTTAACTCGCACTGTCACACTTTTGGGAAAATGGTCACTACTAGTGTTGGAACCTATTTTTAAAATCTACCAAGTGGCCCTTCATGTTCTGAGAAGACAAAATATAGTCAATAACACTTGACAGGCCCCTACCATGAAAAGTTGGCAAAAAATCAACAGGGGGGGTCAGTCAGCTCATTTACAAAATCAATCTCTAGAGAGAAGAGACAATCATTCAAACAGTTACCGCTAGTCGTGTGTGAAAAGTGGGACAGTGAAGATCCATTTTCATCAGTAAGACCACAATTACCATTTTTATAGTTTTTGCACAATGAAATGTTAAAATCCCCGCCCCATAACACATACAGAGGGTAGGAAGGATGTTGATTCTGCTGTTCGGTTAAAAAATGGGATATTTCATTTAAAGTTTTGACACAATCAAATAAAGGAAGATTATTGTAAAAATTTACCAGAAAAAACATCATACATGTATTCGCTATTATTTTTAGGATTTGAAAGTTCTCCTCAACCTTTAATTCAAATAGGTCCATACTTGGTAAAATATTTGATACATAAACTGCCAAGCCTCCCTTAGATCTACCAGATGTGCTAGGGCTTTCAGGGGCAAAAAAGGTTTTGTATCCCAGAAGATTGATAGGTGTGGTCAGCCAGGTTTCCTGCAGACAAACTATCTGGTGTGCATTAATTATTTTCAACCACGAATGCTGATTAATTTTGGTGCGTAACCCCGCTACGTTCCAAAATAAAATACAGAGATTTAAGCATGAGGTTGTTGAGATTAGTGCTTCTTGAGGAGCCAACATATCTGTTTAAGGGGGTTCTAAGGATGACAAATGGTTACAAACTATTTTGATTAGACTGTGAGAATTATGGCGGCTAACTTGGATCAAACCCGATGCTGGAATGTCGGCAGCTAAGTTAGGTGAGCCTACATGTGTGATACAGACTATAGGCAATTCCATGGTCTTATTTAGCGCCTTAACTGGGAAATGTATCAGTTAGTCATTCAATATTGTCCAACCCCAACAGAATACTATATCTGTTCGAAGTGGGAATCAGAGTAGGATGGGAAATTGGTCTTTGGGTGAATCTACGTTCTTGAGTATTTGAGTTATACCATTGCGGAGGGTAAAAGAAACCCAGGGGCAGGATATTGATCCCGTGGTAAAAAGTAATTTGCACCCACTCGCAGTATTTCCTTAACCAAGAGAGGAGAGGCAAAGGAGAGAATTATATTGTCCCCGCCAAATGCGGTGTCTCTGAAGCCTAGGCGTTTTACGCGCCTCACCATTTTAAATTCCTGGAAGAGGAACTTAGTTAATCCTACCCTGGATGCCAACCAATGTTGGTTTTTTTTTTAGCGAGATCATATTTTCGCCTACTGGATTTAGCAGTTGAGGGACATTTGCCAGTACTGTGGGGGACCGGCAGCCATATCTAGATTATGAGCAGTGGTTTGACTACTGACTGGAATTTTAGGGCACACATTTTGAGAGGACCTAAGTGAATCTGAAGAGTGATGAGAAGCAGAGATGATTACAGGGGGACAAGATGGAAGTGCCTCGATAGTAGGATTTGTACTAACACCTTGCTTAACAACAGGGGCGTTGGTATTAGTATAGGTCGTTGGAACTGTGTTGCTACTTGTAGCTGTGCCATCCCTCGAGTGTATGGTATTGTTGTATTTTATAAGGGCTTCGATTTGGGTTAGTCTGGCAGTTAATTGATTAAATCTTACCCTTACAAAAAGATCCAAGCGCTCTACGCAGGCAACCAGTACCTGCAACTCCTTCTGGAGATTTAAAGTAGAATTGACTTATGGTTTGCGCTGTGCACCAGGGGGTTTAAGTTTGTGTTTAGGGGACTGATTTACAGCTATTGTAGATTTTAAATGAGGACGCACATGAACTGGAGTGACATCTGGAACTATAGTAGTGGCTAAATGTGGGGTTTTGGATCTTTTGGTGGGGGGTTGAGAATCAGAATCGTTTCCAAACTTATTATTTCACCAGAATCGCGAGAAACGCATCCATTCAATGGGGGAACTGGGGGTAATCCTAGATTGGTGTCATTCTTGTCGGTTAGGAGTAAGGATGAATTTTGGCTTAATGTAGTAGTTGTACCCTCTATAGATTCCTCAACAGAAAGAATTTGTTTATCAATCGCCCCAACAGCCCCTGTCAAGTATGTGAGGAGGGACTGCTGGGAGGTAGTAGTATTTCCCTCCTGGCCTTTTACAGATTTTGGGCTCAAGTGTTTCCTCTTCCCCATAACTAAAAATCAAGAGAAAGTGAGTAGTTGGAACAACAATTAAAAAATAGCAATAACAGACAATGTCAAACATGCTCCCTGCAAGGACCTGCTTGGCGCTTAAAACGATAAAACAGATAAGAATCAAGAAAAGCAGATTTTTGAGGAGTTAGGCAGGCAATAAGTCAATAGTTGAATGAACTTTACCAGCGTCCCTGGCCCAGACCAGTCTCCTCAGGCCTCTGAGGGCCACTGAGGGCCCGCCCTTTGCCCGGGCTTTGCCTGGTGCTGCCCGCGTGCTCCCACGATGCGGGGGGTGACGTGGAATTTAAAGCACCTCCTGGCGCGTATTCTCTGGCAGCAGGGCCGCAAGGGAGCTTGGGAGATGTAGTTTCTGGCTCCCCTTGGTCCCCCACCCACTGCGGCCGCGCTCTGGGTGGAAGGCTGCGGAGGCGGGGAGAGACCGGGTGCGGCGATGATGACCTTAGCGGGTGCAGGTTAAGACCGGCGGGTGCAGATTAGGATCAGCAGAAGTTTCCCAAAGCAAGCAGGAGCCTAAAGGTGGGCGCTGGCACCAAAAGTGTTAGGTTTGATTTGCCTCGATTCAAATTACTCTGCCCACCCCGCAAAAAAATAATCTGCAAAAGAACTAAACTTAATGTATTTAAACACTCGCTCCGCAGCCAAACACTAAATGGAATTGTTTAACCTTCTAGATACTGACTCGCCTGACATGTTGTTTATAACTGCAACATGGATAACAGAGGAATCCACCCTGCATATTCTAGCCACACTCCAGGATAAATATTATCTCCTATAATCCAATAGATCTACAGGAAAAAAGGTGGGCAGGGTGGAAGTCGTTGTTAAAAAAAAACTCTCTTTTACCGCTATCTCCCAGTTAGAGATAACACTAGTTGACAGCATAATAGTCAAAATAGAATTCTCTCATTTTACAATGGTATGCATACTCCTCCACAAACCCCAGAGAGTGATGCTGGACTTTCATAAAGCATTTGCACATTGCATTTTAGCCCTGACCGTGGAATATGCTAAAGTCCTGGTCATTGGCGATATGAACTATTGGGCTAATGAGGTGGAAGGGGGTAAGGGCATCAAGGAATTGACCGAGTCCCTACAAAGTTTGAATCTTATGCAACATATCCATGTACCTACACACATCAAAGGTCATACGCTCGACCAAGATTGGTCTATTAACTTTACTCTTCAGAATTTAGAAATCCACCCTTCTGTATGGTCGGACCATTATACAATAAGTTTCACCTTATGTGACATTACTCTGCCCAAAACTACGCCTCATCAAAAGGGCTCATCCAGGAATAGGAATTGAATAAACTGGGACTTCCTTTGTGATACCCTGAACCTTGAGCTACCCACAAGTCTGGACAATATGGACAACTGTGAGAGATAAATCACCAACTGGCAACTGAATGCCTCTTCAGACTCACACCTCTCAGATTAGGCAGCATGAAGCATCTAAATGATCACGTCAGGAAGAAAGGAAATGGCCAATAATAGTTGAGTCTTAAGGCCTACAAAAAAGCCATTTTGTAGGTTAAAAAATTGTTTTTAACTAATAAAGTATTGAATTCAAACAATAAGACTAAAGTCATTTTCAACACAAAAAGGGAACTATCTAACTCAGATCGTGTGACCCCTCCGATCACTGCCACATAGAAACTATGTATTGATTTAAACTGCTTCTTTGCACATACAATTAAGGAAATTCAAGCATCTATAGATCCCAGCCAGAAGGTTGTGGAAGAATTGTCAGGAAACAGCAACTCTGATTTTATGGTTAACTGTTCATGTCTAGACAACGAACAGCTCATGGAACTTCTAAACAAAGTAAAATCCGGGTCCCAGAAGCACAAAAAATGGACAGTGGACCAAACACAAACACTCACAAAAAGTCACCAATGAAATCAGAATATTGAACTATCTTGTGTTCAGACTTCCAAAGGTGCTCCCTATCCTATAGCACCCCCTTCCACAGGGAAAATGATACAAACACTAGCTCTGAGCTGCACCACCTTGAAAAAAACATGTCCATATAGATAATCATAGCTCAGTGAAGTGTGGAATGAGACTTTTTTCTTCTTTCTTTCATAAAAAGCAACAGCCAACGCGTTTCATTTTATAACATAGGACTTAATCAGGGATGTAAGTTTATAAAACATATAGTAAAGGACATTTACAATACATACACTGTATAACATATACAACATTTCTATATACATAGATACAAACATGTATGGTGTTTGAGAAACATTAAAAAAATCACATGCAAATGAAGACAATATACATAAAGATGTCACATATAAGAAAACTATGGACGGCTGACGTGACCCACGCAAGCCGCCGTTGTGCTTCCTGTTGTGCTGAGGCCCCGCCCACGAAGGCAACGCCGGGCGAGATGCTGGCGATTCGCTTCGCTGCTGACTAATGGTTTTACCGGCTGCACTTTTCCGCTCCACTCTCCACTACGGAAACTGCAGTGGAACCGGAACGAACTGCAGGATCCCGGGATTACGGGATTACGGTGAGACAACGGGACAGCTGAGGAGGTACCGGGGATTCAGCCCTTACCCCGCTTTATCTGTCTCTGTTTGCGAATTCCCCCTCACCTGCTTTCCCAGCAGCCTGCACCCTGCTTTCTTCACCCTGCAGCAGCCTGCCATTAGCCATACACTCTGAATACATGCTGCAGTTCAACTCACCGCTGCAGAGCCCTTTCCTTGTTTCAATTCACCGTTATCTCTGGAACCCGCATCTAATTTCATCACCCTGCTTCACCCTGCTGCCTGGCCCTTGCGCTGTCCAGTTGTGAACTTTGTTACTTAACTGCCGATTCGGTGTGCCTTTGGTGTTTGATTGGTCCCCCCCGCCGCCGCCTACACAGTCACCAAGCGGCCGCCGAGCGGGGGGATCTTAGCATCCAGAAGACTCTGGGTCTCTTCTGGGTCACATCTCTAGGCGCTTGAAGAACATCACTCTGCCTAGGGGGAGCAGGAAAACCCTTGCGTATCTCAGCCAAGCGATTTCTTTTTATGGCTGCTTCCCCTCCTGGGCATTTATAAGGTACTTCTAGAGACACTACAGGCAGTATTAGCAGGCAGTATTAGCAACTCCGCCGTGGTGCCTATTAAAATAGTAATCACCAGGCAGCTATCAAGCAGCTATGGCGGCCAGAACAAAGGGCAAGCAGGCCAAGCAGGATCAGGCAAGGGAATTGCTGAAGTCGATTAATAACATCCCCCTGCAGTCAAGGGGGAAAGAAAAAATAAACGAAAAGTCCACCAAAAAATGCCCTGAGACAGAAGGCTGCAGAGATACAAGCTGACAGAAACAAATACAATGTTCTGAGAGAACAAGATGGAGAAGATGGTGAGGACAATGAAGATGATCAGGAGGAGGGCGAGAGAGACGAAGATGCTGAAAATCAATCACTACCTGAGCATTCAATAGAACCAAGCCCACCAGCTGACGTTGAGAAAGGCGCTGGGAAAGAGGTGAGGTGGATGTGGAGGGAAATAACAAAGGAGCCAAGTCAGCCCAGGTGGACAAAGTAGTAAGTAAGTAAGTAAGTAAGTAAAGTTTTTTGTGTTGATTATTTAAAATCTTACAATATTGCACATTCGAAAAAGTCAATAAAAACTATATTCATACATAAAACAGTTAAAATATCATCCAAAGTAGTCAAAACGCCCCCAGCTCATAGGTCTGGGAGCCAGCTAAAACAGTACGCTCTTTTCTCTAAACCCCTCCTTCAAAAGGGGCAACTCTCGAGCACCCCCATGCGGGGGCGGTCTAATCAGGAGGGGACAACCGATGTGCTGGCGCAACAAGACTTGAGCGGTGGAGGGATGTTAACTAGCTTTACAATGCCTGAGGTACCGGAGACAGCATCATTTGCAGTGGTAGTGATAGACCAGGAGGATTTTGAAGAAGCGATCTCTAAAGCACCTAAAGTTCCTAGATCACCTATAACATCGGCTCCAGATAACAATCAAAGCCACAAGTGCATTGCGAAAACTCCTAGTCAAGAGTTAAGCCTACAAGCCTTCAAGGTATCCCAGGAGGGTTATTTTCCCTTCCGAATACCACAAAAACAAATTCCATTGAAATACTGCTTGGAACCATGCTACAGGAGTTAAGAGATTTTAAACATTCCCAGGCTCAGGAGATTTCACAGCTGCATAGTAGACTCACGAAAATGGAAGAATGCTTTAACAATCTTCCTTTAAAGATCGCTGAAGCTGAAACCCGGATTTCATCCCTGGAGGATTCACTATTGACATTACAGAAAGACGTTCTGGTGGTCAACAGAGAAAAAGCATATTTAGCAGAAAAGATACAGGACCTTGAAAATTATAACAGGAGGTCGAACCTATGACTGGTAGGCATTCCAGAGGGACTGGAAGACAAAGACGTAGTTAAGTGGTCAGAGTCCCTCTTGAAAAAAGCCATACCTGAGCTCCAAGGGGATTTAACAATCACAAGGGCACATAGAGTCCCGGCATATAAACCCAATAACTTGAAATACCCGCGCACAATTTGATTAATTTCTTTGACTTTAGGGTGAAGGAGAGAATCCTAAACACCGCATACTCTAAGAAATCATTCAACGCAGAAGGTGTAAATAATTGTCATTTTTTTTCAGACATGTTGGTTGCTTCTGCTCACAGACGCAGGGACTTTGTTAAACTGATTGACTCTTTTAAAAGCAAGGGAGCCCAAGCTATGATTGTGCGATTGTACTGGCGAAAGGGAAGTTTTTTATCTTTACAACCGTTCATGAAGCTCAGACTTGTCTAGAAGGTTTAGAAGTATAGCTTAAAGCGGATCTCTTCTCCGCTTTTGAAAGGCGGGGCTAAGCTACTGACAGGAAGCACACAAGGATGCAATGCAATTTCATCCAAAAAGAAGGAACATAAGAGAAGGACGGAAGTGGGACACAGGGGGGTTCCGTCCACTCAAAGAGAGGGGTGAGGGGGGGTTGGGATGGTGAAGGGAGGTGTAGCAGGGGGAAAAATGAGAGTTCATATATCGAAGAATGGTTTGCTACAACATTAAGACCAGCACAGACATGGCATAGACAAGATTATTGTTTTTTTACACAGCTCTGATATGGTCAAGGCCAAATCTAAGATTAGGTATTTATGCAAACGTGGTACTGCTGAGGCAACTGTTTTTCACGTATTTGTGTTTTTATACGGAAGGTCTTAGACTGCTGCTATTAATATTTGCACTACTTATTCGCCTATTTTGCAAAAAGTAAGGGTCTGTTGCTATCTATATTTACTGCTATGTATGTTTGCACTGAGTATTTACCTATTGTTGCATAAAGAGTCTTTGCTTATTTGCCTATTTGCACAAAGAGAGGTCTGTGATAGCTATCATATTACTGTAATGTGTATTCGCCTATTTGCACAAAGAGATTTCGCTGCTTTTATACACATTTATTATCATATACATACTGTGCACAATACCCATCTGTATAGGATGAGTTTTATCATAGCCATTCCTAACCGTGTTTTTAATTTTTGTCTTCCTAAAAAGCAAATAAGATGCTGAAGTTTATCTCTTTTAATGCAAACGGTCTGTACAATGTTCGTAAAAAAAATGCCATCCAATGTTGGTTCAAATTTTTTAACCCTGACATTATCTATTTACAAGAGACCCATCACAAAGTTCAGGTTGACGCGGATAAAATATTTAAGAGCTGGGCAGGCCATACGATTTCCTCTTCAGCTTGACTGTCACAGAGAGGAGCATGTATTTTGATAGGAAAACATCTAGGCTTCACTCTTGCAGGTACAGCCACAGACTCCAGAGGTAGATGGGCCGCCGCTCATGGTAGATTAAACAATGTAAACATAATTCTTGCTACAATTTATGCCCCGATTTTAGATGATTCTCAGCCAATTCTACAGTTAAAGAATGCTATAACAGGCCTTCCCGGGTTAATAGTATGGGGGGGTGATTTAAATTTTTTGCAAAACATTGTATTGGACTCGTCCAAAAAAGATCGCAGTGAGAATAAACCCCATTCTGCTTTAGCGATTCAAAGCTGAAAACTAGACTTTGACATCATGGATTATTGTCGAGTCAATAATCCGCTCAAACGAGAATACTCATGTTTTTCGGCGAAGTACAAATCTGCTTCAAGATTAGATTACTTTCTAACCACCCATGAGCTGGAGTTATATTACTATGTTCATTTATCTAATGCCTTTTCGGATCATGCGGCAGTTTCCATGGAGGTAAAACTGGGTCCACAAGACACAAGCCCTATAAAACATTGTTTTTTTTTTATAAATCTAACCTTCTAGATCCTCAATGGTGCGCAGAAATTGAAGAATTCATTGAGGAGTTCTTTGCACGAAATAGAGGAACAGCCCCATTAAACACGACTTGGGATGCATTTAAGGCCACTCTACGGGGGTTAATCACATCTAAAGATATACCAAAGTATAAGGCAAGAAAGGAAGAGAAAATTAGCTTACAAACTGATCTCACTGAGACAACCCAAGAACACTACAGGGTTAGATCAACATGCTCTAGGAAAAAACTCTCAGAGGCTAAGGGTAGGATGAGGGATTTTTACTACAACCTAAAATAAAAAAATAAAAAATAAAAACATATAAAAAAACTAATACAGGACCATACCCGAAGTTCCACATATAAAAAATAATGAATAAACAATCATAGATCAGTGGAAAATGGCAAATCCATTGATAGCATCTATGTATGTTAGACAGAAAAAGATACAAAAGAGAATGAACAGAAGAAGGAGGAGTAAAGCGGAGCGAAAGATCCAAAGCAGGCTGATGATTCTGCATCTGAAAAGAACCTTGCCTAGACAATATACACTAGACGTAAATCTCCACAGAACTAATAACCAAAGAAAACCCTGCCATGGTAATATAAACAAGGCATAGAATGAACCAAAACTAAAATATGAGTTATATGATAGGGTTATTTGGTGGAGCATGAACTTTTCCTTTACTAATTTTCCAACGCCTTTGGGGTTAATGCGCTTGAAACCTGGTGATTATTTTTGGCTGGGCGATTGTATGATATGGGATTTAACTCCAGATGGTAGTACTCATGTGACCTATCCTATCCATGGCATTTAACCGTTTGTTGCCAGGGATGTGGGTTATAGCTAGACATGGACTTTACTAAATCGGGGACTCAAAATAATGACCCAGCGCCAAGAGACCTACACATAAGATAACATAAAATGTATGCAGTACATTTTTTTGTCTCACTCACAATCTACAGCACTAGCTAATTTCTTTGTCGACAAGGTAGCCACTTTTCAATTTTAAATATCAGGGCAGGAACACACATGGACGACAGTGCCACTTAGCAAATTTGTTCATTCAGCCCTATTTCTCTTCAATATATGCCAGGCTCAGCGTAACATATAGAGTCATGGCATCAATTGGACCTTGCTGGATTTTTATCCCCCAAAGTAAAAAGTTTGGGATTCCGGCTTTATGAAACTCTATCTATGCAACCCCAAGTAGCCAAGGTGGCATCCACCTGTTTTGCTGGGATGAACTGGGCGAGGAAGATTATTTGGATCATTCCTCACTCCGGACAAAGAACTCTTATTCAGGGCCTGACTCTAGCTCAAATAGATAATGTTGACCTCCTTTGCCAGGGAGATGACAAGGCCTGCATTTGCCATCTGCAGGTTGCACAGTATTCAGCTGTAACACTCTGTGCTCTGTTTCTGAGGTAGGCCCGACCTCTTCTATTCTTTGTGCATCAGCACTGGCTTCCAATTGAAAAGCTATGCTTCATATGTCAAGCAAGAGCTGGACTTGGCCCATGCTACATACAGAACCTGGTTTCTTCATATCAACCCAGCTGGGGACTGAGATCCGCGAATCAGGATTTATGCTTTGTGCCAGGAGGTTGATCCTTCACATACCTAGGTCCTACACTTTGGAATGCCCTTCCACAATTCTTAAGACACTGTACCTCTTTCTGATATTTTGCATGCACCTTAAAACATGGTTATTTTAATATTTTGTCTTGGGGCCAAGTGATATCTCTGCCTATTTTCAGCACGGTGAAACCCGTTGGGTACCCATGCACTCTATGAGTCGAAATAATAATAATAATAATAATATTTATTATAGTAATGGTTCCAGTGATGATTATCTTGCAGAACAGTTCTGGGTGTCAGCCTCTGGTGCCTGGGGTCATGCTAAATATCAAGAATACCTCTTCTTCCTCATGGTCTGCTCAATTTATCTGTACCCATTTCCCCCCTCTGTCTGTGGGTGGGGTTGTTCACTGACTGTCAGGGAGCATATGGCTCTCATTGGCAGTCTCCTGACACAGGCCTGGTGCCCACGTTCACCACTCCTACAAATACATGAAAAGTGAGTGGATTTGTTCTATGCAGAGGTCATGCATCCTGCCTCTGGGCACTTCTACACTGGGTGGTATTCTAACCCACAGTGCCTACAAGAAACATCTCATGTTGCATTCTTCCTCCTTGAATATTTTCCCAGCTCTGAATAACTTCAACTTTCTCTGACTTGATGATGCGCACTTTCAGAGTGATGGCATGCCGAGCCATCAGGATTCAAGCAAGCCGGGCCGAAGAGGCTGAAATGCCAGAAACCGGTCCCCGGTAGCTTGTTTCCTTCCCAGTGTAAGAATTGGCTTTTGTAGTTTGGTTTGCCCTGTTCCCATCATGCACTGGGACAGGAACAGACTAATTTTCATACAGCCAGGTTCTGAAACTGGGATGGTGCAGTGAGCTAAAAAACGGTGTTGGATCTAGCCCTGATCTCTTGACTGGGTGAGAGTATTCTGTTTAATTCAGAGACTCTGTCCCTCACCACCCCTTGTTGTAAATATTTTTGTCCACCCTAAGCGTGGAAGGGTATGCTCAGATGTGAGTCCCTTGCTCATTGCACCTTCAGGATTCAAGCAAGCCGGGCCGAAGAGGCTGAAATGCCAGAAACCGGTCCCCGGTAGCTTGTTTCCTTCCCAGTGTAAGAATTGGCTTTTGTAGTTTGGTTTGTCCTGTTCCCATCATGCACTGGGACAGGAACAGACTAATTTGCATACAGCCAGGTTCTGAAACTGGGATGGTGCAGTGAGCTAAAAAACGGTGTTGGATCTAGCCCTGATCTCTTGACTGGGTGAGCGTATTCTGTTTAATTCAGAGACTCTGTCCCTCACCACCCCTTGTTGTAAATATTTTTGTCCACCCTAAGCGTGGAAGGGTATGCTCAGATGTGAGTCCCTTGCTCATTGCACCATCAGGATTCAAGCAAGCCGGGCCGAAGAGGCTGAAATGCCAGAAACCGGTCCCCGGTAGCTTGTTTCCTTCCCAGTGTAAGAATTGGCTTTTGTAGTTTGGTTTGCCCTGTTCCCATCATGCACTGGGACAGGAACAGACTAATTTGCATACAGCCAGGTTCTGAAACTGGGATGGTGCAGTGAGCTAAAAAACGGTGTTGGATCTAGCCCTGATCTCTTGACTGGGTGAGAGTATTCTGTTTAATTCAGAGACTCTGTCCCTCACCACCCCTTGTTGTAAATATTTTTGAGCCCCCTTGTTGAGCATGATCTCCAAATTATTAGCCTTGGCACTGGACAGATCATACGTGTGGGCCAGAATGCGCATAGCCTTAAGCTTGATTCCAGGCTGTCTTAGTATGAGGCTCCAAAGATTGGCATCCCTGTATTAACTGTGCCCTGACCTCTTCCTGCTAGTCATCGTCCATGCATGTGCTGGGCAAGGCTTGTAAGTGTGTGCAATAATTGCCCGTCAACTCCTCCTGTAAAGAAACATTTCTATAGCGCACCTATCACTCCAAGGAGCATCTTGGCGCTAAAGACCAGAACAGATGAAAAAGGTGATCAAGAACTGCACTTGTCCATGGGGTCCAACACTCACACTAACGCTTTGCACGCTGTGTCTGTAAGACTATATATCCAGGTTTTAAGTAATTTTATGAAACGTGTTTCAAAAGGGATTTGGCGTAGTTGGGAGGGGAGTTTGTTCCAGACTCTGGACCCAATCACTGACAAGGATTTCCCTCCCTTGGTAGCAAGCCTAAACTTGGGGATGGTAAGCAGATTTGCGTTTGAGGATCTGAAGTTTTGTGATGGACAGTAGCGACTGAAACCTTTCTGCAGATATTTAGGACCTTGAGAATGAAAGGCCCTAAAGGTGATGACTAGTGTTTTAAAGAAGATGCGCTTATGAATAGGTAGCCAATGGAGAGCATCCAGCGCTGCCGAGGCAGATGACTTCCTGGGCCATCTAAGCACTAAGCAGGCGGCTGCATGCTGGACCATCTGCATCCTGAGTAGGACCGCTTTATTCGATCCCGCATATAGGCTGTTGCAATAGTCTAATCTCGATGGAATTAATGCAACCACCACCGTTCGTCTTGCTGCCAGAGGGGGAAGGTCAAAGAATTGCCATGCCTGGTACTGCGTAAAGTGTTAAGTTGGGAGTTAAAATGAAATGTGCATTTAGGGCCATTATGGCCACATCCAAGTAATCTACATATCCTGTGTCTCGGAGGTAGCCCATAGGGCAGGGTGCTATATAATTAAAAGGTTGGGCATGTAGTTTTAAGTTTTGCATGTCCTGGTAGTGTAGCCTACCTCTCTAATAGGATAAGAATGGGGATTCATTTTATATTTGAATAATTTTTAACTTCCCTTTGGGAGATGGAAGCTATATCATGTTTTATAGCTTTGGAATTATAATGATAATTCCATTTTTATAGGTAAAGTCAAAATTCTTATTATCATTTTTTTAAATGACAGTTTTAGAAACTTGGCATTTTCCTGCCCTGACCCCGTTGTGCATGCAGCCTGTCTCGAGTTAGTTGACAGGGAGTAGCTGACAGACTTTGTGAATTCCTCACTGACAGTCATACAATAGATGGATTAGGTACAATTCAATGGGAAATCTACTGGCAGAAGGACGGGTGGGCAGCACTGCACACAGCCTCACTTACTCCTAAATAGCCAGTGCCTGCCTTCACACAAAGGGCAGAGTTGCCCTGTATTTCTGTTGCAGCCGGCTTGAAACAAGGGCAGGGGAGTTAGGAAATTCGTTTTCCAGAAGATTCTCTCACCTCCCAGAAGATGAACACTTTGGTATAAAAATAGGATTTCCAAACCCACACTTCTGTTCAATACTGGAGCTGCTTAAGGACTCTCCAGCGGCTGCTGCTGCTGCAACACATTCCTCCAGACTGCTCGTGTAACTGGAAGGACCAGTATGCTGCCTGGAGCCTGCCTAGAACCCTCAAAGGCCAACCCTGTTGTTGGACCCTGTATCTTCAGCTGAACACACTACTACCAGAAGTGACTCCAAGGACCAGTATGCTGCCTGGAGCCTGCCTTGAACCCTCAAAGGCCAACCCTGTTGTTGGACCCTGTATCTTCGGCTGAACACACTACTACCAGAAGTGACTCCAAGGACCAGTATGCTGCCTGGAGCCTGCCTTGAACCCTCAAAGGCCAACCCTGTTGTTGGACCCTGTATCTTCGGCTGAACACACTACTACCAGAAGTGACTCCAAGGACCAGTATGCTGCCTGGAGCCTGCCTTGAACCCTCAAAGGCCAACCCTGTTGTTGGACCCTGTATCTTCAGCTGAACACACTACTGCCAGAAGTGACTCCAAGGGCTAGTTTGCTGCCCCCCTGTTCAGTGCCACATGGGATACGAGGCTCCTACCATCTTCAACCCACAACTGGACCGGGCTTGAGTGAGCCATGAATTCCAAACCAGAGCCCCACCAGACCTGGACCCTTCGTTATGGTGCTAAATATGGTCTATTCGGAAAAATGATAACTTAAACAAATTTTAGCCAAAAACTGCTCTAACAACAAGGAGGCAACCTGGACCAACATCCTCTCCTAATCGCCCAAGTTGCATCACCAGTTGTATTGACTTTGCAGCTTCCCATGGTACATTCTTGTCAGCAGCAGCAAATCCTTGTCAGAGGTACTTTGCCAAAGGACTATCTGACCTTGTGGAATTTTCTTTGGCTTCAGCTCTCTACCTCATACCACTAAAAAATGTTGGCTTCCATTTAGGTGGCTAAGTCTGAACCTAGGAATCTTCACCATGGCTTCGAACGAAGGCCATCTGATGATGATACTCCCTCCTCGGATACCTCCTCAAGCCTTGCCCCACTGAACTTTACCTTCAAGGATTTTCTAAATCCAACGGTTAACAATGACTGGGTAAATCCACTTATTGTATCAACGCCTCACTCCATTGCGGTCTGGCTCAACAAAATGTTAAAATGCATCTCCCCTTCACATTGCAGAGGAAAATCCAACCACTTCTGCAGAACGCCGCCAACCTTTATTCTCTGATGATGAAGAGGACCACCACACCTTCGTCTCCGACGACCTCCAACAGCTTGTGAAGAGCCTCTGCATCCCCACCTCCAGGAGCAGGACAGCCCAGCTGCTACAAGGAGACCCCCCTGAAAAGACCACATAGCAGGCAGCACCCACCACCACGGCTACCTCCCGGGACCCCCACAAAGAACACATGGCCTACCAACGCCATGTGTTGGGGTGCCAGGAGAAACTGGCTGAACAGGTGCAGGTGGAGTGAGCCCAACTCAACTCCATACAGGGGTGTCTAAGTCCCATCAGGGACCACTCACAGTCCCTAACGGACACCCACAGTGGACTCCATGATCTCCAACAAACCATGGCTGTCATCGCTGGAGTCCTGATTTGAAGACAAGAATGACTGTCTAGTCAGAGTGGCTCCAGCGATGTCATCAGTGATGCCATTCGACAAGTAATTCCCCACCCTTCCTCAAGCGCCTTGAGACCCTCTGGGTATGTAGCGCGCTATATAAATTACTTGACTTGACTTGACTTGACCCTTGAGTTGGGACACATGCGGAGGATCAAGGAGAACGTGGAGCGGATGCAGGCAGAAAGAGCAGCTGCCAATACTGCACACCAGCGAGAGTTAGCTGGGTTCCTCAACACCCTAAATACCCTCCTCATGACATTGCAACAAGGCCTGGCGCTGATTCATGCTGCTGCTACTACTCCATCCCCCTCTCTGCCCCCTGAAGGGTCAGTGCCACACAGTGCGGCAGACATTCCACCTCCGGCCCATGAGGTGTCACTGCCACACTGTGCTGGAGACAGAACACTACCACCCACATGTGAGGCACATGAAACAGCGGAGGACGTAGATGCGGAAGAATCGGCCATCGTGGTCAGAAGGACACAGTAGCATTCATCTCCACCATAAGGTCTGTTTCTGCTTGGTTCTGCCCTCTGCATCATCACCTTGCACTGTTACCCGTTACACTCTGCGACACTCACCTTGTACCTCAAAATGGACTGCCATATTCTGTTTGGTCACCAATGACACAGCAATCAATCTGCGGACTTAGCTCTTTCCCTTCCGTTGAACTTGTCATTCCCTGAAGGACTCTGTCTGGCCCTCCACGGGCCAACATTGTAAAGTGGAATTTGCATGTCCCAGTACTGATCCAGCTACAACACTCCACTGAATGTGCATTAAACATTCTTATTCACACGGATGTGTCATGTCTCTAGTCTTTCAAGTGTGGAACTATGGATGAATGTAGGGTCAGTGATGTCCTCTTTCGTCCATGTTGCTCATGTAGTGGTACTTGGGTCACAGGGTGACACATTGCCGATTACGGTCCGGGTGGCGCTGACACTACAACAGGGACACATGCATTAGTTACTTACTTGTCCAGCTCAGGACAAAACCATGTACAGAGTCCTGGGGTCTATGTTCACACCCTTCTACTGGACTGGCATACGCCAGGCCAGCCCACTCCACTTACCCTCACAGCGGGGGACGACAACACTACATGTCCCAGGTATTCCCTGTGATGATCTGCCAATCTCAGGTCTAGTTCACAGCATGCCACAGCCCCTCCCTCCCAGCTGGTTTATACCCACACCATACCCATCCAACACACGTGTCACATGACATGTGACCCTGCCAATAAAAAGGGTGGGGGGCACATGCTGGGCGCCATTTCCACTCTCTCTCTCTCTGGGTGTATCTGTGTGGTTATTATTTATGAATAAGTGCCTAGGGCCCTGCCACTTCACATTTCCCAGTGCTGGAGGTGACATGATGCCGTCCACACCACAAGACTCAATCATAAAGGGTCCATGACTTGCGGGGCACAGTCTTGGTGGCACCGGATACACTGCAGCTTGCACAGGCACACTGCCACGGGAGGGTGACTTTCAGTACACTGAGGTAGGGGCATCTTAAGTGCTGAGCGGTGTGCAGCCTGTGATGATGCCCTGTCCTGGTGGTCCAGACTGGTGAGGATTTATGTGAGCCCTGCTGGACTGCAGTGTAGGCCTGTGCCAGCGGGCAGTGCTGGCCTAGGTGCATGTGGTGTTGCCTCGAGTTAGTGGCACCTAAAGGGCTGAGTGGATGTGCAGCCTGCAATGATGTTGTGTGCACTGATATGATCTCTGCCATAGTGAAGCCATAGTGAAATCAAGACCCAGAATCAAGTGTGTGACCTGGTGGCCCGTGATGTGGAGGGTGCCATGTTCAGAGGCCCCAGGCTTGGGGCTTGCCCCGGCACGTGGTGGGCCCTCTTGGAGACATGCCAGTGGTGGAATGTGAGCAGGGGCAGGCAGTCACCACTGGGCAGCGGGATGGGCTGGGGTGCGGCACCTTGGGTGCACAGGGACAGGCAAGCAATGATGGTGTGTGCAATTGTATGGGCTCTGCCATTCATAAATCTGGACTCTGTTTCATATAAGGGAGCTGGTGGACTGCAGTGTATACCAGCACATGGTTGGAGACACACCGGTGGCAGCAGGAGAGCAGTGATGCCTGGGTCCGCAGTGTGGGCACTCTCTCTCCCTCTCTTCTTTTCACTCTCTCTCTCTCCCTCTCTTTCCCTATTTCTCTCTCCCTCTTTCTCTTGCTCTCTCTATATCTCTTTCCCTTTCTTTCACTCTCTCTCGCTCTCCCCCTCTCTCTCTCTCTCTCTCTCTCTCTCTCTCTCTCTCTCTCTCTATCTCTATCCTTCTCTGTCCCTCTTTCGTTGTTGTTGAGGTAACATATCTTGACCAGGGCCCGGTGGAGCCTGGGGTGGTGGCGGTGGGTATTGTTGGCCTTTGGGGGCTTCGGGATGCATGTTCAGTAGCTCAATGGCATCTGTTGCTCTTCAGGTGTGGCTCTGGGCTGGGCTCCCCTATCTGGTGCAGGTTGTCATCCGTCATTACATCAGGTCAGAGCAGTTGTTAAATTCCCGCTGCTATCGAGCCTTTTTGCGATCTTATTGCCGAATTGGATGGTCATTGATTATGTTGGGGAGTGGTGTTGTTGTGGCTTTTTGCATGGGAATGCCTACTCTGCATCTCATTAACGTTAGTTGCCGGGGTCATCTGTGGTGATGTTTTTTGCAGCTGCTATCACAGGTAAACTGGTGATATCAGTTGATAGCACCAGCTTGTGAATGGGGCAATATATTTATTGCCACTTTGGCTGTGATACAGTGCTGATAACTTGGCAATAAATCACTGAGAATATGCCCTATTGGATTGGAACTATAGCCTTGCATCCTATAGTAAATACGGTGCATCCATGATGCACAAACGTCGCACAGCACCATGCATTTTAAATCAATGCTGAGCATTGTGATACTTAGTAAATATGGGACAGGTTTTACTGAAAACGTTCAGGTTGTTTGGCATTAGAAGCTAGAAAAGGGTTGTTAAAGTAGGAAGTGATCCTGGGCCACAGAGCCTCATTGAGAGAGTCAATGCTGGTGGCAATTTTCCTCTCATTTTCCAATTTCAGGATACCTGCAGACATGCATTTTACATGTTTATCATTTAGTTTATGAGAATGAACAGATCTGTGAAGGAAGCAGTTTTACATGTTGTTGCAGGTCATGCACAAGTTGGTGGATGGATAAACCCAACTCTTTGATTAAGATACTCAAAAATACTTTACAGGTCGATCTAAAAGCACAACATGCGGTAGCCGTAATGAGTTATGTGGAACTCCAAATATGCAGCATCCGTGTCAAAGAAGTGATTTCTAATTCTGACTCACTATTTGTGGGTAAAAATGTAAAATATAAACTGACGTAGAACTGTACTTGAGAAGCTCGTGTAAGTCTTCAGAACTGCTAAGATCAGATATGTCAAAGGCCACTGATAGATCAATAAGTACTAGGAGACAGACCTTTACATGTTCCAGTGTGTGGTGTATGGTGTTACACAATGTACTGTAACTGGCTCTTTGCTGCAGCCTTTTCAGAAGCCTGATTGGCGGGATGACACTAACTCCTCGTGATCTCTGTGGAGTGGCATAAAAATATTGGTAACATTTGCATCCATTTTAATGATTAGGATAACTTTCCATCTTGTAGAGAATTACTCATAATATGACACCAGGTTCTACTAAAAAGTTCAAAGTAGTTTGGTGATGGAGGCTGGAAAAGGGCTGTCACAGTAAGAAGCCGATTTCTGAAAGTGTATGGTCTTTCCCACATTATTCTTCTGATGTGGCAGTGGATTGAGACCGCTTCATCTGATGAAGTTATGAGGGACAGTTTTGAAATCTTTTTTGAGGCCTATGATTATGTGTTCCTGAATTGAAAATATTTTGGAGGTTGAATAATACAGATGTTTTGGGACATTTTCTTTGGCATTGTTTAATTGTTGTAGAAATTGTGGGTTAATATGTGTTTTTCCTTATTCGCTCTTGTGCAATTGCACCAGCTAGTCAAATGTATTAGATAAAAATGACTAATAAAAAGGAACTGGAAATGTGATACTCAGCAGGCATGATCAATCTGTCAGCCTTAATGGGAGTTAAAATATCAGCAGTGGGTGAAGACTATCTTTGCTCTTTGCTGTGAACCCTCAATCAGGGTGTGCATTTGTTTGCGTAACAGTTGACCTTCATCTACTAAGATACACATCTAGGGCCTTCACCAGGAAGAACTTGACTTAAACAATCCAGGCTTTGATGAACATTTAAATAAATAAAGGGGTACCCCTGGCCAAAGTCATCGGAGCATATGTGTTTGATTCCCTGTCATTTGCGGATGATGGGCAGTTGATCATATCCTTTTTGAGGACATTGGCAAAATGAAGGATTGTTTTTTGGCTGAATTAAGGTTGTTGCAGGGTAGATGTTAGGTAACTTTCTTCAGCTAAATCTAGGAAAAACAGACATCATTCTGTTGGAAAAACCCAAGATCTGTGGATGTTGGATTGGTGGCCATCAGGGATAGGCAAGGCCCAATGCCTAGTAAGGTAGTTTAAAAAGTCAGTGTCAAGGTAGATCAGAAGCCTAATATGTAGGAGCAAGTTCTACCCACCACTAATATTTGTTTTTACATGTGACACCTACAAAAAAAAGCCCTGCTGTTTCCCCCTTTGATAGCCAGAAAGACCTTGGTACAGCCTCTTGTTATAAGTTGACTGCATTAAAGTAATGCATTACGGTCTCTACTATCTAAATTTCAAGTAGTGCAAAATACAGCCGCACATGTGATCTGTTACTGACTACCTATAACGCCATGGCTTGGCAGTTTCGGGCTGGACTGTTCCCATGAGGCACAGGGTCAGACTGATTTGCATATTGCCATGTCTGAACTGGGGTGGATGAGTGAGAATGGTTAATGATTAAACCCAGATCTGTTGACTGGGGGTGAGTGTTTGATTTCCTCAAACGCTATATCCACCATCCCCTTTTGTATCGCTTTGTTCACCATAAGTTGGCAGGGTATGCTCAGACGTGAGTCCCTTGGTTACTTGGCCACTGGATTCAATATACCCTGGCTGATGAGGATTATAAATCCGAAACCGGTCCCAGGATGCGTGTTTCTGGTCCAGGGAAGACATGGCTTGGCAGTTCGGGCAGGACTGTTCCCATGAGGCACAGGGTCAGACTGATTTGCATATGGCCATATCTGAACTGGGGTGGCTAAGTGAGCTAAAGAATGGTGATGGATTAAACCCAGATGAGTTGACTGGGGGAACGCTCCGTCCATCATCCCCTTTTGTATCGCTAACTATAACGCCCTCCACCCCTCTTATACAATCTTTCCACTAGCTTCCAGTAAAGAAAATATTAGTTTTTAAAATATGCTGCTTAACCTATAGAGCGCTGCAGGAAAAAGGGTCCCAGTACCTCTGTCATAAGCGTAAGTGCTACCAGTGATAACGAGCTTCTAGTGGTCCCACGCTTTAGATGATCTAGATGTGGTGGTGGAGGCTTCTCCAATTTGGCTACCAACTTCTACAATAAACAGTTTTGCCCGAGCCTGCCCTGACTACAGAAAATTCAGAACAACCATTTAAATCCACACTGTTCTAGACTGTATGTTACATTTTTGGATTGACTGTGAGACGGGATACCCCAGTTGGGATGATTCGTGTGAGATATCAAATTTTATTGAATTGTATTTTATTATATTTTGATCAAAGATACTTTGACCCTATTGGCCCAGTGGAACCTCAGCTGTCCTCAGGTTATTGTATCACATCTTTTAGGGTGTGAACAACAATTCCCAAAGGGGTTCTCTTTGTGTCTGACTCTGTGGCCAAATTCACAGAGGAACTTTTATTTTGGTGTCAATAAAGTGGCAACTGTATTTTTATCATAAGGCTTATAATGGAGTTATGAAAATATCAAAAGGCCTACTTTGCAAGACTTTTCTGTCAGACAGTGATACTGCTCACCAGCAGATGCTGCTCCGGGCAATGACATTACCTCAAAAACAACTCTCCATGTTCATCATATAAAATAACATTAACATTTCAGATACACAATAACACAAATATAACTCTTTGTTGTATAATTATATGTACTTGTTTAATCAGACATTGCTCTAGGTGATCTTATTTGTGTTTTGTGCCATACAATTTATGTGATGTTCCTTTGGGTTGTTGACTCTTCAGATGGAAAAAACAAAACAAATAGAAAACATATTGAAATTATATCAGTCTGCCCTGACTCAACAGGACATGACATCCGGTCTATGTGAGCTCCATGTGGTGATCTTAGGATGTGGGTAAAATAAAAGTGTGTTACAATTTATAAAAAGCTCATCTGTAGTTACAGAGATACCTACTTCTTATAGAACCTTTCTACTTTCAGTCAAGACAGGCTCGAAGTTTAGCATTGTTTTTTTTAAATAAAATAGTTTATTATCATAAGCTTAAAACAGTGCTGATTACATATACCAGTCGCAAATATTGTGATACTCTTGTTACAGGGTAGCTTGTCAGGCAATACATGGCATATAGTTGCTTTACTCCTCAATATATCAAACACAAGTTACTGAATCCCAGATCCCAGATGTTCAGGCAGTTCTGTGATAGTTAGTGTGGGTTAGTCGTTTAGATCTGGGTCGGATTCTTACGGCTGGGGGTGCAAATATTGCAGCAGAACTAATTTCCCTTGCCCCATAGTCGCACTCACTTTTGGGGACAACCTCTATTTATGAATACTGCCTTTTCTGCCACCATTGCCTTATCTAGGTCTTGACACCAGTGCTGATGTAGGGGGACAGTTAGCGCTCCCCAAATATTGAGAAGGCACCTATGTGGTTCTGGGGGGACCTCAAAGCCATATACCCGGGTGGTGTTGCAATGATTGTCTCCAAGTAATGTGCTATGTTTGGACAGTTCCACACCGTGTGGTAAAAGGTGCCCTTTTGCCCACAACCCCATAAACACAAAGGTGTTTCAGTCCGTCCAATCTAGGAAGTGTTGTTCTGTGCAGTATTTTCAGTTGCACAAGTTGAAGTCGGAATGGAATTGCCACCTCTCACGGGAATGCTAGTGCCTCCTGCAGTCCTGGCTGTCCATGTCTCCTAGTTCAACCTGCCACTGTAGTGTAGTTCCTATATTCCCAATAGGCTCTGCACATTGGAATAATATATTCAGCAGTGTAGACGTAGGACTGAGGTCGACTAGGTCTCTACTGACTATATTAGACTTAAGATTTGCCAGCTAGCTCAGAGGTCACTAGAAACTTTCTCGAATAAATGAGTAGGAGTTTAACCTCTCTGAATAGACAAGAAGGGATGAGCTTCTGACAACCATATAACATGACAACTTTGCTCCCTCAGAATAAGAGTGTATCACTAGAGTCGTGTGAAAACAATAGACAGTTATTTCACTAAGTCAATTGTGCGTACTTAGTTTCACCAGAGTGCAGAGAAGAGAGAGAGAGGCGTTTTAAAAAAAAGGTCTTATTCATTGAGCAGTCTTCCTTCTCATGCAAGAGAAATGAATTGCCACAATTGCAATACTTAATGTAAAGTAAAGTGCGTACAGTAAAAAGAGTATTATCAAATAATACTGTAAAAGCATTGATATGGTTTCTTAGCCATAAGATACTTTAAAATGGATAAAAGATATACATACATATATACATTGACTAACGTACTCAACTGGTGCTTCTAAAAAACGCCTACCCCGGTGTACCTGACCTAAGCCTAATACGTGGGAAGGAGTAAGTAAGTAGCAGTTTAGGTTGAGTTGGTTTTGCCAAGAATCTGACTCAAGAATTCTCTTTAAGGGTTTAGTCAGCTCCTTACCTTGGTAATAGAACGTGGGAGGTCTCGTATTTCTTTCCTCAGGACTCGATATTCCAGCGACCCGCAAGGGTAGGCTGGAAATGCCGGAGCTGGATTTTCTCGGCTGGAGAAAAAGACAGTGTCTTTCTCATTGCGTCAAAGAGGAGGGGCAGCGTCCATGGGCTTTCGCATCAGCTGGGCTCTCGGGCAAGTAGATAGCTGCTCCGCTCCAAAACCACCATTGTGTGTTTGCTTAAGGCAACGTTGGTATATTTATAACTGAAAGGTGCCGGGTTTGACGTAAGGTTGGACATAAGACGTCAATAAAGATGTCACTAAGAACTGGCCGTTCTTACAGTGCTTGCAGGAGTTCTATGACAAATCAAAACAAAAGCAAATGGGGACTTTCCAGGTTGCTGGAGGTTTTGGTTTGCACAGGGGCTAAATACCTTCAGAAGAGGCTCGTCTCCTATCGTCCTTCCCAATCTTTAAGGTCAGAGTCGATGTTCCTTGCCATTGTCCCTCATGTGAGGAAGGCTTGTATGGGAGGTCGTTCCTTTATGCTCCGGGCCCCACAGCTTTGGAACTCTCTGCCTCTGACGTTACATAGCACCTCAAATCTGTTGGCTTTCAGGAAGGGCCTGAAAACTTGGCTTTTTGCTTCCTAGATTTCCGTATTCTGCTGACCCTGTTTCTTTTAATCTGTGTGTTGTGTTTGTCTTTTTTAGGTTGTCAATAAAGCGCCGGTACACTCTTTTGAGTTGCCGAGTGCTATAAAAGACACAAGATAACATAACATAACATAACATTGGTGTGTTTAGAGAACTCGTTGTCCTTTCTAGGAGTCCGGGGAAGTAGCCTTGCTTAATGTGACTGCATGGGCTACAACTAGATATGGATACAATTCTTATGCCATTATAGGGACATTATTGATTATAACTGCTGCTTTTAGGTGAAGTTGCACAATGTTCCCATTGATTATAATTAAAAACATTTCTTGGTTGAGCAGATTTATGTAAATATTTCAGCAATATGAACCACACTGGCAGATTTGCCTTTTTGAAAGACCCTGCAACAGCACTTTATGCATTACCAAATACCCCAATAGGCTTGCAAAAACCAATGTCACAAAAAAAATGAAATAAGGCCAGCAGGACCAACAGTATCAACAGCACCAAGGACTCCTCAGAATGCCCAAATTACGAACACCGATAAGGCCAACGAAACAGAGGAGACGCATACGCGCACGAATGTCAGCCTTGTGAAAAACATTTTCCAATTTCAAGCCCAGGTGCACAACGAGAATAAAAAGGTTAATAAAATGCACAACATAACTCAAGGGCAAGTACAGGAGAAATTACTAAAAACCCACACAGGATCATCTAATATTACGGGCGGCCAGCATGAAGGAAATAAAACAAGCTCCCCGCCCCCCCAAAAAATGATGAGAATAAATACAACAACATTTTATCAACACCATTAACACCATTAACATCAACCCATGCCATATTTCAAGAGCAATCAATAACGGGAAGCCACTCGGCCCAATCCAACAACAAAGCCTGCCACAATTCGGACATAAGTTTGTATGAATTGGCACATAAGGTGTCTCCATATAGCCACTCAACCCATAGACCGGACCAATGTATGAGCCCAGTATTGAATAAATCCATAGAGAGGATAAAGACAAAGGACTTAAACCTCTGCTGGACGACCCAAGTACCGATCCATAACAAAGGAAGTACTAAGACACAAGAAACTTGCTCTGACAGCCATACATTTGAAAGTGCCCAAGAAGGGCTGAAAATCTGCAGTAAATCAATCGCCTCTGAAATTGAGGCACAGGAAATAACGTGAAGCAAACCTGAGGGACAAAAAAACCCTAGCAAAGTAATCCCTACTGTGTAAATGTAAATGTATAGGCATTTATATAGCGCACTACTTACCCGTAGGGTCCCAAGGCGCTTCGACCGCTGCGAAACCCTTCCTGGCTTCCCTGAGAGATGGTCCCTTAATGGGTATCTCCAGGGTGAGACCAGGCATCCCCGGCGGTCTGGTGGGGCCGTTAGTGAAGATGAGGCAAGCTAATGCCCAGAGTTGCCGAGTGTGATCGCTGATCTGGAGTTCTGGACTTTTTGGTTCCGTCCAGAGGTGTCAGGGTACAACACCCAAAGACCCCGGAGTCCCACCTGCCTTGGTGCACAAATGAACAGAAACACGGGCTTCTCGATGGTGGCGTCAAAGACCAAAGGTTTATTACTGCAGGGACACAGAAATCACAGAATCTACACACGGGCAGAATCTAGGAGACTGTTCGATTTGTACAAAGTGGGTTGCTCCTTATATACCAAAAATTGTGCTCTAGGCAAATATTTCACATGTCGGTACATTCCCAAACCTTTGTGTCTCTAAACAATAAATATTTGGCGTTACACAGGAACTGTCGATAATATCTGATACCAAACATCACGAAGAGGGGTTCCCACCAGTCCATCACAATCCCTTGTCAATATTGCATTCAAGACCCGGACCGCCTCATCGTAAAGTTCGTTACCTCCCCCTAATAAAGGCCCAGAAGGAAAGGAGCAGAGCCAGGTGCAGAAGATAGAAAAGCGGGATAAGAGATGTTTGTGGGTTGTAAATGGGCAAGGCTACCGGCTTCGGCCGCCTAATCATGATCAGGTACAATGGACAGGAAAACCAGTTCAGGTGGGCTGGCCTCGGGCAGAGGAGGCAGCCTTTGTCGAGTCATGCAGCTTCAGCGTGATCTGGTTTAAGGTGCACGTGTCATGTAAGAGGTGAATCTCCGGCTAAGGCTACGTGTCCTTAATCAAAGTGAAGTAAATGAAATGATCAGAGGCTATTGCATATGTGAGGGCAAGGAACCACAAAATGGCGGCCACGATCTAAGATGGATGCCGTGGGTATATCAGAAATATGTCAATGGAAGGAGTGCTCTTGCTCGTAGCGTAGCGAAAACACCAGGATATGCTAAATGGATCATTTGCGGTTCACTGATACTAATTTTATGTATTTCCGACAAACTTGAAAACACGGGTTCAAATCGTCACGGAACCTCAGACCCTCCTTTTGCCCTTACATAGGCAATTACTCAGTCTATGTCAGAGTCTAATTCTATGCTCATCAGGTCAGTGACATGCTGTTGTATCATCATCCTTTCTCGTGTCTTTTCTCCAAACGCAGGTGGTTTCCTAAAACAGGTTGCAGCACAAAGACTACACAGAGCAGGACCACACTGGATAATCAGACAACATGAGAATAGGAATACTAGGATGACACCAATGACCATTAGAACCTTCCATCCCCACGCTGAGATCAGAGTCCAAAACCACTCCATGAAGGACCAGTTTCCCTCATCTACATGTATGGAGTCCGAAATCTTGTGCAACTTAGAGATCGCCTCGTAAACTGTTGGAGCATTATTAGGAATAAAGACACAGCAGCTCGATTGGATCATTCTGCATACCCCACCTCGATCTGCAAGTATAACATCTAGAACCATACGGTTCTGCAATGTCATGAGCCTATCCGCCTGAAGCTCAGCTGTCAGATTGCTAAGGGCACCAGCAGTTTCGGTAATAGTAGATTCAACTACCCGTGTTAGCTGACGTATGTTTCTACTATTGGCCATAGGCCCCCAGAACGGAAGGAAGCCTTTGAAGAAGTCTCCAGCTTCCTGACCAGCTGTATCTTCCTTGCTGAAGACACCTCTCGCTACTCTTGTTCTGTGGTAATCAGGTGAAGCAGTGTATGTCGGAGGCAATAATCGAGCAATATAACATGATCCTGAGAAGTCGGCAGGCAACCATGTATAAGCTCTGTCTCGACAAATGAAATAGGTACCCCTAGCAGTAAGAAAGGCAGGGGAAGAGTTAGCCGGAAACACATAAGTCTCTACGCACTCACTCCTCCCTAGCTGAGCTCTCGGATTTCTCCCATTACCTTGCAAACAGACCTGACCTCGGTGAGGTACGACCCAGATTGGAGTTGAGCTTTTACGCTTGCTTTCTCCTAAACTAAGGCGATACTCTGAAGTATTCCAACTTAAATATACTCGCAATTCGTCTCTAGGGTATGATGGAGTATTATTGACGTCCTTGACCATGTCAATAATTCCCTGGACTAAAGCTTTGTTAGCAGAGTTATATTTAGTGGAACGTGGTGGACGTGGAGGATAAGTTTCAAGGGCATAAGCAAAGATGGTTTGGAAGGCCTGAAATGATCCATTGTAGCTGAAAGGCAAAACCAGATAGGGAATACCTTTATCCATAGTGTGGGGTATCAAGCCACACACCCAACAGTCTGTCGTGTTAACTACCAGTTGGTGTTGGTGCAAGAGCTGTACAAAAGTATTATTAATGAATTCTGAGCGTCGAGCTTGCTCATGTTCCGGAAACGAGTGAAAAGAGTGTATAGAAGAAACAGTAGAAATAGCAGGATCAAGGGGAGGTACTGTAGATACTGGCACAAAAATCAAATTTATGCTAAAGACAATTCCACCCACCAATGTTGCTAAAACAATCAAAAATGTAATGGCACATTGCATCAAGAAACATTTGCTGTGAAGAATTCTATTTAGTCTGTTTCTGCGAACGTAAATCACATTCTTTCGTTGCAGCGCAGGAAGCTCCATCTTCTACAATCCGCTCGCGACCACTGATGATGTGTACGTAGATGAAAATGCCTCTGTCAGCCCTGGGAGTTCCCAGTACTAACAGAAAGATCGACCTTGTGTCAGACCCCTGCAAATTCAAACTAGGCACACAGCCACGACCCTACGGCTACCCAGACGGCAAGGCAATTTTAAAAACAATAAACAATAACAAACTTCCTGGCTGAAGGCAAAAGTTCAAAATATATATATATATATCAAAATCACAGTATGCAGTTGCCTGCTTTATTAGTCCTTTTTATGGCTTCTAAGGTTGTATTTCTGCTTCGCTGGTACTGTCTGATCGGAGAATAGTGTATCACTAGCAGCTGTTGCAGAGTTTACATTCGCAGATGGCAAAGTTTCTTCTGGTGCTGGAGACAAATTTTCAATGTTCAAAGCAGTCTTTTCAAGAGGAGAGTCACGTTTCAAAGTGTCAGAAATCAAATCGGCATCGCTGAAAGGGACAAATTTCGGAGTTGTTTCAGCTTCGGAGGCACCAATTCCCTTCTTCACCCAGTCGTCGTAGGGCAGCGGCAGTGGAACACGCTTTACGTGAGAAGCGTGGTTCCAGTGCTTGCGACCAGCAACACGTACAGCTGTCCTCGTCGCCAGCAGGATTTGGAAGGGGCCGATGTAGCGAGGCTGAAGATTCTTTGTCCTCGCAAAATTTCTGACCACCACGTGGTCGCCGGGTTTCAGCTGATGCCCTGGACTCTCCGGAGGTTTTGGCAAAGCATCAAAGACCTGTTGATGAATAAGACTTAATTTAGCAGTCAAGTCGTAAAGATAGTCTATCAACATAGGATATTCAATGGAGCAGAATTGTTTAGGCCTTGGCACACCCCAGACATTTGCCGGGCGGCCAAATACAATCTCATATGGAGAAAGCCCTATTCTAGAATGCACTGTTGCTCTCGTTGATAACAAGGCCAAAGGAAGTGCGTCTGGCCAAGCCAAACCTGTGGATGCTTGAATTTTGGCTATTTTAAGCTTGAGGGTGCCATTGTAACCCTCGACTAAACCAGCAGACTGGGGATGGTTCGCACTATGAAATTTTTGTTTCAATCCTAGACCAGCACACACACTCTGCATAACTTTCCCTATAAACTCACTTCCGTTATCTGACCATACAATCCGTGGCATTCCAAACCTAGGGAAATATTCCTTGAGAAGAATTTTGGCAGTAGATAGAGCAGTGTTGTCCTTTAGTGGGTATGCTTCTATCCACCTGGAAAAAGCACAAACCACCACCAGGACGTATTTTAAATTGTTGCAGCGTTCCATGTGAATGAAGTCTAACTGTATTACTTCAAAGGGACAGGAAGGAGGAGCAAAATGACCAGCTGGAGTTGGAGTTCCCTTGCCAGGATTATGCATCAAGCACACCATACAATTTTTCACCACTCTCTCTGCACACTTACTGATTCCCTCATTCTTCCAAACCGGAGCTAACATCTTACATATCCCTTTAGAACTTATGTGCGCCACTCCATGCGCCATCGTCACTACTGCAAGCACATATGCATCAGGCAACATCCAACGCTGCTGTTCTGTCAAGTCGATCCAACATCCATTCGAGTCCAATTTGCCCGTACTTTCTCTCCATACGCGTTTCTCTTCCTCAGTCGCTTCTTTCTGAATCTCTTTCACACTTTCCATTGTGTCCTCACACATTCCAGACTCAGCAATCCATCTTGCAGACGTAGCAACATACATTCTACTCATCATGTCTCTAGCTGTCTGTTTAGCGGTTTCATCAGCAAAGGCATTTCCCCGACCAACATCATCCGTGATTGCTTTATGAGCACTGCACTTCACAATCGCAACTTCAGTCGGTAAGGTTAGAGATTCTAACAAGTCGTTAACTAGCTGACCATGTTGAATCTTAGTCCCATGGGACGTAATGAAACCCCTTTCTCTCCACAACCGGCCAAAACTATGGGCCACGCCAAATGCGTACTGACTATCTGTAAACACATTCACTCTCTTTCCCTCAGCTAAAACACACGCTCTCGTAAGAGCTATTAACTCTGCAGCTTGGGCAGAATTCTGACTCACTCTTGCAGTCTCCACAATCGTCTTCAAAGTCGTTACCGCGTAGGCAGCAGTCACATCACCATTCTCCAATTTAAAACATGACCCGTCCACATACAGCGTACCATCTGGGTCGGATAGAGGAGTATCTCTCAAGTCGATACGACCTTTTGTCTCTTCCTCCGTTTTGAAATAACAGTCATGTGGCTCAGAATCACTCGACTCTTGATCAGTCGGCAACAATGTTGCTGGATTCAATACATTGCATCTTTTGATCTGAATATGACTCGCTAATAACGTCAACTCGTAACCAGATAATCTCGCACTAGTAAGGTGTTGTGTCTTCGTTCGGTTCATGAGTGTGTCCACTGCATGAGGAACCATGACCACTAGCATATTGTTCATCACCAAACCAGCAGATTGTCGAATGGAAGCTGCAGCTGCCGCTGTAGCCCTCAAACAACTAGGCAATGCTCTAGCTACCGGATCTAATGTTGATGAGAAATACGCACAAGGGCGTTGTTTATCACCAAACTTCTGTGTCAAGACACTCAACGCGCAACCTTCTCTTTCGTGAACGTAGAGCGTGAATGGCTTACTGTAATCAGGTGTGCCCAATACAGGAGCTGAACACAAAGCTTTTCGTAATTCAGCAAAACTCTCTTGACATTCATCAGACCATGGCACCGGACTCGGAACATTTTTCCCAGTCAGAGCTACCAACGGTTTTGCTAAAAGTGAAAAATTTGGGATCCATTGCCTACAGTAAGAGGTAATACCTAGAAAGGCACGTACTTCCCTCTGTGTGCGTGGAACACTCATCTGCGTAATTGCTTTTATTCTTTCTGGGGTCAACTTCCTTCCCTCCTTTGACAAGAGATGACCTAAGTAGGTTACTTCTTGGCAGCAATATTGCATTTTGGAAGGTGACACCTTATGATTCAAATTAGACAAATGATGCAATAGTGAAATTGTAGCTGCTTTGCAAGTTTCCTTGTCATCGGCAGCCACCAAAAGATCATCTACGTATTGTACTAGGGCAGAACCTGGAGGAAGGACAAAAGAATCTAACTGGCTTTTTAAAGCTTGACTGTAAATAGATGGACTTTCACAGTAGCCTTGTGGAGCGCGTTTAAATCTGAAACTGCGACCTCCTAAACAGAAGCCAAAAATATCTCTGCTTTCCTCGGCTATCGGAATGCTGAAAAAGGCATTCTTCAAGTCGATGACTGAGAACCATGTAGCTGTAGCAGGAATCAATGTTAACAAAGCAGTAATGTCTGGCACTACAGGAAACTGCGGAATTACAATCTTATTAACTTCTCTAAGGTCTATGACAAACCTATAGACTGGAGGTTTTGTAGGGTCAGTTCGCTTCAGAATCGGTAATACAGGACTATTACAAACATTTCCTCGCGTTTCTTCAACCACACCTTTCTTAATCAAATCTTGCACAATCAATAAGAGTGCACGCTCACCTTCATTCGATATTTTATATTGAGGAATTCTTGGAAATTTCACATTCGCTTTCAAAGTTACTACATACGGTGGAATCTCTAGTAGACCTACATCGTTGGGACCAGTCGCCCAAAGAGAATCAGGGAGTGAACGTAGCTCCGGCGGGAGTTTGTCCATTGACAAGTACATCGGAGAGGTGAGTCTTTTACCCAAAGTAAGCTGTACTCCTTCCGGAGAACAGTACAATGTCGCATATAGTCGTTTTAACAAATCTAAACCAAGCAGATTTTCATTACAACCTGTCGTCAAAATTAAGGGTGCTTTCAATTGACACGGTCCAACAGAAATAGACAAAGGACCAGATATCGGGTTGTACACAGGGGCGCCTGAAAAACCTACGGAAACATTTGTTGAGCCAGACAAAGGTGCGCCAGGGAGTTTCGCATGCATGATAGAACTTTTTGCGGCACCAGTATCCAACAGAAACGGTTCGACTACACCTGATGTTGCTACTGCGACATAAGGCCCACTCTGATCCACTGGAACTGATACTACTCCCTCTCTCTGTCTATGGCTGTCCTAGTACCCATTTTGTTGAAATCCCTCTTCAACTTCACAATAATCCTCAACAAGATATTGCTGAGATCTATTCTGTTGAGCTGACTGTACATTTCGCTGATCAAAGTGATTAGAAGGACGATCATTAGTTTGTGGAGGCATAGCACCTCGTCCCCGACCTCTAGAATTCTGTGCAAAACCACCACGACCTCTCTGAGCTGCTGCCGCATTATTTTGCGCTAAAATCTGACAATCATTTTTATAGTGACCCTCTTTCTTACAGTACGCACACTGATTCCACTGGTATTGAGGCCTGGTCGAATTATAATCTGCCTTTTGATACGAATTCTGTTGCATATTAGTCTGATTCGTGCGAGGCGGATACGCCTGCTGTAAGAGAACTTTAGTCTTTAAATCTTTCGTTTTCTTCTCTGATTTCTCCTTTTCCTCTTTATCCCTATTTTCATAGTACTGTGCAGTCGCAAGTATTTGCGCTGTCGTAGATACAGCCCACGCACTTTCTGAGTCTTTCAATTTATTGCATAATTCGGGTAACAAATTATGCACAAATTTATCGACAAACAATCTCTGTCCTCCTTCAGTGCTCATATCCTGACCACTATGGTCTACAAAAGTCTCTTCGAACCTCGTGAAGAAGTCGGAGACACTTTCGTCTTTCTTCTGCTTGCATGCGGATAATTTATCCCAATTAACACGCAATGCTGGCATCAGAGTCTTCATTAAATCTATTATTCTACCAGGAAGATTAGCAATTAGGGGTTCGGGTTTCGCACCACCTATTTGTTGAGCATCTGCTGCAGTGATAGCTGCCCAATCACCACCTAAAGCAGCCTGATGATCCTCTCTACGAATTTTAGCCCACACTGGTTGTGGAACTACATTACCAAACAACATATCAATGTCGGCTAAGTTCATTATACAAGCCTCAACTGTCTGTGTCAATTCCTTGTAATATCCGGCTGGATTCTTACGTGGATCTGGCAAGGCCTGTTTCACTGCTAACACTTCTGCTCGCTTCCACGGAATATGTATCCATACTCTTTGGAACTGTGCTGGAGCAGCTGCAATACCCGCATTATCATCACGTTGTACTGCTTCGCGCCAAATTGGAGGAACTTCCCTCATAGGATATTGGCGACTTGGCTTCATTCTACCTTTCTCTAAATCTCTCGGCGAACGAAGAGATGGATCATTCCTAAAACTCAAAATGAGTTCCATCGCTTCCTTTATATTATCGCCCACTATCATTCCAGCAGCAAACTCTTTTTGAATCTTAATTAAATCTTCCAAATCTGATTCGACATCGTCTTCTTCTATTTCCTCACGCAACAACGAGCACATCTCGTCGAAGACGTATCGCTGTGTTGGCTCTCCCCATTGCATAAATGTCTCTAACACATCTTTCGTACTATATCTTCTAACTTTTGTAATCCATCTGAGAGCTGTGGAGTCTAAAACTCCCCGTTCCTCAGTACTTGGAAGCTGACTCCGTCTCTGAACAGAGTCAGGAGTAGGAGTCTTAATCAAGGTTTTATATATAGGAGACAGCATATTAGTAACAGAATCAGTAATTCTTCGACGAACAGAAAGTGGAGTTAGTACACTCGCAGACATAGAGAACGCAGTAGAGGTAGGAATAGATGACGAAACAGTAGGAGTATCGAGGAAAATAGTTTGAGGACCAATAGGTACAGTGGTAGGTATAGGAGCGGGCAGTGCAGGAAGAGGAGGAGCTGTAGGAACACTTACATTCACCACAGGAAGTATAGGAACTTGATTCTGAGGAACAAGAACACCAGGTTGTCCAGCAACCGGCAATTGAACATTCGGTATAAGTGGAGCCGTAGCACCTTGTGCATACGGTGGAGGCGACCGTAACAGATAAGATAGCAGAGGATCGTTTTCGGAATCCTCCAGTATCTTAGCCATTTTCGATGGCAAGGCAGGATAGCACTTGTCAATCGCTAAGTTACGCTCTCTAATGGCTACATCTATGGCTTTCTCACACTCGTTAGCCTGCAACTGCTTAGTCGCTTGCTCTAGAGTTAACTCTTCTAGTTCTTTTTGCTCTTTCTTCAACCTTTTCATTTCTCTCTGTTTGGATTCTTTCCGCCAATAACGAAAAGAGTCAAACATTGCCGGCCGGGCTTTCTTCCTAAACAATTTCTCTTCTAAATTGTCGAGAATCTCTTGTTCAAAACTACCATGCAGTGGCCAACTAAGGACACCATCCTTCTTACAATAACGGACCCATATCTCATTATAAGTTATAGGACCCACACCATACTTACAATATAGGTCATATAGGGGAGTCCCAATCGGAGGAACCAGACAGGAATCCTCTAATTGTGAGTCACTGTTGCAACTAAAACAAGACAACATTTTCCGACTTACCATTCTCAGTCCGGAACACAAAACAAACAAAACACGAAACAAATTGTGCACTTGAACCAAGAACTTAGGCCTACCAAAACGAACTGATGTATCGATACTCAAAACTGAACCAAATAGATTATCGTAACCAGAACAACTAGTGATAATCTTACAAAACCAAACCAAACCAAGAACCGATCAAGGATTTTTAACAATCCTCACAAAAGTAACCAGCTAGCTATCACTAAATACTTAACTGAGGCACTGAAGACGTCACCAAGGAGAAACCCGTCACGTTTCGCCGTACTAAGGACTGCACCACTTCGGGTCCAAGACAGGGCGACGGTCAAGGCAACGGCCCACTGCAGCCGTCCTGAACGGGAACCCTCGTGGAAGAGAACTTCAGGGCCACTTTTGCGATATGCCGGGATCGATGAAGTGGGGCGCCTCCCTCAGGAATCTTCACACGAAGCTTCTCGAACTCTTCAGGCTTTTGGACCGGTACCGAATGACGTCGCCCCACGTTGGGCGCCAATTGGAGTTCTGGACTTTTTGGTTCCGTCCAGAGGTGTCAGGGTACAACACCCAAAGACCCCGGAGTCCCACCTGCCTTGGTGCACAAATGAACAGAAACACGGGCTTCTCGATGGTGGCGTCAAAGACCAAAGGTTTATTACTGCAGGGACACAGAAATCACAGAATCTACACACGGGCAGAATCTAGGAGACTGTTCGATTTGTACAAAGTGGGTTGCTCCTTATATACCAAAAATTGTGCTCTAGGCAAATATTTCACATGTCGGTACATTCCCAAACCTTTGTGTCTCTAAACAATAAATATTTGGCGTTACACAGGAACTGTCGATAATATCTGATACCAAACATCACGAAGAGGGGTTCCCACCAGTCCATCACAATCCCTTGTCAATATTGCATTCAAGACCCGGACCGCCTCATCGTAAAGTTCGTTACCTCCCCCTAATAAAGGCCCAGAAGGAAAGGAGCAGAGCCAGGTGCAGAAGATAGAAAAGCGGGATAAGAGATGTTTGTGGGTTGTAAATGGGCAAGGCTACCGGCTTCGGCCGCCTAATCATGATCAGGTACAATGGACAGGAAAACCAGTTCAGGTGGGCTGGCCTCGGGCAGAGGAGGCAGCCTTTGTCGAGTCATGCAGCTTCAGCGTGATCTGGTTTAAGGTGCACGTGTCATGTAAGAGGTGAATCTCCGGCTAAGGCTACGTGTCCTTAATCAAAGTGAAGTAAATGAAATGATCAGAGGCTATTGCATATGTGAGGGCAAGGAACCACAAAATGGCGGCCACGATCTAAGATGGATGCCGTGGGTATATCAGAAATATGTCAATGGAAGGAGTGCTCTTGCTCGTAGCGTAGCGAAAACACCAGGATATGCTAAATGGATCATTTGCGGTTCACTGATACTAATTTTATGTATTTCCGACAAACTTGAAAACACGGGTTCAAATCGTCACGGAACCTCAGATCAGAGTGGGCACCGAGGCGAGAGAATTATCGAGTCCGCTGACCCTGGTCCAGAAACCTGCCGCGCCGGGAATCGAACCCTGGTTCCGGGCCGTCCTCTGCTCTCGGGTCTGCCGCCTCTAACCAGTGAGCCACACTACTTCACTGGAAGGAAGAACCAAGGAGCAACGGTAACCGGTTGGGGTACTAAAAACTCTCCATCACAGGAGTCGTCAAGTAAAACCATAGTAGATATATCCAGTGGAATGAACCAAGAGGTGGATATTATTCTACTAACAGACTCACCGCATGTGACTCACAGTGACGCCCAAGCAGAGCCCTCAACTATAGAGATCTCAAGTGTTTCAGCTGCCCGCAACATGGTGACAACAAACATTCCTGAAATATGCTGTGAAATAAGGCAAAAAACCAAAGAGCAGGATAATGATTTAACATCTACAAAGCAAGCTCCACATGGACTTTCACCTGGCTGCAACATTGGAGACCGACCCCGGCAAAAAAGAGGACATGACATCGGCGAAATTTTGGAATCCATAATCACATTACATAGTGCACTAGGGTGCATATTGGAAACTTCAATCAAAACCCTCAATAGGCAGTCTGATAAACTGGACATTCAAATACATCTTATGAGCACAATGGAGGAATACATACCTAACATAAATAATAAGCTAGACGATATGGCCAGCGTTTTTGCCATTATCGCGGATCAGACCCGACCGTGGGTATCATCTCAAACCTGCACCTGCCATCCAATATTGTAAAAATTAAAGAATTTGCCATCGATACTCACAGATATACTGCAGGAATGCAAACATGCAAATCATAGTGACAACAACACATTCACTGGATGCAACCTTATTTCTTTTGAAAACTCCAAGAGCCCACAAAAGGATTATGCAGACCAATCAAATGGTCCAGCAAGGCAAATAACAGTGGGAAAAACCAAACTGCATAAGCTGCAAATGAAACCTGATGATATAATAGAGGAACCCGAAACAATCGGTGCAACATCCCTTATCGTACAAAACAATGACCACAAACTATTAGGACTACAATCATCAAACCGAAACGGGGCATTTCAAAATGACCAGAAACGCCTAACTAAGAGGCAAAAAAAAACGGGCAAGGAAAATCAGAAATCAGCCGTCAAACTGCCCACCCGCCAACAAACAGACATTGGTCACATTCCCTATTTTTAATCTGGTAAAAACTAAACCAAAGCTAGAATCGAACGTCGCAGAGGGGAAACATAATCCATCAATTAAGATAGAGACAGAACATAAAAACTATAAAGACCGAGAAGATAGCCAAATACGACCATGGATAAGCCCCAAGGCCCCACCTCAAGTGATACCAACAAAAAAGTCATCACAAATTGTGGGAGTTGCACCTGCTAAAAATGAGGAACTTTTGAGTTCATCAACCGCTGCAAGCATTACTGACAACAGTATGGACCAAGGGCTCGGAGTTGTTACTTAGTAAAAACAAAACTGCATATAAACTTCTGGATGAATTCTAAAAAACTGAGTCCGCTCCCAAACAAATAGGGCGCACCAGTTTTGATGATAAAAGGTACCACACAAACAAGTCCGAGCAAATGAATAGATATTAACTAAGCAACAAGAGACCCCATTGGGCTGTACTTAAAGACACGAACAAAAATCAAAAAAAGGTCCCCTCCATTTCTGTCACATTACCAAGCACCAATGCAACCACAGGGAAAAGTATCACCATACTGTCTGACCATCAAACCCCGGGAAAAAGTGACCAAAAGAGTCATAGGCAAATAAGAATAAAGGCTGATAGTCATATGGAAGACCAACCGAAACTCACAATACATTAATGGCACTCAAGCATCAAAAGAGATTGTAAATGTGGAAAGAATAGGTCCATGCCCAGGACTAGTGATTACATCTAGTGGGTACCGCCGAGAACAGGTGGGATCTAACAGATAAGGCCGTGAGGCAAAAGACACAACAAATACGCCACTAGTACTAACTCAGAATGAAATGTACAATCAAATAGGGCAATATCTCCACCTCAATGCAAAGGGTCACGATGATCAGAAATCTACTAATAATGAAAAAGCCCAGATCAGTAGCATAATACCCTCTGAGATGCAACCAGCCACAGCGGGGAAGATACTGTTTATTCCCAGTTACGAGCCTCAAGGCATCCAAGACTTCTTAAACCGAGGGAACATTCTCCACTTCACATCCTCCATCCCCAGCCTAAGCTACCTAACGTTGGTTGACCTATGATCAATCAAATTTGCCACATTAGGAGAGAATGCCCTTAAGAAAGGCACACTTGCCACCTGGAGAAGCCTAGAAGTGGCAAATAGAATCCTCGCAGAAGTAAGTAAATTTGAAGATTGGGGAATTTCTTTGAAAGAACAAACAAAAAAGAGCTATCCGTCACCCCTGCTAAAAAGATGTAGGAAAAGAGAAGACTACACAACCCTGACCACTCATTAAATATTACACGGTGCCAGGGGGGCTGAAACATCAATCAATAGTCACCAGAGACAAATACAGGGCGTTAATGGTAATTGAACCTATTATGAGGCTGGTCAAATTGAAGAAAACGTTATAAAACTGCTCTCCTGGAACATCGCAGGAGCAAAAAACATCCTAAATCATAGCAGGAAAACAGCTACCTGGGATCAATATGACATTATAGCGCTGCAGGAAACTTGGTCGACTGAGCCAATCGATGTACCAGGAAGATTATGTTTCCATGAAAACGCGACACGCTTTCAGTGCTACTGCCGCGCAATGGGAGGTCTACCTATTTATGTTTCCACCTCATTAAAGATCATTGTCTCCTAAATGCCTTCTTCAGCAATGGATATGCTAATCATTAAGCTGGAGAGCACAATTAAATGTGTGGCAAGGACAATTGTCCTAATCAACATATACGCCCACCAGAAAAAACAGAAAAAAAAGAAGTGTTCCAACATGTAGTTAATGTTTTAACTTCCATTCGTCTCGACCACCCAAGTTGGGAGATTATTGCTACGGGTGACTTTAACTCCAATCTTTCGCATCAATCGGAGGAAGAGGACAATATCTCAGTGGCAAATGAAATGTGGAATGTCGAATCCCAGGCGATTATATCGGCTTTGAAGACAGACCAAGTGGGTAAGCAACTGGTTTGGGACCTGGAACGACTCGGTCTACGGGTATTAAATGGAAGATCGATGCACGATAAACCTCCTGCTGCCACATACATAGGTCACAACACAAACTCAACTCTGGATTACACATTAATAACATTGCCCCTATTGAGCCTAGTCAAAAAATTCCAAATAATCAGCACTCTAGACAGTGATCATTCCATGCAACATATTGAAATGAATCTAAGTTCCACTAGGTATACAAAGGCTCCAAAAATACCAGGACAACTATCAACCATCAACCCGAAGCGGCTTAAGTGGACAAGCAAAACACTACCCCAAATAGCGTTGGACGCCAGGAACTTATTACAAATGGTTATGGCAGAGAGTGATCTTTGTTCAGAAACCTGGGCTAACTTCCTGGAAAGATTGCCAAAATCAAGCAGCAAGGCCAGGAGGCAGAGCAGTCCAACAACCAAAACCACATTTTCAATAACTACTCTAGCTATGAAGAAACATCTTCAAAAGTTCACATGATGGGTATAAGGTTCAAGGACCAAGCAAAGCACCTGGCAAGAAGTTCGGTTGATTAGGAAAGAATACAAAAAGTTAGTATGGATGGAAAAAAGGAACAAATACAATGACTTCTGGGCCAAATTGATGCTTAATACTAAAAAAGCAGACTCCAGGGTGTTCTGGATGCAAATCAACTCAATCAACAGAGCAGCACAACCCATAAGCATGACATGTGTCTTGGAAAATGTCTGGGTCCAACATATAGTCAACACATTCGCGGTAAAACCAGTGGAGCTCCAGGCCGTGATGACTACACGGGTACCCGAAATTTAAAGACATAAGGTCAAGGAAAGTAAATCTTTTTCCAGTCCCTGTGTTACGTCCAATTGCGTGGAGGACTTGGACCAATCAATGTGGTCAGCTGACTATCACCGAATATGTTCTATAATTAAGAAAGGCAAGCAAGAGAGTGCTCCAGTGCCAAATGGCATCCCGCAGGCGATAGATAAAGAGGACCCTGAATTCTGGCCATGCAAATTTAACCTCCTATTCCGGACAATTAGCAACTCTGGTTGGGTCCCGGAAAGTTGGAGGGGTGCCATCATCAACCCAATCTATAAAGGTGGAGATCGCAAAAATCCAACAAATTACCGCTTAATTGCCCTGACTGATGCAGAGGCAAAATACTATGCACCCCTGGTGCTAGCTGATCTAACACAGTGGTCGGACATGAACAGCAAGATCCCGTTAAATCAGACGGAGTTTCGTGGCGGAACTGGTAGAATGGCTAATGCAATGGCGCTGTGCCTGATTGGCGAAAGCAGTCTACTTAACCACTGAGAACTATATACCTGTTTTGTTGACTTTAAAGCGGCCTTCGACCGTGTTAATAGGAATTTGCTATGGGCCAAATTGAAAAAGCAGGGTCTGCCAGAGTCAATCCTAATGCCGATCATCGAGCTGTATAGTAACACTTAGATGCAGGTAAAAATCAATAATGGGCAAAGGCTAACCAGGAAGATACACACCTTTGATGGGTTGAAGCAAGGTTGTGTGTTAGCTCCCCACCTCTTCAATTTATTCTTGTCCGACTTAACAGCAGGCCTTGATCAGATCAACTCCCATCCTCCTCGGCTGGCCACACTTCGTGTAACACACCTATCCTATGCCGATGATGTGGTCCTGTTAAGTCAGACTCGAATAGGCCTGCATCGGCTACTACAGGAGCTTACCCGCTACACAAAACAGAACATGATAGAAATAAATAGCGCGAAAACAAAAACCATGGTCATAACCCGACGCCATAAACCACCACCAACCTTTACAATAGACAATGTCAAATTGGAAGCGGTTGGAAGTTACAAGTATCTCGGAATACTGCTGGATAAGCGTTTTAATTTCCAGGCACAATTTAACAGCATGGAAAAGAAGGGCACGGCCCTAATGCACACCTTTATGAGCTTAGCAACCGAAATCAAAGGTCCTTTGGTTTTACCACTGTTAACAATAATGAAAGCTAAACAAATTCCAACGATAGTTTACGGGAGCGTATTGCACCATGGCAAGAGCGCACAACTCTTGGATAAAGTGCAAATGAAAATTTATAAGCGTGTCTTCGAGCTACCAAGTAAAGCATCCCCGGCCCGGGTAAGACTGGAAATTGGCCTAAAATCTCTAGTGCTGCTGAAACCATAAAATTCTGGTACAATGTCTGGATGCACCAAGAGATCATAATCTATCGTGCTATGTGGGAAACCATCATCAAATGTCCAAATTCGAACTATGCCAAGTACCTTAAAATGTCAATAGAATCAAAAAATCTGGCTGGACTCTGGGAATCCAAGCTACAAGTACCTTCATTCAAACAGGTGGTCAGGAAGGCAGCCATTAAACACTCATTGTTGGACGACAAAATAGCTTTCAGTCTCCGGTCACATGCCTGGATGACTATCCAATCATACAAAAAACTAGTGCCGGCGCACTTCCTGGACCTGGCCTTTTCGCCCTATATCAAACGCAAATACCTTAATATAAGGTTGGGTAGTCTGCCAACTAATGCCGAGCATCCTAAGTGGAAGTTCCAAGAAAGTGAAGGGTGCGGGCTATGCGGTGCAGCAAGACAAGACTTTATCCACCTGATTTGCATCTGCCCGGCTCTGATACAGGAACGTCGGAATTGGTTGAAAGCCAAGTTCAAGCAGTATGGAATACCGACCTGCAGGTCCGCGATTATACAAACAATATGCACCACAGGCCCGCAATTCATTTGTAGGTCAATCACATTTATTGAATATTTTGAGGAAAAGCAAAGAACATTGACAAAATCTTGAACTTGGAACTACTATTCTTTACCCCAGAAAGACATTTGCTTTTACCTCCATTTTCACATTTTATTACTCTCACATTAGTGTAAATGTTCTGTGTTTTAGCATATTATCATAATTGTATTTTTGTAATGGTTTTAATTAATTATACAATAAAGTTTTCAATATATCACTGACAAGAAAGGGCAGCAAAGCGTCCTTGGTCATCTGTCTGGGTGCCCTGTATTACCAATGGGCAACTCTTTCGAACCAGTATCCCCACCCCTCTAGATCACTGAGAAACCCCATCTATCCAGGGCTTTGGTGGCTGTCACCCAAGTAATTGCACAAAGTTCCCCTGGGGGTGATATCTATGCAAGAAAGAGTGGAATAGTTCCCTCTCTCTGGAAGTGTGGTTGTATCTGGAAGGCAGGGGCGGTCGTCCCTTGTCGGAATTAGGGAAACCTCACACAACAGGTTGGTTCTACGACTACTGTCGCATTCCCAACCGGCCGCTTCGTGTCATCATCGGCTTCCTGCTCCTGCGTCAAGCCGGCACTGCAATGCCTGACGGGCAGCACTTAGTGCTGCACTTTAACGGAGATCTTTTATTCCAAAGCCGATGTTTGAGTGGGTGTGAGGGGCCCTAATCGTGAAGTAGTGAGCGTGAAAATGTGGTGATTCTAAAAAAAGTTACTGCAGTCTACTCTGGGTACTTTATTCCTGTAGCTGCCAACTTTATTAAAACTAAGAGGGGTATGGGATTGCGACCAACCGATGTGTGGTAAGCCCGTTTCAACCCTCAATAAGTGATCTGGTCGACATGTTTCGTGCCATCAAGGCAATTCATCAGGACCAAGAAAGTGCTCATAAACTCAAATCCGCGCCCATAACGGGCTGCGAAGTTAGCTAGATACAACCTGGGGGGTCGGGAACTGGAGCAGGAAGAGTTCCTGTCATGTTCTCCGCCCTGCGGGGAAATGGGAAAAATTCATATAAGAAACAATGCGTACAGAACAACGTTGTCTGTTTTTCCACCACAGTAATGAATCTCTCATTTGTAATCTAAGAGTTGAGGGAAATTATGTTAGAAATGTATAACATATATAACAAGCGTATTGTATCCCATTCATCCTCCCAAGCACAATGAAGGATTATTTTACCAATCAAATCTAGGGAAGTATATGTGCCGTGGGTGATATCATAATGGCCTAAGCAGATTCTTAAGGGAACCCTCAGAGGGGACTTGGGAAGGCTCTAGACTTACCCACAGTTGTTGCAGAAAGTTCTCCCCGGGCTGCTTGGGTAGGACCTACGTGGTCAATTAGTAGCCTGTAGGGATGTGGGAGAAATTGGTAAAGTATGGAAAAACGCTGGAATCAAGGTTCCAAAAACCAAGGTTCAAAAACCAGCTATGCCCATACAAGTGCAGTGGCACCGTGGACAACCAAGGGGCCCCCGCCGGGGGCCCACATGCCGGCCAAAGGGACCCGCGCCAGCGCGCCACTCAAAAAGTGCTGCAGCGCGGCGGCGGGAAAACCCAACTGAGGATCGCCATTACCCATATGCCGCCTAACCCATGGGGGTATTTTTAAATTAATTCCGTAGTGCCAAAAGGTGGGCACGCCCAAGCTCGCCGAACCTCCCACACGCCTTGCTCCAAGCTCACGGAGCCTCATCAGTGTAGGTAGCGGACCGCCAGTCCAATACGGAATTAGGGGGCGGCAGGCACGGGGGCAAGGCTCCCAATTAACAAACTTGCTAGATCCCCCGCCACCGTGACCACAACACAAAAGGAGGGTCACCTACCCATGCGGACGCCTCCGGAGGCAGCGCGCCCACGGGACGAGTCCGGGAGCCCACAGTGCTCCTACAGTGTCATCAAGCCAGCGGCGGGCTCAGGCAGCCCCTTACCTTCAGGGTGATGTGAAGGAGCCATTAAACCTACGTCCATCCGACCGGCGGTCTCGGTCGAGCAGGCAGCCGGTGGATTGGCCATGTTTCAGGAAGCCCTTAAGTCTATCCTAGGGATGGTAGAAAGAGAAGTAGGACTTTGGTTGTTTATCTATTCTCGGGCATGCGCAAAGAGACAGTCTACATGGAAGGCAGAGTAAGCCTATGCTTGTACCAAAACAGGAGTCATCTTGGAATGGGGTCGGGACAGCATTGCGTTACAGGGCACGAGTTGAAGGATCCAGATAGGGAAGTCTGAACTGCTTAGTTTTGCAGTAGACTTTGGTTGATTTAAGTAGAAAAACGCTATTTAACCTCTTCGCCGCTAATGACAAGGGTAACTCGTCATGGACTTTCCATTGATTTCAATGGAAATTACAGCAAAAGAGTAATTGTACCTTAGCACTAAAGGGGTTAATGGTAATGTACCCCGTGTTATCACAGCAGTCTAAAATTTGCTTGTTAGAGTGTTGTGTGAAATTGAGATTGGGATATCATGATGAGTCTGTTAGGCATTGTCCCAGAGCCACTGTAGCCTGCTGGTGCCATTTGTGTCCATCCCAACAGAATAATTGATTTAGTCGTGGGTTCTCACTATTTAAACTATATTTGGTGGAAGATGAATAGTACTTGTATTGGCTATGTGATGCAGCTACTCACCCCATTGGTAAATGACAAGACCAAAGGAAGACACTCTGACCGGTGGATGATTATCTTATCAGTGTGTTCCATGGGACAGAGTCGTTGAGCCCTTCAGTGTCTAGGCGTAGACGGTGGACCCATCTCTGTTCAATTTTGAACAATGCCTGTTGGTTTGATGAGGGATGCCATTCCAAAACTACCCAGCGCATGTCTTCTGCCGCATGGTTCTGTAGGTGGCAGTGTTCATAAAGGCGAGTGTGGGTCTTGTGGCAGCGGAAATTGCTATTGTGTTCCATGATGCGTGTTTTTACTCTGCGTGTTGTAATTCCGACATATTTCAGATCGCACGGGCACGTCAACATGTATATGCATTTGCTGCTGTTGCAGTTCGTATGTCTGTTCAAGTGCCACGTGAAGTCCTGTGAAAGTTGGACAGTTTTGGATTGGATGGCTTGTGGGCAAATGACACAGTTACCACAGCGGTAGTGACCTGTTACTGGTGGGAGGTCCCACAGGGTGTTCTGTGGGTGCGTGCTGTTCTTTTTCGGACGGGTATGGACCAGTTGATCTTTCAGATTGCAAGTTCTTGTAAACGCAAAGCTAGGGCGTGGAATATCTAGATTGACAGAGTTCAGTATACCCCAATGAGAATTTACCGTTTTTTTTATAAAGGAGGAGTTCTTGGTGTAGGCTGTTACGCACGTGATAATATCCTCCTTCTCCCTGGTATGAGTTTCCAACAGGGATTCTCTGTTGTTATTCAGTGCTCTCTTTGCTGAGCGGTGGAGTAATTTTGTAGGGTAGCCCCTCTCCTGTAGTTTATTTTGCAGGATGTTAGCTTACCGATGATAGTCACTGGTGGTCGTGCAGTTCCTGCGGATTCTTAAGAACTGACCAAAGGGGAGGTTATCCCTTAATGCTCACTACTTCACGATTAGGGCCCCTCACACCCACTCAAACATCGGCTTTGGAATAAAAGATCTCCGTTAAAGTGCAGCACTAAGTGCTGCCCGTCAGGCATTGCAGTGCCGGCTTGACGCAGGAGCAGGAAGCCGATGATGACACGAAGCGGCCGGTTGGGAATGCGACAGTAGTCGTAGAACCAACCTGTTGTGTGAAGTTTCCCTAATTCCGACAAGGGACGACCGCCCCTGCCTTCCAGATACAACCACACTTCCAGAGAGAGGGAACTATTCCACTCTATCTATAGATATCACCCCCAGGGGAACTTTGTGCAATTACTTGGGTATTAGTTCGTTGGGACATGCACACTGGACCCCGATAAATATTGTCCCCCCTTTCTGTCCCCCCTTGTTGCTAACTACTTTGGTGACTGTCCCCACCAAATGGGTTTCCTGTAGGAAGACCACTGATGGAGTTTGTCTCTTGAGATATTGTAATACCATCCCTCTCTTTATTTTGTTACATAGGCCGTTTACATACCAGGATATAATGGTGAGTGGGGCTGAGCTTGTGTGTGTCTTCCGGGTGTGAGTGTACGGGGTCAGGAACTATGTCTTCCGGGACTGTAAGGTGACTATAAGGCATTGGAGCTGTGCATGTGATTCAGTGGGTTCCCTGTGTGCTAACCCTGAAGTGTATTGAAAAACCAAAGGAAATAATGGACGGAGCGTTGACAATACAAGCACTCACCCCCAGTAAACTGATCTGGGTTTAATCCATCACCGTTCTTTAGCTCACTCTGCCACCCCAGTTCAGACATGGCCATATGCAAATCAGTCTAACCTTGTGCCTCATGGGAACAGTCCAGCCCGAACTACCAAGCCATGCCATCCCTGGACCGGAAACAAGCTGGACCATGAAACACGCCCACAAACAGCCCAAAAAGATGGCCTATCCTCTGACCTGTCAGAGCAGCCCATCACTACTTGATTCCCCTCTAGAACTTTCAGAGCCTGGCAGCCTTGCTATTCTGCACGCTGACACTCAGTTGCACCGCATTCTCTTCTTAGTAACACTTTGAGCCTCGTTACTTATTCTTTTACAAATTAAGTACTGTCTTAATGTCACATGTCATTTGGGTGCGGAAGGGCACAGAAACATTTTGCAGTCTAGGAGAGCACCACCTTCCTTGTTATAGGTCAAAAAAGGTCAATTATTTTTTATTTGTTTTGGTACTCTACTGAGGACCACAAATATTTAAAAACATTTTACATAGATAAATCAGAAAAATTAATATAATGTTAGAAACGACTTTAGAGATTTTTAAAGATTTTAACAGACCCATTCATTGGGAGGTTGTTTACACACTAATATCAGATTTTTTACTGTAGTAATTCTACATTTGTGATATATCGTATCTAGATATCTTGACCGTGCTGTAACTATATTTGGATAGGGGCATACAAATAAAATATGCTCAATGTTCTGATCGCCTCCTTGACAGAATTTACATATAGGAGATCCATCTAGTGACCATCTAGAGGTAAAGGTTAACACGGGTAAAATTCCTAAACGCAACATTGTTATAGCCCTTCTTGCACCGTGCGTAAGGGAAAACCCTATATATGGCTGTACTTGCTTGTATTCCAGTGTCTCAGCAAAGAGTTTGTATGAGGGTAACTTATTACAGTGAGCAACATCAAGGTCGAAGCTCAATCTAGTTGTAAAGCTTTTTAGAAAAAGTTTCAGTTGGGAGTTTGACCAGGTGAGCAAAATGTCTTTGGTGAGGTTAGCGATTTCAAATGCCACTGTCATATTCCTATAAAAGTTGAGCTGTGATGCATCTTATGAAAAGGTCTCGATTTTTAATAGGGAGCACAATGTTCCTTCCTTCCCATGCAAGATGTTATAAGCCCATCTGATAACATTGGCGACAGCTGCAGCGTAAGAACTTGTTATAGAAAACTCTAGTCTTGGGGCTTGAACCGGTGTTGATTTAGAAACCTTTAAGATTTTTTTCAAAATGTTCCCTTCATTTAAATCCATATAGGCCCATTGCTTTATTGGTATATGCTCAGTAGCGTAAGATAAAACAGGAGGAATTTTTGCTCTATACACTTTTAACAATGAAGAGAAGTGTCTATTTCCTGTGGCAGAATACAGTCTAGAAAGAGCCCCGGCATGTATTTCTGATTTTCTCGTTAAGTTATTTATCTGTTTTGTATTTTGCAGGTTCTTTGAAAAAATTCTGCCACGGTAGGTATATTCGTCACATTCTTCAACTTTTACCCCGCCAAGGTTCCAACAATATTTAGCACTTTTTTTCCTACCAGTGAATGCTACCACTTTGGTTTTTGTTAAGTTTGGAATTAAATAGTTGTCTTTTGAATAATCATTTAGAGAATCCAGGAGCATTTGTAAACCAAAGGGGGTTAGATCCAACATAACAATGCCGTCTGCATAGAGCAGGGCGTGTACTCTATGCGAGGCAACCTTAGGAGGCAGACTAGAGCATTGATGCAGATGATTTGGTACATCACTAAGGTATAGTGAAAATAATATCGGTGCCAAAAGGCACCCTTGTTTAAGCCCGTTGGCCGTTCCGATTGATTTGGTTAATCCTTTTTCGCTCCCCATTTGCACCTGTGACCAAGTATTAGTATGGAGATTAATTATGATCTGCAGCAAGTATTCCGGGATTCCCAATCTCCTTAGCTTTTTCCACAGTGTAGGTCTATCTACACGATCGAAAGCAGTAGAGTAGTCAATGAACGCCGTATACACTGTCTGTGAATTTCGTGCAATGTATTTTTCTAAGATAGTCCGGAGAAGTGAAATATTATCAATAACAGAATGGTTTGGTCGGAATCCTGCTTGGTACATAGGTATTAAACCCCGCGAAAAGGCCCATTCTTTTAGTCTATCCAGAACCTCTGCAGCGAAGATTTTCCCTGTGGCGTCCATCAACGCTATTTGGCGGTAGTTGCCAGCAATAGTTTTGCTCCACTTTTTGTAGATGGGAATTATGATACTCCCCTGCCACGACTTTGGTATTCTCCCAGTTTTAAAAATATAGTTAAAAAGAGGTAGTAACATCTGACTCCACTCTTTAGGATCTCTTTGCAGGACCTTGATGGGTATTTGATCCGGACCAGATGCAGAGGTACTTCTTGCTTGTCTGATGTGCATTTCTATGGAAAATACTGTAGTATTTGCTATCAGAGTAGTATTATTTCCATAATAATATCAGTAACTTTTCCGTCTGATTTGATCGAATTTGCCTTGTGTAGGTCGCTCAGATAAATTTCCCATTCCTGCGGCGGAACTGGTATGGCATGTAATTTCTTCTTTGTTCCTGTCATTTTGGCAATTAAGGACCAATATTCTCGTTGATTATACTTTTTTGCAGCAATTTGGAGATCTACCCAATTGTTTTCTAGCAACTTTCTTTTATGGCTGTACATCGCTCTTCTCACTTGATTTTTTAGTTTATTTATTTCTTGCTTGATCGAAGGAGAAAATTTTAGATATTGCCATCGGATAAGTTTGTTCAGTGTTTTAGTACTCGAAGTTGTCCTGATTGTGTTTTTGTTGTACTTCTTGTTATTCCTTTTTGAATCTTGTCTTATCCTGTCAGAGAGAGCATCCTTGAGTTTATTAATGATACATTCGAAGTTTATTATTAGATCGCCAGAGTAATTGCTAGTTAGTAGTTGACTATATGTGATCATTTCGGTGATTTTATCCAAACTTGCTGAGTTCCAGAATAATCGCCTCTGAATGTTATTAATTTCAACAGTACTTTTATGGAACATAATTTGGTTTGTCCGGGAATGACTAACCAGCCAACAAGTGTTTAGGTTTAAGAGAGCATGGTCACTTTCATCTGAGAAGATGATACTCAAATGTGAAACTGTTTCTACTAGATCCATGCCACAGATTATATAGTCAATAATTGAAAAAGATCCGTTTCCACGCCTTGTATAAGACGCCGGTATGTCTCCTTCGACATTGCCATTTAGAATTGTCCCGTTGAGGTTTGGCAAACTTGTTAATAACAGTTTTCCTCTCTTATCCGAAACTTTTCCTTTGGGAAATATTGGAATGGAGAAGTCCAGAGATTCTTCCACATAGAGATTTGCCCATTTTTTAATCTCAACATTCGAATTTTTTTTCCGTTCAGGTCACCCATAATTAGGTAGGACATGTTTGCACGATCTTCAATTATCTGTGCGATTGCTTCCATGGTATCCACAAAGGTGACATCTTGATTGGTGCAGGGAGGGGTGTACATATTAAAGAGTAGAAAAGCCTTTTTTGGTCTAGATTGTGTGTTTTCAGCGAGACCTTAATACACTGAAAATTTTCAGAATTAGATTCAACTACTTCTTGGTCCCATTGGTATTCCTCGCTCACCAAAATTGCCAATCCACCTTTTGCATGGCCCCGGTTTATGGCTGTAGCAGGAGTGTCATAGACATAGTAGCCTTTCTGATAGAAGGATTTTGTTGCCCAGGTTTCCTGCAAAGCCAGTATATCCGGTTGATTTTTAATAGCTTCAATCATTTTGTTATTTGTTTTTCCAGCCATATTCCATGAAGTGATCTTCAAACCATTGTTAAACAGCAGGTTGTTGATGGTAATGTGATTTGTCACTGTTTAATATCTCCGAGACCCAGGCCCTAGATTGTATTGATTTTTTGTCCTCTGTTGCTACTAAGTCTTGATTCCAGACTTTTCTTTCACCTTTATCCACATGAATTTTCAAAGTATCCTTTCTAGTACGAGTTGATCCTGAAACATCTAGATTGGAATTATTTTTATAGTGATTCTCATTTGGCGTATTCAATTTTGAGCCAAAAAGGCCAGTGATCCTTTTCTTATATTTGCTTTCCTTTAGAACAGATCTTTCGAAAACATCGTAGCCACATTTGTGTAGAATTTCTTTTCCTTTTAATATAATCCCTGGGAGTACCGATGACCAGAATGATACCTCCACTATTTTACAATTTTCATTTATGGGGAAGGTCACCAGATCTATTTCCTTGCTGGTTAGAGATTGTAAAGGATGTATTTGCTGTAGAAGATTAATTATCCTTCCTCGATTTAGTGGCATATTATCGATTGGGAAGAGCTCTTCAAATTGTAAATGGTTAGTCGAGATTTGTTCTCCACCTGAGGGTATCTTGTTATCTCTTTTGCTTAATCCCTTGTTTGTCTGTCCAGCTCTTTCAGTAAATATTGCTGGTATAAATTCGTTCGCTTTATAGTTCAATAGCTTTACTGATTGTGTATTTTTTATGTAACTATTTGTCACTACTATGGGTGTATTTGGTATTATATTATCAGCTTGTCCCTCTTGATTATTTTGAGGAGTGATTATATTTTTGAATTTTAGCTTACGAGTTTTCTTTTTATTGATTCTTCTTAGCGGCTTCCTTCTCCTTCTTTTTTCTTTTCTTCTTGATTAATTTTTGTTTGGAGTAACTTATCACCTCCGTCATCGTCAGGAGTAGGTTTGGTAGAGTTTCCTGATTCATCCTTGTCGAGCCCAGTCTTTTGCAGATTAATTTTTTTGTTAGAAACCGAAAAAATGGGATACTGTTTGACGGTGAGCGGGGGCTCTTCTCTAAATAGTTTTTTCAGAGAGTAAATTTTGGCATCCTTAAGATTTTTCCGATTTTTCTTATTTGGTTTATCTAGTATTATTACTTCAGTTGTTTGGGTGCTAATGTCGCATTTTGTTTGGGGCTCTGTACTTTTGATGAAGTTTGAAGAATTATTGTTGTTAGCCTGCTTCGCATCGTATAATTGTTGTTTGTTAGTAGCATCTGCGAGTTCTTTTTTCTTTTTTTCTTCTACGAGAAATTTCAATATACCGATTTGCACATCTAATGTTTGGTCAGAGTTTTCCAGGATGTGACCTAAAAACGAGAGGACCGATTCTAATATTTCTTGAAGAGAATAAAGAGCCTTTGACATTGGTGTTGCAGTATTTATTGAATTAATGTTTTTAAGAAAAAATGGGTCCAGAGAAGAATCAAGAACTGGATCATGTTCTACTGGTTTTTCCTGGGACCTGGTAAATGACTTGTCTGGATTTGACTTTCGTGTCATTTCCAAAAGGATCGTCAATACAAGAAAGGCTACCTAATCGTTTTATAGGTGTAAAAGATGTTAAATGTAGGATCTCATGAGTTGGAATTTGTGATTCCTGTGTTGAAAGTAATATCTTTTGGTAAGGTTCATGGTCCAGAACACTAGAATTTTGAATAGTCCCACTCAGGCAAATCTTTTACCTCCTTAATTTTTGTAGTCTCACTATTTGTTGGCATTTCCAATACTTGAACAGGAGCTTGCTTTTTTGGAGATAGGGCTAAAAAATAATTACTAATTGCAGGAGTTCTAGCTATTCGTCCTTGTTTAACTGCTTTGTCAGAAGAGTTTCTAACTGCTTCCTCTGTGCCCATTCGCTTCATATATATTGTGCAAGATCTTAGAATTTTGTAACCGATTTTAGTTTCTTAGTAGAAGCTTGAGTAGTATAAGTAATACTACCTTCTCCGTTGGTGTTTATTGAGCCAACTGCTCAAGAAGTCGTCTCCCGTCTAGAGGCTCGAATAATCGGATGTTGCACTTACCACTCTAGTATGAGTTTCTTCTCAACCTCAGGATACTACGATCTAGTGGGTCGCAAAAGATGAAAATGTAAATAAGGTGGCCCGTCCCGTCCTAGTACGTCCCCGGACGGCCACAGATGGCCTGCCCTTTGCCCGGGCTTCGCCCCGAGCTCCGACCCGCGCGCGTCCCGCGATGCGCGTTACGGGTTTTAACTATATAGTGTGTTTATTTATTTATTTATTTAATTTATTTTAACATTTCTAAAGCGCTGCTTATACCCGTAGGCGTCTTGGCGCTGTATGCCTATTATTTGTAGATGACTCTGAGCATGAATGACTATTGGGTAAACAACCAGGTCTTCAGAAGCTTACGGAATTGAAGGAGGGTGGGACTTCGCTTGATGTTGAGAGGCAGAGTATTCCATAGCTTGGGGGCGGCCACCAGAAAGCGGCGATCGCCCCAGGTAACAGTTTTGGTACGGGGGATAACTAATTGGATTGTGGGGGCGTGACGCTGGGAGGGGGCGCGGCTCACGCGGGAAGAGGACCCAGCTTTAGGTGTTGATTGCTGGTCCTCGCAGTCCGGGGGCCGGCGCCTCTCCCTCCTCTGCAGCCACGGAGTTAGTTATGGCTTTCAGGCAGCTCCAGAAGCAGGTAGGAATCCTTTTCTGCTACTCCAGTAGCAAGGGGCAATCAGAACAACAGCAGCAGCAGCTTTACTCACTACGAGCGGCTCCCGCAAAGCGGGGGCCGCGAGAAGTTATCGGCAGTGGCTGGGGGGGTGGCACTGGGAGGGGGCGCGGCTCACGCGGGAAGAGGACCCAGCTTTAGGTATTGATTGCTGGTCCTCGCAGTCCCGGGGCCGGCGCCTCTCCCTCCTCTGCGGCCATGGAGTTAGTTACGGCTTTCAGGCAGCTCCAGAAGCAGGTAGGAATACTTTTCTGCTACTCCAGTAGCAAGGGGCAATCAGTACAACAGCAGCAGCAGCTTTACTCACTACGAGCGGCTCCCGCGAAGCGGGGGCCGCGAGAAGTTATCGGCAGTGGCTGGGGGCGTGGCACTGGGAGGGGGCGCGGCTCACGCTGGAAGAGGACCAAGCTTTAGGTGTTGATTGCTGGTCCTCGCAGTCCTGGGGCCGGCGCCTCTCCCTCCTCTGCGGCCACGGAGTTAGTTACGGCTTTCAGGCAGCTCCAAAAGCAGGTAGGAATCCTTTTCTGCTACTCCAGTAGCAAGGGGCAATCAGTACAACAGCAGCAGCAGCTTTACTCACTACGAGCGGCACCTGTGAAGCGGGGGCCGTGAGAAGTTATCGGCAGTGGCTGGGGGTGTGGCACTGGGAGGGGGCGCGGCTCACGCGGGAAGAGGACCCAGCTTTAGGTGTTGATTGCTGGTCCTCGCAGTCCCGGGGCAGGCGCCTCTCCCTCCTCTGCGGCCACGGAGTTAGTTACGTCTTTCAGGCAGCTCCAGAAGCAGGTAGGAATCATTTTCTGCTACTCCAGTAGCAAGGGGCAATGAGTACAACAGCAGCAGCAGCTTTACTCACTACAAGCGGCTCCCGCGAAGCGGGGGCTGCGAGAAGTTATCGGCAGTGGCTGAGGGCATGGCACTGGGAGGGGGCGCGGCTCACGTGGGAAGAGGACCCAGCTTTAGGTGTTGATTGCTGGTCCTCGCAGTCCCGGGGCCGGCGCCTCTCCCTCCTCTGCGGCCACGGAGTTAGTTACGGCTTTCAGGCAGCTCCAGAAGCAGGTAGGAATCCTTTTCTGCTACTCCAGTAGCAAGGGGCAATCAGTACAACAGCAGCAGCAGCTTTACTCACTACGAGCAGTACTTACTAATTGTTCAGGAAGTTCAAGGCCGACTTAAGTCCGGGGATTTTCATATTCCGGGTCTTTATTTGAATATGCAGGGTGGGCCTCGGCAGTCCCAGAAGCCTGAGTGGTTTTCTCTAATCACACGGGCAGTACTTATAGTGTTATAAAGTGTCTAGCATGTGTGCCCGGTCTTTTTTATTGGTAGGGTCATGTGTCCTGTGATGCCAGTGCTGGATGGGTATGGTGTGAGTGTATAGCAGCCGTGAGGGAGTGGCTGTGGTGTACTGACAACTAGACCTGTGAGCAGCAGATCACAACAATGAAAATCAGGGCCATGCAGCGTTGGTGTCCTTTCCTGTAAGCATAAGCGGAGTGGGCTTTCATGGTGTATGCTAGTACTACACGAGGCTGTGAAGAATGACTTCAGAGCTATGGGTGTGGCTCTGTTGTGAGATATATGACGAATCAACTGATGTGGGTGTCCGTGTTGTAGGACTGCCATCACCCGGGTTGCAAGCGGAAATGTGTCATTCTGTGAGTAAAGTCCCACATCATGGCCAACATGGAAGGTACGGGGAATCACTGACCCTACATTCATCCATCCATAGTTCCACACATGAAAGATGAAGGACGTGAGGCATTTCTGTGGATATGAATCTTTATTGGACATTCACTGGAGTGTTGTAGCTGTAGCAATATAGGGCCACGGAAGTTCAGGTTGCAGTTATTGGCACATGGAGGGCAGCTAATTAGAGCGAAGCTCGTGGTCAGAGTTAGGCTGCGCCAACAAATGTACTTATGTGGTCCATCGGTTTGACTGCCAAACTTGTTGCTGGTACCAGGGTTCAAGCCTTGGGGTCGCGTCCACAACCTGTGATTGTGGGCAAATCATGTCATCTCCACATGCCTGAATGTGTAATCTAAATACAGTGCTCATGTAAAGCGCTGAAATACTTTTGGGTCGAGTTTGAACTATATAAATATGCAAAATAAAAAACTCTTATAAATTTACTATACACTTTGTTTGCAGTACTCTTATGATCCAGTCTCTACATTCGTACTTGTAGAATGAGCGAGAGAAAGGTACATAACCAACGTTTTTCGTACTGCCAGAGTTAACATGGTTGTATACGCTGTCTACAGCACAATGTAATGTGGTAGGGCCCAGAGGCAGCATCTTAAAAACATAATGAACACACAGACACAAAGAGATAGTTGAACTGGGGAGGGTCACATGCGCTTAACTCCTTTTTATTACCAGGGTCACATGTTCAGTGATGTCTGTCCTGGGTGCATGTGGGGTGAGTGTAAGCCCACCTTCCAGGAAGGGTTGCTGCTGGTAACAAGTACAACAGTAATCATTGGATCATACACAGAGATTCCATCGTAGAGGGTCTATGACTTGTGCTGCAGTAAGATAGGAGCACTGCATTTGAAATAATACACAAAAGATTCTATCGTAAAGGGTCCATGACTTGTGGTGCACTGAGGTACAGGCATAAGAAGCACTCAGTGTGTGTGCAGCCTGTGATGATACGTGGTCCAGGTGGTTCGGAATGGGAGCAATGTCTGTTGCCTGCTGGACTGCGTCATCTGCAATTGCAACTCAATCTGAATTGTGAGCCCTGCTTTCTGCAGTGTAGATCGAAGGCAGTAGTCAGCACAGACATCAAAGAATGCTTTTTGTCACATTCGTTTAAAAACATTTGAGGACATAGAGTACAATTCTCACTGCAATTAATAAAACAAAACTTAATTCATATTGTGAGCTCGGCTGACTGCAGTGTAGGCATATGGAAAAAAAACATGAAATGTGTATGGAATGTATTGTTGAAACATGTAGGTTTCAGGGACATCATAATTCAAATTGTGAGCTGTGATGTTCGCAGTGTAGACTGCCATTCAGTGTTTGTTTGGACTTGCAAGATGAATTTAGTTATTGTACTAAAACTATAACTGATATAAAACAAGTTCTTGCAACAAGGATACTAAAAGGATATTTTGTAGGTTTGAGGGACGTTATACTTAGTTGCGTACTGCTCTCTGCAATTAATGAATGAAGAGTCAATTTAATTATGAGCCCTGATGACCGCAGTATAGGCAGGAGGCAGCAGTCAGTAAGGGCCCATGGCCACGTGGCATTGAGTAGAGCTGCACAGTATTGGCAATTCAGCGTGTGTACAGCCAGTGATGATCAGTGGTGCACTGAGTTAGTGCCACCTGAAGCAACCAGCTTGTGTGGAGCCTGTGATGATACATGATCTGGGCAGGCCACATTGGTAGAAATGTCTTTTGCCTACCAAATTCCGCCTTGATAAGGCCATGTGGTGATGATTTATGGGGCACTGAGTTAGTGGTACCTCTGGCGCTCAGTGTGTGTGCACCCTGCGATGATGCGTGGTCCGGGTGGGCCACAACGGGAGCAATGTTTTTTGTCTAATTAATAAGAAGGCCACGTGCTGATGACTTATGGTGCAGTGAGTTAGTGGCACCTGAAGAACTGAGCTTGTGCGTACCCTGCCCCTCCTCCCCCTCCCTCCCTCCAGCACCTTGAGACCCTCACTGGTGAGTAGCGAGCTCTATAAATGTAAATGATTGATTGATTGATTGATTGATGATGCATGGTCCAGGTGGATTGCACTGGTACAGTGTGTCCTGCCTACTGGACTGTGTCATCTGCAAACGCCACTCTACCTGAATTCTGAGCCCTGTTGTCCACAGTGTAAATCGAAGGCAGTAGTCATCACAGACAACTAGGAATGCTTTTTGTCACATCCTTTAACAAAATCTGAGGACATGGAGTACAATTCTCTCTGCATTAATTATATCAAGGTTTAATTCAATTCTGTCCGTAGTGTAGATCCGAAGCTGAATTCATGTTCTGAGCCCAGCTCCTGCACTGTAGATCAAAGGCAGTAGTCAGCACAGACATCGAGGAATGCTTTTTGTCACATCCTTTAACAAAATCTGTGGACATAGAGTACACTTCTCTCTGCATTCAAAACGCAAGGCTGAATTCAAGGCTGTCCATAGTGTAGATCCAAAGCTGAATTCAAGTTGTGAACCCTGCTGGACGCAGTGTAGATCGAAGGCAGTAGCCAGCACAGACATCGAGCAATGCTTTTTGTCACTTCTTCTTCACAAAACTCGAGGACATAGAGTACAGTTCTCTCTGCAATTAATAAATCAAGGCTGAAATCAAGTTGTGAACCTAGCTGTCCGCAGTATAGATCAAGGCAGTAGTCGATAGAGACATAAACCTGTGGTGCTGTGCACTGGGTTCGCAGAGGGCCTGTGTCGAGGAGGCCTGCGGTCATGGCGGCACTCACGTGGCAGGGTGTCATTTGAGATGTCATGAGTGATGTCACTTACCATGTCATGAGTGATGTAAAATGTGACGTCATCAGCAGTGCATTGCGGGCGCGCGAGTTATAGTTAGCTGAACTAACTATAACGGGGGAATTTCAATGGTTTTGTATGATAGAAATGTCCAGCTAACTATAACATGGGTAAAACCTATAGTTTTTTAAGTGAATTTCAAAGGTTTTTAAAATGCTAATTCCTAACTATACCGTGTGTGAAACCTATTGTTGTTTCAGTGAATTTGCAAGGTTTTTTAAATGCTAATTCCTGACTATAACGTGGCTTAAACTTATGGTTTTTTAAGTGAATTTCAAAGGTTTTTTAAATGCTAATTCCTAACTATAACGTGGTTGAAACCTATGTTTTTTTCAGTGAATTTCAATGGTTTTGTAAATGATAATTTTTTAATGTAATCATTGTTATATTTTTATACTGATTTACTACATCATTATAAATTTGTTATTTTTAGATATATTATTTTTTAAATTACTTTACATATTTTTAATATAAATTGAAAAAAAAATGTTTGTACACCTCTCTGCAACGCAGCCCCCTGGCATGTTTGCAGAGGGGGAACTAATTCCCCTTGCATACTGGGAGTCCCTGGGGGCCAACTAGCCCACCTGGAACCTCCAGTATGTGCCAGGGGGCTGCATTGCAGGAATCTGTAATGAGGCCACACCCTTTTTTATACCTCTCTTCAACGCAGCCCCCGGGCGCGTTTGCAGAGAGTGAACTAATTCCCCTTGCATACTAGGGGTCCCTGGGGGCCAACTAGCCCAACAGGAACCTCCAGTATGCGCCAGTGGGCTGCATAGAGAATCTTAGGCAGCATGTCCATCAGGCCTCTTAGTTCCCAAATAGGCTCTAAGCTGTGCAATAAAGATCCGGGGTGTGCTGTTGAAATGAAAAGGGAATGTTATGTCTTGCTTGTATATATATATATATGTTCTGTTTTTTGCCAGTAGAGACAGTGAGATAGTCTGAGCACAGGCACACATACTGCAAGCAGAGGCAGACATGGTAGATTACATGTAACATCCTGGTCATGTGTCTAAGATCACACTGTGAGTCAAGCTTGATTTTAAATGTATCTGGGTAAATAATTTGCTCAGTTGATGTGTTTAAAAATATGAGAATACATGTATTCTTGAAGTCAGTTAGGCTTTAGGATATGTACTAGTAGGGAATCTTAGGCGGCATGTCCGTCATGCCTCTTAGTTCCCAAATAGGCTCTAAGCTGTGCAATAAAGATTCAGGGTGTGCTGTTGAAATGAAAAGGGAATGTTATGTCTTGCTTGTAGATATATATGGTCTGTTTTTTCCCAGTAGAGACAGTGAGATAGTCTGAGCACAGGCACACATACTGCAAGCAGAGACAGACATGGTAGCTTACATGTAACATCCTGGTCATGTGTCTAAGATCACACTGTGAGTCAAGCTTTAGTTTAAATGTATCTGGGTGAATAATTTGCTCAGTTGATGTGTTTAGAAATATGAGAATACATGTATTCTTGAAGTCAGTTAGGCTTTAGGATATGTACTAGTAGAGACTCATCTCTCTCTCTGCCTGAGCCATGTGTCTTAGCGTGTGTCATCTCACTCTCTGCCTGCGTCGTCTCTCTCCGTGCATGTGCCATATCACTTTCTGCCTGCACCATCTCTCTCTTTGTATGTGTCATCTCTCTCTTTGTGTGTGGGATAGGGCAGGCAGAGTGTGAGATGACAGTGTTGAGAAGACGCAGGTAGAGACTAAGATGACATGGTAGATGCTTTTGTGCATTCTCTATGCCTGCACCATGCCTCTCTTTGCTTGTGTCATCTCTCTCTTTGCGTGTGACATATGACTCTGTGCTTGCACCATGGCTCTCTTTGCGTGTGTCATCTCACTCTCTGCCTGCACTATGTCACACGCAAAGTGAGAGATGACACACGCAAAGACAGAGATGGTGCAGGTAGAGAGTGAGATGACTCATGCAAAGAGAGATAGCGCAGGCAGAGAGTGAGATGACACACGCAAGGAGAGAGATGGCGCAGGCAGAGAGTGAGATGACACACGCTAAGACAAATGGCTCAGGCAAAGAGAGAGATGACACACGCAAAGAGAGAGATGACATATACAAAGTCAGAGATGGTACAGGCACAGAGTGAGATGACACATGCAAAGAGTGAGATGGTGCAGGCAGAGAGTGAGATTAATAATGAAACTGTACTGCACTGTTGCTGTGACACAGTTGCAGGGCTATAAACTTACTTATGTTGTAATTTAGTGTTTATATGGTTCCCTTATTGTAATTGATATGTAGTATGTTAGTAGTGGTCTATAATATGTTATTTTTTCTTTACCACAGATTGTAATGATCTATAGAAAGATAAAAAGAATATGCCGACGAAGGAAAGAAGAAGAAAACGTTACAAATATGCTTTATTGGCCAAGAAAACACAATTAGAAGACTCATCCAAAACACAATCTTGAGTGAAAAAAAAGAATACTCCTGGTAAGCAAACGAAGGACTTTTTTAGGAAATTAATGCACAGTAATAAACATCTGGATATTGTTTCAAAGAATAAAAAAACATCTATAAATACAAAGAAAAAGCAGAGCACCCCAAAAAATGTTAGACCTGTAGAAGGGGATTATATTGTGTCTAGTAATAGAAGGAGAAATGAATTTATTGACATTCGTAGACGAATGTTTTATAACAGAATTGTTTTAAATTTATTAAAAAATGTTAAGATGTATCAAAAGAAGATTGCTTTTTACAAGAAAAGGAAAGTATAGTAAAGATTATGCATCAGGCTTTTGAAGTGAAAAATAAATTATTCACTTTAGTAATCAATAGAATTTGTACACTAGATAAGGTAATCAATGTTTTGAAATCAAAATGTAAGTGGAAAAGAGTAAATAATCAGACTCATTTTTGTGATGTTTTTTCTGGAGAATGGAAGCATAGTTCAAGTTGTGAGCCATTTTTTAATGAAGAGAGTTACTTTCAGGATAATGATTTGGGGGTCCGCAGTTGCACTTACCACCGTGCCGTGAGGTAAACGGCATTCCAACACTTAGTACGCCGCCAGCCACACTTTTGGGACCCGGGACCTGTTTGCTTGACTACGCTGACCGCTGTGCCGCCGCCGCAGCCGCCGCTGCCGCCGCTGGGGTGAACTACATGACCCAGCTACCCCAGGCTGCAGGCGCGAGCGTGACATCATTCAGGCGCCCGAAGGCGCCTTAACAGGAGGGAGCGCCTTGAGTTCCTGGGGTCCGCAGTTCCACTTACCACCGCGCCATGAGGGAAACGGCATTCCAGCACTATGTATGCCGCCAGCCACACTTTCGGGACCTGGGACCTGTATGCTTGACCACGCTGACCGCCGCGCCGCCGCTAGGGTGATCTACATGACCCAGCTGCCCCAGGCTGCAGGCGCGAGCGTGACATCATCCACGTGCCTGGAGGTGCCTTTTTAGGAGGGAGCGCCTTGAGCTCCTGGGGTCCGCAGTTGCACTTACCACCGCGCCGTGAGGGAGACGGCATTCCAGCACTAAGTACGCCGCCAGCCACACTTTCGGGACCCGGGACCTGTTTGCTTGACCACGTTGAACGCCGCGCCGCCGCTGGGGTGAACTACATGACCCAGCTGCCCCAGGCTGCGGGCGCGAGCGTGACATCATCCACGTGCCCGGAGGTGCCTTAACAGGAGGGAGCACCTTGAGCTCCTGGGGTCCACAGTTTCACTTACCACCGCGCCGTGAGGGAAACGGCATTCCAGCACTAAGTACGCCGCCAGCCACAGTTTCGGGACCCGGTACCTGTTTGCTTGACCATGCTGACCGCCGTGCCGCCGCCACCGCTGGGGTGAACTACATGACCCAGCTGCCCCAGGCTCCAGGCGTGAGTGTGTCATCATCCACGCGCCCGGAGGCGCCTTAACAGGAGTGAGCGCCTTGGACTCCTGGGGTCCGCAGTTTCACTTACCACCGCGCCTTGAGGGAAACGGCATTCCAGCACTAAGTACGCCGCCAGCCACACTTTCGGGACCCGGTACCTATTTGCTTGACCATGCTGACCGCTGCGCTGCCGCCGCCGCTGGGGTGAACTACATGACCCAGCTGCCCCAGGCTCCAGGCGTGAGTGTGTCATCATCCACGCGCCCGGAGGCGCCTTAACAGGAGTGAGCGCCTTGGACTCCTGGGGTCCATAGTTGCACTTACCACCGTGCCATGAGGGGAACAGCATTCCAACACTAAGTACGCCGCCAGCCACACTTTCGGGACCCGGGACCTGTTTGCTTGACCACGTTGAACGCCGCGCCGCCGCTGGGGTGAACTACATGACCCAGCTGCCCCAGGCTGCAGGCGCGAGCGTGACATCATCCACGTGCCCGGAGGTGCCTTAACAGGAGGGAGCACCTTGAGCTCCTGGGGTCCGCAGTTTCGCTTACCACCGCGCCGTGAGGGAAACGGCATTCCAGCACTAAGTACGCCGCCAGCCACACTTTCGGGACCCGGTACCTATTTGCTTGACCATGCTGACCGCTGCGCTGCCGCCGCCGCTGGGGTGAACTACATGACCCAGCTGCCCCAGGCTCCAGGCGTGAGTGTGTCATCATCCACGCGCCCGGAGGCGCCTTAACAGGAGTGAGCGCCTTGGACTCCTGGGGTCCACAGTTGCACTTACCACCGTGCCATGAGGGGAACAGCATTCCAACACTAAGTACGCCGCCAGCCACACTTTCGGGACCCGGGACCTGTTTGCTTGACCACGCTGACCGCCGTGCCGCCACCGCTGCTGGGGTGAACTACATGACCCAGCTGCCCCAGGCTGCAGGCGCGAGCGTGACATCATTCACGCACCCCGAGGTGCCTTAAAAGGAGGGAACGCCTCTCGCGCCGTGAGTCGCACGTGGGAGCGACCGGGAGAAGACCGGGACTAGGGCGGGGCCATCTGTGACCAGCAGAGGTCGGGTGGGGCCACCCCCTTTGGCTTGTAGGATGGGGAAACGCAAACTGAACCAAAAGGCAGATGAAGGTAAGAAGGCTAAAGTACCAAAGAAAAATGAAACCATTATATCTTATCTGACATCTGATGTGGGGGCTCTAAATGTCCAAATTGCCAATGCGGAAAAGGAACTGGGGCTTGACTCATCTTCCACCATACAAGCCAACTTTGCTTTTGTTACTGTGTCACACAAGATCCTGTTGAACAGACTACAAGGAGTGGGCATTAGAGGCCAGGCGCTTGCATGGCTGGAGAGTTTCCTTTCTGGGCGTACACAATCTGTCAGCTTGGGCCCCTATCATTCCATCACTAGGGAGCTCACCAAAGGGGTGCCACAGGGCTCATGCCTAAGCCCCACATTGTTTAATGTGTATGTGGCCCCCCTTGCTGAGATTGTGAGGAAGTACGGATTCACACCAGTGTCGTATGCCGACGACACCCAACTCCTCTTCCCTTTCCATACCCTCAATGCTAATGTTAGGGAAAACTTTGCGGAAGGCATGAGGGCCATCTCTAACTGGATGGCCTCCAACTACCTCCAGTGCAACGTCGGGAAGACAGAGGTGATGCTTTTCGGCAAAGCTAGCATGCTCTGGTCTCCCGACTGGTGGCCCCAAGACCTGGGACCAGTACCTTCCCCAAAGTCTACTATAAAAAACCTAGGAGTGAAACTGGATCAAAACCTAACCCTAAAGGATAACCCGAACGTGATTGCTGGAGCCTGCTTCCATACCATTGGCTTACTCAGACGTATCTTCCCTCTTTTACCTGACATCTATAGGAAGACTCTGGTACAGACCCTTGTAATAAGTCGTCTTGACTATTGCAATGGGCTCCTGATACTAGCCAATGAGGATGCCATCAATAGGCTGCAGGTGGTCCAGAACACGGCGGCCAGATTGATTCTGAACGCCCCCCCTAGAACTCCTTCTGGACCCCTGTTGAGAGAACTTCACTGGCTCCCGGTACGCCAACGGATCAAATTCAAGATCTGTTGTACTGTCCACAGATGCCTTTTTGGAAATGGCCCCAGCTACCTAGCCCAACTATTTCATCCTTACAGACCGGAACGTGATCTACGGTCCAGCAACCAGCTCCTGCTTAATTCTCCTTTCATTAAAAAGACCAGACAAGGTGGCCGCGCCCTCTCCTCAGTGGGGCCAACTCTGTGGAACAATCTGCCCCTTAGCCTTAGACAGATCTCCCACCACCTTACATTCAGGAAAGCACTAAAAACCAATCTGTTCACTGCTTTATAAGCCTTTCTCCTCCTCACTACGTATCATCAGTTCACCGGTACTGTTGCTATTCTGTCACCTGTGCTTGCAGCCATAGCGCGGAGATAACCCTTGGGTTCGATTCTGGCGCTCTATAAGCATTTAAATAAACTCTGAGTGCATACTGCACCTGGACACGGTTTCCTCTATCCCACTAGAACCAGACATTGTGATAGCGAACGCCCCTCAGGTGCCTCCTAGTGAGGTGGGAAATATGGAAACCCCAAAGAGGAGTAGTGTTGAGCAGCCTGAGGACCATAAAGTAAGCAACTATAAGAAAGGACCACGTAAACAGTCCAAAGTAAAATTTGTTGATAAGTCTATCCCTAGCGCTCCTGCCCACATGGTGGATCAAATAGAAGAACTATTCGAATCTCGGTTGGAGTCAGCTCTTGTGAACATTGCCAAGGACATAGTAGACACCCTGAACTCGTGTGTGGCCAATATTTTAAAGAAATTTGAACAAATTGACGAGTTTATAAGGGAATTCAGAATACAACATACCGTCCACAAACATGGCAGGGAAGGTCATGGGGGTCTGATATCAATAGAAAGACAGAGGCCGATCATAGACCCACATTTAAATATAACCCCCGCTACTTTGCCCACAAGCCATACCTTACAGGGGCACAGGGCTGAGACACCACGCGGGGGGAAACAAAATGATTCCCCTAAGGGGAGGCTAAAAACGTCTACCGGTGATGAGAGTACTATCAATAGATCCGGTACGGGCAAGTTAGGCACACTAAACCTCCCTCCACACACCGCACCCTTAGTGGTAATCTTAACAGGGGTTCCTTGCTTAACAAATGGATCAGTGGAAACTGAGTCTGATCTTATGAACAGAACTAAAAGGTGGTGCTCACAGTTTAGTAACGGGAGTGTTGAGGTCGCCGCACACATTAACATGGTTAGACGCGTAGACTGGGTAGGTAAGAGAAACAAATGTATTCCAGGGGATTGTGTGGTGGTCAATTTCAATAAGGCTAATATTGCTGATAGTTTGCTGTGGGATGGATCCGAGTTCGATATGACTGGTATTAGGCCGCTCCCTCTTGGGTTCTTTTATCCTCCTCACATTTACCCTCCTTACCTTCTTCTACATCTTCATCTACAGCCTATTCATACTTAAAGAGTGCCACTTTTTCTGCGCCCTGTGTTAAGAGTTCCAGTCAGGGAGAACATCTCCTATCAAACACGACAGTCTAGACTGAGGGAAGAGGCCCTGGGTCTGACTTCACCATGTTTACCCAGTTTAAAGAGCCAAGGGAGTCAGCTTGCTCTAAGTGTGTCAAACAGATTTTCTCCCCTTTCTAGCTTGGAGGCTAACGACTGACTAACTCACACACAGCAGGGCGGTATAGCACTGGAGAGGGAGAAAGACTGCTGCGTCACCCATAGTTTACTGAGCTGGAACGTGGCGGGGCTGAGAAAGAAAGCTTTAGTCTTACTTTGTGTCCCAATATGACATTATCGCTCTACAGGAGACCTGGGACACAGAGGATAACTTCTGTATGGATGGGTATAGCAGCCATTCTGTGAAGGCGACTCCTGGCTTAGGTGGGAGACCCAAAGGAGGGTTGTATATGCTTATTTCACTCAAATTAATTGGCTCATTTAGAAAGCTGGAGACAACCTCAGCCAATATTCTGTGTCTAGAGTGGATTAGCCCCAAGTACTTAACCATTTTGCTGATCAATTTTTATAATGCCCCAGACAAGAACATGTAGAACTTGCATCTAGATTCTTTGTCTGGTTTCCTAGATGGTTATAAGTCAAAACATAATGCTTTATTCGATGTAATATTAATGGGCGATTTAAATATACATCCTTGTAGGTGGGATTGTATGGCAGAACACCAATCCGGTCCCCCTGGCTCAATCACCACTCATTTTGAACATGCACCACAAGGAGAAGTTTTTGGAAAATCTACTTGCGATTATGAACCTTTTTGAGGTAGACGGGGCTAGGGGAGAGGGCAGCTCCCCGACCTTCAAAGGTAGAGACGCTGATACAGTGATTGATTTTATCTTTGTTTCAGATGACATAGTAAAAGTGACCATTTCCTACAAAGTTGTAGTATCAGCCTTTAGTGACCACAACCCCCTGGAATTGTTAGTGACCTTTGGGGACGCCATGACTAGACGGGAGGAGGGACTGGCTGGTCCTAACAATGATCTTGTCCCCAATGATCAGAGTAGGAGACTTAATTGGGCCAAGATAGTCCCGGATACTATTATGCAGGATCTTGCGACTAAGGTACATGCAGACATGGTAACTTGTACAGATGACATGGCAGCTGATAAAGACATCATCAGCTCTTTTGTTGCCATCTGTACTCAAATTAAGGAGGATTTGAGATGTAAAAATAAGCAGGAGGTTTGATGCTAACTGCGCAAAAACTCATAAGGAACTAATGTCAGCCTTAAAACAAATTCCCAGGAATCGCACGCTTGTAGCTGGGCGAAGAAAGAGTTACAAGATGGCAATGGCGAATTGCAGAAAGGCCATAAAGAGGGGGGCCTGGGAAAACCGTATGTCAACTGATGTTATTAAAAATAGCAGTAAATTCTGGGCTACGATGAATCACTCATACTTTACGGGAACTGATAATTTGGTCACAGACTGTGTGATCACTGACGAGGCATGGGTTGCTCACTTTAGTAAGATATATGATAGTGAGGAGGGCGATATGGAAGAGCTGGGTTTTGCACCCACGCACCCAGTTACTCCATTATGTTTTAATGAGGTGGAGGTCCTAAAGGCCATAGAGGAGATGACAAAAAAATAAAGCACCCGGTCCAGATTGTGTACCTGCGGATTTATATAGGTATCTGCCTAAGTTCTGGGCCACAATATTAACAAATGTCCTTAACTCTACATTGACAGCAGGGTTCCCTTTATCATGGGCGTCCTCCATCATAATACCCATATACAAAAAAGGCTCGAGGAGTGACCCCGCCTCCTACAGGCCGATCTCACTGATTGACTCTGCCGTTAAGATCTTGGGAAGAGTCATCCTACAGAGACTTGGTGACTGCCTGAAGGAGAAGGGGGTCATCTCTGAACTACAATATGGGTTCAGGGCCAAGCGAGGTACACTTGATCAGTGCCTAAATCTTTATATGCTAATTGGCAAATATACCCAAGCTAAGGAGGGACTGCTATACTTGGCCTTTATGGACCTGACATCGGCCTTTGACCTCGTCAATCGTGCCAAGCTGTGGTCCATTCTGCTTAATCTACGGATAGATCCGCCATTGGTGAATTTCCTAGCTGCACTTTCATAAAGGACTTTCAACTGCCATTAGAGCGACTAAGGGAGGGGGATGTAATAAGTCTTTTAGATCTAAACGTGCATTCTGGCACCCCTTCTGTTCACATTATACATAAATTCTCTAGAAAAATCCATGGAAGGGGTCACACCAGACATACCGCGAGCTGGGAACTATGCGGTACCAGCCCTTCTTTACGCGGATGGCGCAGTGCTTTTAGCCCGCACAGGCTTGGGGTTGCAGAGACTCCTTGATGCTTTCAGGGAGTTCATGCAATCCCTTGACCTCCAGGTAAACAACAAAAAATCTCATGTCATGGTGGTGGGCAAACGTCCAAAGGCTGCTAAAATAAAATGCTTAACCTGTAAAGGTGAGGAGGTATCTAAGGTCCCGGTCTTTTCATACCTGCGTGTAATTTTTGATGAAAAGGGTACATGGGACCCCCAACTTCAAGCAAAAGGTATAGCTGTTACTAGATCTTCCTCAGCACTAATGAGGCTTTGCCAAACGACTGGGGTCCCGTCCCACTGAGGCTCTTTTAACAGTCTATAAATCTAACTACCTTTCAATAGCATTATATGGTACATCATTATGGGGCATTTTACCACAAAGCAAATTGCAGACCATAGAGAATACATTTTTAAGATCTCTTTTAGCAGTCCCCCAATCAACCCCAGTATTCTCAATACACTCAGAGCTAGGAATTGGTTACATTTCTGACAAGATACAAATAGCCCCATTAATTTGCTGGGCTAAAACATGGTTGAATGTTGAAATCACTCTTAACCTCACCATCCTTAATGATTGCATGGCTATAGACAGGGTAAATAAAATCTCCTGGTTAGTATACATTAGGAACACTCTATGTAGATTGGGTCAGCCGGATCTATACACTTCACCAAATCTGATACATAAGGGCGATGTTAACTGGATTAAGGAGAGCTTTCTGGGACTAGCCATGCAAGAACGGGAAGCAGTGGAGGTTCTAAAACCCAACATCAGAGCAAATTACATGCTCCTGACCACTCCAGCAATTGAACCCTACCTACAGATTGTTACCATCCCGTTCCATCGACACCTGCTGGTTAGATTCAGATTTAATATTATACAGTTCTCTCTGGGCAACTATCCAGTATGGGGAAAACCCGACCAGTCTATTCCCTGCAGCTGTGACAATTTTTCTGATCAATCACTAATGCATTTTTCAATCACTATAACTGGTGTAATATAACCTTAGATACACTCAGTGTAAACAGACACTCACAGATTGTCACTCATCCATGGAGTTACTCACACACCTAGTCAGTCATGCAAAGAATCAATCACACCTCCATTTCCTTAACTATACAGTTACATATTTACTCACTTTTACAATCACTGATACAAGTTTTCAATGATCCATGCAGCCACTCACACATTCACTGGCTCTTTTACACAGTAATTTATATATGTCAACTCTCACATGTACTGTGCTTTGACATGTAGCACTGAGATATCCATTCACTCACCAATACACTCATGCACACAGTCAACCACCCATACAGCTGTTTCCACATGCAGTTTTGGACCCATACATCTAGTGAATCAACTGTTCACACATCTATGCACAGAGTCACACACCTCCCAGCCACACACACACACACACTCACTCTCCCATACAAATACTTGGGCAACCAATCAATAACCCATATAGTTACTTATATAGGTACTCATCAACACATGCAGCACTTTACAGAAAAACAGATATAATGAAGCACAAATTAAGACAGTTTAATCACTAACCCATGCACTCAGTGAGACACATTTAATCACTCTCTCATACAGTCAGTCATGCACCTACTAAATCCTTCATCCAGACACTTATACATCCACTCATTCTTCAATATGTAAGACATATTTTAACTTTACAGAAACATACAGTCACTGGATGATGTCATCAGTGATGTCATCAGTGATGTCACTGACCATGTCATGAATTATGTAATATGTGACATCATCAGCAGTGGATTGCGGGTGCGCGATATATACTTAGTGCAACTAACTATATATGCGAATTTCAATGGTTTTGTGTGAGTAAAATAAGGTTTTGTAAATGCTAATTCCTAACTATATATGGTCTATAACCTATGGTTTTTTCCGTGAATTTCAATGGTTTTTTAATAGCAAATATCAAAAGCTGTAAAATGTATTCTTCTTTTAATGGAAAAATATATTTTATATGTTTTTAATATAAATTTTTTTATGTATATATATATATATTTTTTTTTTCGCTACCGGTCCGCGCACCGGGTAGGTTCCCGTTAGCTCAATTTGGTGCCGGGACCCGGTCCGCGAACCGGGAAACATTCTGTTAGCGCAACTGCCGCGCTAGACAACAATATCGTGACACATCGCGTAAACACGACGTATCGCGTTGCCGCGTAATGCGTCTTATGACGCGCCGCGTTAGTGCACCCGGAAGTGCTCCGGAGCGCGAACCGAGGCACGAAGCGCAGCACCCCGGAAGCGCTCCGGGTGCGTAGCGGGACGCGTAACGTAAGCGTAACAGGTCATGTGACTTGTTCATAAAACTTTCTATTGGTTTATTTTACTTTTGGTTTCCTAATGATGTAAGGCTAGGTCATGTGACCTGAAAATAACACTTTTCATTGGTTCATTACATTTTTTTCACAAATGATGAAAGCCCCCACCTTTTTTCCTCACTCTGACTTTCATCTTTGTGAGAGGAAGACCTACTTTCCATATTTTGTAAAAGTGTTGTAGCTGCAGCTACTGGAGCCACTCCACCACCACCACCAAAAAAGGATGGACCACCTCCTCAGGTCCTGCTTAATCAAGAGGAGGAAGAAGAGGAAGAAGAGGAAGAACTGTCCCGAGGGACAGAAAAAAAGTACAGCTTCTGGAATTACACCATGCATCGCCACATGGAGAGGTGGCACCCTTTTAATTATAGTGCTGCGCAGGTACGTGACCTGCAGGAAAACCCCCCTCCTGTGGCCAGAACATCAACCGATCAGGCAGTGACGAGACCAGAGGCGAGGGAGACGGTCTCAAACATCCAGATGAACTTCGGGGACCTGAAGCATACCTGCATTTTTTGCGGCAAATTAATTTGCTATGGGAAGAAAAGTATACGTCTAATCAACAGAGCTTATGCAAATCATAAATGTACAAAACGCCCCAGAACGGAAATTATCTTTTTTTGTTGTTGCTCCTGTTGAGCCCTTTATAATGACTGATTTTCGTTCCCCCCCCCCAAAAAATCATAAAAAATATAAAACCATTCTTAAAATACAAAAAAAGTAAAAAAATGTTCATAAAAATAATAAAAAAATTTAAAATTGCTAGAATGTTTAGCACTCTGGCAACCTCTTTTTCTTTTGATTGCTTCCCGGTTCGCGCGCCGGTACGCGAACCGGAAGCGAAACAAAAAAAAAATGAAATTAAAAGGAAGAGTGAGTATAAGGGAAGGAAACAGAGAGTAATGTTAAAAGAAAGACAGCTAGAGGGAGTAACACAGAGATACTGCTTAATGGATCTATTTTCCAAAGAAAAGATGTAAGAGGGTATAATTGAGAAAAACAAAATAGATAAGGAAGTGAAAGAAAAAAATGAGAGTAGAAGAATAATAACAAGAGTTACTTGGAGAATGTGAGTGAATTTTCAAATTAAGAAGAAAAACAGTAAAGAATGTGGAATGAGAGGTAGGGATAGAACCAGACTAAAACAACAAGCGTGAGGGAAGGTGTTAAGAAAACAGTGAGCGAAAGAAAATAGGAATAAAACAAGATGTGTGACAGTGAATAAGGTTAAAGCATGTGGAATAACAGAGAGAAAAAACAGAAAGCAGAAAAGAAGAAGTGACAGAAAAGGAATAATTGAAGCAGCAAAGAAATGTAAATAATATAGTGTGCTTCAACTACAGGGGGAAAGCATAATGAACAAGTAGTGAAAGAGTGAAGAGACAGAGACAGCGACAGTAATAGAGACGGACTGAGTGAACAGGAGTGAGGAACTATGAGAACAGAGGGACTGAGAAAAGGAGTGGAAGCAGTAGAATAAGTAAGTAATAGAAAAGGAATGAGAGAAGTAGCAAAGGCAGGAAACTGAGGGTTAAAGAAATGAAGCAGTGGAACTAATAGAAGTTAAATGTGAAAGAGTACTAAACACTTACCTTATAATTGTCGTTAACTTAGTCACTTATTATTTTTATACTTTCAGTCTGTGAAAGAAAGAACAACAATTTTAAAAATATTAAAACATGTATTTAAAAATTAGAAAAGACAAGAGAAAAGATTAAAAATCATCCAATTTTACAAAGAAATAAAGTTAGAGATAAACATGCAGAAAGAAAGAGAAAGAAACGGTAATAGACAGATAGAGACAAAAAAAATTGTAATACAGTAGATTACTAAGAGAAAAAAAGGAAGATAGTTTCATTGACAGAAAAGAAGGATGAAAGAGAAAACTAAATTGAAGATATGTAAGATACTAAAAGAAAGTGAGTAAGGTAAACTATATAAGGAAAGGGTGAGTAAGGAAAAAAGTGTGAGGGAGAGAGGAGACAGAAGAAGTGAAGGAAAGACTGTCAGATACAGACTGAGTAAGGCAAGAAAGAAAAATAAGTAAGTGAGGGTGAGTTATACTAACTGATTGCACCAAAAAAGGAGAACCTAAAAATGTTTAATTTAGAAAACAAAGAGAGGAAAGATGGAAAAGACAAGCGAAAAAGAGGGTCTAAAAGCTGGAAAATGGTGCAAGGGAGAAAAGAAAAAAGCAGAGTTAGAATAGGGAAACAATGTTTGAAAAAGAATAAAACAAAAGGCAATGTGAGTATCTAAAGAGGATTGATAGAAGGTAGTAAAAGATGAGTGAGCATGAGACAAGATGAGTACATATTAAAAATCACAATTCAAAGTACAGAATTAATTATCCATATTAAATGGTTTATTTTTGCTGTTCTCAGAATATATCAAATTTCACTAAAAACAGTGAGTTGAAGGTATTCATCATATAACAGCGGGGAAAAAAAAACACAATCAAAATGATTGTGTTTAAAAAACCCATATAATATAACCAATCAGAAATCAGAACTCCTTAAAAGTAACTTACTTTCCATGACGTCAAAGGATGTCCTATGAACAGCTTATACTCTGTTGTGCTGTTATTATTTTCTGCCGGCCACTTTCTGAAAGAAAAGCTCCATCGTTTTGACAAAAATATGACATACAATAATGACTTCTCGCTCTCTACCGCACTTCTCCTCAAGGTCATTTATATCTCTTGGAATGTGGACAGCATTGCAGACTTACATTACCTCTACTCCTTATTTTGATCTGCTGCTTGAATTAGCTTATTAAAACAAACAGTTTTCGCTCTGTACTACACTTATCCACAAGGCCATATAGTGTAGGAGCCATTAGAACCTCTTGAAATTCCTCAGAGCAAATCCTGAGATTCCTTCCCTAACATTTTGGTTGTAAGAACACCAGGTAAGAATTTTTAAGGTCAAAAGGCAATCTTTTTTTGAAAGTTAAAACAGAATCATTGCAGAATGACCAGCCGTTTCCAGACTTTAAATAAGTTGTGTAATGTCCTGATGTTGTTGAAGGACCGTCTTGATATATAATTGCTGCAGTTAGAAAAGTCCTTCCTGATATTGACAACTGCGAAGCCACAACATTTTTAATTAAAGTTGTCAATTTTGTTCCATCAGGCCTACATCGTTGGAACATTAAAATGACATACTGGCCATATCTTCGTATAAATAATGTGGACAGCATTGCAGACTTACATTGGCTACACTCCATGTTTTGATCGGCTGCTTTTACTAGCTTATTAAAGGATACTGATTTACTGTCTGGCAAAGTTAAATATATAAAGCTTTCTGAGTCTACACTAGTAGTACTTGATACCCTACAGTTCTCGCAGTCATGCTGCCATTGATAAGAAAGGCCAAACAGATGATCTACATCTACACCTTCATCTTGCAATACATCAAGCATATACATTAAAAGAGAGAATTGTGTTTGACCTGAACATTTGTCTGACAGATTTCGAATTTCAGACACACTTTCTACTCTTGTTCTATCAGCGCTACATTTCTCTAACACAGAATTCAACAAACAGCAAAAACTTTGATCCGAATTGATCACAATCTGTTCTTTTAAAGTTTCTAGAGAAAAGACAACATTAACCACTACATTAGCATAGCAGTTGACACCAGAACGATTTTCAAATTGAAAACCAACAACATCTTCAACAGAATTCATTTTCTTTCTGCTTACAATTTTGTGTTCATCGATTTTTTGTCTTTTTGCTACAACCTCCCTACTATTGGTGACATTTCTTCGTTTCCGGCCTACCACATGTTTCTCAAACAAAGGAAATTGAGGCAAATGTGGCGCATACTCTCTTCTTAACCTATTGTATTCCTTAACACAATCTAGATCCGCACAAATGTTTGTGACATCACACTCAATCAAGTACAATCCCGATAAAGTTCTGACTCATGACATTGCTACATAAGCCATACCCTCTTTGAACACAGAACTGCCAATATTCACCAAAGCACTGTCTACACTTAAACCTTGTGATTTATGGATTGTCACCGCATATGCCAAGCAAACAGGAAACTGCTTACGGCGAACATATAAGTCTTTTACAAGCAAAAACCTAGCAGAGCAACGACTAATTAGCTGTACTTCCTCAATGCCATCAAATTTAATTTTTAAAAATTCAATTCCATCTCTATTTCTGTATTTCTCAAAATCAACAACATTACCCATTGATCCATTTACCAGACTTCTTTCAACATGTAAATTCCTTTTCAAAATGATACGGCAATTTAAGCACACATTCAGAGTCTTTTCAAAACCAGCAGTTTTAGATATAGTCTTCTCTAATGAATCCAATTTAGATTTCAAATTCTCAGACAAAATTATTGTTGCTCCCATATGCTCTATTCTGTCAATAGCTTCCAGTTTCACAATCTCTTGGTTTTCTAAATTCAACATTTTGTTGTTGAAGATAGAACATTCTGCAAGAGTTGGCATCAAACATATTCCAGATTTCTTCTCAGTAATTTTCTGAAAAATATTCTCTGGCAGAACGTCTTCTTCTGGATACAAATTTGACAGTAATCGTGCATGTAAAGCTTCTTTCCCACGCTCGGTCACTTTCCCGATTCTAACATCTTGTAGAATATTCTTGTAATCTTCATCCTTCGCCTGACGCATATTTTCACGCAGCTCAGCATAATTGAAGTTTAACCATATGTTAACGTTGCCAATGCTCCCTAGGCACTTCCTGGTATCTTCATGTGTAAGCAGTTTAAACACTGGTTGTCCTTTCACTGGTGTCAGCTGCAGAAGATCACCGAAAACAATGATGTGTTTGCCACCAAATAACACATCAGACTCTGTTTTAAGAACTTCCTGCATTCTCAAATGCACAAAGGCAAGCATGACATTATAAACCATGCTTACTTTGTCAATGATAAGAAGTTTCATCTTCTTCAGGACTCTAGATACTTCACAACAAGCATCTCCAGATAACTTGTGGTATTGTAATTTGTTATCATGCTCCACTGGCAGCATCAGTAGCCGATGCAAAGTAATACCTTTAATGTTACGTGCTGCCAGTCCAGTTGGAGCGGTGACAACACAAGACAGCGATGACTCAGTCCTTTTCTGCAGATAACATGAAATTGCTTTAATGAGGAAACTTTTTCCAGTTCCTGCTTCTCCACTCACGTACAGTTGGACAGGCTTCAACGACGTACATGAGCACTCTTTCTTCTCATGACTTAATCCATGATCAATTTGGTTGGTAACTTCGTCATATATTTTCCTCTGCTCAACGTTGAGTTGTCTTTCCAAATCTTCTAAGTTAACCGCATCCTCCTGAGCATGTGCCATGGCTGTTTCTACTTCAATCATGGCAGTGGCAGCTTCATTTTCGATAACTGGTCCTCCTAGTGGATCCTGACTCAATGAAACAGAACTCTGACTGTCCTGAGAACTGTCTCTAGCAATCTCGGCTGCAATTGTTGCTTCCTGCTCGATTTCTGCATTCAACATTTCTAGATATTTTGGAAAAACAGGACATTCTATGGACTCCTTGGCTGCATTGAAAGAGTCTTCATAACAGAGGAAATCTCCAAGCAGTTCCTCTTCTGCACGCCAAGGCTTGAAAAGTTGCAAAAGAGCTAAATAGAAAAACTCTTTTCTTTCTGGAGATTCGCATCTCAATTTTCGATGATTTACCAATTGACATTTTCTTTGCTTGACCAGACATCCCTCACTTCCAATTCCAGCATACACTCCTTTATTATTATCTTCTTTGATTTCCTCTTGAAAATGTCATTTTGTAGAACCTCATACAGACAAACATTCTCCAGATGACTGCTACTATTTGGATAATATGTATCCAACATGTTGGTCTTCAAAATATCTGTACTGCTTGGCTCCTTCTCCGCCAAATTTCCCGTACAGGTTTCAGAACTCGATTACGCGTTGCAGCAAGACCAAGACTTGCCCAAATGATACTCCTAGATTTGGCATAGAGACTTGCTGAAGATAACCGGTCAGAACATTCGTAAGCTCCGATTTCTCGATGCGACAACATCTTCAGACTGAAATTGTACAACTTCTTACTGAGGCTCTTTTCATGGGAAATGTCCTCCCACATATCCTTCAGTTCTGTCTTTTCTTTTTTTGTGATGTAAGACGTCACATACCGAGCCACAGCCATACAGTTGTCAGCCACAAACTGTATATCCATGTTAGCATTCCACATGGACGAAATCACTGAGTTGTAGTCGTTGATGTACTTGGACTCTTCGTTTCTTTTCAAATTGTATGTATTTTTGGTTGATTTCCTCGTCACATTATGTCGCAGCGAAGACATCAAATTGTTCTCTCTTCCTTTAGATATCACCGATCGTGGAAATTCAAAACGACATTTTGTGTAGTACTTGTTCTTGTTTCTGAATTTACGACGACAGTACTTTCCACAACGATGGCTTTGAAACCGTAAAACTTGTTCTCTTAGACTTTTGTCTTCCTTTGTCTTTGGAACAGCACATGTAGAATACTGTTCTATGAAACTCATCACTAAGTCATCCGGATCTGTTCCAAATTTGGGTGCATCTTTGATCCATAGCAGCATATGTATATGAGGAGCACCTCTTGCTTGATACTCCTTTCTCCAGAAGAAATCCAACACCTCTCCAAGAGGTGGATTTTTCTTGTTCGTGATGAAAGACATCATAGCTTCAAATCTATGATTGAAGTACCTGCATACATTCACTGGATCCAAAGAGCACAGTTCTCCGGGTGTCTTGAATTCAATATTTTCAATGTTTACATTTGCCTCTCATAGAAATTCAAGTAAGTCTTCCCAGCCATACTCAGCACAGCTGAGAGTAAGGAACCATGTGGGAGTTCCTAAGTTCCTAAGCATACATTTTAAGTCACCATGACGACAGTACCAATACTCATTAGTACCACGCTGACATGCCATCAGATTAATCAGGTGAGAATCCAAAATACTGTCTTGCACATTGACTTTATCCATAAAGTCCCTTGCCGAGATATTTCGCAGTTGTACACCACTTTTCAAGATGTGGTTCACTGCATAGGATAGTCCAGACAGATCACTTTCAAACAGTAGATGAAACAAATAGGGAATGCATTGACGAAACCTAGGATCTTCTGCATACAATCGTAAAGTCCGGTATTCAGAAGCAGGAATTTGATCAGGTCGCTCATCATATCGTCCTCCTCGACCTGTGGGAAATAACTGTGGAAAACACCGAGCTTCCAAACTTTCCTCCCAAACACTAATGGGACTCCCTTTGGCTTGTTTCATTTGAAACAACTCAATAGCATTCCCCATGACTTCCTTGGAATGCAAAGGATGAACACTATAATGTTCAAATATTTCTTCATTTTTAGAGGCTTCTACTTTCTCAATTTGTCCAGCACACAAATCGCTGTCCTCTTCTTCACTTACTTCCTCTTCTGCAACACATACATTCTTGTAGTACTCATTGTTTTTTATCAAATACAATGTTGCCTTTTTGACTTTCCTAACATCCAATAAATCTTGCAAGATTTTCGTACTCTTTGTCGGAACCCCATTAACTAGGATAACCAGAGGTTCCTCTTCCACTTTCTCTACTCCAATTGTATTAATGTTTTTCTTCAAATCTAAAGGCAAATAAACAACTCTTCCCTTTAATCCTCTCTGTAAATCTGAGGGAGGCAATTTCCCTGTCTTTGGCTCCATTCGTACAATAGCCTGAAAGGGATGCACACTTTGAATCAAAATAGATTCATAAGTATTTAAATCCTTCAATTCAGAAGGAATGTCAACCAATTCCAGATTATTATGAACCACTCTAGCAGGCATCCGGTTTTGGTTTAATTTGTTAAAACAATAAGTACACATATGTTGGTCCGATCCCAAATCAAAACACTTTTCTACCATCAAGTATGTTGCAAAATCTTTCCATTCACTATTGTTTTCCATTTCACTTTTTGCATATAAATCCACTAACGTAGTCTGATTCTTATAATAAGTCCGTCGACAAAACACACACAAGTGAAATTAGGCCTCTCACTTGATTTCATCTGAAAGATGGAAATTTCCTTGTGAAACTTATCTATATTAGAAATCTGTACACTCCCTTCCACATTACCTTCTTCTACTGGGTCAATTTCAACATTGTTCTCTTTACTAGCAAAGTAAAAGAATTCAATTTCTTCACAAATATTCTTCACATGTACTTCGGAACCATGCAAAAGAGCACTGCTTAATTGTTTAAGCATAATTGCTGGACTCTTAGCATAATACAACATTCTCACTAATTTCCTCACTTTATTATGATGCACTGCTAGCATCCTGAAATGATGAAAAACACTCTGGCATACTCTCCTGGAAAGACAAGCCAGTGAATGACCATGCAAACCTGTCACTTCTCTCACTCTGCAAGGATCTAATTCTTGCAACAACTTCATTTTCTGTTTTAAACTTTTCTTATTAAATGTCCGTACAAAATCACAAAGCAAATTGATGGAATCCTGTTGCACACTGCAAATACTTCTACACTTCCAGGTGTACACTGGTCCCACTAGGACGTCTTCCTAAAACTTCATTACCTAACACCTCTTCTGCCTCTGTTGACACAAGTTTTTCTTTTTCAACCGGACAACCATCTTTCACCTCATATGCTCGGCCACTGGTGTCAACTGCATGCACCAAATCATTGTCCTGGAAATAACTCTCCTCATTAAAAAATGCCTCACAACTTGAACTATGCATCCATTCTCCTGAAAAAACTTCACAAAAATTACTATGATTAACTGTTCTCTTCCATCTACTATTTGATTTAAAATCATAAATTGCCTTGTTTAGTTTCCTAATTCTATTGATTATCAAAATAAATAACTTTCGCTTAATTTCGAAAGCCTGATCAATAATTTTCCCTACATTTTTCTTTTTCTTATAAAAAGCCGCTTTCTGTTGACCTTTCTTAATATTTTTTAACAAATTGCCAATTATCCTATTGCAGAACATTCGTCTACGAATGTCCCTGAACTGATTTTCCCTTCTACTGCTATGCATAGAGTTATCTCCTGCTCTAGCAGAAACTTTTTTGACGTGCCTTTCCTTTCCCTTTAAATTGTCTCTCTTCTTCTACACTAAAACATGTTCTGTAGTGGTATTTTTTCGTCTGCAAATTCTTTTTAAAAATGATTTAATTTTCTTACCCGGAGCTTTTTTGGCTACATGACATCTTTTTATAGTAGAAGACTGCAGCAAATGTTTACCAAGGTGGGGTGTAAGTCGCTTTGCTTCTTTTTTTCTCCTCTGCCTTGAGGGCATTTTTGAATTTTTCAAAAGATCTTGAGTTGAAACTGTGGAAATTTTTTAAAAAAATTGTTATTTAGCACTATTACCAAACAGTAAACCAATAACAGTAGGCAAACAATTAACACACTAGTTCTCAATTCTACCTACAGTAATTTAACAACATAGACACATTTTAAACTCTCAAATAGTAGCAATGGAATGGAATGCTTCTACATATGACCTGTGCTCTGTTATATGTTAATCTCAACTAATTTCGAGACTCTATTTCACTGTTATATTAAAGACACTTCACACAGGGTGTTTTTGAAAACTTTTATATAATTTTAATTCAACATCTAGAGATTGTTCCTCATCTAGAGATTGTTCCACATCTAGAGATTGTTCCTCATCTAGAGATTGTTCCTCATATAGAGATTGTTCCACATCTAGAGATTGTTCCAAATCAGACATTGTTGATGTTATTGTTATTGACTTAAAATTGCCAAGCACACATGAAGGCATATTTACAAGGCCCTTGCACCAGGGGGAAGTGACTTAAAATTGCCAAGCACACATGGGGGCGTATTTACAAGCCCCTTGCACCAGGGGGAAGTGACTTAAAATTGCCAAGCACACATGGAGGCGTATTTACAAGGCCCTTGCACCAGGGGAAAGTGACTTAAAATTGCCAAGCAGACATGAGGGCGTATTTTCAAGGACCTTGCACCACGGGGAAATGACTTAAATTTGCCAAGTACTCATGAGGGCGTATTTACAAGGACCTTGCACCACCTTTAAAGTCACTTTTAACGTGGAGAAAATGACGTGAATGTGGCTCATAAGCCTTGTAAATATGCCCCCATGCTGACTATGAAACTCTTGTAGAACATATTGTGAAACCTAAATGACTTCAAGGAACGAGTTTTTAAACCAACAAACAAGCACATTATTCTCCCATATTCATGGTGGGGAGTGAAATATTTATTTAAAAAAGCAGACACCATTTTGTCCTTCTCATAAATGTAAAAAGCATTTATTTAAAAAAAAATGATTTTCTGGTCATAATTTGAAAACACAGCACAACTCCTATGTACAAGCACACCCTGTCAGTACTAATACTTCAAATTATCTCTAATTATAATTTGTCAAAGAAGCAAAATCTTTTTGGAAAACATAATGAAAACACTTGACACAAAACAACATTTTAAATGCACAGCTGACTTCTTTATTTTCTCCATAAACTATACTAGTCTCTATCTAAATTAAATGAATCTTTTCTCACCTTAGCAAATGCTTTTTGAATTTCAAATCAGTCTCAGAAACACACCAATTTTTCTTTAGCAGAGCAAAGGGTATGCACTCCAGAGGCTGCAACCAACAAAGGCACAGAAATGCTGAAATTCATCACACATATCTCTCATGTCACCCAATCAAAACTCTTCCCTCACTTTTTTCAAATCAACACCCTCCCCCCCCCTGCCCTTTCTGCCTTTTTTCCATAGCAACTACCTCCTGAAAGAACTCTCATGTTTACAAGTTCACACAACAATGTTTCAAATGAACTCTGAACTCTCAGTACACCTGCTAATCCACTGCAATGTTTCTTAAAATCATTTTTCTTAACCATTCAAATTACATCTTTCAAAGAACACATCCATGCACCCTAACTTCCTGTTTTCAGCAATAGTAATCCACCAATCACTGCTAGTGAATAATTAGCACTAAATCTCCACAGTTTTATTTCTTTACAAACGCCTACTGTTTCAACTGCCATTTAATTCCCACACTTCATCTGACTGCAGCAGAACCTCCTCTCACCATGTTTTCTGTCTGGATTCTTGGACATGGCTACATCCACTGGGTTCACAGGTATGCTGATAACAGCAATTTACACAACCTCAATTTACAAAATGTGGAAATCAAATGGATTGGGCAGAGAGGATTGAGATGTCACCAATTGATACCCTTGGTGAAAACCTTTTTGCATTTGCCAAACCCTGACCTCTTAATAGTGCACTGTGGAGGAAATAACCTAGGCACTTTGACTGGGGTAGGTCTGGAAATGCTTTTAAAGGATACCTTTGAGCAATTGATGGCACTTTTTCCTCAAACTGCCTTGGTGTATTCAAATATATGCCAAAGACAGAAAAGGAGGTGGTCCAATCAATTTTGTCCACAAATTGAGAAAGCGAGGAAACATGTAAATAAGTCTGTTTCAGCTTACATGAGAGACCATGGAATGGGCTCCATCTACAACAATAACTTGCGTTACTACATGCAAGATATCTACAGAGGAGATGGTGTGCACTTCTCAGATGAGGGAAACAGAGTTTTCATACAAAATGTAAGACTGTGTATTGGTACCTACTTATAAGTACCTAGAACTTGCACAGAACCCAAAAGCTCTTTTCAGAGCTACCTTAACTATGATTACTCTTTAAAAATTTCGAATGTACCTTTTTTCACAAATTTTCACTTATGTTTGCTTCCCGGTTTGCTACCCGGTTTGCGTACCGGCAGCTAACTGCGCGAAAAATTCAATTTTTTTTTCCGACATATATGAGCCTCCTCAGCCACCCTTAGAAAACCTGTGCCCCCTATACCTTATCCCAACATTCTTTATCCTCCATCTTGTGTCTAAATTCATCCGAAACATAAGATGGCGGACTCCCGTTACCCTGCCGGTTAGTTTCCCGATACGCTATCCGGAATGCTACCCGGTTCGCGTACTGGGTAGCGCTTCTACCTTGAAAAAATCGAAACCTTGTATTTTTTTATTTTTTGCCCCACGGGACCCTTTAATAGCCCCCACATCATTCCTAGGAGGTCAGGAGGGGTCTACCTTGCCCACTTTCATTAATTTCCCCCTTCGTTTTTCTCCACCTCTTGTCTCTCGATCCTACCAAGAGACAAGATGGCAGCCGTTCCGGACTGTTTAGAATGTTGACAGACACCGGAGAGCCAATCAGCTTCACTTTGCGAAGTTCCGTTATGCATCAGGTACGCGAACCGGGGCGCTAACCGGAGCACTGTTACAGATATATATATTTTTTTGAACGTTAATTTATCAAAATCCACTGGAGCACATATATTGAGACATAGCAAAGGCACATCGGGCAAACAATATCTACAATTTTGCCAAGTTTTGTGGAAAACCATTGAGCTGTTCGAGCTAAAAGTGAGTCCAACCGCCCTATGGAAAATTGCATGGGAAAAACGCGTTTTGGGAACCCCCTTTTTTCTCGGCCCCCTCTTGACGAAACCCCCCAAATTTTCATGGGCTGCTCAGAAACAAAATGTTCCATTTTCCTGAAAATTTCAGCCAATTCCGTCCAAAAACGTCAAAATTATTCCACACAGAATTTTCAGAAATCCCATAGGAAAAAAATCCTAACTATATATACCTACTGGCGACCGCCAGTAGGTAATGAGGACAATCCAAATGATGAATAATGTTTATTTTCCTTTATCCTACTTCCCAAAGAAATAACATTTTACAATTGCCAAACAATGCACTTTAAAATAAATGCACAAACAGTTTGGGCTGCAAGCAGCAACAGCCTTAATGTTACAACATTATGAGAACATATCCACAGGCTCCTTCGGTAGCACACAAGAAAGCAAGCTGGCTAATCTCCATAGTTTCTCCCCATTGCATCTGCTCATCCCTTCCTCAATCCTAGCATCTGGCTGGAGGTGAACATGGTAAGGTTGTAGTCAGTTATACAAAGAATCAAACAAACTCCGAATTCCTCATCTACACAGTTATACACACTAAACCGTACTTATTCAAACATAAGCAAAACACATACTTACTCTCTTTTACAATCACTGATACAAGTACACATTGATCCATACAGTCACTTACGCAATCACAGACTCTCATGTATAGTCATTAATATATGCCAACTCTCACATGCACTGTGTTTTACATATGTACTGTCTTGGACATGTAGCACTGAGATATCCATTCACTCACCAACACACCCATGCACACAGTCAACCGCCCATACAGCTCTTTCCACATGTACTCTTGAACCCATATACCAAGTAAATCAACTGCTCACACATCTATGCACAGAGTCACACACCTTCCCACCACCCACACACACACTCAACCTCACATACAAATACTTGGGCAACCAATCAATAACCCATATAACCACTCATATAGCTACTGATCAACACATGCAGGAGCTTACACAACTACAGACATACTGATGCACATATTCAGACAGTTTAGTCACTAACCAACGCATTCAGTAAGACACATTTAATCACTCACTCATACAGTCAGTCACGCACCATTCTTCATCCAGACACTCATACATATACTCATTCTTCAATATGTAAAACATATTTCAACTTTACAGAAACACACATTCACTGGATGATGTCATCAGTGATGTCATTTGAGACGTCATCAGTGATGTCACCAGTGATGTCCCTAACCATGTCATGAATGATGTAATATGTGACATCATCAGCAGTGGATTGCGAGCGCGCAAGTTATAGTGAGTACAACTAACTATAACGTGGGAATTTCAATGGTTTTGTATGAGTAAAATGTTCAGCTAACTATAACTGGGTGTGAAACCTATGGTTTTTTCAGTGAATTTTAAAGGTTTTTTAAATGCTAATTCCTAACTATAACGAGTGTGAAACCTATGGTTTTTTAAATGAATTTCAAAGGTTTTTTAAAAGCTAATTCCTTACTATAACGAGTTTGTAACCTACAATTTTTAAAGTAAATGATTACGTTTTTTTATAGCTGTTTTTTATAACCATTATAATATTTTTTATAAAAGTATTATTATTATTTTTTTCTAAAATACATTTTCCAATGTATTTTTCCTTTTTTTTTTTTTACATTTTACCTCGGAGCGCTCAGGGTGCGCGCACCCGTAAACGCACCCGTACACGTAGGTAAAGCGGTATACCGACTTGAGAAAATAAATATAAATATGTATTTAAAGTAAATAATAATGCAAGACATTCAGTGGCACACTTATAAAAGTAGTATTTTTGATTTTAAATAACTGTATTTTAACTTTAAACGCATTTCCTAAAATCAAACAAAACGTCATTCAGGCGCGCCGCGTAAGCGCCCCCGGAAGCTCCTACGTATGTGCCGCGTAAGCGCACCCAGAAGCGCTCCGGAGCGCGTACCATAAGCGCGTCAAGTCATGTGACCTTAAAATAACACTTTTTATTGGTAGTTTTTTTACAACTAATGAAAACCCCACCCATTTCCTTCACTACCACTTTCACTTTGAAGAGAGCAAGACATGTTCCCTTTTTCTCCTGTTCAATTGTTTATAAAGAATGGCAGCAAGAGCACCAAGCAGCATTGACTCTGATGAGTTTCTTCATGAGGACCCTCCTCAGCCAAAAAAGAAGGAGCACTTCATCTGGAAGTTCTTTAGCATTCCAGAAGGGGAGAAGAAGGTGAATGCTCCTAAGGTGGAATGTAAGATCTGCCACACTATTCTGTCATGTGGTGACCCCAGAAAAAAATACAGCTTTGGGAACTCCACCATGATCAGACATGTGCAAAGAAGGCACCCAAGAACTATGCCCGGGAGAGTGTCAGGGAACTGGCACGGAATGCACCAAGAGATGGCGCCTCGACTTCCACCGGAGGAGCAACATCATGGAGGAGAGGAAGATCAGTCGAGTTGATACCAAATATTCAGCCTGTTTGTACGGACATTACAATTACGTGTAAGCAGTGTGACAAATTGCTTTGTTACGGGGAGCAGAGTATTCTATTAATTGTTCGAAAAAGAGAAGAACACCGCTGCACCCCTCAGCCCTAATTGTTCCCCTTTTTTTTGCTCCTGTTGAGCAGTTTGGCATTCCCTAGTTTTTTTTTTGTTCTGAAAAAAATTCCCCAAAAAATGTAAAACTTTCGGAAAAGGTAAAAAAAAAAAAACTAAAAAAGAAGAAAAAAAACGGTTCTTTTTAGAACTACCTCCAATTCCCCAAAAAGAGCTATATTCTTTACAAATTCTAAAGGATTGAGTGAAGTGGAGTACAGTGAGAGAGGAAAGGAAAAAGAGTGAGGGTGCAAAGAATGGGACGAGAGGGGAAGGAAAGTGAAGTAGGGGGATTGAAAGAAGGTGAGTGTGGGAGGTGAGTGAGGGGAAGAGGAGTGAACATGGGAATGAGGATAAGTGAGGAATGCGGAGTAAGGGAACGGGGTGAGGAAGGGTAAGAGAAGAGCAGTGAGGTTGAGGAAAGAGTGGTGATAGAGTGCGGATAAAGGCAAGTGAGCGTGAGACAAGGGGAGTGAGGGAGTGAAGAGAGAAAGGAAGTGAAGGAAACAGTGAGAGAAGAGGACTGAGTGAGGGAGCATAGAAAGATAAGTGAGGGAGTGTAGGTGAGTTATAGGGAGTAAGTGTGACAGAAGAGGAGTGAAAGAATGAGGGGACAGAGGTAGTGAAGCTAAGAGAGAGGGAGTAAGGGAAGGAGAATGAGAACAGAGTTAATGAGAGAAAGAGTGACTGAAGTGGAGTAGGTAAGTAAGGTAAGGGGAATGAGTGAGTGAGTGAAGAAAGGGAATAGAGGGGAAGAGGACTGAAGCATAGGTACTGAGAGAAGGTGAGTGGGGGATGACAGTAAAGGGAAAAGGAGAGAAAGATATGCAATGAGGGTAGTGAGGGAACCAGTTTAAGAGAACGGGAGTGAAAGAACGGCAGAGAGCATGAGTAAAGAGGAATGAAAGAGGGTTGATAAAAGTGAGTGAGGGTAAGACAAAGGGAGTGAGGAAGTGAGGGGATAGAGGTACTGAAGGAAAGAGTTATAGAAAGGGACTGAGTGAGGGGGCAAAGAAAGATAAGTGAGGTAGTGTGGCTGAGTTATAGGGAGTGAGTGTGACAGAAGAGGAGTGAGAGACTAAGAGAACGGAGAGAATGGGGGTAAGAGAGAAAGAGTGAGGGAAGGGGAGTATAGAAGTAAGAGGATAGAGGGAGTAAGAGAAGGAGTTAGTGCAGTGGAGTAAGGAGAGTAAGGGAAGGGAAAAGAGTGAAGGAGCAAAGGAAGAGAAGAGAGAGGAAGGGAAGTAAAACAGGAGATCTGAAAGAAAGTGAGTGTGGGAGTGTGGCTGAGTTATAGGGAGTGAACGTGACAGAACAGGAGTGAGAGACTAAGAGGATGGAGAGAATGAGGCTAACACAGAGAGAATGAGGGAAGGGGAGTGTAGAAGTAAGAGGACAGAGGAAGTGAGAGAAGGAGTGAGTGAAGTGGAGTGGAGTAAGGTGAGTGAGAGAAAGGAAAAGAGTGAAGGATTGAAGGAAAGGAAGAGCGAGGAAGGAAAGTAAAGGAGAAGGTCTGAAAGAAGGTGAATGTGAGAGGGGAGTGAGGAAAAGGGGAGTAAACATGGGGATTGAGAATAAGTGAGGGAAGCGCAGTAAGGTAACGGGGGTGTGGGTGGAGGAGAGAAGAGTAGTGAGGTTAAGGAAAAGAGTGTTCGGAAAGTAAAGTTTGTATGTCAAACCTACCTTATAAGTAATGTAAACTTAATTACATATTTTCAGTAAATTTAATATCTGTGAAAGAGGAAAAAAAGTAAGTTATAATATTTATAATATATATTTCACAATACAAGAGACAAAGCAGGAAATTAAAAGTCATAAAAGGGTAGTAAGAGATAAAGTAGGAGTGAAGGACTCAGAAAGGAAAACATAGGAATGGTGAAGGTCAGAGAGAGTGAAAAAGAAATAGAGGGAGAGCAAATTAATAAAATGATAATGACATAGATACATTCAGTGACAGAGAAGAAGAGCAGGAGAGAGAAATGAAGTGAAGGTGAGTAAGATACTAAAGGAATGTGAATTAGGAAAACTAAAGGAAGAAAGGGGAGTAGAGAAAGGGGAGCAGGAGTGAGTGACAGTGGTTTCATGACAATGAGGGATGGAAGGTGAGTGAGGGTGAATGTAGGGTCGTAAGACAGTGAGGGGACAATGGGAGTGAGGGTAACATAGAGGGAGTGAGGGAAGACAAGTGAGAATGTAAGAGAACAGAGGGTGTGAGAGAAAGAGTGAGTAAAGGGGAGTAAAGTGAGTAAGGGAAGGAGAACGACTGAGGTAGCAAAGGAAGGAAAGAAGGGGAAGAGAAGTGAAGCAAAGGGGCTGGGAAAAGGTGAGTGCGTGAGCAGAGAAAGAGGAAGAGGAGTTAAGGATGATGAATGAGGATAACTGAGGGAACCGGAGTAAGGGAACAAGGATGAGAGAGGGTGAGTGAAGGGCAGTGAGGTTGAGGAAAGAGGGAAGATAGAGGGAGGATAAAGGCAAGCGAGCATGAGACAAGGGAAGTGAAGGAGTGAGGACAAAGAGGTATCGAAGGAAAGAGTGACAGAAAGGGAATGAGAGAGCAAAGAAAGGTAAGTGAGGGAGTGTGGGTAAGTTATAGGGAGTGAGCATGATGGTAGAGGAGTGAGAGAGCGAGAGGACCGAGAGAGTGAGGCTAATAGAGAGGGAATGAGGGAAGTGGAGTGAGAATGTGAGGGGACAGAGGGAGTGAGAGGAGTGAGTGTAGTGGAGAAAGGTGAGTGAGAGAAAGGGAAGTATTGAGGGAGCAAAGAAAGGACAGGAGGGGAAGGGGAGTGAAGTAGAGTGACTGACAGCTTGAAAGTGGTGGATGGGAGAGAGGGAAAGGGCAGTGAAGGAATGGGGAATGAGGATAAGTGAGGGAAGTGAAAAAAGGGAAGGGAGGTGAGTGAGAGAAGGCTAGTGAGGGTAAGTTAAGAGGAGTGATAGAGGATGGAATAAGGTGAGTGAGCATAAGACAAGGGGAGCATAATATATATTTGATAAGACAAAATACAAAATAATTTGTACAACATGTTTTATGGTTTATTTTTTCTGTTCTCAGAATATATTGAATTTCAATTAAAGCAGTGACTTCAATACTACTCCTATGACAGTGGGCTAAAAAAACACAATCAAAATGATTGTGTTTAAAAAACCCATACACCGTTTCAATAAATAATGTAAAATTTAGAAAAAAACATATCTTAACTCACTTTTGATCCACGTACTTTTCCACCAGGCCAAATAGTAAATGAAAAATCCTTTTCTTTGGAAATTACTCAATAGTATTCTTAATCTGCCATTTACCCGAGTTTCTGAAAGAAAAGCTCCAACATCTTTTACATTATGAAACAATAGTTTTATTTCCACCTCTGGCTTACTTCTGATTAACATTTCCTCTAATACTCACATCACATACTATGTGATAGACTTATACTACCTTCTTAAATGCAATTCATCATCCATTTACAAATTGCGAATTCGCAATTTCGGCCCGCTATTTACCGCGAGGTCAAACCTTGTGGTAAAAGCATTTTTCTAAGTTGCATGTTGCACACACACATGTCCTTGGCACATGTGTGTGCGCAACACCTGTTTCAATTTGCATTTACGGGGTGGTACAGGGTGTCCTTTGGACCTCCCTGGCACCCTTAAAATCGCTATCTTATTTGCGATTAGCTAATTGCTAATGGCAAATAAGGAATACTCCCCATTCATTCCTATGGGTGGGGAGTTAGTCCTTATTTTCGTTTAGCAATTTGCTAATCGCAAATAAGGAAAATGTAGGAATTGCATTTTTTTTTGCGATTCCTACATGAATCCCGTTTTGCGAGCCTGTAATAGCGATTCCTTATGAATCGCTATTATAGACTCGCAAAACGGGTCTTTGATGAATCAGGCTGTTAGTCTCCCTACCAACACTTTTGGGGTTTAGATAAATATGACCCAAACCTATCTTGTGAAAGGTTTCCCTAACATATAGTAACCATGGGATCTTCGCAGGATAATCAAGCTTAAGGCAATCTTGCAACATTTCCTTTGTGAGTTTCAGTTCTTCAGTACTCCAAACCTTGCTCCATAGCAGCAAGGGGAAGACATGGATAGTGTCACTCACAAATTCAAGACCCACCTCAGTGTGACAGAAAATGTTTGAGATACCGGATGGAACAGATAGAAGGTGCTTTATAAATTTATTTCCCATAATTTGGATTTTATTACAGTTTTGTATCCCCCACACGCCTGCGCCGTATTTTGCAACAGGGAGGCATTTTGCTTTATATAAGGTTTTTAGTTCTGGAACCGGCTTATGGCCCAGTTTACTTGAGAAACGGAAAAGGGCCTCTATAGATTGCGTAGCCTTTTGAACGCAAGCTGATATTAGAGGATCCCAGCTCAAGGTTTTATTGAATAGATTCCCCAGATAATTAAAACTATCAACTTTCACAATAGTTGAGTCCTTCACCATAAGCCTGCGAGATTTTACCCCTTTTGGGCCACAGACCATGGCAAAGGACTTTGTGAAGTTGACCCTTAGATCTAATCCTTGCATACACGTTTCAAAAGCATTCAGATAAGTGTGCATGCTGTTGGCAGTTAGGGTCATTAACACAGTGTCATCTGCATAAGATAACATCGATATCCGTTTACCATTAACCTGGGGAATATCTACACAACTTTCCAACAGAAAACCTTCCAGGCCGTTGGTATACACTAGAACCAAAAAAGGAGCCAAAATACATCCCTGCCGGACACCTTCAGTCGATGGAATGGACTTGGTCTCCCCGCCAGGGCCAAATCTAATCCTCACTATTGTAGCAGCATGGAGTCTACGGTGACCAACGGTTATTCAAACACCATGGACTCCATCATTTGCCACAGTTTATTTTTACATACAGTGTCAAAGACACTGGATAAGTCCATGAAGGCCAAGTAGACACAACCACGATTAGCCCTAATATACTTACCCATGATTAAAGCCAAATTAAGGCTCTGCTCAGTGGTTCCTTTTCCCCGCCTAAACCCGTACTGGGAATCCACAATAATACCTGTTGACTCAGCCCAAGTTTCCAGGCGGGCCAAAATCACCCTACCCATCAGTTTACAAGACACATCTATTAGCGATATTGGTCTATAACAACAGGGGTCGGATTTGTCGCCCTTTTTAAATATCGGTACCACTACCGCCTCTTGCCAGGAAGTCGGGATACGGCCTACCACAACTGCTCTAAACAAAAGTAATAGGAGTGGTGCCCACACCTCAATGTTGTGTTTAAAAAGATCCAAAGGGACTGAATCCGGCCCTGGGGCTTTTAACGGGGTGCCTTTTCTTAGTGCAGCCTCTACCTCTAGGAGAGTCAATGAAAGGCTAAGCGTTAGAGCTGGCTCCAAATTAAAATCACTAGTCCCCTCATTAACAGTTGTCAGGATCGCCCTTTTGGGTTAAAAATGTTTCCATAATGTACTTCCCATGTATCCACTGGGATATGGACCAGCATGTTATCCTTTTCATCGCTTCTTAAGAAAGGGCGGTTTATTACCTCCCAAAAGAGCCGGCTGTCCTTAAGTTCTGAAGCTTTTCCAAAATCGTCCCATGCCTTTTTCTTTAAATCTGATTTACGATTAATAATAGCATCTCTGCACATTTTCCTTGACCTTCTAACTAACTCCCTATCCCGTGGAACTTGATGTAGTGCCTTCGTTAATCTAGTTTGTGCTCTGGAACATTCTGCATCAAACCATTTGCAACCATTTCTTTTTTTCCTATCCACAGTTTTTAAGAGGTGAGAAGCCACGAGCCTCAAAGTTCTTAATTATTACATCCAGCTCGTTAGAGGGGGTTAAGCAAGCATATATCCTTTCTTTTTTTGCTTTAAAAATCTCCACCTCTAATTGGCTTGCATCTATCTTATCCCACTTTAAGGTGACCCCCTGGTTCTGGCTAAATTTGATTGGGTGGTCCAAGGTCTGAACTCTCTTAAAAATGGTTGAAAATTAAGGGGTTATGGTCACTAACTGGATTTGCCTCAATCTGAAAATCATTGACAAGATGGATATAACTTCGAGAGACCGAAGCAAAATCAATAACGCTCATCTGACCCCTATACCTTGGAAGGTAGGTATACCCGAGGGTCTTGAAAAGTTGGAATTATCCCGGACACAAAGGTCATTAATGGTAATATTATTATTTAAGGCATCCCCTTGTTTTGAGTGCTTAAAATGTGCCAATGGCTGGTCACTTAAATCTACCAAGCACAGACTCTGGAGCCACTAAATTTAAACAAACTACAATTAAAATCTCCTACCCACATAATAAAAAGAGGAATATAGTATTGGTTACTTTAGCAATCTCATCCTGTAATTTTTTGATGACCGATGTGACATGAGTATCAAATATATTATAGTACCAGTTAATTAAAAGCAAAGGCACAAGGAATAAGTCCTTAATCATAGGCATTTGGTACCAGGAGGATTCCACCAGTGTGACAGTTTTTATCATGTTGTGCTTCACAGAAATAGCTGTCATAAGACCACCCTTAGCTCTTCCAGCATGTGAGGGTTTGGCAAGAACATTAAACATTTGGTATCCATTCAGGCTAAGGCCCCCTCTGCTTCCAGTCTCCTGGAAGCAGATTATGTCAAAGGATTCAACAAATTTTGACCATGCCAGGTCCTCTAGCCTCTGGGAAAGACCAGCTATATTCCATGAAATCAGGCGGAAAGGGTGACCCTCGGCCAGACTATCTGCTTCCCCCGGTGGTGTTGTTACTTTCAACTGAATCGTGTCACTCTCGCTCAAAATTGCTGCTATTGAGCTAGTATCTGCAACCAAAGGAACCGGTTCTACCTGTCTGCTATTAGCTCTCCCGCCCTGATTTACTGCAATATCGGTGTCATCTAGGTACAAAGATACCTTTACTGTTTGTTCGGCCGTATCACTCCCTCCCCTGGCCACTACTAAGGGAACAATAGTTTCAAGTTTAGCATTTGTATAGCGCACTACTCACCCAGAGGGTCTCAAGGCGCTTGAGGGAGGGGGGTACTTACTTATCGAATATCCAAGTTTTTAGTTCTTTTCTGAAGGAAAGGTGGTTCTGTGTAAGGCGGAGGTGGGTGGGGAGAGAATTCCAGGTTTTGGCCGCTAAGTAGGAGAAGGATCTTCCCCCCATGGTGGATCTATGGATGCGTGGAATTGCGGCGAGGGCTTGATTGGACGATCGAAGTTGGCGAGTGGGGGTGTAAAAGGACAGGCGCGTGTTGAGGCATTCGGGTCCAAGGTCGTAGAGGGCTTTGTGTGCGTGGGTGTGGAGACGGAAGGTTATTCTTTTGTTGACGGGGAGCCAGTGGAGGTCGTTCAGGTGACCGGAAATGTGAGCTTGGCGCGGGATGTCTAGTATGAGTCTGGCTGAGGCATTTTGGATACCTTGGAGTTTTTTCTGTAGTTTGGCTGTGGTTCCGGCGTAAATCAGTGAGTTAGGACATAAGTATATATTACTAACCGTCTCTCCCACAGGTTCGACTGCTTTATCTGGGTTTGACCTCATTGGGCTAACAGTCCTATCCCTATCCATATCTTCTGCCCCGCTATTAAGGAAACAAATATTACAAAGTCAGTCCACCCCCTCCAATCCCATGAGTGGATCAAACCTATTTCTTAGAGGTAGCCAATCCAAGCTGTTAAAACCCAAATATCTACCCCTACCAATGTTCTGTGTTTGTAGTGACAAACTGGGGATCACATGGGGGTAGAAATAGTCTAAACCTAATGATTGGATGTCACCTAATCTAGCAAACCTTGGTTCCCTACATATGTAGTCCACAACCCATTGGTCTCTGAGATTGACAATTATGCAATCTCCCTCGAGATCCTTAGTGCTATGCCCCAGCCATGCCACTCGCCTCACGCCTAGAATCTCTGAATTTAAACCCAGGGGTAATCTCCTGTTCCTACTAAGCCAATAAATAACTTTATTCTTTAGTTCTCTATCTGATTCTTGGTGTTCTGGGTTAATTTCTGGTACCCCTGTTAGAATAATAGTCAGAGGCATGGATTCCGGGGGGATATTTACACACGGGAGCCTCTTTCTTGGCACTTCTTTGCCCTGAGATGCATTACTCAAAGGCTGTTTAACCCCTTGTCCTGGATCTGAGACCTGTTTAGAGACAGCCACCATGTCTACTTCAGTAGCTTGGGTCTTTCTGCTTGCTACGCCTTTTCACCCTGTGGCTAATTGAATGTTCTGAACCACTGGAGTTACATTTGTAGCAAGTTGAACAGCTTTAGGAGGCTTAACAATTCCTGAGGATATGGTTGGTGTGGCTCTAGCTTCATTTCTTGTTGTGCTCTTAATTAAAGCATCAAGTTTTGAAGTATTCCCTTTCGTCATTAGCTCTATTTGGTCAATTTTTTCTTTAATTAATTTTGTTCTTTTAATCAAGGGTAGTATTAGAGATCTTACTAATGTTTCCATTTTAGCAAGAAGATCATCATTAGGATTCTGTTGAATAAGTAATGGAGCAATATTGGTTAATGTATCAGTTATGGTAGGAGACTGAGCTAAAACCTGTGGAACTTCCTTGGAGTTTGGGGTTTTTGTGGGTCTTTTACCACCGCCGGTCCTCTTGCCTCCCCTTTTCTTATTTTTATTTTTCCCCTGCTTTGGAGTTATAATACGTTTCTTGTTTATTTCCCTCGACATCTGATCTTGTTCTATCTGGGGAGCAGGGGGTGGAGGCGTTGGTGTGGATGTTCTATGGCTCAAATCACTGGAAAGCTGACTATGCAAAATTGAACACAGCATACAGCCGGTAGCAGAACCACCTGACCCCTCCTCCAGTGACAAGAGATTATGCCAGTATCAGCCAGATCAACCGGGTCATTAGAGTGAGCCGGTGTTACAGCAGACCCAATCGCACCCAGAGAAGACTGTTTGCCCGTTAAAATATCTATCAACAAGCGTTTTTCTGCAAAAGCTATTTCTTTCTATAAGATACCAGTAGCCCATTTAAAAAACTGGTCCAATGTGCCCGTAACTATTCCTGCATTGGTGTTCAAGGTAACAGTTCTACTTTTCCCTGATCATAAAGCCATGACAGCGAATCAGCAGTTACAAATAAGCACTAGAGATGGCAAAGGCTCACTAAGTATATAAACTACACTAACACAGTATAGGCACAAAACCAGGAGTCAAATGGTGTGGCCCAGCCGGCCTCGACCGTCCTCGGATGGCCACAGACGGCCCGCCCTTTGCCCGTGCTTCGTCCTGCGTGCGTCCCGTGGTAGCGTTAGGGGCATTCCTTAAGTTGGAGGAGGAGGGGGCGGGAAAATGCACCAGGTGTGCAAAGTTGCCACAGCGCAAAGACCTCTGGGCCTCGCATTCCCGCAGTCCCGTGATTGCCCAGATGCAAGTAATGAAATAAGCAACCCAACAACAGCTCCAGGTGTCGAGGTCTGATGTAGGCTATAGTCCCGGTCGGTGCAGAGATGAGGGCTGGTTTCACGACTACGAGCGGCACAAATCTCTTTTCCTCTAATCCCCTCCAATACAGAAGTACGAGCACAGTACCTTAAATTGCCGCCAACTACATGCAAATGTTCATTTTTACGTCTTCTACAGAGCTGCTCTCTTCAGCTCCCTTCTGCCACGCTCAGAGCCCAGTACCAAGCAACTCCTAAGCTCGCATGGAAGCTCCCGGGGCAGCTTCAGGTGAATCCAGTGCTATCTGGAGGTGCCTTCTCCAGGTACTGCAGACTCGCCCCACAACCTATCCGAGCTGCTCCAGAACTATGCAGCTTCGCGGCTTCTCACCAACCACTCCTCCGAGCAGGGAAACAGAGGAAACAGATTCGACAGTACTTCCAGGCGTCTCCTCTCCTCTTGCCACAAACCCTGCAGATGTAGCCGCGCAACCGGGCAGCTTGGAACTCCAGTCAGGGCAGGTAGGTCGGACCTCCAGAGGGACCACTCGCACACCTCCTCTCACTCAGCACTGCCGTGCTCACAGCCAGTGAGTGACACAGATCACACATAACTGTTGTGCTCACAGCCTGTGTGGTGCCACAGATCACACAGCGATGGGCTGACACCGTGCTCACAGCCGGTGAGTTTCACAGATCACACAGCGCTGCCTTTTATAAGAAAGGCCAAAAAGATTTTCTACATCTACACCTTCATCTTGCAATACAACAAGCATATACATTAGAAATTCCTGACAATCTTGCTGACTATTCTGTGAAAATTGATTTATACCAGAACATATGTCTAAAACATTTCAAATTTCAGAAACACTTTGTATTTTTGTTCTATCACTGCTACATTTCTCAAACACAGAATTCAACAAACAACAAAATCTTTGATCACGATTTTCAACAATCTGTTCTTGTACAGTTTGGAGAAAAAAAAAACAACATTAACCACTACATTAGCATAGCAGTTGACACCAGAACTGTTTTCAAACTGAAATCCAACAACATCTTTAACTGAATACTTTTCCTTTATGCTTACAATTACTGGTTCATCTACTTTTTTTCTTTTTTGCTACAACTTCACTACCATTTTTCTCATTTCTTCTTTTTCGGCCTACCACACGCTTTGAGGTGAATTTGGAGCATACTCTCTTCTTAACCTATTATATTCTTTTACACAATTTAGATCTACATTACTCTTTGTCTCATCAAATCAATCAAGTACAATCCAGATAAAGTTCTGACTCGAGATAAAGCAACATATGCCATACCCTCCTTGAACACAGAACTTCCAATATTCACCAAAGCACTATCTACACTTAAACCTTGAGATTTATGAATAGTCACTGCATATGACAAAGAAACAGGAAACTGTTTCGGCAGACATATAAATCTTTCACAAGCAAAAATCAGGCAGAACAACGACTGATTTGTTGTTCTACTTCAATATCATCAAATGTAATTTTTATAAATTCAATTCCATCTCTATCTCGGTAATTCACAAAATCAACAACATGACCCATTTCTCCATTTACTAAACCTCTTTCCACATGTAAATTACGTCGTAAAATCATATGACAATTTAAAGATGCATACAGAGTCTTTTCCAAACCAGCAGTTTTAGATATTGTCTTCTATAAAGAATCCAATTTTGATTTCAACTTTTCTGACAAAATAAAAGTTGCTCCTTCATGTTCTATTTTATCAATAGCTTCCAGTTTCACAATCTTCTGATTTTCTAACTTTAACATTTTGTTGTTGAAGAGTGTGCATTCTTGCAGAGTTGGCATCAAGCATACAACAGATTTGTTTTCAGGAATGTTCTAAAAAATATTCTCTTGGAGAATGTTTTCGTTTGGAAACAAATTTGAAATTATTCGTGCATGTAAAGCTGCTTTCCCTTGCTCAATTACTTTTCCAATTCTTACATCTTGTAGAATATTTTTATAATCTTCATCCTTTGCCTGTCGCATATTTTGTAGCAGTTCTGCATATTTGAAATGTAATCATATGTTAACATTTCCAATGCTTCCTAGGCACTTCTTTGTATCTTCATGTGTAATCATTTTAAACATTGGTTGTCCTTTCACTGGAGTTAACTGCAGTAGATCTCCAAAAACAATGATGTTTTTTCTGCCAAATAACACATCATACTCTGTTTTAAGAATTTCTTGCATTCTTAAATGCACAAACGCAAGCATTACATTTGATACCATGTTTACCTCATCAATGATAAGAAGTTTCATTTTCTTCAAGACTCAGGAAACTTCACAACAAGCTTCTCCAGATAGCTTGTGGTATTGTAATTTATGATCATGCTCTACTGGCAGCATCAATAAGCGATGTAAAGTAATACCTTTAATGTTATGTGCTGCCAACCCAGTTGGAGCGGTAACAACACAAGACAGCGTTGACTCCGTTCTTTTCTGCAGTTAAGCTGCAATTTCTTTAATCAGAAAACTTTTTCCAGTTCCTGCTTCTCCACTCACGTACAGTTGGATAGGTATAAATGATGTACATGAGTACTCTTTTTTCTCATGACATAAACCGTGCTCAATCTGTTCTGTGACTTCATCATATATTTGTCTCTGCTCAACGTTTAGTTCTTTTTCCAAAACTTCTAAGTTAACTAAATCCTCATGAGCTTGTTCCATGGCTCTTCCAACTTCATCGATGGCGGTGGCAGGTTCATTTTGTATAATTGGTCCTCCTAGTGGATCCTGAATCAATGAAGCAGAACTCTGACTGTCTTGAGAACTGTCTCTAGCAATCTCTGCTGCAATTGTAGCTTCTTGCTCTATTTCCTTGTTCAAGATTTGCAGATAATTTGAAAAAAACAGGTCATTCTATGCTATGTTGCATTGAACGAATCTTCATAAGTAGTTCCTCTTCTGTACGCCAAGGTTTAAAGAGTTAGCAAAAGAGCTAAGTAATAAAATTCCCTTTTGCTTGGAGATTCACAACTCAATTTTCGATGATTAATCAAATGGCCTTTTCTTTGTTTCACCAGACAGCCTTTACATCCAATTACAGCATATACACCTTTATTGATATCTTCTGTGACGTTCCTCTTAAAAGTATTGGTTTGCAGAACTTCATAGAGACAAATATCCTAAAGATGACTACTTCTATTTGGATAGTATGTATCCAACATGTTTGTCTTCAAAATATCTGTACTGTTTGGTTCTTTCTCCACCAAATACTCTATTTCTTGTACAGATTTCAAAACTCGGTTTCGTGTTGCAGCAAGACCTAGACTCACCCAAATGACGGTTCTAGATTTGGCATATAGACTTGCTGATGAAAACCGATTTCAACATTCATATGCTCCAATTTCTCGATGAGACAACATCTTCAGACTGTAACTGTATAATTTCTTGCTTAGACTCTTTTCATGTGAAATTTCCTCCCACATTTCCTTCAGTTCGGTCTTTTCTGATTTTATGATGTAAGACGTCACATATCGAGCCACAGCAATAGAGTTGTCAGTAACATATTGAATATCCATGTTAGCATTCCACATGGACAAAATAACTGGATTGTAGTCATTTATGTATTTGGACTCTTCATTTAATCTTAAGTTGTATGTATTTTTCGGTGATTTTCTTGTCACGGTATGTCGCAGAGAAGACATAAAATCGTTCACTCTTCCTTTCGATGTTACTGGACGTGGAAATGCAAAACAACATTTTGTGTAGAACTTGTCCTTGGATTTGTATTTTCGACAACAGTATTTTCCACAACGATGGGTTTGAAAGCGTAAAACTAGATGTCTTAAATTTTTTTCTTCTGTACTTTTCGGAACAGCTCATGTAGCATACTGTTTAATGAAACTCATCACTTTCTCATCCGAATCTGTTCCACATTTTGGTGCATCTTTAATCCATAGCAGCATATGTATGTGAGGAGCACCTCTTGCTTGATACTCCTTTCTCCAAAAGTAATCCAAAACCTCTCCAAGTGGAGGATTTTGTTTGTTTGTAATAAAAGACATCATAGCTTCAAACCTATGAATATAAATCCTGCATACATTAACTGGATACAAAGAGCATAGTTCTCCAGGTGTCTTGTATTCAATATTTTCAATGTTTTTATTTGCCTCTCGTAGAAATTGAAGTAAGTCTTAACAAGCATACTCACCACAGCTAAGAGTGAGGAACCATGTAGGAGTTCCTAAGTTTCTTAGCATACATTTCAATTCCCCATGACGACGGTACCAATACTCGTTAGTACCACGCTGACATGTCATGAGATTAATTAGCTGAGATTCCAAAACACTGTCTTGCAGTTTTACTTTATCCATAAATTCCCTTGCCGAAACATTCTGCAGATGTACTCCACTTTTCAGTATATGGTTCACTGCATAAGAAATTCCAGACAAGTCACTCTCAAACAGAAGCTGAAACAAATAAGCTTTCTTCCCATACACTAATGGGACTTCCTTTTGCTTCTTTCATTTGGAATAACTCAATAGCATTCCCCATTACTTCTTTTGAATGCAGTGGATGAACACTATAATGTTCACAAATTTGTTCACTTCTGGACACATTCACTTTTTCAATTTGCCCAGCTGACAAATCACTGTCTTCTTCTATAGTTGTTTCCTCTTCTCCTACATATACATTCTTATAGTACTTATTAATATTTTTTAAATACAATGTTGCCTTTTTGACTTTCCTAACATCCACTAATTCTTGCCAGATTTTCTTACTCTTCGTTGGTACGCCATTAACTAGAATAACTAGAGGTTCCTCTTCCACATTTTCAACAACACTTGTCTAAATATGTTTCTTTATATCTAGAGGCAAATATAGAACTCTTCCCTTTAATCCTCTCTGTAAATCAGAAGGAGGCAATTTCCCTGTTTTAGGCTCCAAGCGAACTATAGCCTGAAAAGGATGGACATATTGAATCAGAATAGACTCATAGGTATTTAAATCCATCAATTCAGAAGGAATGTCTACCAACTCCAGATTATTATGAACAGCTCTAGCAGGCATTGTTTTCATTTAATTCATTATAACAATATTTACAAATATGTTGATTTGAACCCAAATCAAAATAATTTTCTACCAACAAATAAGTTGCTAAATCTTTCCACTCATTATTATTTTCCTTTTCAGTTTTTACATATAAATCAACTAATCTAGACTGATTCTTATAATGAGTTCGCCGACAACACACACAACTAAAATTAGGCCTTTCACTTGATTTGACCTTAAACTTTGTAATTTCATGGTCAAATTGTTCTGTACTTGAAATCTCTACATTCTCTTCCACATTACCTTCTATTTCTGTATCCATTTCTGCACTGTCCTCTTTTTCAACATAGTAACAAAACTCAATATCTTCACAAATTTTCTTCACATCTAATTCAGTTCCATGCAAAAGAGCACTGTTTAACTGTTTTAGCTTAAGTGCTGGACTTTTTACATATTACAACCTTCTCACTAATTTCCTCACTTTATTATGATGCACTGCTAACATCCTAAAATGATGAAAAACACTCTGACATACTTTTCATGAAAGACAAGCCAATGAATACCCATGCAAACCTGTTTTTTCTCTCACTCTACAAGGATCTAACTCTTGCAAAGTTGTCATTTTTTGTTTTAGACTTTTCTTAGTATATGTCCGTAAGAAAGTAAGAAACAAATCAATTGAATCCTGTCGCACACTACAAATACTACTACAGTTCCAAGTATACACTAGAGCCTTAGGACATCTCCCTAAAACTTCATCAGCTAACACCTCTTCTGTATTTGTAGGCACAATTTTTTCTTTTTCAACAGGACAACCGTCCTTCACCTCATATGCTCGACCACTGGTGTCATCTGCATGCAACAAATCATTATTCTGAAAGTAACTATCTTCAATAAAAAATAGCTCACAACTTGAACTATGCTTCCATTCCCCAGAAAAAAATCACAAAAATTAGTCTGATTAATTACTCTTTTCTACTTACATTTTGATTTGAACACATTGATTACCTTATCTAGTTTACGAATTCTATTGATTACTAAAGACAATATTTTATTTTTCACTTTAAATGCTTCATCCACAATCTTCTGTATGCTTCTTTTTTCTTGTAAAAAGCAGTCTTTTTTTGATACATCTTTACATTTTTAATAAATTTGTAACCATTCTGTTATAAAACATTCGTCTACGAATTTCAATAAATTGATTTATCCTTCTATTGCTATAGACAATATCATCACCTTCTACCGGTCTAATATTTTTTGAGGGGCACAGTTTTTTCTTAGTATTTAGAGAAGTGTTATTCTTCTTTGAAACAACATCTTTTTTTTTTACATTTCAATAACTTCCTTAAAAAGAGCTTAGTTTGCTTACCAGGAGCATTATTTTTTTTCACTGAAGATTGTGTTTTGGATGAGTCTTGTATTTCTGTTTTCTTGGACCGTTAATCCTGTTTATATTTATTTTGACGTCTTTCCTTTGACGTCATAATCTTTTATCTTACTATAAATGATTATAATCTGAAGTAAAGAAAAAATGACATATTATAGACCACTACAAACATACTACATAGCAATTACAATAAGTAAACGATATATACACTAGTTTACAACATAAGTTACTTCATACCACAGCAACTGTGTTACAGTAACAGTGCTGTACACTTTCATTATTAATCTAACTCTCTGCCTGCCCCATCTCACTCTGTGCCTATGTCTTATGTAACTCTGTGCCTGTGTCTCATTTCAGTCTGTGCCTGTCCCATCTCTCTGTCTTTCTGTGTGTCATTTTTCTGTTTGCGTGTGTCTCATCTCACTCTGGTAAATGTTGCATGGTTAAAAGTATGGCTTTAACATTTTTGACAAGGATCACACTGAGTCTCTATATGAAATAAGGAATTATATTTTCAAAAGTTTCAGTAATGTCACCTGAATCTGCTGACAGTTTGCATCTCTAAGCTAAAAGGATACTCTGTGCCTGTGTCTCACCTCACTCTGTTCCTGTGTGTCATCTCACTCGGTGCCTGCCCCATCTCTCTATCTTTTTTATGTTTCATTTGTCTGTTTGTGTGTGTCTCATCTCACTCTCGTAAATGTTTCATGGTAAAAAGTATGGCTTTAACATTTTTGACAAGGATCACACTCAATGTCTGTATGAAATAAGGAATTATATGTTCACATTTTTCAAAAATTTGTCACATGTGTCTGCTCACAGTTTCCATCTCTCTAACTCTCATCAAATTATTCACCCAGATCCATTTAAAATCAAGTTTGACTCACAGTGGGATCTTAGGCACATGACCAGGATTTTACATGTAATCTACCATGTCTGTCTCTGCATGTAATATGTGTGTCTCTGCTCATACTTTGTCACTGTCTCTACTGGCAAAAAACAGACAACATATATATAAGCAAGACATAACATTCCTATTTCATTTCAACGGCACACCCTGGATCTTGATTGCACAGCTTAGATCCTATTTGTGAAGTAAGAGGCCTAACAGACATGCTGCCTAGGATTCCCTACTAGTACATATGCTGAAGCCTAACTGACTTTAAGAAAACATGTATTTCCATATTTTTAAACATATCAACTAAGCAAATTATTCACCCAGATCCATTTAAAATTGCGCTTGACAGTGTGATATTAGGCACATGACCAGGATGTTACATGTAATCTACCATGTCTATCTCTGCATGCAATATGTGTATCTCTGCTCATACTATTTCACTCTCTCTACTGGGAAAAAACAGACCACATATTGTAGTGTAGTTCCTATTTTCCCTATAGGCCCTGCGCATTGGAATAACATAAACAGCAGTGTAGAAGTAGGACTACGGTCTTCCAGGTCTCTACTGACTATGTTAGACTTAATTGGGTTTGTACCAGCTAGCTCAGAGGTCACTGGAAACTGTCTTGACTGAATAGGAAGTGATCAGCTTCCCTGGCTCAGACAAGAAGGGATTCAGTTTTCCAACAACCGCATTAACATGACAACTTTGCTCCTCAGAATAAGAGTCAATCTCTAGAGTTGTGTGAAACAATAGACAGCTATTTCACTCAGTCAGTTGTGCAGAATTACTTTCACCAGTTAAGCAGAGAATAGAGAGACGGGCGTTTTCAATAAAAGGTATTATTTATTGAACAGTCTTCCTTCTCATACACGAGAAATGAATTGCCACAATTGCAAGACTTGTTATTATAAAAAGTGCGTACAGTAAAAGTAGTGTTGCGAAATAATACTGTAAAGGCATTGATATGGTTTCTTAGCCATAAGATGGGTAAAATGAATAAAATGTATACATTCATATATACATTTGGCTAACGTCCTCAACTGGTGCTTCTAACTACACCTACCCCAGTGTACCTGACCTAAGCCTAATATGTGGGAGGGAGTAAGTAAGTAGTAGTTTAAGTTAAGTTGGTTTTGCCGAGGGTTTGCTTCAAGAATTCTCTCTAAGGGTTTAGTCAGCACCGTACCTCTGGAATAGAATGTTGGAGGTCTGGTATCTCCTCTCAGGACTCGATATTCCAGTTACCCGCAAGGGTAGGCTGGAAACGCCGGAGCTGGATTTTCTCGGCAGAAGAAAAGACAGCGTCTTTCTCAACGTGTCAAGGAGGAGGAGGGGCAGCGTCCGTGGGTTTCTCCCATCTGCTGGGCTCTGCAAGGGAAAGCTGTTCTGCTCCAGTATTCACCACCACCGGGTTTGCTTAAGGCAACGTTGGTATTATTTATACCTGAAAGGTGCTGAGTTTGACGTAAGTTTTTGGACATAAGACGTCAATAAAGATGTCACTAAGAACTAGTCGTTCTTACAGTGCTTGCAAGAGTTCTATTACTAATCAAAACAAAGCAAGCAGGGCTTTCCCAGGTTGCTGGGGGGGTTTGAGCTGTCGATAGCACTCGGTGTGTTATCTAGGAATCTAAGGAAGTGGCTTCTGCTGTGTCATGTACTGTAATGAGCTGCAGGGATGAGTTACTGAAATATGGCTCTGATCGTTTATGCCATTATAGGGATATCTATTGATTATAGCCGTATAGGGGCATGAGGTCACAATATTGATCGGGGTCCTAGATAGAACACAACACCCTCTCCACGAATTTATGTCCATCTAATTACTAAAAACTAAAGCAATAGGATGCGCGTGTATTCCTACCCACCCCAAAATACATTTTGCATTTGAAATGGCGTATATGAAATACATGAGAATATAGGTACTGTACGTTTTCAAGCATAGTAATCATTCAAAAATTATCGCATATGTAATCAGTTATGAACGATTTTTGCGAAAAATTACACATGAAATGTCTCTTAATACAGAAAAGAAGGGCAAGACTATTTCCTCACATGTAAATACAATTGCTGTAAAATGTGCTAGAGGCTGAGGCAAAGTTTTTTTCTCTAGATCTACTAAAAATAGAAGCTCTGTTCTCTATGAATAGTTCTACTTTAAGCAAAAGTATTTATGCCAGAAAAAAGGTAAATATTTAGAAAAATGTCTGATTGAAAAAAATCATTCATGGGGAGCGGAAAAATAAAGTTCCAAACGCTTTTCAGCAGTTTTTGTTGATCAAAACTGAAGGCCGAATTCAGAGTTCATGGGAACGCTGTGCTTTTGATTGTTTTCCAAAATTCATTGTTTCTGTTCAGGGGAGAACAACATATCAGACAGGCTCCCAAAGAATAGGTCTAAATATTCAGGTGACAGTTCGACCAGGTTCGATAGTGCAGTAACCTGGCAGTTGTGCGAATGATTGCTATCATCGATGTCTGGATCAGCAATGCTCACAGAAGGTCAAACCTGGGTGATGCTGCTTTCATTTTTTGCTTCACTGACGCCACCTAGTCATAGCGCAGGAGTCTCAATGAATGCCGTCATCAGGATTTGTAGACGCTGGGGACAACACGATGCATGAGCCGTTACAGGACTTAGCAAAGTATCGATATCCATTGGTACTGCTGATGGTAGTTCAAGTCAGGTGTCTAACACGCATTCTTCTCCGCTTAGCATACATCGAAGCACAGGTAAGATGCAGGTCTGCCATATAGGTCTGAATGAAAGAAACCAGGTCATGTTCAGATCTCTCAGCCGGGCCAATCCAAGGACCTTAGTTATGCGGTCCCGGTAGCGTATTGCTAGGATTGTTTCTTCCATCCTTGCCGGAGTCATGTCTGTGTTTTGGCTTGCCATATCGGAGCAGAAGGGTCAAAAATAAAATGCCTGCTACGAGTCCCAAAATTAGTGGTAGGCCGCAAAAGACTGAATGGACAAAATTGGGAATAATGCCCAGAACTGCTTTTAATGGTGTTAACAGTCCCCAAAAAATTGTCTTAAATACGTTTGAGATACCAATGGCATCAGACATATTTAGGATTTGGCTGAGCATTTCTGTGAAATGCACGGGGCAATTTGTTGATAAAAGTTCATGTATCTCCGATGTTGTCCTTGCAACTTGGAGATCATACGTTTCTTTTGATGACGTGATGGGCGCTGTTGTCTGCAAAAGCACAGACTTCATACTGCTTAAAGTATCAATTCGTATAGAAGAGATATTCAAAGGAGGCCAAATCGGCGTCTCGGAATCTCCAGGGCCGTTTGGAAACAATGCTTGCATACAGCAAGTGACCATGGAAGTCACGCTTACGAGATATGCTTTCCCTGGCACCAAGCCACAACAGCTGTGATCCGTTATTAGAATGTAACTCCTGTTAGAAAGTTGCCTAAAGAAGGGCTCTATCTGCTTTGCAGGTGTGACATGCTGGTGGCATGAAAGGTTGTTTGAAGTCCCTTCACTGCACTGGCGGATCGCCACAGATGCTGCTTCTCCTTTTATTTTGGCTAGTAATATAGCAGAGACCTGCTTGAAGTCTTTCAGTAATTTCATACTAAGAGTTAAAGCAGGTTCTGGACCGTATTCATTCTGAATTTGTTTTAGCACATCTGGTATTACCGCCATGGACGGAACACCATGTGTTTTTGTGTAAATGGAAGCAAAGACTGTACCCCAAGTGTCACAGTCCTCCACGTGTGGTGCGACCCCCATTGGAAGGCAGATAGTCAGAATTCTGTGTTTCTCAATAGGTATAGTATTCGGGAATAGTGCCTCTATTTGAGTAATTTTCTGTGCTAACCAGAAAGGGATTTGTTCCCGTTTTATGGGTGTTTTACCAAGAAATGATTGTATGTTCTGTGGTGTAATTTTATTTGTATTCCCTTGATGAGGGGTCAGCTGTGGAACATTAACAGCTGTTTGGACTGTTGCAGTCCACATGACATATTGGACTAACTGTCTATGTATTTTAATAAATGTTTTTAGCTGTGCTAACAGCTCTTTGCGAGACATTTTTTCAGTGCCCAGGTGTGGTGTGTAGCTGGCTAGAACCGGCCACGTTGCTCCTGGTCTACCTAGTGGACCGAGCCTGGTAATGTGATCATTGTGTTTTAGGGCGCCTTTAAACCAGAGCAGGTGCTCTTGGTATTTTAATGGGATTTCAATCTCCTCGAAAGGAGCATACTCATCCGGTGGTTCTTCTATTTTGTAATAGTGAAATTCGTGTATTGTAGCGTTTGCCGCTGGAAAGTTTATCCATGAATAGAATACCTCTGTCTGCCGATATTCGTGTGCCTCTATCACGAAAATGACAGTACCACCTCGTGAGGTCAGTCCGTTTTCTATAAGTTTTAACGCTATAGTTTTTCTCATGTTTGCCGGGATGATAATCGCATCCGGTTCATTAATTCCTGTATCATTGGGACCCTGTTGATTTGCGTCTACCGCGACTTCATTGGTTCCGTTGCTATTGCCATTTACTGACATTTCACTAATGAAGGTTTGCAGAGCAGGTTTCCAAGGAAACAAAGATTAGGTGCACAATATTTTGTAACACTGTATCCTTCAATGTTGAATAAACCAGAAGCTCTACATAGGAATCTCTCCCTACTAAGTTCAGGCGGATTTTAACCTTTCACCCACTCCAGACTTCTATTGGAGTATTTACAGGAGAAAGGGTCTGTGTGAAAAAGCACGACTGAGTTACTCTTACGTCTTGTGTTAGTTTTATCGCCTTACCAAACGTTGGGCGCCATGTAGTGTAGTTCCTATTTTCCCTATAGGCCCTGCACATTGGAATAACATAAACATCAGTGTAGACGTAGGACTGCGGTCTTCTAGGTCTCTACCGACTATGTTAGACTTAATTGGGTTTGTACCAGCTAGCTCAGAGGTCACTGGAAACTTTCTTGACTGAATAGGAAGTGATCAGCTTACCTGGCCTCAGACAAGAAGGGATTCAGTTGTCCAACAACCGCATTAACATGACAACTTTGCTCCTCAGAATAAGAGTCAATCTCTAGAGTTGTGTGAAACAATAGACAGCTATTTCACTCAGTCAGTTGTGCAGAATTACTTTCAGCAGTTATGCAGAGAATAGAGAGACGGGTGTTTTCAATAAAAGGTATTATTTATTGAACAGTCTTCCTTCTCATACAAGAGAAATGAATTGCCACAATTGCAAGACTTGTTATTATAAAAAGTGCGTACAGTAAAAGGAGTATTGCGAAATAATACTGTAAAAGCATTGATATGGTTTCTTAGCCATAAGATGGTTAAAATGAATAAAATATATACATTCATATATACATTTGGCTAACGTCCTCAACTTGTGCTTCCAACTACGCCTACCCCAGTGTACCTGACCTAAGCCTAATACGTGGGAGGGAGTAAGTAAGTAGCAGTTTAAGTTAAGTTGGTTTTGCCAAGGGTTTGCTTCAAGAATTCTCTCTAAGGGTTTAGTCAGCACCGTACCCCTGGAATAGAATGTTGGAGGTCTGGTATCTCCTCTCAGGACTCGATATTCCAGTTTACCCGCAAGGGTAGGCTGGAAACGCCGAAGCTGAATTTTCTCGGCAGGAGAAAGGCAGCGAATCCAAGGAAGTGGCTTCTGCTGTGTCATGTACTGTAATGAGCTGCAGAGACGAGTTACTGAAATATGTCTCTGATAGTTTATTCCATTATAGGGTTATCTATTGATTATAGCAGTATAGGGGCATGAGGTCACAATATTGATCGGGGTCCCAGATAGAACACAACAATATATATACGCAAGACACAACATTCCGTTTTCATTTCAACGGCACACTCTGGATCTTGATTGCACAGCTTAGATCCTATTTGTGAAGTAAGAGCTCTAACAGACATGCTGCCTAAGATTCCCTACTAGTACATATGCTGAAGCCCAACTGACTTTAAGAAAACATGTATTTCCAAATTTTTAAACACATCAACTAAGCACATTATTTTCCCAGATCCATGTAAAATCAAGTTTGACTCACAGTGTGATCTTAGGCACATGACCAGGATGTTACATGTAATCTTCCATGTCTGTCTCTGCATGCAGTATGTGTGTCTCTGCTCATACTATTTCACTGTGTCTACTGACAAAAAACAGACTACATATATATACGCAAGACATAACATTCCTTTGTAATTTCCAGGGCACACCCTGGATCTTGATAGCAGAGCTTTGAGCCTAATTATGAAGTAAGAGGCCTAACAGTCATGCTGCATTGGATTCCCAACTAGTACATATCCTAAAGCCTAAATGACTTCCAAAATACATGTATTGCCATACGTTTAAACACATCAACTAAGCACATTATTTTCCCAGATCCATGTAAAATCAAGTTTGACTCACAGTGTGATCTTAGGCACATGACCAGGATGTTACATGCAATCTACCATGTCTGTGTCTGCATGCAACATGTGTGTCTCTGCTCATACTTTTTCACTGTCTTTACTGGCAAAAAACAGACCACATATATATAAGCAAGACATAACATTCCTTTTGCATTTCAACGGCACACCATGAATCTTGATTGCACAGCTCAGAGCCTATTTGTGAAGTTCGAGGCCTAACAGACATGCTGCCTAAGATTCCCTACTAGTACATATGCTAAAACCTAACTGACTTTAAGAAAACATGCATTGCTATATTTTTAAACACATTAACTAATCAAATTATTCACCCAGATGCATTTAAAATTGAGCTTGACTCACAGTGTGATCTTAGGCACATGAGACACATGTCATGACACACACACAAAGAGAGAAATGACACACAGAAAAAGAGAGATTATGCACGAAGTGACATGAGACACAGGCACAGAGTACCTTTTAAGCTAAGAGAGGAAAAATGTCAGCAGACACAGGTAACAATATTGAAAAATGGGAAAACATAGTTCCTTATTTCACACAGACACTCAGTATAATCCACCAAAATGTAAAAGCCAGACATTTTACCAGAAAACATTTTCCATAGTAAATCATTTTTAACACAGAGCTCAGCCCACTTAAATGACCACTACAAAACAAGGCAGAAACCTAACTCATTTCCAAAATTCATTTCAAATATGCCCGATTATCTGTTTTAACAGCATTACAAAAAAACATGACACACAATGCAGGAATAAAGAAGCACAATATGCTTCTTAATCTTCCCCATAGTACATACAGCTCTCTATCTTTATTAAAAGAATCATTACTCACCTTTAAAAATGCTTTGGAAGATTTAGAACAGTGTCAGTCACACACAACAGATTTTCTTAAGCAGAATCTCTGAATAATGCTTCTGTCACTGCAGCCTCAGAATAATGGCACAGATTCCCTCTCATTTCAGACCCATATTCTTGTACATAACCAATCAAAATTCTTCCCACACAAATTCAAAACCAAACTGCACATTTTAATTGGTTGTACATTTCAACACTTTCATACTCACATAATATTCACCCATCCCCCCTGTGCTCATTCACCCTGTTACCATGGCAACTTTCACCTAACCCAGCACACAGTTGAAAAGTTCATCATACTATGTTGCAGCAATGATGTTTGACCTCTCAATGTACTAGCTAATAATGTGCAATGTTTCTTTCAATGACTTTTTCTCAAGCATTAAAATGACTTATTTCAAAAAACAAAAGAATGCACCCTAAGTTACAGTGGAGAATTTTAAGAAAGCACCAATCATTTCTTGTTTTTCAAGTGCACTGAATCTCAACCATTTTTTTCATAACTCCTACTTTAAAACTACCATTTCATTTCCACAACTCATCTGAATACAAGCACATCTATCTTCAAGATGCCAAAAGTCTGGTTTGTGGGTCATAGCTTTGTCTACTCGAGTGAAAAATGTGCAATTAACTGAGGTATTTACAACCTTGATTTACCAAATGTGGACATTGTATGGATTGGACAGAGAGGATTGAGAATTCACCAATTGATACCATTGGTGAAATCCTTTAAGCATCTACCACACCCTGACCTCATAATTGTGCACTGTGGTGGCAATGACCTGGGCACTTTGACTGGGGTAGGTCTGGAAATGCTTTTAAAGGACATCTTTGGGCAATTGAAGTCTGTTGGACAGACCTCGTGGAAGGCCCGCTCCCTCCCCGCATGATAGGGCCCGGACACCGGCTCTCCCGGGATCCCCAGAAAGAACCATCCCGGCAACCCACCGAGGCAACCCGCAACCCGTCCCCAACGGGACTCCAGCTCCCGAAAACCCCAGTATCGGCCGGCCTGGGCCCCCGTCAGCACCATTGCCCCGGCCCAGCCGCCATCTTTGGACACTGCATCACGAGGCCGCGTGGCCTCGGCTCGACCCCAACCCTGGGCCTGGCCAGGCCCCGACATCGAGGCACCACCATCCACCCAGGAGGTGAAGAGACCACTTGGCAGGTCAATGGGAGAAGGAATGTCGATGGCTCTCCCCCGTCAGGTGTCGATCGCCCCCGGCCTCCCCGGGCGCTGGCTCCACCCCCCTGCTGGGTATCTGGACTCCCTCATCCCGGACCTCCTGACCTCCAAGCGCGAGGGTCCGGACATCAAAGGAGACCAGACCTATAACTGGGGCAGCCCCAGAGCAGGAAGGCAGTTGTATCCTGGAGTCGAGAGACACCGAGAAGAACTCATCCTTGACGGACTGCTGGCGCTGCCGCAGCCCTGCCTTGTGAACCCATCTCTGAAGCCTGCTGGCGCTGCTGCGGCCCTCTGCAACGTGCACCTTCGTCTTGGCCTGCTGGCGCTGCCGCGGCCCATCCTTGTGAACCATCGCCTTGGCCTGCTGGCGCTGCCGCGGCCCTCCTCGTTGTAAAGCATTTGTCCTGGCCTGCTGGCGCTGCCGCGGCCCTCCTTGCCGAGAACTATCATCCTAGCCTGCTGGCGCTGCTGCAGCCCTCCTTGCCGAGAACTATCATCCTAGCCTGCTGGCGCTGCCGTGGCCCTCCTTGCCGAGAACTATCATCCTAGCCTGCTGGCGCTGCCGCGGCCCTCCTTGCCGAGAACTATCATCCTAGCCTGCTGGCGTTGCCGCGGCCCAACCTTGCAGACCCCTAAGCTCGAGGATTGAGAGCTCCTTCTTGCCGCCCCTGTACCAGACCGGTACCAAGACTGTCCCGCTACCACTTCCCCTACAGAGACTAGAATTGGGAGGATCCTCGTGTCCTGCCCCCACTGTATCATTGATAACCTTGCCTCAAGAACCTTATATAAAAGTGTGCAGATCTCATCCTTGAGTGGAGTCCATTTGTGGGGGGGAAGTTACTTGTCTGTACGATCGCCGGAGACGGCCCTCCCCGGAGGCCTCTCCCCCTGTACTCGCCGACCCTCCGGGTCCCCGTCTAACAAAGTCACTTTATCCAAAAACTGCCTTGGTATTCTCTAATATATGCCAAAGGCAAAAATGGAACTGGTCCAACCAATTTTGTCCACAGATTGAGAAAGCAAGGAAACATGTGTATAAATCTATTTCGGCTTTCCTCAGAGACTTTGGTATGGGTTCCATATACCACAAAAACGTGCGTTACAACATGCAAGGCATCTATGGGAGAGATGGTGTACATTTTACAGATGAGGGCAATGTAGTCTTCCTCTTGAATTTGAGACTCTGCATTGGTACCCACTTGTAGGTACAAAAAACACCTACATAACACAACAGCTCTTTTCAGAGCTACCCTACCTCTAAGCACTCTAAATTATTTTGTTACTATAATTTTTTACACTGTTTTTCCCCGTGGTGCGCTCAGGATGCAAGTACCAAGAAGCGCACATGGGAACGCACCCAGCGCTTACCCCGCGAATATTAAAAAGGTATAATAGTTTTTTTGCCTTTCAGTGTCCTTCTAGGCCCCCTCAGAAAACCTAGGGGGTCATGGGATGTCTACCCTGCCCCCTTTTAATAATTTTCCCTTTTTTTATTTTCACCTCTTGTGTCTCGATTCTAATGAGACGCAAGATGGCGGACTCTCCGGATTGTTTAGAATGTTGACAGACATTCGAGAGCCAATCAGTTTTGTGCTCGCCCACTCCCATGGCGCGACGGGTGCGCTCCCCGGTACGCGTACCGGGGAGCGCGCATATAGATATATATGTGTTTTTGAAGTTAATTTTCGAAAAAACCACTGGAGCAATTTTTACCAAATATAGCAAAGGCACATCTGCGTACATTTGTGCAAAGTTTGTTGTAATTCCGCTCAGCGGTTCGGGCTGTAGCCTTGTCAATTCGTCCTATGGAAATTAACATGGGGAAAACACGTTTTGGGTCCCCCCTTTTTTCTCGGCCCCCACTTCACAAATACTGCCAAAACTTTCAGGGAAAAAGCGGAGCGGAGCTGGCCTAACTTTTAGAAAATTACACGCAAATTCCTCAACCGGCGCCGAGTTATTCCCAATAGAATGTTGCCCATTTATAATGGTACCTAGGTCCTAACTATAACTACCTACAGGCAACCGCCAGTAGGTAATATATATATAGGTATATATAGTTAGGATTATTTGTCTATGGAACTTTTGAAAATTCTATGTCTAATAACTTTGGCGTTTGTGGACGGAATCGGCTGAAATTTTCAGGAAAATGGCACATTTTGTTTCTGAGCAGCTCTTGAAAATTTGGGGGGGTTTCGTCAAGGGGGGGCAGAGAAAAAAGGGGGGTCCCAAAACGCGTTTTCCCCATGTTAATTTCCATAGGGCGTTTGGCCTCACTTTTAGCTCCAACGGCTGAATGGATTTGCACGAAACTTGGCAAAATTGTAGGGACTGTTAGCCCGATGTGCCTTTGCTAGGTCTCAATATATGTGCTCCAGTGGATTTTGAGAAATTAATGTTCAAAACAAGATATATATCTGTAACAGCGCTCCGGGCTGCGCTCCGGTCCGCTTACTTTTCGCGAAACGGAACTTTGCGATGCGAAGCTGATTGGCTCTCCGGTGTCTGTCAACATTCTAAACAGTCCGGAGCGGCCGCCATCTTGTGTCTCGGTAGGATCGAGACACAAAAGGTGGCCAAAACAAAGGGGGAATTTAATGAAAGGGGGCAAGGTAGACCCCTCTTGACCCCCTAGGAATGATGTCGGGGTTATTAAAGGGTCCCGTGGGGAAAATAAAAAAAAAATTATTTTTCACGGTAGAAGCGCTTCTCGGGCCGCGAACTGGGCCGCAAACTGGTAGCGAAACGGGAATTCGCCATTTTGTGTTTCGTTTTAATTAAATTACTAGGTATAAGGGGGTGCGGGAGACGTATCCTGATCCCTTATGTTTTTTGAGGGTGGCTGAGGAGGCTCATATATGTTGATACATGTCTTCCAGCGGCAGTGCGTGTTTTTTTTTTTTTTTTTGCTGCGTGACGTCTGTTAACGTTCGATTCGATGGAAATCAGGAAGTGTTGACCGCCAATTTGTCACTGCGATAAAATATTTTGTTATAAATGAATCCTTATTGATAAACATTGTCTGCGCCATCTTGCCTTTTTTCCAATGCCACAATTTTGTCGTGCACGGCAGCCATTTTAGATGCCAGGCCGGTCCCAGGCTATCACCTAGCCCTGCGGATGTAGTTTATGGCCCCAGCTGTAGAGAATCCAGACATACCAACCCTCCCGATTCAGGCATTAGACTACTGATTTCAGTGCTAGTCTCCCGCCTCCCGATTTCTGCAAGCAAAAACCCGGGGGCATATTACCAACAACTAGCGATAATTTTTGTCTCTAACTTGTTTAGAGACAAAAATTATCGCCGCACATCGGCGATTTTTATCGCAGATAAACCTTGCTATTAGCAAGGTTTATCGCAAATGCGATAAAAAACGGCCGCAATGCATGAATATCGCTGAAAAGTCAGCGATATTCATGCATTATCGAGCAAATGCTCTTAGCCATGTTATCCACCTCCCATTGGATAACATGGCTAAGAACTGCTCAGGGCAGGTGTTAGCTTTTGGAGATAGCGATGTTAGGGACTATTTCCAGTCGCTAACATCTTGGCACGCCCACTTTGCATGTCATTAGTGATAAATATCACTGACATGCAAAGCGGGGCCCAAGATGGTCGCTATCTCCTTTTAGCTGTCACTAACTGGTGTTAGCGACAGCTTGGTAATAGGGAGATAATTTTATCTTCGCTTTCTTGGCTTTTAAAGCCAAAAAAGCGGAGATAAACCCCCTTGATAATATGCCCCACGATTCCTCGGGGGTTTCAGGTGACAGGGCTCGGTATTGTGTTACGTGGTAATTCTTCCAGGAAACGTCAGAGGGTCGATGCAGGGGTTCTAGAAGGGGTGATAAACCATTTAAGCCTCATGAACAAGCGCATGGTCTTTTAAAGATCTGTGAAGTACTCGGGCGGCGGTGTGTGTGTGTCCTCTTTCAGGAGCGGGCGGGGGGGGGGGCACTGCAAGCAACTTGCCAGGCCAGGCAGTGTTCAACACTTGCATCACCCTTTCTCTGCCTGCTATTGCGCTCCATGCTTCGGAAAGGTAAGAAAAAGAACGTGCATTCGAGTTTGAAATGTCCAATCCTGTAGCAGTACACTTGCAAAGCCCACACATGACAATAACCCGATTCAAGGCCCCATTCACCCGATTTTTTAAAAATATATAGCACTCCAACAAAGTAGGATTATAAAACTTTATTAACTTTTAAATATAACGAACGGAACAAAAACTGTAAATACATTTAAACATTTTTTGACAAAAAAAACAACAATGGTCAGAAGCTGTCTTTTGTGCGAATAGTCCCAAGGCAGCACAACGTGCTGAGTTCTGGACGGCACCCAGGTGATGTCACCTGGGTGTCGCACTGGCTTTTGGTTTCCTACAATGCAGCTCAGAAAAACAGCGTGGGGCGTCCCGGGTGGTGCGGGGGGAGGCCTCGTCAGTAGCGGTCTGAAGTGCGAATAGTCCCAAGGCAGCAGAACGCGCTGAGATGTGGATGGCACCCAGGTGATGTCCAGTAAACTGCCGCACTGGTTTTGGTATCCTACAATGCTGCTCCGAAAATTGGCGTGGGGCGGCCCAGGGGGGGCGTGGGGGAGGCGGCGTGAACGGGCCTCCCCAGGTGGCGGCCATCCAGCTGAGTTGCGCCCGCTCTTGCGGCTACAGCGTCTCGCTCACCATGTAGTTGACTTCTGCCCACTCTTGCAGTGCAGCGATAGGCGGCTGCCACAGGACTCTCAAAATGGCGGACGGCTCTTCGGTTTTGGGCCTGGTCCACTAAAATGGCCCTGGGACACCTTGGAACTCGGACGCTTGCCTGCTAGGGCTTGGGCTCCATTCTCGAAAGCATCCCCTCAGCCGTGAAGATTCTACAAAAGTCTTGGGGGCCCTCGACTCCTGCAGGCTTCCGGTGGGGAGCGGCTGCCATGATTGCTCGCGGAATGACCACGACGGAGCCACGAGATGGTAGTGCTCTCATGCTGACGCCAGCTTCAGTCTGAAACATCCAGAAAAAAGGTGGGGCTTTCATCGTTTGGGGAAAAAAAATGTTCTAAACCAATGAAAAGTGTTATTTTTAGGTCATATGACCAAGCCTTCCATCTTTAGGAAACCAAAAGTAAAATGAACCAATGAAAAGTTTTATAAACAAGTCACATGACCTGTTATGCGGCATAGGGCTACAAAAAGCGTAGAAAATCCGTTGGCACGTGAGGCGGCGTCAGTAGCGGACCGATGTGCGAATAGGCCGAAGGCCGCACAACGCGCCGAGATCCGGATGGCACCGTGTTGGTGTCCAGCAAGTTGCTGCACTGGTGTGGCTATCCTACAATGCTGCGCCGAAAGATGGCGTGTCCAGCTGAATTGCGGTCACTCTTGCGGTACAGTGACTCGAACGCGCAGAGATCCGGATGGCACCGAGGTGGTGTCCAGCAAATTGCCGCACTGGTGTGGCCATCCTACAATGCTGCGCCGAAAGATGGCGTGTCCAGCTGAGTTGCGGTCACTCTTGCGGTACAGTGACTCGAACGCGCAGAGATCCGGATGGCACCGAGGTGGTGTCCAGCAAATTGCCGCACTGGTGTGGCCATCCTACAATGCTGCGCCGAAAGACGGCGTGCCCAGCTGAGTTTCTCCCGCTCTTGCGGTACAGTGACTCGAACGCGCCGAGATCCGGATGGCACTGAGGTGGTGTCCAGTAAGTTGCCGCACTGGTGTGGCCATCCTACAATGCTGCGCCGAAAGTCGGCGTGGGGTGCCCCGTTGGCTTATGAGGTGATGTCAGTAGTGGACCGATGTGTGAATAGGTCGGAACCAGCACAAGGCGCCAAGATCCGAATGGCAAGTCCTGGATGTTGAGTGCCATAGTTGAGAGTTCTGAGCAGTGCTTGTAAGACTGTCTGAAGCTTATTTGCACCTGCTGCAGCTTCACTATTGCCCTGGTGTGGCCAAAGGTCGCCCATGACATAGGCGGCCGGCTCCCATGGTCCGGGGGAACTTTTTTCCTTTTCCTTTTTGCTTCTTGTCCCACAATCCGTTTCACCTGAAGACACGACCAGGTCCCTGAATGTGTGCAGGGGGACACTATTGATTGAATGAAAATGGCGGCTTGACACAAAGCTGACTCAAGCGTTGCTGTTGATGCTATACAGACAAAAATTGGTTTTCAGTTTGTACATTCTTCAGGATTATTTTTCCATCGAAGGCTGATTGAGAGTTTGTAGAAAAATGGCTTCAGATTTTCCACATATTACTCTTTAACATTCTTCCTAAATGTAACAATGTGAGACTCACTAGGAGAACGGCTGTTTATCTTTCCTTTCAAAATGCTGCCAACAATATTTTCTGAATGGAAGACACCATCTTGTAGCATAAAGGGCCGAAAGGGGTTCTGGTCTGGCCGATGGTTGGTGGAGACTTTTTGACTATATCTTGCGGGGACGAGAATTGATTGAATATTTCGACATCCCTATTGATATTAAGTTCAGATGTGTTATTGATTACTGTACTATTGAAAGTTCGAATTAACGTCACCCATGGTACTTGCACGCAAATGTATATCTAGATAACTTTTTTGTAAGTGGCCCTGTCGTATTTTAATTACAAAATGTATGTCCACCGATTCCGCAACTGTTAGACACCTTAGTTCTTGCAACCTAATGGCTCGCTCGTTACGTTCCTCTATAATGTAAATGTCTCCTCATCATATACGATTTCAGTTTGCTCCGTGGCCGGCCCACGTGGTTATAGGCCCGTATTTGTATACTGACATTTTCACAATAAAGGTTTTTAAAACAAAACATGGTAGTAGTATTTACATTGGTAAAGTTTTTACTTTTAGTCACTGTTTTCGAATCAGTAAAAGGCAAGTGAAATAAAGCAGTTCAATTACATGACGGATAAAAGGTATAATATGTAGGAACGCAGTAAAGATAAATGGTCAAGGGCAGTTGTGTTTTCCACTCCTGCAACATAAAGTGATCGATAAGAATCTGATAATCAGGCGTATCGGCGACTAAGACAGCAGGCCGAGTCTCTTTTACTCAACGGCTCCGTCATGGAACGAAGAAACGCCCTTTTTCTCGAAAAAGGAATATATTTTACTTGCAGGACAGTTGTAAATTTTCCGGGAAAGTACATTAGCCTGGAATATTATAACATATATGTTTTTTAAAAAAAAGTTTGAAATCAATAAAAAGCGTCTTTTTTAGGTCATATGACCAAGCTTTTCATTATTAAAATAACAAAAGTAAAATGAACCAATAAAAAGTTTTATTAACAAGTCACATGACCTGTTATGCTTACGTTACGCGCTGCGCGCCGCGCCCCGGATCACTTCCGGGTGCGCTAACGCGGCGTGTCGTATAACGCATTACGCGACAACGTAGGTCAAGAATATAGTCAAAATGTCTCCACCAACCAGCATTCGGAACACAACCCCTTTCAACAGTCCAAAAAGTTCTGTTAAATGACAACAGAGGGGACAGGCAACAAGAACCATCAGTCAAAGAGGGGAGGGCAAGTTCTTTTCTACCGGGTCATGTTGGGGCGCTACCGGAACTGATCGAATTGGTAGTCTACAGTGTTTCTGGATGTTTCAGACTAAAGCTGGCGTCAGCATGAGAGCACTACCATCTCGTTACTTCATCGTGGCCATTCCACGAGCAGACATGGCAGCCGCTCCCCACCAGAAGCCTGCGGGAGTCGGGGGCCCCCAAGACTTTTGTAGAATCTTCACGGCTGAGGGGACGCTTTCGAGAATGGGACCCAAGCCCTATCAGGGAAGCGCCCGAGTTCCAAGGTGTCCCAGGGCCATTTCAGTGGACCACGCCCAAATCTAAAGAGCCGGCCGCCATTTTGAGAGTCCTGTGGCAGTCGCCTATCGCTGCACCGCAAGAGTGGGCGCAACTCAACTACATGGTGAGCGACACGCTGTAGTCGCAAGAGCGGGCGGTAAACAGCTGAATGGTGGAAGAGGCACAGTGTAGCAAAAGCGGGCGGAATGGCAACTAAAACGGTAAAGGGGCGCCCCACTACAGCGTGTCTTCAGTTCAAACGGATTGTGGGACAAGGTCCAGAATAGAAGAGTCATCAAAAGGCAAAAAGTTCCGCCGGACCCCGAGAGCCGACCGCCTATGTCGGGGGCGATCTCAGGCTAAACCGGTGCTATAAGACTTGGGGAGGGGGTCGGAGCCAAGCGTCTTCTCCGAGTCCGTGCCATCACACTGCCCCTCGGTGCAGTCAGGTCCACAAACGACCCTCACTTACTTTGAGAATAGTGAAGCTGCAGTAGGTGGAAATAAGCTTCAGACAGTGTTACAAGCGCTGCTCAGAACTCTGAACTATGGCACCCAACATCCAGAACTTATGCCATTTGAGAATGGCAGTGACATCGAAGCAACTCAGGGACCAAAACCATTAACGTACTTTCACATATGAAAATCTTACTTGGGGAGGGGGCAGGAGCGAAGCGCCCCCTCCCAGTCCGCGCCACCACACCGTATGTTGAAAATCTGAAGCCATCGTTCTACAAACTCAACCAAACTTGGATGGAAAAATCTAGAAAAATGTACAAACTGAAAACCAGTTTTGGTCTGCATAGCATCAGTAGCAACGCTTGCTATCAGAGTGCATGAGTTTCATGCTCGATCAATTGAGCTAGCCAGATCGGGCAATAAAAAGTATAAAATAGTTATGTAAATAGTTATTTAATAAAATGTTTTACCCTGTTTCTTTGCTGGTGTGTTGTATTTATTTTTAATATTTGCATAGGGTTTGTCGTTATTTTGGGCGGGGTGGGTGACGGGGCCGAGCTGTCTTGCAGCCCTCATGGTTTGGAGCTCAGTTCATCTCACTATTTTCGTATTTCTCATGAAGGGTTGTTCCTAATATTTCTATTTTAGCGAGGTCAAAAAGAGATCCAATTAGTGGCCTACTGATTTTGCTCGATTAATTTTATTTTTTTACACGATTTTTCACGATTTTTCACTATCTGCAAAGACTAAACAGAGTATTGCGACTTTGTGCTTTTATGTAAATAGAGAATGAACCAAAGAGAATCAATTGTAAAACAGTAAATGCTTGGATAACAATCAATCAAATGGAGAGACAAGCAGGCACGACGGATTACAACGGGGGTAAAGGCCTGCGTTAACTACTCTTCACTATCTGCAAAGAGAGAGTACTACTAAGAGAAAAGAGGGGAGGGGGGGGGGCAGCGTTCAAAGCACATCAGCGTGCATAAACACGAAAAAGTTTTTACCTATCACGTACTTGACATTTGACTGCTTTTGATATTTGCTATTAAAAAAACAATGAAATTCACTGAAAAAACCATAGGTTATAGGCCATATATAGTTAGGAATTTGCATTTACAAAACCTTAAAAATTCACTGAAAAAACCATAGGTTATAGACCATATATAGTTAGGAATTTGCATTTACAAAACCTTATTTTACTCGCATAAAACCATTGAAATTCCATATATAGTTAGATGCGCTAACTATATATCGCGCACCCGCAATCCACTGCTGATGATGTCACATATTACATCATTCATGACATGGTCAGTGACATCACTGATGACATCTCAAATGACATCACTGATGACATCACTGATGATATCACTGATGACATCTCATTTGACATTACTGATCACATCACTGATGACATCATTCATATGATAATACGATGAATCTCTTCAGACTCTAATATAACCTTAGATACAATCAGTGTAAACAGACACTCACAGACTGTCACTCATCCGTGGAGTTACTCACACACCAAGTCAGTCATGCAAAGAATCAATCACATCTCCATTTCCTCAACTATACAGTTATAAAAGCTTTACTTCTTCAAACATATACTAACACATATTTACTGTCTTATACAATCCCTGATACAAGTTCACAATGATCCATACAGCCACTCACACATTCACTGGCTCTTATGCACAGTTATTTATATATGTCAACTCTCACATGTACTGTGTTTTACATATGTATTTACTTTGACATGTAGCACTGAGATATCCATTCACTCACCAATACACTCATGCACACAGTCAACCGCCCATACAGCTGTTTCCACATGCACTTTTGAACCCATACATCTAGTGAATCAACTGCTCACACATCTATGCACAGTCATACACCTCCAAGCCACCCACACACACACTCAGTCTCCCATACAAATACGTGGGCAACCAATCAATAACCCATATAGTTACTCATATAGCTACTTATCAACATATGCAGCAGTTTACAGAACAACAGATATAATGATGCACAAATTAAGACAGTTTAGTCACTAACCCATGCACTCAGTGAGACACATTTAATCACTCACTCATACAGTCAGTCATGCACCTACTAAATCCTTCATCCAGACACTTATACATCCACTCATTCTTCAATATGTAAGACATATTTTAACTTTACAGAAACATACAGTCACTGGATGTTGTCATCAGTGATGTCATCAGTGATGTCATCAGTGATGTCATCAGTGATGTCACTGACCATGTCAGGAATGATGTAATATGTGACATCATCAGCAGTGGATTGCGGGTGCGCGATATATAGTTAGCGCATCTAACTATATATGGAATTTCAATGGTTTTATGCGAGTAAAATAAGGTTTTGTAAATGCAAATTCCTAACTATATATGGTCTATAACCTATGGTTTTTTCAGTGAATATATATATATATATATATATATATATATATTGCCTACTGGCGGACGCCAGTAGGTATACATAGTTAGGATTTTTTCTCTATGGGACTTTTGAAAATTCTATGTCTAATAACTTTGGCGTTTGTGGACGGAATCAGCTGAAATTTTCAGGAAAATGGCACATTTTGTTTCTGAGCAGCCCCTGAAAATTTGGATGGGTTTCGTCAAGGGGGGGCTGAGAAAAAAGGGGGTCCCAAAACACGTTTTTAACATTGAGTTTTCCATAGGGCGTTTGGCCTCACTTTTAGCTCGAACGGCTGAATGGATTTGCACGAAACTTGGCAAAATTGTAGGGACTGTTAGCCCGATGTGCCTTTGCTGGGTCTCAATATATGTGCTCCAGAGCATTTTGAGAAATGAACGTTTTAAAAAACAGATATATCTATGACAGCGTCCCAGATAGTCTCCGGTTCGCGAACTTTTTGCGTAACGGAACTTTGCGAAGCGAAGCTGATTGGCTCTCCGGTGTCTGTCAACATTCTAAACAGTCCGGAGCGGCCGCCATCTTGTCTCTCGGTAAGATCGAGAGACAAGAAGAGGAGAAAAAAACGAAGGGGGAATTTAATGAAAGGGGGCAAGGTGGACCCTTCTTGACCCCCTAGGAATGATGTTGGGGTTATTAAAGGGTCCCGTGGGGCAAATAAAAAAATATAGTTTTTTTGCGGTAGAAGCGCTTTCCGGTTTGCGAACCGGGTAGCGAACCGGGACGCAAAACGGGAATTCGCCATTTTGTGTTTCGTTTTAATTAAATTACAAGATGGAGGAAAAACAATGTGAGAAATGGGTATAAGGGGGTATGGGAGACGTATCCTGACCCCCTATGTTTTCTGAGGGTGGCTGAGGATGCTCATATATGTTGATACTTGTCTTCCAGCGGCTGCGCGTGAGCGTTTTTTTTTTTTTTTGCTGCGTGACGTCTTTTAATGTTCGATTCGAAGGAAATCAGGAAGTGTTGACCGCCACTTTGACACTGCGAGTAAATATATTGTTAAAAATAATTGTTATAAATTAATCCATATTGATAAACATTGTCTGCGCCATCTTGCTTTTTTTCCAATGGCACACTTTTGTCGTGCACAGCAGCCATTTTTTTGATGCCTTGACCAGACCCACTCTCTGCACGCCGCCGATACTCAGCATGGCTCCCCACCCTCGCAAGCATCTCCCCCACGCACTGGTCACCCCCGCTGTCTGTCTTATGCATGGGCCATAAACCTCCCCCCATTTGCGCTGCTCTTCCCTGAGAATTACACCCTGTGCCCGCCCGACACCTCCCTTTCACCCTATTCACTACCGCACCCTCTGACATTCCTCTTCCTTTGTGTCTGATTGTCCAGGCCGGTCCCAGGCTATCACCTAGCCCTGCGGATGTAGTTTATGGCCTCAACTGTAAAGAATCACCCCTCTTCAAAGGAGTTACAGTAGATGAAGGCCCCCACCCGATGAGATCCGTCACACCACATGCGTTCCTACTATCTGATAACGATCCTGTATTGTGATTGGGGAGGGGATTCTCACTGTGAGGGTGTGTGGGACCGAGCCTGAAGCGGAAGATTCCAGGGATGCCTTTTTGTACATCAAAGTCTACACAATTATGTGTCACATTAAAAATATATAGCACTCCAACAAAGTAGTAGGATGATAATACTTTAATAACTTATAAATATATACAACGCACCAAAAACAGTAAACACGTAAAAAAAATTTTTTTAAACAGAAGCAACAGTGGTCAGTAGCGGTCTTTTGTGCGAATAGTCCGAAGGCAGCACAACGCGCTGTGATCTGGACGGCACCAAGGTGATGTCCTTTACTTGCCGCACTGGTTTTGGCATCCTACAATGCTGCTCCGAAAAACGGCGTGGGGCGCCCCGGGGGGGGGGGGGGGCGGCGTGAACAGGCCTCCCCGGTGGAGGCTCGTCTGCTGTAGTGGGGTGCCCCTTTAGCGTTTCACTTGCCATTCAGCAGTTTTTCACCCGTTTTTGCTGCACTGTGCCTCGTCAGTAGCGGTCTGTTGTGCGAATAGTCCGAAGGCAGCACAACGCGCTGAGATCTGGATGGCACCCAGGTGATGTCCTTTACTTGCCGCACTGGTCTTGGCATCCTACAATGCTGCGCCGAAAAATGGCGTGGGGCGCCCCGGGGGGGGGGGAGGCGGCGTGAACGGGCCTCCCCAGTTGGAGGTTCGTCTGCTGTAGTGGGGCGCCCCTTTACCGTTTCAGTTGCCATTCAGCGGTTTTCTGCCCGCTTTTGCTGCACTGTGCCTCATCCGCCATTCAGCTGTTTACCGCCCGCACTTGCGGCTGCCACAGGACTCTTAAAATGGCGGCCGGCTCTTCGGATTTGGGCCTGGTCCACTAAAATGGCCCTGGGACACCTTGGAACTCGGACGCTTGTCTGCTAGGGCTTGGGCCCCATTCTTGAAAGCGTCCCCTCAGCCTTGAAGATTCTACAAAAGTCTTGGGGGGCCCCCGACTCCCGCAGTCTTCAGGTGGGGAGCGGCTGCCATGATTGCTTGCGGAATGGCCACGACGGAGCTACGAGATGGTGGTGCTCTCATGCTGACGCCAGCTTCAGTCTGAAACATCCAGAAACACTGTAGACTATCAATTTGATGAGTTCCGGTGGAGTCCCAACGTGACCCGGTAGGGAAGAACTTGCCCTCCCCTTTTTTGAGTGATGGTTCTTGTTGCCTGTCCCCTCTGTTGTCATCTAACAGAACCTTTTTGGACTGCTGAGTGAAAAAAAAAAGGTGGGGCTTCCATTTTTAGGTCATATGATCAAGCATTTCATCATTAGGAAACCAAAAGTAAAATGAACCAATGAAAAGTTTTATAAACAAGTCACATGACCTGTTATGCGGCTTTGGGCTATAAAAAGCCTACAAAATCCGTTGGCCTGTGAGGCTGCGTCAGTAGCGGGCCGATGTGCGAATAGGCCGAAGGCAGCACAATGCGCCGAGATCCGGATGGCACCAAGGTAGTGTCCAGCAAGTTGCCGCACTGGTGTGGCCATCCTACAATGCTGTGCCGAAAGACGGCGTGGGGTGCCCGGGGGGGGGGGGAGAGGCGGCGTAAACGGACCTCTTCCGCCTCCCCAGGTGAAGGCACCTCATCTGCAGTGGGGCGCCTCTTAGCGTTTCACTTGCCTTCCAGCAGAGTTCTGCCCGCTCTTGCGGCACAGTGCCTCACCCTCCATCCAGCTGAGTTTCGCCCGCTCTTACGGTACAGTGACTCAAACGCGCCGAGATCCGGATGGCACCAAGGTGGTGTCCAGCAAGTTTCACTGGTGTGGCCATCCTACAATGCTGCGCCGAAAGACGGCGTGGGGTGCCCGGGGGGGGGAGGCAGCGCAAACGGGCCTCTCCCTCCTCCCCAGGTGGAGGCACCTCATCTGCAGTGGGGCGCCTCTTAGCGTTTGACTCGCCTTCCAGCTGAGTTCCGCCCGCTTTTGCGGTACAGTGACTCACCCGCCATCTAGCTGAATTGCGGCTACTGAGGAAATATGAATTTTTATGATCAATTGTGTCCCCTATCTTAGACCCCAACGACTCCGTGTACATGCTACAAGTACATGTATGTTCCCTCCACTTCCAGCTATGAAGACGCAAATACATTTGCGTCCAACGTTAACATGTCCTCTTTCAGATCCACCATGAATGGGTCGAATATTCCGTTCCTAAGTATGCCTTGCCAACGTTTTATGTGGTGTACTTTACACGTTTTTCAGCTCTGGTGAAGTAGGCCCTGAATTCTGCCATCGAGCCTTTTCCTGTCTTCTGACTCTGAATGTTTCAGCCTGAGCCTGCATCTGTATCCGTGACCTTTGTCTTACTCCCTGCTCGGCTAACGGTGCTTGGTTCAGCCTGTTGCCTGCCAAGACTGTATTCAACCTTCGAGTTATCTGCTCCGCTCCTCGAAAAATACATTCCTGTCTAGTAGTTCAAGTAAACATCCTTCCAGCTGCAGAGCAAAGGGCTCGGCCTCACTGTCTCCGTGCAAGTAATTCATAGCTCCTGTTACCATGGTAGGCCCATGCCCCCTCACATCTCATGCAGACACGTAGACGCTTATACACGCACTCTCAGTCAGTATAGAATAGCCTCTGTCCGAGAGACCTTTTCATTCCAGATAATACAGTTCCTTAAACATAAGATATTAGATACGATTTGGGATTAGGTTGATCTGACATCCCAGACTTCTGTCTCCTCATGTAGGGCTAAATGTCAAGTCCCCTTCACCCTCCAGTTACACGTCAATCACACGTCATGCTGCCTGCGCGCGCATCCCTGTCATGTATTTCTGCTGACACTGCAGGATTCTCTTATGGATCCACCCACTTGTGACATCTTCCTAATGACGTTTCTAGTACACGCCTTCATGCACGCCTATTGTAACGCCTTTTCATTACGTATCTGTATTCTTATCTCTCCTCTCAGCTGTTACGCCTTCTGCATCTGCCTTTACTGTAATGCATTGACTATATATATGATTAATTGTCAATAAAGTATTGTCTGTCAGTCCCTTCCCGAACCTACGTGGTGACGGAATGGTATGCCACCTTGGTTCGAACCAAATCCAATTCCTTTTTAAGGAATAAAACCCCTTTTGAAAACCTCAAATATCACGGATTTTGCCTCTTCTTTTTGACTGAGTTATTCTTATTGAACTTTACCGCATAAATTAAGTATAGGTAATTAAAATTTACCACATAATTGGCGCCCGAATAGGGACCCCTCCCCCACCCCACGCGCCGGAGGTGCGTTGCAGGCCTAGCCCCCTGCCACAGCCGGATGGACAACTACGCGTACCCGCAGGATTTCCTGTATCTCCCTCAGGCCAACGGAGGTGACTGAGGCTGCGATCAACACCCAGACGAGGCGGTGAGGAGTGCGGAGGATCCCGACCAGAGCCTAGCTGAGAGAGCAAGATCCGAGGTATACAGAGGCCCACCAGGTTCCGAAGTTCCGAAGTATCTACGTCACGAGTTGAGTCCAGTCCGGTCCAGTCCAGTCCAGAGTTTCCGAGGCCTTCCGTTCAGTGCTTCCCGGTGAGTACCATTGCTGGGGACGCATCTAGACGTGCGCATTAATTTGTGCCCGTCAAGACGGGTTTGGGTACACAGACCTGGTCTGCATTGTTTAGCAGTGTATCTGTACTGTTTAGCAGTATATCCTGTCCACACTGTTTTAGCGGTGTATCTGTACTGTTTAGCAGTACATCCAGTATCATGCAGTTAGCTAGTTTTATTCTAATTTTTGTTGTTCGTTTTAGAATGTTCTAATGTGTTTTTAAAATGTCGTGGTATGAGTGACTGTTCGATTTTCATTATTGTGGTTATTGTGTTAATTGTGTTCAAATCTGAGTAAGGATCTAGTAGCCAGATTTTTAAGATGCCGTTATTCTCCAAATTAAGACAGATAAAAACTAGAAAAGGGATACTCGAGGAAGCCGTTCCCATTCCACCTAGGGACACTCCAGGGTACTTTATGTACCACAAACATGGCCTAGATGCCGTATTATATCTTGATTTATGGGTGGACTATACCAAGGATCTAGCAGAGAATCAGAGATGGCCCGCTGCTGGGACATGGGATGCAGAATGCATCGTGAGAGTAGAAGAAGCATTATGGAAAAAGAAAGCCAGACAGTCACAGAAGGATGCCATTGAATTATGGCGTAAAGAATCGCATAGACGTACAGAAAAAGCACACAGAAAAGAAGAGAAAAGTAGAGAGGATTCAGACAAGGCCCGAGAAAACGTATTAGTTGAGGAAGGTATCCGAGTAAAAATAGAACAAGTAGATAGACAACGAAACACTCTTATGAATGGTATGTATCCTCTCCTGGCCGAGGGTTTACCTAAGGCCACCCCGGAAGTACCAAAAGATTTGCCACCTCCATTGCTCCCGACTAAAGTGCATCACAAGACCGCAAAGGACATTTTCCTTTCTTCCTATCTAGACGATGTAGCCCCCGAATATGTTAATGCCGCACTGCCACGCACACCCCCTACTGGCGGCGCTCGACCCCGAGATGGTCAGCCCCCACCTCCGCGACAAGCTACTCCTCCTCCCGTTCCAACCCTTCCGGCTGTTCCTCCTGGTCTTCCGGCCGTTCTTCCACCTCTTCCCGCACCTATTCCTCCTGCTTTACACCCAAACAATCCCTTCGGATCCGGCGCCTCAGGAGGCGCGTCTGGAGGGGCGATAGGTTTCCAAACACCACCACAAGCACATCGATGGACTTATAGGGATTTAGCGCAGCAACGTACACCTCAATCAGCCGATTTTGACATATATAAAGAACGTCTCGCAGACTGTAGATTTGATCCAGTACCTGGTAAAAAGAATGACGACAGAATGATGCTCGCATCAATACGATTGCGACGAGTTACAAACTTTTTATTGACACTACCTGGAATGGTCGATCATCTAGATAGAATATATCATTTTGTTCAAACAGGGGTGGGCCCTGAAAGTATTGGCGAGGCCATGGCTTACCAAAAAGTTGATACTCAAGGCAAGATATTACGGTTTTTTATAAACTGTCTAATAAGAGAAATGGATAGGCCGGGTGCAAACCCGGAAGAAATAAAAGCACTTCATAGATGGGGTCAGAATATAGCAGACGGGAATCATGATAAACAGGCTTGTATAGAAAACATGTACTGAAGGATCAGAAACACAGTAATAAAGATACATGAAAGAACACAGCCAGCACCAGAAATAGATTCAGACAAACTTGAATCCTCAGGGGAAGAGGACGCACCAGAAGAGACAGCAGGACAAGCACAATTACCAGTCAGAGAAATGATAGCTTATGTAGGTAAGGGAAGATCCTTTAATAATTCAATGCGTCCAGTACGTCCAGAAAGTAAAAGAATTTTTCAGGAAGCCATGTCTAATCCGAAAACGCTTGAACACTTATTCCAAGGCACTGACAACAGACTTCGAGAACGAATGGGGTACCATGTACTCGATTCTATGGATGAACAAGAATTAGCTAGGTCAGCAGTACAATGGGCTGACAGTCCTGAGAAATATAGCGATGATGCGTTAGCACACACGTTTTTGAATATGTCTCCAAGTGAACAGCGTTTAGCTGGTATGTACATGATACAACACCTACTCATATTGTATAGAAGCCAACACTCCGACCTAATTAAAATAATTCTAGAACATCGGCACAGATATAGTGCCTTCCTATGTCCACACCCTGATTCAGCACACTCCATGGAAAGAAAAATGTATTACATAGACAGACAGAATCCGTTACGAGAAGTGCACCCAGTTCAGAATGCTGATAGTACGCTTAGACGCGTGTTTGTATACACGCCCATAACAAAAATAGAATTATTGGAAATGAAAAAATTAGTACCCAGCCATGACAAAGATCCCGCAGGTTTTCACCGTGAAATAAAAGATATGCTACTCATGGGTGATTACACCTATCCTGACCTTTTGAAAATATTGAAAGTACTACTGCCTGCGGGTATTTACGAGAAACTCAAAGAAAAAGAGTGGGAAGTAGGAGATGCAAAGATTGATTGGACTGCATTAGAAAACGAAGAAAATACCCGAGTCCCAAGCCTAGGGCTTGGGGACAAAGTTAAAGCATTACCAGGATTGTTAGTACAAGTATTGCCACGTTTATTAACCACGAAAAAGGAAGACTGGGGTGCAATCTCAGCCTGCAAACAGAAACCCGATGAAGACACTAGTGATTTTTATTCCCGATTTGAAAAATGTTTTGGTATTAACAGCGGCCTGAAAGCAAGTAGCGAATCATATCCACATCTTTTTGTAACAAAATTAGTCGAGAATTCCCTGCCCCAGGTTAAGAACAGAGTACTGAAAGTCGAAAGCACTTGGCAAGCTAATACTCCTTCACAAATGTTGCAAATGTTACAGTACCACCAGAATAGAATTAGAGAAGAACAAGAACACGAACAAAGACGTATGAAAGACACGAAAATGAAAATGTTAGTTGCTCAGTCAGTTCCAGCTGACGGTCACAAAAAGGGTGCGACCCAACCCAGTAATTCGACGGCTCCTGTTAAAGGGACATGTAACTATTGCAAACAGCCAGGTCATTATATAAACGATTGTGCAGTTCTGAAACACAATATCTCCACGGGTAAAACCAAGGAGAGACCGCGTCCACCTAGACAAGATCAGGCCCAACAACAAGTACCCCAGAATGTACAGCATATACCACCTATGCCAGCTTCTCAACAGACCGTAGCAGTACCACAGCCACAGCCTATTGCCGCAACACAAAACACGACACAACAGATGTACCAGTATGCACAAAATGACTACCCCGATTATCAGCGATACACATGAAACAGCCTAGAGAGGGAGGTTGGCTTGCCTCTTATTGAAGTTCCTGTAGATCAAGAGGGTCCTTATGTACACAGTCAAGTGTTAGGGAAAGACAGAAAGTTTTTAATTGATACAGGGGCAAGCAGAACAACGATCAGTCACGATGAGGTTCCAGGGGCACCCCTCTCAGGCTCACAGAATGTTTCCCTTGGATTTTCAGGAAAGCCTATTATTAACGAAGTATCGCAACCTCTCCCTCTTGCAGTTGGTCCTTTGACACGGACTACAGATTTATTGCTTACAAAATCATGCCCAGAAAACTTGTTAGGTATAAAGACACTGAAAGCTCTAGGAGCTATAATATGTTGTTCTCCGGAAGGAGTACGATTATTCTTGCGAGATTTTAAAGGTCACTATGTATTGAGAGACATGGATCACCGATTACAGAATGTCCCTGCACATTTGTGGGCACAAGGCCCCACTGATGTAGGTTGTATGCACATTACACCATATCGAGTCACACTCAAAGCAGGAGTGGTATTACCACGAATTCGACAATACAAGTTACCTCCAGATACTGTAGTGGCTTTACTGAAAATCATTGACGAGCTCATTGCACAAGGAGTTATTGTGGAAACTGACTCCAATGTATGTAATTCTCCTATCATTCCAGTTCTTAAACGTACTGATCCAAATGCACCACCAGTTTATCGATTAGTTATTGATCTGCGCGAATTGAATAAATGTATTGTACCACAGTATCCCGTGGTTCCAGACATCTCTTCATTACTGACAGCCATTGACTCAGAAGCGACGTTCTTTACTGTAATTGACCTCAAGAACGCCTTCTTTAGCGTCCCAATCGATCCGGAAAGCCAATACTTGTTCGGATTCTGTTTAAATGGACGAAGTTTCAAATTTTCACGCGCACCTCAAGGATTCACAGAAAGCCCCGGCATCTATAGCCAAGCACTGAAAAGACAACTTGACAGTATCCACATGCCTGTTAATACTGCCCTGCTTCAGTATGTCGATGATCTGCTGATCACCGCCCGAAGCGAACCCGAATGTGAAAAAGCATCACTGACGGTTTTACATTTCCTGGCCGACAAGGGGCATAAGGTATCCCCTTCGAAGCTACAATTCTGTGTTCAGCAAGTTGTGTACCTTGGTCACTTGCTGTCCAAAGTGGGGAGACAGCTCACACCTGATCGCATCCAGTTAATTATAAACATGTCAGCACCCAAGACACAAAAGGAGGTGCGGGCCTTTATAGGCCTCACTTTGTACTGCAGACAATGGATTCCCCAATATGCATTTCTAGCGAAACCACTCATTCAGTTGACAACCCAGGAGGCAGCGACATCGACTGTCCTTCCTTGGACTCAGGAACATACACAAGCTTTTGAAGACTTAAAGAAAGCCTTATGTCAAGCACCTGTTTTAGCAACACCATGTTACAGTAAACCTTTTATACTTTTTGTCACAGAACGTGAAGGTACTGCCTTGTCAGTACTCACTCAGGAACAAGCAGGTTCACACAAACCGTGTGCTTACTTTTCTAGCACATTGGATCCAGTAGCCAAGGCTCTGCCTGCGTGCTTGAAATCAGTTGCAGCGACAGCTTTAGCAATCAGACAAAGTGATTCCATAGTACTAGGACATCAATTAACAGTGCAAGTTCCACATTCTGTGGAAGTTCTTTTAAACCTTACACAGACCCAACACTTGACTATAGCAAGACTGACAGGTTATGAACTGACATTGTTTCAGCCACACATAGAAATCAGACGCTGTAGTACATTAAATCCTGCCACAATTTTGCCATTAAGTGGAATAGACCCATTGGCACATGATTGTATTGAAGTCATTACTATCACGACGAAACCCAGACAAGACTTGACAGACGTTCCATTACCAGATCCAGACCTGACACTTTATGTAGATGGTTCATGCATGAGAACAGGTACAGGAGAATTAGTGGCCGCTTACGCAGTCACGACAGACACCGAAGTTATTGAAACCAATTGTATCGACACATTGTCAGCTCAAGCAGCAGAGCTCATTGCTCTGACACAAGCCTGTATTCAAGCCAAAAATAAGAAAGTCAACATATACACAGATTCACGTTATGCATTCGGAGTCGTTCACGACTTCGGAGTCCTCTGGCGAGAGAGAGGTTACTTAACTTCTCACGGTGCCAACATCCAACACGGTCCCCTCATTCAAGCTCTATTAGATGCAATACATCTGCCTTCTGCGATATCTATCATGAAGTGTAAAGCACATACAAAAGTCACCGATATCATCTCCCAGGGTAACGACCTGGCAGACCGAACAGCTAAGCAAACTGCCCAGAATCGAACTCATGCAACTGACTTGACAAAGACAATAGTTCCGACACCGACACACTGCATGACGGTCAGGGATCCCGCACATGATGTAATTGACATACAGGCACATGCTACACCAGACGAAATCAAGAAATGGACTGAACTAGGAGGGATCCAAACAGATCAGGGATGGATGACGAAGGGAAAATCTACATGGTTTCTCCCCGACTCTATGGTTCAAGTCATCATTAACACGATACATAGTCCGGCACACCTAGGAGAAAAAGCCATGCTAGATAGTATTCAACACATATGGTTCAATAAAAACTTACGAGCAGCAGCCAAACAAAAAGTGCGTACTTGCATGATTTGTTGTCAGTTCAATCCAGGTAAAAGCATTCCCGTAGAGCAAGGTGGATTTCAGCCTCCCGATCACCCTTTTGAAGTCCTCCAGATGGATTATATCCAGATGGAACGTTGTCGAGGATTCAAATATGTCCTCGTAGTTGTATGTGCACTTTCCCGATGGACAGAAGCATATCCAGTCCCAGATTACACTGCTCCGACCACTGCCAAACAGCTGGTTCGCAAATTCTTCCCACGGTATGGTTTGCCCCGTATCGTGTACTCAGATAATGGTCAGCCATTCTCATCCGAGCTTGTAAAACACATTACACTCCTGTTAGGCTATCAGTGGAAATTCCACTGTGTCCGGCATCCCGAGGCAGCAGGTCTTGTGGAGCGCCATAATCAGACTTTGAAAATCCGACTTTCAAAAATCTGCAGAGAGAAAGGCATTGACTGGATAGTAGCTTTGCCGGTTGCGCTCTTCTACATGAGGATGATAGCGCATTCTCGAACAGGGCTATCCCCGTATGAGGTGGTCTTCGGTAGGCCACCAAATATGTGGGGGACGCCCATACCTCGTAAAATAACAGATGTTGACTGTATTATGCTGACAGATTACCTTGCTTCCTTGATGTCTGCACTACAATCTTGTCGTTCACAGGTAGCTGCAGCCTTTCCTGACAACACCGAGGTGAAGCTCCATGAAGTGGTCCCTGGGGATTTTGTTTTTGTTCGCAATTTCGACCGGAGAAGTCCGCTGGAGCAACGCTGGCAAACGCCGAAGTTGGTTCTTCTGACGACGAGGACCGCTGTGAAGGTTGAAGGCAGGAAAGGGTGGCTGCACTCGAGCCACGTTAAGAAGTTTCACGGACTCCCTTCAGACTTGAATTCTCAGCCCTGCCCTCCTCCACAGACTGATTCAAAACTCCCCCTGGTTGAGAAAACCGCTTCCCAAGAATATAAACTGAAACTACGGTCTAGCAAGTCAGACAGTTTAATTGTTTAAGTCCTCCCCTAGGTGAATCGGTTAAATTAGTTTCTGACTTGTATCCCCTAGACCGATATAGAGAGAGAGATAGACAGAGACAACTCAAGAAACGTGCATATTGTAAATCACTTCGTAGTCACTGTATAGTGACATTATTGATTATGTTTTTCCTAAGTCTTCTGATTATTGCTGCCAGTATATTATTGCATATCTATTACCCTATTTTCAAGCGTGCACATTCTGCTTTCAACGTCACTGCCGAACATTCTTTTAGCAAATTACCTCCGCATGAATTGTCTTACAGACTTGCGCTGCGCAACAACACATTCATTAGTATGTTACATCACTCCCATCTGACCAACAATGCTACAAATTGTTGGATATGTGGCCGACTCCCTCCCTACCAGAAATACAAGGGAGTTCTGCCCCTCTTTCCGTACCCGTTCACACACAATGGTTCATGTGGTGCATGGTTTAGTTTGATTAATTCTTTAAATTCTGATACTGTAGTTTATGAGGGAAATTGGGTTTGGGGAAACCTGAACTTAGTTTTGCTTAAAGCCTGCTACCCTAACAAGGAGGGACTTCCCACAAGGACAGGAACTGATCTAGAAAATGAAGTATATGGATTAGGTAACTTTACACTGAACCTCATGATTTTGAATGTAGAATCCGAAGCTGCACCAGTCTTACCTGCCATGTCAGTATTACCAGTCACAGGTGAATTATGCATTAGAAAGAATGGTTCAGTGCACTTAGGTCATAGTAAATGTACTACTGTGGTCGAATTTAGTGATCAAGGCAAGTCTACATTTAGAGCTACCCGTCATTCCTACTTCATTTGTGGTCATACCGCATATATACGCTTACCTTTAGATTGGGATGGTACCTGTTACATTGCATTCCTTCTGCCACCTGTTTTCCTAGCCCCTCCTGACTACCATAGAAATACCCATCTAGTAAACAATAGACTCCGGAGAGATCTCCCGATTGTCGATTACACTGAAACGGCATGGGAGCAATACACAGACTTCAATAAAGGTTTCTTTCCCTACTTAGGTGCTGTCTTTAATAGTAAACTGATACGCAAATTAACTAGAACCCTCGAAGCAGTAGTGAATGAGACTACCTCTGCCCTAGGCAACTTAACGGAGGAACAGTCTGCGATGCGGATTGTTGTTCTTCAAAATCGTCTCGTCCTTGACGTCATCCTGGCCGATAGGGGCGGAGCCTGTTAGGTCATCGGGTCGAGCTGCTGTGTTTTCATTCCAGAAAACGCGCCATCAGTATACAAAGCTATAACCCGTCTTCATAAAATTGCAAGTTTGATACATCAGAATCCAGGCACCTGGACTTGGTCCGGTTGGTTCTGGACAACGTTGACCGCCTGGGGATGGAAGGTCCTATCCTTCCTAGGCATTGCCCTTCTCATAGTATTCAGTTGCTGCCTATGTCTACAATGTGGGGCAGCGATTTGCGGTCTGTGTGCCACATCATGTATTCCACATTCAAGTTCCCATTCAAAACGCCATAAGAAGAAAGAAGAGCAAATGATGTTACTTGAACAGATTGATCGATTCATGAGGATCGATATATCATGAAGGGTCCGTAGGGGACAAGGAGGGAATGAGGAAATATGAATTTTTATGATCAATTGTGTCCCCTATCTTAGACCCCAACGACTCCGTGAACATGCTACAAGTACATGTATGTTCCCTCCACTTCCAGCTATGAAGACGCAAATACATTTGCGTCCAACGTTAACATGTCCTCTTTCAGATCCACCATGAATGGGTCGAATATTCCGTTCCTAAGTATGCCTTGCCAACGTCTTTATGTGGTGTACTTTACACGTTTTTCAGCTCTGGTGAAGTAGGCCCTGAATTCTGCCATCGAGACTTTTCCTGCCTTCTGACTCTGAATGTTTCAGCCTGAGCCTGCATCTGTATCCGTGACCTTTGTCTTACTCCCTGCTCGGCTAACGGTGCTTGGTTCAGCCTGTTGCCTGCCAAGACTGTATTCAACCTTCGAGTTATCTGCTCCGCTCCTCGAAAAATACATTCCTGTCTAGTAGTTCAAGTAAACATCCTTCCAGCTGCAGAGCAAAGGGCTCGGCCTCACTGTCTCCGTGCAAGTAATTCATAGCTCCTGTTACCATGGTAGGCCCATGCCCCCTCACATCTCATGCAGACATGTAGACGCTTATACACGCACTCTCAGTCAGTATAGAATAGCCTCTGTCCGAGAGACCTTTTCCTTCCAGATAATACAGTTCCTTAAACATAAGATATTAGATACGATTTGGGATTAGGTTGATCTGACATCCCAGACTTCTGTCTCCTCATGTAGGGCTAAATGTCAAGTCCCCTTCACCCTCCAGTTACACGTCAATCACACGTCATGCTGCCTGCGCCCGCATCCCTGTCATGTATTTCTGCTGACACTGCAGGATTCTCTTATGGATCCACCCACTTGTGACATCTTCCTAATGACGTTTCTAGTACACGCCTTCATGCACGCCTATTGTAACGCCTTTTCATTACGTATGTGTATTCTTATCTCTCCTCTCAGCTGTTATGCCTTCTGCATCTGCCTTTACTGTAATGCATTGACAATATATATGATTAATTGTCAATAAAGTATTGTCTGTCAGTCCCTTCCCGAACCTACGTGTGACGGAATGGTATGCCACCTTGGTTCGAACCAAATCCAATTCCTTTTTAAGGAATAAAACCCCTTTTGAAAACCTCAAATATCACGGATTTTGCCTCTTCTTTTTGACTGAGTTATTCTTATTGAACTTTACCTCATAAATTAAGTATAGGTAATAAAATTTACCACACTACTCTTGTGGTGCAGCGATAGCTGGCTGCAACAGGACTCTCAAAATGGTGGCCAGCTCTTTGGATTTGGGCCTGGTCCACTAAAATGGCTCTGGGACACCTTGGAACTCAGACGCTTGCCTGCTAGGGCATGGGCCCCATTCACGAAAGCGTCCCCTCTTTGGACTGATTGTTCTTGTTTCCTATTTCTTCTGTTGTCATTTAACGGAACCTTTTTGGACTGCCAAAAAGGGTTCTGGTCCGACCGCTGGTTGGTGGAGACATTTTGACTATATCCTGGACCTGCCCGGCCTTGCCCAAAATGGCGCCGGTATAAATGGGACTCGTAACTCCTTGTTGTGTACTGGTTGCCCAACCTTGATATCACAAGATACGTATGCAGTTTTGAAGCACATGGTGGGCGGGGACGAGAATTGATTGAACATTTGGACATCCCTATTGATATTAAGTTCTGATGTGTTATTGATTACTGTACTATTGAAAGTTCGAATTAACGTCACCCATGGTACTTGCCCGCAAATGTATATCTAGATAATTTTATTGTAACTGGCCCTGTCGTACTTTAATTATAAAATGTACGTCCACCGATTCCGCAAATGTTAGACACCTTACAGTGTAAATGTCCCCTCATCATATACGATTCCAGTTTGCTCCGTGGCCGGCCCACGTGGTTATAGGCCCGTATTTGTATACTGACATTTTCACAATAAAGGTTTTTAAAACAAAACATGGTAGTAGTACTTACATTGGTAAAGTTTTGAATAATAGCCACTGTTTTCGAATCAGTAAAAGGCAAGTGAAATAAAGCAGTCGAATTACATGACGGTTAAAAGGTATAATACGCAGGAACGCAGTAAAGATAAATGGTCAAGGGCTGTTGTGTTTTCTACTCCTGCAACATAAAGTGATCGATAAGAATCTGATATTCATGCCTATCAGTGACTAAGACAGCAGGCCGAGCCTCTTTTGCTCAACGGCTCCCTCATGGGACGAAGAAACGCCCTTTTTCTCGAAAAAGGAATATTTTACTTGCAGGACAGTTGTAAATTTCCCGGGAAAATACATTAGCCTGTAACATTGTTAGTGATAAACTGTAAATGCATCTGGGTCCTTTGCTTTACAAGTCAGAGTGAGAAAAAAAAAGGTGGGGCTTTCATCATTTGGGAAAATTTTTTTTTTCGAAAGCAATGAAAAGCGTTATTTTTAGGTCATATGACCAAGCCTTTCATCATTAGAATAACAAAAGTAAAATGAACCAATGAAAACTTTTATTAACAAGTCACATGACCTGTTATGCTTACGTTACGCGCTGCGCGCCGCGCTCTGGATTGTTTCCGGGAAGCTGCGCCTTGCGCACCGGAGCACTTCCGGGTGCGTTAACGCGCCGCGTCATATGACGCATTACGCGACAACGCAGGTCCAGAATATAGTCAAAATGTCTCCACCAACCAGCGGTCGGAACACAACCCCTTTCAGCAGTCCAAAAAGTTCTGTTAAATGACAAGAGAAGGGACAGGCAACAAGAACCATCAGTCAAAGAGGGGAGGGCAAGTTCTTCTCTACCGGGTCACGTTGGGGCTCCACCGAATGTTTCAGACTGAAGCTGGCGTCAACCTGAGAGCACCACCATCTCGTGGCTAAGTTGTGGCCATTCCGCGAGCAATCATGGCAGTCGCTCCCTACCGGAAGTCTACGGGAGTCGGGGGTCCCGGTGACTGTTGTAGAATCTTCAAGGCTAAGGGGACTCTTTTGGGAATGGGGTTCATGCCCTAGCAGTCAAGCGTCCGAGTTCCACGGTTGCCCAGAGCCATCTTTGCAGGCCAGACCCAAGTCTGTGGAGCCGACCGCCATTTCGTGAGCTCCGTAGCAGCCGCCTGTCACTGTACCGCAAGATTGGGTGCAATTCCGTTGGATGGCGGGTAAGACGTTGTAATAGCAAGAGCAGGCGCAATTCAGCTGGCCGAGCGAGGCACTGTGTCGCAAGAGCGGGCGCAAGTCAGCTGGCCGAGTGAAGCGGTGGGGTGTAGCTGAGAAACCTACTGCACCCCACGCCGTCTCCTTGCGCAGGTATATGTGATGGTTGGACCAGGGCACCACAGGGCGTGTCTTCAGGTCAAACGGATTGTGGGACAAGGTGTGGAGCAGGCACAATTATCTCGGGGGCCTCCGTCAAGTGGTTCAGGGAGGCACCGCATCACATTGTTTTCCAATGCAGTCAGGTCCACAAACAGCCCCCATTTACTTTGAGAATAGTGAAGCTGTAGCAGGTGCAAATAAGCTTCAGACAGTGTTACAAGCGTTGCTCGGAACCCTTAACTATGGCACCCAACATCCAGGACTTATGCCATTTGTGCAAGGCAGTGACATCGAAGCATCTCAGGGACCAAGCAACATACCATATCCAGAGTCCTTCCCACAACCTCTGCCTTCCTTCTTACCTAGTTATTGTTCTTTCACTCCCACTCCATGCTTTTAGTCTGTGGATGGAAAACCATGAACCTACACTTACCTATGAAAATCTTACTATTGATGGTTTATTTTGAGCCCAAAATACAAAGGCTTGTTTGGATCGATGTTGCAGCAGACTGCCATGTAAATAGGTATTTAATAAAACGTTTTATGCTGTTACTTTGCTGGTGTGTTGTATATATTTATAATATTTGCATAGTGTTTGTCGTTATTTTGGGTGGGGTGGGCGGCGGAGCCGAGCTGTTTTGCAGCCATCAGGGTGTCGAGCTCAGTTCCTCTCACTAGTTTCGTATTTGTCATGAGGGGTTGTTCATAATGTTTCTATTTTAGCGAGGTCAAAAAGAGATCCCATTAGTGGCCTACTGATTTTGCTTGATTCCTTTTGTTTTTTAACGATTTTTCACTATCTGCAAAGACTAAACAGAGTATTGCGACTCTGTGCTTGTTTGTAAATAGAGAATGAACAAAAGAGAACCAATTCCAAAACAATAAATGCTAGGATAACAATCAATCAAATGGAGAGGGAAGCAGGCACGACGGATTACAACGGGGGCAAAGGCCTGTGTTGCCTACCCTTCACTATCTGCAAAGAGAGAATATTCCTAAAAGAAAAGAGGAGGGGGGGGCAGCGTTCAAAGCACATCAGCGTGCATAAATACGAAAATGTTTTTACCTACCACATACTTGACATTTTACAGCTTTTGATATTTGCTATTAAAAAACCATTAAAATTCACTGAAAAAACCATAGGTTATAGACCATATATAGTTAGGAATTAGCATTTACAAAACCTTGAAAATTCATTGAAAAAAACATAGGTTATAGACCATATATAGTTAGGGATTAGCATTTACAAAACCTTAATTTACTCGCACAAAACCATTGAAATTTGCATATATAGTTAGTTGCACTAACTATATATCGCGCACCCGCAATCCACTGCTGATGATGTCACATATTATATCATTCATGACATGGTCAGTGACATCACTGATGACATCACTGATGACATCTCAAATTGTATGTGTATTATTCTGTAGAAGTTAGTGTAGTGGTGGGTGTATAGATGTATATGCAAGTACATGGATATTTGCATGTGTGAGTATGTGTGTGATTTACTCTATAGATGAGTGTCGGTGTGTAACAGGATGTATAAGTGTATGAGTATATATGATGAGTGAGTACATGTATGAGTGACTATATAGAACTGTTGGTAAATGAGTGGATGTGTATGTAGATTTTGGAATTACTGAATAGGTTGTTCTAACTGGAATTGGTATCTCCATTTTTTTGAAAATTGTAGTTTCTATTTTTGATTGTGTGTATCAAAGGTTATAGTACAGTGAGAGGAGGTCTGCCACAAGGATGATGTCATCAGTGATGTCATCAGGGATGTCATTTGAGATGTCATCAGTGATGTCATGAGTGATGTTACTGACGATGTCATGAGTGATATAATATGTGACGTCATCAGCAGTGCATTGAGGGCGCGCAAGTTAAAGTTAGCCGAGCTAACTATACCAGAGTAATTTCAAAGGTTTTGTATAAGAGAAATGTTCAGCTAATTATAACTTGTGAAACATATGGTTTTTCAATGAATTTGCATGGTTTTGTAAATGCTAATTCCTAACTATAACGTGTGTGAAACCTATGGTTTTTACAATGAATTTGCAAGTTTTTTTAATCCTAATTCCTAATTATTACGTGTGTGAAACCTATGTTTTTTTTGTGAATTTCCAAGGTTTTCAAAGGTTTTGTAAATGATCATTTATAAGTGTATTAATTATTATATCTTTCTTTTTATAATAATAATAACAAAACTAAATTGCAAAGTATTTTTTGAATTAATTATATGACTTCGGTTGCAAGTATAACACAGCTCCAGCAATGCTCTTGGGGCCCTATGCTCACAATGCTGTATCAATCCTTACACCAGTTTCAAGCAAGTGCAAGGTTTCAACACAGCATAAGCTCAAAAGTGACTGAATGAAATGTTATACATTTCACTCAGTCACTTTTAGGAGGCGTTGCTGCACCCCCTTCTGCACAGGAAAGCCTCTTCTGGCGCAGGGCTTTACAATGTAATGCACCCTCCAGATGCGTCACATTGTTAATAGCAAACACCATGGCACATCTTTTGCACCACCGCTGTGTCACAAAAGTGACGCAACGGATGTGTAAAACAGGCACAAGGGTATTGTAAATCCGCCCCTAAGACATACAAATTCACCCAGGCAGTTTCACCAGCAGCGCACATTGAAGCATAGACTTGTAACCTATTTATGTACATATGTTACATTAAAATGCTTCGGGTATACTACAGTATACTATAGGTAAAGCACTTCCTTATAATTCTGCACTTTCACATTCTCCATACACTAGGAATATATTCATTCATTCATTTATTTATCAACTACTCATTCATTCTGACAAACCTTTACACACTAACATAGAAATATAGTTCTTTCTTTGACCAGTGAAGGTAGTTTTAAAAAGAACTGGTTTTTTTTGGTATTTTTTTTGTGTTTGCTCAACAAATTCCAAGCGGAACAAAAGAATGAAAACAAACAACTAATGTTGAGGACACCAATGATCCTGCATCCTGCGTTTTATCAGGTCCATAGACAGTTCCCCATAACACAAAAGTTTATCACAATAAATGCATAGAATTTTAACTTTAGCAAAGTCAGAATCAATTTGTGGGTGTGGACTGCTTGCTGAAAATGCTGCTGACGCAGTTGATGTGCTTAGTGCAGAAGCAGGTGGGTTATTGTGCAACATGCGCCTTGCAGCTCGACCAAAGTTGTTAGGGTGAAAGTTCTTCACGTGTCGCACTATATGTGCTGTGCCAAAGGAGTATTTTTGTACATGGATCACCCCTTGAAAGAGTTGTTTGGCAAATTTTACAGGTTACTTTTGGAGCAATAACCTTTTTTTGTTCTTCTGGAAAAGTAAAAAACTTCCAAATTAGAGCTTCTTTCCTCTTCTTTGGAGGTTCTTCAGGAATGAAATCTCCCTCTGAAGAACTGCTAGAAGATGAGTTCATTGCTCTTATTATGGTGATAAAACCTCCACTTTTAAAGTCACATGGCTTTGCGTACGCTTATGATGCGTTTGCGCAGCTCTTTCGATACGAGTACGCATGATGTTCTACCGCGATTTTGTTTTTAAAAGTAATATATGATTGTTAAAAGTGTAAAAAAAAATTCATAGTTATTCCAAATGTCTGCCCTTAGTATGTACATTAAATACATAAATACATGTTTTAAACCAAGTAGAAACATTGCTGCCTTTCACGTATACCCTCTCAGTGACAATCAGAGCTCTGGGCACGCCAAGGAGATTGATTAGAAGTGTTCACTCATTGCAGATCCGATTCTGGGCCTGCCTCTGAGTACATTATAACACCGCCCCCATCTCTCTCTGTTGTTAATTGTTAGTGCACACACTCATACTTGCACATGCGCGGTGCACGTCCGCCCGCACTCCTCACATGCCACCACCTAGCATGCTTGCTATCACTAAGCCTGGAAACCAATACATTAGCCACTGGGATGTCCCCAAAGGCTGTCATTCTTGCAGACCTAAAAAACGCTACCAATGACAGCCCTGGGCTTGGTTTGGTCAGCCCCCGCGGTTCCCATATAATGCGGGCACTGACGGGAGCACCTTCTCTTTTGCCTGCCTGTTCTGCTGTAACAAACAGAGTGTTGTCATCGATTTTACTATGAACTGATTGCTCGAGCAGAGGAGGACACCTGACACTCAACGTGGTGTCACTGCTGCTGCCGCCCAGCCACAATACCATAGGCGCGGAGGCGGCGGCGCCCGTATCCAAAACACCCCAGACTCAGCGAAACCGCAGCCTTTGAAAACACAACAAAAGACACCAGAAGCAAAGGTAAGAGAAGACGTCACAACATCAGCCTCCACTGTAAATTGTATATGTATGTTGAAATCTTTTTCTCCTTCATATGGCTTTCCCTCAATGGTTTTAAATTGAATGCACATAGTGTAAAAGTTTCTTTTCTGCGTCACAGCTTGCTCCACACCTCTATTTTTATAAATTGTTTGTGCATGAATTTCTGTGTAGTATTTCTGTAGTACGCCACATGCTCAACCCTCTTTTATTAATTGTGCGTGCATGATGGTATTTTTTTTCTGCGTCACGAGGCCGTCCCAGGCCTGTATTCTTACTGATCTTCCTTTGTTGATTCTAATATTTCCTTCTGTGTCACAGAATACTCCCAGGCCTCTTTTTTTATAAATTGAGCGTGCATGAATTTCTGTGTCGTATTTATGAAGAATGTCACGTGCTTTGGAATCTGTTCTTTTTATTGTATGTACATGATGGTATTTTATTCTGCATCTTGTGACCCTTCTACCCCTCAATGGTTTTAAATTATGCTTACATCATTGAAATGTTTCTTTATAAGTCACAAGGTCCTATTTACCTCTAATTTTAAACATTGTGCGTGCATAAATTTCTGTGTCGTATTTCTGTACTATGCCACGTGCTTAGGCCTCTATTATTATTCATTGAGTTTCAGCAATTTATACAGAAAACTTTATGGTAATAAAATTTTCTAAGTTGCCTCCACTATGTTCGAAAGCTGGCTATGCACCATCAGGGATGTTAAATTCCTATAGCCCGACGCACAGGACATATTGTTTGGGATCAAGGGCAACAACTTTTCATGTATATTATATCCTTGGAACAAGTAGGCCCAACTCCCAGTAGCACAAACCCTTTGGCTACCTGTTAGCAGTACCACATAATGGGTCAGGGAAGGGCACTGTCTGCAGTTAATGTAATATGTTTGCCCATATGTCAATACTTTTCAAACCTGTTTTTATGCTTCATTAATATAATGCCTTTATTATTCGGCCGGACACTCTAAGTAAATGTTGTAAGCTCTCACTGCACTACTGTCAGTGCCTACAGTATAGAAAAGCATACAGCTTTGAAACACCCCTGACCCACGTAAACTTATCAGGAACTCTTGCACCTCTCAATGACCACCATGATATATTTTTGGGGGCCAGGGCTATCAAAAATCCACATTTACTTTGTCTTTGAAACACGTAGTCGCAGCCCCTGCAGCACAAATCTTCAGCTGCCAATTTTCAATAAAACGTTCTGGAGCAGGAATGGGAACAGTCTGCTGCCGAGGTAATATTTTCGTCCATCCACTTTCCACAACATTGATGCAAAGTCATTATTATTAGAGTGAGTGTTCAAAATAAATGTTGTAAGCTGAGACTACACTACCGACAGCTTTTCTAGTAAAAGAAAGTGTACACACATTTGCAAAGTTTACTACTATGAGGCTATGTTTCCTGCTCCCAGAATGCTCTGCAATTTGATGCAAATAATTGCAGAAGCTTAAAAGCAAGATTGATGACTCTTTGCTTTCAAACTAAAATGTTCATAAAAAAAGAGAAAGCAGGAAGAAAAATCATTTTGCTAAACTACTATAAAATTTCACTTATCATTTTTTTTTGCAGAATCATTTAGTAACATGTTGATCCATACTATTTCTCAAAAAAAGTCATTATGGAAAAAATCTGTAACTAGTTTGAAAAAGATTATGGAAAACAAAATTAAACAAGCATTGGTAAAGGCAGTAGGTCTGAAATTGATGGTCAGCTTTTTACTTTTGTCATTGCGTGACTTGTTTTGGCATTGTGTTTGTAAAACGTTATTGCAGTGGAAGCTGCTGAGCCCTCACCATTATAACACTTGGGCAAAACCAAAAAATATTTTTGGTTTTAAAAAGCACAAACTTCCACAGTAGTTACTGGCACTGAACAAAACTACTTTGTGTGCAGATATCCTGCTCATGAAACCGCATATTCTGACCCTGGAACTATGTTTACTGTGTAAAAACATATACAGTTTTTATTTCAACAAGCTATTCACCTGTAATCCATGCAATATTAATTACAACTTTCTTTTCACTTTCTTTTCAACAGGCCTAATGTTTCGAATGCAGCAGATGACCTCCTTCAATTCATAAAAGCAAATGTAAATCATACTTACATGTTACTGCCTATATATGTAAAAAAAATCATTTTGTTGAATGTAAACACAGTTTTTGCATTAGGACTGCAAAATAGTGTTGTAAAAATATCATTCATTCTATTGTCAGATATCTACCTTAGTGACAGTGGAATTACTGTAACTTTTTAGACTACTATTGAACAATATTGTGTAGAGGAGCGGTGATGCTTCTTGCCCTTCAAAGAGTAAGATTTAAATGTATATTTCAACAAGTAAACAAAAGAATTGCTCAATTTCATAAAGAAAATTAAGTACGGATGATAGAGGAACTCTGGTCCAACTCTAAAAGGATTTTACAAATCGTAACAGGTGAAAAAAAGTGTTTCAACATTACTTTTTACGATAATATGGACACAAAACTAGGCTGCAGGAGTGTGAAAATATCTAATTAGATATCTTGCATGTGATCATATGTTACTTAAAAACATACTTATGCACTTTTAATGCTGGACAGTATTGCTTCTAAACACCCTTTCACTGCTTCCCTCCATACCTTCAAAAACGATTTCATGGTTTCACATGCATAGTCTTTCAGGTCTGTATATCTGTAATGTAAAACAATTGTACTTGTTTTACTTTTGTCACTGACATATATAAACTCATCAGTCACACCTATGTCAGGCTTTTACAATCCTGACTGCTATGTTTTCTGTGAAAGGATGCCCATGCATAACAATGCTAAGTTTTCTTTAGCTGCACGCACACATGTAGTGTAACCTATCAAACACTTTAAAATGCTACCCTCCCACTAGTTCTAAAGGCAGATGTAGAATTCAACCGTTCTTCACAAAATAGCATTGGACGTCACTAAGTACAAAGTGTTTCTGTATTAAGAAAGCTCTAATGTGTCCCTTAAAGATTCCAGCAAAGACCAGACACATAATAACTGAAACCCACCAACCATTAGTAACCTGTTAAATTTAACAAACAACTCTTCCAAGGTGTGATCAATCCAAAAAATCTTCCTTTGGCACAGCAAATATAGTGCAACACTTAAACAACTTGCACCCCAACAACTTTGCTTTTTGCTTCACTGCAATACAGAGATTGCAGAACAACCCACTTTCTGCTGCATCAAACACATCAACTACTGCAACAGCATCTTCAGCAAACAGTCCATACTCACATATTGATCTTCAATTTGGTAAACTTAAATTTCTATGCATTTATTGCGAATAACTTTTGTGTTACGCGAAACAGTCAATCAACCTCATCAAAAACAACAAATAGAAGCATCACTGTCCTTAACATTAGTTATTAGACATTTATCAAACGTTTTTATTGTAAAAACTACCCCGTCCAAAGGCAGTGGAAAATGTGCACACTTGCTGCCTTTCTTTGATGGAGTTATGAATTATTCTAAAATTAATTCAAATTCAAAATGCAGACCCTTTATTTAACATTCATGGTAACTACTAACCGTGAATGGCAGTGAGTATTTTGCACACTTGTGTCCTTTCTTCCATCCTTTCTACCGTACAGTGAGTGTACTTTCTGCACTTGCATTGTTTGCTTAGATGTGATACCCATTTCTCCGGCTCGCACTACAGAATCTGACTCACAGTCTGTGTAATGGACTAGAAAACCAAAAACCCACTTCCTTTACAAAGCTGTCGGTAGTTTCCATGTCTGCTGTCTTTCTTAATTTTCACCCTTTTCTGCATCCACTAGCACAGGCACACCTACCTGCTGCTTTTCTTGACTGTCTTGGCCAACTTTTATTGTAATTCAAAGTAGAGACCCTGAAAAGGGCCGGATGTTGTTATGTTTAAACACTACGGCCCACAGTGGGAACTTAGTACACCTGCTTTGCTTCCCTAGATGTGGTAGTCTTACATGTGGAATCCGACACCCTCTCTATATAATTAAAAGGATATCCAAAGATCCACTTCCCTGACAAGGCAGAGAGTAGTTTGCATATCTACAGCCTTTCTTATTTTTCACCTAATTCATCTTCTACTTGATCTATACACCATCCACACGTACACACACTTACTTGCTGCCTTTTTTGGCTAGGGTTATCAATTATTCTTCAATTGTATATTCTAATTCGAAGGCATGGTCCTTAATTGAGCCTTCTTGTTGTAACTACTTCCTCAACAAAAAACACTAGGTAATTTGCACACTTTTGCAACCAATAAAAATATTGGTAACTTTAATTAAAAATGTTGTAGCTGGTCAAGTTTCAATATCAGGAAGAACTTTTGTAGCTCTTGCAATTATTTTTCATGATGGACCTTCTACAACATCTGGACATTACACTGTTTATTTAGAATCTCTGAAAGGTTGGATACATTGTAATGATAAAGCGATACAAAAGGGGATGATGGACCGAGCGTTTGAGCAAATCAAACACTCACCCCCAGTCAACTGATCTGGGTTTAATCCATCACCATTCTTTATCTCACTCAGCCACCCCAGTTTAGACATGGCCATATGCAAATCAGTCTGACCCTGTGCCTCATGGGAACAGTCCAGCCTGAACTGCCAAGCCATGTCTTCCCTGGACCGGAAACAAACATCCTGGGACCGGTTACGGATTCATAATCCTCATCAGCCAGGCTAAATTGAATCCAGTGGTGAAGTGAGCAAGGGACTCACGTCTGAGCATACCCTGCCAACTTAGGACGAACAAAGCGATACAAAAGGGGATGATGGATGGAGCGTTTGAGCAAATAAAACACTGACCCCAAGTCAACTGATCTGGGTTAATCCATCACCATTCTTTAGCTCACTCAGCCACTCCAGTTCAGACATGGCCATATGCAAATCAGTCTGACCCTGTGCCTCATGGGAACAGTCCAGCCTGAACTGCCAAGCCATGTCTTCCCTGGACCGGAAACAAGCATCCTGGGACCGGTTACAGATTCATAATCCTCATCAGCCAGGCTATCTTGAATCCAGTGGCCAAGTGAGCAATGGACTCACATCTGAGCATACCCTGCCAACTTAGGGCGAACAAAGCGATACATTGTAATGATAGTCAATTAGTTTATAAGCAACGTTTGCGTAAAGAGTTACCAAAATCTTAACTAATATTCTTAAAGCCAAAATGTTAAGATAAAAGTTTGGCCTTTAAGGACTATTGCTGTTAAGGTAGATTAGTCTGGTGTTGTAGAGTATTTTATAAGTGAGGGTGAGGAGCTTGAAGGTGATCCTATTGCTGGTCCTATTGCTGGTATTGAGGCAGTGTAGGTGTATCAGGTGGTGAATGATGTGGCTGCAGCTGAAGACATTGATAATCACTCAGGTGGAGGTCTTTTGGATTTGTTGTAGCTGTTGTACGCGTTTGGCTGGAATTTCTGTATAGAGTGTTTAGTCATTGTGTAGTCTGCTGCTGATGAAGGACTGTGTCTTTGTTTTTCTTCTTTTGTTTAGGATCCAATTGTAAATGTTGCAGAGCATGAGAAGGGTGTTATATCAGTACAAAGAGACTGTGTAGACTTGCTTACACATACAAAGGGAGGAGTTGAGGATGAATCCTAGGTTGTGTACATGGTTGATAGGTGTTGGTACTGTCCACAGTGTACTCAGCTAGCATAAGTCGAGTTCATGTTTAGAGAGCTGCTCTTTATGTTCTTGATGACGTTGCAGCCTTTCTAATTTTTTACATTATTCATCTTCCACTCAAGAAACACATCATCTACACATACACACACCTACTTGCTGCCTTTCTTGACTATGATTAACAACTATTCTTCTATTTTATATCCATATTCAAAATGCGGACCCTTTATCGAACCTTTTTGTTGGAGCTACTAACTCAGCCGATGGCAGTGCGAAATTTGCACACTTCCTGCCTTTCTTGGCTGGGATTATCAAATACTCTTGAATTTCATATTCTGATTCAAACTCAAGTCCCTTTATCAAGCCTTTTTCATGTAGATACTGCACTACAAGAAGGCAGTGGGAAGTGGGAAATTTGAGCAGTTGCTGCCTTTCTTAGCTGGTCATATCAATTATTTTTCTTGAAATTGAATGTGCCAGCCCTTTATTGAGCCTTCTTCGTAACTATTACTCATCAATGGCAGTGGGCAATTTGCGCACTTCCTGCCCTTCATGTATAATAAAAAGCTTCAAAAAAGTCTACCAATATTAAAAAAGAGCCAGTATGGTCTATGGTTATCAAATTATACTGTGTCCTCAGATTCTGTTATCTGTAACTAAATAGCATTCTTCAATCTTTGTCTCAACAACTGCCTTCAATCTTCATTGCAGCCAGCTCGGTTCACAACTTGAATTCAGCTTTCCTTCTACATTAAGGAGAGCATTGTATTCAGCCTTGGTTTCCTTAAGGCAGAGACAATTCTACTGTGTCCTCAGATTCTGTTATCTGATACTAAATAGCATTCTTCAATCTTTGAGTCAACAACTGCCTTCAAACTACACTGCGGACAGCTGCGTTCACAACTTCAATTCAGCTTTCCTTCTACATTACATTCAACATGGTTTCCTTATGACAGATACAATTCTACTCTGTCCTCAGATTCTGTTAACTGTGACAAAATAGCATTCATCGTTCTTTCTGTCAACAACTACCTTCAATCTACACTGCGGACAATTGGGTTCACAACTTGCATTGACCAATCTTTCTGTCAACAACTGCCTTTGATCTACACTGTGGACAGCCAATTTTACAACTTGAATTCAACTTTCGTTCTACGTTAAGGACAGCATTACATTTAGCCTTGCTTTCCTTAAGACACACAAAATGATACCGTATCCTGAGATTCTATTATCTGTGACTAAATGGCATTTATCGACCTTTGTGTCAACAATTGCCTTCAATTTACACTACAGACAGCTCAGTTCACAACTTCAATTCAGCTTTCCTTCTACATTAAGGACAGCATTGTAATCAGCCTTGCTTTCCTTAAGGCAGAGACAATTCTATTGTGACCTCAAATTCTGTTATCTGTAACTAAATAGCATTCATTAATCTTTGTATCAACAACTGCCTTCAATCTACACTGCAGACAGCAGGGTTCACAACTTCAATTCAGCTTTCCTTCTACATTAAGGACTGCATAACATTTAACATTGTTTTCCTTATCACAGATACAATTCTACTCTGTCCTCAGATTCTGTTAACTGTGACAAAATAGCATTCATCATTCTTTGTCCCAACAACTGCCTTCAATCTACACGGCAGACAGCTGGGTTCACATTTTGAATTCAGTGTTCCTTCTACATTAAGTACAGCATTGTATTCAGCCTTGCTTTTCTTAAGCCAGAGACAATTCTACTGTGACCTCAAATTCTGTTATCTGCAACTAAATAGCATTCTTCAATCGTTCTGCCAAAAACTGCCTTCAATCTACATTGCAGACAGCTCAGTTCACAACTTCAATTCAGCTTTCCTTCTACATTAAGAACAGCATTGTATTCAGCCTTGCTTTCCTTAAGGCAGAGACACTTCTCCTGTGACCTCAAATTCTGTTATCTGTAACTAAATAGTATTCATTAATCTTTGTATCAACAACTGCCTTCAATCTACACTGCAGACAGCAGGGTTCACAACTTCAATTCAGCTTTCTTTCTACATTAAGGACCGCTGCATAACTTTTACCATTGTTTTCCTTATCACAGATACAATTCTACTCTGTCCTCAAATTCTGTTAACTGTGACAATATAGCATTCATCAATCTTTGTCTCAACAACTGCCTTCAATCTACACTGCAGACAGCTGGGTTCACAACTTGAGGATTCAGTGTCCCTTCTACATTAAGGACAGCATTGTATTCAGCCTTGCTTTCCTTAAGCCTGAGAAAATTCTACTATGACCTAAAATTTTGTTATCTGCAACTAAATAGCATTCTTCAATCTTTCTGTCAACAACTGCCTTCAATCTACATTACAGACAGCTCAGTTCACAACTTCAGTTCAGCGTTCTTTCTATGTTAAGAACAGCATTGTATTCAGCCTTGCTTTCCTTAATGCAGAGACAATTATACTGTGTCCTCAGATTCTGTTAACTGTGACAAAATAGCATTCATCAATCTTTGTATCAACAACTGCCTTCAGTGTTCACTACCTCAATTCAGCTATCCTTCTACATTAAGGACAGCATTACATTCAACATTGTTTTCCTTATGACAGAAACAATTCTACTCTGTCCTCAGATTCTGTTAACTGTGACAAAATAGCATTCATCAATCTTTGTCTCAACAACTGCCTTCAATCTTCATTGCAGACAGCTCGGTTCACAACTTGAATTCAGCGTTTGTTCTACATTAAGGACAGCATTGTATTCAGCCTTGCTTTCCTTAAGGCAGAGACAAATCTACTGTGTCCAAAGATTTTTTTATCTGATTCTAAATAGCATTCTTTGATCTTTGAGTCAACAACTGCCTTCAATCTACACTGCGGACAGCTGTGTTCACAACTTCAAATCAGCTTTCCTTCTACATTATGGTCAGCATTATATTCAACATGGTTTTCCTTATGACAGATACAATTCTACTCTGTCCTCAGATTCTGTTAACTGTGACAAAGTAGCATTCATTGATCTTTCTGTCAAGAACTACCTTCAATCTACACTGCGGACAACTGGGTTCACAACTTGCATTGACCAATCTTTCTGTCAACAACTACCTTCGATCTACACTGTGGACAGCGGAGTTCACAATTTCAATTTAGCTTTCCTTCTACATTAAGAACAGCATTATATTCAACATGGTTTTCCTTATGACAGATACAATTCTACTCTGTCCTCAGATTCTGTTAACTGTGACAAAATAGCATTAATCGATCTTTCTGTCAAGAACTACCTTCAATCTACACTGCGGACAACTGGGTTCACAACTTGCATTGACCAATCTTTCTGTCAACAACTACCTTCGATCTACACTGTGGACAGGCAAGTTCACAGCTTCAATTGAGCTTTCCTTCTACATTAATAGCTAACTAAATAGCATTCTTCGATCTTTCTGTCAACAACTGCCTTTAATCTACATTGCAGACAGCTAATTTCACAACTTGAATTCAGCGTTCCTTCTACATTAAGAACAGCATTGTATTCAGCCTTGCATTTCTTAAGGCAGAGACAATGCTACTGTGTCCTCAGATTTTGTTATTTGATACTAAATTGCATTCTTCGATCTTTGAGTCAACAACTGCCTTCAATCTACACTGCAGACAGCAGGGTTCACAAGTTCAATTCAGCTATCCTTCTACATTTAGTACATCATTACATTCAACATTGTTTTCCTTATGACAGATACAATTCTACTCTGTCTAGCATTCATCAATCTTTGTCTCAACAACTGCCTTGAATCTTCTTTGCAGACTGCTCGGTTCAAAACTTGCATTCAGCTTTCCTTCTACATTAAGGACAACATTGCACTCAACCTTGCTTTCCTTAAGGCAGAGGCAATTGTACTATATCCTCACATTCTGTTAACTGTACAAAATAGCATTCATCGATGTTTATGTCAATTAGTGTCTTTGATGTACATTACGGACAGCAAGGTTCACAACTTCAATTCAGTATTGCATGTAAATTTTTCTCATGTCTACAAAGAAGAGCCTTTAGTAAATTCTGCACTCACTAGAGTTCACAACTAGATACCAATACCACCAGTAGTACAGAAAACATTCAATACAATCTTGATTTATTTAAAACAGACAATTTCATAATGTCATCACATTTTCTTACAGTTTGTACAGTAGGAAATTTAGCCTTCATTTCTTAAAATTATCGATGTTTCTACTGTATGTCTTCAGATTTTGTATTAAAAAAGAGACAAACAGCATTTCTCCATTTCTGTGTCAACTACTGCCTTTGACCTACACTACGGACGGGAGGATTAACAACTTCAATTCACCTTTCCATCTACACTAAGGACAACATTGAATGTAGCTTTGCTTTATTTAAGAAAGACAATTGTACTGTGTCCACAGATTCTGTTAACTGTAAAAAATTGCATTCATCGATCCCTTTAATGAATGCCAAAAGTAAATGGAAAAGAGAAAGTAACAGTAGTAATTTTTCAGAGATTTTTTTGGGTGAATGGAAAGATAGTGCAAATTCTAAGCCTTTTTTTAATGACAAGTTATCTTCAGAGTAATGATTTGCATGCAGATGACGCTAGTAGTTGTGCCTATGAGGTTAGACATGGTTGTGCTATTGTGAAAGAGAAAATTGTTCCTAGAAATGCAAACAAAGTGTTAGCTGAGGAACGTTTAGGCGAGACATTCTTAAACTCAAGTGAACACTTGCAATTGTAGTAGTATTTATACTGTAAGTTAAGAATCTATTATTTTTTTATGCAATTTCTTACATAACTATTTTAAGGAAAGTGTTAAACAAAAGATCAAGATGTGGCAAGGACTAGACTCTTGCAGAGTGATAGAAAATACTGGTTTGCAAAGTCATTCTCTTGCTTGTCTTTCTAAAAAAGTATGTCAAAGTGTTTTTCACCAATTCAGAATGTTACCAGTTCATCATACTCAAATCAGAAAATTAATCAGAACATTGTATTATGCCAAAATTCCTGCAGTAATGTAATGTACAGTACTCTTTTACGTGCATCTGTATCAGATGTAACAAATGTCTCTGAAGAAATTTAGCTTAGTTACTTTGGTCCTCAGGAAAACCGTGCCGAAACTGAGATATTATTAGCAGAAAATGTGAAACAGAATGTACAATGTTGTACTGTAGATAATTGTGAGCAACATATTACAAAGATTAAGGTGATTTCACTAGAAACCCCAAATTATTCTTCCATTTGTTTTCAACGAACTTGTTACAAAAATCAAACCAGGACTGTTCATCTGTATTTAAAAAGTAAAAATAAAAATAATAATGACTAGAAGCATTTCGCAACTTATTTGTTTGAGAATTGTTTTGATTTGGATTCTGAGCAGGATATTTCTAACTAGTTTTATAACAAATTAGATAAGAACAAAATGCCTGCTAGAGCTGTGCATAATAATTTAAACTTCGTAATAATTCCTTCTGAACTGATGGATTTAAATACCTATGGGTCTATTCTTATTAAATGAGTGCATGCATTTCAGGCTATTCTTCGTATAGAGCCTAAGACAGGAAAATGTCCTCCTTCTGATATACTAACGCCATTAAAGGGAAGAGTTCTATATTTGCCTGCAGATTTTTTTTTAAACAACTGAAACGATATGTGTAGAAAATGTAGAAGATGAGCCTCCAAAGAACAAGAAAAAAGCTCTAATTTGCAACTTATTTACTATCACTAAAAGACAAAAAAGATTAATGCTCTGTCTTTAACCTCTAAAATTTGCCAAACAACTCTTTAAAGGAGTCATCCATCCTAAAAATACTCCTTTAGCACACCAACTATGATGCGACATATCAAGAACTTGCACCCCAATAACTTTGCTCAACATCCAACACGGACATTACAGAAAAAACGCACCTGCTGCTGCACCAACCACATCGATTGCTGCAGCAGCATATTCAGCAAGCAATCCAAACCCACAAATGAATCCTCATTTAGGTGAAATTAACATTCTATGCCTTTATTGTGATGAACTTTTGTCTAACGGGGAACAGTCTATCGACCTAATAAAATGCATGGATCAGGAGCATCACTATGCTCAACATTACTTTTTTGACATTATCTTCTAATTAGTATCAACTACCTCAGCCAAAAGCAGTGCTTAAATTGCACACTTTCTGCCTTTCTTCACTGGTATTATCAATTATTCTTCAATTCCTCAATTTGATTGAATGTCAAGGCCCTTCATCGAGACTTTTTGTTGCAACTACTTCCCTGGCTAAAGGCACTGGGTAATTTGCACAATTGCAGCCTTTCTTATTTTTTACATTATTCATCTTCCACTCAATCAACACACCATCTACACATACATACACCTACTTGCTGCCTTTCTTGGCTATGGTTATCAACTATTCTATATCATAATCGTATTCAAAGTGCAGACCCTTTATCAAGCCTTTTTGTTTTAACAACTACCCCAGCCGAAGGCAGTAAGACATTTGCACAATTGCTGCCTTTCTAAAAGTGTGTTAGTGTTTCCTGGAACTTTAAGGATACAGACTGGGCAATAAAAGGTATAAAACACAAATTTGCCGGTGCATGGAAGAGTGCATATGCAGTCTATAGGGGTTTGAAGCAGTCCATGCCCTAAGGCCAACTTTGCAACATGACTAGTTCTGTACTACCTGAATGATTACAATTCTGAAACAAGAATGTCTCAAACCATTTTAATAAATGTATTCTTATAACATCGCATAACTTGATAGACCTTTTAAAATAATTTCATATACCTCATTAGCAATTTTAAAACTCATATGATCATACTCGATGTCATCAAATTCTTCCAGAAAATCAACCTCTAACCTTTAATCTAGGAAATCACAGCTAATATCTGCAGCATTAATATCTTCCTTTTCATTCTCGCTACTTGTAAAAAGTATGTATAGCTCTTCTATGACACTGTTACTAATTTCGAAAATGTCTACCAAACTCTTTTGATGATTTTCCTTACTGAATTTCTTCTGCTGTAGTTCCTTGTACATAAACACTTCTTTTTATCTTTAATATAATATCAGCTTATGTGGTGATTTAAAAAAATGATATTAATTATTTATTTTTCAAGTAAAACAATATTTTGTACATGAGTGTATTCTATTTTAAAAACATTGGACAATTAAATACATTAAATAGTGTCACTCTACATTGTGTCAAGTGCTTTATTCATCCTACCTACTGTGTTGCAAACTTAAAGCAGAGATGACAGCAGTGCCCCCATTACATTGTCAATTAGGGTGGAGGGAAGCAAAGAAAATAAGTAAAGTACATGTCTACAGATGTTCTGCTATATTCAGAACACTGTATGAAGCACTGAATAAACAAAGTCAGATTCAAAACATGCACAAAAGAAGGTTGCACAAAAGATGTACAAAGGAAAGCAATACAAATAGCACACCGAATTTTGAAAATAAACGGGTATGTAGGCAAAAGAACAAAAAAGCTAACAACACTGCCACAGACGCTCCACTGTAGAACTCATTCTGAAAAGAGGTAGAAACATACTGTAAATAAAACGGAATACAAGTAAAAAAGAAAAAAAACATACGTGGATGACAAAGTCAGTGGAATAATATTGTGTTATATGCTGCTCTCTTAAGAAAAGCAATCTGCTTTTCTACTTGAAAGACACAGCAGCTTAACTTGCTCTGTCTTTCAAACAGGAAACCGGTTTGCTGTGCTAAAGTGGGAGCCGCGACGCTCCCGCCATACCATACCAAACTGCAGTGTCCCGGGAGTAGACAGCCCGGGACACTGCAAAAGTCGGCCCTGAGACATGGTGGTCCCCAGAACAATCAAGAGCTCCAGGATGGAGGGTGCGCGACCCCCTACCAACATTAAAAAGCCCCGAAAGGTGGCAATCCCCGGGTCTGGGAGGTCTGTGCTGTCACAGACCCCCCTATTTTAAATATTTCTGCCCCAGGAAGGTGGCGGTCCCCGGGGCATGTACTAATGGTTCTCCCCAGAACAATAAACAGTTCCAGGACGGAGGCAGCGCAATCCCTCCCAACATTAAAAAGCCCAGAAAAGTGGTAACCCCTGGAGCTAGGAGGTCCGTCCCCTCACGGCCCCCTATTTTAAATAATACTGTCCCAGGAAAGTGGCGGACCCCGAGGCATGTACAAGGGCCATGAGGCCCCCCTCAGCCACACTTCAAAATAAAACATGGCTGCTAACACTTCCTAGCTTGAAAGGTTGACAGCCAATCAACATGCAACTCGTGATTGTACGGATTTCCGTCCGCGTACTTAGCAATTTTTCAATTCTAAATATAAAAAATATATAGAGCTCAAAAATCCATGAATGACCCCCTAAGCAAGCCTACAGGATCAGGATGTTTCTACCATGCCCCCTTTCCTTATTTCTCAACTTTTTTTTTATTTTACTGTTTTCTTGTGACTCGGTTCTAGCGACCAACAACACGGCTGCCAACACTCCCCCAATCAGCATGCAGCTCGAGCTCATAAATACGCGTACTCCGTGATTTTTCTATTCAAAATAAAATTAAAAAAAGATAGCCTAAAAATTCTAAACCTAACCCCTGATGAAGGCTACAGGGTCAGGATCGTTCTACCCTGCCCCCTTTCCTTATTTCTCAACTTTGTTTACTGTTTTCTTGTAACTCGATTCTAGCGATGATCAAGATGGCTGCCAACACTTCCAGGTTTGAAGTGTTGACAGACAGTTGACAACTAATCAGCATGCAGCTCGTGCTCGAAATTGTACGGATTTCCGTACGAGTGCTGAACTCCGTCTCTAGATATCGCTATGATTGTACTTGTAATTTGGACTTGTTTCTTGCGACCAACAACACGGGTGCCAACACTTCCTGGTTTGCAGTATCGACACACCGTTGACAACCAATCAGCATGCAGCTCATGCTCATTATTGTACGGATTTCCGTATGCGTATTACGCGATTGTTTTATTCAAAATAAAATGTAAAAAAGATAGCCTAAAAATTCTAAACCTAACCCCTGACGAAGCCTCCAGGGTCAGTATGGTTCTACCCTGTCCCCTTTCCTTTTTTCTCAACTTTGTTTACTGTTTTCTTGTGACTCGGTTCTAGCAACAAACACGATGGCTGCCAACACTTCCTGATTTCAAGTGTTTACAGACAGTTCACAGCCAATCAGCATGCAGCTCCTGCTTGTAATTGTACGTATTTCCGTACGCGTACTCCGCGATTTTTTCTTTAAAAAAGAGCCTAAACATCCATGTACGACCCCCTGAGCAAGCGTAAAGGGTCAGAATGTTTCTAGCCTACCCCTTCCTTATTTCTCAACTTTGTTTTACTGTTTTCTTGTGACTCGGTTCTACCGAGGCACAAGATGGCCGCCAACACTTCCTGGTTTCGAGTGTTGACAGACAGTTCACAGCCAATCAGCATGCAGCTCGCGCTCGTAAATGAACGGATTTCTATCCGCGTGCTGCACTCCGTCTCTAGATATCGCTATAATTTTACTTGTAATTAGCTCACAAACTTCTGAACGGATTTACACCATTTAACAAAAAGCACAATCTGCGAACCAAACTCTATCTCTCTGCCAACTTTCATGTAATTTGGTTCAGCCGTTCGGGCTGTAGCCCTGGCTAAGGGTCCCTATGGAAAATTGCATGGGGAAAACACGTTTTGGGAGCCCCATTTTTTCTCTGCCCCCACTTGACGAATATTGTGGATTTCCTATGGAAACTAGGTCCTAACTATAACTACCTACTGGAGATGTCATCAGTGATGTCATTTGAGATGTTATCAGTGATGTCATCAGTGATGTCATGAGTGATGTCACTAACCATGTCATGAGTGATGTAATATGTGACAACATCAGTAGTGCATTGCGGGCGCACGAGTTAAAGTTAGCTGAACTAACTATAACGAAGGAATTTTAATGGTTTCGTATGAGAGAAATTTCCAGCTAACTATAACATGGGTGAAACCTATGGTTTTTTTCAGTGAATTTCAAAGGTTTTTTGAAGGCTAAGTCCTAACTATAACGTGCCTGAAATATTTGTTTTTTTCCAGTGAATTTCTAAGGTTTTTTAAATGCTAATTCCTAACTATAACGTGCCTGAAACCTATGGTTTTTTCAGTGAATTTCTAAGGTTGTGTAAATGATCATTTTAAAATGTACTAATTATTATATTTCTTTCTTTTTATAGTAATTTCCTACATTTTTATTATAAATACTTATTTTTTTATTATTTTTAAAGCTAAATTTCATATTTTTAATGTAAAATAATAACAAAAGTACATTAAAAAAGAATACACTGCTAGTGAAACTGCCTGGGTGAATTTGTAAGTGTTTGTTAGAGGCAGATTTACAACACCCTTGTTCCTCTTTTACACTGCTGTTGCATCACTTTTCTGATGAAGCGGTGGTGCAAAAGATGCACCATGGTATGTGCTATTTAGAATGTGACGTATCTGGAAGGTGCGTCACATTGTAAATCCCGGTACCAGAAAGAGGCATTCCTACATGGGGGGGTGGGGCGTTCCGGCACAAGAACACCTCCTAAAAGGGGCTCAATGAAATCTACAAGATTTCATTTTGTCACTTTTGGGCTCATGCTGTGTCAAAACCCTACACTACCTTGAAGCAGGTGTAAGGATTGACACAGCAGTCTGAGCATAGGGCCCCCGGACCATTGCTGGAGATGCGTTGGACTTGCAACATAACTCAAACAATGCACCACCTTTACAGCACAGATACATCACATGTATGTGCATTTTTTGTCCCATGGTACACCACATTGTAAATACAGCGCATCCGTGGTGATGGTGTCACATAGCACACTAACTGACATATTCCTGGGGATATGCCTGTTATTGTATATCTGCCCATTAGTGTTTTAATGTAGTGATAGGATTACTAAATACGAATGAATGAGTCACTACAAAACTAAAACAACAGTGACAGAGTGTTTGCTGGAAGTGTAACGATACAAACAAGTAAATTGAATGTATAAAACACAATTTTGCAAGTACATAGAAGACTGCATACATCGTTTATAAGGGTTTTGAAGCAGTCTATGCCCTAAGTCCTATTTTAATGCATGAGTACTTAGATAGTGAGTGGATGATTACAAGACGGCAAGGAAAGAACCTGATAGAATTTATAACAGCCTCAGATTTACCACTGTATACAGATAAACACATACTGCTGAATGGCTCACTACAATATTGAACAGTAGTGTGAGAATGTTTGCTAGAAGTATTAGGATACACATTGAGAAATTGACCGTATAAAACATAAGTTTGCTGGTGCATAGAACAGTGCTTGCACAGTCTATAAAGGTTTGAAAGAGCCTATGCACTAAGACCTCTTTTAATCCATGAGTATCTAAATACTGACTGGATCATTACACTTCTTCAAAAAAAGTTCCTCACTAAATTTATTACAGCTTCAGTTTTTCCACTGTACAATGAAAAAGAACATACTGCTGACTGGCTCACTACAATACTAAAACAACAGTGTCACAGTGTTTGCAGGAAGCCTAGGGATACAGACTGGGCAATTGAAAGCATAGAACACAAGTTTGCAGCTGCGTACAAGACGGCATGTATACTCCATACGGATTTTAAGCAATCGATACCCTCAAACCCACTTTGCATATTTTAAATTAAAACAAACATTTAAAGAATATATAACTGAATCTATAACTGCTTCACTTTTAGTACAATAAATACATTAGTAGATAGTGCTCAAACCTTTATTATTTTTCAACAATAAATGTATTCTTGTAACATCTCATAATTTAACTGACATTCCTTTTTTTTTTTTTTTTAATATTTTTATTAAAAATTTGTTTCATTGGCACACAACATACAGAAAATGCAAATTGTATAAACAGAAATTTTGATACAAAGATTAAACAAACAAAGAATTACTGTGAAAAGATACTGTGTGTCCTTTTGTCAAATCTTTCCCGCTACTTATAATTACAAATAAAAAACATATAAAAGTGGAGAAACAAGATATTATTAACCATGACTTGCATTTAATCTCTCTTTCCAGTGATAGACAGGTTCCCATATTTTCATACCCAGTCTTCTTACTCTTTTACCTTTCCTAGCATATATACCGTTTTCAAGGTTAAATGTCCCTAATAATAAAGCAATCCATTGTTGTGTTGTGGGAGGGAGAGGATCCAGCCACACTCTAGCAATTAACAACCGATACACTGCCATTGCTAAAAATAAAAATTCAATATTGTCCCCGCTAAATCCCCTAACCCCTAACATAATTACAGTTGGTGTTAGAATCACATTTAAACCAAATGTGTGACACATAAATTCTTCAATTCCCTTCCGTAAATTATTTAATTGTGGGCAAAGTGCGAAAATGTGAATACTATCTGCTGCCGGTGCACTGCAACGAAAACAGGTAGTCCCTGTAGTCGCACCCCAATGTGCAATACGATCCGGTGTATGATAAAGTTGATATAAAGTTTTAAAATGTTGAGATTGAAGAGAGGCAGAACACAGAACAGAACATCCTAAATCCAGTGAATCCAAGAAACACTGACTCTGCATCCCTAATTTCCCTGCCCATTTGTCCCCGAATTTCCCAGTATCATCTTTTTTTAATTCTGCTAAGCTAGCATAAAAGTATCGTATAGAACACTCTCCACCTTGTTCTATAGATTCCATAAGGTTATTTTTCCCAAATCCACCTTCTCCTCCTTTTTTCTTACAAAAAAAACTCTTAATCTGCAAATACTTAAAAAAACTATTTCTTGTTATATTGTATTTTGACATCAAATCTAAAAATTGTAAAATGTTTCCGTCTAGCCCCAGCAGGTCTCCTATTTTTTTGATACCTTTCATGTCCCATTCTGCTATTGTAGAATCAGAGAAGATTAAAGATGGTAGTGTATTATTCCTATATATTCTAGTATACCTATTATATCTGCCCAATCCGCATTTTTTTGCTACCGCTATCCAGGTGTTATATGCAGCCTTAACTGTTTTAAAACGTGTACGTTTGTAGTAAGAGAAATCAGCACAATTTAAAAAAGCATTTGCAGTATCTGCCCCCATTACAAGCGAATATACCATTGTTGAAAAGGATTTGGCCTGGTCACCCCCACGCTCCTGTGCCTGCTGCCGCTCCCGCTGCACCAGCCTCCCGAGGGCCGCCGAGCCCACACCTGCTTTTCCCGCCGCCCCAGCCTCCCAAGGGCCGCCGAGCCCACACCTGCTTTTCCCGCCGCCCCAGCCTCCCGAGGGCCGCCGAGCCCACACCTGCTTTTCCCGCCGCCCCAGCCACCCGAGGGCCGCCAAGCCGGCTCCAGCGTTTCCCGCCGCCCCAGCCCGTGGCCCCGCCCCCCGACAGCCGATTGGACCGCGCTCCCGCCTCCCCGCAGACCCTCCCGACCGGCTCGCTTCTTATGACGTCCCCAGAGCGACCGCACAGCGGACGCGCGCAGCGGACGCGCGCAGCGGGAGCACCGATTGAGCGCCGAAGGTGCGCCAAAGGTAAGCCCGTCTGCGCCCGTCCGCGACCGGATCGCGCCCAGTGCCAGGACCCCTGGACCTCGAGGACCCCGACCGACCCGCCTGACGTACACCGCCGCCACCCTCATCGCACTCAACACCGGCCGATTCTCAGGATGCTACCGAGCCACACCACGACGCACCCACGGACCCTTCAGCTGCCACGCCTGCAAGTTCACCTGCATCCGGACCTGCCTCGCACCAGCACCCGCCAAGTCGAACACCAGCAGCACCCACCTGAAGTGCATCCTGCTCAACACCCACTCCGTCCACAGACACGCCATCGAACTCTGGAACCTCCTAGACGCCACAGCCCCGGACGTTGCCTTCCTCATGGAGACTTGGATGAACGCCTCTTCAGCTCCCGACATCGCCATCGCCATCCCACAGGGCTACAAGATCACCCGGAGGGATCGCACCGCCAACCAGATGGGAGGAGGCATCGCCATCATCCACAGGAACACCATCCGTCTCACGACCAGCACCGACAACACCCTGACCACTGCCGAACACCTGCATTTCCAGATCCACACCGACCCGAAGACCACCCTCAGAGGCACCCTGATCTACCGACCTCCGGGACCACGCACCCAATTCAGCGAGGACATCGCCAACTTCGTCAGCCCGCATGCCCTCCCCTCCGCAGACTACATCCTCCTTGGGGACCTCAACTTCCACCTGGAGAACAACAACAACCGCAACACCAGCACCCTGCTCGACAACCTTGCCAATCTTGGACTCAAGCAGCTGGCGTCCACCCCCACCCACCTCGCCGGACACACACTCGACGCAGTCTTCTCTTCCTGCACAGACATCGACTTCAGCCACGCCACAGAGCTTCAATGGACGGACCACAGCTGCATCCACTTCACCTTCAAAAGAACGACGACCCACCACCACCAGCAACAGGCTGCCCGCAGAAGCTGGAACAAGATCACAGCCGACCAGCTCGCCACCTCCCTGAGCCAGCACCCTCCTGCCAGCTCAGCGAACCCCAGCCAGGCCGCCGACAACCTCACGAAGTTGATCAGCAACTGCGCGGATGAGCTCGCCTCGCTGAGGACCCCGCCCAGCAGACCCGGCAGCAAGAAAGCCCCATGGTTCACCGACGAACTCAAGAGCTCCAAGAAGAACTGCCGAGCCCTCGAGAAAGTCTGGAGAAGGGAATCTACACCGGACAACAGGACCTCCTTCAAGCTTGCCACCCGGAAGCACCACCAGCTGATCTGCGCCGCCAAGAAAACAGCATTCAAGGACCGGCTGGACAACAACGCACACAACTGCAAGGAACTCTTCAACATCGTGAAAGAGCTATCCAACCCCAGCGCAGGAAACAACGACATCACCCCATCGCAAGACCTCTGCAACTCCCTCGCCTCATACTTCCACAACAAGATCGCGGACATACACAACAGCTTCAACAACCAACCAACGCACACCACGACCAAACAACCACCCCCCACCACCACCCTCCACGCCTGGACCCCGATCAGCACCGAAGACACCATCCGCACGATGAACTCCATCCACTCCGGATCGCCGACCGACCCCTGCCCTCACCACGTCTTCAACAAGGCCGACGCTGTCATCGCACCCCACCTGCGAGACATCATCAACACATCCTTCGACACCGCCACCTTCCCCGAGAGCTGGAAGCACGCCGAACTCAGCGCTCTACTCAAGAAACCCACAGCGGACCCCACCGAACTCAAGAACTACCGCCCCATCTTGCTCCTCCCGTTTCCAGCCAAAGTCATCGAGAAGACCGTCAACAAGCAGCTGGCCGCCTTCCTCGAGACAAATGGATCCCTCGACCCATCACAGTCTGGCTTCCGAGCCAACCACAGCACCGAGACCGCCCTCATCGCCGCCACCGATGACATCCGAGCCCTGATGGACAACGGAGAAACAGCGGCCCTCATCCTCCTAGACCTCTCCGCAGCATTCGACACTGTCTGCCACCGCACCCTAGTACAGCGCCTCAGCAACGTCGGAATCCAGGACAAGGCTCTGGAATGGATCATGTCCTTCCTCGACGGAAGAACACAGAGAGTCCGCCTACCACCGTACAAGTCAGAGGCCACCAAAGTCATCTGCGGCGTCCCCCAAGGATCCTCGCTGAGCCCCACCCTCTTCAACGTCTACATGAGCCCCCTCGCGGCCATCGCACGCCAACACAACCTCAGCATAATCTCCTATGCCGACGACACCCAGCTGATCCTCTCCCTGACCAACGACCCCGCCGCCGCAAGAGCCAACCTGCACGAAGGGATGAAAGAGGTAGCCGAGTGGATGACGACCAGCCGCCAGAAACTGAACTCAGACAAGACGGAGGTCCTCATCCTGGGCTCTTCACCCTCCGCCTGGGACGACTCCTGGTGGCCTCCCGCCCTGGGCACCGCACCCAAACCGACAGACCATGCACGCAACCTGGGCTTCATCCTGGACTCCTCCCTCTCCATGACGAAGACAAGTCAACAACGTCTCCTCGGCGTGCTTCAACATCCTACGCATGCTACGGAAGATCTTCTGGTGGATCCCCACCGAGACCAGGAAGACCGTCACCCAGGCCCTCGTCACTAGCCGACTGGACTACGGCAACGCCCTCTACGCCGGTACCACCGCCAAGCTCCAGAAGAGACTCCAGCGGATCCAGAACGCCTCAGCCAGACTCATCCTCGACATCCCACGAACCAGCCACATCTCCGGACATCTGAGAGACCTACACTGGCTCCCCGTCAACAAAAGAATCACCTTCCGCCTCCTCACCCACGCACACAAAGCCCTACACGACCAAGGCCCGAGCTACCTCAACAGCCGAAACAAATTCTACGCTCCCAAACGCCACCTCCGTTCAGCCAACCACGCCCTCGCCACAGTCCCCTGCATCCGAAGAGCGACTACAGGAGGAAGGTCCTTCTCCTACCTGGCCGCCAAGACCTGGAACTCCCTCCCGACCGACCTGCGCCTGACCCAAGACCACCTCTCCTTCAGGAAGAAGCTGAAGACCTGGCTGTTCGAGCAGTAGCGGCACCCCCCCTACCCCCAGCGCCTTGAGACCCTACGGGTATGTAGTGCGCTCTAGAAATGTCTTTGATTGATTGATTGATTGAACATTCAGATCTAATTCACTTGCACCCATCAAACCCTGGGTGAATTGCAGTACAGAGGCCCAATAATATAATCTAAAGTCCGGAACCCCCCAACCTCCGCTAGCCCTCGGCAAAGTCATAAACTTGTAGGCCCTTCTGGTCTTCCCATATGACCATATACATTTATTTAAAATCGATTCCAGCTTATTGAACCAGATTGAAACAATAGAGGAATAGTACGAAAAAAATAAAGGAATTTGGGGAGTATAAGCATTTTTATTACATTTGTACGACCAACTAACGTAAGCCTAAGGTTGTTTATTCTGGCCAATTCTAAACTTACCCTCCTCAATAGAGGGGAAATATTCCGCTCTACCACGGTATCAAGATTGGGTGAAATCTCAACTCCTAGATACACTGCTGCTGAGACCATCCGTGTATCATTGCATTGAACCCTTGCATTTTTTATAATCTGTGTTTTTGTACTGTTTAATTTGTACCCAGATATTCTGCCAAATTTACTAGCCTCCAACTCAATCTCACCCATTGCTTTAGATGGATCTGTGGTGATTATAGCAACGTCATCTGCATACGCTAATACGTTAACCTCTAATCCATTTGAATAAAGAGGAGGGATATTAGGATTAAGGTTCAAATAGCACAGATACGGGTTCATATACAGTGCAAAAAGGAGAGGGGAACTAGGGCAGCCCTGTCTAGTACCTCTTTTGATTTGTACAATCGCGGTTAGGTCTCGATTTACCTTAATTCTAGCTGTTGGTGCCTTATATAGTACCTGGATTGCCCTAATATAATTATCACCAAAGCCATACGATTTCATTATTTCTCACAGATAATCCCATGCGACCCTGTCAAAAGCCTTCTCGGCGTCAAGGAATAAGGCTGCTACAGGGCTGCCGGCAACCTCCATGGCATCAAAGCAGGTAATCACTGTTCTAACATGTGTTGTAGTGCCCTTCCCGGGGATAAATCCATGTTGATCTGGAGAAACTAATTTATCTATGACAGTGGACAGCCTTGTTGCCAATATTTTGGAGTACAGTTTCACATCCGCATTCATTAGAGCGATTGGTCTATATGACCCTGGGGCTGTAGGTGGCTTGCCTTTCTTTAGAATAACTATAATTTCAGTGCCCCCCCATGAATCTGGGACTGACACTTCCCTCTGTGCTTGTACAAGGGTATCCAGTAACTCCAATCTTATAATTGAATAAAAAGTTTTATAAAATTCAATCGGAATAAGGTCCGGTCCTGCGGCCTAAGAGGATGGGAGTTCTGATAAGGCTATCGTCACTTCGTCTAACGTTATAACAGAGTCCAACTTAATCTGATCTTACAGTTCCAATACATCTGGTTGAATATTTTCCAAATAATCTCTTATTTCATCTCTTATTACATCTCTGCCCACCCTAGCTTCAGAATCATACAAATCCGTATAGTATTTCCAGAATTCATTCCTTATACCTTCAGAGTCTAGAATCACATTTCCTGAATTATCTATAATGTTTTTAATATCCCCAGCATTAACTTTCTGTCTGGTTCTAACAGCGAGAATATGTCCCATCCTTTCACTATACTCAAACACCTGTTCCTTTTTTGCAAGATAATTTGCAGCCGTTTTACTAGTAACTCTTTCAGCAATTTCACTCTTTAACATCATTATTTCGAAGATTTTTTGATCCAATGGGCTCCCACATATAATTAGTCTACTAAGTTCTGCCTCTGCAGCCAGGAGTGAGTTCATTTGTTTTCCCGTCCTCTCTCTATCACTCTTCTGTCTAAATGTTGTAAAGCTAATTGTCTCACCTCTTATTCCTGTTTAAAGGCATCCCAAATGTTGCCACTGCTGGCACTACCCTTGTTATTAAGCCAGAACTCGGTTATCCATTTCTCCATATGCTTACAATAATTCTCATCTTTTAACAAAGCTCTCTCAAATGTCCATTTATATGCTTTCCTTACAATGCAGTTAAGATTCAGTGTCAATAGCAGTGGGTTATGGTCCGACATCAGGCGAGGTAACTTTCTAATACATACATTTGAGAGCAAAACATTAGAGATTAAAAAATAATCTAGCCTAACAGTGATTCTATGTGGTGCAGAAAAAAAGGTATCACCATCACTCATTGGGTGTAAATTAGCCCATACATCTGATAGAGCATTATGCTCAGCCAAATCTACTATAGCCCTATGCACCCTTTTCTTACGCCCAGTATAGCCGTGATCCCTTTGTAGCTCAACACTAGCAGGGTGGTTGATGTTGAAATCCCCACAGCAAACAATGGGTTCCACCCAAGTCGTCAACTCCTGATCCAAGAATTGAAATATATCTGGCTCTTCACACGTTGAGCCATACACAGAAACCAGAGTAAATCTAGCTCCTCTAAACACTACTTCCACGATGACCCACCTTCCCCATGTGTCTACTTTACTCCTGATCACCGTACATTCTCTCCCCCTACCCAAAATTGCAACCCCCCGTGTTTTTGAGGCTTGTTTAGTGTATGCCAATACTTCAAAACCCAATTGCTCCAGCAGAAAACCCCTACCTCCCTCAACATGAGTCTCCTGCAGACAAATCAAATCTGGACATAATGCCTTACAAAAAGCAGAGACTCGTAATCTCTTCTGAAGGTCATTAAGACCGCAAACATTCATTGAGATAATTCGACAAGCCATTAAAAAACATCAAAAATCAAAACCATCTTCTCTTTCCAGTTTCCTTTTTCTTTCTTTATTTCCTTGTTCCACCTCTTGCTTAAGAACTGAGCTTGTCTCTCACTATATCTCTGTGCGTATGATGTGTGCCATTTCCCCCCCCCCTTTCTGTCCCCCCCTGACCCACCCCAAGCTACCCCTCCCCCACCCTCCCCTACAGGCAAATAGGTCACTCATGACCTATGTGTGATCGCCAGGGAAGCAGCAGTCGCCACTCCTCCCCACCTTCATACCAAATACCCTCACAATTAATTTAATTATCACTCCTTGTGCCCCAATACTTCCGTCATGTAAGCCTTTGCTTTAATCTCAGAGAAAAAAAACTTAACCTGGCTTTTGGTTACTATTTTCAATTTAGCAGGGTATAGCAAATAAGCTTCTGAGCCCAGGGCCTGGATAATCGGTATCAATTGCCGCAACCTCCATCTCCGCTCTAATGTTGCATGGCAAAAGTCAGGCCTTGCAAAAAACGTAACATTATTAAATGTACGTCTGGACTCAGGTTTAGCCTTATCCAGTATCATCTGTCGCAAAAGAAAATTCCCTACAAAGATCAAAATTACCCTTGGTTTCCCCCCTTGGGCTCCATCCTGACCCCTTTTATAGAATGGAAAACGGTGGGCTCTTTGAATTTCATATTCCCATTGCCATGTTGTTAGTTCTGGGAAAGCACCTTTTAATAAGTTCACAACAAACATTCTAGTGTCCCCTCCTTCCAGTCCTTCTTCTATTCCTAGCAATCTGATGTTATTACGACGCTGCCTATTCTCAAAGTCCTCCAGTTTCCAGTTTACATCTTCAGGCACCTTCTGATGTTCCTCTTTATACATTTTCAGCCCTCTCAGGTCGTCCTCTACCTTCCCAGTTCTTTCCTCCACGTGGGCCACCCTTTCAAACATCTCATCTTGTCTTTGACTTATTTTCCTAAGTTTGTTCTGTACCTTCCTTGATTCATGCCTTGCCCTCCTACTTTCCCCTCTAGCCTCAGATTGCATTAACTTCAAAGTGCTAAACAATAAATCCAATGTGACCGGGGGTTGTGAAGGCTGCGAAGATCCTTGATCCCCAATCATTGTAGCAGGGCTATCCTGTTCTAAAAAAGAAAACGTAGTGGTAGAGTAGTCCCAAGCTAGCTTTTTAGTAGGGTCAGTAGTACTACTTGCTTAAGAGGGTTTTCTTTTAGATAATCATTTTTTCTGTGTGAATTTCTAAGCTGGAGAGCTGCTACCTGAGTCTATCCCAGTTGACTCGTCGGAGCTATTCTCTCCTGAGAGTAGTGACTGTGACTGAGAATCTTCTTCAACTGAGTTGAACTTTTCTGCTGACGCCGCTTCATTAATGATAAGCAAATCGACAGAGTTAGAAGTAGAGGATTCACCTCCTGATTTAAACCCCCCACTTTCCATATTTAGTTCCATATCCTCTGCCCATGTTAAAGTATCAGGCCTCGTTTTTTCCAAGCCTTCCACTCCTTCATTAATCACCATTTGCTCTCAAGTCTCTGGCTGAATGTCTAATTCTGTTACCAATCCTGAAACTGAAGTAGTAGCTTGTAATTCAAAACTCCCCTCGTCTGGCAATTGTGCACACAGGGCTCGGTTATCTATCAACCCCCCAAGGTCTTTACTCACTGTAGTTTGTTGTCCAGCTCGGTTAGATTCCAATAATCGCTCTAAGCCAGTAGCTGCCTTAGCTCTATTCACACTTGGAGTGACTCCATGCACTCCTTTGATCAGCTTTCCTGCAACGCCCGCGGCATCAGCGGTAGCAGCGGCAGCAGGCATTACCTCAGCCGGCTTCCCCGCATCGGGTCTTCCAAGTTGCCTAGCAACCTCCCCACCAGCGCTGGCGCCGGCGCCGGCTCCCGCTCCTGCTTTCTCCCCCGGTATCGCGTTGTAGACGCCATCCTCAGTCGCTGCTTTTCCTCCCGCAACTATGACAGCGGGTTCCGGGAGGCCGTCAGTTTTACACCCCATCTTGCCGCTGCTAGAATTCCCAGGTACGTTCGAAAAACTCTCCGTGACTGAGGGCTGGCGCATCGCGCTTTCTCTTGTTTTTTGTTTATTAACATTTCCTGACTCCTTCGCTGGAGCCGTGTTGTCTGAGCCCGATTTTTTAACAGTCGATTTCTTAATGCTAGTCCCACTCTTCTGGGCGACAGTTAATGATGTCTTTGTATCCATCTTACTTTTGTCTTTAGATGTTTGCCCTTTTGTAACATCTGTCTCTGAAAGCTTTCCGCTTTTACCATCTTTGCCGTCTCTGCTATCCTTAGTCTCATTGACACGCTGCAGTTTGGGCGGCATTCTAAACCAGGATCTCAAAATCAGCCTGGTAGTCTCCGATAATTTCTTCCAGAGAATCCAAACTGCTCGTTTAGTCGAATTTTGTTCTCCGACAGGGAATGTACCTTTCCTGGGGTAGCTGTCACACTGACACGGTGCAAAGTAACCAAAAGCAAAAGCAATCCTCTTCAAGCAAGGCACCACCATTGATCCATCTATTACCAGCGGTAGGGAGAAGTGAAGTGTGCAACTTACTCGCTGAAACCCACAGCGGCCATCTTGCCCCAAACAGTTCCAATTTAACTGACATTCCAATGATACTTCATCAGATATGTCATTCAGATCACTTTCCTCTTCAGCAGGTTCTGATTTAATTTGTACTAAAATGTCAACATAATTTGAAACTTCCAGAAAATCTCCATCAAAGCATTTGTCTTCAAAATCACAATTCAAGTCTGCAGCACTCCTTCTTCACTCTCATTGCCTGTGACAGATACAATTAGTTCTTCAATTATACTCAAAGTAATATCCAAAATCTCCTGAGTATGAGGCTGTTCACTTTCCATCATTTTTCCTTTATGTTCTTGCTCCTTGTATAAAAATATAAACAGTTAATTGTATCACTTTTCGTAATACATAATACAAAACTACTGTTTTAACCTATTTTGGCCTACTAAAAATACTGTATAAATACTATTATCTAATAACATTCTATTAGTAGAGTTTTAGCCCTTTGCAAAATTATACAACTATAATGACGTAACATTCATTAACTTAGGCCTCTCAGTTTATTGTCTAATTTGTATGTTAATAATTTGCTCGTGTTCTTCTACTAACTTACCTTTACGCAGTTGCTCGTTATCTATTCTCTCAATCCTTCAATATCTTATGTTTTTCATTAATGTTCCTTCTTAATTCAAAGGTCTTCCTACTATTCCTAACTCAATGCGTTCTTTTCCCTTAAGACCTTCCTTAACACAAATGTTATCGTTTCTTGTTTTAAGTTAGTGAAAATACATCGACTAAGTACATTCAAAATTGTCTTTAATGTCAGGTAAGTTTACTTACTCACTAACTTGTCAAACAACATTCTTTAACTCTCACAGAAATATTTCTAATTTCTCTTCAGGAATGTCTAAGGAGCAATTTAAAATGGGTCTGAACTCCAGAACGTCTTCGGTGGAATGCGCGCTGGTTAGTGAGTGCGCGCCTCACCGAAGATTCCCCACAACTCTGTGGTAAATGACTAGATCGCAACTGCGTCTTTTAACCGCTGGCCGTGGAGGGACTTGAGATGGGGCAGGCAGGGGGGGCGCGGGAGGGGTAGGTTGAGGGCTGATAAACAACGGAATCTGGATGATTGCAAGTAAGTAAACAATTACATTAATAAATTGTATTTCGGTCCATATTATCAACAAAACGCAATATCAACAAAAGGCGATACATTATCCCCGCTTTTATCAGCAGGAAAGTGGCGATAATCTATCTTGTTTTGTTCATAATATGGCCCGAAAGGCTTGGGCTTCGTGGTGAGATCACGCGTGGCTATGACTGCGTTGTGATGGCTGTTTCCCCCCAGGACACTGCAGCAGCCTGGCCTTGGCGTCGTGGACTCTAGGACAGTCGGCGGAGGGCCACGCAGCTCCTCGTAGAATATAGAAATCTTTGTGGGGTGATTGTTTCCGTGGTTTGAGGGGTGTGATTGAGACCCAAACATTTAATTTTGCAGGGGAGTAAGTTTGCATGGGAACATGTTGCAAGAGGTTTGTAAATGCGGTACACATTGTTTCCTAATATTTTGATTTCTTTTCTCAGTTGTGGTCTATTCAGAGGAAATAGAAGTCATTAGTTTTCAATCCTAGATTTGAATATCTTACTAGACTATTTCAACATTATTTCTATTGTGGACCGTCATACACCCCTCCCCCCACAAAATAAAAGAAGTATGTACATTTTTTTATTAACTTTTATTATAACAATAACTAAACAAAACTTAATTATAACTATATTGCAAACAATTTGAAAAATAAGTTTAATAACAAACAATATCATAAGCAAATTGTTAAATGGACTTCATGAGATATCAGGTTGGTAATCTGGAAAACAAAAAAGAAAATTAGAGTTTAGAATTATGTAGATGTGAGTAAATGAGCGGAACCATTACAAGTCAAGGTAACTCTATGGTTTTACGTGTGCACTGTGCCTAGTACATTTCGCTTGTTATAATGCAGCGTTCAAGTAGTGTCTATATGGAAGTGCCTACTGCATTACTGACACAAAGTGACATAACGGGATTGTAAATATGTTGACTTATTTCTAATGCAATGCTATGAAGGATTTGTAGATCTAGGCCTCTGTGCTTACCGTTGTATAAACACTGCGGCCAAAGACTTCAGCCAGTGGAATTCACAACTTCAGTTGGACTGTTCTTCTACATGTGCAACTGACAGCAGTGTCTATAAGTTTAAGAGAGAAAGAGAAATGATGTCACAGAGAGTGAGAGAGACAAAGAGAGAGAAAAGAACATTAAAACTGTCTCGCAGAGTCTGGAGTTGAGATTTGTTCTTGAAAAGTGAAACGTTGATTTACAAGCTTCTTGCGTAACTTTACCCATGTTAAAAGTGACTCAAAAGTGGCGTAATAAAGTTTGTGGATCTGTTTGTCAGACTGTTGTAAGGTATCTGTTGTCACTGCTCGAAGGTAATTATAGATTTTACAGAGAAGCTGCTGTACACTACGCCCTCTGGGCCATATTATAAAGCCTGGACAACAAAATTATTGCCACTTTATCTGCAGGAAAGTGCAGCTAAAGTGGTGATAATGGGTTTGATAATATCAGCACTCAAAACCAGGAAGTGTTGGAGGCCATCTTGTGCCTCGGTAGCACTGGGTCACAAGAAAACAGTAAAACAAAGTTGAGAAATAAGGGAAGGGGGCAGGGTAGAAACATTCTGATCCTTTAAAGTTGCTCAGGGGGTCGTATATGGATGGATTTGTATGTGCAGTACGCATACAGAAATCCGTACAATTATGAGCAGGAGCTGAATGCTGATTGGCTGTCGATACTCCAAACCAGGAAGTGTTGGCAGCCATCTTATTTGTCATAACAGCCGAGTCACAAGGAAACAGTAAAACAAAGTTGAGAAATAAGGTAAGGGAGTAGGGTAGAAACATTCTGAACATATACTGTTGCTCAGGGGGTGGTAGATGTATTGTACGCGTACCAAGCACGTATGGATGACATACAGCTGGAATGTTGAAAGTCGTCACGTAAGCGTACGTAAGCAAGAAAAATAAAAATAATTTTCGATATTTATGAAGTGTATATGTTTATGTTTTGTGTGGCTCTTAAAAGAGCCGTTGTGTTTATTGGGAGATTTTCGTACCTACAAGTAAGTACCGATGCAGAGTCTTAAGTTTATGAGGAAAGCTATGTTCCCCTCATCTGTAAAATATACATCATCTCTCCTATAGATGCCATGCATATTGAAACGCAGATTGTTGTTGTAAATGAAACCCATTCAGTAGTCTCGGAGAAAGGCAGAAACAGATTTATTCACATGTTTCTTAGCTTTTTCAAACTGTGGACAATAGTGGTTGGACCGCTTCCATTTCTGCCTTTGGCATTTATTAGAATATACAAAGGCAGTTTTGGGGAACAGTGTCATCAATTGTGCAAATGTGTCCTTCATAAGCATTTTCAGCGCTACCCCAGTCAAAGTGCCTAGGTCCCTTCGACCACAGTGCAAAATTATGAGGTCAGGGTGTTGGAGATGCATAAAGGATTTAACCAATGACGTTAATTGGTCACACTTTACTCCTCTCTGTCCAATCCATTTAATGTCCACATTTGGTAAACCTAGGTCCTTGTGAATTCTTTTCTGTTGTGCATACCTTTGGCTCCAGAAAATATAGCTGTGTTCCACAATCCACACTGTAAGCATTTTGAAGAGAGGTCTGGATGCACTCTGATGGCGTCTGTAAATGAAATGGTAGTTTGAAAGGTAAGACTTTTCTAAAATGTAAACTTTAATCATCCACTTAGTACTCATACATTAAAGTAGGCCTTAGGGCATGGACTGCTTCAAACCTGTACAGAGTATGCATGCAGTCTTCTATGCACCTGCAAACTTGTCTTTTATACCTTTAATTGCCCAATCTGTATCCTTACACTTCCAGGAAACATTCTGTCATTGCTGATTCAGTGTTGTAGTGAGCCATTCAGCAGTATGTGCTTATCTATGCACTGTGCTAAAAGTGAAGCAGTTATAAATTCAGTCAGGCACTCTCCTTGCAGAACTGTAATCATTCAGTCAGTACCCAAGTACTCATGCAGCAAAGTAGGCCTTAGGGCATGGACTACTTCAAATCCCTATAGACTATGCATGCAGTCTTCTAGGCACCTGCAAACTTGTCTTTTAAAACTTCAATTGCCCAGTCTGTATCCTTACACTACCTTCAAACAGTCTACCACTGCTGTTTCAGTATTGTACAATAAGTGGTATATCCTCAGAGATATGCCAGTTATTGTGCACTGTGACACCACCACCATGGAAGCCCCGGTTTTACAATGTGGTGTATTATGGGGCAAAAATGGTACATATATGTGATGTATTTCTGTTGTGAAGGTGGCGCACTGCATGACTTGCATTGCAAGCACAACGCAGCTCCAGCAATGCTCTTGGAGCCCTATGCATACAATGCTGTGTCAATCTTTACACCTGTTTCAAGCAGATGCAGGGTTTTGACACAGCATAAGCCTTAAAGTGACGGAATGAAATCTTATAGATGTCACTCAGTCACTTTTAGGAGGTGTGCATGCGCAAGAACACCCCCACCCCCCCTGCACAGGAAAGCCTCCTTCTGGTGCAGGACTTTACAATGTGATGCACCTTTCATATGCATCATATTGTACATACCACACACCATGGCACATCTTTTGCACCACTGCTGCATCACAAAAGTGACGCAACAGAGGTGTAAAAGAGGGACAAGGAGGTTTTAAATCCGCTCCTTACACATACAAATTCACCCAGGCAGTTTCACCAGCAATGCAAATTGAAGCATAGACTTATAATATATTTACATGGCTATGTTAGATTCAAGTGCTTCAGAGGTACTACAGTATACTATAGGTAAACACCTTATAGATTTATGCTGTAGCACTTCCTTATAGTTCTGCACTTTCACATTCACCATACACTGGAAATGTATTCATTCATTCATTCATTCATTCATTTATGAACTACACATTCATTCTGACAAACCTTTACACACTAACATACAAATATAGTTCTTTCTTTGACCAGTGAAGGTAGTTCTAAAAAGAACAGTTTTTTTTGTGTTTTTAGTTTTCTATTTGTTTTGTATTTTTTCAACAACTTTTATTATTTTTTTAAACCAAAAAAATTGAACTGGAACCCAGAAAGTTTCCAACAGGAACAAAATGGAATGTGAAAAAAAACTAATGACAAGGACAGCAATGCTCCTGCTTCCTGCGTTTTATCAGGTTGATAGACTGTTCCCCATAACATAATAGTTTGTCACAGTAAATGCAGAGGATTTTAAGTTCACCAAAATCAGGTTTGATCTGTGGGTGTGGACTGCTTCCCACAGGTGGTGGTGGTGCACTTGATATACTTGCTACACCAGCAGGTGGGTCCTCTTGCAACCTCCTTATTGCAGCTCTCGCAAAATTGTTGGGGTGCAAGTTCTTCACGTGCCGCACCATACTTGCAGTGCCAAATAAGTATTTTTTTGCAGGATTGCCCCTGGAAAGCGTTGTTTGGCAAATTTTACAGGTCACAAGTGGAGCATTGACCTTTTTTTCCCCTTCAGGTAAAGTAAAAAACTTCCATATAAGTGCCTCTTTTTTCTTCTTCTGAGGTGCTTCTGCAATGAATTCTCCATCAGAAGAATGGCTGGAAGACAAGTCCATAGGTGTTGTCATGGTTGTCTTCCTTCTAATTTGACAGGCGTCAAAGTAGAATGATTAAAATAGGAGGGGCCTTTCAACAGTTGGAATAGGAAGGGTTATGAACCAATCAAATATCTTCTTTTTAAGTCACATGGCTTTGCGTACGCTTTGGGTGCTCCTACGGTGCTCATACGCTGCGAGTACGTAAGACGTACCTTCGCGATTTGCGTAATTGCTTTTAAAAGTAATATACGCATATTAAAAGTAAAAAAAAACTAGTTTAGTGATTATCCCAGCTAATGTCTTCCCTTAATATGTACATTAAATACATAAATATATGTTTTTGAACAATTAGAAACTTTTGCGCGGTACGGGTCGCCATACATGACGTTACGCGGAAGCATTCATGGGACGCGCAACGTCAAAGCGTATTCACAGAGGACGATTACCGTACAAAGTATGGTGCGATCACCATACGTGTGCGGTGCGATTACCAAAAAACAAAACATGAAAAAGGGATTATATAGAATTTTATTTTAACATATTAAAAAAAATGCCATTAATAAAAAATATATATAATTTAGTGTTGTTATTATTTTACATTAAGAATATGAAATATCATTTAAAAAAAATAAAATAAATATACATATTTATAATAAAAATTTAAGAAATTAGTATAAAAAGAAAGAAATATAAAAATGTATATATTTAAATATGATCATTTACAAAACCTTTGGAATTCACTGATAAAAACACAGGTTTCAAACACGTTATCGTTAGGAATTAGCATTTACAAAACCTTAGTAATTCACTGAAAAAACCACAAGTTTCACACATGTTATAGTTAGCTGGACTTTTCACTCATACAAAACCATTGAAATTCCCCCACTGTAGTTAGTTCAGCTAACTATAACTTGCGAGCCCGCAATGCACTGCTTATGATGTCACACACTACATCACTCATGACATTGTCATTGACATCACTCTTGACATCACTGGCATTCCCCTGTGTGCAGGGCGCCCCTATACGTCCTTTATCCCATATTCTTCCCACCATTCCTGGATCCCGGCTGACAGGGCTCCTGTGCCACCACGCTCAGGCCAGAGTGGTCCCGCTCAGTATCCATCACTACATTTAAGTCCCAACCCACTACTACTGCCGCATTTGGGGTGTGAAGTTCCTTGGCTAGGGCTTCCAGCAGGAAGGCCTCCTGATACTCATTGGGAGAATAAACTGAGGAAAGCATCAAATGTGATGTGTCCATACGCACCCAGAGGGATGGAAGGCAGCCCTTGACTTCAGCCGCTGGACCCAGAACTGTGCCAGTAAAATTTGGAAAATTTGCCCTTTCCAGCTGATCAATATTGCTGTGGAATCCCGCTAGCATGCATTCTGTGTGTATCTTTTGGGAGTAAGTGAGTCTGCTGGAGCAAGCAGATACCCCCCCCCCCGAGATTGCTCCAACAGGGAGAGTACTGCTTTCCTCTTAGTAGGATTATTAAGGCTAATTATCTTAGTCTCCCTGGGCATAGTAATGAAGACACGTCTTGGTAGTCAAGGCTTGTGCACAACACATCTCAGGTGAAATAGAAGAAGGGTGTGGTATGTACTCCATTCTGCTATGGTGTGCATAAATGGGGGTGTTTTGAGATTGCCTAAATGGAGGGGGACCCAAACCATCCTTGAACTACCCCAACATTACACCAAACATGATCAAATAGTTAACTGACAAGAAATAGTCAAAGTCCATCCCTGAAGGGGGGCCAATAGATATGGGACAACCAAGAAAGCAAGAGACATTCACCAACACCTTAGTCAGCCACCCACACCCCCACCAGGACCAACACCACACCTCGCACCCATCCATCAAGAGATACCCCAGCCAGGAGGCTCTGATACATCTCCCTCAGCTCCAGAGTGAGAAAAACACTGCTGACCTCTCTTTAACAATACTAGCAGGATCTGGGCGAATCCACTCAATTCTGTCTCTGGCTCTCGAGTTTGTTGAGGTCCAAACTAAGCTGCTTGCAGGTCTCCTCCAAGTAGTGAAGCTGATAAGGCCTGCCACCACAGCGAAATATTAAGCGAAACAGGTGGCCCCAGGTGTAGGCTATTCTGACGGAGTGTAGATGGTTGGTCACTGGTTGACAATCGTTCCACTCCTGCAAGGTGCTTGCTGCCAGGTCCTGGAAAAGGTACTGGGAGTAATCTCTAAACTGCAGTGATTGGTTGGATTGTGCAACTTTAAGAATGGCTTCCTTCTCCTTGAAATTTTGCACAAATACCAAAATGTCCGCAGGCGGATTGAGGTTCCGTGACGATTGTAAGTGGTGTTTTTTAACTCGCACGAACATGGTCGAGTCTGGTATCTATGAACCGCAAATGACGAGTTTAGTAAGTGTGCGCAGTTTCGCTGTGCTAACTTAAACCGTTCGTTTGTTATGTGGGTTTCTCATCTGTACCCACGGGTTCCATCTTAGATACGGCATCCATTTTGTCTCTTGCCCTCAAGTAGCCAGCGAACGGACGCTGTCCGCTTCGCGACCCTGGGACTCCCAAGATATTTGCGGAAGACACATGTTCTTTGTAAGTGTCTTTATGACGAGGGGGATGCTACTGTAAGGCAGATGGCGCCGCTCGAGGCTCATCTTGCCGCACGGACTTATTGTCTCAGCCGTGCATCTCATTAGGCACGTCCCTTTGACGCCTGTATCTCGTGTTTCCCGATACCTCCCCTTCTACACCCTTTCCGATCTCCCCACTGTCTCCGTCTTCCTCTGCACTTGTCTTTGTTCCTATTTCGATCTATTTTACTGCTGATTGGAATTTGCTAATGGTGGGAAGATGGTTTTTACAGTTGGGAACCGCCAAATGTTTCCGCACTTATGTTCCGGACCTGATGTGTTTCAAAGTGACCAAAGTGACCCCTCTGGGGGATAATTGTGGGAACCGGGTTGTAAACTTTTGTGCTCAATGTAATCCTATGGGTAAAAACTGTATAAAAGGAGCGATCCACAGAACCAATTTGAAGCAGTCTCCCCAAGTTGCACGTGGTGTACTTGTCGTGATCTCTGTGTTCCCTGCAGCAAATAAACCTTGAATCTTTGACGCCGAAGGAAGTGTCCCGTGTCTCTGTGACTTGTACGCCGGAGCAGGTTACCCACGAAGGTTTCAGGTGTTGTGCCCTGGCACCGCTGGGTCTTAAAGAACCCAGTCCTTCAGTTGGCGCCCAACGTGGGGCTGCATCAGTGGTACCGGTCCAAGCCCGACGATCGTGAGGAACTTCGTGTGAAATCTCCGAGGGAAGGTGCACTCCGCTTCATCGATCCTGTTGTCGAAATAAGTGGCCCGAAGACTTTTCCCGCGAAGATTCCCGCCTCCTGACGGCTGCGACGGACTGCTGCCCTGACTGTAGACCTGTTTTGGCGCCTGGCGTAGACCTTGGTATAGCGAGACGATTGACGGGCCTTCCTGGTGACGCCATCGATCTTTGAGTTAAGTATTTGTGGGTCGCTCCCAGAGTTCTTGGTTGTGGTTACTTAGTGGTTGCATGGTTCCATTGCATTTGTGGTTCTTGGTACTTTGTTGTAATGTTTGACGACTGCAGCCGCCAAAAACCGAGGGTTTTGTTCTTTGCTGGGACTTGGTAAATCCCGTAACCCTTAAAGTTTGTGAAACTCGGCTAGTGTGCAAGATGCCTGGTCGCAGTACTTTGTTCAGTTGTTTTAGGCCTTGTGGTGCGGATCCCCGACTGGAGGACTCGTGTCCGATACCTCCGGTTGGGACTCCTACTTATGACTTGTATAGCAAACATGGGCTAGGCCCGATTACCTTTAATGATTATTGGATTAAATATACAAAGAAAGACGGCGACCTTCGTTGGCCACCTCACGGTAGCTTCGAGGCGTCGATCTTAGATAATCTAGAAATGAAGTTGTTCGAACGTAAATCAAGGCCGGCCATGTTTGATGCCTTTCGGTTGTGGCGCAAAGAAGCCCGACAGAAAGAGATCAGACAGAATAAACGTAGTCAGCGAGATAATGTTGCTACCATAGTGAAGAAAGCTGAGCAGTTCCAGCGTGATAAGGAGAACAAGGATAAGGAAGTGTTTGAAAGACTACAGCGTATGACCATAGATAAATGTTATCCTGTTTTGCCTACGGAGTCGGATAAGAAGGAAGAGGCAGTTGAGGATCCTTTAATGTCCTATCTTATGAAGTCGCCACCTCCGTACGTACAGGGTACCGCAGTTCCTGTGGTCCCTGCCGTACCTGTTCTTCCACCTATTGTTCCTCCGCCTGTTCCTCAACCTGCACCTGTTCTTCCGACTGTTCCTGCTCCTTTGTCTGTTGCTATTCCTACTGCTCCTCCGCTTCCACATACTCCTGTTCCCGCTACTGCTCCTGCTACTGCTCCTGTTTTGTTAACACCTGCTGTTGCTACTGTTTCTACTCCTTCTCTTGTTAGTCCTGTATCGTATGCTTCTCCTTCTGTTCGTAGTCGCAATTCTCCTCTTGCGGCTAGCTTCTTTCATTCGCTCGGACCTGTTCATGGGTCCGCTGGTTCTGATGGTCCTCAGAGACGTAGTCAGCTTCCTGGAAACAGAGAACGCGTTGCGTTATATAATATGGCGATGGGTTGGATGGTAAACCCTCTTAGAAATCCACCCCGTGTTGTCCTCGAAACGTTTTGTCAATTTAATATACCAACCCAGAGATACGCGTTTGATGAAATGTGCAAGTTCCTTCATGATCAGATAGCGGCCGATGCGCCTGACGAGGTGCTGACCGCCCTGTCCGAGCTTCGACTTCAGTTCGCAACTGGACTGATAGTAGATACTAACGTCCGACGTGCTATTGAGCGGTTACTATCTTTCCGTCCCGCTCCAATACCTCATGCATTGTTTGTCGAGGATATTGAACACCAACCAGACGAGTCTGGCCAATATCCTATGCGTGAAGTTCCGCCGGTTTGGATACCAGCTGATCCTAATGCTCAACCCCCGGTATTGGCGCATTTCCAGAAAGTGTGGATACATCTCCCATGGAAACGATCGGAAGTGCTACAGGTGAAGCAATCTTTGCCCGATCTTTGCAAGAATCCTACTGGGTATTACAAGGAATTATCGCAGCTCGTAGATGCTACGGTAATGAATCTTGCCGATATCGACATGTTGTTTGGCAACGTCGTACCGCAACCGGTATGGGCTAAGATTCGCCAGCAAGATCACGCAAATGAATTAGGCGGTGATTGGGCTGCCATTATAGCGGCAGATGCTGGACAAGTGGCTGCTACTAAACCCGACCAATTGATTACTGCTCTTCCTCAGCGAATAATTACGTTGATGAAGACTCTTATGCCAGCTATGAGGGTAAATTGGGACAAATTGTCAGCTTGCAAACAAAAGAAAGACGAGAGTGTTTCCGACTTCTTTACGAGGTTTGAGGAAGCATTCATTGACCACAGTGGACAGGATATGGGTACTGAGGGTGGACAAAGGTTGTTTGTGGATAAATTTGTGTCGAACTTGTTGCCCGATTTGAGCAATAAATTAAAGAATTCGGAGAGTGCATGGGCCGTTTCTACCTCAGCTGAGATATTGGCTACGGCACAATATTATGAGAATAGGGAGAAAGAGGAAAATGACCGTGCTGACAAAAAGACGAAAGAACTGAAAACTAAAGTGTTGTTGCAACAAGCGTATCCGCCGCGTTCTAATCAGAATGCGCCCCAACAGAATAGATCGCAGTCGCAATCGAATCGATCGCAGTCGCGTAATGACTCCTCCTCCCAAAGATCCTCGTTAGGGTACAATCAATGTGCTTATTGTAGACAGGAGGGACACATTAAATTCAATTGCCCTGTTTTAAATGAACGTAATAGTGGTAATTCGTCTAAAGGAGGCCGTGGTGGTTCACAGCAGGCATCGCGTGGTAGAGGTTGTGGTGCTCAAAACGATCGCTCAGACAACTCATCTAATTCTAATAACTGTTTTGATCAACGTGGATCGTCGCAAGGGCGATCTGCGCAGTACAATGTAGACGATTATTACGTCGATCAGGGAACTGACGACAGTAATTACTAGGACAGCCAAAGACAAGGAGAGGGAGTGGTATCAGTTCCGGTTGATCAGAGAGGGCCTTACGTCGCAGTTGCCACATCGGGCGTCGTTGAGCCTTTTCTGTTGGACACTGGTGCAGCGAAAAGTTCTATCATGCATTCGAAACTCCCTGGCGCACCTTTGTCTGGCTTAACAAATGTTTCCGTTGGATTCTCTGGCGCCCCTGTTAGCAATCCAGTTTCGCGCCCTTTGCCCCTTCAAATTGGGCCACGTGAGCTCCAAGCTCCGTTGATTTTGACTACTGATTGTGTCGAAAATCTTTTGGGCCTGGATTTGCTTAAACGTTTGTACGCAACTTTGTATTGTTCTCCTGCGGGTGTAAAGCTTACGTTAGGAGAGAGGGTTGTCTCTCCTATGTATTTGTCTCTCGATAAGCTTCCACCGGAATTGAGTTCTCTTCCTGCGTCTTTGTGGGCAACAGGTCCAAATGACGTGGGCCTGCTTGATATCTCCCCTTATGTTGTTCAGTTGAAAGCTAATGTGCGATTGCCACGTATTCCCCAGTATCGTATCTCCCTTGATGGTGAACGAGCTTTGTTAGCGATCATTTATGATCTGATCGAGAAAGATGTTATTGAAGAGACTCGGGAAAACGTGTGCAATAGCCCTGTGCTGCCCATTCTTAAACGTACTGATCCTTCAAAACCGCCTGTTTATCGTTTTGTTATCGATTTACGGGAGGTAAATAAAATTGTGGTTCCTCAATTTCCTGTTGTGCCTGACATCACGGCGCTACTGACTCTGATTCCAGCTACTGCATCATGGTTTTCGGTGATTGATTTGAAAAATGCGTTTTTCAGCATCCCGATTGCCGAAGAGAGCAGGGACCTTTTCGGTTTCTCTCTCGGTGGACGTAGCTTCCGGTTTAAACGCGCTCCTCAGGGCTACTGTGAAAGTCCATCTATTTACAGTCAAGCCTTGAAGGGTCAACTGGATGCGTTTCGGTTGCCGGTTGGTGCAGCTTTGATCCAATACGTCGACGACTTATTGGTGGCTGCTGATACTCAGGACATTTGCAAAATTGCTACGGTGTCGTTGCTGCAACATCTCTGTGAGTTAAATCACAAGGTGTCACCTTCTAAACTCCAATATTGTTGTCAAGAAGTAACCTATCTAGGTCACTTATTGTCAAAGGAGGGAAGGAGATTGACCCCAGAGAGAATTGCAGCGATTGCGCGAATGGCTGTGCCCAAAACCCAAAGAGATGTGCGTGCCTTTCTAGGTATCACGTCGTACTGCAGGCAATGGATTCCTAATTTTTCATTGCTAGCGAAACCATTGGTGGCTCTGACGTGCAAGGATGTTTCAACTCCTTTACCATGGACGGAAGAATGTCAGAAAAGTTTTTCTGAACTGCGTGATTCATTGTGTTCGGCTCCTGTGTTAGGTACCCCTGACTACAGCAAGCCGTTTACGTTATATGTTCACGAGAGGGAAGGTTGTGCTTTGAGTGTTTTAACGCAACCTTTTGGTGGTAAGCAGCGTCCATGTGCATATTTTTCCTCGACCTTGGACCCAGTAGCTAGAGCATTGCCGAGTTGTTTGAGAGCAACTGCGGCAGCTGCGGTCTCCATCCGACAATCAGCAGGATTGGTCATGGATAATATGCTTACGGTGATGGTTCCGCATGCAGTCGATACTCTTTTGAATCGAACGAAAACTCAGCACTTGACGAGTGCGAGGTTGTCTGGGTACGAATTGACGCTCTTGGCAAGCCACATTCAGATAAAACGTTGTAATGTCCTAAATCCAGCAACTTTGTTACCAATTAGTGCAGAGTCAGATGAAGTAGCAGAACATGACTGCTACTTGAGGACTGAAGAGGAAACGAAAGGTCGAGTGGACCTTAAAAACACCCCATTGGAAGATCCGGATGGCACTCTGTACGTGGATGGGTCATGTTTTAAGTTACCGAATGGCGATGTGACTACCGCTTATGCTGTTGTAACGTTGAACACTGTTGTTGAAACTGCAAGATTGAATCAGAATTCTGCCCAAGCTGCGGAATTGATTGCTCTCACTAGAGCATGTGTGTTAGCAAAAGGGAAACGTGTGAATGTGTACACCGATAGTCAATACGCGTTTGGTGTAGCGCATAGTTTTGGACGATTGTGGCGAGAGAGAGGTTTTTTGACGTCGCACGGTACGAAGATACAGCATGGCCAGCTTGTGAACGATCTTTTGGATGCATTGACTTTGCCTACGCAAGTTGCGATTGTTAAGTGTAGTGCGCATCGTAAAGTGACGGATGATGTTGGTCGTGGTAATGCGTTTGCGGATGAGATTGCTAAGGAGACTGCCCGGAATCTTAGCACTCGAATGTATGTGACGAGTTCGGTTAGGTGGCCTACAGAATCGAGTATGTGTGAAGATACTATCGAGAGCGTGAAAGCAATTCAGAATGAGGCCACCGAGACTGAAAAGACGAAGTGGAAAGAAAGTACGGGAAAGTTGGATGCGAATGGTTGTTGGATTGATTTGTCGGATCAGAAAAGATGGATGTTGCCTGATGCGTATGTGCTGGCCGTTGTGACAATGGCACATGGGTTAGCACATATTAGCGTGAAAGGTATTTGTAAGTTGCTGGCTGCTGTGTGGAAGAATGAAGGCATTACGAAATGTGCTGAACGTCTGGTGAAGAATTGTATGGTGTGTATAATGTACAATCCTGGCAAAGGAACCCCAACTCCCCCTGGCAGTTTTGCTCCTCCTTCGTATCCCTTTGAGGTGATTCAATTGGACTTCATCCATATGGAGCGATGCAATAACCTGAAATACGTTTTAGTTGTGGTTTGCGCATTCTCCCGATGGATCGAGGCCTATCCCCTCAAAGACAATACTGCTTTGTCTACTGCGAAAATCCTACTGAAGGAATATTTTCCTCGGTATGGAATGCCTAGAGTCGTGTGGTCAGATAACGGAAGTGAGTTTGTTGGAAGTGTGATGAAGAGTGTGTGTAAGGGCCTTGGAATAAATCAAAAATTCCACAGCGCCAATCATCCCCAGTCAGCTGGATTAGTTGAGGGGTATAACGGCACCCTTAAACTAAAGCTAGCAAAGATTCAGGCTACGGCTGGTCTTTCGTGGCCTGACGCTTTACCTCTAGCATTACTGTCAACTAGGGCGACTGTACACTCCCGAGTAGGGCTTAGTCCCTATGAAATAGTGTTCGGCCATCCTGCGAATGTGTGGGGGGTTCCTAGGCCAGGAATGTTTTCTGATCTTGAGTATCCAATGTTGATTGACTATTTACATGACTTGACTGCTAAACTGAGGTTAATTCACCAACAGGTTTACGACGCATTGCCGACGCAGACGGAGGGTCCAGGCCACCAGCTCCAGCCCGGAGACTGGGTGGTAACACGAAACTTTTCACGCAAGAATAATCTGGACCCGAGGTTCACCGGACCTTACCAGGTGCTCCTGGCCACGAGGACTGCCGTTCGTCTTGAGGGGCGTAAAAACTGGGTGCATGCCACCCATACTAAGCGAGTCCCTATCCCTTTGCCGGCAGACCCGTGGGTAAGGAAAGGCATTGCGTCAACAGAAACAGAAACATTGCCGGCGTTTGTGCCTTTCAGCGACGCACAGCCTGTTGGAGAATCCTCAGCGCAGCAGAAAGCCACTGTTGAAAAATTGTCAGCAAAAGACTCAAGACCATCAACTGATCAGCAGGACGCTGTCTCTCCAACGGACCCTTTGTTCGACGAGCAGACACGTCCCGGGAAACACCGATATTCTTTGCGATCTCGCGCTAAGGACAAATAAAATTTTTCTTGCCTTGCTGAAATTGATAACTGCATTATCCTCGTTTCCCGTGATCAGTTTTGAACATTCGTATCACTGTAAATATTTGTGTACACATAGATATTGAGTTTCCTCCCTTGTATCTTTTTACTTCCACAGCCGAGAGACTTTGTGCTTGTATATACATATTGTGTATTGAAGGCCGTAGGGCCGCGCGCGTACTTCCTTCTGGATAGTAGGTCTTGACGCTAGGTTAAAGGCCGTCGGTTCCTAGGAACTCCTAGGGATTGACTATTGCTACACAGAACGAAGTGCGTCAAGAAACGTTGCGGACGGTCGTAGGGAATGGCATTCTCGAAGCTGAATGATTTGGAGGGAGCGCAAGTCCATAGATTCAAGCTGCAGCAACTCAGTCGTACCAAATGCTTCATATTCCAACTGTTTGTATTGTTTTTGACTGCTTCTGCATTATTGGCGGGTGGGGTGTATTACACGATGTCTTATTTCTTACCTGCTACACCTACTCCTACTCCTTACCCTAACCTTACCTCTACTGCTTCTCCCCATTCCTTTCACATGTTACCGGAACACGAGCAGGCTAGACGTGTGGAATTCCGCAACAATTCCTTTATTCAGCTCCTTCATCAGCATCAGTTAGTGGTTAACACTACTAATTGTTGGGTGTGTGGGTTGATGCCACATACTACTGATAAGGGAATTCCATATCTGGTGTTACCGTATAGTTCCCAAGGGTCAGCTCGAGCATTTCAAACAATGTTTCGAAGCGCACTGGGTTTCCACCCCATTCGAGAACCACGTTCCCCCTACTCTGGTCCTACCTCGTACCAAAAACCTTTGTCGATAGCAATAGAGGATTTAGATAGTGAGATCTATGATCCTTCGCTTATTCCCGAAGAAGAGGTACAGGCCTATAGAGTCCTAAGTAGAGGTGAATATAGTGTGTTCACTAGCGAGAAGCAGCTTAAAAGCTCGCCTCCTATATGGGTCGTACCCCACACTGGTAATTTTTGTCTTATGGGTCGTGGCCGAAGATCGCAAGCCCGACTTGGAGCGAGTGCTTGCACTGAAAATTACATTCTGCCGATGTCCTCGTCCCCTGTGTTTCTGGCTGCCAAGGGTACATACTTTATCTGTTATGATCGTGCATACACATGGTTGCCCGCAGACTTCATGGGCTCATGTTTTATTGCAAATTTGTTGCCTCCGACGTTCACTGTAGATGCCGATTATCATAAGACTAGAGTTGTGCGAGGCGTAATTAGTGAAGAGGATACTGCCGGTCAAGAGGCAGGAGACTTTTTCAAGGGTTTCCTCCCGTTTTGGGGACCTATGGTCAATAGTAGGAACCTGAGACAGTTGACTCGAGTGGTAGAATCGACAGCTAATATTACTGCCAGTGCCCTTGGTAATATCACCACAGAACTTCAGGCGGAGAGACTTATGACATTACAAAACCGTATGGTTTTAGATGTCATTTTAGCAGATCGCGGTGGGGTATGTAAGGTGATCCATTCGAGCTGCTGCATTTTCATTCCAGATAATGCTCCTACTGTCTATCAAGCCATCTCGAGGTTGCATAAGATCTCCGAATCCATACACGTGGATGTAGGGGATTGGACGCTACTTGGATGGTTTTGGGGCCTGATGTCGACTTGGGGTTGGAAAATTCTGATGATCATTGGAGTTGTGGTAGTGTTCCTGTTCACGTGTTGCCTTTGTGTACAGTGTGGTCCTGCCTTATGTGGCCTCTGTGCTACAACGTGTATGAGACAACCATCTGTTACCAAGGGGACTCGGTTGGACAGAGCTATGCTGCAGCAACATCTCGATGGTCTGATGAATATCGAATATGATTCCGACTAGTGCTTGCCTACATGAGGGCAAAAGGAGCGTCTGAGGTTCCGTGACGATTGTAAGTGGTGTTTTTTAACTCGCACGAACATGGTCGAGTCTGGTATCTATGAACCGCAAATGACGAGTTTAGTAAGTGTGCGCAGTTTCGCTGTGCTAACTTAAACCGTTCGTTTGTTATGTGGGTTTCTCATCTGTACCCACGGGTTCCATCTTAGATACGGCATCCATTTTGTCTCTTGCCCTCAAGTAGCCAGCGAACGGACGCTGTCCGCTTCGCGACCCTGGGACTCCCAAGATATTTGCGGAAGACACATGTTCTTTGTAAGTGTCTTTATGACGAGGGGGATGCTACTGTAAGGCAGATGGCGCCGCTCGAGGCTCATCTTGCCGCACGGACTTATTGTCTCAGCCGTGCATCTCATTAGGCACGTCCCTTTGATGCCTGTATCTCGTGTTTCCCGATACCTCCCCTTCTACACCCTTTCCGATCTCCCCACTGTCTCCGTCTTCCTCTGCACTTGTCTTTGTTCCTATTTCGATCTATTTTACTGCTGATTGGAATTTGCTAATGGTGGGAAGATGGTTTTTACAGTTGGGAACCGCCAAATGTTTCCGCACTTATGTTCCGGACCTGATGTGTTTCAAAGTGACCAAAGTGACCCCTCTGGGGGATAATTGTGGGAACCGGGTTGTAAACTTTTGTGCTCAATGTAATCCTATGGGTAAAAACTGTATAAAAGGAGCGATCCACAGAACCAATTTGAAGCAGTCTCCCCAAGTTGCACGTGGTGTACTTGTCGTGATCTCTGTGTTCCCTGCAGCAAATAAACCTTGAATCTTTGACGCCGAAGGAAGTGTCCCGTGTCTCTGTGACTTGTACGCCGGAGCAGGTTACCCACGAAGGTTTCAGGTGTTGTGCCCTGGCACCGCTGGGTCTTAAAGAACCCAGTCCTTCAGTATGATTATCCTGGTGGGGAGAGCCCACTTGGTGACAACGATACACTTTGATTAGATTTTCCGCAGGGGTGCCCAAAACAGAGATGAACAGGGCTTGTATATACTCCTCCAGGTTCAAACCTTCTGCGCCAATTGAAACAGTGTGAATACGAATATAATTCCACCTCGCACTGTTCTCCAGGTCCTCTGCATTTGATTAGAAGTCAAGCTGTTGGTCCTGTAATTGAATGACCTCCTGCTAGAATGCAGCGATTTCCTCATCCCTAGTCACTGTGCCCTCCTCCAAGGCTGCTACCCTCTCACCAACTGCATCAACGTCCCGATGCACCTCTCTCAGATCTGACTGCAGGTCAGTCTTTACTGCCAAAAAGTCTTCACAAAGTGAGGCGAATAAGGACTCCAGCAGTCACTGCACCCTCAGTACCCTCTTCTGTGCTGGCCTCCCCCGGGCCTTGAGGGTCCCCAGCATTTTTCAGAAGTAAATCACATATTGAGCTTTTCTTCTTTAATCTTGGCTGTCATCGTGGTTCAGACAGTGCGTCTCCTGTTAGGCATATTCTGTCCCGGGCCAGGAGGACAGATTCAGCTATACCTGCACACCACTTGGACACTGCACTGATTGGCACCAGGACCTCATGAACCAGGACTCTATAGAATAAAGCAAATCCCTGTGACACGTATCTTGATGCAGACCTGAACCCCTCAAGTCACAGTGCCAATAACTCACTAGAAGGTCACCTTGTGAGGAAAAGGGCGACCCTCTTTTCTGGGGCAGTGATTGGGGTGATGTGCAGTCCCAGAAAAGTATAAATTGCTAATTTTGTTTGCTAATTGCATAAGATGTCATCTGGCCAAACTCTACCTCTGGGTAACATGTGACTCAAAAGGGCAGCAGCGGAGCAATGAGGGCCATACTCAAGGTTGCTCTGCCTCAGAGGCTCATGAAACATGCTCCATGCCACCGCTGTATGCTCCAAAAGATGCTGCTACTTGTAGTGCAGGTCGCGTTCCACCACCCTCTGGGGATTACCTGCCCATGGGCAGGTGAGATGTGACACATACCGGGTCTCCGCCCGAGGCAATTGGGCAACGAAATCCTAGGGGGGCACACTGATATGTTATCCTGCCCTCAATCAAAATTCAACCCGCAGTGGATGCGCAACCAGCCATTGGAAACTGCATTCACCAGCGTCACCGCCTCAGTACTAGGCCCCTGTGGGGGTAGCATGACCTGCGGTGTAATTGTAATGCAGATCAGACTCTAGGCCCCTGTAGGGGTAGCATGGCCTGTGGTGTAATTGTAATGCTGATCACACTCTAGGCCCCTGTGGGGGTAGCACGGCCTGTGGTGTACTTGTAATGCAGATCACGCTATAGTTCCATGTGGGGATAGCACATTCTGTGGGGTAATTGTAATGCAGATCATGCTCTAGGCCCCTGTGGGAGTAGCATGGTCTGTGGTGTACTTGTAATACAGATGTTAGTTCTATTTAGCGAATGATTAGTAGCCTACAGTCAAGGGTGAAGTGTTCTGACCGATTTTTTGGCCCTTCCTTGAAGGAAGGTGATTGGAGGTGACTTCAGTCTACTATCATTCTAATGGAGGGAGTAGAACCGTAAATAGAGCCTATTCACAAGGCGTGTTGATAATTCCGTACCCTTTTCCTTAGATCAGGGCTTATAAACTTATGTTGGGGGATAGACTCATTAGTATTAGTGATAATCCGTCCTTTTGTAAGAGTGTTAGTATACTTTTCATGGAGTTATGCTTATTTCAGGCCTTGTAGCCCTCAAACGGGAGAGACTCCATCTTCCTTTCTGCCCCGGCAGCTTGAGATGCTTCTAGGTCAAGTGTAATGTTTTAGTTGCGAAGTGTTGTTCGCTTGGAGAGAACCGGCTCAGGCTGGCCCTTATCGAAAGACTGTATTTTTCTCCATTCCGAAGACATAACATCAGGCCGGCCGGCTGAGAACGTGTCCTTGGTACGGGGAGGTACAAGAATTTGGTGGGCGGCAGGTTACTGGCCGTAACTTTCCATGAAGGGACAAGCTTCTATATTAGCGAAAGCATGGAATAGTGAGTGAGTCAGTCTGTAGGCGGCAGCTAGTCGTTAGCATCAATGCCATTAATTATTCGAGGGCAGACAGTTGCCATTTTTGAAGTCCAGGAAAGACTGAGAATCTGATACTCTCTTAGAAAGATTGAAGTTATTTTAGTTGGAGCAGCTGGCAAGCTTTGACATTAAGATCAGAGCATACAAAGTGAAACAGTTAGCTGAGGGAACGAATACCAGAGTGACAGAAACTGAGTTATAAGATCGAAGCCGAGAAGTGAAGATGGTCTGTGATTAGGAGAAGAGAGGAGTAGTGCAGAACAGCCAGAGAGAAAGCAGCTGATGAGAGAAAGGTTCCAGTGACTTGGAGGGAAGCGGAGGAGACAGAGCATAGCGGTGCAGACGTGTATCCGTGACTGCAGAGGTGTGATCCTAAGACGAGCCAAGGCACAAACAAGAAGGGAACCCAGATGACTGCTGAGTCCAGACTTCATATTAATAAGGTGACGTCGACCCTTTCTTATTAGCGTGCACCCATTCTAACCTTTCATTTTCCTTTGCAGGCTATATGTCATAGTATAGTGTTATATTGTTATATTATTATTGTGATAAATAAAGTACCCCAGTTCTTAGTGAGCCAGCATGTGCCCCTTGTTCTTGTATAATAAAGATACACTATTCTTCTAGTCAGGTACTGTCTCCCGAACGGACGCAACCCCCGATCGGACAAACGGTAACTGAATAATGAGGGAGAGAGGAGCCCTTGAAATGGAGAATAAGTCGTACATCATATAATTAGGCCATCATTGTGTGATCTATAATATTGTAGTATTGTACCTCTACTAAATAGCGAGAGATTCCCCGATATGAGGAGTTAACGGTATTCATAGGAAAGTGATCGCCGTTGGGAGGCGGCATTAATGAGAGCATCAGGGGGGACACTTATGTGTATACCCACAAGATTGTGGCTTGTACGAAGATAAAAGAGAGTACCAGGGGGGATACTGGTATTTATACCCACAAGATTGTGGCTTGAGCGAGCACTGGTTGCGGCCAGTGTGTGATGGTATATAATCAGAACTGCCTCAGGGTAGAATAGTCTGGGCCTGAGTTGCCGTGAGACTATATGGTAAGAGTGTGGTATTGTAGCAAACTTAGGCATGTATATTGCTAATTCTCCATCCTTGGGTAGGAGACATGGATACCTGTTGTAAATAGGTCCTAAGGCGGGAGGTGATCACGTTCCGGCTGGGTTGGTGGTACTCTGGTGAGCTAATTCTATCTGGTCCGCGAATCCGGTCGTTACATCTGGCGTCACGAACTGTTTACGAAGCCTGTGTGCGCTGTATTGTTTTTATTTTGCTGGTTTGCGCTCGGCTCGTACGTGGTTTATTTTGTATATTTTTGTTTATGGTTGTATATATCTTTTTGATTTGTCGAAATGTTTTTGCGGAGGTCAAAATCTGCTTTCAAATTGCCTGTTGAAATTCCCGGCTGGGAATCAACGCCTTACGAGGCCTTGGCCTGTGAGTGTGCCGATTCTACTGGTTTGAGTGAAAATTGGAGTTCTTGTTTGGAATTGGATGAGCCGTCTCATGTGATTTCTTGTTTGCAGAAAGCGCCGGTAGTGAAGGGTGAGGAACTTCCTATTTTAGGACGCAGAGGTTGGATTGTTTTAACTGCGTACAGGATTGTACATGAGAAACTTTTGAAATTACAGAAGCAATATGTAAATATGGAAGAAAAGCTTGTTGAAGTGCAGAATGCTCATACTCTTTTGCGATGTCAAAATAAGTTGCTTGCCGACAAACTTGAACCTTATCAGACAATAGCCGAAAGGGCTAATGTTCGCATTGCGAAATACAAATATAAGAATCGTCGTGGTCGTGTTTCTAAACAGAAGGTACGTCTGGTCGTGGCGAAAGCCGGACTGGACTGGAATCCTGATGAATGGGACGGCAATATCTGGGACTCGAATGATTCTGGCTCCTCGGCTGAGGAGTCTGACAGGCGCGAGTCTTCTCGCTCCGGACGTGATTGTAAATCTACTTCTTGTGACAAACGTGATGATTCCTGCGACCATGGTCGCTCTTCTCGTTCTGATGACGTTTCTCATTCTGATTGTTCCTCTAAATCTATGGATCGGGCTTCTTCGGATGCTCGTCCGGAGGTTTCTGCGCATCCGGTTTTTCGACGAAAATTACAACAAGCTCCTGGTAATCCGAATGGTATTCCTTTGGATAGTTTAGAGGATTTTACTCAACAGAAAGTTAGTGACATTTTGCAACGATTTCGACAACGGCCTGGTGAGGCCTTGCTTACGTGGATGGTGCACCTTTATGAGTTGGGCGCTGCGGGTATCATGTTAGATGCAGGAGATGCCTTGAAATTTTGTTCTTTGAGTTCCGATTCTACTGTGCAAGATCATTTTCAGAATTTTAATGGTGCCGGTCAGACTAGTCTACTCCAGTTAGCGACTGACGGCTGTAATCAGAAATACCCTACTGAATCTGATTGGCCTGTGAATGACAAGCCGTGGTACACCTAGCGCGATGCGGCGCAACGGCTGAAAGAGGAGGTGATGAAAACTGCGATTTTTCTGAGTACAGCTGACAGATTGTTGGATGGTTTGTTAACATCTTCCGTGCGTAATCGCATTATCCGATCTTCTCCTGTTGCTTATAAGCAGGTTATGATGACTTTATTAATTAATCAAACTGGCAATCCTTTGTCTATGGTGCTTGAATCTGTTCGTCAGCTTGGTGAATTAGGTGACTGGTTTAAACCTGAGAGGCAGTCCAGACCTGAGGGTCGTACTTCTGGCGATCATAAATTCTCTAGACGTGATATGTTTCTTGCACTGTTGGCTGATGGTGTGAAACAGGAAGACATCGATGGTGAGCCAAATAATCACTTGTGGGACATGTTTTGCAAGCGTGGTTTGGATAGAAAGGAGGGTGCCCGACGTGTGCAGAAGAATGATTGTGATCGTGGATATTCTGATGACAGTGGTGATGACAGACGTCGTGATGATTCTGATCGTCGTGGTGAACGACGACATGAGTGTGATGTGTCTCCTCGCCGTGCAAAGGAGAGGGGGCGAGAGGGGGAAAGAGAAAGGGGGAGAGATGATGGTGTTAACAGCAGATATAGAGAGGAAAGGGATCAGTCCTCTGGGTTGAGGAGAAGGGAGGATCGACACAGACTTTCCGATCGAAATTCGCAGTATCAGGCAGATGACAAAAATCCATTTCGTCATGGAGATGGATATGAACATGATGTTTTAACACCCAAGAAGTATGAGAGCATTTACCCTGATTTGTCCTGGTTGGCAGAACGCAGTAAAAATGACTAGGAAATAGGTCAAGCTCCAGTACGCAGGTGGGCTCACAAAGATAATAGACCCTATGTAGATATAGAAATTTTCTGGAAACATCGTAATATCCAAAGGGCCCGAGCATTGGTAGATACGGGAGCGGAGGCCACTCTTATTCATGGAAAATCAAAGAAATTCAAAGGTCAATTTTTCACAATCACTGGTTTAGGTGGAAAGGAAACCCCTGCAGTGCAAACTACACTTGAAATGAAAATAGGTAGAATTCCCCGAAAAGAATATTCTGTTTTAGTGGTGCCACTTTTGGAATAAATAATTGGAATCGATATTTTGAAAGGAATGACATTGCATTTAGATGACATCTGTTATCAATTTGGAAGTAAAAATTATATATCGTCCAGACCTGTACGAGTTGGTCGTTTAAGAATGCCCCCCATAAAAATTCCTCAGGCTACACAGGTTGTCTGTCAAAAGCAGTATCGTGTCCCAGGTGGCCATGAAGAAATTAGTGCTACGATTCAGGATTTGGTGGATGCAGGAGTCGTAACTCCGGTTTCTTCTGCTTGGAATAATCCCGTTTGGCCCATGCGTAAGAGTGATAATTCTTGGCGCATGACTGTTGATTACCGCGAATTGAATAAACATACACCCCCTTTGACTGCTGCAGTACCAGATATCATTACTTTAATTGAGAGAATTCAAAAACATTAAGGTACATGGTATGCATCCATTGATATTGCCAATGCTTTCTTTTCAATTCCGATTGCCCCTGAGTGTCAGGAACAATTTAGTTTTACATGGAATGGACGCCAAATGACGTTCAGAAGTCTTCCCCAAGGCTATGTACATAATCCTACGATCTGTCACCGACTGATGGCGGAACATTTGTCCGAAGTTCCTGTACACCCGTAAATACAGATATGTCACTATATTGATGACATTTTAATTCAAGGTGAGACCAAAGACCAAGTCCAGACCCAGTTAGACCAAATTATTGATTGCTTACGCGAAAAAGGTTGGGAAATCAATCCCGACAAGCTGCAAGGTCCATCTCAAAATGTAAAATTTTTAGGTATTAATTGGCATGAAGGTCACAGAGAGGTGATTCCACAAGTGAAACAGAAAATTCTTGATTTTGCAGTCCCAAGAAATAGGAAGGAAGCCCAAAGCTTCATTGGCTTATTTGGCTTTTGGCGCCAGCATATTCCACATTTGAGTCAGATATTGGCCCCTCTATACCGAGTCACTCGCAAAAAGAATGTGTTTGAAAGGGGTAAATTACAGCAGGATGCGTTTAATTTGGCAAAAGAAGCGATTCAGTATGCTTTGGATTTGTGGCCTGTGTGTGATGGTGACATGGATTTGAATGTGTCCGTGCAAGGTCTTTATGCAAATTGGAGTTTGTGGCAAAAACAAGGCAAAAATAAAGTACCATTAGGTTTCTGGACTAAAAAGTTACCCGATGCTGGTGAGCGTTATACACCTTTTGAGAAACAGTTGCTTGCATGTTATTGGGCTCTGGTGGATACCGAGCAATTGACTTTGGGACATGATGTGATTTTGAGACCTGGAATTTCTATTATGCAGTGGGTTTCGAGTTCGCCGAAAACTCATCAAATTGGACATGCTCTAGAGGCGGGTGTGATTAAGTGGAAATGGTACATACAAGACAGGGCACGTGTAGGACCGAAAGGTGTAGCATCTTTACATGAGCAAGTGGCGCAGGCGCCATTGACTGAGACTGGGAGTGATTGCTCCATACCTGTAGTACAGGAATCCCCTGTTAAGTGGGGTAAGCCATTTGATGATTTGTCCACGGAGGACAGAAACCATGTGTGGTTTACGGATGGTTCAGCGAGGTACATAGGAGAGAAACGGCATTGGAAAGCAGTGTCTTATAATCCCATCAACACAAATTGCTGAGTACGACTGGTGAAGGAAAGAGCAGTCAATTTGCAGAATTATATGCTGTTTATCAAGTTTTGACACAAGAGTTACCTGGTACATGTCATCATTTCACTGATTCCTGGTCCACTGCTAATGGACTGGCGGTTTGGTTACCAACTTGGCATTCTCATAATTGGGAATTGCACACTAAAGAACTGTGGGGGAAAGAATTATGGCAAGAAATCTGGGAGATGCCCACACAAAGTACTGTTACAATCTTTCATGTGGATGTTCATACCCCGATAGACTCCCTTGACAAATTCTTTCATAACATTGCAGATGAGAAATCTAAAATTGCTGAGGCAGTGGTGGACATGCAAGATGCTGATTTGGCGGGATTGGCGAAATGGGCCCACCAGAAAGCAGGACATTTTGGAGAGAGAGCCACTAGCAGGTGGGCCGCCGATCGAGGAATTTATACTCCTTTAAATTTGATTAAAGATACAATATTGCATTGTCCTATCTGTCAACATTCTAGACAACGAAAAGTACCTCAAATTGTTAAAGGTCATTTACATTGAGGAAAATTGCCCGCTCAAATTTGGCAGATTGATTATATTGGTCCACTTCCTATGAGTAAAAACTGCCAATATGTGCACCGTTGTTGACACATACAGTGGCCTTCTAGTGGCCTTTCCCTGTAAACGAGCTACCCAAGTGAATACCATTAAAACATTGGAATTGATGATTATGCTCTATTATGGTGTTCCATTCCAAATTCAATCTGATAATGCATCCCATTTTCGAGGAAGATTGGTGCAGGAATTTTGTGTGGAAAATAACATCGAATGGGTGTTTCATATACCATATTATCCACAGGCATCAGGCCTTATTGAGAGAATGAATGGTTTGCTAAAAGATCAATTGCAAAATTTAACTGACAACAAATATAAGAATTGGAGAGATTATTCGTTTCAGGCACTGTTAATTTTAAATAATCGTCCCTTTTTGAATGCTGAATCTCCATTAATGCGTTTATTTCCTCCAGCTATTGATGCAAAGCCCAACACCATTGGCAATGCTGTAATGTATTGGGAAATTTCTCCCGAAGCACTAGCTCCATGCAGAGCAACCCCAGGTTCCGCAGGCTTTGACCTGCATGCCATGAATGACACTACCATTAAAAGCAGAGATCGAGTTATCATTGAAACTGGTGTTGGTGTCTGTATACCAACTGGAAATTTTGGACTGACTGTCCCTAGATCGGGCCTGGCCTTGAAAGGCATTCAAGTACTCGGAGGGGTTATTGACAGCGATTATCAGGGAGAGATTAAGGTGCTCCTGCTGAATAGCAGTGAGGTCAATTTACCAATTCACAAAACTGACCGAATTGCTCAGTTGCTAAAAATGCCTGTTTTCAGTGGTGAGATTCAAAAAGGCACTGCCCCAACGCTGCTAACTGTACGAGGACAAAAAGGTTTTGGCTCCACGGATAATCCTGGAGCAAGAGTATGGGTGCAATCGCCTAAAAATCCCCCTGAACAAGCTGAAATTATTGCAACCGGTCATGATAACACGATTCTTGTCATGAGACCAGGGAAAGATAGCTGGGAAGCTGTCCCGGCTGACACATGTTACTTACGAGAATGAATAATGCCTGTATTTGATTTTCTTTCAGATCATTCTCTGGATTGCTGCTGCAGCATGTGTCGGCGTTGGACTCCTTTTGGTCTGCTACGTCGGGAAAGGAGGGAACCCGCAGACTTTGGTTAATTCGATAACCCGAGTACCGCGTTCCTTTGCTGCGTGGGATTCATCATCTAATTTTTGGACTTCTTTAGCTAAACGAGTTCCTAATTCTCCACATTTCTGCTTGACACCGATGCGTTCGGTGACTGACATTCTAGCGACCTGTTTGGTTCCTGTCCCCGCTTCGTTGGAGACTCTAGCCCATATTTTTAATATATCAAGTGCACGGCCCAATGTAATCCTTGGAGATTTTGCCACCCATGAGTACTGTCCATTATGCACGGTACTTTTAGATCCAATACCACCTATCAATTCCCAAATCACTACATATAATATTACTGAAGGAGATTTGTGCTTTTTCCTTACTGTGATCCCAATGCAATTACTGAATGTGTGCGTTTAAAATTGAAAGCAGCAACTTCTTTTTCAGCTCATGAACGAACTTTGTGTTCCCGAAGATCCCCGAAATCATGTACTTCTGTTAGAAATAATATGACCTGTAAAAGTTTAGTAGTTACCCCTAGTCATTATCGTACCATGCTGTTACCTTCAGGATGGCTTTTCTCTTGTGGTAATACTTCCTGGCCATACATTCCTGCAAACAATACTGGAGGACCTTGTGCCATCACTAGACTAAGCTTATTGATGTTTTCCTCACATCCTAATACATATTCCTGTGTTGTTCGTGATGCTGTGATGTTACATGAAGACTGTGATTCTTCACTACATTTATATTCCAAATCTGAATACCTTAGTTTAGCTTTCTCAATTATAGGTGTCCCAGCTTTAGCGGTTTACAATGCCAAATCAATTGGGAAAATGGCTTGCTGGATGGTCAATCCATCAATAATACTTCTACAATCCTATCTGACATGTTATTAGACGCCCAGGGTGAACGCAGAGCTATCTTGCAGAGCCGGGCTGCCATTGACTATCTTTTGCTCAAACATGGATATGACTGTTCTGACTTTGAGGGCCTTTGTTGTTTTAATCTGTCAGATCATACCAGATCCATTCAGGCTCATATTGACAAACTCCATGGCTTGACTGAAGAGGTTAGAAAATACCTTGACCAGGGCTGGTTTGACTGGCTCTTCAATTGGTTACCTGACTTACATTCTCTACGACAAATATTAGTGGGTACTATGATTACTGTTAGCATTTTAGTAGCTCTGTGCTGCTTTATTCAGTGCATTCCTTCCTTACTCCAGTACTGTAGATTTGGTACGAGAAATAGATCGGTTAGTTTTGTTTCATATTATTCTTCTACAGATGTTAGTTCTATTTAGCGAATGATTAGTAGCCTAAAGTCAAGGGTGAAGTGTTCTGACCGACTTTTTCGGCCCTTCCTTGAAGGAAGGTGATTGGAGGTGACTTCAGTCTACTATCATTCTAATGGAGGGAGTAGAACCGTAAATACAGCCTATTCACAAGGGGTGTTGATAATTCCGTACCCTTTTCCTTAGATCAGGGCTTATAAACTTATGTTAGGGGATAGACTCATTAGTATTAGTGATAATCCGTCCTTTTGTAAGAGTGTTAGTATACTTTTCATGGAGCTATGCTTATTTCGGGCCCTGTAGGCCTCAAACGGGAGAGACTCCATCTAACTTTCTGCCCCGGCAGCTTGAGATGCTTCTAGGTCAAGTGTAATGTTTTAGTTACGAAGTGTTGTTCACTTGGAGAGAACCGGCTCAGGCTGGCCCTTATCGAAAGACTGTATTTTTCTCCATTCCGAAGACATAACATCAGGCCGGCCGGCTGAGAACGTGTCCTTGGTACGAGGAGGTACAAGAATTTGGTGGGCGGCAGGTTACTGGCCGTAACTTTCCATGAAGGGACAAGCTTCTATCTTAGCGAAAGCATGGAATAGTGAGTGAGTCAGTCTGTAGGCGGCAGCTAGTCGTTAGCATCAATGCCATTAATTATTCGAGGGCAGACAGTTGCCATTTTTGAAGTCCAGGAAAGACTGAGAACCTGATACTCTCTTAGAAAGATTGAAGTTATTTTAGTTGGAGCAGCTGGCGAGCTTTGACATTAAGATCAGAGCATACAGAGTGAAGCAGTTAGTTGAGGGAACGAATACCAGAGTGATAGAAACTGAGTTATAAGATCGAAGCTGAGAAGTGAAGACAGTCCGTGATTGAGAGGAGAGAGGAGTAGTGCAGAACAGCCAGAGAGAAAGCAGCTGATAAGAGAAAGGTTCCAGTGACTTGGAGGGAAGCGGAGGAGACAGAGCATAGCGGTGCAGACGTGTATCCGTGACTGCAGAGGTGTGATCCTAAGACGAGCCAAGGCACAAACAAGAAGGGAACCCAGATGACTGCTGAGTCCAAACTTCATATTAATAAGGTGACGTCGACCCTTTCTTATTAGCGTGCACACATTCTAACCTTTCATTTTCCTTTGCAGGCTATATGTCATAGTATAGTGTTATATTGTTATAGTATTATTGTGATAAATAAAGTACCCCAGTTCTTAGTGAATCAGCATGTGCTTCTTGTTCTTGTATAATAAAGATAACCTATTCTTCTAGTCAGGTACTGTCTCCCGAACGGACGCAACCCCCGATCGGACAAACGGTAACTGATTAATGAGGGAGAGAGGAGCCCTTGAAATGGAGAATAAGTCGTACATCATATAATTTGGCCATCATTGTGTGATCTATAATATTGTAGTATTGTACCTCTACTAAATAGCGAGAGATTCCCCGATATGAGGAGTTAACGGTATTCATAGGAAAGTGATCGCCGTTGGGAGGCGGCGTTAATGAGAGCATCAGGGGGGACACTGATGTGTATACCCACAAGATTGTGGCTTGTACAGAGATAAAAGAGAGTACCAGGGGGGATACTGGTATTTATACCCACAAGATTGTGGCTTGAGAGAGCACTGGTTGCGGCCAGTGTGTAATGGTATATAATCAGAACTGCCTCAGGGTAGAATAGTCTGGGCCTGAGTTGCCGTGAGACTATATGGTAAGAGTGTGGTATTGTAGCAAACTTAGGCATGTATATTGCTAATTCCCCATCCTTGGGTAGGAGACATGGATACCTGTTGTGAATAGGTCCTAAGGAGGGAGGTGATTACGTTCCGGCTTGGTTGGTGGTGCTCTGGTGAGCTGATTCTATATGGTCCGAGAATCCGGTCGTTACACACGGCCTGTGGTGTAATTGTAATGCAGATCACACTCTAGACCCCTGTGGGTGTAGCTCAACCTGTGGTGAAATCGTAATGCAGATCGCACTCTAGACCCCTGTGGGAGTAGCCCAGCCTGTGGTGTAATTTTAATGCAGATCACACTCTAGGCCCACATCCGCTCACAGCTCCCAATAGACCTCCATAGACATACCTTAGACAGCCCCGCTGCAAGAGGTGGGCGGCTGTCGTTGTCTCATGGGGGCTGTGGAAGGCATCAGCATGTGGCCAGGGGATATGTGGACTCTGATCAGCTGAAGTCTCAGGCAAGTGTTCAGCCCTTCTGCCATCACAGCACCACACGCCGAGCCATCACAGCAGCAGGCGCCAAGCCATCACAGCAACAGTCACCGAGTCATCACAGCACCAGGTGCCATGCCATCACAGCAGCAGGCGCCAAGCCATCACAGCAGCAGGTGCCGAGCCTTCACAGCACTGGGCTCCGAGCCATCACCCAATGATTCATGCTTACCCATAACACTGATCTTCTGCCCCCCCACCCTTTCGCTTTGCCCTCGGCCCGCTGAACTGAAGAGATAGGGTTCCTAGCGCTGGGATACTTCAGGGTGACTACGCGCTCTACAAAAATAAATAATAATAATAATCACAGCACCGGGTGCAGAGCCATCACAGCACCAGGAGCCGAGCCATCACAGCACCAGGAGCCAAGCCATCACAGCACTAGACGCCGAGACATCATAGCACCAGGTGCCAAGCCATCACAGCAGCAGGTACAAGCCATCACAGCACCAGGAGCCGAGCATCATAGCACCAGGCGCCGAGCCATCACAGTACCAGGCGCCGAGCCATCAAACGGCGGGCGCCGAGCCATCACAGCACCGACACCGGGCCATCACAGCACCAGGTGCCGAACCATCACTGCACCAGGTGCCAAGCTATCACAGCAGGGGGTGCTGAGCCATCACAGGAGCAGGTGCCGAGTCATCACAGCACCAGGCTCCGAGCCATCAAAGCACCAGGTGCCGAGCCATCACAGCACCAGGCACCGAGCCACCACAGCAGCAGGTGCTGAGCCATCACAGCAGCAGGTGCTGAGCCATCACAGCAGCAGGCGCTGAGCCATCACAGCAACAGGGGCAAGCCATCACAGCAGCAGGTGCAGAGCCATTACAGCACCAGGTGCCGAGCCATCACAGCAGCTTGCTCTGAGCGATCTTAGCACCAGGCGTCGAGCCATCACAGTAGCAGGTGCCGAGCCATCACAGCACCAGGCGCCGAGCCATCACATCAGCAGGTGCTAAGCCAGCACAGCAACAGGCGCAGAGCCATCACAGCACCCGGCGCCGAGTCATCACAGCACCAGGTGCCGAGCCATCACTCCACTGCAGTTTGCAATATTTTTTGGGGCATATACTTAAAACTGACCAAACCTGTAATTAAACTAACCAGCTGACACCCCTCTCTCTACATGAATGAAGATACCGCATGTTCAAAAATTCACAAGCATGATCATATGTAACCATGTTGTGAAAGGTACTGTGTCTTGATGGCTGTCATGGGTAAATACTCTTACTTGGAAAGGGGAAAAACACACCCAGACAGAAGCTAAACATAAAGATGTAACTGAGAAGTGACCTTAGTTATAAAATTGAAATTACATTGCAGCTGAAATGAGATGCAGAGCACACCCACTGTTTGGATATCATTAACAATTTAGATTTCTTGCTGTATATAGGGTGAGTGAAGGCAACACAGAGTACAGCAAGCAGCAAGCTCTCTGGAGAAAATGGACGCTTCTGTCATAGGTTTGAAGGAGTACTATGTAAGATTCTTTGATCCAAAGAGCCTCCGGGAGGCCTTTCTGTCACAACACTGTGGCTTCTTTGTGGATGCTGTTCGTTTACTTTCAAATCTCTGCAAAATTGTCTCATCTGGTATGTACTGTTTTTTTCCTCCTTACATAGTCAGTGCTTCCATTGTTTGTATTTCTGTGGGTAGGGGCAGAGATCAACCTTAGTGATTCAACAATCCAGAGATCAACTGACAAACACGGTTTGGGGGTGGCTTTAAATGTCATTCAACACATATCAGTTGAATGGTTAAAAACACCTCTTCATTAATAGGACAAATTGCCTTTTTTCAGAAATGTGTAGTTTGTCAACAACAGGGTAGTATGTGTACTGTTTGTCTAGTAATAGCTGCTTTACAAACTTCTAGCAGAAGTCTAGATAATAAAGATAGTCACCCAAAGGTCACAAGCCAGGTCTGGGAGTTGATACAATATAATTACATGCTACAGAATGAGCTATTACCATTAAAAGAAATAATAAATGTGTACATACAAATCAAAAATACAAAACCTCACTGTTAACATGGATTATCACATAAACCATACAAGTACAAAATAGGGTTCAAAAAGATTTACGTGCTGCAAAACAAATAGAAAAGTAATAGCATGCTCACAATTTGAGTTCGAAGTATGTGTTTATTCAGCTAGCAATGTTCTTAGCAGATTTGTTACAAGCAAAATGTTCCTTTAGTTCTTTACTCTCTCCCGAGTAAAGGTTTGAGCTTCAATCAATCGGAATCAGGTGATATGTGTCAACTCAGGTTTGACCTTTTCAAATTTATTAGGGGTCTCAAACTAAAGAAACATTTTTCTTGTAACAAACCTGTGAATAAATCTACTAAGAACATTGCTAGCCACTTTGTGTCCAATATCTTGACAATACAGGATGTAAAAGCCACACAGCCAGTTTTGTATATAACAGACAATAAAGAATCTCCACATGATATGGAATTACTTCTTCAGGAGTTAAATATAAACACTGACTATATTATATCCAGTGGTCTTAGAACCAAATCAAAATGGACACCCACACTCCCAGGGAGTCACCCTATTGACAATTTTTATAAACGGGAACTGGAGGGCATGGACAAATTTGACATCAAAAGATCTAGAAATGATATAAACAGCAGAACAACCTTGAGACGGTAGAACGTTTAGCACTGAAGACACTTAGCACAGACACTGACATTCTTATCAGGGAAGCGCACAAATGTGGTAGTCATGAACCATTCTGACTACAACAATGAAATCTTAAGTCAACTACAGGACCACTCTTGCTATGAGGTATTAATGCATAACCCTATTGGCCATTTGTCCTTTAAGATCAACAAATATTTGTTGGAATGGCATAAAGCTGGGCATATGGATGATGACGAATTGGGATATTTGAAAGTGTTCAGACCCACTTTTCCTTGGTTATATACTCTGCCAAAAATACATAAACATCTCCCCTTTCCTCCAGGCAGACCCGTTGTGTCAGGGATAGGAGGCCCCACTGAAAGGCTAGCGGAATATGTTGATCTTTTCATTGGACCAATGGTACGCAACTTACTGTCGTATATTCAGGATACTAAGCATATCCCGAGTATTCCAACAGACTTACAGTGGCAAACAGGTATAATTTTAGAAACATTGAATGTGATGTCTTTGTACACCAGCATCAAACCTGATCAGGGTCTAGATGCAGTAACCAGACTATTACATAAGAGACCAGCCACACAGTGGCAGCACACTTCTATGCTGATGATCAAAATTATCCTAGAGAATAATTTCTTCATGTTTGATAACAGATGGTACAAACAAATCAGGGGAGTGGCCATGGGTTCTCAATTCTCCCCATCATTCACCAATCTGTGTATGGGCACACTTAAAGCGAATTGGATATGGAGCGATAAGGGAGCCCCATGGATTGACTCTATCGTCTATTGGCGACGATATATATAGATGATTGCTTGTTGCTTTGGTCAGGCACACAAGATAAATTGGATGACTTTTATGAAAATCTTAACAACAACTGTCACAACAAGAAGTTTACTATGGAATCTTGTACAACACGAATAACGTTTTTGGATATTGAACTCTTTATCAAAGATGAAAGATTACATAGTAAACTTTTTCGCAAGGACACCTCTTGCAATGCACTATAACATGCAAACATCTCTCATTCTGCACATCAAAGTCATACCATACCATATGGTGAATTCTTAAGGTCCAAAAGGAACTGTAGTGATGAGGCAGACTTTCAGGCATGCCTCAGTCACATGAAACACAGATTCCGGAGGAATGGATACACCACTAAGATCATTGTGCAAGCAGAAAAAAGGATCACACAGGTCACTAGAGGAGATACATTTCGAGCGAAAACATCTAAGCACATAGACAAACAACCAGTGAGATTGATAACAGTTTAATCCATGTAATTAAAAAAATCCTTGTTAAACATTGGGGGATTTTACAGTCTGATGTAGTTTTAAGTGACCTCTTACCCACAAATAACATTCAGGAGAGGCAGAACCATCAGAACCAGGCTCATACCTACGGTTCCACAAGGTACCAGGGATTTAACCTGGCTTTCTAAACTAACTTTGAGCTTCCATAAATGTGGGAGATATAGGGGGCGGCGTAGGTGGGCCAAGCATCGCACCTGCAACTTTGAGAGCATGGATAAGATGAAGTACTTCATCAAACAAAACGTAAACTGTCAAACGAAAAATGTGGTGTACATTATTCAATGTGCATTCAGCAAATTTTATGTGGGCAGTACCATACGGCCACTAAAAGAGAGAATTAGTGAGCATGTGAGAGCTTTACATCAGCAAGATGCCAGATATCCAGTAGCATTACATGTGGCTGCATGTCTATCCTAGGGCACACACAAGTTATTTTCCTTCTTTCGGATGCAAAATGAGCAATCAATTGTACATGGAGGAAACAGAGAATTGAGACTGAGACGTGCAGAAGCAACTTGAATTTTACGCCTCCCAATAGTGGAGTATGGCTTTAACTGCAACCATGAGATGCACTATATCTTGGGGGATTAGAAACACAGTGGTATTTTGTGTATTTTTGTTCTGTGGTTGGTATTTTTGCTATTTGCCTTTCATGTCACAGAAATGTGTATATATGTATAGAGTCACCAGAAGTGCTCCAGTTTTCCTGGCTGTTTACATCTGTGAATAACATTCACACTTTATGCTGCTTAATTTGGTGAAATACAATGTAAAATACCTTACTGGTTTCTGATTTTACCCTTCATGTCACAGAAGGATATAGACATGAGTAAGGATCACCAGAAATATTTAAGTTCCCAGACCTATACATCTATGAATAATATTTTTCAATATGTTTTTACAGCTTATGCTGTCTATGCTGAACTATAACACATAATACCTGTTTTCATCACACAAGGACAATATACCCTGACTATGGATGGTTATTACTATGCCATCCATATGATTATATTTTCTTTTCTATGTCTGCTTTGGTCATAACATTGCTGGTGCATATTGTCGACTACTGGCGTAGATGGCATTATTCCCACTGCACTAGCACTGTGAGATACAGCTAGTTTGGCTATACATATATCTTTCACCCTGATCATTGATATGGACAATCTCAGTATAGTGTCCGAGAGACAACTTTCTGTTTGACTCCAGGTCAACGCCGTCTCCTCTTCCCGGTTCAACACCCTCCACATGCTCTGCAGGATCTACAAGTAGATCCCCACCCAGGCACTCATCAGCAGCAGGTTGGACTACAGAAACGCCTTCTAACCAGGAGCCTCAGACAAACTCCTGAGATGGATCCAACGCATCCAGAACACCTCTGCACACCTGATCCTCGACATCGATTGACGCAGCCACATCACACCCCACCTGAGAGACCTGCACTAGCTCCCGGTCAACAAGAGGATAACCTTCAAGTTCTTCACCCATGCACACAAGGCACTCCACAACACCGGACCAACGTACGTCAACAGATGACTCAGCTTTCACACCCCAACCCGCCAGCTCCACTCCGCCGACCTCGCCCTCGCCACAGTCCCCCGCTTCCGAAGAGCGACCTCCGGCAGCAGATCATTCTCCCACCTCGCTGCCAAGACCTGAAACACCCTTCCCATCCACCTACGGCAGACCCAAGACCTGCTGACCTTCAGAAAACTCCTTAAAACTGGGATTTTCAGACAGTAGCAGCATTCCCAATCCCAGCGTTTGAGACCCTCATGGGTGAGTAGTGCGCTTTACAAATGATATGATTGATTTATTGTTTGTATTTCACATTCCTGCACAGTAGACACGCTCCTCTTTTCCATTAAGGACATGTTTGTTTTCTAGATTAGGTTTCCAATTACAGAAAATTGGGCTTTGAACAGTCGCTTATCTCATAATGAGAATGGACGTTTGGTCCGCAGGTCTAACACCCAACGTGGGCATTCATACGTTTCATTTCAGGAGTTTGTTAAGTGCTTTTCTTATCATAACCAAATTGTTGTATATACTTTATTTGAATGACTGTTGAAAGGCAGGAAACCAGAACTAATTGCTTGAAACCCTAGGGACTTGGCAGTGCTCTGCGCAGACTCGGATGTCTCCGTGTCTTCGCATTCGGTATTCGTATACAGGGGTTAGGGCTACACCCCTTCATGAAGTAGCACGCAGAAATAGTTGCTTTTAACATTTTTTCCACTCATATTATTGATTTGAAGAGTAATGTGCAGGTCTATCCATATACAATGGTATCCCCAGACCTACCTGTAGATTGCCTGCTGAGTAATGATCTAGAAACTTCAGCATAGGCTGAGGTAGAGGTCAGGACTCATGCAGAGATAATTGGCATCTCTGCCAGTGGGTTTGCTGTCACCTGAGCTCAGATCAAACAGCTAGCATTGACAAGGCACTGGATCTTGGAAAAATGTACCAGATGCCTCCCAAGAGATGGAGCAGGAGGGGTAAGGCTTTATCCTCTTCACAAACTCTCAGTGAAGATCAGCCTCATTCAGAAGATGGTCCCAACCCCTCCGAAGGTACTGTCCCAGAAGAACTTGGGCCTGACTAGGCAGAGTTCCTGGGGGCATGGGCCCTTTACAGGGCAGACTTGAGTTTGGAGCAGCAGACCTGCCCCTCTCTTGAACCCCTGAGACTGCACACTGCTGCAGAGGAAGCAGAGCATATCAGTGAGTCCCATAGGATCTATTGGGAAGATGGGCATCTGTACTCTCTGGGTAAGGACCAAAATACTGGTGCCACCAGGAGGTTGGTAATACCCCAGAGGTTCAAAGGTTTCATCCTCTCTCTAGCACATGATATTCCTCTTGCAGGACACTCAGGGCAAAGCAAGACTTGGGACAGGCGTGTCCCTCACTTTCACTGGCCCCATATATCTGAAGATACCAAGGAGTTTTGTCACTCCTGTGCCACTTTCCAAGCCAGTGATAAGTTGAGTGGCACCCCAAAGGTCCCGTAAAATCAACTTCCAGGGGTTGTGGTCCCCTTTAAAAGGGTAGGGATACACATTGTTTGTCGTAGACTTTCCAAGTTTATAGTCATTAAACTCACAATTTAAAATCACAACTTACGCTAAAGTTTAATTTTAAATTCCAGTTTATCAATGTCCACTTTGGACAGTTGATATTTAACACTTTAGCAGTTCAGTGCCTTATGACTGTCTCTGAAATACACATCAAGGGCGGGTGACAGCTGGCTTCCTGCATTCCCTTTAGATAGTCACAAACAAATAATGCTTAGGGTGCCTGAGTGGTCATCTGCATGCCACCCTGAGCAGGGTGGAAGGGAGGAGCTGCAAAAAACACAGTTGATGAACAGAATGTAGAACAATGTCATACATTCACCCCAGTACAAGGATCTGGGCCTACATCCATCTTTTTTTGCACTCCACACCACCCTGGGTTAGACACTGGCTATATGCAAATCAGCGCTGACCCTGTGCCTCATGGGAACAGTCCAGTCCGAACTACCAAGATATGTCTTTCCCAGACCGGAATCAAGCATCCAAGGACCGGTTTCTGGCTATCAGCCTTCATCAGCCTGGATAGCTTGACTCCAGTGGTGTGGAGAGCCTGGGGCTCACGTCTGAGCATGCCCAGCCCACTCGGGGTGAAAATTGCAAAAAACACAGTTGATGGACGGAATGTAAAACAATATCATACATGCATCCCAGTAAAAGGATCTGGGCCTAAATCCATTGTTTTTTTGCACTGGAAGGGAGGAGCTGACACTTATACCTAAAATGGCTGTGTCCTGTCCCCACACGAAGGATTGGTTACCCCCTGTAGTGTGTCTGGAGTCAGGGCAGGAAGGGAGAACCTCTGTGCACCTCAAAGCTTTTTTTGAAGGCTCCCCAAACTTGAAATCACCACCGGGTATAAATACTAAATCTCTGGCAGTAACAATTCAGTATACTTCTGAACCTGTGAGTACTCTGCCAGGAAGAAGAACTGCTCTGCTGCTGGAGGGGCCGCCACTCGGCTCGACTGATGCTTTGCTGTACTCCTTCATGCTGTGTTCTTGCCTTGATGAGCTGACCTGACACCTGATGTTCTCTTGCCTGGGTCAGAAAGACTGTACCTGCATCACTTGAACCCAGAGTGAATAAAAGGGCTTGACTCTTGTTCCAAGCCTCAGGGGTATAAAAGACCTCAACTACTAGCATCTACATCTGAACTTTGCAAGCTGAGATTCTACCTAGCCAAGTGCTGGGCACTTGGAGGTAAGTCCTAAGGAGCATGTTCATCCAAAATGCATGCATCCTCATAGGAAACTGATATGTCTTTGCCTTTGTGTGAGTCAGTACAAGCACATCATCCTCGGAACGAGAGTATCACCTTCGGCATCGACTTTTCAAATACTGAGGGAGCACAGCTTCTGGTGATTTTCTCATGACATTGGTGAGTGCAAGCAACCGAGGCTGCTCTCAAGCAGATTTTCTACTTGAGAAGCAGCGAAATCTTCTCAAAAAGGCATTTTTGAGTTACTATTAACCTCCAACCGACCGTTCAGGATGCTCTGTTTTTTGTTCAAGAAGGCTTTTTTTAATTTAACTTTGTTATGCCTAAGCGACTCCAACTTCCTGTTCCTGTCCAGCAGGCTCCTCCCTGTGTTTTGTCCAGCTCCTGATCACTTTACATTTAGATTTATAGCTGGAAGAATCACTCTATGTGTCTGCTACATATCTGCTATTGGATTTAAGGACTTTTGTTGGGGATTTCACAAGTAAGTTTGAAAACTTTGAGTATGGGTGTTATTTGTTTGATAGAGGGCATGCACCAGTATTTATTTGTAATTTTATTCAATAACCAAAATGTGTTGTGGTTGGTGGCTGGCAGTATCAGTAGATGCCTAGTTATATTTTGGGATTTATTGTTTCTTCTTTTATAAAGGAGCAATGTTGCACACTTCAGTACACTTTCTCCATGTTTGTTAAATTTGCAGTATGTATATATCTTGCCATGTGGCCTAGTCTGCCAATGGGCCATAGAGTCAGCAGGCCTGGCCAGTACTAGTCATGGGATCATAAAGCAACTGTGTTTGTGTTATTTGTTTTTTTTCAAACATAATTTTTGGCGGGATGGGTTTGGATTAAATAAAAAAATGTGTTGTACTTCACAGGTTTTGTTTGTACAAAAAGTGTAAAAGTGGGGCAATATTTGATGACCTGGGAGGACACATTTTCTTCAGTGTTACCAATGCCTCAATTGTCTGGCCAGTGTGCTTCTGTTTCCCATTGGCTACAATTTGTCTTTCTTCTCAATGCCATGTGGTAAGGCTTCATTTTGCGTAATCAGTCTGCATGTGTTCATTGTTGTGGACATGCCTCTTTATTTGCTGCTTGACAATTGGTCAGTGGCTATTTTGTTTAGCCATCCAGTGTGTTTTTGTCACTGTCGTGGATATGCTTCTTTGCTTGCTATTGTTCTTTGTTTTGTGGTCAGTGGCCATTTCGTGTTGCCTGATATGTGTTTTTGTCATAGGCATGCATGTGTTCTTTGTTGTGACCATGCTTCCTTGCTTACTGCATGACCATGTGGTTGGTTGACATTGTGTGTAGCCAGCAAATGTGCTTTTGCCAGATGACCTCATGTGTTTTTTTGTTGTTGGCAGGCTTCCAAACTTGCTGTTGTTGTTTGATCATGTGGCGGATGTCCATTTTACGTTGTCAGACAGTGTGTATTTGCCAAAGACCTGCATGTCTTTCTTTGTTGTAGATATGCACCCTTGATTGCTTCTTGAACATGTAGTCAGTGGCCATTTTGTGTAGCCAGCCAGTGTGTTTCTGCCATAACCTGTATGTGTTCTTTGTTGTGGCCATGCCTCCTTGCCTGCTGCCTGACGTCGGTAGTTATTTTGTATAGCCTGCCAGTGGACATTTACCATAAGCCTGCTTGTGTACTTTGTTGTCATCGTGCATTATTTCCATTTCCAGAAAGTAGACAGCAGCAACATTCAGCAATGGATCTTACTTTGAGTAGGAGCAGAACAGGAGTCTGCGCTTCCTGCTAAGCAAGAACATTCTCTTTTACAACCATTGCCTTCATGGTTCAACATAAAAACAATCCACAGAAATGCACTCTATGTCACATACCAGCTGTTACGTGTTTATCTAGGTTCCTGATCGATACTGTGACCTTATGCCCCTATTCGGCTATAAATCCATTTATTCCCTATATTGGCATAACCGTTCAAGTGCGATTTTCTGAAAAGTCATCTCTGGCCTCACACGAACAGAGCCACATTCCAGCATAGTTCTCTCTGCCACTTCCTTTGCGACCAATTAGTGCAATGACAGAGCAGTAGTCACTATCTGATATTCCTAGATAACACTCCGAGTTCTTCAACAAGATAAAAACTCAGCAAACCTGGAAATCCCCGCTTGCTGTGTTTTGATTAGTAATGGAACTCTAATGAGCAACTGATAACTATCACTTCCTAGTGACATCTTTAATTGACGTCTTATGTCCAGCAAACTTGCGTCAAACCCGGCACCTGTCAGGTATAAATATTACCAACGTTGCCTTAAGCAATGCGAGCTACTGTTGCTGATGCCAGCTGCCTGCAAGACCCCGTGTTGGTAAATCTAGCACTCTGTCGCTGCAGCCTGCTGTCCCTGTGGTGGTGAAGCTGCTGATACCATTATCGCTGCCAAAGCGCGAACTATGGTACAGTACGCTTAGGAGCTGAACAGCCGTCCTCTGCGAAGACATCCAGCAGATTCCAGCTGCCCGCGGACGCTGTCCCCCCTCCTTCCTCGACGCGCTGAAGAGAAGCCGCTGCCTTTCTCGTGCAGAGAAATCCAGCTCTGGCGTTTCCGGTCTACCCTCGCGGGTGACTGGGATATCGAGAGTGACCCCTGAAGGAGATACCAATCCTCCATCATTCTATTCAGAGGTATGGTGTTGACTAAACCCTTAGACGAGAATTCTTGAAACAAACCTTGGCAAAACCAACTTAACTTAAAGCTACTTACTTACTCCCCTTCCACGTGTTAGGCTTAGGTCAGGCACACTGGGGTAGGCTTAGTTAGAAGCACCAGTTGAGTATGTTAGCCTAATGTATATATGACTGTATATATGTTTTATTACTTTTAAACCATTGTATGGCTAAGAAACCATATCAATGCTTTTACAGTTCTATTTCGCAATCCTTATCTTACTGTACGTACTTTTTACAATAACAATTCTTGCAATTGTGGCAATACATTTCTCTTGTACGAGAAGAAAGACTGTTCAATAAATGTTAACCTTTAATTGACAAACGCCCGTCTCTCTATTCTCTACATCTCGTGAAAGTAAACTGCACTAGACTGACTGAGTGAAATACATGTCTATTGTTTCACACGACCCTAGAGATTGACTCTTGATCTGAGGAGCAAAGTTGTCATGTTGCACCGTTGTTGGAAAGCTGAATCCCTTCTTGTCTGTGCCAAGGAAGCTGATCACTTCCTATGCAGAGAAGAAAGTTTCCAGTGACCTCTGAGCTAGTTGGTAACACAACCCAATTAAGTTTAGCATAGTCAGTGGAGGCCTGGAATATCCACAGTTCCACGTCGATACTACTGTTTATGTTATTCCAATGCGCAGGGCCTAGTGGGAAACTAGGAACTACACTACACAGCAAACCACATAAATGCACTACACAATATAACATATAATTCCAATAAGCCTAATTTCACTCAGTGACCACATTTTCATTCAACACAATATAACTCCACACATTTACAATGCACACCACATCATGCAACACCAAATAACATATTATAAGTAGACAACACAATTCCACAACACACCACATATCTCAAATACACAACACAGATGTCAGTAAAATACTACAAAAATGAACAGCACAGAACATAATTTACATCCACAATATGCCACTATACACAATACCATTCCACATAATTAACTCATAACACACAATATCTGCAGTCTACCTGCTCCTCTGTCTTGAGTTTATTCACCACTTCGAGCTCAAACTACCTTTCTGTGAAATTTAAAGTAAACACATTGGTAGTTGAATCACATGAAATGTAGATGTAAAAACAGAGAAGCTTTATTTATGGTATAAGCAAAAGGACCTCAGCCACAGCTGTTATCCAACAGGTCACACATGAACTCTGCACCGGGAACCCAACATAGAACCTTCTCAGTTAAATCTGTTTATTTACTATCCATATGATTCCACAGCAAACCATGCCACATATTTTCACTATACTACCACACACCACACCACTCCACATCACACAACACCACAAGAAACAATTGCAATATAACCCATCTCAACACTGTACTTCCACCAACCCTGTCATCTCTCCCCCACTCTATCTATCTCCTCTCTGTACCACCTAAATACACATGCCTCCTAATGCCATACACAGGTCCATCTCAAGCATGTAACTCCCCCCCTCTGGGTAATCCTCCATCCAGTCCCGCTCTATTGCTCCTACTCTTTCACATGCTCTCACCTTCACTGTTTACAACTGGCTCATATTGATTCACTTCAGGTCTTTTTGCTGTGCTGTTTCAAAGTTTCTGTCCCTCAAACACACCTCCTCTTTTTAGAGTGCATTTTAGATACGCAGGCTCACCCTCTTTATACATCTGTAGACTGCTCTCTCCTACTTTCCCTCTTTCTCAAAAAGTCTACCTGTTCCTCTGTCTTGAGTTCATTCACCACTTTGAGGACAAGCTACCTTTCTGTGAAATTCAAAGTACACACGTTGGTGGTTAAATCACAGGAAATGTAGATGTACAAACAGAGAAGCTGTATTTCTGATATAAGCAAAAGGCCCTCAGCAACAGACATTGTCTAACAATTTCACACATAAACTCTGCACAAGGAGCTCAACATAAAACATTCTCAGCAGTGATATTCTAAGGCCTGTCACAAAAGTATGAACCATAACTTTTAAAGAGGAGAGGGTTGAGAATACATTGGCAATCCTCCCCTAGAGAGGAGGATACCACACATCCCCCTCCTTTACAAATAAAAAATACCATTGACAGGAAAAGAAAATAGGGGGAGGGTAGAATAAAAAGACAACAATTACTTGTCTACATATTGCTCTAAATATTTAGGAAGACAAAGAACTCTGCCACTCACCCTGTAGTGTGTGTTGGTCTGCCCAGCGTCAGCAGGAACAAAAGAAATGGTAGCACCTGGAATACCAACTTCTCCACCTTTTGAGGTGTTTGTGACATCTGTTGGAGCAGTGCATATCACTAAGCATGGGCGAATTTTGCGGATCTCGCGTTCGCGAATTTTGCGGATTTGCGGATTCGCAATCCGCAAAATCCGCGAATTCCCGCGAATTTGCGGATTTTTTTTTTTTGTGTTCGCCCGTGTTTCTGCCAGTTCGCGAGGGTTTTTACAATTTCGCAATTTGCGAACTTACCTGTCGGGTCGCAAGTTTTGCGAACTTGTTGTTTCTACGTGTCCAGCCTGTTTGGGACACTCTTCTTCATCACTGCCACTCTCTGTCACCACTGCCACTCTCTGACTACTCATGCCACCCTCTGGCCCACCCATGCCACCCTCTGTTTCATCACCACACCCTCTGGTTGTCCAGTGTACATTATTTTTGGCAAAGCAAAGCACACCTTCCCTGCCTCAAGTGACCTGAATTAATTTGGGGCTGATTAATGTGTCACAGAATATTTTTTTAGCAACCACAACGCAGCTCCAGCAATGCTCTGGGGTGCCCGATCTCCCCAATGCTGCGTCAAGCCGTATGTCTGCTTCAAGCAGCCGCAGGGTTTAGAGTGACGCAGCATTGGCCTAAAAGTGACTGTCACTCAGCCACTTTTAGGATGCGTTCCTGCGCAGGAACGCCCTCCCTTGAACCGGAACCCCCCTGATGGCGCAGGGCTTTACAACGTGATGCATCTCCCATATGCGTCACGTTGTTAGTATACGCCGCACCATGGTGCCTCTTTTGCGCTGCCGCTGCATCACAAAAGTCAGGCAACGACGGAGCAAAAGAGCCGCAAGGGACTTGTTAATCTGCCCCTAGAGACTCAAGTCCAGTCCTTCCTTTGTACACCTGCCACTAAGAAGAGATAGTGATGGTGTATTGATAGTTTGAGAATTTTAATGACTGGTTATGTAGTAGAAAACTTACTTTTTAGTGTTCTCACTGGTCTGCAATCACGATGGACTTTGTCTGTCACTTCGCGTGCTGTGGTGTGCTGCCTGCCAGTCCTAGTCGAACCTTTTTGTAGTTGTTTTAGTGAGTTACATAACTTTCCAAGTCGACGGTCCGCGTATCCAGCAATACTAATATCCTATTAGACCACATCAGATAGGTCAATAAATGTAGTGCAATTGTTTTCCATTTGCTATTGTTATTGTTCTTTTGAAATGTTTGATTTGGTTGAGAACAATCATCCATGTTTGGGTCTTTCTTTCATGTTGTACATCAGCTTCCCCCAGGGGCAAGAGGACAGACAGAGAAGGAGGTAGCGGCGCCGGCGGACGAGGACCAGGAAGGCCAGGATCGGACACACAAGGGCTCCTCTGCTGGCCCCAGTAAGTATTTATGTTAATATTATTAATTTTACTCCCCTATCTTTTAGAGTACCTATTTTTTACTAACGTTCCTCATTCAATTTTTCCTACATCGTCTTTGATCTTCTTGTAGACTGTTTCTAAATTTTTATCCTGCCTCTACTATGACTCCCTGTGGTACTACTAGATTATCATTATTAGTCCGTCTATGTAGCTAACTAAGCTTGCACAGTTGGCAAAAGGTGTTAAACAAAACTCCCATTCTATTCAGGATTAGCTCCATGCACTGAGTGCAGTCCTCTGGGTTGTCCATAATGTATTTTGAAGTCTTCTAAATGTTTATGCTTTGACAATTCCCAACAATAAACTGTCAATGACCACCAAGAAAGAATAAGATACTAGTTTACTTTTTGATTGGATAGGAGGACAATCCATACTACTATTGTTGCAGGGACAATTCTGCACAAACAGAACTATGGACACTAAATAGTGCATTGTTCAGGCGCAGTTAGACTTTCCACATACCTCAGTCATAACAGAATTTGAACCTCCAATCTCCTTACTGACTAGCTAGTGTGACAGGGTCATTTAGCTCCCTAATTCATCAATGATTGATCCCCAATGATGATTATCCAACCCAGGACATAAGACTACGGAGTCAGAGTCGAGAACTATCAGAGCCACGGACTCTTGCTTGCAAATTGCAAACCCTTTCGCTCACTCACTCATGACTAAAAACCACAGAGTCTATGTAAGTTATAAAGCTTTATTAAAAGTAAAAACATTTAATAAATTCAAGTTCATCATACAACATAAACGGTGGATTGAAAATGGAAAATTGCCTAGTGATTTCTCACATTAATTGTGGGCGAGCCCTCACGTGGTTGGAACTTCAAATCTTCTTTGTGGTGCTGAATCGCTGCTGACTCCGTCCTAGTGATGATGATCTGATGTTGCTCTTGTTCTTAGAAGGGAAGCTTCTGTCTATTATGAGAAAAACGGTGCATGTTAAAAAGCAAGCATTCATCAGTTGTGCTAAAAAGTGTAGCAAGACAACACCCTTCCCTGAAAAATAGTGCAATATTTAGTTTTGACTAGACAGTCACAAATTATTACATTTGTTTGTGTAGTCGTAGTGACATTTTTTCATTCCTATACAAAATACTAGGGAGTGGTGTACATGGCATCTAAGAATCTAAAATGTATTTTCTAGGCGGAACATCGGCACAACTATCCACCGGTGCCGGGGCCAGCGCGGAGGTGGGCACTCCGGGGGCGGAGGCGGTGCAAGAGCCAGCGGAAGCTGCTGTGGGGGATGCCACGGTAGTGGCGGACAGTAGTAAGCTATTATATTCCTTACTTATTGAGATAGCAGACTGCAGAGTGTGCTCTCTGCACGGGTGTATATGTTGTACAGAACAGGTATACTATACTGTTAAGAAGACTTACAAATTTACAACTAAGTTTTTATTAACCAGGTAGTAGCCTCCTCTAAATTGACTTCAACTCAGCTGTGAAAGTTTTTTCGAGAATTCAAGTCAGATCAGAGATAAGCTTAATGGATGGGATGAACGAAAAGGGAATAAAGGGTGTAAGTAAGTGTGGAAGGACGAGTGAGTTAAAAGTAATGATGACTGACAAAGAATGATACACGTTTTTGAATGCTGCCCGAGGTGGCTGGGAATATCATGCATGGCCGGATGAAGGATGAGGCAAAGATGGGTGGAAGGAGAAAGGAAAGAGGACTGCCTGGGTGGGTGAAACAGAAACTGTATGTTTGCGCAATATATCCTTTGGTTGAAATTCAAATGCAAGTCAAGCAAGGATGCATGGCTTGCGGTTTCCAAACTAAAATGAAAATGTTGTTTTCCTGTGAGAACATGTTAGGTTTGTCCACTTGAGACATTAACAAGAATGATTGACATTTACTTTGAATGGATGGATGCCTGGATCATGGTACTATCTGACTCATAGATAGCATATGTGTATGTAGAGAGAGTAGACGGTCACTGGATGAACTAAGTGTTACTTTGAAGAGCATGTAACACCGCACCTGCACGTCCGTTCCAGTGTAGGAAAGGCAAGGAAAAGAAGTTGTAATTTTTCCGAATACTACCATGAATAGTAGCAGTACTTTGTATTGCAAACACAGCATATATCCGGTGATTACGGGGGCCACTCACTACCTCTGTTAATAAGTTTTAGTACAACTCTGTCATTCATGTGTGGCCTATTAGTGTTCACTCAATAAAAAACAAAGTACCTAAAGTCATCCCATATGCAATCAAATACATATCATGTGAAGGGATAGATATTCATATTATTTATCTTCTTCATTTTCCTTTCTAGTAGTCATTGTCACTGTAGGATAAAAGTTAAATTAATTAAGCAGTAGCCCTTGTAACAGAGTATTCTCAGTGCCACCCGTAATAGAAAAGTAAGAGCTTCACCACCTGCATGTATTGGACTGGTACAGTAACGCAAGCCTGTGTCATCATGGCATGCGTCTGTTTTTCTCGGGGGCAAGTTGACTGCGCTGGCATTATGCTGGCTTCCAGAAGTTTACGTACCAATTTCGCTAAACAAGAGAGAAGAAGAAGAATAAGACTGATGAACTGTCATAGTCGACTCTAATGTAGTGAGTCCATAGTGCTCATAGAATTGATTCCTGAAACTCCCACTAATGTTAGAGCAAGGCTGAAGAAGTGGGAGGTTAGATAGATACAGCCCACAAATGTTATGTACTGTGCTTGCAAGTTGCTAGTTCTACTGTGATACAACTTTTTACTGCATTATTTTGTGTTAATCTTAAAGAGCATTGGTTACAGACTATGTTTTTCTTTCTTCATATAGATGCTCCTTCCAAACTGTCACGGAAGGAGCTGGCTAGACGGGCCCGGCAACGGAAACTGGAGGCGACTGTCGCCGAATATCGGCGGCTTGTGGCCCAGGAGGAGGAGGACATGCAGTCAACCACAACATCCACAGGGACAGCTGCATCCTCCTCCGTTTCCCTGGGTCAGCCAGTCAGCGCAGGCCTCCAGCGGTACGGAGCCGTGGTACCGCAGCCACCCGCCACCGCCAAGCAACCAAAAAATCAGCTGCCCCCCACAGCAGGTGCAAGGCACGCATGAACCGCCTAACACTCAGGGTGTCCTACCAGCAGGAGCAGAAGAAACTGAGAATCCTGCTCAAGAACCTCCGCAAGGAGCATAACCACCTGGCCCAAAAATTATGCCGCCGGTGGCATTAGAGAAGGAGAGACTGTCCCTAGCCCCTTTTTTAAATTTTTTGGGGGGTGGGAATTGGGAGTTGTTTTTTTGGACTTTGGGGACTTTTTGTTTCACGGACATTCTTTGGGGTTAGGTAGGGGGGTGGGTCGGGTCTTGCAGGATAGTTTATTTTTGTTAGGAATATAAATAATTATTACTTTAAACTTAAACATAGCATATGTGTTTTTACTGCAGTTGAGGCTGGAGGGGGGGGGGGGTTAACAGTAAGTTTGTGTTCCTGAAACGTAAGTGGCTTCTTGATTCAGATTGTGTAAGTAATTGCCCAAATGTTTACAAAAGTAAGTGCCTCTCACAGAGTTAGTGAATTCAATTGTCCTAGGACTTTACTAGTATTACCGCCAGTCTCTCGTCTCTCATACTACTCCATTATTCTTCCTCCCCCCAAACGCTTATCTTACCTTACGTGTTTATAAATAGGGCTAGGCACAGGGCTGGCTACATGGCAAATGGCGATTAAGGTTGGTAATCCTGGGCGGTTGAAATGGCATCATTGAGGTGGTACTGGTGGTGGTACACAGTGGCAGTTGCAGCATATGAAAGAAAAGAAATTGAAACCTTGATTGGCCTGCGCGGAGCATTAGAACGGTATGATAGATACTAAAGCATGTGACAGTACACTAGAACAGTGCCAAAATGTAGCCTTACAAATGCTAAAGTATTGAAAGTATAACTACTACTTCCGTGGAATTTGACATTGGCTACTACTACAAGAAATAGTACTGAAGGTGAAGGACACAGCAGCCTAATCATTTGCCCTGTGTAGGAGGAGGATGTTCTTCATGATCAATCCAGTTGATGGCGCCCATTAAAATCTGCTTTGATTTGCCAATAGTCAAGGGTCTGTGTCAAGCTGAGTAAGTATATATCCTTCGATTCCTTCACCAGCCTTAAAATGTAATTCATTTTCAGTTGCTATGACCTTATCCTCCCCAGCAAGTGTGTGGAATTATTGCTGTCATTTACTCACACATCAATGAAAACCACACAACCCGTGGGAAGAGGGTTAGGGTTTGGAAATTGGATGGGAATGTTTTTTTTGGGACAGTTTTGTTGAGTGAGAGAGGGAAAAAAAACACAGCATGGACAAACAACAAATGAAGATATCTATAAATATTTTAAGGGACATAAAGGAAGTGCATGCACTTCTGCAGGCATGAAGTTGATTGCTAAATGGATGGTTAGGTTACTTAAACTAAGTAGTACTTTCTAATGAATGAAAGAATGCGACAGTACAGGGCTGCAGTAATTATGCGTTTTCTCTTGCCTATCTCAGCACTCAGAGAAACACTTTGTTTCTTAAATTAGTTTGAAAAATTGCAAAGTTAAACTATACAATGGCTGGAGGGATGAATTTAGAAGCAGAGAGCAAAGGAATAGCCATTCCTCTTATTTGCGGTACTCCTCCGTTCCATCTGACTCTCCGTAAATCAATGTTGGTGACCAGAAGATACCCTGTCCACTGCCTGCCTGGCGGATGCTGAATTGCGGATCGCTAATGTGAAGCCTGACTTCATCCTTTTTTCCATTGCACAGGGTGAAAGCCGCCCTGTAAATGTTGATGGAAAACAGGAAGTGATATTAAAACACCACTGAGAAAAAAGTATGAGGAACGTACTCTGTGTAGTGCAAAAAGTCACACTTTCAGTTTCAGAATCGACAGTACAATAGTTTCGAAAGGGCGTACTCTGAGTTTCCTTTTGAAGGATAAATAAGTATGGGCGAAATTTGCAGATTTTTCCCCTCAAGCTAGGTGTAGTGTAAACTACGATTTTAGAACAAAATTAGACCTTCCCAGCAGTGCTCCCAGATTCTTAAACACAGACGATAAAATGTAGAATACCCACAATCAGACCCCAAAAAACGTGCGATACTGCTACCTGTTTGAGGCCTAGTGGAAAATGGTAACAAAAAGTAGTTTGAAAGTAAAGTAGGCTCAAATCCCCCATTTCCCACCATGGATATTCTTCAAACCACTTGCAACCAAAATTAGATATTTTTCGACAAGTGCTCCAAGAGTAGACCCCAGAACCCAGTTGCCAAAATTTCGAACACCCCCAAACACATGCAATACTGCTAACCCTAACGAGCCCTATGTTAAATATAGTGTCAAACGCTTTCTTCAACTAGGTCCTAACTCCCAATTGCCACCATGGATTTTCTCCAAAATACTTGCAATCAAAAGTATCCATACACAGCGTTGCTCCAAGACCCCAAAACCCCCCCACAAACACCAGGAACCCCCCAAACAGCCCCCCGAAAACGCTAAAGTGAGCGAAATGCCTGAAAATGGAAAAACTTTTTCACCTCCGATTTTCTCCAAACCACTTTTATCCGGTATTAGACCTTCCTAGCAATGCCCCCAAACCCCCAACCCAGGAGGAAACAAGTTTAACCACCCCAAACAGCCAAAAAGCAAAAAAAAGAAAATGGGCACTTTGACAAATTTCTGCATATTTCCCAGATCACTCTGTGCGCGCTATGCAGCTACGCCCTAACTCCCCTTTGCCACCATGGATTTTCTTCAAACCTCTTGCAATCAAAAGTATACATACCCAGCGTTGCTCCAATACCCCAGAACCCACCCACAAACACCAGGAACCCCCCCAAGCAGGCCCCCAAAAACACGAAAGTGAGCGAAAACTCGGAAAAGTTAAAAACTTTTTCACCATGGATTTTCTCCAAACCACTTTTATCCTGAATTAGACCTTCACAGCAATGCCCCCAGACCCGTCAACCAAGGCGGAAAGAAGTTTAACCCCCCCCCCCAAACAGCCCAAAAGCAAAAATGGAAAAATGGGCACTTTGACAAATGTCTGCATATTTCCCAGATCACTCCGTGAGCGCTATCCAGCTAGGCCCTAACTCCCCTTGGCCACCATGGATTTTCTTCAAACCTCTTGCAATCAATGTATCCATACCCAGCGTTGCTCCAAGACCCCAAACCCCACCCACAAACACCAGGAACCCCCCAAACAGCCTCCCCAAAACGCTAAAGTGAGCAAAATGCCTGAAAATGGAAAAACGTTTTCACCTCCGATTTTCTCCAAACCACTTTTATCCAGTATTGGACCTTCCTAGCAATGCCCCCAGACCCGTCAACTCAGGCAAAAACAAGTTTAACCCCCCCAAACAGCCAAAAAGCCAAAATGGAAAAATGGGCACTTTGACAAATTTCTGCATATTTCCCAGATCACTCCGTGCGCCCTCTGCAGCTAGGCCCTAACTCCCCTTTGCCACCATGGATTTTCCTCAAACCTCTTGCAATCAAAAGTATCCATACCCAGCGTTGCTCCAAGACCCCAACACCGACCCACAAACACCAGGAACTCCCCAAATAGCCCCCTGAAAACGCTAAAGTGAGCGAAATGCCTGAAAATAAAAACACTTTTTCACCTTCGATTTTCTCCAAATCACTTTTATACGGTATTAGACCTTCACAGCAATGCCCCTAGACCTGTCAACCCAGGCGGAAACAAGTTTAACACCCCCAAACAGGCAAAAAGCAAAACCGCAAAAAGTGAGACAGCAAATTTCTGGCCTACCTGGAATTCAGTCCAAATGCGCTGTGCAGCTGGGCCCTAACTCCCCTTTTCCTCTATGGATTCCCTGAAAAACAAATGCAATCAACATTAGACTGTGCCAGCAGTGCTCCCAGACACCAAAACCCACCCTCAAAAACCTAGAAGCCCCCCAGACAGCACCCCAAAGACAGGCAAGTGAGCAAAAACTCAAAATATTTTTTGCCATGGATTTGGTCCAAAACACTTGATTCCGATATTAGACCTTCCAAGATATGCCCCCAGACCCCTGCAGCCACCCGCCAAAAAGCAGAACATCCCCAAATAGCCAAAAAGCAAACATGGGCCTACCTTCAATTCAGTCCAAATGCGCTCTGCATCTAGGCCCTAACTCCCCTTTTCCACCATGGATTTCCTGAAAAACCAATGCAATCAACATTAGACTCTGCCAGTAGTGCTCCCAGACCCCAAAACTCACCCACAAAAACCTAGAAGCCCCCCAAACAGCACCCCAAAGACAGGCAAGTGAGCAAAAACGCAAACACTTTTTCACCATGGATCTGGTCCAAAACACTTGATTCCGATATTAGACCTTCCGAGCTATGCCCCCAGACCCATGCAGCCACCTGCAAAAAAGCAGAACACCCCTAAACAGGGAAAAAGCATAAATGCAAAAACTCATACTTAGAACATTTTCAGCCAACCAGTCAACATCGGTCCAAACACGCTCTGCAGCTAGGCAATAACTCCTCTTTCCCACCATGGATGTTCTTCAAATCACTTCCAATAAAAAATTATGCTATCCCAGCAGTGCTCCCAGACCCTCACACCCTCCCCCATAAATCTATAACACCCCCAAACAGGCCCTAAAAAACATGCAATACTGGTATATTCAAAACATGGCAAATTGCGCTGTTCACGAAACATTGCTGTTTTCAGCAATTCCTCTACTTTCATCCTCTTGAAACTCACCTGGACAGTCACTTGCTCCAGCGATTCACGAGAATCTCCGCAAGGCAGAACAAAATCGAACCACTGCGCTCTTTGAAGAAGAAGAAGAAGAAGAAGAACGGCTACGACTAGTTTTCACTTAGTTTTTCACCCAAACACACGCGCCCGCAAAACACCCAAAAAGGCCAAAATTCTGCCATATCTGGACCAAAGAACACCAAACCCCCCTAACACATTGCCAACATCATTATGAACGAGCCTGCATCGGGCCCAAGCCTTAGAATCAGCGTGAACCATACCAACTTAAACCCAAAAATCCTAGTAAATTCGCACTGAACCTTAAACCGTAGATATGCTTTGTCTGTCTGTGTCAAAGAGCCTAGGTACGCTACATCAGGAGGATGCTTCACTCAGTGGTGCCTGCCTTGACCATCTGCATGGCCCTGCCGCAAGCATGGGCCAAAAATCCATTTCACTCAAGAATTTGCGATTTTTCGGTACTTTCGCGAGATTTGCGAAATACCGAAAAACGGCAAATTTCGCAAACATAACGAATGTTTGGTCCAAGCTTGAGGCAGTGCCATGCAGAGGGTCAAGGCAGGCACCACTGAGTGAAGCAAACTGATGTAGCATACCTAGGCTCTTTGTCAGACAGACAAGGCATATCTCATTGTATGCAGCAAGCCACATAGCCCCAATTTTACATGAACTGCTGTCTGGAGTGGACTCTGTCTGGCATAACAACAACAGTACACTGCCTCGCCCTTGATCAATACATACCACGAATAGACAGACATGTAGTCCTGCTGTAGTAGTTGTTGTAGACTGGTTTACCTGTTTGCCACTCACGAATTGGCCATAGTTCTTCCGTAAATCGACGCTGATGATCCATCCATCCCAGTGAGTGACTGTAAAGAAAAAAGATATATTATTTAATCAATCATCATGGTATATTGGCAAGTGAGTCCGCTCCAAGGACATTTTGCATATTTTGTGAAATGTAATATAGTGGCCCCTGAATTTGAAGTACAATTTTAATTAAACAAGGTAAAAAAACGAGTTGTTGACATGAGTTACAATTACTATGTGAAAGATTAAAAAATAACTGAGACTAGACATATGAATCATAATTTAATGCACAAAAAACAAACAGCAATTGGTTTCATCAGAGCCAGATAGCCATTGCTGTGCAGTGCACGCCATCTTCTCAATTATTCATTACCTGTTCTACTTTTTGTCCACATCTTCTTCGGAAAGTGAGGGCCCACAGGGCAGCCTCTCCTGTCAATATCAGAAGTAACTCTGTCAGCAATCAGCAAGCATGTAGTCAGTCAGTAATTTCAGTCACACTTTAGGGGACTCGTCGTAATCCATCCATCTGCCTTGAGGGAAATGGATTGGGGGAGTCTGGAGGAGGAGTATAAAGGAGCATGATTGAGTTGTGAACTTGTGAACCCCTAGGAATGCAGACTGTGGCACCTTCAAATCAATAAGGAATATAAGATGGAAACAGTGCTGCTGATGGACTTGTTGTGATTAAGTGATTAGAGTTTTGTTTTGGTAAAAGTTGCAAAACAAAGAAAGACACACAGGAATAAAATTGAATAAGGATGAAAAAAGGAAGTCATTTTCAGGGCTCGGTGTCAGGGAGGTAGAGCTCGTCCTCGTCCTCAAACTCCATGAATTGAGACAGGAGTAGGTGCATTCACGTACTTTGTAATCTAGTGGTGTCAAGTGCTGATTCATCTTGGACAGTGTTAACTTCTCCACATTTTTGGCCGAGAGGCGGGTCCTTTTTGAAGTTACAAAGGCACAAGCAGCACTGAAAACACGTTAAGAAGACACACTTGCGAGTGGGCAAGACAAGTAATTTATAGCCAGGTTGGTGATCAGTGGCCATAGAGCCATTTTCCTGTACCAATACAGCAATGGGTTCGTATTAACAAAGACCTATGTTGGGTCATCCAGTTAGGCCTGCACCATCAACTCAAGGTTCTCCACTGTTGCTCCACTTTGCATACCATCTGTGGCCTTCTCAGCACTGGAATGAGCAAATCCTGGATGAGTTAGCCAATCCGCTTCCAACAATATTATAGGTGGGCCTGGTCCAGGTGAGGATGATGATACGGTTGCTGCTGGTGTCGTCAACGGCTGTGAGGGAAAGTTACACCCTTCGCCCACAGATTCAGAAGTGGAACTTGACGCTGGATCACCTGCTGATTTAGTTGGACTTCTGATGGCTCCTTGAATTTTCTGCCGATCTTTTTCGAACAGACTGGCTGACACAGCTAGCCAATGTTTGTACTTTGAAACATCTGCGTCATCAAAAGGAATGGATGCTTTGCTGGCCACTGCCTTTTTGTACAGTAGATCCAGAATAGTGGCACAAATGTAATGTTGTTCTGTATGTATGTCTTTCATTGGCAACTAGGCGGCCAACAGATATGCAGCTTGCTTTCCAACATCATCTCTGAACGTTGAAGACACCGCCTTCAGTTGGTGCTCTAGCATGACCAACAATGGGATAGCTTTGCTCTAAGATCACTCCTCCCTGCTGACTTCACGCGTGAAGACCTCAAAAGGACGAAGCATGTCTGTCAGGCTTTTAACAAGCTGCCATTCCTCCAACTCTAGCCTTATGTCTTTCATAGCCGAACCTAGTGTAAAGATATAGTCATTGATTACCATGCACTGCTCAAACAGACGCTCAAGCATGTAAAAGGTTGAGTTCCAACGTGTTGCCACCTCTTGGATGAGTCCTTTGACTGGCACTTTAGGTACATGTTGAATGCTCCTCAGCTTCTTCCAGGCCTTAACACCGTGGCTGCTAGAGGTTTTCCCCCCTGGTGCTGCACTTGCAGATTTACCATTGATCATCACAGCTCAACCGTGCCTCATGACGAGCTGAGCTCGTCATGAGCATCGAAGGTGTTAAAAGAATGGCTGAAATGTGTGCAGATTCTTCGGCAAGTGGTCAGTAACTTCTTGACTTTGTTTTCAGTTTTCAAGAAATCTTGAACAACCAGGTTTATACAGTGGGCCAAACACGGCACTCTGAAATATTCATCGTCCTGCATGGCCTTAACTATTATCAGTGGAAACATAACCAACTATGTGATTTCTTGATTGCAGCCGTTCAGAGACCTCACTGTTAAACTCCTCCAAAAATGTTTTCTGCAGTATGAGTTTTCTCCATGACAAACATGGCTAATGTTGCATGTTTTCGAGTAGCTTGAAAAACTGTGTCCAGGTCAACAACTGCAGTTGACTTGTCTCCAACCCCTGCAAAAGACCCTGCAAAAGAGACCCAGTGTGCAGTGATGCACATGTAATCAATGGCTTGGCAACTGGTCCACATGTCTGTTGTCAAGTGGATAGTGTGAACAACGCTCTTCTGCATAGCTGCCCCAATCACCTCCAGCACATCTTGATGTAGTGCTGGAACCTGGCAAGATAGGACCACCTAGCAACCTTCCATTTAGTGCAAACTGTTGCCACTAATTCTAGAAACCCCACCCCTTCCACGAAAGAAAAATGGAGAAGGTCCAGCGCTAGCATTTTAGCCAGCTTTGCGTTATACAGACTTACCGTTGGATGGTTGCGTTCAAATGGCGCCTCCGACCAGAACATTCCACGAATGGTGGGCTGGATCATTTTACGTGATGATGATGATGATGATGATGTCTTCAGACCAGTTAGGCCCAGTGGTGTAGTTTTTCGCATTGGTGTCTCTCGAACACTCTTAGTGTGCCTTAAGATGTTGTAGGGGTAGAGGGTGTGGGAGATACCACTGCAGTGCTGCTGCCAGGGGTACTGGGTGTACCAGAAAAAATGTCTGTCGCTTCTTCACTCCCCCCTGCACGATCAGATTCTTGTCATCATCAGATGCAATATCAATGGATACATTTGGATTTATTTTTCTTTTGCTTTCCTCGATCTTCCTCATGTGTGCTCCCTACTGGATAGGGTGGTGTTGCTTGAGATGACCTCTCAGGCCTCCGGTACCATAGTTGGTACCAAGCTTACCCCGACTAACGCATTTTTTACAAATCGAACAAACGACCATGTTTTCCGCCTTTGCGCTAACAGTAAAGAAGTCCCAAACTAGGGTCTGGTGATGTCTGCTGAAGGTGGAGGTGCTACTTTGACTTTCAATGCCAGATGAAGTGGAGGATGGGCGTGGCTGAATTTGTTTCTGTTGTTCACTTACAGCACCACTACTTGAGGTCGAGCCGGATAGAGGTCCATGCCGGCCCTTCTGACTAAAAAAGATGGAAGCTGTAGGTCGTGTTGGTGTTGTAGTTAACGGTGGTGGTACCAGTGCCACGCCGCCCATATCGGGATAGGGTGTAAATGTTTGTCTGCTGCATGCCTGCTGGGGCTGGAGTGATGACTGTGATGACTGGGTCATCGTCAGACTGTTCATCAGCAGCAGAAGACACCACTTCTTGTTCGTCATCATCACACATAAGTGGAAGCCTTGGTGAAACCTTCCTTTTAGGCTTAGCTACCTTTGTCGGCTCATGGCGTGCCTCACTCTCAGACTGCATGGCTGGGTTCCAATCATGATCAAGGTCATCAGAAGGAAGTGGCTTGAAGAAGAACTTGTAGTAGTAGTAGTAGTATGCCTCCTTGACCTTTTTCTTGCCTGGGATCTGGAAGACAATGGATAATCATCATCAGGAGGAGTGGCTTCCTCGGATGATACCTCCCCTTGAAAATCAACTTCCTGATGTGCCCCCACTTCTGAAGGAACAAGCGTTGTAGGCAGCTGTGCCGCTCCATGAACCTCTAGTCGCACCTCTCCATGCATCTGTCCATGCGCCTCTCCTTACGGCTCTACTTGCGCCTCTCCTTGCGGCTCTACTTGTGCCTCTCCTTGCGGCTCTACTTGCGCCTCTCCTTGCCCATGTACTTGCGCTTGTACTAGTTGCACTTGTGTTTGTGGCTGTGGTTGTTGAACACTCGTCAGCTGAGTTACACCCGGCGGTGATTGGATGGTACTTTCTTGTGATGAGCCAAGATTACTGGTCGATGGTGATTGAACAACCAAAGTGGCTGCTGCAGCAGCACTCATGTTCTTGGACCTAAGTTGGCGTGGTGGCACTGAGCCCAATGAAGCGGAGGTAATGCTTCCAGCTTGGTCCCCGGCAGACACCGCTGCTGCTGCAGGCTTAGTTTTTTTTCTCAAAAAAGGTCTCGGTGGGCACACCAGTCTCCTTGGTAGGTGGGGCCACTTGCTTCTTCTGCTCCTTCTTACTGGCAGTGGCACTGGTGACTTTTTTCGCCGAGGCGCTACATCCAACTTTCTTTGGGGCCATCTTCTTGAGATGTCCGAACAGCAGGCCGCAGTTGCACAAGTTGCAGAGTTGTCTTGTCTGTGGCCACACGTGACATCACGTGATGTTGTGCTGCACACACCTCTGCAGGACTTCTTCCTGGCACTGGTGGTTCTCTTGTGCACCTAAAAGCAATGGAATCCAGAGGACTATCAGTTATACACCCCAAAAAGTCGAAAAAAACTCAAAAATCACCACACTCCCATGCCATCCATGCCCTCAATGATGTTTAAATTCAAGACACCCCACAGAAATACTAGGCCCATGCACCGCTGAGTTCCCCTGGGCATAATGGTTGAAAGCAAGGCAAACTGGGTGCAGGCCTGAGCACACTGCCTGGCTTCAAATGGCCCCTTGACCCCAACCACATGGCCAGGCCCTGCCTGTACCAGGCCTCAAAATGGCCCCCACCCACATGGCCAGGCCCCAACAACACCCCAAAAATTACAAAAACACAAAAAAATCACCACAATCCCATGCCATCCATGATGTTTAAGTTCAAGACACCCCACAGAAAGACTAGGCCCATGCACCACTGAGTACCCCCATAAAGTTGTGGTCTAGTCCATCTGACCCTCCCACCCTCTCTCTGTTTCCGGTATAAAGGTCTGGCATATCCCGTCCACGCCCACACAGACCCAGGGGCCACAATCCCTGGTCAATTTCCATCGCCTAGACTTAGCTATGATGCAGAGCTTTACCTGAGTAGGTGGCCCCTACCTTCAATTTGTTGGGTCAGTTCCCTCAGTCATGCCCTCATTGTGCATTTTTCTTGGATGTCCTGCAGCTATGTAGCCGCTTTGCCCCTCAGATTGCCTCTGTTAATTCACCCCAGTTTACGTTCTTCAGTTTAAATTGTCGCTCGCTTCATAAACACAAACGCGATATTTTTGACATACTCGTGGATGAACTGCCGGATGTAATATTCCTTACGGAGACTTGGCTGCATGAGGGCTCCATTCCCGATATTGCGAAAGCATTGCCCGCTAGTTATGCCATAGTTAGGTGTGATCGATCTAAGAAAATTGGGAGTGGCATTGCAATTATATTTAAAAATGTCTTTCAATGTCAACTTGACCAAGTTTTGATAGGCAATAGCGAGGCAGCATCTTTTAAGCTTGCTCTTCATCCCAGGATCATCCTTAGTGGGTTACTGGTGTATCGCCCTCCCGGCCCTGCGAATGCCTGTACGGCTTTACTCTCTGACTACATAGTTTCAGTTCGTAATACATCTAGTGACTTTATGGTCGTCGGGGATTTTAATATCCACTTGGAGGATCTTAAGAATAGTGTTAGCAGCAATCTAATTGCTGACTTAGAATCCATGAACATCATTCTTCAGAATCTGGGCCCCACTCACTTTGATGGTCATTTTCTCGACCCCATGTTTTCTAACATCTCTCAGTTACATTGCTTATCGGCCTTGCCTATTCTTTGGTCTGACCATTACTTAATCAAATTTTCTTTTAGTGCCACCGGAGCTATACCCCAATATACTGCCCCAATTAGTGTCAATAAAAGAGACTGGAAAAAGTTGGTTATCACTTCTCTCAACAAGTCACTTGTTAAACATCTTCCTACTGACCTGCCTAACTCCATTGAGATAGAAACTGCAGCCAGTATTTTCAACTTATGGCTCTTTGAAGGCATTGATACCTGTCTTCCGGCTGTCTCTAAGAAAGTGAAACCTCACTAAACTCCTGCCCCTTGGTATAATGTGTCTTTAAAAACCAATAGGTCTTGTTACAAAAAATTGGAACACATCTGGAGAAGGGAGTACTGTCCAGCAGCGGCCCTTACTTATAAAAGTGTGCTGAAACGCTACCACAAAGCCTGCGCTTTGGCCAGGGCCAACTACGCATCCACCATGATATCTGAAGCGGTCAACAAGTCCAAAGTACTTTTTGGGGTGCTTAAAAACCTCACTGGCTTAGAGACTATAGCCAAACCTCCTCCTTTATCGAACACCAAGTGTGACGAACTTGCTCAATTTTTTATCTCCAAAATTGACACCATATACAATATTTCCGTTCAAAGAAACACCAAATCTTCTAGTAGTCTTGGAGAATGTACTGACCGGTTGTCCCCTTCCTCTGCCTCACTTATGTCCTGGCCCACTGTTCATCCCTCTACTCTTCGTGTACTTTTGGGGAAAGTCAAATCGGGCTCACCTTGCGATCCCTTGCCCGTCCCAGTTCTGCGTCTTTTGGACACTCCTCAGCTTTCTATGATTTGCACTTTTCTTAATCAATCACTTAGCACTGCTACTATCCCTGGTTGTTGGAAGCACGCTATGGTTACCCCCCTGCTGAAAAATCCTATGGCAGACTCCAAGGTCCCTTCCAACTTCCGTCCTATTTCTCTGCTGCCTGTGTTTTCCAAAATTTTGGAAAGGCACATCAACCAGCACTTGTCCCAGTTTGTGACTACCCATAACTTTTTACATTTTTCCCAGTCCGGTTTCCGTCCCAGTTTTTCTACTGAGACCACCCTTTTGGGCATCACAGAAAACCTGAGTTTTCTGTTGGATCGTGGTGACACTGTTGCACTGATATTGCTTGATCTCAGTGCAGCATTTGATACTGTGTCCCACAAGATATTTCTTGGTACCCTTGCGGCCATTGGGATTGGTGGTAAAGCCCTGCAGTGGTAACATCTTTTCTGAAGGACCGGACTTTTCAAATCTTTTCACACTTGTCTAAATCTAAAACCTATCCTTCTCCCCACGGTTTTCCCCAGGGTTCTATCGTTAGTCATCTTCTCTTTAATCTTTATGTTGCCCCCTTGGCCCTTATTGCACAACGTTCTGGGTTGACATTATTTACCTATGCCGATGATTCCCAAATAGTTTTTTCCCTTTCCCAATTGGATCCTACTTCGACCTCCCCCTTGCAGGTCGGCCTCAGTGAAATATCTGACTGAATGAACCTCAACCTACTCAAACTTAATGGGAGTAAGACTGAGGTTCTGGTGCTTGGGAATAAACCTGAACTCTGGAATCTTAGGCATTGGCCTGATGTGATGGGTCCACTTCCTACCCCTTCACAGCATGTGCGAAACTTAGGTGTTATCACCGACAGCACATTGTCTATGAAATGTCAAGCCAACAAGGTGGCGGCAACTTGTTTCACCATTTTGCGGTGGCTCCGTAAAATATTCTGGATGCTTCCATCTGATTACCAAAAGTCCGTTGTAAACGCCTTGGTGACCTCTAGGTTGGACTATGGCAACATTCTCTACCTGGGGTCCACCAGGGTGGTCACACCTCGACTTCAATTGGTGCAAAACGCGCCCGCGTGCCTCCTTTGCGGCTGTCGTAAAATGGACCATATCACCACACGCCTCCGCGAGCTCCACTGGCTCTGAGTCGAGAGCCGCGTGAAGTTTAAGGCTTTAAGCTTCATGCATAAGATCAGAGCGGGGGTTGCACCTGTGTACCTTCAGTCTCTTCTCAAGAGCTATACTCCCTCGCGCACCCTTCGCTCTTCTTCTCAGCATCTGTTTTCTATACCGAAGTACAGACTCTCGAAAATTGGAGGTGGCGCTTTTGCCAACTTGGGGCCAAGACTCTGGAACTCTCTCTCCCTCGAGATTCATGTGGAGAACTGTCATGCTCGCTTCTGCCGAGCCGTTAAAACCTGGCTCTTTAATCAATAATCCTGATTGGTGAGTGCTGGGTTGCTTCTGCCTTTCTAGCACCGGGAAACCCTTACGGGTAGCTGTCGCCCTCTATACAAACAATAAATAAATAAATAAATATTAGTTGAAAGCAAGGCAAACTGGGTGCAGTCCTGAGCACACTGCCTGGCTTAAAAATCACCTCTTGACCCTCACCACATGGCCAGGCTCTGCCTGTAAAAGGCATCAAAATGGCCCCCACCCACATGGCCAGGCCCCAACAACACCCCAAAAAGTCGTAAAACACTCAAAGATCACCACAATCCCATGCCATCCATATATTTTGTTAAAGTTGTCAAAAAAGTTTTAGAACTGTAGTTGCCTCAACTGCAATGCCCCAAACAAACAACACCAACTTACTTGTAAAATCTCAAGTCCAAAAGTGATCCAAACTCCAAAGTCTAAAAAGTCCTCAAATACAAATATCCAGCAGCAGTCACAAAAAGTAATCCTTCCAGCTCCACAGCCAAAGGAAAAGTGACCAGGACAAGGACAAAGCACTGGGAGGAGCCTGCTGGACAGGAACAGGAAGTTGGAGACTCTGGGGCACTTCCTTCTTTCCACCCCACCCCAGAAATTTGACTCCTGCACCAAAAAGTACAGCCAAATGTCAATCAGAGGAGTTTTTCTGATCAAAATCATCATTTTCACAAGGTTTATGATTCCTGTGGTGGATTTCTTATGCAGAATCGCAATTTTTGCAATTTCGGGAACGCAAGCTGTTCAAATCTCCCGCCGGAAGTCAGCTGCACGCCCCATCTACGTGTTCGGCATTGTTTACTCCAGCAATGCATGATCGCAGGCCTTTATGACATACTCGCGTTGTCAAACTCTCGCTGTGCAAGATGGCAAGGCGCAATAACATAATTGCGTTTGAAAAACTCTCGCGCGATCACGCAGCAAGATCGAAAATGCTGCAGCACACGCAAAACCGGGAGAAAAACAACTCAGTGCACTCAGAATCACGGTAAGTCAACGCCGCGCGCGCGATATTGTATTTTTCAAGCGCGACCAAGCAAAAAAATTCGTAGCTTGTGAATTTTGCGGATTATTGGGTAAATTTGCGCGATTCGTCAAAAATCTGCAAATTCGCCTGCGAAACGGATTTTACGCCCATACTTAATCCCACCACCCTTTCCATATTCCAAATTTGCCCACCGTGAGTTTTGACTGCATTTCTGAATAACTTAACAATTATTGTGGACTCTGTGAACTCGGACCAGCTTGATCAACCTGTAGGATCTCTGACTTTGAACTGGTCACCCATCTTGAACTGAATGTCTTTTACTGCATGTGTTTTGTCAAACCTTACTTTCCTATCATCCATGGCCTTCTTTTCTCTGTCTCTTACATCAATTCAGTAAGAGTAGTCTACCATTTCATTTATATTAGTACCAATCTAGAGTTTGACTTTCTAGCTCTCAATAGCTCAAACTGTGTCATTTTATTAGTGATTTGTTGAGGAGTTAACCTGTAATCCTCTCGATATTTCCTAACCTCATCATTCCAGCTCAAACCACTGGACCTTGCTAACTGGATACCTTATTTGATGGTTCGGTTAAATATTTCAACCATTCCCATTACTCTATGGATGGTAGAGAGCACATAACTTGTGTTTAATCCCATTGCACTCAAGAAACTGTCTCATTTCCTATGAGCAGAGCTGCACCCTATTATCTGCCAGAATGCTGCTGGGTAAGCCCCCCGAAGGAATCCCGACAGTAGGAATTCAATGACTACTTTGGTAGGGATCTCTGAGATGAACATTATCTCGGGCCACATGGAGTACAGGTCCATGAGTACCAGTATGTATGGAGTGCGATTTTCTACTGGCAATGGGGCTATTACATCAAAAGCCTAATCAGCCCATGGGGTCTTAGGGGGTGACCTGCAATGCACAGGATGAGTAGGGTATTTAAGAATCTTGTTGCTGGAGGAGCATGCTACATGCACTCCTATTTTCCTCTCAATCTCCAAGTACATGTTGGCGACCAATAGTCTTGGCGTAACCTCTGTTTGTAATGCCCAGGTGGCCCTCATGAGCCACATTTACCAAAACCTCTCTCAAAGTTTCTGGAGGAACTAAAACTGCCCTCACACACAGCAAACTGTGTCATGTTTCATCATAGGTCTGTTAACACACCTCCGTGAAGACCAACGCAGGAGGTGGAGCAATAGGAAGGCAATACAAAAAATAGGTGTCAGTTATATGGAATCACAAGAAAACATAGGTGCAGAAACTGTGATAAAAACTGACCACAGGGAGACCCTATTACAATTTGATTATTGGATACCCTGTACAGAGTAAATTGTCACAACAGGACCAGTGGATAGTGGTATGAAGAACTTATAATGAGCTACCAACCCATTGACTCTGCAAAAACCATTGACATATTTCAGCCGGCAAAATGCAATACCTTGGCTTTCATCAGGACTCACTAGGAAATTATCTCTTGGGTACTAACCCTACCTCTTTAGATCTAGGGGTGAGGGGAAGACCCCCATTCTGAGTAACTGTTCAGATACAATGTGGTAGAGTGCCCTGCTCTCGAAGAGGGACCTGTATAAAATCAATAAAAAACAAGTGTGAAATGAAAAGTGCTGTGCCCTCTGTGCAAAGCATGATAGCAGCACAAGTAGGTATTCACCCCCCAGCAATGTCAAACAATAAAATATCAAGAGTGTAACAACACCCACTTTGGGCATAGTAAAATGCCAAAGTGCCCGGTGGTGTATAAACATTTTAAATGTCATCCCTAGTGCTCATAAATGGCACACGTCAATAGCAGAGTTAATATCAAAGTTTTGATTAAAAGACACGCAACGTTGCCAGGAGACAGGAAAAACCATCATACATATCAGGATGCTTACTGAGTTCATTTAAAATCTAAACTTGAACAGGAGGTGGAGTCATGAGAGCTCCTTATAGTCACACTCTGCGTGACATGAAAGGAATCAATAAAAAGGTGAGTCGTTAGTAACCAACAAAGAGCCCCCAAAGTTGCTTGAGGGTGGGTCTTGTTAGCCCTTCAGGTGTTGTGTCATAAACGTACCGACCCCTGGTGGAATATGCAGCACCATAAAAGACAGCTGAACATGCCTGTATGAGCAAAGAAACTGTGTCACAGAGTCAGCTTTCCCCTCGGCCTGCACAGGGTCTGCCTGAGAAGGGCAAAAAGGAAAACAAAACACTTACTCCGTCAAGGTGAGCTGTCGTCTTACAGTTTGTCTCTCCTAGCACCGTGATGGTCGTGAGAAATAGCCGGAAGAAGGGGTTACAACTAGTGTGACAATCACTACTGCCATTTATTCAAAGGGGCGTGGTGTATGCGCCTTTCGAGAAGCAAATGTATGGAGCTGAAAGCGGAATAATCAGGACTCGTGGTCCTTACCAATGAGAGTGCGACACAAAGTCTCTAAATTTGTTGATGGCCCAATGTACAGCAAGAGCTTCTTTCTTGATAACCAAGTAGTTGAACTCTGCCTGGTGTATGGAACGAGAAGCGAAAGCTATAGTCTCTTTCCCTTTCTCACCTACTTGGGGCAGGAGCGCTCCCAAACCTTTTGAACTGGCGTCAGTGGTTATGATCGTTCTTCTGCCAGGAACAAAAGCTTTGAGGTTGGGTTCCTCAGCTAATGCCTTCTCAGTATCTTTGAACTCCCGCTGGCATGATTCTGTCACAGTTGTTTCCTCCTCGGGATCAGGGTGATCCTGATAGGGGTCCACCTCCTGATTTCCCCACACTCTGACTAAGATAATTCACAAAGCATAGAGGTAATCAAGCGAGGGAAAGGTAAGGGAAAGGAACAGCTGAAACAACAAAAGGAAAAGTATTAACACATGTATCCTAACTACTCTCGCTTCATTCTCGCTAATGAACCTCTACCTACCACAAGAATCATGAGGTGAGCCCTTCTTCTTTACTTTGTTCCTTCTCTACAGATATAGGTGCTTCCTAAAAACAAACCCAACATTACTGTTTGTTCACATTCATTCTGAGAAGTACCAACACCACTACAAACATAGGTTACGCACCCTTATTTCTGTTCTCTTGAAATTATAAAATGACTCTCTCCAGTAAGCCAGAAGCTGGCAGTTAGAAAATGTCATTCCATGGCTCTGAAGTAGAAGGATTCGGTATAGTCTGTAACACGACACCAGTTCATCCAAAAATAAACGTAATACAAAGTATATCAAAAAAGTATCCCTAGCTGGGCCCAACTAAACGGAATACATAAAAAAAGAATATGAACAGGAACAAGTCCAACCTCATCCGAGGCTTACTAGCTTGAAGACTTGACTCTCAATTCGCAACAACCTACTGGCTTTTGAAGTGTCCAGGGTGAAATGACCTCCAGAACTTTTCCAATTCTATTGTGCTGTTTATCCAGAAGTTGCCAACAAAACAGCACTGGGAAATAGGTACTGCTTGTAAAATATTCAGAGTATTCCAGTACACAAACCCAAGAGACCGCCCTTTACTCGCTGCAGCTGCAAGCGATAAAGACGGTGAACAGAAACCTGGATAAGCAGCTTTAAATTAACTAATTCCAAATTCAAAATCGTGTCCCAGCCGGTAACACGCACTCAATTCCTGTCCGCGGCTCCCAGAGGCAAACAAGGGTCAAGAGCGCAGAGGCAGTCAATCAATCCTTAGCGTTTCTGATTCGCGGAGCTCACCCACGATAAAGGTTTAAGAGCAAAAATGCAGAAGAGTGTTCTTTCGCTTCCTCTCCTCCGTAACAACGTGTCTCAGCCGAGATCACTTTCACTCCATGCTCGCAGCAGCCGCCAGAGGAAAGAAACAGTAGAAAGGTTCTTCCTTCCTAGAAAGCCACTCAGGTTCACTGCATATATAAACACGAACTCTTGTACCCAAGAGTCTTGAATTCTGAAAACTAGCAGCTCCTCACTACGGAACCATTGCTAACACAAACACGGTTCGGAATGCAAAATCACATACAGCGCGCCCCAGTGGTCTGCTGTGGTATATACTCTAAACTCCTCCCACTAGGATTGCATTCTGGGAGATGTAGTTGAGTAGGCGCCCTGAGTCAGATCATGACGGATTCACTCCAGTCTTAACAGATTATGAATCTGTTAGGTACGTTTGGCAAAGTTCTGAACAATTTTAGTTTAAAACTGAATAATGTCATGAAGGATTTGATTTCTCTTTTGCTGCTAGGTGGGGTTAGGTTAAGAATGGTGTTTCTCAGCTCAGTTTTTGGAAGTATGCCCTCTGCTGTTACTTTCTGCCCTAGAAATTCTACCTCAGACCATCATAAATTAAATGTCCCCCTCCTAAAGGTAAGACCTTGCTCTTTGAGGTGGACAGTCAAAATATGGATTTATATTGAGTAGGAACAAAATATCGAAGTCAAGAATATCAACAACCAGAATAAGGAAGTTAAGGTAAGAAATATCGATGTTGCAAATATCGATGTCAGTAATATCGATAATTAAATTATCGATGTTAATAATATCGATGTTTATGTGAGTTGTAAGTATTTTAGTAAGCATTTAATATGTATGTGTTCTATATTTTTTGATAAGTATTATACAGTTTTTTAAATATATGTATACATTTTCTAGAAATGAGTAATTTTTTTAAGTAAATTTATCATTTCAGTACTGTAGCGGGTTGTGATTTTATAGGGGAATAGGGTGGGAAGTATTTCAATTATAGTAAATTTAATAATATTGTTTAGCAATTATTAACTTTTTTTATTACATTTTGTGTTTTTTTCTGTAGCGGGTTGTGGAATTATAGGAGAATAGGGTGTTATTGTTATTAATAAATAATTGATTGTTAATTAATTATTAATTGGTTATTAATTATTATTAATTTATAATTATTTTATTTATATTAATTTATTATTGGAGTGGGTTGTGTGTTTTTGATGGGAATAGGGTGGCAAGTCAATTATTTGTAATTAAGTAAATAATTAAGAAAAATTGAGTATTGACAACACATTTTTTGTAAATTGAATAATAATTGGTTATTAATTTTTATAAAATATAATTGATTGGTATTGACTTTTTTTGTTAATTAATTATTTATTTGTTATTATTTTTTATACAATATTATGTATTGGTCTTGATAATTAATGTGTCTGTTAATTAATTATTAATTGGTTATTAATTTGTATTACATATTATGTATTGTTATTGATAAAAAATCTAATGTAATAATTAATTGCAAATTATTTTTTATTAATTGATCAATACAAAATTATTAAATTAATGTCATTGTGTAAAGTTTTATGTGGAGTGTGTTGTGTGTTTATTGGGGAATAGGTTGGAAATAAGTTAAGATTATTAAAGTAAATATTATTTTTGATATATTTATAGTTTTTTCCCCAAATTTATCAGTAAATCATTGTTTAAATATATATATTACATGTATAAGTAGGTTATTTTTAACATCTACGTTGTCCAACGCTTTCCCTACTGTTGCACTCTTTGGAGTGGGAATTGTAATTTTTACCCCTACGCGATCCAACGCTTTCCCTACTGTTGCACTCACTGAAGTGGGACTAGTAATTTTTACCCCTATGCGATCCAACGCTTTCCCTACTGTTGCACTCACTGGAGTGGGAATAGTAATTTTTACCCCTACACTATCCAATGCTTTCCCTACTGTTGCACTCTCTGGAGTGGGAACAGTAATTTTTACCCCTACGCTATCCAGTACTTTCCCTACTGTTGCACTCACTGGAGTGGAAATAGTAATTTTTACCCCTATGCTATCCAACGCCTTCCCTACAGTTGCACTCACTTAAGTGGGAATAGTAATTTTTACCCCTACTCTATCCAGCGCTTTCCCTACTGTTGCACTCTCTGGAGTGGGAATAGTAAATTTTACCCCTACACGATCCAGCGCTTTCCCTACTGTTGCACTCACTGGGGTGGGAATAGCAATTTTAAACACTACGCTATCCAGCACTTTCCCTACTGTTACACTCTCTTGAGTGGGAATATACATTTTTACCCATACATTATCCAACACTTTACCTAATGTTGCACTATGTGGAATAAGTATATATATATATATATTTATATGTGTATGTTTAATTTGTTTTAACATTTATTGAATTAGTTCCTATTTGTAAATATATTTTCATATTTTTAAATGTATTTCTTTTAATTACATATATTATTTACTTAATTTTACATTATTAATTAAACATTAAAAAAACAATATTTTTAACTTCAATATTTTTGACAAATATATATCTTTTTCGATATGTTTATACTTACATTTATGTAGATTGGATTTAAAAATTGTGTACTTCTATATTTCTGTGGCAATATTTTTGCAGGTCGATTTTCTGTCCGTTGATATTCTGTCACACATTCACTCTTTGATCCTTATTGGGACTTGTCTGAGTTCATGTTGTGTGCTATCTTCTCCAAAGATCAGAAAATCTTCCTGGTAACATAGTACTCCCGGGATGCATTTTAGAAGGTTGCTCATGATCCTTTGAAAGACCGTAGCTGCCAAATTAAGTCCAAAGGGCATACACTTGTATGCTCCCAAGGGCATGATAAATGCCTTCAGTTCTTGTAACTGTGGGTGCAACCTGACTTGATAATAGGCTGAGGTTATTTCTAGAGTAGAAAAAACCTTGGCACGGGCTAATCTACTCATCATTTGAGAGATGTTGGGCAGTGGATACTTGTCCACAATGACCTCTCTATTAAGTGCTCTAAGATTTATGCATAACCACACAGCCCCATTTCCTTTCTTGGCTGTTACTATGTGTGCCAACCACTCAGTGGCTTCCACAAGTCCAATCACACCCAAACTGCACAAGTTTTCTAATTCTTCTCTCACTGCATCCTGCATTGATATGGGCAGAATACTCACCTTAGCAATAACAGGTTTGGAATTATTTCGGAGTCTTATTCTTTGGGCATAACTCTTGAGACAACCCAACTGTTCTGAGAAGACATCTTTGAACTCCTCTTCAATCCCTCCTGGTGTTTTTCCAACCTCTTGCACCAAAATCTGTGGGTTTTTGTTAGGATTGAGGAAGATTCCTGGGTCCTTCTGTGCTTGTCACCCTAGTATGTTGCCCCCCTTTTTCGATATATAAACTTTAGTGACCGCAATTCTATCTTTATAGCCAACCGTCCCCCACAAAAACCTTTCATTTGTATTGGTTGTCCACCATAGCCACCCAGTTTGATATCCATTCTTTGGAGTTTCAACTTGCCTTTTGATACCTTTACAAAATCCCCAGCGGATATAATAGTCAACTTTAAACAAGAGTAAAACATAGCTTCTATCTTTGTCTCTTCATCAGCTATGAAGCCTTTTGAATTGCTTGCTGTCTTTCTCTCAATATTTAAGATGAATTTGTCACAGACATGCGTAGTGTTATCTCTGTTTTTCCTTTTGTAGTTGGTATTATCCTTGCAGCAGGTAGTACATTCTCCTTTACAACCACACGTATTGCAAGTTGCCTTATACGCAGGTCACTCCTTGCTATTTTCCCAATGCCCTGCTTTACCACTCCTGTAGCAATTTCCTTTACAACTCCAACTACTTCTGCTCTCTTTCTGATCTCTTTTTGCACCCATAATCACAAGTACATTGTCACTCTCACTCGTTATTTCACTCACTTTTTACTTTCCTACACAGTCTTGATTAATTTCACTAAAACACTACATCATCTGCATCACCTGTTTTTCAACAATTAACACTTCCTCCATGGGTGAGTCATCTTTTTGCTTAAACAAAAAAGACGGGGGACCAAGGAGCTTTTACAAGGTCCAGTGTCCATGCTCCTTAATTTTATATTCATGCCAAAAAAGGACACTGTTCCTAATGCAAGGTGCAAAAGTCACCCATGCATTGGGGTGCAAAAAGTCACACATGTGTGATAAAAAGGGAAGTAGAAAAAGAAGCAAAATTCCTAGGTGACGGGCCCCACCAATAAAAGGAAAACCATTTTGTTGTCCTCTGTGAAATTGGATTTCTTAAGCGCATGGCTGCCCAAGAGCGTTCCAGCGCTGATACACACAGCTAGCTTCCACGAACCTCAGGCAACGGACTCATATTCCTCGTGGAAAAAGGAATGTCTTTAAAGATTTCCGAAACCTCTGAAAACAGGGTTCCAGACGGAGAGCTGCAGGGAGATCATTCCAGATCTTGGCTACGTTCACAGAGAACCTCCTGCCTCCTGAGCGAGTTCTCTTTAATTCTGGGTATAGTCAGTAGATTGCTCCCATCAGAGCGGAGGGGGCGCGAGGACTTGTAGGGGCATATAAGGTCCCTGAGGATTGGGGGGCCCATTCCCTGGAGAGACTTAAAGGCGATGGAAAGGGCCTTAAATTTGACTCTCTCCCGGATGGGACGCCAATGGAGAGCTCTAAGAGCAGGCTTGGCCGAAGTTCTTTTTCCAGTGCCTGTCAAAACCCTGGCCGCCGCATTTTGTACTCGCTGAAGGGTGTTGATGGCTGATTCAGGGGCACCAAGCAGCAAGGCGTTACTGTAGTCCAGCCTTGACAGTATTAGCCCCTGAATCAAGAGTTTCCTTGAACTAAAGGGGAGAAGAGGCAAAACCTTTCGGACCGAGCGTAACAAACCATAGCAGATCCCTGCCACTTTCTTCGTATGTACTCTGAACGTCAGGTCGGGCTCTAACCACACTCCCAAGCTCTTAATCTAATTTTTGGGTTGGGGCGCCTCACCCAGACAGGGGGGCCACATGGTTTTGGGAAGGGAGGTGGAGAGGTTGCCCAGCATCATAAGTTCCGTTTTGGAACCATTGAGTTTAAGCCGAGATTCTGTCATCCAAGCCATGATACCTGTCAAACAGCACCCAAATCTTTCTGCCGCATTTTCATGATGGGAAAGTGAAACGACAAGCTGGGTATCATCTGCGTAGGTCACTATTTTCACCCCGAAGGGTGAAACCACATCCTCCAGTGGGGCCATATAGATATTAAAGAGCGTAGGGCTCAACGAGGAGCCCTGCGGGACTCCACACTGGAGGGGGATCGACTCAGACAGGTTGGTGTTATCGCAGACCTGGTAGGACCGATCCTTCAGAAAAGAAGTAATCCAGCTTAAAGCCTGACCAGAAATTCCTACCCTAGTAAGGCGCTGAATAAGGATACCGTGATTGACGGTATCAAACGCCGCGCTGAGGTCAAGTAGGACCACAGCTGCGGAACCTCCTGCGTCAAGAATGCGTCTGGCTTCCTCCACTACTGCAATCAGGGCAGAGTCAGTACCCTGCCCAGGGCGAAAGCCTGTTTGCGAGTGCTTGAGCAGGTTATGACCTTCTAGGAATGTGGACAGTTGGCGGTTGACAACCTTTCCTGCAATTTTGCCCAAGCCAGGCAACAGAGAAATTGGGCGAAAGTTCGCCAGGTCGTCAGGATCAAGTCCCGGCTTTTTAGGGAGAGCCTTAACCATCGCCTTCTTCCAGCTAGGGGGGACTTCCCCCCCGCCGAAGGAGGCGTTAAGGAGATCCTGCAATTTTGCCCAAGCCAGGCAACAAAGAAATTGGGCGAAAGTTCGCCAGGTCGTCAGGATCAAGTCCCGGCTTTTTAGGGAGAGCCTTAACCATCGCCTTCTTCCAGCTAGGGGGGACTTCCCCCCCCGCCGAAGGAGGCGTTAAGGAGATCCGTGGCCCGCGAGGAGATGGTCTGTGCAATCCTCTTAAGAATATGAATGGGCATAGGATCAGAGGGGGAACCACTTTTAAGATTGGCTAATTCTTTGCGGAAGTCTTCCTCAGTTATAGGAGTGTTGCCCTCACACACCTCGAAAGGTGCCATGCTTCATCATTGGGCAGTTGCTCCTTGTAGGGCCGGTGCTGCAATTCCCTAAGGGTCCCCCGAAGTGTCTCTTTATCAGAGATCTTTTATAGGACTGCCGGATGGTGCATGCAGGTGTGTGGGGTGGGAGGGGGGTTTATGTTCAATGAGGGTGGTAAAAAGTGCGTGCAAGTGTAATGTAAAATTCTAAAAGGGTCACCATGCAGCGAATGTTAGAATGATGTACCCGGAGCAGACTCAACTTCTAAATAAAATCTAGCCCCAATGGCATACTATGCCCGGGTATAGAAAAACATAGGTCAACATGTTTCGCGCCTGTATCGCCATAAGGGTCGTTGGCGCTTCTTCAGAACCAGAGTTATAGAATGTTAAGTGCACATGAAAAACAAGTTAAAATACCCTCAAAATCTACCAGGGCGGAGCAGTAACCTGTAGGCCCAACTTCTGGCTACAGCTGCATGATGTAACCGCTAATGATCAGTACCTAGGAAAGGAAAACAAAACAAGATAGGACACAGATTTCAACATCAGGAACACCTTGATGCTACATAGTGTGTCACCGATGTGTGCACATCCAATACATGAAATACATAAAGACTAACAGACGCATGAGACACAAATTCACAACTGTGTATCAAATATGCCCTTGCCCAAAAGAGCATCAATACGTGCATATAGGTGGGCCCCATAAGAGCATAAATGGAGAGACCCGCTCCGCTCATGTCAAAATACGGGTGCAATCAGGGACCTGCTTGCATCCATGTGTACTCTGTAATCAGAGGTCTCGACCGCTATTTACCGTAATACACAAGCGGCACCGTCATTAGTAGGCGCCCTTAAGGTATAGTCTCTTAATGCGTGCTTACCTCTCAATATTGAGGAAAAACCACCACTGGCATAGGCAATGGACGCCGCCAAATTTCCGGGCTGTGAAAATAACACATGGTCAGCGGGAGTTAGCAAACAGGCACGGAACGCGCTATGTGAAGCGTAAAAATGGCTGCGATGCCGGCTTCCATTAGAATAGGCTACTCACATATTCACCGAGTGCTGATTCCTGCTGAGTCATCTTTTTGCCATAACTCTTCTTGTATCCTTTCTATCTTAAACTGTTAAAAGGAATTGGTCTCCCATTCGTTCTTCACAGCCCCCTCCCATATTTGCAACTTGCTGCTAATTTTCTCAACTCAGATACACATCCTTCTACTTTCCCACCCTCTTTCTGTCCTCTCTTTCCAAAGTGGTAACATTCCATTATTGTGCTTATTTTAGGCAAGAAATGGATGTCCAGTTTTTTATGCTAATCTCATATTCATTCAAAGCTCTGGAAGCATTTACATTCAAATCAGGGGGATACTCTAGAATTACTTGTCCCTCAGCCCCTAGGTAGTGTAGCGATAATGCCATTTTCCTTTTCAATCCGAGATTTGACTCACAAACCAATGCATAGTTATGAACAACTTTTTTCCACTTGTTCCATTTCAAAGTTGGCTCTCCTGAAGTAACCAAGAAGGATGGTGTAACATTCTGCATGTTGTATATATAGAAAAACGAATACACTACAACAATAAAAGAATGAATAAATATCTTCCTTCTATGTTATTCCCAAATGCTATAAACCCAGCAGAAGCTACAATTTAGCACCGTATTAACTCTGAACAAAATCAATCAGATCTTAAAATCATGTGAGGACAGAGGATTTCATCAAAAAAACTGAGCGAAAATACAATTCCACTAGATGGCGCTGTTATTCTGTTGAACTCTTTGTAGAGGAAAAGACTATTCTTTATTTAGTCAGTTTATTGACTACTGTAGCTTCCTCACACAACTGATGCCCTGGCTGACAGGAAAAATGATCTCCTTGAAACAGCAAAATACAGAAACTTAAGGAGACAAGGAGATTGTGAAATGAGAGAATGCGAAAGTGTGACACAGTGAGCAACAAAAGAAGACTCCTTCAAAGGTAAGGGTAATTCTTCCCCTTCAATGCAAAGCTGTAAATTACAAGAATAAACATCGGGCTGTGCCAGTCAGTGTGACCAGACTGAGATCTCCTCAAGGTTTATGCACAGAACTCCTCACATGCATTCAGTAAATGGAGCTGTGACAGTCAGCTTGACCAACTTGGACTCTCCACAAAGATATTTGTTGGTAACCCCTCACGGGTGACTGGCCAAAGCTTCCTTCATACAACTCTCTGCACTATTGTAGCTATATGTGAGGAAGACTTCATCAAACTGTATCACTGACGGGCATTCACGATATCACAATTTCGGGGTTAGGCATTACTTTAAGCATTACAAATGTGGTAACAAAGCTGTGCCAGTCAGCATGACCGGAGGGTGCAAGTGCACTGCTAAGTCAAATGCCACTTTGATGAGGATGCTGGAACAGGTCCCCAAAAAAATAACACACTGCAGGTGTAAAATGAATGAAAGACTATCTGTTTGGTGTCCTCACTGAACCCTAACAAGACGGTCTTCTGCAGATGCTGAGGTGTGTTAATAATTGTATCCGCACTTACATAGTGCATTAGTATAAGAACACAAAGAACAACTCCATAACCTTCACAGTATAATCTGCAGGATCTTAAGGGTACTATAAATAAGAGAAAGAGTGAGGAGACAAAAAAATGTGTAGAATGATGACTAGATTTGGAAGGAAAAAGGAAGGTTATGGGTGTCAGAATATTGTCGAAACAGTCCTTTCTTCCATTTTATCTATTCTGTGTAGCTCTCAACTGTATTTATTCACCATGCCAGATAATTCCACTACAATATATAGTGTACACACCAACACAATTCTACAACAAAAAAAATCAATTCAACATACATAATTCCACTCCAACCACATACTTACACTTCACTACAAACTGAAACTCTTGTGCAAAAGACATTGCATTTTAACTCCAGTATCACTAACTCTTGCAAATGTGAGACTGATTGCATAGCAACTGCTTGCTTTTTTGTGAAAGGAGTGGATTTTTAAAGTGCGTGATGGTCATCTTTCCTAAATGAAAGGTTCCTAGCAGGACCTACTTTGCCAGAGTGGCATCATGATGTGCTAGAATTAGTTGGAAAAGCTATGTAGCAAAGTGCTGTTCAGACTATCCACCTGATTGCAGACCGGTGGGCCAGTTGTCAAGCCACTGATCGCATGTTTCTCACTTCAGACTAGATCTTTCTTGTGGGGGTTATGCTAGCTTCTAGATGAAGATACTTTCAAGGGCATTTGGTGGCATTCAACAGCAGACATGCTCATCATGGAGAAATCCCATATGGCTGCAAACATCTAAGAAAATATTAACAGCAAGGTATTTGAATGGCTGCAACACAGAGATCTCAGAATTGGGTTTGTTGCCACGGACAATGGCAGTAACATAGTTAGGGCCATGAAAGATGGTGTCTATTTCACAGTCTTGTGTTTGACGTGTTGCATCAATACTTGGGGATCATTCATCATGCTACTAGACTACCTTTTAAAGCTCTCATACAGGAGGTGCCAACACATTGGAACTCAGCCTATTATGTTGTGCAACTTCCTTTTGGAGTAGGTCAAACCGATCAAATTGTATGTCATGCAAATAGAAGGGGATATAACTAAAAGCATGACCATTGGGACGGATACATGGAAATTTGCCAAATAATAATAATAATAATAATATTATTAATAATAATAATAATAATAATAATAATAATAATAATAATAATAATACAACACTTGTAAAGCGCAAACAGCTACCTCAAACAGAGGTGTCCCGACGCTTTAGCACTAGGAAGTATGCAGACGAAAAGCTCAAAGCAAAGATCACAAACCAATACTCTAACCTAAAGAGCCAAGTCTTAACCGCTTTCCTAGATATGCGGAGAGACATGATGACGGAATGGCACACGTCTAATCAGTCTCGCAGCTGCATTTTGCACCATCTGCAGTCATCTAATTAAGCACTTTGGTAGGCCCAAATGGAGGCAATTTGCATATTCCAGCCTAGATGTCACCATGGTGTGGACAATGCTTTTGCGGCAATCCTCTGGCAGCAGATGCACACATTTCCATACATTTCTCAATTTTCTGAAACAGGTGGCTGTCTCCTGCCGTATTTGAGTGAAAATGAAAGTTCGACCTCCTAGTTCATGCCTAGTTCTTTTATAATAGTTGCAGGGGCAGGGGGTGGTCCCATTTCCATCAGCCACTAAAGATCCGGTGCTGGAGGCAAATCCTTCCTGAAAAACATCACCTCCTTTTTTACAGCGTTGAGTTTGAGTTTATTATTGTTCATCCACAGTACAATGTCTCTTAGGCAGCACTTGAAACTCTTGAAGGAGTCCTCAGTCTGCTCTTTAAAGGTAAAAACCAGCTGGGTGCCATTGGCGTATGAAATTGCCTTCACCCCACAGTTAGATATCAGAGAGAACAGCGTGGCCAAAGATTAAACGGAAGTGGACGAAACGCTGACCCCTGAGGGACACCGCACCAAAGATGTTTCAGTTTAAACAGATAGGGTTGCAAAGCAACCTTCTGTGAATGATTATTAAGGTAAGACTTCAGCCAGGCCAGAGCCGATATCCTGCAGTCTCTGAGCCAGCAAGGTATGGTCAACTGTGTTGAATGCAGCTGAGAGATCCAGGAGCACCAGCATTGCGGATGCCCCTGAATCTTACTGACTCGGCCACCTCCAAGAGAGCTGACTCGGTACCAAGACCAGACCGAAATCCGGATTGGGTATCATGTAAAATGCCCTTACTCTCAATGAAGTTGGTCAATTGTCGCTGCAACATTTTTGCCGGCGCAGGCAACAGACAGATTGGCCTGTTGTTATTCAAAACCCCAGGATCCCATTCATTTTTTCCCCTGGAGGAATTAGTGTGGGATGTTTCCATATGTCTGGGAAATTGCCTGAAGAGGTGCTACTTCATTTTGAGGTTTTCATGCAGGAAGGAGGACAATACGACAGGCAAGGCTATCCTGCTGTCGGATCTTGTTGGATCTGCTAACTGACCAGTTCAATGGTGTGTCTGAGAAGTTCAGACCTGTGGGTATTGAAAACAAAGATACAATTGAGTGTACCTTGGTTCACAGTTTACTCCTTTGTGTGGCTGAGAGCACAAGGTTGCAAAGAGACATAGTGTCATCCAAAGAGTACATCTGTGCCACAATACTGGAACCATGTTACCAAAAACTACTGTCCGCTTACATTCCTTTTTCAGAAGGGGATGTTTTGAGCAAAAGAAGTGGATTTTTGAATGAGCCAGAGTCCTGGAAGAAGAACAGCTTGAGCATAGCGTCTCACTCACAGAAAGAACTTTAGGGGTGCCGTCTTCAACTTCCAGTCCTGTTGTCTCACAGTAGCCAACACGAGCAACAAGAACACTGGCGGCCCCAACAACAGCATCATACACAACCTCAGAGTTGACTTAGTATCAGAGAGAATGGCTTAAGTTCAGTATAGAGGCAAAGGTAAAAGAGGTTGAGCAAGGTGCAGCACCAATGGAAAGTTGAGAGGATGTTCAGATTATGGAGTTTTTATTGTCGACTTGCACTAATATTGAGTGTAAAATATCGGTATACAAAAATAGCGACTGTCAGAATATTGTAGTAAAGAATATTGAGCTTTTAACAATATCAAATTCATTAATATCATTTACAAAAATATCAAAGTCATAAATATCGTTTGCAAAAATATTGTCGTTAAAAGTATCATTTTTTAGCTGGAATGTGTATTTTATTATGTGTTCTAGTTTTTGTCTAAGCAGTGCATCTGTTTTCATTATATGTGTTAAATTTCTAGATGTTATTTATTTTATTTTAATTAACTTTTGCATTTTAGTTTCATAGCAGGTTGTTGGTTTATAGGAAAATAGGGTGGGATAATAATGTAATAATAATTCATTAATTCATATTTTTTTAATAATTAATATCTATGCATTTAATATTTTATATTGGTAATTGTGATAATGAATGTATTATCAATATTTATTAATTGGCTGTTAATTATTATTAAGTATTTATTTATTTATGTATATTTATGGCATTTATAGAGCGCTCTGTAACCCTGCGGGCATCCTGGCGCTTAGTTATGTGGCTGCAGCTTTATGGGGGGCAGGAGCGTGGACAGGAGAATAAGTTTATTTACGGGGATGAGCTTTGGAAGAGTTGATTTTCCTGATGTCGATGGGGAGGTTATTCCAGAGGTGGGCTGCAGCAATGCTGAAAGCTCGTCCCCCGCAGGTTGCTTTCTTGATCCTAGGGACACAAATGAAGTGTAAGGATGAGGATCGGAGGGACCGGGTGGGCTCGTACCACTTGAATTTGTTCTGGAATGATTGGTAATTATGTTAATTGTGTCATTTTTTTAGGAGTGGTTTGTGGATTAATAGGGTAGTAGAGTTGGAAGTAAGATCATTATAATTAATGTTTCTTTTTAATTAATGAATATTTATGGATTTAATAACTTTTATTGTTAAGTGTGCTAATGAATGTATTATTAACGATGTATTAATTACTTGTTAATTATTAATAATTCATTGTTAATTATTATAATTGTGTCATTTTTTTAGGAGTGGGTTGTGGTATGATAGGGGACTAGGGTGGGAATTCATGCAAATTGTATACTTTTTTCTAATATCATATTTATTTAATGTTATTTTATAGTATGTGTTATGGAAATTGTGTAAATATTTTTAGGTGTATGTTTTGGTGTTTATTGGGGTAGAGGGTTGAAAGTAATTTAGTTTAAATAAATTAATTATTAGTTGATCATTAATATTTATTTATGAATTGATCAATATTTTTGGTAATTGTTTTGTTTTAATTTAGTTTAGGGACTTAGGTTCAATTGCTGTAATCTTTGATGTTATCCCCTCCGCTACCCAACACTATTCCTACTGTTGTACTCATTGAGGTGGGAAAAGTAATTTATTCCCCTCCGCTCTCCAACACTTTCTCTACGGTTGCACTTGCTGGAGTGGGAATAGTAATTGTTATCCCTCTGCTATCCAACACTTTCCCTACTGTTGCACTTGCTGGAGTGGGAATAGTAATTTTTGGTCTCGGCTATCCAACACTGTCCCTACTGTTGCACTTGCTGGAGTGGGAATAGCAATTGTTACTCCTTCGCTAGCCAACACATTCCTTACTGTTGCATTCATTGGAGTGGGACTAGTAAATTACTCCCTCCGCTATCAAACACTTTTCCTACTTCTGCACTTGCTGGAGTGGGAATAGTAATATTTACCCCTCCACTATCCAACACTTTCCCGACTCGTGCACTCCCTGGAGTGCGAATAGTAATTTAATCCCCTACACTATCCAACACTTTCCCTACTGTTGCACTTATTGGAGTGGGAATATTCAATTATTCCCCTCTGCTGTCCAACACTTTCCCTACTGTTGCACTCGCTGGAGTAGGAAGAATCATTTTAATCCCTCCACTATCCAACATTTTCTCTACTGTTGCACTTGATGGAGTGGGAAATGTAAATTATTTCCCTCTGCCATCCAACACTTTCCCTACTGTTGCCTTCCCTGGAATGGGAATAGTAATTTGATCCCCTACGCTATCCAACACTTTACCTACTGTTGCCTTTATTGGATTGGGAATAATAAATTATTCCCCTCCGCTATCCAACACTTTCCCTACGGTTGCAGTCCCTGGAGTGGGAAAAGTAATTTTTACCTCTACCCTACCCAATACTTTCCCTACTGTTACACTCATCGGAGTGGGAATAGTAAATTATTCTCCTTCGCTATCCAACACTTTCTCTACTGTTGCATTAATTGGAGTGGGAATAGTATATTATTTTCCTCCGCTATCTAACAATTTCTCTACTGTTGCACTCGCTGGAGTCGGATTAATAATGTTTAGCCCTCCTCTATCAAACAGTTACCCTACTGTTGCACTCACTGGAGTGGGAATAGTAAATTATTCCCCTCTGATATCCTTCACTTTCTCTACTGTTTCACTTAAGGTAGTCTAAAATGTACTTTTAAAAATGTATAAATGTTTCAATAATTTAATTTATAATATATATTCGAAAATTAGGTAGCAGGTCCATGTATGTATATATGCATTTATAATTTGTAATATATTTCTAATAATTTATGATTAATTTAAACAATTATTTATTCATTATTGATAAGTAAATACATATATTAAATGTTATAGATGTATGTTTAATGTATTTTTACATTACATTAATAACTTATAAATGTTAACATTTTTTATTATTTCAAAATATTTATTTTAAGTGATATGTATTATTCACTTTAATTTACATTATTTTTTATACATTGAAAAAAGCGATATTTTTAACAACTATATTTTAAGGGGGATATTTTAGTACTTACCATTATGTAGATAGGATGTCAATATTTTTGACATATATTTTGTCTGATATTTTGGGAACACAATATTTTGTATTTTGATATTTTGTCAGTGATCCGCAGAGACAATGCCTAACTCTGTCCCCCTAGCAGGACTACCCCACTCCCCAGTTAATTTGATTAACAATGTGTGTTGTGTGCATCAAAGAGGATCGACAATTGTGTACTTGGATTGGAACAGGTAAAAATGTTTCACAAATGAGTGACATATGAGTGATTGTGAATGATGATTCATGCAGTAGCAGATGATGATGTACAGTGTTTGTGGCCAGATGGCTTGAAGTTTTTCCTGAAGGTGATTGGCCCTTCCCCTTTGATATTTATCGAGATTTGCTTGCTGAGTCCACCCCTTTTTTTTCCGGTTCAAAAATTAATCTTCAACGAACAATCAAGTCTGTTTAGTTAACAAACTCAAATTCACACAAAATATACACAATGTTTCTTTTTTTGTTAATTAACAGCACTAGACTGTCTACAGGTCGACCTCTCTCATTTGGGTTGGAGTCAGGACGGAGTTGGACAGATTCATTATTCAGAGTCAGGATGATAATGGAAGTAATTAGTGCGAAACTACCTCAACAACAGCCAGAAAAAGATTGTCATCAACTTCACGGAAACTAACATGATGATGACTCTTAGATGCCTATTAAGCTCTGTTGACTGATGGTTTGGGAAGTACAATGCTGCTTAGTGTGTATGCTATCTCACATTTCTCCTCTATCATGTGGTTGCATGGTTGGGTGGGGGGCCTTTTGTTGTAAGTAACTGGGGACAGACACATGATGTCACATTATCACATATGTTCATGCTTGGCTAAATGATACGATGTCTTTTGTGAGATTTATCATCCCAGTACATGCAGCCATTTGTCCATGGTTAGTTGTAATGTGCTCTCACTTCTCATTTAATTATTTGCACATGAGTCATAAAATGAATTATTGCAGCAGACTCAATCTTGCTCTACCCCTGAGTCATCTTTGTTCACTCCTCATGAAGCTTACCTTCTGTCAATCTCCTTGACTCTAAAATATAATGTTTTGCGACACAATCTGCTTGCTTGAACAAAAGGCAAAACTCTGTAACACTTCTGTTTACCCTACTGGACATATTCAGCCAGGCACCCAAGATTGATGTCAATATGAAAATAACATTTTGTAATACAGTATCATTTTTCTTTTAAGAATAATGTGTAGGTTCCCTTCACTTCTCCACGTTTTGTCTCTGTTAAACCTAGATGCAAGATAATATAGATAAATAATGATAACTTTGGTCACTGGAGCTAAAGGACTGTTTATATTGCATTTATTTGAACTGTGCCATACACATTCCTTCATTTCCTTCCACAATGGATTGATGAGGATGTGCTGCTCATTGCTCAGATTATTATTGCCATGGTGTAGTGTTTGTCACACTTTTCCCCAAATCTCTCATCCATTCTTCAAACCCCTACCTTCTTTTCCAGGCTGTATGACTCATTGAGTTGTGACTTAATTTACACTATAATGGATCATACACATGGTGGGGCAGATATGGTGAAACTGACACCAACTCACAGTGTGGTCTTCTAATACTTGAGTAATTGCCCACACTGGACTATTTACCCACCCACGCATACAAGTGATCAATATTTTAGATGAAGAAGAGCATAATCATTCAGGCCTGGTGTTGCATATACGCTTTACCTTGTCCACTCCTGAATTTGAGTCCACCTCCCCTAACTCAAGGATTTCATAACTTTATATTTATTATATTATATATTATCAGGGATTCTTTGTTATGTCATGGTAGAAGTAACTTGGTCTCAATCTTTGTAAAGTTATGATATAATTATGAGCCACATTTTTCATTCAACCTAGTTGCCTGTGATGGATAATTCCTTTGAAGTTGGAGCTCACCTTGGTGGCTATTTGATTTGATTGATTTGATTTCAACATTTATAAAGCAGACGCCTGCCCATGGGTGTCAATGCACTAATACCAGGAAATTTAGCAAGGTTGCCAAAGAGACTGAGTAGGCATTGTTGGGCTGTTCTGTATTCCGGCTGGGAGCATGTTCCAGGTTTTGACAGTCCCTACCAGGAAACATCTTCCACCCCAACAAGCTTTCTTAATCCTGGGTGTTTGTAAATGTTTGCAGTAAGCAGATCTTAGGTTTCTGGGTGGTAAGAACCACTTCAGATGATTCTTCAGGTAGTGAGAACCAGATCCTTAAACGCTAGGCATTGGGGTTTGAATCTGATCCACTTGTCCACTGGGAGACAGTACAAGGTTCTCAGCTTGTGAGGGACTGGCTAACGTTTCGGGATATCCAGCAGCAATCTGGCTGCCACATTTTGAAGACACTGCAATGTTCGAAGGTGCTCTGCTTGAATATATACAAACAATGTGTTACCGTAGTCCAGTCAGGACAAGGCCAATGCTGTCCGGAGGATTAATGTGTCCGGAGGAATTAAGGGGCAAACGTTCCTGATAATCTTTAGGATGTAGAAAATTGATGAAGTGAGGGAACTAATCTGGTTTTAAAAGGTTAGCTTATCTTAAATTATAAAGCCTAGATTTTGTTCCTTAGGCAGAGGAACTGGAAAGTCTCCCAGGCTGGATGGCCACTATCTAGATGACCAAAAGGAGGTACCTGTACCCGGCAAGAGCACCTGAGTCATTTAACTATTCAATTTTAGGCAGTTAGAACTCATCCATTGGTTGACCTGGTCATACAGTGATTAAAATGATCATCTGTCTCTTCCGCAATGCTGGAAACTGACACTATTAGCTGGATATCATCAGTGTAGGATATATCTGAGAAGCCAAACTGCCTGATGATTTTAGCCAGAGAGGAAATGTATAGATTAAAAAATGTTGGGTTAAAGGCTGAGCCCTGCGTTATCCCTCAAGATAGCGAAAACTGTTTGGATCAGAAGGATCCAGTCTCTACTGATTTATCCCTATCAGAAAGGAAGGAGGACAGTAGCTTGGGGACAGTGCCATTAATTCCTAATTCTCAGAGCCTGTTGACTAAGATGACATGGCTCACTGTGTCAAATGCCACTGATAGATCTAGTAAAATCAATGCGGCCTTTCCCCAGCATCCAATATTGATCTCAGTTCTTCGGCAGCCAGGACCAGCGCTGTCTCCATGCTATTCCCCTCCAGGAAACTATATTGTGATGGATCCAGAGTTTTCATGGAGGAGATTAATGTTGTAAGTTGCAGGTTAAGTATTTTCTCCAGCACCTTTCCTGGGAAGAGTATTCTTGAGGTGGGTCTATAGCTGCTGGGGTCGGCTGGATCAAGATTGGGTTTCTTCAGGAGCTGACAAATTGAGGCTATTTTCCAGGCATAAGGGAAGATGCCTGAGCAAATGATCTCATTGAAAGCGACCCCTAAGTTTTTCACTGAAAATTTCAGAAACAAGGTGCAGTATTTTCGGTGGGCATGGATAGAGTGGCCCCTCCAGATTTGGATGTCTTAACCACCTGGATGATCTGCACAACAGGGGGGGAAATGAAGTTAGCAGATTTGGTGGGGGGGTGGTGTGCCTGCTAGAAGCTTCCCAAATATGGTATTGCGATAATCCCTAAATAATTTGTACACTGCCTTCACTTTTGTCCTAAAAAAAACTGTATTAATACCATACAAAATGTGGCACTACTTTCCATCCTAGGGGGCTCTGGTAGCTTAGCTAGTCTTTTAACTGTTGAAAACAGCTCCTTACTCAAGTGTTTTGCCTGCAAAATTTTTGTTGTGAAGTATTTCCTTTTCTCTTCCAGAATCAATTTATTATAGTCGGCCAGAGATTGCGCGTATTGTGTTTTATCTGTTGGGTCGTAATTCAGTCTCCACCGCCTCTCCTTCATTCTACAAATCTGTTTGTGGGTTATTAGTTTCCTGGAGAACCAGGGTTTTAAATGATTTTTCCGCATGTTGCAAAATGTCTTTACCGGGGGCAGCTTTAATCCAGGTAAAGAACCTCTGCACAGCCGTATTGAATCTGTGGTGAGGTCGAACTGAGTTCTAGAAAGGGACGATTGTTGGGAGAGGGCATCAATGTTCCCCCAGTCTTCCCCTTTGACTGCGACACAAGGGCCTAGAAGGTATGGAGGAGTGCTGCTTGTTACTTATGGAGAACATTATGGCATTACGGTCCGACCATGGGACTTGTAACACTTCAGAAATCTTCTGATAAGGGTTTGAAGTAAATAAACCATCTAAGGTATGTCCTGCATTGTGTGTGGCATCGTCTACTATCTGTCTCAGAGAGAAGCTAGCCATGGTGTCCACCAATAGGGCTGTGTCATGATACTCCTGTTTTTCTAAATGGTAGTTAAAATCTCCCAGAACTGTGAAGTTGGCTGCATCACAGCTAGATTCAATGAAGGGACTAATGGAGTCAATAAAGGTGGATCTAGCCCCTGGGGGCATGCATAACAGAAGGACCATGAACATATAAGTATTACTTAATGTGATCTGGAAGGATAGAAATTCACATTTTAGGGTGCATCCTGCTGCTGACCCCGCGACTAATGCCTCTCCTGTTAGCACACTAGCCTGCTACTACTACTAACACCATTAACGACACCATGGGAAACTCTGCAGAAAACCTGCTGTAACTAAGGTTTTGGAAGACTGAGAAAGTTAGCAGCCATCGCTTCATCTATTCAGGTAAGATATCTCTGGACTGAAGTGAACTACTTTAGTTAGTAATTGTTTATCTAGGTTGTTGTAGGCAATATAGGTCATGGCAGCATATCCCCCTAATTGTCCAGACACTGACAGAGAGTAGTAGGACAATGGTATATAGCTAACCTTGACTAACTGGTATACACTTTGGTAAGTGGATTACAAAAACAGTATGAGCAAAAAGGCTGCAGTGCAAAGTGAAAGTAAAACACAAAAAACAACTTCAAGCACAAAGTATGATAAAATATCAAATGTCAAAACAAAACTGTCCAACAAAGTCCAAACTCCCGATCCCAACTCCCATTTCATATTCCGTCCTCTCCACTGAGAATAAACGTCCCTCCCAGCAAAACAAAAAAATAAAAACAGGGCAAGAACTAGAAGAGGGCACTATCTATGCAGGTCCAGAGGTGATCACGCCTCTGCTCGATCCGGGCCATCCTGTTTTAAAATTGGTCCATCTGCTGCAGGAGATGATGCTGAATTGGTGGTATGAGCAGGAAGGGGCAGAAGTGGCAGTTAGGAACCATGACAGCAGGCTGCACTGGCAGCGATATATTGGCTATAAGTCTGGAGGCTGTGGCTGTTTGGAGGTACTGGGCCTGGGACAGAGGCAAATGCATCTGCCTCTTCCTTCTCCTCCTCCTCCTCCTCCAGGGCCACCAGCCGCTGGTATTCAGCCCGGATGGTCTCCTGCTCTGCCACCACAGCCAGGCCTCTATCTCCTGCCATTTTGCTGGTGATGTTTATGTTTATATATGCTTGTAAAGCTCTCGAATGCCGGGGCGTCTTAGCACTGTGGTTTGTAGAGGGAAAGACTTGGGGGATGAGGTCTTATATAGCTGTGAACAGCAAGGTCTTTAAGCTCCTTCTGATAAGCTGAAGATTGGGTTGAGTCCTCAGAGGGAGCGGCATCTTGTTCCAAAGTTTGGATGCGCAGTGCATGATTGTTCTACCCCCCCCCATCTTGCCCGTCTTATCCTTGTGGTATCGATGAGGCCCTGGTTGGCTGATCTGAGGGGACGGATGGGAGTGTAAAGTGTAAAAAAAGCTTGGAGATCCTCAGCACCACCGCCATAAATTGCTTTGTGTACCACAGTAAGAGCGTTGAACTCGACACGCTGTTTAATAGGCAACCAATGCAGGGTTTTTATGCCAACCGAGGTTGGCTGACCTCTGGGAATACCCAGTAAAAGTCTTGCTGCTGCGTTTTGCAAAGACTGCAGTTTTTGCAGCTGGTACTTGTCAATTCCCAGAAACAGGGCATTGCAGTAGTACAGTTTTGATAATAGGAGAGCGACCATCACGGTCTTTTGGAGGTCTTTAGGAATGAACAGGAGTATTTTCTTCAAAGTTTTTAGAAGGTAACAGCATGAGGAAATCAAACTGTTTATCTGTGGGCCAAAGTTCAGTTCGGTATCGTTCCTACTGGAAGCCTCCAAGGACCACCAGGACAGATTCCACAGCGATTGTCCCGGCCCGAACTCCATCACCTCCATTTTATTGGTGTTTATTTTCAGATGGTTCTGGTTCATCCAGGCCATGATCTCGGAGAGGCAGGGTAAAAACTGGCTACTATGGTCTCTGCCGATCACTTTTAGATATGACAAGTTGAGTGTTGTCGGCGTAGAGACTAAATCAAAGCCATGCCTTCTGACGAGGTTTGCCATTGGGGTGACGTACAGATTGAACAGGGTGGAGGAGAGCCTTGCGCAACACCACATGGGAGGAGGAAACTATAGGATTTTAAATCATCCCAAAACAGCCGCTGCTCTCTCGCCTCCGGGAAGGAGGACAGGAGGTCTAAGGCGGTCCCCCCTATCCCTACTTCTCCCAGCCGCTTTACCGGATCGATGTGGTTCACGGTATCAAATGCGGCTGAGAGATCGAGACCACTGAGTGATGTTGGACAAGCAGGAGTAGCTATATCAAGGAAAAACAAAAAGAAAAAAGACAAATTATAAACAATGCTATGTGCAACCATGTTTTTAATATTAAATAATGGCACCATAGGAGTAATTCCTGGTCCCCTACGGCCATTGAAATTTGATGTGATTAGCAGAGTCACAGAGCAAGTTTTTACTAACCCTGGGCGAAGTACTACGCTACGCTCGCGGAGTTTGTGAAGTTTGCGCAACTTCCCACTACGCGAGCTGCACGTAGCACAGTGCGAACACGTGTAGTGCAGCGTAGCGTAGTGCAGCAGTCATTTTCTGCTTGTTCGCGGTCCTGAATGTCAATGTTCCCGACCACGAGCAAGCAAAATGACATCCCGGCAAGATTCTCAACGTGAGGAGGTCAGGTTTCTCATTGTGAGTGGTTGCGCATGCTCGCGACCGCTCTCAATGAGAAACTACCAGTTCGCGTTGAGAAAGCTGCCGCTCGAGTAATAATCTACTCGAGCAGCAGAAAACTACAGCTCGCACTGTGCAAGATGCTGTTTTCAATGATTGCACAGTGCCGGATTCTTGTCCGCACTGTGCAATCATTGAAAACGCATCTTGCACAGTGCAAACATGCTACTACGCAGCTCGCGTAGTGCTACGTGAAATTCGCGTAGCGCGAAGTGCACTTTGCGTAGCTTCGCGTAGCGCTACTTCGCGAACTACGCCCAGGGTTAGTTTTTACCCACACATGCCTCACATAAAAAATACTGACAGTCTGGTTGAAACAAATTAGGGCAGAATATCATCAGATTAATAAAACAGAATGATGATATTTAATTCTTTGAAAGGTTTTACTAGCTAAAAAACTAAACAGACCCTTTGTGTGGATAAATAATAATTAATTACATCACATTAGTGAATAAGGTATTATGCACTATGAAGTATACGTTGTGCTAAATTACCAGAGGAGTGCTAGTCAGCATGTTTGGTACTTTGCTACTTTCTGTAGTCTGCAGCAGGGTCAGTCTTAATGCACAGTTATAAAGGGAGTTTGCATATATATCCTGCTGCCATTTAATGCAAAACATGCCATTGCCTTTGTGGTTATGTTTGAGACATACAAATATCTTAGTAACATTAACAAAAAATGTAATTCTAAAGTGAGATATGTATTTACAAATCATGGTTTTCACATGAATATATGTATGTAATATTTCTATAGTGTGCACCTAACCGGAAATGCAGTGGAGAGCTGTAAATTTCACAGACAAATATACTGTTCACATGGGATAGGAGAGGTAGCTTGTTATGTGTGACATTGTAATGTAGTGATTTTAAGGTGCTTAAAGTGCAATGACCTCTTTTCATATCCTGTTCAGAGGGACTTCGTATGACTTGTGACACACCGCCTGACCTAAGGCTAGTTCCCATTGTAGCGGTGTACCCATTTCCCTCCTAGTGCCAGCAAGGAAGGGTCCCATACATCCATTCACCAGATGCCATGTGGGATGCACATTCCCTATCTGAGCCAAAGCGTGCTGCAAGCACATTGGTCCCCAATGCTGCCTGACCCTATGATGGCGACCGCCACCTGCGCTATTTCAATCAGTGCCGTAACAGCGTCCAACTCACAGTGCACAAAGTTGCTGCAGCTGTGGAGCTGGTTGATGCCCCGTCCTGTTGAATCTTGTGCTGGTGCCAACGCTGCTGTGAGGAGCACCCGATGCTCAGCTGAACCTTTACCATCCACAGTTGAATTTCTGGTCCAACGACCGGCTGAGCCTTGGTCCACGTCTCTTGCTGGAAAGGCTACCATGATTTCTTGGCCCCCTCCCATCTACCTTTCACAATGCTTGCATCTCAGCTGGAGGTGGAGTTTGCTGTAGTGCATTTCCCCAAGATGCCGACTGGTGCCAGTCCTGACTACCACCATGGGGGATTCCTAAGGCACCGGGGCACTCCCAATCCGACCCTGCACCTGCTCACTCGCCATGTCATTTGACTCAGAGATATTTCCATTGGCAGCTGAGACCTTGACATTTTGACGGATGCCCGGTGGAGCTACCTCGCGAGCTAAAGGAGAATAGGCCTATGGATTTCCCTACATAACCATCACCTACCCAGCCAGTCTTTGGGCAAACTCTCCTGCTTCTCTCTACTGGACTTTTCTCCCTTCTCCTCTTGTCTATACCCCTTTCCCCCTCCTCTCTACTCTTTTCCTCTTTGCAGCTATTGACCTTAGCCCTCAACCTTCCTTGCTAAAAGTTCCCACCTTGTCTATCCACTGGACTTTCTTCTGTGAACTTTCTCTCATCGGTTGAGACCTAGCTATCTGCTGTCTTTTCCCTCATCCTCTCCCTTCACACTTCTCCACTCCTCTCTATTTGCATTACCTTTATTTCCTCTCCCAATTTGTTGCTTAATTTTTGACGCAATGTGTATTTGTTTTCATTCGCTGTAACAGTGTGTAGCCAAATGTAAAGTGCTCTGATATCTACGCGTCTAGCCAGCACTATATAAAAATCATAATACCGTTCCTCTGAACATCTGATGGACCTCTGATGACGCACCCTGGGCAGTTACCGAAACTGTTTGTACTCACCTCGATGCACAAGCAACCTTGGCTGATGCCCGGTGGAGATGTCATATGCAGCTAAAGAGGAGTATGGCCCTGGTATAGCCTCCTCCGTCGCCACCTACCCAGCCAGACATCTGACAATATTTTCCTAATTTTTCCCGTTTTGTATTCCCTCCCTCCCCCACCTCCTCCCCCTCTGAATCTTTGATTCAAGTGATATAACTATGTAACCTGTAACTCATTGTAACTCATGTAAAGCGCTCTGATACCTCCGGGTCTAGCCAGCGCTATATAAAACATTTAAAATAAAGAAAGAAAGGTTCAGCTTCACAAGCATGGCATCCATTATTTAGAAGTTTCTGACAATAGCAATTATAGCAAATCCTTTGTACCTCAACTGCCTGGTGCTTCTTTAGCTAAGGCTAAATTGTCTTTAACCATTTAAAATTCCCTACCAGTACTTCCTCTTACATTCAAACACTGATTTTGTTGTATAATCATCTTGTCTTGAAGTGGAAGAAGAGAATTCCATTTAGGGTGGAGAGTAGAAAAGCACAAAATTATTTGTTGATCATGAAAAAGCATACTGCTTTAGATCCTCAGGTTTGGCGAGACTCCAGTTCTGAGGGTTCTGCATCCCACAACAAATCACCATGGCCTCAGGATTAATTGAATATGTCCAAAAGTGTTTCCTGTTACTCTGCATTTAATCCTATTCTAGTACTTTGCTATTATATATATGGTTTGCCTCCAGAGTAAGGTCCGTGGGATAAGAAAGCTAACATATAAGTGATGATGATGATGATGATGATGATGGGTGTACTGGTCTTATCTTATACTTGTCATTTGCTGATAAGGAAGACACATGTACATTTACAATTCATTAAACATTTTTCTAAACAGGTGATATTAAAGGCGAGACCCTGATTGGAATTTCATTCGGTCCCATGATCTATTACGCAATCCCAGTCTGTGAAAACTTCACTGAGATCATCTTTGCTTGCTCAAACGAGCCATCAGTCCAGGAGGTACAGAAATGGACGAGGAATGAACCGGATGCTTTGGACTGGACTCATATCTTAAAGGGAGCTTATGAGCAGGACAGCAGGTAAGGTTCTTTCCATCGGCTGAGTTTGTACTGATTTTTACTCGTTTTCATGCTAACATATAAGACTATGTTTTAAATCCACTGCAAATATTCTCAGTAAGTGTTCTAACATGATATCACACATACCTGAGGAGAGGTTTAAGAGAATGTTACTGTGAACAGATCGGCCAAGACAAGAGTGTGAACTTCCCCCTAGCTTGTACTTTATAAAATTCCATCACCGGTCCAACAATTTTGTGTGTGCACATCTCATGCATCTTTGCTACGCCCCCTTGTCTAGCCACTGCATTTTTTCAGTAAGTGTTATTCCCACATATTAAAAAACAGTCCCTTTCTCTAATGATTTCCCTTCTAACACAGGATTTGAGCATGTATTGTTTCCTGCATTAAAGCCATACATTTGGTTTTCTGAGGATATATCTCTAGGTCCCTGCTCTTCCAGAATGAGTGAAAGATATTGTACTCCCATAGGGGACTTGGATAGCAGGAGGGTATCGCCGGCAAACATCAAGACTGGTACTTTACAGTTCGCCAACCTTTTTATTTTTAAACCTTAATTTAACAGTCTGGTATATCACATTACATGCACATTGGTCACATACATACAAGTTACAGTTCCTCTATCTTCTGGCAGGTGAGGTTGTACCTCACAGCGGGCACGGCATGTATGGCATAGCGTTATATCTCAATACAGTATACAATGTACAGTGTATATCGGACCTTATCCTACAAAGGGCGAGTAAATCAGCAAAAAATATCTCAGCGTAACATATTTCGAAGTCTTCAGCACAATGTTTCGCAACCTGTTCATATTATTCATCAACACTCCCAGTGGTTCACACAATACTATAATTACAGAGAGTGATATCAGCAGTGAACCCGCCATAGGCCATTATAGAGTACCTGGCTATCAGTGTATACGTCACACCAGGGTGTCAAAGGCTAGTGTTCGTGAGTCATCCCCCTTGCATCATCAGTATGTAATCCCATATCAGTGTTTCACTCACACCCCACTGTCCCGGCTATCACTTTCCAATTCTCCCTGTTGTGTCGCCTTAGACAACCAGTATATTTGCAATGGACTCCAAATGTCTTTTGGCCTACAGCGTACAGGCAACAAGTCGGCATATATGTTATGTTGCTCCTGGCTGTATATAACATCATCTATCCATTCCTTGAATTTCGGAGCCCTTCCCCTCCCCCATCTGCATGCTACTCTCCTCTTCGCAAGCAATAATGCAATATCTGCAAATCTGCGGTAAGGTTTGGGTATGTCCATCATGTATCCTAATAGCATGACCAGGGGGTCCAACGGTATTGCTCCTTCAGTCATGACCTGCAGCGCCTCATGGACCTGGGTCCAATATTCATGCACTCCCATGCAGTCCCACGCCAGGTGCAGAAATCCCGCTCCCTCCGCTCGACATCGGACGCACCTGTCGTTGTCCACCAATTGAAACCTCAGTTTCCTTACCGGCGTGTAGTAGAATGTCTGCACAAATTTATAATGTATGATTTTAAGCCTGTAACTAGATGATATGTTGGCCGTGATGTTACAGCAGTATTTCCACTGTTCGTCAGTGGCGTCAGTGCCCAGCTCCAGACTCCATTGCCCTCGCGCGTGGCTATCGGGAGCCTCTCGCTGCGTTCTAATGGTAGTGTATAGTTTCGACACGAAGTGCCGGCCATCGGACACTAGCATAGTGTGCAGCGGCAAAACCACCCCCGGTTCATCTGGAAAGTGGGGCAGTACTTCACGCAGCCCCTGTCGGAGTCTGATGTAGTAAAAGACTTCTAAGGGAGAGGGTTGCACCCCTTGAAATATCTGGTCTTTAGTATGGAATGTACCCTTGAGGAACAGGTCCCCCCATGTGGCCAGCTTGATACGTTTGCACATTATCTGAAATCCCGTCTCCTGTAATAGGGACAGCTTGGATGGTACATGATTGGCATTGCCGGCGAGTAAAGCATCGGAGCGTCCAAAGCTTTTGCAACTCGTCTCCACACATCAATTGGGCATGTTACCATGGTAGCCGGTGTCACTACGTCTCCAACCTTCCCCTGTATCATCCTGTTGAGCGGGAGGGGGTGTACAATCCATTCTTCCGCCGCTACCTGTGGCATAAAAGGCGTGGGATGTATCCAATGATATGCATATTGCGCCTGAGCGCTCATATAGTATATCTCGAAATCCGGGAAATCAAACCCCCCTTTCTCATAAGGCTGTGTTAGAGTGGATCATTTCAACCATGGTTGTTTGCCTCCCCAGAATAATCTAAGGAGTTCCGACCTCAGTCGTTTAAAGAAGTAGGCGCCAGGGTTGTAGGGGACATTCTGAAATAAGTACAAAAAACGTGGGAGTACCACCATTTTCACCAGCGATGCTCTGCCTGCCATAGATAGCGGCAGGGACATCCACCTTGTGACATTATCGGCTAGTTTGGAGATGGCCACTCCATAATTGAGTCTAATCGCCTCTTCTCTATTAAGCGATATCACTATGCCCAGATAGCGAATATCAGTGTCACACCACTCCAAGGGGTAGTCCAGCTGAAATTTCTTGACAGCTCCCGTGAGTGGGAAGTATTGCGATTTCTTCCACTTTATGTGCACTCCTGACATTCTCCCAAAAACAAGAAGCTCCCGCAAGAGTGGATTAAGATTCAACTGCGGGTCTTTTCCATATAGCGTTATGTCGTCTGCATATAGTGACACCCCTATCTGCCGCTGAAAGCAATTGAACGCGCTATTTTTATACAGCTGTCGAATCCGGCATGCCAGCGGCTCTATTGCTATGGCAAAGAGCAATGGGGAGAGAGGGCAGCCCTGTCTGGTACCCCTCGTTATGGGCATCTGGGGGGACAGTATTCCGTTGACAATCACTCTAGCCACTGGCTTGGTGTAAAGCAATTTCACCCATGCAATAAATATTTTTGGAAATCCCATTCTACACAAAATAGCTATTAGGTATTTCCGTTCCACCGAATCGAAAGCTTTCGTGGCATCCAGAAAGACGGCGGCAACAGGGAGCTCAGGAGCTATGGTTGGGATCAATGAAAAAAGCGTGCAAAGATTATGAGTAGTGGCCCGGCCCGGTACAAAGCCAGACTGGCCTGGAAGTACTATAGTGGTCGTAATCAAAGACAACTGCGTTGCCAGCACCTTTGCCAATATTTTCGCGTCACAATTAAGCAGCGACAGGGGTCGTTAGGAGTCGGTATCTAGAGGGTCTTTACCAGGCTTCAGCAGAGAAGTAATCGCTACCTCCCTCATTGATCCCGGCAGCACTCCTACCTCCAATGACTCTTCGAACACCTCCTTAAGCACCGGAGCCATTGTGTCTATATAGTATTTATAGAACTCGGCAGGAAGCCCATCCAATCCAGCCGCCTTCCCATTGCTCAGGGACATTATTGCATCCCTTATTTCGTCAACCTCTAGAGGTCCTCCGAGAAACGCTCTGTGACCATCGGTCAGCCAGCATAAGGCAATATCGTCTAGAAAACTCCCGAAGTCCACCTCCCCCGCTTGCTGCGTGGAGTACAACTGTTTGTAGAGCTGCAGAAAAGCTGCTTGAATCCCTATAGTGTCTTTGCATCGCCTGCCCTTCTTCGTTTCAATTTCGAGGATACTAGTACTGAAGCACTGGTGTCTCATGATGGCGGCAAGTATTTTACCCAGCCGTTCCCCTTCGCAGTACTTCCTAGCCGTCCAGTATTTCCCCCTATATTTCACTTCTCTGGCTGCCTCCTCCTCGAATTCTGATAGCTTGTCTCTAAATTTCTGGCAGGACTCTGGGTCGCCGCCTCTTATCATCTCTTTCTCTAGCTCCTTCAATTCTGTTTCCAATTTGGCTGTGGTCCTCATGATATCCCGCAGTATCCCACAGCTTTTAGATATGGTAATCCCCGAATTGTCACCTTAAATGCTTCCCATATCATCTCCACACTGTTCACTGAGCCCTTATTCCTGGGGAAGAATGGCTCTATTTTATCTCCTAGCTCTGTCTTGAAAACAGGGTCCAATAGTACTGAAGGGAATAGTCTCCATGGGGATCGCACCCTATTTAAACCTGGGATTGCCAGAGTAACCAGAACCGGACAGTGGTCCGAGTAGGTCCTGGATAAATGCTCCAACTTTTGTAGTCTCATGCTAAGACCCCGTGATATAAAACAATAGTCCAGGCGTGCCCATGTCCGCGCATGCGCCGTGAAATGTGTGCCCTCTCTACGCTCGGGGTGTGTGAACCTCCAGCTATCCACAAAGCCAGCTTCCTCTAGTATACCCTGCAATATGTCTCTCGCTTGCTTGTTATATTGACTACTCCCGTCTGACCTATCCGCCCCAGGCCTTGGAGCTATGCTAAAGTCACTGCCCCATATGATGTGTGTGGCGTCTATCGCAAGAACATGTCCCCAGAGTGCCGTAAAAAAAAACCTGGAGTTTCAACATTGGGTGCCTGAACAGTTCACGATTACAACAGTGTCTGTACCAAGCCTACCCCACAGTATCACATATCGCCCTTCAGGATCAAGTTTCACTCCCAATTCTTGGAATTTAAGTGACTTTTTGAGTAACACTGCAGTCCCTCTAGCATACGACGAGTATGATGAAAATTTCCTAATGAGGGCCCAGCTACTAGCGAATTTAGTGTCCATCCGTGGGCGGAGATGCGTCTCCTGTAATAAAGCTATTTGCACCTGGTGCCTGTCCAAGTACGCCAATACATTTCTACAATTCCTTGCATCGTTAAGGCCCCTTACATTCCAGGATAAGACCGATATTTTATCCAGTGCATTGTTAGCCATTGTCATTATTGCGAATCATCACATCCAACACACTAACGTGCTTAGCCCGCCGATCAGTCGCATCACATCTCAGCCTCCGTATATCATGTAACTTCATTCGAATCCAATCTTCATCACATTCATACCCCTTATCCCCTCCCCCTCCAATTTGACAGCTCTCAAATACGTCAGTCTCCCAGACAAGTTCAACCATTGTAAATACCCCTATCCCTACCCCTTGTCCTCGAGGCGCCCATACCCGGACAAATACCTTGCAACTAGAAAACTCCTTTACCCTCCCCCCGTTCCAGTGCCTGTCCTCATCTTCCCTCAGTCCTCCCTCCACCCACTGAAGCAACCCCAACTTGCCAGATTCTCTTACCCCCCCACCCCTACCAAGCCCTAGACATCCCAACATATACAGTAGAAACAACAAGTACTATGGGGAACTCCCTATAGGGGTCATCTGAGGTGCACACATTTCCACCCCCATTCCTCTCCTTACGTCCCTTGTAGCCCCAGCAGGCCACACTTAGAAGAGGGGGTGGTGCCTGGTATACATTACCACCTACAGTCCAATACCCGTCTGTGGTATTCTTGAGCAATGGCGGCACTCCCCCGCAGTGGGGATGCCGTAACAGATATCTCAATGAGGGTACTGGTGCATCTCCCTCTGGACCACACATGTAAGGCCAAGTTAATTATCCTCATTCTCAGCTGGGTCCCTTTCATCCTCATCGTCATTAACATTTCATCGCCCTTCCCTAGCGAATTGCAGTTTCTTCACGAAGTCCTCTGCCTGCTGCGGATTTGTGAAAAAATGTTGTTTTCCTTGATGGGTCACTCTAAGCTTTGCTGGATATAGGAGGCCGTAGCCTATCTGAAGAGCTCTGAGTTTTTTCTTAACATCCAGAAATTTACGCCTTTGCTCCTGCACGACAGGTGTAAAATCCAGGTATATGGAGAAAGTGACTCCTTCACACGCCAGGTTTTGGTTCATCTGTGCCACCCGCAACGCAGTGTCGTGGTCTCGATAATTAAGAAGGCGGGCGATGATAGGCCGAGGAGGGGCCCCCTGTTGGGGGCGTGGTCCAAGCGAGCGCTTCGCTACCACCGCTGCCACCAGGATCTTTTCCACATATTCCTCCATGCGTATGGTGTTGGTTGATTCTGGTACGCCAATGACGCGTATGTTATTGCGCCGACTACGCGCCTCCAACTCCTCATTCTTTGCAGCAATTACTCTAAGGATATTGTCCATCCTGGAGAGCCGTGCGTCATGTGAGGCCGTAGTGTCCTCATTCCCTGAGATACGCCTCTCAGCTTCTGTGAGTCTCTCTTCATGCACCTTCATCTTCTGTGCAACAGCATCCATCCTAGACGATAGGCGATCAACCTTATCTACTATGGTGGCGAATCCCTGCCGCATTTCTTCCATCATCATTTGTATGTCAGGAGTGGCAGAGGTGGAAGGGCTTGTTGTATTGGCTGGGCCGTGGGCACTAACCGCCTCCGAGGTGCTGCGTGTTCCCCTCTTAGCAGCTGCAGGCTCAAATGACAATTTAGGTTGCCGATTCTCCTGTTTCCCCATGACCAGTCTTTTGTAGGGGCTGCTAGCCATTGGTGAGAGCCGGTTGGCACGATCCTCTCTCCCAAGGGAGGGTCCTTTATTCATGAGCCCACTTCACACAGCAAGCTATATATCCAATAGTTTACTAGGAATCCAGGTAATAGCAAGAGGGCCTCTGATCAAACCACGTGCAGGCCACCTTTCAGTACCACCAGCACCCTCACACTCTGGGGATCCACTGCGTCTTGCAGCTATATCTCAGATGCGTAAATACCCTCGTCAGCTATTGATATAGCAGAGCCCCCACCTCTGAGGTCCACCGTGACCGTACACCTCGTAGCTACGCCTTCTCAAAGGAACAGTACATGCATATCACCAGCATCCCTCAATGTTAGTTTGAACACCTCCTGTAGTAACGCGGATCCCCTTATTGTTGATAACGACGCAGCATAACCAAGACGCTAGCAAGGACACAACATGCCCAACCTCCTCGGGTTAAACAGACCAATGTACAGGTCAGTTCTGGTGCCCACGAGCTCAGCCTGTCTCTCCGTGTCAGCACTGTATATTCTCTTGTGCAATGCAGAGCAGGATCCTCGCCGTACAGTGTCGCTCCTCCCATGCAGCACCCCAATGTCCAGCAATGTATCAATTCGCCTAGGGTCCCCCAGGCCTCATTACCACTCAGCCTCACTCACTTGCAGTAGATCGCAGTTTTCGTACAGCGAGGTCATATCTGTCCGTTGCTTTGCATTCACCCGCAGTCATAGTCGTGGCTCCCCCGTGGCTAAAACACCATCTCAGCTATGTATTGAATCAGTCTTGGCAGCTAGGTGCACGCAGCTGTTTAGGGGGCCCGCTGTATATTGTGCTGGCAGTGGCCGCCTACATCCCCAGCTCAAGCGCCCATCACCAAATATCTGCTCTCTGCAGTCGTCACAGCTGCCGTGCGTGGGTCAAACGTTCCCATCACTGCGCTGCTATTAGTGTGTACCGGCCCCAGCCCCCGTCCCCGTAGCACGGGCCTCAGGTCGGAGGGCTAAACCGCTGCTCCCCTTTCAGCCCCAGTCTCCTCTTACCGATGCAGTCCCGGTTCAGTCAGTAGGCAGCGGCCAGGCCCACCGGTAGCGCGAATCTCCGCTCTGGCCTCCCTTCCTCTCGGAATAGGCCATATATTTCCTCAGATCACGATCGGCGTGAAGTCGCTTCCTGTGGAGGCAAGCGCCGCACTCAGTCCCGCAGAAACCCCCCAGCAGAAGGGACCTCCTGCAGCTGTATCCTCAGTGAGGCCCACACGGCTCGTGGTGAGCCTCGGTGTTGCGCAGCGCCCTGTCCCAGCCGGTCGCACTGCAGGCTCCGTTTGTAATCTCGGTGCAACCTTCCTCCTGCACGAAGACGGGAGTGGAAGGTCGTAGCAACTCCAAATTTTCACCAACGATGCTCCAGAAGGTGCTCAACACTCGATCAAACTTTGGGACAGATTGGTGTAGGTTAAAGAGGATATTTGTAGGATCTTCCTACCAGGCTGCTGGAGTCTCACATAAGCACGGCCATTCAGCTAGTGCGCCCTCTAGCGCCCCCACAGTTTGCCAACCTTGGAGCATCTTTATCCCTCCCTCTGATCAAGGCCTTCACTAAAGCATTATAAATTTGTAAAAGATGGTAGGGGCCAACATGCACCCTTGTTGTACACCTCTATCTATAGGTATAGGATCTGTGAGCTCACCATTTTTTCTGCGTCTAATTTAGGCAAATTTACCTTCATGTAGCCATTTCAGCTGATCACAGAGATACAGGGGGGCCCCAGGTCTAATAAAATTGCCCAAAATGTATCCCTGGGAACCAAATCAGAAGCTGATTTTAAGTCCACAATGATCATGTAAAGGTTGCCACCCTCCAGGGTCAATGTCTTCCAATACAATAGTTGCAACATGAAAATGTGGTCAATTTTTGGCATTCGTGCTCTAAAACCGGCCTGATATGGGCTAAGAATAGTGTACTCCTCCATCCAGCTCTTTAATCGGCCCAGAAGTACTCGGGCGTATATCTTTAGAGTAACATCTATGAGACTGATGGGGCGATAGTTAGCGGGATGGGGTAGTGAGCCCTTTTTATGAATCGGAATGGTTTCTGCCCCCAGCCAATTCGAAGGAATCCGCATTTCCCTGAAAGATGGCATTAAACAGGGTTCATCGGTACGTTGCCCAAATATTAGGTTCATTGCAAAAAAAGTCACTGGGGATCTTGTCTAAACCCGGGGCCTTGGATGGAATTACCCTACTTAGGGCATCCGTTATCTCTTTTAAAGTGATTACTGGAGCATCAGAGCAGAGCGATTGGGAATAGGCGCACTCATTTTGTGACTTGCCCTATGTCACTTTCTGCCCCTGTATATAAAAACTGAAAATGAGCCTTCCAAACTACTGCACCTAAATTAGGTTCTATTGCCGATTTACCGTCTGTACGGCCCACGTTTACTAAGTTCCAGAAAGTCCTCATGTCCCCTGTGCATAAATCACTTCCCAGATTCTCCCATTTGTCTCACTCCCAATTTCTTTTTGCTAGTTTAATCATATTTTCTATGCTACCTGCTCATCCTTTATTTTGAGTCTGTCATTAGATTTAATAGCTTAGACAAAAGCTTGCTTAGCCTTGTGGCAATCACCACTATACTAAGGATGCCCTTGTAGCCGCATTTCCCTTTTTCGTTTATCTGGGAAAGAAATGTTACCTAAGGCTGTTACTAAACCTTGGTGGTTTTCTACAATTTTGAGAAAGGCACTAGAGGAGTCAACAGTTCCTCTATGTTGGTTTGTAGCCTTGTGAAATGGGATGACAGTTTGATAGAGGGAGGCTAGCTTTTCCTGAGATTGGTATAACGTTCCCCATCTAACTCTCCTCCTGCAACTAGTTAAGATTAACCCAGAAACAGTTGGGGGTTGGCCTTCAGGTGCATCCCTGGGACAAGGCGGAACCATCTCAAGAATCAGAGCGTGGTCACTATTGTATGGGCACAGTTGCCAAGATTTGGTGTCGACCAAGACGTAGTCTATAACCAATGGACAACCAAATCTGTTATAGTTATAATTGGCCGGGAAATCAGATTTAGTGCGCCCATCGCACGCCCTGAGGGAATGGTTCAGTGAGAGGTTGATCATTTCAAATATCATTGGGGTCCAAGTCTGAGTTGCCGGAGCAATAGGCTCTGGAATGGCCCAATGCACATATTTCTCACTGGAGTTACCCACATCCAGGTACTTCAGAGGTTCATTCTGACAATTACAGTCACCGGCAAGAATCACCAGAATATTACCAGAAATAGTGAGCAAAAAGTTTGTCAGAAGGTCAAGAGGGGCAGACTCCTAGACGAACCCAACTGGACGAGAATAAACATAGATCAGGGCAATTCTGATCTTAGCAGGAAAGCTCAAAATGAAGATGTCTCAACCTGTTTTGCTGAACACCGCAGGTGTATGGGAATCCAAGTGCAGAGGCCCCCAGCGGGTCTTCCCCTTCCCCCACTTGTGGCTGCCATACTAAAGGTTGAGTAACCTAATCTTTGGGAATCCTCCCTAGCCCAGGTTTACTAGAACATGCAAATATAATTTGATTGAATAACTGCTTCCCACTCCGGGCTGTCTAGTTTGGAAGGGAGGCCCACAGTACACCAGGATAGCACTTGGAACTTGGGTGCATCATTTATTGGCTGTATGGGGTCACCAGGCTTCTTCACAAGGGACCTTATGCCCATCCCAGCAGTAGGGTGATCAACTGTAGGAACTGTGGATACTGGGTTCACTCACTGTTGGCCTCTAGGTGCCTGTAGGGGCCTCGGGGGTAAACCCGCTGTGATGCGAATACTGGAAACCCCTTGAACTCCCTCACTTTGAACACTTCCTGTTCCCTCTGCCTTCTGAATAACCTGTCTTATTTCCTGTCTTGATACCGCAAGCCTCTTGGGGGATACCCTCCTTTCTGTGGGATCCCACCAGAGATCCCTCTGATTCTAGGGACCCAAATCTATTTGTAAGTGGGAGGTTACGAAATAGTGGGCTTGGTTGATCCTGTCCCAGGATAGTACTTAGCTTAGGCTGCTGCCTAGTCCCTGCCCCATACACAGGCCACAGTTTTTTTTCACTCAAAAGTACTGGAGGGTAAAAATACTGCAACGTGAGAGGCCTAATGGCCCATTCTTCGTTTGATAGTTTTGTTCTTAAAGCGCCCATACAATCCGGGGATCTCTGAAGTTAATCACAATCACTGGATATATCTTTTGGCCTCCAGCCCACCCATCCCACCCTTTGTGTGTACATAATTTCACCTGCATCCTTTTACGGAAATAGGAACTGTTTAGCCAGCCAAAAGATGCACTTATTTTTTTATTCAAAGTGGGATTCCCTTTGCCCCAATTGAGTTCTGGCACTCCAGTTAAAAACATGACATTTGGTGTGGAATCTGGGGGTAGATTTATACATGATAAAACTGGTCTACCCTCTACTGCTTCTGTACATGCATCTTGCCCCTCATTTACTCTGTATGTGGGTCGTGGGCACTGCGTATTGACTTCAGCTTTTGGCATTTCTGGACAGGGTCTATGCTTCTTACCAGCCTCCCAACTTTGTCTGGGCCACTGACATTGGACACTGACTTTGTCACCTCGCATTTTTGGAGTAATCACTTGATTATTTGCCTCCACCTTGTTATTCTGGATTTGCGGGGGTAGACTCAAGTTGATTTCTTGAGGGTGATCGGTCCTACCATGGACAGACCGGGTTTGTGACATTCGCCACTGTGGGGATTCACCCACCCTTAGATTTGCACCTATATTTCCTACAAAGGACTCTAATAGAGTTGTGAGCTTATCTACCAGGGAAGTCAAGAGGTTTAACTCATCTTTACTGATTTCTCTTATTTGCAACTCCAAATCCTTTACCAAGTTTGCCACCCTAGTTTGCTTTTCTGAGCCTTCAGTTACACGACCACCAGTCTCTCCCTTCCCCGAATCTCCATTCACTATGGGTTCCATGGCACCTTTCTTCCGGTTACTCCCACCCTTCATAGTAGCTTTAGCTTTCCCTTTTTTCCTGGACCTGGAGGTGCACATCTGTGGTGGGAGTGTCATGTACCAGGAGTTGTGTCCTGGACAGGGTCTCAGAGGACTCAGAGTCCACAGTTGACGGGGCAGATTGATTTTCAGAGTTAGTCAGGTAAAGGCTAGGTCTAGTGTTATTGATAGCCGCCTTTCAGTGAAAACAATTTGTGTTGATGCCACCCCTATAGCCCTCTAGAACATCTTATCAATAGTAAGCTGATGGGTTGTTGGTGATTGCATAGTTAGAGTTTGCTTTTTCCCTAAACAGGCATGTCTTTCCTTTGTTGCTGAAAGGTATTAACGTGATTTGCCTTGTCGATAACCTCGATTAAAGGAAGAGGAGCCAAAATGTATCCAGAGCAGCTGGGTAGCTTAGTAAACATCACATAGCAAACAGCAAAGGGGCTCCTTGTTTTCTTGCTTCAAGAGTAGCTCCGTGGACCAATGCTTTTTCAAAACTATGCCAAAAACAGAAAGAGGGGTGGCCCAGCTCAGCCTCTTTCGGGCTCTGACGGGCGAAGATGGGCCTGGCCTTGGCCTGAGATTTTAGCTCACTAGCATATAGGTGATTGTTTCCTTCTTCCCCCAGGAGCTTCCCCAAGCCCACAAATTCAATTGACATGGCGGAGGTTTCTCATCTCCCCTTCCAAGTAGGTAGTGATCACGAGAAATACCAGTAGCACCTTCATTTCCTTACATAATCTTTCCTATCACTCACAGGTGCTCTTTTCAGTCCTGATGAAGACCCCACCGCAAGGATAACAATCAATCCTACACACAGGGGTCCAAACATCAACAACACCCAGACATCATACTACACAAACTCTGGTGACAATGTTTTGAAACAATTGCTTGTCTATTGGAGCTATGTGTACTGTTGGGAACTTTTGCCCTACGAATAGACTGGAAAGGTTCATATCATGCAATGTCACAAATACCTTTTCCCTGTTCCCAACCCACATGTTACCACTTAACACCCATTCCCTTCCTTCTTTTCCCTTTTCAAGAGCACTATCATAATATAATATAATGCACATTAATCATGTACATGTACTATATATTGTTTAAGAAAGATACTCCACACTACCGCGACCACATCTTTTTTTACTGTACTCATTGAAAAGTTGGCACTTATTAAATATAATAAGGCATCCCAGTGTCAGTATGTGGGAGATGTAGGTGTCACAGTATTGAAAAGTGAATTTAGGAGTTTTTACCTTCCAGGATATGCAAAACATAAAAGTACATTTCCAACCTTTTAATTAAAATGCACCTTGCCATATGGTCTACCTAGATCCTAACTCAAACATGACTTATGTAACCAGAATATTCCAAATTATAATGGGTGTATTGCTAAATTGTTTTAAACACATTTGCATTTTTATAAACTTGATAGATTTTTCCAAATTCGAAATGCTTTTGTATTATTATCAGAGTGTTATGTAAAAATTATGAGAAATACATATAAAAAAATGTGGCAACAACTTTAAAAACATGTTCTTTATAGTCCACTATTTCCTGCATATTAATGGAATAGGTTTGTTATCTTTTACAGTACATTTGGGTTTATCTGCTAGTGGCACCAATTGCTCTGAGAATGCGTGGGAATCCTTTCTTGACAATCATATATATATTACCTACTGGCGGTCGCCAGTAGGTATATATAGTTAGAATTTTTTCTTTATGGAACTTTTGAAAATTCTATGTCTAATAACTTTGGCGTTTGTGGACAGAATCAACTGAAATTTTCAGGAAAATGGCACATTTTGTTTCTGAGCAGCTCCTGAAAATCTGGGGGGGTTTCGTCAAGGGGGTGCCGAGAAAAAAGGGGGGTCCCAAAACGCATTTTTCCCATTCATTTTTCCATAGGGCGTTTGGCCTCACTTTTAGCTCGAACGGCTGAATGGATTTACACGAAACTTGGCAAAATTGTAGGGACTGTTAGCCCGATGTGCCTTTGCTGGGTCTCAATATATGTGCTCCAGTGGATTTTGAGAATTTAACGTTTAAAAAAACAGATATATCTGTGACAGCGTCCCGGATAGCGCTCCAGATCGCGTACTTTTCGCGTAACGGAGCTTTGCAAAGCGAAGCTGATTGGCTCTCCGGTGTCTGTCAACATTCTAAACAGTCCGGTGCGGCCGCCATCTTGTCTGTCGGTAGGATCGAGAGACAAGAGGAGGAGAAAAACGAAGGGGGAATTTAATGAAAGGGGGCAAGGTAGACTCCTCTTGACCCCCTAGGAATGATGTTGGGGTTTTTAAAGGGTCCCGTGGGGCAAATAAAAAAAATTTGATTTTTCGCGGTAGAAGCGCTTCTCGGTTCGCGAACCGGGTCGCAAACTGGTAGCGAAACGTGAATTCGCCATTTTGTGTTTCGATTTAATTAAATTACTAGGTGGAGGAAAAGCAATGTGAGTATTGGGTAAAAGGGGGTATGGGAGACGTATCCTGACCCCCTATGTTTTCTGAGGGTGGTTGAGGAGGCTCATATTTGTTGATACTTGTCTTCCAGCGGTTGCGCGTGAGCGTTTTTTTTTTTTTGCTGCGTGATTTCTGTTAACGTTCGAATCGAAGGAAATCAGGAAGTGTTGACCGCCATTTTGACACTGCGAGTAAATATATTGTTAAAAATAATTGTTATAAATTAATCCGTATTGATAAACATTGTCTGCGCCATCTTGCTTTTTTTCCAATGCCACACTTTTGTCGTGCACGGCAGCCATTTTAGATGCCTTGACCAGACCCACTCTCTGCACGCCGCCGATCCTCAGCATGGCTCCCCACCCTCGCAAGCATCTCCCCCATGCACTGGTCACCCACGCTCTCTCTCTCTCATGTATGGGCCATAAACCTCCTCCCATATGCGCTGCTCTTCCCTGAGAATCACACCCCGTGCTGAGGAAAATTCAGCCCAGATTGCAACCGATGTCCAGGCTGCTGGCACAAGACGCCACTTAGTTCCCATCTTGAACGGTTACCAAATAAAGAGACGGGCGCTGGAAGCAGGAACACAAGTTTTATTTCTCATGAGGAGAGCCTGTCATTTCACTCTACATATCATACAAGTACCACTCAGCCCCCCGGCCCCTTAATCCTGAGGCAGAATTGCCACTGCAACAAAGGACTTAAACTCCTGCAAAGAACACCATGTAACATTTAATATCATTTACCACCAATGTTTTCATATATCAGTGTTGCTGAACTAACTCAGTGAAATGTCGCTCATTTCATTAAATCACTTTTAAAGCATGCCTTATAACAATACACCCAATCCTATGTGGAAATGCTTATATTAAACATGACATTGCTTTAACCAGGATAGACAAAGAAATGACACAGTGATGTAAAAGTTTCTGAAAGAAATGCCAAGAACGTCCCATGTGAAAGTGAATTTTATCTGGCAATTTTTTTCTTTTCCTTCTCATGAAAAGAAAGTTAATGTCAGGTTCGTTACCTAAATCATCTGCAAAAAAAAAACTCTCGAGAGGGACCGAAAAAAAATATAGCTATGGTAATCATACCATGCATCGGCACATGGAGAGGTGGCACCCTCTTAATTATTCTAAAGAACAACTTCAAGATTTGGTGGATAACCCCCGACCGGCAAAAACATCCACCAATGACTTAGCAATAAGTGAGTCAGAGGCAAGGGAAACGGTCCCAAATCTGCAAAAGAACTTTGGGCAGATGAGATTGACTTGTGTAGCATGTGGAAAATTAATTTCATGAGGAGAGATGAGTATTACTTTAATAAATAGATCATATGAAAATCATCAATGTCCAAAACGTCCTAGAAAGTAATTTTTGTCATTTTTGAGGAAGAGAGATAACCTACAGTGGTACCGAGTTGTTTTCGTTCATACTAGGGGGGCCAGGTGACATTCCTTCGGGGTGGCTTAGGGGCATTTAAAACAACTTCCCTGATACAGGTAGCATATAAAGTAGAGGCTAAATACCAGGATCTTTATTGATTGCTTTATGCTGTACAAAAATGAAAAACACATACAACAAACCTGGACCATTCATATTTTCAAGGTTTCTGCGTACTATACTTTTTAAACCTTAACTAATTGAGCTGCTTCATTTCACCTGCTTTTTTTAAAAAAAAAAAAAAATCGGAAACAGTGGCCATTTCTTTGAAACTTACCAATCTACGCGTTACAACCACGTTTGCTTTTTCAAAAACCTTTAGTAAAAATGTTGGTGCCCAAATACGGGCCTACAACCCCATGGGCCGGCCACGGAGCAGGCTGGAACTGTAAGGGGGGGGTATTTATTTGTGGAAAACATAACAGAGTCAGTGGTCGTTGATTTCATAGTAAAAAGTGTGACAAGTGCAACAAAATCATATCGATAATTCATTGTGAGCAAGTACCATTAGTGTCGACAATTCCAACCTTCAATAATAAATACAGTAATCAATGATGCATTAGAACTTAATATCAATTCATTGTTCGAACGTGTAATCAGTCTTATCCCATATCAATTCATGTGCTAAAAACTGCATACATATCTCATGATATCAAGGCTGAGCAATCGGGGCACAACAAGGAGTTGAGAGTTTCATTTGTACCGGCGCCATTTTGGGTGAGGCAGGAAGGTCCAAGTATAGTCAAAATGTCTCCACCAACTCGTGGTTTGACCGGGACCTCTTTCGGCAGTCCAAAAGTTTTCGTTGAAGGGTAGCAGAGGGGACTGGCGACATGAAAAATCAGTGAAAGTGGGGTGGGAGGAAACAATCTCTCCTACCGGGTCATACTGGTGTCCAACTGGAACTGATCAAGTTGGTAGTCTTGCAGGATTTTGATCATTTCAAGACTGAGGCCGGCGCCAGCATGAGCGCGCCGACGTCCCTCGGCTACGTCGTGGTTGTTCCGCGGGTGATCATGGCAGTCATTCCCCATCGGGGGTCGGGGGCCTCCGTGGCTCTTATAGAATCTTCAAAGTTGAGGAGAACGTTTCTGGACGCAGGACTAATTTTCTAGCTGAACTGAAAAGCGTTGTTGTACCGCAAAAGTAAAGGAGTCCCCCGTTGGGTGAGCGGAGCATCATTGCCTCGCAATAGTGGACGAGACCTTTTGTCGGGTCAGTGGAGCGCCGCTGCATCGCAAGAGTGGAGGAACCCTTGTCGGGTGAGTGGAGCGTTGGGGGTGCAGCTGAGGGGCCCCCACCTGGGGGGTGGGAGAGGCTCGTTCGTGCCGCCTCTCCCTCCCAGCGCACCCCACGCCGACACCTGGCGTTGATATCCGTGATGTCCGGACCAGTCGATAAGAGGGGGGGGGGTCGGAGGCAGAGGCAAGACATCCCCCCGTGGCCTGCAGGGCGCCGCATCAGGACCGAACAGGGAGCTCATACCAAGCCGGGGCCAGACCAGGAGATACGAGGGGAGGGGGGGGGGTCGGTGGCATGTGCAAGACATCCCCCCTAGTGTTGTTGCAGCCATTATTGAAGAAAGAAGAAGATCCCGTCGGCCTTAACTCACCTCCTGGTGCACCTTACGCGACAACCCTTTTGTTGGGTGAGTGGAGCGTTGGGGGTGCAGCTGAGGTGCCCCCACCTGGGGGGGTGGGAGAGGCTCGTTCACGCCGCCTCTCCCTCCCAGCGCACCCCACGCCGACACCTGGCGTTGATATCCGTGATGTCTGGACCAGGCGATAAGAGGGGGGGTCGGAGGCAGAGGCAAGACATCCCCCCCGTGGCCTGCAGGGCGCCAGAAGAGAAAGGGAGGACCAGCACATTCTGGGCCGACCATCCCACGACTTCTCCGGCTGATGGTGGCTAGTCGGGCCCCGCCCTGCACGTGTCGAGGCCTCGTCTTCCGGATGGGCGTAACTGTGGACCTGATGCACTTCGGGAGTTTCCGGAATGGGGGTAGGTATCTGCTGATTTGTATCTATTTCATGTTACCGTTATTGGGCATGGTGGGCGGTGGGACAGACATGCTTGGAGCAGTGGGGGGGTGGCGGAGGTTAGCTACCTCGTGGCTGCCGTAACGTCAAGCTTGGCTTCTCTCACCACTTCCATGTTTCTTATTTCTAGCGAAGTCAAAAACTCATCAGTGGCCTACTGATTTTGTTCGATTTCTTTCCCTTCTTTTTCAAGTGTGTTTCATTGTAAAGTTTCTGTTTAACAGGATACAGTGATTACTTCGTATTTTACATATGTCTTCTTTATTAGGGGTACTCTCGGGTTGAGCCAGATGATGTACCTCTAATAAATGGTCCGGGTGGAACTAGTTTCTCAATCAGTGGGGAGTAGATGGGCATGACAGATTACAACGGGTGACAAAGGTCCGCATTACCCACCCTTCACTACTTGCAAAGACTAGACAGAATATTTCTATTCCACGTTATTTGCAAACAGAGAATACCTCGAAAGAACTATTCCTTGAACAATAAATGTCCAGCCAATCAATCAATCAGTGGGGAGAAAAACAGGCATGACGGATTACAACGGGGGACAAAAGTCCGCATTACCTATCCTTCACTAAGTTTCAAAGTTTATTTATTATGATAAGGAACTCTTTATGAGGTCCACATAAAACAACATATACATACAAAGCATAAATACTTAAAAAAAAAAAAAAAGAAAAGAAGATATTTTCATCACAATCACATGAGATATCTTAATACAGGTCCAAAAAACATTTAAAAAAGTTGTACAGTTTAAAAACAAACATTTCATTAGGAGGGTTAATCAAGGCTGCCTTAAACGAAGACGCTGATAATATGTTAAGTTGTAAGCAGATTGATCTTAACCATCTACGCCTGCAAGGCATCAGTGTAGGGCAAACGAACATCACGTGATCTAAATCCTGATCATGTAATTGGCAAAGATCACAGCGTGCCGAACAACCAAACCAGCTGGCTTGTATAACTTTTAGCGGAAGCAAATTATGTCTTAATAAGTACAACAGGCGTCTCACGCCATGGGAGATGTTCCAGTACATGTATGGTTGTGCTTTCCGCAGGGTATAAGATTCAATAACAGGCGTACAACCTTTTTTCGCTAGACAAAAGTCTCTATCAAGACAAAACCCCAATTCCCAAGAGGCTGACTTCAAAACTGTTTTTAATTGATGAGAGGACAGTAAAAATAAAGTCTCCTCATCCAATTTCAATTGTAACACAGCCAGTCTAAAGTTTTTTACAATTGATGAGAAGTCATTAAAAGATCCTAATAATTCATTTTTTATAAGGTCTCTTAAGGTATTGGGTTCACCTTTAGATAAAGCTACTACCCAGCGTATGATACTAGCAAGACCTTGAACCCTGCTGCTACGTAAACCCAATTCCTGTCGCAAGGAAGCAGTCGAGTTTGCGGTGCCTACAGACATTAAACTCCGAAGAATTTTTCCTTCCGCAGAGTTTAGAAAACTCCATTTTTTTAGGTCAACTAATTCAATTCCATATAACAGGGAGGCTGGAACTTTCGCTCTAAAAACATCTAAGAGAATAGAAAAATGCCTTCTACCTGTGGCTTTATATAAGGAAACTAAACTCTTTCCCTGAGAAATAGCCTTCCGGGAGTTATTGTCTATGTGTGATTTGTCACTTAGATTGTGAGTGACAATTTTACCTAAAAAGGTATACGATTTCACACATTCTAGTTTTTCCCCCCCCACAACCCATGGAAAGTTAGAACATTTAGGCTTCTTTCTACCAGAAAAACAAATCACCTTGCTTTTTGCCGTATTTATTGATAAGAAATGACTTTCAGCATATTCAAAAAGTGCATGCAACCGATTATTTAGGCCCTTTGGGGTGAGATCCAAAATTAGGATGTCGTCTGCATACATAAGGCATGCAATTGGAACACCCCCCAAAGATGGGGCAATACCGGCGCAGGCAGAAAGAGCGATGGGTAAATCAACAGTATATAATGAAAATAGCAACGGAGCCAAAAGGCAACCTTGCTTCAACCCATTAGATGTTGGGATTAATTTGGATACGCCGCGATCACCTCCAAGTAAAACTCTGCACCAAGTGTCAGAATATAGGGCACGAATTAACTTAATAAGGGAAGCAGGCATACCAAGGATAACTAACTTTCTCCACAGCAAATTTCTATCTACTTTGTCAAAAGCGGTGGAGAAGTCAATAAAGGCGCCGTATACCTGACCACCCCGAACTTTCACATATTTTTCATTAATGACTTGCAATGCGGTCAGGTTATCTAAGGTTCCATGATTTTGTCTGAAACCTGTTTGCTCCAGGGGAAGTATATTATGTTCAGATACCCAATCGTTGATTAAAGAAAGCACACATTTTGCAAACACCTTACCAATGGCGTCAAGCAAGGCAATTTGGCGATAATTTTGTGGTAGATCTCTTGCCCCTTTTTTATACAAAGGGACAATGATGCTTCCTTTCCAGGAGAGGGGGACTATTCCACTTAAAAAACAGAATTTAAACACTGGAAAGAGTATTTTACTCCAAAGTTCACTCTGGTTTTTTAATACTAAAATTGGGATTTTATCAGGACCCATCGCACCAGAGGAACGCATATTCTTAATGGCACATTCAATTTCCTTTTCTGTTGGACAGTCAAGTGAAACAGCAGCATTATCGAATTCAACATTAATACCATGAGAATTATTATTACTGTACAACTTCTCAATATAGTGAACCCACACCTGTTCCTCAATGGCCTATCCTTCACTATCTGCAAAGGGAGACAGAATATTCCTATTCTTCTCTGTTTGTAGACAGGGAATATCTCAAAGAGCAATAATCAATAAAAAATTAACAACTTTAAGGTAAATACTCACAATATGACTACTCAACGAAGTTAAAAAGTAACAGATATAGGTACTTGAGAGGTTTTCGCTGGCAGATAATCTACAATATACACTTGTACATATGAGTCTGATACAGGGCGGATCTCTGTATTACTATGGATAATTAGATATTAGGATGGCATACAAAGATCCCAACCTTCTTACTTTTTCTCCTAAAGGGTTTTTAAATTGGGGACAAATATTAGGCTGTGCTCTAGAGGTTGACGGTGTTGCTCCACTGGTACTCGGGCCTTCTCATGAAGTAGAAGGAGCCGCTCTCAATCTCCTTAACTCTTCCCTTGCAAAGTTGACCGGATTCCTAGTCTGCAACTGCTTCAGCATACTTGCAGTTCCACACAAGTCCTTTTTATTGGGGTCTCCTTTTGAAAGCAGTCTTGCATATGCGGCAAGTAACTTTTCTTTCATTCACCTTTTTTAAGACTTGTGAAAATTAATTTCAAAACATTCAATAAATACGGTGTTACTATGCATTGTGTCAAATGCTTTATTAAAAATATGCAGAAAATGTTCCCTTTATTTGTTGTTAAGGTCTTTACAAGAGAATTTGAAAGGAGAAAGTAGGAGATGAATAACACATGTAGGACGTTATATCTCAAACTGCAAAAATTGATAAAAAGGGTGGACCAAAGTCTGCCTGTACAATGCCAGTGGAAGCGTTTCAGGCACACTGCGAAGATTTAAAAAAATATAAATATTGTCAAGTTTTACTTTGACTTGTGATGTTTGATCTCATTTAGTTACTTCAATCTAATTTTAAACACTAATTTTCTTTTTGTTTTGCAGATTAACTACAATACTTATTTTGGACTCCATATTATATGTTGTTTATTATATTGTTTTGTTACTTATAGTTCTAGTTATTTATTGTAGTGTTATCTTTTAGTTATAGTTCCAGTTATTGTTTTAATGAAAGTTAATTAATAAAGTACATACGTCTGTTTTTTTGTGGGGGTAGCAGTCATCAATAGAAATGATATTTATAATTTGAAGTATAATGCTGAAGCTCACTCATTAGCAACATATTGTGGTGAACTTTTAACCTATGTGCTGACGTAAGTGTTCCATTAACTACTACTATGGTAACATGCAAAATACTGTTTGGGGGTAGAGTATAATATGCAGGAATGCTGTAAAAATAAATGGGCAAGGGCTGTTTTGTTTTCCACTGTTGCAACATAAAGTGATCGATAAAAATCCGATAATCAGGCCTATCAGCGACTAAGACAGCAGGCCGAGTCTCTTTTGCTCAACGGCTCCCTCACGGGACAAAGAAACGCCCTTTTTCATGAAATAGGGATATTTTACTTGCAGGACAGTTGTTAATTTCCCGTGAAAATACATTAGCCTGGAACATTGTTAGTGATAAACTGTAAATGCATCTGGGTCCTTTGCTTAAAAAATAAAATATAAAATATATTTGTGAATTAGAATAAGAATATATGTTACAGCTATAGATATTTGCTATTAAAAAAACATTGAAATTCACTGAAAAAACCATAGGTTTTAGGCCATATATAGTTAGGGATTAGCATTTACAAAACCTTAATTTACTCGCACAAAACCATTGAAATTCGCATATATAGTTAGATGCAATAACTATATTTCGCGCACCCGCAATCCACTGCTGATGATGTCACATATTACACCATTCATGACATGGTCAGTGACGTATTGGAAGTGAGGGAGGAGGCTTAGCAACTTGTGATAAATATTCGGTGAGGGGAAGCCATAGAAGATCACGTTTGACTGCTAAGGAAATAGGAGATACAAAATTAGTGTCGAGTCTATGATTAAAGCATATTGTGTTCCACCAAGCAGTAAAAGAGACATCTTTAGCTTGTTTCCAGTGTGATGTAATATGGTGGAAAGCAATGGCTATACAAAGATCAAGCAATTTTTGTTTATGATGGGAATTTGCAAAAACAGGAGATAGGGAGCCTAAGAAAATGTGTGTAATGGAGAATGAAATTGTAAAATTGAAAATCTTTTGTAATTGGGACCAAACTAGGTGCCAGAAACGTAGAATAGGAGGACATTCGAATAGCATGTGCTTCAGATCAGCCATAGGGGATGGGCAGGACCAACAAGTAGATGGTGTGTCAGGGGAGAAGGAGGATAGAGTTAGTGGAGTGAATAATGTACGATTATAAATGAAAAATAAGGTTTGTGTAGTGTTAGCAGCTCTGGATGTACTATGAATCTTAGACCAAATTTTGTCCCATAAAATGAGAGACCATGTGTGAGATAAATCTTTTTCCCAAGCCAACTCAACTTTAGATTTCGTGCGTTCAGCAGAGGACTGTAGAGATTTATAAATAAATGAAGCAGAGAGAGATTGGTCAATAGCGTTAGAAATCGAAAGATGCGTGGTAGGGACAGAGTCAGAGGCCGGGAGTGAAGAAAGATATTGGGTAAGGGACGGGAGCAATGATAAATATTGTTTACGGGATGAGGATGGTAGTGAGAATTGCGTTTGTAGATCTTGAAAAGGAAGAGGTTGGTGGTCTGATATCAGTTGTGAGACCCATTTTAGACCAAGGGAATGCCAGGTTTTCCAATATAAAGAACGGTTACGGATTTTGAGGAATCTATTATGCCAGATAGGTTGGGTGTGAGTGAAGGAGGCAGATGGGTAAGTGGATATTAAATATGGTCGAAGAAGGGTGCAAGAGTGAGAGATGATAGGGGAACATAGGGATGAAACCTTTGAAGTAAAGGATAAAACTTCTGAAAATTCGTAAGGGTGAAGTAAAGAAGATTCTAATGTGAGCCACAGAGGAGGGATGTGAGGAAGATCAGAAGAGAGCCACCTTATAGCTTGCTTTAAAGAAAATGCGTTGTGATATGATTTAAAGTGGGGGAATTTGACACCGCCGAGGGATTTATCTTTTTTCAAGGAAGAGAGAGCTATTCGAGATTTTTTCCCTTTCCACAAAAATTTTAATAGAAGGGAGTCTATCGATTTGAAATAATTATCTGGGATACGGATGGGAATCATGGAAATAGAATAGAGGACTAAGGGTGCTAGCATCATTTTGATGGAATCCAATCGACCCCACCAAGAAAGAAATAGAGGGTTCCAACGAGTTATTGATGCATTAATTTTGTTGGAGAGAGATTCAAAATTAAATTTAAGAGTGTCTGGGATACGAGGGGCAAACCAGATGCCTAAATATTTAATCTTCGTGGGTTGCCATGAAAAGCCAGAGGAGTCGAAGAGATGTTTATGACATAAGGGATTTAAGGGAAGTATTTCACATTTATCTGTATTGAGACGATAGCCTGAAACGTTGGAAAAGGAAGAAACCTGATGGAGGAAGGAAGGGAGAGTGGTTTGAGGGTTTGAACAATAAAATAAAATGTCATCAGCGTAAACAGATAATTTAGCTTGTTTTTGAGGACCGTAATGAAAACCAGTAATTGTGTCATTGAGTCTAATTTTAGTTAAAAAGGGTTCTAAGGCTATAATAAACAAAAGGGGTGATAAGGGGCATCCTTGACGTACCCCTCTCTGAAGAGGAAAGTAGTCGGAAACCATACCATTTGCAAAGATCGAAGCGTGGGGGCTAGAATAGAGTAAAGATATCAGAGATATGAATTTAGGGGGGAAACCAAACCATCGGAGAGCTTGAAACATAAAGTCCCAACCTATTCTATCGAAAGCTTTTTCAGCATCTAGGGGGATGGCAGCGAGGGGGGCAGAAAGGGAGGGGGCTTTACTCAAAATATTAAAGAAGACACGAGAATTGTCTGATGATAGGCGGCCTTTAACGAATCCGGACTGTTCAGGGCCTATAAGGTCTGGTAGTAAGGGATCTAATCGGAGAGCTATAATTTTGGCGAAGATTTTATAATCAGTGTTTACTAGTGATATGGGACGATAATTTTTACAAAGGGTATGATCTTTGTCGGGTTTGGGGATTAAACAAATCAATGCTTCTTGGAAAGTACCTTGAGAGGAGCCGGAAGTCGCAAAAGATTGGAATAGCAGATGTAATTTTGGGAGAAGAAGGGAGGAAAAGTGATTGTAAAACTCAATGGTAAAACCATCAGGTCCTGGAGCTTTACCTCAACGAAGAATAGAGATTGCATGAGAGATTTCCGAAGGGGTAATATCCAACTCTAATGAATGAAAGTCAAGATGAGAAGATTCTGGAGGGGGGATGTCTTGAAAATATGTAAGAAGGTCATGAGGGTCGGGAGAGGATTCGGGAGTGTAAAGATTTTGGTAAAAGGAAACAAATTGAGTTAATATGTCTTTGTCTTTAAAGAAAGAAACTCCATTTGGGCCTTGTAAGGATTCAATTTTTGTTCGGTCCTTACGTATTTTAAGATAATTAGCCAGGAGTTTGCCCATCTTGTTCTGGCCGCCGTAATAGCGGGAATTGCAATTTAGTAGAGAATTCGAGGCAGCGTTGGTGGTGAATTTATTAAAATCAAATTTGGCAGAAATTAATTCACGAAGAGAAGATTCAGAGTGTGAATTATAATAAGCATACTCCAATTTCATCCAAGAGTTGAGTTGACTTAGAGATTGATTCTTCTGTGAAACAAAATTAATAATAAATCCGCGTGCAGCTGCCTTATACGAGTCCCAAATCATGACAAAGGAAGAGTCTGGGAGGTGATTAATTGCAAAAAATTCAGTAGTAAATTTATTAAATTGTGTGCAAAAGTTAGAGTCAAGGAGTAAAGAATTATTAAATCTCCATCGGCCTGAATGAGGGGAGTAGGGAATGAGGTCAATGTCCACAAAGACGGGAGCGTGGTCCGAAATCAGGATGGAGCCTATGTCCGAATGAATGGCGAGTTGTGCTAATGGTTTGCTGAGGAAAAGGTAATCAATACGTGATTGGGAGTGATGGGTGGGGGAATAGAACGTGTATTCTCGAAGGACTGGGTTACAAAGCCTCCAAATGTCAACTAAAGCATTATTCTGTATAGAGGAGAGAAACTGGGAATGCATTTTGGAAGGAAAAAATTTAACTTTTGAATTCCTATCAATAAAGGGATCAAAAACTTGGTTGCAGTCACCGCCAAGAATAACATATTGGTCATTGAGGGTAACAAGTTTATCCGAAATAGCAGGCCAAAACAATTTATCAACACCAGTAGGAGCATAAATATTAAATATAACTATCGGTATTTTATCTATAAGCAGTTTAACCATGACCCATCGACCGTTATCATCACATTCTTGAGAAACAATGGAAACATTTAATTTTTTATGACAAAGTATAACTGTACCATTTTTCTTACCTACAGCAGGAGAATAGAGAACACGACCCACCCAACATCTCTTAAGTTTAGTGGCCTCCAAGTCTGTAAGGTGGGATTCTTGTAAGAGGGCTACATCTGCCTTAAGTCTAGTTAGATGCGTTAAGACTCGTTGACGTTTAATAGGGTTATTTAACCCTTTAACATTCCAGGTGACTACTCGGAATGTAAATTAGCAAGAGAATGATAGAAAAGAGAAAATGTAGTAGAAAAGAATTTAACAAAAGGCTGAGAGAAGTTGTAAGAATGCAAAACCGAATTTATGATAGAGATAGAGAGAGAGAAAAGTTGAGAGTAAGAGAAGTGAGAGCTAGAGAAAAGAGTAAAGAAAGAAAATAGTGAGAGGAGTGATAGTAAAATAGAAAGCATAGAAGAAATAGGATAAGATAGAAGAAAGAGAGGAGACATACCAACAAATACAATAGAAGAAGAGGGGTGACGACGCCAAAAGAGGACGACAACGACAACTGAAACTCACGCGACCGAACACTCGAGGAACCAGCTTAGGAGCAATTCAGGAGAGCGGATATACACCAGGGTGAGGAACATGAGGAGGGGATCTGTAGGAAGACAAAAATTGAAAAGGGGAGATTAAGGAAACATATGAAGACCATTCACATAAATGTACAGTAATAGATACAATAAATGTGGATTAAGTAAAACAAACTAGGATGGAGAGAACATTGAAATACACTAGGATACAAGAGAGGTAAATACTGCTGTCAAACAGGGAAGACACATGATAAATTAAACTGGTCGTGCAGTGTCCATGTTTTCGGCTTCATGAAAACGAAGAAACTCTTCAAGGGCATGCGGTTCTTCAAAAGTAGTGGTCTTTTCCTTGTAGGTCACCTTGAAGAGACACGGATGAAGTAAACCAAACCTGGCACCAAGGTCCCGAAGTCGTGGTCGTAGGTCAAGAAACTGCTTTCGACGGTCAGCTGTTGGTTTAGCTACATCCTGAGAAAGATATAAACGATGACCTTCCCACATAATTTGTTTTTTCGCTTTGGCTGCAGAAAGTACTTGAAGGGGATCAGTATATTGCAAGAACAACATGATGACTCCGCGGGGTTTGGTGGAAACTTTCGGACCAAGTCTGTGTGCGCGTTGAATGTTGAGGGAGGAAGATGGAGGAAGATCTAGAATTTTCTGTAGGAAGGTTAGGAAAAATTCAGTTGGATTTGACCCTTCTGTGTGCTCCGGAAGATTATAAAGGCGTAGGTTATTTCGACGATTTCTATTTTCCAACTCTTCCGTCTGCCTTCTTAGGAGAGAAACATCCTTTTCCAACGTCGAAATTCGAGCGCAGGAAGCCTGAAGAGATTCCGTAGATTGTTCCACCAAAAGAACCCTCGATTCAAGTGTGGACCATTTGTCATGAAGGAATTGCAAAGTTTTGGTAGTTTCAGCCATAAATAGTTTAAGTGCACGAAGTTCTTCAAGGATAAGATCCATGGAAGCTGAGTGTGACGAGGAACCTGGAGAGGGAGGGTCTTTCTTCAGACGTTTAGAAGAACCAGGTTGCAGGAGCTTATTAGAGAGATTAGTTTTAGGAATTGCTCCCTGTGTAGCCTCTGGTTTGTGAGGAGCTTGTTCATCCATGGTATGTGTAGTAGAATCAGAGTCTGATGACTGACGAGAAACGACTTTGGGAGCCGTAAGCTTGAGGTTGCGCAATTTCCCCATATAAGGCAAGGAAAAAGTACAGCAACGCTGCTACAGATACACTGAAAAGTAAATGCTGTGGAGAAATTCTCTTTTGTATGAAAAACTTCTTCAAAAGAAGTAAAATATAGGAGAATGTGCCAAAAGGATGTAAGTCGCGATGAAGAGGCGTCAACCACGTTGAGAGGTCATGTATTCGAGAAGGTAAGTTAGTGAAAAACAACGTGGAGCCTCGAAACACAGAAGATGAAAAATTGCAGCTTTATGAGCATGTTGTAAGAGCAAGTGGCTGAGAAAGGCGAAAGGTTCATAGAACAGCACTTCTGGTAAGGTTCACATGAGGGAAAACCGCTGTTGAGAGGTTTGCGGTAAAAGAAAGAAAATGGCGGTCGCCAGAATAGCGAACCGCGTCACTTGGAAAAAGAGCACATTCCGGTGGAATTGAGAGACAGGGAATATAGCGTCCTGCTCACCTCACATTCCGATTGTCGATTATCTGCAGTGGACCGGAGAAACCTCGGTGTATGTTAAGATAATCGCCGGTGCTCGAGCTTCGTCAGTGGAGCTTCGCCGTCAAGCCGCCATCTTGTGCGGCGCTCAAGCCACGCTCCCCCAGAAAAGAAAGTTATGACACAGTGAATAAACTGGAGGCCTCATTTCTGAAAAGTGACGCATCGCTACGTGAAAACAGCAATGCGTCACTTTTGTGGACGCACTCCTTATGACATTCCAGATATGTCATATTTAATATATGACTAATCAATTCGCAAGGAGTTACAGATATGTCAGTATTTCTGACGTATCTGTAAACACAAAAGTAACGCATTGCTGGAGTGCGTCACAAAAGTGACGCAACTCCAGTAATGTGTCCTTTCACATGGAAAAAGCACCATGTGAAAGGTTTGCTGTGAAGCAGGTGCAAGATTTTGACGCAACAGCATCCTAAAAGTGACGCACTGCGTCATTATTACCAAGCTTTTTGCAGGGGAACACCCCCTCTGCATGCATTATACCTGACGCTATTTTTAAAAAGTGACGCATCTAGGTACATGGGTCACTTTTTAAAACTCTGCGCCACATTATATCTGCATCAGGTATAATGTATGCAGAGGGGGCAATCCCTCGCAAAAAGCTTGGTAATAACGACGTACTGAAATCTATGAGATTTCTCTGCGTCACTTTTAGGATGCTGTTGCGTCAAAATCTTGCGCCTGCCTCGCGTCACTTTCATGTTTACAGATATGTCAGAAATACTGACGTATCTGCAACTCCTTGCAACATGATTCGTCATACATTAAATATGACACATCTGGAATGTCATAAGGAGTGCGCAAAGAAAAGTGACGCATCACACCAGCAGTGTAATAAAATGTGCCTCGTTGCACTATATTTAAAGGACGCAACAGCATCCTAAAAGTGACGCAGTGAAATCTCAAACATTTCACTGCGTCGCTATTACAAAGCTTTTTGCGGGGGAACACCCCCTCTGCATGCATTATACCTAACGCAGATATAATGTGGCGCTTGATTTTAAAAAGTGACCCATCTACCTAGATACGTCACTTTTTAAATATAACGCAACGAGGCACATTTTTTTACACCACTGGTGCGATGCGTCACTTTTCTGTGCGCACTCCTTATGACATTCCAAGTAACGCATTGCTGGAGTGCGTCACAAAAGTGACGCAACTCCAGTAATGTGTCCTTTCACATGGAAAAAGCACCATGTGAAAGGTCTTGCGTCAGTCTAACACCTGCTGTAAAGCAGGTGCAAGATTTTGACGCAACAGCATCCTAAAAGTGACGCAGTGAAATCTCAAAGATTTCACTGCGTCGCTATTACAAAGCTTTTTGCGGGAGAACACCCCCTCTGCATGCATTATACCTGACGCTATTTTTAAAAAGTGACGCATCTAGGTACATGGGTCACTTTTTAAAACTCTGCGCCACATTATATCTGCGTCAGGTATAATGTATGCAGAGGGGGCATTCCCCCGCAAAAAGCTTGGTAATAACGACGTACTGAAATCTATGAGATTTCTCTGCGTCACTTTTAGGATGCTGTTGCGTCAAAATCTTGCGCCTGCCTCGCGTCACTTTTATGTTTACAGATATGTCAGAAATACTGATGTATCTGTAACTCCTTGCAACATGATTCGTCATACATTAAATATGACACATCTGGAATGTCATAAGGAGTGCGCACAGAAAAGTGACGCATCGCACCAGCAGTGTAAAAAAATGTGCCTCGTTGCACTATATTTAAAAAGTGACGCATCTAGATAGATGCGTCACTTTTTAAATATTGCGTAACAATGCGCATTTTTTTACACCGCTGGTGCGTCACAAAAATTGACGCACAGGAGGCGCAAAACTGGCAGCGCAAGGCCTTCATAAATATGGTCCTGGATTTTCCCCGTGCTTCGCCGGTGCGCGTACCATGCGCTTCCCCCGCGCAAAACGAAAAAAAAAATAAAAAATGTAATGCCCCGCAGGACCCTATTTTAGCCCCTACATCAAACCTAGGGGGTGAGAGGGGGTCTACTCTTCCCCCTTATGGTCATTTGCCCCTTTTTTTTTCAAACCCCTTGTGTCTCGATTTTACCGAGACACAAGATGGCGGCCGCTCCAGACTGTTTAGAATGTTTACAGACACCCAAGAGCCAATCAGCTTCCTGCGCGCAAGTCGCGTGTCGCGCCTGGAGCGCACTCCGGTGCGCGCACCGGAGAGCGCCTATAGATATATATATTTTTTTGAACCTAAATTACTCAAAATCCACTGCAGCACATATCTTGAGACATAGCAAAGGCACATCGGGCTACCAGTCCCTTCAATTTTGCCAAGTTTGCTGGAAATCCATTCAGCCGTTCGGGCTAAAAGTGAAATCGACCGCCCTATGGAAATTTACATGGGGAAAACGCGTTTTGGGACCCCCCTTTTATCTCGGCCCCCGCTTGACGTATCCCCCCCAAACTTTCAAGGAAGGACCGGAGCTCGACGAGGCCATTTTCAGGAAATTTTCAGGCAGATTCGTCAACCGGTGCCAAAGTTATTCCAAATAGAATTTTGAGATTTAACATTGAAAAAAATCCTAACTATAACTACCTACTGGCGATCGCCAGTAGATAATATATATATATATATATATATATATATATATATATATATATATATATATATATATATATATATATATATATATATATATATATTACCTACTGGCGGTTGCCAGTAGGTATATATAGTTAGGATTTTTTCTCTATGGGATTTTTGAAAATTCTATGTCTGATAACTTTGGCGTTTGTGGACGGAATTGGCTGAAATTTTCAGGAAAAAGGAACATTTTGTTTCTGAGCAGCCCCTGACAATTTGGGGGGGTTTTATCAAGGCGGGGCCGAGAAAAAAGGGGGGTCCCAAAACGCGTTTTTCCCATGTTAATTTCCATAGGGCGGTTGGCCTCACTTTTAGCTCGAACGGCTGAATGGATTTGCACGAAACTTGGCAAAATTGTAGGGACTGTTAGCCCGATGTGCCTTTGCTAGGTCTCAATATATGTGCTCCAGTGGATTTTGAGTAATTTAGGTTCAAAAAAAGATATATATCTGGGCGGAGCCTAACCACACATCTGATCTGATTGGCTGTCAGCACTTCATCCAAGAAGTGTTGGCAGCCATCTTGGGACCAATATACATGATAGCACCTCATTAAAAAGCATTGTAGTTAATAGAGGGTTTTAGGACTTTAGTTACATTATAAATCATTTGTTGATGGTACCATACTCGTTTTAGGAATTGTGGTGGGTTCTAAGGTTATTTTACCATGTGAAAAAACCTTCTGCTGTGATATCATGAATATTGTTTGAAAGAAAACTAATATCTCATGATTTTCCCACAGTGGTTTGGAAGGGGATCTATAAGCTAAACTGAAAGCATATTTTCTGTAAATTCACATTATCTTTCTCAGTCATGTGAAAATGAGGTCTGACATTCTCAGTAAAACATGTACATCCAACAAGGACAGAGACTGTCAGTTGATTCCTTTGTGTTCTACTGCAGCCTCCTAGAGTGTTCTAAAGAACAACTAGAGCGCTAACAGTCCTACTTATTACAAAGGTATGGCACACCTGAAGCCATCTTGATTGGAATAAAGTGGTAACTCTTAAAACATTTAATTTAAAAAGAAACAACATGAGGGGGTATATTTTGCCATAGAAAGTATGATTAGTGCTGCAGAATGAAAAATGAGGGCACATTTTGAGTGACTTCTCAAATCCTTTTCTATTTCATTAAAACATTCTGACATGCAGTCTCCCAAAATGGCCACCAGAGACAAAAGTGCCCAAATGTAGCCCAAATATCACCCAGATGTAGCCCAAGTATAGCCCAATGACAGAATGTCCCAGAGTGTTCTAAAGAACAACTAGAGCGCTAACAGTCCTACTTATTACAAAGGTATGGCACACCTGAAGCCATCTTGATTAGAATAAAGTGGTAACTCTTAAAACATTTAATTTAAAAAGAAACAACATGAGGGGGTATATTTTGCCATAGAAAGTATGATTAGTGCTGCAGAATGAAAAATGAGGGCACATTTTGAGTGACTTCTCAAATCCTTTTCTATTTCATTAAAACATTCTGACATGCAGTCTCCCAAAATGGCCACCAGAGACAAAAGAGCCCAAATGTAGCCCAAATATCACCCAGATGTAGCCCAAGTATAGCCCAATGACAGAATGTCCCAGAGTGTTCTAAAGAACAACTAGAGCGCTAACAGTCCTACTTATTACAAAGGTATAGCACACCTGGAGCCATCGTGATGGGAATAAAGTGGTAACTCTTAAAACATTTAATTTAAAAAGGAACAAAATGAGGGGGTATATTATGCAATAGAAGGTATTATTAGTGCTGCAGAAAGAAAAATTAGGGCACATTTTGAGTGACTTTTCAAATCCTCTTCTATTTCATTAAAAAATTCTGACATGCAGTCTCCCAAAATGGCCACCAGAGACAAAAGAGCCCAAATGTAGCCCAAATATCACCCAGATGTAGCCCAAGTATAGCCCAATGACAGAATGTCCCAGAGTGTTCTAAAGAACAACTAGAGCGCTAACAGTCCTACTTATTACAAAGGTATGGCACACCTGAAGCCATCATGATTGCAATAAAGTGGTAACTCTTAAAACATTTAATTTAAAAAGGAACAAAATGAGGGGGTATATTTTGCCATATGAATTATGATTAGTGCTGCAGAAAGAAAAATTAGGGCACATTTTGAGTGACTTCTCAAACCCTCTTCAATTTCATTAAAAAATTCTGACATACAGTCTCCCAAGATGGCCACCAGAGACAAAAGAGCCTAAATGTAGCCCAAATATCACCCAGATGTACCCCACGTATAGCCCAATGACAGAATGTCCGAGAGTGTTCTAAAGAACAACTAGAGCGCTAAGAGTCTTACTTATGACAAAAGTATGGCACACCAGAAGCCATCTTGATTGGAATGAAGTGGTAAGTCTGAAAACACTCAATTTAAAAAGGAACAACATGAGGGGGTTAATTTTGCCATAGAAAGTATGATTAGTGCTTCAGAAAGAAAAATTAGGGATCATTTTGAGTGACTTCTCAAATCCTCTTCTATTCATTAAAAAAATTCTGACATGCAGACTGAAACATGCACTTTGAATACCAGCAGCAGACGCCCCTGGTGAGCAGTAGCTTTACTACAGTGATCTAATGTGCAACTAGAGTGCTAACATTCAGAATGTATGGCAATGTGTGACACATCTGAATGCCTTCTTGATGGAACCAAAGTAAACAAGCATTGAAAATGCAATAGATCTCGCCCTCGTTTAAGTTAAAGCCATTCTGTTTGTAATGAGGTGGCTTTTTAGCTTTGCTTTTATTAGTGTTTTTTCAACTTTCATGTAAAAACCATGCATCTGTATGCATATAAGTATATGTATGCATGCATTTATGTTTGTATTTATATAGATATACAGATGATATATGTTTATATATGTATGTATATATATATATATTCACTGAAAAAACCATAGGCTATAGACCATATATAGTTAGGAATTAGCATTTACAAAACCTTGAAAATTCACTGAAAAAACCATAGGTTGTAGACCATATATAGTTAGGAATTAGCATTTACAAAACCTTGAAAATTCACTGAAAAAACGATAGGTTATAGACCATATATAGTTAGGAATTCGCATTTACAAAACCTTATTTTACTCACACAAAACCATTGAAATTCCATATCTAGTTAGTTGCACTAACTATATATCGCGCACCCGCAATCCACTGCTGATGATGTCACATATTACATCATTTATGACATGGTCAGTGACATCACTGATGACATCACTGATGACATCTCAAATGACATCACTGATGACATCTCAAATGACATCACTGATGACATCACTGATGACATCTCATTTGACATTACTGATCACATCACTGATGATATCATTCATGTGATAATACGATGAACCTCTTCAGACTCTAATATAACCTTAGATACAATCAGTGTAAACAGACACTCACAGACTGTCACTCATCGATGGAGTTACTCACACACCTAGTCAGTCATGCAAAGAATCAATCACACCTCCATTTCCTCAACTATACAGTTATACAAACTTTACTTATTCAAACATATACTAACACATATTTACTCTCTTATACAATCCCTGATACAAGTTCACAATGATCCATACAGCCACTCACACATTCACTGGCTCTTATGCACAGTTATTTATATATGTCAACTCTCACATGTACTGTGTTTTACATATGTACTTACTTTGACATGTAGCACTGAGATATCCATTCACTCACCAATACACACATGCACACAGTCAACCGCCCATACAGCTGCCACCTTACCTGCTTCACTTGATCATGAAGTTTCATGAAAACACCTATGCCCAAATCCGCTGGGGTCCTAATGGTCAAAAGACCCGAAGAATAGATGTGAATAGAGGTGTGCGGCAAGGGTGTGTTCTTGCCCCAACACTCTTTTCGCTCTATGTTAATGGGGTGGTGGACCACTTGTCAAGGATACCAGCAGATACCCCTCGCCTGGCAGGTCGTTCTATTCCCACCCTGCTTTTTGCGGACGACACTTTGCTCTTGTCAAAATCGCCAATGGGCCTACAACAGCTTCTTTCGGGATTTGACGATTTTTGTAGACAAAGAGGACTCTGTATAAATACAGACAAAACAAAGTACCTCATCTTGAACCCTCCGCAAAAACTTGGCCCTCCGCCAACATTGGGCTCTGTGGCATTGGACAGGACTAAGACCTTCGATTATCTGGGTATCAGGCTGGTGGATACCATGAAATGGGACTAGCATCTGACTAAAATGCTGTTAAATCTAAAAAGAGTAACTGGGACCCTGCTGAAAGAGCAGAGAGCAGCCTCAACCAAACCCATTGCCGCAGTTTTGGACATCTACTCGGCTAGAGGAATAAGTGGAATAAGTGCCGCTTTGTACGGGGCGGAACTGTGGGGAATGTCGAACTTGAAAGACCTTACTCGAGCTGAGAATACCTTCTTGAGAAGCCTGATGTCCCTCGGCCCTTCTGTCCCCATCTTACCTCTGCAATTGGACATGGGCTGTCGGGCGATTGAAGATCTAGCAAAGTTACGCCCTTTGCTTCTGTGGGCCCGCATCTGGAGAGTCCCCGAACTCTCAAGTTATGCGGACGGTCTGCGGGAGATATTAAGATCGACAGGGTGGGCGAAAATAAAGTGGCTAACGGACATCAAAGCATTACTCACCAACTTGGGGCTGGAAGATGCATGGTACCAACAGACAGCCCCGCCCAAATCAACGATAAAACAGCTTTATTGGAACTGGGTGACAAATAGAAGGAATTCTTCCACCTCGATTTGCAAGTCGACCAGAAACTTCATGGAGTCCAAAGATACCCCCTTTAGAGAACTGTATTTGGACATTATCTCAGCTCCTTGGGAAAGGTCCCTGTATTTTAAATTTAGAACTGGTCTTCTCCCTGTAATGGAATTTACTAGTCATTGGAAAATTCCATACCAGACGGCTCCGTGGTGTCCCTTCTGCCCACAGCGCCAAGAATCTGTCCCCCACTTTTTATTTGAGTGTCCTGCATATAAAGTCCCACGGTCAAAATGGCTAAAACCCATGTGTCGCACACTGGGTACTAGGCATTGTAACGTGGCCCTAAGGATTCTTCTTTCAGACACTCGTACCTTTTACGCATGTGCCACCTCGAAGTACCTTGGGTGGGCATGGCGAATTCGGTCAAAAAGACTCAGACAAATTGTTTAATTACGTTTTTTATTGGTCTGTTTAAAATCCATGCTTATTTTAGGAAATTTATAAACTTATTTATAGTAAAAATTTGCGGTTTTTATCTTTAAATGCATTGAAATTAATTTTAAATTGTATGTACGCTTTTTAAGATATTGTTATATGTCGAAATAAAGCCTTTTTTGACTGACTGACTGGCTGTTTCCACATGCACTTTTGAAACCATACATCTAGTGAATCAACTGCTCACAATTCTATGCACAGAGTCATACACCTCCCAGCCACCCACACACACACTCAGTCTCCCATACAAATACTTGGGCAACCAATCAATAACCCATATAGTTACTCATATAGCTACTTATCAACACATGCAACAGTTTACAGAACAACAGACATAATGATGCACAAATTAAGACAGTTTAGTCACTAACCCATGCACTCAGTCAGACACATTTAAACACTCACTCATACAGTCAGTCATGCACCTACTAAATCCTTCATCCAGACACTTATACATCCACTCATTCTTCAATATGTAAGACATATTTTAACTTTACAGAAACATACAGTCACTGGATGTTGTCATCAGTGATGTCATCAGTGATGTCATTTGAGATGTCATCAGTGATGTCATCAGTGATGTCACTGACCATGTCATGAATGATGTAATATGTGACATCATCAGCAGTGGATTGCGGGTGCGCGATATATAGTTAGTGCAACTAACTATATATGGAATATATATATATATATATATATATATATATATATATATATATATATATATATATATATATATATATATATATATATATATATATATATATATATATAAATATATATATAAATATATATATATATATAAAATATATATATATATATATATATATATATATATATATATATATATATATATATATATATATATATATATATGTATATATATGTATATATATTTATATATATATATTATATAATTATATGATTGATTGATTGATCAATTATTCTTGCCTGTCAATTGGAAAGTGATGATACTTAGGAGTGATCCTCAAAATGGCAGCAAGAATAGGTGGCAGAAAAGAAGAACATTCAGCCTGAGAAGTTCATGCCAAGCAAGCAGATGAAGTCTGAAATGATTCTGAAGCCAACAAATGCAATTCTGCCATCAGTTTGACATGTGGTGGAATGTCATGGGAATGGGATGCTGTAGGTTCCAAACTAGGAGAAATCTTAAAACATCCCTTAAATCAATGACACTGATCTTTTGTCTGAATATCCGTTACTTCCTCCTTCACTGAATGCTATGTTGGTGCAGATGACAACTCGATCACAAAAAAGAACGCCAATAGATGGAAAGTATTTGGTAAGAAGTCTAGGGGGTTATGTATGGTATATTGGGGTCTTTTAGTGGTTACCTGCACCTGTGAGGGTCATGTTTAGCTTTTTGGTGCAATAAAAGCATTGTAATATGCTGTATAAGGCTGCATAATACAGCATGTGCTTTGAAAAATAAAAATGTGTTAGGCTTGAATGACTATTTGTGTTGGAACACCCACTTGCATATATTGAATCTGACTTGCGCAAGGACAAGAGAAGCAATCAAAAACACACATTGCTACACAAAGTAAATAGGACTTAAGCCTTTGACTTGCATCTTCTTGCACAACACAAGAATGACGCAAAGGCTTAGTAAATCTTGGGCTTGCTGTCTAGTGATTTTGTATTCTTTATCAGACCTGACGGTGATAAACTTTGATATCAGCATTATATATGACACATACTCAGCAGAAGATCTATGATGCAGTAAGGCCGCTCATTTGATTTCAATAATTTCCAAGTTCAGGTTTTCCTAATGTTTTGTCATTTTTAAAAGGAATTTGTGGTGCGCTCTTGAATGCACCTACCCTGGTGAACTTTGCGTTCATGAGGATGAGCTACTGCTTCTAATCTAGTAGAGATGACAACATAATGCTGTGCAAAAGCTATTACCTTTTGTAAGTTCTGGGTGCAGACATTGTCTGCACTCATGTTCCTTCTTGAATATATCATTTCTTACAGTAGTAAGTTTGCCATGACAAAAAAAATAAAAAATAACGACGGCAACAAGATGGATCTCAAGGGAAAACATTTCCAAGGGGGAAATGATTTTTAAGGTCCTGAGGTTTGGTTAACCCAGAGCTCAGCAGCAAAGCTCTCACCTTCATGCTACAAGAGTCACACAACCTAGAGAACATTGGATAAAAACATGGCGTTACAAGCCATGATTCTTACTATGGAAGGAGTGAGTGTGAGCACACCTGGAACTCAACACAAACATAAACCTGGCTCACATTGGTTAAGAGTTTAACGGTCTTTTTTTCAATCTTACCTATATTGTTCAGGCAAATTAATCTCAACAGTAACTCTTAAACCAAAAACTGTCCCCTGTGTGTGTAATAGGAAACCATTAGCTACAGAAAGATAGCGCTAATAGCATAGACTTCTAGGGCCTCATTTATGAGGCTGTGCGTCACTTTTACGCCTCCGGTGCGTCACTTTTTGTGACGCTCCAGTGGCGTAAAAAATGTGCCTTGTTGCGCCATATTTACAAAGTGACGCGGCTAGGTAGATGCGTCACTTTGTAAACCCCTGCGCCACATTATACCTGCGGCAGGTATATTGTATGCAAGGGGGGCGTATTGACGCAAGGAAGGGTCGTAGAAGTGATGCAGTAAAATGTATGTCACTTTTGCGCTTACAGAAACGTCAGAAATACTGACGTATCTGTAACTCCTTGCGACATGATGCGTCATACATTAAATATGATGCATAAGGAATGTTGCAGGGAGTGCGCACTGAGAAGTGACGCATCGCTGCTTTCACGCAGCGATGCGTCATTTCTCATAAATGAGGCCCCTAGTTCATAAACCATATGTAGTTCCAAAGACGTGCTATACAAAGAAGACAGTATAGGCTTTTGGGGCAGCCATCTTCAAACGTCATACAACAACCACAATGGTAGGCTCCACGATTTAGAAAAGGTGCTGGTCAATAATTTAAATATATTAATAATGTCTCATTATTGTCTGTCTTCTTATAACTTTCCTTACAGTGAAACATGGATTGCCAAGCAGAACATTTTACAAAGAAAAGTTAAAGAAGTCCTCCTGTGTGACGTCATGAGCAGTAACCCCTTGGCTCCCGTCGTCAAGCCCCAGGCAGACTGTCTGCTCCTTGTGCATTCCTTGGAGTACTTTGTCCCCGACAAGAAAACCTTCTGCGAAGCTCTAAACAATGTCTCCTCCCTCTTAAAACCCGGAGGCCATCTACTAATGATCTTGGTCCTGGAAGCCACCTTCTACATGCTGGGCAACTGCAAGTTCCCTTTTTTCTCCATCAATGAGAGCTCTCTTAGGAATATTCTCGCCGAGGCTGGCTATGTCGTGGAGAACTACCATGTTTTGAAGCGGCATCAAGAATGTTTATATGATGCATCAGATTTTAGCGGTTTCATCGTTTTAAAGGCACGGAAAGAAAGAGAAATTGAGCCTTCTTGTTCTTGAAGATAAGAGACAGCGATGGAGAAGGCACCTGGAACCAGCATCCAAATGCTTATCTTTCTACCATTTCTATGATTTTTAAATATTTGTTTTTTAAAACAATATTAAAATGCCGGAAGAAAACAAAAATGTTCACTTATGCTGCACTTGCAATGTTGTAAAGCAATAAAGAATAGAAATGTTATTGAGGTTTCAGGGCATACATCCGGGTGATGGCCAGACATTGCTCCTTCTTGTCCCATCCGCTTTCATCCCTAGACATCTCACGACTCTGCTTTTAAGCACAAAATAAAAGATAATTTTTCGCCTGGGCCGGATGGTTCATTGGCCACATAGGTGTCACTTCCTTTGACAGGTGTGCATGCTATGTTTCCAGGTAAGCGTGTCAGTACAGGGATACTACCTGTACAAAGAGCAGTAGAAGAAGTTATAAATATTTTCCTGGTCCCTGAAATTCCTACACATTCGCCTACTAATATTAAATAGATCAATGTACGATCGTATCTCTGAAAAAATCAATGTATTTAAGTCTCGGCTCTCTGGCCCAGGCTGCCTGTCTTTCCTCACTCTGAAGCAGGAGACGGAAGCCAGGCATTACATCAACGTTTTGAACTGTGACACACTAGGCAGGGCTTACTGTTCTAAAGCCCTTCATTACCATTGTAGTCTATGGCAGTATCCACTATAGCCCAGGGACGCTTTCAGCATCATGGTTTGTGGCGCTGAAGTCTCCGTCCCTGCATGAGAGCAGCTGTCTATCATTCAAAGGAAGGCATCCCACCATTTTCCATTCATGGATGCAAGCATGTGTGTGTTTTGGTGCCTTGTTCTTTGTAATTGTAAGTGCTATACTGCAATCATCTGTTATATATCTTGTGCTAAGACCCTTCGCAGCGCTAACCTCCCTGACTGAGACACCCCGGGCCTGGGTTGCAGGTCCGGGCCCGTTAGACGTGGAGCAGCTGTATTTTTTGTCCTGTGAAATTGATCCATAAGAACAGCAGGCCAGGGTTCTAGTTCACTTTTGAAGTTTATCCAAATATCTGAGTCAAGAGCAAGGCGAGAGAGAACTGCTGTATGACATTACAACTGGGACCATCTTCATGCGTGAACAACATTAATGCCAAAATAATATTTGATTTACGATCAATAAGTGTTAACAATGTTAAGGCAATGTATGTCAGCCATTTAGTTCCTCTCTTAAATCAAGTTTTACTTAATTTTACCTTCTTCAGGAGTTAGCTATTTAATCATGTGTGCATGTACATTTTTACGTGCATAATCTGAGCTGTGCCAGGTCTTTATGAGTGTTTAACAAGGTGTTTAACACTGAAGCCAAAGCAAAGTGCCTGTCAGCGGGTTGGCCTCTCTGCAAATCACACAAAACTATAGTAATGTATTCCAGTTGTAGTTGCAATTCTGCCGGAATGTGTGTGAAGGGGGAGAACAGATGCAAAATATTTGCAGGACAAAAGTAAAAAGAAATACATTGCTGAAATAAAAGTGAGTGCAGTGTATGTTTGGAAGTGGTGAAGTGAGGAAGATGCGAGAGAGTGCATTCGAGGCAAGAGTGAAAAGAGCGTTGGTTGGAATGTACAGATGGACAGAGAAAAAGGGCATACTTATCTAACATAAAGCACATGTAACTCAAGGCCAAATCTTCCTCAACAGGCCTCAATATTTTTGAAATTCCAGAATTAAATCATTTTCAAAGTTAACCATTTATAGCAAATTCTTGAAGTCACTTCTTTACCTTAAACAGATAACAAGAGAGAAACCAAAATACAGGTCGGGTAGCACACTATTGCAATCACACAAATGTATTTTACATATTCCTTTACATATTCCCTTTTTGAGTGCCCCCACATTTTTCACCCCACTTAAGTCCTGTCTTCACATATTCAGTGAAGTCAGTCAGCAGATGTGCGTCCTCCCTGAAGCCTGGTTAGAGCATTTTCTTCCAAAGTTGATGTTCATGCAGTGCCAGACATTGGGGAAGGGCACACTTGAAAACGCCGTACAATTTGCACTGTTGAATATAATAATAGTTTAAGATATAGGGCAGTTTATAATGTGTTTAATATTTCAAGACTATATCTTGCTAATTTTTTATAAGCCTTGCTTTATCACTAAAGTAATTTGCTTAAAAACCAACCATTTGCCAAACGTGTTTAATTTTGTTCTCTGGAGAAGGACCCAGCCTGGACCCCACGTTTGTCCATTAGGCTCGCTTGTGTCGCTCACTACAGAAAAGTTATAACAATCATTTATGCCCACCACATTCAAATGTCACCAGCCACAACTGGAAAATACTTACAACTATGTAGAATAAAACACGTAATACCAATTTGGTACAAAATGGGACAGTGAGAGGAGAATCTAGTAGAACCTTGTTGAAGCTTGTTATAAACTGAATGCAGAGCTCTCCTCCAAGGTCTGTTTTGAGGTCCTCTCTTATCCTCATGTCTGCCTTTCTCTGGTTGGTCTCCTGCCTTCTCCTTGTGGTGGTCCATGTACTCTCGCCCTGTCTTTGAAAGAGCAGGGTCATACCAAGGCTCTTTAGACTTCTTCAACAAAGCAGCTGTCTTTGCAACACACATGCATACTCCATGTCTTTCTATGTACTTGTGGAGGGGGCGCAGATGGACTTTATTCATCAGCCACATGTGTGACACACACTAGCATATTTTAACCCAGATCATGTAGATACCAACTGTATTGGTTTAAGTTTGTCCTTTGTGCCCACTGCAATATTCCACTCATACTGTGCAGGGGTACACTCTCTTTATTTATTTATTTATTTTATAGAGCGCAAACAAGACCGAAAGGGGTTTCAGAGTGCTGTACAGCATTACCATCAGAAATTATACAGAACATAAAGAAGGTAAGAAATTCACAAAGAGTAGGGTGTATCAGTGGTGCCATAAAGCGCTCCGAAACATCATACACATTGAAAGAACCAAGATGTGCGATGTACATCAAAGAATATTAACAAAAAGGACGGGAGCAAAAATCAAGAGGTGATTTAATTAATGAAGATATCAGAAGATAAAAACATAACATAGAACATCAGTCAAAATATTTCAAGATTTCGGTTATTAACAAAACACAGGAGCATGATCAGCGTGTTAACGTTCGTTCATTAGTGGTTTTTGATCTGTTTTTTAAAGGAAGTAGTGTAAGGATTTGATCTGATCTCTGATGGCAAGGAGTTCCAGATTCGTGGAGCAAGACCAGAGAATGCACGGTTGTACGATCTTTTCGAATCTTGGAGGTTTCAAGAGAAGGGTGGATGTTTGCCTGAGGTTCCGGCTGGAGCCTGATAGCGCAAGTATATTTGCTAGATGTATGGTCTAATGCTTTATGAGTCAGACAAGCAATCTTGAGTTGGATTCTAGCTTTAATAGATAACAAGTTTAGCTGCAAAAGTTCGGGTGAAATGTGATCAAATTTCCTAGAACCCATTACAATCCTAGCTGATGCATTCAAGGTAGCTCTGAGTGGGCCCAGGCTAGCTTTGGGAAGTCCTGCAAGGGTCACCAGCCCATATTCTAATCTAGGGATGATCAGGGATTGAACCACCAGCCTCAGCTCTTTGGGTGGGAGGAATAGTTTCATTTTCTTCAGTGTGTTGAGTTGGAAATTGGCTCCCGTAGTAGTGGCACTGATGTGGGCTTGCATGTTAAGGTGTTTAGCCAAGGTGATACCTAAAGATTTGGCAGAGTTTACAATGTGAGGGTTGCAGTTCAGAACAGTTAACTGTTTAAACCAGTCACAGGTAGGAGCTGAGTGATTAGGAGGGGTGATCAAAATTCAGTTTTGAGAGTATTTAGTAGGAGAAGGTTCCTAGCTAGCCATTGTTGAGTTTGGGCAAATGCAGCATTTAAAGTTGTTATGTCCTCTTACGAGGAGATCCTCAGGTACAATTGCGTGTCATCCACATACAGGTGTTATTGGATGCTGGCTATGTTCAGAATGACCACAAGAGGCTCCCTAAATAGGTTGAAGAGAGTGGGCGAGAGCGTTGAACCTTGGGGGACTCCAATCAGAACAGGGTTAATGGAAGCTAGGGCATGATTAACTGTGATCCTTTGAATGCAGTTGTGACGGGAGGAGGGAAACCAGTTTAGGATCCGGCCGACAATCCCATCTTATGTTGTAGGAGATCAATCAAGTTTTCATGTTTGACGGTATCGTAGGCTTAGGACAGGTCTAGAAGGATCAGGAGACAAGGGACATTTTGGTCAAGGGCTCTCACGGCATCATCAACAATATGAGTTTGTGCCATTTCAGTGCTATGCCATGCTCTTAATCTTGACGGATGAGGATCCAGGGGTTGATATTTTTCAATATGTTTGCAGAGCTGCAAATTAATGCATTTTTCAAGCAATTTCATTAGAGTCATGATGCTGGTGATAGGTCAGAAGTTGTTTGAATCTGATAGGTCTGAATTGGGCTTCTTAGGAATGGGAGTAACATGCCCAACTTTTAGGCAGTCCGGAATCTTTCCCTGTAACAGGTATTCATGAATGATCCTGGACTAAAGAGGGAGAATGGCTGAGATTACATTTTTTTTTTGTATGTTCTTATATAGCGCTCGACTACCCGGAGGCATCTCGGCGCTTGCCTTGGGAACCCATCCTGGCTTTTCCCTGTGAGATAGCCCCTAACGGGCATCCCCAAGGTGAAAGCCAGGCATCCCGCCGCGGGGGGCCGTTGTGGAGATTAAGCAAGCTTAATGCCCAGAGTTGCAGAGTGTGAACCCATGATTAGGTCAGGCACCGAAGCGAGAATTATCGAGTCCGTGGACATTTGAGCTCAAGACCCTGCCGCATCAGGAATTGAACCCTGGTCCCGGGTCTGACCTCTGCTTCAGGGTCTGCCTGCTCTAACCAGTGAGCCACACTTCTCCACTTATGGTGCTTGGCAGGTAGAGGATCACCAAAGTGGTTGGAGGGTTTGATGGATGTCATGTTGCTACGTATCTCAGTGCAGTCTGGTAGGAGAGACCTGCTCCAAGAGGCATTGTTTTTGAGGCCCAAAGGCGAGTGTATTGTTGTGGATTCTGCTGCCTCCCCTGATCCTGCCGGCTGAATCTTGAATAGCAAAGTTGGGGATGTGGGTAATAGATCCAGCTCTATTTTCATTGTTTTTTCAGCAAAGTGAGCTGTAAAATCATCACCACTAGGGAGCAGGGATAAGGGAGTAAAGCTCTGGTTAGAAGATTGGTAAGATTAATGATTTCAAAGAGTTTTTTGTGTCATTTTTACGCTCCATCCAGTTGAAATCTGAAGTGTTTGATTTTTGCCAAGCGTATGTGTTTGTTGTAAACGCTTCTCATTTTCCTCAGTTGAGAGAGACTTGTGGTGGCAGGTGAGTTTCTCCGGAGTCTGTCAGAGAGTCTTAGATTGCAACATTGATCATTTAGGGTACAATTAAACCATGGTTTAGAAAGTTTGACTGGAATCCTTTTGAGCTGTTTCAGAGCAACCAGGTCAAAAATGTTTTAATGTAATGCTCAGAAAGATCGTCAAGGTTGGTCAAGTTAGCGGGGCTGTAGTCTATTTTTGGTGATTGACTTTATCATACTAATGTTGAGGTCTCTCATATTGCAAATCATTTCTTTCGCTTTAAGGGGTTGACCCTGTTTACCCAGTCCATTGTCTAAGGTGAGGAAGGGAATTCGAAAATGAGCAGACCAGTCACAGAGTAGGATTTCTCCTACTTGTATGAAGTTGTCTTTGGGAATGATGAGTGGAAAGTCTTAAAGGAACAGACAATTGGATCATTTGTGTCATTCCAATGAAGGTTGAAGTCTCTGAGGAATATGTGGTAGGGTAGGTCCGAGCTTGAGCAATTGACCTCCATGATTTCCTCTGTGAAGACTAGATTGTCACCAGGAGGGTGATAGATCGAGTGCAGCACACACATGTTCTTGTCTTTGTTCCAGATTTCATATTTTTTTTACTGTGAGGTTGGAGTGATGAATGCAGGCAATGCCGCCTCCTGTTGTATCCAGTCAATCACTTCTGAGTATAGAGTAGTCGGGAGGGATTAAGATGTCAATCTATCCATAACTTTGATTTGTTGTTGGCTAATGTACAGGGTGACCTTTGATGCTGCTTCAAAATGTTCATATGACCTGAGTGGCAGTGTCCATGTCTGTGGGAACCTGCTAAACACTTGAAACACATATCTGAGGTATTTCCTTAGCACACTACCAGCAATGGATGAGTCTCCCTGTAAAAACAAGGAAAGTTATACAACTTTAAATTATTATTATTTTGATTGATAACTGCACAAAGAAGAAACAATTTCTGTGACTTGCTATCACTGTATCCTGATGGTCCAGCTGCCCCACCACCTACCTTCTCAACGGGCTGCAGTCATCGTCAAAGATCGAAGACAGTAAAGCACTAATTAGAACTGATAAGTGCAATATGTATTTTGCACACCTAAAAATAAATGACACACATCTGCTGCTTCAGTAATAACACACTTTCTGTACCCTTGTCCTTACTGCAATCTAATCAATCATCATATAAATTGTATTCTTCATACCTTAACTTCATACAGTTATACTCTCCCTCTATATGATGTATGCAATCTTACAAAATGTAGCCCTTCATGACGTAGTAACTGCAGAGATTAAAAGAGTAGGTGGCATGCTGCCATCCCAGTCAACTCCAAGTAGAACCTTCTTACCATAAAAAAAACATCTGGCAAGATGTGTCTGCAATGCTTCCACCTTCCCCTGCCACCCTGCAACATTCCTCTCCCATCCTGCCACCTTCCTCTGCCACTTGCCTGTGCCACCTTCAGTGACCACCTCCCGGCAACCCTGCCACCTTCCCCTGTCACCATGCTACCTTCTCCTGCCAACTTCCCTGATTACCCTGCCACCCTCCTTAACCACCTTCTTGCCACCCTTTGACCCTCCTATACCACCTACTGGACCATCTCTCACACTCTCCAACTGACCAACTGACCAACTCGCAGTTAGAAGCAATCATGCTTACAGAGGCTCTCAGTGAGCTGCTCCACACATATTCAACACATATTCAACTAATGTTCTCCAGTGTGCCACACATCTGCACAGACCCCCAAGTAATATAAGGATCAGCTGCATAAGTAATGTACCAAAAGAGCACCATCTCCTCCCTTGTGTCTGCAGAGACCCATGAAAGAAAAGGTGGCATGTAATGTGCCACTGCACTGCATCACTCAAGTCTCTGGAGACCTACGGGATTGTTTATGAGAGCCCTGCATCACTTTTGCACAACATAAAGGGATCTCATAAAGATTTAGGAAGCGACGCAAAGCCACCCTGCATGGCTTTGAGTGGACACATTAATCTTGAGTAAGGTGGCGCAAATTGCTGTGTTGCCTTAAAGTAGACACATTCATCTTGAGTAAGGTGGCGCAATTTGCTGTGTTGCCTTAAAGTAGACACATTCATCTTGAGTAAGGTGGCGCAATTTGCTGTGTTGCCTTAAAGTAGACACATTCATCTTGAGTAAGGTGGCGCAATTTGCTGTGTTGCCTTACTCTGTGCCCAGAAGGCGTTCCATGAGCATTGCAGTCAGTTTCCTACGCAACACCCATGGAATTTGAGGCTGCCCCAGATTTTAAAAATCACGTAAACCTGAGAAAGGGCAATATTCTTCCGTCTCCTTTTTTTCCTTTTTCTTTGTGTACAAAAAAAAGAAGAGGAAACTAATGCTTAGGATTGTTTTTCTGCAGAAAGGTGTCCATTCCTGCACAAAAATAATACTGCATGCAATGGAGGCACCCTGGCACCAAGGGGCAAGGGTGCCTATGTTGGCGCTAGGCTACTGAAACAGTGCCAGCACAGGGAGAATGGGCAGGGATGCACTGAGTTGCTTAAATACACTTTGGCATAGAGAAGGACACCAACGGGCCTTGCTGCTCTGCCCTATGCCAAAATCCCATAAATAAGCCCCCTAGTAACGGCAGCATGAGAATGCAAAAGCAGTAACTTCCCTTGACAATATCACCACAAAAAGGATCAAGGTGATGGCAGGTAATGTAGTAAGTATCTGCATTTACAGCAAGGGATTCCAGCTAATGGCTTCAAATGCTGAATTTGCCTTTGCCTAATTCCGTGAAAATATGTCATTTGATGATAGGTAGGCTCCCTGCTGCCTCCGAAGGCTCCCTGCTGCCTGCCGCTCCGGGGAAATCGCGGCGAGGCAGCACATCGGGGACTACATCCCCCAGCAAGCCTAGCGCCAAGGAGGCGTGTTTCCTGTCCCGCCCCCGGAGGTGCGCTTAAGGACAGCGCGAGCCCCGGGGGAGCGGGGGACTTTTGGCCACACTCACCTGGCTCCTGACCACTACCGCAGCCACAGCGCTGCTCAGCAGCAAGACTCACAAGGCTCCCTGCTGCCTGCCGCTCCGGGGAAATCGCGGCGAGGCAGCACATCGGGGACTACATCCCCCAGCAAGCCTAGCGCCAAGGAGGCGTGTTTCCTGTCCCGCCCCCGGAGGTGCGCGTAAGGACAGCGCGAGCCCCGGGGGAGCGGGGGACTTTTGGCCACACTCACCTGGCTCCTGACCACTACCGCAGCCACAGCGCTGCTCAGCAGCAAGACTCACAAGGCTCCCTGCTGCCTGCCGCTCCGGGGAAATCGCGGCGAGGCAGCACATCGGGGACTACATCCCCCAGCAAGCCTAGCGCCAAGGAGGCGTGTTTCCTGTCCCGCCCCCGGAGGTGCGCTTAAGGACAGCGCGAGCACCGGGGGAGCGGGGGACTTTTGGCCACACTCACCTGGCTCCTGACCACTACCGCAGCCACAGCGCTGCTCAGCAGCAAGACTCACAAGGCTCCCTGCTGCCTGCCGCTCCGGGGAAATCGCGGCGAGGCAGCACATCGGGGACTACATCCCCCAGCAAGCCTAGCGCCAAGGAGGCGTGTTTCCTGTCCCGCCCCCGGAGGTGCGCTTAAGGACAGCGCGTGCCCCCGCGTCGCGGGATCGCGCGCGGGTCGGCGCCCGGGGCTAAGCCCGGGCAAAGGGCGGGCCCTCTGTGGCCCTCAGAGGACCCGAGGAGGACGGGGCGGGCCACCCCACCTGGCCCCATCACTGAAGCAGGTACTCAAAACTTTTGTCATTTGTCCCTGACCCGTTCTGTGTCTTGTTCGTAGGAGCTCCTGCTGTCCCAACAATATGTCTATTTGGGAGGAGCTGAATGCCTGGTGTGGCACAAACTATGTCCCTAACATATCAACTCCGCCCACAGTTGGCAGAAACACTGACCCTACAAACCACCCTCCCCAGGAAGTACTTTTCTCGCCTGAAACGACATCCCCTCAAGCCAACACGCTGCCCCAGGCGCTATTCACAAAAAGGAACATTGAGGAGATTCCAGCAAATGTTGATCTAATGTCCTGTAGCCCCTCATTACCCCCCGATAACTCAACTGTTTTAACGCCGCATAAGGTGGGGGCCACATCAAATGACTCTGTTTCCCCCTTCCAATCGACCCTACTGGCCCACATTGAACGATTGCTGAATGCGGCCCTATCACCCCTGGTCACAAAAATTCAGGATCTGGGAGAAAGGTTGTCCAGCGTGGAAAAAATAGTAAAAAGGATTAATCCATTAAATGCAAACACTGCTCCCCCTTTATGTTATATGCCCTCCACCAACCATGAGAAACCTAAGTCTACAGAACACAGGAAAGCACGACCAATTGATTCCTCCACTAGCAAATCCATCCCAAAAAGTTGTAAGATTACTCCCAAACCAACTTATGTACCTTTAATAGCACCTAGGATTCCTCCTGAAAGAAGGCCTCGAATTAACCTACCCCCTGAAGCCGCCCCCTACGTGACCGTCCTCTCTGGGGTGCCAGAGCTTACTCAGGGCAAATTTGAAACAAACCAGGACCTGCTGAACAAAGCCATCTTCTGGCTTAATAACAACAGACCGCTGCCACCTGACCTAGATGGCGGAATTCTGAGCGTCAGGAGGGTGGGATGGCTGGGCACGCTGCCCAAAACCTTTCCAGGAGATCTGATTTTAATTAAATTCAAACACAGGAACATTGCCCCCTACCTAAGATCTACACACCCCAAAACTGGAGATGGCCCTATTTGTATCTGTGATTTGTTTGACTTTTATCCTGGCCCCAGAGTATCGAACTATAAAATCAGTTGAAAGGGGGGTTCCTGTGTACCATGCGCTTTTATTTTTTACAAGATTGTTTTTAGCTTGGTTTAAATAGCCGGATTTATTTTCCCCTTTTTTATCTTTCTTTTAAAACCTGCAACCAATTGTGTCTCTATATATGTATGTATTTTTTCTCTGCTGCTTTTATGGTTTTAAATTTAAAAACCGAATAAAGCTTGATTTGATTTGATATCTTTTCACATTAAATACTTCCTTTCATTAATTTTTAACACAAGGATGCATTTCACACAATAAATGTAGGAAAATAGAGCGCTTCTGTTCAGTTTTTCCTTGGTTCCTGTTTACCACTAATGCTTTGTAATTAAACAAAGTAGAGTACTGACGTAGTTTCTGGAATTTTTCTTACAAAGATCAATACAAAATTTGCAAATTTGTGCAGATTAGACTGAACTAATTTAAATTTGGCATAGGTCTAATGGAAACCAGCGACGAGGGGTAAGTCGTCCATTCGAGTAACACTGTTTTAAGGACACAGTAATGTGTCTCAGCATGCTGGATACAGTTGAGGTGAGGCTACTATAGCTATTATGTTGTCCTCTGTGTATGTGGGTACTTTTCCTGCAGAGATAAAATGTGGTAGGTAGGTCAGTTCACTTTTACCACAATGTGTAAATAGTTTTATCTTAGGTCCTGATGAATTTCCGCTTTATCCTCCAGACAACATGTCAACTCCTTAACAGTAGAGCACAGTTATCCTGAACCATCACTCTTACTTTCATTTTTTTCAGCTGGGGAGCCAGCCAGAATAAATTGCTCATTTGGACTTCCCAACCAGTTTTATTCATTCCTCTTCACCCCACCACAGCTATACCCTTTTAGGCCCCTCACTCCCACTGCACCATACATTAAGGAACAAAAGATCTCCGCCAAAATGCCCCACATTGGGTGCCTATCGGATATTTTGGCGCATCAACCCAACGAGGAGCAGGCCCAATGATGAAGCATGACACCTAGCTGGGTGGGTGTGTGAGGACCCTAGTTCCAAAGGGAGGACTCCCCCCTCCTGCCCATCACTTTAGAACTTCCTTCAGCCCTTCTGACAGCATCCTGCAATTTTCTCCCCTTTTCTGTACCCGTTTAGGAACTGCATACCTCTTTCTCTAGTATCTACCTGGGCATGTATGTTGGACCTTACAAAAAGCCCTGTGTCCCCAAGTTTGGTTGAGTAACACATACCAGCCAGAATTGTTGCATCTGTGGTCATTCATTTCGAGTCTGAAACCCACAACAGATATTGGATAACTTGTTGTTAGTGCCCCAGCGGTAGACATTGGGAAAACATCTGTGTTACTTGTTTATGCTGGTCGAGCTCAAGCCTGTTTAATGCCGCGTTTGTTGAATCAAAGCACGTTAAATAAAGGGTATTACTTTTCACCAGTTTTAATGGTCATAAGGTTTGTAACTCAGAGAGGATTGAATTTTAAGTAGGCACTGGCAGGGCTTGGGATTTTAATCCACAAACACTTTGTTTACTTGCCACACACACAGTTACCTCACTGAGCACTCCTGAAGCCTTTCACAGTTTCCTTGGGTTAACCCTTTTCCAGCGTTTGCCCCTTATCGGCTTCCTATGATTTGCTTTAGTTGCACTGAGAGGATAACATGGGAACTTGAAAAAACTTTAGAAAATTGTTGCTTACTTTATATTTCCTCAGTAAATAAACCTGCTATAAGAAGGAGCAAAGTATGTTTGTGCGGCAAACACAGTGAAGTCCCTGAGCCATCCTGAAGCCTATTGGCGAAGATGTGGTCTATCTTGGAGCTGGAGTAGAGACGCTCAACATCCTGTGATTCTGGGCAAATCATTTAATCTCCCTGTGCCTAACAAAAATGAATGTCTCCATCTGTCACGCAACTGGTGCTCATTCAAAGTATTCTGATCCCTTGGGGTCTAGTTTTGCGGTATATAACCCCCCCCCCCCCCCCCCCAAATTAAAAGAAGGGGCTACCAACGTGCAAGCAAGAAATAACAGGCTCCTCCCCTTATAGGTGTATATAATGAATACATTTACACCATAAGTTTGGTCTGAAAGCTAATCCATAGTTTATCACATATACCCATTACCATTTTGAAAACACTCTGTACCCTTTGACATTTTTACAACGTGTATCTCAACTTACTTAGACATTTATCTGGAACCCACTCCATATCATCAGAGTACTTCCCACAATTAGGCCTCTCCTGTGAAAACCCTCCCTCTACACATGCAAGCACCCACATGCCAATTTGTGGGAAGTATTCAGATTTTTTTGGAATGGGTTCAACCTATATTTCTTAAGAGGGGGAAATGTACCTTCAGAAACAGCATTTTTAAAACATAGTAATTGCACATGTAGTAGTTTCTTACAGTTTTTTTTGCCAAACTCTAAAGCACCACTGCTGTGGCACGGGAATTAGTATATAGCCCACCAAGACTGTGTACGTAACACTTTTGGATTTGTGTTCCACACACATCACCCCCATAGTTTTATATTTATAACTCAACTTTTGGTTTCGCAAATGTAACCCTTAATACACACATTTAACCAAACAAAACAATTTGTAGAACCTCAAAGATTACATATCCAAGTCAATATAAGAAAAACACGCACTTCGGTTTTCTTTTTAATATCATTTTAATACGCACACTGGTAGTAAATTCACTGAAAAATATTTTTTCCCAATACAACTTTTCCAATATATTGCTAACTTTATTTATTTGAACTTTTAAAATGTATAAAAATGCTACTATTTTGGCTATTAGAATATACAATTTGGGACGCATTGTAAATGCTATAAGTGTGTCTACAAAAGAAAATGTATTTTCTAATAAAAAAAGTAGAAAACATTTTTGATGTACTTATACTTGGTTATTTTGAAAAATACATCATTAAATGATATCACTACACCGTATCATTCATCCACCACATTACCTATCTCCTTTCGATACTACCTATGAACATATACAACCTTCCTAAAGCTTCGCACACTATAACTAATACACATCTCACATTCCACCATCCCTCCAAATACCCTTTTCACCTACAGCTTTATCTTTTTCTACTACTCTATCACCCGTCTATCTCACTATCCCATACAATATCACCACATCAATAAAATACTAAACGGCACTTCTTTACACACAGTTTCATACACAACTATGTTCAAACTATCACTAAAAACACTGACACTAATCCTCCTATTAACCTATCCTCTAATAAACAAAAATACTTCTTTAAACAAGTATTACCTATGCACTCCTTTTTTCTCTTTCTCACACAATATTTCTCATCATGTCTCTCTATATCAAGAACAACCAGCTTCATAAACTGCCCCCCTGTCTTCTATCCCCCCTTTTTCTCTTTAATATGGGTCCTTTTGTTGGTATTTGGGCATGTGGTTTCTAAGATGCTATAGGGTTTTGAAGTCCTTGTTTGGGGGGTTTGTCAGATATTATTACTAGGGGATACTCCAGACTGGAATTTTCACTACAATTTGGGCTGATAGGTTCAGTTACATTCGTAAGATCTTTTAGCTGAGGGGGAGTGCTAATATTACTATGCAAAGAGCTCGTCTTATCTGAGTTATGTACGGTGGTAGTGGCTAACTTCAGGGGACCTAAAGATGAGCGTTTATTTTGAAGCTCGGTTGAGATACGGCGTTCAGTGATAGTTATCTCATGCTCAAGCATGGTAGCCGCCCAAGTAATGAATTGATCCAGTGTCCCCCTCACAGACCCTCCTACTAATGATTTCCTTCCCCTTGATGGCATGATCAGCTTTGTATTAAGGTGATGCGTGTGCTTAAAAGAGGTTAACTAGGTAAGGGCACAACCTACCAATAGAACACAATATAACAAGCAAAAATGTGCATAGGGTCCAGAGTCTGATATCCACAATACCGTTAACCTACAATGTCAGTAGAACAGGAGGGGGGAGATGTCAGTAATATGGCCCTGCCCAGCCTCCTCCGGCCTCTGAGGGCCACAGAGGGCCCGCCCTTTGCCCAGGGTTAGCCCGCGCGCGGTCCCGCGCCGCGGGTGCTCTGGATGTTTTTGAGCGCCTCAAGGCGCGAGAATGCGGGTGGCGGCTTCCGGTTCCCCCGCAAGGGATGCTGGGAATAGTAGTCCCCGTCTGCACTGCAGCCACGTTTGAATGGCAGCGGTGGGAGGGAGACGGGCTGCGGCTGTATCCATGGTCAGGTGTGGGTTGTCCCCAGTAGCAGCAGATGCCTCCAAATGCCTCAGGCAAGAAAAAGACTCGCCCGCTCCACCGGGGCTCTGGATGTTTTTGAGCGCCTCCAGGCGGGAGAATGCGGGTGGCGGCTTCTGGTTCCGCCGCAAGGAACACTGGGAATCGTAGTCCCCCTCCGCACTGCGGCCGTGTTTGAATGGTGGCGGCGGGAGGGAGACGTGCAGCGGCTGTATCCCTGGTCAGGTAAGGGTAGTCCCCAGTAAGCAGCAGATGCCTCCAAATGCTGATATAAACGAAGCAGGTGCTTGCCTGAGTAGAAGTTCAGATTCAGCAACACGTTAATCAGCCCAAATAATTTTTGAGCTCGCTCGTGGCTGGGCGGGTGTGTTTCTCCCCATATCTTATCTATCATCAAAAATGAGCTGCGATCCTTCCATGACTGTCTCGAGTGCTGTGGGGTCCTTTTCTCCTTCTGATGCACACAGCTTTGTTATTGCGATGTGGATTCATGATATGGCAATGCCCTGGATCAAGGAGGGTGTAAAATTAACAGTTGAAATGACACACTAAGGTGAAGTTACATAATGACTGCGTTCTCTGGCTAATATATAACATGAGACATCCCTTACCTGTCATGCCACGAAGAAGTTTAAATGAAGGAATAAGGTTTGTATATAGTGTGGAGCAATAACGTAATGAAACTTGAGGTGAGACCCCTGCAGATCGCATGGAGAGGCTGCCCTCCAGACTTTCTCAGGAGCTCTGAGGCCACGTCACTGTGCTGAGCGGCTCCCTGGAGTGCGGGACCCCCTGGACCCCAGAGGCCTTTCTTATGCCACTGGTGTAGAGTCTTTCGAAATCTGGAAACTGCACCAAATCATGTAGATAGTTACAACCTTCGACAGAGATGGCGGCAAAGGCTTTTTTTCTCTTACAGGTTACATTGTATCATGAATGCAGAAGGCCATAATATACATACATGGCCTCATCGATATTAATGAGGGAAGAGCCAATTGTATGCTGCTCCAGTACTCTTCTGTTGCTGGAAGGCACATGAAAACTTTTTATAATGCTCGTGAAATTTCCAAATTTCGTGTTATATGACATTTGCAAAATTCTATTAATTTTTGTGGCTACAAAAATCTCGCAGTTTATACTGACTGAAGCAGAAAACGTCTCGAGTGCAGCTCGAGTGTACTCGTGACTTTTGAACGTGAGCTCTGCCCACCCACACATTCAATTTTCATGCAAGATACCAACATAAGTGGATTTCATTACATTTTAACTCATTTTCAGAAGGCATACATGTTCACGTTTGCAGAGGCTTCATTCTAGAGACCTGCCGAAAGCCAGAGAACGGAAGTACGTGCCAGCAGTTCCTGAGAACTGACTCGCATCTTTGGCAGGAGGAAAGTCTTGTCCACCGCAGGGGGTGTACCCTGCAAATATTCACTTTTGAACCGAGACTGCACCTGCTAAAAGGTGCTCATTTGTTTTAACGTGTGTTATTATCACTATTATCACACACTCTAATAGGCCGGCATCTCACGGGAGAAGGGAGTGGGTTCTGCAAGTCATCCTTCCTATGTTGACGCTCCACCTCCCTGTGTTTTACTGTTCAGAACAGTTTCTTCGTTTGCACATTTGCTTTATGCAAATAAGCTGCAAATAAAATGTAAAATGCTTTTTGACATTCATATAGGCATCAACCGATGTTGTATATCTCGGTACTAAAAGTCATAGTATAAATTGAAATGAATATGCGGCCAGTGTTTCATCGTGTTTGCGCGCCAGGCTGGTATGATGTGATGTTTCGGTTCCCCCCCCCCCGGCAGTTTTAGAGGGAACTGTCCCGGATTATCACAAGACCTTATGCTGTACTTCGTGTCCCTATCTCTCTTGAAGACTCTCATGTGCTTGTGACACGGGTACATTTCAGATGAAATGCAGAATGTCACATGATTTAGAAGAAATCATCCCAACATTGTACCCAGCGTTAATTTCCGAACTAACACTAGGCGAAAACGTCAGCTACCCAATACACGGGCAGTCATTTGTTTTTCCTTACGGCGAAGAACTTGCTGTAAAACATCTTTTAGGCGTTTTGCAATTGTCCACAACTTACACAGGCACGCACTACCACACATACACAAAATACACATGCTCAAACACAAAAGGTGCATAAACAAGCAGGTATGCTGATACAGACAAACATCAAACACACACGCACACACATTGCAAGGCAGGCATTCATTACACTAACACGAAGCACACACCTTTATCTTAGTGTTCCGCCCGGTCACCGGTCAGGCGTACACCCTCGGCTCGGCTTGGAAAAGCGTGCAGCCAACGCATCGGGTGCCACATCAACCAAAGACATTGGGGCATATTATCAAGCCTGTGCGCTAAAATTATCGCCGCTTTATCGGCCGAAAACGGCCGATAAAGTGGCGATAATGGGCTTGATAATATGCTCTATGGAATTCCAATCGAAGCACATGTTAGATGTGAAGACATCTAACATGGGCTTCGATTGGAATTCCACAGAGCATATTATCAAGCCCATTATCGCCGCTTTATCGGCCGTTTTCGGCCGATAAAGCGGCGATAATTTTAGCGCACAGGCTTGATAATATGCCCCATTGTCTTTTTTTCTTAATCTGCAGGGAGCTGCGTCTGGCCCACTTAATGAAAACTCGTGCTTTCCGAAAAATGAGGAAGCTCGTCTGGGACGGAAACTGAGCAGCTGGGACCGAGAGCGGAGGACTGGGAGCAGCGGCGCTAGAATCGAGGGGCTGACCCAGGATATGGGCGCGTGCAGATCCGTGGAGCTTGCCCCGATGGACTAACATCTACCTAGCAGCTGCAGCACTTACCAGAGTATACACACTGGAATCGATGAACTTGTGATGCTTTGGAAGTGGAGTTGGAAAAATAAAAAGACCAATCCCGATCCATCATCCATTATAGCCATTGCACTCACGGTATTCGTTCTTGCCGCAGACCAATGACGTCACTTCCGGCGCACCCGGATGTGCGTAGGCTTTTGCAAGAGGAATCACAAATTTGCAAGCATTCGCAACAAGAATTTGCAATTCTATAAAGGACACAGAGGCGAGGATTATGCTTCTCAATCTTTACTAGAAGCTCTCAGCAGCCAATGAAAATGCTTGCTTTTCATATTAATAACGTTAAACACTACATATCCCATCATGCCTAGAACATAGGCACGCCCCCTTAGTCCATAAGAGGCCTCTGCCTGCCGCCATCTTCCTCTTTCTTTAGGCGAACAGCTCCAACAACAACTTGGATAACTTGCAACTCCTCCAACGTGGAAGAACATAACATCTTCAGGCGCAATATCCTGGTATTCTCTGACCTTCAGTCAGTCTTCTTATCAGAACCTGGAATAAAGGATATGAGACCGTAACCACCATAACTAACTGGGTGGGCAAGCATTTATACATAACATGCCGGGTGGGATAATCCTCGCCTCCGTGTCCTTAATAGAATTGCAAATTCTTGTCGCGAATGCTTGCAAATTTGTGATTCTATTGCAGGACCGGAGGCTTCAGATTATGCTTGTTTAACGCTTATTAAATACAACAGAGGTAATATCCCCCACCGGCTTACAATAATACGTTCTGAAGGTCGATTCTGATGACCAGCTAAAGAACCTGTCTATCTGGTAAGTTAGTCTGGAGGCAAATAAGGCCGTCAATTCTCTCCAGCCATCGGAACACCCTCGGGAGCAACTTCCAATCGCTGTAGTCCCTGAGGTACCTCGAGTTCCAGTCCGCCACTTGTTGGACTGACCCGGTAGATATTCCGCGATTATCGATATCTTATTTTCCAGACAATAGTGCCAAAAGTCCTTGGCTATTTGCACAAGCATTGACGACCTTGTGCCGCCCAACTTGTTGATGTACCTCACTGCCGACACATTGTCCAAGCGCAGGAGGATACAACAAGATGTCTGCCTCGGGGACAACGTCCGCACCACGAACGACCCCGCGAGCAGCTCTAGGCAATTTATGTGAAGAGAAAGCTCCTCTGGAGACCATCTGCCACCTGTGGAAATGTCTCCGCAACGCGCTCCCCAGCCCCAGCGGCTGGTGTCTGACTCTATTGTTATTTCTGGGAGAGAGCCGAAGATAGCTCGGCCGTTCCAGGCATCCACGTGTCCCAGCCACCATTGCAGCTCAGTTTTCACCTCTTGTGTGAGAGGGATACTGTCCGAATACGAAAGTCCCTTCTGTAGGTGTCTGATCTTCAACTGTTGCAGGGCCCTGTAATGGAGACGGCCCGGGAATATCGCCTGTACTGATGATGCCAATATTCCTACCACTCTGGCAATCGCCCTGAGTGAAACCGCTTGACCATTCAGAAGTTTTCTGATTTCCTTCTTCAGGTCCTTGAGCTTGTCCTTTGGAAGGCCAAGCTGCGCTGTCATGGAGTCGATCGTGAAACCCAGGAAGTCTATCACCTGAGTCGGTACCATGACAGATTTCCTGGTGTTGATTACGAAACCCAGGTTTTGAAGCAATGTCGTCGTCAGATTGAGGTGTCGCAAGAGTGTCTGCTGGCACTGATCCACTATTAGGTTGTCGTCCAGGTAAATTATGAGGTGGATACCCCGTTCCCGGAGATATGCCACCACTGGCTTCAAGCACCAAGGAGCCAAGGAGAGCCCGAAAGGCAGAACCAAATATTCGTACCATCGGTTTCTCCACCGGAATTGAAGATATCTGCGTTGCGGGGAAAAATTGGAACCGACAGGTAAGCGTCCTTCAGATCCAATCGGACCATCCAGTCCCCTACCTGTAGAAGGTCTGTTAAAAGATGGATGCCCTCCATCTTGAAATGATTGTACGTTAGAAACTGGTTGAAGTCTCTGAGGTTCAGAACTAATCTGTTTCTGCCTCCCTTCTTCTGAATAACAAAGATATTGCTGCAGAAACCGCGAGGTCCTTGTTGGGCCGGTGCTATCGCGCGTTTCTGCAGCAACTCGATGATCTCTGCGTCTATAAAACTGAGATCTTGTTGGGAAAAATGGTGATCTGCAGGAAGCCCCAATTGAACAGGATGAGAATAGAACTCCAAGTGAAAACCTTGAACTGTTTGTAACACCCATGCATCCTGTGTAAGTTCCCGCCACTGCGCTAGGCAGTGTTGCGTCCGTCCCCCCAAAGGAAGAAGATAAACCTTTGTTACTCTCACCTGAGTTCTGCTGGTGTTTGAAGGTCCCCCTATTGTAACTGGATTGATACCGGCTCCTGTTGAACCTCCTGTGGGAGGGGTAGAAGGTCCCACCATGGGTGGAATCATAGTCGTTCCTGCCCCGGCCGAAGTCTCCTCTTTGGGAACCTTGTGGACCTCCTCGGCCCGACGAGCGGTCCCCGCCTCGTCCGTCCCTGGTAAAAACTCCCTGGCTTAGAGCCCTCTTAATGCCGGATTGCACCTTGTCCAGTGCCGTAAATGTCCCTACATATTTTGAGACGTCCTTGACAAACTTGTCTCCAAATAATTGACCCGCAGCAAGGGGTCCCGGCTCCGCATCCGCTAATTTTGTGTCCATCTTCATAAGCAGCGATTTTCTCCTCTCAGAAGATATGGCACAATTTGCGTTGCCTAGTAGGCATATGGCTCGCTGGGTCCACCCCGCCAGCACGTCCGGATCTACAGGAGTGGAACCCTCCTTGGCTGCAAGAGCCATTTCCAGAATCTTGGCCAGCGGCCCGATAGCATCCAACATTTTGTCCTGGCATCCTTACCATGCCCTATCTAGACCTCGTTTTGGATCTTTTGAAAACTTCCTTAAGAAGGTCAAGAGACTCGCGTCGATTTCTGGCGTCTCTGCAACCTTGTCCGGGATGTCCTGACGCGGGCGTTCTGATTTGAGGCGGTTCCTGACTTCCCTAGGGAAACTCCATCTGAGGTTGTCGTGGATATACGCAGTCACCGCCGGAGGTGGCACCCAGTCCTGTGACCTGGGATGCATGATGTCAGACGGATCAAATGTAAATGGTGTGATCACCTGTGGACCATTCACTGGCGCAGTCTTCGCCATCTTTGGAGGGGGATGCTCTTCAGAGGAATCTGTGTCAGTGTTTGTGGAAGTGTCCCTGTCAGTGTCTGAGTCCACATCTACATGGACCTTATGCTTAGATTTGGCCTTGCCCCCAGAGTAGTGCTCTGCCGTGTCCGGAAGGGTAGCTAGGGCCTGCGCATGAGGCCATGTGGCAGTGTCAACTGACGGTTGACCGGAAGTGGAAGCGACCACTTTCTTCTTTTGCGGCTTGTCGTAGCCATGCCTCTTGGCAAAGCCCTCCAACTGCTTTCTTATTGGACGGAGGGCTGTAGCCAGGGCTTGTTGTACTGTTTGCGGGACCGTAGTCTCCATAGCCCTATTGACTGATGATTGAACTGATGCGTCCAATGCATTGACTATGTTGTCTTCAAGGACGGCTTCCTGCTGTCCATCATACACCTCCTCTTCAGCATAGTCTTCATTGTACTGTTCCCACTCTGCCATTGCAGTGGTATTTCTTGTCTGAACCGTACCTCAATGAAGATATGCAAACACACTGTCCAGACACAAGGAGGGTCAAGAGGGGGGGTCAGCCCTGAAGCACACTTAATGTCACAAAGTTCAAAACCCCCTAAGCAAAGCTGTAGTCACAGGGGCCACAGACCCAGGCCAATGCACGATCCACAGAGCGTTTGCACACTCTAAATACTGTCCACAATATTTTACTACCTTTTCAGGCGTTTCGAGAGAGCAGAGGGATCACCGTTGTCTCCAATAAATCAAAACACTATGCCTGACAGTTTCAGGTTCGCGCCGTGACGTGCAGCCCAAACGCGACTGAAAACCTACTAGAAATTAGCCCAATTTCAGCGCGTTTAGGCGCACGTCACAGCCGAGAGCCACCCGGACCCTACTCGCGTCATCGGCCTATTAGAGATGCCGATGCGCATGCGCGAGACGCGCTTCCCCGGGAAAACAGCCGGGACAATAGAGGCTCACTACACTAAATGGTGCCCGTCTGCCCCCGGTCAGCGACCGACGCTACCTCGCGCCACACGGGCGTTTCAAGCCACTGAGGAATGAGAAGAGACTCGCTATGCGCCGCGACGCTAGCGGTCAAGTGCAACACCCCCTCACACTTCGGATTACTCGGTAAACAGGCAAAACAGGTGACAATCCCTTGCCCCTAACCCACAGGTTTAAGCATGAAAGTCTGATGAAATACTCCTTAGTAAAATGCTACATCACTGTTAATATCATTGCTGATAATATCATTACTGTTAAGCAATACTGCCATAGCAGAGGGAGTAAACAAAGTGCACTTAGCTCTTGCTGTGAGCAGCAAAGAAAGAGGAAGATGGCGGCAGGCAGAGGCCTCTTATGGACTAAGGGGGCGTGCCTATGTTCTAGGCATGATGGGATATGCAGTGTTTAACGTTATTAATATGAAAAGCAAGCCTTTTCATTGGCTGCTGTGAGCTTCTAGTAAAGATTGAGAAGCATAATCTGAAGCCTCCGGTCCTGCAATAGAATCCACCGGCTTCAGGATATGCAAAGGTGAGAGAGAGCTGCTGTGCTTTTTATAAATGTATTTTAGTATTGTGATGGAGTGAATTCGGCAGTCCCAAGGACTTCTACAAATTAGCTTGTTTTCCTTTGCAAGACCATTCCTCTTTAGGGCCATGAGCAGGTCTGTCAGCAGTTGTTTAATAAGCCTAACAATCGGATTCCATGGAAATACTCTATGACGGAAGGGCAGTCTGGGGGTACAGAAAGTATCATTTGCAATCACAGCAGCGCCTCCCTGCATTCTGCATTCATAAACAGTTTGGGGGTTTGTAGGGCTTTTGGAATTTAGGGCGTACAGGGTCATTTTAGGGTTGAGGGTGCCATTGTGTTTTGAGGGGCCAGGTGTAATTTAAGGGTTTAGAGCATGTTTGGGTTTAGGGATGCCAGTGTTAATTTTAACGTTTAGGGTGTGTTTGGCTTTTAGGGTATAAGGGTTATTTTTAGGGTGTGTTTGGGTTTGGCGTGCAAGGGTTAATTTGGGGGTTCAGGGTGTTTTAGGGTTTTGGGGTGCCAGGGTTAATTGTAGGGTTTAGGGTGTGTTTGGGTTTTAGGGTACAAGGGTTATTATTAGGGTTTAGGGTGTATTTGGGTTTGGCATGCAAGGGTTAATTTGGGGGTTCAGGGTGTGTTTGGGTTTTGGGGTGCCAGGGTTAATTGTAGGGTTTAGGGTGTGTTTGGGTTTTAGGGTACAAGGGTTATTATTAGGGTTTAGGGTGTATTTGGGTTTGGCGTGCAAGGGTTAATTTGGGGGTTCAGGGTGTGTTTGGGTTTTGGGGTGCCAGGGTTAATTGTAGGGTTTAGGGTGTGTTTGGGTTTTAGGGTACAAGGGTTATTATTAGGGTTTAGGGTGTATTTGGGTTTGGTGTGCAAGGGTTAATTTGGGGGTTCAGGGTGTGTTTGGGTTTTGGGGTGCCAGGGTTAATTGTAGGGTTTAGGGTGTGTTTGGGTTTTAGGGTACAAGGGTTATTATTAGGGTTTAGGGTGTATTTGGGTTTGGTGTGCAAGGGTTAATTTGGGGGTTCAGGGTGTTTTTGGGTTTTGGGGTGCCAGGGTTAATTGTAGGGTTTAGGGTGTGTTTGGGTTTTAGGGTAAAAGGGTTATTATTAGGGTTTAGGGTGTATTTGGGTTTGGCATGCAAGGGTTAATTTGGGGGTTCAGGGTGTGTTTGGGTTTTGGGGTGCCAGGGTTAATTGTAGGGTTTAGGGTGTGTTTGGGTTTTAGGGTACAAGGGTTATTATTAGGGTTTAGGGTGTATTTGGGTTTGGTGTGCAAGGGTTAATTTGGGGGTTCAGGGTGTGTTTGAGTTTTGGGGTGTAAGGGTTAATTTGGGGGGTCAGGGTGTGTTTGGGTTTTGGGGTGCCATGGTTAATTTTAGGGTTTAGAGTGTTTGGGTTTTGGGGTGCCAGGGTTTATTTGGGGGTTCAGGGTATGTTTGGGTTTTGGGATGCAAGGGTTTATTTGGGGTTTCAGGGTGTATATGGGTTTTGGGGTGCCATGGTTAATTTCAAGGTTTAGGGTCTGTTTGGGTTTGGTGAGAATCACAAAGAGTATGACACCTTGCACAACATGTTTTGATAAAGCCAAACCGAAGTTAGCAATGACCGCCAGGATTATAATGCATTTAAAAGTATATGGTATGGCTATATCATAGAACAGCTATAAGGACATGGTTCCGAAAGCTGCAGACAGGCTCAGCTCATGCCAGAGCACCATCTCACATAATACCAAGCACTCTCTGCCTTCGGTATTGTTAACAAAACAGGTGATGGATCGAATGCGGATCAATGTCACACATTCACCCCAGTCCAAAGATCTGGGCCCAAATCCATTGTTTTTTTGCACTCCACACCACCCTGGGTTAGACAATGGCGATATGCAATTCAGCTCTGGCCCTGTGCCCCATGGGAACAGTCCAGTCCGAACTACAAAAGCCATGTCCTTCCCAGAACGGAATCAAGCATCCGAGGACCGGACCGGTTTCGAGGTAACACCTCTCATCAGCCCGGCTAGCTTGACTCCAGTGGTGTGGAGTGCCTGGGACCCACGTCTGAGCATCCCCAGCGCACTTATGGCGGTATTTGCAAACAAAACAGGTGATGGATCGAATGCGGATCAATGTCACACATTCACCCCAGTCCAAAGATCTGGGCCCAAATCCATCGTTTTTTTGCACTCCACACCACCCTGGGTTAGACAATGGCGATATGCAAATCAGCTCTGGCCCTGTGCCCCATGGGAACAGTCCAGTCCGAACTACAAAAGCCATGTCCTTCCCAGAACGGAATCAAGCATCCGAGGACCGGACCGGTTTCGAGGTAACACCTCTCATCAGCCCGGCTAGCTTGACTCCAGTGGTGTGGAGTGCCTGGGACCCACGTCTGAGCATCCCCAGCGCACTTATGGCGTATTTGCAAACAAAACAGGTGATGGATCGAATGCGGATCAATGTCACACATTCACCCCAGTCCAAAGATCTGGGCCCAAATCCATCGTTTTTTTGCACTCCACACCACCCTGGGTTAGACAATGGTGATATGCAAATCAGCTCTGGCCCTGTGCCCCATGGGAACAGTCCAGTCCGAACTACAAAAGCCATGTCCTTCCCAGAACGGAATCAAGCATCCGAGGACCGGACCGGTTTCAAGGTAACACCTCTTATCAGCCCGGCTAGCTTGACTCCAGTGGTGTGGAGTGCCTGGGACCCACGTCTGAGCATCCCCAGCGCACTTATGGCGGTATTTGCAAACAAAACAGGTGATGGATCGAATGCGGATCAATGTCACACATTCACCCCAGTCCAAAGATCTGGGCCCAAATCCATCGTTTTTTTGCACTCCACACCACCCTGGGTTAGACAATGGCGATATGCAAATCAGCTCTGGCCCTGTGCCCCATGGGAAAAGTCCAGTCCGAACTACAAAAGCCATGTCCTTCCCAGAACGGAATCAAGCATCCGAGGACCGGACCGGTTTCGAGGTAACACCTCTCATCAGCCCGGCTAGCTTGACTCCAGTGGTGTGGAGTGCCTGGGACCCACGTCTAAGCATCCCCAGCGCACTTATGGCGGTATTTGCAAACAAAACAGGTGATGGATCGAATGCGGATCAATGTCACACATTCACCCCAGTCCAAAGATCTGGGCCCAAATCCATCGTTTTTTTGCACTCCACACCACCCTGGGTTAGACAATGGCGATATGCAAATCAGCTCTGGCCCTGTGCCCCATGCTATAGCACATTGTATACTCTGTTGTGTATAATAGAAAACGTATATGACATTTTGCGTTTACCTGCAATTCATTGTGCAATCATCCAACAGTTTGCATTTTTCTGGAAAAACTGAAACCAAAGTGGTGGACGTGCTCTTTAAATAGACAAGCAATTCCTGTAAAAATCACCAGACCCAAAAACATCTTATTGAAAACACAGTAGTACCTTTGATGTATTCAGATGTTTATTTTCAAATCACCCCAAAGTCATCAGGAACAATGTCATCTTGTAAAGTTATCGGAGAGTCATTTACAAGTCATCCTCAGATCATCAGGAATAATGACACCTTCTGAAGTCAGCAGATACTAATTTTCAAGTCATCCTTAAATCATCACGAATAATGACACCTACTAAAGTCATCAGGTACTCCTTTTCAAGTCATCCTTAAATCATCACGAATATTGACACCTACTGAAGTCATCAGGCTGAACTTCTCCAGCTTTGCTGATGACTTCAAGAGCTTGATGATGTCCGATGACGTGTTAATGGCTTCTAAGGTACTTGGATGATCACCCAATGACTCTGGGATGGCTTCTAAAGTAATCCTGTTTGACCTGGGTAGCAGCCACCCTCCTGGGTAAATCTGCACCCCCTGCGTCCGTCCCGTCATAGGTTTGCGTGCGATGCATCCAACCTGACCTCTCATTCACACAGGCGCAGGGGCAGCGCGTAGGAACAAGTTTTGAGTAAGCAACTCGCATTCAGCCATTTTGTAGCATGCAAGCTTCCCCCGCTCTGAGCTCTTTACAGCTTTTTCAATTCATGAATGTCTGTTTGGCATAAAGACAGGGAGCTTTTATTTGTATGACCATTGAGTAACTGTACCTGTTCTGTAAGTAGTCGGACTGCAACACCACCAGTCATCACTCTTTCCTTTTCCATTGTGAATAGCTGGACTGCAGCTGCTAAATTACACAAAAAAGACCCCACCATCCCCTTTCGTGTTCTTCATAATCTGCATTGTTCAGTTTCCTGTGCAGGTTCACTTTTAGAATTTCCCTGTATGGTCTAAGTCAATGGCTTGCATTGTGTTTTTATGATGGTGCAACAATGTCAAGTTAGTATTGCCCACCTGTGCTTTCCAACAGGATTCAGATGACACCTATATGGTTTACGCCCAGGTCAGGGTGCCACCTGAGTACCTGAAAATTACTTTGTGCTCATAACTACTTGCTTGAACGATTACCTACGTGGGTTGTTGATGGGTTCACTAATGACTTGGTTATGAACACCTAATTGATTTCGAGTGCCTTATGATAACTATGAATAATAACCTAACACATTATCTCTTTTCAAGCTGTACACTGACCTGTGGATTTCGTGCTTGAGTGGCGACCACTCCAACCCCTGGTTCTGTATATTCTTCAAATATTGATTTTGTTTTTTGTGGGAAACTTCACCCCATATCTTTTTTCTCACATCAGTCCTGGGGAAAGCTTGAGGCCGTGGCCAACCAGCGGAACATGGCGGACGTAAAGCTCTAGTGCACTGCTCCAACACCCCTGGTTATCCTGTTCCCCCATCATCAGAGCTCAATCCAACAGCGGATCTGTGCCTACGCGTCATCGCCCTGATCTAATACCGGGTCTGAGTGATCGATGTGTTGTGAGCGATTACAGACCCCTCAGGCCCCGCCGGTTAGACGTTCTCTGAGCGGCTCCATTGCTGCTTATGCGGTATTCGTGTTACTGGCTGGTCGCCGCTCATATCATGAAGCTGGGGAGGCGATAGCGAAGTCTTGAGGTCTCCTGGTCATCAACACTGTGTGGGAAACAGATGCGGAATCCCCTGAGCAGACAAACAAGCCCCATCGGGTCATCACCGGAGGTGAGCACCACCACCAGCTATATTGGACCGCTGCTTTCTCAGCCCGAGGAGGTGGAATACCCCGGTCCAGCCGATAGAAAGTAACAATATCCAGGCAACAACAATAAGAAAAGCTGGCAAAAAGAAATTTAGCACAACAATGTGTAGACACAGGTAAAAGAAAATAAGATAACCATTAATTATAGTCACATATAAAATGTAATACCATTGATACAAATTGATAAAAATGTTAAATCATGAACATCAAATATAAAAAATAGCAATAAAAGAAGGGGAGACTACAGTGTTCAGATATTGTAGTCTCTCAATAACAAAGGGAGAGTTAAAAACTGTGATGGTTACCAGTGCTAATTGTTCGAGTTGATGTCTGTCTGTCAACGCGTTTCGACACAGAGTGTCCTCATCAGGACATTATCAGCATGTTTCTAAAATTTAGGAAGATAATAAAAAGACTTTTACTTGTGTTTGATAGTTTGTACTAACAGTTAATGCCAGGAAATACTTATGATACATGTTACCGCAGAGAAGGGACACATAAAGAGCAAGACAGAGAAGTATACATGTCTAAATTGTAACAATTGATCAACATATTTTTAAGTTCTTCATCAATTCAGAAAACATCAATATGACACATTTTTTAGTTAAACAATAGTATTAACTGCATTGTATAAACATATTCTTTGAGACAAGGGTGGTAAATAAGTCCCATGTGAACATAGACAGACGGTTTATATTCTGATCCTTAGACCACAGAGGAAAAGAAAAGATTAAAGTTCAAAGTGCTAAAATCCTGCCTGGTTTTGGGATTATTTTGAAAAAGAGGGGGGGGGGGTTTATAATCGAAATTAAGGAGGTTAGTACTTTATATTATAACCTAATTATTCATTCAAATGCAGTTTTTTCTTATCATGACGGCACTGTTTTAATAGTCACTAAGATCTAAGTTGTTTACAGTAATCCTAAGGCTATAGTTTTATGTAGGTCAATGTTTATATATTCCTATCGTTCTATTGGGCACTCATGAACAAAGCATACTTTATATGGCGCAACAAGGTTGTACATATTGTGGTAATAACATACCCGAAACAGTTCCTTATGCGTTTCTTCAAAGTTTGTAAATTCAATAGATGTGACAAGCAGTACTCTATGTTTTCAATCTTATGCTATTAGAAACGGGAAGAAAAGAGCACAGGATAACTAAATTGAGCCTATGTATGATATGTTGCAAAGATTCACATATCTAACAGTACATCTAGCCTTTCTAAGAAATTACCTTTATTTATGAATATATACGAGTCCTGCGAATATGTCAGGTTTCATCGTTATCTGGTGCTCACCTTGTCTACAGCCATTAACTCTGTAGGAGACACAATAAAGTGTATTGAATCCAAATTTCCCTAAAGACACGCCCCTGCAATAGCTAGGTTTTTTCAGGCGAAATGAGCTTACCTTAAAAGATTAATACGAGCGCGTTAATATTGGCGTCCCAGGTCCAGGACCATAGATGACGTGACACGTGTTATGCCGTATACTCTTCTTTAAATAGTTAGAGAGAAAAGGAGGGCAAATGTTTACCATTATATCAACACTCAGCGAAAAATAGTATCAACGAGAAAGGTAAAATTAACACGTACGTAATTTTGTTCTGCTTTAAGCCGTCGTGACACGATGTTCCGGGTATTTAGAAGCGTTTACAATTTAGAGCAGGAAAAGTGAAACCAGACGTAGCATTGTATGCTCAAAACACGGTCTCTGTAAACAGAACAAGATAAAAGACATGACCTGTCCGGTTACAAATTAGAACCGAGAAAATGAGACCAGGTGTAGCATTGTATGCTCGGAATAGTATTACCATAGACAAAAAAAGATAAATTGATAGAAGAACGTAACTTGATCGTTCTTGCCATTTGCCATTGTGAATCTGGCCAAGGCCCACTAAGCGAGAGCTACGTGTAATTATTTTTAAATGATGCCAAAATGTATGACAAATTCTGTGAGTCACCCACTTGAAATATATGTTTACATAAGCGCATAATTAATCAAAAACTAAGTATCTATGTCCGATACTTTTCAGCAAAACGCAAGATGCATACCTGTTCAATAATTGTAATCCGGCGTGGTCAATGGCGGCAGGTGAGTCCGTAACGGAGGAAGAGAAAGTGTAAGGTAGCAGCTGATTGGTGAATATATAGCGCAGGTACCATTTGATAAGGGATCTAAACCCTCCCTCTCTTAAAGGGCTACATTATTGAATAGCAATGGGACGGGTGGCCGGCGCAAATGTTTGCACAAGCACAGCTAACATGTATATAAGCGGCCCAAATAATTACCAACGAAAAAAATAATTCACTGTAAAAAACGCAAATGATTACACATACGGCGCTTGTTGGTCTAGACCCGGCTTCAATACTAGCGAGAGGCTGGTAGTTTATTCATATACAGCCTTGATCTTATTATTTAGTGCGAGGGACAAAGATTCATTAGGAGGTGTCAAAATTCCGTGTTCAGATAACATGCGATTTTTGACCACCTAGGGACAATTATCTATGCTCATTCTCTTATATAATAGCGTTTTCCCACGGAAGTTCGAGGTTCAACCCTTGATTGAAAGTATCAAGGGTGAAAATCCAATAGACTTCTTTCTTCTTGCGTATTTTACCTCCTCCTTTAGATTCCGGTATGTGTATTTTCTCTAAAATACACCATTTCATTTCTGTTGGTAAATGTTTGTATTCTACATAATGGTTAACCAGAGGTGACATAAGTTTTTTTGTCTTAATTGCAGATCTGTGCTCAGTTAGGCGCGTTTTTATAGCTCGAGAGGTTTCACCGACGTAGCCTAAATTGCATGGACATACAATTAAATAGACTACATTCTGGGTGTTACAGGTACATAATTCCTTCGCATTAATGGTTACTTCATTAAATATTATGTTTTCACCGTTAATGATGGAATCACAAGATTGACATGATCCACAGCGAGATGTACCTCTAATTCCGTTCCTTCCATCAATAGATTTTTGTATGAACGGGGTATTTGTGGATTTTGTGAACCGAGATCGGACGATTAGGTCTTTCAGATTTTTATTTCGCCGGTGAGCGAACAGAGGTTTGGCAAGTTTGTTTCTGTTTTGATCTACATTAAGCAAATGCCAATTTGAGTTGATCACCTGCCTTATGGTAGAATCCAAGGTGGAATGTCTTGTGACTCAGACAAGTTTCTGTTCTTGTTTTTGTTTCTGGGTATTTAGTAAAGAGTCACAGTCATAAAAACGTGCCCTTTTGTAGGCTTCCCTGACTAGTCGGTGTGCGTAGCCTCGCTCTAGGAACTTCTTCTTCATTGCGACAGACTGGATGTCATAGTCTGTGAGATTGGTGCAATTGCGCCTCACCCTGAGAAATTGGGAAAAAGGAATACTGTCCTTTTGACACCTCGGGTGATAACTTTTGAAGTGTAACAGGGTGTTTCTAGCGGATGGTTTCGTGTATAGATCCACTTCAAGAAGCCCATCGTTGTTACATCTGATGTAAATATCCAGAAATTCAACTCTACACTTATTAGTGTGAGCGGTAAAGTGTAAATTACTGTCTGTGAGGTTCAACCATACTAGGAAATCTTCCAGAGTCTGTTCCCCATCGGTCCATACAAAAAAGATGTCATCGATGTAATGGTACCAATGGGAAACAGACTCGTAGAAGGGGGCAATTTCATTGTAAATGAATTTAGATTCGAAAAGCGACATATATATGTTCGCTATTGATGGTGCCATTGAAGCCCCCATGCTTTCACCCTTTGTCTGCAGATATAAGTTGTCACCAAACTCAAAAAAGTTCTCTTTCAAGGTTAATGATAAACATTCCTTGATGAAAGGTTTTGAGCAAGGAATACTATGCTCATCGATAAACCACATCGTTGCAGAAATAGCTTAATTCTGTGGAATATTGCTGTACAGTGAATCGATGTCTAAGGTAACTAATATGTCTCTATGTTTATTAAATGGGAGATTCTCTATTTTTGAAATAATGTCACCAGTATCTCTGATGTATGACCGTGTCAGAGGAATGTAGGGGCGTAAAATTTTATCCAAGTATTTGGAGACTGCCTCGAGAGGGGTCCCTAACGTGGAAACTATTGGTCTATAAGGGGGGTCCAGTTCGTTTTTATGGATCTTTGGCAGTCCATATATGCAAGACACCTTCTTCTCTGAGGTATTTAAAAAAGCAAATTCCTTCTCGGTAATGGTACCAATTTCTTTAGCTTTCATGGTTATTCTTTGTATTGTCTTAACAATTCTCTCTGTTGGATTGAGTTTGATTTTTTTATAAAACGAGGTGTCATTCAGCATAGTCATCATGTTGGCCTCATATTTAGTAGTATTCAACAGGACAATGCCCCCTCCTTTATCGCTGCTTTTAACAACGATCGATTTGTTATTCTTGCGTTCATTCATAGACACGTATTCCTCTTTCGTGATGTTATATTTCGGTTTTGGAATGAAGTAAAAGGCCTGTTCTAATTGATTCATTACCACTTTTTCGAATATTGCGGTTTCTGGACCTATGTGGTCAAGAGTTGGAGTAAAGTTGGAAGGGAGGGACACTATATTTGCTATCCTGTTATCTATTTGCAGTTGTTCACTTTCCAAGAAATTTTTTTTTCATCTAATTTTGCGAAAAAAAGAATGAATGTCTTGGTAGACCTCAAAAAGATTGGCATTAGCATGGGGGACAAAGGAGAGACCCTTTGATAGTAGAGACACGTCATCGCTAGTCAATTTATGTAGGGATAGATTAAAGATGGGAATCACATCCCTTGTCTCCAGTACTGTTTGTTTCGGGTCTCCAGATACTGAAGAGGTTCCTGGGGGTATTGGTGATTCTGGTACTGAACTCTCGATGGATTTTGAAATCTCACTTTCTGGTGTCCCCTTCGTCCCCCACGCTGGGCTAAAAAAGGTTGCCGCATATTTCTTCGGCCATTCTGGGGAATGTAAGGGCCTTCATCCTGATATGCCATCTCATTATCACCATCTGAATCTGGGTCAGAGGAGTCTGGGAAAGTATTAACTTTCTGATGGGGGCTATGGTTAAAATCTCCCTGTTGGTAGTCTGATTTGTAAAAATTGTCACCAAGGTATGGGTATGTACGCTCTAAAGTGTAGAACCTTTTGTGCTTTGTGAATTTATCATTCTTCCTCTTATTTAAGTAGTCAGTAAAGGATAGGACATCTTTTTTTAATATTTCTAGTTGTTTTTCTGCTTCCTCTAAAGTTGTAGCTTTCTTAATCTTGTCCTCTAAGGTCTCTATTTCCTTCTTTATATCTAGAGCTATTTCTTTCGATGTATATATGATTAAAATCATAAGATCCCTAGAGCAACGATTAGCTATCATAGTCCATTTAGTCAAAAAGGCTTTAATATCTACGAATAGTCCAGGAATATTACGAACTCTAAGTCCTAAAGGGATTATGCCAGCTTTTAAGTAATTAAGCATAAATTCCCCATGGGCCTCTATCCTAGCTAACTTCTTTTGAAGAGTTTGTAACTTGTTTATGTCTGTACTATTTTGGGAGTTAGTTGTGGAGCTATTACCGAAAGATGCACTAGTGCCTACTAGGGTTTCAAAGTCTTCATCTGAGAAACCGAAAGTTTGAAGATTAGCCATCTCAAGGATGCTAAATTATTGTAAGAAGTATTTATATCGGAAATAGCACCAGTATCGGAAGAGCACAGAGAAATCAGTGTCAGAAGAACAAAGGGACATCAGATTATACAAACTGATTAACAGCTGTAAAGTATAAGGACCAGAATATATGAGAAAGAGTATATAGGAAAGATTCACAATGTCCAAAGGCGGGAATCAGATAAACAAAAGACAAACAAGTCCCACACGGCTTGCCGTGGGTAAATTATTGTGTTAAACAGGGACCCCCGGTCCAGCCACCACCCTACCAGCACGGGCCTTGAGGCGGGGGGCACCAAGATTTGCTGTGCTGAGGCCTTTGTGCACGAATTGCGCACCTGCGACATTGAAAAGTTCTGTACTCTGGGGCTGCTGACCCTCCCAGGGGCCCGCTGAACTCCACTTTCAGTATAGGCGGTGAAGTATTGGGGGGCCCCCAAAAAAATGTACCAGACTACTGGCCGGGGCATCTGCTCTGCCCGATCACGCACACTGCAGCTGTGACCGACCACTACTCCCTGGTACCTGCAGCATGACGGTTGTAACCGCAAGAGCAAGGGGGAGGATCAGCAAGCACAGTCTGGGGATAGCGTTGCCCACCTTAACCCGGCATGACTTCCACACGGGCCCTGAGACGTCCCTGAGGGCTGCTGCCATGCTGTTTAACCCTGAGCCTCCGAGCCTGCCTGTGCAGCACCTTGGCAACTGCCGAGGCCGCAACCTAGGATCTACTGCATTCTCAGGTGAGTGGAAGGCATTTGGGCCGGAGACCGGGTGAACCTGAGGGAGTGGGCTGTTACGTGAGCAGCCATCTGTGAGAGGACCCCCTCCCCCCAACTGGTGTTACACGCGCAGGGTAGGAGCAGTCCATTCTCGTCACCTGGCCCTAAGAGGGAGCAGTGGGTTCCACTAAACCTGATCCAATCGGTCGCCTTTGCGGTACATTACTGCCTCACCATAGACTAGGCCCAGGGGCCGGATCAGGCCTAGGCTGCGAGAGGAGGCGCGACGCAACGAAGGGCCTCTTTAGCTTTCTCCCAAATCCTAAGAGATGGCGCGACGAGATCTTGTGCTGCAACCGATCAACACATTTTTGCAGACCAACAAGAGACTACATTGCTTGCTACCCCATAGTAGTAGAGGCAATCAGGAGACAGACAACTGGTACGAACAAGGCTGCACGCCCAATTGAACGGTTGGCCTTCCTGCCGTGCTTGGAATAAATATATGGAAGGCCCTCTGCACCTTATTGCAATTCCAGCCACGGAACTCCAGGCTCTCTGGGTGAAAAAACTGTTTGTACTTGAAAGGGGCCACATCATAGAGCTGTAACGGGTGACAGCTGTGTAAGCATTGAGACACGTACCTCACCAGTGACTCTCCTCTCCTCTCCCCCTGGTCTGGTGTGGTTGTGCTGCTCAGCTTGCTGTGACGCTGCCTGCTACAGCCCGCTACAGCACAGGCCTTGTCCCCATCCGTAATGCTGCCAATGCCGGTAAGTATGGCTATTGTGCCTACTGGACTCACGCACGCTCAGCAATTACCATGCTGGGGTGCAGTGCACAGATTTTACAGGTGAATCCATGGCGCATAAAAGTTGTGTTGGGCCACAGCCGCATCGAGCACGTTGAGGATAGCATCAATGCAGGGCTGCAGGATATGCTACTCTGGCTACACAGCAAGTGGAAAGTCCAGACTTACTTTTGTTTATTCTTCCTCACGCTCTTGCAGCTTCCTTGCCTCAACTCCGTCTTGAGCCAGCCCCCAGCTAAAATTATGCAATGGGAGGATTAGGCGCAGGCAGTGGCAATGTGCAGCAAACTCTGGGAATAGAATGCCAGACATAGTTTGTCGATGACTTCTTGGATTTGTGATCGGTGAGATGACATCATCACTAACTTGGTGATACACAATCATGCCTGCCTGGACAGGCGTATGCTGGCCTGTCTATTAACATTTACCAGATAGAAACCATGCAATGTATGTTATTCTTTTCAGTTTTGTATTTGAACAATTAATATTGAGACCACAATCTGCAGGGTCAGAAATTGTAGCACGGCCCTGTGAAAGAAGTGCAGGTGCTGAGCACCTGAAAGCTCCTGCTCAAATTAAGCACTGGCCATATTGGGAGCTTAGGCGATGTTATACATGTTGCAGCAACACACATCCCACAAGCTGCAGTTCATAAGTAACTGCCTCGAGAAACTGCCCCCGTGTCAACCTGATGGGCCACTCCCCAAAGCAACTGTTAACTCCCTACCTTGCATAAACCTACCCCCAGAAGCGGCCCCCTATGTAATTATACTTACGGGGGGTCCCGGAGCTGAAGCCAGACTACACAGAGGCTTATGATGACCTTTAAAAATAAAACTATGTTCTGGCTGAACAAAAACAGGCCACTGATAGGGAACGAACAAGGGGAAATTCTGTTTGTTCTGAGGGTGAGCTGGTTGGGGAATAGGCCAAAGGATGCCACTGGCGACTGTGTGGTGGTGAATTTTAGGAACCACCGCATAGTCGACCAAATACTAATTGATCAGGTTATTAATATCAGGACACATCATGTTTTAAAGTGCATGTGAGATTATCTAAAGATACCTCGGACATGACTTAAATGTAGTACACAATGAGGTCTGGGCATGCTAAGAGGTTTATCATGCCCAGTCCAAATGACTGTGTCATTATACACCTAGTGGCTGAACTGGCAGGCCATTTGTAAAGGCCTACGTAAGTGTGTGCCACAATGGGTGCTGTATAAACACTCGTTACATGTAATTAAGAGGTACATGTAGTACTACTTTATTGGAGACTTAAAGGTTGTAAATAAATGACATTTTGGGTGTAATCCTATATAACCATGTTGAAAAAAGAGAGCACAATCGCATAGGCATAAAAAGTAAGTCAGCAAAAACAGGAGGCTGTAAGTGAAAATCTTTGTATGAAAACACACCAAGGATGTCAGTTCCTACAATCTGCAATGCAAAAATTGAAATTGATGGTGTGACGACAGTCCACTTGCTCACATTATTGACTGAAATCACCGACAAGGATTTGGAGATGTCTATAGGTACCTGCTTTTTACCGAAACCGGTCCCAGGATGCTTGTTTCCGGTCCAGGGAAGACATGGCTTGGCAGTTCAGGCTGGACTGTTCCCATGAGGCACAGGGTCAGACTGATTTGCATATGGCCATGTCTGAACTGGGGTGGCTGAGTGAGCTAAATAATGGTGATGGATTAAACCCAGATCAGTTGACTGGGGGTGAGTGTTTGATTTGCTCAAACGCTCCGTCCATCATCCCCTTTTGTATCGCTTTGTTCGCCCTAAGTTGGCAGGGTATGCTCACACGTGAGTCCCTTGCTCACTTGGCCACTGGATTCAAGATAGCCCGGCTGATGAGGATTATGAATCCGAAACCGGTCCCAGGATGCTTGTTTCCGGTCCGGGGAAGACATTGCTTTGCAGTTCGGTCTGGACTGTTCCCATGAGGCACAGGGTCAGACTGATTTGCATATGGCCATGTCTGAACTGTGGTGGCTGAGTAAGCTAAAGAATGGTGATGCATTAAACCCAGATCAGTTGACTGGGGGGGAGTGTTTGATTTGCTCAAACGCTCCGTCCATCATCCCCTTTTGTATCGCTTTGTTCGCCCTAAATTGGCAGGGTATGCTTAGACCTGAGTCCCTTGCTCACTTGGCCACTGGATTCAATATAGCCTGGCTGATGAGGATTATGAATCCAAAACCGGTCCCAGGATGCTTGTTTCCGGTCCAGGAAAGACATGGCTAGGCAGTTCGGGCAGGACTGTTCCCATGAGGCACAGGGTCAGACTGATTTGCATATGGCCATGTCTGAACTGGGGTGGCTGAGTGAGCTAAAGAATGGTGATGGATTAAACCCAGATCAGTTTACTGGGGGTGAGTGTTTGATTTGCTCAAACGCTCCGTCCATCATCCCTTTTTGTATCACTTTGTTCGCCCTAAGTTGGCAGGGTATGATCAGACGTGAGTCCCTTGCTCACTTGGCCACTGGATTCAAGATAGCCTGGCTGATGAGGATTATGAATCCGAAACCGGTACCAGGATGCTTGTTTCCGGTCCAGGGAAGACATGGCTTGGCAGCTCGCGCTGGACTGTTCCCATGAGGCACAGGGTCAGACTGATTTGCATATGGCCATGTCTAGTTCAGGTTTAAAATTTGTATAGCGCACTACTCACCCAGAGGGTCTCAAGGCGCTTGAGGGAGGGGGGTCCTTTACTTATCGAATATCCAAGTGTTTAGTTGTTTTCTGAAGGAGAGGTGGTTCTGTGTAAGGCGGAGGTGGGGGGGGGGAGAGAATTCAAGGTCTTGGCCGCTAAGTAGGAGAAGGATCTTCCTCCCATGGTGGATCTTTGGATGCATGGAATTGCGGCGAGGGCTTGATTGGACGATCGAAGTTGGCGGGTGAAGGTGTAAAAGGACAGACTTGTGTTGAGGTATTCGGGTCCTAGGTCGTAGAGGGCTTTGTGTGCGTGGGTGATGAGACAGAACGTTATTCTCTTGTTGATGGGGAGCCAGTGGAGGTCTTTCAGGTGACCGGTAATGTGAGCTTGGGGGGGGGGGGCGTCTAGGATGAGTCTTGCTGAGACGTTTTGGATGCGTTGGAGTTTTTTCTGTAGTTTGGCTGTGGTTAGGGCGTAAAGGGTGTTTCCGTAGTCCAGTCAGTTTGTGACCAGTGCATGGGTGACCGGCTTTCTTGTTTTGGTGGGGATCCAACGGAAACGTTTTTTGAGCATACGTGGGATGTTGAAGCATGATGATGATACGCCGTTGACTTGTCTGGTCGTCGAGAGGGAGGAGTCCAGGATGAAGCCCAGGTTACGTGCGTGGTCCGTTGGTATGGGTGCATTTCCCAGGGCCGGTGGCCACCATGAGTCGTCAAATATATCAACTACACAAATAAAGTAAAGTAGAAAAATATATATTAACAACCTCCCCATCCACCTGCGACAGACCCATGACCTGCTGACCTTCAGGAGATTCCTCAAGACCTGGCTGTTTTATCAGTAGCTGCTCCTCATCATCTGCAATGAGATGGCTCATGCAGATGAGGGGAGAAATTCCAAACTGTTCAGGTGGTCCATTTCCCTACAGAGGATGAACTTTATAGTGGAATGCAGACCTGGGACTGCTCATGCCAACGTGGGTGGACTTTCCAGGTTGTTTTTTCCACTTAGCTGATGAGCGCTACCAGGTAGTAGGTTCGTTTCCCTTCACCTTTCATTTCAATCTTCCTTTCTGCCCTGATCATGCCCAATTAGTGGTAACTGACTCCGGCAGTGCCCTGTGCTTCAATTAAAAGATATATTCTAATAAGGTGTAATTACAATTTAACTGTAAATCCCTAGTATATAATAGGGCTTGTAGGTTTAGAGGCCACATAGGTGTTATGTAATGTAAAGGCAGCAGTGCTTTTCAGGTTATCTCCACATTAAATGTATACGAAAATTCGACTTTGGAGTTAAAGGTACTTCTAAAATCTCAAACAATCTTTTTTTTTGGGGGGGGGGGTTATATAGACCCGTAGATATCGGGTATCTGTGTGCTTCACATAGCTTCAGTTTCATTACATAAGGATACATTCATTTTTGTTAGGCACAGGGAGATTAAGTGACTTGCCAAGAATCACAGGATGTTGAGTGTCGTTGCCGAGACTCGAACCCGGTTCCCCAGCTTTGACATTAACTGCTCTAGCCATAGGGCTACATCCTCTCCCCGACCTGTCAATGAGAGTCAAGAGGGCGACGTTGAACCACGGCTCGACCTGAAATCCAGGTTTGCCCTGATGTAATCTCCGGAGACCTTCCTCGTTGACAAGACTTCCAGGATTGACCAAGGCATCACACTGGTCCAACCTGCCGCTGTCGACTTGAAACCCATTGTAACAAGAAGCCTTGCTTGACATTGAGAAGAAATCCTCCATACAATTATCTAGGTGCAAAGGTACAATTTTGACCGAGGCCTCCTGCTTAGTGTATCCAATCAAGGCTCCATTGTGGTCAGCCTCAAAGTTTGACTTTTTCCTGATACGCGCAACCAGGTATCCCAAGTTGGCCGTATTGTTTTTTATGTACTAGAAAGTGTTTATTTTTAAATATTCATATCTTCGGTTCCCTAGCTTGGATTTGTTTCATTTTGTTGTCTATTTCTTCATATACATATACCTTATTGTTATAAATTGCTGTTGGATGTTTATTTTATATTGTGTCTTACTTACTTAATGTATTACTTTGTTAATGCAGACCTGATGCATCATCCTTGTTTTGGCACTGGGCAGCACAATGAACACCAGTAAGTAAATCAGGGACATGGTGTAAAAGTGATGTGATAAGACACCATTGAGGTAAAAGAGTGACAGTATGGAAATGAAAAGACCTGGAGGTATAATCCTAATCAAGCATTTCCTAGGACTGCAGCTCAAATGGAAGAAACTGAAATGCCATAACACAAAATATGCATTCCATATCACAGGAGGTAAGGTTTTGATCCAGCTTTTAGGCACTGGATACAAGATGTACTGTATTGGTGAAGATTCAGAACGAGGCATGGTGCAGCTAGAAAGTAAAAGGCAAGTGTGGAGCTGGATGCATTTGTGCAGTTGTTGGGAGACGAAAGAATGGCAATTGAATAAGGTGCATCCCTGTACAAGAACCAATATGTCTCCTACAGGTATAGCTACCCTGGAAGGGGACGAACATGATGTTTGGCCAAATGTTGTGGGCAGTATGTTCAGAAATATGCTGAATGTGGACAAAGCTGAGTCCCACATGTGCCTTCAGGAATGTGTAGGAAAGACCAGGTAATTGCGGGTTGTGTGGTGCAAGTCCTGGTTACAGTTCATTTCCTATACCTATGTGTTTCTGATGATGGGATAATTGGTACACTATATTGTGCATACTTATACATATACATTCCTTCAGGTTCAAGTGGAAGATCCTATTTCCTTTTGGACATCAAACGTGGTGTTATTGTTGTACATGGATCCCTTTCCATGGTCCAGGAGACATGCAAAATCACTTTGGTGAAATGTTTTCTAGAATCCCACTTGTTCCTTTATGCAAAGTCTGTGTTAGATGCATTCATTTTCTTTCCAACTGGCTCTTACATTATTTTGATTGATAATATGACACCAGCACCTGTGTAATTATTCCCTCCAAACTCAATAATCATTCCCTCAACAGCTCCTAATCATTACATCTCGAAGTTGATTTGAATACTTCACATCAAAGGAAGAAGTTGATTGCATTTCATTCTATAAATGCCAATACTTAAAATGTGCCCATTCAGGATCTTTTATCCATGACAACTCTTCAAAATCCAGCATACTCATGAATATGGAGGACAAAAGAGTGACCAACTATGCTCACACAAACCACACTGTTGGAGTCCTTGCAAACTTCAAACACAGAGATGCAGAATGGAAAGTATTCAATGAAACTGGATATGCTGCATTTGCACTTATCTGGACTATGTTGCCCAGAATCCAGTTGAGAGGAGCAGAAGGAGGGGTTGTGCGGAGTGCATGGAGATTACTGCAGGCAAAAAACATGCAGGACGCCTCTGGACACTGCCTGGGCAAAAAGCGGGCTAATCTGTCCAGTCTAAGCCGGTGTGAGACTGGACCAGGCCCCCTGCTAAAACCATTTGTTTTAACTCAGTGAAGCTCTAGTCACTGGTGATGGGGAAACGCAAGGCAGGCGCATGCTCACAGTGTGTGCAGGTGCAAGGAATGGATAACTCCAAGCCCCCCAGGGTGAGTCTAGCATAGTTTCCTTTCCAAAGCCCTGCCAGGATGAATCTAGTGAATGATACAAAATCAGCACCCATCCAAAAAAGTATTTTCTTTCTGAGGGGCGTGGCTAGCAGCCGATCATGGCGGCAGCATAAGGGACGAGCTCCGCGGCTGAAGCGGCCTCTTCGTCGATCCGACACAAAATCTGTTACAACTTCAAGCCCCAAAGGCAGGCACCGGATCCCAGGACCGGGCGGAGTGAGCAGCGACAAGCAGCGAGAAAATCCGACGTCCGTAGCCAAAGATACGTCGAAGCCTCCGACCGGCCTGCCAACACCTCCAGAGCCGGGACCTTCCTTGGCTTTTCACCCCGCCGGAAGTGCATCCTGGCCGGAGAACTTGGACCGGAAGTGCCCGCGCGGCGGTGGACCACACCTCAGGAGGTCGGAGACGGCGGCTCAGGCAAATCAAGGAAACAGTGCCCAAGGGGGGGACGGATGGGATCCTGACAGCATCGGAGGTCATCTCCTAAAGTGCCGGGAGCCTGGGCATCGACAACGGAGTGAGTACCCGCCATCTTGTGACCTGATCGTCGCTACGCACTTGGCGACCTACGGAGCACCTCCCGCCCCGAAGAAGCTCGCCCGACCTGTTCGGTGCTGTATCGGACTGGTCCGGGGGCCTGCACTGATCCCTACATCCTGGCGCGTAGGGGCACGAGGAGCACAACCTTCGGCGGCATGGCGGGGAAAGGCCCTAAGGGCGGCGTCACACAGACTCGCATAGATCGCTTCACCTCCGACAAGCCCGCCGGATCCCCGGCAGGGAAGGAACAGACCGGTAAAACAGCCGACTCCCCTGGGGGAAAGAAGGCCACGCTGGACGACGTCATGGTAGCATTGGCACAACTGCAAACAACTGTTGGCGGAATCTCCACGGACGTCACCCTACTTAGAGCAGACCTCCACAAAATGTCGGAGAAGGTCAAGAATATGGAGGTGATCACAAAATCACTGGTGGAAGACGTCGCGGAACTCCAGCGAGAAATGGGGAAGATGGCGCAGGACAATAGAATGCTCAGGGAGAAGCTGGATGAGCAGGAAGGGCGTTCCAGGCGCAACAATATCCGCATCATAGGGGTACCGGAATCGGAAGGCGTGAAGGCGATGGATCTCTTTGTAGAGAACCTGATCACCAACGAACTAAAGCCAAAGGGACTGTCCAACTTCTTTTCGGTGGAGAGGGCCCATCGAGTCCCGGGTGGCCAACCGAAGCCAGGGGCTAACCCGCGACCCATAGTGGCACGTCTGTTCAACTTCCGTGACCGGGACACAATCCTACAGGCAGCCAGGTCCTCCCCTCCCCTCAAGATCCAGAACGCCACCATTGCCATCTTCCCCGACTACACCGCGGAAGTCGCCCGACGGCGGCGCACGTTTTTCGACGTGAAAAAGGAACTGAGGTCCAGGGAATTGCCGTATTCCATGTTATTCCCCGCCAGGCTACGGGTGGTAGCGGAGAACAAAACCTGGTTCTTCGACTGCCCCGAAAACGTGCAAGAATGGCTCGAGGGATGGAGACCGGGTCAGAACCACAGACGGACGAATCGCTCCAGAAAGGATCGGGCTGACGGCCATCGCAGAGACTCGCAGGCCTCCGGTGGGAGGCCGGACAACAGTGACTCTTTGGGAGCTGAGGGCGGCGTGGACGAGACTGAGGAACAATGAAAGCTTGGGGACAATTCATTCATACTTCAGTATTGAGACTAGTAAGCTGTGAAGCGCTTCCCGCCATTGGACACTGGGTGAAGGGCCTCCGGGGGTATGAATGAGAGACTGCCGGCTGCGGAGAGTCCCTCACCCCAACGCGCAAGTACACTGGTTTGGGGATGGGATATGCACTCTGCTAAGTTGGGGGGGCGGGCAGTTTTGAGTCCGTATAGCAGGGGGGCAGGGAGGGGGGAAGAGTTGAAAAAGTTTTTTCTATGGGACTGTTTGGTCCTACAAGTTTATGTTCTATGCACACTTAAATATCTAGGCATGTTCTATGTAACCAAGATCTACTGGCACACTCGGGGCGCAGGGAGGTCTGATTGGTAGTCCAGCAATGGCTGCAACAGTTAGCCCAACCACGAAGAACTCACTGATTGTCATGTCCTGGAACGTGAGGGGCCTGGGGGATAAGATCAAGCGAGGGCTAGTGCTGCAGGGGATAAGGAGACGGGGCCCGGCTCTCATTCTCCTGCAGGAGACACACTTGTCGGGAGCGGCCACGAAGGCCCTGAATAGGAGAGGCTATCATATGGTAGTGCATGCGGAATTCACCTCGGGGTCACGTGGTACTGGCATCCTGCAGACAAAATCCTCCAAGTTCATCGTCAAGTCTACAGCAACGGATGACCATGGCAGATTCGCGGCAGTGCATGGCCAGTGGGAGGGGAAGCTCTTTAATATAGTCTCTGTCTATATCCCCCCAGCGCTACACTCTGAGGCCTTGCCGGATCTGGGCAAGTTCCTGCTAACACTCCCTGATGGGGAACTACTACTAGGTGGGGATTTCAACATGGCACTCACAAACTCAGAAGACCGCTTTCCCCCACGTGCACACGCAGGTGGACCCAACAGGCTCCAGACATTCTTGACTGCACAGGGGTTGGTGGATGTATGGCGCGCTCTGCACCCTACTCAGCAACAATACACATACTACTCGGCCACACACAATAGCCTGTCCAGGATAGACTACATCTTCACTTTGATTAATGGACACCTTACGATAGCCGAAACCGAGATACTACCACGGGGGGTCTCCGATCATTCGCCACTCACATTGACACTCACCGCTTCGACCATGGCGCGGCGCAGACTATTCCCGATTTTCCCGGGCTACCTCAAAGTGCCCTGGATTGACAAGGATCTTAAGAAGGTAACCCAACAGTACTTCGAAGAAAACCAATCCTCGGTGGCCTCCCCCTCCATACTGTGGGAGGCATATAAAACAGTGTTCCGGGGTCAGGCCATAGCAGCGATAGCGCATCACAAAAAGACGCACAGACGGGAGGCCCTCGAGATAGAACTAGGCCTAGAACGGGCCAACACGGCCCATATGGCGAATCCCTCTGACGACACGCTCCACGAACTCCAGATCCACCAGCACCGCCTCACAGATCACATGCGCAGGGTCACGATGTCGGACATTGCGGCTACACAGCACAGGGTATACGATATTGGAGACAAGGCCAGTAAATTGCTGGCATGGTTAGACAAAAGACAGGGGGGGGGGAAGAATATCTTGCAGATCATGGACCCACAGGGCAACAACCACACCCGCCCCGATGAGATAGTAAACGTCCTCGCCGATTATTTCGCCTCAGTCTACACCCCAGAGTTAGTGGTAGAGGAGGGGGAGGTGCAGACTGCCCTTGCCCATGTTCCCTTGCCAGAGCTGACACCTGAGATGTCCGAGGATATAGACGCACCTCTCACGGTGGAGGAGATCCAGATGGCCATAGGCGCCCTTCATCCAGGCAAAGCGATGGGCCCCAGCGGGATACCCATTGAGTGGTTGAAAGTCTTGGCCGAATCCTTAAGCACACCCCTACTCAATATGTACGAGGATTCTAGAACACAGGGAACGCTGCCGCTCGATCAGCGGATGGCTACTATTGTGGCGATACCGAAGCCAGGTAAGCCCCCCAACGAATGCACCTCGTATAGGCCGATCTCCCTTTTGAACCCGGAGGCCAAAATTATGGCCAAAGTGTTGGCGAACAGGATCTTGCCAACTCTGTCACACCTGATCCACCCGGACCAGTCCGGATTCATGCCACACCGCAGCACTGCTTTAAATCTCCGCAGGGTGCATGGCGTGTTGGCGCGAGTTCCACTACTGCAAGAACCGGCTGCCATCCTCTCCTTGGACGCCAAGATGGCGTTTGATATGGTGGAATGGAGCTACCTCTTTGCAGTACTCACGCGTATGGGTTTTGGCCCGGTGTTCCTTTCCTGGATACGAATGCTGTACAAGGACCCGGTGGCGCAGGTGACGGCCAACGGCCATATTTCAAACACCTTCCCCCTAGGCAGAGGCACTCGACAGGGCTGCCCGCTTTCACCCCTGCTCTTCGCCTTAGTTTTAGAACCACTGGCGGTTACGATTCGTACTACCCAGCTCCTGAAAGGGATACAATGGACCCCGTTATGGGAGGACAGAGTGTCTCTCTACGCAGACGACATGCTGATCTATCTCACAGATCTGGAAGAGAGTCTCCCTAACCTCCTGGCTCTTTGTACGGCTCATGGGCGAATCTCGGGTTACACCATCAACTGGGCTAAGTCCACCATTTTTGAACTGCGAGGCCCACTCCCGCCTCTCCCGGATTCCTGCCCACTGGAGCTGGCCCACACGTCATTTAAATACCTGGGGATTCATATCACCCGTAACGAGGCAGATTTCTCACGCCTCAACCTACTACCCCCCTTAGCTCGTCTCCGAGGAGACGTGCGACACTGGAAGGATCTCCCCCTAACACTCCTTGGCCGTGCAGCACTATTTAAAATGATGGCTCTGCCGCGCTTCCTATATGTGCTGGAGAACGCCCCGTATCTGGTGCCGGATGGCTACCTCCAGAAAATAACGGCGCAAATCTCGGGCCTGTTATGGGGCAACCAGCCAGCCCGCATTTCCCACACTAAACTGAACAGGGGGTGGTACGACGGGGGCATCGCCCTTCCGAATGTACAGTTGTACTACTGGGCGGCCCAACTCAAAATCATTAACCAATGGATGCATGCCCCGCAGGAAGACCCAGCGTACAAGGCCGACAGGGCACAACTGGGTGCCAACACCTTATTGACCCCACTGTATCACCGTGGAGTGGCGGCAAAACTCACGGGGCCTACGAAACACACAGTCCGTATATGGTACAAGGCGCAGGCAAAGTTGAAGTGGGATGGCGTCATAACGAAACTTACACCCCTGTGGGACACAAAGGCGTTGGGCCATTTGCGGCGCTCCAAGGGCTTCACACAATGGGACAGCATCGGCATCTCCACGGTGGGGGACATGTGGACGAGGGAAGGAGTGATCTCATTTGCCACTTTGCAGGACCAATATGAGTTGGGGAACACAGAGCTCTACAGATACATCCAGGTCCGACACGCACTCCAGGCAGCAATCTCACCAGACGCACCCCTGCCCGAATCCTCCCCTCTGGAGGATCGGCTACTTACTGACTTCATGCAAGAAGGGGCGACATCGCTGACATACCGCAAGCTGATTAACAATATGCCTGATCCACTGGGGAAACTGAAGGACAAATGGATGGTGGAAGTGGGTGACCTGGATGACAATGACTGGAACGCAGCCATGGCATCCCCCCGTGAAGCAGGCATATCATCTAAATTTCGCCTAGTGCAGCTAAAATTTCTTCACAGAATCTACTACACCCGTACATTACTTCACAAACTGCACAGGGCGGATCATCCATATTGCCTTAGGGGCTGCGGGGCAGAAGGGACCTTCATACACACGGTGTGGGAATGCCCATTGTTAGTTGGCTACTGGCAACGGGTAATACGCACGATGGCCCAAGCTCTTCATACCACCCTCACCCTAGACTCACGGCTCTGTCTGCTAAACATCTGGGGGCCGACTGACCTCACCTTTCATGCAAGAACCTGGGTCACAGTGGGGATGGTAACAGCGAAACGGGACATAGCACAGAAGTGGGGGTCGGCTGATCTCCCCACGCTACCCCAATGGCTCCGCAACATGGACATGCTCATGTTGACTGAAAGGGCGGTGTATAAATTGAGGGGTAACCCACGTAAATAGAACGGGGTGTGGCAATCCTGGAACGCATACCGGGGGGATATCTGCGAACCATTGGAGGAAGATGATGATGGGGGGTCGGACAGTGACGAGGAGCGTTGATTGGGCTGTAACTAGGTGCATAGGGCGAGCGCAACGGAGGTGGGTGGGTGCAGCCGTGGGAGGTGGCATGGGAGGGAGTGGGAAATAGGGGGGCTATGCAACAATACGCTGCTCTCTTTACAGATGGACTGTGCTACGAGTGCCGAAAGCTACTACCTCAAGTACGTGCCGGACTAAAGTGTGCTGTTTTTACTGTTTTATGTTTATTGCAAGGTGCGAACGGCAAGACTCAGACGGATAGTAGCCAACAAAACACAAAATTGCAAACTGTATTTTTTTTTCGACACAAGTATATTCCTACTCATCACATCGTCGACGAAACTCGCAATGCTATATACTACTGTGGATGCTATAAGTTTTTGCCTTTATGAATACTGTCTCACCTCATTCACCTAGTAACTTATGTATGGAAATGCGATGGATGACAATGTACCTACTATCTTTGTTTTGCACCAAAAATAAAAATTTAAAAAAAAAAAAAAAGTATTTTCTTTGTAATTTCAAATGTCCACAATACATATAAAAGTGCATGATCTTGTAAAAAAAGGTCCAGATTCTTGCAAGATTTTCTTATTCAAGTTCTTTCTTGTGGTATTTCAACACAGGAAAAATCCAAGGACACAAATGGATTTCCTTCTTAGCCAGCCAACGCGTTTCGTCTCTGACAATGAGATTTCTTCAGGGCTTAAACGTTAATTGTAATCATTAATCAGTACAGCATGGTAGATTTCCTCAAAAACAGCGTGTTGTGATAATTTCTAAAAAGCTCTTTATCCTGACGAGATCTGCTCAAAGGGATAGAACCCGTACACAATCAGGAATCCCTGTCTATAAGATAGTTGTGTTTCTAACACTGTTCTTGTCGTGCTTGATCTTGATAATCTAAGAAAGGTATGGTAACCAGCAGAAGTTCCACATCAATGGTAGGACAGTTGCATACAGTCTAGTAGCGTCGAGTGGCATAGAGTCTAGTAGAGTCTAGGGGCATAGAGCCTAGTAGCATCTAGGGGCATTGAGACTAGTAGCGTCTAGGAGCACAGACCTAGTAGCCTCTATGGGCATAGAGCTTAGTAGAGTCTAGGGGCATAGAGCCTAGCAGCCTCTAGGGACGTAGAGCCTAGAAGCGCCAAGGAGCATAGATCCTTACCTGGAGGCAGATTTGCATAGGGATGCTAATGCCTGCTTGAACTGCATAACCCCGACAGTCTAAAGATGTCCACAACTGCAGCTGCTGTCGAACAGCTGCCCCAAATAGGAAAACGTTGAGACACATTTGAGGGGAGTATCACCAATGTGAAAGGGAGCTAGCCTGCTTCTCAGATGTATACCATGGCATAGGATGTGGCTTTATTCGTGGTGAGGCCCAGGTCAGACGATACAATGCAAACAGCTGTCATTTTGAGTTTCTGAAGGCTGGAGCCATGAGCATGATATTGTCGGAATACACGAGAACAGGCGAATGTTGAGACCCTATCCTTAGTGCTCCAGCTGTGGCTTCATATTATTCAAAAAAAGTGATGCCTTAGGTCTAATTGAAACAATCTATTTTTGAAAGAGCAATATAAATTATCTCCTCCTAAATGAAACAAATCATATTCACAAAATAAATTCTACCTCATTTATACACCTCCATACCCAATCCAGAACATAACACAAATTTCTAACTGGTATTTTATTTTTGCATCAATTAGAAAGTTTTACCACAAAGGTTTGTTGATTTACAAACCAATATTTAAATACAGTAACAAACCGAACATATATATACACACGTTACTTTTTACACATATATACACATATATTAACTTTTTTATATCTTTTTCAAGTATGTTAGCCCAAACTTTTTTGAAAAGAGGATGCTATATACATGTACAGCTAAGCATTCCTGTAACATAAGATCTAACCCGAAATCAAAAGTACAAGGAAGGTCTATATTGTTCCAACCTATCTTCTTATTGTACTCTTTTTAAATATATATTTTTTCACAACGTAAGATTTTTTAAACTGATGTCTTCTCATGGGTGTCGACGCGTTTTAGCCCATTGGCTACGGGCCTCATCAGGACAAGGGCTAATGATAATTCGTCGTAATTTGTGTACTCCAACCGAATAGTCAAAGACCAAAGATCTTTCCCAGATATATTGATAAGTTGCGATTAAGAATTAGGCTCCTATTGTCAAGAATCATTTGTAAAATCCAATAAATCTCTAGGGGTAATCAGTTTGCTGCTCTCTCTAGTCAAAGCGGGCCGAACTGGATTAGGGTTCACTGGAGCAGCTTACGTGTTTTTTGTTATATCACGGGTATTTTAGCTGCAATATATCGTTCGTTCGCTGTGGAGTTCAGTCACACGTCATATTGGATCTGTGGCCTGGTAAGCAGAAGTTCCACATCAACGGTAGGACAGTTGCATAGAGTCTAGTAGCATCGAGTGGCATAGAGCCTAGTAGAGTCTAGGGGCATAGAGCCTAGCAGCATCTAGGAGCATTGAGACTAGTAGCGTCTAGGAGCACAGAGCCTAGTAGCCTCCATGGGCATAGAGCTTAGTAGCGTCTAGGGGCATTGAGACTAGTAGCATCTAGGGGCATTGAGACTAGTAGCGTCTAGGAGCACAGAGCCTAGTAGCCTCTATGGGCATAGAGCCTAGCATCCTCTAGGGATGTAGAGCCTAGGAGCGCCAAGCAGCATAGAGCCTTACCTGGAGGCAGATTTGCATAGGGATGCTAATGACTGCTTGAACTGCATAACCCCGACAGTCTAAAGATGTCCACAACTGCAGCTGCTGTCGAACAGCTGCCCCAAATAAGAAAATGTGGAGACACATTTGAGGGGAGTATCACCAATGTGAAAGGGAGCTAGCCTGCTTGGCAGATGTATACCATGGCATAGGATGTGGCTTTATTTGTGGTGAGGCCCAGGTCAGACGATACAATGCAAAAAGCTGTCATTTTGAGTTTCTGAAGGCTGGAGCCATGAGCATGATATTGTCGGAATACACGAGAACAGGCGAATGTTGAGACCCTATCCTTGGTGCTCCAGCTGTGGCTTCAATCAGGCAATCCTCCAGGCCATTCATGTAGAAGCTAAAAGAGAAAAGGTGCCAGGACAGGACTTTGCCTGCCACCCTTTCTGATCTTGATGTATTGCTTACATTCCCTCTTAAGCCCATACCTTATCCTACCTTCTATGTCAGCGTGCAATTGTGAGAGAAGATGTTTAGGTTTGGGTGAGCAGCCCTGTTCAGCAGCATGGCCCACAGCTTTCCACTTCAAACATTGTTGAATGCTGCACTTAGATCCATGAAAGCCAAGAAGAGACAACCCTCCTTGAGGATACATACTTATCAACCAACAAGAGCAGATTCAAGCAGTGGTCTGATGATCCAATCCCCTTTCTAAAGCCAAACCGGCAGGTGTTGTAATACAATTATCATTTGCCCAGCCTTCCCATTGGTCTAGGAGTCCCAAGATCTTAGCTGTGGCATCAATCAAACATATAGGGTGATAACAAAGCTGGTCATTACTTTCTGGATCAGAACAATGGTCGCCCTTTACCACGAGATAAGCAGAGCAGCACTGCTCATGCTCCTAGGCACTCACGCTTCAACCAGCTCCCCATCTGGCCAGGAGCTTGAGTCAATGGTCATCTGTTGATGATTAAATCATCTGTATTCATCAAATAACCTGCATTTGTAGCAGAGACATTTTCAGGGGTTAACAGTTTATTGCAATCATATATCTTAGAAAACGTCAACCCAGATATGCTCTGGGGTAAATAAATCTATGCAGAAATTAGGGTTAAATTAAAAGAAGGGGATAGACAACCTTCCAGAACGGAGTAACATCATTCTTCACAGAAGCACTCGCCAGCTGCTCCGAGGCCTCCCCACTAACACCCTCTTCCCTTCATCTAGTAGCTTCTTAAAAGAGCTTCCTATATGTCCTTAACTATGGTGGGACCCTCGGGGAGCATTTCAAAGCACACAAAAGGCTACAATGAAAATGTGAGCAAGCTTTATCTAACTGTTTAACAGCTCTCTGTGGATAATGGCTCCTGGGTGTCGATGATTCTTCCTTAGCTAACTCACACATCTCAGAGAAGGCCCCTAAAACGAGCCCCGGATCAGGATAACTTCTGAGTTACAGTTCAAACCGATCCCTGCGGTTCCCCACAACTTGTGTTAAAAAGTCCTCAGGATGAATAACCCTCCGTTTCCTCTGCACACCCCTATTTTCAGAGTATTTAATTGGTCAACCCATCCTGTCCACAAGTGTCCTAGGAAGGCCCACATTAAGACTCCGTGCCAGTGGGTTATGTTCACTTAGAACATTGTCAAGGGTCTAGAAAGCAAATGTTTGCTGGCCCACACCCTGTGTACTGCAGGAAAATCAATTATTGAACCGTCCCCCTCTTTGTACATGTTACCTGATGTAAGGTAAGATTTGCTGTTAAATTAGTAGCCGAAATAAGCTCATGGTTCTTCAGCAGTCTGTTGAGCTTATCTCCACATGGGTTCTGCTCAAAGTGTGAAAAAGTGGAAGAATCACTATCAGCTAGCCCAGATACATGATCATCCGCAATAAGGCAGAGCCTGAGATTAAAATTACCCCCTCCCCTAATATTATGTATATTATGTAGTTGGATGTATGACGTGACACCGCATACCTTCACAACGCATTCCATTACAACAAAACTTTTACAACGCAGGATCCATTACAACGCATGCCTTTACAATGCATGCCATTACAACATAGCTGCTGTTACAACGCATGCCATTACAACGTAAGTATGGGTAAGTATTGTTTTGTTGTTCAATTAATGGGAATGTAATAATATTGTAAGTGTTGGATAGTGTAGGGGTTAAAATTACTATTCTAACTCCCGGGGGGCGTAATAGTAGGGTAAGTGTTGAATAATGTAGGGTTTAAAATAACTATTCTAACTCAAGGGAAGTAGAAACTAGCTTTGCAAAATGAAACCCCAGGTGCACCTGCACACCCTCACAGCCACTGGTTACCTAGGAATCAATTTTCTTTGCGAACAAAGGAGGTGGCGCACAGCACATACTCTTCTGAGCAAGTAGAGGGGAGTTCAGGCACAGATCTTGGTGCCTGTAGGCAATCTGGGAACGGCTGAGCCAGGGGTTGTTCACTATGTGCTGCAGTGGGCTTGAATAGTCTAAGCACACCCCTCCCTTGCAAACAGCAGTTCGGTCACATCCCTTAAGGAAACATTTTAAGACTTAAGGGTCAGCAATAAACTCTTTGCCGAACTCCGTGCTCCGCCTGACCGCAGTGGACAAAACTGCAAACTCTGCCCACAGAGCTCCGTTTGTCACCCACCCCTTTCTATTACCCCCCCTGTATTATTGGCAGTGTTTGACCCAATACTTTTGATGCAGTTGGCCCGATCAACTCTAATTGAGGACTTCCTACATCAAATATTAGGCAAAACCAGGAAGATGAAAATCTCATAGGAGAAGGCCCATAAAAACACAAATGACTAATTTGGTCAGATTCATTTCCAATATTCAACTGCTTATCTCGCTGGTTCACCAAGTGGAGAAAAGAGTCTTTGTCCTAAAATAGTTACACTTAAACAAGTCTCCACAGCACTAAAACTTCACTCGGAATTGGCAGGGCTATAACTAAAACTTTTATTTCCAACTTATGGTTAACTGGAATCCCTGAGGTTCAGAAACATAGTTAGACAGCTACCAAACTTATCATAGATCTCATCAGCAAGCATCTGTGCCCAGAACCAGGAACTCAGAACATGGATCTTATCTTGGTGAACTTTGGCTGCTTTTCTGTGAAAGAACGAGTCCTGTCCAGTGCGATTAGGGGCAATGCATACCATACTCTAGAAAATTGTGCCTTTAAAATTACGTCTAACATGTCATGACTTGCAGGCCATTTGCAAATGGAGTTCAAAAGCATGATTGAAACACTGAAGAGTCAAGGGACTCTGGCAGGGATTGTCCAGTAATCCAAGTTGAAAGTATAAGGGACAATCACGACCAGGCCAAGGACTTTCTACATTCCATTCAAAGGCCTGAAATGTGACAGGTGGAGTAGGTATTATATGACGTGGTGTTTCTAAATCTATTACAGTACTGAGCTTTATGTAGTTTGGTTAGCTTTTGCTTACGTTTAGTATATGTTGTCTTATTTGACAGGTCCTGGAGGGCTAAACAACAGACTGGCCCGGCCTTGATCATCTCTGCTTAAGTGCTATTTCAGGGCACCCAGGGGGAGGGGGAGTCAAAGGAAAGGATATGAATTTAAGGGTGGGTGGGCAGCTGCTACAGAGGGAGCCCTGGACAGAGGGAGCTATTAGGTAAGAGGAAGTGGGCCACCCTAGGCCCGACAAAAACTCAGGTAGAGAAACCCAGCAGCATTTTGTTTTGCAACACATAGCCACTAACACATGTTCCCAGCTAGATTTTTGTAGTTAGCTCACAGGAAGGTTAGAGACTAAAGAGTCATCCAAACTTTCTGATTCTGAATGGATGGGTGTAGCAAGGTTTACTTATTCAGGCTGCTGTGAGCAAAGTAGGTGTTTAGACTTGGTCTCGAACTTCAACTTTCCAGTACAACATGCCTGAATAAATTGCATCTTCTGCTGCATCCTTGGAAGTGGCCTTTGAGAAGGAGAGGTTAGAGACCTACAATGTGAAGGAATTGAACGTGATCTGCAAAAACCTTAAAGTCCAACTCGGGAGCCTCAAAAAGGACCGACAACAGGCGCTGACGGCCTGGGTAGCAGCCAGACATGTTGTTGAGCTATCTTAGGATCTTGGCATGGAGGCAGGGGAGCCTATTCCAAGGGTGGATGTGCTTTTGGGAGGGGGCATCCTCTTAACCCGGCAGTAGTGGCTTGTCCCCGAAGGAGCTGGAGGACATGTGGGAAGCAAGGTGAGTTGCTATAGATTTGGAAAAGTTAGCCATGGAGGAGAAAAGGATGATGCTGGACCATGAGCTCAGGATAAAGGAGTTTGATCAGGGGAGTTGAACCAGCTCAAATGGTGGCAGCAGTTCATCAGGGCAGCCAGACAGAATTGTGCACATCCCCAAGAATGTAGGCAAGGAATTTGAAAAGTGGGATGACAATCAAAGGTGGTTCAAGGGTTATGGGCATCTATTCACATGAATGGAGTTCCTGAAAGGAATTGAGTGACTAAAAATCTTTGATTTGGAAGGTGTGGAATTTGAATATGGTTCTACAATTGTTGAAGATGACTCAATCACTGTTGTTCACTATGTGACTTCATCTATGACTAAATCAGAGAACACAGAGATGAAACAGATGCAGGAGGAGATTCAGTGGTAGGAAGTGCCTCAATGTTTTTGTGTCCCCATAACTCTGCCCTGTAAAGAGCTGACCCCAAAGCCCAAGTCTCATATAACGGAACAGCAGGCCTCATGGTTTTGGTGTAGGATGCATTTTACTGTGTGGACTGACCTTGATAGTTGCTTAACCTTTAATACTGATTGAGTCAGGTTAGGCTTTCACGACATGTTGTCACAAAAAGTGATACCCGGATAGGTAAAACTATGGAGAGTTTCTAGGAGTGTCTCTCCAAGTCCTTTGCACTTTTTAAAAGATTTATGAGGGTTACATGTAATTTGTTTAGTTTTAGTTACATTGATCTCCAGACCCCCAGGGGCACAAAGCTCTTCAAAGAGTACCAGAAATTTCTGGAGGCTGCTTTGGGTCTTAGAGGACAATAGGATATCATCTGCAAATAAACGTTTTGGAGTTTTAACATGAGCCAAAGAGGGTGCATTTGCATCAACTTGACTTAAAAGGATACAATATCATTAATGTATATTGAAAATAGGGTCGGGCCGACACACATCCCTGTCTTAAAGATCTCAAAATCTCCCACTCCCACACTCAGACCCACTAAGACACTCATGCACCCCCTCACAGACCTACTCAGAGACTCTGACACCCACTCACAGACCTGATCAAAGACTCAAACATCTAGTCACAGACACACTCAGAGACTCACACCTACTCACAGATCCATTCAGAGTCTCATGCACCCAGTCACAGACTGAAACAGACTCTCATGCACCCACCTAAAATATCCACTCAAAGACACATGCACCCGCTTTAGAGAAAATCAGAGTCTCATGTACCCACCCCCTAACCCACTCGGAATCTCACATACCCACTCACAGACCTGCTCGTAGACCCACACACCCACTGACAGACCCAATCAGAGACTCATATGCCCTCTCACATACCCACTCATTGACTCATGAACTCACTCACATAGCCACTCAGAGACTCATACCCACTCACAGTCCCACTCAGAGATCATGTACTCAGTCACAGTCTGGCTCAACACTCATCCTCCCACTCACATATGCACTCAAAGATATATATACTCCCTCATAGACTCACTCAGCTATCCATGCACCCACTCAAAGACCCAATCATATTCTTATGCACTCACTTACAAGTCCAGTGAGGTGCTAGCACATTTACTCCCACTCCCACAGAGGCACTCATTCAATCGCTTATACACTCAGACACTCATGCATCCACTTACAGATTGTAATGGGGCAGGGGTAGTGGGAGTAACTGAGTCTGAAACTTTGAGTAGGGATTTCAAGGATGGTTTTATTTTTATGTAAGCTTTTCTGCTTCTACTAGTCAGTCTCTCCCTAGCGAACACAGCAGGATCCGGTATTGTATTCTTGAGGGGCTCCAGGATGTCTTCTCCTGTCAGGGTATAGCCTCGGGGCGGGCCACCGGTCCGGAAAGCCAAACGTAATGGGAGAGAAGAGAACAGAAGGAAAGGGTCACTGGGACGTTCACTTCACGTCATACAGCGGGACCGGGTGTGAGGGAAACCAAGTGCTCAAGTGACTTTGTACAGCGCTATCGAGTGCTCTGGTGCTCGTGAGGGGGGGGGAGTTGTGCACTCGACTATACAAATTTACACTAGCTGTCGGGTTTAATCAGCAGGTTGCAGACACCGTCCCACCCAACCCGCTACCTTGCCCCGTACCTCTGAGAGCCCCACTCCTCCCGCGGGAGCGTGGCGGGGCGGCTCGTGGGGTCGTTGGCCCCCTGGCTTTCTGGAATCGCCGGGGCTCGTCTCGTCCTCTCCGTCTAGGCTCTCCTCCAGGCTCCTCGATAGCACACTCCTTCTCCGGTTGCCGACACCTTCTTCCTCCGGGGACACGCCGTCCGTCCTCTTCCGGGGTCGTCCTTCTTTTGGCTCGGCTGGGCCTACGACGTCATTAGGGGGAGGAGTCTCGCCTTTCTGAGAGGCGCAGTTAAAGGCGCCCAGTCCCTTGTCATCCTCGTCGTTCCAATTGTACCCGCAGTCCTTGGAAAGCCAATCGTCCTCTTGGCAGTGGGAATCGCGCTGTTGAAAGGGGAGAGACATTGGTGACAAGGGGGTCGCAGTCCACCACTCCAGGTCCACCCCGTCACACAGATCCTCTCACAGACTCATACCACTTGCAGATTCACTCTGAGTCTAATGCACCCACTCTGCGACTCAGTCAGACACTCACACATCCACACTCATAGATCTTATCAGACAGTCACACACTCTCTGACAGAGCTTCTCAGAAAGTGCACACTCATGGGGTCAGGGTATTGGCAATCCACAGTGCTTTCAACCAATTCAGCAAATGATGCCACTCCAATCCTTGCTGGAGAATCCAAGTAAACTCCACATTACCCAAACCCCAGTCCCTGTCAATGCCACTCTTTCTAGCAGACTGCCTAGCCCAAAACACATAGCTGTGGCCCACCATCTACACTTTAATCCTTTTGATGTGAAGCAACAGGAGCGGACAGGAGAAAACTGAAGCAGAATGAGACAATTTTCAAATAAAAGGCCGTTAAAATCGAGGTGTGTTCCTGATTTTAAAAAATACATATTTGATTGAATTCTGTGACTATGTAGATGAATAAACTTAGTTAGGGCTTCATTTATGAAAAGTGACGCATCGCTGCGTGAAAACAGCGATGCGTCACATTTCATTGCGCCCTCCTTGCGACACCAATGATGCATCATATTTACAGTATGATGCATCATGTCTCATAGAGTTACAGATACGTCAGTATTTCTGACGTATCTGTAGGCGCAAAAGTGACACATTGCTGGAGTGTGTCACAAAAGTGATGCAACTCCAGCAATGTGTCCTTTCACATGAGACAAGCCCCAAGTGAAAAAGCTTGCATCAGTCTTACACCTGCTGTGAGGCAGGCGTAAGATTTTGATGCATTTTCAGTCCTAGAAGTGGCGCAGTCTCATAGATTTAACTGCGTCACTTCCATGACCCTTTCTTGCGTCAATACGCCCCCCTTGCATACATTATACCTGTCACGGGTATAATGTGGCGCAGGGTTTTACAAAGTGGCGCATCTACCTAGATGCGCCACTTTGTAAATATGGCGTAACAAGGCGCATTTCTTACGCCACTGGTGCTTCACAAAAAGGGACGCACCGGCGGCGTAAAAGTGACGCACAGACTCATAAATGAGCCCTTAGTGTCTTGAAAGGATAGGTAACTACATATGTGACTAACTCTGATAAAAATAAAATGTAATGCAGACTAGGATATGCTTTTAATTCAGTACAGTAAACCACACCTGCTACTGCTCATTTTGTAATAATTATATTATGTGACCTACTGGTTCTAGTGGTTTGCTATGGAGACTTTGCAAAGAGAGTGATTCGGGGGGAAGGGTCTTAAAGAGAGTCTTGTCTATTTTTGGGAAATTTGAAGTGTGTTTATGCATGTTTGAAGGATAAGGGTTGTTTCTTACTGAAGGCTCTCTTATGAAGTGTAGTATAGCGGTTAAGTCATAAAACTGCCTTGCTAAATATGTTTTTGACTCCTGTAAATTTTCTCAAAATCGTCGGGATGATCACGAATAGTGAGGCAAGATGTACAAATACCCTACCATAATGGGCTTCTCTACAAAAGCACTTGAAAGGGTTAACACATACTAACCATTCAAAAGTAGAGATACAAAAGTAAATTATGAAGGGCATGTTTTTTTTGCTACCTTGTGCAGTGCCAGAAAGTGCAAAGTTGAAAAAATTGCCATTAATGGTTGCTTTGTATGAGATTGCAGTGCCATTGTTATGCTTAGTTTTAGCATTTACTGAAAGTATTGAATCCATATATTAGCAACAGACTCAAATTTCAGGTATTTGAATAATATTCAAGTTTGAAAAAAAGCATTTGCTTTAAAATGTATATGTGTATGTGAGGTTGATGAAAGTAATTATGATATATGGAAAACATTATTAAGGAATCTATAAGTGGTTGTGTTAGTGTTTTTATATTACACTAATGGGTTAGCAAGTCTGTTTCTACGTGTGTGACTGTTTGTCTGAGGTTCAGACTAGCTGTATGATAAGTTGCTTAATAATGTGTTGCTCTGGAACTGTATATTGCACATCTGTTATTTTATGGCATGCTCTTGTTGGTATAAAAAAACTGCTTGCTCAGCTTTAAATCTATAATTAACACTGTACTACAAGGTATGCAAAGTAACAGATCCATACATAAAATACTGCTCAAAACAATATTTTCCTTTGAACTCTGGGACTTCAATCAATCAATCAATCAAGGAATTTGTAAAGCGCACTACATACCCGTGAGGGTCTCAAGGCGCTGGGGGGGGCACTACTGATCGAAGGGCCAGGTCTTGAGGAGTCTTCTGAAGGTCAGCAGGTCTTTGGTCTGATGAAGGTTGGTGGGGAGGGTGTTCCAGGTCTTGACGGTGAGGTGGGAGAAGGATCTGCTGCCGGCGGTCATTTTCCGGATGCGTGGGACCAAGGAGAGGGCGGGGCTGGCTGAGCGGAGGCTGTGGGTGGGGGTGTAGATGCTGGTCATCCATTGATGTATGCTGGTCTGGCGTTGTGTAGGGCTTTGTGGGCATGGATGAGGAGTTTGAAGATTATCCTCTTGTTGATGGGGAGCCAGTATAGGTCTCTCAGGTGGGGGTGATGTGGCTGTGTTGGGGGATGTCGAGGACCAGTCATTCCGAGGCGTTCTGGATGCGTTGCAGCCGTCTCAGGAGCTTGGTTGTTGTTCCTGCGTAGAGGGCGTTACCGTAGTCCAGCCTGCTGGTGACGAGAGCCTGGGTGATGATTTTTCCTGTTTCGGAAGGAGATCCACTTGAAGATCCTGCGGAGCTTTCGGAGGGTGTTGAAGCAGGATGCTGAGATGGCGTTTACCTGCTTGGTCATGGAGAGGCTAGACTCGAGGATGACCCCAAGGTTGCGTGCATGGTTAGTGGGTGCTGGGGCTGTTCCCAGTGAGGTGGGCCACCAGGAGTCATCCCAGGCTGAGGGGGTGAAGCCAAGGATGAGGACCTCCCTCTAGTCAAAATTCAGCTCCAGTCTGTTGTCCTTCATCCATTCGGCAATGGCCTTTATTCCCCTGTAGAGGTTGGCTTTGGCAGTGAGAGGGTCTTTGGTGAGGGAGTGGATCACCTGGGTGTCGTCGGCGTAGGAAATGATGTTAAGGTTGTGCTGGTGGGCGACGTGGGTGAGTGGAGCCATGTAGATATTGAACAGCGTTGGGCTGAGAGAGGAACCTTGTGGAACTCCGCAGATGAACTCGGTGGTCCGGGAGTGGGAGGCGGACGCTCTAGGTTCTGCCGGAGAGGAAGGATGTGGTCCAGGCCCTGGCCTCCTCTTGGATTCCAGCATCGTGGAGGCGCACTGTTAGGATTCTGTGGCAGAAGTTGTCGAAGGTGGCTGAAAGGTCCAGAAGGATGGGGGCGGCGTTTCTCCTTTGTCCATTAGAGTCCTGATGTCATCGGTGGCGGCGATGAGGTTGGTTTCGGTGCTGTGGTTGCTGCGAAAGCCGGACTGGGATGGTTCCAGAATGTTGTTGTCTTCGAGGTATCGGCTCAGTTGTCTGTTGACAATTTTATTAATAATAATAATACTGATGCTTGTAAAGCGCGAACAGCTACCTCACAAGGAGGTGTCCCGGCGCTAGTAGAGAGCTTACAGCTTAAGACAGAAGCTATGACAAATGCCTAGGTTTTTTGCATGAAAAGCCAGGTCTTCAGGAGTTTCTTAAAACTTGCTTCTGTCGAGGTGGATTGAATAGCCAGAGGCAGGGCGTTCCACAGTTTCGCTGTACCGGCAGAAAAGGATCTATCCCCCAAGTCTGGCCTTCCTAACTCTTGGTATAGTTAGCTGAAGCAGGGAGTTGGAGCGTAAATGTCTGTCCTGATGGTAGCGGGTGAGTCTAAGTTTTAAATAGTTAGGGCAGGTGCCTTTTAATGCTCTAAACGCCAGGGTAAGAACTTTACATTTAATTTTCTCTATGACTTTCACCCGGAACGGGAGCAGGTAGATTGGCCAGAAATTCTTGAGGTCCTTGGGGTCTGCCTTGGGTTTCTTCAGTAAGGCGTTGATCTCAGCATGCTTCCAGCTTTCTGGGAAGGTTGCTGTCTCAAAGGAGATGTTGATCGTTTTCCCGAGATGTGGGGCGATGGCTGTGCTGGCTTTGTAGAAAATGTGGTGTGGGCATGGGTCAGACAGGGATCCAGAGTGGATGGAGTTCATGGTCTTGATGGTGTCTTTGTCACTGATGTTTCCCCAGTCAGTCAGGTGGCTGCTGCATATGATGGTCGCAGGGGTGGTGGGCTCGGCGGTGGATGTGGGGGTTGTGGCACTAAAGCTGTTGTGGATGTCGGCGATCTTGCGGTGGAAGAAGTTGGCCAGCGAGTTGCACAGGTCTTGAGAGGGGTGAATGTCGTTGGTGTTGGAGCTGGGGTTGGAGAAATCTTTCACAATCTTGAAGAGTTCTTTGGTGTTGTGTGCGTTGTTGTCTAGGCGGTCCTTGAAATCTGTCCTCTTGGCAGTCGTGATGAGTTGGTGGTGTCTGCGTGTGGCGTTCTTGTGGGCCATGTAGCTGTTTGGTGTTCGTTTGCGGAGCCAGTTCTTTTCCAGTGTTCAACAGGTGTGCTTAGAGGCTTGGCGGTCTTCGGTGAACCATGTGTCTTTCTTGCTGGGGCGGTTGGCAGCGGGTGTCCTGAGTGGAGCGAGGGTGTCAGCGCAGTTGTTGATCCACTGTTTGAAGTTGAGTGCGGCGGTGTCAGGATCGGTGAGGTCAGGGGTGGTTTCAGGGCGAGGGTGGTGGTCAGTTGGTCTTCGGTGATCTTGCCCCAGCAGCGGCGTGGCATCTATTGGGTGTGGTGGTGAGTGGTGGGTTTCCTGAGGATGAAGTGGACGCATCTGTGGTTGGTCCAGTGGGGTTCTGTGTTGTGGTTGAAGGAGACATTGGGACTTGCTGAGAAGATGGGGTCAAGCGTGTCTCCGGTGGTGTGGGTGGGTGTTGTTACGAGCTGCCTGAGTCCGAGGTTGTTGATTCGGGCGGTGGTGTTGGCATGTTTGTTGTCCTCGAGGTGGAAGTTCAGGTCCTGAAGGAGGATGTAGTCCATAGAGGCGAGGGCGATGGTGCTGATGAGGTCGGCAATGGAGTCGCTGAACTATGGTCCGGGTCCGGGTGGTCTGTAGATGAGGGATCCTCTGAGGGTGGTGTTGGGGTCGGTGTGTATCTGGAAGTTCAGGTGCTCAGCAGTGCTGAGGGTGTCGTCGGTGTTGGTCGAGACTCTGATGGTGTCCTTGTGGACAATGGTGATTCCCCCTCCCACTCCATTGGTACGGTCTCTGCAGGAGATCTTGTAGCCTTCTGGGATGGTGATGGCGATGTCTGGTGCTGAGGTGGTGTTCAGCCAGGTCTCCGTCAAGAAGGCGACGTCGGGGGTATTTGAGTCGAGGAGGTCCCAGAGTTCGATGACGTATTTGCGAGCGGAGCGGGTGTTGAGGAGAATGCATTGGAGTTGGTTGGGATCTTTGCTAGATGGTTTGGCGTGCTGGAGGCTGGATGCTAGTGAGGCTGCAGTTCCGGCAGGAGAAGGGCCCATGGGTGCGCTTCGGTGTGGCCCGGTAGCAGGCGTGTTGAGTGCGTGGAGGGTGCTGCCGTCGTAGTGCAGTTGGGTGCAGAGGTGTCTTCGGGGTCCAGGGGTCCTGGCCCTGGGCATGGTCTAGGCACGGATGGGCGCAGGCGGGCTTGCCTTTGGCGTGCCTTCGGCGACCAGCAGCGCGCCCGCTGCGTGCCTCCACTGCGAGGCCGCTGTGCGGCTGCCATAAGAAGGGGAGGTGGGAAGGAGGAGCAGCTGGGTGGGGGGAGTGGACCAATGGGGGCGGGGGCCGTGCTGCAGGGGACGCAGTGGTAGGGAGCAGGATCGGTGAGGGAACGTGCACAGGGTAACAAGCACAGGCAAAGGCAGGGAACTAGTGGCACAAGGCAACATAAGTCACAAAGCAAAAGCAATACCAAACAGCGGTAACAGGAAAATACAAGCGGGTACAGAGCATTGGAGGGGACGGTGGGGTCGCATGGGACGCTGCGGCGGGGAGCAGGATCAGCGAGGGAACGGGCACAGGGGAACAAGCACAGGCAAAGGCAGGGAACAAGTGGCACAAGGCAAAATCCAGTCACAAAGCAAAGGCAAAAGCAATACCAAACAGCGCGGTCACAGGAAAAAACGAGCTGGTAGAGAGCAACGGGGTGGCGGGGCGGGGCCGCAGGGGACGCAGCGGTAGGGAGCGGGAACGGGCACAGGGGAACAAGTACAGGCAAAGGCAGGGAAAAAGTGGCACAAGGCAAAATACAGGCACAAAGAAAAAGCAATACCAAACAGCGGTCACAGGTAAAAACGAGCGGGTACAGAGCGATGGGGGTGGGGGGCTGGGCCGCAGTGGACGCAGCGGTGGGGAGCGGGATCGGCGAGGGAATGGGCACAAGGGAACAAGCATAGGCAAAGCCAGGAAACAAGTGGCACAAGGCAAAACATAGTCACAAAGCAAAAGCAATACCAAACAGCAGTCACAGGAAAAAATGAGCGGGTACAGAGCACTGGGGGCAAGGCGGCAGGGGAAGCAGGGGAAGCAGCAGCGGGGAGCGGGTTCGGCGAGGGAACGGGCACAGGGGAACAAGTACAGGCAAAGGCACCTGACAAGTAGCGCAAGGCAAAAATAGTCAGAAAGCAAAAGCAATACCAAACAACGATCAAGGGAAAAAACGAGCGGATACAGAGCAATAGGGGTGGGGGGGCCGGGCCACAGGAGTCAAAGCGGCGGGGAGGGGGATCAGTGAGGGAACGGGCACAGGGGAACAAGCATAGGAAAATGCAGAGAACAGGTGGCACAAGGCAAAATACAGTCACAAGCAGAAAACAATACAAAACAGCGGTCACAGGAAAAAAACGGGCGCGCACAGAGCAAACCTAAGGCCTACCACTGGCCATCAGGGATGAGGCACAGGTAGCGACCTGCGGGTGGAGGCGGGCCTCGAACACTCTCAGGAGCAGCGTCTGGTCACAAGAGCACAGGCGCAGTCATGTAGAGCTGAGCATTGTGGGGTGCGACCTGCCATTAAACAGGGTCAAGGGTTGTAGTGGTTATTTATTCCATTTTAAAAGAGCACTGTATGTCAAAAAATTGAAAAGGGAAAACATAGACTGGAGCCGTACATAATACTTGAACTTGTGAAACTTGGCACTTAGGTATTAGAGGATGGGTGTTAGTAAGTTATAAGGCAGGTTTGTATGTGCTTGGATGGTAAGATATGCTACTTTACACACTATTGAGTCACATGTGTAGTTTGGGACATCTAGGCATATTTACACATGCAGTTTTAGTCATAAAGTAAACGTTTTTTTACATATGTAGGAAGCAAATAATAATAATTTAGTCTGTGCGAGAGAGTCAGAGGTATGTAGATATTTAGTGACGTATCTATACTTCATTTACGTATTCAGCAGTAATTACATATAACTGACTCCTATGGTAGGCTGTAAGTAGGCTAAAGGACAGAGTGCTATCTATTTGCATGTAGTTGTAGGTTTACTAGGTCATATGCCTAGCTATAGACCTATATGTCCAGTTAGAAATTGCATCCTCTGACCTATGTTTCACCTCACTTACCTTCTAGGATAAACATTGAGCTACTCACATGCCCAGTCAGAGAGAGTGGGAGGCACTTACACATTCAGTAGAAAAGTCAGTTGCAGACATATGTACAATCCCCTCTATTCACCAACACAGGCATCGAGGTACTTGTTCAGCCACCTGAATACAGATTCAAAGAGCCATAGACTTACTAAAACTTACAGTCATATACAGGTACACTTACTTAAACAGCTCATGACACTGCTGCAGGTGGACCCCTACACTAGATATGCAGGCAAGTACTGACATCACCTATTCACCCATTCTGACAAATAGTCCTTTAAACATGGGCCAGACCTACTAATTCGGAGCCTGCCTCTTGACTTTCACTGCCAGCTTGATGTGGCTTGTAAAAGCCCTTCATGAAGTCTTAAACCCAATCTTAAGTATACATAAAATATTCATTTTTACAAAAGAGTTGAACCTACAGCTGACTCTAAGCTGAGCACCTAAATCGTAAAGTCCCATATATAGTTGAATCCTGTGCCAGCCAACCACGGGACCTGCTGCAGATCGGTCCCACTGGAGATCTAGAGACAAGGTTCACTACAAAGGTGGAGGCAGACCCAGGGACGCAGTCACAATTCAGCAACTTTATTTCAAATCTTCTTTATTAATCCTCATAAAAACACAGGTCAACAGCCAACGTGTTTCGTTCCTGTTAAAGGAACTCCATCAGGACTCAACAATATCTGTACATGGGCACAGTTCGGTTATCGCTTATGCAAGTAATTTCTCCAGGCAGAACAGTACACAGCCTGTATATGTATAAAATTAATCCAAAAAACAGAAGTCCAAGAAGAAAATGTCATTGAGGAACTACATCTAAATATGATGGTCCCGCTAGTGTATACATCAGTATCAAGTTAAGGCCAAGCTCGAAAGACGACGGAGTTTGGAGTCAGTCAATTTTACCAAAGGAACAATAAAACTACAAAGATCTACACCATACAGGAGATCTTTATAGAGGGCACATCTTTTTATGCCCAGGAGATTGTGATACACCTCAAGCGTAGAGATCCTATTGGCCTTCTGAGCAGAGCAACAAAACCCACACCACGACCCACGATACGGGAAGCCTGCATACCTGGTGCTGCCTCCACCTTTGTAGTGAAATATGCATTTTTAGGTCAGGGATGCTACTGCTGAGGATAATTTTAGCTATAATGTACATGCATAAATGTTTATAATGGTAGTTACATACTTTAACTATATAATCTGTACATAATGAAAAACCTAATGCAATTAATTTCCCCTTTTTCTAGGCAACACTTTTTACTTTAGTAGAGAGAGTTTCAATGCCATCAAAAAGTAATAGAAGACATAAACAAAAGCTAAGATTCTATCTCCTAATAACTGAGAAACAAAAAGGGGAAAATGTGAAAAAAGAGGTGAAAGATATAAGAGTTGATGGGAGGAGAAATAAGACATTTCTTAAAATAATATGTGGACAACTAGAAAGTCAGTAACATCATGTAAGTAACACATAAAGTTTCAGATTAACTATGAAAGGAGCACACCTGCAGTATATGAAGAGTAAAACATTATACAAAAAGCAGGAAAAAATTACCAGAAAAGAGAAGTGGTTTAAAGAAACCAGATTTAGAACGTTCCATAGAAGAGTAATTTCAGAATCTAATAAGAACTATGAAGAAGTATAAAAAAAGAAGAAAAGTAGTCCGACAAATGGAATGTGTTGAGGCTGTAGTTGATAATGCCTTTGTTCTCAACAGGATATTATTTTTTTTATTCTAAAAAAATGAGGAGACTTGGTAAAATAGTGTTGCCTTTGATGAACAGTAGTCAAAAGAAAGGACTTGTCAATAGAAGTAACTTTTGCAAAGTTTCCAGAGGTGATTAGAGACATACTTCCAGTACTGAGCCCTTTTTAGTGAAGAAGGCTACTTCCAAGAGAACACATTAGTGCATGCATTTAAAGACTCTGGACGATGCTATAAGATGAAGGATGGTATTTCTATTCCAAAAGGGGTGATGCTAGTTAGAAAAATAGAGGAAGTGAGAGCAGAAGAGGTACAGGGAAGACATACACAAGTCCCTGTATATAAATGGAACTATTGCAGTGCTTGTAATATATGGCAGTAATCTATTTATGTATTGAGACTTTTCCAACACAACTTTCCATGCAAAAGTGTGAAACAGAAAATCAGCATTTTGCAATGGTTAGATCCATGTCTATCAAGGAAAGTGTGCCATAGGAGCTTTTTTCACTTTAGAATGTTAGTTAATCACCACTCTAAAATTCAAAATTTAGTTAGGAGGCTTTACTATGTTAAATCACCTGATCTATGTTTAGAACAACTTAATAGTGTTCTTATGCATGGTACAGGAGCAGAGGTAGAAAAAGTCTGTGAAGATATTCAGTTTAATTTCTTCTGTCCTGAGCAAGAGTGTGGGGAACTTGAGGAGTTGGTACCTGCAAGGTATTACTGTTGATAACTTTCAAGAAGATATTAGAAAATTTAATGCAGTCTGTTCAGAGAAACAAAACTGTGTTTGTATATGTTATTGATGCAGTAACATGTGTTAAACAGAGAGAGACCCCTTGTTGAGACCAAGGAAATAGGGTACTCTTCACAAGTTAAACAAATAATCTCAGTTAAACAAATAATCTCTTTAATAACATCAATCACAATAAAAATCACCATGGAGAGAAGCCCCATATTTCACCTCGCACTCCTTATCTGGCAAGTACAGGACCGAGTTACCCTTGGGATTATGTTAATCAATATGCGTCGACACGTTTATTTTTTCATCTTTATCAAGACCTTAGATTGGATTTTTTTCTGTTGTCGTTTCTGATTTCTATGTCCTGCATAGAGCAAACATGTATGGAAAGATATCTCATATTTATCTCATACATAGTATCTACCCTATCTTAATTTAAAAACACATCCTATACCTTGTCACCTCCCAATAATGGTACCCATTGTGCTGGAATACATTGAGGATGCACATAACCTACATAAACCGGTCATAAAATCCTCCCCTTTCTTTGATGCAGTAACAACAAAAGTAAAATTCATTATGACAACAGAGGTGCGTGGCAATAATTTGCAGCTTATTTACTTGTATAGGAATGTGTTGATTGTTCCACACAATACATATTATGTAAGTACTGTTATGATAAGTTGGAGTATCAAAAAAATGCCATCTACAGCCGTCCACAAAAAGTTAGAATTAGTTAATATCCCACAAGAACCCCAATATTTAAATGTTCATGAATCAATTCTAATGTAATGCATATATCCACTCCAAGCTATAGTTGTAATGGAGCCAAAGACATGGATGTTACCTCCAACAGGGTTACAGAAAGATCTTAACCGTAGAGTTGTGTACTTGTCATTGAATTTCAAGCAGAGAGATTTTGAAGAAGCACTTAATATTCTAGTCAATGTTGTCCCTACCAAGAACAAAACAATATGGCAAGAGTTGATGGATTTTAGTTAAGTATGGGCGAATTTTGCGAATCTCGCGTTCGCGAATTTTGCGGATTTGCAAACTCGCAATCCGCAAAATCCGCGAATTCTAGCGAATTTGCAGATTTTTTTTTGGGTTCGCAAGGATTTCTGCCAGTTTGCGAGGGTTTCGTACCAGTTCGCAATTGCGAACTTACATTTCGGCACGCAACGGAAGCGATTATGTTGTTTCTACGTCTGGTTCATCATCACAGGTTCCCAGCACCCTCTGTTTCACCACCGCAACCCTCTGTTACATCAATGCCACCCTCTGGTTCATCATCACTGTAGATTATGGGGGGGAAAAGCAAGCACACCAGCCCTGCTTCAACTGACATGAATTAATTTGGGGTTAGTTTAATAATGTGTCACTGTTTTAAAATTCCAGTCTGGCACCTGCTTCCTTATCTGTAATTTGCTTTCTGTTGCAGTGCATTTTTTTTTTCCCAGGACCTTTGTGGCCTACTTGTAGCTATTCTATGAGCCTGCTGTGAGGGTCAGAGCAGGGTCATACAATTGTTGCAACTAGCAACTGAATTCTGGAGGGGCCCCAGTCAGGAAGCACTACAGGGAATTGTTACTAATGATGAGTTTGAACTCTTGCCCCTGCCGAGTGCTTTCAGTTTTGAAAAACTCGTTTTTCTGCAATTTCGCGGGATTCGCGGGGCGCGAACACGCGCGAGATCGGTTTCGGAAGCCACAAATTCGTGCGAATATGTAATTTGTTTTTTTGCGGCGTGTTAATTGGCAAGGTTTTGTGCGTTTTTGCGAGCCGCTCGTAGCAAGGCGCGAAGTTACCCTCGCGGTCGTTCAAGGGCGGGGCCATCTTGTTTGCCTGACGTATTTCCGTTTCCGGGCGCGAAGTGTAATCTCGCAAAGTGTGCGGCTTGCCAGTACAGTTTCGCGCGTGTTCGCAAGGAAAATCTCGCGCAAACTTATCCGCGCGGTCGTGAACGGGCGCGGCCATCATGTTTCTCATTCATTGCTATGGTTCTGGGCATGTTCTTTGTATCCTCTGTCAATCTCTGCCATCCTTTGCTTGTTTGAAGTTTTTTTTGATCTATTTTACTTATTATCTATCCCTCTATTTTTCTAGCCCTATATTTTTGTGTTTACTGCTACTTTTGGTTAATTTTAAACTACTTTTTTAAAATCTTTTCTTTTCTTCTCTTCCCTATTCTATTTTCTTTATTCCTTTCCGCCCAGACCATGGTGAAGGGAGCCGGGAAGCATCCCGAGAAGGGGAAGGGTCCCGCACCTCGTGTCCGGCTCCCGAGCTGGCGTTTGAGGGGGGAGGAGGTCGTACCCAGGGAGATCTTTACCCCGGAGGAGGTGGGCCAACTCATTTTTTATGTTCAGCGCCGCCTCCCCAGGACCATCATGGGAGGCGGCAAGATCAGTGCCGGGTACGGGGTCCGGGAGCGCCAGAAGCGGTGGGAGAAGGTGTGCCAGGCCATTTACCACCACTCTCGGGTCTGGCGCACCTACAACAAGGCCACCCACCGCTGGACGGATGTCCTGACCTGTGAGCGAGATCTGCTCGACCTCCTTGGCCTTGAGATCCCCGGGCTTGGTGAGTAGTAGTAGCTATTTCTTTACTACTATGTTTTCTCCTGCTGTGTTATTTTATTGCAAATTTTTGTTTTTTACCAAGAGCAATAATGCTGCTCATTACATTGTAGGTAAATTATATTTCAAAATCTTCTGTGCATTTCAGGTGCACTGCTCTCCTTCTCAGTAGTGTTGCTACTATGCTTACTTGTTTTAGATTTTGTGTTCATTTCATTGGCCTGTGAAATTATGTATGAGTGTAGTTTAAAGAACTGCGTAATGCTACACACTAAGGTTCTGATTTTTAATTACCGGCGCATCCCTGCAAAGTAGCAGGGATGCGCCAGTAATTGTGCGTCACGCCACCATCACCCATGGTGCGCCGTATTTACAATGCGGCGCACCATGGGCCCAAAACGTCACCAAAGCGTTACGCATCTGTGCCGTAAAGGCGGCGCATTGCTGGAGTTGCGTCGCAACGATGGTGCAGCTCCATCAATGCTCTGGGGTGTCCTATCTCCCTAATGCTGCGTCAAGCCGTACGTCTGCTTCAAGCAGGCGCAGGGTTTGAGTCACGCATCATTGTCCTCAAAGTGACTGATTGAAATCTTGTAGATTTCCCTCAGCCACTTTTAGGATGCGTTCCTGCGCAGGAACGCCCTCCCTTGCGCCGGAACGCCCCCTATTGGCGCTGGGCTTTACAACGTGATGCATCTCCCATATGCGTCACGTTGTTAATATACGCCGCACCATTGCCCCTCTTTTGTGCTGTCGCTGCGTCACAAAAGTCACGCAACAATGGAGCAAAAGAGCCGCAAGGGGGTTCTAAATCAGCCCCTACAGACTCAAGTCCAGTCCTTCCTTTGTACACATGGCGATAAGAAGAAATAGTGGTGGTGGATTAATAGTTTGAGTATTTTAATGACTGGTAATGTAGTAGGAAACTTTAGTGTTGTCGCTGATCTTCAATCACGATGGACTTTGGCTGTCACTTTGCGTGCTGCGGACTGCTGCCTGCCAATCCTAGGCAAACCTTTTTAGTACTTTGTTTAGTGAGTTACATAGGGTAGTTTCCAATTCGACGGTCCGCAAATCAAGCAATGCTAAAGTAATAACGTAGTCGACCACATGAGATTGGTCAATAATATATCCCGTGGAGTCGTTCCCTATTTGCTATTTCGCAAAAATATTTTGTTAGTTTTTTTGAAATGTTTGATTTGGTTGAGAAATATCATCCATGTTTTCTGTTTTTCTTTCTTTCATGTTGTACATCAGCTTCCCCCAGGGGCAAGAGGAGGACACAGGAGGAGGAGGAGGAGGGTGCTGTTGACGATGCAGGCCAGGGCCGGGCAGGCGAGGGCTCCTTTGCTGGCCCCAGTAAGTTTTAATTTTAATATAGACTACTTATTTTTTCCTAGCGTTCCTCATTCGATTTTTTCTAAATCGTCTTTGATCTTCTTGTAGACAGGATCTAAATTCTTATCCTGCCTCGACTATGACTCTGTGTGGTATTACTAGATTATTCTTATTAGTCTGTCTGTGTAGCTAACTAAGATTGCACATTTGGCATTTCCATTGGACTCCCATTCTAGTCAGCAATAGCTCTATGCACTGAGTGCAGTCCTCTGGGATTGCCCATAATGTCTTTTCAAGTATTCTAAATGTTTATGCTTTGACCATTGCCAACAATAAAAAGGTGAATGACCACCAAGAAAGAATAAGATACTACTTTACTTTTGGTTTGGATAGGAGGACAATCCATTCTACTACTGTTGCAGGGACAAATCTGCACAAACAGAACTATGGACACTAAATAATGCATTGCTTAGCTTATCAATTATAATAGGTGCTGTTAGACTCTCCACATACCTCAGTGATAACAGACTTTGTAGTTGAACCCCCAATCTCCTTACTGACTAGATAGTGTGGCAGAGTCATTTAGCTCCCAAAGTCACTGATGGCAGAGGCACGGACTCATGCTTGCAAAAATTCCAAAACCTTTAGCTCATCCACTCTAGTCTGGAGGACCAAAAACCACAGAGTCTATTGAAGTTTAAAAGCTTTATTAAAAGTAAACACATTTATTAAAATCAAGGTTGTCATAAAAGTGAACGTGTAACTGAAAATGGAAAAGTGCTTAGTGCTGACGATTAATTGGACACATTTCTTGTGGTCGAGCCGAGCTCTCACCTGGTTTGAACTTGATCCTGCTCGTGTTCTTAGAAGTCAAGCTTCTGTCTGTTAGGAGAAAAAGTGGTGCGTGTTAAAAAGTAAAAAGCAAACATTCATCAGTTGTGCCAAAAAGTGCAGCAAGACAACAGCCTTCCCTGGAAAAAGGTACATTTTTACTTTAGAGTACACAGTCATAAATTATTAAATTGTATACTGTTTTTTTCACATTTCTTTCTTCCTCCTAGACCAAATATTATATAGTAGTGAGTGGTGTATTCTAACATTATTAAATGTACTTTGTAGGTGGAACATCTGGAGACGGGGCCAGCGCGGAGGTGGTGGTGGCATTTGGCGAGGAGGACAACTCTGGGGAGGAGGCGGTGCAAGTGCCGGACAAGGACATGCCTGTGAGGGTTCACACGGTGGTGGCGGGCAGAGGCAAGCTATACATTCCTTAGTCATTGAGATTGAAGACTGCAGAGTGTGCTTTCTGCACGGGTGTATTATAAATAAACCAGGTAGTAGCCTCCTCTAAATGTACTTCGACTTAGCTGTGAAGTTTTTGGCGAGAAGAATCCCAATCAGATCTGAGGTGAACTTGATGGATGGGATGAACGAAAAGCGAAAGAAGGGTGTAAGTAAGTGTGGAAGGACGAGAAATGTAATGATGACTGGCAAAGAAGAATGATATGTGTTTGCTTGGTCCCCGAGGTGGCTGGGAAGGAAAGAATATGGTATGGTGCATGGCTGGGTAAATGATGAAGCAAGGATGGGTGGAAGGAGAACAGCCTGGGTGGGTGAGACAGAAACTGTATGTGTGCATATACTTTGAATGGATGGATGCCTGGATCATTCATGGTACTATCTGACTCTTAGATAGCATATGTGTATCTAGAGAGAGTAGACGGTCACTGGATGAACTAAGTGTTGCTTTGAAGAGCATGTAACACCGCACCCGCACGTCCGTTCCAGTGTAGGAAAGGCAAGGAAAAGAAGTTGTAACGTTGTCCAAATACTACCATGAATAGTAGCAGTAGTTTGTATTGCAACTGCAAGCACAGCATATATCCGGTTATTACGGTGGACACTCCCTACCTCTCTTAATAACTTTAGTTTAGTAGTAGTACGTCATTCATATGTGGGGGTATCACTGTTCACTCAATAATAAGCAAAGCACCTAAAGTCATCCCATATGTCATCAAATACATCCCATGTGAAGTGATAGATAATCAGATAATTTAGCTTCTTCATTTTCCTTTTCTAATACTCATTTGCACTGTAGGGTGAAAGCTAAATTAATTAAGCAGTAACCCTTTTAACAGAGTATTCTCAGTGCCACCCGTAATAGAAAAGTAAGAGCTTCACCACCTGCATGTACTGGACCGGTACAGTAACGCAAGTCTGTCTCACTCACCATGGTGTGCGTCTGTTTTTTTCGGGTGCAAGTTCACTGCGCTGGCATTATGCCGGCTTGCATAAGATAACGTACCAATTTTCCTAAACAAGAGAGAAGAAGAAGAATAAGAGTGGTGTACTGTCATAATCGACTGTAATGGATGTCCATAGTGCTCGTAGAATTTGTTCCTTAAACTCCCACTAATGTTAGAGCAAGGATGAAGAAGTCGGAGGTTACATAGATACTGTCCTCAATAGTTATGTACTGTGCTTTCAATTTGCTACTTGTACTGTGACAACTTTCTGCTCAATCATTTTGTATTAATCTTAAGGAGCATTGGTTACAGACTATGTCTTTCTTTCTTCATGTAGTTGCTCCTTCCAAATCCAAGACACCATCAAGGAGGAAGGAGCTGGCTCGAATGGCCCGGCAACGGAGGCTGGATGCCACTGTTGCTGAATATCGGCGGCTGGTGGCCCTGGAGGAGGAGGAGACGCAGTCTGGTACAACAACAACGTCCACTGGGATAGCTGCATCCTCCTCCGTGCGGGCTGCCAGCCAGCGCAGTTCTCCAGCAGTACGGAGCCGGGCTACCAAAGCCAAACGCCACCGCCAAGCAGCAAAGAAAGCAGCTGCCCCTCACAGGATTTGCAAGGCACACGGCGCCGCTTATCCCTCAGACTGTCCTACCTGGAGCAGGAGGTCCATAACTATAAGAACTCGGTGGAGGGCCTACGCTTCGAACTTGCCACCCTCCACAAAGAGCATGATGCCCTGGCTGCTAAATCCAACAGCACCCTGCCATAGTGTCCTTTGCCCCTTTTTAGAGACTTTTGGGGGGTGGGAATTGGGAGTTGGGTTTTTTGGGGACTTTTGAAGGACAATCGTTGGGGTTAGGGAGGGTCTTGCGGGAGATTATTTTGTTAGGGCTATAAAAATATACTTTTTGAAACTTTATCTGACCATACCTGTTTTTTACTGATTTTGAGTCTGGTGGGTGGGGGTTTAACAGTAAGTTTGTTTTCCTGAATAGTCCTAGGACTTTAGTAGTACTACCGTCAATCCAATCTCTCGTCTCTCCTAATACTCCATTATACTACCTCCAACCAAACGCCTATCTTACCTGTAATTTCTGTTTGCAAGTAGGGCTAGCTCCACGGGAAACAGCGAATAAGGTTGGCAATCCTGGGCGGATAATATTTCCTCATAGCGGTGGTACTAGTGGTGTGACACAGTGGCAGTTGCATGCCTATGAAAAAAAAATGAAATCTGGTTTGTCCTCCTGAGCAATACAACGGTACAATAGAGAATATAGCAGGTGACAGAAGTACACTAGAACAGTGCCACATTGTAGCCTAACAAATGGTAAAGTATAACTAATTAGGTTGAAGTTCTTTGACATTAGCCATGGGTCTTTGTCAAGCAGAGTAAGAATATATCCTCGGATTTCTTCACCAGCCTGTTGCTATTACCTTATCCTCCCCAGCAAGTGTGTGGATTTATTGCTGTAATTTAGTCACATATCAATCAAAACCACACAGCCCGGGGGAAGAGGGTTAGGGTTTGAAAAATGGATGGGTACGGGAGTTTTTTTGGGAAAGGTTTTGGGAGACAAGAAAAAATAGCACAGCATGGACAAACAATTGTGAACATAAACAAATCTTTGGGTACAAACCTATCCATCAATCTTTGAAAGTGCATGCACTACTGCATGCATGTCAGTGAAAAGTAAGTAGTACTTTCGACAACTGTGGAAGAAAGAATGCGACAGTACAGGGCGTGTGTGGAATTATTGATAACTATATTCAACATAAGGTCTCTGTTGCCAGATACCTGAGAGCCTTGCTGGTCACTATAAATCCATTCACAACACTCAATGGGGTTGGTCTGGAAGGTATAGTAGATAGAAAAGGAGAAATTGCTCTTTTTCTAGGTGTCCCCTCACTCACCAGGGTTGCCCCTTGGTGACATGCTTCATCACTGGGGCCATCCCAGTCCTCTACGGGCTGGGGTGTGCTGCGACTTGCGAATTACGTAGGAGCACTTACAAATGACTATGTGTGGTGCAGATGTGATTGTGGAGTGGACTAAGTGATGTGTTAAGGGATCAATTTAGAAGCAGAGAGAGATCCAAGAAATGCAGTCACAGTCAGAGAAAAACACAATGGATACTGTATCTGTATGTTGTTGTGGTTGTCCTGTTGAAAGTGGTAAGTAAGTTGCCTGCAGAAAAAAAATCCTCTTATTAGCGGCACTCCTCCATTTCAGCCGACGCTTTGTCCATCGATGTTGGTCACCAGAAGACACCCTGTAAAAAAAGCACAGCATGGACAAACAATTGAACATAAACAAATCTTTGGGTACAAACCTATCCATCAATCTTTGAAAGTGCATGCACTACTGCATGCATGTCAGTGAAAAGTAAGTAGTACTTTCGACAACTGTGGAACAAAGAATGCGACAGTACAGGGCGTGTGTGGAATTATTGATAACTATATTCAACATAAGGTCTCTGTTGCCAGATACCTGAGAGCCTTGCTGGTCACTATAAATCCATTCACAACACTCAATGGGTTGGTCTGGAAGGTATAGTAGATAGAAAAGGAGAAATTGCTCTTTTTCTAGGTGTCCCCTCACTCACCAGGGTTGCCCCTTGGTGACATGCTTCATCATTGGGGCCATCCCAGTCCTCTACGGCTGGGGCGTGCTACGACTTGCGAATTACGTAGGAGCACTTACAAATGACTATGTGTGGTGCAGATGTGATAGTGGAGTGGACTAAGTGATGTGTTAAGGGATCAATTTAGAAGCAGAGAGAGATCCAAGAAATGCAGTCACAGTCAGAGAAAAACACAAAGGATACTGTATCTGTATGTTGTTGTAGTTGTCCTGTTGAATTTGGTAAGTAAGTTGCATGCAGAAAAAAATTCCTCTCATTAGCGGCACTCCTCCATTGCAGCTGACGCTTCGTCCATCAATGTTGGTGACCAGAAGACACCCAGTCCACTGCCTGCCTGATGCTGAATTGTGGCTCGCTAATGTGAAGCCTGACTCCATCCTTTTTTCCCCATTGCACAGACTGAAACCCGGCCTGTAATTATTCAACGAAAAACAGGAAGTGATATAATATTACAAGACCACTGATAAATAAATATAAGGTATGTAGGCTGTGGAGTGCAAAAAGTCACACTTTGATTTTCCTAGTAGACAGTACAATATTTTTGAAAGTGCGTACTCTGTCTGAGTCACCTTTTGAAGGATAAATAAGTATGGGCAAATTCATGTAGCAGATCTTTCCCCTCAAGCTAGGTGTACTGTAAACTGTGTTTTAGAACAAAATTAGATCTTCCCAGCAGTGCTCCCACCCAGACCCTTACTAAAGCCAGTCGCAAAAATGTAGAAGACCCCCAATCAAATCTCAAAAAACGAGGCCTAGCAGAAAACTGGTGACAAAACGTACTTTGAAAGTAAAAGTAGGCCCAAGTACCCCCTTACCCACCGTGGATTGCATTCAAACCACTTGCAAGCAACCAAGCAAAAGTATCCATAGCCAGCATCGCTCCAAGACTCGAAAACCCCCCCACCCAAACACATGCAATAGAAATACTGCTAACCCTAACGAACCCTAAGTTAAGAATAGTGGCAAAGGCTTTATTTAACTATGCCAAATCCCCCCTTTCCCACCATGGATTTTCTTCAAATGACTTGCAAACAAAATTACACATTCTCACGAGTGCTCTAAGACCCCAGAACTCAGTTGCAAAAATTTAGAACACCCCGAAACACATGCATTCCTGCTGCTAGGGCTAACCCTAACAAACCCAAGTTAAAAAAAGTGCCAAAAGGCTTTTCCGCAAGGATTTTGTCCCAACCACTTCTACCCAGTATTAGACCTTCCCAGGAATGCCCCAAGACCCGCCAACCCACCCGCCAAAAAGCATAAAACCCCCAAACAGGCCAAAAGCAAAATCTCATACTTGCAATATTTCTCGGCCTTCGGTCCAAACGCGCTGCGTAGCTAGGCCATAGGTCCGGTTTGCCACCACGGATTTCCTGAAAAGCAAATGCAATCAAGATTAGAGTGTCCCAGCAGTGCTCCCAGACCCCGAAACTCACCCACAAACACCAGGAAGCCCCCCAAACAGGCCCCCGAAAATGCTACATTGAGCAAAATGTCAGAAATAGCAAAAAAAATTGGCGTGGATTTTGTCCAAACCACTTTTATCCGGTATTAGAGCTTCCCAGCAATGGCCCCAGAGCCGTCAACCCAGGAGAAAACGAGTAGAAGACCCCCAAACAGCCAAAGAGCAAAAGTACAAAAATGGGGACTTTGTCATTTTTTTCCAAATTTCCCAAATCACTTCGCGCGCGCTCTGTAGCTAGACTCTAATTCCCCTCTGCCACCATGGATTTGCTTCAAACCTCTTGCAAAGTAAAGTATATATAGCCAGCAGTGCGCCCAGACCCCGAAACCCACCCACAAACACCAGGAAGCCCCCCAAACAGGCCCCCGAAAACGCTACATTGAGCAAAATGTCAGAAATAGCACAAAAAAAAATCGGCCTGGATTTTGTCCCAACCACTTCTACCCGGTATTAGACCTTCCCAGGAATGCCCCAAGACCCGCCAACCCACCCGCCAAAAAGCATAACACCCCCAAACAGGCCAAAAGCAAAATCTCATACTTGCAATATTTCTCGGCCTTCGGTCCAAACGCGCTGCGTAGCTAGGCCATAGGTCCGGTTTGCCACCACGGATTTCCTGAAAAGCAAATGCAATCAAGATTAGAGTGTCCCAGCAGCGCTCCCAAACCACGAAACTCACCCACAAACACCAGGAAGCCCCCCAAACAGGCCCCCGAAAACGCTACATTGAGCAAAATGTATGAAATAGCAACAAAAAAAAATCGGCCTGGATTTTGTCCCAACCACTTCTACCCGGTATTAAACCTTCCCAGGAATGCCCCAAAACCCGCTAAACCACCCGCCAAAAAGCATAACACTCCCAAACAGGCCAAAAGCAACATCTCCTACTTACAATATTTCTCGGCCTTCGGTCCAAACGCGCTGCGTAGCTAGGCCATAGGTCCGGTTTGCCACCACGGATTTCCTGAAAAGCAAATGCAATCAAGATTAGAGAAGTCCCAGCAGTGCTTCCAGACCCCGAAACTCACCCACAAACACCAGGAAGCCCCCCAAGCAGGCCCCCGAAAACGCTACATTGAGCAAAATGTCAGAAATAGCAAAAAATAAATCGGCGTGGATTTTGTCCAAACCACTTCTACCCGGTATTAGACCTTCCCAGGAATGCCCCAAGACCCGCCAACCCACCCGCCAAAAAGCATAACACCCCCAAACAGGCCAAAAGCAACATCTCCTACTTACAATATTTCTCGGCCTTCGGTCCAAACGCGCTGCGTAGCTAGGCCATAAGTCGGGGTTGCCGCCACGGATTTCCTGAAAAGCAAATGCAATCAAGATTAGAGTGTCCCAGCAGTGCTGACATACCCCGAAACTCACCCACAAACAGACGGAACCCCCCCTAAGAGCACCTCAAAGGCAAGCAAGTCAGCAAAAACACTAAAAAATTTGCGCCTCGGATTTGGTCCAAACCACTTTTATCCGGTATTAGAGCTTCCCAACAATGGTCCCAGAGCCGTCAACTCACCTGCAAAGAGGTAGAACAACACCCCCACAAGTGCTGAGTCTTTCTTCATTGGGCGTGAACCAGCCCTCTGCTTTGATGGAAATAGGAGTCTGGAGGAGGAGGATAGAGGAGCATGTTCTTCTGAACTTGTGAACCTGAGGAATGCAGACTGCGGCACCTTCAAATCAATTAGCAAACAAGTGAAGACAGTTCTGCTGATGGGCTTGTTTTTGTGATTATCTGATTAAAGTTTGAAATATATTAACTGTGCACAACAAAGAAAGACAGACACACAGGAATAAAAGTGAATAAGGATGAAAAATAAAGTTATTGATTCGTTGTCTCATTTTCAGGGCTCGGTATCACGGTCCAGGAATAAGAATAAGGCTTCGTCATCATACTCTGCGAATTCAGGCAGGGTGAGCTCAGTGTCACCTGACAGAGTAGAAATTCCCTCATCTATGTTGCTGGCCACCTAGTCTTCATCCGGCGCGCTTTCTAGTACTCTAAAATCTGGTGGTATGAGGTGCTGATTCATCTTGATCATTGTTAACCTCTCCCCATTTTTGGGCGAGAGGCGGCTCCGTTTGGAAGTTACAATGCCACCAGCAGCACTGAAAACACGTTCAGAAGACTCTCTTGCGAGTGGGCAAGACAAGTAGTTTAAAGCCAGGTTGGTGAGCTGTGGCCACAATTCTTTTTTCCCATGCCAATACGCCAATGGGTCAGCATTAACATAGACCTCTGTTGAGTCATTCAGATATTCCTTCACCATCGACTCAAGGTCCTCATCCAAGGTTCCTCCACTTTGCTTAGCTGTTGCTGTGCCTCTGACCTTTTGAGAACCGAACCCAAGCCGAGCTAGCCAATCCTCTTCAGCCTCCAATGTTTCTGTTGTGTCTGGTGCAGATGATCCGGTTGCCGGTGTCTTTAACGGCTGAGAGGTCACTTGTGCCACAGCCACAGGTGCAGAAGTGGATTGTTTTGACTGGGGATGGCCTGCTGATGCTGATGTACTGCCATTTCCTTCAATTTTCTGCCGTTCTCTTTCAAACCTCTTGGCTGACAAGGCTAGCCAACGTTTGTACTTTGGAACATGTTCATCATCAAAAGGAAAGAATGCTTGGCCTGCCAGCGCCTTTTTGTAGCGTGGATCCAGAATAGTAGCACAAATGTAATGCTGTTCTGAGTGGATCATTTTAAGATGTTCATCACCTTGTAGGAGCTCTAATAATTTCTCAGCCAGAACAAAAGAGTCTTGGTTTTTTTAATTCTTTTTCAAACACAGAACACACCTCCTTCAGTTGGTGCACAACAATGGGATAGCTTTTCCCAAATTACTGTCCTCCTTGCTGACTGCACGCGTGAAGAACTCAAAAGGATGAAGCATGCGTGTCAGGCTTTGAACTATGTTCCATTGCGCCGCACCCATCCTCAGGTCCTCCTGAGCTGTACCCTCTGTTAAGAAATATTGATCGAGTACCGTATACTGCTCATACAGACGCTCAAGCATGTAGAAGGTTGAGTTCCAACGTGTTACCACCTCCTGGATGAGTGCTTTCACTGGCATTTGACGTTGATATAGCAGGCTCCTCAGCTGCTTCCGGGCCTTAAAAGAATGGCTGAAATGGTTGCACATTTTTCGGCAGGTGTCCAATACTCTGTACGCTGCACTGTCTTTATTACCCAAGAATTTTTGGACAGCCAGGTTTATACAGTGCGCCAAACACGGCACTCTGAAATACTCACCCATCCTCATGGCCTTAACTATATTGGCGCCATTGTCCATGGAAACATAACCAACCTGGCGTTTTTTTGGGGACAGCCACTTATGGACCTTTGTGTTAAAGACATCCAAAATGTTTTCTGCTGTGTGACGTTTCTCCAAACCAAACATGGCTAGTGTTGCATGTTTCCGAGCAGCTTTAAAAACAATGTCCGCGTCAACACCTGCGTTTAGCTTTGCTTTAGCCCCTGAAAAAGAGACCCAGTGTGCAGTGATGCACATGTAATCAGCGCCTGCGCCACTGGTCCACATGTCTGTTGTCAGATGTATAGTGTGAACAGCACTCTTCTGCAAAGCTGCCCCAATCACCTTCAGAACATCTTCATGTAGTGCTGGAACCGCAACTCGGGCAAAATAGAACCGGCTAGGAACCTTCCATTTAGGGCAGAGCGCTGCCACTAATTCTAGAAAACCAACCCCTTCTACAAAAGAAAAAGGGAGAAGAACCAGAGCTAGCATTTTAGCCAGCTTAGTGTTATACAGACGCGTCAGTGGGTAGTTGCGTTCATATTGCGCTTCTGTAAACAACATCTTTTTAATGTTGCCCTGGACCAAGGATTTACGGGATGATGATGATATCTTCGACCCAGTTACGCTCGCTGATGAACTTTTTCCGCATTGATGTCTCACTCTCTCCCACACTCTTAGTGTGGCTCACATGGGGTATGCTGCTGACAGGGGTACTGGGTGTAAGTGAAGTGTTTGAATCGTCTTCTTCCTCCTCGTCATCATCAGATGAAAAATCAACGTTTTCATTACGTGCAATTTGGGCTTCCTTGACCGCCTCTAGGTGCGCAAACCATTGGACAGGGTGCGCTCTCCTAAGATGACCTCTCTGGCCTCCGGTACCATAGTTGGTACCAAACTTACCACGACTAACTCGAAGCTTACAAATGCTACAAATGGCTACGTTTTCCATTCTTGGGCAAACACTAAAGAAGTCCCAAACTGGAGACTTGAAATGTCTTTGGGGGCCGGAGGAGGCGGCGATACTGGTGGTGGTGGTCCTGCTGCTAATGCCAGATGAAGTGGAGGATGTGGATTGCCGAACTTCAGTACGTTTTGCACTTTCACCACCACTAATTGAGGTCGAGGTGGATGGAAGTCCCTTCTTGCGAGGAAGAAATATGGAAGCGATAGGTGTTGGTGTACTAGTTAACTCCAAATCTAATGATTGTTGTGTTTCCATTGACTCCTCGTCGACAGCATCATCACGCTCAGCAGCTTCTCGGGATAGGGTCAAAATGTCTCTTTGCTGCATGCCCGCTGGGGCTGCAGTGACCTTTACGATGACTGGCTCGTCGTCGTGAGAGGCTTCATCAGCAGCATTATGCGTCACTTCTTGTTGAGCCTCATCACACTCCATAGCTATGAGTTTTTCGGCGACCTTCCTTTTACGCTTAGGTATCTTTGTCAGATCATGGTGTGCCTCACTCTCAGGCTGCCGTGGTGGTACCCAATCGTCATCCAGATCATCAGTAGGAGGTGGGCTTGAAGACGATGTAGACACCCCCCTTGATCTTTTCCTTGCTAGGGATGTGGAAGACAATGAATGATCATCAGGAGGAGTGGCTTCCTCAAATGATACCTCGGTCTGATTGTCAATTTCCTGATGTGCCCCTACTTCGGGAGGAACAACTATTGTGGGCACTTGTGACCCTCCATGCACCTCTGCTTGCGCATCTCCTTGCGCTGCCTCTCCTTCCACATGTACTTGGGCTTGTACTACTTGCACATGTTGTTGTTGCGGCTGTAGTTGTTCAACACTTGTCAGATGAGTTACAACAACCTGTGTTGATTCAGGGACATTGCTGCTACTTTCTTGCGATGAGCCAACATCACTGGTCGATGGTGATTGGAGAAGTACACTGACTGCCTCTGAAGCACTCAAGGGCTTTGACTTAAGTTGGCGTGGTGGTGGAGGCACTGAACTCAATGGAGCGGGGGTGCTGCTCCCAGCTTGGTCCCCAGCATATCCTGCTGCTGCAGGCGTACTTTTTTTTTGCTCCCAAAAAACGTGGCTGTTGGCACACCAGCCTCCTTGGTAACTTGCTTCTTCTGCTCCTTACTAGCAACTTTCTTGCTAGAGGAGCTACGGAGACCTTTTTTTGGGGTCATCTTCTTCAGAGCAGGTCAGACAGCAGGCCGCAGTTGCACGAATTGTAGAGTTGTCTGAGGCCAGACGTGACGTCGCGTGACGTTATGCTGCACACAATCACCGCTGCAGGACTTCTTCCTGGCACTGGTGGTTCTCTTGAGTCTTGTGCACCTAAAAACAATGGAAGACAGAGGAACATCAGTTCAGTTATGCACCCCAAAAAAATCGAAAAAAACCCCAGAAAAATCAGCACAATCCCATTCCATCCATGCCCTCCATGATGTTTAAGTTCAAGACACCCCACAGAAAGACTAGGCCCATGCTAGACTCAAATACCCCTGGTGAAAAGGCCACAAGTACAGCCCCCAAAAACGAAAATCTCTGAAAAATCAGCACAATCCCATTCCATCCATGTCCTCCATGATTTTTAAATTCGAGACAACCCACAGAAAGACTAGCCCATGCAAGACTCACTACCCCTGGGCATAAAGGTTGAAAAGTAGGCAAAATGGTTGCAGGCCTAACAACAATGCCTGCATTCAAAATGGCCACTTGCCTCCCTGCACATGGCCAGGGCCTGTAGCAGTACTCAAAATGGCCCCCAGCCACATGGCCTGTCCCTCCCCATGAACACCCCCAAAAATCGAAAAACACTGAAAAATCAGCACTATCCCATTCCATCCATGCCCTCCATGATGTTTAAGTTCAAGACACCCCACAAAAAGACTAGGCCCATGCTAGACTCAATACCCCTGGTGAAAAGGCCACAAGTACAGCCCCCAAAAACGAAAATCTCTGAAAAATCAGCACAATCCCATTCCATCCATGCCCTCCATGATGTTTAAGTTCAAGACACCCCACAGAAAGACTAGGCCCATGCAAGACTCACTACCCCTGGGCATAAAGGTTGAAAAGTAGGCAAAATGGTTGCAGGCCTGACAACAATGCCTACATTCAAAATGGCTACTTGCCTCCCAGCACATGGCCATGGCCTGTAGCAGCACTCAAAATGGCCCCCAGCCACATGGCCTGTCCCTCCCCATGAACAACCCCAAAAATCGAAAAACACTGCAAAATCAGCACAATCCCATTCCATCCATGCCCTCCATGATGTTTAAGTTCAAGACACCCCACAGAAAGACTAGGCCCATGCAAGACTCAATACCCCTGGTGAAAAGGCCACAAGTACAGCCCCAAAAAACGAAAATCACTGAAAAATCAGCACAACCCCATTCCATCCATGCCCTCCATGATGTTTAAGTTCAAGACAGCCCACAGAAAGACTAGGCCCATGCTAGACTCACTACCCCTGGGCATTAAGGTTGAAAAGTAGGCAAAATGATTGCAGGCCTAACAACAATGCCTGCATTCAAAATGGCCACTTGCCTCCCAGCACATGGCCAGGGCCTGTAGCAGCACTCAAAATGGCCCCCAGCCACATGGCCTGTCCCTCCCCATGAACACCCCCAAAAATAAAAAAACACTGAAAAATCAGCACAATCCCATTCCATCCATGCCATCCATAATGTTTAAGTTCAAGACACCCAACAAAAAGACTAGGCCCATGCTAGACTCAATACCCCTGGTGAAAAGGCCACAAGTACAGCCCCCAAAAACGAAAATCACTGAAAAATCAGCACAATCCCATTCCATTCATGCCCTCCATGATGTTTAAATTCAAGACAACCCCACAGAAAGACTAGGCCCATGCAAAACTCACTACTCCTGGGCATAAAGGTTGAAAAGTAGGCAAAATGGTTGCAGGCCTAACAACAATGCCTACATTCAAAATGGCCACTTGCCTCCCAGCACATGGCCAGGGCCTGTAGCAGCACTGAAAATGGCCCCCAGCCACATGGCCTGTCCCTCCCCATAAACACCCCCAAAAATCGAAAAACACTGCAAAATCAGCACAATCCCATTCCATCCATGCCCTCCATGATGTTTAAGTTCAAGACACCCCACAGAAAGACTAGGCCCATGCAAGACTCAATACCCCTGGTGAAAAGGCCACAAGAACGGCCCCAAAAAACGAAAATCACTGAAAAATCAGCACAATCCCATTCCATCCATGCCCTCCATGATGTTTAAGTTCAAGACACCCCACAGAAAGACTAGGCCCATGCTAGACTCAAATACCCCTGGTGAAAAGGTCACAAGTACAGCCCCCAAAAACGAAAATCACTCAAAAATCTGCACAATCCCATTCCATCCATGCCCTCCATGATGTTTAAATTCAAGACACCCCACAGAAAGACTAGGCCCATGCAAGACTCACTACCCCTGGGCATAAAGGTTGAAAAGTAGGCAAAATGGTTGCAGGCCTAACAACAATGCCTGCATTCAAAATGGCCACTTGCCTCCCAGCACATGGCCAGGGCCTGTAGCAGCACTCAAAATGGCCCCCAGCCACATGGCCTGTCCCTCCCCATGAACACCCCCAAAAATCGAAAAACACTGAAAAATCAGCACAATCCCATTCCATCCATGCCATCCATGATGTTTAAGTTCAAGACACCCAACAAAAAGACTAGGCCCATGCTAGACTCAATACCCCTGGGGAAAAGGCCACAAGTACAGCCCCAAAAAACGAAAATAACTGAGAAATCAGCACAATCCCATTCCGTTCATGCCCTCAATGATGTTTAAGTTCAAGACACCCCACAGAAAGACTAGGCCCATGCTAGACTCAAATACCCCTGGTGAAAAGGCCACAAGTACAGCCCCAAAAAACGAAAATCAGTGAAAAATAAGCACAATCCCAATCCATCCATGCCCTCCATGATGTTTAAGTTCAAGACACCCCACAGAAAGACTCAGTCCACCCACCACTGAGTACCCCTGGGCAAAAGGCCCCAAAACAGCCCAAAAATCGCAAATTCCAAAATTGTAGTTGCAGCAACTGTAATGCCCCAAACAAACTTACTTGTAAAATTTCTAATCCAACAGTGATCCAAAGAAAGTCAAAAAGGCCTCAAATCCAAATATCCAGCAGCATCCACAAAAAGTAATCCTTCCAGCTCCAGATCCAAATGAAAAGTGACCAGGAGATGGACAAAACACTGGGAGGAGCCTGCTGGACAGGAACAGGAAGTTGAAGACTGTGGGGCACCTCCTTCCTCCCACCCCCCTCCCCCCCTCCCCAAAATGGACTCCTCGCTAAAAAAGTGCAGGCAAATGTCAACCTAAGGAGTTATTCAGATAAAAATCATCATTTCAAGAAGGTTTATGCTGCTTGCTGGTGGATTTCTTGTGCAGAATAGCAAATTTTATATTTTCGCGTGTGCGAGATTGTTGCTGCTCGCCGCATCTCAAAGCTCGCAATTGCAAAGTACCGCGAGACGATCTCGGCGTACTCGCGTTGACAAACGCTCGCTGCAAAAGTTGGCAAGCCGCGATTACGTAATCGCGCTTGCCAAATTCCCGTGGGATCTCGCAGCAAGATCCAAAATGGCGCAGCACTCGCAAAATATCGAGAAAAACAACTCGGCAAACGATGATAAACGCCGCGTGCCGCAAAATTGTATCACCAAGAAAAAAAAAATCTGCTGCGTGCGAATTTGCGGATTTTGCGGGAAATTCGCAAATCTCGTGGATTGCGAATTTACCGAAAATCCGCAAAATCCGCGAGCGTAACGGATTTTCCGCCCATAAATATATCTGGTACAAAATAATATTTATTATAAACATGTAGATGTTCTTCTAGCTGTAACATATATGGAGGATGACACATCATCGTCAAGAGGTCAGACTGAAAAGGTGGAAAGAACCACATCAGACAAAATATATGTACAATACACTATTCATTCTCTGCATTCCAAAGAGATCATTGGTAATACTATTATTCTCTTTCAAATGAAAAAAGCACAAGGACCTCCCTTGATTGTGTTGGAGAAAAGTTTAGAAGGTCACTGTTTTATTCATCTGTTTCCTACTGTAGCAGATGGCGGTAGATATGATGACCAGCCTGTACAAATACCAACAACCGAGTACAGATCAGCTATACTAGATTTAGAAGATCCAAGATTTCGCCAGTGTGTTCCCTATATTTTTGATCTGCTGTTTGAGAGTAACTTGTCAGGCTTACCTTATGCAGTAAACCACATTCCCAAAAAAGGACTGAATGTGTCAAATCTCACTGCAAGGGAATGTGTTCCAAAAGTGCAATGAAAAGATGAAAACCAGAAACACAACTTGATTAATTTGATGGAGTGCCAACGTGGGACCAACTAATATTTGTATAATTGTCAAAGGAAGCTGATAAACAAAAAACTAACGTATTGGTGAGGGTCCAAGGGCAAGATTAACGACCCACACAGACACGTGCTCTAATAGTACGTATTAACAACAAAGAAATGTCTGTGGGTCAAAAGAAATAGGGGTTCAACTGTGTATATTAATGTGTAGCACAACTTGAGAAAACCAAGAAAAACTACTGGTGCAAATGTGCACCAAAAAGCACTAAATTCCTTGAGTTAGAAAAAAGTACCCATCTGGCATGATTCATGTCTTCCGCGGATCACTGTGGATCACTGTAAGCAACTCCGCGTCACGAAGACGGCAGCAGCGCAAGCAGAGAACTACAATTCCCAGCATGCCAGGGATCACGTTGCGTGCGTGACGCAAGCCAATCAAAACAAGGAAGTAAATAGCTTTCCAAAGACTCCGACTTTGGCGATTATTCTTGTGAGGAGATGGAGAGGGTTGGTATGCTGCTGTTACGGTGAGATTCTTCTCTGTTCCTCTATGTCTTTGAAACCAACGGTACCCCGCTCTGTGTCGGGTACGCTGCCACGAATGCTCCAAGCGGAGAATCGCTGTTAACGAGTCTTGGGACATGTTCTACTCGCTTTCTCTGTCCCAATCTCCCTGTTGGAAGAGACGTGACTTTGTCGTCTCATTGTAGGGAGAAACCGAAGCCAAGGCACTAATGGGTATCATACATTATTGAATAGAAGTCGGGGCTCTGACTATTTTCTGCCACATTATTGTGATGCACAATTGCATGAACGTCTAGAAGGTATTAGACGCCTGTGGAACCTGGAATCATTATTGTTTCAACCGAACCTGTTATCCTTTTGGCTCCTGAACTATTTGAGAAGTCTTCACATTGCTTTGTACATTATATCATCCCTACACAGGAGAAACAAGATAGGGGGTTCAAGCCAGAGGGAGTGTTTTGCCTACATGAATGAAAACAAACAGTGTTTGGTATGCATAAGAATTGTTTGTACATAGGTTCAGGCAACATAGGAATGTGAATTATAAGTTATTTATTGTGTCTTCCTCAGCAGTTGGTTACAACACCCTGGCATCGCCCCAAGTCTCTTCTCCTAGATTTCAGGTCCAACGTATTTTCCTTTACAGGTAGGGGTGACACCGTATTATATAAGAAAGGGAAGAAAGTGGGAGATACTCATTTAAGGAGGTGTGGAGGTGTATTCTAACTGGCTGTCGTTCTCTTTTCAGATCTCCCTCCCCGCTGTCCCCTTCATTTCCTTCCCCTGCGGGACTGTCCTAGTCGCCTGTGTTTATACTTCAGGCTCTGGGGGAGTTCTGTAGGGGAGGTTATAGGTCATTCTGCACAGCCCCGAATAGTTGAAAAGACGGAGCCTGACAGAATAATCGGCCCACGATTTCTTTGTTCTTCTTGACTGTGCTGAAGAAACAACACAATGGCTACCTTGGACGACGTAATAGCGGTGCTGGCTCTGGTTAAAACTGAGCTAGCAGCTTCTAATAGGGAAGTAGCGGCTTCCAGAGCAGAAACTGCGCAGTTAAGGGCTAGGATGGATAGAATTCAGGCAAATCCATTCGTTGCTGGGGGAGTGCTACTCCACCACCTCTGTAGTAGTAGAGATGCCTGCCCAAATACCCTTAGCACCCCCTGAGAGATTCTATAGGGACAATAAGAAAGTACAAGTCTTTATGACTCAGGTGTTACTACACTTCATGTGCAAGCTAAAGATGTTCTCCACCAATCAGGCTCGAGTAGCCTTTCTGATTTCCTATTTAGGGGGTGAAGCAGCGTAGTGGGCTGTTCCTGTGGTGAGATGAGGTGACCCTTTACTCTATGACTGGGATGAGTTCCGAGCAGAATTCGAGAAGACGTTCGACCGCAGGGCAGAGACGTTTACTGCCGATAGGGAGCTTCTAGAACTAAAACAAGGGAATACAGAACTGGTCACATATCTTAACATCTTTCGTTGTTTGGTGGCGAAAACTGATTGGCCCGAAGCAAAACAATTGGCGGTCTTTTACCAAGGATTGAACGATGCGCTAAAAGACGTGCTGGCCCAGATCGATCCCCAACCTCGCACCTGTTCAGCTCTTATCGAACTTGCCCTACCTTTGGATCACAGAATAAAGGAACGGAAAGGTGACCACAAGAAAAAAGAAAGGGTAGACATGCCATATGACCGAGGCAGACAAGGTGAAAAGCATATCACCACGTCAGAACCCATGGAAATCGGAGCAGTAAGAGCTTCACTAATATTGAGTGAAAAGGACCATCGCCGAAAACAAGGCCTCTGCCTCTATTGTGGCAAAAAAGGGCACTATTTACGAGATTACCCAGTGAAGACTAAGCCTGGACGGTTTAGGTCTGAACAAGCCGTAGCAGGTGTCACAGATCAGGGGCAGGAAAACTCCAAAGTTTGATGGTGGGTGAAGGGAAACCATCAAGCAGCCTTATAATCCCTTCCATAATGCCAGACTGCAAACAAGAAAGAAGCCACTCGTTTCTTACCATGTCGTTAGTTATCGATACAGAAGAAAAACACAAATGCGCTATGGTGGATTCTGGCGCAACCGGTTGCTTTATGGACTTCTCGGAAGCCAAACGTCTAGGAGTGAAACTTCTGTCTAAGGAATCCCCTGAAAAGGTGTATGCTGTGGGCGGAAAAGAGCTTGAAGCCGGTCCTATCAAGTACCACACTCCTGTACATGAGCTTACTTATGATTGTACTCACAGTGAGAATATGTCCTTGAACATCATCCTGGCTCCCCATTATGGGGTCATTCTGGGGCTCCCTTGGCTACAGAAACATGAGCCGCTTATTCACTGGACAACCAAGTCTGTACGGTTTACATCAGACTATTGCAAAAAACATTGTACCACCAGGGCTGGTGGTCCCTCGCGGGTATTGGCCTCTGTGCAGAGTATTGCCACTGCCGCTGAAAAAGAAGTAACGCTCCCTTCTTGTTACGAAGAGTTTGAGGCCGTTTTTAGCGAAACACAGGCCGAGACGCTCCTGCCCCACAGGCCATACGACTGCCGAATCGACCTCATTCCGGGTGCGGTGGTTCCTAACGGAAGAATTTACGCCCTCACTGTCCCTGAAATCGAGTTTCTAAGGAAGTACCTAGACAAATACCTCGCTTTCGGATACATAGGACCATCAAGATCCCCGGCCGCATCTCCATTGTTTTTCATCCCAAAAGCCAATGGGGAAAAGAGATGTTGCATCGACTATAGAGCGCTGAACTCGATCACGGTGAAAAACTAATACCCTCTGCCCCTGATCCCCATTCTGTTAGAACAAGTACGAGCCGCCAAGATATACACCAAATTGGACCTCAGAGGCGCCTATCACCTTGTACGAATACGACAAGGCGACAAATGGAAAACAGCCTTTAAGACGCGGTATGGTGTCATTGAATACCTTGTTATGCCCTTCGGGCTCTGTTATACCCCAGCCGCCTTTCAGTACTTTTTAAATGAGGTTTTAAGGGAGTGTCTTGATCATTTCGCCGTGGTGTACATCAACAACATTTTAGTCTATTCAAATTCAACCGAAGAACACACGGAGCACGTGAGTCGGGTGTTACAAGCTTTGGTCACACATCATCTGTACTGCAAGATCACTAAATGTGAGTTTCATGTAACCACGGTGGAGTTCCTGGGTGTGATGCTCACGCCGTCCGGTCAGGTGATGGCCGTAAGAAAAGTCAGGGCTGTAAAGGAATGGCCCCGTCCCTGCTCAGTCAAAGATATTCAGTGTCTGTTGAGGTTTGCCAACTTTTACAGGCGCTTTATACGCAATTTTTCAGCAATGGTAACACCGTTAACCCGACTTACGAGGAAGGATGTTCCGTTTATTTGGGATCAAAAGGCACAAGGAGCGTTTGACCGGATAAAAACCGCTTTCTCAACCGCTCCAGTCCTTACACATGCAGACCCGGAGAGGTCTTTCTTGGTGGAAGCCGATGCATCTGAGGTAGCACTGGGAGCTGTGCTATCCCAAAGAGAAGAAACCACTGGAGTATTGTACCTATTGCGTTCATATCTCGAAAACTCAACCCTGCGGAGACTAAATACACGATCGCAGAGAAGGAACTGCTAGCCATCCGCGATGCGTTCCTGGAGTGGAGACACTGGCTGTTGGGGGAGAAACATCAAGTGACGGTGTATACAGACCATCAAAATCTGCAATTCATGCGAGCTGCCCATCATCTAACCCCAAGACAGCTTCGTTGGATGCTATTCTTCGAGGAATACCAGTTCATCATCACCTTTAGACCCGGTGTTGACAAAAAGAAAGCAGACGCTTTAACAATACAGGAAAACCCGTCTCTCCATACCGCTATGCCAGTCAGAGCTATTATGAACCCGTCTCAGGTGGTGGGGGTTACCCAAACAGAAGATCTGCTGAAGGGCATCAGGAAGAGCGCTCAAACCTGTGTATGGAGAACCTGGCTACGTCACCATCCAGAATGGAAAATGAAACATGGGGTACCCATGAGGGGTACACAAGTGCTAATCCCTACAAGACCCCTGCGTAAGACTGTGTTTTCTTGGTGTCATGATGCCCCTTGTGCAGGCCACATGGGGTATGTAAAACACTTGAAAAGGCCTTGAGACAATTCTAATGGCCCTCTATTTGACCTGATCTTTGTCAATGGGTGAAGGAGTGTACCAAGTGCGCCCAAATGAAAACTGACCATCAACAACCTCAGGGACTCCTACAACCCATGCCCACGCCAGAGAATCCATGGGAGAAGTTCTCAGTGGACTTCATTGTTGGACTCCCCAAAGATCAGGGAAAGACCGCTATTATCGTAGTGGTTGATTATCTTACTAAAATGGGTCACTTCATTGTATGCAACCAGGTCCCTACAGCTGGTCTCTTGGCGCACCTCTTGTTAGTAAACATAGTCAGGTTACATGGTCTCCCGACAGAGTATCGGACAGCGGGGCCCAGTTTACTGCTCGTTTTTGGAAGACCTGGTCTTCAGAGTTGCAAATCAATTCATCCTTATCTACCAGTTTCCACCCGCAGACTGATGGTCAGACAGAGAGGGTAAACCAGACGCTGAAACAGTTCTTGCGATGTTACGTTCAGAGCAACACAGACTCGTGGGTGGACTGGTTGTGGGTGGCAGAAATTGCATACAACAGCACTCAACACTCCTCCACACTTCACACCCCTTTTTTCTGTTCTTATGGGCATCATCCTAGATTCAATCCCTTGCTTCTCCCGAGTTCCAGCGCCAAGCTGCCAGACGTCAAGGAGAGGTTGTTACGTGTTCGCAAAATACTTCTTGCCACGCTTAAGAATCTCGAAAAAGCCAAGGTACGGTACAAGGCTCAAGCAGACAAACACCATAGGCCTTGTCCTGCATACAAAAAGGGAGATCTGGTGTGGTTGTCTACGAAGCACATAAGGTTCAGAAGGCATAGTGTATTTCACCCTAAGTACATAGGGCCGTATAAGATTTTACAGCTGGTTGGCCCGGTAGCAGTTCGGCTGCGGTTGCCAACACACTTCAGAATACACCCTGTCTTCCATGTCTCCCTCCTCAAACCCTCTATATGTCCGATCCATCGTGCTCCTTTGCATATGTGGGTACAGCACGATCAGGAGTATGAGGTCCAAGGGGTGCTTGACTCTAAGTGGGTGAGGAGACGTTTGTTGTATCTGATCTCCTATAAGGGTTATGGTCCGGAGGAAAACTCCTGGGAATCCGCCAGGTCTTTGAACGCTCCACGTTTGGTTGCACGATTCCACAGGGACAATCCTCATAAGCCTGCTGCAGGTCCGCGTCCCTGGTAAAGGGGGATGTACTGTCAGGATTCCGGTCTTCCGCGGATCACTGTGGATCACTGTAAGCAACTCCGCGTCATGAAGACGGCAACAGCGCAAGCAGAGAACTACAATTTCCAGCATGCCGGGGATCACGTTGCGTGCATGACACAAGCCACGCAAAACAAGGAAGTAAATAGCGTGCCAAAGACGCCGACTTTGCTGATTATTTTTGTGAGGAGACGGAGAGGGTTGGTATGCTGCCGTTCCGGTAAGATTCTTCGCTGTTCCTCTATGTCTTTGAAACCAACAGTACCCCGCTCTGGGTCGGGTACGCTGCCACGAATGCTCCAAGCGGAGACTCGCTGTTAACGAGTCTTGGGGCATGTTCTACTCGCTTTCTCTGTCCCAATCTACCTTTTGGGAGAGACATGACTTTATCGTCTCATTGTAGGGAGAAACCGGAGCCAAGGCACTAATGGGTATCGTACATTATTGAATAGAAGTCGGGGCTCTGACTATTTTCTACCACATTATTGTGATGCACAATTGCATGGACGTCTAAGAGGTATTAGATGCCCGTGGACCCTGAATCATTATCGGTTCAACCGAACCTGTTATCCTTTTGACTCCTGAACTGTTTGAGAAGTCTTCACATTGTTTTGTACATTATATCATCCCTACACAGGAGAAACGAGATAGGGGGTTCAAGCCAGAGGGAGTGTTGTGCCTTCAGGAATGAAAACAAACAGTGTTTGGTATGCATAAGAATTGTTTGTATGTAAGTTCAGCCCACATAGGAATGTGAATTATAAGTTATTTATTGTGTCTTCCTCAGCAGTTGGTTACAACACCCTGGCATCGCCCGAGTCTCTTCTCCTAGATTTCAGTTCCAAGGTATTTTCCTTTACAGGTAGGGGTGACACTGTATTATATAAGAAAGGAAAGAAAGTGGGAGATACTCATTTAAGGGGGTGCGGTGGTGTATTCTAACTGGCTGTCGTTCTCGTTTCAGAAATCCCTCCTCGCTGTCCCCTTCCTTTCCTTCTCCTGCGGGACTTTCCTAGTTGCCTGTGTTTATACCTCAGGCTCTGGGGGAGTTGTATAGGGGAGGTTATAGGTCATTCAGCACAGCCCCGAAGAGTTGAGAATACGGAGCCTGACACCATCAGTTCCCACTCGGTACCACCCTAGTCATCATTTGGGCCTTCCGTAACCCAGGAGAGAGTGCAGTCCATCACTAGATGTTATTGTGATGGACATTCAACTCAAGATGAAAATTAAAAATTGTATTTCCAGTGGGTGGCGCAGAAAAAAATCAGTACACCGGGGTAACTGAATTGCAGTGCATAAGTGTATAGTGAACAATTGTGAAATGTTATAAAATTGGATAGAATTGAGTAGAAGTAGACAATTTTAATAGTTTCTCTCAGTTCTTCCAACATTAAAAACAATATAATGAACTAACAGATTTAACAATACATCTGTGTGCAGGTAGGGTCGACATGCTTGAGCATATGTGGCTAGAAGTATGCCACTGCTTTCTTCAGGACCATTATGTAATAGCTACTGCAATAATAATAAAAAGATATCACCTGTATGATTTCAGGTCTTACTTAGTCTCCTCCAATGCACTTTGGAAAAAATTGCAACCCAACAAGAAACACAGAGAACCACAAGGAAGAAAAACGGGTGTAAACATTGCTGTATTGTTCAACCACGTAGTGCCATTAACACAATATATCAAAAGTGTATGGTAATTTATTCCATTACCCCAGTTGAAGCTCGCTTACCTATTTGGTAGGAGAAAAATACGTCACCCCACCTGGCTGCAGCTCAGTTGTGTGGAGCACCTCTCTGGTGAAAAGACAAAACAAAACAGACAAACTCACATTCACAAAGTAACAGGAATATTCATTTAGAAACCGTAGTTTTAACAAGCGATCTCTAGAGCTATCATATCCTTATGGCGCCTATCTCTTTGCGCACTCCATTTATTACGATCTTTTCAGGGTTTTTCCAGCACGAATCACTGTTAAATTACTGTTATTAGCCTGATGATAATCATAGTTATTTGGTAAGACTAGTGTGAAGAAAACTCACACCTGCCGGTAGTCAGGGCAGTCAAAAAACTTAACTGTTTGCACAGAGAGTTTCACTACTCTTCAAACATGATGAGACATATTAAGGATTTGCTTATTGGGCTAGCAGTGATTCCAAATGAGCGAGCCCAGCTACTTAGCTGCCGGTAAACGCCACCGAGGCAGTAGTATTGTTAAATGCCCGTCGTCACGCCAAAAGAAGTCCTGATTGGGCTAGCATTGATTCGAAATGAGCGAGCCCAGCTGCTTAGCTGCCGGTAAACACCACCGGGGCATTGGTATTGTTAGAAGCCTATTGTCACGCCAATGAGAGAAATCCAATCACTACTTAAGTTGTTAACATGGCGATTAAACTGTTGATAGTTTCAAAATAGAAAGAGCCACAAATGATGTCTACAACGGGCAGTATATCCACTAACCTTTCCGTAGGTACACCGGGCGTCCCTCTGAGCAATCTGGGGGGGCACCGGTGTAAGTGTACTCTCCATATTTGTTTAGATCCTGAGATCACGTGAGGTCACGTGAAAAGCAGGAACATATGACCAATGAACTACAAAGCTCCCGTGTTGTAATGGGAGGTTTTTTGCGTTGCACATTTGCACCAGTAGTTTTTCTTGGTTTTCTCAAGTTGTGCCACACATTAGTATACACAGTTGAACCCCTATTTCTTTTGAGCCACAGACATTTCTTTGTTGTTAAAAAGTAAGCTGATATGCATGTTGTGAAACCAAGGAGCACCTACTTGGTTTCTAACACTCAGTTGTGTTGAGTATGTGTAGGATGACCTGCTTGAATTCTTGAATTCTCGAGAGAAGAAAACAAATATAGAGGATATCAAATTGAACACAGCTGAAAAACTTTTCTCATTGAATCCTGCAAATGATTGTTAATATGTCAACCACTGGTTTCAAGCCATTATGTATTTTATCTGAATCAAAAGTAATCACCATATTGGTAAAGTAACTGATTGCTTTTACTACAAGAAGTACAAAGCAGTAGTTTCGCCTTATATTCACATGCTGTTATGGATAAAAAATGCATCGACATTTGGAGCAAACTGTGATGAGTCTGCCTTGAGCTTCATAAAACAGTATGTGACATTCACCATCCCAAAAGACTGTAATGAAAAGAGCTTGAGACAACAGGTTTTACAACTTCAAACTCATAAATGTGGGTAATAGTGTAATAAAAAATACCAATGCAAAGGGAACTTCTAACCAAATGTTGTTTTAGACTCCCATGACTTATTATTGTTGAAGGAAGAGTCAGCTGGATTTTGTCTACAGTCAGACATACACTAACACAGGAATCACCCAAACATACATAAGATCTCAGAAGAGGAGAGGCTTCAAAATACATTAATGACTACAACCCTGTTATTTTGACATAACATTTGTTGCAGACTGCGCTATCACTGTTGCATGCTATGTGACTTCATATATAATAAAACCAGAGAAACAGAAATAAAGGAGATGTATACAGAGACTTCTGCACTAAAGAGTCCTACCAGGGAATTGTACAGTTTCAGCTTGAAAATGCTCTCCCTTGGAGAAGGAGGATCCTATGCGTGTTTGGGATGGTTGAGCTCAGCTTGTTTGCTCTAAAAGTCAAAGGGAATTGTAATGATAAGTCTAGGTCTTGCAGTCAAACTAGAGTACTAAGGTCTTTCCTATTTCCAAGAAATACGGAATCTCACAAAATTAGATCCAGAAAGTAGAGATGCTCTGAAAACTTTTTTATGTTGGATACATTCTACCCAAGAAGGAGTCAACATCTTCCATGTGTCTCTATGAAGTACTTCAATATTACACATATAGGAGTATTGTAACTGAAAACATAGAACAAAGAAAATATACAGTACTTGGATGTGATGGTTGTTTGGTGAGACAAAAGAAAGAAAATCTAATTAACCACCGAAAGCTTAGGTGCCAAACTCCTGATAGAAGAGCGTTTTTCCACTTGGCACTTTTGCATTGTGTGCCGAATCAGATTTACGTTGTCACAATAGGGCATATTCTCAAGATCGTGTGATAACTTAACGCAACTTCCAAAATCGCAGCCTATCTCGAGAAGGTTACGCTGTGTTAACCAAGCATTCTCAAAACGGCAGTACCATGCGATAGTCTCTAGATAACACGTCAAATGTCTGCGTGAAATTCCATGCCAAGCCGCAAAAATGTGGAACGCACAAGCAAAAAATCTTGTGATGAGGCCAATCGCAGTACAAAAAAGCACTGAAAACCAGTGACCAGCCTGCATATCCCACAAGTCTGGTGGGAAAATGCACCATAAAAGCAGAATAAATAAATGGTGAAATTATAACGTACTAGCACAACCCCACAGCTGTGACGCAGAACAAATGACCATTGTCCAAATCAGATATGCAATTCCCCACAAACATCCACAATGTACATCGACATGCATTCAGTATGTAACCTGCGCCAATGCGGAAACAAACATGGTACACACTCTGAAACCACATAACCCCCTCACATTGCAGAGGGACAAACAACACCCCCTGCACACCGATGTGCCATGTCCATGATCCAACAAGAATGAAAGCACAGACTAATGTAGGGGCAGTGACTCCCCCTTACGTATATGTTGCCCATGTGGTGGGACTTGAGATACAGGGTGCATCCCTGCATCATAGCGGCACATATCAGAGCACAAAAGAATCCCTGCTGTCAGTTATAGGCCACATATGAACAGCCAAAATGGAATGATTTGGGGCACATGTGAAACGCCGAAGAGTGGGATACCTTAACAACTGTGATAAACAGAACTGGCAGTTTGAATACATGACACCATAAACAGCCTCACTGCACAGTGGTGACACACCCGCCATCCACTAACAAATCCCTCAATTAACAGCACATGTCACTCCCACACTTTTCTGAGTGAAGTGCCCACAAAGATGAGTGACTTGCATGCAGGGAATGTGTATCGGAATTCTTTTATTAGCACATGCAGTGCTTGTGGTCAGTCAACGTATTGTTCCATGAATGCTAAGGACCCACACAATGTGACGTCAACCAGAAAAGAAATTGTTAATGATGTTGTTCCTACAGGCTATTCCTGCTGCGGCTGTAGTGGGGTGTGGTCCACCTGCCTCATCTTCTTCATCATTGTCACTGCATCTGACACTCTTATTCATGGAGCCTCGCTGCGTACACACATGTTGTACAACACACAACATGCAACGATCATCTTGCACATGAAGTCTGGGCTGTACAGGAGCTTACCACCTGTGATGTCCAGGCATCTGAAAACATGACTTCAACACGCCAAATGTGTGCTCCATGATGCCCATGGTGCATTTTTGTGCCACATTGTACTGCCTCTGGGCCTGTGTGTTTGAGGCGTGGAGGGGTATCAGCATCCAAGCGCAGAGGGCGTATCCTTTGTCACCCATGACATTGCAGAGACATGAGCCATGATTACATACTGCATGATGTGTTGGCAGGCTCACTGGTTTATTGGTGTGCGATATGTGTGACCTAATGAATAAGCGTGGGCGCAAAATCCGTTCTGTTTGCGGAAATGGCAGATTTTTGGCAATTTCACGGTCCGCGAATCCCGCGAATTTGCCCAAAAATCCGTAAATTCGCAAGCTGGCGGATTTTTTTGCTGGTCGCGCTTGAAAAATACAATATCGGGCGCGCGGCGTTGACTTACCGTGATTCTGTGTTGGCCTAGTTGTTTTTCTCCCGGTTTGCATGTGCTGCTCCATTTTGAATATTTTTGACGTTTTTCGACCGTGATTACGTCATCGCAGCCCGCCATCTTTCACAGCAAGAGTTTGACAACATGAGTAGGTCATAAGGGCCCCCGATCATGCATCGCAGGAGTAAACAATGTGGAACACATAGATGCGGAGCACAGCTGACTTCCGGCGGGAGATTTGAACAACTCGCTTTCCCGAACTTGCAAAAATTGTAATACTGCACAAGAAATCCACCGCAGGCAGCATAAACCTTCTGAAAATGATGATTTGATCAGAATAACTCCTCAGATTGACATTTGGCTGCACTCTTGCACAGAGTCCATTTTTGGAGGGGTGGGAGGAAGGAAGTGCCCCAGAGTCTCCAACTTCCTGTCCCTGTCCAGCAGGCTCCTCCCAGTGCTTTATCCATGTACTGGTCACTTTTGATTTGGATCTCGAGCTGGAAGAATTACTTTTTGTGGCTGCTGCTGGATGTTTGTATTTGAGGACTTTTTGGACTTTGGAGTTTGGATTACTTTTAGATTTGAGATTTTACAAGTAAGTTGGGGTTGTTTGTTTGGGGTATTGCAGTTGCTGCAACTAAAATTTTAAAACTTTTTTCACAACTTTAAAAAAAATATATTGTGGGTAGCCACAGTATCCAGTAGGCCCAGGGTTAGTCATGGGTGCATGATACAACTGTTTCTGTGATTTTATTTAACATAAATCTCATTTATGTCATGGAATTTTAGCTCACTGTTCACCCAGATCACTCCCCACGCTGCTCGACTCCTCCGGGACCCGAGTGCTGCCAAGGGTTCGCCGCTATTGTGCCCCTGGTTCTGATTTCCTTTTTTCCTCACTGTAATACTGTTGTTTGCTTCTGTATTTATAAGTGCTATTTTTACTGTGTGCTCTTAGGTGTTCCTTGTGCGCCCCTGCTCTCTGTGCCCCCTGCTCCCTGCTTCCTGCCGCTGGTCCCCCGCGGCCCAGCCCCCTTTTGCCTTCTGTTCCCCTGCCCGCCCGCCCATTTGCCACCCCGCTTCCGCCTCCCAGCTGCTCCTCCCCCCCACTTGGCCTCTTATGGAGGTCGCGCTGTACAGGTGAGCGTGACCTGAGCCCAGGTCACTCCCCACGCCGCTCGACTCCTCCTGGACCCCAGTGCTGCCAAGGGTTTGCCGCTAGTGTGCCCCAGGTTCTGATTTCTTTTTTTTCTCACTGTAATACTATTGTTTGCTCCTGTATTTATAGGTGCTATTTTTACTGTGTGCTCATAGGCGCTCCTTGTGCGCCCCTGCCCTCTGTGCCCCCTCCACTCCCCACTTCCCGCCACTGGTCCCCTGTGGCCCGCCCCCTTTTCCCTTCTGTTCCCCTGCCCGCCCGCCCATTGGTTGCCCTGCTCCCGCCTCCCAGTTGCCCCTCCCTCCCCTTCACCTCTTATGGAGGCCGCACAACGGCCTCGTAGCTGGCGTGCGCAGCGGGCATGCCGAAGGCAAGCCCGTCTACGCCCGTCCGCACCTGGACCATGCCCAGAGCCAGAACCCCTGGACCCCACACCCCCCGCAATGCCAGACTGCACTACAACTCCAGCACCCTCCACACACTCAACATCAAACAAGACCAACCCTGCTACCGGGCCACCCCGAAGGGCACCAAAGGGCCCTTCAACTGCCAGAACTGCAGATTCCCCAGCATCCAGTCCGCCAAACCACCAACCGGAGAACCCAACCACCTCCGCTGCATTCTCTTCAACACCCGCTCCGCTCGCAAACACGCCATTGAACTGTGGGACCTCCTAGACTCTACGGCACCCGACGTCGCCTTCCTAACAGAGAACTGGCTGACCGCCACCTCAGCACCAGATATCGCCATAGCCATCCCACAGGGCTACAAGATCTCCCGCAGAGACCGCACCAATGGGGTAGGAGGGGGAATCGCCATCATCCACAAAGACACCATCAGAATCTCGACCAACACCGATGACTCCCTCACCTCTGCAGAACACATGCACTTCCAGATCCACACCAACCCCAACACCACCCTCAGAGGAACATTCGTCTACAGACCACCCGGACCACGACCACAGTTTAGCGACACCATCTCCGAACTCGTCAGCACCCACGCCCTCGCATCCACGGACTCCATCCTCCTCGGGGACCTGAACTTCCACCTCGAAAACAACAACAACGGCAACTCCAGCACCCTGATCGCCAACCTCGCCAACCTCGGACTTAAACGGTACCCACCCACGCCGCTGGACACACACTTGACCCCATTTTCTCCACCAGCCCCCACGTCTCCTTTAACCACACCAATTTAAACATCATTGAGGGCATGGATGGCTTTGGATTGGGGTGATTTTTGTGTGTTTTTCAAGTTTTTGGTGGGTTGTTGGGGCCTGGCCATGTGGGTGGGGGCCATTTTGAGGCCTGGTCCAGGCAGGGCCGAGCCATGTGGTGGGGGTCAAGGGGCCATTTTGAAGCCAGGCAGTGTGCTCAGGCCTGTAGCCAGTTTGCCTTGCTTTCAACCATTATTCCGAGGGGTACTCAGTGGTCCATGGACCTAGTCTTTGTGTGGGGTGTCTTGAATTTAAACATTATTGAAGGCATGGATGGCATTGGATTGTGCTGATTTTTTGTGTGTTTTTCGACTTTTTGGGTGCTGTTGGGGCCTGACCAAGTGGGTGGGGGCCATTTTGAGGCCTGGTCCAGGCAGGGCCTGGCCATGTGGTGGGGGTCAAGGGGCCATTTTGAAGCCAGGCAGTGTGCTTAGGCCTGTACCCAGTTTGCCATGCTATCAACCATTATGCCCAGGGGTACTCAGTGGTCCATGGACCTAGTCTTTCTGTGGGGTGTCTTGAATTTAAACATCATTGAGGGCATGAATGGCATTGGATTGTGGTGATTTGTGTGTGTTTTGTGACTTTTCGGGGTGTTTAACTGAGGTTCATCTGGCTTCCTTTGCTTTTAGATGCACAAGAGAACCACCAGTGCCAGGAAGAAGTCCTGCAGTTTTGTTTCAGCACAACGTCACGTGTGGCCACAGACAACTCTGCAACTCGTGCAACTGCGGCCTGCTGTTCTGACATCTGAAGAAGATGGGCCCAAAGAAAGGTGGCCGTAGCTCCTTTACAAAGAAAGTCGCAAGTGCCACTGCCAGTAAGCAGGAGCAGAAGAAGCGAGTAGCACCACTTACCAAGGAGACTGGTGTGCCCACAGACACTTTTTTTCGGGGGAAAAAACAACGCCTGCAGCAGCGGGGTCCGCCAGGGACCAAGCTGGGAGCAGCACCTCCACTTCATTAGGCTCAGTGCCACCACGCAAGGTTAGGTCCATGCCCATGAGTGCTGCAGAGGCAGCCACTGTCATTGATACCGGAGATGAGCTGGAGGAATTAACAGAAGCCCGTCCACCTCCACCTTATGCTCCTCAGGGTTTATATACAGCGGTGCCTTTGGCACGAATAGATCAACCTGGGGCTGCGTTAGCCATTAAGGATCCTACGGGAGCAGTGGCCATGGTCCCGTCTGATGGGTTTGTATGGAGTGCACTACTCCCCCTCCTTCACTCCGACTGACTACTTAACCTTTGATTTCATTACAACCGGATACGGTTGTTTCTTCCCCCTTCCATCCAGTATTCCTCTCTCCTCCGGCTCAAAGTGATATAATCCTCAGATCTTTGGCTACCTTAGATACCACACCTAAGCGTCTTAAATCTGATTTGAGTGATCAGCGGACTTTTACTAGATCCTCTTTAGGTATGGAGGAGAGAAGGGCTATAGTAAATCAGGCATTCCAATGGATGCGGAATGCTATTTATACAATGGAGGATATCTGGAGTACCATGAAAGATTTTGAACCTGTTGCACAGCAGTTAGCTCTAGAGAACATGGCGATTGAACTAATTTCGCAATGGGAACAGTGTTTCGAGGAAGGACTCTCTCCTCAAATACTGAGGGATATCTGAGATCGAGCCCATAAGTTCCAATTGCAGGCTGATGAAGTATATCAGAATGTGGCAACTCTCCTACATTATCGAGAATGGATGCATAGAAAATCTGCCAACTGGGGAGCTCAGCACCCTATGAGAGAAGTACATCCCCTCTTTTTCCCTGAATTGCCTGAAGTGCGGGATCATAATAATGTAGTGACACGAGCTCGCGTAGACACAAGACTACAGAAACAATGGGTTTATACCCCTTGGAAGCGAAGCGAGGTCCTGAATTTAAAGGCTCAACTTCTTGACCCCTGAAAAAACCCCACTGCTTATTATAAGGAGTTGACAGAAGCAGTTAATTCAGCCATTATGACGATATCTGATATCGAACTATTCTTTGGGCTCCTAATTCTAGTGGATATTTGGAGACAAATAGATGACATGGACCATGTCCTCGAGCTGGGAGGAACATGGGACCAACTAAAAACTTGGGATAAGGAACGTAAACCTGGAGAGAAACCCCGAGATGAAGTTTTGGCAGTACCAGATAAAATTATTATGTATATGCAGACCCTCCTCCCTCCTAGAAAAATAGATTGGGATAAATTAATGGCTTGTAAACAAAAGAAGGATGAAAGTGTGTCAGATTTCTTCACCAGGTTCTAGAAAACGTTCATAGATTTTAGTGGACAGGACCTATCTACAGATGGGGGTATACGATTGTTTGTGAACAGATTTGTTACAAATTTGCTTCCGGAAATTATGTCTCGACTACAAACAGCCGAGGGTACGTGGACTACGGCCACCCTGTCCGTGATCCTCAGTATGGCTCAATATTATGAGCATCGAGAAAATGAAAGCAAGGAAAAGACTGAAAAGAAATTGAAAGATTTGAAGACTAGAGTTCTGTTACAGCAAGTTAGTAGAGGACAGAATGCAGGACGCGGTGGGCGTGGTTCCTCCCAAAGGGGTGTAGCTGCAAGTAGAGGAAGAGGAGGTCCCCCGAAGGCCAGAAATGGACCCAGTAGGGGACGAGGACGGGGCCGGGGAAATATGGATCGAAATAGTATGCGACGAGAAGAGGAAGATTCTCGAAAAAACTATTTTGATAACCCACAAAATAGGCAGTATTATAACGATAATTATAGAGAGGACGGGTACGATGGACAAGACTATGCATGAGACAGCCAAGGACAGAGAGGGGGCCACATTACAGTACCAGTTGACCAAGAGGGACCTTATGTACAAGGGGAACTGTTGGGTACATCGGGACAATTCCTATTGGATACTGGAGCAATGAATAGTTCAGTTGCTCGTACAATGGTCCCAGGGGCTGCTCTGTCTGGCCAAAATAACGTATCAGTAGGTTTCCCTGGAATACCTGTGGTAAGCCCCGTTCCTAAGCCCTTGCCTTTCACTGTAGGTCCCATCTCCATACAGTCACCCTTCCTGTTGACATCAAATTGTGGTGAGAATCTTTTGGGTTTGGATATTTTGAAGCAACTACATGCTCGGATTTATTGTTCACCGGATGGTGTATATCTGACCATGCAGAAGCCTTCTTTTACGGACGCTCAATACTTTGCAAAAAGTGAACGTCTTCCCCCTGAATTTTCTACGATTCCTCAGAAATTGTGGGCTACAGGAGACACTGATGTTGGACTGTTAAGAAAAGCCCCCGTGTCCATCACCCTGAAACCAAATGCACAGCTGCCTCGCATTCCACAGTATAAAATTTCACCGGAAGGTGAACGGGCTATGTTACACATCATTCGCGACCTTATTCAGAAAGAGGTAGTGGAAGAAACAGCGGCGAATACTTGTAATAGCCCGATTTTACCGATTTTGAAGAAAGCCCCAGTTGATGGTGCCCCAGATTATAAGGACACATATCAGTTTGTGATTGACCTTCGAGAGGTTAATAAAATAGTGGTTCCGCAATATCCAGTGGTACCCTATATAACTGCTATTTTGACTATGATTCCTCCCACAGCTCAATGCTTCTCTGTGATAGATTTGAAGAATGCCTTCTTTAGCATCCCGATTCATCCTGATAGCAGGCATATCTTCGGATTCTCATTGGCTGGCCGAACTTTTAGATTTACACGCACCCCCCAAGGCTATACAGAAAATCCTAGCATTTATAGCCAAGCCTCAAAGGCAGTTCTTGATGAATTAATTTTGCCAGCCGGGAATACAATTATTCAGTATGTAGATTATATTCTGGTGGCCTCTGATACTGAAGAGGGATGCAAAGAGGCTACGGTAAAATTGTTGCACCATTTGGCTAAGAAAGGAAAAAAAAGTCCCTTTCTAAATTCCAATATTGTCGACAGGAAGTGACCTATTTAGGCCATTTTCTGTCGAAAGCAGGGAGGCGATTAACTCCTGAACGAATATCTGTTATAACTATCTGTACCTCGTACTCAACGTGATGTTGGTGCTTTTCTTGGAATAACCTCTTATTGTCGTCAATGGATTCCTAACTATTCACTTCTCTCTAAACCCTTGTTGCATTTGACAACTAAAGATGTGCATGAACCCCTGCCCTGGACGGATGAATGTCAAGAAGCCTTTGAATCTTTAAAGTCTGCTCTTTGTTCTGCACCTGTGTTGGGAACCCCAGATTACTGGAAGTCTTTTTCACTTCATGTGCACGAGGTAGACGGTTGTTCATTGTCAGTGTTAACTCAGACTTTTGGTGGAAAACAGAGACCCTGTGCATTTTTCTCTTCGGTTTTAGATATTGTTGCCCGAGCCCTCCCAAGTTGTCTGAGGGCCACTGCTGCCGTAGCACTGGCCATCCAACAATCAGAAGGAATAGTCCTTAACACTGACCTCACAGTCATGGTACCGCATGCTGTGGATATTCTTTTAAATAGAACTAAGACCCAGCACCTGACGAGTGCTAGATTGACAGGATATGAGCTGACACTGTTTGCCCCTCATATTACTATTAAAAGATGTGCTACCTTGAACCCTGCCACACTATTGCCTCTCCCCGAGAAAGATAAAAGAGTTGATGTCCATGATTGTGTATTTAGAACGGAAGAAGAAACAAAGGGGCGTGTAGATCTAACCGACACCCCTTTACTTGAACCTGAAGGGGAATTGTATGTGGATGGCTCTTGTTTTAAGTTACCAGATGGCACTGCAACTGCTGCATATGCCATTACAACTTTGAAGACAGTAGTGGAAACCGCAAGAATTTCACACATCTCAGCCCAAGAAGCTGAACTAATAGCCTTGTTAAGAGCATGTGAATTGAGTGAAGGTTTGAGGGTGAACATTTTTACAGACAGCCAATACGCCTTTGGCGTTGCCCATAGTTTTGGGAGGCTGTGGAGGGAGAGGGGTTTCTTTACTACCCATGGCCAGAAAATCCAACATGGTCCTTTGATTGATTGATTATAATTTGCTCTGACATTGCCAAAGAAGGTGGCCATTATCAAGTGCAGTGCCTTCAAGAAAGTCGTAGCTTTTACTGGAAAGGGAAACGCCTGCGCTGATTCAGTAGCAAAAGAAACCGCTCAGGCTAAAGGGAGTCCCATGTTCCCTAGTACATCTGCCCGATGGACCACATAAACGTCCCTTTTTGACAATACTATTGAAAGTGTAAAAGAGCTACAGAAAGAAGTGACTATGGAAGAGATGCAGAGATGGGAACAGGAGATTGGGAAGCTAGATAAGAATGAATGTTGGATAGACCGATCTGAGAAACAGCGATGGTTGCTCCCTAATGCACTGGTATATGCAGTAGTGACCATGCGCATGGCCTGGCCCACATAAGCGCAAAAGGAATTAGTGCAGTATTAGACCCAGTATGGAATAACCTGAATATTTCCAAAACTGCCGCACACATTGTCAAATATTGCCTGGTGTGTCTACAGCACAATCCTAGAGGTAGAGCATCTGTTTTAAGTGGCAACTTTGCTCCGCCATCTTCGCCTTTTGAAGTCATACAGATAGATTATATACAGATGGAACGTGTGAATAACTTGAAGTACGTATTGGTGGTGGTGTGTGCCTTTAGTAAATGGGTGGAAGCCTACCCCATCAAAGATGCCACTGCAGTTGCTACTGCTAAGGTTCTAATAAAGGAATTTTTTCCCCGATATTGTTTCCCCCGAATTATTTGGTCGGACAACGGGCCCCATTTTAACGCCCTGCTTGTACAAAGTGTTTGTGATGGATTGAAAATAAGACAGAAATTCCATGCCGCTAGACATCCTCAGTCAGCAGGCTTGGTTGAAAAATATAATGGCATCTTAAAATTGAAAATGGCCAAAATCTGTGCAGATACCGGATTGAAGTGGCCTGATGCCCTCCCATTGGCCTTATTGTCCCCCCTCATACTAGAACCGGGCTGTCCCCTTATGAAGTAATTTTTGGGCACCCCACCAATGTATGGGGAGTCCCTAGGCCCCGATCCTTTAGGGATATTGTTACCCTTTGATGACAGATTACCTGTATGCCTTGACTAAAGATCTGCTTTCTATTCATCAACAGGTATCGGGCACATTGCAGCCACTACCGGAGGGTCCTGGACATCATTTGGAGCCCGGCCAGTGGGTACTGGTGAAGAACTATCAACGGAAGTCGAGTTTGGAGCCCAGGTGGTCCTAGCCCTACCAGATCATCTTGGTTACAAGGACGGCGGTGAAGGTGCATGCCCGGAAACACTGGATCCATGTCAGTCATTTGAAGCGCTTGCCGTGGCCTCTGCCTTTTGATCGGCAGAACAAAGACGGAGTGCGGAGGCAGGAAGGAGAGCTGATTAAAAGTTTTGTGCCCTTTTCGGATGCACAGGAAATAGGGCAATCAAGTGAAGTGTTGCCTGAAGGGGAAGGTGTGACAGCTCAGTCAGAAGCAACTGCCAGTCCCGAGGCACCACAAGGGGTGACCGAGTCTGTTACCCATGCTACTGAATTGTTCTCTGACCTGGAGCATCCTGGCTGTTATCGATACGATCTGGGGCCCCGAAAACAGCGCTGTACCCCACTCTCTAATGGAAGAAATTAGACCAAGACTTTGTGTTGAAAAACCTTGAGTAGAGTGATGGGGGTACTGAGTGAGACACTGGACTGAACTCGCAGAGAGCTTGGAACATTGTGGTAATAAGGCTCTGTTCAGAAAGAAAGACTGAGTTAAGGGCCGCGATCGTACCTTTGGAATCTGCAAGTTTGCTTTTTCTTTGTTGAACGAAAGGTGTCTGCCTGTGAGGCTCTAAAACGGACACAGGGAGAAGATCCCTTGGTGGGAAGAAGAAACCCTCTAGTGGTGTGCATGCTTTGTGGATACAAAGATTAGTTTTGGACTTTTAGCAAGGGACCGAGATAGATTTGGACTTATAGAGAGTATGTTTCCTTTTGCTCGAATTTATGATGGAGGATGAATGACCACTTGCCCCTCGGCGTTATAATAATAATATGCAACTGTTTTCCGGATGGCCCACCAGAGTGAAGGTGGCATTTGTTGCTTTTATTGTCATAATTACTGTAATAGTGATGTGTGTGTTTGTACACTTGTAATTTCAACATCCAGTGCAGGAATTGTTGAGAACTACCCCTGCTCCAGAAGAACATTTCTTTTATTCTCTGCCTCCGCATAAGGCTAGGCATAGGGAAACTTATTCGAAGAATGTTTTTATTGAAATGTTGCATCAGACCCACAGTACCACAAACAAAACGAATTGTTGGGTTTGTGGATTGTTACCGTCAGTCAAGCATCAGCATGAGTTATTGATCTCCCTTCCTTTACCCTATCTAGCTAGCTGTTAAGCATGGTGGCAATTGTTGTCGTTAATGTATTCACACTATGTTGCAAATCCTAAAATATATTCTGAAAGGGATTATGAAGCCATTTTGAAGTATATAGAGCGACACTAATGATTTGATGCTGAAGGGGATGGAGGTCAGGGCTCCTTAGATCCAAATGCCTGTATGAACGTTTATGCTGATTTCAAAAATGACACCTGGTTGCAGGAAGAAATGCAGGATTTTGAACTTTTTAATTCTACTTTGTATTTCCAGCATTTCAAGGAACACAATGTTTTGTATAAAGGGGCGAGGTCACATTAGGGTAGGGAGTAGGGAGTAGGGTAGGGAGTAGCACCTGTAATTATACCTATACGTTGCAGACCGACAGTACTCCCCCGATGATCACTCCCCTTAACGTATATTTTTTGTGCGGTGAAAATGCTTATACCTGGCTCCCTTGAGGATGGGCAAGACGGTGTTATCTTTCCTTTCTCAATCCTCCAGTTTATATTGCCCCTTCTGATTATCATAAGACCCATTGATTAGTAAAGAGAGAGGTAGACTCTAATCGGACTATTAGGAGCTATGATACCGATAGTACTGATCAGACAGATACCTCGCTGCAGCAGTTTGAAGACATTTCCAAGGGCCTGGTCCCATTCTGGGGCTCGATTTTTAATAGTTGAAACATAAGGCGTTTGTCTAGAATAGTACAGAACGTGGTTCAAACCACTACTGAGATACTGACTAATCTTACCGTGGAGCTTCAGGCTACGAGACTTGTTTCGCTTCAAAATCGGATGGTGTTAGACGTCATCTTGGCAGATAGGGGAGGGGCCTGTCGAGTGATCGGCAGCTCTTGCTGCATTTTTATTCCCGATTCGGCCCCTACCATACATCTCGCTAACAAGAAATTACATCGATTAGCCAGCGAGCTTCATGTAGAGAACGGCACATGGCCCCTTAGCGGCTGGTTTTGGGCCTTCTGTTAACCTGGGGTTGGAAGATATTCATGATCTTAGCAGGAGCCTTTGGGGTTATTTTCACATGTTGTTTACGCCTCCAATGTGGCCCGGCATGTTGCTCTTTCTGTGCAACTAGGATAACGTCTGCTCTGACCATTTCCCAGCAGGAAAAGAATGAGAAGCAAATGATCCAGAAGGAGGTAATAGATCTCATGCAGATTGATGAGGGGGTATTTGTGGAGTGATGTAGTTATATTGGCCATAGTAGGTCAAAAGGGCCGTCTGTTGGGATATAAAATATATATACTTATGATTGGCCCACTCTGAACCATATAAGTGTATATGCATATGAATAACCATGTAGTATCACGTAATATATGTATGCTTTACGATTGCTTCATGCAGGCCTACTTAGACCTATTGATATAGCTGTGGCCATCTTGTTTCGTGTCCCTGTGTCCATGTACTGTTGCCCAGAAGTCACGTGGGTTAGCTCTTGGTACAAAACTATGTTGAATCACTCAGCCTGCTTCTCTGATCCTTTGTGCGTAGCTCAGGGAAACCCAAGGTCACACCTGCCCTTCTTGTGGGATGCGTGCATTCTAGCAGAGCCCGTTCCTGTACTCCCCGGGCTCAAGATAGACTAGAGGGTACCTCGCCGACCTGCCCCCGGAATAGCTGCGGCCTAGCTACTAGCAATCAATAGTGCCTTATATGGGTCTTCCTGCTGGCTCACTGACAACTTATATTTTTCCTTGTAGGGTGTTAACCTGAATGTGTGAAACGTATATATGCTTTGTATCTTTTGTACGTGGTCAGTCTCCTCTGCGCACCTCAGTGGGTTGTGTAGACCGAGGCTCCCCTGACAGGGCTTGCATTTGATTGAATAAACGATTCGATCTTCTCCATTGCCGACTACCGTGTTATTCTTTTATGATATATTTATGGGCTATTGGTAAGTATAGTCCGGTCTTGTAAAAATCGAATCCTTCAACTGGGTCTCTTTTGCAGGGGTTAAAGACAAGTTAAAAGCAGGTGTTGACATGGACACAGTTTTTCAAGCTACTCGGAAACATGCAACAGTAGCCATGTTTGCCATGGAGAAATCTCATACTGCACCTAACCTTTTGGAGGAGTTTGACAGGAAGGTCTATGAATGGATGCATCCAAGAAATTGCATGATTGGTTATGTTTCCACGGATAACGGCAGTAATATAGTTAAGGCCATGCATCAAGGTGGCTATTTCAGAGTGCCGTGTTTGGCGCACAGTATTAACATTGTTGTGCAAGATTTCTTGAAAAAAGAAATCACAGTCAGCAAGTTACTGACCAAGTGCCGAAGAATCTGCACACATTTCAGCCATTCTTTTAAGGCCCGGAACAAGCTGAGGAGCATGCAACATGAACGTAGACTGCCAGTCAAAGGACTCATCCAGGAGGTGGCAACACATTGGAACTCAACCTTCTACATGCTTGAGCGTCTGTCTGAGCAGTGGGCGGTAATCAATGAGTATGTTCTACTATGAAAGACATGAGGCTAGAGTTGTAGGAATGGAAGCTAGTTGCAAGCCTGACAGACATGCTTCAACCTTTTGAGGTCTTCACGTGTGAAGTCAGCAGGGAGGACTGTTCTTTGGGCAAAGCTATCCCATTGTTGCGCATGCTAGAGCACCAACTGAAGGCGGTGTCTTCAACGTTCCGAGATGATGCTGAAAAGCAAGACGCATATCAGTTGGCGGAGAGGTTATTAAGCCGCCTAGTTGCCAATGAAAGGCTTAAAAACATACATACAGAACAACATTACATTTGTGCCACTATTCTGTATCCACGGCACAAAAAGACCATGGCCAGCAAAGCATTCATTCCTTTTGATGTAGCAGATGTTTCAAGGTACAAACATTGGCTAGCTCTGTCAGCCACTCAGTTAAAAAAAAGGCAGCAGAAAATTGAAGGAGCCTGCAGAAGTATTACTGAATCAGCAGGCCATCCGGCGTCAAGTACCACTTCTGAATCTGTGGAAGTTCCACTTCTGAATCTGTGGAAGTTCCACTTCTGAATCTGTGGCCGAAGGGAGTCACTTTACCTCACAGCCATTAACGACACCAGCAACCGTATCATCATCCTCACCTGCACCAGGCCCATGCATAATATTATCGGTAGCCCTAAATTATTTGTCTTGCCCACTCACAAGTGTGTCTTCTGAATGTGTTTTCAGTGCTGCTGGTGCCATTGTAACTTCAAAAAGGACCCACTGCTCGCCCAAAAATGTAGAGCGGTTAACACTGATCAAGATGAATCAGCACTTCATACCACCAGATTACAAAATACGTGAAAGCACGCAGGAAGAAGAGGACACCGACGTAGGTGACGGAAGTTCTTCTCTGTTAGCTGACCTATTCCTATCTCAAATCATAGAGTTTGAGGATGAGCTCTACTTCCCTGACACCAAGGCCTGAAAATTACTTCCTTTTTTTTCCGTCCTTTTTCACTTTTATTCCTGTGTGTCTTTCTTTGTTTTGCAACTTTTACCACAACAAAACTCTAATCACCTAATCACATCAAGTCCATCAGCAGCACTGTCTTCATCTTATTTCCTTATTGATTTGAAGGTGCAGCAGTCTGCATTCCCGAGGTTTACAAGTTCACAACTCAATCATGCTCCTCTATCCTCCTCCTCCAGACTCCCCCTATCCATTTCCCTCGAGTCAGATGGCTGGATTACGCAGAATAAAGAAACTTTGTCTTCGTAGACGAGTCCCCTCAAGTAGGACTGGATTTACTGACTACATGCTTGCTGATTACTGACAGTTACTTCTGAAATTGAAAGGAGAGGCTGCCCTGTGGGCCCTCACTTTCAGAAGAAGATGCGGACAAAAAGTGGAACAGGTAATGAATAATGAGAAGAAGATTGCATGCAGTGGACAGCAATGGCCGTCTGGCTCGGATGAAAGCAATTGCTGTTTGTTTGTTGTGCATGAAATGAATCATATGTCTTCTGTTATTATTTAATGTTTTAAACACTAAATGTAACTCAAGTCTACTCTGCTGTTTTTTTACCTTGTTTAATTCAAATTGTACTTCAACTGCAGGGGCCACTACCTTGCATTTTCAAATATGAAAAATGTCCTTGGACTTACTGTTTGCCAATATACCGTAATAATTATCTTGATTAAATAATATATCTTTTTTCTTTACAGTCACTCACTGGGATGGATGGATCATCAGCGTCAGTTTATGGAAGAACTATGGTCAATTTGTGAGTGGCAAACAGGTAAAACATTCTACAACAACTACTACAGCAGAACTACATGTCTGTCTAGTCGTGGTATGGAGTGGTCGAGGCAGTGTAGTGTTGTTAAGCCAGGCAGAATCCAGACAGCAGATCATGTAAAATTAGGACTATGTGGCTTGTGCATACAATTAGATATGCTTTGTCTGTCTGTGACAAAGAGCCTAGGTATGCTAAATCAGGTTGCTTCACTCAGAGGTGCCTGCCTTGACCGTCTGCAAAGCCCTGCTGCAAGCATGGGCCAAAAATCCGTTACGCTCATGAATTTGCTGAGCTAATAACTATAAGTGTTTATTCTCTCTGAGGGCAGAGAGGCAAGTGAAATTGCGTATTTATAATCATTACTGCAGCCCTGTACTGTCAAATTGTTTCTTCATAGTTACTAGTAAGTTGTAGTAAGTACTACTTTTCAGTAACCTAACCATCCATTTAGCAAAAAACTTCATGCATGCAATAGTGCACTTCCTTTATGTCGCTTAAAAGATTTATGGATAACTTGGAATCCAAAGATTTGTTTTTCTTTATTTAATGTTTGTCCATGCTGTGTTTTTTGTTCCTCTCTCCACAAAACTTTCCCACAGACCCCCATTCCCATCCAATTTTCAAACCCTAACCATCTACCCCCGGGCTGTGTGGTTTTTCATTGAGGTGTGACTAAATGACAACAATACATTCCACACACTTGCTTGGGAAGATAGGATCAAAGCAAAAGAAAAATCATTCTAATCAGAATTTCATGTGAGCCATTGTGGATTGGTCATCAAAAACATCCTCCTCCTACACGTGACGAATCGAATGCTTAATGCTTACATTGCTTTTATCCTTTGCCTTAATACTATTTCTTATAGTAGCCGTACTCCACGCAACTAGTACTTAGTTGTCTTTTGAATACTTTAGCACTGCTTCGGCTACAATTTATGGCACTGTTCTCTACCATACTATCTATCGTACTGTTTCTAATGCTACGCACAGGCCACTCAATGTTTAATTTCCTTTTTTTCATATGCTGCTACTGCCAGTGTGTACCACTACTGCTACCAGCACAACGATGATGTTTCAACAATCCAGAATTCAAGTCAACACCCAATTTTAATCGCCATTTGCCATGCAGCCAGCCCTCTGCCTAGCCCTATTCTCAAACACGAATCACAGGTAAGATAAGCATTTTGGGGAGGTAGAATAATGGGCTAGGACTCGGAGGAGAGGAGAGACTGACAGTGTCACAGTAGTACTATTAAAGTACTAGTAGGGCAATTGAATTCACTAACTCTGTTAGTGGCACTTTTGTACATGTTTGGACGTTTAGATAACTCATGCTGGTAAGTTTGAAAAAAGTAAACATACAGTAACTCCGGCCCAACACCACACAAAATAATATGAACGCGTATATTATGTTTAAGTATGTAAAATAAATGAATATATTTCCCTTAACAAAAATAAACTAAATCAACACACCCCTCTACCCTACTCCAACCAATGTCCAAATGTCCGTCAAGTCCCTTTCCCCAATGCCCAATTCACACCCCCCCCCAACAGTCTTTAAAAAAAGGGTAAAGGGAAAGTCACTTCCTCTGGCGGTGTTCTCTGAGTCCTGTGGACAGGTCCCGCACCTCTTTGCGGAGGTCCCGGAGCTGGCGCTGTTGCTTCTCTGCCAATCACTCCAGGTAGTCCATTTGCTTTTGGAGGTGGTGCAGACATGCCATCCAGGCTCTGGGGGAGGGGGGCAGCTGATGTTTTTGATGCTGTGCAGCGGCAGCGGGAGGCTGTCGGGCCATGGCGCCGTTTAGCTGGAGGCTGCTGGCTGGTGGACCCGGGGGCACTTGAGGAGGATGAAGTAGTTGCCGTCTCCTCCTGCTCCCGAGCCCACAGTCACTGATATTCAACGCAAATGGCCTCCAGCTTACGCGCCCTGGCCCGGACAGCCATCTCCTTGCGGGTGGGCTTTTTTGGAGCATCTATATGAAGAAAGAAAGAAAAATACTGTAGCCAATAGTCTTTATCATTAAGTTATGTTATGTTATGTTATGTTATGTTATGTTATGTTATGTTATGTTATGTTATGTTATGTTATGTTATGTTATGTTAGCAAACTGTGTAAGCGCGGCAGCTGCCCCAGCAAAGAGGCGTCCCGGCGCTGAAGATCAACAAGTGCAGTACATATGGAGATGGAAGAAGCTGGGACACGCAACCCTAAGGAGGGGGAAACAGATAGGTCTTGACGGATTTCCGGAAGGCAGACAAGTTCTCCATACAGCAGATGTTCATCGGCATGGAGTTCCAAAACTTGGCTCCCAACACCCGGAAGGAGCGACCACCAATCCGACATAGTTTGGTGCGAGGAACGATCACTAGGTGGTGACCCAGTGAGCGCAAACTACGCTGGGGCACATATGGCATCAAAAGCGGATGCAGGAAATCTGGGCACCTGGATTTAAGAATCTTGAACGCCAGACAGAGAGTTTTGAACTGGATTCGGGATTCAATTGGGAGCCAGTGCAGCTTTCTAATCATGGCTCCGGCAGAGCATCTACGGGGAAGACATACCAGAGTTCATGCTGCAGAGTTCTGAACTGTCTGCAGACGTGCTATCTCGGCTTTGTTTGCGCCCAAAAACAACACACTGGTATAGTCCAGGCGTGAAAGAATAGTAGCTTGTACAATAAGTTGCCGAACTTTAGAGTAAAACAACTTCAGTATCGGATTAAGGCTCCTCAACAGGCCCACACAGGTAGCTGCCACTCTTTTGGTGTTGGTCTGGAAACTGAGCAAGGAGTCTATCCAGACTCCTAAGTTTTAGACTAATGACCTGGGTGCTGGCATGATGCCCAAAGAAGATGGCCACCAGTGCTCATACAGTGGGTGGTATTCTTCCCAACAAGCAACACCTCTGTTTTGCCTGCATTAAGCTGCAGGCAGTTGTCCGTCATCTATTGGGCTATTGCGGCCAACCAGTCCCTAAATCTCGAGGCCGATGTAGATGGCCCTTCAGTAAGAGTGATGACCAGCTGAGTATCATCTGCATATGATAACAGCGTAAGGTCCCACTCCTTACTTAGCCACTACCACCGCAAGTGGCTGCACATAGAGATTAAAATGGGACGGGCTGAGTGCGGATCCCTGAGGGACACCCTGGACGATGTGATGGAGCTGAGAAACTTACGGGGGTGCTGACACCTGGAAGGATCTGTCCTTCAAAAATGAACGAAACCATTCCAGGGTGAGACCAGTGATCCCAGCTGTCTCCATATGATATTACAAGATGTCATGCGATACTGTGTCAAAGGCCAGCCCCGCTAACACTCAAGCCACCCCGCACCACGACCCATCGCACACCCTCCCTCACCCTCAAACCCCCCCCATCTGCAGCGATCCACTCTCTGCACTCCAGAGCCTCCAAAATAATTCAGAGCTTCCACTCCTCCATCCTCGATCTTACTAACCTCCTCCACCTCACTGAACTCTCTCTCTCAAACCTCATGCCTCAGCTGTCCTCCCCTCCTATCCCAGAGCTTCCCAAACGCCCTCTACCCACAGCCTTGAGACATCTTCTCCCCTGCAAGCACACAAGCTGCCTATCTGATGAGGAAACCCTCGACCTCGCCCTCTCCTACAACCTATCCCTCCCTATAACTAACTCACAAGACCTCACTGAAAAGGAAATCCAGGATCTTCTCAATGACCATAATACAGCCACTACCCCTCTGTGCTTACCAGCCGTGAGTGCCGCTTACCCCATCTGCACGGTCGCTATTGACCCTTACAGATCAGCCCCCCTCCGCAACAGAAGGGCGATCACAAATAACCTTGCTCCCCTACCCTTGTCCATCCTGACCTCTGCTACTACCCACCTCCCTGATCTTTCTGGGCTCTTAGTCAACTGCCGTTCCGCAGTGAAGCACCAGCAGATGTCACTGCTCTCATTCTGAACAACAACGCAGACGTAGCCATTCTACCAGAATCATGGCTGAATGACGCATCATCCCCATGCTTCGATCTCTTAATCCCCCCCAAATGTATCATTACCAGACTAGACAGACCACAAAACAAAAAAGGTGACAGAATCGCTTGCATCCATCGCTCTAACCTCCTTGTCACAGAGCTTCAAACAGATTCCACTAGCTCCTGCGAATACCTAGCCTTCTCAGTCTGTAGTAACACCACTCACCTATGTAACCTACACATCTTTTACCACCCCCCAGGCACTAATGAATCCTTCACTGGCTACCTCATGGAAGTCATTACGACCAAGTACTCCCCCAACACTAAAGACATTTTCCTCGGCGACTTCAACCTGCACTGGAATGACCCCAAGGACCCTCATGTTAACACCATCAAAGACCTTATGACTGATCTTGCCCTGACCCAAGCCTGCCACCTCCCAACCCACTTGAAAGGGGCCACTCTAGACTGGATCATTTCCAAGGAGACAACCGTCAAACTCATATCGATCGACCCTTGCGACTGGTCAGACCACCATGCTATCACCTTCCTACTACCTGGCACACGGAGGTCATGGACACCACAACCGGTGCTCCACTAAAAACCTCGACCTCAATGAACTTGAGATTTGCTGCAAAACCGACCTCCCCCCACCCACCACATCACCTCGGTCAGTGACCTAAATGATCATTACTCTACTACAATGTTGAACATATTGGATGACCTAGCCCCCCTTAAACTAAAAGAACTCAAGCCAAAGCTAGAAACCCATGGTTCACTGGTTCCCTCAACGATGAGAGGAGATCCCTCCGACAAACCCTCGGCTGATCACCTAAAACTTCTTCGCCAGGCCAGAAATACTAACAACAAGAATATCATCACCTCTAAAAAGGAGTTTTTCAGATCGGAATTAGGAAATGCCCAGAACAGACCTCGCAAACTCTTTGAGATGGTCAAACTGCAATCGAACAAACTGTCCAAAACAACGAAAGAAACCCCCAAGTCTCTCATCTCCTCCGAGGAGTTCTCCTCATTTTTCGCAAACAAAATCAAAGCCCTAGATATAGAACTCAAGACCGCCTCACTCCCCCCCGATCCTGGACCTTCCAATGTCTCTCCCCTTGCCGCCATGTTCCACACCGAAGAATCTAGCACACTGGTCCGAATTCAGACCCTATGATGAAGATGCTGTCGCTAAAATCCTTTCTACCCTGAACCCTAACAACCATTTCAATGACCCGCTCCCCTCGAACTGTCTTGCGACCGTTGCCAAATCTATTATTCCAAGCTGGACTGCGATAATCAACGCCTCTCTCCAACAGGGATCGATCCCGGCCTCACTGAAAGCTGGCCAAGTCCTCTCCATTCTGAAAAAGCCGTCTTTGGACCAAGCCTCCCCAGACAACTTTAGACCAATCTCCAACATTCCTCTCTTGGCCAAAGTGCTGGAAAAGTGTGTCCAAACACAACTAAGCCACCACATCAACAACTTCCATCTACTCGACGACTGTCAATCCGGATTCAGACCGGGTCACAGTACTGAAACCACCATGCTCCACATTATCGATGATGCTCTTCTAGCCCTTGACCAAGATAAAACCTGTATCCTGATCCTCCTCGATCTATCCTCCACCTTCGACATGGTCAACCACGAGATGCTACTCGAATACCTTAAACTGAGAATGGGATTAGATGGTAAAGTACTCGACTGGTTTAGCTCCTATCTTCAAAACCGATCCCAGAGATTCAGAATCAACGGCGAACTATCAACTCCCTCTATGTTCACCGTGGGAGTCCCGTAAGGATCAACGTTGTCCCCCACCCACTTCAATCTCTATCTTTAACCCCTTGCCAAAGTCCTTCGCACTGCAAATATCTCCTTCCATATGTACGCTGATGACACCCAGATCTACATAAAAATCTCTTCCTTTGCGGAGATCCTCACCTTAAGCGAGGCCCTGAAGCTTACCATCAGATGGCTATCCTCAAACCAACTTAAACTCAATGCTAAGAAAACAAGTTCCTTTTAATCTCCCCGCCCAAGAACAACCCTGAGATCCATACATGGATTAAAGCCATCACTGCCTTAAACATGTCTCCGACCATTGTGGCTTCGGACAAATCTCTGGGAATTACCTTAGACCACAACTTGAACATATGAGACCATGTCAACGCAATGGCAAAATCTGCCAGATTTCACTTGAACTACCTATGGAAATTGAAACCCTTTCTGGACGCTCCTGACCTAAAACTTACAGTCCAATCATTAGTTATTTCTCGACTGGAATATGGTTGCTACACCCTCTCCGGCTTACCTAGGATCTCGCTAGCTCCCTTAAAAGCCTGCCTCAATGCAGCCGCCAGACTTCTTACAGGCTCGAAAAAATTCGATCACATCACTCCTCACTTGAAAGCTTTGAACTGGCTTCCCATCGAGGCTAGGATCCACCTCAAACTGGCATGCATCACACACAAGGCCTTACACTCCCCTGCGTATCTTGCACAGAAGCTTGTGATATCTGGAGGAAGCAGAAACTCACGATCGGCTAACACCCTCCTCCTCCGGCATGCACGCTTTAGGAAAACAAAATCCTACAATCGAGCCTTCGCTGGTTCTGCACTAAGAATCTGGAACTCCTTCCCTCCGGACATCAGAACAATCGCCTCCTTTGCACGCTTCAAAAAAGAGGCTAAATCCTTCCTCATGGCTAAATTCCTTGGCTAAACCTGCTCCTCAGCTACCTAAGAGACTATTGCCTCATCCTGCGACCCTGTACAGTACTCTTATGATTTCCTGTATATTGTATGACTCGTGTCCCTGTAAATACCCCAATGTATAGTTTCTCTTATCCCAAATGTGCAGTATTTGTGGTAATCGCCTGCCCACCTTATGACCCCGCAATTCTGTAAGCTCTATGATGTACAGGTTCCTATGATTTACTGTGCTCTATACTACGCTTTGAATATGTAAAGCACTCTGATACCCTCACGGGTCAAGTTTGCGCTCTATAAAACCTTAAAATAAATAAATAAATAAATAGGTGGGGATAGGAAGTTCTTACTTTTCTATAGGGGTGGCACTGGCCATACTCGGTTACATCAAGGGCTACTGCTCAATGTAATTTTTGTTTCGCACTGCCACCCCGGACCTTGACTACGACAAAAGGAAAATTAAGATTATTGATTTCTGATCATATATCATGCTGATCACATGATCTTTGCTTATATGATGGATGACTTTAGGTGCTTTGTTTTAATAGATTGAGTAAACAACAGCAATAGTCCACCCATGACACATCTGAAAGAAAATTATTAACATAGGGAGTGAGTGTGGTACCCATAATTGCCGGAGGAAGAGACTTGACTTGATATAATGTCAACTATACAATACATACACAATATATGCTGTGCTTGCAAAGTAAACTACTGTACTGTTAGTCAAGGGAGTATTTAAATTTGATGAACAAGCACAACTTCTAGTATTGGATTTCCTCAGCTTTGCTACTCTGGCACGGACATGCTGTTCAAAGTAACACTGTTCATCTGCTGAGCGTCTGCTCTATACATACACCTCTGCTATCTATGAGGAAGAAGGAGATATCATCTAGGCTTCCAAAGTAAACGTCTATCATTCTTCTTAATATCTCAACTTGTACCAAGTTTACTTTTTCTCAACAACCAACTAGTACCCTTTTAATTTTATTTGGTTAACCACCGTCTTGACTTGCATTTGAGTTTCACCCAAATGATATATTGCAATGCACACCACACATGCATTTTCTGATTCACCCACACAGACAGTCATCTTTTCTTTCTCCTCCAATGTTAATGTTAATGGTAGGAGATTTCTAGAGCGCATGGCTGCCCGTAAGCATCCCAGCACTGAACAGAAGTACAGGCGGAATCACGAGGGGAAGCTTACGGGAACAGCCAGGTCTTCAGAAATTTTCAGAATGCCAGAAGATTAGGTTGTACACGGAGATCAGGAGGGAGGGAGTTCCACAATTTGGAAGCGTTGTAGGAGAAGCGCCGACCTCCTGATCGTGCTCTCTTGATCCTAGGTGGCAGAGTTAGGTGGGCGTTGGAAGATCGGAGGGATCTGGAGGTGGTGTATGGAGTAACCAGATCTTTGAGGATGATGGGGGCTTTCCCGTTGAGAATTTTGAGCGTTAGACAGAGCGCCTTAAACTGCACTCTTTTCAAGACGGGCAGCCAGTGTAGTGCTCTGATGGCCGGCTTGGCCGTGCAACGACTCTTGGTGTTGGTAAGAATCCATGCAGCCGCATTCTGCACTACCTGGAGTTTAGTTGTTACTTTCCGCGGTGCGCCAAGGTACAGTGCATTTCCATAATCCAACCTTGACAAAATGAGGCCCTGGATCAGGAGTTTCCTCGATTGGAAAGGGAGCAGCGGTAGGATCTTCCGGGCGGAGTGCAAGAGACCGTAGCAGACTCCAGCCATTTCCTTGCTTGGGTATGCATGGTAAGATTTTGGTCCAGCCATAGTCCGAGGCTTTTAATCTCGGATTTGGAGATAGGAGGTCTGTCCATGCATGGGGGCCAGAGAGAGTCCGGACAAAAGTGGGACTGATTCCCCATCACCAGTATCTCAGTCTTGTCACTATTAAGTTTCAAATGAGATCTGTCCATCCAGCTGACTATGTCTCTCAGGCAGGAATAAAGGTCGATAGTAGGATTTTCCTGCTGACTGAGAGAGACAACCAGCTGGGTGTCATCCGCATAAGTCAGAAGTTTGATACCATATGGGGTGACAATTTTTTCCAGAGAGGACTTATAAACGTTGAAGAGCGTAGGGCTCAAGGATGAGCCCTGTGGCACTCCACAACGAATAGGGGTCTCTTTGGAGATGTAACTACACTCTATCACCTGGATTGAATGGCAGTGAAGAAAGGATTTCAACCAGGACAGGGCGACACCTGTGATTCCAAGATCTCTGAGCCGCTGTGCCAGGATTTGGTGGTTGACCGTGTCGAAGGCCGCACTTAGATCCAGGAGGATGACTGCCACTGATCCTCCTGCATCCATGATCTTCCTGGCCTCTTCGACCACCGTCACCATCGCTGTTTCAGTACCCTGGCCAGGGCGAAAGCATGTCTGTGAAGATTTAAGTAATTTGTTTGATTCCAGGTAATTAGACAGCTGGGCATTGATGAATTTTTCTGTCAACTTACCCATACACAGAAGAAGAGAGATAGGCCTAAAATTGGATAGATTGAGGGGGTCTAGATTGGTTTTTTTTAAGCAGGGCTCTAACCTTCGCCTTCTTCCAACTAGGGGGCACTATTCCAACTGCTAGAGAGGCATTAATTAGGTTTACCATTGGCGCAAGAATGGTAGATGCTATCTGCTTTAAGATTTTAACTGGGGCGGGGTCAGACGGGGAACCACTCTTAAGTGATTGCAGAATGGGGGACAATGTGTCAAGTCTCAAATTGAGGTTCTGGACCTGCGTTAGGGACATAGAAGAGGGGTCCGTAGGGGTGAGCGGGGGAAGTTGCTGAAGAATATTTTGAATCTTTTGGTCAAAATAAGTGGCCAGCTCATTGCAGTGGTTGTCCGATAGGTCAGTCGAACATATGGGCTCTGGTGTTTTTAAAAGTTGTTTTACAATTCCGAAAGTCTCCCTCAACGAGCAAGAAGCAGCACTAATTTTCTCCTGGAAAAAAGCTGTTTGGGTGTTTTTCAGGGCTTTTTTGTAGTTAAGAATAGCCAGTCTATAATCCCTCTTGCTATTGGGGTAGAAGTCTTTCCGCCACACTCTTTCCGCCCTTTTACAGAGCTTTTTCAGAAGGTGAGTCTCCTGGGTAAACCATGGAGAGGAAATATTTTTACGGGATTTCAGGTACGTTTTTTTTGGGAGGATCGTGTTGAGAGAATTTTCGATCCAGGAAGAAAACTCTGGGGTCAGTTTCATGGTTTGGCTTGGAAAGTTCCAAGACCTGATTCCATTTTTCGGTATCTAGTTTGGCCCAAGGACGAGCCAGTCTACCGGGAGGTTGGTTAGGAGGAGAGATGGTCGGAATCTCCCACCTAAAGGGAATGAGCAGGTGATTGTAATTGTAAAATTGTAATTGTAATTGTAAAATAGTTTTTATAGAGCGCATGCTATCGCTCCACGGAGCATCTTGGCGCTGTAAAAACCGTAGCCTAGAATGGTGGGCCGGAAATACTACTCACATCAATTTCAAAGTACCTGAAGGTTTATTTGAGCCTAGACTAACTGTTTACTAGCCGTGTCTGGTAGATTAAAAATCCAGGTTTTCAGGGCTTTCCTGAATTCGATTTCAGTGGGGATTTGCCGTAGGCTTTGTGAGAGTTTATTCCAGGCTTTAGTACCAAGGACAACAAGAGATCTTCCTCCTTTGGTGGCTAGTCTAAATCTGGGGACTGTTAGAAGACACATGTCTGATGACCTCAAGTTCCGACTTGGTATGTACGGCTTGAACCGTGGGAGCAGATATTTAGGCCCTTTTTTGTGGTATGCTCTAAAAGTAATTACCAGTATCTTAAAGAGCACTCGCTTGTGTATGGGGAGCCAGTGTAACTGTTTTAAGGCAGCAGAAGCAGAAGATCTCCTTGGAAGATTAAGCACCAGGCGTGCAGCAGCATTTTGGACAACCTGCAGCCTATGTAGGGTAGATCTATTCACTCCTGCATATATGCTGTTGCAGTAGTCTAAACGTGATGAAATTAGTGCCACTGCAACTGTCTTCTTTGCTTCCAAAGGGATGAAGTTGAAAAACTTTCGAAGACCACGTATGATGTTGAAACACGATCCTGCCACTGCATTCACTTGTTGTTTAAAACAGAGTTTTTCATCAAATCTGACTCCCAGGTTACGTGCGGATAGTACTGTTTTTGGCGGGATTTCCTCATTAGGGGGCCACCATAGCTGGGGGGAGAACAGATTTTGGGGACCCACAGGGAGAATTTCATTCTTGCCCGTGTTGCATTTAAGATGGTTAGTCTTCATCCAGTTAAAGGTAGCGGTGAGGCACTTTCCAAGATTCTCCTCCGCTCTTGTAGATTTGCTGTCTAATACTAAGATGAGCTGAGTATCATCTGCGTATGATACTGTATTGATGTTAAATGATGTTATTAGCTCAACTAGAGGTGTCATATATAGATTAAACAGCACCAGGCTTAGCCTTGATCCCTGGGGTACACCTGTTCGATTCGATTTTTTTGCTGATAAATACTGTCCAAGGACAGTAGTCTGTTTCCTGTCCGCAAGGAGATTTTCCATCCATGCCAAGGCCGTGCCCCCAATGCCCACCGTAGTTAAACGGTTAATCAGTATCTCATGTGAGATCGTGTCGAAGGCCGCCGACAGATCCAGGAGAACAAGGACTGCCCTGTCCCCCTGAACCATGGCGGCCCTCAGTGTCTCCGTTGTATAAAGGAGAGCTGATTCAGTTGAGTGGGCGGCTCTGAAACCCGATTGGTTGTGGAGTAAAAGATCCTCATCCTCCAGAAATTTGGTCAGTTGTTTGTTTACAACTGCCTCGGTGAGTTTGAAGAGAAACGGTAGTAATGAGATTGGCCGTAAGTTTGATAGAGTGGTGGGATCGGCCATCGCTTTCTTCTGTAGGGGTTTGACCGCCGCTAACTTCCATTCCTGAGGGATTTTAGCTGATGTAAGAGAGGAATTTATTATGTTATTAATAATCGGGTTCACTAGGTCAATCAAAGAGTGTAGTATCTTGGGGGGGCATGGATCAAAAGGTGAACCGGATCTTCCAGTCAAGATTGCCTGGCGGCTGTCTTCCAGACTAATTGGCAGAAATTCATTCAGCTCCGTCTTTCTGGTATCTGGGTCTGATGTTCCTATTTTATATCTCAACAATGGTGTGGGGAAGGCTTTTGTGAGATCCTGGACCTTTGCCTCAAAATAGTTCGTAATGGAGTCACAGAGGGTCTGAGAGGGGAGAATGTCTTGTCTGGTAATCTTTGGATTTAGAAAGTCATCCACTATTTTAAAGAGCTCCTTCTGCTTATTTTCTGCCGACAAGATTGCCTCAGAGAAGAATGCTTTTTTGGTGTTTTTAATCAGCACATGATACTGATTTCTTGCTTCCTTGTAAATTTGTCGTTCTTCCATTGTGTATGAGTGTCTCCATTTCCTCTCCAATAGTCTGACCTCAACACGCTTGTCTCTAAGAGATTGTGAGAACCAGGGTGCTATTTTTTTCTTTTTCTTAGACATGTTCTTAGATCCTTTAGTGCTAATTTGTCCTAGGCTAGTCGTAATCCAGTGATTAAAGATCTCATTGTCTACCTCAGTGTCCCCCGTCAGGGTGGGTTTGCCCGGTATCATAAGATCCTGAAAGTCTGGGTCCTGACTAATTTTGCTCCAGTCATATTTATTTTGGGGGGGGTACAATTAGCTGCCTTTTGTTCGCTGGTTCCTTTGTTATAGTTAGTTCCAAGGGAATCAGCGAATGGTCAGTCCATGTCTGGGGGCATGGTTTATTTGCCTTAAGGGTCATTAGATTTGTACAGATACAGTCTAACATATGACCAGCTTCATGAGTAGGGTCTCTGTTTAGTAACGATAGCCCCCACATATTGAGAAGTTCTAGAAACTCCCTAGTGTTAGGGTCAGTAATTGTGTCCAAGTGGAAGTTTATATCACCCAGGATAGTAAAATTGGCATATTTAGGGATGATATTACTGAATGTTTCGGTAAAACTCTCCAGAAACTCCTTATGAGAACCCGGAGGGCGATATATCAGAGCTCCGGAGAAGATATTAGATTCATGTGTGTGAAGGCAAAAACCTAGACACTCTGCTCCTTTTTCGTCAGGGAGGTCGAAGGTGGTACACTTTATGGAATCTCGGTGCACAATAGCAATTCCTCCTCCTTGTTTAATTTGCCTGTCAGAGCGTTGGATATGATAACCCTGTGGTAAGGCGTTGACCACATCGGGGGTGCACCAGTCCTTCAGCCACGTTTCTGTGATGAAGAGCCAATCAAGGTCATTCTCTTCGATCATATCGTGGATATGTGCGGCATGTTTGCACATGGATCTAACATTGATTAAGCCTCCCTTCATAGTTTTGGAAGGTCGGGGTGTGGTTTTACAGTTTTCGGGGATTGTAAGCGGGCCGCAGTAACTACACTTAATCGGACCCTGACAGTTAGCAACATTTATGGTATTTAGACATTTCTCATTAGGAATGTTTAATGAGAGTAGCTCCTGTCTAGTATATGGAGTTATAGGAACATATTGACCAGGGGGAGGGGCCCTGTGCCCGGCCGTGGCACGGACGGGCACAGACGGGTTTACCTCTGGTGCACCTCTGGCGCGATTGTGGCGCGCCCGCTGAACGCGTCCGCTGCGCAGAGCCATGGCCGTTTGATTTTATACCGGTGACTCACCCAAGATGGCCGCCGTAGTCACTTCCACCCGAGTCCCTGGAATCCCAGCCCTAAAATCGGCTGTAAATTCTGGGGGGAGGTAGCGCTTGCTAGGTAATCAAAACTAAAGTGCAAATGTGCTTTTAAAAATGTAATCTACACCCTTATTTCGGTGCGATTTCAGCGTCGCAATTAAATCGCGACGACCAAGGCAGAGGGATCGGGACATTTATTTTAAGATCGTCAATATTACATATAATAGGATCAAGTAAATGTCCAAGAATATGCGTAGGTTGGTCGCTCTTTAGGTGGAGGTGATGTGTAGCTAGGTCTAAAAGCAATTCTGAGGCGGTGTTATCATTGCTATTATGAAAATGAATATTGAGATCCTCTAAGATTAACAAATTAGGTAAGGTACTAGACATAGCCGTGGAAAATTCCAGGAGGGAGCTACTAAATTGTCCCAGGGCCTCTGGAGGACGGTAGATGAGGACTCCTGAAAGGGATTTACAAGGGGACAATTGAATGCTAAAGTGTACATTTTCACAATCCAATAGGGGGCTGTCATGAAATCTGCATGAAAATTGGTCCTTGTGAATGATAGCTATCCCTCCTCCCCTTCCCTTCACTCGGTCCAAGTGTTGCACAAGATAGCCATGAGGTAGCGCCTGTACGACATCAGACTCTAAGTCTGGAGTGAACCATGTTTCAGTAAGAAACAGAATCTCAAATTGCTCCTCTTCTAGTAGCATATGGATTTCGTGAGCGTGTTTGGGCAGGGATCTGCAATTTAACAAGGCCATATTAAGGATTGTCAGGGGGGCCTGATTTGTCATTGCTGGAGTGAGTTTAAATGGGCAATGAGGACAATGGGCACAAGAGCTCTCACCTTTAATGATATGAGTGCAAGAAGGCCGGAGGGGCTGGTTCAGTTGAAGCAGGAAGTCTCTGGGGTAAGATAGCCTTGATTGATTAGGAAACTCCAGGGTATCTGACCCTAGGCTCGTCCTGACGCGGATGGGCGCAGACGGGCTTGCCTTAGGCGCGCCTTCGGCGCACTGACGGCGCGCCCGCTGCGCTTCCGCCAGAAGCACATAATTTATAGTAGAGGGAGGGCGCTAGGGGGGAGTGTGGCCTCAAGGGGCTTGGCCTCGGTGCACGCCGGCAATGCCGTCAGCAAGTGTATGTTGGCATAGTCCGCAACAGCAATAAGATCCGCTTCGCGGGTTGACTAACTATGGGTTACTGCCCCGGGAATCAGCCGAGGTGAGGTAAGTTAAAAGCACAGTTTACATAAAGTGACACTCAAAATTTTAAAAAGCACACGTAACGCTCCCGGCTTCCACCTCAGGAGTAAAGTTCTGGTTAGAAGCTAGTTCTCAGCCCCTTTTAAGCATGAGTGGGGGGCGTGGCCTCAAAGGGGCGTGGCCTCGGTGCACGCCGGCAATGGCGTCAGAAAGTGTTTGTTGGTAAAGTCCGGGACAGTGATAAGATCCGCTGCGCGGGTTGACTAGCTATCTGTTACTGCCCGGGAATCAGCCGAGGTGAGGTAAGTTAAAAGCACAGTTTACACAAAGGGACACTCAAAATTTTAAAAAGCACACAAAACCATCCTTGCTTCAAGCAGCCATGCACCTGATTCCTTCCTATCAGCCACCTCTGCCTGCTTTCAAAAACACGTATCATTCTTTACAGTCATAAATGTTACGACTCGCTCGTCCTTCCTTTCACCCTTTTTTTCCTTTTCGTTCTTCACATCCCTCAAGATTGTCTGATATGACTTGCCTTCACGAAAAAAGTTTCCCAGCTGATTTGAAGTCAAATAGAGGGGGCCATTGCTTACCCGAGAACTACCGCCGCTAATGCTATTACTAAGTCAAGGTTGACTGTCTTCTCCATGATTGGCAAAGATGTAGTTCTAAATTAGTAACTGTTCTTAACAGTATAGTGTACTTGTACTAGTGTACTGTCTACTGTACAGTACATCATACACTCCTTTGCGAGCCTACTCTAAAATGTCAATAAGTAAGGAGTATAATAATTTACCACCGTCCGCCACTGCTGAGCCATCCCCCTTAGCTCCTCCTGGTGGCATCCGCCCCTGGAGTGGACCCCTCCACGCTGCTGGCCCCGGCACCGGTGGTGGGTAGTGCCGCATCCGATGTTGTGACGCCTAGAAAGAACATGTCATATTTTTAGATGCCATACACCACCCCCTATTTTGTCTCGTAATGGAAGAGAAAATGTTATTACATATACAATTTTTAATTATTGGGACTGAAGAAAAGTCACGGATTTGGGGAGGGTGTTAACATATATGATTAGCCATAACATGCAACACTTTTTGGCACAACTGATGAATACTTGCTTTTCAACGTGCAGCATTTTTCTAATTACAGACAGAACCAACTACTGCTCATCACCACCAGGAGGACTTGAAGTTCCAAAAAGGTGAGGGCTCCCGAGTCACGCACAGTTACTTCTGACTGAGGTATGTGCAAAGTCGAACTGCCCCTACCATCAACAATGTCCTATTTCTCTTGTCCATACTTCTGTATGTGCAGAATAGTCCCTCAAACACTAGTGGTATGGTATGTGCTACTATCAAATCTAAAAGCCAACTACTAGCTTATTCTTAGTTGACATTAACATTTTGTGTTTGGAACTTGTCAAAGCACTAACATTAAGACGACTGGAATAGACAGCAAGGGCAACCCAGAGGACTGCACTCAGTGCCTAGAGCTATTGCTGGATCAGAGTTTGCCAACTGGGCAAGCTTAGCTACCTACACAGACCAACTCATAGCACAGAGAGTGATGGTAGAGAAGCAGGATAAGAATGTAGAAACAGTCTACAAGAAGATCAAAGACTATTTTGTAAAAAATAGAATTAGGAAACAGTTTGGAATGAATAGGAGCTGTAAAAGTTAGGGAAGTATAATTATATTAACAACAGAACAACTTACTGGGGCCAGCAGAAGAGGCTGCAGAGGACCATTCCTGAAATAAACACAAACATGGATGATTGCTTTTTTGAAATATTTGATTTCTTTGACCACAATCTAAAATTATCTCGGGGAAACAAATTACCAACAATTGCACTACATGTATTGACCTATCTGATCTGGTCAACTAGGAGGCTACTAGTACAGTATTGCTGGATTCGCAGACCGTCTTCTTGGAAAGTTATGTAAATCACTAACTAAACCAACAACAAAAAGGTTCTACTACTGCCAGCCCTCAGCAGCATGCAACGTGACAGACACAGTCCGTCATCATGATTGCAGACCACTTAAAAACGTTCTACTGCTAATAACAAGTCATAATATACTCAACCTATCAATCCACCACTATCTCTTCTTCTTAGTGGCAACAGGAGTACAAAGGAAAGACTACACTTGAGTCTCTAGTCTCTCTAGCATTACGCAGTTCTGTAAAGTACTACACTCATACATATTCAGGCAAAACGAGCACAAAGTTACAAACAAGTAAGCCTAGTAGCAACGCCACTGAGGAGGCGCGCACCTGCAATCGCAGAAGCTATTTAAACATGATTTTACCTGCAATGTAATCAAATCAGCAGCATTCTTGCTCTTTGGGAAAAACATATATTAGCAATATAACACACAAGAAAACAAAGTAGTTATTAAATAGCTACTCACCAAGGCCAGGGATCTCCATGCTAGCAGGTCCTGCTCCCGGTCGAGGAGGTCAGCCCACCGGTGCGTTGCTTGGTCATAGGTGCGCCGGACCCCCGACTCCCTACGCATGGCCCGGCACACCTTATCCCACAGCTGGAGATGCTCCCGGAGGCCATGCCCTTGATCGGGCCTGCCCCCTGCTGCCAAGGTCTTCGGGAGGTGGCGCAGAACATAAAATAATAGCCTGGCCACCTCCACCGCGCTGAAAACTTCCCTGGCCACTACATCCTCCCCCCTCAATCACCTGAAAGGGAGCCGGGTACGGGGTGTGGGACCCTTCCCCTTCCTCTTCCCGGCTCCCTTTGCCATGGTCCTGGACAGCTGAAAATAAAAATATGAAGGATAAGGAAAAACTAAAGAAAAGAAAAGAGTTTAAAAAAGTAGCTTTAAAGTAACCAAAAGTAGAAAAAAAAATCTAAATATAGATGTAGAAAAAGAGAGGGATGGATAATGAGTAAAAAAGATCCAAAAACAGTTCAAAGAAACAAAGGATTGCAAAGATTAGGGGAGGATTGAAAAAGCATGCCCAGAACTATAGCAATGAATGAAAAACAAGATGGCCGCGCCCATTGAGGACCGCCTGGGTAGGTTTGCGCAATATTTCCCCCGCGAGCAGGCAAAAACACAAGCGAACACGTAATAGCGAACCGCGCACAACGCAAGCTCGCAAATAGCGCCCAGAATCGTAAATACGCAACGCAGAAAAGATGGCTGCACCCATGTACGACTGCATGGGTAAATCTGCGTCGGTGCGCTGCAAGCAGCCCGCGAATACACAAAAAGCCCGCGAACACGCCAAAAAAATAATCCACACATTTACGGATTATGCGGAAAGCGAATTCGCGCATTTTGCCCATACTTACTAATGATTCCTGAATGACATGTACTGTGTGGTGCACATGAGCTGCATCACTGTGTGCTATGTAGTCTCACTGCTCACCTCCTCCCAAGCACATTCACTAGTGTGCGCAGCACAAATACATCACATGTACCCCTACGGTACACCATTGACATGCCTGTCTGGGCATGTCTACAAGTCTAAGTATGACACAGTGATGATGCTGTGCAGAATGTGTCTGGCCATGTGTGCGTAGGCCCATTGCAAGGACAGGTATGACACAGATGAAGAGCACCTGCCTGGCTGCACTTGACATGCAGCTGAGGGTTCATCTTTGGCTAATGCCACGCTAATAGCGACACACACAACAGTTGGCCTGTGTGATCCCTGACCCCTAGTGGGCATGCCCTCCCCCATGTACCCCTTCGGCTGACCACGCACACTGGGTGTATGCCACATTGCAATATCGTCCATTGCGGGACCTGTGGCATAGACACTGCAACAGAGACACACGCATCAGCCATATCCTTGGCAAGGCCCACACTGAACCACACCCAGATCCACGTGTGGAGGAGCCACAACCCTAAGCAGTACTTTCGTACAACAGTCCACCCAGCTTATGCACACATGAAGATACAACATGGTTTCATGTACCAGGTCTACACCACTGCCTGCGGTAACATGGCTACGCACGCTATACACAGCACAATGTAATGTGGAATGGCCCCGATCCCATATGCATACATAATGGCTACTCAGACACACTGGGTGACTTTGTGGGACTGGCTATGGGTATGTGCGCCAGGCGCCAGGGTTGCATCTCCAGTGACAACTGTGCTGGATGGGTGTTGGGTAGCGTAAGCCATCACTCAGGGGATGGGTGGTGCTGGCAACAACCACAACAGTGAGCAGACAATCAGGAGTACAAGGCACGGACATCATGTGTCCCTGACTTGAGAAGCACAGAGTGTTTGGCCACGGATGCACAGCGGCCGACACAGGCACACCGCCATGGGGTGATGACTTGCTGTGCACTGAGATAGGGCAACACGAGCTGAGCTTCCACTCATTAATGTCTGAGGGGAATGTCATGGAGTTTTGCTGAGGACAGGGGATGGTGTCCCTCCAGGGCATGATGCAGAGGGCAGAAGCAAGGCAAATGGCAGAGTTGAATGCTACAGATTCCACTTTTCCACCTTGTCAGTATCAGCTACATGTACAGGAAGACAACCTGCACCCCACGGGCCGAGATGCCACCGACGTACACACATAGATCGACCATGAAATTATGGGTGTCAGCAGTTGGGCATTGAGGCCTTGGTGTGCAGGGGCAGGCAAGACAGGTTCAGGGACCAGCGGCCTGGGGTGCAGCAGCCGCACAGGATCGCAGGCAAAACTGCTCACGGCAATGGCATCCGCCTCATGACGGGGTGAGAGGTGCAGCCCTGGCAGACAAGTTGGACATTCTGGAAGAGAACCACGCCCAGAGCTATGTGCTTTTTATTCACACTCCTACGCTGGCCTGGCGTACGCCGGGCCAGCCCACTCGGCTCACGCTTACAGGGAGAGACGTAACAAGCTACATTTCCGCAATCTTCCCCACTGGCTAGGGTGACATGGTTGTGTCCACTGTCCACTACACTACTAACACTAGTGGTGTGTGTCAACATGGATGTCTGTGGTCTGCATACTGCAGTCTGGCCAGCACATCCATTCATGGGTCACTGTCCTCCTTTGCACATGCCTGGTTCCAACCTCTCCCCAAAATCTGCTTTTGGGGAGAGGTTGGAACCAGGCATGCCGTTGATGGCTTGTGTACAAGGATGCCCCAGGTTCCCACAGTAAGTTGTGCTGTCATGTATGGTGGGTGGGCATGTTGTTTGGCATGTTGTATGTGAGTTTGTAATGTGTGCATTCCCAGAGTTGTGAGTTGCATGGTTGTGAAGTTGAGGTGTGTTGTGTGTTCATTTGGTACATACCAACGAGCAGTGCTGTTCCGTAGGTGCCATCCTGGAAGCGCTGGTTGATGATGGACTGGTGGAAGAAGAATAAATCATGCACACTGCCTCGGTAGTTGGCGACGACATTGGTGAAGAGTCCCCGGTGGTCCGCCATTGCCTGCACATTGATGGATGTGTGTGCTATCTGTTGCGGTAATTGTGTGCAGTGTCAGCAGGGGGCACAAGTAGGACATGTGTGCAGTTTATTGCTCTCAAAACATGTGGGAATCCAGCTATGGTGTAGAAGCCTTGCTGCTGAAATAGCCAATGTAATTGACCACTAACTCAAGATCCTCTTGGAGAACCAATCATTCAAAATGAAGAAGCTGTAGCTATGAATATGAGGGGGAGTGCAAGCAAGAGAGGAACCTGGTCATTTCAAACAGTTAGTTGATATTGTTTTATTCTAACAAAGTTGAAGATAATATAGAGCATGAGATGTGGATATTCTTCATATAAACCAATATTACTATAGATCAGTGGTCAGTGGTCAAGCTGGCAGTAGGAAAAGCTATCCAGTGAAAGTACTGACTGGTTTTATATAGAAGGCTACAAAATAATATTGGTCATGTATAGTAAAAGCACCAACAGGGTTAGCTTCACATAACATTAAAGGAATTGCTTTACATCAACTACTAATGCTACCTGTCGAACATGACAATAAACTGAAATACCAGAAATCATTTGGAGATGCTTGTAATGAGGTATCACAAGTATTGAATACATTGTAAATTTAGATCATTGATGAGGTCACCATGGTATCCAACTCAATGCTTACCTTCATACACTTAGTTCAAGTTCGGGCATTTGTATAGCGCACTGCTCACCCAGAGGGTCTCAAGGCGCTTGGGGAAGGGGTTCATTATTTGTCGAATAGCCAGGTTTTAAGTTCTTTTCTGAAGGAGATGTGGTTTTGAGTAAGTCGGAGGTGAGTGGGGAGTGAGTTACAGGTCTTGGCAGCAATGAAGGAGAAGGATCTGCCACCCATGGTGGATTTTCGGATGCGCGGGACAGCGGCGAGGGCTTGATTGGACGATCTTAGTTGTCTGGTGGGTTTGTAGAAGGACAGTCGAGTGTTGAGGCATTCGGGTCCTAGATTGTAAAGGGCCTTGTGTGCGTGGGTGAGAAGGCGGAATGTAATTCTTTTGTTGACGGGAAGCCAGTGGAGGTCTTTTAGGTGTCCGGCGATGTGGTCTTGGCAAGGAATGTCTAATATGAGTCTCGCTGATGCGTTTTGGATGCATTGTAGTTTTTTCTGTAATTTTGCTGTGATTCCGGCGTATAGTGTGTTACCATAATCCAGTCGACTCGTGACCAGTGCGTGGGTGACGGTTTTTCTTGTCTCGAGGGGGATCCAACGGAAGATCTTTTTGAGAATGCGATGTACGTTGAAGCAGGAGAATGAGACTGCGTTGACTTGTCTGGACATCGAGAGAGATGAGTTTAGGATAAAGCCAAGGTTACGTGCATGGTCTGTGGGTGTGGGTGCTGTGCCCAGGGCGGAAGGCCACCAAGAGTCGTCCCAGGCAGAGAGGGAAGATCCTAGGATGAGCACCTCCGTCTTAAGAATGTAGTAGATTTTAAGAACAGACTATGATGTGCTCTTTGAAGGAAATCATTTGTCTAAAAGGACAACCTGTTTTCAAAACACTTGTCCATAATGAAACAAAAAATTATTTGGGTAGTATTGGTAATGTAAATATGTGGTTACATTTTTAATACAATGAGCTAGTGAAAAATATGTGACAAGTATCTGATGTGGATTATGCAAATTATCTTAAGGACATTAGAAAAAGACTTCTAACAAACAATGGAAGATGTACTTTAGAACGCTGCATTATCAAGAAACCATTTCCATCTATCATCACAGCAGCAGAACTAATGTCCGATTTTATTGCAGAACAAAAATCTGTTTGATGCCTATACTTCAAGAGTGTTCCAACTCCAACAAGCAATTACTGAAACTAGAAAAAGAAGAGATTTTGGAAATTACAGCTGTCGATAAAATGGAACAAGAGGGAGTGACAATACAGCTCACAGGAAAACCACAAGCACAATTAGATACTTTGGAGAAGTCTGTGTCCAGGACTGTAGGATAAAAAAGCATTTATGCTTGTGAAAGAACATCTGAGTAATTTAAATGTTGAAGAAATGTTATGAGATGGTCCAATGGGTAAAGTTATTGATTTAAACCATTTCCGAATAGAGATGAGACTGTGTACGTGGCCATCACATTTTGACAGATTTATAGTGTGAAACAGATTGGCTAATGTGTAGTGCATTTGTTGCTAGTAAAATACTTACATGTGCAATGCCAACAGTTCCCACTAGCCCTAGTGAATCCTATAACTGTCCATAAATAAAAAGGTTGTAGCATGGATGCAGGTTTTGTTAATAGAAGTACTGTATTCAAAGAAGGAATATCATGTGCAACATTGTTGTGAGTTAGAATATAGTCTGCTTTTTTAAATAGTGCAATGAAATTCAAAACATTAAGATCAGTACCCCATTAATGAGAAATGGATAATCTATCAAAATCAGAAGATTCCAAAAGACTGCCAAGGTCCTGAAGAAAATAGAGAACACAAGGACTATCTAGAAGCTTTTCAGGAAAGAAAACTGGATAATGACGCAGATATTGTACATTACCATATGGAGAACAGTTCAGGTGTCAACTGCTATGAAAATGTTGTTCTCAATGTACTGTTTCATTTGCAACATCTAGTAAACCAAATTTAACAAACACCAGATAAGAGATTGTGTTCTATACTGCATCATTTGCTCCAATGTTTACTGACTGACTGAACTGTGATACATTCTGCTCCAGGTATTCAAGATATTTTAAATATATGTAGTAGATCAGTAATATTTACTCAATACTCAACAAGATGCCCACAAATTAATTATGGTTATGTTTGCAGTTTTAGGAGCTGAAAATTTAAACATTGATGATTTACTCTGGCTGAGTTACACATGGAACCATGACTGTGAAGATTGTAAATATTCAGCTACCACTCAAATAAATGTTGAGTATTTTTTTTCAATTTATTATTTCCAGATTCCAAAACTGTACCTTTTGACAAATTGTTGTAGAAGGCTAACCAAAATATGACCCACCCAAACTGAAGATCAAATGTTATGTCTGTGTTGATTTAGAAATACCTGGAAAATGCCTTATAGTAATGCTACAAAGAAGCAGAGCAGTGTGTTCTAAATTGGAAACTCAAATTATAAACTTTAAAGTTGGACAAATATCAAGTTCCTGAACAACTTTTTCTACTTTGGATATCATCTTTTAGAATAGAATTAATACAACCTCAGGACACTACACTGTGTATATAAAGAGCAAAATACCATGACATCAACCTTCAATACAAGCCAAAACTTCCTTTCAAACTACACAACTTTTCTCTCTTCAACCAAAGTTCTAAGGTGGAACTCTGGATAACAAAAGTAATGTAAAGTATTTCTTCTACATGGTTCATCAGTGCTTTAGACATTATTGAGTTTAATAGTGGTAATGGATTTAAAAAGTTCTTCCCAATTTAACAGTATTTTGATCTTCCAGAAATGAGTTAATACTTCTTCTAAATACTACACTCTCTGTAATTAAAGCCTGAAACTGGATGGACACAGTCCAATTACAGCAATCTTAAATCAAAACCACACAATGCAGGGCTGTTTAGGGGGGCACCACAGGAGCCCCCTAGCACCTACAGCGGAGGACCAGGGGGGACAGTGGCCCTACTAGGGGTCCCAAAAAAGCCTTTCTGCCAACCTTTTCATGTCAAAAGAGCTATCATGAAATGGCTGGCATAAAGGTAGATCATAATACCCACAGCGGTCCCTGAGAAGGCACCACCTCCATTGTGGTGCATTGTAATGCAGCGGTCTGCCCGTGGTTGTATATCTTGGTGTATATCTTGGTGAGGCCAACACAAACAGCACGTCAGTGTCAATCCTACTGACATCGTTATCAGCCCCTTAGTTTCTTCCTAATGCAGATACTACAACTTGCACTCAGTCAACAGCACAGTACCTTATACAACCAGACAGCCATGTATATGATCAATAACATAATCAGTCACTTTCCCTTATAACTACTGTTACACCCAATCACTCATCCATACAGCTATAAAGACATCCACTCAAGCCTATAAACAGTGATGCACACACTTACTTTCTTATCTAAACAACAACTAACACAGTCAGTTACTTATATAGCTAATGTACAGATACTTACGCAGTCAATTAGTAACTGATACAAATACCCACACACCCAGTCACTAACTCATACGGGCACTAACACATGCGGTGTCTCACCTATGCAGTCTGTCATGCAATGACTCGCTCAATCATGCTGAAGCTCACACAGGCATTCACTCATCCATTTAGCCTCTCACACAGTCTGTCACTCACTCATACAGGAACTCAGTTACCCATATACACACTAAGTATGGGCGAATTTTGCAAATCTCGCGTTCGCGAATTTTGTGGATTTGCGAACTCGCAATCCGCAAAATCCGCGAATTCTTGCGAATTTGCGTTTTTTTTTTTTGTTCGCAAGGATTTCTGCCAGTTCGCGAGGGTTTCGTACCAGTTCGCAATTGCGAACTTCCATTTCGGCGCGCAACAGTCGCAAATTATGTTTCTACGTCTGGTTCATCATCACAGTTTCCCAGCACCCTCTGTTTCACCACTGCAACCCTCTGTTACATCAATGCCACCCTCTGGTTCATCATTACTGTAGATTATGGGGGGGAAAAGCAAGCACACCAGCCCTGCTTCAACTGAGATGAATTAATTTGGGGTTAGTTTATTAATGTGTCACTGTTTTAAAATTCCAGTCTGGCACCTGCTTCCTTATCTGTAATTTTGCTTTCTGTTGCAGTGCATTTTTTTTCCCCAGGACCTTTGTGGCCTACTTGTAGCTATTGTATGAGCCTGCTGTGAGGGTCAGAGCAGGGTCATACAATTGTTGCAACTAGCAACTGAATTCTGGAGGGGCCCCAGTCAGGAAGCACTACCGGGAATTGTTACTAATGATGAGTTTGAACTCTTGCCCCTGCCGAGTGCTTTCAGTTTTGAAAAACTCGTTTTTCTGCAATTTCGCGGGGCGCGAACACGCGCGAGATCGGATTCGGAAGCCGCAAATTCGTGCGAATATGCAATTTGTTTTTTTTGCGGCGTGTTAGTTGGCAAGGTTTTGTGCGTTTTTGCGAGCCGCTCGTAGCGCAAGGCGCGAAGTTACCCTCGCGGTCGTTCAAGGGCGCAGCCATCTTGTTTGCCTGACGTATTTCCGTTTCCGGGCGCGAAGTGTAATCTCGCAAAGTCCGCGGCTTGCCAGTACAGTCTCGCGCGTGTTCGCAAGGAAAATCTCGCGCGAACTTACCCGCGCGGTCGTGAACAGGCGCGGCCATCTTGTTTCTCATTCATTGCTATGGTTCTGGGCATGGTCTTTGTATCCTCTGTCAATCACTGCCATCCTTTGCTTGTTTGAAGTTTTTTTTAATCTATTTTACTTATTATCTATCCCTCTATTTTTCTAGCCCTATATTTTTGTGTTTACTGCTACTTTTGGTTAATTTTAAACTACTTTTGTAAACTCTTTTCTTTTCTTCTCTTCCCTATTCTATTTTCTTCATTCCTTTCCGCCCAGACCATGGTGAAGGGAGCCGGGAAGCATCCCGAGAAGGGGAAGGGTCCCGCACCCCGTGTCCGGCTCCCGTGCGGGCGTTTGAGGGGGGAGCTAGTGAAGCCACGGGAGATCTTTACCCCGGAGGAGGTGGCCCAACTCGTTTTTTATGTTCAGCGCCGCCTCCCCAGGACCATCATGGGAGGCGGCAAGATCAGTGCCGGGTACGGGGCCCGGGAGCGCCGGAAGCGGTGGGAGAAGGTGTGCCAGGCCATTTACCACCACTCTCAGGTCTGGTGCACCTACAACCAGGCCACCCACCGCTGGACGGATGTCCTGACCCGTGAGCGAGATCTGCTCGACCTCCTTGGCCTTGAGATCCCCGGGCTTGGTGAGTAGTAGTAGCTATGTCTTTACTACTATGTTTTTTCCTGCTGTGTTATTATATTGCAAATTTTTGTTTTTTACCAAGAGCAATAATGCTGCTCATTACATTGTAGGTACATTTTTATTTCAAAATCTTCTGTGCATTTCAGGTACACTACTCTCCTTCTTCTCAGTAGTGTTGCTACTATGCTTATTTATTTTAGATTTTGTGTTCATTTCATTGGCCTGTGAAATTATGTATGAGTGTAGTTGAAAGAATTGCGTAATGCTACACACTAAGGTTCAGATTTTTAATTACCGGCGCATCCCTGCAAAGTTGCAGGGATGCGCCAGTAATTGTGCGTCACGCCACCATCACCCATGGTGCGCCGTATTTACAATGCGGCGCGCCATGGGCCCAAAACGTCACCAAAGCGTTACGCATCTGTGCCCTAAAGGCGGCGCATTGCTGGAGTTGCGTCGCAACGATGGTGCAGCTCCATCAATGCTCTGGGGTGCCCAATCTCCCCAATGCTGCGTCAAGCCGTACGTCTGCTTCAAGCAGGCGCAGGGTTTGAGTCACGCATAATTGTCCTCAAAGTGACTGATTGAAATCTTGTAGATTTCCCTCAGCCACTTTTAGGATGCGTTCCTGCGCAGGAACGCCCTCCCTTGCGCCGGAAGCCCCCCTATTGGCGCAGGGCTTTACAACGTGATGCATCTCCCATATGCGTCACGTTGTTAACATACGCCGCACCATTGCACCTCTTTTGTGCTGTCGCTGCGTCACAAAAGTCACGCAACAATGGAGCAAAAGAGCCGCAAGGGCCTTCTAAATCAGCCCCTACACACTCAAGTCCAGTCCTTCCTTTGTACACATGGCGATAAGAAGAAATAGTGGTGGTGGATTAATAGTTTGAGTATTTTAATGACTGGTGAATGTAATAGGAAACTTTAGTGTTGTCGCTGATCTTCAATCACAATAGACTTTGGCTGTCACTTTGCGTGCTGCGGACTGCTGCCTGCCAATCCTAGGCAAACCTTTTTAGTACTTTGTTTAGTGAGTTTCCAATTCGACGGTCCGCAAATCAAGCAATACTAAAGTAATGACGTAGTCGACCACATGAGATTGGTCAATAATATATCCCGTGGAGTCGGTCCCTATTTGCTATTTCGCAAAAATATTTTGTTACTTTGTTAGTTCTTTTGAAAGGTTTGATTTGGTTGAGAAATATCATCCATGTTTTCTGTTTTTCTTTCTTTCATGTTGTACATCAGCTTCCCCCAGGGGCAAGAGGAGGACACAGGAGGAGGAGGGTGCTGTTGTCGATGCAGGCCAGGACCGGGCAGTCGAGGGCTCCTTTGCGGGCCCCAGTAAGTTTTAATTTTAATATAGAGTACTTATTTTTTCGTAGCGCTCCTCATTCGATTTTTTCTAAATCGTCTTTGATCTTCTTGTAGACAGGATCTAAATTCTTATCCTGCCTCGACTATGACTCCGTGTGGTATTACTAGGTTATTCTTATTAGTCTGTCTGTGTAGCTAACTAAGATTGCACATTTGGCATTTCCATTGGACTCCCATTCTAGTCAGTAATAGCTCTATGCACTGAGTGCAGTCCTCTGGGATTGTCCATAATGTATTTTCAAGTATTCTAAATGTTTATGCTTTGACCATTGCCAACAATAAAAAGGTGAATGACCACCACCAAGAAAGAATAAGATACTACTTTACTTTTGGTTTGGATAGGAGGACAATCCATTCTACTACTGTTGCAGGGACAAATCTGCACAAACAGAACTATGGACACTAACTAATGCATCGCTTAGCTTATCAATTATAATAGGTGCTGTAACTGTTAGACTTTCCACATACCTCAGTGATAACAGACTTTGTAGTTGAACCCCCAATCTCCTTACTGACTAGATAGTGTGGCAGAGTCATTTAGCTCTCAAAGTCACCGATGGCAGAGGCACGGACTCATGCTTGCAAAAATTTGAAAACCTTTAGCTCATCCATTCTAGTCTGGAGGACCAAAAACCACAGAGTCTATTTAAGTATCCATAGCCAGCATCGCTCCAAGACTCGAAATCCCCCCCACTCAAACACATGCAATAGAAATACTGCTAACCCTAACGAACCCTAAGTTAAGAATAGTGGCAAAGGCTTTCTTTAACTATGCAAAATCCCCCCTTTCCCACCATGGATTTTCTTCAAATGACGTGCAACCAAAATTACACATTCTCACGAGTGCTCTAAGACCCCAGAACTCAGTAGCAAAAATCTAGAACACCCCGAAACACATGCAATCCTGCTGCTAGGGCTAACCCTAACGAACCCTAAGTTACAAAAAGTGCCAAAAGGCTTTCCCGCGAGGATTTTGTCCCAACCACTTCTACCCGGTATTAGACCTCCCCAGGAATGCCCCAAGACCCGCCAACCCACCTTCCAAGAAGCATAACACCCCCAAACAGGCCAAAAGCAAATTCTCATACTTGCAATATTTCTCGGCCTTCGGTCCAAACGCGCTGCGTAGCTAGGCCATAAGTCGGGGTTGCCACCACAAATTTCCCAAATCACTCCGCACGCGCTCTGCAGCTAGGCCCTAACTCCCCTCTGCCACCATGGATTTGCTTCAAACCTCTTGTAAAGTAAAGTATATATAGCCAGCAGTGCGCCCAGACCCCGAAACCCACCCACAAACACCAGGAAGCCCCCCAAACAGGCCCCCGAAAACGCTACATTGAGCAAAATGTCAGAAATAGCCAAAAAAAAATCGGCCTGGATTTTGTCCCAACCACTTCTACCCGGTATTAGACCTTCCCAGGAATGCCCCAAGACCCGCCAACCCACCCACCAAGAAGCATAACACCCCCAAACAGGCCAAAAGCAAAATCTCATACTTGCAATATTTCTCGGCCTTCGGTCCAAACGCGCTGCGTAGCTAGGCCATAAGTCGGGGTTGCCACCACGGATTTCCTGAAAAGCAAATGCAATCAAGATTAGAGTGTCCCAGCAGTACTCCTAGACCACGAAACTCACCCACAAACAGACGGAACCCCCCCTAAGAGCACCTCAAAGGCAAGCAAGTCATCAAAAACACAAAAAAATTTCTGCCAGGGATTTGGTCCAAACCACTTTTATCCGGAATTAGAGCTTCCCAGCAATGGCCCCAGCGCCGTCAACCCAGGAGAAAACGAGTAGAAGACCCCCAAACAGCCAAAGAGCAAAAGTACAAAAATGGGGACTTTGTCAGTTTTTCACAAATTTCCCAAATCACTCCGCGCACGCTCTGCAGCTAGGCCCTAACTCCCCTCTGCCACCATGGATTTGCTTCAAACCTCTTGCAAAGTAAAGTATATATAGCCAGCAGTGCGCCCAGACCCCGAAACCCACCCACAAACACCAGGAAGCCCCACAAACAGGCCCCCGAAAACGCTACATTGAGCAAAATGTCAGAAATAGCCCAAAACAAATCGGCCTGGATTTTGTCCCAACCACTTCTACCCGGTATTAGACCTTCCCAGGAATGCCCCAAGACCCGCCAACACACCCGCCAAGAAGCATAACACCCCCAAACAGGCCAAAAGCAAAATCTCATACTTGCAATATTTCTCGGCCTTCGGTCCAAACGCGCTGCGTAACTAGCTAGGCCATAAGTCGGGGTTGCCACCACGGATTTCCTGAAAAGCAAATGCAATCAAGATTAGAGTGTCCCAGCAGTGCTCCCAGACCACGAAACTCACACACAAACAGACGGAACCCCCCTAAGAGCACCTAAAAGGCAAGCAAGTCATCAAAAACACAAAAATAATTCCGCCTGGGATTTGGTCCAAACCACTTTTATCCGGTATTAGAGCTTCCCAACAATGGTCCCAGAGCCGTCAACTCACCTGCAAAGAGGTACAACAACACCCCCACAAGTGCTGAGTCTTTCTTCATTGGGCGTAAACCAGGCCTCTGGTTTGATGGAAATAGAAGTCTGGAGGAGGAGGATAGAGGAGCATGTTCTTCTGAACTTGTGAACCTGAGGAATGCAGACTGCGGCAACTTCAAATCAATTAGCAAACCAGTGAAGACAGTTCTGCTGATGGGCTTGATTTTGTGATTATCTGATTAAAGTTTGAAATATATTAACTGTGCACAACAAAGAAAGACAGACACACAGGAATAAAAGTGAATAAGGACGAAAAAGAGAGTTATTGATTCGTTGTCTCATTTTCAGGGCTCGGTATCACCGTCCAGGAATAAGAATAAGGCTTCGTCATCATACTCTGCGAATTCAGGCAGGGTGAGCTCAGTGTCACCTGACAGAGTAGAAATTCCCTCATCTATGTTGCTGGCCACCCCCTCTTCATCCGGCACGCTTTCTCGTACTCTGAAATCTGGTGGTATGAGGTGCTGATTCATCTTGATCATTGTTAACCTCTCCACATTTTTGGGCGAGAGGCGGCTCCGTTTGGGAGTTACAATGCCACCAGCAGCACTGAAAACCCGTTCAGAAGACACGCTTGCGAGTGGGCAAGACAAGTAGTTTAAAGCCAGGTTGGTGAGCTGTGGCCCCAATTCTTTTTTCCCATGCCAATACGCCAATGGGTCAGAATTCACATAGACCTCTGTTGAGTCATTCAGATAGTCCTTCACCATCGACTCAAGGTCCTCATCCAAGGTTCCTCCATTTTGCTTAGCTCTTGCTGTGCCTCTGACCTTTTGAGAACCAAACCCACGCAGAGCTAGCCAATCCTCTTCAGCCTCCAATGTTTCTGTTGTGTCTTGTGCAGATGATCCGGTTGCCGGTGTCTTTAACGGCTGAGAGGTCACTTGTGCCACAGCCACAGGTGCAGAAGTGGATTGTTTTGACTGGGGATGGCCTGCTGATGTACTGCCATTTCCTTCAATTTTCAGCCGTTCTCTTTCAAACCTCTTGGCTGACAAGGCAAGCCAATGTTTGTACTTTGGAACATGTTCATCATCAAAAGGAAAGAATGCTTGGCCTGCCAGCGCCTTTTTGTAGCGTGGATCCAGAATAGTAGCACAAATGTAATGCTCTTCTGAGTGGATCTTTTTAAGACGTTCATCACCTTGTAGGAGCTCTAATAATTTCTCAGCCAGAAGCAAAGAGTCTTGGTTTTTTTCATCTTTTTCAAACACAGAATACACCTCCTTTAGTTGGTCCTCCAGCATGTACAACAATGGGATAGCTTTTCCCAAATTAGAGTCCTCCTTGCTGACTGCACGCGTGAAGAACTCAAAAGGACGAAGCATGCGTGTCAGGCTTTGAACTATGTTCCATTGCGCCGCACCCATCCTCAGCTCCTCTGTACCCTCTGTAAGGAAATATTGATCGAGTTCCGTATACTGCTCATACAGACGCTCAAGCATGTAGAAGGTTGAGTTCCAACGTGTTACCACCTCCTGGATGAGTGCTTTCACTGGCATTTGACGTTGATATAGCAGGCTCCTCAGCTGCTTCCGGGCCTTAAAAGAATGGCTGAAATGCTTGCACATTTTTCGGCAGGTGTCCAATACACTGTACGCTGCACTGTCTTTATTACCCAAGAATTTTTGGACAACCAGGTTTATACAGTGCGCCAAACATGGCACTCTGAAATAGTGACCGTCCCTCATGGCCTTAACTATATTGGAACCATTGTCCGTGGATACATAACCAACCTGGCGTTTTAGTGGGGACAGCCAGTTAAGGACCTTTGTGTTAAAGACATCCAAAATGTTTTCTGCTGTGTGAGGTTTCTCCAAACCAAACATGGCTAGTGTTGCATGTTTCCGAGCAGCTTTAAAAACAATGTCCGCGTCAACACCTGCGTTTAGCCTTGCTTTAGCCCCTGAAAAAGAGACCCAGTGTGCAGTGATGCACATGTAATCAGCGCCTGCGCCACTGGTCCACATGTCTGTTGTCAGATGTATAGTGTGAACAGCACTCTTCTGCAAAGCTGCCCCAATCACCTTCAGAACATCTTCATGTAGTGCTGGAACCGCAACTCGGGCAAAATAGAACCGGCTAGGAACCTTCCATTTAGGGCAGAGCACTGCCACTAATTCTAGAAAACCAACCCCTTCTACAAAAGAAAAAGGGAGAAGGTCCAGAGCTAGCATTTTAGCCAGCGTAGTGTTATACAGACGCGTCAGTGGGCGGTTGCGTTCATATTGCGCTTCTGTAAACAACATCTTTTTAATGTTGCCCTGGACCAAGGATTTACGGGATGATGATGATATCTTCGACCCAGTTACGCTCGCTGATGAACTTTTCCGCATTGATGTCTCACTCTCTCCCACACTCTTAGTGTGCCTCACAAGGGGTGTGCTGCTGACAGGGGTACTGGGTGTAAGTGAAGTGTTTGAATCGTCTTCTTCCTCCTCGTCATCATCAGATGAAAAATCAACGTTTTCATTACGTGCAATTCCGGCTTCCTTGACCGCCTCTAGGTGCGGAAACCATTGGACAGGGTGCGCTCTCCTAAGATGACCTCTCTGGCCTCCGGTACCATAGTTAGAACCAAGCTTACCACGACTAACTCAAAGCTTACAAATGCTACAAATGGCTACGTTTTCCATTTTTGGGAAAACACTAAAGAAGTCCCAAACTGGAGACTTGAAATGTCTTTGGGGGCCGGAGGAGGCGGCGATACTGGTGGTGGTGGTCCTGCTGCTAATGCCAGATGAAGTGGAGGATGTGGATTGCCGATCTTCAGTACGTTTTGCACTTTCACCACCACGAATTGAGGTCGAGGTGGGTACCTTCTTGCGAGGAAGAAATATGGAAGTGGTAGGTGTTGGTGTACTACGTAACTCCAAATCTAATGATTGTTGTGTTTCCATTTCCATTGCCTCCTCGTCGACATCATCATCACGCTCAGCAGCTTCTCGGGATAGGGTCAAAATGTCTCTTTGCTGCATGCCCGGTGGGGCTGCAGTGACCTTTGTGATGACTGGCTCGTCGTCATCGTGAGAGGCTTCATCACCAGCAGTATCTGTCACTTCTTGTTGAGCCTCATCACACTCAATAGGTATGAGTTTTTCGACGACCTTCCTTTTACGCTTAGGTCCCTTTGTCAGATCATGGTGTGCCTCACTGTCAGACCGCAGTGTTGGTTCCCAAGATGGATCACTTGCATCAGAAGGAGGTGGGCTTGAAGAAGCTGTAGACACCCCCCTTGATCTTTTCCTTGCTAGGGATGTGGAAGACAATGAATGATCATCAGGAGGAGTGGCTTCCAATGATACCTCGGCTTCATTGTCGATTTCCTGATGTGCCCCTACTTCGGGAGGAACAACTATTGTGGGGACTTTTGACCCTCCATGCCCCTCTGCTTGCGCATCTCCTTCCACATGTACTTGGGTGTGTACTTGCACATGGTGTTGTTGTTGCGGCTGTGGTTGTTCAACACTTGTCAGATGAGTTACAACAACCTGTGTTGATTCAGGGACATTGCTGCTACTTTCTTGCGATGATCCAACATCACTGGTCGATGGTGATTGGAGAAGTACACTGACTGCCTCTGAAGCACTCAAGGGCTTTGACTTAAGTTGGCGTGGTGGTGGAGGCACTGAACCCAATGGAGCAGGGGTGCTGCTCCCAGCTTGGTCCCCAGCAGATCCTGCAGCTGCTGCAGGCATACTTTTTTTTCCTCCCAGAAAACGTGGCGGTTAGCACACCAGCCTCCTTGGTAACTTGCTTCTTTTGCTCCTTACTAGCAACTTTCTTGCTAGAGGAGCTACGGAGAACTTTTTTTGGGGCCATCTTCTTCAGAGCAGGTCAGACAGCAGGCCTCAGTTGCACGAATTGTAGAGTTGTCTGAGGCCAGACGTGACGTCGCGTGACGTTATGCTGCACACACACACCGCTGCAGGACTTCTTCCTGGCACTGGTGATTCTCTTGAGTCTTGTGCACCTAAAAACAATGGAAGACAGAGGAACATCAGTTCAGTTCCCATTCCATCCATGCCCTCCATGATGTTTAAGTTCAAGACAGCCCACAGAAAGACTAGGCCCATGCTAGACTCAAATACCCCTGGTGAAAAGGCCAGAAGTACAGCCCCAAAAAACGAAAATCACTGAAAAATCAGCACAATCCCAATCCATCCATGCCCTCCATGATGTTTAAGTTCAAGACAGCCCAAAGAAAGACTAGGCCCATGCTAGACTCAAATACCCCTGGTGAAAAGGCCACAATTACAGCCCCAAAAAACGAAAATCACTGAAAAATCAGCACAATCCCAATCCATTCATGCCCTCCATGATGTTTAAATTCAAGACAACCCACAGAAAGACTAGGCCCATGCAAGACTCACTACCCCTGGGCATAAAGGTTGAAAAGTAGGCAAAATGGTTGCAGGCCTAACAACAAAGCCTGCATTCAAAATGGCCACTTGCCTCTCCCAGCACATGGTCAGTGCCTGTAGCAGCACTCAAAATGGCCACCAGCCATATGGCCTGTCCCTCCCCATGAACACCCCCAAAAATCGAAAAACACTGCAAAATCACCACAATCCCAGTCCATCCATGCCCTCCATGATGTTTAAGTTCAAGACAGCCCACAGAAAGACTAGGCCTATGCTAGACTCAAATACCCCTGGTGAAAAGGCCACAAGTACAGCCCCAAAAAACGAAAATCACTGCAAAATCAGCACAATCCCAATCCATCCATGCCCTCCATGATGTTTAAGTTCAAGACAGCCCACAGAAAGACTAGGCCCATGCAAGACTCACTACCCCTGGGCATAAAGGTTGAAAAGTAGGCAAAATGGTTGCAGGCCTAACAACAAAGCCTGCATTCAAAATGACCACTTGCCTCTCCCAGCACATGGCCAGTGCCTGTAGCAGCACTCAAAATGGCCACCAGCCACATGGCCTGTCCCTCCCCATGAACACCCCCAAAAATCGAAAAACACTGCAAAATCACCACAATCCCAGTCCATCCATGCCCTCCATGATGTTTAAGTTCAAGACAGCCCACAGAAAGACTAGGCCCATGCTAGACTCAAATACCCCTGGTGAAAAGGCCACAAGTACAGCCCCAAAAAACGAAAATCACTGAAAAATCAGCACAATCCCAATCCATCCATGCCCTCCATGATGTTTAAGTTCAAGACAGCCCACATAAAGACTAGGCCCATGCTAGACTCAAATACCCCTTGTGAAAAGGCCACAAGTACAGCCCCAAAAAACGAAAATCACTGAAAAATCAGCACAATCCCAATCCATCCATGCCCTCCATGATGTTTAAATTCAAGACAACCCACAGAAAGACTAGGCCCATGCAAGACTCACTACCCCTGGGAATAAAGGTTGAAAAGTAGGCAAAATGGTTGCAGGCCTAACAGCAAAGCCTGCATTCAAAATGGCCACTTGCCTCTCCCAGCACATGGCCAGTGCCTGTAGCAGCACTCAAAATGGCCACCAGACACATGGCCTGTCCCTCCCCATGAACACCCCCAAAAATCGAAAAACACTGCAAAATCACCACAATCCCAGTCCATCCATGCCCTCCATGATGTTTAAGTTCAAGACAGCCCACAGAAAGACTAGGCCCATGCTAGACTCAAATACACCTGGTGAAAAGGCCACAAGTACAGCCCCAAAAAACGAAAATCACTGAAAAATCAGCACAATCCCCATCCATCCATGCCCTCCATGATGTTTAAGTTCAAGACAACCCACAGAAAGACTCAGTCCACCCACCACTGAGTACCCCTGGGCAAAAGGCCCCAAAACAGCCCAAAAATCGAAAATTCCAAAATTTTAGTTGCAGCAACTGTAATGCCCCAAACAAACTTACTTGTAAAATTTCTAATCCAACAGTGATCCAAAGAAAGTCAAAAAGGCCTCAAATCCAAAGATCCAGCAGCATCCACAAAAAGTAATCCTTCCAGCTCCAGATCCAAATGAAAAGTGACCAGGAGATGGACAAAGCACTGGGAGGAGCCTGCTGAACAGGAACAGGAAGTTGAAGACTGTGGGGCACTTCCTTCCTCCCACCCCCCTCCCCCCCTCCCCAAAATGGACTCCTCGCTAAAAAAGTGCAGGCAAATGTCAACCTAAGGAGTTATTCAGATAAAAATCATCATTTCAAGAAGGTTTATGCTGCTTGCTGGTGGATTTCTTGTGCAGAATTGCAAATTTTATGTTTTCGCTTGTGCGAGATTCTTGCTGCTCGCCGCATCTCAAATCTCGCAATTGCGAAGTACCGCGAGACGTGATCTCGCCGTACTCGCGTTGACAAACTCTCGCTGTGCAAGTTGGCAAGCCGCGATGCCGTAATCGTGCTCGCCAAATTCCCACGGGATCACACAGCAAGATCCAAAATGGCGCAGCACTCGCAAAATATCGAGAAAAACAACTCGGCAAACGATGATAAACGCCGCCCGCCGCAAAAATTGTATCACCAACGCCGCGCGCCGCAAAAAAAATCCGCTGCGTGCGAATTTGCGGATTTTGCGGGAAATTCGCAAATCTCGCGGATTGCGAATTTCCCGAAAATCCGCAAAATCCGCGAGCGTAACGGATTTTCCGCCCATGCTTAATACACACTCACACATGCAGTCCTTCAATCTTGCAGACACTCACACATCCAATCAATTACTCATACAGCCAGACATTCACCTATATAGCACTGAGACAACCACTCACTCAATTACACAACTACTGACACACCCACTCCCTCCTCCATATAACCAGTCACACATGCAGTCACTGAATCATGTAGGCACTTACCCACACAGCCACTTAGACAGTGCTCACTCTCTCATACAGGAAATAACATACACATGTGTTCACTCTTATAGTTGGCCAAACCCCAACTAGTTGACTCAGACTGCAACTTATACATTTATTTACATATAGAGCTAGTCACACATGCAGGCAACCACTCAAAGAACCCCTCACACCAAGTCACTCACACTTAGAGCTGCAAACATATCCAGTCACTCACTTATACAGACCCGCAGCCACGGAATCACTCTGTCATGCAAGCACTCAGACATTCACTCCCCTGCACAGCTGCTTACACACCCACTCTCCTACATCATAGAGGCACTCATACATTATTTCACTAACTCATACATCCCCTTTCATACCCTGTCACTGTCTCCCACACATACCCACTCACTCACTCATACTAACACTTACATACACATTAACTCGCTCATACCGCAAATCATACACCCCCTTGTTCACTCATAAACTCACTCACACACTCACTCACTCATTCACTCTCTCATGAAGTCACTCCAACACTAATACAGATAGTCACCACTAAGTCACTCATACAGCCATTCATTCACACAATCATTCGCACACTCAGTCGGTCAGTCATGCAGGCACTCACCCAATTATCCAGGCACTTGCAGAGCCTTTGACCCACCCATACAGGCACTTACAGAGGCACTCCTTCATACAGCAAGTAACACACCTAATCACTCACTTATGCAACCACTAACACACTCAGTCACCCACGTATACAACCACTCTTCCTATATATACACACAGACACACAGATTATCTTTTTGTAACCGTGGAAATCAGTTCTAAGAAGAACCTTTTTTTGTTCGGTTTCTGTAACTGTTTCTTTTTTGTTTTTTATCATTTTGTATTGTTTGTATATTTTCTTAAATAAAATAACATCAACTGACTGCTCACCAGCTGTGAGGGTGGTTTTGCAGTTGAGACAAAAGATACCAATACTCTTTAAGTCTGGAGATAATTGTGGCTACAGCCTCTCTACTTCCTTAGGTACTCTCTTTCCAGCAGAAGGTGGTGTAGCCTTAGAGGTTGATTGCCTCTCTCCAGGTTTCCCCTTCCGTGCCCTCTGCAGATGGTTCTTGTGGAATGTTTTATAAATGGTACAGCATGCTTATTGTTCCACAAGAAAATGTGTTTGCAATGGCCCTTAAAATGTTTTTGTTGCACAAAGTGCACTTAACAAATTTGGCAACTATTTTTCATTCGCCAGACGGGATGTCCCAGGCTTTGCTTTGGCATTTAGGTTCTGGTTCCTCATTAAAGATCATTAACAAAAAGGAGCTATAGAGGGATACAGATCAGGTCGCCCCGCACTCACAATATTACAATACAATAAGGACCTGATACTTTATCTGAACAGGATGGTTGGATTTCTCTTCGCCATCATTGGCCACAAAAAATGATGTCTGTCAACAGCAGCAAGAACTATACTGTCTGTTGTTGGGAATCCATGTTCACCTTTGTTTAAAATTCTTGTACTTGGTCTCTCCTGGTTCGAATCCCACCTTGTAGTGGAAAGAATCAAGTGTTTAGAAAAAGGTGGAGAAAAGGCTGGCAGTGCCTCAAGGGAGAAACACCATGGGAGTTTACAGATAGGTTCTCACTCGTAAACTCAGGTTTTCATCATTAGTAACTGCCATGCCACAACAGAAAAAGTGTAGAATTGTAGAAAATGTTAAGAGGAGGTCACGTGCTCAGTGTGGTGAATCGCAAGACCGGCACACGAATAACCTGTCCTTATGCCCATCTATTCTGACCCAATAACGAAATAGTGGGAACTGAAAGTGAATACCGCTACCCAGAGACTAAAAACGAACTAGACAACCATTAACTGTACTGTTTTATTCTATTCTGTGTGTCTGCTCAAATTAAAATCAAGACACAATGTTGCCACCTATCTATTTCGTCATAGAGGGCCAACATGTTTCATTGCCATGACTGAACTTTTGGCAATTTCTTCAGGGCAAGAGTCACTTCTCGCCACATTGCAACAATCTTTTTATGTATTTTACCTGGAGGAGACAAAGACAATACGACACACATCACTCAGTCAGCACAGTACACAAGAACAGCAGTCCATTCGGAAACCATATTCATCCCTATGGTATAGTTACCGGGTCGTTGCCCCTCCTGGGCATAACTGCGCCCCCTCTTTTTCGAATGTGTGTACGAGTCCACACTTCTAGAATATATTACCACAGCTGCTTGTTTTCAGCCTATAAACCAATAGGAAAAATGGATTATTGGCACCTCTCTGTGACTATTTTATCTTATATTGTCCAGGGTCTGATTACTCTTTTTAGGTTTGATTAATAAACCTCCGATTCATATCTGCACACTATAGTTATATGCCAAAGAAATGTCTGCCCCAAAAAACATTCAGGGTCCCTTCATAGGCCTCCCCGGTGCACCCCCAATATACTCTCCGCAATCGCTGGCCCGACACTAAAACATAAGCAAAAATTGGCCCGACCCTTGGTTATGCGGCTTGTCAGGTCTCCTAGAGTGTTTGGCTTTCGCTCAACATCTCCTGATCTGAATGCGACCTGCTCATTTCAGTGTGCTCCTTCCGGCGCACGCACATCACGTCATGCTCCTTTCCTTCAGGTTTCTCATCTCACGGGACATCATTAATCTCAGCGGGCGCCATCCTAGAATGACCAGTCTATACTCATATCTAGATGTGTATTTCACAAATATGTGTACAAAAAAAGCCAAAATCAGGCTCAATCCAGCTTACAGTTATTTCATAGTCAAACAGCTTTAAAAACATTGGTACATCTTATGGCCGATCTATAGCGCCGAGACACCATTTTTGGTAGCGCCGAGACACCATTTTTGGTATTTGCACGCTTTATAAATATCATTATCATTATCATTATGGGTGCATCATGATATTGTACCCCGGTTCTTTACTTACATGACCAGTCGATACTCTTATCTAGATGTATATTTCACAAATATCTGTGCAGGAAAGTGGAAATCATGCTCGACCCAGCTTACAGTTATTTCATGGTAAAAAAAAATTAAAAACCGTGGCACATCTTGTGGGTGCATCATCTTATTGTACCCCAGTTTTTCCCTCACAGATATTTCTTCAATGGCCTAGGGTTATTTTGATGTTCTAAAGTAAATAGCCACATACCACAAGATTTAAAAAAAGGGGGGGAGGGCGCAACCAGGTCTATACTTCTGTTGCATACCAGGCCGATATCACCAACACCATATACACAGTGTATCTGCCTATAACCCTGTGTAAGCTGCAACTGTTATGTTTCTTTTAATGTAACATTTTCAGTGGGTCCCAACTAGTCTATAGATGTTATTACTCTAGTTTGTTCCTACTCCATTCCATTCAATGAAATCCTTCAGGCCCTGTTGGTCCACAACCTCCTCCTGGTAAATCCAATGTGCCTCTTTTATGCCCAATCTGCTTTCCATGTTATGTTGATCACCCATTACCTTTTCCAGGACCACCCACTTTATGTGCTTGTATGAATGAATTAAATAAGTTTTATTTTATATTGCACAGGTACTTTAAAGCATTTGCAATATGACTTATATACAATTAAAAGAAAAGTTAGAACAACAATTGTTTAAAAATCATTCTTATAGAAGTAAAAAAATAATACGTTATATACATTAGTAAAACGGCAAAAGATTGTCAATCCAACCTTTTTGTAAATTTGATACATGTACTAAGATTTAATAGTAAAAACTACGTCTTTACGATCTGGTTATTGGAGACTAATTGTTTAACAAACCAGATATCCTTTTGTATTGCCTGGCCCCTCTTCTTCCATGATGTGCTTGTAATGATGCTTCTGTGTTTGGCAATGCTGTACCAAGCTAGTATTCAGTTCACCTGTTTTTAATGTGCTTAACTGCTCCTGAATTCTGACTTTGACTTTACGTGTTGTGAGTCCGCTGTAACGAAGACCACACGGTCACATAAGCCTGTAGATGACATTAACAGAAATACCGTTGATAAACCTGTTAATATACCAAGTTTTTCCATTTGTCAGTGTTACACTCTTTCAAACCTCTATGAGCTCACACACCAAGCACCACCCACAGGGGCAGTGCCCAGAAGGCACTCTGGTTTCCATTATTTCTTAAACAGGTTGGGTGTGTACCAGGCGGTCACGTAGGTTCACAGACTGCTTAAATGCAAACCTGGGTTGTGGCATCTTCATTTTAGTAATGTCAAACAGTTGCCAATGCTTTCTAATGATTTGGTGAGTTTTGGTGGATAATGACCCAAATGTCGTAACCACTGGTATGCACTTACCTCTCACCCTAGTACTACTCCCAAATAGGGCAGCTCTAGGTGTATTAGGGGCCCTCTTTCATGCTTGTTTGATCACCTTTTTATGGTCATGCTCGATTCTTCAATTTCCTAGCAAGCTCCTCTGCCTGTACTGAGTAGGTTTAGGTAGAGAGACAGTTCCACCGGTACCGCAGGAACTGACTTACTGATAAATTATTGAGGAGGGCTCTTGGGTTATACGAGGTATAATGCAGTAGGGAGTTTTTATCGGTTGGTTTCTGATGCACATTATCACCAACTTGTTGTTCTCAGCATAGATGTCACGATCCAGATAGATAGCAGGATTCCTATTAAAAGTGAATTTTCTACACTCATTAAGACCGTTAAGCCAATTCAAAAATGTGTATAAATCGTCTACGGTTCCCACACAGCACGTCATCAATGTATCTCTTCCAGAGAACAATGTTCCTCTGGAAGTGATTGGAAGGGTGTTTGATGTAATTGGACTAAAACTGGCCCACATAAATACAGGCCAGGCTGGAGTCAAAAGTAGCCCCCATTGAAGTCCACAACACCTGTAGGTACAGCTGTTCTTTGTAGGCAAAAAGTTTTGTGTGAGGGCAATCTCCACACATTGTAACATGAAAGATTGTGGGATGTCATAGAACCTCTCGCAATCCCCCACGGCCCATGCTGCTGCCACCAGCGTGGCTTCCTGGGGTATGCTGGTGTACAATGACTCGATGACAATTGTGACCATAAACTGTATGTCCATGTCATACTCCACTGTGTCTAAGATGTGGAGAATATCAGTATTGTCTTGAATGTATGAGGGCTATGTAATTACTCATTCCCTCAGGAAGAAGTTCGAAAATTGTGACAATGCTCCAACATGGATTGAATACCCGAAACTGTCAGGCATCCGGGAGGAGACCGCTGGGTCTTGTGTATCTTCGGCATGATGTAAAAAGCTGGTACCTTGGGTTTCAAATTTACTACGAACTGCAACCTTTGTGTGTGAGCCACTTCTTCTCCTTAGCCTCAGAAACCAATTTGCTGATAGATGCCTGTAGCTCTTTGGTGGGGTACCAAGCCAAAGGTTTGTAATTATGGCAAACCCTCAACAACCTAGCTACCTCAGCCTCATAGTCCTGGGTGTTCATGACCACCACCACTCCACCTTTATTGGTTGGTTTGACGGTTAACAGAGAATTACTCTGTAGTGATTTAACAGCTTTTCAGTCTGTGCCACTCATATTCCTGTAACCAGGACCTCTTTCTTTTTTTTCCAAATTCATGATTTCCTGTAGGACCTTCTATTCAAAGACATGAACCTCCAGACCCACCAGGTTATTAGATGGGCAAAACTGAGAGGGACGACGTAGGTTCGTAGAAAAGGACAAGGGTGGATCTTTTACTTTGCCCTTATAAAACCTCTTGAGCTTGACCTCTCGCATGAGGCCATAAAATTCACATCAAAATTTAAAACTGTCATGTTTAGGGGTGGCTATGAACCCAAAGTCCCTTATTAAGAACCCTGAGCTTCTCCTGAGTCAATTGGTGGTCCGATAAGTTAATTACTATATTATTGGTACAGTGGCTACAGTGGAGTTCTGCCCCGACTGGACGTGTTTCTGGGGGACAACATTTGCCATGCTGAGTACAAGTTCTGATGTACCCGACCTCTCCCCCTTCTTCTCTGGCTTGCCCCTCTCTGGTCTGTTGGGTGTTGCCCTAAAAAAAATTCCAGATGGCAGCGAAAATCTGACTGTGACAGGCACAAATTCCTCCAGCCATGGATCCGCCACAGGTAATCCATCCAATTGCCTTGCAGTGCAGCCAGCATCCATAAAATGGTGGTGGTGCCGAGCAGGCACCATCCGCCAAATTACAATGCTGCATCCCCCTCAGCCAGTGTATGGTGGTGGAACCACCATTCATAGGCTGGCATGGATTGTATTTGGGGGCCCAATGCAGGCCCACCTGGAGTTGGTGGGGTGGGGTGCATTGGTGGGGTGCCCATATTACCCCCTACATGTCCCATCAGCACCCACCTCAATGTTAAAGATAATTGATGGGACCGTCGCAGTGGCATTGTAATACCACCTGTGAAACCACTGCCTTGTAGGTGGGCTATCCCACTCCCAGACACAACGGCAGATGGACTGAAGTCCGTCTGCCACCATAATCACCCTCTTTATTACTAAGCAACTGTTCTCAAACCTCCATTAAAATATGTGTATATATGTGTTTTAAACATTTTCAAAAACACAATATCTTCATGACTTTCTGTGAAACCGTAACATATGTGCCAAGATATTTAATGAGAAGTTTACAAAGAATAAAAAAAATGGAAACATAAATGGGGAGTCCTTTACTCCCCTATGATTTACAATGCACAATACACAATGAGAAAGCATTTACTTATTTGCCAGACGAAAATACTACAGTAGAATTTTTGTGCACAACTTTGAATTCTTGTTGGATAAACTGGCAATTGTGGTTCTTTTTTGGTCCTGTTAAGCATGGACGTAAAATCCGTTCCGCTCGCGGAATTTGCGGATTTTCGGAAAATCCGCAACCCGCAAATTCTCGCGAATTTCCCGAAAATTTGCAAATTCGCACGCAGCGGATTTTTTTCCTTGGTGATACAATATTGCGGCGCGCGGCGTTTACTTACCGTCATTCAGCGTTTGCAGACTTATTTTTCTCCATGTTTTGCGTGTGCTGCGCCGTTTTGGATCTTGCTGCGGGATCCCACGGGAGTTTGTCGACCGCGATTATGTCATCGCGGCTTGCCACCTTGCACAGCGAGAGTTTGTCAACGCGAGTACGTCATAAAGGCCTGTGATCACGCCTCGCAGGAGTAAACAATTGCGAACACGTAGATGCGGTGGGCAGCAACAATCTTGCACTCGCGAAATTGCAAAATTTGCTATTCTGCACAAGAAATCCACCAGCATGCAGCATAAACCTTCTGAAAATGATGGTTTTTATCAGAATCACTCCTCAGGTTGACATTTGCCTGCACTTTGCTTTGCAAGGAGTTCATTTCAGGGGGAGGGGGTGGGAGGAAGGAAGTGCCCCACAGTCTCCAACTTCCTCTTCCTGTCCAGCAGGCTCCACCCAGTGCTTTGTTCATGTCCTGGTCACTTTGATTTGCATCTTGACCTGGAAGGATTACTTTTTGTGGATGCTTCTGGATATTTGGATTTGAGGCCTTTTTGATTTTCTTTGGATCACTTTTGGATTAGAAATTTCACAAGTAAGTTTCTTTGGGGCATTACAGTTGCTGCAACTACAATTTTGGAACTTTTTCAGAGCTTTAAATAAAATATATTGTGGGTAGCCACAGTATCCAGTAGGACCAGGGTTAGTTATGGGTGCATGATACAACTGTTTTGTTGAATTTCAACACGATTGAGGGCATGGATGGCATTGGATTGTGGTGATTTTTGTGTGTTTTTCGGATTTTGGGGGTGGTGTTGGGGCCTTTTGCCCAGGTGTACTAAGTGGTGCATGGACTGAGTCTTTCTGTGGGGTCTCTTTAATGTAAACATCATGGAGGGCATGGATGGCATTGGATTGTGGTGATTTTTGTGTGTTTTTCAATTTTTGGGCTGTTGTTAGGGCCTTTTGCCCAGGGGTACTCAGTGGTGCTGTCAGGGCCTGCTCCGCAGAATCCGATTGATGAACAAAGGGGTCCACCTCCTGATGTTACGAACACCCTGAATGTGTACACAGGGGGTTCGAACCATCAGGCGAGGGATAAATAATGAAAAGAGACCGGGGACGGGAAGGGGTCAGCAGGGACAAGGGATCTGAAACGACAGAGCATACGTTTATAACACCAATCAAATATCAAGGCTACTCTCAGTAATACTCTCTCAAACTCTGAATACCTTGCAGGGCTGTGCACTTTCCTCCAACAAGTTTAAATGAGATATCAGTTCAACTTCCTGAAAGGAAACACAATGGTTATCATAACATATAACACACAGGTGTAAGATCTAGCAGCAGTGTACCCTTTGTAATACACACCGTGTTATGCGGAGAAAGAACCTTTGTAATAGACCCCCCCGGGTAAAAATGACTTGTTCCTCTAAATTAGTCTTTGAGATAATGCACAAGTCTATCATCCGGATTTATTCTAAAAGAGTTTGTGGTATAATCCCCCACGTTGTCACTCCATTAAGCACATTACTGTCCCTTGAATTCGCATATGATATCTTTAAGCCCAAAAGATGCGATACGTTGGTGTACACTTATGTAGTAACAAGAGTCTTTTAAACCATATAACGGCAGTGTGTGGTTGCGACCACCACCACGCTCCGCTATTAGAATCTGATTCAGATCAAACAAAAACAACTAGCCGGCAGTAGGTAGTGGAATACCACTCTACTCCGGACATTGCAGGACAAGAAATGATCCTTCCACGGTAACTTGCAGCAGCCGCCGCCAAGCTCCGGGAACAGAAAACCCAGTAGAGCCGGGTTTGGAAATGGCACACACAAGACGGTGCTTTCCTTAGCCAAGGAAACAAAGTAGCAATTCTCACAATGCTGGCAAGCGCCCGTGAACAGGGCTCCCAGCTGATACAATGTTACAATGCCGGCAAGCGCCCAGACAGGGCTCCCAGCTGATACAATGTTGCAAAGCCGGCAAGCGCCCGGACAGGGCTCCCAGCTGATACAATGTTGCAATACCTCAATGCCGGGAAATCTTGATCAGTGCTCTCACTTCACAAAACTCTGAAGCAGCTCGACGCTGTCTTCTCCCAGGAACTTGAAAACACAAAGAAAGGACACAAAATTACGAGCAACTCTCTTCCTGGAAACACCTCCCTTATACTTCCTCCCTACAAGGATCATGGTAGATGTAGTTCCCTAAAGATTGGGTAGGCGCGGTGCTGCAGGAACCTGACAGTATGCCCTTCCTCCTAGCGCCTCCTAGGCCCCGGCTTGGCAGGATTTCTTCGGTGAAATGACCTAACAGCAACAGGAGCATGCACATTCGTAGATGGCTCCCAGGAGTCGTCCTCAGCCGAGTAACCCTTCCAGGCCACCAAGTACCACAATGTGCCTCTGCGACGTTTAGAGTCTTTTATGCAGCGTACCACATACTCCAGTCCATCGTTGCACAGCACTGGAGGAGGAGCCCTCCGTCGAGCAGACAAGGCCGGTTTCAACAAACTACAGTGAAAAACCGGGTGGATTCGAAGCGAGGCAGGAAGTTTCAGTTTATACGCCACAGGGTTCACCTGTTTCACAACAACGTACGGACCAATATATTTAGGATGGAACACCGAACGGAGTTTGAACCTGATGTTTTTGGTGGACAACCACACCCTGTCCCCCACCTGGTAAACAGGACCCACACCTCGATGCTTATCAGCCCATGTCTTGTACTCTTGTTTGGCTCGAACCAAATGTTTGGACACTTTCTTTTGGACCGCATGCAAACGTTGGACCGAACCCAACACCGAAGGTTGATTACCCACTTCTTCAGTAATGGTGATAGGCAAGGCCCGGGCATCGAATCCGTAATTAGCATAGAAAGGGGACACCCCCAACGAACTATGCCAGGCATTATTATAGGCAAATTCAGCTAGCCACAACAGGGACACCCAGGAATCATGAGCCTCAGTAGCATAGCATCGTAGATATTTCTTCAATGTCTGATTGAGCCTTTCAGTCTGACCATCTGTCTGGGGATGGAAACTGGTTGACAAAGAGGCTTTGATCTTCAACGCCAAACACCACGACTTCCAAAAGCTCGCAATGAACTGAGGTCCCCTGTCTGAAATGATGACTTCAGGAATCCCATGGAAACGGAAGACATTAGACAAAAGCAGCTGTGCTGTTTGACCAGCCGTGGGGAGGTTCCTACATGGTATAAAATGTCCCATTTTCGTGAGGCTGTCTACCACCACTAGCACAGCTGTATGTCCATGATCAGAAGGCAACCCTGTGATAAAGTCCATACTGATACTCTGCCATGGTTTCTTTGGGGTGGGCAATGGCATAAGTTTTCCCTTGCTCTGACTCTGCAATGTCTTGGCCCGTGCACACTCCTCACACTGACCCACCCAAAGTGTTACGTCTCTGGACAAGGTATCCCACCAGAACTGTCTTTGAACCAAGAGCACTGATTTCTTTATGCCTTGATGACCTGACATTGGTGAAGTGTGACACCACTCAAAAGCCTTTTTCCTGCTTTCCATGGTAGGCAAAAATAGTTTGTTTTCTACGAAGGGCAGACCACGGACGAGGGATCGTCTGGTGTCTTTGCTACTCCATGACCTTCAGGCAGCCTCGGTCTTTTGTCCCTTGATTGTCTCTAGGAAGACATCAGCATTAAGAACACAGATCACTTTACTAGGTTCAATGATGGCATCCATTGGAGGATCGGCCTTTACCTCCAATGTATCACCCAAGCGTGACAGAGTATCCGCCTTCCTGTTTTCGGCACCTGGGCGGAAGGTTATCAAAAAATTGTACTCCGCAAAAAACAGCATCCACCGCATCTGTCTCTGCGACAGATGTCTAGCTGTTCGCATGTATTGCAGATTACGGTGGTCCGAGAACACAGTCACTGGATGTATGGCCCCCCATAAATACTGTTGCCACTCCTGGAAGGCCTTTTTAATAGCAAGTAGTTCTTTTTCTGCTATGGTGTAGTTTTTCTCGGCTTGGCTCAGTTTTTTGGAGAGGTACGCTACTGGATGGAGTTGACCTGTTTGCACATGTCTCTGAGACAAAATAGCCCCAACTGCCTCATCCGAGGCATCAGCCTCCACAATATAGGGCAATTCAGGTTGTGGATGAACCAAAATGGGCGCGGTGACAAACGCCCTCTTGAGATGAGTGAAAGCATGCTCTGCTTCTTGCGACCAACCGTACACCACCCCTTTTCTTAGTAATCGAGAAAGAGGCGCAGCAATGCGCGAAAAGCCATCAATAAACCTCCTGTAATAGTTCGCAAAACCCAGGAAACATTGGACTTCTTTCACTGTTTTCGGTGTGGGCCAGGATTGTACTGCTTGCACCTTTCTCTCTGCCATTTGCAACCCCTCTGGACATAGCATGACCCCCAGGAACTCCACAGTGGTTACTCCAAACTCACATTTACTAAGCTTGCAGAACAGATTGTTCTCTCTCAATCTCTGTAGGACCTGTGACACATGGTCGTGATGAATCCCTACATTACAAGAATATATCAAGATATCATCAATGTAAACAACCACACTGATGTCTACCAGATCCCTCAAAACATCATTCAGGAAGTATTGGAAAGCGGCCGGGGCGTTACACAATCCAAATGGCATAACAGTATATTCGAACAACCCATAGCATGTTTTAAAGGCCGTCTTCCATTCATCGCCCTCCCTCATTCTCACAAGGTGATACGCCCCCCGAAGATCTAACTTTGTGTAAATGCAGGCCTTCCTTACTTGATCTAACAGCACCGGAATAAGGGGAAGAGGGTACCGGTTACGGACAGTGTTTTTGTTCAGCATTCTGTAATCAACACAAGCCCTCAATTCACCATTAGCTTTCGCTATGAAAAATAAAGGAGAGGCTGCAGGGGACTTGGAAGGGCGGATGAAACCTATAGCTTGATAATGAGTTAGATACTCTTTGAGGTGAGTAGTTTCGGGCACAGATAAAGCATACACACGACAGGAGGGCATCAGGGCTCCTTCCACCATATCAATGCAACAGTCGTATGAACGATGGGGTGGTAGTTCATTAGCCAACTGTTCGCTAAATACATCCGCAAACGACTGATATGCACTAGGTAATGAAACCTCCTTTTCGGCCGCAGTAGCCACCTGAAAAGGAATAGACAGCTCTCTAGCCTGAGTAACCGGATGTGCTGACATATGTTCCTGACATACAGGTGAAAGAAACCTCAATTTCTTCTCTTTCCAATCAATATCTGGGTTATGGTAGGATAGCCAGGGCATGCCCAGAATCACCTCATATTGTGGAGCCTCGATTATGTTGAGGGTTAACCTGTCCTGGTGTTCCCCTTCGGGTAAGTCTATCACCAACAACACTTCCTCTGTTTGTTCAGTGATCTTCCCAGACTTTAAGGGTTTCCCATCCACCGCCCACACTTCTTCTGGGTGCATCCGGGGTATGCGTCTCAAGTTCAAAGATGTTACTAGTCCGCTGTCTATGAAGTTGCCCGTGGCCCCAGAGTCAATCATCACCAGAACTTGATGACCCCCTAACTGACTCACCAGACACATGGACAACACGATGTGGGATACCGAATCCTGAAGAACCTCACAAACCAAAGAAGGTAGCTTTAAGGGAGTCTGATCACCCCTTCCTTCATTATATTTGTCATATGACTCGGTGCTAGATATGGCTAACCTTTTCTTAACCCAACTCCCTGTAGTCTTTGGCTTGGAGGGACATTCTCTCACATAATGTCCCTTTCTTCCGCAATACATGCACAGCCCCTGAGTTCTACGGGTTTCCTTTTCTTCTCTAGTTAAGGGAGCTCTCACTGCTCCTATCTCCATGGGTTCATGGCTCTCCCCTATTGATGATGGCCCCTTCTTGCTGAAATACTCTGGCCTAGGGGAACCTCTGTCCCATTTTCTCCTGTCCCCTGATCTTTCTGACATTCTACCATCGAGTCGTAAGGAAAGATTGATCATACCGGCACAGGTAGTCGGTTGGGAATCTATTTGCGCTATGACATCTTTCATCCCATCCCGTAGCCCTTGATAATAAATGGACATCTGTTTCTCTTCAGGCCAGGAAGACTCTGCCACCAATCTGTTAAATGACGTTAAGTATGTAATCAATTCATTACGTCCCTGTCTTAACTCCATCAATTCCCTGTCAGCCCTGAATGTGGTGGCCCGTCTATCGAACACCCTCTCAAACTCGGTCCTAAAGGCCCCCCAATCTGAAAGAATAGCATCATCTCTCCTTACCAGTGGGACAGCCCAGCTTGCTGCATCCCCTATCATGTAGGAGATGGCGAACGCTACTCTAGAATGGTGGTTGGGAAAGGGTTTGCAAGAAAAGTGCATCATGATTTGTGTAAGAAATATCTGCGTCTTGGATTAATCCTCCGAATACCTCTCAGGACTTGCCAACGGTATAGGGGGGGGTACCGTTACTTGGATACGGGGATTGAGCGTAGCAGCATCAAAAGGGTTACCAACTAACCTATCCACCCTTTCTCTGAAGGCGGTAGCCTCTGCTCTAGAAGCCGTAGCCTCAGCTCTAGAGGCCACTAACTCTTGTTGGACTATAACAAGCGCTTGCAACACTTCCTCCAGGGTAGCCATGTTTGTTCACCAATCGTATCAGGCGGAGCATATATCGTGGGCTCGTAATTCTGTCAGGGCCTGCTCCGCAGAATCCGATTGATGAACAAAGGGGTCCACCTCCTGATGTTACCAACACCCTGAATGTGTACACAGGGGGTTCGAACCATCAGGCGAGGGATAAATAATGAAAAGAGACCGGGGACGGGAAGGGGTCAGCAGGGACAAGGGATCTGAAACGACAGAGCATACGTTTATAACACCAATCAAATATCAAGGCTACTCTCAGTAATACTCTCTCAAACTCTGAATACCTTGCAGGGCTGTGCACTTTCCTCCAACAAGTTTAAATGAGATATCAGTTCAACTTCCTGAAAGGAAACACAATGGTTATCATAACATATAACACACAGGTGTAAGATCTAGCAGCAGTGTACCCTTTGTAATACACACCGTGTTATGCGGAGAAAGAACCTTTGTAATAGACCCCCCCCCGGGTAAAAATGACTTGTTCCTCTAAATTAGTCTTTGAGATAATGCACAAGTCTATCATCCGGATTTATTCTCAAAAGAGTTTGTGGTATAATCCCCCACGTTGTCACTCCATTAAGCACAGTACTGTCCCTTGAATTCGCATATGATATCTTTAAGCCCAAAAGATGCGATACGTTGGTGTACACTTATGTAGTAACAAGAGTCTTTTAAACCATATAACGGCAGTGTGTGGTTGCGACCACCACCACGCTCCGCTATTAGAATCTGATTCAGATCAAACAAAAACAACTAGCCGGCAGTAGGTAGTGGAATACCACTCTACTCCGGACATTGCAGGACAAGAAATGATCCTTCCACGGTAACTTGCAGCAGCCGCCGCCAAGCTCCGGGAACAGAAAACCCAGTAGAGCCGGGTTTGGAAATGGCACACACAAGACGGTGCTTTCCTTAGCCAAGGAAACAAAGTAGCAATTCTCACAATGCTGGCAAGCGCCCGTGAACAGGGCTCCCAGCTGATACAATGTTACAATGCCGGCAAGCGCCCGGACAGGGCTCCCAGCTGATACAATGTTGCAAAGCCGGCAAGCGCCCGGACAGGGCTCCCAGCTGATACAATGTTGCAATACCTCAATGCCGGGAAATCTTGATCAGTGCTCTCACTTCACAAAACTCTGAAGCAGCTCGACGCTGTCTTCTCCCAGGAACTCGAAAACACAAAGAAAGGACACAAAATTACGAGCAACTCTCTTCCTGGAAACACCTCCCTTATACTTCCTCCCTACAAGGATCATGGTAGATGTAGTTCCCTAAAGATTGGGTAGGCGCGGTGCTGCAGGAACCTGACAGGTGCATGGACTGAGTCTTTCTGTGGGGTCTATTTAATGTAAACATCATGGAGGGCATGGATGGCATTAGATTGTGGTGATTTTTGTGCGTTATTTGATTTTTGGGCTGTTGTTATCGGACTACCTAGAAGCAAGCGACCTACTTAAACCTTCACAAACGGGATTCCGACCAGGCCAGGGTACGGTCTGCAATGATGGCGGTGGTTGAAGAGGCTAGGAAGATCATTGACGCAGGGGGATCAGTGGCAGTGATCCTCCTGGACCTGAGCACAGCCTTCAACACCGTCAATCATCTTACGCTGCTTCAGCAATTGAGAGATTTGGGCATTTCAGGACTTGCTTTATCATGGCTTAAGTCCATCCTGTACAATTGGTCATTTCAGTTAGCCGAGGGCAATTTTAGTTCCAACACAACCCCCCATCTTTGTGGTGTCCCCCAGGGCTCTTCCCTGAGCCCTACACTTTTTAATGTGTACATGTCCCCACTTGAAAAAATCATCACCCCCTACGGTATCAAGCTCCTGACATATGCTGATGATACCCAGCTTGTGGTATCATTAGGCCAACAGGAACATCCCTCCACTGATCTGAACTCCTGTCTGAGGGATATAGCCAGTTGGATGGGCAGGTCCAATCTTAAGCTCAACAGCGATAAGACGGAGATCCTGGTTATGGGCAATCAGCCACATTTCCGTCCTGAGACGCTGTGGCCTCCATGTATAGGCCCACCTCCAACCCCAAAGTCCGACATCAAAAGCCTTGGGATCTGGCTGGATCAAGGCCTAACACTTAATACTCAAGCCAGGAAAACAGCCGGGGCCTGCTTCGGCCTCCTTCGCACCGCGCGAAAAATTCTCCCGCTGTTGCCTTCACAGTCCAGAAAGCTCCTGATTCAGGGCCTTATACTGTCCAGACTGGACTACGGAAATGCACTTTATCTTGGCGCCCCAAAAAAAGTGACAGCCAAATTGCAGGTTGTACAAAATACTGCTGCTCGGATTCTTACGGGCACCGACAACCGCTGCTCAGCGAAGCCGGCCCTCAGGTCACTGCACTGGTTGCCAATACTCGAAAGGATACACTTCAAGGCCTTGTGTATCACCCATAAAATCCTGTATGGCATGCCCCTCCTATCCTAAAAGACTTTATCACCCCACTCAAAACTAGTAGAACCCTTCACTCCACACATCTTCACCTGACGTCAACACCCAGGATCAAGAGGGCCCGATCAGGAGGACGCCTGTTTTCGTACAACACCTCCAGACTTTGGAATGCACTTCCACTGGAGATCCGGTCCCAGCCCAATCTTCTTTCCTTTCGCTGGCTTCTGAAGACCTGGCTGTTCCCTTAAAATCCACTCACCTGTTCCTACCTACTCTATCATTAGTGCTGGGATGCTTACGGGCAGCCATGCGCTCTAGAAATCTGCAAACATAAACATAAACGTTGGGGCCTTTTGCCCAGGGGTACTCAGTGGTGCATGGACTGAGTCATTCTATGGGGTCTCTTTAATGTAAACATCATGGAGGGCATGGATGGCATTGGATTGTGGTGATTTATGTGTGTTTTTTGATTTTTGGGGGTGTTGATGGGGCCTGTCCATATGGGTCGGGGCCATTTTGAGGACAGGTACAGGCAGGGCCTGGCCATGTGGTGGGGGTCTAGGGGCCATTTTGAAGACAGGCAGTGTGCTTTGTTGTGCCATAGGCCAGCACCCAGTCTGCCATGCTTTCATCCATTATGCCCAGGGGTACTCAGTGGTGCATGGGCCTAGTCGTTCTGTGGGGTGTCTTGAAATTGAACATGATTAAGGGCATGGATGGCATTGGATTGTGGTGATTTTTGTGTGGTTTTCGAGTTTTTGGGGATGGTGATGGGGCCTGTCCATGTGGGTGGGGGCCATTTTGAGGACTGGTACAGGCAGGGCTTGGCCATGTGGTGGGGGTCTAGGGGCCATTTTGAAGCCAGGCAGTGTGCTTTGTTGTGCCATAGACCTGCACCCAGTCTGCCATGTTTTCATCCATTATGCCCAGGGGTACTCAGTGGTGCATGGGCCTAGTCTTTCTGTGGGGTGTCTTGAATTTGAACATAATTGAGGACATGGATGGCATTGGATTGTGGTGATTTTTGTGTGTTTTTTGATTTTTGGGGGTGGTGATGGGGCCTGTCCATGTGGGTGGGGGCCATTTTGAGGACTGGTACAGGCAGGGCTTGTCCATGTGGTGGGGGTCTAGGGGCCATTTTGAAGACAGACAGTGTGCTTTGTTGTGCCATTGGCCAGCACCCAGTCTGCCATGCTTTCATCCATTATGCCTAGGGGTACTCAGTGGTGCATGGAGTCTTTCTGTGCGGTGTCTTGAATTTGAACATGATTGCAGACATGTATGGCATTGGATTGTGGTGATTTTTGTGTGTTTTTCGATATTTGAGGGTGGTGATAGGGCCTGTCCATGTGGGTGGGGGCCATTTTGAGGACTGGTACAGGCAGGGCCTGGCCATGTGGTGGGGGTCTAGGGGCAATTGTGAAGCCAGGCAGTGTGCCTTGTTGTGCCATAGGCCTGCACCCAGTCTGCCATGCTTTCATCCATTATGCCCAGGGGTAGTCAGTGGGTTGGATTGTGGTGATTTTTGTGTGTTTCTTTTATTTTTGGGTCTGTTGTTGGGGCCTTTTGCCCAGAGGTACTCAGTGGTGCATGGACCGAGTCTTTCTGTGGGGTCTCTTTAATGTAAACATCACGGAGGGCATGGATGGCATTGGATTGTGGTGATTTTTGTGTGTTTTTTTATTTTTGGGGGTGTTGATGGGGCCTGTCCATGTGGGTGGGGGCCCTTTTGAAGACTGGTACAGGCAGGGCCTGGCCATGTGGTGGGGGTCTAGGGGCCATTTTGAAGCCAGGCAGTGTGCTTTGTTGTGCCATAGGCCTGCACCCAGTCTGCCATGCTTTCATCCATTATACCTAGGGGTACTCTGTCACTGGTGCATTTTATTGGTCTTTCCATTTTGGGGGGCGTGTATAATAAAAATGCTTACTTGCAAACTATTAATTGAAGCGCAACATATGTAACATTTATTTGACTGATGTTCCTCTGGCTTCATTTGCTTTTAAGTTCAGAAAGACGAATCATCAGACTCATCATTCCTCATCAGTGCCAGGAACTAGTCCTGCTGCAGTGTGTGCAGCGCAACATCATGTGTGACCACAGACCACTCTGCAACTTGTGCAACTGTGGCCTGCTGTTTTGACATCTGAAGAAGATGTCCCCCAAATAAGTTGTCTGTAGATCCTCTAGCAAGAAAGTTGCCAGTAAGGAGCAGAAGAAGCAAGTGGCGCCACTTACCAAGGAGACTGGTGTGCCGACCGCCGCATTTTTTGGAAAAAGAAAGTACGCCTGTAGCAGCTGCGGGGTCTGCTGGGGACCAAGCTGGGAGTAGCAGCCACGCTCCATTGGCCTCAGTGCCACCACCACCACACCAACTTAAGTCCAAGCCCTTGAGTGCTGCAGAGGCAGCCAGTATAGTTGTTCAATCACCATCGACGAGTGATGTTGGCTCATTGCAAGAAAGTAGCAGCATCTCTCAATCAACAAAGGTTGTTGTAACTCATCTGACAAGTGTTCAAAAACCACAGCCACAACAACAACCACATGTGCAAGTACAAGCCCAAGTACATGTGGAAGGAGGGGCGGCGTAAGGAGATGCGCAAGCAGAGGTGCACGGAGCAGCACAAGTGCCCACAATAGTTGTTCCTCCCGAAGTAGGGGCACATCAGGAAATCGACATTCAAGCCGAGGTATCATTTGAGGAAGCCACTTCTCCTGCTCATTCATTGCCTTCCAGATCCCTAGCAAGGAAAAGATCAAGGATGGTGTCTACATCTTCTTCAAGCACCCTTCCTTCTGATGATATGGATGAAAATCGGGAACCACCATGGCCGTCTGAGAGTGAGGCACACCATGATCTGACAAAGGTAGCTAAGCGTAAAAGGAAGGTCCCCGAAAGTCTCGTAGTTATGGAGTGTGATGATGACGCTGAACAAGAAGTGGCGTATACTCATGCTGATGAAGACTCTCACGACGAGGACGCAGTCATCATAGACGTCACTGCAGCCCCAGCAGGTATGCAGCAAACAGACATTTTTACCCTAGCCCAAAATGCTGCTGAGCGTGATGTTGGTGACGTGGCAATGGGACCCCCACCAATGCAGTTAACCTGTACACCACCACCTACCACTTCCATATTTTCTCACCAGAAAGGACCTCCATCCACCTCGACCTCCATTTCCTCAATTAGTGGTGCTGCAAGTGCACAACGTAGTAAAGTTCGACAACACACATCCTCCACTTCATCTGGCATTAGCATTCCCAGTATCGCCTCCTCTGCCCGCCACAGACATTTAAAGTCTGCAGTTTGGGACTTCTTTAGTGTTAGCCCAACAAGGGAAAACATAGCCATTTGTACCATTTGTAAGTTTCGAGTTAGTCGTGGTAAGCTTGGTACCAACTATGGTACTGGAGGCCAGAGAGGTCATCTTGAGAGACAGCACACTGTCAAATGGCATTCGCACCTAAAGGAGATCAAGGAAGCCCGAATTGCAAGTCAACAAACTGTATCCGTTGATGTTTCATCTGATGATGACGAGGAGGAAGAAGCGTCAAACATTTCTTCACTTACACCCAGTACCCCTGTCAGCAGCACACCCCCTGCAAGATATATGAGCCACACTAAGAGTGTGGGAGAGAGTGAGACACCAATGCGAAAAAGTTCATCATCACCGAGCGTAACTGGGTCAAAGAAGTCATCATCATCCCGTAAAATGGTCCAGCCCACCATTAGAAGCATGTTGTTTTCAGATGCGCCATTTGAACGCAACCACCCAATGACGCGTCTGTATAACACTAAGCAGGCTAAAATGCTAGCGCTGGACCTTCTCCCTTTTTCTTTTGTGGAAGGGGTTGGTTTTTTTGAATTAGTGGCAACGCTCTGCCCTAAATGGAAGGTTCCTAGCCGGTTCTATTTTGCCGGAGTTGCGGTTCCAGCACTATATGAAGATGTGCTGGAGGTGATTGGGGCAGCTTTGCAGAAGAGTGCTGTTCACACTATACATCTGACAACAGACATGTGGACCAGTTGCCAAGTCGTTGATTACATGTGCATCACTGCACACTGGGTCTCTTTTTCAGGGGTAAAGCAAAGCTAACCGCAGGTGTTGACCCAGACAAAGTTTATGAAGCTGCTCGGAAACATGCAACACTAGGCATGTTTGCCATGGAGAAAAGTCATACAAGAGAAAAGATTTTACATGAGTTTAACACAAAGGTCTTTAAATGGCTGTCCCCAAGAAAATGCATTATTGGTCATGTTTCCACGGATAATGGCGCCAATGTAGTTAAGGCCATGGATAAGGGTAACTATTTCAGAGTGCCGTGTTTGGTGACTGTATAAACCTGGTTGTTAAAAAATTCTTGAGTGAAGAAAGTCCAGTGTGCGAGTTACTGACCACCTTCCGAAGAATGTGCACACATTTCAACCATTCTTTTAAGGCCCGGAAGCAGTTGAGGTGCCTGCAACATGAACGTAAACTGCCAGTGAAAGCACTCATCCAGGAGGTGGTAACACATTGGAACTCAACCTTCTACATGCTTGAGCGTCTGTTTGAGCAGTATGCAGTAGTCGATAAGTATTTCTTTACACAGGGTACAGCTATGAAGGACCTGAGGATACAGGTGGAGCAATGGAAGCTAGTTAAAAGCCTGACAGACATGCTTCGTCCTTTTGAGGTCTTCACACGTGCAGTCAGAAGGGAGGACTGTAATTTGGGAAAAGCTACCCCATTGTGCGCAAAAAAGGACAAGCATTTGAGTTGGCGGAGAAGTTATTACAGCGCCTACTGTGCGATGAACGTCTTCAAAAGATCCACACAGAACAGCATTACATCTGTGCTACTATTCTGGATCCACGGTACAAAAAGGCAGTGGCAGGCAGAGTATTATTTCCTTTTGATCACTCAGATGTTACAAAGTACAAACATTGGCTAGCTGTTTCAGCCAGTCGGTTTGAAAGAGAACGGCAGGAAATTGAAGGAAAAGGCAGTACATCAGCATCAGCAGGCCAACTGGAGTCAAAATAATCCACTTCTGCATCTGTGGCTGTGGCAGAAATGAGTGATTTTCCCTCTCAGCCGTTAAAGACACCAGCAACCGTATCATCTGCACCAGACACAACAGTAACATTGTGTGAAGAAGAGGATTGGCTAACTCTGCTTGGGTTTGCTTCTCAAAAGGTCCCAGCAAAAAGTAAGCAAAGTGGAGGAACCCTGGAGAACCTTGAGTCGATGGTGCAGGACTATCTGAATGACTCAACAGAGGTCTATGTTCATGATGACCCATTGGTGTAATGGCATGATAAAAGAGAATTGTGACCAGAGATCACCAACCTGGCTATAAATTACTTGTCTTGCCAACTCGCAAGCATGTCTTCTGAACGTGCTTTCAGTGCTGGTGGCATTGTAACTTGCAAAAGGACCCGCCTGTCGCCCAAAAATGTGGAGATGTTAACAATGATCAAGATGATCAGCACCTCATACCACCAGATTACGAAATACGAGAATGGAAGCAGGAAGAAGACGAGAAGGACAACAACTTAGATGAGGGAAGTTCTTCTCTGTCAGGTGACCTACTCCCACCTGAATTCGTAGAGTTTGAGGACGAGCTCTTCTTCCCTGACACCTAGCCCTGAAAATGAGTCAATGAATAACTAACTTTCTTTTTCGTCCTTATTCACTTTTATTCCTGTGTGTCTGTCTTTCTTTGTTTTGCAAAATCTATATAACATTTTTTTTTGCTTTTTGGCTGTTTGGGGGTCTTCTTCTTCTTTCCGCCTGGGTTGACCGGTCTGGGGCCATTGCTGGGAATGTCTAATACCGGATAAAAGTGGTTTGGACAAAATCGGAGGTGAACATTTTTTTGCGTTTTTGTGACTTGATTGTCTTTGAGCTGCTGTTTGGGGGAGTTCCAGGTGTTTGTGGGTGGGTTTTGGGGTCTGGGAGCACTGCTGGCACAGTCTAATGTTGATTGCATTTGTTTTTCAGGAAATCCATTTTGGAAAAGGGGAGTTAGGGCCTAGCTGCACAGCATATTTGGACTGAATTCCAGGTAGTAGGCCCATTTTTGCTTTTTGCCAGTTTGGGGGTGTTCTGCTTTTTTGCGGGTGGATGCTGGGGTCTGGGGCCATTGCTGGGAATGTCTAATACCGGATAAAAGTGGTTTGGACACAATTGGAGGCGAATTTCTTTTGTGTTTTTGCTGACTTGCTTGTCTTTGAGGTGCTGTTTGAGGGGGTTCTGGGTGTTTTTGGGTGGATTTTGGGTTTGGGAGCACTGCTGGGTATGGATACTTTTGATTGCAAGAGGTTTTAAGCAAATCCGTGGTGGCAAAGGGGAGTTAGGGCCTAGCTGCAGAGCGCGCGTGGAGTGATTTTGGAAATGTGCCTGAAAATTTCCAAGTCCCCATTTTTGTAGTTTTGCTTTTTGGATGTTTGGGGGTCTTCTCCTTCTTTAGGCCTGGGTTGACGGGTTTGGGGCCATTGCTGGGAATGTCTAATACCGGATAAAATTGGTTTGGACAAAATCAGAGGGAATTTTTTTGCATTTTTGCTGACTTGCTTGTCTTTGAGGTGCTGTTTGGGGGGGGTTCCAGGTGTTTGTAGGTGGGCTTTGGGGTCTGGGAGCACTTCTGGCACAGTCTAATGTTGATTGCATTTGTTTTTCAGGAAATCCTTGGTGGAAAAGGGGAGTTAGGGCCTAGCTGCATAGCGTATTTGGACTAAATTCCAGGTAGTAGGCCCATTTTTGCTTTTTGCCAGATTTGGGGTGTTCTGCTTTTTTGCGGGTGGCTGCTGGAGTCTGGGGCCATTGCTGGGAATGTCTAATACCGGATAAAAGTGGTTTGGACAAAATCGGAGGTGAAATTCTTTTTGCTTTTTTACTGACTTGCTTGTATTTGAGGTGCTGTTTGGGGGGTTCCAGGTGTTTGTGGGTGTGTTTTGGGGTCTGGGAGCACTGCTGGCACAGTCTAATGTTGATTGCATTTGTTTTTCAGGAAATCCATAGTGGAAAAGGGGAGTTAGGGCCTAGCTGCACACTGTATTTGGACTGAATTCCAGGTAGTAGGCCCATTTTTGCTTTTTGACAGTTTAAGGGTGTTCTGCTTTTTTGTGGGTGGCTGCTGGGTACTGGGGCCATTGCTGGGAATGTCTAATACCGGATAGAAGTGGTTTGGACAAAATCAGAGGCAATGTCTTTTTGTGGTTTTGCTGACTTGCTTGTCTTTGAGTTGCTGTTTGGGGGGTTCTGGGTGTTTGTGGGTGGGTTTTGGGGTCTGGGAGCACTGCTGGGTATGGATAATTTTGTTCTGCAAGAGGTTTGAAGCAAATCCATGGTGGCAAAGGGGAGTTAGGGCCTAGCTGCAGAGCGCGCATGGAGTGATTTTGGAAATTTGCCTGAAAATTTCCAAGTCTCCATTTTTGTAGTGTTGCTTTTTGGCTGTTTGGGGGTCTTATCCTTCTTTCTGCCTGGGTTGACGCGTCTGGGGCCATTTCTCGGAATGTCTAATACCGGATAAAAGTGGTTTGGACAAAATCGGAGGCGATTTTTATTTTGCGTTTTTGCTGACTTGCTTGTCTTTGAGGTGATGTTTTGGGGGTTCCAGGTGTTTCTGGGAGGGTTTTGGGGTCTGGGAGCACTGCTGGCACAGTCTAATGTTGATTGCATTTGTTTTTCAGGAAATCCATGGTGGAAAAGCGGAGTTAGGGCCTAGCTGCACAGCGTATTTAGACTGAATTCCAGGTAGTAGGCCCATTTTTGCTTTTTGCCAGTTTGGGGGTGTTCTATTTTTTTGCGGTTGGCTGCTGGGGTCTGGGGCCATTGCTGGGAATGTCTAATACCGGATAAAAGTGGTTTGGCAAAATCGGAGGCGAATTTTCTTTTGCGTTTTTGCTGACTTGCTTGTCTTTGAGGTGCTGTTTGGGGGGGTCGGTGTGTTTTGTGGGTGGATTTTGGGGGTTGGGAGCACTGCTGGATATGGATACTTTTGAGTGCAAGAGGTTTTAAGCAAATCCATGGTGGCAAAGGGGAATTAGGGCCTAGCTGCAGATAGCGCGTGGAGTGATTTTGGAAATTTGCCTGAAAATGTCCATGTCCCCATTTTTGTGGTTTTGCTTTTTGGCTGTTTGGGGGTCTTCTCCTTCTTTCCGCCTGGGTTGACGGTTCTGGGGTCATTTCTGGGAAGGTCTAATACCAGATAAAAGTGGTTTGGACAAAATTGGAGGTGAATTGTTTTTTGCATTTTTGCTGACTTACTTATCTTTGAGGTGCTGTTTGGGGGGGTTCCGGGTGTTTGTGGGTGGATTTTGGGGTTTGGGAGCACTGCTGGGTATGGATACTTTTGATTGCAAGAGGTTTTAAGCAAATCCATGGTGGCAAAGAGGAGTTAGGGCCTAGCTGCAGAGCGCGCGTGGAGTGATTTTGGAAATTTGCCTGAAAATTTCCAAGTCTCCATTTTTGTAGTGTTGCTTTTTGGATGTTTGGGGGTCTTCTCCTTCTTTACGCCTGGTTTGACTGTTCTGGGGCCATTTCTGGGAATGTCTAATACCAGATAAAATTGGTTTGGACAAAATCAGAGGTGACATTTTTTTGCGTTCTTGCTGACTTGCTTGTCTTTGAGGTGCTGTTTGGGGGGTTCCAGGTTTTCGTGGGTGGGTTTTGGGGTCTGGGAGCATTGCTGGCACAATCTAATGTTGATTGCATTTGTTTTTCAGGAAATCCTTGGTGGAAAAGGGGAGTTAGGGCCTAGCTGCACAGCGTATTTGGACTGAATTCCAGGTAGTATGCCCATTTTTGCTTTTTGCCAGATTTGGGGTGTTCTGCTTTTTTGTGGGTGGCTGCTGGGGTCTGGGGCCATTGCTGGGAATGTCTAACACTGGATAAAAGTGGTTTGGACAAAATCGGAGGTGAAATCTTTTTGCGTTTGTGATGACTTACTTGTCTTTGAGGTGCTGTTTGGGGGGGTTCCGGGTGTTTGTGGATGGATTTTGGGGGTTGGGAGCACTGCTGGGTATGGATACTTTTGTTCTGCAAGAGGTTTTAAGCAAATCCATGGTGGCAAAGAGGAGTTAGGGCCTAGCTGCAGATAAAGCGTGGAGTGATTTTGGAAATTTGACTGAAAATGTCCATGTCCCCATTTTTGTGGTTTTGCTTTTTGGCTGTTTGAGGGTCTTCTCCTTCTTTCCGCCTGGGTTGACAGTTCTGGGGCCATTTCTGGGAAGGTCTAATACCGGATAAAAGTGGTTTGGACAAAATTGGAGGTGAATTCTTCTTTGCATTTTTGCTGACTTACTTGTCTTTGAGGTGCTGTTTGGGGGGGTTCTGGGTGTTTGTGGGTGGATTTTGGGGTTTGGGAGCACAGCTGGGTATGGATACTTTTGATTGCAAGAGGTTTTAAGGAAATCCATGGTGGCAAAGAGGAGTTAGGGCCTAGCTGCAGAGCGCGCGTGGAGTGATTTTGGAAATTTGCCTGAAAATTTCCAAATCTCCATTTTTGTAGTTTTGCTTTTTGGATGTTTGGGGTCTTCTCCTTCTTTACGCCTGGTTTGACGGGTCTGGGGCCATTTCTGGGAATGTCTAATACCGGATAAAATTGGTTTGGACAAAATCGAAGGTGACATTTTTTTGCATTTTCACAGACTTGCTTTTCTTTGAGGTGCTGTTTGGGGGGGTTCCAGGTTTTCGTGGGTTGGTTTTGGGGTCTGGGAGCACTGCTGGCACAGTCTAATGTTGATTGCATTTGTTTTTCAGGAAATCCATAGTGGAAAAGGGTAGTTAGGGCCTAGCTGCACAGTGTATTTGGACTGAATTCCAGGTAGTAGGCCCATTTTTGCTTTTTGCCAGTTTTAGGGTGTTCTGCTTTTTGTGCGTGGCTGCTGGGTTCTGGGGCCATTGATGGGAATGTCTAATACCGGATAGAAGTGGTTTGGACAAAATCGGAGGCAACGTTTTTTTGCGGTTTTGCTGACTTGCTTGTCTTTGAGTTGCTGTTTGGGGGTTCTGGGTGTTTGTGGGTGGGTTTTGGGGTCTGGGAGCACTGCTGGGTATGGATACTTTTGTTCTGCAAGAGGTTTGAAGCAAATCCATGGTGGCAAAGGGGAGTTAGGGCCTAGCTGCAGAGCGCGCATGGAGTGATTTTGGAAATTTGCCTGAAAATTTCTAAGTCCCCATTTTTGTAGTTTTGCTTTTTGGCTGTTTGGGGGTCTTCTCCTTCTTTCCGCCTGGGTTGACGGGTCTGGGGCCATTTCTGGGAATGTCTAATACCGGATAAAATTGGTTTGGACAAAATCAGAGGTGACTTTATTTGCGTTTTTGCTGACTTGCTTGTCTTTGAGGTGCTGTTTGGGGGGTTCCAGGTGTTCGTGGGTGGGTTTTGGGGTCTGGGAGCACTGCTGGCACAGTCTAATGTTGATTGCATTTGTTTTTCAGTAAATCCTTGCTGGAAAAGGGGAGTTAGGGCCTATCTGCACAGCGTATTTGGACTGAATTCCAGGTAGTAGGCCCATTTTTGCTTTTTGCCAGTTTTAGGGTGTTCTGCTTTTTTGTGGGTGGCTGCTGGGTTCTGGGGCCATTGCTAGGAATGTCTAATACGGGATAGAAGTGGTTTGGACAAAACCGGAGGCAAAGTTTTTTTGCGGTTTTGCTGACTTGCTTGTCTTTGAGTTGCTGTTTGGGGGGTTCCGGTGTTTGTGGGTGGGTTTTGGGGTCTGGGAGCACTGCTGGGTATGGATACTTTTGTTCTGCAAGAGGTTTGAAGCAAATCCATGGTGGCAAAGGGGAGTTAGGGCCTAGCTGCAGAGCGCACATGGAGTGATTTTGGAAATTTGCCTGAAAATTTCTAAGTCCCCATTTTTGTAGTTTTGCTTTTTGGCTGTTTGGGGGTCTTCTCCTTCTTTCCGCCTGGGTTGACGGGTCTGGGGCCATTTCTGAGAATGTCTAATACCGGATAAAAGTGGTGTGGACAAAATTTGAGGTGAATTTTTTTGCGTTTTTGCTGACTTGCTTGTCTTTGAGGTGCTGTTTGGGGGGTTCCAGGTGTTTGTGGGTGGGTTTTGGAGTCTGGGAGCACTGCTGGCACAGTCTAATGTTGATTGCATTTGTTTTTCAGGAAATCCATTTTGGAAAAGCGGAGTTAGGGCCAAGCTGCACAGCGTATTTGGACTGAATTCCAGGTAGTAGGCCCATATTTGCTTTTTGCCAGTTTGGGAGTGTTCTGCTTTTTTTTTGGGTGGGTGCTGGGGTCTGGGGCCATTGCTGGGAATGTCTAATACCGGATAAAAGTGGTTTGGACACAATCGGAGGCTAAATTTATTTTGTGTTTTTTTGCTGACTTGCTTGTCTTTGAGGTGCTGTTTGGGGCGGTTCCGGGTGTTTGTGGGTGGATTTTGGGGTTTGGGAGCACTGCTGGGTATGGATACTTTTGATTGCAAGAGGTTTTAAGCAAATCCATGGTGGCAAAGAGGAGTTAGGGCCTAGCTGCAGAGCGCACATGGAGTGATTTTGGAAATTTGCCAGAAAATTTCCAAGTCCCCATTTTTGTAGTTTTGCTTTTTGGATGTTTGGGGGTCTTCTCCTTCTTTACGCCTGGGTTGACGTGTCTGGGGCCATTGCTGGGAATGTCTAATACCAGATAAAAGTGGTTTGGACACAATCAGAGGTGACATTTTTTTGCGTTTTTGCTGACTTGCTTGTCTTTGAGGTGCTGTTTGGGGGGGTTCCAGGTATTCGTGGGTAGGTTTTGGGGTCTGGGAGCATTGCTGGCACAGTCTAATGTTGATTGCAATTGTTTTTCAGGAAATCCTTGGTGGAAAAGGGTAGTTAGGGCCTAGCTGCACAGCGTATTTGGACTGAATTCCAGGTAGTAGGACAATTTTTGCCTTTTGACAGATTTGGGGTGTTCTGCTTTTTTGAGGGTGGCTGCTGGGGTCTTGGGCCATTGCTGGGAATGTCTAACAACGGATAAAAGTGGTTTGGACTAAATCAGAGGCAACATTTTTTTTGCATTTTTGATGACTTGCTTGTCTTTGAGGTGCTGTTTGGGGGCTTCCTGGTGTTTGTGGGTAGGTTTTGGGGTCTGGGAGCACTACTGGGTATGGATACTTTTGATTGCAAGAGGTTTTAAGCAAATCCATGGTGGCAAAGGGGAGTTAGGGCCTGGCTGTAGAGCGCGCGTGGATTGATTTTAGAAATTTGCCTGAAAATGTACATGTCCCCATTTTTGTAGTTTTGCTTTTTGGCTGTTTGGAGGTCTTATCCTTCTATCCGCCTGGGTTGACGGGTTTTGGGCCATTGCTGGGAATGTCTAATACCGGATAAAAGTGGTTTGGACAAAATCGGAGGTGAATTTTTTTTTGAGTTTTTGCTGACTTGCTTGTCTTTGAGGTGCTGTTATGGGGGGGTTCCAGGTGTTTGTGGGTAGATTTTGAGGTCTGGGAGCACTGCTGGCACAGTCTAATGTTGATTGCATTTGTTTTTCAGGAAATCCATAGTGAAAAAGGGGAGTTAGGGCCTAGCTGCACAGTGTATTTAGAATGAATTCTAGGTAGTAGGCCCATTTTTGCTTTTTGCCAGTTTTAGGGTGTTCTGCTTTTATGTGGGTGGCTGCTGGGTTCTGGGGCCATTGCTGGGAATGTCTAATACTGGATAGAAGTGGTTTAGACAAAATCGGAGGCAAAGTTTTTTTTCGGTTTTGCTGACTTGCTTTTCTTTCAGTTGCTGTTTGGGGGGTTTCGGGTGTTTGTGTGTGGGTTTTGGGGTCTGGGAGCACTGCTGGATATGGATAATTTTGATTGCAAGAGGTTTGAAGCAAATCCATGGTTGCAAAGAGGAGATAGGGCCTAGCTGCAGAGCGCCCATGAATTGATTTTGGAAATTTGCCTGAAAATGTCCATGTCCCCATTTTTGTAGTTTTGATTTTTGGCTGTTTGGAGGTCTTATCCATCTTTCCGCCTGGGTTGACGGGTCTTGGGCCATTGCTGGGAATGTCTAATACCGGATAAAAGTGGTTTGCACAAAATCGGAGGTTAAAAGTTTTTTTTGCGTTTTTGCTGACTTTCTTGTCTTTGAGGTGCTGTTTGCGGGGTTCCAGGTGTTTGTGGGTGGATTTTGGGGTTTGGGAGCACAGCTGGATATGGATACTTTTGATTGCAGGAGGTTTTAAGCAAATCCATGGTGGCAAAGGGCAGTTAGGACCTAGCTGTAGAGCGCGCGTGCATTGATTTTGGAAATTTGCCTGAACATTTCCATGTCCCCATTTTTGTAGTTTTGCTTTTTGGCTGTTTGGGGGTCTTCTCCTTCTTTCCGCCTGGGTTGATGGGTCTGGGGCCATTTCTGGGAATGTCTAATACCGGATAAAAGTGGTTTGGACAAAATCGGAGGTGAATTTATTTTTTGCGTTTTTGCTGACTTGCTTGTCTTTGAGGTGCTGTTTAGAGTGTTCCAGGTGTTTGTGGGTGGGTTTTTGGGTCTGGGAGCACTGCTGGTACAGTCTAATGTTGATTGCATTTGTTTTTCAGGAAATCCATGGTGGAAAAGCGGAGTTAGGGCCTAGCTGCACAGCGTATTTGGGCTGAATTCCAGGTACTAGGCCCATTTTTGCTTTTTGCCAGTTTGGGGGTGTTCTGCTTTTTTGCGGTTGGCTGCTGGGGTCTGGGGCCATTGCTGGGAATGTCTAATACCAGATAAAAGTGGTTTGGCAAAATTGGAGGCAAATTATTTTTGCGTTTTTGCTGACTTGCTTGTCTTTGAGGTGCTGTTTGGGGGGTTCGGGCATTTGTGGGTGGATTTTGGGGGTTGGGAGCACTGCTGGGTATGGATACTTTTGATTGCAAGAGGTTTTAAGCAAATCCATGGTGGCAAAGGGGAGTTAGGGCCTAGCTGCAGATAGCGCGTGGAGTGATTTTGGAAATTTGTCTGAAAATTTCCATGTCCCCATTTTTGTGGATTTGCTTTTTGGCTGTTTGGGGGTCTTCTCCTTCTTTCCGCCTGGGTTGACGGGTCTGTGGCCATTTCTGGGAATGTCTAATACCGGATAAAATTGGTTTGGACAAAATCGGAGGTGAATTGTTTTTGCATTTTTGCTGACTTACTTGTCTTTGAGGTGCTGTTTGGTGGGGTTCCAGGTGTTTGTGGGTGGGTTTTGGGGTCTGGGAGCACTGCTGGCACAGTCTAATGTTGATTGCATTTGTTTTTCAGGAAATCCATGGTGGAAAAGTGGAGTTAGGGCCTAGCTGCACAGCGTATTTGGACTGAATTCCAGGTAGTAGGCCCATTTTTGCTTTTTGCCAGTTTGGGGGTGTTCTGCTTTTTTGTGGGTGGCTGCTGGGGTCTGGGGCCATTGCTGGGAATGTCTAATACCGGATAAAAGTGGTTTGGACAAAATCGGAGGCTAAATTTATTTTGCGTTTTTCCTGACTTGCTTGTCTTTGAGGTGCTGTTTGGGGGGGGTTCCAGGTGTTTGCGGGTGGATTTTGGGGTTTGGGAGCACTGCTGGGTATGGATACTTTTGATTGCAAGAGGATTTAAGCAAATCCATGGTGGCAAAGAGAAGTTAGGGCCTAGCTGCAGAGCACGCGTGGAGTGATTTTGGAAATTTGTCTGAAAATTTCCAAGTCCCCATTTTTGTAGTTTTGCTTTTTGGATGTTTGGGGGTCTTCTCCTTCTTTACGCCTGGGTTGATGGGTCTGGGGCCATTGCTGGGAATGTCTAATACCTGATAAGAGTGGTTTGGACAAAATTTGAGGTGAATTATTTTTGCGTTTTTGCTGACTTGCTTGTCTTTGAGGTGCTGTTTGGGAGTTCCAGGTGTTTGTGGGTGGGTTTTAGAGTCTGGGAGCACTGCTGGCACAGTCTAATGTTGATTGCATTTGTTTTTCAGGAAATCCATTTTGGAAAAGCGGAGTTAGGGCCAAGCTGCACAGCGTATTTGGACTGAATTCCAGGTAGTAGGCCCATATTTGCTTTTTGCCAGTTTGGGAGTGTTCTGCTTTTTTTTGGGTGGCTGCTGGGGTCTGGGGCCATTGCTGGGAATGTCTAATACCGGATAAAAGTGGTTTGGACACAATCGGAGGCTAAATTTATTTTGTGTTTTTTTGCTGACTTGCTTGTCTTTGAGGTGCTGTTTGAGGCGGTTCCGGGTGTTTGTGGGTGGATTTTGGGGTTTGGGAGCACTGCTGGGTATGGATACTTTTGATTGCAAGAGGTTTTAAGCAAATCCATGGTGGCAAAGAGGAGTTAGGGCCTAGCTGCAGAGCGCACATGGAGTGATTTTGGAAATTTGCCAGAAAATTTCCAAGTCCCCATTTTTGTAGTTTTGCTTTTTGGATGTTTGGGGGTCTTCTCCTTCTTTACGCCTGGGTTGACGGGTCTGGGGCCATTGCTGGGAATGTCTAATACCGGATAAAAGTGGTTTGGACACAATCAGAGGTGACATTTTTTTGCGTTTTTGCTGACTTGCTTGTCTTTGAGGTGCTGTTTGGGGGGGTTCCAGGTGTTCGTGGGTGGGTTTTGGGGTCTGGGAGCACTGCTGGCACAGTCTAATGTTGATTGCAATTGTTTTTCAGGAAATCCTTGGTGGAAAAGGGTAGTTAGGGCCTAGCTGCACAGCGTATTTGGACTGAATTCCAGGTAGTAGGACAATTTTTGCCTTTTGACAGATTTGGGGTGTTCTGCTTTTTTGAGGGTGGCTGCTGGGGTCTGGGGCCATTGCTGGGAATGTCTAACAACGGATAAAAGTGGTTTGGACTAAATCAGAGGCAACATTTTTTTTGCATTTTTGATGACTTGCTTGTCTTTGAGGTGCTGTTTGGGGGCTTCCTGGTGTTTGTGGGTAGGTTTTGGGTTCTGGGAGCACTGCTGGGTATGGATACTTTTGATTGCAAGAGGTTTTAAGCAAATCCATGGTGGCAAAGGGGAGTTAGGGCCTGGCTGTAGAGCGGGCGTGGATTGATTTTGGAAATTTGCCTGAAAATGCACATGTCCCCATTTTTGTTGTTTTGCTTTTTGGCTGTTTGGAGGTCTTATCCTTCTTTCCGCCTGGGTTGACGGGTCTTGGGCCATTGCTGGGAATGTCTAATACCGGATGAAAGTGGTTTGGACAAAATCGGAGTTGAATTTTTTTTTGAGTTTTTGCTGACTTGCTTGTCTTTAAGGTGCTGTTATGGGGGGGTTCCAGGTGTTTGTGGGTAGATTTTGAGGTCTGGGAGCACTGCTGGCACAGTCTAATGTTGATTGCATTTGTTTTTCAGGAAATCCATAGTGAAAAAGGGGAGTTAGGGCCTAGCTGCACAGTGTATTTAAAATGAATTCCAGGTAGTAGGCCCATTTTTGCTTTTTGCCAGTTTTAGGGTGTTCTGCTTTTATGTGGGTGGCTGCTGGGTTCTGGGGCCATTGCTGGGAATGTCTAATACTGGATAGAAGTGTTTTAGACAAAATCGGAGGCAAAGTTTTTTTTCGGTTTTGCTGACTTGATTTTCTTTCAGTTGCTGTTTGGGGGGGTTTTGGGTGTTTGTGGGTGGGTTTTGGGGTATGGGAGCACTGCTGGATATGGATACTTTTGATTGCAAGAGGTTTGAAGCAAATCCATGGTGGCAAAGAGGAGATAGGGCCTAGCTGCAGAGCGCCCATGAATTGATTTTGGAAATTTGCCTGAAAATGTCCATGTCCCCATTTTTGTAGTTTTGATTTTTGGCTGTTTGGAGGTCTTATCCATCTTTCCGCCTGGGTTGACGGGTCTTGGGCCATTGCTGGGAATGTCTAATACCGGATAAAAGTGGTTTGCACAAAATCGGAGGTTAAAAGTTTTTTGCGTTTTTGCTGACTTTCTTGTCTTTGAGGTGCTGTTTGGGGGGTTCCAGGTGTTAGTGGGTGGATTTTGGGGTTTGGGAGCACAGCTGGGTATGGATACTTTTGATTGCAGGAGGTTTTAAGCAAATCCATGGTCGCAAAGGGCAGTTAGGGCCTAGCTGTAGAGCGCGCGTGTATTGATTTTGGAAATTTGCCCGAAAATTTCCATGTCCCCATTTTTGTAGTTTTGCTTTTTGGCTGTTTGGGGGTCTTCTCCTTCTTTCCGCCTGGGTTGATGGGTCTGGGGCCATTTCTGGGAATGTCTAATACCGGATAAAAGTGGTTTGGACAAAATCGGAGGTGAATTTATTTTTTGCGTTCTTGCTGACTTGCTTGTCTTTGAGGTGCTGTTTGGGGGGTTCCAGGTGCTTGTGGGTGGGTTTTCGGGTCTGGGAGCACTGCTGGTACAGTCTAATGTTGATTGCATTTGTTTTTCAGGAGATCTATGGTGGAAAAGCGGAGTTAGAGCCTAGCTGCACAGCGTATTTGGACTGAATTCCAGGTAGTAGGCCCATTTTTGCTTTTTGCCAGTTTGGGGGTGTTCTGCTTTTTTGTGGGTGGCTGCTGGGGTCTGGGGCCATTGCTGGGAATGTCTAATACCGGATAAAAGTGGTTTGGACAAAATCGGAGGCTAAATTTATTTTGCATTTTTCCTGACTGTTTGTGGGTGGGTTTTGGGGTCTGGGAGCACTGCTGGGTATGGATACTTTTGATTGCAAGAGGTTTTAAGCAAATCCATGGTGGCAAAGGGGAGTTAGGGCCTAGCTGTAGAGCGCGCGTGGATTGATTTTGGAAATTTGCCTGAAAATTTTTAAGTCCCCATTTTTGTAGTTTTGCTTTTTGGCTGTTTGTAGGTCTTATCCTTCTTTCCGCCTGGGTTGACGGGTCTTGGGCCATTGCTGGGAATGTCTAATACCGGATGAAAGTGGTTTGGACAAAATCGGAGGTGAATTTTTTTGTGTTTTTTCTGACTTGCTTGTCTTTGAGGTGCTGTTTGGGGGGGTTCCAGGTGTTCGTGGGGGGTTTTGGGGTCTGGGAGCACTGCTGGCACAGTCTAATGTTGATTGCAATTGTTTTTCAGGAAATCCATAGTGAAAAAGGTGAGTTAGGGCCTAGCTGCACAGTGTATTTGGACTGAATTCCAGGTAGTAGGCCCTTTTTTGCTTTTTGCCAGTTTTAGGGTGTTCTGCTTTTTTTGGGTGGCTGCTGTGTTCTGGGGCCATTGCTGAGAATGTCTAATACCGGATAGAAGTGGTTTGGACAAAATCGGAGGCAATGTTTTTTTGCGGTTTTGCTGACTTGCTTGTCTTTGAGTTGCTGTTTGGGGGTTCCTGGTGTTTGTGGGTGAGTTTTGGGGTCTTGGAGCACTGCTGGGTATGGATACATTTGTTCTGCAAGAGGTTTGAAGCAAATCCATGGTGGCAAAGGGGCGTTAGGGCCAAGCTGTAGAGCGTGCATGGAGTGATTTTGGAAATTTGCCTGAAAATTTCCATGTCCCCATTTTTGTGGTTTTGCTTTTTGGCTGTTTGGGGGTCTTCTTCTTCTTTCCGCCTGGGTTGACGGGTCTGGGGCCATTCCTGGGAAGGCCTAATACCGGATAAAAGTGGTTTGGACAAAATCAGAGGTGAATTTTTTTTGCATTTTTGCTGACTTGCTTGTCTTTGAGGTGCTGTTTGGGGGGGGATCCAGGTATTCGTGGGTGGGTTTTGGGGTCTGGGAGCACTGCTGCCACAGTCTAATGTTGATTGCAGTTGTTTTTCAGGAAATCCATAGTGAAAAAGGTGAGTTAGGGCCTAGCTGCACAGCGCATTTGTACTGAATTCCAGGTAGGCCCAAAGTTTTCTAAGTGTGGCTTTTCCCGGGTTTTGCCTTTTGGCTTGTTGGGGGTTAATGTCTTCTTTTCCCGGGTTGACAGTTCTGGGGCCATTGCTGGGAAGGTCTAATACCCAAAAGAAAGTGTTTTGGAGACACTCCCTGGGGAAAAAGTTTTTGCATTTTCTGAGATTTCGCTCACACTACCATTTTCGGGGGGCTATTTGTGGGGGTTCCTGGTGTTTGTGGGGGGGTTTGCGAGTCTTGGAGCAATGCTGGGTATGGATACTTTTGCTTGCTTGCAAGTGGTTTGAATACAATCCATGGTGGGTAAGGGGGATTTGGACCTACTTTACTTTCAAAGTACGTTTTGTCACCATTTTCTACTAGGCCTCGTTTTTGGAGATCTGATTGGGGGTCTTCTACATTTTTGTGACTGGGTTTAGCAAGGGTCTGGGAGCACTGCTGGGAAGGTCTAATTTTGTTCTAAAACACAGTTTACAGTACATCTAGCTTGAGGGGAAAGATCCGCTTAATTAATTCGCCCAAACATATTTATCCTTCAAAAGGAGGCTCATACAGAGTACGCACTTTCAAAAATATTGTACTGTCTATTAGGAAACTCAAAGTGTGACTTTTTGCAATACACAGCATAAATACTTTATATTTATTTGTCAGTGGTGTTCTAATATCACTTCCTGTTTTTCCATCAATAATTACCGGCCGGGTTTCAGCCTGTGCAATGAGAAAAAAAGGATGAAGTCAGGCTTCACATTAGCGAGCCGCAATTCAGCATCCGGCAGGCAGGCAGTGGATAGGGTGTCTTCTGGTCACCAACATTGATGGACGGAGCGTCAGATGGAACGGAGGAGTCCTTCTAATAGGAGGAATGGTTGGATGCATGCAACTTACCAAATTCAACAGGACAACTACAACAACATACAGATACAGTATCCGTTCTTTTCTAATTATCTTTTAAGTAATGTTATTGTTGTGAACTTCTATGAGTGTGACTGCATTTCTCTGATTTCTGCTTCTAAATTCATCCCTACAGCCACCTAATTTAATGTACGAAGTGTTTCTCTGAGTGCAGAGATAGGCAAGTGAAAACGCATAATTATTACTGCAGCCCTGTACTGTCGCATTCTTTCATTCACGGTTTTCGAAAGTACTACTTACTTTTCAGTAACCATGCATGCAGTAGTGCATGCACTTTCTTTATGTCACTAAAAGATTTATGGATAGCTTTGTACCCAAAGATTTGTTTATCTTCAATTATTGTTTGTCCATGCTCTTCTTTTTTTTTCTTCTGTCAACAAAACTTTCCCAAAAAACCCCATTCCCATCCATTTTCCAAACCCTAACCCTCTTCCCAGGGCGTTGTGGTTTTGATTGATGTGTGACTAAATGACAGCAATAATTCCACACATTTTCTGGGGAGGATAAGGTCATAGCTACAGGCTGGTGAAGGAATCCGAGGTTATATTCTTACTCAGCTTGACACAGACCCATGAATATTGGCAAATGAAAGCCGATTTTCATGTACGACATCAACTTGATTGATCATCAAGAACATCCTCCTCCTAGACGTGGCAAATGATTACGCTGCATTGTCCTTCACCTTCAGTACTATTTCTTGTAGTAGTAGCCAATGTCAAAGAAATTCAACGCAAGTAGTAGTTATACTTTCAATACTTTACCATTTGTTAGGCTACATTGTGGCACTGTTCTAGTGTACTGTCACCTGCTATATTCTCTATCGTACCATTTTACTGCTATGGTAAGGACAAACAAGGTTTAATTTTCTTTTTTTTCAGATGCTGCAACTGCCACTGTGTAACACCACTAGTACCACCGCAATGATGACAATTCATCCGCCCAGGATTGCCAACCTTAATCGCCATTTGCCGTGCAGCCAGCCCTGTGCCTAGCCCTATTTCCAAACACAAATTACAGGTAAGATAAGCATTTGGGGGGAGGTAGTATAATGGAGTATTAGGAGAGACGACAGACTGACGCTAGTACTAGTAAAGTCCTAGGACTATTGAATTCACTTATTCTGTGAGAGGCACTTAGTTTTGAAAACATTAGGGCAATTAATGACACAACTTCAATCAAGATGCCACTTAAGTTTCAGGAAAACAAACTTACTGTTAAACCCCCACCCACCAGCCTTAAAAGCAGTAAAAAACACGTATGCTAAGATAAAGTTTAAAGTATATTCATATCCCTAACAAAGATAATCTCACACAAGACCCAATGCACCCCCACTCACTAACCCCAAAGAATGTCAGTGAAAAGTCCAAAAAACCCAACTCCCAATTCCCACCCCCAGAAGTCTTTAAAAAAGGGGCAAGGGACAGTCTCCTCCTACTGCTGGCTGCTGTTGACTTTTCGGGCCAGGTCGGCATGCTCCTTGTGGAGGGTCTCGAGCAGGGTTTTGTTGTTGAGCAGCTCCTGCTCGAGGTAGGACACCCTGAGCGAAATGCGGTGTAACCTTTTTTTGGTACTGCTGTGGGGGGCAGCTGATTTTTTTGCTGCTCGGCGGTGGCGGGTGGCTGCGGTACGCCGGCTCCGTACCGCTGGAGACCTGCTGCGCTGACTGGCTGAGCCAGGGAGCGTGGAAGAAGATGCACGTGTCACCGTGGATGTTGTCGATGTACTCTGCGTGTCCTCCTCCTCCTGGGCCACCAGCCGCTGATATTCAGCGACAGTCGCCTCCAGCCTCCGTTGCCGGGCCCTTTTAGCAAGCTCATTCCGTGTTGGTTTGGAAGGAGCATATATACGAAGAAAGAAAAACATAGTCTGTAACCGATGCTCTTTAAGATTAACACAACATTATTCAGCAGATAGTTGTGTCACAGTAGAACTAGCAACTTGCAAGCGCAGTACAAAACTATTGTGGCCAGTATCTATCTAACCTCCCAATTCTTCATCCTTGCTCTAACATTAGTAGGAGTTTAAGGAATCAATTCTACGAGCACTATGGACTCACTCCATTAGACTCGACTATGACAGTACACTAGTCTTATTCTTCTTCTTCTCTCTTGTTTAGCAAAATTAGTACGTTAACTTCTGCAAGCCGGCATAATGCCAGCGCAGTCAACTTGCACCTGAGAAAAATAGACGCCCGCCATGATGAGAAAGACAGACTTGCGTTACTGTAACAGTCCAGTACATGCAGGTGGTGATGCTCTTACTTTTCTATTACGGGTGGCACTGAGAATACTCTGTCACAAGGGCTACTGCTTAATTAATTTAACTTTCCCCCTACAGTGCCAATGAATACTAGAAAAGGAAAATTAAGAAGATAAATAATCTGATTATCTATCACTGTACATTGTATGTATTTGCTTACATATGGGATGACTTTAGGTGCTTTACTTTTTATTGAGTGAACAGTGATACATCCACACATGAATGACCGAGTTCTACTAAACTTATTAACAGAGGTAGTGAGTGGCCATCGTAATAGCCGGATATATGCTGTGCTTGCAATACAAACTACTGCTACTATTCATGGTAGTATTCTGACAAAATACATTTAAAACTTCTTTTCCTTGCCTTTCCTACACTGGGACGGAGGTGCGGGTGCGGTGTTACATGCTCTTCAAAGTAACACTTAGTTCATCCAGTGACCGTCTACTCTCTCTAGATACACATATGCTATCTAAGAGTCAGATAGTACCATGATCCAGGCATCCATCCATTCAAACTATATGTCAATCATTCTTCTTCATGTCTCTCATCTGGACAAACGTTACGTTTTCTCACGGGAAAACAACCTTTTCATTTTATTTGGGAAACCGCAAGCCATACATCCGTGCTTGACTTGCATTTGAATTTCAACCAAAGGATATATTGCGCACACATACAGTTTCTGTTTCCCCTACCCAGGCTGTTCTCCTTCCACCCATCCTTGCTTCATTCTACACCCAGCCATGCATCATATTCCTTCCCAGGCACCTCGGGCACCAATCAAACACGTATCATTCTTCTTTGTCAGTCATCATTACTTTTAACTTGCTCATCCTTCCACACTTACTTACACCCTTTCGCTTTTCGTTCATCCCATCCAACAAGTTTATCTCAGATCTGATTTGGATTCTCGAAAAAAAAATCACTGCAGAGTTGAAGTAAATTTAGAGGAGGCTACTACCTGGTTGATAAAAACTTTGTTCTAAATTTGAAAGTCTGCTTAATAGTATAGTAACTTAAGTGTTGAACATATATACTATACCGGTGCAGAGAGCACACTCTGCAGTCTGCAATCTCAATAAGTAAGGATTATAAGAGCTTACCACTGCCCGCCACTACCGTGGCAACCCGCACAGCAGTTTCCTCCATCACTTGTACCGCCTCCTCCCCAGAAGTGTCCTCCTCCAACTCCGCGCTGGGCCCGGCACCGGCTGTTCCACCTACAAAGTACATTTCAGAATGTTAGATGTCATAGACATACGCCACTCACTAGTATTTTGTCTAGGAATGAAGAAATGTGAATACAGAAACCAATCTAATAATTTGTGACTGTCTACTCCAAAGTAAAAATGTCCTTTTTTCCAGGGAAGGCTGTTGTCTTGCTGCACTTTTTGGCACAACTGATGAATGCTTGCTTTTTAACACGCACCATTTTTCTCATAACAGACAGAAGCTTCACTTCTAAGAACAAGAGCAAGATCAGATCATCATCACTAAGACAGAGTGACCAATGATTCGGCACCAAAAAGAAAAATTAAAGTTCAAACCAGGTGAGGGCTCGGCTCACCCACAATAAATGTGTGAAATAAATCACTAAGCACTTTTCCATTTCTAATCAACCGTTTATGTTTTATGACAAGCTTGATTTTAATAAATGTTTTTACTTTTAATAAAGCTTTAAAACTTAAATAGACTCTGTGGTTTTTGGTCAAGAGTGACTGAGTAAAAGGTTTTGCAATTTGCAAGCATGCCTTGCCTCTGACACTTCTAGACTCTGACTCAGTACTCTTGTCCTGCGTTGGATAATCATCATTGGGGATCAATCATCGATGAATTCGGGAGCTAAATGACTCTGCCACACTATCTAGTCAGTAAGGAGATTGGGCGTTCTTCAAAGTCTGATATCACTGAGGTATGTGGAAAGTCTACCTGCGCCTATTATTATTGATAAGCAATGCACTATTTAGTGTCCATAGTTCTGTTTGTGCAGATTTATCCTGCAACAGTAGTATGGATTGTCCTCCTATCCAAACCCAAAGTAAAGTAGTATCTTAATCTTTCTTGGTGGTCATTCACATGTTATTGATGGGAATTGTCAAAGCATAAACATTTAGAAGACTTGAAAATACATTATGGACAATCCCAGAGGACTGCACTCAGTGCATAGAGCTATTGCTGACTAGAATGGGAGTTTCGTTTAACACCTTTTGCCAAATGTGCAATCTTAGTTAGCTAAACAGACAGACTAATTAGAATAATCTAGTAATACCACAGGGAGTCATAGTAGAGGCAGGATAAGAATTTAGATACAGTCTACAAGAAGATCAAAGACGATTTAGAAAAAAATCGAATGAGGTACGCTAGGAAAAAATAGGTACTGTATATCAAAATTAAAACTTACCGGGGACAGCAAAGGAGCCCTCCCCTAACCGATCCTGGCCTTGTAGAGCAGCAGCAGCCGATACCCCCTCCTCCTCTGTCCTCTTGCCCCTGGGGGGAGATGATGTACATCAAGAAAGAAAGAAAGAACCGAAAACATGGATGATTGTTGTCAACCAAATGAAACATTTCAAAAGAACAATAACAAAATATTTTGGCGAAATAGCAAATAGACAACTATTCCACAGGATATATTGACCTATCTCATGTGGTCTAATACGATATTAGTATTGCTTGATTTGAAGACCGTCGACTTTGAAAGTTATGTAACTCACTAAACAAACTACTAAAAAGGTTCGCCTAGGACTGGCAGGCAGCAGTCCGCAGCACGCGAAGTGACAGACAAACTCCATTGTGATTGCATATCAGTGACAACACTAAAAAGTTTCCTACTCCATTAACCAGTCATAAAAATACTCAAACTATCAATCCACCACCACTATTTCTTCTTATTGCCAGGTGTACAAAGGAAGGACTGGACTTGAGTCTGTAGGGGCAGATTTATAAGCCCCTTGCGGCTCTTTTGCTCCGTTGTTGCGTGACTTTTGTGACGCAGCGGTAGAACAAAAGAGGCACCATGGTGCGGCGTATAATAACAACGTGAAGCATATGGGAGATGCATCACGTTGTAAAGCCCTGCGCCATCAGGGGGCGGTCCGGCGCAAGGGAGGGTGTTCCTGCGCAGGAACGCATCCTAAAAGTGGCTGAGGGAAATCTACAAGATTTCAATCAGTCACTTTTAGGACAATTATGCGTCACTCAAACCCTGCGCCTGCTTGAAGCAGACGTACGGCTTAACGCAGTATTAGGGAGATAAGGCACCCCAGAGCATTGCTGGAGCTGCGCCATCATTGCGACGTAAACCCAAGCAATGTGCCGCCTTTACGGCACAGATGCGTAAAGCTTCGGTGGCATTTTGGGTCCATAGTACGCCGCATTGTAAATACGGCGCACCATGGGTGATGGTGGCGTGGCGCACAATTACTGGGCAATCCCTGCTACTTTGCAGGGATGCGCTGGTAATTACAAATCTGCCCCTTAGTGTCTAGCATTACGCAGTTCAGTAAACTACACTCATACATATTTTCTCATGTTACGACTCCTTAGATGAGGTGTAATGAGCCAAAATTATTTTGTTTAATTCTCTGCCTCTCTGGATTGTTTTCATGCTGGAAGGTGACAACACAGGGACATTTCCAGGGTGAAAGGATGCCAGCATCGACGCTATGCTGCCCAAATGGTGCCAGTACTGTGGGAAAGGACAGAAATGCACTAGATTCAATAAATATAGTACACTCCTGCCCTTTTCCTTTGATGTAGGCCAGCGTTGCAAGGTGACCTGCTATGCTGCCCTATGTCAAATTCCCGTAAATGATGCCGATAGTTTATAATGTCATTCTTTGACTAGATAAGCAGACTTCCAGATTTTTCATTTAGTTTGGAAAATCTTATAACATAATGTGTGTGTGTGAAACATGTGCTGATCTAAGCTTTGGGTTACGTGGTGCTGAAATAACAACATTTCTTACCCAAGTCATATATTCATCAAAAAAGTATCACAATCCAAGACTGTTTTTCTTTCTAAATTTGATTTGTGAATACATATGTCTTTACTCACCCAAGTATATATACATATGTACAACCCTTTAGTATATAGATACAAATGGGTCTCGCTTATGGACTGCTTGACACCTTCATCGTCCATTAAAAAAGCAATGTGTCAGCTCACTCCAGCCATTAATCAACCATTGTTCCTGTTAGATCTGAGGGTCTCTAGTTGTCAGAGGTAGGTACCACTGTCCAAATAGGGACCCTTGCTTCTTGTCAGGGTAAGGGGGATACACTCTTTATATAACCCCCGTTCACCCCCTTGGTAGCTTGGCACGTGTAAAGTTCTCATAGTGACACAGTGAAAACATCACAAATGGACTCCACACCAATTTAGAAAACTAAAACAACAAAAATTCACCATACACAGTTCAAGAATATGATTTTAAAAGAGTTCTAGGGTTTGTGTCAAAATAATCCACAGTTGCGTCACGTTTAGCCCAGAGTACTTGTGGATGTGACAAAAAGTTCCGAATGGAAGCTGCAGTGCTGAAAAACAAGCAATGCCTCACTTCTGAGACCCTGGGGAGGCGATGCGACAGCCCCGCTGAACGCAGCAGGCGTGTTGCGATAAATCCGGTCTGTTTGGGGAGGGATGCGATACCTTGCATGGATTCTGGTGCTCAGGTTCGGAAGGGAGCATCTCACACAGGCACGATGCGACTATCTTCGGGACGGCGACGATCTGAGGTACGGCGGTGATGCACAACACAACGTCGATCTTCTCCTCTCACGGCCCCTTGATGCGATAGCTCTGATATGATGTTCGCAGCGACTTGCTGTGGTCCACAAGCAGGCGTTGTGGCGATCTCACCCAGCGACAACAGACTCTGCGACAATATTCGCAGTGACAGGACTCCTCCCACACCGGGGCGATGCGTTCCGCAAGTGAACGATGCGTTGGTTCTTGCAGCGGCAACAGGCTCTGCGACGATCTCGATCTTCGCGGCGGCAGGAATTTTCTTGCATTGTCGGAGATGCGCTCCGCAAGCGAGTGATGCGTGAAAATTACAGATCTTCTTACTTTCTTCTTGTCCTGCTCCCCAAACAGCAGGTACATCTTCCTGAGGCCCCACAATTGGATCAAGCACTCCAGGAAGGGCAGAACTCATACAGCAGAGTTCAAGGGGAAGCTACGGGTGAAGTTCTTTTGTTCCTAGGACTTCTTAACAGGAGGCCATCTCTCCTCAGGCCCTTAGGGATCTCTTTAAGCAAGGGGACATAGCAACATCAAAGTCCTTCCCCTCTCCTTGGCAGAAAAGCAACTGCAGGTCAGCCCACAAACACACAGCAGGACAGTCCCTTCTCTTCAGTCTTCCAGCTTTCTCACTGGCAGAGGTTCCTTCTTGATTCCAGGATGATCTAATTTTCTGTGGTCAGGGTAGCTCTTCTTATACCAGTCTTTCCTTTGTTCTCTGGAGGTAGTGAGGCCCTGGCTTAGTAAGAACCAGTTCTGGTCAGTCCTGGATCACTTTGTTTTCCTGACTTCGTCTTTCCTTTGAGAGAGAGGGCCAGGGTTGTCAGCCGCCCAGCAGGAGGTAGAGCCAGCATCGCGGAAGGCAGGCTATCCCCTCCCACAACTCAAGAATCAGATGAAGCATTTCAGCCTAGGGATGATGCACTCAGCCTTTGGGAGGCACCCCAGCCCCTGTCACTCACAAACCAGACAGTCAATTCACAAACAGGCCAAGGCACACAGAAGGGTCAGACAAGAAAACAGCCACTTTCTAAAAGTGCTGTTTTCAAACACAGGATTGAAAAAAAATCCCTCCTGAAAGATCGGTTATTAAATTCTGGGTTCAGGGATACCAGACTTTAAGTTTCTATCTTTCTCCTATGGGAAGATATGCAGGTAAACATTATACACAGCATTCCACATTATAGCATATGGGCAAGGTAGCCCTCTCCATAGTGAAAAACTAAATTGGCAGTATTTCACTATCAGGGCATGTCACCTATATCAGGACATGCCTTACCTTTCACATAATATGCACCCTCCCCAGGGGGGTAGATTGGGCCTTCCATAGGGGTGCCCAATGTGTACAGAAAGGGAAGGGTTAGGCCTGGCCAGTGGGGACACTGGTCAGGTCAGCATGGCAGCTAGCAACTGCCCACAGGCACTGTGGAGGCAGGCCTGAGACACCATTTTAGAGCTACTTGTGTGGGTGGCACAACCAGTGCTGCAGGCCCACTAGTAGCATTTGAATCACCAGCCCTGGCAGGCACACTTAGTGCGCTTTACTAGGGCCTCACTGGTAAAACAAATATGCCAATCATAGATAACCAATCACAATAACAAATTATACAGAGAGCATATGCACTTTAGCACTGATCAGCAGTGGTAAAAGTGCCCAGAGTCCTATTGCTAACAACCACAGGTCAGGAAAAACAAGGGAGAAAGAAGCAAAATGTTTGGGGAAAAGCCTGCAAAAAGAGCCATTTCCAACAGTTCCACTCCCATTTTGCTTCCTCCTGTTACAGCAAAGCACATGGGGCAATGAGTGAGCCTACTTCACCCATAGTCTGCCACTGTTATATTTGTATTCTTGTTCTGCCAACTACATCGAAGGACACTAAGGGGCCCATTAGGATGGCGGGTGGATTGCCCCCGGCAGGCCGCGATCCACCCTCCATCCGTACACAAATGACCACCCCGCCATATTAACAGGGCTGGGGGGTCCGCGGTAGACAGAAAGACCGTCCATCTTTTTTTCCGTCCCAGTCATCTTGTGACCGGGCAGAAAAAGGTTTATATGGTGGCGGTGTCTATCAGACACTGCCAGATTTATTACAATGGGCAATTTGGAATGCCGCCATGGAAAGGCAATGCAGAGTCTGCTTTGGGGGTCCGTTGCGGGACCCCAAGGACTCTAGGGGGGTTGGAGGTACACATGGTGGGTACCTATGGTACCACCCAGCATTTCAAAGAACAACGTGGCAGGAACCGCGCAGTGCCTGTCACATTGTGCTTTGAGATGCACAAAGTGTATTTTTACCATTGAGGTGGGCAGTGCGGAATGCTGCAATGGCAAAAATACAGGATGCGCTCGCCACTGTGGTGGCCGCATCCTACTTCCATCCACGGGACCCCCACCCTTATGGCGGGCGGTCCCTTGTACCGGAGGATAGCGGACGGGCAAAGTCCGCCCGCCTTCCTAATGGGGGCCTCAGTTAGAATACTCTAGCCAGTGATCAGTTACTGTGCCAGTGAATGATGCCTTCAGCATCATTTACATTCTGCTTTTTCCCATCACAGCATTGTGGGAAACTGACTGACCCACCTCACCTATAGTTATATCACTATTCCATTCATATTATGCTCCCACCCACCCCAGTGCAGGGCAATGGGTTAGCCCTTTCCAGCCACGGATCATATATTCTGCTTCTGAACTTCATAGCATGCATTGTGGGGACAAGCAGTGAGCTGACCTTTGCATACCCCTCCACTCTACCAGCCATAAAAGTAGGTGGACAGTCTAAATATCGAGTTTTAAATATCGACCTACAGAAATATTGGGTTGGAAATATATAAGGTACAGAATATCGAGGTCAAGAATATTGTTCAAGAGAATATCGACCCTAAGGTAAGTAATATTGAACATTTTTATATTGATGTAATAATTTATTTATACTAAATGTATTATTATAAATTCATTTTAATCAATTTTTGCATTTAAGTTCTATAACGGGTTGTGGGTTTATTGGGGAATTGGGTTGGAATTTAATTGTAATTAAGTAATGATTCATTTTTTTTATCGGTATTGATAATTCATTTATTTTTATTTAATTATTAATTGGCAATTAGGTCTTTTAACTGGTAATAAAATTAATTAATATTTTTGATTGGTAATTAATTTTTAATATTTGGAAATAATGTTTAATTAATTGTTAATCAATGTTTAATAATTAATATGTTTTTCGTTATGAAAAGTATTTTATTGTTCAATATTTATTATTTGGTAACTAAATGGTATTTTTTGTTAATTTATTGTTAATTAATTATTCAATTGTAATTATGTTTTAAATCATTATTAATGGGTATTTGTAAATGATGTAGAGTTATTTTAAAATTTAGATTATTAATTATTTGGAATATAAAAATTATTTATAAGTTTGTTTTATTTAACTTCTACGCTATCCAACGCTTTCCCTATTGTTGCAGTCTGTGGAGTAGGAATAGTAATTTTTACCCCTACCCTATCCAACGCTTTCCTTACTATTGCACTCACTGGAGGGGGAATAGTATTTTTTTCCCTACGTTATCCGACGCTTTCCCTACTGTTGCAGTCTTTGGAGTGGAAATAGTAATTTGTACCCCAACGCTGTCCAACGCTTTCCCTACAGTTACACTCTCTGGAGTGGGAATAGTAATTTTTACCCCTACGCTATCCAATGCTTTCCCTACTGTTGCATTTTCTGGAGTGGGAAAAGTAATTTTAGTAATCCTACGCTATCCAATGTTTTCATTACTGTAGTTTTTTTTGGACTTTGAATAGTAATTTTATTCATTTATGTAGCTATTTAATATTTATTGAATTATTTTAGATAATGTAGTATTTAATTAATTTAAAGATATTGAAAGTATATTTAATTGTTTTAATGTATTAAACATCATGTTATTATTGTATGTGTTTATATGTATTTGTAATTTATAATATTGTTTAATAATTTATAAGTAATTAAAATAATTATTAAAACGTATTAAGTATATGTCATATATTTTATGTATATGTTTGATAAATGTTTTCATAATATATACGTATTATTCATTAATTTTAAACATTATTAAATATTTTTAACTCTGTTTATTTTTATTTGTAAGTATTATTTACTTTATTTTAGACATTCTTTTAACAGAAAAAACAATATTTTTAACTACGATATTTTTAACATCGATATTTTGGTTTCGATATTTTTGTACTTATTATGTTTGCCTTCAATATTTCAGCGCTGATATTTCTGTAGGTCGAAATTCTGTCAGTGATAAATAAAAATAGTGTTTTGCTGCCCAGAGAGGTCCTAAGCAGCCTAAGCATGCCACTAAATGACTGCCATATCTCCTCTTACCTAGAGGGGAGTGATTCCCCCCCCCTCTAGGACCTGATCACCAGCCTGGGGAAACAAAAATGTCAAACTGAATTGTGATAGGGGTGTTGATACTTGATGAATCTCCCCTTTCCAGGGATGCCTACCATAAATTTGAGGGTGCTGCCTTGGATGAGGTGTTTCCCACTGGACATAATCAATTCACCTGCTCCTGCTTGTTTATCCAGTGGGGTTTGTGACATTGTCGTGTCATATGGTGTAATTACATAACTGATGAGAAAGGTAATGTGGGTTGAAGTGATTTCCCCACCAGGAAAATTGAAGGGGAAGCCTCTGGACCTTGCACCAGAGGTTCTCGAATGCACCTAAACAGTGTCAAACCATTGCTAAAGTGTGGCTGTCTGCAATGATACAAAACCCACACAGATGAGATCAACATGAATTCATCCATTCATAGATGTCAGACTTGGAATAGTTTGTCTGCAGCCGCACTTCGAATTGTAGGCATTTGTATCAGAATAGTCATAGAAGGGTTCAAGTTCTGGCTCCATTTAACTGGGTTTTCATTCCCAAGATGTAAGGTCTGGATTTTATTCTCTTTTGACAGCGTTCTTGCCTTGCTTCATGTCAATATGTATCCTTACGGCAGCATTAGTGCTAATACCACCATTGGGAGACCCATGGTGTTTGAACTTTGATTATTCAATGATGTACATTTGAGCATATTACTTATTTCCTACATCTCTATATTGCTGGCCTTGAGCCACAACTTGCTAGATGAATTGATGTGAAATTATACTCCAATGCCTTAAAATTTTAGTTGATGACAACCAGACACACCTCTTCTGCTATATCAAAACTTAAAATTCAAGACAAGATTTTTATCCTTTTAGTACATAGTATGTGAGGTGACTCACAATAAAAATTATTTGGTGGTCAACATTGCTTCAAATAAGCATATGCACTGGAGAGGGTCCTATGCTGCCCAAATGTCATTCAATCAATCAGATTAGAATGCAGCTGCATTACCCATGAGGGTTGAGATGTGCTGGGAGAATGAACTGCCAGTTCTCCTATTGGTCAAACATCCAAGTCTTGAGGTGGTTCCTGAACTGGTGGAGAGATGGTGAAGCTCTGAAGTGCAATGGGAGGTTGTTTCAAGTCTAAACCACCAGGTGGGAAAAGCATCAGCTCCTCTGTTCGTCCAGTGAAAGCCACGTGTGGCTGCTAGGAAGAGGGATATGGAGCAGAGTTTCCTGATAGGAAATATTTACATGTAAAACTCATTTTGTTTAGCTACTGTCAAGAATGATGTACACTGGAAGAATCAAGAACTTTGTTTCTTTCTTGGAGCAGTTTTAGGACCAAAAAAACCTGGCATAGACAGGTTTCTATCCAGCGCTTATATGTCAGTTAAAGTTATTTTCTTTGCCACATCTCTTAGTTGTGAGTGTCCCATGGCTGGGCATTTTAATTTAGTGTAGATACTTAAACGTAAACTTAAACTGCATGGGGATATGATACACAACATGCATAGCATGTTTGTGGTATCTCTAATTTCATGTGTCAAGATGGTGCTTCAATTACAGCCTCCATTACAGCTGTTTACTTCCCAGTTATCTTCTGCTGTTTTCTACATTCTTTGCTCATCTTCCTCCAATGTTCTATATTTTTCTTGTGTAAATTGTGCATGTGGCATCAAAGCTTGCCTTCCCTCTCACTTGGCATTGTGTAGTTTATGTCAGTCTGGTTACTGTCATTACTTGTTCTTCTTTGTCTCCGTACATGATTGGGATTCCATTTTGTTGATTATATACATGTTATTCTTGTGTGGGCTTAATCTTACTTGCTGCTGTGTACTCTCATCTGAACATTCCTGGGCTCGCGTTGTTTCATCAATGAAGGTACTATGTTCCATACTTATCAGAAAGTAATGCAACGCAGCAGAGCAAGTCACCTTGTTGCACACTGCTGTGTTATAGTGAAAGGACAGGAATGTGCCATATTTATTACAATATGGAGCATTCCTGTCCATTCCCCAGGGATGGCACCCAATGGGCAAACTAGCACCAATTCAGGCACTATTGCACCATGGAGCAAGGGTGCCAGCATTGCTGGCAGGATTGTTTTTGTGTAGGCAGTTCACCTTCTCAGTTCTCAGAGTTTGCGGAATTCAGCAACTCAGCGTTTTGTAAACTCTGCAGTCAGCAATGGAACAGAGTTTATTTGTGTCTACTCGGTCGAAATCTGCTGTGTGCGATCCCAAATGAGCATCCTTGAGCAGAATGAAAATCTTCCAGAATGGATTGTTTCGAGATAAAAATGTACTCTAATTGACATTTAGCGTTGGTGTTTTTTGCAAGATTTTTTTTGTTTTTTTAAACTTTTTTTCAAATGGAAGGAAGTGACCCAGAGTCTTCATCTTCCTGTTCGTGTCCAGCTGGTTCCTCCCAGTGCTTTGTCCATCTCTGGTCACTTTTCATTTGTGTTTGGAGCTGGAAAGATCACTCTTTGTTTCTGCTGCGAATATCCCACTGGATTTAAGGACTTTGAATTTGAGATTTCACATGTAAATATAAGAACTGGTGTTGTTTGCTTGATTGGCGCCATGCACCTGATTTATTTGTACTTTTAATACATTTTTTTAAATGTATTGTGGTGGAGGTATCTTGTTTCAGTAGGGGTCTTGTGATTTCTTTGCATTTCAATTTTCGTCTTTTGTAAAGGAAAGATGTTTCACAGCTTACTATATTTTCTATATGTTTTTAATACAGTTGACATTTTGATTGAATTTTGATTGAATTCCAATTGGCCTTCCAGCCGGCAGGCCCAGTGCTAGTCAAGGTGAATGAAACAACTGTTTCTCTGGTGTTTACAGCATTTAGTTACTTATGTTTTATCATTCCTAGACAATCTACAAATTAAACATGAATATATGACACCATACCATGTTTTTGAGAAAATAGTCACAAATTACCAGTTAACAAAAAAGGAACGATTTTCATAGAGAAAGAGGGGAACGTTTACAGTGTTTAATTTTTACGCTTAAAATTCCTTAAACAAGGATACATGAAATACATTCATCAATACACGTCATATTAAAAAACAGAAGAAGTCTCAATTCACTATATCCTTCTCATCAATATCAATCTTAAAAAGTGGCAACAATAATTTTTCCTAATTAATAAAAAACAAATCTTTTAAAAAAGAATTGTTTTTTTTATTTTATTTTGTATTTATTGCGTTATTTGATCTGGGCCTCCTGTTTTTTGTTGTGACCAAGTGGCTGGTGGCAATTTTGTGGATCCAGCCAATGTGTTTTCCCTATAGGCTTGCATGTCTTCTCCTTGTTTCTAATGAATGACTGCCTGTTCAGGGCTGTTTGTTGTTGTTGAAGACAATGTGGCACTGTTTGGCAGCTGTTTTGTTAGTCCAACCAAAATGCATCCCTTTTTGCCATTGGCTGGATGCATGGCTGAGCAGCGAGAAAACTGTTTAATAATACCTTATCGGTTTATCTTTGAGGATAACTTCAATTATATTTCATCATTTAAATATTTCAATTTTGTGAGTAATTTGTAAATAATTTTTTCAATTTATTTTGTATGAATAAAAAATCATGTTTTACCATTTCCCACTACATCTTGCATTAATCAAATCAACATTATGTCAGCTATAGGTGCACAACAGCATTCATTGTCTAGGGATTGTTCTTTCCGTTGTCATTTGTAAGGTGTCACATCACACTTTGTGAGGGACATGACGGCTCATGCCGAACGTAAAGCAAATGTTGGCTTGGTTTTATGTTTTATGAATTAGTAGATATATTTAGACTGTAACTATTAATTAAGGGAATATCACAGTGACAACACTAAATTATATAATTTTGTTTGTGCTACTAATTGAACAGCATCAATCCCATGTTTCACTGATGTCCCTCTTGCTTCTTTTCTTTTTGTCCCACACATCAGATATCTGTACAACTTGTGAAGCTAAGTTCCACTGCTAACTGACAGCTAAAAGATGGCCTCAAAAAAGGTGCCACTGCTAAACCTAAAACTGCAACCAAGAAAGTAGCCAGTGAGAAGAAGAAGGAACTTACCATCACCACCACTGGTATGCCGCCCCAGATGCTATTTGGAAAACAAAAGACTTTACCTGCCGCACTGGCCCTCTCCGGAGCAAGCTGGGAGCAGCACCCCCACATCAGAAGACGAACCCCAATCTAGGCCAAGCCCATGTCAGTCACTGAGGCAGCCAGTCTAATCACAGCAACACTGATGGGCAGAGATGTTGATTACATGTACATAATTGAACACTGGATCTCTTTTTGGGGGTTAGAGAAAGAAAATCTGCAGGCATTCACACTTCTGAGATTTTAAATGCTGCCTGGAAGCCTGCGACAGCAGCAATGATCACAAAGGAGGAATCCCATACAGATGCAAACATTTCAAAACACTTTAACAGCAAGGTCTTTGAATGGTTGGCTTAAGATTGGATTTGTTGCTACAGTCAATGGCAGTAATATAATTAAGTCCCTGACTGATGGTGGTTATTTCAGGGACCTGTGTTTGGTACACTGTATCATAATCTTTGTACAGGACTGTCTCAAAAGAGAAGACCACATAAGCAACTTACTGGCCAGCTGCAGACAAATTTGTACTTATTTTAGCCATTCAATTAAAGCCTGGAAAAAGCTGAGAGTCATTCAGCACGATAATAGAATTCCAGTTAAAGCACTCGTATAGGAGATGACAACAAGCTGGAACTCCTATTATTACATGCTTGAATGCCTGCTTGAGCACCACAAACCTATCAAAGAGGATATTCAATTGTACAAGGCATGATCATTGATATAGACCAATGTGGTCTAGTCAAATGCCTGACAGAGATGCTACTTCATTTTGAGGTCTTCACACTGGAAGTCAGCAAAGAGGACAGTACAATGATCCAAGGTATCACGTTGTTGCAGATGCTAAAGGAACAGCTAAAGGAGTTATCTGCAATGTCCGCAGTTGTGCAGGGAAAAAAAGATGCATATGACTTGATGGAGAGCTTAATCCTACACTTGTCTGCTAACACAAGGGTGCAAAGAAAAATTGTGTCTTTCAGAAAATACATCTGTGCCACAATTCTTGATCCAAGCTACAAACTATTACTGTTCAATTTAATTTCTTTTTTCAGATGAGGATGTTAGAAAACACAAAACATTATTAGCTGATCAAGGCGGCAGTGAGCTAGAACAAGGACAGCAGGGAATTAGAGGCCCACTGGTCCAAGTCCTGCGGTGCAGCCTTCAAGTACAGATCCTGAGGGCAACACTGTTGGCTCACAGCAGCCAAAACCAATGCCAAAAACACCATCAACAACAGCAAGATCAGGTGCATCAGCCCCCAAATATGCAACTGAGTGGTTTCTACTGGCAGGACTTAAGCCCTGTGCAGAGAAGAAGGCATAAGAGGTCGAGCAAAGTGGAGCACCAGCAATGAACATTGAGTGAATGGTTCAGGCCTAGCTGGATGATGCAACAGAGGTCTACCTTGATGAAAACCCATTGGTGTATTGGTATGAGTAGAGGCGCCAATAGCCAGTGCCCAGCAGTCTGGCAATGAACTATTGCCATTTAGCCAGTGTCCCAGCTGAGCGTGTTGTCAGTGCTGTTGGTGCTGTTGTCACAGTGAGAAGGGTCAGTTTCTCACCCTAAAATGTGAAAAGGTTAACCATTATCAAAATGAATCATCACTTCATACCACCAGATTCCAACATACAAAAATTACCACTGGAGGAAGATGACGGCGATTCAGGTCATGGTAGTAGTGTGTTAGATGACCTACTTCTGAGTGAACCACCAGCGTTTGAGGATAAGCTCTACTTCCCTGACTACTTGGCATTCTTTCTTTGATGCCCCATGTAGGAAAGTAGAATCTGTTTTCATGGTTAACCCAACTTTTGGCTGATGTCATAACTGTTTTCTGACTAGTATGACTGGGATCCTGCTGATCAGGACCCCGGTCACTGTGTTTCCTCCTTAAATTGGATATGGTGTATACCGGTAAATTCCTATTTGGCTACTGGGGTACCTTTTTAAGTCCTGTGTTTAGGGTCCTGAGGTACCTAGGGCATGGGTATTCCAGGGATCTCCTGTGGTCGGCAGCCTGTATTATGCCACCCATGAGGGATCCTCCAACTATAATTAGAGGCCTGCCATTGCAGCCTGTGTTTGTTGGTGCATGCACCTTCACGAAAGATATACGTGCCCTTATATCTAACATCACTGTACTTGGCACCTATAAGTCACCCCTTTAACAGAACTTTCAGTCCCAAAGGTAGGGTGCTCGGTTACGAGTATGAAGGCGGCCCTGTGTGAGCAGACCACCTGTAGAAACCCATTCTCTGAGCTTCGTAAGTGAATCAACCTTACAATATAGAGAGGCCATGTGTCATTACTCGATGACCGTCTCTAAGCTGGCTGGAACAAACCTGGGCATGTTTGGTAGCAAATATGTTGGAATCATACCCCAACACCAAAACCGGGCCCCACCGGGGAACCCTCTATGCTCCAGGGACCAATCATACAGAGCTTGACAGCAACCTAGGATTGCTGCCTGAATATGTGATGTTACAACATGATGATTTACATTGCGGTACGTTACATCGCAGTTATTGCAATGCAAGTCGTTACAATGACTTGCGCTGGAGGGCACTGGCACTGGACTTAGGAATAGTATGATTTACTATTCCAACTCCTACATAATGAAACAGTAGGGAAGGTGTTGGACTAGTAAATCATACTATTCCTTAGTGTATAGCGCCTTCCAGCGCAGGTCGTTGTAACAACTTGTTTGAAATGACCGCAATGTAAATGTATTGCGGTGTAACAACCATGTTGTAAAGGTCATTACCCCTGCTGCCGAGCCCAGACACGATTCTGCCCTCCTGCTGCTGGGCCAGGATCAAGCAGGGGAAGGTGGGACAATAGGTTTCCTGCTACAGGGAAGCATGATCACTTCCCAGACAGGATTTTGTGTATTAGGCCAGGGTGGGGGCACTGACCAGCACCACAAGGTCTGATGGAAAGCCTGTATACTACAGCTCAAAAACTTTATCAGGGGCCCAGTTGGCTCACTGCTTTAGTGGAAAACTGGACAAACAACATGGTATAATTCTCCCCACTATCCGACTCCTCCTCTGGGAGGGATGCCTGAACTGTCCCAACCCTCACCTTAGGATACTTAGGGTGAGTGGGTCCCTAGATTCATCATGAGATTTGATTCAGATCCAACTATACTTTTTCTTTGACAGTCTGGACATCCTGGTCAAGTTGTGCTGACCTTGCCAGACTGCTTTGGGACCGAGACTGCAACTGAGAAGACTTTGTCTGCTCCTGACCTTGTTATCTGCAAAACCCGCAGCACCATCAATATCTTTGCTCCATTCATGTTTCATCCTGGGCCTGTGGACGTCTAAAGGGACCAAAAGGAATATCTCTTGGAGTGAAGGAATCACTCTTCTGCATTCGTAGGCACCGGAAAATGATCAACCGGTCTGCCGAACCTGGGCTCCGATGGACTTCACAAGGCTCAGCAACATAGGTTGTTCTACACTCCTTCGAGGCCTGAGTTGTCCCCTCGTTAAGTTGAGGTTAGCATCCCTCATGGAGCATCCTACAACCGAACCCCTGTGCACCGCGTCACTGCATTGCTTCATCACACGGTACCGGAAATTGGTTACCACAAAGACTTGTATCAACGGAGTAGAACTAATCTGTCAACAAGTCTGTCCTTGCTATAACTGATCTGTGCTGATGCAGTTGGATGGAGAATGGATTCTGTTGTTTTCAGTATCCTGGTAGCTCGGGCAGAGCTACCGATTCGGTGTACCCCTACTTCTAGCATCCTTATCAACTGACCTGGTTCATTGATCTCTGGTAGCCTTCGTCTTCCATACCTCCTGGATGTCCCGGAGTGGCATAGACTCTGTCCCCTCTGCTTTCAGGTACTGTTTGACACAAACTTGTGTCTGGGTTCCAACAGACTCTTTCATCCTTAAGCAACAGCAGTCTCCACCTGAAGTCCTTAAGTGTGATCGACAGTGGTTGTAGGTATCCTGAGTCTGAGGCTATCCATGGGTGGGGTGGCTTTTCAACCTTCTGTCTTCTACAGGGTATCTTCGGGAGGCACTGGGAAGCGTTGCATATTTATGGTCTGGTCTCCCCTTGGGAACTACTGGGGATTGGTGCTACTGACAGTTCTAGAATCAACGTATTTTGTGCATTGTGAAAAATCAGGGTATTAGTATGAAATTATAATCAATGTCTATCTTATAAGTACAGTGTGTAGTTCTTTTTCATTTAGCCTATACTAGAGGATTAGACGCTGGTAAACCAAGATGCTTTGCACTATTCCTAGACTAAGCCTGAAGGCTGCTCTTCACAGTTACCACTTAAAGAGCTTTCCATGGTTATCTAAACCCCTAGAATCACCACAAAGGTTGCCCGGGTTAGTGTAGAGTACTGCACTTACATAAGTGAACACCAAATACTGGCCTAACTTTTCACACCCTCAAAAAAAATATATATAGGGGGGAACATTTACTTCATTATTTGTGTGTGTCTGACTGTCTGGTTGACCAATTCATCCCCACTGACTTACTCTTAGACACATTTATTTTGCTGTATTAGAGTTGCAACTGCACGCAGTCAGTAAAGAAATCTGACTCCTGACTCGCCCTCCAAAGCCACTTCTCTCAAGCCAGACACTGGATGGAGATTACAAACAAATATGTGCCTGCCTCCAAGCCTTGGTCATGACTATCTATCTGTACTTTTCTACCCTAGAGGGACTGCCCTATCCAAATGGCAAATGTATATTTCGATTTACACTGGCAATTCTTTTTTTTATGATCAAATGGAGGATCTGTATTCTGCAATCTATCATCAACCGATCACGATGATCACATCGGAAGAACAGGTGCATGCCGGCATGCATTGCATACTGAGTGATTGTTGTTTGTTGTGATGTCAACTTGTTGTGATATGTGATCATCATGTGTGTTGAGATTGAGAAGAGATGAGAGTATTCATGTGCGGATGTATCTCATTACTACACATGCTTTTACAACGCATGCCTTTACCACGCAGGTTTTACAACGCAAGTCATTACAACGACTTGCGTTGGGGGGTGCTGGATAGTGAATAGTTTCATTTACTATTCCAACTCCAGTCCCAGTGGATTTTAGGGAAGGTTTTGGATAGTAAATTAAACTATTCCCTATTCCGTATCCTACAGCGCCCCCCAGCGCAAGTCGTTGTAACGACTTGCATTGTAAAAGTTGCGTGGTAAAGGTACTGAGTGGTAAAAGTTGCTTTGTAAACGCTGTTCCCCTTCATGTGCTGGCAGGCAGTATGAGAGTGAGACTGGGTGTTTGGTTGTTATGCTTAATGTGTAAATGATGAATCTGAGATTCACAATGTTCGTGGCCTACCGGCGGCTGATCAATTATTTCAAATTCTTCAATGAAGGTTATTTTTTTCCTCCCACTTTGAAAAATATAATAACAAGATTCTGTCATCGGGTCCAACTCCACTCCACACAGTCCACACTCCACACTGCTTTGATTTTTATTGTTGTAATCTTTATTTTAATACCCTTCAATGACTTAGACCTGACCAGTCCCTTAGATAATGCAAAGTTTGAGAACACAAATCTAGTTTACCCAAAAAGTGACTCATGCTTTCCCTTCTTGTTGTTCAGTAACACAATTGTACTACTACAGGTCTATCTATTGCATTTTGGTATTTGGGACACTGTTGGTACAGAGTTGGACAGCATACTTGGGGTCATAGATGATGGAATGCCTCATGGCATGGGCGTGAGCGTGAATACTTTGAGAACTGCCACCAGAAGAAGATAGGCGTTTTCAAATTCACTGAAACCAACCAATTTCAATGATGATGAAGTGGCCTAAAGGTAAACAACAGCACCAAACCTACACATGTCTGTGTAGGGGTGGTGGTGAGTGATGTGACTGAGAGAGCTGCATTGATTTTCTAATTGATTGGGAAAATGCCATGTTGCTGTGTATGTGCTCACTGCTGTCTGGCTCTAATTTGATGTTTAATCCAAAGTGGTGGTTCAGTGGGGGCCTGTTGTTGAGGTAAGTACCAGAAATAGCCATGTTGCTTTGCTGCCTTGAGACTTCTCTTCTTGTCGCACTTCTCCTTATGCAGTTTACCTTTTCTCCTAGGCTCTGCAATATCATTATTATTTTCTTTTTAATCTACAGGCCATGGCCTAAACCATGCACCTTACTGGAAAAACAATGTAACCTACTCACACTAACCTTACCGAAGCGCATCCGCCAGGCACTGAAGATTGACAGACAGTGGAAGAGGAAAGCAGATGTAACTCCCAATTTGGCAATACAATAACTTTGTTTCTCTTTTATCATTACAATTTGGGGGTTGTTAATTTATGTTTACTTGACTATTACAGATATTTTTATTGTATTTGATATCTTTCAAAGCTCGGTACAATAGTTACACAACATAATGTAACTTGGGTCTCTCTGGAGGCAGGCTGACAATCTGATTTGTTTTAACTGCACTAGTGCTCATCATCATGCTTGCATCTTTATTTCCTCCCATAACATATTTATGATGGTCGGCTGTCAAGATGATTGTTGTCCTTCTGCAGTGTTTGTCTTTGTCAAACATTTCCCTCAAATCCCCCTTCCCATCCATTCATCGAACCCCTAACCCTCTTCACCTAAGCTCTGTGATTTATTTAGGTATGAATACATTACATTCACACCATTAATTGATCACACATGTGGTTGGCCAGATGTGGTGAAAGCAACACCATCTCAAGGCCGGGCAAGGATCTTCTTCTGCTCTAAGTATAGCCAACACTGGCAATATTATATATATTAGATTTCCCACCCATGCACAGAACTCAATATTAAAATGTTTATAAGAGGAACATAATTCATAATTTCCAGTATCATCATTCCAGAACAAAAGACTACGCTTGTCCACTTCATAGCTTCACTTCAGTCTGTAACTTTTACAACCTCACCATTCTGATTATTTATTTTACGTTAGCATTGCTTATCATGTTTTCTTGTTTGACAGATTTCTTCTTGTATACTACGACTGATCTTAATCTAGTTTTCATCTGGTGACTGTCTCATTTTTTTCTCAAAGCTTGCATATAAAATGGAATTCATTCTAATTATTTCAATCTATTTAGTAAAAAAAGTCTGATTGCACCAACAAATGTCCATAAATAAAAATGAAAAAAACAAGATTTCCATAACACCCATATTCCCACCCTCTTTCCAACTAGCCCCACCACCAAACAAAAGATTTAAAAAGGGGCAAGAGAGACCTAACTGCGGGCCAGGACCTTCCTTTCCAATCAGTTAACTACTCCTCTATCCTGGCTTCCAGGTGTGCCACCCTGAGGAGCATGCTGTGATGAAAGGTTTTATAGAATCAATAGGGGGAGCAACAGTGGTTGATGAATGGTGGCAGGCGGCTGCCTGACCATGGTACCTTTCACCTGGAGGCACTGGGTCCAGGTTGTGGCCTGGGGTATTGGTGACTGCAGCTGCCTCCTCCTTCTCCTCGGACACCAGCTGTTGATATTCGGCCATGATTGCCACAAGATTCCTTTTCCGGGTCCTGGCTGCTGTCTCATGCCTGTCGGATGATGAAGGATTTGCAGGAGTGGCTATATGAAGAAAGAAAATTAACTTTTAGCAAAACAGTAACACATACAATGATATAGAGGCAGAGTAGCACTAGCAGTACATAACATTTGCTGGTATCCTTGATTCCTCGCACATTCAATTTTGATGTGATTACAGTTGCAGGCATTAAGCACTATGGAGTATGCAAGTATTCCTCTTCACTCTTGTTTAGCTAAATGAATATAGGCATTCCAGCTCAGCTTGCGTCCTAGACAGACATACTTTGCTACAGTCTGCAGGTGGGTTAACTGTACCACACAATTATCTCTTATCCTGTCATTACCGTGCTCTGTTAAATCAAATACTCACTTTCACTACAACTAGGTAGATGAAGAGTTACTGATGTATGAATTATATACAGCACAACATGAGGTACTACTATTGTAGCCTTGCAGCCGATAGGCCACCCATGGATTACACTAGTAAAATACCATGTGTAGGGAGAGGGCGTGATGGAAGATGATGGGTGGGTAGGGGATGCAAAAGACACTTGTTAGACCTGGCACAATTGGCGTGGGTCTCCCTTCCATTTTTTTGCTGTTGCCTCTTATGTTTTAGCTGGTTTTAGATGCTTATGGGCACTGTGCCACTGTTGTTCAGTGCCACAGTGGAAGTGCTCCTATGGTAAATTGATGTATGGATTAGTGACTTTATTATTGGCTTGGTTAGTTTACCGTTCAGACCCTAGTGCAGTGCACTACGTGCGCCCAGTGCTTATAAATCCAATGCTGCTGTTGGGCTTGCAGCCCTGATTGTGCCACCCACCGGAGCAGCTTGTAAAGTGTGTCTCAGGCCTGCCATTTCAGAGCCTATGTGTAATCTGGTACTGCCATGTTGACTGAGCAAGTGCACCCACTTACCAGTCCCTAAACCTTCCCTTTTATACATATTAGTCACCCCTATGGAAGGCCCAAGGTCAGGGTGCATTGTAGGTAAAAGGTAGGGCATGCCTTGATATGTGTGGCATGTCCTTTTAGTGCATTACAGCCATTTTCGTCTTACACTATTGCAAGGCTACTGTTACCCATAGGCCAGAATGGACAGTTTGATTATAACATATTATAATCCTAACTGGCTCAGGGAACTAGCTAGACATTTGAGTTTAGTATGCCTGAACTCAGAATGATGAATTACAGTTTTAGTGAAGTTGGTTTTAACATTCTGAGTTTGAAAATACCACTTTTAGAGAGTAGGTATTTGCTTGCCTGACTATCCAAACCTGCTAGGTTGTGTAAGAGTCTGGAGTTTGAATGACAGGGGCTGAGGGATGCCAGGAGAAAGGGTGAGTCAGCACAGTACTGAATAGAGAGATCTACATGCAGATGGGAGGGAGGGGTTGCACCTGGGACCTGAAAAGGGCTGTGCCTTCCCTCCACAATGCTGGCTCCAACTCCTGTGGTGTGTCTGATGTCCCTGGCTTGCACTGTCAAAGGAAGAGAAGGAGCCATTTAAACAAAGTGCTCCAGGACTGACCAGAACTGGTTTGGACTAGACAAAGGCCTCTCTGACTTCAGAAAACAAATAGAAAAGGAGAATAAATATTGGTATCCAGTCCCAAGAACTTTAGATCACTTCTGGGATTCAAGACAAACCTTTGCTGAGGAGACCAGGAAACCGAAGGAGGAGACTACCCCTGTGCTGTGTGTTTCGGGGTTGGCCTGCAGTGGTTGCTTCATTGCCAAAGAAAGGAGAAGAGGACTGAATGTGCTTTCTATCAACTTGAATTAGAATCTCTAAGGGCTTGAACAAGAGCTTGCCTCCTGCCTGAAGTCTCAGGGACACAAGACTTCACCAACCAGCTCCCCCCTGAATTCCCTTGCTGGGAATTGAAGTGCCTGCTGTTGTGTTGGGCCTTCTGAGAGAGTGCATGTCACTGGGAGCTTGAAGTGCAACACAACAACGAGAAGCCTGTTGCCGCCCCAGCAGCAGATGTCATCGCATTGCGGAAGCAGAGCGCATCACCGGAGAAGCGGGATGCCGCCACAGAGGTTGCCATTGTATCACTGGAGAAGTGCGTCACAGGGCCCGTCGTGGCTCCAAAGATCATCGAATCACCGCAACGCCGTCGGACGTGCACGCATCGCACCAACGTTGTCACATCATAACCAAGATGCCATTTTGCCGCATCGCACTGGAGAAGAGTATCGCATTAAGGTGCCATTTTGTTGCTTCGTACCGGAGAATAATAAGAAACCAACGCATCACCTCCCCACACAGTAAGAAAGCGAAGATCAACTCCCCTGAGCAGCAATAAGGAACCGATGCATCCACTCCCCTGCGTGTAAGGAACCGATGCATCACCTTCCCTGCGACCATTTTGTTTTCTTTGCCTTACGCATTTAAGGTACATTGAAAGTAAAGAGTCGCATTTGCGACCTGCGGGAACTGAGCTGTTTTATAACATTTCAAGGTCTATTTTTGAGTTCAGTATTGTGGATTTTTGTCATTTGGTCTTGTGTTAGGTCTATATAAAAATACTTATTTTTATAATACAACCTGTGTGGTGGCCATCTGTAGTGTTGTCACTGTATTACTGTATGTGTTCACAAATGCTTTACACACTGCCTCTGATATAAGCCTGCCTGCTCGTGCCAAGCTACCAAGGGGTGAACAGGGGTTATTTTAGGAGTGTAGACCCTTATGCTGACTAGACACAAGGGTCCCTATTTGGCCAAAGGTACCTACCTCTGCCAAATAGAAACCCTCAAATCTAACAACACACAAATTATGGATGGAAAGCAGAACAAAACAAAACATTCACCTCCAGTCAAGAGATCTCACCATGCCACCCCAGTGTAAACCCTGCCATATGCAAATTGATCCCCACCCTTTTTCTCATGGGAAGAGTCCAGTCCAAACTGCCAAGCCAAGTCCTCCCTGGATAAGAAACAACATTGTGGGACTGGTTTCAGGGTAACACCCCTCATTAATTTGTTTATTTATTTATTTGGTGTTTTCTATAACGTGGACATGACCCTGAGTGGGGTACCAGAGCACTTTACATTAGTATATCTATCAACAATTTTATTACCAAGTCATCAGTAGTCGTACGCTATTTGAGAAAACAATTATGCTTACAATAAACACACATAAACAGTACCCCAAAGAGGTTTATGTGAGGTGCGAGGTAGCATGATTATTATCATGGTGGATCCTGGTCTGTTGCAATTATGGTAGGTATTCATCCATGTAAAAAGATATGGCTTCCTTTTTGAAAGCAGAGATTGATGAAATTCTTCAAATGTTAAGGGGAGAGCATTCCAAATTCTAGGTGCTGCACCAGAGAAAGCTTGGTCATATGCTTTTTTTCTTACGGAATCGGCCCGGTTTCAATAGTAGATCCCCCTGACTCTAGTTTACGCGGCATCTTCCTGAAAGTGTTATTTTCTGGGCCGGGTATGATGGTGTTTCATAATGAATCACTTTATGGATAATGCATGCCATTTTCAGTTGTATTCTCGCTTCGTAAGACAACCAGTTAAGCGTTTTCAGATGAGTGGTAATGTGTTTGAATTTCCTGGGCCCGTTATATGTCTTGTGGCTGCAGTGAGACAGGCTTTCAGAGGCACTGCAGTTTTAAGGTCTGTCTTATTAAGAAGGGTATCAGTTTTTGGAGATAGCTTAGGTGGAACTGGGCATTTTTTTGCCATTATGTTGATATGCAATTGCATATTCAGCTTTTTGTCTAATATAATTCCCAAGGATTTGGTAGAATTAACAATCCTCAACGTACAGTTTAGTGATGTAATCAGGTTGGTCCACTCTAGGACGATTGTAGTGCTTTTCTGCGGTGAATTAGCAGGAATTCAGTTTTATGAGGGTTAAGCTTTAAGTGATTACTGGTTAGCCAATGGATGGTGTCTTTAGAGCTTGGTTCATGATATCTATCTCTTCTGTCGATGTAATCTTGATGTACATCTGTGTTCCATCTGCGTACATGTGGAAAGAGATGTTAGCTCATTGTAAGGTTTCTGTAAGTGGCTCTACGTACAAATTGAATAGTGACGGGGATAGTGTTGAGCCCTGAGGCACTCCCATCACATTTCAGGACGAAGCTGATAGTGTTTGGTTGACTGTAAATTTTTGCGTTCTATTCTCTAAGAAAGATCTAAACCATTTTAGGACTGTACCCTCTAATCCCATTCTATTTTTTATGCAATCAAGTGTTTTGGTGTGATTTATTGTGTGGAATGCCGAAGAGAGGTCGAGCAGGATTAGGAGACAGGTTTTGTTGCCGTCAAGGGCAAGAAGAACGTCATCCAGAATGTGCAGAATCGCTGTTTCAGTACTATGGTTTGGTCCAAATCCTGATTGGCAGTCATTCAGCAGATTGAATTCAGAGATATGATGGATCAATTGTTGTACGCATTTTTCCAGGACTTTGGCTAGCATGGGAATGTTTGTTACTGGTTTAAAATTGTTGGGGTCAGAGGGGTACTCTGTTGATTTTTTTAAGATTGGGGTGACTTGCCCTGTTTTTAGGCAGTCCAGTATTAAGTCTTGTGCCAGTGACACGTTGATGATCTTTGTCCATGAGGGAATGAGCAATTGGTTTATTGAAGACCAACACTTTGCAGGTAAAGGATCGATGTAGTGATTGTTTGGTTTAATGGTAGAGATGAACTTTGCAATGTCTTAATCATGGATAGGCTTAAATTCTGAGCATCCCGCATTATTTTTAGGCTTTAATAGAACTGGCTGCAGTTGACCCTCATCTGGGGTGTTCTTAGTAATACAAGAGCATTTAGCTGCTTTTTTGAGCTCCACCTCCATTGATTTGGCTTTGGCTATAAAGAAGGAGGAGAAAGCTACACTGCTGATTATCGACTTTGTGATAGTTGGTGCTGATTTGGCCATTTTATTGGATTGATCTTTTAGCGGGTCAAATAGTTTCCACTTTCTAGTTTTTGCATTGCCCAGTTCTTTCCTGAAGAAGCCTTTTTTGAGTTTATAATGCTTTTATTGTATACTTTCCTGTCCACTCTTAGTTGCAATAGATGGGGAGAGGAAGGGTGTTGTCGCCATTTCCGTTCTATGAATCTAAATGACCGTCTTTCTTCGTTGAGGTTGCTGTTAAACCAAAGTTTGTCTTTTTCAGGGATCCTTTTGAGTTTTAGCTGGGCAATGTCTTCCATAATACTTGACATTGTAATATTGTAATACTTCTTGAGGTCACTGATGTCTACAATGTTATTATGAGGTTCCAATTCTGTCTCATAGCGTGCCACGACCAAATCCATATTGAGCCCTCTAGTGTCCCGAACCAATTTTCTGGGTTTTATTGCTTGTGAGGAAGCTTTTGACTTTGTAAAGGGTATTTGGAAGGTAATGATGTGGAGATCAGACCAATCGCATGGGGTGATTTCAATATTCTCTATAGCCTTTTCTTTAGCTATAATGCAGTCTAAGGTAGAGCCTTTGGAGTTGATTGGTAGAAAACATTCTTGGGACAGCGATTGATCTTCAAGGAAGGCTTTGAGTAGCTTCATCTAATTGTCAGAGTGATCATTCCAAAGAAGATTGAAGTCTCCTAAGAAAATATAATTGAAATGAGGGCAGAGTTTGCTGTGATGATTTCTATCAGCTAGTCCATGAATATGGTGTTTTTGCCTGGGGGTGGTAAAATGTATGCAGTTTGCAAATTTGGTTGTCGGTGGATTTTAAGGACATACCGAGATACTTACATGACTCAAGAGGCTCAGATTGTATTTTCGTGATGTTAAAGTCAGCTCTATGTAAACGGGTGATGCCTCCTCCCTTCTTGATTGGTCTGTCTAGTCTCATAATGCAATAGTTTGGGGGTACTAATATATCTAGGCATGGTGAGGAAGAGTCAGAGAGCCATGATTCTGTTAGTATAGTTACATCAATTTCCTGCCTTAATATGAGGTCAGCTATGTGTGCAGCATGTTTCTTTGCCGGCCGACAGTTGAGAACAATACACCTTATCTGTTTCTGTGGTTTAATCATTGAAGAGTCTAGCTTTTCGGAAATTATTATTTGTTATAATTATATTATTATAGGTTGTTGAAATTTAGTACTCTTTTGCTGGCCTTTGCTATTCTGTATGTATTAGCTGTGTCTGACTAAATCTTGTATTCATATAACCTATTAGTAGTAAAGGGTGCTTGTTCATAGGATCGTAAAAGGGTTTGTGACTCATTGTCTGTCAGATAACTAGGTTGATTTTGGAGACTGAGTAGTCCGTTTGTCGCTACCATTGGGATAGATTTTAGTTTCTTCCTGGTTTAGTGGGTGGATTTCTGTATGAGCTCCCATTTTGATAGATATTTTTCTGATATGCGTAGCAGGTTCTTCATATCTTTGATAGCAAGTTGCATGGCTTTATAGGTCGTGCTGGATTGCAAGCTGAGGTTATCGATCTCTCTATTCGGGTGGGGTGCACTGCGCTTCTCAGACTCCGTTCGATGTTGAGGAATGATAGGAAGTTGTATGACTGACCCTGATGTTATAATGAATAAAACAAAGGCCCCCCAAGCAAAAATAAATGTGCAATTCCTAGGTCAGGGAAAAATCATACATGTAAATATCTACCTAGGCACTCGCAATTGCTTGTCTTAAGAATTGATATAAAGGCTAAGGACCATTCTCAAAAGATGTCAAATTACAATTTTATTAACACAGCAAAAATAAATTCATACAAGCAATTAAAAACAATCATTTAATCATATTGAAGATAGACAAAATTCCCGTAGGAACATGCAATACATATACAAAAAGGCAATTTATAAACAAATAAGAAAAAAAACACCATATAAACAATATGTGGCCCAGAAAAATGTACTGTTTGGCTTTACTGTGTCAATAACCTTGCTTCTTGTTGCCGTTTCATGTTTCTTAGTGTCAGTCCTATGACTACATCTCCAGTTGTCCTGGTCTAATACTGTTGACTCCAAGCTAGTCTGTTTCCAGTATCGGGTTGGGACTGTTATTAGGGCTTGATTTGAGGGTAACATCTCTGTGGTTGGTTGTGGGTAATGATGAATTGGACGCATGTGGGCTGTAATCATAGCTATGGTGCTACTGGAGTCCTGTTTCCACTGTTGGGGCTTGTTAGAAAAATGACGTTTTCTATCAGATCTGCTTGGTTTGACTGATGGAGCTCAATATCAATGCTGTTTACTATCACAGTGGATTGATTCCTGTGTGGGGCGATAGTTGGTATTTGGTTGGATTCTAGTGGGAAGGCTGTTGAGGATGTGTTCTTTTAAGGTTGAGAAATATTTGTTGAATCGTTTCAGATCTTTGTTGTGCTATTTGTGTAGCAAGTTATACTTAGCGTTGCTCTTTTCGGGAGGGAGTTATTAGCCTCTTAGTGCTATAAGGAATGTTTCTCATTTCCTGTACCTTCATTTCCTGTACCTTCAACATTTTAGAATTAAAGGATATAAGGTTGTTAATAATAGTGCCTTTTTGGTGTTAAGGGAGGGGTCTAATATTAGGTTTTCAGGATTACTTCTAAGTAAGTTATGCTTAAAAGTTTTGGAAGAATTTTTAGAAAGATTGGGGGTAGGAGATTGAATGGGAATTCCTTCCTTCCAATTTTAGATGGGATCCTGTCATGATTATGAGTGATAGATTTGTATCTTATTTTTATTAACACTCCTCTTTTGTTATGTCTACCTGGTAGCAGGAGGAAAAATATAGTGGTATCTTAGCTTGTGTGCTTTCTTGGTTATTGATAGAACTGTGACAACGTTTCAGTCTTCCATTGGTCACTTAGATGTCTGTGGTGCGGACTAATTACAGGCTCACTGGGTTTCTATATACCACTCACAGATGACTGCCATGCTCACTCCTATCTGAGGAGTAGTCCTATAACTCTTTCTCTGATCCTGGCTTCTCAGGGACGTAGTCCTCTGTCGCTTTCCCTGAATAGGTTTCACTGAACAGGTATATATCACTCTAAGATGGCTGCCCAGATAGCTCCTATCTGTGGAGTAGTCCTATAGTCCTTTCATTGCATCCAGCATCCAGCTTCTAAAATGTTAGAAATTGGATTTCTGGTTGGCTAAGGCTTGTGCCAAAGACAGTCAGAAACCACCACTCTAGTTAGAGCAAGGGAAAATAACCCCTGCTCACCCCCTTGGTAGCTTGGCATGAGTAGTCAGGCTTATCCCAGAGGCAATGTGTAAAGAGTTTGTGCAACACACACACACAGCAGCAACACACCAGGCACACTACAAATGGAACTCCACACATCTCCACACTCCTCATCAGCCATGCTAGCTTGAATACAGGGGCACAATGAGATCAGGACCCATGATGTACATACCTACAGACTTAAGGGAGAAAGCAAAAGACATACAAATGATGGGTGGGTATGGCTACATAATATATGGTGTTCTTCAAAACTACTGTGAGTCAAGGGATTAGTCTGAAATACAACCTTGCCTAAATCTTTAAATCAAAAACTTCGATAACAAAATATTGTTTACTCTTCCCACGGAGTTTTCCACCATTTAAGTTTTACATTATTTTCATCCAGTCTTCACTATGAATACTATTACCATCCTTCCATCCAAACATGGCTATCATTCTCAACAAACATTTCATCAACATACATTTGTCATTTTAACAATCCATGCTTCCTTGCTTTGACCTATCAAACCGCCTGGAGTTTCCTTTCACCAATACACTCTCACCCATGCCGGCAGGTATTATTTATTTCACCTTTCAGCCATCCTTCACCCATCCTCCCATGCATGCATCCTATCAGCCACCTATAAGCATCATTTCACACCTGTCCTTCCTCCTTCCATTCTTCTTTTGCGTTAACCCATCAAGGTTTTACTCTTCTTTAAGAAACTGTCTCTGCTGAGGTGAAGATAGAAGAGACCACCATTAGTTACTCAAATCCTGCTGTATTTTCTGTAGCTAAGTAAAGAGGGGTGTTTTCAACTGTTCACAACTAAGGGGCACATTACTATGGTGGGCGGACTTTGTCCGCACGCCATCCCAACGCAAAAAGGTACCGCCCACCAATAGGACCGGGGTCCCTTGGGGGACATTAGGATGTGCCCGCCACAGTGGTGGGAGCATCCAGCATTCCTGTCATTGTGGTGGGCGGTGCAGTCAGCACCACCCACCACAATGCCAGGAAGGCATGCTGTGTACTTCAATGCACAAAATGGCAGGCCCCACACAGGGCAGGCCATGTTGTGTATGGAACTGCTGGTATACCCCCCAGCCCCCAAAATCCCTGGGGGCCCACTACAGACACCCAATGTTGAAAACCGCCTGCCTTTCCGTAGGGGCAGGCACATGCATGCGCTCATATTAATATGGATGGCGGTGTCTACCAGACACCGCCACCATATGTACTGCTTTTCCGCCCGGTAGGCAATCGGGCAGGTTGCCTACCCGCGGAAAACGGGCAGACGGTCTTCCCGTCAGCTACTGTCCCCCCGCCATGGTAATGTGGCCGGGGGAAATTAGAGGCGGCTGGAGGTTTTTGTTGGGCTGATCGCCACCGCCATACGGGTGAAGACGATCCGCCTGTTATCATAATGGGGCCCTTGGTCTCATTCTCAACAGTACAATGCATTCTTGAAGCAAGTATTTAATTAATCAATAAGCAAGCATTGTGGCTCACCCCTGCAGCTGCCACACCTGATCCCTGGATAGCACCGTCATCCCCAATGGCTCTGGCACTGGTGGTCGGTGCAGCTAGAAAAACACATTAAACATTTTTAGATGCCATATGTGCCTCACCTATTATTTTACTTAGCAAAATTGAAAATACATGCACCCCAAACATCACTAGCAGCCATTGTGGTACAGTTACAATATGTCCTACAAAAAAATTAGAAAATATCTGGTTGGGCATTTTGTTTTTGTTGGTGGCAATTTTTGAAAAGCCTCAGTCTCAAGAAGACAACCTGTAAAGGGCTGAACTGAGTGTCTACAGCTAATTGTGAATATGAGTTTTTGAAAAGAAATGAGTGGCCAGCTGGCCAGACAATCCAGCATAAAGTCTTCATGGTTGGCAAATGTAATGGTGCCATCCACCTCCTCCTCATGCTTCCTTCTAGCCACTGTACAAAGTAATCAGGTCACCATAAGTTACTGCTAATAATAACTAGGCCTATATAAGAAGAAGACAGAGACATGGGTGTCCAACATAACCATGGCCATTCTCTTGTTTTACTGATTGAGCAAGAGAATGTAAAAGAAAGCCTTTATCTCATCTCAAACATGCATATAATACCTTACTTGGACATGCACTGTGCGAGGCAGAGTAGTATTACTAGTACTAGTGGAGTAGTAAGGACCAATGGGTTCCCTGAGTCTAAAAGTACCACCACTAGGCAGTACACACAATATATATGGGGAGAGGGAAAGGCTGACTGAAAAAAACAGAAGAAAAGAAGCTGGAGGGGCAGTTTTAGCTGAAATAAAGACAGACACTAGAAATATAAAATCATTTAGTGAATAATATGGTAATGCAAGGATAACACAATTTTTTAAATAGAGATATTGAGGAGGATTCAGGGAAAAAATACAATTAAGAAACAGAAAGAAAATTGCTCAAATTAGGGAGCAGTAAATGATAGGGAAATATCTATTATTATTAACAACTGGAGGACTTACTGGTGCCGGTAGAGCCACCCGCTGAGGAGCATTCTTCCTTCTGGGAGGTACCTCTAGCTCCTTCATGCGCCTCAGACAACCTCTTGCCCCTGGATTCTGATGCATGTAAGACGTAATTGAAGAGAAAATAAATAATTGGTGGTAAGAAAATAATCTCTCGAAAACAATTTTTGGACATGAAACAGCAATGGCAATAACATTGAGCTTTCCTAAATCGTATCAACTAGCAGTAGTATTCATGTACCGTCCTTTCTATTGCATTTTCCTAACCTACTTAGCACCCCTATTTCAAATACTTAGGTATGAATAGCAACTAATGATATTTTCTTCTAAGTTCTGATGTCATTCGCAATCATTCTCAACCCCCTATGATGGGCCAATTCACTAAGTTTGCATTTTGTCTTTAAATGCACTGATGGACGCATGCATACACCAAATTGGTTGGTTGCTTGTCACTGTATGAGTTACAAAAAAGGAGTGGACGCGCTGCTAAATTATTAATAGTATGTTGTTACCACTATCTTAGTGACAGGACAAAGAAAAGGATTCTCTCTCTAGCTCACATTACTTAACTTAAACTCTTACATAATGAGCCAAAGCAAGCACAACGTGGCAAATAAATATGATTAGGTAGCGCCCAGACCCAGTCTAGAAAATAACAATCACATAATTAAAAAATTGTAAACATAAATTACCTGCATGTGAACAGGGTTGCTATTTTGGAAAACAATATTAGCAATAACATAGAATACACAAGTGATAATAATAATAATAATAACTACTCACCAAGCTCCGTAACCTCAATCCCTAGCAAGGTCCACCAGGTCCTGCTCTAAGTCCAGGAAGTCAGACCACAGGTGCGTAGGCTGATTGTGGGTGTGACCCACCCCAGAGCAGCGATACACTTCCCAGTGCACTCTCACCCACTGCTGCTGGGGCTCCCAGAGCCTGTTCCCGGCCGCCAGGGTAGAGGGGAGGTGGCACTCTACCAAAAAAAAAAAAAACAGCACTGATACCACCACCTTTCCGCATTTTTTAATGACAAGGGTCTCTGCCATGATGCTTGGGGGTGGAAAAGAAAATGTAAAAAGTATAAAACAAATTAAGGGAGAAGAAGGAAGGAAGTGAAAAAGTAATTTCGAAGGAAGTGATAGAAATAAACAGAACAAAGGACAAAAAAATACAAAAAATATGAAAAAAATCCAAAATAAAAATGTAAGAAGACAGAGGGAAAGATAATAAATAAAAAAGATTAAAAAAAAAAGGTTTTGGGAAATAAGGATTGCAGGAAAACAAGAAGGCTGCACCCATGCGTTATCGCATGGTGCAGTTGGCTCTGTATTTCCCCCAAACACAAATTCTGCATTGCTGTAGGGTGTAATGATGGATTTAGCCCCGATCCTTGTGACTGGGGGTGAATGTTTGCATTGTCCAGCATTCTGTCCGTCAATTGTTTCTTTTGCATATGTTTCCCTAAGTGGGAAGGGTATGCCCAGATGTGGGTCTAGTACTCACTACACCACTGGATTCAAACTAGCCTGGCTGATGAAGGGCGATGCCCTGAAACCAGTCCCAGGATGCTTGTTTCCAGTCCAGGGAGGACCAGGCTTGTCAGTTTGGGCTGGACTGTTCCCACAAAGAACAGGGTCAAGACTGATTTGCATATGGCTGGGTCCAAACTGGGGGGGTAAGCAAAATAATGATGGATTTAACTCAGATCCTTGTGACGGGGGTGAATGTTTGCATTGTCCAGAATTCGATCCATCAATTGTTTATTTTGTGTACAGTGGAAAGCTCACACTAATGGGAGGGACTAGCTACTCAGGCCGGTCGTGGAACTCCGCATAGCACAGTAGAGTTTTTTACTACTTAGCGGAGTTTCACATAGCGCAGCTACGTGAACTCCGCCCAGGGTTAGTTGAACACACTCTAGATTCCCAAAGTATGCAGACACATTGAAATACATGCACAAACACACACACACACAAACAGACATACATTACTTATTATCTTCATATTGCCACGTTCTTTATCTTCCTAAGCTGTGACACTTGGAAACAGCTGAAGCCTCCAGATTGTTCTCACTCTTGGTAGGATTAAGTGCTTTATAAAACAACTCAATACCATAAATCAATATTAGAACATGATCATTTAGTAAATTGGGAGTTAAAAGCCAACTGGAATTCCTAAAAATGGTCATTCTATATTCTTTTTATATTTATGATAATCTTACCAATAGTGGTAAAACACTCGGAAAGTAGTAGCACATTGAGGTACAGAAAGCAAGCAGGCCTGCTCAGGCCTGGCTTCTAGACCTTTACTGGCTGCTCCAAGTCAAGCGGAATAGACCCTGGGTCTGAGCAGCGTGGCCCGACTCATTTGGTGGCAACAGAGTGCAGGTGAGGCCCTGGGGGCTGCAGTCTTCTCCGTATAAGTGCATAAGCAACGGGCATCTGACCGGTGTGGCTTGCACCTATGGAGGTCCTGTATATAACACCTGCTGCTGATTTTTCTTCCACATGCTTCCTTTGTGGCTCAATCTTCCATTGTCACTGCACCAAATGAGACCAGCCACCTGGAGACCCCAGGGAAATTTATTCTGTTGAGCTTGTTTTGCGTGGCCATTATTTGTGTAACAACCTATCAGCCTAGGTCAAAAGTAGACTGAATGTTGGTGCAGAGGCTGAGACCATAGCAGCACCGACAGCAGTGTCGGCAGTGGCATTTTTAATTATGTGCAATGTACCCTCCTGCCTTCTGTATTGTTTCTTATTTGTTTTCTATAATTGTATTACCTTATTTGTTTACTGTTTCTTGACAGTGAGGAAGGTTTTGCTGTCCTGGTGGGGTTTGTGACCTTGTGTCTTACTGGCATTGTAGGTGCAGCAAAGGCATAGGTGTGGTAGTATGGAGGCAGACACCATTGAGTCACTGTCACTTGTGCCCCAGGAGGAGAGCCTGCTTTCTTCACACACATTCAAATATTCATACATTTTCTGCTAATTTCCTGTCCAGTGCTTGTCTACTGCTCATCATTTGGTAATCTTTGGCAATGGGGTGCAGGTTATTCTGTAGGACTTTGACTAGTGTGTGTGTGCTTTGGAGCAGAATTTCCTTGTGCAAGTGATGTACAGATACAATAACTTTGAAGAATATGCCCTCTGGGCGAGTAATTTTTTCTTCCCCTAGTCAAAGCCAAAAAGCAAGGAAAGCATTTTGCCGTGCCAGAAGCTCTCGGGAGCAACATTTTTTATCCCATCCAACTATCACTGGGTTGTTTTGGAAAATGCCTAGAACTGCCTGAAAAGTGGCGACAGACAATTCTAGTTATGGTTCTGAGGTTTCATCACTTTTAGCCATGTCCTCTACTCTGGGCCATTAATGTCTAAAGAGGGACTATGCTTTCACTGGGGATGAGGGTCTCATATTTGTAGGTGATCAGGAGGAATTGGTATTCCGCTGCTGCTCAAGCAATGCCCCACAATCTCTCCAATAAGACTGTGAAAGACTGCTGTTCTTCTAACGTTTCTCAAGAGGAAGATGTCTTTTGGGGATTTGTGTGGGCTCGGTTTTGGATGAACTGCTGGGACATGAAGACAGCTGCTTGTAAAGAGTTGATTATTGGGTATGATTTCACTCTCCCAGACACTGACATTCATGGGTAAATGGTGGGTATACAAGGTCCCCCCAATTGTGATACCTTTCTGAAAATATCAGACGAAGAGAGCTTACTTAATGTAATTACCCCTTTCAGCATCCATCTCTGCCTCTTCTATATTGTAGTTCAACTGTCTTGGAGGGTTCACCTTCTGTGTTAGGTCATGATGTTTTTCTTCCAAGCACACTGGTGACTAATATCAAAGGAGAGGAGGATGCCTCATCTGATATTTTATTTTGAATAAAAAATATCCTATTTTTTTCTTTTGTCTTTATTGGAAAATCTGTGATAAGTTCCAACAATGTATTGGAAATGATGTCCTCAATTTTGTTTTAAGTGCAGAATGCAAACAAGATTGGCCTTTCCAATGGGGATTTTCTCAAGAACATGTGATATTCATTGCAAAATTAGCTTAACGCAACTCTTCACATCGCAGTCCATTACAGGAAAATAACTCCATGTTAACGTGTATTTTCAACAGGGTGGTACCATTAAGCATGGGCGAATTTTGCGGATCTCGCGTTCGCGAATTTTGCGGATTTGCGGATTCGCAATCCGCAAAATCCGCGAATTCCCGCGAATTTGCGGATTTTTTTTTTTGTGTTCGCCCGTGTTTCTGCCAGTTCGCGAGGGTTTTTACAATGTCGCAATTTGCGAACTTACCTGTCGGGTCGCAAGTTTTGCGAACTTGTTGTTTCTACATGTCCAGCCTGTTTGGGACACTCTTCTTCATCACTGCCACTCTCTGTCACCACTGCCACTCTCTGACTACTCATGCCACCCTCTGGCCCAACCATGCCACCCTCTGTTTCATCACCACACCCTCTGGTTGTCCAGTGTACATTATTTTCGGCAAAGCAAAGCACACCTTCCCTGCCTCAAGTGACCTGAATTAATTTGGGGCTGATTAATGTGTCACAGAATATTTTTTTAGCTGGCACCTGCTTCCTTAGTGCGCCCTGATTAGTGATCTTTTGCACTTGCTAAGTGCTTTCATTGTTGCAAAATTAGTTACAACACCTGCCCTGCCCCAACTGACAATAATGAATTAGGGGCTAATTAATGTGTCACTGAAAGAATTTAAAGTTCCAGCCTGGCACCTGCTTGTCTGCTCCTTTAGCTGTAAATCAGGACCTTTGTGGCATACAGTTAAGGTCAGAGCAGGGTCACACAAAATAGTTGCAATCAGGCAACCGAATTCTGGAGGGCCACCTCAGGAAGCACTACAAAGAATCGTTACAAATCATGAGGTTGACCTTTTGCACCTGCTCATTGCTTTTGCTTTTGCTGAAATCGTTTTTCGGTTTTTTTCGCGCTATTCGCGGGGCGCGGCGTCGTGCGAAACCGACCGCGGAAGCCGCCAATTCGTGCGAATGAGCATTTTATTTTTTTGCGGCTTGTTGTTTCGCGAGTTTTTTTGCAGTATTCGCGAGCCGCTTGCAGCGCAACACGCGAATTTGCCCCAAAGTCGAGTACGGGCGCGGCCATTTTGTTTCCGTGACGTATTTCTGTTTCCGCCCGCTATGTATAATCTCGCGCACTAAGCGCATTGCGAGTAGAGGTTCGCACGAGATCGCGCGGGAAATCTACAGGTTCGCACGAGATCGCGAGGAAAATCTCGCGCGAACTTTCTTTCGCGCTCGTGAACGGGCGCCGGCCATCTTGTTTTTCATTCATTTCCTGTGTCTGGGCATGGTGTTTAATCCTCTTGGTATCTTTGCCATCCTTTGCTTGTTTTCAGTTTTTTTTTTACGATTTTGCTTCTTATCTATCCCTCTCTTTTCCTAGCTGTATATTTTTGTCTTTTCTGCTATTTTTCTTTACTTTTAAACTACTTTTTTAAACTCTTTTCTTTTCTTCTTCCCTATCCTATTCTTTCTTAATTTTCTACTTCTTCCTACCTTACCTGCCCAGACCATGGTCAAGCCAGGCGCCGTGAAGCTGCCCAGGCACTTGAGGGCCGCAGCGGCGGCGGGGAGTAGTGCTGGACCCAGTGGCAGGACAGCATGCGGGAGATTGAGGGGGGAGCAGGTGACGCGACGGGAGATCTTCAGCCCGGAGGAAGTGGGCGCGCTGGTCTACTTCGTCCAGCGCCGCCTGCCCAGGACCATCGCGGGAGGCGGCAGGATCGCGGCCGGCGGCTACAACATGCGGGAGCGCCGGAAGCGGTGGGAGAAGGTGTGCTGGGCCATATCCCACCTCTACGGGGTCCAGCGCACCTACAGCCAGGTCACCCATCGCTGGACGGACCTCCTGGACCGCGAGCGCGACCTGCTGGACCAGCTCGGCTTGGAGATCCCCGGGCTTGGTGAGTAGTAGTAGCCATTTAATCACTCACTACTATGATGTTTTCTCCTGCTCTGTGTTGTTGTATTGCAAATATTTGTTTTTTACATGGAGCAAGCCAATAATGCCGCTGATGACGATTACATTGTAGTTAAATTATATTTCAAAATCTTCTGTGCATTTCAGGTGCACTGCTCTCCTTCTCAGTGGCGTTGCTACTATGCTTATTTGTTTTCTATTTCGTGGTCTCATTGGCCTGAGTAACTATTATGTATGAGTGTACTTTACAGAACTGCGTAATGCTAGACACTAGGGGGCAGATTACATTTACAAGCCCCTTGCGCCACGTTTACGTTGCCTTGCGTGACGCAACAGCGGCGTAAACGTGCCGCATCCCTGCGAGTCATTTACAGCATGACGCATCTAGGGAGATGCGTCATGTTATAAAGCCATGGGCCTGCACCACAATGGGTGCGTTCCTAGTACGCAGGGTGGGCGCCGCGGTCCAGCGGCTGTGCGCCTCGCAAAATTGCCTGCGTGAAATGTACAAGATTTAACGCAGGCACTTCTGCGACGCTGCTACGTCAATTCAATTCCTTATGTCTGCTCGAAGCAGGCGAAAGGACTGACACAGCATGTTAAGTATTGGGTGGCCCTGAGCAATACTGGAGTTGCATTGCGTTGGCGACGTGACTCCAGCGATGCGCCGCTCTTACGTGACGAGATGCCTCACGCAAGTGCCTACCCTTGCGCCAGGGCGCGCCGCATTGTAAATGAGGCACATCTGCCGTGTCGCAAGGGTAGTTTTGCGTGACGCATTTGATCTGGCGCATCTCTGGAGATGCGCCAGAACGCGTAAGTAAGTATGCCCCTAAGGGGCAGAATTGCAATTACCGTCGCATCCCTGCAAAGTAGCAGGGATGCGCCATTAATTGTGCGGCCCGCTACCACCACCAAACATGGTGCGCCGTATTTGCAATGCGGCGCACCATGGGCCCAAAACGTCACCGAAGCTTTACTGCTGGAGTTGCGTCGCAACGATGGCGCAGCTCCATCAATGCTCTGGGGTACCCTATCTCCCCAATGCTGGGTCAAGCCGTACGTCTGCTTCAAGCAGGTGCAGGGTTTGTGTGACGCATCATTGTCCTAAAGGTGACTGATTGATATTTTGTAGATTTCCCTCAGCCACTATTAGGATGTGTTCCAGCGCAGGAATGCCCTCCCTTGCGCCGGAACGCCCCCTGATGGCGCAGGGCTTTATAACGGGATGCATCTCCCAAACGCGTCACGTTGTTATAATATTATACGCCGCACCATGGCGCCCTTTTTTGTTTAGCTGCTGCGTCACAAAAGTCACGCAAGAACGGCGCAAAAGAGCCGCAAGGGCTTAAATCTGCCCCTTCCTTTGTAACCCTGACAATAAGAAAAATAGTGGCGGTGGATTGATAGTTTGACTATTTAAATGACTGGTAATGTAGCAGGCAACTGTTAGTGTTGTCACTGATCTGACTGAAATCACAATGGAGTTTGTCTGTCACTTTGCGTCTTGCCTGCGGACTGCTGCCTGCCAGTCCTAGGTGAACGTTTCAGTACTTTGTTTAGTGAGTTACGTGACTTTCGAAGTCACAGGTCCGCAAATAAATGAAAAGTAACCATAATCAATATAATTTCGCAGAAATATTTTGTTATTGTTCTTTTGAAATGTTTGATTTGGTTGACATTGACAAGCAACAATCATCCATGTTTTCTGTTCTTTCTTTCATGTTGTACGTCAGCTCCCCCCAGGGGCGAGAGGAGGACACAGGAGCAGCAGGCGGCGGATGCTGTTCATCAACAGGGCCAGGATCGGGCAGGCGAGGGCTCCTCTGCTGGCCCCAGTAAGTTTTCATTTTAGACTAGTACCCATTTTTCCTAGCGTTCCTCATTTGACTTTTTTCAAAATTGTCTTTGCTCTTCTTGTAGACTGTATCTAAATTCTTATCCTGCCTCTACTATGACTCCCTGTGGTATTACTAGATTATTCTTATTAGTCTGTCTGTGTAGCTAACTAAGATTGCACGGTTGGCGAAACTCCCATGATTCTAGTCAGCAATAGCTCTATCAACTTAGTGCAGTCCTCTGGGATTGTCCATAATGTCTTTTGAACTGTTCTATCTGGACTCATGCTTGCAAAAATTGCAAAACCTTTCGCTCAGTCACTCTAGTCTGGACCAAAAAACACAGATTGTATTTAAGTTTAAAAGCTTTATTAAAAGTAAACACATTTATTAAAATGAAGTCATAATAAAACTAAACGTTTAACTGATAATGGAAAAGTGGTTAGTGCTGACGATTAATTGAAGACATTTCTTGTGGTCGAGCCGAGCTCTCACCTGGTTTCAACTTGATCTTGTTGTTAGAAGTCCATCTTCTGTCTGTGTGGAGAAAAATGGTGCGTGTTAAAAAAACAGATTTCATCAGTTGTGCCTAAAAGTGCAGCAAGACAACCTTCCCTGGAAAAAGGGACATTTTTTTTAAGTTTAACGTAGACAGTCACAAATTACATTGTTTTCACATGTCTTCATTCCTAGACCAAATACTAGTGACTAGTGAGTGCTTTATTCTAACATTCCTAAATGTACTTTGTAGGTGGAACATCTGGTGGCGGGGCCAGTGTGGAGGTGGTGGTGCTCGACACGGAGGCGGAGGGCGATTCTTCAGGGGAGGAGGCGGCGGCGGCAGCTGTGAGAGTTGAGACGGTGGTGGTGGCGGCCAGAGGTAAGCTCTTATATATTCCTTACTTATTGAGATTGAAGACTAGCTGGGAAGGCAAGAATATGAGATGCATGGCTGGGTGAATGATGAAGCAATGATGGGTGGAAGGACAACAGCCTGGGTGGGTGACACTGAAACTGTATGTGTCCATATACCTGGATCATGCTACTATCTGACTCTTAGATAGCATATGTGTATCTAGAGCAGGGGTACTCCTAGTACGGCCCGCGGGCCGGTGGTGGCCCGGCAAGCCTTCGTTGGCGGTGCGCAGACCTTGCAGACAATCACTGCTCCCCCGGCCCCCACAGAGCAGAGGCTTTTTTGTATTTCACCTGTTAGCGCCCCTGCATCTCCACTCTGACAATCACTGCTCCCCCGGCCCCCACAGAGCAGAGTGGAGATGCAAGGCCACAAAGAGGTGAAATAGAACAAAGCCTCTGCTCTGTGGGGCCGGGCAAGCAGTGATTGTCAGGGTGGAGAAGCAGGGGCGCTAAAACAAACAAAGCCTCAATAATATGTTAATGGTCTTTTAAAGACCTGTTAAGAACTTTGGTGTTGTTGTCTGTGTGTGCGCGTTGAGGAAGCGGTCTCAACCCGGGCTGAAGGCTGACACAGATAGACACACACACAGTGAGATGACAGAGGGGGAGGGAGAGGGAGGGCAGGAGGGAGAGAGAGATGGAGGGAGGGCAGGAGGGAGAGCAGGAGGGAGAGAGATGTATGTAAATGCTGGGTCTGGTGGCTCAGTGGATGAGGGCATCTGCTGCAGGGACCTGTGTGCAACCTCATGGTCACAAGTTATCGTTTTGCTTTAGCCCCGCCCCCTCTGACTCCGCCCCCACCAGTGCGGCCCTCGGCCCCAAACTACACTGTAAATGTAGCCCCTGAGAGAAAGTTTGTGAGTACCCATGATCTAGAGAGAGTAGATGGTCAGTGGATGAACTAAGTGTAACTTTGAAGAGCATGTAACACTGCACCCGCACGTCCGTTCCAGTGTAGGAAAGGCAAGGAAAAGAACTTTTAATTTTGTCCAAATACTACCATAAATAGTAGCAGTAGTTTGTATTGCAAGCACTGCATAGATCCGGTTATTATGGTGGCCACTCCCTACCTCTCTTAATAAGTTTAGTAGTACTCAGTCATTCATGTGTGGATGTATCACTGGTCACTCAATAAAAAGCAAAGCACCTAAAGTCATCCCATATATAAGCAAAAACATCCCATGTGAAGTGATAGATAATCAGATTATTTATCTTCTTCAATTTTCCATTTCTAGTACTCATTTCCACTGTAGGGTAGCAGTAGCCCTTGAGTTGTAACAGAGTATTCTCAGTGCCACCCGTAATAGAAAAGTAAGAGATTCACCACCTGCATGTACTGGACGGGTACAGTAACGCAACGGCAACGCAAGTCTAGGTCACTCCTCATGGCGTGCGTCTCTTTTTCTCGGGTGCAAGTTTACCGCGCTGGCATTATGCCGGCTTGCAGAAAATAACGTACCAATTTTCCAAAACAAGAGATAAGAAGAAGAATAAGACTGGTGTACTTTCATAGTCGACTCCAATGGAAGTCCACAGTGCTCATAGAATTTGTTCCTTAAACTCCCACTAATGTTAGAGCAAGGATGAAGAAGTGTGAGGTTAGATAGATACTGGCCTCAATAGTTATGTAATGCGCTTGCAAGTTGCTAGTTGTACTGCAGCACAAATTTCTGCTGAATGATTGAGTTAATCTTAAAGAGCATTGGTTACAGACTATGTCTTTCTTTCTTCATATAGGTTCTCCTTCCAAACGAACAAGGAGGAAGGAGCTGGCTAGAGCGGCCCGGCAACGGAGGATCGAGGCCACTGTTGCGGAATATCGGCGGCTGGTGGCCCTGGAGGACGTGGAAAGTGTGCAGTCGACAACTACGACAACGTCGTCTGCATCGGCCTCTGCCAAAGGCAAACGCCACCGCCGAGCAGCAAGGCCAACAGCTGCTTCTCACAGGCCTTGCACCTGCAAGGCAGTGAAGGCACGCCTGCGCCGCACTACCCTGATGGTGTCCCGCCTTCAGCAGGAGCTCGCCTTGCTCCGCGAGGAGCATGATGCCCTGGCCCAAAAAGTTAACAGCATCCACCATTAGTGTCCCTTGCCCCTTTTTTAGAGACTTTTGGGGGGTGGGAATTGGGAGTTGGGTTTTTGGGGACTTTTGAAGGACAATCGTTGGGGTTAGGGAGGGTCTTGCGGGAGATTATTTTGTTAGGGATATAAATATACTTTTTCAAACTTTATCTGAGCATACCTGTTTTTTACTGCTTGCCTGGTGGGTGGGGGTTTAACGTTGACTGTTTTCCTGAAAGTTTAGTTCCATTTTCTTCCTTTAAGTGTAAATGCCCAAATGTTTTCAACACTAAGTGCCTCTCACAGACTAAGTGAAGTGAATCCAAGAGTCCTAGGACTTTAGTAGTACTACCTTCAGTCTCTCGTCTCTCGTACTAATACTCCATTATACCCCCAAACCACCAAACGCTTATCTTACCTGTAATTTGTGTTTGAAAGTAGGGCTAGGCCCAGGGCTGGCTCCACGGGAAACACCGAATAACGTTGGCAATCTTGGTCGGATAAAATTTCCTCATAGCGGTGGTACTAGTGGTGTGACACAGTGGCAGTTGCATGCCTATGAAAAAAAAGAAAATGAAATCTGGTTTGTCCTCCTGAGCAATTCAACGGTACAACTGAGAATATAGCAGGTGACAGAAGTACAGTAGAGCAGTGCCACATTGTAGCCTAACAAATGGTAAAGTATAACTACTAATTTGGTTGAAGTTCTTTCACATTAGCAATGGTTCTTTGTCAAGCAGAGTAAGAATATATCATCAACAACTGTGGAAAGAAAGAATGCGACAGTACAGGGCCTGTGTGGAATTATTGATAATGATATTCAACATAAGGTCTCTGTAGCCAGATACCCGAGAGCCTTGCTGGTCACTATAAATCCATTCACAACAACACTCAATGGGGTTGGTCTGGAAGGTGTCAGGTTTACTCCCCGTGATCCAGTCGATGCAAATATGGTTCCACCTCCAAATGTCACCAACACCCAGAAGTGTAAACACAGGGTGTTCAAGGCATTAGGCGGGGGAGAAAAATAACAAACTAAAATAAAAAATGTGGGATGGGTAAAGGTAGGGTCAGCAGGGAAAGGATACCTGTAAGAGAAGACAAGACAGGCATCAGTGAAGTGATGTCCTAACATACAAGGGTACTCTCATATAGTCTCACTAAATAGTCTGCAAGTCTCCCGCCTACTCATGGGAAATGTAGTTTCATAGTACGGTAGGCGCTTAGGGGCTGCGTAACCTGACAGAAGGTATAGTAGATAGAAAAGGAGAAATTGCTTTTTTTCTAGGTGTCCCCTCACTCACCAGGGTTGCCCCTTGGTGACATGCTTCATCATTGGGGCCATCCCAGTCCTCTACGGCCTGGGGCGTGCTGCGACTTGCGAATTACGTAGGAGCACTTACAAATGACTATGTGTGGTGCAGATAGTGGAGTGGACTAAGTGATGTGTTAAGGGATCAATGTAGAAGCCGAGAGAGAGCCAAGAAATGCAGTCACAGTCAGAGAAAAAGGCAAGGGATACTGTATCTATGTGGTTGTAGTGGTCCTGTTGGAAGTGGTAAGTAAGTTGCCTGCAGAAAAAAAATCCTCCTATTAGCGGCACTCCTCCATTGCAGCCGACGCTTCGTCCACCGATGTTGGTCACCAGAAGACACCCTGTCCACTGCCTGCCTGATGCTGAATTGTGGCTCGCTACTGTGAAGCCTGACTCCATCCTTTTTTCCCCATTGCAGAGACTGAAACCCGGCCTGTAATTATTCAACGAAAAACAGGAAGTGATATAATATTACAACACCACTGATAAATAAATATAAGGTATGTAGGCTGTGGAGTGCAAAAAGTCACAATTTGTTTTTCCTAGTAGACAGTACAATGTTTTTGAAAGTGCGTACTCTGAGTCACCTTTTGAAGGATAAATAAGTATGGGCAAATTAATGTAGCGGATCTTGCCCCTCAAGCTAGGTGTACTGTAAACTGTGTTTTAGAACAAAAATAGATCTTCCTAGCAGTGCTCCCACCCAGACCCTTACTAAAGCCAGTCGCAAAAATGTAGAAGACCCCCAATCAAATCTCAAAAAACGAGGCCTAGCAGAAAACTGGTGACAAAACTTACTTTGAAAGTAAAAGTAGGCCGAAGTACCCTAATTACCCATTACCCACCGTGGATTGCATTCAAACCACTTGCAAGCAACCAAGCAAAAGTAGCCATAGCCAGCATCGCTCCAAGACTCGAAATCCCCCCCACTCAAACACATGCAATAGAAATACTGCTAACCCTAACGAACCCTAAGTTAAGAATAGTGGCAAAGGCTTTCTTTAACTATGCCAAATCCCCCCTTTCCCACCATGGATTTTCTTCAAATGACTTGCAACCAAAATTACACATTCTCACGAGTGCTCTAAGACCCCAGAACTCAGTTTGAAAAATCTAGAACACCCCGATACACATGCAATCCTGCTGCTAGGGCTAACCCTAACGAACCCTAAGTTACAAAAAGTGCCAAAACTAAAGGCTTTTCCGCGCGGATTTTGTCCCAACCACTTCTACCCGGTATTAGACCTTCCCAGGAATGCCCCAAGACCTGGCAACCCACCCGCCAAGAAGCATAACACCCCCAAACAGGCCAAAAGCAAAATCTCATACTTGCAATATTTCTGGGCCTTCGGTCCAAACGCGCTGCGTAGCTAGGCCATAAGTCGGGGTTGGCACGACGGATTTCCTGAAAAGCAAATGCAATCAAGATTAGAGTGTCCCAGCAGTGCTCCCAGACCACGCAACTCACCCACAAACACCAGGAAGCCCCCCAAACAGGCCCCCGAAAACGCTACATAGAGCAAAATGTCAGAAATAGCCCAAAAAAAAATCGGCCTGGATTTTGTCCCAACCACTTCTACCCGGTATTAGACCTTCCCAGGAATGCCCCAAGACCCGGCAACCCACCCGCCAAGAAGCATAACACCCCCAAACAGGCCAAAAGCAAAATCTCATACTTGCAATATTTCTGGGCCTTCGGTCCAAACGCGCTGCGTAGCTAGGCCATAAGTCGGGGTTGGCACGTCGGATTTCCTGAAAAGCAAATGCAATCAAGATTAGAGTGTCCCAGCAGTGCTCCCAGACCACGCAACTCACCCACAAACACCAGGAAGCCCCCCAAACAGGCCCCCGAAAACGCTACATAGAGCAAAATGTCAGAAATAGCCCCAAAAAAAATCGGCCTGGATTTTGTCCCAACCACTTCTACCCGGTATTAGACCTTCCCAGGAATGCCCCAAGACCCGGCAACCCACCCGCCAAGAAGCATAACACCCCCAAACAGGCCAAAAGCAAAATCTCATACTTGCAATATTTCTGGGCCTTCGGTCCAAACGCGCTGCGTAGCTAGGCCATAAGTCGGGGTTGGCACGACGGATTTCCTGAAAAGCAAATGCAATCAAGATTAGAGTGTCCCAGCAGTGCTCCCAGACCACGCAACTCACCCACAAACACCAGGAAGCCCCCCAAACAGGCCCCCAAAAACGCTACATAGAGCAAAATGTCAGAAATAGCCCAAAAAAAAATCGGCCTGGATTTTGTCCCAACCACTTCTACCCGGTATTAGACCTTCCCAGGAATGCCCCAAGACCCGGCAACCCACCCGCCAAGAAGCATAACACCCCCAAACAGGCCAAAAGCAAAATCTCATACTTGCAATATTTCTGGGCCTTCGGTCCAAACGCGCTGCGTAGCTAGGCCATAAGTCGGGGTTGGCACGACGGATTTCCTGAAAAGCAAATGCAATCAAGATTAGAGTGTCCCAGCAGTGCTCCCAGACCACGCAACTCACCCACAAACACCAGGAAGCCCCTCAAACAGGCCCCCGAAAACGCTACATAGAGCAAAATGTCAGAAATAGCCCAAAAAAAATCGGCCTGGATTTTGTCCCAACCACTTCTACCCGGTATTAGACCTTCCCAGGAATGCCCCAAGACCCGGCAACCCACCCGCCAAGAAGCATAACACCCCCAAACAGGCCAAAAGCAAAATCTCATACTTGCAATATTTCTGGGCCTTCGGTCCAAACGCGCTGCTTAGCTAGGCCATAAGTCGGGGTTGGCACGACGGATTTCCTGAATAGCAAATGCAATCAAGATTAGAGTGTCCCAGCAATGCTCTCAGACCACGAAACTCACCCACAAACAGACGGAACCCCCCCTAAGAGCACCTCAAAGGCAAGCAAGTCATCAAAAACACAAAAAAATTTCCGCCTCGGATTTGGTCCAAACCACTTTTAGTGCTTCACAGCAATGGCCCCAGACCCGTCAACTCACCTGCAAAGAGGTAGAACAACACCCCCACAAGTGCTGAGTCTTTCTTCATTGGGCGTAAACCAGCCCTCTGCTTTGATGGAAATAGGAGTCTGGAGGAGGAGGATAGAGGAGCATGTTCTTCTGAACTTGTGAACCTGAGGAATGCAGACTGCGGCACCTTCAAATAAATTAGCAAACAAGTGAAGACAGTTCTGCTGATGGGCTTGTTTTTGTGATTATCTGATTAAAGTTTGAATTATATTAACTGTGCACAACAAAGAAAGACAGACACACAGGAATAAAAGTGAATAAGGATGAAAAAGAAAGTTATTGATTCGTTGTCTCATTTTCAGGGCTCGAAGTCGGTATCACGGTCCAGGAATAAGAATAAGGCTTCGTCATCATACTCTGCGAATTCAGCCAGGGTGAGGTCAGTGGCACCTGACAGAGTAGAAATTCCCTCATCTATGTTGCTGGCCACCTCCTCTTCATCCGGCACGCTCTCTCGTACTCTTATATCTGGTGGTATGAGGTGCTGATTCATCTTGATCATTGTTAACCTCTCCACATTTTTGGGCGAGAGGCGGCTCCGTTTGGGAGTTACAATCCCACCAGCCGCACTGAAAACCCGTTCAGAAGACACACTTGCGAGTCGGCAAGACAAGTAGTTTAAAGCCAGGTTGGTGAGCTGTGGCCACAATTCTTTTTTCCCATGCCAATACGCCAATGGGTCAGAATTAACATAGACCTCTGTGGAGTCATTCAGATAGTCCTTCACCATCGACTCAAGGTCCTCCTCCAAGGTTCCTCCACTTTGCGTAGCTCTTGCTGTGCCTCTGACCTTTTGAGAACCAAACCCACGCAGAGCTAGCCAATCCTCTTCAGCCTCCAATGTTTCTGTTGTCTTTCGTGCAGATGATCCGGTTGCCGGTGTCTTTAACGGCTGAGAGGTCACTTGTGCCACAGCCACAGGTGCAGAAGTGGATTGTTTTGACTGGGGATGGCCTGCTGATGTACTGCCATTTCCTTCAATTTCCAGCCGTTCTGTTTCAAACTTCTTGGCTGACAAGGCTAGCCAACGTTTGTACTTTGTAACATCTTCATCACCAAAAGGAAAGAATGCTCTGCCTGCCAGCGCCTTTTTGTAGCGTGGATCCAGAATAGTAGCACAAATGTAATGCTGTTCTGAGTGGATCTTTTTAAGACGTTCATCACCTTGTAGGAGCTCTAATAATTGCTCAGCCAGAAGCAAAGAGTCTTTCTTTTTGTCATCTTTTCCAAACACAGAACACACCTCCTTCAGTTGGTCCTCCAGCATGTACAACAATGGGATAGCTTTTCCCAAATTAGAGTCCTCCTTACTGACTGCACGCGTGAAGACCTCAAAAGGACGAAGCATGCGTGTTAGGCTTTCAACTATGTTCCATTGCGGCCCACCCATCCTCAGCTCCTCTATACCCTCTTTCAAGAAATATTGATCGAGTTGCGTATACTGCTCATACAGACGCTCAAGCATGTAGAAGGTTGAGTTCCAACGTGTTACCACCTCCTGGATGAGTGCTTTCACTGGCATTTGACATTGATATAGCATGCTCCTCAGCTGCTTCCGGGCCTTAAAAGAATGCCTGAAATGCTTGCAAATTTTTCGGCAGTTCTCCAATACACTGTACGCTGCACTGCGTTTATTACCCAAGAATTTTTGGACAACCAGGTTTATACAGTGCGCCAAACACGGCACTCTGAAATAGTAACCGTCCCTCATGGCCTTAACTATATTGGAGCCATTGTCCGTGGAAACATAACCAACCTTGCGTTTTAGTGGGGACAGACAGTTAAGGACCTTTGTGTTAAAGACATCCAAAATGTTTTCTGCTGTGTGACGTTTCTCCAAACCAAACATGGCTAGTGTTGCATGTTTCCGAGCACCTTTAAAAACAATGTTAGTGTCAACACCTGAGTTTAGCTTTGCTTTAGCCCCTGAAAAAGAGACCCAGTGTGCAGTGATGCACATGTAATCAGCGCCTGCGCCACTGGTCCACATGTCTGTTGTCAGATGTATAGTGTGAACAGCACTCTTCTGCAAAGCTGCCCCAATCACCTTCAGAACATCTTCATGTAGTGCTGGAACCGCAACTCGGGCAAAATAGAACCGGCTAGGAACCTTCCATTTAGGGCAGAGCGCTGTCACTAATTCTAGAAAACCAACCCCTTCTACAAAAGAAAAAGGGAGAAGGTCTAGAGCTAGCATTTTAGCCAGCTTAGTGTTATACAGACGGGTCATTGGGTGGTTGCGTTCATATTGCGCTTCTGTAAACAACATCTTTTTAATGTTGCCCTGGACCAATGATTTACGGGATGATGATGATCTCTTCGACCCAGTTACGCTCGCTGATGAACTTTCCCGCATTGATGTCTCACTCTCTCCCACACTCTTAGTGTGGCTCCCATGGGGTGTGCTGCTGACATGGGAACTGGGTGTAAGTGAAGTGTTTGAATCGTCTTCTTCTACCTCCTCGTCATCAGCAGATGACAAATCAACGTTTTCATTACGTGCAATTCCGGCTTTCTTGACCGCCTCTAGGTGCGGAAACCATTGGACAGGGTGCCTTCTCTCAAGATGACCTCTCTGGCCTCCGGTACCATAGTTAGAACCAAGCTTACCACGACTAAATCGAAGCTTACAAAGGCTACAAATGGCTACGTTTTCCTTTTTTGGGCAAACACTAAAGAAGTCCCAAACTGGAGACTTGAAATGTCTTCGGGGGCCGGAGGAGGCGGCGATACTGGTGGTGGTGGTCCTGCTGCTAATGACAGATGAAGTGGAGGATGTGGATTGCCGAACTTCAGTACGTTTTGCACTTTCACCACCACGAATTGAGGTCGAGGACGAGGTGGGTACCTTCTTGCGAAGAAATATGGAAGCGGTAGGTTTTGGTGTACTACTTAACTCCAAATCTAATGATTCCATTTCCATTGCCTCCTCGCCGACATCATCATCACGCTCAGCAGCTTCTCGGGATAGGGTCAAAATGTCTCTTTGCTGCATGCCCGGTGGGGCTGCAGTGACCTTTGTGATGACTGGCTCATCGTCATCGTGAGAGGCTTCATCACCAGCAGTATCTGTCACTTCTTGTTGAGCCTCATCACACTCCATAGGTTTGAGTTTTTGGACGACCTTCCTTTTACGCTTAGGAGGTACCGGTTTCAGATCATGGTGTGCCTCACTCTCAGGCTGCCGTGGTGGTACCCATTCGTCATCCAGATCATCAGAAGGCGGTGGGCTTGAAGAAGATGTAGACACCCCCCTTGATCTTTTCCTTGCTAGGGATGTGGAAGACAATGAAAGATCATCAGGAGGAGTGGCTTCCAATGATACCTCAGCTTCATTGTCGATTTCCAAATGTGCCCCTACTTCGGGAGGAACAACTATTGTGGGCACTTGTGAACCTCCATGCACCTTTGCTTGCGCATCTCCTTTTGCTGCCTCTCCTTCCACATGTACTTGGGCGTGTACTTGCACATGGTGTTGTTGTTGCGGCTGTGGTTGTTCAACACTTGTCAGATGAGTTATGACGTAAATAATTAATTTACTCTCTTAATTTCTATGCAGGTAAGTACTTAATCAATAATAACTCAATCGGAATGAAAAAAGACAGAGTCCGTGGTGTTAGAGTTTCTAAGGGTTTTATTCCTCATAAAGGAATGGTCTTGATCAGGATATCATGTTCTGACCACCACAGGGGTGTCAGAAGGGATAGAGCGCTGAATTTTTATTGACAGTACATAGCTTATATACTTGATTTATACCATAAAGAATAATGCAAGAGGCGTAACAGCTGAGAGAAGACAAGATTACAGTATACACGTGATACTAATACGTAATCAAGAGGCGTGAACTAGGCGTGAACCAGAGGTGTGTGCTAGAAACGTCACTGATAGGTGACGCAAGTGGGTGGCACCAAGGGGTGGTGCTAACAGAATTGTTGCAGTGTCAGCAGAAATCGGAAGCTTGGATGCGCGCGCAGCTGCATGACGTGTGATTGACGGGGTGCAGGGGACTTGACATTTACACTGACGGAAAGAGACAGAAGTCTGGCATGTCAGATCAACTTGTACTTCTATCATATCTGATATCTGATGTTTAGGAACTATACTATCTGGGCGGAAAGGTCTCTAGGGCAGAAGCTGTTCTATGCTAACTGTGGATGCGTGTATAAGCGCCTGAGTGTCTACATGTGAAGCGTGGGGGCTCGGGGCCTTCCATGGAAGCATGGTAACAGAGGCTATGAATTACTTGCATTGAGACAGGTCAGCCCTTTGGCTCTGCAGCTGGAGAGGATGTTTACAGGATCTAGTAGGCAGGAATGCATTCTCGAGGAGCGGAACAGATAACTCGAAGGTTATAGTCAGTCTTGGCAGAAAGCAGGCTGAGCTGAGCGCGAGGGGCCGCGCTGAAAGTAAGTCAGAGTTCACGGGTACAGAGGTAGCCTGGGCAGAGGCTGCCAGAGTCAGGAGCCACAAAAGAGGCTCGATGGCAGAAATTCAGGGCCTACTCTGTTTAGAGCAGGAAAACATGTAAAGTGTACTACAAAAAGACGGTGGCATAGCATACTTAGGAACGGACTATATAATCCATTCATGGTGGATCTGAAAGAGGACATGTTAACGGTGGACGCAAATGTATTTGCGTCTTCATAGCTGGCACAGGAGGGAAGTTACATGCACTTTAAGTTGGTACATGGAGACGGTGGGGTACGCGCTAGGGAACACAACTTGACCATAAAATGTATATTTCCTCATTCCCTCCTTGTTCCCTACGGACCCTTCATGAAATATCGATCCTCATAAATCGATCAGTCTGTTCTTGCAACATCATTTGTTCTTCTTTCTTTCGTTTACGTTTTGAGAGAAAACTGGAGTGTTCAATACAAGAAGTGGCACACAGTCCACAAATCGCTGGCCCACACTGCAGGCACAGGCGGCAACTGAATACTAGGACTAGGCCAATGCCTAGGAAGGATAGGATCTTCCATCCCCAAGCTGTTAACGTTGTCCAGAACCAACCGGACCAAGTCCAGGTGCCTGGATTCTGATGTATCTGATTCGCAATTTTATGAAGACGGGTGATAGCTTGATATACAGATGGTGCGTTTTGTGGTATGAAAACACAGCAACTTGACCCGATGACCTTACAGGCTCCACCTCTATCTGCCAAGATGACGTCAATTACAAGACGATTCTGAAGGACAACAACCCGCATGGCGGACTGCTCTTCTGTTAAGTTACCTAAGGCGGAGGTAGTTTCATTTACTACTGCTTCGAGTGTTCTAGTTAATCTGCGTATTAATTTACTATTCTGGACAGGTCCTAAAAAGAAAAAGAATCCTTTATTAAAGTCGGTGTACTGTTCCCATGCCGTTTCTGTATAGTCGACAAGTGGAATATCTCTTCTGGGTCTATTCTTTACTAGATTGGTATTTCTATGGTAATCAGGAGGAGCTAGAAAAACAGGTGGCAGAAGGAATGCAATGTAACAGGTACCATCCCAATCTGGAGGTAGACGTATGTATGCGGTATGGCCACAAACAAAGTAGGAATGACTGATAGCTTTGAAGGACGATTTTCCATGATCACTGAATTCGACCACAGTAGTGCATTTACTATGACCTAAGTGTACTGAACCTTTCTTCTTGATACATAATTCACCAGTGACTGGCAGTACTGACATAATGGGTGGAACTGGTGTGGCTTCGGATTCGACAGTGAGAATCATAAGGCTAATTGTATAATTACCTAATCCATATACTTCATTTTCTAGATCAGTTCCTATTCTAGTGGGAAGTCCCTCCTTATCTGGGTAACAGACGTCGAGCAGGACCAAGTTCAGGTTTCCCCAAACCCAACCCCCATCGAAAACAGCAATATCAGGATCTAAAGAATTAATTATTTTAAACCATGCTCCGCAGGAGCCATTGTGAGTGAACGGGTACGGAAAGAGGGGCAGAGCTCCCTTGTAATTCTGATAGGGAGGGAGTCGGCCACATATCCAGCAATTTGTAGCATTGTTAGTTTGATGAGAATGATGTAGAATACTAATGAATGTATTGTTGCGCAGCGCAAGTCTGTAGGAAAGCTCGTGAGGAGGTAATTCACTAAAAGTGTGTTCAGCAGAGACATTATAGGCAGATTGTTCACGCTTGAAAATAGGGTAATAGATAGGCAATAAGATGCTAGTAATGATAATTAAAACACTGAGAATAAACATGATTATTAGTGTCACTATGCAGTGACTACGAAGTGATTTACAATATGTACGTTTCTTTGCTTCTCTCTCTCTCTCTCTCTATCTCGATCTAGGGGATACATGTCAGAAACTATTTAACCGATTCACCTAGGGGAGGACTTAAACAATTAAACTGTCTGACTTGCTAGATCGTAATTTCATGCGATAATTTTCTTGAGGAGTTTTTTCTCGTTCTGATTCTGTAAAGTCTTTTTGTTCAACACAGTCTTTGGTGGGGGTGGACGAGTCTCGGTCAGGTTTCAGTCCAGTGAATTTTTTTATATGACTCGTGTGGACCCACCCCTTTCTTCCTTCGATTTTCACGGCCGTCCTTGTTGTAAGCAGTACGGTCTTCGGAGACTTCCAGCGGGGCTCCAGCGGACTTTTTCTGTCGAAATTTCGGACGAGCACCGTATCACCAGGACGGACGTCGTGTGGCTTTACATCAGTGTTGTCAGGGAAGGCTGCGGCAACCTGTGAACGACATGATTGGAGTGCAGACATCAAGGAGGCAAGGTAATCTGTCAACATGTTAGAATCAACATCAGTAATCTTTTTTGGAATGGGCGTCCCCCACATATTCGGTGGTCTTCCAAAGACCACCTCGTACGGGGATAGCCCTGATCTCGAATGGGCGACCATTCTCATGTAGAATAGTGCCACTGGCAGGGCGACTATCCAGTCGACCCCTTTCTCCTGACATATTTTGGCAAGGCGGATCTTTAGTGTCTGGTTATGCCTCTCAACAAGGCCTGCGGCTTCTGGGTGTCGGACACAATGGAACTTCCACTGGTATCCCAGTAATAAAGAAACTTCTTTCATTAAGGCAGATGAGAATGGCTGACCGTTATCTGAGTACACGACACGAGGCAGGCCGTATCGTGGGAAGAATTCACAAACCAACTGTTTGGCAGTGGTCGGAGCAGTGTAATCTGAGACTGGGTATGCTTCGGTCCAGCGGGACAGAGCACAGACAACTACGAGAACATATTTAAATCCTCGACAACGGTCCATCTGGATATAATCCATCTGGAGGACTTCAAAAGGGTGATTGGGAGGATGAAATCCACCTTGCTCTACAGGGACGCTTTTACCTGGATTGAACTGACAACAGATCATGCAAGTACGCACTTTCTGTTTTGCGGCTGCTCGTAAGTGTTTATTGTTCCAGAGATTTTTCAAACTGTCTAACATTGCTTTCTCTCCTAGATGCGCAGGACTATGTGCTGTATTTATCATGACTTGAACCATAGAGTCAGGGAGAAACCATGTACATTTTCCCTTCGTCATCCAACCTTGATCTGTCTGGATCCCTCCTAGTTCAATCCATTTCTTTATTTCTTCTGGAGTGGCATGTGTCTGAATGTCGATGACATCTAGTGTGGGATCCCTGACTGTCATACAGTTTGTCGGATCTGTTGTCTTTGTTGATTCAGTTGTCTGAGTGTGAGTCAGTGCTGTATGTTTTGCTGTCTGATCTGCCAGGTCGTTACCCTGGGAAACAGAATCTGTGACTTTAGTATGTGCTTTACACTTCATGACGGATATGGCTGACGGCAGATGTATTGCTTCTAACAGTGCTTGAATGAGAGGACCATGCTGTATCTTGGCACCATGAGAGGTCAGGAAACCTCGTTCCTGCCAGAGTACTCCGAAGTCGTGAACAACTCCGAATGCATAACGGGAATCAGTGTATATGTTGACATTTCTGTTCTTGGCTAGAATACAGGCTCGGGTCAGAGCGGTGAGCTCTGCTGCTTGAGCAGACAGTGTATCAATACGATGTGTCTCTTTAACTTCAGTTTCAGTGGTCACTGCATATGCGGCCACTAATTCTCCTGTACTTGTTTTCATGCATGAACCGTCCACATAAAGTGTCAGGTCTGGGTTTGTCAATGGAATATCTGTTAAATCTCGTCGGGGCTTTGTTACCGCATTAATGATCTCTATGCAATCATGCGGAGCTGGATCTGTCATAACTGTAGGTAACAGTGTTGCTGGGTTCAGGATACTGCAGCGTCTGATTTCTATGTGTGGCTGGAATAGTGTCAATTCGTAACCTGTCAGTCGTGCTATAGTCAAGTGTTGAGTCTGGGTTCTGTTTAACAGAACCTCTACAGAATGTGGGACTTGTACTGTTAACTGATGACCTAGAACAATTGAATCGCTTTGTCTGATTGCTAACGCTGTTGCTGCTACTGACTTTAAGCACGCAGGGAGTGCCTGGGCTACTGAATCCAATGTACTTGAAAAATAAGCGCAAGGCTTATGTGAACCTGCCTGATCTTGAGTGAGGACAGACAATGCTGTACCATCAAGTTCTGTAACAAAAAGTGTAAACGGTTTGCTGTAACAAGGTGTCGCTAAAACTGGTGCTTGGCATAATGCTTTCTTTAATTCCTCAAAGGCTTGTGTGTGTTCCTGAGTCCAAGGGAGGGCAATGGAAGTTGCTGCCTCCTGTGTCGTTAACTGGATGAGTGGTTTAGCTAGAAATGCATATTGAGGAATCCACTGTCTGCAGTACGAGGTGAGGCCTATGAAGGCCCGCACTTCCTTTTGTGTCTGGGGTCGTGGCATATTTACAATTAACTGAATGCGATCGGGAGTGAGCTGTCTCCCCACTTTGGACAGCAAGTGACCCAAGTACACAACTTGCTGAACACAGAATTGTAGCTTCGAAGGAGACACCTTGTGTCCCTTGTCGGCCAGGAAATGCAAAACTGTCAATGATGCTTGTTCACATTCAGGCTCACTTCGTGCGGTGATCAGTAGATCATCGACGTATTGCAGTAAAGCGGTATTAACTGGCATTTGAATACAATCTAGTTGTCTTTTCAGTGCTTGACTATAGATGCTGGGGCTTTCTGTAAATCCTTGAGGTGCGCGGGAAAATTTGAAACTTCGTCCATTTAAACTGAATCCGAAGAGATATTGGCTCTCCGGATCAATAGGTACACTGAAGAAAGCGTTCTTGAGATCAATTACAGTAAAGAACGTTGCTTCTGAATCAATAGCAGTTAACAGGGAGGAGATATCGGGGACCACAGGATACTGTGGTACAATGCATTTGTTCAGCTCTCGAAGATCAATCACCAGCCGATATACTGGCGGTGCATTGGGGTCTGTACGTTTAAGAATTGGTATGATAGGTGAATTACAGATATTGGAGTCGGTCTCTACGACCACCCCCTGGGCAATAAGCTCTTCAATGATTTTCAGTAAAGCCACTACAGCATCGGGTGGTAACTTGTATTGTCTGATTCTGGGTAGGACAACTCCTGTCTTGAGTGTAACACGGTATGGAGTGATATGCATACAACCTACATCAGCTGGGCCTTTTGCCCATAAGTGATCTGGTACATTTTTCAATCTGACATCAAAATCACGTAAAACATAATGACCCTTGAAATCCCGTAGAAAGAGTCTGACTCCCTCCAGGGAACAGCATATTATAGCTCCTAGAGCCTTCAGTGTTTTAATTCCTAACAGATTTTCTGGACATGATTTTGTAAGTAACAAATCTGTAACTCGGGATAATGGACCCACAGCTAATGGTACTGGTTCCGATACTTCATTTACAATAGGCTGTCCTGAAAAACCAAGGGAAACATTCTGTGAGCCTGAGAGGGGTGCCCCTGGGACTTCATTGTGACTGATTGTAGTGCGACTTGCCCCTGTGTCAATTAAAAACTTTCTGTCTTTTCCTAATACGTGACTGTGTACATAAGGACCTTCTTGATCTACAGTAATTTCAATAAGAGGCAAATCACTTTCCCTCTCTAGGCTGTTTCATGTATATCGGGGGTAATCTGGATATGCAGATTGGGCATACTGGTACATCTGTTGTGAGACTTGCTGAGTCGCGGCAATGGGCTGTGGCTGCGGTACTGCTACGGTCTGTGCTGTGTGGGGTGGAGCATGCATAGGCTGTGTATTCTGCATTGGCTGTTCGTTCTGTGAGGTCTGTTGATGACCATGTTCATGTCTAGGCGGATGCGGTCTTTCTTTAGTTTTACCTGTTGAGATGTTATGTTTCAGGACTGGGCATTCATGTACGTAATGACCTGGCTGCTTGCAATAATTACATGTCCCTTTAACGGGTGCTGCAGAATTATTTGTCTGGGCCCCACCTTTTCTTTGACCGTCGGCTGGGACCGTCTGAGCTACTAGCATTTTCATTTTCGTGTCTTTCATACGTTTCTGTTCCTGATCTTGTTCTTCCCTAATTCTGTTCTGGTGATATTGTAACATTTGTAACATCTGGGATGGCGTATTTGCCTGCCAAGTACTTTCAACTTTGTACACTCTATTTTTGACTAATGGTAGGGAATTCTCGACTAATTTTGATACAAAAAGGTGTGGATATGACTCGCTACTAGGTTGTAGGCCACTATTTATAATGAAACATTTCTCGAATCTGGAATAGAAGTCACTAGTATCTTCATCTTGTTTCTGTTTACAGGACGAGATTGCGTCCCAATCTTCCTTTCTAGTTGTCAATAATCTTGGCAAAACCTGTACTATTAAACCTGGTAATGCTTTAGTCTTATCCCCAAGGCCTAACCCTGGGATTCGTTTGCTTTCTTCGTCTTCTATTTCTGCCCATGCTATCTTTGCCTCCCCCACCTCCCAATCTTTTTCCTTTAATTTCTCGTAAATGCCCGTGGGCAACAGTACTTTTAACATTTTCATTATATCATCATACGTGTAATCCCCCATGAGTAACATGTCTTTGAGCTCTCTGTGAAAGCCTGCAGGGTCTTTATCGTGACACGGGACTAATTTCTTCATTTCTAATAGTTCTAACTTAGTCAGTGGTGTGTGAACATACACACGTTTCAAGGTATGATCCTCACCCATAACTGGGTGTACTTCTCGTAAGGGGTTCTGACTTTCCATGTTACCCCCGCATTGCATGTGGTACATTTTCCTTTCTGGAGGCGGGGCCGGGACATATTCAGAGCTTATGAAGGTGTTATATTTATGTCGTTGTTCTAGAATTATTTGTATTAACTTGGTACTGAAACCTCTCCATCTATCCATAAGTAGTGCTTCTAATGTTTCATGTAAGGGACCTGGATCAGAATGATGGTTTCTGAACTTGATGAGGAGGTGCTGAATCATGTATACTCCTGCTAATTTCTGTTCATCTGGAGAGAGGTTCAGGAATGTCTGCACTAATGTATCATCATTATATATGTCTGGATTTTCGGCCCATAATACTGCTGTCCGAGCTAATTCTTGCTCATCCATAGAATTGAGTACATGGTACCCCATTCGGTCTCGAAGCCTTTTATCAGTTTCCTGGAACTGATGTTCAGAAGAATTCGGATTTGTTAAAGCAGAGAGAAAAACTCTCTTGTTTTCTGGACGGACGCCTTTCCTAAGGTAGGCTCCCCTACCAACGTATGCTATAGTGTCTGTAGTCTTTTCTTGTTCCCCGAGTTCTTCTTCCTCCTCGGAGGAAGCTTGTTCTTTCTCTTTCTGGTGCGCCGCTATTACTGCCTTTCTAATTTTCTTGTACATACTGGCTATGCAAGCCCCCTTGTCATGTTTTCCTTCAGCTATATTTTGGCCCCACTTGTTCAGTGCGTCCATTTCACTCTGATCTGTTCCGGGTCTATCTCGTTCTCTTATTAGACAATTTATGAAAAATCTTAGTATCTGTGCTTGAATGTCAACTTTCTGTTTCTCCATGGCATCCTTGATACTGTCAGGATCTTTTCCTGTCTGAACAAACTCATATACTCTGTCCAAGCGTTCTTTCATTCCTACATAACATAGCAAACTGTCAGTGGCTGATCTTAACCGTAGTGATGCCAGGATCATTAGATCTTCTTTACCGGGTACTGGATCATATCTACAAACGGACATGTTTTCTCTAAAAGCTTCATAACGGGGAGATTTGTGCGCGAGTGGACTCTGCATGTCCCTGATATTGAGTCTGCGAGCTAATGGAGGGGTCCGAAAACCCGCGGTCGCACCTCCTGAAGCGGAGGCTTGGTCATTATCTGTCTGTGGAGTCTGTATCTGAACCTGAATTTTTCGTTTAGTGGGATCAGGTAGGCCTTGTTTCGGTAAGTCAGTTTTGAGCACGGGAAGTGGTGGAGCTGGCGGAGCGGGGGATGTCTGTCGCGGTATTGGTGGACCATGATCTTGGGGCGGAGTGCCACCCCCGGCCCTGTCAGTAGGCAGGGCCCGAACAGGCAGATTGGTGTAAGCTGGTGCTACATCTTCTAGATATGAGTTTAGGAATATATCTTTAGTAGTTTTATGCATTACTTTAGTTGGCACTAGTGGTGGCGGTAAGTTTTTCGGTATTTCGGATAGGGCCTCAGGCGTACCCTCGGCCGCTAGATACATACCGTTTACAAGATTGTTTCGGGCACGGTCTATTTGTTCTGTTTTTACTCGGATCCCTTCAGTAACTAATTCATTTTCCTGGTCTTTCTCTGATTCTTTAAGTCTGTCTTCTCTACGGAGTGCTTTGTCAGCACGCTTACGTGATTCCTTACGCCAAAATTCTATGGCGTCTTTCTGAGATTGTCTAGCTTTCTTTTTCCATAATGCTTCTTCTACCCTCATGATGCACTCGGCATCCCACGTTCCGGTGACAGGCCATCTGTGTCTCTCGTCTAGGTGTTTGGTGTAATCGGCCCATAAATCTAGATATAATATGGCATCTATGCCATGCTTTTGGTACATAAAATTGCCTGGAGTGTCCCTAGGGGGAATAGGAATTTCTTCCTCCAGTATCCCTTTCCTAGTTCCTATCTGCTTCAATTTGTTGAAAAACGGCATTTTGCTTACTTATTACTGAATGCTCAATCCTTATTCCTTAATACTCTTGACAGTTAGGTTATACGAGAAACACAATAATACACATTTAAACAGTCACATTCATACCACAACATTAATCACATAAGAACATTGAAAACATAGATGACTACCCCCCTATACTGGATGTACTGCTCAACAGTACAGATACACTGGTGTAACAGTGCAGAAATTCGGAATACTAGATATACTGCTCAACAGTACAGATACACTGCCTAAAAACAGTGCAGACCGGACTTGCGTACCCAAACCCGTCTAGATACGACCCAGCAATGGTACTCACCGGGAAGCACGGAAACAGAAGGCCTCGGAAAACTCGACTGGACTCGACTCGGTACTTCGGAAAACTTCGGAAAACTTCGGAAACCTGGTGGGCCTCTTGACACCTCGGACCTTGCTTCTTTCGGCTAGGCTCTGGTCGGGATCCTCCGCACTCCTCACCGCCTCGTCTGGGCACTGATCGCAGTCTTCGTCACCTCCGTGGGTCAGAGGGAGATGCAGGAAATCCTGCCAGTACGCGTATGTTCCATCTAACTGATGGCAGGGGACATAGCTTGCAACGTACCAACCGGCGCGTGAGGTGGGGGAGGGGTCCCTATTCGGGCGCCAAAATGACGTAAATAATTAATTTACTCTCTTAATTTCTATGCAGGTAAGTACTTAATCAATAATAACTCAATCGGAATGAAAAAAGACAGAGTCCGTGGTGTTAGAGTTTCTAAGGGTTTTATTCCTCATAAAGGAATGGTCTTGATCAGGATATCATGTTCTGACCACCACAGGGGTGTCAGAAGGGATAGAGCGCTGAATTTTTATTGACAGTACATAGCTTATATACTTGATTTATACCATAAAGAATAATGCAAGAGGCGTAACAGCTGAGAGAAGACAAGATAACAGTATACACGTGATACTAATACGTAATCAAGAGGCGTGAACTAGGCGTGAACCAGAGGTGTGTGCTAGAAACGTCACTGATAGGTGACGCAAGTGGGTGGCACCAAGAGGTGGTGCTAACAGAATTGTTGCAGTGTCAGCAGAAATCGGAAGCTTGGATGCGCGCGCAGCTGCATGACGTGTGATTGATGGGGTGCAGGGGACTTGACATTTACACTGACGGAAAGAGACAGAAGTCTGGCATGTCAGATCAACTTGTACTTCTATCATATCTGATATCTGATGTTTAGGAACTATACTATCTGGGCGGAAAGGTCTCTAGGGCAGAAGCTGTTCTATGCTAACTGTGGATGCGTGTATAAGCGCCTGAGTGTCTACATGTGAAGCGTGGGGGCTCGGGGCCTTCCATGGAAGCATGGTAACAGAGGCTATGAATTACTTGCATTGAGACAGGTCAGCCCTTTGGCTCTGCAGCTGGAGAGGATGTTTACAAGATCTAGTAGGCAGGAATGCATTCTCGAGGAGCGGAACAGATAACTCGAAGGTTATAGTCAGTCTTGGCAGAAAGCAGGCTGAGCTGAGCGCGAGGGGCCGTGCTGAAAGTAAGTCAGAGTTCACGGGTACAGAGGTAGCCTGGGCAGAGGCTGCCAGAGTCAGGAGCCACAAAAGAGGCTCGATGGCAGAAATTCACGGCCTACTCTGTTTAGAGCAGGAAAACATGTAAAGTGTACTACAAAAAGACGGTGGCATAGCATACTTAGGAACGGACTATATAATCCATTCATGGTGGATCTGAAAGAGGACATGTTAACGGTGGACGCAAATGTATTTGCGTCTTCATAGCTGGCACAGGAGGGAAGTTACATGCACTTTAAGTTGGTACATGGAGACGGTGGGGTACGCGCTAGGGAACACAACTTGACCATAAAATTTATATTTCCTCAGTTACAACAACCTGTGTTGATTCAGGGACATTGCTGCTACTTTCTTGCGATGAGCCAACATCACTGGTCGATGGTGATTGGAGAAGTACACTGACTGCCTCTGAAGCACTCAAGGGCTTTGACTTAAGTTGGCGTGGTGGTGGAGGCACTGAACCCAATGGAGCAGGGGTGCTGCTCTCAGCTTGGTCCCCAGCAGATCCTGCTGCTGCAGGCGTACTTTTTTTTTTGCTCCCAAAAAAAGTGGCGGGTGGCACACCAGCCTCCTTGGTAACTTGCTTCTTCTGCTCCTTACTAGCAACTTTCTTGCTAGAGGAGCTACGGAGAACTTTCTTTGGGGGCGGGGCCATCTTCTTCAGAGCAGGTCAGACAGCAGGCCGCAGTTGCACGAATTGTAGAGTTGTCTGAGGCCAGACGTGACGTCGCGTGACGTTATGCTGCACACACACACCGCTGCAGGACTTCTTCCTGGCACTGGTGGTTCTCTTGAGTCTTGTGCACCTAAAAAAAATGGAAGACAGAGGAACATCAGTTCAGTTATAGAGCACAAAAAAATCGAAAAACACTGCAAAATCAGCACAATCCCAATCCATCCATGCCCTCCATAATGTTTAAATTCAAGACAACCCACAGAAAGACTAGGCCCATGCAAGACTCACTACCCCTGGGCATAAATAAAGGTTGAAAAGTAGGCAAAATGGTTGGAGGCCTAACAACAAAGCCTGCATTTAAAATGGCCACTTGCCTGACAGCACATGGCCAGTGCCTGTAGCTGCACTCAAAATGGCCACCAGCCACATGGCATGTCCCTCCCCATGAACACCCCCAAAAATCGAAAAACACTGCAAAATCAGCACAATCCCATTCAATCCATGGCCTCTATGATGTTTAAATTCAAGACAACCCACAGAAATACTAGGCCCATGCAAGACTCACTACCCCTGGGCATAAATAAAGGTTGAAAAGTAGGCAAAATGGTTGGAGGCCTAACAACAAAGCCTGCATTCAAAATGGCCACTTGCCTGCCAGCACATGGCCAGTGCCTGTAGCTGCACTCAAAATGGCCACCAGCCACATGGCATGTCCCTCCCCTTGAACACCCCCAAAAATCGAAAAACACTGCAAAATCAGCACAATCCCATTCCATCCATGGCCTCCATGATGTTTAAATTCAAGACAGCCCACAGAAAGACTAGGCCCATGCTAGACTCAAATACCCCTGGTGAAAAGGCCACAAGTACAGGCCCAAAAATCGAAAAACACTGCAAAATCAGCACAATCCCATTCCATCCATGGCCTCCATGATGTTTAAATTCAAGACAGCCCACAGAAAGACTAGGCCCATGCTAGACTCAAATACCCCTGGTGAAAAGGCCACAAGTACAGGCCCAAAAATCGAAAAACACTGCAAAATCAGCACAATCCCATTCCATCCATGGCCTCCATGATGTTTAAATTCAAGACAGCCCACAGAAAGACTAGGCCCATGCTAGACTCAAATACCCCTGGTGAAAAGGCCACAAGTACAGGCCCAAAAATCGAAAAACACTGCAAAATCAGCACAATCCCATTCCATCCATGGCCTCCATGATGTTTAAATTCAAGACAGCCCACAGAAAGACTAGGCCCATGCTAGACTCAAATACCCCTGGTGAAAAGGCCACAAGTACAGGCCCAAAAATCGAAAAACACTGCAAAATCAGCACAATCCCATTCAATCCATGGCCTCCATGATGTTTAAATTCAAGACAACCCACAGAAATACTAGGCCCATGCAAGACTCACTACCCCTGGGCATAAATAAAGGTTGAAAAGTAGGCAAAATGGTTGGAGGCCTAACAACAAAGCCTGCATTCAAAATGGCCACTTGCCTGCCAGCACATGGCCAGTGCCTGTAGCTGCACTCGAAATGGCCACCAGCCACATGGCATGTCCCTCCCCATGAACACCCCCAAAAATCGAAAAACACTGCAAAATCAGCACAATCCCATTCCATCCATGGCCTCCATGATGTTTAAATTCAAGACAGCCCACAGAAAGACTAGGCCCATGCTAGACTCAAATACCCCTGGTGAAAAGGCCACAAGTACAGGCCCAAAAATCGAAAAACACTGCAAAATCAGCACAATCCCATTCCATCCATGGCCTCCATGATGTTTAAATTCAAGACAGCCCACAGAAAGACTAGGCCCATGCTAGACTCAAATACCCCTGGTGAAAAGGCCACAAGTACAGGCCCAAAAATCGAAAAACACTGCAAAATCAGCACAATCCCATTCAATCCATGGCCTCCATGATGTTTAAATTCAAGACAACCCACAGAAATACTAGGCCCATGCAAGACTCACTACCCCTGGGCATAAATAAAGGTTGAAAAGTAGGCAAAATGGTTGGAGGCCTAACAACAAAGCCTGCATTCAAAATGGCCACTTGCCTGCCAGCACATGGCCAGTGCCTGTAGCTGCACTCAAAATGGCCACCAGCCACATGGCATGTCCCTCCCCATGAACACCCCCAAAAATCGAAAAACACTGCAAAATCAGCACAATCCCATTCCATCCATGGCCTCCATGATGTTTAAATTCAAGACAGCCCACAGAAAGACTAGGCCCATGCTAGACTCAAATACCCCTGGTGAAAAGGCCACAAGTACAGGCCCAAAAATCGAAAAACACTGCAAAATCAGCACAATCCCATTCCATCCATGGCCTCCATGATGTTTAAATTCAAGACAGCCCACAGAAAGACTAGGCCCATGCTAGACTCATATACCCCTGGTGAAAAGGCCACAAGTACAGGCCCAAAAATCGAAAAACACTGCAAAATCAGCACAATCCCATTCCATCCATGGCCTCCATGATGTTTAAATTCAAGACAGCCCACAGAAAGACTAGGCCCATGCACCACTCACTACCCCTGGTCAAGGCCCCAACAACAGGTCAAAAAATCGAAAAACACAAAATTTTACAACAAAAAAAAATCGAAAAACACAGAAAAATCAGCACAATCCCAATTCATCTATGGCCTCCATGATGTTTAAGTTCAAGACAACCCACAGAAAGAATCAGTCCACCCACCACTGAGTACCCCTGGGGAAAAGGCCCCAAAACAGCCCAAAAATCGAAAATCCCAAAATTTTAGTTGCAGCAACTGTAATGCCCCAAACAAACTTACTTGTAAAATTTCTAATCCAACAGTGATCCAAAGAAAGTCAAAAAGGCCTCAAATCCAAAGATCCAGCAGCATCCACAAAAAGTAATCCTTCCAGGTCCACATCCGAATGAAAAGTGACCAGGAGATGGACAAAGCACTGGGAGGAGCCTGCTGAACAGGAACAGGAAGTTGAAGACTATGGGGCACTTCCTTCCTCCCACCCCCCTGCCCCCCTCCCCAAAATGGACTCCTCGCTAAAAAAGTGCAGGCAAATGTCAAACTAAGGAGTTATTCACATAAAAATCATCATTTCTAGAAGGTTTATGTTGCTTGCTGGTGGATTTCTTGTGCAGAATTGCAAATTTATATTTTCGCTCGCCGCATCTCAAATCTCGCAATTGCGAAGTACCGCGAGACGTGATCTCGTCGTACTCGCGTTGACAAACTATCGCTGGCAAGCCGCGATGACGTAATCGCGCTCGCCAATTCCCGCGGGATCACACAGCAAGATCCAAAATGGCGCAGCACTCGCAAACTATCGAAAAAAACAACTCGGCAAACGATGATAAACGCCGCGCGCCGCAAAAATTGTATCACCAACGCCGCGCGCCGCCAAAAAAATCCGCTGCGTGCGAATTTGCGGATTTTGCGGGAAATCCGCAAATCTCGCGGATTGCGGATTTCCCGAAAATCCGCAAAATCCGCGAGCGGAACGGATTTTCCGCCCACGCTTAGGTACCATGCAATAGGCTCACAATAACAGTTCAAATGTCTGCAATAAAGTCAACTTGCGGCCGCAAAAATGTGAAACACGTATGCAAAAAAAGTTGAGACGAGGCCAATCGCGATACAAAAAACTGTGAAAACCAGTGACAGGCCTGCAATTCCCACGCGTCAAGCAGGAAAAGGCACCATAAAAGCTGAACAAAAATAAAGGGAAACAACAACAAACTGCATAGCACCATGGATGCACCCACACTGAGTGCAGAGGTCAACGCGAACCCCACAGGCAACACAGACCACCAGCAGGGAACCCCAGTATCGGGGAAGTCCAAGGAGAAGAGGAATATGAGGTGGAGTCCACAGGAAAACTGGATCAGCGTCTCAGAGGTGACAGTACAAGACCATCAACTGAACTCAATTTGACAAACATGAATGCAGTCGGAGTGTTGAGGAGGTCAATGGAGGAGGCCAAGAGGTGCTGGCATGATGTGGAAAACAAAACCAGGCACAAACCTGCTGCCAATAGGAAGGCAGCAACGGCGACTGGAGTAGGGAGTCCTGCGCCACAGAATGAGCTGGAGGAAATGGTGGCCACAGTCATCAGTGTGGATACAGTGCAAGGAGTTGGGAGTCCGGACACAGCTTGATAGGACCTGACACAACATCAACATGGTAACGACCAGGGATTGCGGGGATGGGTGGAGATGGGCCCAATGGCACACATGCACAAGGACCTGTAGCACACTGTACACACACAATTACCCTGGATCATGTCCGCGTTCCCTGTGGCACACTGCAGCACACATACAAACACCAAGTCAGCCCCCATCCACCATGTGCCCAAAGGGGTTCCACCACACACTTCAACAATCCCACAATCAACACATGCGAAACCCTACACATATGCATATCTGTGACCCACACGGACAATGCAACTGACACTACATGACAATCAGCACGGCTGCAGTACAATAATCATGTCATTGTGCATGCCACCACACTGAGGTGGCTGAGTGTGGACCACATCCAGAAAGGAGCAGGTCACACTTTAACACATCCACGTACAGAAACAACCCCTGACCTCAACAACACATCAGCAGTCAAACAATGCACAAGAGTACAATGACCGTCCAAGAGCACAACTGACCCAAATCGCCAACATCTCAGCACTGTAAAAGCACATGAGGCATGGGTGCACAGTAGAGGGCAAGTCGGGTCCAGGGACCAGTGGCCCGCCCGGGGTGCAGCAGGTGCACATGATCGCAGGAAACACCACTTACGATGGCAGCCACGTGGTGGGGTGAGTGATGCTGTCCTGGAAGAGACATTAGGCATTCCAGAAGAGGAACACACCCTGATCTATGTGTTTTTTATTCACACTCCTCCGCTTGCCTGGGGTTTGCTGGGCCAGCCCACTCTGCTCATGCTCACAGAGTGGGACGTAACAAGCTACATTTCCGTGATCTTCCCAACTGGCTGGGGTGACATAGTAGCGTTCACTGTCCACTACATTCCAAACACCATCAGTGTATGTCAATGTAGATATGTATGAGATTTGCATACTGCAGTCTGTCCAGCACAGCCACGCCACAATTGGCATTGTGTACATTCTCAGACATGGGTCACTTGCCTCATTCGCACATGCCTGGTTCCTACCTCTCCCCACAATCTGATATTGTGTGGCTGAGGTGCCATGCTGTTGATGGCTTATGTACATGGCTGGCCCAGGTTCACACAGTAAGTTGTGCTGTCGTGTCTGGTGGGTGGGCATGTTGTTTGGCATGTTGTATGCAAGTTTGTAACAAGTGCATTCAAAGTGTTGTGAGTTGCATGCTTGTGGTGTTGAGGTGGGTGGTGTGTTCATTTGGTACATGCCAATGAGCAGTGCATTTCTAATGGTGCCATTCTGGTAGCGCTGGTTGATGATGTACTGTTGGAAGATGTAGGAGTCATGCGCATTGCCTGGATAGTTGGTGGAGATTCCCCGGTGGTCCACTATTGCCTGAACAATGTTGGAACGCGTGTGGTTTCTGTTGCAGTAATTGTGCGCAGTGTCAGCAGCGGGCACAATTAGGACATGTGTGAAGTCAATTGCCCGCTAACACATGCGGGAAGCCAGCTATGGCGTAGAAGCCTTGCTTGGTCTGAAGCTGTTCCTACTCAGTGTGGGGGAAGCATAAGTACTGAGGTACCAAGTTGATGATGGCATCCAAGAAAGTTGTGAGGACCTTAGATTGGGCTTGCTATGAGACTCCTCTTACTCTGGCGGTTGTTGGTTGGAATCTACCCAAGGCCAACAGATGCAGCACAGCCAGCAGCTTTGTCTGGGAAGGGATGTTGGTTGTCCTCTGTGTTGGTGCTATCATCCCGTGGGCAATGATGGTCATAATGCAGAGGATGGTTGATGCCTGAAGTGGGCAATGCCATTCTATGGTGCTGGGTCTGTGAGGCTGGTGCATTTCTGAAGGTCCACTGTCTTTCTCTCCGCTGCCAATGTGGTAATCCAGGGGGGCAGGGCTGGTCCGTGGGGGTGGCAGTTCTGGAGGTGGTCGCAGTGGGTGTTGTGGCCCTGTTAGGGTTCCAAGCTGCATGATGTTGGCTCCATGGCATCTGTTGATCTGAGCTGCGCTCCCTTTATACCAGGTCAGAGCAGGTGTTAATTTCCTATTGCTAATGCCCCTTATTGTCTGTTTTGGGTTCTTATTCCTGATCTGGCTGGTCGTTTGAATGTTGCAGAGTGGTGTTTTTGATGCATTTTACACGGGAACGCCTACTCTGCATCTCATTAGCGATAGTTCTCGTTGTCATCTGTGGGGATGTTTTTTGCAGCTGCTTTTGCAGGTAAACTGGTGTTATTAGCTGTTAGCACCAGCTTGTGAATGGGGCGATATTTTTATCACCGCTTTGCCTGCGATGAAGTGGCGATAACTCTGCAATAAATCCTTGAGAATATGCCCCCAAGAGAGGTGTGGTACAGCTGCCAGAGCGTCTGACTCCTGAGCCCGGGGCTCATGGCTCGAACTGCGGTAGCTGAGCTCAGCATCATATGACTCACTTAATCTCACTTAATCTCCCTGATGGCACCCTAGTGCGTGGATAGCCTTAGGGGTGATAAGTTCACACTTTACAAATGTGGAATCATTATTATTTTCAAGCCAAAATCAGCAGTGAAATCCTGTAAGGGTAAATGTGTGAACAACAAGTCCAAGATGAGTATGCCTTTAGTGGGTCTAGCGATGCTTCTATTCAAGCTGGTATATCACTTCAGTTGCCTCCTCCAGAAAATGCTTGCACATTTGAAAATGAAGAGCCACGTTTCAATACGTTGTTTGTGGTTTTGGACCAGTGCTCCTCTGTGGGGAAACCTAAGTCAGTGAATATTCCAACGTGTAAAAAGGAGATAAAAAAGGCACTGAAAAAGCTAGGAAAGGAAAGGTATCATTTATTTTCCATGTGGGAAACCATTTGATTATCGGGCAAGCTCAGTTTTTCCTTTGTTTAAAATGTTGCCATCAGGGAAGAATGTCCCTGGTGTATATCATGGGAGACGCAAATGCCAAAGTGTCTAATTCAGCCTCTGCAATGTATCTCCATGTTGAGAAAGAAGAAATATGGTCCATTCCAAAAATTCTGGTCCCTGCAAAAAAAATGGGTTCTTTTAATTTTAGTAAATGGGAGAGCTCCAATGGGTGACGCTGCTACATACACCTGTCATGCCCCCTCCGTTGAGTTTTTGTGTCTGTGAGAAACTCACTGTTTTCCCTATTGAAAGGAGTAACCATAGTATAGTGGGAGGATCAGTGGCTTTGAACCTTCAGGAGTTGGACTTTGGGTACCGCCGTCTGGGTATGACTGGTTTAACTAAGTTGATTGGATGTTCCATGTGGACAACAAAGAATACTGTTGCCACTAGTCTCAAACTGAAGAGGGGTGTGACGATCTAGTGGGACTTGTCTCCAGGTTCCTATTCTTTTTTTGGAGTTGTGCATGGAAGAGTTCCAACAAACTAAAGTTCTGTTGGCTCTGATTACCTAAACAGTCCAAGTTTTCACTAAAAGTATTAAGTCAGGAAATAAACGTATTGATACTAAAACAGAAATTGTGGTTTTTACTTGGTCAATAGTGCACAATTGACTTAAAACATTTGTTGTAAGCTCCTTAAGAGCAGAAGAGAACATGATTCAAAACGGATCAGTCTAAAAGAGTCAAGGGCCAGAAACACAAGAAATACTGAAGTTTGATTGCTGAATACTGTGATTCTAGGGCGAATAATACCAAGTCAGCCTTCTCCAAGTCTCTTTCTATGGACAGGGCTTTGGTCTTGGTGTATGGTGACCCTCAGTAGAGGAGATAGTGCCATTTACAAAGAATAATTGAACTTCTGGTGCCTTTGTGCCTGATACATTTATCATCAGGGTTAATAACCCCTTCGATGCTCATGAGGGAACGGTTCCGTCATGAGCGTCGGGTGGCCTGTGCTCATGACGGAACCGTTCCGTCATGAGCCCGTTGGCTCATTAGAACCTTCAGCACAGCGTGAAAATTCGCGCCGCGCTGAAGGTGTTAAAAAGGAGGCTGCCGAAAGGGGACCCTTTCTCTCCCCTTGTTTGATCATTGTTACCAAACTGGGAAAATTCCCCAGTCCTGGAAGGGGTGTGTTATAGTCCCATTGTATAAGAAGGACCCTGAGCCATCCCTCACATGTTTTAGACAGATCGCTTTGCAGAATGCTGCTGGCAAATCAGTTGCCAAGAGCTTAGTCATTTACAGCAGTGGTCTGAAGATGAGAAGATCATTCTCCCTGAACAAGCACAGTTTGAGGAGGAATCATAGCACATTGGATACTATTGGTGTCCTCTAAAAAATTGAAAAACATTTTCTCACGGTATGCCAGTATATACGGCATTCATTGATTTCTCCACAGCGTTTGATAGAGTGGGTTGCAAAATGCTGCTGATGAAGCTTCTCCTTTTGGGTGTTCCACACCACATATGGAAACTTGGTACCAAGTCCTGATGGGAGGGACACATGGTTAATCCTGCAAAGTCAAAACTCATAACATTCTCAAGCAAGGTCGTCTGCTGGCTCCCATTTTGTTTTCCCTATATATTTTGTGACCTTACAGGCACCTTACACAAAGAGATGGGTGACCCACCCCTGAATTTGCACAATGTCTATTGACTCACTATTATCAGGGTTTGGTGGCTCAGTGGAGTAATGCATCCACTGCAGGGGCCTGTGTTCGACCTCATGGTCACAGGTTCAAATCCCAGTGGGTCCACTCAGCCTTTCATCTATCCGATAAAATGAGTAATATTGAGTTGGGTAACAATAAACATCCATTATTCAGTGCCAATATATCTACAGGTGAATGCGCGCCTTACAAATACACATGTTATGTTATTATTTGCCGATGGTGTAGCCACTTTGGACTGTACTCCTTTTGGTCTGCAACATTTTTCTGGAAGCTTTGCCTAGGTATGTTGAAGCCCATTTTTTGAGATAAATATTTTGAAAAGCAAAGTTTTGATCCACCTGCATGAATGGGAGAAGATTAACTGGATGTTTCTAATTGTTCTTGGGCACTGAAAGACTTGAAATAGTTGACTAATATCTTTATCTTGGGAATATTTTCTCCAACAATTGGTGGGATGTTGATCACATGCAACTTTTTGTGAGCAGGGCCCTCTCTAAGGCTAAAGCGCTCCATTGATTTGACCAAATGTGTGGGAGATGCCATCTTCGGCATATCTTGTCTGTCCACAGGGCTAAAATCCCTACCTTGTTTTAATATGCATGTGAGGCACTGGATTTGAGCTACTGGCAGGCTTCTGAAGGGACCAAAGGACACATTTGTTGCCAGATTTGTAAGGTGAATATTCTGAGAGTCCCCCATGTCTTGCACCAAGAATGTAGTTCAGTTTCCTTGCACGCCTTCTCCTCAGCTGTGTTATTGAGATGCAGACACTTTTTAGTAGGTGGGTAGGAGTGAACACTAAGGACAGCTTTGAGCTTTGAAATTTTCTCCCTGTTAAACGAACGGTCCGCGTTTTTTAGGTCTTTTCAGCAGGCTAATAGAACATTTTGGCTTATTTTGAATATTGATTCTTTTAGGCCCAAATCCACTCTGAAGATTCTTATAAAGGTCTCAGTGTACAAAATGAGCTTCACTAGAGATATTGCCCTAAGTCCAACCTGGATAATCAAGTGGTGTGTGACAGCAATCTGCAAATAAATCTCAGCCTTTTTTAGTATGGACCTAGCCCCATGGGATCAGAAAGTTTATCCAATAGCTGAGTTGGAATTTGCTCCCTTTCTGTGTGATTACACATATTTGGGATAGAACACCGAAAAATGACAGAAGATGTGAGCTGTGCCAGCTATATATTCCGCATCTTAACCACATATTGTTCATGTGCCCTGTGTTGCAAAATACTCAACAATATTTTTTAAGACCTATGTTTATTAAAAGGAACATCCACTCTCACTTGAAGCACATAAATTGGTGTTGCCCCCCAAATGAATTGATTTTTAATAAGATTTACATTTATATAAAATCCTTTTTGAATATTTATTATGACTTCAATTGGTATTCTATGATCTGTAAACACAAACAGAGGATGGACGGAGCACTGAAACTTGTCAGACACTCACGCCCGGTCACAGATCTGGGTTGAATCGATCATCATTCTTTAACTCACTTTTCCACCTCAGTTCAGACCAAGCTATATGCAAATTAGTCCTGACCCTGTGCTGCATGGGAACAGTTCAGCCTGAACTGCCAAGCCAAGTGTTTCCTGAACTGGAAAAAAGCATCCTGGGATGGCTTGTGATAATACAAAAGGAAAAAAGGTAGCATTGGGAGATGGTTTTCAGATTCAAAAGTATAGTGAGCAAACACACTTCATACTCTGAGATGCAGCAAAAGAACGGCAACTCATAGCACAGGGACCCTACTACACAAACTCCAGACCAGCCAGAACATGTCCTCAGAACGCCTCGTCGCGAACACATGACCCAACATCTACGAGACCTCCACTGGCTACCCGTCGAGAAGAGGGTCACCTTCAAACTCCTCACCCATGCCTACAAATCCCTCATAACATCGGACCCAAATACCTCACCGATGTGGTATTCTTCCACGTACCCGAGAGGACCCTCTGCTCTACCATCCACACCCTGGCAGAGGTCCCCGCATCAGCAAAAACAGAACAGGCGGGAGAGCCTTCTCCTACACCGCAGCCAAGACCGGAAACGAGCTCCTCGTGAACATCAGATGTGCCCCAATGCTGCAAACATTCAGGAAGGAACTCAAAACATGGCTCTTCAACTGATCCGGAGCTGCCCCCATGACCCCCTACTGCCTTGAGACCCTAACAGGTGAGTAGTGCGCATTATAAACCCCTGATTGATAGATTGAGGGACTAGAAGCTTCTCAACCATGAACAAATGCTCTAGGGGATGCATCTGTATCACACATTTAGAATATGCTCAGTACAGTTAACATTAACTCATTCCGTGCAATGCGGGGCACTACCTCCCTGGTGCTTCGAATGACCATTGGCCGACGCAGCCCCGCCCACCGAATAGAACGCCCGCTCTGCGGCAGAATTTGCACCATGTTAAAAGGGTTAATGTAAACTACACACACACACACACAACCCCCTCCACAATTCTCTACCACAGCAGAATGCAGTAAATTAAGCTGCAAAGTCAGAACAGAGAATGACAAAGAAAGTTTCCCTTCCCCAAAGGAATACACAGCCTAGGAAGCAGCACTGCATCTCCACTATCACAGAAATGATATGGATGAATTAAGCACATCATGTTTTACAACTGCAAAGTAGCAGGCATCCCATAAACAAATGAACCGTAACACACACACAGAAGTATACATTGCAAGTGGCACAGAATAAGCTTAATATAAGGCAAGAAGTACAAATGTGTTGGCAGTATAGGAGGCTTAGCACACAAAAAGAAAAGTAGATTTCCATTAGCAACCCATGAGCGAAGCAATGGTTCATCACAAGTCCTGTCAATTGTGACAGCTGTAATGTAATAGGTCTATGCCAACAGGAGACATTCTAATGTTATACAAAATGCTCACTAATTAAAGCAAATGCTTGCGGGAATGCATCTGATATATAGCAATAGGATGACAAGAAATCCATATGTAGGTAACATTTTTCTTGAGAGTTTCAACCTGTATATAATTTTAATGTTTTGTGTTTAGAACGTAATAAAGAAATGTCACAATTTAAAAGGCTCAGTACTGATGATTTAGTAAATAATTTGTTTGTTGAAAGCCCTTTAGCCATATTTATGAAAGTGTTGCACTGATTTTAAACCATGCATGAAATTTCTCAAGCAATGCAAGGCCACGGCAATAGCTAGAAGATGCATTATTAACAGTTTAATAGACTAATTGGCCATTTATTGGCCAAGTCAGCAGGTAATTAAGGGGCACATGTATGAAGCATTTTGTGGTCAGAAACAGACATTCAGCTGATTGAGTGTAAAACAAAATATAGTGATTCAGGAACGTTACTATATCACAGTTTTGTTTTTGTGATTCCGTATTTGGAAGGAGTGTGTTTAGGGTGCCCCTTCATAATCCCAAATCTGAATAGTCTGTACAAATGTACCGAAATGTGGTCTAAAAATATTTTCGCTTTACCACCAACTCATAGTTGGTGGTAACCCTTCCGCAAATGGGAAAGGGTCTCTAAGGGACCCCTTCCCTTTGAGAATAGTTGAAAAAAAATGCTAAGAGGTTGCAGTGACCCAAAGATCACTGCCTACTATTAAAAAAGGAAAATAATGTTTTTTATTGTTTAACATTAAAGAAAATGGGCTGCATTTCAAGAAAGAAAAAGATTGCTTTGTTTAAAGAAATCACTGACTTGGTCGTCTGCTGACCCCATCGGGCCGTCCATCTGTATGAATATTGCTATTTCCAATGGGTTGTAAAGTGATACCTACCTCATTAATTTTCAGGAGCATTAGGTCACACTGGGAATAGCAAAACGTGTAAAACATACTTTAGTACACTAATGTAGTTGTAGTTAACAAAAAGTGATTTGCAAACATACGCTATTTGGTAATACCAAACACTGATGTTTGTACATGTGACCCCAAGTGTACAAATACAAAAAGCAGAAATGTAAAATATGATGGAGTGGGTGCTGGTGTCAGCTGTGAAAGGTCCTCTTTGATTTGTGATACCCTCATGTGATGAAGATAATCAAAGCAAAAAAGAGCAGCAGGGCCCACAAATTATAAAATACAATATAATGGGGTTGTGTGCAAGTCAATAATGTTTCAATCCTGTTGTAATTACATGATCATCATCAGGACTCCATCAAATATGGAGCACAAGAGATGACTGAAAGTAATCCTAATCTGAGATATAAAAGTAATCAGCAACATACTGTCCGCCTATGAAGTATGACCTCAAAAGGATCATCAGGGAGTTTTCCCTCATGCACTCATTGACCCTTGAGCTGTCACTGGTACATGGTTATTATATCTTTTCATGTTCTTTCTCTGCTCTTCCATCATAACCTCCCATAAGCGCTGGGATGCCTTCGGGTAGCCATGCTCTATATAAATACCCTTCAATTCAATACTTTCTTCCAGGCTGGTTCAAGGCTCTCTGTGCATTACACACAATAATATGCATAAACCATGTCTCCCTGTTGGTCATGTGGTTTTTCACAGCTTTTGTGCACTTTCCCATCACGTTCTGTTTTAGTGAGTGACACCTTACACAATATTCCTTTTCTGTTTTATTACAGTGCGGACTATGACTTGAGGAAGTGTTACACCCCTTGTTTTCATTCACATATGTATCTTGTTCTTTATGTATATTTCAGATTACTCTTCCTTTCTCAGTCCTTTTACATACAGTTCTCTACAGCTGTAATGTGCACTTTCTTCACTTTTATTACACTTGTATCACACTTCAATGTGAATCGATGGGGCTTATGATTAATAGGAAGCAGTCTATGTAAAAAACCACATACATTTTCTTACTACATCTCCTGGGAGCATCACGATTAGCCCACTAAGACCTGATGGAGCGAGGTACAGAAGATTTTGTGTGTACCCCATTCAGATCAATCACCCTCATAACAAAGTAAATATATACATTTTGATTGCTGTGTATTAACCAAAACACACACAGTACATGTGGGAAATGCTTTGCACTAACAGGTTTGATTAACATAATAATTAATGATGTAAAACGCATTTTAATCTATCTTGTGCATTTACATGGGGTAATAGTGCATGTCTATGTTGTAATGTACATTGTGCATTGCATGCAGCTTTCCTGCTTCATTTTTAATGGCTTGCAGTGTGTGATTTTCTGCAAGGTAACAGTTTTAAAGGCACTGGTGGGTGTGGGGACAAAAAACACTTATATTCTGTGTATTTGCATTTTCTATTTGTGTTTATCGTAGTTTTGGCCAGTTGCCAGTTTCAAAATGGCTTCGCTTTTCCCAGTTCTGCGCAGTAGAAAATACTTACATCATCTGATTGAGAAAAAAATCATCCATGCTCTGTGCTTCACTGAAAACTTTGCAACCTAAGCTGACTGTGTTCGAGGCCATTTGATATGAACGATGGTGAGTGGCTGTGGGCCAAAATGATAACCACGAGAACAGCTGAATGTCTGCCAAGGACAAAGGTCAAGTGCCTTCAGGAAATGACCACGTGGAAACAGCTGAATCACTGCCAATGAACATTTAAAATCCTGATGATGAATGCCGACAGTCAAACAAAGTTATTCACGGACATCCTGGAAGTTAAGAAATGCATGGACAGTCGAATTTGTCAGCTTTTTAATCAGGAAGTTATTCATGGACATCCTGAAAGTTAAAAAATACATTGTCAATTAACGGACAACTTGGGAGCTAAGAACTGCAATGTCATGACTAATCAGAGAAAGGAAAATGAGTTGAAACATTTGAGGTTAAACAGCCAGCAAATACAGTTTAAATATCAGACCAAAATTGGGGTCTGTCTGTCTGTCAGAGAAAAGCTGAACGCAGAGATTCTGTTTGCACTACAGCTGTTTGCAGAGATGCTGGGAGCCTGAAACTATGCCAGAAGGCTCACTGATAACCCCTGTAGGTTGGAGATCTTATGTGGAACACTAACCTGGGTAAGAAGTTGCCCCAGAGGAGGCCTGGGTTAGTAAGTATAGTTTGGGTTTAGTGATGGGTAGGAAGGTTTTAGTGTAGAAATCTTTAAAATTAAATGCATGTTTTAACTATGAATCTCTGATAGTTTTCACAAAGAATTTCTCTTTCAGTCACATGACCAAGGATTGATTGATCTTTTTATTTAGAGAATAATGGAATTAATGTGAACCTGGATTTTCTCTTCATGTCGTTTATTAAACAGTTTGCTAGATTTATTTCCTGAATAAATGGCAATGCTGAGTGAGAATTAACAATAACAGAATAAATGCTAATTTTCTTTTATGCTAATTAATAATATAAAAACGTTAAAATTATTTCAGGTGTTTGTGATTATTTTAGAGTAAATTAATTATGCAAATCAATGTATTGTTGTAGTGAGGTTAAGCTGGTCTTGACAATCACCATCAACTTACTCAACTAATTGGTCCATCAAACTAATTCGCGGGGTACATTGATGCATAGATTAGTTTAGTAGAATCATTGATGAAAACAAATGTTTGTGTTAAAATCTGTGCTTAAAAGGTATCCTTCACTCAACACAATTTTTATAAATCTTTGCAAGGGTCTGGGGTAAAGAGTGTGTGACTAGGTGTGTTGTACTTTGGTGTTATGGGTCCCACAGAATTGACCTGGACCCTGGGTTGGTGATATTTCCGGGTAAGAGCTGCATCAGACCGGATGTCATGTCCTGCCTTATGCAGAGGCATATATGTACACATATTTACATTTCTTTGCTCTAAGCTGAAGTTTACATTCTGATGAGTCAATATCCCAAAGAGCATCACCTGACAGACAGCACACACCCATAGGCTCGCAATGAGCACCATCTGACAAACGTTTATTTATTGAAAGCAGTGCTGGACCTGGGGAGTATCTAAAGGTATACATAGATAGTTTTATGATGAACATGGAGAGTTGTCTTGGGAGGTTTACAGTGCATGCTTGGGAGCACAGTCACTGCCTCCACGCTGATAATGTTTGAAAATTAATCCCAAAAAAAGAAATCTATTTTAGATTGTGTTCACAAGCACTGTGCATAACATGCCTCATATTTCAGTAGATTTCCCGCTCTTGTCAGCAGCATAATTCAGCAATACTATAAGAAGGAGAACACAGTTTGTACATAAAACATGGTCCAATTGGGCATTTGTTCTTCTGACCCCCCAAAATAATTTCAGACCGCAGGACAGCAGAGGTCTCATTGATCAAATCTTGTGACCAGTGGTGGCTGCTACTTAACAGGGGTGGTGGTATAGAAAGAAGGGGGCAAATTCAAAAAGTAAGGAAAAAAACACCCAGGCTTCTAGACTCCCCTGACCAATCAAAATTCTGCCTTACAGCGGTGTTGTGCTTGGTCTGAGCACTGCAGTAATAAAGCTTGAGATGGCCGGCCAAACATTCATGGGCAGTTCAGAGAGTGCTACCACTGTTCGTGTGATATCCTGCCCCCAGCCCCTAACCAGCTGAGACACAGAGGAAAACATGATAATAAGGTTATTTCCTCTTTCAACAGCTCACAGAGCAGTGGGGTGATGCTCCTCCGCTTTAGCAGAAGAACCTTCCCTGCCTGTGACTTAACTGGATTATGTGAACTGTTGTGGTGACAATGAAGAACCCCAATGCTGGTGCAAACACTTACTTTAAAATTTTATAACTTATAATTCTCCATGGGCTTCTGCAGTGTCGTACTCTGCACATGGCAACTGCACCTTCAAGAGTTTTAAGAAGAGGAAGGACCGTTTACCTGGCCTTGCGACCCATCCTCAGGTCTGTCCTGGATTGGAAGAAATCTTTGGCTGGACTGCCTTATGGGAAGGTGAAGCTTGAGGAGAAATGAATGAAATACAAAATACAAATCCAGGTGCTCCTTATATAATGCCTATTCCTTGGCATCTTGGCCAGTTTCCACTCAGTAACAAAGTTCAGTAACTCAGTTCTCTCTGTTGCCACTCAATCAATTAGATAAGGATTTATAACTAGTGGAAAATCACCTGTGAGGGTCTCAAACCACTGGAGTTGCTAAATGATTTTTGTTTTTATTTTAAATTTGGGGAAAGCAAGGAAAAAGCAATGAAAATGAAGGGAAAGCAAGAAAAATTCACTAAAAAAAACTGGTAACAAAGCAAGGAGGACAGGAGCAAGAACCTCCATTAAGAAGGTCATGGGAGGGGAAAGTTGGAAACAATGGGCTGGTCCAGGCAGAGCCCTGGAAATAGACACCAAGCAGGAGCAGCAATGGGGAACAAAACAAGGAGAAAGCAATGACAATGAGGGAAAAGCAATGAAAAGGCACTCAAGAAAATGTGCTACCAGCTATAGTGGTAGTGTGAATAGGCCTGCTGTTCTACGCAGGGTTGCTCACTGCTGAACCTAATGTGCCACCAGCTATAGTAGCAGAGTAAACAGTGCTCCAGACCTACCCAGGGTAGCCGGACTGATGAACCTATATGCCAACTGCTATTGTGTGAACAGGTCTTCAACCTACCCGGGGTAGCCTGGCCCCTGCACCTAATGTATCACCCACTATAGTGGTAGTGTGAACAGGTCTGCCTACCTACTTAGGGTATCTCGACGGAAGCACGTAATGTGCCGTCCGCAAAAGTGCAGTCAAACAGGGCTCCAAACCTACCCAGAGCAGTCGTACTTAAACAATGGCTCCAAACCTACAGAGGGTCGACTTAACAGTGCACAAATAATGTGCCACCTGCCATATTGGCAGCGTTTATCATGGCTCAAGAGCTATCCAGAGTAACCTGACCTTTGCACCTAATGTGAAATACTGTATAGTGACAGAGTGAACAGGGCTCGAAACCTTGCCAGGGTAGCCTGACTGCTATAACTAATGTGCCACCCGCAATAGTGGCAGTGCAACCAGTGCTCTAGACCTACCCAAGGTAGTCAAACTGCTACACTTTTGTGCCAGCCGCTACAGTAGCAGTGTAAACGGGCCTCCAGACCTACTTAGGGTAGCCTGACCATAACTAGTGCTCCAAACATACCCAGGGTATCCTGACCACTGAACCTAATGTGCTGCACTCTATAGCAAAATACAACTACTGTATCTCTGGAATTAGACCAGCTAGAAAAAATATTGAAACCACTTGTTTTCTAATAATTAAAAATCCAATTCAATGGATATTAAGAGAAATATAATAAGAAACATGTATGTTGAAAAAAGCCCTATACCTGTCTAAACGGTAAGAAGCTTAATTAGCATATATCTATGCCAGTTCTTAACCTTTGCTCGAACCCTGGAATAGGTATGAAATCAAATTAAAATGCGGCTCCGGGTGTGGTGGATTAGCGGACTAATTCCTCCACTGTTGAGGTATGTGTTTGGGCTCTTGGTCACGGTTCAAATTCCGGCTGGTTCACTTAGCCTTTCATACTTCTGAGGTCGGTAAAATGAGTACCCTTGAGTTGGGTAACAATAAACATCTGTCATCCAGTGCCAAAGTACGCTTCGGGGTGGACGTGTGGTTTACAAATACAGATTTTATGTTATTTTAGGCACATGCTCTGGTCTGTTGTGCTCTGTTCTTTTTTTTTGCATGTTTTCTCCGTATCAGTAAGAATAACAGTGGTACGGGCATTAATTCTGTCCAGGATTGACCATGATAATGTCCTTTATGCAGGTCTCCTGCTATATTTGCAGAAAAACTGCAGATGCTTGAACATGCAGCTGCTTGCTTGGTGCTACCGTACCAAGCACATGTCTTGCCACATTAGAGAAACCTGCATTAGCTTCCTGTGACCAAGGGGGTCACATTTGAGATCCTTCTCCAAATGCACAGAGCAATGAACCACTCTGGTTCAGTCTACTTACCATCCAGGATACGCCATTACTTATCTGGGAGACTTTGTGCTCATCCTGTGGCCACTACCATTCCTAGCATCCACATTACTAAATCAGGGTGTAGATCCTTCTCATTCCTGTAGCCTCAGACCTTGAATAGAATCCCAGTAGAATTGCGACAAATGGAAGAACAGACTCTCTTCAGAAAGACATGGCTCTTTAAACTTTAGCCTCCCTTTTCATCCCTTTGTTTTGCTACTCTCTGTCTAGCGCCGGGACACTTTTTTTGAGTAGGTGTATGCTTAACAAATATTGTCATTCATTAATTCATATATGAAAGAGGTATGAAGTGCCTCATATGTGCAAACAATAAGGTGACTTTAATGGGCAGAGATGACTCCTCTGAACTCCACAGAATATTCAGAGTAGGGCTTTTTGTTATCCCGTTGCACCACGCGGCCAAATTGTGATTGGTAGGTCTGTTGACCCACATTTAACACATGTGCTGCTTTGGAAAGGATGCCAAAACTATTTTTGTGTATTCCCTGTTTGGTCGCTGAAGGGACTTGCTTTTGTCGTGTTGTGGCCTTGTAAAGTGCCTGCTTCAAACTGGAATTTAGTGTTAGATGTGGGAATACACTAGTACACTCCCCACTTACACCCCGACCTTATAATTCAAATTTAGTATGGCCAAAGATCTTTGCTATTTTGGATTTGCCCAGACACATTGCATTCTGGGCCAGTTTGAAGAAAGGAAAACAGGAACTAATGCGTCCCTAATGCTTGGGCCACTGAGGGCACTCCAGGCCCATCTGAGTGTAGTAAGACTTCGGCTTTGACCACGTTGTAATGTTTTGCACCTTTTACGCATGGTCTTAGTTTTATCTTTCTTTTAATATTTTCCCTGAAGGGGCGGCTATTGGTGGTAACTTATTCATTGTTGTAAAAAGTATACTTTGCATACTCTCTGAGCTTGGCAGCGGGTTAATGCACATTGCAACTGAGGTATGTACTTTGCCCCAACCTTTTTCACCCTCATACATTTGTTGTCCGTTTGACTTTGGTAGCCATCTTTGTCTTTTCAGGCTGACAATGTCATGGATATGTTTTTTTGTTTTGGGATTATGCAATGTAATTTTATTTCACATGTACCTTGCTTGATTCATTTATGATACAAATAGATCAAGACCGATATGAGAAGAACGGTCACCGAGGCCCTCGTCAGCAGCAGGTTGGACTACGGAAACGCACTTCACGCAGGAGCTTTAGCTAAACTCCTGAGACGGCTGTAACGCATCCAGAATGCCTCTGCATGTCTGATCCTCAACATTCCCTACCGCAGCTACATCACACCCCACCTGCGGGACCTGCACTGGCTCCCCGTCCACAAGAGGATAACTTTCAAGCTCATCACCCACGCTCACAAAGCACTCTACAACACCAGGCCAACGTAACTCAACAGGCGACTTAGTTTCCACATCCCTGCCAGCTCCGCTCCACCGGCATCGCCCTCGCCGCAGTCCCCAGTATCCAAAGAGCGACTTCCACACCTCGCCCTCAAGACCTGGAACACCCTCCCACCTACCTACGGCAGACCCTAGACCTACTGACCTTCAGAAGACTCCTCAAGACCTGGCTCTTTGAGCAGTAGCAGCATTCCCCACCCCAGCGCCTTGAGACCCTCACAGGTGAGTAGTGAGCTTTACAAATGATTGATTGATTGATTGATTGCTTGATTGATTAAGGGGGGCTCGGTGAAACACCACCAGTCTTCTGGGCCTCCAGATGATGCTTGGAGGTCAGTGATTACACTTTCCACCTCTTCCTTATGTCCTCTTTCAACTATTCTGGCCCACACTTGCCTTTTCTGAGAAATGGTTGCATTTTAGAATTGGGCCCCAAACAACTGTGGCTCTACTCAAATTATTTCATCCACATTGGCTACCAATTCTCCCTCTGTAAAACAGGGATTTCTCCTCCCTGCCATTATTGCACAAACAAAATTAAATAAATGTTATGACCCAACAAGAAGATAAATTAATAAGAGTTCTGCTGGGCTGTCAAGAGTCCTGCTTGCTAATATTGAGGTGCAGTGGAATGGCAAAGTATCATGGTCTGACATGGAGTGTGTTTTATAGTATGGTTTGCAGGTGAACACATTTAGCCACAAAAACTCAGGTGTGTGATTCGAGCATCCTTCATGAAGCAAGAGGAATATTTCAGTGTTGACATATTCCAGTGATGGAATCACTCAGTCAGCAACCCGCCACTATAACACAATCAGCACAACTGTAAATCTAAAAAGGTTGTCCAATCCCGCCACCCTGATGGTGACAGAGAAATGTGAGCTAGCAGAGAAGTCCACAGTGTTGAAAGCGGTGGATCGTTTAGTAGGAGTGAAATGCTTTGTTGATGCGGACAGGAGTTCAGACTGCACACATCTCACTAGGGTGCGTGGGATAATGTCAGCGTGGCTGAGTGCTTTAAACTCTACCGTGGATGAACGATGGTTTTGCTGCTGAGATCTAAATCAGGCCTTAAATGACTGGCAGGGCTGTTGCTGTGGTAGGAAGGTGAGCAGCATCCCCAGATGGATGTAGTAAGGGGATTCCATCATGTAACAAGAGCTCATCATTGTTCCAGAGCCAAGAGACAGCAAAGAGAGTGCCCTTCCCAGGAGTTAGATACATGACACACCATGGTGGCTTCTTCTGGTCAGTGTGAGCCAGACTCTCTCACTCTGAGTGCTAGTGAAACTGCCACCCACTCCGGTCCTTCTCTGATTAGGAGCCGGAGGAAGAGGCTTAAGTGAGGCACTGGGAGACAGGAGAGAGAATCTGAATGCAAGAGAGAGGAGGGGCCAGTGAGTGGTGCCAGTATTTAAATTGGAAAATAATGGGTGCTGTTGCCCAAAGCCCTGCTCCTGTGGTAATATTAAAGGATTGATGCATGGAATACCAAGACTGCATAGCATTGAATTCACCACAGTCCTTTTTATTTCACTAGCAGACACTCCCTGAGGGAAAAAAGTGTCAGTCCCTAAAAATAAGTGCTGGTGAGCCCTACCATCAACCAGCAGCTCAAATTGAGAACTGAGCGGTGGCATGTGATGTTTATACTCCATTTCTATAAAAGTCTGTTCTGGAGAAGAAAGCAGAGAGCTTAAAAAGAGCAAACTACAGTCAGAGGAGTAAACTGTGATGTCCCATAAAGATCAAGGGGTCAAAGTGCTGTTCTTCCTTACAATACATATGACACTTGGGAGACTTTTGGGTCAATTGATTGTCATAAAACTTTTGAGGTAATATATTGAGAATTCAAGAAGAGAAGTGTGATGGCACCCCACATTTCAAGGTGGTTTAAATATAAGGACAAGAAGAGACTGCTGTGACTAAGCCCTGCCTTGTCCTCAATGAAAGGGAACTCTTGAAAAGAGAGTGCAACTTTGAAGGAAGCTGACCGGGTGAGCAGAAGCCATGCAGACTCAAAGAACCATCCCGAGTCAGACTTGTACAGAAGCTTACACTGGGGGGCAGCTCTTGAAAAGAAGGTTCAACAGGGGAGGAAGAGAAGCTGCACAGACTCATGGAACCCTATAGGGTCAGTCTTGTACGGATATTTGCATTGGTGGCTGCTCATAAAAAGAAGGTACAACAGAGGAGGAAGCTGAGCCGGTGAAGAAAAGCCACACACACCCAAGAATCTTGCAGAGTAACGCATGCAAAAGCATGACTTGTAAGGCAAATCAAAAGCTGTCGAGGGTTCCCTTTCAGAAGAGTAGGTTTGCTCCATTTCATTTTTGCAGTGGCCTGAAAGGGGAACTCTGTGTTGTGTTATTCATACAAGCCTGGGGCAATGAAATGTTTGGGAAATAAAGTACGGCCATCTTGGGATGGACGGTAGATGTGAGTGGAATATTTTAGCATGTGATAAATTAACATTTTTCAATCATTTGCCTGCCCCATTTTACTTGTCCCCTGCCCCCTCTGTATCTATGCAAAGTGCTACAGTGCAACTATTTCATATACCAAAGCTTGGAACTGGACATGAGGGATACAGAAGGGGGCAAAGTTTGGGGATTAATGTATGTCACTAATTGAAGTCTGCCCTAACAAATACACATTTTACAAACAAAAATTAATAAATGGCGTTTAACAAAAATAATATTAGTGTAGTAGTAGGACCGGGAAACATCACTGCTTTACCGGTTCCCACTAAGTTTATAGGGCATTTTTTTGTTTGTTTGTCTTGCTCTGTCTGTGTTATGATTCGAATAATTATTTTTATGAACAAGATGAGCAGTTTACAAGCTTCAGTCAGATGCTAACTGTCAACAAGTCTGGAATTAATTATCTGTACATCTTGGGGCATGTGGCTAATAAAACTGATTTATGTCTGTTTTTTGCTAATCTACAATTTAAATTATTTAGTATAAATCTCTGTGCACAGGTCATAGAAGTACAACTTGTCATTTTGTACCTTCAAGAATGGCGTCTTTTGCTGCCCTGAAAGCAATTCATGACCAACACCTGGATCCCAAGGCAATGCATGACACATACACAGGAGAGAATTCTGGCTTTAAAGAAGATTCTGTTAAATGGATATTCACTCGATTGAACAAAACCTTCTCTTTGGGTAAGTGGTCCTTCCAATCTATAACACCTGTATGTGTGTCTTAAGTACAATATAAGCCTATAGTGGGTGACGGGAGAAGCACTTCACTTGAGATAACATGCTGGTATTCATTGAAACCTTGGACATGCTGGTGAAAATAGATTTAATTTGACAATCACAGATTTTTCCAATTCTGGTTTCCTGGTAAAAATATATAATATGTATATTAATTACTGGTCACTTGATCTTGTCATCAGATAAAGCAGTTGAGATATGAGTGTGATGTGAATGTAATAACAAACAGGGAAAGGAAATTGACAGCACAAGCTTTATCAGTTTCTTCTTTCTGACTTTAGTCAATGAATATGATGAAAATGCACTTAAACAACAAATAATTCTCTGTACTCTGCCAACCGCTGTATGGCAGAGTTGTTTCTTATCCGCAGCTCGCCAATGGTAAGTTGGCAAGCACAATTGAGAATTGGTGTCCCCTAGTTCCATTTTCAGGGTCTATTAGGACACCCAGTCAGATTTTATCAATTCAGGCGTTTGCGACCGGTTTGTACAGAGAAAGCTGCTGTTTGAGTAGAAAATCTACTCGAGCGGCAGCAAAGAAGAAGTGCATTCTGGCACACCACATAGGGCTGTTTGCATTGATCTGGCAGCACAGAACAAGCGTCCAGTGCTCAAAATAAGCATGAGCAATGCAAAATACTGATTTAGGCATTCACAGAACTTGATGAATCTCGCTGAGTTTTCATGTAACTCTGTGGAATCACACAGAGGGAAACTCTGGGCTCCACCTACCCCTAAACACAATACATGAAGGTACACAATAAACTGCTAAAGGCACAGTGCAGTGCAACACATTCACCTCCAGCATCAAAACCCAACTTGAAGGTGTGTCTACTATCTTTGCATTGTTGACTCCTATGTTTAGCTTTAAAAGTCTATGGAAATCCTGCAAAGGCCTCAGCTAAATGTTGTGTAATGATAACAGTGACTTGGGGTCTGATGTGTAACTTGGCAGTTGCACAGTACTTCATCAGGATGATTGAGTAAATTACTCAGTCACCATTATGAAGGTCATCACAGACAAATGTTTAAATATCCATCTGGTTGATGAACATTTCAAGTATTGACAGCAATCACAGTCAAGGGGTTTTGTGCAAGTGTAGTGTAACTTTACTGTACAGCTCTGTGAATAAAAGAGGCTCCGTATAGCAAAATTAAAAATTGTTCTTAATTTTCAAAAGTAAATTCCAAAGCTGGATTTTCTTTTTTCAAATAAAAAAAGAATAATTCCCCAAGCCTCTGAAATTTACTCCGAGTTTGATGGGATGCATTAAGCACCTTTCAGTGCCCCTTACTACTGAGTTATTTCCTGGCAGTAACTGGCATTGAAATTTGCTTATGTCTGTCCATCTAAAATATGTGGGTGGACATACGGCCAATTCTCTAACAGCCATTAGTTCATTGGCATTGGAGAAGCTGGACCACAGAGAAGGAGTAATCCCTGCCATTGTCAAACAATAGTTTGCGTACACTTCACTCAGGAGGATGGACCACTATGTTGGTGCGGAAGGAACTCATTTAACACTGCAAGAGATCCCTCTCCACCAACTTATGAATCAGCCCTGCAGTCAGTTAAAGAGAAACATCCCTCAGAGAAGTACAATAAGCATAGTCAGATGACTACTTGTTTTAGTCTCAATGACAGTGAGTAGGTCATACGCAGGGCTATGGAAAGTATAAGACATGGGTGCGACAAATTGTGAGGCTGGTTCACTAAATCCCATAATTTCATCGCCATGAGGGGAACGGCCATCAATGAATCTGACTCCAAGTCCCAGCACCGCCCAGCAGCCATCCCACGGCCAGAGGCGCATAAGTACATTGGCGGGATCCCGCAGCACAGGAAGCCAGTAATTCAATCACCGTGAGAGGAACGGCCACCAACAAAGCGGACTCCCAGCACCTACCAGCAGTTATTTCACAACCGGTGGTGCATAAGTGCAGCGGCTGGATCCTGCGGCCGGAGGAGGCCGGGCTGGGCCACATCGCTTGGATCTATTTTTGGAGACATCAGACAAAAGCAGAAGTAAGGAGAGGGGCTGGAATGGTAGGGAAACAACACTCACCCTCATTGAAAATTGCATTTGCACATTGAGGACTTCTGTTTTTCACCGAGATAGGGAGAAAGAAACCTACGCCTGTGCCTCAATGTTCATTTGCCACATTGGACGGCTTCTTACAGAAGGCTGTGGGGGCTCTCAATAAAGAAATTGAATTGGCCGAATGAAGTCATTCGCTGGGCCCAATACCATTGCCTGCAACCACGAACACGGTCTCTGCCCAGGCTGTCCTTCTGATAACGGTAGAGGACTCTAACCAAATAACACCTGTAACCCCCCATTCTCCAAGAAGAACCCCCAATTGTACTTTCACCCACTGTCATTATCTTGAGCCCTGAAAGTGAGCAAAAATGCTTGGATGTTGTGCCACCAACAATCACAGGAGCCAAAAATGGGGTTGGGGGAAAATGGAAGCACATCGACCAGACTGGGACTGGGTCTGGGACTGATAATTGGACTTTGGCAAAGATTAAAAGAACAAAACAAAACCTCCCTACTTCTGTGGGAAGACCCTGAGGGGGAGGAGGACCTGTAAAGTCAAAGACTTTGTCTGATGTGGACATGATGTCAGCCCGATTTGGTAAAAAAGTGCCAGACTCCCTGGAGCTTATCTTATCGTGGCTGGCCCACATAGCATAGAGCTTGGCCAATTGTTGTTGACAGGGGGGAGCACAGCGAAAAAAATGGTTTCAATGAAAGATGTTCTCTGGGTAAAGGCGTGATAGAGAGGGGAAAAAAGTGCTAACCTTGGTGCTCCCAAGAATGGAAGGACAGCATTATATCAAGGTATAGCCATTTATAGAGGCCAATATATGAGATCTTCCCCAGATTAGGGATAACTTCTTAGCTCCTGAAATAGAGCTGCAACCCCAGGCAAGTGGTCAATAGAGGAGGGTTAACAGTGAACAAAGGGAACCTAACCCTGAACTCTGAGCTCTGAAAGGTATCAAAGAGGGAGCCTAGGGAACGAAAAATGCCTAATATGGGAATCCAGTCATCCAGGCAGGATTATAATATCATATTAAACCTCCCCCCAGAGTGTACCCCCTACACAATGGTCCTGACAGGGGTTCCTATGCTCGGCCAGGTCTACCAGGTCACCGTGAAAGCTGTCAGAGCATCATTAACAAATGTGTGTATTGATGCACCAGTAAAATACAGACCCAGGTAAACTGGCACAAGCACATCAAAATGGCAAGGCGGATGAGCTGGTTGGGGAAAACACAAAAAGTTAGAGAAGATGATTGTGTGGTCCAAAATTTTAATGATGAGAGGTGGGTGGACTTTGCCCAATGTCATCTTAGGATACTCCCCTCTGGAACGGACACAGGCCTACCCAATGGGCTTTTTTTATCCTCCCCATCAAGGGGGCAATATGCCTTGCCCACATCTTCATAATAGAAGCCCCATCCCTCAGCCCCCCATATGGTTCCACTTCAACCACTTTGAAGCATTGTCTGGTTTAACAGAAAGTGATTGACTATGCTTATTGACTAGCCCAAGCAAGATGTTAATGACAGGAGGGGTAACCAGGGAATTTCATCATTCAGTGGACAGAACTGAAGAGAACAAGCTGGGGATAAACTACTTGGATCTTCACTTACATAAACAATCTGACACTTTTATTAATAATGATGAGTTGGAGGCTTGGGATGTGTTTTCTGGCCCTTCTATCTCACAACATTTAGGATTGAGGTGTCAGGCTTGGACTCCATGCTGGTTAGTTATAGGGAGGAGACAGGTACAAGGCCGCAAAAACCTGTCCTTTTAGAATTCTTTCTTGGAACATTGCCAGCATCAGCTCTAAATTAGAGGACAAAATGTGGTTAACCCATTCCCTGCGTGGGTAATTCCTCCATGGTGCAGGGGTGGGGGTGAGCACGGCGCCGCGGTGCTCCTCATGAGTCACAGTGGAACTGTGCTCATGACCAGCTGGTCTCGTCACGACCCCACCCATTGATTATTGCGCCCACACAGGATGGAAATCAATCGCGCTTGGGCAGAGCAGAACCGTTATGATGAGACCAGCTCGTCATGAGGGCAGCTCCATTGTGACTCATGACGAGCTGGTCTCGTGATGAGCACCAAAGATGTTAAAATATGTAAATGCTTTTGATATTATCTGTACCCAGGAAACATGGTCCAGGGAGACTTTTGAGTTAGATGGTTACTGTTCCACCTAATGTCCATGCAATCGCCTCACCAGTAGGCCGAGCGAAAGGAGGACTGGCGACATTGATTGCTCTCAAATACGGGTCTATCAAAGCATAGTCTGTTATCGATTCACATTGGTATCAACTGATTATGCTTTTTAATTTGTTTCAGGTCAAGAAACTTTGAATTAATTGGTACTTCAATGTTTTGATTCAAATAGATGTGACATTATTGTTAATCTTAAGGAGGAAATTGATAAGATTGCGGGGAAGTGGCAGCCCCTGTGTATCTATTGGGTGGGGGATTTCAATTGCTCCTTATGTCGGCACAAATTCAGAAATAGTATGTGGGTTAACCCCTTCCATGCTCACGATAGCCAGGGGCCAACATGCGCAGCAGTGATCATGTGAGCATGACGGCTCCCGGCTGTCACAACACATGGCCCTGGAAATTCTTCTGGTGCAGGCACCAGAGTGATTTCTATTTCTCCACTGTAGCCTCGGGACCCGGGGAAGAGCTTCCCCAGCTCCTGAGGCTCCCCAATTCAGTTAAATGATGATCAGCGCGCACGTTTTTTGGGTGGGGGCTGACTGAAATGGGCACCTCAATGCCCCCACTGCTGCCACCATTTCAGCCTTTCTGCCACCCCTGGGGGTAGCCCCCATTCTGCCCCTACAGGGGGCAGAAAGCCCCCTTGGCGCCAGTGATTTTTTGTTGCCATTTGCAATTAGGGTGGGGGCTGCCCAAAGTGGGCATGCCAATGCCCCCACACCCCTTCACCATTACAGCCTTTCTGCCCCCTCCTGGGGCAGAAACTTCAACTTGACGCCAATGATTTAATTTTTTATCTGTGTAGGGGTAGCGGCTGCCCAAAATGGGCATGACAATACCCCCACACCCTGAACATTTTTAAAAACACCAAGGGGAATACAGGGTGGGGTGACTTGACCGTCTATCGCTAGGTTCTGTTACCCAGTATCCCTTACAAATCTAAAAAAAGTACAAAAACACATTTTCCTCACATTTCTGTGGGGCTATGATGGGTCTACTAAAGTTGATCACAACACAACAATCCACTGACCACCTCTTAAAATCAGACCCCAACCAGTTCACCCCTCAAATCATATTTTCAAAACCTTATATCGGCTAGCTGAAACTGGAGTGCAAGTCTAACCACTTAACCACTTTTATTTTCAGTTTCTCGAAGGATTCTGTTGTAGATATCATTAAGGAGGGAACATTCCACAAGACTGATACATGCAGGTTAGCTGACTTGGTAGGCATAGGCAGAGAGACTTATTGTAAATTAAATCCTGAGGTAGAGACTGATGGGTCTAATGAGACAGAGGTACCCAGGAAAACAATGTTTGTCATACTGCAAGGCTGAGAAAGTTCTGGCCTAACCATATTCTATTGCAAACTCAATGTCTGAGCAGGAAAAGACTTATTCAATGCACTACACAATAAAGTATAAGGTACTGGTAAACGATATTTCGAACAGTCCGGAATCTATAACAATTTGAATTCAATAGCCACTAGCCTTGAGAAGATGGGTTCCATTTTGGCTTTGAACACATCATTAAAAACATTGCTAAACTCTTCTGAGTAAGCATCAAACAAGTAGCCCCTGGGTTGGAGTAGCGTTGCATTATCTCTGTTTGCAAGCGCACGCATAAGTGACTGGACCCCTGTTTGGGGGCTGCCGCCTGTTTCCTTTGCTTGTTCTTGGAGCTTAAGCTTGGCTGAGTGGGATCATAGGTGAGGAAAATGGACACGCCTACCACAAAGGTGTGGTTATTGGTACTGGAGTCATGTCCTGGTTTCCCTCTAATGCACTGGCCTCATTTGAGTTGTGAGCTTTGTGATGCAGAGTGGAATAACCAGAATGCTGGGGGAAACTTGGAAGAGCAAAAGGGGGACCATCTCCACCCCCCATGACAGTAAGACATCAATGGTGGTGATACATGGGACCATTTGTGGGGTCTTGACTTTGAGGGGGCCTGCTTTGTGTTCACCATGCTTCGCTTTGGGTATTAAATGATATCTCCACAGGACAACATGTCAAATCAGGAAGACCAGAATAAAGGGAGTCTCATCTCAGATAGTCATTTTTATAGAGTTTACTTGGCCTGACCTTTACATGCCAATATGCATATTTTCTGCAACAGCTGCCCTGAGCACCAGAGCAACAGTGTAGAAACATTTCATTTGTCAATATGAGTGTGTGTTAAGCAGCAACATCTTGTCTACCCATTCCTCTGATATATTTAGTAGGGTTGGGGTGTGTTTGTTCCCCATTGTGCCCCCTCCCATTCTTCTTGCTGCCCTGATTTTTAGAGAGGTGTATACACAATCATGCAGACATCTTTTTTATTTCAATTTTCTGTTTTTCGCAACTGTTCAAATGTTTCACATTTTTAAAAGCCAAGATGCAAAGCAAGTGTCTTAGCAACTTTATTAAGTTGTACATCAATTATAACAACTACAAAATATTAAACATGCCTTACTAGTTGAAGTAAATCTTTATTAGGTTAAGTTATTTATCATAAAAGAACATCGTATCTTCCTATATTCATAGTAACATACACACAATATAAATACAAGTTATACATAAATGAGTATAAAACCTCATAACAATACCAACCCAATAGAAAAATCTCCACTGCAAGAAGGCAACCCTGACAATGCTAATGCCACAGCCAAAGTTACACAACTTTTATATCGTTCTAGGTAAAAGAGTTGTTGCTCCTCTCATGTTTCTTCAAGACAAATCACATGGTATTTCTTGACAAAATGCACCCAATTATAATGAATACACGTAGCTGCCAGTCCTGCAATATTCCAAGAGAACAACAGAACATCAAAAGAGTTACTGGCCAAGATATCCACAGGTGGGTTATGCCCAAGAAAACAGGAGGGGGCAAGGATAGAACAAGGGGAATAGGTCAATCACAGGTATCAAGATTAGTCAAATGGACACATCAGTACCTTTTCTGTAAAACTGGAGACACAACGGAAGGAGATATTAGTCATCTCCAACCCACTACGCCGGCCACACGCTTAATCCCGTCTTCTCATCCAGCAAGCACATCACCTTCAGCCACTCCACCAGACTCCACTGGACCGACCACAGCTGAGTCCACTCCAGCTTCAGAAGAACCACAACCCACCACCACCCGCAACAGGTTCCTCACAGGAGTTGGAGCAAGATCACCGCCAACCAGCTCACCACCTTCCTCTGCCAGAACCCACCCGCCAGCACAACGGACCTCAACGAAGCAGCCCGCAACCTCACGCAGCGACTGATCGCCTGCGCCGATGACCTCGCACCACTGAAGAACCCTCCCAGCAGTCCCAGAAGCAAGAAGGCCTCCTGGTTCACCGACGAACTCAAGGACTCCAAGAAGACCTGCCGCACCCTCGAGAAAGCCTGGCTCCTCGACCAGACCACTAACAACAGGACCACCCTCAAACACACCACCCGCAAGCACCACCAGCTCATCCGCACCACCAAGAAGAAATCACTGAAGGAACGACTGGACAACAACGCCCACGACAGCAAGGAACTCTTCAGCATCGTCAAGGAGTTCTCCAACCCCAGCACCGGCAACAACGACATCAATCCCTCACAAGATCTCTGCGACTCTCTCGCCTCGTTCTTCCACCCCAAGATTGCCGACATCAAAAACTGTTTCGGCGCTCCGTCCACGCACCCAACCGTCGAACCAACGCCCACAACCCGCCACCCTCCGCACCTGGACCACGGTGACCACCGAAGACACAGGCCACACGATGAACACCATCCACTCCAGATCTCCAACCGACCTCTGCGCCCACCACGTCTTCAACAAGGCCGACTCCACCATTGCACCCCAATTCCGGGACGTCATCAACACCTCCTTCAACACCACCACCTTCCCAGGGAGCTGGAAGCATGCTGAGCTCAGCGCCCTACTGAAGAAACCAACAGCAGACCCCACCGATCTCAAAAACTTCCGCCCCATCTCGCTCCTCCCTTTTCCTGTCAAAGTCATCGAGAAGATCGTCAACAGACAGCTTGCCGCCTTCCTCAAGACGAACGGATCCCTCGACCCCTCGCAGTCTGGTTTCAGAGCCAACCACAGAACCGAGACTGCACTCATCCTCCTGGACCTCTCTGCAGCGTTCGACACTGTCTGCCACCGCACCCTAGTCCAACGCCTCAGCAACATCGGCATCCAAGAGAAGGCACTGGAGTGGATCATCTCGTTCCTCACCGGAAGAACACAGAGAGTCCGCCTCCCCCTGTTTCGATCCGAGGCCACCGAAGTCATTTGCAGCGTTCCGCAAGGATAATCACTCAGCCCCACCCTCTTCAACGTCTACATGAGACCTCTTGCCGCCATCGCACGCCAACACAACCTCAACATCATCTCCTACGCCAACGACACCCAGCTGATCCTCTCCCTCACCAGAGACCCCGACACCGCCAGAACTAGCCTACACGAAGGGATGAAAGACGTCGCCGAATGGATGAAGAACAGCCGCCTGAAACTGAACTCAGACAAGACGTAAGTCCTCATCCTGGGACCATCGCCCTCCACCTGGGACGACTCCTGGTGGCCTCTAGCCCTCTGCACCGCTCCCAAGCCAACAGACCATGCACGTAACCTGGGCTTCATCCTGGACTCCTCCCTCTCGATGACCAGACAAGTCAACGCCGTCTCCTCATCATGCTTTCACACCCCACGCATGCTTCGCAAGATCTTCCTATGTACCCCGACCGAAACCAGGAAGACGGTCACCAAGGCCCTAAACACCAGCTGACTGGACTACGGAAACACCCTCTACGCCGGAACCACAGCCAAGCTACAGAAAAGACTCCAACGCATCCAGAACGCCTCCGCCCGACTCATCCTGGACATCCCCCGACGCAGCCACATCTCCGGCCACCTGAGGGACCTGCACTGGCTCCCTGTCAACAAGAGGATCACGTTCAGGCTCCTCACCCACGCACACAAGTCTCTCCATGACCTGGGCCCCAAGTACCTCAACGACTGCCTGACCTTCTACACGCCCACCCGCCAGCTACAGTCTACTAGCCTCGCCCTCGCCGCCGTACCACGCATCCGAAGAGCCACCGCCGGAGGCAGATTCTTCTCCTACCTGGCGGCCAAGACAAGGAACTCCCTCCCCATCCACCTTCGGCTGACCCAGGAACATCTCGCCTTCAGGAGACAACTCAAGACCTGGCTGTTCGAGCAGTAGCTGACCCCTTCCCCCAAGCGCCTTGAGACCCTTCCGGGTGAGTAGTGCGCTATACAAGTGTTATGATTGATTGATTGATTGATTGATTGAGAGACCTGCTCCTGTGCAACCTGTTTCCAGATGGTGTGACAAACCCTTTATGGCCTACGTGAATACCCAAGGGGCAGTGCATGAGCATTAGATTGTCTAGAAGATCAAAATGAGTCTAAACAAGTGGGGCTATGGTGGGTCCACTAAAGTTTATCACAACACAACAATCCACAGACCACCTCTTAAATTCACCCTTCAAACCATACTGATAAAACGATATATCTGCTAGCCGATACTAGAGTGCAAGTCTAACCAACTAACCACTTTTATTTTCAGTTTCTCAAAGGATTCTGATGTAGACATCATTAAGGAGGGAACATTCCACAAGACTGCTACATTCAGGTTAACTGACTTGGCAGGCATAGGCAGAGAGACTTATTGTACAATAAATCCTGAGGTAGAGACTGATGGGTCTAATGGGACAGAGGTACCCAAGAAAACAATGTTTATCATGCTGCAAGGCTGAGAAAGTTCGTACCTAATCATGTTCTATTGCAAACTCAATGTCTGAGCAGGAAAGGCCTTATTCAATGCACCACACAATAAAATATAATGTCCCGGTGAACGATATTTGGAACAGTCCGGAATCTATAACAATTTAAATTCAATAGGCGTTAGATTTGAGAAGATGGGTTCTATTTTGGCGTTGAACACATCATTGAAAACATTGCTAAACTCTTCTGAGTAAGCATCAAACAAGTAGCCCCTGGGTTGGAGGAGCGTTGCATTATGCATGCTCACGCATAAGTGACTGGACCCCTGTTTGGGGGCCGGCGCCTGTTTCCTGTGCTTGTTCTTGGGGCTTAAGTTTGCCTGAGTGGAATCATAGGTGAGGAAAATGGACACGCCTACCTCAAAGGTGTGGTTATTGGTACTGGAGTCATGTCACTTTAAGCAGGCCCTCTTTCTCCTCTCCAGGAGCAAACGGGGACCACGAGTCCACGACACAGTGGGAAAACAGCAGCACAGAACACTCACCTTACTAGTCAGCATCTCCACCTGAAGGTCCTGTGCCCTCCCTAATCACCCTCCCAGTATCACAGTGCAATGACTGTTATACTGAAAGGTTGCATGCCTCAAAACACTCTCCTACGGAGATATGACAGTGTTGAATAAAGTAAGCCTCCCCAGTCTGATTGGCAAAGCAACCAGGGCTGAATGCCTCTTGCCGTGGATGAGCATGTTTAAAGTTTGGGGAAAAGCTTTCACTTACCTTGCTGCTGTCTTGTGCTGACCAACTATAAAGAAAAACTCTATAATAACCAAGAAAAAGTAAAAGGCAAAACATAAAAAGATTAAAAATAAGAAAAAAGATGCTAGCAGCAGGAGTGACAGAATGCTTTGCTTGATGGACCGTGGCAACTAAATTGGGTGATAAAGACCTCAGTGGAATCAGAATGGAGATGCAACAAACAAGAGAGGGTTATATCACCAAGGAGGCTCTCCACTAATATTTGTTGGAATTTCCATATTGCTTTTCAAACTCAAGTTCTCCTGCATTCTGTGGGTTATTCTAATCTTTTTGCAGATCTATTAAAAAACTGTAGATTATCCTAATTGTTAAAAGTATGGAGTCACTGAATTAACTAAGTCTCAGGCACTCTCAGATTTGCAATGGTTGCCAGTCTCACAGAGAATGCAACTTACGGCACTGTGCATAGTGTTTATGGCCCTGTATGGACATGGATCTAAATCCCTGCAGGAGAAGCTTTCATGGTATGCCCCTCCCTGAACGATTCGCTCTTCATCGGCTAATCTGGTGAGGGTGCATCGAGTCAAGAAAGTTAAATCAGGAGGCAGGGCCTTCTGCAGGGGCGGTTGGTGATATTTGAAAGTGGTGAGGCGTAAACTAATTTGCATATTGCACCGCAGCGAGCGAGCGAGCCCGAACCACCTTGCATCCATCCATACATCATTCATGCATCCACCCATCCATCCACCCACCCACCCATCCTGCATCCATACATCATTCATTCATGCATCCACCCATCCATCCATCCACCCATCCATCCACCCATCCATCATCCATCCTGCATCCATTCATGCATCCACCCATCCATCCATCCATCCTGCATCCATCATTTATTCATGCATCCACCCATCCATCCACCCACCCATCCATCCTGCATCCATCATTCATTCATGCATCCACCCATCCATCCACCCACCCATCCATCCTGCATCCATCCTGCATCCATCATTCATTCATGCATCCACCCATCCATCCACCCATCCATCCTGCATCCATCCTGTATCCATCATCCACCCATCCATCCACCCACCCATCCATCCTGCATCCATCCTGCATCCATCATTCATTCATGCATCCACCCATCCATCCTGCATCCATCATTCATTCATGCATCCACCCATCCATCCATCCATCCATCCATCCACCCATCCATCCATCCACTCATTCATCCTGCATCCATCATTCATTCATGCACCCATCCACCCATCCATCCATCCACCCATCCACCCCTCCATCCTGCATCCATCATTCATTCATGCACCCATCCATCCATCCATCCATCCACCCATCCATCCTGCATCCATCCTGCATCAATCATTCATTCATGCATCCACCCATCCATCCATCCATCCACCCATCCATCCTGCATCCATCATTCATTCATGCATCCACCCACCCATCCATCCTGCATCCATCCTGCATCCATCATTCATTCATGCATGAGGGCAAACCGATATGTTGTGGGTATTACATTGCTTAATAAACTACAATATTGGAATTAGAATTAGTAGAAGGGATCTTATATTATCATTACACCTGTCAAATGACTGCATTGTTACTTCATTCAGTGTGTTTAAGAGTTTAGTGAAAAACGTTTTCTGCACAGGAAAATGCATGTTCATTTCGGTTTTCATACTTTTACAGACTGTCTTCCTCTGTTCTAAGTGAAATCTTTTTGTCATCTGCCTGGGGCTTCTTATCTCTGTGTTCTGGGAAGTGCGGGCGGGTTTTCTACACAGTAATATAAGGCCACAATTGTTATATGGGGCAGCCGGCCGGTGGAACAACTCCAGTCACGGCCGCCATGAATCAGGGGGCTAGGGGGAAAGGGGGTAACCGCGCGGAGAGGGGTGGGTTACATTTTAATGCAATGAATTAAACTTACCAGGCATGAGGCATCTTCTTCGGTCCCACGTCTCCTTTGCAACGCTCAACAGGAAATACTAACGGCGCCAAATCAGGAGACCGAATGCGACGGGGATGGGGGAGGGGGGGCGGCGGACCCTTGTTTCCTCTTATCCTGGCATTTGATAGGGCATGGGGCGACTTTGCGCAAAACGCATCACCGCCCGGGCTGGAACCTATCTACAGACGCATGCACTATACTGGGCATGCGCAGCATCCTAATGGTGTGTGAATGTGAATGAGGGGCAACGCTCCTCACTCACATGCGCAGTTAGACCATCTTCTGGAAGCCTGCTCTCACCTGCGTGCGCAGGAGAGAGCAGGAGACATGCGCACTTTAACCCCTGAAGCACCAGCTGGCCGGAAATGTAAACAGACGAATTGTGAAAGCTGTCAATTCGTCTGCTTACATTCCTGTTGCCCAAACTGCAGTGAGCAGTTTCTTTTGTGGGGCACTGCCCCGCGCCCCTATGGACCAGCCGCCCCTGGCCTTCTGCAAGGCGGCTTCCTGCCTCTGGAATAAACTTCCATCTGATATTAGACTAGCAGACAATATCCTGCAGCTCTGAAAAATGATAAAAACTTTGCTCTATCCCCGAGTATGCTCTCTGGTATCCTGCTAACTCTCTCCTGGGCAGGGGACACGGTCTCTTCCGTAGTCAGCTGAACAATGCATCACAACGCCAGGTTACCTGTTGGGTGTCAGTTGCTATTTATAAGCAATGATAATAATAAAATTGTAAAATTATAAATAATTGAATAAGATTGCCCAAGGGCATTTCTATTGATTTTAATATTATTTCTATTCATGAACTCTTTTCCAACCAGGTGATGTGAAAGGAGAAACTCTGATGCTGTTGTCCATTGGTCCTTACTTCCCTTACATTCTTCCAGCCTGTGACTATTTCACAGAGATCGTTATCGGTGGCTCGACTGATAAATGCATCGCAGAGGTGGAGAAATGGCTAAAAAATGCACCTGGGGCTCTTGACTGCAGCCACGCTGCCAAGTTGACTTGTGAGCTTCAAGGCAACAGGTATGTTTTCTGTACTGATTGGTGTACTACAAATAGAGGGCACAATAAATGCCTAAAAGGGTGAGGGTTTGGACAGACTTTTGCACTTTCAAAATGTCTGACATTAAAAAACGTGTGTAATAGAACTCATGAAAAGCCACAGATTTCATGACAATAATTCAGAAAAAGTCACACAACGGAACATAGCAAAAACCTTTACTGAGCTGCGTTGCATGATAGGAAGAGAGAAAGAATGTGCCACTACCACTTCTCCCTGCTTTAGCGCACTGAGGCCCAGATTCACAAAGGTCTACATCATGTTAGTGTTACTTTTGTACTTCTAACCCAAAGCCAAACCTATTTGAGAATGAACAAACCAATGCTTATTGGTATTAGCATTGTTTTTCACCTGCACCCACACCATATACATTTAAAAGCCTTGTGATTGACACTATATCAAGGTCCTATTTCAATTACGATTATTCATGATTAGTGTAATAAAAAATTGCAGAAAACAAGGAACTGCCCCTGTGTTGCAGGGACCTCAAAACTGGAGTTTGCAAAGGTAGTTCTAAGGTTGGGCGGGACAAGCCAGGGATCGCGGGGGTGACATCTATTGACCCTTATGATTACAGGAGTTAATACAGGTGAAAAGATTTAGCCTCAAACCCTAGAATACTGCCGCAAACTGAAAGGAAATATTGTGCAACTTCAAGAAAAGAAAAAGGAATGAGGGAAGATATCTGATTGAGAAGTCTATCCTATCACATAGAGGTTGGTCAACAATGTTGCTTGTTCTCTAACTATCATGAAAAAGAATGGGCTAGCAACACTCATATCCAAATACTCAAACCACCAAATCACATCTATAGAATGGGATTATAAAGGGGAATGGCTACTTACTAAAGTACAAAAGAATACAACTGAGTTTACATGATGAATATGTAAGCTCCTACATCTGACAAACCTGTGTTTTGGTTACAAATAAACAAAAAGCTATCTATGATTTCCCATACATCCAAACTAATATTAGAGGGGAATATAATCTCTTTTGGGATAGAACTACTGATAGAATGTCTAAAAGTATGTTCAGAACTAATAGGTCACACAATAAATGCTAAATCTGTGAAACACATGTAGACTTAAGGATTTAGGCAGCCTAGCTAATCCTACTGGAGAAGATTGTAGATTGTTCTCCCACCCGCTTAACTCATTCTCAAGAATAGGCTACTTACTAGTAGATGAGGATCGCTCAACTTTACTTTACTATTGAAGTGATCTTGATATCTGATCGGGCCAACATAACTATCTCATACTCTCCTTCACAAACTGTCCCCATCCAAAATCTGGAGCATGAACAATATCCTTTCAGAAGACCCCAAATTGATTGAAATGTTCTGAACCATGATAAAATTTATAGCCACAAAAACAAAGAGGACAGCCTAAAAAATACGGAAACGAATCTTATTTGTAAGCCTTCTAAAGAGACACAGGACACTCCAGTAAAACGTAAATGCAACTTTAGCAAAATATTAAGTAACAGACCCTACCTTCTCATCTAAGAAAAACAAAAGGCCTTAATTTCTGTGTCCACAATAATCTGTCCTCTAAAGATTCAGATAATTTTTTATCTTTCTGCCAATTCAATTTCAAACTCTGTTTCAGAAGCAATAAAGCAACATGCATATAATGTGCATCCCTCAAATTAGGTTCACTCAAGAAAACTTTTAAACAAGCACATTTCCCATCAAGATACTGTTAAAGCCACCTTTTCATTAAAAACACGGAAAGCCCAAGACCTGGTGGCTTCCCTTCTACATTTTGAAGCACTTGTGGGCCATCTTAGTTGCAGCCTCTTTTGATTCATTTTGATCACTCACACTAACGGTCATCGTACACCGTCAGATGCAGCTGTGATACACATCTCAAAGTCAGGCAAAGATCCCAAATTACTGACAAACTATTGTCTGATATCTCTTATAAATATTGACTGCAACTTTGTTGAAAAAATAGCTCTTAGACAGGAACCAATTCTTCAATTGATAATACAGCCTTCAGAAACTGGCTGTATTAAAGGCAGATTCAGTGCAGACATTAGTCTCTTCAGTCATGCTATTGAAAAAGCAAATACCCTGGGGAACCCCTCTTATCTCATGGCACTAGATGCTGAAGATTGCTCTGAAAAGTCTCCTGGACAATTCTACAAGCCACTTTAGATGATTTCAACTTAGGGCACAACATACAAAATGATTCTATCTCTATATGACCATCCCTCAGCCAAAATAAATACCAATGGTAACTTAACCAGCAGCTTTACTTTAAAGAAGGCACCAAGTAGGGCTGCCCTCTCTCCCTCTTACTGTCTTTATTGGGTTTAGAACCCTCCTCAGTAGCTTAAGAATGAACATAAATATTCCAGGTATAATGTTTTCAGTGGGCCCCAAAAACTATCAGCATATGGAGACAATGTACTGATATTTCCAGAATAAGCCACATTGGCCATGCCAGCTATCCTTGACACAATACACGAATATGCACAGGTTGGTGTATAAAACCTCAATTAAGACAAGACAGACATTCTCCAACCTAGTTACCATTGCATTACCTCGTCAACTAGCAATACAGGATTAAAACATAAGCACGCAAATGAAATACTTGGGTATAGAGTGAAAAAAAAAGTTGATGCTATCCATAAGATCAAATGAAAATAAAACAGTCCTACACATTAATGATCGATTAGACAAATGGCCCCCAAGCACATCACATGGTGGGGATGGATACATAGACATCATCAAAATGTTGATCCTCCATTGATCACTCCCTCATAATCATGCCCCCATCTCTTCTATCTGATGATTTCTTTAAAACGCTGGATATCATTATAAATTTAATGATTGATAAGCTTTTATTCGATATGCAAGATATCTTGTAAGCGTACACAGAATACAGCTATTTACAAAACTACAAAAAACATTGTTTAAAAAGCAATATTAAATGCACATTTAAAAAGATAAAAGGACATGTGATGCCAAATAAATTAGCTAAAAGTGAATTAAACCGCTACTGCCAGTCTCTTGCATCGAATCAACCAAAACTGTTTTAAAAATTTGGCTATACCACATACAATAGGGGGGGAAGTATCCATCATTAGGATGCGCAGGGCAACTAGATAACTACGTGTGCCCATATTGCGGCAAAGGGGTTTAAGCCAAAAACTCCTGGGCTTTGCATAGTCCGGACATTTGAATAGGATATGCGTAATGGACTCTATCCTAGTGGGACAACATGCACAATAAGGGGACGTGTGAGCACCTGATTTCCACTTTGATACCAGAGCCCCAAGTGGAAGGGAGCCCACTCTAAATTTAAAATACAGTGCTCGGTCAACTTGAAGAGTAATTAGGTCAAGATAAGGCTCGAAAACTACTGCATCTTTTACAGTTAAAAAGGCAGCTGTGGACTTGCAATGTTCCGAGTTTATAACTAACTGTTCCGCAACCCAATTCCAGTATAGTCTCTTCAGAACCTCTTTTGGTGGAGCCGATCTTGATAACCAACAGTCCCCCAGTCCGATTTCCTCCAAAAGTTTTTTGGTATCTCTCAACCATTTAATTTTTGCCCAACCGCCCAGGCTCATTATCTCCGCCAACCCATCAGCATACGATTTTAACTCTTCACCCCTCCAGATACGTGTCCATAGAAGGAGTGGGCGAAGCCGGGCTTGATCTTTAATGTTCTTACAGCCTGTGTCCAACAGCACCAGTACTGTTGGGGTGCTCGGAGGGATTGCGATTATGGATTTTAAGAGCTTGCTCTCTGCTGTTGCCAAGGCGTCCAGACAGCAATGCCCCCACAGTTCGGCCCCATACAAGGCTGATGTTACTACCTTAGCCTTGTAGATGTCAATTACTGGGGTAAGCGACCTCCTCGTTGATGAACGGAATTCCCTAAGGAGGGCACCTCCTACTCTCTTGTGGTTGAGTACCATCTTAGCAATGTGAGGTGACCAGTTCATGCTATCCATAATCCGAATTCCGAGGTAGTCAAATTCGGATACTTTCTCCAAGGCAACAGAATTAAGAATAGGAGGGCGGCCCAATTTCCTTGGAGGATTTAGGACTAAGAACTTAGTTTTGTCCACGTTGATTACTAGGCCCTTTGCAACACAGAAATTCTGGAAACGGGTTAACAGTTTCTGGAGGCCTTGCGGAGTCTTAGAGATCATATAAATTTCAAACTTTGAGGACAGCAGTTAAGAAAGTCAGACTACCAAAACACCTTGATGGCCCTAACTTACCAGATCATCACAGGTACCAAATAGACAAGGCATACATTGGTTCAACATCTCTTCCCCATCCTTAGCTCCATAATTATTCAAATATTTTAATCACTGACTACACCACTGCAATTCTTTTAAGCACAGCCCATATTATCTGTAATCTAGATTATGAACTTAATCAAACAAAATTAAACTCCTCATTTGCTTCCCTTTGGTGTAATATCTAATGGAAGATTGAAGGGAAAAAATATTTTAATGACTCTGCAGAAAAATGAATAGCAGTGAGAAAGAGCCTTAGCTCTCCTTCTGATCCCTTCCCCTCTCAACCATTAAATATACATTTAAGCTTGGTGACCTGGACTTTTAAAATATCTTATAGATCAATGTTCTAATATCTAAACTCAACCCCCATCAAGAAATGGACACATTACCTACTCTATATAATCTGAACTCTAGCGGACATGTAGCTTTTAAAACATAAACTCATTACTCACACCCACAATTTTGAGACTGATATCCCATTTATAATATAAAGAGAAATGACTGTTTCACACCATATTCGATCCGTTCTATGAGAATGGAAAGATTCTCATCAATTATTAGTACAAAACTGGTGGACTTAGCCACAATTCACCACAATTACCAAAAATACCCTCATCACATTTCTCCACCTAAAGACTCCTTCAAATACTATCCTTTAGAGGAAGCTAGATGATTATATGTCTGTTAGTCAAAACCACTCTATTCGGTGAATAAAAGCCATAAAAGTACACAGAGAACAACATATACCACAACAATAAGGTTAAAGATGTCCTAAATAAACTTGGGTACTATAAAAAATGTCATTGCCAAAAGCATAAAAAACAGATAAAACAAGCTACTGCTAGAAAAGATAAGGATAGAAAAGGCTGAATAAAAAATAATTATTCTCCATAAGATCTCAGGAGAAGGCAAACGATCCAGATTACATATTGTCCAGCGAAACTTCTCAGACTAAAAGTCTCCCGGGGGTCATACAGCATCTGCAAATATACTAGTGAAGGTCTGACCTGAGTAAAGCATTTCTAGTCAAAAAATGTATCAGAAACGTTCTATGCATATCGCTAGAGTGATCTCAAAACTTTGTAAAGCGCATGGTGTCCTGAGTAGAAAAACTATCACACATGCATGGCCTTAGGTCTTTCACCCTTCTCCGACCCTGAGGTTCTGCTAAGAGACAATGCATAAGGTTAAAACTAAATCTGATTATAAGGAAGTGGTGGTAAGGCTTAGTGACAATTTTCAGATACGTTTCAACTAGTGGTGACATTTTTAGCAAGTGGTATACTCTCACTGAGTTTTTCGTTATCTCACTCTCCTCTCTCTCTTAAAACATCATGTTAAAAAAGTGTTTTTTAACCCTAGCTTACTTAAAGTCATTTTAACATATCGCAGCCATGGAATACAGCTTGCTCTCTCCATGGAAACATATTCCCGGGCAATCGCTCGATTCAATACCAATTCTGGCTTAAACCAGATGGTTAGCCAACATACAACTAGCACCCGACCATCAAGTCTGAAATCAAGCCAGGGCCTAATTCTTGATGTAGAATGAATGTAGCGGTAGATTAAGGGACCAACAGCAGGTCCCTGAGAAAATAATTTTTGCCTATTTGTCTTCTGGCTTATAACCCCAGATTGCAGACCCATACTTTGCGGTGGCAATACATTTGGATCTTTAGATAATAAGCATGGCTTCGATTGGCTTTGCTCCAAGTCTCTGTGCAATACCATGAACGGCAGCTATCGATCTCGCCACAGAATGTTTTGTAGTTTTCTGTTGAGGTACCCACAAACCCCTCTCATCAAACCATACCCACATATAACTAAAAGAGTTTCCCTCTAGACAGGTCTACACCTTCAAAATAGAATGTTTTAGGCTTCTTTGTTCTGAATGGTCCAGATTCGGTGTAAGAGTTATTTAGAGGTTCTGGTGAAGGGAGCATTGCTGTAGTCCAGCCTCCCAGTGATTAGTGCTTGTGTAATGGTTCGTCTGGTGTTCCAAGACAACCATTTGACGATCTTTCATAGCATGAGTAGGTTATGGGATCAGGAGGTGCGCACTACGCTGACTTGAGCCCTGATGTTGAGCTAGTCATCTATGATGATTCCAATATTTATTCAGTGTCCACTAGGTTGACTCCCATTGGAATGTTGTTACTTCTTTCTTGTCGGAGTTGAGTTGCAGGCAGTTGGGTCACGTCCAGTCTACTACCATGGTCATGGAGTTGGTGAAGTTGGTCCTAGTAGTGGTTGTCTTGCCCATCACAGAAATAAGGAGTTGGTTGTCATCTCGCATAGGAGATGATCGTTATATCTTGGATTGGATGATGTTGATGATTGTTGATCCCTGTGTGACTCCACATTTGAGAGCTGATCCTTCTATATCAAACTTGAGGAGGCTTCTGATGAGGGTGCTATGGGAGACAGTGTCAAAGGCTACAGAGAGGTCAAGCAGGATGAGGACCACTGTTTCTCCTTCGTCCAGGATGATTTGAATGTTATCATTGGCAGTGATGAGTTCTATTTTGGTGCTGTGGTTCTTTCTGAATCCTGATTGTGAGTTGTTTAGGAGATGGTGACATTCGAGGTAGGTTATGATTTGCTTGTTGATGGCCTTCTCAATCATAGTATAATGAATATGGGTCCAGAGATGGGTTGGAAGTTGTTCAGTTGATTAAGATTGACTGTGGGCTTAGATATGTAGCTGTGCTGCATTAGGAGGTAACTGCCCACATAACAAACCACAGTCATGAGGAAATAAAAGTGTTTTGCACTTATCTTCAAGCAAAGGCCAATAAATGCATCAGTTTCAGATTCATTAGTAGAGCTCAACTGGCTTCCAGTCAAAAAAGAAGCTTTTAATGCACTCTACTTGCTATATATTAATCTATTCATGGCATAGGCCCTGACTATCAGAAGAAAAAATTCACATGGTACATGCCAAGAAGAGGTTTGCACTCTGCAACTTCTAGGACAGTCACAGTTCCCAAAATCAAGAAAATGTAATAGGGTGGTAGGAGTTTTGCTCAGCTCCACCTGCCAACTCTGGAATATTATGTCTGGGTGTTAGAAATGGGAGTCTCTAGTTGGCAGAGATAGGTACCTTTGTCCAAATAGGGACCTTCTTCCTAGTCAAGATAAGCTTGGCACAAGCAGTCAGGCTTATTCTAGAGCATTTGCACATAACCAACAGTAATACAGTGTAAACACTACAAAAGGACACCATAAACGTTTAGAAAAATATAAAATATTTTCATATACTCAAGACAAGACCACATACAATACAAATTCAAAATACAGTACATAGAAATCTTCTGTTATCAAAAAAACCTTGAAAAATAGTACATTGAAGTTGATAGCTCTCTCTGGGCTATCACTGCGTTGTGAACAAACAAATCCAAACAGTTCTGGCTGACTGTGATGTTGCAGGCCAGCTACGGTGTCAGAAAGAGCCGCAAACAGTACCTTTTAGAAATGCAGACCTCTTGTAGCGCTACCAAAAGCACAGCGTACACAGGCGTCAGTGCCAGAGGTCGGTGCAGGAGTCAATATGGCACTCAAAGTCACACGTGTTGCAGATCAAACTCCTCTCGGTTGAAGTCAGGAGCGCTGGCAGGCATTGGGTGCTGCGGTGTGAAGTGCAGTGGAGCAACGTGCGATGCCCTCATGTGAGTGCAGTGGCTCAGTGTTAGCATCGGATGGTGTTGTCGGTGAGACCAGGGTCGTGGTGCAAAGTGAATATGGTGCTCGCTGCGGTGCTGGTAGGTCACAGTGCAAGCATTGCATTGTCGTTGCTGAAGCACTATCATCGGCTGATGAACTGGAGTCGATGGCACTGGCGTTGGTAGGGCAAGGCTGTGGTGCAGCATGAGGGCAGTGTGTTACTTTACAAATGGTGCCCTCGAACCACAGTACAAGCAGTGGCGTTGATTTTGGTGTGGAGCGTTGTCGGGGATACCAAGGCAGCATCGTGAAGCGAGGCGGTGCGGAGTGCAGTGCCCACAGTTCACTGTATAAGCAGTGGCTTGGTGGCAGCATCAGCAGTCATTGTCAGTGAGACCAGGGTCGCGGTGATGTGTTGCAGCAGTGCCCTCTGCGGTGCCTTCACGACAAATAGTTGACAGTGGCATCATAGATGGCGTTGGTTTGCTTTTTCTTCTGTTGCAACACAAAACACACAGTCCCCAGTGCTGAGGGCAGAAGAACTGAAAGTCTTTGCTGTTCCTGAGACTTCAAGGGGTCAAGCTCGACCGCAAGCCCTTGGAGAAAGTCACACAAGTAGATTGCAGAAAGTTCAGTTCAATCCTTTCACTGACCAATACAGAAACAGCCACTGTAGGCCAACGCAGCAAAGCACCCAGCATAGTGATAGTTCCTCTTCAAAGCTTCTCCAGCTCTTCATCTTGGCAATCTTCTTGGACCAAAAGAGTTCTAAAGTACAGCGGCTTGGGCCCCAATAAGTATACCCCAAAATCATTTTCCTCTCAGGCAGTGAGTGTCTATGCCCAGCCAGAAGCAGTTATGCCCTTCCTGGTATGGCTTCCTGGCAGGAGGTGGAGACAGCATTGTCAGAGGAGAGACCAAGCCCATTCAGGTGCAAGGAAATCTCCTCCCCTACTCTAAATGCAGCCCAGGTTTATTCAGCCCTTTCCTGACCAACTAGACTATCTGGAACGTTCGATGCTCCCCAGCCCCTGCCATCCAAAACCCAGACAGTCAATCCACAAACCCGGCAGAGGCTTGCTGGACGGCTGAGCAATAAAATCCCTACTTTCGAAAAGTGTTATTTTCAAACACAAATTGTAAGAATCACCATCACTAAAATATTCATCTTTAACTTCTGAGTTCAGGCATAGTAAACTTTATTGTACTACCTAGTTTCCAGGGCAATTTGTGATTAAAGGATGAAATAAACAAGCTCCCCAGTCTGTCCTATGGGGAACAGGTAGCCTTGCAATGGTGAAAAATGAAATTGGTAGTAATTCACTATCAGGACATGCCCAACATACACCCGGGCATGTCCTACCTTTCACCTACACTGCACCCTGCCCACAGGGGTACCTTGGTCCTACCTTAGGGATGACTAACAGGTAAGAAAAGGTAAGGTTATGGCCTGGCGAGTAGGTGCACTTGCCAAGTCAACATGGCAGTAACAAACTGCATCCAAACTCTGAAGTGGCAGGTCTGAGTTACCTTTTCAGGGCTACTCATGTAGGTGGTACAATCATTGCATCAGGCCCACTAGTAGCATTTGATTTACAGGCCATGGCACACTCAGTGCACTCCACTAGGGACTGACAAGTAAATCACCTATACCAATCATGGAAACACCAATCCATTACTGAATTTATTTAGAGAGCATATGCACTTTAGCACTGATCAGCAGTGGTATAGCTCCCAGAGTCCTAAAACCAACAACAGCAGGTCAGGAAAAAATAGGAAGAAGAAACAAAATGTTTGGGGATAATCGTGCAAAAAGGGCCATATCCAGCACTGGGTATTTCAAATGTCAGCTAAACTTGGCCTCCTTTACGAAAAACCCTAAAATGTGGCTGCTTTTATTTCCCCTATAATTTCATAAATACTTCTATCCAAACATGAATTTCTCCTGTTAATTCCTATAGAGCATTTTGATCTCAAATGCCAACTGTGGTAGAGCATTCAAGATTTTTTGAGAAATTTACATTCAAAGAGGTACTTTGGAGGTCATGAAATGCCTACTCTGCAGGATACATTATTGGCATCTGTATCATTATGTCGCATATAGATTCATAGGTAAGGACAATTAAAAAAAAATATCTTGAATGCCATTGAGTGAGGGACCCTTTTCTACCCTCATCCAATGTGGTATCATGGTACACATGACAGTACCTCAATAACCCATGTAAATCAATTAGCCAGACAAAACTATTCCGGAAAATGTTGTGACAGCCATTACACAACTCAAGGACCGGTCTGTTGAACAGATTTTTTTAAAAAGGGCGTAAGAGGCCAGGCCAGGGAAACCCTGACACCCAGGCACTGGTTAAGAGTGTGGAGGAGTCCCAAGGAGAGCCCTCCCGTAATAAATTAAATAATTTTATCAAGTCAGCGATATCGCTGTACAATCACTCAACCCAGTGTGGCCCTCCCATGAGGTACTGTGGTAGACGTGTGGTGCCCATGTTGCAAGCATCCACCCCATTGTACTTCAGTACCTTAGAAGCTTCATCAAATGTATAGTATCAAAGTATAATGGGGTAGAAGCTTGAGAGCTGAGGTCTGTGAGAGATACAAAAAAAATAATACTCCCACTGTGCTGGAACCCAAGCACAGAGGGAGTTGGCCATATATAGGCTTGGTTGCAGGGCATGGCCAAACGACAGGCCCTACAACCAAGCTACAGGGTGGACATTAGACCAATTAAAAACATTATCAATTAACCCAAGAAATTCAAAGTTTAAAGTGATATTATAAGTTAGATTAGATTCTAAAAACCTTAACACATGCATATGTAAAACAAAATCCTGAAATTAAAAATAACAAAGGCAAAAGAGATGTTATTTTGAAGTTTTGGAATGAGACAGGAGGAAATGTAAAAAATAAACAAAACACTGAAATATCCTAGTAAAAACTCAGCAAAAACAATATTTTCACCACTTTCGTGTTCTGGTTATCTTAAATAAGTTATAACATAGTATAACTAAGAAAACAAAGGGGCTACAATGTGGGATGAGCTTTCACACAGGGAAGGGTGCAGGGTCTGGCCTAAGGTAAGTGCATGATGGGGCTTTACATAGAACAAGAGGGATGCATCAGTTGGAGAAAAAAACATGATTAAATATTACCAATACAGGTACTAACTGTACAAATATCTTTATTTTTAGGGAAACATGGGTGGAGAGGCAAGATGTGCTGCGAGGAAAAACCACAAAAGTTCTTAAATATAATGTCAACAATTGCAACCCCTTGTCTCCGACGACCCTGCCCCTGGTTGACTGCATCTTCTTGAAACATTGCTTGGAGTGTCACGTGACCAACAAAAAGGAATTCTGCAGCGCCCTGAAAAATGTCACGAAATTGGTAAAAAGTGGAGGATATCTCATATTTATAGCGTGTCTGGGACAAACATATTACGTGGTTGAGGGCTTCAAGTTTCCAAATCTATCTATCGAAGATGATTTTGTGAGAACATCTATGCTTGATGCAGGATATGTCATTCAGGAGTCAGAGTTGTTACATAGGACAGTTGATTGTTTGCATGATGTGGCAGATTATAAAGCTATTATGTATGTGAAGGCTCAAAAGAAATAGCTAATTGATAAACTGGCATATCAATCAGCAAATTGTTCCTGTTTCACCTAATGTTTGCTCTAATTATAATTATACTTTACCTTCTCCCTCTTTTCTTACTCCTTGATCATTTACTTTTTCACAGCCAGACTATAATTCAGTCAAGTTCCCTTTCTGTGGCTTTGTGGCCCAGTGATCCTAGTGTTGATTACTTTACTTTTCAATAAATTGTGCCATTGTTGAGTTGTGTGCTTCATTCTACCATTAAACTTTTACTGTTTCAATGCTACACCTCATATTATTACTGTACACCTAGAACCACAACTTTCCTTCTTCAAAAAGATGCTGTCTTCTTCCCCCCATGGATCTTAAGGAGATGCGCATCCATGTGTTAAAACACTTATAAGGTTAGCTATGATAACACTGTTTAAAGGTTTGGTGAATATATGGAAATGAAAGTGCTAGGTGGTCCTTCATAGCACAGACTAGTTTAGATTTCCACATCATCATAGCTCAGTTTGTGCCTGATTAATAGTTAGGTGGAGTGGTTTCTCCAGTGGAGATGTTCTTCTATCTATGCATAAGTGACCTCGGGCTCCTGAACTCAGATGTATGGTGTACAGGAACACTGGACTTTACTTTACCTGCCAGAAAATCTAAGCAGTAAAATGGGCATAAGAGTGAGCTGTCCTGTCTGACCCCCTTTGAAGGTGGGGAGCGTGTAATTTGTCTTCCAGTCAGGTCACATCCTCCCTTAATGTTAACCACCACACTTATGCCCACATCACACATTTGTCACTTGCTCAGGCTAGGTTCTAAAACACTGTGCTAAGCTCTTCCAGGTGAGTCCAATCAGCACAATTACTCTCAATCTCTTGTATTGTTTTAACAATAAATGCAACTATGTGCACATGTATCATTACTGGCCACCTGGTATCACTGCACCAGAAAATAAAACATCCAGGAACTCTCAGCCTAATCTGAATGATGAGGAATATCCCCACATATCTCATGATACTGCTGTCTTATTGAGTTTTATATTCCATGTTTTAAAACCTAGTCGAGTTTCATCAAGAAACTTTTCTCAATTTGCAATAATCACTCACATTAAAGGCCTTCCGGAATTTCAACCTGCCACTGCATCCGATTGTTGAGCCTGGTCGAAGGGGCGGTGGGCGCCATGCCAGTCTCAGACAGCACATGGCTCCAATAACAGTACCACCAAATGTTTCCCTCTCATGGGTACATATTGGGAATGCTGCATTGCACAATAATAACACCTCTTTTCTCCCTTTTTGGGGTCTGCAAACATCTCATGTGTACACCATCTCACCGCCTCGCAGGTAGAAACTGGCAAAAATAGGACACCCATAAACATCCTGGGATGTTATACTGAGCTGCAGTGTGTGCCTGGCTCTCTTCCCACCTGTGCCACTCATCCCCTTTTGTTCACTTGCACTATCACCTGGGTCCCAACGATATCCAAGACCTCCAAATCTTCAGCTTCATCTTACTCAGTATTTTCTGATGATTCCTTTCAGTCTTGTTCTCCCTCAAAACATTCAAACAAGGTGGCATAATTTCTTCACTCCTTCATAGAAACCAAACTTTGCATTCCTTCAACTGCCTTCTGTAGGAACTGGGTTCGCCAGTCCCATGGGGGGTAGCTTGGATCGATCAGGCAGGCACCCGAAGCTTAGGTGTTAAGTGATTATCCAACACACACATCTACTGAGACAACAAATGCACGCAAAGACTGAGTCCACACCAGAATGCTGTATTCAAATAAATATGTTTTATCTGGGATCAAAATCAGGGCAGTCAAAAATCACAGGAGCATTAACTCATTGCTTTCCCTTAAAAACACGTGCTTTCCATTTCTTGGCCATAAATACTTAAATAAATAAATATTAAATTTTAAATAACGGTAGGCCTGGTAACAGCCTTGCTCCTAGTCAGCATACGCAAGGAATTCCCTTTTAAGACATTTAAATAACATTTCATTACTCAGCAGCAGTCACTTCGTCGCTGCAGGAATCGGCGTGTCAATCAATGGGGGGTAAACATTTCCTAGCTGCAAAGATAAGCCATTTATCATCAAATGTAGTGCATTTCAAAAGGCTGGAATAAATCAGTTCAATAATCAGAAATAAGTGTTTCTTTTAGGTAAACTCCAACAGTTCATTAGATGGGCAACAGTCACTAATAACCTTTCCTACCGGCAAAATGAGCATTTCTTTTGGTCAGAATAGGCAGGGCATTACTCTCAGGACCTAAGCATGACAATTTCAATAACAATCAGGCCACCATAACAGAATAACCTTTCCCCTACTAAGGGGTTAAATTTTCCCTAGGGATAATCACAAGAGCCCCCTGGAGGGCTGCTCAAACGACACAAGTCTCCTGCCCAGTCCACAGTACTTATCGGGGCCAACTAGGCCCCACTACAGTCTCACGCGGGGAGGGCGGCCGTCTGCACAATGAATTCCTTAGAAAAGTCAGGTGTTGCAAGCACCGGAGCGGTGCACATCGCGTGCTTCAGTGTTTCGAATACCTCTTGGCAATCAGCCGTCCAGATCACTTTTCGGGGCGGCTTCTTGGACGTCAACTCAGTCAAGATGGCTAGGATGGTACCATATCCGTTGACGAACTGGCGGTAAAAGCCAGTGAGGCCGAGGAAAGTTTGGACATCAGTCTGGGTTTTGGGGAGCTCCCAGGCCAATCTGGTCTCAATTTTGGCCTGGAGGGGTTGCACCTTACCCCCACCCACCATGTGTCCCAGGTAGACAACAGATCCCTGTCCAATCTGGCACTTCCTAGCCTTGATGGTCAGGTCAGCCCGTTGCAAAGCCTGCAGCACCTCCTGTAGATTCTGAAGATGTTCCTCCCAGGTGCTATTGAAGGCAGCTATGTCATCCAGGTACGCCGGTGAGACGGACTTCAGGCCAGACAGCACCTGGTTCAGCAACCGCTAGAAGGTGGCCGGAGCATTCTTGAGCCCGAAGGGCATCACTCTAAATTGAAAGTGGCCCTCGGGGGGGGAGAATGCTGTTTTCTCCTTCGCTCCATCGGCCATGGCAATTTGCCAGTACCCTGATGTTAGATCAATGGTGCTGAGGTACTGGGCTGCTCCTAGCTGGTCAATCAGTTCATCTGCCCGCGGGATCGGGTGAGCATCTGTCTTGGTGACAGTGTTCAATCCCCGATAGTCCACACAGAACCAAAGTTCTGGTGTGGTGCCCTGTGGTGCCGCTTTCCACACGAACACAACCGGACTAGCCCAAGGGCTGCTGGAAGGTTCGATCACCCCCAGCTCAAGCATTTTGGCAACTTCACTCTGGATGCTGTTCTTAACTTTATCGGACAGCCGGTAAGACTTGGTTTTTACTGGCAGACTGTCCCCGGTGTCCACATCATGGGTACACAGATGCGTAATTCCATGCGTGAGGGAGAACAAGGAGGCGTACTGCTCCAACAGCTGGCGACAGTCCCTCTGTTGTTCTGGGTCAAGGATGGGGAGAGGACAACCCCCTCCACTGAACCATCCTTCTCCTTGGCCCCCAGAAGGTCTGAAAAAAGCCCACTCTCTTTCTCCTCGCTACCATCCGTCACCATGAGGAGAGCAAGCTCAGATCTCTCATGGTGAGGCTTCAGGCGGTTGATGTGGAGCACCCAATGGGGCTGACGGGGGGTCTTTAAGTCAACAACAAAGGTAGACTGGCCTCGACGCTCCACAATTTTGTACGGACCAGTCCACCGGTCCTGGAGGGCACTAAGCTCCCCAAGCTCCATGACCCACACCTTCTGTCCAGTGTCCAACTCCACCATCCGAGCGTTGCGGTCATACCACTCCCCCGGCCGCTCCCTCAACTGTGCCCAAGCTGCTCCTGGATACACCCATGGACCCTTTTCTTGTTACTCCTGCAAGTTCGACGGTAACAAGACCAACTCCTCATCTACAATCAGACCACAGATATCCGACCCAACCACCTACAATGCATCTTGCTCAACACCCGCTCGGTCCACAGGCACGCCATTGACCCATGGAATCTACTAGACACCATCTCTCCGGACGTCGCTTTCCTAACAGAAACATGGATGAATGCCTCTTCTGCCCCGGACATCACCATTGCCATCCCGGAAGGCTATAAGATCATTCGCAAGGACCGTACCGGCCAAACAGGAGGAGGCATCGCTATCGTCCATAAGAAATCCATCCGCATCTCAACCAGCTCAGACGTCAATCTCGCCAACTCTGAACACCTCCACTTCCAGATCCACACCGACCCCAAGACCACACTCAGAGGCACCCTCCTTTACAGACCACCAGGACCCCACGCACAATTTAGTGAAGACATCACGGACTTCATCACTCCACACGCGCTCCCCTCCGAGGAATACATCCTTTTGGGAGACCTCAACTTTTACCTTGAAAAGAACAACGACCGCAACACCACCACCCTTTTGGACAACCTCGCAAACCTCGGACTAAAACAACTTGTCACTACCCCCACCCACATCGCAGGTCACACACTCGACCCTATCTTCACCTCCAGCAAGCATGTTTCCTTCAGCCACACCACAGCTCTCCTTTGGACTGACCACAGCTGCGTTCACTTCACCTACAACAAGCCCACAACCAACAACCACCCCCAACCCACTTTGCAAAGAAATTGGAACAAAATCACCATCGACCAGATCTCCTCATCGCTTCTTCAAAAGCCCCCCGCCCACTCCTCAAACCCTGACCAAGCAGCCACCAACCTCACCCAATGGTTATCCAACAGCGCCGACATCCTAGCACCGCTGAAACAACGACAAATCAAACCAGGCAGCAAGAAGGCCTCCTGGTTCAACGACGACCTTAAGAAATCCAAGAAACTCTGTCGCTCCCTCGAGAAGGCCTGGAAAAAAGACCCAACCACCAGCACCAAGGACGCCTTCAAAAACGCCACCCGCATACACCACCAACTAATCCGAAATGCCAAGAAAGCAGCCTTCAAGGACCGTCTAGATAACAACGCCCATAACAGCAAGGAATTATTCAACATCGTCAAGGAATTCACCAACCCCTCAGCCAACTCCAACGACATCACCCCCTCTCAAGCCCTCTGCGACTCCCTAGCCTCATTCTTCCATGATAAAATTGCAGACATCCACAACAGCTTCGACAACCAACCCGGAGACCAACCCACCCAATCCCCTGCAGGACACCCACCCCCCCTGAACACCCTCAAGGACTGGAAGCCAATCTCAACTGAGGACACCATCCGTCTGATGAATTCTATCCATTCAGGATCCCCCACAGACCCCTGCCCTCACCACATCTTCAACAAAGCAGACTCCGTTATTGCACCGCACCTCTGAGACGTCATCAACTGCTCCTTCAACTCCGCATCCTTCCCGGAAAGCTGGAAACATGCCAAACTCAGCGCCCTCCTGAAGAAACCCACAGCTGACCCCACAGAACTCAAAAACTATCGCCCCATCTCGCTCCTTCCATTTCCGGCCAAAGTCATCGAGAAAGCTGTCAACAACCAGCTCGCCGCATTCCTCGAAACCAACAAATCCCTTGACTCTTCACAGTCCGGCTTCCGAGCTAAGCACAGCACCGAAACCGCCCTCATCGCAGCAACAGACGACATTCGAACTCTACTGGACAATGGAGACAAAGTCGCCCTCATCCTCCTCGACCTCTCCGCAGCATTCGACACAGTCTGCCATAGCACCCTTCTACAGCACCTCAAAGACATCGGAATCCAAGGAAAAGCTGGAATGGATCACCTCGTTCCTCTCTGGAAGAACCCAGAGAGTCCGCCTTCCACCATTCAAGTCAGAGGCTACTGAAGTCATCTGCGGAGTACCTCAAGGATCCTCACTCAGTCCTACCCTCTTCAACGTTTACATGAGCCCCCTTGCGGCCATCGCACGCCAACATAACCTCAACATCATCTCCTACGCCGACGACACTCAACTGATCCTATCACTCACCAGAGACCCTAACACGGCCAAAACCAACCTTCACGAAGGGATGAAAGAAGTAGCCGAATGGATGAAGCACAGCCGACTGAAACTGAACTCAGACAAAACAGAAGTCCTCATCCTAGGTACCTCCCCCTCCGCCTGGGACGACTCTTGGTGGCCTGAGGCCCTTGGAAAAGCACCCATCCCGACGGACCACGCACGGAACCTGGGCGTCATCCTGGATTCTTCACTCTCGCTGAACAGACAAGTCAACACCGTTTCTTCATCTTGCTTCAACATTCTTCGCATGCTCAAAAAAACTTTCCGCTGGATCCCCACCGAAACCAGAAAAACAGTCACCCACGCTCTGGTCACGAGCCGACTGGACTACGGAAACACCCTATACGCCGGCACCACCGCAAAACTCCAGAAGAAACTACAACGTATCCAGAACGCCTCAGCCAGGCTCATATTAGACATCCCGCGTCAAGAGCACATCTCTGATCACCTGAAAAACCTCCACTGGCTCCCCGTCAATAAGAGGATCACTTTCCGACTCCTAACCCACGCACACAAAGCACTCTACGAAATCGGACCCAAAGCACTCTACGAAATCGGACCCGAATGCCTCAACTCACGACTATCCTTCTACACCCCTTCACGCCAACTACGATCCTCCAACCAAGCCCTTGCCACTGTACCTCGCATCAACAAAACCACCATGGGAGGTAGATCCTTCTCCTACCTAGCAGCTAAAACTTGGAACTCACTTCCCCCTCACCTTCGTCTCACTCAGAACCACCTAGCATTCAGAAAGCAACTCAAAACATGGATTTTCGACAAATAACTCCCCACCCTTCTTCAAGCGCCTTGAGACCCTCAGGGTATGTAGCACGCTATACAAATTTCTGACTTGACTTGACTTGCCTTGACTTCATGACGGCTTGACTAGCCTCCAAGTTGTCTGAGGCTTTCTTCCACAGATTGGCCATCTGGCTGCGGAACGCCAGCATGTAGCTGACGACATCACGGGGAAGCTTCTTCGAAGTATTCTCCCACCCCTCCTTAACAAGGCTGAGGGGCCCCCTAACGGGATGGCCATAGAGGAGTTTAAAGGGGCTGAACCCGACTTCCTTCTGTGGCACCTTGGGGTACGAAAACAGCAGCCAAGGGAGGAGGATGTCCCATTTCCCCCTCAAGTCCTCTGGCAGGCTCTGGATCATCCCCTTCAAGGTCTTGTTGAAGCGCTCTACGAGTCCGTTAGTCTGGGGGTGCTAAGGAGTGGAGTACTGGTAGGTCACTCCAGACTCCTTCCACATGGCATGCATGTAGGCCGACATGAAGTTCGTGCTCCTGTCTGACCCCACGACCTTGGTGAATCCCACTCTGGTAAATATCCCCATCAGGGCCCGTGCCACCACAGGTGCAGTGACAGTCCACAGAGGAATAGCCTCCGGGTACCGAGTGGCATGGTCCACTAACACCAAGATGAACCGGTGTCCCGCAGAGGTCGGCGGGTCCAACAGCCGAACGATGTTGATTCCGACCCACTCAAAAGGGGTCCCGACCACCGGTAGCGGTTCCAAAGGGACCTTCACTTTAGTCCCAGTCTTGCCACTGTCCTGGCAAGTACTGCAGGTCTTGCAGTAGGTATCAGAGGCAACCCTCATCCTGGGCCAATAAAAATGTGGGACTAACCGCGCAAAGGTTTTGTCCTGGCCCAGGTATTCAGCCAAATGAATTTCATTTGCCAATTCCAATAAGAAGGCCCGGTAGCATTGGGGGACCACTAAGGCCCTCGAGGATCCATGTACCGGAACCTTAGGACTTCACTAATCTCCTGAGGCACAGCCGGGAGCCACGCTCTTACTGCTCTTTTTAAAAATTGAATTGTGTTCTATTCTTTTTAAATCCTTGTTATTTACCTGACACTCGAGCCCCTGCACAGCGGATCCAGCGCTGCAGAGGGCGAGGCTGGGCTTGATTGAACCGCCGCCTTCCTCGCGGTGCACAGGCCACGCCCACTTATTTAGGCCACGCCCCCCGCTCGCCAGCATACTTAAAGCGCTGATAACAAGCGCTGCTGGACTTCACTAATCTCCTGAGGCACAGCCGGGAGCCACGCTCTTACTGCTCTTTTTAAAAATTGAATTGTGTTCTATTCTTTTTAAATCCTTGTTATTTACCTGACACTCGAGCCCCTGCACAGCGGATCCAGCGCTGCAGAGGGCGAGGCTCGGCTTGATTGAACCGCCGCCTTCCTCGCGGTGCACAGGCCACGCCCACTTATTTAGGCCACGCCCCCCGCTCGCCAGCATACTTAAAGCGCTGATAACAAGCGCTGCTGGAAACCGGAACCTTAGGACTTATTTAGGCCACGCCCCTTCCTTCACCAATTCTCTACCAGCATATAGGATGTGTCCATACCGGAAGCGCAGCGGACGAGCGCAAGCCCGTCTGCGCCCGTCCGCGACCGGACGGGGCCCGGGCCATGTCACTCTGCCCAATCTACTACCCTCACTCCCAGGGACTTGATTGCCCTACATTCACTGAGGTCACTGGATACCACCAGCTCCACATGCCTGCAACAACTAGGTATTTATCAACCCCGGAGTACCTTTCCTGAGCTACAGTCCCTCCCGTCCCTTCTCACTTCCGAACCCTCAGCTCATCCTTCTCCTCCTAAACCCCCACTTGCTCAGGCACCCGCCAATATGGAATTAGCGGTTATGTACCTTAATACTCGTTCACTTGTCAGACACCAACTTGACATCTTCCACCTCCTAGACTCGGACCGACCCGATATTCTTCTCCTAACCGAGACTTGGCTGACTGAGGACTCCTCCCCTGACATCCTAGCAGCCACCCCTCCAGGGTATTATATACTTCATGCCAATAGGCCTGCGGGCAAACTAGGAGGCGGCGTAGCCGCCATTATCAATCTCTCCCTCAGGTTCACTTCCCTCTCCCTCCTCAACATCCCTCAGGTGGACTGTCTGGGAATCAGACTTGAATCTTCTGTCTCCCCTCTTACCTGCGTTTTGGTTTACCGTCCCCCACAATCTATGCCCAATTTCTATTCGAACTTTGGTGACCTGCTCTCTCAGCTCATCATCAACAATTCTAAACTCCTAGTCCTGGGAGACTTCAATTACTGGCCGGCAGATACCCATGAAAGCCCTCAATCCCTGGCTTTCACCGATCTTTTAACTGGGCTTAACGGTACCCAACACATTCATCTACCCACTCACTCCAAGGGACACACCCTTGACCAGGTGTGGACCTATAACCTTGAAATCAAGTCGCTCACGATCTCACCTTGTCACTGGTCCGACCACCATTTAATTTCTTTTCTCCTCCTGGTTCCTCCCCCGCCCCCGCGCAGCCGAGGCCCTAGCCTCCAAGCTCGCAACTGGAACAAAGCAGACCTTGACCTATTCCTCACCTCTCTATCACCCTCGGCTTTGGTCACTCTAGGCCCCATCGACTCCCAAGAAGCTGCACTAGTCGACTGGCTAGAACAGGCCAGCGACAAGGTTGCTCCCCTTAAACTAATAAAATCCAAGCGCCCCCACGACGCACATCGATGGTTTTCTGATAGTCTTAAAACCTTAAAACTAGGTCTCCGCCAGGCCGAACGCCGCTGGCGCAGAAACTATGACCCTGTAAAGAAACAACTCTTCCTAAAATTATTGGGAGAATACAAACTAGCCATATCAGCTGCAAAAACTGCTTACTTTTCCACCAAAATCCTTAACTCTGCGCAGAAATCAAAAGATATTTTTGCAATCGTTGACGAGCTCTCACACCCGGATAGGGTAACTCTCAAACCCCTTCCGTCTCAAGCACTCTGTGACTCCCTCAACTGTTTCTTTATAGAAAAAATTATCAAAATCAAAAACAGCATCTCCTCCACTCCCCCGGCTGCACCCTCAACTGAGGCTGCACCCTCTGTCAACCCTCAATCCTTGACTCAGTTCCCCCCGATATCAGAAGAAGTCTTCATTAGTCTACTTAAAAAAGTCTCCTCTGGTTCCCCCACAGATTGCTGCCCCCCCGCGATTCTCCGGGCTGCCTTCTCAGCCTGTCCCACCCCTCCACTGGCCCTTTTGAACAACTCCCTTCTGCTCGGCGAGGTTCCCAGTCAGTTTAAGAACGCGGAAGTAGTACCCATCTTGAAGAAACCCAGCGCCGATCCTACAATCACGGCCAACTTCCGTCCCATTTCCCTCCTTCCCTACCTTAGCAAGGTACTTGAGTCATATGTCACCAGCATCCTCAGCTCCTTCGTTGAGGACTCCAACTTCCTGGACCCTCAACAGGCTGGGTTCAGACCAGCCTACTCAACCGAGGCGGTCATTCTCTCTGTAATGGAGGAACTCCGCAGAGGTGCTGACTCTAACGCCAGCCAAGCCTTAATCCTCCTGGACCTGTCGGCAGCCTTCGACACGGTCGACCACTCCATCTTGGTTGACCGTGTCAAGGAGGCTGGTATTGGTATTCTCAGGACCAGCATTGGGTTGGGCCGTGGTCTCAGGCTCCAGCCCGGGTTGAGCTCCTTGCCGGGCAGCCATGGACCGCGTGACTACGCAAGTCCATCCTGGGAACCCCAGCATCTCAGTGTGGGCCTTAAACTCCACTTACTTCCAGGAGGTATGTTCCAGGTCGTTTCCTAGCAGACAGTCCACAGGCAAGGCAGGACTTATCGCAACTCTCAACGGGCCTTTCACTCCTCCCCACTCGAAGGGAACCTGAGCCACAGGATAGTAGCTCAGCTTGCCGTCAACGAACACGGCTGGATTGAATACATCAGGTACTACTTGCTCAGGGGACAACAGCTGCCTCACTGCGGTGGTCATGCTGGCACATGTGTTCCTCAGAGTCTCTACCTCCTTCCCGTTAACCTTCACCCTCTGCTGGTACTTAGCAGTGTTCGATGGTAAGGACGTCACTGGAACCATCTAGCTGCAAAGATAAGCCATTTATTATCAAATGTAGTCCATTTCACAAGGCTGGAATAAAGCAGTTCAATAATTAGAAATAAGCGTTTATTTTAGGTAAACTCCAACAGTTCATTAGATGGGCAACAGGCACTAATAACCTTTCCTGACGGCAAAATGAGCATTTCTTTTGGTCAGAATAGGCGGGACTTTACTCTCAGGAGATAAGCATGACAATTCCAATAAGAATCAGGCCACCATAACAGAAAAACCTTTCCCCTACTAAGGTGTTAACTTTTCCCCAGGGATAGTCACAAGAGCCCCCTGGAGGGCTCCTCAAACGACACAGGGCTCCTGCCCAGTCCACAGTACTTATTGGGGCCAACGAGGCACACCTACAGTCTTAGAACCTCCCCGGGGGTTTACCTTACTTCTTTGGCTCCTTCTCGGGCCCTTGCGCAGGTTCAGCAAGCTGGGGATGATACACGGAGGCGCGCTCTCACTACTGTGCTCTCCGGTGAATTTGGGGACAGGCGGGGGCTCCGGTACCTGCCCCCCGCGCAGGTGTCAGAGCCGGTCCTGGTCCTCCCTCAGTGCTTGCAGGGACCGGGAACCAATGGGAGGCCCAGGTGCCCATTGACCGCCAATAGCAGAGCGGCTCGTGGGGCACAGCACAGGGACTCAATCAGCACACAGCGGGCGGAGTCAACACGGGCGCCCCAGTCACGTGATGCCAGATCCAAGCTTCAGGACTAGCGAGGCCTACTAGGGCCTAACAAGATTTCACGGTGGCCCTCTCCTGGCTCCGGGGGCCGCCGAGGGGATGCAGAAGGCGGTGTTGGCGTCTCAGGAAAAGCGCCGGGCCGCAACAATGTCAGCGAGGCTCAGAGGGCCCCTGGGCTGAAGCAGTAAGTTAAGGGGCACACTCGGTGGAAAGCACGAAAAGGGGGCACAGCTGATAAGCTCCCGGTAGCTAAAGCACTTGGTCCTTGTAGCGCTTTGGGGCAATTCACGATCGCGCCTCGGGCAGCTCTCTTTGGGCCAACAGAGGGTCTCCACGCAGTAGCGCTTCTCAGGGGGGCACAGCGCTTTCCAGTCAACAGTTCACATCGCTTCTCAGGGGGTCACAGCGCTTGCAAGTCAGCAGTTCACAGCGCTCCCCAGGTGGGGCACATCGCTTGCCAGTCAGCAGTTCACAGCGCTACTCAGGGGCACCATAGGAAAGCGATGGATAGGGGAATCAGACAGAGTTGCAGGTCTGATAGCCCAGGACAGGCCAAACTACAGTGGCAGAACAGCAAGGGGGATCCAAGTGAAGTCAGGGAGTGACACAGCGCCAATACCCAGTTGATTCCCTACCAGTCCTGTGGGCAGTGAGAAGGTCTTCTTGGCACTAGCTGGTTACTACGCCCTTGGTAGAAGTTACTTGAAGAGAGGGGGGGTTTGAGTTGAAGGCTTGTCAAGTTTCCTCAGCAGATCACTTCAGGTGGTCCCTGGGTTCCCCTCCCGCTGGGCCAGATCAGTGGGCTAGTTCAGTGTTCCTCACACAGCTTGCTGGGCAGCATCTAAACCATGTCACCCCCAGTGGTATAGGCTCCTGACTAGGCCCTACCGCCTAAGTCTCCTGGGTAGGGTCCCCCAGGTCAGTAATGCCCCAACTGACTAGAAAGTTTCCCTCCCTTTCCTTTTATAGCATCAGTTGGCAGTGGCAGTTCGTGCTCACTCCCCTATTCCAGAAGGTTCCAGGAGCTTCCTCACTCTAGCTATGGGCAGGCTGGATCTATGACAGAATTTCGACAGACAGAATTTCGACCTACACAAATATCGGCGTAATTATATCGATAGCAAAAATATCGACGCCCTATGTACAACATGGTAAGTACCAAAATATCGAAAAAATAATATCGATGTTAAAAATATGGTTGTTAAATATATCGATTTTTTTAAAATTTAAAATAACATAAAAAATACTGTAAATAATGCTTATTAATTACTTAAACATATTTAAATATATGTAATAATGGTAAAAAAAATAATAATACATATTTAATTAAAAAAAAAAATAATGACAAATCATATATAATATATAATTACTTAACAATAATTACTATTCCCACTCCAGTGGGTGCAACAGTAGGGAAAACTGACCCTGAACCCTAAAAATACCCCTTTACCCAAAAAACTAAAACTGACCCTGAACCCTAAAAATACCCCTTCACCCAAGAACTGAAAACTGACCCTGAACCCAAAAATACCCCTTTACCCAAAAACTGAAAACTGACCCTGAACCCTAAATATACCCCTTTACCCAAAAACTGAAAACTGACCCTGAACCCTAAAAATACCCCTTTACCCAAAAACTGAAAACTGACCCTGAACCCTAAAAATACCCCTTTACCCAAAAACTAAAAACTGACCCTGAACCCTAAAAATACCCCTTTACCCAAAAACTGAAAACTGACCCTGAACCCCAAAAATACCCCTTTACCCAAAAATTGAAAACTGACCCTGAACCCTAAAAATACCCCTTTACCCCAAAACTGAAAACTGACCCTAAATCCTAAAAATACCCTTTTACCCCAAAAACCAAAACTGACCCAGAACACTAAAAGTACCCCTTTATCCAAAAACCCAAAACTGACCCTGAACCCTAAAAATACTCCTTTACCCAAAATTCATTAATATTACAATTAAATTACTTCCCACCCTATTCCCCTATAAACCCACAACCCGCTCCAGTAGTAAAACATATAATTTACTTAAAAATATACATAAATTATCAATTAATTAATCAATTAATCAATTAAAATAATTCATTGCCAATTAATATTTAATTGCAAAATAAATTAATCATTGAAAAATAATTATTTAATTACAAATAAATTACTTCCCACCCTATTCCCCTATAAACCCACAACCCGCTCTGGTAGTAAAACATATTATTTACTTTTATATATTTTTTATTTATAAAAACATATTAAACACATATTATAACAATTAATTTAAATACTTAACTAATATTTCTAAAACATATTAGTAAATCGAAATTACTTACATCGATATATATGCTATCGATATAAGTAATTTCGATATTACTTACCTTAGGGTCGATATTCTGGCCATCGATATTCTGGCCATCGATATTCTGTCCCATCGATATTAGCAACTCGATATAAGTGTAAGTCGAAATAAAAAAATCGATATTTTGACTGTTTACCGGGCAGGCTGGCAGGCTGGTATTGCAACAATGTTTAAGGGTTCCAGCCAGCTCCTGGCCACTAGAGTGTGCCTATAAAGACCACGCTGCAGTAGCAGGGGTCAGTGGCAGCCATGTTAGGGGAAGAGAGCACCTGCACCTTACCAATGATAAGCAATGGGAAGGTGCCCAGAGACCTTAGGCCAACAAAAAGTAGGTGGGAAAAATTAGGCAAAAGTGAAAATAAATGGGGAAGACTACCCTAAGGCTGACAGGTCTAACACCTTCCATCATAGTGACCATACTAGCCCAACCCTCAACTGGCTTAGCAATGTTCCACAATGCTTTTAGGGTATATGTACCAGGCACTACTCCTTAAGCTGCAGGAGGCTGACCTGGCTTGGTGCTGTAATACTTGAATCACCTCTCAGACCGCTACCTCGCCCCAAAAATGCTATCTTGACACCTAAAATCACTTCAACCATCCTAACGCCTACTCCCCCGTGGAATCTTGTATCCATATCCACCCTCCCTCTGCCCAGAATTCCACCCTCTGATGCTCCCATCTCCAGACTCTAACATGCTATCACTACCCCCCACCTGCCATCTTTATGACCTGTACCACTCTCATGTCCTTCCTCTACACCTACCTTGTAACACTTTCCTCTTTGATATGTTCTTACAACTTGAAATGTCAAAAAATGGCAAGATCAAGAAACCATAACCCTTCTGGCATAAAAGCAGGCTCCAAGCTAGAGATTCTGATGGACTGTGACCCACAGACCACCAGGGTCAGTCATGTGAGGCTGAAGGAATATGTGTTACATTATTGAGTCCTGAAACTGTTTTCCAAATGATATTTGAATTGACAGGGAGTCAGGCACTATGAATGAGTGAATACATTTATTTGCATAAGTTAACTAACACCATTGCAATACAAATTAAAAAGGAAACACATTTTCTTGTACGGTAGAAAAGGTTGATAAAATATGTTTCTTGAGTGTAGCAATTGTCATAGGTTTTGTTTTCAAATGTGGGTTGGACCATAGCACTGTGGCCCCTTCCAACGGGAGATTATCGCAAGCCAGAATGTTCGGGCTCTGGGGCTGCTTTTAATGCTGTACCTCTCGTTTTTAGATATTTCTTTTTGTAATGTGCTATTACAGGGCTAATTCATGACCTGGTAACCCAGATTTGTGTATGATCACGTACAACTTATGAGAGCTATCTGGGGACACAGCTCTGTGGACATTTATGAGGTTTTGCCGTACGCCAGTGCAGCAGGCCTTCCTGCTGCTCTTCCCTACTGCAAAAGAAAAGGGCAGGAATGTGCCGTATCTATAAGATATGGTGCATTCCTATCCTTGTCCCCTGCACTGGCGCACAATGGACGGCCTGCGCCAAGGCACCTTTGAACAGTGGTGCAAGGGTTCCTGCGTTGCAGGGATAATTTTGTTTGTACAGGAAGAGAAACCTTTCTGTACAAAAATAATCACAAGAGGCTTTTCCTCTTTCCATGTGTTCTGCAGAATGCAGCACACATAGAAAAAGGAAGAACGAGGAGCAATATAGATATTTCTTCCCGCTGCGCCTCCCTTACGCCTCCCCTGGGGAGCCATAAGCTTTTGGCACTGCCTCAGATTTACAATTTCTCTTAAATCTGGGGCAGTGTCAAAAGGCCATGGGTGTTGCTGGGTATGCCCCAAATTCGATTTTTCCTACATCGTGTTTGATCTTCTTGTAGACTGTTTCTAAATTCTAATCCTGCCTCTACTATGACTCCCTGTGGTACTACTAGATTATTGTTATTAGTCTGTCTGTGTAGCTAACTAAGCTAGCACAGTTGGCAAAAGGTGTTAAACGAAACTCCCATTCTATTCAGCAATAGCTCTATGCACTGAGTGCAGTCCTCTGGGTTGTCCATAATGTCTTTTGAAGTCTTTTAAATGTTTACAATTCCCAACAATAAACTGTCAATGACCAGCCAGAAAGAATAAGATACTAGTTTACTTTTTGATTGGATAGGAGGACAATCCATACTACTATTGTTGCAGGGACAATTCTGCACAAACAGAACTATGGACACTAAATAGTGCATTGTTTATCAATTATAATAGGTGCAGTTAGACTTTCCACATACCTCAGTCATAACAGAATTCGAACCCCCAATCTCCTTACTGACTAGCTAGTGTGACAGAGTCATTTAGCTCCCCAATTCATCGTTGATTGATCCCCAATGTTGATTATCCAACCCAGGACATAAGACTACGGAGTCAGAGTCCAGAACTGTCAGAGCCACGGACTCATGCTTGCAAAATGCAAACCCTTTCGCTCACTCACTCATGACTAAAAAACACAGTCTATGTGAGTTTTAAAGCTTTATTAAAAGTAAAAACATTTATTAAAATCAAGTTCATCATAAAACATAAACGGTGGATTGAAAATGGAAAAGTGCTTAGTGCTCTCAGACATTAATTATGGGCGAGTCCTCACCTGGTTGGAACTTCAAATCCTCTTTGTGGTGCTGAATCGTTCCTGACTCCGTCCTACTGATGATGATCTGATGTTGTTCTTGTTCTTAGAAGGGAAGCTTCTGTCTGTTATGAGAAAAACGGTGCATGTTAAAAAGCAAGCATTCATCAGTTGTACCAAAAAGTGTAGCAAGACAACACCCTTCCCTGAAAAAAAGTGCAATTTTTAGTTTTGACTAGACAGTCACAAATTATTACATTTGTTTGTGTAGTCGTAGTGATTTTTTTTCATTCCTAGACAAAATACTAGGGAGTGGTGTATATGGCATCTAAGAATCTGAAATGTATTTTCTAGGCGGAACATCGGCACAACCATCCACCGGTGCCGGGGCCAGCGCAGAGGTGGGCACTCCAGGGGTGGAGGCGGTGCAACAGCCAGTGGAAGCTTCTGTGGGGGTTGCCACGGTAGTGGCGGACAGTGGTAAGCTATTATATTCCTTACTTATTGAGATAGAGACTGCAGCGTGTGCTCTCTGCACGGGTGTATATGTTGTACAGTACAAGTATACTAAACTGTTAAGAAGACTTACAAATTTAGAACTAAGTTTTTATTAACCAGGTAGTAGCATCCTCTAAATTGACTTCAACTCAGCTGTGAAAGTTTTTCGAGAATCCAAGTCAGATCAGAGATGAAGTTAATGGATGGGATGAACAAAAAGGGAAAGAAGGGTGTAAGTAAGTGTGGAAGGATGAGCGAGTTAAAAGTATTGAGGGATGGCAAAGAATGATACGTGTTTTTGAATGCTGCAGGAGGTGGCTGGGAATATGATACATGTCCGGTTGAAGGACGAAGCAAGGATGGGTGGAAGGAGAAAGGAAAGAGGACTGCCTGGGTGGGTGAAACAGAAACTGTATGTGTGCGCAATATATCCTTTGGTTGAAATTAAAATGCAAGTCAAGCACGGATGCATGGCTTGCTGTTTCCTAAATAAAATGAAAATGTTCTTTTACCATGAGAAAAAGTAAGGTTTGTCAACTTGAGACATTAAGAAGAATGATTGACATTTACTTTGAATGGATGGATGCCTGGATCATGGTACTATCTGACTCATAGATAGCATATGTGTATGTAGAGAGAGTAGACAGTCACTGGATAAACTAAGTGCTACTTTGAAGAGCATGTAACACCGCACCTGCACGTCCGTTCCATTGTAGGAAAGGCAAGGAAAATAAGTTGCAATTTTTTCTGAATACTACCATGAATAGTAGCAGTACTTTGTATTGCAAGCACAGTATATATTCGGCGATTACGGGGGCCACTCACTACCTCTGTTAATAATTTTAGTACAACTCTGGCATTCATGTGTGGCCTATCAGTGTTCACTCAATAAAAAACAAAGCACCTAAAGTCATTCCATATGTAATCAAATACATATCCTGTGAAGGGATAGGTAATCATAATATTTATCTTCTTCATTTTCCTTTTCTAGTAGTCATTGGTACTGTAGGGTGAAAGTTAAATTAAATAAGCAGTAGCCCTTGTAAAAGAGCATTCTCAGTGCCACCCGGAATGGAAACGTAAGAGCTTCACCACCTGCATGTACTGGACTGGTATAGTAACGCAAGCCTGTGTCATCATGGCGTGCAAGTTGACTGTGCTGGCATTATGCCGGCTTCCAGAAGTTAACGTACCAAGTTTGCTAAACAAGAGAGAAGAAGAAGAATAAGACTGGTGTACTTTCATAGTTGACTCTAATGTACTGAGTCCTTAGTGCTCATAGAATTGATTCCTGAAACTCCCACTAATGTTAGAGCAAGGCTGAAGAAGTGGGAGGTTAGATAGATACAGGCCACAAATATTATGTACTGTGCTTGCAAGTTGCTAGTTCTACTGTGACACAACTTTCTGCTGAATTATTTTGTGTTAATCTTAAAGAGCATTGGTTACAGACTATGTTTTTCTTTCTTCATATAGATGCTCCTTCCAAACTGTTACGGAAGGAGTTGACTAGACTGGCCCGGCAACGGAAACTGGAGGCGACTGTCGCCGAATATCGGCGGCTGGTGGCCCAGGAGGAGGAGGACACGCAGTCGACCACAACATCCACAGGGACAGCTGCATCCTCCTCCGCGCTCCCTGAGTCAGCCAGTCAGCGCAGGCCTCCAGCGGTACGGAGCCGTGGTACCGCATCCACCCGCCAACCAGCCAAAAAATCAGCTGCCCCCCACAGCAGATGCAAGGCACATGTGCACCGCCGAACCCTCAGGGTGTCCTACCTTGAGCAGGAGCAGAAGGAACTGAGAATCCTGCTCAGGAACCTCCGCAAGGAGCATGACCACCTGGCTCAAAAAGTACGCCGTTGGCGGCATTAGTGAAGGAGAGACTGTCCCTTCCCCCTTTTTTAAAGACTTTTGGGGGGTGGGAATTGGGTTTTTGGGACTTTGGGGACTTTTTATTTCACGGACATTCTTTGGGGTTCGGTAGGGGGTTGGGTCGGGTCTTGCGGGATAGTTTATTTTTGTTAGGGATATAAATAATTATTACTTTCAACTTAAACATAGCTACTTGTTTTTAATGCTGTTGAGGCTGGAGCGGGGGTTAACTGTAAGTTTGTTTTTCTGAAACTTAAGTGGCTTCTTGATTCAAATTGTGTAAGTAATTGCCCAAATGGTTACAAAAGTAAGTGCCTCTCACAGAGTTAGTGAATTCAATTGTCCTAGGACTTTACAAGTACTACCGCCAGTCTCTCGTCTCTCATACTATTCCATTATTCTTCCTCCCCTGAACGCTTATCTTACCTTTAATTCGTGTTTGAAAATAGGGCTTGTGGTACTGAAAATTCTGGACCCTGCGGACCGGTAATGATCAAGACACAATACCTATGCATTTGCGTCATGATCGAGTGACGAAATCACCCTGAAATCATAGTTTCTGTCTTGAACCCTCGGGTTCCATTTCGTGAGCGGCATCCATTTTGTGGTTGCCCTTATATAGTCAAATGACCAAGGCCGAATTCGATCTGAAAGGACACGTACACCTTTGCTGACTCCTCTGTGACTTGGGCGAGCTGACTCCACTGCCTCAAGCCAAACCTGTTCGGGCAGTCCCCATCCCAATGACCAAGCGAGATTAGCATCAAAACACAACATGTCATAAACTGTTCATCGCATACAAGCTATGGCTAATCACACACACACACCTTTCCCTGTTTTTTCTTTATGACTAGTTTTACAAGGAGGAGGTGCCCGATTTTATTGGGGGTTCATCGATATGTAATGGAAGTTCTGGGCCTTGCTGGGTAATCTATCACGAACTGGACAAACTAAAATATGGGCTTGCCATCATGACTCTGCTCTTTCTTTGTAGTAGAAATATTTATATGATCGACTGTAAAAACAAAGAATTCTTGCCTGAAGTGTATTATTTTGTATAAAAAGAGAAGGCTGGTTCTGTAAAAATGAGCAGTCTCCTGAGAACATACATGCGCTTCATGCTGTTGTACTTCTAGGATACCTGTTACTGGTTGCAGCCAATAAACTTGATCCTTGACATCACCTAGAAGACTCTGTGTTTCTGTGGTCCGAAACAGGAAGGACTCGAGAGGTCTTTGGGTGTTCCCCTGGCACCGCCAGTTCCATAAAAACCCGGTACCTCAGTTGGCGCCCAACTCGGGCGGTATCAAGCGGTATCGGTCCAAGGCAGATGTTCGTGAGGAGCTTCGTGTGAAAATTCCAGAGGACGGCCAGCCACTTCAGCGACCCCTGCATGTCGACGTGGTTCCGAAGGTCTTTGCTGCGAGGTTTCCCGCGTCCCGACGGCTACGAAGGACTGCTGCTCTGACTATCGCCCTGTTTTGGACCCTTGATGATTGGTAGAGCGAAACGATAGATGAGTCTTCTGGTGACGTCATCGATCATCGATACTTCAGTTAAGTATAAGTGGAGCGTCTCCCAGTCCTTAGTTTGGTTCTTAGTTTGATATCCTTTAGGATAGCTTTGATTTGGAACTTGCAAGCGCCAAAGCCGAGGGACTCGTTTATTCACGAGACTATCGTATTCGATAATCCTTTGAAGCTTGAAGCTAGACTAGAGAGTGAAGCTGCCTGGTATTAGCAGACTTGGAAATTTGTTTTGTCTGGGTTGTAGTAGGGACTCCCGATTGGAGGACTCGTGTCCGGTTCCTCCGATTGGAACTCCAATGTATGAGCTCTATGTGAATCATGGCGTAGGCCCTATCACATATAATAAAGTGTGGATCAGATACACCAGAAACAATGGTGTTTTAAAATAGCCCCAATATGGTAGCTTTGACACAGAGATTTTAGATAATCTAGAGGTGAAACTTTTCAAGAAGAAAGCCCGGCCGGCGATGTTTGACTCCTTTCGCCTATGGCGCAAAGAAGCCAAACAGAAAGAAATGAAATTAGCAAAGAAAAATAAACGAGGTATGTCAATGGTACAAGCTGCCGCTGCGTTCAGGGATAATGAGGAAGAGCAATAGAATGAACAAACACTTAGAAGTCGGAAGTTAGCGCTCAAACAGACATTGCCTGATCCCCGTAAAAATCCAGCAGGGTATTATAAGGAGTTATCACAGACTGCCAGCTCCTGTATCATGAATTTAGCCGATATAGACATGTTGTTTGGAAATGTTGTTCCACAGCCCTTATGGGGAAAGATTCGTCATGCAGATCATGACCAAGAGTTAGGCGATACATGGGTTAATATTGCTGCTGCTTTTGCTAGACAAGTTGGTGGCTCTAAGCCCGAGCCTTTAGTAGCAGAACTTCCTGGTAGGATTATTGCGTATATGAAGACTTTAATGTCCGAATTGCGTGTGAATTGGGACAAGTTGTCAGCATGCAAACAGAAGAAAGATGAGACTGTGTCTGACTTCTTCACAAGGTTCGAGGAGACTTTCGTCGATCATAGTGGTCAGGATATGGCTACTGAGGGTGGCCAGAGATTGTTTGTTGACAAATTTGTACATAATTTGCTTCCTGAAATATGTAATAAGTTGAAGGATTCTGAGAGTGCTTGGGCGGTTTCCACATCAGCACAGATTCTAGCTACAGCCCAGTACTATGAGAATAGACGCAAAGATGAGTTAGAGAAAGCGGATAAAAAGACTAAAGAATTGAAAACTAAAGTCCTTCTGCAGCAAGCTTATCCGCCTCATACTGCTAGTCAGCACAATTATCAGCAACCCCAGCAGTATTCGAGAAACTCGCAAAGAAACAAGTCTTCTCAACATCGTTTACCGTATGGTCCGAATCAGTGTGCTTATTACAAGGAAGAGGGTAATTTCAAGAGCAGTTGTCCAGTTTTGTTACGGCATATGAATGGTGCTTCTGGTGCAAGAGGTCGAGGTGTTCAACAGGCTCGTAGAGGTAGGGGCCGTGGAAATTTACCCCAGAATGCTCCTTCTTTCCCGCCTCAGAATTCTATGAATAGTTTCAACAAGCAGAATAACACGTTTTCTAGGACAGCTCAGTACTATGCTGATGACTACTATGCAGAAAATGAGAATATGGAGGGTAATGATTGCTAGGATAGCCACGGACAAAGAGAGGGAGTTGTTTCAGTTCCAGTAGATCAGAATGGACCTTATGTTGAGGTGATTACATCAGGTGTGTCAGAGCCTTTTCTGTTGGATACTGGTGCTACAAAGAGTTCTATTATGCACTCAAAACTTCCTTGTGCACCTTTGTCTGGCAAAATGAATGTTTCAGTAGGTTTTTCTGGTGCCCCGGTTAGGAACCCGATTTCTAGTCCTATGTCTCTTTCTGTTGGGCCATGTGAATTAGAAGCACCCCTCATTCTTACAACAGGTTGTGGTGAGAACTTGTTGGGATTGGATCTGTTAAAGAGATTATATGAGACTTTGTACTGTTTTTTCTTCGGGAGTACAACTTACTCTGGGTAAGAAGGTGGTTTCTCCAATGAATTTGTCAAGGGAAAAACTTCCAACAGAATTGTCTTCTCTTCCGGATATACTATGGGCCACTGGCTCTAATGATGTGGGTCTTTTGGAAATAGCGCCTTATGTTGTAACGCTGAAAACAAATGTTAGAATGCCACGTATTCCCCAATACAAGATCTCTAGCGAAGGTGAGAAGGCGTTGTTAGCGATCATTTATGATCTGATTGAGGAAGATGTCATTGAAGAGACAACAGGCAAAATTTGTAACAATCCTGTTCTGCCGGTTTTGAAGCGTACTGATCCTTCCCAACAGCGTGTCTATAGGTTCGTAATTGACCTTAGAGAAGTGAATAAGATTGTTGTGCCACAGTTTCCAGTTGTTCCTGATATCACCGCCCTATTGACTATGATTCCAGCTTCAGCCACTTGGTTCTCAGTGATTGACTTAAAGAATGCTTTCTTCAGCATCCCGATTGCCGAGGAGAGCAGAGATATTTTTGGCTTCAATTTAGGAGGCCGAAGTTTCCGCTTCAAACGCGCTCCTCAGGGCTACTGCGAAAGTCCATCAATATTCAGTCAAGCTCTGAAATCACAGCTTGACACAATTGTTTAACCTGACGGCGCTACCCTTATTCAGTACGTCGATAATTTACTGATAGCTGCAGATACTGAGGAGATTTGCAAGCAAGGCACTTTGTCATTGTTGCGTCATTTGTGTGATCTGCTCCACAAAGTCTCTCTTTCAAAGTTGCAATATTGTCGACAAGAAGTGACCTACTTAGGTCACCTCTTATCGAAGGAGGGAAGGAAACTGACCCCAGAGAGAATTCAGGCAATTGTGAAATTGAGTGTCCCAAGAACACAGAGAGAAGTGCGTGCTTTCTTGGGCATTACATCATATTGCAGACAATGGATACCAAATTTCTCCTTGTTGGCCAAACCTTTGGTGGCATTAACTCGTAAAGATACACCGAAACCCATTCTGTGGTCTGAAGAGTGTCAGAAAAGCTTTTACGAATTGCGTGATGCATTGTGTTTGGCTCCTGTGTTGGGTACCCCCGACTACAGTAAGCCTTTTACACTGTATGTCCATGAGAAAGAAGGTTGCGCATTATCAGTCCTGACACAATCTTTTGGGGGCAAACAGCATTCATGCGCATACATTTCGGCGACTTTAGACCCGGTAGCTAAGGCTTTACCAAGTTGCTTGAGGGCCACTGCGGCAGCAGCTGTCTGTATTCGACAGTATGCTGGGCTAGTGATGAATAATACGCTGATTGTCATTGTCCCACATCCAGTAGACATTTTGCTAAACAGAACAAGGACACAGTATTTAACTAGTGCTCGATTGTCAAGTTATGAGCTGACACTATTAGCGAATCATGTACACATAAAGAGATGCGATACACTGAACCCAGCCACTTTATTGCCCATTCCAGTAGAGACAGATGAGGTCGAAGAACATGACTGCTGTTTTAGGACAGAAGAAGAGACAAGAGGGAGAAAAGATTTACAGGACACTCCTCTTTCTGAATGTAATGATACTTTATGGGTTGATGGTTCGTGTTTCAAGTTGCCGAATGGTGATACTACTGCAGCATATGCTGTGACAACTTTGCATACGATTGTTGAAGCTGCACGTATCCCCCACAACTTGGAGCAAGCAGCAGAGTTGATTGCACTTACAAGAGCATGTGTGTTGGCAAAAGGGAAGCGAGTGAATGTGGACAGCCAATACGCCTTTGGCGTGGCTTACAGTTTTGGATGATTGTGGAGAGAACGTGGGTTCCTGACGTCGCAAGGTACTAAGATCCAGCATGGTCAGTTAGTAAATGAGCTTCTCGAGTCACTGACCTTGCCGTTACAAGTTGCGATTGTGAAATGCAGTGCACACAAAAAGGTCACTGATGATGTTGGTCGTGGAAACGCGTTTGCGGATGAAGTTGCAAAAGAAACTGCAAGGAATGTAATGAGCCGAATGTATGTTGCAGGCCCTGCGAGATGGATTGGTGATGTTGGTATGTGCGAAGATACGATTAAGAGTGTGAAGTCTATCCAAACTGAAGCCACAGAGAAAGAGGTGAATGAATGGAGAGAAAGTAGGGGTAAATTGGATGCAAATGGTTGTTGGATTGAATTGTCAGAACACCAGAGATGGTTGTTACCCAATGCGTATGTGCTTGCAGTGGTGACAATGGCTCATGGAATGGCTCATATCAGCGTGAAAGGGATCTGTAAGTTCTTGGCTCCAGTATGGCAAAATGATGGAATCCCTAAGTGTGCAGAGAATGTGGTCAAGAATTGTATGGTGTGTCTGAAATACAATCCTTGTAGGGGAACCCCAACTCAAGCTGGTCATTTTGCGCCTCCCTCCAACGTATCAGTTTGAGGTTTTGCAGCTAGATTTCATCCACATGGAAAGGTGCAACAATTTGAAATACGTACTCGTTGTTGTTTGCGCCTTTTCAAAATGGGTCGAAGCATACCCCCTGAAGGACAACACTGCCTTATCCACAGCCAAAGCCCTTGTCAAAGAGTTCTTCCCTAGGTTTGGAATGCCCAGAATGGTTTGGAGTGATAATGGGAGGGAATTCGTGGGACGAGTGATGAAGAGAGTGTGTGAGGGGCTAGGCATACAACAGAAGTTCAACACTGCAAATCACCCCCAATCAGCTGGACTAGTAGAGTGCTATAATGGCACGCTAAAGTTGAAACTTGCCAAGATCCAAGCAAGCACAGGTCTTAAATGGCCTGACGCTCTGCCCTTGGCCCTCCTATCCACAAGAACGACTGTTCACTCTAGAGTGGGACTTAGTCCACATGAAATTGTGTTCGGCCGCCCGGCCAACATATGGGGAGTGCCAAGGCCCACCAGGTTCAGTGAAATAGAGCACCCTGCACTGCTCGACTATCTGTATGAATTGACGGTAAATTGCGTGTTTTACACCAACAGGTCCATGACATTCTACCTCAGGCATCGGAAGCTCCAGGACACCCTATTGATCCTGGAACCTATGTCCTCGTGAAAAACTTCCAGCGGACAAAGAATGATGAGCCCCGCTGGACTGGTCCCCACCTAGTCCTCCTCTCCACGAGATCTGCTGTCCGAATGGAGGGAAAGAAACATTGGGTGCACGGAAACCATTGCAAGAGGGTCCCTCTGCCTCTTCCGTATGACCGATGGGTCCAGGAGGGAATTGCTGACTCTGAGGCTGAGACTGTGCCTCGGTTCCTACCCTTCAGTGATGCACGTTTAAAAGGGACAAATTCTGAAAAGGAGAGCAACAATATTTTGCAAGAGGCTGTGCCTCCGTCAATTCGATTGAACACTACCGAGCCTGAACTTTTGTTTCTGGACCAGACAGCGCCTGGCAGAAACCGTTACAATTTAAGGCCAAGACCTATGACTATGGACAAATAAACCTTTTTTAATTTTTACTGTGCAGCTCTCATCTAGGAAACTTGCTCATTTTTGTTTTTCGAACCGCCATCCGGTTCTGCTGCTAGGGTCCCGGTTGCCACAGTCTTTGTAATGCAGCTGGAGATGGTTAGGTCGACAGTTCTGTTTGGTTCAAGGGAGCTACTCTGGACTGACAGAAGCACTCTTCAGCAGAAACAACCTCCCACCGCGGGCAGCAAATTAGAGAGGATGGAGTTTCCCAAGATGGAGAGACCTGCCAGATCAACGAACTTTGAAACCAGAATATGCACTATGATGGCAAAAACACGATTTTTGATAATATGCATTTTCATGTTGTGTACTATAATGATGTTTTTAATAGGCTATGCTTTATTCACCTTTCGAGTATCATTTGCACACACCACACAGCCCACACCTCCTCCTACTTTTTCCACGCATTCTTTTCACCCTCTACCTGAACACGAGTCTGCTAGAAGATTAAAATTTATAAATAACTCATTCGTTCAGCTCTTACACCAACACCAGTTTGTAATGAACACGACAAATTGTTGGGTATGTAGACTTATGCCACACACAACAGATAAAGGTATCCCGTATTTTGTCCTGCCATTTAGCTACTATGGTTCTTTGTGGGCATTTCAAACAATGTTCCTATTTGCCCTCGAACCATATTCCCCACAAAGAAACTCGAGCAACAAGGCACTAGTGGCAGGAATCAGAAATATGAGTAGAGATATCGACACGTAAAGAACGATTCCCAGAGACGAATTGAAGGCTTACAGTAGATGGAATATAACAAAATATGGAATTTCCTTGAGTGAGAGCCAGCGAGCAAAGAAGTCCTCCCCGATCTGGATAGTACCTCATCAGGGTCATCTATGTCTGCAGGGAAATGGCAAAAACCCCAGAGCTCAGTTAGGGAAGAGTGTCTGTACTGAAACATATGTTTTCTCGTCTCAGACCTCCCCTTCATTCTTAGCAGCTAAGGGTACCTACTTCATCTGCCATGATAGAGCATATACATGGCTGCCCCCTGACTTTTCGGGCACATGTTGGAGTTCTGGACTTTTTGGTTCCGTCCAGAGGTGTCAGGGATAACACCCGAAGACCCCGGAGTTCTACCTGTCTCGGTGCACAAATAAACAGAAACACGGGCTTCTCGATGGTGGCGTCAAAGACCAAAGGTTTATTACTGCAGGGACACAGAAGTCACAGAAACTACACACGGGCAGTATCTAGGAGCCTGTTCGATTTGTACAAAGAGGGTTGCTCCTTATATACTAAATATTAGGCTTCAGGCAAATTCTTTACATGTTAGTACATTCCTAAACCTTTGTGTTCTAAACAATAAATATTTGGCGTTGCACAGGAATTGTCAACAATATCTGATGTCAAAACATTACGAACGAGGGGTTCCCACTATTCCATCAAAATCTCATGTCAACTTTTCATTCAAGAGCCGGACCGCCTCATCGTAAATTTCGTTACCTCCCCCTAATAAAGGCCCAGAAGGAAAGGAGCAGAGCCAGGTGCAGGAGATAGAAAAGCAGGATAGGAGATGTTTGTGGCTCGTAAATGGGCAAGGCTACCAGCTTCGGGCGCTTAATCATGATCAGGCCAACGAACACGAGAACCAGTATAGCAGGACTGGCCTCAGGCAGAGGAGGCAGTTTCTGTCGAGTCATGCAACCATGGCGTTTTCTGTCTTAAGGTGCACGTGTCACTAGAGAGGTGAATTGCCGGCCAAAGCCTACGTGTCCTTAATTGAAATGAAGTAATCAGAGGTCATCGCATGTCCATTGACTATGTGAGGGCAAGAAATACAAAATGGCTGCCGTAATCTAAGATGGATGCCATGGGTAGATCAGAAACGTGTTTGTAACAGGAGTGCTCTTGCTCGTAGCATAGCGAAAACACCAGGATATGCTAAATGGATCATTTGCGGTTCACTGATACCAAAATTATGTATTTACGACAATGTTGAAAACACGGGTTCAAATCGTCACGGAACCTCAATGTTTCATCTCGTTCCTGCTGCCACCCACCTACACGGCCAAAGCAGATTACCATAGGACAAGGAAAGTTAGGGGTGTTGTGAGTAAAGACGACACTTCGGAACACGAGTTTGGGGATTTCGCAAAAGGTTTTCTGCCGTTTTGGGGGCCTATGGTGAACAGCAGGAACATTCGCCAATTGACAAGGGTAGTTGAATCCACCGTGATTGAAACGGCTGGTGCCCTTAGTAACTTGACTGCGGAGCTCCAGTTGGACCGCCTTATGACTCTTCAGAACAGGGTTGCCCTAGATATCATACTTGCAGATCGTGGTGGGGTATGTAAAGTGATCCAATCCAGTTGCTGCATTTTCATCCCCGATAATGCTCCGACAGTGTACCAGGCCATCTCCAAACTACATAAGATCTCTGAGTCCATTCACGTGGATAAAGGGGACTGGTCTTAATGGGGTGGTTCTGGGAACTGATATCTGCCTGGGGATGGAAAATTCTGATAGTCATTAGGATGGTCTTAGCCATTCTGTTCATGTTCTGCCTGTGTGTACAGTGCGCTCCTGCAATATGTGGCCTCTGTGCTACATCATGTGTAAGGAAGCCTGTATCAGGAGATGAAGTAAGTAATAGGATGATGCTACAGCAGCATCTCAATGACTTTATGTACACAGACCTGGACTCAGATTAGCATGAGTATAGGTTATTGCCTATATAAGGGAAAAAGGAGGGTCTGTGGTACTGAAAATTCTGGACCCTGCTATTATGTGGTACCGAAGCTCTACGCTCGTGTCAAAAATAGCATCGATTTTGGTATCGGCGGACCGGTAATGATCAAAACACAATACCTATGCATTTGCGTCATGATCGAGTGACGAAATCACCCTGAAATCATAGTTTCTGTCTTGAACCCTCGGGTTCCATTTTGTGAGCGGCATCCATTTTGTGGTTGCCCTTACATAGTCAAATGACCAAGGCCGAATTCGATCTGAAAGGACACGTACACCTTTGCTGACTCCTCTGTGACCTGGGTGAGCTGACTCCACTGCCTCAAGCCAAACCTGTTCGGGCAGTCCCCATCCCAATGACCAAGCGAGATTAGCATCAAAGCACAACATGTCATAAACCGTTCATCGCATACAAGCTATGGCTAATCACACACACATCTGTCCCTGTTTTTTCTTTATGACTATTTTTACAAGGAGGAGGTGCCCGATTTTATTTGGGGTTCATCGATATCTGATGGAAGTTCTGGGCCTTGCTGGGTAATCTATCACGAACTGGACAAACTAAAATATGGGCTTGCCATAATGACTCTGCTCTTTCTTTGTAGTAGAAATATTTATATGATCGACTGTAAAAACAAAGAATTCTTGCCTGAAGTGTAATATTTTGTATAAAAAGAGAAGGCTGGTTCTGTAAAAATGAGCAGTCTCCTGAGAACATACATGTGCTTCATGCTGTTGTACTTCTAGGATACCTGTTACTGGTTGCAGCCAATAAACTCGATCCTTGACATCATCTAGAAGACTTTGTGTTTCCGTGGTCCGAAACAGGAAGGACTCAAGAGGTCTTTGGGTGTTCCCCTGGCACTGCCGGGTCCATAAAAGCCCGGTACCTCAGGCTAGGCACAGGGCTGGCTGCATGGCAAATGCCGATTAAGGATGGCAATCCTGGGCTGTTGAAATGGCATAATTGCGGTGGTACTAGTGGTGGTACACAGTGGCAGTTGCAGCATAAGTAAAAAAACAAATTGAAACCTTGATTGGCCTGAGCGGAGCATTCGAACGGTACAATAGATACTATAGCACGTGACAGTACACTAGAACAGTGCCAAAATGTAGCCTTACAAAACTAAGTAGTACTTCCTAATGAATGAAAGAATGCAACAGTACAGGCCTGCAGTAATCATCCATTTTTGCCTATCTCAGCACTCAGAGAAACACTTTGTTCATTAAATTAGTTTGAAAAATAGCAAAGTAAAACTATACAATGGCTGGAGGGATGAATTTAGAAGCAGATTGAAAAGAAATGCAGAGTCACACTCATAGACGTTCACAGCAATACCATTACTTAAAAGATAAGTAGAAATAATGGATATTAATTCTGTATGTTGTTGTACTTGTCTTGTTGAATTTGGGAAGTTGCATGCATCAAGCCATTCCTCATATTTGCGGTACTCCTAAATTCCATCTGATGCTCCGTCGATCAATGTTGGTGACCAGAAAACACCCTGTCCACTGCCTGCCTGGCGGATGCTGAATTGCGGGTCGCAAATGTGAAGCCTGACTTCTTCCTTTTTTCCATTGCACATGGTGAAAGCCGCCCTGTAAAAAACAGGAAGTGATATTAAAACACCACTGAGAAAAAAATATTAGGTACATACGCTGTGTAGTGCAAAAAGTCACACTTTCAGTTTCAGAATCGACAGCACAATAGTTTTGAAAGGGCGTACTCTGAGTCTCCTTTTGAAGGATAAATAAGTATGGGCGAATTTTGCAGGTCTTTCCACTCAAGCTAGGTGTAGTGTAAGTTACGATTTTAGAACAAAATTAGACCTTCCCAGCAGTGCTCCCAGACCCTTAAACGCAGACGCTAAAATGTAGAATACCCCCAATCAGACCACAAAAAAGTGCAATACTACTACCTGTCTGAGGCCTAGTGGAAAATAATGACAAAACGTACTTTGAAAGTAAGGTAGGCCAAATCCCCCCTTTCCCACCATGATAATTGGACATTTCTCAACCAGTGCTCCAAGAGTAGCCCCCAGAACCTAGTTGCCAAAATCTCGGACACCCCCAAAACACTTGCAATACTGCTAACGCTAACGAGCCCTAAGTTTAAAATATTGTCAAACGCTTTCTTCAACTAGGTCCTAACTCCCCTTTGCCACCATGGATGTTCTTCCAACCTCTTGCAATGAAAAGTATCCATACCCAGCATTGCTCCAAGACCCCAAAACCCACCCACAAACACCAGGAACACCCCCAAACAGCCCCCCAAAACGCTAAAGTGAGCGAAATGCCTGAAAATGAAAAAAAAGTCACCTCCGATTTTCTCCAAACCACTTTTATCCGGTATTAGACCTTCCCAGCAATGCCCCCAGACCCATCAACCCAGGCGGAAACTAGCCTAACCCCCCCAAACAGACAAGAAGCAAAAATGGAAAAATGGACACTTTGACAAGTTTCGGCATATTTCCCAGATCACTCCGTGCGCGCTCTGCAGCTAGGCCCTAACTCCCATTTGCCACCATGGATTTTCTTCAAACCTCTTGCAATCAAAAGTATCCATACCAAACATTTCTCCAAGACCCCAAAACCCACCCACAAACACCAGGAACCCTCCCAAACAGCCCCCCGAAAACGCTAAAGTGAGCAAAATGCCTCAAAAAATGGAAAAACTTTTTCACCTCCGATATTTTTCAAACTACTTTTTTCCGGTATTAGACCTTCACAGCAATGCCCCCAGACCTGTCAACCCAGGCGGAAACAAGTTTAACCCCCCCAAACAGCCAAAAAGCAAAAATGGAAAAATGGGCACTTTGACAAAGTTCTGCAGATTTCCCAGATCACTCCGTGCGCGCTCTGCAGCTGGGCCCTAACTCCCCTTTGCCACCATGGATTTTCTTCAAACCTCTTGCAATCAAAAGTATTCTTACCCAGCTTTGCTCCAAGAACCCCAAAACCCACCCACAAACACCAGGAACCCCCCAAACAGCCCCCCAAAAACGCTAAAGTGAGCGAAATGCCTCAAAATGGCAAAACTTTTTCACCTCTGATTTTCACCAAACCACTTTTATCCGGTATTTGACCTTCACAGCAATGCCCCCAGACCCGTCAACTCAGGCAGAAACAAGTTTAAGCCCCCAAACAGCCAAAAAGCAAAAACGGAAAAATGGGCACTTTGACAAATTTCTGCATTTTCCCAGATCACTCTGTTCGCGCTCTGCAGCTAGGCCCTAACTCCCCTTTGCCACCATGGATTTTCTTCAAACCTCTTGCAATCAAAAGTATCCATACCCAGCGTTGCTCCAAGACCCCAAAACCCACCCACAAACATCAGGAACCCCCCCCAAACAGCCCCCCAAAACGCTAAAGTGAGCAAATGCCCGAAAATGGAAAAACATTTTCGCCTCCGATTTTCTCCAAACCAATTTTATCCGGTATTAGACCATCACAGCAATGCCCCCAGACCCGTCAACCCAGGCGGAAACAAGTTTAACCCCCACCCCAAACAGCTAAAAAGCAAAACCGCAAAAAGTGAGACAAATTTCGGGCCTACCTGGAATTCAGTCCAAATGCGCTGTGCAGCTTGGCCCTAACACCCCTTTTCCACCATGTATTTCCTTAAAAACAAATGCACTATTCATTCGACTGTGCCAGCAGTGCTCCCAGACCCCAAAACTCACCCACAAAAACCTAGAAGCCCCCAAACAGCACCCCAAACACAGGCAAGTGAGCAAAAATGCAAAAACTTTTTCACAATGGATTTGGTCCAAAACACTTGATTCCGATATTAGACCTTCCGAGCTATGCCCCCAGACCCCTGCAGCCACCCGCCAAAAAGCAGAACACCCCTAAACAGGCAAAAAGCAAACATGCAAAAACTCATACTTAGAAAATATTCAGCCAACCAGTCAACATCGGTCCAAACGCTCTCCGCAGCTAGGCCCTAACTCCTCTTTCCCACCATGGATTTTCTTCAAATAACTTCCAAAATAATTTATGCTATCCCAGCAGTGTTCCCAGACCCCCACACCCTCCCCCACAAATCGTGAACACCCCCAAACAGCCCCCAAAAACATGCAATACTGGTATATTCAAAACATGGCAAATTGCGCTGTTCACAAAACATTGCTGTTTTCAGCACTTCCACTACTTTGATCCTCTGGAAACTCACCTGGACAGTCACTTGTTCCAGCGATTCACAAGAATCTCAGCAAGGCAGAACAAAATCGAACCACTGCGCTCTTTGAAGAAGAAGAAGAAGAAGGTATACAACTAGTTTTCACTTAGTTTTCACCCAAACACACGTGCCTGCCAAACACCAAAAAAGGCCAAAATTTTGCCAATTCTGGACCAAAGAACACCAAACACCCCTAAAACATTGCCAACATCATTATAAATGAGCCTGCATCGGGCCTGAGCCCTAGATTCAGCGTGCACCATACCAACTTAAACCCAAAAACCCTAGTAAATCGCACTGAAACCTAAACCGTAGATATGCTTTGTCTGTCAAAGAGCCTAGGTATGCTACATCAGGATGATGCTTCACTCAGTGGTGCCTGCCTTGACCGTCTGCATGGCCCTGCAGGGACATTTTGCATATTTTGTGAAATGCAATATAGTGGCCTCTGAATTTAAAGTACAATTTTAATTAAACAAGGTAAAAAAAAAAGAGTTGTTGACATAGGTTACAATTACTGTGTGAAAGATTAAATAATAACTAAGACAAGACATATGAATCATCATTTCATGCACAAAAAACAAACAGCAATTGGTTTCATCAGAGCCAGACAGCCATTGCTTTCCACTGCATGCCATCTTCTCAATTATTCATTATCTGTTCTTCTTTTTGTCTGCATCTTCTTCGGAAAGTGAGGGCCCACAGGGCAGCCTCTCCTGTCAATATCCGAAGTAACTCTATCAGCAATCAGCAAGCATGTAGTCAGTCAGTAATTTCAGTCCCACTTCAGGGGACTCGTCGTAATCCATCCATCTGCCTTGAGGGAAATGAATAGGGGGAGTCTGGAGGAGGAGTATAGAGGAGCATAATTGAGTTGTGAACTTGTGAACCCCAGGAATGCAGACTGCGGCACCTTCAAATCAATAAGGAATATAAGATGAAGACGGTGCTGCTGATGGACTTGTTGTGATTAGGTGATTAGAGTTTTGTTGTGGTAAAAGTTGCAAAGCAAAGAAAGACACACAGGAATAAAAGTGAATAAGGATGAAAAAAGGAAGTCATTTTCAGGGCTCGGTGTCAGGGAAGTAGAGCTCATCCTCAAACTCCATGAATTGAGACAGGAGTAGGTCAGGTAACTGAGAATAACTTCCATCACCTAAGTTGGTGTCCTCTTCTTCCTGCGTGCATTCACATACTTTGTAATCTGGTGGTATCAAGTGCTGATTCATCTTGATCAGTGTTAACCTCTCCATATTTTTGGCCAAGAGGCGAGTCCTTTTTGAAGTTACAATGGCACAAGCAGCACTGAAAACACAAAAAGATACAATACCTCAGCACACCCTTCTCATTATTTCAGTGAATAGTAGTCGCAATATTACTTGACACAATTTAGGCAAACTCGGTGCCCTATGCAATATAGTCCAGAAAAACAACCAAAGTCTTCAGAAAATGATATGATAGTCCAGACAGGTCTCCTTGGATTGAAGTTTGTTTATTGTCATATATCACTGGAAGCAAGCAGCCGACGCGCGTTTCGCCCGCAGGGCTTTTTCAAGGCTGCGAACAAAGTATTGATACATGTCCATCAGGCAAATATGCACTTCCATTGCTTTATGATAAAAAGTGTACTTCTCCAATCATGCAGAGTCACACGTGATTCCTATTTGTTACCTGGGTAATCCCGTGGTAAGTGCTGGGATGTACACCATTTTATATTCACAATACACCCTGGTGCACATGAACTCCCAGATTACACCCATCTGCGATGGTGGAAGTATAATATTTTAACAAAAGTGATAAAGGATGAGGGAATTGTTTTAAGAGCCACGACGACAATGCTTAAAATATGAGGTTTTAAGAAAATGGAAAATACCGGATAGCGTTCTGCTAAATATCAATAAAGGTTAAAACCATATAAAAAAGATAGCCTCTATTCCGTGCTAAAGAATTTTTCTGCTACCACAATATATCTCACCTCGTAGTTTCCTTCCTTCTAATTTGATAGATCCGCGAACTTTGTTTCCAGAAACAGTATTTGACAATCCAATCAGTCACACCTTAGGGAATGGTTCTGCATTATATCATTTGTTCTGAAAATATAATATGGCCATCTGTTGTTATCTATGGTGTTAAAAAATGGGGTCCAGTCACATTCAATCTAAGTTCAAAGAGTTAGGGAAACTTCACACGAGTTGGAACAGATAAAAGAATGTGTACTATCGTCACATAGTCCTTACTATAGCATACATTGCTGTTATATTAGTACCCTTATTATGGGAAACAAAATCACTCATAAAATTGCTAAAATAGCAGAACACAGTCTTACCTATGTAGTGTTGAAACTATGTCCAATAAGAGGGAATATTTTTATTTCCTTTCCGAATATAGGAGCCAAAGTCCCAATGTATGTGACATCCAATCCCGAGGTATGGGTGTGATTTCTTGAATCTTGATAAATCCAAGACAAAATCTGTGTCAACAATTAAAGTATATATATTAGAAAGAAGACCCGATGTACAACAAATAAAAGTAAAGTATTCTAACAGTGTCCCAAAAATGCCTGTGCAAAAAAAAAAACTAATTGCTACAGCCGATTCTAGTGTCAAGAGAGCGGCGTGGGTCCTTTCTATGCAAGCTTTTTCTCAACCTTGACAATTTGCAAGAAAACGACACCGTATTTAAACGTGCGTTAGGGGAATACCCATGTGGGTCTATAAATAACTTCCCGATGAGTCCCGAGCCCTTCTGCAGTGAGGACTCGCATAGCGTACCTAGTTTCCCCACCGAACTGCCCATCATGATTTTAACAGCATTTTACCGGCAAATAAAGCCTTCGAGAGGTCTAGGACCCATCGCTTGGATATCCCGACAGTTTCCTCTTACCTTCCAGATATCAGCGGGAGCAGTGTAACGTGCCCGAATGGAACCAGTCCAAACACGGATTGCCGGTCAATGTCCCCGGTTTAAATGCATATTGTGAAAGCGTCCAGGTATCATTGATACAAACGAGGGACTCCTCTACCGCAAATGGGCGACCAGTACCAAAAAGTGGGCGCCATCTTAGAATGAGCAACCTGGATAGCGAAATGCGTAATAATGGCTGGAAAGGTTAAAAGAATGTCAAAAATTAAAGACAATCAATGAAAAGTCGAAAGGTAATTAATAGCGGCAACCTCAAATTTAATATCTGAAGAGAAAAATCACTGACTAGATTGGCTCGAAAAAACGGAGAAATATGTAACAAAGAATTCCCTCCTATTGCGATGCCGACTTTGGCAGGAAAGGGGTCCTCACTGGTCAATCTCACCACTGTCTTTATAAGAATATAAAAGGTTCGTTCCACCAGCACAGAGGATGAATACTGGACTTCCATGTTTACCATTACAGTCTATTATCTCTATTGTGAGAGTCTTTATGGTCATTTCGCAACACTTAAAAGAGAAAAAAAGAACAGAAATGTGATGCACGTCATATTAAGTGATCTTCCCGACCATGTTGACATTATTGTCGGTATATGATTAATTCAACAGAGTCAATCCTTATGTTTATCTTAATGCATTTCATATCTGCTTATAGATGAAAACTGTCTGTTAGTGCATCCAGAATATATTTCTTCCTATTTTACTACATTTTGGTTCAGCACTTTGACCCATTCCTAGGTCTCAGACACTCTTTTATCATATACCCAAATCACATCATTGTCATTATTTACAAGAATTCATGTAAATCTTTTACCATGTTTGCCCCACATTCCACTGCTCGTAGTTTAATGATCCATAGGCTCTCTTTCTTACGTAGGCATGCCAATTTGTCCCCACCTCTTGGTCCTAAATTGACGCTCTCAATTCCATGAAAGGCCACCTTATGTAAGTCATTTGAGCTGTGTGTTTTGTTGAAGTGTGTTGCAAAGGGATAAGTAGTATTATTGTTCCTGATGGCACGAATATGTTCCTGAATTCGTTCCTTAAGGGGTCTGATAGTACTCCCTATGTATATTTTGCCACATACACAAATCAAACAGTACACCACGTATTGTGTGTTGCAGTTTATAAAACTGTTTATGGTGTACGTTTTAGCTGTATTGTACGTGAATTGACTTTTCCTGTGTAATCCAAAACAACAAATGTTACATTTTCCACAGCAAAAAAAGCCTTTTTGTGAGCTGCGTGGCCAACCCTCATTGCCACTAGGGGGTATGTAACTGGGGCATAGATATTGTCTCAAGGTTCTACCTCTGGCATGAGTGATGACAGGATTATTCCCTATCATAGATTTAATGTCAGTGTCGTGTTTCAGAAGGTGCCAGTGTTTTTTTAGGATTTTATATACATCAGTGCTGGCGCTTGAGAATGGTGTAATAAAGTTGATGTTTTTACAAGTCTTCTTGTCTTTTTTGCCTTTTTTATTGGTCAGAAGGGAAGACCGCTTGATTAGAGTCACTTTTTTTCTAGCCTGTGTGATAATGGCTAGTGGGTACCCTCTTTGAATGAATCTATGTTCAACATTATCCAGCTCATCTTTTAAAACAGATTCCACACTACAGTTCCGCTTGATTCGGAGCATCTCACCAAAAGGGATAGCATTCATCTGAGATTTGGGGTGTGCATTCCTTCCATGCAATATAGCATTGCATGCGGTTTCTTTTCTGTATGGAGTGGTGACCAGTTTGTCAGTGCACTGAAAACACGTTCAGAAGACAGGCTTGTGAGTGGGCAAGACAAATAATTTATAGCCAGGTTGGTGATCAGTGGCCATAGAGCCATTTTCCTGTACCAATACAGCAATGGGTTCGTATTAACAAAATCCGGTGTTGGGTCATCCAGATAGGCCTGCACCATCACCCCAAGGTTCTTCACGGTTGCTCCACTTTGCGTACCATCTGTGGCCTTCTCAGCACTGGAACGAACAAACCCTTGATGAGTTAGCCAATCCGCTTCAGACAATATTATGGGAGGGCCTGGTGCAGGTGAGGATGATGATACGGTTGCTGCTGGTGTCGTTAACGGCTGTGAGGGAAAGTTACTCCCTTCTTCACAGATTCAGAAGTGGAACTTGACGCTGGATCGCCTGCTGACTCAGTTGGACTTCTGACGGCTCCTTGAATTTTCTGCCGATCTTTTTCGAACTGACTGGCTGACACAGCTATCCAATGTTTGTACTTTGAAACATCTGCCTCATCAAAAAGAATTAATGCTTTGCTGGCCACTGCTTTTTTGTACCGTGGATCTAGAATAGTGGCACAAATGTAATGTTGTTCTGTATGTATCTTTTGAAGCCTTTCATTGGCAACTAGGCGGCCTAATAAGTTCTCCGCCAACAGATATTCAGCTTGCTTTCCAACATCATCTCTGAACGTTGAAGACACCGCCTTCAGTTGGTGCTCTAGCATGCACAACAATGGGATAGCTTTGCTCAAAGAACAGTCCTCCATGCTGACTTCACACGTGAAGACCACACAAGGACGAAGCATGTCTCTCAGGCTTTTAACTAGATGCCATTCCTCCAACTCTAGCCTCATGTCATTCTTAGCAGAACCTACTGTAAAGATATAGTCATTGATTACCATGCACTGCTCAAACAGACACTCAAGCATGTAAAAGGTTGATTTCCAACGTGTTGCCACCTCCTGGATGAGTCCTTTGACTGGCACTTTACGTACATGTTGAATGCTCCTCAGATTCTTCCGGGCCTTAAAAGAATGGCTGAACTGTGTGCAGATTCTTCAGCAGGTTGTCAGTAACTTCTTGATTTGGTTTTCAGTTTTCAAGAAATCTTGAACAACCAGGTTTATACAGTGCGCCAAACACAGCACTCTGAAATATTCACCGTCCTGCATGGCCTTAGCTATATTACTGCCATTATCCATGGAAACATAACCAACTATGCGATTTCTTGGTTGCAGCCATTCAGAGACCTTACTGTTAAACTCCTCCAAAATGTTTTTTGCAGTATGAGTTTTCTCCATGGCAAACATGGCTAATGTTGCATGTTTCCGAGTAGCTTGAAAAACTGTGTCCAGGTCAACAACTGCACTTGACTTGTCTCTAACCCCTGCAAAAGACCCTGGAAAAGAGACCCAATGTGCAGTGATGCACATGTAATCAAGGTCTGGCAACTGGTCCACATGTCTGTTGTGAAGTCGATAGTGTGAACAGCACTGTTCTGCAAAGCTGCCCCAATCACCACCAGCACATCTTGATGTAGTGCTGGAACCGCAACTCTGGCAAAATAGGACCGGCTAGGAACCTTCCATTAAGGGCAGACTGTTGCCACTAATTCTAGAAACCCCACCCCTTCCACGAAAGAAAAAGGGAGAAGGTCCAGCGCTAACATTTTAGCCAGGATTGTGTTATACAGACGTACCGTTGGGTGGTTGTGTTCAAATGACGCCTCCAACCACAATATTCCGCGAATGGTGGGCTGGATCATTTTACGTGATGATGATGATGATGATGACGTCTTCAAACCAGTTAGGTCCATTGATGGCGTTTTTCGCATTGTTGTCTCTCCAACACTCTTAGTGTGCCTCATAGATGTGGCAGGGGTAGAGGGTGTGGGTGATACCACTGCAGTGCTGCTGCCAGCAGAACTGGGTGTACCATTAAAAATGTCTGTTGCTTCTTCACTTCCCCCCTGTATGATCAGATTCTCGTCATCATCAGATGCAACATCAAGGGATACATTTGGATTTGTTTTTCTTTTGCCTTCCTCGATCTCCCTCTTGTGTGCTTCCCACTGGATAGTGTGGTGTTGCTTGAGATGACCTCTCTGGCCTCCGGTACCATAGTTGGAACCAAGCTTACCCCGACTAAAGCATGCTTTACAAATCGAAAAAACAACCATGTTTTCCACCTTCACGCTAACAGTAAAGAAGTCCCAAACTGGGGACTGGTGATGTCTGCTGAAGGTGGAGGTGCTACTTTGACTTTCAATGCCAGATGAAGTGGAGGATGGGCGTGGCTGAATTAGTTTCTGTTGTTCACTTACAGCACCACTACTTAAGGTCGAGCTGGATGGTCCATGCCGGCCCTTCTGACTAAAAAAGATGGAAGCTGTAGGTCATGTTAGAGTTGTAGTTAACGGTGGTGGTACCAGTGCCATGCCGCCCATATCCCGCTCAGCAGCCATTCAGGATAGGGTCAAAATGTGTGTCTGCTGCATGCCCGCTGGGGCTGGAGTGACGACTGTGATGACTGGGTTGTCGTCAGACTGTTCATCAGCAGCAGAAGACACCACTTCTTGTTCGTCATCATCAGCCATAAGTCAAAGCTTTGCGGGAGCCTTCCTTTTAGGCTTAGCTACCTTTTGTCGGCTCATGGCGTGACTCACTCTCAGACTGCATTGGTGGGTTCCAATCAACATCAAGATCATCAGAAGGAAGGGGGCTTGAAGAAGAACTTGTAGTATCCGTCCTTGATCTTTTTCTTGCTGGGGATCTGGAAGACAATGGATCATCATCAGGAGGAGTGGCTTCCTTGGATGATACCTCCTCTTGAATAGCAATTGCCTGATGTTCCCCTACTTCTGGAGGAACAAGCGTTGTAGGCAGTTGTGTCGCTCCATGAACCTCTAGTCGCACCTCTCCATGCACCTGTCCATGCGCCTCTCCTTGCGGCTCTACTTGCACCTCTCCTTGCGGCTTTACTTGCGCCTCTCCTTGCGGCTCTACTTGCACCTCTTATTGAGGTTGTACTTGCGCCTCACCTTGCGGCTCTACTTGCTGTCAAAGCCCAGCTCCCCAGAGTTTCTTTTCAGTTCTGATGGAGGTTGAAGACAGTCCGACCCCACCCTGAAACTGCTTGTTCCAGCACACTAGTTTTAAAACACTGCACTAAGAACCAAAAGCTCAAGGGAAGGGGGGAAGTGGATAAAATAAAAAAAGAGAGGCAACACCATTCTTGTGTTTCCACTGTAAAAGAGCTGCTAAAATCTGCAGCCCTCTCTGACTTCTGTAGAAACTGGTGCCTAATGAAACATAAACAAAGAACAGATAAGTGCAACCTATCCCTAAATGTGTTCCTGACTAAACCTTAATCTTAGTAGAAATTCTCTTCTAAAAGTACCTCTTGGATCCTGGTCTCGAGCTTCCAGGTTTGGAATGTGTTACTGTTCTGGGATTTGCTTTCTATTACTGTAAAACTTCTGTAAAATCAAACGAATATCATTATCAGAATTACCAACGTCTTACATTCACCTTACTATAACTAAAGCCTAAATTCTTAATAGCAAACTCACTTTTCACACATTTCCAGACTTTTTATAAAATAAATACTGTACTTTTACATCAAAATACAGCAGGTAATTTGTGCGAGTCCTAGATTTACTGTTTGCCTGGCTGTCAATGGTTTCTGCTGTTCAATTCCTAAAAAGGTTCCATGTAAAACAATGTTTATTTCACAAAGTTCCACAAAGTATTCTTGTAACAAAGGAGTGGAACCACAAAGTTTGTGGGAGATGTCTTGTTCAAATTTGTCTTTACATGAATCCAGAAATTGCTGATAAAGTTCTTTCAGGTAATAAAAGGTTTTGCACTTACTTGTTGCTGAAAAGGGATAATGATCAGTCTAACCTTGACCTCTTTCTCTTTTGCAGGTCGATTGCAGATGACAGAAGAGGGGTTGAGTCAAGAAGTAGCCGGAAACCAGAAGAAGGAAGAGCCAGAAGCAGCGGCTGTTGAAGTCAATGAAGGTCTGGAGAGAGCAGGAGTGCCAGCGCCAAAGGATCTATTCTCAGGTAAGTGGGAGGTAGACGAGCACAAGCACTGGGTGAGGCTCAGGGGCTGCCTTTTATAGACAGGGCTGGGTATGGCTCGAAGAGCTGGGTGTGGTTCGAAGAACTGGGTGTGGTTCTCACAAGCAGTTGTGCAGAGCTTCAGTTATTATGCTAATGAGTTGAAGTAACACATGGCCTAGGGAGGAGTGTTCTAAATAAGCCTTGGTAAAAGCAAGGTCCAATGTTTCCTAAATAAGCCTCGGTAAAAGCAAGGTCCAATGTGCAAACAAGACAGCGATGTCCAAACTTGTGAATACATTGAGCAACATACACAGAAGTCTTAGGGAGGGGCTGAGATAACAAGAAAGGCTTTCAGTAGTATGTTTTAAGGGAGCTATTACAGAGACCACTAGTGCAATGAGAGGGGACATGCTCTTTGCTGTGCACAAACCCTAACACTTGCGCCACTCCTTGCGGCTCTACTTGCGCCTCTCCTTGCCCATGTACTTGCCCTTGTACTAGTTGCACCTGTGTTTGTGGCTGTGGTTGTTGAACACTCGTCAGCTGAGTTACACCCGGCTTTGATTGGATGGTACTTTCTTGTGATGAGCCAAGATCACTGGTCGATAGTGATTCAACAACCAAAGTGGCTGCCGCAGCAGCACTCATGGTTGTGTTGGACCTAACTTGGCGTGGTGGCACTGAGCCCAATTAGGCGGAGGTGCTGTTTCCAGCTTGGTCCCCGGCGGACACCGCTGCTGCTGCAGGCGTAGTATTTTTTTTTCCCAAAAAAGGTGTTGGTGGGCACACCAGTCTCCTTGGTAGGTAGTGCCACTTGCTTCTTCTGCTCCTTCTTACTGCCAGTGGCAGTGGCAACATTTTTCGCTGAGGCACTACGGCCAACTTTCTTTGGGGCCATCTTCTTGAGATGTCAGAACAGCAGGCTGCAGTTGCACGAGTTGCAGAGTTGTCTTGTCTGTGGCCACACGTGACGCCACATGATGTTGTGCTGCACACACCGCTGCAGGACTTCTTCCTTGCACTGGTGGTTCGCTTGTGCACCTAAAAACAATGGAAGCCAGAGGAACATAAGTTATACACCCCAACAATTCGAAAAACACTCAAAAATCACCACAATCTCATTCCATACATGCCCTCAATGATGTTTAAATTCAAGACACCCCACAGAAAGACTAGGTCCATGCACCACTGAGTACCCCTGGGCATAATGGTTGAAAGCAAGGAAAACTGGGTGCAGGCCTGAGCACACTGCCTGGCTTCAAAATGACTTCTTGACCCCCACCACATGGCCAGGCCCTGTCTGTACCAGGCCTCAAAATGGCCCCCACCCACATGGCCAGGCCCTAACAACACCCCAAAAAGTCCAAAAATACTCAATAATCACCACAATCCCATGCCATCCATGCCCTAAATGATGTTTAGATTAAAGACACCCCACAGAAAGACTAGACCCATGCATCACTGAGTACCCCTGGGCATAATGGTTGAAAGCAAGGCAAACTGTGTGCAGGCCTGAGCACACCACCTGGCTTCAAAATGGCCCCTTGACTCCCACCACATGGCCAGGCTCTGCCTGCACCAGGCCTCAAAATGGCCCCCACCCACATGGCCAGGCACCAACATCACCCCAAGAAGTAAAAAAACACTCAAAAATCACCACAATCCCATGCCATACATGCCCTCAATGATGTTTAAATTCGAGACACCCCACAGAAAGACTAGGCCCATGCACCACTGAGTACCCCTGGGCATAATGGTTGAAAGCAAGGCAAACTGAGTGCAGGCCTACACACACTGCCTGGCTTCAAAATGGCCCCTTGACCCCCACCACATGGCCAGGCCCTGCCTGTACCAGGCCTCAAAATGGCCCCCATCCACATGGCCAGGCCCCAACACCAACCCAAAAATTCGAAAAACACACAAAAATCACCACAATCCCATCCCATCCATGCCCTCAATGATTTTTAAATTCAAGACACCCCAGAGAAAGACTAGGCCCATGCACCACTGAGTACCCCTGGGCATAATGGTTGAAAGCAAGGCAAACTGGGTACAGGCCTGAGCACACTGCCTGGCTTCAAAATGGACCCTTGACCCCCACCACATGGCCAGGCCCTGCCTGTACCAGGCCTCAAAATGGCCCCCACCCACATGGCCAGGCCCCAACAACACCCCAAAAAGTTGAAAAACACTCACAAATCACCACCATCTCATGCCATCCATGCCCTCAATGATGTTTAAATTCAAGACACCCCACACAAAGACTAGTCCCATGCACAACTCACTACACCTGGGCCTATTGGCTAGTGAGGCTTTACAGGCACCCCAAATTTTTAAACAAAAATCAACATATAATAGTGAGCTAAAATTCCATGACATAAATGAGAATTAAGTTAAAATACAAATCACAGAAACAGTTGTATCATGCACCCATGACTAACCCTGGGCCTACTGGATACTGTGGCTACCCACCACAATATATATTTTGTTAAAGTTGTGAAAAAAGTTTTAGATCTGTAGTTGCCTCAACTGCAATGCCCCAAACAAACAACACCAACTTACTTGTAAAATCTCAAGTCCAAAAGTGATCCAAACTCCAAAGTCCAAAAAGTCCTCAAATACAAATATCCAGCAGCAGTCACAGAAAGTAACCCTTCCAGCTCCGCAGCCAAATGAAAAGTGACCAGTACACGGACAAAGCTCTGGGAGGAGCAGGAAGTTGGAGACTCTGGGGCACTTCCTTCCTCCCACCCCACCCCAAAAAATGGACTCCTGCACCAGAAAGTGCAGCCAATTGTCAATCTGAGAAGTTATTCTGATCAAAATGATCATTTTCACAAGGTTTATGCTTCCTGCGGTGGATTTCTTGTGCAGAATTGCAATTTTTGCAATTTCTGGAATGCGAGCTGTTCAAATCTCCGGCCGGAAGTCCGCTGTGCGCCGCATCTACGTGTTCGGCATTGTTTACTCCAGCAATGCGTGATCGCGGGCCTTTATGACTCGCGTTGTTCAACTCTCGCCGTGCAAGATGGCAAGCTGTGATTACGTAATTGCGTTCAAAAAACTCGTGCGCGATCACGCATCAAGATCGAAAATGGCGAAGCACACGCAAAACCGGGAGAAAAACAACTTGGCGGACTCAGAATCACGGTAAGTCAATGCCGCGAGCGCAATATTGTATTTTTCATGCGCGACCAAGCAAAATAATTCGTAGCTTGCGAATGTGCGGATTATTGGGTAAATTTGCACGATTCGCGGATCGCGAAATCGTCAAAAATCGCAAATTCGCACGCGAAACAGATTTTACGCCTCCGTGCCCTGGAAATATCATTTCTGATTACAGATCATTCAACCCCTAAAGTGGCGGATCCAATGAATCACTTTATTGATCAGAGAGTCTTTGCTCTCGTATTTTATTATAAAGTTTTGTATAGCGCGAACAAGACCCGTGGGTATCAGATCGCTTTACATAGAAGTAGGATAAAGATTAACAAGAATAGTAACCATTAAACAACATATATGAGGTAGATAATTATATGGCTTTAGGGGGTGCTTATATATCTATATTCCATTTGAGTAAGTCCTTTATATTAAGAGGTACTGTAAGGCTGATTTTATATAATTTGCCATTTACGCTAACATATATGAGGTTGGAGGTTATATGGTTCCAGGATGTGAGATAAATATATGAGTTCACATTGACATGAGGTAGCAGTTAGTATACAGCTTAATCACAAGGAGTGGCGTCAGTCTCTCACCATCATTTATCTTTCATCTTATTCACGTTGAGTCTTCCCTTTCTGATGGCGTAAATGTTCTGTTTTAGTGCAGCATTAGATCATGATCCATAAAACTTCCCTATGTAAGGTATTTACTCATCAAGAAGCTCTTCACTTCTCGCTTAAATGTTGCAGTATTATGAGTCTTCCTAATTCTTGGAGGGAGTGAGTTCCAGATTCCGGCGGCAGCTCCTGAGAACTCTCGGTTATACGTTTTTTTCTTTTGGAAGATGGCTGGCCGCAGCACCAACTCCTTGGCACTCCTAGCTGGTCTCTTGCCTCCTGTAGTGACCATATTTTTGGCTCTATTTCTGAGTGATGGTGACTTTAAGCTTGCTACCATCCTGAATCCTTATTCTTTCCTTGTGTTGGTCCTTTTCAGGCCTTTTTCCAGACCTAGAGGCATAAACTAGAGGATAACTGCTTTATATGATGATAGATCCCTTATTCTTGACTCTAATCCATCTATTGCCTATTGGCTTTGACATAATTAAGTGTCCTTTCATCATCCTACCTATAGTAGAGGGTGGATCCTGTAGTCCTGACTTTATATTACATATTGGTACGGTTTGTGTATGTACTCTGATAGAGCTAAGTGTTATTTCATCCTTCTCAGGCCTACAAGGCCCAGAACTAGAGAGACTCCATTTTGCTTTCTGTCCCTGCAGACTGAGATGCTTGCAGGGTAAAGGTGATGTTTTAGTTATGAGGTGTTGTTCACTTGGAGAGAACCGGTCTGGGCCGGCCCTTATCAGTAGGCTGTATTATTCTTTTTGTCGAAGACACCACAAAAGGCCAGCCGGCTGGGTGTTTGTCCTTGACGCAGAGTGGTGCAGAGATCTGATGGGCGGCAGGCTGATGGCTGGAACTTTCCATGAGGAGAGAGCATTCCATATTAGTGACGTGCAGAGGCGGAGTCAGTCAGTTTGAGTTGGAGCAGAGGAGAGAAGAAGACAGTTGATGCTTGGAACAGAGAGCAGTTTGTCAGTCAATCAGTTTGTCAGTTTGTGAGTGAGTTTAGTTGGAGCCGGGGAGAGAAGAAGACAGTTGATGCTTGGAACAGAGAGAAGTCAGTCAGTCAGACAGTCAGTGAGTTGGAACCAGGAAGAGAAGTCACAAGGAGTTGTGATCAGCTGGAGTCCGAAGTGATACCTTTTGGAAGAGACTGAAGTTATATCGTGGATTAGTCTGTGGGAGCAGCTGGAGTGAATTGGACATTGGAGCTGAGATAATCAGACAGAGTGAAGAAGCTAGTGGAGCGAACGGTTATCAGAGCGGCAGAAACTATTAGGCTGAAGCTGGAAGGGGAGAGAGTTCGTGGAGGAGAGGAATCCAGTAGAGAGTGATCAGCGCAGATGCGTGTCCAAGAGTGCAGGGGAGGATCTGAGACGAGCTAAGGCACAGACGAGAGAGGAACCCAGATGACAGCTAGAGCAAGACTTCATACTAATCAGGTGATACCTTTCCTGTAATATAATTTGCTTTACATTTAAACATTAACCTTGTCCTTACTGTATTGCTAATTCTTTTTCTTTCAGCGGTGTGCAGTATAATCCATTCCGTCTTTAGCTATTTACAGTCCCTGTCAATTACATGTGGATGTGTTATAGTAATAAAGCTTTCCATTATAATAAATAGACCCCGCAGATCTGTGTATGTGTTTATGCTACTTTTACTTTTCAGGCTATGTGTTATAGTGCAGTATTATATTGTTAATGTTATTGTAATAAAGGAACCCCAGTTCTTAGTGAACTATTGTGTAACTGTTGTTTTCTTATTATAAAGCTAACCTTTCTTCTAGCCAGATGCTGTAATGGTAACTGATGGATCAAAAGGGAGGAGGAGCGCTTAAATCAGGGAATAACTTTTGCATATAGTGTGTACCTCTTGTTCTTGTATAATAAAGGTAACCTTTTCTTCTAGTCAGGTACTATGACATTAACAGATGCTATTCCTGATCAGGTAAATTGTAACTGAATAATGAGGGAGAGAGGAGCCCTTGAAATGGAGAATAAGTTGTACACAGTGTAATTTAGCCATTCTTGTATCATAAAATATATGAGACATTCCCAGTAGGTAGAGAGAAACTTCCCAACATAGAGAGAGAGAGCTGAAGGTATTCATAGGAAAGTGATCGTAGTTGTGTAGCGGCGTTAGTGGGAGCACTGATTGTGGTCAGTGTGTATACCCACAAGATTGCGGCTTGAGAGAGCACCGGGGGGATACGGTGTGTAATGAGATCGCTGCTTGGGAAGGTGGCGTTAGTGAGAGCACTGATTGTGGTCAGTGTGCATACCCACAAGATTGTGGCTTGTGAGAGCACCGGAGGGACACGGTGTGTAGTGAGATTGCTGCTAGAGAGAGAGTGGCATTAGTGAGAACACTGACTGTGGTCAGTGTCTTTCCCACAGGATTGTGGCTTGTGTATGTATGAAATAGTGAGAGCACTGGGAGGATACAGTGTATATACCCACAGGATTGTGGCTTGAGTGAGCACTGATTGTGGTCAGTGTGTAATGGTAAGGTATTGGAACTGCCCCCTTCACTATGAGTAGGAGGGTAGCATAGTCTGGATCTGAGTTGCCGCAAGACTATATTGTATGAGTATGGTGTAGGGCATGGACGTCCTTAGTAATCAGTGAGTATTCCTAGTACTCCCTATAGATTTAGTGGTGTTTCTGATGATATGAACTTGTATATTGCTAATTCCCCATCCTCAGGTAGGTACCCAGGTGCCTGGATAGATGGGTCCTGAGGAGGGAGGTGGTTGCGTATCGGCTGGGTTGGTGGTGTCTTGGTGAGCTGATCCTATCTGGTCCAAAAATCTGGTCGTTACATCTCCTGACAGCTCAATTTTCCTGGCTAGGTTTTCAGGAGTATTGTAGTGGAGCGCCTTATGGGTGATGCATGCTATCTTTAATTGAATTCTGGCCTCATAGGGTAGCCAGTTTAATGCTTTCAGGTGAGGAGATATGTGGTCAAATGTCCTTGATCCAGAGATGAGTCTCGCCTCTGCATTGAGGCAAGCTTTTAGTGGTGCTGTGGATGTTTTTGGAAAGCCCGCTAAGGTGGTGCAACCATATTCAATCCTAGAGATAATTAAAGATTAGATTGCCAGTTTAAGGTCTGCCTCTGAGATGAATGGTTTCAATTTTCTTAGGTAGTTCAGGTGGAAGCGGGCGCTTTTAGCCATTGAATTAATGTGAGCTTTCATGTCGAGATTCTCGTCTAAAGTGATGCCTAGCGACTTAGCTGAGTTGACTAGAGTCGGAGTGCAGTTGAGCGCAGTCACCAACTTGGTCCATTCCTTTATTTCCCTATGGCTCCTTGGTGGTGAAATTAGTAAGAACTCTGTTTTGTGAGCATTTAGCTTCAGATGATTGGTAGTTAACCATTGCAATGCCATTTTTATTGTTTCATTCATTAGCACAATGTCTTCAAGGGAGGCAATCTTTATATATATTTGCGTGTCATCCGAATACATATGATAGGATATCTGTGAGTTTCTGAGAATTTCTGTAAGAGGATCGACATACAAGTTAAACAGGTCAGGGGATAGTGTTGATCCTTGTGGGACTCCAATTGAGTTAGGGCATGGTGGTGAAATTAATTGGTTGACCAGGAATCGTTGTGTTCTGTTCCGTAGGAAAGAGTCGATCCATTTCAGCACATTTTCAGACAATCCCATCCTGTCCTGTAGCCTAGTCAGTAATGCTTAGTGATTTACTGTGTCAAATGCCGATGACAGGTCCAGGAGAATCAGTAAGCATGCTTGATTTTGGTCAAGGGCCTGTAGAGCGTCATCAACAATATGGAGGATCGCTGTTTCCGTGCTATGCCCTGATCTGAATCTTGATTGGCATTCATCTAGTAGGGAGAACTTAGTGATGTGTTGGCTCGGTTGGCCCTGCACGCATTTCTCAATTAGTTTGGCCGATAAAGGGATGTTGGTCACTGGGCGAAAGTTATTCGGATCTGTTGCATCCACTGTCGGTTTTTGATCAAGGGAACAACTTGACCTGTTTTTAGGCTGTCCGGGAGGATCCCTTGTGATAATGATGCGTTTATTATTTTGGTCCAGATTGGCAACACAATATGGCTGATTTCTCTTAAGCATTTCGCGGGTAGAGGATCGTGGTAGTGGTTGTTAGGTTTGATTTTCGAGAGCATTTTAGCGATCGTGTCCTGGTCATATAGTTCGAATGTGTCCCAATTTGCCTTGTTTTTTGTCTTGCTACACACTGTTGTCAGGTTGGGATCACTCGTAGTCAGTGGTTGGATGGGAAGGTTAACCGCTGCGCTTATGAGCTCTGTTTCAAGTGATTTGGCCTTCTTCGTGAAAAATGTTGAAAATTCCTCGCTGCTTAGAGATGTTTTTGAGTTTTCATGAGCGGTTTTGGCTAGTTTGTTTGATTGTTGCTTCAGGATTTCAAAGAGTTTCTGTGGTCTGTTTTTGGCATTATCCACTTCTGATCTTATAAATTCCTTTTTGGAGTTGATGATCTTTTTGTTATATTGGTTTCTAATTTTTCTGAGGGCTTTCAGCTCAGGGGATGATAAGTGTTGTCTCCATTTTCTTTCGGCCATTCTCAGTTTGCGCCTGTCTTTGTTCAGTGATCCATTAAACCATGGGTTTTTCATCTTCTCCGTGACTCTTTTTAGTTTTAATGGCAAGGTGTTGTTGACGATATTCCCAACTGACGTTATATAGTGATCTGTCAGCTCATTTACATTCTGCAGGTTGCTAGGTGGCTTGGTGAACAGACAAAATATCGACTCCAAAATATCGACTGGACATAATATCGACTTTTAAATATAGACTGGACAAAATATCGACTGGACAGAATATCGACTACAAAAATATAGTTTTTAAGGTAAGTGAAGTAATATCGACTGTATAAATTATAGATAGCAAAAATATCGAATTTTTAATAATATATAATACTTTATAGTGTATTTTTATGTAATAATATGTGTGAAAAGTGTGTATTAATGTTATAAAATATTTTATTAAATGAATTTTGTTTTTATAATAATTGCGTAATGTAATTCTGTAGCGGGTTGTGGGTTTATAGGGGAATAGGGTGGGAAGTAATTTAATAATAATTAATTAATTAATATATGTTTGTAAATATTTTTAACTAATAATTAATTGATAATTAATTAATATTAATTAGTTAATTAATTAATATTATTTAGTACATATTTTTTATTAGTAATTAATTGGTAATTAATTAATTGTAATTAGTTAATTATATTAATTAGAGTACATTTTAAATATATATAATTTTGTGTTATTGTAAAGTAATTAATTGGGGTAAAATAATATTAATTATTAAATTAATTACAGCTAATGTGTTAATATATTTACTTTATTGTTATTGTTAATTAATAATTAATTGGTAATTAAATAATATTGATTAATTTTGGGTAAAGGAGTATTTTTAGGGTTCAGGGTCAGTTTTCAGTTTTTGGGTAAAGGGGTATTTTTAGGGTTCAGGGTCAGTTTTCAGTTTTTGGGTAAAGGGGTATTTTTAGGGTTCAGGGTCAGTTTTCAGTTTTAGGGTAAAGGGGTATTTTTAGGGTTCAGGGTCAGTTTTCAGTTTTAGGGTAAAGGGGTATTTTTAGGGTTCAGGGTCAGTTTTCAGTTTTTGGGTAAAGGTGTATTTTTAGGGTTCAGGGTGAGTTTTCAGTTTTTGGGTAAAGGGGTATTTTTAGGGTTTAGGGTCAGTTTTTAGTTTTTGGGTAGAGGGGTATTTTTAGGGTTCAGGGTCAGTTTTGGGTTTTTGGGTAAAGGGGTATTTTTAGGGTTTAGGGTCAGTTTTGGGTTTTTGGGTAAAGGGGTATTTTTAGGGTTCAGGGTCAGTTTTCAGTATCTTATTTAATTATAGTATGTTACTATATATATATGTTTTAACAAATAACATTGTTAAAAAAAATTGTAGTACTTTCATTTATTATTTCATTATTATAAGTTAACGTAAGTATTTTTAAGTATATTTTAGTAATTACATTTTAATATTAATTTAATTTAACACTGTTTTTTATAAAGTCGATATTTTTTACAACTATATTATTGTAAACGATATTTTGTACTCGATATTTTTGTACTTACCTGTTTGTAGATACAAACTCGATATTTTGACTGTCGATATTTTGTCCACGATATTTTTGCTAGTCGATATTTTGTCCCTCGATATTATTTCAGTGATCCAGGTTGCTTTAAGTCTCTCTCACAACTTTCTACTAGTAGCTCAATATTAACCTCTCTTGTGTCTCGGATCCATTTTTTGAATTTGACAGGTTGAACGGTCTCGCCCTGTTTCAATATGGGTATCAGGAATGTTATTGCATAATGATCCGACCATCACACGGGGCTATTGAGAGGATTGATGTATTTTTTTTACCCGAGATAATCCAGTCTAGCGTTGCTCCTTTAGAGTGTGTGGGTTGCGTGCATGCTTGGTTGAGGTTTAGCTCGGCAAGAAAATCTTTAAGCGTGTTAACTAGTTTGTCATTGCAGTCATCCCAAAGTTGAAATCTCCTAGGAATATGTTATTGGAATCAGTGTTAGAGTTGGCCGTTATGATCTCCATTAACTGCTCTGTGATCTTTGCGTTCTCTCCTGGTGGGTGGTAAAACGCATGTAAATTGCATCTTTGATTGGTTGCTGATCTTATATTAAGACCTAAGTATTCGCAAGATTCTAGAGGGTCGGATTGAATTTGGTTGACCTCTATATCCGATCGGTGAATGCAGGCTATTCCTCCTCCTGACTTTTTTAGTCTATATAGTCTCACAATGTTATATTGAGGTGGTACTAAGAGATCCATGGTTGGAGATGATGATTCCAATAGCCACGTTTCTGTAAGGATTGCCAGATCAATTTCCTTGTTGATGATGAGGTCTGCTATGTCTAACGCATGTTTGGTTGCCGATCGACAATTGAGTAGAAGGTAAGTCAGTGTTTTCCCAGAGTTACTACCATTCAGATTTTCATATTCCGATGTTAGCTGGACTTGTTGTAAATTGTTATGGTTGAGTTTCCTATCCTTCTTTCTTGATGTTCTATTAGAATCGATTGGTACAGTTTTGATGTTCTCCTCTTTCTCATGGTCTGATGATTCATAGGTTAGAGTTAAGGCAAGGGCTTCCTCCTTCGACAAGGCCTTCGTCCTATTTGGTCGGTTGGGCCTATTCGCTAGTGGCATGGCCATCTCGTTGCTCTTTCTTTGTGAGGAGTGTACGAGATTTTGGATATGCGTGACCTTGGAATGGGTGCTTGCCGTCAATTCCAGTATTTTTTCAATCGCTTGTAGAGTACTAATTGTGACTTGTGTCATGTTGCAAACTAGTTTCTGAAGATATTTAAAATCCTTCTGGTTTCGGGGTGATTTCTTAGGGATGATTAAACTGTCTGTCCGTGGATTGTATATTGCTCTTCTCTGTTTTTGATCTTTTCTTAGTGCCGCAGTCATTTTCTTTATATCCACTGTTTGGTTGTCGGTTCCGTTTCTGCTTGAGATGTCGAGTGTGTTATCTAAGTTTTGTGAAGCTAGGAGTGTTTTTGTGAGTGAGGTTCTACATGGCTCTAGTACTGTATTAGAGAAAGGTAGAGAAAGGTTGATACCTTCTACCTTATTTATTTCCCGATTGACATTGAGTATTTATATTGATTTTTGGGACATAAGTCATATACATTTTCTTAACTTGCGACAGGGGTGTAATAGCTGGGATGACTAAAGAGGCCGGGTGATGTCTTTCCGAAACCTCAACCATCTGATCAGCTTCGTCATTTTTAAACTGTTGGGCAGCCTGTAAAATCGTCATATCCTGCTCTTTCTTATCTTTCTTCATTTGCTTAATTTCTTTCTGTTTGGATTCTTTACGCCAGAGGCGGAAAGAGTCAAACATTGCCGGCCGGACTTTTCTCCTAAATAGAATCGTTTCCAAATTGTCTAATATAGCAGGCTCAAAGTTACCATTTTGTGGCCACCGTAAAACGCCATCTTTTTTAGTGTATCGAATACATGTTTCATTAAAAATAATAGGACCTAAACCATGTTTTGAATAGAGCTCATAAGTGGGAGTTCCAACTGGAGGAATCGGACAAGAATCCTCTAGCCGGGAATCCGTAGTACAACCAAAACAACAACATTTCCTAAACTTACTAAATCCAGGCATTTCGTAACAAACTGGACTACTTACAAACGTCAAGGGATTTTAGACAATATAGTCACAGCACAAACGTACTTACCCCTTTGCTTCGGTTAGTGCACTAATCGAATAACAAAAAACAAAAAACAAAAAGGTGGGCGCTACCCACGAATACTTAACTAAATGTTTTTTTGCGTCAACAGATGTCCGTCTAACGTCTCGCGATACTAATCATCACCAGGGGCCAAAGCAGGGCGACAGTCAGGGCAGCAGTCGTCAGCAGCCGCCAGGAAGAAGTAGCCGTGCCTTAAAAAACCTTCGGTCCACTTCGACTTACAGGGGTCGCTCTCGTGGCTCGCGAAATCCTCCGGAATTTTCTTGCGAAGTTCCTTACGACATTCAGGCAAAACTACTACCGCTGAAGTCACCCACATGTTGGGCCGCCAATTGGAGAACCTGACCTTACGGGCCAGGCGGCGCAGGGCACGCCTAAGATCTCCGGGTTCACCTGCTTTGGCAGACAGAGACACGTGACACTCTGTTAGGCGTAGAAAAGCAGATTTATTAGCTGCAGCTAAGCACAGTGGTCCTGTAAGTACACCAGCGGGTAGGTTATCAGGAGACTGCCACTTCATTCTGTGGCGCACAGACTATTATAGTACACAGGTTTACAATGCCAACTCCCAAAACATACAAAACTGACAAATAGGAATAGTTTGAACACAAGCTATCGAATGTCTAAAACACACCCTCCTTTCAGACCCAGTGTGCTCTCCTCCCTTCAGGTTAATCCACACTAGAGCCCGTAGTTCAATTTGCAGGTGGTAGAACATGCTGAATGCTTCAAAGGACAGTCTATGTAACAGGAGAACACACAAAGAGAATAGCGAAGGTTAGTTAAAGAAGATAAAGTCAAGAAGAATGGTGGGACCCAAACAGTGGAGTAAGACATGGATTAATCAGTCTAGACATGGATTTACAAAACACGGGAGACCCTGAGATCAGTTTCATTAACTTAGGCAGAAAAAACTCTTCAATGGGAAGGACGCGTAGCAGCTGAAAAAGCAAAAACATCGCGTTCACAGGCAACACAAAATGGCGGTTCAATACAAAATAGCGGCTAGATACGAAGCGAAGTCGAAAACCACGTAACCTCATAGTGAATAGTGTTGCTTGTCTAGAATCACACCGTGAGTCTCTGTGCATTTGGAAACCATTGTGAGAGAAGCATTTGGTAACTTCATGTGTCTTTGTACTAATCAAATCATTCAGTAAATATGCAAATACTCATGCAGTGATTTAAGGCCTGAGCACATGGACTTTGTTATACTCTTATAGACTATGCATGTTGTCTTATAACAGCCTACCAACTTGTGTTTCAGGTAGGTATGGGCGGAAAATCCGTTTCGCTCGCGGATTTTGCGGATTTTCAGGAAATTCGCAATCCGCGAGATTCGCGAATCTCCCGCAAAATCCGCAAATCCGCGAGCAGCGGATTTTGCTCGCACTGCTCGCACTGTTCGCGTGAGTTCGCAGCTTCCCAGTACAACTTCGCGCCCCGCGAATAAGTGCTAAATTGCAGAAATACGATCTTAGCAAAACTGAAACTACTTGCCAGGTTCAAAAGTTCAGGCTCATCATTAGTAGCCATTTCCTGTAGTGCTTCCTGAGGGGCCCCTCCAGAGTTCAGTTGCCAGTTGCAACTATTATGTGACCCTGCTCTGAACCTCAGAATAGTTACACATATGCCACAAAGGTCCTGAATTACAGCTAAGGGAGACAAGCAGGAGCCAGGCTGGAAGTTAAAATCCATTAAGCAGCCCCTAATTCATTATTGTCAGTTGGGGCAGGGCAGGTGTTGTAACTAATTTTGCAACAATGAAAGCACTTAGCAAGTGCAAAAGATCACTAATCAGGGCGCACTAAGGAAGCAGGTGCCAGCTAAAAAAATATTCTGTGACACATTAATCTGCCCCAAATTAATTCAGGTCACTTGAGGCAGGGAAGGTGTGCTTTGCTTTGCTGAAAATAATGTACACTGGACAACCAGAGGGTGTGGTGATGAAACAGAGGGTGGCATGGGTGGGCCAGAGGGTGGCATGAGTAGTCAGAGAGTGGCAGTGGTGATAGAGAGTGGCAGTGATGAAGAAGAGTGTCCCAAACAGGCTGGACACGTAGAAACAACAAGTTCACAAAACTTGCGACCCGACAGGTAAGTTCGCAAATTGCGAAATTGTAAAAACCCCCGCGAACTGGCAGAAACACGGGCGAACACAAAAAAAAAAAAATCCGCAAATTCGCGGGAATTCGCGGATTTTGCGGATTGCGAGTTCGCAAATCCGCAAAATTGGCGAACGCGAGATCCGCAAAATTCGCCCAACTTAGTTTCAGGCCTACAATTCACCCAGTGTCTCTATTTGTACTACTGTAATCAGTCTGTCAGTAGTAATGTACTCATGTGGCAAGCCAGGCCTTAGGACATGGACTGCTTCAAACTATGATGCAATATGCATGTAGTCCTCTAACTACCCACACACTTGTGTTTCAGACCTACAATTCCTCAGTCAAAATCAATACACTCCAGCAAACATCTTTCACTGCTCTCACAGTTCTATAGTGACCCTTTCAGGTCAATGTACTAATCCATTCACTGAAGTAAAACTGAACCAATTATGAATTCACCCAGAGTCTCTCCTTATACTACCATAATCTTTCAGTCAGTATCCATGTACTCATGCAGTCAGTCAGGCTTTATGACATGGACTGCTTCAAACTCATATGCAGTATGCTTGTAGTGCTCTAACCACCTTTTTACTTGTGTTTTAGGCATACAATTCCCCAGTCAAAAACTATACACTTCAGCAATCACCCTGTCAATGCCCTTGAAAATGCCATAGTGACTGTTTCAGAACCATATACTAATACATTCACTGAGATAAAACTCAAACAATTATAAATGTACCCAGTCTGTCTCTTTGTACTACTCTAATCATTCAGTCAGTATGCTTGTACTCATACAGCGAGCTAGGCCTTAGGACATGGACTGCTTCAAACTCCACTGCACTATGCATGTAGTGCTCTAACCACCTTTTTACTTGTGCTTCAGGCCTACAATTCCCCAGTCAAAATCCATACACTACAGCAAAAATCATGTCACAGCTCTTGCAGTTCTATAGTGACACTTTCAGCTCCATGCACTAATCTATTCACTGAAGTAAAACTCAACAAATTATGAATTCACCCAGTCTCTCTCCTTAAACCACTGAAATTATTCAATCAGTATCCATGTACTCATGCAGTGAACCAGGCTTTAGGACATGGACTGCTTCAAACTCCAATGCACTATGCATGTAGAGCTCTCACCACCTGTACACTTGTGTTTTATGTCTATAAGTCCCTAATCAGTATCCGTATGCTCCTGCAAACACCCTGTCACTGCCCTTGAAATCATATAGTGACCCTTCGGGCACCATATACTAATCCATTCACTGAAGTAAAACTGAACCAAGTATACATTCATCCAGTGTCTCTACTTATACTACTCTAATCATTCAGTCAGTATTCATGTACTGTTAATGTTAATGTTAATGTTAGTGGGTATTTATAAAGCACGCTTACACCGGGTGGCTTCATGGTGCTGACCAGAAAACAGAGTATGCTAAAGCAGACCAAACAGACAGTAGGCTATCCACTATCCCAAGTTTTATGCTTGCCGGAACAGCCAGGTCTTAAGAAGCTTCCTAAACTGCACAGTGTCCGTGCAAGACCTAATTGCCAAAGGAAAAGAGTTCCAGAGTTTTGGCGCCAGGACCACAAATCGGCGGCCAACTTGACGCACTCGTTTGAACTTTGGAACAGATAGCAGGGAGAGATGGGCTGAACGAAGGGTCCGATTGGGAACATGTCTGGGTTATAAGTTATTAATAAATACAGGACTTTTGGCCTTTGGGCCTTGAACACAAGGCAGCCTGTTTTAAAAACACGTCGCTGGGAGATAGGGAGCCAGTGTACTTTTTCAAGCGCGGGGCTAATTGATTGCCATCGGGGTTGTCGAATGACCAACCGAGCTGCCTGGTTTTGTACCAGCCTGACTTGCCGCATGTACTCATGCAGCAAGTCAGGCCTTAGGACATGGACAGCTTCAAACTCCTATGCATCATGCATGTAGTGTTGAAACCATGTTCACACTTCCCCAGACAGTATCCATACACTCAAGCAAACATCCTGTCACTGCTCTTGTATTCCCATAGTGACTGTTTCAGCACCATGTACTAATTAATTCACTGAAGTAAAATTCGACCAATTATAAATTCACCCAGTGTGTCTCCTTTCACTACTCTAATCATTCAGTCAGTTTCTATGTGCTCACACAGCGAGCCAGGCGTTAGGACATGGATTGCTTCAAACTCCTATGCACTATGCATGTAGTGCTGTAACCACATTCGCACTTGTGTTTCAGGCCTACAATTCCCCAGTCAGTATTCATATACTCTAGCAAACACCCTGTCAATGCTCTTGCAATCTCATAGTGACCGTTTCAGCACCTTGTATTAATCCTTTCACTGAAGTAAAAGTAAACCAATTATAAATTCACCCAGTGTCTCTCATTGTACTACTCTAATCATTCAGTCAGTGTCCATGTACTCATGCAGCAAGCCAGGCCTTAGGATATGGACTGCTTCAAACTCCTAAGTACTATGCATATCGTGCTCTAACCACCTTCACAGTTGTGTTTCAGGCCTACAATTTCCCAGTTAGTTTCCATACATTACTGCAAAAACCCTGTTACTCCCCTTGCATTCCTATGCAGTTAGGTATACACATTGAACTACAATTTCAATTAGTGATGAGAAAAGAAAGTGGTTAAAAGATTTTATGTAGAATATATATTTATTAAAATACATTTATTTATGTATATTTTTGACCAGATAATATTCATCATCGTTAAAAGAAAGTTAGTATGGCTGAAAAATTAAGAAAGAGAAAAAGACAGCTAAAGGACAATTGTTTGAAAAACACTCAACAACAAGTATTGGATGACCAACATCATGTGGGTAAAAAGTAAAAATCTTTTGGTAAGACAACTAGGGAATTAATTAAAAAACATTCAAAGCCTACAAACAGTGTGCAGAATGTTCAACTACTGAAAATAATTCAACTGGAAAAAATAAAAATGATTAACAGGAAAGTAAAAAAAGTAAATTTACAGTCAAAAGATGCGTTGTGTGGTAAAAGAAGGCAAAATCAGTATAAAGAAATCTGTAAAACAATAATTATAATAGAGTGCTACTTAACTTGCTGAAAGAGGTGAAAACATATAGACAAAGAGCACTATTTTATAAAAAGAAGAAGCATTTTGAATCCATTGTTCAAAAGGCTTTTGAAGTAAAATGAAACTATTCATTGTAGTACTATACAGAATTTGATCACTAGATAAACAAATCCATTTAATGAAGGCTAAAGGTGTAATTAACAGAACTAATTTTTGTGATATGTTTTTGGGTGAATGGAAACACAGTTCAAGTTCATAGCCTTTCTTTAATGAAGATAGGTATTTTAAGACCAATGATTTATTGCATGCAGTTGATACCAGTGGTCGAGCTTAGGAGGTTAGAAATGGTTGTCCAATTGAGAAAGAGAAAATTGTTCCCTGAAATGCAGAAGAAAGTGCTAGCTGATGAAATTCTAGGGAGATGACCTAAAGCCCGAGTGTACACTTTTGATTGCTATAGTATTTATAGTGTACAACAAGAATCTATTGCTATTTTACAGGAATATAGTAAAAAAAAGTGTTAAACAAAAGATTAAGATATTGCAAGGACTAGACCCTTGCAGAGTGAGAAAAAAAATACTGGTTTGCAAGGTCATTTTCTGGCTAGTCTTTCTGGAAAAAGTATGTCAACTTGTTTTTCATTATTTTAGGATGTTAGCAGCACATCATTCTCAAATGCGGAAGTTAGTCAGAAGATTGTATTATGCAAAATGTCCAGCACTAATGTTAAATGAGTTGAACAGTGCTGTTTTGCGTGGGTCAGTAACAGATTTGAGGAAGGTTTGTGATTAAATTGAGTTTTGTTACTGTGGTCCTGAACAAGACTGTGCGCAAACTGACACATTAATAGAAGAAAATGTTGAAGAGAATGTGCAACATACTACTACAATAAATGCTGAAGAACAAATTACAAAGGTTAAGGTGATTTTAAGTGAAAGGCCAAATATTTCTTGTATTTGTTGTCGGTGAACTCACTATAAAAATCAGACTAGGACTGTTGATCATTGTTTAAAAAGTGAAAAGGAAATATTGATAAGTGGAAGGAATTTGCTACCTATTTGTTGGTAAAGAATTGTTTTTATTTGCGTTCTGACCAGAGTATTTGCAAATATTGTTATAACAAATTAGATGAGAATAAAATGCCCACTGGAGCTGTCCATAATAATCTAGAGTTGGTACCTATTCCTCCAGAACTGATAGATTTAAAAATGTATGAGTCTATTCTGATTCAATGTGTACTCCCATTTCAAGCTATTGTTCGTATGGAGCCTAAAACAGGTAAATTGCCTCCTTCAGATTTACAGAGAGAATTAAACGGAAGAGTTGTATATTTATCCTTATATTTAAAGAAAAATTTTGAAACTATTGGTGTAGAAAATTTAGAAAGTGAACCACTAGTTGTTCTAGTTAATGGTGTTCCTACTAAGAGTAAGAAAATCTGGCAAGAATTAGTGGATGTTAGGAAAGTGCAAAAGGCAACATTATATCTCATGAAGAACAATGAGTACTACTAAAAAGTGTATGTGGAAGAAGAAGAAATACTTTTAGGAGATGATACTGATACGTCAAGTGGTCAAATTGAAAAAGTGGATATGTCCATAAGTGAAGATATCTATGAACATTATAATGTACATCCATTTCATTCAAAAGAAGTGATGGGGAATACTATTGAATTATTCTAAATGAAAAAAGCAAAGGGAAGTCATAATGAGTGTATGGGAAAAAAGTTTAGAATTTTGTTGTTTTCCACAATTGTTTTCAACAGGAAAAGGTGGACGATATGAAGAATGATCAGTGCAGATTCCTGCATCTAAATATTGGATAACAAGATTGTATGCAGAAGTTTCAAGATTCCGACAATGTATCCCGTATATATTTCATCTTTTGTTTGAGAGTGACTTGTCTGGACTTTCATATGCAGTTAACCACATTTTGAAAACAGGAGTACATCTTCAAAATGTTTCAGCAAAGAAATTTATGGACAAAGTACATCAGAGAGATGATCATTTAGAATCTCAGCTGATTAATTTGTTGGCATGTCAGCCTGGTACTTAATGAGCATTGATACCGTTGTCATGGAGAACCTAAATGCATGCTTAGGAACTTGGGAACTCCTACGAGGTTCCTTACTCTAAGCTGTGCTGAATACGCTTGGAATGATTTACTTGAATTTCTGCCAGAGGCAAATTTGAATATAAAAATATTGAATACACCTGGAGAATTGTGCTCTTTGGATCCTGCTAATGTATGCAGATATTGCAATCATAGATTTGAAGGTATGATGTATTTTATCTGCAAAAAATAATCCTCCTCTTGGAGAAGTTGTGGATTTCTTTTGGAGAAAGGAGTATCATGCTCGAGGTGCTCCTATATACATATGCTGATATGGAGCAAGGATGCACCTAAATTTGGTACTGTTTTGTCTTTTATTGAAGATTATGCCACATGTGCTATACCAAAAAGAACAGAAGGAAACTACTTAAGACAACAAGTCTTACGAGTCCAAAGTCATCAATGTGGAAAATACTGTTGACAAAAGTACAAGTCTAAGGAAAAGTTTGATACCAAATGTCGCTTTGGATTCCCACGTCCTGTAATATCCAAAGGAAGAGTAAATAATTTCATGTCAGCTATGCAACATACCATCACAATAAAATCTACATAAATGATTATAATCCAGTTATTCTCTCAATGTGGAATGCTAATATGGATATTCAGTACGTTGCGGATAATTAAATTGCTCTTGCCCGGTATGTGACATCCTACATTACAAAATCAGAAAAGACGGAATTGAAAGAAATGTGGGAAGAAATTTTTCACAAGAAGAGTCTTAGTAACAAATTGTACAGGTTCAGATTGAAGATGTTTTTCCATCGAGAAATAGGAGTGTATGAATGCTCATATCGGTTATCATCTGCAAGTTTATACTCAAAATCTAGAAGAATCATTTGGGCGAAATCGAGTACTTAAATGTGTACAAGAAATTAAATATTTTGCAGGAAAAGATCCAGTAAGTTCAGATACTGTCAAAACAGACATGTTAGATACATATTATACAAATAGAAGTCATCATCTTGAGAACACATGTCTCTATGAAGTGCTGCAATATTACACTTTTAAATGGAATACTACAGAAAACATTGATGAAGGAAAATATGCAGTGAGTGGTTCCGAAGCATGTTTGGTGAAACAATTGAAATAAATTTGATTAATCAAAGAGTTGTGATACTCCTGATAAAAGGGAATTTTACCATTTGGCACTTTTGCAACCGTTCAAACCGTGGCATAAAGAATTGGGAGATTCCTTCAATGCTTGTAAAGATTCCATAGCATGCACTGTTTTTGCAAATTATCTGAAAATTTTGAGCGATGAAATTGATCAAGAAGCTACTTTTTCAGCTGAGATTGCTAGAGACAATTCTAGAAATCGTTGTCCAATTGAGAAAGAGAAAATTCTTCCCAGAAATGCAGAAGAAAGTGTTAGCTGATGAAATTTAGGGAGACAACCTAAAGCCCCAGTGTACACTTGTGATTGTAGTAGTATTTGTAGTGTACAACAAAAATCTATTGATATTTTATGCAATTTCATACAAGAATATAGTAAAAAAAAGTGTTAAACAAAAGATTAAGATATTGCAAGGACTAGACCCTTGCATAGTGAGAAAAAAATACTGGTTTGCAAGGTCATTCTCTGGCTTTTCTTTCTAGAAACGTATGTCAAAGTGTTTTTCATCATTTCAAGATGTTAGCAGTATATCATTCTCAAATACGGAAGTTAGTCATCATAAGATTGTATTATGTGAAATGTCCAGCACTAATGTTAAATGAGTTGAACAGTGCTCTTTTGCGTGGGTCATAACAGATTTGAAGAAGGTTTGTGATTAAATTGAGTTTTGTTACTTTGAGCCTGAACAAGATAGTGCAGAAACAGACACATTAATAGAAGAAAATGTTGAAGAGAATGTGCAACATACTACTACAATAAATGCTGAAGAACAAATTACAAAGGTTAAGGTGATTTCAAGTGAAAGGCCAAATAATTCTTGTATTTGTTATCGCTGAACTCACTATAAAATCAGAGTAGGATTGTTGATCAATATTTTAAAAATGAAAGAGGAAACATTGATAAGTGGAAGGAATTTGCTACTTATTTGTTGGTAAAGAATTGTTTTTATTTGGGTTCTGACCAGAGTATTTGCAAATTTTGTTATAACAAATTTGATGAGAATAAAATGCCCACTGGAGCTGTCCATAATAACCTATATTTGGTAACGATTCCTCCAGAACTGATGGATTTAAAAACGTATGAGTCTATTCTGATTCAATGTGTACACCCATTTCAAGCTATTGTTCATATGGAGCCTAAAACAGGTAAATTGCCTCCCTCAGATTTACAGAGAGGATTAAAAGGAAGAGTTGTATATTTACCCTTACATTTAAAGAAAAATATTGAAACTATTGTGTTAAGAATGTAGAAATTGTCTCTATGAAGTGCTGCAATATTACACTTTTAAACAGAAAACTACAGAAAACATTGATGAAGGAAAATATGCAGTGATTGGTTCCGAAGGATGTTTAGTTAAACAATTGAAATAAATGTGATTAATCACAGAAAACTGAGTTGTGATACTCCTGATAAAAGGGAATTTTACTATTTGGCACTTTTGCAACCGTTCAAACCGTGGCATACAGAATTGTAAGATTCCTTCTATGCTTGTAAAGATACCATAGCATGTACTGTTTTTGCAAATTATCCGAACATGTTGAACAATGAAATTGATCAAGAAGCTACTTTGCAGCTGAGATTGCTAGAGACAGTTCTAAAGACAGTCAAAGTTATGCTCCAATGAGTCTAGATCCACTAGGACAACCAATTCTTGAAAATGAAGCGGAAATCGCCATAAATGAAGAGGAAACAGCAATGCATCAACCTCAAAAAGATATTATGGACTGAAGAAATTTGGAAAAACAACTAAATGTTAAACAGAAAGAAATATATTACAAAGTGAGACAACAGATCGACTGTGGATTTCTTCATGAAAAGAAAGAATGCACATGCACATTATTTCAACATACCCGTATGTATGTCAGTGGTCAAGCTGTAACAGGGAAACATTTTTTAATGAAAACAACTGACTCACATTTGTCTTGTGTTGTAACTGCTCCAACTGGGTTGGCTTTAACGAAAAACAAGGGGGTCCCTATAATTGGCTGTGGACCAAGGGTTTAAGTCTATTGCAAAAGGACAGTGGTCTAAAGCAGTTTAGAGATATAACATATTGATAATAAAACAAGCCTTGATGAGCCGCGTACGTATTTATCAAAGTCCAGCCGGACATGGAATTTATTTTCAACAATGGTAAAAAAATGTTAGTGCATACAAAACGTTACAAGCAATAAAGAGCACAGTCCTGTGCTTTACTGCAGAACAGAAAAGGCTGAAGAGTCAGAGGTAGTGGTGAGAAAGGAGAAATTGCAGGGAAAGGAGAAAAAGAGCAACCTGGACACTTTTAAATCAGCAATACAAGTGTTTTGCCAGAGTAGTGCATACAGCAATTGGTACACATTGGTTGTACTGTTTAACTACTATAAAAGGTCGACGTTTCGATTCCCCGCTCTAAAACACAGTGGGATCATCATCAGGACTTTATACAATTACAATGCCTAGTGGGAACAATGATGCGCCTCTTGGTTAAGAGACGGCGTGCTTATCGAAGCTTGGTTACGCCTGTAGTTTTGACATCGTGAGCATACTCTGTAAGTTCTTGTTCGGCGGAGTTCTGTCCAATTGCCGAGAAAGGGTATTACAATTCACCAGAAAATTATTATCGTCATCCACGGTCGGAGAAAGTTGAGCAATTACGTTGCCGGATCTGCAGGATGTAACAAGATGCAGGCGGTCCCGGAGGGATACTTGGATCCGCGGTGAACAGGAACGATGTCCTCATTGACACGGCATGACACATGCAGTTGATTGGCAGCACACAATATAAAAGGAATTATATTGCATTGTTTACTTATGCTACCTGGGGAGCCTTAAAACAAACAGAACCATCACAAGCTGTCTGCAGAAGCTTGTTATGAAGTTTCAAGAGTGCTAAAGAAAATGAAACTTCTGAATATTGATGAAGTAAGCATGGTCTCAATACTAATGCTTGCTTTTGTGCATTTAAGAATGCAGCAAATTCCTAAAACAGAGTCTTATTTGGAGGAAAACATGTCATAGTTTTTGGAGATCTACTGCAACTTACTCCCGTAAAAGGACAACCAGTATTCAAGACACTTGTGCATGAAGAAACCAGAAAGTCTTAGGAAACGTTAATATTTAGTCATATTTTAAATACGAAGAACTCATTACAAATATGTGACAAGCAAATGATGTTGGAACTATTCTTCAAGATATAAGAATTGGAGTACTGACAGAACATGGCAAACAATCTTTGCAAAGTGGACTACTTTCAAATTTGTTTTCAAATGAAAATATAGTTCCTGAGAAAATATATATGAAAATTGCAGAAAATAAATCTATAATCTGATAATGCCAACAATGCGCGGGTGTTCTTTATTCAATGAACAACTTTTGAACCTAGAAAATGAAGAAATAATAAAAATAGAAGCCATTGATTAAATAGTATAAGCTAAATGTCCAGGTAGGAATCATTAACAGAATCAACTTTACATTTATATATGTCACGTCCGTGATCACACAAATCAGTATAGCAACCAAAGGGTTTGTATCAAAAATATAGTGTATTTATTTTTGATTTTCAATGCATGAAAAGTAGATAATCAAAAAGCTGGCAACAAACAGACTACCAAGGCGTATAAAATAAATTATTGGGTAGTCTACATACACCTTCAGCATATCATGTGAGTACAATGTAGGAACCACATACGGATGGCAATTTACACATACAAATTCACAAATTCAAGTATACAGTGAATTATACAGTGTGTTGCATAAAAGGTGTTAGGCGTCGACGTTTCGGTCCATGTTGGTCATGTCGATCCGTAGGACCATCTTCAGGACAGAGACGTTGCAAAGATGTCTCTAATGTAAACATAATAACATCAATAAAAACCCTGAGGTACAAGGAGACCAATATCCAGCTCAACACAAAAAGCCAATAAAGTGATATGAAACACACAACCGAAATCCCAGTGCAGTTAGAAAGAGCAAAGTGCCTGGTAACTATATGACCACAGACACATGCAACCAGAAGTGATAGTAACACTGCAATCCAGCTAGGGTGTAAAATAGCGTACTGCAAACGCAAACAACCAAAGGTTAGGTATTCTCCAGTTCTCAGAGGTCAGTTTCTCCGTATCCGGAGGAACTGCACCAGAAGGGAGGATTATTTCAAAGAAGCCAAAATATTACAAGAAAAACTTGTGACGCGTTCATACCCTTACCGGCTGGTAAAACATGCTATGAAGCGTGCCTGGTTTTATGATCGACAGGCCTTACTGCAGAAAAATCAGTCGAGAACGTCTAAGTCTAACACGGAGCAGACTACATGTGTCTTGACTTTTGGCACAGAATCCACAGAAATAACCAAAATCATCAGAAGCAATTGGCATCTGATTAAAAAAGTTGAACCACAATTGGCCATGCCAAGATTTGCGTTCAAAAGGGAAAGAAATCTACGTGATCACCTTGTTAAAGCCTATACTGAACCGAGGATCAGCACTCTATCAAGCATTTGGGGCCTTGCACCCATTGTTGGACATTTTCCCTGCGGTAGCTGCACGGCGTGCGCTACCACACAAGTAACCAAAACGTGCTGTATCAATGGAAGAACTATGACTCTTAAACATCATTCAAACTGTCTGACCAAAAATGTGGTCTATTGTATTCAATGCCCATGTGCCCTCAATTACATTGGAAAAACGACACAAGAAATCAGAAAACGTATTACACAACACCAATCACGTATCAGATGCAAAGTCAACACCGCACCATTAGTAGAGCACTATAACAACATGGCTCACGCTCCGACTGATATGAAATGGTATGTAATTGAGTCTGTAAGGGGCACAAGGAGAAGACCCAATGTTGATAAATTGCTGGCACAAAGGGAGAATAAACTGATCTGGCTATGTGACACAGTAGATAATGGGCTTAATACCCTTATTGAATGGCATACTTTGGCTACCTTCACCTGATGGCCTCTTAGTCTAATGGAATACCGTTTGGTTGGCTGTCTTTCAACTTTGGTATGTTACTTTGATACATCGTTATGTATAACTACCATCACTGTGGTGTTGACTTATGGGGTGCTAATTGTACTAGACTGTGCCCCCCCCCCCCCTTCAGCACATTTCAGATTTGACTAGCCTAAGATGGCTGCCATCACTGGTTCCGAATTATTATTGTTCTTGTTGTACATACACTATATGTGGTATTATGCACTTGTCTTGTATGCGTTCTAGCTGTGGTCTTAGTTTTGTCCAGATTTATGCTGGTTTCGCCAGTAGTACTTTATATTCTTTACTCACTCATGCGTCTAGACGAGGTTTCACTTTTGCTTGACTAGGTTAAGATGGCCGCCCGTGTTTTCGGCATTTGTCGTAAATATTTAATTTACCGTCTTAATTTCTATGCAGGTAAGTACTTAATCAATAATAACTCAATCGGAAAGAAAAAGGCAGAGTCCGTGGTGTTAGAGTTCTTAGGGGTGTTATTCCTCAAAAAGGAATGGTCATGACCTGGATATCATGTTCCTGCAACCACAGGGGTTCAGGAAGGGATAGAGCAATATTTTATTGACAATACATAGCTTATATACTTAAATCACATCATAGAAACCAATATAGTAGGCGTAACAGCTGAGAGAAGACAAGATAACAGCATCCACGTGGTAGTGATACGTAATTAGAAGGCGTGAACTAGGCGTGAACATAGAGGTGTGTGCTGGAAACGTCACGGGTGGGTGTCACAAATGGGTGGCACAAAGCAGAAATGTTGCAATGTCAGCAGAAATCTGAGGCTTGGATGCGCGCGCAGCTGCATGACGTGTGATTGACGTGAAACTGGAGGGTGCAGGGGACTTGACATTTACACTGGCGGAAAGAGACAGAAGTCTGGCATGTCAGATCAACTCGTACTTCTATCATATCTGATATCTGATGTTTGGGAACCATATTATCTAAACGGAAAGGTCTCTGGGGCAGAGGCTTATTCTATACTGACTGTGAGTGCGTGTATAAGCGCCTAAGTGTCTACATGAGAATGCGAGGGGCATGGGCCTTCCATGGTAACAGGGGCTATGAATTACTTGCACATAGACAGTGAGGCCGGCCCTTCGCTCTGCAGCTGGGGGATGTTTACTTAAACTAGTAGGCAGGAATGTATTTTCGAGGAGCGGAACAGATAATTCGAAGGTTGAAGTCAGTCTTGGCAGGCAGCAGGCTGTGCTAAGCGCCGGGAGCCGCACAGAAAGTAAGTCAGAGGTCACGGGTACAGAGACAGCCTGGGCTGAGGCTTTCAGAGTCAGAAGGCAGGAGAAAAAGGCTCGATGGCAGAATTCGGGGCCTACTTTGCCAGAGCTGAAAAACGTGTAAAGTACACTACAAAAAGACGTTGGCATAGCATACTTAGGAACGGACTATTCAACCCATTCAGGGTGGGTTAGAAAGAGGACATGTTAACGTTGGACGCAAATGTATTTGCGTCTTCATAGCTGGCACAGGAGGGAAGTTACATGCACTTTAAGCTGGTACATGGAGACAGTGGGGTACACGATAGGGAACACAACTTGACCATAAAATTTATATTTCCTCATTCCCTCCTTGTTCCCTACGGACCCTTCATGATATATCGATCCTCATGAATCGATCAGTTTGTTCTTGTAACATCATTTGCTCTTCTTTCTTCCTCTCACGTTTTAAGAGAAAACTGGAATGTTCAATGCATGATGTGGCACACAGTCCACAAATCGCTGGCCCACTCTGTAGGCACAGGCAGCAACTGAATACTAGGACTAGGCCGATGCCTAGGAAGGATAGGATCTTCCATCCCCAAGCAGTTAACGTTGTCCAGAACCAACCGGACCAAGTCCAGGTGCCTGGATTCTGATGTATCAGATTTGCAATTTTATGAAGACGTGTAATAGCTTTGTATACAGATGGCGCGTTTTCTGGAATGAAAACACAGCAACTTGACCCGATGACCTTACAAGCTCCGCCCCTATCTGCCAAGATGACGTCAATAATAAGACGATTCTGAAGAACAACAACCCGCATAGCGGACTGCTCCTCTGTTAAGTTACCTAAGGCGGAGGCAGTTTAATTTACTACTGCTTCAAGTGTTCTAGTTAATCTGCGTATTAGTTTACTATTTTGGACGGGGCCTGTGAAGAAAAAGAATCCTTTATTGAAATCTGTGTATTGCTCCCATGCCGTTTCAGTGTAGTCGACAATCGGGAGATCTCTTCGGAGTCTATTCTTTACTATATTTGTATTTCTGTGATAATCAGGAGGGGCTAGAAAAACAGGGGGCAGAAGGAATGCAATATAACAGGTACCATCCCAATCTGGAGGTAAGCGTATGTATGCGGTATGACCACAAACAAAGTAGGAATGACGGGTAGCTCTAAAGGACGATTTACCTTGATCACTGAATTCGACCACAGTAGTACATTTGCTATGACCTAAGTGTACTGAACCCTTCTTACTGACACATAATTCACCAGTGACTGGTAGTACTGACATAGCAGGGAGAACTGGTGCAGCTTCGGATTTAACAGTAAGAATCATGAGGTTAATTGTGTAATTACCTAATCCATATACTTCATTTTCTAGATCAGTTCCTATTCTAGTGGGGAGTCCCTTCTTATCAGGATAACAGACCTTAAGCAGAACTAAGTTCAAGTTTCCCCAAACCCAGCTCCCTTTGAAAACAGCAATATCAGGATCTAAGGAATTAATTATTCTAAACCATGCACCACAGGAGCCATTGTGAGTGAACGGGTACGGAAAGAGGGGCAGAACTCCCTTGTATTTCTGGTAGGGAGGGAGTTGGCCACATATCCAACAGTTTGTTGCATTGTTAGTCTGATGGGAGTGATGTAACATACTAATGAATGTGTTGTTGCGCAGCGCAAGTCTGTAAGAAAGTTCATGTGGAGGTAATTCACTAAAAGAATGTTCAGCAGAAATATTGTAAGCAGATTGTTTACGCTTGAAAATAGGGTAGTAGATAGGAAGCAGTATACTTGCAACAATAATCAGAAGACTTAGAAAAAACATAATCAATAATGTCACTATACAGTGACTGCGGAGTGATTTGCAATATGTACGTTTCTTGAGTTGTCTCTCTCTCTCTCTATCTCGATCTAGGGGATACATGTCAGAAACTATTTAACCGATTCACCTAGGGGAGGACTTAAACAATTAAACTGTCTGACTTGCTAGATCGGAGTTTCAGTTTATACTCCTCTTGGGGAGTTTTCTCTCGTTCGGGAACTTTAAAGTCACTTGGCTCAATACAGTCTTTGGAGGGGGTGGACGAGTCTGGGTCTGGTTTCAGTTCATTGCATTGTTTAATATGACTCGTATGTATCCACCCCTTTCTGCCTTCCACCTTTATCGCGGTGCTCGTAGTAAGAAGGACGGTCTTCGGCTCCTTCCAGCGGGGCTCCAGCGGACTTTTCCTGTCGAAGTTCCTAATCAGGACCAGATCTCCTGGACGGACATCATGCGGCTTTACATCAGTGTTGTCAGGGAAAGCTGCAGCAACCTGTGAACGACATGATTGGAGTGCAGACATCAAGGAGGCAAGGTAATCTGTCAGCATATTACAATCGACATCAGTAATTTTCTTAGGAATGGGCGTCCCCCACATATTCGGTGGTCTGCCAAAGACCACTTCATACGGGGATAGTCCTGATCGCGAGTGGGCGACCATCCTCATATAGAACAATGCAACTGGCAGGGCGACTATCCAGTCGACCCCTTTCTCTTTACAAACTTTAGCAAGGCGTGTCTTTAGTGTCTGGTTATGCCTCTCTACAAGGCCTGCGGCTTCGGGGTGTCGGACACAATGGAATTTCCACTGATATCCTAGCAGCAAGGAAACTTGTTTCATTAATTCAGATGAGAATGGCTGTCCGTTATCTGAGTACACGACACGAGGCAAGCCGTACCGTGGGAAGAATTCTCGAACCAGCTGCCTGGCAGTGGTCGGAGCAGTGTAATCTGGGACTGGATATGCTTCGGTCCAACGGGAAAGTGCACAAACAATTACGAGAACATATTTGAATCCTCGACAACGGTCCATCTGGATATAATCCATCTGGAGGACTTCAAAAGGGTGATCGGGAGGATGAAATCCACCTTGCTCTACAGGGACGCTTTTACCTGGATTGAACTGACAACAGATCATGCAAGTACGCACTTTCTGTTTTGCTGCTGCTCGTAAGTGTTTATTACACCAGAGATTCTGTAAACTGTCTAACATCGCTTTTTCTCCTAGATGTGCAGGACTATGTGCTGTATTGATTATGACTTGAACCATCGAGTCGGGGAGAAACCATGTAGATTTTCCCTTCGTCATCCAACCTTGATCTGTCTGGATCCCTCCTAGTTCAGTCCATTTCTTTATTTCATCTGTAGTAGCATGTGTCTGAATATCGATTACATCTAGTGCGGGATCCCTGACTGTCATACAATGTGTCGGTACTATTGTCTTTGTCACGTCAGTTGTCTGAGTGTGAGTCAGTGCTGTATATTTTGCTGTCTGGTCTGCCAGGTCGTTACCCTGGGAAACAGAATCTGTAACTTTAGTATGTGCTTTACACTTCATGACAGAAATGCCTGAAGGCAGATGTATTGCATCTAACAATGCTTGAATGAGGGGACCGTGTTGAATCTTGGCACCATGAGAGGTCAAGAAACCTCGTTCTTGCCATAGCATTCCGAAGTCGTGTACAACTCCAAAGGCGTAACGGGAATCAGTGTATATGTTAACATTTCTGTTCCTGGCTAGTATACAGGCTCGGGTCAGAGCGATGAGCTCTGCCGCTTGAGCGGACAGTGTGTCAATACGATGTGTTTCTTTAACTTCGGTTTCAGTGGTCACTGCATACGCGGCCACTAATTCTCCTGTACTTGTTCTCATACATGAACCATCCACATAAAGTGTTAGGTCTGGGTTTGTCAATGGCACATCGGTTAAGTGTCGTCGAGGCTTTGTTACTGTATTAATGATCTCTAGACAATCATGCGGGGCTGGATCTGTCATAATTGAGGGTAACAATGTTGCGGGGTTCAGAATGCTGCAGCGTCTGATTTCTATGTGTGGCTGGAATAGCGTTAATTCATAACCTGTTAGTCGTGCTATAGTCAAGTGTTGAGTCTGGGTTCTGTTTAAAAGAACCTCTACAGAATGTGGAACTTGTACTGTTAATTGATGTCCTAAAACAATTGAGTCGCTCTGTCTGATTGCTAATGCTGTCGCTGCTACGGATTTCAAGCACGCAGGGAGTGCCTGGGCTACTGAATCCAATGTACTTGAAAAATAAGCGCAAGGCTTATGTGAACCTGCTTGATCTTGGGTGAGGACAGACAATGCTGTACCATCACGTTCTGTAACGAAAAGTGTAAAGGTTTGCTGTAACATGGTGTCGCTAAAACTGGTGCTTGGCATAAAGCTTTCTTTAATTCTACAAAGGCTTGTGTGTGTTCCTGAGTCCAAGGGAGGGCAGTCGAAGTCGCTGCCTCCTGTGTCGTTAACTGAATGAGTGGTTTAGCTAGAAATGCATATTGAGGAATCCATTGTCTACAGTACGAGGTGAGGCCTATAAAGGCCCGCACTTCCTTTTGTGTCTGGGGTTGTGGCATATTTACAATTAACTGAATGCGATCGGGAGTGAGCTGTCTCCCCACTTTGGACAGCAATTGACCCAAGTACACAACTTGCTGAACACAGAATTGTAGCTTCGAAGGAGACACCTTGTGTCCCTTGTCGGCCAGAAAATGTAAAACTGTCAGTGATGCTTGTTCACATTCGGGTTCACTTCGTGCGGTGATCAGCAGATCATCGACGTATTGCAGTAAAGCGGTGTTAACTGGCATTTGAATACAATCTAGTTGTCTTTTCAGTGCTTGACTATAGATGCTGGGGCTTTCTGTGAATCCTTGAGGTGCGCGTGAAAATTTGAAACTTCGTCCATTTAAACTGAATCCAAAAAGATATTGGCTCTCGGGGTCAATAGGTACACTAAAGAAGGCGTTCTTGAGGTCAATTACGGTAAAGAACGTTGCTTCGGAATCAATAGCAGTCAATAGGGAAGAGATGTCGGGGACCACAGGGTACTGTGGTACAATGCATTTATTCAGTTCTCGTAAATCAATCACCAGCCGATATACTGGCGGTGCATTGGGATCAGTACGTTTAAGAATTGGAATGATAGGGGAATTACAGATATTGGAGTCGGTCTCTACGACCACTCCTTGGGCGATGAGCTCTTCAATGATTTCCAGTAAAGCCACTACAGCATCGGGTGGTAACTTGTATTGTCTGATTCTGGGTAGAACAACACCTGGTTTGAGTGTAACACGGTATGGTGTAATATGCATACAGCCTACATCAGTTGGGCCTTGTGCCCCCAAGTGATCTGGTACATTTTTCAATCTGACATCAAACTCTCGTAATACATAGTGACCCTTGAAATCCCGCAGAAAGAGTCTAACTCCCTCCGGGGAACAACATATCACTGCTCCTAGAGCCTTCAATGTTTTGATACCTAACAGATTTTCTGGGCATGATTTCGTAAGTAACAGGTCTGTAACGCGTGATAACGGACCCACAGCCAGGGGAACTGGTTCTGATACCTCATTTACAATAGGCTGTCCTGAAAAACCAAGGGAAACATTCTGTGAGCCTGAGAGGGGTGCCCCTGGGACTTCGTCATGGCTGATTGTTGTGCGGCTTGCCCCTGTGTCAATTAAAAACTTTCTGTCTTTTCCCAATACTTGACTGTGTACATAAGGACCCTCTTGATCTACAGGAATTTCAATAAGAGGCAAGCCAAATTCCCTCTCTAGGCTGTTTCATGTATATCGTGGGTAATCGGGGTAAGCAGATTGGGCATACTGGTACATCTGTTGGGAAACTTGTTGAGTCGCGGCAATGGGCTGTGGCTGTGATACCGCTACTGTCTGTGCTGCATGTGGTGAAGCATGCATAGGCTGTGTATTCTGCATGGGCTGTACATTCTGTGAAGTCTGTTGCTGGGCTTGGTCCTGTCTTGGTGGATGCGGTCTTTCTTTAGTTTTACCTGTTGATATATTATGTTTCAGAACCGGACATTCATGTACGTAGTGACCTGGCTGCTTGCAATAGTTGCATGTCCCTTTAACGGGAGCTGCGGCGTGACCTGTCTGGGTCGTACCCTTTCTCAGACCGTCGGCTGGAACTGATTGGGCCACTAACATTTTCATTTTCGTGTCTTTCATCCGTTTCTGTTCATGATCCTGTTCTTCTCTAATTCTGTTCTGATGGTATTGTAACATTTGTAACATCTGTGATGGCGTGTTTGCTTGCCATGTACTCTCAACCTTGTATACACGGTTTTTAACTGCTAACAGGGAATTTTCCACTAACTTCGATACAAAAAGATGCGGGTACCATTCGCTACTTGGTTTAAGACCACTATTAATAATAAAACATTTCTCGAATCTTGAATAGAAGTCACTAGTATCTTCATCTGGTTTCTGTTTACAAGCCGAAATTGCGTCCCAATCTTCCTTTCTAGTTGTCAATAATCTTGGCAGAACCTGTACTATTAAACCTGGTAATGCTTTAGTTTTCTCCCCAAGGCCTAGCCCTGGGGTAAGTTTGTTCTCCTCGTCTTCTATTTCTGCCCATACAATCTTTTTGTCTCCCACCTCCCATTCTTTTTCCTTGAGTTTCTCGTAGATGCCCGTGGGCAGCAGTACCTTTAACATTTTCATTATATCTTCATATGTGTAATCCCCCATCAGTAACATGTCTTTAAGTTCTCTGTGAAAACCTGCAGGGTCTTTATCATGACACGGTACTAATTTCTTCATTTCTAACAGTTCTAACTTAGTCAGAGGCGTGTGTACATACACACGTTTCAAGGTCTGATCGGTACCCATAACTGGATGTACTTCTCGTAAAGGGTTCTGGCTTTCAAGACCATGCAGACGCTCCATATGATACATTTTTCTTTCTGGGGGCGGAGCGGGAACATATTCAGAGCTTACGAAAGTGTTATATCTATGGCGTTGTTCTAGAATTATTTGTATTAACTTGGTACTTAGACCTCTCCATCTATCCATGAGTAGTGCTTCCAATGTATCGTGTAAGGGACCTGGATCGGAATGTTGGTTTCTGTATAACGTGAGGAGGTGCTGAATCATGTATACACCTGCTAATTTCTGCTCGTCTGGGGAGAGGTTCAGGAATGTCTGCGCTACTGTGTCATCATTGTATATGTTCGGATTGTCAGCCCATAATACTGCTGACCGGGCTAGTTCTTGTTCATCCATAGAATTGAGTACGTGGTACCCTATTCGGTCTCGAAGTCTTTTATCAGTCTCCTGGAACTGATGTTCAGGAGAATTCGGTTTTGTTATGCCAGAGAGAAAAACTCTCTTGCTTTCCGGACGAATGCCTTTCCTAACGTAAGTTCCCTTACCTACATACGCTATCGTGTCTGTGGTCCTTTCTGATTCTTCAGGTTCTTCCTCCTCCTCGGAGGAGGCCCTTTCTTTCTCTTTTTCGTGTATTTCTAGCACTGCTTTTCTTATTCTCTTGTACATACTGGCTATGCAACCCCCTTTATCATGCTTTCCTTCGGATATATTTTGACCCCACTTGTTCAGTGCCTCTAATTCATCCTGTTCTGTCTCGGGCCTGTCTCGTTCTCTTATTAGGCAATTTATAAAAAAACGTAGTATATATGCTTGAGTGTCAACTTTCTGATGTGCCATGGCATCCTTAATACTTTCAGGGTCTTTCCCAGTCTGAACAAAGTGATATATTCTATCTAGGTGCTCTTTCATTCCTGAAAATAACAGTAGGTAATCTGCAGCATGTCGTAAGCGTAGTGATGCCATCATCATTCTATCGTCTTTGCCGGGTACTGGATCATATCTGCAAACTGCAAGCGGCTCTTTGAGTATGTCGAGACGGGGTGATTTGAACGTGAAAGGATTCCGCATATCCCTAAGGTGTAATCTGTGTGTTGGTGGCGGGGTCCGAAGACCCCCCATCGCACCTCCTGAGGCGGAGGCTTGGACATTACCTCTCTGCGGAGTCTGTGTCTGTACTTGGACTTGTCTTTTAGTAGGATCAGATAGAAGTGGTTTCGGTATATCAAGTTTAGGTGCGGGAAGTGGTGGAGGTGGATATGGCTGAGATACCCGCCACCCCCTCTCAACACAATCCCCAAGGATGGGAAACCGGAAACAGTTCTGAAGTCTTTGGAAGACGGGAGGGAGTAACCCCCCCGGCCGTATTTATTAAAATATGAAACAAAATTAAAACGTTAAATAAACAGTTTCATATTATGTACAATTTCATTACCACATTGCGATGTTTGGCTAACCTTAACAGATTCTCTAATACAAAGGTTCTCCTAGCCGAACTAACATCCTGCAAAACATTTACTTGAAATTTTGAAATTGTACATCCTAACGTTTAAGGGCCAACGGCAAGGTCGTAACCGGTGTCAAGATCCCTAACCCAGAAATATCGCCCTCACTTGTGAGGGGCGGCCCAGAGGCGTACCTCAAGTGCAATTACCAATTTCCCTTGACTTGACGGGGGCCCCAATAAAACTCGACGCCACTAAGAGGTCGTACGAGGACTCGTGTGAGGTATCTAGAAGGTCGCGTAGACCCCCCCCCAAACCCCACACAACTTACCATATCTGCCGTCGCAGACGTCCTGGCCCCGGGAAATTCCCCAGGAGGGGGCTGTAACCCCTCCTACCCAGGAAGGGGCCTTGACCGCCTTTCCTCTTCTTTCGGCGACCCATCCTTAGAAGGGACCGCCTCCCCGTTGAGGGGCCAATGGCCACCTCCCCCGAGCGCTCCCATCCGTGCTGGGTGACGCCCACTCATAGGGATCTTCCAATTAGTGCTCACCGATCATGACCTTACCGCCCGACCAAAATAAATACGACAATGCTAACTAAATGACTAAACTAAAAATACAGTAGCAACTATACTTTCATTAAAAGCATGCTTACCAATGAACACTAAAGCAGAATTTCCTTATTTGCAAAACGTAACACAAATCGACATTCTTTATTACATACTCAAAATCATCACGATAATATCACAACCTGTAAACGAAAATCAAAGTTATCCATCAACTTTATTCAAAACCACTTGCTGTCATCAGGGGCTGGTGGGTGGGTCAAAATTGGCTCTTCGTTCCGTCTCGAGCTCACGTGCAGCGAGGAGGTGCAGCTTCAGAGCACAGGAACAAGAGGATGCCTTCGGATCTTGCTTCTCCTTTTATCCGTCTTCAGGGCGGGCGTAAACCCGCCCCTGCCTGCCCCTAGGGCGTGGCCAGCCGCGTTAGTGTCTAGGCCAACCCACTCTAGGGCGGGAAAAGGCGCGCCCCGGCTACGCCGCTTCGGGCATACCAGCCGAGATTCGCCTCCCGCCCAAGATGGCTTCCCGGGGGGATCGTGGTACTCTGCCATACGTTCGGGGGGACCGAGTGGTCGCCCCTTTCCATATGGCTGAGATACCCGCCACCCCCTCTCAACACAATCCCCAAGGATGGGAAACCGGAAACAGTTCTGAAGTCTTTGGAAGACGGGAGGGAGTAACCCCCCTGGCCGTATTTATTAAAATATGAAACAAAATTAAAACGTTAAATAAACAGTTTCATATTATGTACAATTTCATTACCACATTGCGATGTTTGGCTAACCTTAACAGATTCTCTAATACAAAGGTTCTCCTAGCCGAACTAACATCCTGCAAAACATTTACTTGAAATTTTGAAATTGTACATCCTAACGTTTAAGGGCCAACGGCAAGGTCGTAACCGGTGTCAAGATCCCTAACCCAGAAATATCGCCCTCACTTGTGAGGGGCGGCCCAGAGGCGTACCTCAAGTGCAATTACCAATTTCCCTTGACTTGACGGGGGCCCCAATAAAACTCGACGCCACTTAGAGGTCGTACGAGGACTCGTGTGAGGTATCTAGAAGGTCGCGTAGACCCCCCCCAAACCCCACACAACTTACCATATCTGCCGTCGCAGACGTCCTGGCCCCGGGAAATTCCCCAGGAGGGGGCTGTAACCCCTCCTACCCAGGAAGGGGCCTTGACCGCCTTTCCTCTTCTTTCGGCGACCCATCCTTAGAAGGGACCGCCTCCCCGTTGAGGGGCCAATGGCCACCTCCCCCGAGCGCTCCCATCCGTGCTGGGTGACGCCCACTCATAGGGATCTTCCAATTAGTGCTCACCGATCATGACCTTACCGCCACAGGCCGGATAGTTGACCGGCTATCCGGACCCCCCACACACTCCTACCTAAAGGTCATGGTGTAACGTTTTTAGCCATGCTAAGAAGTCTCCTATGAGTAACTCATTCCCCACTAGAGACAAATGCACTCCATCCCCCAAATACATACTGTCATCATTAATACACCCATGTGAAATAGCATTCAGTGTCTTGGAACGGAACAACCTACTCACTTTGTTATTAAGCTTCCTGACAGAATGATTTAAAGCAGGAACCGAAATAGCCCCCCGCCACACTTTTCGTGGGATCATATGGGACCACGCAATTGTGCACCCTGGAACTCTCCTCGGTAACCAACTTACAGTGGAAAGCATCGCCTCCAGAAGAAGTCGTCTACCAGTGGTGACCAAATCATTACCCCCAAGATGTACTATCACTACAGACGGCGGTGACCTCGTCCGCCCTAGCAAACTCTCAAAAAATGATTGAAACTGGTCAATACAGAGACCGCCTCTTCCGTAGAAGGACACCCTGTACCCGTATTCCCCAGCTACGTGAATCATATCACCTGCCTTGAATACGTCTGCGGCACGTCTCACGTATGAGTGGCCCACAACCCACACCTCCTCTTTCACAGCCGGTGATGTCTGACCGCTGGCCTGGTGTAGGGTCGACTGCAAAGTCCGCCCCGCCTCGTAGGCTTGCGCAACTGAAAACCAAACAAAAACAAGAAGCGTGAGTACATTGCTACAGCTTCACAACATGTGCAACCGCACATACCTTTTATAACAATTGGAGGACCAACGCCCCACCCGTTTAACTTGTTCAACATCCAGACCCCTGGCTGTAGCTTCTGTAGCAGCCCCTATCCGAAAGGAATGGGTCCCAAACTCGCCCGGGTTCAAGCCCGCAGCGGCAATCGACATCGCAAGCACCCGCTGAAACTGAAACTTTGTCAGTGGGGTGGCGTCAGCGTGTCTCAACAAGGTCCCCCCCCATGATGCCACCCTTCGTGCTAAATAATCTTCTAGACACCTTACCGGGCACATGGAGGACCCGGGAATCCCGCGTATGATTACGCAGTCACCCATCCCACTTTGATCGGTCTTGGACCTGACAAATGAGACCGTTATCGTCTCCCCTCTGATCTGGACGTGCTCCTGGCACAATCCTCCTGTCACATCCTGCTTGTTCCTTGCCACTAATTCGCTTACCCGCATAGCCCCATGGAATGCCAGCGTAAAAGCGGCTCGGAATAACACTGTCTCAAACTGAGATGAACACGTAGCAGGGAGTCTGGATAATAACTGGGCCAGCCTATCCAAACCTATCGGGCGCCTCTCATCTACTCTGCGACCCTCAAGGCGTTGCCACCCCCGTAGTGCTTTCTGTACAACGAAAGACGCTGTCGGGTCATGGATCCCGTGAGCCCTAGCAACAAAGGAAATGGCAGCCCGATGCCTCTGAGCCGTGGCCACCGATTTCCCGACCCGATGTAAGGACATCAGAAAATACACCACCCACTCTTCCTGGTCCCAAAGCTCCTCCCTATCAGTCCCTAAAAAGGCCAAATAGGACCGGAACGCCCCTTCATATGCCTTCCTCGTCCTGGGTGCTAAACTCTCTCCCACGAGGTTACGAAGTTCGGGGCACCGAGAAACCAGAGAGCTTCGGGAAAGGGTGCCGGCTCCGGGTCCGCTGTGGGAAGGAAACCCCAGAAAGCCTGCATACGAAAACGAGACAGTGCATCAGCCGCCTGGTTCATTACCCCTGGGACATGTCTTGCTCTGAATAGCACATTCAATTGCATACAAAGTAAAACAATTTCCTTGAGCAGTCTCAAAATCCATTTGCATCGTGCTGCCTGACTATTGATACACTCGACCACGGTCATATTGTCAGACCAAAATACCACAGAGTGATCCTTGAACCCTTCAGGCCACGTTCTCAGAGCCACTAAAATGGGGAAAAGTTCCAGGAAAGCAATGTTACTTGTCAGTCCACTATCATGCCACCATGTCGGCCACTTCTGTGCAGACCATCTCGAGCCGAATATGGCACCGAAACCTATGCTCCCTGCCGAATCTGTCCACAGCCCCAGCTCCTCAGAGGACACGGCTGGTTTGTTCCAGACGACTCGACCATTGAAATCCGCCAGAAATGCCAACCATATGCGCATGTCCTGGCGGACCTCTGCCGAGAGCCTTGTGCGATGATGGCACTCCTTCAGGCCGACCATGGCTTGAGCGATCGAACGGGAAAAGGGCCGGGCCATTGGTATGACCCTCAGGGCAAAATTCAACTGGCCAACTAACTGCTGTAACTGATGCAGCTTAACCTTAGGTCCCCTTATACACATCTGCAGGGATGTCCTGAACTTTGACACTTTGTCAGCTGGTAAACGAAAACAACCTTCTGCGGAGTCTAACTCAATCCCCAGAAACTCGAGGCAAGTGGAAGGCCCCACAGTCTTACCTGGTGCCAATGGCACGCCAAACTGATTCATTAAGACACAAAACTGTGCCAAAGCCTGCCCACATTCCGGGTCCCCGGCTGCCCCCAGGAACAAAAAATCATCAAGGTAATGCATCACATTTTGGAAACCCGTCTTCCTTGTGAAGACCCATTGTAGAAAACTACTGAATTTTTCGAAATAGGCACAAGATATAGAGCACCCCATCGGCATACACCTATCCATGTAATAATGACCCTGAAACATGAAACCTAAGAGACGCTGATCGTCTGGATGTACCGGGAGCAACCGGAACGCTGACTCGATATCAGATTTTGCCATCAGCGCCCCGGGCCCCAGGCGATTCAAAATGGCTACGGCCTCATCGAAGGATGCGTACCGCACCGAACACACTTCCGGGTCTATCGCTCCGTTTACGGAAAGACCACGTGGGGCTGATAAATTATGTATCAGCCGAAACTCACCCGGGTCCTTCTTTGGGACCACACCTAAAGGGGAACAAACAAAATTAGGAACCGGTGGTACACTAAACGGACCGGCGACTCGACCTCGAGTAACCTCCTTCCTGATCTTATCCTGTACCACCGTCGTATGCTGAAAGACCGATAGCTGATTTTTACATTTCGTTGCACCTTGAAAGTCCCCCACTGGGATGCGGAAACCATAAGAAAACCCGTTCCGCAAAACCCCAGCAGAAGCACGATCCGGGTATTCACTGAGCCAAGGAATCATTGCCAAGGTATCAATCGGGGTAGGTAAAGGCGCCCCTCGGACTATGTTAGACCTGTTTGGCGCCTCCTCTACCCCCGTTATCACCCGTTTTGGCTCTGCACGTGGACTCAGGATGGGATGATTGCCCACACCCACTACATTCGTGTCTAAATTTGCACGATCCCTGGGGCCTAGTACATTTACCCCTGTTGAAGTTCCAACAAACCCCCCTTTTTCCTGTGTTACCGGCAGGCTTCGAGTAATTGTCTGTACCCGCACCTGACCGAAAGGGCGTCCCCGCATACTGGCGGGAAGATTCGCCAACGATACTCCCTACTAAAGGCAATTTTAACATACCAGTCTCCTTCATTTTGGACCATGACACAGAATCATAACAATCCCATGTTAAGTTTTTATTATGTTCTTTAGCTTTTCTAAACAGGTTATCATAGCAGAACCAATGATTACCCTCGTGTGATACCGAGTACCCCATGATTCGTGACTGATAAATCGGCAATTCGGGTAACAGATCGGGCCTTCGCTCCCCCAAGATCGATGTAAAAACCCCCCACGCTTGGCCCCAATTGCCAATGTTTTCATTTACCTTAAAGGCGGCCATTTTTGCGCGCCAAACACTCGGATGCATGAGCTCCTTCTGGCCCTTGACATGCTCCATCTCATAGTGATCAGTAAGCAACGAGAATATGTTTACGTATTCCCCTGCCCATATCTTTTCCTTAATAGCCAAAGGAACATGCTGACCCAATTTTTCCCTACGAGAGGGTGCCGACTCATCCCTCGCAATCGGCAATGGCCGCTTACCTGCACCGGACGTTGTCTCTGCTACTGAACCCGTCCCCTGTGGCTTCTCTACTGCTGCAGCCGGCGTGGACACCTTCGCTGCTTCCCGTGACTCACGCAGTTGCTTCATTAGCTCCTGCGCGTCGACAGCCGTGGCGCCCTCGCTACCTTTTCCCAACCACGCTGCCAATTGTGCTGCCAGCTCGGGCGGCATATCTTCCTCGTACACGGGGGTGACCACAACGGGAATCGGATTCCCTTCCTTCGGCACGGGAATTGGTGCCTCGAGCGGGGCACTGGGACCCGGGATGTCTTCTCCCGCTGCTCCCCTCCTGGGCCTCTTGTTTTTCCCTCCCGGGGCTGATCCCGCCAAAGGACGTTTCGGTCCCCCTTCCTCGTTCTTATCCATTCGCCTCTTTAGTTCGGTCATCTCCTTCATGAGAACGCGCAGCATCTGTTCAGTAGTCATGCGCTTTCCCGCCTTCTTCGGCATTCTCCAACAGAGTATCTGCAAAACAAACACGAACGATTACAACGCTCAAAATTGGCTCTTCGTTCCGTCTCGAGCTCACGTGCAGCGAGGAGGTGCAGCTTCAGAGCACAGGAACAAGAGGATGCCTTCGGATCTTGCTTCTCCTTTTATCCGTCTTCAGGGCGGGCGTAAACCCGCCCCTGCCTGCCCCTAGGGCGTGGCCAGCCGCGTTAGTGTCTAGGCCAACCCACTCTAGGGCGGGAAAAGGCGCGCCCCGGCTACGCCGCTTCGGGCATACCAGCCGAGACTCGCCTCCCGCCCAAGATGGCTTCCCGGGGGGATCGTGGTACTCTGCCATACGTTCGGGGGGACCGAGTGGTCGCCCCTTTCCAGGAACGGTGGGCTGTCGAACGGGGAAACCTGATTGCAGTAACGGTGGGATATGGTCTGGGGGCGGGTTGCCACCTCCGTCACCGTCAGTAGGCGGGACGCGGACAGGCAGATTAGTGTAAGCGGGTGCTACATCCTCTAGATAGGAATTCCGAAATATGTCTTTAGTAGTCCTGTGATTTACTTTAGTTGGAACCAATGGTGGCGGCAGATTTTTCGGTATTTCTGACGTGGCCTCAGGCGAACCCTCGGCCACGAGGTACATACCATTTACAAGATTGTTCCGTGCGCGGTCTATTTGTTCTGATTTTACTCGGATCCCTTCAGTAACTAATTCGTTTTCTTGGGCTTTATCTGATTCTTTAAGTCTGTCTTCTCTACGGAGTGCTTTTTCAGCACGCTTATGTGATTCCTTATGCCAAAATTCTATAGCGTCCTTCTGAGACTGTCTGGCTTTCTTTTTCCATAGCGCTTCCTCTACCTTCATGATGCACTCGGCATCCCATGTTCCGGTAACAGGCCATCTGTGTCTCTCGTCTAGATGCTTAGTATAATCGGCCCATAAATCTAGATACAATATGGCATCTAAGCCATGCTTGTGGTACATAAAATTTCCTGGAGTGTCCCTAGGGGGGATAGGAATTTCTTCCTCCAGTATCCCTTTCCTAGTTCCTATCTGCTTTAACTTGTTGAAAAACGGCATCTTGTTTACTTAATACTGAACGCTCAATCCTTGCTACTTAATTCTGAATACAGCTAGTTACACAAGAATACAATAGTGCACATTAAAAACAGTCACACTCATACCACAACATTAATCACATGAAAGACATTTGAGACATATATGACTACCCCCTATACCGGATGTACTGCTAAACAGCACAGATACACTGTCTAAAACAATGCAAAAACTTGAATAACTGATGTACTGCTAAACAGTACAGATACACTGTCTAAAACAGTGCAGACCGTGTTTGTGTACCCAAACCCGTCTTGATACGTCCCAGCAATGGTACTCACCGGGAAGCACGGAAACAGAAGGCCTCGGAAAACTCGACTGGACTGGACCGGACTCGACTCGACTCGACACGTGGATACTTCGGAAACTGGTGGGCCTCTTTACACCTCGGACCTTGCTTCTTTCGGCTAGGCTCTGGTCGGGATCCTCCGCACTCCTCACCGCCTCATCTGGGTGCTGATCGCAGTCTTCGTCACCTCCGTGGGCCAGAGGGAGATACAGGAAATCCTGCCGGTACGCGTAGTTTCCGTCTAACTGATGGCAGGGGACAGAGCTTGCAACGCACCAACCGGCGCGTGGGGTGGGGGAGGGGTCCCTATTCGGGCGCCAAAATGTCGTAAATATTTAATTTACCGTCTTAATTTCTATGCAGGTAAGTACTTAATCAATAATAACTCAATCGGAAAGAAAAAGGCAGAGTCCGTGGTGTTAGAGTTCTTAGGGGTTTTATTCCTCAAAAAGGAATGGTCATGACCTGGATATCATGTTCCTGCAACCACAGGGGTTCAGGAAGGGATAGAGCAATATTTTATTGACAATACATAGCTTATATACTTAAATCACATCATAGAAACCAATATAGTAGGCGTAACAGCTGAGAGAAGACAAGATAACAGCATCCACGTGGTAGTGATACGTAATTAGAAGGCGTGAACTAGGCGTGAACATAGAGGTGTGTGCTGGAAACGTCATGGGTGGGTGTCACAAATGGGTGGCACAAAGCAGAAATGTTGCAATGTCAGCAGAAATCTGAGGCTTGGATGCGCGCGCAGCTGCATGACGTGTGATTGACGTGAAACTGGAGGGTGCAGGGGACTTGACATTTACACTGGCGGAAAGAGACAGAAGTCTGGCATGTCAGATCAACTCGTACTTCTATCATATCTGATATCTGATGTTTGGGAACCATATTATCTAAACGGAAAGGTCTCTGGGGCAGAGGCTTATTCTATACTGACTGTGAGTGCGTGTATAAGCGCCTAAGTGTCTACATGAGAATGCGAGGGGCATGGGCCTTCCATGGTAACAGGGGCTATGAATTACTTGCACATAGACAGTGAGGCCGGCCCTTCGCTCTGCAGCTGGGGGATGTTTACTTAAACTAGTAGGCAGGAATGTATTTTCGAGGAGCGGAACAGATAATTCGAAGGTTGAAGTCAGTCTTGGCAGGCAGCAGGCTGTGCTAAGCGCCGGGAGCCGCACAGAAAGTAAGTCAGAGGTCACGGGTACAGAGACAGCCTGGGCTGAGGCTTTCAGAGTCAGAAGGCAGGAGAAAAAGGCTCGATGGCAGAATTCGGGGCCTACTTTGCCAGAGCTGAAAAACGTGTAAAGTACACTACAAAAAGACGTTGGCATAGCATACTTAGGAACGGACTATTCAACCCATTCAGGGTGGGTTTAGAAAGAGGACATGTTACCGTTGGACGCAAATGTATTTGCGTCTTCATAGCTGGCACAGGAGGGAAGTTACATGCACTTTAAGCTGGTACATGGAGACGGTGGGGTACACGATAGGGAACACAACTTGACCATAAAATTTATATTTCCTCACATTGATGATGTCATCGCGCTATTATGCTTTATTCACGTTGTATGCGGAAACTGCTTGCTGCCCTGAGTATTCACCGGGACCCAGCACGGACTCGTTTGAGCCGGCGTTTTGCTGCCGCCTAGGTAAGTCTTGCGCACCCATTTCATTGCCGGGTGGGTTTTTAAGGTTCTTTTTGTGTCCTTTGTGTTGGTTTGACTCTCCTGACGCACAGAGTCAATCTGCTAATTTCAACCTTGTACCTTTTAGATTTCGTGGCGACTTCCAGACTGTGAGTTGATTGTCCATTTGTTGTTTATACTGTATCCTTATGTGCATGTGGGAATAATACGCCTGAACATCGAGGGGTTGTTCTGATTTGGTTTTTGGCTCAATTGCAGAACGACCTGTGTGGCGTTTTAGTTATCGTGAGTAAAGCTCAGTTATCCCTCGTTATTGCTGCACCTCTGAGAACTGGAGAATACCTAACCTTTGGTTGTTTGCGTTTGCAGTACGCTATTTTGCACCCTAGCTGGATTGCAGTGTTACTATCACTTCTGGTTGCATGTGTCTGTGGTCATATAGTTACCAGGCACTTTGCTCTTTCTAACTGCACTGGGATTTCGGTTGTGTGTTTCATATCACTTTATTGGCTTTTTGTGTTGAGCTGGATATTGGTCTCCTTGTACCTCAGGGTTTTTATTGATGTTATTATGTTTACATTAGAGACATCTGTGCAACGTCTCTGTCCTGAAGATGGTCCTACGGATCGACATGACCAACATGGACCGAAACGTCGACGCCTAACACCTTTTATGCAACACACTGTATAATTCACTGTATACTTGAATTTGTGAATTTGTATGTGTAAATTGCCATCCGTATGTGGTTCCTACATTGTATCCACATGATATGCTGAAGGTGTATGTAGACTACCCAATAATTTATTTTATACGCCTTGGTAGTCTGTTTGTTGCCAGCTTTTTGATTATCTACTTTTCATGCATTGAAAATCAAAAATAAATACACTATATTTTTGATACAAACCCTTTGGTTGCTATACTGATTTGTGTGATCACGGACGTGACATATATAAATGTAAAGTTGATTCTGTTAATGATTCCTACCTGGACATTTAGCTTATATTATTGATATTACCCAGTCCCGGTGGGATTATTGGGTGGCTCTGTTCTAAGATTGATTAAATAGAGCATGAAGGAATCACTATTATTTTGACGGAAAAATTGAAAACATAATTGGATTCTTTAGAAAAATCGATGTCTAAAACTGCTGGTTTACAAAAGAATCTATATGTATGTGTAAACTGTGGGGTAATTTTAAGGCATAATCTGGATGTAGAAAAAGGTTTAGCAAAAGGAGCAATGGGTAAAGTTGTGGATTTTGTTAATTATCTAAATAGAGATGGAATTGAATTTTTAAAAATCAAATTGAAGAAGTAAAACTAATTGGTCATTGTTAAGTTCATTTTTTGCTTGTTAAAGATGTATATGTCCGTAGAAATCACTTTCCACTTTCTCTGGCATATGCAGTGACTATTCATAAATCTCAAGGATTAAGTGTAGAAAGTGCTTTGGTGAACATTGGAAGTGCCGTGTTTAAAGAGGGTATGGCATATGTTGCTTTGTTCCGAGTCAGAACTGTATCTGGTTTGTTTTTGATTGATTTTGATGAGACAAAGATTACTGCAGATGCAAACTGGGTAAAAGAGTATAATAGGTTAAGAAGAGCGTATGCTCCCCATTTAGGTCAATATCCTGTGTTTGAATAGCGTGTGGTAGGTCGAAAAAAAGATATGGGAATATCAGTAGTGAAGTTATAGAGAAGGAAAGAAATCAAGAAAATGTTTAGATTGCAAGCAAAAAGAAAAAGGACACTGTTGAAGAGATTGTTGGTTATTAGTTTGAAAATAGTTCAGGTATCAACTGCTATGCTAATGTAGTGGTCAATGTTGTTTTTTTCTAGTTTGTTTGCAACAGCAAATTATGGAGAATCAGGAACCGTCCTACCTGGCATTTGACTTTGAGGTCTGCAACACTGCCAGAACTTCTCCTGCCCTGTGGCCTTATCCCACTGGTCCGGACGCGGGCAGTCTAGGACTTCATTACCCAGTAATTCTCCATTGCGCTTATAATCGCTCGGAGTCTCTCACAGGGCGGGACACATGTGGCAATGCCCGGGCAAATCTCGGGCCAAGGGAGGGCCCGTCCGCCCCGTCAATGTCAGGAGGAGGCACGGCAGGGCCTCCTCCCATATGTATGTCAGTGGTCAAGCTGTAACAGGAAAACGTTTTTTAATGAAAACAACTGACTCACATTTGTCTTGTGTTGTAACTGCTCCAACTGGGTTGGCTTTAACGAAAAACAAGGGGGACCCAATAATTGGCTGTGGACCAAGGGTTTAAGTCTATTGCAAAAGGACAGTGGTCTAAAGCAGTTTAGAGATATAACATATTGATAATAAAACAAGCCTTGATGAGCCGCTTATGTATTTATAAAAGTCCAGCCGGACATGGAATTTATTTTCAACAATGGTAAAAAAATGTTAGTGCATACAAAACGTTACAAGCAATAAAGAGCACAGTCCTGTGCTTTACCGCAGAACAGAAAAGGCTGAAGAGTCAGAGGTAGTGGTGAGAAAGGAGAAATTGCAGGGAAAGGAGAAAAAGAGCAACCTGGACACTTATAAATCAGCAATACAAGTGTTTTGCCAGAGTAGTGCATACAGCAATTGGTACACATTGGTTGTACTGTATAACTACTATAAAAGGTCGACGTTTCGATTCCCCGCTCTAAAACACAGTGGGATCATCATCAGGACTTTATACAATTACAATGCCTGGTGGAAACAATGATGCGCCTCTTGGTTAAGAGACGGCGTGCTTATCGAAGCTTGGTTACGCCTGTAGTTTTGACATCGTGAGCATACTCTGTAAGTTCTTGTTCGGCAGAGTTCTGTCCAATTGCCGGGAAAGGGTATTACAATTCACCAGAAAATTATTATCGTCATCCACGGTCGGAGAAAGTTGAGCAATTACGTTGCCGGATCTGCAGGATGTAACGAGATGCAGGCGTCCCGGAGGGATACTTGGATCCGCGGTGAACAGGAACGATGTCCTCATTGACACGGCATGACACATGCAGTTGATTGGCAGCACACAATATAAAAGGAATTATATTGCATTGTTTACTTATGCTACCTGGGGAGCCTTAAAACAAACAGAACCATCACAAGCTGTCTGCAGAAGCTTGTTATGAAGTTTCAAGTGTGCTAAAGAAAATGAAACTTCTGATAATTGATGAAGTAAGCATGGTCTCAATACTAATGCTTGCTTTTGTGCATTTAAGAATGCAGCAAATTCTTAAAACAGAGTCTTATTTGGAGGAAAACATGTCATAGTTTTTGGAGATCTACTGCAACTTACTCCCGTAAAAGGACAACCAGTATTCAAGACACTTGTGCATGAAGAAACCAGAAAGTCTTAGGAAACGTTAATATTTAGTCATATTTTAAATACGAAGAACTCATTACAAATATGCGACAAGCAAATGATGTTGGAACTATTCTTCAAGATATAAGAATTGGAGTACTGACAAAACATGGCAAACAATCTTTGCAAAGTGGACTACTTTCAAATTTTTTTTCAAATGAAAATATAGTTCCTGAGAAAATATATATGAAAATTGCAGAAAATAAATCTATAATCTGATAATGCCAACACTGCGCGGGTGTTCTTTATTCAATGAATAACTTTTGAACCTAGAAAATGAAGAAATAATAAAAATAGAAGCCATTGATTAAATAGAGCATGAAGGAATCACTATTATTTTGACGGAAAAATTGAAAACATAATTGGATTCTTTAGAAAAATCGATGTCTAAAACTGCTGGTTTACAAAAGAATCTATACGTATGTGTAAACTGTGGGGTAATTTTAAGGCATAATCTGGATGTAGAAAAAGGTTTAGCAAAAGGAGCAATGGGTAAAGTTGTGGATTTTGTTAATTATCTAAATAGAGATGGAATTGAATTTTTAAAAATCAAATTGAAGAAGTAAAACTAATTGGTCATTGTTAAGTTCATTTTTTGCTAGTTAAAGATGTATATGTCCGTAGAAATCACTTTCCACTTCCTCTGGCATATGCAGTGACTATTCATAAATCTCAAGGATTAAGTGTAGAAAGTGCTTTGGTGAACATTGGAAGTACCGTGTTTAAAGAGGGTATGGCATATGTTGCTTTGTTCCGAATCAGAACTGTATCTGGTTTGTTTTTGATTGATTTTGATGAGACAAAGATTACTGCAGATGCAAACTGGGTAATAGAGTATAATAGGTTAAGAAGAGCGTATGCTCCCCATTTAGGTCAATATCCTGTGTTTGAATAGCGTGTGGTAGGTCGAAAAAAAGATATGGGAATATCAGTAGTGAAGTTATAGAGAAGGAAAGAAATCAAGAAAATGTTTAGATTGCAAGCAAAAAGAAAAAGGACACCGTTGAAGAGATTGTTGGTTATTAGTTTGAAAATAGTTCAGGTATCAACTGCTATGCTAATGTAGTGGTCAATGTTGTTTTTTTCTAGTTTGTTTGCAACAGCAAATTATGGAGAATCAGGAACCGACCTACCTGGCATCTGACTTTGAGGTCTGCAACACTGCCAGAACTTCTCCTGCCCTGACAGCCATCCCTCTTATCCCACTGGTCCGGATGCGGGCAGTCTAGGACTTCATTACCCAGTAATTCTCCATTGCGCTTATAATCGCTCGGAGTCTCCCACAGGGTGGGACACATGTGGCAATGCCCGGGCAAAGCTCGGGCCAAGGGCGGGCCCGTCCACCCCGTCAATGTCAGGAGGAGGCACGGCAGGGCCTCCTCCCGTATGTATGTCAGTGGTCAAGCTGTAACAGGAAAACGTTTTTTAATGAAAACAACTGACTCACATTTGTCTTGTGTTGTAACTGCTCCAACTGGGTTGGCTTTAACAAAAAACAAGGAGGACCCTGTAATTGGCTGTGGACCAAGAGTTTAAGTCTATTGCAAAAGGACAGTGGTCTAAAGCAGTTTAGAGATATAACATATTGATAATAAAACAATCCTTGATGAGCCGCTTATGTATTTATCAAAGTCCAGCCGGACATGGAATTCATTTTCAACAATGGTAAAAAAATGTTAGTGCATACAAAATGTTACAAGCAATAAAGAGCACAGTCCTGTGCTTTACCGCAGAACAGAAAAGGCTGAAGAGTCAGAGGTAGTGGTGAGAAAGGAGAAATTGCAGGGAAAGGAGAAAAAGAGCAACCTGGACACTTTGAAATCAGCAATACAAGTGTTTTGCCAGAGTAGTGCATACAGCAAATGGTACACATTGGTTGTACTGTATAACTACTATAAAAGGTCGACGTTTCGATTCCCCGCTCTAAAACACAGTGGGATCATCATCAGGACTTTATACAATTACAATGCCTGGTGGGAACAATGATGCGCCTCTTGGTTAAGAGACGGCGTGCTTATCGAAGCTTGGTTACGCCTGTAGTTTTGACATCGTGAGCATACTCTGTAAGTTCTTGTTCGGCGGAGTTCTGTCCAATTGCCGAGAAAGGGTATTACAATTCACCAGAAAATTATTATCGTCATCCACGGTCGGAAAAAGTTGAGCAATTACGTTGCCGGATCTGCAGGATGTAACGAGATGCAGGCGGTCCCGGAGGGATACTTGGATCCGCGGTGAACAGGAACGATGTCCTCATTGACACGGCATGACACATGCAGTTGATTGGCAGCACACAATATAAAAGGAATTATATTGCATTGTTTACTTATGCTACCTGGGGAGCCTTAAAACAAACAGAACCATCACAAGCTGTCTGCAGAAGCTTGTTATGAAGTTTCAAGTGTGCTAAAGAAAATGAAACTTCTGATTATTGATGAAGTAAGCATGGTCTCAATACTAATGCTTGCTTTTGTGCATTTAAGAATGCAGCACATTCTTAAAACAGAGTCTTATTTGGAGGAAAACATGTCATAGATTTTGGAGATCTACTGCAACTTATTCCCATAAAAGGACAACCAGTATTCAAGACACTTGTGCATGAAGAAACCAGAAAGTCTTAGGAAACTGTAATATTTAGTCATATTTTAAATACGAAGAACTCATTACAAATATGCGACAAGCAAATAATGTTGGAACTATTCTTCAAGATATAAGAATTGGAGTACTGACAGAACATGGCAAACAATCTTTGCAAAGTGGACTACTTTCAAATTTGTTTCCAAATGAAAATATAGTTCCTGAGAAAATATATATGAAAATTGCAGAAAATAAATCTATAATCTGATAATGCCAACACTGCGCGGGTGTTCTTTATTCAATGAACAACTTTTGAACCTAGAAAATGAAGAAATAATAAAAATAGAAGCCATTGATTAAATAGAGCATGAAGGAATCGCTATTATTTTGACGGAAAAATTGAAAACATAATTGAATTCTTTAGAAAAATCGATGTCTAAAACTGCTGGTTTACAAAAGAATCTATATGCATGTGTAAACTGTGGGGTAATTTTAAGGCATAATCTGGATGTAGAAAAAGGTTTAGCAAAAGGAGCAATGGGTAAAGTTGTGGATTTTGTTAATTATCTAAATAGAGATGGAATTGAATTTTTAAAAATCAAATTGAAGAAGTAAAACTAATTGGTCATTGTTAAGTTCATTTTTTGCTTGTTAAATATGTATATGTCCGTAGAAAACACTTTCCACTTTCTCTGGCATATGCAGTGACTATTCATAAATCTCAAGGTTTAAGTGTAGAAAGTGCTTTGGTGAACATTGGAAGTTCCGTGTTTAAAGAGGGTATGGCATATGTTGCTTTGTTCCGAGTCAGAACTGTATCTGGTTTGTTTTTGATTGATTTTTGATGAGACAAAGATTACTGCAGATGCAAACTGGGTAAAACAGTATAATAGGTTAAGAAGAGCGTATGCTCCCCATTTAGGTCAATATCCTGTGTTTGAATAGCATGTGGTAGGTCGAAAAAAAGATATGGGAATATCTGTAGTGAAGTTATAGAGAAGGAAAGAAATCAAGAAAATGTTTAGATTGCAAGCAAAAAGAAAAAGGACACTGTTGAAGAGATTGTTGGTTATTAGTTTGAAAATAGTTCAGGTATCAACTGCTATGCTAATGTAGTGGTCAATGTTGCTTTTTTTCTAGTTTGTTTGCAACAGCAAATTATGGAGAATCAGGAACCGTCCTACCTGGCATCTGACTTTGAGGTCTGCAACACTGCCAGAACTTCTCCTGCCCTGTGGCCTTATCCCACTGGTCCGGACGCGGGCAGTCTAGGACTTCATTACCCAGTAATTCTCCATTGCGCTTTTAATCGCTCGGAGTCTCCCACAGGGTGGGACACATGTGGCAATGCCCGGGCAAAGCTCGGGCCAAGGGCGGGCCCGTCCAACCCGTCAATGTCAGGAGGAGGCTCGGCAGGGTCTCCTCCCATATGTATGTCAGTGGTCAAGCTGTAACAGGAAAACGTTTTTTAATGAAAACAACTGACTCACATTTGTCTTGTGTTGTAACTGCTCCAACTGGGTTGGCTTTAACGAAAAACAAGGGGGACCCTATAATTGGCTGTGGACCAAGGGTTTAAGTCTATTGCAAAAGGACAGTGGTCTAAAGCAGTTTAGAGATATAACATATTGATAATAAAACAAGCCTTGATGAGCCGCTTATGTATTTATCAAAGTCCAGCCGGACATGGAATTCATTTTCAACAATGGTAAAAAAATGTTAGTGCATACAAAATGTTACAAGCAATAAAGAGCACAGTCCTGTGCTTTACCGCAGAACAGAAAAGGCTGAAGAGTCAGAGGTAGTGGTGAGAAAGGAAAAAATGCAGGGAAAGGAGAAAAAGAGCAACCTGGACACTTTTAAATCAGCAATACAAGTGTTTTGCCAGAGTAGTGCATACAGCAATTGGTACACATTGGTTGTACTGTATAACTACTATAAAAGGTCGACGTTTTGATTTGCCGCTCTAAAACACAGTGGGATCATCATCAGGACTTTATACAATTACAATGCCTGGTGGAAACAATGATGCGCCTCTTGGTTAAGAGACGGCGTGCTTATCAATATCTGCAATATCAGCGCTGGGACGCTCACGGGCAGCCATGCGCTATATAAATCCCAAATTTCATTTCATCGAAGCTTGGTTACGCCTGTAGTTTTGACATCGTGAGCATACTCTGTAAGTTCTTGTTCGGCGGAGTTCTGTCCAGGTGCCGAGAAAGGGTATTACAATTCACCAGAAAATTATTATCGTCATCCACGGTCGGAAAAAGTTGAGCAATTACGTTGCCGATCTGCAGGATGTAACGAGATGCAGGCGGTCCCGGAGGGATACTTGGACTTGCAGTGAACAGGAACGATGTCCTCATTGACACGGCATGACACATGCAGTTGATTGGCAGCACACAATATAAAAGGAATTATATTGCATTGTTTACTTATGCTACCTGGGGAGCCTTAAAACAAACAGAACCATCACAAGCTGTCTGCAGAAGCTTGTTATGAAGTTTCAAGTGTGCTAAAGAAAATGAAACTTCTGATAATTGATGAAGTAAGCATGGTCTCAATACTAATGCTTGCTTTTGTGCATTTAAGAATGCAGCAAATTCTTAAAACAGAGTCTTATTTGGAGGAAAACATGTCATAGATTTTGGAAATCTACTGCAACTTATTCCCATAAAAGGACAACCAGTATTCAAGACACTTGTGCATGTAGAAACCAGAAAGTCTTAGGAAACGTTAATATTTAGTCATATTTTAAATACGAAGAACTCATTACAAATATGCGACAAGCAAATGATGTTGGAACTATTCTTCAAGATATAAGAATTGGAGTACTGACAGAACATGGCAAACAATCTTTGCAAAGTTGACTACTTTCAAATTTGTTTCCAAATGAAAATATAGTTCCTGAGAAAATATATATGAAAATTGCAGAAAATAAATCTATAATCTGATAATGCCAACACTGCGCGGGTGTTCTTTATTCAATGAACAACTTTTGAACCTAGAAAATGAAGAAATAATAAAAATAGAAGCCATTGATTAAATAGAGCATGAAGGAATCACTATTATTTTGACGGAAAAATTGAAAACATAATTGGATTCTTTAGAAAAATCGATGTCTAAAACTTATGGTTTACAAAAGAATCTGTATGTATGTGTAAACTGTGGGGTAATTTTAAGGCATAATCTGGATGTAGAAAAAGGTTTAGCAAAAGGAGCAATGGGTAAAGTTGTGGATTTTGTTAATTATCTAAATAGAGATGGAATTGAATTTTTAAAAATCAAATTGAAGAAGTAAAACTAATTGGTCATTGTTAAGTTCATTTTTTGCTTGTTAAAGATGTATATGTCCGTAGAAAACACTTTCCACTTTCTCTGGCATATGCAGTGACTATTCATAAATCTCAAGGATTAAGTGTAGAAAGTGCTTTGGTGAACATTGGAAGTACCGTGTTTAAAGAGGGTATGGCATATGTTGCTTTGTTCCGAGTCAGAACTGTATCTAGTTTGTTTTTGATTGATTTTGATGAGACAAAGATTACTGCAGATGCAAACTGGGTAAAAGAGTATAATAGGTTAAGAAGAGCGTATGCTCCCCATTTAGGTCAATATCCTGTGTTTGAATGCCGTGTGGTAGGTCGGAAAAAAGATATGGGTATATCTGTAGTGAAGTTATAGAGAAGGAAAGAAATCAAGAAAATGTTTAGATTGCAAGCAAAAAGAAAAAGGACACTGTTGAAGAGATTGTTGGTTATTAGTTTGAAAATAGTTCAGGTATCAACTGCTATGCTAATGTAGTGGTCAATGTTGTTTTTTTTCTAGTTTGTTTGCAACAGCAAATTGTGGAGAATCAGGAACCGACCTACCTGGCATCTGACTTTGAGGTCTGCAACACTGCCAGAACTTCTCCTGCCCTGAGAGCCATCCCTCTTATCCTAGTGGTCCGAACGCGAGCAGTCTAGGACTTCATTACCCAGTTATTCTCCATTGTGCTTATAATCGCTCGGAGTCTCCCACAGGGTGGGACACATGTGGCAATGCCCGGGCAAAGCTCGGGCCAAGGGCGGGCCCGTCCGCCCTGTCAATGTCAGGAGGAGGCAAGGCAGGGCCAACCCTCTTTCATTGGACATTCGGCATTCCGAAAGTCTTTGAAGACTCATCTTTTCCCACAATAATGCCTTCTTAAGCTCCGAGCCTCTCAGTTCCCTGATCTATCAGCGCCGGGACGCCCCGTTGGGGCAGCTGTGCGCTTTACAAAACACCCAAAATAAATAAAATAAATTGGACTATCTGTGTTTCCAAGGACTTGGTTAGTGGTTTTGAATCTTAACCTTAATTGTTGCCGGTTTTATATTCCATTAGCAATTGTTTACACAGATAACCGTTATATATGAGTGAGGGCAATCGTAAGGGGGTTGGGGGGCTCCGGGGTTGTAGGAAGACTCGATGCATTTCTTATGAGGGCAGAAGCTGCTCTTTTTCATGAAATTGAGTTTACTCAAAGGAGACTCTTTAGACCCTTGTTGAGCTTCCTCTGAAGTTCCCCTAGCTGGTACCTTGCTAATCTTGGATCCATCCGCTGAATGCATTCCACAACTGGCCTCTATGTCACCAGTCGCATTATTAGATGATACACCTAATATAGTCAGTGTCCCAACCCCCACTCTCTCACCCCCATCTAAGATGTTTACTCACCAGCAATGTTTAACTCAGGCAAAGGAAAGGGAGGGCATTGCTAAAGCTATAACTAAGAAAAGGAAAGCGGGTAGTTTGCCACTTACTACACACAAGGCCAGTAAAGTGGCAAAAACTAGAGGGCAGCTCGTAGTAAGAAAAGCTGCACCCATGAGGTTGCAGCTACAAGCACACCTAGCCCTATAGGTATTAGTTCACAGGCCCATTCTAGGAAGGTGTCATATGATCTAGAAGATTGCACCTTAGTTAAATTTGAGGAAACACTTCTGGTAATGTTAAAACCCCTACTAACTAAATTATCAGATATTGATTCCAGATTGAGGAAAATCGAGCATCAGCTTTCCCTTCCAAAACCTTTTGCATCTATTGGAATGTTCAGTGGCTCTACAGATTCCAGTTTACCAACAGTCCGTGTATCAAACTTGCCCTCAATTGCTGTTGGAGTCGACACCAGTTAAGTTCCCCCTTAATAAACAGTAAGCACGCGTGCTTTACAATCAAAGGCCATTCTTATGAGGAAACCATTTGGGGGTAAAAACAAAGGGATGATCCTGGGTGGCCTAGGTAACTACAATGGGAATGATTACCTTAATTTACCTGCAGACGCCACGCCATACACTATTATAATCTCTAATGTCCCTCCCTTACAACCTGGTGCCGAGGAGCATTGGTCTTCACTTAGGAACAAGGCCCTTCACCTTTTAAATACCAAAACAGGGTTGGTAGTCACCTATTCCAGGAATTTAAAATGATTCGTAGGATCCCTTGGATGGGGACTACAACAAACATTAGTAGAGGTGATTGTGTAGTGTTGAATTCTGAGTCCCCCCTAATAGTGAAAATGATTCTTGACAGGAGTGGAACAAGGCATCTGAGTGGGAAAGGTATTAATATTCTACCTTTTTTTTATCGAAATGTACCCACACCAACAACTGGAAGGGCTGACCACAGGGCTACAACCCATGCTCAGGGCCGGTATGAGTATACTGTGCCGATTTACAACAGATTTGTGTCCTTTACAAATCTGGAGGATATAGATTGACTGAGTCCTTCATCTTTATATGAAAAGTCCCTACCTTTAGTGGCTGACTTAGATGAGGGTGATCAAGCATTGGGCTCCCACGAAACCCATGGGTTAATGCAGAATACTAATCCCGATTCCTCTGGAAGTAGTAGCATACTGGAATATGGAATGGTTCCCATAGGTAACTCTATCATAAAAGTTGTTGATTCTCATGGGATCGGGTGTGGCTCATGCCCTCAGCAAAGAACTAGAGTTCCATTAACAATCGTCCTGGCCTAAAACTAGTTACATGGAACATTGCAGGGCTTGTAAATAAAACAGCTTCGATTGAATGGTCCTCATTTATTGAGGAGCATGATATTATATTTTTTCAAGAGAAGTGGGCAGTGGATCGGGTTTATCGCCCAGGTTACATAAATTTTTCCAAAACTGCAGAACAGGTTGACCGGGGCAGACCCAAAGGGGGACTGATAATATGGGTCAGGCAGCATCACCAACATAAGTTAGTGGAGATTTACATTGATACTAGGGACATTCACATTGTCAGGTTGTCACAGGTAAATTCCCCAGATCTTTTACTTGTCAATGTTTACTCCAGGGGCTTGCAAGGTGGGAAGGCCTCAAACATCGTAGCCCTTCTTGATGCTTTCCTAACAACTCAAGGAGGCCAGAACAATATATTAATAGCTGGAGATATTAATTGTACTTATGAACCCCTGGATCTCCACAATATGAATTTTAGTGTAGAGGAGGACGAACAGTGGTTGATCCCTCCTTAGGGTCTTCCTCCAATAAAAAAGTGGACTAGCGCAGCATTACAACTAAAAGTATTTTGCTTGGAACACGTGTTGAGAGCTGCCAATGGGTGCACAAAATCAGATAAAACTGGGATGCTGACATACGTTAGTGGGCCAAAAGGGGGTGGACGGAGCATCTGAATCAATCAAACACTCGCACCCAGTCAAAAGATCTGGGTTTAATCCATCACCGTTTTTTAGCTCACTCTGCCACCCCAGTTCAGACATGGCTATATGCAAATCAGTCTGACCCTGTGCCTCATGGGAACAGTCCAGCCCGAACTGCCAAGCCATGTCTTCCCTGGACCGGAAACAAGCTTCGGAGGACCGGTTTCTGGCATTCCTGCCATCTTCAGCCCGGCTTGCTTGAATCCAGTGGCAAAGTGAGCAAGGGACTCATGTCTGAGCATACCCTGCCACACTTATGGCGGCCAAAAGTGGTACAAAAGGGGGTGGTGATGGACGGAGCATCTGAATTAATCAAACACTCACACCCAGTCAAAAGATATGGGTTTAATCCACCACCATTCTTTAGCCCACTCTGCCACCCCAGTTCAGACATGGCTATATGCAAATCAGTCTGACCCTGTGCCTCATGGGTACAGTCCAGCCCGAACTGCCAAGCCATGTCTTCCCTGGACCGGAAACAAGCTTCCGAGGACCGGTTTCTGGCATTCCAGACGTCTTGAGCCCGGCTTGCTTGAATCTAGTGGCAAAGTGAGCAAGGGACTCACGTCTGAGCATACCCTGCCACACTTATGGCGGCCAAAAGAGGTACAAAAGGGGTGGTGATGGATGGAGCCTCTGAATTAATCAAACACTCACACCCAGTCAAAAGATCTGGGTTTAATCCATCACCGTTCTTTAGCCCACTCTGCCACCCCAGTTCAGACATGGCTATATGCAAATCAGTCTGACCCTGTGCCTCATGGGAACAGTCCAGCCCGAACTGCCAAGCCATGTCTTCCCTGGACCGGAAACAAGCTTCCGAGGACCAGTTTCTGGCATTTCAGCCATCTTCAGCCCGGCTTGCTTGAATCTAGTGGCAAAGTGAGCAAGGGACTCACGTCTGAGCATACCCTGCCACACTTATGGCGGCCAAAAGAGGTACAAAAGGGGTGGTGATGGACGGAGCCTCTGAATTAATCAAACACTCACACCCAGTCAAAAGATCTGGGTTTAATCCATCACCGTTCTTTAGCCCACTCTGCCACCCCAGTTCAGACATGGCTATATGCAAATCAGTCTGACCCTGTGCCTCATGGGAACAGTCCAGCCCGAACTGCCAAGCCATGTCTTCCCTGGACCGGAAACAAGCTTCCGAGGACCAGTTTCTGGCATTTCAGCCATCTTCAGCCCGGCTTGCTTGAATCCAGTGGCAAAGTGAGCAAGGGACTCACGTCTGAGCATACCCTGCCACACTTATGGTGGCCAAAAGTGGTACAAAAGGAGGTGGTGATGGACGGAGGATCTTAATCAATCAAAAACTCACACCCAGTCAAAAGATCTGTGTTTAATCCATCACCGTTCTTTAGCCCACTCTGCCACCCCAGTTCAGACATGGCTATATGCAAATCTGTCTGACCCTGTCCCTCATGGGAACAGTCCAGCCCGAACTGCCAAGCCATGTCTTCCCTGGACCGGAAATAAGTTTCCAAAGACCGGTTTCTGGCATTCCAGCCGTCTTCAGCCCGGCTTGCTTGAATCCAGTGGAAAAGTGAGCAAGGGACTCACGTCTGATCATACCCTGCCACACTTATGGCGGCCAAAAGTGGTACAAAAGGGGGTGGTGATGGACGAAGCATCTGAATCAATCAAACACTCACACCCAGTCATAAAATCTGGGTTTAAACCATCACCGTTCTTTAGCCCACTCTGCCACCCCAGTTCAGACATGGCTATATGCAAATCAGTCTTACCCTGTGCCTCATGGGAACAGTCCAGCCCGAACTGCCAAGCCATGTCTTCCCCAGACCGGAAACAAGCTTCCGAGGACCGGTTTCTGGCTTTTCAGCTGTCTTCAGGCCGGCTTGCTTGAATCCAGTGGCAAAGTGAGCAAGGGACTCACATCTGAGCATACCCTGCCACACTTATGGCGGCCAAAGGTGGTACAAAAGGGGGTGGTGATGGACGGAGCATCTGAATCAATCAAACACTCACACCCAGTCAAAAGATCTGGGTTTAATCCATCACTGTTCTTTAGCCCTCTCTGCTACCCCAGTTCAGACATGGCTATATACAAATCAGTTTGACCCTGTGCCTCATGGGAACAGTCCAGCCCGAACTGCAAAGCCATGTCTTCCCTGGACCGGAACCAAGCTTCAGAAGACAGGTTTCTGGCATTCCAGCCGTCTTCAGCCCGGCTTCCTTGAATCCAGTGGCAAAGTGAGCAAGGGACTCACGTCTGAGCATACCCTGCCACACTTATGGTGGCCAAAAGAGGTACAAAAGTGGGTGGTGATGGACGGAGCATCTGAATCAATCAAACACTCACACCCAATCAAAAGATCTGGGTTTAATCCATCACCGTTCTTTAGCCCACTCTGCCACCCCAGTTCAGACATGGCTATATGCAAATCAGTCTGACCCTGTGCCTCATGGGAACAGTCCGGCCCGAACTGCCAAGCCATGTCTTCCCTGGACCGGAAATAAGTTTCCGAGGACCGGTTTCTGGCATTCCAGCCATCTTCAGCCCGGCTTGCTTGAATCCAGTGGCAAAGTGAGCAAGGGACTCACGTCTGAGCATACCTTGCCACACTTATGGTGGCCAAAAGTGGTTCAAAAGAGGGTGGTGATGGACGGAGCATCTGAATCAATCAAACACTCACACCCAATCAAAAGATCTGGGTTTAATCCATCACCGTTCTTTAGCCCACTCTGCCACCCCAGTCCAGACATGGCTATATGCAAATCAGTCTGACCCTGTGCCTCATGGGAACAGTCCAGCCTGAACTGCCAAGCCATGTCTTCCCTGGACTGGAAACAAGCTTCAGAGGACCAGTTTCTGGCATTCCAGCTGTCTTCAGCCCGGCTTGCTTGAATCCAGTGGCAAAGTGAGCAAGGGACTCACGTCTGAGCATACCCTGCCATACCCTGTCACCCCAAGTGGGAAGGGTATGCTCAGACGTGAGTCCCATGCTCTCCACACTACTGGATTCAAGCAAGCAGTTTGGGAGGGGAGGAGGAGAGTGAGGCTGCTTCTAGCGTCAGCAGCGTCTCTGTGCCGGAGGCCAGCGAGAGGAGGCGCCGTGCGCGCAGCACCACAGCCACAGAAACACATTGCGGCGATGCAGAGGAGTCACAGGACAGGAGTCTAGGGGTACGGGGCAAGCGCAAATAGCCATGTTCCATTAGCTCCCTGGCCATGGCAAGGTATCCATGGGCCAACTATACTGCAACATGATACACCTGTGATGACAACGGCCATGTATCCCAATATTATTTTGATTCTGTGTCATTTTGGCATCTCATTTATATGCACCTGACAGGTGCTTATGTGCATTAAACATTTGCAAACCAGAACATGTTGTGATTGCTCATTCATACCTTTCTCACAAGTGATGTTGTGTGATGTGTTTCCACCTCCTTTGTCCCTCACCTGTGTTAGGCACGTGTGCCTGTTGGTGTTTGTGGGGGGTTGCTGTGCACGTAAGTCATCCTCTCCATCCACCTCTATTGGTATCCCCCTTGTTGTGGCAATGTTGTGCAGCATGGCGCAGACTGCTATTATCCGGCAGCAGGTAACTGGGTCATACTGCCAGGCACCTCCTGTCTTGTGTAGTATCCAGAAGCGACTCTTGAGGATGCCAAAGGTTCGCTCTACCACATTCTTGGTGCTGATGTGTGCTGTGTTGTACCGCTGATCCTGAGATGTTGCAAGGTTGAGGTAGGTAGTGAGGAGATATTCACGCAAGGCGTAGGCGCTGTCACCTGCAGAGTGGGGAGCAGAGGGTTAGCTGCACGAATACTTTTACATATGTGAGGATCGAGATAATTTTGAGGTATTTATATGTATCTAGTAAGTTTCCCTCTCCAAATCCACCATTGATCAGATGCCTGTGATTGCCACTGTGTCTAAATAGGTATGCGTCATGTGCGCTTCCTGGAAATTGGGCTACAATGTCCGTTATGATGTGCTTGGCATTGCACACAACCTTCAAAAAAATTCTTCCTTCGAATAACTTTACCTCCAGTTTATGATTCCCCTTATTTTGCTCATGCAAAATAGCGATTTCGGCATTTTCGGTATTTGCGAGTTTTGATGCATTTCTTTGCGATTCTTTAATAGCGATTCAGTATTTCTCTCTCGGTATTACCGATTGGCTATTTTGCTAATCGCTAATTTACCGAGGGGGTTATTTAGCGATTCTTTATTATTAAAGGGATTTGAGTTGATGCATTGCATTTTTAGGTTTTGCATTCGGTATCGGCCTGTTTTACCGAATTGCAAATTTACCGGGAGGTATTTTGCTTGATGCATCTGCCAGTAAGTGGTGTAACTCAAATTCAAATACTTGTAATTGCCCCTTTTGTCCGGACAAGATTGAAACACTGGGACATATCTTTTTTGCCTGTCCGGCATACAGAAAACCCAGGCTTTGCTGGTTGAAACCTATATGTTCTAGCCTGAGCACTAGGGCCAGTAGTGAAAGCCTTCAGAATTCTCAAAACAAAAGTGGAAGCCCCACTGTGATTGCTACAGCAAAGTTCTTGGGCTGGGTGTGGGTGATCCGTTGGATTGAAAGGAGGCATAGGTGAATGTCTATGTTTTGTTCGATACCCCTGCCTCTTCACAATTGCGTCATGCACTTTATTCTATAGCTTTGATGCTCCCCTAAAATCTAAGATCAAACGTTGAATGTTAGCCTAGTCCGCTTATCATGTGTGTGTCATAACGTTTTTTTAACCTATTTATTGTTTTAACAAGAACACTTTTTTAAATTGTGTTAATTAATAAGATTCTCGTTGGAGAAACATGATGTATTGTTCTATTTGGGCTCTACATTTACCACATTTTCAACTTTTGTGATTTTTTAATAAATCGAAATAAAGTTTATGAATGGAATGGAATGGAAAATGCAAAGCGTTTCTGATATTCTGGTTCTACACAATTTACGCAGAATATCCAACAAGATGCTCAGGAATTTCTAATGTATATGCTTGCAGTATGGAAAAATGAAGGAATAGAAATTGAAATTCTTTTTGGCCTTCATTATAAATGGGAACATCAATGTGAAAATTGTATGTTTACATCTATCACTAACATGGTGGTCCTTCTACAACATCTGGACATCACACTGCCTATATAAAATGCGATAAAGGATGGACATAATGTAATGATGCTCAATTGGTTTTTAAACAAGGTTTGCCTAGCAAATTACCAATTTCCTACCTGATATTTTTAAAGCCAAAGTTTTAGGAACATTTTTCAGCCTATGAGGAATATGTTAAAATGTATTAATACGATTACTATTGGACAATTTCAGTTTAAAAGATTTCAGGAATACCATTTGGCCTAGATGGAAGGTATACATTTGGATTATGGACTTTGTCTTGCACATTCTCACAGAATATATTTTTTAAAGAACATAATTTACAGTGTATAGAAATTAAAAAGAAATGTTAATTGAATTATTATTTGAGTTCTTTCATATTCAAGTAAGGACATTTTTTTCTTAGAAGGAAGCATTTTATATATGTGTGATTTGAAATAAATGGTATGTAATTGAGGATGTAGTTTTTATGGAATGTTCAGAAATAGTTAAAAATATTAATAATATTTTAGACACACTTTTGTTTTTATTTAAACAATCTTATTGATTGTTTATTTTTGCCCGCTGTTATGTTATAAGTAACATTGAAATCACTGTTTGTAGTGAACATCAAAAAAGGCAAAGAGAATAATATATATATTGTTAACATTATGTTGTGTCTTAAAAAATGATATTATATATTACAACTTTCTTGGTTCTTCTCTTTCACAGATCCTAATTCTAAAATATGACATTTTCAGATATTTAAATTATAAAAACATCTAAAACCATGTTTAGTGTTTTTTATATCTATTACTGTGAAGGTAAGATTAACCAAGTATTAAAATGCTCAATGGGCTGTTTGCACACTGGTGAAGAAGGTGGGTATGGATGGAGTAGATTTGTGTGGAAACATGCTCTGTGGGCATTTTAAGTTACAGTCGTGTTGAATCCTGAGTGTCCCTGGGGCCCAACTAACCCACAAGATTGTGCAGAAAGTGCCTGAGAGTTGCATTGTAGAGAGGTGTAAAATGGGCCATGGCTTCACACTACCTCTCTGCAACACAGTTGTATAGTGTTCAATAGAGATACATGGTGGGCTAGTAGTACCCAGAGCCTTTCAGGATTAAAAGAGACTAAATTCCTCAACTTAAAACACGTCACAGAGTGTGTTTGCACGTCACTCCATGCCCCATCTCTTATCTTCACCACTCTATAAACATGTCCTATCACTTTGCCAAAACCTTGGTACGTATAAATTCAACTTGTACTCTCTTTACAGTACTGAAATTACTCTATTTATTAGTCATATATTTAAGGATTGGCCTAGCCACTAACCCTAGTACAAGTCAATTTCTTTATATACTATGCATACAGACCGGCAATGAGCTTCAAAGTATTAATACACTCTTCTAAATACTCAGTGTATATCTATGTAGTTTGTATATCTCTCTGTCATAGGGATCTTATGTGACATAAAAAAAAAAGGTTTGATTGGTTCATAACATTTCCCATTGTACCTATTTCAATCATTCTTCTTTGAACATCTTTGGAGAGATAATTCTGTGCTTACCTCTTGTCACTCTCATACAATTTTTCAATCAATCAACTTGCAACATGTTCTTATTGTAACAGTCTGCCAATACCTAAGCACTTATGGGGTATAATTAGAAGCATCCTGTGCCAACAATATATCACTTTTTGTAACATAGTGATGGCGCAGGAGACTCCTTCATATTTACTAGGAGAGGAAAAGGCACTCTCTGTAGATTTTCTTCTCCATGTAAATGCAACCTCCTCATACACACCACTTTGCGTTGAAGGGGCGTTCTATAGGTGTTGCTCTCGGTGTTTGTACATAAACCTCATAGAACAAGACACATCTCCAGATTTATCATAAATCATAAATCTGGACATGTGTGTGATTTCTGCACCATGCTCTGGTTGGTGTAGGAAGGCACAACAAGGAGAATTGTTATTCTCTTTCAACGTATGCTGGATTGCACAGCATACATTTAAGGAGGAAAATGACGTCACTGATTACTTATGTGCAGGATGGGGTTTCTTCCTGCACAAAACTAACTCGGCACGACACAGCTATCCTTTTTTTCTTTTTTTTTTATCCTCATATTGCGATTTTATGTTTTTTTGAAATACCAGGGTTCAGCCTCTGCATTAAGTGTACCAGCACTGCCCCTAAGTACGAGTGTGTGAGGGGAGTTACCCAACCGACCGATTTTGCAGAGGAGTACCCTTTGGAACCATCACATAAATAACTTTTCTGGTTTTTCGTTAGTGAGGGAGAGATAGCCACCTTGACTACTCAATGAGAATTATACTCATCAACAGAAGTTACCATCGCTTAATCATAGGATCATCATTCCGTCTCAAACACTAGGTTAGGGTTAAAATGATTTTCCCATTTTTCCCAGAAGTTGTTTCTGTTGGTATGCTTTCCCCTCCTATCTAGTTTGTTTATTTTCAAGACTGAATTCATCCATTCCCCAACCGTAGGGGGTACTGGGCCAACCCATTTAATACATATCTCCCTTTTTGCGAGGAGAATCAAAACAAAAACCAAGTTTTCTTGCCCTTTTGTTAGCTTACCCGCTCCTATATTACTGTCAATCCCAAAAAGTACAAAAGTGGTACTTACAGTTAGTTGCTGTTGTAGGATCAAACTTAAGGTCTTACCCACTTCAGACCAGAACTCGTCAAGAGATGGGCACTCTTTAAAGATGTGAATATCATCTGCCTTCTCCTCACCACATTTCGGGCATTTCCTGATTTGGGCGCCTTTAAATTTGGACAGTTTTTTAGGGGCCCAATAGGCCCTATGGATCGTGAAGATATGATTTATTTTTAAAGCTGCTGATTTTAGTGTAGCCTAGCATTTCTCGATTGACTTTAGCCACACTCCCTCAAGGTCTGGAATTTGTAGGTTCTTCCCCCATATTAGTTCTGCAATCTAGCATCTTCATCTCCTGATGTTGTTAGGGCCCAATACCATCTGGCTATCTCTTTCTTTATGGGTAGACCTTTCTGCATTTCTTTCTCCAGCTCTTCAGTATCCTTTTCCTGATATGTGAGGGTTTTTGCCCAAGTAGAAAGCTGATAATATTTAAATTTGGAGATGGTAAAATTAGTGATGGTGTGGAGATCCTCCCATGAGATCAATGATGATTCATTTAGTATTTGACCCCAGTACCCGATATTAGCTGTTTTCAAAGGGTTGGCCAAGCTATCTTTTAGGCAATCTGGGGTGCCTGGGGAGTCCCATAGAGGAGCCAGGGGGCTGTAGTATGAAATATTTAGAGTCCCTCTGATCTGGACCCATAATCTGGCCGCATCCTTTAGGACCTTCAATTTTATTTTTTTTAAAGAATTTTGGGTGGCCGAATTTGTATAGGAAGTGGTCAGCTTTCATGGTCATTGCTTGAAGATATTCGGTGTAATAATGGTGAACTCTCAACAGTGGTCTCATGTTTTTAAAGAAAAAGGCTCTATAATATTCCCACAGGTCAGGGCTAGCTATCCCTCTGTGTTCTTTTCTTCTCCTGATTTTTTTCCACGATATTCTAGTTCCCTTGGAGGCCCAGATAAAGCTCGCAATTTCTCCCTGTAATTTTTTCAGTGAGTTCTTTTTGAATTCTAAGGGAATTGTGTTGAACAGGTAGGTATATTTGGGTAAAATAGACATTTTTATGATGTTTGATCTACCTATGAAGCTTAAAGGGAGGCTATTCCAAATCTTTAAAAGTTTTCTTATTTCGCTTGCCACTCTTTTTAGGTTTATCTGCGGTATTTTCTCCAGGTCAAGGACTAGTGTGATTCCTAAATATTTTATTTCCTTCTTGATACTTGGATTGGAAAGATTTGTATTCCATGTCATATTCTCAGTTTTGGAGTGATTAACCAGATAACCTGAGACTTTCCCAAAGTTTTCAAGGGTGGTTTTGATTTCAGGTATGGAGGACTGGTAGTCATTGGTGAAGAGCATTAAATCATCGGCATACAGGGCCACTTTTTTGGACCACTCCTGATGTTTGAATTATTATTTTTTCATTTCCCCTTAACAAATTTGCCAATGGCTCAATGTACAAGTTAAAAAGTAAAGGTGAGAGTGGGCAACCTTGCCTAGTGCCTCTTTCAATTAGTATGTTATCGGTTAAACCCCCATTCACCAACATTTTTGATCTCAGGGTTCTATAGATCTCTTTCACTGTATGCAAAAAGGATTCTCAAAGATTATTTCTTCTCATGACCTCATTTAAAAAAACCCAGTTCACCCGATCGAACGCCTTTGCAGCATCAAAGGTGAGTATTGTAAGAGGAGTTTTTTCAGAAGTAGCAACATCTGTTGCCCCAAATATCTCATGAGTCAGGTCTTGAAGTTATCTTCCTCTGATAAAGCCTTTCTGGTCAGTATGAACCAACTGGGTCATCACTTTCCCCAGCCTTTTTGCCATGATTTTTGTGCAGATCTTATAGTCACAGTTTAGTAATGAAATTGGCCGGTATGATTCACATAATGTTGGCTTTTTTCCAGGTTTTAGGATTATAGTTATGATGGCATAATTCCAAGAATCTGGGATCTTTTCATGTTGTTTATACACCAGATTGAGTAAGTCTGTGATTTGTGGCGACAGAGTTTCTCTAAGCGCCATATATAGTTCGTTTGGAAGAGCATCCGGGCCCACAGCCTTCCCTTTTTCAATCCCTCTATTGCTTCTTCTACTTCTTCTCTAGAGAATTCTTCATTTAGGACTTTTTTCTTTTCCTCTGTTAGGGCTAGGGTGGGTAGGATGTTCAAATAGCCTTCTATTTGTTCTTCCAAAGGGTTTACATCTTCTGAGTATAACTCAGCAAAGAATTTTGTAAATTCCTGCCTGATTACCGTTTCTTCGGATGATGGTGATGACTGGCTGTCTTGTTGTATACTTATTACCTTATTCCTGGTTAGATTTGACTTTAGTTTCCAGGCCAAAAGTTTCCCACAACCTTCCCCATACTCGTGGTTTGCTAGTTGCTCGCTTCCCACTTCATCCTTACTCTATCTTCTAGAATGTCAGCAAGACATTCTTTTTGTGTTTGTCTTTTCTTCTCCGTCCCCTCCCTTTTGTCTGTTCTATGTTCAACCAGTATTTGTGCATCCAGAAGTTTTATAGACTTTTCCAAATCTCCAGATATCCTTGCACCATGGTGCAAGGGTGCCTGTGTCACCACATAGCTGCAGTTTAAGCAGCAGTGCAGAGGGATGCATAGACTTGCAACATTCTTATGAACATACGTTGCATCCCTGTGCTTCAGAAGTACCACAGCATGTTGCAGCTAAAGAACTTCAATATCATGCTGTAGCACTTCCTCATAGTTCTGCACTTATACATTCACCATACGCTACTAATGCATTCTTTCAGTCAATTATGCACTATGCATAGATTCAACTAAACTTTCACACACTGTCCTACAAATATAGCTCTTTTTTTAACCAGAGAAGTTAGTTCTGAAAACACATTTTTTTGTTTTTTTGTTATATATTTTTTTACTTTTTTGAACAATTTTCTTATTTTAGAAAAAAAATTTAACAGGACAAAAAAAACAGTCAACTTCAGGAAAAAAAAAAGTCTAACTGTGGTGATTCCTCTGGGCTATGCAGACTACATCCACAGACTACTCTCCATATCAGAGTCGTTGGTTGCGCTTGATGCAGTGGATCTTCAGTTGACCAAATTCTGGACGTATGTCCGGACGTGCTGGCGATGAAGATTTACCAGAAGTACTAGCCACAGCAGTTGGAGGGTTATCTTGAAATCTTCTGCAATCCTCCCGAGCCAGATTGACAGGGTGCAGAGCCTTGAGGTGCTTGTACAAACTAGATGAACCACAGGAATATTTTTCGTTGGGATTCCCTCTCAAAAGAACTCTGTCACAAATTTTGCAGGTGACTTTTGTTGCATTCACCTTTTTTAGGCATTTCACACCACCAATGTTGATCTTTGAGGGTGTGCAGGTTCAGGAACACATTCTTCCTCCGAAGAATCCTCAGAGTCCTGTGCTGGCTGCTGTCCTGAAGCCATTGTGTGCAGGTTTTACAAAATAGCACAAAGGAAGTCAGCCCAAAAACGTTCTTCTCAGGTGAGAGATGTTCCTCCATAGAAAGTCTAAGAAGAATGATTGAAATGGGTGGGGTCCTTCAATAGTTACAATAGGAAATGTTATGAACCAATCAAATCTTTTTTTTCACTTCACATGGGGTCCGAACACCGTGCAAACAGGCAGCATGCACCCAAAGCGAGTTCATGAAATTGCATTTAATAGTAATATAAGTTTATTACAAGTAAAAATATATAATTTTTTTGAATAGCTTAGATAATGCCTTGCCCTAATATGTATATTAAAGACATATATATATATCATTTTAGACAATAAATAATTGTGCGGTAGTCACGCACCCACCGTGTCCAACACGTATATGATGTCACACAGAACTCGTCACCGCGCAAGCGGCGCGTACAGTATTGCGCATGTGTCGCAAATGCGCAGGTGCAAGAGTCGCGTACCGGTCGTATAGCAATCGCCCCCGAAAATACGCACCTGTCGCACATCCTATGTGGATCCTTCACCACATTTCTAAAATGGCAGCTAGGTTTGGCGCAGTGATCGTAAAAGTAAAGCTTTGGGTGCGCGAGTCCCCCAAAAAATTTGGAAAAAAACAATAGAGAAAATAATGTAAATATATATAAAAAATCAAAAAACAAAAAATAAATATTTCACGTTCAATATTTTAAAAAACATATTTTCTATTCATATTAAAAATATATAATGTAATTTAAAAAAGGAATTATGTAAAAATAAATAGTTACAAAATGTAGAAAATCTGTATAAAAATATATAACTATTATTACATTTACAAATTGTCATTTAAAAAACCTTTGAAATTCACTGATAGAACCATAGGCTTCCGACATGTTATAGTTTCAGGGGTGTCATTTGAGATGTCATCAGTGATGTCATCAGTGATGTCACTGACCATGTCATCAATGATATAATAGGTGACATCATCAGGAGTCGATTGCGGGCACACAAGTTATAGTTAGTAGGACTAACTATAATGGAGGAATTTCAGACATGTTATAGTTAGCTGGACATTTCACTCATACAAAACCATTGAAATTCTCTTGTTATAGTTAGTTCAGCTAACTATAACTTGCGCGACCGCAATGCACTGCTGATGATGTCACATATTACATCACTCATGACATGGCCAGTGACATAACTCATGACATCACTGATGACTTCTCAAATGACATCACGGATGACGTCATCCTTGTGGCAGACCTCCTCTCACCGTAATATAAACTTTGATACACACATTCAAAAATAGAAACTGCAATTTAAAAAAAAGGAGATACCAATACCAGTCACAACAACCTATTCAGTAATTCCAACATCTACATACACATTCACTCATTCACCAACAATTCTATATAATCAATCATACATGTACTCAGTCATCATATGTACTCATACACCTATACATCCTGTTACCCATCTACACTCATACACAGAGTTACTCACAGACGTACTGACACATGCAAATAAACTATCAAACATCCATTTACTTTCATATACAGCTATACCCACTCCACTACACTTACTTCTAAGAAGCGTACACATACTTACTCTTTTAAACAATCACTTTTAGAAACACATACTTATTTATACAGGAAGTCTTCCAATTTCTCACTGTCACATATACTCACTTATATACATCAATACTCACATATACTAGTTTAAAACATATGTAGTTACTCATAAAGATACTATTGAGACAGTCATTCACTCACTAACACACCCATACACACACTCATCCACCCATACAGTGCAGCACACATGCTGTCTTCAAAACACATACAAACAGTGAGTCAGTCATTCAAGCATCTGTGCGTATTACCCCCACCAAACCATACAGATACTCATACTGATACTCCAAAAAACAACTAATAAGCAGTATAGACACTCATGTAGCTACTCACCAACCCATGCAGCCACTTATACAAAAAGTGAGACACGGATACAGATATTTGCATATTTAAACATTACTTGTTAATACATGTATTCACTAAAATATACTTAATAAGTCAGTTATACAATCAATTTTACAAAAAAAACATCCATTTAGACACTTATTTACCCATTTATTCTTCCATCGACCTTGAGATATACATATATAAAAATTATGTATTTTTTAGAAAGACATACATTCACTGGATCATGTCATCAGTGATGTCATCAGTGATGTCATTTGAGATGTCATGAGTGATGTCATGAGTAATGTCACTGACCATGTCATGAGTGATGTAATATGTGACATTATCAGCAGTGCATTGCGGGTGCCCAAGTTATAGTTAGCTGAAATAACTAGTGAAATGTCCAGCAAACTATAACATATGTGAAATCTATGTTTTTTTTCAGTCATTTTCTAAGGTTTTTTAAATGCTAATTCCTAACTATAACATGTGTGCAACCTATGGTTTTTTCAGTGAATTTGACAATTTTTTTAAATGCTAATTCCTAACTATAATGTGGCTGAAACCTATGGTTTTTTCATTGAATTTCAAAGGTTTTGTAAATGATAATGATAATTTTTAAATGTATTAATTTTTATACTTATTTCTCTCTATACTAATTTCCTACATTTTTATAATATTTATTTTGTAGTTATTTTACTTTTTAAGTTACATAACATGTTTTGTATGTAAAATAATAAAAAACTAAATAATTGTTTTATTTTTATTTATTAAATTCTTTTAAATATATTAAAATTAAACTCTTTATATTTCCTTTTTGCATGTTTTTTCAATAGTCTTACGATACCCGTTCAGTGATCGCACCGACCTTTGTACACCTAATCGTTCTCTGGGTGTACCCGCGCATACGTTACAAATACGTCTCAACGTTTCACGTTGCATCGGTGCTTACGCGTCACGTTTTTCACGTTTGTACGGTTCCTTTAAAAACAAAATTGCCCCTATCACTAATTTTTTTTATTCCCGGGGACCCCATCCCTTGGGGATCAAATGAAACATTGGAGACGGTGTTCTTTTGAACTGTGTACTCTATCTAGCTGAGTACCCCCTACACTTGCGTTCCACCTGCGTGTTTTGGTTGTTGTGTGCGCAGGCGCCATATCCGCCCCCCCATCTGGGTGCGTACCCCAACGGTTCGCACTCACTGTGCGCATATGTGTACTTTTTAGAAAAGGCACTGTGCGCCATCCATCAATCTGACATCCTGGTTGACCAATCACAGCTCTGAAACCCTTGTAAGTATTGCAGTATTGCATAACAAATAACTGTCATCCTAAGTTATGAGTAACCTCCCATCCTTGTAGAAGTAAACTTTTAAGTAACCTTGCATCCTTCTAGACAAGGTTGCCAGATTGTGGTAACTTTTTTTTTACTTTGTCACATGGCCTTACCAGCTCTGTTTTGCTTTATTTTTGTGCGCCACTTGCTTTGTGCTTTATCGTATTTGCTCCCTCCGTAACTTTTAATATTTATTACTGCCTCACGTGGCCTTCCTAGGCCTCTATTCTTATTGATCATGCATTCATAATTGTAATATTTCCCAGGCCTCTTTTCTTATAACTTGAGCGTGCATGAATTTCTGTGTAGTATTTTTGAAGTGTATCACATGCTTTGGCCTTTATTCTTATAAATTTTGCGTGCATGATGGTATTATTTTTTACTGAGACATGTGGCTCTCCCAGCTTTCTTTTTCTTTCTTTTCTGCACCACGTTCTTTGTATGTACTCCCTTCAAATCCCCAGTGACTTTTAATATTTATTGTTGCTCACGAGTCCTTCCCAGACCTCTATTCTTATTGATCGTGCGTAAATGATCGTAACCTTCTGCGTCAAGAGGCATGAACGCCTCTTTTCTTATAAATTGTGCGTGCATGAATATCTGTGTGGCGTTTTTGTGCTACTCCACGTGCTTTGTGTTTCAACGTATGTACTCTCTCCTAATCATCGTAATTGCTCCCTTTTTATCGTCCAGCGACTGTTTGTAGTGCCTCACCGTGACACCTGCAAGGGTATGACCTGTGGGTCTTCTTAATTTTCTTACTCTTTTCTGTTTGTCCCTTAGTGTGGCCTATTTAATGCCAGTGTTTTTTTTTTATCCTGTCTCTTAGCTGCACAATTGCTGGATTTGTAACTTTGGCACTATGGTGTTGTACTGGCCCGTTATTTGGCTTAGGTTCCCTAACCATTTTTCCATTATCCTACATCTCTTTATGACATGCTTTCGCCAAAATAGATGTTTTGGACACTTTGTCACTTCATTATCAGTCTTTAAGTGCAATTGCTCCCTTTTGAAAGTGTTATGGTAATTGTTTGTCCATGATTAAAATGTTAGTCTTGATAGTTATGTATACCAGGGCTGCTCATGTAAATGCTGCGAGTGGGCCTGCAGGAGTAATTGTGCCATCCACACAAGTAACCTTAAATATCAAAGTCAAGCCTGCCACTGCAGTGCCTTAGCGCCCTTTGTTAAACTGTCATGTTTTCAAACTGCATCCATTTGACAGACCTTACCTGTGCCTTTGTATGGACTGTTCTCTGTATCCCTCGCTTAAACTTTGTGGGCGTATTGAGCTGTGAAGATGGAATAACAGTTCTTTCACTAATTGTATATTCACACACCTTTATAGTTATTTATGTCTTTATACTTGAATGTGAGCATGTACAATTTGCTCTTTACATCTATAATACTTTTCTTTTAACTTGTTTTCCATTTTATCTTCATTTTTCATAAAAATGGATGCCACTAAGTACCAAGAGCTTCTACATTTTATATGCCGTAATGTGTATCCTGATGGTTTTCAGTAAATTCCAGAAGCATGGATTGCGTACAATATCTAAAAAATTCACTGTTGACGGTAGTATAATTTTTTCAGTATTGATTTATCATTGCAATGTTAAATTTAGAGTATTCCAATGTGTATTTTATTCTACAAATGTATGTGATATGTACTTGTTAAAAACATGAGATCTATTCTTTGCTATGCTAATTTTAAAAAAGCAGAGTTGCAGAAGCAGACAAAGCACAATATTCAGGTTGCCCAGAAAAAGCAGTAAGAAAAATATAGAAAGAGAGTTTCGGACAAATATAAGCTGCGCCCATTCAGCGAATGAGATTTAGTGCTTTTAAAAAATTGCAGGCGAACAATGAGGAAAATAGGGATTTTGGAGCACAACTTTACTGTTCTCTACAATATTTCCGAAATGGAAGGAAAGTGTGCAAAGTTAGTCAATGTTAGCAACATGCCTTTACGTACAACTTATAATGTCGACATGTTGAGGTCATATAAATCGAGAGTCAAAGATAATATATTAAAGGTACATTATTTTAATTTAATGGCACATAATTTGGATGTCTTGAGTAATGAGGTTCTATTGGCTGTTGTAATTCTCTCCTATATAGGTGAGAATTTAGTAGATTGAAGAAGAGTACGTGATTATGTCTTTCTGCACATGTCATATTTTGCAAACTACATTAATTTAAGAAAGGTATTTCTGATTAGCTATTTTTGTTTGAGAAAGGTTTGTGTTAGTTTTTTTTCAGTAATTTGCTGTTCTTTAAGAAATGTTAAACTTTTCAAAATTAATTTGCAGGAAGCATGACGAGTGACAATTCTCCAGCACCTGTTCCATCTTCATCACCTGTACCATCTTCACCACCTCTACCATATTCAGTATCTGTACCATCTTCAGCACCTCTACCTTCTACAGCACGTTCTCCGTCGCCAGCATCTCATCCATCTACATCACTGAAAAAAGTTTTGAATGTGTGGAAGAAACCAGTAAAACATTGTTTTACCAAATTATATGATAGTTCTTTTTGATCACTTAAAATGGACCAATGGATAATTGATGAGGTTAGTTTCTGCTACATGTAAATTCTTCATTGTATGGCTAATGCTTAGGATGTACATATAGTTTCCTCTTTAGAAGCTCATGTGTTTTCATATATTTTTACACGTAATCAATGCCTACCTCTGAAAAATGTCTGTCAAGACCAAATGTACGTATTTTTTCATTCATAATAGAGTTACCAATCTCTAAATAATAAATTTCCATTTATGTGTGTACTGAAATCTTTAAATTTTAACATTAGGAGTTAGCACTATCAGCAACAGTGTCCTATATGTTCCTTAACAAATATCGCTTTTTGAGTAAATATTCATATTTGTTGTGTGACTTTTTAGTGTTACTGTTGCAAAACAACTTTCTGAGTAAATATTCATATCTGTTATGTGACTTTTTAGTGTTACTGGTGCAAAACAATATTAGTGATTCTTTAAATTAGTGTTTGATGGTAGAATTGAGTAACGGTTTCAAAAGTAAGATGTTTTTCAACAGAAGTTTTTAACTTTTCAATATATATATTGTGTTGACATTCACGTTTTCGAATTGTAAATCTAAACATATCTATTTGGTATGTAATGTGAAAAAGTTTTTTATGATTGCCTTTTTAACTCTTCAGGTACCTTTTGACAAAATGAACAATGTTCTTTACCCAACAAATACTGTTAGTCATTGGATACTTTTGGTAAGTCCAACTTTTTCTACATTTATCAATCTATTTTGAAAGTTATTGTTGGAAAATACTACTGGTTGTAATACTATAAATTGCCCCACAAATATTTTTCAAATATTTTAAATGCTAATATTACTAAATGATTTTGTAATATGTCTTCAGCACTCCTCTTTACGATAAAATGTAAACTCTACATACTAAAAATCTAATTTCTATTTTGTTTCTTTACAGATTTTGAAACCTTTAACCAAGACAATATTGGTTCATGATTCACTGAGTAGCAACATTGGAACCTATTGAGACTTTTTACTAAATTGGAGGTAACCTTTCCTTAAAAAAACTCATTGATCTCTTTCTTATTTCTTATAGTGCATAATTATAAAATTATCAATACCATTTCTCTTAATGAATCTAAACATAGTGACATTTTTAACATAAACATTCATATATCTCTAAAGTGTTTTCCTACAACAATTGAAGTGTCCCGACTATAAACAATGGTACGTAGTCGTGGAATGTAACTAAAAGCAACAGGACAGCTAGAATTGTGGTGTGTTTTACATGCTTATAAAGATACTTCCATTATAGATTTTTTAAACCTTAATTTGATGAACATTTATTACTTTGTTAATAGCTTACTTATTTTAAAAAGTTTTAAATAGGAAAAAGGTCTTATAGGAATGACATTTGTCAATGTCTACTGACCGCGTCTATAGTGCCCTTCGGAAGCATATAGCCATTCACATATGATTTTCTTTGACCACTTGTATTGTCCTAACACAGTTGCTCTGAAACCTATGATTGCTTTTCAACCCCAAACATTTTGACATTAATTGTTTTTATATAATTTAAAATTCAGGTTGGACTTTTGCTCAACATATACATTTGTTTTTTATGTTATCAGTTTGCAGAATGTTACATAATTCAGCAGCCTGTTGCCCAGATTTTTACTAATGAAATACTTCTGGGGAATTATCGACTGAAAATTGCAATGGACCTAGTGGAGTCATCAGGTTTGACTTTAACATTTAAATGATAAATACGTTGTCACACTCTAGTGTTGTCATGAACATTGGATTATTCAGTGTTTTGTTTTGTCATAGAACGTTTTTTATAGATATAGGCATATCTTTAAATTTTAACATAGTATAGTAAGATATTTCATTATGTTTGTGAATTTTCATTTATATTCGTTGTGTAGCCATTTGAATTTGTTTAAACAAATGTGACTGTCTCTGGATCTGAAAACACTTAGAATCATGCAGGATATATTCCAAACTAAGTTTTTTATTATTAGCATTGCCGTTATGATGCACTAATGTACATCTTGTTTGCATTTAGAGTCTGTTGAACAGTATTGTGGTGTCTGCAACAAAGATGGTTCATCAATTTATATGCAAAACTTAAAGGTAAGTACCATCAATGACTCTAGATGCTGAAGATCAAAAGTAACTGATATAAGTACTTGGGGTATTTTGGTGACATTACGTGTCCAGTTCACACTTGCCTGATGCAGGGTGTAGGTTAGTATGACAAAGATAACTGAGGGATTTCCAAGGGTCTTTTCAGAGTTGTGTCCACCACGTTGGTTTGCTAGCTATGCACCCTTCCTAGTAATGGACTCATTACCACTTTCCCACTGAGAGTAGACAAGTCACTATGTTTAGTATGTAAATAAATTTAAGTTGTCATAACAAAAAGCTATTGACCTTTAAACAATGCAATGTTAATAACAAGGTATTTTTTACTATCTTCTCAACAGTCCCAATGTTTAGAATTCCGTGGATGGGTCCACCTTCAATGTATCAAAACAAATGTAACATCCTGGTTACCTTTCACTGGTTACAAATGTATCAAATATATGTATTAAGAAAATAAAGATGTAATCGCATGCAAGATGACAAATTAGATGTTTTGCATACTCCTGTCATCTAGTGTTGTGTCTGCATTATCATAGGAAGTAATGTTGAGACACTCTCACTTCAGTTGTCACGACTTACACAATCATTTTAGAGGAGGGCCAGACTTCCTTTAACATTCCTACTTAGTTTTCTGTTTGAAATTGAGCAACTATTTGGTAAGGTGTTGAAACATAAATTTAATTTTTCCTCCTCTTTGAAGATCAACAACCAATACCGCTCATCAACACGTTATTGTTCAATAATTGTCTAAAAAGTAGAGTTAATTCCTTCCACTATCACTAAGGTAGACATTTGACAGTAGAATCTATAATATAGTTACACCACTATTCCATGGTCATAATCCAACAGGTGTGTTTAGAGTGAACAAAAAGAACAATCATGCACATTTTTTGCTGGGCAGTATTGCTCTACACGCCCTTTCACTTCTTTCTTCCATACATTCAAAAAAGTTTTTAGGGTTTTAGATGCATAGTCTTTCAGGTCTGTATATCTGTAATGTAAAACAAGCATACTGTCACCTGTTTTCTTTTATCACTTACATATATAAACTCATCAGTCACTCCTATGGCAAGCCTTTACAATCCTGAAGGCTAAATGCTGGATTTTCTGAGACAGGATGCCCATGCATGAGCATGCTAAGTTTTCTTTGCCTTCATGAAAACATGTACTTTAAGCTGTCAAACACTGTGGAATGCTACCCTCCCACCAGTCCAAGAAGCGGAGGTAGAATTGAACAATTAGAATTGGATGCCACTAAATACAAAGTGTTTCTGTATTATGTAAGCCCTAATGTGACACAAGAAACAGTTTTCATTTTACACCATATTCAGCATCCATACAATCAAACACACTTTCTTGCTGCCTTTGTTGGTTGCAGTTGCCGAATAATTTCCTAATTCTAATGACAGGCCCTGGAAAAGGGCCGGTATTGTTATTTTTCATCCCTACCATCCAGAGTCAGGAGTGTGTACTTTGTGCACATGCTTCCTTCCTTAGATGTGGTAGCCGTTTCTCAAGCTCCCACTACGGAATCCAACTCCCAGTCTGTATAATGTACTGGAAAACAAAACACCCACTTCCCTGTCAAGGCAGTGACTGCTATCTATACAGACATGGTGACTACTTTCTAACTATGTTATGTTATTTAAATTGCGCACTTGCTGCCTTTCTTGGCTGTGGTTATCAAGTAGACTTATTGTAATCCCCTTGCTCCGTGGTTCTCTGAAGCTCTTAAGCAAGAAAAAACTAAATGCAAGAATCTAGAAAGACAATGGCGTAAATACTATGATCCTAATATTAAATCATTGTATACATTTGCCCTCAGTAATTATCATACACTTTGTAGTGACGCCCGAGCAAGGCACGTTAATTCAACTATTCTTGAAGCTCAGAACTGTCCCAAAGTACTTTTTAAAGTTGTTAAGGAACTCTCTGGAGCCGCTTGTCAGCCAAAAACTCCTGTCTTGATTCAAAACATTGCAACAACTTGGCTGAATTTTTCATTAATAATATTGCTACTATTTATGTTGAGTTTGATAAACAGGCTGATATCCCTTCTACAATCTCTTTAACCAATGGTCCTTCTAATGAACACCCTCCTAAGATCTCCATACTAACTGATGATACTATTGGTCTAGATAAATGGACCCCACTTGATGCCACCACCTTTTGCAGCATCCTGAGTGGCATCACATCAGGATCTCCAAATGATCCATGTCCTCCGTCAGTTTTTCAAACTTTGAATTAGTCTTCACTGAATTTAATCATAGAGCTATCGAATATGTACCTAGCTGAAGCTACAGTCCCAGCAGCATGGAAACATGGCATGATTGGGCCCTTGTTGAAGAAAGCCAATTTGGACGCCAAGGAACCATCTAATTTCTGTCCTATCTCTCTCCTTCCTATTTTTTCTAAACTTTTGGAGAAGCATATCAACACCCAGCTCGCCAGCTTTGTGGAGACTAATGAGGTCCTGCATACCTCTCAATCTGGCTTTAGGGCAGGATTCTCCATGGAATCCACACTGCTGGGTGTTACGGAAAACATCCGTTTACAGGAAGATAGAGGAGAAACTGTGGCACTTATTCTTCTTGATTTAGGTGCCGCATTCAATACTGTTTCTCATACCATCCTTCTAACCACCCTTCAATCTTATGGTATTACTGGACTTGCACTTAAGTTGCTTTCTAGCTTCTTACTACAAATAACCTTTCATGTTTTTTTGTCGACTTCTAGCTCTAAAATCCCTGTTTCTCAGTATGGAGTTCTCAGGGCTCCATACTAAGTCCCCTACTTTTCAATATTTATGTAAGTCCACTGGCCAGAATAGCGGAGCAAGCTGGGCTCACGGTATATTCCTATGCCAATGACACCCAGATCATCATCTCACTGTCGGCCAAAATTAAGCATGATACATCAGGCTCTGTGTAGGGCTAACACGTATTACCGATTGGATGCACACCAACAAACTTAAGCTAAACGGTGGGATAACTGAACTTCTTCTCTTCGATAACAACAAGTCCCTCTGGGGCCCTCAATATTGGCCATCCCAGATGGGATCACTCCCACTTCCATTGCAATCGGCCCGCAAACTGAGCTTCATTGTCGATGACCAGCTGACAATGAGGCAGCAAGCAGTTAAAGTAGCGTCCACCTATTTTGTCATTCTTAAGTGGCTTAGGAAATTTCTATGGATGCTTCCATTGCCCACCCAGAAAACTGTAGTCCATGCTCTTATATCATCTAGACTGGACTATGGGAATGTGTTATATCTGGGTGCAAGCAAAGAAGTATTACACAGGCTACAGATTGTACAAAATTCTGCTGCCCGATTGCTATGTAAACTTCCCTACAGAACTCCAATTTCTGCTTCATTGCATGATCTTCACTGGCTGCGGATCAACTATCGTGCTAAATTTAAAGCCTTGTGCTAAATGCACAAGATTAATTCTGACAAGGCACCTCACTACCTTAAGGCCTTGGTTCATCAATATCACCCCTCCCGTACACTTCGATCTTCCAATCAGCACCAATTTAAAATTCCTAGGATCAGTCAAGGCAGAATGGGTGGCCACTCTTTTTCTTGCTTAGCTCCCTCACTCTGGAACTCGCTTCCCTTACTCACCGAACAACATTACTTCAAATTCCGGAAGGACGTAAAAACGTGGTTGTTTAATCAATAACTTCTTTTGGTCCTGTTTTATTCTCTATTTTATTCTCTATTGTCCCTTAGTTCTTTTGTGTTCCCTAGCGCCGGGAAACCTACGGGTAACTATTGCGCTGTACAAATCTAAAAAAATAAATAAATACATTCTTCTATTTCATATTCTAATTCAAAGTACAAACCCTCTATAGAGCCTTTTTAGTAACTACCACCCCAGCTTAAGGCAAGGAGTAATTTGCCTACCTGCTGCATTTTGGGCTGTGTTTTAGTACATACAACAATAATAAGTATACTGCAGACATCCAAATTTACTCACCTGTTTTCAGGAGAGACCTCAGTGCATATATCAAACAGCATTATCAATGCGCTCAGTTTAAACCAACAGTTTACACACTCTCCAGAAGTGATCCAAGAAAGAAGTATTCATTTTGGACAGTAAGCAAGGTGTGACATTCTAAAAACCTCTATCCTCATAATTATGCGAGAGCTTGCTCTGATATGCTGCAAGACAATCCTCTACCTGCTGTACCCAGCACTTTAAGAGAACTACCCACGAAGGAAAGCAGTCCACATCCGGATATTCAACCAGATTTTGCAAACTTAGTCATCCATTGCAAATTTTGCAATGAAGTTCTCTGCTATGGGGAGCAGTCAATTGACTTAATTATCATTATTTATCATTCTTATATTTCATATTATAATTCAAAGTGCAGGCCCTGTATGGAGCCTTTATTTGTAACTACTACCCCGGCTGAAGGCCCTGGGTAATTTGCGCACTTGCTGCCTTTCTTGGCTGCAGTTATCAATTATACTTTTATTTCATATTCTAATTCAAAGTGCAGGCCCTTTACAGAGACTTTTTTGTAACTACTACCGCGGCTTAAGGCAGTGGGTAATTTGCGCACTTGCTGCCTTTCTTGGCTGCAGTTATCAATTATTCTTCTATTTCATATTCTAATTCAAAGTGCAGGCCCTTTATAGAGCCTTTTTTTGTAACTAATACCCCAGCTGAAGGCAGTGGGTAATTTGCGCACTTGATGCCTTTCTTGGCTGGGGTTATCAATTATTTTTCTATGTCATATTCTAATTCGAAGTGCAGGCCCTTTATAGAGCCTTTTTATGTAACTAATACCCCGGATAAAGGAAGTGGGAAATTTGTGCACTTGCAGCCTTTCTTGGCTGGGGTTATCAATTAGTCTTCTATGTCATTTACTAATTCAACGTACAGGCCCTTTATAGAGACTTTTTTTGTAACTACTACCACGGCTGAAGGCAGTGGGTAATTTGCGCACTTGCTCCCTTTCTTATTTTTCACCTTATTCATCTTCCACACAATCCACACATGATCCACACATACTCACACCTACCTTCTGCCTTTCTTGGCTGTAGCTGCCGAGTAATTTTCAAATTCTAATGACTGGCTTCTAAAAGGGGCCGGTATTGTAATTTTTTTAACCCTACCACCCAGTGTCGGGAGTGTGTAGTGTGTGCACTTGCTTTCTTCCTTAGATGTGGCAGCCGTTTCTCAGGCTCCCACTCGGGAATCCCACCCCCAGTCCGTGTAATGAGGTGGAAAATCAATGATCCACTTCCCTGACAAGGCAGTGGGTAGTTTGCGTGTCTGCTACCTTTGTTATTTTACACCTTATTCATCATCAACACAACACCCATGTCATGCACACATACACACACCTACCTGCTGCCTTTCTTTGCTGCAGTTGCTGATTAATTTTCAAATTCTAATGTCAGACCCCGGAAAGGGGCCGATATTGTTATTTTTCAACTCTTAAACCCAGTGTCGGGATTGTGTACCTTGCTTTCTTAGATGTGGAAGCTGTTTCCCAGGCTCCCACTGCGGAATCCAACTCACAATCTGTGTAATGGACTGGAAATCCAAAGATCCACTTACCTGACAAGGTAGCGGATGGTTTACGCACTTGCTACCTTTCTTATTTTTCACCTTATTCATCTTCCACATATCATCCACACATATATACAGCTACCTGCTGCCTATCTTGGAAGTGGTTATCAATTATTCTTCTATTTCATATTCTAATTCATACAGCAGGCCCTTTATAAAGCCTTTTTTTTACTACTACCCCGGTTGAAGGCAATGGGTAATTTGCACACTTGCTGCATTTCTTGGCTGGGGTTATCAATTTTTCTTCTATTTCAAATACTAATTCAAAGTGCAGGCCCTTTATAGAGCCTTTTTTTGTAACAACTACCCCGGCTGAAGGCAGTGGGTAATTTGCGCACTTGCTGCCTTTCTTTGCTGGGGTTATCAAGTATTCCTCTATTTCATATTGTAATTCAAAGTACAGGCCCTTTATAGAGCCTTATTCGTAACTACTATCCCGGCTGAAGGGAGTGTATAATTTGCGCACTTGCTGCCTTTCTTGGCTGGGGTTATCAATTCTTCTATTTCAATTTCTAATTCAAAGTGCAGGCCCGTTATAAAGCTTTTTTTCTAAGTACTACCTGGGCTGAAGGCAGTTGGTAATTTGCGCACTTGCTGCCTTTCTTGGCTAGGGTTATCAATTTTTCTTCTATTTCTTATTCAAACTGCAGGCTCTTTACAGAGACTTATTAGTAACTACTACCCCGGCTAAAGGCAGTGTGTAATTTTCACACTTGCTATGTTTCTTGGCTCAGGTTATCAATGATTCTTCTATTTCATATTCTAATTCAAAGTACAGACCCTTTATAGAGACCTATTGGTAAATGCTACCCCGGCTAATGGCAGTGGGTAATTTGCGCACTTGCTCCCCTTCTTATTTTTCATGTTCTTCATCTTCCACACAATCCATACATCTTTCACACATACACACACCTACCTCCTGACTTTCTTGGCTACGGTTACCAAGTAATTTTCAAATTCTAATGATAGGCCCCGGAAAGGGGCCGGTATTGTTATTTTTCAACCCTACCACCGAGTGTCGGGAGTGTGTACTTTGCGCACTTGCTTGCTTCCTTAGATGTGATAGCCGTTTCTCAAGATTCTCACTGCGGAATTTGACTCACACGCTGTGAAATGGACTGGAAATCCAAACATCCACTTCTCTGACAAGGCAGTGGGTAGTTTGCACATTTGCTGTCTTTGTTATTTTACATCCTATTCATCATCCACACCATCTACATGTCATGCACACATACACACACTTACCTGCTGCCTTTCTTGGCTGCAGTTGCCCAGTAATTTTCAAATTCTAATGACAGGCCCCAGAAAGGGGCCGGTATTGTTATTTTTTATTCCTACCACCCAGTGTCAGTAGTATGTACTTTCTGTACTTGATGTGGTAGCGGTTTCTCAGACTCCCACTGCAGAATACAACTCCCAATTTGTGTAATGGACTGGAAATTCAAAGGTCCACTTCCCTGACAAGGTAGTTGATAGTTTCCGCACTTGCTCCCTTTCTTATTTTTCACCTTATTCATCTTCCACACATCATCCACACATACACACACCTACCTGCTGCCTATCTTGGATGTGGTTATCATTTATTCTTCTATTTTAAGTGCAGGCCCTTTAAAGAGCCTTACTGGTAACTACTAACCTGGCTGAAGGCAGAGTGTAATTTCAGCACCTGCTGCCTTTCTTGAATGTGGTTATCAATTATTCTTCTATTCGATATTCTAATTCAAAGTGCAGACCCTTTATAGAGCCGTTTTTATAACTACTACCCCAGCTGAAGGCAGTGAATAATTTGCCTACCTGCTGCCTTTCTTGGCTGTGGTTATCAATTATTCTTCTATTTCATATTCTAATTCAAAGTGCAGGTCCTCTTTAGAGGCTTTTTTTATAACTACTACCCCGGCTGAAGGCAGTGGGTAATTTGCGCACTTGCTGTCTTTCCTATTTGTCACCTTCTTCAGCATCCACACAATCCACACACATACACACACCTACCTGCTGCCTTTCTTAGCTGTGGTTATCAATTATTCTCCTATTACATATTATAATTCAAAGTGCAGGCACTATATAGAGCCTTTTTTGTAACTACTACCCCGGCTGAAGGCAGTGGGTAATTTCCGCACGTGTTGCCTTTCTTGGCTGTAGTTATCAATTATTCTTCTATGTCATATTCTAATTCAAAATGCCGGCCCTTAATAGAGCCTTATTGGTTACTACTTCCACGGCTGAAGGCAGTGGGTAATTTGTGCACTTGCAGCCTTTCTTGGCTGGGGTTATCAATTATTCTTCTATTTCATTTTCTAATTCAAAGTCCAGGCCCTTTATAGAGCCCATACACACACCTACATTTAAAAAGATGTAACTTTATTTAAAAAGACAGCATACTTTACAATTCTTTTTTACATTATTTAGCATTCAAGTAGAATGCAAAGTTCAATGAAATTTTACCAATGTTATTTAACCCCTTCACTGCGGCGGCTATCCTGCCGCAGTGCTAAGGGGGTGGGGCGGCCGCGCGGCGGCCGCATTCTGGTGACGGAACAGCTCCGTCATCAGTCGCGGTTGGGCTGTGCTTATGACGGAGCAGTTCCATCATGGACGCGCCCACTCAATAGAACGCCCAGCACAGGTGCGGAATCTGCACCGCGAAGGCGCGGAATCTGCGCCGCGAAGGCGTGGCGCAGGGCCATGACGGAACCGCTCCGTCCTCAGCACAGCGCCACCACAGCTGATGACTGAGTGGTTCTGTCATCAGCATACAAAGGGTTAAGACCCAGAATAAAAAGCCACATTAATTCTTAAACTGATATGGCAAAAAAGGATTGCGGAAGCTATCCACCTAGAGATTGTGGCTTTTGTCACTGCTGCACCCAGTGTGGTTTGACCATAAGCCACGTATAATTGAACAGATTTCCTGAAAGTTTTTGTCCGTTGTAGGTAGAATTGTAATCATCGTTTGATATCCAAAGAATGTAGTGTTCTTTCTTCTGGTGTGGAAGGATTTGAAAAGAAAGCTTTCAACTTCACTGGTTCATTTAAATGGCAGTCACAGAAAGTAGCAGCTTGGCAAAGCTAGCGTGACTCTCTGAGTACTAGAGTCTGGGTCACTCCGCTGGCTTCTATGGAAGTATCCCCAAGACCTATATACTTTTCATTATTAACATGGGTTACATATATTTACTTTGTTCATTCACAACAATAATATCAGAACTAATGAATTTCATTTCTTTAGCATTTTATTTTATCATTCTTTTGTTTTTCATTTATATTTCTCATAAGTCCATCATTCTTTGTTTGTTCATTTTTCATTTCTTAAAAATATTTTTATCTTTTTTTGGTGTATACTATTTTGTGAAAAATTCATATTACAACAAATACCAACAATGTAATTACAAAAACAGGAGAGAGAAACCCTGGATTATACACACACAATAAATACAATACCACTCATACATTCACATTCATTCTAATCCTATTGCCATCCACACATTCCATACAAATGCAGTATCTGAACAAATCTCGATGTAATGAGGCAGAAGGAGAATTTTTACTGCCTCAATTTATGACCATTAGATGTAAAATATGGCTCTTGATGGGTACAAGTTATGTACCAGTCATGCACCAGCCATTCACAAGCCTATGTTAATAATGACAAGTATATAGGTCTTGAGGGAATTTCTTCAGTACTTGGTACTTTCTCTCCCCTCTTTTCCCTGACCTTAAAGTAATATTAGAGGGGTCCCCTCCTATATGTATCTACATTAATGTTTTTTACTGTGGGATCTTTTGTATAAAGAAGACTTTTGGTGGTTGCTGCTTTGAGCTGACTGATGGTGGCATGGTTTTTTGGTCTTCAATGGTGGAGGTTTACCTGATTTATCTTTGAAAACTTCCTTAAGAGTTTTTTGTTTTTTCTAAACTTTCATAATTCTTCTCCTTTTTTAAAAAATGTTCCTCCATCTCTTCGTTTTTTTCTCTAAACCTTTTATGTTTTGTTTACTTCAGGTGTTCTATTGGGCTGTACAACACCCCATTGTTTGGAAAGATCATTATATCATCAAATTACATCTAATACCTTACAAGATGGATGGTTTACAAACGTTTGGTTTCTCGGATGAGGAGTTTTCCTCTCTGATGGGCCAAGTGATAGACAACACTACACCAAATACTATCTCATTAGAAGATGATAGTGAGGATCCGTAATGCAACAGCTTTATTTATTTAAATCCGTAAGTTCCTGGAGCGGTGGTCACTAATATCTAACCGCTCCAGGGACAGGATGATGTTAATCATCGAAACTGCAAGGGATTTGATGAAAAGTCTTAGTAAGGAGATCCAAGACTTAGAAGAAAAATTGAAATCATCTGATGCGGTAGATGAAGCTAAAAATAAATTATAGAAAATCCAAGCAGAAATGAAAGACTTTGACACCTATTTGACGAATAAAAAATCTGAAAAATTACGTAAAGACATAAGATGGTTTACGAGAGAAAAAATATACTCATATTTGAATCCTCTTTACTATCAAGGAGGTACTCAATCTAACTATACACCAATGTATACCAACAGCTACAGAAGACAGTATACAACTTTTTCTGATACAGGTTCTTCTGAATCAGGCAATGACAATTTTTATGATGATGGTAGGACACAATACAATTCTATGTCCTTCAGAGGCAGACAACAACCACAAAATAGCCATAACCGTGGTTTTTTATCCAGGGGCCAATTCAGGGGATGCAATGACCATTGGCAGCAAGACAGAGGGGGACATCACCAGATGAGACCTCAACAGCAATGTGTAAAGACGAGGAACCAGCAATATTGGTGGTAGAGGAGGACACAAATTGTATTATATCAGTAACTGAAGATGCTTTACCTATTTATAATCTGTCATCAGTCGCCTTTAATGATGAGGAACTGTCTCTATTGACTCGAGGCCTATCTTTTGTCCCGTGTACAGTACTGAACAAATTTAAACTAATTGAGGACTTATTTGCCTTTTTCAGGAAGGTGAGATTGAGAAAATACTTTGCAGGCAGATTAGAGGTAACAGAAAATGAAAATCTCTCTAAATGTAAACCAGCATCTACCTTTACCCCAAAACTTGATATGGTGGGACGGGAAGTTAATTTTTTCGAGCGAAATGTTTTGAAGGATGTTGGCCGTTTGTTAAAAAACCCTAACAAACCAAGATTCAATTTATCAAAAAGTAAAAACCTGGCCATAAAAAGAATAGAAACCAGCACAGATATTGTGATTAAACCCTGCGATAAGGGTGGGGGTAATACTATTTTGAATAAAACTGACTATGATGCAAAAATGTTGGAGATGTTGTCCATACATGAGCATTATAGACCCGCAAATATAAGAGAGACCACTAGATTAAAAACAGTAATTAGTGAAATCACACATAAAGCCTTGAATGACGGTGATATTTGTGAAGATGAATACATCTTCCTTAATAAGGCAAGTCCTATAACACCCGCATTATAGGAGCAACAACCCCCAATGCGACCAATCATCTCTACGATAGTCTCCAGTACAGAACCTCTTTCAAAAAATGTGGATGCATTTTTGTGTCCTCTGACTCAAAAATATGCGTTATATATCAAAGACACAGGAGATGTTATCTCCAAGATAGAAAATACACCGTTCAACCCTTGCACAGAAATCCTAGTAACACTAGACATTGAGGCGTTGCACACCAACATCCCTCAGTGTCAAGCGTTACAAGCGGTAGCAGCGCTTTTACAAAATATCCTTGTAACAGACCAGATGAATTCATACTGAAATGTTTCGAAGTAGTCTTTTGAACAATTTTTCCGATTTCAATGGCTCCCTGTTCATGCAAATTAAGGGTACCAGCATGGGGGCATCTTGTGCTCCAAGTGGCAAACACGTACATGGGTGAATGGAAACTGAGGAATATTTTTAATGAGGATGCTCCATTTTTTGAAAATGTTTTTTATGGCGTCGTTTTATTGATGATATTTTTTTTGTGGGGAGAGGTAACTAAACTGACCTAAAGGAATACATATTTTGGTTAAATATGAGTGATCAGAACCTTAAATTAACAGCGAATTATAGCACCAGCTAGGTCGAATTCCTAGATATTCTGATTGAGGGTGACAGTGGCAACCTTCTAGTTAGCCTACATCGGAAACCGACAGCGAAGAATACTATCTTACAATATGGGAGTTTTCACCCTAATTGTCAAAAAGACTCTATCCCCTTTGGGGAATTTCTCTGCATTTGCCGCAATTGCTCCAACATGAATGATTTTCACTACCATGGGTTTGCCCTGAAAAAGAGACTTATGAAGTGTGGGTATCCCCATCACTTGGTACGTCAAGCCTTCAAAAGAGAAAAATATTATAACAGAGAAGCACTATTGAAGGGAACCAGAAGAGAATCCCATGGAAGAATTACCTGTGTGATCAACCATTCCTCCCTCAATTTTAAACTGAAAAACATCATCAATAGAAATTGGAGAATCCTTACTCAGATGAGCATGAAACCCAGCTCCCACAACCATTATTAGTGTATCGAAGGAATCAAAACCTAAGGGACCGATTAGTTCATACCAGGAATAAACCCAAGTTGGCTGAAACTCTAACCTCTCTCACTGGTCTTCCAATTATTCTGGGAAACCACAAATGTGGCTCATGCCATGCATGTGATGCAGCTGTTGCCATGGAATCGCTTTGTTACAATAACATCAATGTTAGACTTAGGTCACTCACTAACTTTAGGAGTAGTAACATCATTTATATACTGTTTGGTCCTTGCGGGCTATCCTACATAGGAGAAACAAGACTTGAATTCCGACATTGATTTAGTGAACATGAATCTGCATTAAGAACAAAAAAATCTCAGCACCTCTAGTCAAACATTTCTTAGAAAAACACCATCATGAAAATGAACTTAAATTGTGTCTTTTGGAAAAAATACAAACCAAAATGGGTCAATTGAATGAAATAACTCGTAAAAAACAAGAGACATTCTGGATTTTCCATCTGGACAGCATAAAACAAGGATTAAATGAGGACATATCATGGTATGTGACCAAATAGGTGCTATGTAAAAATCTAAAAACGGGAAGTCATTGTGTATCTATTCCCCATAAAGCTAAAAGATATTATTGTCCTGAATATAGTATGTCCCTCATGACTCTCAATTTTGACTCCTAAATGTATATTTTTCTGATCTAACCTCTAAATATCTAATAGAATGACAGCATCATTAGTTTATGTGGAATACACTGCCTATAGAGAGTTTCTTGTAAAAAAGATGATAGTAACCCATTCCGGTTTTTAAATATCCTTTCCCATATAATCTGTGCTCATTGCGTTTCACTATTTGATTTTGTTCATGTTGTATTATATCCTACGAACTTCTTCTTTAGTTATGTGATTAACTTGTTAGATTGCTAATCGCAACTTTTCAAATACTAGAGAGAAGGTATATCATCTGGCTAGAACTTTTTTGAAATTCTTGTATTTTATGACAACCACAAGATGGCTCATGCACTTGTAAATAAATATATAGTCCATCCTTTACTTTGGATATGCTAGTAAAGGAAGCTCCTTGTAAAAAGACGGTAGTAATTCTGTCCGTCTTTTCGGTGTTTAAATAAAGTCTCTGTAAATGTCTCACTTAAATTGCGCCTGCCGCGTTTGCCATTTGACTTTGCTCATATTGGTTTACACCTTATAAACTCTCCTCTTTCAGGCACACTACTAATTTGTTGGAATACTAATCGCAACTTTGCAGATGTTATAGGGAATTCATATTATTTGGCCAGAACTTGGACATTTGGGGAATTCGGTTACCGTACGACAACTGTAAGATGGTGTCCGTATTCGCTAATAAACATATAGTCGATCTTCTATTTTTGTAAAACGCAAAGAAAGGAAGTGACGCTTGCACTCCAGCTGTAAGCAATAGATGTTTAGGCGCCTTAATTTTTGATTTAAAACGCCAGTTTATATCTACTCTTTATTTTTGCCATGCAGTAATTCCGGTGTAATTCGAGTCCACATGTAGAAGCAAGACGCAATACTATAAGGTGAACAACGGGAATCTGTAAATCTTTTTATGAGGGTCGATCGAGTGTTCCCTTTGAGAAACGATTTGTTTGCTTTTTATCTATGTACACGGATACTAACTAGGCTGGGTAATAGTACATAGTACTTTGCAGCACTCTCTCCAGTCAGTGTCCATATTGTATTAAAGCTCCCCTTAAATTTATATTAAGTAACGTTGTTCACAACTACGCCAGCTACTCTTAGGTTCTAAGAGAAATAAACAGGCTATCTTACTTCTTTAGATCTTAGTGCCTGTTATTATAGATTGGCAGTTTTTTCTAATATTACAGGCTTTCCTAGACGGCAATCGCTTTTATAATCTGGACGTACAAAATGCGGGCTATCCTTAAAGTATGGATTTTTGTTTATATACCTTTCAACGGCACCTACACATTAAGGACTGCCATTGATAAGACAAGACGGCTTATACAGACTTGTTATAGCTCCTGCATTCCTCCTAAAAACAGATCAAAAAAATATATATATGATGTGCCGTATAACAGAAGGTAGCTGAAGCCATAATATATATATAGGGGATCCTAGGTATATATGCTTGATTCTCTCATCTCAATTAAGAGTATGAGCTACACAAGAATAGCTACAGAAGAACACTAATAGTGTGTTTTTCCTAAATCTGCAGGCTGCAGGAATGATCTCCATGAAAATTACGATCCTTGTGTAAAAAGCGGGATTCCTGTTTGCTATCACATAAAACTATCTACAGGCTTATGTTTGAATAATAAGGTTAGTTTGGAATAATAAGGTATAACTATAGTTTCGACCTTTACACAATTGTGTAAAAAAACTCCTGGTTTATGTATCATCTTCTACAGGAACTACAAGAGTGAGATACCATATCACTATTTTTACTGTGATGAGACATACCCATTAAGAATGAAAGGACATGTAATAGTAGAGCTTGTATGACCTTTTTGCTCTCACACTTCTTAGGAATTAATATTCCTTGATGCACACTGAGACCATTGAAATCTGAATATTGCCAACTGAATTTTAAAGAAGACGGCAAGGCACACGTCTTGCAAAAGAATAGTACGTTCAGATGTCTGTTACTTTAGTACTGAGGCATGCCACATTGGTTGGTAGTTTGTGAGTATTAATTCTTCCCTTTGCTCATAAAATCCTTCTCTCCAATGTTTCGGAGTAAAGGGTAGTCATTTAGAACGATAATTGCTGGTAACTTTATGACACCCTTAGTGTTTATATCTTCTTCTCTTCACGGTTTGGTCTTATTCTACTTGGTGATGGTTTTTGCTTAAACTTTGGACTCTAATCTATCTGAATCACTGAGAGAACTGAATTCATCAGTATATTCACTAGCTCAATTCAGTTTGGAGACTGTTGTATAGCTGTGTGGCCATTAGCTAGCTCAAACGTAAACATGTGTTAAATGTTTAAAAAAAAATTATGATTTAAATATATGCACAACAATCTTTATGTTTTTTGATTTCAGCTCCCCTGGCTTTTGTTGTGTAAGGAATGTTTGTATCTGCATAGTTCCTGAGGAAGGTGGTAAAGGACCCACCGAAACGCGCGTCGACCTTGCGTGGAATCCATATTTTACATCTAATGGTCATCAATTTAGGCAGTAAAAATTCTCCTTCTGCCGCATTACATCAAGATTTGTTCAGATACTGCATTTGTATGGAATGTGTGGATGGCAATAGGATTAGAATGAATGTGAATGTATGAATGGTATTGTATTTATTTTGTGTGTATAATCCAGGGTTTCTCTCTCATTTTTTGTAATAACATTGTTGGTATTTGTTGTAATATGAATTTTTCACAAAATAGTATACACCAAAAAAAAGATAAAAATATTTTTAAGAAATGAAAAATGAACAAACAAAGAATGATGGACTTATAAGAAATATAAATGAAAAACAAAAGAATGATGAAATAAAATACTAAAGAAATAAAATTCATTAGTTCTGATGTTATTGTTGTGCATGGACAAAGTAAATATATGTAAACTGTTGTATCCTGCATAGAGACTCTGGTAGCAATGTTGGTAGTTTCAAGTCTTCTTTATTGTCTTCATGTCAGTATATTAACAATCTTAGTCCAGCCAGCTCTAGATTGGTACAAGTTATGTACCAGTCATGCACTAGCCATTCACCAGCCTCACCAGGAGCAGACTGCCTAGCTGCTCAGCCCATCTCCAACTGTCATCCACACATACACTCAGGCACCCAGGCATTCCACGCATCACAATCACACCAACATTCCATTACCATCTCTCACTCTGGCTGAGCAGCTAGGAGGACCTAGGTTGATAATACCTAAATGTAAAACTAGGATATAACATTATCCTTTTCCTTTACATACAAACAACATAAGTGAATATAAAGGAAATAACTATTCACAGGTAATCAGTAAAATTCAGAACTCCAGATGCAACATAAATAAAAACATCTCAGAATAATGAACAATACAAAACCCTAAAAGATGATATTAAAATACATGTGTAACAATATCCCTCATCTTTCCCAAAAATGTTTCAAGCATTAAAAAGCGTAGTGAGACCGCTGACTCATTGTCAGTGAAATTGCTCTCCCACCCTCGCAGCTCCACCATTAAGTGAGGTGCCCCTGCCCCTGCACTCTTCAGTGTTGGTGATCGAGGCCCTCCTCCACCCGCAGGTTTCCCTGCGCCTCATCCCTGGTGGTCCAGTGGACCTCTGTCTCCTTTCTTTCTTTCTGCTCCTTCACTCGTTTTTCTCCCCTTTCTATCTTTCACCTTTCTGCACCTCTGCTCTTTTGTGCCTTATTTTTGCCCATTCTCCCTTTCTCTCCCTCTGCTCCTTCACTCGTTTTCACTCGTTTTTTTACCCTTTCTATCTTTCACCTTCCTGCTCTTTTCTGCATCTCTGCTCTTTTGTGCCTTATTTCTGCTTATTTTCCCTTTTTTCTGTATCCCTTCTTTCCTCCCTTTACCTTTCACCGCCGCTGCTGCCCCCGCGGCCCCTCCCCCCCAGCACAACCGGCCCAATCCAGCTCTCCTCCCCGCCTCCCAGCTGTCCAGCCCTCCCCGACCCCTACTTAATGGCGGCCACTGCGGGGACAGGCGAGCAAGACCACTGACTCATTGTCAGTGAAATTGCTCTCCCACCCTCGAAGCTCCACCATTAAGTGAGGTGCCCCTGCCCCTGCACTCTTCAGTGTTGGTGATCGAGGCCCTCCTCCACCCGCAGGTTTCCCTGCGCCTCATCCCTGGTGGTCCAGTGGTCCTCTGTCTCCTTTCTTTTTTCTCCCCTTTCTATCTTTCACCTTTCTGCTCTTTTCTTCATCTCTGCTCTTTTGTGCCTTATTTCTGCTTATTTTCCCTTTTTTCTTTATCCCTTCTTTCCTCCCTTTACCTTTCCCCGCCGCTGCTGCCCCCGCGGCACCTCCCCCACAGCACGACCGGCCCAATCCAGCTCCCCTCCCCGCCTCCCAGCTCTCAAGCCCTCCCCGACCCCTACTTAATGGCGGCCACTGGTGCACCGAAGGCGCGTCAAAGGCAAGCACGTCTGCACCCGTCTGCGACCCGTCCGCAACCAGCACCAGGAACCCTGGACCTCCGCCCCGCCAACGCTATGACCCAGCAGCACTCCACGCACTCAACCCAGGCTGCAACAACAACTGCAAGCTAGCATCACCAGCCGACACCCATGGACCCTTCAGCTGTCACCGCTGCCGGCACACCTGCAGCACCGCCAAGAACACGGATCCAGCACAACCCGCCCACAAGAACACAACCGAACCGAAGACCCTGCAATGCATCCTCCTCAACGTCCGATCCCTCCACAAACACGCAGCAGAAATCTGGGACCTCCTCGACAGCACCACCCCAGACGTAGCATTCTTCACCGAAACCTGGACGAACACCACCTCGGGACCGGACATCGCCATCGAAATCCCCCAAGGACACAAGATCTCCAGGAAGGACCGCCCCATCCACCCAGGAGGAGGAATCGCCATCGTCCACAAATCCAGCCTCCGCCTGAGCACACTCCCTGACGTGTCCACAGAACTGATGGAACACCTTCACTTCGAGATACTGGCCAGCCCCATCGCCGCCCTCCGAGGAACCCTCATCTACCGACCCCCTGGACCCCGCGGACCCTTCGCCAACTCCATCACGGACATTATCTCCCCGCAGGCCATCGCATCCACCAACTACACCCTGCTGGGAGACCTCAACTTCCACCTCAACAATCAACTGGACCCCAACACCACATCCCTCCTGGACAACCTCCACAACATTGGACTCCGCCAGATCATGACCGAGCCCACGCACTCAGCAGGACACACCCTCGACCCCCTCTTCACTACAGGAAACTCCATCACCTTCAGCCACACCACCAAACTCCCATGGACCGACCATCGTTGCGTCCACTTCACCTTCAGAACACCCACCATCCACAGACACCAGCACCTGCTTCCACAAAGAAACTGGACAAAAATCACCGATGACCAGCTCACCTCCTCACTCAACAACTCCACCCCAACCATCGCAGAAAACGACGACCCCAACACCGCAGCCCGAACCCTGCATAGATGGATCTTGGACAGCACCAACACCATAGCCCCCCTCAAGAAAAACAATACCCGTGCCAAGAAAGCCAGATGGTTTACCACCGAACTTCGAGAGTCCAGGCGCACATGCCGCCGCCTTGAAAAGGCCTGGAGAAACACCAAATCCATAGAAGCCCACAACAACTTCAGAGCCGCCACCAACGCCCTCCATCAACTCATCAGAGAAACGAGGAAAAAAGCAAATGAAGACAGAATCTCCACCCACGCACACAACAGCAAGGAACTCTTCAGCATCATCAAGGAGTTTGCCCAACCCACCAGCGAGTCTACCGACATCCCTCCCTCACAAGACCTCTGCGACAAACTCAGCATCTTTTTTCACCACAATATCAAGAGCATCTACGACAACTTCGACGAAGACAACCAACACACTGAACCCTCACCAACCACCCCCGACACCCGGAAACCAGCGATTGATGACTGTACAGCCCTCACCACCGAAGACACACTGAAGACAATGAAGTCAATCCACTCAGGGGCACCCACGGACCACTGCCCCCACCACATCTTCAACAGAGCCGCCAACACCATCGCAACCATGCTCCGCCAAACCATCAACCGCTCCCTGGCGACCGCCACGTTCCCCGATGACTGGAAACACGCCGAGGTCAACCCCCTCCTAAAGAAACCCTCAGCGGACCCCACCGACCTCAAAAACTACAGACCCATCTCCCTGCTCTCGTTCCCAGCGAAAGTCATCGAGAAAGCCATCAACAGCCAACTCGCCACATTCATTGAAGAACACAACATCCTCGACTCCTTCCAATCCGGCTTCAGAAAAAAACACAGTACGGAAACCACCCTCCTCGCCGCAACAGACGACATCCGCACCTTACTGGACAAAGGAGAAACAGTAGCCCTCATCCTCCTTGACCTATCAGCGGCGTTCGACACAGTCTCCCACCGCACCCTAATACGCAGACTCTACGATGCAGGAATCCAGGACAAGGCCCTCCACTGGATCTGCTCCTTCCTCTCCGGCAGGACGCAGCGGGTCAGACTCCCCCCTTTCCTCTCGGACCCCACACCAATCACCTGCGGAGTCCCCCAGGGCTCCTCCCTCAGCCCGACGCTCTTCAACGTCTACATGGCTCCACTTACCCCCATCGTCAGAACCTACGGACTCAACATCGTGTCATATGCAGACGACACCCAGCTCATCCTCTCCCTATCCAACGAGCACAACACCGCCAGACGCAACTTTCGAGAAGGCATGGAAGTCGTCGCCAAATGGATGAAAAACAGCTGCCTTCAACTAAACACCAACAAAACAGAAGTACTCATCATGGGCCCAAACCCCGACGCCTGGAGCGACACCTGGTTGCCCACCGCCCTCGGAAACCAGCCAACCCCCACAGACCACGCACGCAACCTGGGAATCATCCTGGACTCCGAGCTCAAAATGGACTGCCAGATCAACTCTGTCTCATCTTCCTGCTTCCACACCCTCCGCCTCCTTCGTAAGACCTTCAAATGGATCCCCCTCGAACACCGAAAGACAGTCACTCACGTCCTGGTCACCAGCAGACTCGACTACAGCAACGCACTCTACGCCAGAATAAACAAAAACCTCATCCGCAAGCTACAGAACATCCAGAACACCGCTGCAAGACTTTTCCTCAACCTGCCAAAACAATGCCACATCTCCCAGCACCTGCGCACACTCCACTGGCTCCCCGTCGAGGCGAGAATCACCTTTAAGATGCTCACCCACGCACACAAGGCCCTCCACGGCACCGGACCAGCATATCTGAACAGCCGACTCAAATTCCACGCACCCCAAAGGACCCTACGATCAGCCCAGCTTTCCTACGCTGTGGTCCCCCGCACCAGAAAGACCAGATCGGGAGGCCGCTCCTTCTCCTTCCTCGCGGCCAAAGCATGGAACGCCCTACCGCACTACCTCAGAAAAAAAAACATCGCACTCCCCATCTTCGCAAGAAACCTCAAAACCTGGCTCTTCGACAGACCCCCTCCTTGATGGAATGGAACCTGCACCCACCACCCCTAGCGCCTTGAGACCCTTACGGGTAAGTAGTCGCGCTTTAACAAACTCCTGATTGATTGATTGATTGATTGTAGAGACACAAGTACACAAAGTAATAAGATGAAACAAACTAAAAAATACTAAACTGTAATGACCAAGGTAAAATACCCCGCAACCCTTAACCCGAATACAAGGGAAATACTACGATATGGGACAACGACCCATTAAACTGTGTGAGGGGCTAGCCCCCAAAACACAACCTAATAGTACTTTTGTACTGCGCGCAACAGTAAGTGTTGTATACCCGGGTTGTACATTAGTGCTGCGCACAACTGAGAATGGGATATAAATCCATCTATTAACCCTGAGTAAAGGTTAAACCTAAAGATTTTGTATGGGAACAACCCCAAGACCCAATCCTCATATGGAGGTCACTAACTGGGACTCAAACCCAACTCAATTCCATGAAAAGGATCACTGTGATGAGCCCATACCCAAACCCATCACACATGTAGGAATACCCCATGTCAAAAACCTATCCCACACCTAAGGAACAACTGTGATGCCACCCACCAAACACGAAGACGACCACATGGCTTACACTGCGTAAAACTGTGGCATATTTACCTGTGACATCACTACATGCTGAACAGAAAAATTGAATAATTCCTGAAACAAATCCACTAACACTAGAACTAGTGAACTGTGCCCCACGCCGGTGAGCGATCTCTCACCCGAGTTGTGCTTGAATTAGAATATATATTCATAACTCTTGTGTAATAATAAACAGTCTCGAATATGAAGAATGAATACCAACTTGAGACACTAGATGGCACCCTGACCTAGAACAAAGCATAGAAAAGCAGTTCATGTTAAAAATCTATAACACGTAGCTTGAAAAGCAGCCCACTGAAAGTATAACTTAGATTTCATCTATAACACTTAGCTTGAAAAGCAGCCCACTGAAAGTATAACTTAGATTTCATCTATAACACGTAGCTTGAAAAGCAGCCCACTGAAAGTATAACTTAGATTTCATCTATAACAAGTAGCTTGAAAAGCAGCCCACTGAAAGTATAACTTAGATTTCATCTATAACACGTAGCTTGAAAAGCAGCCCACCGAAAGTATAACTTAGATTTCATCTATAACACATAGCTTGAAAAGCAACCCACCGAAAGTATAACTTAGATTTCATCTATAACACGCAGCTTGAAAAGCAGCCCACCGAAAGTATAACTTAGATTTCATCTATAACACGCAGCTTGAAAAGCAGCCCACTGAAAGTATAACTTAGATTTCATCTATAACACGCAGCTTGAAAAGCAGCCCACTGAAAGTATAACTTAGATTTCATCTATAACACGTAGCTTGAAAAGCAGCCCACTGAAAGTATAACTTAGATTTCATCTATAACACGTAGCTTGAAAAGCAGCCCACTGAAAGTATAACTTAGATTTCATCTATAACACGTAGCTTGAAAAGCAGCCCACTGAAAGTATAACTTAGATTTCATCTATAACACGTAGCTTGAAAAGCAGCCCACTGAAAGTATAACTTAGATTTCATCTATAACACGTAGCTTGAAAAGCAGCCCACTGAAAGTATAACTTAGATTTCATCTCTAACACGTAGCTTGAAAAGCAGCCCACTGAAAGTATAACTTAGATTTCATCTCTAACACGTAGCTTGAAAAGCAGCCCACTGAAAGTATAACTTAGATTTCATCTCTAACACTTAGCTTGAAAAGCAGCCCACTGAAAGTATAACTTAGATTTCATCTATAACACGCAGCTTGAAAAGCAGCCCACTGAAAGTATAACTTAGATTTCATCTATAACACGCAGCTTGAAAAGCAGCCCACTGAAAGTATAACTTAGATTTCATCTATAACACGCAGCTTGAAAAGCAGCCCACTGAAAGTATAACTTAGATTTCATCTATAACACGCAGCTTGAAAAGCAGCCCACTGAAAGTATAACTTAGATTTCATCTCTAACACGCAGCTTGAAAAGCAGCCCACTGAAAGTATAACTTAGATTTCATCTATAACACGTAGCTTGAAAAGCAGCCCACTGAAAGTATAACTTAGATTTCATCTCTAACACGCAGCTTGAAAAGCAGCCCACTGAAAGTATAACTTAGATTTCATCTATAACACGCAGCTTGAAAAGCAGCCCACTGAAAGTATAACTTAGATTTCATCTATAACACGCAGCTTGAAAAGCAGCCCACTGAAAGTATAACTTAGATTTCATCTATAACACGCAGCTTGAAAAGCAGCCCACTGAAAGTATAACTTAGATTTCATCTATAACACGTAGCTTGAAAAGCAGCCCACTGAAAGTATAACTTAGATTTCATCTATAACACGTAGCTTGAAAAGCAGCCCACTGAAAGTATAACTTAGATTTCATCTCTAACACGTAGCTTGAAAAGCAGCCCACTGAAAGTATAACTTAGATTTCATCTATAACACGTAGCTTGAAAAGCAGCCCACTGAAAGTATAACTTAGATTTCATCTCTAACACGCAGCTTGAAAAGCAGCCCACTGAAAGTATAACTTAGATTTCATCTATAACACGCAGCTTGAAAAGCAGCCCACTGAAAGTATAACTTAGATTTCATCTATAACACGCAGCTTGAAAAGCAGCCCACTGAAAGTATAACTTAGATTTCATCTATAACACGCAGCTTGAAAAGCAGCCCACTGAAAGTATAACTTAGATTTCATCTATAACACGTAGCTTGAAAAGCAGCCCACTGAAAGTATAACTTAGATTTCATCTATAACACGTAGCTTGAAAAGCAGCCCACTGAAAGTATAACTTAGATTTTCCCACAATTAAACGAAGAATGACAACGAAGTTGTGAACCGATGAGTTTCCAGAGAGAATGAAAAATGACTATTCCTGATGCCACTCACAGTTAAGTGTTGTGCCTCCATGAACGGGTCAACAGCTACTCAGCATCACAGACGGTGAAAGTTACGCTGAGGAATTCCGAAAGCGTCACTGCCCATTGCCTGAATTCACCAATATCAAATGGAGTCACACACAGGAGACGCATGCCGAATGGCACGCGGCGCGCTCGTGATCCCAAACGTACATTAGCCTCGTAGAACGTGAAAACACGAAGACGTCATGAAAGGCTGGAGAGACTCCGGGAAGACACAATTGACAGGTCGAGGTGTGGGAGGCAATTTTACATTTGGATTCGAAGTTAACCTGACATTTCCCACTGGGCTTAAGTAAAACAAGTTTGATAAATGTCTTTTTACACTAAAAATGTCAGAAAAACAAAGTCAAAGAACTTCGCATTGGGCATTCACGCAGTCGGACACTGAATACGTGGGTTCTGTAAACGCAGCAAACATTGGTTGTTGTAACTTTGACGTGGATTGTAAATACTTTTTCATTAGAGGCTCCGTGGCATCATCATATCTACTATTAACATTGTATATTTTCACTTATAGATAAATGTGAGCACTGTCAATTTCTTTTCCACATAGCCGCTCATTGCCTTCGCGCTTGGTTGCTCGAGAGCTATTTGAACTACAAAGACAGTTTCCTTTCCTCTCAGCCGCTCATTTCTTTCACGCTTAGTTGCTTGGCTGTTTATTTATCAAATATTCAACTTATGCTGCAAATAGCTGTGTAAACTATTATCAACAGTTCTTTTAGTCAGGTTAAATCACTCGCCTTCAGCTATGCTCTGTTTCTTGTAATTTAATTTACAAACGGTCAGACAGAGTGCAGACAACGTCACTGTATATTAAGATTGTCGCCTTTGTTTAGCCACAATCCCTTTAGACTATGGATACATCCATACAGTGGACAAAAGGAAGTGGTAGGGTGAAATACTCTACTCGAGCTCGGCGGAGAAGGGTAGGTCTGACTACGCGGACACAGGAGTATGGAGCTAAACCCCTGGGCTCATCCCTGATGTCCTGTCCCGCCGACCCCTCATGTGGCATATAATCCTTAAACATTAGGCATAGGAGTACCCACAGAGGTAAGAAAATCACACACATGACATTAGCATGTTTTCCCTTGCACTTTATTAAGGTCCTGATGAATCGCGGGTGACTAGACCCACAACGAGAAACATGTCGACCAGCTTCACTCTTAGTCTCATCTAGGGTCACCCGACCTAACCTGCTGACACCTAGTGAGCTAACCCCACCTTTTTAACTGCAGCCAGGGGACCCCCAGAATAAATTGAATTCCGGTACCCCTTGCTACATTTTAATATCCCTCACACCATTACACCTAGCCCAGCCCACACACCCCCACCTCACCACAAGGCTGTTGGGAAAAGATCTCCGCCAAAGAGCCCCTCTTTGAGGTGAGCCCGTCGGGGATTGCACCGCCTCCCCGACGAGGAGCAACCGCCGATGATGAAGCATGACATCCTTCGGGGTGTGTGAGGCAATTACATCCAACAACTCTCCATAGGAACAGTTCAGCAACCCCCTTTTGTATTCCTAGGGTGAAATACAGTCCATTCATTCCCTAACATACAGACCATACCTGTGGTCATGTCCATGGAGCAAGTTCAGGCTGGTGGGAGGGCCGTCCAATGGCTTGGACACTGGTGGGGCTGGCTTGCCTGTTGCTCCATTGTCCATCATGTATTATCGCTTAGTTTTCTTGTGGTTTCGCTCGTTACTAGATTTCCTAAGTAGTCTCTTGGTTACGGTACTGTGCTTAATTACGCTTGAGTCCAAATCCGCTCATCTTAAAATAAATGTTGTATCCTACATAGAGACTCTGGTAGCCATTTTGGTAGTTTCAAGTCTTCTTTATTGTCTCCATGTCAGAATATTAACAATCTTAGTCCAGCCAGCTCTAGATGGGTACAAGTTATGTACCAGTCATGCACCAGCCATTCACCAGCCCCACCAGGAGCAGCCTGCCTTGCTGCTCAGCCCATCTCCAACTGTCATCCACACATACACTCAGGCAACCAGCCGTTTGACCCATCACAGTCACAGCAACATTCCATTACCATCAATAGCTGTGTAAATTTATAGCGTTTGGGCATTATTGATTTTTGGTAGCGCTTTAACATAATTGCATTGTATTGTGGGATCATAGCACCACACCTCCGAGACGTCATCAACTGCTCCCTCAACTCCGCCACCTTCCCGGAAAGTTGGAAACACGCCGAACTCAGCACCCTTCTGAAAAAACCCACAGCTGACCCCACCAAACTCAAAAACTACCGCCCCATCTCGCTCCTTCCATTTCCGAAGTCATCGAGAAAGCAGTCAACAACCAGCTCACCACCTTCCTCGAAACCAACAAAGCCCTCGACTCCTCACAATCCGGCTTCCGAGCCAAACACAGCACTGAGACCGCACTCATCGCAGCAATGGACGACATTTGAACCCTATTGGGCATTGGAGACACAGTCGCACTCATCCTCCTCGACCTCTCCGCAGCCTTTGACACAGTATGTCATAGCACCCTGCTACAACGCCTCAGAAACATCGGAATCCAAGGAAAAGCACTGGAATGGATCACCTCGTTCCTTGCCGGAGGAACTCAGAGAGTCCGCCTCCCACCGTTCAAATCAGAGGCCTCTGAAGTCATCTGCGGCGTACCACAAGGATCTTCACTCAGCCCCACCCTCTTCAACGTATACATGAGCCCCCTCGCGACCATCGCATGACAACACAACCTCAACATCATCTCCTACGCTGACGACACGCAACTAATTCTCTCACTCACCAAAGACCCCATCACCGCCAAAACCAACTTACATCAAGGAATGAAAGAAGTAGCAGAGTGGATGAAGCTCAGCCGTCTGAAACTGAACTCGGACAAAACAGAAGTCCTTATCTTGGGAACCACCCCCTCCACCTGGGACGACTCCTGGTGGCCAACGGCCCTTGGAAAAGCACCCATCCCGACACACCTCGCACGGAACCTAGGCGTCATCCTGGACTCCTCACTCTCGATGACCAGACAAGTCAACGCCGTTTCATCTTCTTGTTTCAACATTCTTCGCATGCTCAAAAAAACATTTCGCTGGATCCCCACCGAAACCAGAAAAACGGTCACCCACGCACTAGTAACAAGCCGCCTGTACTACAGTAACACCCTATACGCCGGTATCACCGCAAAACTTCAGAAAAAACTCCAACGCATCCAGAACGCATCAGCTAGACTCATACTAGACATCCCGCGTAAAGACCTCATCTCCGATCGCCTGAAAGACCTCCACTGGCTCCCTGTCAATAAGAGGATAACATTCCGCCTCCTCACCCACGCACACAAAGCACTTTACGAACTTGGACCCGAATGCCTCAACACGTGAGTTTCCTTCTACACCCCCTCCCCCCAGCTTCGCTCTTCCAACCAAGCCCTTGCTGCTGTTCCACGCATCAACAAAACCACCATGGGAGGAAGATCCTTCTCCTATCTGGCGGCTAAAACCTGGAATTCACTTCCCATCCACCTCCAACTCACTCAAAACCACCTAGCATTCAGAAAGCAACTTAAAACCTGGATATTCGACAAATAACTCCCCACCCTTCCTCAAGCGCCTTGAGAACCTCTGGGTATGTAGCGCGCTATATAAATTATCTGACTTGACTTGACTTGACATCTCGCACTCTGGCTGAGCAGCTAGGGGGACCTAGGCTGATTATACTTAAATGTGAAACTAGGATATAACATAAACCATGTTAACAATGAAAAGTATATAGGTCTTGAGGGAATTTCTTCAGTACTTGTTATGTTCTTTCCCCTCTTTTCCCTGACCTTAAAGGAATATTAGAGGGGTCCCCTCCTATATGTATCTACATTCACGTTTTTTTAACTGTGGGATCTTTTGTATAAAGAAGACTTTTGATGGTTGCTGCATTGAGCTGACTGATGGTGGCATGGTTTTTTGGTCTTCAATCCTGGAGGTTTACCTGATTTGATTCTTCTCCTTTTTTTTTTAATTTTCCCTCCCTCTCCGTTTTTTTCTCTATACCTTTTATGGTTCGTTTACTTTAGGTGTTCTATTGGGCTGTATCACACCCCATTGTTTGGAAAGATCATTATATCATCAAATGACATCTAATACCTTACAAGATGGATGGTTTACAAACGTTTGGTTTCTCGGATGAGGAGTTCTCCTCTCTGATGGGCAAAGTGATAGACAACACTACCCCAAATACTATCTCATTAGGAGATAATAGTGAAAGGCAAAACCCCCTAAACATGAAGAAGAAACTTAAACGCATAGAATCCCATGCATTCTATATGTTTGAATATCTCAAGGTGGCTGTTATACCATCTGGACTGAGGGTCCATAATGCACCTGCTTTATTTATTGAAATCCACAAGTTCCTGGAGTGGTGGTCACTAATATCTAACCGCTGCTCCAGGGACTGGATGATGTTAATCATCGAAACTGCAAGGGATTTGATGAAAAGTCTTGGTAAAGAGATCCAGAACTTAGAAGAAAAATTGAAATCATCTGATGCGGTAGATGAAGCCAAAACTAAATTTGAGAAAATCCAAGCAGAAATGAAAGACTTTGACACCTATGTGACAAATAAAAAATCGGAAACATTACGTAAAGACATAAGATGGTTTACGAGAGAAAAAATATACCCATATTTGAATCCTCTTTACTATCAAGGAGGAACTCAATCTAACTATACACCAATGTATACCAACAGCTACAGAAGACAGTATACAACTTTTTCTGATACAGGTTCTTCTGAATCAGACAATGACAGATTTCATGATGATGGTAGGACACAATATAGTTGTAGGTCCGTAAGAGGCAGACAATAACCACAAAATAGCCATAACCGTGGTTTTTTTATCCAGGGGCCTATTCAGGGGACGCAATGTCCATTGGCAGCAAGACAGAGTGGGACATCACCAGACTAGCCCTCAACCTCAACAGCAATATGTAAAGACCAGGAACCAGCAATATTGGTGGTAGAGGAGGACACAAATCGTATTGTATCAGTTAGGGAAGATGCTTTACCTATTTATAATCTGTCATCAGTCGCCTTTAATGACGAGGAACTATCTCTATTGAGTCGAGGCCTATCTTTTGTCCCGTGTACAATACTGAACAAATTTAAACTACATGGGGACTTATTTGCCTTTTTCAGGATGGTGAGATTGAGAAAATAATTTGCGGGCAGATTAGAGGTAACAGAAAATGAAAATCTCTCTAAATGTAAACCAGCATCTACCTTTACTCCGACACTTGATATGGTGGGACCTGAAGTTCATTTTTTCGATCAAAATGTTTTGAATGATGTTGGCCGTTTGTTAAAAAACCCTAACAAACAAAGATTCAATTTATCAAAAAGTGAAAACCTGGCCTTAAAAAGAGTAGAAACCAACACGGATATTGTGAATAAACCCTGCGATAAGGGTGGGGGTATTACTATATTGAATAAAACAGACTATGATGCAAAAATGTTGGAGATGTTGTCCTTACATGAGCATTATAGACCCGCAAATATAAGAGAGATCACTAGATTAAAAACAGTAATTAGTGAAATCACACATAAAGCCTTGAATGACGGTGATATTTGTAAAGATGAATACATCTTCCATAAAAAGGCATGTCCTATAACACCCGCATTATATGGGCTTCCTAAAACCCATAAGAATGAGAAACAACCCCCAATGCGACCAATCATCTCCACGATAGGCTCCAGTACAGAACCTCTTTCAAAATACGTGGACGCATTTTTCTGTCCTCTGACTCAAAAATATGCGTCATATATCAAAGATACTGGAGATGTTATCTCCAAGATAGAAAATACACCGCCCAAACCTTGCACAGAAATCTAATGTAACGCTTGACATTGAGGCGTTGTAAACCAACATCCATCAGTGTCAAGCGTTACTAGCGTTAGCAGCGCTTTTACAAAGATATCCTTGTAACCGACCAGATGAATTCATACTGAAATGTTTAGAAGTTGTTCTTTTGAACAACTTTTTTGATTTCAATGGCTCCCTGTTCATGCAAATTAAGGAAACCAGCATGGAGGCATCTTGTGCCCCAAGTGTGGCGAACACGTACATGGGTGAATGGAAACTGAGGAATATTTTTAATGAGGATGCTCTATTTTTTTAACCCCTTCGCTGCTAGGCCTTTTCCCCTCCTGTGCTAAGCCCTTTTTTGGCGATTTGGGGTAGTGCGCGCTTAGGCCCTTGTAACTTTTTGACCACATAAGGTATCCACGCCAAATTTGCGTCCTTTTCTTCCAACATCATGTGGATTCTAAAGGTGCCCAGGGTTTGTGGATTACCTTGGAGGGGTCCCAGAAATTAACCAAAATATTGTGATTTTTTTGTTTTTTTCAGAAAAATTGGAAAAACGGCCTGCAAATGAAAGCCTCTGGGTTTTTCCCTGAAAATGTTATCAAAAAAGGGTTTGTGGGGCTAAAATCTCCATTTTCTCAGCTTTTAGGAAATGACAGTCTTTTGTCAGAGAACCGACATTTTCACACAGTTTTGGCATTTTTCTGGGACATAGCCTATTTTTGCTATTTTTAGAGCTTTCCACCTCCTTCCAGTTAATGGTAGAAATGAGTTTGACAGCAATAATGGATCCTAGAAAGCTGTACATTTTCAAAAAGTAGACAAAATTCTGAATTCAGAAAGGGGTCATTTGTCTAAATCCATGAAGGTTTCTTTATAGAAACTAACAGTTAAATATTGGAATAATTGAAAATTTGTTGAAAAAAACAGCCTTTTGTCTCAACGTTTTCACCTATAACTTTTTCTAGTTTTGACAGCTCTTAGAAAGCAATATACCGTTACATCCGTTAGACCTTCCTGGTTGTGGGGATATATAGGACTTGCAGTTTCACCAAGAACCCGACGAACCCAGATCCAAAAACTGAGCAGCAACTTGCAATGGTATTTTTTCATTTACTGGGTATAGAGCACTTTGTCTTTGAAAATGCATACATGGAAAAATCTGTATGAAAGACACCTATGTATTTCTGAATTGGGTACAAAATATAGAGTTCAGAAACAGTATATTTTTGCTAATTTTCAAAATTGGGAATACTCATACTAGCATGAGAATTATTGGTCATTTTTCAAAATTATTTTTTTTTTACACAATGTCTTTCATTGAAAGGGAGAAATGCGCAAAAGCTCAATTGGTAATAACAGTTGATTTACAAATCTGAATTACCCCAAGTCTCCCGATAAAAACGGTACTTCACTTGTGTGGGTCGCCCTTGTGCCTGCGACAGGAAACGGCGCAAAATGCAAAGTGGTGACACCTAAATTTTGCAGTTACAAATTGACCCTTTTTTAGCAAAGTGCCTACCTGTAGTTTTTGCACCCTGGCTCTGCCGGCACCTAGGGAAACCTAGCAAACCTATACATTTTTAAAAAGTAGACACCCAGGGGAATTCAGGATGGGGTGACTTGACTGCCTACCATCAGGTCTTGTTACCCAGAATCCCTTGCAAACCTACGAATTTGACAAAAAAAACACATTTTCCTCACATTTCTGTGGAGGAAAGTTCTGGAATCTGCTTGGATCAACAAATTTCCACCCACCCAGTGTTCCCCCAGGTCTCCCGAAAACAATGGTACCTCACTTGCGTGGGTAGGCATAGTGGCTGTGACACGAAACAGCGCAAAACGCAACGTGGTCGCACCTCAATTTCCCAGTGAAATCTTGCGCTCTTTGGACAAAGAGACTACCTTTTGTTTTTGAGCCCTAGCTCTGCCAGCACTTAGGGAAACCTAGCAAACCTATACATTTTGAAAAGTAGACACCAGGGGGAATTCAGGATGGGGTCAGTCGACTACCTACCCCCAGGTTCTCTTACCCAGAATCCCTTGCAAAGCTAAGAAATTTTTAAAAAAATACGCATTTTCATCACATTTCTGTGGTGGAAAGTTCCGGAATCTACGTGGATCAACAAATTTCCACCCACCCAGCGTTCCCCCAGGTCTCCCGAGAAAAATGGTATCTCATTTGCCTGGGTAGGCATAGTGGCTGCGACAGGAAACAGTGCAAAACGCAACGTGGTCACAACTCAATTTTTCAGTGAAATTGTGCACGTTTTGGGCAAAGAGACTACCTTTTGTTTTTGAACCCTAGCTCTGCCGGCACCTAGGGAAACCTAGTAAACCTATACATTTTTGAATAGTAGATACCCAGGGGAATTCAGGATGGGGTCACTCGACTGCCTACCCCCTGGTTCTCTTACCCAGAATCCCTTGCAAAGCTAAGAAATTGGAAAAAAACGCATTTTCCTCATATTTCTGTGGTGGAAAGTTCCGGAGTCTGCGTGGATGAACAAATTTCCACCCACCCAGCGTTCCCCCAGGTCTCCCGAGAAAAATGGTACCTCATTTGCCTGGGTAAGCATAGTGGCTGCGACAGGAAACAGTGCAAAACGCAACGTGGTCACAACTCAATTTTTCAGTGAAATTGTGCACGTTTTGGGCAAAGAGACTACCTTTTGTTTTTGAACCCTAGCTCTGCCGGCACCTAGGGAAACCTAGCAAACCTATACATTTTTGAAAAGTAGACACCCAGGGGAATTCAGGATGGGGTAACTCGACTGCCTACCCCCAGGTTCTCTTACCCAGAATCCCTTGCAAAGCTAAAAAATTGGGAAAAAAATGCATTTTCCTCACATTTCTGTGGTGGAAAGTTCCGGAATCTGCGTGAATCAACAAATTTCCACCTACCCAGCGTTCCCCCAGGTCTCTCGAGAAAAATGGTACCTCACTTGCGTGGGTAGGCATAGTGGCTGCGACAGGAAACAGTGCAAAACGCAACGTGGTCACAACTCAATTTTTCAGTGAAATTGTGCACGTTTTGGGCAAAGAGACTACCTTTTGTTTTTGAACCCTAGCTCTGCCGGCACCTAGGGAAACCTAGCAAACCTATACATTTTTGAAAAGTAGACACTCAGGGGAATTCAGGATGGGGTCACTCGACTGCCTACCCCCAGGTTCTCTTATCCAGAATCCCTTGCAAAGCTAAGAAAATGGAAAAAAAACGCATTTTCCTCACATTTCTGTGGTGGAAAGTTCCGGAATCTGCGTGGATCAACAAATTTCCACCCACCCAGCGTTCCCCCAGGTCTCCCGACAAAAATGGTACCTCACTTGCCTGGGTAGGCATAGTGGCTGCGACAGGAAACAGTGCAAAACGCAACGTGGTCACAACTCAATTTTTGAGTGAAATTGTGCACGTTTTGGGCAAAGAGACTACCTTTTGTTTTTGAACCCTAGCTCTGCCGGCACCTAAGGAAACCTAGCAAACCTATACATTTTTGAAAAGTAGACACCCAGGGGAATTCAGGATGGGGTCACTCGACTGCGTACCCCCAGGTTCTCTTACCCAGAATCCCTTGCAAAGCTAAGAAATTGGAAAAAAAAACGCATTTTCCTCACATTTCTGTGGTGGAAAGATCCAGAATCTGCGTGGATCAACAAATTTCCACCCACCCAGCGTTCCCCCAGGTCTCCCGAGAAAAATGGTACCTCACTTGCCTGGGTAGGCATAGTGGCTGCGACAGGAAACAGTGCAAAACGCAACGTGGTCACAACTCAATTTTTCAGTGAAATTGTGCACGTTTTGGGCAAAGAGACTACCTTTTGTTTTTGAACCATAGCTCTGCCGGCACCTAGGGAAACCTAGCAAACCTATACATTTTTGAAAAGTAGACACCCAAGGGAATTCAGGATGGGGTCACTCGACTGCCTACCCCCAGGTTCTCTTACCCAGAATCCCTTGCAAAGCTAAGAAATTGGGGAAAAAAACGCATTTTCCTCACATTTCTGTGGTGGAAAGTTCCGGAATCTGCGTGGATCAACAAATTTCCACCCACCCAGCGTTCCCCCTGGTCTCCCGAGAAAAATGGTACCTCACTTGCCTGGGTAGGCATAGTGGCTGCGACAGGAAACAGTGCAAAACGCAACGTGGTCACAACTCAATTTTTCAGTGAAATTGTGCACGTTTTGGGCAAAGAGACTACCTTTTGTTTTTGAACCCTAGCTCTGCCGGCACCTAGGGAAACCTAGCAAACCTATACATTTTTGAAAAGTAGACACCCAGGGGAATTCAGGATGGGGTCACTCGACTGCCTACCCCCAGGTTCTCTTACCCAGAATCCCTTGCAAAGCTAAGAAATTGGAAAAAAAACGCATTTTCCTCACATTTCTGTGGTGGAAAGTTCCGGAATCTGCGTGGATCAACAAATTTCCACACACCCAGCGTTCCCCCAGGTCTCCCGAGAAAATTGGTACCTCACTTGCCTGGGTAGGCATAGTGGCTGCGACAGGAAACAGTGCAAAACGCAACGTGGTCACAACTCAATTTTTCAGTGAAATTCTGCACGTTTTTGGCAAAGAGACTACCTTTTGTTTTTGAACCCTAGCTCTGCCGGCACCTAAGGAAACCTAGCAAACCTATACATTTTTGAAAAGTAGACACCCAAGGGAATTCAGGATGGGGTCATTCGACTGCCTACCCCCAGGTTCTCTTACCCAGAATCCCTTGCAAAGCTAAGAAATTGGGAAAAAAAACGCATTTTCCTCACATTTCTGTGGTTGAAAGTTCCGGAATCTGCGTGGATCAACAAATTTCCACCCACCCAGCGTTCCCCCAGGTCTCCCGAGAAAAATGGTACCTCACTTGCCTGGGTAGGAATAGTGGCTGCGACAGGAAACAGTGCAAAACGCAACGTGGTCACAACTCAATTTTTCAGTGAAATTGTGCACGTTTTGGGCAAAGAGACTACCTTTTGTTTTTGAACCATATCTCTGCCGGCACCTAGGGAAACCTAGCAAACCTATACATTTTTAAAAAGTAGACACCCAGGGGAATTCAGGATGGGGTCACTCGACTGCCTACCCCCAGGTTCTCTTACCCAGAATCCCTTGCAAAGCTAAGAAATTGGAAAAAAAAAACGCATTTTCCTCACATTTCTGTGGTGGAAAGTTCCGGAATCTGCGTGGATCAAAAAATGTCCACCCACCCAGCGTTCCCCCTGGTCTCCCGAGAAAAATGGTACCTCACTTGCCTGGGTAGGCATAGTGGCTGCGACAGGAAACAGTGCAAAACGCAACGTGGTCACAACTCAATTTTTCAGTGAAATTGTGCACGTTTTGGGCAAAGAGACTACCTTTTGTTTTTGAACCCTAGCTCTGCCGGCACCTAGGGAAACCTAGCAAACCTATACATTTTTGAAAAGTAGACACCCAGGGGAATTCAGGATGGGGTCACTCGACTGCCTACCCCCAGGTTCTCTTACCCAGAATCCCTTTCAAAGCTAAGAAATTGGAAAAAAAACGCATTTTCCTCACATTTCTGTAGTGGAAAGTTCCGGAATCTGCGTGGATCAACAAATTTCCACCCACCCAGCGTTTCCCCAGGTCTCCCGAGAAAATTGGTACCTCACTTGCCTGGGTAGGCATAGTGGCTGCGACAGGAAACAGTGCAAAACCCATCGTGGTCACAACTCAATTTTTCAGTGAAATTCGGCACGTTTTTGGCAAAGAGACTACCTTTTGTTTTTGAACCCTAGCTCTGCCGGCACCTAAGGAAACCTAGCAAACCTATACATTTTTGAAAAGTAGACACCCAAGGGAATTCAGGATGGGGTCATTCGACTGCCTACCCCCAGGTTCTCTTACCCAGAATCCCTTGCAAATCTAAGAAATTGGGAAAAAAAACGCATTTTCCTCACATTTCTGTGGTTGAAAGTTCCGGAATCTGCGTGGATCAACAAATTTCCACCCACCCAGCGTTCCCCCAGGTCTCCCGAGAAAAATGGTACCTCACTTGCCTTGGTAGGCATAGTGGCTGCGACAGGAAACAGTGCAAAACGCAACGTGGTCACAACTCAATTTTTCAGTGAAATTGTGCACGTTTTGGGCAAAGAGACTACCTTTTGTTTTTGAACCCTAGCTCTGCCGGCACCTAGGGAAACCTAGCAAACCTATACATTTTTGAAAAGTAGACACCCAGGGGAATTCAGGATGGGGTCACTCGACTGCCTACCCCCAGGTTCTCTTACCCAGAATCCCTTGCAAAGCTAAGAAATTGGAAAAAAATACGCATTTTCCTCACATTTCTGTGGTGGAAAGTTCCGGAATCTGCGTGCATCAACAAATTTCTACCCACCCAGCGTTCCCCCAGGTCTCCCAAGAAAAATGGTACCTCACTTGCGTGGGTAGGCATAGTGGCTGCGAAAGGAAATGGTTCAAATTGTACGGTGGTGAATTTACAATCCCAAATTGCAAAACAACCTTGATTTTGGGGGGGGGGCACCTGAGTTTTTGGCCCGGGGCTCGGTGGTATTCTTTGGAAAGTACAAAACCCAAACAGTTCTGAAAATTAGACCCCCGGGGGAGTCCAGGGAGGTATGGCATGCGTGGGTCCCCGAACGTTTTCCTACCCAGAACACCTTGCAAACCTTAAAATTAGGTAAAATAATAACTTTTTCAAACTTTTTTGCGTGGAATCACCGTGCCGGCAAAAATGTCCTACCACCCAGCGCTCCCCCTTTTCTCCCGAGTAAAAGGATACCTCACTTGTGTGGGTGCCCCAAAGCAGAACAGGCCAAAAACGAATGTTGAAAAAAGTAGTATTTCAGTGTAACAAATTAAGCCCCCCTGCCTTAGTCACAGGCCTTTGGTCCACCCACACAAGTGAGGTATCATTTTACTCGGGACAACAAGGGGAACGCAGGGTGGTAGGACATTTGTGCCGACACGGCGATCCCACGCAAAAATGTATGGAAAACTGTTTTTTTAACCTAAATTTGTGGTTTGCAGGGATTTCTGGGTAGGAAAACATTGGGGGACCCACGCATGCCATACCTCCCTGGACTCCCCCGGGTGTCTAGTTTTCAGAACTGTTTGGGTTTAGTAGTTTCCAAAGATGCCCGCCGAGCCCCGGTCCAAAAACTCAGTCCCCCCCCAAAAAAAGAAGGTAATCTTGCTATTGGTTATTGTAATGTCTCCACCGTACGATTTGGACCGTTTCCTGTTGCAGCCACTATGCCTACCCACGCAAGTGAGGTACCATTTTTATCGGGAGACCTGGGTGAACGCTGGGTGGGAGGAAATTTGTGTGAGCCCAGTGACGCCACGCTTTCCCACACAAAAAATGTGTGTAAAAACTGATTTTTCCATCAAAAATTGAGGTTTGCAAGGGATTCCGGGTAAAGGAACGTTGAAGAATCCACGCAAGCCATACCTCCTTGGAAGTCCCCGGGTGTCTACTTTTCAGAAATGTGTGGGTTTGGTAGGTTTCCTGACATGGCCGTCTCGCACGGGGCCAAAAACCCAGGTAACCCCTCTTGCAAAAGCTGGTGGTATTGAATGTCAATCCCACCAGCTTTTGAAAGAGGGGTTACCTGGGTTTTTGGCCCCGTGCGAGACGGCCATGTAGGAAAACCTACCAAACCCACACATTTATGAAAAGTAGACACCTGGGGGCTTCCAAGGAGGTATGGCTTGCGTGGATCCTTCAACGTTCCTTTACCCAGAATCCCTTGCAAACCTCAATTTTTGCAGAAAAAGTCAGTTTTTTCACACTTTTTTGTGTGGGAAAGCGTGGCGTCACTGAGCTCACACAAATTTCCTCCCACCCAGCGTTCCCCCAGGTCTCCCGAGAAAAATGGTACCTCACTTGCGTGGGTAGGCATAGTGGCTGCGAAAGGAAATGGTTCAAATTGTACGGTGGTGAATTTACAATCCCAAATTGCAAAACAACCTTGATTTTGGGGGGGGGGCACCTGAGTTTTTGGCCCGGGGCTCGGTGGTATTCTTTGGAAAGTACAAAACCCAAACAGTTCTGAAAAGTAGACCCCCGGGGGAGTCCAGGGAGGTATGGCATGTGTGGGTCCCCGAACGTTTTCCTACCCAGAACACCTTGCAAACCTTAAAATTAGGTAAAATAATCACTTTTTCAAACTTTTTTGCGTGGAATCACCGTGCCGGCAAAAATGTCCTACCACCCAGCGCTCCCCTTGTTCTCCCGAGTAAAAGGATACCTCACTTGTGTGTGTGCCCCAAAGCAGAACAGGCCAAAAACGAATGTTGAAAAAAGTAGTATTTCAGTGTAACAAATTAAGCCCCCCTGCCTTAGTCACAGGCCTTTGGCCCACCCACACAAGTGAGGTATCCTTTTACTCGGGAGAACAAGGGGAACTCTGGGTGGTAGGACATTTTTGCCGGCACGGAGATCCCACGCAAAAAAGTTTGGAAAAGTGATTATTTTACCTAAAAACACCTTTCGTACGTGTGACACATACAAAACATTCACACCGCCAGCCGCGGACCCATCACATTTCAACACTCACACCAGCTGACAGCGCCATTCAAGGGCCCATCACTTTCACACGCCCACATTTCTGAAATTTCAACAACACAAAATGATGGACTGCGTGGAGTGTCACTCACCTAGCAGTGTGTGTAGTGACCAAAGTAACTACTCACACACCGCCAGCCGAGCGCCAGTCCACCGACACCACCACCCAAGCACCAGACCATGCACACCACTAGCCAAACACCACTCAGCGCACACCGACAGCCAAGTACCACTCCACACAAACCACCAGCCAAGCAACACACCACGCACACTGCAAGCCAAGGGGCACTCCACACACAACGCCAGCCAAGCACCACTCCGTGCACAGACAGCCAAGTACCACTCCACACACACCGCCAGCCAAGCGCCACTCCACGCGCACCACCATCCAAGCACCGGACCATGCACACCGCCAGCCAAACACCACTCAGCGCACACCGACAGGCAAGTACCACTCCACACACACCACCAGACAAGCAACACTCCACGCACACCCCAAGCCAAGTGCCACTCCACAAACACCGCCAGGCAAGCACCACTCCGTGCACAGACAGCCAAGTAGCACTCCACGCACACCACCAGCCAAGCGCCACTCCACACACACCACCAGCCAAGCGTCACTCCACACACACCACCAGCCAAGCGCAACTCCACACACACCGCCAGCCAAGCACCACTTCGTGCACAGACAGCCAAGTATCACTCCACGCACACCACCAGCCAAGCGCCACTCCACGCACACCACCAGCCAAGCACCACTCCACGCACACCACCAGCCAAGGACAAGTCCAAACACAACACCAGGCAAGCGCAAGAGCACGCACATGGCCAACAAAACACCAGACCACGCACACCGCCAGACAAGCACCAGTCCACAGACACCGCCAGACAAGCACCAGTCCACAGACACCGGCAGCCAAGCGCCAAACCATGCACACCGTCAGACAATGGACACTACACGCAAACCAACATCATACTTTAGTTTTTTTTTAAAATGAAAGAAAAACAAAAACAAATTGCAAATTGATACAAATCTACTAACTCAACAACTACACTAAAAAGACTACACAAATGCAAACTTTGAAACTGAACAATAAGACCAACCAGTTCACTTTACCACTCATTGATACTCCCAAAAATTATTTTGCGTGTGGTACAATCTATAACAAGCAGGTACACACAGCCCGGGGTTTGAAGGGCAGTCAGGGCAGTACATACGAACCTCCTTCCGCAAACCTCTTCGCCAACAGACTCTACATCTCCGACTGGGAAAGTCTTTTGAGGTTGTAGGAGGAATTTGACCAGGAAAATGGCGATCTTTCAATCTGGCAATATCCTCCACCACTCCAACTCTAGGAACACTTGCCTGTTCAACTAAAACAAGGCTGCCTATTACAGACTCCTGAAACTTTTCAAAAGTAATCTTTGACTCGGGACAAGATTTCTGGAACACAACAAAAGCATTAAAGGTTGCCAAGTGGAAAAGATGGATAGCCAACTTCTTGTACCAAATGTAAGCCTTACGAAGAGCAGCATACGGTTCCAACCTCTGATCTACTCTGTCAACACCACCCATGTACTTATTGTAGTGCATTATGCACACAGGTTTGCGCACTTCTGCAACCTGACCCCAAACAGTCACCGGTTCAGTGCTTTCATCATGTATTGTAGTCAACATGTAGACATCTCTCCTGTATGAAAACTTCACAGCTAGAAGCTCCTCAGAACGCAATGCACTACACTGTCCCCGAGCAAGCTTCTGACACACAAGTTCTTTTGGGAAACCTTTACGGTTTGAGCGGATTGTGCCACAAGCAACAGTGTCCACTTTGCCCAATTCCCTGAACAACCGCACACCAGTGTAGAAGTTATCGACATACAAATGATGGCCTTTGTTAAAAAATCCACGACCAAGTTCCCACACAATTTTCTCAGTCACTCCAAAAGTCGACGGACAACCAGGGGGGTTAATCCTGGATTCCTTACCAGTGTACACGCTGAAATTAGAGACATATCCAGTCTCACTGTCACACAGCATATACAGTTTGATTCCATAGCGTGCCCTCTTCCTAGGAATGTATTGCCAAAATACCAAGCGGCCTTTGAACAACAGCAAAGACTCGTCCACTGCAATTTCTTTCCCAGGATAAAAGATCTCAGAAAATCGATCAACAAAATGATCAATGACAGGCCGAATCTTGAAAAGACGGTCACAATCAGGGTGATCTCGTGGCAAAGCAAGACTATTGTCAACAAAATGCATCATCCGAAGCAGAAGCAAATACCGATCACGACTCATGACTGCCGGAAATATAGCTGTAGCCATCAAGGGACTAGTAGACCAATATGAAGCCATTGATGGTTTCCTAAGCAAGCCCATCAAAAAAGTTAAACCCAAAAACTTTTTCATCTCCTCCAAATTTGTGGGAGTCCACCGGGTAGCTCTAGCGTGGGGCTTAAGGCTGGCACTGTTCACCCTCAAAAAATTTTCAGCATACAAATTAGTCTGCTCTACAATCTCTGCCACAAACACATCATCCATAAACAACTTGAAAAAATCAATAGGCAAAAAGTTTTCTGTGTTCACCCTACACCCTGGAACACCAGTAAATTCAGGCAATGCCGGCTGCACCATGCCTGGTGCAACCCAGAGGTCAGAACTTTCAACATCAAGTCTTGCAGCCGCAGGCTGCCGCCCAGCTGCCTCTCGTCTTACTGCACCAACTGGAATACTAGCAACCCCAGGCTGCAGCCCAGATGTCTCTTGCCGCACTATTGGCACAGGAATGTCCTCCGCAACCACAGACACAACAATGTCCTCTGCAACCACAGGCGCAGCAATGTCCTCCGCAACCACAGGCACATCATCCACACCAAAAGTAGCTTCATCAGCACTCAGAGTGTCTTCATCATCAGATGAAGCCATGTGTAGAGAAAACTCACTACCTGAATCTTCACCTCCCACCTCTGGTTCAGAATCAGAGTCAGACTCTGGACCATGGTCAGAGGAAGAATCAAAAAGCAATCCAACAACTTGCTGAGCAGTAATCCGGCGGCTAGCCATTATCCTTACAAATAAAGGAGTCTGCACAAACAACAACAACCCCAACACTGCGCAAAGTAAGATGAAAAATGTAAGCCTTTTCCAAAAAAAAACTAATTTAGAAAATATATACAATTCACTTACAAGACACAACTACACTCACCAGCACCTACTCTGCAAAGACACAGCAAAGGGGCAACGATATCCCACTAGAAAGAAGAAGAAAACACACTTACATCTACAGAAGGACACATCAAAAACAAATGCAAAACATGTTTTACAATCACAACAAACAGAAACCAAACATACTCGTATTTTACTACCCACTTTTCAAAAAAATACAATCACAGTACAATTGAACAAAAAAGAGGTCTCTTACCAAACACATACAACTACAGAAACAGCAGAACAACCAGTAACGGAACCGCACACTGCAACACTCTAAAGAGAAAAAAAAAACAACACACATTACAACAGGCTATGTCACAGGGTATGTCACAAATGGGGTGTCTGTCCCCAAGGGGGGAAGATTATAAATCATTATAAACGTGGGCCCCCTGGAAGCAACCCTACGGAGGGCAGAGAGGCCAAATAAAGACACGGCAGAACATACTGAAAACAAATGGGCCAAAGGAAGCAACCCTTGGCCAAGGGGTCGCTCCCTATAAAAAACAAAAACCTGGAGTACAGTGGGCTTGTCTACCCCCCCCCCCCTGGGACCAGAAACTGTAAAAAAAAAACAGCCACTCCGCCCCCAGGGGGGGGGGGGGGCAGAATAGTCTACAATATTTATAATGCCCCCTGGAAGCGACCCTTGCCCAAGGGGTCGCTTCCGTTATAAATATACTAAAATCCCTGGTGTCTAGTGGGCTTTTCTACCCCCCCTGGGTCCAGATGTGGCCCAAAAAATGGGTGATCTGCCCCCAGGGGGGGGCAGACAAGTCTACAAAAAATTATGGGCCACTAGGAAGCGACCCTTCCACAAGGGGGTCGCTTCCTTTACAATTAGAAATAAATCCCTGGTGTCTAGTGGGCTTTTCTGCCCCCCCTGGGTCCAGATAACGCACTAACATGGGCGATCTGCACCCAGGGGGGGCAGAAAAGTCTGCATTGAAAAATGATGGCCCGAGGAAGCGACCCTTCCCCAAGGGGTCGCTTCCTTTACAACTATACATAAATCCCTGGTGTCTAGTTGGCTTTTCTGCCCCCCCCTGGGTCGAGATCGCTCGCTAAAACGAGCGATGTCGACCCAGGGGGGGCAGAAAAGTCTGAATGACAAAATAATTGCCCCTGGAAGCGACCCTTGCCCAAGGGGTCGTTTCCTTTTCAAACATAAACAATCCCTGGTGTCTAGTGGGCTTTTCTGCCCCCCCTGGGTCGAGATCGCTCGCTAAAATGAGCGATGTCGACCCAGGGGGGGCAGAAAAGTCTGAATTATAAAAATATTGCCCCTGGAAGCGACCCTTCCCCAAGGGGTCGCTTCGTTTACAATTATACATAAATCCCTGGTGTCTAGTGGGCTTTTCTGCCCCCCCTGGGTCGAGATCGCTCGCTAAAACGAGCGATGTCGACCCAGGGGGGGGCAGAAAAGTCTGAATTTCAAAATATTTGCCCCTGGAAGCGACCCTTGCCCAAGGGGTCGCTTCCTTTTCAAACGTAAACAATCCCTGGTGTCTAGTGGGCTTTTCTGCCCCCCCTGGGTCGAGATCGCTCGCTAAAACGAGCGATGTCGACCCAGGGGGGGCAGAAAAGTCTGAATTACAAAATAATTCCCCCTGGAAGCGACCCTTGCCCAAGGGGTCGCTTCCTTTCCAACAAAAAACATCCCTGGTGTCTAGTGGGGGCATTACTGGTGCAGGATCGCGACGCTGTGCGCGATCCTGAACCAGTAATGCCCAGCATTGGGACATCAGGGGAGAGGAAACAGTGTTTCCTCCCCCTGATGCCTCAAGGCACCGAGAAATGGCCCCCCCGCCCCACCGGAGCACCAAACACCGACCTTGTTCCTGGACGCGCTGGAAACAAATGGCTTCCAGCGCGTCCAGCGCTTCCTGATGACGTCGGCGCGCGCTGTGCGCGCTGACGTCACCAGGAAGCGTGGGGGGGCCAGGGGGTGGCAGCGGAAAGTCTTCCGATGCCACCCCAGCAAAAAAAAACAAGATCGCTGCACGGGGGGGGGGGAGCGCCAGCGCTCTCCCCCAGGGCTGTACTGATGACGGAGCGGTTCCGTCATCAGCACAGCTCAACCGATGCTGATGACGGAACCGCTCTGTCATCAGCATCAAAGGGGTTAAATGTTTTTTATGGCGTCGTTTTATTGATGATATTTTTTTGTGTGGAGAGGTAACGAAACTAACCTAAAGGAATACATACTTTGGTTAAATATGAGCGATCAGAACCTTAAATTCACAGCAAATTATAGCACCAGCAAGGTCAAATTCCTATATATTCTGATTGAGGGTGACAGTGGCAACCTTCTAGTTAGCCTATAGAGGAAAACCACAGCGAAGAATACTGTCTTTCAATATGGGAGTTTTCACCCCAATTGTCAAAAAGACTCTATCCTATTTGGGGAATTTCTCCGCATTCGCCGCAATTCCTCCAACATGAATGATTTTCACTACCATGGGGAGGCCCTGATAAAGAGACTTATGAAGCGTGGGTATCCCCATCGCATGGTACGTCAAGCCTTCAAAAGAGCAAAATATTATAACAGAGATGCACTAGTGAAGGGAATCAGAAGAGAATCCTATGGAAGAATTACCTGTGTGATCAACCATTCCTCCCTCAATTTTAAACTGAAAAACATCATCAATAGAAATTGGAGAATCCTGAACTCTGATGAGCATGAAACCCAGCTCCCACAACCATTAATAGCGTATTGAAGGAATCGAAACCTAAGGGACCGATTAGTTCATACCAGGAATAATCCCAAGTTGGCTGAAACTCAAACCTCTCTCACTGGTCTTCCAATTATTCTGGGAAACCACAAATGTGGCCCATGCCATGCATGTAATGCAGCTGATGTCACGGAATCGCTTTGTAACAATAACATCAATGTTAGACTAAGGTCACTCACTAACTGTAGGATTTAGTGAATACAAATCTGCAATAAGAACGAAAAAAATCTCTGCACCTTTAGTCAAACATTTCTTAGAAAAACAACATCATGAAAATGAACTTAAATGGTGTATTTTGGAAAAAATACAAACCAAAATGGGTCAATTGAAAGAAATAACTCGTAAAAAACGAGAGACATTCTGGATTTTGCATCTGGACAGCATAAAACAAGGATTAAATGAGGACATATCATGGTATGTGACCAAATAGGTGCTATGGAAAAATCTAAAAATGGGAAGTCATTGTGTATCTATTCCCCATAAAGCAAAAATATATTATTGTCCTGAATATAGTATGTTCCTCATGACTCTCAATTTTGACTCCTAAATGTATATTTTTCTGATCTGACCTCTAAATATCTAATAGAATGACAGTATCATTAGTTTATGTGGAATACACTGCCTATAGAGAGTTTCTTGTAAAAAAGATGATAGTAACCCATTTCGGTTTTTAAATATCCTTTCCCATATAATCTGTGCTCATTGCGCTTCACTATTCGATTTTGCTCGTGTTGTATTATATCCTACTTACTTATACTTAGTTATTTGATTAACTTGTTAGATTTCTAATCACAACTTTTCAAATACTAGAGAGAACTTATATCATCTGGCTAGAACTTAGACACTTTTGAAACTCTTGTATTTTTATGACAACCACAAGATGGCGCATGCACTTGTAAATAAATATATAGTCCATCCTTTACTTTGGATATTCTAGTAAAGGAAGCTCCTTGTAAAAAGACAGTAGTAATTCTGTCTGTTTTTTCGGTTTTTAAAAAAAGTCTCTGTATATGTCTCACATAAATTGCGCCTGCCGCGTTTTGCCATTTGACTTTGCTCATATTGGTTTACACCTAATAAACTCTCCTCTTTCAGGCACACTACTAATTTGGTTTAATACTAATCACAACTTTGCAGATGTTATAGGGAATTCATATTATTTGGCCAGAACTTGGACATTTGGGGAATTCGGTTACCGTACGACAACTGCAAGATGGCGCCCGTTTTCGCTAATATACATATAGTCCATCTACTATTTTTGTAAAACGCAAAGAAAGGAAGGGACGCTTGCACTCCATCTGTAAGCAATAGAGGTTTGGGCGCCTTAATTTTTGATTTAAATTGCCAGTTTTCCTCTACTCCTTCCTTTTGCCATGCAGTAATTCGGGTGTAATTCGAGTCCACATGTAGAAGCAAGACGCAATACTATAAGGTGAGCAACGGGAATCGGTAAATCTTTTTATGGGGTACGATTGAGTGTTCCCTTTGAGAAACGATTTGTTTGCTTTTTATGTATGTACACAGATACTATCTAGGCTGGGTAATAGTACATAGTACTTTCCAGCACTCTCTTGAGTCAATGTCCATATTGTATTAAAGCTCCCCTAAATTTATATTAAGGAACGTTGTTCACGACTACGCCAGCTACTCTTAGGTTCTAAGAGAAATAAACAGGCTATCTTACTTTTTTAGATCTTAGTGCCTGTTATTATAGATTGTCAGTCTTTTCTATTATTACGGGCTTTCCTATACGGCAATCGCTTTTATAATCGGGACGTACGAAACGCGGGCTATCTTTAAAGTATGGATTTTTGTTTATATACCTTTCAACGGCACCTACACATTACGGGCTGCCATTGATAAGACAAGACGGCTTATACAGACTTGTTATAGCTCCTGCATTCCTCCTAAAAACAGATAAAAAATATATGTATATGATGTGCTGTATAACAGAAGGTAGCTGAAGCCATAATATATGTATAGGGGATCCTAGATATATATGCTTGATTCTCTCGTATCAATTAAGAGTATGAGATACACAAGAAAAGCTATATAACAACACTAATAGTGTGTTTTTCCTAAATCTGCATGCTGCAGGAATGATCTCCACGAAAATTACGATCCTTGTGTGAAAAGCGGGATTCCTGTTTGCTATCACATAAAACTATCTACAGGCTTATGTTAGAATAATAAGGTTAGTTTGGAATAATAAGGTATTACTAAAGTTTCGACCTTTACACAATTGTGTAAAAAAACTCCTGGTTTATGTATCATCTTCTACAGGAACTACAAGAGTGAGATACCATATCACTATTTTTACTGTGATGAGACATACCCATTAAGAATGAAAGGACATGTAATAGTAGAGCTTGTATGACCTTTTTGCTCTCACACTTCTTAGGAATTAATATTCCTTGATGCACACTGAGACCATTGAAATCTGAATATTGCCAACTGAATTTTAAAGAAGACTGCAAGGCACACGTCTTGCGAAAGAATAGTAGGTTCAGATGTTTGTTACTTTAGTACTGAGGCATGCCACATTGGTTGGTAGTTTTTGAGTATTAATACTTCCCTTTGCTCATAAAATCCTTCTCTCCAATATGTTTCGGAGTAAAGGGTAGTCATTTAGAACGATAATTGCTGGTAACTTTATGACACCCTTAGTGTTTATATCTTCTTCTCTTCACGGTTTGGTCTTATTCTACTTGGTGATGGTTTTTGCTTAAACTTTAAACTCTGATCTATCTGTAATCACTGAGAGAACTGAATGTATCAGTCTATTCTCTAGCTCAATTCAGTTTGGAGAACATTGTATAGCTGTGTGGCCATTACCTAGCTCAAACGTAAACATGTGTTAAATGTTTAAAAAAAAAAAAAAGAATGATGCTTCAACTATATGCACAACAATCTTTATGTTTTTTGATTTCAGATCCCCTGGCTTTTGTTGTGTAAGGAATGTTTGTATCTGCATAGGTCCTGAGGAAGGTGGTACAGAACCCACCGAAACGCACGTCGACCTTGCGTGGAATCCATATTTTACATCTAATGGTCATCAATTTAGGCAGAAAAAATTCTCCTTCTGCCTCCTTACATCAAGATTTGTTCAGATACTGCATTTGAATGGAATGTGTGGATGGAAATAGGATTAGAATTAATGTGAATGTATGAGTGCTAATGTATTCATTGTGTGTGTATATTCCAGGGTTTCTCTCTCCTTTTTTGTAATAACATTCTTGGTATTTGTTGTAATATGAATTTTTCATAAAATAGTATAAACCAAAAAAAAGATAAAAATATTTTTTAAAAATTAAAAATGAACAAACTAAGAATGATGGACTTATAAGAAATATAAATGAAAAGCAAAAGAATGATGAAATAAAATACTAAAGAAATGAAATTCATTAGTTCTGTTGTTATTGTTGTGCATGAACAAAGTAAATATATGTAAACCATGTTAATAATGAAAAGTATATAGGTCTCGAGGGAATTTCTTCAGTACTTGTTACTTTCTTTCCCCTCTTTTCCCTGACCTTAAAGTAATATTAGAGAGGTCCCCTCCTATATGTATCTTCTATGGAAGTATCTCCTGGGTTTTCTGGTGCCACCAGTCACTCGTAGAACTGGTGCAATTTTTTTGTTTTTTTTTATTATCAGGATATGTCAAATCATTCCTAGACTTGGTGAACTGAGTGCTGTAGGCAGCGTGTCCGTCATTCTCTAGATTAGGTCTAAACTCAAAAGGCCCTTTATAGAGCCTTTTTGTAACTATCACAGCAGCTGAAGGTAGTGGGTAATTTGCGCACTGGCTGCCTTTCTTATTTTTAATCTGATTCAGAATCCACACACAACAGCAAGAAGGGAGGAGAGCAGGAAGTTGATGGGGAGGCTCCCTCTCTGGACTCAAACTCTGATTCCCCGTTACCCGGGGTCACCAAGATAGTCAGAGAAAGTAGCATTGAAAGTTGATATTGGAGACATTTGAACGTTTCATCGTCTTGAGGAAGACATGCAATCGTCCAGAGGTTATGTAGAGTACGTAGTTTAAACATATTTTCCATGATTTCTTCTCTGTTTGTGCTTAAATGAAACTATTAGAAACATTTTACAGTTCTTATGTTCTTAAAAAAAGGCAGCAGAGTTATGCAGGTGTTACGTTGGTGATGAGCAGGATGTCCTCCATCTTTTAAAAACAGTAAAGTATACTCTTTCCTTCTTGCTCTTCATCTAAGTTCTCAACTTACTCAAATCTATGTGTAGGAGACATCTGTACATTAAATGTAAACTCTCCATACTAAAAATCTAATTTCTATGATGTTTTTGCCAATTTTGAAACCTTTAACCAACACAATAATAGTTCATGATTCACTGAGTACCAATATTCAAACCTATCAAGACTTTTTACTAAATTTGAAATAACCTTTCCCTAGAAAACTTTCAGTTATCTCTTTAAGACTTCTTATTCATCTTTAAGACATTAATGAATGCTATATACTTCACCTAACCATTCATATGTCTCTAAAGGATTTTTCTACAGCAATTGAAGCGTCCCAACTGACCAATAGCACATAGTTGTAGAATGTAACCAAAAGTAACAAGACAGCTGTTTTTGCATGCTGCTGATGATACTTCCAATATGGTTTTTATAAACCGTAATTTGTGGAAGATACATTAATTTATGTTAATAGCTTAGTTCTTTAGTATAGTTGTCATTAGAACTCTTGTAAATAGGAAAGAGGACTTTTAGGGATAACACTTATGAACGCCTACCAAAGGCGTCCCTAGTGCCCGTCAGAAGCATATTGCTATTCAAATATAATTTTGTCTTATTGCATCTGATAGCTTGTCTGATGTGTTCTGATGGTCAACTTTTGCTGCAGTTACAATATATAATCGTACAGGTCTATAGATCGATAATTGAAACTAAATTTAAATTAAGCAAACTTGAAACGGTTTTATTTGCTCACTGACACATATACACCTATCAATCACTCATATGGCAGGCCTTAACAATTCTCTGATGCTGATGAGATGATAACAATTAGGCTGAGGTACATTAACGGATGATTAAAAAGTCTATAAGGGAACCCCATTGAGAACGAGTGGGATGGGTGACATGCTGTTTGTATAACTAACAAAAGAGTGTAATCCCATGCACAATTTCATCAAAAGAAGGAGAAAGCCTTACCACATGACTAAATAGACTTCTTCAAAGCAAAACAACTTGCAAATATCCCAACACAACACGAGTTGTCAGGACTGTAGAAACCATGTGAATATACAGCACTACATGCCAAGAAGAAATGCTTACTGTGTAAGTGACATTTGCCATCTGTAACATCTAAGATCTGTCATTAGTAAAGAAACATGTTATCAGTTAAGTGAAATGAGTTATTCTGATACATTGAAAATATTTTGCAACTTGTTTAATGTTTTATTACTGTTTGCAGTCCTCACGTTCAATATTTTGAGCTATACTGCAACTATTTTTACAACTTCTTTACTGTAATATCGACGTTTATGGTGCTCCCCTACAATGTTTCGTGATACATTGAAACTGTTAAAAATGTCATTACTGTAATATCAGTGTTGGAGGTGCACACTTAAAATATTTTTTGATACATTGTAAGATCACTGTTTAGGTGCTGACGGAAAATATTTGATACATTAAAAATATTTCTACAAATTTGTTCTTGTAATATCGGCTTATATGGTGCTCTCAATGGAATGAATTTAATATTTATTTTGGCAATGTTCAAAAGATACTTAATTCGGTTCAAATCACAAAAACCATAAAAGTACACAAGCATAAAAAAGGTCCACAAGTCACCAAGCAGCACAACAAATAATGAAATACAGCGTAAAAAGACAGGGAGTACCCAATAAAATATGCAACACATGGTGGCAAGAATTTAAAAACAACCGCATATGTGATAATTGAATAATTGGAAAAAATCATAAGAAGTTGTGAGTTTAAAAAACTTGATTCAAGTTACAATGGTCAACATATGTGAGAAATCAACTAGGACCAGGCAATCTTTTTGCTGAGTCTCACCGCTATGGTTAAAAATTTAGCCACGTTGTAGATTTCCCATATTTCCGTCAAGAGTTGAAGGTACATCAAAGCTGGCTTTACTTGCCTAAAACCTTTACCTTTTAACAATGGTATAATGAACTTTTTCCTAATGCCCTTAAAATAATCACAAAAGAACAGAAAGTGGGCAGTGTCCATAATTGAGCAACCATCGCATTTGCATAGATCTAAGTCCGTGCCCCTGGTCCAGCCAGGGCGGCCAGAAATTAAAAGGTGAATTTTGTTCAGTCGGAACTTCGTTAAAAGGTACCTGTGGTTGGAGTTGTTGACAACTTTAAGGTAAAGTTCCGGTTCAGGGCCAGAGGAAACCATCAGTTGATGGGTCCTGAGAGAGGGATTTAACAGCTCCCTGCCTTCTCTGTCCATTCCTCTATTCAACAAAAAAGTATTTTTAGCCCATTTCAAATCACCTTTCACCAGACTAGAAGGTTTGTCGAACAATTCAGGCCGGCCCAACTTTTCGCTCATTTGTTGTACATATTTCAACCAGGGGATCTTTTACCAGTGATCTAGCATTAGACAGTCTTTTAGGATTTCATGATTCACATCAAGCTCTGGATTGAGCCGGACTGATATCCATTTTAGAAGGGGGGGCCATGGCAATTCTGTCCTCCAAATAGTCCACGCCGCATTCCTGATGAACTATGAAGCTTGCAGTGGATCTTGGGAGGGAAAGAAGCGTTTTTAAGAAATTATCTTCCGTAACCTGGAGCGATGTAACTGGCCTGAAGACCCACAAATCCGCACCATACATGGCGATGGCAGTACATTTGGCAGCATATACTTTTAAAACTGCCTCAATGGGCTTCACCCCTAGTTTACGGGAGACGCCCAACACCGCAGAAGTCGAGCGTGCCAGGGCTGTTTTTTTCTCCACCATTTGAGGGTGCCACGTAGAGCATTCATCAAAAACAACCCCCAAGTAGGGAAATCTAGGGATTCTTGACAGCTTATGTCCGTTACAATATAATGACATCACATTTTTTTTGGTCTTCGCTTTATGGCCCACCACCATGACATGGGATTTACCAAAGTTAACACTTAAATCAAGATTATTCATAAAAACATAAAAAGATTTCAACAGGCATTGACGTCCTACTGCAGTTCTGGCTAGGAGAGCAGCGTCATCCGCATACAGTAAGGCTGGCAGTAAATATTTCCCTGCCCTCGGGATGTCCTTGCACACTGCGCCCAAAACTCTACCTAGGTCATTATTATATAGTGTAAAGAGCAGGGGAGCAAGAATGCAACCCTGCCTCACGCCATTAATAATGCTGATTTTTTCCGTGCAGTTCCCCTCTCTGTCGTAACGGACCGTTGCAGTGAGGTCCCTTTGGAGTTCTGCTAGGAAGTGCACAATGTTTGGATCTATTCCGATGTTAAGGAGCTGACCCCACAGCTTGGATCTGTTGACTCAGTCAAAAGCCAAGGACAGATCCATAAAGGCAATGTACAAAGATCCTTGCTTAGCTAAGGTGTACTTCCCAATAAGCAATTGTAGGTTTAGGCTTTGGTCAATAGTACTGCGCCCCTTTCTGAAACCATACTGTAGAGGAGAAAGTGTATCAGTCTCCTCTAGCCAATTGGTCAATTTACATAGAACCACTCTCCCTAAAACCTTAACTGCAGAGTCAATGAGGGATATTGGTCGGTAATTGCCAGGGTCGCCCCTGTCCCCTTTTTTATAAATGGAACAATTACCGATTGAGTCCATGACTCAGGAATGCCTGTCTTAGAAACTCTATTAAAAACATTAGCTAAAACTTTGGACCAAAATAAAATGTCGACTTTAAAAAGATCAGAGGGAACGCCATCTGGTCCAGGAGCTTTATTACTGGTCATCATACCAATGGCCACGGCCACCTCTTCCTCGTTCACGATCAAGTTATAAGGCAATTGGGGGAAGGCAGTTATGCCTTCTGCCGCCAAGGTCTCTTGTTCGTAAATGGACCTAAAGTGCGAGTGCCATTTGTCTTCTTGGATTCCACAATCCAATTCATTGTTGCTGGGATCAGAGAAATAGGGTTGATTAACCACAGCCCAGAACTTGGCGCTACTTTTTAAAACATCAATTGAGGTCAGGTCGGCCCAGGCATCCTCTCTAATTTCACGCCGCCTTCTTTCGACTGCGGCCTTGGATTCTTTCCTGAGAGTGGCCACGAGCAGTCTGTCTACTGGATTAGACTTGAGTGCTACCTCAAGTTTATGGTTAGCCGCTGAGCAGTTCTTGTCAAACCCGCCTTCCTTCCCTTGTGTTCTGCCTTTGCCCTGACGCGTCAGGTTGGAGAGAATGTCGAGGCAAACCTTTTTATACGCCTCCATTACTTCATTGTCCCCAGCCTGATCATCCATACATAGCTTTAGGTCCTCCCTACTGCTAAGGCAGAGGTTACAGAAAAACTCTTCTGGTATTAGTTTACACCATTTGATTCTGCGTGCTTGGTCAGTCAGCCGCATGTCATGTTTATCTACCAAATTTGAGCGACTTTCCTTGATAACAAATATGTTCTTGGCTTTAAATACAACAGGGTTGTGGTCACTAAAGTGGGACCGCAGGACTGAGTAGCTACTGATTTAGACTCCACAAATATTACTGAGGAATATATAATCAATCACAGAGCCGCTGCCATGACCTGTAAACGTGGGGGTGTCCTCCTCACACCCATTTGGCAGTATTAACCCATTTTCGGCCAACAATGTTTCTAAAAAAATACCCTGCTCTGAGTGTTCAAAGTGGATGTTTTCTTCATCCGGGGGGCCAAATAACACATTAGGGGGGCACTTATCTTGACAACCATGGACATTGAAATCTCCCATCAACAAGATGGCACAATCATACTCTGCGGACTCTTTAAAATCAACCAGGAAAGAACTTAACATCATCAGGTTACTGACTGGCCTGTCCCTATCAAAAGAATTATAAAAGTTTATAACCAAAACATTATGGTAGCCCCTGTGGTCGATTAAAACAGCAAGACAATAAGGACAGCCAGTAGCTATTTGCGTGTATGTACCCTGGATTTTAGCAGAGATCAGAGTCACCAATCCCCCTCTGGCCCGCCCCCTTGTTGATCCGACAGCCGGTAGAGAGAATGTAGTGAAACCATCCACTGTCAGTAAGTTTTTGGTGTCCCAGGTCTCCTGCATAGCTATTATGTCCATAGATCCTATGAGGTCCCGTCAGATCGGATCATCCACTTTATTTTTGAGACCCGCGATCTTCCATGTTGCCATAGTAGTCTCCCATCTGCCCGGTGCCTCATACATTTTTTGTGCAATGGGGCCCCGCCTTCGGCACCCTTACCAAGAGTAGGGATTTGTTTTAATCTCTGCATATCCAAGATGCTATTTTCTTTTCGCAGAGAGGTGGGGGAGTTGTTAGGCCTCTGTCTAGGTGGTGAGCCCTGTGTTTGTCAGTCGACCCAGTCCAGGGTTGACAGACATTCATAACGATTAGCAGTTGGGAAGTTGAAGTGATTATCATATCCATTTGCAGTCTGATGGTAATAATATGGGTGACTATTTTGAGGCCCTGCAACAAACCCACCTTGAAGCAGTCTGCCTCTTCTTCTCCTGACCGGATTCCATTCCTCATCGCCACCCTTATCCCAGCCGTAAGGTTGCGCCTCCCATGGGGGGTTAAACCTCTGTCTTGCTTTTTGCTCGTGTGGGCCCCTTAGCCAACTCCATCTTTTATCTGTTTGATTCCCAGGTAGGTAGAAAGAAGAGAGGGGCCTAGCAGTAACGGTGCTTGCTTGATAACGAGAAGTTCCTCTACATATATGTTCTACCACCTGTGTGTTCTCAAAAGTGACCACAACACAGTCCCCTTGTAGGTTTTTTCTGTTCCCTCCCACCCATGGGTTTCTCTCCACCATTAGAATGTTACTTGAAATATTCGGCGGTAGAGGATGATTTTTGGAGAGCCAGTGGCACACTTTATTTTTCAGAGCCTGGTAGGATTCTACTTCAGGTGGTAAAATTTCCGTGACTCCGGTAAGAATCACTACATAAGGGCAGGCGTCAGGGGGAAGATAGATGTTCTTTCAGGCCACTGCCTTAACTCTTGGGGCCGGGTCTGGGTTTGGGGTCGGGAGTGTGGGATCATTAGATTTAACTAGGGGCGTTGTCTTGGATTTAGTTGAATTCTCTGGTTGATTAAGATCAGGGGTCTTTGCTTTAGTGCCTCCCAAGTTTGGGGTATTACTAGGGTTCTTGGGAGCATTGTTTTTAGCCACAGTGACGCTTTTACCAGCCAAAGATGGCTTATTGGCTGTATTCGCAACGTGGGGTGTCTTAGTGTTCAAGGTAAAACTTGGGGCGCTTACATCCTCATGACTGTTTTTCAAAATAGTTTCTAGACAATGTAGCCTAATCTCTATGGGTTCGAGTAGGGCTTTTAACATGTTAAGGATATTATTATTTGCTGTGCTTAACCCACTCCTGTCCTGGCTATGTTTGGCTTGATTAGTGACTTCACCACTTAGTTCAAGGATTTCCTCCAGACTATTGTCAATAAGGGTGTCGTCTGGAAGACTTAGAGGCAAGCCATTTTTTGTCAAATGCACCCCCCCTAAATCATTTGCACAGACGGCCAAGTTATTATTCACAATTGCCGGGTCTGAGATGGGATTGTCCCGGTTGTGGACGGTTTGTGCTTTCTTCCCTATAAGGGTGGTAGATTTATTGGCCTTTTGTTTAGGGATTGCCCCTTCTTTTAAACCCCTTTGATTTGTGGCACTGGCCAAGGGTGGATTGTCTAGCTCATTTCTGTCTAAGCTACTCTCTGTCAGAAGGTTAAGATTAGGGGTGGCTTCCAAATCCTGTTGTGAGCGTAAGACATCAAAATCCCCAGTATTGTGTACCATGGCTAGAGTGTTGGGGCGGGACTCGATGTTGGGCGTGCATGCCTGGGCAATGAGGCCTAAGGAAGATCTCTTGGCCATAGCTAGATCTTGAGACACCCTCCTGTCCATTAATACTATCCCCTCATCAATTAATGCATTGGTGCGAACAATGAAGTCGTCCAAAGTCCCGATTAACTTTTTCGCTCCTGCAACAGCCATGCTTCTAGTCTCCCGACAATTCATGACAGTCCCCACGGCTAATCACAAATGCACAAATGACCGTTTAAAATATTAACAGTGTGATGATACCTAGATCTTAGCAATGATTAGCAATTAAGAACCCTGTGGCTAGTAATGAGCTGTATGCAGACTTACCGTTTCTGTGTCCGATAGTTACTGGGCTGAAGGATATCGGGCAGGGGTTGTGGCCCAGGCCAGGCTCCTCAAGCCTCTGAGGGCCACAGAGGGCCCGCCCTTTGCCCGGGCTTAGACCCGCGCTTGGTCCCGCTCGCGTCCCGCTACGCGGATGGGTGCGTTGCTGTTTTACGCGCCTTCGGGCGCCTCCTTCCACGTCACACACTGCGCGCCCCCGCAAAGGCTCCTGGGGGTTGGAGTCCCCCCGCTCTGCGGCCGCGTTGCTGTTGAGAGGCGGCGGCAGGGGGGGACTCGACTCCTACTCCTGCGTGACGAGTTGAAGCCACACTCGGGCTCTGCTTTCCAAAAGGTAGCGTTTTTCCTCTGCTTTACAAAAATGTTATTGGGCATTCTTTTGAAAATATGCAATAAATAAATACAATAAATAAATACAGTGTCAATATGCTTTCTGTCAAGTGCTTTATTTAAGATATAAAGGAAAATGGTCCTAAGATTGCCATCACACAAAATGATACAACAATGAACAGTGCAACTCAAGCGCATTACAGCTTCTTACTTTTTTTCTGGAATTTCAAGAGGATTTGAAAATGTAAAAGGGGAAAGTAGGAGACGAAGAACAGAGGTTGGAGGTTACAGCTCAGTATGCAAGAATGGATGAAAATGGAGGTCCAAGGTTTGCATGTACAATGGCCAATGGAGACGTTTCGAAGGCGGGTACACTAAAGGTAGTGTATAAAGTGCAATATCTGATACTGTTACCACACAAAGTGGGCAAGGGCAGATGAAAAGATGCATTGTATGTGCTTGGACTATGATGAGAATACACTGGAGAAGGACCAAGTTCAAGGGAAAAGATTAAATAGATAAGGCCTACCAAAGGCGGTGGAAAAAAGGGGCAGGAGGGTCCATGAGTGGTGGAGGAGTAAATTACATGCATACAGATGTACTGCTTTCTTCAGGACACTGGATCAAGCACTGAAGAACAAAGGTCAGATATAAAACAAGAAACACAAAAGAAAGCTGCACAAAAGAAGATACACCAAAGAAGGCTGCACAAATTGAACGGTGAATCTTGTACACAAACTGGTAAGTCACCAAAAGAACAACAATGCTAAGAACACTGGAACGAACGGACACTACACTGTAGAACTGATTGCGATGAGAGGTCAAAAGATATTGTAAGAAAAAGCGGAGTTCAAATGAAGCAAAGATGAAAAATATATACATGATGTCAAAGACACTGTGGTAACACTCTGTTGTCAAACAGAGAAAAGATTGTGCAGAAATTATATGTTACAATGTTTAAGGATCTGCAAAGGGGGTACATAAATATCATCACCCTAGTCCATGCACACTGCCAACCTAGAATAGACCTGTATAAGCTCCCTTCTGACTAAAGTACCTGCTATCCATCGCCACCAGCCGAACCCGACTCAACACAGACTGCCAACCTAGAATAGGCCTGTATAAACTTCCTTTACACTTTGGGAGTACACAAAACCATGGGTAGCAGAAATACTATCAGCTCCCCATCACGGCCAGCCAAACCCTAGTCAAACCCTAGTCAACACACACTGCCAACCTAGAATTGGTCTGTATAAGCTCCCTGTATAAGCTCCCTTTTGACGTAGGGGATACACAAAACCACGGGGAACAGAAATAGTATCTGCATAAATACTATCTACTCCCCAAAACCGCCAGCCGTACCCTACTCAACACTGACTACCAACCTAGAATAGACCTGTATAAGGTCCCATCTGACAAAATAGGTACACAGACCATGACGAGACGTGTATTTTAATATCATTTTATATCATATGATATATATATATGTGACCAAGAGCCTGTGCGCTCGAAACGCGTCTGTTTCTTTGCCCATTAAAAATACCTTGAACCCTACCTGGCTGGAGTGGCTCGTGATTCCTTCGCATTTGCATGGCTTGTGCAGGAGATCGGACAGAATATATATATATATATATATTACCTACTGGCGGTCGCCAGTAGGTAGTTATAGTTAGGATTGTTTTCCATAGGAAATCCTCAACATTCTATTTGGAATAACTTTGGCCCTGGTGGATGAGTCTTTGCGAATTTCTCAAAGAAGATGGCTAGGTCCGCTGCACTCCTTCCCTAAAAGTTTGGGGGGGATTGGTCAAGTGGGGACTGAGATATAAGGGGGGTCCCAAAACGTGTTTTCTCTATGTTATTTTCCATAGGACCTTTAGACTCGGCTACAGTTTGAATGGGTGAATGAATTTATAAGAAATTTGCCAAAACTGTAGAGTCTTGTTCGCAGATTACGCTTTTTTTGGAATGGTGTAAATCCGTTCAGTAGTTGTTGAGAAAATTAAAGTTAAAGTCAATTATATATCTATAGGCGCGCACACGTGCGCGCACCCAAGCGGCTGCGCGTGAGCGGAATTTTTTTGGGCTGCGTGACGTCTGTTAACGTTCGATTCGAAGGGAATCATGAAGTTTTGTCCGCCATTTTGTCACTGCGAGTAAATATATTGTTCATTTCAAAGCGTTGAAACATGGAAAGGGGAGAAGGTAGAGATTGTCTTGCTGCGTAGCTTTTCTCGGGGTGTGCAGTAAGGCCCTTAAACGCGAAAAGATATAATTTTTCTCCGAAAACAAATACGGGGTGCGCGCACCCGGTCGCGCACACCTATTTACAAGAGTGTGAAAATGGAGGTAAATCAGAAGTTTGAATGCTTAGATATAAGGTGGCTCTGAAAAGAGCCCTTGTGTTAATTCAGTGTTTTCTGCATTTATAAGTAAGTACCAATGCAGAGCCTGATGTTGCAGAGGAAGATTCTGTTTCCCTCATTCGTGAAATGAACACCGTCTCTCCTATAGATGTCTTGCATGTGGTATCGCAAGTTGTTGTGGTAAATAGAACCCATGCTATAATCTCTGAGGAATGCAGAAACAGATTTATTTACATGTCTCCTTGCTTTCTCAAATTGTGCACAATGGTGATTGGACCAATTCCATTTCTGTCTTTGGCATATATTGGAATATACCAAGGCAGATCGAGGAAAAAGTGTCATCAATTGTCGAAAGGTGTCTTTTAGAAGCATTTCCAGACCTACCCCAGTGATTGTGCCTAGATCGTTCCCACCACAGTGCACAATTATAAGGTCTGGTTCTGGGAGATGCATAAAAGTTTTCACCAATGGAATTAATTAGTGACATTTCAATCCTCTTTTGGAAATCCATGTTATGTGTACATTTGGTAAGCTGAGGTTGCAAATTCGTCTGCTTACTGCATATTTTTCACTCCAGTGAATATAACTGTGTCCTATTAGCCAGACCTTCATTTTCAAGGGATTTGTAGTCGTCCTCCGATCGGTTCTGGAAGTGGAATGGTAGTTAGAAGTTGAAATTCTAAATAAAGAAAAAGGAAGAGGCTGGGTGTGGTTAAAAAAATAAAAATTATTGGTTGATTGTAACAAGTGGAGAGTGAACAGGTTAATGTTTATGTTAAACGAAAAGTACTATTGGGTGTGAAAAAACAAGACATGTAACAGAGTTGTGGATTGGCAGGTGTTTCTGGAGGGAAAACAGTGTTCTTAGTTTGCTGTAGAACGTTGAGACATGAACTTTTGACCTCTGCCTTCAGCAAGGTGCAGAATGAGGTGTAACCATGGAAACAGCCGGAGATGGCAGTTGGTGATGGGTTCACTCTTTGGTGCCTCTGCATCTGAGTCTGTTCTCTGGTGGCTGGCGGACAACTGTTTGTTATTGTGGAGATGAAAGGGTGATAAGGAGAGAAATACGACATAGCGTCTGGCCTGTAGAAGCGTGGGAGCAGTGATTAACTCTGAGTGAAGCGGAACTGTGTCGGTGCTTAGTAACAGTAAAAAAAAAATGTTAACAGTGGTATAACTGTCTTTACGGTGTGCGACCTACTAAGAAAGAGTTCACGGGCCGTATTTGGCTTGCAGGTTCTAGTATCAGTAAGTGAGGTCGAGAAAAGAAAATATTCAGGACTTTATTTATGAAGGCCTTGCGCCACCGGTGCGTTACTTTTTCCCCTTTTAAAAAATGAGGCACCGGCGGCGGAAGGTCTTCATAAATAAGGTCCTCAGTGACTACAGTTAAGGTTATCTGGAACACATGAATAGTTTTTCAATATGAAATCATTTCAGTTGAGATTATGGATTAAAAGAACCGTGAATATTTGAAATGTTTATTTAGAAATGTACTATTTTAAAGGCAAATCATTATGTAATATGAGTACAGAAATTGCAAAAAACACAGTAATTGGTATTGTCAGTAGTACATGGAATACAAACGCTATAGTTGAAGAAAAATGAATATAGTTGGAAAAAAACATTGTACAGTCTTATAAGGAAGTATATTATATTTTAATAAATGGAAGAAGGTTTCTGGCCTTTCAGTTTAGGAACGATATATGAAAATGCAAGTGGTTATACATCATTACCTTATGAATCAGCTGTCTAACAACACGAAATCATAATGTCCACTGTTAGTAAAGCAAATAGGTCTGTTCTTCAAAAGAAAATATGGAAAATAATGCGAAGAATATAGAAAACCAAAAGGAAATGAGGACGTCAATGGCTTGTTTGAGAGTTATTGAAGCATTGTTTAGGCAAAATAGGTAGCTTCTGCTTGTAACAGGAAATCAGTTTTATCATTTGAAATTATGTCAGCTATCCAATGGAAAAGAGTAAAGCAGTACTGATGATCTGTTATAATCGGAGCCTTTTTTACCATCAGAGGGCAGCTCGGTGGGTTTTCGATGTAGCTCGCTGTTAGGAAAGAGTTAACCGTCCATTGTGTAGGCAAAGTATGCAGCAAGTGCCTCTAACATGAAATCATTGTTATCATCTGAAAACATGTCAGCCATCCAATTGAGAAGATGAAAGGAGCATTCATGATCTGTCATTATTGGGGCGTCTTTTACCATCATAGGGCAGCTCGGTGGGTTTTCGATGTAGCTCTCTGTTAGGAAATCTTGCGCCGCTGCGAATATATTCCAATGACCCAGAACTCCTTGTATCGCTGCAAAGGCCATAAACCCTCCGTTGTAACAAAGCTGTTCATGATCAAGTAACGGATTCATGAGGTGATTGTAATTCGGTTCAGGAGGTACCAAATTGCAGAGACATAAATCCAGGGCCCACGTGAAATCACAGCTCAGGCAATGAAATACAGGCTGCACACAGGTGAAATACGAATATCGAAATGATAATCGATATGAAGTATTCAAAGTTGAGAGTGGTAAGGTGCCGTAGTATAGAAGCATTCGCTGTCGAAATAGTTCTAAGTGGCCCGGCTCGTTTGCGAAGGCAGGAGGGACATCCATTTTGAATTTCCCAAGATGGTACAGGAAACGGCGCAGCACCGCTGGTTGTATAGCAACTCCACAGAATTAGGTCGCCGGCTATGCAGTGGAGAGGAGCAGAATGACTTGATACATTTTCTAGGAGTCTAGTCACTTATATATTGCTTAGTGGTTATTAAAAAAGTAGCTTTTTTTGAACTGGAGGATGCGTTAAAAAATAAGTGATTTGAGGGAGTTGTAAAGCAAGGTCAATTTTTTTTTACATCAATGCTGTTTTCTGTGAATGTTAGCTTAGTGAAAGATATGTGTGTGAGCAGATGCAACGTTCAGTTTTAAATGTGACAATGGCGGTCTTGTTCATGTCTTCCGATTCAAGGTCGGTATTCTCTGCCAAATACAAAGATTAAGAAACGCATGCGTGGGGTACATAGTGTGCATTCTTAAAGGAAAGCAAATGAAGGGTTATTTTTACCGAGTTAGCATTGTCGTTTAAAAAGTTATAGTGATTTCGATTATATGTGAAGAAAGTGTCACTGATGAAGACTGAAAATAAATCCTTATAAATGATACGGACTGGTGTATTTTAGAAAAGTTTTGTAACATTACATGAATTGTGGAAAAAAAATTATGTAATTGAAAGTGTATGGTTTGAAAATGAAAAGTAGAGGTTTATAGTTCATGTTTTGAAAGCAGTTCTAGAGGGTCAGATGAAAGTGTATGGTTTCAAAATGAAAAGTAGAGGTTTATAGTTCACGTTTTGAAAGCAGTTCTAGAGGGTCAGATGCATGATAGATTTATTAAAAATAGAACATGTTTTTAAATAGTATTTTGGAAAAAATATGTGCCTTTATGTACTATTTACATTATGTGCCTGTTGCGTATTCTTTGAGTTTTAGTAATCCTGTGTCTTATAAGTTTTCTAGGGGCGGTTTGAGGTTCATGGTGGGTTTGGGCAGGGAGGGTAGGTTGGGGGTTTGTAATAGGGGGTTCGGCTGGGGTGGAGTGCGGAGTTTAGTGAAAAGTGAGGGGGCGGGGAGTTACGGTGTTTGGTAATGGAGCAGAGTCAGAGGACGCCACATTTGTGTTATGGGGTGCCACGGAAATATGTATTTATTCTCAGAGGTTTATTATATTAAGGATATATATTAGCATGGTGGCTCTTGTCGTTTTGTGGTTCTGTGTATGTTTATAATGCTGGCTCTGTAGTTTTTGTTTATGGACCTTATTACGACACACAGGGGACCTACGTTGCACAGTTGGAGATCAGAGTTAGGAAATAAAACTTTATAATTGTAAGGGCTGTAAGCGATAGAAATCGCCCGTTCTCGGTGTAAAAAATATCACCGCTATTGGTGGTATTTTCTACGGTGTTAGTACTCGAAGGAGAATAGTAACATATATGTGAAATAAAATTATGTAATAGGCTCAGCATTTCACATTATCGCGTGAAAACAAAAGTTGCTTTTACATAGCAATAAGTCTCTTATAATTAAGGGACGGAGTGTATATAGTGCTATTTAGTACTCTGCTATGTGATTGATGTCGAATATTTCATAAGAGGAGGCTTTAAAAGTTTTTCGATAAACTGGTTTTCTAGGGTTTGGGTGGAGTGCTGCGTGTAAATTCCAGAATAGAAACTACCAAGAACCAATTAGAAGTGTTGTTTTGAAGTCACATGACTTCACATGCAAGTGTCAGGTCCTGTACGCGATAGGAGGGTGCGCGCACCCGGTCGCGCACTAAACGAAAGCGGCGAAAAAACATCTCATAATATGCTCTTGGAGCATGTTTTGGTGGAAAGAGTTAGTTCTGAAAAGAACTTTTTTTTTTTTTTTGGGAAACAAGTGTTATGATGATTTTGATTTCTTAAAGTTGCTACGACATTTTTCAGTATGTCATACTATCCAAATAAAGTGAAGAAATTTAACTTTTCTTGGAGCATTTATGACTCTCAATTATTTGTTTAATTAGAGTAAAGCTTTGCTCTCCGTATACAAGAAGTTCGCCACAGTTCGTGCATTTCATGTGTACGTTTGCCAGATATGGTCTCAAGTCCATCTCAGTACTCGATGGAGATACATGTCGTCCACCGGAAGATGTGCTGATTACTTCTGATGGTAATAGCGTGGCCTCCGTTTTTCTTGTCAAAGGTGGTCGCTCATTTTCTTCAGAATCGGAAGATGAATGCGGAACGGTAGCCATTGTACCGAAGTCTTCGGGAAGATGTTCGACGTTGTTGTCTCTTGAGAGTAGAAAAGAAAGTGATGGTAGTGGGTGGAGTGCTGCGTGTAAATTCCAGAATAGAAACTACCAAGAACCAATTAGAAGTGTTGTTTAGAAGTCACATGACTTCACATGGGAGTGTCAGGTCCTGTACGCGATAGAAGGGCGCGCGCACCCAATCTCGCACTAAAATAAAGCGGCGAAAAAACATCTTATAATATGCTCTTCGAGCATGTTTTGGTGGAAAAAGTTAGTTCTGAAAAGAACTTTTTTTTTTTTGGAAACAAGTGTTTTGATGCATTTGATTTCTTAAAGTTGCTACGATATTTTTCAGTATGTCATACTATCGAAATAAAGTGAAGAAATTTAACTTTTCTTGGAGCATTTATGACTCTCAATTTTGTGTTTAATTAGAGTAAAGCTTTGCTCTCCGTATACAAGAAGTTCTCCACAGTTGTTGCATTTTATGTGCACCTTCGCCAGACATGGTTTCAAGTCCATTTCAGCACTCAATGGAGATACAGGTCGTCCACCAGAAGATGTGCTGATTACTTCTGATGGTAATAGCGTGGCCTCCGTTTTTCTTGTCAAAGGTGGTCGCTCATTTTCATCAGATTCGGAAGATGAATGCGGAACGGTAGCCATTGTACCGAAGTCTTCGGGAAGATGTTCGACGTTGTTGTCTCTTGAGAATAGAAAAGAAAGTGATGGAAGTGGGTGGAGTGCTGCGTGTAAATTCCAGAATAGAAACTACCAAGAACCAATTAGAAGTGTTGTTTAGAAGTCACATGACTTCACATGCAAGTGTCAGGTACTGTACGCGATAGGAGGGTGCGCGCACCCGGTCTCGCACTAAAATAAAGCGGCGAAAAAATATCTCATAATATGCTCTTGGAGCACGTTTTGGTAGAAAGAGTTAGTTCTGAAAATAACTTTTTTTTTTTTTTTTTTTTGGGAAAGAAGTGTTATAATGCTTTCGATTTCTTAAAGTTGCTACTACATTTTTCATTGGTTTTATGTCAGTAAAATTTCCAGCTAACTATAACTGGTGTCACACCTATGGTTTTTTCAGTGAATTTCATAGGTTTTTCAAATGCTACTTCCTAACTATAACGTGTGTAAAACCTATGGTTTTTTCAGTGAATATATATATATATATATATATATATATATATATATATATATATATATATTACCTACTGGCGGTCGCCAGTAGGTAGTTATAGTTAGGATAATTTTCAATGTTAAATCTCAACATTCTATTTTGAATAACTTTGGCGCCGGTTGACGAATCTGCCTGAAATTTTCAGGAAAATGGTCTCATGGCGGTCCGGTCCTTCCCTGAAAGTTTGGGGGGGATTCATCAAGCGGGGGCCGAGATAAAAGGGGGGTCCCAAAACGCGTTTTCCCCATGTTAATTTCCATAGGGCGGTCGATTTCACTTTTAGCCCGAACGGCTGAATGGATTTCCACCAAACTTGGCAAAATTGTAGGGACTGGTAGCCCGATGTGCCTTTGCTATGTCTCAAGATATGTGCTTCAGTGGATTTTGAGAAATTAACGTCCAAAAAAATATATATATCTGTAGCCGCGCTCCGGTACGCGCACCAGTGAGCGCTCCAGGCGCGACACGCGACTTGCGCGCAGAAAGCTGATTGGCTCTCAGTTGTCTGTAAACATTCTAAACAGTCCGGAGCGGCCGCCATCTTGTCTATCGGTAAAATCTAGTCATAAGAGGTGGCAAAAACAAAGGGTGGAATTGACCATAAGGGGGCAGGGTAGACCCCCCCTGACCCCCTAGGTTTGATATGGGGGCCATTAAAGGGCCCCGCGGGGCCTCAAAAAATTTTTTTTTTTTTTCGATTTTCGCGGGGGAAGCGCCTGGTGCGCGCACCGGGGAGCGTATCGGGGAGGGTACTATGGAAAAATAATCACTTCAAAAATTGTATGTTTATGAATTGTTTTTTTTTTTATTTTTTTATTTTATGTAAGTACCTACATGTAGGTACTAATGAAGAGACTTAAATTTAATGTTCACCATCTTCTTTGTAGACATCTTGCATGTTGTTATTGTATTTTTTGTGGTATATGGAATTCATAATATAGTCTGTCTGGAAAGGAGAAACAGATCTTTTAAGCACTCCCTGAGAATTTCTAGGGGATCATGAGTAGTCTGTCCTGTTCACTTATGAAAATGAGGTGTAAAATATTCATATGAGATAATATAGTGGGAGAAAGGTAGTAACTATGAGTAAACTTACTATGTAACAGAAAAATAGTTGAACAGTATACTATAAGTCTCACTTTATATTTTAAACATTTTTGGTAATACTTCATGAATTACATATAAAAAAGAATATTGTCTGAAACAATTGAAATTATTAAAGATAAATTTATTCCTCTGATTCTTTTTCATAATTTAATAAAATTTCTAACATAATATTGTCCGGAATTTCCTCATAATTATATGTACATGATTCAATTTCTTCCAAACATTCTATAAACTGTTCATCCAAAGAGTCATCCATGAAATCAACTTCTTTTTTTTCATCTTCTGGTTTTTCCACCTTTACTTTGATAGAAGTATCATTTGCCTTATTTTCTCCTTCCATTTTCTTTCTGAAAATTGCATACAAATTAACTATATTAGTAGAGCTAGTATACCAGAGAAGCCTAACTCAATCCATAACTATTACAGAGAAGTCTATCTCTATCTCTAACTATTAAAGAGGGATAGCATATCACTAACAGAATATTTTTTAAGAAATAAACTTAACGTGTACAATATACTTCCATAATTAGAAGTTACCTTAGAGAAATTAGTTGAAGTTGTCAGTGAAATTTGTTTTCAAGTGTACTTCAGGAAGCAGTAGTCAAAATGGCTGTGTTTCCCTCTCTTCTTTTATATATATTGTTGTACTTAACCAATCAAACGTCAGGAAATAATCGTAGAAAATGAGAGATACTTTTTAATTGGTTGTAAATTCTAACATTACAAGTGTGTTTTTGTCATGTAATTTACCTCAGGATATTTAGACAGGCCTGTAGCCTAAATGTCTCAATGGAATTTCACCAAATTTGGGCAAATGGTAGGGACTGCTATGTAGTAGGGCGTATTCTATATTTGATGAAAGTGTCTCCATTGGGTTTTCCGTAAATTACTTTCCCACCTTTTTTTAACGAGCGCTTACTGGTGCGCGCTCCTGTACGCGCACTGGCAGCGTTACGGGAGTCCTCCATTTTGTGTTTCGGAACAATCGAGACACAAGATGGAGGGTAAACAATGTTCGGAATGGATAGAAGGGGGAACTGTAGAGACTTCTTGACCCTCTAGGTTTTCTGAGGGGGGCTTAGGAGGCTCATAAACGTGAAAAAAAAAAAAATTCTTTAATTTTTCGCGGGGGTAGCGCCTGGTGCGCGCACCTGTAAGCGTACCGGAAAGCGTACTTTGGTGAAAAATAGTGAAAAAAGTTAGAAAAAAATAAACGCTTTGAATGATCAGAGTTAGGGTAGCTCTGAAAAGAGCTTTTGGGTTCTGTGGTTGATTTAGGTACCTACAAGTAGGTTCCAATACACATTCTTAAATTCAGGAGGAATATTCTATTCCCCTCATCTGAGAAGTGCACTCCATCTCCTCTGTAGATGTCTTGCATGTTGTAACGCAAGTTATTATTGTATAATGAACCCATTCCATAGTCTCTCATGTAAGCAGAAACAGATTTATTTACATGTTTCCGTGCTTTCTCAAATTGTGGACCAAATTGGTTGGACCAGTTCCATTTCTGTCTTTGGCATATATTGGAATATACCAAGGCAGTGTGGGGAAAAAGTATCATCAATTGATGAAAGGTGTCCTTTAATAGCATTTCCAGACCTACCCCAGTTAATGTGCCTAGATCGTTTCCACCACAGTGCACAATTATAAGGTCAGGTTCTGGCAGATGCAAAAAGGTTTTCACCAATGGTATCAATTGGTGACATTTTAATCCTCTGTGGCCAATCCACTTGATTTCCACATTTGATAAATCAAGGTTATGAAAATTTCTGCTAGCTGCATACCTTTGAGCCCAGTGGATGTAGCTATGTCCAATAACCCAAACAGAGTACATGATGTGAAAAGGTTCTGGTCCAGTCAGATGAAGTGTGGGAATGAAATGGCAGTTGGAACAGTAGGAGTTCACAAAAAAATAATTGTGGAGTTTCTGTGCTCTTGAATCACTAGCAATGATTGGTGGATTCAGATAGTTGAAAACTGAAAGTTAGGGTGTATGGTTATGTTGTGTGAAAGAAGCAATTTGAATGGTTTAAAAAAAGTCACCAAAAGCAAAAATACCCTGTATAGGCTGCTGTATTGACAGGTCAAACATCCTTGCTGAGTTAATTTGCAACATTGTAAGATAAACTTTTGAACCTTACAGTTCAGTTAGGAGGGAGTTGCTATGGTAACAGATAGAAAGGTTTGAGAGGGGGATGGGTGTTGGTTTGAAAATAGTGAGGGAAGAGTTTTCATTGGTTGAATTAAGGCATATGTGTACAAAGATAGAGATTTTCTATGCCAGTCTTGGTTTCAGTGTATTGAGAGCACACCTTCTCCTCTGCTAAAGAAAAATTGGTGTGTGTGTCTGACACTGTTTTCAATCTCCAAAAGCATTTCTAAAGGTAAGTAATGATTCATTTAATTTAGATAGAGATTTATTTTCTCTATGGAGAATATTTGGAAGCAGATAGTTATGTTTTAGAAGTGAAATTGTATGTTAGTATATAAGTCCTGCGCAGTGTTTTTTACATGTTATTTAAAAATCGATTTTGGGTGCAAATGAATGGTATTTTTATTTGGCCTTTTTTATGATTGCCATGTGCAGTTGATGCATGACTTTAAACATGGGTAATAAGTGATGCACTGGTGGCGCCAGGCTTTTATAAATGAGGCCCTGACTTTGTTTGATGATATTGAGTGGTTGTAGTTAGGTTCTGTGCAGTGTTTCTTACATGTTATTGAAAAATCGATTTTTGGGTGCAATTGATTGGTATATGTATTTGGCCCTTATTTATGAATGCCATGTGCAGCTGATGCATGACTTTAAACATGGGTAATAAGTGACGCACTGGTGGTGCAAGGCTTTCATAAATAAGGCCCTGACTTTGTTTGATGATATTGAGTGGTTGTACTTAGGTTCTGTGCAGTGTTCCTTACATGTTATTCAAAAATCGATTTTTGGGTGCAATTGATTGGTATATGTATTTGGCCCTTATTTATGAATGCCATGTGCAGCTGATGCATGACTTTAAACATGGGTAATAAGTGACGCACTGGTGGCGCAAGGCTTTCATAAATAAGGCCCTGACTTTGTTTGATGATATTGAGTGGTTGTACTTAGGTTCTGTGCAGTGTTCCTTACATGTTATTCAAAAATCGATTTTTGGGTGCAATTGATTAGTATATGTATTTGGCCCTTATTTATGATTGCCATGTGAAACTGATGCATGATTTTAAACATGGGTAATAAGTGACGCACTGGTGGCGCAAGGCTTTCATAAATAAGGCCCTGACTTTGTTTGATGATATTGATTGGTTGTACTTAGGTTCTGCGCCGTGTTTCTTACATGTTATTGAAAAATCGAATTTTGGGTGCAATTGATTAGTATATGTATTTTGCCCTAATTTATGATTGCCATGTGCAACTGATGCATGACTTTAAACATGGGTAATAAGTGACGCACTGGTGGCGCAAGGCTTTCATAAATAAGGCCTGACTTTGTTTGATGATATTGAGTGGTTGTACTTAGGTTCAGTGCAGTGTTCCTTACATGTTATTCAAAAATCGATTTTTGGGTGCAATTGATTGGTATATGTATTTGGCCCTTATTTATGATTGCCATGTGCAGCTGATGCATGACTTTAAACATGGGTAATAAGTGACGCACTGGTGGCGCAAGGCTTTCATAAATAAGGCTCTGACTTTGTTTGATGATATTGATTGGTTGTACATAGGTTCTGTGCAGTGTTCCTTACATGTTATTCAAAAATCGATTTTTGGGTGCAATTGATTGGTATATGTATTTGGCCCTTATTTATGATTGCCATGTGCAACTGATGCATGACTTTAAACATGGGTAATAAGTGACGCACTGGTGGCGCAAGGCTTTCATAAATAAGGCCTGACTTTGTTTGATGATATTGAGTGGTTGTACTTAGGTTCTGTGCAGTGTTCCTTACATGTTATTCAAAAATCGATTTTTGGGTGCAATTGATTGGTATATGTATTTGGCCCTTATTTATGATTGCCATGTGAAACTGATGCATGATTTTAAACATGGGTAATAAGTGACGCACTGGTGGCGCAAGGCTTTCATAAATAAGGCCCTGACTTTGTTTGATGATATTGAGTGGTTGTACTTAGGTTTTGCGCAGTGTTTCTTACATGTTATTCAAAAATCGATTTTTGGGTGCAATTGATTGGTATATGTATTTGGCCCTTATTTATGATTGCCATGTGCAACTGATGCATGACTTTAAACATGGGTAATAAGTGACGCACTGGTGGCGCAAGGCTTTCATAAATAAGGCCTGACTTTGTTTGATGATATTGAGTGGTTGTACTTAGGTTCTGTGCAGTGTTCCTTACATGTTATTCAAAAATCGATTTTTGGGTGCAATTGATTGGTATATGTATTTTGCCCTAATTTATGATTGCCATGTGCAGCTGATGTATGACTTTAAACATGGGTAATACGTGACGCACTGGTGGCGCAAGGCTTTCATAAATAAGGCCTGACTTTGTTTGATGATATTGAGTGGTTGTACTTAGGTTCTGTGCAGTGTTCCTTACATGTTATTCAAAAATCGATTTTTGGGTGCAATTGATTGGTATATGTATTTGGCCCTTATTTATGATTGCCATGTGCAACTGATGCATGACTTTAAACATGGGTAATAAGTGACGCACTGGTGGCGCAAGGCTTTCATAAATAAGGCCTGACTTTGTTTGATGATATTGAGTGGTTGTACTTAGGTTCTGTGCAGTGTTCCTTACATGTTATTCAAAAATCGATTTTTGGGTGCAATTGATTGGTATATGTATTTGGCCCTTATTTATGATTGCCATGTGAAACTGATGCATGATTTTAAACATGGGTAATAAGTGACGCACTGGTGGCGCAAGGCTTTCATAAATAAGGCCCTGACTTTGTTTGATGATATTGATTGGTTGTACTTAGGTTCTGCGCAGTGTTTCTTACATGTTATTCAAAAATCGATTTTTGGGTGCAATTGATTGGTATATGTATTTGGCCCTTATTTATGATTGCCATGTGAAACTGATGCATGATTTTAAACATGGGTAATAAGTGACGCACTGGTGGCGCAAGGCTTTCATAAATAAGGCCCTGACTTTGTTTGATGATATTGATTGGTTGTACTTAGGTTCTGCGCAGTGTTTCTTACATGTTATTCAAAAATCGATTTTTGGGTGCAATTGATTGGTATATGTATTTGGCCCTTATTTATGATTGCCATGTGCAGCTGATGCATGACTTTAAACATGGGTAATAAGTGACGCACTGGTGGCGCAAGGCTTTCATAAATAAGGCTCTGACTTTGTTTGATGATATTGATTGGTTGTACATAGGTTCTGCACAGTGTTTCTTACATGTTATTCAAAAATCGATTTTTGGGTGCAATTGATTGGTATATGTATTTGGCCCTTATTTATGATTGCCATGTGCAGCTGATGCATGACTTTAAACATGGGTAATAAGTGACGCACTGGTGGCGCAAGGCTTTCATAAATAAGGCCTGACTTTGTTTGATGATATTGAGTGGTTGTACTTAGGTTCTGTGCAGTGTTCCTTACATGTTATTCAAAAATCGATTTTTGGGTGCAATTGATTGGTATATGTATTTGGCCCTTATTTATGATTGCCATGTGAAACTGATGCATGATTTTAAACATGGGTAATAAGTGACGCACTGGTGGCGCAAGGCTTTCATAAATAAGGCCCTGACTTTGTTTGATGATATTGATTGGTTGTACTTAGGTTCTGCGCCGTGTTTCTTACATGTTATTGAAAAATCGATTTTTGGGTGCAATTGATTGGTATATGTATTTTGCCCTAATTTATGATTGCCATGTGCAACTGATGCATGACTTTAAACATGGGTAATAAGTGACGCACTGGTGGCGCAAGGCTTTCATAAATAAGGCCCTGACTTTGTTTGATGATATTGAGTGGTTGTACTTAGGTTCTGCGCCGTGTTTCTTACATGTTATTGAAAAATCGATTTTTGGGTGCAATTGATTGGTATATGTATTTGGCCCTTATTTATGATTGCCATGTGCAGCTGATGCATGACTTTAAACATGGGTAATAAGTGACGCACTGGTGGCGCAAGGCTTTCATAAATAAGGCCCTGACTTTGTTTGATGATATTGATTGGTTGTACATAGGTTCTGCGCAGTGTTTCTTACATGTTATTCAAAAATCGATTTTTGGGTGCAATTGATTGGTATATGTATTTTGCCCTTATTTATGATTGCCATGTGCAACTGATGCATGACTCTAAACATGGGTAATAATTGACGCACTGGTGGCGCAAGGCTTTCATAAATAAGGCCCTGACTTTGTTTGATGATATTGAGTGGTTGTACTTAGGTTCAGCGCCGTGTTTCTTACATGTTATTGAAAAATCGATTTTTGGGTGCAATTGATTGGTATATGTATTTGGCCCTTATTTATGATTGCCATGTGCAACTGATGCATGATTTTAAACATGGGTAATAAGTGACCCACTGGTGGCGCAAGGCTTTCATAAATAAGGCCCTGACTTTGTTTGATGATATTGAGTGGTTGTACTTAGGTTCTGCGCCGTGTTTCTTACATGTTATTGAAAAATCGATTTTTGGGTGCAATTGATTGGTATATGTATTTGGCCCTTATTTATGATTGCCATGTGCAGCTGATGCATGACTTTAAACATGGGTAATAAGTGACGCACTGGTGGCGCAAGGCTTTCATAAATAAGGCCCTGACTTTGTTTGATGATATTGATTGGTTGTACATAGGTTCTGCGCCGTGTTTCTTACATGTTATTGAAAAATCGATTTTTGGGTGCAATTGATTGGTATATGTATTTGGCCCTTATTTATGATTGCCATGTGCAACTGATGCATGACTTTAAACATGGGTAATAAGTGACACACTGGTGGCGCAAGGCTTTCATAAATAAGGCCCTGACTTTGTTTGATGATATTGATTGGTTGTACATAGGTTCTGCACAGTGTTTCTTACATGTTATTCAAAAATCGATTTTTGGGTGCAATTGATTGGTATATGTATTTGGCCCTTATTTATGATTGCCATGTGCAGCCGATGCAAAACTTTAAACATGGGTAATAAGTGACGCACTGGTGGCGCAAGGCCTTTATAAATCAGACCCTGACTTTGTTTGATGATATTGAGTGGTTGTACTTAGGTTTTGCGCAGTGTTTCTTACATGTTATTGAAAAATCGATTTTTGGGTGCAATTGATTGGTATTTGCATTTGGCCCTTATTTATGAATGCCATGTGCAGCTGATGCTTGACTTTAAACATGGGTAATAAGTGACGCACTGGTGGCGCAAGGCCTTTAAAAATAAAGCCATGAGTTGCTATTGTATAAACTTAAATATGTTGCAATTTATTGTTTATATTGTTTGCTTTTTAACATTACTTTGTTGTTTGCTAATAGTGGTCTTTCATGTGTTTTTTTAACAGAACAACAGATTCAAATCAACTTCTGAAAAGGAAGCAAAAATGCCTTCAAGGCAAAGAAATATCAAAAATACCATACGGAAAAGGAGAACATCAACAACAGAGTTTATGGAATCCTCTTCAACAACTACTTCAAAAAACACCAGAAAAGCTTCTGGTAAGCCAATTAAGTCTTTTCTTCGCAACATATGTCGTAGGAAAAAAAATGAAATTGCTAATGTGAATATACAGAAAAAGTCAACAAATCTAAAAAGGAAAGAGAAGCCCACAAAAAATGTTTCCATTGGACCAGGAGAGAAGAGAATGGTTAGCAATAGAAGGGTAAATGTTTTTAGGGACATTCGTAGGCGAATGTTTCGCAATAGGGTAGTTTTAAATTTGCTAAAAAATGAAAAGAAAAGTAAACTAAAAGCTGCTTTTTACAAGAAAAAGAAAAGTGTAGAAAAGATTGTTGATCAGGCTTTTGAAGTTAAGAAAAAATTATTTATTTTAATAATCAATAGAATTAGGATACTTAATAAGGCAATGGATGTTTTCAAATCGAACAGTAGATGGAAAAGAATTATTAATCGGAGTAATTTTTGTGAAGTATTTTCTGGTGAATGGATGCATAGTTCAAGTTCTGAGCCTTTTTTTAATGAGGAGAGTTACTTTCAGGAAAATGATTTGGTGCATGCAGTTGACACCAGTGGTCGTGCATATGAGGTGAAAGATAGTTGTGTGATGGAAAAAGAGAAACTTGTATCTAGAGATGCAGAAGAGGTCTTAGCTGATGAAGTTTTAGGGAGACGTACTAAGGGTCCAGTGTACACATGGAAATGCAGTAGTATTTGTAGTGTGCGACAGGAATCAATTGATTTGCTTCGAAATTTCTTACGTACATATAGTAAAAAAAGTCTCAAACAAAAAATGAAGATCCTGCAAGAGTTAGATCCTTGCAGAGTGAGAGAAAGCACAGGTTTGCAAGGGCATTCACTAGCATGTCTTTCTAGAAAAGTTTGTCGGAGTGTTTTTCATCATTTTAGGATGTTAGCAGTGCATCATAATAACGTAAGGAAATTAGTGAGGAAGTTGTATTATGCAAAAAGTCCTGCACTTAAGCTTAAACAGTTAAATAGTGCTCTTTTGCATGGATCTGAAGTGGATGTGAAGACTATTTGTGAAGAAATTGAGTTTTGTTATTTTGGGAACAAAGAGGACAGTGTAGAAATAGATATAGTAATGGATGGTAATGCAGAAGATAATGGACAAATTTCAAGTATTGAAAAGTTTGATGAGGAAATTATCAAGTTTAAGGTGAAATCAAGTGAGAGGCCTAATGTAACTTGTGTGTGTTGTCGACGGACTCATTATAAAATTCAGACTAGGTTAGTTGATTTATATGCAAAAAGTGAATTGGAAAATAATAGTGAATGGGAGGATTTTGTAAGTTATTTGTTGGTGGAGAATTCTTTTGATTTGAGTTTGGATCAGCGTATTTGCACTTATTGTTTGAAAAAATTAAATGAAAATAGAATGCCTGCAAGAGCAGTTTATAATAATCTTCAGTTGATAGATATTCCTTCTGAATTGATGGATCTAAATACTTATGAATCTATTTTGATTCAATGTGTCCATCCTTTTCAGGCTATTGTTCGCATGGAGCCTAAGACAGGGAAATTGCCTCCATCAGATTTACTGAGAGGATTAAAGGGAAGAGTTGTTTATTTGCCTCTAGATGTAAAGAAAAATATTAATACAATTGGTGTAGAAAGAGTAGAAGAAGATCCTTTAGTTATTCTAGTTAATGGGGTTCCAACAAAGAGTAAGAAAATTTGGCAAGATTTAGTGGATGTTAAAAAAGTCAAGAAGGCAACGTTGTATTTAGTTAAAAACAATGAGTACTACAAACATGTAAGTGTTGGAGTAGAGGAAACAGCTACAGAAGAAGATAGTGATTCTTCAGTTGGTCAAATTGAAAAAGTTGATGTGTCTAGAACTGAAGAAATATATGAACATTATACTGTTCATCCTTTGCATTCCAAAGAAGTAATGGGAAATGCAATTGACTTGTTTCAAATGAAGGCAGCAAAAGGAAGTCCCATTAGTGTATGGGAAGAAAGTTTGGAAGCTCGTTGTTTTCCACAATTATTTCCAACAGGTTGTGGTGGACGATATGATGATCGACCAGTTCAAATTCCTGCAGCTGAATACCGGACTCTAAGATTATATGCAGAAGATCCAAGGTTTCGTCAATGCATTCCATATTTATTTCATCTACTGTTTGAAAGTGATTTGTCTGGGCTTTCTTATGCAGTTAATCATATATTAAAAAGTGGACCTCATTTGCAAAATGTATGTGCAAGGGACTTTATGGAGAAAGTTAATCTGCAAGACAGTATTTTGGAATCTCAGCTAATCAATCTCATGGCATGTCAACGTGGAACCAACGAGTATTGGTTTCGTCGTCATGGAGAATTGAAATGTATGCTAAGAAACTTAGGAACTCCTACATGGTTCCTCACTCTTAGCTGTGCTGAGTATGCCTGGGACGATTTACTTCAATTTCTACGAGAGGCAAATGAAAACATACCAAATATAGAATTGAAAACACCAGGAGAACTGTGTTCTTTAGATCCAGTGAATGTTTGCAGATATTTTAATCATAGATTTGAAGCTATGATGTCTTTTATTACCAACAAAAAAAATCCTCCCCTTGGAGAGGTTTTGGATTTCTTTTGGAGGAAGGAATATCAAGCGAGAGGTGCTCCTCATATACATATGTTGTTGTGGATTAAAGATGCACCCAAATTTGGATCAGATTCAGATGAAACAGTGATGAGTTTCATTGAAGAGTATTCAACATGTGCTGTTCCAAAATCTACTGAAGAAAACAATTTAAGGCAACAAGTTTTACGTTTTCAATCTCATCGTTGTGGAAAGTACTGTCGTCGAAAATTTAAAAACAAGGAAAAGTACTACACGAAATGTCGTTTTGCATTTCCTCGACCAGTGATTTCTAAAGGAAGAGTAAATAATTTGATGTCATCTCTACGACATACTGTGACGAGAAAATCTCCCAAAAACACATATAATTTGAAAAGAAATGAAGAATCTAAGTACATCAACGATTACAACCCAGTGATTTTGTCCATGTGGAATGCTAACATGGATATTCAGTTCGTTGCTGACAACTCTATTGCTGTGGCTCGATATGTGACATCTTACATCACCAAAAAAGAAAAGACAGAACTGAAGGAAATGTGGGAGGACATTTCACATGAAAAGAGTCTAAGCAAGAAATTATACAGTTTCAGTCTGAAGATGTTGTCGCATCGAGAAATTGGAGCATATGAATGTTCTGATCGGTTATCATCAGCAAGTCTCTATGCCAAATCAAGAACAATCATTTGGGTGAGTCTTGGTCTTGCTGCAACACGAAACCGAGTTTTGAAATCTGTACAAGAAATTGAATATTTGGCGGAAAAAGAACCAAACAGTACAGATATTTTGAAGACAAATATGTTGGATACATACTATCCAAATAGAAGTACTCACCTTGAGAACACATGTTTGTATGAAGTTCTTCAAAACTACAGTTATAAGAGGAACATCACAGAAGATATCAATAATGGAAAATATGCACTCATTGGCTATGAAGGATGTCTAGTGAAGCAGAAAAAAGGCCATTTGATTAATCATCGAAAATTGAGTTGTGAAGTTCCAGACAAAAGAGAATTTTACTATTTAGCTCTTTTGCAACTCTTTAAGCCATGGCGTACAGAAGAGGAACTACTTGGAGATTTTCTCTGTTATGAAGACTCTTTTAATGCAACTAAGGATACCATAGAATGTCCTATTTTTCTAAATTATCTGCAAATGTTGAATGAAGAAATGGAGCAAGAAACCACAATTGCTGAAGAGATAGCTAGAAACAGTTCTCAAGATAGTCAGAGTTCTACTTCATTGAGCCAGGATCCACTAGGAGGACCAATTATCCAAAATGAAGCTGCCACTGCCATGGATGAGGTGGAAAGAGCTATGGAACAAGCTCAAGAGGATGGAGTTAACTTAGAAGATTTGGTAACGCAACTAAACATTGAGCAGAAAAAGATATATGATGAAGTCACAGAGCAGATTGAACATGGATTCAGACATGAGAAAAAAGAGTGCTCATGTATATTATTTGACCCTGTCCGACTGTATGTAAGTGGAGAAGCGGGGACAGGAAAAAGTTTTCTAATTAAAGCCGTTGCAAGTTATCTGCAGAAAAGGACTGATTCACCACTGTCTTGTGTTGTAACTGCTCCAACTGGTCTGGCAGCACATAACATTAAAGGGATTACTCTACATCGTTTATTGATGCTGCCAGTTGAACATGATAATAAATTGCATTACAACAAGCTATCTGGAGATGCGTGTTCTGAAGTTTCAAGAGTCTTGAAGAAAATGAAACTTCTTATCATAGATGAAGTAAGCATGGTCTCAAATCTAATGCTTGCTTTTGTGCATTTGAGAATGCAAGAAATTCTTAAAACAGACTATGATGTGTTATTTGGAGGAAAACACATTATTGTTTTTGGAGATCTATTGCAGTTGACTCCAGTAAAAGGACAACCAGTGTTTAAAATGCTCACGCATGAAGATACCAGGAAGTCCCTTGGAAGCATTGGAAATGTTAATATATGGCTAAATTTTAAATATGCTGAACTGCTTCAAAATATGCGACAGGCCAAGGATGAAGATTATAAAAATATTCTACAAGATGTAAGAATTGGAAAAATGACTGAGAAAGGGAAAAAAGCTTTGCATAGTCGATTAATTTCAAATTTGTATGCAAATGAAAACATTCTTCCAGAGAATATTTTTAAAAAAATGACTGAGAAGAAATCTGGGATATGTTTGATGCCAACTCTGCAAGAATGTTCCATCTTCAATCAAAAAATGTTAGACTTAGAAAATGAAGAGATTGTGAAACTGGAAGCAATAGATAAAATAGAGCATATGGGTGCAACAATTGTTTTGTCAGAAAATTTGAAAACTAAATTGCATTCATTGGAGAAAAGTATTTCAAAAACAGCTGGTTTTGAAAAGACTCTGAATGTGTGTTTAAATTGTCGTATCATTTTGAGAAGGAATTTAAATGTTGAAAGCGGTCTGGTAAATGGAGCAATGGGTTATGTTGTTGATTTTGTGAATTACAGAAATAGAGATGGAATTGAATTTTTAAAAATAAAATTTGATGGCATTGAACAAGTACAACAAATAAGTCGTTGTTCTGCTAGATTTTTACTTGTAAAAGACTTATATGTTCGCCGAAAACAGTTTCCTGTTTGTTTGGCGTATGCAGTGACAATTCATAAATCTCAAGGTTTAAGTGTAGATAGTGCATTGGTGAACATTGGAAGATCTGTGTTTAAAGAGGGTATGGCATATGTGGCATTATCTCGAGTCAGAACTTTATCAGGATTGTACTTGATTGCGTGTGATGAGACAAAGATTTCTGCCGATCTAGATTGTGTTAAAGAATACAATAGGTTAAGAAGAGAGTATGCTCCACATTTGCCTCAATATCCTCTGTTTGAAAAACGTGTGGTAGGCCGAAAAAGAAGAAATGAGGATAATTGTAGTGAGGTAGTTGCAAAAAGACAAAAAGTAGAGAAAACTGTAATTGAAAACAGGAAGAAAAAGAATTGTGGAGAAAATGTTGTTGGATTTCAGTTTGAAAACAGTTCTGGTGTCAACTGCTATGCTAATGTAGTGGTTAATGTTGTTTTTTTTCTTAAAAGTTTACAAGAACAGATTGTTGAAAATCGGGATCAAAGATTGTGTGGTTTATTGAATTCTGTGTTTCAGAAATGTAGCAGTGTTACAGCACAAATAGAAAGTGTAACAGAAATTCGAAATATTTTAGATTTGTGTTCTGGTCAAGATAAATTTTCACAGAACATTCAGCAGGATTGTCAGGAATTTTTAATGTATATGTTTGGTGTTTTGGAAGATGAAGGTGTAGATGTAGATAATCTTTTCAGTCTTTCTTATCAATGGCAGCATGACTGCCACAATTGTAGTTTATCAAGTACTACTACAATAGACACTGAAAGATTTATATATTTGACTTTACCAGACTGTAAATCAGTGTCTTTTAAAAATCTAGTTAAAGCAGCAGATCATAATATGGTGTGTACCCAATGTAACTGTACAATGCTGTCCACATTATTTATACAAAGGTATGGGCAGTATATTATTTTAGTTTTCCAACGATGTAGACCTGATGGAACTAAATTGACAACTTCTATCAAAAATTTTGTGGCTTCTCAGTTATCAATTTCTGGAAGGACCTTTACAACTGAAGCTATTATTTATCATGATGGATCTTCGACCACCTCAGGACATTATACATGCTACTTAAAATCTGAAAATGGATGGAGTTACTGCAATGATTCTCATTTAACTTATAAACAACGTTTGCCTTATGACTCTACAAATTCTTATCTAGTGTTTTTAAAACCAAAGTTTTAGTAAAGGGAATTGGCCTTTGAAGACGGGAATAGTTAATAAAAGTTAGTTAGTTAGTTAGTTAATCTAATATTTGAAATTATTTATCTCATGTAGATACTTTAAGTGGATCTCAAAGTAAAAAATACTGATATATCTGACACAAATTGGCCGTGAGGAAAATGTAAGATATGATGTTGTTAGAAGTTGATGAAATCGAAGTTATAGAGCACAGCAGACTTTTTTCACCAAAAGGACCTTCACTATCTGCAATCTCATGTAGATACTTTAAGTGGATCTCAAAGTAAAAAATACTGATATATCTGACACAAATTGGCCGTGAGGAAAGTGTAACATATGATGTTGTTAGATCTTTTTTCATAGGAAGTCGATGAAATGGAAGTTATAGAGCACAGCAGACTTTTTTCCACCAAAAGGACCTTCACTATCTGCAATTTGGTCTCACGGAAAAGTAAGTGAATCAAAGATTAGTGTACTTATATGAGATGTATGTTTGAATGGGTTTTTTTAAACACAATCTTTTAGATTGTGTTTTTTTTTTCCCGCTGTTATATGATGAAGACTTTGATCTCACTAATTTAAGTGAAATTCAATATATTCTGAGAACAGCAAAAATAAATAATGTAACATATTGTAGAAGTTATTGTGTAGTTTGCATTGTGTAATTTATATTGTGTTCACATTGTCTTATACTCATTTTCTTTTTCACCCTTATTTACCTCTCTTTACTAATTTACACTCTTTTTTCATCGCTGTTTCTTTAGTGCACTTCATTCACAACTTCTTAATCTAATAGGAACTGTCTGCATTTCCTCTGTTCCTTCCACCACTTTTTATCTTTTTCATATTCTCACAGTACCACTGCTTTAGTTTCCTAACCCTCTCTTTCTTTTTCTCCTTTTTTTTTCTTTCGCATCCATTGTACTGTAGTTCACTTAGTTCTTCCTTTTGTCTTTCTGTGTACTTACTCTCTCACTCCTGTTTTATCCATCGTTCTATACTAACTTCATTCCTTTCATCCCTTCACTCTGTTACTTTACTTCACTCACTCTCAATCATCTTCTATTCCTCTTTTTTATTTATAGTTTCTCAATCAGACTTCTCTCCTTTTCACTCATTTTTCTTTTATTTTCTTATCTTTACTGATTTTGATTTGATATCTTACATTCTTTTAGTATCTTATTTACCTTTAGGAATTTGTTCTCTTTCTATTTCTTTTTCCTTTTTTTTTCTCTTTCTACATTACTTTCTTTCTGTTTTTGTATCCTTCACTATTGCATCATTTCTTAGTAAACTTTTGTAGATTTTTAAACCTCATGAACTGTTGTTTCTATTTTATTATATATTTTTAAGAAATTATAACGTGTTTTTTCTTTTATCTTTCATAGATACAAGTTTGCATTGATTATATGGTAAGTGTGTTTACAAAATCTTTTTTGTTATCACCTTTTGTTTTATTTTCACTATTTTTCTGTCACCCTACCGCACCCCTATTTCCTTACTTTGCTTCCCTCACTTATTCTTTTGTTCCATGTTTACTTCCGACCACATTCAATTTCTTTCAGTACTTCTGCCTATGCACACTCCTTCACTTACCTTTTTTACTGGTTCACTTAGTCCCTTTGTGACAGTCCTTCTTTTACTCTCTCTCTTGTTTGTCTCTATTACTCCCCATGTGTTACCCTTATTCACTTACATGTACCCTCTTTCACCCCTTTTTACTTATATTCACTGATATTTACTTTCCCTCAATCACTGCTATTCTTTTCCTCTGATTCCGTCACTACCTGACATTCCCATACTTAACTGTCCTTCTTTTTACTTTCAACATCCATTTACAATCTCCCTTAACCTCTGCTTTAGTCTTCTTCCTATTTCTTCTTTCTTTTGCTCCCTTATTCATTTTTCTTTTCTCAGTTACTTCCTTTTACACTTTTTATCTGTCTTACTATCTATTACACAGTCCCTCCTTCATTTTTTTTTCTTTTTTTTTGTTAGTGCGCTGACGGTACGCGCACCGGTGCGCGCACCGAAAGCGAAATATAAAAAAAAATATTTTAAATTAAAAATATTATCTCAATATACATTATAGTGTTCATTTTTACAAAAACATACTTTAGCAATTCACTAAAAAACACATAGGTATGAGTCTGTATAAAAAGTTAGGAATTAGCATTAAAAAAACCTATGAAATTCACTGAAAAAACCAAAGGTTTCACACCAGTTATAGTTAGGAATTAGCATTTAAAAAACCTAAGAAATTCACTGAAAAAACCATAGGTTTCACACCAGTTATAGTTAGGAATTAGCATTTAAAAAACCTATTAAATTCACTGAAAAAACCATAGGTTTCACACCAGTTATAGTTAGCTGGAAATTTTACTGATATAAAACCATTGAAATTCCCACGTTATAGTTAGTCGGACTCACTATAACTTGCGCGTGCAATGCACTGCTGATGACATCACATATTACATCACTCATGACATGGTCAGTGACATCACTCATGACACCATCCTTGTGACATAGTGACAGACCTCCTTTCACTATAATGTAACCCTTGAGACACATATTCAAAAATAGAAACTGAAATTTTTAATAAAATGGAGATACCTATATCAGTTACAACAAGCAATTCAGTAATTCCACTATCTATATACACATCCACTCATTCACCAACAGTTCTATATAGTCACTCATACATATACTCACTCATCATATGAAGTGATACACCTATACATCCTGTTACACACCGACATTCATCCAAAAGTTACTCACACACATATTCACACGTGCAAATAAACTATTGAACATCCATTTATTTGAATATAGAGTTATACACACACTTCCACCTTACTTCTATTTAAAATTACACATATTTATTCTCTTAAACAATCACTTATAGAAACACATACTTATTTAAACAGGAACTCTTACAATCTCTTACTCTCACATATACTCACTTATATACATCAATATTCATATATACTAGATTAAAACATATGTAGTTACTGATAAAGACACTAGTGAGACAGTCATTCACTCACTAACAAACACATATAGACACTCATCCACCCATACAGTCCTGTACATATGCTGTCTTCAAAACACATACAAACAAAGAGTCAGTCACTCATGCATCTATGTGCTAAGTAATACCCCCACCAAACCATATAGACACTCATACTGATACTAATAAAAATATCTAATAACCCATATACATACACATGAGTGGATGTGTATTAGATGGTGGTATTACTGAATTGGTTGTTGTAACTGGTATGGGTATATCCACTTTTTTGAAAATATTAGTTTCTATTTTTGAATATGTGTTTCAAGGGTTACATTATAGTGAAAGGAGGTCTGTCACTCTGTCGCAAGGATGATGTCATCAGTGATGTCATGAGTGATGTCACTGACCATGTCATGAGTGATGTAATATGTGATGTCATCAGCAGTGCATTGCACGCGCAAGTTATAGTGAGTCCGACTAACTATAACGTGGGAATTTCAATGGTTTTATATCAGTAAAATTTCCAGCTAACTATAACTGGTGTGAAACCTATGGTTTTTTCAGTGAATATATATATATATATATATTCACTGAAAAAAACATAGGTTTTAGGCCATATAGAGTTAGGGATTAGCATTTACAAAACCTTAATTTACTCGCACAAAACCATTGAAATTCGCATATATAGTTAGATGCAATAACTATATATCGCGCACCCGCAATCCACTGCTGATGATGTCACATATTACATCATTCATGACATGGTCAGTGACATCACTGATGACATCACTGATGACATCATCCAGTGACTGTATGTTTCTGTAAAGTTAAAATATGTCTTACATATTGAAGAATGAGTGGATGTATAAGTGTCTGGATGAAGGATTTAGTAGGTGCATGACTGACTGTATGAGAGAGTGATTAAATGTGTCTCACTGAGTGCATGGGTTAGTGACTAAACTGTCTTAATTTGTGCATCATTATATCTGTTGTTCTATGAACTGCTGCATGTGTTGATCAGTAGCTATATGAGTAACTATATGGGTTATTGATTGGTTGCCCAAGTATTTTTATGGGAGAGTGAGTGTGTGTGTGGGGGTGGCTGGGAGGTGTGTGACTCTGTGCATACATGTGTGAACAGTTGATTCACTAGATCTATGGGTTCAAAACTGCATGTGGAAACAGCTGTATGGGTGGTTGACTGTGTACGAGTGTATTGGTGAGTGAATGGATATCTCAGTGCTACATGTCAAAGTAAGTACATATGTAAAACACAGTACATGTGAGAGTTCACATATATAAATTACTGTGTATAAGAGCCAGTGAATGTGTGAGTGGCTGAATGGATCATTGAAAACTTGTATCAGGAATTGTATAAGAGAGTAAATATGTGTTAGTATATGTTTGAATAAGTAAGGTGTGTATAACTGTATAGTTGATGAAATGGAGGTGTGATTGATTCAGTGCATGACTGACTAGGTGTGTGAGTAACTCCATGGATGAGTGACAGTCTGTGAGTGTCTGTTTACTCTGAGTGTATCTAAGGTTATATTAGAGTCTGAAGAGGTTGATCGTATTATCACATGATTGATGTCATCAGTGATGTTGTCAGTGATGTCATTTGAGTTGTCATCAGTGATGTCATCAGTGATGTCACTGACCATGTCATGAATGATGTAATTTGTGACATCATCAGCAGTGGATTGCGGGTGCGCAATATATAGTTATTGCATCTAACTATATATGCGAATTTCAATGGTTTTGTGCGAGTAAATTAAGGTTTTGTAAATGCTAATCCCTAACTATATATGGCCTAAAACCTATGGTTTTTTCAGTGAATTTCAATGGTTTTTTAATAGCAAATATCTATAGCTGTAACATATATTCTTATTCTAATTCACAAATATATTTTATATATTTTTTTTAAGCAAAGGACCCAGATGCATTTACAGTTTATCACTAACAATGTTCCAGGCTAATGTATTTTCACGGGAAATTAACAACTGTCCTGCAAGTAAAATATTCCTATTTCGTGAAAAAGGGCGTTTCTTCATCCCATGAGGGAGCCGTTGAGCAAAAGAGACTCGGCCTGCTGTCTTAGTCGCTGATAGGCCTGATTATCGGATTTTTATCGATCACTTTATGTTGCAACAGTGGAAAACAAAACAGCCCTTGCCCATTTATTTTTACAGCATTCCTGCGTATTATACCCTACCCCCAAACAGTATTTTGCCTGTTACCATAGTAGTAGTTTATGGAACACTTACGTCAGCACATAGGTTAAAATTTCACCACAATATGTTGCTAATCAGTGGGCTTCAGCATTATACTTCAAATTATAAATATCATTTCTATTGATGACTGCTACCCCCACAAAAAAACAGACGTATGTACTTTTTTAATTAACTTTTATTAAAACAATAACCGGAACTATAACTAAAAGATAACACTACAATAAATAACTAGAAGTATAAGTAACAAAACAATATAATAAATAACATATAATATTGAGTCCAAAATAAGTATTGTAGTTAATCTGCAAAACAAAAAGAAAATTAGTGTTTAAAATTAGATTGAAGTGACTAAATTAACTTGACAATATGTATATTTTTTAAAATCTTCGCAGTGTGCCTGAAACGCTTCCACTGGCATTCATCATGCAGACTTTGGTCCACCCTCTTTCTCAATTTTTGCAGTTTGAGATATAACGTCCTACATGTGTTATTCATCTCCTACTTTCTCCTTTCAAATTCTCTTGTAAAGACCTTAACAACAAATAAAGGGAACATTTTCTGCATATTTTTAATAAAGCATTTGACACAATGCATAGTAACACCGTATTTATTGAATGTTTTGAAATTAATTTTCACAAGTCTTAAAAAAGGTGAATGCAAGAAAAGTTACTTGCCGCATATGCAAGACTACTTTCAAGAGGAGACCCCAATAAAAAGGACTTGTGTGGAACTGCAAGTATGCAGAAGCAGTTGCAGACTAAGAATCCGGTCAACTTTGCAAGTGAAGAGTTAAGGAGATTGAGAGCGGCTCCTTTTGCTTCATGAGAAGGCCCGAGTACCAGTGGAGCAACACCGTCAACCTCTAGAGCACAGCCTAATATTTGTCCCCAATTTGAAACCCTTTAAGAGAAAAAGTAAGAAGGTTGGGAGCTTTGTATGCCATCCTAATATCTAATTATCCATAGTTATACAGAGATCCGCCCTGTATCAGACTCATATGTACAAGTGTATATTGTAGATTATCTGCCACCGAAAACCTCTCAAGTACCTATATCCGTTACTTTTTAACTTCCTTGAGTAGTCATATTGTGAGTATTTACCTTAAAGTTGTTAATTTTTTATTGATTATTGCTCTTTGAGATATTCCCTGTCTACAAACAGAGAAGAATAGGAATATTCTGTCTCCCTTTACAGTTAGTGAAGGATAGGTAATGCAGACTTTTGTCCCCTGTTGTAATCCGTCATGCCTGTTTTTCTCCCCACTTATTGATTGATTGGCTGGACATTTATTGTTCAAGGAATAGTTCTAACGAGGTATTCTCTGTTTGCAAATAACGTGGAATAGAAATATTCTGTCTAGTCTTTGCAAGTAGTGAAGGGTGGGTAATGCGGACCTTTGTCCCCCGTTGTAATCTGTCATGCCCATCTACTCCCCACTGATTGAGAAACTAGTTCCACCCGGACCATTTATTAGAGGTACATCATCTGGCTCAACCGGAGAGTACCCCTAATAAAGAAGACATATGTAAAATACGAAGTAAACACTGTATCCTGTTAAACAGAAACTTTACAATGAAATACACTTGAAAAAGAAGGGAAAGAAATCGAACAAAATCAGTAGGCCACTGATGAGTTTTTGACTTCGCTAGAAATAAGAAACATGGAAGTGGTGAGAGAAGCCAAGCTTGACGTTACGGCAGCCACGAGGTAGCTAGCCTCCGCCACCCCCCCACTGCTCCAAGCATGTCTGTCCCACCGCCAGCCACGCCCAATAACGGTAACATGAAATAGATACAAATCAGCAGATACCTACCCCATTCCAGAAACTCCCGAAGTGCAACAGGTCCACGGTTACGCCCATCCGGAAGATGAGGCCTCGACACGTGCAGGGCGGGGCCCGACTAGCCGCCATCAGTCGGAGAAGTCGTAGGATGGTCGGCCCGGAATGTGCTGGTCCTCCCTTTCTCTTCTGGTGCCCTGCAGGCCACGGGGGGGGTGTCTTGCCTCTGCCTCCGACCCCCCCCTCTTATCGCCTGGTCCGGACATCACGGATATCAACGCCAGGTGTCGGCGTGGGGTGCGCTGGGAGGGAGAGGCGGCGCAAACTAGCCTCTCCCACTCCCCCAGGTGGGGGCCCCTCAGCTGCACAACCAACGCTCCACTCACCCAACAAAAGGGTCGTCACGTAAGGTGCACCAGGAGAGGAGCCGAGGCCGACGGGATCTTCTTCTTTCTTCAATTATGGCTGTAACAACACTGGGGGGGATGTCTTGCACTCGGTGGTCTGTGCCCATGGGCCGGAGGCGCTGACTACCTCCACTGCTTTGGTGGCCCGCCTCCCTGCATCGTTGGTGCCGTTGGTGGTCCCGGGCTGGCTCTCCCTGAACCCTGCTGGCGGCTGGATCGATACCGGAGAGTGCTGTGGCCCCGCCGGGCCGACAAAATGGTGGCCAGCACCCTGTATCCTGGACTCGTTGTTGACGGGGACACTGGCCTACCGCACGGCGCTTTTGCTGAATACTGTAAAGGTGTTCCTACACTTGGTGACGTGCTCGCTGCCATGAATTCCTGGCGTGAGTCCATGAAGTTTCAGTCCGCCAGGCCGGAGGGTGTTCTTCTAGACGGGCTCGCTGAACCGCTTCCCACGTGTGCTTGATATGAGCTCCCCGTTCTGGCCTGAAGCGGCGCCCTGCAGGCCACGGGGGGGATGTCTTGCCTCTGCCTCCGAACCCCCCCCCCCTCTTAACGCCTGGTCCGGACATCACGGATATCAACGCCAGGTGTCGGCGTGGGGTGCGCTGGGAGGGAGAGGCGGCTCGAACGAGCCTCTCCCACCCCCACAGGTGGGGGCCCCTCAGCACCCCCAACGCTCCACTCACCCAACAAAAGGTCTCGTCCACTATTGCGAGGCAATGATGCTCCGCTCACCCAGCGGCGGTCTTGTCCACTGTTGCGGTGCAACAGCGCTTCTGAGTTCAACTAGAAAATGAGTCCAGAAACGTTCTCCTCAACTTTGAAGATTCTATAAGAGCCACGGGGGCCCCCGACCCCCGATGGGGAATGACTGCCATGATCACCCACGGAACGACCACGACATAGCCGCGGGACGTCGGCGCGCTCATACCGGCGCCGGCCTCAGTCTTGAAATGACCAAAATCCTGCAAGACTACCAACTTGATCAGTTCCGGTGGGACACCAGTATGACCCGGTAGGAGAGATTGTTGCCTCCCACCCCACTTTGACTGATGGTTCATGTCAGCAGTCCCCTCTGCTACCCTTCAACGAAAACTTTTGGACTGCCGAAAGAGGTCCCGGTCCAACCACGAGTTGGTGGAGACATTTTGACTATACTTGGACCTTCCTGACCTCACCCAAAATGGCGCCAGTACAAATGAAACTCTCAACTCCTTGTTGTGCCCGATTGCTCAGCCTTGATATCATGAGATACGTATGCAGTTTTTAGCACATGAATTGATATGGGATAAGACTGATTATATGTTCGGACAATGAATTGATCCGGGATGGGTATTGATTATACGTTCGAACAATGAATTGACATGGGACGGGTACTGAATACACGTTTGAACAATGAATTGATATTAAGTTCTAATGCATCATTGATTACTGTATTTATTATTGAAGGTTCGAATTGTCGACACTTTTGGTACTTGCTCACAATGAATTATCGATATGATTTTGTTGCACTTGTCACACTTTTTACTATGAAATCAACGACCACTGACTCTCTGTTATGTTTTCCACAAATAAATACCCCCCCCCCATTTACAGTTCCAGCCTGCTCCGTGGCCGGCCCACGGGGTTGTAGGCCCATATTTGGGCACCAACATTTTTATTAAAGGTTTTTGAAAAAGCAAACGTAGTTGTAACGCGTAGATTGGTAAGTTTCGAATAAAAGGCCACTGTTTCCGATTTTTTTTTTTTTTTTTTTAAAGTAGGTGAAATGAAGCAGCTCAATTAGTTAAGGGTTAAAAAGTATAGTACGCAGAAACATTGAAAATATGAATGGTCCAGGTTTGTTAAAGCATAAAGCAATCGATAAAGATCCTGGTATTTAGCCTCTACTTTATATGCTACCTGTATCAGGGAAGTTGTTTTAAATGCCCCTAAGCCACCCCAAAGGAATGTCACCTGGCCCCCCTAGTACGAACGAAAACGACCCCGTACCACTGTAGGTTATCTCTCTTCCTCAAAAATGACAAAAATTACTTTCTAGGACGTTTTGGACATTGATGATTTTCATATGATCTATTTATTAAAGTAATACTCATCTCTCAGCATGAAATTATTTTCCACATGCTACACAAGTCAATCTCATCTGCCCAAAGTTATTTTGCAGATTTGGGACCGTTTCCCTTGCCTCTGACTCACTTATTGCTAAGTCATTGATGGATGTTTTTGCCGGTCGGGGGTTATACACCAAATCTCGAAGTTGTGCTTTAGAATAATTAGGAGGGTGCCACCTCTCCATGTGCCGATGCATGGTATGATTACCATAGCTATATTTTTTTTCGGTCCCTCTCGGGAGTTTTTTTTTTTGCAGATGAGGCAGGTAACAAACTTAGCATTAACTTTCTTTTCATGAGAAGGAAAAGAAAAAAATTGCCAGCTAAAATTCACTTTCACATGGGACGTTCTTGGCATTTCTTTCAGAAACTTTTACATCACTGTGACATTTCTTTGTCTATCCTGGTTAAAGCAATGTCATATAAATAGTTGTTTAAAAAGTATTTTTTTTAACGTGTTTACTTTGTTGGAGCGTTGTATATATTTATAAGTTATTAAAGTGTTATAATCCTACTACTTTGTTGGAGTGCTATATATTTTTAATGTGACACATAATTGTGAAGACTTTGATGTACAAAAAGGCATCCCTGGAATCTTCCACTTCAGGCTCGGTCCCACACATCCTTACAGTGAGAATCCCCTCCCCAATCACAATACAGGATCGTTATCAGATAGTAGGAACGCGTGTGGTGTGACGCATCTCTTGAGGTGGCGACCTTGATCTACTGTAACTCCTTTGAACAGGGGTGATTCTTTACAGTTGGGGCCATAAACTATATCCGCAGGGCAAGGTGATAGCCTGGGACCGGCCTGGACAATCAGACACTGAGGAAGAGGAGTGTCAGAGGGTGCGGTAGTGAATAGGGTGAAAGGGAGGTGTCGGGCGGGCACAGGGTGTGATACTCAGGGAAGAGCAGCGCAGATGGGGGGAAGTGTATGGCCCATGCATAAGAGAGAGAGCAGGGGTGACCAGTGCGTGGGGGAGATGCTTGCGAGGGTGGGGAGCCATGCTGAGGATCGGCGGTGTGCAGAGAGTGGGTCTGGTCAAGGCATCTAAAATGGCTGCCGTGCAGGACAAAAGTGTGGCATTGGAAAAAAAGCAAGATGGCGCAGACAATGTTTATCAATACGGATTAATTTATAACAATTATTTTTAACAATATATTTACTCGCAGTGTCAAAATGGCGATCAACACTTCCTAATTTCCCTCGAATCGAACGTTAACAGAAGTCAAGCGGCAAAAAAAAAAAAAAAAACGCTCACGGGCAACCGCTGGAAGACAAGTATCAACATATATGAGCCTCCTCAACCACCCTCAGAAAACATAGGGGGTCAGGATACGTCTCCCATACCCCCTTATACCCAATACTCACATTGCTTTTCCTCCATCTAGTAATTTAATTAAATCGAAACACAAAATGGCGAATTCACGTTTCGCTACAAGTTTGCGACCCGGTTCGCGAACCGAGAAGCGATTCTACCGCGAAAAATCTAATTTTTTTTATTTGCCCCACGGGACCCTTTAATAACCCCAACATCATTCCTAGGGGGTCAAGAGGGGTCTACCTTGCCCCCTTTCATTAAATTCCCCCTTCGTTTTTCTCCTCCTCTTGTCTCTCGATCCTACCGAGAGACAAGATGGCGGCCGCACCGGACTGTTTAGAATGTTGACAGACACCGGAGAGCCAATCAGCTTCGCCTTGCAAAGCTCCGTTACGCGAAAAGTATGCGATCTGGAGCGCTACCCGGGACGCGGTCACAGATATATTTGTTTTTTTAAACGTTAATTTCTCGAAATCCACTGGAGCACATATATTCAGACCCAGCAAAGGCACATCAGGCTAACAGTCCCTACAATTTTGCCAAGTTTCGTGCAAATCCATTCAGCCGTTCGAGCTAAAAGTGAGGCCAAAGGCCCTATGGAAAAATGAATGGGAAAAATCAGCCCCCCCTTGACGGATCCCCCCTAAATTTTCAGGGGCTGCTCAGAAACAAAATGTGCCATTTTCCCGAAAATTTCAGCCAATTCCGTCCACAAACGCCAAAGTTTTTAGACATAGAATTTTCAAAAGTTCCATGGAGAAACAATCCTAACTATATATACCTACTGGCTATCACCAGTAGGTAATATATATATATATATATATATATATATATATATATATATATATATATATTCACTGAAAAAACCATAGGTTTCACACCAGTTATAGTTAGGAATTAGCATTTAAAAAACCTATTAAATTCACTGAAAAAACCATAGGTTTCACACCAGTTATAGTTAGCTGGAAATTTTACTGATATAAAACCATTGAAATTCCCACGTTATAGTTAGATGGACTCACTATAACTTGCGCGTGCAATGCACTGCTGATGACGTCACATATTACATCACTCATGACATGGTCAGTGACATCACTCATGACATCACTGATGACACCATCCAGTGAATGTGTGTCTTTCTGAAAAATAAATATATTTTATATATGTATATGTAAAAGTTGATGGAAGAATAAATGTTTAAATAAGTGTCTAAATGGATGGTTTTTAAAAATTGATTGGTTAACTGGCTTAATAAGACATCATCAGCAGTGCATTGCACGCGCAAGTTATAGTGAGTCCATCTAACTATAACGTGGGAATTTCAATGGTTTTATATCAGTAAAATTTCCAGCTAACTATAACTGGTGTGAAACCTATGGTTTTTTCAGTGAATTTAATAGGTTTTTTAAATGCTAATTCCTAACTATAACTGGTGTGAAACCTATGGTTTTTTCAGTGAATTTCATAGGTTTTTTAAATGCTAATTCCTTTGTATATCGAGTTTCTAACCTTTTTTTTTTTTTACAATTTGCTGTTTTTTTTTAAGTATTCATTTTTTTTATATAATTTTTTTCTTTTGCGCTCTGGGTGCGCGCTCCGGGAAGCTTTCAGCTAAGCTCTCCGGTAAGCTTTTCCGAGAGCTCATCTGAAAGCGCACCCAGAGCGCAACTGTCGTTCGTGAAAAAAAATATGAATGAAAAGTTAATAATAATGCAAAACATTTCGTACCATACAAATAAAATTAGTTTTTTTTAATAAGGAAAATGATTATGCATTTCTATAAAAGATTGATGACGTCACTTCGGCGCGCAACGTAAGTGCCCTCGGAAGCGCCTACGTTCGCGGCGCATAAACGCACGCAAAAGCGCCTACGATCGCGCCACGTTTGCGCCCCGGAAGCGCCTACGATCGCGCTGCGTAAACGCACCGGAAGTGCTCCGGAGCGCGCAGCGTAAACGCGTCGGGTCATGTGACCCTAAAATAACACTTTTCATTGGTTGCTAACAGTTTTTTTTTACAATGAATGAAATCCCCACCCATTTCCTTCACTTCTTCTTTCACTTTTGTGACTGAAAGACCTGCCTTTTTTGCTGCTCCATATTCCTGGATTAATCATGGCTGCCAGACCATCCAGCAGTGAAGATGACTCCAATGATTTCATTGATGAAGAGCCTCCTCAGCCGAAGGTCAAAGAACATTTCATCTGGAAATTTTTTAAGTTTCCAGCAGACCAGAAGAAGGTGAATGCACCAAAAGTAGAGTGCAGGATCTGCAAACAGGTCCTGTCACGGGGTAACCCCCCAAAAAAATACTCTTTTGGCAACTTCACCATGATTCGCCATGTGGAGAGGAGGCACCCCCAGAATTTTGCCCGGGAAAGTGTCAGGGCTCTGGCACAAGAGGTTCCCAGAGATGGGGCCTCTACATCAACAGGAGGAGCAACTTCTTCTGGAAGAGAACAATCACAGGAGCAGGTAGCAAACATTCAACCTGCATTTAACCATGGGGTCGTCAGATGCAGATACTGCAATCAACTCCTCACCTATGGGGAGCAAAGTGTCCTGCTCATGGTTCGGGCATTGGAGAACCATCGCTGCCCTTCCCACCCCTAATTTTTTTCTTTTCTTTTTGCTCCTGTTGAGCAGTTTCTATTCCCTGTTTTTGTTCCTGTTCAGTTAAAAGAAGAAAACCAAAAGTTCTTTTCAGAACTACCTCCAATTCTCATCAAAGAGCTATATTCTTAAAAAATGAAGAGTAAGTGAAATATAGTGCATTGATAATTGAAAGGAGAATGAGTAAAAAAGAACAGAAAGGTATGAGAGGTGAAAGGAAGTGAAGTAGGAGGAATGAAAGAAGGTGAGTGTTAGAAAAGAAAGTTATGACACAGTGAATAAACTGGAGGCCTCATTTCTGAAAAGTGACGCCTCGCTACGTGAAAACAGCGATGCGTCACTTTTCTGGATGCACTCCTTATGACATTCCAGATATGTCATATTTAATATATGACTAATCAATTCGCAAGGAGTTACAGATATGTCAGTATTTCTGACATATCTGTAAACACAAAAGTAACGCATTGCAGGAGTGCGTCACAAAAGTTACGCAACTCCAGTAATGTGTCCTTTCACATGGAAAAAGCACCATGTGAAAGGTTTGCTGTGAAGCAGGCGCAAGATTTTGGCGCAACAGCATCCTAAAAGTGACGCACTGCGTCATTATTACCAAGCTTTTTGCAAGGAACACCCCCTCTGCATGCATTATACCTGACACTATTTTTTAAAAAGTGACGCATCTAGGTACATGGGTCACTTTTTAAAACTCTGCGCCACATTGTATCTGCATCAGGTATAATGTATGCAGAGGGGGCAATCCCTCGCAAAAAGCTTGGTAATAACGACGTACTGAAATCTATGAGATTTCTCTGCGTCACTTTTAGGATGCTGTTGCGTCAAAATCTTGCGCCTGCCTCGCGTCACTTTCATGTTTACAGATATGTGAGAAATACTGACGTATCTGTAACTCCTTGCAACATGATTCGTCATACATTAAATATGACACATCTGGAATGTCATAAGGACTGTGGACAGAAAAGTGACGCATCACACCAGCAGTGTAATAAAATGTGCCTTGTTGCACTATATTTAAAGGATGCAACAGCATCCTAAAAGTGACGCAGTGAAATCTCAAACATTTCACTGCGTCGCTATTACAAAGCTTTTTGTCGGGGAACACCCCCTCTGCATGCATTATACCTCACGCAGATATAATGTGGCGCTTGATTTTAAAAAGTGACCCATCTACCTAGATACGTCACTTTTTAAATATAACGCAACGAGGCACATTTTTTTACACCACTGGTGCGATGCGTCACTTTTCTGTGCGCACTCCTTATGACATTCCAAGTAACGCATTGCTGGAGTGCGTCACAAAAGTGACGCAACTCCAGTAATGTGTCCTTTCAAATGGGGAAAGCAGCATGTGAAAGGTCTTGCCTCAGTCTAACACCTGCTGTAAAGCAGGCACAAGATTTTGACGCAACAGCATCCTAAAACTGACGCAGTGAAATCTCAAAGATTTCACTGCGTCGCTATTACAAAGCTTTTTGCGGGAGAACACCCCCTCTGCATGCATTATACCTGACACCATTTTTAAAAAGTGACGCATCTAGGTACATGGGTCACTTTTTAAAACTCTGCGCCACATTATATCTGCGTCAGGTATAATGTATGCACAGGGGGCATTCCCCCGCAAAAAGCTTGGTAATAACGACGTACTGAAATCTATAAGATTTCTCTGCGTCACTTTTAGGATGCTGTTGCATCAAAATCTTGCACCTGCCTCGCATCACTTTTATGTTTACAGATATGTCAGAAATACTGACGTATCTGTAACTCCTTGCAACATGATTCGTCATACATTAAATATGACACATCTGGAATGTCATAAGGAGTGCGCACAGAAAAGTGACGCATAACACCAGCAGTGTAATAAAATGTGCCTCGTTGCACTATATTTAAAAAGTGACGCATCTAGATAGATGCGTCACTTTTTAAATATTGCATAACAATGCGCATTTTTTTACACCGCTGGTGCGTCACAAAAATTGACGCACAGGAGGCGCAAAACTAACAGCGCAAGGCCTTCATAAATATGGTCCTGGATTTTCCCCGTGCTTCGCCGGTGCGCGTACCATGCGCTTCCCCCGCGCAAAACGAAAAAAAAATTTTAATGCCCTGCAGGACCCTATTTTAGTCCCTACATCAAACCTAGGGGGTCAGAGGGGGTCTACTCTTCCCCCTTATGGTCATTTGCCCCTTTTTTTTTCAAACCCCTTGTGTCTCGATTTTACCGAGACACAAGATGGCGGCCGCTCCAGACTGTTTAGAATGTTTACAGACACCCAAGAGCCAATCAGCTTTCTGCGCGCAAGTCGCGTGTCCCGCCAGGAGCGCACTCAAGTGCGCGCACCGGAGAGCGCCTATAGATATATATATTTTTTTGAACCTAAATTACTCAAAATCCACTGCAGCACATATCTTGAGACATAGCAAAGGCACATCGGGCTACAAATCCCTACAATTTTGCCAAGTTTGGTGTAAATCCATTCAGCCGTTCGGGCTAAAAGTGAAATTGACCGCCCTATGGAAATTAACATGGGGAAAATGCGTTTTGGGACCCCCCTTTTATCTCGGCCCCCGCTTGACGTATCCCCCCCAAACTTTCAGGGAAGGACCGGAGCTCGACGAGGCCATTTTCAGGAAATTTTCAGGCAGATTCGTCAACCGGTGCCAAAGTTATTCCAAATAGAATTTTGAGATTTAACATTGAAAAAAATCCTAACTATAACTACCTACTGGCGACCGCCAGTAGGTAATATATATATATATATATATATATATATATATATATATATATATATATATATATATATATATATATATATATATATATATATATATATATTACCTACTGGCTATCGCCAGTAGGTATATATAGTTAGAATTTTTTCCCTATGGGACTTTTGAAAATTCTATGTCTAATAACTTTGGCGTTTGTGGACGGAATAGGCTGAAATTTTCAGGAAAATGGCACATTTTGTTTCTGAGCAGCCCCTGAAAATTTGGTGGGGTTTCGTCAAGGGGGGGCTGAGAAAAAAGGGGGGTCCCAAAACGCGTTTTTCCCATTCATTTTTCCATAGGGCGGTTGGACTCACTTTTAGCTCGAACGGCTGAATGGATTTGCACGAAACTTGGCAAAATTGTAGGGACTGTTAGCCCGATGTGCCTTTGCTAGGTCTCAATATATGTGCTCCAGTAGTTTTTGAGAAATTAACGTTCAAACCAAGATATATATCTGTAACAGCGCTCTGGGCAGCGATCCGGTCCGCTTACTTTTCGCTTATCGGAACTTTGCGCGCAGAAAGCTGATTGGCTCTCCGGTGTCTGTCAACATTCTAAACAGTCCGGAGCGGACGCCATCTTGTCTCTCGGTAGGATCGAGAGAGAAGAAGAGGTGGAAAACGAAGGGGGAATTTAATGAAAGGGGGCAAGGTATCCCCCTCTTGACCCCCTAGGAATGTTGTTGGGGTTATTAAAGGGTCCCGTGGGGAAAATAAAAAAAAAATGATTTTTCACGGTAGAAGCGCGGCCGCGAACTGGTAGCGAAACGGGAATTCGCCATTTTGTGCTTCGTAAATTAAATTACTAGTTATAAGTGGGTGCGGGAGACGTATCCTAATCCCCTATGTTTCCTGAGGGTGGGTGAGGAGGCTGATATATGTTGATACATCTCTTCCAGCGGCTGTGCGTGAGCTTTTTTTTTTTTTTTTGCTGCATGACAGTCCGGAGCGGCCGCCATCTTGTCTCTCGGTAGGATCGAGAGAGAAGAAAAGGTGAAAAACTAAGGGGGAATTTAATGAAAGGGGGCAAGGTATCCCCCTCTTGACCCCCTAGGAATGTTGTTGGGGTTATTAAAGGGTCCCGTGGGGAAAATAAAAAAAAAATGATTTTTCACGGTAGAAGCGCTTCACGGGCCGCGAACTGGGCCGCAAACTGGTAGCGAAACGGGAATTCGCCATTTTGTGCTTCGTTAATTAAAGTACTAGGTATAAGGGGGTGCGGGAGACATATCCTAATCCCCTATGTTTCCTGAGGGTGGCTGAGGAGGCTGATATATGTTGATATATCTCTTCCAGCGGCTGCGCCATCTTGCCTTTTTTCGAATGCCACAATTTTGTCGTGCACGGCAGCCATTTTAGATGCCAGGCTGGTCCCAGGCTATCACCTACCCCTGCGGATGTAGTTTATGGCCCCAGCTGTAGAGAATTCAGACATGCCAATCCTCCTGATTCAGGCGTGTGAGTACTGATTTCAGTGCTAGTCTCCCGCCTCCCGATTTCTGCAAGCAAAAACCCGGGGGCATATTACGAACAACTAGCGATAATTTTTGTCTATAACTTGTTTAGAGACAAAAATTATCGCCGCACATCGGCGATTTTTATCGCAGATAAACCTTGCTATTATCGCAGAAAAGTCAGCGATATTCATGTATTATCGACCTAATGCTCTTAGCCAGGTTATCCACCTCCCATTGGATAACATGGCTAAGAACTGCTCAGGGCAGGTGTTAGATTTTGGAGATATTCGCGCTTAGCGCGAATATCTCCAAAAGTTGGTAATAGAAGGTAGCGATGTTAGGGACTGTTTCCAGTCGCTAACATCTTGGCACGCCACTTTGCATGTCATTAGTGATAAGTATCACTGACATGCAAAGCCGGGCCCAAGATGGTCGCTATCTCCTTTTAGGTGTCACTAACTGGTGTTAGCGACAGCTTGATAATAGGGAAATAATTTTATCTCCGCTTTCATGGTTTTTAAAGCCAAAAAAGCGGAGATAAACCCCCTTGATAATATGCCCCACTATTCCTTGGGGGTTTCAGCTGACAGGGCTTGGTATTGTGTTACATGGTAATTTTTCCATGAAACGTCAGAGGGTCGATGTAGGGGTTCTAGAAGAGGTGATAAACCATTTAAGCCTCATGAACAAGCGCATGGTCTTTTAAAGATTTGTGAAGTACTCGGGGCGGCGGTGTGTGTGTGCCCTCTTTCAGGAGCGGGCGGGGGGGCACTGCCAGCAACTTGCCAGGTCAGGTAGTGTTCAACACGTGCATCACCCTTTCTCTGCCTGCTATTGCGCTCCATGCTTCGGAAAGGTAAGAAAAAGAACGTGCATTTGAGTTTGAAATGTCCGATCCTGCAGCAGCACACTTCCAAAGCCCACACATGACAATAACCCGATTCAAGGCCCCATTCACCCGTTTTTCAAAAAATAGATAACACTCCAACAAATTAAGGTTATAAAACTTTATTAACTTTTAACGATAATGAACAGAACAAAAACTAAAAACATTTAAACATTTATTAACACAAAAAGCAACAATGGTTAGAAGCTGTCTTTTGTGCGAATAGTCCCAAGGCAGCACAACGTGCAGAGTTCTGGACGGCACCCAGGTGATGTCGCCTGGGTGCCGCACTGGTTTAGGGATCCTACAATGCAGCACAGAAAAACAGCGTGGGGCGTCCCGGGTGGTGCGGGGGGAGGCCTCGTCAGTAGCGGTCTGTGTCCAGTGTCACATGGCTGACACAACATGTACGACAGGCACCCAGGTGATGTCCAGTAAACTGCCGCACTGGTTTTGGTATCCTACAATGCTGATCCGAAAATTGGCGTGCGGCGGCCCGGGGGGGGGGGGGGGGGGAGGCGGCGTGAACGGGCCTCCCCAGGTGGGGGCCATCTAGCTGAGTTGCGCTCGCTCTTGCGGCCACAGCGTCTCGCTCACCATGTTGTGGAGTTGCTCCCACTCTTGCAGTGCAGCGATAGGCGGCTGCCACATGGCTGTCAAAATGGCGGACGGCTCTTCGGTTTTGGGCCTGGTCCACTGAAATGGCCCTGGGACACCTTGGAAGTCGGACGCTTGCCTGCTAGGGCTTGGGCTCCATTCTCGAAAAGCGTCCCCTCAGCCGTGAAGATTGTATAAAAGTCTTGGGGGCCCCCGACTCCCGCAGGCTTCCGGTGGGGAGCGGCTGACATGATTGCTCGCGGAATGACCACGACGGAGCCAAGAGATGGTGGTGCTCTCATGCTGACGCCAGCTTCAGTCTGAATGATCCAGAAACAAGGTGGGGCTTTCATCGTTTGGGAAAAAAAATGTTCTAAACCAATGAAAAGTGTTATTTTTAGGTCATATGACCAAGCCTTCCATCTTTAGGAAACCAAAAGTAAAATGAACCAATGAAAAGTTTTATAAACAAGTCACATGACCTGTTATGCGACATAGGGCTACAAAAAGCGTAGAAAATCCGTTGGCACGTGAGGCGGCGTCAGTAGCGGACCGATGTGCGAATAGGCCGAAGGCAGCACAACGCGCCGAGATCCGGATGGCACCGAGGTGGTGTCCAGCAAATTGCCGCACTGGTGTGGCCATCCTACAATGCTGCGCCGAAAGACGGCGTGTCCAGCTGAATTGCGGTCACTGTTGCGGTACAGTGACTCGAACGCGCCGAGATCCGGATGGCGCCGAGGTGGTGTCCAGCAAATTGCCGTACTGGTGTGGCCATCCTACAATGCTGCGCCGAAAGACGGCGTGTTCAGCTGAGTTCCGGTCACTCTTCCGGCACAGTGACTCGAACGCGCTGAGATCCGGATGGCACCGAGGTGGTGTCCAGCAAGTGGCTGCACTGGTGTGGCCATCCTACAATGCTGCGCCGGAAGTCGGCGTGGGGTGCCCCGTTGGCTTATGAGGTGATGTCAGTAGTGGACTGATGTGTGAATAGGTCGGAACCAGCACAAGGCGCCAAGATCCGAATGGCAAGTCCTGGATGTTGAGTGCCTCAGTTGAGATTTCTGAGCAGTGCTTGTAGAACTGTCTGAAGCTTATTTGCACCTGCTGCAGCTTCACTAGGTCCGGCGGAACTTGTTGCCTTTTCCTTTCTGCTTCTTTTCCTACAATGCGTTTCTTCTGAAGACACGACCAGGTCCCTGAATGTGTGCAGGGGGACGCTATTGAATGAATGAACGCGCCGAGATCTGGATGGCACCGAGGTGGTGTCCAGCAAATTGCCGCACTGGTGTGGCCATCCTACAATGCTGCGCCGAAAGTCGGCGTGGGGTGCCCCGTTGGTTTATGAGGTGATGTCAGTAGCGGACCGATGTGTGAATAGGTCGGAACCAGCACAAGGCGCCCTGCACTGTTGAGCCTTTTTCAATGTCTGTTTTTTGTTGTTTCCCCTCCATCAAAAACAAAACAAAAATACAAGGCGCCAAGATCCGAATGGCAAGTCCTGGATGTTGAGTGCCTCAGTTGAGAGTTCTGAGCAGTGCTTGTAAGACTGTCTGAAGCTTATTTGCACCTGCTGCAGCTTCACTAGGTCCGGCGGAACTTTTTTCCTTTTCCTTTCTGCTTCTTTTCCTACAATGCGTTTCATTTGAAGACACGACCAGGTCCCTGAATGTGTGCAGGGGGACGCTATTGATTGAATGAAAATGGCGGCTTGACACAAAGCTGACTCAAGCGTTACTGTTGGTGCTATACAGACAAAAATTGGTTTTCAGTTTGTACATTCTTCAGGTTTTTTTTTTCCATCCAAGTCTGATTGAGAGTTTGTAGAAAAATGGCTTCAGATTTTCCACATACTACTCTTCAACATTCTTCCTAAATGTAACAATGTGAAACTCACTAGGAGAACGGCTGTTTCTGTTTCCTTTCAAAATGCTGCCATTAATATTTTCTGAATGGAAGACACCATCTTGTAACATAAAGGGCCGAAAGGGGTTCTGGTCTGGCCGATGGTTGGTGGAGACATTTTGACTATATCTTGGACCTGCCCGGCCTCGCCCAAAATGGCGCCGGTATAAATGGGACTCGTAACTCTTTGCCCGCAAATGTATATCTAGAAAATGTTATTGTAAGTGGCCCTGTCGTATTTTAATTACAAAATGTACGTCCACCGATTCCGCAACTGTTAGACACCTTTGTTCTTGTCACCTAATGGCCCGCTCGTTACGTTCTTCTACAGTGTAAATGTCTCCTCATCATATACGATTTGAGTTTGCTCCGTGGCCGGCCCACGTGGTTATAGGCCCGTATTTGTATACTGACATTTTCACAATAAAGGTTTTTAAAACAAAACACGGTAGTAGTATTTTCATTTGTAAAGTTTTTACTTTTAGTGACTGTTTTCGAATCAGTAAAAGGCAAGTGAAATAAAGCCGTCCAATTACATGACGGATAAAAGGTATAATATGTAGGAACGCAGTAAAGATAAATGGTCAAGGGCAGTTGTGTTTTTCATGTCTGCAACATAAAGTGATCGATAAGAATCTGATAATCAGGCGTATCGGCGACTAAGACAGCAGGCCGAATCTCTTTTACTCAACGGCTCCGTCATGGAAGGAAGAAACGCCCTTTTTCTCGAAAAAGGAATATATTTTACTTGCAAGACAGTTGTAAATTTTCCGGGAAAGTACATTAGCCTGGAATATTATAACATATGTTTGAAAAAAAAATATTGTTCGAAAATAATAAAAAGCGTAATTTTTAGGTCATATGACCAAGCTTTTCATCATTAAATTAACAAAAGTAAAATGAACCAATGAAAAGTTTTATTAACAAGTCACATGACCTGTTATGCTTACGTTACGCGCTGCGCGCCGCGCCTCGGATCACTTCCGGGTGCGCTAACGCGGCGTGTCATAAAACGCATTACGCGACAACGTAGGTCAAGAATATAGTCTAAATGTCTCCACCAACCAGCGTTCAGAACACAACCCCTTTCAGCAGTCCAAAAAGTTCTGTTAAATGACAACAGAGGGGACAGGCAACAAGAACCATCAGTCAAAGAGGGGAGGGCAAGTTCTTCTCTTCCGGGTCATGTTGGGGCGCTACCGGAACTGATCGAATTGGTAGTCTACAGTGTTTCTGGATGTTTCAGACTAAAGCTGGCGTCAGCATGAGACCACTACCATCTCGTAGCTCCGTCGTGGCCATTCCACGAGCAATCATGGCAGCCGCTCCCCACCAGAAGCCTGCGGGAGTCGGAGGCCCCCAAGACTTTTGTAGAATCTTCACGGCTGAGGGGACGCTTTTCGAGAATGGGACCCAAGCCCTAGCAGACAAGCGTCCGAGTTCCAAGGTGTCCCAGGGCCATTTTAGTGGACCAGGCCCAAAACCGAAGAGCCGGCCGCCATTTTGAGAGTCCTGTGGCAGCCGCCTATCGCTGCACCGCAAGAGCGGGCGCATCTCAACTACATGGTGAGCGAGACGCTGTAGTCGCAAGAGCGGGCGGAAAACAGCTGAATGGCGGAAGAGGCACAGTGTAGCAAAAGCGGGCGGAATGGCAACTAAAACGATAAAGGGGCGCCTCACTACAGCTTGTCTTCAGGTCAAACGGATTGTGGGACAAGGTCCAGAATTGAAGAGTCATCAAAAGGCAAAAAGTACCGCCGGACCCCGGGAGCCGGCCGCCTATGTCGGGGGCGATCTCAGGCTACACCAGTGCTATAAGACTTGGGGAGGGTGTCGGAGCCAAGCGTCTTCTCCGAGTCCATGGCCATCACAGCGCCCCTCAGGGGCCTCCGTCAAGCTGTTTAGGAAGGTAACATATCACATTGTTTTCTAATGCAGTCAGGTCCACAAACGACACTCACTTACTTTGAGAATAGTGAAGCTGCAGTAGGTGGAAATAAGCTTCAGACAGTGTTACAAGCGCTGCTCAGAACTCTTAACTATGGCACCCAACATCTAGAACTTATGCTATTTGAGAATGGTAGTGACATCGAAGCATCTCAGGGACCAAAACCATTAACGTACTTTCACGTATGAAAATCTTACTTGGGGAGGGGGCAGGAGCGAAGCGCCCCCTCCCAGTCAGCGCCACCACACCGTATGTTGAAAATCTGAAGCCATCGTTCTACAAAGTCAACCAAACTTGGATTGAAAAATCTAGAAAAATGTACAAACTGAAAACCAGTTTTGGTCTGCATAGCATCAGTAACAACGCTTGAGTCAGCTTTGTGTCAAGCCGCCATTTTGATTCAACAAAGCACAGGCATTGAAAAAGGCTGAAATTCAGAACTCTAAACTATGGCACCCAACATCCAGGAGCTTGCTATCCGGATCTTGGAGCCTTGTGCTGTTTTCGATCTATTCACACATCGGTCCACTACTGACATCATCTTATAAACCAACGTTATGTAAATAGTTTTTTAATAAAATGTTTTACCCTGTTTCTTTGCTGGTGTGTTGTCTATATTTTTAATATTTGCATAGGGTTTGTCATTATTTTGTGCGGGATGGGTGATGGAGCCGAGCTGTCTTGCAGCCCTCATGGTGTGGAGCTCAGTTCATCTCACTATTTTCGTATTTCTCAAGAAGGGTTGTTCCTAATATTTCTATTTTAGCGAGGTCAAAAAGAGATCCAATTAGTGGCCTACTGATTTTGCTCGATTACTTTTATTTTTTTACACGATTTTTCACTATCTGCAAAGACTAAACAGAGTATTGCGACTTTGTGCTTGTTTGTAAATAGAGAATGATCCAAAGAGAACCAATTCTAAAACAGTAAATGCTTGGACAACAATCAATCAAATGGAGAGACAAGGAGGTATGACGGATTACAACGGGGGTAAAGGCCTGCGTTAACTACCCTTCTGTATCTGCATCTAGAGTACTACTAAGGCAAAAGAGGGGAGGGGGGGGGCAGCGTTCAAAGCACATCAGCGTGCATAAATACGAAAATGTTTTTATCTATCACGTACTTGACATTTTAAAGCTTTTCATATTTGCTATTAAAAAACCAATGAAATTCACAGAAAAAACCATAGGTTATAGTGGATATATAGTTAGAAATTTGCATTTACAAAACCTTGAAAATTCAATGAAAAAACCATAGGTTATAGGCCATATATAGTTAGGAATTAGCATTTACAAAACCTTATTTTACTCGCATAAAACCATTGAAATTCCATATATAGTTAGCTAACTATAAGCGCTAACTATATATCGCGCACCCGCAATCCACTGCTGATGATGTCACATATTACATCATTCATGACATGGTCAGTGACATCACTGATGACATCACTGATGACATCTCAAATGACATCACTGATGACAACTCAAATGATATCAATGATGACATCTCAAATGACATCACTGATGACATCACTGATGACAACTCAAATGACATCACTGATGACATCTCATTTGTCATCACTGATCACATCACTCATGTGATAATACAATTAACCTCTTCAGACTCTAATATAACCTTACATACACTCAGTATAAACAGACACTCACAGACTGTCACTCATCCATGGAGTTACTCACACACCTAGTCAGTCATGCAAAGAATCAATCACACCTCCATTTCCTCAACTATACAGTTATACACATCTTACTTATTCAAACATATAATAACACATATTTACTCTCTTATATAATCCCTGATACAAGCTCACAGTGATCGATACAGCCACTCACACATTCACTGGGTCTTATGTTCAGTTATTTATATATCTCAACTCTCACATGTATTGTGTTTTACATACGTACTTACTTGCACATGTAGCAATGAGAAATCCATTCACTCACCAACACACCCATGCACAGTGAACCGCCCATATAGCTGTTTCCACATGCACTCTTGAACTCATACTCCTAGTGAATCAACTGCTTACACATCTATGCACAGAGTCATGCACCTCCCAGCCACCCACACACACACTCAGCCTCCCATTCAAATATTTGGGCAACCAATCAATAACCCATATGGCCACTCTTATAGCTACTGATCAACACATGCAGCAGCTTACACAACAACAAACATACTGATGCACGAATTAAGACAGTTTAGTCACTAACCCATGTACTCAGTGAGACACATTTAATCACTCACTCATACAGTCAGTCATGCACCTACTAAATTCTTCATCCAGACACTTATACATCCACTCATTCTTCAATATGTGAAACATATTTAAACTTTACAGACACATACAATCACTGGTTGTTTTGATCAGTGATGTCATCAGTGATGTCACTGACCATGTCATGAATGATGTAATATGTGACATCATCAGCAGTGGATTGCGGGTGCGCGATATATAGTTAGCGCTTATAGTTAGCTAACTATATATGGAATTTCAATGGTTTTATGCGAGTAAAATAAGGTTTTGTAAATGCTAATTCCTAACTATATATGGCCTATAACCTATGGTTTTTTCATTGAATATATATATATATATATATATATTACCTACTGGTATATATATATATTCACTGAAAAAAAACATAGGTTTCACACCAGTTATAGTTAGGAATTAGCATTTAAAAAACCTATTAAATTCACTGAAAAAACCATAGGTTTCACACCAGTTATAGTTAGCTGGAAATTTTACTGATATAAAACCATTGAAATTCCCACGTTATAGTTAGTCGGACTCACTATAACTTGCGCGTGCAATGCACTGCTGATGACATCACATATTACATCACTCATGACATGGTCAGTGACATCACTCATGACATCACTGATGACACCATCCTTGTGACACAGTCACAGACCTCCTCTCAGTGTAAAGTAACCCTTGAGACACATATTCAAAAATAGAAACTGAAATTTTTAAAAAATGGACATACCTATATCAGTTACAACAAGCAATTCTGTACTTCCACTATCTATATACACATCCACTCATTCACCAACAGTTCTATATAGTCACTCATACATATACTCACTCATCATATGAAGAGATACACCTATACATCCTGTTACACACCGACATTCATCCAAAAGTTACTCACACACATATTCACACGTGCAAATAAACTATTGAACAACCATTTATTTGAATATAGAGTTATACACACACTTCCACCTTACTTCTACTGAAAATTACACATATTTATTCTCTTAAACAATCACTTATAGAAACACATACTTATTTAAACAGGAAATCTTACAATCTCTTACGCTCACATATACTCACTTATATACATCAATATTCATATATACTAGATTAAAACATATGTAGTTACTGATAAAGACACTAGTGAGACAGTCATTCACTCACTAACAAACACATATAGACACTCATCCACCCATACAGTCCTGTACATATGCTGTCTTCAAAACACATACAAACAAAGAGTCAGTCACTCATGCATCTATGTGCTAAGTAATACCTCCACCAAACCACATAGACACTCATACTGATACTACTAAAAATATCAAATAACCCATATACATACGCATGTAGCTACTTATCAACACATGTAGCCACTTATACACAAAGTGAAACACTAATATATGTATTTAAATATTTAAACATAACTCACTAATATTTATTTTTCAGAAAGACACATATTCACTGGATGGTGTCATCAGTGATGTCATGAGTGATGTCACTGACCATGTCATGAGTGCTGTAATATGTGATGTCATCAGCAGTGCATTGCACGCGCAAGTTATAGTGAGTCCGACTAACTATAACGTGGGAATTTCAATGGTTTTATATCAGTAAAATTTCCAGCTAACTATAACTGGTGTGAAACCTATGGTTTTTTCAGTGAATTTAATAGGTTTTTTAAATGCTAATTCCTAACTATAACTGGTGTGAAACCTATGGTTTTTTTCAGTGAATTTCAAAGGTTTTTTTAATGCTAATTCCTTACTATAAGTTTCACTTTATAAATAAGACTGTTAGCACTCTAGTTGTTCTTTTTAACACTCTGGTACATTCTGTCATTGGGCTACAGTTGGGCTACATCTAGTTGAATTTTGGGCTACATTTACAATTTTTGATCTCTGGTGGCCATCTTTGGGCTACATTGGGCTACTTTGGGCTACATTTGGGCTACATTTTGGCTCTAACATATATTAAGCCCAATGTAGCACAATACATATTTTTATAAAGTTAATTTTTTTACAAACCACTTCAGAATAGGGCTACCTGTCTCTACAATTATCCCATTTTTTTTTTTTTTTTTTTGGGGGGGAGCGCTCCCAGAGCGCGCCCCGGAGTGCGCCCCGAAAAGCGTATTTCTGAAAAGCGCCCCCGGGCGCGCTCCGGGGAGCGTCTCGTGAGCGCCAATATCGCAAACGAAAACATGATCGTGACGTATCGCGTAGCCGCGACCGCGTGATACGCACGGCGTAAGCGCACCCGGAAGTACTCGAGCGAATACGATCGCAAAACGTAAACTTCCGACGCGCTTACGCTGCGCGCCCCCGTGCGCGTAGCGTAAGCGCGTCGGGTCATGTGAGCAGAAAATAATACTTTTCATTGGTTCATAACAGTTTTAGTTTCATAATGATGAAGCCCCTGGTCTTGTGACCTGAAAATAACACTTCTCATTGGTTCAGGACAGTTTTTTTTTCTAAATGATGAAAGACCCCACCTTTTTTCCTTATTCTGACTTTGTCCTTTGACTGAGGAAGACCTGTTTGTTGCTCTCTCTACTTTTTTGCTCCAAATAATGGCTTCAGTAGTAGCATCAGCTGGTGCATCTGCCCCACCACCACCACCACCACCACCAAGAGGACCAGCTCCAAATTATATTGGTGGTCAAGAACAGGAGGAGGAGGAAGAGGAAGAGGAGGAGGGGAGAAGAAGATGGCTGCCAGAAGAAAATACACCTTACAAACCCAAACCACACATTGTTTGGCAGTTTTTTTCAATTCCAGAGGGGAAAAAAAAGGTGAATGCTCCCAAGGTGACTTGCCTCATCTGCAATGATGAACTTTCACGGGGCAACCCAAACAGGAAATATTCTTTTGGTAACTATACCATGATTCGGCACATGACAAGAAAACATCCAAACAACTACTCTCGTGCAGAGTTCCGGGAACTGGCCAGTAACCTCCCCCAGTCATCAAGGACCCCCTCCCAAAGAAACCAACCCACTTCCTCGCAACCAGAAACATCTGAGGTGATGCCTTGCATTCAGCCGAGATTTGCTGATTTTAAAATTACTTGTACTGCTTGTGGCAAGCTTATCTCCTATGGGGAACAAAGTATTAAGCTCATCGTCCTTGCAGGTGATAATCACAAGTGCCCCAAAAAGAAATAATTTTTTGGGTTTTTTGTTTTTTGCTCCAGTTGAGCCAGTTTCAATTCCCTTTTTTTGTTTCTCCCCCTAAAAAATACAAAAAAAAATATAAAACTGTTTTGAAAAGCCAAAAAAAGTTCAAAAAGTTCCAAAAACACAAAAAATATATAAAACAACAAAAAGAAGAAAAAAAAAGTTCTTTTAAGAACTACCTCCAATTTCTAAATAAAAACTTCATTTTTTTAAAACTCTGTCATCTTTTTCCCTCATTTTACGCTCCCCGGTGTCCTACCTGGTGCGCGCACCGAGCGCTTCCCCCGCGCAAAACGAAAAAAAAAATATATTTTAAATGCCCCGCGGGGCCCTTTTATAGCCCCCACATCAAACCTAGGGGGTCAAAGGGGTCTATCCCTGACGCCTTATGGTCAGTTCCCACTTTGTTTTAGCCACCTCTTATGTCTCGATTTTACCGAGACACAAGATGGCGACCGCTCTGGACTGTTTGGAATGTTTACAGACACCCGAGAGCCAATCAGCTTTCCATGCGCACCTCGCGTGTCGCGCCTGGAGCGCACTCCGGTGCGCGCACCGGTGCGCTGCTATAGATATATATATTTTTTTTAACCTAAATTACTCAAAATCCACTGGAGCACATATCTTGAGACATAGCAAAGGCACATCGGGCTACCAGTCCCTACAATTTTGCCAAGTTTGGTGTAAATCCATTCAGCCGTTCGGGCTAAAAGTGAAATCGACCGCCCTATGGAAATTAACATGGGGAAAACGCGTTTTGGGACCCCCCTTTTATCTCGGCCCCCGCTTATTGTATCCCCCCCAAACTTTCAGGGAAGGACCGGAGCTCGACGAGGCCATTTTCATGAAATTTTCAGGCAGATTCGTCAACCGGTGCCAAAGTTATTCCAAATAGAATTTTGAGATTTAACATTGAAAAAAATCCTAACTATAACTACCTACTGGCGACTGCCAGTAGGTAATATATATATTACCTACTGGCTATCGCCAGTAGGTATATATAGTTAGAATTTTTTCCCTATGGGACTTTTGAAAATTCTATGTCTAATAACTTTGGCGTTTGTGGACGGAATCGGCTGAAATTTTCAGGAAAATGGCACATTTTGTTTCTGAGCAGCCCCTGAAAATGTGGTGGGGTTTCGTCAAGGGGGGGCTGAGAAAAAAGGGGGGTCCCAAAACGCGTTTTTCCCATTCATTTTTCCATAGGGCGGTTGGACTCACTTTTAGCTCGAACGGCTGAATGGATTTGCACGAAACTTGGCAAAATTGTAGGGACTGTTAGCCCGATGTGCCTTTGCTAGGTCTCAATATATGTGCTCCAGTAGTTTTTGAGAAATTAACGTTCAAACCAAGATATATATCTGTAACAGCGCTCTGGGCAGCGATCCGGTCCGCTTACTTTTCGCTTATCGGAACTTTGCGCGCAGAAAGCTGATTGGCTCTCCGGTGTCTGTCAACATTCTAAACAGTCCGGAGCGGACGCCATCTTGTCTCTCGGTAGGATCGAGAGAGAAGAAGAGGTGGAAAACGAAGGGGGAATTTAATGAAAGGGGGCAAGGTATCCCCCTCTTGACCCCCTAGGAATGTTGTTGGGGTTATTAAAGGGTCCCGTGGGGAAAATAAAAAAAAAATGATTTTTCACGGTAGAAGCGCGGCCGCGAACTGGTAGCGAAACGGGAATTCGCCATTTTGTGCTTCGTAAATTAAATTACTAGTTATAAGTGGGTGCGGGAGACGTATCCTAATCCCCTATGTTTCCTGAGGGTGGGTGAGGAGGCTGATATATGTTGATACATCTCTTCCAGCGGCTGTGCGTGAGCTTTTTTTTTTTTTTTGCTGCGTGACAGTCCGGAGCGGCCGCCATCTTGTCTCTCGGTAGGATCGAGAGAGAAGAAAAGGTGAAAAACTAAGGGGGAATTTAATGAAAGGGGGCAAGGTATCCCCCTCTTGACCCCCTAGGAATGTTGTTGGGGTTATTAAAGGGTCCCGTGGGGAAAATAAAAAAAAAATGATTTTTCACGGTAGAAGCGCTTCACGGGCCGCGAACTGGGCCGCAAACTGGTAGCGAAACGGGAATTCGCCATTTTGTGCTTCGTTAATTAAAGTACTAGGTATAAGGGGGTGCGGGAGACATATCCTAATCCCCTATGTTTCCTGAGGGTGGCAAAATATATATATACAAGAAAAGGTGAAAAACTAAGGGGGAATTTAATGAAAGGGGGCAAGGTATCCCCCTCTTGACCCCCTAGGAATGTTGTTGGGGTTATTAAAGGGTCCCGTGGGGAAAATAAAAAAAAAATGATTTTTCACGGTAGAAGCGCTTCACGGGCCGCGAACTGGGCCGCAAACTGGTAGCGAAACGGGAATTCGCCATTTTGTGCTTCGTTAATTAAAGTACTAGGTATAAGGGGGTGCGGGAGACATATCCTAATCCCCTATGTTTCCTGAGGGTGGCTGAGGAGGCTGATATATGTTGATACATCTCTTCCAGCGGCTGCGCCATCTTGCCTTTTTTCGAATGCCACAATTTTGTCGTGCACGGCAGCCATTTTAGATGCCAGGCTGGTTCCAGGCTATCACCTAACCCTGCGGATGTAGTTTATGGCCCCAGCTGTAGAGAATTCAGACATGCCAATCCTCCTGATTCAGGCGTGTGAGTACTGATTTCAGTGCTAGTCTCCCGCCTCCCGATTTCTGCAAGCAAAAACCCGGGGGCATATTACGAACAACTAGCGATAATTTTTGTCTCTAACTTGTTTAGAGACACAAATTATCGCCGCACATCGGCGATTTTTATCGCAGATAAACCTTGCTATTATCGCAGAAAAGTCAGCGATATTCATGTATTATCGACCTAATGCTCTTAGCCATGTTATCCACCTCCTATTAGATAACATGGCTAAGAACTGCTCAGGGCAGGTGTTAGATTTTGGAGATATTCGCGCTTAGCGCGAATATCTCCAAAAGTTGGTAATAGAAGGTAGCGATGTTAGGGACTGTTTCCAGTCGCTAACATCTTGGCACGCCACTTTGCATGTCATTAGTGATAAGTATCACTGACATGCAAAGCGGGGCCCAAGATGGTCGCTATCTCCTTTTAGCTGTCACTAACTGGTGTTAGCGACAGCTTGATAATAGGGAAATAATTTTATCTCCGCTTTCATGGTTTTTAAAGCCAAAAAAGCGGAGATAAACCCCCTTGATAATATGCCCCACGATTCCTTGGGGGTTTCAGCTGACAGGGCTTGGTATTGTGTTACATGGTAATTTTTCCATGAAACGTCAGAGGGTCGATGCAGGGGTTCTAGAAGAGGTGATAAACCATTTAAGCCTCATGAACAAGCACATGGTCTTTTAAAGATTTGTGAAGTACTCGGGGCGGCGGTGTGTGTGTGCCCTCTTTCAGGAGCGGGCGGGGGGGCACTGCCAGCAACTTGCCAGGTCAGGTAGTGTTCAACACGTGCATCACCCTTTCTCTGCCTGCTATTGCGCTCCATGCTTCGGAAAGGTAAGAAAAAGAACGTGCATTTGAGTTTGAAATGTCCGATCCTGCAGCAGCACACTTCCAAAGCCCACACATGACAATAACCCGATTCAAGGCCCCATTCACCCGTTTTTAAAAAAATAGATAACACTCCAACAAAGTAAGGTTATAAAACTTTATTAACTGCTAACTTTAACAAACGGAACAAAAACTAAAAACATTTAAACATTTCTCAACACAAAAAGCAACAATGGTTAGAAGCTGTCTTTTGTGCGAATAGTCCCAAGGCAGCACAACGTGCAGAGTTCTGGACGGCACCCAGGTGATGTCGCCTGGGTGCCGCACTGGTTTAGGGATCCTACAATGCTGCTCCGAAAATTGGCGTGGGGCGTCCCGGGTGGGGCGGGGGGAGGCCTCGTCAGTAGCGGTCTGTTGTGCGAATAGTCCCAAGGCAGCACAACGTGCAGAGTTCTGGACGGCACCCAGGTGATGTCGCCTGGGTGCCGCACTGGTTTAGGGATCCTACAATGCAGCACAGAAAAACAGCGTGGGGCGTCCCGGGTGGTGCGGGGGGAGGCCTCGTCAGTAGCGGTTTGTGTCCAGTGTCACATGGCTGACACAACATGTACGACAGGCACCCAGGTGATGTCCAGTAAACTGCCGCACTGGTTTTGGTATCCTACAATGCTGCTCCGAAAATTGGCGTGCGGCGGCTCGGGGGGGGCGTGGGGGAGCCGGCATGAACGGGCCTCCCCAGGTGGCGGCCATCTAGCTGAGTTGCGCTCGCTCTTGCGGCCACAGCGTCTCGCTCACCATGTTGTTGAGTTGCTCCCACTCTTGCAGTGCAGCGATAGGCGGCTGCCACATGGCTCTTAAAATGGCGGACAGCTCCTCGGTTTTAGGCCTGGTCCACTGAAATGGCCCTGGGACACTTTGGAACTCGGACGCTTGCCTGCTAGGGCTTGGGCTCCATTCTCGAAAAGCGTCCGCTCAGCCGTGAAGATTGTATAAAAGTCTTGGGGGCCCCCGACTCCCGCAGGCTTCCGGTGGGGAGCGGCTGCCATGATTGCTCGTGGAATGACCACGACGGAGCCACGAGATGGTGGTGCTCTCATGCTGACGCCAGCTTCAGTCTGAATGATCCAGAAACAAGGTGGGGCTTTCATCGTTTGGGAAAAAAAAATGTTCTAAACCAATGAAAAGTGTTATTTTTAGGTCATATGACCAAGCCTTCCATCTTTAGGAAACCAAAAGTAAAATGAACCAATGAAAAGTTTGATAAACAAGTCACATGACCTGTTATGCGACATAGGGCTACAAAAAGCGTAGAAAATCCGTTGGCACGTGAGGCGGCGTCAGTAGCGGACCGATGTGCGAATAGGCCGAAGGCAGCACAACGGGCCGAGATCCGGATGGTACCGAGGTGGTGTCCAGCAAATTGCCGCACTGGTGTGGCCATCCTACAATGCTGCGCCGAAAGACGGCGTGTCCAGCTGAATTGCGGTCACTGTTGCGGTACAGTGACTCGAACGCGCCGAGATCCGGATGGCACCGAGGTGGTGTCCAGCAAATTGCCGCACTGGTGTGGCCATCCTACAATGCTGCGCCGAAAGACGGCGTGTCCAGCTGAATTGCGGTCACTGTTGCGGTACAGTGACTCGAACGCGCTGAGATCCGGATGGCGCCGAGGTGGTGTCCAGCAAATTGCCGTACTGGTGTGGCCATCCTACAATGCTGCGCCGAAAGACGGCGTGTTCAGCTGAGTTCCGGTCACTCTTCCGGCACAGTGACTCGAACGCGCTGAGATCCGGATGGCACCGAGGTGGTGTCCAGCAAGTGGCTGCACTGGTGTGGCCATCCTACAATGCTGCGCCGAAAGTCGGCGTGGGGTGCCCCGTTGGCTTATGAGGTGATGTCAGTAGTGGACTGATGTGTGAATAGGTCGGAACCAGCACAAGGCGCCAAGATCCGAATGGCAAGTCCTGGATGTTGAGTGCCTCAGTTGAGATTTCTGAGCAGTGCTTGTAGGACTGTCTGAAGCTTATTTGCACCTGCTGCAGCTTCACTAGGTCCGGCGGAACTTTTTGCCTTTTCCTTTCTGCTTCTTTTCCTACAATGCGTTTCATCTGAAGACACGACCAGGTCCCTGAATGTGTGCAGGGGGACGCTATTGATTGAATGAACGCGCCGAGATCTGGATGGCACCGAGGTGGTGTCCAGCAAATTGCCGCACTGGTGTGGCCATCCTACAATGCTGCGCCGAAAGTCGGCGTGGGGTGCCCCGTTGGTTTATGAGGTGATGTCAGTAGTGGACCGATGTGTGAATAGGTCGGAACCAGCACAAGGCGCCCTGCACTGTTGAGCCTTTTTCAATGCCTGTTTTTTGTTGTTTCCCCTCCATCAAAAACAAAACAAAAATACAAGGCGCCAAGATCCGAATGGCAAGTCCTGGATGTTGAGTGCCTCAGTTGAGAGTTCTGAGCAGTGCTTGTAAGACTGTCTGAAGCTTATTTGCACCTGCTGCAGCTTCACTAGGTCCGGCGGAACTTTTTTCCTTTTCCTTTCTGCTTCTTTTCCTACAATGCGTTTCATCTGAAGACACGACCAGGTCCCTGAATGTGTGCAGGGGGACGCTATTGATTGAATGAAAATGGCGGCTTGACACAAAGCTGACTCAAGCGTTACTGTTGGTGCTATACAGACAAAAATTGGTTTTCAGTTTGTACATTCTTCAGGTTTTTTTTTTCCATCCAAGTCTGATTGAGAGTTTGTAGAAAAATGGCTTCAGATTTTCCACATACTACTCTTCAACATTCTTCCTAAATGTAACAATGTGAAACTCACTAGGAGAACGGCTGTTTCTGTTTCCTTTCAAAATGCTGCCACCAATATTTTCTGAATGGAAGACACCATCTTGTAGCATAAAGGGCCGAAAGGGGTTCTGGTCTGGCCGATGGTTGGTGGAGACATTTTGACTATATCTTGGACCTGCCCGGCCTCGCCCAAAATGGCGCCGGTATAAATGGGACTCGTAACTCTTTGCCCGCAAATGTATATCTAGAAAATGTTATTGTAAGTGGCCCTGTCGTATTTTAATTACAAAATGTACGTCCACCGATTCCGCAACTGTTAGACACCTTTGTTCTTGTCACCTAATGGCCCGCTCGTTACGTTCTTCTACAGTGTAAATGTCTCCTCATAATATACGATTTCAGTTTGCTCCGTGGCCGGCCCACGTGGTTATAGGCCCGTATTTGTATACTGACATTTTCACAATAAAGGTTTTTAAAACAAAACACGGTAGTAGTATTTTCATTTGTAAAGTTTTTACTTTTAGTGACTGTTTTCGAATCAGTAAAAGGCAAGTGAAATAAAGCAGTCCAATTACATGACGGATAAAAGGTATAATATGTAGGAACGCAGTAAAGATAAATGGTCAAGGGCAGTTGTGTTTTTCATGTCTGCAACATAAAGTGATCGATAAGAATCTGATAATCAGGCGTATCGGCGACTAAGACAGCAGGCCGAATCTCTTTTACTCAACGGCTCCGTCATGGAAGGAAGAAACGCCCTTTTTCTCGAAAAAGGAATATATTTTACTTGCAAGACAGTTGTAAATTTTCCGGGAAAGTACATTAGCCTGGAATATTATAACATATGTTTGAAAAAAAAATATTGTTCGAAAATAATAAAAAGCGTAATTTTTAGGTCATATGACCAAGCTTTTCATCATTAAATTAACAAAAGTAAAATGAACCAATGAAAAGTTTTATTAACAAGTCACATGACCTGTTATGCTTACGTTACGCGCTGCGCGCCGCGCCTCGGATCACTTCCGGGTGCGCTAACGCGGCGTGTCATAAAACGCATTACGCGACAACGTAGGTCAAGAATATAGTCTAAATGTCTCCACCAACCAGCGTTCAGAACACAACCCCTTTCAGCAGTCCAAAAAGTTCTGTTAAATGACAACAGAGGGGACAGGCAACAAGAACCATCAGTCAAAGAGGGGAGGGCAAGTTCTTCTCTTCCGGGTCATGTTGGGGCGCTACCGGAACTGATCGAATTGGTAGTCTACAGTGTTTCTGGATGTTTCAGACTAAAGCTGGCGTCAGCATGAGACCACTAACATCTCGTAGCTCCGTCGTGGCCATTCCACGAGCAATCATGGCAGCCGCTCCCCACCAGAAGCCTGCGGGAGTCGGAGGCCCCCAAGACTTTTGTAGAATCTTCACGGCTGAGGGGACGCTTTTCGAGAATGGGACCCAAGCCCTAGCAGACAAGCGTCCGAGTTCCAAGGTGTCCCAGGGCCATTTTAGTGGACCAGGCTCAAAACCGAAGAGCCGGCCGCCATTTTGAGAGTCCTGTGGCAGCCGCCTATCGCTGCACCGCAAGAGCGGGCGCATCTCAACTACATGGTGAGCGAGACGCTGTAGTCGCAAGAGCGGGCGGTAAACAGCTGAATGGCGGAAGAGGCACAGTGTAGCAAAAGCGGGCGGAATGGCAACTAAAACGATAAAGGGGCGCCCCACTACAGCTTGTCTTCAGGTCAAACGGATTGTGGGACAAGGTCCAGAATTGAAGAGTCATCAAAAGGCAAAAAGTTCCGCCGGACCCCGGGAGCCGGCCGCCTATGTCGGGGGCGATCTCAGGCTACACCAGTGCTATAAGACTTGGGGAGGGTGTCGGAGCCAAGCGTCTTCTCCGAGTCCATGGCCATCACACCGCCCCTCAGGGGCCTCCGTCAAGCTGTTTAGGAAGGTAACATATCACATTGTTTTCTAATGCAGTCAGGTCCACAAACGACACTCACTTACTTTGAGAATAGTGAAGCTGCAGTAGGTGGAAATAAGCTTCAGACAGTGTTACAAGCACTGCTCAGAACTCTTAACTATGGCACCCAACATCCAGAACTTATGCTATTTGAGAATGGTAGTGACATCGAAGCATCTCAGGGACCAAAACCATTAACGTACTTTCACGTATGAAAATCTTACTTGGGGAGGGGGCAGGAGCGAAGCGCCCCCTCCCAGTCAGCGCCACCACACCATATGTTGAAAATCTGAAGCCATCGTTCTACAAAGTCAACCAAACTTGGATTGAAAAATCTAGAAAAATGTACAAACTGAAAACCAGTTTTGGTCTGCATAGCATCAGTAACAACGCTTGAGTCAGCTTTGTGTCAAGCCGCCATTTTGATTCAACAAAGCACAGGCATTGAAAAAGGCTGAAATTCAGAACTCTAAACTATGGCACCCAACATCCAGGAGCTTGCTATCCGGATCTTGGAGCCTTGTGCTGTTTTCGATCTATTCACACATCGGTCCACTACTGACATCATCTTATAAACCAACGTTATGTAAATAGTTTTTTAATAAAATGTTTTACCCTGTTTCTTTGCTGGTGTGTTGTCTATATTTTTAATATTTGCATAGGGTTTGTCGTTATTTTGTGCGGGATGGGTGATGGAGCCGAGCTGTCTTGCAGCCCTCATGGTGTGGAGCTCAGTTCATCTCACTATTTTCGTATTTCTCAAGAAGGGTTGTTCCTAATATTTCTATTTTAGCGAGGTCAAAAAGAGATCCAATTAGTGGCCTACTGATTTTGCTCGATTACTTTTATTTTTTTACACGATTTTTCACTATCTGCAAAGACTAAACAGAGTATTGCGACTTTGTGCTTGTTTGTAAATAGAGAATGATCCAAAGAGAACCAATTCTAAAACAGTAAATGCTTGGACAACAATCAATCAAATGGAGAGACAAGGAGGCACGACGGATTACAACGGGGGTAAAGGCCTGCGTTAACTACCCTTCAGTATCTGCAAAGAGAGAGTACTACTAAGGCAAAAGAGGGGAGGGGGGGGGGTGCAGCGTTCAAAGCACATCAGCGTGCATAAATACGAAAATGTTTTTATCTATCACGTACTTGACATTTTAAAGCTTTTCATATTTGCTATTAAAAAACCAATGAAATTCACAGAAAAAACCATAGGTTATAGTGGATATATAGTTAGGAATTTGCATTTACAAAACCTTGAAAATTCATTGAAAAAACCATAGGTTATAGGCCATATATAGTTAGGAATTAGCATTTACAAAACCTTATTTTACTCGCATAAAACCATTGAAATTCCATATATAGTTAGAAGCGCTAACTATATATCGCGCACCCGCAATCCACTGCTGATGATGTCACATATTACATCATTCATGACATGGTCAGTGACATCACTGATGACATCACTGATGACATCTCAAATGACATCACTGATGACAACTCAAATGATATCAATGATGACATCTCAAATGACATCACTGATGACATCACTGATGACAACTCAAATGACATCACTGATGACATCTCATTTGTCATCACTGATCACATCACTCATGTGATAATACAATGAACCTCTTCAGACTCTAATATAACCTTACATACACTCAGTATAAACAGACACTCACAGACTGTCAGTCATCCATGGAGTTACTCACACACCTAGTCAGTCATGCAAAGAATCAATCACACCTCCATTTCCTCAACTATACAGTTATACACATCTTACTTATTCAAACATATAATAACACATATTTACTCTCTTATATAATCCCTGATACAAGCTCACAGTGATCGATACAGCCACTCACACATTCACTGGCTCTTATGTTCAGTTATTTATATATCTCAACTCTCACATGTATTGTGTTTTACATACGTACTTACTTGCACATGTAGCAATGAGAAATCCATTCACTCACCAACACACCCATGCACAGTCAACCGCCCATATAGCTGTTTCCACATGCACTCTTGAACTCATACTCCTAGTGAATCAACTGCTTACACATCTATGCACAGAGTCACGCACCTCCCAGCCACCCACACACACACTCAGCCTCCCATTCAAATACTTGGGCAACCAATCAATAACCCATATGGCCACTCTTATAGCTACTGATCAACACATGCAGCAGCTTACACAACAACAAACATACTGATGCACGAATTAAGACAGTTTAGTCACTAACCCATGTACTCAGTGAGACACATTTAATCACTCACTCATACAGTCAGTCATGCACCTACTAAATTCTTCATCCAGACACTTATACATCCACTCATTCTTCAATATGTGAAACATATTTAAACTTTACAGACACATACAATCACTGGATGTTGTGATCAGTGATGTCATCAGTGATGTCATTTGAGATGTCATCAGTGATGTCATCAGTGATGTCACTGACCATGTCATGAATGATGTAATATGTGACATCATCAGCAGTGGATTGCGGGTGCGCGATATATAGTTAGCGCTTCTAACTATATATGGAATTTCAATGGTTTTATGCGAGTAAAATAAGGTTTTGTAAATGCTAATTCCTAACTATATATGGCCTATAACCTATGGTTTTTTCATTGAATTTTCAAGGTTTTGTAAATGCAAATTCCTAACTATATATCCACTATAACCTATGGTTTTTTCTGTGAATATATATATATATATATATATATATATATATATATATTCACAGAAAAAACCATAGGTTATAGACCATATATAGTTAGAAATTTGCATTTAAAAAACCATTGAAATTCAATGAAAAAACCATAGGTTATAGACCATATATAGTTAGGGATTTGCATTTACAAAACCTTATTTTACTCGCATAAAACCATTGAAATTCCATATATAGTTAGTTGCGCTAACTATATATCGCGCACCCGCAATCCACTGCTGATGATGTCACATATTACATCATTCATGACATGGTCAGTGACATCACTGATGACATCACTGATGACAACATCCAGTGACTGTATGTTTCTGTAAAGTGTAAATATGTCTTACATATTGAAGAATGAGTGGATGTATAAGTGTCTGGATGAAGGATTTAGTAGGTGCATGACTGACTGTATGAGTGAGTGATTAAATATGTCTCACTGAGTGCATGGGTTAGTGACTAAACTGTTTTAATTTGTGCATCATTATGTCTGTTGTTCTGTAAACTGTTGCATGTGTTGATAAGTAGCTATATGAGTAGCTATATGGGTTATTGATTGGTTGCCCAAGTATTTGTATGGGAGACTGAGTGTGTGTATGGGTGGCTGGGAGGTGTATGACTCTGTGCATAGATGTGTGAGCAGTTGATTCACTAGATGTATGGTTTCAAAAGTGCATGTGGAAACAGCTGTATGGGCGGTTGACTGTGTGCATGAGTGTATTGGTGAGTGAATGGATATCTCAGTGCTACATGTCAAAGTAAGTACATATGTAAAAAACACAGTACATGTGAGAGTTGACATATATAAATAACTGTGCATAAGAGCCAGTGAATGTGTGAGTGGCTGTATGGATCATTGTGAACTTGTATCAGGGATTGTATAAGAGAGTAAATATGTGTTAGTATATGTTTGAATAAGTAAAGTTTGTATAACTGTATAGTTGAGGAAATGGAGGTGTGATTGATTCTTTGCATGACTGACTAGGTGTGTGAGTAACTCCATGGATGAGTGACAGTCTGTGAGTGTCTGTTTACACTGATTGTATCTAAGGTTATATTAGAGTCTGAAGAGGTTCATCGTATTATCACATGAATGATATCATCAGTGATGTGATCAGTAATGTCAAATGAGATGTCATCAGTGATGTCATCAGTGATGTCATCAGTGATGTCACTGACCATGTCATGAATGATGTAATATGTGACATCATCAGCAGTGGATTGCGGGTGCGCGATATATAGTTAGCGCAACTAACTATATATGGAATTTCAATGGTTTTATGCGAGTAAAATAAGGTTTTGTAAATGCAAATCCCTAACTATATATGGTCTATAACCTATGGTTTTTTCATTGAATTTCAATGGTTTTTTAAATGCAAATTTCTAACTATATATGGTCTATAACCTATGGTTTTTTCTGTGAATTTCATTGGTTTTTTAAAAGCTAACATCTGTAGCTGTAAAATGTATTCTTCTTTAAATCCCAAAATATATTTAGATGTTTATTGATAATTTTTTTTTTAATATTTTTTTTCTTCGCTTCTAGTTCGCGAACCGGGAAGCTTTCCGTTAGCTCATCTTGATGCCGCGATCTAGTCCGCGAACCGGTCAACGTTACGTTAGCGGAACTGTGACGCGTCGCGGAAGCGCGACGTATCACGTTATCGCGTAATGCGTCTAATGACGCGCCGCGTTAGCGCTCCCGGAAGTGCTCCGGACCGCGAACCGGAAGCGATCTGGGACGCGGCGCGCGCCGCGTAACGTAAGCGGAACAGGTCATGTGACTTGTTTATCAAACTTTTCATTGGTTCATTTCACTTTTGGTTTCCAAATGATGTATGACTAGGTCATGTGACCTAAAAATAACACTTTTCATTGGTTCAGAACTTTTGCTTTCCCCAAATCATGTAAACCCCTCCTTATTTCCTCACTCTGACTTTCATCTTGGTGAGAGAAAGACTATTTAGCTAGAATTGAACAATGGCTTCTGTACTTGCTGCAGCTGGTGGAACCCCACCACCACCTCCACCTCCTCATAAGAAGAGAGGACCACCTAGTCAATTTATCACTAACAGAGAGGAGGAAGAGGAGGAAGAAGAAGAAGAGGACAGAGAGCAACAACAATTTGTCCAAGAGTTGCCCCGGGTTTCAAAGCGAAAAACAAGTTTCATCTGGCAGTTTTTCTCCATCCCTCCTGGATCAAAGAAGGTGAATGCTAAATATGCCACCTGCCTCATCTGTGATTACAGATTGTCGAGAGGCACAGATAAGAAATACAGTATGGGCAACTATACGATGCATCGACACATGAGCAGGTGGCATCCCTTAAACTACAGCCGGGCTGAGTTAAGGGATCTTCAAGACAATCCCACGACAACTCCTGTGGCCAGATCTACCTCCACAATGTCTTTGACGGGAAGAGAGGCACAAGAAACTGTGCCAAACATTCAACCCAACTTCCAGCATATGAAGTTAACTTGTATATACTGTGGTGGTATGCTGTCGTATGGCAACATGAGCGTCAACCTGATGAACATGGCGTTCGAAAATCATAAATGCCCTAATGCACCCAAGAAGTAATTTTTTTTTTTGCTCCAGTTGAGCCGTTTTCAATGCCTGTTTTTTGTTGTCTCCCCTCCATAAAAAACACAAAAAAAACATAAAACAGTTCTAAAAATACAAAAAAATCAAAAAATGTTCAAAAAAATAAATAAATAAATAAAACAACAAAAACAAAAAAAAACAGTTCTTTTCAGAACTACCTCCCCTTTCAAACAAAATTGCTAGAATGTTTATCACTCTGGCAAGCTCTATTTCTTTTGGTTCGCTTCAAGTTCGCTGACCGGTTCGCGAACTTTAAGCGAACTAAAAAAATATTTTTTTTAAAAAAAGAAGAGTTAGTATAAGGGAAGTAAACAGAGAATAATGTAAAAAGAAAGACAGCTATAGAGAGTAAATGAGAGATACTGTCAATGACATCATCAGCAGTGCATTGCGGGTAAAAAGAGTAGAAAACATTTACCTTATAATTCTTGTTAACTTTTTTAAATATTTTTTCATACTTTCAATCTGTAAAACAAAGAACAAACATTTCCAAAAATATTAAAACATGTATTTAAAAATTAGAAAAGACAAGGGAAAAGGTTCAAAAACAAACAGTTTTTCAACAACTTTGACATTTACAGAAGTCTCTGCTTCTCTACGTCCCCTACACAATCCTAAAGATATATATTCTAAAGAAACTGTATCTTGATGTTGATGAACTGAGGCCTATTTTGGAACATGATGTTTTTCTTGCACTGCTAATGTCTCACAATAGTGATGCAATAGCAGCGCAAAAAAGATGTAAAGCCATCATAAAATTGTGTCTAACATTGTAAATGCTTGATTTAGGATGCAAATAAGATGTGTGCTTTCAAGAGCTTTCTTTGAGGTGAGGCCTCTTTTCTTTTTTAAAAAAAAACACTACCCAGAAGTACAGCACTGAAAGCATTAAAATTGATATTTACAGAACTCAGCTTACCCATATGTACCTCACATTTCTAAATATATATCATAAGGACAAAAAGCATAACATTAATTATACATGTTAAATGGTTTCTTTTTGCTGTTCTCAGAATGTATCAAATTTCACTTAAATCAGTGACTTGAAGGTATTCATCATGTAACAGCGGGGAAAAAAAAACACAATCAAAATGACTGTGTTTAAAAAACCCATACAACCTAAGAAATCTGATTTCAAAACTCCTTAAAATTAACTTACTTTCAATGACGTCGAACGATCTCCTATGAACAGCATCCACTCTGTTGTGCTACAAATATTTTCAGCCCGCCACTTTCTGAAAGAAAACCTCCATCGATACGTAAAATATGTTACATAGAAAAAAAGACTTCTCTCATTATATCACATGTTTCCACTAGGCCAAATCATGTTGCCGCGATTCGCAAGTCTTGTTATTCTTCCAATCAAATCCCGACATTTTCTATTTTCGCAACTTTCAAAAATAAAATATTTGAGATTATTTTCACAATCCTGGACTACTAATAACTTACTCTTCTTTGTCACTCATGTTCTCCTTTTCCTATGACACTGATACTGCTTACTATGAAGCAGACTTACTTGCATCAGGTTTATATAGTTGGATTTTTAATCTAGACAGCATTGCAGACTTACATTCCCTCTACTTAAAATTTTGGTTTTAAAAACACCAGGTAAGAATTTTTAAGGTCAAACGGCAATTTTTTTTTGAACGTTACAACGGAATCATTACAGAATGACCAGCCGTTTCCAGACTTTAAGTAAGCTGTATAATGTCCTGATGTTGTTGATGGACCATCGTGATAGATAATTGCTACAGTAACAAAAGTCCTCCCTGATATTGACAGCTGAGAAGCCACAAATTTTTTTATTAAAGTTGACAATTTTGATCCATCAGGCCTACAACGTTGGATCATTAAAATGACATACTGGCCATATCTACGTATAAATAATGTTGACATCATATCACATTTACATTGGCTACACTCCATGTTGTGATCCGCTGCATTTACTAGCTTATTAAAGGACACTGATTTACTGTCTGGCAAAGTTAAATATATAAATCTTTCTGAGTCTACACTAGTAGTACTTGATACCATACAGTTCTCGCAGTCATGCTGCCATTGATAAGAAAGCCCAAACAGGTGATCTACATCTACACCCTCATCTTGCAATACATCAAGCATATACATTAAAAACTCCTGACAATCTTGCTGATTATTTTCAGAGAAGTCTGTTTGACCTGAACATTCATCTAACAGATAACGAACTTCAGACACACTTTCTACTTTTGTTCGATCAGTGCTACATTTCTCTAACACAGAATTCAACAAGCAGCATAAACTTTGTTCTGAATTGAACACAATCTGTTCTTTTAAACTCTCTAGTGAAAAGAGAACATTAACAACTACATTTGCATAGCAGTTGACACCAGAACTGTTTTCAAATTGAAAACCAACAATATCTTCAACAGAATCCACTTTCTTTCTGCTAACAACTTTCGGTTCATTGACTTTTAGTCTTTTTGCAACAACCTCCCTACTGTTACTGATATTTCTACGTTTCTGGCCTACCACACGTTTCTCAAACAAAGGATATTGAGGCAAATGTGGCGCATACTCTCTTCTTAACCTATTGTATTCCTTAACACAATCTAGATCTGCACAAATGTTTGTGACATCACAGTCAATCAAGTACAATCCCGATAAAGTTCTAACTCGTGACAATGCCACATATGCCATACCCTCCTTGAACACAGAACTGCCAATATTCACCAATGCACAGTCTACACTTAAACCTTGCGATTTATGGATTGTCACTGCATATGCCAAGCAAACAGGAAACTGTTTACGGCGAACATATAAGTCTTTAACAAGCAAAAACCTAGCAGAACAACGACCAATTTGCTGTACTTCCTCAATGCCATCAAATTTAATTCTTAAAAATTCTATTCCATCTCTATTTTTGTATTTCTCAAAATCAACAACATTACCCATTGATCCATTTACCAGACCTCTTTCTACATGTAAATTCCTTCTCAAAATGATTCGGCAATTTAAACACACATTCAAAGTCTTTTCAAAACCCGCTGTCTTAGATATAGTCTTCTCTAATGAATCCAATTTTGATTTCAAATTGTCTGACAAAATAATTGTTGATCCCATATGCTCTAATTTGTCGATAGCTTCAAGTTTCACAATCTCTTGCTTTTCTAAATTCAACATTTTGTTGTTGAAGATGGCACATTCTGCAAGAGTTGGCATGAGACATATCCCAGATTTCTTCTCAGTAATTTTCTGAAAAATATTCTCAGGCTCAATCTCTTGTTTGGGATAAAAATTTGACAGTAATCGTGCATTTAAAGCTTCTTTCCCATACTCGGTCACTTTTCCAATTCTAATATCTTGTAGAATATTCTTGTAATCTTCATCCTTTGCCTGACGCATATTTTGATGCAGTTAAGCATAATTGAAGTTTAACCATATATTGACGTTGCCAATGCTCCCTAGGCACTTCCTGGTATCTTCATGCGTGAGTATTTTGAACACAGGTTGACCTTTTACTGGTGTCAGCTGCAGAAGATCTCCGAAAACAATGATGTGTTTCCCACCAAATAACACATCATATTCAGTTTTAAGTACTTCTTGCATTCTCAAATGCACAAAGGCAAGCATGACATTTGAAACCATGCTTACTTCGTCAATGATAAGTAGTTTCATTTTCCTCAAGACTCTTGAAACTTCACAGCATGCATCTCCAGATAACTTGTTGTATTGTAATTTGTTGTCATGCTCCACCGGCAGCATCAGTAGATGATGCAAAGTAATACCTTTAATGTTATGTGCTGCCAGTCCAGTAGGAGCGGTGACAACACAAGACAGCGATGACTCAGTCCTTTCCTGCAAATAACAAGAGATTGCTTTAATGAGGAAACTTTTTCCAGTTCCCGCTTCTCCACTCACGTACAGTCGGACAGGCTTCAACGATGTACATGAGCACTTGTTCTTCTCATGACTTAATCCGTGCTCAATTTCCTTGGTAACTTCATCATATATTTTCCTCTGCTCAACGTTGAGTTGTTTTTCCAAGTCTTCTAAGTTAACTGAATCCTCCTGAGCATATGCCATGGCTCTTTCTACTTCATTCATAGCAGTGGCAGCTTCATTTTCGATAATAGGTCCTCCAAGTGGATCTTGACTCAATGAAACAGAACTCTGACTGTCCTGAGAACTGTCTCTGGCAATCTCGGCTGCAATCGTTGCTTCCTGCTCAATTTCCAAAGTTAGCATTTCTTGATATTTAGAAAAAGCAGGACATTCTATGGACTCCTTGGCTGCATTGAAAGAGTCTTCGTAACAGAGGAAATCTCCAAGCAGTTCCTCTTCTGCACGCCAAGGCTTGAAAAGTTGCAAAAGTGCTAAATAGAAAAACTCCTTTTTTTCTGGAGATTCACCACTCAATTTTCGATGGTTTACTAATTGGCATTTTCTTTGCTTGACCAGGCATCCTTCACTTCCAATTACAGCATACACTCCTTTCTCAATATCTTCTTTGATGTTCCTCTTGAATATATAATTTTGGAGAACCTCATATAAACAAACATTCTCAAGGTGACTGCTTCGATTTGGATAATATGTATCCAACATGTTGGTCTTCAAAATGTCGGTACTGTTTGGTTCCTTTTCTGCCAAATACTCAATTTCCCGGACAGGTTTTAGAACTCGATTTCGCGTTGCAGCAAGACCAAGACTCGCCCAAACGAGACTCCTGGATTTGGCATAGAGACTTGCTGAAGACAATCGATCAGAACATTCGTAAGCTCCGATTTCTCGATGCGACAACATCTTCAGACTGAAACTGTACAACTTCTTGCTGAGGCTCTTTTCATGGGAAATGTCCTCCCACATATCCTTCAGTTCGGTCTTTTCTTTTTTGGTGATGTAAGATGTCACATACCGAGCCACAGCCATACAGTTGTCAGCCACAAACTGTATATCCATGTTGGCATTCCACATGGACAAAATCACTGGGTTGTAGTCATTGATGTACTTGGACTCTTCATTCCTTTTCAAATTGTATGTATTCTTGGGTGATTTCCTCGTCACATTATGTCGCAGCGAAGACATCAAACTGTTCACTCTTCCTTTAGAAATCACCGGTCGTGGAAAGTTGAAACGACATTTGGTGTAGAACTTGTCCTTGTTTCTGAATTTACGACGACAGTACTTTCCACAACGATGGCTTTGGAAACGTAGAACTTGTTCTCTTAGACTTTTCTTCTCCGTTGCGTTTGGAACAGCACACGTAGAATACTGTTCTATGAAATTCATCACTAAGTCATCCGGATCTGTTCCAAATTTAGGTGCATCCTTGATCCACAACAACATATGTATATGAGGGGCACCTCTTGCTTGGTACTCCTTTCTCCAGAAGAAATCCAACACCTCTCCAAGAGGTGGATTCTTTTTATTTGTGATGAAAGACATCATAGCTTCAAATCTATGATTGAAGTACCTGCATACATTCACTGGATCCAAAGAACACAGTTCTCCAGGTGTCTTGAATTCAATGTTTTCAATATTTCCATTTGCCTCTCGTACAAATTCAAGTAAGTCTTCCCAGCCATACTCGGCACAGCTCAGAGTGAGGAACCATGTTGGAGTTCCTAAGTTCCTCAGCATACATTTTAAATCACCATGACGACGGTACCAGTACTCATTAGTACCACGCTGACACGCCATGAGATTAATTAAGTGAGAATCCAAAATACTGTCTTGGACATTGACTTTATGCATAAAGTCACTTGCCGAGATGTTTCGCATCTGTATACCACTTTTTAAGATGTGGTTCACTGCATATGACAGTCCAGACAGATCGCTTTCAAACAGGAGATGAAACAAATAGGGAATGCATTGCCGAAACCTAGGATCTTCTGCATACAATCGTAAAGTCCGGTATTCAGACGCAGGAATTTGATGAGGTCGCTCATCATATCTTCCTCCTTGACCTGTGGGAAATAGCTGTGGGAAACACCGAGCTTCCAAACTTTCCTCCCAAACACTAATGGGACTCCCTTTGGCTTGTTTCATTTGAAACAACTCAATAGCATTCCCCATGACTTCCTTGGAATGCAAAGGATGAACACTATAATGTTCATATATTTCTTCACTTTTAGAGGCCTCTACTTTCTCAATTTGGCCAGCACACAAATCGCTATCCTCTTCATCACTTACTTCCTCTTCTGCAACATATACATTCTTATAGTACTTATTATTTTTCTTCAAATACACTGTTGCCTTTTTGACTTTCCTAACATCCACTAAATCTTGCCATATTTTCTTATTCTTTGTCGGAACCCCATTAACCAAGATAACCAGAGGTTCCTCTTCCACTTTTTCTATTCCAATTGTGTTAATGTTTTTCTTCAAATCTAGAGGCAAATAAACAACTCTTCCCTTTAATCCTCTCTGTAAATCTGCTGGAGGCAACTTCCCTGTCTTTGGCTCCATTCTTACAATAGCCTGAAAGGGATGGATACTTTGAATCAAAATAGATTCATAAGTATTTAAATCCTTCAATTCAGAAGGAATCTCAACCAATTCCAGATTATTTTGAACTGCCCTAGCAGGCATCTGGTTTTGGTTTAATTTATTACAACAATAAGTACACACACGTTGATCCGATCCCAAATCAAAATAATTTTCTACCATCAAGTATGTGGCAAAATCCTTCCATTCACTATTATTTTCCCTTTCACTTTTTGCATATAAATCCACTACCTTAGTCTGATTCTTATAATAAGTGCGTCGACAACATACACAAGTGAAATTAGGCCTCTCACTTGATTTCATCTGAAACGTGGCAATTTCCTTCTGAAAACTATCTGTACTGGAAACCTGTACATTATCTTCCACATTACCCTCTACTTCAGGGTCAATTTGAACATTCTCATCTTTACTACCAAAGTAACAAAACTCAATTTCTTCACAAATATTTTTCACATCTATTTCAGAACCATGCAAAAGAGCAGCACATAATTGTTTAAGCATAATTGCTGGACTCTTAGCATAATACAACATTCTCACTAATTTTCTCACTTTATTATGATGCACTGCTAGCATCCTGAAATGATGAAAAACACTCTGGCATACTCTCCTGGAAAGACAAGCCAGTGAATGACCACGCAAACCTGTCATTTGTCTCACTCTGCAAGGATCTAAATCTTGCAACAACTTCATTTTCTGCTTCAAACTTTTCTTATTAAATGTCCGTATAAAATCACAAAGGAAATTGATGGAAACCTGTCGCACACTGCAAATAGAACTACACTTCCAAATGTACACAGGACCCTTAGGACGTCTTCCTAAAACCTCATCACTTAGCGCCTCTTCTGTCTCTGTTGTCACAAGTTGTTCTTTTTCAACTGGACAACCATCCTTCACTTCATAAGCTCGACCACTGATGTCAACTGCATGCACCAAATCATTATCCTGGAAATAAGTCTCCTCATTAAAAAATGCCTCAGAACTTGAACTATGCATCCATTCTCCGGAGAAAACTTCACAAAAGTTAGTACGATTTACTACTCTCTTCCATCTACTTTTTGTTTTGAAATCAGAAATTACCTTGCTTAGTTTCCTAATTCTATTGATTACCAAAATAAACAACTTTCGCTTAATTTCAAAAGCATGATCAATAATTTTCTCTACATTTTTCTTCTTCTTATAAAATGCCGCTTTCTGTTGGCCTTTCTTTTTAATACTTTTCAATAAATTAACTAATATCCTATTACGGAACATTCGATTTCGAATGTCCCTAAACTGTTGTTTCCTTCTACTATCATGCACAGAGTTATCTCTTCCTCTACCAGTAACATTTGTGATGGGTCTCTCCTTTCCATTTAAATTACTTTTCTTTTTGTGAACTGAAACATTTTTTTGAGCAAAACTTTTTTTACTACAAATATTTCTTAAGAATGATTTCGTGCTCTTACCCGGACCTTTCTTTGTGTTTTGACAAGTATTTGGGGAAGAGGACTGCTGCAATAAAACATCATCCTGCTGTCTTTGACGTTTTCTAGCCTTTCGTATTCGACTTTTGGAAGGCATTTTCCAAACTATGAAAGAATCTGCAGTTGAATCTGTGGAAAAATATAATATAAAATGTTATTAACCACTATTACCAAACAGTAAATAAATAACAGTCATCTAAAACTTAATGCCGTACTAATTATTTAACATAGCAAATGTTTTCCACCAGCACTGCATCACAAAAATGACACTCAATGGTACAAAAAAGGCATACAACACTCATAAATCACTCCCTAATATTTTAAATCATTAATTCAGGATGACGATAAGATGTAGCCTATCTAAAGATTTGTTTAGGCCCTGATCTTTAGACTGGGGTAAATGTGTGTCATTGATCCACATTCAGTCCATCACCTGTTTTGTTTATTTGAGGTGAGGCCAACACATGGTTGCAGATAAGATTTTCACTGAAAAATATCAAAATAAAAAAACATGTGAAGGCCTACCAATGAAGTAAATCATTAAATGAAAACCAATACATTTCTGGAAATATGCACTACTAGTGCTTCATAAGATGTTTTGGGTCATATTTATAAGGCATTTGAGTATCTAGTATGCTATTTTACGTTCTTCCTGGTGCAAATTTATTGTAAATATGCTCCCACCTGCGGTTGGCAAATTTAGATTTTGATTATGGGAGTTAGATAGGCATGTTACTAATTTCCCAAAAATGGTGTATAACCCCAAACAACCTTTGAAGCAAATGCTCTTAGCCATGTTATCCACCTCCCATTGGATAACATGGCTAAGAAGTGCTTGCAAATGTGAAAAAAAACGGCCGCAATGCATGAATATCGCAGAAAAATCAGCGATATTCATACATTTTCCAGCAAATGCTCTTAGCCATGTTATCCACTTCCTATTAAATAACATGGCTAAGAACTGCTCTGGGCCTCATGAGGAACGCTTTCCATTTAAAAAGGGAAAAATAACATCAAAAACACTAAAATGCCTTCTAAATATGACCCCAAACAACCTATGAAGCTCTAACAGTACATATCCTGAAATTTAATTGATTTCAAAATTCGTTTTTAAACACAGCATATAAATCAATTGTATACCTGCATTCATGAAGAAATGACTAAAAATGTCCTTGAGACACATGATTGTGTTTTCTGGAATGCCCTAGCACCATTTTTGAGACACTATTAACATGGCTAGGTAACTCCCATAATCAAAATTTAAATTTGCCAAGCGCAAGTGGGAGCGTATTTACAAGACACTTGCCCCAAGAGGAACGCTTTCCATTTAGAAAGGTAAACATAACATCAAAGACACTAAAATGCCTTCTAAATATAGCCCCAAACAACCTATGAAGCTCTAAAAGTACATATCAAGAAATGTAATTGTTTATCACAAATGCGATTAAAAACAGCCGCAATGCATGAATATCGCTGAAAAGTCAACGATATTCATGCATTATCCAGCAAATGCTCTTAGCCATGTTATCCACCTCCCATTGGATAACATAGCTAAGAACTGCTCGCAAATGTGAAAAAAAACGGCCGCAATGCATGAATATCGCAGAAAAGTCAGCGATATTCATGCATTTTCCAGCACATGCTCTTAGCCATGTTATCCACTTCCTATTAAATAACATGGCTAAGAACTGATCAGGGCCCCCTGAGGAACGCTTTCCATTTAAAAAGGGAAAAATAACATCAAAGACACTAAAATGCCTTCTAAATATGACCCCAAACAACCTATGAAGCTCTAACAGTACATATCCTGAAATGTAATTGATTTCAAAATTCGTTTTTAAACACAGCATATAAATCAATTGTATACCTGCATTCATGGAGAAATGACTAAAAATGTCCTTGAGACACATGAAAGTGTTTTCTGGAATGCCCTAGCACCATTTTTGGGACACTATTAACATGGCTACGTAACTCCCATAATCAAAATCTAAATTTGCCAAGCGCAAGTGGGAGCGTATTTACAAGACACTTGCCCCAAGAGGAACACTTTCCATTTAAAAAGGGAAAAATAACATCGCAGAAAAGTCAGCAATATTCATGCACTTTCCAGCAAATGCTCTTAGCCATGTTATCCACTTCCTATTAAATAACATGGCTAAGAACTGCTCAGGGCCCCATGAGGGACGCTTTCCATTTAAAAAGGGAAAAATAACATCAAAGACACTAAAATGCCTTCTAAATATGACCCCAAACAACCTATGAAGCTCTAACAGTACATATCCTGAAATGTAATTGATTTCAAAATTCGTTTTTAAACACAGCATATAAATCAATTGTATACCTGCATTCATGAAGAAATGACTAAAAATGTCCTTGAGACACATGAAAGTGTTTTCTGCAATTCACTAGCACCATCTTTGGGACACGATTAACATGGCTAGGTAACTCCCATAATCAAAATCTAAATTTGCCAAGCACAAGTGGGAGCGTATTTACAAGACACTTGCCCCATGAGGAACACTTTACATTTTAAAAGGAAAACATAACATCTTAGACACTCAAATACCTTATAAATATGGCTCAAAACAACCTATGAAGCTCTAGCAGTACATATCCAGAAATGAAATTGATTTCTTAAATCGTTTTTAAAAGCAACATCTCTGTTTCAGCTTACATAACAGACCATAAAATGGGCTCCATGTACCACAATAACTTGTGTTACTGCATGCCAGAATGTTACACCAAATATGCAATTACAATTTCTCTATGAAACTAATTCTATTAGTATATCACTAGAGACAAAACCACATTTTAAAAACACAGCTTTCTTCATCATTTTCTCCTTAAATCATACTATTCTCTATCTAAATTAAATAAATCTTTTCTCACCTTAGCAAATATTTTTTGAGTTTTGAAAACAGTCTAAGAAATACACCAAATTGTCTTCAGCAGAAGAAAAAGGATGCACTCCAAAGGCTGCAGCTATTGAAAGCACAGAAATACAGATATTCTTTTCACATATCTCTCATATTAGCCAATCATACCTCTTCCCTCACTTTTTTCAAATCAAAACCCTTCCCCCCTCTGCCCTGTCTGCCTTGTTTCCATAGCAACCACCTCCTGGAAGACCTCTCATGTTTGCAAATTCACACAACAATGTTTCAATTGAACTCTGAACTCTCAGTGCACCTGCGTATCCAGTGCAATCTTTCATTAAATGTTTCTTCCTTGACCATTCAAATTACATCTTTCAAAGAACACATCCATGCACCCTAACTTTCTGTTTTCAGAAATGGAAATGCACCAATCACTGCTAATGAATCATTAGCATTGTAAATCCACAGTTTTTTTTCTTTAGAAACTCCTACTGTTTCAACTGCCCTTTCATTACCACACTTCATCTGACTGCAGAACAACCTTCTCCCACCATGTTTAAGGTCTGGATTGTTGGACATAGTTACATCCACTGGGCTCAAAGGTATGCTGAGAGCAGAAATTTACCTAACCTCAATTTACAAGATGTGGAAATTAAGTGGTTGGGCCAAAGAGGATTAAAATGTCACCAATTGATACCATTGGTGAAAACCTTTATGCATTTGCCAAAACCTGACCTGTTAATAGTGCACTGTGGAGGTAATGATTTGGGCACTTTGACAGGGGTAGGTCTGGAAATGCTTTTAAAGGACACCTTTGAGCAATTAATGGCACTTTTTCCTCAAACTGCCTTGGTATATTCCAATATATGCCAAAGACAGAAATGGAGGTGGTCCAACCAATTTTGTCCACAAATTGAGAAAGCGAGGAAGCATGTAAACAAATCTGTTTCAGCTTACATGAGAGACCATGGAATGGGCTCTCTGTACAACAATAACTTGCGTTACTACATGCAAGATATCTACAGAGGAGATGGAGTTCACTTCTCAGATGAGGGCAACAGAATTTTCATTCTGAATTTAAGACTGTGCATTGGTACCTACTTATAAGTACCTAAATGTACCATAAACCCAAAAGCTCTTCTCAGAGCTACCCTACATCTGATCACTCACAATTATTATTTTTCTCTAACTTTTTTCACTAATTTTCCACAAAATTCGCTCCCCGGAGCGCTACCCGGTTCGCTAACCGAAACCGCACATATAAGCCTCCTCAGCCACGCTCAGAAAACCTAGGGGGTCAAGATAAGTCTACCATGACCCCTTCTACCCATTCTAAACATTATTTGCCCTCCATCTTGTATCATAATGCGACCGAAACACAAAATGGTGGACTCCCGTGACGCTTAAGGTTCGCTAACCGGGCCGCTTCCCGGAAAGCGGTCCTAAAAAAAGGCGGGAAAGTAATTTACAGAAAAACGACTAGAGACACTCTCACCAAATATAGATTAGCTCATACTACATAACAATCCCTTCCATTCTCACAAATTTCATTGAAATTCCATTTAGCCTGTAGACCTCTCCAAATACCGTGAGGTAAATTACTTCACAAAACACATCTGAATTGTTGGAATTGACAACCAATGAAAATGTTACTTTCCTTTTCTACTTTTATTACCTGACATTTGATTGGTTATATACCTGTATATATATAAAGGGAGAGAAGGAAACACAGCCATTTTGACTACTACTTGTTGTTGTATATATCATTTAGAATATCACTAATAACATCAACTTGTTTCTAAAGGTAAGTTGTTATTTTTAAAACTGAAGTATATTGTGCACTATAAGTAAATATGGTAAACTTTTTCAGATAGTTATATACTATCCCTCTGTAAGAGTTAGACATTGAGAAAGGCTTCTTTATTATAATTATGGACTGATTTAGGTTTCTGTGGTATAATTATGAATTTACTTAGGCTTCTTCACAGGCACTTTTTAATAGTACTACTTCACGCCTGAAACCATACAGTGCCCATAGATTACTTCTCTGTTATAAACTCACAAGTGCCTGTCTGAACTTAAACCCAACAGTGCCCTATCTCTACTGATATATTTATTTTTTATGCAAATTACAGCAATAAAACGGAAGGTGAGCAGAATGTTTCCTTCGAAATTGTTCTGGAGACCAACACAGAAAAAGTTATTGCGGACAATGATGACTCAGATTTCATGGATGAATCACGGGACCATGAATTAGTTCAATGTGTAGAATCAGTGGATCATTTACTTCATTATGATGACGGTCAAATGTTTGAACTTATGTTCACTGAACAAGAACACATATCAGACAGTGAAATGCTAGACGTTGTATTAAATTTCGAAAAACAATCCGAAAAATAAAATTGTATGTAATATTAAAAAATTGTTTGAGTCTTTAATCATTTTTATATGTAATTCATAAACTAGTTAAATGTTAGAAATGTTATTAAATTTTGAAACACAATCACAACAATAAAAAATTGCTTAAAAAATAAAAAAAATAAAAAATAATCAACAAAACCAACAAATAATTAACATACAGTATTAGAAAAGTCTTTCATTCTTTTATCCATAAAGTTCGCTGCCCAGAACGCTTTCCGGTTCGCGAACTTGGCGCTTACCACGCAAAAAAAAAAGTTTTTTTTTTTTTTTTTGGACCCTCCTAGGCCCTTTTAAAACCTCCACATAAAACCTAGGGGGTCAACGAGGATCTACTATGCCCCCTTATGGTAATTTCCCCCTTTGTTTTGGCCTCCTCTTGTCTCTCGATCCTACCGAGAGACAAGATGGCGGCCGCTCCGGACTGTTTAGAATGTTGACAGACACCGGAGGGCCAATCAGCTTCGCATCGCAAAGTTCCGATACGCGAAAGGTTCGCTAACCGGATCGCTGCCCGGAGCGCTGTTACAGATATATATCTTGATTTAAACGTTAATTTCTCAAAATCCACTGAAGCACATATATTGAGACCTAGCAAAGGCACATCGGGCTAACAGTCCCTACAATTTTGCCAAGTTTCGTGAAAATCCATTCAGCCGTTCGGGCTAAAAGTGAGTCCAACCGCCCGATGGAAAACTCAATGCAAAAAACGCGTTTTGGGACCCCCCTTTTTTCTCAGCCCCCCCTTGACGAAACCCCACCAAATTTTCAGGGGATGCTCAGAAACAAAATGTGCCATTTTCCTGTAAATTTCAGCCGATTCCGTCCACAAACGCCAAAGTTATTAGGCATAGAATTTTCAGAAATCCCATAGGGAAAAAATCCTAACTATATATACCTACTGGCGACCGCCAGTAGGTAATATATATATATATATATATATATATATATATATATATATATATATATATTCACTGAAAAAACCATAGGTTATAGACCATATATAGTTAGGAATTCGCATTTACAAAACCTTATTTTACTCACACAAAACCATTGAAATTCCATATATAGTTAGTTGCACTAACTATATATCGCGCACCCGCAATCCACTGCTGATGATGTCACATATTACATCATTCATGACATGGTCAGTGACATCACTGATGACATCACTGATGACATCTCATTTGACATCACTGATGACATCTCAAATGACATCACTGATGACATCACTGATGACATCTCATTTGACATTACTGATCACATCACTGATGATATCATTCATGTGATAATACGACGAACCTCTTCAGACTCTAATATAACCTTAGATACAATCAGTGTAAACAGACACTCACAGACTGTCACTCATCCATGGAGTTACTCACACACCTAGTCAGTCATGCAAAGAATCAATCACACCTCCATTTCCTCAACTATACAGTTATACAAAATTTACTTATTCAAATATGTACTAACACATATTTTCTCTCTTATACAATCCCTGATACAAGTTCACAATGATCCATACAGCCACTCACACATTCACTGGCTCTTATGCACAGTTATTTATATATGTCAACTCTCACATGTACTGTGTTTTACATATGTACTTACTTTGACATGTAGCACTGAGATATCCATTCACTCACCAATACACTCATGCACACAGTCAACCGCCCATACAGCTGTTTCCACATGCACTTTTGAAACCATACATCTAGTGAATCAACTGCTCACACATCTATGCACAGAGTCATACACCTCCCAGCCACCCACACACACACTCAGTCTCCCATACAAATACTTGGGCAACCAATCAATAACCCATATAGTTACTCATATAGCTACTTATCAACACATGCAACAGTTTACAGAACAACAGACATAATGATGCACAAATTAAGACAGTTTAGTCACTAACCCATGCACTCAGTGAGACACATTTAATCACTCACTCATACAGTCAGTCATGCACCTACTAAATCCTTCATCCAGACACTTATACATCCACTCATTCTTCAATATGTAAGACATATTTTAACTTTACAGAAACATACAGTCACTGGATGTTGTCATCAGTGATGTCATCAGTGATGTCATTTGAGATGTCATCAGTGATGTCATCAGTGATGTCACTGACCATGTCATGAATGATGTAATATGTGACATCATCAGCAGTGGATTGCGGGTGCGCGATATATAGTTAGTGCAACTAACTATATATGGAATTTCAATGGTTTTGTGTGAGTAAAATAAGGTTTTGTAAATGCGAATTCCTAACTATATATGGTCTATAACCTATGGTTTTTTCAGTGAATTTTCAAGGTTTTGTAAATGCTAATTCCTAACTATATATGGTCTATAACCTATGGTTTTTTCAGTGAATTTTCAAGGTTTTGTAAATGCTAATTCCTAACTATATATGGTCTATAGCCTATGGTTTTTTCAGTGAATATATATATATACATACATATATAAACATATATCATCTGTATATCTATATAAATACAAACATAAATGCATGCATACATATACTTATATGCATTTTAGGGTTGTTAGGGCGTTTTCGTGTGTATTATGTTGCTTTTTTAGGGCTTTTGGGTCAATTAAGTAGGGTTCCCGGAGCCTAGGGCTGAGGGGCCAGTTCAGTTTCGTGCGTATTGGTGTTGGCAAGGTTTTGAGGGATTTTGGCGGTTTTTGGTCGAGATTTGGCCGTTTTATGGCTTTTTTTTGTGTTTGCGGGGGGCGCGTATTCGGGTTGAAATTCGTCCCCGTTCCCGTGGATGGATTGGGCTGATTTTTGGTGAGATGTTAGGGGATCGCTGGAACTAGTGCCCAGCCAAGTTTGAAGCGGATCGGAGCAGTGGAAGTGCTTTCAAGAGCAACTTTTGTGCGGAGTAGCGAATTGCCATGTTATTCAATGGGAGTTTTTGGTGCGCATGGAGAAGGTGAATTTGGGGTGTTCCAGTCGCGCTAGAGGGACGGGGCTTGGGTGAGCTGTAGGGAGAGTGGATCGGCAGGTGTGCCGAATTTTTGGGATTTGTTGGCCGAAGGGAAGGGTGTGCTTGGGCAAAGTCGATTTGGTGAAAACGGTGCGTTATTTACATGAAAGTTGAAAAAACACTAATAAAAGCAAGGCTAAAAAGCCACCTCATTACAAACAGAATGGCTTTAACTTAAACGAGGGCGAGATCTATTGCATTTTCAATGCTTGTTTACTTTGGTTCCATCAAGAAGGCATTCAGATGTGTCACACATTTGCCATAAATTCTGAATGTTAGCACTCTAGTTGCACATTAGATCACTGTAGTAAAGCTACTGCTCACCAGGGACGTCTGCTGCTGGTATTCAAAGTGCATGTTTCAGTCTGCATGTCAGAATTTTTTTAATGAAATAGAAGAGGATTTGAGAAGTCACTCAAAATGATCCCTAATTTTTCTTTCTGAAGCACTAATCATACTTTCTATGGCAAAATTAACCCCCTCATGTTGTTCCTTTTTAAATTGAGTGTTTTCAGACTTACCACTTCATTCCAATCAAGATGGCTTCTGGTGTGCCATACTTTTGTCATAAGTAAGACTGTTAGCGCTCTAGTTGTTCTTTAGAACACTCTGGGACATTCTGTCATTGGGCTATACTTGGGGTACATCTGGGTGATATTTGGGCTACATTTAGGCTCTTTTGTCTCTGGTGGCCATCTTGGGAGACTATGTCAGAATTTTTTAATGAAATTGAAGAGGGTTTGAGGAGTCACTCAAAATGTGCCCTAATTTTTCTTTCTGCAGCACTAATCATAATTCATATGGCAAAATATACCCCCTCACTTTGTTCCTTTTTAAATTAAATGTTTTAAGAGTTACCACTTTATTCCAATCAAGATGGCTTCAGGTGTGCCATACCTTTGTAATAAGTAGGACTGTTAGCGCTCTAGTTGTTCTTTAGAACACTCTGGGACATTCTGTCATTGGGCTATACTTGGGCTACATCTGGGTGATATTTGGGCTACATTTGGGCTCTTTTGTCTCTGGTGGCCATTTTGGGAGACTGCATGTCAGAATGTTTTAATGAAATAGAAGAGGATTTGAGAAGTCACTCAAAATGTGCCCTAATTTTTCATTCTGCAGCACTAATCATACTTTCTATGGCAAAATATACCCCCTCATGTTGTTTCTTTTTAAATTAAATGTTTTAAGAGTTACCACTTTATTCCAATCAAGATGGCTTCAGGTGTGCCATACCTTTGTAATAAGTAGGACTGTTAGCGCTCTAGTTGTTCTTTAGAACACTCTGGGACATTCTGTCATTGGGCTATACTTGGGCTACATCTGGGTGATATTTGGGCTACATTTGGGCTCTTTTGTCTCTGGTGGCCATTTTGGGAGACTGCATGTCAGAATGTTTTAATGAAATGGAAAAGGATTTGAGAAGTCACTCAAAATGTGCCCTAATTTTTCATTCTGCAGCACTAATCATACTTTCTATGGCAAAATATACCCCCTCATGTTGTTTCTTTTTAAATTAAATGTTTTAAGAGTTACCACTTTATTCCAATCAAGATGGCTTCAGGTGTGCCATACCTTTGTAATAAGTAGGACTGTTAGCGCTCTAGTTGTTCTTTAGAACACTCTGGGACATTCTGTCATTGGGCTATACTTGGGCTACATCTGGGTGATATTTGGGCTACATTTGGGCTCTTTTGTCTCTGGTGGCCATTTTGGGAGACTGCATGTCAGAATGTTTTAATGAAATAGAAAAGGATTTGAGAAGTCACTCAAAATGTGCCCTAATTTTTCATTCTGCAGCACTAATCATACTTTCTATAGCAAAATATACCCCCTCATGTTGTTTCTTTTTAAATTAAATGTTTTAAGAGTTACCACTTTATTCCAATCAAGATGGCTTCAGGTGTGCCATACCTTTGTAATAAGTAGGACTGTTAGCGCTCTAGTTGTTCTTTAGAACACTCTAGGAGGCTGCAGTAGAACACAAAGGAATCAACTGACAGTCTCTGTCCTTGTTGGATGTACATGTTTTACTGAGAATGTCAGACTTCATTTTCACATGACTGAGAAAGATAATGTGAATTTACAGAAAATATGCTTTCAGTTTAGCTTATAGATCCCCTTCCAAACCACTGTAGGAAAATCATGAGATATTAGTTTTCTTTCAAACAATATTCATGATATCACAGCAGAAGGTTTTTTTTCACATGGTAAAATCACCTTAGAACCCACCACAATTCCTAAAACGAGTACGGTACCATCAACAAATGATTTATAATGTAACTAAAGTCCTAAAACCCTCTATTAACTACAATGCTTTTTAATGAGGTGCTATCATGTATATTGGTCCTAAGATGGCTGCCAACACTTCTTGGATGAAGTGCTGACAGCCAATCAGATCAGATGTGTGGTTAGGCTCCGCCCAGATATATATATTTTTTTGAACCTAAATTACTCAAAATCCACTGGAGCACATATATTGAGACCTAGCAAAGGCACATCGGGCTAACAGTCCCTACAATTTTGCCAAGTTTCGTGCAAATCCATTCAGCCGTTCGAGCTAAAAGTGAGGCCAACCGCCCTATGGAAATTAACATGGGAAAAACGCGTTTTGGGACCCCCCTTTTTTCTCGGCCCCCCCTTGATGAAACCCCCCCAAATTGTCAGGGGCTGCTCAGAAACAAAATGTTCTATTTTCCTGAAGATTTCAGCCAATTCCGTCCACAAACGCCAAAGTTATTAGACATAGAATTTTCAAAAATCCCATAGAGAAAAAATCCTAACTATATATACCTACTGGCGACCGAAATAATTAATAATAATAATAATTATAATTAATAATTAATAATGAAAATTCTGTTGCCCTCATCTGAGAAGTGAACTCCATCTCCTCTGTAGATATCTTGCATGTAGTAACGCAAGTTATTGTTGTACAGAGAGCCCATTCCATGGTCTCTCATGAAAGCTGACACAGATTTGTTTACATGCTTCCTCGCTTTCTCAATTTGTGGACAAAATTGGTTGGACCACCTCCATTTCTGTCTTTGGCATATATTGGAATATACCAAGGCAGTTTGAGGAAAAAGTGCCATTAATTGCTCAAAGGTGTCCTTTAAAAGCATTTCCAGACCTACCCCTGTCAAAGTGCCCAAATCATTACCTCCACAGTGCACTATTAACAGGTCAGGTTTTGGCAAATGCATAAAGGTTTTCACCAATGGTATCAATTGGTGACATTTTAATCCTCTTTGGCCCAACCACTTAATTTCCACATCTTGTAAATTGAGGTTAGGTAAATTTCTGCTCTCAGCATACCTTTGAGCCCAGTGGATGTAACTATGTCCAACAATCCAGACGTTAAACATGGTGGCTGAAGGTTGTTCTGCAGTCAGATGAAGTGTGGTAATGAAAGGGCAGTTGAAACAGTAGGAGTTTCTAAAGAAAAAAAACTGTGGATTTACAATGCTAATGATTCATTAGCAGTGATTGGTGCATTTACATTTCTGAAAACAGAAAGTTAGGGTGCATGGATGTGTTCTTTGAAAGATGTAATTTGAATGGTCAAGGAAGAAACATTTAATGAAAGATTGCACTGGATACGCAGGTGCACTGAGAGTTCAGAGTTCAATTGAAACATTGTTGTGTGAATTTGCAAACATGAGAGGTCTTCCAGGAGGTGGTTGCTATGGATACAAGGCAGACAGGGCAGAGGGGGGAAGGATTTTGATTTGAAAAAAGTGAGGGAAGAGGTATGATTGGCTAATATGAGAGATATGTGAAAAGAATATCTGTATTTCTGTGCTTTCAATAGCTGCAGCCTTTGGAGTGCATCCTTTTTCTTCTGCTGAAGACAATTTGGTGTATTTCTGAGACTGTTTTCAAAACTCAAAAAATATTTGCTAAGGTGAGAAAAGATTTATTTAATTTAGATAGAGAATAGTATGATTTAAGGAGAAAATGATGAAGAAAGCTGTGTTTTTAAAATGTGGTTTTGTCTCTAGTGATATACTAATAGAATTAGTTTCAAAGAGAAATTATAATTGCATATTTGGTGTAACATTCTGGCATGCAGTTACACAAGATATTGTAATACATGGAGGCCATTTCATGGTCTGTTATGTAAGCTGAAACAGATATGTTGCTTTTAAAAACGATTTAAGAAATCAATTACATTTCTAGATATGTACTGCTAGAGCTTCATAGGTTGTTTTGGGCCATATTTATAAGGTATTTGAGTGTCTAAGATGTTGTGTTCGCCTTTTAAAATGTAAAGTGTTCCTCATGGGACAAGTGTCTTGTAAATACGCTCCCACTTGTGCTTGGCAAATTTAGATTTTGATTATGGGAGTTACCTAGCCATGTTAATAGTGTCCCAAAAATGGTGCTAGGGCATTCCAGAAAACACTTTCATGTGTCTCAAGGACATTTTTAGTCATTTCTTCATGAATGCAGGTATACAATTGATTTATATGCTGTGTTTAAAAACGAATTTTGAAATGAATTAAATTTCAGGATATGTACTGTTAGAGCTTCATAGGTTGTTTGGGGTCATATTTAGAAGGCATTTTAGTGTCTTTGAAGTTATTTTTCCCTTTTTAAATGGAAAGCGTGTTTCTTATTCAAAATTTCAGGCAAAATGGAAGGCGAACAACAAATTTCATTTTCGATTGAACTGAAGGAGAGCAGCCAAGACAAACTTGATGACTTTATGGATGACAGTAGAGACCACGAACTTCTACAATGTGTTGAAGCAGTAGACAACTTGCTTGAAAATGAAAAACAATTACACCCTATAATAAATTATGACATTTCTGACAATGAAATGTTAGAAAATTTAATAAAGTATGAAAAACAATGAAAATAACAAAAATAACTTTAAAAATAAAGACAACAAAAAAAAAAAAGAAAAAAAAACAAACAATTAACATACAGTCTTTGAAAAGTGTATCATTCTATTATCCTTATAGTACGCTGCCCAGAACGCTTTCCGGTTCGCGAACTAGACGCTCATCGCGAAAAAAAAAAATATATATATTTTTTTGGACCCTGCTGGGCCCTTTTAAAAACACCACATAAAACCTAGGGGGTCAGGGAGGATCTACTATGCCCCCTTATGGAAATTTCCCTCTTTGTTTTGGCCTCCTCTTGTCTCTCGATCCTACCGAGAGAGAAGATGGCGGCTGCACCGGACTGTTTAGAATGTTGACAAACACCGAAGAGCCAATCAGCTTTCCGTGCGCAAAGTTCCGATAAGCGAAAAGTACGCGAACCGGATCGCTGCCCGGACCGCTGTTACAGATATATATCTTGATTTAAACGTTAATTTCTCAAAATCCACTGAAGCACATATATTGAGACCTAGCAAAGGCACATCGGCCTAACAGTCCCTACAATTTTGCCAAGTTTCGTGCAAATCCATTCAGCCGTTCGGGCTAAAAGTGAGTCCAACCGCCCTATGGAAATTAACATGGGAAAAACGCGTTTTGGGACCCCCCTTTTTTCTCGGCCCCCCCTTTATGAAACCCCCCCAAATTTTCAGGGGCTGCTCAGAAACAAAATTTGCCATTTTCCTGAAAATTTCAGCCAATTCCGTCCACAAACGCCAAAGTTATTAGACATAGAATTTTCAGAAATCCCATAGGGAAAAAATCCTAACTATATATACCTACTGGCGACCGCCAGTAGGTAATATATATATATATATATATATATATTACCTACTGGCGGTCGCCAGTAGGTATATATATATATATATATATATATATATATATATATATATTACCTACTGGCGATCGCCAGTAGTTATATATAGTTAGAATTTTTTCCCTATGAGACTTTTGAAAATTCTATGTCTAATAACTTTGGCGTTTGTGGACGGAATCGGCTGAAATTTTCAGGAAAATGGCACATTTTGTTTCTGAGCAGCCCCTGAAAATTTGGTGGGGTTTCGTCAAGGGGGGGCTGAGAAAAAAGGGGGGTCCCAAAACGCGTTTTTTGCATTGAGTTTTCCATAGGGCGGTTGGACTCACTTTTAGCTCGAACGGCTGAATGGATTTGCACGAAACTTGGCAAAATTGTAGGGACTGTTAGCCCGATGTGCCTTTGCTAGGTCTCAATATATGTGCTCCAGTAGTTTTTGAGAAATTAACGTTTAAATCAAGATATATATCTGTAACAGCGCTCCGGGCAGCGATCCGGTGGGCTTACTTTTCGCTTATCGGAACTTTGCGCGCAGAAAGCTGATTGGCTCTCCGGTGTCTGTCAACATTCTAAACAGTCCGGAGCGGACGCCATCTTGTCTCTCGGTAGGATCGAGAGAGAAGAAGAGGTGGAAAACGAAGGGGGAATTTAATGAAAGGGGGCAAGGTATCCCCCTCTTGACCCCCTAGGAATGTTGTTGGGGTTATTAAAGGGTCCCGTGGGGAAAATAAAAAAAAAATGATTTTTCACGGTAGAAGCGCGGCCGCGAACTGGTAGCGAAACGGGAATTCGCCATTTTGTGCTTCGTAAATTAAATTACTAGTTATAAGTGGGTGCGGGAGACGTATCCTAATCCCCTATGTTTCCTGAGGGTGGGTGAGGAGGCTGATATATGTTGATACATCTCTTCCAGCGGCTGTGCGTGAGCTTTTTTTTTTTTTTTGCTGCGTGACAGTCCGGAGCGGCCGCCATCTTGTCTCTCGGTAGGATCGAGAGAGAAGAAAAGGTGAAAAACTAAGGGGGAATTTAATGAAAGGGGGCAAGGTATCCCCCTCTTGACCCCCTAGGAATGTTGTTGGGGTTATTAAAGGGTCCCGTGGGGAAAATAAAAAAAAAATGATTTTTCACGGTAGAAGCGCTTCACGGGCCGCGAACTGGGCCGCAAACTGGTAGCGAAACGGGAATTCGCCATTTTGTGCTTCCTTAATTAAAGTACTAGGTATAAGGGGGTGCGGGAGACATATCCTAATCCCCTATGTTTCCTGAGGGTGGCTGAGGAGGCTGATATATGTTGATATATCTCTTCCAGCGGCTGCGCCATCTTGCCTTTTTTCGAATGCCACAATTTTGTCGTGCACGGCAGCCATTTTAGATGCCAGGCTGGTTCCAGGCTATCACCTAACCCTGCGGATGTAGTTTATGGCCCCAGCTGTAGAGAATTCAGACATGCCAATCCTCCTGATTCAGGCGTGTGAGTCCTGATTTCAGTGCTAGTCTCCCGCCTCCCGATTTCTGCAAGCAAAAACCCGGGGGCATATTACGAACAACTAGCGATAATTTTTGTCTATAACTTGTTTAGAGACAAAAATTATCGCCGCACATCGGCGATTTTTATCGCAGATAAACTTTGCTATTATCGCAGAAAAGTCAGCGATATTCATGTATTATCGACCTAATGCTCTTAGCCATGTTATCCACCTCCCATTGGATAACATGGCTAAGAACTGCTCAGGGCAGGTGTTAGATTTTGGAGATATTCGCGCTTAGCGCGAATATCTCCAAAAGTTGGTAATAGAAGGTAGCGATGTTAGGGACTGTTTCCAGTCGCTAACATCTTGGCACGCCACTTTGCATGTCATTAGTGATAAGTATCACTGACATGCAAAGCGGGGCCCAAGATGGTCGCTATCTCCTTTTAGCTGTCACTAACTGGTGTTAGCGACAGCTTGATAATAGGGAAATAATTTTATCTCCGCTTTCATGGTTTTTAAAGCCAAAAAAGCGGAGATAAACCCCCTTGATAATATGCCCCACGATTCCTTGGGGGTTTCAGCTGACAGGGCTTGGTATTGTGTTACATGGTAATTTTTCCATGAAACGTCAGAGGGTCGATGTAGGGGTTCTAGAAGAGGTGATAAACCATTTAAGCCTCATGAACAAGCGCATGGTCTTTTAAAGATTTGTGAAGTACTCGGGGCGGCGGTGTGTGTGTGCCCTCTTTCAGGAGCGGGCGGGGGGGCACTGCCAGCAACTTGCCAGGTCAGGTAGTGTTCAACACGTGCATCACCCTTTCTCTGCCTGCTATTGCGCTCCATGCTTCGGAGAGGTAAGAAAAAGAACGTGCATTTGAGTTTGAAATGTCCGATCCTGCAGCAGCACACTTCCAAAGCCCACACATGACAATAACCCGAATCAAGGCCCCATTCACCCGTTTTTAAAAAAATAGATAACACTCCAACAAAGTAAGGTTATAAAACTTTATTAACTACTAACTTTAACAAACGGAACAAAAAATAAAAACATTTAAACATTTCTCAACACAAAAAGCAACAATGGTTAGAAGCTGTCTTTTGTGCGAATAGTCCCAAGGCAGCACAACGTGCAGAGTTCTGGACGGCACCCAGGTGATGTCGCCTGGGTGCCGCACTGGTTTAGGGATCCTACAATGCTGCTCCGAAAATTGGCGTGGGGCGTCCCGGGTGGGGCGGGGGGAGGCCTCGTCAGTAGCGGTCTGTTGTGCGAATAGTCCCAAGGCAGCACAACGTGCAGAGTTCTGGACGGCACCCAGGTGATGTCGCCTGGGTGCCGCACTGGTTTAGGGATCCTACAATGCAGCACAGAAAAACAGCGTGGGGCGTCCCGGGTGGTGCGGGGGGAGGCCTCGTCAGTAGCGGTCTGTGTCCAGTGTCACATGGCTGACACAACATGTACGACAGGCACCCAGGTGATGTCCAGTAAACTGCCGCACTGGTTTTGGTATCCTACAATGCTGCTCCGAAAATTGGCGTGCGGCGGCCCGGGGGGGGGCGTGGGGGAGCCGGCGTGAACGGGCCTCCCCAGGTGGCGGCCATCTAGCTGAGTTGCGCTCGCTCTTGCGGCCACAGCGTCTCGCTCACCATGTTGTTGAGTTGCTCCCACTCTTGCAGTGCAGCGATAGGCGGCTGCCACATGGCTCTTAAAATGGCGGACGGCTCCTCGGTTTTGGGCCTGGTCCACTGAAATGGCCCTGGGACACTTTGGAACTCGGACGCTTGCCTGCTAGGGCTTGGGCTCCATTCTCGAAAAGCGTCCCCTCAGCCGTGAAGATTGTATAAAAGTCTTGGGGGCCCCCGACTCCCGCAGACTTCCGGTGGGGAGCGGCTGCCATGATTGCTCGCGGAATGACCACGACGGAGCCACGAGATGGTGGTGCTCTCATGCTGACGCCAGCTTCAGTCTGAATGATCCAGAAACAAGGTGGGGCTTTCATCGTTTGGGAAAAAAAAATGTTCTAAACCAATGAAAAGTGTTATTTTTAGGTCATATGACCAAGCCTTCCATCTTTAGGAAACCAAAAGTAAAATGAACCAATGAAAAGTTTTATAAACAAGTCACATGACCTGTTATGCGACATAGGGCTACAAAAAGCGTAGAAAATCCGTTGGCACGTGAGGCGGCGTCAGTAGCGGACCGATGTGCGAATAGGCCGAAGGCAGCACAACGCGCCGAGATCCGGATGGCACCGAGGTGGTGTCCAGCAAATTGCCGCACTGGTGTGGCCATCCTACAATGCTGCGCCGAAAGACGGCGTGTCCAGCTGAATTGCGGTCACTGTTGCGGTACAGTGACTCGAACGCGCCGAGATCCGGATGGCGCCGAGGTGGTGTCCAGCAAATTGCCGTACTGGTGTGGCCATCCTACAATGCTGCGCCGAAAGACGGCGTGTTCAGCTGAGTTCCGGTCACTCTTCCGGCACAGTGACTCGAACGCGCTGAGATCCGGATGGCACCGAGGTGGTGTCCAGCAAGTGGTTGCACTGGTGTGGCCATCCTACAATGCTGCGCCGGAAGTCGGCGTGGGGTGCCCCGTTGGCTTATGAGGTGATGTCAGTAGTGGACTGATGTGTGAATAGGTCGGAACCAGCACAAGGCGCCAAGATCCGAATGGCAAGTCCTGGATGTTGAGTGCCTCAGTTGAGATTTCTGAGCAGTGCTTGTAGGACTGTCTGAAGCTTATTTGCACCTGCTGCAGCTTCACTAGGTCCGGCGGAACTTTTTGCCTTTTCCTTTCTGCTTCTTTTCCTACAATGCGTTTCTTCTGAAGACACGACCAGGTCCCTGAATGTGTGCAGGGGGACGCTATTGATTGAATGAACGCGCCGAGATCTGGATGGCACCGAGGTGGTGTCCTGCAAATTGCCGCACTGGTGTGGCCATCCTACAATGCTGCGCCGAAAGTCGGCGTGGGGTGCCCCGTTGGTTTATGAGGTGATGTCAGTAGTGGACCGATGTGTGAATAGGTCGGAACCAGCACAAGGCGCCCTGCACTGTTGAGCCTTTTTCAATGTCTGATTTTTGTTGTTTCCCCTCCATCAAAAACAAAACAAAAATACAAGGCGCCAAGATCCGAATGGCAAGTCCTGGATGTTGAGTGCCTCAGTTGAGAGTTCTGAGCAGTGCTTGTAAGACTGTCTGAAGCTTATTTGCACCTGCTGCAGCTTCACTAGGTCCGGCGGAACTTTTTTCCTTTTCCTTTCTGCTTCTTTTCCTACAATGCGTTTCATCTGAAGACACGACCAGGTCCCTGAATGTGTGCAGGGGGACGCTATTGATTGAATGAAAATGGCGGCTTGACACAAAGCTGACTCAAGCGTTACTGTTGATGCTATACAGACAAAAATTGGTTTTCAGTTTGTACATTCTTCAGGTTTTTTTTTTCCATCCAAGTCTGATTGAGAGTTTGTAGAAAAATGGCTTCAGATTTTCCACATACTACTCTTCAACATTCTTCCTAAATGTAACAATGTGAAACTCACTAGGAGAACGGCTGTTTCTGTTTCCTTTCAAAATGCTGCCACCAATATTTTCTGAATGGAAGACACCATCTTGTAGCATAAAGGGCCGAAAGGGGTTCTGGTCTGGCCGATGGTTGGTGGAGACATTTTGACTATATCTTGGACCTGCCCGGCCTCGCCCAAAATGGCGCCGGTATAAATGGGACTCGTAACTCTTTGCCCGCAAATGTATATCTAGAAAATGTTATTGTAAGTGGCCCTGTCGTATTTTAATTACAAAATGTACGTCCACCGATTCCGCAACTGTTAGACACCTTTGTTCTTGTCACCTAATGGCCCGCTCGTTACGTTCTTCTACAGTGTAAATGTCTCCTCATAATATACGATTTCAGTTTGCTCCGTGGCCGGCCCACGTGGTTATAGGCCCGTATTTGTATACTGACATTTTCACAATAAAGGTTTTTAAAACAAAACACGGTAGTAGTATTTTCATTTGTAAAGTTTTTACTTTTAGTGACTGTTTTCGAATCAGTAAAAGGCAAGTGAAATAAAGCAGTCCAATTACATGACGGATAAAAGGTATAATATGTAGGAACGCAGTAAAGATAAATGGTCAAGGGCAGTTGTGTTTTTCATGTCTGCAACATAAAGTGATCGATAAGAATCTGATAATCAGGCGTATCGGCGACTAAGACAGCAGGCCGAATCTCTTTTACTCAACGGCTCCGTCATGGAAGGAAGAAACGCCCTTTTTCTCAAAAAAGGAATATATTTTACTTGCAAGACAGTTGTAAATTTTCCGGGAAAGTACATTAGCCTGGAATATTATAACATATGTTTGAAAAAAAAATATTGTTCGAAAATAATAAAAAGCGTAATTTTTAGGTCATATGACCAAGCTTTTCATCATTAAAATAACAAAAGTAAAATAAACCAAATAAAAGTTTTATTAACAAGTCACATGACCTGTTATGCTTACGTTACGCGCTGCGCGCCGCGCCCCGGATCACTTCCGGGTGCGCTAACGCGGCGTGTCATATAACGCATTACGCGACAACGTAGGTCAAGAATATAGTCAAAATGTCTCCACCAACCAGCGTTCGGAACACAACCCCTTTCAGCAGTCCAAAAAGTTCTGTTAAATGACAACAGAGGGGACAGGCAACAAGAACCATCAGTCAAAGAGGGGAGGGCAAGTTCTTCTCTTCCGGGTCATGTTGGGGCGCTACCGGAACTGATCGAATTGGTAGTCTACAGTGTTTCTGGATGTTTCAGACTAAAGCTGGCGTCAGCATGAGAGCACTACCATCTCGTAGCTCCGTCGTGGCCATTCCACGAGCAGACATGGCAGCTGCTCCCCACCAGAAGCCTGCGGGAGTCGGGGGCCCCCAAGACTTTTGTAGAATCTTCACGGCTGAGGGGACGCTTTCGAGAATGGGACCCAAGCCCTATCAGGGAAGCGTCCGAGTTCCAAGGTGTCCCAGGGCCATTTTAGTGGACCAGGCCCAAAACCGAAGAGCCGGCCGCCATTTTGAGAGTCCTGTGGCAGCCGCCTATCGCTGCACCGCAAGAGCGGGAGCAACTTAACTACATGGTGAGCGAGACGCTGTAGTCGCAAGAGCGGGCGGTAAACAGCTGAATGGCGGAAGAGGCACAGTGTAGCAAAAGCGGGCGGAATGGCAACTAAAACGGTAAAGGGGCGCCCCACTACAGCGTGTCTTCAGGTCAAACGGATTGTGGGACAAAGTCAAGAATAGAAGAGTCATCAAAAGGCAAAAAGTTCCGCCGGACCCCGGGAGCCGGCCGCCTATGTCGGGGGCGATCTCAGGCTACACCAGTGCTATAAGACTTGGGGAGGGGGTCGGAGCCAAGCGTCTTCTCCGAGTCCGTGCCATCACACCGCCCCTCGGGGGCCTCCGTCAAGCGGTTTAGGGAGGTACCATATAACATTGTTTTCAAATGCAGTCAGGTCCACAAACGACCCTCACTTACTTTGAAAATAGTGAAGCTGCAGTAGGTGGAAATAAGCTTCAGACAGTCTTACAAGCACTGCTTTTGTAAACATTTTTTTTTTTTGGTATTTTTGCACAGTTTTATATTTTTTTTTTGTTTTTGATGGAGGGGAAACAACAAAGCTCAGGCATTGAAAAAGGCTCAAACTCAGAACTCTGAACTATGGCACCCAACATCCAGGACTTTCCATCCGGATCTTGGCGCCTTGTGCTGCTTCCGACCTATTCACACATCGGTCCACTACTGACATCATCTTATAAACCAACGTTATGTAAATAGTTATTTAATAAAATGTTTTACCCTGTTTCTTTGCTGGTGTGTTGTCTATATTTTTAATATTTGCATAGGGTTTGTCGTTATTTTGGGCGGGGTGGGTGACAGAGCCGAGCTGTCTTGCAGCCCTCATGGTGTGGAGCTCAGTTCATCTCACTATTTTCGTATTTCTCATGAAGGGTTGTTTATAATATTTCTATTTTAGCGAGGTCAAAAAGAGATCCAATTAGTGGCCTACTGATTTTGCTCGATTACTTTTATTTTTTTACACGATTTTTCACGATCTGCAAAGACTAAACAGAGTATTGCGACTTTGTGCTTGTTTGTAAATAGAGAAAGAACCAAAGAGAATCAATTGAAAAACAGTAAATGCTTGGATAATAATTAGGCTGTCCTGTTTTCAGTTTCTATTTTTGGTAAATTCTGGTGGGGTTTTTTCAGTGTTTTCAATATTTTTAAAAACAGTTGTTATCAGTGGTTACACATTATCAAGCCACTAAAAACAACAGAAAAAGTGTTTTTCCGGTGTTTATGGAACGTTTTGCTTTTATCATTGCTTGCTTTCTGCACTGAAAGAACATGGTATATAGACAGTGAACGTATAGTGTATATGAGGTCCAAAGAGATTTTTGCAAATTAATCTTATTGTAGTACACCATACAATACTTCTTCAGTGAGTCTTTGGTCATGTGCGCTAGCACTTTCCTTCCCATGTAAACTCTTGTGAAAAGGCCCTCTCAGCATTCATAGCCCCTTGGGCTGAGAACTGTCAGCTAAGGGACACAGTTGGGATGACTCTTTCTTTGATGCCACATAAAGCACAAAATGATAAATATTTGCGTTTTAGTTCCTGGGCATAAGAAAACAGTGCACCAGAATGGACTAAAAAGTCAATAGCATCCCTCATTAACTCTGAAGATTGTAAAGATGCTTTCAGCATACCATCTAACAAGTGGCAAGGATCTCTTCACTTCAGCTCGGGTATCAATTTTGACATGTCATCAGACACATTTTTTATATACGTAGCTGAATCACTGCAAATACAAACAATATCACTCCAATCTTTGTTGAACTTGGAAAGAACCTTTTTTGCAGAGCATAAGAAGTGACACTGCGTTCCATGTTTTCCAAAAGTCTGTTGTCACGATTTCACCACTATCCCAGATGCTTGGTGATATATATACTTGTCACTATACCTTGCATTTAATGCTTAAAGCCTGAGGTGTTGGCAATTCACCTACTATCAATACTGACCCACTAGAAACTATGGTCTGATGTATTAAGGGTTTTTACCCATTTCTGTGGGTAAATGTGATTACACATATTAGGAAAGATTTTTATGAAACTAGCCATTTTACCTATCAGTGAAAGTGTAGCCAAAATATCAAATATGAGTTTGATATGTCCTGATTCTCTACAGTTTATAAAATAATTAAACTAGACCTAAAACATGAAACTAAACCCTGCATCTTTAGACCAAAGGCCATAAAACTAAAAAAAGTAAAAGGAAGAAGAAACAATATTTTAGTGATATCCCTAAAGAACAAAACTCAAGCAGAATAATGTTAGCCAGTCTTTCTTACTGCTAGCTCCTATAACAAAGTTACATCTTATTGACCCCTTCAGTAAGAACAAAATTACATTTTCACTTTCTTTTTCCTTTCTTTGAATGGCATTTAGTTTGTGGTTGTGCAGGTGTTTTTTCAGTGTTTATATGTTTTCACCGGTGAGGGCTATTTTTCTTTCAGTGGGGTTTTATCAGTTATTATAGGTTTAAACCTAAAACCCCACAGCCTAATAATAATCAATCAAATGGAGAGACAAGCAGGCAGGACGGATTACAACGGGGGTAAAGGCCTGCGTTAACTACTCTTCACTATCTGCAAAGAGAGAGTACTACTAAGAGAAAAGAGGGGAGGGGGGCAGCGTTCAAAGCACATCAGCGTGCATAAATACGAAAATGTTTTTATCTATCACGTACTTGACATTTTAAAGCTTTTCATATTTGCTATTAAAAAACCAATGAAATTCACAGAAAAAAACATAGGTTATAGTGGATATATAGTTAGGAATTTGCATTTACAAAACCTTGAAAATTCAATGAAAAAACCATTGGTTTTAGGCCATATATAGTTAGGGATTTGCATTTACAAAACCTTATTTTACTCGCATAAAACCATTGAAATTCCATATATAGTTATAAGCGCTAACTATATATCGCGCACCCGCAATCCACTGCTGATGATGTCACATATTACATCATTCATGACATGGTTAGTGACATCACTGATGACATCACTGATGACATCTCAAATGACATCACTGATGACATCACTGAAAACATCTCATTTGACATGACTGATAACATCACTGATGATATCATTCATGTGATTATACCATGAACCTCTTCAGACTCTAATATAACGTTAGATACAATCAGTGTAAACAGACAGTCACAGACTGTCACTCATCCATGGAGTTACTCACACACCTAGTCAGTTATGCCAAAAATCAATCACACCTCCATTTTCTCAACTATACAGTTATACACACCTTACTTATTCAAACATATACTAACACATATTTACTTTACTCTCTTATACAATCTCTGATACATGTTCACAATGATCCATACAGCCACTCACACATTCACTGGCTCTTATGCACAGTTATTTATATATGTCAACTCTCACATGTACTGTGTTTTACATATGTACTTAATTTGACATGTAGCACTGAGATATCCATTCACTCACTAATACACTCATGCACAGTCAACCGCCCATACAGCTGTTTGCACATGCACTTTTGAATCTATACATATAGTGAATCAACTACTCACACATCTATGTACAGAGTCACACACCTTCCAGCCACCCATACACACACACTCAGTTTCCCATACAAATACTTGGACAACCAATCAATAACCCATACAGTTACTCATATAGCTACTGATCAACATATGCAGCAGTTTGTAGAACAACAGATATAATGATGCACAAATTAAAACAGTTTAGTCACTAACCCATGCACTCAGTGAGACACATTTAATCACTCACTCAATCAGTCAGTCATGCACCTAGTAAATCCTTCATCCAGACACTTATATATCCACTCATTCTTCAATATGTAAAACATATTTTAACTTTACAGAAACATACAGTCACTGGATGTTGTAATCAGTGATGTCATCAGTGATGTCATTTGCGATGTCATCAGTGATGTCATCAGTGATGTCACTAACCATGTCATGAATGATGTAATATGTGACATCATCAGCAGTGGATTGCGGGTGCGCGATATATAGTTAGCGCTTATAACTATATATGGAATTTCAATGGTTTTATGCGAGTAAAATAAGGTTTTGTAAATGCAAATCCCTAACTATATATGGCCTAAAACCAATGGTTTTTTCATTGAATATATATATATATATATTACCTACTGGCGGTCGCCAGTAGGTATATATAGTTAGGACCTAGTGTCCATAGGAAATCAGCAACTTTCTATGGGGAATAACTTTGGTGCCGGTTGAGGAATTTGCGTGTAATTTTCCAAAATTTAGGCCAGCTCCGCTCCGCTCCTTCCTTGAAAAGTGTTGGGGCGATTCGTCAAGCGGGGGCGAGAAAAAAGGGGGGTCCCAAAATGTGTTTTCCCCATGTTAATTTCCATAGGACGTTCAGACACGGCTACAGCCCAAACCGCTGAATGGAATTACACCAAACTTCGCAAAATGGTAGGGACTGGTACGCAGAAGTGCCTTTTGTTTAAATCCCTCCAGTAGTCCATGAGAAAATCGAAAGGAAAAACATATATATATATATATCTGGGCGGAGCCTAACCACGCATCTCATCGTGAGATCTGATTGGCTGTCAGCACTTCATCCAAGAAGTGTTGGCAGCCATCTTGGGACCAGTATGCATGATAGCACCTCATTAAAAAGCATTGTAGTTAATAGAGGGTTTTAGGACTTTAGTTACATTATAAATCATTTGTTGATGGTACCGTACTCATTTTAGGAATTGTGGTGTGTTCTAAGCTGATTTTACCATGTGAAAAGCCTTCTGCTGGGATATCATGAATCATGTTTGAAAGAAAACTATTTTCTCATGCTTTTCCCACAGTGGTTTGGAAGGGGATCTATAAGCTAAGCTGAAAGCATATTTTCTGTAAATTCACATTATCTTTCTCAGCCACCAGAGACAAAAGAGCCCAAATGTAGCCCAAATATCACCCAGATGTAGCCCAAGTATAGCCCAATGACAAAATGTCTCAGAGTGTTCTAAAGAACAACTAGAGCGCTAACAGTCTTACTTATGACAAAAGTATGGCACACCAGAAGCCATCTTGATTGGAATGAAGTGGTAAGTCTGAAAGCATTTAATTTAAAAAGGAACAGAATGAGGGGGTTCATTTTGCCATAGAAAGTAGGATTAGTACTTCAGAAAGAAAAATTAGGGCACATATTGAGGGACTTCTCAAATCCTCTTCTATTTCACTAAAAAAATTCTGACATGCAAACTGATACATCCACTTTGAACACCAGCAGCAGACTTCACTGGTGAGCAGTAGCTTTACTACAGTGATCTAATGAGCAACTAGAGGGCTAACATTCAGAATGTATGGCAAATATGTGACACATCTGAATGCCTTCTTGATAGAACCAAAGTAAACAAGCATTGAAAATGCAATAGATCTCGTTTAAGTTAAAGCCATTCTGTTTGGAATGATGTTGCTTTTTAGCTTTGCTTTTATTAGTGTTTTTCAAACTTTCATGTAAATAACATGCATATGTATGCATCTATGTATATGTATGCATGCATTTATATTTGTATTTATATAGATATGCAGAATATATATGTTTCGGAGTAAAGGGTAGTCATCTAGAACGATAATTTCTGGTAACTTTATGACACCCTTAGTGTTTATATCTTCTTCTCTTCACGGTTTGGTCTTATTCTACTTGGTGATGGTTTTTGCTTAAACTTTGGACTCTAATCTATCTGTAATCACTGAGAGAACTGAATGTATCAGTCTATTCTCTAGCTCAATTCAGTTTGGAGACCGTTGTATAGCTGGTTGGCCATTACCTAGCTGAAACGTAACCATGTGTTAAATGTTTTTTAAAAAAAAGAATGATGCTTCAACTATATGCACAACAATCTTTATGTTTTTAGATTTCAGATCCCCTGGCTTTTGTTGTGTAAGGAATGTTTGTATCTGCATAGGTCCTGAGGAAGGTGGTACAGAACCCACCGAAACGCACGTCGACCTTGCGTGGAATCCATATTTTACATCTAATGGTCATCAATTTAGGCAGAAAAAATTCTCCTTCTGCCTCATTACATCAAGATTTGTTCAGATACTGCATTTGTATGGAATGTGTGGATGGAAATAGGATTAGAATTAATGTGAATGTATGAGTGCTAATGTATTCATTGTGTGTGTACATTCCAGGGTTTCTCACTCCTTTTTTGTAATAACATTGTTGGTATTTGTTGTAATATGAATTTTTCATGAAATAGTATAAACCAAAAAAAAGATAAAAATATTTTTAAGAAATTAAAAATGAACAAACTAAGAATGATGGACTTATAAAAAATATAAATGAAAAGCAAAACAATGATGAAATAAAATACTAAAGAAATGAAATTAATTAGTTCTGATGTTATTGTTGTGCATGAACAAAGTAAATATATGTAAACCATGGTAATAATGAAAAGTATATAGGTCTCGAAGGAATTTCTTCAGTACGTGTTACTTTCTTTCCCCTCTTTTCCCTGACCTTAAAGTAATATTAGAGGGGTCCCCTCCTATATGTATCTTCTATGGAAGTATCTCCTGGGTTTTCTGGTGCCACCAGTCACTCGTAGAACTGGTGCATTTTTTTTTTTTAAATTTTTTTTATTATCAGGGTATGTCAAATCATTCCTAGAGTTGGTGAACTGAGTGCTGTCGGCAGCGTGTCCGTCATTCTCTAGATTAGGTCTAAACTCAAAAGGCCCTTTATAGAGCCTTTTTGTAACTATCACAGCAGCTGAAGGTAGTGGGTAATTTGCGCACTGGCTGCCTTTCTTATTTTTAATCTGATTCAGAATCCACACACAACAGCAAGAAGGGAGGAGAGCAGGATGTTGATGGGGAGGCTCCCTCTCTGGACTCGAACTCTGATTCCCCGTTACCCGGGGTCACCAAGATAGTCAGAGAAAGTAGCATTGAAAGTTGATATTGGAGAAATTTGAACATTTCATCGTCTTCAGGAAGACATGCAATCGTCCAGAGGTTATGTAGAGTACGTAGTTTAAACATATTTTCCATGATTTTTTCTCTGTTTGTGCTTAAATGAAACTATTAGAAACATTTTACAGTTCTTATGTTCTTAAAAAAAAGGCAGCAGAGTTATGCAGGTGTTACGTTGGTGATGAGCAGGATGTCCTCCATCTTTTAAAAACAGTAAAGTATACTCTTTCTTTCTTGCTCTTCATCTAAGTTCTCAACTTACTCAAATCTATGTGTAGGAGACATCTGTACATTAAATGTAAACTCTCCATACTAAAAATCTAATTTCTATGATGTTTTTGCCAATTTTGAAACCTTTAACCAACACAATAATAGTTCATGATTCACTGAGTACCAATATTCGAACCTATCAAGACTTTTTACTAAATTTGAAATAACCTTTCCCTAGAAAACTTTCAGTTATATCTTTAAGACTTCTTATTCATCTTTAAGACATTAATGAATGCTATATACTTCACCTAACCATTCATATGTCTCTAAAGGATTTTTCTACAGCAATTGAAGCGTCCCAACTGACCAATAGCACATAGTTGTAGAATGTAACCAAAAGTAACAAGACAGCTGTTTTTGCATGCTGCTGATCATACTTCCAATATGGTTTTTATAAACCGTAATTTGTGGAAGATACATTAATTTATGTTAATAGCTTAGTTCTTTAGTATAGTTGTCGTTAGAACTCTTGTAAATAGGAAAGAGGACTTTTAGGGATAACACTTATGAACGCCTACCAAAGGCGTCCCTAGTGCCCGTCAGAAGCATATTGCTATTTAAATATAATTTTGTCTTATTGCATCTGATAGCTTGTCTGATGTGTTCTGACGGTCCACTGTTGCTGCAGTTACAATATATAATCGTACAGGTCTATAGATCGATAAGTGAAACTAAATTTAAAATAAGCAAACTTGTAACGGTTTTATTTACTCACTGACACATATACACCTATCAATCACTCATATGGCAGGCCTTAACAATTCTCTGATGCTGATGAGATGATAACAATTAGGCTGAGGTACATTAACGGATGATTAAAAAGTCTATAAGGGAACCCCATTGAGAACGAGTGGGATGGGTGACATGCTGTTTGTATAACTAACAAAAGAGTGTAATCCCATGCACAATTTCATCAAAAGAAAGAGAAAGCCTTACCACATGACTAAATAGACTTCTTCAAAGCAAAACAACTTGCAAATATCCCAACACAACATGAGTTGGCAGGACTGTAGAAACCATGTGAATCTACAGCACTACATGCCAAGAAGAAATGCTTACTGTGTAAGTGACATTTGCCATCTGTAACATCTAAGATCTGTCATTAGTAAAGAAACATGTTATCAGTTAAGTGAAATGAGTTATTCTGATACATTGAAAATATTTTGCAACTTGTTTAATGTTTTATCACTGTTTGCAGTCCTCACGTTCAATATTTTGAGCTATACTGCAACTATTTTTACAACTTCTTTACTGTAATATCGAAGTTTATGGTGCTCCCCTACAATGTTTCGTGATACATTGAAACTGTTAAAAATGTCTTTACTGTAATATCAGTGTTGGAGGTGCACACTTAAAATATTTTTTGATACATTGTAAGATCACTGTTTTAGGTGCTGACGGAAAATAATTGATACATTAAAAATATTTCTACAAATTTGTTCATGTATTATCGGCTTATATGGTGCTCTCAATGGAATGAATTTAATATTTATTTTGCCAATGTTCAAAAGATACTTAATTCGGTTCAAATCACAAAAACCATAAAAGTACACAAGCATAAAAAAGGTCCACAAGTCACCAAGCAGCACAACAAATAATGAAATACAGCGTAAAAAGACAGGGAGTACCCAATAAAATATGCAACACATGGTGGCAAGAATTTAAAAACAACCGCATATGTGATAATTGAATAATTCATAAGAAGTTGTGAGTTTAAAAAACTTGATTCAAGTTACAATGGTCAACATATGTGAGAAATCAACTAGGACCAGGCAATCTTTTTGCTGAGTCTCACCGCTATGGTTAAAAATTTAGCCACGTTGTAGACTTCCCATATTTCCATCAAGAGTTGAAGGTACATCAAAGCTGGCTTCACTTGCCTAAAACCTTTACCTTTTAACAATGGTATAATTAACTTTTTCCTAATGCCCTTAAAATAATCACAAAAGAACAGAAAGTGGGCAGTGTCCATAATTGAGCAACCATCGCATTTGCATAGATCTAAGTCCGTGCCCCTGGTCCAGCCAGGGCGGCCAGAAATTAAAAGGTGAATTTTGTTCAGTTGGAACTTCGTTAAAAGGTACCTGTGGTTGGAGTTGTTGACAACTTTAAGGTAAAGTTCCGGTTCAGGGCCAGAGGAAACAATCAGTTGATGGGTCCTGACAGAGGGATTTAACAGCTCCCTGCCTTCTCTGTCCATTCCTCTATTCAACAAAAAAGTATTTTTAGCCCATTTCAAATCACCTTTCACCAGACTAGAAGGTTTGTCGAACAATTCAGGCCGGCCCAACTTTTCGCTCATTTGTTGTACATATTTCAACCAGGGGATCTTTTCCCAGTGATCTAGCATTAGACAGTCTTTTAGGATTTCATGATTCACATCAAGCTCTGGATTGAGCCAGACTGATATCCATTTTAGAAGGGGGGGCCATGGCAATTCTGTCCTCCAAATAGTCCACGCCGCATTCCTGATGAACTATGAAGCTTGCAGTGGATCTTGGGAGGGAAAGAAGCGTTTTTAAGAAATTATCTTTCATAACCTGGAGCGATGTAACTGGCCTGAAGCCCCACAAATCCGCACCATAAATGGCGATGGCAGTACATTTGGCAGCATATACTTTTAAAACTGCCTCAATGGGCTTCACCCCTAGTTTACGGGAGAAGCCCAACACCGCAGAAGTCGAGAGTTGCAGGGCTGTTTTTTTCTCCACCATTTGAGGGTGCCATGTAGAGCATTCATCAAAAACAACCCCCAAGTAGGGAAATCTAGGGACTCTTGACAGCTTATGTCCGTTACAATATAATGACATCACATTTTTTTTGGTCTTCGCTTTATGGCCCACCACCATGACATGGGATTTACCAAAGTTAACACTTAAATCAATATTATTCATAAAAACATAAAAAGAGTTCAACAGGCATTGACGTCCTACTGCAGTTCTGGCTAGGAGAGCAGCGTCATTCGCATACAGTAAGGCTGGAAGTAAATATTTCCCTGCCCTCGGTATGTCCTTGCACACTGCGCCCAAAACTCTACCTAGGTCATTAATATATAGTGTAAAGAGCAGGGAAGCAAGAATGCAACCCTGCCTCACGCCATTAATAATGCTGATTTTTTCCGTGCAGTTCCCCTCTCTGTCGTAACGGACCGTTGCAGTGAGGTCCCTATGGAGGTCTGCTAAGAAGTGCACAATGTTTGGATCTATTCCGATGTTAAGGAGCTGACCCCACAGCTTGGATCTGTTGACTCGGTCAAAAGCCAAGGACAGATCCATAAAGGCGATGTACAAAGATCCTTGCTTAGCTAAGGTGTACTTCCCAATAAGCAATTGTAGGTTTAGGCTTTGGTCAATAGTACTGCGCCCCTTTCTGAAACCATACTGTAGAGGAGAAAGTGTATCAGTCTCCTCTAGCCAATTGGTCAATTTACATAGAACCACTCTCCCTAAAACCTTAACTGCAGAGTCAATGAGGGATATGGGTCGGTAATTGCCAGGGTCGCCCCTGTCCCCTTTTTTATAAATGGAACAATTACCGATTGAGTCCATGACTCAGGAATGCCTGTCTTAGAAACTCTATTAAAAACATTAGCTTAAACTTTGGACCAAAATAAAATGTCGGCTTTAAAAAGATCAGAGGGAACGCCATCTGGTCAAGGAGCTTTATTACTGGTCATCATACCAATGGCCACGGCCACCTCTTCCTCGTTCACGATCAAGTTATAAGGCAATTGGGGGAAGGCAGTTATGCCTTCTGCCGCCAAGGTCTCTTGTTCGTAAACGGACCTAAAGTGCGAGTGCCATTTGTCTTCTTGGATTCCAAAATCCAATTCATTGTTGCTGGGATCAGAGAAATAGGGTTGATTAACCACAGCCCAGAACTTGGCGCTACTTTTTAAAACATCAATTGAGGTCAGGTCGGCCCAGGCATCCTCTCTAATTTCACGCCGCCTTCTTTCGATTGCGGCCTTGGATTCTTTCCTGAGAGTGGCCACGAGCAGTCTGTCTACTGGATTAGACTTGAGTGCTACCTTAAGTTTATGGTTAGCCGCTGAGCAGTTCTTGTCAAACCAGCCTTCCTTCCCTTGTGTTCTGCCTTTGCCCTGACGCGTCAGGTTGGAGAGAATGTCGAGGCAAACCTTTTTATACGCCTCCATTACTTCATTGTCCCCAGCCTGATCATCTATACATAGCTTTAGGTCCTCCTATACTGCTAAGGCAGAGGTTACAGAAAAAACTCTTCTGGTATTAGTTTACACCATTTGATTCTGCCTGCTTGGTCAGTCAGCTGCATGTCATGTTTATCTACCAAATTTGAGCGACTTTCCTTGATAACAAATATGTTCTTGGCTTTAAATACAACAGGGTTGTGGTCACTAAAGTGGGACCGCAGGACTGAGTAGCTACTGATTTGGACTCCACAAATATTACTGAGGAATATATAATCAATCACAGAGCCGCTGCCATGACCTGTAAACGTGGGGGTGTCCTCCTCACACCCATTTCGCAGTATTAACCCATTTTCGGCCAACAATGTTTCTAAAAAAATACCCTGCTCTGAGTGTTCAAAGTGGATGTTTTCTTCATCCGGGGGGCCAAATAACACATTAGAGGGGCACTTATCTTGACAGCCATGGGCATTGAAATCTCCCATCAACAAGATGGCACAATCATACTCTGCGGACTTTTTAAAATCAACCAGGAAAGAACTTAACATCATCAGGTTACTGACTGGCCTGTCCCTATCAAAAGAATTATAAAAGTTTATAACCAAAACATTATGGTAGCCCCTGTGGGCGATCAAAACAGCAAGACAATAAGGACAGCCAGTAGCTATTTGCGTGTATGTATCCTGGATTTTAGCAGAGATCAGAGTTACCAATCCCCCTCTGGCCCGCCCCCTCGTTGATCCGGCAGCCGGTAGAGAGAAAGTAGTGAAACCATCCACTGTCAGTAAGTTTTTGGTGTCCCAGGTCTCCAGCATAGCTATTATGTCCATAGATCCTATGAGGTCCCGCCAGATCGGATCATCCACTTTATTTTTGAGACCTGCGATGTTCCATGTTGCCATAGTAGTCTCCCATCTGCCCGGTGCCTCATACATTATTTGTGCAATGGGGCCCCGCCTTCGGCACCCTTACCAAGATTAGGGATTCGTTTTAATCTCTGCATATCCAAGATGCTATTTTCTTTTCGCAGAGAGGTGGGGGAGTTGTTAGGCCTCTGTCTAGGTGGTGAGCCCTGTGTTTGTCAGTCGACCCAGTCCAGGGTTGACAGACATTCATAACGATTAGCAGTTGGGAAGTTGAAGTGATTATCATATCCATTTGCAGTCTGATGGTAATAATATGGGTGACTATTTTGAGGCCCTGCAACAAACCCACCTTGAAGCGGTCTGCCTCTTCTTCTCCTGACCGGATTCCATTCGTCATCGCCACCCTCATGCCAGCCGTAAGGTTGCGCCTCCCATGGGGGGTTAAACCTCTGTCTTGCTTTTTGCTTGTGTGGGCCCCTTAGCCAACTCCATCTTTTATCTGTTTGATTCCCAGGTAGGTAGAAAGAAGAGAGGGGCCTAGCAGTAACGGTGCTTGCTTGATAACGAGAAGTTCCTCTACATATATGTTCTACCACCTGTGTGTTCTCAAAAGTGACCACAACACAGTCCCCTTGTAGGTTTTTTCTGTTCCCTCCCACCCATGGGTTTCTCTCCACCATTAGAATGTTACTTGAAATATTCGGCGGTAGAGGATTATTTTTGGAGAGCCAGTGGCACACTTTATTTTTCAGAGCCTGGTAGGATTCTACTTCAGGTGGTAAAATTTCCGTGACTCCGGTAAGAATCACTACATAAGGGCAGGCGTCAGGGGGAAGATGGATGTTCTTTCGGGCCACTGCCTTAACTCTTGGGGCCGAATGGGTTTGGGGTCGGGAGTGTGGGATCATTAGATTTAACTAGGGGAGTTGTCTTGGATTTAGTTGAATTCTCTGGTTGTTTAAGATCAGGGGTCTTTGCTTTAGTGCCCCCCAAGTTTGGGGTATTACTAGGGTTCTTGGGAGCATTGTTTTTAGCCACAGTGATACTTTTATCAGCCAAAGATGGCTTATTGGCTGTATTCGCAACGTGGGGTGTCTTAGTGTTCAAGGTAAAACTTGGGGCGCTTATATCCTAATGAATGTTTTTCAAAATAGATTCTAGACAACGTAGCCTAATCTCTATGGGTTCGAGTAGGGCTTTTAACATGTTAAGGATATTATTATTTGCCGTGCTTAACCCACTCCTGTCCTGGCTATGTTTGGCCTGATTAGTGACTTCACCACTTAGTTCAAGGATTTCCTCCAGACTATTGTCAATAAGGGTGTCGTCTGGAAGACTTAGAGGCAAGCCAATTTTTGTCGAATGCACCCCCCTAAATCATTTGCACAGACTGCCAAGTTAATATTCACAATTGCCGGGTCTAAGATGGGATTGTCCCGGTTGTGGGTGGTTTGTGCTTTCTTCCCTTTAAGGGTGGTAGATTTGTTGGCCTTTTGTTTAGGGATTGCCCCTTCTTTTAAACCCCTTTGATTTGTGGCACTGGCCAAGTGTGGATTGTCTAGCTAATTTCTGTCTAAGCTACTCTCTGTCAGAAGGTTAAGATTAGGGGTGGCTTCCAAATCCTGTTGTGAGCTTAAAACATCAAAATCCACAGTATTGTGTACCATGGCTAGAGTGTTGTGGCGGGACTCGATGTTGGGCATGCATGCCTGGGCAATGAGGCCTAAGGAAGATTTCTTGGCCATAGCTAGATCTTGAGACACCCTCCTGTCCATTAATACTATCCCCTCCTCAATTAATGCATTGGTGCGAACAATGAAGTCGTCCAGAGTCCCGGTTAACTTTTTCGCTCCTGCAACAGCCATGCTTCTAGTCTCCCGACAATTCATCACAGTCCCCACGGCTAATCACAAATGCACAAATGACCGTTTAAAATATTAACAATGTGATGATACTTAGATCTTAGCAATGATTAGCAATTAAGAACCCTGTGGCTAGTAATGAGCTGTATGCAGACGTACAGTTTCTGTGTCCGATAGTTACTGGGCTGAAGGATATCGGGCAGGGGTTGTGGCCCAGGCCAGGCTCCTCAGGCCTCTGAGGGCCACAGAGGGCCCGCCCTTTGCCCGGGCTTAGCCCCGCACTTGGTCCCACTCGCGTCCCGCTACGCGGAGGGGGCGTTGCTGTTTTAAGCGCCTCCGGGCGCATCCTTTCGCGTCACACACTGCGCGCCCCCGCAAAGGCTCCTGGGGGTTGGAGTCCCCCCGCTTTGCGGGCGCGTTGCTGTTGAGAGGCGGCGGCGGGGGGGACTCGACTTCTACTCCTGCGTGACGAGTTGCAGCCACACTCGGGCTCTGCTTTCCAAAAGGTAGCGTTTTTCCTCTGCTTTACAAAAATGTTATTGGGCATTCTGACCTTAAGTGTAAATTATTTTGAAAATATGCAATAAATAAATACAATAAATAAATACAGTGTCAATATGCTTTCTGTCAAGTGCCTTATTTAAGATATAAAGGAATATGGTCCATAAGATTGCCATCACACAAAACGATACAACAATGAACAGTGCAACTCAAGCGCATTACAGCTTCTTACTTTTTTTCTGGAATTTAAAGAGGATTTGAAAATGTAAAAGGGGAAAGTAGGAGACGAAGAACAGAGGTTGAAGGTTACAGCTCAGTATGCAAGAATGGATGAAAATGGAGGTCCAAGGTTTGCATGTACAATGGCCAATGGAGACGTTTTGAAGGCGGGTACACTAAAGGTACTGTATAAAGTGCAATATCTGATACTGTTACCACACAAAGTAGGCAAGGGCAGATGAAATGATGCATTGTATGTGCTTGGACTATGATGAGAATACACTGGAGAAGGACCACGTTCAAGGGAAAAGATTAAATAGATAAGGCCTACCAAAGGCGGTGGAAAAAAGGGGCAGGAGGGTCCATGAGTGGTGGAGGAGTAAATTACATGCGTACAGATGTACTGCTTTCTTCAGGACACTGGATCAAGCACTGAAGAACAAAGGTCAGATATAAAACAAGAAACACAAAAGAAAGCTGCACAAAAGAAGATACACCAAAGAAGGCTGCACAAATCGAACGGTGAATCTTGTACACAAACTGGTAAGTCACCAAAAGAACAACAATGCTAAGAACACTGGAACGAACGGACACTACACTGTAGAACTGATTGCGATGAGAGATCAAAAGATATTGTAAGAAAAAGCAGAGTTCAAATAAAGTAAAGATGAAAAATATATACATGATGGTAAAGACACTGGGGTAACACTCTGTTGTCAAACAGAGAAAAGATTGTGCAGAAATTATATGTTACAATGTTTAAGGATCTGCAAAGGGGGTACATAAATATCATCACCCTAGTCCATGCACACTACCAACCTAGAATAGACCTGTATAAGCTCCCTTCTGACTAAAGTACCTGCTATCCATCGCCACCAGCCGAACCCGACTCAACACAGACTGCCAACCTAGAATAGGCCTGTATAAACTTCCTTTACACTTTGGGAGTACACAAAACCATGGGTAGCAAAAATACCATCTGCTCCACATCACCGCCAGCCGAACCCTACTCAACACACACTGCCAACCTAGAATAGGCCTGTTTAAACTTCCTTACACTTTGGGAGTACACAAAAACACGGGGAGCAGAAATACTATCTGCTCCCCATCACGGCCAGCCAAACCCTAGTCAAACCCTAGTCAACACACACTGCCAACCTAGAATCGGTCTGTATAAGCTCCCTGTATAAGCTCCCTTTTGACGTAGGGGATACACAAAACCACGGGGAACAGAAATAGTATCTGCAGAAATACTATCTACTCCCCAAAACCGCCAGCCGTACCCTACTCAACACTGACTACCAACCTAGAATAGACCTGTATAAGGTCCCAACTGAGGAAATAGGTACACAGACCATGACGAGACGTGTATTTTAATATCATTTTATATCATATGATATATATATATATATATATATATATATATATATATATATATATATATATATATATATATATATATATATATATATATATATATTTACAGAAAAAACCATAGGTTTTACACACGTTATAGTTATGAAGTAGCATTTAAAAAACCTATGAAATTCACTGAAAAAACCATAGGTTTGACACCAGTTATAGTTAGCTGGAAATTTTACTGACATAAAACCAATGAAATTCCACGTTATAGTGAGTTGGACTCACTATAACTTGCGCGTGTAATGCACTGCTGATGACATTACATATTACATCACTCATGACATGGTCAGTGACATCACTAATGACACCATCCAGTGAATGTGTGTCTTTCTAAAAAATAAATATGTTTTATATATGTATATGTAAAGGTCGAGGGAAGAATAAATGTTTAAATTATTGTCTTAATGAATGTTTTTTTTTTAAAAGAAATGATTGGATAACTGGCTTATTAAGTGTATCTTAGTGAATACATATATTAGCGAGTAATGTTTAAATATTTCAATATATGTATCAGTGTTTCACTTTGTGAATAAGTGGCTGCATGGGTTGATGAGTACCTACATGTGTGTGTATATGGGTTATTAGATGTTTTTTTAGTATCAGTATGAGTGTCTCTATTGTTTGGTGGGGGTGATACTTATGATATAGATCCATCAATGACTGACTCACTGTTTCTATGTTTTTTGAAGACAGCATATGTGCAGGACTGTATGGGTGGATGAGTGTGTATATGTTTGTGTTAGTAAGTGAATGACTGTCTTACTATTGTCTTTATCAGTAACTACATATGTTTTAATCTAGTATATGTGATTATTGATGTATATAAGTGAGTATATGTGAGAGTGAGAGATTGAAAGAGTTCCTGTTTAAATAAGTATTTGTTTCTATAAGTGATTGTTTAAGAGAGTAAGTATGTATAAGTTTCCTTAGAAGTAACGTGGTAGTGTGTGTATAGTTTTATATGCAAATAAATGGATGTTCAATAGTTTATTTGCATGTGTGAGTATGTGTGTGAGTAACTTTTGGATGACTGTCGGTGTGTAACAGGATGTATAGGTGTATCACTACATATGATGAGTGAGTATATGTATGAGTGACTATATAGAACTGTTGGTGAATGAGAGAATGTGTATATACATGGTGGAATTACTGAATTGGTTGTTGTAACTGGTATGGGTATCTCCATTTTTTGGAAAATGTTAATTTCTATTTTCCAATATGTGTTTTAAGGGTTACATTACACTTAAAGGAGGTCTGTCATCAGTGATGTCATGAGTGATGTCACTGACCATGTCATGAGTGATGTAATATGTAATGTCATCAGCAGTGCATTACACGTGCAAGTTATAGTGAGTCCAACTAACTATAACGTGGAATTTCATTGGTTTTATGTCAGTAAAATTTCCAGCTAACTATAACTGGTGTCAAACCTATGGTTTTTTCAGTGAATTTCATAGGTTTTTTAAATGCTACTTCCTAACTATAACGTGTGTAAAACCTATGGTTTTTTCAGTGAATTTCAAAGGTTTTTTGAATGCTAGTTCCTAAGTATGAAATCACGTTCGTAACTAGATAGTTTCACCGCCTACACGTCCTAAGAAGCGCATGTAAAGTCATGTAACTTGAAAACAACACTTGCAATTGGTTCTTAGTAGTTTCTGTTCTGGAATTTACACGAAGCACTCCACCCACTTTCCTCACAATATTTTCTACTCTGAAAAGACAACAACGTCGAGCATCTTCCGGAAAACTTTGCTGAAATGGCTGCCCTTCCGCATTCATCTTCCGAATCTGAAGGAAATGAGCGACCACCGTTAAGAAGAAAAAAGGAATCTTTCATTTGGCAATTTTTTACTTATCCTGAAGATCAAAAGAAAGTGAATGCGCCAAAAGTAACCTGCACGATATGCAATTCGGAGCTCTCAAGGGGAAATCCAAATAAAACATATTCCTTTTCTATACACACCATGCAGCGGCATGTTAAACAAAGGCACCCTGAGCATTATGCAAAAGCATCGACAAGAGCCCTGGCCACGCTATTACCTTCAGAGGTGGCCAGCACATCTTCTGGTGGACGACCTGTATCTCCATCGAGTGCTGAAATGGACTTGAGACCATATCTTGCGAAGGTGCATATGAAATGCAACGAGTGTGGAGAAATTCTTATGTATGGAGAGCAGAGCCTCGTTCTTATTAAACTCAAAATTGAAAGTCACAAATGCCCCAAGAAAAGATACATTTCTTCACTTCATTTTCATAGTATTACATACTGAAAAATGTAGTAGCAACTTTAAGAAATCGAAAGCATCATAACACTTGTTTCCAAAAAAAAAGTTCTTTTCAGAACTAACTCTTTCTACCAAAATGTGCTCCAAGAGCATATTATGAGATGTTTTTTCGCCGCTTTATTTTAGTGCGAGACCGGGTGCGCGCACCCTCCTATCGCGTACAGGACCTGACACTTGCATGTGAAGTCGTGTGACTTTAAAACAACACTTCTAATTGGTTCTTGGTAGTTTCTATTCTGGAATTTACACGCAGCACTCCACCCACTTCCATCACTTTCTTTTCTATTCTCAAGAGAAAACAACGTCGAACATCTTCCAGAAGACTTCTCTGCAATGGCTACCGTTCCGCATTCATCTTCCGAATCTGAAGGAAATGAGCGACCACCTTTGACAAGAAAAACGGAGGCCACGCTATTACCATCAGAAGTAATTAGCACATCTTCCGGTGGACGACCTGTATCTCCATCGAGTGCTGAAATGGACTTGAAACCATGTCTGGCGAACGTGCACATCAAATGCAACAACTGTGGAAAACTTCTTGTATACGGAGAGCAAAGCTTTACTCTAATTAAGCACAAAATTGAGAGTCATAAATGCTCCAAGAAAAGTTAAATTTCTTCACTTTATTTGGATAGTATGACATACTGAAAAATGTCGTAGCAACTTTAAGAAATCAAAAGCATCATAACAATTGTTTCCAAAAAAAAAAAAAAAAAAAAAGTTCTTTTCAGAACTAACTCTTTCTACCAAAACGAGCTCCAAGAGCATATTATGAGATGTTTTTTCGCCGCTTTCATTTAGTGCGCGACCGGGTGCGCGCACCCACATATCGCGTACAGGCTTTGAGACACGCATGTGCAGTCATGTGACTTTAAAACAACACTTCCAATTGGTTCTTACTAGTTTCTATTCTGCAATTTACACGGAACACTCCACCCACTTCCCTCGAAAACCAGTTTATCGAAAAACTTTTAAAGCCTCCTCTTATGAAATATTCGACATCAATCACATAGCAGAGTACTAAATAGCACTATATACACTCCGTCCCTTAATTATAAGAGACTTATTGCTATGTAAGAGCAACTTTTGTTTTCACGCGATAATGTGAAATGCTGAGCCTGTTACACAATTTGCTTTCACATATATGTTACTATTCTCCTTCGGGCACTAACACCGTAGAAAATACCACCAATAGCGGTGATATTTTTTACACCGAGAACGGGCGATTTGTATCGCTTAAAGCCCTTACAATTATAAAGTTTTATTTCCTAAGTCTCCGATTTTCAACTGTGCAACGTGGCTCCCCTGTGTGTCGTAATAAGGTCCATAAACAAAAACTACAGGGCCAGCATTATAAACATGCACAGAACCACAAAACGACAAGAGCCACCATGTTGATATATATCCTTAATATAATAAACCTCTGAGAATAAACCTATATTTCCGTGGCACCCCATAACAGAAATGTGGCGTCCTCTGACTCTGCTCCATTACCAAACACCCTAACTCCCCGCCCCCCTCACTCTTCACTAAACTCCGCACTCCACCCCACCCGGACCCCCTATTACAAACCCCCAACCTACCCTCCCTGCCCAAACCCACCATGAACCTCAAACCGCCCCTGGAAAACTTATAAGACACAGGATTACTAAAACTCAAAGAATACGCAACAGGCAGATAATGTAAATAGTACATCCCACGAACCAGCCACATCTCCGGACATCTAAGAGACCTTCACTGGCTCCCCATCAACAAAAAAATCACCTTCCGCCTCCTCACCCACGCACACAAAGCCCTACACGACCAAGGCCCGAGCTACCTCAACAGCTGAGTCAACTTCTACGCTCCCAAACGCCACCTCCGATCAGCCAACCACGCCCTCGCCGCCGTCCCCCGCATCCGAAGAGCGACTACAGGAGGAAGGTCCTTCTCCTACCTGGCCGCCAAGACCTGGAACTCCCTCCCGACCGACCTGCGCCTGACCCAAGACCACCTCTCCTTCAGGAAGAAGCTGAAGACCTGGCTGTTCGAGCAGTAGCGGCTCCCCCCCCCCCCCCAGCGCCTTGAGACCCTACGGGTATGTAGCGCGCTTTATAAGTGTCACTGATTGATTGATAAAGGCACATATTTTTTCCATAATACTATTTAAAAACATGTTCTATTTTTTATAAATCTATCATGCATCTGACCCTCTAGAACTGCTTTCAAAACGTGAACTATAAATCTCTACTTTTCATTTTCCAACCATACACTTTCAATTACATTATTTTTTTTTCACAATTCATGTAATGTTACACACCTTTTCTAAAATACACCAGTCCTCGTTATTTATAAGGATTTATTTTCAGTCTTCATCAGTGACACTTTCTTAACATACAATGGAAATCACTGTAACTTTTTAAACGACAATGCTAACGCGGTAAAAATAACCCTTCATTTGCTTTCCTTTAAGAATGCAGACTATGTACCCCACGCATGAGTTTCTTGATCTTTGTATTTGGCAGCGAATACCGACCTTGAATCGGAAGACATGAACAAGAGCGCCATTGTCACATTTAAAACTGAACGTTGCATCTGCTCACACACATATCTTTCACTTAGCTAACATTCACAGAAAACAGCATTGATGTAAAAAAAATTGACCTTGCTTTACAACTCCCTCAAATCACTACCTTATTTTTTAACGCATCCTCCAGTTCAAGAAAAGCTACTTTTTTGATAACTACTAAGCAATATATAAGTGACTAGATTCCTAGAAAATTTATCAAGTCATTCTGCTCCTCTCCACTGCATAGCCGGCGACCTAATTCTGTGGAGTTGCTATACAACCGGCAGTGCTGCGCCATCTTGGGAAATTCAAAATGGATGTCCCTCCTGCCTTCGCAAACGAGCCGGGCCACTTAGAACTATTTCGACAGAGAATGCTTCTGTACTACGGCACCTTACCACTCTCAACTTTGAATACTTCATATCGATTATCATTTCGATATTCGTATTTCACCTGTGTGCAGCCTGTATTTCATTGCCTGAGCTGTGATTTCACGTGGGCCCTGGATTTATGTCTCTGCAATTTGGTACCTCCTGAACCGAATTACAATCACCTCATGAATCCGTTACTTGATCATGAACAGCTTTGTTACAACGGAGGGTTTATGGCCTTTGCAGCGATACAAGGAGTTCTGGGTCATTGGAATATATTCGCAGCGGCGCAAGATTTCCTAACAGAGAGCTACATCGAAAACCCACCGAGCTGCCCTATGATGGTAAAAGACGCTCCAATAATGACAGATCATGAATGCTCCTTTCATCTTCTCAATTGGATGGCTGACATGTTTTCAGATGATAACAGTGATTTCATGTTAGAAGCACTTGCTGCATACTTTGCCTACACAATGGACGGTTAACTCTTTCCTAACAGCGAGCTACATCGAAAACCCACCGAGCTGCCCTCTGATGGTAAAAGAGGCTCCGATTATAACAGATCATCAGTACTGCTTTACTCTTTTCCATTGGATAGCTGACATACTTTCAAATGATAAAACTGATTTCCTGTTACAAGCAGAAGCTACCTATTTTGCCTAAACAATGCTTCAATAACTCTTATACAAGCCATTGACGTCCTCATTTCCTTTTGGTTCCCTATATTCTTCACGTTCTTTTCCATATTTTCTTTTGAAGAACAGACCTATTTGCTTTACTAACAGTGGACATTATGATTTCGTGTTGTTTGACAGCTGATTCATAAAGTAATGATGTATAACCACTTGCATTTTCATATATCGTTCCTAAACTGAAAGGCCAGAGACCTTCTTCCATTTATTAAAATATAATATACTTCCTTATAAGAGTGTACAATGTTTTTTTCCAACTATATTCATTTTTCTTCAACTATAGCGTTTGTATTCCATGTACTACTGACAATACCAATTACTGTGTTTTTTGCAATTTCTGTACTCATATTACATAATGATTTGCCTTTAAAACAGTACATTTCTAAATAAACATTTCAAATATTCACGGTTTCTCTTTTAATCCATAATCTCAACTGAAATGATTTCATATTGAAAAACTATTCATGGGTTCCACATAAACTTAACTGTAGACACTGAGGACCTTATTTATAAAGACCTTCCGCCGCCAGTGCCGCATTTTTTAAAATGGGAGAAAGTGACGCACCGGTGGCGCAAGGCCTTCATAAATAAAGTCCTGAATGTTTTCTTTTCTCGACCTCACTTACTGATACTAGAACCTGCAAGCCAATTACGGCCCGTGAACTCTTTCTTAGTAGGTCGCGCACCGTAAAGACAGTTATACCACTGTTAACATTTTGTTTTTACTGTTACCAAGCACCGACACAGTTCCTCTTCACTCAGAGTTAATCACTGCTCCCACGCTTCTACAGGCCAGACGCTATGTCGTATTTCTCTCCTTATCACCCTTTCATCTCCACAATAACAAACAGTTCTCCGCCTGCCACCACAGAACAGAGTCAGATGCAGAGGCACCAAAGAGTGAACCCATCACCAACTGCCATCTCCGGCTGTTTCCATGGTTACACCTCATTCTGCACCTTGCTGAAGGCACAGGTCAAAAGTTCATGTCTTAACGTTCTACAACAAACTAAGAACACTATTTTCCCTCCAGAAACACCTGCCAATATACAGCTCTGTTACATGTCTTGTTTTTTCACACCCAATAGTACTTTGCGTTTAACATAAACATTAACATGCAACGTACTGTTCAATCTCCACTTCTTACAATCAACCAATCATTTTTATTTTTTAAACCACACCCAGCCTCTTCCTTTTTCTTTATTTAGAATTTCAACTTCTAACTACCATTCCACTTCCAGAACCGATCGGAGGACGACTACAAATCCCTTGAAAATGAAGGTCTGGCTAATAGGACACAGTTATATTCACTGGAGTGAAAAACATGCAGTAAGCAGACGAATTTGCAACCTCGGCTTACCAAATGTACACATAACATGGATTGCCAAAAGAGGATTGACATGTCACCAATTGATTCCATTGGTGAAAACTTTTATGCATCTCCCAGAATCAGACCTTATAATTGTGCACTGTGGTGGGAACGATCTAGGCACAATCACTGGGGTAGGTCTGGAAATGCTTCTAAAAGACACCTTTCGACAATTGATGACACTTTTTCCTCGATCTGCCTTGGTATATTCCAATATATGCCAAAGACAGAAATGGAATTGGTCCAATCAACATTGTGCACAATTTGAGAAAGCAAGGAGACATGTAAATAAATCTGTTTCTGTGTTCCTCAGAGATTATAGCATGGGTTCTATTTACCACAACAACTTGCGATACCACATGCAAGACGTCTATAGGAGAGACGGTGTTCATTTCACAAATGAGGGAAACAGAATCTTCCTCTGCAACATCAGGCTCTGCATCGGTAATTACTTATAAATGCAGAAAACACTCAATTAACACAAGGGCTCTTGTCAGAGCCACCTTATATCTAAGCACTCAAACTTCTGATTTATCTCCATTTTCACACTCTTGTGAATAGGTGTGCGCGACCGGGTGCGCGCACCCCGTATTTTATTTCCGAAAAAAAATATATCTTTTCGCGTTTAAGGGCCTTACTACACACCCCGAGAAAACCTACGCAGCAAGACAATCTCTACCTTCTCCACTTTCCATGTTTCAACGCTTTGAAATGAACAATATATTTACTCGCAGTGACAAAATGGCGGACAAAACTTCCTGATTTCCTTCTAATCGAACGTTAGCAGACGTCACGCAGCAAAAAAAAATTCCGCTCACGTGCAGCCGCTTGGGTGCGCGCACGTGTGCGCGCCTATAGATATATAATTGACTTTAACTTTAATTTTCTCAACAACTACTGAACGGATTTACACCATTCCAAAAAAAGCGTAATCTGCGAACCGAACTCTACAGTTTTGGCAAATTTCTTATAAATCCATTCAACCGTTCGACCTGTAGCCGAGTCTAAAGGTCCTATGGAAAATAACATGGAGAAAACACGTTTTGGGACCCCCCTTATATCTCAGCCCCCACTTGACCAATCCCCCCCAAACTTTCAGGGAAGAAGCGCAGCGGACCGAGCCATCTTCTTTGAGAAATTCGCAAAGACTCATCCACCAGGGCCAAAGTTATTCCAAATAGAATGTTGATGATTTCCTATGGAAACTAGGTCCTAACGCCAGTGGGTAATATATATACATATATAGATATATATATATTCAATGAAAAAACCATAGGTTATAGACCATATATTGTTAGGAATTTGAATTTACAAAACCTTGAAAATTCACTGAAAAAAACATAAGTTATAGACCATATATAGTTAGGAATTCGCATTTACAAAACCTTATTTTACTCACACAAAACCATTGAAATTCCATATATAGTTAGTTGCACTAACTATATATCGCGCACCCGCAATCCACTGCTGATGATGTCACATATTACATCATTCATGACATCACTGATGACATCACTGATGACAACATCCAGTGACTGTATGTTTCTGTAAAGTTAAAATATGTCTTACATATTGAAGAATGAGTGGATGTATAAGTGTCTGGATGAAGGATTTAGTAGGTGCATGACTGACTGTATGAGTGAGTGATTAAATGTGTCTCACTGAGTGCATGGGTTAGTGACTAAACTGTCTTAATTTGTGCATCATTAAGTCTGTTGTTCTGTAAACTGTTGCATGTGTTGATAAGTAGCTATATGAGTAACTATATGGGTTATTGATTGGTTGCCCAAGTATTTGTATGGGAGACTGAGTGTGTGTGTGGGTGGCTGGGAGGTGTATGACTCTGTGCATAGATGTCTGAGCAGTTGATTCACTAGATGTATGGTTTCAAAAGTGCATGTGGAAACAGCTGTATGGGCGGTTGACTGTGTGCATGAGTGTATTGGTGAGTGAATGGATATCTCAGTGCTACATGTCAAAGTAAGTACATATGTAAAACACAGTACATGTGAGAGTTGACATATATAAATAACTGTGCATAAGAGCCAGTGAATGTGTGAGTGGCTGTATGGATCATTGTGAACTTGTATCAGGGATTGTATAAGAGAGTAAATATGTGTTAGTATATGTTTGAATAAGTAAAGTTTGTATAACTGTATAGTTGAGGAAATGGAGGTGTGATTGATTCTCTGCATGACTGACTAGGTGTGTGAGTAACTCCATGGATGAGTGACAGTCTGTGAGTGTCTGTTTACACTGATTGTATCTAAGGTTATATTAGAGTCTGAAGAGGTTCATCGTATTATCACATGAATGATATCACCAGTGATGTGATCAGTAATGTCAAATGAGATGTCATCAGTGATGTCACCAGTGATTTCATTTGAGATGTCATCAGTGATGTCATTTGAGATGTCATCAGTGATGTCATCAGTGATGTCACTGACCATGTCATGAATGATGTAATATGTGACATCATCAGCAGTGGATTGCGGGTGCGCGATATATAGTTAGTGCAACTAACTATATATGGAATTTCAATGGTTTTGTGTGAGTAAAATAAGGTTTTGTAAATGCGAATTCCTAACTATATATGGTCTATAACCTATGGTTTTTTCAGTGAATTTTCAAGGTTTTGTAAATGCAAATTCCTAACTATATATGGTCTATAACCTATGGTTTTTTCATTGAATTTCAATGGTTTTTTAAAAGCTAATATCTGTAGCTGTAAAATGTATTCTTCTTTAAATCTTAAATTATATTTTACATGTTTTTTATACAATTTTTTTTTAAAAAATGTATAGTTCAAAGTTCAAAAAGCTTTTATTCGGCAATTTGCCATCAAGCCAACAAGTAAAAGTACATTATACATTAAACAAAGTTACATCAATTAGTAGAATAAAGTGCAAGTTGTTGTGCAATCCTCATGTAATCCTAGTTATTTACAATTCACATTAATTTGTTTACAATTCATAAGAGGGACATATACATTTTACATACAAGGGAGTTTACAGACCTCTGATTAAAAACACATATTTAAAATTTTTTTTTAAATAATTTAAAAGCCAGAATTAAAAACTTTGAATCTATGTTTTAAAACCATACTTTTTCCTTATCAAGCAGATACTAAAGAGAAATCGACTGACTCCAAAAGTTATCAGTCTAGTGGGCAAGGATCTGAGTAATCTTTCTGCCTCTTTGTATGAGCGTAAACCCAAATTTTTACAAAGGGGTTTTATCCATTTTGTACGTTGAGCATTATATAGTGGACAAAAAAAGAGGATGTGGGCCTCATCTTCCCTTTGCTTCAGGTCGCATAGTTTACAAAGTGTATCATCTCTGTTGGGGTTAGGGTTCCCCCACCGGCACGTATTGGCATTTATTTGGAGGACCCCGTACCTGTATTGGAGATACATGGTTTTAGCCAGGGGTGGTTCCACCTCGTCCATAAATTGTTCAAATATGGGAATGTCCTTGAATTGCAAAAACTCAATTGATAATGAACCTGTAACAAGATTATGTATGTTAGAATTCATGTAATACCAAAAGGCGGATTTTACCTGATCTTTACAATTAGGTTGCATGGATGTTGGGTTTTTCCAAAAGTGTGAAAGGCCCAGTTTAGTGAACCATGCAGATATATGTCTCAGCCACTGAATTGAATTGTAAGTATCCAGTTCCATAATTTCCAGCAGACCCGCCCTATAGTCTGCGAGTTCCGGGGTTGTCCAGATTCTTACCCAGTAAATCAGTGGCCTCAACCAGCATAGATAGATAAAAAATGTATGTTTCGCTCCCAGTCCGCGAACCGGTCAGCTTCCCGTTAGCTCAATTTAAAGCCGCGGCTCGGTCCGCGAACCGGTAAATGTTCCTTTAGCGTAACTGTTACGTTAGGATGACGTTTTGCGTTGTCGCGTAATACGTCATTGGACGCGCCAAGTTAGCGGACCCGGAAGCGGACCGGAAAGCGGAGCAAAGCGCGAAACGTAAACATAGCAGGTCATGTGACTCGGTAATAACACTTTTCATTGGTTCATTTCACTTTTGGTTTCCTAATGATGTAATACTAGATCTAAAATTAACACTTTTCATTGGTTTAGAACTTTTGCTTTTCCCAAATGATGAAAACCCCTCCTTCTTTCCTCACTCTGACTTTCATCTTGGTGAGAGAAAGACCCTTTTTCATTGTTGAGCAATGGCTTCAGTAGTTGCTTCAGCTAGTGTACCCCCACCACCACCTCCACCTCCTCATGGGAAGAGAGGACCACCTGCTCAAGTAATCATAGAAGAAGAGGAAGATCAAGAAGAGGAGGAAGAGCAGGGAGAGCCTGAGTTTTTGCCAGAGGAGCCCAGGAGGTACAATAGAAAACAAAACTACATCTGGCAATTTTTTAAATTTCCTGAAGGGCAAAAAAAAGTGAATGCCAGATATGTGTTTTGCCGTATTTGCGACGATCGACTTTCAAGGGGGACTGACAAGAAATACAGCTTCGGAAATTACACGATGCACAGACATATGAGTAGGTTGCACCCAAACAATTATAGTAATGCCCAGCTTCGTGATGAACAGCAAAATCCCCCTGCGATGGCAAGAAGATCTGTCGTCCAAGAAGTGTCGGGACCAGAGGCGAGGGAGGTGGTCCCGAACATTCAAATGAACTTTGGGGAAGTAAAGCAAGTGTGCGTGCGGTGTAACCAAATAATTTGCTACAGAGAAAGTAGCATTACTCTAATAATGAAAGCTATCAATAATCATGTTTGCCCGAAACGCCCCAAAAAATAAATACTTCTTTTTTTCGTTGCTCCTGTTGAGCCCTTTTCAATGAATCATTTTTGTTTCCCCCCTCTCCCCCAAAAAACAAAAAAAATATCAAAATGTTCAGAAAATACAAAAAAATAAAAAAAATGTTCGGAAAAAAAAAAAATTAAAACAACAAAAACAAAAAAAAAGTTATTTTCAGAACGACCTCCCCATTATAAAAAAAAATTGGTAGAATTTTTGAAACTCTGCCAACCTCTATTTTTTTAGTTCGCTCCCGGTTCGCACTCCGGTACGCGAACATGGAGCGAACCAAAAAAAAAAAAGAAAAAAAAAAACAGTAAGTATAAGGGAAGGAAACAGACAATTATGTTACAAGAAAGACAGCTATAAGGAGTAAACAAAAGATACTGTTACCCGCAATCCACTGCTGATCATGTCACAGATTACATCTTTCTTGACATGGTCAGTGACATCATCAGCAGTGGATTGCGAGTAACAGTATCTTTTGTTTACTTACTATAGCTGTCTTTCTTGTAACATAACTGTCTGTTTCCTACCCTTATACTTACTGTACTTGTTTTAAAAAATGTTTTGAGATCATTCAGAAACAGTAACATTAATAGAGACAGAATGAGTAAATAAGAATGAAGAAGTATGAGAAGATAGGGACTGAGAAAAATACTGGAAGGAGTAGAATAATTAAGTAATAGAGAAAGGAATGAGGGAAGTAGCAAACGCATGAAAATAAGGATTAAAGAAATGAAGCAGTAGAACTAATAGATGTTAAATGTGATAGATTAAATGATTGATTCAGGATGACGATAAGGTGTGGCCTCTCCAAAAGTTTGTTTAAGGTGAGGCCTACACAGGGTTGCATATCAAATTTATGCGTGTTGAAGAATACAGAGGAGATAATACATGTGAAGGCCTACCATTGAAGTAAAACATGTCCACTTCACTCTTGAACAACGGCCAGACCTCTTCTGTGTCCATAGACAGACCTAAACTTCATCTGCACAATGTCATTCGTAAACATAGAAAACACAAGTAATGTAATTGAAAAATGTTGAGTTTCTTTTGCTCATTTCACAATCACATCACCTGTGTTGCCTTTGCTTAGGTACCTTATAGTGCAGATGTAGTCCAGCATATGAAACAGTACGCAGAAGTGCAGCAGTGTATGCATTAATACATGTGAAGGCCTACCAATGAAGTAAGTCATGTCCACTTATTACATCATTCATGACATAGTCAGTGACATCATCAGCAGTGGATTGCGGGTAAAAAGAGTAGAAAACATTTACCTTATAATTCTTGTTAACTTTTTCAAATATTTTTTCATACTTTCAATCTGTAAAAGAGAGAACAAACATTTCAAAAATATTAAAACATGTATTTAAAAATTAGAAAAGACAAGGGAAAAGGTTCAAGAACAAACAGTTTTTCAACAACTTTGACATTTACAGAAGCCTCTGCTGCTCTACGTCCCCTACACAATCCTAAAGATATATATTTTAAACAAACAGTATCTTGATGCTGATGAAGTGAGGCCTATTTTGGAACATGGTGCATCTTTTGCACTTCTGATGTCTCACAATAGTGATGCAATAGCAGTGCAAAAAAGATGTAAAGCCATCATAACATTGTATCTAACATTTTAAATGATTGTTTCAGGATGTTTAAGATGTGTGCTTTCAAGAGCTTTCTTTAAGGTGAGGCCTATTCAGTTTTCAAAAAAAACAGTACCCAGAAGTGCAGCACTGTAAGCATTAACTTTGACACTTACAGAAGCCTCAGTTTCTCCATATCTACCTCACATTTCTAAATGTATATCATAAGCACAAAAAGTAGAACATTAATTATACATGTTAAATGGTTTATTTTTGCTGTTCTCAGAATGTATCAAATTTCACTTAAATCAGTGACTTGAAGGTATTCATCATGTAACAGCGGGGAAAAAAAACACAATCAAAATGATTGTGTTTAAAAAACCCATACAAGCTAAGAAATCAGAATTCAAAACTCCTTAAAATTAACTTACTTTCCATAACGTCGAAGGATGTCCTATGAACAGCGTACACTCTGTTGTGCTATAAATATTTTCAGCCCGCCACTTTCTGAAAGAAAACCTCCATCGTTTTGAAAAATATGTTACATAAAATAAAAGACTTCTCACATTCTACCACATGTTTCCACTTGGCCAAATCATGTTGCAGCATTTTTCAACTCTTGTAATTCTTATAATGAAATCCCGTCATTTTCTATTTTCGCAACTTTCAAAAAGAAAACATTTAAGATTACTTTCACAATCCTAGACTACTAATATCTTACCCTTCTTTCTCACTCATGTTCTCCTTTTCCTATGACACTGATACTGCTTACTATGAAGCAGACTTACTTGCATCAGGTTTATATAGTTGGATTTTTAAATTGACATTATAATTAAAAGTTTTGGACCAATAATCTAGACAGCATTGCAGACTTACATTCCCTCTACTTCATGAACCTTTTGCAATTCCTCAGAGGAAATCCCGAGATTCTTTCCTTAAAAATTTGGTTTTAAAAACACCAGGTAAGAATTTTTAAGGTCAAACGGCAATTTTTTTTTGAAAGTTACAACAGAATCGTTGCAGAATGACCAGCCGTTTCTAGACTTTAAATAAGCTGTGTAATGTCCTGATGTTGTTGAAGGACCATCGTGATAGATAATTGCTACAGTTACAAAAGTCCTTCCTGATATTGACAGCTGAGAAGCAACACATTTTTTTATTAAAGTTGACAATTTTGATCCATCAGGCCTACATCGTTGGATCATTAAAATGACATACTGGCCATATCTTCGTATAAATAATGTTGACATCATTTCAGATTTACATTGGCTACACTCCATGTTGTGATCAGCTGCATTTACTAGCTTATTAAAGGAGACTGATTTACTGTCTGGCAAAGTTAAATATATAAATCTTTCTGAGTCTACACTAGTAGTACTTGATAGCATACAGTTCTCGCAGTCATGCTGCCATTGATAAGAAAGCCCAAACAGGTGATATACATCTACACACTCATCTTGCAATACATCAAGCATATACATTAAAAACTCCTGACAATCCTGCTGAATATTTTCAGAGAATTCTGTTTGACCTGAACATTCGTCTAACAGATAACGAACTTCAGACACACTTTCTACTTTTGTTCTATCAGTGCTACATTTCTCTAACACAGAATTCAACAAACAGCATAAACTTTGTTCCGAATTGAACACAATCTGTTCTTTTAAAGTCTCTAGTGAAAAGAGAACATTAACCACTACATTTGCATAGCAGTTGACACCAGAACTGTTTTCAAATTGAAAACCGACAACATCTTCAACAGAATCCACTTTCTTTCTGCTTACAATTTTCGGTTCATCGACTTTTGGGCTTTTTGCTACAACCTCCCTACTATTACTGATATTTCTTCGTTTCCGGCCTACCACACGTTTCTCAAACAAAGGATATTGAGGCAAATGTGGCGCATACTCTCTTCTTAACCTATTGTATTCCTTAACACAATCTAGATCCGCACAAATGTTTGTGACATCACAGTCAATCAAGTACAATCCCGATAAAGTTCTAACTCGTGACAATGCCACATATGCCATACCCTCCTTGAACACAGAACTGCCAATATTCACCAATGCACTATCTACACTTAGACCTTGCGATTTATGGATTGTCACCGCATATGCCAAGCAAACAGGAAATTGTTTACGGCGAACATATAAGTCTTTAACAAGCAAAAACCTAGCAGAACAACGACCAATTAGCTGTACTTCCTCAATGCCATCAAATTTAATTTTTAAAAATTCAATTCCATCTCTATTTCTGTATTTCTCAAAATCGACAACATTACCCATTGATCCATTTACCAGACCTCTTTCAACATGTAAATTCATTCTCAAAATGATTCGGCAATTTAAACACACATTCAAAGTCTTTTCAAAACCCGCTGTTTTAGATATAGTCTTCTCTAATGAATCCAATTTTGATTTCAAATTCTCAGACAAAATAATTGTTGATCCCATATGCTCTATTCTGTCAATAGCTTCAAGTTTCACAATCTCTTGCTTTTCTAAATTCAACATTTTGTTGTTGAAGATGGCACATTCTGCAAGAGTTGGCATCAAACATATTCCGGATTTCTTCTCAGTAATTTTCTGAAAAATATTCTCAGGCACAACGTCTTGTTCGGGATATAAATTTGACAGTAATCGTGCATTTAAAGCTTCTTTCCCATGCTCGGTCACTTTTCCAATTCTAATATCTTGTAGAATATTCTTGTAATCTTCATCCTTCGCCTGACGCATATTTTCATGCAGTTCAGCATAATTGAAGTTTAACCATATATTGACGTTGCCAATGCTCCCTAGGCACTTCCTGGTATCGTCATGCGTGAGTATTTTGAACACAGGTTGTCCTTTTACTGGTGTCAGCTGCAGAAGATCTCTGAAAACAATGATGTGTTTGCCACCAAATAACACATCATACTCAGTTTTAAGAACTTCTTGCATTCTCAAATGCACAAAGGCAAGCATGACATTGGAAACCATGCTTACTTTGTCAATGATAAGAAGTTTCATTTTCCTCAAGACTCTTGAAACTTCACAACAAGCATCCCCAGATAACTTGTGGTATTGTAATTTGTTGTCATGCTCCACTGGCAGCATCAGTAGACGATGCAAAGTAATACCTTTAATGTTATGTGCTGCCAGTCCAGTAGGAGCGGTAACAACACAAGACAACAATGTCTCAGTCCTTTCCTGCAAATAACAAGAAATTGCTTTAATAAGGAAACTTTTTCCAGTTCCCGCTTCTCCACTCACGTACAGTCGGACAGGCTTCAACGATGTACATGAGCACTCTTTCTTCTCATGACTTAATCCATGCTCAATTTGCTTGGTAACTTCATCATATATTTTCCTCTGCTCAACGTTGAGTTGTTTTTCCAAGTCATAGCAGTGGCAGCTTCATTTTCGATAATAGGTCCTCCTAGTGGATCCTGACTCAATGAAACAGAACTCTGACTGTCCTGAGAACTGTCTCTGGCAATCTCGGCTGCAATCGTTGCTTCCTGCTCAATTTCCAAAGTCAACATTTCTTGATATTTGGGAAAAGCAGGACATTCTATGGTCTCCTTAGCAGCAGTGAAAGAGTCTTCGTAACAGAGGAAATCTCCAAGCAGTTCCTCTTCTGCACGCCAAGGCTTGAAAAGTTGCAAAAGTGCTAAATAGAAAAACTCCTTTTTTTCTGGAGATTCGCCACTCAATTTTCGATGGTTTACTAATTGGCATTTTCTTTGCTTGACCAGACATCCCTCACTTCCAATTACAGCATACACTCCTTTCTCAATATCTTCTTTGATGTTCCTCTTGAATATATCATTTTGTAGAACCTCATATATGGAAAGGGGCGACCATTCGGTCCCCCCGAACGTATGGCGGAGTACCATGATCCCCCCGGGAAGCCATCTTGGGCGGGAGGCGAGTCTCGGCTGGTATGCCCGAAGCGGCGTAGCCGGGGCGCGCTCTTTCCCGCCCTGGAGTGGGCTGGCCTAGACACTGACGCGGCCAGCCACGCCCTTTGAGGCAGGCAGGGGCGGGTTGACGCCCGCCCTGAAGACGGATAAAAGGAGCAACAAGCCAAGAAAGCATCCTCTTGTTCCTGTGCTCTGAAGCTGCACCTCCTCGCTACACGTGAGCTCGAGACGGAACGAAGAGCCAATTTGGAGCGTGGTAATCTTTTTTTTTTGTCTTACAGATACTCTGTCTAAGAATGCCTAAGAAAGTCGGAAAGCGAGTTACTACCGACCAGATGCTCCGTATGCTCATGAAAGAGGTAACCGATCTAAAGAAGCAGATGGCGGCTAGAGACGGGGAAGGGGGACCGAAACGACCTTTGGCAGGAGCCGCTCCAGGAGGGAAGGGCAAGAGGCCCAGACGGGGGGCAGCTGGGGGAGACATCCCGGTTCCCGATACCCCACTCGAAGGGCCAACTCCGGTGCCGACAGAGGGGAATCCGATTCCCGTGGTGGTCACCCCCGTGTCCGGGGAGGATATGCCGCCCGAGTTGGCAGCACAATTGGCAGCGTGGTTGGGGAAAAATGGCGAGGGCGCCACGGCTGACGACGCACGGGTGTTGATGAAGCAACTGCGTGAAAATAGGGAGGTGGCGAAGGCACCATCGCCAGTTATCACGCCGTCTCCGGCGGGTGAAAAATCGAGAGGAGCAGGTCCAGCGGCAGACGCAGCTTCCGGTTCAGGTAAGCGGCCATTGCCGATTGCGAGGGATGAGTCTGCACCCTCACGAAGGGAAAAGTTGGGTCAGCATGTCCCTCTGGCTATTAAGGAAAAGATGTGGGCTGATGAGTATGTAAACATTTTCTCGTTGCTTACAGATCATTATGAGATGGAGCATGTTAAGAGCCAAAAGGAGCTCATGCATCCGAGTGTTTGGCGCGCAAAGATGGCCGCCTTTAAGGTTGACGAAAACATTGGCACTTGGGGCAGGGCATGGGGAATTTTTACCTCCATCATGGGTGAACGTAGGCCCGAGTTGCTGTCCGAATTGCCTATTTACCAGTCACGGATCATGGAATATTCTGTATCATATGGGGGCAATCAGTGGTTCTGTTACGATAATATTTTTAGAAAAGCGAAAGAACACAACAAGAACTTGACTTGGGATTGTTACGATTCTGTTTCGTGGTCGAAAATGGAGAGTACTGGTATGTTGAAGTTACCATTGGTAGGGAGTAGCGGGGGTGAGTCCTCACGCCAACATGTTGGGACACCCTTTCGATCAGGTACAGGTAACGACCACCACTCGAGGCCGAACGGCAACATGGGTAAAAAGGGGATTTGTTGGAACTTTAACAGGGGTAAATGTACGAGGACCCAGGGGTCGTGCAAATTTAGACACGAATGTGGAGGGTGTGGGCAGTCATCCCATCCTGAGTCCATGTGCAGAGCCAAAACGGGTGATAACGGTGGTAGAGGAGGCACCAAACAGGTCTGAAATAGTCCGAGGGGTGCCTTTACCTACTCCGATTGATACCATGGCAATGATTCCTTGGCTCAGCGAATACCCGGATCATGTTTCCGCTGGGGTGTTGCGGAACGGGTTTTCATACGGTTTCCGCATCCCAGTGGGGGATTTTCAGGGTGTAGCAAAATGCAAAAACCAACTGTCGGTCTTGCAACATACGACCGTGGTACAGGAGAAGATTGGGAAGGAGGTTACTCGAGGTCGAGTCGCCAGTCCATTTGATGAGCCACCGTGTGCTAACTTTGTTTGTTCTCCTTTGGGGGTGGTCCCTAAGAAGGACCCGGGTGAGTTCCGACTGATACATAATTTATCAGCCCCACGTGGTCTTTCCGTGAATGATGCGATAGACCCAGAAGTGTGTTCGGTGCGGTACGCATCTTTCGATGAGGCCGTCACCATGTTGAATCGCCTAGGGCCCGGAGCGCTGATGGCAAAATCAGATATTGAGTCAGCGTTCCGGTTGCTCCCGGTACACCCAGACGATCAGCGTCTCCTTGGTTTCATGTTTCAGGGTCACTATTACATGGATAGATGTATGCCGATGGGATGCTCTATATCTTGTGCCTATTTTGAAAAGTTCAGTTGTTTTCTGCAATGGGTCTTCACAAAGAGGACGGGTTTTCAACATGTCATGCATTATCTCGATGACTTTTTGTTTCTGGGGGCGGCCGGGGATCCGGAATATGGACAGGCTTTGAATGAATTTTGTGTCTTAATGAAGCATTTTGGTGTGCCACTGGCACCAGGTAAGACTGTGGGTCCCTCGACCTGCCTCGAGTTCCTGGGGATCGAGCTCGATTCAGGGGAAGGTTGTTTTCGATTACCAAGGGAAAAGGTGTTAAGATTCAGGGCTTCCCTGAAAACGTGTATTAGTGAGTCTAAAGTCAGACTGCATCAATTACAACAATTGGTGGGCCAGCTGAATTTTGCCCTGAGAGTAATGCCGATGGCCCGCCCCTTTTCCCGCTCGATCGCTCAAGCCATGGTCGGACTGAAGGAGGGTCATCATCGCACGAGGCTATCGGCAGAGGTTCGCCAGGACATGCGCATTTGGTTGGCATTTCTGGCGGAGTTCAATGGTTGAATTGTCTGGAATAAACCGGCGGTGTCCTCCGAAGAGCTGGGGCTGTGGACAGATTCGGCTGGGAGCATTGGTTTTGGTGCCATATTCGGCACACAATGGTCGGCTCAAAAATGGCCGTTATGGTGGCATGAGTGTGGGCTGACAAGTAACATTGCCTTTCTTGAACTTTTTCCCATTCTGGTGGCCCTAAAAACTTGGCCTGAGGGATTCAGAGATCACTCTGTGGTGTTTTGGTCTGATAACATGACCGTGGTTGAGTGTATCAATAGCCAGGCAGCACGATGCAGATGGATTCTGAGATTGCTCAAAAAAATTGTGTTATTGTGTATGCAATTGAACGTGCTATTTAGGGCAAGACATGTGCCGGGGGTAATGAATCAAGCGGCTGATGCGCTTTCTCGTTTTCGTGTGCAGGCCTTCTGGGGTTTTCTGCCCACAGCGGACCCGGTGGCGGCACCCTTTCCCGAAGCTCTCTGGTCTCTCGGTGCCCCGAACTACAGAACCTCGTGGGAGAGAGTTTAGCACCCAGGACAAGGAAGGCATATGAAGGGGCGTTCCGAGCCTATTGGGCCTTTTTGGGGACTGCTAGGGGAGAGCTTTGGGGCCAGGAAGAGCTAGTAGTAAAATTTCTGCTGTCTTTACATCAGGCAGGCAAATCAGTGGCTACGGCCCAGAGGCATCGGGCCGCCATTTCCTTCATGGCAAGGGCTCATGGGATCCAGGACCCGACTGCGTCTTTTGTTGTGCAAAAAGCGCTACGTGGGTGGCAACGCCTTGAGGGTCGCAGAGTAGATGAGAGGCGCCCGATAGGTTTAGATAGGTTGGCTCTTTTGTTATCTGTACTTCCCGCAACATGTTCATCCCGGTACGAAACGGGGTTATTCCGAGCCGCTTTTGTGCTAGCATTCCATGGGGCTATGCGGGTAAGCGAACTAGTGGCAAAGAACAAGCAGGATACCATGGGGGGACTGTGCCGAGAGCACGTTCAGGTCAGGGGGGAGACAATGACTGTCTCGTTTGTCAGGTCCAAAACCGATCAGGGTGCGATTGGGGACTGCATAATCATACGAAGGATTCCCGGGTCTCCCATGTGCCCTGTGGTGTGCGTGGAGGAATATTTAGCACAAAGGGTGGCATCATGGGGGGGGGACCTTGTTGAGACACGCTGACGCCACCCCACTGACAAGGTTTCAGTTTCAGCGGGTGCTTGCGATGTCAATTTCGGCCGCGGGCTTGAACCCCGGCGAGTTTGGGACCCATTCCTTTCGGATAGGGGCTGCTACAGAGGCTACAGCCAGGGGTCTGAATGTTGAACAAGTAAAACGTGTGGGGCGTTGGTCCTCGAACTGTTATAAGAGGTATGTGCGGTTGCACATGTTGTGAAGCTGTAATGATGTACTCACGCTTCTTGTTTTTTGTTTGGTTTTCAGTTGCGCAAGCCTACGAGGCGGGGCGGACTGTGCAGTCGACCCGACACCGGGGGGCCAGCGGTCAGACATCACCGGCTGTGGGTCGTGGGCCACTCATACGTGAGGCGTGCCGCGGACGTATTCAAAGCAGGTGACATGATTCACGTGGCTGGGGAATACGGGTACAGTGTGTCCTTCTACGGAAAGGGCGGGCTCTGTATTTCGATCATTTTTTGAGGGTTTGTTAGGGCGGACGAGGTCACCGCCGTCTGTAGTCATAGTACATCTTGGGGGCAATGATTTGGTGACCACTGGTAGACGACTTCTTCTTGAGGCAATGCTTTCCACAGTAAGTTGGTTGGCAAGAAGAGTTCCAGGGTGCACAATTGCATGGTCCCATATGATCCCACGGAAAGTGTGGCGGGGGGCTATTTCGGTTTCTGCTCTGAATCATTCAGTAAGGAAAATTAATAATAAAATGAGTAGATTGTTCCGTTCAAGTACACTGCATTCTATTTCGCATGGTTGTATTACAGGGGACAGTATGTATTTGGGGGATGGTGTTCATTTGTCCCGGATGGGGAACGAATTACTCATAGGAGACCTGATAGCTTGGCCAAAGACTTTATGACATGACCTTTAGGCAGGAGTGTTGTGGGGGGTCCGGATAGCCGGTCAACTATCCGGCCTGTGGCGGTAAGGTCATGATCGGTGAGCAGTAATTGGAAGATCCCTATGGGTGGGCATCACCCATTACGGATGGGAGCGCTCGAGGGAGGTGGCCATTGGCCCCTCAACGGGGAGGCGGTCCCTTCTAAGGATGGGCCGCCGAAAGGAAAGGAAAGGCGGTCAAGGCCCCTTCCTGGGTAGGAGGGGCTACAGCCTCCTCCTGGGGAATTTCCCGGGGCCTGGACATCTGCGACGGCAGATGTGGTAAGTTGTGTGGGGTTTGGGAGGGGGTCTACGCTACCTTCTAGATACCTCACACGAGTCCTCGGATGACCTTTAAATGGCGTCGAGTTTATTGGGGCCCCCGTCAAGTCAAGGGAAATTGGTAAATGCACTTGAGGTACATCTCTGTGCGGTCGCCCCTCACAAGTGAGGGGGATATGTCTGGTTTAGGGATCTTGACACCGGTTACGACCTTGCCGTTGGCCCTTCAACGTTAGGATGTACAATTTCAAGTTAAACGTTTTGTAGGATGTTAGTTCGGCTAGGAGAACCTTTGTATTAGAGAATATGTTAAGGTTAGCCAAACATCGCAATGTGGAAATGAAATTGTACATTAATATGAAACTGTTATTTTAATGTTTTAATTTTGTTTCATATTTTAATAAATACGGCCGGGAGGGTCACTCCCTCCCGTCTTCCAAAAGTTCAGAACCGTTTCCGGTTTCCCATTCTTGGGGATTGTGTTGAGAGGGGGTGGCGGGTATCTCAGCCATATGGAAAGGGGCGACCATTCGGTCCCCCCGAACGTATGGCGGAGTACCACGATCCCCCCGGGAAGCCATCTTGGTCGGGAGGCGAGTCTCGGCTGGTATGCCCGAAGCGGCGTAGCCGGGGCGCGCCTTTTCCCGCCCTGGAGTGGGCTGGCCTAGACACTGACGCGGCCGGCCACGCCCTTTGGGGCAGGCAGGGGCGGGTTTACGCCCGCCCTGAAGATGGATAAAAGGAGCAACAAGCCAAGAAAGCATCCTCTTGTTCCTGTGCTCTGAAGCTGCACCTCCTCGCTGCACGTGAGCTCGAGACGGAACGAAGAGCCAATTTTGACCCACCCACCAGCCCCTGAGGACAGCAAGTGGTTTTGAGTAAAGTTCGATGTGGTAACACTAATTTTTTGCAGGTTGTGATGACTGTCGTGATAACTTTGAATATGCAATAAAGAATGGTCAAATTGTAATATGTTTTGCAAATAAAGTAATTATGCACTAGGTTGATCAGTAATCATGCCTTTTAATAAGTTGTAATTATTACTGTCTTTTAGTAATTTAGTCATTTAGTAATTTAGTTAGAATTGTCGTATTTATTTTGGTCGGGCGGTAAGGTCATGATCGGCGAGCAGTAATTGGAAGATCCCTATGGGTGGGCGTCACCCATTACGGATGGGAGCGCTCGAGGGAGGTGGCCATTGGCCCCTCAACGGGGAGGCGGTCCCTTCTAAGGATGGGCCGCAGAAAGGAAAGGAAAGGCGGTCAAGGCCCCTTCCTGGGTAGGAGGGGCTACAGCCCCCTCCTGAGGAATTTCCCGGGGCCTGGACATCTGCGACGGCAGATGTGGTAAGTTGTGTGGGGTTTGGGAGGGGGTCTACGCTACCTTCTAGATACCTCACACGAGTCCTCGGACGACCTTTAAATGGCGTCGAGTTTATTGGGGCCCCCGTCAAGTCAAGGGAAATTGGTAAATGCACTTGAGGTACACCTCTGTGCGGTCGCCCCTCACAAGTGGGGGGGATATGTCTGGTTTAGGGATCTTGACACCGGTTACGACCTTGCCGTTGGCCCTTAAACGTTAGGATGTACAATTTCAAGTTAAACGTTTTGTAGGATGTTAGTTCGGCTAGGAGAACCTTTGTATTAGAGAATATGTTAAGGTTAGCCAAACATCGCAATGTGGAAATGAAATTGTACATTAATATGAAACTGTTATTTTAATGTTTTATTTTGTTTCATATTTTAATAAATACGGCCGGGAGGGTCACTCCCTCCCGTCTTCCAAAAGTTCAGAACCGTTTCCGGTTTCCCATTCTTGGGGATTGTGTTGAGAGGGGGTGGCGGGTATCTCAGCCACATGGAAAGGGGCGACCATTCGGTCCCCCCGAACGTATGGCGGAGTACCACGATCCCCCCGGGAAGCCATCTTGGGCGGGAGGCGAGTCTCGGCTGGTATGCCCGAAGCGGCGTAGCCGGGGCGCGCCTTTTCCCGCCCTGGAGTGGGCTGGCCTAGACACTGACGCGGCCGGCCACGCCCTTTGGGGCAGGCAGGGGCGGGTTTACGCCCGCCCTGAAGATGGATAAAAGGAGCAACAAGCCAAGAAAGCATCCTCTTGTTCCTGTGCTCTGAAGCTGCACCTCCTCGCTGCACGTGAGCTCGAGACGGAACGAAGAGCCAATTTTGACCCACCCACCAGCCCCTGAGGACAGCAAGTGGTTTTGAGTAAAGTTCGATGTGGTAACACGAATTTTTTGCAGGTTGTGATGACTGTCATGATAACTTTGAATATGCAATAAAGAATGGTCAAATTGTAATATGTTTTGCAAATAAAGTAATTATGCACTAGGTTGATCAGTAATCATGCCTTTTAATAAGTTGTAATTATTACTGTCTTTTAGTAATTTAGTCATTTAGTAATTTAGTTAGAATTGTCGTATTTATTTTGGTCGGGCGGTAAGGTCATGATCGGCGAGCAGTAATTGGAAGATAACTATGGGTGGGCGTCACCCATTACGGATGGGAGCGCTCGAGGGAGGTGGCCATTGGCCCCTCAACGGGGAGGCGGTCCCTTCTAAGGATGGGCCGCCGAAAGGAAAGGAAAGGCGGTCAAGGCCCCTTCCTGGGTAGGAGGGGCTACAGCCCCCTCCTGGGGAATTTCCCGGGGCCTGGACATCTGCGACGGCAGATGTGGTAAGTTGTGTGGGGTTTGGGAGGGGGTCTAAGCTACCTTCTAGATACCTCACACGAGTCCTCGGACGACCTTTAAATGGCGTCGAATTTATTGGGGCCCCCGTCAAGTCAAGGGAAATTGGTAAATGCACTTGAGGTACACCTCTGTGCGGTCGCCCCTCACAAGTGGGGGGGATATGTCTGGTTTAGGGATCTTGACACCGGTTACGACCTTGCCGTTGGCCCTTAAACGTTAGGATGTACAATTTCAAGTTAAACGTTTTGTAGGATGTTAGTTCGGCTAGGAGAAAAATTGTATTAGAGAATATGTTAAGGTTAGCCAAACATCGCAATGTGGAAATGAAATTGTACATTAATATGAAACTGTTATTTTAATGTTTTATTTTGTTTCATATTTTAATAAATACGGCCGGGAGGGTCACTCCCTCCCGTCTTCCAAAAGTTCAGAACCGTTTCCGGTTTCCCATTCTTGGGGATTGTGTTGAGAGGGGGTGGCGGGTATCTCAGCCATATAGAAAAACAGGATATTATATGGTATCCTTAGTTGCATTAAAAGAGCCTTAATAACAGAGAAAATCTCCAAGTAGTTCCTCTTCTGTACGCCATGGCTTAAAGAGTTGCAAAAGAGCTAAATAGTAAAATTTTCTTTCGTCTGGAGCTTCGCAACTCAATTTTCGATGATTAATCAAATGGCCTTTTCTCTGCTTCACTAGACATCCTTCATACCCATCGACAGCATATTTTCCATTATTGATATCTTCTGTGATGTTCCTCTTATAACTGTAGTTTTGCAGAACTTCATACAAACAAGTGTTCTCAAGGTGAGTACTTCTATTTGGATAGTATGTATCCAACATATTTGTCTTCAAAATATCTGTACTGTTTGGTTCTTTCTCCGCCAAATATTCAATTTCTTGTACAGATTTCAAAACTCGGTTTCGTGTTGCAGCAAGACCTAGACTCACCCAAATGATTGTTCTTGATTTGGCATAGAGACTTGCTGATGATAACCGATCAGAACATTCATATACTCCAATTTCTCGATGCAACAACATCTTCAGACTGAAACTGTTTAATTTCTTGCTTAGACTCTTTTCATGTGAAATGTCCCCCCACATTTCCTTCAGTTCTATCTTTTCTTTTTTTGTGATGTAAGATGTCACATATTGAGCCACAGCAATAGAGTTGTCAGCAACGAACTGAATATCCATGTTAGCATTCCACATGGACAAAAATCACTTGGTTGTAGTCGTTGATGTACATGGACTCTTCGTTTCTTTTTAAATTATATGTATTTTTGGGAGATTTCCTCGTCACAGTATGTCGTAGAGATGACATCAAATTATTTACTCTTCCCTTAGAAATCACTGGTCGTGGAAACGTAAAACTTGTTGCCTTAAACTGTTTTCTTCATTAGTTTTTGGAACAGCACATGTTGAATACTCTTCAATGAAACTCAACACTGTTTCATCTGAATCTAATCCAAATTTGGGTGCATCTTTAATCCATAACAACATATGTATATGAGGAGCACCTCTCGCTTGATATTCCTTCCTCCAAAAGAAATCCAAAACCTCTCCAAGGGGAGGATTTTTTTTGTTGATTAAAATATCTGCAAACATTCACTGGATCCAAAGAACACAGTTCTCCAGGTGTTTTCAATTCTATATTTTGTATGTTTCCATTTGCCTCTCGTAGAAATTGTAGTAAGTCGTCCCATGCATATTCAGCACAGCTAAGAGTGAGGAACCATGTAGGAGTTCCTAAGTTTCTTAGCATACATTTCAATTCCCCATGACGACGGAACCAATACTCATTCCTTGCACGCTGACATGCCATGAGATTGATTAGCTGAGATTCCAAAATACTGTCTTGCAGATTGACTTTCTCCATAAAGTCCCTTGCTGAAACATTTTGCAGATGAGCTCCACTTTTCAATATATGATTAACTGCATAAGAAAGCCCAGACAAATCACTTTCATACAGTAGATGAAACAAATACGGAATGCATTGCCAAAACCTTGGATCTTCAGCATATAATCTTAAAGTCCGGTATTCAGCTGCAGGAATTTGAACTGGTCGATCGTCATATCGTCCACCACGACCTGTTGGAAATAACTGTGGAAAACAACACGCTTCCAAACGTTCTTCCCATACACTAATGGGACTTCCTTTTGCTGCTTTCATTTGAAACAAGTCAATTGCATTCCCAATTACTTCTTTGCACTGCAAAGGATGAACAGTATAATGTTCATATATGTCTTCGCTTCTAGACACATCAACTTTTTCAATTTGGCCAACTGAACAATCACTGTCTTCTTCTGTAGCTGTTTCCTCTGCTCCAACACTTACATCTTTATCGTACTCATTGTTTTTGACCAAATACAACGTTGCCTTTTTGACTTTCCTAACATCCACTAAATCTTGCCAGATTTTCTTACTCTTTGTCGGAACCCCATTAACTAGAATAACCAGAGGATCCTCTTTTACTCTTTCTACCCCAATTGTATCAATATATTTCTTGACATCTAAAGGCAAATAAACAACTATTCCCTTTAATCCTCTTTGTAAATCTGTAGGAGGTAATTTCCATATCTTAGGCTCCATGCGAACAATAGCTTGAAAAGGATGGACACATTGAATCAAAATTGATTCATAAGTATTTAAATCCATCAATTCAGAAGGAATATCTATCAACTGAAGATTATTATGACCAGCTCTAGCAGGCATTCTATTTTCATTTAATTTTTTCAAACAATAATTACAAATACGCTGATCAAAACTCAAATCTAAAGAATTCTCCACCAACAAATAACTTACAAAATCCTTCCATTCACTATTATTTTCCAATTCATATTTTGCATATAAATCAACTAACCTAGTCTGAATCTTATAATGAGTCCGTCGACAATACACACAATTTAAATTAGGCCTTTCACTTGATTTCACCTTAAACTTGGTAATTTCCTCGTCAAACTTTTCTGTACTTGAAATCTGTACATTGTCTTCCACATTACCATCCATTACTATATCCATTTCTACACTGTCCTCTTTGGGCCAGATGTAGGTAAATGAGATTTACCGATTTTTAATTACCGAATTTTACCGATTCGGTAATTAAAAATCGGTAAATCTGAGGGGTGGATATGTAGGAACATCCAGATGTTCCTTTTACCGAATCGGTAAATATCTGTATTTACCGATTCGGTAAATACCGACCGGTAATGCCCCATTCATTCCTATGGGCTTTGAAGCCCATAGGAATGAATGGGGCATTACCGGTCGGTATTTACCGAATCGGTAAATACCGATTCGGACAAGGGTGCAGGGGGTGTCACTTTGACACCTTCTAGCACCCCCAAAAAAGGTTCGGGGGCCATGTGGCAGGCATACCTGCCCTAAGGGCAGGTCTGCCTGTCATATGGCACAGGTGTGCATGCACACATGTGCATGCACACCAGAATCGGTATTTTACCATCAAATAGTATTTGATGGTAAAATACCGATTATTTAATGCTTGTGGGACTCAGAAGAGTCCCACCTACATATCAATTTTACCGAATCGGAAAAAATACTGATTCGGTATTTTACAGAATCGGTAAATTTACCGATCGGTAAATTTACTGATTCTGTAAAATACAGGGCCCTACATCTTAAATTGCATTTACCGGTCGGTAACGGCCGAATTCGGCCGTTACCGACCGGTAAATGCCTACCTACATCTGGCCCTTTGTTCCCAAAATAACAAAACTCGATTTCTTCACAAATATTCTTCACATCTACTTCAGATCCATGCAAAAGAGCACTGTTTAACTGTTTAAGCTTAAGTGCTGGACTTTTTGCATAATCCAACCTTCTCACTAATTTCCTCACCTTATTATGATGCATTGCAAACATCCTAAAATGATGAAAAACACTCTGACATACTTTTCTAGAAAGACAAGCCAGTGAATGCCCATGCAAACCTGTGTTTTCTCTTACTCTGCAAGGATCTAACTCTTGCAAGATCTTCATTTTTTGTTTTAGATTTTTCTTACTATAAATACGTAAGAAATTTCAAAGCAAATCAATTGAATCCTGTCGCACACTACAAATACTACTGCACTTCCATGTGTACACTGGACCCTTAGTACGTCTCCCTAATACTTCATCACTTAACACCTCTTCTGCATCTCTAGACATAAGTTTCTCTTTTTCCATCACACAACCATCTTTCACCTCATATGCTCGACCACTGGTGTCAACTGCATGCACCAAATCATTTTCCTGAAAGTAACTCTCCTCATTAAAAAATGGCTCAGAACTTGAACTATGCATCCATTCTCCAGAAAATACTTCACAAAAATTAGTCCGATTATTAATTCTTTTCCATCTAAAGTTCGATTTGAAAACATCCATTGCCTTATTAAGTATCCTAATCCCATTGATTACTAAAATAAATAATTTTTTCTTAACTTCAAAAGCCTGATCAACAATCTTTTCTACACTTTTCTTTTTCCTGTAAAAAGCAGCTCTCTGTTTACCTTCCTTTTCATTTTTTAGCAAATTTAACACTACCCTATTGCGAAACATTCATCTACGAATATCCCTAAATTGATTTAAACTTCTATTGCTATCCATAGTCTTATCTCCTGCTCCAATAGAGACATTTTGTGAGGGCCTCTCCTTCCTTTTTAGATGTGCTCTCTGCTTCTGGATCTATACATTACCGTTAACATTACTTCTTGATCTACATAAATTGCAAAGAAAAGACTTAATTGTCTTTTGAAGTACTTGTTGTAGAGGATTCTTTTAATTCCTTTGATGATTTTGTTATTTTACGTATGGTATTTTTTCTACTCCTTTGCCTTGACGGCATTTTTGCTTGCTTTTAAAATGTTCATTTCAATCTGTGGTTCTGAAAAAAATAACACATTAAAGACCACTATTAGCAAACAACAAAGTAATGACAAAAAGAAAACAATATAAACACTAATTTGCAACATATTAAAGTTTATACCACAGCAACTCAGGGCCTTATTTATGAAGGCCTTGCGCCACCAGTGAGTCCCATGTTAAAAGAGATGCACCGGTGCCACAAGGCAATCATAAATAAGGGCCAAATGTAAAAAACCATTGATTTGCCCCCAAAAAAGTTTTTTTAAATAACATTTAAGAAACACTGCACAGAACCTATGTACAACCAATCAATATCACTTCTGAAACCTCACTGTTTCCCAAAATTCAAATCCTCTATCTTGCAAATGTTCATAGCAAGCATTATCAAAAAGCAAAAAACAAACCAACAGCTATCAAACTCAGGGCCTTATTTATGAAGACCTTGCGCCACCAGAGCGAGACTTATTTCCCATGTTTAAAGTGATGCACCTGCAGCACAAGCCAATCATAAATATTGGCCAAATAAAAATACCATTGATTTGCCCCCAAAATCGTTTTTTGAATACGTTTTAGAAACACAGTGAAGATTCTATTTACAAGCACTCAATTTCACTACTGTACCCTCACTATTTCACAAAATACAAATCCTCTATCTTGCAAATGTTGATATCAAGCATTATCAAAAAGCAAGACACCACCAGTGCGTCCCAAGTTAAAAGAGACGCACCAGTGCCACAAGGCAGTCATAAAACGCAGTTTGGCTTTAGGAAAGGGCATGGAACCGAGACCGCTTTAATAAAGGCCTCAGACGAGATCAGAGCTATTATGGACCAGGGAGGTGCGGCTGTCCTGATCCTTCTGGACTTGTCCACAGCCTTTGACACGGTCGACCATGCTATTCTGGTCGACCGTGTCACAGCCCTGGGGATAAACAGTACGGCTAGAGATCTTATTTTATCTTTTCTGGCCAACCGTACCCAGACAGTGAAGTTGGGTAACTTCTATTCTCCTGTCTCTGCACTCCCCTGTGGAGTTCCACAGGGTTCCTCGCTAAGTCCAACGCTATTTAATATCTATGTAGCAGACTTATTGAGGGTAATAAAGGCCCATGGGTTGCGACTTACATCTTACGCAGACGACACCCGACTGGTTCTGGTGATCCACAAGGACGGCCCGCGGTGGCAGCTATTTATAAAAGGGCCATGCTTGCTGTCAGTACCTGGATGTCCTCCAATTGTCTGAAGCTTAACTCAGACAAAACTGAGGTCATGACCTTTGGTAAACTCACCCCGGACTGGTCTTCCACTTGGTGGCCTAACCAGTTGGGCTCTCCACCTGTCCCAGTTGAAAAGGCTAGAAACCTGGGAGTCATTTTTGACAGCAAGTTGTAATTTAACCTTCATGTCAACAAGGTTGTGTCATCTGCGTTCTTTATTCTAAAGAAAATTAGGAAAATACTGCCTTACCTCCACCCCTCAGCTGGGAAGACCCTGGTCTCCATCCTAGTATTTTCCAAAATTGACTACGGGAATGCCCTCTTCCTTAATACTCAGAAACTCGTTCTATCTAAGTTGCAGTCCATACAGAATGCGGCTGCAAGAATTCTTCTTGACATCCCCCGCCGTCAGCCAACCACCTCAGCCATTTGTCACCTGCATCGGCTAAGAGTAGAGGGCCGTATTAAATTCAAGGCCCTCTGCATCGCCTACAAGGCAGTGCATGGCGTTGGTCCAAAGTTTCTGATTGAAGCGTTCCAGTTGTATAGCCCCAAGAGACAGCTGAGATCCGCCAACACCTGCCTGCTTCCGGTACCTCACACGAGAACGGCAACCTGGGGAGACAGGCGCTTCTTGGTTGCCACACCCAAACTTTGGAACCTTCTGCCACTCACCATAAAAACTGCCCCCAATCTGATGAGCTTTCGTAGGCTCTTAAAGACATGGTTGTTCAACCAGTAAGCCTGTTGCTCGGTCTCTCTATCCGCCACATGCGCCGAGACACCTCCGGGTATTTGTTGCGCAATAAAAATCTCGAAAATAAATAAATAAATAAATAAATAAGGACCAAATGTAAATACCATTGATTTGCCCCCAAAATCATTTTTTGAATAACAATGTTATGTTATGTTATGTTAGGAGGTTTTTGTAGAGCGCACTATCACCGTAGGTTTCCTGGCGCTGATTGGGATACTGAAAGTGGCAGATTAGAGTTTATCCAGATTGGGGGAAAAGCCAGGTTTTAAGGGACTTACGGAAAAGGATGAGTGATGTAACAGATTTGAGAGAAAGGGGGAGAGAATTCCAGAATATGGGGGCAAGATATGAGAAACTTCGGCCACCCGTCCTCGTAAGCTTAAAGGGTGGGATGACCAGGAGGTGCAGATAGGAGGATCTGAGAGTGCGGGGGGGCAGTACGGGGTGATAAGAGATTTCAGAAAACTAGGAGAAGGGCCAGTGAGGGACTTGAATACTAGGCAGCCGGTCTTGAAGGCTGCCCTGAGATTGATAGGGAGCCAATGCAGTTTAGCAAGGAGGGGCTTGGCCGACTGCCATTTAGGGGTCCTAAATACAAGACGCGCCGCTTGGTTCTGCACGACCTGTAACCTGTAGAGCGAGGTTTTTGGCAGGCCATGATATAGAGAATTGGAAAAGTCCAAACGGGAAAGGACTAAGGCCAGAGTGACTTGAAGTAGGACTGCGGGGGACAGGAGGTAGGCGACCTTCCTGATCCTGCGGATCTGGTACATGCAGGAAGAGACCACTGCCCCCACCTGGGCCTTGAGGGAGAGTTCGGAGTCAATGATGACACCCAAGCTCTTCACGGATGTCACAGGGACAGGGGGAGGGCCGAGTCCAGAAGGCCAAAAGTGTGGACCCCAATAGATGGAGCTCCTGCCAGGAAGAAGGAGCTCTGTCTTTCCAGGATTCAGCTTAAGCTGATTCTGGCTCATCCAGAGAAAAATATGAGACATAACAGAATGAAAGTTAGAGACAGCAGAAAGGGTGGAGAGAGGAAAGATGAGTTGTAGGTCGTCAGCGTAGTTAAAGACGGTGACGTCCCACTGCCTCAGAGAAAGAAGAAGGGGGCGAAGATAGAGGTTGAAAAGGAGGGGGGACAGAGAAGAACCCTGGGGGACACCGCAAGTGGAGGAGACTTTGGGTCCACGAAAGGTCCCCAGACTGACCGTCTGAGACCTACCAGATAGAAAAGAGTGGATCCAGGCCAGCACCGGGCCCTGGAGGCCGGCCTGCTCGACACGGCGGATGAGAATGTCATGATCCACCGCGTCGAACGCGGCCGACAGATCTAACAAGACCAGGGCCTGGGGGATGCCCTTGTCGGCATTGCCTCTCAGAGTGTCGAGCATGGCTAAGATGACTGCCTCCGTGGAGTGGCCGGGTTGGAAACCGGCTTGGTTAGACTCCAGGAAGTTCGAATTTTCGACAAACTGTGAGAGGCTAGCCGTAACATGGGCTTCCAGGATTTTGGAGAGATAGGGAAGGAGGGAAATAGGTCGGTAATTGGCTGGGACCGATGGGTCGGCCCCCGGCTTCTTCAAGAGAGGAACTAACACGGCCTCCTTAAAAGAGCCAGGCACCGTGCCCGAAGAAAGAGATGAGTTCAGCAACGGAAGAATGCTTTCGGGAAGAGAGAGGCAGATGTCTCGCAGTATAGACGGGGGGCAACAGTCGTCCGGGGAACCAGACTTGACCCGGGTAGCTAGTTTTGCTAGGATGGTCGAGTCAAGAGTAGGGAAGTGCAGAAGTGAGGAAGAGTTATGGGGGACCGGAGTAGTAACAGCGTCAGGAGAGGGGGTGGTGATAGAGTCCTTAATCATAACAATTTTTTCAACAAAAAAGGAGCTAAGGGCATTGCAAGATTCCTGGGTAGGGGCCTGGATGGGGAGAGTCCTGGTGTCAGTGGTGAGTTCCCCAATCACTTTGAAGATTTCTTTGGATTGAATGGGTGCGGAGAGAATTCTTTCTGCGATATATGCAGATTTGGCCGCAATGATGGCTTTCTTATACTTGTTGCGTGCGACCAAGTAAATCTCCCTGCTTGAGGTGTGATAGTCCTTTCTCCACCTGCACTCCAGTTGGCGAAGTTCAAGGTGTTGCTTTTTAAGATCGGGATTATACCACTTATGGGAGTGATTGTGCCGTGACCGAGGAAATTTGGTGAGGGGGGCTAAGATGTCGCTAGCCGAGACAAGACAATTAAGAAACACTGCGCAGTACCTATGTACAACCACTCAATATCACTTTTGAAACCTCACTGTTTCCCAAAATACAAATCCTCTATCTTGCAAATGTTCAGAGCAAGCATTATCAAAAAGCAAAAAACAAACCAACAGCAAATAACCTCAGGGCTTTATTTATGAAGGCCTTGCGCCACCAGAGCGTCACTTATTTCCCATGTTTAAAGTGATGCACCGGCAGCACAAGGCAATAATAAATAAGGGCCAAATGAAAATACCATTGATTTGCACTCAAAATCGTTTTTTGAATAACATTTAAGAAACACTGCGCAGAACGTATGTACAACCACTCTATATCACTTTTGAAACCTCACTGTTTCCCAAAATACAAATCCTCTATCTTGCAAATATTCATAGCAAGCATTATCAAAAAGCAAAAAACAAACCAACAACAAACAAACTCAGGGCCTTATTAATGAAGGCCTACCGCCACCAGTGCATCCCATGTTAAAAGAGACTTACCGGTGCCACAAGGCAGTCATAAATAAGGACCAAATGTAAATACCATTGATTTGCCCCCAAAATCGTTCTTTGAATAACATTTAAGAAACACTGCGCAGAACCTATGTACAACCACTCAATATCACTTTTCAAACCTCAGTGTTTCCCAAAATACAAATCCTCTATCTTGCAAATGTTGATATCAAGCATTATCAAAAAGCAAGACACAAACCAACAACAAAAAAACTCAGGGCCTTATTTATGAAGGCCTTGCGCCACCAGAGCGTGACTTATTTCCCTTGTTTAAAGTGATGCACCGGCTGCACAAGGCAATAATAAATAAGGGCCAAAAGAAAATACCATTGATTTGCCCCCAAAATCGTTCTTTGAATAACATTTAAGAAACACTGCGCAGAACCTATGTACAACCACTCAATATCACTTTTCAAACCTCACTGTTTCCCAAAATACAAATCCTCTATCTTGCAAATGTTGATATCAAGCATTATCAAAAAGCAAGACACAAACCAACAACAAAAAAACTGAGGGCCTTAATTATGAAAGCCTTGCGCCACCGGTGCGTCACTTTTTTCCCATGTTTAAAGTGATTCACCAGCAGCACAAGGCAATCAAAAATAAGGGCCAAATGAAAATACCATTGATTTCTCCCAAAATCGTTTTTTGAATAACATTTTAGAAACACAGCGAAGATCATATGTACAAGCACTAAATTTCACTACTGAACCCTCACTATTTCACAAAATACGAATCCTCTATCTTGCAAATGTTGATTTCAAGCATTATCAAAGAGCAAGACACAAACCAACAACAAAAAAACTCAGGACCTTATTTATGAAGGCCTGGCGCCACCAGTGCGTCCCATGTTAAAAGAGATGCACCGGTGCCACAAGGCAATCATAAATAAGGGCCAAATGTAAATACCATTGATTTGCCCCCAAAAACGTTTTTTTAAATAACATTTAAGAAACACTGCACAGAACCTATGTACAACCACTAAATTTCACTACTGAACCCTCACTATTTCATAAAATACAAATCCTCTATCTTGCAAATGTTGATATCAAGCATTATCAAAAAGCAAGGCACAAACCAACAACAAAAAAACTCAGGGCCTTATTTATGAAGGCCTTGCGCCACCAGAGCGTGACTTATTTCCCTTGTTTAAAGTGATGCACCGGCTGCACAAGGCAATCATAAATAAGGACCAAATGAAAATACCATTGATTTAGCCCCCAAAATCGCTTTTTGAATAACATTTTAGAAACACAACACAGGACCTATGTACAGCCATTCAATTTCACTGCTGAAACCTCACTGTTTAACAAAATACAAATCCCCTATCTTGCAAATGTTCATAGCAAGCATTTCCAAAAAACATGCCACAAACCAATAAAAAAGAATCTCAATCTGCTTCCAAATCTGAGGTAATGCAAGTGACATTATTCTAAATGGTTCAAATATATTTATTTAATGAGGCAAACACTATTAATTACTTCTCAAAAATATAAAAAACATTCTTTTACCCCAAAATCATTTTTTAAATAACTTTTTACAAACACAGCACAAGTCCTATGTACAAGGAATCAATTTCACTACTGAAACTTCACTATCTGCTTCCAAATATTCCCCATAGAGCAAACAAGTCTCTATCTAAATTAAATACATCATTACTTACCTTTACAAATGCTTTGGGAGATTGAGAACAGTGTCAGACACACACACCAATTTTTCTTTAGCAGAGCAAAACGTGTGCACTCAATACACTGAAACCAAGACTGGCATAGAAAATCTCTAACTTTACACACATATGCCTTATTTTAACCAATCAAAAGTCTTCCCTCACTATTTTCAAACCAACACCCTTCCCCCTCTCAGACCTTTCTATCTGTTACCATAGCAACTCCCTCCTAACTGAACTCTCAGGTTCAAAAGTTTATTCTACAATGTTGCAAATTAAGTCAGCAAGGATGTTTGACCTCTCAATACACCAGCTTATCCAGGGCATTATTGCTTTTAGTGACTTTTTCTTAACCATTCAAATTGCTTCTTTTACACAACACAACCATGCACCCTAACTTTCTGTTTTCAACTAACTGCATCCACCAATCATTGCTTGTGATTCAACAGCAGGGAAACTCCACAATTATTTTTTTGTAAACTCCTACTGTTCCAACTGCCATTTCATTCCCACACTTCATCTGACTACACCTGAACCTTCTCTCATCATGTATTCTGTGTGGATTATTGGACATAGCTACATCCACTGGGCTCAAAGGTATGCAGCAAGCAGAAATTATCACAACCTTGATTTATTAAATGTGGAAATCAAGTGGATTGGCCAGAGAGGATTGAGATGTCATCAATTGATACCAATGGTGGAAACCTTTTTGCATCTGCCAAACCCTGACCTCTTAACAGTGCACTGTGGTGGAAATGATTTGGGCACAATGACTGTGGTTAGTCTGTAAATGCTTTTAAAAGACACCTTTGATCAATTGATGACACTTTTTCCACAAACTGCCTTGCCATATTCCAATATATGCCAAAGACAGAAATGGAACTGGACCAACCAATTTTGTCCACAATTTGAGAAAGCACGTAAACATGTGAATAAATCTATTTCCGCTTACATGAGAGACTTTGGAATGGGTTCAATATACAAAAACAACTTGCGTTACAACATGTAAGACATCTACAGAGGAGATGGTGTGCACTTCTCAGATGAGGGGAATAGAATATTCCTCCTGAATTTAAGACTGTGCATTGGAACCTACTTGTAGGTACCTAAATCAGCCACAGAACCCAAAAGCTCTTTTCAGAGCTACCCTACCCTATCATTCAAAACGTTTATCTTTTTCTAACTTTTTTCACTATTTTTCTCCAAAGTACACTCCCCGGTACGCTTACCGGTGCGCGTACCGGTCGCTCCCCCCGCAAATTTTGTAATTTCTTTTTATTTTTGGCCTATATGAGCGTCCTAAGCCCCCCCTCAGAAAACCTAGAGGGTCAGGAAGTGTTTACTGTGCCCCCTTCTACCCATTCCCAACGTTGCTTGTCCTCCATCTTGTGTCTCGATTCTACCAAAACACAAAATGGAGGACTCCCGTAACGCTGCCGGTGCGCGTACCGGGAGGCGCACCGGTAAGCGCTCCCTAAAAAAAGGCGGGAAAGTAATTTACAGAAAAACCACAGGAGACACTTTTATCAAATATAGAATAAACCCTACTACAAAGCAGTCCCTACCATTTACCCACATTTGATGGAATTCCATTGAGACATTTATGCTGTAGGCCTGACTAAATATCCTGAGGTAAATTACATGAGAAAAACACATATGAAGTGTTAGAATTGACAACCAATTAAAATGTTACTTTCATGTTCTACTATTATTTCATGACATTTGATTGGTTATGTACCTGAATATTTATAAATATGTAAAGAAAGAGAGAGAAACACAGCCATTTTGACTACTACTTCTTGAAGTACATTTCAAGAGCATTTTCAACTTAAACTTCTTTTTGAAAGGTAAGATGTTATTTTAAAAACTGAAGTATGTTGTGCACTTTAAGTTAATTTGGAAAACCTTTTCTGATAGTTATATACTATTACTCTGTAATAGTTATGGAATGAGATAGACTTGTCTGTTATAGTTATGGATGGAGTTAGGCTTGTCTTGTATAATTATGAATTTACTTTATCACATACACTTTTTTATATTTCTACTTCCAGTCTGATACCATACACTGCCCAAAGATAAAATCACTGTTAAAAAAACCAAAGTACCTGTCTGAACTTAAACCCAACAGTGCCCTATCTCTACTGATATATTTTTTTAAATGCAAATTACAGCGCAAAAATGGAAGGAGAGCAAAAAATTTCCATCGAAATTGTTCTGGAGAGCAACAATAAAAAAGTTATTGAACCCAATGATAACTCAGAATTCATGGATGAATCACGGGACTATGAACTACTTCAATGTGTACAATCAGTAGATTTCCTGATTCAAAATGAGGACATTTCCGACAATCAAATATTAGAAGTTCTGTTAAATTTGGAAAAGGAATCTGAAAAATAAATGTATATTTAATACTTAAAAAATTGTTTGAGACATTGTTCATTTTTATATATATTTCTTAAACTAGTACCAAATTGATTATAATATAAAGTCAGACTTAAAATATACTGTGCAACTTTTTTCTGTTACATAGTAAGTTTGCTCATAGTTACTTCCTTTCTCCCACTATATTATCTCCAATGTGTATTTAACATCTCTTTATCATCTCCTGCCTCCATATTGTTTCTGCTTTCCTGACAGACTATGGTATGAATTCCATATACCACAATAACTTCTGTAACAACATGCCAGATATCTACAAAGGAGACAGTGTATATTACATTTTAGACTCTGCATTGGTACCTACATGTTGGTACTTAAATAAAAAAACAAAAAAAAACAACAAAAAGAACAAATAATAAACATACAATATTTGAAAAGTCTATCATTCTTTTTTCCCCATAGTACGCTCCCCGGGCCGCTTCCCGGTGCGCGCACCGGGCGCTCCCCCCGCAAAAAATCGAAAAAAAAATTACTTTTATTTTGGCCCCGCGGGGCCCTTTTAAAGCCCCCACATCAAACCTAGGTGGTCAGGGAGGGTCTACTCTGCCCCCTTATGGTCATTTCCCCCTTTGTTTTGGCCACCTCTCATGTCTCGATCCTACCGAGACACAAGATGGCGGCCGCTCCGGACTGTTTAGAATGTTTACAGACACCCGAGAGCCAATCAGCTTTCCGTGCGCAAGTCCCGTGGCGCCCCCGGTGCGCTCCCCGTTGCGCGTATCGGGCGCGCTTATAGATATATATATTTTTTTGAACCTAAATTACTCAAAATCCACTGGAGCACATATCTTGAGACAAAGCAAAGGCACATTGGGCTACCAGTCCCTACAATTTTGCCAAGTTTGGCGTAAATCCATTCAGCCGTTCGGGCTAAAAGTGAGGTCAACCGCCCTATGGAAATTAACATGGGGAAAATGCGTTTTGGGACCCCCCTTTTATCTCGGCACCCGCTTGACGCATCCCCCCCAAACTTTAAGGGAAGGACTGGAGCTCGACGAGGCCATTTTGAGGAAATTTTCATGCAGATTCGTCAACCGGCGCCAAAGTTATTGCAAATAGAATTTTGAGATTTAACATTGAAAAAAATCCTAACTATAACTACCTACTGGTGACTGCCAGTAGGTAATATACATACATATATATAAATGCATATGCATATATATGCATATATATATATATATATATATATATATATATATATATATATATATATATATATATATATATATATATTACCTACTGGCGGTCGCCAGTAGGTAGTTATAGTTAGGATAATTTTCAATGTTAAATCTCAACATTCTATTTTGAATAACTTTGGCGCCGGTTGACGAATCTGCCTGAAATTTTCAGGAAAATGGTCTCATGGCGGTCCGGTCCTTCCCTGAAAGTTTGGGGGGGATTCGTCAAGCGGGGGCCGAGATAAAAGGGGGGTCCCAAAACGCGTTTTCCCCATGTTAATTTCCATAGGGCGGTCGATTTCACTTTTAGCTCGAACGGCTGAATGGATTTCCACCAAACTTGGCAAAATTGTAGGGACTGGTAGCCCGATGTGCCTTTGCTAGGTCTCAAGATATGTGCTTCAGTGGATTTTGAGAAATTAACGTTCAAAAAAATATATATATCTATAGGCGCTCTCCGGTGCGCGCACCGGTGAGCGCTCCCGGCGCGACACGCGACTTGCGCGCAGAAAGCTGATTGGCTCTCAGTTGTCTGTAAACATTCTAAACAGTCCGGAGCGGCCGCCATCTTGTCTATCGGTAAAATCTAGTCATAAGAGGTGGCAAAAACAAAGGGTGGAATTGACCATAAGGGGGCAGGGTAGACCCCCCCTGACCCCCTAGGTTTGATATGGGGGCCATTAAAGGGCCCCGCGGGGCCTCAAAAAAAAATTTTTTTTTTCGATTTTCGCGGGGGAAGCGCCTGGTGCGCGCACCGGGGAGCGTATCGAGGAGGGTACTATGGAAAAATAATCACTTCAAAAATTGTATGTTTATGAATTGTTTTATTTTTTATTTTTTATTTTATGTAAGTACCTACATGTAGGTACTAATGAAGAGACTTAAATTTAATGTTCACCATCTTCTTTGTAGACATCTTGCATGTTGTTATTGTATTTTTTGTGGTATATGGAATTCATAATATAGTCTGTCTGGAAAGGAGAAACAGATCTTTTAAGCACTCCCTGAGAATTTCTAGGGGATCATGAGTAGTCTATCCTGTTCACTTATGAAAATGAGGTGTAAAATATTCATATGAGATAATATAGTGGGAGAAAGGTAGTAACTATGAGTAAACTTACTATGTAACAGAAAAATAGTTGAACAGTATACTATAAGTCTCACTTTATATTTTAAACATTTTTGGTAATACTTCATGAATTACATATAAAAAAGAATATTGTCTGAAACAATTGAAATTATTAAAGATAAATTTATTCCTCTGATTCTTTTTCATAATTTAATAAAATTTCTAACATAATATTGTCCGGAATTTCCTCATAATTATATGTACATGATTCAATTTCTTCCAAACATTCTATAAACTGTTCATCCAAAGAGTCATCCATGAAATCAACTTCTTTTTTTTCATCTTCTGGTTTTTCCACCTTTACTTTGATAGAAGTATCATTTGCCTTATTTTCTCCTTCCATTTTCTTTCTGAAAATTGCATATAAATTAACTATATTAGTAGAGCTAGTATACCAGAGAAGCCTAACTCAATCCATAACTATTACAGAGAAGTCTATCTCTATCTCTAACTATTAAAGAGGGATAGCATATCACTAACAGAATATTTTTTAAGAAATAAACTTAACGTGTACAATATACTTCCATAATTAGAAGTTACCTTAGAGAAATTAGTTGAAGTTGTCAGTGAAATTTGTTTTCAAGTGTACTTCAGGAAGCAGTAGTCAAAATGGCTGTGTTTTCCTCTCTTCTTTTATATATATTGTTGTACTTAACCAATCAAACGTCAGGAAATAATCGTAGAAAATGAGAGATACTTTTTAATTGGTTGTAAATTCTAACATTACAAGTGTGTTTTTGTCATGTAATTTACCTCAGGATATTTAGACAGGCGTGTAGCCTAAATGTCTCAATGGAATTTCACCAAATTTGGGCAAATGGTAGGGACTGCTATGTAGTAGGGCGTATTCTATATTTGATGAAAGTGGCTCCATTGGGTTTTCCGTAAATTACTTTCCCACCTTTTTTTAACGAGCGCTTAGGGGTGCGCGCTCCTTTACGCGCACTGGCAGCGTTACGGGAGTCCTCCATTTTGTGTTTCGGTACAATTGAGACACAAGATGGAGGGTAAACAATGTTCGGAATGGATAGAAGGGGGAACTGTAGAGACTTCTTGACCCTCTAGGTTTTCTGAGGAGGGCTTAGGAGGCTCATAAACGTAAAAAAAAAAAAAAAAATTCTTTAATTTTTCGCGGGGGTAGCGCCTGGTGCGCGCACCTTTAAGTGTACCCGAAAGCGTACTTTGGTGAAAAATAGTGAAAAAAGTTAGAAAAAAATAAACGCTTTGAATGATCAGAGTTAGGGTAGCTCTGAAAAGAGCTTTTGGGTTCTGTGGTTGATTTAGGTACCTACAAGTAGGTTCCAATACACATTCTTAAATTCAGGAGGAATATTCTATTCCCCTCATCTGAGAAGTGCACTCCATCTCCTCTGTAGATGTCTTGCATGTTGTAACGCAAGTTATTATTGTATAATGAACCCATTCCATAGTCTCTCATGTAAGCAGAAACAGATTTATTTACATGTTTCCGTGCTTTCTCAAATTGTGGACCAAATTGGTTGGACCAGTTCCATTTCTGTCTTTGGCATATATTGGAATATACCAAGGCAGTGTGGGGAAAAAGTATCATCAATTGATGAAAGGTGTCCTTTAATAGCATTTCCAGACCTACCCCAGTTAATGTGCCTAGATCGTTTCCACCACAGTGCACAATTATAAGGTCAGGTTCTGGCAGATGCAAAAAGGTTTTCACCAATGGTATCAATTGGTGACATTTTAATCCTCTGTGGCCAATCCACTTGATTTCCACATTTGATAAATCAAGGTTATGAAAATTTCTGCTAGCTGCATACCTTTGAGCCCAGTGGATGTAGCTATGTCCAATAACCCAAACAGAGTACATGATGTGAGAAGGTTCTGGTCCAGTCAGATGAAGTGTGGGAATGAAATGGCAGTTGGAACAGTAGGAGTTCACAAAAAAATAATTGTGGAGTTTCTGTGCTCTTGAATCACTAGCAATGATTGGTGGATTCAGATAGTTGAAAACTGAAAGTTAGGGTGTATGGTTATGTTGTGTGAAAGAAGCAATTTGAATGGTTTAAAAAAATTCACCAAAAGCAAAAATACCCTGTATAGGCTGCTGTATTGACAGGTCAAACATCCTTGCTGAGTTAATTTGCAACATTGTAAGATAAACTTTTGAACCTTACAGTTCAGTTAGGAGGGAGTTGCTATGGTAACAGATAGAAAGGTTTGAGAGGGGGATGGGTGTTGGTTTGAAAATAGTGAGGGAAGAGTTTTCATTGGTTGAATTAAGGCATATGTGTACAAAGATAGAGATTTTCTATGCCAGTCTTGGTTTCAGTGTATTGAGAGCACACCTTTTCCTCTGCTAAAGAAAAATTGGTGTGTGTGTCTGACACTGTTTTCAATCTCCAAAAGCATTTCTAAAGGTAAGTAATGATTCATTTAATTTAGATAGAGATTTATTTTCTCTATGGAGAATATTTGGAAGCAGATAGTTATGTTTTAGAAGTGAAATTGTATGTTAGTATATAAGTCCTGCGCAGTGTTTTTTACATGTTATTTAAAAATCGATTTTGGGTGCAAATGAATGGTATTTTTATTTGGCCTTTTTTATGATTGCCATGTGCAGTTGATGCATGACTTTAAACATGGGTAATAAGTGATGCACTGGTGGCGCCAGGCTTTTATAAATGAGGCCCTGACTTTGTTTGATGATATTGAGTGGTGATAGTTAGGTTCTGTGCAGTGTTTCTTACATGTTATTGAAAAATCGATTTTTGGGTGCAATTGATTGGTATATGTATTTGGCCCTTATTTATGAATGCCATGTGCAGCTGATGCATGACTTTAAACATGGGTAATAAGTGACGCACTGGTGGCGCAAGGCTTTCATAAATAAGGTCCTGACTTTGTTTGATGATATTGAGTGGTTGTACTTAGGTTCTGTGCAGTGTTCCTTACATGTTATTCAAAAATCGATTTTTGGGTGCAATTGATTGGTATATGTATTTGGCCCTTATTTATGAATGCCATGTGCAGCTGATGCATGACTTTAAACATGGGTAATAAGTGACGCACTGGTGGCGCAAGGCTTTCATAAATAAGGCCCTGACTTTGTTTGATGATATTGATTGGTTGTACTTAGGTTCTGCGCCGTGTTTCTTACATGTTATTGAAAAATCGATTTTTGGGTGCAATTGATTAGTATATGTATTTTGCCCTAATTTATGATTGCCATGTGCAACTGATGCATGACTTTAAACATGGGTAATAAGTGACGCACTGGTGGCGCAAGGCTTTCATAAATAAGGCCTGACTTTGTTTGATGATATTGAGTGGTTGTACTTAGGTTCTGTGCAGTGTTCCTTACATGTTATTCAAAAATCGATTTGTGGGTGCAATTGATTGGTATATGTATTTGGCCCTTATTTATGATTGCCATGTGAAACTGATGCATGATTTTAAACATGGGTAATAAGTGACGCACTGGTGGCGCAAGGCTTTCATAAATAAGGCCCTGACTTTGTTTGATGATATTGATTGGTTGTACTTAGGTTCTGCGCCGTGTTTCTTACATGTTATTGAAAAATCGATTTTTGGGTGCAATTGATTGGTATATGTATTTTGCCCTAATTTATGATTGCCATGTGCAACTGATGCATGACTTTAAACATGGGTAATAAGTGACGCACTGGTGGCGCAAGGCTTTCATAAATAAGGCCCTGACTTTGTTTGATGATATTGAGTGGTTGTACTTAGGTTCAGCGCCGTGTTTTTTACATGTTATTGAAAAATCGATTTTTGGGTGCAATTGATTGGTATATGTATTTGGCCCTTATTTATGATTGCCATGTGCAACTGATGCATGATTTTAAACATGGGTAATAAGTGACCCACTGGTGGCGCAAGGCTTTCATAAATAAGGCCCTGACTTTGTTTGATGATATTGAGTGGTTGTACTTAGGTTCTGCGCCGTGTTTCTTACATGTTATTGAAAAATCGATTTTTGGGTGCAATTGATTGGTATATGTATTTGGCCCTTATTTATGATTGCCATGTGCAGCTGATGCATGACTTTAAACATGGATAATAAGTGACGCACTGGCGGCGCAAGGCTTTCATAAATAAGGCCCTGACTTTGTTTGATGATATTGATTGGTTGTACATAGGTTCTGCGCAGTGTTTCTTACATGTTATTCAAAAATCGATTTTTGGGTGCAATTGATTGGTATATGTATTTGGCCCTTATTTATGATTGCTATGTGCAGCTGATGCATGACTTTAAACATGGATAATAAGTGACGCACTGGTGGCGCAAGGCTTTCATAAATAAGGCCCTGACTTTGTTTGATGATATTGATTGGTTGTACTTAGGTTCTGTGCAGTGTTCCTTACATGTTATTCAAAAATCGATTTTTGGGTGCAATTGATTGGTATATGTATTTGGCCCTTATTTATGATTGCCATGTGTAGCTGATGCATGACTTTAAACATGGGTAATACGTGACGCACTGTTGGCGCAAGGCTTTCATAAATAAGGCCCTGACTTTGTTTGATGATATTGAGTGGTTGTACTTAGGTTCTGCGCCGTGTTTCTTACATGTTATTGAAAAATCGATTTTTGGGTGCAATTGATTGGTATATGTATTTGGCCCTTATTTATGATTGCCATGTGCAGCTGATGCATGACTTTAAACATGGGTAATAAGTGACGCACTGGTGGCGCAAGGCTTTCATAAATAAGGCTCTGACTTTGTTTGATGATATTGATTGGTTGTACATAGGTTCTGCACAGTGTTTCTTACATGTTATTGAAAAATCGATTTTTGGGTGCAATTGATTGGTATATGTATTTGGCCCTTATTTATGATTGCCATGTGCAGCTGATGCATGACTTTAAACATGGGTAATAAGTGACGCACTGGTGGCGCAAGGCTTTCATAAATAAGGCCCTGACTTTGTTTGATGATATTGATTGGTTGTACATAGGTTCTGCGCAGTGTTTCTTACATGTTATTCAAAAATCGATTTTTGGGTGCAATTGATTGGTATATGTATTTGGCCCTTATTTATGATTGCCATGTGCAGCTGATGCATGACTTTAAACATGGGTAATACGTGACGCACTGTTGGCGCAAGGCTTTCATAAATAAGGCCCTGACTTTGTTTGATGATATTGAGTGGTTGTACTTAGGTTTTGCGCAGTGTTTCTTACATGTTATTGAAAAATCGATTTTTGGGTGCAATTGATTGGTATATGTATTTGGCCCTTATTTATGATTGCCATGTGCAGCTGATGCATGACTTTAAACATGGGTAATAAGTGACGCACTGGTGGCGCAAGGCTTTCATAAATAAGGCCCTGACTTTGTTTGATGATATTGATTGGTTGTACATAGGTTCTGCGCAGTGTTTCTTACATGTTATTCAAAAATCGATTTTTGGGTGCAATTGATTGGTATATGTATTTTGCCCTAATTTATGATTGCCATGTGCAGCTGATGCATGACTTTAAACATGGGTAATACGTGACGCACTGGTGGCGCAAGGCTTTCATAAATAAGGCCCTGACTTTGTTTGATGATATTGATTGGTTGTACATAGGTTCTGCGCAGTGTTTCTTACTTGTTATTCAAAAATCGATTTTTGGGTGCAATTGATTGGTATATGTATTTGGCCCTTATTTATGATTGCCATGTGTAGCTGATGCATGACTTTAAACATGGGTAATACGTGACGCACTGTTGGCGCAAGGCTTTCATAAATAAGGCCCTGACTTTGTTTGATGATATTGAGTGGTTGTACTTAGGTTTTGCGCAGTGTTTCTTACATGTTATTGAAAAATCGATTTTTGGGTGCAATTGATTGGTATTTGCATTTGGCCCTTATTTATGAATGCCATGTGCAGCTGATGCTTGACTTTAAACATGGGTAATAAGTGACGCACTGGTGGCGCAAGGCCTTTAAAAATAAAGCCATGAGTTGCTATTGTATAAACTTAAATATGTTGCAATTTATTGTTTATATTGTTTGCTTTTTAACATTACTTTGTTGTTTGCTAATAGTGGTCTTTCATGTGTTTTTTTAACAGTGCAACAGATTCAAATCAACTTCTGAAAAGGAAGCAAAAATGCCTTCAAAGCAAAGAAATATCAAAAATAACATACGGAAAAGGAGAACATCAACAACAGAGTTTATGGAATCCTCTTCAACAACTACTTCAAAAAACACCAGAAAAGCTTCTGGTAAGCCAATTAAGTCTTTTCTTCGCAACATATGTCGTAGGAAAAAAAATGAAATTGCTAATGTGAATATACAGAAAAAGTCAACAAATCTAAAAAGGAAAGAGAAGCCCACAAAAAATGTTTCCATTGGACCAGGAGAGAAGAGAATGGTTAGCAATAGAAGGGTAAATGTTTTTAGGGACATTCGTAGGCGAATGTTTCGCAATAGGGTAGTTTTAAATTTGCTAAAAAATGAAAAGAAAAGTAAACTAAAAGCTGCTTTTTACAAGAAAAAGAAAAGTGTAGAAAAGATTGTTGATCAGGCTTTTGAAGTTAAGAAAAAAATATTTATTTTAATAATCAATAGAATTAGGATACTTAATAAGGCAATGGATGTTTTCAAATCGAACAGTAGATGGAAAAGAATTATTAATCGGAGTAATTTTTGTGAAGTATTTTCTGGTGAATGGATGCATAGTTCAAGTTCTGAGCCTTTTTTTAATGAGGAGAGTTACTTTCAGGAAAATGATTTGGTGCATGCAGTTGACACCAGTGGTCGTGCATATGAGGTGAAAGATAGTTGTGTGATGGAAAAAGAGAAACTTGTATCTAGAGATGCAGAAGAGGTGTTAGCTGATGAAGTTTTAGGGAGACGTACTAAGGGTCCAGTGTACACATGGAAATGCAGTAGTATTTGTAGTGTGCGACAGGAATCAATCGATTTGCTTCGAAATTTCTTACGTACATATAGTAAAAAAGTCTCAAACAAAAAATGAAGATCCTGCAAGAGTTAGATCCTTGCAGAGTGAGAGAAAGCACAGGTTTGCAAGGGCATTCACTAGCTTTTCTTTCTAGAAAAGTTTGTCGGAGTGTTTTTCATCATTTTAGGATGTTAGCAGTGCATCATAATAACGTAAGGAAATTAGTGAGGAAGTTGTATTATGCAAAAAGTCCTGCACTTAAGCTTAAACAGTTAAATAGTGCTCTTTTGCATGGATCTGAAGTGGATGTGAAGACTATTTGTGAAGAAATTGAGTTTTGTTATTTTGGGAACAAAGAGGACAGTGTAGAAATAGATATAGTAATGGATGGTAATGCAGAAGATAATGGACAAATTTCAAGTATTGAAAAGTTTGATGAGGAAATTATCAAGTTTAAGGTGAAATCAAGTGAGAGGCCTAATGTAACTTGTGTGTGTTGTCGACGGACTCATTATAAAATTCAGACTAGGTTAGTTGATTTATATGCAAAAAGTGAATTGGAAAATAATAGTGAATGGGAGGATTTTGTAAGTTATTTGTTGGTGGAGAATTCTTTTGATTTGAGTTTGGATCAGCGTATTTGCACTTATTGTTTGAAAAAATTAAATGAAAATAGAATGCCTGCAAGAGCAGTTTATAATAATCTTCAGTTGATAGATATTCCTTCTGAATTGATGGATCTAAATACTTATGAATCTATTTTGATTCAATGTGTCCATCCTTTTCAGGCTATTGTACGCATGGAGCCTAAGACAGGGAAATTGCCTCCATCAGATTTACTGAGAGGATTAAAGGGAAGAGTTGTTTATTTGCCTCTAGATGTAAAGAAAAATATTAATACAATTGGTGTAGAAAGAGTAGAAGAAGATCCTTTAGTTATTCTAGTTAATGGGGTTCCAACAAAGAGTAAGAAAATTTGGCAAGATTTAGTGGATGTTAAAAAAGTCAAGAAGGCAACGTTGTATTTAGTTAAAAACAATGAGTACTACAAACATGTAAGTGTTGGAGTAGAGGAAACAGCTACAGAAGAAGATAGTGATTCTTCAGTTGGTCAAATTGAAAAAGTTGATGTGTCTAGAACTGAAGAAATATATGAACATTATACTGTTCATCCTTTGCATTCCAAAGAAGTAATGGGAAATGCAATTGACTTGTTTCAAATGAAGGCAGCAAAAGGAAGTCCCATTAGTGTATGGGAAGAAAGTTTGGAAGCTCGTTGTTTTCCACAATTATTTCCAACAGGTTGTGGTGGACGATATGATGATCGACCAGTTCAAATTCCTGCAGCTGAATACCGGACTCTAAGATTATATGCAGAAGATCCAAGGTTTCGTCAATGCATTCCATATTTATTTCATCTACTGTTTGAAAGTGATTTGTCTGGGCTTTCTTATGCAGTTAATCATATATTAAAAAGTGGACCTCATTTGCAAAATGTATGTGCAAGGGACTTTATGGAGAAAGTTAATCTGCAAGACAGTATTTTGGAATCTCAGCTAATCAATCTCATGGCATGTCAACGTGGAACCAACGAGTATTGGTTTCGTCGTCATGGAGAATTGAAATGTATGCTAAGAAACTTAGGATTCCTACATGGTTCCTCACTCTTAGCTGTGCTGAGTATGCATGGGACGATTTACTTCAATTTCTACGAGAGGCAAATGAAAACATACCAAATATAGAATTGAAAACACCAGGAGAACTGTGTTCTTTAGATCCAGTGAATGTTTGCAGATATTTTAATCATAGATTTGAAGCTATGATGTCTTTTATTACCAACAAAAAAAATCCTCCCCTTGGAGAGGTTTTGGATTTCTTTTGGAGGAAGGAATATCAAGCGAGAGGTGCTCCTCATATACATATGTTGTTGTGGATTAAAGATGCACCCAAATTTGGATCAGATTCAGATGAAACAGTGATGAGTTTCATTGAAGAGTATTCAACATGTGCTGTTCCAAAATCTACTGAAGAAAACAATTTAAGGCAACAAGTTTTACGTTTTCAATCTCATCGTTGTGGAAAGTACTGTCGTCGAAAATTTAAAAACAAGGAAAAGTACTACACGAAATGTCGTTTTGCATTTCCTCGACCAGTGATTTCTAAAGGAAGAGTAAATAATTTGATGTCATCTCTACGACATACTGTGACGAGAAAATCTCCCAAAAACACATATAATTTGAAAAGAAATGAAGAATCTAAGTACATCAACGATTACAACCCAGTGATTTTGTCCATGTGGAATGCTAACATGGATATTCAGTTCGTTGCTGACAACTCTATTGCTGTGGCTCGATATGTGACATCTTACATCACCAAAAAAGAAAAGACAGAACTGAAGGAAATGTGGGAGGACATTTCACATGAAAAGAGTCTAAGCAAGAAATTATACAGTTTCAGTCTGAAGATGTTGTCGCATCGAGAAATTGGAGCATATGAATGTTCTGATCGGTTATCATCAGCAAGTCTCTATGCCAAATCAAGAACAATCATTTGGGTGAGTCTTGGTCTTGCTGCAACACGAAACCGAGTTTTGAAATCTGTACAAGAAATTGAATATTTGGCGGAAAAAGAACCAAACAGTACAGATATTTTGAAGACAAATATGTTGGATACATACTATCCAAATAGAAGTACTCACCTTGAGAACACATGTTTGTATGAAGTTCTTCAAAACTACAGTTATAAGAGGAACATCACAGAAGATATCAATAATGGAAAATATGCACTCATTGGCTATGAAGGATGTCTAGTGAAGCAGAAAAAAGGCCATTTGATTAATCATCGAAAATTGAGTTGTGAAGTTCCAGACAAAAGAGAATTTTACTATTTAGCTCTTTTGCAACTCTTTAAGCCATGGCGTACAGAAGAGGAACTACTTGGAGATTTTCTCTGTTATGAAGACTCTTTTAATGCAACTAAGGATACCATAGAATGTCCTATTTTTCTAAATTATCTGCAAATGTTGAATGAAGAAATGGAGCAAGAAACCACAATTGCTGAAGAGATAGCTAGAAACAGTTCTCAAGATAGTCAGAGTTCTACTTCATTGAGCCAGGATCCACTAGGAGGACCAATTATCCAAAATGAAGCTGCCACTGCCATGGATGAGGTGGAAAGAGCTATGGAACAAGCTCAAGAGGATGGAGTTAACTTAGAAGATTTGGTAACGCAACTAAACATTGAGCAGAAAAAGATATATGATGAAGTCACAGAGCAGATTGAACATGGATTCAGACATGAGAAAAAAGAGTGCTCATGTATATTATTTGACCCTGTCCGACTGTATGTAAGTGGAGAAGCGGGGACAGGAAAAAGTTTTCTAATTAAAGCCGTTGCAAGTTATCTGCAGAAAAGGACTGATTCACCACTGTCTTGTGTTGTAACTGCTCCAACTGGTCTGGCAGCACATAACATTAAAGGGATTACTCTACATCGTTTATTGATGCTGCCAGTTGAACATGATAATAAATTGCATTACAACAAGCTATCTGGAGATGCGTGTTCTGAAGTTTCAAGAGTCTTGAAGAAAATGAAACTTCTTATCATAGATGAAGTAAGCATGGTCTCAAATCTAATGCTTGCTTTTGTGCATTTGAGAATGCAAGAAATTCTTAAAACAGACTATGATGTGTTATTTGGAGGAAAACACATTATTGTTTTTGGAGATCTATTGCAGTTGACTCCAGTAAAAGGACAACCAGTGTTTAAAATGCTCACGCATGAAGATACCAGGAAGTCCCTTGGAAGCATTGGAAATGTTAATATATGGCTAAATTTTAAATATGCTGAACTGCTTCAAAATATGCGACAGGCCAAGGATGAAGATTATAAAAATATTCTACAAGATGTAAGAATTGGAAAAATGACTGAGAAAGGGAAAAAAGCTTTGCATAGTCGATTAATTTCAAATTTGTATGCAAATGAAAACATTCTTCCAGAGAATATTTTTAAAAAAATGACTGAGAAGAAATCTGGGATATGTTTGATGCCAACTCTGCAAGAATGTTCCATCTTCAATCAAAAAATGTTAGACTTAGAAAATGAAGAGATTGTGAAACTGGAAGCAATAGATAAAATAGAGCATATGGGTGCAACAATTGTTTTGTCAGAAAATTTGAAAACTAAATTGCATTCATTGGAGAAAAGTATTTCAAAAACAGCTGGTTTTGAAAAGACTCTGAATGTGTGTTTAAATTGTCGTATCATTTTGAGAAGGAATTTAAATGTTGAAAGCGGTCTGGTAAATGGAGCAATGGGTTATGTTGTTGATTTTGTGAATTACAGAAATAGAGATGGAATTGAATTTTTAAAAATAAAATTTGATGGCATTGAACAAGTACAACAAATAAGTCGTTGTTCTGCTAGATTTTTACTTGTAAAAGACTTATATGTTCGCCGAAAACAGTTTCCTGTTTGTTTGGCGTATGCAGTGACAATTCATAAATCTCAAGGTTTAAGTGTAGATAGTGCATTGGTGAACATTGGAAGATCTGTGTTTAAAGAGGGTATGGCATATGTGGCATTATCTCGAGTCAGAACTTTATCAGGATTGTACTTGATTGCGTGTGATGAGACAAAGATTTCTGCCGATCTAGATTGTGTTAAAGAATACAATAGGTTAAGAAGAGAGTATGCTCCACATTTGCCTCAATATCCTCTGTTTGAAAAACGTGTGGTAGGCCGAAAAAGAAGAAATGAGGATAATTGTAGTGAGGTAGTTGCAAAAAGACAAAAAGTAGAGAAAACTGTAATTGAAAACAGGAAGAAAAAGAATTGTGGAGAAAATGTTGTTGGATTTCAGTTTGAAAACAGTTCTGGTGTCAACTGCTATGCTAATGTAGTGGTTAATGTTGTTTTTTTTCTTAAAAGTTTACAAGAACAGATTGTTGAAAATCGGGATCAAAGATTGTGTGGTTTATTGAATTCTGTGTTTCAGAAATGTAGCAGTGTTACAGCACAAATAGAAAGTGTAACAGAAATTCGAAATATTTTAGATTTGTGTTCTGGTCAAGATAAATTTTCACAGAACATTCAGCAGGATTGTCAGGAATTTTTAATGTATATGTTTGGTGTTTTGGAAGATGAAGGTGTAGATGTAGATAATCTTTTCAGTCTTTCTTATCAATGGCAGCATGACTGCCACAATTGTAGTTTATCAAGTACTACTACAATAGACACTGAAAGATTTATATATTTGACTTTACCAGACTGTAAATCAGTGTCTTTTAAAAATCTAGTTAAAGCAGCAGATCATAATATGGTGTGTACCCAATGTAACTGTACAATGCTGTCCACATTATTTATACAAAGGTATGGGCAGTATATTATTTTAGTTTTCCAACGATGTAGACCTGATGGAACTAAATTGACAACTTCTATCAAAAATTTTGTGGCTTCTCAGTTATCAATTTCTGGAAGGACCTTTACAACTGAAGCTATTATTTATCATGATGGATCTTCGACCACCTCAGGACATTATACATGCTACTTAAAATCTGAAAATGGATGGAGTTACTGCAATGATTCTCATTTAACTTATAAACAACGTTTGCCTTATGACTCTACAAATTCTTATCTAGTGTTTTTAAAACCAAAGTTTTAGTAAAGGGAATTGGCCTTTGAAGACGGGAATAGTTAATAAAAGTTAGTTAGTTAGTTAGTTAATCTAATATTTGAAATTATTTATCTCATGTAGATACTTTAAGTGGATCTCAAAGTAAAAAATACTGATATATCTGACACAAATTGGCCGTGAGGAAAATGTAAGATATGATGTTGTTAGAAGTTGATGAAATCGAAGTTATAGAGCACAGCAGACTTTTTTTCACCAAAAGGACCTTCACTATCTGCAATCTCATGTAGATACTTTAAGTGGATCTCAAAGTAAAAAATACTGATATATCTGACACAAATTGGCCGTGAGGAAAGTGTAACATATGATGTTGTTAGATCTTTTTTCATAGGAAGTCGATGAAATGGAAGTTATAGAGCACAGCAGACTTTTTTCCACCAAAAGGACCTTCACTATCTGCAATTTGGTCTCACGGAAAAGTAAGTGAATCAAAGATTAGTGTACTTATATGAGATGTATGTTTGAATGGGTTTTTTTAAACACAATCTTTTAGATTGTGTTTTTTTTTTCCCGCTGTTATATGATGAAGACTTTGATCTCACTAATTTAAGTGAAATTCAATATATTCTGAGAACAGCAAAAATAAATAATGTAACATATTGTAGAAGTTATTGTGTAGTTTGCATTGTGTAATTTATATTGTGTTCACATTGTCTTATACTCATTTTCTTTTTCACCCTTATTTACCTCTCTTTACTAATTTACACTCTTTTTTCATCGCTGTTTCTTTAGTGCACTTCATTCACAACTTCTTAATCTAATAGGAACTGTCTGCATTTCCTCTGTTCCTTCCACCACTTTTTATCTTTTTCATATTCTCACAGTACCACTGCTTTAGTTTCCTAACCCTCTCTTTCTTTTTCTCCTTTTTTTTTCTTTCGCATCCATTGTACTGTAGTTCACTTAGTTCTTCCTTTTGTCTTTCTGTGTACTTACTCTCTCACTCCTGTTTTATCCATCGTTCTATACTAACTTCATTCCTTTCATCCCTTCACTCTGTTACTTTACTTCACTCACTCTCAATCATCTTCTATTCCTCTTTTTTATTTATAGTTTCTCAATCAGACTTCTCTCCTTTTCACTCATTTTTCTTTTATTTTCTTATCTTTACTGATTTTGATTTGATATCTTACATTCTTTTAGTATCTTATTTACCTTTAGGAATTTGTTCTCTTTCTATTTCTTTTTCCTTTTTTTTTCTCTTTCTACATTACTTTCTTTCTGTTTTTGTATCCTTCACTATTGCATCATTTCTTAGTAAACTTTTGTAGATTTTTAAACCTCATGAACTGTTGTTTCTATTTTATTATATATTTTTAAGAAATTATAACGTGTTTTTTCTTTTATCTTTCATAGATACAAGTTTGCATTGATTATATGGTAAGTGTGTTTACAAAATCTTTTTTGTTATCACCTTTTGTTTTATTTTCACTATTTTTCTGTCACCCTACCGCACCCCTATTTCCTTACTTTGCTTCCCTCACTTATTCTTTTGTTCCATGTTTACTTCCGACCACATTCAATTTCTTTCAGTACTTCTGCCTATGCACACTCCTTCACTTACCTTTTTTACTGGTTCACTTAGTCCCTTTGTGACAGTCCTTCTTTTACTCTCTCTCTTCTTTGTCTCTATTACTCCCCATGTGTTACCCTTATTCACTTACATGTACCCTCTTTCACCCCTCTTTACTTATATTCACTGATATTTACTTGCCCTCAATCACTGCTATTCTTTTCCTCTGATTCCGTCACTACCTGACATTCCCATATTTAACTGTCCTTCCTTTTACTTTCAACATCCATTTACAATCTCCCTTAACCTCTGCTTTAGTCTTCTTCCTATTTCTTCTTTCTTTTGCTCCCTTATTCATTTTTCTTTTCTCAGTTACTTTCTTTTACACTTTTTATCTGTCTTACTATCTATTACACAGTCCCTCCTTCATTTTTTTTTTCTTTTTTTTTTGTTAGTGCGCTGACGGTACGCGCACCGGTGCGCGCACCGAAAGCGAAATATAAAAAAAATATTTTAAATTAAAAATATTATCTCAATATACATTATAGTGTTCATTTTTACAAAAACATACTTTAGCAATTCACTAAAAAACACATAGGTATGAGTATGAATAAAAAGTTAGGAATTAGCATTAAAAAAACCTATGAAATTCACTGAAAAAACCATAGGTTTCACACCAGTTATAGTTAGGAATTAGCATTTAAAAAAACTATGAAATTCACTGAAAAAACCAAAGGTTTCACACCAGTTATAGTTAGGAATTAGCATTTAAAAAACCTATGAAATTCACTGAAAAAACCATAGGTTTCACACCAGTTATAGTTAGGAATTAGCATTTAAAAAACCTATTAAATTCACTGAAAAAACCATAGGTTTCACACCAGTTATAGTTAGCTGGAAATTTTACTGATATAAAACCATTGAAATTCCCACGTTATAGTTAGTCGGACTCACTATAACTTGCGCGTGCAATGCACTGCTGATGACATCACATATTACATCACTCATGACATGGTCAGTGACATCACTCATGACACCATCCTTGTGACATAGTGACAGACCTCCTTTCACTATAATGTAACCCTTGAGACACATATTCAAAAATAGAAACTGAAATTTTTTAAAAAATGGACATACCTATATCAGTTACAACAAGCAATTCTGTACTTCTACTATCTATATACACATCCACTCATTCACCAACAGTTCTATATAGTCACTCATACATATACTCACTGATCATATGAAGTGATACACCTATACATCCTGTTACACACCGACAGTCATCCAAAAGTTACTCACACACATATTCACACGTGCAAATAAACTATTGGACATCCATTTATTTGAATATAGAGTTATACACACACTTCCACCTTACTTCTATTTAAAATTACACATATTTATTCTCTTAAACAATCACTTATAGAAACACATACTTATTTAAACAGGAACTCTTACAATCTCTTACTCTCACATATACTCACTTATATACATCAATATTCATATATACTAGATTAAAACATATGTAGTTACTGATAAAGACACTAGTGAGACAGTCATTCACTCACTAACAAACACATATAGACACTCATCCACCCATACAGTCCTGTACATATGCTGTCTTCAAAACACATACAAACAAAGAGTCAGTCACTCATGCATCTATGTGCTAAGTAATACCTCCACCAAACCATATAGACACTCATACTGATACTACTAAAAATATCAAATAACCCATATACATACGCATGTAGCTACTTATCAACACATGTAGCCACTTATACATAAAGTGAAACACTAATATATGTATTTAAATATTTAAACATAACTCACTAATATTTATTTTTCAGAAAGACACATATTCACTGGATGGTGTCATCAGTGATGTCATGAGTGATGTCACTGACCATGTCATGAGTGATGTAATATGTGATGTCATCAGCAGTGCATTGCACGCGCAAGTTATAGTGAGTCCGACTAACTATAACGTGGGAATTTCAATGGTTTTATATCAGTAAAATTTCCAGCTAACTATAACTGGTGTGAAACCTATGGTTTTTTCAGTGAATTTAATAGGTTTTTTAAATGCTAATTCCTAACTATAACTGGTGTGAAACCTATGGTTTTTTCAGTGAATATATATATATATATATACACATATATATATATATATATATATATATATATACACATATATATATATATATATATATATATATATATATATATTACCTACTGGCGGTCGCCAGTAGGTATATATAGTTAGGATTTTTTCCCTATGGGATTTCTGAAAATTCTATGCCTAATAACTTTTGCGTTCGTGGACGGAATTGGCTGAAATGTTCAGGAAAATGGCACATTTTGTTTCTGAGCAGACCTTGAAAATTTGGGGGGGTTTTGTGGAGGGGGGGCCGAGAAAAAAGGGGGGTCCCAAAACGCCTTTTTCCCATGTTAATTTCCATAGGGCGGTTGGACTCACTTTTAGCCCGAACGGCTGAATGGATTTTCACGAAACTTGGCAAAATTGTAGGGACTGTTAGCCTGATGTGCCTTTGCTAGGTCTCAATATATGTGCTTCAGTGGATTTTGAGAAATTAACGTTTAAATCAAGATATATATCTGTAACAGCGCTCCGGGCAGCTATCCGGTTAGCGAACCTTTCGCGTAACGGAACTTTGCGATGAGAAGCTGATTGGCCCTCCGGTGTCTGTCAACATTCTAAACAGTCCGGAGCGGCCGCCATCTTGTCTCTCGGTAGGATCGAGAGACAAGAGGAGGCCAAAACAAAGGGGGAAATTACCATAAGGGGGCATAGTAGATCCTCGTTGACCCCCTAGGTTTTATGTGGAGGTTTTAAAAGGGCCTAGGAGGGTCCAAAAAAAAAAATTTTTTTTTGCGTGGTAAGCGCCAAGTTCGCGAACCGGATAGCTTTCTGGGCAGCGAACTTTATGGATAAAAGAATGAAAGACTTTTCTAATACTGTATGTTAATTGTTTGTTGTTTTTCTTGTTTTTTTTTGTTTTCTTTATTTATTTATTTTTTTTATTATGATTGTGTTTCATACTTTATTAAATTTTCTAACATTTCATTGTCAGAAATGTCATAATTTATTATAGGGTGTAATTGTTTTTCATTTTGAAGCAAGTTGTCTACTGCTTCAACACATTGTAGAAGTTCGTGGTCTCTACTGTCATCCATAAAGTCATCAAGTTTGTCTTGGCTGCTCTCCTTCAGATCAATCGAAAATGAAACTTGCTGCTCGCCTTCCATTTTGCCTGAAATTTGGATTAAAAAAATATATATTAGTAGAGATAGGGCACTGTTGGGATTAATTTTAGATAGGCAGTTTTTATCAGTGAATTTATCTTTTGGCAGTGTATAGTATGAGAGTGGAAATAGGACTAAAAAAAAGTGTATGTGATTTAACCAAGACAAGCCTTACTCCATTGATAACTATAACAGAGAAGTCTATCTAAATACATTACTACTACAGAGGGATAGTGTATATGTAGCAGAAAAAGTCTACTATATTAAGTCATAGTGCACAATATATTAAATTATAACTTACCTTCACAAAGAAGTTGAAGTTTTTTGAAGCTTTTGAAATAGGAGGTACAACAAGAAGTAGTAGTCAAAATGGCTGTGTTTCCTTCTCTCCCTTTATATATATACAGGTATATAACCAATCAAATGTCAGGTAATAAAAGTAGAAAATGAAAGTAACATTTTCATTGGTTGTCAATTCCAACAATTCAGATGTGTTTTGTGAAGTAATTTACCTCACGGTACTTGGAGAGGTCTACAGGCTAAATGGCTAAATGGAATTTCAATGAAATTTGTGAGAATGGAAGGGATTGTTATGTAGTATGAGCTAATCTATATTTGGTGAGAGTGTTTCTAGTCGTTATTCTGTAAATTACTTTCCCGCCTTTTTTTAGGACCGCTTTCCGGGAAGCTGCCCGGTTAGCGAACCTTAAGCGTCACGGGAGTCCACCATTTTGTGTTTCGTTCGCATTAAGATACAAGATGGAGGGCAAATAATGTTTAGAATGGGTAGAAGGGGTCATGGTAGACTTATCTTGACCCCCTAGGTTTTCTGAGCGTGGCTGAGGAGGCTTATATGTGCGGAAAAAAATTTCTTTTTAAAAAAATTCCGCGAGGTTAGCTTTCGGTTAGCGAACCGGGTAGCGCTCCGGGGAGCGAATTTTGTGGAAAATTAGTGAAAAAAGTTAGAGAAAAATAATAATTGTGAGTGATCAGATGTAGGGTAGCTCTGAGAAGAGCTTTTGGGTTTATGGTACATTTAGGTACTTATAAGTAGGTACCAATGCACAGTCTTAAATTCAGAATGAAAATTCTGTTGCCCTCATCTGAGAAGTGAACTCCATCTCCTCTGTAGATATCTTGCATGTAGTAACGCAAGTTATTGTTGTACAGAGAGCCCATTCCATGGTCTCTCATGTAAGCTGAAACAGATTTGTTTACATGCTTCCTCGCTTTCTCAATTTGTGGACAAAATTGGTTGGACCACCTCCATTTCTGTCTTTGGCATATATTGGAATATACCAAGGCAGTTTGAGGAAAAAGTGCCATTAATTGCTCCAAGGTGTCCTTTAAAAGCATTTCCAGACCTACCCCTGTCAAAGTGCCCAAATCATTACCTCCACAGTGCACTATTAACAGGTCAGGTTTTGGCAAATGCATAAAGGTTTTCACCAATGGTATCAATTGGTGACATTTTAATCCTCTTTGGCCCAACCACTTAATTTCCACATCTTGTAAATTGAGGTTGTGTAAATTTCTGCTCTCAGCATACCTTTGAGCCCAGTGGATGTAACTATGTCCAACAATCCAGACGTTAAACATGGTGGAAGAAGGTTGTTCTGCAGTCAGATGAAGTGTGGTAATGAAAGGGCAGTTGAAACAGTAGGAGTTTCTAAAGAAAAAAAACTGTGGATTTACAATGCTAATGATTCATTAGCAGTGATTGGTGCATTTCCATTTCTGAAAACAGAAAGTTAGGGTGCATGGATGTGTTCTTTGAAAGATGTAATTTGAATGGTCAAGGAAGAAACATTTAATGAAAGATTGCACTGGATACGCAGGTGCACTGAGAGTTCAGAGTTCAATTGAAACATTGTTGTGTGAATTTGCAAACATGAGAGGTCTTCCAGGAGGTGGTTGCTATGGAAACAAGGCAGACAGGGCAGAGGGGGGAAGGGTTTTGATTTGAAAAAAGTGAGGGAAGAGGTATGATTGGCTAATATGAGAGATATGTGAAAAGAATATCTGTATTTCTGTGCTTTCAATAGCTGCAGCCTTTGGAGTGCATCCTTTTTCTTCTGCTGAAGACAATTTGGTGTATTTCTGAGACTGTTTTCAAAACTCAAAAAATATTTGCTAAGGTGAGAAAAGATTTATTTAATTTAGATAGAGAATAGTATGATTTAAGGAGAAAATGATGAAGAAAGCTGTGTTTTTAAAATGTGGTTTTGTCTCTAGTGATATACTAATAGAATTAGTTTCAAAGAGAAATTATAATTGCATATTTGGTGTAACATTCTGGCATGCAGTTACACAAGATATTGTAATACATGGAGGCCATTTCATGGTCTGTTATGTAAGCTGAAACAGATATGTTGCTTTTAAAAACGATTTAAGAAATCAATTACATTTCTAGATATGTACTGCTAGAGCTTCATAGGTTGTTTTGGGCCATATTTATAAGGTATTTGAGTGTCTAAGATGTTGTGTTCGCCTTTTAAAATGTAAAGTGTTCCTCATGGGACAAGTGTCTTGTAAATACGCTCCCACTTGTGCTTGGCAAATTTAGATTTTGATTATGGGAGTTACCTAGCCATGTTAATAGTGTCCCAAAAATGGTGCTAGGGCATTCCAGAAAACACTTTCATGTGTCTCAAGGACATTTTTAGTCATTTCTTCATGAATGCAGGTATACAATTGATTTATATGCTGTGTTTAAAAACGAATTTTGAAATGAATTAAATTTCAGGATATGTACTGTTAGAGCTTCATAGGTTGTTTGGGGTCATATTTAGAAGGCATTTTAGTGTCTTTGAAGTTATTTTTCCCTTTTTAAATGGAAAGCGTTCCTCATGGGGCCTTGAGCAGTTCTTAGCCATGTTATTTAATAGGAAGTGGATAACATGGCTAAGAGCATTTGCTGGGAAATGCATGAATATCGCTGATTTTTCTGCTATATTCATGCATTGTGGCCGTTTTTTTTCACATTGCTTCATAGGTTGTTTGGGTTCATATTTAGAAGGCATTTTAGTGTCTTTGATGTTATTTTTCCCTTTTTAAATGGAAAGCGTTCCTCATGGGGCCCTGAGCAGTTCTTAGCCATGTTATTTAATAGGAAGTGGATCACATGGCTAAGAGCATTTGCTGGAAAATGCATGAATATCGCTGATTTTTCTGCTATATTCATGCATTGTGGCCGTTTTTTTCACATTGCTTCATAGGTTGTTTGGGTTCATATTTAGAAGGCATTTTAGTGTCTTTGATGTTATTTTTCCCTTTTTAAATGGAAAGCGTTCCTCATGGGGCCCTGAGCAGTTCTTAGCCATGTTATTTAATTGGAAGTGGATAACATGGCTAAGAGCATTTGCTGGAAAATGCATGAATATCGCTGATTTTTCTGCTATATTCATGCATTGCGGCAGTTTTTTTTCACATTGCTTCATAGGTTGTTTGGGTTCATATTTAGAAGGCATTTTAGTGTCTTTGATGTTATTTTTCCCTTTTTAAATGGAAAGCGTTCCTCATGGTGCCCTGAGCAGTTCTTAGCCATGTTATTTAATAGGAAGTGGATAACATGGCTAAGAGCATTTGTTGGAAAATGCATGAATATCGCTGATTTTTCTGCGTTATTCATGCATTGCAGGCCTTTTTTTATCACATTTGCAAGCACTTCTTAGCCATGTTATCCAATGGGAGGTGGATAACATGGCTAAGAGCATTTGCTTCAAAGGTTGTTTGGGGTTATATACCATTTTTGGGAAATTATTAACATGCCTATCTAACTCCCATAATCAAAATCTAAATTTGCCAACCGCAGGTGGGAGCGTATTTACAATAAATTTGCACCATGAAGAATGTAAAATAGCATACTAGATACTCAAATAACTTATAAATATGATCCAAAACATCTTATGAAGCACTAGTAGTGCATATTTCCAGAAATGTATTGGTTTTCATTTAATGATTTACTTCATTGGTAGGCCTTCACATGTTTTTTTACCTTGGTTTTTTTTCAGTGAAAATCTTATCTGCAACCATGTGTTGGCCTCACCTCAAATAAACAAAACAGGTGATGGACTGAATGTGGATCAATGACACACATTCACCCCAGTCCAAAGATCTGGGCCTAAACAAACCTTTAGATAGGCTACATCTTATCGTCATCCTGAATTAATGATTTAAAATATTAGGGAGTGATTTATGAGTGTTGTATGCCTGTTTTGTACCATTGAGTGTCATTTTTGTGATGCAGTGCTGGTGGAAAATATTTGCTATGTTAAATAATTAGTACAGCATTAAGTTTTAGATGACTGTTATTTATTTACTGTTTGGTAATAGTGGTTAATAACATTTTATATTATATTTTTTCACAGATTCAACTGCAGATTCTTTCATAGTTTGGAAAATGCCTTCCAGAAGTCGAATACGAAAGGCTAGAAAACGTCAAAGACAGCAGGATGATGTTTTATTGCAGCAGTCCTCTTCCCCAAATACTTGTCAAAACACCAAGAAAGGTCCGGGTAAGAGCACGAAATCATTCTTAAGAAATATTTGTAGTAAAAAAAATTTTGCTCAAAAAAATGTGTCTCTTAACAAAAAGAGAAGTAATTTAAATGGAAAGGAGAGACCCATCACAAATGTTACTGGTAGAGGAAGAGATAACTCTGTGCATGATAGTAGAAGGAAACAACAGTTTAGGGACATTCGACAACGAATGTTCCGTAATAGGATATTAGTTAATTTATTGAAAAATATTAAAAAGAAAGGCCAACAGAAAGCGGCATTTTATAGGAAGAAGAAAAATGTAGAGAAAATTATTGATCATGCTTTTGAAATCAAGCGAAAGTTGTTTATTTTGGTAATCAATAGAATTAGGAAACTAAGCAAGGTAATTTCTGATTTCAAAACAAAAAGTAGATGGAAGAGAGTAGTAAATCGTACTAACTTTTGTGAAGTTTTTTCTGGAGAATGGATGCATAGTTCAAGTTCTGAGGCATTTTTTAATGAGGAGACTTATTTTCAGGATAATGATTTGGTGCATGCAGTTGACATCAGTGGTCGAGCTTATGAAGTGAAGGATGGTTGTCCAGTTGAAAAAGAACAACTTGTGACAACAGAGACAGAAGAGGCGCTAAGTGATGAGGTTTTAGGAAGACGTCCTAAGGGTCCTGTGTACATTTGGAAGTGTAGTTCTATTTGCAGTGTGCGACAGGTTTCCATCAATTTGCTATGTGATTTTATACGGACATTTAATAAGAAAAGTTTGAAGCAGAAAATGAAGTTGTTGCAAGATTTAGATCCTTGCAGAGTGAGACAAATGACAGGTTTGCGTGGTCATTCACTGGCTTGTCTTTCCAGGAGAGTATGCCAGAGTGTTTTTCATCATTTCAGGATGCTAGCAGTGCATCATAATAAAGTGAGAAAATTAGTGAGAATGTTGTATTATGCTAAGAGTCCAGCAATTATGCTTAAACAGTTATGTGCTGCTCTTTTGCATGGTTCTGAAATAGATGTGAAGAATCTTTGTGAAGAAATTGAGTTTTGTTACTTTGGTAGTAAAGATGAGAATGTTCAAATTGACCCTGAAGTAGAGGGTAATGTGGAAGATAATGTACAGGTTTCCAGTACAGATAATTTTCAGAAGGAAATTGCCACGTTTCAGATGAAATCAAGTGAGAGGCCTAATTTCACTTGTGTATGTTGTCGACGCACTTATTATAAGAATCAGACTAAGGTAGTGGATTTATATGCAAAAAGTGAAAGGGAAAATAATAGTGAATGGAAGGATTTAGCCACATACTTGATGGTAGAAAATTATTTTGATTTGGGATCGGATCAACGTGTGTGTACTTATTGTTGTAATAAATTAAACCAAAACCAGATGCCTGCTAGGGCAGTTCATAATAATCTGGAATTGGTTGAGATTCCTTCTGAATTGAAGGATTTAAATACTTATGAATCTATTTTGATTCAAAGTATCCATCCCTTTCAGGCTATTGTAAGAATGGAGCCAAAGACAGGGAAATTGCCTCCAGCAGATTTACAGAGAGGATTAAAGGGAAGAGTTGTTTATTTGCCTCTAGATTTGAACAAAAACATTAACACAATTGGAATAGAAAAAGTGGAAGAGGAACCTCTGGTTATCTTGGTTAATGGGGTTCCGACAAAGAATAAGAAAATATGGCAAGATTTAGTGGATGTTAGGAAAGTCAAAAAGGCAACAGTGTATTTGAAGAAAAATAATAAGTACTATAAGAATGTATATGTTGCAGAAGAGGAAGTAAGTGATGAAGAGGATAGCGATTTGTGTGCTGGCCAAATTGAGAAAGTAGAGGCCTCTAAAAGTGAAGAAATATATGAACATTATAGTGTTCATCCTTTGCATTCCAAGGAAGTGATGGGGAATGCTATTGAGTTGTTTCAAATGAAACAAGCCAAAGGGAGTCCCATTAGTGTTTGGGAGGAAAGTTTGGAAGCTCGGTGTTTCCCACAGCTATTTCCCACAGGTCAAGGAGGAAGATATGATGAGCGACCTCGTGAAATTCCTGCGTCTGAATACCGGACTTTACGATTGTATGCAGAAGATCCTAGGTTTCGGCAATGCATTCCCTATTTGTTTCATCTCCTGTTTGAAAGCGATCTGTCTGGACTGTCATATGCAGTGAACCACATCTTAAAAAGTGGTATACAGATGCGAAACATCTCGGCAAGTGACTTTATGCATAAAGTCAATGTCCAAGACAGTATTTTGGATTCTCACTTAATTAATCTCATGGCGTGTCAGCGTGGTACTAATGAGTACTGGTACCGTCGTCATGGTGACTTAAAATGTATGCTGAGGAACTTAGGAACTCCGACATGGTTCCTCACTCTGAGCTGTGCCGAGTATGGCTGGGATGACTTACTTGAATTTCTACGAGAGGCAAATGGAAATATTGAAAACATTGAATTCAAGACACCTGGAGAACTGTGTTCTTTGGATCCTGTGAATGTATGCAGGTACTTCAATCATAGATTTGAAGCTATGATGTCTTTCATCACAAATAAAAAGAATCCACCTCTTGGAGAGGTGTTGGATTTCTTCTGGAGAAAGGAGTACCAAGCAAGAGGTGCCCCTCATATACATATGTTGCTGTGGATCAAGGATGCACCTAAATTTGGAACAGATCCGGATGACTTAGTGATGAATTTCATCGAACAGTATTCTACGTGTGCTGTTCCAAACGCAACGGAGAAGAAAAGTCTAAGAGAACAAGTTCTACGTTTCCAAAGCCATCGTTGTGGAAAGTACTGTCGTCGTAAATTCAGAAACAAGGACAAGTTCTACACCAAATGTCGTTTCAACTTTCCACGACCGGTGATTTCTAAAGGAAGAGTGAACAGTTTGATGTCTTCGCTGCGACATAATGTGACGAGGAAATCACCCAAGAATACATACAATTTGAAAAGGAACGAAGAGTCCAAGTACATCAATGACTACAACCCAGTGATTTTGTCCATGTGGAATGCCAACATGGATATACAGTTTGTGGCTGACAACTGTATGGCTGTGGCTCGGTATGTGACATCTTACATCACCAAAAAAGAAAAGACCGAACTGAAGGATATGTGGGAGGACATTTCCCATGAAAAGAGCCTCAGCAAGAAGTTGTACAGTTTCAGTCTGAAGATGTTGTCGCATCGAGAAATCGGAGCTTACGAATGTTCTGATCGATTGTCTTCAGCAAGTCTCTATGCCAAATCCAGGAGTCTCGTTTGGGCGAGTCTTGGTCTTGCTGCAACGCGAAATCGAGTTCTAAAACCTGTTCGGGAAATTGAGTATTTGGCAGAAAAGGAACCAAACAGTACCGACATTTTGAAGACCAACATGTTGGATACATATTATCCAAATCGAAGCAGTCACCTTGAGAATATTTGTCTATATGAGGTTCTCCAAAATTATATATTCAAGAGGAACATCAAAGAAGATATTGAGAAAGGAGTGTATGCTGTAATTGGAAGTGAGGGATGCCTGGTCAAGCAAAGAAAATGCCAATTAGTAAACCATCGAAAATTAAGTGGCGAATCTCCAGAAAAAAAGGAGTTTTTCTATTTAGCACTTTTGCAACTTTTCAAGCCTTGGCGTGCAGAAGAGGAACTGCTTGGAGATTTCCTCTGTTACGAAGACTCTTTCAATGCAGCCAAGGAGTCCATAGAATGTCCTGCTTTTTCTAAATATCAAGAAATGCTAACTTTGGAAATTGAGCAGGAAGCAACGATTGCAGCCGAGATTGCCAGAGACAGTTCTCAGGACAGTCAGAGTTCTGTTTCATTGAGTCAAGATCCACTTGGAGGACCTATTATCGAAAATGAAGCTGCCACTGCTATGAATGAAGTAGAAAGAGCCATGGCACATGCTCAGGAGGATTCAGTTAACTTACAAGACTTGGAAAAACAACTCAACGTTGAGCAGAGGAAAATATATGATGAAGTTACCAAGGAAATTGAGCACGGATTAAGTCATGAGAAGAAAGAGTGCTCGTGTACGTCGTTGAAGCCTGTCCGACTGTACGTGAGTGGAGAAGCGGGAACTGGAAAAAGTTTCCTCATTAAAGCAATCTCTTGTTATTTGCAGGAAAGGACTGAGTCATCGCTGTCTTGTGTTGTCACCGCTCCTACTGGACTGGCAGCACATAATATTAAAGGTATTACTTTGCATCGTCTATTGATGCTGCCGGTGGAGCATGACAACAAATTACAATACAACAAGTTATCTGGAGATGCTTGCTGTGAAGTTTCAAGAGTTTTGAGGAAAATGAAACTACTTATCATTGACGAAGTAAGCATGGTTTCCAATGTCATGCTTGCCTTTGTGCATTTGAGAATGCAAGAAGTACTTAAAACTGAATATGATGTCTTATTTGGTGGGAAACACATTATTGTTTTCGGAGATCTTCTACAGCTGACACCAGTAAAAGGTCAACCTGTGTTCAAAATACTCACGCATGAAGATACCAGGAAGTGCCTAGGGAGCATTGGCAACGTCAATATATGGTTAAACTTCAATTATGCAGAACTGCATCAAAATATGCGTCAGGCAAAGGATGAAGATTACAAGAATATTCTACAAGATATTAGAATTGGAAAAGTGACCGAGCATGGGAAAGAAGCTTTAAATGCACGGTTACTGTCAAATTTGTATCCCAAACAAGATATTGTGCCTGAGAATATTTTTCAGAAAATTACTGAGAAGAAATCCGGGATATGTCTCATGCCAACTCTTGCAGAATGTGCCATCTTCAACAACAAAATGTTGAATTTAGAAAAGCAAGAGATTGTGAAACTTGAAGCTATCGACAAATTAGAGCATATGGGATCAACAATTATTTTGTCAGACAATTTGAAATCAAAATTGGATTCATTAGAGAAGACTATATCTAAAACAGCGGGTTTTGAAAAGACTTTGAATGTGTGTTTAAATTGCCGAATTATTTTGAGAAGGAATTTACATGTAGAAAGAGGTCTGGTAAATGGATCAATGGGTAATGTTGTTGATTTTGAGAAATACAGAAATAGAGATGGAATAGAATTTTTAAAAATTAAATTTGATGGCATTGAGGAAGTACAGCAAATTGGTCGTTGTTCTGCTAGGTTTTTGCTTGTTAAAGATTTATATGTTCGCCGTAAACAGTTTCCTGTTTGCTTGGCATATGCGGTGACAATCCATAAATCGCAAGGTTTAAGTGTAGACTGTGCATTGGTGAATATTGGCAGTTCTGTGTTCAAGGAGGGTATGGCATATGTGGCATTGTCACGAGTTAGAACTTTATCGGGATTGTACTTGATTGACTGTGATGTCACAAACATTTGTGCGGATCTAGATTGTGTTAAGGAATACAATAGGTTAAGAAGAGAGTATGCGCCACATTTGCCTCAATATCCTTTGTTTGAGAAACGTGTGGTAGGCCGCAAACGTAGAAATAGCAGTAATAGTAGGGAGGTTGTTGCAAAAAGACTAAAAGTCAATGAACCGAAAATTGTTAGCAGAAAGAAAGTGGATTCTGTTGAAGATGTTGTCGGTTTTCAATTTGAAAACAGTTCTGGTGTCAACTGCTATGCAAATGTAGTGGTTAATGTTCTCTTTTCACTAGAGAGTTTAAAAGAACAGATTCTGTTGAATTCTGAACAAATTTTATGCTGTTTGTTGAATTCTGTTTTCGAGAAATGTAGCAGTGATCGAACAAAAGTAGAAAGTGTGTCTGAAGTTCGTTATCTGTTAGATGAATGTTCAGGTCAAACAGACTTCTCTGAAAATAATCAGCAAGATTGTCAGGAGTTTTTAATGTATATGCTTGATATATTGCAAGTTGAGGGTGTAGATGTAGATCACCTGTTTGGGCTTTCTTATCAATGGCAGCATGACTGCGAGAACTGTATGGTATCAAGTACTACTAGTGTAGACTCAGAAAGATTTATATATTTAACTTTGCCAGACAGTAAATCAGTCTCCTTTAATAAGCTAGTAAATGCAGCGGATCACAACATGGAGTGTAGCCAATGTAAATGTGATATGATGTCAACATTATTTATACGTAGATATGGCCAGTATGTCATTTTAATGATGCAACGATGTAGGCCTGATGGAACAAAATTGTCAACTTTAATAAAAAATTTTGTGGCTTCTCAGCTGTCAATATCAGGGAGGACTTTTGTTACTGTAGCAATTATCTATCACGATGGTCCATCAACAACATCAGGACATTATACAGCTTACTTAAAGTCTGGAAACGGCTGGTCATTCTGTAATGATTCTGTTGTAACGTTCAAAAAAAAATTGCCGTTTGACCTTAAAAATTCTTACCTGGTGTTTTTAAAACCAAAATTTTAAGTAGAGGGAATGTAAGTCTGCAATGCTGTCTCGATTAAAAATTCAACTATATAAACCTAATGCAAGTAAGTCTGCTTCATAGTAAGCAGTATCAGTGTCATAGGAAAAGGAGAACATGACTGACAAAGAAGAGTAAGATATTAGTAGTCCAGGATTGTGAAAATAATCTCAAATATTTTATTTTTGAAAGTTGCGAAAATAGAAAATGTCGGGATTTGATTGGAAGAATTACAAGATTTGCGAATCGCGGCAACATGATTTGGCCTAGTGGAAACATGTGATATAATGAGAGAAGTTTTTTTTCTATGTAACATATTTCACGTATCGATGGAGGTTTTCTTTCAGAAAGTGGCGGGCTGAAAATATTTAAAGCACAACAGAGTGGATGCTGTTTATAGGAGATCCTTCGACGTCATTGAAAGTAAGTTAATTTTAAGAAGTTTTGAAATCAGATTTCTTAGGTTGTATGGGTTTTTTAAACACAGTCATTTTGATTGTGTTTTTTTTTCCCCGCTGTTACATGATGAATACCTTCAAGTCACTGATTTAAGTGAAATTTGATACATTCTGAGAACAGCAAAAATAAACCATTTAACATGTATAATTAATGTTATGCTTTTTGTCCTTATGATATACATTTAGAAATGTGTGGTACATATGGGTAAGGTGAGTTCTGTAAATATCAATTTTAATGCTTAGAGTGCTGTACTTCTGGGTAGTGTTTTTTTTTTTATAAAAAAAAGAGGCCTCACCTCAAAGAAAGCTCTTGAAAGCACACATCTTATTTGCATCCTAAAACAATCATTTACAATGTTAGACACAATTTTATTATGACTTTACATCTTTTTTGCGCTGCTATTGCATCACTATTGTGAGACATTAGCAGTGCAAGAAAAACATCATGTTTCAAAATAGGCCTCAGTTCAGCAATATCAAGATACAGTTTCTTTTGAATATATATCTTTAGGATTGTGTAGGGAACGTAGAGAAGCAGAGACTTCTGTAAATGTCAAAGTTGTTGAAAAACTGTTTGTTTTTGAACCTTTTCCCTTGTCTTTTCTAATTTTTAAATACATGTTTTAATATTTTTTGAAATGTTTGTTCTTTGTTTTACAGATTGAAAGTATGAAAAAATATTTAAAAAAGGTAACAAGAATTATAAGGTAAATGTTTTCCACTCTTTTTACCCGCAATGCACTGCTGATGATGTCATTGACAGTATCTCTCATTTACTCTCTCTAGCTGTCTTTCTTTTTACATTATTCTCTGTTTACTTCCCTTATACTAACTCTTCTTTTTTTTAAAAAAAATATTTTTTTTAGTTCGCTTAAAGTTCGCGAACCGGTCAGCGAACTTGAAGCGAACCAAAAGAAATAGAGCTTGCCAGAGTGATAAACATTCTAGCAATTTTGTTTGAAAGGGGAGGTAGTTCTGAAAAGAACTGTTTTTTTTTGTTTTTGTTGTTTTATATTTTTTTTGTAATTTTTTGAACATTTTTTGATTTTTTTGTATTTTTAGAACTGTTTTATGTTTTTTTTGTGTTTTTTAAGGAGGGGAGACAACAAAAAACAGGCTTTCAAAACGGCTCAACTGGAGCAAAAAAAAAGAAAATTACTTTTTGGGTGCATTAGGGCACTTATGATTTTCATATGCAATGTTCATGAGGTTGACACTCATGTTTCCATATGACAGCATAGCACCACAGTAAATACAAGACAACTTCATGTGCTGGAAGTTAGGTTGGATGTTTGGCACAGTCTCTTGTGCCTCTCTTCCCGTCAAAGACAATGTGGATGTAGATCTTGCCACAGGAGTTGCCGTCGGATTGTCTTCAAGATCCCTCAACTCAGCCCGGCTGTAGTTCAAGGGATGCCACCTGCTCATGTGACGGTGCATTGTATAGTTCCCCATACTGTACTTCTTTTCTGTGCCTCTCGACAATCTGTAGTCACAGATGAGGCAGGTGGCATATTTTGCATTCACTTTCTTGGTTCCAGGAGGGATGGTGAAAAACTGCCAGATGAAACTGGTTTTTCGTTTAGAAACCCGGGGCAACTCATCAACAAATTGTTGTCCCTCTCTCTCCTCTTCTTCTTCTTCCTCATCTTCCTCCTCTCTGTTAGTCATAATTTGACTGGGTGGTCCTCTCTTCTTATGGGGAGGTGGAGGTGGTGGTGGGGGTGCACCAGCTGCAGCAACAATGGAAGCCATTGTGGATCTTCAGATAAATGGTCTTTCTCTCACCAAGATGAAAGTCAGAGTGAGGAAATAAGGAGGGGTTTACTTGATTTGGGGAAAACAAAAGTTCTGAGCCAATGAAAAGTGTTATTTTTAGGTCACATGACCTAGTCATACATCATTTGGAAACCAAAAGTGAAATGAACCAATGAGAAGTTTGATAAACAAGTCACATGACTTGTTCCGCTTACGTTACGCGGCGCGCGCCGCGTCCCAGATCGCTTCCGGTTCGCGGTCCGGAGCACTTCCGGGAGCGCTAACGCGGCGCGTCATTAGACGCATTACGCGATAACGTGATACGTCGCGCTTCCGCGGCGCGTCACTGTTCCGCTAACGTAACGTTGACCGGTTCGCGGACTAGATCGCGGCATCAAGATGAGCTAACGGAAAGCTTCCCGGTTCGCGAACTAGAAGCGAAGAAAAAAAATATTAAAAAAAAAATTATCAATAAACATCTAAATATATTTTGGGATTTAAAGAATAATACATTTTACAGCTACAGATGTTAGCTTTTAAAAAACCAATGAAATTCACTGAAAAAACCATAGGTTATAGACCATATATAGTTAGAAATTTGCATTTAAAAAACCATTGAAATTCAATGAAAAAACCATAGGTTATAGACCATATATAGTTAGGAATTCGCATTTACAAAACCTTATTTTACTCGCATAAAACCATTGAAATTCCATATATAGTTAGTTGCGCTAACTATATATCGCGCACCCGCAATCCACTGCTGATGATGTCACATATTACATCATTCATGACATGGTCAGTGACATCACTGATGACATCACTGATGACATCTCAAATGACATCACTGATGACAACATCCAGTGACTGTATGTTTCTGTGAAGTTAAAATATGTCTTACATATTGAAGAATGAGTGGATGTATAAGTGTCTGGATGAAGGATTTAGTAGGTGCATGACTGACTGTATGAGTGAGTGATTAAATGTGTCTCACTGAGTGCATGGGTTAGTGACTAAACTGTCTTAATTTGTGCATCATTATGTCTGTTGTTCTGTAAACTGTTGCATGTGTTGATAAGTAGCTATATGAGTAACTATATGGGTTATTGATTGGTTACCTTAGTATTTGTATGGGAGACTGAGTGTGTGTGTGGGTGGCTGGGAGGTGTATGACTCTGTGCATAGATGTGTGAGCAGTTGATTCACTAGAGGTATGGTTTCAAAAGTGCATGTGGTAACAGCTGTATGGGCGGTTGACTGTGTGCATGAGTGTATTGGTGAGTGAATGGATATCTCAGTGCTACATGTCAAAGTAAGTACATATGTAAAACACAGTACATGTGAGAGTTGACATATATAAATAACTGTGCATAAGAGCCAGTGAATGTGTGAGTGGCTGTATGGATCATTGTGAACTTGTATCAGGGATTGTATAAGAGAGTAAATATGTGTTAGTATATGTTTGAATAAGTAAAGTTTGTATAACTGTATAGTTGAGGAAATGGAGGTGTGATTGATTCTTTGCATGACTGACTAGGTGTGTGAGTAACTCCATGGATGAGTGACAGTCTGTGAGTGTCTGTTTACACTGATTGTATCTAAGGTTATATTAGAGTCTGAAGAGGTTCATCGTATTATCACATGAATGATATCATCAGTGATGTGATCAGTAATGTCAAATGAGATGTCATCAGTGATGTCATCAGTGATGTCATTTGAGATGTCATCAGTGATGTCATTTGAGATGTCATCAGTGATGTCATCAGTGATGTCACTGACCATGTCATGAATGATGTAATATGTGACATCATAAGCAGTGGATTGCGGGTGCGCGATATATAGTTAGCGCAACTAACTATATATGGAATTTCAATGGTTTTATGCGAGTAAAATAAGGTTTTGTAAATGCGAATTCCTAACTATATATGGTCTATAACCTATGGTTTTTTCATTGAATATATATATATATATATATATATATATATATATATATATATGTGTGCATGTAGAAAGAGGTAGAGAGGTAGAGGTAGAGATAGAGAGGTAGAGACTAGTAGAGGAGGTAGAGAGGTAGAGAGTAGAGAATGAGTAATAGAGAGTAGAGAGTGAGTAGTATAGTGTAGTAGAGAGAGTAGCAGAGAGTGAGTAGTAGAGAGTAGTAGAGTGAGTAGTAGAGAGTGAGTAGTAGAGAGTAGTAAAGAGTAAGTAGTAGAGTGAGTAGTAGAGAGCAGTAGAGAGTGAGTAGTAGAGAGTAGTAAAGAGTGAGTAGTAGAGAGTAGTAGAGAGTAGTAGAGACTGAGTAGTAGAGAGTGAGTAGCAGAGAGAGAGAATAGTAGACAGTAGTAGAGAGTGAGTAGTAGAGCAAGTAGTAGAGAGTAGTAGAGATAGCGTAGTAGAGAGTGATTAGTAGAGAGTAGTAGAGAGTGAGTAGTAGAGTGAGTAGTAGAGAGTGAGTAGTAGAGAGTAGTAGAGAGAGAGTAGTAGAGAGTAAGTGGTAGAGAGTGAGTAGTAGAGAGTAGTAGATAGTGAGTAGTAGGGAGTGAGTAGTAGAGAGAGAGTAGAAGAGAGTAGTAGAGTAGTAGAGAATGAGTAGTAGAGAGTGAGTAATAGAGAGTAGTAGAGTAGTAGAGAATGAGTAGTAGAGAGTAGTGGAGAATATTCCAAAGTTTGGCACAGCACCACTTGCACAACAAGTCCTATCAAATCATATCACTTAGAGTCCTTATTGAAGCGCTGAATCTTGGTGTTTATTGAAATGCTTTTATTTTCCTTAAGTTTATGTACCACAGTCAGAACTTCTTCAGGGCGTTCTTATTTCCTTCAAGTTATGTCGGTATCCTGTTGTCGTATAACTAGATATTTCTTCAAAATGTTATAACGAGACGTAAGTACATTCTTATTCAAAGTGACTAGGTATCAATTTTACCCACACAATTCGGGCAGACTTAAATAATTTATAGCATCCTCAAAGTCAGTCTTTCAAAAATTCCAAAGTATAGGACATGATAATCCAAATCCAAATGTTTCTCAAGAAAAGTCATTTTTAATCGTTCGGAATATCGTGATTTAGAAAAAAAATAATGGGGGCCTGGAGGATCTTTGTGGGACCCCGTGAGCAGGCCTCGGAGGTCAGGGTGCTTCTACCCTGCTCCCTTTGCGTGTTTTGCACCTTTGTTTCACTGCTTTCTTGTGCCTTCGTTCTACCGAGGCGCAAGATGGCTGCCAACACTTCCTGGTTGGGAGTGTTGACAGACAGTGGCAGCAAATCAGCTTGCCTTCCGGAGAAAGCTGCAAGCTCAATGGCTGTCAACACATCTAACCAGGAATTGTTGGCATCCATCTTGTGCTCGATAGACAAAGGCAAAAGAAAGCAAAAAAATAAACATGAAGAACACAAAAAGGGGCAGGGTAGATACACCCTGACACCCTAGGCCTGCCCAGGTGGTCCCACAAGGACAACAAAGGACCACATTTTTTTTTTTAACCTGGTCTGTTTTTTCATAAAATTACCCCACGGGCGGGACCAAATCGCGGGGGCACAGTGATAAAGAAATGTGGGGGGTCCAAATTCCCCCCCACACTTCCCCGGGGACTGCTGCCCCCAGGGCAAAGCAATGCAGCCCCTTGGCGCATACTGGAGGCTCCTGGTGGGCTAGTTGGCCCTCAGGGACCCACAGTATGCAAGGGAAATTAGTTCCTACTCTGCAAACACGCCAGGGGTTGCGCTGTAGAGAGGTGTAAAAAAGAGTGTGGCCTCATAACACCTCTCTGCAATGCAGCCCCCTGGTGCATATTGCAGGTTCCACGTGGGCTAGTTGGCCCCAAGGGACCCCCAGTATGCAAGGGGAATTAGTTCCCCCTCTGCAAACACGCCCGGGGGCTGGGTTGCAGAGAGGTATAAAAAAGGGTATGGCCTCATTACACCTCTCTGCAATGCAGCCCCCTGGCTTATACTTGAGGCTCCTGGTGGGCTAGTTGCCCCCCAGGGACCCCAGCATGCAAGGGGAATTAGTTCCTCCTCTGCAAACGCGCTAGGGGTTGCGCTGCAGAGTTTTGTAAAAAGGGGGCGTGCCCTCTGAACACCTGCCTGCAAAAAATTACTAAATCAGTATAAAAAAACAAATTAATACATTTAAAAATTGTCATTTAAAAAAACCGTCGAAATTCAATGAAAAAAACATAGGTTTCAGGCCTTATATACTTAGGAATTAGCATTTAAAAAACCTTGCACATTCAATTAAAAGGCGAGATTACTGTGGAGCTGGATTTTTTGTGACAGTGGTGTACGAAAAAAAGTGAGTTAAAAAATACCAAACAGCTTTCCTAAACAAAAAACTTTATTCTGTGGTTAGCTGGGTATTGGTTAAAATGTATGTGCAGGGAAATTTACCAACTAATGTGTTGGGTGTTTTCCCCTTTAGAGTGGGGTCAACATGTTTCTGCCCTTAAGTGTATGATTATTACTGGGCATTCGTCAGGATCATGTAATTGTGTACCTCGGTGGTATGGGCGCGCTAAGGCCCACCCTACCCAGAGGACGTGACAGTTAAAAATGATTAAGTGTAAAAATAGGTGCAAAAAAACAAACCAAAAAAATGGTTTCAACAATTATTATGAACCTGTGGTCTGAAAGGAAATGACAAACACACATGGAAGACAATACAAACAATGTTAATGATTGGACTGGAGCGTCTTTTGCAAACACTGATCTCAAAGTTCTGTGCTTGGACTAAGGAGAAATCGCGTGCCCGTGGTGGAAAATAAAGGTATTTTAAGCCTGAAACTGTGTGAATGAGAGCCAGGCTGTCTCGGGCATGCATTTTTAGAGAAGATGAGGCGATCGCTAGTCAGACTTCATGCCATTCGTGCTGGTGCGATCAATGTGCCCAAATGGAGGGCCAGTGTCTATGTTGGACCCTAATGGTTCAAACTGAATTTTTAGCAAATACATTAACTTAAAATAAAGTAAAAATGGCGAGATTCTCACTTATATGTTAAAATATCCACACTTCATGGGTCTCGGGAGGGGGGTGGTGGCGACAATGGCACACCCTACAAAAGTAAATAAAGGAACAGAAACCTACTAAGCAATTGGAATGGGATACAGGTTACTTAGCTGAGCGCTGGTTGAAGTGGTGCCTGCTGGTCAAAGAAGAAAAGTTCTTACGCCCGCAACGCCAAACACCCACTAGGCACCTAACGATCTCCTCGAACCGGACCCCGTGGATGGGTGTCTGGAGATCGAATGCCACTGAAATACTGTCTCCGCGGTAAAGCGCGGGGCTGAGGGCGTTGCCGTGGCCGATTGTGGGCGTGCCGGGGGGTGTGTGGAGACGTGCACGTCTCAATATCCAATCACTGTAGAGGACAGGAGCGAGGCTTGAAGGACAAGCGCTCGCGTTGTAATAGAGGCTTGGGAGGCGTGTTATAACGCTTGCGCCTCAGTGTCCAATCAGAGCAAGGGACCAGAACGAGGCTTGGAATACAAGCGCTCGCGTTGTTATGGTGAATGTTAGACACAACATTGGGGTGAGAGAAAAACCTTGTTAGGATGGTAGCGAGGGGTCTGAAAGGGTTCAAATTGAATGTGGTGCAGTGGACAGTCATATTATCGATTCTGGGTAAACAGAGCAGTAAAACGAGACCAGAACTATGGCGGCAGTAAATAGTTTTTAGACGATCTGCTCACATGGATGGAGGGGAGCAAAAATCATCAGATCATAATAAATCATGGAAAAATATCAGTTTGCATTCAGAGTTGGGAAAACGATTGGGCAGTGAGGTAAAGCGTTACCGTTTGAGAACAGAAGACCAAGGAATTTGGTCATTAAGCCCATTAATGTGGGTACCCAGTCTGTACACCCAACGTTGCTCTTTTTCAAGGAGAATGTTGGTGGTGTTTCTCTCTGTGGCGATCTGCTCAATTATTGTCCACCGTAGATCATAAGGCATGTGGTTTTTTTGAAGAAAATGTTCGCTCATTTTGGTTGCTGACTTATGGCACCTGATGTTGCTACGATGCTTGCAGATCCTTTGTTTAATCTTGCATGTTGTCATCCCTATATATCTCTTCAGGCAAGGACATGTTATCATGTAAACGACATTAGTCGAATTACAATTAGTATGGCTCTTCTGGATCCATATCTTTCCTGTTTCAAGTGAAAGTTGTTTAGTGTGTGTAGTTAAATGACACACGCTACAGTTAGCACAAGGGAAATGTCCTGTCACGGGGGGCATGCCCCATGCATCTGTGATCGACCTTGTGGTCCTGGAGGTAGATGCTCCAACCTTCGGGCGTGTATGAACCAAAGAGTCTTTTAAACTTATGCCTTTTTTAAAAGAGAAAAGGGGTTTCTCCCCAGTTCTTTTGTTGTTTGTTAGGATTTTCCAATGTTTTTTCACCGATTTTTTCATTGCATCTAATATTGAACTGTAAATGGTCACGCATGTTAGGGGTATTTCAGATGGTTCCTTGGTGATGTCTTCCAAAAGGGCCTCTCGTGGTTGGTTTCTGGCACGTTTATTCCCTTTTTCCAAGATCTTTTTTGGGTAACCACGTAGCTGTAATCTTTTAGTGAGATCAGAGGCTTGGGACTTGTAGTCCTTGATGTCTGTACAATTTCTCCGTATCACTAAAAGAATACGGAGAAATTGTACAGACGTCAAGGACTACAAGTCCCAAGCCTGTGATCTCACTAACCACGAGAGGCCCTTTTGGAAGACATCACCAAGGAACCATTTAAACACTTAAACCTTGAGATTTATGGATTGTCACCGCATATGCCAAGCAAACAGGAAATTGCTTACGGCGAACATATAAGTCTTTTACAAGCAGAAACCTAGCAGTGCAACGACCAATTAGCTGTACTTCCTCAATGCCGTCAAATTTAATTTTTAAAAATTCAATTCCATCCCTATTTCTGTATTTCTCAAAAATAAACAACATTACCCAATAATCCATTTACCAGACCTCTTTCAACATGTAAATTTCTTCTCAAAATGATACGGCAATTTAAGCACACAGTCTTTTCAAAACCAGCAGTTTTAGATATAGTCTTCTCTAATGAATCCAATTTAGATTTCAAATTCTCAGACAAAACAATTGTTGCACCCATATGCTCTTTTCTGTCAATAGCTTCCAGTTTCACAATCTCTTGGTTCTCTAAATTCAACATTTTGTTGTTGAAGATGGAACATTCTGCAAGAGTTGGCATCAAACATATTCCAGATTTCTTCTCATTAATTTTATGAAAAATATTCTCTGGCAGAACGTCTTTTTCTGGAAACAAATTTGACAGTAATCGTGCATGTAAAGCTTCTTTCCCACGCTCAGTCACTTTCCTGATTCTAACATCTTGCAGAATATTCTTGTAATCTTCATACTTCGCCTGACGCATATTTTCACGAAGCTCAGCATAACTGAAGTTTAACCATATGTTAACGTTGCCAATGCTCCCTAGGCACTTCCTGGTATCTTCATTCGTAAGCAGTTTAAACACTGGTTGTCCTTTCACTGCTGTCAGCTGCAGAAGATCACTGAAAACAATGATGTGTTTGCCACCAAATAACACATCATACTCTGTTTTAAGAACATCCTGCATTCTCAAATGCACAAAGGCAAGCATGACATTGGAAACCATGCTTACTTCGTCAATGATAAGAAGTTTCATCTTCTTCAGGACTCTAGATACTTCACAACAAGCATCTCCCGATAACTTGTGGTATTGTAATTTGTTATCATGCTCCACTGGCAGCATCAGTAGACGATGCAAAGTAATACCTTTAATATTATGTGCTGCCAGTCCAGTTGGAGCGGTGACAACACAAGACAGCGATGACTCAGTCCTTTTCTGCAAATAACATGAAAGTGCTTTAATGAGGAAACTTTTTCCAGTTCCTGCTTCTCCACTCACGTACAATCGGATAGGTTTCAACGATGTACATGAGCACTGTTTCTTCTCATGACTTAATTCATGATCAATTTGGTTGGTAACTTCATCATATATTTTCCTCTGCTCAACGTTAAGTTGTCTTTCTAAATCTTCTAAGTTAACCACATCCTCCTGAGCATGTGCCATGGCTCTTTCCACTTCAATCATGGCAGTGGCAGCTTCATTTTCAATAACTGGTCCTCCTAGTGGATCCTGACTCAATGAAACAGAACTCTGATGGTCCTGAGAACTGTCTCTAGCAATCTCGGCTGCTATTGTTGCTTCCTGCTCGATTTCTGCATTCAACATTTCTAGATATTTTGGGAAAGCAGGACATTCTATGGACTCCTTGGCTGCATTGAAAGAGTCTTCGTAACAGAGGAAATCTCCAAGCAGTTCCTCTTCTGCACGCCAAGGTTTGAAAAGTTGCAAAAGAGCTAAATAAAAAAACTCTTTTCTTTCTGGAGATTCGCAATCCAATTTTCGATGATTTACCAATAGACATTTTTTTTGCTTGACCAGACATCCCTCACTTCCAATTACAGCATACACTCCCTTATCAATATCTTCTGTGATGTTCCTCTTGAAAATGCAATTTTGTAGAACCTCATACAGACAAACATTCTCCAAGTGACTGCTTCTATTTGGATAATATGTATCCAACATGTTGGTCTTCAAAATATCTGTACTGCTTGGCTCCTTCTCCGCCAAATACTCAATTTTCCGTACAAGTTTGAGAACTCAATTACGCGTTGCAGCAAGACCAAGACTTGCCCAAATGATACTCCTAGATTTGGCATAGAGACTTGCTGAAGATAACCGGTCAGAACATTCATAAGCCCCGATTTCTCGATGTGACAACATCTTCAGACTGAAACTGTACAACTTCTTACTGAGGCTCTTTTCATGGGAAATGTCCTCCCACATTTCCTTGAGTTCTGTCTTTTTTCTTTTTTTGTGATGTAAGACGTCACATACTGAGCCACAGCCATACAGTTGTCAGCCACAAACTGTATATCCATGTTAGCATTCCACATGGACAAAATCACTGGGCTGTAGTCATTGATGTTCTTGGACTCTTCGTTTCTCTTCAAATTGTATGTATTTTTGGGTGATTTCCTTGTCACATTATGTCGCAGCGAAGACATCAAATTGTTCACTCTTCCTTTAGATATCACCAATCGTGGAAATCCAAAACGACATTTTGTGTAGTACTTGTTCTTGTTTCTGAATTTACGACCACAGTACTTTCCACAACGATGGCTTTGAAACCGTAAAACTTGTTCTCTTAGACTTTTGTCTTCCTTTGTCTTTGGAACAGCACATGTAGAATACTGTACTATGAAATTCATCACTAAGTCATCCGGATCTGTTCCAAATTTGGGTGCATCTTTGATTCATAGCAGCATATGTATATGAGGAGCACCTCTTGCTTGATACTCCTTTCGCAAGAAGAAATCCAACACCTCTCCAAGAAGTGGATTTTTCTTGTTCGTGATGAAAGACATCATAGCTTCAAATCTATGATTGAAGTACCTGCATACATTCACTGGATCCAAAGAGCACAGTTCTCCAGGTGTCTTGAATTCAATATTTTCAATGTTTCCATTTGCCTCTCCTAGAAATTCAAGTAAGTCTTCCCAGCCATACTCAGCACAGCTGAGAGTTAGGAACCATGTGGGAGTTCCTAAGTTCCTCAGCATACATTTTAAGTTACCATGACGACGGTACCAATACTCATTAGTACCACGCTGACATGCCATCAGATTAATCAGGTGAGAATCCAAAATACTGTCTTGCACATTGACTTTATCCATAAAGTCCCTTGCTGAGATATTTCGCAGTTGTAAACCCATTTTCAGGATGTGGTTCACTGCATAAGACAGTCCAGACAGATCACTTTCAAACAGTAGATGAAACAAATAGGGAATGCATTGACGAAACCTAGGATCTTCTGCATACAATCGTAAAGTCTGGTATTTAGAAGCAGGAATTTGATCAGGTCGCTCATCATATCGTCCTCCTCGGCCTGTGGGAAATAACTGTGGAAAACACTGAGCTTCCAAACTTTCCTCCCAAATACTAATGGGACTCCCTTTGGCTTGTTTCATTTGAAACAACTCAATAGCATTCCCCATGACTTCCTTGTTCATATATTTCTTCATTTTTAGAGGCTCCTACTTTCTCAATTTGTCCAGCACACAATTCGCTGTCCTCTTCTTCACTTACTTCCACTTCTGCTACACATACATTCTTGTAGTACTTATTATTTTTTATCAAATACAATGTTGCCTTTTTGACTTTCCTAACATCCACTAAATCTGCCAGATTTTCTTACTCTTTGTCGGAACACCATTAACTAGGATAACCAGAGGTTCCTCTTCCACTTTCTCTACTCCAATTGTATTAATGTTTTTCTTCAAATCTAAAGGCAAATAAACAACTCTTCCCTTTAATCCTCTCTGTAAATCTGATGGAGGCAATTTCCCTGTCTTTGGCTCCATTCGTACAATAGCCTGAAAGGGATGCACACTTTGAATCAAAATAGATTCATAAGCATTTAAATCCTTCAATTCAGAAGGAATGTCAACCAATTCCAGATTATTATGAACCGCTCTAGCAGGCATCCGGTTTTGGTTTAATTTGTTAAAACAATAAGTACACATACGTTGGTCCGATCCCAAATCAAAACAATTTTCTACCATCAAGTATGTAGCAAAATCCTTCCATTCACTATTGTTTTCCATTTCACTTTTTGCATATAAATCCACTAACTTAGTCTGATTCTTATAAGAGTGAAATTAGGCCTCTCACTTGATTTCACCTGAAAGATGGAAATTTCCTTGTGAAACTTATCTATATTAGAAATCTGTACACTCTCTTCCACATTACCTTCTTCTACTGGGTCAATTTCAACATTGTTCTCTTTACTAGCAAAGTAACAGAACTCAATTTCTTCACAAATATTCTTCACATGTAGTTTTGAACCATGCAAAAGAGCACTGCTCAATTGTTTAAGCATAATTGCTGGACTCTTAGCATAATACAACATTCTCACTAATTTCCTCACTTCATTATAATGCACTGCTAGCATCCTGAAATGATGAAAAACACTCTGGCATACTCTTCTGGACAGACAAGCCAGGGAATGCCCATGCAAACCTGTTACTTCTCTCACTCTGCAAGGATCTAATTCTTGCAACAACTTCATTTTCTGTTTTAAACTTTTCTTATTAAATGTACGTACAAAATCACAAAACAAATTGATGGAATCCTGTTGCACACTACAAATGCTACTACATTTCCAGGTGTAGACTGGTCCCTTAGGACGTCTTCCTAAAATCTCATCACCTAACACCTCTTCTGCATCTGCAGACACAAGTTTTTCTTTTTCAACCGGACAACCATCTTTTACCTCATATGCTCGACCACTGGTGTCAACTGCATGCACCAAATCATTGTCTTGAAAGTAACTCTCCTCATTAAAAAATGCCTCACAACTTGAACTATGCATCCATTCTCCTGAGAATACTTCACAAAAATTAGTACGATTAACTACTCTCTTCCATCTACTATTTGATTTGAAATCAGAAATTACCTTGTTTAGTTTCCTAATTCTATTGATTACCAAAATAAATAACTTTCGCTTAATTTCGAAAGCCTGATCAATAATTGTTCCTACATTTTTCTTTTTCTTATAAAATGTCACTTTCCGTTGGCCTTTCTTAAAATTTTTTAACAAATTGACAATTATCCTGTTCGAAACATTCGCCTACGAATGCCCCTGAATTGAATATCCCTTCTACTGCCATACACAAACTTATCTCCTGCTCTAGCAGAAACTTTTTTTATGGGCCTTTCCTTTTCCTTTAAATTGTCTCTCTTCTACTGCACTAAAACATGTTCAATACTGGTATTTTTTTGTCTGAAAATTGGTTTTAAAAATAATTTTATTTTCTTACCCGGAGCTTTTTTGGCAACTTGATACGATTTCATATTACAGGACTGTTCCAAATCTTTACCAAGATGGAGTGTAAGTCGCTTTGCTTCTTTTAGTTTTCGCTGCCTTGAGGGCATTTTTTAAGTTTTCTAAAGATCTTCAGTTAAATCTATGGAAAAATATTTAAAAAAATGATATTAACCACTATTACCAAACAGTAAACTAATAACAGAAGGCAAACAATTAACACACTAGATGTCAATTCCATCTACAGTAATTTAACAACATAGACAAAGGGGGCACATTTACAAGGCACTTGCACCATGGGGGAAATAAGTTAAAATTCCAAGAACACATAGGGTCGTATTTACAAGGCCCTTGCACCAGAAAGAAGTGACTTGAAATGGCCAAGCACACATGAGGGTGTATTTACAAGACCCTTGCATCAGGGGGAAGTGACCTACAATTACCAAGCACACATGAGGGCGTATTTACAAGGCCCTTGCACCACCATAAGGTGTGGCCTATGCAGAAGTATGCTGGATTGTCTGTCTGCCATGGTAAAACCAAGAAATATCTAGGAGCAAAAAGGCAGGTCTGGCAGTCACAAACGTTTGTTTGAGATGAGGCCTACTCAGCGTTTGTAATGGCTGCCTTTTTGCTAGCTCTTTGGAGAAGGAGAATAATGGAGAGTGACTCCAGCCTATCACCCCCATAGTATAGGGATTAGGCCGATAGACAGGGACCCTGTCTTACATATATTAGGGCATTTTCGTACCATTTTCCTTAAAGTAAGGCTTATGAATTTAAGTTAGGGGATAGATATATAAGTATTAGTCATGATTTGCTCATTTGCTAACATGCTAGGCTATTTTCCATGGAGCTATGCATATTGTGGGCTCCGTAGGCCTTAAACGAGACAGACTCCATTTTGCTTTCTGCCTGGTAGCTCGAGAAGGCTTTCTAGGTGAAGTGTAATGTTTTAGTTTCAAGCTGTTGTTCGCTTGGAGAGAACCGGTTCAGGCTGACCCTTATCGAAGGAATGTATTTTTCTCCACTCCGAAGACACAACTTCAGGCCGGCCGGCTGGGAAAGTGTCCTTGGTACGGGGAGGTACAAGAATTTGGTGGGCGGCAGGTTACTGGCCGTGAATTTCCATGAAGGAACGGGCTTTGATATTAGCGAAGGTGTTAGTCAGTTTGTCAGTTAGTCCGTAGGCGGCATCTAGCCGTTAGCATCTCTGCCATTACTCATTTTCATGGTGGACAAGTCGCCATCTTTGAAGTCGGAGAAAGATTTAAGACCGAAACTCTCTGAGAAAGACTGAACGAGAAGTAGCGCGGAGCGCACTGATACAGAGAGAGAGAGAGACGGTAGCTAATAATCAGCAAGGTTCCGGTGTCCTGAGGGGAAGCAGACGAGGTTGAGCCTAGCGGTGCAGACGTGTACTTGTGACGGCTGAGGGTGACTGCAAGGCGAGCCAGGATACAGAGACGAGAAGGGAACCTAGATGACTGCCGAGTCCAGACTTCCCACTAATAAGGTGACCTCTGTCTAACTTTAATAGAATGTGCACTCTAATCTTTACCTTTTTCTTGCAGGATTCATGTTGCATAGTAATGTGATTTGTGTCTATTGTTAATAAATACCCTAATTCTTATAGAATTATTGTGTATCTGGTGTTCATGTTCAATCTCGGTAAACTGCATTCCTAGTCGAAAGCTGTTTAAGTGAACGGATGAGAAATCCCGATCAGGTAAATGGTGATTGAATAAAGAGGGAGTGAGTGGACCTTTGATGCCAAGAGCAGGGAGTACACTATACAATCTGGAACTATATTCAAAGTTATTATTGTAGTTTTATCCCGAGTAGATCGCTGAGATATTATCCCAATAATTGTTCATAGGAATGTGGTCGTCGTTGATATGCGGCGTTAGTGAGAACGTTGGGGGGGAGACCAACGTGGATACCCACTGGATTGTGGCTTGAATAAGTGAGAACGCCAGGGAGGATACTGGCACGTAGTTTCGCCGGATTGCGAACAGTTTGGAAAAGGGAGCATTGGGTTCTGCAGGCCCATGTGTAGACACACCGGATTGTGTGTCAGATCTGCCCTAGGGTAGAACGGTCTGGGTCGGGGTGGCCGCGAGACCAACTGATGTGAATAAGATATTGTAGAAAATCCATATATACATATATTGTCATTCCCCATCCTTAGGTGCGACCTGTATATATATCTGTATATCTATTCATTGTGGATACGATCTGAGGAGGGAAGGTGAGTACGTTTTGGCTGGGTCATAGGGGCCCCTGGAGGCTGATGCCATCTAAACAGAAAATCCAGCCATTACATCTGGCGTCACGAACTGTTTACGAAGCCTGTGTGCATTGTGTTGTTTTAATGTCGTTGGTTTGCGCTCGGCTTGTACGTATAAAATGTTGTTTATAATTGTGTATATAATTTTGTTTTTGTGTGTCATTATGTTTGCGAAAAAATCATCGCCGGTTTTCAAATTACCGATTCAGATTCCCGGCTGGGAATGTACTCCCTACGAGGCTTTGGCCCGTGAGTGGGCCGATTCTACTGGTTTGAGTGAAAATTGGTCTTCATGCTTGGAGCAGGCGGAGCCTGCCGATGTTGTGTCGTGCTTGCAGAAAGCGCCAGTAGTGAAGGGTGATGAGCTTCCTATTTTAGGACGCAGAGGGTGGATTGTTCTTAATGCATACAGGATATTGCATGAGAGGTTAGTTCAGCTACAAAAACAGTTTAAGGACATGGAAGGTCAGTGTGTTGAGTTGCAAAATGCACACACTTTATTGCGTTGTCAAAATAAACTGCTTGCCGACAAACTTGAAACATATCAGACCATTGCCGAAAGGGCTGCGGTCCGTATTGCACGATATAAGTATAAACATCGTCGTGGACGTGTGTCTTCACGCAAAGTGCGTATGGTTGTAGCTAAAGCTGGAATGGATTGGAACCCCGATGAGTGGGACGGTAATATCTGGGATTCTCATACTTCTGACTCCTCGGCAGAGGAGGGTGACAAGCGCGAGTCTTCTCGCTCTGGACGTGATTGTAAATCTGCTTCATGTATTGATTCAACTCCCGATTGTGACCGTGCTCGTTCTTCCCGTGTGGATGACGTAGCTTGCCCTGATTGTGCTGTTAAAACTAAGATGCGGGCTTCCTCGGAAGCTCTTCCCGCAGTTTCTGCTCACCCGATTTTTCGACGAAAATTACAACAGGCCCCTGGTAACCCGGGTGGTATAGCTCTTGATTGTATTGAAGACTTTACTCAGCAGGAGGTTAGTGACATTTTGCAACGATTTCGACAACGGCCTGGTGAGGCCTTGCTTACCTGGATGGTGCGCCTTTATGAGCTTGGCGCTGCCGGTATTATGCTCGATGCTGTTGATTGCTTACGATTTTGCTCTTTGAGTTCTGATTCTACGATTCAGGATCATTTTCGGAATTATAATGGTGCTGGTCAAATTTCTTTGCTCCAGCTTGCGTCTGACGGCTGTAATCATAAATATCCAACTGAATCTGATTGGCCTATTGATGAGAAACCGTGGTACACTCTGCGCGATGCGTCGCAACGTTTAAAAGAGGAAGTTATGAAAACGTCTATCTTCCTTAGTACTGCTGACAAGTTATTGGATGGTCTTTTAACATCTTCTGTGCGTAATCGCATTATCCGTTCTTCTCCTGTTGCTTACAAGCAGGTCATGATGACATTATTGATTAACCAAACTGGCAATCCTTTGTCTGTTGTGCTTGAGTCTGTTCGTCAGCTTGGTGAGCTGGGTGAATGGTTTAAACCTGAAAGACAATCTCGACCTGAGGGTCGTACTGGTGGGGACTATAAGTTCTCTAGACGTGACATGTTTCTTGCTCTCATTGCTGATGGTGTCAAAAGGGAAGACATTGATGGCGAGCCTAATAATCGCTTATGGGACATGTTTCGTAAGTGTGGTTTGGATCGAAAGGAGGGTGCCCGTCGTGTGCGAAAGAATGAGTATGATCGTGGTTCGGATGACAGTGGTGATGAGAGACGACGTGTGAATTCTGATCGCCGTGATGATCGGCGCTATGAACGTGATGGATCCCCTCGTCGTAATGATGGGAGGGGGAGAGAGGATGATCACGAGAGGGGAAGAGATGATCGTGTTTCTAGCCGACGACGAGATGCAAGGAGTTATTCCCCTGACGTAAGAAAGAGGGAGGATCGTAACAGACTCTCGGACCGTAACTCACAACTTTATGAACCTGACACTAATCCGTTTCGTACTGGAGACGGATATGAACAAGACATTCTAATACCAAAGAAAACTGAGAACATTTACCCTGATTTGTCTTGGTTGACAGAACGCAGGAAAAATGACTAGGAAATAGGTCAAGCTCCGGTACGCAAGTGGGCCCACAGAGATTACAGACCCTATGTAGATATTGAGATTTTTTGGAAACATCGTAATATCCAAAGGGCCCGAGCATTAGTTGATACTGGGGCGGAGGCCACTTTAATCCATGGTAAGTCGAGAAAATTTCATGGACAATCTTTTACGATTACTGGTCTGGGTGGTAAAGAGACACCCGCGGTTCAAACTGCACTTGAAATTAAAATTGATAGAATTCCTCGTAGAGAATACTCTGTGTTGGTTGTGCCACTTTTGGAATACATTATTGGAATTGACATTTTGAAAGGTATGACTTTGCATTTGGATGATGGGTACTATCAATTTGGTACACGACAGTACATTTCGACCAGACCCGTACGGGTTGGCCGTTTACGCATGCCACCTATTAAAATACCTTTAGCAACGAAAGTGATTTCTCAAAAGCAATATCGCATTCCAGGTGGTCATGAAGAAATTACCGCTATGATTCAGGATTTGGTTGACGCGGGAGTCATTACTCCGGTCACATCTGCTTGGAATAATCCCGTTTGGCCCGTGCGCAAAAGTGACAACTCTTGGCGCATGACTGTTGATTATCGAGAATTGAACAAAAATACACCTAAATTGACTGTTGCAGTGCCTGACATTGTCACACTGATTCAGAGAATTCAAAAGCATCCAGGTACGTGGTATGCTTCTATTGATATTGCTAATGCGTTCTTTTCAATTCCGATTGCCCCCGAATGTCAGGAACAATTCAGTTTCACATGGAATGGACGTCAAATGACGTTCCGGAGTCTTCCTCAAGGCTCTGTACATAGTCCTACGATCTGTCACCGGCTGGTGGCGGAACATTTGTCTGAAGTGCCCGCGAATCCACAAGTTCAGGTTTGTCATTATATTGACGACATTTTGATTCAAGGTGAAACGCAGGGCCAGGTGCAGTCCCATTTAGATCAAATCATTGACTGTTTGCGAGCGAAAGGTTGGGAAATCAATCCTGACAAATTACAAACTCCATCCCAAGCTGTGAAATTTTTAGGAATTAATTGGCATGAGGGTCATAGAGAGGTGATTCCACAGGTTAAACGAAAAATACTTGATTTTGCTATTCCCAGAAACAGGAAAGAAGCTCAATGCTTTATTGGTTTGTTTGGATTTTGGCGTCAGCATATTCCCCATTTGAGTCAAATCTTGGCTCCATTGTATCGAGTCACTCGTAAAAAGAATGCGTTTGAATGGGGTGAACCTCAACAGACTGCGTTCAATTTGGCTAAAGAAGCTAATCAGTATGCTTTGGATTTGTGGCCCGTGAGTGAAGGTGATGTGGATTTGAATGTGTCCGTGGAAGGCCTGTATGCCAATTGGAGTTTGTGGCAAAAGCAGGGCAGACAAAAAGTGCCATTAGGTTTTTGGACCAAAAAGTTACCTGAAGCTGGTGAGCGTTACTCACCTTTTGAAAAACAGCTGCTTGCTTGCTATTGGGCTCTGGTGGATACCGAGCAATTGACCCTAGGCCATGCGGTGATTTTAAGGCCTGAAATTCCCATTATGCAGTGGGTCTTGAGTTCACCAAAGTCCCATCGAATTGGACATGCTCAGGAGGCTAGTGTGATTAAATGGAAATGGTACATTCAGGACAGGGCACGTGTGGGTCCGAAAGGTGTGGCGGTTTTACATGAGCGAGTGGCGCAGGCGCCCTCCAATGAGGCTGAAAGTGAGTGTTCGGTTCCCGTAGTACAGGAGTCTCCCGTGAAGTGGGGTAAATCATTTGATGATCTGTCCGCGGAGGATAGAAAACATGTGTGGTTTACGGATGGTTCTGCGAAGTTCATTGGTGACAAAAGACATTGGAAAGCTGTCTCTTATAATCCGCTTACACAGAAATTGTTAAGCACAACTGGAGACGGTGAGAGTAGTCAATATGCTGAACTCTATGCAGTTTACCAAGTTTTGAAACAGGAACTACCTGGTACATGTCATATTTTCACTGATTCCTGGTCCACTGCAAATGGACTGGCGGTGTGGCTGCCAACATGGCATTCTCATAATTGGGAATTGCATTCAAAAGAGTTATGGGGCAAAGAGCTGTGGCAAGAAATTTGGGAATTGCTCCCGCAGAGTACTGTAACAATCTTTCACGTGGATGCTCATACTCCAATTGACTCCCTTGACAAATTTTTCCATAATATTGCAGATGAACAGTCTAAAATTTCTGAGGCAGTGGTTGACATGCAGGATTCTGATTTGGCGGGATTGGCGAAGTGGGCCCATCAGAAAGCAGGACATTTTGGAGAGAAAGCCACTAGCAGGTGGGCTGCCAATAGAGGAATTCATATTCCCTTTTCTTTAATAAAAGATGTCATTCTACATTGTCCCATTTGTCAGCATTCTAGGAAAAAAGAGGTGCCTCAGATTGTTCGAGGCCACTTACATCGAGGTAAATTGCCCGCCCAAATTTGGCAGATTGATTACATTGGTCCGCTCCCTATGAGCAGAAATTGTCAATATATTTGCACAGTGGTTGATACTTATAGTGGCCTTTTGGTCGCTTTCCCTTGCAAGAACGCTAGCCAAGTGAATACAATTAGAACCCTGGAGCTAATTATTCTGTACTATGGTGTCCCATTCCAGATTCAATCAGATAATGCATCCCACTTTCGTGGAAGATTGGTGCAGGAATTCTGTACGGAAAATAATATTGATTGGGTGTTTCATATTCCATATTACCCACAAGCTTCAGGACTGATTGAGAGAATGAATGGCTTGTTGAAAGAACAGTTGCGTAAGTTGACTGATGACCGGTACAGCCAGTGGAGAGATGTCCTACTTCAAGCTTTGTTAATTTTAAATAATCGTCCTTTGTTACATGCTGAATCTCCTTTGATGCGTTTGTTTCCTCCACATGTTGACGCGAAACCAAATTCTATATCAAATACTGTAATGTATTGGGAAATTACCCCCGGTGCTTTGGCTCCATGTAGAGCAACCCCAGGTTCTGCAGGCCTCGACCTGCATGCTTTAAATGATGCCAAATTTCCAGGAAAAGATCGAATAATTGTTGAAACTGGCATTGGTGTCTGTATACCTGCCGGTAGTTTTGGATTAATTGCCCCTAGATCTGGCCTGGCCCTGAAAGGTGTGCAAGTACTCGGAGGAGTAATTGACAGTGATTACCAGGGAGAGATTAAGGTTCTCCTGCTTAATAGCAGTGAGACGGATTTGTTCATCAAAAAGTCTGACCGTGTTGCTCAATTACTGATTATGCCTGTCTTCAGTGGTGAGATCAGAAAAGGCCCTGCCCCAACGTTGCTAACTGTGCGAGGACAAAAAGGCTTTGGATCGTCTGATCTTCCTGGAGCTAAAATATGGGTGCAATCGCCTAAAAATCCTCCTGAACAGGCTGATATTATTGCGACCGGTCATGACAACACCGTTTTGGTGATGAAGCCAGGGAAAGATGGCTGGGAAGCTGTCCCAGCTGATAAATGTTACTTACGAGAATGATTAAGGCCTGTATTTGTATTCTTTCAGATCATTCTTTGGATTGCTGCTGCAGGATGTGTCGGCGTTGGACTCCTTTTGGCTTGTTACGCCGGGAGAGGAGAGGATCCACCGATGCCGGTTGATGGGATAATAAGAGCCCCGCGGTCCGCGTGGGAGAAGTCTTCGAACTTTTGGATTACACTCGCAAGGCGGGTGACGAACTCTCCGCATTTTTGCCTTACCCCCATGAAGTCTGTCACTGACATTTTAGCGACCTGTTTGGTTGCTGTCCCTGCATCCACCGGAACTCTTCGCCATATTTTTAATATATCTAATGCCCGACCTAATGTTATTCTGGGTGATTTCGCGGCACATGAATTTTGTCCCTCATGTACTACTCTTCCAGACCTCGATGTCCCTATTCATTCCCGAATCACTACTTTTAATATTACCCCTGGAGACCTTTGCTTCATCATGACTTGTGACCCTAAAGCTATTACTGAGTGCCTGCGGCTGAAGCTCCAAGCCGCTACTACTTTTTCAACTCATCAACGTTTGTTATGTTCGAAGAGACTTCCTAATTCATGTCTTTCAGTTAAAAATAATATGACATGTAATCGTTTATTAGTAGCCACTAGCCATTATCGTTCAATGCTATTGCCAGCTGGATGGCTCTTTTCCTGTGGGAATTCATCTTGGCCCTATATTCCTGCGAATATTTCTGGTGGCCCATGTGCCATCACTAGATTAAGTTTGCTAATGTTTTCCTCACATCCTACTTCACATTCCCGTATTCTACGTGATTCGATGTCATTGCATGAAGATTGTGATTCCTCTGTTCATCTCTATTCTAGATCAGAGTACCTTGGTTTAGCTTTTTCTATTATTGGAGTGCCTGCATTGGCCGTTTATAATGCCAAAACTATCGGCAAAATGGCCTGCTGGATGGTTAAGTCCATTAACCAAACATCTACTGTTTTATCTGATCTCTTATTAGACGCCCAAGGTGAACGTAGAGCTATTTTGCAGAACAGGGCCGCTATTGATTATCTCTTGTTGAAACATGGACATGAATGTTCTGATTTTGAAGGTCTATGCTGTTTTAATTTGTCTGACCATTCTAAAGCTATCCAATCCCACATTGACAAACTCCACGACTTGACTGCAGAAATTAGAGAACATATTGATCAGGGTTTCTTTGATTGGCTTTTTAATTGGCTCCCTGACATGCATTCCTTACGACAGATTTTAGGGGGGATTATTGTCGCTATTTGTGTCCTAATAGCTATTTGTTGCTTTATTCAGTGCATCCCTTCCCTGCTGCAATTTTTTAGACTTAGCAAGGGTCGTAGATCAGTTAGTTTTGTTTCATATTATTCTTCTACCGATGTTAGTTCCATTTAGTTTGTGGTTAATAGACTGGAGTCAAGGGGTGTAATGTAATGGCTGCCTTTTTGCTAGCTCTTTGGAGAAGGAGAATGATGGAGAGTGACTCCAGCCTATCACCCCCATAGTATAGGGATTAGGCCGATAGACAGGGGCCCTGTCTTACATATATTAGGGCATTTTCGTACCATTTTCCTTAAAGTAAGGCTTATGAATTTAAGTTAGGGGATAGATATATAAGTATTAGTCATGATTTGCTCATTTGCTAACATGCTAGGCTATTTTCCATGGAGCTATGCATATTGTGGGCTCCGTAGGCCTTAAACGAGACAGACTCCATTTTGCTTTCTGCCTGGTAGCTCGAGAAGGCTTTCTAGGTGAAGTGTAATGTTTTAGTTTCAAGCTGTTGTTCGCTTGGAGAGAACCGGTTCAGGCTGACCCTTATCGAAGGAATGTATTTTTCTCCACTCCGAAGACACAACTTCAGGCCGGCCGGCTGGGAAAGTGTCCTTGGTACGGGGAGGTACAAGAATTTGGTGGGCGGCAGGTTACTGGCCGTGAATTTCCATGAAGGAACGGGCTTTGATATTAGCGAAGGTGTTAGTCAGTTTGTCAGTTAGTCCGTAGGCGGCATCTAGCCGTTAGCATCTCTGCCATTACTCATTTTCATGGTGGACAAGTCGCCATCTTTGAAGTCGGAGAAAGATTTAAGACCGAAACTCTCTGAGAAAGACTGAACGAGAAGTAGCGCGGAGCGCACTGATACAGAGAGAGAGAGAGACGGTAGCTAATAATCAGCAAGGTTCCGGTGTCCTGAGGGGAAGCAGACGAGGTTGAGCCTAGCGGTGCAGACGTGTACTTGTGACGGCTGAGGGTGACTGCAAGGCGAGCCAGGATACAGAGACGAGAAGGGAACCTAGATGACTGCCGAGTCCAGACTTCCCACTAATAAGGTGACCTCTGTCTAACTTTAATAGAATGTGCACTCTAATCTTTACCTTTTTCTTGCAGGATTCATGTTGCATAGTAATGTGATTTGTGTCTATTGTTAATAAATACCCTAATTCTTATAGAAATATTGTGTATCTGGTGTTCATGTTCAATCTCGGTAAACTGCATTCCTAGTCGAAAGCTGTTTAAGTGAACGGATGAGAAATCCCGATCAGGTAAATGGTGATTGAATAAAGAGGGAGTGAGTGGACCTTTGATGCCAAGAGCAGGGAGTACACTATACAATCTGGAACTATATTCAAAGTTATTATTGTAGTTTTATCCCGAGTAGATCGCTGAGATATTATCCCAATAATTGTTCATAGGAATGTGGTCGTCGTTGATATGCGGCGTTAGTGAGAACGTTGGGGGGGAGACCAACGTGGATACCCACTGGATTGTGGCTTGAATAAGTGAGAACGCCAGGGAGGATACTGGCGCGTAGTTTCGCCGGATTGCGAACAGTTTGGAAAAGGGAGCATTGGGTTCTGCAGGCCCATGTGTAGACACACCGGATTGTGTGTCAGATCTGCCCTAGGGTAGAACGGTCTGGGTCGGGGTGGCCGCGAGACCAACTGATGTGAATAAGATATTGTAGAAAATCCATATATACATATATTGTCATTCCCCATCCTTAGGTGCGACCTGTATATATATCTGTATATCTATTCATTGTGGATACGATCTGAGGAGGGAAGGTGAGTACGTTTTGGCTGGGTCATAGGGGCCCCTGGGGGCTGATCCCATCTAAACAGAAAATCCAGCCATTACAGCGTTGCAGATAAAATTTTGGCTTATTGAAGAGTACAGAAGACATAATACATGTGCAGGCCAACAGATGAAGTGAGTCATGTCCACTGCACACTTCAACAAAGACCAGACCTCCTCTGTCTCTCTAGACAGGCCTAAACCTCATCAGCACAATGTGATTAGTAATGTTAGGAAACACAGGTGATGTAATTGAAAAACGTGCACCCTTGCACCAGGGCGAAATTACTTAAAATTACCAAGCAGACATGAGGGCACATTTACCACACCCATGCACCAGGAGGAAGTGAGTTAAAATTGCCAAGCACACATGAGGGCGTATTTAAAAGGCCCTTGCACCAGCAGAAAGTGACTTAAAATTGCCAAGCAGACATGACGGCGTATTTACCACACCCATGCACCAGGGAGAAGTGACTTAAAATTTCCAAGCAGACATGAGGGCGTATTTACCACACCCATGCACCAGGGGGAAGTGAGTTAAAATTGCCAAGCACACATGAAGACATATTTACAAGGCCCTTGCACCAGAAAGAAATGACTTGAAATGGCCAAGCACACATGAGGGTGTATTAACAAGACCCTTGCATCAGGGGGAAGTGACTTAAAATTACCAAGCACACATGAGGGCATATTTACAAGGCCCTTGCACCACCATAAGGTGTGGCCTATCCAGAGGTATGCTGGATTGTCTGTCTGCCATGGTAAAATCAAGAAATATCTAGGAGCAAAAAGACAGGTCTTGCAGTCACAAAAGTTTGTTTGAGGTGAGGCCTACTCAGCGTTGCAGATGAAATTTTGGCTTATTGAAGAGTACAGAAGACATAATACATGTGCAGGCCAACAGATGAAAAGAGTCATGTCCAGTGCACACTTCAACAAAGACCAGACCTCCTCTGTCTCCCTGGACAGACCTAAACCTCATCAGCACAATGTGATTAGTAATGTTAGGAAACACAGGTGATATAATTGAAAAACGTGCAAATATTTTTGCTCATTTCACAATCACATCACCTGTGTTTCCTCAGCTTAGGTATCTCATTGAGCAGATATAGTCTAGCATATCCAAGAGTACGCAGAAGGTGATGACTGTATGCAGCAGTGCAATGTACATAATTCTCCTCCAATGACAATTACAGAAGCCTTAGCATATTCATTCCCCCTAAACAGTCCTAAATGTATATCATAATTATCAGAGTGACGATGAAACTCTACCAGTACATATTGTGAAACCTAAATGACTTCAAGAAACGACTTTTTAAACCATCAAACAAGCAAATTATTCTCCCATATCCATGTTGAGAAATAAAATATTTATTTAAAAAAGCAAACCCCTTGTTGTCCTTCTCATAAATGTGAAAAGTATTTCCTTTTTTAAAAAAAACGATTTTCTGGTCATAATTTCAAAACACAAAACAGCTCCTATGTACAAGCACACCTTAGCTGGCTTCCTTATTTTCTCCAATAAGCATACTAATCTCCTTCTAAATTAAAGGAATCTTTTCTCACCTTAGCACGATTTTTAAACACATCATGTAAGGAAATTAGTCTCCCAGATTCCTGGGAGAAGTACCTTAAAATTGTCTAGCCCACATAGAGGCGTATTTACAAGGCACATGCACCAGGGGAAAATGACTTAAATTTGCAAAGCACTCATGAGGGTGTATTTACAAGAACCTTGCACCACCTTTAAAGTCACTTTTAAAATGAAACAAGAAACAAGCAAATAATTCTCCCATATTCATGTTGGAAAGTGAAATATTTATTTAAAAAAGCACACCCCATGTTATCGTTCTCATAAATGTAAAGAGCATGTCTTTTTCTTAAAAAACGATTTTCTGGTCCTAATTTGAAAACACAGCACACCTCCTATGTACAAGCACACCCTGTCAGTACTAATACTTCACATTATCTATAATTATAATTTGTCAAAGAAGCAAAATCTTTTTTGAAAAAATAATGAAAACACTTGACACAAAACAACATTTTAAATGTACAGCTAACTTCCTTATTTTCTCAATATACTATACTACTCTCTATCTAATTTAAATGATTTTTTTCTTACCTTAGCAAATGCTTTTTGAATTTCAAAACAGTCTCAGAAACACACCAATTTTTTTTAGCAGAACAAAAGGTATGCACTCCAGAGGCTGGAACCAACAAAGGCACTGAAATGCTGAAATTCATCACACATATCTCTCATGTGACCCAATCAAAACTCTTCCCTCACTTTTTTCAAATCAACACCCTTCCCCCCTCTGCCCTTTCTGGCCTTTTTTCATAGCAACTACCTCATGCCAGACCTCTCATGTTTACAAGTTCACACAACAATGTTTCAAATGAACTCTAAACTCTCAGTACACCTGCTAATCCACTGCAATGTTTCTTAAAATCATGTTTTCTTAACCATTCAAATTACATGTTTCAAAGAACACATCCATGCACCCTAACTTTCTGTTTTCAGCAATGGAAATCCACCAATCACTGCTACTGAATCATTAGCACACAAATTCCACATTTTTTTTTCTTTACAAACTCCTACTGTTTAAACTGCCATTTCATTCCCACACTTCATCTGACTGCAGCAGAACCTCCTCTCGCCATGTTTTCTGTCTGGATTGTTGGACATAGTTACATTCACTGGGCTCACAGGTATGCTGAAAACAGAAATTTACACAACCTCAAATTACAAAATGTGGAAATCAAATGGATTGGCCAAAGAGGATTGAAATGTCACCAATTGATACCATTAGTGAAAACCTTTTTAGATTTGCCAAACCCTGACCTCATAATAGTGCACTGTGGAGGAAATGATTTGGGGACTTTGACTGGGGTAGGTCTGGAAATGCTCTTAAAGGACACCTTTGAGCAATTAATGGCACTTTACCCTCAAACTGCCTTGGTATATTCCAATATATGCCAAAGACAGAAATGGAGGTGGTCCAATCAAATTTCTCAACAAATTGAGAAAGCGAGGAAGCATGTAAATAAGTCTGTTTCAGCTGATATGAGAGACCATGGAATGGGTGCCATCTACAACAATAACTTGCGTTATTACATGCAAGATATCTACAGAGGAGATGGTGTGCACTTCTCAGATGAGGGCAACAGAGTTTTCATACAAAATGTAAGACTGTGTATTGGTACCTACTTATAAGTACCTAGAACTTACACAGAACCCAAAAGCTCTTTTCAGAGCTACCTTAACTATAATTCTCTTTTAAAATTTCGAATGTACCTTTTTTCACTAATTTTCACTTATGGTCGCTTCCCGGTTTGCTACCCGGTTCGCGTACCGGCAGCTAACCGAGCGAAAAATTCAAAATATGTTTTATTTTTTCGACATATATGAGCCTCCTCAGCCACCATCAGAAAACCTAGGGGGTCAGGATACATCTCCCGTGCCCCCTTATACTCATTTCCCTACATTGTTTTTCCACCATCTTGTGATTAAATTCGACTGAAACACAAAATGGCGAACTCCCGTTACGCTACTGGTAAGCTACCCTGTTCGCGTACCGGGACGCGCCTCTACGGCACAAAATCGCCAAAATTTTTATTTTTTTATTTTTTGCCCCGCGGTGCACTTTAATATCCCCCTCATCAATCCTAGGGGGTCAGGAGGGGTCTACCTTGACCCCTTTAATTAAATTCAATCAATCAAAGACATTTATAGAGCGCACTACATACCCGTAGGGTCTCAAGGCGCTGGGGGTAGGGGGGGTGCCGCTACTGCTCGAACAGCCAGGTCTTCAGCTTCTTCCTGAAGGAGAGGTGGTCTTGGGTCAGGCGCAGGTCGGTCGGGAGGGAGTTCCAGGTCTTGGCGGCCAGGTAGGAGAAGGACCTTCCTCCTGTAGTCGCTCTTCTGATGCGGGGGACGGCGGCAAGGGCGTGGTTGGCTGATCGGAGTTGGCGTTTGGGAGCGTAGAAGTTGATTCGGCTGTTGAGGTAGCTCGGGCCTTGGTCGTGTAGGGCTTTGTGTGCGTGGGTGAGGAGGCGGAAGGTGATTCTTTTGTTGACGGGGAGCCAGTGAAGGTCTCTCAGATGTCCGGAGATGTGGCTGGTTCGTGGGATGTCGAGGATGAGTCTGGCTGAGGCGTTCTGGATCCGCTGGAGTCTCTTCTGGAGCTTGGCGGTGGTACCGGCGTAGAGGGCGTTGCCGTAGTCCAGTCGGCTAGTGACGAGGGCCTGGGTGACGGTCTTCCTGGTCTCGGTGGGGATCCACCAGAAGATCTTCCGTAGCATGCGTAGGATGTTGAAGCACGCCGAGGAGACGTTGTTGACTTGCCTGGTCATGGAGAGGGAGGAGTCCAGAATGAAGCCCAGGTTGCGTGCATGGTCTGTTGGTTTGGGTGCAGTGCCCAGGGCGGGAGGCCACCAGGAGTCGTCCCAGGCGGAGGGTGAAGAGCCCAGGATGAGGACCTCCGTCTTGTCTGAGTTCAGTTTCAGGCGGCTGGTCGTCATCCACTCGGCTACCTCTTTCACCCCTTCGTGCAGGTTGGCTCTGGCGGCGGCGGGGTCGTTGGTCAGGGAGAGGATCAGCTGGGTGTCGTCGGCGTAGGCGATTATGCTGAGGTTGTGTTGGCGTGCGATGGCCGCTAGGGGGCTCATGTAGACGTTGAAGAGGGTGGGGCTCAGCGAGGATCCTTGAGGGACGCCGCAGATGACTTCGCGATGGCCTCTGATTTGTACGGTGGTAGGCGGACTCTCTGTGTTCTTCCGTCGAGGAAGGAGATGATCCATTTCAGGGCCTTGTCCTGGATTCCGACGTTGCCGAGGCGCTGTACTAGGGTGCGGTGGCAGACCGTGTCGAATGCCGCGGAGAGGTCTAGGAGGATGAGGGCCGCTGTTTCTACGTTGTCCATCAGGGCTCGGATGTCATCGGTGGCGGCGATGAGGGCGGCCTCGGTGCTGTGGTTGGCTCGGAAGCCAGACTGTGAGGGGTCGAGGGATCCATTTGTCTCGAGGAAGGCGGCCAGCTGCTTGTTGACGGTCTTCTCGATGACTTTGGCTGGAAACGGGAGGAGCGAGATGGGGCGGTAATTCTTGAGTTCGGTGGGGTCCGCTGTGGGTTTCTTGAGTAGAGCGCTGAGTTCGGCGTGCTTCCAGCTCTCAGGGAAGGTGGCGGTGTCGAAGGATGTGTTGATGATGTCTCGCAGGTGGGGTGCGATGACACCCCCCCTTTGTTTTTCTCCACCTCTTGTCTCTCGATCCTACCAAGAAACAAGATGGCGGCCGGCCCGGACTGTTTAGAATGTTGACAGACAACGGAGGGCAAATCAGCTTCGCTTCGCAAAGTTCCGTTACGCGTCAGGTACGCGAACCGGAGCGCTAACCGGAGCGCTGTTACAGATATATCTGTTTTTTAAAACGTTAATTTCTCAAAATCCACTGGAGCACATATATTGAGACATAGCAAAGGCACGTCGGGCAAACCATATCTACAATTCTGCCAAGTTTTGTGTAAATCCATTCAGCCGTTCGAGCTAAAAGTGATTCCAACCGCCCAATGGAAAAATGAATGGGAAAAACGCGTTTTGGGACCCCCCTTTTTTCTCGGCCCCCCCTTGACGAAACCCCCCCAAATTTTTAGGGGCTGCTCAGAAACAAAATGTGCCATTTTCCTGAACATTTCAGCCAATTCCGTCCACAAACGCCAAAGTTATTCGACATAGAATTTTCAGAAATCCCATAGGAAAAAAATCCTAACTATATATACCTACTGGCGACCGCCAGTAGGTAATATTTATATGAAGGTCCACAAGTTACCTAAAGGACGGGGCTCACTCCCTGATCAGCGCGTTCCACATTAGAGGAGACAGAGGCATAACCAGCATCAGCAGAGCCGGACGCGTTTCGATATCCTCCTGTCATGCCTCGAGACTCCTAAAAGACACTGTCCCTTTAAGACGACTGCTATTTAGGGCATCAGGAACTTGGGAGAGACGCTTCACGTTCTTGCGTCAAGCTCCCTTCATGTTCTGCATCCGTCTTGACCTTCCTTGCCTGACTTCCGTTTTCGTCTTGGAGTTTCCTGTTTTGGACCGCTGCTCGGCAGAGTGCTTTACCGGCCCCCGCGTCCTTGAGCGAGCCTCGGATTGCTTATCTGTTTGTTGGCGGTTCGCTGGTTACAGGCGTTCAGGCTTGGGCGCCTGTAATCCCAAGTGATACGAGTTCACGTTCTTCTTCGTGAACCTTTCCCTATTTCCCCATTACCTTGAGTCCCGACCGGCGGCCGGGTTTTTTCCCCCGCCTTTCCAGCTGAACTCAGCTTGTGCTTGTTTGGAGTTGCCTTACCGGACGGTCATCCTTGATCTCCGTTTTCCGGTTTGGACATCCGTACTCTCTCCCTTTCCCTTTTAGTTAGTTAGCTAGTGTTGCTTCATTCATTTGTCCCCCTTCAGTAATTAAGTTATCCCTATCTTTACTACTTCTGGAATCTTGCCTTTTGTATTTGGAGTGATTCTTGCGTGGATCCAAGTGGGTACATTCTTCAGCTTCACTACAGGGAATCACGGTAACAGCGCCTTTGCGCTCTTTAATACTCTTATTAAGACTGGTTAAACATATGATTTATATATGTTGTTTTGATTTTCATATAGGGGTAACCCAGCATCAGAAGAGGTGGGCTAAAGGTTTTCCGATATACCACTCGATAGTGAATGTTCTTCAAGACGTTTACAAGACAGCTGAAGTGAGAAGTGTATTAATTAGACTATAGAATCACTACTTAGTTCAGTGCATACTCACTAACACATTACATTATCTTTGTCACAGCGCCAGATGATGTTCCTTATCTAAACCTCGCATATATATATTCTACGAAGAGTGAGGATTCCTGGTATGTGTTATTTCTATTTGTAGGTGTCCTAGTGTTTTCCCTGTAAGGTGCCAATAGCTAGTTGCTTACTTACTTATCTTTGCAGGCCACCTGTTACCAGTTCCCCAATTGATGTACCATGCAGATCTCCAGAAGAGTACCAACGAACACCATTTTTCTTCCCCACCTTTCCTTGTTTTGTCTCCCTGTTTTCCCCTGGCGTGTCTCTCGTACTCTAGTGTTTGATAGAGTCGGAAGGCCGTAGGGGAAGGCTGTGGAATATTCTTCGGATTCCTGACGCTCCTGTGGAACTTACTTGCAATCCTTACACCTCCCTTCTTCAAAGGCTTCTCTGCTACCGAATGACAGCCCACACAAAGACCCCGGAAATAGTCCCTCTTTTATTGTAACTTTTATACTCAGGTGAGTAACCATATCCATAGAGCATTCTGGGACCGGTAGTCTTTCCAATAAAACCCCAGTGGGCTAAAGTTTGCAATTAAGTAAATACTTAAGTCATGGGTGTGCCTGTTCAAATTTGCACCAGATAGGTCTGAAACGCTGTAGATTCAACCAGCAGCAGAACCGCTAAGCGTTTGCGGCCGGGTCAGCCGTACTCACTTTTAGCCCGAACGGCTGAATGGATTTCCACCAAACTTGGCCAAATTATAGGGACTGGTAGCCCGATGTGCCTTTGCTATGTCTCAAGATATGTGCTCCATTGGATTTTGAGTAATTTAGGTTAAAAAAAATATATATATCTATGGCCGCGCCCCGGTACGGGCACCGGGGTGCGCAGCGGGCGTGCTACGCGACTTGCGCGTGGAAAGCTGATTGGCTCTCGGGTGTCTGTAAACATTTAAAATGGTCCAGACCGGCCGCCATCTTGTGTCTCGGTAGGATAGAGACACAAGAGGTGTCGCGCACCGGGGAGTGGACCGGGGAGTGGCCCATGGGGAAAGAAGAATGACAGAGTTATTAAAAAATGTAGCCTTTTTTTATAAATTGGAGGTAGTTCTAAAAAGAATTGTTTTTTTTCTTCTTTTTGTTGTTTTATATTTTTTTGTGTTTTTGGAACATTTTGTACTTTTTTGGCTTTTATGAACTATTTTATATTTTTTTTGTTATTTTTATGGGGAGAAACGAAAAAACAGGGAATTGAAAATGGCTCAACTGGAACAAAAAAAAAATAAGAAACAATTTGGGTTTTTTGGGGCATTTGTGGTTGTCCCCAGCAAGGACGATAAGCTTTATGCTCAGTTCACCATAGGAGATGGTCTTACCATAATGGATACATGTTATACGGAAATCCACAAACCGTGGCTGAATGCAAGGGATCGTCTCCCTTGCCTCTGGTCCCGATGGAGTGGGTTGCTTTCTTTTGGTGGTGGTGCTCGAATATTGGGGAGGGTTACTGGCCAGTTCCCTCATCTCTGCAGCAGAATAGTTCATGGGATGCCTGCGCTGCATGTGGCGAATCATGGTGTTGTTTCCAAAAGAGTATTTTTTATTAGGGTTCCCCCTGGAAACTTACATGCCACAGATTAGGCAAGTCACCTTGGCCGCATTGACTTTTTTCTTGCCGTCTGGGATCGAAAAAAACTCTCATACAATGTGTGGTTTTGGCTGGTATGGGGTATTGTGTTCATGCAGCCATCTTCTCCTCCCCTCCTCCTCCTCCTCCTCCTCCTCCTCCTCCTCCTCCTCGTCTTGTTGACCACCAATGTAATCTTGTGGTGGTCCTCTTGGTGGTTGTGGTGGTGGTGGTGGTGCAGATGCTCCAGCTGCTGCTGCTATTTAGGCCATTTCAAAGTACAAAATATACCTCAAAGATTGCAAAACAGGTCTTCCTAAGTAAAAGGACAAAGTCAGAATAAGGAAAAAAGGTGGGGTCTTTCATCATTTGGAAAAAAAAAAGGCCTGAACCAATGAGAAGTGTTATTTTCTGGTCACAAGACCAGGGATTTCATCATTATGAAACCAAAACTATTCTGCACCAATAAAAAGTGTTATTTTCAGGTTACATAACCTACGCGCTTACCCGGCGTGCCACCAGGCGTGCCCGGGGGCTCGCCCCTAGGCGCGTCACATAAGCGCCTCACATGTTTACGTTGCGCGATCGTATTCGCTCGAGTGCTTCCGGGTGCGCTTACGCCGTGCGTATCACGTGGACACGGCTACGCGATACGTCACGATGATGTTTTTGTTCGCGGCAATAGCGCTAACGGGATGCTCTCCGGAGCGCGCCCTGGGGCGCTTCAAAAGACTACTCTTTCCGGGGCGCTCACCGGGCCGTGCCCGGGAACGCTCCAGGGTAAAAAAAAAAAAAAATATATATATATATACATTAAAAAAATTGTTTTAAATACAAATACAATATAGGATTCATTAATTTTCAAAAATATTACATTTTATAGCTATAGGCATTTGCTATTAACAAAATTTTGAAATTCAAAGAAAAAAACATAGGTTTGGGGCCTTATATATAGTTCGGAATTAGCATTTAAAAAACCTATGAAATTCACTCAAAAAACCATAGGTTTCACACCAGTGTGCTGACCGAGTTTTTGGCTCTATTTCTGAGTGATGGTGACTTTAAGCTTGCTACCATCCTGGATCCCTATTCTTAGCTTGTTTTTGTCCTTTTAGGCCCCTTTACAGACCTAGAAACATAAACTAGAGGATAGCCGCTTTATATGATGATAGATCCCTTATTCGTGACTCTAATCCATCTATTGCCTATTGGCTTTGACATAATTATGTGTCCTTTCATCATCCTACCTATAGTAGAGGGTGGATCCTGTAGTCCTGACTTTATATTACATATTGGTATGGTTTGTGTATGTACTCTGATAGAGTTAAGTGTCTATTTCATCCTTTTCGGGCCTACATGGCCCAGAACCAGAGAGACTTCATTTTGCTTCCTGCCTCTGCAGACTGAGATGCTTGCAGGGTAAAGGTGATGTTTATAGTTAATCCTGTTATGTGCTAGGGGAAAACCAGCGGAGACTGGATCTTATCGAAAAGAATGTGTTTGTCTCTTGGGCCCAGAAGTAACATGCAGAAGGCCGCTGCGTTTGCGCGGGGAGCCTTGGAGCTGGCACAGGAATTCGGTGGGAGGTAGTGTCTGTTGGAAATTTCCATGAGGGGAGAGCATTCCATATTAGCGAAGTGCAGAAGAGGAGGAGTGTCAGTTGGTCTTTGGAACAGTTCAGTTCAGTTGATTCTTGAAATGGTAGAGTTCAGATGATTGCTGGAGATGGAGAGAGAGCAGTCAGATGAATCTTGGAATGAAGTTGGAACTGTCAGCTGGAGCTGCCAGTTTATCAGAATGTATTGAAGCAGATGGAGGAGTTGGAGCTGCCAGCTGGAGCAGTTGAGCCAGTTTATTGAAGCCGTGGTGACGGAGGGAGAGAGAGAGCTCTGATTCTACCAGAGAGAGAGAGAAGCATTCCTTTCTAATAGGGTGAGGTATTCTAAACTAGTTTGCTTTACACTTAATCATTAATCGTGTTCTTTATTTCCTAAGCTAGATTCCCTACTGTAGTGTTACTTTGATTAATCCTTTTCTTTCAGCGGTGTGCAGTCTGTTATAATCCAGTTCCCTTTTTAGCTATCTACAGTTATGTGTTAGTAATAAAGCTTTCCATTACAACAAAGAGACCCCGCAGATCTGTGTATGTGTCTATTCCCCTTTACTTTTCAGGCTATGCCTAGATTGCTAGTTATTGTGATGTTATAATAATAAAGGAACCCCAGTTCTTAGTGAACAGATGTGCGAGTATTATTTCCTTATGATAAAGTTAACCTTTCTTCTAGCCAGATGCTGTAATGGTAACTGATGGATTAAAAGGGAGAAGGAGCCCCAAAATCAGGGAATAACCTTTGCATATAGTAACCCCAGTTCTTAGTGGTGCAAGTGTTATCATTCATAATAAGGTTAACCTTTCTTCTAGTCAGATGCTGTTATGTGAACGGATGCATCTCCCGTCCAGGTAAATGGTATCTGAGCAAGGGAGTAGAGGAGCACTTGCATTTGATAATAACCTTTGCATATTGTGATTTGGCCATTCTTGTGTACCACATAAAATATTACAATTGCATATGAGACATCCCCAGAAGATATTATATGTATGAGAGAAACTTCCCAACAGAGAGAGAGAGAGCAGAAGGTATTCATAGGAAAGTGATCATGTGGTCAATGTGTATACCCACAGGATTGTGGCTTGAGTGAGCACTGATTGTGGTCAGTGTGTATACCCACCGGATTGTGGCTTGAGTGAGCACTGATTGTGGTCAGTGTGTAATGGTAAGTTATCGGAACTGCCCCCTTCACTATGAGTAGGAGGGTAGCATAGTCTGGGTCTGAGTTGCCATGAGACTATAAGGTATAAGTGTGATGTAGAGCATGGAAGTCCTTAGTAATCAGTGAGTATTTCTAGTAATCCTATAGATTAAGTGGTGTTTTTGATGATATGAGCTTGTATATTGCTAATTCCCCATCCTCAGGTAGGTACCCAGGTGCCTGGATAAATGGGTCCTGAGGAGGGAGATGGTTACGTTTCGGCTGGATTGGTGGTGTTTTGTGAGCTGATTCTATCTTGTCCGAAAATCCGGTCATCACAATCAGTTATAGTTAGGAATTAGCATTTAAAAAACCTATAAAATTCACTGAAAAAACCATAGGTTTCACATCCGTTATAAATAGGAATTAGCATTTAAAAAACCTATCAAATTCACTGAAAAAAACATAGATTTCACACCAGTTATAGTTAGCTGGAAATTTTACTGACATAAAACTATTGAAATTCCCACGTTATAGTTAGTTGGACTCACTATAACTTGTGCGCCTGCAATGCACTGCTGATGACTTCACATATTACATCACTCATGACATGGTCAGTGACATCACTCATGACATCACTGATGACACCATCTTTGTGACAGAGTGAGAGACCTCCTTTCAGTGTAATGTAACCCTTGAAAAACATAATCAAAAATAGAAACTAACATTTTCAAGAAAAAGGAGATACCCATACAAGTTACAACAACCAATTCAGTAATTCCACCATCTATATACACATCCTCTCATTCAGCAACAGTTCTATATAGTCACTCATACATATACTCACTCATCATATGTAGTGATACACCTATACATCCTGTTACACACCGACAGTCATCCAAAAGTTATTCACACACATACTCACACATGCAAATAAACTATTGAACATCCATTTATTTGAATATATAGCTATACACACACTACCACCTTACTTCTAAGGAAACTTACACATACTTTCTCTCTTAAACAATCACTTATAGAAACACATACTTATTTAAACAGGAACTCTTTCAATCTCTCACTCTCACATATACTCACTTATATACATTCATACTCACATATACTAGATTAAAACATATGTAGTTACTGATAAAGACACTCACTAACACATACATATACACACACGTCCACCCATACAGTCCTGCACATATGCTGTCTTCAAAAGACATAGACACAGTGAGTCAATCATTGATGCATCTATGTGTTAAGTAACACCCCCACCAAACCATACAGACATTCATACTGACACTAAAAAAAAATCTAATAACCCATATACACACGCATGTAGCTACTTACCAACCCATGCAGCCACTTATACACAAAGTGAAACACTGATAAAAACATTTAAATATTTAAACAATACTCGCTAACAATAAGCCAGTTAACCAATCATTTTTTTTTATAAAACATCCATTAACACCCTTATTTAAACATTTATTCGTCCATCGACCTTTACAAATACATATATAAAACATATTGATTTTTCAGAAAGACACACATTCACTGGATGGTGTCATCAGTGATGTCATGAGTGTTGTCACTGACCATGTCATGAGTGATGTAATATGTGACGTCATCAGCAGTGCATTGCAGGCGCGCAAATTATAGTGAGTGCAACTAACTCTAACGTGGGAATTTCAATGGTTGTATGTCAGTAAAATTTCCAGCTAACTATAACTTGTGTGAAACCTACCTCAGGATATGTAGACAGGCCTGTAGCCTAAATGTCTCAATGGAATTCCACCAAATTTGGGCAAATGGTAGGGACTGCTATGTAGTAGGGTCTATTCTATATTTGAGGAAAGTGTCTCCAGTGGTTTTTCTGTAAATTACTTTCCCACTTTTTTTTTAGGGAGCACTTACTGGTGTGCGCTCCGGTAAGCGTTACGGGAGTCCTCCATTTTGTGTTTCGGTACAATCGAGACACAAGATGGAGGACAAACAATGTTCGGAATGGGTAGAAGGGGGCATGGTAGACCATTCCTGACCCTCTAGGGCAAAAAAAAAAAATTGGGGGGGAATTTTTCGCGGGGGGAGCGCCCGGTACGTGCACCGGTAAGCGTACCAGGGAGCGTACTTTGGTGAAAAATAGTGAAAAAAGTTAGAAAAAGATAAACGTTTTGAATGATCAGAGGTAGGGTAGCTCTGAAAAGAGCTTTTGGGTTCTGTGGCTGATTTAGGTACCTACAAGTAGGTTCCAATGCACAGTCTTAAATTCAGGAGGAATATTCTATTTCCCTCATCTGAGAAGTGCACACCATCTCCTCTGTAGATGTCTTGCATGTTGTAACGCAAGTTATTATTGTATATTGAACCCATTCCACAGTTTCTCATGTAAACAGAAACAGAAGCAGATTTATTCACATGTTTCCGTGCTTTCTCAAATTGTGGACAAAATTGGTTGGACCAGTTCCATTTCTGTCTTTGGCATATATTGGAATATACCAAGGCAGTTTGTGGAAAAAGTGTCATTAATTGATCAAAGGTGTCCTTTAAAAGCATTTCCAGACCAACCCCAGTCATAGTGCCCAAATCATTCCCACCACAGTGCACTATTAAGAGGTCAGGGTTTGGCAGATGCAAAAAGGTTTTCACCAATGGTATCAATTGATGACATCTCAATCCTCTCTGGCCAATCCACTTGATTTCCATATTTGATAAATCAAGGTTGTGATAATTTCTGCTAGCTGCATACCTTTGAGCCCAGTGGATGTAGCTATGTCCAATAATCCATACAAAATAACTGATGTCAGAAGGTTCCGGTGCAGTCAGATGAAGTGTGGGAATGAAATGGCAGTTGGTCCAGTAGGATAAAAAATAATTGTGGAGTTTCCCTGCTGTTGAATCACAAGCAATGATTGGTGGATTCAGTTAGTTGAAAACAGAAAGTTAGGGTGCATGGTTGTGTTGTGTGTAAGAAGCAATTTGAATAGTTAAGAAAAAGTCACTAAAAGCAATAATGCCCTGGATAAGCTGGTGTATTGAGAGGTCAAACATCCTTGCTGACTTAATTTGCAACATTGTAGAATAAACTTTTGAACCTGAGAGTTCAGATAGGAGGGAGTTGCTATGGTAACAGATAGAAAGATCTGAGAGGGGGAAGGGTGTTGGTTTGAAAATAGTGAGGGAAGACTTTTGATTGGTTGAAATAAGGCATATGTGTGCAAAGTTAGAGATTTGCTATGCCAGTCTTGGTTTCAGTGTATTGAGTGCACACCTTTTGCTCTGCTAAAGAAAAATTGGTGTGTGTGTGTCTGACACTGTTTTCAATCTCCCAAAGCATTTGTAAAGGTAAGTAATGATTTATTTAATTTAGATAGAGACTTGTTTGCTCTATGGCGAATATTTGGAAGCAGATAGTTAAGTTGCAATAGTGAAATTGTATGCTTGATATCAACATTTGCAAGATAGAGGATTTGTATTTTGGGAAACAGTGATATTTCGAAAGTGAAATTCTGTGCTTGTACATAGGTTCTGCGCAGTGTTTCTTAAATGTTATTCAAAAAACGATTTTGGGTGCAAATCAATGGTATTTTCAGTTGGCCCTTATTTATGATTGCCTTGTGCAGCCGGTGCATCACTTTAAACATGGGAAATAAATGACGCTCTTCTGGCGCAAGGCCTTCATAAATAAGGCCTTGAGTTTCTTTGCTCTTGGTTTCATTTCTGCTTTTTGATAATGCTTGATATCAACATTTGTAAGGTTGCGGATTTGTTTTTTGGGAAACAGTGACGTTTCAAAAGTGATATTAAGTGCTTATATATGTTTTTTGCTTTTTGATAATACTTATTATGAACATTTGCAAGATAGTGGATTTGTATTTTGGGACACAGTGATATTTCAAAAGTGATATTGAGTGGTTGTACATAGGTTCTGCACAGTGTTTCTAAAATGTTATTCAAAAAACGATTTTGAGGGCAAATCAATGGTATTTTCATTTGGCCCTTATTTATGATTGCCTTGTGCAGCCGGTGCATCACTTTATACATGGGAAATAAGTGACGCTCTTCTGGCGCAAGGCCTTCATAAATAAGGCCCTGAGTTTGTTGGCTGTTGATTTGTTTTTTGCTTAATGATAATACTTATTATGAACATTTGCAAGATAGTGGATTTGTATTTTGGTAAACAGTGATGTTTAAAAAGTGAAATTCTGTGCTTGTACATAGGTTCTGCGCAGTGTTTCTAAAATATTAATCAAAAAACGATTTTGGGTGCCAATCAATGGTATTTTCATTTGGCCCTTATTTATGATTGCCTTGTGCAGCCGGTGCATCACTTTAAACATGGGAAATAAGTGACGCTCTAGTGGCGCAAGGCCTTCATAAACAAGGCCTTGAGTTTCTTTGCTCTTGGTTTGTGTTCTGCTTTTTGATAATGCTTGATATCAACATTTGCAAGGTTGCGGATTTGTATTTTGGGAAACAGTGACGTTTGAAAAGTAATATTGAGTGGTTGTACATAGGTTCTGCGCAGTGTTTCTTAAATGTTATTCAAAAAACGATTTTGGGTGCAATTCATTGGTATTTTCATTTGGCCCTTATTTATGATTGCCTTGTGCAGCCGGTGCATCACTTTAAGACTGGGAAATAAGTGACGCTCTTCTGGCGCAAGGCCTTCATAAATAAGGCCTTGAGTTTCTTTGCTCTTGGTTTGTGTTCTGCATTTTGATAATGCTTGATATCAACATTTGCAAGGTAGAGGATTTGTATTTTGGGAAACAGTGATGTTTCAAAAGTGAAATTCTGTGCTGGTACATAGGTTCTGCCCTGTGTTTTTGAAATGTTATTCAAAAAACGATTTTTGGTGCAAATCAATGGAATTTATATTTGGGTCTTATTTATAATTTTCTTGTGGCGTAGGTATGTCACTTTTAACATGGGAAGAAAGTGACGCACTGTTGGCGCAAGGCTTTCATAAATAAGGCCCTGAGTTTCTTTGCTCTTGGTTTGTGTTCTGCTTTTTGATAATGCTTGCTATCAACATTTGCAAGGTACACGATTTGTATTTTAAGAAACAGTGAGATTTCAAAAGTGAAATTCAGTGCTTGTACATAGGTTCTGCCCTGTATTTTTTAAATGTTATTCAAAAAACGATTTTTGGTGCCAATCAATGGTATTTATATTTGGGTCTTATTTATGATTGTCTTGTGGCACCGGTATGTCTCTTTTAACATGGGATGCACTGGTGGCGCAAGGCCTTCATAAATAAGGCCCTGAGTTGCTGTTGTATAAACTTAAATATGTTGCAATTTATTGTTTATATTGTTTGCTTGTTGTCATTAATTTGTTGTTTGCTAATAGTGGTGTTTAATGTTTTTTTTTTCAGAACAACAGATTCAAATCAACTTTTGATTCGCAAGCAAAAATGCCTTCAGGGCAAAGAAGTATCAAAAATACCATACGCAAAAGGAGAGGAACAGAATTTATGGAATCCTCTACAACAACTACTTCAAAAAACACCAAAAAAGCTCCTGGTAAGACAATTAAGTCTTTTCTTCGCAACATATGTCGCACAAAAAGAAATGATATTAGTAATGTGAATATTCAGAAGGAGACAGAAAATCTAAAAAGGAAGGAGAGGCCCACAAAAAATGTCTCGATTGGAGTACGAGAGAAGAGAATGGCTAGCAATAGAAGGGTAAATCAATTTAGGGACATTCGTAGGCGAATGTTTCGTAATAGGGTAGTTTTAAATTTGCTAAAAAATGATAAGAAAGGTAAACAGAGAACTGCTTTTTATAAGAAAAAGAAAAGTGTAGAGAAGATTGTGGATAATGCTTTTGAAGTTAAGAAAAAAATATTTATTTTAGTAATCAATAGAATTAGGATACTTAATAAGGCAATTGATGTTTTCAAATCGAACAGTAGATGGAAAAGAATTATTAATCGGACTAATTTTTGTGAAGTATTTTCTGGCGAATGGATGCATAGTTCAAGTTCTGAGCCATTTTTCAATGAGGAAAGTTACTTTCAGGAAAATGATTTGGTGCATGCAGTTGACACCAGTGGTCGAGCATATGAGGTGAAAGATGGTTGTGTGATGGAAAAAGAGAAACTTGTGTCTAGAGATGCAGAATAGGTATTAGCTGATGAAGTTTTAGGGAGACGTACTAAGGGTCCAGTGTACACATGGAAGTGCAGTAGTATTTGTAGTGTGCGACAGGATTCAATCGATTTGCTTCGAAATTTCTTACGTACATATAGTAAGAAAAGTCTCAAACAAAAAATTAAGATCTTGCCAGAGTTAGAACTGAGAGTGAGAGAAAGCACAGGTTTGCATGGGCATTCACTGGCTTGTCTTTCTAGAAAAGTATGTCAGAGTGTTTTTCATCATTTTAGGATGTTAGCGGTGCATCATAATAAGGTGAGGAAATTATGTGAGAAAGTTGTATTATGCAAAAAGTCCAGCACTTAAGCTTAAACAGTTAAACAGTGCTCTTTTGCCTGGATCTGAAGTGGATGTGAAGACTATTTGTGAAGAAATTGAGTTTTGTTATTTTGGGAACAAAGAGGACAGTGTAGAAATGAATATAGTAATGCATGGTAATGTGGAAGACAATGGACAGATTTCAAGTACAGAAAAGTTTGACCAGGAAATTACCAAGTTTAAGGTGAAATCAAAATAAAGGCCTAATTTAACTAGTGTGTGTTGTCGACGGACTCATTATAAGATTCAGACTAGGTTAGTTGATTTATATGCAAAATGTGAATTGGAAAATAATAGTGAATGGAAGGATTTTGTAAGTTATTTGTTGGTGGAGATTTCTTTTGATTTGAGTTTTGATCAGCGTATTTGTAATTATTGTTTGAAAAAATTAAATGAAAATACAATGCCTGCTAGAGCAGTTAATAATAATCTTCAGTTGATAGATATTCCTTCTGAATTGATGGATTTAAATACTTATGAATCAATTTTGATTCAATGTGTCCATCCTTTTCAAGCTATTGTTCGCATGGAGCATAAGATAGGGAAATTACCTCCTACAGATTTACAAAGAGGATTAAAGGGAAGAGTTGTTTATTTGCCTCTAGATGTCAAGAAAAATATTGATACAATTGGTGTAGAAAGAGTAGAAGAGGATCCTCTAGTTATTCTAGTTAATTGGGTTCCGACAAAGAGTAAGAAAATCTGGCAAGATTTAGTGGATGTTAGGAAAGTCAAAAAGGCACAGTTGTATTTGGTCAAACACAATGAGTACTATAAAGATGTAAGTGTTGGAGCAGAGGAAACAGCTACAGAAGAAGACAGTGATTGTTCAGTTGGCCAAATTGAAAAAGTTGATGTGTCTAGAAATGAAGAAATATATGAATATTATACTGTTCATCCTTTGCATTCCAAAGAAGTGATGGGGAATGCAATTGACTTGTTTCAAATGAAAGCAGCAAAAGGAAGTCCCATTAGTGCATGGGAAGAAAGTTTGGAAGCTCGTTGTTTTCCACAGTTATTTCCAACAGGACGAGGTGGACGATATGACGATCGCCCAGTTCAAATTCCTGCAGCTGAATACCGGACTTTAAGATTCATTCATCTACTGTATGAAAGTGATTTGTCTGGTCTTTCTTATGCAGTTAATCATATATTGAAAAGTGGAGCTCATCTTCAAAATGTTTCTGCAAGGGACTTTATGGAGAAAGTCAATCTGCAAGATAGTATTTTGGAATCTCAGCTAATGTCATGTCAGCGTGGAACCAATGAGTATTGGTTCCGTCGTCATGGAGAATTGAAATGTATGCTAAGAAACTTAGGAACTCCTACATGGCTCCTCACTATTAGCTGTGCTGAGTATGCATGGGATGACTTACTTGAATTTCTACGAGAGGCAAATGGAAACATACAAAATATAGAATTGAAAACACCTGGAGAACTGTGTTCTTTGGATCCAGTAAATGTTTGCAGATATTTTAATCATAGATTTGAAGCTATGATGCCTTTTATTACCAACAAAAAAAGTTCTCCCCTTGGAGAGGTTTTGGATTTCTTCTGGAGGAAGGAATATCAAGCGAGAGGTGCTCCTCATATACATATGTTATTATGGATTAAAGATGCACCCAAATTTGGATCAGATTCGGATGAAACAGTGATGAGTTTCATTGAAGAGTTTTTAACATGTGCTGTTCCAAAATCTACTGAAGAAAATAGTTTAAAACAACAAGTTTTACGTTTTCAATCTCATCGTTGTGGAAAGTACTGTCGTCGAAAATTTAAAAACAAGGAAAAGTACTACACGAAATGTCGTTTTGCGTTTCCACGACCAGTGATTTCTAAGGGAAGAGTAAATAATTTGATGTCATCTCTACGACATACTGTGACGAGGAAATCTCCCAAAAATACATACAATTTGAAAAGAAACGAAGAATCTAAGTACATCAACGATTACAACCCAGTAATTTTGTACATGTGGAATGCTAACATGGATATTCAGTTCGTTGCTGACAACTCTATTGCTGTGGCTCGATATGTGACATCTTACATCACCAAAAAAGAAAAGACAGAACTGAAGGAAATGTGGGAGGACATTTCACATGAAAAGAGTCTAAGCAAGACATTATACAGTTTCAGTCTGAAGATGTTGTCGCATCGAGAAATTGGAGCATTTGAATGTTCTGATCGGTTATCATCAGCAAGTCTCTATGCCAAATCAAGAACAATCATTTGGATGAGTCTAGGTCTTGCTGCAACACAAAACCGAGTTTTGAAATCTGTACAAGAAATTAAATATTTGGCCGAGAAAGAACCAAACAGTACAGATATTTTGAAGACAAACATGTTGGATACATACTATCCAAATAGAAGTACTCACCTTGAGAACACTTGTTTGTATGTAGTTCTGCAAAACTACAGTTATAAGAGGAACATCACAGAAGATATCAATAATGAAAAATATGCAGTCATTGGCTATGAAGGATGTCTAGTGAAGCAGAAAAAAGGCCATTTGATTAATCATCGAAAATTGAGTTGCGAAGCTCCAGACAAAAGAGAATTTGACTATTTAGCTCTTTTGCAACTAGCCATGGCGTACAGAAGAGGAACTTCTTGGAGATTTTCTCTGTTATGAAGACTCTTTTAATGCAACTAAGGATACCATAGATTGTCCTATTTTTCTAAATTATCTGCAAATGTTGAACGAAGAAATAGAGCAAGAAACCACAATTGCTGAAGAGATTGCTAAAGATAGTTCTCAAGATAGTCAGAGTTCTACTTCATTAAATCAGGATCCACTAGAAGGACCTATTATCCAAAATGAAGCTTCCACTGCCATGGATGAGGTAGAAAGAGCTATGGAACAAGCTCAAGAGGATGGACTTAACTTAGAAGATTTGGTAAAGCAACTAAACGTTGAGCAGAAAAAGATATATGATGAAGTCACAGAACAGATTGAACATGGATTCAGACATGAGAAAAAAGAATGCTCATGTCCTTCATTTGAGCCTGTCCGACTGTACCTAAGTGGAGAAGCAGGGACAGGAAAACGATTTCTAATTAAAGCCATTGCAAGTTATCTGCAGAAAAGGACTGATTCACCGCTATCTTGTGTTGTAACTGCTCCAACTGTTCTGGCAGCACATGACATTAAAGGGATTACTCTACATCATTTACTGATGCTGCCAGTTAAGCATGATAATAAATTGCATTACAACAAGTTATCTGGAGATGCGTGTTCTGAAGTGTCAAGAGTCTTGAAGAAAATGAAACTTCTTATCATTGATGAAGTAAGCATGGTCTCAAATCTAATGCTTGCTTTTGTGCATTTGAGAATGCATGAAATTCTTAGAACAGAGTATGATGTGTTATTTGGAGGAAAGCACATTATTGTTTTTGGAGATCTATTGCAGTTGCCTCCAGTAAAAGGACAACCAGTGTTTAAAATGCTCACGCATGAAGATACTAGGAAGTCCCTTGAAAGCATTGGAAACGTTAATATATGGTTACATTTTAAATATGCTGAACTGCTTCAAAATATGCAACAGGCAAAGGATGAAGATTATAAAAATATTCTACAAGATGTAAGAATCGGAAAAGTAAGTGAGCTTGGGAAAGAAGCTTTACATGCTCGATTAATTTCAAATTTGTATCCAAATAAAAACATTCTTCCAGAGAATATTTTTAAAAAATGACTGAGAAGAAATCTGGAATATGTTTGATGCCAACTCTGCAAGAATGTTCCATCTTCAACAACAAAATGTTAGAGTTAGAAAATGAAGAGATTGTGAAACTGGAATCAATAGATAAAATAGAGCATATGGGTGCAACAATTGTTTTGTCCGAAAATTTGAAAACCAAATTGGATTCATTATAGAAAAGTATTTCTAAAACAGCTGGTTTTGAAAAGACTCTGAATGTGTGTTTAAATTGTCGTATCATTTTGAGAAGGAATTTAAATGTTGAAAGAAGTCTGGTAAATGGAGCAATGGGTTATGTTGTTGATTTTGTGAATTATAGAAATAGAGATGGAATTGAATTTTTAAAAATAAAATTTGAAGCCATTGAGCAAGTACAACAAATCAGTTGTTCTTCCGCTAGATTTTTACTTGTAAAAGACTTATATGTTCGCCGAAAAGAGTTTCCTGTTTGTTTGGCATATGCAGTAACAATTCATAAATCTCAAGGTTTAAGTGTAGATAGTGCTTTGGTGAACATTGGAAGATCTGTGTTTAAAGAAGGTATGGCATATGTGTCATTATCCAGAGTCAGAACTTTATCAGGATTGTACTTGATTGAGTGTGATGAGACAAAAATGTGTGCAGATCTAGATTGTGTTAAAGAATACAATAGGTTAAGAAGAGAGTATGCTCCACATTTGCCACAATATTCTCTGTTTGAAAATCGTGTGGTAGGCCGAAAAAGAAGAAATGAGAGTGATTGCAGTGAGGTAGTAGCAAAAAGACAAAAAGTAGACGAAACTGTAATTGAAAACAGAAAGAAAAAGGATTGTGAAGAAAATGTTGTTGGATTTCAGTTTGAAAATAGTTCTGGTGTCGACTGCTATGCTAATGTAGGGGTTAATGTTGTTTTTTTCTTCAAACTTTACAAGAACAGATTGTTGAAAATCGGGATCAAAGATTGTGTGGTTTATTGAATTCTGTGTTTGAGAAATGTAGCAGTGATAGAGCAAAAATAGAAATTGTAACAGAAATTTGAAATATTTTAGATATGTGTTCTGGTCAAGATAAATTTTCACAGATCATTCAGCAGGATTGTCAGGAATTTGTAATGTATATGTTTGGTGTTTTGGAAGATGAAGGTGTAGATGTAGATAATCTTTTCAGCCTTTCTTATCAATGGCAGCATGACTGCCACAATTGTAGTTCATCAAGTACTACTAGAATAGACACTGAAAGATTTATATATTTGACTTTACTTGACTGTAAATCAGTGTAATTTAAAAATCTAGTTAAAGCAGCAGATCATAATATGGTGTGTACCCAATGTCAGTGTCCAATACTATCCACATTATTTATACAAAGTTATGGTCAGTATATTATTTTAGTTTTCCAACAATGTAGACCTGATGGAACTAAATTGACAACTTCTATCAAAAATGTTGTGGCTTCTCAGTTATCAATTTCAGGAAGAACCTTTACAACTGAAGCTATTATTTATCATGACGGTTCTTTGACAACCTCAGGACATTATACATGCTACTTAAAATGTGAAAAAGGATGGAGTTACTGCAATGATTCTCATTTAACTTATAAACAACGTTTGTCTTATGACTCTACAAATTCGTATCTAGTGTTTTTAAAACCAAAGTTTTAGTAAAGGGAATTGGCCTTTGAAGACGGGAATAGATAATAAAAGTTAGTTAGTTAGTTAGGTAATCTAATGTTTTAAAATATTTATCTCATATAGGTACTGTAAGTGGATCTCAAAGTAAAAAATACTGATATATCTGACACAAATTGGCCGTGAGGAAAGTGTAAGTTATGATGTTCTTAGATCTTTTTTCATAGGAAGTCGATGAAATGGAAGTTATAGAGCACAGCAGACTTTTTTTCCACCAAAAGGACCTTCACTATCTTCTATTTGGCCTCACGGAAAAGTAAGTGAATCAAAGATTAGTGTACATATATGAGATGTATGTTTGAATGTTTTTTTTAAACACAATCTTTTAGATTGTGTTTTTTTTTCCCACTGTTATATGATGAAGACTTTGAACTCACTAATTTAAGTGAAATTCAATATATTCTGAGAACAGCAAAAATAAATGATGTAACATATTGTAGAAGTTATTCTATAGTTTTCATTGTGTAATTTATATTGTATTCACATTGTCTCACACTTATTTTCCTTTTTCACCCTTTTTTACCTCTCTTTACTCATTCACACTGCCTTTTTTTAACTTTGTTTCATCGCTGTTCCTTTACTGCACTTCATTCACAACTTCTCAATCCAATTTGAACTGTCTGCATTTCCTCTCTTCCTTCCACCACTTTTTATCTTTTACACATTGTCTCAGTACCACTGCTTTAGTTTTCTTCCCCTCTCTTTCTTTCTTTTTCTCCTTTTTTTTTCTTTCGCACTCATTATACTGTAGTTCACGCAGTCTTTCTCTTTGTTTTTCTATATACTTACACTCTCACTCCTTTTTCATCTGTAGTATCGGGTTCCCAAGGCCTACATGTTCCGAAGATAACCCACTTACATTGAAAGAACTGTTGGCACGGAAACTGAAAAATTCAAAGAACAAGTTTATTAAGACCCCATGGGGTGGTGGTACATTCCTACAGCACCCTTCGGTAATGCAAGAAGTATCACACCGAACATCGGTGTGACCCGTTCTTTTATACAATTTGCAGGTAATAAAAAATAGGCGGTACAGAGTTACAGAGCGTTATGTACATATATGGTCATTTTTGGAACACAGCCAGCTCATTGGAGGAGTTACAACCCCGCTGGTGAGTTTGGCGGCACATTCCTGAGGGGTGACTGGTCAGTTGGGACTGCGCATGTACAGGCTTGACCGTTACTAAAAATAGCCTGTTGCTGGGAAAACTCGAGTGGTCAGTGGCACGGACAACGGACTAAAGGGCACGCTGGCCACGAGGCCGCTCATGATCTAAGATGGCCGCCGTGACATACAAGATGGCGTTTCCATGTATAGTCAATTTAAGAGGGAAAACGTGTAGCACAGCTAAGCGCTAACTCGGCCATTGTCAAATTATGACAGACGACCCTTTTAGCGTTTAGCTGACGCTACCTCATAGTGAACATAATCAGGATGCTCATCTTCAATATCAATTAGCATTATCTGGGCTACTTCTTTATGAAGCATCATTTGGCTGTGAGCAAGAGCTCGTTTCGATGGTATGCAGGTCGATAAGCACATGGAACATAAAGCTGGGCCACATTGGATACATAAGCATACAAAAAACAATATCCCAACAATGATACATAAAATCGTTATTGTCCGGGTGTATTTCGGCTGGTATTTTGTGCAATTTAGAAATAGCATCATAAACGGATGGCGAATTATCAGGCACGTATACACAGCAACTACTTCCGATAATTCTACATGCCCCCCCACGATCAGCTAGAACCACATCTAGAACCATTCTGTTCTGAAGCGTAACAATCCTAGAAATCTGAAGTTCTTCAGTAATATTTCCTAGCGCAATAGCAGTATCATTGGCTACAGCCTCAACAACACGGGTCAATCGTCGTATTTTCCGACTATTCAAAGCAGCCCCCACAAAGGAAAACAGTCCCAAATTAAAGTCCACATATTGTTGTAAAGCAGTATCAGTCTGATCGATTTCATCCAAAACGACAGTACGTTTAACACGATTCAACACGAAATCATGGTAAAGGACATAATCATTATGATACATTGGTGGGGCAATGAATACAGGGGGCAATACAAAGGATACATAACAAGTGCCTAACCATCCCAAAGGGAGCTGATGATAACCCTTCATTCCACAGATAAAGTAAGTATTGCGAGATGCTACAAACGATATACCATTCGGGCTGTCAAATGTAAGTGTAGTGTTACATTCACTTTTCCCAACCGGGATTGTACCTTTATTGCGTATGCACAAATCAGCTTTGGTGGCAATAACATTAATGACATGTGAACTAGAGACATTGATGTTCCTTTGGTTGCTGTAAACACGTGGGGCAGATGCATTATCGGGGCAGTATTCCTCCCATTCAAATCGAGTGCCCTCAGCTCGTGGATACCCATCCCGGTCATGGTAGCAAATTTTATTCAAACGGAAAAGCACCCCCCCTTTTGTTGGCCATATCAAAGTGAATAGAAGAGTGTACCAGGCATTGCAAGATCCATTATGTGAGAACGGAAGAGGAATGAGTGGAGTGCCCCCTTTCTTCTGGTGCCCAGGCAACATCCCACACACCCAACAATTAGACGTATTTGTCATGTTATGCGTATGATGCAGAATCTGAATAAAGCTATTGTTCAAATAAGTCTGTTGGTGCCGTTCTTCATGGTAAGGCAAGGTGAAGTGAAAATGTTCAGACGGATCCGGGGTAGTTGGCAGCAAATGTTCACGTGCAGGCACCACAAGTTCAACTACCCAAGCTAACACTGCTATTACCACAATCGTCAAAACGAAAAGGATGGCACCAAGTATTCTTTTGTCTCGTGATGCAGAAGACGCCATGGTTCAAAAAGTTCTTAATGTCTCAAATAGTTCAAAAAGTTCACAAAGTCTCAAATGTACATATGTATATACCTAAAAAAGAAAAAATACGGTGCTGAGCTCCGAGGTAGCCGTTGTTTTCTTCTCCGGGGTCAAGACGGGTGTCGCTACTCTTGGCAGAACTGATCCCCCCCCCCTTGAGATTCCCGGCTTCCGTTTCACAAACCCCAGAGCGGTAACCAACCAGTCTCGAAAACCAAAAAATCTTCTTATCGTGGCCGCAGATTATAGCGCTCTCGTCCAGAAACAGTGTGGCCCGGGAAGGCTCCCTCAACTTCGGCCGATGTCACAGCTGGGCTCTTTTCTTTCTCCAGAATCTCCTTGTAGTCGGTCAACACAGCAGGATTCACCAGATCAGGAGAAACACGACGGCAGTGGGTTGAGTGCACCCACTGCTTTCTGTTGGTCACTCGTACAGCTGTTCGAGTGGCCAGGAAGACCTGCTCGGGGCCACGCCACCTCAGTTCCAAGCTGTTCGCCCTCTCAAACGACTTTATCATGACAAAGTCACCAGGGTGAAGATTATGGGCCTCTCCAGTAGAATTGTCAGGGAGCGCTTCTCGAACCTGTTGATGAATAGAAAGCAAATCATTTGTTAATCGTGCCAAATAATCATTCATCATTATACAAGGCACATCATGTATCAATCGCGGCTTAGGCACTCCCCAAATATTCATAGGCCTTCCAAAAACCACCTCATATGGTGTGAGGCCAGTCGGCGAGTGGGGCACTGATCTGAGAGAGAGCAATGCTAGCGGTAAGGCATCCGGCCACTTCAATGTCGTAGACGCCACAATCTTAGCCATTTTTAGTTTCAACGTGGCATTATACCGCTCAACAAGACCTTCCGACTGAGGGTGGAACACAGCATGAAACTTCTGCTGAATCCCCAACCCCTTCAGCACATACTCCACAATTTTCCCGACAAAATGAGGCCCATTATCGCTCCACAAAAATTTGCAAACTCCAAATCGAGGGAAGTACTCCTTAAGCAACACCTTAGCTGTTGTCAGAGCTGTATTGTCTTTCGTGGGGAAAGCCTCAACCCATTTGCTAAAAGCACATACCACCACTAAGACATACTTCAGGTTGTTGCAACGCTCAAGCTGGATATAATCCATTTGGAGTACCTCGAATGGTGCAGAGGGTGGAACGAACCCTCCTTTCGGAGTATGGGTCCCCTTTGCAGGATTGTGCTGCAAACATATCAGGCAGTTCTGCACTACTCTCTTAGCAGTATTGGCAATCTCGGGATGCTCCCACACTCGTGTTAACAGTCGAGTGATTGCAAGAGCCCCCACGTGCGCCAACCCATGTGTCATCTGGACCATCGCTTGCAAGTAAGCTGCAGGCAATTTCCATCTCTCCATGTCCTTGCTTCTCCAACAACCTTCATCATCTAGCACCCGTTCTGCTGCCCATGCCGCAAGTTCTGATTCAGTAGCTGATTTCTGAATATCTAGTATCTCTGCTCTAGCATCATACCATCGCTCAGCCTGTGATTGTGTCACGTACATGGGGGAGTCAGTTCGAGACATAGCCGTTTGTCTCGCTATGCTGTCCGCAAAGGCATTTCCCTGACCCACTTTATCGGTAATCTTTTTATGGGCACTACATTTGATTATCGCTACTTTCTTTGGGCAAAGCAACGCGTTTAGGAGATCACGCACTAGTTCTCCGTGCATAATGTGTACTCCATGGGAAGTCAAAAACCCACGTTCTCTCCAGAGTAGTCCGAAGTCATGGGCTACTCCGAAGGCATACCGGCTGTCTGTGTATATGTTCACACATAGGCCAGCACTCAATTTGCAGGCTCTTGTCAAGGCTATCAGCTCTGCTGCTTGAGCCGATTTCTGTGGTATTCTAGCTGTTTCTACCACTGTCTTAAGTGTCGTGATCGCATAGGCTGTGGAAGTCGTACCATCTGGCAGCCTCAAACACGATCCATCAACCCACAGTTCCCCATCCACATCTGGAAGTGGCATATCCTGTAAGTCGACACAACCCTTTGTCTGTTCCTCGGTCAGGAAAACACAGTCATGATGTTTTTCTTCCTGACCCTCCTCGACGGGATAGGGCAATAAAGTGGCAGGGTTCAGGGTATCGCATCTTTTCAGTGTGATATGTGGCACCAAAAGTGTGAGCTCATATCCTGTTAAACGTGCACTGGTGAGATATTGGGTCTTTGTTTGATTTAGTGTGGTAGTGTGGCTCACTGGTTAGAGGCGGCAGACCCGAGAGCAGAGGACGGCCCGGGACCAGGGTTCGATTCCCGGCATGGCAGGTTTCTGGACCAGGGTCAGCGGACTCGATAATTCTCTCGCCTCGGTGCCCACTCTGATCAGCGATCACACTCGGCAACTCTGGGCATTAGCTTGCCTCATCCTCACTAACGGCCCCACCAGACTGCCGGGTGTGCCTGGTCTCACCCTGGAGATACCCATTAAGGGACCATCTCTCAGGGAAGCCAGGAAGGGTTTCGCAGCGGTCGAAGCGCGGAGATACTCCCCCGGGAGTGATTCTAGCGCTATATAAACACGCAAATTAAATTAAATTAAATTAAAAGGGCATCTACTGCATGGGGAACTAGCACCAACAGTTTGTGCGATAACACTATTCCCTCACTCTGTCGTATAGCTACCGCTGTTGCTGCAACTGCTCGAAAACACCCAGGCAACCCTCGCGCTACAGGGTCAAGAACCGCCGAGAAGTATGCGCATGGCCTCTGCTTATCCCTGTGTGCTTGCACTAACACTGATAACGCGCACCCATCTTTCTCATGCACGTACAACGTGAAAATCCTTGCATAATCTGGTGTACCTAACACGGGTGCAGAACAAAGGGCCTGTCTCAGTTGTTCGAAGGCATTTTGACATTCATCTGTCCATTCAAGGGGCATTGGTGTAGTTTTGGACAGTAGCGCTAACAAAGGTTTTATAATGTACGAAAACCCCATAATCCACTGTCTACAAAAGGACGTTAAACCTATGAAGGCACGTACATCTCTCTGTGTGCGGGGGACTGGTGTATCTAAAATCGCCTGAATTCGATCTGATGTTAATGCACGCCCCTCCTTAGACAAAAGATGACCGAGGTAGGTCACCTTGGGTCTACAGTATTGAAGCTTTTTCTTAGAAACCTTGTGATTGTTCTGTGCCAGAAAAGAAAGCAAAGCAATCGTACTCTCCTCACATTGTGCATAAGAGTCTGCAGCAAGCAAAAGGTCATCTACGTACTGGATAAGGACAACCCCAGACTGTAACTCAAAGGAATCAAGCTGTCTTTTCAGAGCCTGGCTGTAGATACTCGGGCTCTCAGTGTAACCTTGAGGAACACGACAAAATCTATACGATTTATTATTTAACGTGAAGCCAAACAAATATCTGCTATCAGGATGGACAGGGATGGAAAAGAATGCATTTTTCAAGTCAATAACACTAAATGTCGTTGCCGTTGGTGGCACCAGTGTAAGCAAGGTCGTAATGTCGGACACCACCGGGTATTGGGGAATGACAATTTTGTTAATTTCTCTCAAGTCAATAATAAAACGATAGACTTTGTCGTCAGTGTCTCTCTTAAGCATCGGAAGAATAGGGCTGTTGCAAACATTGTAAGGAACCTCCTCCACCACTCCTGCAGTTATCAAATCGTGGACAATATGTGTCAAAGCAATTTCACCTTCCCTGGAAATCTTATACTGTGGCACACGTGGCAGAGAGACTCCCTCCTTTACAGTAATTCGAATAGGTGGAATACGCATCTCTCCCACATCCGTGTCTGAGGTCGCCCATAATGTGTGCGGGAGAGAGGCCAAAGCTGGAGTGTCTAGTATAGTGCAAAACCTGTCTGATTCAGGGTAATTGTCATTCAGGATAACCCGCACTCCCTCGGGAGCGCACCGTATCGTTGCTCGAAAATATTTAAGCAAGTCAATGCCCAGGATATTATCTGGTGTATGGGGAGATAGCAAAAATTGACCAAAACTGAAAAATTTGTCAAGACAAAGTGCAAGGGGTTTTGACAATGGGCTAGGGGAGGGTGTGCCATCAAACCCTACACATGTTATCATTTCGCCAGTCAGGGGAGCCCTTGGAACCAAGTTTTTTGACAAAGCGCTACGAGTAGCTCCTGTGTCGACTAAAAATTGATCAGTAGAACCCAAAATGCCCGCTGATACATATGGACCTTTCTGATCTACCGGCACTTCAACTGATTCCGTACCCCATCCTACGCAATCCTAGGCATGCACATAATCCTGATGCTCCACATTCTCACCCTCCGATATCTGATATTGATTTCGTCTATCAAAAGCATTTTGTTCATCCTGGCCACGGCCCCTCTCTTCAGCCCTTCCACGATCACCTCCGCCACCTCTCGCCCCCGTATAACTGCCCCTTGACCTTCCACCTCCTCGACCACGCTGGCTACGTTGTTCATGAAGTACCGGACAATCTTCAGCCCAATGCCCAAACTCTTTACAATAAGCACATTGATCCTCCGCTATATCCGTACGACCATACGACGTATTGCCCCCACCTCGTCTACCTCTATCATTCCCTCTATTCTGTGTTCCACGAACCTGTGCCAACATCACCTTCATTTTCAATTCTTTCGCTTTCTTATCAACACTTTCTCTAGCCTCCAACTCCTGCCGCTCGTAATACTGAGCCATGGTTAACAAAGACGCAGGGGTTGCCGTGGTCCAGGAACTCTCGCTCGCTTTCAATCGCTTCGCAATCTCCGGCAGGAGATTAGCCACATACTTATCAACAAACAGATGCCTACCCGTATCATCTGTTAACAATTGACCACTGTAATCGTGAAACGCTTCTTCAAAGCGTGTAAAGAAATCCGAAACCGTTTCATCTAACTTTTGCTTGCACGAAGCTAACATAGTCCAATCAATCTTTTTAGGAGGCACCAGAGTTTTTAATTTAGTCAAAATAGCCGTCGGGAGATCTAGAATCAAAGCACACGGTTTACATGCAGGTTCCCTTTGTAAATCAGCCTGCTCTAAGTCCTTCCAAACAGCCCCAAAAGTCGTTTGGTCATTAGTTTTACGAATCAACCTCCACATATCAGGGGGAAGAATTAACCCAAAGAAGAGATCTATATCAACAAGGGTCATGACACAAGAGGAAATGGCCCCCTCAACCCCTTCATAGAACGCAGCTGGATTTTTGCGAAGATCAGGCAGGGAGTTCTTTAATGCCATTACATCTGCTCTATTCCAGGGCGTATATACTCAGTTATATATAAAATACCCCTTCGCATCCTTCGACATTTTATCGTCATCTGTACCCTCTCCCTTTGGAGGAACATACAAAGGCGCAGCTTCACACATAGGCATAACATGCATGTTGATATTCTTATCTGAACCCCGAAGAGGACACTCTTTGGATTCCTCAGTCGACCCCGGCACGGACCCTGTAGCATTTTTCTTTTCATCCCGCAGCCTGGCCGCCTCATCCCGCAGATGAAGTAGTCGTTTGAAAAGGTTGTCAGTATCTGAAAGAGCAAATAAACCTTTATCCAGATTCTCACAATAAACTGATACAGCTTTGGGTTCTAAAGTATCAGAATATTTACGGAAACGAGCAACAACTTCATGCGCTAAAGTATGTATGAAACATATTAATTCTCGATCTGACCACATGTTTCGTTCAGCTAAAATCGTTGCTACAGTTACATGATCCAAATTGAATTTCCTAGCAAGACCACGCAAATCCGCGGCTCTTTCCGCAGATAACCTGACACTCGACTTGCTCCCTTTCCCCGACTTATCCTGGTCGTCATCCTCCGAGTCCGCAGTCGGAGCCGTAGGTGGAACGTACGGAGGCGGTGATCGATCTAGTAACGAAAAATCATCAATTTCATTATTAAGGACAGGATAAAGCGGTCGACGAATAGGGAATTGACCAGTCGTTTGAAATTTACGTTCCCGTTCCTCTCTCTCCCTCTCTTCCTGAGCCTCCTTTACCTCAAGCTGTAAAGCCTTATCACGAGCAGCCTTGCGTTGCTCTTTATCCGCCAAGGCAACCTCACGTTTCATTCGCTCACGCACCGCTTTCTCCCACATTCGCACACAATCAAACATATTTTGTCTAGACCTTCGTTGAAACAAACATTGCTCCACAAACTGAACCTTACGCAAATCGAACGACCCATGTAGTGGCCATTGCAATTCAGGATCTGATTTGGTGTATTTATGCCATAGTTTACTGTACATTATAGGGGGGAGGCCGAATTTAATGTACATTTCACGGTTTGGTGTTCCTTCTGGGGGAGCCGGCTGTGATTCTGCTAACCTAATTGTGGTACCATTCCCAAGACAGCACATCTCTCGGAGTGTGCTTAAAACAGGCATGTTCAAAAAGTATCACGAAAGCGTGATAACGTAAAAATGGCACTTACAGTACTTCACACAAATGTGCCGCTCAGAGGAAAAAACAAAATTAGAGAAACATCTCTACATGCCTGCCTATGTGAAGTGCACTACACATATAGATTTAGTTCACAAATTCACAAATGTTAGCTAACTCAAATCAAAGTCACAGATCATAGGACTTCGGCAAGCACCCGAGGACTACCTTACCGATCACAAATCATAGAACTTCAGTAAGCGTCCGCAGACTACCTTACCGATCACAAATCTTACCCAAAATCTCAAAGGTCCAGATTCCAACTGCCAAGGTCTTTTAATCGAATCAGCCAAACGGCACTTTATCCAGCAACGCAGACGATCAATAACTCAGTCGGAGACCGGCGCCACCTGGAAGGTCAGATCAGAAGGAAAGGAAGAAACACCGCGAGTGCCAAGACTCGGGTCACTCGGTGGCAGCGTACGCGTCCATGGCGAGTTTCCAAACCTTCGTCACGACCTCTCCTTCGGGCATCCGAGTCGCCGATGAGTCCCTTCGTGGTCGCCAATTTGTAGTATCGCGTTCCCAAGGCCTACATGTTCCGAAGATAACCCACTTACATTGAAAGAACTGTTGGCACGGAAACTGAAAAATTCAAAGAACAAGTTTATTAAGACCCCATGGGGTGGTGGTACATTCCTTCAGCACCCTTCGGTAATGCAAGAAGTATCACACCGAACATCGGTGTGACCCGTTCTTTTATACAATTTGCAGGTAATAAAAAATAGGCGGTACAGAGTTACAGAGCGTTATGTACATATATGGTCATTTTTGGAACACAGCCAGCTCATTGGAGGATTTACAACCCCGCTGGTGAGTTTGGCGGCACATTCCTGAGGGGTGACTGGTCAGTTGGGACTGCGCATGTACAGGCTTGACCGTTACTAAAAATAGCCTGTTGCTGGGAAAACTCGAGTGGTCAGTGGCACGGACAACGGACTAAAGGGCACGCTGGCCACGAGGCAGCTCATGATCTAAGATGGCCGCCGTGACATACAAGATGGCGTTTCCATGTATAGTCAATTTAAGAGGGAAAACGTGTAGCACAGCTAAGCGCTAACTCGGCCATTGTCAAATTACGACACATCCATCGTTCTATATTAACCTCATTCCCTTCACCCCTTCACTAAATGACTCCCCTTCACTCACTCTCAGTCATCTTCTATTCCTCTTTTTTATTAATAGTTCCTCATTCATACTTCTCTCCTTTTCACTCATTTTCCTTTTACTTTTGTTATCTTTCCTGATTTCGTTTTGGTATCTCACATTCTTTTAGTATCTTACTTACCTTCAGTAATTTGTTCTCTTTCTATTTCTTTTTTCCTTCTGTTCTCTCTTTCTACATTACTTTATTTCTGTTTTTGTATCCTTCACTATTGCTTTATTTCTTAGTACACTTTTTTGATGTTTTACCTCTTGAACTGTTTCTTCTATTTTAATATATATTTTTTACTAATTATAATGTGTTTTTTCTTTTGTCTTCCACAGATACAAGTAAGTTTTCATTAATTACATGGTAAGTGTGTTTACAAAATGTAGTTTCTTGTCACCCTTTAGTTTTAACCTCATTACTTTTCTCTCACCCTACCTCACCCTTGTTTCCTTACTTTTTCTTCCCTCACTTATTCTTATGCTCCATGTTTACTTCCTACCACATTCAACTTCTTTCAGTACCTCTGCTTATCCACACTCCTTCACTTACCTTTTTTACTGGTTCACTTAGTCCCTTTCTGACACTCCTTCCTTTACTCTCTCTCTTCTTTTTCTCTGTCACTCACTATGTCTTACCCTTATTCACTTATATACACCCTCTTTCACTCCTCTTTACTTACACTCACTGCTATTTTCTTTCCCTCCGTCACTACTGTTTTTTTCTCTTGTTCTGTTACTATCTGTCATTCCCCATACTTAAGTCTCCTTCCTTTTACTTTCATCACCCATTCACATTTTCCCAGAACCTCTGCTTTAGTCTTCTTCCTCTTTCTTCTCTTCTTTTGCTCCCTTATTCATTTTCTTTTTCTCAGTTACTTCCTCCTACACCTTTTCTCTGTCTTACTATCTATTACACAGTCCCTCAGTGTTCCTCCCTCTAACTCTCTTTCTCTTACCACCACTCTCTCTGTCCCCATTCCTCATGCTCATTCCTTCATTATTTGTTTTTTCTTTTTTTGGGTTGGTGCGCTGACGGTACGTGCACCGGGGCTTTCACGGGTACGCGCACCAGGAGCGCACCAAAGTCAAAAATGAAAAAAAATATATATAATTATATTTAAACAAAAATATTATCATGATATACAATATAGGGTTCATTTTTAGAAAAACATACCTTTCTCAGCTAAAGACATTTGTGAAAAAATAACCTTAGAAATTCACTAAAAAGTACATAGGTAGGAAGCCCTATAAAAAGTTAAAAATTAACCATAGGTTTCACACCAGTTATAGTTAGGAATTAGCATTAAAAAAAACTATGAAATTCACTGAAAAAACCATAGGTTTCACACCATAGTTATCTGGAAATTTTACTGACATAAAACCAATGAAATTCCACGGTATAGTTAGTTGGACTCACTATAACTTGCGCGTGTAATGCACTGCTGATGACATCACATATTACATCACTCATTACATGGTCAGTGACATCACTCATGACATCACTGATGACACCATCCTTGTGACAGAGTGACAGACCTCCTTTCACTGTAAAGTAACCCTTGAAACACATATTCTAAAACAGAAACTAACATTTTCAAAAAAGTGGATATACCCATACCAGTTACAACAACTAATTCAGTAATTCAACCATCTATGTACACATTCACATATACACCAACAGTTTTATATAATCACTCATACATATACTCACTAATCATATGTAGTGATAACCCTATATATCCTGTTACACACCGACAGTCATCAAATAGTTACTCACACACACACTCACACATGCAAATAAACTAATAAACATCCATGTATTTGCATATATAGATATACACACACTACCACCTTACTTCTAAGGAAACTTACACATATTTAGTCTCTTAAAGTATCACTTATAGAAACACATACTTATTAAAACAAGAACTCTTTCAATCTCTCACTCTCACATATACTCACTTATATACACCAACACTCACATATACTAGATTAAAACATATGTAGTTACTGATAAAGACAGTATTGAGACAGTCATTCACTTACTAACACATACATATACACACTCACTCACCCATACAGTCTGGCACATATGCTGTCTTCAAAACACATACAAACAGTGAGTCAGTCATTTATGCATCAGTGTGCTAAGTAACACCCCCACCAAATCATACAGACATTTATACTGATACTAAAAAAAACATCTAATAAGCCATAGAAACACACATGTAGCTACTCACCAACCCATGCACCCACTTATATACAAAGTGAAACACTGATACAAACATTTAAATATTGAAACAATACTCGCTAATATATGTATTCATTATGATACATTTAATAAGCCAGTTAACCAATCATTTAAAAAAAATATCCATTAAGACACTTATTTAACCATTTATTCTTCCATCAACCTTTACATATACATATATAAAACATATTTATTTTTCAGAAAGACACACATTCACTGGATGGTGTCATCAGTGATGTCATGAGCGATGTCACTGACCATGTCATGAGTGATGTAATATGTGATGTCATCAGAAGTGCATTACACGCGCAAGTTATAGTGAGTCCAACTAACTATAATGTGGGAATGGTTTTATGTCAGTAAAATTTCCAGGTAACTATAACTGGAGTGAAACCTATGTTTTTTTCAGTGAATATATATATATATATATATATTCACTGAAAAAACCATAGGTTATAGACCATATATAGTTAGGAATTTGAATTTACAAAACCTTGAAAATTCACTGAAAAAACCATAGGTTATAGACCATATATAGTTAGGGATTAGCATTTACAAAACCTTATTTTATTTGCACAAAACCATTGAAATTCCATATATAGTTAGTTGCACTAACTATATATCGCGGACCCGCAATCCACTGCTAATGATGTCACATATTACATCATTCATAACATGGTCAGTGACATCACTGATGACATCACTGATGACATCTCAAATGACATCACTGATGACATCACTAATGACAACACCCAGTGACTGTATGTGTCTGTAAAGTTAAAATATGTCTTACATATTGAAGAATGAGTGGATGTATAAGTGTCTGGATGAAGGATTTAGTAGGTGCATGACTGACTGTATGAGAGAATGATTAAATGTGTCTCACTGAGTGCATGGGTTAGTGATTAAAGTGTCTTAATTTGGCAATCATTATTTATGCTGTTCTGTAAACTGCTGCATGTTTAAATCAGTAGCTATATCAGTAACTATATGGGTTATTGAATGGTTGCCCAAGTATTTGTATGGGAGACTGAGTATGTGTGTGGGTGGCTGGGAGGTGTATAACTGTGCATAGATGTGTGAGTAGTTGATTCCCTAGGTGTATGGGTTCAAAAGTGCATGTAGAAACAGCTGTATGGACAGTTGACTGTGTGCATGAGTATATTGGTGAGTGAATGGATATCTCAGTGCTACATGTCAAAGTAAGTACATATGTAAAACACACTCCATGTGAGAGTTGACATATATAAATAACTGAACATAAGAGCCAGTGAATGTGAGAGTGGCTGTATGAATCATTTTAAACTTGTATCAAGGATTGTATAAGAGAGTAAATATGTGTTTGTATATGTTTGAATAAGTAAGGTGTGTATAACTGTATAGTTGAGGAAATGGAGATGTGATTGATTCTTTGCATGACTGACTAGGTGTGTGAGTAACTCCATGGATGTGTGACAGTCTGTAAGTGCCTGTTTACACTGGGTGTATCTAAGGTTATATTAGAGTCTGAAGATGTATTATCACATAAATGATATCATCAGTGATGTAATCAGTAATGTCAAATGAGTTGTCAGTGATGTCATCAGTGATGTCATTTGAGATGTCATCAGTGATGTCATTTGAGATGTCATCAGTGATGTCATCAGTGATGTCACTGACCATGTCATGAATGATGTAATATGTGACATCATTAGCAGTGGATTGCGGGTCCGCGATATATAGTTAGTGCAACTAACTATATATGGAATTTCAATGGTTTTGTGCAAATAAAATAAGGTTTTGTAAATGCTAATCCCTAACTATATATGGTCTATAACCTATGGTTTTTTCAGTGAATTTTCAAGGTTTTGTAAATGCTAATTCCTAACGATATATGGTCTATAACCTATGGTTTTTTCAGTGAATTTCATTGGTTTTTTAAAAGCTAATATCTATAGCTGTAAAATATATTCTTTATTAAGTGACGTATCACGTAGCCCGTGAGACGCCTCATGATGCATCGCATAACCGTGACGTATCGTCTCTGCAGCGCAAACCAAACCCAAAACGTAAGCGCGCCAGAACACGCTTAAAGATATATATATATTTTTTTAACCTTAATTAGACAAAATCCACACGTGCACATATCACAAACGTTCAAAAAACACAATATGTCGGACTCCCGTTACGCTGCCGGTTAGCTGCCCGGTTAACGTACCAGGAAGCACCTTTACCGCGAAAAATCGCAATTATTTTTTCTTTTGCCCCGCAGAGAACTTTAATATCCCCCTCATCAATCCTAGGGGTTCAGGAGGGGTCTGCCTTACCCCTTTCATTCATTTACACCTTTTTTTTTTCCACCTCTTGTCTCTCGATCCCACAGAGAGACAAGATGGCGGCCGCTCCAGACTGTTTACAATGTTAACAGCCAATCAGCTTCTCCTCAGACTCCCGTTACACTGCCGGTTAGCTTCCCGGTTAGCTGCCCGGTTAGCTGCCCGGTTCGGGTACCACGACGCGTCTCTACGGCGAAAAAATCTGATTTTTTTTTTTTTGGCCCCGCGTGGCTTTATAATATCCCCCTCATCAATCCTAGGAGGTCAGAAGGGGTCTACCTTGCCCTCTTTCCTTCATTTCCCCCTTTGTTTTGGCCTCCTCTTGTCTCTCGATCCTACCGAGAGACAAGATGGCGGCCGCTCCGGACTGTTTACAATGTTGACAGCCAATCAGCTACTCCTCAGACTCCCGTTACACAGCCGGTTAGCTTCCCGGTTAGCTGCCCGGTTAGCTGCCCGGTTCGCGTACCAAGACGTGTCTCTACGGCGAAAAAAATCCGTTTTTTTTTTTTTTTGAGCCCCGCGTGGCTCTATAATATCCCCCTCATCAATCCTAGGGGGTCAGAAGGGGTCTACCTTGCCCCCTTTCCTTCATTTCCCCCTTTGTTTTGGCCTCCTCTTGTCTCTCGATCCTACCGAGAGACAAGATGGCGGCCGCTCCGGACTGTTTAGAATGTTGACAGACACCTGAGAGCCAATCAGCTTCGCATCGCAAAGTTCCGTTACGCGAAAAGTACGCGAACCGGAGCGCTGCCCGGAGCGCTGTTACAGATATATATCTTATTTTAAACGTTCATTTCTCAAAATCCACTGAAGCACATATATTGAGACCTAGCAAAGGCATATCGGGCTAACAGTCCCTACAATTTTGCCAAGTTTCGTGCAAATCCATTCAGCCGTTCGAGCTAAAAGTGAGTCCAACCGCCCTATGGAAATTAACATGGGAAAAACGCGTTTTGGGACCCCCTTTTTTCTCGGCCCCCCCTCGACAAAACCCCCCCGAATTTTCAAGGGCTGCTCAGAAACAAAATGTGCCATTTTCCTGAAAATTTCAGCCAATTCCGTCCACAAACGCCAAAGTTATTAGACATAGAATTTTCCAAAGTTCCATAGAGAAAAAATCCTAACTATATATACCTACTGGCTATCGCCAGTAGGTAATATATTACCTACTGGCGGTCGCCAGTAGGTATATATAGTTAGGATTTTTTCCCTATGGCATTTCTGAAAATTCTATGTCTAATAACTTTAGCGTTTGTGGACGGAATCGGCTGAAATTTTCAGGAAAATGGCACATTTTGTTTCTGAGCAGCCCCTGAAAATTTGGGGGGGGGTCGTCAAGGGGGGGCCGAGAAAAAAGGGGGGTCCCAAAACGCGTTTTTCCCATGTTAATTTCCATAGGGCGGTTGGACTCACTTTTAGGCCGAACGGCTGAATGGATTTTCACGAAACTTGGCAAAATTGTAGGGACTGTTAGCCCGATGTGCCTTTGCTAGGTCTCAATATATGTGCTTCAGTGGATTTTGAGAAATTACCGTTTAAATCAAGATATATATCTGTAACAGCGCTCTGGGCAGCGATCCGGTTAGCGAACTTTTCGCGTATCGGAACTTTGCGAAGCGAAGCTGATTGGCCCTTCGGTGTCTGTCAACATTCTAAACAGTCCGGAGCGGCCGCCATCTTGTCTCTCGGTAGGATCGAGAGACAAGAGGAGGCAAAAACAAAGGGGGTAGTTACCATAAGGGGGCATAGTAAATCCTCGTTGACCCCCTAGGTTTTATGTGGAGGTTTTAAAAGGGCCTAGGAGGGTTAAAAAAAAAATATATATATTTTTTTTTTTTGCGTGGTAAGCGCCAAGTTCGCGAACCGGAAAGCGTTCTGGGCAGCGTACTTTAAGGATAAAAGAATGATAGACTTTTCTAATACTGTATGTTAATTATTTGTTGTTTTTGTTCGTTTTTTTTATTTATTTATTTATTTTGATTTTAAAAAAAATTATTTATTATTTTCATAGTTTATTAAAACTTCCAGCATTATATCATCTGGTATCTCGTCGAACATGGATGTTTCTGTCTCTTGTAAGGTTTGAATAAATTGTTCGTCAAAAGATTGATCCATAAAATCTTCATCCACATTTTCTTCAGTTACAATGTTTTCGGATGTAATCTCGAAGGAAACATTAGTTTCTTCTTGCTCCCCTTCCATTTTTTTGCTGTAAATTGCCTAAAAAAAAAAATTATATTAGAAGACTTAGGGCACTGTTGGGTTTAAGTTCAGACATGTTGTTCTGTTTTTTTAACAGTGAAGTTAAAGTAAGTAAATTCATAATTATAGCAGAGAAGTGTAAGTCAATCAATAAATGTAACAGAGGAGGTTATCTATATCTATAACTATAGCAGGGGGACAGTAAATAATTATCAATAAACTTTTTTACAAATTAATTTAAAGTGCCACTTACAAATTATCAAATAACTTTACAAGGAGGTGAAAAGGCTCTTTAAATGTAGTTCAGGAAGTAGCAGTGAAAATGGCTGTGTTTCCTTCTCTTCCTTTATATATATTCAGGTATATAACCAATCAAATGTCAGGTAATAAAAATTGTAAATGAAAGTAAAGTTTTCATTGGTTGTCAATTCCAATATTTTATATGTGTTTTGTGAAGTAATTTACCTCAGGGTATTTAGATAGGTCTACAGGCTAAATGGCTAAATGAAATTTCAATCAAATTTGTGAGAATGAAAGGGATTGTTATGTAGTATGAGGTAATCTATATTTGGTGAGAGTGTCTCTAGTCGTTTTTCTGCTAATTACTTTCCCACCTTTTTTTAGGACCGCTTTCTGGAAAGCGGCCCGGTTAGCGAACCTTAAGCGTCACGGGAGTCCACCATTTTGTGTTTCGGTCGCATTAAGATACAAGATGGAGGGCAAATAATGTTCAGAATGTGTAGAAGGGGGCACGGTAGACTTATCTTGACCCCCTAGGTTTTCTGAGGGTGGCTGACGAGGTTTAAATGTGCGGAAAAAAACATTTTTAAAAAAAATTCCGCGAGGTTAGCTTTCGGTTAGCGAACCGGGGAGCGTATTTTGTGGAAAATTAGCGAAAAAAGTTAGAAAAAAATAATAATTGTGAGTGATTAGATGAAGGGTAGCTCTGAGAAGAGCTTTTGGGTTTATGGTACATTTAGGTACTTATAAGTAGGTACCAATGCACATTCTTAAATTCAGAATGAAAATTCTGTTGCCCTCATCTGAGAAGTGAACTCCATCTCCTCTGTAGATATCTTGCATGTAGTAACGCAAGTTATTGTTGTACAGGGAGCCCATTCCATGGTCTCTCGTGAAAGCTGAAACAGATTTGTTTACATGCTTCCTCGACTTCTCAATTTGTGGACAAAATTGGTTGGACCACCTCCATTTCTGTCTTTGGCATATATTGGAATATACCAAGGCAGTTTGAGGAAAAAGTGCCATTAATTGCTCAAAGGTGTCCTTTAATAGCATTTCCAGACCTACTCCTGTCAAAGTGCCCAAATCATTACCTCCACAGTGCACAATTAACAGGTCAGGTTTTGGCAAATGCATAAAGGTTTTCACCAATGGTATCAATTAGTGACATTTTAATCCTCTTTGGCCCAACCACTTAATTTCCACATCTTGTAAATTGAGGTTGTGTAAATTTCTGTTCTCGGCATACCTTTGAGCCCAGTGGATGTAACTATGTCCAACAATCCAGACGTTAAACATGGTGGGAGAAGGTTGTGCTGCAGTCAGATGAAGTATGGTAATGAAAGGGCAGTTGAAACAGTAGGAGTTTGTAAAGAAAAAAAACTGTGGATTTCCAATGCTAATGATTCATTAGCAGTGATTGGTGTATTTCCATTTCTGAAAACAGAAAGTTAGGGTGCATGGATGTGTTCTTTGAAAGATGTAATTTGAATGGTCAAGGAAGAAACTTTTAATGAAAGATTGCACTGGATACGCAGGTGCACTGAGAGTTCAGAGTTCAATTGAAACATTGTTGTGTGAATTTGCAAACGTGAGAGGTCTTCCAGGAGGTCGTTGCTATGGAAAAAAGGTAGAGAGGGCAGAGGGGGGAAGGGTTTTGATTTGAAAAAAGTGAGGGAAGAGTTATGATTGGCTAATATGAGAGATATGTGAAATGAATATCTGTATTTCTGTGCTTTCAATAGCTGCAGCCTCTGGAGTGCATCCTCTTTCTTCTGCTGAAGACAAGTTGGTGTATTTCTGAGACAGTTTTCAAAACTCAAAAAGTATTTGCTAAGGTGAGAAAAGATTTATTTATTTTAGATAGAGAATAGTATGAATTAAGGAGAAAATGATGAAGAAAGCAGTGTTTTTAAACTGTGGCTTTGTCTGTAGTGATATAGAAATAGATTTTGTTACTTAGAGAAATTGTAATTGCATATTCGGTGTAGCATTCTGGAATGCAGTTATACAAGTTATTGTTGTATATGAAGCCCAGTCCATGGTCTCTTATGTAAGCTGAAACAGATATGTTGTTTATAAAAATAGTTTTTGAAATCAATTACATTTCTGCATATGTACTGCTAGAGCTTCATAGGTTGTTTTGGGTCATATTTAAAAGGCATTTGAGTGTCTTTGATGTTTTTTTTCTTTTAAATGGAAAGCGTTCCTCATGGGGCCCTGAGCAGTTCTTAGCCATGTTATTTAATGGGAAGTGGATAACATGGCTCAGAGCATTTGCTGGACAATGCATGAATATCGCTGACTTTTCAACGATATTCATGCATTGCGGCCGTTTTTTTTCGCATTTGCGAGCAGTTCTTCGCCATGTTATCCAATGGGAGGTGGATAACATGGCTAAGAGCATCTGTTGGATAATGCATGAATATCGTTCACTTTTCAGCGATATTTATGCATTGCGGCCGTTTTTTTCGCATTTGCGATAAACCTTGCTAAGGAGAAAATGATGAAGAAAGATGTGTTTTTAAACTGTGGCTTTGTCTGTAGTGGTATAGAAATAGATTTTGTTACTTTGAGAAATTGTAATTGCATATTCGGTGTAGCATTCTGGCATGCAGTAACACAAGTTATTGTTGTATAGGAAGCCCATTCCATGGTCTCTTATGAAAGCTGAAACAGATATGTTGTTTTTAAAAACCATTTTTGACATTAATTACATTTCTGGATATGTACTGCTAGAGCTTTGGGTCATATTTATAAGGCATTTGAGTGTAATTGATGTTATTTTTTTCCTTTTTAAATGGAAAGCATTCCTCATGGGGCAAGTGTCTTGTAAATACGTTGCCACCTGCGCTTGGCAAATTTAGATTTTGATTATGGGAGTTACATAGCCATGTTAATAATGTCCAAAAAATGGTGCTAGGGCATTCCAGAAAACGCTTTCATGTGTCTCAAGGATATTTTCAGTCATTTCTTCTTGAATGCAGGTATACAATTGATTTATATGTTGTGTTTAAAAACGATTCTTTTCTATAATGTTATTTTTTCGTTTTTAAATGGAAAGCGTTCCTCATGGGACCATGAGCAGTTCTTAGCCATGTTATCCAATGGGAGGTGGATAACATGGCTAAAAGCATATGCTGGATAATGCATGAATATCGCTGACTTTTCAGCAATATTGATGCATTGCGGCCGCTTCTTATCGCATTTGCGAGCAGTTCTTAGCCATGTTATCTAATGAGAGGTGGATAACATGGCTAAGAGCATTTGCTGGATAATGCATGAATATTGCTGACTTTTCAGCGATATTCATGCATTGCGGTCGTTTTTTATCGCATTTGCGATAAACCTTGCTAACAGCAAGGTTTATTTGCGATAAAAATCGCCGATGTGCGGCGATAATTTTTGTCTCTAAAGAAGTTATCGCTAGTGGTTGGTAATATACCCCCGCGTTTTTGGTTGCAGGAATCGGGAGGCGGGAGAGTAGCACTGAAATCAGTAGTCTGACGCTTGAATCGGGAGGGTTGGTATGTGTGGATTCTCTACAGCTGGGGCCATAAACTACATCCGCAGGGCTAGGTGATAGCCTGGGACCGGCCTGGCATCTAAAATGGCTACCGTGTACGACAAAATTGCGTCATTGTAAAAAAGACAAGATGGCGCAGACAATGTTTATCAATAAGGATTCATTTATAACGAAATATTTTATCGCACTGACAAAATGGTTGTCAACACTTCCCGATTTCCTTCGAATCGAACGTTAACAAACGTGACGCAGCAAAGAAAAAAAAAAGCTCACACAGAGCCGCTGGAACACATGTATCAACATATATGAGCCTTCTCAGCCACCCTCAGAAAATATAAGGGATTAGGATACGTCTCCCGCACCCCCTTATACTTAGTAATTTAATTAAAACGAAGCACAAAATGGTCTCCCGCACCCCCTTATACCTATTCCCGTTTTGCCAGCAGTTTGCGGCCCAGTTCGGTGTTCGGAAAGTGCTTCTACCGTGAAAAATATATTTTTTTTATTTTCCCCACGGGACCCTTTAAAAACCCCAACAACATTCCTAGGGGGTCAAGAGGGGTATACCTTGCCCCCTTTCATTAAATTCCCCCTTCGTTTTTCACCTCTTCTTCTCTCTCGATCCTACCGAGAGATAAGATGGCGGCCGCTCCGGTCTGTTTAGAATGTTGACAGACACCGGAGAGCCAATCAGCTTTCTGCGCGCAAAGTTCCGTTTCGCAGGTGGAAGCGTATTTATAAGAAACTTGCACCATGAACAACGCTTTCCATTTAAAAAGGAAAAATAACATTATAGACACTCATATGCCTTATAAATATGACCCAAAGTAACCTATAAAGCTCTAGCAGTACATATCCAGAAATGTAATTGATTTCAAAAAATCGTTTATAAACACGGCACATAAATCAATTGTATATCTGCATTCAAGAGGAAATGACTGAAAATGTCCTTGTGATGCAGTGCTGGTGCAAAAGATTTTCTATGTTAAATAATAAGTAGGACGTTAAGTTTTTGATGACTGTTATTCATTTACTGTTTGGTAATAGTGCTTAATAACATTTTTCATTATATTTTTCCACAGATTCAACTGCAGATCTTTTTTAAATTTGAAAAATGCCTACGAAAAATAGAATTCGAAAGGCTAGAAAACGTCAAAGACAGCAGGATGATGTTTTATTGCAGCAGTCCTCTTCCCCAAATACTTATCAAAACACCAAGAAAGCTCCGGGTAAGAGCACAAAATCATTCTTTAAAAGTATTTTTAGAAAAAAAAGTATTTTTCGCCAAAATGTTTCAGTTCAGAAAAAGAATAGTAATTTAAATGGAAAGGAAAGAGCCATCAAAAATGTTATTGGTAGAGGAAGAGATAACTCTGTGCATGATAGTAGAAGGAAACAACAGTTTAGGGACATTCGACATCGAATGTTCCGTAACAGGATAATAGTTAATTTATTAAGAAATATTAAAAAAGGCCAACAGAAAGCGGCATTTTATAAGAAGAAGAAAAATGTAGAGAAAATTATTGATCATGCTTTTGAAATTAAGCGGAAGTTGTTTATTTTGGTAATCAATAGAATTAGGAAACTAAGCAAGGTAATTTCTGATTTCAAAACAAACAGTAGATGGAAGAGAGTAGTAAATCGTAGTAACTTTTGTGAAGTTTTTTCCGGAGAATGGATGCATAGTTCAAGTTCTGAGGCATTTTTTAATGAGGAGAGTTATTTTCAGGATAATGATTTGGTGTTTGCAGTTGACACCAGTGGTCGAGCTTATGAAGTGAAGGATGGTTGTCCTGTTGAAAAAGAAAAACTTGTGACAACAGAGACAGATGAGGTGTTAGGTCATGAGGTTTTAGGAAGACGTCCTAAGGGTCCTGTGTACATTTGGAAGTGTAGTTCTATTTGCAGTGTGCGACAGGTTTCCATCAATTTGCTTTGTGATTTTATACGGACATTTAATAAGAAAAGTTTGAAGCAGAAAATGAAGTTGTTGCAAAATTTAGATCCTTGCAGAGTGAGACAAATGACAGGTTTGCGTGGTCATTCACTGGCTTGTCTTTCCAGGAGAGTATGCCAGAGTGTTTTTCATCATTTCAGGATGGTAGCAGTTCATCATAATAAAGTGAGAAAATTAGTGAGAATGTTGTATTATGCTAAGAGTCCAGCAATTATGCTTAAACAATTATGTGCTGCTCTTTTGCATGGTTCAGAAATAGATGTGAAGAATATTTGTGAAGAAATTGAGTTTTGTTACTTTAGTAGTAAAGATGAGAATGTTCAAATTGACCCTGAAGTAGAGGGTAATGTTGAAGATAATGTACAGGTTTCCAGTACAGATAATTTTCAGAAGGAAATTGCCACTTTTCAGATGAAATCAAGTGAGAGGCCTAATTTCACTTGTGTATGTTGTCCACGCACTTATTATAAGAATCAGACTAAAGTAGTGGATTTATATGGAAAAAGTGAAAGGGAAAATAATAGTGAATGGAAGGATTTTGCCACATACTTGATGGTAGAAAATTATTTTGATTTAGGATCGGATCAACGTGTGTGTACTTATTGTTGTAATAAATTAAACCAAAACCAGATGGCTGCTAGGGCAGTACATAATAATCTGGAATTGGTTGAGATTCCTTCTGAATTGAAGGATTTAAATACTTATGAATGTATTTTGATTCAAAGTATCCATCCCTTTCAGGCTATTGTAAGAATGGAGCCAAAGACAGGGAAGTTGCCTCCAGCAGATTTACAGCGAGGATTAAAGGGAAGAGTTGTTTATTTGCCTCTAGATTTGAACAAAAACATTAACACAATTGGAATAGAAAAAGTGGAAGAGGAACCTCTGGTTATCTTAGTTAATGGGGTTCTGACAAAGAATAAGAAAATATGGCAAGATTTAGTGGATGTTAGGAAAGTCAAAAAAGCAACAGTGTATTTGAAGACAAATAATAAGTACTATAAGAATGTATATGTTGCAGAAGAGGAAGTAAGTGAAGAAGAGGATAGCGATGTGTGTGTTGGCCAAATTGAGAAAGTAGAGGATTCTAAAAGTGAAGAAATATATGAACATTATAGTGTTCATCCTTTGCATTCCAAGGAAGTCATGGGGAATGCTATTGAGTTGTTTCAAATGAAACAAGCTAAAGGGAGTCCCATTAGTGTTTGGGAGGAAAGTTTGGAAGCTCGGTGTTTCCCACAGCTATTTCCCACAGGTCGAGGAGGAAGATATGATGTGCGACCTCATCAAATTCCTGCGTCTGAATACCGGACTTTACGATTGTATGCAGGCGATCCTAGGTTTCGTCAATGCATTCCATATTTGTTTCATCTCCTGTTTGAAAGCGATCTGTCTGGACTGTCATATGCAGTTAACCACATCTTAAAAAGTGGTATACAGATGCGAAATATCTCGGCAAGGGACTTTATGCATAAAGTCAATGTCCAAGACAGTATTTTGGATTCTCACTTAATTAATCTCATGGCGTGTCAGCGTGGTACTAATGAGTACTGGTACCGTCGTCATGGTGATTTAAAATGTATGCTGAGGAACTTAGGAACTCCGACATGGTTCCTCACTCTGAGCTGTGCCGAGTATGGCTGGGAAGACTTACTTGAATTTCTACAGGAGGCAAATGGAAATATTAAAAACATTGAATTCAAGACACCTGGAGAACTGTGTTCTTTGGATCCTGTGAATGTATGCAGGTACTTCAATCATAGATTTGAAGCTATGATGTCTTTCATCACAAATAAGAAGAATCCACCTCTTGGAGAGGTGTTGGATTTCTTCTGGAGAAAGGAGTACCAAGCAAGAGGTGCTCCTCATATACATATGTTGTTGTGGATCAAGGATGCACCTAAATTTGGAACAGATCCGGATGACTTAGTGATGAATTTCATAGAACAGTATTCTACGTGTGCTGTTCCAAACGCAACGGAGAAGAAAAGCCTAAGAGAACAAGTTTTACGTTTCCAAAGCCATCGTTGTGGAAAGTACTGTCGTCGTAAATTCAGAAACAAGGACAAGTTCTACACCAAATGTCGTTTCAACTTTCCACGACCGGTGATTTCTAAAGGAAAAGTGAACAGTTTGATGTCTTCACTGCGACATAATGTGACGAGGAAATCACCCAAAAATACATACAATTTGAAAAGGAACGAAGAGTCCAAGTACATCAACGACTACAACCCAGTGATTTTGTCCATGTGGAATGCTAACATGGATATACAGTTTGTGGGTGACAACTGTATGGCTGTGGCTCGGTATGTGACATCTTACATCACCAAAAAAGAAAAGACAGAACTGAAGGATATGTGGGAGGACATTTCCCATGAAAAGAGCCTCAGCAAGAAGTTGTACAGTTTCAGTCTGAAGATGTTGTCGCATCGAGAAATCGGAGCTTACGAATGTTCAGATCGATTGTCTTCAGCAAGTCTCTATGCCAAATCCAGGAGTATTGTTTGGGCGAGTCTTGGTCTTGCTGCAACGCGAAATCGGGTTCTAAAACCTGTCCGGGAAATTGAATATTTGGCAGAAAAGGAACCAAACAGTACTGACATTTTGAAGACCAACATGTTGGATACATATTATCCAAATCGAAGCAGTCACCTTGAGAATGTTTGTCTATATGAGGTTCTACAAAATTATATATTCAAGAGGAACATCAAAGAAGATATTGAGAAAGGAGTGTATGCTGTAATTGGAAGTGAGGGATGCCTGGTCAAGCAAAGAAAATGCCAATTAGTAAAACATCGAAAATTGAGTGGCGAATCTTCAGAAACAAAGGAGTTTTTCTATTTAGCACTTTTGCAACTTTTCAAGCCTTGGCGTGCAGAAGAGGAACTGCTTGGAGATTTCCTCTGTTACGAAGACTCTTTCACTGCTGCTAAGGATAGCATAGAATGTCCTGCTTTTCTCAAATATCAAGAAATGCTAACTTTGGAAATTGAGCAGGAAGCAACGATTGCAGCCGAGATTGCCAGAGACAGTTCTCAGGACAGTCAGAGTTCTGTTTCATTGAGTCAAGATCCACTTGGAGGACCTATTATCGAAAATGAAGCTGCCACTGCTATGAATGAAGTGGAAAGAGCCATGGCACATGCTCAGGAGGATTCAGTTAACTTAGAAGACTTGGAAAAACAACTCAATGTTGAGCAGAGGAAAATATATGAAGAAGTTACCAAGCAAATTGAGCATGGATTAAGTCATGAGAAGAAAGAGTGCTCATGTACATCGTTGAAGCCTGTCCGACTGTATGTGAGTGGAGAAGCGGGAACTGGAAAAAGTTTCCTTATTAAAGCAATTTCATGCTATTTGCAGGAAAGGACTGAGTCATCGCTGTCTTGTGTTGTCACCGCTCCTACTGGACTTGCAGCACATAACATTAAAGGTATTACTTTGCATCGTCTACTGATGCTGCCGGTGGAGCATGACAACAAATTACAATATCACAAGTTAACTGGGGATGCTTGCTTTGAAGTTTCAAGAGTCTTGAGGAAAATGAAACTACTTATCATTGACGAAGTAAGCATGGTTTCCAATATCATGCTTGCCTTTGTGCATTTGAGAATGCAAGAAGTACTTAAAACTGAATATGATGTGTTATTTGGTGGCAAACACATCATTGTTTTCGGAGATCTTCTGAAGCTGACACCAGTAAAAGGAGAACCTGTGTTCAAAATACTCACGCATGAAGATACCAGGAAGTGCCTAGGGAGCATTGGCAACGTCAATATATGGTTAAACTTCAATTATGCTGAACTGCATGAAAATATGCGTCAGGCAAAAGATGAAGATTACAAGAATATTCTACAAGATATTAGAATTGGAAAAGTGACCGAGCATGGAAAAGAAGCTTTGAATGCACGATTACTTTCAAATTTATATCCCGAACAAGAGATTGTGGCTGAGAATATTTTTCAGAAAATTACTGAGAAGAAATCCGGAATATGTTTGATGCCAACTCTTGCAGAATGTGCCATCTTCAACAACAAAATGTTGAATTTAGAAAAGCAAGAGATTGTGAAACTTGAAGCTATTGACAAAATAGAGCACATGGGATCAACAATTATTTTGTCAGAAAATTTGAAATCAAAATTGGATTCATTAGAGAAGACTATATCTAAAACAGCGGGTTTTGAAAAGACTTTGAATGTGTGTTTAAATTGCCGAATCATTTTGAGAAGAAATTTACATGTTGAAAGAGGTCTGGTAAATGGATCAATGGGTAATGTTGGTGATTTTCAGAAGTACAGAAGTAGAGATGGAATAGAATTTTTAAAAATTAAATTTGATGGCATTGAGGAAGTACAGCTAATTAGTCGTTGTTCTGCTAGGTTTTTGCTTGTTAAAGACTTATATGTTCGCCGTAAACAGTTTCCTGTTTGCTTGGCATATGCGGTAACAATTCATAAATCGCAAGGTTTAAGTGTAGACAGTGCATTGGTGAATATTGGCAGTTCTGTGTTCAAGGAGGGTATGGCATATGTGGCATTGTCACGAGTAAGAACTTTATCAGGATTGTACTTGATTGACTGTGATGTCACAAACATTTGTGCGGATCTAGATTGTGTTAAGGAATACAATAGGTTAAGAAGAGAGTATGCGCCACATTTGCCTCAATATCCTTTGTTTGAGAAACGTGTGGTAGGCCGGAAACGTAGAAATATCAGTAATAGTAGGGAGGTTGTTGCAAAAAGACTAAAAGTTAATGAACCGAAAATTGTTAGCAGAAAGAAAGTGGATTCTGTTGAAGATGTTGTCGGTTTTCAATTTGAAAACAGTTCTGGTGTCAACTGCTATGCAAATGTAGTGGTTAATGTTCTCTTTTCACTAGAGAGTTTAAAAGAACAGATTCTGTTGAATTCAGAACAAATTTTATGCTGTTTATTGAATTCTGTTTTCGAGAAATGTAGCAGTGATCGAACAAAAGTAGAAAGTGTGTCTGAAGTTCGTTATCTGTTAGATGAATGTTCAGGGCAAACAGACTTCTCTGAAAATAATCAGCAAGATTGTCAGGAGTTTTTAATGTATATGCTTGATGTATTGCAAGATGAGGGTGTAGATGTAGATCACCTGTTTGGGCTTTCTTATCAATGGCAGCATGACTGCGAGAATTGTAGGGTATCAATTACTAGTGTAGACTCAGAAAGATTTATATATTTAACTTTGCCAGACAGTAAATCAGTCTCCTTTAATAAGCTAGTAAATGCAGCGGATCACAACATGGAGTGTAGCCAATGTAAATCTGAAATGATGTCAACATTATTTATACGTAGATATGGACAGTATGTCATTTTAATGATTCAACGATGTAGGCCTGATGGATCAAAATTGTCAACTTTAATAAAAAAAATTGTGGCTTCTCAGCTTTCAATATCAGGAAGGACTTTTGTAACTGTAGCAATTATCTATCACGATGGTCCTTCAACAACATCAGGACATTATACAGCTTATTTAAAGTCTGGAGACGGCTGGTCATTCTGCAATGATTCCGTTGTAACTTTCAAAAAAAAATTGCCGTTTGACCTTAAAAATTCTTACCTGGTGTTTTTAAAACCAAAATTTTAATGAAAGAATCTCGGGATTTTTTGTGAAGAATTGCAAAAGGTTCATGAAGTAGAGGGAATGTAAGTCTGCAATGCTGTCTAGATTATTGGTCCAAAACTTTTAATTATAATGTCAATTTAAAAATCCAACTATATAAACCTGATGCAAGTAAGTCTGCTTCATAGTAAGCAGTATCAGTGTCATAGGAAAAGGAGAACATGAGTGACAAAGAAGGGTAAGATATTAGTAGTCCAGGATTGTGAATATAATCTCAAATGTTTTTTTTTAGAAAGTTGCGAAAATAGAAAATGTCGGGATTTGATTGGAAGAGTTACAAGAGTAGCGAATCGCGGCAACATGATTTGGCCTAGTGGAAACATGTGATAGAATGAGAGAACTGTTTTCTTCTATGTAACATATTTTTCGTATCGATGGAGGTTTTATTTCAGAAAGTGGCGGGCTGAAAATATTTATAGCACAACAGAGTGAATGCTGTTCATAGGAGATCCTTCGACGTCATTGAAAGTAAGTTAATTTTAAGGAGTTTTGAAATCAGATTTCTTAGGTTGTATGGGTTTTTTAAACACAGTCATTTTGATTGTGATTTTTTCCCCGCTGTTACATGATGAATACGTTCAAGTCACTGATTTAAGTGAAATTTGATACATTCTGAGAACAGCAAAAATAAACCATAAAACATGTATAATTAATGTTCTTCTGTTTGTACTTATGATATACATTTAGAAATGTGAGGTAGATATGGAAAAACTGAGTCTTCTGTAAGTGTCAATTTTAATGCTTATAGTGCTGTATTTCCGGGTACTGTTTTTTTAAAAAAAAGGAATAGGCCTCACCTCAAAGAAAGCTCTTCAAAGCACACATCTTATTTGCATCCTGAAACTATCATTTAAAATATTAGAGACAATTTTATGATGGCTTTACATCTTTTTTGCGCTGCTATTGCATCACTATTGTGAGACATCAGCAGTGCAAAAGAAGTACCATGTTGAAAAATAGGTCTCAGTTCATCAGCATGAAGATACTGTTTATTTAAAATATATATCTTTAGGATTGTGTAGGGGACGTAGAGAAGCAGAGGCTTCTGTAAATGTCAAAATTGTTGAAAAAGTGTTTCTTCTTGAACCTTTTCCCTTTTCTTTTGTAATTTTTAAATACATGTAGTAATATTTTTGGAAATGTATGTTTTCTCTTTTACAGATTGAAAGTATGAAAAAATATTTAAAAAAGGTAACAAGAATTATAAGGTAAATGTTTTCTACTCTTTTTACCCGCAATGCACTGCTGATGATGTCACTGACACTATCTCTGATTTACTCTCTATAGCTGTCTTTCTTTTTACATTATTCTCTGTTTACTTCCCTTATACTAACTCTTCTTTTTTTTTTTAAATATTTTTTTGGTTCGCTTCAAGTTCGCGAACCGGTCAGCGAACTTGAAGCGAACCAAAAGAAATAGAGCTTGCTAGAGTGTTAAACATTCTAGCAATTTTATTTGAAAGGGGAGGTAGTTCTGAAAAGAACTTTTTTTTAATGTTTTTGATGTTTTTTAATTTTTTTTTATTTTCTGAACATTTTTTGTTTTTTTTTGTATTTTTAGAACAGTTTTATGTTTTTTTTGTGTTTTTCATGGAGGGGAAACAACAAAAAAACAGGCATCGAAAAGGGCTCAACAGGAGCAAAGAAAAAATTACTGCTTGGGTGGGTTAGGGCAGTTATGGTTATCAAACACCAAGTTTATTAAGTTTACGCTCATGTTGCCACATGAGAGCATAGCACCACAATGTATGCACGTAAACTTCATGTGCTTGAAGTTTGGCTGTATGTTTGGCACAGTTTCCTGTGCCTCTCTTACAGTCAAACGTATATTAGAAGTTGATTTGGCCACAGGAGTTGTCGGGGGATTATCTTGCAGATCCCTTAACTCTGCCCGGCTGTAATTTAATGGATGCCACCTGACCATATGGCGATGCATAGTATAGTTGCCCATACTATACTTTTTCTCTGTGCCTCGAGATAATCTTTTTTTGCAAATTAGGCAGGTGGCATATTTTGCATTAACTTTCTTCTCCCCTCGAGGAATTGAGAAAAATTGCCAAATGAAACTTGTTTTCCTTCTGGAAACACGGGGCAACTCCGGAATAAATTCAGGTTCATCAGTGTCCTCTTCTTCTAAGTCGTCTTCTTCTTCCTCTCTGTTTGAGATGAATTGAGATGGTGGTCCTCTCTTGTCATGAGGAGGTTGAGGTGGTGGTGGGGGTCCACCAGGGGGTCCACCAGCTGAAGCAAAGATAGAAGCCATTGTAATCAAAATGGAAAATGGTCTTTCTCTCACCAAGATGAAAGTCAGAGTGAGGAAAGAAGAAGGGGTTTACGTGATTTTGGAAAAGCAAAAGTTCGGAACCAATGAAAAGTGTTATTTTTAGATCACATGACCTAGTCATACATCATTTGGAAACCAAAAGTGAAATGAACCAATGAAAACTTCGATAAACAATTCACATGCGCGCCGCGTCCCGCATCGTTTCCGGTTCGCGGTCCCGAGTACTTTCGGGAGCGCTAAAGCGGCGCGTCATAAGACGCATTCGCGACAATTATACGTCGCGCTTCCGCGACGCGTCACAGTTCCGCTAACGTAAGGTTTACCGGTTCGCGTACTAGATCGCGGCATCAAGATGAGCTAACGGAAAGCTTCCCGGTTCGCTTACCGGAAGCGAAGAAAAAAAATATTTCAATTAAAATTATCAATAAACATCTGAAATATATTTTGGGTTTTAAAGTAGAATACATTTTACAGCTACAGATGTTAGCTTTTAAAAAACCAATGAAATTCACAGAAAAAACCATAGGTTATAGTCCATATATAGTTAGGAATTTGCAGTTACAAAACCTTGAAAATTCAATGAAAAAACCATTGGTTATAGAAGATATATAGTTAGGAATTTGCATTTACAAAACCTTGAAAATTCAATGAAAAAACCATTGGTTATAGAACATATATAGTTAGGAATTTGCATTTACAAAACCTTATTTTACTCGCATAAAACCATTGAAATTCCATATATAGTTAGATGCGCTAACTATATATCGCGCACCCGCAATCCACTGCTGATGATGTCACATATTACATCATTCATGACATGGTCAGTGACATCACTGATGACATCACTGATGACAACATCCAGTGACTGTATGTTTCTGTAAAGTAAAAATATGTCTTACATATTGAAGAATGAGTGGATGTATAAGTGTCTGGATGAAGGATTTAGTAGGTGCATGACTGACTGTATGAGTGAGTGATTAAATGTGTCTCACTGAGTGCATGGGTTAGTGACTAAACTGTCTTAATTTGTGCATCATTATGTCTGTAGTTCTGTAAACTGCTGCATGTGTTGATCAGTAGCTATATGAGTAACTATATGGGTTATTGATTGGTTGCCCAAGTATTTGTATGGGAGACTGAGTGTGTGTGTGGGTGGCTGGGAGGTGTATGACTCTGTGCATAGATGTGTGAGCAGTTGATTCACTAGATGTATGGGTTCAAAAGTGCATGTGGAAACAGCTGTATGGGCGGTTGACTGTGTGCATGAGTGTATTGGTGAGTGAATGGATATCTCAGTGCTACATGTCAAAGTAAGTACATATGTAAAACACAGTACATGTGAGAGTTGACATATATAAATAACTGTGCATAAGAGCCAGTGAATGTGTGAGTGGCTGTATGGATCATTGTGAACTTGTATCAGGGATTGTATAAGAGAGTAAAGTAAATATGTGTTAGTATATGTTTGAATAAGTAAGGTGTGTATAACTGTATAGTTGAGAAAATGGAGGTGTGATTGATTTTTGGCATAACTGACTAGGTGTGTGAGTAACTCCATGGATGAGTGGCAGTCTGTGACTGTCTGTTTACACTGATTGTATCTAAGGTTATATTAGAGTCTGAAGAGGTTCATGGTATTATCACATGAATGATATCATCAGTGATGTTATCAGTCATGTCAAATGAGATGTTTTCAGTGATGTCATCAGTGATGTCATTTGAGATGTCATCAGTGATGTCATCAGTGATGTCACTGACCATGTCATGAATGATGTAATATGTGACATCATCAGCAGTGGATTGCGGGTGCGCGATATATAGTTAGCGCATCTAACTATATATGGAATTTCAATGGTTTTATGCGAGTAAAATAAGGTTTTGTAAATGCAAATTCCTAACTATATATGTTCTATAACCAATGGTTTTTTCATTGAATTTTCAAGGTTTTGTAAATGCAAATTCCTAACTATATATCTTCTATAACCAATGGTTTTTTCATTGAATATATATATAGTTAGGATTTTTTCCCTATGGGATTTCTGAAAATTCTATGTCTAATAACTTTGGCGTTTGTGGACGGAATCGGCTGAAATTTTCAGGAAAATGGCACATTTTGTTTCTGAGCAGCTCCTTGAAATTTGGGGGGGGTTCTTCAAGGGGGGGCCGAGAAAAAAGGGGGGTCCCAAAACGCGTTTTTCCCATGTTAATTTCCATAGGGCGGTTGGACTCACTTTTAGCTCGAACGGCTGAATGGATTTGCACGAAACTTGGCAAAATTGTAGGGACTGTTAGCCCGATGTGCCTTTGCTAGGTCTCAATATATGTGCTTCAGTGGATTTTGAGAAATTAACGTTTAAATCAAGATATATATCTGTAACAGCGCTCCGGGCAGCGATCCGGTCCGCTTACTTTTCGCGTTTCGGAACTTTGCGCGCAGAAAGCTGATTGGCTCTCCGGTGTCTGTCAACATTCTAAACAGTCCGGAGCGGCCGCCATCTTGTCTCTCTGTAGGATCAAGAGAGAAGAAGAGGTGAAAAACGAAGGGGGAATTTAATGAAAAGGGGCAAGGTATCCCCCTCTTGACCCCCTAGGAATGTTGTTGGGGTTATTAAAGGGTCCCGTGGGGAAAAGAAAAAAAAATGATTTTTCACGGTAGAAGCGCTCACGGGCCGCGAACTGGGCCGCAAACTGGTAGCGAAACGGGAATTCGCCATTTTGTGCTTCGTTAATTAAATTACTAGATATAAGGGGGTGCGGGAGACGTATCCTAATCCCCTATGTTTCCTGAGGGTGGCTGAGGAGGCTGATATATGTTGATACATCTCTTCCAGCGGCTGTGCGTGAGCTTTTTTTTTTTTGCTGCGTGACAGTCCGGAGCGGCCGCCATCTTGTCTCTCGGTAGGATCGAGAGAGAAGAAGAGGTGAAAAACGAAGGGGGAATTTAATGAAAGGGGGCAAGGTATCCCCCTCTTGACCCCCTAGGAATGTTGTTGGGGTTATTAAAGGGTCCCGTGGGGAAAATAAAAAAAAAAAGATTTTTCACGGTAGAAGCGCTTCACGGGCCGCGAACTGGGCCGCAAACTGGTAGCGAAACGGGAATTCGCCATTTTGTGCTTCGTTAATTAAATTACTAGGTATAAGGGGGTGCGGGAGACGTATCCTAATCCCCTATATTTCCTGAGGGTGGCTGAGGAGGCTGATATATGTTGATACATCTCTTCCAGCGGCTGTGCGTGAGCTTCTTTTTTTTTTGCTGCGTGACAGTCCGGAGCGGCCGCCATCTTGTCTCTCGGTAGGATCGAGAGAGAAGAAGAGGTGAAAAACGAAGGGGGAATTTAATGAAAGGGGGCAAGGTATCACCCTCTTGACCACCTAGGAATGTTGTTGGGGTTATTAAAGGGTCCCGTGGGGAAAAAAAAAAAAAAAATGATTTTTCACGGTAGAAGCGCTTCACGGGCCGCGAACTGGGCCGCAAACTGGTAGCGAAACGGGAATTCGCCATTTTGTGCTTCGTTAATTAAATTACTAGGTATAAGGGGGTGCGGGAGACGTATCCTAATCCCCTATGTTTCCTGAGGGTGGCTGAGGAGGCTGATATATGTTGATACATCTCTTCCAGCGGCTGCGCCATCTTGCCTTTTTTCCAATGCCACAATTTTGTCGTGCACGGCAGCCATTTTAGATGCCAGGCTGGTCCCAGGCTATCACCTACCCCTGCGGATGTAGTTTATGGCCCCAGCTGTAGAGAATTCAGACATGCCAACCTTCCCGATTCAGGCGTGTGACTACTGATTTCAGTGCTAGTCTCCCGCCTCCCGATTTTTGCAAGCAAAAACCCGGGGGCATATTACGAACAACTAGCGATAATTTTTGTCTCTAACTTGTTTAGAGACAAAAATTATCGCCGCACATCGGCGATTTTTATCGCAGATAAACCTTGCTATTATTGCAGAAAAGTCAGCGATATTCATGTATTATCGAGCAAATGCTCTTAGCCATGTTATCCACCTCCCATTGGATAACATGGCTAAGAACTGCTCAGGGCAGGTGTTAGATTTTGGAGATATTCGCGCTTAGAGCGAATATCTCCAAAAGTTGGTAATAGGAGATAGCGATGTTAGGGACTGTTTCCAGTCGCTAACATCTTGGCACGCCACTTTGCATGTCATTAGTGATAAGTATCACTGACATGCAAAGCGGGGCCCAAGATGGTCGCTATCTCCTTTTAGCTGTCACTAACTGGTGTTAGCGACAGCTTGGTAATAGGGAGATAATTTTATCTCCGCTTTCATGGCTTTTAAAGCCAAAAAAGCGGAGATAAACCCCCTTGATAATATGCCCCACGATTCCTTGGGGGTTTCAGCTGACAGGGCTTGGTATTGTGTTACATGGTAATTTTTCCAGGAAACGTCAGAGGGTCGATGCAGGGGTTCTAGAAGAGGTGATAAACCATTTAAGCCTCATGAACAAGCGCATGGTCTTTTAAAGATTTGTGAAGTACTCGGGGCGGCGGTGTGTGTGTGCCCTCTTTCAGGAGCGGGCGGGGGAGCACTGCCAGCAACTTGCCAGGTCAGGTAGTGTTCAACACGTGCATCACCCTTTCTCTGCCTGCTATTGCGCTCCATGCTTCGGAAAGGTAAGAAAAAGAACGTGCATTTGAGTTTGAAATGTCCGATCCTGCAGCAGCACACTTCCAAAGCCCACACATGACAATAACCCGATTCAAGGCCCTATTCACCCGTTTTAAAAAAAATAGATAACACTCCAACAAAGTAAGATTATAAAACTTTATTAACTTTTAACTATAATGAACGGAACAAAAACTAAAAACATTTAAACATTTTTCAACTCAAAAAGCAACAATGGTTAGAAGCTGTCTTTTGTGCGAATAGTCCCAAGGCAGCACAACGTGCAGAGTTCTGGACGGCACCCAGGTGATGTCGCCTGGGTGCCGCACTGGTATTGGGATCCTACAATGCAGCACAGAAAAACAGCGTGGGGCGTCCCGGGTGGTGCGGGGGGAGGCCTCGTCAGTAGCGGTCTGTTGTGCGAATAGTCCCAAGGCAGCAGAACGCGTTGAGATGTTGATGGGACTGTGTCCAGTGTCCCATGGCTGACACAACATGTACGACAGGCACCCAGGTGATGTCCAGTAAACTGCCGCACTGGTTTTGGTATCCTACAATGCTGCTCCGAAAATTGGCGTGCGGCGGCCCGGGGGGGCGGGGGGGCGTGGGGGAGGCGGCGTGAACGGGCCTCCCCAGGTGGCGGCCATCTAGCTGAGTTGCGCCCGCTCTTGCGGCTACAGCGTCTCGCTCACCATGTTGTTGAGTTGCTCCCACTCTTGCAGTGCAGCGATAGGCGGCTGCCACATGGCTCTTAAAATGGCGGAAGGCTCCTCGGTTTTGGGCCTGGTCCACTGAAATGGCCCTGGGACACCTTGGAACTCGGACGCTTGCCTGCTAGGGCTTGGGCTCCATTCTCGAAAAGCGTCCCCTCAGCCGTGAAGATTCTACAAAAGTCTTGGGGGCCCCCGACTCCCGCAGGCTTCCGGTGGGGAGCGGCTGCCATGATTGCTCGCGGAATGACCACAACGGAGCCACGAGATGGTGGTGCTCTCATGCTGACGCCAGCTTCAGTCTGAATGATCCAGAAACAAGGTGGGGCTTTCATCGTTTGGGAAAAAAAAATGTTCTAAACCAATGAAAAGTGTTATTTTTAGGTCATATGACCAAGCCTTCCATCTTTAGGAAACCAAAAGTAAAATGAACCAATGAAAAGTTTTATAAACAAGTCACATGACCTGTTATGCGGCATAGGGCTACAAAAAGCGTAGAAAATCCGTTGGCACGTGAGGCGGCGTCAGTAGCGGACCGATGTGCGAATAGGCCGAAGGCAGCACAACGCGCCGAGATCCGGATGGCACCGAGGTGGTGTCCAGCAAATTGCCGCACTGGTGTGGCCATCCTACAATGCTGCACCGAAAGACGGCGTGTCCAGCTGAGTTGCGGTCACTGTTGCGGTACAGTGACTCGAACGCGCCGAGATCCGGATGGCACCGAGGTGGTGTCCAGCAAATTGCCGCACTGGTGTGGCCATCCTACAATGCTGCGCCGAAAGACGGCGTTTCCAGCTGAGTTGCGGTCACTGTTGCGGTACAGTGTCTCGAACGCGCCGAGATCCGGATGGCACCGAGGTGGTGTCCAGCAAATTGCCGCACTGGTGTGGCCATCCTACAATGCTGCGCCGAAAGATGGCGTGTCCAGCTGAGTTGCGGTCACTCTTGCGGTACAGTGAGTCGAACGCACCGAGATCTGGATGGCCCCCATGTTGTGTCCAGTAAGTTGCCGCACTGGTGTGGCCATCCTACAATGCTGCGCCGAAAGTCGGCGTGGGGTGCCCCGTTGGCTTATGAGGTGATGTCAGTAGTGGACCGATGTGTGAATAGGTTTGGAACCAGCACAAGGCGCCAAGATCCGAATGGCAAGTCCTGGATGTTGAGTGCCTCAGTTGAGAGTTCTGAGCAGTGCTTGTAAGACTGTCTGAAGCTTATTTGCACCTGCTGCAGCTTCACTATTGCCCTGGTGTGGCCAAAGGTCGCACATGACATAGGCGGCCGGCTCCCGAGGTCCGGCGGAACTTTTTTCCTTTTCCTTTCTGCTTCTTTTCCTACAATCCGTTTCATCTGAAGACACGACCAGGTCCCTGAATGTGTGCAGGGGGACGCTATTGATTGAATGAAAATGGCGGCTTGACACAAAGCTGACTCAAGCGTTACTGTTGATGCTATACAGACAAAAATTGGTTTTCAGTTTGTACATTCTTCAGGTTTTTTTTTTCCATCCAAGTCTGATTGAGAGTTTGTAGAAAAATGGCTTCAGATTTTCCACATACTACTCTTCAACATTCTTCCTAAATGTAACAATGTGAAACTCACTAGGAGAACGGCTGTTTCTGTTTCCTTTCAAAATGCTGCCAACAATATTTTCTGAATGGAAGACACCATCTTGTAGCATAATGGGCCGAAAGGGGTTCTGGTCTGGCCGATGGTTGGTGGAGACATTTTGACTATATCTTGGACCTGCCCGGCCTCGCCCAAAATGGCGCCGGTATAAATGGGACTCGTAACTCCTTGCCCGCAAATGTATATCTAGAAAATGTTATTGTAAGTGGCCCTGTCGTATTTTAATTACAAAATGTACGTCCACCGATTCCGCAACTGTTAGACACCTTTGTTCTTGCAACCTAATGGCCCGCTCGTTACGTTCTTCTACAGTGTAAATGTCTCCTCATCATATACGATTTCAGTTTGCTCCGTGGCCGGCCCACGTGGTTATAGGCCCGTATTTGTATACTGACATTTTCACAATAAAGGTTTTTAAAACAAAACACGGTAGTAGTATTTACATTGGTAAAGTTTTTACTTTTAGTCACTGTTTTCGAATCAGTAAAAGGCAAGTGAAATAAAGCAGTCCAATTACATGACGGATAAAAGGTATAATATGTAGGAACGCAGTAAAGATAAATGGTCAAGGGCAGTTGTGTTTTTCATGTCTGCAATATAAAGTGATCGATAAGAATCTGATAATCAGGCGTATCGGCGACTAAGACAGAAGGCCGAATCTCTTTTACTCAACGGCTCCGTCATGGAAGGAAGAAACGCCCTTTTTCTCGAAAAAGGAATATATTTTACTTGCAAGACAGTTGTAAATTTTCCGGGAAAGTACATTAGCCTGGAATATTATAACATATGTTTGAAAAAAAAATATTGTTCGAAAACAATAAAAAGCGTAATTTTTAGGTCATATGACCAAGCTTTTCATCATTAAATTAACAAAAGTAAAATGAACCAATGAAAAGTTTTATTAACAAGTCACATGACCTGTTATGCTTACGTTACGCGCTGCGCGCCGCACCTCGGATCACTTCCGGGTGCGGTAACGCGGCGTGTCATATAACGCATTACGCGACAACGTAGGTCAAGAATATAGTCAAAATGTCTCCACCAACCAGCGTTCGGAACACAACCCCTTTCAGCAGTCCAAAAAGTTCTGTTAAATGACAACAGAGGGGACAGGCAACAAGAACCATCAGTCAAAGAGGGGAGGGCAAGTTCTTCTCTTCCGGGTCATGTTGGGGCGCTACCGGAACTGATCGAATTGGTAGTCTACAGTGTTTCTGGATGTTTCAGACTAAAGCTGGCGTCAGCATGAGACCACTACCATCTCGTAGCTCCGTCGTGGCCATTCCACGAGCAATCATGGCAGCCGCTCCCCACCAGAAGCCTGCGGGAGTCGGAGGCCCCCAAGACTTTTGTAGAATCTTCACGGCTGAGGGGACGCTTTTCGAGAATGGGACCCAAGCCCTATCAGGGAAGCGTCCGAGTTCAAAGGTGTCCCAGGGCCATTTTAGTGGACCAGGCCCAAAACCGAAGAGCCGGCCGCCATTTTGAGAGTCCTGTGGCAGCCGCCTATCGCTGCACCGCAAGAGCGGGAGCAACTCAACTACATGATGAGCGAGACGCTGTAGTCGCAAGAGCGGGCGGTAAACAGCTGAATGGCGGAAGAGGCACAGTGTAGCAAAAGCGGGCGGAATGGCAACTGAAACGGTAAAGGGGCGCCCCACTACAGCGTGTCTTCAGGTCAAACGGATTGTGGGACAAGGTTCAGAATTGAAGAGTCATCAAAAGGCAAAAAGTTCTGCCGGACCCCGGGAGCCGGCCGCCTATGTCGGGGGCGATCTCAGGCTACACCAGTGCTATAAGACTTGGGGAGGGTGTCGGAGCCAAGCGTCTTCTCCGAGTCCATGGCCATTACACCGCCCCTCAGGGGCCTCCGTCAAGCTGTTTAGGAAGGTAACATATCACATTGTTTTCTAATGCTGTCAGGTCCACAAACGACACTCACTTACTTTGAGAATAGTGAAGCTGCAGTAGGTGGAAATAAGCTTCAGACAGTGTTACAAGCACTGCTCAGAACTCTTAACTATGGCACCCAACATCCAGAACTTATGCCATTTGAGAATGGCAGTGACATCGAAGCAACTCAGGGACCAAAACCATTAACGTACTTTCACGTATGAAAATCTTACTTGGGGAGGGGGCAGGAGCGAAGCGCCCCCTCCCAGTCAGCGCCACCACACCGTATGTTGAAAATTTGAAGCCATCGTTCTACAAAGTCAACCAAACTTGGATTGAAAAATCTAGAAAAATGTACAAACTGAAAACCAGTTTTGGTCTGATTAGCATCAGTAGCAACGCTTGAGTCAGCTTTGTGTCAAGCCGCCATTTTGATTCAACAAAGCACAGGCATTGAAAAAGGCTCAAACTCAGAACTCTGAACTATGGCACCCAACATCCAGGAGCTTGCCATCCAGATCTTGGAGCCTTGTGCTGCTTTCGACCTATTCACACATCGGTCCACTACTGACATCATCTTATAAACCAACGTTATGTAAATAGTTTTTTAATAAAATGTTTTACCCTGTTTCTTTGCTGGTGTGTTGTCTATATTTTTAATATTTGCATAGGGTTTGTCGTTATTTTGTGCGGGATGGGTGATGGAGCCGAGCTGTCTTGCAGCCCTCATGGTGTGGAGCTCAGTTCATCTCACTATTTTCGTATTTCTCATGAAGGGTTGTTCCTAATATTTCTATTTTAGCGAGGTCAAAAAGAGATCCAATTAGTGGCCTACTGATTTTGCTCGATTACTTTTATTTTTTTACACGATTTTTCACTATCTGCAAAGACTAAACAGAGTATTGCGACTTTGTGCTTGTTTGTAAATAGAGAATGATCCAAAGAGAACCAATTCTAAAACAGTAAATGCTTGGACAACAATCAATCAAATGGAGAGACAAGCTGGCACGACGGATTACAACGGGGGTAAAGGCCTGCGTTAACTACCCTTCAGTATCTGCAAAGAGAGAGTACTACTAAGACAAAAGAGGGGAGGGGGGGGGGTGCAGCGTTCAAAGCACATCAGCGTGCATAAATACGAATTTTTTTTTATCTATCACGTACTTGACATTTTAAAGCTTTTCATATTTGCTATTAAAAAACCAATGAAATTCACAGAAAAAACCATAGGTTATAGTGGATATATAGTTAGGAATTTGCATTTACAAAACATTGAAAATTCAATGAAAAAACCATTGGTTTTAGGCCATATATAGTTAGGGATTTGCATTTACAAAACCTTATTTTACTCGCATAAAACCATTGAAATTCCATATATAGTTATAAGCGCTAACTATATATCGCGCACCCGCAATCCACTGCTGATGATGTCACATATTACATCATTCATGACATGGTCAGTGACATCACTGATGACATCACTGATGACATCTCAAATGACATCACTGATGACATCACTGATGACATCATCCAGTGACTGTATGTTTCTGTAAAGTTAAAATATCTCTTACATATTGAAGAATGAGTGGATATATAAGTGTCTGGATGAAGGATTTAGTAGGTGCATGACTGACTGTATGAGTGAGTGATTAAATGTGTCTCACTGAGTGCATGGGTTAGTGACTAAACTGTCTTAATTTGTGCATCATTATGTCTGTTGTTCTGTAAACTGTTGCATGTGTTGATAAGTAGCTATATGAGTAACTATATGGGTTATTGATTGGTTGCCCAAGTATTTGTATGGGATACTGAGTGTGTGTGTGGGTGGCTGGGAGGTGTGTGACTCTGTGCATAGATGTGTGAGCAGTTGATTCACTAGATGTATGGTTTCAAAAGTGCATGTGGAAACAGCTGTATGGGCGGTTGACTGTGTGCATGAATGTATTGGTGAGTGAATGGATATCTCAGTGCTACATGTCAAAGTAAGTACATATGTAAAACACAGTACATGTGAGAGTTGACATATATAAATAACTGTGCATAAGAGCCAGTGAATGTGTGAGTGGCTGTATGGATCATTGTGAACTTGTATCAGGGATTGTATAATAGAGTAAATATGTGTTAGTATATGTTTGAATAAGTAAAGTTTGTATAACTGTATAGTTGAGGAAATGGAGGTGTGATTGATTCTTTGCATGACTGACTAGGTGTGTGAGTAACTCCATGGATGAGTGACAGTCTGTGAGTGTCTGTTTACACTGATTGTATCTAAGGTTATATTAGAGTCTGAAGAGGTTCATCGTATTATCACATGAATGATATCATCAGTGATGTTATCAGTCATGTCAAATGAGATGTTTTCAGTGATGTCATCAGTGATGTCATTTGAGATGTCATCAGTGATGTCATCAGTGATGTCACTAACCATGTCATGAATGATGTAATATGTGACATCATCAGCAGTGGATTGCGGGTGCGGGATATATAGTTAGCGCTTATAACTATATATGGAATTTCAATGGTTTTATGCGAGTAAAATAAGGTTTTGTAAATGCAAATCCCTAACTATATATGGCCTAAAACCAATGGTTTTTTCATTGAATATATATATATATATATATTCACTGAAAAAAAAATAGGTTTCACACCAGTTATAGTTATCTGGAAATTGGTGAGTAGCTACATGTGTGTGTATATGGGTTATTAGATGTTTTTTTTAGTATCAGTATAAGTGTCTGTATGATTTGGTGGGGGTGTTACTTAGCACATAGATGCATCAATGAATGACTCATTGTTTGTATGTGTTTTGAAGACAGCATATGTGCCAGACTGTATGTGTGAATGAGTGTGTATATGTATGTGTTAGTAATTGAATGACTGCCTTACTAGTGTCTTTATCAGTAACTACATATGTTTTAATCTAGTATATGTGAGTATTGGTGTATATAAGTGATTATATGTGAGAGTCAGACATTGAAAGTGCTCTTGTTTAAATAAGTATGTGTTTCTATAAGTGATTGTTTAAGAGAGTAAGTATGTGTAAGTTTCCTTAGAAGTAAGGTGGTAGTGTGTGTATAGCTGTATATGCAAATAAATGGATGTTCAATAGTTTTTTTGCATGTGTGAGTATGTGTGTGAGCAACTTTTGGAAGACTGTCGGTGTATTAACGGATGTATAGGTGTCTCACTACATATGATGAGTGAGTATATGTATGAGTGACTATATAGAAGTGTTGGTGAGTGAGTGGATGTGTATATAAATGGTGGAATTACTGAATTGGTTGTTGTAACTGGTATAGGTATGTCCACTTTTTTTTTAAATGTTAGGTTTTTTTTTCAAAATGTGTTTCAAGGGATACTTTACAGTGAAAGTAGGTTAGTCTCTCTGTCACAAGGATGTTGTCATGAGTTATGTCATGAGTGATGTCACTGACCATGTCATGAGTGATGTAATATGTGATGTCATCAGCAGTGCATTACACGCGCAAGTTATAGTGAGTCCAACTAACTATAACGTGGGAATTTCAATGGTTTTATGTCAGTAAAATTTCCAGGTAACTATAACTGGTGTGAAACCTATGGCTTTTTGAGTGAATTTGGTCGGTTTTTAAATGCTAATTCCTAACTATAACTGGTGTGAAACCTATGGTTATTTCAGTGAATTTCAAAGGTTTTTTAACTGCTAATTCCTAACTATAACTTGTGTGAAACCTATTGTTTTTTCAGTGAATTTCAAAGGTTTTTTAACTGCTAATTCTTAACTATAACTGGTGTGAAACCTATGTTTTTTCAGTGAATTTCATAGGTTTTTTAAATGCTAATTCCTTTCTATATCAAGTTCCTAACTTATGTTTATTTTTACAATTTGCTGTTTTGTGTAAGTATTAATTTTTAAGTTTTTTTTTTCATCATTTTTTCCCGGGGCGCTCTGGGTGCGCGCTCCGGTAAGCTCTCCGGAAAGCGCACCCAGAGCGCTACTTTCGTTCGTGAAAAAAATATGAATGAAAAGTTAATAATAACGCAAAACATTTTGTACCATACAAATAAAAGCAGGTTTTTTTATAAGGAAACTATGAAGACGTCACTTCGGCGCGAAACGTAAGCGCCCCCGGAAGCGCCTACGTTCGTGCCGCGTATGCGCCCCCGGAAGCGCCTACGTTCGTGCCGCGTATGCGCCCCAGAAGCGCCTACGTTCGCCCCGCATATGCGCCCCTGGAAGCACCTCCGTTCGTGCCGCGTATTCGCCCCCAGAAGCGCCTACGTTTGCGCCGCGTATGCGCCCCTGGAAGATCTCCGGTCCACGCAGCGTCAGTGCGTCAAGTCATGTGACCTTAACACTTTTTATTGGTTGCTAACAGTTTTTTTTACAATGAATGAAATCCCCACCCATTTCCTTCACTTCTTCTTTCACTTTTGTGACTGAAAGACCTGTTTTTTGCTCCTGGATCTTTCTTGGTTTACCATGGCTGCCAGAGAATCCAGCAGTGATAAAGAACCTGATTTCATCAATGAAGAGCCTCCTACCCCAAACGTGAAAGGAACATTTTATTTGGAAATTTTTTAAAATACCACCTAACCAAAAAAAGGTGAATGCTCCAAAAGTGGAGTGCAGGATCTGCAAACAAGTCCTGTCACGGAGTGACCCCCAAAAAAATACTAATTTGGGAACTTTACGATGATCCGGCATGTGGAGAAGAGGCACCCCCAGAATTTTGCCTGGGAAAGTGTCAGGACTCTGGCAAAAGAGGTTCCCAGTGATGGGGCCTCTACATCCACCGGAGGAGCAACTACTTCTGGGAGGGGGCAATCGCAGGAGCTCGTGCCAAATATTCAACCTGCTTTTAACCATGGTGTCCTGAGATGCAGATACTGCAATCAACTCCTTACCTTTGGGGAGCAAAGTGTCCAGCTCATGGTTCGAGCATTGGAAAACCATCACTGCCCTTTCCACCCCTAATTGTTTTTTTTTTTTTGCTCCTGTTGAGCAGTTTCCCTTCCCTGTTTTTGTTTCTGTTTTGAAACAAGAAGAAAACAAAAAGTTCTTTTCAGAACTACCTCCAATTCTCATCAAAGAGCTATATTCTTTAAAAAATGAAAAAGAGTAAGTGAAATAGAGTGCATTGATAATGGAAAGGAAAATGAGTAAGAAAGAACAGAAAGGTATGAGAGGAGAAAAGAAGTGAAGTAGGGGGACTGAAAGAAGGTGAATGTTGGGAAGGAAAGTAAGGAGAAGAAGAGTGAATAAAGGGAATGTTGATATTCAAAGAAAATGTTGAAAAGGAACGGGGGTGTGGAAGGGTAAGAAAAGATGCATTGCTGGAGTGGAAGGCTGAAGGCCTCATTTATGAAGCCATGCATCACCTTTACAGTACCAAAGCGTCATATTTACAAAGTGGTGCATCTAGGTAGATGCGTCACTTTGTAAGCCCCTGCGCCACATTATTCCTACATCAGGTGTAATGTATGCAAAAGGGACGTATTGACGCAAGAAAGGGTCTGTTGGGATCCACCAGGCCCGCGCACTGCAGGAACGTAGCATGTACCAATCCCCTCTTCCTGCCCACCAGCCACTCACAGAATACCAACTATGAGTGTGCCAGTGAACCTGAAAAGAGGGTGGTATATGAGGAGACACCAAGTCTTCCACCCTGTAGGTAACGATAGGACACCACTCCCTCCTCCACGCCTCTGCACCTATGTAAAACAAAGAACACACACTTCACAGTATATGCACTACTGTACTCTCCCCACGTCATTAACCATGTCCTGCCATGACATCCACAACCTCTTACCAGTTGCTAGCGCAGGCTCAGCTTCGTAGGATCACCAAGGAGCATGTATACGTGAATAGCGACTGTTCACCATGTAGGTCAGTCCACCAGAAAGTCAAAAGGTGAATAAGAACAGGTGTCCTTCGTATTTTTACTTTGTATGATAAGGGGAAGGAAGAAGGGAAAAAAGGGGTACTCAATAGACAGAATGTCCCTAAAAAAAAAACTCTGAGTATTGTGCCAGGTCTCCACAGGCAAGGGATAGGAAGCCTACCACTCGGTATACCGAGAAGCCCAGTATCCGTCAACAAAGCTGCAAGCGGAATGACCCAAAACGTCACTTCCGCTCACAACAAGGCAAAGAGAGAGCCAAGCGAGGACGCGCATAACCGGAGCTATACGCTCTGAAAACACCAACGCGTCAAACCCCGCCCGACCTCTAAACGGAGCGATAAATGCACTCGAGAGTGAACGGAAGCCCCCGAACACCGAGGCAAATACGCTAACTGGGAGACAAAAAAAAGGAAACAAGGGAGGGGAGGGAAAAGGGGGTAAGAACAACAGGACTAACCTGACTAACTGCAGCTATCGCGGGGAAAAGAAAACAAGACTGGGGCCAAGGGTCCAGGGCAGGAACGGCAGAATAAACCTCACGAGCCCGTGAGGAATACAAGGAAGGTCCAAATAACAGCAAGGCCAGCTAACCACAGCAACCAGGAAACTGGAGCCCATACAGAAGGCAATAACGAGCAAAGAACTAAAGGTAGGACCATCTTTTATCCTACTGCCCGCAAGTCATGTGATGTCAGTACATGGTTACTGAAAGAGGACTAGCCCCCAATTCCTAACAGTAACCCCCCCGATGATCCTCTCCACCGGGCGAGGTTTTGAGGGATGCTGTCTATGGACCAATCGGACCAATCGTGGAGCATGCACTGCCCCAGCTGGCTCCCAAGTCCTATCCTCCGGGTTATAACCTTTCCAATCAACTAGATAAAAAAGGCGACCCCTGACACGCTTAGAATCAAGGGTAGCTTGAACCTCGAATTACATCTGTCCATCCACTACCAAAGGAGCAGGAGGGGGCAACACCTGAACCGAGGGAATATACGGCTTTAACAAAGACGTGTGAAATACGGGATGGACCCCGTAGTCATGTGGCAACCTAAGCTTCATTGCCACTGGGTTGATCACCTGAATCACTGGAAACGGACCTACAAATCGAGGCTGAAACTTGCGCGAACCCTGCAATCTCAGATTGCGAGACGCCAACCATACTTGGTCCCCCACCTTATATGAAGGAGCAGGGACTCGATGTCTATCCGAAGTGCTTTCATAGCGGTCTTTGCTTCCTGTAGGCTCACCCTGGCCAAATCCCAGATGTCCCTTAGTCGCCCACACACATCGTCAATGGCCGGCACGTGACCCGTAGGTTGGATATCTACCGCTCTGGGATGATACCCCAGGGAGCAATAAAACGGTGTCATGCCCAAAGCGGAGTGCAAACTGTTGTTATAAGCGAACTCCGCTATGGGCAAGGCTGTCACCCAATCACATGACAGAGAAGTAACAAGACACCTCAAGTATTGCTCCATGGTCTGATTTGTTCGCTCGGTCTGACCATCAGACTGAGGATGGTATGCCGAAGACAATCGTATCTCTGTTTTGAGCACTAAACAAAGTTCAGTCCAAAAATGGGACACAAACTGAGCTCCCCTGTCAGATATTATCACAGCCGGCAAGCCATGTAACCGCACAACCGAGGACATGAAGACCACCGCCATTTCCTTTGCCGTAGGGATCTTGGCGATCGGGATGAAATGCGCCATTTTTGTAAATGAATCAACAACCACCAAAATGGCAGTGTAGCCAGACACAGATGGTAAATCGGTCACAAAGTCCATACTTATAGTGTGCCAAGGGGCAGGAGGTACCTCCAAAGGATGCAACAGCCCAGAGGGCTTACTGTGTGAGGGCTTGCTGATGGCACAAATAGGGCAAGCACGCACATACCCCTGTACATCGCTAGCCATGGACTCCCACCAAAACCACCTCATACACAAGTCCTTCGTTTTCCGTATTCCCGGATGTGCCACCAGGGCAGAGGAATGACACCACTCCAAAACCAGTTCCCTCAGTACAGGGGGGATGAATAATTGACTCTCATGATACAATAAGCCCTCCTTTACCACTACCTGGGGCATTGATAGACATGGAGCCAGATCCAATTGACTCAACCGTTCTTTCACCACTGCAGGAAAGTCAACAGTGGCCAAAGCACCTAGAATTCTTCCTGCCTCGAACATAGGCCTGCTTTCATTCATGGGCTCGTCTTCCCTAGTATCAACATGTATCCGAGAAAGGGCATCAGACTTGATCTGCTGGGCCCCTGGTCTATACGTAATGACAAAGTCATATTCATTAAAAAAGAGGACCCAGCGCATCTGACGTGGTGTTAATGCCCTAGCCGAATGGAAGAACTCAAGATTGTTATGGTCGGTGTAGATGGTAATGACATGCCGAGCACCCCATAAGTAGTGGCGCCATTCTTCGAATGCCAGTTTCACAGCCAACAATTCTCTTTCTGCAACCGTATAGTTACGCTCCACCGGCAACAAGGTCTTAGAGAAGAAGACAATGGGGTGCATATGACCAGTGGCTTCATCCCGTTGGGACAATACCCCACCTACTGCACACATAGAAGCATCAGTTTCAACAAAGTACAGCAAGGCAGAATCAGGATGCACCAACACCGGGGCCGATGTAGATCGCTCAAGCAATAACTGGAAAGCATCCTGAGCCTCAACTGACCAATCAAACGGAACACCCTTCCTCAATAGACGGGTCATCGGTGCCACTATGTCAGAAAAATGTGAAATAAACCGCCGATAAAAATTGGCAAAACCTAATAACACCTGAATCTGCTTCACTGTAGCTGGAACCGGCCAGGTCACTATGGCCTGTATTTTCTTTGGGTCCATTCGTACCCCTCCCGCTGAGATAACGAACCCCAGGAACTCCACCTCTGGAGTACTGAACTGGCACTTCTCCAACTTTGCATATAATTGGTGTTCCTGCAATTTCTGTAGTACTTGGAGTACATGGGCAACATGGTCGGTCTCATTCTCAGAATACACAAGAATATCGTCTAGATAGACGATGACTGTTTGATCTAGGTATTCGCTGAGGACTTCATTAATGAAAAACTGGAATGCCGCTGGCGCACTACATAGGCCAAATGGCATAACAGTATACTCATATAAGACATACTTGGTTTTAAAAGCTGTCTTCCACTCATCTCCGGGTCGAACCCGAATTAGATGGTAGGCACCCCGCAAATCCAATTTGGTAAACACCGTCGCCTTGCGGAGCTGGTCCAATAACACGGAGATGAGTGGAAGAGGGTACCTGTTCCTCACTGCGGCTGTGTTTAGGGTTTTATAATCTACACAAGCCCTCAAAGACCCCTCCTTCTTTGGAATAAAAAAAATGGCCGATGACACCGGCGAAGAGGAGGGATGGATAAACCCCAACCGTAACATCTCCTCTATGTATTCTTTAAGGTGTCAGACCCCTGACGAAGGGTCACTTTTATATGACCCGAAATGCATTGGGTGAATTGAAAAGGATATTGTTACATCAATATTGATACATAAGAATATCATTATGTATACAATGAAGCTATGTTGACACATGACGTCTTAATCTTCTGTTGAAAATTCAAAACTTGCAAACAAATGAATTCATGGATTGTGGATAAGAAACCATGTTGTTTCCAAGTCAATTTTGCGCTCAGCCTCGAGGATAGATGATTCTACCCTCAACACTTGCAAACATTTCTCTTTGTAACGTTATCTCCCTGCCTTACTCCCTATTACACCTTCTGTCTGTTTTACACCCTCTCTTCCTCTTTCTGACTTTTTTATTATCTTCCTTTCTTCCTCTTATATCCTCTGTCTGACCTATTTCTTGGTATATCCTCTGTCTTTTTTTACTTCCTCTTACACCCTCTCTCAAGCTTACTCTCTCTCTCCCTTTTACAGACTCTCTCTGTTTAAGTCTCTTTTACATCCTCTTCCCTTCTAACACCCTCTCCCTGTCTTACACCCTGTTACACCCTTTTTTGATTTACTCTTTTTCTCCCTTTCTTTGACTTACTTCCTCTCCCTATTACATCCTTTCTATGTCTTACAACATATTATACACTCTCTCTGTCTTACTCCTTCTCTATGTTTTACTCCCTCTACCTGTTTCTTTGTCTAACTCTGTCTGTCTCTTTGTGTTACTCCGTCTAGCTGTTTTTCTCTGTCTTACTCCTAGTTATATAGTTGCTGTGATATAAACTTAGATATGTTGTAAACTAGTGTTTATATCGTTTGCTTATTGTCATTCCTTTGTTGTTTGCGAATAGTGGTCTATAATGTGTTATTATTTTCTTTACCACAGATTGACATCAACAATTCAAAAGTTTTGGAAATATGCCTTCAAGGCAGAGGAGAAGGAAAGATGCCATACGGAAAAAATCAAAAACAGCAACGGAATTAAAGCACTCCCCTACAACAAGTACTTCAAAAAACACAAAAAAAGCTCCTGGTAAGACAACTAAGTCTTTTTTTCGGAACATATGTAGAGCAAAAAAAAATGTTAATGAGAAAGAGAATATACAGAAGGAGAGAGCAAATTTGAAAAGGAAGGAGAGGCCCCCCAAAAGTGTTACTACTGGACCAGGAGAGAACAGTATGTATAGTAATAGAAGACAAAACCAATTTAGGGACATTCGTAGACGAATGTTTCGTAATAGGGTAGTTTTAAATTTGTTAAAAAATATGAAGAAAGGTAAACAGAAAGCTGCTTTCTACAAGAAAAAGAAAAGTGTAGAGAAGATTGTTGATCAGGCTTTCGAAGTTAAGAAATTTTTTTTTATTTTAGTGATCAATAGAATTAGGATACTTAACAAGGCAAATTATGTTTTCAAATCGAACAGTAGATGGAAAAGAATAATTAATCGGACTAATTTTTGTGAAGTATTTTCAGGAGAATGGATGCATAGTTCAAGTTCTGACCCATTTTTTAATGAGAAGAGTTACTTCCAGGAGAATGATTTGGTGCATGCAGTTGACACCAGAGGTCGAGCATATGAGGTGAAAGACGGTTGTCTGATGGAAAAAGAGAAACTTGTGTCTAGAGATGCAGAAGAGGTGTTAGCTGATTTAGGGAGACGTACTAAGGGTCCAGTGTACACATTGAAGTGTAGTAGTATTTGTAGTGTGCGACAGGATTCAATCGATTTGCTTCGTAATTACTTACGTACATATAGTAAGAAAAGTGTAAAACAGAAAATTAAGATGTTGCAAGAGTTAGATCCTTGCAGAGTGAGAGAAAACACAGGTTTGCATTGGCATTCACTGGCTTGTCTTTCTAGAAAAGTGTGTCAGAGTGTTTTTCATCATTTTAGGATGTTAGCAGTGCATCATAATAAAGTGAGGAAATTAGTGAGAAGGTTTTATTATGCAAAAAGTGCAGCACTTAAGCTTAAACACTTAAACAGTGCTCTTTTGCATGGATCTGAATTAGATGTGAAGAGCATTTATGAAGAAATTGAGTTTTGTTATTTTGGGGACAAAGAGGACAGTGTAGAAATGGATATAGTCATAGATGGTAATGTGGAAGACTATGTACAGATTTTAAGTACAGAAAAGTTTGACGAGGAAATTACAAAGTTTAAGGTGAAATCAAGTGAAAGGCCTAATTTTACTTGTGTGTGTTGTCGACGGACTCATTATAAGATTCAGACTAGGTTAGTTGATTTATATGCAAAAATTGAAATGGAAAACAATAGTGAATGGCAGGATTTTGTAACTTATTTGTTGGTGGAGAATTCTTTTGATTTGAGTTCTGATCAGCATATTTGTAAATATTGTATTAAAAAATTAAATGAAAACAGAATGCCTGCTACAGCTGTTGATAATAATCTTCAGTTGGTAGATATTCCTTCTGAATTGATGGATTTATATACTTATGAATCTATTTTGATTCAATGTGTCCATCCTTTACAGGCTATTGTTTGCATGAAGCCTAAGATAGGGAAATTGCCACCTTCAGATTTACAAAGAGGATTAAAGGGAAGAGTTGTATATTTGCCTCTAGATGTCAAGAAAAATATTGATACAATTGGTGTAGAAAGAGTAGAAGAGAATCCTCTGGTTATTCTAGTTAATGGGGTTCCGACAAAGAGTAAGAAAATCTGGCAAGATGTAGTGGATGTTAGGAAAGTCAAAAAGGCAATGTTGTATTTGGTCAAAAACAATGAGTACTATAAAGATGTAAGTGTTGGAGCAGAGGAAACAGCTACAGAAGAAGACAGTGATTGTTCAGTCGGCCAAATTGAAAAAGTGGATGTGTCTAGAAGTGAAGAAATATATGAACATTATACTGTTCATCCTTTGCATTCCAAAGAAGTAATGGGCAATTCAATTTACTTGTTTCAAATGAAAGCAGCAAAAGGAAGTCCCATTAGTGTATGGGAAGAAAGTTTGGAAGCTCGTTGTTTTCCACAGTTCTTTCCAACAGGTCGAGGTGGACGATATAACGATCGACCAGTTCAAATTCCTGCAGCTCAATACCGGACTTTAAGATTTTATGCTGAAGATCCAAGGTTTCATCAATGCATTCCGTATTTGTTTCATCTATTTTATGAAAGTGACTTGTCTGGGCTTTCTTATGCAGTGAACCATATACTGAAAAGTGGAGCACATCTGCAAAATGTTTCGGCGAGGGACTTATGGAGAAAGTCAGTCTGCAAGACAGTATTTTGGAATCTCAGCTAATCAATCTCATGGCATGTCAGCGTGGTACAAACGAGTATTGGTTCCGTCGTCATGGGGAATTGAAATGTATGCTAAGAAACTTAGGAACTCCTACATGGTTCCTCACTCTTAGCTGTATTGAGTGTGCGTGGGACGACTTACTTCAATTTCTACGAGTGGCAAATGGAAACATACAAAATACAGAATTCAAAACACCTGGAGAACTGTGTTCTTTAGATTCAGTGAATGTAAGCAGATATTTCAATCATAGATTTGAAGCTATGATGTCTTTTATTACCAACAAAAAAAATCCTTCCCTTGGAGAGGTTTTGGATTTCTTTTGGAGGAAGGAGTATCAGGCGAGAGGTGCTCCTCACATACATATGTTGTTATGGATTAAAGATGCACCCAAATTTGGAACTGATTCGGATGACACAGTGATGAGTTTCTTTGAAGAGTATTCAACTTGTGCTGTTCCGAAAACTACTGAAGAAAACAATTTAAGGCAACAAGTTTTACGCTTTCAATTCCATCGTTGTGGAAAGTACTGTTGTCGAAAATTTAGAAACAAGGACAAGTTCTACACAAAATGTCGTTTCGCGTTTCCACAACCAGTGATTTCTAAAGGAAGAGTAAATAATTTGATGTCTTCTCTGCGACATACTGTGACGAGAAAAACACCAAAAAATACATACAATTTAAAAAGAAACGAAGAGTCCAAGTATATTAACGACTACAACCCAGTGATGTTGTTCATGTAGAATGCTAACATGGATATTCAGTTCGTTGCTGACAACTCTATTGCTGTGGCTCGATATGTGACGTCTTACATCACAAAAAAAAGAAAAGACAGAAATGAAGGAAATGTGGGAGGACATTTCACATGAAAAGAGTGTAAGTAAAAAATTATACAGTTTCAGTCTGAAGATCTTGTCGCATCGAGAAATTGGAGCATATGAATGTTTTGATCGGTTATCATCAGCACATCTCTATGCCAAATCTAGAAAAATCATTTGGGTGAGTCTAGGTCTTGCTGCAACACGAAACTGAGTTTTGAAATCTGTACAAGAAATTGAGTATTTGGCGGAGAAAGAACCAAACAGTACAGATGTTTTGAAGACAAACATGTTGGATACATACTATAGAAGTACTCACCTTGGGAACACTTGTTTGTATGAAGTTCTGCAAAACTATAGTTATAAGAGGAACATCACAGAAGATATCAATAATGGAAAATATGCTGTCATTAGGTATGAAGGATGTCTAGTGAAGCAGAGAAAAGGCCATTTGATTAATCATCGAAAATTGAGTTGTGAATCTCCAGACAAAAGAGAATTTTACTATTTAGCTCTTTTGCAACTCTTTAAGCCATAGCGTACAGAAGAGGAACTACTTAGAGATTTTCTCTGTTACGAAGATTCTTTTAATGCAACCAAGGATACCATAGAATGTCCTGTTTTTCCAAATGATATGCAAATGTTGAACGAAGAAATAGAGCAAGAAGCCACAATTGCTGAAGAAATTGCTAGAGACAGTTCTCAAGACAGTCAGAGTTCTACTTCATTGAGTCAGGATCCACTAGGAGGACCAATTATCCAAAATGAAGCTGCCACTGCCATGGATGAGGTGGAAAGAGCTATGGAACATGCTTAAGAGGATGCAGAAAAAGATATATGACGAAGTCACAAAACAGATTTAACATGGATTCAGACATGAGAAAAAAGAGTGCTCATGTACATCATTTAAGCCTGTCCGACTGCACGTAAGTGGAGAAGCGGAAACAGGAAAAGGTTTTCTGATTAAAGCAATTGAAACTTATCTGCAGAAAAGGACTGAATAACCGCTGTCTTGTGTTGTAACCGCTCCAACTGGACTGGCAGCACATAACATTAAAGGGATTACTCTACATCGTTTACTGATGCTGCCAGTTGAGCATGATAATAAATTGCATTACAACAAGCTATCTGGAGATGCGTGTTCTGAAGTTTCCAGAGTCCTGAAGAAAATGAAACTTCTTATCATTGATGAAGTAAGCATGGTCTCAAATCTAATGCTTGCTTTTGTGCATTTGAGAATCCAAGAAATTCTTAGAACAGAGTATGGTGTGTTATTGGGAGAAAAACACATTATTTTTTTTAGAGATCTACTGCAGTTAGCTCCAGTAAAAGGACAACCAGTGTTTAAAATGCTCATGCATGAAGATACCAAGAAGTCCCTTGGAAGCATTGGAAACGTTAATATATGGTTAAATTTCACATATGCAGAACTGCTTTAAAATATGTGACAGGCAAAGGATGAAGATTATAAAATTATTCTATAAGATGTAAGAATCGGAAAAGTAAGTGAGCATGGGAAAGAAGCTTTACATGCAGGATTAATTTCAAATTTGTATCCAAATGAAAACATTCTTCCAGAGAATATTTTTGAGAAAATTACTGAGAACAAATCTGGGATATGTTTGATGCCAACTCTGCAAGAATGTTCAATCATCAACAACAAAATGTTAAAGTTAGATAATGAAGAGATTGTGAAACTGGAAGCAAATTAAGCATATGGGAGCAACAATTATTTTGTCAGAAAATTTGAAATCAAAATTGGATTAATTACAGAAGAGTATATCTAAAACAGCTGGTTTTGAAAAGACTCTGAATGTGTGTTTAAATTGTCGTATTATTTTGAGAAGGAATTTAAGTGTTGAAAGAGGTCTGGTAAATGGAGCAACGGGTCATGTTGTTGATTTTGTGAATTATAGAAATAGAGATGGAATTGAATTTTTAAAAATTAAATTTGATGGCATTGAGCAAGTACAACAAATCAGGCGTTGTTCTGCTAGATTTTTGCTTGTAAATGACTTATATGTTCGCCGAAAACAGTTTCCTGTTTTTTTGGCATATGGGGTGACAATTCATAAATCTCAAGGTTTAAGTGTGGATAGTGCTTTGGTGAATATTGGAAGTTCTGTGTTTAAAGAGGGTATGGCATATGTGGCATTATCACGAGTCAGAACTTTATCAGGATTGTACTTGATTAAGTGTGATGAGACAAAGATTTGTGCAGATCTAGATTTTGTTAAATAATACAATAGGTTAAGAAGAGAGCATGCTCCACATTTGCCTATCCTCTGTTTGAAAAACATGTAATAGGCCAAAAAAGAAGAAATGAGAATAATTGCAGTGAGGTAGTAGCAAAAAGACAAAAAGTAGATGAAAATGTAATTGTAAACAGAAAGAAAAAGGATTCTGATGAAGATTTTGTTGGATTTCAGTTTGAAAACAATTCTGGTGTCAACTGCTATGCTAATGTAGTGGTTAATGTTGTTTTTTTCTTCAAACTTTACAAGAACAGATTGTTGAAAATCAGGATCAAAGATTGTGCAGTTTATTGAATTCTGTGTTTGAGGAATGTAGCAGTGATTGAGCAAAAATAGAAAGTGTTACAGAAATTCGAAATCTTTTAGACATATGTTCTGGTCAAGAAAAATGTTCACAGAACATTCAGCAGGATTGTCAGGAATTTTTAATGTATATGTTTGGTGTTTTGGAAGATGAAGGTGTAGATGTAGATAATTTTTTCAGCCTTTCTTATCAATGGCAGCATGACTGCCACAATTGTAGTTCATCAAGTAATACTAGAATAGACACTGAAAGATTTATATATTTGACTTTACCAGACTGTAAATCAGTGTCTTTTAAAAATCTAGTTAAAGCAGCTGATCATAATATGGTGTGTACCCAATGTAAGTGTCCAATGCTGTCTACATTATTTATACAAACTTATGGTCAGTGTGAGAAGTTGGCCTGGTATGTAGTGCTCACTAATTCTAGTGATCACTCTGTACCATGCCAAGCAACCCTTATAATGATTGGTTGTAATTCAACCTTGTAGACCAGTTATCCTAGTGGTAACGTGGACAAAGCAGTCTTAGGCTAAACTCTGAAAGGCATGTGAAGCCAGCTGTATTACCATACACAACCCCCTTGAATACCAAATGAAAGGACACAACACAGATATATATTGAAAATATATATTGATTTATTAACTATAAAATCCCCTTGGACCGATCATTTTTTGATACCGTTCACCTGGCTTTCTAACTCTTGTCCCCCTCCTGAAGCCTCTATAAAGTACATGGGCAGGAAATGGTCCTCACTTCCCCTCACCGATTGGACAACGGCCCTTACTCAAGACCCCCCGAGAAAGGCCTTGAACCCTGCCTCAGCTTCTAGCAACTTTGATCACTGGATCTCCAGCACTTTAGACCAAGTTCTTCCCAAACGCCCTTGTAATCTCATCAGAAGACCTAAAGTTGCACCCTGGTACACTCCTGCTCTGAGGTTATTAAAGCTTGACTGCCGCAAACTAGAGAGAGCGTGGAGGAAGGACCATTCTCAGTCTAGGAAAGACGAATACAGGTCCGCAATGAGGCTCTATAAATCAGAGATTAAAATGGCGCAAACCTCCTTCTATGAAGGTAAAATTAGTGCTGCAGCAAATGCGCCTAGAGAAATCTTTAGGATAGCTAAGTCCCTCATTTCAGCTCCGGCTGAGCGTCCTTCTGTTGAAGGGGCACAAGACCGCTGTAATGAGCTAGCTGCCTTTTTTTCCAAGAAAATCTCGACCATATATTCATCTTTTAGTAATCCTACAGTCAATACCCCCTCCGTCCCTCCTAGGCCAGCTGACTCCTCGGTTCCCTGCAAATTGGACACAATTCCGCTTCTTGATGCCGCCAGCCTGGATAGATTAATCTCCAAAGTTTCTTCTGGCTCCCCAATGACCCGGCACCCCCCCGGATCCTTGTCAAGGCACTGGACGTTATTCGTCCTGTGATCCTGGAAGCTTTAAACACCTCCATTGTGTCCAGGTCGGTCCCACTCGCTTGGAAGTGTGCCATGGTGAGGGCGCTTCTCAAGAAACCCTCCCTGGACCAGAACAACCTGTCCAACTACCGCCCCATTTCGTTGCTTCCCTGGTTGAGTAAACTGCTAGAGAGGCACACCAACAATATCTTAACAGACTATCTAGAGTCCAACTGTCTGTTGCGTGCCTCCCAGACAGGTTTTCGCCCTCAACATGGCACAGAAACTGCCATGTTGGCGGTCACAGAGGAAGCAAGAACGACTTTGGATCGGGGAGGAAAGGTGGCCATTATCCTGTTAGATCTTAGTGCCGCGTTCGACACGGTGAACCATGCCACGCTAGTATACCGACTGGCGGGCTTGGGCGTGTCGGGCGCAGCCCTGGACTGGCTCACCTCCTTTTTGAGTGAGCGCTTTTTCCGGGTCTTTGAGGGTGAGACAGTCTCTCCTAAACATCCTCTCAGGTGTGGGGTCCCTCAGGGCTCCTCCCTGAGCCCGACCCTCTTTAACGCCTACATGGAACCTCTGGACAGGATAGTCCATCCCTTTGGTGTGCGTATAGTCACCTACGCGGATGATACGCAGCTGGTGGTCTCGTTAGACCACGCAGATGGATCATCCAACACCTTAGGCCCCTGTCTAGAGGCTGTTGCCAGTTGGATGCAAGCTTCCTGTCTCAAGCTTAACGGGGAGAAGACAGACATCATTCTCCTTGGAAATCCCTCCCCGTCTGCTCTTGCACCCGTCTGGCCTCCATGTCTTGGCGCTCCTCCCGCGCCCAAGTCCCAGATAAAGAGCCTCGGGATCTGGCTTGACACTGCCCTTGATTTCTCTGTCCAGGCTACTAAGACTGCTGCCACTTGCTTCGGACTAATGAGGATGCTCCGGCGGGTGCTCCCTTTGCTCCCTTTCCAGGCGAGGAGGATCATGGTCCAGGCCCTCATTCTCTCTCGCCTGGATTACGGGAACGCTCTCTACCTGGGAGCACCGGCTTCAGTCCTTCAGAGGCTCCAGGTCACACAAAACAGTGCGGCCCGCCTATTGTTCAATCTGTCCCGTCGGCAGTCGGCGAGGAAGGCCCTGAAGGACCTTCATTGGCTCCCAATGGCTGCCAGAGTGCAGTTCAAAGCTCTGTGCATTATGCACAAATCCTTCCACCGTGTAGGCCCAGCGATTCTGCACCCTCTGGTTATGCCTTATGTTCCAACACGCCCCCTTCGGTCTGGTACCCTGCAGCTGGCCACCTCCTCTAAAATTAACAAAGCCCGTTGGGGTGGCCGCTCTTTTTCTCATTCGGCGACCAGACTTTGGAATGCCCTCCCCTTTGCCATCCGGGGTAACAGCAACCTCCTCTCGTTCAGAAAAGCCCTAAAAACGCATTTGTTTGCTAAATCTCTCTGATCTGCCCCGAGCCTGCGCTAAAACCATTTTATCTTCAAGCGCTGCGAGGCCCCAGGGCGGTTATGCGCTATACAAATGCAATTTTTCATTTCATTTCATTTCACTCTTTATGAGCACAGAAGCACAAGCCTTAAATCACAAGACAGTTTAAAATACACAAAAGTTGCACAATATGGATGAGCCCTAGGGGCCACCTAAACCATATACTAAGAAAGTGGTATAAGAGATACCAATCGGAAAGGAAACAGGCCTAGGGCCTTGGGAATCGCTGGAGCTATTCGAGACTATCGATGATTAAGTCGGGAAAGGCCCGCGGGACTCGGGTGCAGTGTTTAAAAAGCACGCACTTCTAAATGTAAAGTCTATGGTGCGTAAAAAGTACAAAGTTAGTTAGTTCGGAACCTTCCAAGTGACCTAGAACGCTGAAACTTAAGACACAGGCCCTTGAGATGTATTCCAGTGTAGGAACACTGGCGGAGCTGAGTTACCTCACCCACAGGAAGTGGGTGCACAGGGTCGAAGTAGTGTCAGGTTTTGTCACGCTGGTCGATGGTGCTTGGAGCTGAAGATGCTGCAGGCGGCTCGATGTGAAGAGTTCCGGTGGATCCAAGGGTGGATCTGAAGATGTGAAGACCTGAAAGCAGAGGGGACAATGTTCAAAGTCACTAGCCAGTGACTACAGTGGAACCAGATTGGAACCAGGTGATGTCGGGTGCAAACAGGCGTTGTCGTGTAGCTTCTCTCTGCAGCCCCGTGGACACCGGGGGTCGAGGACGTCCATGAGTCAGTCACGAGCTGTCTTACGCAGGCTTCTCGCTGTTGGCGGTGTCAGCAACCTGATCGGAGCAAACAGGCTTTGGCTAATTCAAGCCATGCAAAAATCGAAAGATGCTTAACACTCAGACCAGCAAGGTCAGAGCGAGTGCTCCTTTTCACAGGAGCTTGGGCAAGTCTGGAGCAACCAGACCCGCAGTGTAGTTTGTCATTGTAGTCGCCAAGATGGCCACGTGGCTAGTGGCCGGGATGGCGCGTTGAGTGGCACAATGCAAAAGGGCCCCACGCAGATTGTGGAGATGCTGGGGGGCTGATCTTCGGTGCAAGGGCTGCTCGGTGGTGGGGGTTCTCAGTCCCCAAAGCACAACGTCGAGGGTGCCTCGGTTGCTGCGCTGTCAGCTTTTCGGGTGTCTTCCAAGATGTCCGGTCCCACGTCTCTCGGTGCCTCCACGGGTCCCTCCTTTGCAGGGACTGTGGATCGGGCTCTGAGAAGTCTGGGAGTCTGGGTCTTGTCAGGCTCTGGGCTCGGGCTCCGGCGGGAGGTGGCGGCAAAGCAGACGTTGAGTTGCTGGTTGGTGCCTGTGTTCACAGGGTGGCCACTCCTAGGCCACAAGGGAGATTCTCTTCAGTCTTCTGAGCAGCAGAATGTCGAAGTCCAGTCTTCTTCTTTATTTCAAGTTGATTCAGGATGATCTACTGTGCAATGGCACTGCTCCCACTCTTATTCCCAATCTGAGGGGTGGATCACCTACTAGGTCCCTCCTCTGGGAGGAACCAGGAAGGGGGGGGCGGTTACACCCCCTTTCCTTTGTCCAGCTCCTCGCCAGGCCTGGGTCTGCAAAGTCCCAGGACCGGTTTGGACTGGCTTATGCACGGGGACACCTTGTGTGCCCCGGGCATGTCTCAATCTATTCAGCCCTGTCCTACCCAAAACACAAAACCCTGTCTGGGGTGGTGCTCGCACCTCCCAAGGCAGGGAACCCTTTGTCCAGGCCACCATCTGCCGAGTTTCAGTCATCAGCAGGAGGCCAGACTCGTGTCTGTGGTGGCAGCATCCATTTTGTGATGCTGAGGCTCTGGTTAACTTTAACCGGGGTTAAGGCTACACAGCTGTCGTGTCCCTCTAGAAGGGTGGAATGCTATCCCCGTCGACAGAACTGTCGAGGGGATGGTATTCCAATTCGTATGACACCTTACTCGACATGTTTTGATAAAGCCAAACCAAAGATAGCATTTAACCGCGAGGATTATAATGCACTTAAGAGTATATGGTATGGCAATATCCCGGAACAGCTTAGGGAGTGATTCCCGACAGCTGCAGACAGGCTCAGCTCATGCTAGAGCACCATCTCACATATTTCCAAGCACTCTGCCTCCAGGATTGATGGGGCCTTCCATAGGAGTGGCTGATAGGAACATATGTGTCCAGTTTAAGGGTAGATATAGGGATACTATATCTAAGTAAGAGGTGATTACACCAACTTACCCCAGCTGAGTGATCAGCCAGTTGTGTCAAATATGGAGGCCAGGCCAGGGGTGGCATAATACATGCTGCAGCCCCTGGTAGGCCTTGGAAGCACCTATGCCCTGGGTACCTAGAGTACACTGTTACAGGGGCCAATAAGGTGAACCAGTTCCAATTCGTAATGCACCTAAAGTGCATTGGCAGTAATTTAGAGAGAGAACAGCAGGATGTGGGTCTGATTAGCAGGCCCACAGCCACATTAAGTCATAAACCAGTGAAGCAAAAAGCAAAAATTTGGGGTGACTATAGGATAGCAGACCCTACTCTCCTACATAACCCCCCCCCCCAAACGCAGGGACATTAGACTAACCTTGACCAGTTGTGTCTTCATGTTCTAAGTGGAAGTACCTGGAGAGACCATCTGCGTTGCCATGGTCAGTCCCTGGGCGGTGCTCCACTGTAAAGTCCATCCCCTGTAGGGAAATGGACCACCTGAGTAGTTTGGGGTTTTCACCCTTCATCTGATTAAGCCATAAGAGGGGCTTATGGTCAGTCTGAATCTTGAAGTGAGTGCCAAATAAGTATGGTCTCAACTTCTTCAGGGCCCACACCACAGCAAAGGCCTCCCTCTCTATAGCTGACCAACGTTTCTCTCTGGGGGTCAGCCTTCTGCTAATAAAAGCAATGGGCTGGTCCTTGCCATCTACATTAAGCTGTGAAAGCACTGCTCCCACTCCCAACTCAGAAGCATCTGTTTGGACAATGAACTCTCTTGAGTAGTCAGGACTCTTCAGGATAGGTGCAGAGCACATGGCCTTCTTCAGGTCATCAAATGCCTTTTGACAGTTTTTTGTCCACTGAACCTTTTTGGGCATCTTCTTGGATGTCAGATCATTAAGAGGAGTCACAATGGACCCATAGTTCTTAACAAACTTCCTGTAGTACCCAGTCAGGCCCAAGAAAGCTCTGACCTGAGTCTGGGTAGTTGGAGGGGACCAGTCCTTGATGGTCTGGATCTTACTCTCCAGTGGTTGAACTTGGCCTCCACCTACAAGGTGGCCCAGGTATACAACCTTGCTCTGCCCTATCTGGCACTTTGTTGCCTTGATAGTGAGGCCTGCCTTCTGCAGAGCCTCAAGCACTTCCTTTAGGTGGACCAGGTGATCCTCCCAGGTGGAGCTAAAGACAGCAATATCATCCAGATAAGCTGCACAAAAGTCATCCAACCCAGTGAGGACTTGATTCACCAACCTTTGGAAGGTGGCAGGTGCATTTTTCAAACCAAAGGGCATTACCACAAACTGATAATGCCCACTAGGGGTAGAAAATGCTGTCTTGGCTTTAGACTCCTCAGCTAACCTGATTTGCCAGTAGCCAGCTGTCAAGTCAAATGTGCTCAAATATTTGGCAGAAGCCAACTTGTCAATGAGCTCATCTGCCCTTGGAATAGGGTGTGCATCTGTCCTGGTGACAGCATTGAGTCCTCTGTAATCCACACAGAACCTCATCTCTCTCTTGCCATCTTTGGTGTGAGGTTTGGGGACCAGAACCACTGGGCTAGCCCAGGGGCTCTCTGAAGGCTCAATGACACCTAATTCCAGCATCTTTTGCACCTCAGTTTTTATACAGTCCCTGACGTGGTCAGGTTGCCTGTAAATCTTGCTCTTTACAGGAAGACTGTCACCAGTGTCCACCACATGGGTACACCAGTTAGTCTGACTGGGTGTCAATGAGAACATATGCCTGTATGCCTGTAGAACTTGTCTGCAGTCATGTTGCTGATGTTCAGTGAGGCTGCCACCTAAGGCCACACCATCAACTGAGCCATCCTCAGGGTTCTGAGTGAGCAGGTCTGGGAGAGGGTCACTCTCTTCCTCCTGTCCCTCATCTGTAGCCATGAGCAAGCCCATGTCTTCCCAGTTGACATATGCCTTTAGTCTGTTAACATGGAGCACCCTGTGGGGGCTCCTGGGACTTACTAGGTCCACCAAGTAGGTAACCTCTCCCTTCTTTTCCACAATTGTATGGGGTCCAGACCATTTGTCTTGGAGTGCTGCTGGGGCCACTGGCTCCAACACCCATACCTTCTGTCCAGGCTGAAACTCAACAAGGACAGCCTTTTGGTCTTGCCAAGCTTTCTGTAATCCTTGGCTAGCCTCAAGGTTTTTGGATGCCTTTTCCATGTACTCTGCCATCCTGGAGCGGAGACCAAGTACATAGTCCACTATGTCTTGTTTAGGCTTTTTGAGAGGTAACTCCCATCCTTCCTTCACCAGACACAGGGGTCCTCTTACAGGGTGCCCAAACAACAATTCAAAGGGGCTGAAGCCAACCCCCTTTTGAGGGACCTCTCTGTAAGCAAACAAAAGGCAGGGCAGTAGGATGTCCCATCTTCGCCTGAGCTTTTCAGGTAATCCTTTAATCATGCCCTTTAGGGTCTTGTTAAATCTCTCAACAAGCCCATTGCATTGTGGGTGATAAGGAGTGGTGAACTTGTAGTTGACACCACATTCCTTCCACATAGCTGTCAAATATCCTGACATGAAGTTGGCATCTCTGTCAGATATTATCTCCTTAGGAAACCCCACTCTGGAGAAAACTCCAAGTAAGGCCCTGGCCACAACAGGAGCTGTTGTGGTCCCAAGTGGAATTGCCTCTGGGTACCTGGTGGCATGGTCCACCACCACCAGTATGAATCTGTGCCCAGATGCTGTAGGGGGATCCATTGGACCTACAATATCAATCCCCACTCTTTCAAAGGGAACCCCCACCACAGGTAGTGGTATTAGGGGGGCCTTTGTTGTTCCACCTGCTTTACCACTGGCTTGGCAGGTTTCACAGGAGCGACAAAACTCCTTGGTGTCTTCAGACATGTGAGGCCAGTGAAAGTGAGGGACAAGCCTGTCCCAGGTCTTATTCTAGCCTAAGTGTCCTGCTAAAGGAATATCATGGGCCAAGGTGAGAAGGAAACCCCTAAATTGCAGAGGTATAACCAACCTCCTGGTTGCACCAGGCTTGGGGTCTCTACCCTCTGTGTAAAGGAGTCCTTCATCCCAATAAACTTTATGGGCACCTTGAGCCTTCCCAGCAGCCTCAGCAGCAGCCTGCTGTCTGAGGGGTTCAAGAGAAGGACAGGTTAACTGAGCCTGCCCCAAGTCTGCCCTAGAAGGTCCCCCTGTCCCCAGAAACTCAACCTGATCAGGTTCAAGTTCTTCAGAGACAGTTTTTTCAGGGGTCTCAAGACCAGCTTCCTGTGAAGCTTGATCCTCACTTGTAGGCAGTTGGGAAGGCACAGCCTTAACCCTCCCGTTCTTCTTCTTGGAAGGTGCTTGGTCCATTGTTCCAGGATCCAAGACCTGAGGTTCAGAGAGGCACTTTTTGGCCTCTGACCTGGTCACAGCAAGGACATGTGATGATATCCCTAACATCTCTGCATGAGTCCTGTACTCAACTTCTGACCATAGAGAGTTCTCCAGGTCATTGCCCAACAAACATTCTACTGGGAGATCAGCACTAACCACAACTCTTTTTAGGCCAGTTACCCCTCCCCAGGAAAAGTTCACAAGTGCCACACTATGTGTAGTGGTGACATTGCTGGCATTGGTCACCAGGTAATTATCACCTGGGATGTATTGTCCAGGGTCCACAAAGTTAGGTGTCACCATAGTGACACTGGCACATGTGTCCCTGTAAGCTTGAGCCACTTTGTTATTAATCAAAGGCGTCTGTCTGTATTTGCCCAGGTTACTGGGACTGATGTCAGGGGTCCAATCTATGTCCCCTTCACAAATCAGAACAGCCTGTGTAAGGGTTCTGACTAGGTCAGAATCTACCCCCTTGGCTTGTGGACCAGCACTGCTCGCTGTACTAGTGGGCGGAGGTGCCTTAGGGGCTGCAGTGCTGGGGGATCCACCCTTTTTACACTCACTTGTCCAGTGAAAGGTGTTCTTACAAGTTTTACACCAGGGTTTCTTCTGACCTTCTTTCGTCTTCTTCTTGGAAGTTTGGGACCCACCCTCTGTTTCAGTTTGGGGCCCTGTGGAAGACTTCTGGTCTTTAGATTTCTGCTCCCCACCCTTCTGGTCTGTTTTCTTCTGGTCACCACCCTGGTTCTGGTTCTTTTGCTTAACTCTGGTTCTTACCCATTTATCTGCCCTCTTTCCCAATTCTTGGGGAGAGGTCAAATCTGAGTCAACCAAATGTTGATGCAACTGCTGGTTCTGACAATTATTTAAAATTTGTTCTCTCATCAGCAAATTATACAATCCTTCATAGTCTGTAACCTTGCTTCCCAGCAACCATCCCTCCAGAGCCTTAGTGGCACACTCAACAAATTCAGACCAGTCCTGAGTCTGTGTCTTCTGGGTATCTCTGAACATTAACCTGTACTGTTCAGTGGTTAAGCCTAACCCATCAATCAGAGCACTCTTCAGGACCAGGTAGTTTCTAGAATCCCCATCACTAACTGTGAGGAGTCTGTCTCGGCCTCTACCTTCAAAGGAGAGCCACAAGATTGCTGCCCACTGCTCCCGAGGGATCTGCTGTACCTTGCAGGCTCTCTCAAGTGCAGTCATCCATTTGTGGATATCATCCCCAGCTTTGTAGGGGGGAACAATCTTACTCAGGTTTCTGTTATCAAAAGACCTGTCTTTATCCTTGTGGATATTGCTGCCACCAGTGGGTTCTATTACCCCACTCTCTCTAGGCTGTCTTGCTCTAGCAAGTTTCTCTTGGGCCAGGGCAACCTCTAACTCTTGTCTCTGGATCCTCAATTCAGCCTCTCTCATCTTGGCCTCATGTTCCCTTCTCTGAGGGCTAGCCATCTCCCTTCTGGAGTGACCATGAGAGCCTCTAGAAGCATGGGAGTTGTTAGAGTCACCTGAGTGAGTCCTTCTCCTCCTAGGCTTCTGGTTAAGTCCACCTGGGGGTCTGAATGGGTTGTTACCAGATTCAGTCCCAAATAGGCTTAAGTTAGCCTGGTTCAGTCTACTGACCAGCACCTGACTATTTCTGTCATCATCTGACTCACTGCTCCCCCCTTCTGTCTCTTCTTCCTCTTCCTCTTCCTCCTCTGGATCTACCTGAGGAGCTCCAGTGATGGGGACTTCCTCATCTACTTGGATGATAGGGACAGGGGTGTCTACAGTGTCATCCTCTGAAGGATGGCCTCCTTCAGCATTCCGTGTGGGGTCTGCCTTAGAGGTCTTTAGAGTCTCAGACTGGTCCAAGATCTCTCTAAGGTGGTCTGTGGTAGGGGTAGGCCCTGTCCTCAGACCTCTTAAGACACAAAGCTGTCTTAGTTCCTTAAAGGAAAAAATTGCAAATTTGGATGGTGCCCTTGGAGGGTCACTCTCAACAGGGATGTTCCCAGTGGAACCCTCTGCTCCAGACATTGCTTTAGTGTGGGTGGATGTGTTGCAATCTACCTACACTGGTGTTTACCTACTAAACCTATCTAGTAGTTGTAGTCAGGGTGTGCTACTCCCTTTGCTCTACAACAACTAAGTTCAGTAGAACTTAAGTATACTAGTCTTGTTTTATATGTACCTAGCAGGTACCTGTATGATCTTTCAAATGATAAGCTCAAAGATTGTAATGTTATGTTATGTTATGTTATCGGATTCTTCTACAGCGCAACAGCTACTCCAGAAGGAGTGTCCCGGCGCTTTGGCGAAGAAGTCCTTAGGGAGTGGCGACATAACTGCAAAACATAAGGAACGGCGGGGTTATCTGGTAAAGAGCCAGGTTTTTAGAGCCTTTCTGAAAGACATCAGACTAGGGGACTGTCTGAGAGAAAGGGGAAGCTCATTCCAGGCACAGGGGGCCAGGTAATGAAAAGAGCGCCCACCTTGTCTGGTGCGCTTAATGGACGTAACGACCATTTTGGACAAGGAGGCAGTTCGCAAGGCCCTGTTCGGTTTGTAGAAAGCAAGACATTTCCTGATGTAACTAGGGCCTAAGTCATGAAGGGCCTTGTAGGTCAGCGTCAGACTTTTGAAAAGGACCCTCTTGGCTATAGGAAGCCAGTGCAGTTCCTTTAACAGGTCTGAGGCACTAGCACGTCTAGGGAGCCCATAAATAGCCCGGGCAGCTGAATTTTGGACAACTTGAAGTCTCCTCACGAGGTATTTGGGGAGTCCTAGATAGAGGGCATTAGCGTAGTCTAAACGAGACCCAACAAGTGCTTGAACAATGGCCCTTCGATGGTTAATAGAGATCAAGGGGAGAAATTTCCTGAGCATCCGAAGGATCCCGAAACATTTCCCCGAAAGACAGGATATTTGAGGCCCAAAGGTTAAATCATTGTCGACAATGATACCTAGATTTTTGGCCTTGACACTTGCGTTTGCAGGTGGAAACAAGTCTTGTGGCCACCAGCTTTTCCAGTTTGGTTCAGAGGCGCATCCAAAAAAAAGCAGCTCCGACTTATCGGAGTTGCATTTTAAGCCGTGTCGTCTGAACCAATCAAATACTGCTTCTAGGCAGCCTCTGATGCGAATCCTATCGAACACCTCATTCTTGTCATATGTAAACAGGAGCTGGGTGTCGTCAGCGTAAGACACCATCTGAGCGCCAAACGACTCCGCAACCTCTGCAAGGGGGGCCAAAAAGATGTTAAAGAGCAGGGGGCTAAGAATAGACCCCTGAGGGACCCCTACTTCCAGAGGTGCTATAGCGGCGGAGTGAGGTGGCGCCCAGATCGTTTGCCGACGGCTGGCTAGAAATGATTTGAGCCAATTCCACACCGTCCCCCGAAGACCACATTCCCAGAGTCGTATTAGGAGGGTATCATGGGGAACGGTGTCGAACGCCGCCGACAGGTCCAACATGACCAACATGGCCTTTCCTCCAGCATCCAAAACCTCTCTGATGGCGGTAGTGACTTCAAGTAGCGCGGTCTCTGTGCTGTAATTCGCACGAAACCCAGATTGAGTGTTGTGCAGCAGATTGTTCTTCTCGATGAAGTCAGAGATTGATCTGTGCACATGTCTTTCCGCCACCTTCGCCAGAGCGGGGAGGAGAGAGATTGGCCTGTAGTTGGCATGAACGATGGGATCCAGGGCTGGTTTTTTTATAAGTGGAAGAATGAGAGCACTCTTCCAAGCCTGGGGGACTACGCCAGAAGACAGTGAGGAATTAAGAATGGAATTGATGAGGCCATTTAGCACAGGGGCTATTTTATTGAGACAAGAAACAGGGCAGGGATCTAGAGGAGAGCCCGACTTCAGTCCTGTCAGATGATCTAATGAGGAAGCAAGGCTCAGCTGAGGAAATTCCCAGAGAGTGGGTTGTGAAGAGGAGAGGGCACCAAGAGAAACAGCCTTAGGTTGTTTAGAGTAAACAGCAAGGGAGGCTTGGATGGATGTTATCTTGTCTACAAAATAATGTGCCAGTTCAGTCAGCCAGGGTTCTGAGTAAGACTAAGTGGGGGTGCCTAAGGACGGAGAAGTAAAGTCCTTGACAATTTTAAAGATTTCCTTACAGGAGTTTTCTGATTCATCGATACGACGTTCAAGATAAGATTTTTTCCCACTTCATAACAACTTGTGGTAGGATCTGGTCAAATTTTTGAATTTTACTTTCTCGAGAGGATTGTAGTCTTTCCTCCAGGCTCTTTCTGCTCTCTTGCAGTTTTGGCGAGCTTCTCTAAGCTGAGAGGTAAACCAAGGGGCGGAGGGCCGTTTGTTTCCAGATTTAGCGACTTTCTCGGGCACGAGAATCGCCAGTCTTGCCGTAAGCCACTCAGTAAAATAAACTAGATCAATTTCCACATTACCTGACAGGGTGCAGGGTGAACATGACATGGCCTGCAGTAGCATCTCATTTGAGAGCAGATGAAAAGGCCTGGAGAGTCGTTTGGAAGAGGTAGTGGGATTTGATCTAGGAGGAGGGGCACATGATAGGAAGAAGGTGATTAGATAATTATCCGACCATAATACTGGCTGTGGAGCAAGTGCATTAATAGAGATGGTAGAGAAGACTTGGTCCAGGGTGTGGCCCTTATTATGCGTAGGATCATGAATGAATGGTATTAGTCCTAATGCTGTGGTGACATCCATAATGGTAAAACAACAGCAAGCTCAGATCCCACCGCTGCCACCAATGTGAGAAGTTGGCCTGGTATATAATGCTCACTAATTCTAGTGATCACTTTGTACCATGCCAAGCAACCCTTATGATGATTGGTTGTAATTCAACCTTGTAGACCAGTTATCCTAGTGGTAACGTGGACAAAGCAGTCTTAGGCTAAACTCTGAAAGGCATGTGAAGCCAGCTGTATTACCATACACAACCCCCTTGAATACCAAATGAAAGGACACCACACAGATATATATTGAAAATATATATTAATTTATTAACTATAAAATCCCCTGGACTCTTTATGAGCACAGAAGCACAAGCGTTAAATGACAAGACAGTTTAAAATACACAAAAGTTGCACAATATGGATGAGCCCTAGGGGCCACCTAAACCATATACTAAGAAAGTGGTATAAGAGATACCAATCAGAAAGGAAACAGGCCTAGGGCCTTGGAAATCGCTGGAGCTATTTGAGACTATCGATGAATAAGTCGGGAAAGGCCCGCAGGACTCGGGTGCAGTGTTTAAAGTGCACGCACTTCTCAATGTAAAGTCTATGGTGCGTAAAAAGTACAAAGTTAGTTAGTTCGGAACCTTCCGAGTGACCTAGAATGCTGAAACTTAAGACACAGGCCCTTGAGATGTATACCAGTGTAGGAACACCGGCGGGCGTGAGTTACCTCACCCACAGGAAGCGGGTGCACAGGGTCGAAGTAGTGTCGGGTTTCGTCGCGCTGGTCGATGGTGCTTGGAGCTGAAGATGCTGCAGGCGGCTCGATGTGAAGAGTTCCGGTGGATCCAAGGGTGGATCTGAAGATGTGAAGACCTGAAAGCAGAGGGGACAATGTTCAAAGTCACTAGCCAGTGACTACTGTGGAACCAGATTGGAACCAGGTGATATCGGGTGCAAACAGGCGTTGTTGTGTAGCTTCTCTCTGCAGCCACGTGGACACCGGGGGTCGAGGACGTCCAGGAGTCGGTCACGAGCTGTCCCACGCAGGCTTCTCGCTGTTGGCGGTGTCGGCAACCTGATCGGAGCAAACAGGCCTTGGCTAATGCAAGCCACGCAGAAATCAAAAGATGCTTAACACTCAGACCAGCAAGGTCAGAGCGAGTGCTCCTTTTCACAGAAGCTTGGGCAAGTCTGGAGCAACCAGACCCGCAGTGTAGTTTGTCATTGTAGTCACCAAGATGGCCGCTGACCACGTGGCTAGTGGCCGGGATGGCGCATCGAGTGGCACGATGCAAAAGGGCCCCACGCAGATCGTGGAGATGCTCGGGGGCTGATCTTCGGTGCAAGGGCTGCTCGGTGGTGGGGGTTCTCAGTCCCCAAAGCACAACGTCGAGGGTGCCTCGGTTGCTGCGCTGTCAGCTTTTCAGGTGTCTTTTAAGATGTCTGGTCCCACGTCTCTCGGTGCCTCCACGGGTCCCTTCTTTGCAGGGACTGTGGATCGGGCTCTGAGAAGTCTGGGAGCCTGGGTCTTGTCAGGCTCAGGGCTCGGGCTCCGGCGGGAGGCGGCAGCAAAGCAGACATTGAGTTGCTGGTTGGTGCCTGTGTTCACAGGGTGGCCACTCCTAGGCCACAAGGGATATCCTCTTCAGTCTTCTGAGCAGCAGAATGTCGAAAGTCCAGTCTTCTTCTTTATTTCAAGTTGATTCAGGATGATCTACTGTGCAATGGCACTGCTCCCACTCTTATTCCCAATCTGAGGGGTGGATCACCTACTAGATCCCTCCTCTGGGAGGAACCAGGAAGGGGGGCGGTTACACCCCCTTTCCTTTGTCCAGCTCCTCGCCAGGCCTGGGTCTGGAAAGTCCCAGGACCGGTTTGGACTGGCTTATGCACGGGGACACCTTGTGTGCCCCGGGCATGTCTCAATCTATTCAGCCCTGTCCTACCCAATACACAAAACCCTGTCTGGGGTGGTGCTCGCACCTCCCAAGGCAGGGAACCCTTTGTCCAGGCCACCATCTGCCGAGTTTCGGTCAGCAGCAGGAGGCCAGACTCGTGTCTGTGGTGGCAGCATCCATTTTGTGATGCTGAGGCTCTGGTTAACTTTAACCGGGGTTAAGGCTACACACATGTCGTGTCCCTCTAGAAGGGTGGAATGCTATCCCCGTTGACAGAACTGTCGAGGGGATAGTATTCCAATTCATATGACACCTTACTCGACATGTTTTGATAAAGCAAAACCAAAGATAGCATTTAACCGTGAGGATTATAATGCACGTAAGAGTATATGGTATGGCAATATCCCGGAACAGCTTAGGGAGTGGTTCCCGACAGCTGCAGACAGGCTCAGCTCATGCTAGAGCACCATCTCACATATTTCCAAGCACTCTGCCTCCAGGATTGATGAGGCCTTCCATAGGAGTGGCTGATAGGAACATATGTGTCCAGTTTAAGGGTAGATATAGGGATACTATATCTAAGTAAGAGGTGATTACACCAACTTACCCCAGCTGAGTGATCAGCCAGTTGTGTCAAATATGGAGGCCAGGCCAGGGGTGGCATAATACATGCTGCAGCCCCTGGTAGGCCTTGGAAGCACCTATGCCCTGGGTACCTAGGGTACACTGTTACAGGGGCCAATAAGGTGAACCAGTTCCAATTCGTAATGCACCTAAAGTGCATTGGCAGTAATTAAGAGAGAGAACAGCAGGATGTGGTTCTGATTAGCAGGCCCACAGCCACATTAAATCATAAACCAGTGAAGCAAAAAGCAAAAATGTGGGGTGACCATAGCATAGCAGACCCTACTCTCCTACAGTCAGTATGTCATTTTAGTGTTCCAACGATGTAGACCTGATGGAACTAAATTGACAACTTGTATCAAAAATTTAGTGGCTTCTCAGTTATCAATTTCAGGAAGAACCTTTGCAACCGTAGCTATTATTTATCATTATGGTCCTTCGACAACATCAGGGCATTATACAGCTTATTTAAAATGTCGAAAAGGTTGGACTTACTGCAATGATACTCATTTGACTTATAAACAACGTCTGCCTTTTGACTTAATAAATTCTTACCTAGTGTTTTTAGAACCAAAGTTTAAGTAAAGGTAATTTGCCTATGAAGACGGGAGCAGTTAATAAAAGTTAGTCTACTGTTTAAAATTATATTGTGAGTAAAAGTGATCAACATAATATAAAAAATCCAGTTCTCATATAGGTACTGTAAGTGGATCCCATAGTAAGTGATGTCAGTATTATAGGAAATGTTGAACATGAGTGATCCAAAGATGGGAATATGAATATTTAAACATTGTGAAAATGTTGTATGAGCTTTTCTTTCAAAACATCTGGTAAACGGTAATATCAGAGTTTGATTTGAGAAATTTAAAAACATACTGATATATCTGACACTATTTGGCAGTAAGGAAAGGTGAAGGAATAAGCAAAGAGTCATGACTTAACACAAGGGGGAAATGAAAACTTTGAGAATTATTTCAGATGTTCTTGGAGCTTTTTTTATAGAAAGTCAATGAAATGGAAATTTAAAAGAACAGCAGAGTATTTTCGAACGAAAAGGACCTTCACGATCTACTATTTGGCCTCAAGAAAAAGTAAGTGAATGAAAGATTAGGGTACATATATGATTTGTAAGTTTATATGGGTTTTTTAAAACCCAATCTTTTAGATTGTGTTTTTTTCCTACTGTCATATGATGAATATTTTGAACTCACTGTTTTTAGTGAAATTCAATATATTCTGAGAATAGCAAAAATAAACTATCCAACAACATGTACAATTTATTCTATTGTTTGTACTGTGTCATTTATATTGTATTCCCATTGTCTCACACTCACTTTCCTTTTTCCATCCTTTTCTCAGCTCTCTTTACTCACTCACACTGCCTTTCTCTCACTCTGTTTCATTGCTGTTCCTTTACTCCACTTCTTTCACGGCCCCTCAATCCCATTTCAACTGTCTGCATCCCATCTCTCCCTTGCACCACTTTTCAGCTTTCAGCCTGTCTACTTTAGTTCCTTTTTCCGTCTTTTCCTCCTTTGCTCTTTTACTAATTCCTCTTTGCTCACTCACCTCTTTTGTCACACTCTGTCAATATAACTCACCCATTCTCCCTTACTTATCTTTTTTGCTTCTTTCTTTTGTCCTCTTTTTTCGTTCTCTACCTCTATGTCCGCAGCCCCTCACTCTCCTTGTGTTATGTTCACTTGTGTTTATCTACCTTCTATCATTTCTCTTAGAACAACTTCAGTGTCCTTCTCTTTACTTTTATCACTGAATCACATTCTCTCAGTACCACTGTTTTAGGCCTCTTCTCCTCTCTTTCCTTCTTTTGCTCCTTTACTCATTTTCCTTTCCTCAATCATTGTATTCCACTTCACTCAGTCCTTCCCCTAGTCCCTCTGTGTACTTCCTTCCTTATTCCTTTTCCCTCAATCCATCTATGTTATCCTCACTCGCTTCATCCCTTCATTCTGTGACTCCCCTTCACTCTCTCTCAGTCATCTTCCATTCCTCTTTCTTGTAGATGGATCCTCAATCAGACTCCTTTCCCTCTCACTCATTCCCCTTTTACTTACTCCTCTTTCCTGATTTAGTTTTGCTAACTCACATATCTTACTTACCTTCAGTTCATTTCTCTCTTCTTCTCTTCCTCTCTGTCACTGAATTTATCTGCCTTACTCTATCTATTTCTTTTTCCCTCTTTTTTCCTTCCACATTACTTTATTTCCCGTTCTGTATCCTTCACTCTTGCTTTATTTCTTAGTACACTTTTATGATTTATCTCTTTCACAGATACAAATTGTAGAAAACATATGTAATTAAGTTTACATTAATTATATGGTAAGTGTGACTAAAAAAATGTAGTTTGTCATCACCCTTTGCTTTAACCTCACTACTTTTCTCTCACCCCTGTTTCCTTACTCTGCTTACCTCACTTATTCGTATCCTCCATGTTTACTTCTCTTTTCCTTACTTTCCTACCACATTCAACTTCTTTCAGTCCCCCTGCTCACCTACACTCCCTCACTTACCTTTTTTTTCTAGTTCACTCAGTCCCTTTCTGTCACTCCTTCCTTTACTCTCTCTGTCCTTTCTCTCTGTCACTCCCCATGTCTTTCCTTTTCTCAGTTACTTCCTCCAACACCTTTTATCTGTCTTACTATTTATTACACAGTCAGTGTTCCTCCCTCTAGCTCCCTTTCTCTTTACACCACTCTCTCGGTCCCTTTTCTTCATGCTCACTCCTTCATTATTTTTTTTCTTTTTTTTTGGTGAGATAACGGGACGCGCCCCCGTACGCGCACCGGTGCGCGCCAGAATACTGCGCTTACTGGTGAGCGCACCGGTACGCGCACCGGGAGTGCTCCAGGGCAAAAAAATAAAAAAATATGAATATACATAAAAAAAATTGTATTACATAAATATACAATACAGGATTCATTTAAAAAATATTACATTTCATAGCTATAGAAATTTGCTATTAAAAATCCTATGAAATTCACTGAAAAAACCATAGGTTTCACACCAGTTATAGTTAGAAATTAGCATTTAAAAAACCTAGTAAATTCACTGAAAAAACCATAGGTTTCACACCAGTTATAGTTAGGAATTAGGATTTAAAAAACCGATCAAATTCACTCAAAAAACCATAGGTTTCACACCAGTTATAGTTACCTGGAAATTTTACTGACATAAAACCATTGAAATTCCCATGTTATAGTTAGTTGGACTCACTATAACTTGCGCCTGCAATGCACTGCTGATGACGTCCCATATTACATCACTGATGACATGGTCAGTGACATCACTCATGACATCACTGAGCGCTACTTCTCCATACAGCAGCAAAAATAGCCTGACACTTATACAACGGAAGCAGGAGCATTCTATTAGGTAGGCTCTTCTGAGAATTTGCAAGGCTTTGAAGAGGGAAACAGTACATGGCGAGCACATGGCTACCTAAAATGGCTGCCAAAATAAAAAATGGCTTTCAGCTCATGCTAACAAATCCCTGCAATCTTTAACAGGTTGGTGAGTAGCAACATGAGTGTGTGTATATGGGTTATTAGTTGTTTTTTTGAGTATCTGTATGAGTGTCTGTATGGCTCGGTAAGGGATAGTACTTAGCGCATAGATGCATGAATGAGTGACTCATTGTTTGTATGTGTTTTGAAGACAGCATGTGTGCAGGACTGTATGAGTGTGTATTGGTGTGTGTGTGAGTGAATGGCAGTCTCAATAGTGTCTTTATGAGTAAGTTTGTTTTAAACTAGTATATGTGAGTATTGATGCATATAAGTCAGTATATGTGAGAGTGAGAGATTGGAAGAGTTCCTGTATAAAAAAGTATGTGTTTCTATAAGTGATTGTTTAAGAGAGATTGTATTTGTACGTTTCTGTAGAAGTAAGTGTAGTGGTGTGTGTATAGCTGTATATGCAAGTAAATTGATGTTTGATAATTTATTTGCATGTGTGAGTATGTGTTTGAGTAACTCTATGGATGAGTGTTGGTGTGTAACAGAATGTATAGGTGTATAAGCACATATGATGAGTGAGTACATGTATGAGTGACTATATAGAACTGTTGGTGAATGAGTGGATGTGTATGTTGATGTTGGAATTACTGAATAGGTTGTTGTAACTGGTATTGGTATCTCCATTGTTTTGAACATTTTAGTTTCTATTTTTGAATGGCAAACTAGCCCACCAGGTTCCTCCAGTAAGCGCCACGGAGCTGCGTTGCAGAGTGTTGTAAAAAGGGGCATTCTCTCTGAACACCTCTCTGCAAGTGTAGTAAATCAGTATCAAAACAAATAAATATAACAATTAATACATTTAAAAATTGTCATTTACAAAGCCTTTGAAATTCACTGAAAAACATAGGTTTCACACCAGTTATAGTTAGAAATTAGCATTTAAAAAACCTTTCAAATTCATTGTAAAAAACATATAGTTATAGTTATAGATATAGTTAGTTTTCTGGTGCAGGTTGTCGTCTGACGTTATACCAGGTTAGAGCAGACGTTAATTTCCTGTTACAAACACGCCTTATCACCGGTTTTGGGCTCTTATTGCTGATCTGGCGGTCATTGTGAATGTTGCGGAGTGGTGTTTTCTCTGCTTTTTGCACGGGAACGCCCACTCTGCATCTCATTAGCGATAGTTGCGGCTGTCATCTGTGGGGATGTTTTTTGCAGGTGCTTTTGCAGGTAAACTGGTGTTATTGGCTGTTAGCACTGGCTTGTGAATGGGGCAATATTTTTATCACCACTTTGCCTGCAAAAAAGTGCAGATAACTTAGCAATAAATTCTTGAGAATAGGACACCAATAGAGGTATGGTGCAGCTGCCAGAGCGTCTGACTCCTGAGCCCTGGACTCATGGTTTAAACTGTGGTAGCTGAGATCAGCATCATATGACTCTAGCCTATAGCTCACTTAATCTCCCTAATGGCACCCTAGTACCTTGATACCCTTATGGGTGATAAGTTCACACTTTACAAATTTGGACTCATCATTATTTTCAAGCCAAGATCAGCAGTGAAATCCTGTAAGGGTAATTTTGTGAACTACAAGTACAAGATGATTATGCCTTTAGGGGGTATAGAGATGCTTCTGTTCAACCTGGTGCATCACTACATCAGTTGCCTCCCCCAGAAAATGGTTGCAAATTTGAAAATTAAGAGCTACGTTTAAATATGTTGTTTGGGGTTTTGGACCAGTGCTCCTCTGTGGTTAAACCTTAGTTAGCGATTTTTCCAATGTGTAAACCAGGGATAAAAAAAGGCACTCAAAAAGCTGGGAAATGAAAAGTATCATATATATTCCATCTGGGAAACCATTTGATTATCTGGCAAGCTCAGTTTTTTCTTTGTTTACAATATTTCCATCAGGGAAGAATGTCCCTGGTTTATATCATGCTAGACGCAAATGCCAAAGTGTCTAATTCAGCCTCTGCTATGTATGTCCATGTTGAGAAAGAAGAAACATGTTTCATTCCAGAGATTCTGGTCCCTGCTAAAACATGGGTTCTTTTGATTTTATGAAATGGGAGTTCTCCAATCGGTGAAGCTGCTACATACACCTGTCATGCCCCCTCCGTTGAGGGTCTACTCCAATATGGGGTGGTTTCTTTTCACATGTTTGGGGTCCGTGAGAATCTCACTGTTTCCCTATTGAAAGGAGTAATCATAGTATAGTGGGCACATCTGTGGCTTTGAACATTCAGGAGTTAGACTCTGGGTACCCCCTTCTAGGTATGACTGGTTTAACTAAGTTGAATGGAAGTTCCATATGTACTACAAAGAATAGTCTTGCTACTAGTCTCAAAACGAGGAGAGGTGTGACAATCTGGTGGAACTTGTTTCCGGGATCCTATTCTTTTTTTTGGAATTGCACATGGAAGAGTTTCACAAACTAAATACCAGTTATGTTGGCCCTTGGTTGCCCAAAAAGTGTAAGTTTTCACTTAAAGTCAGAAAATAAATGTATTAATACAAAACCAGAAATTGTTGTTTTCACTGGATCAACAGTGCATAATTGACTGTCTTAAATAGTTAAGAAGTTGTTATAAACTCCTTGAGAGCAGAAGGGAACACAATTCAAAATGGATCCGTCCAAGAGGTGCCTATGAAGGGCAAGAAACATTAGAAATACTGAAGTTTGATTGCTGAAGACTGTGATTCTAGGGTGAAGGCGCCGGCAATCTTGATTCCTGAAAATGCTTGGGTGGGTTACATTTCTGTATGCGAATAACAGCAAATAAGGCTTCTCCATGACTCTTTCTGTGGACGAGGCTTTATTCTTGGTGTATGGTGGTCCTCAGTGGAGGAGATATTGGTGTTTATAGAGAATGACAGAACTAAATTTATCATCAGGGTTATTAAAAAGGAGGCTGCCGCTGGGGACTATTTCTTGCCCCTTGTTTGATGGTTGTTTTCAAACTGGGAAAATCCCCCAATCCTGGAAGGGGAGTGATATTGTCACATCGTATAAGAAGAGCCCTGAACCGTCCCCCGCTTGCTTGTTTTCAACAGATTGTTGTGCAGGAAACTTCTGGCAAAATATTTGTATAGAGCTTACTCATTTACAGAAGTGGGCTCAAGATCAGACTATTCCCCCGGAACAAGCCAGTTTGAGGAGGAATCATTGCACATTGGATAATATTGGTGTCCTCTTAAAAAAAAAAATTCTCAAGGTATGCCAGTATATACAGCATTCATTGATTTCTTCCCAGCGTTTGATAGAGTGGGTCATGAATGCAGCAGATGAATCTTCTTGATGTAGCCCTTTTGGACTTAACTCCTATTGGTCTGCAAAATTCTATCAAAGCTTTGCCTAAGTATGCTGAAGCCCATTTTTTGAAGATCAATATTTCTAAAAGCAAGGTTTTCATCCGCCGCAAGAATGGGTTATGGTTAAGTGGAAGTTTCCAATTGTTCTTGGGCACTGAAAGACTTGAAATAGTGGACTAGTATCTTTACCTTGGAAGATTTTCACCAAGAATTGGCAGCTTTTTGTAAGCAGGGCCCTCTCCCAGGCTAAAGCACCCCATTGACTTCATAAAATTTGTGGACGATTCCATCTTCGGCATATCTTGTCTGTTTACAGGGCTAAAATCCCCACCTCATTGTAATATGCATGAGAGACACTCAATATGAGCTACTGGCAGAGTTTTGAAGGGACCGAAGGACACATTTGTAATGCGAATATTCTGGCAGTCCCCCATGTCTTTCACCTGGAGTTTAGTTTAGTTTCCTCATATGTCCTCAGCAGTGTTATTGAGGTGGAAACACTCTTTCCTAGGTGGGGAGAAGTGAACACTAAGGACAGCTTTGAGCTTTGAAATTGTCTCCCTATTAAATGAACAGTACGTATTCTTTGGGTCTTTTCAGCGGACTAATGAAACATTTGGGCTTAACTTGAGTATTCATTCTTTTATGCTAAAAGCAACTCTGAAGATTCTTATCAAGGCCTCAGTGTCCAAAATGAGCTTTGCCTGGGATACTGCCCTAGGAAACTCAAACCCGGGTAATTAGGTGGTGTGTGAGAGCAATCTACAAATACACCCCAGCCGTTTTTAGTATGAACTTAGCCTCATGGGGTCGGAAGGTTCATCCAATCCCTTTATGTGTGATTACAGAAATTTAGGATAAAACACTGAAAGAGGACAGAAGATGTGAGCTGTGCCAGCTATATATCCAGGATTTTAATCACAATTTGTTTATGAGCCCTGTGTTGCAAAATACTTAACTATGGTTATTAAAATCAACATCCACTCTGCCTCAGAGGTACATATATTTATGATTTATAATAAGAGTTACTATTTAAAATAAATCCTTTTTGAATATTTATTATGACTTCAGTTGCTATTCTCTGAGCTGTAAACACAAGGAGATGATGGAAGAAGCGCTTAAACTTTCCATACACTCACCCCCAGGCACAGATCTGGGTTGAATCCATCATAATTTTTAGTTCACTTCGCCACCTCAGTTCAGACCCAGCTACATGCAAATCAGTCTTGACGCTGTGCCTCATGGGAACAGTCCAGCCTGACCTGCCAAGCCAGGTCTTCCTCGAACCAGAAACAAGCATCCTGGGACCGGTTTTGGAGTAATACCTTCATCAGCCAGGTTAGCTTGAATTCAGTGGCATTTTCGCCCTTGGTGTGCTGGGTATGCCCAGACGTGGGCCCGGGCTCACTCTGTCATATTGTTGTATGCTGCTATTGTTTAAGGGTATATAGCTGAGACCGTATTATGCATTATTTTGTACTCCCAAATTTGCACTTTACTAAGGTTTGAAAATGTAATTATTGAAAAAGTCATTAATTGCCTTCTCTAGAATTTGCATTATGGATGCAACTGATTGGAGGTGTTCTATTATTTTGCTTGGGGATCTTAGTATGTTTACTGTGTCACTGTTTTATTATCTGTTATAGATTGCAGACCTCTGTCAGAGTTCTGTATCATAATAAAGCTAAACTGACAAATTGATTGGAAAGAAGTATTGTAGTGAGGGCTGAGCCTCGTTTGCACATATTGCTATGTTAGCATAGGCTTATTAGAAGTTTAAACGCCATTTTACCTTTTGCTGCTTTTGCACACAACACTGCATATAGCTGTTTTTGTAAGTTAGGCTGCGTGAATATCTTCACATGCAGCTGCAGTTCAATGGAGATTCTGGCGCCTTTAATATTGCACTGTAGACATGATTGCAGGCACTTGGACGAATTCCGTTTCCAGAAGAGACTGAGACCTTTTGCCGATCCTGATGTGATACACTCCTGATGGTCTTAGAGGTATGGGGTCCCCCACACAAGTTTTAAACAACACTTTTGTTAGGAGTACCGAACGATTAATACGGTTTACCTGGAAAAAAACTATCTTTAGCAGAGATCACGCGCTTGTCATTGAACTACATGGACATGCGCGATTCCCTTCCAGGAAATGCACTTCCCTTCCAGGAAGTGCACGTCATATGCAATGACGCTCTACCGACCAAGAACTGACTGTCTTTGACATGGCTGCCGCCTTCAGTGTGAGCATGTGTGTGTTGCATGCCTGGATTCCTATTTGGTTGGGGAGCCAACGAGTGAATCAATCACTGAACCTAGTAAGTGCCTTTTAAAGGGTCTGACCTGTGCGTCTGGTTACCTCCCCTTCAGCTCAGTCTGGCTCGGGGTACCGACGGACAGGTAAGGAGAGAGTGGGTTGCTGGATATGCACCTCGTTTTTTTTAACTAAACCCTGATAAATGGCACTTTATTTTGGTTTTATTTTGGTTTTTGTAGCAGAGACTGGTACATGCACCACACAAGTTTTCCTGAACTTGCTTTTGTGGTTTCTTTGTTTTCTTCAAGGGAACCAGACATCGCACTTACAGTGCTTTTATACATACGATAGTGAACAACACAAAGTGCCCAAACCACAGTGACTCAATGCGTTTTTTTGATACAGGGTTAGAAACCAATTTATTGTCGCTTCCCTAGACACCATTATTTTGTGTCAATCATTTTGTATTTTTTATATTTTCAAAGAATTGCTGACAGAAAAAGACATTGATTGCAAATATTTACAAGGCTAAACAAACTTTAACAAACATTAAAGGCAAAGACTATTTACACATATTGAAACCATTATGTCACACATTAGAAAGTATTCTCACATCAGATATTAAATAAAACAATTATTGAAAAACTAATACAAACATTTTTATCACAAACAACAAAAAAATTGCAAACACTAAATGAGAGAAACTAGGGGTTGGGAGGATAGAATATAAGTAATTAAATGACTTATATATATTTTAATGCTGGACCAGCCGGTCCTAGCTTTTGTACAACAATGATACTTTGTATCTCCCAAACAACACTGCCGACGCGTTTCTAGACCAGACTGGAGTCACTGGTCTGTCATCAGGGCTGTATGTGTCTTGTATCTGTAGGATACAAAAGCAATGTTTTGCTTAGTCTAGTGTGTGGGCTCCTTATTACCATGAAGTAGCTATAATGACGGTGTGCGCTACATACCAAGGCTGCTCAATGTAGAATTTCAAAGGAGGTCTTTTGGAGGTCCGTTTAAATGAATAGCGTGGCCGAACAGAGAAGCCTAGAAAGATTTTAAGGATGTTTTTTAATTGCATGATTGATTCATTCATTATGCTAGTGGCTGAGTTAGTTTGGGGAAATGAAGGCGTACCTTTTACTTTGGGTAGTACCGAGTGCTGGCAGGATCCATTAGGAGCGGCGTAACCATTAATTTGGTTTCTGAGATATGGGAGAGATTGACATTCAGAGGCTTGGCGGCGTTCAAATGGTCTTTCACACTCGCTTGGGCAATTCAAAGAAAGGTTGCCTACTTTGATTTGATCTCTCGTTTGCGCATGAAAGGGGTTGTTAATTTCAGCGTTCTAAAGGGAAAAACAAAATGGTCTGTTCTGAACACTATGAATTCCAGGTCAAAATGCCACGACGTCGAGCGCGTTCTGTTACAAAAAGAAGCGTTTCTGATTTTAAAATTTAACAGTGCACAGACTGGTTTGAACAACCTGTCTGAGATAGCGCATATCTAATTACATCTGTCCTGATTTGCACCGGTTAGACATCCCTGGTTTGCCCGCTGGTCTTGGTACTCTATCTCATGAGAATAGGTCCCTGGCCCCGAGAAGCAACCCAAAACGCTAGCACATCCTAGCAGAGTCATTCTTTGCCTTAAAACAAACAATACATCAAATATTTTGGAGTGATGTACCCATTACTTCCAAACTACGATAAGGTGTTGACGACAATATGCCCAGCACCCACTCATGATTTTTCTGACATTAACAAAAACATTTTTTAAGTAATTGCAATTTATGGGACTACATGCCCCATAATGCATCAACAGAGTTTCTGCATATATAACAAACAGGAAACAGCGACGGTCATCTTTATTGAAAAAAATTTGAATCCAGCAGCACAGAGCAGCAGCTCCAGCTACAGGTATTTGCCCCATCTGCACTAACACGCACTCGCCTAGCGCTGAATTAGCAAGAACATCCCACTAAGATCGAGCTTTGTTTTTCCCTTTAGAATGCTGAAATTATCAACCCCTTTCATGAGCAAACGAGAGATCAAATCAAGGTAGGCAAGCTTTCTTTGAATTGCCCTACAGATACAAGACACATACAGCCCTGATGACAGACCAGTGACTCCAGTCTGGTCTAGAAACGCGTCGGCAGTGTTGTTTGGGAGATACAAAGTATCATTGTTGTACAAAAGCTAGGACAGGCTGGTCCAGCATTAAAATATATATACGTCATTTAATTACGTATATTCTATCCTCCCAACCCCTAGTTTCTCTCTTTCAGTGTTTCCAATTTTTTAGTTGTTTGTGATAAAAATGTTTGTATTATTTTTTCAATAATTGTTTTATTTAATGTTTATTTAATGTCTGATGTGTGACATAATGGTTTCTAAATGTGTAAATAGTCTTTGCCTTTAATGTTTGTTAAAGTCTGTTTAGCCTTGTAAATAATTGCAATCCATGTATTTTTCTGTCAGCAAATCTTTGAAAATATAAAAAATACAAAATGATTGACACAAAATAATGGTGTCCAGGGAAGCGACAATAAATTGGTTTCTTACCCTGTATCAAAAAAACGTATTGAGTCACTGTGGTTTGGGTACTTTGTGTTGTTCACTATTGAAATTAGGTCTAGCCCTCACCACATAAAGGACCTTACCCCTTTTGTTCTCAATTTATACATACGAGGCAGGAATTTGTACTGGTAATTGTCTGATTTGTATACAGGAAGCCTCATTCTAATGTATATCTAATCCTTCATTTAAGAACTAGTGAAGAGCTGTAGAAGACGTCTCTACATTCATCCAACTGTCCTAAGATTTAATATTAGAAATGACTTGGACTACCTAGGGGATATCATGATGGGTCCCCGTCCTGTTCACATTTGCATACATATGGTGTTAAATACATTTCTTTCATTTGAACAAGAGGGACCTCTGGAAGAGACCATTGGGTTGTTGTCTATACGTGACAGAGTATTATTGATGAGATGGGTAGCTTACCAGCAGAGATTTCACTCTGTGTTTTTTTATATCTACCCAACATATAGAGCGGTACTTCATTCCCTGAGCGGATGACAGGTGAGGTGAGGAGTACTCCCGCACAAAGACGGGTGAGTTAAGCAATCTTTTTGAAATAGTGATGCTTGTACTGAGTGATATATTTGATAATATCGCCAATTTTACACAGAAGTTTGCAAAAAATGAGAATTTGGATGCAATTTTGGTTTGTGTACTGTGTCTCAAAGTACTTTTCACTTTTATATGTTATTTTCCTTTAGGAATGATTCCAAGAATCAAAAAAACTTGACTACTTTTTGGATACACAGGTTATGGTGGGATTTATCGCACCAACCATTCTTCATATTGAGAGTTAATTTGCATAGATTGTATGCGCACTTTGTAATAGCGTTTCAATTTATTGGTCGTGATGAAAGCCTGGATTTAGCTAATTCGTAGGCTGAAACATGTAGACCTGCCACTCCATTGAATTTTTACAGTTATTCTTTCAAACTGTTCACACACTGTTTTTATGGTTTGACACTAGGATAGCTTTTATTAAAATTGTTGTGTGTCCTAGTAGTCAATTTTAAACTTTTGAACCTTTTCAATTTCACTTCTTTTGCACTGCAAATTATCAGCACCCTTTTCAAAATTAAGCTTCAGCTTTACCAGTCACTGGGATCTCAACAAGGCCAAGGCCTACTATGACATCCGATGTTCCCCTTTCATGTTGAGAGGGGTACGGTCTTTGGTTGCATTAGTTTTGCAACTTAAAGGCAATCCTAGATGATGAGAATTGCCTCCACGGTGGGTTGATAGGATTTTTTTTATTCCTTAGTGCTGTGTTTAGGTAGTTTTTAACTTTGATACATTGGTCTTTATGTCAGTCCTCTCTTCTCTTTGCTTATCGACCGGTAGATTCTTTGCGTGGCTTTGCATGTTCAGTGTGGGAACGCAATACTGCCTGGTCTTTAAATATTATCCATAGGACACTATGTGTTAAAGTGTTTGTTAATTTGTCCCCAACACAAGCCTAAGAGACCTTCTATATTTTATAAAAAATAGTTCCTATTCAGGGCGGGTGATATACTAGGCGCTATATGACCTTTTTTCACCATCATTGTAATATGATTTCTCCTTTTGTAATTTATGGAATTGTAACGATGATGATCATATTCTTTCTCATCATATGTCTGCTTATGTTAGCAAACATACTGAATCTTAGAGCACGTCGTTAAAATAAATATTTTAACCTTTCCGTGTCTCTTTTTTACTGCTGTACTACACCCATGTATATCCTTAAACAAGTAGCTGATACCATCACCCCCCTTGCAACAGATTTACTAAATGCCTCGTTCACTAAAGGGGTGGTTCCACCCAGTTGGAAGCAAGCAAGAATTAAGACTCTTCTAAAAAAAACGGGCCTAGACACGGCTGACTTGGCCAACTATCGGCCTATCTCGCTGCTACCTGGTCTGGGGAAAATTGCTGAAAGAATTGTAAATCAGCAGCTCTCCGGGTTTTTAGAAAGCAATGACCTGTTGAGTGGCTCGCAAACGGGCTTCCGCCCAGGTCAGGGCACTGATACAGCCCCCATAGTGGTAACTGAGGAAGCAAGATGCATCTTGGATTCAGGGGGATCCGGAGTTCTGATCCTCCTGGATCTAAGCGCTGCATTTGATACAGTGGACCATAAAATACTAGTCCATCGTCTTGCAAGACTCGGGGTCACGGGAATGGCCCTGAAATGGCTGGAATCCTTTCTGGATAAACGAGCATTTAAGATCTGGGAAAATGGCATCATGTCCAAATCTACTCCCCTCCAGTGTGGAGTCCCCCAGGGCTCATCCCTGAGCCCTACCCTATTTAATGTATATATGGCCCCACTGGAGGAGGTAGTAGCCTCGTTCGGGATTAAATGCGTCACTTACGCAGATGACACCCAACTAGTCGTCTCGCTGACGCAAAATTCGGGATGCTCAGACAACCTCTCGGCCTGCCTCTCGGAAATTTTCTCCTGGATGTCTAACTCCAAGCTCAAATTGAACAGAGCAAAAACCGAGATTTTAATTCTGGGTCACCAACTCTCCTCTCTACCCTATACATCTTGGCCCCCCTGCATGGGTGAGGTGCCCCCACCAAAAGACAAAATCAAAAGCCTGGGGGTATGGTTCGAGCCTGAATTAACCTTCAGGTCACATGCCCAGAAAGTGGCAGGCACATTTTTCGGCCTGCTCCGAACTGTGCAGAAAGTCCTCCCACTGCTACCCTTCCAATCTAGAAAATTACTAATTCAGGGACTGATCCTGTCCAGATTGGATTATAGTAATGCACTGCTCCTGGTAGCCCCGGAAGCCACTATCAACACCCTACAACGAGTACAAAATGCTGCTGCCAGGATGCTCATGGGTGCCCCAAGAAGAGCCTCGGCAAAACCATTGTTGAAAACCCTGCACTGGCTCCCAGTGCGCGAGCGCATCTCCTTTAAATCATCATGCATCGTTCACAAAGCTCTTCAAGGCAAAGGACCTCAGGCACTAAGAAACCTGATACGCCCGTACAGACCCCCACGGGCCTTGAGATCAGATCTTGAAAATTTGGTCATAGTCCCCAGAATTAGGAAAGCCCGCTCGGGAGGCCGCCGCTTCTCGGTAAATGCAGCAAAGATCTGGAACGCTCTCCCGAGACACATTCGTACTGAACCTTCCCTTGTCAAATTTCGCAAATGTCTCAAATGTTTTCTTTTTCCCAAAGACCCTTAAAAATCTCCTGCCCCCCTCAGAGCTTCTTATTTTTGTCTGGTAGCGCTGGGACGCTTACGGGCAGCCATGCGCTTTATAAATCCAATTTCATTTCATTCATTTCATTCATTGTGGACTTGTATGAGAGTATAATGAAAGAGTGTTCTTGCTTCCCACCATTCCTGAGTATAACCTAAGTTGCATGTTCTGGGTTATCTAATCAATGGTTCATTTGCTATAGGACAAAGAGGTAATGTGACACAGATACTAGTCGGTTAGGGGTTCTAGGTACTGAGGTGAGTTTTTTAGTCCACCACAATTCACTGAGGCCCTGAGGTGCACTGTTCTGTGTAGGAGCAGAATCCCTGCAACAGTATCCCCTTATTGATTCCTACTCAGTATTAAAAAGAAAACGGTGCCCAGTGTGTGCAGGTGTATGTGCACAAATGGACAGCCACCTGTAGATGCTTATTTACAAAATGAATTCCAAAATGGCCATCAATATGTAAAAAGTCTCACAACCGTTTTTCCAGATCACCAGCTAGACATATGAACGCATGCACAAATGTCCTTTTAAAAAAAAAAAATGAAGTAGACACACAATGTCGCCCAAACCAGAACAAGTGAGAGCCCTGGTCGCAGTGTGAAGGTATCTTTCAAGCCCTTGCAAGAAAAAAAATAGAAGAAAATAAAAAATAGTAATTAAATAAATACTCATTGTCCCACAGTCCTTTGGCTCTATGTTCTGTATGTATGAAGGGTTGTCTAAGGGACCCCTTCCCCTTCGAGAATGGTTGAGAAAATATTTTATAAGAGCAGGCAGTGACCCACAGATCAATTCGCACTATTAAAAAAGTAGGAATTGATCGTGCCACCATCCATGTGATTTTAGCTATTCTCAATGACTCGTAAAGAGATACCTACCTCATTAATATTCATGGGTTAGATCTATGTGTGACACACTGGGAATCACAAAAAGTGTAAAACATACATTAGTCATTAGTGTTTGCGGTTACTAGATAGTAAATTGCAAAATTACGCTATTTGATAATCACAAACACTGATGTTTGCACATGTGACCCCAAGTATACATATAAAATACAAAAAGCTGAAATGTAAAAAGGGATGGAGTGGGTGCTGGTGTCAACTGTGCTAGGTGCTCTTTGATTTGTGATAATGATAATCAAAGCAGTAAAGAGCAGCAGGGCCCTAAAATGATAAAAAAACAATATAAAGGGGTTGTGTGCAGGTCAATAATGTTTCGATCCTGTTATAATTACAGGATCATCACCAGGACTCTATCAAATATGGAGCACAAGAGATGACTGTAAAAAAAACTGAAAGTAATCCTAATCTGAGATGTAAGAAATCAGCAACAAACTGTCCGCCTATGAAGTATGACCTCAATGAGATCATCAGGGAGCTTTTCCTGCATGCACTCATTGACCCTTTAGTTGTCAGTGGCACATGCACTCTTTGAACCTTGAGCTGTCAGTGGCGCATGCACTCATTGAACCTTGAGCTGTCAGTGGCACATGCACTCATTGAACCTTGAGCTGTCAGTGGCACATGCACTCATTGATTCTTGAGCTGTCAGTGGCACATGAACTCATTGACCCTTGAGCTGTCAGTGGCACATGCACTCATTGACCCTTGAGCTGTCAGTGGCACATGCACTCATTGACCCTTGAGCTGTCAGTGGCACATGCACTCATTGAACCTTGAGCTGTCAGTGGTACATGCACTCATTGACCCTTGAGCTGTCAGTGGCACATGCACTCATTGACTCTTGAGCTGTCACTGGCACATGCACTCATTAAACCTTGAGCTGTCAGTGGCACATGCACTCATTGAACCTTGAGCTGTCAGTGTTACATGCACTCATTGACCCTTGAGCTGTCAGTGGCACATGCACTCATTGACCCTTGAGCTGTCAGTGGCACATGCACTCATTGAACCATGAGCTGTCAGTGGCACATGCACTCATTGACCCTTGAGCTGTCAGTGGCATATGCACTCATTGACCCTTGAGCTGTCAGTGGCACATGCACTCATTGAACCTTGAGCTGTCAGTGGTACATGCACTCATTGACCCTTGAGCTGTCAGTGGCACATGCACTCATTGACCCTTGAGCTGTCAGTGGCACATGCACTCTTTGAACCTTGAGCTGTCAGTGGCCCATGCACTCATTAAACCTTGAGCTGTCAGTGGCACATGCACTCATTAAACCTTGAGCTGTCAGTGGCACATGCACTCATTGACCCTCGAGCTGTCAGTGGCACATGCACTCATTGACTCTTGAGCTGTCACTGGCACATGCACTCATTGAACCTTGAGCTGTCAGTGGTACATGCACTCATTGACCCTTGAGCTGTCAGTGGCACATGCATTCATTGACCCTTGAGCTGTCAGTGGTACATGCACTCATTAAACCTTGAGCTGTCAGTGGCACATGCACTCATTGACCCTTGAGCTGTCAGTGGCACATGCACTCATTGAACCTTGAGCTGTCAGTGGCCCATGCACTCATTAAACCTTGAGCTGTCAGTGGCACATGCACTCATTAAACCTTGAGCTGTCAGTGGCACATGCACTCATTGACTCTTGAGCTGTCACTGGCACATGCACTCATTGAACCTTGAGCTGTCAGTGGTACATGCACTCATTGACCCTTGAGCTGTCAGTGGCACATGCACTCATTGACCCTTGAGCTGTCAGTGGCACATGCACTCATTAAACCTTGAGCTATCATTGGCACATGCACTCATTGACTCTTGAGCTGTCACTGGCACATGCACTCATTAAACCTTGAGCTGTCAGTGGCACATGCACTCATTGACCCTTGAGCTGTCAGTGGCACATGCACTCATTGAACCTTGAGCTGTCAGTGGCCCATGCACTCATTAAACCTTGAGCTGTCAGTGGCACATGCACTCATTGACTCTTGAGCTGTCACTGGCACATGCACTCATTGAACCTTGAGCTGTCAGTGGTACATGCACTCATTGACCCTTGAGCTGTCAGTGGCACATGCACTCATTGACCCTTGAGCTGTCAGTGGCACATGCACTCATTAAACCTTGAGCTATCATTGGCACATGCACTCATTGACCCTTGAGCTGTCAGTGGTACATGCACTCATTGACCCTTGAGCTGTCAGTGGTACATGCACTTGGTTAATATATCCTTTCCTGTTCTTTCTCTGCTACCCCATCATACACTCCCATACTTTCTTCCAGGCTGGTTCAAGGCTCCCGGTGTACACTCAATATTATGCATGAAGCATGTATACCTGTTAATCATGTGGTTTTTTACAGCTTTTGTGCAATTTCCCCTTCCCGCTCAATTTCAGTGAGTGATACTTTACACAATGGTCCTTTTCTGTCGTATTATAGTGCGGATTATGATTTGAGGAAGTGCAACACCCCTTTTGTTCTTTCACATATGTATCTTGCTTTTTACGTATATTTAAGGTTAGGCTTCCTTTCTCAGTCCTTTTACATGCAGTTCTCTACTGCTGAAATGTGCACTTGATGCACTTTTATCACACTTGTATCACACTTCAATGTGAATTGATGGGGCCTTATGAATAGTTGGAAGGGGTGTATATAAAAAGCTACATACATGTTCTTACTAAACCTCCTGATAGCATCACAATTAGCCCAGACCGGATGTAGTTCCTGCCTTATGCAGACGTATATATTTACATATATTTACATTTCTTTCCTCTAAGCTGAAGTTTACCTTCTGAAGAGTCAATAGCCCAAAGATGCATCACCTGATACACAGCACACACCCAGAGGAGGGCCATGGGCACCATCTGACAAACAGATTTATTTATTGAAAGCAGGACTGGCCCTGGGGAGTATCTACAGGTAAACATAGATAGTTTTATGATGAACATGGAGGTTTACAGTGCATGCTTGGGAGCACAGTCACTGCTTCCACGCTGATAATGTTTGAAAGTTAGGTCCCAAAAAAAGAAATCTATTTTAGATTGTGTTCACAAGCACTGTGCATAACATGCCTCATGTTTCAGTAGATGTGTCGCTTTTGTCAGCAGCATAATTTAGCAATACTATAAGGAGAACACAGATTTATACATCAAACATGGTCCAATTGGGCACTTATTCTTCTGACCCTAAAAAATGATTTCAAACCTCAGGGCAACAGAGGTCTCATTGATCAGAACCTGCGACTAATGGTGGCTGCTACTTAACAGGGGTGGCGGTGCTGGGGCTGGTGTAGAAGTGAGGGGGGCAAATGAAAAAAAGATAGGAAAAAATCTTACTCCAGCCAGCCTTTGCGCTCGGTCCTCTGTGTCACTCCAGATGCAGGAGGGAAGCAGGAACAACCCAGGCTTCCAGACTCCCCTGACCAATCAAAATGCTGCCTTACAGCAGTGTTGTGCTTGGTCTGAGTGCTGTGGTAATACAGCTCAAGATGGCCGCCCAAACATTCATGGGCACTTAAGAGAGTGTCACCACTGTTCCTGTGATGTCCAGCCCCTAACAAGCTAAGACACAAAGTGACAAAAATGATAGTAAGGCTATTTAATATTTCAACTGCACACAGATCAGTGGGTTGATGCTCCTCTGCATTACCTTGGTTTCATCAGAGCCAGACAGCCATTGCTGTCCACTGGATGCCATCTTCTCATTATTCATTACCTGTTCTACTTTTTGTCCGCATCTTCTTCAGAAAATGAGGGCCCACAGGGCAGCCTCTCCTGTCAATTTCAGAAGTAACTCTGTCAGTAATCAGCAAGCATGTAGTCAGTCAGTAATTTCAGTCCCACTTGAGGGGACTTGTCTACGAAGACAAAGTTTATTTAATTTTCGTAATCCATTCATCTGCCTTGAAGGAAATGGATAGGGGGAGTCTGGAGGAGGAAGATAGAGGAGCATGATTGAGTTGTGAACTTTTGAACCTCAGGAATGCAGACTGCAGCACCTTCAAATCAATAAGGAAAATAAGATGAAGAGAAGGCTACTGATGGACTTGTTGTGATTAGGTGATTAGAGTTGTGTTGTGGTAAAAGTTGCAAAACAAAGAAAGACACACAGGAATAAAAGCCAATAAGGGTAAATAAAGGAAGGCATTTTCCGGCCTTGGTGTCAGGGAAGTAGAGCTCGTCTTCAAACTCTATGAATTGAGATGGGATTAGGTCAGCTAAGAGAGAACTTCCATCACCTCAGTTGGTGTCCTCTTCTTCCTGCATGCATTCACGTATTTTGTAATCTGGTGGTATGAAGTGCTGATTCATCTTGATCAGTGTTAACCTCTCCACATTGTTGGGCGAGAGCCAGGTCCTTTTTGAAGTTACAATGGCACCAGCAGCACTGAAAACACGTTCAGAAGACACGCTTGCGAGTGGGCAAGACAAATAATTTAGAGCCAGGTTGGTGACCAGTGGCCATAGATGCCTTTTCATATACCAATACAGCAATGGGTTCTGATTAACAAAGACCTCTGTTGGGTCATCCAGACAGGCCTGCACCATTGACTCAAGGATCTCCGGGGTTGCTCCACTTTGCGTGTCATCTGTTGCCTTTGCAGCACTGGAACGAGCAAACCCTTGATGAGTTAGCCAATCCGGTTCCGACAATATTATGGCTGGGCCTGGTGCAGGTGAGGATGATGATACGGTTGCTGGTGTCGTTAACGGCTATGAGGGAAAGTGAAGCCCTTCGGCCACAGACTCAGAAGTGGAACTTGACGCCGGATGGCCTGCTGATTCAGTTGTACTTCTGCCGGCTCCTTCAATTTTCTGCTGATCTTTTTCGAACCGAGCTAGCCAATGTTTGCACTTTAAAAACATCTCCTTCATAAAAAGGAATGAATGCTTTGCTGGCCAATGCCTTTTTGTACTGTGGAACCAGAATAGTGGCACAAATGTAATGTTGTTCTTTATGTATGTTTTGAAGCCTTTCATTGGCAACTAGGCGGCTTAATACCCTCTCCACCAACTGATGTGTGTCTTGCTTTTCAGTATTATCTCGGAACGTTGAAGACATCACCTTCAGTTGGTGCTCTAGCATGCGCAACAATCGGATAGCTTTCCCCAAAGAACAGTCCTCCCTGCTGACTTCACGCCTGAAGACCTCAAAAGGATGAAGCATGTCTGTCAGGCTTGCAACTAGCTTTCATTCCTCCAACTCTAGCCTCATGTCTTTCATAGTAGAACACAGTTTATAGACATGCTCATTTATTACCCCTCACTGCTCAGACAGACGCTCAAGAATGTAAAAGGTTGAGTTCCAACGTGTTGCCACCTACTGGATGAGTCCTTTGACTGGCAGTCTACGTTCATGTTGAATGCTCCTCAGCTCTTTCTGGGCCTAAAAAGAATGGCTGAAATGTGTGCAGATTCTTCAGCAGGTAGTCAGTAACTTGTTGACTGTGGTTTCTTTTTTCAAGAAATCTTGCACAACAATGTTAATACTGTGCGGAAAACACGGCACTCTGAAATAGTCACCTAGCTGCATGGCCTTAACTATATTACTGCCATTATCCGTGGAAATATAACCAATCATGCGATTTCTTGGAGGTAGCCATTCATTGACCTTCCTATCAAACTCCTCCAAAAGGTTACGTGCAGTATGAGTTTTCTCCATGGCAAACATCGCTACTGTTGCATGTTTCCGAGCAGCTTGAAAAACTGTGTCCGTGTCAACACCTACTTTTGGCTTGTCTTTAACCCCTGCAAAGGAGACCCAGTGTGCAGTGATGCACATGTAATCAAGGGCTTGGCAACTGGTCCGCATGTCTGTTGTCAGGTGGATAGTGTGAACAGCCCTCTTCTGCAAAGCTGCCCCAATCACCTCCAGCACATCTTGATGTAGTGCTGGAACCGTAACTCTAGCAAAATAGGATCGTCTAGGAGCCTTCCATTTAGGGCAGACTGTTGCCACAAACTCTAGAAAACCCACCCCTTCCACGAAAGAAAAAGGGAGAAGGTCCAGCGCTAACATATTAGCCAGCTTTGCGTTATACAGATAAGCCGTTGGGTGGTTGCATTCAAATGGCGTCACCGACCAAACACTCTGCTAATGGTGGGCTGGCCCATTTTACGTGATGATGATGACTTCTTCAAACCAGTTAGGCCCAGTGATGTACTTTTTCGCGTTGGGGTCTCTTCCAGACACTTAGTTTGCCTAATACATGTTGAACGGGTAGAGGGTGTGGGCAATACCACTGCAGTACTGCTGCCAGGGGTACTGGGTGTACCAGAAAAAATGTCTGTCACTTCTTCACTTCCCCCTGCACGATCAGCCCCTCGTCATCATCAGATCCAGTATCAATGGATACATTTGGATTTGTTTTTCTTTTGGCTCCCTGGATCTTACTTAGGTGCGCCTCCCACTCGATAGTGTGGTGTTTTGAGATGACCTCTCTGGCCTACGGTACCATAGTTGGTACCCAGCTTACCCGACCATGTTTTCCGCCCTTTGGCTAACAGTAAAGAAGTCCCAAACTGGGGACTGGAGATGTCTGCTGGTGGAGGAGGTGCTACTTTGAGTTTCAATGCCAAATAAAGTGAAGGATGGGTGTGGCTGAACTCGTTTCTGTTGTTCACTTACAGCACCACTACTTGAGGTAATGGAGGTCGAGCTGGTAGGAGGTCCCTGCTGTCCCTTCTAACTAAAAAATATGGAAGCTGTAGGTCGTGTTGGTGTTGTAGTTAACTGCGTTGGTGGTGGTACCAGTGCCACGCCGCCCACATCCCGCTCAGCAGCCATTCGGGATAAAGTGAAAATGTCTGTCTTCTGCATGCCCGCTGGGGCTGGAGTGACGACTGTGATGACAGGGTCGACGTCAGACTGTTCTACAGCAGCAGAAGACACAACTTCTTGTTTGTCGTCATCACCCATACATGGAAGCCTTGCGGGAACCTTCCTTTTAGGCTTAGCTACCTTTGTCCGCTCATGGCGTGCCTCACTCTCAGAGTGCATTGGTGGGTTCCAATCAAGATCAAGGTCATCAGAATGAAGCGGGCTTGAAGAAGAGCTTGTGGTAGTAGTAGTAGTAGCCCTCCTTGACCTTTTTTATGCTGGGGATCTGGAAGACAATGGATCATCATCAGGAGGAGTGGCTTCCTCGGATAATACCTCCGCTTGAATATCAATTTCCTGATGTGCCCCTACTTCTGGAGGAACAAGCGTTGTAGGCAGTTGTGCCACTCCATTAACCTCTAGTTGTACCTCTCCATGCACATCTCCATGCGCCTCTACTTGCGCATCTCCTTGTGCCTCTCCATGCGCCTCTCCTTGCGCCTCTCCTTGCGCCTCTCCTTGCGCCTCTCCTTGCACCTCTCCTTGCGCCTCTCCTTGCCCATGTACTTGCGCTTGTACAAGTTGCCCCTGTGGTTGTCGTTGCTGTTGTGGTTGTTGAACACTCATCAGTTACACCCGGCATTGATTGGATGGTACATTCTTGTGATGAGCCAACATCACTGGTCGATGGTTATTGAGAAAGTAAACTGGCTGCCTCAGCAGCACTCATGGTCTTGGACCTCACTGAGGTTCCGTGACGATTTGAACCCGTGTTTTCAATATTGTCAGAAATACATAATATCGGTATCAGCGAACTGCAAATGATCCATTTAGTATATCCTGGTGTTTCCGCTACGCTACGAGCAAGAGCACTCCTTTAATAAACACATTTCTGATCTACCCACGGCATCCATCTTAGATCATGGCCGCCATTTTGTGTTTCTTGCCCTCACATACGCAATAGCCTCTAATCACTTCATTTCGATTAAGGACACGTAGCCTTAGCCGGAGATTCACCTCTTACATGACACGTGCACCTTAAACCAGATCACGCTGTAGCTGCATGACTCGACAAAGGCTGCCTCCTCTGCCCGAGGCCAGTCCTGCCAAACTGGTCTTCGTGTCCATTGTCCTGATCACGATTAGGAGGCCGAAGCCGGTAGCCTTGCCCATTTATGACCCACAAACATCTCTTATCCTGCTTTTCTATCTTCTGCACCTGGCTCTGCTCCTTTCCTTCTGGGCCTTTATTAGGGGGAGGTAACGAAATTTACGATGAGGCGGTCCGGCTCTTGAATGAAAAGTTGACATGGGATTATGATGGAAAAGTGGGAACCCCTCGTTCGTAATGTTGTGACATCAGATATTGTCGACGATTCCTGTGTACGCCAAATATTTATTGTTCATGACACAAAGGTTTGGGAATGTACTAACATGTGAAGAATTCGCCTAAAGGCCAATATTTAGTATATAAGGAGCAACCCTCTTTGTACAATTCGAACAGGCTCCTAGTTACTGCCCATGCGTAGTTTCTGTGACTTCTGTGTCCCTGCAGTAATAAACCTTTGGTCTTTGACGCCACCATCGAGAAGCCCGTGTTTCTGTTCATTTGTGCACCAAGGCAGGTGGAACTCTGGGGTCTTTGGGTGTTGTTCCCTGACACCTCTGGACGGAACCAAAAAGTCCAGAACTCCAATTGGCGCCCCACGTGGGGCGACGTCATTCGGTACCGGTCCAAAAGCCTGAAGAGTTCGAGAAGCTTCGTGTGAAGATTCCTGAGGGAGGCGCCCCACTTCATCGATCCCGGCATATCGCAAAAGTGGCCCGACGTTCTCTTCCACGAGGGTTCCCGTTCAGGACGGCTGCAGTGGGCCGTTGCCTTGACCGTCGCCCTGTCTTGGACCCGAGGTGCAGTCCTTAGTACAGCGAAACGTGACGGGTTTCTCCTTGGTGACGTCTTCAGTGCCTCAGTTAAGTATTTAGTGATAGCTAGCTGGTTACTTTGTGAGGGTTGTTAAAATCCTTGATCGGTTTTTGGTTTGGTTTGGTTTTGTAAGATTATCACTGGTTGTTCTAGTTACGATAATCTATTTGGTTTAGTTTGGGTATCGATACATCAGTTCGTTTTGGTAGGCCTAAGTTCTTGGTTCAAGTGCACATATCTGTTCCGTGTTTTGTTTGTTTTGTGTTCCGGACTGAAAATGGTAAGTCGGAAAAACTGTATGTTGTCCTGTTTTAGTTGCAACAGTGACTCACGATTGGAGGACTCATGTCTGGTTCCTCCGATTGGGACTCCCCTATATGACTTGTATTGTAAATTTGGTGTGGGTCCTATATCTTATAATGAGGTGTGGGTCCGTTACACTAAAAAGGATGGTGTCCTTAGTTGGCCACTACATGGTAGTTTTGAACCCGAAATTCTCGACAATTTAGAAGCGAAATTGTTTAGAAAGGAAGCCCGGCCGGCAATGTTTGATTCTTTCCGTTACTGGCGAAAAGAATCCAAACAGAGAGAAATGAAAAGGTTAAAGAAAGAACAAAAAGAGCAAGAAGAGTTGACCCTAGAACAAGCAACTAAGCAGTTGCAGGCTAATGAGTGTGAGAAAGCCATAGAGGTGGCCATCAGAGAGCACAATTTAGCGATTGACAAGTGCTATCCTGCCTTGCCATCGAAAACAGCTAAGATACTGGAGGATTCCGAAAACGATCCTCTGTTATCTTATTTGTTACGATCACCTCCACCGTATGCACAAGGTGCTATGGCTCCACCTTTACCGAATGTTCAATTGCCGGTTGCTGGACAACCTGGTGTTCCTGCTCCTGTCCCTCAGAATCAGGTCCCTGTACCTCCTGTGGTCAATGTAAATGTTCCTACGGCTCCTCCTCCTCCTCCTGGATTGCCGACTTCTATACCTGTATCTGTCTCGCTTACACCTACTGTTCCGCAAACTATCTTCCTTGATACTTCTACTAATCCGTTATCTGTTCCTACCTCTACTGTGTTCTCTGCATCTGCGAGTGTGTTGACTCCACTTTCTGTTCGTCGGAGAATCACTGATTCTGTGTCTAACATGCTGTCTCCTTTCTATAAAACACTAATTAAGACTCCTACTTCTGACTCTGTTCAGAGACGTAGTCAGCTTCCGAGTACTGAGGAACGGGGAATCTTAGATTCCACGGCTCTCAGATGGATTTCGAAGAGTAGGAGATATAGTACGAGAGATGTGCTAGATACGTTTATGCAGTGGAAAGAGCCAACGCAACGGTATGTCTTTGACGAGATGTGCTCGTTGTTACGTGAGGAGATAGAAGAAGATGACGTTGAATCAAATCTAGAAGATTTGATTAAGGTTCAGAAAGAGTTTGCTGCAGGAATGATAGTGGGTGATAATATAGAAGAAGCGATGGAACTGATGTTAAGTTATAGGAATGATCCATCACTTCGTTCACCAAGAGATTTAGAGAAAGGCAAGACGAAGCTAAGTCGCCAATATCCAATGAGGGAGGTCCCTCCAATTTGGCGCGAAGCTGTGCAAGCTGATCATAATAATGGTATTGTAGCCGCTCCGGCGCATTTCCAGAGAGTGTGGATACACATTCCGTGGAAGCGAGCTGAAGTGTTAGCAGTGAAGCAGGACTTGCCAGATCCACGTAAGAATCCTGCTGGATACTATAAGGAATTAACACAGACAGTTGAGGCTTGTATAATGAACTTAGCAGACATCGATATGTTATTTGGCAACGTAGTTCCGCAACCAGTGTGGGCTAAGATTCGTAGAGAGAATCATCAAGTTGCCTTAGGTGGTGACTGGGCAGCTATCACTGCAGCGGATGGTCAGCAAGTAGGTGGTGCAAAACCCGAACCTCTAATTGCTAATCTTCCAGGTAGAATAATTGATCTAATGAAGACTCTGATGCCCGCATTGCGTGTTAATTGGGACAAGTTATCAGCATGCAGGCAGAAGAAAGACGAAAGTGTCTCCGACTTCTTCACGAGGTTTGAAGAGACTTTTGTAGATCATAGTGGTCAGGACATGAGTACAGAAGGAGGGCAAAGATTGTTTGTCGATAAATTTGTGCATAATTTGTTACCTGAATTATGCAATAAACTGAAAGATTCAGAGAGTGCGTGGGCTGTGTCCACAACCGCGCAAATACTTGCGACTGCACAATACTACGAAAACAGGGATAAAGAGGAAAAGGAGAAATCAGAAAAGAAAACAAAGGATTTAAAGACTAAAGTTCTTTTACAGCAGGCGTATCCGCCTCGCACTAATCAGACTAATATGCAACAGGGTTCGTATCAAAGAACAGACTATAATACATCGAGGCCTCAATATCAGTGGAACCAATGTGCATACTGTAAGAAAGAGGGTCACTACAAAAATGAATGTCCGATCTTAGCACAGAATAATGCAGCAGCAGCTCAGAGAGGCCGTGGTGGTTTTGTGCAAAATTCTAGAGGTCGAGGACGAGGTGTTATGCCTCCACAAACGAATGATCGTCCATCAAACCACTTTGATCAACGAAATGGACAGTCTACTCAGCAAAATAGATCTCAACAATATCTTGTTGAAGACTATTGTGAAGTGGATGAGGGATTTCAGCAAAATGGGTACTAGGACAGCCATAGACAAAGAGAGGGAGTAGTATCAGTTCCAGTGGATCAGAGTGGGCCTTATGTCGCAGTAGCAACATCAGGTGTAGTCGAACCGTTTCTGTTGGATACTGGTGCCGCAAAAAGTTCTATCATTCATGCGAAACTCCCTGGCGCACCTTTGTCTGGCTCAACAAATGTTTCTGTAGGTTTTTCAGGCGCCCCTGTTTACAACCCGATATCTGGTCCTTTGTCTATTTCTGTTGGGCCATGTCACTTGAAAGCACCTCTGATTTTGACAACAGGTTGTAATGAAAATCTGCTTGGTTTAGATTTGTTAAAACGACTATATGCGACATTACCAGTGCGAGACTATCTGGTTACGAGCTGACATTACTAGCGAGTCATATTCAGATCAAAAGATGTAATGTATTGAATCCAGCAACGCTGTTGCCGACTGATCAAGAGTCGAGTGATTCCGAGCCACATGATTGTTGTTTTAAAACGGAGGAAGAGACAAAAGGACGCATCGACCTAAAGGATACTCCGTTATCCGATCCAGATGGTACGCTGTATGTGGACGGGTCATGTTTTAAATTGGAGAATGGTGATGTGACTGCTGCTTATGCAGTAACGACTTTGAAGACGATTGTGGAGACTGCAAGAGTGAGTCAGAATTCTGCCCAAGCTGCAGAATTAATAGCTCTAACAAGAGCGTGTGTTTTAGCTAAGGGAAAGAGAGTGAATGTGTTCACAGATAGTCAGTACGCATTTGGCGTGGCCCATAATTTTGGCCGCTTGTGGAGAGAAAGAGGTTTCATTATGTCCCATGGGACTAAGATCCAACATGGTCAGCTAGTTAACGACTTGTTGGAATCTCTAACCTTGCCGACTGAAGTTGCGATTGTAAAGTGCAGTGCTCATAAAGCAATCACGGATGATGTTGGTCGTGGGAATGCTTTTGCTGATGAAATTGCTAAACAGACAGCTAGAGACACGATGAGCAGAATGTATGTTGCTACGTCTGCAAGATGGATTGCTGACTCTGGAATGTGTGAGGATACTATGGAAAGTGTGAAAGAGATTCAGAAAGAAGCAACTGAGGAAGAAAAACGTGTATGGAGAGAAAGTATGGGCAGGTTGGATTCGAATGGATGTTGGATTGATTTGACAGAACAGCAGCGTTGGATGTTGCCTGACGCGTATGTGCTTGCAGTGGTGACAATGGCGCATGGAGTAGCTCACATGAGTTCTAAAGGAATTTGTAAGATGTTGGCTCCAGTCTGGAAGAATGATGGGATCAGTAAGTGTGCAGAGAGGGTGGTGAAAAATTGTATGGTATGCCTGATGCATAATCCTGGCAAGGGAACTCCAACTCCAGCTGGTCATTTCGCTCCTCCTTCCTGCCCCTTTGAAGTGATTCAGTTAGACTTCATTCACATGGAGCGATGCAATAATTTGAAATATGTCCTGGTGGTAGTTTGTGCTTTTTCCAGGTGGATCGAAGCATATCCACTAAAGGACAATACTGCCCTATCAACTGCCAAGATTCTTCTCAAAGAATATTTCCCTAGGTACGGAATGCCACGGATTGTATGGTCAGATAACGGAAGTGAGTTTATAGGGAAAGTTATGCAAAGTGTGTGTGCTGGCCTAGGTCTGAAACAAAAATTCCACAGTGCGAACCATCCCCAGTCTGCTGGTTTAGTGGAGGGTTACAATGGCACCCTCAAGCTAAAATTAGCTAAAATACAAGCATCCACAGGTTTAGCCTGGCCAGACGCACTTCCTTTGGCTTTGTTATCAACGAGAGCAACTGTACATTCTAGAGTGGGACTCAGTCCATACGAAATAATTTTTGGCCGTCCGGCAAATATTAGGGGTGTGCCGAGGCCTAAAAAGTTTTGTTCTCTAGAATATCCTATGTTGATAGACTACCTGTACGACTTGACTGCTAAATTGAGTCTTATTCACCAACAGGTTTTCGATGCTTTGCCAAAGCCTCCGGAGAGTCCAGGGCATCAGCTGAAACCAGGCGAGTTTGTAGTCATCAGAAACTTTGCGAGGACGAAGAACCTTCAGCCGAGATTTGTCGGCCCCTTCCAAATCCTACTGGCAACGAGGACAGCGGTTCGTGTGGCTGGACGCAAGCACTGGGTGCATGCATCCCATGTAAAGCGTGTGCCTTTGCCACTTCCTTACGACGACTGGGTGAAGAAGGGAATTGGTTCTTCCGAATTTGAAAGCACACCAAAATTCATCTCTTTCAGCGATGCCGAATTGATTGCTGACACTCCAAGCTCTGACTCTCCTCCAGAAAAGACTCTTTCGAACACTGAACATTTGTCCCCTGTATCAGAAAGAACTCTGACATCTGCGAACTTGAACACTGCAACAGCTACTAGTGAAACGCTATTTGCTGATCAGACAGTACCTGCGAAACAGAGATATAACTTACGAAACCGTAAAATGGACAAATAAAGCAGGCAATTGCCTATTGTGAATATTTTGAAATGTTGAACTTTTGCCTTCAGCCAGGAAGTTTGCTATTTGTTTTATTATTTTTAAATTGCCTTGCGGTCTGGGTAGCCGTAGGGTCGTGGCTGTGTGCCTAGTTGAATTTGCAGGGGTCTGACACAAGGTCGATCTTTCTGTTTGTTCTGGGAACTCCTGGGGCTGACAGAGGCACTTTCATCTACGTACACATCATCAGTGGTCGCGAGCGGATTGTAGAAGATGGAGCTTCCTGCGCTGCAACGAGAAAATGTGATTTATGTTCGCAGAAACAGACTTTAGAGAATTCTTCACAGCAAATGCTTTTTGATGCAATGTGCCATTACATTCTTGATTATTTTGATAACGTTGGTGGGTGGAATCGTCTTCAGTATAAATTTGATTTTTGTGCCAGTTACTTCAGTACCTCCCCTTGATCCTGCTACTTCTACTGTTCCTTCTATACACTCTTTCCATTCGTTTCCTGAACATGAGCAAGCCCGACGCTCAGAATTTATTAACAACACTTTTGTACAGCTCTTGCATCAACACCAACTGGTAGTTAACACTACAGACTGCTGGGTGTGTGGCTTGATACCCCACACTATGGATAAAGGTATTCCCTATCTGGTTTTGCCTTTCAGCTACAATGGATCATTTCAGGCCCTTCAAACCATCTTTGCTTATGCCCTTGAAACCTATCCTCCACGTCCACCACGTTCCACTAAATATAACTCTGCCAACAAAGCTTTAGTCCAGGGAATTATTGACATGATCAAGGACGTCAATAATACTCCATCATACCCTAGAGACGAATTGCGAGTGTATTTAAGTTGGAATACTTCAGAGTATCGCCTTAGTTTAGAAGAGAGCAAGCGTAAAAGCTCAACTCCAATCTGGGTCGTACCTCACCGAGGTCAGGTCTGTTTGCAAGGGAATGGGAGGAATCCGAGAGCTCAGCTAGGGAGGAGTGAGTGCGTAGAGACTTATGTGTTTCAGGCTAACTCTTCCCCTGCTTTTCTTACTGCTAGGGGTACCTACTTCATCTGTCGAGATAGAGCTTATACATGGTTGCCTGCCGACTTTTCAGGATCATGCTATATTGCTCGATTGTTGCCTCCGACATACACTGCTTCATCTGATTACCACAGAACCAGAGTAGCGAGAGGTGTCTTCAGCAAGGAAGATACTGCTGGTCAGGAAGCTGGAGACTTCTTCAAAGGCTTCCTTCCGTTCTGGGGGCCTATGGCCAATAGTAGAAACATACGTCAGCTAACACGGGTAGTTGAATCTACTATTACCGAAACTGCTGGTGCCCTTAGCAATTTGACAGCTGAGCTTCAGGCGGATAGACTCATGACGTTGCAGAACCGTATGGTTCTAGACGTTATCCTTGCAGATCGAGGTGGGGTATGTAGAATGATCCAATCGAGCTGCTGTGTCTTTATCCCTAATAATGCTCCAACAGTCTATGAGGCGATCTCTAAGCTACACAAGATTTCCGACTCTATTCACGTAGATAAGGGAAACTGGTCTTTCATGGAGTGGTTTTGGACTCTGATCTCAGCGTGGGGATGGAAGGTTCTAATGGTTATTGGTGTCATCTTAGTATTCCTATTCTCATGTTGTCTGATTATCCAGTGTGGTCCTGCTCTGTGTAGTCTTTGTGCTGCAACTTGTTTTAGGAAACCACCTGCGTTGGGAGAAAAGGCACGAGAAAGGATGATGATACAACAGCATGTCACTGACCTGATGAGCATAGAATTAGACTCTAACGTAGACTGAGTAATTGCCTATGTAAGGGCAAAAGGAGGGTCTGAGGTTCCGTGACGATTTGAACCCGTGTTTTCAATATTGTCAGAAATACATAATATCGGTATCAGCGAACCGCAAATGATCCATTTAGTATATCCTGGTGTTTCCGCTACGCTACGAGCAAGAGCACTCCTTTAATAAACACATTTCTGATCTACCCACGGCATCCATCTTAGATCATGGCCGCCATTTTGTGTTTCTTGCCCTCACATACGCAATAGCCTCTAATCACTTCATTTCGATTAAGGACACGTAGCCTTAGCCGGAGATTCACCTCTTACATGACACGTGCACCTTAAACCAGATCACGCTGTAGCTGCATGACTCGACAAAGGCTGCCTCCTCTGCCCGAGGCCAGTCCTGCCAAACTGGTCTTCGTGTCCATTGTCCTGATCACGATTAGGAGGCCGAAGCCGGTAGCCTTGCCCATTTATGACCCACAAACATCTCTTATCCTGCTTTTCTATCTTCTGCACCTGGCTCTGCTCCTTTCCTTCTGGGCCTTTATTAGGGGGAGGTAACGAAATTTACGATGAGGCGGTCCGGCTCTTGAATGAAAAGTTGACATGGGATTATGATGGAAAAGTGGGAACCCCTCGTTCGTAATGTTGTGACATCAGATATTGTCGACGATTCCTGTGTACGCCAAATATTTATTGTTCATGACACAAAGGTTTGGGAATGTACTAACATGTGAAGAATTCGCCTAAAGGCCAATATTTAGTATATAAGGAGCAACCCTCTTTGTACAATTCGAACAGGCTCCTAGTTACTGCCCATGCGTAGTTTCTGTGACTTCTGTGTCCCTGCAGTAATAAACCTTTGGTCTTTGACGCCACCATCGAGAAGCCCGTGTTTCTGTTCATTTGTGCACCAAGGCAGGTGGAACTCTGGGGTCTTTGGGTGTTGTTCCCTGACACCTCTGGACGGAACCAAAAAGTCCAGAACTCCATCACTTGGCGTGGTGGCACTGAGCCCAATGAAGCGGAGGTGCTGCTTCCAGCTGCTGCAGGTGAAGTTTTTTTTATACCAAAAAAGGTGTAGGTGGGCCCCCCAGTCTCTTTGGTTGGTGGTGCCACTTGCTTCTTCTGCTCCTTCTTACTGGCAGTGGCACTGGAAACTTTTTTCGCTGAGGCGCTATGGCCACCTTTCTTTGGGCCCATCTTCTTCAGATGTCAGAACAGCAGTCCGCATTTGCACGAGTTGCAGAGTTGTCTTATTTGTGGTCACACGTGACGTCATGTGACGTTGTGCTGCAAACACCGCTGCAGGACTTCTTCCTGGCACTGGTGGCGCTCTTGTGCACCTAAAAGCAATGGAAGCCAGAGGAACATCAGTTAACCACGCCAAAAAGTCGAAAAACACAAAAAAATCACCACAATCCAATGCCATCCATGCCCTCAATGATGTTTAAATTCAAGACACCCCACAGAAAGACTTGGTCCATGCACCACTCAGTATCCCGGGGCCTAATGGAAGAAAGCAAGGAAAACTGGGTGCAGGCCGGAGCACACTGCCTGGCTTCAAATTTGCCCCTTGCCCCCAGCCACATGGCCAGGCCCTGGATGGACCAGGCCTCAATGTGACCCCACCCACATGGCCAGACCCTAACACCACCCCAAAAAGTCGAAAAACACACACAAATCACCACAATCCGATGCCATCCATGCCCTCAATGATGTCTAAATTAAAGACACCCCACAGAAAGACTTTGTCCATGCACCATTCACTACCCCTGGGCCTACTGGCTAGTGAGGATTTACAGGCACCCCAAAATAAAAAAATAAAAAATATATAACAGTGAGCTAAAAATCCATTACATAAATGAGAATTAAGTTTAAAAATAAATCACAGAAACAGTTGTATCATGCACCCATGACTAACCCTGGGCCTACTGGATACTGTGGCTTCCCACAATATATATTTTTTTTAAGTTGTGAAAAAAGTTATAAAACTGTAGTTGCAGCAACTGGAATGCCACAAACAAACAACACCAACTTACTTGTAAAATCTTGAATCCAAAAGTTATCCAAACTCCAAAGTCCCAAAAGTCGTCAAATCCAAATATCCAGCAGCAGCCACAAAAAGTAATCCTTCTAGCTCCAGATCCGAATCAAAAGTGACCAGGACATGGACAAAGAAATGGGAGGAGCCTGCTGGACAGAAACAGGAAGTTGGAGACTCTGGGGCACTAACTTCCTCCCACTCCCCCCCAAAAAATGGATTCCTGCACCAAAAATTGCAACCAAATGTCAATCTGAGGAGTTATTTTGATCAAAATCATCATTTTCAGAAGGTTTATGCTGCCTGCGGTGGATTTCTTGTGCAGAATTGTAATTTTTGTAATTTCGGGAAAGCGAGCAGTTCAAATCTCCGACCGGAAGTCAGCTACGAGCTGCATCTATGTGTTCGGGAATGTTTACTCCCACGATGCGTGACCGCTGGGCCTTATGACGTACTCCCGTTTTCATACTCTCGCTGTGCAAGATTGCGAGCCGCGACGATGTAATCCCGGTCGAAAAACTCTTGCGCGATCACGCAGCAAGTTCCAAAATGGCGCAGCACACGCAAACCGGGAGAAAAACAAATCGGCGGACTCGGAATAACGGTAAGTCAACGCAGCGGCGCGTGATATATTGCATTTTTCAAGCGCGACCAAGCAAAAAAAAACGCAGCTTGCAAATTTGCGGATTTTTGGGCAAATTTGCGCGGTTCGCGGATTGCGAATTTGCCAAAAATCCACAACTTTTGCGAACGAAACAGATTTTACACCCACGCTTACTCATAATCCCATTAAGTAATGTCGCACTTAGACCATCTAGTCACATATGATAAAACAATCCCAAAATATTTGATTTTTCTGTTGTGGAAAAGGGATAGTGAGGTGGCTAAGCCAAGTAAGGTGAGTATAGGATATTGGATAATATTATGGGGAGGCACAGATCAGAAACACATGACAAGGAAATGTAAACAACTCCTATGTAGTATCAAAACAATAGCAAATTTAAAATGCAGCACAATACCAATCCCATATTGAATTAGAAAGCTAAACTAAAGTGTAATAAATAATTTGGACCAAAATGGCCAAAATCTAATTAGGGGCTCAGGGGGCATGAAGTTTTAAAGTTCCCAGTTGGAATCATCCCAAGAAACAGAAACTGCAAATGATTGTCAAAGGTTATTCCAGACAAGCACATAGGTACATTTTGAAACTGACCAGGTGTGCGGATCAGATACACCAACCATGTTGATCCTGCTCATAGATTTACCTTATGCAGGAAAGGCCTCTTGTAACTTGTTGTATTGCTTTTTACAGGAATATATATTTTAACTGGCTTTAGTACCCAGTGCAATTTACCCCTGCTAACAAGCAGTAGTGCGCTCATGCTCCCTTTATATAACCAGATACATCAAAGTATTGTTTGACAGGCAACATCTAACTTGCAAAAAAGGAATCTAGTGTATAGTGCAGAATGTACACCAAGGGCTTGGAAACGTAATACCACGTAAAGCCTGCTATACCTAATGTGCCACCTGCTATAGTGGCAGTGTAAACAGGCTCCAGACCTACCCAGGGCAGAGTGACCACTGCACATTATTTGCAGATCACTATTTTGTCAGTGCAAACAGGGCTCCAGAGCTATCAAGGGTAGCCCAACTGCTGCAGCTAATGTGCCACCAGCTATAGTGGTAGTGTGAAAAGGCCTGCTGTTCTACCCAGGGTTGCTCACCGCTGCACCTAATGTGCCACCAGCTATAGTAGCAGAGTAAACAGTGCTCCAGACCTACCCATGGTAGCCTGACTGATGAACCTATATGCCACCTTTTATTGTGGCAGTGTGAACAGGGCTTCAACCTACCCGTGGTAGCCTGACCCCTGCACCTAATGTATCATCCACAATAGTGGCAGTGTGAACAGGGCTGCCTACCCATCTAGGGTAGCCCGACGGAAGCACGTAATGTGCCGTCTGCAAAAGTGGCAGTGCAAACAGGGCTCCAAACCTACCCAGAGCAGTCGTACCTTAAAACAATTGCTCCAAACCTACAGAAGGTTGACTTAACAGTGCACATAATGTGCCACCTGCCATAGTGGCCGCATTTATTATGGCTCAAGAGCTATCCAGAGTAACTGACCTCTGCACCTAATGTGAAATACTGTATAGTGACAGTGTGAACAGGGCTCCAAACCTTACCAGGGTAGCCAGACTGATATAAGTAATGTGCCATCCGCTACGGTGGCAGTGCAAACAGTGCTCCAGACCTACCCAAGGTAGTGAAACTGCTACACTTTTGTGCCAGCCGCAATAGTAGCAGTGTACACGGGGCTCCAGACCTACCCAGGGTAGCCTGACCATAACTAGCGCTCCAAACATACCTAGGGTAGCCTGACCCCTGCACCTAATGTGCCGCACTCTATAGCAAAATACAACTACTGTATCTTTGGAATTAGACCAGCTAGAAACAATATTGAAACCACTTGTTTTCTAATAATTAAAAATCCAATTCAATGGTTATTAAGAGAAATATAATAGGAAACATGTATGTTGAAAAATAGCTCTATACATGTCTGAACTGTAAGAAACTTAATTAGCATATATCTATGCCAGTTCTTATCCTCTGCTCGAACCCTGGAATAGGTATGAAATCAAATCAAAATGTGGGACCGGGTGTGGTGGCTTAGCGGACTAATTCCTCCACTGTTGAGGTTTGTGTTTGAGCTCATGGTGACGGTTCAAATTCCGGCAGGTTCACTTAGCCTTTCATACTTCTGAGGTTGGTAAAATGAGTACCATTGAGTTGGGTAACAATAAACATCTGTTATCCAGTGCCAAGGTGCCCTTCGGGGTGGACGTGTGCTTTACAAATACAGATGTTATGTTACTTTAGACACATGCTTTGGTCTGTTGTGCTCTGTTCTTTTTTTTTGCATGTTCTCTCTGTATCAGTAAGAATAACAGTGGTATGGGCATTAATTCTGTCCAGGCTTGACCATGCTAATGTCCTTTATGCAGGTCTCCCGCTATACTTGCTGAAAAAACTGCAGATGCATCAACATGCAGCTGCTTGCTTGATGCTACCGTACCAAGCACATGTCTCACCACATTAGAGAAACCTGCATTAGCTTCCTGTGACCAAGCGGATCACATTTGAGATCCTTCTTCAAATGCACAGGGCAATGAACCACTCTGGTTCAGTCTACCTATCATCCAGGATAAGCCATTACTTATCTGGGAGAACTTTGTGCTCATCCCGTGGCCACTTCTATCCCTAGGATCCACATTACTAAATCAGGGTGCCGATCCTTCTCATTCCTGGAGCCTCAGGCCTTGAATAGAATCCCAGTAGAATTGCGACAAATGGAAGAAAAGACTCTCTTCAGAAAGACATGGCTCTTTAAACTTATCCTCCCTTTTCCTCCCTTTGTTTTGCTACTCTCTGTCTAGCGCTTGGACACTCTTTTTGATTAGGTGTATGCTTAACAAATCTTGTCATTCATTCATTCATATATGAAATAGGTGTGAAGTGTCTCATATGTGCAAACAATAAAGTGACTTTAATGGGCAGAGATGAATACTCTGAACTCCACAGAATATTCAGAGTAGGGCTTTTAGGTATCCCGTTGCACCACACGGCCAAATCGTGATTGGTAGGTCTGTTGACCCACATTTAAAATCCTTTGCTGCTTTAGAAAGGATGCCAAAACTATTTTTGTGTATTCCCTGTTTGGTCGCTGAAGGGACTTGCTTTTGTCTTGTTGTGGCCTTGTAAAGTGCCTGCTTCAAACTGGAATGTAGTGTTAGATGTGGGAATACACTAGTACACTCCCCACTTACACCTCAACCTTAGAATTCAAATTTAGTATGGCAAAGGATCTTTGCTATTTTGGATTTGCCCAGACACATTGGATTCTGGGCCAGTTTGAAGAAAGGCAATCAGCAACTAATGTGTCCCTAATGCTTCGGCCACTGAGGGCACTCTAGGCCCATGTGAGTGTAGTAAGACTTCGGCTTTGACCACGTTCTAATGTTTTGCACCTTTTACGCATGGTCTTAGTTTTATCTTTCTTTTAATATTTTTCTGGGGGGTGACTATTGGTGGTAACTTATTCATTGTTGTAAAAAGTATACTTTGCATACTCTCTGAGCTTGGCGGTGGCTTTGGTAGCCATCTTTGTCTTTTCAGGCTGACAATGTCATGGAAATGTTTTATTTTTCTGGGACTATGCAATGTAATTGTATTTTCCATGTACCTTGCTTGATTAATTTATGATACAAATAGATCCCCACCGATACGAAAAGAACGGTCACCCAAGCCCTTGTCAGCAGCAGGTTGGACTACGAAAACGCAGTTTACGCAGGAGCTTCGGCCAAACTCCTGAGATGGCTCCAATGCATCCAGAATGCCTCTGCACGTCTGATCCTCAACATCCCCCGCCGCAGCCAAATCACACCCCACCTGAGGGACCTGCACTGGCTCCCCGTCAACAAGAGGATAACTTTCAAGCTCCTCACCCACGCACACAAAGCACTCCACAACACCGGGCCAAAGTACCTCAACAGGCGACTCAGTTTCTACACCCCCAGCCGCCAGCTCCGATCCACCGGCCCCACCCTCACCACAGTCCCCCATATCCAAAGAGCAACTTCTGGAGGTAGATCTTTCTCCCACCTCGCCGTCAAGACCTGGAACACCCTCCCCACCCACCTACGGCAGACCCAAGACCTACTGAACTTCAGAAGACTCCTCAAGACCTGGCTCTTTGAGCAGTAGCAGCACCGCACCACCCCCAGCGCCTTGAGACCCTCATGGGTGAGTAGTGCGCTTTACAAATTATCGATTGATAGATTGATTGATTAAGGGGGACTGGGTGAAACACCACCTGTCTTCTGGGCCATCAGATGATGCTTGGAGGTCAGTGAACACACTTTCCACCTCTTCCTTATTTCCTCTGTCAACTATTCTGGCCCACACTTGTTTTTTCTGAGATATGGTTGCATTTTAGAATTGGGCCCCAAACTATTGTGGCTTTACTCAAAATATTTCATCAACATTAGCTACCAATTCTCCCTCTGTAAAACAGGGATTTCTCCTCCCTGGCATTATTGCACAAACAAAATTAAATAAATATTATGACCCAACAAGAAGATAAATTAGAGAAGAAATATGGGACAAGAAACAGTGACAGTCCTAACTTAACTGTCAAGAGTTCTGCTAGGCTGTCAAGAGTTATGCTTGCAAATATTGAGGTGCAGTGGAATGGCAAAGGATTATGGTCTGACATGGAGTGTGTTTTATAGTATGGTTTGCAGGTGAACACAATTAGCCACAAAAAATCAGGTGTGTGATAGGAGCATCCTTCATAAAGCAAGAGGAATATTATAGTGTTGACATATTCCAGTGATGGAATCACTCAGTCAGCAACCCGCCACCATAACATCATCAGCACAACTGTAAATCTAAAAAGGCTTGTCCAGTCCTGCCACCCTGATGGTGACAGAGAAATATGAGCTAGCAGAGAAGTCCACAGTGTTGAAAGCGGGGGATCGTTTAGTAGGAGTGAAACGCTTTGTTGATGCGGACAGTAGTTCAGACAGCACACATCTAACTAGGGTGGGTGGGATAATGTCAGCGTGGCTGAGTGCTTTAAACTCTACCGTGGATGAACAATGGTTTTGCTGCAGAGATCTAAATCAGGCCTTAAATGATTGGCAGGGCTGTTGCTGTGGTAGGAAGGTGAGGCATCCCCAGATGGATGTAGAAAGGGGATTCCATCATGTAACAAGAGCTCACCATTGTTCCAGAGCCAAGAGACAGCAAAGAGAGTGCCCCTCCCAGGAGTTAGATACATGACACACCATGGTGGCTTCTTCTGGTCAGTGTGAGCCAGACTCTCTCACTCTGAGTGCTAGTGAAACTGCCACCCACTCCGGTCCTTCTCTGATTAGGAGCCGGAGGAAGAGGCTTAAGTGAGGCACTGGGAGACAGGAGAAGCTGAATACAAGAGAGAGGAGGGGCAGGTGAATGGAGCCAGTATTTAAATTGTGAAATAATGGGTGTTGTTGCCCAAAGCCCTCCTCCTGTGGTAATATTAAAGGATTGATGCATGGAATAACAAGACTGTATAGCATTGAATTCACCACAGTAATTTTTAATTCAGTAGCAGACACTCCCTGCTCCTGTATCTCACATGAGTATGTTTTCTTCCTTTGTGTGTTTTTTTCTGTCTTTCTCTTTCTTTGTCTTTCTTGTGGTCAATATCTGATGAGGGAAAAATGTGCCAGTCCCCAAAAATAAGTGAGGGCGAGCCCTACCATCAACCAGCAGCTCAAATTGAGCACTGAGCAGTGGCATGTGATGTTTATACTCCATTTCTATGAAAGTCTGTTCTAGAAAAGAAAGCAGAGAGATTAAAAAGAGCAAACTACAGTCAGAGGAGTAAACTGGGATGTCTCATAAAGATCAATGGGTCAAAGTACTGTTCTTCCTTAAGATACATGTGACACTTGGGTCAATTGATTGTCATAAAAATCTTGATAACTCATTAAGAATTCAAGAAGAGAAGTGTGATGGCACCCCACATTTCAAGGTGGTTTAAATATAAGGACAAGAAGAGACTGCTGTAACTAAACCCTGCCTTGAACTTAATGAAAGGGAACTCTCGAAAAGAGAGTGCAACTTTGAAGGAAGCTGACCAGGTGAGCAGAAGCCCTGCAGACTCAAAGAACCATCCGGAGTCAGCTCAGGAAAAGATGGAACAACAGAGGAGGAAGGGAAGCTGCACAGATTCAAGGGACCCTATAGTCTTGTACAGATATTTGCATTGGTGGCTGCTCATGAAAGGAAGGTACAACAGAGGAGGAAGCTGAGCCGATGAAGAAAAGCCACACACACCCAAGAATCTTGCAGAGTAACGCATGCAAATGCATGACGTGTGAGGCAAATCAAAAGCTGTCTTGGGGTCACTTTCAGAAGAGTAGGTTTGCTCCATTTAGTGTTTGCAGTGGCCTGAAAGGGGAACTCTGTGCTGTCTTATTCATACAAGCCGGGGGCAATGAAATGTTGGGGAAATAAAGTACGGCCATCTTGGGATGGACGGTGGATGTGAGTGGAATATTTTAGCATGTGAAAAATGAGCATTTTTCAATCATTTGCCTACCCCATTTTACTTGTCCCCTGCCCCCCGTTATCTATGGAAAGTGCTACAGTGCAACTATTTCATATACCAAAGCTTGGAACTGGACATGAGGGATACAGAAGGGGGCAAAGTTTGGGGATTAATGTATGTCACTAAATGAAGTCTGCCCTACTTTCAGTATTCAATGAAGCTAACAAATGAAATGTTTAAACTTTAACATTACTGTAGTAGTAGGACTGTGAAACATCACTGCTTTACCGGTTCCCACTAAGTTTATAGGGCATTTTCTTGTTTGTTTGTCTTGCTCTGTCTGGGTTATGTTTCAAATCGTTATGTTTGTGAACAAGATGAGCAATTTACAAGCTTCAGTCAGCTGCTAACTGTCAACAAGTCTGGAATTAATTATTTGTGAACCTTGGGGCACGTGACTATTGAAACTGATTTATGTCTGTTTTTTGATAATCTACAATTTAAATTATTCAGTATAAATGTCAGTGCACAGGCCATAGAAGTACAGCCTATCATTTTGTACCTTGAAGAATGGCGTCTTTTGCTGCCCTGAAAGCAATTCATGACCAACACCTGGATCCCAAGGCAATGCATGACACATACACAGGAGAGAATTCAGGCTTTAAAGAAGATTCTGTTAAATGGATATTCACTCGATTGAACAAAACCTTCTCTTTGGGTGAGTGGTCCTTCCAATCTATAACACCCGTATGTGTGTTTTAAGTACAATATAAGCTTATAGTGGGTGACTGGAGAAGCACTTCTCTTGAGATAACATGCTGGTATTCATTGAAACCTTGGATATGCTGGTGAAAATAGATTTAATTTGACAATCACAGATTTTTCCAATTCTGGTTTCCTGATGAAAAAATATAATATGTATATTAATTACTTGTCACTTGATCTTGTCATCAGAAAAAGCAGTTTTGAGATGAGTGTGATGTGAATGTAATAACAAACAGGGAAAGGTGTCAAAAACTGATAAAACACCTAGAGATGGGTGATAAATTCCACTTCACCAGCAGAGTTTGTGGAGTTGTGGCCACTACGTATTACACCAGAAAAGCCGAGTTATAGCCAAACTTTCTTATGCGCAGCTCGCCAATGGTAAGTTGGCAAGCACAATTGAGAATTGGTGTCCCCTAGTTCCATTTTCAGGGTCCATTAGGACACCCAATCAGATGTTATCAATTCAGGAATTTGCGACCGGTTTGCAGAGAGAAAGCTGCTGTTTGAGTAGAAAATCTACTCGAGCGGCAGCAAAGAAGAAGTGCATTCTGGCACACCAGACAGGGCTGTTTGCATTGATCTCGCAGCACAGAACAAGCTCCCAGCGCTAAAAATAAGCATGAGCAATGCAAAATACTGATTTACGCATGCTCACGGAACTTGCTGAATCTCGCTGAGTTCTCAAGTTACTCCGTGGAATCACACAGAGGGAAACTCTGGGCTCCACCTACCCCTAAACACAATACAGGAAGGTACACAATAAACTGCTAAAGGCGCAGTGCAACACATTCACCTCATGCATCAAAACCCAACTTGAAGGTGTTGTGTTGATTCCTATGTTTTGCTTTACCAGTCTATGGAAATCCAGCAAAGGCCTCAGCTAAATGTTGTGTAATGATAACAGTGACTTGGGGTCTGTTGTATAATTTGACAGTTTCACAGTACTTCACCAGGATGATTGAGTAAATTACTCAGTCGCCATTTTGAAGGACTTGACAGACACATGTTTAAGTATCCATCTGGCTGATGAACATTTCAAGCATTGACAGGAATCACAGTTAAGGGGGTTTGTGCAAGTGTATTGTAACTTTACCGTACAGCTCTGTGAATAAAAGCGGCACCATACAGCAAAATGACAATTTTTTTATAAGTGCAGCAGCGGGATACTGCAGCCGGAGGAGGCCGGGGTGGGCAACATTTCTTGGATTTTTTGGGGGAGACATCAGACAAAAGCAGAAGTAAGGAGAGGGGCTGGAATAATAGGGAAACACACTCACCCTCATTGAAATTTGCATTTGCACATTGAGGACTGTTGTTTTTCACTGAGATGAATAGAAAGAAACCTATGCCTGTGCCTCAATGTTCAGATGCTACATTGGACGGCTTCTTGCAGAAGGTTGTGGTGGCTCTCAATAAAGAAATTGAACTGGCCGAATGCAGTCTTTCGCTGGGCCCAATTCCACGGCATGCAACCATAAACACGGTCTCTGCCCAGGCTGTCCCTCTGATAACGGTAGCGGACTCTAACCAAGGAACACCTGTAACCCCCCATTCTCCAAAAAGAACCCCCAATTGCACTCTCACCCACTGTCATTATCGTGAGCCCTGAAAGTGAGTAAAAAAGCTTGGATGTTGTGACACCAACAATCACGGGAGACCAAAATGTGGTTGGGGGAAAAAGGAAACACATAGACCCGACTGGGACTGGGTCTGGGACTGATCATTTGACTTTGGAAAGGATTAAGAGAACAAAACAAAACCTCCCTACTTCTGTGGGAAGACCCCGAGGGGGAGGAGGGCCTGTAAAGTCAAAGACTTTGTCTGATGTGGACATGATGTCAGCCTGATTTGGTAAAATAGTGTCAGACTCCCTGGAGCCTATCGTATCGCGGCTGGCCCACATAGCGGAGAGCTTGGCCAATTGTTGTTGACAGGGGGGAGCACAGCAAAAACAATTGTTTCAATGAAAGATTTTCTCAGGGTAGAGGCGTGATAGAGAGGGGAGAAAATGCTAACCTTGGTGCTCCCAAGACTAAAAGGACAGCATTAGATGAAGTTATAGCCATAGGTATAGAGGCCAATATGTGAGATCCTCCCCAGATTAGGGATAACGTCTTGGTTCCTAAAATAGAGCTGCAACCCCAGGCAAGTGGTCGATAGAGGAGGGTTAACAGTGAACAAAGGGAACCTAACCCTGAAGGTATCATAGAGGGAGCCTAGGGAACAAAAAATGCCTAATATGGGCATCCAGTCATCCAGGCAGGACAATAATATCATATTAAACCTCCCCCCGGAGTATATCCCCTACACAATGTTCCTGACAGGGGTTCCTCATGCTCAAACAGGTCCACCAGGTCACCGTGAAAGCTGTCAGAGCATCATTAACAAATGCGTTTATTGGTGCACCAGTAAAATACAGGACCGGGTAAACTGGCACAAGCACATCATAATGGCAAGGCGGGTGAGCTGGTTGAGGAAAACACAAACATTTAGAGAAGGTGAAAGTGTGGTCCTAAATTTTAAAGATGAGAGGTGGGTGGACTTTACCCAATGTCATCTTAGGATACTCCCCTCTGGAACAGATACAGGCCCACCCATTGGGCTTCTTTTATCCTCCCCATCAACGGGGCACGATGCCTTGCCTGTATCTTCAGAATAGAAGCCCCCTCCCTCAGCCCCCCATATGGTTCCACTCCAAACGTTTTGAAGCATTTTCTGGTTTAACAGAACGTGATTGGCTACCCTTATTGACTAGCCCAAGCAAAATGTTATGGACAGGAGGGGTAATCAGGGAATTTCATTATTCAGTGGACTGAACTGGCGGGAACAAGCTTTGGATAAACTACTTGGATCTTCACTTACATAAACAATCTGACACTTTTATTAGTAACGAGGTGTCAGAGGCTAGGGCTAGGGATGTTTTATCTGGCCCCTCTATCTCACAAAATTTAGAATTGGGGGTCAGGCTTGGACTCCATGGTGGTTAGTCATGGGGATGAGACCGGTACAAGGCCGCAAAATCCTGTCCTTTTAGAATTCTTGGAAATCGCCGACATCTGCTCTAAATTAGAGGACGAAATGTAGTTAACCCATTCCCTGCGTGGGTAATTCTTCCACGGCGAGGGGATGGGGGGTGGGCGCGGCGCTGCGGTGCTCGTGATGAGACCAGCTTGCCATGAGTCACAGTGGAGCTGTGCTCATGACGAGCCCCAATCTGCCCCTCCGGGGGGCAGAAAGCCCACTTGACGCCAGTGATTTTTTGTTGCCATATGCAATTAGGGTGGGAGCTGCCCAAAGTGGGCATGACAATGCCCCCACAGCCCTCCACAATTACAGCCTTTCTGCCCCCACTTGATGCCGATGATTTTTGGGATCGGTGGCCATCTAGGGAAACCTACAAAACCCACACATGGCTGAAAACATTTTCTGTTTTTAGCTACTATTAATATATAAAAAGTTTAAAAGCCAAGATGCATAGCAAGTGTCTTAGCAACTTTAATAAATTATTAAATCAAATATAACAACTAAAAAATATTAAACATGCCTTACTAGTTGAAGTAGATCTTTATTTGGTTAGATTAGTTACCATAAAAGAACATAGTATCTTAATATATTCATAATTACATACACATAATATAAATACAAGTTATACATAAATGAGTATAAAACCTTATAACAATACCACCATAATAAAAAAATCTCCATTGCAAAAATGCAACCCTGACAATACCTAATGCCAGAGGTAAATATGTTTTATATCCTTCTAGGTAAAAGATTGTTTGCACCTCTCATGATTTTTCGTGACAAATCACATGGTATATCCTGACAAAATGCACCCAATTATAATGAATACACTTAGCTGTCAGTCCTACAATATTCCAAGATAACAACAGAAAATCAAAAGTGTGACTAGCCAAGATTTCCGGTGGGTTATGCCCAAGGATACAGGACGGGGCAAGGATAGAACAGAGGGTATAAGTCAATCACAGGTATCATGATTAGTCAAATGGACACATCAGATCCTTTTCCGTAAAACTGGAGACACAAGGGAAGAAGATATTGGTCAGCTCCGATAGACCTGCCCCTATGCAACCTGTTTCCAGATGGTTGAAAAACCCTTTATGGCCTACATGAATATCCAAGGGGCAGTGCATGAGAATTAGATTGTTTAGAAGATCAAAATGAGTCTAGCATGGTCAAAAAACATGTGGGGCTATGTTGGGTCTACTAAAGTTTATCACAACACAACAATCCACAGACCACCTCTTAAAATCAGACCCCAACCAGTTCACCTTTCAAACGATATTGATAAAACCATATATCTGCGGAAACTAGAGTGCAAGTCTAATCAATTAACCACTTTTATTTTCAGTTTCTCAAAGGATTCTGCTGTAGATATCAATAAGGAGAAAACATTCCACAAGACAGCTACTTGCAGGTTAGCTGACTTGGCAGACATAGGCAGAGAGACTTACTGTAAACTAAATCCTAAGGTAGGGACTAACGGGCTAAATTATACAGAGGTACCCAAGAAAACAATGTTTATCATGCTACAAGGCTGTGAATGTTCTGGCCTAACCATATTCTATTGCAAACTCAATGTCTGAGTAGGAATGGCCGTATTCAATGCACCACACAATAAATTATAAGGTCCTGGTGAACGATATTTCGAACAGTCCATAATCTGTAACAATTTAAATTCAATAGGCGTTAGCCTTGAGAAGAGGGTTCCATTTTGGCTTTGAACACATCATTGAAAAAAATGCTAAACTCTTCTGGGTAAGCAACAAACAAGTAGCCCCTGGGTTGGAGGAGTGTTGCATTATCTCTGTTTGCATGCTCACGCATAAGTGACTGGACCCCTGTTTGGGTACTGCCGCCTGTCTCCGGTGCTTGTTCTTAGGGCTTAAGCTTGGCTGCGTGGGATCATAGGTGAGAAAATTGGACACACCTACCTCAAAGGTGTGGTTATGTGTACTGGAGTCTTGTCATGGTTTCCCTCTAATGGACAGGCCTCATGTAAGTTATGAGATTTGTGATGCACCGTGGAATAACCAGAATCCCGGGGGAAACTTGGAAGAGCAAAAGAGGGACCATCTCCAACGTCCTTGCCAGTAAGCCATCAATGGTGGTGATACTTGGGACCATTTGTGTGGGTCTTGGCTTTGAGGGGGCCTCCTTTCTGTTCACTAAGCTGCGCTGAGGGTATACAATGCTATATGCAATGGACAACATGTCAAACCAGGAAGACCAAAATAGTATGTAGCAATATATGGCAGGCTGCACAGAGACAGGACCTTGCCCCCCCCCACAAGAAGTGCAGCCACAGAGAAATCTGCTTTAAAGCGCGACAAAAGGGATCCATAGCTAAAATTAAAGGCGAGGTTATGAAATGAGTTAGACCCCAACTCTTGTGCAGCAGATCAAAGAATCTTCCTAGCAAAACCCCACAAAGCTTACATCTGGTTCCTAGGCCGAGAGAGCACAGATAACAAAGTCACATCCATTTACAAGTCTAAAAGAAAAGTGCAATCATGGCCAAAACCAGTAATTATAGGCATACCTGGGCATGAAGACAGTGAGGATGAAGATCTTGAAGGAGCTTGATGACACCCAGTCACCAAACCCTGTCACTTCCTGGAACTGAACCAGCACATCCTTGGCCAAGGTGCAGCATGTGCATGTACCATGCTGCAGGAGGTGGTAGGCACTTTAATAGCATAGGTAAATTTAAGGAGGCCCTCCTTCTCCTCTCCAGGAGCAATCTGCAACCATGAGTCCACGACACAGTGGCAAAACAGCAGCACAGAACACTCACCTTACTAGTCAGCATCTCCACCTGAAGGTCCTGTGCCCTCCCTAATCACCCTCCCAGTAGCACTGTGCAATGACTGTTATACTAAAAGGGTGCATGCCTCAGAACACTCTCCTAAGGAGATATGGCAGGGTTGAATAAGGTAAGCCTCCCCAGTCTGATTGGCAAAGCAATGAGGGCTGTTGCCTCTTGCTGTGGATTAGCATGTTTAAAGTTTTGGGACAAGCTTTCACTGACCTTGCTGCTGTCTCGTGCTGACCAATTATAAAGCAAAACACTATAATAACCAAGAAAAAGGAAAAGGCAAAAAATGAAAGGATTAAAAATAAGAAAAAAGATGCTAGCAGCAGGAGTGACAGAATGATTTTCTTGATGGACCTTTGCAAATGAATTGGGTGATAAAGACCTCAGTGGAATCAGAATGGAGATGACAAAAAACAAGAGAGGGTTATGTCACCACGGGAGGTGATGTAGAGGTCGTGGTTAAGTGTTGAGAGAAGTTCAAATGATAAACTGCTTACTCCTTCAGCGCTATGACAACAACTTCAGGATATCTTTGGTAGGCAAGATAGGGTTCCCCCACTATTGCTTGTTGGGATTTCCATATTGCTTTCCAACTCAAGCTCTCCTGCATTCTGTGGGATATTCTAATCGTTTTCCAGATCTTTTCACAAAGTGTAGATCATTTCACTTGTTAAAAGTATGGAGGCACTGAATTAACTTAGTCTAATGTATAATTTAATAATAATTTAATATGATTTCCCAAGGGCATTTCTATTGATTTTAATATTATTTCTATTCATTAACTCTTTTCCAACCAGGTGATGTGAAAGGAGAAACTCTGATGCTGTTGTCCATTGGTCCTTACTTCCCTTACATTCTTCCAGCCTGTGACTATTTCACAGAGATCGTTATCGGTGGCTCGACTGATAAAGGCATCGCAGAGGTGGAGAAATGGCTAAAAAATGCACCTGGGGCTATTGACTGCAGCCACGCTGCCAAGTTGACTTGTGAGCTTCAAGGCAACAGGTATGTTTTCTGTACTGATTGGTGTACTACAAATAGAGGGCACAATACATGCCTAAAAGTGTGAGGTTTTGGACAGACTTATGCACTTTCAACATTTCTGACATTAAAAACCGCGTGTAATAGAACTCATGAAAAGCCACAGATTTCATGACAACATTTCAGAAAAAGTCACGCAACGCATCGTAGCAAAAAACTTTACTGTGCTGCGTTGCATGATAGGAAGAGAGAAAGAATGTGCCACTACCACTGACATATAAAGCATTCATGCTCTTGCCCTGCTTTAGCGCACTGAGGCTCAGATTTACAAAGGTCTAACATCATGTTAGTGTTACTTTTGTACTGCTAACTCAAAGCCAAAACTATTTGAGAATGAACAAACCAATGTTTTTTGGTATTAGCATTGTTTTTCACCTGCACCCACACTATATACATTTAAAAGCCTTGTGATTGACACTATATGAAGGTCCTATTTCAATTACTATTATTCATGATTAGTGTAATATAAAAATAGCAGAAAACAAGGAACTTCCCCTCTGTTGCAGGAAAGGTAGTTCTAGGGTTGGGCGGGACAAACAAGGGATTGCGGGGGGTGACCTATTGACCCTTAAAATTACAGGAGTTAATAGAGGTGAAAAGATTTAGCCTCAAACCCTAGAATACTGCTGCAAACTGAAATATTGTGCAACTTCAAGAAAAGAAATAGGAATGAGGGAAACTATCTGATTGAGAAGTCTATCCTATCACATAGAGGTTGGTCAACAATGTTGCTTGTTCTCCAACTATCATGAAAAAGAATGGGCTAGCAACACTCATATCCAAATACTCAAACCACCAAATCACATCTATAGAATGGGATTATAAAGGGGAATGGTTACTTAGTAAACTACAAAAGAATGACACTGAGTTTACATGATGAATATATACGCTCCTAATCCGACAAACCTGTGTTTTGGTCACAAATAAACAAAAAGCTATCTATGATTTCCCATACATTCCAACTAATATTAGAGGGGAATATAATCTCTTTTGGGATGGAACTACTGATAGAATGTCTAAAAGTATATTCAGAACTAATAGGTCACACAATAAATGCTAAATTTGTGAAACACATGTAGACTTAAGGATTTACGCAGCCTAGCTAATCCTACTGGAGAAGATTGTAGATTGTTCTCCCACCCTCTTAACTCATTCTCAAGAATAGGCTACTTACTAGTAGATGAGGATTGCGTAGGCGATACCTCCAACTGTACTATTGAAGTGATCTTGATATCTGATCGGGCCTACATAACTATCTCATACTCTCCTTCACAAACTGCCCCCATCCAATATCTGGAGCATGAACAATATCCTTTCAGAAGACCCCAAATTGATTGAAATGTTCTGAACCATGATCCAAATTATAGCCACAAAAACAAAGAGGACAACCTAAAAAATACTGAAAAGAATCTTATTTGTAAGTCTTCTGAAGAGACACAGGACACTCTAGTAAAACGTAAATGCAACTTTAGCAAAATATTAAGTAACAGACCCTACCTTCTCATCGCAGAAAAACAAAGGCCTTAATTTCTGAATCCACAATATATCTGTCCTCTAAAGATTTGGATATTCTTTGATCTTTCTGCAAATTCAATTTCAAACTCTGTTTCAGAAGCAATAAAGCAACATACATATAATGTGCATCCCTCAAATTAGGATCACTCAAGAAAACTTTTAAACCAGCACATTTCCCATCAAGAGACTGGTAAAGCCACCTTTTCATTAAAAACACGGAAAGCTCAAGACCTGGGGGCTTCCCTTCTACATTTTAAAGCACTTGTGGGCCATGTTAGTTGCAGCCTCTTTAGATTCATTTTGATCACTCACACTGGCGGTCATTTTGCAAATTTGCAATTCGTGAATTTGTGGATTTGTGAATTCGCGATCCGCAAAATTCGCGAATTTGTGCGAATTTACTTTATTTTTGTGTGTTCACGGGGCGTTTGTGTGTTCGCGGGGCGCTTTGCGTGTTCGCGGAGTTTTTTTTGGGCGAGACCGTGATGCGCCCTCTGGTTCATCACTGCCACCCTCTCGTTTTTTATGCCCTTCTGCCCTCTGTACCACTCATTTTTGTGCCTTTCTGCCCTCTGCCCCACTCGTGTTTGTGCCCTTTGGCCCTCTGCTCCACTCGTTTTTGTGCTCTTCTGCCCTCTGCCCCACTCGTTTCTGTGCCCTTCTGCCCTCTGCCCCACTAGTTTTTTGTCCCCTTCTGCCCTCTGTCCCACTTTGCACCCTTCTGCCCTCAGCTCCACTTAGAATGGCGCCGGCAAGCTGCCAGCGCCATTCTAAAATAGCTACAAAGTCAGCTTCAACAGGAAGCACTAATAGATAAAGTAAAGCAGGTGCTCGAGTTGAAGGTCAAATTAAGTTACACAATCATTAATCACCCCAAGTTTGGGGTGATTAATGATTGTGTAACTGAATTTGTGCTTCAACCCGAGAACCTGCTTTACTTTATCTATTAGTGCTTCCTGTTGAAGCAGACTTTTGTAACTATTTTAGAATGGCTCTGGCAGCTTGCCGGCGCCATTCTAAAATAGTTATAAAAGTCAGCTTCAACTTTTAACCCAATCCGTTTTGCTCGGGGATTTTGCGAATCTCGCTGATTGCGAATTTGCCGAAAATATGCAAAATCCGCGAGCGGAATGGATTTTCCACCCATACTTAATCGGTACACCGTCAGATTCAACTATGATACTCATCCCAAAGTAAGGCAAAGATCTCAAATTACTGACAAACTATTGTCTGATATCTCTTATAAATACTGACTGCAACTTTGCTGAAAAAAATAGCTCTTAGACAGGAACCAATTCTTCAATTGATCATACAGCCTTCAGAAACTGGCTGTATTAAAGGCAGATTCAGTGCAGACATTAATCTCTCCAGTCATGCTATTGAAAAAGCAAATACCCTGGGGAACCCCTCTTATCTCATGGCACTAGATGCTGAATATTGCTCGGAAAAGTCTCCTGGACAATTCTACAAGCCACTTTAGATGATTTCAACTTAGGGCACAACATGCAAAATTATTCTATCTCTATATGACCATCCTACAGCCAAAATAAATATCAATGCTAACTTAACCAGCAGCTTTAACCTTAAAGAAGGCACCAAGTAGGGCTGCCCTCTCTCCATCTTACTGTTTTATTGGGTTTAGAACCCTCCTCACTAGTTTAAGAATGAACATAAATATTCCAGGTATAATGTTTTCAGTGGGCCCCAAAAAACTAACAGCATATGGAGACAATGTACTTATATTTCCAGAATAAGCCACATTGGCCATGCCAGCTATCCTTGACACAATACACGAATATGCACAGGTTTGTGTATAAGACCTCAATAAAGACAAGACAGACATTCTCCAACCTAGTTACCATTGCATTACCTCGTCAACTAGCAATACAGGATTAAAACATAAGCACGCAAATGAAATACTTGGGTATAGAGTAAAAATAAGTTGATGCTATCCATAAGATAAAATGAAAATAAAACAGTCCTACACGTTAATGATCGATTAGACAAATGGCCCCCAAGCACATCACATGGTGGGGATGGATACATAGACACCATCGAAAGGGTGATCCTCCATTGATCACTCCCTCATAATCGTGCCCCCATCTCTTCTATCTGATGATTTCTTTAAAATGCTTGATTTCATTATAAAGTTCAAACTTTGAGGACAGCAGTTAAGAAAGTCAGACTACCAAAACACCTTGATGGCCTTAACTTACCAGATCATCACAGGTACCAAATAGACAAGGCATACATTGGTTCAACATCTCTTCCCCATCCTTATCTCCATAATTATTCAAATATTTTAATCACTGACTACACCACTGCAATAATTTTAAGCACAGCCCATATTATCTGTAATCTAGATTACAAACTTAATCAAACAAAATCAAACTCCTCATGTGCTTCCCTTTGGCATAATATCAAATGCAAGATTGAAGGGAAAAAAATCTTTTTAATGACTGCAGAAAAATGAATCGCAGTGAGAAAGGGCCTTAGCCCTCCTTCTGATCCCTTCTACTCTCAACCATTAAATATACATTTAAGCTTGGTGACCTGGACTTTTAACATGTCTTACAGATCAATGTTCTAATATATAAACTCAACCCCCATCAAGAAATGGACACATTACCTACTCTATATAATCTGAACTCTAGTGTAGCTTTTAAAACATAAACTCATTACTCACACCCACAATTTTGAGACTGGTATCCCATTTATAATAAAAAGAGAAATGACTGTTTCATACCATATTCGATCCGTTCTATGAGAATGGAAAGATTCTCATCAATTATGTGTGCACAACTGTTGGGCTTAGCCACAATTCACCAAAATTACAACAAATACCCTCAGCACAATTCTCCACCCAAAGACTCCTTCAAATACTATCCTTTGGACGAAGCTAGATGATTTTATGTCTGTTAGTCAAAACCACTCTATTCGGTTAATAAAAGCCATAAAAGTACACAGAGAACAACATATACCACAACAGTAAGGTTAAAGATTTCCTAAATAAACTTGGGTACTATAAAAAATGTCATTGCCAAAAGCATAAAAAACAGATAAAACAAGCTACTGCTAGAAAAGTTAAGGATAGAAAAGCCTAAATAAATAATAATAATTTTCCGTGAGATCTCAGGAGAAGGCTAACGATCCAGATTACATATTGTCCAGCGAAACCTCCCAGAAGGGAATACAGACACAATAATTTAGTCAGGCAGAAACTAACTGCGGCCACTAAAAGTCTCCCAGGGGTCATACAGCCTCTGCAAATATACTAGTGCAGGTCTGACATGAGTAAAGCCATTTCCCTTCAAAATATGTATTAGAAACGTTCTATGCATTTCGCTAGAGTGATCTCAAAACTTTGTAAAGTGCATGGTGTCCAGAGTAGAATATCTATCACATGTGCATGGCCTTAGGTCTTTCACCCTTCTCCAACCCTGAGGTTCTGCTAAGATACAATGCATAAGGTTAAAACAAAATCTGATTATAAGGAAGTGGTGGTTAGGCTTAGTGACAATTTTCAGATACGTTTCAACTAGTGGGGCCTTTTTTTGGCAAGTGGTATACTCTCACTGAGGTTTTCATTATCTCACTTTTGAAAGTCATTTTTATATATCGTAGCCATGGAATACAGCTTTCTCTCTCCATGGAAACACATTCCCAGGCAATCTCTCAATTCAATACCACCTCTGGCTTAAACCAGATTGTTAGCTAACATACAACTAGCGCCCAAACTATCAAGTCTGAAAGAAAGCCAGGGCCTAATTCTTGATGTACAATGTACATAGCAGAAGATTAAGGGACAGCAGGTCCCTGAGAAAATTATTTTTGACTATTTTCCAACCCTCTACTGGCTTATAACCCCAGATTGCAGACCCATACTTTGCGATGGTAACACATTTGGATTTGTAGATAGTAAGCATGGCTTCGATTGGCTTGGCCCCAAGTCGCTGTGCAATACCATGAACGGCAACTATCGATCTTGCCACAGAATGTTTTTTAGCTTTCTGTTCAGGTATCCACAAACCCCTCTCATCAAACAATACCCACAGATAAGTAAAAGAGTTCCCCTCTAGACAGGTTTACACCTTCAAAATAGAATGTTTTAGGCTTCTTTGTTCTCTGGCCCATGATCATATTATGCGATTCGGCTATGTTAACCATTAGATCCATGGATCCCATTAAGGCCCCAAAGGAATCCAAAAGCTTCTAAAGCCCTACTGCTGGGCGTGCTAGCTATACTGCATCTTCCGCGTATAGGAGGGCTGGTATAGCCTGATCCCATAAACAGGGAATATCTTGGCTGGCAGAACACAGGGAGGTGTCGATTACATGTCATCCACACGAGCCCCCTTAAACATCAAACAAACACTGCAACTTGGTCAAATCCCTTATTCCACATGATGAAATCCCTTACACCAATGCCATTCTCCAGAAAATCCATCAACTGACACAATACTAACTACAACAGTAAGTAAGGCTATCCTATGTGACATCTCCTTGTCATGATCTTCCCTTTCCTTGTTGTCCCTCTATTCACTTTCTACTTTCACTATATTCATGATCTCCTTTCTGATCTCTTTATGTTCTCATCTCAATATCCATTTCACTATCAGAGTGCAAGTGTAATCAACACCATATTACACTATACTTAAATAGACTGTATACTAATGTTAAAATGGGACTGCCTGCTAGACATGTTTATATTCATGATACCACGTACAATGCCTCTAATGTAACTGTTTAACATTTAGGAAAACACAATTAAAAAAAACTATTCAGTCTTTGCAAACTCAGCTGTATTACGTCTCCAAAGGGAGATATTGACTCAACACAATGGAGGCCACTTTGCTCCAATAATCAAAAGCCCTGTTAGTACATGTCAGACTATGTGTAATTACAAAGGTAAACAGTGACAGCAACATATGCCTGTACGTATGTGTAAGGGAATCATCCGTAGTTCAATGCACAAACCCGCAAAGCTTTGGAGTAGGAAAGGAAAAAAGGACAACCTCTAAAACTGCAAATATGGACAGAGTTAATATTGTCAGTCATTGGCGGTTGATTTTGCTGTCATATGGGGTATTTTGAAGGTCAGGAGATTCATAGATTTTACTCAAAAGATGACATTTTTTCTTTCTTCTTTCTTAGATGCCTTTTTGAATGAACTACAGTTAGAATTAATATGAACATCTGTTGCAGTGGTGCTGATCGCTCCCTCTCCCTTGCACTCCTCTTCAGGTTGGGCTCAGCCTCATGGTGAAAGGCCAGCAATAGCCTGCAGTGCTCACTGTACACAGCTGTAGAAGCCTAATTTTTGAACCTTTACAGTGTGTTGGCATGACACATGTGGATGACCGTACATGCACTAGCACTCAGGCGTCTCTGTTTTTAGTCCCTCCATCCCCCTCATTTGTCACAAAGTGGGGTGGGCTGATTGAGGCAAGATGGCCTATGGACTATTGTAATATGCTAGAATGGGATATGGCTTCTATATGATTTTTGACAAGCAGCCCTGAACATTGCAGGGCTTCAGTCTGAAATGACGGGGCTGACATTGCATGTCATGTTGCCTGAGGCTGATATTGCGTATGACGCTGTCACGGGGGGGGGGGGGTCGTCCGTCCACGTGGAAGGAGTTGAGACAGCTTTGACATCAAAGGCCTCTGGATTAGATTACCAGCCCAGCAAACCTTGATTGACATCGTCTTAGGCTGCACATGCACCTCAGTACATGAGGAGCGAGTAAGTGCCTTGCTGCCTGACACCCTCAGCATGATATAGACAGGAAATTCAGGTACAGACAACAAACCTTTCTTGTCTGAAAATGAACAAAAATAGTGCAACAAGGAAGGCAGAGTAAAACAGCCCGCATTTACGAGCAGCCTCTGATTCATTCCAATGTACACAAACTTTAATGTATGCACCTAACCATTACACAGCAAAAAAGTGTGTAATACCCTAAAACCGGTCCTCTGAAGCTTGTTTCCGGTCCAGGGAGGACATGGCTTGGCAATTCAGGCTGGACTGATCCCATGAGGCACAGGTTCAAGACTGATTGCATATGGCTGGGTCCAAAGCGGGGTGGCATGGTGAGCAAAGAATCTGTGGATTCAACCCAGATCTGTGATTAGTGGTGAAAGTTTGACAATGTTCAGCATTCCATCAATCATCTTGTTGTGTTCTCACACAGAAATAGGTACTCAGGTATGTACAGAGTCACAGCAGTGCATTATATCATGGTGCCAGGAGGTCACGTCCTCAGCACTATGTATGTATGTATATGTATGTATAGGCATTTATATAGCGCACTACTTACCCGGAGGGTCCCAAGGCGCTTCGACCGCTGCGAAACCCTTCCTGGCTTCCCTGAGAGATGGTCCCTTAATGGGTATCTCCAGGGTGAGACCAGGCATCCCCGGCGGTCTGGTGGGGCCGTTAGTGAAGATGAGGCAAGCTAATGCCCAGAGTTGCGGAGTGTGAACGCTGATCAGAGTGGGCACCGAGGCGAGAGAATTATCGAGTCCGCTGACCCTGGTACAGAAACCTGCCGCGCCGGGAATCGAACCCTGGTCCCGGCCCGTCCTCTGCTCTCGGGTCTGCCGCCTCTAACCAGTGAGCCCCACTACTTCACTACAGAGCTAATGAACGTCATGGAGATGATGAAAGATGCACGCAGGGGCTATGTTTGTTTCCTGACCTGCAGGACTACTTCTGCAAATTGGTGCCTTCGGTGCTCTTTACAGGAAATGAAGTCATCTATCTGAAAATTAGGAAATGTTGCTGATGACTGTGAAAACACTGCCATGACAGTCCTGCTCAGGGTCCAACACCTTTACTTCTCTGGCCATAATTCTGACTGTACCCTTTTCGGCAAAGGTCTGTAATGACAGTATTTCTATTTTTAAAATTCTTTATTTAGATTTTAACGACATGAGAGAAACACATCAAATTTAAACCATGTCATCAAACTTGAGACCCATCTATAGTTAATCCTAGAGAAAGTAAAAATATAACAACCATTCTTAGCCGTAATGCACTACATCTGAAAGTGTCTAGATAACCTCATCATACTTTATCCCATCAAACTTTAACCAAAATATTGGTTAATTTACAGTGATTTGTTGTGTTATGTTATGTAGTTATTTTGTCTTATGTTATGTTATGTTATATTATGTTGTCTTATGTTATGTTATGTTGATTTGTATAGTGCACTAATCACCTGAGAGGTGTGTGTTCCGGAAGGTGCTGATACAACGAGCTCCATGTCTTGGGAGCGATGTAGGAGAATGAGCGTCCACCAGTTCAGCTTTAGTGGATGCAGGAAATGTTTGAGAGTGAGATAGAATGTAGGTATCTAGTGGGTTGATGAAGGTGTACGCAGCTGTTCAGGTAATCTGGTACTGTGTTGTGTAGAGCTTTGTATGTGTGTGTGAAAAGTTTTAAGTGACTGTGCTTGTAAATGAGGAAACAGTGAAGCATGTTCAGGTACGGTGTGGTAAGGTTGACTATGAGTCTTGCTGTGGTGTTCTGAATGGTCCAGATTCGTTGTAAAAGTTATTTAGAGGTTCTGGTGAAGGGAGCATTGCTGTAGTGCAGCCTCCTAGTGATTAGTGCTTGTGTAATGGTCCGTCTGGTGTTCCAGGACAACCATTTGACTATCTTTCATAGCATGAGTAGGCTATGGGAGCAGGAGGTGCGCACTGCGTTGACTTGAGCCCTGATGTTGGGCTAGTCATCTATGATGATTCCAATATTTATTCAGTGGCCGCTAGGTTGAGTCCCATTGGAATGTTGTTACTTCTTTCTTGTCGGAGTTGAGTTGCAGGCAGTTGGGTCACATCCAGTCTACTACCATGGTCATGGAGTTGGTGAAGTTGGTCCTAGTAGTGGTTGTCTTGTCCATCACAGAAATAAGGAGTTGGTTGTCATCTCGCATAGGAGATGATCGTTATGTCTTGGATTGGATGATGTTGATGATTGTTGATCCCTGTGTGACTCCACATTTGAGAGATGATCCTTCTATATCATACTTGGGGAGGCTTCTGATGAGTGTGCTATGGGAGACAGTATCAAAGGCCACAGAGAGGTCAAGCAGGATGAGGACCACTGTTTCTCCTTCGTCCAGGATGATTTGAATGTTATCAATGGCAGTGATGAGTTCTATTTTGGTGCTGATGTTCTTTCTGAATACTGATTGTGAGTTGTTTAGGAGATGGTTACATTCGAGGTAGGTTATGATTTTTTCTTGTTGATGGCCTTCTCAATCATAGTATAATGAATATGGGTCCAGAGATGGGTTAGAAGTTGTTCAGTTGATTCAGATTGGCTGTGGGCTTAGAGATGTAGCTGTGCTGCATTAGGAGGTAACTGCCCACATAATAAACCACAGTCATGAGGAAAGAAAAGAGTTTTGCACTTATCTTCAAGCTAAGGCCAATAAATGCATCAGTTTCAGATTCATTAGTAGAGCTTAACTGGCTTCCAGTCAAAAAAGAAGCTTTTAATGCACTCTACTTGCTATATAATTTTTTTCATGGCATAGGCCCTGACTATCAGAAGAAAAAAATCACATGGTACATTCCAAGAAGAGGTTTGCACTCTGCAACTTCTAGGACAGTCACAGTTCCCAAAATCAAGAAAATGTAATAGGGTGGTAGGAGTTTTGCTCAGCTCCACCTGCCAACTCTGGAATATTATGTCTGGGTGTTAGAAATGGGAGTCTCTAGTTGGCAGAGATAGGTACCTTTGTCCAAATAGGGACCTTCTTCCTAGTCAAGATAAGCTTGGCACAAGCAGGCAGGCTTATTCTAGAGCATTTGCACATAACCAACAGTAATACAGTGTAAACACTACAAAAGGACACCATAAAAGTTTAGAAAAATATAAAAATATTTTCATATACTCAAGACAAGACCAAATACAATAAAAATTCAAAATACAGTACATAGAAATATTCTGTTATCAAAATAACCTTGAAAAATAGTACATTGAAGTTGATAGCTCTCTCTGGGCTATCACTGCGTCGTGAACAAACAAATCCGAACAGTTCTGGCTGACTGTGACGTTGCAGGCCAGCTACGGTGTCAGAAAGAACCGCAAACAGTACCTTTTAGAAATGCAGACCTCTTGTAGCGCTTCCAAAAGCACAGCGTACACAGGCGTCAGTGCCAGAGGTTGGTGCAGGAGTCAATATGGCACTCAAAGTTGCAGATCAAACTCCTCTCGATTGAAGTCAGGAGCGCTGGCAGGCATTGGGTGCTGCGGTGTGAAGTGCAGTGGCGCAAAGTGCGATGCCCTCATGTGGAGTGCAGTGGCTCAGTGGCAGCATCGGATGGTGTTGTCGGTGAAACCAGGATCGCGGTGCAAAGTGAATATGGTGCTCGCTGCGGTGCTGGTAGGTCACAGTGCAAGCATTGTGTCGTCGTTGCTGAAGTGCTATCATCGGCTGATGAGCTGATGAACTGGAGTCGATGGCACTGGCGTTGGTAGAGCAAGGCTGCGGTGCAGCATGAGGGCAGTGTGTTACTTTACAAATGGTGTCCTCAAACCACAGTACAAGCAGTGGCATTGATTTTGGTGTGGAGCGTTGTCATCAGGGATACCAAGGCAGTATCGTGAAGCGAGGTGGTGCCCACAGTTCACTGTACAAGCAGTGGCTTGGTGGCAGCATCAGCAAGCATTGTCAGTGAAACCAGGGTCGCAGTGATGTGTTGCAGCAGTGCACTCTGCTGTGCCTTCACAACACATAGTTGACAGTGGCATCATAGATGGCGTTGGTTTGCTTTTTCTTCTGTTGCAACACAAAAAACACAGTCCCCAGTGCTCAGGGCAGAAGAACTTAAAGTCTTTGCTGTTCCTGAGACTTCAAGGGGTCAATCTCGACTGCAAGCCCTTGGAGAAACTCACACAAGTAGATTGCAGAAAGTTCAGTTCAATCCTTTCACTGACCAATACAGAAGCAGCCACTGTAGGCCAACGCAGCAAAGCACCCAGCATAGTGATAGTTCCTCTTCACAGCTTCTCCAGCTCTTGATCTTGGCAATCTTCTTGGACCAAAAGAGTTCTAAAGTTCAGTGGCTTGGGCCCCAATAAGTATACCACAAAATAATTTTCCTCTCAGGCAGAGAGTGTCTGTGCCCAGTCAGAAGCAGTTATGCCCTTCCTGGTATGGCTTCCTGGCAGGAGGTAGAGAAAGCATTGTCAGAGGAGAGACCAAGCCCATTCAGGCGCAAGGAAATCTCCTCCCCTACTCTAAATGCAGCCCAGGTTTATTCAGCCCTTTCCTGACCCACCTAGACTATCTGGAACTTTCGCTGCTCCCCAGCCCCTGCCATCCAAAACCCAGACAGTCAATCCACAAACCCAGCAGAGGCTTGCTGGATGGCTGAGCAATAAAATCCCTACTTTCTAAAAGTGTTATTTTCAAACACAAATTGTAAAAATCACCATCACTAAAAGATTCATCTTTAACTTCTGGGTTCAGGCATACTAAACGTTATTGTTCTACCTAGTTCCCAGGGCAATTTATGATTAAAGGATGAAATAAACAAGCTCCCCAGTCTGTCCTATGGGGAACAGGTAGCCTTTCAATGGCGAAAAATGAAATTGGTAGTAATTCACTATCAGGACATGCCCAACATACACCCGGGCACGTCCTACCTTTCACCTACACTGCACCCTGCCCACAGGGGTACCTTGGTCCTACCTTAGGGATGACTAACAGGTAAGGAAAGGTAAGGTTATGGCCTGGCAAGTAGGTGCACTTGCCAAGTCAATATGGCAGTAACAAACTGCATCCAAACTCTGCAGTGGCAGGTCTGAGTTACCTTTTCAGGGCTACTCATGTAGGTGGTACAATCATTGCATCAGGCCCACTAGTAGCATTTGATTTACTCGCCATGGCACACCCAGTGCGCTCTACTAGGGACTGACAAGTAAATCACATATACCAATCATGGAAACACCAATCCATAACAGAATTTATTTAGAGAGCATATGTACTTTAGCACTGATCAGCAGTGGTATAGCTCCCAGAGTCCTAAAACCAACAACAGCAGGTCAGGAAAAAATAGGATAAAGAAACAAAATGTTTGGGGATAACCCTGCAAAAAGGGCCATATCCAGCACTAGGTATTTCAAATGTCAGCTAAACCTGGCCTCCTTTACGAAAAACCTTAAAATGTGGCTGTTTTTATTTCCCCTATAATTTCATGAATACTTCTACCCAAACATGAATTTCTCCTGTTAATTCCTATAGAGCATTTTGATCTCAAATGCCAACTGTGGTAGAGCATTCAAGATTTTTTGAGAAATTTACATTCAAAGAGGTACTTTTGAGGTCATGAAATGCCTACTCTCCTGGATACATTATTGGCATCTGTATCATTATGTGGCATATGGATTCATAGGTACGGACAATTAGGAAAAAATATTGAATGCCATTGACTGAGGGACCCTTTTCTCCCCTCATCCAATGCGGTATCATGGTACACATGACAGTACCTCAATAACTCATGTAAATCAATTAGCCAGACAAAACTATTCAGGAAAATGTTGTGGCAGCCATTACACAACTCAAGGAACGGTTTATTGAACCTATTATTTTTCAAAGGGCATAAGGGGGCAGGCCAGGGAAACCCTGACACCCAGGCACTTGTTGAGAGTGGGAGGAGTCCCAAGGAGAGCCCTCCCGTAATAAATTAAATAATTTTATCAGGTCAGCGATATCGCTGTACAATCACTCAACCCAGTGTGGCCCTCCCATGAGGTACTGTGGTAGACGTGTGGTGCCCATGTTGCAAGCATCCACCCCATTGTACTGCAGTACCTTAGAAGCTTCATCAAATGTGTAGTATCAAAGTATAATGGGGTAGAAGCTTGAGAGCTGAGGTCTGTGAGAGATACAAACAAATAATACTCCCACTGTGCTGGAACCCAAGCACAGAGGGAGTTGGCCATATATAGGCTTGGTTGCAGGGCATGGCCAAACGACAGGCCCTACAACCAAGCCACAGAGTGGACATTAGACCAATTAAAAACATTATCAATTAACCCAAGAAATTCAAAGTTTAAAGTGATATTATAAGTTAGATTAGATTCTAAAGCCCAAATACATGCATATGTAAAAAAATCATGAAATTAAAAATAACAAAGGCGAAAGAGATGGTATTTTGAAGTTTTGGAATGAGACAGGAGGAAATGTAAAAAATAAACAGAACACTGAAATATCCTAGTAAAAACTCAGCAAAAACAATATTTTCACCACTTTCGTGTTCTGGTTATTTTAAATAAGTTATAACATAGTATAACTAGGAAAACAAAGGGGCTACAATGTGGGATGAGCATTCACACAGGGAAGGGTGCAGGGTCTGGCCTAAGGTAAGTGCATGACGGGGCTTTACATAGAACAAGAGGGATGCATCAGTTGGAGAAAAAAAACATGATTAAATATTACCAATACAGGTACTAACTGTACATATATCTTTATTTTTAGGGAAACATGGGTGGAGAGGCAAGATGTGCTGCGAGGAAAGACCACAAAAGTTCTTAAATATAATGTCAACAACTGCAACCCCTTGTCTCCGATGACCCTGCCCCTGGTTGACTGCATCTTCTTGAAACATTGCTTGGAGTGTCACGTGACCAACAAAAAGGAATTCTGCAGCGCCCTGAAAAATGTCACGAAATTGGTAAAAAGTGGAGGATATCTCATATTTATAGCGTGTCTGGGACAAACATATTACGTGGTTGAGGGCTTCAAGTTTCTAAATCTAGCTATCGAAGATGATTTTGTGAGAACATCTATGCTTGATGCAGGATATGTCATTCAGGAGTCAGAGTTGTTGCATAGGACAGTTGATTGTTTGCATGATGTGGCAGATTATAAAGCTATTATGTATGTGAAGGCTCAAAAGAAATAGCTAATTGATAAATTGGAATATCAATTAGCAAATTGTTCCTGTTTCACCTAATGTTTGCTCTAATTATAATTATACTTTACTTTCTCCCTCTTCTCTTACCACTTGATCATTTACTTTTTCAGTTATTGACCTGTCTCATCACAGCCAGGTTATAATTCAGGCAAGTTCCCTTTCTGTGGCTTTGTGGCCCAGTGATCATAGTGTTGATTACTTTACTTTTCAATAAATTGTGCCATTGTTGAGTTGTGTGCTTCATTCTACCATTAAACTTTTACTGTTCCAATGCTACACCTCACATTATTACTGTACACCTAGAACCACAACTTTCCTTCTTCAAAAAGATGCTGTCTTCTTCCCCCCATGGATCTTAAGGAGATGCGCATCCATGTGTTAAAACACTTATAAGGTTAGCTATGATAACACTGGTTAAAGGTTTGATGAATATATGGAAATGAAAGTGCTAGGTGGTCCTTCATAGCACAGACTAGTTTAGATTTCCACATCATCATTGCCCAGTTAGTGCCTGATTAATAGTTAGGTGGAGTGGTTTCTCCAGTGGAGATGTTCTTCTATCTATGCATAAGTGACCTCGGGCTCCTGAACTCAGATGTATGGTGTACAGGAACACTGGACTTTATTTTACATGCCAGAAAATCTAAGCAGTAAAATGGACATAAGAGTGAGCTGTCCTGTCTGACCCCCTTTGAAGGTGGGGAGCGTGTAATTTGTCTTCCAGTCAGGTCACATCCTCCCTTAATGTTAACCACCACACTTATGCCCACATCACACATTTGTCCCTTGCTCAGGCTAGGTTCTAAAACACTGTGCTAAACTCTTCCAGGTGAGTCCAATCAGCATAATTACTCTCAATCTCTTGTATTGTTTTAACAATAAATGCAACTATGTGCACATGTATCATTACTGGCCACCTGGTATCACTGCACCAGAAAATAAAACATCCAGGAACTCTCAGCCTACTCTGAATGATAAGGAATATCTCCACATATCTCATGATACTGCTGTCTTATTGAGTTTTATATTCCATGTTTTAAAACCTAGTCGAGTTTCATCAAGAAACTTTTCAAAATTTGCAATAATCACTCACATTAAAGGCCTTCTAGAATTTCAACCTGTCACTGCATCCGATTGTTGAGCCTGGTTGAAGGAGCGGTGGGCGCCATGCCAGTCTCAGACAGCACATGGCTCCAATAACAGTAGTCCCCAAACGTTACCCTCTCATGGGTACATATTGGGAATTCTGCATTGCACAATAATACCACCTCTTTTCTCCCTGTTTGTGGTCTGCAAACATCTCATGTGTACACCAGCTCACTGCCTTGCAGGTAAGAACTGGCAAAAATAGGACACCCATAAACATCCTGGGATGTAATACTGAGCTGCAGTGTGTGCCTGGCTCCCTTTCCACCGGTGCCACTCATCGCCTTTTATCAACCTATTTTACTCTACAAGAAAATGTTTTTCCAAGTCCTACAAATCTTCAGCTTCATCTCATTCATAATTCAGTATTGTCTCATGATTCCTTTCAGTCTTGTTCTCCCTCAAAACATTCAAACAAGATGGCATCATTTCTTCCACCTCTTCATAGAAACCAAACTTTGTATTCCTTCAACTGCCTTCCATCAATGTAACCAGACAAGCCCAACCCTCAACAGGTTTACCAATGATCCACAATGCTTTCAGGTTAGATGCAGCAGACACTACTCTCTCATCCAGCCAGGGTCCTTAAGCTGCAGGAGACTGTCCAGGCTTTGTTGCAGTAATACTTGAATCACTTCTCAGGCCGCTGCCTTAGCTCTAAAATGCTATCTTGACAGCTAAAATCACTTCAACCATTCTAATGCCTACTCCCCCGTGGAATCTGTTATCCATATCCACCCTCCCTCTGCCCAGACTTCCACCCTCTGATGCTCCCATCTCCACACTCTAACACTCGGAACCAACGTGAAGGGCAAAAAGTTCATGTCCAGGTGCCCCCAATCTTTAAGTGGTTCAATTTCACTGAGCCCAGAGCCATTTCAACTCATGGAGGGAAATACATAACCTAGACAGATATGTGGGTGAAACTAACTATATTATCACTGTAGGAGAGTAGGGTCTGCTAGACTATGGTCACCCCAAATTTTTGCTTTTTTCTTCACTGGTTTATGACTTAATGTGGATGTGGGCCTGCAAATCAGACCCACAGCCTGCTGTTCTCCCTCTAAATTACTGCCAATGCACCATAGGTGCATTACGAATTGGAAATGGTTCACCTTATTGGCCCCTGTAACAGTGTACCCTAGGTACCCAGGGCATAGGTGTTTCCAAGGCCTACCAGGGGCTGCAGCATGTATTGGTCAACCCCTGGCCTGGCCTCCATATTTGACACAACTGGCTGATCACTCAGCTGGGATAAGTTGGTGTAATCACCTCTTACTTAGATATAGTATCCCTATATCTAACCTTAAACTGGACACATATGTTCCTATCAGCCACTCCTATGGAAGGCCTCTTCAATCCTGGAGGCAGAGTGCTTGGAAGTATGTGAAATGGTGCTCTAGCATGAGCTGAGCCTGTCTGCAGCTGTCGGGAACCACTCCCTTAGCTGTTCCGGGATATTGCCATACAATATACTCTTAAGTGCATTATAATCCTCGCGGTTATATGCTAACTTTGGTTTGGCTTTATCAAAACATGTCGAGTAAGGTGTCATATGATTTGGAATACTATCCCCTCGACAGTTCTGTCGACGGGGATACCATTCCAACCTTCTAGAGGGACAAGACATGTGTGTAGCCTTAACCCCGGTTAAAGTTAACCAGAGCCTCAGCATCACAAAATGGACGATGCCACCACAGACACAAGTCTGACCTCCTGCTGCTGGGAGTCCTTCCAGCGAGGGAGGCTTGGACAAAGGGTTTCCTGCCTTTGGAGGTGGGAGCACCACCCCAGACAGGATTTTGTGTATTGGGTAGGACAGGGCTGAATAGAAACAGACATGCCCGGGGCACACAAGGTGTCCCCGTGCATAAGCAAGTCCAAACCGGTCCTGGGACTTTCCAGACCCAGGGCTGGTGAGAAGCTGGACAAAGGAAAGGGGGTGTAACCACCCCCCTTCCTGGTCCCACGTAGAGGAGGGACCTAGCAGGTGATCCACCCCTGAGATTGGGAATAAGAGTGGGAGCAGTGCCTGAGCACCTCAGATCATCCTGAATCAACTTGAAACTAAGAAGACGACTGGACTTCGACATTCTGCTGCACAGAAGATTGAAGAGCATCTCCCTGGTGGCCTAGGAGTGGCCACCCTGTGAATACAGGTACCAACCAGCGACTTGACATCTGCTTTGCCACTGCCTCCCGCCGGAGCCGGAGCCCAGAGCCTGACAAGACTCAGACTCCCAGACTTCTCACAGCCCGATCCACAGTCCCTGCAAAGAAGGGACCCGTGGAGGCACTGAAAGACGTGGGACCAGACATCTTTATAAACACCCGAAGAGCTGATTGCGCAGCATCAGAGGCACCCTCAATGTTGTGCTTTGAGGACTGAGAACCCCTAACACCGAGCAGCCCTTGCACCGAAGATCAGCCCCCAGCATCTCCACGATCTGCGTGGGGCCCTTTTGCATTGTGCCACTCGACACGCCATCCCTGCCACTAGCCACGTGGTCAGCGGCCATCTTGGCGACAAAACCGACATACTACACTATGGGTCTGGTTGCTCCAGACTTGCCATCGCTCCTGTAAAAGGGAGCACCCGCTATGACCTTGCTGGTCTGAGTGATAAGCCTTTTTCGACTCCTGCATGGCTTGCATTAGCCAAGGCCTGTTTGCTTCAATCAAGTTGCCAACACCGCCAACAGCGAGAAGCCTGCGTGTGACAGCTCTTGACCGACTCCTGGACGTCCTCGACCCCCAGTGTCCACGTGGCTGCAAAGAGAAGCTACACCTCAACGCCTGTTTGCACCCGACATCGCCTGGTTCCAATCTGGTTCCACGGTAGGCACTGGCTAGTGACTTTGAACATTGTCCCCTCTGCTTCCAGGTCTTCCACCCTTGGATGCACTGGAACTCTTCACATCGAGCCGCCTGCAGCATCTTCAACTCCAAGCACCATCGACCAGCGTGACGAAACCTGACACTACTTCGACCCTATGCACCCGCTTCCTGTGGGTGAGGTAACTCAGCAACGCCGGTGTCCCCACACTGGTACACACCTCTAGGGCCTGTGTCTCAAGTTTCAGCTTTCTAGGTCACTCGGAAGGTTCCTAACTTTCTAACTTTTACGCACCATAGACTTTGTATTGGTGAGTGCGTGCACTTTAAACACTGCACCCGAGTTCCGCTGGCCTTTCCCGACTTAGTCACTGCTAGTCCAGAACAGCTCCAGCGATTCCCAAGGCCCTAGGCCTGTTTCCCTATTGATTGGTATCTCTTATATCACTTTCTTAGTATATGGTTTAGGTGGCCCCTAGGGCTCATCCATATTGTGCAATTTTTGTGTATTTTAAACTGTGTTTTGTTTAACGCTTGTGCTTCTGTGCTCATAAAGAGTTCAGGAGATATTTGCAGTTAATAAATATATGTATATTTTCAATATATATCTGTGTGGTGTCCTTTCATCTGGTATTCAAGGGGGTTGTGTATGGTAATACAGCTGGCTTTACATGCCTTTCAGAGTTTAGCCTAAGACTGCTTTGTCCACGTTACCACTAGGATAACTGGTCTATAAGGTTGACTTACAACCAATCATCATAAGGGTTGCTTGGCATGATACAAGGTGATCACTAGAATTAGTGAGCATCACATATGAGGCCAACTTCTCACATTGGTGAGCAGCGGATTGGGATCTGAGCTTGCTGTTGTTTTACCATTACAATCTTTGAGATTATCATTTGAAAGATCATACAGGTACCTGCTAGGTACATATAAAACAAGACTAGTATATATAAGTTCTACTGAACTTAGTTGTTGTAGAGGATAGGGAGTAGCACACCCTGACTACAACTACTAGATAGGTTTAGTAGGTAAACACCAGTGTAGGTAGATTGCAACATATCCACCCACACTAGAGCAATGTCTGGAGCAGAGGGGTCCAGTGGACTTACTCCTGTTGAGAGTGACCCTCCAAGGGCACCATCCAAATTTGCTATCTTTTCCTTTAAGGAACTAAGGCAGCTTTGTGCCTTAAGGGTTCTGAAGACAGGGCCTTCCCCTACTACAGACCACCTTAGAGAGATCTTAGACCAGTATGAGACTCTAAAGACCTCTAAAGCAGACCCCACAGGGAATGCTGAAGGAGGCTCTCCTTCTGAGGATGACAATACTGATACCCCTGTCCCTATAGTCCAGGTAGATGAGGATGTCCAAATCACTGGAGCTCCTCAGGTAGATCTTGAGGAGGATGAAGAAGAGGAGACAGAAGGGGGGACAGTGATTCTGATGATGGTAGAAATAGCCAGGTGCTAGTCAGTAGGCTTAACCAGGCTAACTTAAGTGTATTTGGGACTGAAGCAAGGCTGACCTTGCCCAGCCACCTAAGTGGACTTAACCAGGAGCGTAGGAGGAGGAGGAATCACTCAGGTGACTCAAATAACTCCCAGGCTTCTAGAGGCTCTCATGGTCACTCCAGAAGGGAGATGACTAGCCCTCAGAGAAGGGAGCATGAGGCCAAAATGAGAGAGGCTGAACTGAGGATCCAGAGACAAGAATTAGAAGTTGCCCTGGCCCAAGAGAAACTTGCTAGAGCAAGAGAGCCTAGAGAGAGTGGGGTAATAGAACCCACTGGTGGCAGCAATATCCACAAGGATAAAGACAGGTCTTTTGATAACAGAAACCTGAGTAAGATTGTTCCCCCCTACAAAGCTGGGGATGATATCCACAAATGGATGACTGCACTTGAGAGAGCCTGCAAGGTACAGCAGATCCCTCAGGAGCAGTGGATCCTGGAACAATGGACCAAGCACCTTCCAAGAAGAAGAACAGGAGGGTAAAGGCTCTGCCTTCCCAACTGCCTACAAGTGAGGATCAGGCTTCACAGGAAGCTGGTCTTGAGACCCCTGAAGGAACTGTCTCTGAAGAACTTGAACCTGACCAGGTTGAGTTTCTGGGGACAGGGGGACCTTCTAGGGCAGACTTGGGGCAAGCCCAGTTAACCTGTCCTTCTCTTGAACCCCTCAGATAGCAGGCTGCTGCTGAGGCTGCTGGGAATTCTCAAGGTGCCCATAAAGTATATTGGGATGATGGACTCCTTTATTCAGAGGGTAGAGACCCCAAGCCTGGTGCAACCAGGAGGTTGCTTATAGCTCTGCAATTTAGGGGCTTCCTACTTACCTTGGCCCATGATATTCCTTTAGCAGGACACCTAGGCCAGAATAAGACTTGGGACAGGCTTGTCCCTCGGTTTCACTGGCCTCACATGTCTGAAGACACCAAGGAGTTTTGTCGCTCCTGTGTAACCTGCCAAGCCAGTGGTAAAGCAGGTAGCACCACAAAAGGCCCCCCTGATACCACTACCTGTGGTGGGGGTTCCCTTTGAATGAGTGGGGATTGATATTGTAGGTCCAATGGATCCCCTACAGCATCTAGGCACAGATTCATACTGATGGTGGTGGACCATGCCACCAGGTACCCAGAGGCAATTCCACTTAGGACCACAACAGCTCCTGTTGTGGCCAGGGCCTTACTTGGAGTTTTCTCCAGAGTGGGGTTTCCTAAGGAGGTAATATCTGACAGAGGTGCCAACTTAATGTCAGGATATTTGACAGCTATGTGGAAGGAATGTGGTGTCAACTACAAGTTCACCACTCCTTACCATCCACAGTGTAATGGGCTTGTTGAAAGGTTTAACAAGACCCTAAAGGGTATGATCAAAGGATTACCTGAAAAGCTCAGGCGGAGATGGGACATCCTTCTACCCTGCCTTTTGTTTGCTTACAGAGAGGTCCCTCAAAAGGGGGTTGGCTTCAGCCCCTTTGAATTGTTGTTTGGGCACCCTGTAAGAGGACCCCTATGTCTAGTGAAGGAAGGATGGGAGTTACCTCTCAAAAAGCCTAAACAGGACATAGTGGACTATGTACTTGGTCTCCGCTCCAGTATGGCTGAGTACATGGAAAAGGCATCCAAAAACCTTGAGGCTAGCCAAGAATTACAGAAAGCTTGGCATGACCAAAAGGCTGTCTCTGTTGAGTTTCAGCCAGGACAGAAGGTATGGGTGTTGGAGCCAGTGGCCCCAGCAGCACTCCAAGACAAATGGTCTGGACCCCATACAATTCTGGAGTAGAGGGGAGAGGTTACCTACTTGGTGGACCTAGGAACTCCCAGGAGCCCCCACAGAGTGCTCCATGTCAACAGACTAAAGGCATATGTCAACAGGGAAGACATGGGCTTGCTCATGGCTACAGATGAGGGACAGGAGGAAGAGAGTGACCATCTCCCAGACCTGCTCACTCAGAACCCTGAGGATGGCTCAGTTGATGGTGTGGCCTTAGATGGCAGCCTCACTGAACATCAGCAAAATGACTGTAGACAAGTTCTGCAGGCATACAGGCATATGTTCTCATTGACACCCAGTCAGACTAACTGGTGTACCCATGTGGTGGATACTGGTGACAGTCTTCCTGTAAAGAGCAAGATTTACAGGCAACCTGATCATGTCAGGGACTGTATAAAGACTGAGGTGCAAAAGATGCTGGAATTAGGTCTCATTGAGCCTTCAGAGAGCCCCTGGGCTAGCCCAGTGGTTCTGGTCCCCAAACCGCACACCAAAGATGGCAAGAGAGAGATGAGGTTCTGTGTGGATTACAGAGGACTCAATGCTGTCACCAGGACAGATGCACACCCTATTCCAAGGGCAGATGAGCTCATTGACAAGTTGGCCTCTGCCAAATATTTGAGCACATTTGACTTGCAGCTGGCTACTGCCAAATCAGGTTAGCTGAGGAGTCTAAAGCCAAGACAGCATTTTCTACCCCTAGTGGGCATTATCAATTTGTGGTGATGCCCTTTGGTTTGAAAAATGTACCTGCCACCTTCCAAAGGTTGGTGAATCAAGTCCTTACTGGGTTGGATGACTTTTGCGCAGCATATCTGGATGATATTGCTGTCTTTAGCTCCACCTGGGAGGATCACCTGGTCCACCTGAAGGAAGTGCTTGAGGCTCTGCAGAAGGCAGGATTCACTATCAAGGCAACAAAGTGCCAGATAGGGCAGAGTAAGGTTGTATACCTGGGCCACCTTGTAGGTGGAGGCCAAGTTCATCCACTGGAGAGTAAGATCCAGACCATCAAGGACTGGTCCCCTCCAACTACCCAGACTCAGGTCAGAGCTTTCTTGGGCCTCACTGGGCACTACAGGAAGTTTGTTAAGAACTATGGGTCCATTGTGACTCCTCTTAATGATCTGACATCCAGGAAGATGCCCAAAAAGGTTCAGTGGACAGTAAACTGTCAAAACGCATTTGAAGACCTGAAGAAGGCCATGTGCTCTGCACCTATCCTGAAGAGCCCTGACTACTCCAGAGATTTCATTGTCCAAACAGATGCTTCTGAGTTGGCAGTGGGAGCAGTGCTTTTACAGCTTAATGTAGATGGCCAGGACCAGCCCATTGCTTTTATTAGCAGAAGGCTGACCCCCAGAGAAAAACGTTGGTCAGCCATTGAGAGGGAGGCCTTTGCTGTGGTGTAGGCCCTGAAGAAGATTCAGACCGACCATAAGCCCCTCTTATGGCTTAATCAGATGAAGGGTGAAAACCCCAAACTACTCAGGTGGTCCATTTCCCTACAGGGGATGGACTTTACAGTGGAGCACCGCCCAGGGACTGACCATGGCAACGCAGATGGTCTCTCCAGGTACTTCCAATTAGAACATGAAGACACAACTGGTCAAGTTTAGTCTAATCTCCCTGCGTTTGGGGGGGGGGGGGGTTGTGTAGGAGAATAGGGTCTGCTATCCTATGGTCACCCCAAATTTTTGCTTTTTGCTTCACTGGTTTATGACTTAATGTGGCAGTGGGCCTGCTAATCAGACCCACAGCCTACTGTTCTCTCTCTAAATTACTGCCAATGAACCCTAGGTGCATTACGAATTGGAACTGGTTCACATTATTGGCACCTGTAGCAGTGTACCCTTGGTACCCAGGGCATAGGTGTTTCCAAGGCCTACCAGGGGCTGCAGCATGTTTTGTGCCACCCCTGGCCTGGCCTCCATATTTGACACAACTGGCTGATCACTCAGCTGGGGTAAGTTGGTGTAATCACCTCTTACTTAGATATAGTATCCCTATATCTAACCTTAAACTGGACACATATGTTCCTATCAGCCACTCCTATGGAAGGCCTCTTCAATCCTGGAGGCAGAGTGCTTGAAAATATGTGAGATGGTGCTCTAGCAAGAGCTGAGCCTGTCTTCAGCTGTCGGGAACCACTCCCTTAGCTGTTCCTGGATTTTGCCATACCATATACTCTTAAGTGCATTATAATCCTCGCGGTTATATGCTAACTTTGGTTTGGCTTTATCAAAACATGTCGAGTAAGGTGTCATACGATTTGGAATACTATCCTCTCGACAGTTCTGTCGACGGGGATAGCATTCCACCCTTCTAGAGGGACACGACATGTGTGTAGCCTTAACCCCGGTTAAAGTTAACCAGAGCCTCAGCGTCACAAAATGGATGCTGCCACCACAGACACAAGTCTGACCTCCTGCTGCTAGGAGTCCTTCCAGCGAGGGAGGCTTGGACAAAGGGTGTCCTGCCTAGGGAGGTGCGAGCACCACCCCAGAAAGGATGTTGTGTATTGGGTAGCACAGGGCTGATTAGAAACAGACATGCCCGGGGCCCACAAGGTGTCCCCGTGCATAAGCCAGTCCAAACCGGTCCTACGACTTTCCAGACCCAGGACTGGTGAGGAGCTGGACAAACGAAAGGGGGTGTAACCGCCCCCCTTCCTGGTCCCACCCAGAGGAGGGACCTAGCAGGTGATCCACCCCTCAGATTGGGAATAAGAGTGGGAGCAGTGCCAGAGCACCTCAGATCATCCTGAATCAACTTGAAACTAAGAAAACGACTGGACTTCGACATTCTGCTGCACATTAGATTGAAGAGCATCTCCCTTGTGGCCTAGGAGTGGCTACCCTGTGAATACAGGTACCAACCAGCGACTCGACGTCTGCTTTGCCGCCGCCTCCCGCCGGAGCCCGTGCCCAGAGCCTGACAAGATCCAGACTCCCAGACTTCTCACATCCCGATCCACAGTCCCTGCAAAGAAGGGACCCGTGGAGACACCGAGAGACATGGGACCGGACATCTTGGAAGACACCCGAAGAGCTGACTGCGCAGCATCAGAGGCACCCTCAATGTTGTGCTTTGGGGACTCAGAATCCCCACCACAGAGCAGCTCCTGCACCGAAGATCAGCCCCCCAGCATCTCAACGATCTGCGTGGGGCCCTTTTGCATTGTGCCACTCGATGCGCCATCCCGGCCACTAGACACGTGGTCAGCGGCCATCTTGGTGACAAAACCGACACACTACACTACGGGTCTGGTTGCTCCAGACTTGCCCTCGCTCCTGTAAAAAGGAGGACCCGCTCTGACCTTGCTGGTCCGAGTGATAAGCCTTTTTCGACTCCTGCGTGGCTTGCATTAGCCAAGGCCTGTGTGCTCCAATCAAGTTGTCAACACTGCCAACAGCGAGAAGCCTGCGTGCGACAGGTCGTGACCAACTTCTGGATGTCCTTGACCCCCGGTGTCCACGTGGCTGCAGAGAGAAGCTACACCTCAATGCCTGTTTGCACCCGACATCGCCTGGTTTCAATCTGGTTCCACGGTAGTCACTGGCTAGTGACTTTGAACATTGTCCCCTCTGCTTTCAGGTCTTCACAACTTCAGATCCACCCTTGGATCCACCGGAACTCTTCACATCGAGCCGCCTGCAGCATCTTCAGCTCCAAGCACCATCGACCAGCGTGACGAAACCCGACACTACTTCGACCCTATGCACCCGCTTTCTTTGGGTGAGGTAACTCAGCAACGCCGGTGTTCCCACACTGGTACGCACCTGTAGGGCCTGTGTCTCAAGTTTCAGCTTTCTAGGTCACTCGGAAGGTTCCTAACTTTCTAACTTTCTAACTTGGACGCACCATAGACTTTGTATAGGTGAGTGCGTGCACTTTAAACACTGCCCCCGAGTCCCGCGGGCCTTTCCCGACTTAGTCACTGCTAGTCCCAAACAGCTCCAGCGATTCCCAAGGCGATAGGCCTGTTTCCCTATCGATTGGTATCTCTTATACCACTTTCTTAGTATATGGTTTAGGTGGCCCCTAGGGCTCATCCATATTGTGCAACTTTTGTGTATTTTAAACTGTGTTTTGTTTAACGCTTTTGCTTCTGTGCTCAAAAAAAGTTCAGGGGATATTTGCAGTTAATAAATATATATATATTTTCAATATATATCTGTGTGGTGTCCTTTCATCTGGTATTCAAGTGGGTTGTGTATGGTAATACAGCTGGCTTCACATGCCTTTCAGAGTTTAGCCTAAGACTGCTTTGTCCACGTTACCACTAGGATAACTGGTCTATAAGGTTGACTTACAACCGATCATCATAAGGGTTGCTTGGCATGATACAAGATGATCACTAGAATTAGTGAGCATCACATATTAGGCCAACTTTTCACAATCACAACAGTGCAAGTCTACACAATTCATCCAGTACAGTATGAGAAGGAATTTGACAGCGTGGACAGAAAGACCCTTCAGAAACATTTCCACCACTATTTTGTGCTAGATAAACTTGTAAGACTCATCAGCAACTCTTATGTGGGAATGACCTGTAAGGAGAACAACTCCTGAAGCCTTCTAAGTGAGGATAAGTCCCCTCCAGGGTTGTTTGTGCTCACTTTTTCTCTTTATGCTTGCCATTGACTTTACTGCATATAACCTGGCCCAACTGTCCCATACCTATAAGGAAGTGCAAGAGAAGGTGAATAATGTATCAGCCACAGCAGAACACTTTGGCTTCAACATCCACGTGGGAAAACCAAGATCATGAAGGCTAACATGGCCAGCACAGCTGCTGTCACTCCTGCAAGCGATGCACCTACCTTGGCAGTGTCATAGACAAGGAGGGTGGCACAAATGTCAATGTCAAGGCTATAATTGGCAAAGAAAGGCCTGCTTTCATTCAGCTATCGATAATCTGGTTCTTCAAAGACCTATTGTGGCAAGCCAAAGTCAGGCTTTTTAATAGCAATGTAGAATTTGCCCTTCCGAATGCAGCAGAAAGTTGGAGGACAACGTTGACCACCACCAACAAAGTTCAGACCTTCATCAGCACCTGTCTGAGGAAAAGCCTTCAAATAAGCTGGCCCAACACCAATGACATGTGGCCGCAGACATCCCAACTCCGTGCTTATGAAGAAATCATGAAAAGCTCCTGTCGCTGGAATGGTCACACCCTCCACAACACAGAGTAAAACACTATCAGGCAAGACCTGAACTGCATCCTTAAAGGGAAAAAGGGAAGAGGAAGGCCAAGAAACACTGGTTGCCAAGGCCTTGAGGCTGGCTACTTGGAGATGGGCTACAGATTGAAAGAAAAGCTCAAGACAGGGATGGCAGGGGAGTACTGGTTGATGGCCTATGACCCAAGAGGGATTGTAGTCATAAGTATATAGAGCACCCCTGGCACCCAGAACTTACATCTCAATGGACTGGATAAGTGGAACAAAGAAGCATTGCCCTGCTGCACCAAGGATCCACTGGAGAGATGTTGCACTGACATGGACTGCTCCTGTTGAATAGTATGGCTAGTAAAGTGGAAGAGACAACCACCAAAACTTAGGAAGCCTGATGGGGCAAGTTGGTAGCCCATATCTTTTGTTGAATTTGCCAAAGCTTACTAACAGGTAAGGAAAAATTGCATATTTACTTGTAAAATCTATATCCTTGAGTGTCTTATGTATTTCTTCTGCAATTGTTTTTGTGCAGCTGAACAGTCAGGATAACACAAAGAAACATTCTGAACATTGGTTCCTTTGTGTTTGCTTGACCTCTCAGACCCACAGCTACCCAGGGTTGCACTAAGGGTTTCACAAACAAAACCTACAGGACCCAAAATCTTTTGTATGATTATTACTAACCCTGGGCAAAGCACTACACTACACTCATGTAGTTTTTGAACTTTACGCTACTTCGCACTACGCAAACTGCACGTAGCACAGTGCAAACACACGTAGCGGTCATATTTTGTTTGCTCGTGATCCTCAATGTCAAGTTGGCGATCGCAAGCAAGCAAAATGACATCCAGGCACGACTTTTTCCTCGTTCGCAATCAGCAACATCAAGTTGCCGATCGCAAGCATGGAAAATAAACCTCCTGGCGAGATTCTCAACAAGGGAAGGTCAGGTTTCTCATTGCGAGTGGTCACGTATGCTCGTGACCGCTCGCAATGAGAAACTACCAGTCCGCGTTGAGAAAGCTGCTGCTCGAGTAAAATTCTGCTTGAGTGGCAGTAAAAGACAGCTCACACTGTGCAAGATGCCATTTTCAATTATTGCACAGTGCCGACAAGCATCCAGCACTGTGCAATCATCGTGAACAGGGTACTACGCAGTTTGCACAGTGCTACGTGTAGCTTGTGTAGTGCGAAGTGCAATTTGCGTACCTACGAGTTGCGCCACTTTGCGAACTAGGCCCAGGGTTAGTTATTACATGGTAAGGCAGCACAACCACACCATAAAATACACCCTATTTCCTCACAGTCTGTTTCAAAATATGACTTCATTATATTAATACTGCATGAAACATGAAGGACAATAAAGTACGTTACATTACAATTCATTCGTCTTTAGCACTTCACATGTAAACTCTACAAAATATCTGCATGGATGATTAATGTGCTATTCCCCTAAATGTAAAGGAATTTGCATGTTAGATCCTGAGTTGAATGTCTCTGATAATGGTAACACATCATTGAGCCAGGTGAGCGCTGCATCTGGTTTATTGTTCTTGGTAAATAACAGGAAATCTGCCTTGGTTGGATTGCACATCAGGTAGGCACCGGAAGTCCGAGTCTGTATGAAAGGCAGGTAGTTGTGGTGGAATTGAATATAAATATATACTTGGCATACTGATGAGGCTTGACACTGTTATCTGTGAATAGATCATCAAGTGGAAAAAGTGTGGAATCCTAGGGCACTCTGCAGTGAACCATGTCAGAAAACTGGTGTAAGTTGGAAAGGTATGAAGAGATAAAGTGAAGGACTTTTCTGAGGATTCCCATTCAAGCCTCCAGAGATTGCTTGAGGGTAAAAAGGTCGACCGTATCAAATGCAGCTTAGGCGTTCCGCAATATCAGGAGGCAGGGTACTCTTCATGAGTGCTCAGGCAAGCATTATCTACAATGAGAAAAGTAGTGAGTGGTCTCAGTGCTGCAGCATGATCTGAAGAAAGAGTGAAAGTCAAGTAGGATATAGTTAAGACTGATGTGATATTGGTGTTGGAAATAGACTGCTTTCACAAATGTAGAGAAGTGATGGGGAGTGATGGTCCACTAACTGGCAAGGCGATTGGGATCTACTGTAGGTTTCTTTCCAAGTGGGAGGATCTGGTCTGCCTTGAGGGGTTTTGATAAGATACGTTGAGTTATGGAGGAGGTGACAATGGTTAGCAGGGTGAGAGGATGTCCTCAGAGACAACTTTAACATCAATTTCATTTGAAATGACTGTGAGAGAGTTTAGTATTTTAGTGGGATTCATAATGGATAAGGCTTTGAAGGCTAGCCATTGCTGGATCGATAGGCAGGGTGGGCTTAAGTGGTAAAGCAGGAATGATGTTGTCAATCTACTGTTCGAGATTCTGTGTATTTCACTGAAGAAGAGGATGATGGCTTTGCAGTTGTCTGTGGAGTTGAGTAAAATGTGGGCCTTCCTTCCTGTTGTTGATATAGTACTTTAACTTTGGCTGATGTGTTGAGTTTTCTGTGTGTTATACAGTGGAACTTCAGTATCATGAGGTTATCGAGAGATCTATTTTTTATCACTTTCTTTCACATCTGCAAATTAATAATTTACTGTCAACAAAGTATACACCAGAGGGCTGTATGCTTTGTCTTCTGTTTTAATTGGGGTGGGGATGCTTTACAAAAAGATTTACAGTTGTTTAGAATACTCTTAGTGTTGGTTGTGGCCTTGCTCTGGTGAGAGATGAGTTAAAGCATTGAGTTGTCTTTCCGGAGGTCACTGAAGGATTTAATACTTTGTTTTTCTCATTCTGTTGACCATGACCTTGTGCTGAGGAGGGATATGGTGGTGTTTGTACTGCTGAGAAGACAAGGTTGAGTGTGCTGGTTTTGGAATGTGTTAGTTGTATGACATGAGTAACTTGTTGAGTATGTTCAGGTGAAAATGTTGTCCCTCTTATTTTGAACTTCTTTGGTGTTGGAGAATGAAGTCACCCAATATGGTGGTGTTGGTATTTCAGATGGATTAGGTGGCTAGGAAATTCTAGGATTCATAAATAAAAACTGTTTCCAGGAGACCTATAAATATGATGTAAGATTGTGCTTTGATATGCAGAGATTGGAAAATGGCATGCCAGTGGGTAAAGGAGTTGAGTATTAAATACTTGCCTAGAACGAAAAACCAGAAGGATGAATGAATATTGTTGTACAAGCTTTATTTGACAGAAAATGCCTGCCATAAAAGCTATAGAAATACATTTATTAAAAGAGAAATACAAACAAGACGAGTATACCGTACAATGTCATAAAACGTGTATGAACAGACAATGCAATGTAATAGCCTGTGGAACACTTGGCACAAAAAATACATTTGTCATATTCAATTAGTTAAAAGTTGATACATAAAATAAAAATATACATTATGTACAATACAAACAAGATAAAAACAGATAGCATTTTTAAAAACAGATAGCATTTCATCTTGATAACGAGCCTTTGTAATGTTGTCAGTCAGTCAGTCAATAAAGCTTTATTTCGGCAGATTTCAACCATGAATGCAGAATACAAAACACAGTATAAAAGAAAAAATTCTGAGTTCAAAGGGTAGTATAAAGCTTTACATGAAACCAATTTAAAATATAAATGAGATCAAAGTGCAAATTGAACATATTATTGAAATAATAAAATACCAATGGAAGTATAAAGGGATCATAAAACAAACACTAATTGGCAAAAAAGCAAGGGGTATTTATCATACCTAGCAGTTGGTTTGCTACAGCCTACCTACTCAGACTTTCTATAACCTTAATCCTAGCTCTGCGAGAGCACCGCATTGAGAACAGAAACCTTGAGGTGTTGAAGGCAATCAGGGGAGGTGAATCTTATTTCAGGATCCAATATACTACTAAATAGTTCCTGATACCCATGCTGTTACATAATTGCCGAATCCACCTTACACTGGCTTTTTTATAAAGGGACAAATACAAAGCAACCTCTGGATAGAGGTTGTCCCTCTGTGCACAGCTGTGAACAAACAAACTTTTTGTAATCCAATATAATTTTCAATCAAAAAATCAACCAAAATTCTTCAATCAAAGTTCTTTATTGATCATTCTCATCATGATCAATCTCTTTCCAATTTTTTCTTCTCTCACTGTCAAAATCCAGTGTGTTTTCTCAAATGCATTATTCACCACAAATAAACCACTTCAATAAACAATAGATACATTTTTTGGACGTCGAAATACAACTTTCCAGTGGTAACCAGTCCACCAACTTATTCCCCAAGACTACTGATTGGAATTCCATCTGGCATTACAACAGCTTCCATAGACCAGGCTTGAAAAACAACTTACCATTCTCACAACTCCTTAGAGTAAAACGCATAGTTTCATCACCCTCGGAAAGCGAGCAACAAATCACTGGTATGCTTAACAGATTTAGGAAACGTGGGTACCCAGAAGAAATTCTGAAAACAGCTGAAAACAGATGTAAGACCATCAATAGGCAAGACCTATTGAAAGTAAAGAAAAAATAAACCAGCAAATGGATGGTAGTAGTGTCAAAATATGCTATCATCAGCCAAAAGTTCAGGAATATCATTTTGAAACACTGGCCCCTGTTGAGTTGTGAACCTGATTTCAGAGGATTATTTGAGAATAAGCTGATCTTTGCATACACGAGAGGTCGGAAACTCAAAGAAATGTTAACCCGACCCACCGACAGTCCTATACCTGCATTGTACAAGAGACTAGTACAATACTACAATTGCAGAAATTGCCATAACATATTTTCAGGAAATCATAATAATCATCCAATGAAGGGAACTAAGATCAAATTGAAAGTTAACTCCTCGTATTACACCGCAAACGTTATCTATATGTTGAAAAGCCCCTGTGGGTCTTGCTATGTGGGACACACAGAAAGGAAAATCCGCACACGGATTTTTGAACACAAAAGCAATATAGGGACCAAAAATGCCAAATCCACTGTTGCTTTGCACTTCATGGAGAACAATCATACAGTAGCACAGCTCAAGTTTTTAATTTTAGAAATCATCAAACCCTCCGAAAGTGGCAATAACAAAAACAGACTGTTACAGAGAGAAAATTATTGGATCCGTTTTATGTGCACGATGCAGCCTAACGGGCTTAGTGACAGAATGGAATTCTCATGTTATTTATAACTTGAACGATGTAAAGATGTTACTGTAATGTCACGTATTCTACATAACAATGGTATTGTTGACAGTTCACTGGTTTAAACACGTTGGATACAGCCAGGACATTCCATTTTAATTTTTCTGTTTCATGTATGCAGTTCTGGCTGCATGTTCATTGTGTATTAATATGCACCACCTGTTTACACTTTCACCCCTTTTTACCGTTCCAAGATGGCGCCCGTTCTCGAGGCCATCTGAATAGTCCTTCTTCTACCCACCATGCTCACCGTTTATGCACAATGTTAGATGCCGCCACTCACTCTCTACTGATCACCGGTCAGAGGTCATTTACTATCACCGAAGAGGACTGGGATTAACCTGAACATTTACCGCTACATTATTCTTGTAAGTACCTCATCCCGAGGACGTGATAGAATGCAGTGGCATTTTTGCATCCTTACGACTGATGCCTGTGTTTATGTCTTCAGTTTCAGATTATACGGCGGCTTACTGTTCACCGCGTGAGTGTTGACCTCTTTTTTCAACGTCCTCGTTTTTTAATATTCACTGTATGATGCACCGTGTTCGTTTATGTAAGCTTTTTTCACTGCACTAAAATCCTACACATTGGAATACACGATATGAGATCGCTAGCACTTTTTTACTATGCATGCACTGATTGGGACTTTTTTCCTGCCACGCGATTACGCTGATGTTTAGAGCACACGTTGGATCCTGCAATAGTCATCTTTTATATCATTCACTTCTGCATGAGTCATCCTATTCCAGTAGCGTTTCACCATCTAGTCTATTGATTCGATACACTCATGTGGACACGTTCACCTTCTTTAGTGAGACACATGCTTTTCACGTATTCTAAGTCACATTGAATTTACCAGTCCTTAGATGCAGCGTGTTCTCCTTTATTAAGACCTATGTTTTGTTTTTTTTTCTTGTAGAGTTTACCCCTGACGAAGGGCATAGGTAATGACCGAAATGCATTGGGAAAATGATTTATGTTGAATAATGCATTTTAGAAAACACACTGGATTTTGACAGTGAAAAAAGAAAAAATTGGAACAAGATTGATCATGATGAGAATGATCAATAAAGAACTTTGATTGAAGAATTTTGGTTGAACGTTTGATTGAAAATTATATTGGATTACAAACATTTTGCTTCTTCACAGCTGTGCACAGAGGGACAACCCCTATCCAGAGGTTGCTTTGTATTTGTTCGTGTTTACTACGTTGTGAGGAACGGACACCGAAACCTCTGTAGCACGCTACAACTGAAGAGCATTTCAATCTTGGACTACAGGGCTGTGCGAGTCCTATCTCCCATTGTTTTTTATATAGGGGCAGAATAACACAATGTGGAGGTCCGATTCCTCCTTTTCTGTGCAGCCCAGACAACCCAGAGGAGTGGTTATTGTACCTCTCCATTTGTTAGTTAAGGCGCTTAATGGGAGTGTTCCATGTATGAACTGCAGGTAAAGTTTCTTTGCCATTAGGGACTGGAAATGGTCCAGAGTCTGCTCAAATTTTTGAATGTATTTGACCTCCAAAAAGCTGTTAGTTTGAGAACCCAATTGACTATTATGTGTTAGACACGCCAAATTGTATTCCTTTAGTGCCAGGGAAAGTGATTTCTTGGAAATAAGGAGACATGTATCCTCCGGTGAATTCCAGAGGTTAGGTCTCCCAATTTTGGTGCAAAGGTGTCTAATGTGCTGGAGCCATGGTAGCTTCCCCACTCCCAGAATGGACAGGACATTCTTTAATTCCTCCCTGTAAGTGGCAAGTTCAGGGGTGCTCCAAAGTTGTTACCAAAAATGGAGAGGGCGGTTGGCAATTATATCCTTTATGGAGTCAACTCCCAGATTGAGCTTCAGGGGGATGAGTGGTGTACCGTTCGGGAGCCCCAGGAGGCATCTTAAGAAGCTGTTCTCTGTCAGAGCTAGTGAGTTGTCTAAACAGTGACCCGACAATTAAGCCCCATAGAGGGCCCCCCTAGCTTGTGTCTTATATATTTCTACCGGGGGGCTCATCATTTTCAAACTGCATTTGTTATGAACCTTAAGGAAATAACCGGAAGATTGTAACAATTTAAGGTTTGCTGTTGTTACTTGGGGCCCCCAGTCCATTCGGTCATTAATACTAACCCCCAGGAATTCAAAAGTGGATTTTCTCTCCAAGGCAATCCCATTCATTTGGGGATGAGGACAATTGTGAGTCTTCGCATGAAAAACCATATATTTAGTCTTAGAGAGATTTATCTCAAGGTTTCTATTTTTATAAAAATTGCAGAACACTATCAAAGTCCTTTGCAATCCCATAGGGGACTTGGATAATAAGAGCGTGTCATCCACAAACAATAGTGCAGGAATCTTACGTTCCCAGCCGGGGGGGAATCTAAATCTTTTGTGGCCAATAAATCAGCAATCAAGCCATTGAGGAAGAGGGAAAAGAGTGTGGGGGCCAGAACACAGCCCTGCGACCCTCTTTTCCACCAGGAAGGGGGCTGTTAATTCCCCTTTTTTCCCAAAGCGTACCCTTGTGTATGTTTTCCTTATGCAGGCGTTCAATCTAGTCACATAAATATGGTGGCACACCCATGGCTCTCATTATAGCCCAGAGCTTTTCACGCCGGACCATGTCGAACGCCGATCTTAGATCGACAAAAGTAAGGTACAAACTACCCCCTTCCAAAATACCAGTCCTCCAGTATATCATTTGCAGTTGGAATACCTGGTCGAAGGTAGACACTTTCGACCGGAATCCAGCTTGTAATGGTGTAAGGATCTGGTATTCCCCCATCCAAGACTGCAACCTTGCTAATAGAAAGGGTGCATATAGTTTCTGGGAGACGTCTATTAGACTGATTGGGCGATAATTCGCCAGATCTAACGGAGAACCCTTTTTAAAAATTGGGCACAATTTCCGCTCCCAGCCACGTTGGAGGTAACTTATGCCCTTGAAGAAGGGCATTGAAGAAAACACATAGATAGGGAGCCAAACCCTTACGTTCCCTACGATACAGGTCACCGGGGATTTTATCCAGACCCGGGGACTTCACTGGCAGTAAAGAGTCCAGAGCCACCCCCACTTCTTGCATAGTACAAGGAGGAGTACTATTGCTTTTACTGGTAGGAACCGAAGGAGCCCTGGGGTTCGCAGAAGGGAGTAGAGAGTCTGAAGAAGCATCTTCGATGCTTATAGAATATAGTTTTTTAAAATGGAGGCTCCAGACAACTTCGCTAACATTAGGCTTGATTACTGGTGCTCAATGTTGCCAGATTCCCATCTGTCCGCCTCCCATTCCCACTTCGCCTCAGGAGTGATTTTCTTATAGTGAGCCCTAGCAGCTCTTATACTCGAGGATGTTCCCCACTTTGATTTCCTGAGTAGGGCACGTTTGGCTAAACCACATGATTTATTATGCCATAGATTATTACTGTGAGTTCGGACGTTGAAGTCAGCGATACTGTAAAAGAAACCCGCTAATTTACCAGATCATTCTTGGTGTATGTTGTGAAAGGAGAAAAGGTAGACCTGGCTAGGACAGTCAAAAATGAATAGTAAGGTGGTATAGTTCAGCAACCTTATCCTCAGCCTGTATGGCTTTAGTCCATCTTACTCTTCTCCCTCCATCAACAGCTGTTAAGTTAGAGAGGGGGGCAGGCTCCTCAGAAGGATGCTTTTTACTGTGTCCCACAAGAGATTGCAATTCCAAGACCAGTGGATTATGATCACTGTCGGGCCTAAAGCTTACCCTGAAGTTTTTTATGCAGCTCCAGAATTCAACGCTAACCATAATATAATCTATGGTGGAGCTGCTTCCCGGCCTGTTGTAAGTGAAATTACCAGGAATATCCAGGGGAAATCTGCCATTGCATTCTCTAAGTGAATGGGAGACTGTAAGCTCGTAGATCTGCACCCCTAGGGGGGTCCAGCCTCGAGCAGGATACATGTTGCATTCTGGGATGGACCATACTGAATCTTCATCGTGGGTAATGGAGTTAATGTCAAACAATGGTTTGTAGTGGCAATTGAAGTCTCCCCCTTTAGCTTTGTGTGCAGAGCCGGGAAGGGAAGAGAGCAGGGTATCAAGCAGAGTCAGAGTATGCGATGTCTGCATGATAGATGTAGGAAAATCGTATACATTGATAAGGGCTACCTTGGGACCATTGACAAAGGATAAAAATCTTGAGATTGGGTGTCAATCAATTTCTCAAAACAGCCTAAATGGGTACCCACCCAAATGCAGAGATTTCCATACGGTCTCCACCTTGCGCCCTGGGAAGCAGGGTTTGCAAATATAGTAAATCCCACTCTGTGAGGGGCTGTCAAGGCCCAAGTTTCCTGGAATAGGCACAGGTTAAACGTGTCTACATATTTCCCCCAGTTGGGAATGTCGGGAAGTTTGAAATAATGCCTGCGTTGATCCAGGATATATTCCTGATGTTGGGACACTCGACTACCGAGGTGTCAGGGGCAGTGGTGGGGCTCCTTACTAGCTCAGCTTGGTTAGAGAAATATCCTGCAATTTCTATATTTTCAGGGAGTAATTGCAGAGCAGTAGGAGCACTCAGTACCTCCATCCCATTGTAACTATCATCACTATTGGTCGGCTCTGGGTGCGCCATCCGAGTGTGATTGCACCTTTGTTTGAATTGGTGGCAACATTTGCAGTCAATGCACTAGTTCAAGGCAACTAAATCTATTATTGACTGGGACATTGAAATTCCAAACATTCGCTCCAGATAGATATTGGTAGTCCCCGTGGCCCCTGGACATACCAGTTTCTCTTGTTGTGTATTCAAGTCTTCCTATAAAGGTAGTCATATAAGGTTGGTAAAAATAGCCTAGTGGGAGGGACTGTATAGTACCAGCTGTGTTCCCACACCCCCACTGAAGTATATGAGAGACCACCCCTCGATCCCTAAAGTTGATCACTATACAATCCCCCAAGATATCTTTGCGCCTCGACCCGGCCCAGCTAACCCTGCGAGCAAACAGTATTTCTCCCTGCTCGGGGCCATTGAGTGGTCTGTTCTTATTCAGCCAGAAAGCTATCTTGTTTTTTAGTTCAGGGTAAGATTCTGGTTTGTCTGGTTTTAATGTCGGGACCCAGGCTAGAACAACTACATAGGGGGATGCTGCTGGTGGCAAATTTAAACAGGGTAGATGGCTGTTGGTGTCAGTAAGGTGTGATTTTGTTTTAGCACCAGTAGGTGCTAGTGTCGGTTGTTCATGCCTTTGTCTTACGCCCTGGATGCTAGTTGGTGGGATTAGGTTATTAACTCCATTTGTACCATGTTTATGGGAACTAGCTCTTGTTTTGGGCTTTGAGGAAAAGGGCAATTCAAGGGGAAGCCTCACTGTAGAGACGCTTGTAGAAGGAGCGTGGGCTACTGGGGGCAAGCTGTTCTCTCAGTTAACAAAGTCTGTGGAAGTGTTATTCCTCTCCATTACTGCTTCACTGATATTCCCTCCTACACAACGTCCCTTAGTGTTTAACAAGGTAACAACTTTGTCAATACGACTTAGCACCGTTTTAAACTGAGATTTGATGAATTTCTCTAGGTTTGTTTGTAAATCTGCCAACAGGTGACACGCCCATTCTGGGGGGGGTTGTGAGTGCTGAACTATGTCAGTTCCCTCCTACGCTCCCACACTTTCCTCATTTGAACTTATTTTCAGTTTCTTAATTATCTTACCTCTCCTCACTTTTGCTTGTCTCAAACTAACTTTTTTAGTGATTTGGGGGTCCTTAGCTTGTTCAGGCGAAGGGGTCTCCAAGGGTAGAGGTTGTGCTCATGATATTTCTGCGATAGAAATTTCAGTGCAGCAGTGCAGGTATTAGAACTTTGAGAAACCTCTAGCTCTTGGTCCACTGAATCAGAAACAATCAAGGGAGTAAGAGAGAGGCGCCTCTCTGTGCTTTCAATGGCGCTCAATACAGCACTGATAGCTTGTTGGAGCATTTTATCAATCGCAGTGGGATGGGTAACCAGGCCGGGTAATTTAGATTTCTGCCTTGACATGGGTCAAACATTTGAAGGTGAGGATTTGCCCATTCTTAAATAGAAACTTTGCTACGGTTATACCTGGTGTACTCTAATGTGTGTAATAAACAGCCTAGAAGGAGCTACCACTTAGCTGAAATATTGCAAACACCACCACCGTATCCGACAGCAAATATCAATACATACAGAAGTATAGTCTGTTACCTGAGTCAAATGAGGGGGCCCAGTCCAGTCCCTCCCAGTCACGGAAAGGCACAGACAGGCCTGCCCTTTGTCCGTGCTTCGTCCCGGTTGTCTTACCGCGCCGCGTCCCCCTCTGCTCTGCGGAGGCAGCGCTTTTGAGTCTTCTTGCACGATGGGACGCGCGTTTTCACTTGCCAAACAGGAAAGACACCCACAGCATGGGGGCAGAGGCAGCACTTTTGAGCGCGATGGCAACGCCTCCCCCACAATCGCGGCAGGTGAGTTGGTCCCGGTACAGCCTGGATACTGGAGTCCTTCAGCCAGTCTTCTTTCACGATGGGACCCGCGTTTTCCCTCGCCAAATAGGAAAGGCACCCGCAGCACGGGCAGAGGCAGCGCTTTTGAGCGCGATGGCAATGCCTCCCCCACACTTGCGGCAGGTGAGTTTGTCCTGGTGCAGCCTGGATACTGGAGTCCTTCGGCCGGTCTTCTTGCACGATGTTATAGTTAATTTTTAATTTGCTGAAGAATGTTGGATTTTCCTTGAGTAGTAGCAAAAATTAACAAGTAAAGTGCTTTTGCATGAAATTTGGGTTTGTAATTTGGTTGAGCAGAGTAGTGACACAAATTTGTTACAACCTCATTCAAGTTGAAGCTGTTCCACTCTTAAAAGGGCTTTCCACCTGATAAGCCATGCCTGGCCAAGAAACTTTGCTACACAACAAACAAGAAAGATGTTTGGGATCAGACCTAAGAATGCTCAGGGGTGTATGGAAGTCCTGTGTGCCCAATTGCTGACAAATTGATTTTAGCCATTTGGCCCGCAAGATGTTATATGCTGAGAAGGCAAACATTACATGGGTGATGCTTTCTTTTGGGGCTCTGCAGCATGGGCAATCTTTTGATGTCTCGTTACATAAGTGCCATTTCACAGTCGTTTTGCAGATAGGGAGTGTCCCAAAACTAAAATGTATATACCAGATCCTGCCTCTAGGAACCTGAATTATGTCAATAAATGGTTCAAGACATCTACTTTGTTTATGTAAATAAAATTCCTTGGATAGTCTGCCCACATTAGGTTTACAGCTTTCCTGTTGGTCCATCCATTCCCAATAGAGTCATTTAGGCATTTCTCTCCCTGGGGGTTCCTGGCTTTCCAAATGAGCTTTGAGTCCTATAGCTGTCAGCATTATTCTAACATTGGAAATCCAACCTATTTTGCAGCCAGTATCTAGGCGGATGATATCGGTAAGTGCTTCAGCATAGGGATAAGCTCTGAGGTCTGCCTGATGCGAGCACAGAAGAGCAATGGGCATAACCTAGCTACATCTCCAATCGACCGCTTGCCCATATTCAACAGTAGAGGGGTAAGAGGGATTTTATAGTAACATCACCCGATCTCCTAAAGATTTATGCTTGGATCTGCGAAGCTCCTCAAGCTTGTCAAACCCCCAAACCTCTGCTCTGTAAAGAGCAGAGCTGGCTGCGTTGGCGTCATAAACTTGAAAGATAGTGGCTGATATTTCTTCAGGTTTTGAATAGTCTTGAATCACACTCTCTGCTGATCGCTGGCTTCAAGGTCTCCCACCTATTGTATGCTATTGATATTGTTCTGCTGAGCTATACAAAGGTGGGGCTGCAGCGGGTAATTTGTGAAACTCTTTTGTATGCCTCATCCACAGGTTCAAGTTGAACTTAAAAAAGACAAAAACCATGCTGATGCCAAGGGGTATAGCAGCTCGTCCAATTCTGAGCTTAGAAGGGTCCTGGCTGGATCGGTTTTGGAGTATAAATACTTAAGAGTAATATTAGAAACGAGGGGCTTGTTTACAAATCAGTGTGCTGCCATAGAGAGATTGAACTGCAGAATTTGCTACCATCCAGCATACCACAATTACACAAGGTATGTCAGCCAAACATGTTCCATCTCTGACATACAGCGTGGAGATTTTAAAAATGAAGGCAGATAACATCATAGATAAGCTTTTGACACGGACCTTCTGATTCCTGTTCAATCTCCCTCAACAGTTATTGCCATCACAAATTTGATTAGAATTTGAGCTTAAAATACAGAGTTTAAAAAGAATAGGGGCATATTTGAAATTCTGCCAAAAACTTATGACACTTGTCTGTGAGGCTATAAGTGATTGTAAACACGCGCAGGCCCATGAATATTTCAATTTGGCATTATCTACGTTCAAAGCAGAACAAATATGGGCCTTCCCGCTCTCTCAGGTGGAATTTAGCAGAGTCATCAATGGGTGCTGTAAAAAAATGTCTTCACTATTGGCAGGAGAGGCGTTGGCAGCATATATTAATTTTTTTGCACAGCCACTCTCTCTGTCATGCAGCACAGCACATCACAGCTAGTTGTATAGTTCCGTTGCATCTTCCACCAAAGTAATTCTACATTCTTCACTGTTCAATTAATTATAGATATCAAGGTTATTAGGAAGTAACACTTATGCATTCACTGAATAACACATTTCAGACAAGTAATAACAGATTTAAGATTTAGAATTTTTTTAAATATGTTTAAATAGGCATAGATGAAACTCCTTGTACCATATACATTTTGAAATGTATAATAATATACAATATAATATAATATAATATAATCCAGCCATTGATATAGTTTAAAAAATATATGGGTGAATTGAAGAAAGCACACACTACAAGTAGTAGGTCTGGAGGGACAAGGAGATCAGCACCAATTGACTTAAAGGTAGTTTCCCACTACATCATTGCATTCTACACCCCACATCAACACATTTAAGATTAGCCACTACTTACAAACGAAACGCTTTGACATGCTGGTTACCATTTTTCATCACTTTTTTAAACAAAAAAAACTAAAAAACATTTATATATCCATCTGAAAGTCATTACAGAAATCCACTACTGCTCAAAATTATTTGTTCAATCTTCTCAGCATTTTTCAAATTCTTTGACTTCCCAATTCCTGATCATTATATACATCATAGTTGACCTTGTTTATTTTTACTAAACTAGCTGTTTTCAACCATTGTCCATTACTAGTTTTTACCGCCTGGCCTCGTACTTCAATGATACAAGATGGTTTTCCTGAATTTCAATTTTCCTTTTTGCCGCAACAAAGGATCTTTTACTCAGACATCACCCACTCTAACATTTATGCCACATCTCTTTCTCTGCAAATTCATTTTTTTACACTTCTCATTACTAAATTTATCACTAGACTGTTGGCCTTCCATGATTCATTCAATCAATCATTCCATAATCAATCAATCAATCGATCAGTCAGTCGATCAATCACAGAGTTCCTATAAAGCGTGGCTTGTCACCCCATGGGATTCCAGCCACTAGGTCCTAATGTTGTTTGTGAAAGAGCCATGTCTTGAACTTCTTCTTAAATTCTTTAGGTGAAGGGTAGGTATGGAGATGGAGGTTATTCCATGACTCGGCACGTAGGAGAACAAGCAACCTCCACAGCAGTCGCAGAAAGTGTGGGGGGTCTGGGCCAGGGTGAGGGAGGAAGAGTGGAGTTCCCTGGTAGATTGATGGGATGTCTGGAGGCGGTTGATGGAGGTGGGCCAGCCCTATTCTGGAGGGCCTTGTAGGCAAGCGTCAGGAGCTTTAAGAGGCATATTTTCTGTACAGAGAGTCAGTGGGGGTTCGGAGGTAAGAGAATGTGATGGACCTTCTGGGGAGATTGAGAATGAGTGTCTGGATGGTTTGGAGATGGTTGACTAGTTGCTTGGTGGTTCCGGCATACAGTGCGCTACCATAGTCGATGTGGCTGGAGACAAAGCCTTTGGTGACTGTTTTCCTGCTGGAGATGGGGATCCATCGGAAAATCATGTGGAGCATGTGGAGGTGGAGGAAGGAGGAGGAAGAGACAGCATTCACTTGGTTCTTCATGGTTAGTTGGCTGTACAGGCTGAATCCGAGGTTGCATGCCTGGTTGGCAGGAGTCAGAGTGGGTATGAGTTCGGCAGCCACCAGAAGTCATCCCAGGGTGAGGGGTTGTTTCTGAAGATTAGTGCCTCTGCTTAAACTGAGCTGAGCTTCAGGCAGTTGGCCTTCATCCAGTTGGTGATGTTAGACAAGGTGTTCTGGAAGTTTGTTCTGGTAGTGTTCTGAGCGAGGAGCCCTGGGAATGCCGCTGATTACCTTTTTGGGTTCAGAGAAAAAGGTGGTAGGTCAAACCTCTGCAATCAGTTGGAGAGGATGAAGGTGCCTTGGATGTCCAAATGGTGGAGTCTGATGTGAAGGTGTGATGGGAGATTGTATTAAAGACTGATGAGAGGTCAAGAAGGATAAGGGCTGCGGTTTCTCCTTGGTCAAAGAAGCATCTGATCAGGGCAGTCTTTGTTCTGTGGTAGGCCCAGAAGCCTGATTGCAAAGTGTAAAGAAGGTTGTTCTCTACAAGGTTCTTTGTGAGTTGCCAGTTTATGGATTTCTCCAGGACCTTGGCTAGAAAATGGAGTAACGAGATGGGTCAATAGTTCTTAAGAACGCTGGGGTAGGCAGAGTGCTCTTTGAGGAGAGACTTGACCTCTGCATGCTTCCATGCAATGGGATTTTGTATGTTGTGATGAATGCATTGAGGATCTTGGTGTGGTTGTTGCTGATTTCTTCTCTCCCAAGATTGGAGATGTGGTGCGGGCAGGGTTTCATGGGTGCGCCAGAGTGGATTGAGTTCATGATGGTGGTGGTTTCTTGGATTGAGAGCCGCTCCCTGTAGGAGAGTTGGTGCGGGTGTCGTGGCTTGGTAGGAGTGCAGAGGTTTTTTAAGTCAGTGGGTTAGTAATCAAAGTTGCTATAGGTGTCTGTGATCTTCACAGGGAAGTAGTCTGCAAGTGTATTGCAGGGGACTTCGGAGGGGTTGCAGATGGGCAGGAGAACTCTCTGACTATGGTGAACAGCTTATCACAACCCTTTCACCCCCTAAAGCTGTGATTTCAAATATGGATTCAATGTTGATGCTACTTTTCTGCAACTCATTATCTCAAATGGGATAATTCCAGTAATTGAGTGAGGAATTGTCCTGTAAGCCCACACTGCATCTCTACTAGTCATTTTGCAAACAACATTTGCCCTAATGGCACTCTGGACTCCACAAGTTGGTCTATTGAATCTTTCAACTTTGCCATTGGCCTGGGGACAACACAATGATGTGTGAAATGGCTTCACATTTAATTATCGCTCAAAACATACAACATGGCAACTGATGCGAACTGTACCCCATTTTCTGTTAGGAGTTCCTTCAGAATACCTTCTCTACTGAGCACATTCTGTAGAAACAAATGGAAAGGGGCAACCGCTCGGTCCCCCCGAACGTATGGTGGAGTACCCCGATCCCCCCGGGAAGCCATTTTGGGCGGGAGTCGAGTCTCGGCTGGTATGCCCGAAGCGGCGTAGCCGGGGCGCGCCTTTTCCCGCCCAAGAGGGGGCTGTCCTAGACACCTACGCCGATGGCCACGCCCCGTAGGCAGATTGGAGGAGGGTCCACGCCCGCCCGAAGAAGGATAAAAGGAACAACAAGCCAAGGAAGCATCCTCTTGTTCCTGTGCTCTGAAGCTGCACCTCCCCGTTGCACGTGAGCTCGAGACGGAACGAAGAGCCAATTTTGAGAATTTGTAATCCTTGTGTTTTTTCTTCTAGCACTTCGAAACTTTGGTTCCAGGATCTTTCGGTCGACTATCGTAAGAAAATGCCGGGCAAAAGGGTCGGAAAGAAGGTTAGCACCGACCAAATGCTTCGTATGCTGGTGAAGGACATGGCGAATATGAAGAAGCAGATGGCGGCCATGAATGGTACGGGCCGGCCTAAGAAAGTCATCGGACCAGCATTGCCGGGGATAGTCCCTGCCGGGAGAGGTAAAAGGGCCAGGAACAGGGAGGCAGGGGGTGAGGCTCCGGTTCCAGAGTCACCTCCGGCGAGCCCGGTCAGGCCAGTGGAGGCCCCAGTTCTGATTCCGGATGCAGGACAGCCGATCCCTGTCGTAGTTACACCGGTGAACGAGGGGGATATGCCACCCGAGTTGGCCGCCCAGTTGGCGGCGTGGTTGGGCAAGAATAATGAGGGTGCCATAGCTCCAGGGGATACGGCCGAAGAGGCCAAACTAATAATGAAGCAGTTGCGGCAGTCGCGAGATGCTGCGAAGGCACCTTGTCCTTTTTTTCCCCCTCAGGTTCCCGCGGAACAACCGTCTTCAGGCGTTGGAACAGCGGCAGCAGCGAGTTCAGCTACTGATTCGGGTAAGAAGCCGTTGCCAATGGCTGGGGAGGGGTCGGTACCCTCAAGAAGGGAAAAAGTGGTACAACATATACCGTTGGCCACGAAGGAAATGATATGGGCGGATAAATACGTGAACATATTTTCACTATTGACTGATCATTATGAAATAGAACACGTAAAAAATCAGAAGGAATTATTGCATCCAAGTGTATGGCGAGCAAAAATGGCGGGTTTCAGAGTTGATGAGACAATCGCTAATTGGGCCAGGGCTTTTGGGATGTTCACTGCAATCATGGGGGAACGTAGGCCTGAGGTATTGACTGAGTTGGCTTGTTACCAGACACGAATAATGGAGTTTTATGAATCGTACGATGGTGATCAATGGTTGGGTTATGATAACAAATTTCGTAAGGCCAAGGAGCATGACTCATCCCTGACGTGGGATTGTTTCGACTCCATTTCCTGGCAGAAACAGGTCAGTTCAAACTCGACCTTTCGAGCAGGCACCGGTAATGACCAGCACGCAAGGAGTAATGGGAACTCTGGCAAGAAAGGGGTCTGTTGGAACTTCAACAGGGGCAAGTGCACTAGACCACAGGGGACGTGCAAGTTCAGGCATGAGTGTGCAGGGTGCGGACAGTCTTCACACCCCGAGAGTTTGTGCAGAGCCAAGAATGGCGATACAGGGGGCAGAGGCGGCGCCAAACAGGTCTAATGCGGCCGAGGGGCGCTGTTACCTACTCCCATCGACATCATGGCAATGATCCCCTGGCTGAACGAATACCCTGATCATGTCTCCGCTGGGGTGTTGAGGGACGGTTTCTCATGTGGTTTCCGCATCCCGGCGGGCGATTTTCGGGGGGAAGCACTGTGTAAAAACCAACTGTCTGTTCAACAGAATACGGTTGTAGTACAGGCAAAGATTGCAAAGGAGGTGGCCCGAGGTCGGGTTGCGGCTCCATATGCGAACCCGCCTGTTCATAATGTTGTTTGTTCACCGTTGGGAGTAGTCCCCAAGAAGGACCCAGGTGAGTTTCGGTTAATACATAATCTGTCCGCTCCTAAGGGTCTTTCTGTGAATGATGCGATTGACCCGGGAGTTTGTTCGGTGCGGTATGCTTCCTTTAATGAGGCTGTCGCCATGTTGAATCGCCTGGGGCCCGGAGCGCTGATGGCAAAATCGGATATCGAGTCAGCGTTCCGGTTGCTCCCGGTACACCCACAGGATCAGCGTCTGCTAGGTTTTGTGTTCCAGGGACGCTATTACATGGATAAATGTATGCCAATGGGTTGCTCCATCTCTTGTGCGTATTTTGAAAAATTCAGTAGTTTTTTACAATGGGCGTTCACCAGAGCCACAGGCTTTACGCAGGTTATGCATTACCTAGATGATTTTCTGCTTCTGGGGGCAGCTGGGGACACGGAATGTGCACAGGCTTTTAGTAAATTTTGTGATCTCATAAGAATATTTGGCGTGCCACTAGCACCGGGCAAAACAGTGGGGCCGTCTACTTCACTCGAGTTTCTAGGAATTGAGCTCGATTCTGAAGAGGGGTGCTTCCGTTTGCCTAAGGAGAAGGTATTGAAATTTATGGCCTCACTCGAGGCATGTATTGACGAGACGAAAGTAACATTGCATCAGTTGCAGCAGGCTGTGAGTCAGCTTAATTTTGCCCTTAGAGTGATACCAATGGCTCGCCCCTTTTCTCGCTCTATTGCTCAAGCCATGGTTGGCCTTAAGGAAGGGCATCACCGCACAAGACTCTCGGCAGAGGTTCGCCAGGACATGCGCATATGGTTGGCATTCCTGGCGGATTTCAACGGTCGTGTCCTGTGGAACAAACCAGCGGTTTCCTCCGAGGAGTTGGGTTTGTGGACCGACTCGGCAGGGAGTGTGGGTTTTGGCGCCATCTTCGGTAACCATTGGTCGGCACAAACATGGCCGGCATGGTGGCACGAGAGTGGGCTCACAGGTAACATTGGGTTTCTTGAACTGTTCCCTATTCTAGTGGCCTTGAAGACATGGCCGGAGGGGTTTCGTGATCACACTGTGGTGTTCTGGTCAGATAATATGACCGTGGTAGAATGTGTCAATAATCAGGCAGCACGCTGCAAATTGATCTTGAGACTGATGAAAGAAATTGTCCTGCTATGTATGAAATTAAACGTCCACTTTAGAGCAAAACATGTGCCTGGGGTACTGAACCAGGCGGCTGATGCACTCTCTCGTTCTCACATGCAGGCCTTCCGGGGCCATCTGCCCTCTGCGGACTTGGTGGCGGCACCATTTCCCGAACTTCTCTGGTCTCTCGGTGCCCCGGATTACAAAACCTCGTGGGAGAGAGTCTAGCCCCCAGGACAAGGAAGGCATATGAAGGGGCGTTAAGTTCCTATTGGGCATTTTTGGGTCCAGCTAGGGGGGAGCATTGGGGGCAGGAAGAATATGTCCTGAAATTTCTAGTTTCATTGCATCAGGCAGGCCGATCAGTGGCAACAGCCAATAGACACCGAGCCGCCATTGCTTTCATGGCGCAGGCTCATGGCATTCAGGATCCCACAGCGTCCTTTCATAGCAAGCATTATCAAAAAGCAAGACACAAACCAACAGCAAAGAAACTCAGGGCCTTATTTATGAAGGCCTTGCGCCACCGGTGTGTCACTTTTTTCCCATGTTAAAAGTGACGCACCGGCAGCACAAGACAATCATAAATAATGCCAAATGTAAATACCATTGATTTGCCCCCAAAATCGTTTTTTGAATAACATTTTAGAAACACAGCGCAGGTCCTATGTACAAGCATTCAATTTCAATACTGAAACCTCACTGTTTCACAACATACAAATCATCTATCTTGCAAATGTTGATAGCAAGCATTATCAAAAAGCAAGACACAAACCAACAGCAAAGAAACTCAGAGCCTTATTTATGAAGGCCTTGCGCCACCGGGTGCGTCACTTCTTTCCCATGTTAAAAGTGACGCACCAGCGCCACAAGGCAATCATAAATAAGGCCAAATGTAAATACCATTGATTTGCCACCAAAATCGTTTTTTGAATAACATTTTAGAAACACAGCGCAGGACCTATGTACAAGCATTCAATTTCACTACTGAAACCTGACTGTTTTACAAAATACAAATCCCCTATTTTGCAAATGTTCATAACATGCATTATCAAAAAGCAAGACACAAACCAACAGCAAAGAAACTCAGGGCCTTATTTATGAAGGCCTTGCACCACCGGTGCGTCACTTTTGTCCCATGTTAAAAGTGACGCACCGGCGCCACAAGGCAATCATAAATAACACCCAAATGTAAATACCATTGATTTGCCCCCAAAATCGTTTTTTGAATAACATTTTAGAAACACAGCGCAGGACCTATGTACAAGCATTCAATTACACTACTGAAACCTCATTGTTTCTCAAAATACAAATCCCCTATCTTGCAAATGTTCATAGCAAGCATTATCAAAAAGCAAGACACAAACCAACAGCAAAGAAACTGAGGGCCTTATTTATGAAGGCCTTGCGCCACCGGTGTGTCACTTTTTTCCCATGTTAAAAGTGACGCACCTGCAGCACAAGGCAATCATAAATAATGCCAAATGTAAATACCATTGATTTGCCCCCAAAATCGTTTTTTGAATAACATTTTAGAAACACAGCGCAGGTCCTATGTACAAGCATTCAATTTCACTACTGAAACCTCACTGTTTCACAACATACAAATCATCTATCTTGCAAATGTTGATAGCAAGCATTATCAAAAAGCAAGACACAAACCAACAGCAAAGAAACTCAGGGCCTTATTTATGAAGGCCTTGCGCCACCGGTGCGTCACTTTTTCCCATGTTAAAAGTGACGCACTGGCGGCACAAGGCAATCATAAATAAGGCCCAAATGTAAATACCATTAATTTGCCCCTAAAATCGTTTTTTAAATAACATTTTAGAAACACAGCAAAGGTCCTATGTACAACCATTCCATGTCACTAGAAAAACTTCTCAATTTAACATAATGCAATTCCCCTATGCTTCAAAACCTATTTACCAAGCATTATCCAAAAACATGACACAAACCAACCAGAAAGAAACTCAATCTGCATCCTAATCTGAGGTAGTGCAGGTGACATCATTGTAAAAGGTTCAAATATATTTATGTAATGAGGCAAACACTAATAATTCCTTCTCAAAAATGTAAAAGGCATTAATTTACACCAAAATCGTTTTTAAAATACCATTTTAGAAACACAGCACAGGTCCTATGTACAAGCATTCCATGTCACTATAGAAACATCTCAATTTAACATAATACAGTTCCCCTATCCTGCAAAACCTATTTACCAAGCATTATCCAAAAACTTGACACAAACCAACCAGAAAGAAGCTCAATCTGCATCTTAATCTGAGGTAATGCAGGTGACATCATTGTAAAAGGTTCAAATATATTTATTTATTGAGGCGAGCACTAATAATTCATTTTCAAAAATATAAGAAGCATTCATTTACCCCAAAATCGTTTTTAAAATAACATTTTAGAAACACAGCACAGGTTCTATATACAAGCATTCAATTTCACTACTGAAAATTCACTATTTCACAAAATACAATTCCTCTATGCATTAAAATGTTTTAACCAAGCATTATCAAAAAACATGACACAAAACAACATTAAAAAAAACAATCTGCTTCCAAATCTTCTCCATAGAGCATACAAGTCTCTATCTAAATTAAATGAATCATTTCTTACCTTTACAAATGCTTTGGGAGATAGAGAACAATGTCAGACACACACACACCAATTTTTCTTTAGCAGAGCAAAAGGTATGCATTCCACACACTGCAACCATGACTGGCACAGAAAACCTCTAATTCTACACAGATATGCCTCATTTCAACCAATCAAAACTCTTCCCTCACTATTTTCAAACCAACACCCTTCCCCCCTCAGCCCTTTCTATCTGTTACCATAACAACTCCCTCCTTAATGAACTCTCAGGTTCAAAAGTTTATTCTAGAATGTTGCAAATGAACTAAGCAAGGATGTTTGACCTCTCAATACACCAGCTTATCTGATGAAATGTTTCTTTAATTGACTTTTTCTTAACCATTCAAATTGCTTCTTTCACAAAACACAATCATGTACCCTAACTTTTTGTTTTCAACTATCTGAATCCACCAATCAGATTCAGATTCATAAACTTTTATTCGATTATAAAAATTTGCATAATCATAAAAAGTACAATATTTTTAAAAAACCATCAGTTTTAAGCTGAAGTTCACATGTTACATTTTATAAAACAATGCCCTGTCGTATTTTCATTACTTTTTTTAAAAAGGTCGCTGTCATTTTGGCTTCATGCGGGTTTACCGGCGACTGGAGATAAGCAAGCGCTGGATATGTGTTTTTTTGACCGCTTGAGCGTAGAAGGGGGAGAATCCATTTTTTCCTGGCCACACTGTAGTATTTGCAGAACAATGTGACATGGACCGTTGATTGCTTGGAGGCCCCATCACACGGACAACAAATCAGGTTCCGTGACCAGTTGTTCTGCTCTGGAAATGAGACCAAGCGAAAGAAGAGATCGAACCGGAGTCTAGTCAGTAGAAACTTTTCATAGTTCGAAAGAAAGAACGTAAGGTAAGGCTGTATCGTTTTCCCTGTTTGCAATTGGGAGATTTTTCCATTTTGCGTTTTCACTATCTCCGCCTGATTGCGAAGTTCTCTCAAATGGCCTATACATAGTTCTTTCAGCCGTTTCTTGGATATATCTTCGATTGAAGGTGGATCAAGAAAGTATTGCTCACGGTTGAGGTCTTGAAAAAATTTAAAAATGTAGTTGAGCCAGGGGATTTTTCTCCAGTGAGCTAGGCTCAGGCAGTCTGTGATGAGGGAGCGTGTTACATGGCTTTCTGGATTGCTCCATATGCGGTGCCATAGAATGAGAGGCTGGCAGCGTATGGTGTCTGTCACAAGATCCATCCCTAGCTCTCGGTGTGATGCTAAAGTCGGGGAGCTTTGGGGAAGGGCCAGGACGTACTTAATGAAGGCATTCTCCGTTGCCTGTAGTTGTTTGATGCTTCCGTAACCCCAGATGCCTGCTCCGTAACTCGCCACGCTGTGGCATTTTGCATAGTATAAAGTTAATAGTTCCGACGGAGCTGGTTTGCCTAGTTTCCTGGAGAAGGCACAAAGTGCTGATGTTGCTCGACGAAAGTTAAGGTTTCTGGCTTCAATGGCTTTTCGCCAGGTCATTGAATCGTCCACGAGTATACCCAGATATGGGTAAACTGACGTTTTTTCCAGCTTGGTGTTGTTTATATATATGGATTTTGAATTTCCGGGTTTGGGTCCTATGGACATTGTGAATGTTTTCTTTGTGTTTACTTTTAGACCCAAAGAGTCCATGAACGTCACATATTTGTTCAGCTGTCGTTGGAGTTGGTTGGCTGTTCGGGCCAGGATGACCGAGTCGTCGGCGTAGAGTAGAATGGGTATAGGGCGGCGTACTATTTGCGGGAGGTCCTGGCTCCCTACCAGCATTGCTTTTTCAATCCCGTTGGTGTATAGATTGAATAGGAAGGGAGCCAATACGCACCCTTGCCTAACTCCTCGCATGATTTTAAAAGGACGTGATAGATCGCCGCCAATGCCGTAACGCACTCGGCCTTCTGCGTTGGTGTATAGACCCCTGAGAAAGGCCAATATCGCTGGATCTACTCCAAGGTTCGACATGATTTCCCACAGCTTTGCATGCTGAACGCAGTCGAAAGCTGCGCTCAGATCTACGTAGACCAGGTAAATTTTTCCTTCTTTTGCATGGGCGTATTTTCCGGCCAGGAGGGTCAGATTTAGGGCTTGCTCCACCGTACCGAGCCCCTTCTGGAAGCCGTATTGCAGGTCTGTAAAGATGTTATTTGCCTGGGCCCAAGATTGTAAATGGTCCAGGAGTAGTCGACCTGCAATTTTACCCGTGGAATCCAGAAGGGAGATCGGCCGGTAGCACGCGGGGTCGTTGCGGTCCCCTTTCTTGAATATTGGCAAGAGTGTAGATGATGACCATGATGGAAGGAGACCGATTTCAGCGACTGCAGACATTACCCGGGTTATTATTAGCGACCAATAGTCACTGTTATATAAGAACAAGTCCATGGGTACCCCGTCTGGACCGGGAGCCTTGCCAGTTTTTGACGCTGTAATTGCTTTTCTGACCTCGGTTACGGTGAAGCGTAAATTAATGGGTAAATTAATGGGAAGAAAATGATTCTCTGCTTCAGCCTCGCGTTCTGTTCGAGGTGTGTCAGGTGGCAAGCCAAAAATTTTTGTAAAGTGGCGGACCCATTCGTTCTCGGTTACTGCTACGTCAAGTAGATTTGGATCAGTATCATTGTCCAAGAAGGGTGATCTAATGGTCTGCCAAAATGTTATGCTGTCCTTTTTTAGTGCGCTTTCGTGTAATTGGCACCAAAGGTCTCTCTTTATCTGGCACCTTCGATTTTTCCTGGCTTCGTTGTACGCTTTCCTCCGGGATGAAATTAATTGGGCGTCTCTTGGTTCCTGCCGGAGGGCTTCTTTTAAATCCGAAAGGGCCTTTCTGCAGTCTGAGTTGAACCATCTTTTAGTTTGGGATATTGGTTTGTTTGTCCTGTATTTGACCAACTCATCTCTTATTGCCCCTTGAATATTATGGAAGGAGGTAATGATTAGTTCAGGCGAAGCCTCAGCGGACAGACAGTCCCTTAACCAGGGGTGTGTTTTTTCAAATATCCTTTGCGAGGTCACCTCGGGATCGACTTTGGCCCATTTAATTGCGAACCCGTTCCTCTTCCTTATTGAAATTGTTTGTTGATCGAGAAAACTAATTTTCGTTGTAGAAGGACCTAATTTCTCCAATGTAATCTCCACACTTAGGGGATAGTGATCGCTAATCGGACAGGACCCTGCTTTGTAGTTAGTTAGCGAGTTCTTGCAGGTATTGGAGGCTAGGATAAAATCGATGGTAGATGTGCAACCTCGCCCATGGAAGGTGGGTCGAAATTCCTGGGCCGGGTCCACTAGCTCATTTACAAAGTCAAGGTCCAGAGTAAATACAATTTCATTCAGCTTGTTTCCGCTTTGAGTGTGTGCGAAGTGAGGAATCGGGTTACCGGATTCAGATTGTAGGCCACAGGTCCCGGTTTTGTGGTTTGGGCATATTGGATGATTGAAATCGCCTCCCCAAATGTATTTTATTGTCTCGCTTAAATGCACGTTTTGAAGTGTAGATATATGGGCCACCATTTCATCCAGGTTTGAACAGCAGTCCTGCGTGCCTATGTTGTTATAATAGTTTATGAGTATGTAGATGTTCCTCGAGGCGGTGGTATGGTGTGTGATTTGAATGACTTGAAAGGCAGGTGTTTCTTTTGTTATTTTTACCTTAACTGCTAAGGTGTTGGAGAAATAAATCATGAGGCCACCTTTTGGTCTTCCCATTGTGCTTGGCGTTGCTTTGGTAAAGAATGTTTTATATCCCGCTAGATGGAGGGGGGATAGACGCCAGGTCTCTTGTAAGCACAAGATTTGGTGGCTTCGTGCAATTTCCAACCATTGAGGGCATGTTATTTTTCCGGTTAGGCCTGCGACATTCCAGAAAGCTATGCCTACGGTCGTGGCCTCATTAACAGTCGAGGTGGCGCGTGCTGTTTTGCTGTTGGTAGGGATTTCGGTGGTTAGAGTTTGTTCAGTGAGTGATCCTGCACTCGTGTCCAGGTTCTCTGGGGGGGGGAGGGTCAAGAGGTTATTTTGTTGGGTCGTTGGGGTCTCTGATGCTTCAGGCTGTTTAGAGGGAGTTATCTGGTGCTTGTCAGGGACTGGGAAGTGTGAGGCGACAACTGAGTGTAAGGAGGCAGCTATGGGTTGGTTAAGATCAACAGTGGGTGGTCAATCGACCATGTCGAGGCACTCGTAACGGTTTTGGGTCGGGAAACCCTGCCAACCCTCATATACGGGGTAAGATCTGTCCTGCCAGTATGGAACTTGGCTATCGACGTACCTTTCTCTTGGCCCCCCCCTATCAAGGTACTCGCGTGGGAAATCCCTCCGGATCCATGGTGTTTGACGCCATGGGTCCTGGTTCCGCGGGCCTTTGGGATGATGGTACCATTCCCAGGGAGGGGGGTTGTGTTGTTGTTTCATTGGGGGGTAAAAAAGAGAGAGGTGACGAGCGTCTATTCCCCCTTTTTTCTCGAGTTGTGGCCAGGCACATATATAGTCAACCGTTGCGGGATCTTTGCATGTTACAATGATGCAATCACCGCGTATTGTTTTCTTGGTTTTGCCTATCCAGGCTACCCTACGTGCTGACGTAATTCCTCCTGATAAGTGGGATTCAAGAGGTCTATTTATGCTAAGCCACTGCATGGCCTTGTTTTTGAGTGACCAGGCTGTTTCTGGGGTGTCATCTACTAACTCGGGTACTCCTGTTAGAACTATTGTGTATGGAGTAGCTTCAGGGGGCAAATGGGCAGGGCGTCTCACTACAGGGTATTTTTTCGGGGTGGTTTCCGTTACGTTCTTAGGTGTTTTTTGGGGGGGTGGGAAATTCGTAGGCTGGGAGTCAGGTTTCTCCTGGGGGATTCTGCTAGGGTCTGGGTTTTGTGCTAGACATGGGGTTCGTGCCGTGACCTTCCCTTTGGTATCTGCCTGCTGCTCTTTTTGTTGTGATGAATTCTGTTGTGGTGGTTTCTCCTGGTGGGAATGGAGCGTGTTTACTATTGGTTTGGGTATGACAGACGATGGATTAGGGTTCTTTTGTATTATAGGTGTTGCGTTTGTATGATTGGCTACTTTCTGGATATGTTTTTGGTTTTGCTTTTTTGGTGGGTGTGTAGTGTTTCGCTGGCCCTTTACATCTATCCTAGTGTTTGTCTCTAGGAGAGTAGCTGATATTATTGTTAATTGAGCCTCGAGGTTTCTAACACTCAACTGGATAGGCTTTAGGTATTGGTAAAGTAGGTCTTTGGTGGTGGATAGCACTTGTGATGTGATTCTGCAGGTCTTGCATTGCTCGGCTGCGTTGTTGTTGCTGGATATTGGCTTGTGTGGGAGGGTGCAGTCAGGAATGTGCAGTATGCTATTGGAGCATGGAGAGTTTGAATTGGTCGTGGGTGAGCTTTGGGTTTTTCCTCTAAATGATAGTCGGGTTTCCGATGTTGCCTTTTCTCTCTCACCGTGCTGAGGTAGGTTGTTGGAGGTTTGGATGTCTCCTTGCGTATGACAGCCGGCTAGGTCTGGGGTTGCTTCCAAATCTTCTGATGTTAATGAGGGATCCGACTCAGAGTGCGTGACTGACAGATCGACTACTGATGGAACGGTGTTAAGTTCTGTGGTTGAAAGAGGCACTGGGAGAGAGCTGTTTTGGGAGGTCAGGTTGATTGGGGATGCAGCGTTCGCTATGGCACCGAGTGATGAGCGCTTGGCATTTGCGCTCATGAGATCCATTGAGACTCTCTTTTCCATTAAGGCTATACTTTGGTTAATTGTTTCGTTTACCCGCGATATGAACAAGTCAATGGGGCCTGTTACCTGTGCTACCTCCTGCGCATGTTTGGATTTAGGTTTGGGTTTGGAAGTGCTTCTGGTTTTTGCTGGCATGATGTTTGTTGCCAGGTCGTTGATGAAAGAGAGATGGCCCGGTCCGGTCTCTATCGGGCACTAACGGGCAACAACGGGCCCGCCCTTGGCCCGGGCTTCGCCCCGGGCTCCGACCCGCGCGCGTCCCGCGATGCGCGTTGGTATGGCGGTTAAATGGTTTTTGGGTGAGAGGGGGCGTGGCACTGGGAGGGGGCGCGGCTCGCACGGGAAGAGGCAACAGCTGATGTAGCTGATAGCTGAGCCTCGCAGTCCCGGAGCCGCGCCTCGCGCCTCCTCTGCGGCCACGCAGATGTTATTCCTCCTCTCCTCCTCTCCTTCAGGGCTGGAAACGGGTTTGGGCAGCAAGCTACTCCTGTAGGGGCGAGTTCACGAAGCGACTGGCAAGAAACCTCACTGCGAGTGGCGCCCGCGTAGCGGGAGCCACGAGAGGTTGTAGGCGATTTGGTGGGGGCGGGCACTGGGAGGGGGCGCGGCTCGCACGGGAAGAGGCAACAGCTGATGTAGCTGATAGCTGAGCCTCGCAGTCCCGGAGCCGCGCCTCGCGCCTCCTCTGCGGCCACGCAGATGTTATTCCTCCTCTCCTCCTCTCCTTCAGGGCTGGAAACGGGTTTGGGCAGCAAGCTACTCCTGTAGCGGCGAGTTCACGAAGCGACTGGCAAGAAACCTCACCAATCATTACTTGTGATTCGAAAGCAGTGGAACTCCACAATTATTTTTTTGTAAACTCCTACTATTCCAACTGCTATTTCATTCCCACACTTCATCTGACTGCACAAGAACCTTCTCTCATCATGTATTCTGTGTGGATTATTGGACATAGCTACATCCACTGGGCTAAAAGGAAAGCAGCTAGCAGACATTTTCACAACCTTGATTTAGCGCTCCCCCGTGAAATTTAAAAATATATATATTTTTTTTTGCATATATGCCCCTCCGAAACTCCCCGCAGCAAACCTAGAGGCTCAAGGGGGTCTACTGTGCTCCTTTTTACCCATTCCCAACGTTATTTGTCCTCCATATTGTGTCTCAATTAGACCGAAACACAAAATGGCAGAGTCCCGTAGCGCTCCCGGTAGGCGCACCGGTGAGCGCTCCTCAAAAAAATGTGGGAAACAAAATTACATTTCACCAAATATAGTATAGACCCTACTATATACCACTCCCAACCATTATCCCACATTTGATAGTATTCCATTCAGCCATTTGGGCTGTAGCCCTGTCTAAATATCCTGAGGTAAATTACATGACAAAAACACATATGAAAGTGTTGGAATTTACAACCAATTAAAATGTTACTTTCATTTCCTACTTTTTCTTCCAGACATTTGATTGGTTATGTACATGAATATAAATGAAAAATGAGAGGGAAACACATCCATTTTGACCACAACTACCTGAGATACATCTTTAAAAGATTTACTCATATATCTGCATCACCTTTCTATAAGGTAAGTTATACATTTGTGAAGGGGCACTTTAAGTTCATTTGTAAAAATGTTTTCTGACAGTTATTTACTGTCCCTCTGTTATAATTACAGATTGAGATAGGCTTCTCTGTTATAGTTATAGATTGAATTAGGCTTCTCTGGTATAATTATGAATCATATTAGGCTTCTTCACATACACTTTTTTTTATATTTCTACTTCCTACCTCATACCATACACTGCCCAAAGATAACTTCACTGTTAAAAACTCACAAGTACCTGTCTGAACTTAAACCCAACAGTGCCCTATCTTTACTGATATATTTATTTTTTATGCAATTTACAGCAAGAAAATGGAAGGAGAACAAAATAAAATTGATATTTCATTTGAAATTGATATGGAGAACAATCCAAAGAAAGAGATTGATGAATTAGACTTTTTGGATCAGTCTCTGGACCAAGACTTACTTAATTGTGTAGAAGAAATTGAATCATGGAATCCAAATGAGGACATACCTGACGAAATAATGTTGGAAATTATTTTAGATTTTGAAAAATCACAGCAATACATTTGTATTTAAACATTAAAAATTGTTTGAGACATTATTCTTTTTTATATGTAAATTATGAAATAGTACCAAAATAGATATAATATAAAGTGAGACTTAAAATATACTGTGCAACTTTTTTATGTTACATAGTAATTTAGCTCATAGTTACTTCCTTTCTCCCACTATATTATCTCCAATGTGTATTTAACATCTCTTTATCATCTCCTGCCCCTATTTTGTTTCTGCTTTCCTGACAGACTATGGTATGAATTCCATATACCACAATAACTTCTGTAACAACATGCAAGATATCTACAAAGGAGACGGTGTATATTAAATTTTAGACTCTGCATTGGTACCTACATGTTGGTACTCAAATAAAAAAACAAAAACAAATAATACACATACAATTTTTGAAAAGTCTTTCATTCTTTTTTCCCCATGGTACGCTCCCTGGTGCGCTCCCCAAATTATTATTTTTTTTTTTGCTCCACGGGGCCCTTTTATAGCCCCCACATCAAACCTATGGAGTCAGGGGGGGGTCTCCTCTGCCCGCTTATGGTCAATACCCCCTTTGTTTTTGCCACCTCTTGTGTCTCGATCCTACCAAGACACAAGATGGCGGCCGCTCTTGACTGTTTAGAATGTTTACAGACACCCGACAGCCAATCAGATTTCCGTGCGTCAGTCGCGTTGCGCGCCCGGTGCGCTCCCCGGTGCGCGTACTGGGGCGCGGCCATAGATATATATAGTTTTTTTACCTAAATTACTCAAAATCCACTGGAGCACATATCTTGAGACATAGCAAAGGCACTTCGGGCTACCAGTCCCTACAATTTTGCCAAGTTTGGTGGAAATCCATTCAGCTGTTCGGGCTAAAAGTGATTTTGACCGCCCTATGGAAATTAACATGGAGAAAACATGTTTTGGGACCCCCCTTTTATATCAGCCCCCGCTTGACGAATCCCCTCAAACTTTCAAGGAAGGACCGGAAAAAAAATCTGATTTAGGTACCTACAAGTAGGTTCCAATGCACAGTCTTAAATTCAGGAGGAATATTCTATTTCCTTCATCTGAGAAGTGCACACCATCTCCTCTGTAGATGTCTTGCATGTTGTAACGCAAGTTATTATTGTATATTGAACCCATTCCATAGTCTCTCATGTAAGCAGAAACAGATTTATTCACATGTTTCCGTGCTTTCTCAAATTGTGGACAAAATTGGTTGGACCAGTTCCATTTCTGTCTTTGGCATATATTTTAATATACCAAGGCAGTTTGTGGAAAAAGTGTCATCAATTGATGAAAGGTGTCCTTTAAGAGCATTTCCAGACCAACCCCAGTCATAGTGCCCAAATAATTTCCACCATAGTGCACTATTAAGAGGTCTGGGCTAGGCAGATGCAAAAAGGTTTTCACCAATGGTATCAATTGATGACATTTTAATCCTCTCTGGCCAATCCACTTGATTTCCACATTTGATAAATCAAGGTTGTGATCATTTCTGCTTGTTGCATACCTTTGAGCCGAGTGGATGTAGCTATGTCCTATAATCCATACAGAATACATGATGTGAGAAGGTTCTGGTGCAGTCAGATGAAGTGTAGGAATGAAATGGCAGTTGGAACAGTAGGAGTTTACAAAAAAATAATTGTGGAGTTTCAAGCAATGATTGGTGGATTCAGATAGTTGAAAACTGAAAGTTAGAGTGCATGGTTGTGTTGTGTTAAAGAAGCAATTTGAATGGTTAAAAAAAGTCACTAAAAGCTAAAATATCCTGTATAGGCTGGTGTATTGAGAGGTCAAACATCCTTGCTGAGTTAATTTGCAACCTTGTACAATAAACTTTTGAACCTGAGAGTTCAGTTAGGAGGGAGTTGCTATGGTAACATATAGAAAGATCTGAGAGGGGGAAGGGTGTTGGTTTGAAAATAGTGAGGGAAGACTTTTAATTGGTTGAATTAAGGCATATGTGTACAAAGTTAGAGATTTTGTATACCAGTCTTGGTTTCAGTGTATTGAGTGCACACTTTTTGCTCTGCTAAAGAGAAATTGGTGTGTGTGTCTGACACTGTTTTCAATCTCCCAAAGCATTTGTAAAGGTAAGTAAGGATTTATTTAATTTAGATAGAGACTTGTTTGCTCTATGGAGAATATTTAGAAGCAGATAGTTATGTTTCAGAAGTCAAATTGTATGCTAGTATATAAGTCCTGTGTTGTGTTTCTTATATGTTATTCAAAAAACGATTTTGGGTGAAAATGAATGGTATTTGCATTTGGCCCTTTTTTTATGATTGCCTTGTGCAGCTGATGCATCACTTTAAACATGGGTAATAAGTGACGCACTGGTGGCGGAAGGCCTTCATAAATAAGGCTCTGACTTTGTTTGCTGTTGATTTGTTTTTGGATTTTTGATAATGCTTGATATCAACATTTGAAAGATAGAGGATTTGTATTTGGGGAAACAGTGACGTTTCAAAAGTGATATTCTGTGCTTGTACATAGGTTGTGCGTAGTGTTTTTGAAATGTTATTCAAAAAACGATTTTGGGTGCAAATGAATGGTATTTTCATTTGATCCTTATTTATGATTGCCTTATGCAACTGGTGCATTACTTTATACATGGGAAATAAGTGACACTCTTGTGGCGCAAGACCTTCATAAATAATGCCCTGACTTTGCTTGCTGATATTGAGTGGTTGTAAATAGGTTCTGCGCAGTGTTTCTTACATGTTATTCAAAAAACGATTATTGGGTGCAATTGATTGGTATTTGCATTTGGACCTTTTTATGATTGCCTTATGCAACTGGTGCATCACTTTATACATGGGAAATAAGTGACACTCTTGTGGCGCAAGACCTTCATAAATAAGGCCCTGACTTTGTTTGCTGATAGTGAGTGGTTGTACATAGGTTCTGCGAAGTGTTTCTTACATGTTATTCAAAAAACGATTATTGGGTGCAATTGATTGGTATTTGCATTTGGCCCTTTTTTATGATTGCCTTGTGCAACTGATGCATCACTTTAAACATGGGTAATAAGTGACGCACTGGTGGCCCAAGGTCTTTATAAATAAAGCCCTGAGTTGCTATTGTATAAACTTAAATATGTTGCAATTTATTGTTTATATTGTTTGCTTTTTGACATTACTTTGTTGTTTGCTAATAGTGGTCTTTCATGTGTTTTTTTTTAACAGAACAACAGATTCAAATCAACTTCTGAAAAGCAAGCGAAAATGCCTTCAAGGCAAAGAATTATCAAAAATACCATACGGAAAAGGAGAACATCTACAACAGAGTTTATGGAATCCTCTACAACAACTACTTCAAAAAACACCAGAAAAGCTTCTGGTAAGCCAATTAAGTCTTTTCTTCGCAACATATGTCGTAGAAAAAAAAATGATATTGCTAATGTGAATATTCAGAAAAAGTCAACAAATGTAAAGAGGAAGGAGAGGCCCACAAAAAATGTCTCGATTGGAGCAGGAGAGAAGAGAATGGATAGCAATAGAAGGGTAAATCTTTTTAGGGACATTCATAGGCGAATGTTTCGCAATAGGATAGTTTTAAATTTGCTAACAAATGATAAGAAAAGTAAACTGAGAGCTGCTTTTTACAAGAAAAAGAAAAGTGTAGAAAAGATTGTTGATCAGGCTTTTGAAGTTAAGAAAAAATTATTTATTTTAATAATCAATAGAATTAGGATACCTAATAAGGCAATTGATGTTTTCAAATCGAACAGTAGATGGAAAAGAATTATTAATCGGAGTCATTTTTGTGAAGTATTTTCTGGTGAATGGATGCATAGTTCAAGTTCTGAGCCTTTTTTCAATGAGGAGACTTACTTTCAGGAAAATGATTTGGTGCATGCAGTTGACACCAGTGGTCGAGCATATGAGGTGAAAGATGGTTGTGTGATGGAAAAAGAGATGTAGTGTAGTTCCTAGTTTCCCACTAGGCCCTGCGCATTGGAATAACATAAACAGTAGTATCGACGTGGAACTGCTTATATTCCAGGCCTCCACTGACTATGCTAAACTTAATTGGGTTGTGTTACCAACTAGCTCAGAGGTCACTGGAAACTTTCTTCTCTGCATAGGAAGTGATCAGCTTCCTTGGCACAGACAAGAAGGGATTCAGCTTTCCAACAACCGTGCAACATGACAACTTTGCTCCTCAGATCAAGAGTCGATCTCTAGGGTCGTGTGAAACAATAGACATAGATTTCACTCAGTCAGTCTAGTGCAGTTTACTTTCACGGTATGTAGAGAATAGAGAGACGGGCGTGTATCAATAAAGGTTAACATTTATTGAACAGTCTTTCTTCTCATACAAGAGAAATGTATTGCCACAATTGCAATAACTGTTATTATAAAAAGTACGTACAGTAAGATAAGAATAGCGAAATAGAACTGTAAAAGCATTGACATGGTTTCTTAGCCATACAATGGTTTAAAAGTAATAAAACATTTATACAGTCATATATACATTAGGCTAACATACTCAACTGGTGCTTCTAACTAAACCTACCCCAGTGTGCCTGACCTAGGCCTAACACGTGAGAAGGGGAGTAAGTAAGTAGCTTAAGTTAAGTTGGTTTTGCCAAGGTTTGTTTCAAGAATTCTCGTCTAAGGGTTTAGTCAACACCATACCTCTGAATAGAATGATGGAGGATTGGTATCTCCTTCAGGGGTCTCTCTCGATATCCCAGTCACCTGCGAGGGTAAACTGGAAGCGCCGGGACTGGATTTCTCTGCACGAGAAAGGCAGCGGCTTCTCTCAGCGCGTCTGGAGGAAGGAGGGGTGACAGCGTCCGCGGGCAGCTGGGCTGGATGTCTTCGCAGAGGACGGCTGCACGGCTCCTCAAGCGTACTGCACCATAGGTCGCGCTGTAGCGGCGATAATGGTAATCAGTAGCTTCACCACCACAGGATAGCAGGCTGCAGCGACAGAGTGCTAGTTTTTACCAACACGGGGTCATGCAGGCAGCTGGCATCAGCAACATGTTCGCTCTCACAGCTCACAGCTTCGCATTGCTTAAGGCAACGTTGGTAATATTTATACCTGACAGGTGCCGGGTTTGACGCAAGTTTGCTGGACATAAGACGTCAATTAAAGATGTCACTAGGAAGTGATAGTTATCAGTTGCTCATTAGAGTTCCATTACTAATCAAAACATAGCAAGCGGGGATTTCCAGGTTTGCTAAGTTTTTATCTTGTTGAAGAACTCGGAGTGTTATCTAGGAATATCAGATAGTGACTGCTGCTCTGTCATTGCACTAATTGGTCGCAAAGGAAGTAGCAGAGAGTCATGCTGGAATGTGGCTCTGTGGCTCTGCTCGTGTGAGGCCAGAGATGACTTTTCAGAAAATCGCACTTGAACGGTTATGCCAATATAGGGAAAAAGGGCTTTATAGCCGAATAGGGGCATAAGGTCACAGTATCGATCAGGAACCTAGATAAGCACATGACACCCACTCCACGAATTCATGTCCATCAAAATTACTAAAACTAAGCAATTAGATGCATGTGTAACATGGTGTAACATAGCCCACCCCAAAATACATAAATGCATTCGAAAATAGGCGTACTTGTAATACATGGAATTTAGGTACTGTACGTTTTTAAAGCATAGTAATCATTCAAAAGGTATTGCATATGAAGTCAATGAACGATTATGCAAAAAGAATTACACATGAAGTATCTCTGACAGAAGAAATGCGAGATAAATCATCACATAAAAATGCATTGTAATAATATGTGTGCTAGAGGCTGGTGTTATGATGTTATGTCTCTAGATGTGTTTTTAGAAATAGAAGTGTGAAGCTTCTGTTCTCTAAGAATAGTTTTTACGTTAAGCAAAGAATTGTTCGTGCCAAAAGGAGAGGGTCAATATTAAAAAATTGTCCAATTCAAAGAAAATCAGTTTACCAAAGCTCCTGGCAGTTTTATGTTGATCAAAACTGAAGGCCGAATTCAGAGTTCATGGGAACGCTGTGTGTCGGAAAGCTTCTCAAAAGTTATTGTTTCTCTGTGGGTGAGAACATCGTATCAGACAGGCTCGCAAAGAATTGGTCTACAAAATCAGGTGATAGTTCAACCAAATTAGATAGCGCTGTAACTTGGCAGGTGTGAGAATGATTGCTGTCATCGAAGGCAGGATCAGCAATGCTCACAAAACGTTGTACCTGGATGATGTTGCTTTTGTCACTCGCTCCACTGTTACCACTTTGCTGTAGTACAGGAGTCTCCACGAATGCCGTCATCAGGATTGGTAGCCGCTGGGGACAACACAATGCGTGAGCCGTTATTGGACTTAGCAAAGTATCGACGTCCATTGGTACTGCTGATGGAAGTGAAAGACAGATGTCCAACACGCATTCATCGCCGCAAAGCATACACCGTAGCACAGGTAAAATGCAATTTTGCCATATTGGTCTGAATGAAAGGAACCAGGTCATGTTTAGATCTCTCAGCCTGGCCAATCCGAGGACGTTAGTTATCCTGTCCCTGTAGCGCATTGCTAGGATTGTCTCTTCCATTCCCATGGGAGCTATGTCTGAGCCGAGGCTTGCCATAACGTAGCAGAAGGGTCAAAAATAGAATCCCTGCGATGAGTCCAAAAAATAGTGGAATACCACCAAAGATGGAGTGCACAAAATTAGGAAAGATTCCCAAAATTGCCTGGAAGGGTGTTAGCAGTCCCGTAAAGACTGTCTTAAATATGCCTGGGATGCTTGTAGCACTAGACATGTTAAGGAGTTGGTCGAGTATTTGTACGAAATGCACGGGGCAATTTGTTGATAAAAGGTCATGGACTTCAGTAGCCGTCCTTGCGACTAGAAGATCATACGTCTCTTTAGATGACGTTATAGGCACTGTTGTCTGTAAAAGCACAGATTTCATTTTGCTTAATGTATCAATTCGTATAGAATAGAGATTCAGACGAGGCCAGAGGGGAGTCACTGTGTCTGGAGGCCCGCTCGGGAACAATGCTTGCATGCAACATTTGACCATGGACGTTACTTGTATTAGATAACTTTTTCCGGGCGCGAGGCCACAGCACCTGTGATCCGTTCTTAGAATGTAACTCCCGTTTGCGAGTTGCATAAAGAAGGGCTCTATCTGAGTTGCAGGTGTGACTAGCTGGTGGCATGAAAGGTTGTTTGAATTTCCATCACATGCTCCGTGTAAATTAATACCCTGACACAAAAGTATACCGCTTAGTGAATGTTTACAGTTGTCACCACTAAGAAGTACATTTTTGTCGCTGTCACTATAGCAAGAATGAGTGTATGGTAATTTCCATTCGGATTTAACATATCCCTTACCCAATTGTTCATATTGGCCAGCAGGTATGTATTCAAGGCACTTTTTAAAGCGGAAAGTTGTTATCGGAATTGTGATAATTCCGTGTATTATCCATTCAATGACAGGGCTCTCTGACATTGTCAATGGTAATCTCTCGAGTTTCTCGATGCTCAAAATTGTATAGTCTGCTCCTTTCTGTGCCAAACTGATCTGTTTATCAGTAAGGTTAAAAATGGAAAATAATGACGTTGTGTTTATCAGACGCCAAGGCACATAGCCTGAACGAAGATTTTGCAGCGTCCAGCCTAGTTCTATAATAGAACGTAATTGAGATTGGCCATGTTGTAACATTAGCAAATCTCTGTCTATCACATCAAAGGCAGATGATACAATATTGTCCAAAGAATATATTCTGGAAGACAGAGTCATTAACCCATTGTCTACTACAGAAAGTGATTTTTCCAAATTAATACGATCAATTTCTCGTATCTTTTCAGCAGTTTCAATTTGCTTTACTTTCCAAGCCTCGTTGTAAGCAGCATAGATGCTGGTCGCTATGAAACGCTTTTGACGCTGTTTGCGTGGTCCAAGAATGAAATCGCGCAAATCAGCACCATCTTTTAATAAAGACAAGTGTTGCTTAATTTCAGCCAGTGTGGATGTAGTTAGCCATTCTAGGCAGAGTTTGCCTACACTGTATGTGGTTATAATTCCTGGATGTTGTCTCTGGGAGTATCTAGGGTCTAATCTGGTCATTTTTAACCCCTGTGTTTTATTCAGGAATCTATCTTGACAGCTATTTGTGTCTGTAGGCCAGATTAACCATTTTTTCCAATCAGGATGTGTTCTGTTGAAATGTAAAATGTGTGACACGTCTAATTCAATATCAGCTGTTGCATTCTCAGCTATTGGCTTTGGTATAGACGGTGTTTTCATTTCTTTGTTCTTGGCTAGGCCAAGACAAGATGTTTGGTGTACAGTGTCATTTAAAAATAACATTTGTTCTGGTATCATGCAGGTTCTAAATAGTGCTTCTATGCCTTGCACCTGCCAATCTTTTGTACCCCAAATTGTTTTCGTTTCAATATTATTTTTCCAATAATCAAAACCAAATGTCATCATTTTGTCATAAAATGCTTCTGAATATATCAATTTAGAATTTGTCAGCATTGTTTTCATGCCTGTTTTATCTAACAGTTTATAATAGAACGTTTCTGCATCACTGGTGTTAAACCCTGAAAAATATTTGAATTTCTCAAAAAATGCTTTAGAACTGCTTTTAGGTGGTGTAGAACAATGTTCCCATTGATTATACATAAAAACATTTCTAGGCTGTGCAGATTTATGCAAGTAATGATCCCCATAGTGGGTGTAACAGAATAACTGCTCATAACTAGATGAACCTTGTAAATAATCATGATCTGTGAATCTAGCTGACATTACTAAATCAGACATCATGTCATTAATACTGTTAAAGTCCCAATCATCAGAGAATGTACTTGGTGTCACAAAGTCACTTAAGGAAACCTTTAGTTGATGAGGATACTTCAGGATTTCGACCGGACCATAGATCTCATAGTCTGTTTTCTCCCATACTACCCCACCAGGTATTGGAATTGCTGTGACATTTACTGTTGACAGTTCTCTTTTCTTCACGTGGGATGATCTGTGTGGTTTCAGGACTAGGTTGATGTTCTGACTTGCTGTGTCCATTGTAATATATTTTCCTTCAATGAATTTTCCCAAACACAGTACCATGATGAGCCAAAGCAGGAGGAAAAATACACCTAGACCGAACCAGAACTCTAGCCAAGGGGAAATGAGGTAGATTTCCTTCAGTTGATGAAAGAGTTCCGTTGCTTTTTCTTTAAAAGACTTTTTTGTTTCTGGCATCACTTCGGGGTCATTTAAATCTTCAGAGAAGTTGTCGAAGTTGATGAAATAACCAGAGGCAGTTCTGTCAATTGATGGGATTGTTCTTTCAATCTGTCTCTCGGTAGCACTTTCTGATGCCACATCATTGTAGACTGGTGTTGTTTCTTGACGAACTGTTTCAATCTGTGTTTCAAGAGGCACGAGTTCCATGGCATTATTGCATAGTCCTTCATTGTGCACTGCAGGCTGATCGAATGTGATTAGTCTTTCAGTTTGAACCTCTTGGATTGTTGCAAGTTTGGGTATTCTGTTGTTTCTTGGGAGTCCACTGGGCCTACTGTTGATTATAGGCCACATGCTTGTGGTTTTACCAGATCGATGGACACGACTCTGTTCTCCTTTTTACCAGCAAGGGGCGGTAGCACAACTGATCTTGTTCCGGTAACTGCTAAGACAGGTACTGCTTTTCTGTAAGAAGGCCCAAATTCCTTCTTAACCGCGATCTTTTCTCTGACTAGATCCCCAATCTTTGGAATCCAGACAGGCCTTGCTGGGGCTGTTGCGGGTGGTGCCTCGTCAGTGGTACTTGGCTGTTGCTTTAACTTTATGTTGCTTAATGATTTTCTTGTTTCATTCAGTTCCTGTAAAACAGCCAAACGGTCTTTTACTTCAAACTGCGTTGTTTCTTTTTGTACCACTGACATCTGACTATCGAGGTCCTGAACGCGCATTCTTATTCCGAACAATAGTTCGTATGGGCTGAAACCTTTTAGAGAATTTCTTGGCATGTTGTTAAGACTAGTCTGGACACTTATTAAATGTTTGACCCACCCAGCGCCTGAACCTAATACCTTCGCTGTTATAGATTGCTTTATGTCCCGGTTTTTTCTTTCTACCACACTTGTGCGACGGACAAGAATACCGCAACCCAATTCCCATGCTAGCCATGGCCCTCTTATAGGCTCGAGAGCTGAGAGCAGGACCCTGGTCAGAATGGAACGTGGTAATTGCGTATGTGCCGATATGGACTCGCTAATCTTTTATAACAGTTCTAGGCGTCAGCCGAGTGCTGGAGGCCTCATTTTTTAAGTGCATTTCGTCTTAACTATTAATAGGACGCAGGACGGGGTGTAGGCAGCGTTACGCTCTTTCTGATTGGTAGCCGGTAGCAAGGTTCGCTACTGCGATCCCTATTGCAGTTCTCACAGTTGTTTGCATATATTTGGTGTTCTACACTCATTCCCGGCCACCAGAATACTGATTGTAATTCAGTCAGTGATTCCTTGATCTCTCTGTGCCTTAGACCCAAACCCATGTGTGCGTCTGCTATTAAAAATATTCTCCTGTTCATGTTTGGAATTACTCTATCCCCCACTCCAGGGATTCGAGCAAAAGGAACGGAGTTTGCATCGATTATGTATGCATAATTGAGTGGATAGTTTACGGGTAGTGCTGCACAGTCGCCTTTTACGGTCGTTTTTACTGCTAGCATGGTTTCCCCGTCTATATACTTATCTGTACGCTTTTCTGTGGCTACGGAAGCCGGTTTAGTTGCTTCCGCGGTGGCTGCATTAGCCAATGAATTCCCTGCAACGTGAACGCCATCACGTTGAAGACTCTGTGCGTGAATTACGTGAGTCTTTTGTAGTTCTTTGTGTAAAAGAGCTACTTCGTTCCAGAGCTTTTTATGCTTTATTGTCGCACCTGTGTCATCTTTGTAGTCGTTTTCGATCCAACTCTGCAGTTTGTTGTTGTAAGAATTGACGCAAAAATGAGAATCGCACACGATAAGTGTGGGGAATTCGCGTTCTGCATTTTCGAGCGCCATCTTTAAAGATCTGATTTCAGTTCTTTGAACCGAACAGTACTTTACTGATTCAGTTTTTGTTACTTTCGGTCTGAATTTACCGCACAGCCAACGACCTTTAATGATCGCACATGCTGCATTGTAGGATTTACTCTCTACATTAAAATGCTGTACAAAGCTATCTGTATAGATTATACATGCGTATTGTGGGAGAGGCAGGATTTCGATTGGCAGAGGATATTCTTCTTCATATTCTAAATCATTCAGTTCTTCGTATTGCGGGGCGAAATAGTATTTCACGTCTTCCGCTGCTAGAGAATCTATGCACTGTATCCATTTTGGATCCAGTGACACTGTAGGCAGGTTTACTGGGCTGAATAGCGCCTCGAAGGCGGATTCCGCTGTGAGGATATCAATCCGTTTGCCGTGTGCTAGTTCTCTTTCATTTGCTAATGCGATTTGCACTGCGTTCACAGTTTTTTCTGTGTGACTGAATGTTTTTTCTGCTTGTGTGTACAAGTGAGATTTAATTGAAATTGGTACCTTTTCTCCCTCATTAGAGGTTAGGTACGTGAATCCGCATCTTCCTGGGATGACTCGGATTACAAGATCGATCGTGTTGTCACGTGTATCTAATTTTGTTTTTGCTAACATGTCTGTTTGCAGTGATCTCAAAATTTCTGTGTGTTTTTGAGTCCAATTGATTTGTTTTAAATCAGGTTTTATTAGTTCGTAGAGAGGTTTAACCCTCTCTGCGTAATTTAGAATGTAAGTTCTTCCGAAATTCAGAAAACCTAGTATTGATTGTAAATTCTTCCGCGTTTTTGGAGCTTGGAGTACAGCGCACTTCTCTAAGAAGTTGTCCGCTAGGCTTTTCCCTTCACTTGATAATTCGTACCCTAAAAATAGTACTGTCAGATGGGCAATTCGGGACTTTTTAAAGTTGAATTTGTAACCCTCTGCTGCGAACCCAAGTATAATGGTGTTCACCCTTTTCAAGTGAGTATCCAAGTCGTCGTCTGTGAGATAAATATCATCTACGTAAGATAATGCTTCATCATCATAGATTTGTAGTAACTCTGTTACCCTAGCTGAGAATAGTCCTGGGCTGTTCTTGAACCCCTGTGGGAGTCGACAGAATTTTTTCTGCGACCCAAATGCGGAGAAAGCGGTCAAGTATCTGCTTTCTGGTGCAACGTTTTGACAAAAGAAACCATTAGAAATGTCTAATGTCGTTTTGTATTTTTTCCTAACTATGTTATTCATTAGGGCTGCACTATGCGAGTTTTGTACTGCAAAAGTTTTGCAACATGTATTAAGGTGTCTGTAGTCCAAAACTAGACGATATGAATTGTCTGGCTTGGAGACAGGAAACAAAGGATTGTTCATTTGAGAGGTGCATGTTTCAATCACCCCCTGGTACTCAAGTTGATCTAAGATCTCCCTGACTTGTTTTTTAGCTTCTTGCTTAATGGGATACTGCCGTTGGGCAGTTGGTTCACTTTTTAGTTGGATTTTGTGAGGAGGTGAATCCTCATCCCATCCTACATGATTTTTATACAATGCAGGTGCCTGGGCTACAGCCCATTTCCTTGCATATGTGTACTTTTTGTGAATCGGTATGTGATTCGAGAAGGCAGGCATAATTACCTCTTCGCCACGAGGGCACTCCCTGACAAACTCCGGGGGCCAATCTTTTTCAGCTAACAGAATATCATAGCCTTTTGAGAGCTTATCCCAAAATAGACTCTTAATTTTCCTAGTCTTATCACCCTCTATACGCAATGTTATTTCGTATATTTTATGGGGCTCGCTAAGTCTGGCGTCGGCAGTTTCAACCTGAATGTATTCATTCGTGTCCACTGTCTCCAGATGATTCATCAAGATCTTGCGCGCTATACTGATTTCTGCTGCACTGTCCAACATTGTCAATGCCCACTCCCCGTTTTTCAACTGTGTCCTCAGTATTCTCGGCATGGTTGATTACTCTAATACTGGCTACCTTCTTTTTAGGAAATTGAGATTTCTTATTTTGAGCAGGTTCCTTGTCTTTGGACTTGGTGTGCTCTCCTGGGTCTGACCGTCCTCTTCTTTCCGAATTCTGTGGAAGAGATCGAGAGGGACGTGTATCAATACTTTGATATCTATCAGGTTTTTTTATATTATCCCTATTTCTAAGGTTATATCTTTTCTCAGAGGGCTCCCGTTGGGGAGACTGGCGTTCTCGAGTCGGAGTTCTTTCCCTCCGTCGAGGAGACCTTCCTCTGGACTGGAAAACTTTTTCCTTGGGAGTGGATTGTTTATTTCCATCCCAGCTCTTTTTAGGAGTGTTTGAATTATTTTTAATAAATAATTTTTCTGGATTTTCGAGCAGTTGGGGCTTAACTGGTTTCCCACCCAAGCTGTCTCTACCTAATTCTTCATAGCATTTTTCTATGATTTTTGCTAGCTCAACAGGATCTTTTATATCTGTTTCCCTCAACTTCTGGCGAATCGCCACAGATGCTGCTTCTCCCTTTACGTTGGCTAATAATATAGCCGTGACCTGCTTGAAGTCTTTCAGTAATTTCATACCTAGATTTAAAGCGGGCTCTGGACCGAATTCATTTTGAATCTGTTTTAGCACGTCTGGTATTACCGCCATAGACGGAACACCGTGTGTTTTTGTGTAAATGGAAGCAAAGACTGTACCCCAAGTGTCGCAGTCCTCCACGTGTGGTGCGATTCCCATAGGAAGGCAGATGGTCAAGATTCTGTGTTTCTCAATAGGGGTAGTATCAGGAAATACTGCCTCTATTTGAGTGATTTTCTGGGCTAACCAGAAAGGAATTTGTTCCCGTTTTACGGGTGTTTTACCAAGACATGACTGTATGTTCTGTGGTGTAATTTTATTTGTGTTCCCCTGATGAGGGGTCAGCTGGTGTGAATTAACTGCTGGCTGGACTGTTGCAGTCCGTATTACATATTCGACTAATTGCCTATGTATTTTTATTAATGTGTTTAGCTGTACTAACAGCTCTTCTCTAGACATTTTTATAATGTCAGGATGTGGTGTGTAGCTGGCTAGAACCGGCCACGTGGCTCCTGGTCTACCTAGTGGACCGAGCCTGGTAATGTGATCATTGTGTTTTAGGGCGCCATTAAACCAGAGCAGGTGCTCTTGAAATTTAAGTGGAATTTCAACCTCCTCGAAAGGGGCGTACTCATCCGGAGGTTCCTCTATTTTGTAATAGTGAAACTCTTGTGTTATAGCGTTTACCGCTGGAAAGTTTATCCATGAATAGAATACCTCTGTCTGCCGATACTCGTGAGCCTCTATCACGAAAATTACTGTACCACATTGAGGTGTCAGTCCGTGTTCTATAAGTTTTAAAGTTATAGATCTTCTTAACTGGACCGGGATGATAATAGCACCCGGGTCTGTGTATTCGGGACCTTGCTGAGTCGCATCTACTGCGGCCCCAGAGGTTCCGTTTTCTGGCATTGTAAAAATGCAGTTTTTGCAGAGTGGGTCTCCAAGGAGACAAAGATTAGATGCACAATATTTTGGAACACTGTATCCTTCAACGTTGAATAAACCAGAGCTTTACATAGGAATCTCTTCCTACTAAGGTCGGGCGGATTTTAACCTTTCACCCACTCCAGACGTCTATTGGAGTATTTACGGGAGAAAGGGGTGTGAAATATGCACGACTGAGTTACTCTACAAGTCTTGCGTTAGTTTATCGCCTTACCAAACGTTAGGGCGCCATGTAGTGTAGTTCCTAGTTTCCCACTAGGCCCTGCGCATTGGAATAACATAAACAGTAGTATCGACGTGGAACTGCTTATATTCCAGGCCTCCACTGACTATGCTAAACTTAATTGGGTTGTGTTACCAACTAGCTCAGAGGTCACTGGAAACTTTCTTCTCTGCATAGGAAGTGATCAGCTTCCTTGGCACAGACAAGAAGGGATTCAGCTTTCCAACAACCGTGCAACATGACAACTTTGCTCCTCAGATCAAGAGTCGATCTCTAGGGTCGTGTGAAACAATAGACATAGATTTCACTCAGTCAGTCTAGTGCAGTTTACTTTCACGGTATGTAGAGAATAGAGAGACGGGCGTGTATCAATAAAGGTTAACATTTATTGAACAGTCTTTCTTCTCATACAAGAGAAATGTATTGCCACAATTGCAATAACTGTTATTATAAAAAGTACGTACAGTAAGATAAGAATAGCGAAATAGAACTGTAAAAGCATTGATATGGTTTCTTAGCCATACAATGGTTTAAAAGTAATAAAACATTTATACAGTCATATATACATTAGGCTAACATACTCAACTGGTGCTTCTAACTAAACCTACCCCAGTGTGCCTGACCTAGGCCTAACACGTGAGAAGGGGAGTAAGTAAGTAGCTTAAGTTAAGTTGGTTTTGCCAAGGTTTGTTTCAAGAATTCTCGTCTAAGGGTTTAGTCAACACCATACCTCTGAATAGAATGATGGAGGATTGGTATCTCCTTCAGGGGTCTCTCTCGATATCCCAACATAGCAAGCGGGGATTTCCAGGTTTGCTAAGTTTTTATCTTGTTGAAGAACTCGGAGTGTTATTTAGGAATATCAGATAGTGACTGCTGCTCTGTCATTGCACTAATTGGTCGCAAAGGAAGTAGCAGAGAGTCATGCTGGAATGTGGCTCTGTGGCTCTGCTCGTGTGAGGCCAGAGATGACTTTTCAGAAAATCGCACTTGAACGGTTATGCCAATATAGGGAAAAAGGGCTTTATAGCCGAATAGGGGCATAAGGTCACAGTATCGATCAGGAACCTAGATAAGCACATGACAGAGAAACTTGTGTCTAGAGATGCAGAAGAGGTGTTAGCTGATGAAGTTTTAGGGAGACGTACTAAGGGTCCAGTGTACACATGGAAGTGCAGTAGTATTTGTAGTGTGCGACAGGAATCAATTGATTTCCTTAGAAATTTCTTACGTACATATAGTAAGAAAAGTCTCAAACAAAAAATGAAGATCTTGCAAGAGTTAGATCCTTGCAGAGTGAGAGAAAGCACAGGTTTGCATGGGCATTCACTAGCTTGTCTTTCTAGAAAAGTATGTCAGAGTGTTTTTCATCATTTTAGGATGTTAGCAGTGCATCATAATAAGGTGAGGAAATTAGTGAGAAAGTTGTATTATGCAAAAAGTCCAGCACTTAAGCTTAAACAGTTAAACAGTGCTCTTTTGCATGGATCTGAAGTGGATGTGAAGATTATTTGTGAAGAAATTTAGTTTTGTTATTTTGGGAACAAAGAGGACAGTGTAGAAATAGATATAGTAATGGATGATAATGTGGAAGACAATGGACAGATTTCAAGTATAGAAAAGTTTGACGAGGAAATTACCAAGTTTAAGGTGAAATCAAGTGAAAGGCCTAATTTAACTTGTGTGTGTTGTCGACGGACTCATTATAAGATTCAGACTAGGTTAGTTGATTTATATGCAAAAAGTGAATTGGAAAATAATAGTGAATGGAAGGATTTTGTAAGTTATTTGTTGGTGGAGAATTCTTTTGATTTGAGTTTTGATCAGTGTATTTGTAATTATTGTTTAAAAAAATTAAATGAAAATCGAATGCCTGCTAGAGCAGTTCATAATAATCTTCAGTTGATAGATATTCCTTCTGAATTGATGGATCTAAATACTTATGAATCTATTTTTATTCAATGTGTCCATCCTTTTCAGGCTATTGTACGCATGGAACCTAAGACAGGGAAATTGCCTCCATCAGATTTACAGAGAGGATTAAAGGGAAGAGTTGTTTATTTGCCTCTAGATGTAAAGAAAAATATTGATACAATTGGTATAGAAAGAGTAGAAGAGGATCCTCTAGTTATTCTAGTTAATGGGGTTCCGACAAAGAGTAAGAAAATCTGGCAAGTCAAAAAGGCAACGATGTATTTGGTGAAACCTTGCCTTTTTGAAAGACCAGAGCACCGTGTGGAGGCTCTACCCTTCTGGACTTCGTCGCTGGATTTCATCGCGGAAAATTCTACACCTTGCAGGACCCGCTGCGCGGGTCCCGCTGCGCCTCCAGCTACCGAGAGGCTCGTGTGGGGAGCTGGTAACTTCCTGGACCATCTGCACCCCGGCAGGGCTGCGAGCAGCCTAGCAGGGACTCCATTGCCCAGGAGTCCCTGCGTGACACACCTGTGGCCACTCTCCCTGCCGGCCACGCCCCCTGGCTGAATAAAAGAGCACAAGTCCCATTTGCCTGTGGGAAACCTTGCCTTTTTGAACGACCAGAGCACCGTGTGGAGGCTCTACCCTTCTGGACTTCGTCGCTGGATTTCATCGCGGAAAATTCTACACCTTGCAGGACCCGCTGCGCGGGTCCCGCTGCGCCTCCAGCTACCGAGAGGCTCGTGTTGGGAGCTGGTAACTTCCTGGACCATCTGCACCCGGCAGGGCTGCGAGCAGCCTAGCAGGGACTCCATTGCCCAGGAGTCCCTGCGTGTCACACCTGTGGCCGCTCTCCCTGCCGGCCACTCCCACTGCCCTTCCCTAGCTGTATATCACAGGTAGGAGTTACCGCTGTGCGGTAGCGAGCGGGAGTGAGCGGGAGCGACCGGGGCGAAGACCGGGCAAAGAGCGGGCCGTTTGAGGCCGTTCGAGGACTGAGAGGACTGGACTGGGCCATCCCTCTTGATCCTAACCCTCGGACTCTCTTGTGACTATTCACGATGTCATCACGTGAGTACAAAGAAAGGGCTGCTAAATCCAAACTGAAAAATGGCACCTTAGATGATTTTATTACCAGGACTCACTCAGCCATAGATACAGAGATTGCTAAAATGCAACGTCGAGTTTCCATTGAACTGGATGCTGCAAGGAGACTCTCACAGGAGTTAGCAGCGGCTAAAAAATCCTCACTAGGGTCCATAGCTCTTGCTAAAACCCCTGACCGTTTAATTGGCCCACCTCTTACCCTGATTGAAACAATGGCAGATATTCACCAGCCATCAGCACCCATTATATCCATACCAAAGGAGGATTCACCATCAGTATCCTCTAACTTTTTAAAAACGACTATGGTTGGGTCAATAGGGGAAATGAAGGAGTGTAACGGAGGCTCCCCGGAAACGGCGCTAAAATCAACATCTATAGAGCAGATTGGAGGAATCTCTGACATTAAACAGCAAGGGCCACATACGAAAAGGAAGCGTATTAACCAAACAGCATACGCTAGGAAAAAAGCCAAGATTGCGAAGGCTCAGTTATCTACTAAGCCACCATCTCTGCCCCCAATGATTAATACGCGGTCTTCTTATTTACCACCAGAAGTTGATGTAGACTCGCTGACGATAACTCACGATAATAATAACCTCGTCATAGAGAATGAAACTAGTGGGGTACCACTCTGCGTTATAAATGGGAAAGATGTTGAATTTCTGACCGTGGTATGGGAAACACTTAAAAAACGTTTAAATCCCTTTGAAGATAGATTATCTCAGATAGGATCCCAGCTTTCGAACATGGAAAAAAGCTTTTCAAATTTGGGGAAAAAACCATCCCATAAGGAAGATAAGGATCTCATGGCCAGCCTTGAGAAGCTTACAAAAAGTCTGCTGAACCCCCTGATGGAAAAAACCCAAATCATAAATCTAAAATTAGATCAATTGTAGTTTTTAACATCCAAGAACACCGCCTTACTGGAGAGTCTGGTAGGTAATAACAAACAATCCATTATTACTGGTGGTCACACTAATAGTAATAACAGCAGTTCAGGGAAAAAGGGCCCCCAAAACCACCAGATACATTCACAGCAACCTAAACCGGCAAAATCTACAGATCCTAACGGTATCACCCCTTGTATAGTACCAGCTCCTTTAATTAAAATTAAGCAGGTGACTAAAGCAGGCCCTAAGTCTAGCAACTCTTTGGCGGTGACTACACCGGTTAACACAGCTGCCCCGACCTTGCCTAACACTGAAGGGAAAGAAACCCCAGCTAGTAAACCTCTGGTCCCTAGTAAAACCCCCTTACAAGGTAAACAGATTTATGTAAACATACCCCCGGAGTCTGCCCCATATATGGCAATCCTGACAGGTGTTCCATTAATCCCAGAGAATAAATATGAGAAAAGCGAGGACCTCTTAAACAAAACAAAATTCTGGCTAAATACCAATAGGCCTTTAACCGAGGACACTGCTACGAAAATCTTAAGTGTACGGAGGGTTCCCTGGGTTGGGCCAAGTAAAAAAGACCTGGAGGGTGATTGCATCCTGATTAATTTCAGAGACAACTGGGTTAAGGATATCATTTGCAGTAAGGCGAGGTTTGGTAGGGTGGGGGATATTCAGTGTGTGGGTCTTGAATATTTTTATCCCAACCTCTACCAGACTACCCCAAACCGAAATCCCTATCATCGTGGTTATAGTACAAATGGCAAACAGCACATGGGCTGGGCACATAACATGAATATGAATCAAGGCCCGCAAAATTATTATACCCCTTGGCATGAGACAGCTCGCTTTATGGGGCCACCAAGTATGGGCCCCTTCACACAAGTCCCTTATAACCCACGAAGACCAAGGTTTCAGGGCGCTGATTATCCTGGTTGGTTCCCAAATAATAACAATAATATCCCACTGAGGAATCGCTTTGACCCTTTAATGGGTATGGATGGGGTAGATTGACTACCATCCGGGGCTGAAGGCATTGCACCAAGTATCTTGAATGGGGGAAAGAATGAAGACTTAGGGACTCGCATCAATGATGATTCAGTGTTGGTGACTCTTGAATGTGACAATGCGAATACTGGACCTCCTCAGCCAGGGACTCCTGTCACGCCTGTGGGAAACATCTCCATCTCCATGGGCTATGAGAGGAATAGGTCATTATTGCTTGAACAAAGCACCTCGACCACAAGAGATGCTTTGGGAAGCATCCATGGAATACAAGGGCCATCATCACCATCATTGTTATTGTCCTTACTATCCTGGAACATTTCCGGATTAGCGAGTAGACTGGAAGATGAGGCATGGCTGGTCTTTGTGGAAGCTCATGGAATCCTGTGTTTACAGGAGACGTGGTCTAGGACCACCTGTGACATCAAGGGTTTTCAGTCTTTTACTGTTCCGGCTGTTCCATCCACATCAGGGAGGGCAAAGGGTGGAATAATGACAGCATTGTCTACAAAACTACAGGAATTGAAAACCTCGAAATTGGTGGAGACAAACTGGTACCAAGTGCTGTTATTAGAACATCTCTACCCAGATCCCGTTCTATTAATTAATTGGTATTATAACATTTTCAACGACCATGACATCACAATAATCCAAAGTTTGAAGGATGCATTGGGTAAAGCACACAACAGGCACCCTACATCGTCTCTCATCTGGGTCGGCGACTTCAACTGTACTTTGTGCAATTTTGGAGGCTCAAATGTGTGTGGACTAGAGGACTTGAATGCCCAGCCTCTGACCCACTTTAGACATACACCTCAGGTGGATGCTTTGAATAATATTGTTATCACAAATGATTTGCGTGTAGTAGACCCCTGGTCTGCCCCAGATACCCTGCATATACCAACCTTTCAGGGTACGAGGGGGGAGATGAGCACAATTGATTTTGTTTTGGTATCTAGTACCTTTTTCAAGTATGTTGATAAGTTGGAGGTGGTGGCAAATCCTGCAAGTGATCATAACCCCTTAATGCTGTCATTGTGTGTGCCAACAAAAGAATCACCAAGGAGTTGGGAACAGCCAATTAAGTATAATAAGAATCAGGGTGTCACATTGAAATGGGGGAAGGTAAATGTGACAAAACTGGAGGAAGACATTGTTGTTAATTGTGAAACGGAAATAGAATTATGTCTAGCCCCAGGATCTGACCCCAATCAGGTTATTGAAAGCTTTGAGAAGTTGTGTGGTCATGCAGCAAAGCACCTTAGAAAACCCAAGGGGGAGGGAGGCCAAAAGGCCTTTAGATGGTTTGACTCTGTGTGTTCTGCTACACACCGATCGTTAAAACTAGCCCTGAGCCAAAAGCCAAGAAACAAAGAGCTTGTAAGGACTAGCAGAAAGGCTTACAGGGATGCTATTGCAAAAAGAAAGCAAGACTTAAAAGTCAGTGCTTGGGATGATCTCGAAAAGGCTGCTGAACTAAAAGATAGTAGGCTCTTTTGGGAGGTCATAAATCGACCCCTCTTTAAGAGCGACAATAAAGAATCTATAGTTGTGCAGGTTACCGCTGATCAATGGGTTCAACATTTTACTAAAATTTGTAACCCCAATTCTATCTCAATAATGGCAAGCACCGAAGGGACAGGGGATCGGGTGGCACCTCCCTCGGCTTTGACCCTCAGCTCTTCACTTACACTGATTGAGATTGAGGAAGCCTTAGGGAAAGGAGCATCACTAAAAGCCCCAGGCCCAGATGCTGTCCCCCTGGACCTTTTTAAGTCCAATGTCAGTCTGTGGGCACCCATCTTACTGAATGTGTTCAAGGCTGTTGTGGTTGGGCGCATTCCTGGTACATGGAAGGAGGCAACTGTAGTGCCGATTTTTAAGAAGGGCAGTAGGTCTGACCCACGCTGCTACCGCCCGATTTCCTTAATAGATGCCTCATGTAAGATTCTGGGTAGGGTAATCCTGGCGAGATTAGAAAGTTGGGCAGATTCCACAGGTTTCATAGTTAACTCTCAGTATGGTTTTAGACGTGGAAAGGGGACAAACGAGCAGTGCCTTAATTTGGCACTAATTTTAGGCAAGTACATGAAGGCAAAAAAATCATCTGTCCATCTTGCCTTCATGGACTTGACGAGTGCTTTTGACACTGTTTGCAGACATAAGTTGTGGCAGATGATGGATGATATGGGCTTTGAGGAACCTTTAGTCACATTGCTTCGCAGGTTACATGAAGTAACAACTGTATCTATTAGATTTGGTTCTGGAGGGGAAATAACAAAACCAATACCTTCAACCGAAGGTGTGCGTCAAGGGTGCATCCTGGCGCCTTTTCTTTTTCTGGTTTACACAAATGGATTAGAACAGTACCTATTAAACCAGGGTTGTGACTTCCCAAAAATCAATGGTAAAAGTATTCCCATGCTTTCTTATGCAGATGATACTGTCCTCATGACATTGACAGGAAATAGCATGCAAGTGTGTCTAGATGCTTTCAATACATTCATGCTTGATCTTGACCTAAAGGTGAATTTTGAGAAATCTTTTGTGATGTCTTGTGGCCCTAAAGGGTCAAATATTAGGAAATTTGTGGTCAACAATCGCATAATTGGAAACGTGGGAAACTTTAACTACCTTGGTAATCTGTTTGACAGCAAACTAAGTTGGACACCGGTCATGAAGGTTCGAGCCCAGAACATGACAAGGGCGATAGAGGGTATTTTTCGTTTCTGTAGTAAACTAGGGCAAAAACATATTATGCACCTCAGAACCCTTTATACCTCAAAATGTTTATCAGTAGCCACTTATGGGGCAGGGGTGTGGGGGACCGAAATACCATCCGTAATCCAGGTGGTGGAAAATAACTTTATAAAAAGGGTCCTATCAATTCCTAAAGGTTCCTCAAATATTTTCTGCCACAAAGAAATCGGTATGGCCTGTGTTTCTGATATAATTTGCTTGTCCCCTCTACTGTTATGGGGTAAAATTTGGAAATCTGAAGACCTGCAACTTACCAAAGACATTATTACCAATTGCATGGCTTTAGAAAACTCAAAACAGATTCCCTGGTTGTCTTATGTCTATAATATGTTGAAAAAGATTGGACTGGGGTCATATTATGACAATCCGGAAATAATTGAGGGAAACTATAAGGCGGAGATAAAAGCAAGGTATTGGAAAACACTGAACCCACCGCCCATAGTCAATGTTACTGACAATGCCATTGCCTATGCCTGTAAATCCCAACCTCAGTTTTATTTAACTTTTACTGTTAATGTGCAATGGCGATTCCTTCTAACAAGGTTTAGGCTGGAGATTCTGCACTTTTTGCTTGCATTCCCGAAACAAGGGGGTTGGTGTGAGAGGCTGCCCCCTTGCCCTTGTATTAATAGGGATAGACAAAGCACTTTACATCTGGTTCTTTTTTTCTCCCTATATAAGGAGCCAAGACTCCGGTTTATCAAACCAATCCTGAAGGGGAGGCAACCTTGCACTTATGAGGAAGGGTACGAATATCTGTCATCATTATCCTCCATAGAAATCTGCTGTTCCATGTTAAATTTTATCAGAATCTCACTAAAGATTAGGAAGACTTATGGGTAGAATTACATGTATAGAATTTTTCTGTTGAAATTCATGTTTTGTATATTCTTTTATGGTTATTATTATGTCTTTCTAATGTCTTTTTTTTTAATTTTGGAAAAATTGTGTTTTTTAAATCAGAACCTTTTAATCCTATGAGGCATGATGAATTGTATGTTCAATACTTTTATGATTCATTTTATGTATCGAATAAAGTTTTTGAAACGAAAAACGAAACGTATTTGGTCAAAAACAATGAGTACTACAAAGATGTAAGTGTTGGACCAGAGGAAACAGCTATAGAAGAAGACAGTGATTGTTCAGTTGGTCAAATTGAAAAAGTTGATGTGTCTAGAAGTGAAGAAATATATGAACATTATACTGTTCATCCTTTGCATTCCAAAGAAGTAATGGGAAATGCAATTGACTTGTTTCAAATGAAAGCAGCAAAAGGAAGTCCCATTAGTGTATGGGAAGAAAGTTTGGAAGCTCGTTGTTTTCCACAATTATTTCCAACAGGTCGTGGTGGACGATATGATGATTGACCAGTTCAAATTCCTGCAGCTGAATACCGGACTTTAAGATTATATGCTGAAGATCCAAGGTTTCGTCAATGCATTCCATATTTGTTTCATCTACTGTTTGAAAGTGATTTGTCTGGGCTTTCTTATGCAGTTAATCATATACTAAAAAGTGGAGCTCATTTGCAAAATGTTTCTGCAAGGGACTTTATGGAGAAAGTTAATCTGCAAGATAGTATTTTGGAATCTCAGCTAATCAATCTCATGGCATGTCAACGTGGAACCAATGAGTATTGGTTCCGTCGTCATGGAGAATTGAAATGTATGCTAAGAAACTTAGGAACTCCTACATGGTTCCTCACTCTTAGCTGTGCTGAGTATGCATGGGACGACTTACTTGAATTTCTACGAGAGGCAAATGGAAACATACCAAATATAGAATTGAAAACACCTAGAGAACTGTGTTCTTTGGATCCAGTGAATGTTTGCAGATATTTTAATCATAGATTTGAAGCTATGATGTCTTTTATTACCAACAAAAAAAATCCTCCCCTTGGAGAGGTTTTGGATTTCTTTTGGAGGAAGCAATATCAAGCGAGAGGTGCTCCTCATATACATATGTTGTTGTGGATTAAAGATGCACCCAAATTTGGATCAGATTCAGATGAAACTGTGATGAGTTTCATTGAAGAGTATTCAACATGTGCTGTTCCAAAATCTACTGAAGAAAACAGTTTAAGGCAACAAGTTTTACGTTTTCAATCTCATCGTTGTGGAAAGTACTGTCATCGAAAATTTAAAAACAAGGAAAAGTACTACACGAAATGTCGTCTTGCATTTCCTCGACCAGTGATTTCTAAGGGAAGAGTAAATAATTTGATGTCATCTCTACGACATACTGTGACAAGGAAATCTCCCAAAAATACATACAATTTGAAAAGAAATGAAGAATCTAAGTACATCAACGATTACAACCCAGTGATTTTGTCCATGTGGAATGCTAACATGGATATTCAGTTCGTTGCTGACAACTCTATTGCTGTGGCTCGATATGTGACATCTTACATCACAAAAAAAGAAAAGACAGAACTGAAGGAAATGTGGGAGGACATTTCACATGAAAAGAGTCTAAGCAAGAAATTATACAGTTTCAGTCTGAAGATGTTGTCGCATCGAGAAATTGGAGCATATGAATGTTCTGATCGGTTATCATCAGCAAGTCTCTATGCCAAATCAAGAACAATCATTTGGGTGAGTCTAGGTCTTGCTGCAACACGAAACCGAGTTTTGAAATCGATACAAGAAATTGAATATTTGGCGGAGAAAGAACCAAACAGTACAGATATTTTGAAGACAAATATGTTGGATACATACTATCCAAATAGAAGTACTCACCTTGAGAACACTTGTTTGTATGAAGTTCTGCAAAACTACAGTTATAAGAGGAACATCACAGAAGATATCAATAATGGAAAATATGCACTCATTGGCTATGAAGGATGTTTAGTGAAGCAGAAAAAAGGCCATTTGATTAATCATCGAAAATTGAGTTGTGAAGTTCCAGACAAAAGAGAATTTTACTATTTAGCTCTTTTGCAACTCTTTAAGCCATGGCGTACAGAAGAGGAACTACTTGGAGATTTTCTCTGTTATGAAGACTCTTTTAATGCAACTAAGGATACCATAGAATGTCCTATTTTTCTAAATTATCTGCAAATGTTGAATGAAGAAATGGAGCAAGAAACCACAATTGCTGAAGAGATAGCTAGAGACAGTTCTCAAGATAGTCAGAGTTCTACTTCATTGAGCCAGGATCCACTAGGAGGACCAATTATTCAAAATGAAGCTGCCACTGCCATGAATGAGGTGGAAAGAGCTATGGAACAAGCTCAAGAGGATGGAGTAAACTTAGAAGATTTGGTAAAGCAACTAAACATTGAGCAGAAAAAGATATATGATGAAGTCACAGAGCAGATTGAACATGGATTCAGACATGAGAAAAAAGAGTGCTCATGTACATCATTTGACTCTGTCCGACTATATGTAAGTGGAGAAGCGGGGACAGGAAAAAGTTTTCTAATTAAAGCCATTGCAAGTTATCTGCAGAAAATGACTGATTCACCACTCTCTTGTGTTGTAACTGCTCCAACTGGTCTGGCAGCACATAACATTAAAGTGATTACTCTACATTGTTTACTGATGCTGCCAGTTGAACATGATAATAAATTGCATTACAACAAGTTATCTGGAGATGCCTGTTCTGAAGTTTCAAGAGTCTTGAAGAAAATGAAACTTCTTATCATTGATGAAGTAAGCATGGTCTCAAATCTAATGCTTGCTTTTGTGCATTTGATAATGCAAGAAATTCTTAGAACAGAGTATGATTTGTTATTTGGAGGAAAACACATTATTGTTTTTGGAGATCTATTGCAGTTGACTCCAGTAAAAGGACAACCAGTGTTCAAAATGCTCACACATGAAGATACCAGGAAGTCCCTTGGAAGCATTGGAAACGTTAATATATGGTTAAATTTTAAATATGCTGAACTGCTTCAAAATATGCGACAGGCCAAGGATGAAGATTATAAAAATATTCTACAAGATGTAAGAATTGGAAAAGTGACTGAGCTTGGGAAAAAAGCTTTGCATAGTCGATTCATTTCAAATTTGTATCCAAATGAAAACATTCTTCCAGAGAATATTTTTAAAAAAATGACTGAGAAGAAATCTGGGATATGTTTGATGCCAACTCTGCAAGAATGTTCCATCTTCAACAACAAAATGTTAGAGTTAGAAAATGAAGAGATTGTGAAACTGGAAGCAATAGATAAAATAGAGCATATGGGTGCAAAAATTGTTTTGTCTGAAAATTTGAAAACTAAATTGGATTCATTGGAGAAAAGTATTTCTAAAACAGCTGGTTTTGAAAAGAGTCTGAATGTGTGTTTAAATTGTCGTATCATTTTGAGAAGGAATTTAAATGTTGAAAGAGGTCTGGTAAATGGAGCAATGGGTTATGTTGTTGATTTTGTGAATTACAGAAATAGAGATGGAATTGAATTTTTAAAAATAAAATTTGATGGCATTGAACAAGTATAACAAATAAGTTGTGGTTCTGCTAGATTTTTACTTGTAAAAGACTTATATGTTCGCCGAAAACAGTTTCCTGTTTGTTTGGCATATGCAGTACCAATTCATAAATCACAAGGTTTAAGTGTAGATAATGCTTTGGTGAACATTGTAAGATCTGTGTTTAAAGAGGGTATGGCATATGTGGCATTATCCCGAGTCAGAACTTTATCAGGATTGTACTTGATTGCGTGTGATGAGACAAAGATTTCTGCAGATCTAGATTGTGTTAAAGAATACAACAATTAAAGAAGAGAGTATGCTCCACATTTGCCTCAATATCCTCTGTTTGAAAAACGTGTGGTAGGCCGAAAAAGAAGAAATGAGGATAATTGTAGTGAGGTAGTTGCAAAAAGACAAAAAGTAGAGAAAACTGTAATTGAAAACAGGAAGAAAAAGAATTGTGGAGAAAATGTTGTTGGATTTCAGTTTGAAAATAGTTCTGGTGTCAACTGCTATGCTAATGTAGTGGTTAATGTTGTTTTTTTTCTTAAAAGTTTACAAGAACAGATTGTTGAAAATCGGGATCAAAGATTGTGTGGTTTATTGAATTCTGTGTTTGAGAAATGTAGCAGTGGTACAGCACAAATAGAAAGTGTAACAGAAATTTGAAATATTTTAGATATGTGTTGTGGTCAAGATAAATTTTCACAGAACATTCAGCAGGATTGTCAGGAATGTTTAATGTATATGTTTGGTGTTTTGGAAGATGAAGGTGTAGATGTAGATAATCTTTTCAGCCTTTCTTATCAATGGCAGCATGACTGCCACAATTGTTGTTTATCAAGTACTACTAGAATAGACACTGAAAAAATTATATATTTGACTTTACCTGACTGTAAATCAGTGTCATTTAAAAATCTAGTTAAAGCAGCAGATCATAATATGGTGTGTACCCAATGTAACTGTACAATGCTGTCCACATTATTTATACAAAGTTATGGGCAGTATATCATTTTAGTTTTCCAACGATGTAGACCTGATGGAACTAAATTGACAACTTCTATCAAAAATTTTGTAGCTTCTCAGTTATCAATTTCAGGAAGAACCTTTACAACTGAAGCTATTATTTATCATGACGGTTCTTCGACAACCTCAGGACATTATACATGCTACTTAAAATCTGAAAATGGATGGAGTTACTGCAATGATTCTCATTTAACTTATAAACAACGTTTGCCTTATGACTCTACAAACTCTTATCTAGTGTTTTTAAAACTAAAGTTTTAGTAAAGGGAATTGGCCTTTGAAGTCGGGAATAGATAATAAAAGTTAGTTAGTTAGTTAGTTAATCAAATATTTTAAATTATTTATCTCATGTAGATACTTTAAGTGGATCTCAAAGTAAAAAATACTGATATATCTGACACAAATTGGCCGTGAGGAAAGTGTAAGGTATGATGTTCTTAGATCTTTTTTCATAGGAAGTCGATGAAATGGAAGTTATAGAGCACAGCAGACTTTTTTTCCACCAAAAGGACCTTCACTATCTTCTATTTGGCCTCACGGAAAAGTAAGTGAATCAAAGATTAGTGTACATATATGAGATGTATGTTTGAATGGTTTTTTTTAAAGACAATCTTTTAGATTGTGTTTTTTTTTTCCCGCTGTTATATGATGAAGACTTTGAACTCACTAATTTAATTGAAATTCAATATATTCTGAGAACAGCAAAAATAAATAATGTAACATATTGTAGAAGTTATTGTATAGTTTGCATTGTGTAATTTATATTGTGTTCACATTGTCTCACACTCATTTTCCTTTTTCACCCTTATTTACCTCTCTTTACTAATTTACACTCTTTTTTCATCGCTGTTTCTTTACTGCACTTCATTCACAACTTCTCAATCTAATAGGAACTGTCTGCATTTCCTCTGTTCCTTCCACCACTTTTTATCTTTTTGATATTCTCTCAATACCACTGCTTTAGTTTCCTAACCCTCTCTTTCTTTTTCTCCATTTTTTTTTCTTTTGCACTCATTGTACTGTAGTTCACTTAGTTCTTCCTTTTGTTTTTCTGTGTACTTACTCTGTCACTCCTATTTTATCCATCGTTCTATAATAACCTCATTCCTTTCATCCCTTCACTCTGTGACTTCACTTCACTCACTCTCAATCATCTTCTAATCCTCTTTTTTATTTATAGTTTCTCAATCAGACTTCTCTCCTTTTCACTCATTTTTCTTTTACTTTCTTATCTTTACTGATTTTGTTTTGATATCTTACATTCTTTTAGTATCTTACTTACCTTTAGGAATTTGTTCTCTTTCTATTTCTTTTTCCTTTTTTTTTCTCTTTCTACATTACTTTCTTTCTGTTTTTGTATCCTTCACTATTGCTTCATTTCTTAGTAAACTTTTGTAGATTTTTAAACCTCATAAACTGTTTCGTCTATTTTATTATATATTTTTAAGTAATTATAACGTGTTTTTTCTTTTATCTTTCACAGATACAAGTTTTCATTGATTTTATGGTAAGTGTGTTTACAAAATGTTTTTTGTTATCACCTTTTGTTTTATTTTCACTATTTTTCTCTCACCCTACCTCACCCCTGTTTCCTTACTTGCTTCCCTCACTTATTCTTTTCTTCCATGTTTACTTCCTACCACATTCAACTTCTTTCAGTACCTCTGCCTATGCACACTCCTTCACTTACCTTTTTTACTGGTTCACTTAGTCCCTTTGTGACACTCCTTCTTTTACTCTCTCACTTCTTTCTCTCTTTTACTCTCCATGTCTTACCCTTATTCACTTACAAGTACCCTCTTTCACCCCTCTTTACTTATACTCACTGCTATTTACTTTCCCTCCGTCACTGCTATTCCTTTCCTCTGATTCCGTCACTACCTGTCATTCCCATACTTAACTGTCCTTCCTTTTACTTTCATCATCCATTCACATTCTCCCAGAGCCTCTGCTTTAGTCTTCTTCCTATTTCTTCTCTTCTTTTGCTCCCTTATTCATTTACCTTTTCTCAGTTATTTCCTCTTATACCTTTTCTCTGTTTTACTATCTATTACACAGTCCCTCTGTGTTCCTCTCTCTAACTCTCTTTCTCTTAACACCACTCCCTCTATCCCCATTCCTCATTGTCACTCCTTCATACTTTTTTTTTCTTTTTTTTTTGGGTGCGCTAACGGAACGCGCACCGGTAAGCGCACCGGGAGCGCTCCTGCGTCACATATAAAAAAAAGTAAAATACAATTCAAAAACAAAAAAATTATCTAAATATACATTATAGAGTTCATTTTCATAAAAATTTACCTTTTCAGCTATAGACATTTTTGAAAAAATAAGCATAGAAATTTACTAAAAAGTACATAGGTATGAAGCCCTATAAAAAGTTAAAAATTAGCATTTAAAAAACCTTTGAAATTCACTGAAAAAACCATAGGTTTCACACCAGTTATAGTTAGGAATTAGCATTTAAAAAACCTTTGAAATTCACTGAAAAAAACAGAGTTTTCACACCAGTTATAGTTGGGAATTAGCATTTAAAAAACCTATGAAATTCACTGAAAAAAACAGAGGTTTCACACCAGTTATAGTTAGGAATTAGCATTTAAAAAACCTATTAAATTCACTGAAAAAACCATAGGTTTCACACCAGTTATAGTTAGCTGGAAATTTTATTGACATAAAACCAATGAAATTCCCACGTTATAGTTAGTCGGACTCACTATAACTTGCGAGTGCAATGCACTGCTGATGACTTCACATATTACATCACTCATGACATGGTCAGTGACATCACTCATGACATCACTGATGACACCATCCAATGAATGTGTGTCTTTCTGAAAAATAAATATGTTTTATATATGTATATGTAAAGGTTGATGGAAGAATAAATGTTTAAATGATTGTCTTAATTAATGTTTTTAAAAAAAAAATTGATTGGTTAACTGGCTTATTACGTGTATCTTAGTGAATACATATATTGGCAAGTAATATTTAAATATTTAAATATATGTATCAGTGTTTCACTTTGTGTATAAGTGGCTGCATGGGTTGGTGAGTAAATACATGTGTGTGTATATGGGTTATTTTATGTTTTTTAGTATCAGTATGAGTGTCTGTATAGTTTGGTGGGGGTGTTACTTAGCACATAGATGTATCAATGACTGACTCACTGTTTGTATGTTTTTTGAAAACTGCATATGTGCAGGACTGTATGAGTGGATGATTGTGTATATGTGTGTGTTAGTGATTGAATGCCTATCTCACTAGTGTGTTTATCAGTAACAAGATACATTTTAATATAGTATATGTGAGTATTGATTTATATAAGTCAGTTTATGTGAGAGTAAAAGATTGTAAGAGTTCCTGTTTAAATAAGTATGGGTTTCTATAAGTGATTGTTTAAAAGAGTACATATGTGTAAGTTTCCTTAGAATTAAGGTGGTAGTGTGTGTAAATCTGTATATGCAAATACATGGATGTTTATTAGTTTATTTGCATGTGTGAGTATATGTGTGAGTAACTTTTTGATGACTGTCAGTGTGTAACAGGATGAATTGAGGTATCACTACATATGATGAGTGAGTATATGTATGAGTGAATATATAAAACTGTTGGTGAATGTGTAAATTTGTATATAGATGGTGAAATTACTGAATTGGTTGTTGTAACTGGTATGGGTATATCCACTTTTTTTAAAATGTTAGGTTCTATTTTTCAATATGTGTTTCAAGGGTTACTTTACACTAAGAGGAGGTCTGTCACTGTGTCACAAGGATGGTGTCATCAGTGATGTCATGAGTGATGTCACTGACCATGTCATGAGTGATGTCATATGTGATGTCATCAGCAGTGCATTGCACGCGCAAGTTATAGTGAGTCCGACTAACTATATCGTGGGAATTTCATTGGTTTTATGTCAATAAAATTTCCAGCTAACTATAACTGGTGTGAAACCTATGGTTTTTTCAGTGAATATATATATATGTGGGTCAAACTCTGTTCCAAAGGTTACGACCACAGAGAAAAACGGACCACCACACGGCTCTTCGAGTGTTCAAAGCATAGGTTTATTATCCATCACAAGTTAGGATAGGCATGACGCATTTCGGGCAGGAACTGCCCTTGATTACATGGCGGACATGCAGTAGTTTTCACTTTAAATAAGGCACACACTCTTTTTTTCTCGTGATAACACCAAGTGCTGTAGTGATAAACAGTGAAGATATACTGCAAAATGCAAAGTGTTACATATTCACTGGATTGGTAGCATTGCAGTTCAATGTCATGCATGATGAAATAAAAGCACTTTTTGAATTACATTATTGATAGTTTTTTTTCAAAATAACATTTATGACTTATTACCGCTTAAATGCGTAAGGCTGTGCAAAGTAGGCTAGCAGCATAGAAATAAATTATATAGCAAGTCAAATACACATAATAAATAACATATAAATATGTTAAAAACTATTATATAAAAGACCATTTATAAAAGCCGTCCAATAATTTTATATTGCATATAAAAAATGATTATGCTAAAATAAATGTGCAATTTACGCTATATACTGATGCAATGAAAGTTCTCATAGCATAAATGCATCTTACTTAAATGCATAATAGAGCTGCCTAGCTAAGATCTATACTTAATCTTACACTTCATGTTATATGTGCAGTTGCAGACATGAATGAATAAAGTGCTAATGCTGGGATGATTGGTCTAGATTACTGATCAGTCCCGCTCCCGGGAGAGACCCACTAATTAGTTAACTATCCATATGTAGCAGATTCCCAATTCACGTTTAAAGTGCTGAGTGGTAATAGTGCAAAAAGAAATTAAAAAAGTGATTTAGAAAGAGATAAAATTATGTATATACAAAATGAAGACAATAGTAAATTTCATAATGAAACAATTTTACAAGCCGACTATAAAAGTTGCTAATAGGATTTACAGGCTATTTATATGACATTGGATAGAGGATCGGGTATAATGACGAGACAAGATAAGTGTGTTATAGAAAGGTATGCATATCCTCTCTGTCATTAAGACCGTTGGGGTGTTTACTATTGAGATTAAGAATATATCTTGTCTCAAGTTGTCTTAATGCCTTGTCTCTGTCCCCGCCTCTTTTAGGTGCCGGTGCCATGTCAATCACGAAATAAGAGAGACAATTGACATCTTTGTTGTGGCTTAGTTTAAAATGTCTGGCTACCGGGTAGGCCGGGTCACAATTGATAATAGCGCGAATGTGCTGTAGGATTCGCATATATACAGGATACTTCGTACTGCCTACATATCTCAAACAACATGTGCAGGTGAGAACGTACACGGCATACTCTGTGCGGCAGTCATATTTGCCCCTAATGAATTGTTCTTTGCTTTTAAAAGGGGTCCTATATGTAGTAGTATTGGCTCCAAAGTTACATGCCCGACATGTCGCGCATTTACGAAACCCATTGGTAGTAGGTAACCAGGTTTAGAGATTTTTGGTCTCAGTGAGGGTCTCTTTAGATAAAAGATTCGCCATGTTTTTGGCTTTTCTAAATGTTACACTGGGATGTTCAGGTAACGTGGTTTTTACAATTGGGTCAGTTAGTGCTACGGGCCAATTTTTATTCAAGATGCTCCGTATTTTGCGTTCCTGTCGGCTATACGTGGTAATTAGTCTAGGTGAACTGTTCTCCTCTGTTATGTGTGTATCTTGTTCCATGGTGTTAGGTAACAAGGCAGATCTCGGTCTCTCATTAGTTTTTGATATGGCTCTGTTAAGGATGTCTTCAGTGTATCCTCTGTGTCTCATGCGATCTAAACACAACTTACTACATGCATCAAATTGTTCTGAAGTGCTGCAGATGCGCTTAAGACGTAACAATTCCCCATAGGGGATGCTGGCTATCAAATGACGCAGGTGCGCACTTGATGCATGTAGTATAGCATTGCCAGCGGTTGGTTTTCCGTATGCTGTTGTTGTTAATTTGTTGTCTATTATTTGTATTTGGACATCTAGGAATTCTAACTTGGTGGTGCTCATGTGTGATGTAAAATGTAGGTTGAACTCATTGATATTTAGCAGGTCAACAAAATCTTGGGCACTCTGCATGTCACCCTTCCATATAATAAAAACATTTTCTATATAACGAAGCCAAGAGATTACATTTTGCTCATATATTACTTTGTGGTCTGTCATGAGGACCTGCTTTTCCCAATAGCCCATGTGTAATCCAGCGTAGCTCGGGGAAAAGCAGGCCCCCATGGCCACACTTTGTTTCTGCCTGTACACATTCTTTTCAAAAGAAAAGTAATTATTATTTAAACACCAAGAAATGAGAGCCATGAGCATCTTATTATGCATGGCATATTCAGCAGGTCGTTTTTTCCAAAAATGTTCAACTCCACGTAAGCCACATTCGTGCTGAATGCTGGTATAGAGTGATTCTATATCCAGAGTCAATAAAATCAAGTCATTGGACCAGGTCATGTCCTTGATATGTCTTAGAAAATCGCCTGTATCCTTCAAATAGGACGGCATGGTTTTAACTAAGTCCTGTAGATAGAAGTCTATATATAGGCCCACATTCTCAGTCATGCTGCCTATCGCCGAAATGATAGGGCGTCCAGGAACCGGGGTGTTGTTCCTATGTAACTTTGGTAACAGATAAAGGAAAGGTAACCTGGGATGACTGTTAAATAGGAAATTATATTCTTCATTTGATATTAGTCCCTCGTACTTCCATTTTAGTAGTTCTTTCTTGATGTTGTCCTTTGCTTTATCATATTTGTTCCATGTAGTTTGTTCATAACAATCGCTGTTATTTAGTTGTCTTTTGGCTTCTATATCATATTGTTGTTTAGGCCACAGGACGACGTTGCCCCCTTTGTCAGATTTCTTGACAATGATAGCAGAATTGTTAGCCAGTTTGTTGATAAATTTGTTGAAGGAAACTTGTTTTTGATTTGACTCAAATTTTCTGTTGCGATTAATGGAGCAGTTTAAGTCCTTGATTTCATCGACGATGCGATCATGAAAGACGTCGATGGCGTCTCTCGGCATCAGCGGGATGAAGGAGGATTTAGGTTTGAAAGAGCTTTCGCCGGCACCTTTTTGCAGCAAGTTAAGTTCTTTTAATTTGGTTTGAGTAGGTGCTTGGGAACTCAGTTTATCTTCATTACTTAAACCATGTAACGCCCATAGGGTTGGTATTTCTCCGACCTGCACGCCAGAGGAATTAGAGGCTTTTGTTTTGTTTTGTTTGTCCTCTCCCAAGTCTTTTAGGGCATAAAATTTCTTTAGTTTTAATTTTCTGATGAATAGAAACAAATCTATAGGGGTGGAAGCATAGTCAAAATTGGTGTTGGGACAAAAGTTTAAACCTAAGGAAAGCAGCTGTTCCTCGGCCCTCGTAAGAGTTAATGTACTGAGGTTAACTACGGTGTTGTCATTGATTATTTCTTCTTGCGCCAGTAGTTTTGCCTTGTTCTTGGCTTGCCGTTTGCGTTTTCTGCGGGCGGTTTTTCTGATGTTGTTCCGCCTTTGTCTGCTTGGTTTTTCTCCTTTCTTGGTCTCAAAGTTTTCAAGCGGTCCTGTACTAAAAAAATTCACTTCTTCCCCTAGACCCGGAATGGTGTTTGTGGATCCTAGGATGCTTGAATTTGAGCTGGCTGAACTGATATTGGAGTCACTTGTAAGTGATATTGTATCTATTTCGGGTGTATCCCCAGCCGGTATTTGTTGTCTAGCTTCCAAAGTATTAGGTTTGGTTACAGTAGTTCCTTTCATTTTTCGAATGTTCTCATATTTTTTCACAAATGTATAGATTTGTCCTCTTTAATAATCCTCCAAATCTCTGGCAAATTTATGTACCTTTCTATTTTTTATTTTTTATTCATATTTTTAGGCGTTCTTTGATTTCATTCATTTTTATTGAAATCCAATCCTGGTTTTCAGCTTTACTCAGTTCGTGTTCCATTTCTTCTATTTCCTCAGTGAGAGCTAGACGATCTATATCAGCATATTTGATTAAGATCCGTATGAGGTTCATTGATTGTTGTAAATTGCTTTCTCCCAATTTGAGTAACATGGCAGGATTTGGCTTTTCAAAGCTGGGAGCTAGGAGTATGCGTAGTCCACGAGGGACCCTATTCACCTCCACATATTTAGTTAAAGATTTGCTTTCCCACCACTTAGTTAACTCGGCTCTCATTTTTTTCTCCAAGTTTTTCAACAAGTTGTTTATGTCTTTATTGATGTCTTCATTCTTTTCATTCTGTGCAGCATTGTTTACATTTTTTGCTTTATTCCTCGTTACGTTGTCAAATAACGCATCCGCATCCTGTTCTCTCTCTCGCACTGCGCTGCCTAACATTATGCCTTTTTCTTGGTTGATTCCTGACTTTGGTAATTGTTGCCTGCACGTTTAAATGCAACTCGGCGTTTACAGCAATGGAAACCTTCGCTGAGTTTCCGAAGAGCACAGCCCCGTCTTGTGCATGCTATTAATGGATTACTCACCGGGGGTCAAGGTCAAGCCTTCGCGGGTCCTCCGACTCAACTGTCGGCGTCCTCGGTCACCGGTTTTCTTTCTCTCAGCTCACAAGGGGTTCAGCCAGCCTGTAGGTTTCCTTCCGGAGCGGCAGCAATGTAAGGTTGAAGGCGGCTTCCAGCAGTCGGGGCGGGGTCCGTAAAGGCGAAAGCAACCAAAAACTTCCACAGTGAATATGGGTCAAACTCTGTTCCAAAGGTTACGACCACAGAGAAAAACGGACCACCACACGGCTCTTCGAGTGTTCAAAGCATAGGTTTATTATCCATCACAAGTTAGGATAGGCATGACGCGTTTCGGGCAGGAACTGCCCTTGATCACATGGCGGACATGCAGTCGTTTTCACTTTAAATAAGGCACACACTCTTTTTTTCTCGTGATAACACCACGTGCTCTAGTGATAAACAGTGAAGATATACTGCAAAATGCAAAGTGTTACATATTCACTGGATTGGTAGCATTGCAGTTCAATGTCATGCATGAGGAAATAAAAGCACTTTTTGAAATACATTATTGATAGGTATATATATATATATAACGATGTTCCTGTTTCACAATCCACAGAGAATATCGTCAATGACCTGAATGACCTGAAAGAATTACACAGCAAAGTAAGCAAAATGAAATATAAGTATGATCAACAAACATCTGACTATGAAGCCCTTGTACTAAAACTAAAAATGAACAATAATCATTGTACGCCCCAGTGATAAGGGTGGGAATATTTTACTACTCAGCAAAACCATCTATGAGAAAGAAGCATTCCAACAATAGAACAACAAGGACCACTACGAAAAACTCAAAGGTGATGTAGTAAAAAATATGCAATTTGATTACCATAAATTGTTATGAAAATGGAAAGCAGCAAAATTATTGGCTGAATATAATTATCTGAAAAACTATTTTCCGGTAATACCAACTATGTACTTTATTCCTAAAGTACATAAGGATATCAATAACCCCCCTGGCAGACCGATCATCTCTCCCAGAGGCAGCCTATTGGAAAAAACGTTGGTATACATCGACTATTTTCTACAGAATTATGTGAAAGGCCTGGATTCTTGTTTTAAGGATACAGGTGACTTTTTGTTTAAACTTTCCAATATGCAAATACATGAGGGAGATCCGATTACACCGGCATCCGCAATGCTGATGGCATGGTGGCTATACAGTATTTTCTGGAGAGGAAGGATCCTATTTTTCATGATCATAATGTAATGTTGTTACAGATGCTGGAATTCTGTCTCAAACACAATGTTTTCATGTTTAGTAATCTGATATTTAGACAACTTCAAGGAGTTGCTATGGGGGCCAGCTTCTCCCCAAGCTTTGCATGTTTACACATGGGGGCTTGGGAGGAGCTGGTCCTACATACGCAATTTGAGCATGAAATGAGATAGCATGTCATTAGTTGGCATAGATTTATAGATGATCTATTTGTAGTATGGAAGGGGAGTAAATAAGAAGCACTATAGTTTATTATTCATCTGAACAACAATTCCTTAAATATACACTTTACAGGGGAACTCAGTCAACATCAGGTTCCGTTTCTGGACACCTTAGTTTATGTACAGGATAACAAATTACAAACTAAGCTGTACCGTAAAAAAACAGCTGGTAATACAACACTCCATGCTGACAGTGCACACCCCCGCCACCTCATCATGAGTATTCCTTATGGTGAAATGCTGCGACTCCGTAGACTAAGCAGCACGGAGAGAGATTTAGCTGAAGCACAATTGGCCAGTTCAAATCGGTTTCGTGAAAGGGGCTACTCTCAGAAAGTCATTGACGAAGCCATCCGAAAAAATAAGACCTTAGATCGCCTCTCTATGCTGTCTAAATCTAATTCCCTAATAAGGAGTGAGCCAGTCACCAGTATATCAGATACCACCAAGAATCCTAAACCTGATGCTTTTAGGATTATCACTGGCTTCTCCTCTCAACATCAGGAAGTAGGAAAGATTATCAATAAAAATTGGCCCATTGTATTAAAAGATAACATCATTGGCAATACTCTTCCAAAGCGAGCCTCTGTAACTTACAGTAGGGCCCCCAATATGAGGAGTAGATTGGTGGACACGGGACCAGAGGTACTTGCAAAAACATTGTGGTACCATACGAGAGGGGGCTTCCACAAATGCAAGTCCTATAAGGCCTGCACTCATGGGGTCAATCGAACTAGCTATCAGGATGGATTCAGTGACAGGCAACACAAAATCAGTAAAACTTTTACGTGCAAGACTGATTTTGCTATAGACATCCTAGAATGTCCTCGTCCACTTCAATATGTGGGCAGTACTAAGTTGCCTGTCCACAAAAGAATCCTACAACACTTGAGAGCTATTACATCAGAAGATAATACTTACCCTGTGGCGCGACAATTTAAAACCCACGACAATAGTGATAACAAAGAGCTGAAATATTGTGTGGTGGATTCTGTCATGCCAAGTAGGAGAGGAGGCAAGAGAGACGAACCTAAGACAATTGGAGACAAGATATATCTTACAAATGAATAGCAAACACCCGAATGGTCTAAATGTAACAGAGTACCCATATACGTGTCTACATTAATACATTAAATAATTAAACAAAAGGGGGTGGTGATGGACAGAGTTTCTGAACTAAGCAGAATACTCTCACCCAGTCAAGAGATCAGGGCTTAATCCAACACCGTTTTTTAGCTCACTGCACCATCCCAGCTCAGAACCTGGCTGTATGCAAATTAGTCTGTCCCTGGCCCAGTGTATCATGGGAACAGGGCAAACCAAACTACCAAGCCAATTCTTTCACTGGGAAGGAAACAAGCTACCGGGGACCGGTTTCCGGAATTTCAGCCGTCCAAGGCCCGGCTTGCTTGAATCCTGATGGTGCAATGAGCAAGGGACTCACGTTGAGTATACCCTTCCACGCTTATGGTGGACAGAATAATTAAACAACAGGGGGTGGTGATGGACAGAGTTTCTGAATTAAGCAGAATACTCTCACCCAGTCAAGAGATCAGGGCTTAATCCAACACCGTTTTTTAGCTCACTGTACCATCCAAGCTCAGACCCTGGCTATATGCAAATTAGTCTGTCCCTGGCACAGTGTATCATGGGAACAGGGCAAACCAAACTACCAAGCCAATTCTTTCACTGGGAAGGAAACAAGCTACCGGGGACCGGTTTCTGGCATTTCAGCCGTCTTCGGCCCGGCTTGCTTGAATCCTGATGGTGCAATGAGCAAGGGACTCACGACTGAGTATACCCTTCAACGCTTATGGTGGACAAAATAATTAAACAACAGGGGGTGGTGATGGACAGAGTTTCTTAATTAAGCAGAATACTCTCACCCAGTCAAGAGATCAGGGCTTAATCCAACACCGTTTTTTAGCTCACTGCACCTTCCCAGCTCAGAACCTGGCTATATGCAAATTAGTCTGTCCCTGGCCCAGTGTATCATGGGAACAGGGCAAACCAAACTACCAAGCCAATTCTTTCACTGGGAAGGAAACACGCTACCGGGGACCGGTTTCTGGCATTTGAGCCTTCTTTGGCCCGGCTTGCTTGAATCCTGATGGTGCAATGAGTAAGGGACTCAAGTCTGAGTATACCCTTCCAAGCTTATGGTGGACAAAATAATTAAACAACAGGGGGTGGTGATGGACAGAGTTTCTGAATTAAGCAGAATACTCTAACCCAGTCAAGAGATCAGGGCTTAATCCAACACCGTTTTTTAGCTCACTGCACCATCCAAGCTCAGAACCTGGCTATATGCAAATCAGTCTGTCCCTGGCCCAGTGTATCAAGGGAACAGGGCAAACCAAACTACCAAGCCAATTCTTTCACTGGGAAGGAAACAAGCTACCGGGGACCGGTTTCTGGCATTTTAGCCGTCTTCGGCCCGGCTTGCTTGAATCCTGATGGTGCAATGAGCAAGGGACTCACGTCTGAGTATACCCTTCCACGCTTATGGTGGACAAAATAATTAAACAACAGGGAGTGGTGATGGACAGAGTTTCTGAATTAAGCAGAATACTCTCACCCAGTCAAGAGATCAGGGCTTAATCCAACACCATTTTTTAGATCACTGCACCATCCCAGCTCAGAACCTGGCTATATGCAAATTAGTCTGTCCCTGGCCCTGTGCATCATGGGAACAGGGCAAACCAAACTACCAAGCCAATTCTTTCACTGGGAAGGAAACAAGCTTCCGGGGACCGGTTTCTGGCATTTCAGCCGTCTTCGGCCCGGCTTGCTTGAATCCTGATGGTGCAATGAGCAAGGGACTCACGTCTGAGTATACCCTTCCACGCTTATGGTGGACAAAATAATTAAACAACAGGGGGTGGTGATGGACAGAGTTTCTAAATTAAGCAGAATACTCTCACCCAGTCAGGAGATCAGGGCTTAATCCAACACCATGTCATGAATGATGTAATATGTGACATCATCAGCAGTGGATTGCGGGTGCGCGATATATAGTTATTGCAACTAACTATATATGCGAATTTCTATGGTTTTGTGCGAGTAAAATAAGGTTTTGTAAATGCTAATTCCTAACTATATATGGTCTATAACCTTAGGTTTTTTCAGTGAATTTTCAAGGTTTTATAAATGCTAATTCCTAACTATATATGGTCTATAACCTATGGTTTTTTCAGTGAATTTTCAAGGTTTTGTAAATGCTAATTCCTAACTATATATGGTCTATAACCTATGGTTTTTTCAGTGAATATAAAAATGTTCAGAAAAATAATTTAAAAAATTTAAACCAACAAAAACAAAAAAAAACGACCGCCAGTAGGTTATATATATATATATATATATATATATATATATATATATATATATATATATATATATATATATATATATATATATATATATATATATATATATATTACCTACTGGCTATCGCCAGTAGGTATATATAGTTAGGATTAATTCCCTATGGGATTTTTGAAAATTCTATGTCTAATAACTTTGGCGTTTGTGGACGGAATCGGCTGAAATTTTCAGGAAAATGGCACATTTTGTTTCTGAGCAGCTCCTGAAAATTTGGTGGGGTTTCGTCAAGGGGGGGCCGAGGAAAAAGGGGGGTCCCAAAACGCGTTTTTCCCATTCATTTTTCCATAGGGCCTTTGGCCTCACTTTTAGCTCGAACGGCTGAATGGATTTGCACGAAACTTGGCAAAATTGTAGGGACTGGTAGCCCGATGTGCCTTTGCTAGGTCTCAATATATGTGCTTCAGTGGATTTTGAGAAATTAACGTTTAAATCAAGATATATATCTGTAACAGCGCTCCGGGCAGCGATCCGGTCCGCTTACTTTTCGCTTATCGGAACTTTGCGCGCAGAAAGCTGATTGGCTCTCCGGTGTCTGTCAACATTCTAAACAGTCCGGAGCGGCCGCCATCTTGTTTCTCGGTAGGATCGAGAGAGAAGAAGAGGTGAAAAACGAAAGGGGAATTTAATGAAAGGGGGCAAGGTATCCCCCTCTTGACCCCCTAGGAATGTTGTTGGGGTTATTAAAGGGTCCCGTGGGGAAAAGGAAAAAAAAATGATTTTTCACGGTAGAAGCGCTTCACGGGCCGCGAACTGGGCCGCAAACTGGTAGCGAAACGGGAATTCGCCATTTTGTGCTTCGTTAATTAAATTACTAGGTATAAGGGGGTGCGGGAGACGTATCCTAATCCCCTATGTTTCCTGAGGGTGGCTGAGGAGGCTGATATATGTTGATACATCTCTTCCAGCGGCTGTGCGTGAGCTTTTTTTTATTTTGCTGCGTGACAGTCCGGAGCGGCCGCCATCTTGTCTCTCGGTAGGATCGAGAGAGAAGAAGAGGTGAAAAACTAAGGGGGAATTTAATGAAAGGGGGCAAGGTATCCCCCTCTTGACCCCCTAGGAATGTTGTTGGGGTTATTAAAGGGTCCCGTGGGGAAAAGAAAAAAAAAATGATTTTTCACGGTAGAAGCGATTCACGGGCCGCGAACTGGGCCGCAAACTGGTAGCGAAACGGGAATTCGCCATTTTGTGCTTCGTTAATTAAATTACTAGGTATAAGGGGGTGCGGGAGTCGTATCCTAATCCCCTATGTTTCCTGAGGGTGGCTGAGGAGGCTCATATATGTTGATACATCTCTTCCAGCGGCTGCGCCATCTTGCCTTTTTTCCAATGCCACAATTTTGTCGTGCACGGCAGCCATTTTAGATGCCAGGCTGGTCCCAGGCTATCACCTACCCCTGCGGATGTAGTTTATGGCCCCAGCTGTAGAGAATTCAGACATGCCAACCCTCCTGATTCAGGCGTGTGACTACTGATTTCAGTGCTAGTCTCCCGCCTCCCGATTTCTGCAAGCAAAAACCCGGGGGCATATTACGAACAACTAGCGATAATTTTTGTCTCTAACTTGTTTAGAGACAAAAATTATCGCCGCACATCGGCGATTTTTATCGCAGATAAACCTTGCTATTATCGCAGAAAAGTCAGCGATATTCATGTATTATCGAGCAAATGCTCTTAGCCATGTTATCCACCTCCCATTGGATAACATGGCTAAGAACTGCTCAGGGCAGGTGTTAGATTTTGGAGATATTCGCGCTTAGCGCGAATATCTCCAAAAGTTGGTAATAGAAGATAGCGATGTTAGGGACTGTTTCCAGTCGCTAACATCTTGGTACGCCACTTTGCATGTCATTAGTGATAAGTATCACTGACATGCAAAGCGGGGCCCAAGATGGTCGCTATCTCCTTTTAGCTGTCACTAACTGGTGTTAGCGACAGCTTGGTAATAGGGAGATAATTTTATCTCCGCTTTCATGGCTTTTAAAGCCAAAAAAGCGGAGATAAACCCCCTTGATAATATGCCCCATGATTCCTTGGGGGTTTCAGCTGACAGGGCTTGGTATTGTGTTACATGGTAATTTTTCCAGGAAACGTCAGAGGGTCGATGCAGGGGTTCTAGAAGAGGTGATAAACCATTTAAGCCTCATGAACAAGCGCATGGTGTTTTAAAGATTTGTGAAGTACTCGGGGCGGCGGTGTGTGTGTGCCCTCTTTTAGGAGCGGGCGGGGAGGCACTGCCAGCAACTTGCCAGGTCAGGTAGTGTTCAACACGTGCATCACCCTTTCTCTGCCTGCTATTGCGCTCCATGCTTCGGAAAGGTAAGAAAAAGAACGTGCATTTGAGTTTGAAATGTCCGATCCTGCAGCAGCACACTTCCAAAGCCCACACATGACAATAACCCGATTCAAGGCCCCATTCACCCGTTTTAAAAAAAATAGATAACACTCCAACAAAGTAAGATTATATGTTGTTGATTATCAATCCACTTGATTGCGCACATGAAATTCTGATTTGATTTGCAAATACTCATGGGTGTGTGTGTGAACTTGAGAATAAGAATAAGAATATATCCTCGGATTCCTTCACAAGCCTTGAAATTGATTTTCTGGTGCTTTGACTTATCCTCCCCAGCAAGTGTGTGGAATTATTGTTGTCATTTAGTCATACCTCAGGGAAAACCACACAGGCAGGAGGAAGAGGGATCGGTTTTGAACATTGGATGGAAATGGGGGGTTTTGGGAAAGTTTTGTGGAGAGATGAAAAAAAATACAGCATGTACAAACAACAAATGAAGAAAAAAAATCTTTGGATAGGAAGATATCCATAAATGTTTTAAGGGACATAAAGGAAGTGCACTACTGCATGCATGAAGTTGTTTGCTAAATGGATGGTTAGGTTACTGAAAAGTAGTACTTACTACAACTCACTAACTATGAAGAAACAATTTGACAGTACAGGGCTGCAGTAATTACTCAATTTCACTTGCCTATCTGCCCTCAGAGAGAATAAACACTTATTAGTACATTACATTAGTTTTAAAAAAAACAAAGAAACTGATAAATTAGCTGGAGTGATGAATTCGAAGCAGAGAGCAAACAAACGCACAGATTCACACTCATAGAAGTTCACAACAATAACATTATTTAAAAGATAAGGAGAAGTGAAGAGGATACTGTAACTGTATGTTGTAGTTGTCCTGTTCAATTTGGGAAGTTGCCCACATCCAGCCATTCCTCTTATTCGCGGTACTCCTCCATTCCATCTGACGCTCCGTCGATCAATCTTGGTGACCAGACACACTGTCCACTGTCTGCCTGGCCGATGCGGAATTGCGAATCGCTAATGGTAAGCCTGAGTTAATCGTTTTTCCCATCGCACAGGGTAAAAGCCAGCCTGAAATTGTTGATGGAACAACAGGAAGTGATATTAAAACACCATGGAGAAATAAATATAAGGTACAGTGTGTAGTGCAAAAACGAACACTTTCAGTTTCAAAGGGGACAGTACTATATACAAGCATAATTTCTAAAGTGCGCACTCTAACTCTCCTTTTCAAGGATAGTAATGAGCACACAGCAGGCCAGGGCCATGCAGACGGTCAAGGCAGGCACCACTGAGTAAAGCAACCTGATGTAGCATAACTCTTTGAAACAGACAGACAAAGCAAACCTAATTGTATGCAGCAAGCCACATAGCCGCAATATTATTTTACATGAACTGCTTTCTGGACTCTGGTATAACAACACTACACTGGCTCGACCACTCCATACCACGACTAGACAGACATGTAGTTCTACTGTAGTTGTTGTTGACTGGTTTACCTGTTTGCCACTCACGAAATGGCCATAGTACTTCCGTAAACCGACAATGATGATCCATCCATCCCAGTGAGTGACTGTAAAGAAAAAATATATTGTGTAACTTTGATCATCAAGACTCATCATCATCATGGTATATTGGCAAACGCAATGATGTTTATGTAGTCGCAGTCCACACATTTTGCATGTTAAAAAATGAAACGTAGAGGCCCCTGCAGTACAAGTACAATTTGAATTAAACAAGGTAAAAAAAACCGAGTAGACTTGAGTTACATTTAGTTTGTAAAAGATTAAAATATTACAGAAGACATGTGATTCATTTCATGCACAACAAACAAACAGCAATTGTTGCTTTCATCAGAGCCAGACAGCCAGTGCTGTCCACTACATGCCATCTCATTATTCATTACCTGTTCCACTTTAACGAACGGAACAAAAACTAAAAACATTTAAACATTTTTCAACACAAAAAGCAACAATGGTTAGAAGCTGTCTTTTGTGCGAATAGTCCCAAGGCAGCACAACGTGCAGAGTTCTGGACGGCACCCAGGTGATGTCGCCTGGGTGCCGCACTGGTTTTGGGATCCTACAATGCAGCACAGAAAAACAGCGTGGGGCGTCCCGGGTGGTGCGGGGGGAGGCCTCGTCAGTAGCGGTCTGTTGTGCGAATAGTCCCAAGGCAGCAGAACGCGTTGAGATGTTGATGGGACTGTGTCCAGTGTCACATGGCTGACACAACATGTACGACAGGCACCCAGGTGATGTCCAGTAAACTGCCGCACTGGTTTTGGTATCCTACAATGCTGCTCCGAAAATTGGCGTGCGGCGGCCCGGGGGTGGGGGAGGCGGCGTGAACGGGCCTCCCAGGTGGCGGCCATCTAGCTGAGTTGCGCCCGCTCTTGCGACTACAGCGTCTCGCTCACCATGTTGTTGAGTTGCTCCCACTCTTGCAGTGCAGCGATAGGCGGCTGCCACATGGCTCTTAAAATGGCGGACGGCTCCTCGGTTTTGGGCCTGGTCCACTGAAATGGCCCTGGGACACCTTGGAACTCGGACGCTTGCCTGCTAGGGCTTGGGCTCCATTCTCGAAAAGCGTCCCCTCAGCCGTGAAGATTCTGCAAAAGTCTTGGGGGCCCCCGAGATGGTGGTGCTCTCATGCTGACGCCAGCTTCAGTCTGAAACATCCAGAAACAAGGTGGGGCTTTCATCGTTTGGGAAAAAAAAATGTTCTAAACCAATGAAAAGTGTTATTTTTAGGTCATATGACCAAGCCTTCCATCTTTAAGAAACCAAAAGTAAAATGAACCAATGAAAAGTTTTATAAACAAGTCACATGACCTGTTATGCGGCATAGGGCTACAAAAAGCGTAGAAAATCCGTTGGCACGTGAGGCGGCATCAGTAGCGGACCGATGTGCGAATAGGCCGAAGGCAGCACAACGCGCCGAGATCCGGATGGCACCGAGGTGGTGTCCAGCAAATTGCCGTACTGGTGTGGCCATCCTACAATGCTGCGCCGAAAGACGGCGTGTTCAGCTGAGTTCCGGTCACTCTTCCGGCACAGTGACTCGAACGCGCCGAGATCCGGATGGCACCGAGGTGGTGTCCAGCAAGTGGCCGCACTGGTGTGGCCATCCTACAATGCTGCGCCGAAAGTCGGCGTGGGGTGCCCCGTTGGCTTATGAGGTGATGTCAGTAGTGGACTGATGTGTGAATAGGTCGGAACCAGCACAAGGCGCCAAGATCCGAATGGCAAGTCCTGGATGTTGAGTGCCTCAGTTGAGAGTTCTGAGCAGTGCTTGTAAGACTGTCTGAAGCTTATTTGCACCTGCTGCAGCTTCACTATTGCCCTGGTGTGGCCAAAGGTGGCACATGACATAGGCGGCCGGCTCCCGAGGTGCGGCGGAACTTTTTTCCTTTTCCTTTCTGCTTCTTTTCCTACAATCCGTTTCATCTGAAGACACGACCAGGTCCCTGAATGTGTGCAGCGGGACGCTATTGATTGAATGAAAATGGCGGCTTGACACAAAGCTGACTCAAGCGTTACTGTTGATGCTATACAGACAAAAATTGGTTTTCAGTTTGTACATTCTTCAGGTTTTTTTTTTCCATCCAAGTCTGATTGAGAGTTTGTAGAAAAATGGCTTCATATTTTCCACATACTACTCTTCAACATTCTTCCTAAATGTAACAATGTGAAACTCACTAGGAGAACGGCTGTTTCTGTTTCCTTTCAAAATGCTGCCAACAATATTTTCTGAATGGAAGACACCATCTTGTAGCATAAAGGGCCGAAAGGGGTTCTGGTCTGGCCGATGGTTGGTGGAGACATTTTGACTATATCTTGGACCTGCCCGGCCTCGCCCAAAATGGCGCCGGTATAAATGGGACTCGTAACTCCTTGCCCGCAAATGTATATCTAGAAAATGTTATTGTAAGTGGCTGTGTCGTATTTTAATTACAAAATGTACGTCCACCGATTCCGCAACTGTTAGACACCTTTGTTCTTGCAACCTAATGGCCCGCTCGTTACGTTCTTCTACAGTGTAAATGTCTCCTCATCATATACGATTTCAGTTTGCTCCGTGGCCGGCCCACGTGGTTATAGGCCCGTATTTGTATACTGACATTTTCACAATAAAGGTTTTTAAAACAAAACACGGTAGTAGTATTTACATTGGTAAAGTTTTTACTTTTAGTCACTGTTTTCGAATCAGTAAAGGCAAGTGAAATAAAGCAGTCCAATTACATGACGGATAAAAGGTATAATATGTAGGAACGCAGTAAAGATAAATGCTTAATAGCAGTTGTGTTTTTCATGTCTGCAATATAAAGTGATCGATAAGAATCTGATAATCAGGCGTATCGGCGACTAAGATAGCAGGCCGAATCTCTTTTACTCAACGGCTCCGTTATGGAAGGAAGAAACGCCCTTTTTCTCGAAAAAGGAATATATTTTACTTACAAGACAGTTGTAAATTTTCTGGGAAAGTACATTAGCCTGGAATATTATAACATATGTTTGAAAAAAAAATATTGTTCGAAAACAATAAAAAGCGTAATTTTTAGGTCATATGACCAAGCTTTTCATCATTAAATTAACAAAAGTAAAATGAACCAATGAAAAGTTTTATTAACAAGTCACATGTCCTGTTATGCTTACGTTGCGCGCTGCGCGCCGCGCCGCGGATCACTTCCGGGTGCGGTAACGCGGCGTGTCATATAACGCATTACGCGACAACGTAGGTCAAGAATATAGTCAAAATGTCTCCACCAACCAGCGTTCGGAACACAACTCCTTTCAGCAGTCCAAAAAGTTCTGTTAAATGACAACAGAGGGGACAGGCAACAAGAACCATCAGTCAAAGAGGGGAGGGCAAGTTCTTCTCTTCCGGGTCATGTTGGGGCGCTACCGGAACTGATCGAATTGGTAGTCTACAGTGTTTCTGGATGTTTCAGACTAAAGCTGGCGTCAGCATGAGACCACTACCATCTCGTAGCTCCGTCGTGGCCATTCCACGAGCAATCATGGCAGCCGCTCCCCACCAGAAGCCTGCGGGAGTCGGAGGCCCCCAAGACTTTTGTAGAATCTTCACGGCTGAGGAGAGGCTTTTCGAGAATGGGACCCAAGCCCTATCAGGGAAGCGTCCGAGTTCAAAGGTGTCCCAGGGCCATTTTAGTGGACCAGGCCCAAAACCGAAGAGCTGGCCGCCATTTTGAGAGTCCTGTGGCAGTCGCCTATCGCTGCACCGCAATTCAGCTGGATGGTGGGCAAGACGCTGTAGCCGCAAGAGTGGGCGCAACTCAGCTGGATGGGACAAGGTTCAGAATTGAAGAGTCATCAAAAGGCAAAAAGTTCCGCCGGATCCCGGGAGCCGGCCGCCTATGTCGGGGGCGATCTCAGGCTACACCAGTGCTATAAGACTTGGGGAGGGTGTCGGAGCCAAGCGTCTTCTCCGAGTCCATGGCCATCACACCGCCCCTCAGGGGCCTCCGTCAAGCTGTTTAGGAAGGTAACATATCACATTGTTTTCTAATGCAGTCAGGTCCACAAACGACACTCACTTACTTTGAGAATAGTGAAGCTGCAGTAGGTGGAAATAAGCTTCAGACAGTGTTACAAGCGCTGCTCAGAACTCTTAACTATGGCACCCAACATCCAGAACTTATGCTATTTGAGAATGGCAGTGACATCGAAGCATCTCAGGGACCAAAACCATTAACGTACTTTCACGTATGAAAATCTTACTTGGGGAGGGGGCAGGAGCGAAGCGCCCCCTCCCAGTCAGCGCCACCACACCGTATGTTGAAAATTTGAAGCCATCGTTCTACAAAGTCAACCAAACTTGGATTAAAAATCTAGAAAAATGTACAAACTGAAAACCAGTTTTGGTCTGCATAGCATCAGTAGCAACGCTTGAGTCAGCTTTGTGTCAAGCCGCAAATTTGATTCAACAAAGCACTGACATTGAAAAAGGCTCAAATTCAGAACTCTAAACTATGGCACCCAACATCCAGGAGCTTGCCATCCGGATCTTGGAGCCTTGTGCTGCTTTCGATCTATTCACACATCGGTCCACTACTGACATCATCTTATAAACCAACGTTATGTAAATAGTTTTTTAATAAAATGTTTTATCCTGTTTCTTTGCTGGTGTGTTGTCTATATTTTTAATATTTGCATAGGGTTTGTCGTTATTTTGGGCGGGGTGGGTGACGGAGCCGAGCTGTCTTGCAGCCCTCATGGTGTGGAGCTCAGTTCATCTCACTATTTTCGTATTTCTCATGAAGGGTTGTTCCTAATATTTCTATTTTAGCGAGGTCAAAAAGAGATCCAATTAGTGGCCTACTGATTATGCTCGATTACTTTTATTTTTTTTACACGATTTTTCACTATCTGCAAAGACTAAACAGAGTATTGCCACTTTGTGCTTGTTTGTAAATAGAGAATGATCCAAAGAGAACCAATTGTAAAACAGTAAATGCTTGGACAACAATCAATCAAATGGAGAGACAAGCAGCCACGACGGATTACAACGGGGGTAAAGGCCTGCGTTAACTACCCTTCAGTATCTGCAAAGAGAGAGTACTACTAAGACAAAAGAGGGGAGGGGGGGGGGTGCAGCGTTCAAAGCACATCAGCGTGCATGAATACGAAAATGTTTTTAGTTATCACGTACTTGACATTTTTAAGCTTTTCATATTTGCTATTAAAAAACCAATGAAATTCAGAGAAAAAACCATAGGTTATAGTGGATATATAGTTAGGAATTTGCATTTACAAAACCTTGAAAATTCAATGAAAAAAACCATTGGTTTTAGGCCATATATAGTTAGGGATTTGCATTTACAAAACCTTATTTTACTCGCATAAAACCATTGAAATTCCATATATAGTTATAAGCGCTAACTATATATCGCGCACCCGCAATCCACTGCTGATGATGTCACATATTACATCATTCATGACATGGTTAGTGACATCACTTATGACATCACTGATGACATCTCAAATGACATCACTGATGACATCACTGAAAACATCTCATTTGACATGACTGATAACATCACTGATGATATCATTCATGTGATAATACGATGAACCTCTTCAGACTCTAATATAACCTTAGATACAATCAGTGTAAACAGACACTCACAGACTGTCACTCATCCATGGAGTTACTCACACACCTAGTCAGTCATGCAAAGAATCAATCACACCTCCATTTCCTCAAATATACAGTTATACAAACTTTACTTATTCAAACATATACTAACACATATTTACTCTCTTATACAATCCCTGATACAAGTTCACAATGATCCATACAGCCACTCACACATTCACTGGCTCTTATGCACAGTTGTTTATATATGTCAACTCTCACATGTACTGTGTTTTACATATGTACTTACTTTGACATGTAGCACTGAGATATCCATTCACTCACCAATACACTCATGCACACAGTCAACCGCCCATACAGCTGTTTCCACATGCACTTTTGAAACCATACATCTAGTGAATCAACTGCTCACACATCTATGCACAGAGTCACACACCTCCCAGCCACCCACACACACTCACTCAGTATCCCATACAAATACTTGGGCAACCAATCAATAACCCATATAGTTACTCGTATAGCTACTTATCAACACATGGAACAGTTTACAGAACAACAGACATAATGATGCACAAATTGAGACAGTTTAGTCATTAACCCATGCACTCAGTGAGACACATTTAATCACTCACTCATATAGTCAGTCATGCACCTACTAAATCCTTCATCCAGACACTTATATATCCACTCATTCTTCAATATGTAAGAGATATTTTAACTTTACAGAAACATACAGTTACTGGATGATGTCATTTGAGATGTCATCAGTGATGTCATCAGTGATGTCACTAACCATGTCATGAATGATGTAATATGTGACATCATCAGCAGTGGATTGCGGGTGCGCGATATATAGTTAGCGCTTATAACTATATATGGAATTTCAATGGTTTTATGCGAGTAAAATAAGGTTTTGTAAATGCAAATCCCTAACTATATATGGCCTAAAACCAATGGTTTTTTCATTGAATTTTCAAGGTTTTGTAAATGCAAATTCCTAACTATATATCCACTATAACCTATGGTTTTTTCTGTGAATATATATATATATATATATATATTACCTACTGGCGGTCGCCAGTAGGTAGTTATAGTTAGGATTGTTTTCCATAGGAAATCCTCAACATTCTATTTGGAATAACTTTGGCCCTGGTGGATGAGTCTTTGCGAATTTCTCAAAGAAGATGGCTAGGTTCGCTGCACTCCTTCCCTGAAAGTTTGGGGTGGATTGGTCAAGTGGGGGCTGAGATATAAGGAGGGTCCCAAAACGTGTTTTCTCCATGTTATTTTCCATAGGACCTTTAGACTAGGCTACAGTTCGAACGGGTGAATGATTTTATAAGAAATTTGCCAAAACTGTAGAGTCTTGTTCGCAGATTACGCTTTTTTTGGAATGGTGTAAATCCAATCAGTAATTGTTGAGAAAATTAAAGTTAAAGTCAATTATATATCTATCAGGAAGTTTTGTCCGCCATTTTGTCACTGCGAGTAAATATATTGTTCATTTCAAAGTGTTGAAACATGGAAAGGGGAGAAGGTAGAGATTGTCTTCCTGTGTAGGTTTTCTCAGGGTGTGCAGTAAGGCCCTTAAACGTGAAAAGATATAATTTTTCTCCGAAAAAAATACGGGGTGCGCGCACCCGGTCGCGCACACCTATTTACAAGAGTGTGAAAATGGAGGTAAATCAGAAGTTTGAGTGCTTAGATATAAGGTGGCTCTGAAAAGAGCCCTTGTGTTAATTGAGTGTTTTCTGCATTTATAAGTAAGTACCGATGCAGAGCCTGATGTTGCAGAGGAAGATTCTGTTTCCCTCATTCGTGAAATGAACACCGTCTCTCCTATAGACGTCTTGCATGTGGTATCGCAAGTTGTTGTGGTAAATAGAACCCATGCTATAATCTCTGAGGAACGCAGAAACAGATTTATTTACATGTCTCCTTGCTTTCTCAAATTGTGCACAATGGTGATTGGACCAATTCCATTTCTGTCTTTGGCATATATTGGAATATACCAAGGCAGATCGAGGAAAAAGTATCATCAATTGTCGAAAGGTGTCTTTTAGAAGCATTTCCAGACCTACCCCAGTGATTGTGCCTAGATCGTTCCCACCACAGTGCACAATTATAAGGTCTGGTTCTGGGAGATGCATAAAAGTTTTCACCAATGGAATTAATTGGTGACATTTCAATCCTCTTTTGGAAATCCATGTTATGTGTACATTTGGTAAGCTGAGGTTGCAAATTCGTCTGCTTACTGCATATTTTTCACTCCAGTGAATATAACTGTGTCCTATTAGCCAGACCTTCATTTTCAAGGGATTTGTAGTCGTCCTCCGATCGGTTCTGGAAGTGGAATGGTAGTTAGAAGTTTACATTTTAAATAAAGAAAAAGGAAGAGGCTGGGTGTGGTTAAAAAAATAAAAATGATTGGTTGATTGTAACAAGTGGAGAGTGAACAGGTCAATGTTTATGTTAAACGAAAAGTACTATTGGGTGTGAAAAAACAAGACATGTAACAGAGTTGTGGATTGGCAGGTGTTTCTGGAGGGAAAATAGTGTTCTTAGTTTGCTGTAGAACGTTGAGACATGAACTTTTGACCTGTGCCTTCAGCAAGGTGCAGAATGAGGTGTAACCATGGAAACAGCCGGAGATGGCAGTTGGTGATGGGTTCACTCTTTGGTGCCTCTGCATCTGAGTCTGTTCTCTGGTGGCTGGCGGACAACTGTTTGTTATTGTGGAGATGAAAGGGTGATAAGGAGAGAAATACGACATAGCGTCTGGCCTGTAGAAGCGTGGGAGCAGTGATTAACTCTGAGTGAAGCGGAACTGTGTCGGTGCTTATTAACAGTAAAAAAAAAAATGTTAACAGTGGTATAACTGTCTTTACGGTGCGCGACCTACTAAGAAAGAGTTCATGGGCCGTATTTGGCTTGCAGGTTCTAGTATCAGTAAGTGAGGTTGAGAAAAGAAAATATTCAGGACTTTATTTATGAAGGCCTTGCGCCACTGGTGCGTTACTTTTTCCCATTTTAAAAAATGAGGCACTGGCGGCGGAAGGTCTTCATAAATAAGGTCCTCCGTGTCTACAGTTAAGGTTATGTGGAACCCATGAATAGTTTTTCAATATGAAATCATTTCAGTTGAGATTATGGATTAAAAGAGAAACCGTGAATATTTGAAATGTTTATTTAGAAGTGTACTATTTTAAAGGCAAATCATTATGTAATCTGAGTACAGAAATTGCAAAAAACACAGTAATTGGTATTGTCAGTTGTACATGGAATACAAACGCTATAGTTGAAGAAAAATGAATATAGTTGGAAAAAAACATTGTACAGTCTTATAAGGAAGTATATTATATTTTAATAAATGGAAGAAGGTTTCTGGCCTTTCAGATTAGGAACGATATACGAAAATGCAAGTGGTTATACATCATTACTTTATGAATCAGCTGTCTAACAACACGAAATCATAATGTCCACTGTTAGTAAAGCAAATAGGTCTGTTCTTCAAAAGAAAATATGGAAAATAACGTGAAGAATATAGAAAACCAAAAGGAAATGAGGACGTCAATGGGTTGTTTGAGAGTTATTGAAGCATTGTTTAGGCAAAATAGGTAGCTTCTGCATGTAACAGGAAATCAGTTTTATCATTTGAAATTATGTCAGCTATCCAATGGAAAAGAGTAAAGCAGTACTGATGATCTGTTATAATAGGAGCTTCTTTTACCATCAGAGGGCAGCTCGGTGGGTTTTCGATGTAGCTCGCTGTTAGGAAAGAGTTAACCGTCCATTGTGTAGGCAAAGTATGCAGCAAGTGCCTCTAACATGAAATCATTGTTATCATCTGAAAACATGTCAGCCATCCAATTGAGAAGATGAAAGGAGCATTCATGATCTGTCATTATTGGGGCGTCTTTTACCATCATAGGGCAGCTCGGTGGGTTTTCGATGTAGCTCTCTCTTAGGAAATCTTGCGCCGCTGCGAATATATTCCAATGACCCAGAACTCCTTGTATCGCTGCAAAGGCCATAAACCCTCCGTTGTAACAAAGCTGTTCATGATCAAGTAACGGATTCATGAGGTGATTGTAATTCGGTTCAGGAGGTACCAAATTGCAGAGACATAAATCCAGGGCCCACGTGAAATCACAGCTCAGGCAATGAAATACAGGCTGCACACAGGTGAAATACGAATATCGAAATGATAATCGATATGAAGTATTCAAAGTTGAGAGTGGTAAGGTGCCGTAGTATAGAAGCATTCTCTGTCAAAATAGTTCTAAGTGGCCCGGCTCGTTTGCGAAGGCAGGAGGGACATCCATTTTGAATTTCCCAAGATGGTACAGGAAACGGCGCAGCACCGCTGGTTGTATAGCAACTCCACAGAATTAGGTCGCCGGCTATGCAGTGGAGAGGAGCAGAATGACTTGATACATTTTCTAGGAGTCTAGTCACTTATATATTGCTTAGTGGTTATTAAAAAAGTAGGTTTTGTGAACATTTTCTACGAGGGAGCCCTGGAATCGTTGCACTGACCCGCCCTGCAGAGTCTGTGGTTCATTCACCGGGGCAACGTTTGTGGCATTAATTATCCATGAGCCCAGCTCACCAGCATCCTGCAAGATTAAACACGGAGATTTGCCAAAAGAAAATCGAAAAGGAATGCTGGTAAGGGTGCAAGATGTTGTTTTTTCACTTGCTGGCTGTGGTAATGAGGGTGCTGCATATGAAAGCATAAAAAGACAGTTTCAAAACGAACTTGCAATCACAGACAGTCCCTACTGTGAGACATTTGGCAGCATGTTGGTAAAGTGAACAATAAAGTTTTCACATGCTGCAGAGAAAATAAAGGACACACCTGCCTGTAATTGCACTCTGCAAGAAAACCAAGCTGCACTGTAAAACCACGAGGCAAGGAGGAAGCAGAGCTTTTACCCGTGATCAAGCCTCTCTTGGAGGAGAAACGCGTTGGGTTTATTTGGACCTTTACAGCTTTCATTAGTAAAATAAAAGCACCTTTTGAACCAGCAGCAAGGTGTCAGTGTTCCCTACTTGACAGACAAGTTTGGTTTTGTGAACATTTTCCACGAGGGAGCCCTGGAATCGTTGCACTGACCCGCCCTGCAGAGTCTGTGGTTCATTCACCGGGGCAACGTTTGTGGCATTAATTATCCATGAGCCCAGCTCACCAAGCATCCTGCAAGATTAAACACGGAGATTTGCCAAAAGAAAATCGAAAAGGAATGCTGGTAAGGGTGCAAGATGTTGTTTTTTCACTTGCTGGCTGTGGTAATGAGGGTGCTGCATATGAAAGCATAAAAAGACAGTTTCAAAAAGAACTTGCAATCACAGACAGTCCCTACTGTGAGACATTTGGCAGCATGTTGGTAAAGTGAACAATAAAGTTTTCACATGCTGCAGAGAAAATAAAGGACACACCTGCCTGTAATTGCACTCTGCAAGAAAACCAAGCTGCAGTGTAAAACCACGAGGCAAGGAGGAAGCAGAGCCTTTACCCGTGATCAAGCCTCTCTTGGAGGAGAAACGCGTTGGGTTTATTTGGACCTTTATAAATATATTCACTGAAAAAACCATAGGTTTCACACCAGTTATAGTTAGGAATTAGCATTTAAAAAACCTATGAAATTCACTGAAAAAACCATAGGTTTCAGACCGGTTATAGTTAGGAATTAGCATTTAAAGCGTAAACTTAATGAACATTGCTTACGAGAATCACAATTGCCCTAACCCACCCAAACAGTAATTTTTTTTTGCTCCTGTTGGGCTTTTTTCAATGCCTGTTTTTTGTTGTTTCCCCTCCATCAAAAACAAAACAAAATATAAAACTGTGCAAAAATACAAAAAAAACAAAAAATGTTCAGAAAAACAAAAAAAGTTCTTTTCAGAACTACCTCCCCTTTCAAATAAAATTGCTAGAATGTTTAGCACTCTGGCAAGCTCTATTTCTTTTGGTTCGCTTTCCAGTTCGCTGCCCGGTTCGCGAACTTGAAGGGAACCAAAAAAATATTTTTTTAAAAAAAAGAAGAGTTAGTATAAGGGAAGTAAACAGAGAGTAATGTAAAAAGAAAGACAGCTATAGGGAGTAAACCAGAGATACTGTTTAATAGATCTATTTATTAATTCAGGATGACGATAAGGTGTGATGTCTCCTGAGGTTTGTTTAAGGTGAGACCTACTCAGGGTTACAGATCAATTTTACACTTGTTGAAGAATACAGAGCAGATAAAGCATGTGAAGGCCTACCAATGAAGTAAGTCATGTCCTCTTATTACATCATTCATGACATGGTCAGTGACATCATCAGCAGTGCATTGCGGGTAAAAAGAGTAGAAAACATTTACCTTATAATTCTTGTTACCTTTTTAAAATATTTTTTCATACTTTCAATCTGTAAAAGAGAGAACAAACATTTCCAAAAATATTACAACATGTATTTAAAAATTAGAAAAGAAAAGGGAAAAGGTTCAAGAAGAAACAGTTTTGCAACAACTTTGACATTTACAGAAGCCTCTGCTTCTCTACGTCCCCTACACAATCCTAAAGATATATATTTTAAACAAACAGTATCTTCATGCTGATGAACTGAGACCTATTTTGGAACATGGTACTACTTTTGCACTGCTGATGTCTCACAATAGTGATGCAATAGCAGCGCAAAAAAGATGTAAAGCCATCATAAAATTGTGTCTAATATTTTAAATGAGTGTTTCAGGATGCAAATAAAATGTGTGCTTTCAAGAGCTTTCTTTGAGGTGAGGCCTATTCCTTTTTTTAAAAAAAACAGTACCCAGAAGTACAGCACTGTTAGCATTAAAATTGACACTTACAGAAGACTCAGTTTCTCCATATCTACCTCATATTTCTAAATGTATATCATAAGTACAAAAAGCAGAACATTAATTATACATGTTAAATGGTTTATTTTTGCTGTTCTCAGAATGTATCAAATTTCACCTAAATCAGTGACTTGAAGGTATTCATCATGTAACAGCGGGGAAAAAAAAAACACAATCAAAATGATTGTGTTTAAAAGACCCATACAACCTAAGAAATCTGAATTCAAAACTCCTTAAAATTAACTTACTTTCAATGACGTCGAAGGATCTCCTATGAACAGCGTCCACTCTGTTGTGCTATAAATATTTTCAGCCCGCCACTTTCTGAAAGAAAACCTACATCGATTCGAAAAATATGTTACATACAAGAAAAGACTTCTTTCATTCTATCACATGTTTCCACTAGGCCAAATCATGTTGCCGCGATTCGCAACTCTTGTAATTCTTCCAATCAAATCCCAACATTTTCTATTTTCGCAACTTTCAAAAAGAATACATTTAAGATTATTTTCACAATCCTGGACTACTAATATCTTACCCTTCTTTGTCACTCATGTTCTCCTTTTCCTATGACACTGATACTGCTTACTATGAAGCAGACTTACTTGCATCAGGTTTATATAGTTGGATTTTTAAAATGACATTATAATTAAAAGTTTTGGACCAATAATCTAGACAGCATTGCAGACTTACATTCCCTCTACTTCATGAACCTTTTGCAATTCTTCACAGGAATTCCCGAGATTCTTTCATTAAAATTTTGGTTTTAAAAACACCAGGTAACAATTTTTAAGGTCAAACGGCAATATTTTTTTTGAAAGTTACAACGGAATCATTGCAGAATGACCAGCCGTTTCGAGACTTTAAATAAGCTGTATAATGTCCTGATGTTGTTGAAGGACCATCGTGATAGATAATTGCTACAGTTACAAAAGTCCTTCCTGATATTGAAAGCTGAGAAGCCACAACATTTTTTATTAAAGTTGACAATTTTGATCCATCAGGCCTACATCGTTGGATCATTAAAATGACATACTGTCCATATCTACGTATAAGTAATGTTGACATCATTTCAGATTTACATTGGCTACACTCCATGTTGTGATCCGCTGCATTTACTAGCTTAATAAAAGAGACTGATTTACTGTCTGGCAAAGTTAAATATATAAATCTTTCTGAGTCTACACTAGTAGTACTTGATACACTACAATTCTCGCAGTCATGCTGCCATTGATAAGAAAGCCCAAACAGGTGATCTACATCTACACCCTCATCTTGCAATACATCAAGCATATACATTAAAAACTTCTGACAATCTTGCTGATTATTTTCAGAGAAGTCTGTTTGACCTGAACATTCATCTAACAGATAACGAACTTCAGACACACTTTCTACTTTTGTTCGATCAGTGCTACATTTCTCGAAAACAGAATTCAACAAACAGCATAAAATTTGTTCTGAATTCAACAGAATCTGTTCTTTTAAACTCTCTAGTGAAAAGAGAACATTAACCACTACATTTGCATAGCAGTTGACACCAGAACTGTTTTCAAATTGAAAACCGACAACATCTTCAACAGAATCCACTTTCTTTCTGCTAACAATTTTCGGTTCATTGACTTTTAGTCTTTTTGCAACAACCTCCCTACTATTACTGATATTTCTACGTTTCCGGCCTACCACACGTTTCTCAAACAAAGGATATTGAGGCAAATGTGGCGCATACTCTCTTCTTAACCTATTGTATTCCTTAACACAATCTAGATCCGCACAAATGTTTGTGACATCACAGTCAATCAAGTACAATCCTGATAAAGTTCTAACTTGTGACAATGCCACATATGCCATACCCTCCTTGAACACAGAACTGCCAATATTCACCAATGCACTATCTACACTTAAACCTTGCGATTTATGGATTGTTACCGCATATGCCAAGCAAACAGGAAACTGTTTACGGCGAACATATAAGTCTTTAACAAGCAAAAACCTAGCAGAACAACGACCAATTAGCTGTACTTCCTCAATGCCATCAAATTTAATTTTTAAAAATTCTATTCCATCTCCATTTCTGTACTTCTCAAAATCAACAACATTACCCATTGATCCATTTACCAGACCTCTTTCAACATGTAAATTCCTTCTCAAAATGATTCGGCAATTTAAACACACATTCAAAGTCTTTTCAAAACCCGCTGTTTTAGATATAGTCTTCTCTAATGAATCCAATTTTGATTTCAAATTCTCAGACAAAATAATTGTTGATCCCATATGCTCTATTTTGTCAATAGCTTCAAGTTTCACAATCTCTTGCTTTTCTAAATTCAACATTTTGTTGAAGATGGCACATTCTGCAAGAGTTGTGCCGGAAAAAACTTCACAAAAGTTACTACGATTTACTACTCTCTTCCATCTACTGTTTGTTTTGAAATCAGAAATGACCTTGCTTAGTTTCCTAATTCTATTGATTACCAAAACTTGGTATCTGAGATGTCATCAGTGATGTCATCAGTGATGTCACTGACCATGTCATGAATGATGTAATATGTGACATCATCAGCAGTGGATTGCGGGTGCGCGATATATAGTTAGTGCAACTAACTATATATGGAATTTCAATGGTTTTGTGTGAGTAAAATAAGGTTTTGTAAATGCGAATTCCTAACTATATATGGTCTATAACCTATGGTTTTTTCAGTGAATATATATATATATATATATATATATATATATATATATATATATATTACCTACTGGCGATAGCCAGTAGGTATATATAGTTAGGATTTTTTCCCTATGGGATTTCTGAAAATTCTATGTCTAATAACTTTGGCGTTTGTGGATGGAATTGGCTGAAATTTTCAGGACAATGGCACATTTTGTTTCTGAGCAGCCCCTGAAAATTTGGGGGGGGTTCTTCAAGGGGGGGCCGAGAAAAAAGGGGGGTCCCAAAACACGTTTTTCCCATTCATTTTTCCATAGGGCGGTTGGACTCACTTTTAGCCCGAACGGCTGAATGGATTTGCACGAAACTTGGCAAAATTGTAGGGACTGTTAGCCCGATGTGCCTTTGCTAGGTCTCAATATATGTGCTTCAGTGAATTTTGAGAAATTAACGTTTTAAACAAGATATATATCTGTAACAGCGCTCCGGGCAGCGCTCCGGTTCGCGTACTTTTCGCGTATCGGAACTTTGCGATGCGAAGCTGATTGGCTCTCTGGTGTCTGTCAACATTCTAAACAGTCCGGAGCGGCCGCCATCTTGTCTCTCGGTAGGATCGAGAGACAAGAGGAGGCCAAAACAAAGGGGGAAATAAAGGAAAGGGGGCAAGGTAGACCCCTTCTGACCCCCTAGGATTGATGAGGGGGATATTATAGAGCCACGCGGGGCAAAAAAAAAATTTAAAAAAAAATCCGATTTTTTCGCCGTAGAGACGCGTCCCGGTACGCGAACCGGGCAGCTAACCGGGCAGCTAACCGGGCAGCTAACCGGCAGCGTAACGGGAGTCTGAGGAGTAGCTGATTGGCTGTCAACATTGTAAACAGTCCGGAGCGGCCGCCATCTTGTCTCTCGGTAGGATCAAGAGACAAGAGGAGGCCAAAACAAAGGGGGAAATGAAGGAAAGGGGGCAAGGTAGACCCCTTCTGACCCCCTAGGATTGATGAGGGGGATATTATAGAGCCACGCGGGGCAAAAAAAAAATTTAAAAAAAATTCAGATTTTTTCGCCGTAGAGACGCGTCCCGGTACGCGAACCGGGCAGCTAACCGGGCAGCTAACCGGGCAGCTAACCGGCAGCGTAACGGGAGTCTGAGGAGTAGCTGATTGGCTGTTAACATTGTAAACAGTCTGGAGATCGAGAGACAAGAGGTGGAAAAAAAAAGTTGTAAATGAAGGAAAGGGGTAAGGTGAACCCCTAGGATTGATGAGGGGGCTATTAAAGTTGCCCGCGGGGCAAAAGAAAAAAATATTGCGATTTTTCGCGGTAGAGGTGCTTTCCGGTACGTTAACCGGGCAGCTAACTGGCAGCGTAATGGGAGTCTGACATATTGTGTTTTTGGAACGTTTGTGATATGTGCACGTGTGGATTTTGTCTAATTAAGGTAAAAAAAATATATATATATCTTTAAGCGTGCTCTGGCGCGCTTAAGTTACGGGTTTGGTTTGCGCTGCAGAGACGATACGTCACGGTTATGCGATGCATCATGAGGCGTCTCACGGGCTACGTGATACGTCACGTAATAAAGAATATATTTTACAGCTATAGATATTAGCTTTTAAAAAACCAATGAAATTCACTGAAAAAACCATAGGTTATAGACCATATATAGTTAGGAATTTGCATTTACAAAACCTTGAAAATTCACTGAAAAAACCATGGGTTATAGACCATATATAGTTAGGGATTAGCATTTACAAAACCTTATTTTACTCGCACAAAACCATTGAAATTCCATATATAGTTAGTTGCACTAACTATATATCGCGCACCCGCAATCCATTGCTAATGATGTCACATATTACATCATTCATGACATGGTCAGTGACATCACTGATGACATCACTGATGACATCTCAAATGACATCACTGATGACATCACTGATGACATCTCAAATGACTTCACTGATGACATCACTGATGACAACACCCAGTGACTGTATGTTTCTGTAAAGTTAAAATATGTCTTACATATTGAAGAATGAGTGGATGTATAAGTGTCTGGATGAAGGATTTAGTAGGTGCATGACTGACTGTATGAGTGAGTGATTAAATGTCTCTCACTGAGTGCATGGGTTAGTGACTAAACTGTCTTAATTTGGCAATCATTATATATGTTGTTCTGTAAACTGCTGCATGTTTAAATCAGTAGCTATATGAGTAACTATATGGGTTATTGAATGGTTGCCCAAGTATTTGTATGGGAGACTGAGTATGTGTGTGGGTGGCTGGGAGGTGTATGACTCTGTGCATAGATGTGTGAGCAGTTGATTAACTAAATGTATGGGTTCAAAAGTGCATGTGGAAACAGCTGTATGGGCGGTCGACTGACTGCATGAGTGTATTGGTGAGTGAATGGATATCTCAGTGCTACATGTCAAAGTAAGTACATATGTAAAACACAGTCCATGTGAGAGTTGACATATATAAATAACTGAACATAAGAGCTAGTGAATGTGAGAGTGGCTGTATCGATCATTGTGAACTTGTATCAGGGATTGTATAAGAGAGTAAATATGTGTTAGTATATGTTTGAAGAAGTAAGGTGTGTATAACTGTATAGTTGAGGAAATGGAGGTGTGAATAATCTTTTGCATGACTGAGTAGGTGTGTGAGTAACTCCATGGATAAGTGACAGTCTGTGAGTGTCTGTTTATACTGATTGTATCTAAGGTTATATTAGAGTCTGAAGATGTTCATTGTATTATCACATAAATGATATCATCAGTGATGTGATCAGTAATGTCAAATGAGATGTCAGTGATGTCATCAGGGATGTCATTTGAGATGTCATCAGTGATGTCATCAGTGATGTCACTGACCATGTCATGAATGATGTAATATGTGACATCATTAGCAATGGATTGCGGGTGCGCGATATATAGTTAGTGCAACTAACTATATATGGAATTTCAATGGTTTTGTGCGAGTAAAATAAGGTTTTGTAAATGCTAATCCCTAACTATATATGGTCTATAACCTATGGTTTTTTCAGTGAATATATATATATATATATATATATATATATATATATATATATATATATATATATATATATATTCAATGAAAAAACCATAGGTTATAGGCCATATATAGTTAGGAATTAGCATTTACAAAACCTTATTTTACTCGCACAAAACCATTGAAATTCCATATATAGTTAGAAGCGCTAACTATATATCGCGCACCCGCAATCCACTGCTGATGATGTCACATTTTACATCATTCATGACATGGTCAGTGACATCACTGATGACATCACTGATGACATCTCAAATGACATCACTGATGACATCACTGATCACAACATCCAGTGATTGTATGTGTCTGTAAAGTTTAAATATGTTTCACATATTGAAGAATGAGTGGATGTATAAGTGTCTGGATGAAGAATTTAGTAGGTGCATGACTGACTGTATGAGTGAGTGATTAAATGTGTCTCACTGAGTACATGGGTTAGTGACTAAACTGTCTTAATTCGTGCATCAGTATGTTTGTTGTTGTGTAAGCTGCTGCATGTGTTGATCAGTAGCTATAAGAGTGGCCATATGGGTTATTGATTGGTTGCCCAAGTATTTGAATGGGAGGCTGAGTGTGTGTGTGGGTGGCTGGGAGGTGCGTGACTCTGTGCATAGATGTGTAAGCAGTTGATTCACTAGGAGTATGAGTTCAAGAGTGCATGTGGAAACAGCTATATGGGCGGTTGACTGTGCATGGGTGTGTTGGTGAGTGAATGGATTTCTCATTGCTACATGTGCAAGTAAGTACGTATGTAAAACACAATACATGTGAGAGTTGAGATATATAAATAACTGAACATAAGAGCCAGTGAATGTGTGAGTGGCTGTATCGATCACTGTGAGCTTGTATCAGGGATTATATAAGAGAGTAAATATGTGTTATTATATGTTTGAATAAGTAAGATGTGTATAACTGTATATTTGAGGAAATGGAGGTGTGATTGATTCTTTGCATGACTGACTAGGTGTGTGAGTAACTCCATGGATGACTGACAGTCTGTGAGTGTCTGTTTATACTGAGTGTATGTAAGGTTATATTAGAGTCTGAAGAGGTTCATTGTATTATCACATGAGTGATGTGATCAGTGATGACAAATGAGATGTCATCAGTGATGTCATTTGAGTTGTCATCAGTGATGTCATCAGTGATGTCATTTGAGATGTCATCATTGATATCATTTGAGTTGTCATCAGTGATGTCATTTGAGATGTCATCAGTGATGTCATCAGTGATGTCACTGACCATGTCATGAATGATGTAATATGTGACATCATCAGCAGTGGATTGCGGGTGCGCGATATATAGTTAGCGCTTCTAACTATATATGGAATTTCAATGGTTTTATGCGAGTAAAATAAGGTTTTGTAAATGCTAATTCCTAACTATATATGGCCTATAACCTATGGTTTTTTCATTGAATTTTCAAGGTTTTGTTAATGCAAATTCCTAACTATATATCCACTATAACCTATGGTTTTTTCTGTGAATTTCATTGGTTTTTTAATAGCAAATATGAAAAGCTTTAAAATGTCAAGTACGTGATAGATAAAAACATTTTCGTATTTATGCACGCTGATGTGCTTTGAACGCTGCACCCCCCCCCCCTCCCCTCTTTTGCCTTAGTAGTACTCTCTCTTTGCAGATACTGAAGGGTAGTTAACGCAGGCCTTTACCCCCGTTGTAATCCGTCGTGCCTCCTTGTCTCTCCATTTGATTGATTGTTGTCCAAGCATTTACTGTTTTAGAATTGGTTCTCTTTGGATCATTCTCTATTTACAAACAAGCACAAAGTCGCAATACTCTGTTTAGTCTTTGCAGATAGTGAAAAATCGTGTAAAAAAATAAAAGTAATCGAGCAAAATCAGTAGGCCACTAATTGGATCTCTTTTTGACCTCGCTAAAATAGAAATATTAGGAACAACCCTTCTTGAGAAATACGAAAATAGTGAGATGAACTGAGCTCCACACCATGAGGGCTGCAAGACAGCTCGGCTCCATCACCCATCCCGCACAAAATAACGACAAACCCTATGCAAATAATAAAAATATAGACAACACACCAGCAAAGAAACAGGGTAAAACATTTTATTAAAAAACTATTTACATAACGTTGGTTTATAAGATGATGTCAGTAGTGGACCGATGTGTGAATAGATCGAAAACAGCACAAGGCTCCAAGATCCGGATAGCAAGCTCCTGGATGTTGGGTGCCATAGTTTAGAGTTCTGAATTTCAGCCTTTTTCAATGCCTGTGCTTTGTTGAATCAAAATGGCGGCTTGACACAAAGCTGACTCAAGCGTTGTTACTGATGCTATGCAGACCAAAACTGGTTTTCAGTTTGTACATTTTTCTAGATTTTTCAATCCAAGTTTGGTTGACTTTGTAGAACGATGGCTTCAGATTTTCAACATACGGTGTGGTGGCGCTGACTGGGAGGGGGCGCTTCGCTCCTGCCCCCTCCCCAAGTAAGATTTTCATACGTGAAAGTACGTTAATGGTTTTGGTCCCTGAGATGCTTCGATGTCACTACCATTCTCAAATAGCATAAGTTCTGGATGTTGGGTGCCATAGTTAAGAGTTCTGAGCAGTGCTTATAACACTGTCTGAAGCTTATTTCCACCTACTGCAGCTTCACTATTCTCAAAGTAAGTGAGTGTCGTTTGTGGACCTGACTGCATTAGAAAACAATGTGATATGTTACCTTCCTAAACAGCTTGACGGAGGCCCCTGAGGGGCGGTGTGATGGCCATGGACTCGGAGAAGACGCTTGGCTCCGACACCCTCCCCAAGTCTTATAGCACTGGTGTAGCCTGAGATCGCCCCCGACATAGGCGGCCGGCTCCCGGGGTCCGGCGGAACTTTTTGCCTTTTGATGACTCTTCAATTCTGGACCTTGTCCCACAATCCGTTTGACCTGAAGACAAGCTGTAGTGGGGCGCCCCTTTATCGTTTTAGTTGCCATTCCGCCCGCTTTTGCTACACTGTGCCTCTTCCGCCATTCAGCTGTTTACCGCCCGCTCTTGCGACTACAGCGTCTCGCTCACCATGTAGTTGAGATGCGCCCGCTCTTGCGGTGGAGTGTTAGGCGGCTGCCACAGGACTCTCAAAATGGCGGCCGGCTCTTCGGTTTTGGGCCTGGTCCACTAAAATGGCCCTGGGACACCTTGGAACTCGGACGCTTGTCTGCTAGGGCTTGGGTCCCATTCTCGAAAAGCGTCCCCTCAGCCGTGAAGATTCTACAAAAGTCTTGGGGGCCTCCGACTCCCGCAGGCTTCTGGTGGGGAGCGGCTGCCATGATTGCTCGTGGAATGGCCACGACGGAGCTACGAGATGGTAGTGGTCTCATGCTGATGCCAGCTTTAGTCTGAAACATCCAGAAACACTGTAGACTACCAATTCGATCAGTTCCGGTAGCGCCCCAACATGACCCGGAAGAGAAGAACTTGCCCTCCCCTCTTTGACTGATGGTTCTTGTTGCCTGTCCCCTCTGTTGTCATTTAACAGAACTTTTTGGACTGCTGAAAGGGGTTGTGTTCTGAACGCTGGTTGGTGGAGACATTTAGACTATATTCTTGACCTACGTTGTCGCGTAATGCGTTTTATGACACGCCGCGTTAGCGCACCCGGAAGTGATCCGAGGCGCGGCGCGCAGCGCGTAACGTAAGCATAACAGGTCATGTGACTTGTTAATAAAACTTTTCATTGGTTCATTTTACTTTTGTTAATTTAATGATGAAAAGCTTGGTCATATGACCTAAAAATTACGCTTTTTATTATTTTCGAACAATATTTTTTTTTCAAACATATGTTATAATATTCCAGGCTAATGTACTTTCCCGGAAAATTTACAACTGTCTTGCAAGTAAAATATATTCCTTTTTCGAGAAAAAGGGCGTTTCTTCCTTCCATGACGGAGCCGTTGAATAAAAGAGATTCGGCCTGCTGTCTTAGTCACCGATACGCCTGATTATCAGATTCTTATCGATCACTTTATGTTGCAGACATGAAAAACACAACTGCCCTTGACCATTTATCTTTACTGCGTTCCTACATATTATACCTTTTATCCGTCATGTAATTGGACTGCTTTATTTCACTTGCCTTTTACTGATTCGAAAACAGTCACTAAAAGTAAAAACTTTACAAATGAAAATACTACTACCGTGTTTTGTTTTAAAAACCTTTATTGTGAAAATGTCAGTATACAAATACGGGCCTATAACCACGTGGGCCGGCCACGGAGCAAACTGAAATCGTATATGATGAGGAGACATTTACACTGTAGAAGAACGTAACGAGCGGGCCATTAGGTGACAAGAACAAAGGTGTCTAACAGTTGCGGAATCGGTGGGCGTACATTTTGTAATTAAAATACGACAGGGCCACTTACAATAACATTTTCTAGATATACATTTGCGGGCAAAGAGTTACGAGTCCCATTTATACCGGCGCCATTTTGGGCGAGGCCGGGCAGGTCCAAGATATAGTCAAAATGTCTCCACCAACCATCGGCCAGACCAGAACCCCTTTCGGCCCTTTATGCTACAAGATGGTGTCTTCCATTCAGAAAATATTGGTGGCAGCATTTTGAAAGGAAACAGAAACAGCCGTTCTCCTAGTGAGTTTCACATTGTTACATTTAGGAAGAATGTTGAAGAGTAGTATGTGGAAAATCTGAAGCCATTTTTCTACAAACTCTCAATCAGACTTGGATGGAAAAAAAAAACCTGAAGAATGTACAAACTGAAAACCAATTTTTGTCTGTATAGCACCAACAGTAACGCTTGAGTCAGCTTTGTGTCAAGCCGCCATTTTCATTCAATCAATAGCGTCCCCCTGCACACATTCAGGGACCTGGTCGTGTCTTCAGATGAAACGCATTGTAGGAAAAGAAGCAGAAAGGAAAAGGAAAAAAGTTCCGCCGGACCTAGTGAAGCTGCAGCAGGTGCAAATAAGCTTCAGACAGTCTTACAAGCACTGCTCAGAACTCTCAACTGAGGCACTCAACATCCAGGACTTGCCATTCGGATCTTGGCGCCTTGTATTTTTGTTTTGTTTTTGATGGAGGGGAAACAACAAAAAACAGGCATTGAAAAAGGCTTAACAGTGCAGGGCGCCTTGTGCTGGTTCCGACCTATTCACACATCGGTCCACTACTAACATCACCTCATAAACCAACGGGGCACCCCACGCCGACTTTCGGCGCAGCATTGTAGGATGGCCACACCAGTGCGGCAATTTGCTGGACACCACCTCGGTGCCATCCAGATCTCGGCGCGTTCATTCAATCAATAGCGTCCCCCTGCACAAATTCAGGGACCTGGTCGTGTCTTCAGATGAAACGCATTGTAGGAAAAGAAGCAGAAAGGAAAAGGCAAAAAGTTCCGCCGGACCTAGTGAAGCTGCAGCAGGTGCAAATAAGCTTCAGACAGTCCTACAAGCACTGCTCAGAAATCTCAACTGAGGCACTCAACATCCAGGACTTGCCATTCGGATCTTGGCGCCTTGTGCTGGTTCCGACCTATTCACACATCAGTCCACTACTGACATCACCTCATAAGCCAACGGGGCACCCCACGCCGACTTTCGGCGCAGCATTGTAGGATGGCCACACCAGTGCAGCCACTTGCTGGACACCACCTCGGTGCCATCCGGATCTCAGCGCGTTCGAGTCACTGTGCCGGAAGAGTGACCGGAACTCAGCTGAACACGCCGTCTTTCGGCGCAGCATTGTAGGATGGCCACACCAGTACGGCAATTTGCTGGACACCACCTCGGCGCCATCCGGATCTCGGCGCGTTCGAGTCACTGTACCGCAACAGTGACCGCAATTCAGCTGGACACGCCGTCTTTCGGCGCAGCATTGTAGGATGGCCACACCAGTGCGGCAATTTGCTGGACACCACCTCGGTGCCATCCGGATCTCGGCGCGTTCGAGTCACTGTACCGCAACAGTGACCGCAATTCAGCTGGACACGCCGTCTTTCGGCGCAGCATTGTAGGATGGCCACACCAGTGCGGCAATTTGCTGGACACCACCTCGGTACCATCCGGATCTCGGCGCGTTGTGCTGCCTTCGGCCTATTCGCACATCGGTCCGCTACTGACGCCGCCTCACGTGCCAACGGATTTTCTACGCTTTTTGTAGCCCTATGTCGCATAACAGGTCATGTGACTTGTTTATAAAACTTTTCATTGGTTCATTTTACTTTTGGTTTCCTAAAGATGGAAGGCTTGGTCATATGACCTAAAAATAACACTTTTCATTGGTTTAGAACATTTTTTTTTCCCAAACGATGAAAGCCCCACCTTGTTTCTGGATCATTCAGACTGAAGCTGGCGTCAGCATGAGAGCACCACCATCTCGTGGCTCCGTCATGGTCATTCCGCGAGCAATCATGGCAGCCGCTCCCCACCGGAAGCCTGCGGGAGTCGGGGGCCCCCAAGACTTTTATACAATCTTCAAGGCTGAGCGGACGCTTTTCGAGAATGGAGCCCAAGCCCTAGCAGGCAAGCGTCTGAGTTCCAAAGTGTCCCAGGGCCATTTCAGTGGACCAGGCCTAAAACCGAGGAGCTGTCCGCCATTTTAAGAGCCATGTGGCAGCCGCCTATCGCTGCACTGCAAGAGTGGAACCAACTCAACAACATGGTGAGCGAGACACTGTGGCCGCAAGAGCGAGCGCAACTCAGCTAGATGGCCGCCACCTGGGGAGGCCCGTTCACGCCGGCTCCCCCACGCCCCCCCCCCGAGCCGCCGCACGCCAATTTTCGGAGCAGCATTGTAGGATACCAAAACCAGTGCGGCAGTTTACTGGACATCACCTGGGTGCCTGTCGTACATGTTGTGTCAGCCATGTGACACTGGACACAGACCGCTACTGACGAGGCCTCCCCCCGCACCACCCGGGACGCCCCACGCTGTTTTTCTGTGCTGCATTGTAGGATCCCTAAACCAGTGCGGCACCCAGGCGACATCACCTGGGTGCCGTCCAGAACTCTGCATGTTGTGCTGCCTTGGGACTATTCGCACAACAGACCGCTACTGACGAGGCCTCCCCCCGCCCCACCCGGGACGCCCCACGCCAATTTTCGGAGCAGCATTGTAGGATCCCTAAACCAGTGCGGCACCCAGGTGACATCACCTGGGTGCCGTCCAGAACTCTGCACGTTGTGCTGCCTTGGGACTATTCGCACAAAAGACAGCTTCTAACCATTGTTGCTTTTTGTGTTGAGAAATGTTTAAATGTTTTTAGTTTTTGTTCCGTTTGTTAAAGTTAGTAGTTAATAAAGTTTTATAACCTTACTTTGTTGGAGTGTTATCTATTTTTTTAAAAACGGGTGAATGGGGCCTTGAATCGGGTTATTGACATGTGTGGGCTTTGGAAGTGTGCTGCTGCAGGATCGGACATTTCAAACTCAAATGCACGTTCTTTTTCTTACCTTTCCGAAGCATGGAGCGCAATAGCAGGCAGAGAAAGGGTGATGCACGTGTTGAACACTACCTGACCTGGCAAGTTGCTGGCAGTGCCCCCCCGCCCGCTCCTGAAAGAGGGCACACACACACCGCCGCCCCGAGTACTTCACAAATCTTTAAAAGACCATGCGCTTGTTCATGAGGCTTAAATGGTTTATCACCTCTTCTAGAACCCCTGCATCGACCCTCTGACGTTTCATGGAAAAATTACCATGTAACACAATACCAAGCCCTGTCAGCTGAAACCCCCAAGGAATCGTGGGGCATATTATCAAGGGGGTTTATCTCCGCTTTTTTGGCTTTAAAAACCATGAAAGCGGAGATAAAATTATTTCCCTATTATCAAGCTGTCGCTAACACCAGTTAGTGACAGCTAAAAGGAGATAGCGACCATCTTGGGCCCCGCTTTGCATGTCAGTGATACTTATCACTAATGACATGCAAAGTGGCGTGCCAAGATGTTAGCGACTGGAAACAGTCCCTAACATCGCTACCTTCTATTACCAACTTTTGGAGATATTCGCGCTAAGCGCGAATATCTCCAAAATCTAACACCTGCCCTGAGCAGTTCTTAGCCATGTTATCCAATGGGAGGTGGATAACATGGCTAAGAGCATTAGGTCGATAATACATGAATATCGCTGACTTTTCTGCGATAATAGCAAGGTTTATCTGCGATAAAAATCGCCGATGTGCGGCGATAATTTTTGTCTCTAAACAAGTTAGAGACAAAAATTATCGCTAGTTGTTCGTAATATGCCCCCGGGTTTTTGCTTGCAGAAATCGGGAGGCGGGAGACTAGCACTGAAATCAGTACTCACACGCCTGAATCAGGAGGATTGGCATGTCTGAATTCTCTACAGCTGGGGCCATAAACTACATCCGCAGGGTTAGGTGATAGCCTGGAACCAGCCTGGCATCTAAAATGGCTGCCGTGCACGACAAAATTGTGGCATTCGAAAAAAGGCAAGATGGCGCAGCCGCTGGAAGAGATGTATCAACATATATCAGCCTCCTCAGCCACCCTCAGGAAACATAGGGGATTAGGATATGTCTCCCGCACCCCCTTATACCTAGTACTTTAATAAACGAAGCACAAATTGGCGAATTCCCGTTTCGCTACCAGTTTGCGGCCCAGTTCGCGGCCCGTGAAGCGCTTCTACCGTGAAAAATCATTTTTTTTTTATTTTCCCCACGGGACCCTTTAATAACCCCAACAACATTCCTAGGGGGTCAAGAGGGGGATACCTTGCCCCCTTTCATTAAATTCCCCCTTAGTTTTTCACCTTTTCTTCTCTCTCGATTTTACCGAGAGACAAGATGGCGGCCGCTCCGGACTGTCACGCAGCAAAAAAAAAAAAAAAGCTCACGCACAGCCGCTGGAAGAGATGTATCAACATATATCAGCCTCCTCACCCACCCTCAGGAAACATAGGGGATTAGGATACGTCTCCCGCACCCACTTATAACTAGTAATTTAATTTACGAAGCACAAAATGGCGAATTCCCGTTTCGCTACCAGTTCGCGGCCGCGCTTCTACCGTGAAAAATCATTTTTTTTTTTATTTTCCCCACGGGACCCTTTAATAACCCCAACAACATTCCTAGGGGGTCAAGAGGGGGATACCTTGCCCCCTTTCATTAAATTCCCCCTTCGTTTTCCACCTCTTCTTCTCTCTCGATCCTACCGAGAGACAAGATGGCGTCCACTCCGGACTGTTTAGAATGTTGACAGACACCGGAGAGCCAATCAGCTTTCTGCGCGCAAAGTTCCGATAAGCGAAAAGTAAGCGGACCGGATCGCTGCCCAGAGCGCTGTTACAGATATATATCTTGGTTTGAACGTTAATTTCTCAAAAACTACTGGAGCACATATATTGAGACCTAGCAAAGGCTAAAAGTGAGTCCAACCGCCCTATGGAAAAATGAATGGGAAAAACGCGTTTTGGGACCCCCTTTTTTCTCAGCCCCCCCTTGACAAAACCCCACCAAATTTTCAGGGGCTGCTCAGAAACAAAATGTGCCATTTTCCTGAAAATTTCATCCGATTCCGTCCACAAACGCCAAAGTTATTAGACATAGAATTTTCAAAAGTCCCATAGGGAAAAAATTCTAACTATATATACCTACTGGCGATAGCCAGTAGGTAATATATATATATATATATATATATATATATATATATATATATATATATATATATATATATATATATATATCAAGTGTGTCAATTGCTGCTGACACACGTATTATACAGTCCCTTGGTGTTATACAGTCTCTATATTAGTCATCCTTTTGCCAATCACTGCTAAAACATATAAACATCAGAACAAGGTCAATGTAACCTTTTTCCAAAATTAAATGGTGTGCACATACACAAGATGGCCGCAGCATGTCCCTTTGATCGCATGACAAGAGTGATTTATGAAAAGAGTCACATGCTGTTAGAGATAATGGAACAAACACACACCATCAAGCAAAATGAAATTCCAATCCATTTAAACATTCTCAGAAAGTGCCTGAAGTGTGATGCACTGTCAAATACAGGCAAAAAGCAATTCATGCCAACTTAAAATGGCCACCATCCAATGTTGTGTACGTGACTCTCCAGAGGCGATAGACCTTGTTTTGCCGTGAGATGACTGGATGCGTATGTCAGCACGCTGTGATAGCACAAAGAAGACTGCTCGCACAGCAGTAACTCTCTGATTGAACTACCACTGACCACAAGGCCTTCCATGCCCCACCAGCCCTGTGCTTAGTAACGTCCCTGTGTTCAAAATGTAAAGGAATACCACCATATGCTGAGACGATGCCACACTACTAATGTAAGCAATGCACTTTTTAACGGCTACAGCAGCCAACCAACACCAAAGGGGTTAATCCCTCAACTCCACATGTGGAGTAAGAAAAAATCAATGTAAAACCCAGTCAGACAGCCTCCTTCTTTATGCACAGTCCCTGGGCCTGGTGATAACATGAAAAGAGTACTACAAGTAATGGGTCTGAAGGGCCCAGGAGATCAGAGCCAAGGGCCTCCAAGGTTCTCCCCTTCTACATCATTCTATTCTACACTCCACATCACCACAGTCTACATTACACCTTCCACTGGAATTATAAACATCACATATTCTCATCAGATATACGTGTTACAATATCTTCAAACATGCCCAAACATGAGTGTTTCATAGTAAAGAGTCTATATAAGGAAATATGTTACTTATATTTTGCCATTTAAGAGAAAGTAGACAGGAACATTCAAATGCCATCAAAAAGTACTTTCTGTTGCATATATTGTCTTTGTCTTCCAGGGCACTAGGGATTAAAGACCCTCATTGTCTCAATTGAAGCTTTTTAAATCCTACTTCCTCTGGGAACTCCTGAACCCGGTCTTAATCCATGTGCAGCAGAACACACGCGGCTTTCACAAGTCCTTCGATCAGCCAAGGATCCCACTGTTGCTGAATATCAGTTCCTGTCTTGCCTGGTACAGATGTGTATACCTTAAAATTGTTTCCTATCCCCTGAGGTGTACCAGCAGAAGAGTTCAAATAAATACATGGCGCCTGGAGACAGACAGATTTGTGAGCACCCAAAGCATGCTCCTGCTGGGCAAACAGGTTTATTCATGCAGTTTAACTAGATACACATATTTTTAGTGATGATCTCGGAGATGTGAAAAGAAGTGGGACTGGGGTTACATTAGTGTCAGCCGTACAGACACTCTTGCAAAACAAGCGCATGGTTTAGCAACATATTATATTTATCTTACACATGCCTCAGGCTGTGTTGCCAAGGTTTGTTAATGACTTAGCCGAACAATCCCACCTCAAGTTCACAGCATACATTGAAGAAATAACAAGACACGCTAGACAGCTGTTCGTCTAACCTGAAAGAAAGTTCTTACCCACTTCACTCCATCTCAGCCGTGGCTCCCTCAATGGTGGAAGAAACTCTCAGCGCCCCTCATCACTGCCCCTCACCACTGCACCTCACCACCGCCCCTCACCACTGCCTTTCATCACCGCCCCTCATCACCGCCTCTCACCACCCCTCATCACCAATCCTCATCACCGCACCACAAAACTGCCCCTTACCACCGCCTCTCACCACCGCCCCTCACCACTGCCCCTCATCAACACCCCTCATCACTGCCCCTCATCACTGCCCCTCATCACCAACCCTCATCACCGCACCGCACCACCGCCCCTCCCCACTGCCCCTCACCACCGCCCTTCATCAACACCCCTCATCACCACCCCTCATCACCACCCCTCATCACCGGACCTCACCACTGCCCCTCACCAACACCCATCATCACCGCCCCTCATCACCAACCCTCATCCCCGCACCTCACCACCGCCCCTCACCACCGCCCCTCATCAACACCCCTCATCACACCCATCATCACCGCCCCTCCTCACCGCACCTCACCACCTCCCCTCACAACACCCCTCATAACAGACCCTCATCACCATCCCCTCATCATCACCCCCATCACTGCCCCTCATCACCGCCCCTCATCACCGCCCCTCATCACCGCCCCTCATCACCAACCCTCATCATCACCCCCATCACTGCCGCTCATCATCGCCCCTCATCACTGCCCTTTATCACCGTACCTCACCACAGCCCCTCACCACTGCCCCTCATCACCGCCCCTCACCACTGCCCCTCATCACCATACCTCAACACGCCCCTCACCACCGCCCCTCATCACCGCCCCTCATCACCAACCCTCACCACCGCACCTCAACACCGCCCCTCACCACTGCCCCTCATCACCGCACCTCAACACCGCCCCTCACCACTGCCCCTCATCACCGTACCTCAACACCGCCCCTCATCACTGCCCCTCATCATTGCTCCTCATCATCACCCCTCATCATCGCCCCTCATCACCGCCCCTCATCACCACCCGTCATCATCGCCACTCATCACTGCCACTCACCACCACCCCTCATCACCGTCCCTCATCAATCAATCAATCAATCAATCAATCAATCTATCAATCAATCAGTCTATTTGTAAAGTGCGTTACTTACTCGTGAGGGTTTCAAGGCGCTGAGGGGAGGGGGATGCTGCTACTGTTCAAATAGCCAGGTCTTGAGGAGTCTCCTGAAGGTCAGTAGATCTTGCGTCCGCCGTGGGTGGAGGGGGAAGGTGTTCAATGTCTTGGTGGCGAGGTGGGAGAAGGACCTGCCACCGGTGGTTGCTCTTTGGATAAGGGGGACAGTGGTGAGGGTGTGGTCAGCAGAGCGGAGCTGGCAGGTTGGGATGTAGAAGCTGAGGCGGCAGTTGAGGTACGTTGGTCCAGTGTTGTGGAGTGCTTTGTGTGCGTAGGCGAGGAGCTTGAAGGTTATCCTCTTGTTGACAGGGAGCCAGTGTAGGTCTTTCAGGTGGGGTGTGATGTGGCTGCGACAGGGGGTGTCAAGGATCAGACGTGTGGATGCGTTCATGGATGCGTTGGAGCCGTTTGAGGAGTTTCACTGAGGCTCCTGCATAGAGGGCGTTTCCGTAATCCAGTCTGCTTCTGACAAGGGCCTGGGTGACCATCCTTCTAGTTTCGGTGGGGATCCACTTGTAGATCCTGCCGAGCATACAGAGGGTTTTGAAGCAGGAGAAGGAGACGGCGTTGATCTGCTTGGTCATGGGGAGGCTAGAATCGAGGATGACCCCTAGGTTGTGTGTGTGGAGCCATTCCTAGCAAGGTAGGCCACCAGGAGTCATCCCAAACCGAGGGGGTGCATCCGAGGATGAGGACCTCCGTCTTGTCTGAGTTCAGCTTCAGCCGGCTATTTCTCATCCAGTCGCCGATGGTTGGCATTCCCTCGTGGAGGTTGGTCTTGACGGTCTGAGGGTCTTTGGTGAGGGAGAGGATCAGCTGGGTGTCGTCAGTGTAGGAGATGATATTGAGGTTGTGCAGTCGAGCAATGTGGGTGAGCGGGGCCATGTAGATGATGAACAGCGTGGGGCTGAGGGAGGAGCCCTGTGGTACGCCACAGATGATCTCGGTGGCTGTAGAGTGGTGGAGCCGGATGCTCTATGTTCTGTTGGAGAGGAAGGAGGTGGGCCAGTCAAGGTCTTTCTCTTGAATCCCAGCATTGTGGAGGCATGTACGTAGGGTGTGGTGGCAGACCATGTCGAAGGCGGCTGAAAGTTACAGGAGGATGAGGCCCGTGGTCTCACCGCCCTTCATCTCCACCCCTCATCTCTGCCCCTCATCACCCCGCCCCTCATCACCGCCCCTCACCCCGCCCCTCATCAATGCCCATCATTACCACCCCTCATCACTGCCCCTCATCACTGCCCCTCATCACCTCCCCTTATCACCGCCTCTCATATTCTCCCCTCATCTCCACCCTTTATCACCGCCCCTCATCACTACCCCTCATCACCACCCATCATCACCACCCCTGCCACTCATCACCACCCCTAATCACCGCCACTCACCCCAACACCTCATCAACACCCCTCATTACCGCCACTCATCACTGCCCCTCATTTCTGCCCCTCATCACCGCCCCTCATCACCACCCCTCATCACCACCCCTCACCATTGCCCCTCATCACTGCCCCTCACCCCTGCCCCTCATCACTGCCCTCACCATCACCACTCAACCCCGCCCCTCATCACCACCCCTCATCATTGCCCCTCATCACTGCCCATCATCACTGCCCCTCATCACCGCCCTTCATCACCGCCCCTCAAACCTGCCCCTCATCACCGCCCATCATTACCGCCCCTCACACCTGCCCCTCATCATCACCCCTCATGCCTCCCCTCATCACAGACCCTCACCACCTGCCGCTTACTACCGCCCCTCATCACCACCTCTCATCACCGCCCCTCATCATTGCCCCTCATCATTGCCCCTCATCACTGCCCATCATCACTGCCCTTCATCACTGCCCCTCATCACCGCCCTTTTTCACCGCCCCTCACACCTGCCCCTCATAACCACCGCTCAGCCCTGCCCCTCATCACTGCCCATCATCACCGCCCCTCACACCTGTCCCTCATCATCACCCCTCATGCCTCCCCTCATCACAGACCCTCACCACCTGCCACTCACTACCGCCCCTCATCACCACCTCTCATCACAGCCCCTCATCATTGCCCCTCATCACTGCACATCATTACTGCCCCTCATCACCGCCCCTCATCACCGCCCTTCATCACCGCCCCTCACACCTGCCCCTCATCATCACCCCTCATGCCTCCCTTCATCACAGACCCTCACCACCTGCCGATCACTACCGCCCCTCATCACCACCTTCCATCACCGCCCCTCACCACTGCCCCTCATCACCGCCGCTCATCTCCGCCCCTCATCACTACCCCTCATCACCTCCCCTCATCACCTCCCCTCATGATCGCTCCTCATCAACTCCCCTCATCACCACCCCTCATCACCTCCCCTCATCACCTCCCCTCATTCCCTCCCCTCATCACCTCCCCTCATCATTGCCTCTCATCAACTCCCCTCATGACCGCCCCTCATCACCACCCCTTATCATCGCCCCTCATTACCGCCCCTCATCAACTCCCCTCATCACCGCCCCTCATCATTGCCCCTGATCATCGCCTCTCATCACCGCCCCTCATCACCGCCCCCCAACACCGCCCCTCACCAATGCCCCTCATCACTGCCCCTCACCCCTGATCCTCATCACCACCCTTCACCACGCCCCTCATCATTCCCCCTCATCACCACACATCATCACCTCCCCTCACCACTGCCCCTCATTACCACCCCTCACCACCGCCCCATATCACCACCCCTCACCCCCACCCTCACCATCGTCCTTCATCAACACCCCTCATCACAACCCGTCATCACCACCCCTCACCCCTGCCCCTCATAACCGTGCCTCATCACCTCCCCTTATCAACTCCCCTCATCACCGCCCCTCTTCACCTCCACTTATCATCGCCCCTGATCACCACCCCTCATCATCGCCCCTCATCATTGACCCTCATCACCGCGCCTCAACACCGCCCCTCAACACTGCCCCTCATCACCACCCCTCATCACAGCCTCTCATCAACGCCCCTCATCAATGTCCCTCATCACTGCCCCTCAATACTGCCCCTCATCACCGCCCCTCATTACCGCCTCTCATCATCGCCGCTCATCACCAGCCCTCATCACCGCCCCATCACCGCCCCTCATCACTGCCTCTCACCACCGGCCCTCATCATCGGCCCTCAACACCAACCCTCATCACCGCCATCACAGCCTCTCATCATCGCCCCTCATCACCATCCCTCATCTTCGCCACACATCACCGCCCCTCATCATCTCCCCTCATCAACGACCCTCACCCCTGCCCCTCATCACGCCCTAACTACCACCACTCACCCCACCCCTCATCATCACCCCTCAACACCACCCCTCATCACTGCCCCTCATCACCACCACTCATCACCGCCCCTCATCACGTCCCTTCATTACCGCCCCTCATCACTGCCCCTCATCATTGCCCCGGATCATCGCCCCTCATCACCGCCCCTCATCACAGCCCCTCATCACTGCCGCTCACCACCGCCCCTCATTACTACCCCTCATCATTGCCCCTCATTACCGCCCCTCATCACCGCCCCTCATCATTGCCGTCATCACCGCCTCTCTTCATACAATACCGAAGGGTGTTGTTTGAATTTAGTTTCTTCTCATGAGATTAATAAAAGATTGTTTTTATATTCCAGTTTCTGTGCCAACTTCTGTCCTATTGGTCTGAGGACTTTGTGTAGAGAAGGGCGAACTCCTAGCACTGGTAGGGCTAGCTGAGGCCCACCTCGACAAATTGGCGCTCAACCAGTGGGGCTCATCAGCGACTCGGATGCCCGAAGGAGTGGTCGAAACGGAGTATTGGAATTTCGCTGTGGACGATCGCTGCCCGGGAGACATGCGTCTTGGCAACCACTGCATTTTTCCTCTCTTTCTGATATGACCCTCCAGGTGGTGCTGGTCCTCAACTGAGATCTCTTATGTTGATTTGCCATGCAGTGACCATTTGCTCGATTCAAGAACTTGGCAGTTGGAATCTGGACACCAAGGGATTGGTAAGGGTCATTTTGATGCCACACTTGCTGTTGGTTTGATACCAGGGATTGGTAAGATCGTTTATGCGGCTCACTGTGTTGCGTGTTTATCTAGGTTCCTGATCGATACTGCAACCTTATGCCCCTATTCGGCTATAAATCCATTTATTCCCTATATTGGCATAACCGTTCAAGTGCGATATTCAGAAAGTCATCTCTGGCCTCACACGAACAGAGCCACATTCCAGAATAGTGTTCTGCCACTTCCTTTGCAACCAATTAGTGCAATGACAGAGCAGAAGTCACTATCTGATATTCCTAGATTAACACTCCGAGTTCTTCAACAAGATAAAAACTCAGCAAACCTGGAAATCCCCGCTTGCTGTGTTTTGATTAGTAATGGAACTCTAATGAGCAACTGATAGCTATCACTTCCTAGTGACATCTTTAATTGACGTCTTATGTCCAGCAAACTTGCGTCAAACAAGGCACCTGTCAGGTATAAATATTACCAACGTTGCCTTAAGCAATAGCCTGTTGCTGCAGCCTGCTACCCTGTTGCTAGCTGTTGTATGCTGTATGCACCCTGTTGCTGCAGCCTGCTGCCCCGCTGCTGTTGGTGAAGCTACTGATACCATTATCACTGCTAAAGCGCAAACGATGGTGTGGTGAGCTTAAGAGCTGAACAGCCGTCCCTCTGCGAAGAGCCCAGCAGATGCCAAGCTGCCCGCGGACGCTGTCCCCCCTCCTCCTCCTCGACGCGCTGAACAGAGAAATCCAGCACCAGCGCTTCTAGTCTGCCCTCGCGGGTGACTGGGATACCGAGTTCCCCCTGAAGGAAATACCAGACTTCCATCATTCTATTCAGAGGTATGGTGTTGACTAAACCCTTAGATGAGAATTCTTGAAGCAAACCTTGGCAAAACCAACTTAACTTAAAGCTACTTACTTACTCCCCTTCCACGTGTTAGGCTTAGGTCATGCACACCGGGGTAGGCTTAGTTAGGAGCACCAGTTGAGTATTTTAGCCTAATGTATATATGACTGTATATATGTTTTATTACTTTTAAACCATTGTATGGCTAAGAAACCATATCAATTCTTTTACAGTATTATTTCGCAATACTTATCTTACTGTACGTACTTTTTATAATAACAAGTCTTGCAATTGTGGCAATACATTTCTCGTGTACGAGAAGAAAGACTGTTCAATAAATGTTAACCCTTTATTGACAAACGCCCGTCTCTCTATTCTCTACATCTCGTGAAAGTAAACTGCACTAATCTGACTGAGTGAAATACATGTCTATTGTTTCACACGACCCTAGAGATTGACTCTTGATCTGAGGAGCAAAGTTGTCATGTTGCACGGTTGTTGGAAAGCTGAATCCCTTCTTGTCTGTGCCAGGGAAGCTGATCACTTCCTATACAGAGAAGAAAGTTTCCAGTGACCTCTGAGCTAGTTGGTAACAAACCCAATAAAGTTTAGCATAGTCAGTGGAGGCCTGGAAGATCCGCACTTCTACGCCAATACTACTGTTTGTTATTCCAATGAGCAGGGCCTAGTGGGAAACTAGGAACTACACTACATGGCGCCCAACGTTTGGTAAGGTGATAAACTAACGCAAGACGTTAGAGTAACTCAGTTGTGCATATTTCACACAGACCCCTTTCTCCCGTAAATACTCCAATAGACGTCTGGAGTGGGTGAAAGGTTAAAATCCGCCCGAACTCAGTAGGAAGAGATTCCTATGTAAAGCTCTGGTTTATTCAACGTTGAAGGATACAGTGTTCCAAAATATTGTGCACCTAATCTTTGTCTCCTTGGAGACCAACTCTGCAAAACCTGCATTTATACAATGCCAGGAGAAAACGGAACCACTGGGGCCGCAGCAGATGCGACTCAGCAGGGTCCCGAACACACAGACCCAGGTGCTATTATCATCCCGGTCCACTTAAGAAAATCTATAACGTTAAAACTTATAGAAAACGGACTGACACCTCAAGGTGGTACAGTAATTTTCGTGATAGAGGCTCACGAGTATCGGCAGACAGAGGTATTCTATTCATGGATAAACTTTCCAGCGGCAAACGCTACAACAAAAGAGTTTCACTATTACAAAATAGAGGAACCTCCGGAAGAGTACGCTCCTTTCGAGGAGATTGAAATTCCACTTAAATTTCAAGAGATCCTGCTCTGGTTTAATGGCGCCCTAAAACATAATGATCACATTACCAGGCTCGGTCCACTAGGTAGACCAGGAGCAACGTGGCCGGTTCTAGCCAGCTACACACCACATCCGGACATTGTAAAAATGTCTAAAGAAGAGCTGTTAGTACAGCTAAAAACATTAATTAAAATACATAGGCAATTAGTCCAATATGTAATGTGGACTGCAACAGTCCAGCCAGCTGTTAATGTACCACAGCTGACCCCTCATCAGGGGAACACTAATAAAATAACACCACAGAACATACAGTCATGTCTTGGTAAAACACCCGTAAAACGGGAACAAATTCCTTTCTGGTTAGCACAGAAAATCACTCAAATAGAGGCAGTATTTCCTGATACTACCCCTACAGAGAAACACAGAATCTTGACAATCTGCCTTCCTATGGGAATCGCACCACATGTGGAGGACTGTGACACTTGGGGCACAGTCTTTGCTTCCATTTACACAAAAACACACGGTGTTCCGTCTATGGCGGTAATACCAGAAGTGCTAAAACAGATTCAAAATGAATACGGTCCAGACGCCGCTTTAAATCTTGGTATGAAATTACTGAAAGACTTCAAGCAGGTCTCGGCCATATTATTAGCCAATATAAAAGGAGAAGTAGCATCTGTGGCGATCCGCCAGAAGTTGAAGGAAACAGATATAAAAGATCCTGTTGAGCTTGCCAAAATCATAGAAAAATGCTATGAAGAATTAGGTAGAGACAGCTTGGGTGGGAAACCGGTAAAGCCCCAACTGCTCGAAAATCCTGAAAAAGTATTTATTAAAAATAATTTAAACACTCCTAAAAAGAGCTGGGATGGAAATAAACAATCCACTCCCAAGGAAAAAGTTTTCCAGTCCAGAGGAAGGTCTCCTCGACGGAGGGAAAGAACTCCGACTCGAGAATGCCAGACTCCCCAGAGGGAGCCCTCTGAGAAAAGATATAACCTTAGAAATAGGGATAATCTGAAAAAACCTGATAGATATCAAAGTATTGATACACGTCCCTCTCGATCTTTTCCACAGAATTCGGAAAGAAGAGGACGGTCAGACCCAGGAGAGCACACCAAGTCCAAAGACAAGGAACCTGCTCAGAGTAAAAAACCTCAATTTCAGAAAAAGAAGGTAGCCAGTATTAGAGTAATCAACCATGCCGAGAATACTGAGGACACAGTTGAAAAACGGGGAGTGGGCATTGACAATGTTGGACAGTGCAGCAGAAATCAGTATAGCGCTCAAGATCTTGATGAGTCATCTGGAGACAGTGGACACAAATGAATACATTCAGGTTGAAACTGCAGACACCAGACTTAGCGAGCCCCATAAAATATACGAAATAACATTGCGTATAGAGGGTGATAAGACTAGGAAAATAAGAGGTCTATTTTGGGATAAGCTCTCAAAAGGCTATGATATTCTGTTAGCTGAAAAAGATTGTCCCCCAGAGTTTGTCAGGGAGTGCCCTCGTGGCGAAGAAATGATTATGCCTGCCTTCTCGAATCACATTCCGATTCACAAAAAATATACATATGCAAGGAAATGGGCAGTGGCCCAGGCACCTGCATTATATAAAAATCATGTAGGATGGGATGAGGACTCAACTCCTCACAAAATCCAATTAAAAAGTGAACCAACTGCCCAACGGCAGTATCCCATTAAGCAAGAAGCTAAAAAACAAGTCAGGGAGATCTTAGATCAACTTGAATACCAGGGGGTGATTGAAACATGCACCTCTCAAATGAACAATCCCTTGTTTCCTGTATCCAAGCCAGACAATTCATATCGTCTAGTTTGGACTACAGACACCTTAATACATGTTGTAAAACTTTTGCAGTACAAAACTCGCATAGTGCAGCCCTAATGAATGACATAGTTAGAAAAAAATACAAAACGACATTAGACATATCTAATGGTTTCTTTTGTCAAAACATTGCACCAGAAAGCAGATATTTGACCGCTTTCTCTGCATTTGGGTCGCAGAAAAAATTCTGTCGACTCCCACAGGGGTTCAAGAACAGCCCAGGACTATTCTCAGCTAGGGTAACAGAGTTACTACAAATATATGATGATGAGGCATTATCTTACGTAGATGACGACTTGGATACTCACTTGAAAAGAGTGAACACCATTATACTTGGGTTCGCAGCAGAGGGTTACAAATTCAACTTTAAAAAGTCTCGAATTGCCCATCTGACGGTACTATTTTTAGGGTACGAATTATCAAGTGAAGGGAAAAGCCTAGCGGACAACTTCTTAGAGAAGTACGCTGTACTCCAAGCTCCAAAAACGCTGAAGAATTTACAATCCATTCTAGGTTTTCTGAATTTCTGAAGAACTTACATTCTAAATTACGCAGAGAGGGTTAAACCTCTCTACGAACTAATTAAACCTGATTTTAAACAAATCAATTGGACTCAAAAACATACAGAAATTTTGAGATCACTGCAAACAGACATGTTAGCAAAAACAAAACTAGATACACGTGACAACACACGTGATCTTGTAATCCGAGTCATCCCAGGAAGATGTGGATTCACGTACCTGACCTCTAATGAGGGGGAAAAGGTACCAAATTCAATTAAATCTCGCTTGTACACACAAGCAGAAAAAACATTCAGTCACACAGAAAGAACTGTGAAAGCAGTGCAAATTGCATTAGCAAATGAACGAGAACTAGCACACGGCAAACGGTTTAATATCCTTACAGCGGAATCCGCCTTTGAGGCACTATTCAGCCCAGTAAACCTGCCTACAGTGTCACTGGATCCGAAATGGATACAGTGTGTAGATTCTCTAGGAGCGGAAGATGTGAAATACTATTTCGCCCCGCAATTCAAAGAACTGAATGATTTAGATTATGAAGAAGAATATCCTCTGCCAATCGAAATTCTGCCTCTCCCACACTACGCCTGTATAATCTATACAGATGGATTAGTACAGCATTTCAACGTAGAGAGAAAATCCTACAATGCAGCATGTGCGATCATTAAAGGTCGTTGGCTGTGCGGTAAATTCAGAGAGAAAATAACAAAAACTGAATCTGTAAGAAACTGTTCGGTTCAGAGAACTGAAATTAGATGTTTAAAGATGGCGCTCGAAAATGCAGAACGTGAATTCCCGACTTATCGTGTGCGATTCTCATTTTTGCGTCAACTCTTACAACAATAAACTGCAGAGTTGGATTGAAAACGATTACAAAGATGACACAGGTGCCACAATAAAGCATAAATTGCTCTGGAAACAGATAGCTCTTTTACACAAAGAACTACAAAAGACTCACGTGATTCACGCACAGAGTCTTCAACGTGATGGCGTTCACGTTGCAGGGAATTCATTGGCTAATACAGCCACAGCGGAAGCAACTAAACCGGCTTCCGTAGCCACAAAATAGCGTACAGAAAAATACATAGACGGGGAATCCATGCTGGCAGTAAAAACGACCGTAAAAGGCGACTTGCAGCACTACCCGTAAACTATCCACTCAATTATGCATACGTAATAGATGCAAACTCCGTTCCTTTATCTCGAATCCCTGGAGTTGGGGACAGAGTAATTCCAAACAGGAGCAGGAGGGGCTTCCTCTTACTGGAAGCACACATGGGGTTGGGTCTGAGACACCAAACAATCAAGGTTTCTCTGAAAGAATTACAATCAGAGTACTGGTGGCCAGGAATGAGCATAGATATTCAATGTTTTGCTCAAAATTGTGAAGACTGCAACAGAGATCGCAGTAATGAACAGGCCAGTGTAGTTTCAGGATCCCTGCTAGACAGCATAAGGCGGTCTATCTGTGCAATCAAATAAGAGAATTGCGTCCCATTGTACACAGTTAAGGCTAAACACACTTAAAAATGTGGCCTCCGGCACTCGGCTGACTCTTAGAACTGTTATAAGAGAGATCTGCGAGTCCATATCGGCATATACGCAATTACCATGTTCCATTCTGACCAGGGTCCTGCTTTCAGCTCTCGAGCCTATAAGGAGGCCATGGCCAGCATGGGAATTGGGTTGCGGTATTCTTGTCCGTCGCACCCCGAAGGTAATAGTGTGGTTGAAAGAAAAAACCGGGACATAAAGCGATCTATAACGGCGAAGGTATTAGGTTCAGGCGCTGGGTGGGACAAACATTTAATAAGTGTCCCGACTAGTCTTAATAACTTGCCAAGAAATTCTCTAAAAGGTTTCAGCCCATACGAACTATTGTTCGGAATTAGAATGAACATTCAGGTCCTTGATAGTCAGATGTCAGTGGTACAAGAAAAAACAACAGACTTTGACATCAAAGATCGTTTGGCTGTTTTACAGGAACTGAATGAAACAAGAAAATCCTTAAGCAACATAAAGTTAAAGCAACAGCCAGATACCACTGACGAGGCACCACAAGCAACAGCCCCAGCAAGGCCTGTCTGGATTCCAAAGATTGGGGATCTAGTCAGAGAAAAGATCGCGGTGAAGAAGGAATTAAGGCCTTCTTACAGAAAAGCAGTACCTGTCTTAACAGTCACCGGAACAAGATCAGTTGTACTACCACACCTTGCTGGTAAAAAGGAGAACAGAGTTGTGTCCATCGACCTGGTAAAACCACAAGCATGTGGCCTATAATCAACAGTAGGCCCAGTGGACTCCCAAGAAACAACAGAATACCCAAACTTGCAACAATCCAAGAGGTTCAAACTGAAAGACTAATCACATTCGATCAGCCTGCAGTGCACAATGAAGGACTATGCAATAATGCCATGGAACTCGTGCCTCTTGAGACACAGATTGAAACAGTTCGTCAAGAAACAACACCAGTCTACACTAATGTGGCATCAGAAAATGCTACCGAAAGACAGATTGAAAGAACAATCCCATCAATTGACAGAACTGCCTCTGGTTATTTCATCAACTTCGACAACTTCTCTGAAGATCAAGACGACCCCGAAGTGATGCCAGAAACAAAAAAAGTATTCTAAAGAAAAAACAACAGGACTCCTTCAACAGATCAAAGAATTATATCTGGATTCACCGTTGATTGAGCATTGGATTATTTCAGGGGTATTCATACTCCTACTATGCCTAATTTTAGTTTTAATTTTAGGAAAGTTTATTACAATTGAATGGACACAGCAAGTCAGAACATCAACCTAGTCCTGAAACCACACAGATCATCCCATGTGAAGAAAAGAGAACTGTCAACAGTAAATGTCTCAGCAATTCCAATACCTGGTGGGGTAGTATGGGAGAAAACAGACTATGAAATATATGGTCCGGTCGAAATCCTGAAGTATCCTCATCAACTGAAGGTTTCCTTGAGTGACTTTGTAACACCTAGTACATTCTCTGATGATTGGGACTTTAACAGTATTAATGACATGATGTCTGATTTAGTAATATCAGCCTGATTCACAGATCATGATTATTTACAAGGTTCATCTAGTTATGAGCAGTTATTCTGTTACACACACTATGGTGATCACTACTTACATAAATCTGCACAGCCTAGAAATGTTTTTATGTATAATCAATGGGAACATTGTGCTACACCACCTAAAAGCAGTTCTAAAGCATTTTTTGAGAAATTCAAATACTTCTCAGGGTTTAACACTAGTGATGCAGAAACGTTTTATTACAAACTGTTAGATAAAACAGGAATGAAAACAATGCTGACAAATTCTAAATTGATATATTCAGAAGCATTTTATGAAAAAATGATGACATTTGGTTTTGATTATTGGAAAAATAACATTGAAACGAAAACAATTTGGGGTACAAAAGATTGGCAGGTACAAGGCATTGAAGCACTATTTAGAACCTGCATGATACCAGAACAAATGTTGTTTTTAAATGACACAATACACCAAACATCCTGTCTTGGCCTAGCTAAGATCAAAGACCTTAAAACACCGTCTATACCAAAGCCAATACCTGAAAATACAACTGCGGATATTGAGTTAGACGGTAAACAAATTTTACATTTCAACAGAACACATCCTGATTGGAAAAAGTGGTTAATCTGGCCTACTGACACAAACAGCTGTCAAGATAGATTCCTGAATAAAACACAGGGGTTAAAAATGACCAGACTAGACCCGAGATATTCCCAGAGACAACATCAAGGGATAATAACAACATACAGTGTAGGGAAACTCTGCCTTTAATGGCTAACATCATCCACACTGGCTGAAATTAAGCAACACTTGTCTTTACTAAAAGATAGTGCTGATTTGCGCGATTTCATTCTTGGACCACGCAAACAGCGTCAAAAGCGTTTCATAGCGACCAGTATCTATGCTGCGTACAAAGAGGCTTGGAAAGTCACACAAATTGAAACAGCAGAAAAAATACGAGAAATTGATCGTATTAATTTGGAAAAATCACTTTCTGTAGTAGACAATGGGTTAATGACTCTGTCTTCCAGAATATATTCTTTGGACAATATTGTATCCTCTGCCTTTGATGTGATAGATAGAGACTTGCTAATGTTACAACATGGCCAATCTCAATTACGTTCTATTATACAATTAGGTTGGACGCTGCAAAATCTTCGTTCAGGCTATGTGCCTTGGCGTTTAATCAACACAACATACTTATTTTCCATTTTTAACCTTACTGATAAACAGATCAGTTTGGCACAGAAAGGAGCAGACTATACAATCCTGAGCATCAAAAAACTTGAGAGATTACCATTGACAATGTCAGAGAGTCCTGTCATTGAATGGATAATACACGGAATTATCACTATTCCGATAACAACTTTCCGATTTAAAAAATGCCTTGAATACATACCTACTGGCCAGTATGAACGGTTGGGTAAAGGATATGTAAAATCAGAATGGAAATTACCATACACACATTCTTGCTATAGTGACAGCTACAAAAATGTATTTCTTAGTGGTGAAAATTGTAAACATTCACTAAGCGGTATACTTTTGTGTCAGGGTATTAATTTACACGGAGCATGTGATGGAAATTCTAACAACCTTCCATGCCACCAGCTAGTCACACCTGCAACTCAGATAGAGCCCTTCTTTATGCAACTTGCAAACGGGAGTTACATTCTTAGAACGGATCACAGAAGTTGTGGCCTTGTGCCAGGGAAAAGTTATCTAGTAAGCGTAACATCCATGGTCAAATGCTGTATGCAAGCATTGTTCCCGAGTGGGCCTGCAGACACAGTGACTCCCATCTGGCCTCGTCTGAATCTCTATCCTATACGAATTGATACTTTAAGCAAAATGAAGTCTGTGCTTTTGCAGACAACAGTGCCTATAACGTCATCAAAAGAGACGTATGATCTTCTAGTTGCAAGGACAACTACTGAAGTTCATGAACTTTTATCAACAAATTGCCCCGTGCATTTCGTAGAAATGCTCAGCCAACTCCTTAACATGTCTAGTGCCACAAGCATCCCAGGCATATTTAAGACAGTCTTTACGGGACTGCTAACACCTTTTCAGGCAATTTTGGGAATCGTTCCTAATTTTGTACACTCTGTTTTTGGCGGCATACCATTATTTTTGGGACTTGTAGCAGGGATTTTATTTTTGACCCTCCTGCTTCGTTATGGCAAGCCGAAACTCAGACATAGCTCCCATGGGAATGGAAGAGACAATCCTAGCAATGCGCTACCGGGACAGGATAACTAACGTCCTCGGATTGGCCAGGCTGAGAGATCTAAACATGACCTGGTTCCTTTCATTCAGACCTATATGGCAGAACTGTATCTTACCGGTACTTCGATGTATGCTATGCGGAGATGAGTGCATGTTGGACATCTGTCTTTCACTTCCATCAGCAGTACCAATGGACGTCGATACTTTGCTCAGTCCAATAACGGCTCACGCATTGTGTTGTCCCCAGCGGCTACCAATCCTGATGACGGCATTCGTTGAGACTCCTGTACTACGACTAGGTGGTAACAGTGGAGTGAGTGACAAAAGCAACATCACCCAGGTACGACCTTCTGTGAGCATTGCTGCTCCCGACTATGATGACAGCAATCATTCTCACACCTGCCAAGTTACAGCACTATCGAATTTGGTTGAACTGTCACCTGATTTTGTAGACCAATTCTTTGAGAGCCTGTCTGATACGATGTTCTCACCCGTACAGAAACAATAACTTTGGAGAAGCTTTCCGACACACAGCATTCCCATGAACTCTGAATTCGGCCTTCAGTTTTGATCAACAAAAGTTGCTAAAAGCGTTGGAACTCTATTTTCCCGTTCAAGCATTAATTCTTTTGAATTGGACATTTTTAATATTGACCTTTTTTGGCACGAACAATTCTTTGCTTAAGGTAAAAACTATTCTTAGAGAACAGAAGCTTCAAACTCTATTTCTAAATACATCTAGAGACATAACAAACTTACATCAGCCTCTAGCACATGTTATTGCAATGCATTTATATGTGATGATTTCTCTCGCCCTTCTTCTGTTTCAGAGATACTTCATGTGTAATTCTTTTTGCATAATCGTTCATTGATTTCATATGCAATAATTTTTGAATGATTTCTATGCTTCAAAAACGTACAGTACCTAAATTTCACGTATTACAATATACGCCTATTTCGAATGCATTTATGTATTTTGGGGTGGGCAATGTTACACATGCATCCTATTGCTCTAGTTTTAGTAATTTGATGGACATGAAAACGTGGAGTGGATGTTGCGTGTTTATCTAGGTTCCTGATCGATACTGCGACCTTATGCCCCTATTCGGCTATAAATCCATTTATTCCCTATATTGGCATAACCGTTCAAGTGCGATATTCAGAAAGTCATCTTTGGCCTCACACGAACAGAGCCACATTCCAGAATAGTTTTCTGCCACTTCCTTTGCAACCAATTAGTGCAATGACAGAGCAGAAGTCACTATCTGATATTCCTAGATTAACACTCCGAGTTCTTCAACAAGATAAAAACTCAGCAAACCTGGAAATCCCCGCTTGCTGTGTTTTGATTAGTAATGGAACTCTAATGAGCAACTGATAGCTATCACTTCCTAGTGACATCTTTAATTGACGTCTAATGTCCAGCAAACTTGCGTCAAACCAGGCACCTGTCAGGTATAAATATTACCAACGTTGCCTTAAGCAGTAGCCTGTTGCTGCAGCCTGCTACCCTGTTGCTAGCTGTTGTATGCTGTATGACCCTGTTGCTGCAGCCTGCTGCCCCGCTGCTGTTGGTGAAGCTACTGATACCATTATCGCTGCTAAAGCGCGAACGATGGTGTGGTGAGCTTAGGAGCTGAACAGCCGTCCCTCTGCGAAGAGCCCAGCAGATGCCAAGCTGCCCGCGGACGCTGTCCCCCCTCCTCCTCCTCGACGCGCTGAACAGAGAAATCCAGCTCCAGCGCTTCTAGTCTGCTCTCGCGGGTGACTGGGATACCGAGTTCCCCCTGAAGGAAATACCAGACTTCCATCATTCTATTCAGAGGTATGGTGTTGACTAAACCCTTAGATGAGAGTTCTTGAAGCAAACCTTGGCAAAACCAACTTAACTTAAAGCTACTTACTTACTCCCCTTCCACGTGTTAGGCTTAGGTCAGGCACACCGGGGTAGGCTTAGTTAGGAGCACCAGTTGAGTATTTTAGCCTAAGGTATATATGACTGTATATATGTTTTATTACTTTTAAACCATTGTATGGCTAAGAAACCATATCAATGCTTTTACAGTATTATTTTGCAATACTTATCTTACTGTACGTACTTTTTATAATAACAAGTCTTGCAATTGTGGCAATACATTTCTCGTGTACGAGAAGAAAGACTGTTCAATAAATGTTAACCCTTTATTGACAAACGCCCGTCTCTCTATTCTCTACATCTCGTGAAAGTAAACTGCACTAATCTGACTGAGTGAAATACATGTCTATTGTTTCACACGACCCTAGAGATTGACTCTTGATCTGAGGAGCAAAGTTGTCATGTTGCACGGTTGTTGGAAAACTGAATCCCTTCTTGTCTGTGCCAGGGAAGCTGATCACTTCCTATACAGAGAAGAAAGTTTCCAGTGACCTCTGAGCTAGTTGGTAAAAAACCCAATAAAGTTTAGCATAGTCAGTGGAGGCCTGGAAGATCCGCACTTCTACGTCAATATTACTGTTTATGTTTTTCCAATGCGCAGGGCCTAGTGGGAAACTAGGAACTACACTACAACTGTTGGTTTTGGAATTTGTATTGGCCAATTTTGGGAATCTGTGATTAGGAATAAATAAAATTGCAATTCATATAGGCAGGTAATGAGAAGAGGTTTCTCTACTTTGAATAAAATTTGAACTGCACAACATGATTTAAGTGGTACTTTGCGTATAATACTGTATATATTGCACGATTTTTGCCGTGCCTGTTTCTAGCACATTTCGTAGAATGTGTTGCTTTTGTGGTGGTACCAGTTTGAGACTCGATGAAGCACAAACGGCCCTCCAGAGGGGACGCCTAATAGGGACATGTATATTAGGTATGGTATTTCTTCTATAATGTACAGCATGGTATGGAATTAATATACTAGTAAGGATCCTGAGTGGCGTTGACCTATGCATGGGTCATTTGTAAGCATGGGCGTAAAATCCGTTCCGTTCGCAAAATTTGCGGATTTTCTGCAATTTTGTGGTTTGCGAAATTGCAGAAAAATCTGCGTGGTCGCATTCTGGATGGATTTTCAAAAACTACATGAAGCACTTACAGGGTTACAGCAGGTGCCCAAATTGAAGCTAATTTCTTTGTAACCATTTATAAAATGGTTACAAAGAAATTAACTTCAACTTGGGCACTTGCTGTAACCCTGTAAGTGCCTCCTGAGCGGCACCTCCAGAGTTGTTGTCTACTTGCAACTATTCTCTGACCCTGCTCTGACCCTTGGTGACCAGCCAAACTCTGTGCGAAGCGGTCGCTCCACCCTTCCTCCAGAATACCATAGCGCTGAGACTGGTATCGTAGCGCTGCTCCCCCACCACTGCCAAACTTCATATTTATATTTATTTATTTAAATTACATTGGCACCCGCTCTGTGCGTAGCGCTCTGCATTGCTTTGTGTCTCTTAAGTTCTCTCACTGTGCACGCTCCGCACTGCTTTGCCTGCTGTAGACCTAATTTCCCTTGGGATTGCTTGGATATTTTGAATATTGGAAATTGCGCCCGTGTGTTCAGAGTCCTGCTCTCCTGTTGTTATTGTAGCTTCCATTTCGTTGTGCCTGCAGCCCGCCCCTCCCCCTACGCTCCCGCCTCCCAGCTCCCCGTCCCACGCTCCGCCCCCTCCACTATCCATATATGACAGATACCTCCCCGCGCAGCGTTTACGCGCAGCGATCGCGCCCCAGTCGCGCCGAAGGTGCGTCAAAGGTAAGCCCGTCTACGCCCGTCCGCACCTGGACCGCGCCCAGTGCCAGACCCCCTGGTCCTCGTACCACCCACCTCCCCCGCATTACCTACGATGCCACCACCCTCCTAGCCCTTAACCCCGGCCACTCCCCCACTGCGTCCAAGCCACTCCTGGACACACCCATGGTCCCTTCTCGTGCAACTCCTGCAAGTTCGACGGCAGCAAGATCAACTCCTCATCCACGGACACAAAACAGAGATCTGACTCCAACTACCTAAAATGCATCCTGCTCAACACCCGCTCAGTCCACAGACACGCCATCGAACTTTGGAATCTACTATACACCATCTCTCCCGACGTCGCCTTCCTAACAGAAACATGGATGAACGCCGCATCAGCCCCAGACATCACCATTGCCATCCCAGAAGGATACAAAATCATCCGTAAGGACCGCACCGACCAAACAGGAGGAGGCATCGCTATCGTCCATAAGAACTCCATCCGCATCTCAACCAGCTCAGACGTCAACCTCGCTAGCGCCGAACACCTTCACTTCCAGATCCACACTGACCCCAAGACCACACTCAGAGGCACTCTCCTCTACAGGCCTCCGGGACAACCTCGCCAACCTCGGACTCAAACAACTTGTCACTACGCCCACCCACATCGCAGGTCACACACTCGACCCTATCTTCACCTCCAGCAAACATGTCTCCTTCAGCCACACCACAGCTCTACATTGGACGGACCACAGCTGCGTACACTTTACCTACAATAAGACCACAACTCACAACCAACCTCAACCTACTCTACGAAGAAACTGGAACAAAATCACCATCGACCAGATCTCCTCATCGCTTCTTCAAAACCCCCCTGCCCACTCCTCAAACACCGACCAAGCAGTGATTAACCTCACCCAATGGCTATCCAACAGCGCCGACATCCTAGCACCGCCGAAAAAATGTCAAATCAAACTTGGCAGCAAAAACGCCTCCTGGTTCAACGATGATCTTAAGAAATCGAAGAAACTCCGCCGCTCCCTCGAGAAGGCCTGGAAAAAAGACCCAAACACCAGCACCAGGGACGCCTTCAAAAACGCCACCCGCATACACCACCAACTGATCCGGACTGTCAAGAAAGCCGCATTCAAAGACCGACTAGACAACAACGCCCACAACAGCAAGGAACTATTCAACATCGTCAAAGAAGTCACCAACCCCTCAGCAAACTCCAATGATATCACCCCCTCTCAAGCCCTCTGCGACTCCCTAGCCTCGTTCTTCCACAACAAAATCGCAGACATCCACAACAGCTTCGACAACCAACCCGGAGACCATCCCACCCAATCTCCTGCCGTACCTTCACCCCCCTCAAACATCCTTAACGACTGGAACCCAATCTCCACCGAGGACACCATCCGCCTGATGAACTCCATCCACTCAGGATCCCCCACAGACCCATGTCCTCACCACATCTTCAACAAAGCAGACTTCATCATAGCACCACACCTCCGAGACGTCATCAACTGCTCCCTCAACTCCGCCACATTCCCAGAAAGCTGGAAACACGCCGAACTCAGTGCCCTTCTAAAAAACCCACAGTGGACCCCACCGAACTCAAAAACTACCGCCCCATCTCGCTCCTTCCATTCCCAGCCAAAGTCATCGAGAAAGCCGTCAATAACCAGCTCGCCGCCTTCCTCGAAAGCAACAAATCCCTCGACTCCTCACAGTCCGGCTTCCGAGCCAAGCACAGCACGGAGACCGCCCTCATCGCAGCAACAGACGACATTCGAACTCTACTGGACAATGGAGACACAGTCGCCCTCATCCTCCTAGACCTCTCTGCAGCCTTCGACACAGTCTGCCATAGCACTCTTCTACAGCGCCTCAAAAACATCGGGATCCAAGGAAAAGCACTGGAATGGATCACCTCATTCCTCACCGGAAGAACCCAGAGGGTCCGCCTCCCACCATTCAAGTCCGAGGCCACTGAAGTCATCTGCGGCGTACCCCAAGGTTCCTCACTCAGCCCCACCCTCTTCAACGTATACATGAGCCCCCTCGCGACCATCGCTCGCCAACACAACCTCAACATCATATCCTACGCAGATGACACCCAACTGATCCTATCACTCACCAAAGACCCCAACACCGCCAAAACCAACCTACATGAAGGTATGAAAGAAGTAGCAGAGTGGATGGGATGCCTGGCTTTCACCTTGTGGATACCCTGCCGGGGGTATCTCACAAGGGAATACCAGGACGGGTTCCCTAAGCAAGCGCCCTGAGACCTTCGGGTGATTTGTGCGCTATATAAGTCAAATTACATTACATTACATTTACATGAAGCACAGCCGTCTGAAACTGAACTCAGACAAAACAGAAGTCCTTATCTTAGGCACCTCCCCCTCCGCTTGGGACAACTCTTGGTGGCCAGAGGCCCTTGGAAAAGCACCCATCCCGACGGACCACGCACGGAACCTGGGCATCATCCTGGACTCCTCACTCTCTATGAACAGACAAGTCAACGCAGTCTCATCTTCATGCTTCAACATCCTCCGCATGCTCAAAAAAACATTTCGCTGGATCCCCACCGAAACCAGAAAAACAGTCACCCATGCACTGGTTACAAGTCACCTGGACTACGGAAACACCCTATACGCCAGCATCACCGCAAAACTCCAGAAAAAACTCCAATGCATCCAGAACGCATCAGCTAGACTCATACTAGATATCCCGCGTAAAGACCATATCTCTAACCACCCGATAAACCTCCACTGGCTCCCCGTCAATAAGAGGATTACTTTCCGCCTCCTAACCCACGCTCACAAAGCACTCTACGAACTTGGACCCGAATGCCTCAAAACACGACTTTCCTTCTACACCCCCCCTCGCCAGCTACGATCTTCCAACCAAGCCCTTGCTACCATTCCTCGCATCAATAAAACCACCATGGGAGGCAGATCCTTCTCCTACCTCGCAGCTAAAACCTGGAACTCACTCCCCACTCACCTACGTCTCACACAGAACCACCTAGCATTCAGAAAGAAACTTAAAACCTGGATATTCGACAAGTAACTCCCATCCCTTCCTCAAGCGCCTTGAGACCCTCTGGGTATGTAGCGCGCTATATAAATCTCTGACTTGACTTGACTTGACTTGAAGCAGGGTCAGAGAATACATACAAGTATGGCACAATGCTCCAGGCTGTCACAAAAATTAAACCACAACAGGAAGCACTTACAGATAAGGAAGCAGGTGCTGGACTTGAAGCTCAAATTTAGTAACACATTAACCATCCCCCAGTTGAGGCTGGGCAGGTGTGCTTTCTTCCCATAATCTACAGTGGTGAATTAGAGGGTGCTGTGATGAACCAGAAGGTGCAGTTGTGAACCAGAGGGTGCTGTGATGAACCAGAGGGTGGCAGTGGTGAACCAGAAGGTGGCAGTGGTGAACCAGAGGGTGCTGTGATGAACCAGAGGGTGGCAGTGATTAACTAGAGGGTGGCAGTGATGAACCAGAGGGTGGCAGTGGTGAACCAGAGGGTGGCAGTAAAGAACCAGAGAGTGGCAGTGGTGAACCAGAGGGTGTCAGTGGTGAACCAGAGGGTGCTGTGATGAACCAGAGAGGGGCAGTGATGAGCCAGAGGGTGACAGTGATGAACCAGAGGGTGGCAGTGGTGAACCTGAGGGTGGCATTGATGAACCAGAGGGTGGCAGTGGTGAACCAGAGGGTGGCAGTGGTGAACCAGAGGGTGATGTGATGAGCAGAGGGTTGCAGTGGTGAACCAGTTGTTGGCAGTGGTGAACCAGAGTGGCATTGATGAACCAGAGGGTGGCAGTGGTGAACCTGAGGGTGGCAGTGGTGAACCAGAGGGTGCTGTGATGAACCAGAGGGTGGCAGTGGTGAACCAGAGGGAGGCAGTCCTGACCAGAGGGTGGCAGTGATTAACCACAGGGTGAAAGTGATGAACCAGAGGGTGGCAGTGGTGAACCAGAGGGTGACAGTGATGAACCAGAGGGTGACAGTGATGAACCAGAGGGTGACAGTGATGAACCAGAGGGTGGCTGTGGTGAACCCGAGGGTGCTGTGATGAACAAGAGAATGCAGTGGTGAACCAGAGGGTGACAGTGATGAGCCAGAGGGTGGCAGTGGTGAACCAGAAGGTGGCAGTGATGAACCAGAGGGTGGCAAAGGTGAACCAGAGGGTGGCAGTGATGAACCAGAGAGTGACTGTGATGAACCAGAGGGTGGCAGTTGTGAACCAGAGGGTGGCAGTGATGAACCAGAGGGTGACAGTGATGAACCAGAGGGTGGAAATGATGAACCAGAGGGTGGAAGTGATGAACCAGAGGGTGGCTGCTAAACTGCCCAGGAGCCCTGTGGGTGTGAGCCCCTGCGCTGCTGATCTGTCCACATGCTACTGAACTGCCCAGGGGCCCAGTAGGTGTGAGCCCCCGTGCTGCTGAACTGCCCTAGAGCCCTCTCAGTGTGAAAACCATCCATGCTCATTTGCCTGGGAGCCCTCTGGGTGTGAGCACACATTGTGCTAATTACCCCCAGTACATATATACTCGTACCGCACAGCACCATTATGCTCTTGCACCATGAAGTCTGGTGCCTGAATGCTCCTGATCCGTGTGGGTGGTACCACCGTCTGGAGCAGTCAAAATGTAAAGTTATAACTTGCTACACAGCACCAATATACACGTGTGTCCCCTGGCACCGGTAATCGCATGTACCAGGCATGGAGCACCCACATGCCACTGCACCCTACTGCCCAGCACCAGCATATGCCTGTACTGGGCAGTTTAGTATGAGATGGGACATTGTCCAGCAGCAGCAGCTGCATGCGCCTGAACCCACTGAGCAGGATCAGACTGGCTTTGTACCAACACACGCAGAAGAGCTATCTTGGACATCTGAAGGATTCTGGGGTCCTGTGCCAAACGTATTTTTGCATCCATGAGTTTCCCGAACGCCATACCCGTGTAGCTCCTGTGAACAGGAGGCTGCTTTCTCCTCATCTGCTGCTCTTCTAGGTCTCTGACCCTTTATAAACAAGATGAATGTGAACTCGTATAGAAGCGCCACCCGTTTGGCCCCGTCCACGACACACTAGGAGTATGAAATGTCTTCCCGCCCATCCCCACTATAATGGCCAGCTCACTGAAGGGACCTCGGCACTTTCGGCGCGCTGGTAAAGTTAGAGGCACACATGGTCACATATTTGTGCAAATGGCACAAAAATCTGCGAGTTCGTGGGAAAATTTGCAAACTTGTGGATTTTTTTTGCCATTTCGCACAAATTCGCGGACCGCGAATTCGCAAATTTCGCCCATACTTAGTCATTTGATTTACAAACGATTAAGTATGTGGAACAATGTATGTTGAAGCGAAAGACTAGGCAAGATATGTTTGACTGTGTACAAACGTCGGAGAAAGAAGTGCATGAACGAATGAAGCGTGAGCAAGCCTTGGTTGAAAAGGAAGAGCGAAAGAATATTTATGCAAATGCATTAGAGTTGAAAAATAAAGAATGATTTCTTACTGTTAGATGGTTCTCCACCTCCGTATACTCTTCCTTCTGCTCCTCATGAGTCAGATGAAGACTCTTCTATAGAGCAGAAGAAAGCACAGGAAACTCGTTCTATGTTGTCCGGTGAGCGTGCGTCTGAGCTTAGATCTGCTGCTCGTAAAGCCATTCGTAGTACTGCCCCTGCTTCTGAACTTATAGATGATGGCAAGAAAGGGAGCAAATACATTTTACTGAGGTATTTGCCGCAGAGATCCTTGAGCGGTTTAGGAAACATTCTGAGAAGTTGGAGCCCAATAATGTAGCAAATGACTAAGCAAATGCTTGATGGTCTTTTTGTCTTTTCTCAGGTGGCTGACTCAATCAGGCATTTGGTTAAACTACGTACTGAAGCAGTCCGTTTGCGAAAGCAGAAAAGGCAGCTGACGCACCTGCATAAACATCCCAGACTAGCGTGACACAGACTTCTACTTCCGAAATAGATAAGAATGTAGTGGTTCATGTGAAACCTATGCGGAAGGCCACACCTTTGTATGTTCCTCCTAGAGGCAAGGGAACAAGTGATGGTAAGGAAACCACTGATGCAAAGGGTTATTTTATTTCAAATTGGGTTTATACTCCTTGGAATGTGGTGGAGAGCCTCAGCAAGTCCTACCAGTGCAAGGGATTCGCCCTTCTCTGCACAGAGTCCTCAGACCAATATGAATAAGTTGGCACATAAACTGGCATAATAAAGACAGAGTTTATTAAACCTGATGAGGTGGAACTACATTCCCACAACACCATTCGGCAATGTATGAAGTAGCTCACTGAATGGAAGGAGCTTGGTCCTTTTATACCAACACAGGGGCTCAAATGAAGGCGGTACAAGTACAGAATGCTGGTTTTAAATACATATAAGGTCATACAGAAAGTGTGCTGGCAACAAGTGGGAGGAGCTAACAGTTAGCTAATTCTGATGGACAAATCCTGACAGTTACAAGTTGAGGACAGATGTAAGCTCAACTGAGCATGTGCGAAGCAGAAGAGGTTAAATATATCTTGTCTCTAGGTAGATTTCAAGAGCAGTTAACAGGGAGGTAAAACAGAGCTCATGGCGAGCACATGGCAAACAAAAATGGCTACCAGAAATACAAAATGGATTCTACACAACTGACAAGATAGTCTCTAAATACAATATGTCTTCTGCTAATGCTTAACTTATTCGCTGCTAAATTACAACAGACAACACTTTCAGCAATAGCTGAAGACATTCGTTTATCTGGGGAAATCTAGATATGCATCCTGTACATTGATACTCATCATCTCAGCTATTCCTTTGTTTAACATTTGCTGTGCTTTTATATCTGCAATATTTCTTTTGGCAGGTGTACAAGCAGTGATACACATGGAGCAAAGCATAGGACCACATTGTATACAAGTACAGCATGCAAATAGTATCACCAGTAGTATACATAGAATAGTCAGTAGCTTCCAGCACCAAGTAACAAAGAGTGTCCATATCCAGTTTGAAAATGTCCAGGTATCAGTCTCTGTGTGAATTTCTGCAGCAATCTTATGCAGTTTTGAGATTGCATCATTTACTGAAGATGGGTGATCTGGTATAAATACACAACAACTGCTACCGATGAAGCGGCATGCACCACCTCGATCAGCCAAAATCACGTCTAGCGCCATCCTATTTTGGAGAGCTACAATCCTTGCAATTTGTAGTTCCTCTGTAATGTTCCCAAGTACCATAGCTGTTTGATTAGTGACAGCTCCCACAACACGAGTCAATCGTCTGATTTTTCTGCTATTCAATGCAGCACCCACAAAAAAGAACAAACCCAAATTGAAATCGACATATTGTTGTAAAGTGGTATCTGTCTGGTCAACTTCATCTGCACTTATTGTTTGTTTGTATCTATTCTTGGAAATATCTTTATACAACTTTAAATTAAGGTGATATGATGGAGGGGCCAAGAACACAGGTGGTAACAAGAATGATATCTAACATACCCTGGACCACCCAACAGATAATTGATAGTATCCTTTCTTACCACATACAAAATAAGTATTATGCGAAGACGTAAAACTACTGTTGGTAGCTCCTTCAATAATCAATGTCAAAATACATTCACTCCGTCCTACTGGAATTCTCCCAACACTACTTATACACAGTTCTGCTTTAGCTCTGGTCACAGAAATTACAAAAGGTCCATTGTCTTTGATAGTCCTCATATTCGTGAAGACATATGGTGTCGAAATATTGTCCGGTTGGTACTCTTCCAACTCCCATTTAGTCCCTTTAGCTTGAGGATAACCATCTTCTTCTTGGTAGCATACTTTACTCAACCGAAAGATGATTCCACCTACTGAGGGCTTTCTGAAAGCAAACTAAAGGGCATACCAAGCTTGACATGAACCATTATGGGAAAGCGGTAGAGGAATAAAAGGTGTTCCTCCTTTCCTTTGGTGTGCAGGTGTCATTCCACACACCCAACAGTTGGTAGCATGTGTAGCATTGTGTGTATGATGCAACATCTGGATGAATGTGTGATTTAAGTAGGATTGTCTATGTTTCTGCTCATGGTAGGGAAGTGTAAAATAGTGATGTTCCACTGAAGCTGGAGTAGTGGCAACAAGAACCTGACGAGCAGGAACCATTTTTTCAACAAACCAGGTGATCATTGCCATAACCACCAGAGGAACAACAAACCCTACAGCACAAATGATTCTTTTGTTATTCATTTCAGCAACAGTGATAATTGATCTTTCTGAAATTCGTTGAAAACAATGGTTGGAGCTCTTATCCCTTGGGCAGCCGTTGATTTCTTCACCACGGGCCAAGATGGGTGTCACTACACTAACGCAGGGCTGATCCCCCCCCCCCTTGCCACAATGGCTCTCCATTTCACTAACCCAGTCTTTTTCAACACTGCATATTCTTTCCTCGGTCTAAAGTGGTATCGCAATGCTCCAGGAATTGTGTGGTCCGGGAAGACTTTCGCAGATTCGTCAGGTGAGATAGCTTGACCTTTCTCCATCTCCAGAATCTCTCGATGGTCGGTCAGCACAGCAGGTTCCACCAAGGCAGGCAACACACGCTTACAGTGTGTGCTATGGACCCAGTTTTTCCTGTTCATCACTCAAACTGCTGTCCTTGTAGTCAGGAGCACCTGTTCCGGACCTTGCCACCTCGGTTCCAGGCTGTTCAATCTGACGAAGACCTTGACCATCACATAGTCGCCAGGACGGAGTTCGTGGGCCTCACCTGTAGATCTGTCAGGAAGCACTTTTCGAACCTGTTGATGAATAGAGATCAAACTGTCGGGTAACTGTGCCAAATAATCATTCATCAGAACACAAGGAACATCATGTATGGGGCGTGGCTTAGGAACTCCCAAGATATTCACCAGATCCTGAATGTGGCACAGATCTTATGGACAACAATGCCAAGGGTAATGCATCTGGCCACTTTAAAGACGTCAAAGCTAGTATTTTCACCAACTTCAATTTTAAAGTAGCATTGTATCTCTCCACTAATCCTGCTGATTTTGGGTTGAAGACTGTATGGAATTTCTGCTTGATCCCTAACCCTTTCAGGACATGCTCAACAACTTGCCCAATAAAATGAGGTCCGTTGTCACTATACAACAGTTTAAAAACACTGTATCTAGGGAAAAACTCCTTCAGAAGCACCTTTGCTGTGATTAGAGCAGTATTATCCTTTGGAGGGTATGCCTCTATCCATTTACTAAAGGCACATACCACCACTAGGACATACTTCAGATTATTGCAGCATTCAAGTTGGATGTAATCCATCTGCAAGTCTTCAAAAGGTGTGGTTGGTGTAGCAAACCCTCCTGTAGGAGTCTATGTCCCTTTTCTAGGATTATACTGCCAAGAGATAAATCAGGACTGTACTACACTTTTAGCTGTGCTGACAATTTCAGGATGCTCCCAAACTTGCATAAGCAATTTAGTTATTGCTAGAGCTCCAACATGTTCCAGCCCATGTTCCATTTGAACCATAGGTTGTAAATAGGCTGCAGGCAATTTCCACGTATTAATTTCTTTATTACGCCAACTACCCTCATCGTCTAACATTCCTTTTTAGACCATTGCTCAAGCTCTTCCACAGAGGCAGATCTCTGTATATCCAATACTTCCTCTCTAGCGTCATGCCAACGCTCAGCTTGAGACTTCATTATGTACATGAAGTAGTGCTTCGCTGCATCGCAGTCTCACGAGCTACGTGATCTGCAAAGGCATTGCCTTGTCGTATTCTGTCAATGATTTTCTTGTGTGCGCTACACTTCATAATAGCAATTTTCTTTGGGTATGTAAGAGCAGTCAAGAGATTATGTACTAATTCTCCGCGCATTATCAGCATCCCGTGGGATGTAAGAAAGCCTCTTTCCTTCCAGAGTAGGCCAAAATCATGAACCACCCCAAAAGCATAGCTGCTATCCATGTAAATGTTCACACACAAATTAGTGCTAAGTTCACACGCTCGTGTCAAAGCTATTAGTTCAGCTGCTTGCGCCAACGTCTGAGGTATGTAAACTGTTTCCACTACTGTCTCAAGTGTGGTAATTGCATAAGCAGCTAAAGTCGTGCCATCTGGTAACTTCAGACAGGACCCATCAACCCACAGTTCCCCATCTACATCTGGAAGGGGCGTATCTTGCAAATTGATGCAACCCTTTGTCTGTTCCTCAGAAGGGAATATACAATCATGAGGTTCCTTTGACTGGGACTGAGTCACAGGATATGGCAACAAAGTGGTTGGGTTCAGTGTCGCGCACCTCTTCAAGGTAATATGAGGTGCTAACAGTGTCAATTCGTATCCTGCCAGTCGAGCACTAGTTAAGTGTTGTGTCTTAGTCTGATTCAAAAAGGCATCTACTGCATGAGGTACTAGCACCAACAGTTTTTGTGACAAAACTATCCCTTCACTCTGCTGTATGGACACAGCTGTCGCTGCAATTGAACTGAAGCACCCAGGCAATGCACGAGCAACAGGATCAAGAACTTCAGAAAAGTATGTGCAAGGACGCTGTTTGTCTCCCGTGTGTCTGTACTAAAACAGACAATGCACATCCATCTTTCTCACGTACATAGAGTATAAAAGCTTTCATGTAATCTGGTGTGCCTAACACTGGTGCAGAGCAAAGAGCTTGTCTTAACTTACGAAACGCGTTTTGGCATTCATCTGTCCATGGAAGAGGGATCGGAGTGTTTTTAATCAGAAGCTCCAGCAGGTGTTTAACAATGTGTGAAAAGCCTGATATTCATTGCCTACAAAACAAAGTCAAGCCAATGAATGCACGGACATCTTTCTGTGTGGAAGGTACTGGGGAGTCTAAAATTGCTTGAATGTGATCTGATGTCAATGCAGGCCCCTCCTTAGACAGAAGGTGACCTAAGTAGGTTACCTTCGGTCTACAATATTGCAATTTCTTTCGTGATACTTTATGATGGTGTGTAGCAAGAAAAGAAAGCAGAGACAAAGTACACTCTTCACATAGTTCAGGCGTAGCGGCTGCCAACAAGATATCATTGATATATTGTATGAGAGAATTGTAAGTGAGCGACCCAATAAACCTTTGGGGGCTTGGGTAAAGTATAGTATGAATGGGTAAAGTTGCCTCCAAAGGAGTTTGTTAATGGACCTAAGTTGGTAATTTGTAGCTATTGTGTCAGGTAACTCAATTAGCCTGGATGAAATTAATTCGTTGACAATTCAGTATGCAAGTGTGAAATCAGGACTAACTGGACAAGACAAAACAAAACAAATAGAGTAATACAATTTCAAACAAAGACTATTAAGCATGTGTATAAGCAAAAAAATAGATTTTATCAAAATTTTTTTGGTCATCAAGGGAAATTACAATACAGAGGTAATATGTAAAACAGGAATACAGGAAGAAAATCAGAGATAAATCAAAATCACTGTAATGCCTGTAGAACACCTATCCAAACAGATGTAGATAATTTTTCTTTGGATAAGGTTGGGGGTCGACGTTTCGGTCTTTATGGGTGACTCGTTAAGACCATCATCAGGACAAGGGTAAATTAATATTGTAGCTCCCTATTAAAAATAGAATAAAACGATTTCACTATGATATACAAATTAAATTTTACATTTTGATTCGCTTTATACACATGCATGCACCTAATAGACTATCCTAACAGGACTAAAAGCTTAAAGACAACAACATATACACAAAATATTACAACACATATAATCCTGTACATTTAATATACATGCCACAATTGATATTAGTACATTGATTTTTGAGCATTTTTGATGTTAGTACATTGATTTTTGAGCATTTTATGCTAAAAATTCTTTAGAAACCAGTATACTTAATAGGATGATGCTTTTCTAATGTTTAGCCTGCTCTATATGTATTATCACTAGTTTAACTCTATTGGATCCAGTTGGTCAAAAAACCTATTTTGGTTGTTTTTACCTTAAAGCGACAAGACTCTTTTCTTATGTTGAGAGGTTATAGTGCAATCAATCCAAAGAGATATTTATCTGTAGATATAGATAAACAAAGGTTGTAATCTACAATATTGAGGATTATCTGAGCTGATTGCCCACAACAAACGGAGATTATATTACCTCAGTTGCCTCTGGGGCAACAAACAGAAAACGAATTATGTTGAATTTAGAATGTTCCACTTCTCAAGGTAAGGGATGGTTTGACGTCTTTGTAAATTGAAGATCTATTGGATTTAGAAGGGGGGATTTTTAATTAGAAGCGCTTGTCAAGATTGGGACTGTATAACTAGTTTGTTACATGCCAACTTGGACCATTTACCTGTTCAAATAGAAATAGTCAAAGCGGCATCTAGCTGGTTTAACTCCGTGCTTGATTCCTTGGGAGTCTGTAAATTAATTGTAGGCAAAATATTAGGGCTCTAGTATGTGAAGATCTATCAGGTATTTATTGCGTGAGCCAAGAAAATGTACCTGTTTATATCCCAACGGTTCGCTAAACGCGGGAAAAATCAGCGTGTACCGAAGTAGCCTCTTGAATTAGTTAGGCGAGGAACAATCTGTAAGTTAAAGGTAGGAAGGGGAATTAACACCAGGCATAACGAGTCTGTCTGGGTGTAACGATTATCGATGCTTGCAGCGGGTAGGTACCTGTATAATTCTCGAAGGTTCCCGAAAGCGTAGGGTCTCAGCCGTCACTGCGCAAGGTTTCTCTAACTTGACCGGCTGTATTTAAGAGTGTGTTAATTGCTGTCATGCCGGTCATTTAAACATAGACAAAGGACTAGTTCAGCCGTTTTCGGTCGCCATATTGGATTAGTCAAAAAAGTGCTCATTTGTCTACTTGCGTTGTAGTAGAAATCGAGGGAAGACTAATTCAGAAGTTTTACAGGCGCCATATTGGACTAGTCAAAAGGTGCTCGATTGCGAAATTCTGTTATCTAAAATCAGGAATTCACCACTAACCAGTGTAATTTTTACGTACAAATGTATAGCAGTTTCTACTTTGACATTTCACAATCAATGGGCAATACAAAACGTCTATACTGAGAGAAATACAGAAAGACATTATACAGGCGCCATATTGGACTTTTCAATTCTAAGCGTTTGTTAAGAGAAATTCGACTCTTAGTGACATTTGAGTTCAGTTATTTACATTTGTAAGTTGCCGGCAGGTGTATAGCACAATTTCAGATTTAACATTGCATAGACAGTAAATGCATTTTAAAACAATGGAAACATTTTATGTCAGACAGTTTTTGAAAGAAATTTAACAAAAAAGTTTACTATATGATCATATTATTCAAAATTACCATCTATAAAACAGTATTATTTGAACATCATTGCATATGAACATATGTATACTTGTGATGACAAAACCTATGCTATATAGTAGTGACTAAGGTGTATGGTTCAAGTTAAGCATGCCAATGCATGCCATTCAGTGGCGGAATTGAGTCCCTTGTTAACGGTATCGGTGATACAAATTAATTTACCCTCTCTTAGAGAGAGTGTTCTTTCCAGGTTGTTGTGTCTTTTGTTTGGTTTGATCACCTCAAGGACCCACCAAGTCATGTCAGTCTCCTTGTGACCAAAACGAAGGTAATGGTCAACAAGGGGGGCATTTTCTTTCTTACACCTGATTCGAGATTGGTGCTGCAGTATCCTTTTCTTAACTGGTTGAATAGTTTTACCTATATAATATAGTTGGCATGGACACTGGATGCAGTATATTACTGTGGTGGTGTTACAGTTCGAGAAGCTTTTAGCTATGAATTTAATGCCATTAATTACACAAGACTTCACTGTTAGTGTTGTTTCACAGGCTGTGCAATTATTGCACTTATAGTGACCTAATATAGGAGTCGTCTGTAACATGGTGGTCAATGCATTTTTCTTAACTGGTTCTTCATAGGCATGGACTAACCTGTCTCTGATGTTAGTCCCTCTTTTAAAGGCGAACATTGGTTTGTTGGCTAATTCTGGAATTGATGACAGTAGAGTCCAATGTCTAGTAATTATTTTTTTGATATCGTTGGTATGTGTACCGAAAGTGGACACACAGACAATTTCATTTTTTTGTTGACGTTCACGGGTGCTTAAAAGGGCTTCCCGGTTGTAATACCAGGCCCGTTTCAGGGATTTACGTAATAGCCGTGAAGGGTATCCACGTGCCATTAGTTTTAGTTTTAATTTATTTGCCTCAGCAAAATAATCATTTTTGAAGGTGCAATTTCTCCTTAAACGGAGAAACTGTCCAAACGGAAGCCCGTCCTTAAGGGCTTGCGGATGATGACTCTGATAACTGAGGAGGGTGTTCCTAGCAGTTTTTTTGGTGAATAGAGTTGTGTACAGACAATTGTTGTCATCTATTTTTATTGTGATATCTAGGAAGGGCATTTCTGTTGTACTATGTTCTAAGGTAAATTTTAGGTTGTTATTTCTATTGTTAAGCCACAGGTGGAATGATTCCAGTTCCTGGATGCTCCCGTGCCATATCATTAGGACATCGTCGATATAGCGAATCCACTTGCGAATATTGTCGACAAATGGATTGGCTACATCGAGGACATGCTCCTCCTCAAATGCGGAGACGTAAATATTAGCAATGTCTGGGGCATAGACAGCTCCCATTGCTACCCCCTTAAGTTGCTGGAAATAACTGTTTTGGAAGAGGAAAAAATTCTCACAGAGTGATAGTCTAATACACTCCATGATGAACGCTGTTGGTACTGGATGCGGTCTGGGTCTTGAATCCAGGAGTTTTTTTAACAAGTCCAATACGTCTGCTTGGGGGATATTGGTGTATAAGCTTTCTATATCCATAGAAACTAAGATATCACCAATAGGATCAAATTTTAAATTCTCAACTGCATTGATAACAGACATGGTGTCTCTGATATAGTTAGGGTTGTCTACTGCAAATGGTCTGATGAAAAAATCAGCATATTGTGCCAGGGGCTTCAAGATTGAGTTGCACCCTGAGACAATTGGGCGGCCTGGGGGGTTGACCGGGTCTTTATGTATCTTAGGCAGTAGATAGATTACTGGGGTTGTAGCTGTCTTGTTAACAAGAAATGTGGCTTCTTTTTCGTTTAGCCAGCCTCCATCTAGACCCTGTTTACTAAGAGTTACAATCTCTTTCATTATTCTCGTGGAGGGGTTCATGCTCAGTTTTTTGTAATGTGATGGGACCGACAATTGTTTGAGCATTTCATTCTCATATTTCGTTTTATCCCAAATCACAATTCCACCTCCCTTGTCTGCAGGTTTGAGTATGGCTGAGGGGAGATTTTGCAGATTTTGTAAGGCCAATTGTTGTTGTTTGGATAAATTTGGTTTATATCCAATTGGTTTTTTAAACAGGTTTTCTATTTCTATTAGGATCGCATTTTCAAAGGTTGGAATTTCTTTCCGTACCAAAGCATTGGTGGGATAAAAGGTGGATGGGTTTCTCAAACCTGTGATTCCTTTTTTTGGGTCACCTGAGTTGGTAGAGAAATAGTTACGTAACCGAATGGTCCTGAAGAAGCGATATAGTTCCAGTTTCGTGTTAAATATATCGTTTCTGTAGGTCGGTACATAGCTAAGTCCTTGTGAGAGGACAGATATTTCTTGTTCAGATAAAAGGTGCGAGGAAAGATTGAAAATTGGAATCGTTTGGTTGGTTTCTACCACTCGTAATATTGGTTCCGGGTTTGCCGGAACCCCGGGGTGTACTGGTTGCGGTACCATCCCCGTTTGGGTGGTTGAGGTCTCCGAGGAGGTCTGGTAGACCTCTGGTCCTGGGGTAAAAAACTCTTGTTGGATGTGGATGGCTGTTGGTCGTATCGGTGATAATTGGGGTCATAAGATTTATCACTGCCTGTTTCAGAACCTGAATCAGAGAAATTAACTCTTTTGGGTTGTTGATGGTTGGTCCCTTGGTTGGTGTAAAAGTCTTTTCTAAGATACGGATATGTACGTTCTTTATTATATCTTTTAATATCGTTTTGTAGCTTCTCAGTTTTTTTGTGAGAATTGAATTCTTCAAATTCCTTTACTGTTTGTTTGACTTTGTCCAACAAAGCTTTGCTGTTAGTAATAGTACTATCTCCTGTGATCTTACTTTCCAGTGTTTCAATTTCTTTAGTCAAAATTTTTATTTGTCTGAATGCTGTTTCGATGCTCAGGACCATCCAAGTTCTGGAGCACCGATTTGCAGAAAAACTGAAACCTATTTTAAACTCTTCATCATCAACAAAGATGATGGGGATGTTGCGGATCTGGAGTCCTGCCGGTATAATGTTGGAGTTTAGGCAGTCTGTTAAGAACTTGGCATGAAGCTCAGTTCTTACCAATTTCTTTTTTAGGCGTTCAAGTTGGTTAATGTCCGATTCATATGGTAGTTGTGTAACTGGACCTTTGTTGCCTAGTAAGGAAGGGCCAGATGCAACTTTTAAGATGTATTCGTCTGTGTAGGCTAAAGTCTCTGCCTCAGACATAGATGTTTAAAGCAAAAGGAAAACCACTTAGTTAAGCGGCTCACAACAGACAACTGTCTGCGCAAGATTGTGAGAATTGTAAGTGAGCGACCCAATAAACCTTTGGGGGCTTGGGTAAAGTATAGTATGAATGGGTAAAGTTGCCTCCAAAGGAGTTTGTTAATGGACCTAAGTTGGTAATTTGTAGCTATTGTGTCAGGTAACTCAATTAGCCTGGATGAAATTAATTCGTTGACAATTCAGTATGCAAGTGTGAAATCAGGACTAACTGGACAAGACAAAACAAAACAAATAGAGTAATACAATTTCAAACAAAGACTATTAAGCATGTGTATAAGCAAAAAAATAGATTTTATCAAAATTTTTTTGGTCATCAAGGGAAATTACAATACAGAGGTAATATGTAAAACAGGAATACAGGAAGAAAATCAGAGATAAATCAAAATCACTGTAATGCCTGTAGAACACCTATCCAAACAGATGTAGATAATTTTTCTTTGGATAAGGTTGGGGGTCGACGTTTCGGTCTTTATGGGTGACTCGTTAAGACCATCATCAGGACAAGGGTAAATTAATATTGTAGCTCCCTATTAAAAATAGAATAAAACGATTTCACTATGATATACAAATTAAATTTGACATTTTGATTCGCTTTATACACATGCATGCACCTAATAGACTATCCTAACAGGACTAAAAGCTTAAAGACAACAACATATACACAAAATATTACAACACATATAATCCTGTACATTTAATATACATGCCACAATTGATATTAGTACATTGATTTTTGAGCATTTTTGATGTTAGTACATTGATTTTTGAGCATTTTATGCTAAAAATTCTTTAGAAACCAGTATACTTAATAGGATGATGCTTTTCTAATGTTTAGCCTGCTCTATATGTATTATCACTAGTTTAACTCTATTGGATCCAGTTGGTCAAAAAACCTATTTTGGTTGTTTTTACCTTAAAGCGACAAGACTCTTTTCTTATGTTGAGAGGTTATAGTGCAATCAATCCAAAGAGATATTTATCTGTAGATATAGATAAACAAAGGTTGTAATCTACAATATTGAGGATTATCTGAGCTGATTGCCCACAACAAACGGAGATTATATTACCTCAGTTGCCTCTGGGGCAACAAACAGAAAACGAATTATGTTGAATTTAGAATGTTCCACTTCTCAAGGTAAGGGATGGTTTGACGTCTTTGTAAATTGAAGATCTATTGGATTTAGAAGGGGGGATTTTTAATTAGAAGCGCTTGTCAAGATTGGGACTGTATAACTAGTTTGTTACATGCCAACTTGGACCATTTACCTGTTCAAATAGAAATAGTCAAAGCGGCATCTAGCTGGTTTAACTCCGTGCTTGATTCCTTGGGAGTCTGTAAATTAATTGTAGGCAAAATATTAGGGCTCTAGTATGTGAAGATCTATCAGGTATTTATTGCGTGAGCCAAGAAAATGTACCTGTTTATATCCCAACGGTTCGCTAAACGCGGGAAAAATCAGCGTGTACCGAAGTAGCCTCTTGAATTAGTTAGGCGAGGAACAATCTGTAAGTTAAAGGTAGGAAGGGGAATTAACACCAGGCATAACGAGTCTGTCTGGGTGTAACGATTATCGATGCTTGCAGCGGGTAGGTACCTGTATAATTCTCGAAGGTTCCCGAAAGCGTAGGGTCTCAGCCGTCACTGCGCAAGGTTTCTCTAACTTGACCGGCTGTATTTAAGAGTGTGTTAATTGCTGTCATGCCGGTCATTTAAACATAGACAAAGGACTAGTTCAGCCGTTTTCGGTCGCCATATTGGATTAGTCAAAAAAGTGCTCATTTGTCTACTTGCGTTGTAGTAGAAATCGAGGGAAGACTAATTCAGAAGTTTTACAGGCGCCATATTGGACTAGTCAAAAGGTGCTCGATTGCGAAATTCTGTTATCTAAAATCAGGAATTCACCACTAACCAGTGTAATTTTTACGTACAAATGTATAGCAGTTTCTACTTTGACATTTCACAATCAATGGGCAATACAAAACGTCTATACTGAGAGAAATACAGAAAGACATTATACAGGCGCCATATTGGACTTTTCAATTCTAAGCGTTTGTTAAGAGAAATTCGACTCTTAGTGACATTTGAGTTCAGTTATTTACATTTGTAAGTTGCCGGCAGGTGTATAGCACAATTTCAGATTTAACATTGCATAGACAGTAAATGCATTTTAAAACAATGGAAACATTTTATGTCAGACAGTTTTTGAAAGAAATTTAACAAAAAAGTTTACTATATGATCATATTATTCAAAATTACCATCTATAAAACAGTATTATTTGAACATCATTGCATATGAACATATGTATACTTGTGATGACAAAACCTATGCTATATAGTAGTGACTAAGGTGTATGGTTCAAGTTAAGCATGCCAATGCATGCCATTCAGTGGCGGAATTGAGTCCCTTGTTAACGGTATCGGTGATACAAATTAATTTACCCTCTCTTAGAGAGAGTGTTCTTTCCAGGTTGTTTACTGTCTATGCAATGTTAAATCTGAAATTGTGCTATACACCTGCCGGCAACTTACAAATGTAAATAACTGAACTCAAATGTCACTAAGAGTCGAATTTCTCTTAACAAACGCTTAGAATTGAAAAGTCCAATATGGCGCCTGTATAATGTCTTTCTGTATTTCTCTCAGTATAGACGTTTTGTATTGCCCATTGATTGTGAAATGTCAAAGTAGAAACTGCTATACATTTGTACGTAAAAATTACACTGGTTAGTGGTGAATTCCTGATTTTAGATAACAGAATTTCGCAATCGAGCACCTTTTGACTAGTCCAATATGGCGCCTGTAAAACTTCTGAATTAGTCTTCCCTCGATTTCTACTACAACGCAAGTAGACAAATGAGCACTTTTTTGACTAATCCAATATGGCGACCGAAAACGGCTGAACTAGTCCTTTGTCTATGTTTAAATGACCGGCATGACAGCAATTAACACACTCTTAAATACAGCCGGTCAAGTTAGAGAAACCTTGCGCAGTGACGGCTGAGACCCTACGCTTTCGGGAACCTTCGAGAATTATACAGGTACCTACCCGCTGCAAGCATCGATAATCGTTACACCCAGACAGACTCGTTATGCCTGGTGTTAATTCCCCTTCCTACCTTTAACTTACAGATTGTTCCTCGCCTAACTAATTCAAGAGGCTACTTCGGTACACGCTGATTTTTCCCGCGTTTAGCGAACCGTTGGGATATAAACAGGTACATTTTCTTGGCTCACGCAATAAATACCTGATAGATCTTCACATACTAGAGCCCTAATATTTTGCCTACAATTAATTTACAGACTCCCAAGGAATCAAGCACGGAGTTAAACCAGCTAGATGCCGCTTTGACTATTTCTATTTGAACAGGTAAATGGTCCAAGTTGGCATGTAACAAACTAGTTATACAGTCCCAATCTTGACAAGCGCTTCTAATTAAAAATCCCCCCTTCTAAATCCAATAGATCTTCAATTTACAAAGACGTCAAACCATCCCTTACCTTGAGAAGTGGAACATTCTAAATTCAACATAATTCGTTTTCTGTTTGTTGCCCCAGAGGCAACTGAGGTAATATAATCTCCGTTTGTTGTGGGCAATCAGCTCAGATAATCCTCAATATTGTAGATTACAACCTTTGTTTATCTATATCTACAGATAAATATCTCTTTGGATTGATTGCACTATAACCTCTCAACATAAGAAAAGAGTCTTGTCGCTTTAAGGTAAAAACAACCAAAATAGGTTTTTTGACCAACTGGATCCAATAGAGTTAAACTAGTGATAATACATATAGAGCAGGCTAAACATTAGAAAAGCATCATCCTATTAAGTATACTGGTTTCTAAAGAATTTTTAGCATAAAATGCTCAAAAATCAATGTACTAACATCAAAAATGCTCAAAAATCAATGTACTAATATCAATTGTGGCATGTATATTAAATGTACAGGATTATATGTGTTGTAATATTTTGTGTATATGTTGTTGTCTTTAAGCTTTTAGTCCTGTTAGGATAGTCTATTAGGTGCATGCATGTGTATAAAGCGAATCAAAATGTCAAATTTAATTTGTATATCATAGTGAAATCGTTTTATTCTATTTTTAATAGGGAGCTACAATATTAATTTACCCTTGTCCTGATGATGGTCTTAACGAGTCACCCATAAAGACCGAAACGTCGACCCCCAACCTTATCCAAAGAAAAATTATCTACATCTGTTTGGATAGGTGTTCTACAGGCATTACAGTGATTTTGATTTATCTCTGATTTTCTTCCTGTATTCCTGTTTTACATATTACCTCTGTATTGTAATTTCCCTTGATGACCAAAAAAATTTTGATAAAATCTATTTTTTTGCTTATACACATGCTTAATAGTCTTTGTTTGAAATTGTATTACTCTATTTGTTTTGTTTTGTCTTGTCCAGTTAGTCCTGATTTCACACTTGCATACTGAATTGTCAACGAATTAATTTCATCCAGGCTAATTGAGTTACCTGACACAATAGCTACAAATTACCAACTTAGGTCCATTAACAAACTCCTTTGGAGGCAACTTTACCCATTCATACTATACTTTACCCAAGCCCCCAAAGGTTTATTGGGTCGCTCACTTACAATTCTCACAATCTTGCGCAGACAGTTGTCTGTTGTGAGCCGCTTAACTAAGTGGTTTTCCTTTTGCTTTAAACATCTATGTCTGAGGCAGAGACTTTAGCCTACACAGACGAATACATCTTAAAAGTTGCATCTGGCCCTTCCTTACTAGGCAACAAAGGTCCAGTTACACAACTACCATATGAATCGGACATTAACCAACTTGAACGCCTAAAAAAGAAATTGGTAAGAACTGAGCTTCATGCCAAGTTCTTAACAGACTGCCTAAACTCCAACATTATACCGGCAGGACTCCAGATCCGCAACATCCCCATCATCTTTGTTGATGATGAAGAGTTTAAAATAGGTTTCAGTTTTTCTGCAAATCGGTGCTCCAGAACTTGGATGGTCCTGAGCATCGAAACAGCATTCAGACAAATAAAAATTTTGACTAAAGAAATTGAAACACTGGAAAGTAAGATCACAGGAGATAGTACTATTACTAACAGCAAAGCTTTGTTGGACAAAGTCAAACAAACAGTAAAGGAATTTGAAGAATTCAATTCTCACAAAAAAACTGAGAAGCTACAAAACGATATTAAAAGATATAATAAAGAACGTACATATCCGTATCTTAGAAAAGACTTTTACACCAACCAAGGGACCAACCATCAACAACCCAAAAGAGTTAATTTCTCTGATTCAGGTTCTGAAACAGGCAGTGATAAATCTTATGACCCCAATTATCACCGATACGACCAACAGCCATCCACATCCAACAAGAGTTTTTTACCCCAGGACCAGAGGTCTACCAGACCTCCTCGGAGACCTCAACCACCCAAACGGGGATGGTACCGCAACCAGTACACCCCGGGGTTCCGGCAAACCCGGAACCAATATTACGAGTGGTAGAAACCAACCAAACGATTCCAATTTTCAATCTTTCCTCGCACCTTTTATCTGAACAAGAAATATCTGTCCTCTCACAAGGACTTAGCTATGTACCGACCTACAGAAACGATATATTTAACACGAAACTGGAACTATATCGCTTCTTCAGGACCATTCGGTTACGTAACTATTTCTCTACCAACTCAGGTGACCCAAAAAAAGGAATCACAGGTTTGAGAAACCCATCCACCTTTTATCCCACCAATGCTTTGGTACGGAAAGAAATTCCAACCTTTGAAAATGCGATCCTAATAGAAATAGAAAACCTGTTTAAAAAACCAATTGGATATAAACCAAATTTATCCAAACAACAACAATTGGCCTTACAAAATCTGCAAAATCTCCCCTCAGCCATACTCAAACCTGCAGACAAGGGAGGTGGAATTGTGATTTGGGATAAAACGAAATATGAGAATGAAATGCTCAAACAATTGTCGGTCCCATCACATTACAAAAAACTGAGCATGAACCCCTCCACGAGAATAATGAAAGAGATTGTAACTCTTAGTAAACAGGGTCTAGATGGAGGCTGGCTAAACGAAAAAGAAGCCACATTTCTTGTTAACAAGACAGCTACAACCCCAGTAATCTATCTACTGCCTAAGATACATAAAGACCCGGTCAACCCCCCAGGCCGCCCAATTGTCTCAGGGTGCAACTCAATCTTGAAGCCCCTGGCACAATATGCTGATTTTTTCATCAGACCATTTGCAGTAGACAACCCTAACTATATCAGAGACACCATGTCTGTTATCAATGCAGTTGAGAATTTAAAATTTGATCCTATTGGTGATATCTTAGTTTCTATGGATATAGAAAGCTTATACACCAATATCCCCCAAGCAGACGTATTGGACTTGTTAAAAAAACTCCTGGATTCAAGACCCAGACCGCATCCAGTACCAACAGCGTTCATCATGGAGTGTATTAGACTATCACTCTGTGAGAATTTTTTCCTCTTCCAAAACAGTTATTTCCAGCAACTTAAGGGGGTAGCAATGGGAGCTGTCTATGCCCCAGACATTGCTAATATTTACGTCTCCGCATTTGAGGAGGAGCATGTCCTCGATGTAGCCAATCCATTTGTCGACAATATTCGCAAGTGGATTCGCTATATCGACGATGTCCTAATGATATGGCACGGGAGCATCCAGGAACTGGAATCATTCCACCTGTGGCTTAACAATAGAAATAACAACCTAAAATTTACCTTAGAACATAGTACAACAGAAATGCCCTTCCTAGATATCACAATAAAAATAGATGACAACAATTGTCTGTACACAACTCTATTCACCAAAAAAACTGCTAGGAACACCCTCCTCAGTTATCAGAGTCATCATCCGCAAGCCCTTAAGGACGGGCTTCCGTTTGGACAGTTTCTCCGTTTAAGGAGAAATTGCACCTTCAAAAATGATTATTTTGCTGAGGCAAATAAATTAAAACTAAAACTAATGGCACGTGGATACCCTTCACGGCTATTACGTAAATCCCTGAAACGGGCCTGGTATTACAACCGGGAAGCCCTTTTAAGCACCCGTGAACGTCAACAAAAAAATGAAATTGTCTGTGTGTCCACTTTCGGTACACATACCAACGATATCAAAAAAATAATTACTAGACATTGGACTCTACTGTCATCAATTCCAGAATTAGCCAACAAACCAATGTTCGCCTTTAAAAGAGGGACTAACATCAGAGACAGGTTAGTCCATGCCTATGAAGAACCAGTTAAGAAAAATGCATTGACCACCATGTTACAGACGACTCCTATATTAGGTCACTATAAGTGCAATAATTGCACAGCCTGTGAAACAACACTAACAGTGAAGTCTTGTGTAATTAATGGCATTAAATTCATAGCTAAAAGCTTCTCGAACTGTAACACCACCACAGTAATATACTGCATCCAGTGTCCATGCCAACTATATTATATAGGTAAAACTATTCAACCAGTTAAGAAAAGGATACTGCAGCACCAATCTCGAATCAGGTGTAAGAAAGAAAATGCCCCCCTTGTTGACCATTACCTTCGTTTTGGTCACAAGGAGACTGACATGACTTGGTGGGTCCTTGAGGTGATCAAACCAAACAAAAGACACAACAACCTGGAAAGAACACTCTCTCTAAGAGAGGGTAAATTAATTTGTATCACCGATACCGTTAACAAGGGACTCAATTCCGCCACTGAATGGCATGCATTGGCATGCTTAACTTGAACCATACACCTTAGTCACTACTATATAGCATAGGTTTTGTCATCACAAGTATACATATGTTCATATGCAATGATGTTCAAATAATACTGTTTTATAGATGGTAATTTTGAATAATATGATCATATAGTAAACTTTTTTGTTAAATTTCTTTCAAAAACTGTCTGACATAAAATGTTTCCATTGTTTTAAAATGCATTTACTGTCTATGCAATGTTAAATCTGAAATTGTGCTATACACCTGCCGGCAACTTACAAATGTAAATAACTGAACTCAAATGTCACTAAGAGTCGAATTTCTCTTAACAAACGCTTAGAATTGAAAAGTCCAATATGGCGCCTGTATAATGTCTTTCTGTATTTCTCTCAGTATAGACGTTTTGTATTGCCCATTGATTGTGAAATGTCAAAGTAGAAACTGCTATACATTTGTACGTAAAAATTACACTGGTTAGTGGTGAATTCCTGATTTTAGATAACAGAATTTCGCAATCGAGCACCTTTTGACTAGTCCAATATGGCGCCTGTAAAACTTCTGAATTAGTCTTCCCTCGATTTCTACTACAACGCAAGTAGACAAATGAGCACTTTTTTGACTAATCCAATATGGCGACCGAAAACGGCTGAACTAGTCCTTTGTCTATGTTTAAATGACCGGCATGACAGCAATTAACACACTCTTAAATACAGCCGGTCAAGTTAGAGAAACCTTGCGCAGTGACGGCTGAGACCCTACGCTTTCGGGAACCTTCGAGAATTATACAGGTACCTACCCGCTGCAAGCATCGATAATCGTTACACCCAGACAGACTCGTTATGCCTGGTGTTAATTCCCCTTCCTACCTTTAACTTACAGATTGTTCCTCGCCTAACTAATTCAAGAGGCTACTTCGGTACACGCTGATTTTTCCCGCGTTTAGCGAACCGTTGGGATATAAACAGGTACATTTTCTTGGCTCACGCAATAAATACCTGATAGATCTTCACATACTAGAGCCCTAATATTTTGCCTACAATTAATTTACAGACTCCCAAGGAATCAAGCACGGAGTTAAACCAGCTAGATGCCGCTTTGACTATTTCTATTTGAACAGGTAAATGGTCCAAGTTGGCATGTAACAAACTAGTTATACAGTCCCAATCTTGACAAGCGCTTCTAATTAAAAATCCCCCCTTCTAAATCCAATAGATCTTCAATTTACAAAGACGTCAAACCATCCCTTACCTTGAGAAGTGGAACATTCTAAATTCAACATAATTCGTTTTCTGTTTGTTGCCCCAGAGGCAACTGAGGTAATATAATCTCCGTTTGTTGTGGGCAATCAGCTCAGATAATCCTCAATATTGTAGATTACAACCTTTGTTTATCTATATCTACAGATAAATATCTCTTTGGATTGATTGCACTATAACCTCTCAACATAAGAAAAGAGTCTTGTCGCTTTAAGGTAAAAACAACCAAAATAGGTTTTTTGACCAACTGGATCCAATAGAGTTAAACTAGTGATAATACATATAGAGCAGGCTAAACATTAGAAAAGCATCATCCTATTAAGTATACTGGTTTCTAAAGAATTTTTAGCATAAAATGCTCAAAAATCAATGTACTAACATCAAAAATGCTCAAAAATCAATGTACTAATATCAATTGTGGCATGTATATTAAATGTACAGGATTATATGTGTTGTAATATTTTGTGTATATGTTGTTGTCTTTAAGCTTTTAGTCCTGTTAGGATAGTCTATTAGGTGCATGCATGTGTATAAAGCGAATCAAAATGTCAAATTTAATTTGTATATCATAGTGAAATCGTTTTATTCTATTTTTAATAGGGAGCTACAATATTAATTTACCCTTGTCCTGATGATGGTCTTAACGAGTCACCCATAAAGACCGAAACGTCGACCCCCAACCTTATCCAAAGAAAAATTATCTACATCTGTTTGGATAGGTGTTCTACAGGCATTACAGTGATTTTGATTTATCTCTGATTTTCTTCCTGTATTCCTGTTTTACATATTACCTCTGTATTGTAATTTCCCTTGATGACCAAAAAATTTTGATAAAATCTATTTTTTTGCTTATACACATGCTTAATAGTCTTTGTTTGAAATTGTATTACTCTATTTGTTTTGTTTTGTCTTGTCCAGTTAGTCCTGATTTCACACTTGCATACTGAATTGTCAACGAATTAATTTCATCCAGGCTAATTGAGTTACCTGACACAATAGCTACAAATTACCAACTTAGGTCCATTAACAAACTCCTTTGGAGGCAACTTTACCCATTCATATTGTATGAGAGCCACCCCTTCAGGCAAAGTAAAGTAATCAAGCTGTCCCTACAATGTAAATACTAGGACTCTCAGTATAGCCTTGAGGAACTCTACAAAATCTATACGATTGGTTATTCAAAGTGAAACCGAACAAATATCGGCTTTTCAGGATGAATAGGGATCGAAAAGAAAGCGTTCTTCAAGTCTATAACAGAGAATGTAGTTGCTGTGGGAGGAACTAGGGAAAGTAATGCGCTTATGTCAGAAACCACAGGTTACTGCAGTACTACAATCTTGTTGACTTCTCCTAAATCATTGATGAATCTATAAATCTTGGTGTCAGTATCTTTTTTAAAAATGGGAAGAATCTGACTATTGCAAACATTGTAAGGAACTTCTTCCACAACCCCCACTTTCATCAAAGCATTAACAATGCGTGTAAGTGCTTCTTCTCCTTGTTTCGAAATTTTATACTGAGGCAGTCTTGGCAAAGAAACACCTTCCTTGACACTAATATGCACTGGCGGAATAACCATTTGCCCTTCATCGGTGTCTGAAGTAGCCCACAAAGTACTAGGGAGTGAGGCTAGTGCAATGTCCTCTTTAACAATGCAAGATCTCCCAATCACAGGGTAGTTGTCATTCAAAAAAACCCGTACTCCTTCTGGAGAGCATCATATTGTAGCCCTGAAATATTTCAGCATATAGAGACCCAAAATATTGTCTGGTGTGTTTGGAGAAAGCAAAAACGGACCTGGAGCAGTAAACTTATCAACATGGAAAGCAAGTGGTTGTGACAATGGGCTAAGGGAAGGTGTTCCATCGAAACCTATCGATGTAATGGTTAAGCCAGACAGGGGAGCCCTTGGAACCAATTGTTTAGACAAGGCACTAGGAGTAGCTCCTTTATCAACCAGAAACTGATCAGTAGTACCCAAAACATGTGCTGTAACATAGGGACCCCTCTGATCTACTGGAACTTCAACTGATTCCTTACCCCATCCTAGACAATCCTATGCATAAACAGAATCTTGAGAATCAGACGGCACATAGCCGGACATTTGATATTGGTTCCGTCTATCAAAAGTGTTAAACCCATCCTGTCCACATGTATTAGCATCAAATCTAGCACGACATTTGTGCTTCCCCTAGGCCCTGAATATCCTGAGCGATTTCTCATTTGTCCCCGACCACGTGGACACTGATGAGCATGCAGTACTGGACAATCAGAAAGCCAATGTCCAAATTTCTTGCAGTATGCACACTGGTCAACAGATAAATTCGAACAAATATAAGAAGGAAAAGACAAACCATAAGATCCAAGTCCGCCTCTTTGATTACCTCTAGAAGGTGGTCCATAAGCTTGAGCTAACATAACCTTTGTTTTTAACTCTTTAGACTTTTTATCCTCATTACTTTTAGCTTCTAATTCTTGTCGCTCATAATACTGAGCCATAGTTAAGAGAGAAACCGGAGAGGAGGTAGTCCATGAACTTTCACTCGCCTTTAGGTGACTTGCTATTCCTGGCAAAAGGTTTGCAACATATTTATCGACAAACAGATGCCTACCAGTGTCATCTGTCAATGACTGGCCACTAAAATCATGGAATGCCTCTTCAAAGCGTGTAAAGAAATCTATAAACGATTTATCTGCCTTTTTCTAACACAAAGTTAATATAGTCCAATCTATCTTTTTAGGAGGAATAATTGTCTTTAACTTAACTAATATAGCTGCCAGGAGAGTTAAAATTAACTGACACTGTTTCTGTGCAGGTTCTCTATCTTCATCTAACTGCTCTAAATCTTTCCACAATGCTCCAAATGTCACACGATCATCAACTTTACGCACCGTTCTCCACATATCAGGTGGTAATATTAATCCAAAAAACAAATCAATATAGGGCAAAGTCATAGTATAAGAACTAATTGAACTCTCAACTTCCTCATAAAAGGCTGCTGGATTCTTTCGCGGATTAGGCATTGCATTTTTAAGGGCCATAACATCTGCTCTATTCCAAGGAGTGTAAACCCAATTATAAATAAAATATCCTTTAGCATCTACAGTAGTCTTATCATCATTTGTACCTGTTCCTTTGGGTGGAACATATAAAGGCATGGCTTCCCGCATGGGTTTCACATTAATTACAACATTCTTATCTGTTTCAGAAGTAGAAGTTTGTGCCATGCTGACGTGGGATGTTTGTGCAGCTGCGTCTGCTGCCTTTTTCTTGCCTCATAAACAGGCTGCTTCAACACGCAGTTTAACCAAGCGTCTAATCGTGTCAGCCACCCGGGAGAAGACAAAAAGACCTTCATGTAGTTTTTTACAATCAGCTGCTACATCATCGGGCTCTATTTCAACCGAATATTTTCTAAACCGCTCGTTAAGCTCTGCGGCAAATGTATCAGTAAAATATATTTGATCCCTTTTCTGCGAATCTTTTATACTATCTAAAAGTTCAGACGCAGTACTACGAACGTCTTTACGTGCAGCAGAACTAATCTGAGACGCATGTTCGGCAGATAACATCGAGCGTGTTTCTCTAGCTTTGTGCTGGTCTGTAGGAGAGTCCTCATCTGCCTCATAAGGAGCAAAAGGAAGAGTATACGGAGGTGGACAATGATCTAATAAGAGAAAATCATCTTGGGGTTTATTGAGAATAGGATAAAGAGGTCTACGAACAGCGTATTGGCCATTTACCTGTAAATGACGCTCCCTATCTTCCCTTTCTTTAATTTCTTTAATTTCTCTATTTTACATTTCCAATTCTTCCGCATGTATGCTCTTATGTTGTTCTTTTTCAATCAAGGCTTGCTCACGCTTCATTCGCTCACGCACTTCTTTCTCCCATATTCGCACACAGGCAAACATATCTTGCCTAGCCTTTTGTTTAAACATTTGTTGCTCCACATACTGAATCTTTCGCAAATCAAATGACCCCTGCATAGGCCAATGCAACTCAGGATCTTTACAAGTATATTTATTCCATAACGTGCTGTACATTAAGGAAGAAATACCAAACTTAACATACCTGTCCCTATTAGGCGTCCCCTCCGGGGGGGGGGGGCGGTTGTGCTTTGTCAAGTCTCAAAATGGTACCACTACAAAAGCAACACATCCTACTATGTGTGCTGGAAACAGGCATGCCAAAAATAGTGCAAAATATGCAGTATTATAATCAAAGTAGCGCTTAAGGTACTCTGCGTACGTTGCGCCGTTCAAACAAAGATAAATAGAGAAAAATCTCCTCATTACCTGCCTATATGAATTGCAATACATATATAATTGTCAAACAGATTTCAATATTGGCCAATCGTACAAACAAAGGCACAGTAAGTGTTACTAAAACTACCTTACCAATCAAAGGCGTCAAACGAACAGCAAGTGCCACAGAACGGCTCTTACCAATCAAATGGTGTCTAGGTTCCAACTGCCAAGTTCTCAAATCGACTAAATGGCCACTGCATGGCGAATCAACAGAAGAGATCTCAGTTGAGGACTGGCGCCACCTGGATGGTCATATCAGAAAGAAAAGAAAAACGCCATGGGTGCCAAGACGCGAATCTCCTCAGGCAGCGATTGCTTCCAAAGCGAGATTCCAATCCTTCATCGTGACCAGTCCTTCAGGCATCCGAGTCGCCGATGAGCCCCGCGTTGGGCGCCAATTTGTGGTGGTGAGCCTCAGCAAGGCCTACCAGTGCAAGAGATTTGCCCTTCTCTGCACAGAGTCCTCAGACCAATAGGAAGAAGTTGGCACAGCAACTGGAATAAAAAAGACAGACTTTATTAAACCTCATTAGGCGGAACTACATTCGCAGAACACCCTTCGGCAATGAATGAAGTAGCACACTGAATGGAAGGAGCGTGGTCCTTTTATACCCACACAGGGGCTCAAATGAAGGCGGTACAAGTACAGAATGCTGGTTTTAAATACATATATGGTCATACAGAAAGTGTGCTGGCAACAAGTGGGAAGAGCTAACAGTTAGCTAATTCTGGTGGAAGCATACTGGCAGTTACAAGTTGAGGACAGCTGTAAGGTCAACTGAGCATGTGCGAAGCAGAAGAGGCTAAATGTATCTTGTCTCTAGGCAGATTTCAAGAGAAGTTAACAGGGAGGTAGAACAGAGCACATGGCGAGCACATGGCAAACAAAAATGGCTGCCAGAAATACAAAATGGAATCCATATAACCTAATCGCTGCTAAATTACAACAGGAATAGAGCGGATGTTATGGCTCATCCGCGGAAAAACCCAGCCGCTTTTTATGAATAGGTTGTGGGAGCCATTAGCTCTTGTACCATGACTCTGCCTGATATTGATATGTTTTTTGGATTGATATTACCCCTGTTATGTGGAGAACTGTTTGTAAAGTTGATGATCGTGAAACATTTGGGGCAATATGGAAAGACTTATAACAAATGGACGTGGAAAGGGAACCCGCACAGAAACCATGTTGGTTCATTTTAGATGATCCCGCCTCTATATTAGTTAAGTTAAAGATGATTATTCCCCCTGAGAAGATAGACAGGACTGTGTTAGCATCCTGTAAGCAAAAAACAGATAAATAGGTTTCTGACTTCTTTACACGCTTTGAGGAGGCATTCCAAGGTTTTAGTGGCCAGTCATTGACAGATGACACTGGCAGGCATTTGTTTGTCGATAAATATGTCGCCAACCTGTTGCCAGGAACAGCTAGTCGCCTAAAGGCCATTGAGAGTTCATGGACTACCTCTTCTCTAGTTTCTCTTTTGACTATGGCTCAGTATTACGAGCAACAGGAGTTAGAAGCAAAGGGCAATGAGGATAAGAAGACTAAAGAATGAAAACAAAGGTTATGTTGGCTCAGGCTTTTAGTCCGCCTTCTAGAGGTGATGATAGAGGTTGACGTGGGTCTTATGGCCTGTCTTTTCCTCCTTATAATCGTTCAACTTTGTCTGCTGACCAGTGTGCGTACTGCAGGAAATTTGGACAGTGGGCTGCCGATTGTCAGGCATTGCGTGCTCAGCAGTAATCCCATGGATGGGGACAAATGAGAGGGCCTCCAGGAATCACGGATGATCGTGCTAGGTTTGATGCTAATACACGTGGACAGGATGGGTTTAACACTTTTGATAGACGTAATCAATATGAAGTGTCCGATTGTGTGCCGTCTGATTCGAAAGATTCTGCTTATGCATAGGACTGCCTATGATGGGGTAAGGAATCAGTTGAAGTTCCAGTAGATCAGAAGGGTCCCTATTTTACAGCACATGATTTGAGTTCTACTGATCAGTTTCTGGTTGATACAGGAGCTACTCATAGCACCTTGTCTAAACAATTTGTTCCAAGGGCTCCCCTGTCTGGCTTAGCTATTACATCAATAGGTTTAGATGGAACACCTTCCCTTAGTCCACTATCACAACCACTTGCATTTCATGTTGATAAGTTTACTGCTCCATGTCCATTTTTGCTTTCTCCGAACACACCAGACAATATTGTGGGTCTTGATATGCTCTAGTATTTCAGGGCTATGATATGATGTTCTCCAGAAGGTGTACGTGTTATTTTGAATGACAACTACCCAGTGATTGAGAGATCTTGACTTGTTTAAGAGTATATTGCATTAGCTTCACTCCCTAGTACTTTGTGGGCTACTTCAGACAATGATGTGGCTCAAATGTTTATTCCACAAGTACATATTAGTGTCAAGGAGGGCGCTTCATTGCCGTGCTTGTCTCAATACAAAATTTCTCAAGAAGGTGAAGAAGCACTTATTCGCATTGTCCATGATTTAATTAAAGTGGGGGTTGTGGAAGAAGTTCCTTATAACATTTGAATTTTGCAACAGTCCTATTCTTCCTATTTAAAAAAAAGACACTGACTAGGATTTACAGATTCATTATTGATTTACAAGAAGTTAACAAGATTGTAGTACCACAATACCCAGTGGTTTCTGATATAACAAAACTTTTTATCCTAGTTCCTCCAACAACAACTAGTTTTACTGTGCACAACCTTAAAAATGCTTTCTTTAAGATTCCCATTCATCCTGATAGCCGATATTTGTTCGGCTTCAGTTTGAATAATCGATCATACAGACTTTGTAGTATTTCTCAAGGGTACACTTAGACTCCTAGTATTTACAGCCAAGCATTTAAAAGACAACTCGATTCTATCATTTTCCCTGAAGGAGTGGCTCTCATACAATATGTCAATGACATCTTGTTGGCAGTTGATATGCCTGAACAGTGTGAAAAATGTACATTATCTTTAGTTTCCTTTCTTGCTGCACATCATCACAAAGTTTCACAGAAGAAATTGCAATATTATAGACCGAAGGTTACCTACTTAGGTCACCTTCTGTCGAATGAGAGACGTGCACTTACATCAGATCGTATTCAAGCAATTTTAGACACACCAGTACCTTCTACTCAGAAAGATGTGTGTGCATTCATTGGTCTTACTTCTTTTTGTAGACAATGGATATTAGGTTTTTCAGACATTGTTAAACCCATGTTAGCACTTTTGACCAAAGACCCTCCAATGCCCCTTCCATGGACGACTGATTGCTAGAATGCTTTTCGTTAGTTACGTCAAACTCTTTGCTCTGCACCAGTGTTGAACAGCAAAACAAACAAGCTGTTGGACAGAATGTTGCAAAATAGCAAAACATTCCCCCGTCACATATTTGGGTTTAATCCATCGCTATTTTGCTCACCAAGCCACCCCAGTTCAGACATGGCCATATGCAAATCAGTTTTGACCCTGTGCCTCATGGGAACAGTTCAGCCTGAATTGCCAAGCCATGTCTTCCCTGTACCGCAATCAAGCATCCTAGGATCGGTTTCTGGCTTTCAGCCATCTTCAGCCAGGATAGCTTGACTGCAGTGGCTTAGTGAGCATGGGACCCACGTCTGGGCATACCCTTCCCACATAGGGTGAACAGCAAAACACACAAGCTGATGGACGGAATGTTGCACAATGGCAAAACATTCACCCCCAGTCACAGATCTGGGTTTAATCCATCGTTATTTTGCGCAACAAGCCACTGAAGTTCAGACATGGCCATATGCAAATCAGTCTTGACCCTGTGCCTCATGGGTACAGTCCAGCCCGAATTGACGAGGCCATGTCTTCCCTGGACCGGAATCAAGCATCCTAGGACCGGTTTCTGGCTTTCAGCCATCTTCAGCCCGGATAGCTTGACGCCAGTGGATTCATGAGCACGGGTCCCACGTCTGGGCATACCCTTCCCACATAGGGTGAAAAGCAAAACAGACAAGCTTATGGACGGAATGTTGCACAATGGCAAAACATTCACCCCCAGTCACTGATCAGGGTTTAGTCCATCGTTATTTTGCTCACCAAGCCACCCCAGTTACGACCTGGCCATATGCAAATGTTTCCAGTCCAGGGAAGGCATGGCTTAGCAGTTCAGGCTGGACTGTTCCCATGAGGCACAGGGTGAGACTGATTTGCATATGGCCATGTCTGAACTGGGGTGGCAGAGTGGGCTAAAGAACTGTGATGGATTAAACCCAGATCTGTTGACTAGGGTGTGAGTGTTTGATTGGTTCAGATGATCCATCCATCACCTCCCCCTTTTATACCGCTCTGCTCCAGTGTTAGGCACTCTAGATTACACAAAGGCTTTTACACTCAATGTACACAAGAAAGATGGGTGTGCATTGTCAGTTTTAGTGCGGACACACGGCGACAAGCAGTGTCCCTATGCATATTTTGCAGCGGTTCTTGATCCTGTTGCTCGTGCTTTGCCTGGGTGCTTCCGTTCAGGTCCAGCTGCAGCTGTGTCCATACGTCAGGGTGAAGGAATAGTTTTATCACATAAACTGTTGGTGCTAGTACCCCACGTGGTTAATGCCCTTTTGAATCAGACCAAAGGCAACACTTGACTAGTGCTCGTTTGACAGGATACAAATTGACATTGTTGGCCCCTCACATTGCCTTGAAGAGGTGTGCGACTCTGAACCCAGCTACTTTGTTAATATATCCAGTGACTCAGCCTCAGTTACAGGAGTCTCATCACTGTATATTCCTTACTGAGGAACAGACAAAGGGTTGCGTTGATTTTCAACATACACCCCTTTCAGATATAGATGGAGAGCTATGGGTGGACGGGTCTTGGTTGAAGTTACCAGATGGCACAACTTCAGCTGCATATGCAATTACGACACTTCAGACAGTAGTGTAGACAGCTCGTATACAACAGATGTCGGCTCAAGCAGCTGAGCTAATAGCTTTGATACGAGCGTGTAAACTTAGCACTGACTTGCGTGTGAACATTTATACAGACAGCCGCTATGCTTTTGGAGTGGCCCATGATTTTGGCCTACTTTGGAAGGAAAGAGGATTTCTTACGTCCCACGGGATGTAGATAATGCATGGAGAACTAGTGCATAACTTTCTGACTGCACTGTCATATCCAAAGAAAATAGCTATTATTAAGTGTAGCGCACAAAAGAAAGTGACTGATAAGACAGGACAAGGCAATGCCTTTGCAGATCGCATTGTCCGTGAAACTGCGATGCAGCGAAGCACTACTTCTATATATGTAGTGAAGTCGCAAGCTGAACGTGGCATGATGCTAGACAAGAAGTGCTAAACATACAGAGATCTGCTTCTGTGGAGGAACTTGAGCAATGATCTAAAGAGGGAATGTTGAATGATGAGGGCTGTTGGCGAAACAAAGAAATGAATACGTGGAAACTGCCTATAGCAGATTTACAGCCCATGGTTAAAATGGCACATGGGCCGGCACATGTTGGAGCTTCAGCAATAATGAAATTGCTTACCTAAGTTTGGGAGCATCCAGAAATTGAAAGCACAGCTAAAAGAATTGTACAGTCTTGTTTGATCTGTTGGCAGTACAATCCTGGAAAAGGGACACAGACTTCTACAGAAGGGTTTTCTACACCAACTACACAATCTGAAGTTTTGCAAATGGATTTTATCCAACTTAAACATTGCAATAACTTGAAGTATGCTCTAGTGGTGGTATGTGACTTCAGTAAATTATTAGAGGCATACCTTATAAAGGATAATACACCTCTCACCACAGCGAAGGTGCTTTTAAAGGAATTTTTCCTCAGATTTGGTGTTTTAAACTTTTGTGGAGTGACAACGGACCTCATTTTATTGGGCACGTTGTTGTGTATCTCCTGAAAGGATTAGGGATCAAGCAAAAGTTTTTTTTTAAAATCTGTATTTACCTTTTCCAAAAAGAAAAACAAAATCAAATAAAGTTCCATTTGACACATACTTATCAAATAGTACATTGCAAGTTGTAACAGTTACAATAGTAATAGAGCCATATCACATAGTAAGAAATGAAGCAAACGGAAGCATTTGCTGTACAGCGTTGAGTCTTAGAAATCTGGGCAGCAGAACGCACATCAAGAATGTCATAACAACAAACTACAATTCACAGTAAACACAGGGAGAATGGAATGGGGAGGGAGAGGAATGTAGACATATGGATATACCCCAAATAGAGTATCAGAATACCCTCAACTACTTAGCGGTATTTCCAAGGGCCATATTGGGCACCTCATCACTACTCCACACTCGTCAATCCACACCCAACAGGCAGTCCACTATTTCAGTATTGTTATTTCCATAGAGTGGTACGATGTATGTTCTCTCAACCAATACCCTCGGGACAATCTGGTGGCCTGATTGTGTTTGGTGGGCAGACATAGCCTTGGCGATATATGTGCGGTATGGCCCCTGATGTCCACCGGTCTAGCAGCAGTGGGGATCATCAACGAAAACTCCTCACTATTAGTGCTGCAGAAAGCTAGGCTGCGGAGCCAAGAGTTATGTTTTGGAGGACACCTATCGCACCATCTTAGCGCCACCTCACGTTTGGCCAGCCGAAACCCCAGAGCGGCCAGTCTACGCACACTACGTGGAAAGTCAGCGACATATCCTAGCAAGGCGATCTCCGGGTTGGGAACCAGATTTAAAAGCAGTATGTCACTAAATGTACGGTGTACCTGGGACCAGTAATCCTGAATGAGAGGACAAGATCATGAGAGATGTGCGAAGTCCGCAAACGGGGCCCGGCATTTGGGGCAATTGTGAGAGCGCTCAGGGTCAATCCTGTGTGAGCAAGCCAGGGTGTGGTACAAACTCTGCAGAAATTTAAGTGTAATAGTTTATGTCTGCTGTTAAGTGACACCTCCCAGGTAGCCCTACAACACCGCCTCCATTGCTCATCAAAATGGGGTAGCCCAGGTCCGTCTCCCACACCAAACGAACCCCGGAGTCAAGTGAAGGGAGAAAATCACTGCACATATAGTACATTTTAGAAACCAAATGGGTACCCGAGGGATGCTGAATTAAAAAGGTTAGAGGGGGTGCTTCTTCCTTGGGTAGAGGAAATGTAGAAAATGAGGCACACAACAAGGAGCACAGTCTGGTCAGCACAAAGGAGTCCATGAACAACCTGTCAGTAAAATGGTGGTCTTCCGACAATGAAAAAGCGTGTCCCTCAGGGAACAAGTCTCCAATAGTGAAGATCTGAAATTTAGTCAGGGTGTGGTGTACTATGGTTTCCCCTGTGATCGGGAGCCATGCAGGATTAGAAGGAGGGAGGGCCGGTGAATACAACTGCTCCAGACTGATGTATCTGCGCAGTCTATCCCACGCCCAACAGGTCGACGATACCGTTTGAATATCACGTGGGTCCGGAGAGAGACCTGTAGGTAGTGTAGTGGATAACTGGCCAGGAAGGACCAAGTCAGCTTTGGGTTTTAAATAAATGATGCAGGCATCATGGTGAAACCAAGGGTATGCATAGGAACATTGTGCAATGAGAAAGTACAAATAAAAATCTGGAACCCCAAAACCCCCAGGTTCATAAGGGAGGGTTAAGACTCTCCAAGGTACGCCCGGGACCCTGTTGCCACACACAAGGCGCAATAACAGTGACCTCAGTTGGGAGAAGAAAACCTTGCTGAGAGGGATAGGTATATTGTTGAAAAGATACAAGAACCTAGGGAGTACAACCATTTTGATGATGGCAATACGACCAGCCATGAACAAGGGAAGGCAGTTCCATCTCTCAATCTTGCCCTCCAGGACAGACAGCGCAGTGCCGTAACTCAACCTGATGATGGACGCTACGTCCAAGTGGACTTGAATTCCCAAGTATTTCACAGACTCCCGATTTCACGTAAGCGGAAAGGGACAGGGCCACTCCACTGTGCAGGGGATGAGCGGGAATATGACTGACTTACACCAATTTTTTCGTAGTCCCGAGAACTTGCCAAAACCGAATGATCTCCAATATCAAGGGTTTTAGGTTAATTTGGGGCTGAAGGAAAAACGAGATGGTGTTGTCAGCGTATAACGATAATAACAATGGGCCAGTTCGGAATTGGAGACCGCGGTGTAAGTGAGTCTCCTGAAAGTGTCTGACCAGTGGGTCCATTGCCAAAATGTACAACAATGGCAAAAATGGGCACCCTTGGCGTGTACCTCGAGTGAGGGGGAATTGCCCCGTAATGGTGCCATTTAGTCTCAATCTGGCAGTGGGTAGAGTGTACAACAGAGCAACCGTGGAGACAAAGCACTCAGGCATCCCCATGCGTCTCATAATAGACAAAAAAAGGGCCACTCTAAAGAATCTAATGCCTTCTCGGCATTGAGGAGAATCGCAGCAGCGGGGTTGTCAGGGTCAATGTGATGCATCATGGAGAAAAGGGTCCTAAGATTAAGTGAAGTGGAACGATGCGGGACAAAACCGGATTGAACCGGGGAGATAATGTTTTCCATGAGAACGACAGCCGGATAGCCAACACCTTCGCGAGTATCTTATAATCCACGTTTAGTAGAGAAAGAGGTCTGTAGGAACCACACAAGGTGACATCCTTACCCGGATTGGGAAGCAGCACAATAACCGCCTCCCTCAATGTCGGGGGCAAGTGTCCCGTCTCGAGAGCCTCAGCATAGACTTCCACCAAGTGAGGAACAAGTTCCTCCTTGTAGGTCTTATGGAAGTCAGCGGAGAAGCCATGCAGCCCAGGTGCCAATGACCCCTTCATTGAATCTATCGCCTCAACAATACTATCCGTCGTGATGGGGCTGGCCAAGAAGTCTTGCATATATTTCTCTAAGTAAACCAGCGCAATCTCATTCAGGTAGGCGCTGCGCTCTGAGTGGTCATCCGCTAAGGTAGAAGTATATAAGGTTTTGTAATAGGACAAAAAAGTGTCACATATCTCGGGTGTAGAGCGGTGGACTTCGTCCTGTAATCCCTTGATCTCAGTAATATAAGAGAAAGCATTAGGGGGGCGAAGTAAATGTGCCAACAGCTTCCCTGGTCTGTCCCCCTCCCCATACTGGCGAGCAGTGTATTTTCTGGACAGGAAGCGTAGTTCTCTCTCAGCCTCATCTCGAAATTCAAATAGCAATTTAAGATGCCTAGTCTCTCTCTCTGCAGAGTGGGACCTGAGCTGCTCTTCATCAAGCGTGGCAATCTCTTGTTCAATGCGGGTCAGAGTGTTGCGGATGTCGTGTAACACCCTAGTGTGTTTTGCAATGCAGACCCCTCAAATGGTGGCCTTGAAACCCTCCCACAGAACAGCCCAGGAATCTACTGTGCCAGTGTTCAACTCAAAATACTCATCAATGGTCTGCCTAACCCCCTCCGCGAACACTGGGTCAGTTAAAGCCTTCCCTGGAAACCACCACTGACGCTCATAGCCACCCGCCCTTGGTGTCTTCAATCTAAGAACAATGGGGGAGTGATCTGACCAGGTGCGTGGGAGTGTGAGAAGGTCGTCCACCCAACCAACCACCCCGGGGGGAAGGAGCCAGTAATCTATCCTAGTCCAGGTATGGTGGTACCCGGAATAATGTGTGTACGCAGGCGCTGCAGAGTGCAGGCGAGCTTCAATGTCTACTAGTGTGAAATGGGAGCATATATCAAGGAGCAGAGCTCGCAAGCGAGCCTTAGAATCCGGAGAAGAAGAGGTGCTATCTCTACCCGGGTATAACAACAGATTGAAATCACCTCCCATAATCAGCAAGCCAGGAGATAGACTGAGTAAATGAATCTGCAAGTCCTGAAAAAAGGAAGGGGTGTCAGTATTAGGGCCATAAATCCCAACAAGCGTAATCCTCTGTCCCAGCAGGGATCCATCAACTATGACGTATCTGCCATCTGCGTCTGCGATACACTGCGATAACGCAAAGGGGGTACGTTTATTGATACATATTGCAACCCCTCTGGAGTATGTGCTGTAGCAGGAGACGTATCGGTGTGCCCCCCAACTCCTGGCAACCTGTGAGGCACTCCCAGAGGACAGATGTGTCTCCTGGAGAATAACTATGTCAATCCTGAGTCTGAAAATATAATTAAGGACCTGTTTACTCTTCTTAGGGTTATTAAGCCCACAAACATTCCAGGACATTATCAACAACTCAGAAGGACCAAGCTGCAAGCCTAACTTGGCCATAGGGTAATGCCTACCACCATTGAACTAAACAGTGAGTAGCTCTCATCCCATTCTAGGAATTGACAAATATTGCAACATACAAGGATGAATCTATACCAAACAAAAACCCCTTACCACCCACCTCCCATCCTCTTACAAACCCTCAAGAGGAAAATCCAGAAGCCAATAGCAGGTGAATCACACATTATACATCTCACACTAACATTGCAGATGCTATAGAGTCCTGCAAAAACAAAGAAAACAACGGCGTTTGCCATGGGGTGCAGCAACGCCACGATACTCAGGAGTACCAGTACAATTAAGTATGAATAAACCTTTGGTGAAAACTATACAATGGGACAAAAATCTGTCAAATCTGAAAGCCTGTGAATACGTCAACCTTTGCCACTATCCGGAAAGAATTCGACGCTGTGCTGGGAGTCACTCAGTTCTGGGGACAGCCCTCTGGAGTCGTTGGTCAATTGGGAACCCTGCTTTTTATAGGTCTGGCAAAACTCCTGTGCCTCGGTGGGGGTATCAAATATGCGGTAGCGGCCATCCACCTCCACCTTGAGGCACGCCAGGTAGAGCATCCCATACTTGAGGCCTAGATTACTCAGGGTGGCATTAACACCAGTGAATTTTTGATGCACTTCTTGTACCATAAAGGTGAAATCCTGGTAAAAGGATAGGGCATTCCCTTGCCACCGTATCTCCCCTATCTCACGGGCAGCGCGAAGAGGCGCGTCGTGGTCACGAAAATTCATGATCCTGGCAATAATGCGACTTGGCGGGAGGCCTGGTCGGGGACGGGGTCCCAGCGAGCGGTGGGCACGCTCAACCACAAATCCCTGAGTGAATGTTTCCCTTCTGAACAAATCACTGAGCAGTGTCTGGATGAGCTCGTCTAGTCTGACAGTCTGGGTCGTCTCCGCAACTCCCAAAATACAAATGTTGTTGCGTCGTCCACGTGCTTCAAGGTCCTCGTTTTTTATGGCCACATCTTTCAGAATTTTCTCCACACGTTCAAGCAGCTTCAACGACTTATTAGCAGCATCTTCTGTGTCAGAGACCCAGGATTCAACAACGTCCAGTCGTCTTTCGTGGACCTGGACTTTTGACCCCATGTCTGCCAGTTTCTGCTCCAGTGTATCAAATCTACTATCAAGCGCCCTGAAGCCCGCCCTCATTTCGCCCATCATGGCAGTGACAAGGTAGGTGGTGTCTCCCTGCATTGGGAGGACTTCAGCGCCAGTCAAGGAGCCAGGGGGGGCATCGGTAGCAAGCAAGGGTGTCTTGTGAAAGGTCAATTTCCGTTGGTTCGGATCCTTCTTCCCCATGGTGGCAACAGAAGCTCGCGAATCGGTGAAGATGGCAATGTGGCCCTGAGAATACTATCTGTCCGGCACTGGCTAGAAAAGGAACAATGCTGCAGGGCACCACGCCACTGGGCAATCGTCCAATCTCAGGGCATCTGAAGTGTTCGAGAAGGGAGTCACAGAATGAGGCCTATAGGGGGGAGCAGTTTGTCTTACACGCTGTGCGAGATCAGGCCTGTTAACACATGCAGCAGGGTATGGGGCTGAGGCAAGCGAGAGTTCCGGTGCTGACACTTCTGCAATTGGGGAACAGTGAAAACCAGTGCCACACAGCCCCCTCTGGTATTGGGACAGAAGTTATGTCCTCAGGAGAGATGCCGGCTCAATGAAGCAATTGCATTTGCAGGTGGGGCCACACAATGAGCTCCGCAGCGCGTCCCCCAGCACCTCTTTCAGTGCCGGTGTGGCAGCTCAGCAGGATGGCGGGGCCACCCGGTCTGGCGTGGGGCACACCCCAAAGGTTCCCAGCCCAGCCCACCCGCCCCTGTGATGCCAAAGACACCATGCACCAATCTCGAGGCCCGTCGGGGAGAGCCATAAATTGAGCCCCCGGCTCCGGTCTATCTGCCCGGCCCACAGACTGAAGCGGCCACCAGAGCCGTGCGCCAAAAGCCACCCCCTTTAAACCGGGCCGGAGAACTTCACCCATGCCCCCAGCGTCCAGAGAGCGCGCAGGACCGGCTAAAACGCCTCCGGTGCAGCACTCACCTTCCAGCTGGGTGCAGGCAGGGAGAGCCCTAAGGGGGTGGTGCTTGGTCCCCTCCGCTGGCATCTGCTTTCCAGTCACCTCCGAGCCCGATGTGAAATCTGGATGACAGCAAATCGCTGTAGCTGCAGGATGGTATAAGCCTATGGGGGATACTTTAGTGTTTCACCTCAGGATGTATGGAGTTGGCCTCCTGAACTCAGGAGCTTCAATCGGTGGCCACGCCCCCCAGGATCAAACAAAAGTTTCATGCAGTCTTCCACCCACAATCAGAAGGATTAGTGGAGAGATATAACGCTAACTTGAAATTGAAATTAGCAAAAATACTGACTTCCACACCTTTGAAATGGCTTGATGTGCAACCCTTGGCATCGTTGTCCATTAGATCGGTACCACATTCACGATCTGGGCTTACAGCATATGAGGTGGGGTTTGGGAGACTGATGAACATTTGGGGAGTTTCTAAATGACACATAATGTACCTTGTGTTCTGATGAATGACTATTTAGCACAGTTAGCTGACAGGTTAATTTCATTTTATCAACAGGTTAGAGAAGCTCTTCCTGACAGATCTACTGGCAAGGCCCACGAACTCCAACCCGGTGACCACATGATAGTCAAAGATTTTGAGAGGTCGAACAGTTTGGAGCCAAGGTGGTGAGGACCGGAGCAAGTTCTCTTAGCTACGAAGACAGAGGTTTGAGTGACAAACAGAAAGAACTGGATCCATAGCACTCACTTCAAATGAGTGCTACCTACCTTGGTGGAACCTGCTGTGCTGGCTGACCATCGAGAGATTCTGGAAACGGAGAAAGGCCACATTATCTCACCTGACGAATGTGAGGAAGTCTTTCCACACCACACAATCGCTGGAGTATCCAGGTACCAGCTGAGACCGAGGAAAGAGTCTGCATTGTTGGAAAAGACTGGTTGAGCTACCGTCAGTTGTTTCTATTCACCGACTAATTTTCAGTAATAACGTTCTCTGTCTGACCATCTTTGGTTTGTGTGCGTGTGGATGTTTCTGTACGTGTGCTTGTATGCGCCCTCTGTTCACAAATAAGAGTGTGTGCGCACATTAGTGTGTGCTTGTGCATGTCTGTACGTGTGATGGTGTGTGTGTGTGCATGTACCTGTGTGTACGTCCTTGAGTATTTTTGTTCTGGAACATGTGATTGTATGTGTGCTATTGTTTTTTTCGTTTCTGTATGTGTGCTTGTGTGCGCGTCTGTGCGTATATGAGAGTGTGACCACATATGTGTGTGCTTATGCTTGTCTGTGCATGTGATGGTGTTTGCATGTGCATGTACTTTGGTGTTTATGTACTAGAGCATGGGTTTTTATGTGTGCTTGTGTTTTTGGATGTTTCTGTATATGAGCTTGTGTGTGTGCGTATGTGCTTATATGAGAGTGTGTGCTCACATTTCTATATGCTTTTGCATATCTGTGTGTGTGATGGTGTGTGCACGCTAGATTTGTTATTCTCTGGCAACCACTGTCCTGGATATTGACCCTAACTGCCAGATGCCTGACCCTAAGAAGGCCACCAGTGTAATAGTGTACAGTACAGTCCCCTGCCTGACCCCAAGATGGCTTCCATAGTGGTCCCCTCCACGTTGTTTTACTTTCCCGGGACAACAATTGGACATTGACCAGACCTTGAACCTATCCCCTAACCTGCTTAAACATTAGGACTTGGAACCTGCGGAACTTACCACAGACTGTAGAGACTAAGTGATTTGGCTGATGCCCGATGGAGCTACCATATAGCTAAAGAGGTGATGGGTTCTGGACTCCCCCCACCTGCCATCACCTACCCAGCCGAATCTTGGGCAGACTTTCCCCTTGTCTCTACATCCTATCTTCCTCCTACCCCTTTACCCAATCACCTTACCCTTCCTTGCACCATTCACCTTGTCCCCTATGCTCTTTAAATACTTTTCTTGATACTTATATAACTTTTAACTGATGTAAATTGCAACATTATTGTTCCTCATGTAATGCGCTCTGTTTCCTTCGGGTCTAGTCAGCGCTATTTAATAACTCATTAATTAAATATGTTCCCATTTAGTACTCATTCTCTATGTATCTACTTCCCTAGCTCCTATCTCCCCCCTGAATCGCTCACCTTGCCTGCTAGTCTGCCTAGCCCCCTGTCCTTTGTGCCCTTTTGACTAAGAACTCCTTCTCCCCTTGTTGGGAAAAGATCCAATATGTATACTCTGGAGTCTCAGCAAACCCGCTGAGAGAGTCCACTGCTCCAAGGGAGCGACTCACAGCTGAGGTATGGTATGGCACCCTTTGCCAAAGTACTCCCTCTCCCCTTGTTGAGGAAGGATCCAGTTTGTAGGCCTTGGAGTCTCAGAGACCTCTCTGAGAGAGTCCACTGCCTAAAAGGAGCCTCTCGCCATAGAGATAGGGAAGAGATACCACTTCCCCTGGGATCTCAGCTTACTGGACTTTGGATGTTGCTTTGACTCGTCTACCGGTTTGTGTCCCCGTCGCCCTTCCCCTCTTCTTTCCATTCTGTGCCTTCACCCTCCCCTTCTCTCTCCCGCCTTCATTACCTGTCTACCTCCCCAGCTCCTAACCTCGCCCCTGAAACTTTCACCTTGCCTGCTTTTCCCCTTACATATTTGTGCTTATTGTTTTATCTCAACCTTACAAGTAACTATGTTGCCATGCTCGTATAACTTTGTAACCTTTGTAACGATGTAACCTGTAACTATGATGTGATGCTCATGAAAAAGCAATCTGATACCTCCGGGTCTAGCCAGTGCTATATAAAACTTTAAAAATAAATAAATAAATGTTGCAAGGGGGGGACTACAGTAGCCCTCTACTCCAGTTCCAGTTGAGCATCATTACTTTACGCTTCCATACCATGAGAAAAAGCGGGAAACAGTCAAAATATGGAGTAAAAAATATCGAATGGACATAATATCGAGTTAAAAATATAGAATGGACAAAATATTGAATGAACAGAATATAGTCATCAAAAATATCGTTTGTAAGGTAAGTAATGTAATATCGAAAGTTAAAAATATAGAAATTAAAAATATCGAAGTATATAATATAGGTTATTAAAATTATCACATTTTTAATAATGTCGAATTTTTTTATAGTGTTTTTTATGTTATTATATGTGTGAAAAGTATGTATTTATGTTATAATTTAGTTTAATTAATGAATGTTATGTTTTTTAATTTTTGCGTAATTTAATTCTGTAGCGGGTTGGGGTTTATAGGGGAATAGGGTGGGAAGTAATTTAATTATAATTAATTAAATATGTAAATTGATTTATTGGTATTTATTTTTAATTAATTGTTAATTAATTTATATTTGGTAATTAATTACATTTTAATTGGCAATTAATTTTAATTAATTGATTAATTGGTAATTAAGTTAATTTTACAAATGTATTTTCTGTAGCTGGTTGTGGGTTTATAGGGGAATAGGGTGGGAAGTAATGTAATTATAAATATTCAAATAATTTAATTTATTTAATTGTATTTAATTTGAATTCATTGTTAATTCATTTTTAATTGTTAATTAATTAATTGGTAATTTGTAATTAATTTGTATTAATAGGTAACTAATTGTAATAATTAATTTTAATTTGTAATTTTAATTGATTAATTGTTATGATATAATAAATTGGTCACTACTTTTAAATATATATTTTTTTATATTATTATATATTTTTTTTAAATAATATATGAAGTATTTACTTTCCCTACTGTTGCACTCTCTGGAGTGGGAACAGTAATTTTTACCCCTACGCTTTCCAACGCTTTCCCTACTGTTGCACTCACTGGAGTGGGAATAGTCATTTTTACCCCTACGCTATCCAACGCTTTCTTTACTGTTGCACTCTTTGGAGTGGGAATAGTCATTTTTACCCCTACGCTATCCAACGCTTTCCCTACTGTTGCACTCTTTGTAGTGGGAATAGTAACTTTTACCCCAACGCTCTCCAGCGCTTTCCCTACTGTTGCACTCACTGGAGCAAGAATAGTAATTTTTACCCCTACACTATCCAACGCTTTCCCTACTGTTGCACTCTCTGAAGTGGGAATAGTAATTTTTACCCCTACGCTATCCAACGCTTTTCCTACTGTTGCTCTCTTTGGAGTGGGAATAGTAATTTTTACCCCTACGCTATCCAACGCTTTCCCTACTGTTGCACTCTTTGGAGTGGGAATAGTAATTTTAACACTCCCGCTATCCTACGGTAATAACATTTTATATTTTTTAATAATATTATGTTAATATATATATATGTTTTAACAAATAAAATTGTATTTTTTTTTATAACTTAAATTAATTATTTAATAATTTTAAGGTTATGTAAGTATTTTAAAGTATATTTTAGGTATTTATTTTTAATATTTTTTACATTTTACAATAATTTGAATAATTTCGATATTTTCACAAAGTCCATATTTTTAAAAGATATTTTAGAGTCGATATTTTTGTACTTACCTGTTTGTAGATAGGACTTCGATATTTTGTCTGTCGATATTTTGGCATCGATATTTTGGGTAGTCTATATTTTGTCCCTCGATATTATGTCAGTGATCCAGAAAAAGCATTGACAATCCTACCTGAACAATACGTTTATCCACATGTTGCAACATACTCATAATGCCACAAATACTACCAACTTTTGGATGTTTGGGATGATATCTGCTCACCAGAAGAAGGGAGGAACACCTTTTATTGCTCTTCCCTTTTCTCATAATGGTTCTTGCCAAGCCTGGTTTGTGCTTTTATTTTCTTCTGAAAGGTCCAACATCTCAAGGATGACAGTAGGACGGATTAATTATCACCTCAATAAAGTGTGTTATCCCGATGAAGATGGTTACCCGCAAGCTAAAGGGACTGAATGGGAATGGGAGGAGTATTGATCTTACAATATTTCTACACCATATGTTTTCACAAACACAAGAACTATAAAGAACAGTGGATTATTTGGGATTTCTGTCACTAGAGCTAAAGAAGACTTGTGAATAAGTAGTATTGGGAGAAATTCAGTGGGGAGAAGTGAGTGTACTGTGGTTTTGACTATTACAGCAGCTTCATATCCTCACATAATACATACTTTGTCTGTGGCAACAAGGGATATTACCAACTACCAGTTGTATGGTCAGGAGTATGCTATGTGTCCTTTCTGTTGCCCCCTGTGTTTCTGGCACCTGCGTCATATCACAGAGACTTTAAGTTGTACAACAATATTTCCAAGAACAGGCATAAGAGGACAATAAGAATTGCAATAATATTTAGATTTTAATTTGGGATTGTTTTTCTTTGTGGGTGCTGCATTAAACAGTAGAAAGATAAGACGAGTGACTCTCGTTGTAGAAGCTGTTACCAATCAGACAGCTATGGCACTTGGGAACATTACAACAGAGCTGCAAGGTGAGAGGATTGTAGCACTGCAAAAATGGTATGGTCCTAGATGTGATTTTGGATGATCGAGGTGGTGCATGTCGCATCATTGGTAGCAGTTGCTGTGTTTACATTCCGGATCACTCTCCTTCAGTGTTTGATGCAATCTTTAAACTGCATACGATTGCTGCAGAAATTCATCCTGAGACTGGGATATGGACTTTTCAAACTAGTTCTGGACATTATTTGCTATCTGGGGCTGGAAGTTACTGACTATCCTATGTGTAATACTAGTGATATTATTTACATGCTGTGTATGTATACAATGTGGTCTCATGCTTTGCTCCGTTTGCATCACTGCTTGTACACCTGCTAAGAGAAATGTTGCAGAAATAAAAGCCCAACAAATCCTGAATAGAGAAATTACTGAAATAATGTTAATAGATGTACAGGATGCATATTTAGATTACCCCAAATGAACGAATGTCTTCAGCTTATGCTAAAAGGGTCGTCTGTTGTAAATTGGCAGCGATCGGGGTTAGCATTTAGCTGAAACCATCTTGTTTTTGGCAGTCATCTTGTCTGCCATGTGCTACCATGTGCTCACCATGTGCTCTATCCTTCCTTACTGTTGTTTGCTCTTATATTCTGCCTGGGATCAAACTATATTTAGAATCTTCTACTCATATGCTCAGTTGAGCTTGCAGCTGTCCATGAAGCTATCTTTAGTCTGTAACTGTCAGGATGTGTTTGCTAGAATTTGCAACTGTTAGCTCCTCCCTCTTGTTGACAGTGCATTTTCTGTATTACCTTATATGTACCTAAAGCTTTCTTTTTGTACTTGTACTGCCTTCTTTTGAGCCCCTGTTTGGGAATAAAAGGACCATGCTCCTTCTGTTCGGTGTGCTACTTCATACACTACCGAAGGGTGTTGTGTGAATGTAGTTGGATCTCATGAGATTAATAAAAGATTGTTTTTATATTCCAGTTTATGTGCCAACTTCTATCCTATTGGTATGAGGACTTTGTGCAGAGAAGGGTTAACCCCTAGCACTGGTAGACTTAGCTGAGGCCCACCTCAACACCTTCCATCTAAAGTAATTATTAGTAACTAGTGATTTCATATGTTGAAGCATGCTGTTGAATTTTAAATGTAAAAGATATTTAAAAGGACAAGTAAGAGTGCACTGGGAGTTTTATTATTCCACCGCTGTTCCCGTGCCCGGAGGCGCTTTAAATTTATGACAGCCCCGGCAGAGACTCTTGGTCTCTGGTGGGGGACTTACCTGCTCATTTCTGCTCCTGCTGTCACTCCTGGTCTCCCTCCCGCCGCCGCAGCTGTTCACTCAGCGGCCGCCGAGTGAAGGGAGACTACATTTCCCAGCCTGCTCTGTTTCGCACCGGGAGCCGCCACCGCTGTTCCCGCGCCCCAGCGGAGCGGGTGTTGTGCCGACACTCTTGGTCTCTGGTCTCTGGTCTCTGGTGGGGGACTTACCTGCTCATTCCTGCTTCTGCTGTCTCTCCTGGTCTCCCTTCCGCCGCCGCAGCTGGTCACCTAGCGGACGCCGAGTGGAGGGAGACTACATCTCCCTGCCTGCTCTGTTTCGCGCCGGAAGCCACCACAGCTGTTCCCACGCCCGGAGGCACTTTAAATATACAACAGCCCCGGCGGAGCGGGTGTTGTGCCTACACCCTTGGTCTATGGTCTCTGGTGGAGAACTTACCTGCTCATTCCTGCTCCTGCTGTCACTCCTGGTCTCCCTCCGCCGCCGCAGCTGTTCACCTAGCGGCCTCCGAGTGGAGAGAGACTGCATCTCCCCGCCTGCTCTGTTTTGCGCCGGAAGCCGCCACCACTGTTCTCGCGCCCAGACGCTCTTTAAATGTACGACAGCCCCCGCGTCGCGGATCGTGCCGGGCGAAGCCTGGGCAAAGGGCGGGTCATCTACGGCCGTCCAAGGCAGGCCAAGACTGGGCTGGGCCACTGCCCTAACATTTTAGACTTGTAATCGACCCTTGACCTCTAGTAGGTCACTCACCTCTCGCCGCAGCTCGCCATTGCCATTGCCGCCTCCTGACCTGACCTGACCTGGGCTGCTCCTGTGACGCTCGTGCTCCCGAGCGCCCTGCACTTTCCTGGTTCCTGGCCAGCTGAGTCGCCCTCCCTCTCCTCCTCTTATGGCGGCCGCTGCGGGGCCGCGCAGCGGGCGCGCTTAAGGCAAATACGTCTGCACCCGTCTGCGCCTGGATCACGCCCAGTGCCAGTACCCCTGGCCACAGACGCTGCCAGCCCACATGACGGACTTACGATGCCGCCTCCCTCCACGCATTCAATGCCGGCCGGAACCCCGCCTGCTACCGATCCACCTCGAAACGCACCCACGGACCCTTCACCTGCCAAGCCTGCAAGTTCACCTGCCTCTGGACCTGCACTGCACCCGCAAGGCCAGACACCAGCAACAACCACCTCAAGTGCATCCTGCTCAACACCCGTTCCGTCCACAGACACACCGTCGAACTCTGGAACCTCCTCGACACAACATCACAAGACGTCGCCTTCCTCACAGAAACCTGAATGAACGCCTCCTCAGCCCCCGACATCGCCAAAGCCATCCCGGAAGGCGACAACATCACCCGGAGGGACCGCATCAAACAAACCAGAGGAGGAATTGCCATTGTCCACAGAAACACCACCCGCATCACGACCAACTCGGACGACACCCTCACTGCCGCCAAGCACCTTCACTTCCAGATACACACCGACCCCAACACCACCCTCAGAGGTAATCTCATCTACAGACCCGCGGGACCACGCACTCAATTCAGCGAAGCCATCGCAGACTTCATCAGCCCGCACGCCCTCACCTCCTAAGACTACATCCTCCTAGGGGACCTCAACTTCCACCTATGGAACAACAATGACAGCAACATCACCACCCTGCTGGACAACCTCGCCACCCTCGGACTCAAGCAACTGGTGAACACCCCCACCCACTACGCCCGCCACACGCTTGACCCCGTCTTCTCCTCCAGCAAGCACATCTCCTTCAGCCACTCCACCGGACTACACTGGACTGATCACAGCTGCGTCCACTTCAACTTCAGGAGAACCACGACCCACCACCACCCGCAACAGGTTCCCCGCAGGAGCTTACGCAGGATCCCCGCCGACCAGCTCACAACCTCCCTCAGCCAGAACCCTCCCGCCAACACAACGGACCCCAACGAAGCAGCCTGCAACTTCACACAGTGGCTCTCCATCTGCGCCGATGACCTTGTACCACTGAAGAATCCTCCCAGCAGACCTGGCCGCAAGAAAGCCTTGTGGTTCACCAACAAACTCAAAACCTTCAAGAAAAACTGCTGCACTCTCGAGAAAGCCTGGCGCCACGATCACACTACAGAAAACATGACAGCCCTCAAGAATGCCACCCATATACACCACCAGCTGATCCGCACCACCAAAAGGACATCATTCAAAGAACGACTGGACAACAACAACCACAACTGCAAGGAACTCTTCAGCATCGTTAGAGAGCTCTCCAACACCAGCGCCTGCAACAACGACATCACACCCTCGCAAGACCTCTGCAACTCACTCGCCTCGTTCTCCCACTGCAAGATCAACGACATACACAACAGCTTCGGCGCACAGACCACGCACCCAACCACCTTCCCGGAGAGCTAGAAACATGCCGAGCTCAGCGCCCTCCTGAAGAAACCCACCGTGGACCCCACAGACCTCAAGAACTTCCACCCCATCTCGCTCCTCCCTTTTCCTGCCAAAGTCATCGAGAAGACTGTCAACAAACAACTCGCCGCCTTCCTCGAGTCAAACGGATCCCTCGACCCCTCACAGTCCAGTTTCCGAGCCAACCACAGCACAGAGACCGCCCTCAACGCAGCTACCGACGACATCAGATCCCTGCTTGACAACGGGGAAACAGCTGCCCTCATCCTCCTGGATCTCTCAGCAGCGTTCGACACAGTATGCCACCACACGCTAATACAGCGCCTCAGCAACACCGGAATCCAAGGGAAGGCACTGGAGTGGATCATCTCGTTCCTCACCGGAAGAACCCAGAGAGTCCGCCTCCCCCGTTCCGATCCGCGGCCACCGAATTCATCTGCGGCGTACCTCAAGGATCCTCGCTCAGCCCCACCCTCTTCAACGTCTACATGAGCCCCCTCACAGCCATCACACGACAACACAACCTTAACATCATTTCCTACGCTGATGACACTCAGCTGATCCTCTCCCTCACCAACGATCCTGCCACAGCCAGAGCCAGCCTCCAGGAAGGAATGAAAGTCGTCGCAGAGTGGATGAAGACCAGCCGCCTGAAACTGAACTCAGACAAGACGGAAGTCCTCATCCTGGGATCATCCCCCTCCGCCTGGAGAAAATCCTAGTGGCCCCCTGCCCTGGGCACCGCCCCTAAACCAACGGACCATGCACACAACCTGGGTTTTATCCTGGACTCCTCCCTCATGATGATCAAACAAGTCAACGCAGTCTCTTCATCCTGCTTCAACACCCTGCGCATGCCCTGCAAGATCTTCTGATGGATCCCCACCGAAACCAGGAAGACGGTCACCCAGGCCCTCATCAGCAGCCGACTGGACTACGGAAACACCCTCTATGCGGGAACCACAGCCAAACTTCAGAAAAGACTCCAGCGCATACAGAACGCCTCTGCACGACTCATCCTGGACATCCCCCACCACAACCACATCTCTGCCCACCTGAGAGACCTGCACTGGCTCCCCGTCAGCCACAGAATCACGTTCAGACTCCTAACCCACGCACCCAAGGCTCTCCACTACTTGGGCCCAGAGTACCTCAACATCCGCCTCACATTCTACACATCCACCCGCCAACTCCGCTCGACCAGCCTCACCCTCGCCACCGTCCCATTTATTCGCAGAGCCACCGCCGTAGGAAGATCTTTCTCCTACCTGGCGGCCAAGACATGGAAATCCCTCCCCATCCACCTACGACTAACCCAGGACCATCTCTCCTTCAGGTAAAAACTCAAGACTTGGCTATTCGAGCAGTAGTGGACCCCCCCTCCCAGTACCTTGAGACCCTAGCGGGTGAGTAGCGCGCTCAACAAATTGCCTGATTGATTGATTGATTGTAAGCCATATTTCTCTCTACTTTGTTCATTTTATTCAAAACTCTTATAGTAACCTAGTTGTTATTTGTTGTAGATAGTGATTACCGTTGGGCAAGCCGTAGCTATGTTAAAGGGGAAGAAAACAGGGGTAGGAGGATCAGTGAGTGGTACACTAGATCAATTTATAACTCGGGTGGCTTCGGTTCTCGAGCATGAAATTGCAGTTACCGAAAATCACCTCTCACAAGAACCTATGTACATCAGGCGCTCATCCCTGGGGCCTTTGATGCAGGTCAACTCTCCAAATATGCTAGATAGGCCACCCACCCCATAATCAATGAGGAAGCGAGCCAATCAAGCCCCAAGGAGAAGTGTGGCTCAATGATTAGAGCGGCAGACCCTGATGGAGAGGTCTATCCCGGGACCAGGGTTCAATTCCCCGCCTGAAAGCCGAGGGGACAATGTTCAAAGTCACTAGCCAGTGACTACCGTGGAACCAGATTGGAACCAGGCGATGTTGGGAGAATGGAGAATACTATTCCCCTCCCTCCCCCCCCGGGAACCTGTAACCGCGACAGGAGCTGTAACTAGCATAGCAACTCCACGAACAGCAAAGACAAAGACAAAGACTAGGTCCCAAAATGGCCCTAATAGTTATAGTAATATACAGACTAAAACAGCTTCTGGTAAAAGTGCACAAGGTAAAAACACTAGTGCAGATAAATGCGAGATGGAAAGAGGTATTAGCTCTGATGGTGTAGGTAAATCAAAAGACAGCCATGATAGCTGTGAGAAGTTGGCCTGATATGTGATGCTCACTAATTCTAGTGATCACCTTGTATCATGCCAAGCAACCCTTATGATGATCGGTTGTAAGTCAACCTTATAGACCAGTTATCCTAGTGGTAACGTGGACAAAGCAGTCTTAGGCTTAATTCTGAAAGGCATGTGAAGCCAGCTGTATTACCATACACAACCCCCTTGAATACCACATGAAAGGACACCACACAGATATATATTGAAAATATATATATATTTATTAACTACAAATATCCCCTGAACTCTTTATGAGCACAGAAGCACAAGCGTTAAACAAAACACAGTTTAAAATACACAAAAGTTGCACAATATGGATGATCCCTAGGGGCCACCTAAACCGTATACTAAGAAAGTGGTATAAGAGATACCAATCTAAAAGGAAACAGGCCTAGGGCCTTGGGAATTGCTGGAGTTGTTCGGGACTAGCAGTGACTAAGTCGGGAAAGGCCCGCGGGACTCGGGTGCAGTGTTTAAAGTGCACGCACACACCAATACAAAGTCTATGGTGCGTAAAAGTTAGAAAGTTAGTTAGTTAGGAACCTTCCGAGAGACCTAGAAAGCTGAAACTTGAGACACAGGCCCTAGTGGTGTGTACCAGTGTAGGAACACTGGCTTTGTTGAGTTACCTCACCCACAGGAAGCCGGTGCATAGGGTCGAAGCAGTGTCGGGTTTCGTCACGCTGGTCGATGGTGCTTGGAGCTGAATATGCTGCAGGAGGCTCGATGTGAAGAGTTCCGGTGGATCCAAGGATGGATCTGAAGTTGTGAAGACCTGAAAGCCGAGGGGACAATGTTCAAAGTCACTAGCCAGTGACTACCGTGGAACCAGATTGGAACCAGGCGATGTTGGGTGCAAACAGGCGTTGAGGTGTAGATTCTCTCTGCAGCCACATGGACACCGGGGGTTGAGGACGTCCAGGAGTCGGTCACGAGCTGTCCCATGCAGGCTTCTCGCTGTTGGCAGTGTCAGCAACTTGATTGGAGCAAACAGGCCTTGGCTAATGCAAGCCACGCAGGAGTTGAAAAAGGCTTATCACTCGGACCAGCAAGGTCAGAGCGGGTGCTCCTTTTTACAGGAGCGGGGGCAAATCTGGAGCAACCAGACCTGCAGTGTAGTTCTTCGGTTTCGTTGCCAAGATGGCCGCTGACCACGTGGCTAGTGGCCAGGATGGCGCGTCGAGTGGCACAATGCAAAAGGGCCCCACGCAGATCGTGGAGATGCTGGGGGGCTGATCTTCGGTGCAAGGGCTGCTCAGTGGTGGGGGTTCTCAGTCCCCAAAGCACAATGTTGAGGGTGCCTCTGATGCTGCGCAGTCACCTCTTCAGGTGTCTTCCAAGATGTCCGGTCCCACGTCTCTCGGTTCTTTGCAGGGACTGTGGATCGGGCTGTGAGAAGTCTGGGAGTCTGGGTCTTGTCAGGCTCTAGGCTCGGGCTCCGGCAGGAGGCGGTGGCAAAGCAGACGTTGATTCGCTGGTTGGTACCTGTGTTCACAGGGTGGCCACTCCTAGGCCACAAGGGGGATGCTCTTCAGTCTTCTGTGCAGCAGAATGTCGAAGTCCAGTCGTCTTCTTAGTTTCAAGTTGATTCAGGATGATCTCAGGTGCTCTGGCACTACTCCCACTCTTATTCCCAATCTGAGGGGTGGATCACCTGCTAGGTCCCTCCTCTGGGTGGGACCAGGAAGGGGGGCGGTTACACCCCCTTTCCTTTTTCCAGCTCCTCGCCAGGCCTGGGTCTGGAAAGTCCCAGGAACGGTTTGGACTGGCTTATGCATGGGGATGCCTTGTGTGCCCCGGGCATGTCTCAATCTATTCAGCCCTGTCCTACCCAATACACAAAATCCTGTCTGGGGTGGTGCTCGCACCTCCCAAGGCAGGAAACCCTTTGTCCAAGCCTCACTCGCTGGAAGGACTCCCAGCAGCAGGAGGTCAGACTTGTGTCTGTGGTGGCAGCGTCCATTTTGTGACGCTGAGGCTCTGGTTAACTTTAACCGGGGTTAATGCTACAGACATGTCGTGTCCCTCTAGAAGGGTGGAATGCTATCCCCGTCGACAGAACTGTTGAGGGGATAGTATTCCAAATCGTATGACACCTTACTCGACATGTTTTGATAAAGCCAAACCAAAGTTAGCATATAACCGCGAGGATTATAATGCACTTAAGAGTATATAGTATGGCAATATCCGGGAACAGCTAAGGGAGTGGTTCCCGACAGCTGCAGACAGGCTCAGCTCATGCTAGAGCACCATCTCACATATTTCCAAGCACTCTGCCTCCTGGATTGAAGAGGCCTTCCATAGGAGTGGCTGATAGGAACATATGTGTCCAGTTTAAGGTTAGATATAGGGATACTATATCTAAGTAAGAGGTGATTACACCAATTTACCCCAGCTGAGTGATCAGCCAGTTGTGTCAAATATGGAGGCCAGGCCAGGGGTGGCACAATACATGCTGCAGCCCCTGGTAGGCCTTGTAAACACCTATGCCCTGGGTACCTAGGGTACACTGTTACAGGGGCCAATAAGGTTAACCAGTTCCAATTGTGTATGCACCTAAGGTACATGGAGTGCATTTTAAGGAGAGAGCAATCAGCCTGGGGCCCTGAATAGCAGGATCCCAGGCCAACTATGTCAAAAACCAGCTAAACACCAGGCAACAAGTTTGGAGGTAACCATAGTCAGATATCCACCTTCCTACAATAGCAACCATAAAAATGCATTGGCCACTGTTGACTTACCACGAGAGTCATTGCCATATGTAATAGTGCTCACTGGTGTCCCTGAATTAAAAAATGACAAACCAGAATCCCACCAAGAATTAAAAAACCAAGTGACATTCTGGCTGAACAGGAATAGGCCGATACCCAGATATATGAATGGAGAAGTACTGTTCGTCTGTAGGGTCAATTGGGTAGGCAGGAGACCAAAGGACATACAGGGGGATGCAATTTTTGTAAATTTTAGGAATAGTAACATAGTTAGTTTTATTTGTAAAGAAGAACATCACATGGGCAGGGGCCCAATTTTCACCGAAGACCTTACTTTTATAATTTAAAGGCTATGCGGATACCCAGGCCTCACCAAATTATGTCCCAAGAAGAGATGATGGGTTGTTTGAATAAGAACTTCTCGCTAGCCACTAAAAACCGCTTCGCTGGATTATATGGGTTAGAGGAGGTTGATTGACTTGGAGGAAACCAAGGCAGGAAAACATTTGATACAAGGGCTATAATCACACAGGGGAGTGAGAACAAATACAATACAATAAGACAAACCACAGAGGGCCTTAACCCAATTGAGGTGGAGCAGCTGGGAAATGACACTGATTATCCAAGAAGGGACAAATATGGAACACAATACATTGGGTGGTAAGGTTCACGCTGAGGTTAAATTAATTTCCTGGAACATCACTGGAATGAGGAAAAATCTGAGTGACTCTGTTTGGCACGATTATATCAACAATGGGGATCTCATCATGTTTCAAGAAACATGGGGAGTCGAAAACCATTTTAAAATAGGTTACAGGTCGTTACACATACCAGCTACTAACTTAAATAAAGGAAGACCCTCTGGTGGCCTGATAATTTGGGCAAAGATCACACTAGGCATTGATTTTAAGCAAATAGATTCCAATAGCCCTGATATCTTGGTCATAAAGTTTAACGATGCAAAGGGAAGGGAGGTGTGTATTTTTAACATCTACAATAGACCCTTATCATCTAACAAAGAGTCAGAGACCATATCCCAGCTAGACAATATTATCTCTAGTCTCGATCTCAAAACTATGTTGATCATAGGAGGAGACTTCAATAGGAAGTTTGAACCACTTATGGGCCTAGAAGATGTCTTTGAGCTGGAAGACAATGCCAACAACATCCCAGGCATCGAGGCCAGCCCTTCAATAGCTTGCACAAAAGGGGCCCTACAGCTGATGAGAATGACAGTGGAACATAGAGTACGACCCTGCAATGGGCATTTACCATCAGATTGTCTGAGTAAACCCACTTTTAGACGGGGCTGTTGTGTTAGCCATCTAGACTATATAATGGTGTCATTAAGCTTATGGCCAACTATTCTGGACCTGGCGGTGAATAATCGCATAGCAAGGGACCATTACCCTCTCTCTCTGACCATCTCCAGATCATTATTTAAGCCTCCTATGGAGTCAGTACCCCAAAATTAAGATTTGTCCCATGACCCCCTGGAGTCTAACAACCTTAGGTCCTTAAAATCGCCCGCTGTTATGGGAAATGGAAGTATTACAATGAAAATCTACGAGCTCTATGTAAAGCTCATGGCACCGCTAGTTGATACTAACACTAAGAATACCTCCCTAACATAAATGCATGGAAAATTGATCCCACAGCTTAGCAAGATATTTTCTAAAGTAACTAAATGGGCACAGTTTGGCCAAAGCACCCGTATGAATAAAGGTCTCTGGTATGACAAAGCTTGCCGTCAGGCCAAAGGAGAATTATTAAGAGCTGTGTAAGGGAATCATATACCTACTGTCAGAGAAAAAAGGAAGCATTACAAAACAAACATTACACTAGCAAAAATGGGCTGGGATGAAAAAGTCTGGTCTGATCTACTGCAAGCATGTAAATTAAAAGACCAGACCTCGTTCTGGAATCTTATTGCTAGGGGCAAGAAAGAAGGGACACCATCCAGGGACACGTTTCTGGAAGAAAATATCTGGGTTAAACATTCCTGCGCGTTGTATTCATGCGGTGAAAATGATGAGGAGTGCACAGAGGAAGACATAGGATCAAACCTATGCAAGACACCTTTAACATTTAGTCTGATTGATTCTATAACAGCTATAAATGCAATCAAACAGGGTAAAGCACCAGGTCCAGATAAAATACCGGGAGATCTTTGGAAACATGAGAACCTGTTGTGGGCTCCGTATATTAATCTACTCAGCAACGAGATTGAGAGAGGTGCCTCAATCCCGGAGACCTGGCGGGGAGCAGAAATTGTGACTATTTTTAAAAAGGGAGACAGGCTTAACCCAGCACATTACAGATCTATTAGTTTGATAGATGTCCTTCAAAAGGTCTTTGCTCGTCAAGTACTAAGCAAGTTAAATTTGTGGATTAAGGAAAACTCTATTTTATCAAAATACCAGGATGGTTTTAGAGCTAACATTAGCACTGTAGATCAAGTTCTTGGATTTTTTTGTTTGATATGGAAATATATTAATATAAGGAACTCTCATTTATATGTAGCTTTTGTGGACCTCAGAGCGGCCTTTGATTTGGCCCCCAGGGGAAAGCTGTGGACATTGTTAAGGGATCTGGGGTTCCCCGGGGAAATTCTCAAACAACTTATTAGGCTACATGAGGGAAACTACGCAAGAGTGAAGTGGGGCCCCAATGGAGTACTAACAGAGAGAATAGACATAAAGAGAGGTGTCAGGCAAGGTTGCGTGCTGGCGCCGACTCTATTCTCTCTTTATGTTAATGACATTCCGGACACCCTCTTGGGCTGCGAGCATGACTCTCCCAAGTTCTGTGGCCATGCCGTTCCGGCTTTGTTATTTGCCAATGACACCATTTTAATCTCCCAGACCCCAAAAGGCTTACAGAACTTGCTTAACAATTTCCGATCCTATTTTTTGGAAAAAAAACCTTGAAATTAATTTGTCCAAAACAAAGGTTATGACGAGTAGCCCCCACAAGGGTTTTAATAACATTTGTACTGTTATTAATGAAAATATCGAACAGGTGTATAATTTTAAATACTTGGGTATTACACTAGATATAAAATTGAATTGGAAGCCGCAAATTGAAAAGCCTAAACTAATTTTATCACAAAATCAGACCCCTATAATTAGAAGGCATAAGAACAGCTATACTAGAACCGTATCACCTGCAATTGAGCTTTTTAAATATAAAGCTCAGTCGGCTACTTTATACGGGGCGTAATTGTGGGATTATGTAGTAAGAAATGCCTTTTCAATACACGAAAACAGCTTTTTTAGACAACTATTAGAGGTTCCAGGCTGCACCCCCTTAATACCTCTTTTCTGGGACCTGAATGTAAGCCGTTCCTACGACCATGCCACCCTACGTCCACTATTATACTGGATTCGTCTGTGGTCTACGGACGAATTAGTGGACTACAGAGAAGCATTAAATGAAGTAATGCAAATAAAGAACACAACTCAGTTGCCATGGTTAACTCATATTGAAAATTGGTTTTTAAAGCTGGGTCTATACTACTTTTGGACAGATCCTGACTCCCTAACTCAATCCTATAAAAAAAAGTTAAGGACAAGGTACTGGAAATACGTTCATAACTGCTCATCACAAAATTCTAAAGGTGGAGCACTGACCCTCAAGTTTTTTGATGTAAAAACTGAAAGTAGATTTGAATGCTTTATGGATAAAATGTTGCCTACTATGGCAAAATCACTGTATTTAAAGTACCATTACGGCATTCTACAAATCAAATCTAACACATCAAAATGGGCTTATAATAAAGGCCCCATAGGGAATGTTCTCCAAGAAACCTGTGAATTGTGCGATATGGGTCTTAGGGAGGACAAGGCCCATGTTTTATTTTTGTGCCCGGCATACCTTCAGACCAGGAAAAAGTGGATTAAACCCATCTGTCATCTTTTAGGCTTTCGGCACATTAAGAAATGGGAAAGGGTGTTTAAAGGTGAGCCGCTTTTTCCTTGCTATGGCGATGATCCGAAAAAAACATGGCTTAAAAATGTAGTAGCTAATACTTGGATAAGTAAGGATAAGACACTCTGGTCTTAAAATGTCATTGATTGAATGTAATTAAGCATAGAGCAGTGGTTTTGTACCGACGTATTATTATTATACTTTAGTTTTAATATGTATCGGGTGTAATACCTTATAAACTGTTATGATTTTAAATATTGTACAGTTTTTATAATATTTTTACCATTATTAAATAATACTTTCTGGTACTTTTTTTTAATAATATTTATTATAATTATTCTAAAAAATGTAATATTGTATTTCCTCTCCCATCGATGTGTGCATCTGTACGAAGGTGTTGGACGGATTAAAATAGTGTTTGGTAAACTTTTAATGTCTGGTAAAACTGTGGGTCCCCTTAGAGATAACTCTGTATTGAGACCATAGCCTATTCACATATTAAACTTTTTACCCATGTATTGACATCTACTTGATTATGATGGAAGTTGAATTTATTGTACTGTATTTCATTCTTTTATGATTGTTCTAACCGAAATTAAGATTTGAATTGAAAAAATATTCCTTTATCTTGTGATTTGTATTATGTCCTACTTCATTAAATGATAACATTCAATTTTTACTGAAAATCAAAACCGGATTGTAAAATGCTATTCACAACAACAGTGGCAATGTGAAATATGCCTACCTCATTTCCATTGTGTTATGGTTAACAACATTATGCTTGACAAACATGATGAACTGTTTACAAACTTCTCTCTCATGATGTCTGACTACAAGTAAACATTGAATTTGGCATGAGTTTTGGACACATGCATATTGAAACTGAGTTGAATCTATTTATCAAAAATCTAAAAGTTAGATTATACAGTATAAAAGTAGAAACATGCATTGAAATAGTGAACATTGACAGTTTTTCTCATACAGAATGGCATCGTTTTCGGAACTGCAGGAGCTCCATAATTGCTACCTGGAGCCTCAGTCACTGATGAGCAAATATGTTGGGCGGGAATCAGCTTTTATCGAAGACTCTGTTAGACGGGTATTTCCTCTACTGAACAAGACCTTCTCCTCGGGTATGTGGCACTTATATTGCAGAAGATCCTCAGATTTGTTTCATAGTCTCTGTTAGCATTGGGAATGTGTAGTGTAGAAAATTACCAACTGCAGCAAGGTGTGGAGAAACATTGCTATTGTGAGAACATATTTTTATACAATGAACCTTTCAAAATAATGGTAAAACTCTATTACTCTGAATAATATCATGTTTATTCTCAGTTCTGGTTTATTATTTACCTATCCCTTGATCATAAAAATGTGCAAATGTTGAGATCTGACTATTGTAATTGAAATGAGAATCAGGAAGAGGTAATTTGCACCTCAGGTGTGATCAATATTTCTTCTTTTTGTCTTCAGTGGAGATATATCAAGAATGAATCTGCACCAATAAACTATGCACTGCAGCCTTTATGAGAAGGTGTCCACTGTGGACCGACCAAGCCCTGAGGAGAGCTGAGCGGTCACCTGCCTGCAATTTCCCTCGAGCGCCGCCTGCAGCTCCTGGGATCCCCGCTGCCCGCAGACCCTTGGATTTCCCGCCACTGCCTCCCTGCGACGCCGCGCCCCTGCGACTCCATTCGCCGCCCGCTCCCGCCTCCCAGCTGCTCCTCCCTCCCGGCTCCTTACTTTTGACTCCCCCTGAGCGACCGCGCGCAGCGGGAGCACCGATTGAGCGCCGAAGATGTGCCAAAGGTAAGCCCGTCTGCGCCCGTCCGTGCCTGGACCGCGCCCAGTGCCAGGACCCCTGGCCCCCGCCGCAGCAAGACAACCGACGGACCTACGACGCCGCAACACTCAACGCACTCAACACTGGCCGGAACCCTGCCTGCTACCAAGCCACCCAGAGACGCACCCACGGACCCTTCGCCTGCCAAGCCTGCCGTTTCTCCTGCTACCGGACCTGCACGGCCACCGCCAAGCCCTGCACCGGCAGCAACCACCTGAAGTGCATCCTGCTCAACACCCGCTCCATCCACAGGCACGCCGTGGAACTCTGGGACCTACTTGACATGACAGCACCTGACGTCGCCTTCCTCACCGAAACCTGGATGAACACCTCCTCAGCGCCCGACATTGCCATAGCAATCCCGGACGGATACAAGATCACCCGGAAGGACCGCGTCAACCAGACGGGAGGAGGCATCGCCATTGTACACAAGAACACCATCCGCATCTCAACTAACTCCGACGAAACCTTCACCGCAGCCGAACACCTGCACTTCCAGATATACACTGACCCCAAGACCACCCTCCATGGTACCCTCATCTACAGACCACTGGGACCACGCACACAATTCAGCGAAGACATCGCAGACTTCATCAGCCCGCACGCCCTTCCCTCAGCCAACTACATCCTCCTAGGAGACCTCAACTTTCACCTGGAGAACAACAACGACAGAAACACCACCGCCCTGCTGGACAACCTCGCCAACCTCGGACTCAAGCAACTAGTGAACACCCCCACCCACTACGCCGGCCACACGCTTGACCCAGTCTTCTCATCCAGCAAGCACATCTCCTTCAGCCACGCCACCGGACTCCACTGGACCGACCACAGCTGCGTCCACTTCAGCTTCAAAAAAACTATGACCCACCACCACCCGCAACAGGTCCCCCGCCGATGCTGGAGCAAGATCGCCGCCGAGCAGCTCACCGCCTCCCTCAGCCAGAACACTCCCACCAGCACAACGGACCCCAACGAAGCAGCCAGCAACTTCACCAAGTGGCTGACCGGCTGCGCCGATGACCTCATACCACTAAAGAACCCTCCCATCAGACACAGCAGCAAGAAAACCTCTGGTTCACCGACGAACTCAAGGAATCCAAAAAGAACTGCCGCACCCTCGAGAAAGCCTGGTGGCTCGACCACACCACAGACAACAGGACCGCCCTCAAGCACGCCATCTGCAAACACCATCAGCTGATCCGTGCCACCAAGAAGACGGCACTCAAAGAACGACTGGGCAACAACAACACCCACGACAGCAAGGAACTCTTCAGTATCATCAACGAGTTCTCCAACCCCAATGCCGGAAACAAGGACATCACTCCCTCGCAAGACCTCTGCAACTCACTCGCCTCGTTCTTCCACCGCAAGATCGCCGACATACACAACAGCTTCGATGCACAGACCACGCACCCTACCACTGAACCAACGCCCGCCACCAACACCCTCTGCAACTGGACCCCGATCAGCACCAAAGACACCACCCGCACGATGAACTCCATCGACTCCGGATCACCAACCGACCCGTGCCCACACCACGTCTTCAACAAAGCCGACGCCACCATCGCACCCCATCTCCGAGACACCATCAACTCCTCCTTCCACACAGCCACCTTCCCGGAGAGCTGGAAGCACGCCGAGCTCACCGCCCTCCTGAAGAAACCAACGGCGGACCCCACCGACCTCAAGAACTACCGTCCCATCTCGCTCCTTCCTTTTCCAGCCAAAGTATTTGAGAAGACCATCAACAAACAGCTGGCCGCCTTCCTCGAGACTAATGGATCCCTCGACCCCTTGCAGTCCAGGTTTCGGGCCAACCACAGCACTGAGACCGCCCTGATCGCAGCCACCGATGACATCAGAACCCTGATCGACAACTGGGAAACAGCGGCCCTCATTCTCCTGGACCTCTCTGCGGCATTCGACACCCTCTGCCACCGAGCTCTAGCAACAACAACAACATCGGAATTTGAGAAAAAGCGCTGGAATGGATCATCTCGTTCCTCACCAGAAGATCCCAGAGAGTCCGCCTCCCTCCGTTCAGATCCGAGGCCACCGACGTCATCTGCGGTGTACCACAAGGATCCTCACTCAGCCCAACCCTCTTCAACGTCTACATGAGCCCCCTCGCAGCCATTGCATGCCAGCACAACCTCAACATCATCTCCTTCTATGACGACACCCAGCTCATCCTCTCCCTCACCAGCGACCCCACCACCGCCAGAGCCAACCTACACAAAGGGATGGAAAGCGTCACTGACTGGATGAGGAACAGCCGCCTTAAACTGAACTCAGACAATACGGAAGTCCTCATCCTGGGATCATCACCCTCCGCCTGGGACGACTCCTGGTGGCCCCCGGCCCTGGGCACTGCTCCCAAACCGACGGACCACGCACGCAACCTGGGCTTCATCCCGGACTCCTCCCTGTCAATGCCCAGACAATTCAACGCCGTCTCATCCTCGTGCTACACCACCCTGCGCATGCTCCGCAAGATCTTCAGATGGATCCCCTTGGAAACCAGAAAGACGGTCACCCAGGCACTCATCACCAGCCGACTGGACTACGGGAACACCCTCTACGCCGGAACCACAGCGAAACTTCAAAAAAGACTCCCCACGACCTGAACCCCAAGTACCTCAACGACCGCATGACCTTCTGCACGCTCACCCGCCAGCTACGATCGACCGGCCACGCACTAGCCACCGTACCACGCATCCACAGAGCCACCGCCGGAGGAAGATCCTTCTCCTACCTGGCAGCCAAGACGTGGAACTCCCTCCCCACCCACCTTCGGCGAACCCAAGACCATCTCCCCTTCAGGAAGGAACTTCACGACCTGGCTGTTCGAGCAGTAACTTTCCCCTCCCCCAGCGCCTTGAGACCCTCCCGGGTGAGTAGTGCGCTATACAGATGAAGTGATTGATTGATTGATCACTGTCATACCCTACGTCATAGAAACAATAAAATCAGATGCACTATATACAACTAGCCAATGATAGTAACTGGATAATTTAAATAAACTGATACAGGAGCCAACAATGTTTTTTTTACATTGTTTCAAGAACAATCAGAGGCAACCCCACCCGCCTCCCCTCACCCCCTCCGTGTATCGGTGATATTGGTGCTGAAATCAACCAGTGCTTAGCTTCACCATCTCCAAGAAATACAGCAGGGAAAATCCAGTAATGTGCATGTTACGTCAATTATGACTTAATCAGTTTAAGAGAAAAATCCTGGAGAGATGTCCATCATTCACATATAAACGTTACCTTATGTAATCTTGTCCGATAAGAAGGAGGTAATACTAAAAAACAGTGTAGCTTCTATGATTTTCTCTGCTATTTACATGGACTTTGGCTATGTATTAGAAACTGTATAGTAACTGGCAAGTTGCCTTGAAAATGTCAGAAAATATTCATTATTTACTGTTGCCAACTTCAGTTGTGCAGTCGGTGAACTTGTGTCTTGTATTTGAGGTCTCATCCAAGAGGGAAAGTATGAGTTGTGCATCAGTAGTATATTAATGTTGTGTGTGCGGATGATGTTGGACAGAGGCATCATGTATATATTGATAATAACGACTTGATCTGTTAAAGAGAAAAATTCCTCAGAGATGTTCAACAATCATACATGAAGGCCCCATAGACTCTAATCAGTCAACAATGGGGAAATACTAAACAACAAGTATATCTTCCATGAATTTCTCTGCTACTTAATGGCCTGTAATGAAATAGCATAAAACATTTACTATTTTTCTGGTGGCCTTGAAAATAACAGAGAAACTTCACTGCTTACACAGCTGCTGGCTAAATAGTAAGTATCCTGCGTTGTTTGGGCAGTAGTCATGCAACTAGAAAAAACACTTCACTATTTAGCCGACCCATGACTAAATAATATAGATGATGTACTATTTGCCCAGAATCACACTGCCCTTTCACTGTCTCAGTGGAGCACTCAACATTCTCAGAACTCTTAGAATATTTCTAAGTGACATTTCAATAGTTTACACCATCCCACATTTTCAACCTTGAATTTTAGTAGCAGCTATTCACCGAGCCACTAAGTAAATAGTGAATGTTTTCTGCTGTTTACTTGGTTGCTGGTGAAAAAGTAGAAATGATTTATGTTTTGGCCAGTAGGCTTGAAAATAGCAGGGAAACATAACTATCCATTTGGTGGATAAATTACATAGATTTTTAACTACTAATAAGCTGGAGGCTGCGCAAATAGTAAAAAAAAGTAATTATTTCCCCTGTCACTGTCACTGTCACTGGCTAAACAGTGGAGATTCTGCACTGTTTGGCTGGCGGTCATTTACATAGCAGTAGAACATAATTATATACCAAAGCGCTGGCTAAATAGTAAAGATTTCGCACACAGCAGCCCTGAATATAGCATAACACATTTACTATTTATCCAGCTGACTAGCAAATTTGTAACTTTCAAAAAAGTTAAGAAGTTTGGATTTAAAAAAAATGAATGGTCCCACATGCTGGGAGTTTTCTTCCAGGGTGACATGGTCATAATTATTTTTATGGATCTTAGAACCCAGGTTTTGCTCTAAATAGGGTAGATGGGAGGAAGTCCTTCCTTTGATGGCCCTTGCTTTATCTGGCCACCATTGGAAGTATTCTGTTGAGAAGTTATAGGCAAAGGGATTGGACTATTATTAATTGAACTGAATGTCACTAGAACATGAATGAATGTCCCATTAAATCAGAGAAAAACATATAGGCATTAAAGATACAAAGATTTGTATTCATTCACTTTATTACAAATATTGTAAGAAATAACAATTTCTTTGGTTAGCCTTTATTCCATTCTCCCTCACTTAAGGACTGTCTCTCCACCCTCTATCGAGAGGGATGCAGTCAATAAACTCACACTGCTTAAACAAATTGGAGTTCATACACCTCTCTTCTCATCATTGGACTAACTGTCCTTCATTTAGGACTGGTGTGAACAATAAAAAAGTACGGGCATTTTTAAAAACACTGTCCTAGACCAAGGGGGTGTGTTCTGTGGGTTGCTTATGTGTATGTTCATGGGCCTGTATTCCTTGGACCTCAAGGAAGACCCAAAGATCTTACTTGTAAGTTCCCTTCCATAAGGGCCCATGCTTTATCCATAACATATAGGGAGCCTTTAAAGATAAAGTGCAAGTGCTACACCTAATATTATAATAAAACATTACCTGAGTAATGTTAGCTCCCAAATAACTGATAGATTGGGTCATCCATCAAAATGGTAGTGACATCTTCAATGCATTAAAGTCTACCCAGGAGAGAATGAGATTTGTTGAGCCTTGCCACCCTTTCAAACACTTCCGGTTGACTCACTATTTGTGGGAAGGAGGGCCCGGGGAGGATAAGATGAGGAGAACAATGCCAGCGAAGAGGAATAGATTCTGGACATCTGAGCTCAACAGGACCCATTAAATCAATGGCTAGCCCAGTAGATGTTTTGTATGGTATGGTAATGGTAATTTTAAGGGGTAGGGGACCTCTGAGTTGCTTGTCTCTAGCTCGCTTGATAGGTTTCTTGAGGCCCCCATTTCGGCTTATTCTAGTGTAGGCAAATAGATCCTGATGTCACTGTAGATATGAAGCTAGAGCCCAAGCTCAGCCCACAGACCACCTTATATTGAAAGCGTCCGTCCACACTAAGGAAAAGCAATCTCTACATCCAGCAAGATTGGGGCAACCAGTATTGATTTCCAGTTGATCTTCTCAATAAGGTTGAGTATTACGCGCCTAACACTTTTGTGTGTCTGGCAACAGTTTGTAAAATCTAATAATTTGGCTGGATAATAACTGGTAGAAGAGCCTCCAAGTCGTTCTCAAGAATCTTCATAAATAACCTTGTTTCTCAGTTTAAAAGGATAATAGGCTATCATTTTGGCACAGCCTACGCTTCTTTCCTGGCTTAGGTATGAGGGAGATAATTGCTGTTCTCATAGTGGATGCCACCGTTTAATTGTCAAAATAGGTAATGGAAAGCTAAGTCAACCTCAAAACAAAGACATTAATGAATATTTTGTAAAACTCGCTCCTGTAAGCTTAAATATGTTTCCAATGAGCAAAGTAAGGCTTGAGGGAAGAGCATAGGTAGTTTAATTGGTCTTGGTCAGACGGGGAATCTCCCGAGTACAATGAAGATACGTTCTTCAGGAAAGTATTGAGCATGTCTACGTCTGAGATAAGAGTCTTACCTGCAGGACATCACATTTTGGTGAGATAGTCATTTTGGTTGTTTGTCTCAAATGACAAGCTAAAAATGTGGCAATATTAGTGTGATGATCATATCATATTTTATCGAGTAACTGAAGAGTCATTTTTGCTTGCTTAGTCTTATGATCATTAAATTCATATGTGGAGCTCTAGCTCCTTACACCTGTTCTGAAAATGTAAGCTTTTACTCCAACTCTTCCCTTTCCTTGTTGTGAGCTTCTTCATCCCATCCATGACCGTTGTGAGCCCTACGTTTGCTCAGATTTCTTTCTTAAAGGCGTATTAATTAGTCCTCAGCACCACCTCTCCCAGGATCATTAGGAGAGAAAGAGTATTTGATCTTGAAGGTGAGGTCAACCTTAAAATGGGATCTCTTAAGATAGCTGTTGAGGGTCTTGTTAAAATAAAAGAGGTAATGAAACAGTATTTTGGCGCAATGTGACAATCGTGCGTACAGAAACCATGCATTTGAAAAAAGGGCATTACTGATGTAGATATACTGAATTTATGAATTTATGAATAAGCACAGTGTACATGTGAGACAAAATTAAAAATTCCTAGTGTTGCCTAATAGTTCTGTCCACACATCTTGTATTCCCAGAGACTTAATACCTCTTTTCAAGCTTTTAAAAAAGGTCCATGACTTTAAATAGCACTTCACCAACCTGTCTTTCTGGAAGTTCAATACCAGGTTCAAGTCTCTAGTGAGTACCTCACCTCATTTGGCAAACCTAAACAAAATGCCTGGAAAGTTCAGGAAGTCATAATGTGGAAATTATAATCAAGCAAATGCACAGATACATATTGTGCTCAAGACATATCAACCATCTCTATAGCCTTTTCCATTGGTAGTGGAATAAACTCAAAAGCATTGTAGAACAAGAAGACAAGGCCACAGTGCTTGATGGCTGCAGAAGAGTGAAAATATAATTGGCAGTACTTTCGATTGACAGAAGCCAGTCCTGTCATATAGAATAGAATAGAATAGAAGCCATTTGTAGAGCGCCTGGTTACTCAAAACAGAGTGTCCCCGAGCTGAAAACTGCAAAGGAACCTGGAGGAGTGAATGCAGGGGAAAAAGAACAGGGCCAGGGAGGGGGGAGAGAGGGGGATCAGATGCGGGCGAAGAGGAGAGTTTTCAGTTTTCCTCGGAATCATGTTTCAGAAGGTTCCAACCAATCTATAACAAGGCATCTTTTATTTAGCAATAATATCACTTCCCAGCTCAGAGAGGAATCACCATATTTTGATCATCTTAGTAGAAACATTTACCCGTTTAGAATTGAGAGAGATGTTTTGCAAACAACTGCTAAAAGGTTGCGGTATGGCAAGTCCAAGTGCAACCTTTTAATGTACCCACAAATCAGTTCCTAGTGTGGACATGTCATTCTTGACTCATATATTGGGGGAAAATCATAAAAAGCTATTGAGACCTGGAGATTCAATAAGAAGATATAAAGTATTAGGGGGAGGTAATAATCGGGGTATCTACTGTCAGACATAGTCATATCAAGTGCACAGATCAGAAGTTGCATCCATCGGTACTTGATTTTCTAATTTCAGTGACTAAATGGAATGTGAGTCTGTAGTAGTGCAATGTATTGGAAGAAAGAACATTCAAAGCTTTGAAAATAGATATTAGACAGGACTATTGCAGTCCTCACAATGTCTTCTTTTCCATAAAAATGTAGAATTTCGTGAGGGCAAGTCTACTCGGCTTATCTACCCAGTGGACATTCTCCAACTTAATCTCTTAGGGCCTGATTTACTTTAGTGTAAGTTTATATTTTTAAGAATTCACAATGGAATTTTAATAGTAATATCTTTATGACTGCCTATCTTTATTGTGTGGAGTCTCTGCAATGAGTGCAGAGACTGCTCACTCGTAAACATACTACTCTTAAAATTCCTTGTAGAATTTCATAAAAATGTAAACTTATAATAATGTGTAATCTTATTTTTTGTGAATCAGGCCCTGAGTTTTTATTACCTAAGAGTTAAATGTTCACTCAATCCATGGAACCTTGAAACTCAGGTGGTTTTGCACCTTCATGCACATCCTTAATGTGGGTTTTATACCACCTCCAATAGCTTACGTGAGTGTAGGGAGTGAAGTGCTGTCTCTTGCGGTGCATTAGCAATTTTCAATTGTTACATTTTTAGCTCCATTTTCAGAACCCTGGAACTGATATCAGTATAAATAAAATCGAATTCATCACTGAGCACCTTGATTGAAGACTTGAGGCTAACTCCGATTAGTCTCATTTTGTAGCTTAACCATCAGATTGCCTCATGTCTCATAGTCTTGTGATTTGGAGGTTGCTGCCCTTAACTCCTTGTGGGTCAACGTCAGAATTGTATGGCATGTGCAGTGAAGGGTGCTGGAGGCTCATCAACTTCCAGGAGGTACATCCGCACCCCAACATCAGAAGCTCATACTCTATACCAATTGTCAAAATGTTTATGAAATCCTGTGACCCCCCAGAACACTCATCCGGTCAAGAGTCACATGGGCATACACTGCTAACCTGTAAGTCCAGCAACAATCCCAGCAGTTGCTGTGGTATCCATTCCGACATGTATCACTGTGCTGCCATCTTTACTAACATCTGAGGATACAGAGAAGCGTGTGAATCTCGCATCCACTCTTTTCTAGACTCGAGATGAAGTCTCACCTGGAGCCATTGGTGGGTGCCTTCAGAGCTCTCTGAGCTCAGCTGATCGTCAAGAAGGCCCAGTTACTATCGAGATGCAGACTGCCTCTGAACCAAATCCTTTAAAGTAGCACTTCTGTCCATCCTTGCCCCAACAGTGGGTTCTGGGACACTGGGAAGCAAAGCTTGGGTAAAGTGCATTGGTGCATGCTCCAGTCCCCGATCCTGAATTCTGGCATTCCAAAAGTGTTATGATGGTGATAAAAGCCTTCTGCCAAATTATTTTTTCATTGAGGTATGATTAACAGGGTATGGGCCTAGAATGCTGTACAGGAGTTGTGTGTCTTCTGATGTTGGTGCCCTGTGACCCCAGTTTCATATTTTAACCTATTGTTGCACTTTTGAGATTCAAAATATATCCGTAGACCTGGGGCTCATAGAGGCATGGGCACCAGTGAAAAACAACTTCTCTAACCTTTCAACTGCTTCAAAAACTAAAAGTCCCCATACTTTCACAGCTGACCTTAAAAGACCATTAGTTGGTCAGTAGAAACTCTTTTGCAGGCTATTAAAGACCCCGGTCTACTCTCAAACACACTTCTCACCTTCTTCATCGACACCCTGTCCTCCCTCTACCTTGTTCTCAGGCAAATAGCACTAGTCAATATTTAAAGAACCATTGTCATCTCTCATGAATCCTTGCTGTGCCCTCAGAAAACTCCTTTTAGACATCAAGAGACCCTTAACTTATCTTCAGTCACTCAGGCTGGCCCTTTTTGCCCCACAGCTGAACTTTAGAGGCCCCTATTCTTCCTTTAGACACCAACAGACCTTCAAAAGATCCTTGTTTAACCTTGACTCTAACCAGCCCTAAAACGTTATCTCCAAGCACAACCAGCTTCCCATTCAGAGAGCGTCACTCAATATTTCAAACACCCAAATTTATTTTTAATCACCACTCGAGGCCCTCATACACCCAGAAAAATTTTAACAAATTGGGTTTCTTGTTTGTATGTCAATGTATGGCTAATTAAATAAAACTATTGTGCATATGCATAGGTTTGCACATGAGAAGCATTGCAGGTAATGGTGTGAGTTTGTGAGGATTATATGAACTGCGGCATTGACGCAAACATTCAACTGAGGTTGGTATGCACAGAACTTAGAATGGACAAAGCCTTTACCTTGGTGGACCACATCTTTACTAAAGGAATTAAAATTGCCTATGTTTGACTCATACCAGTGGCAAAGGTAAGAATCTGCATAACAATTTAAATATAACAGGTCAAATATATCAAAAACACAAAGTCATTGTCAATAATGTCAACATAAAAGTGAAAACATCTGCAGTAAACATATAAACAAACATGTTTAACTGAAAATAAAACAAATACCTTTTATATGCATTTTTTAATTAAACAAAAATATATTACATTTATTTTTCAACCCCAAAAAACATATACCCAAAAATTACAACCCTACAAAAATATAAACATAAACTCGAAACATTTAAACTGCAACCTAGATATTCCCTAATCTAGAGCGATAAATGTATAAATACAATAAATACATATCAATTTATATTCAATAGTAGCAAAATATATCATATACATAGGGCCCGTTTCCGATCTGGGTCCGGAGTGTTTTCCGACCGAGCTGGACTCCTGCCGTCCGACCGTGCGAGTACGATGTGGCTGCATACAGCCGGACTCAGTTCGGTCGGACTATCATAGAAGTCAATGGGAGCCAGTCATACGACATGTACATGGGCCCTCATTGACTGAATGGGTATGTCTTGCACAAAGGCGCCCTCTACAGAGGGTAGGAGTCGGTGCCGTCCACACCATACATGCCTATGTTGGGGAGACCCTTGGGTCTCTCCCTGTGCCCAAGTTGTAAGGCTGCGTGTGACAGGGTGTCCGATGCAGACCTCCAAAGGCAACGTCCCGGATGTTTTGCAAGCCAGAAACTTCGGCTGAACCGGCTGTCGATGAGTGCATCGCACTGACTTGGTCATAAATTGCATCCATTGCACGGCACGGTTAGCTTACGTTTGAGACATACGGAGCGGTTTGGACCGGGAAACAATTTTGTCCACTTTTTCTGCCTTTTTGATTTTAGAATTATAAAAGACAATCTTCAGATAAAACCAGTTAAGACCCTGGGGGGAGATCTTTACCAATATAAAATCAGAATTAATTATGGTCAAATAAATGTCATTAAGTAGCAGGATACTGTGAGTTGCCGCTTATATTTCTTTGCTCCAGCCGTGTGTTCCCTTTTATCAAGTTGTTGATATTCAAATTGTCTCCACTTATTACAGGGATTATCCCTGCGCTGCTGGCGGTGTGTCCTTAGAGTGGTCTGGCTTAGGACATATTTCCGTCTACAGGAACTGCGGTTTCAGGGCCTGTCGAATCTTTTGACGTTTTGAGCATTTTTTGTTCAGCCAGCATAAGACTTATACCTATGCCTATAAGGCTGGGAAAGGCCAATCAAATGGGACTAAGACTAGGGGGTGCTGTACCCTTCTCCCTTATTCGGTTCTTTTATATACCAATCTTTTAATTACTACAGATGTACACCTTTTTTTTAAACAAGCAAAAGATTTTTTTTATGTTCTCTGTATTTTTTTATTTCTACTGCAAAGATTTTAATTAATTAATTGCAAAGTTAATAAAAACCTGAAATAAGGAATTTTACCGCCCTGCAGTTTAGTTGTATGTTTTCTGGGTTTAAACACTGCTTGCCTCCTGGTACGGATGCCTTTATGTTTGAAAGGTTCTTTAAGAAGCTTTTGCCGTGCTTGTTGCAGTTCCTTGCATAAGCATATTAGATGTTAGATGTAAGATGTCGCCTTGTTTGGTGTTACACATCCTGCACGGCTCTTGTGCTAATGTCTTCAGCCATAGTGGAAAGTGCTGAGCACACAGAAAGATTCCCATCCTATGCCTCTGAAAGTTAATTCATATGGATTTAGGGTAACCCTGGTTGAAAAATGTTTGTGGAGCAAGTAATTTGTAGGAGTTAAGGGTCATCCAGGCATGTGATCTATTTGAGAAGCTTGCCTTGTCCTCCACCAAAGAAATGTTATGGTCTTCCAGACAAGTTTTGTGAAGTTAGAGTAGTCAATTTGCGCATTCCAGAGTACCGTGAGTTTGGTGGATTCTAGGGATAGCTGAAGATAGCTTCTGGCTTGGTAGTGCTCCCTGTGCTGTATATCACGAAACAGCAGATAGTTTAGCATGTTTGTAGTGGCACGTCTAATCTCGTACCAGCAGATGATATAAGTGCTGTCCCTGGCTAGAACTTGTCGTAGAAGTCCCAACTCCAGCCTAATTTGAGCAGGTGATGTATAGGATGGTAGGCAGAACATATTTCTGTAGGCTTTGACCTGCATGTTATCCAGCTCCTATGCATCTCTTCCCCACATTGCCTCACGACCATAAACAATCGAGGGGAGTAGTTTGGCCTGGACTACCTTCAGAAGTGGAGTCAGAGTCGGCACCATCACTTATTTGCAAGATTTTCCATTGTTAAAGCAATCACCATACCCTTCCTTCTTGATTCCTCTTTTTGTCGGCAAAACAACCCTTCCTTGTCGAATATGACTCCTAGGTACTTGTATTTGAGTGCTGGATTGAGTTTTGTGCCACCAAGGAACCAACTTCTCTGGAGGTTCTTTTTGTTGTTTATTGATATTGTTGGGGTTTTGCTCAGGTTTATTTTTAAGTTATTTTCTGTAGCGTTGTTATGCATTTCCGTAAGTAGTAAATGTGACTAAGCAGAACTACGTTGTCTGCGTCCATGAGAGTGGACAATGTTTTCCCTCCTATCCTCTGTGAGTGGGAATTGCAAGCATCAAGCACCTTTGGAAGGTCCGCCATGAATAGGTTAAACAGGGTTGGTGCAAACACACAACCCTGTTTCAATCCTTTTGTTGTGGGAACTTTTGAGGAGATGTGGGTGCCGCCACCTAGTTTCACCTGCACCCAGGTATCTGTATGTAAAAGCTTCAGCATGTTTAGAATAGGCTGTGGTATGCCCCATTGCACCTCTTTCCCCCACAGTCTGCCCCTCTCTACATTATTGAAAGCAGTGCTGAAGTCAATATAGCATAGATGTAAAGGTAGTTTTGAGGCTTTAGCTGCATCAATCATTAGTGAGATTGTGAGGATATTTGTAGATGTGCTGGCCATTTTGAGAAAACCGGGCTGGTTCAGCGGTATTATCAAGTTTGCCACAGCCCAGTTTGTAAGCTCCTCCAGTAATGTACACGCAAAATATTGTGCTTCATTGTCAATCAGAGCCACTAGGCGATAATTATTGGGCTCAGCCTTGTCTCCTTTCTTGTAGATTGGCACTATTGTCGAGTGCTTCCATGATTCCGGTATTCTGTTTAGTCGCCTGACTTCCAGAAATAGTGGTTGCAGGATATCAGCCCAGGCTTCACTTTTTTCTTTAAACAGGGCAGATGGAATGCTGTTAGGTCCCGGAGCCCCTTCTTTCCTCCCTTTAGAAATCTGCTTTTTCATTGAAAGAGACAGGGCGCAGCTAGTTGCGTCAAATAGTCTATTTTCTTTGGATGGTGGCTCCTGCTCCCTCGAGTCAGGTATACTTGCTCCTGCTTGTTCCTCTGTACCAGCTGTTGGCAGTTTGTGTTCCAGTACTATCTATTTGATTATTGAAGTGGGCTGTCAGGAATATTATCCAGTTTAGTTCCGAAATATATGAGCCAATGCCCTTATGATGAGGATGAATAATCCCGTCCACAGTTCTCCAGAAGTGGACACTGTTGTTGGTATTTGGGTCATGTAGAAGTTTTGCCCTAAATACATTCTCACGATCGCTGTTGATGTTCCATTTCAGTCTTTTTAATTTTGCCCTTTGGTCCTTCAAGGATGCTCGTGCACTGACGTTCACTGGGAGTCTTCTCAGCCTGCACAGAGTTGCATTTATTGATATCTTAAGGTACTTGAGCTGTAGTCTTTGATCTTTCAGACTTTTGTTTTTCCCAAGTACTTTCTGGAAATTCTTTTTTGTAGCAATGTTGTTCTATAAGTGTAGCAGTAAACTGTTCCCAGCGTTCTATTTTTTTTTCTGGGCTAGATGATTGCGAGTTGCAGAGTTGGATTGCTGCTTCGGCCTTGGAATTTGTATTATTTATTGTACATTTGAGCCTTCTTAGATTGGAGGTAAAGATAGACCCCAAAGTTGCATCTGGCCTAATCCGTCTTGCGACAGTCGCTCTTATTTGAAATTCTTGAGGGCGATGGTTGCTATCGCCCTTATCCCCCATTCTGTACCCATAGATATATGGAAAGAGAGCGACGCTTGCAAAGGTGTAATCCAAGATGGAACTTGTTGTGGAAGAATAATAAGCGTCGACTGGTGGAGAGTCATCCGGAAATCTTCCATTTAATGCTCGGAGGTTTAGGTGTTCTAGATCCGCAAGTAGGCGGCTGATGCAACATTTCTTCTTTCTGTACAGTGGGATGCATTGTGTAGGAATATTGTGAATTCCACTTTGTATGGCTACCTCCTCTCCTTGGGGTGAACCTATGAGCTATTGGTTTAATTTCCTTGTCAAGATAAACATCAGATTTTCCATCTCTGTAGCGTACTTTGCTACTTGGTTTACGTTTGAGGTGGAAATACGAGTTCATTAGGTTAACCTCCATTTCTTCATCCTCGGGGGAGATGGTAATTGTAACTGCTATTGTTGCGTTTGACCGTGAGCCCATAAGAGCTGTTGAAGGTATGCTCGTTGTAGAGATATGGATGGCCAGCCCACCAGGACAGTGGCCAAACATGCCAATCCTTGTTGCTGGAGTAGCAAAGCAGATATAGCCCTCAATATGCTGAGGACCCATAAGCCAGGTTTCCTGTAGCAAATTATAGCTCCTTTACCCTACTATGGATTCTGTCTCACGAATCGCGTCAATCCTCCTCTGTGTGTGAAATAATGGTGCGCAATGTTACTTCCTTGTTGAGGCCTTTTCTTGTTTTAGCAACTGCCCATGAAGCTGTTTCTTGTTGGTCCCAGTAGCTGCTGGCACTCTGTTGACAAGTTCTTACCCGTGCACCTCCGAGTATGCAGTTTAAGTGTACTTGGCGTGTTTTTGGTCCAGGGCTCGCTATACTTAATAATGGAGATGGATAGGCTGTTTTTTTTTAAAGGGGGCAATGTCAATGCCCTAACTTTGAAATGTGCCTAGTTCAGCCAAGATTGCCTCTGCAGTTTTGCTTGTGGTCCATGTTGTTTTTGTGACCTCTGGACACTGGGGTTTTGTGGTATGTATAAAATCTAAGAAGAGAGGTCCCTTGACCTTATGTCAGCAAGATTTGGAATAGTCTCAGGATATTACCTGGATTTAATGTCTCCTGATGGCCATTGGAGGTATATAGAGGGTAGAATATCAGAACCGCTGTTTCCTGCTGTGTAGTATGTTCTGCTAGCAGCCATAGGTTTGCTAAGGCCATCGGTTCAGTTTGGAGTGTGCTGCTGGTTACTTCTTTAGGCTGTGTTTCCACTTTGTTGCTTAATTTTTTTGTTTTGAATATCTTTTATTGCTTTTTGTATGTTGCTCACAATACATAGCATAACATCAGGAGTGAAATTGTAGCATTACTTTACAGAACCGTATAATAACATTCGTTAGAGACAACATGTTGCCACAATGCATATACACATGCTTCCTATTTTACCAATCAAATATGTATCCGAGGGTATAACCTCCGAGATATCACTCGTCAGAGAAGTGGCTGGCTCCTTCGGAGAAGGGGAAAACAAAAAAAAGAGGAGAGAGACATTTATAGAATCGGTGCGTACAACAAAGCCCAAGGTACAAAGCAAACAAGGAGCTACATGAAACAATAAAAACAGCAGTGACTATATGGCAATACAGCTAATTCTTCAATCCGCCACAGCGTTGGGCGATGCAAAATCGATGGAATGGCCCTGTTTACGTGTCTCCAGCAATCTATATCATTACACAATTATAAGTCGGATCATCGGTAATATACAGCAGCAACAATGAAGGAACGGCATGAAATAATGTATCTACATTTCAATATTCATAACATTGGAACCATTTTCCCAACTAAAATCAGCGGGACACAATACAATAAAGTAAAATTTGAATATAAAGTAAAAAGTGGGTCAATAATAAAGAATCCAATCATGTGCTGTCGCTAGTGTAAGACATCGCTCGTGGGGTATGTTCTGTGTGGGAGTCAGGAGGTATGTTGTCGTCGCTTAGGTGGGGCCAGCATAGGAGTTGAAGGGTACACAGTATATGTAGTATTCGTGCCACGGCTGTGGTGTAGTGAGGGCAGAGCTTCCGGTGCTCGGGATAATGGCACTCCAGTATGGTATGATAAAGGGGTCACCCAGGGCCAGCGCTTTCAATACTTTCTCACCCTCTGGTAGGGTCGGCTAGGGTGTGTCTATGTAATGCCATGCCGAAGGCATGCGTGGTAAAAGGCCTTCAGAGTGTCATCCCAGGACTGTGCTAAGGGGTATTTCCGCAATCCCGCTGTTTCCTCCCTATGCAGGATTGTGCTTTCCGCTCTCGCCCAATTGTCAAAGGAACTGCGCCAGTGTGCCACTTGGGGGGGGTTCACTATTTTTCCAGCGCTTGTTGATTAATCTCTTCCCCGTAATGAGCCCAAGATCCCAAAATCTAGAACCGACTTTCGTCTGTTTCGTCCTTTTGTATATGCCTAATATGCATACCTCCCAGGTGTGCTGCAATTCCCCACTGACACTCTCCGCAAGGGAATCCATCACTTTGCGCCAGTATGGTCGCTGCAAGGGGCATGACCATAGCATGTGTAAGAGGTCTGCCGCTACAAGCGTACATCGTGGGCATGCAGATGTTGTGAGTTTGAAATAATGATTAATCTTATTGGGTGACAGATATGCGCGGTGGATGATATAGAACTGTATGAGCTTGAAGCGGGAGTTGCGCGGAACGTTCATGGTGCCAGCCAACACCATTGCCCACTCCCTATCCATCTACTCTCACCCTCTGTCCACCGCCCATTTGTCCCGCAGACTCTGGGAAGGAAATTGTGTATGGATGTGGAGTGCCTGTGTGAGCCAATGTACAACATGGGAGCCGTTTCCCATAACATGTAAATACTGTACCAGTAGGCGTACCGGAAGTTCCCCGGAAAGGTCTTCCCAAGCCCGCATTAGCGTACGTACAAGCGCTGCATGTAGGAGAAATTGTCCTGCTGGGTTGTGCCTAGCAGTGGGAGCACCGGGGCATATGGTATCACAGCGCTAGTGAGTTTTAAGCATGAATCTGTGTGAGTGTCTAGGTCGTAGTGTCTCTAGCAGTATCTCCCAAATTTTTACCGCTTAACCAGCTGGCCACCCACTGCAACTGTGCCGCTAAATAGTAGAGTTCCTGATTGGGAACTGCCACACCCCCGGCTTCTGTAGATGCATAAAGTGTCTTCAGCACTACGCGGGGTCGCCCTTTGTTCCAGATGAGATTCCTAATGGAGGTTTCCAGCTCGCGGAAAATACGTGTGGGGACGTAGACTGGGAGATTGGTATAATAATACAATAGCCTTGCTAATGCTATCATTTTCGTTAACGTGATCTGACTGGGTAAATTCAGGGGGAGGGTCTTTCAAAAGGTCATTTGCGCTTGCAGGGAGGAGATCGCCCGCACTAGGTTGCCCTCCAGTACATCTGTGAGAGTTCAAAAGATATATCAGCCATATTCATCAATCTCCCGTTTTGCGAGGCCCTAATAGCGAATTATAGCGATTCGCTATTAAGGACTCGCAAAACGGGATTCATGTAGGATTAGCAAATATTTTTGCGATTCCTACTGATTCCTTATTTGCGATTAGCAAATTGCTAATCGCAAATAAGGAAAAACTCCTCATTCATTCCTATGGGCCAAAAGGCCCATAGGAATGAATGGGGAGTATTCCTTATTTGCGATTAGCAATTTGCTAATCGCAAATAAGATTGCGATTTGAAGGGTGCCAGGGGTGTCCAAAGGACACCCTGTAGCACCCCTCAAATGCACATTTGAACAGGTGTTGCGCACACACATGTCCAGAGGACATGTGTGTGTGTAACATGCAAAAGAAAAAAATGCACTAAAGTGCTTTTTACTCTTTTTTCGCAATTTACCACAAAGTCAGATTTCGTGGTAAATTGCGACCAAATATTGCGAATTCGCAATTTCAAATAGGGTGATGAATTGGATTTAAGGAATCTCTATTAGAGATTCCTTAAATCCAATTCCTCGCAAATATTCGATTTCGCAAATAGCGATTTTTGCAAAAATCGCACTCGCAAATGGCCAGATTCTCAGAATCTGGCCATTTGCGAGCGCAATTCAGGTTGATGAATATGGCTGTATATTCCAAGATATCAGAACAAGGTAGGGTGCCAGGTGAGATACCCATTGTTAACTGTGTAAATGTAAATGTAATGTAAATGTGTGTGTCTTGTAAAGCGCACTGCTACCCGGAGGCGTCCTGGTGCTATAGACCGCTTGGGAAGCCGTCCTGGCTTTCCCTGTGAGATGTTCCCTCCTGGGTATCTCCAAGGTGAAACCAGGCATCCCTGGCATTTGTGGGGGGCCATTGTGGAGATGAGGCAAGCTAATGCCCAGAGTTGCTGAGTGTAATCCCTGGTTAGAGTAGACACTGAGGTGAGAATTATCGAGTCCGCTGACCCTGGTTCACGACCCTGCCGCGTCGGAAATTGAACCCTGGTCCCGGGCCGTCCTCTGCTTCCGGGTCCGCTGCCTCTAACCAGTGAGCCACACCAAACTGTGATGGTGCACTCGGGCGTATCTGCGTTAAAGGAATACACTCCAGATTTGGCCCAGTTGACTTTAAGCCCTGACATTGACTCAAAGGTGCGGAATATGTCAGAGAAGGCTAATGGCAAGTGGGTCTGGTCTCTGAAATACAGCAGTAGGTTATCGGCATACAAAGACACCATGTGTAGACCATCCACTAGGGGGATTGCCCAATCTATACCACTTTCCCGTAGTATGGCCGCTATTGGCTCCATCACCAAGGAAAGGAGTAGGGGGGATAGAGGACACCCCTGTCTGGTCCCTCATCGGACACAAATGGTATCTGACAACAGCTTACCAGTACGAACCCACAATGTGGGCTTCCGATACAGTAGCTCCACTATTTGAATATAGTCACCCCCAAGATCATATTTCTACAGCACTGCTACAAGGTAGGGCCACTCTACAGAGTCAAAAGCCTAGATCGAGTACCAAGCATCCCGAATGAGGCCAGTGTTTCGTAGCAAAGCTCTGCACCCTAAACAAGTGCTGGATATTAAGTGAAGTGCTACGAGTCGGAACAAAGACGTTCTGATCGCCATGGACAAGGTTGGGCACCAGGGGGTCCAGGCGTTGGGCTAGTGCAGAGTAACTAGAATCTTGTAATCTGTGTTGGGTGATAAGAGCCCAAATGTGTGCTGTCTCTACCGGGTTTCAGGAGGGAAATTAGAGTGGCTTCATTGAGTGTGGGTGGAAGGGAAGAGTCAGCGACGCCCGCCGCATACACCAGTAGGAGTTCCGGAATCAGAATTGTAGAATAGGCCTTATAGAACTCTGCAGGCTGTCCGTCCGGGCCCGGAGACTTGCCGCTAGAGAGGGAGAAAATGACTGTGCGCAATTCATCAGGTGCAAGTGGGGTCCCTAATTCGTCTCGTTGCGCAGCAGTTAATGTGGGCAGGGTGATCAGAAAGGTATTCAGTTATGCTAGTAGCAGGAACCTGCAGCTTAGAGCGGTACAAAGCCTCATAGTGCTCCACAAAGGCCTCATGAATGTTGCGCTGCGTATATACTGCGATACCCTGTGTGGTATTTATTGACGTCACCGGTGTTGTCATATTATCTTGTTTGATCAACCACGCCAGTAATTTGCCTGGTTTGTCTCCGAGATGATGAGTGCGTGCTGAGTGCATCCTGTCTATTAAACGCGCATGTTCTACATGGGCTTCCAACAGTGACTCATCGTCACCCCCTCCGCCACCTGTTCCTTTGCAAGCAAATCGGTTTCAATGTGCGTCAGTGCCCTATCCAATTGCTTCTGCATGCCTGCCTGTGTGCCTAGACAATGACCCCTTTTTGACAACTTTAAAAGCATCCCATTCAATTTGGGGAGTAGACGCCGTATGGGTGTTTTCCTCCAAGTATTGTACAATGCAGGATGACAGCGAATCACGGAATGGGGCATCTAATAGTAAATCAGGTTGGAGCCTCCAGGTGGGTATAGGCGGGTGTGGGCGTTCCTATGCTAAGTTCAGGATGTGAGTGTTAAGGTCAGAGTGGGTGCGACCCATGTAGTAAGTGTCCGCAACATGGGGAGCAGGTTACCTGACAGCATGTACCTATCCAACCTAACATGCAGTGTATGTGCACCTGAATAATAAGAGTATACTTTAGTTTGTGGATTACGACTTCGCCAAGCATCATGCAGGTCCAATTGTGTGGCCCAGGCCTTTAGCGCTTTTATGGCCCCGTGCACCGGCGCTCCAGCAAGGGGCAGCTAGCGGCGATCAAGGTCTATGTCGAGGATGCAGTTGTAATCGCCCCCCAGTACTAAAGCCAGGGCGCTAGGATCGTAGACAGATGTGTAAAAAAACTCCCCTGATCAGTATTTGGGGCATATAGTGATGCAAGGACAATCAATTGGCCATCTAGCTTACCATGTATTACAGCATATCTGCCTTCTGGGTCCACCTGGGAGTGTGTAACTGCAAGTGGGGTCCCTGGTCACAACCAAAGTAGCTCCCCACAGGCGTATCCAGTCGCAAACAGCTGCCCCCACCACCTACGGTGCAGTCGCTGTATTTCCGCACCTGCCAAATGCGTTTCCTGTAATAAAGCTATTTGTATTTGGTGCCGCCTAAGGTAAGGCATAGTCCACAGCCACTCTCCGGTCACCACTGTACGGGAATGTCCCTCAGATGCCCGGTCCGATAGAGGTGTAAAAAAGCTCTCCGTAGCAAAGAATCACTTGGAAATAGCCAGCTACACAGTCAATGTATCAAATCAGCCGGCTGTGGGGTGACATCAGGGGGATCCGTGGACATTTGTGAGTCCGGCAACCCATAAATATTTTCTTCATCGCTAGGAAGCGCACGCGGACTGACTTCCAATGCTGTATCCATGTCCGGGGAGCCACTGAGTTCTGCCACCATCCGGAGGGCATCCTGTTGCTCACTGTGGACTAGCTCCGCCTGTAGGGCTAATCTCCGCCGCCGTGCGCAGCCCTTGCATCGGTGATGACCTTTTTCAGCGGCATCACCAGGACCCTCTGAATCTCGGTGGAGGTAACGACAACAGTGTCGTTCGGGAGTCTGCGGCCATCCCAGCATCCATCCAGGTCCCAACTTCCTCCAGGGTGGCAAAGAAGTGGGTTTTGTCCTGCGCCACCACTCTAAAACTCTCGGGGAAGAGAAGGGAGTACTTCAAGCCCAGTTGACGGAGCCATTGCTTAGCAGCTAGGAAGGAGTGTCTTTGGCGCTGTACTTGAATCGTGTAATCAGGGAAGAACATGATCTTAGTATTTTCAATGCGGACCTCTTGTAGCTTTCTTGCTTCCCGAAAAAATGGAGTCTCAGTCTCAATAATTCAGAACTCTGAGGAGCATTGGCCGGGGGTTAGAGCCCGGGGGGTGGCCTAGTCGGCACCCGGTGCGATCGTTCCACGACAAAGTGTGGTGACAATTTGCCAGGTGGCAGGAGGTTTCACAACCAGGTTTCCATATGCTTTGCAGGATCCCTACCCTCCCAGCACTCAGGCACTCCTATGAGACGTACGTTGTTCCTTCGCACCCTCCCTTCTGCATCTTCAGCGCATTCTTCTAAAAATTCTACTCTGGTAAGGAGGTCCTGTACTTGTTTGCCCGTCTGTGTGACTCGGGCATGAGATCTACCATAGTATTCTCCAGGGTGGTAGTACGTTCCGCCAGCTTTTTATGGTCAGCTCGCAGGTGCGTGAGATCAATGACAATGCCGTCTATCTTGGTTTCTAGGGAAGTGCGGGTGAGTTGCATCGATTCTTCCAGGCATTCATTAGCTGCGAGCATTGTGTCCAGTTTGGATGCTGTCTGGTCCAGGTCAGCTGATTTCGCCGTCTTTTCCATCCTCCCTTTTGTGTGCGTGCCACCAGCGCCAGTTCTTGTCCTGGTGCCCCAGACATGAGCAGCGAGGCAGTCAGCGTGCAGGTGGCGCGAGTGAGAGGTGCCAATGTTCTATATGGATCCAGGCTGTCTCAGAGGTAGTTGGCATTGATAGGCACCAGGAGGTGAGATGGCGTGAGGCGCCGCCACCGCAAGGCGGGGCCCACGGGCACAAAGGGGCCGCAGTCTAATGGCCCTCAAGGAGACGTTATAACAGCGGGGGGACGACTTAACAGTTGCTGCCCCTCAGTACAGTTAGGGTCCTATTCAGCACCCAGCAGGAGTCTCCGACTGCAACATGGTAGGTGTCCCCGGGAAGCAGAGGCCAGCAGCCCTGATTAGGCACAGCGTATGGGGGTATAGATATGTTCGTGTGGGCCCCCCTCTGTCTGCACAGGCAAAACCTCAGGTGTGCAAGACCTTCGGCGGTGTCAGAGCCGTGCAGTGGCAGTAGCGCTCCGCAGCCCCCAAGTGTCACCGCTAGTGATGTAGTCTCTCAGGTCAGGGGGGCATACCTGCCAGTTGGCTGCTCAGTAGATGCTTCAACCTCAATGTCCCACCCTCGCCACGGCGCCGGGCTCTTCCACCAACTATAGCGTCCTGGAGTTCTCGCCGCCACTCCTTCACATAGGCCGCAGTATCAGGGCCTTGTAGGCGGAGCTGATCCCTGGCTCCGCATAGATGTGCAAGCCGATCAGGTTACCACAAGGGCTGCAGCAACACCCGCGCCGACCTCGGTGCGGCCAACAAAGTCCAATAGACACCAAACTGCACAGGGCAACCGCTAGTCGTCTATTTCTGCTCCGCTTGAATTTTAGGCTGGGTCATCATCCTCGCAGGGGCAGTAGTGCTCCGCAGCCCCCAGGTGCCACCACTAGTGGTAGTGTCACTCAGGTCCGGGGAGGCATACTTGCCAGGCTTCCACTCAGCAGATGGTTTCTGCTCCAATGCGCCACCGCCGCTTCAATGCCGGGTTCCTTCACCGGCGGCAGTATCCGCAAGTTCTCACCACCGCTCCGCTACATGGGCCGCAGTATTAGGGCCTCGTGGGCGGAGCCAGTCCCCGGCTCTGTGTAGTTGTTCACGCCGAGCAGGGCACTGCGAAGGCGGCAGCAACACCCGGGCCGACCCCGGTGCGTTCAACAATGTCCAACTGGCACCAAACTTCACAGGGCAGCCGCTGGTCCCTTATCGCTGCTTCGCTAGAATGTTGGCTGGGTCAGGAGAATTGAAGCGGAGATATGGCCTGAGAAAGGGGAGCTTGGACGGGAGCTCTACCCCAAGACGACGGTCGCCATTGCGTGCTTAGCCACGCCCCCCACTTTGTTGCTTAATGCTTCAACCTTATGGTTTCTTGGGATGAGCTCAAGCTTTCCTAATGTGGGGGAAGTTTGTTTGATTTCCTGCCCCCCGTGATGTGCCCCTTTTCTTGGGAACCTCCAGCAGGAGCTACCATTAGTTGATGTGATAGGCCATTTGAGATCTTTGGGAGATGTCTCCTGGTTTGGCCTATCAGGCCTATGTGTCGTTAAACAAGCTCCTCTTCTGGGCCCATAGTTTGAGCTCGTGTTGATTGTTTTTTGGTTTATGTTGATCAGCTTTTGGGCCCCGGCATTACAAGCCTCTCCACTTGTCTCTTGTGGATGTGCAGTTTTGTTAGATGGAACCTTTATCTCTCCCCTCCAATCTTGGCATTGTGTTAGCTATTGGATTTGTCCTCTGTCAGGTTTTGTTGTTAGGGAAATAGTTGTGGAACCTTATATTTTCCCTTCTTTTTTGTTCTATGGTAGACCTAGGTGAACGTCTTTGTCTATTTTCTTCTCCAATTTCCATGTGTGTCCTAAGTGCAGATGTCTGGTTTAGGGCATCTTATTGTTCCGGGAGATGGTTGGAGACAATTTCACTTGATTTAGAGAGGTTAATGTCCTGTTTGTTGTATGAACCTGAGAAGATGGGGAAGTTGCCTTCGTATAAAGCTTTTGGTTGCGCCCTTCCCTTTTCTGTTGTCGGCGTTGCTTAGCATTAAGTTTTGGTGAAGCTCTTTTTCCCGACCCTCCCTTCTTCTCAGTGTCCACATTGACAGCTCTAACTGAGATCACTTCTAAAGTTTTAGTGTGATGGGGTATGCTGTCTGTTTAAACCAGTGTCCAATGCGCAATGTCCAGTGTCCAAAAACCCCTATAGAGCGGTTTGATTCATCAAGTGGTGCTGACATAGGCAGCTTGCTGGCCTCACACCCCCTACTTTCCCCTCCTCCTTCCCCCGCACTCACTCACCGCCTGTGATGTGCTCACAGCCTGGATCTGGTATGTTTGCAGCAGGTCTCCCCGCCGGGGTCCAGGCCGTGTTTTCAGACAGTATTGCCCAAAGTACCCCAAAGCTCCGGTTCCTGTCCTTCCGCAAGGATGAAAAGGTTCAAAGGTGCCACGGGCACCCCCCAGGGGCTGAGAGGCTCTAGGATCTCCTTACTGGCTCTGTGCTGTGCTGCTCGCCCGCTTTGTGCTGCACCGATTGCCAACTGCACCTGCTGCTCCGTTGAGGCAAAAGGAGCCCGAGCGCCAGGTAGATTGAAATGTTATTATTGATGCTGTGCGTCAGGGCAGGTGAAAAGACTGGCAAGCTGGCTATTTTGGCTATATGTGAGCTGTGTGGGCTGTGAGAAGTCGCTGGGACCGCATCCATCTACCTGTTGCTGTTGCGATTGTGGAAGTTACGCGTTGGGCACAAGTATAGCGGCTCCTGTTGAAGAGAGTTAAAAAAGGTTGAAAATGTCTCGCGGCTTCTGCCGCATTTGGCAGTGTCTTTGTGGCGCACAGGTGGCCTGACAAAGTCAGGTAGTTTGCAGGAGTGGGGTCAAGCAGGGGACCGAGCTGGCCGGTCCCGACTCACAACTCTGCTGCTCTCCGACGATGGCTTCCCCCAGCTCGGCAGCGCTCACGGCCGCTTGCAGCTCGCAGTCCCCTCCGCCCTGTCCTTCCGCTCCTCACATGCTCAGCTGACCTCAAAACATGGACTGGCTCGGAAAAAGTAGTCCCTCTGATTATGCTAAAACCTCGTAAACACCCATAAGCCCCATGATTTAATGAGTCTCTAAAAGCAGCAAATCTAAAGTGCAGACAAATAGAATGGAAAGGGCATCCGCCTTATATGGACGAAGACAAAAAAACATCTAAACTCAGTATTAAAAGTTATTAAAAAGTTTAAAAAGAGATTGGGACAGAAAACGCTGGATTTTATACAGATTCTATTTTAGTGAGTGCTAATAGTCAAAAGAATATCTTTGAGATTTTTCTGGAAATATCTAACACACAGTGTTTAAAACCATATACTATTCCTATGCAGCAGCTAGATCTGGGAAGATATTGATAGGATATCTGAGCTGGAATCGGAACCTCCGAGTGATAGCTCTGCTATGACTGCTTCTTCCACACACAATATAGAGTCCCCAGGACGGCTGAGGTATGCTTTGGGGGATACAGTTTACCATGTGAATAGCGCTCATGGTGGGTTTATTTGGGCCCATTACAGAGGAAACTTTGTTATCAATTGTTACATCAACAATGTCAAAATGTCCTTTAGATCCTCTCCTGCCTAAGCACCGGAAAAAAAATGATGAATTAGTCGGTTCCGCCATTGAAATCAATATTTAGAATCTGGTTTAATACCTTGTAGCTGGAAGAAGGCTGTGGTCATGCCTCTGTTCAAGGAGACATCAGCAGACCCAGTAGTTTTAAGTACCTACAGGCCAATCTCTCTCCTGTCACTTCCAGTGAAAAACCTGGAACATAATGGTAAGACAACTTTATCCTTCTATTTAGTGTCTCACTCCTGGCTTGTCGAAGAACATTTTGGCTTTAGACTGGGCTATGGCACAGAGATGGCTCTGTTGACTGCATTGGATGAGTTACTTATGAGGACAGATAGTGGTAAATCAACAGCTCCTTTTATGTTGAATGTCAACCGCCGCACCCTGCTGACAAGATTGGCAGATTTGGGTATTGGTGGGATGGTTTGGAAATGGATACAATCTTACCTGCAATATTATTGTCAGGCAGTGGTGTTACCCCTTATTAATCAACTTTTGGACATGTCAGACAGACGGTGCCTCAGGGATCAGTACTTATCCCGGTGCTGTTCATTGTCTATCTGCAGCTCCTCATTTCTTTGATATTCCTGTGACTACCTATGCAGACACTACACTGTTGATTCTGTCTTTAAACAACACGCATCCAGAAGCTGAAAGTATTTCTAGACTTGTATTGCAAATGTTTTACATTGGATACATGCAAACTCTCTGAAATGAAACAGAGAGATGACATAACTTTTATGTTGATCAGCTAATAAAATTGTGATGCCTCCCCCTATGAATTTCTAACCATTTCCTACAAAAATGTGTCATGCTTCTCAGAAGCACTACGTACCCTTGGAGTCACTGCAGATAACTATCTTTCTCAGAAAAACATATGAACAATGTGGCTGGGGTTTGCTTTGCACTGTTAATTGGACTACGGACATTGTATCCTGTGTTACTTGATTAGACCAAAGCATTAATTGTGAGCAGCATTATTCTCACAGACTTGATTATTGCAAAGCTCTTATTAGGAACCCCCAACTACCGGATTAAGAGACTGCACAGAGTGCTGGTGGCTGTAGCAAAATTGGCACTGAATGGATCAATGGTCCTTCAGAAAGGCTTAAAAAAACAGTTTTTTCTCCTCCTATTTCTCTGTGCACTTCCCTTTTGTGCTTCAAAGGCACTCAACAGCACCAGGACACCCATGGGTAACATGGTTCCTATACATCTACAGTGTAGATTGGAATGATATGACCGTAGAAGGACTCTACATGCTGCAGCGGCCAATCGCATCTAGGAAGACAGGTTTTGGAAGATTCGACAAAGGGGCCATGCGTTCTCAATGAACGCCTCCAATCTGCGGAATAAGCTACCGTCTGAAAAGAGGGCCCTGGCGGATTTTATAAAATTCAAGAGAGCTTTAAAAACCTTGCTGTTTATAAGATAATGGATTTTTTTTAACAATATAGCCGCTGATTCTCTACCTTGATCTTCGTGCAAATATAATTGCTGTAACAGGGCCAGGATATCAGTCTGGTCACAGTGTGCTGTATAAATAATATACACGAATATAAACTAATACAAATGCTAGCATTTACCATAGAAGGACCAAACAATTACAAAAATTCAAACAACTAGAACTAAACCAACCAATGAAATCAAACTATAAACAACTTCAACTAATGAAATCAAACAATTAAATTGTCTACATAAAAGGCACACTCATTTTCCCAACTAACTACTTAAAAAATGACAAATTCTTTAAGACGAGGAAAATCTGTCAGATTTTCTCACCTAATCATTACAGAAAAATATATACATTTCAACAACTGCTTAACCAAGTAAGTAAAACATGCATTTAAACTAAAAACTTAAAAATATAAAATAACACATAATTAGTATTATAAAATGAAAAATATAAAAAAATTGTATCCCACTTTTATCTTTCTATTTAGCCTTCGTAAAAGAAAAACCCACGCCTGGAAACAGTGATAAAAAACCTGAAAATAACAACTATCAAAAATCTTTAAAAGACATAAGAAAGTAAGTATACATACATAAATACAAAAGTATAAACTCACCCAAATAGTGGGCAAAAAAAACGCCTAGAAACTAAACATAAATTAACATATAAAGTGAAATTTCTGATTTTTTTTCCATCCATCAAAAAACGAAGCACCTGTTCAATATAAGAAGACACCCAATAGACAAGTAGCGAAATCGTGAAAAACATGTACGCAGAACATGCATATAAGTATAAAAAATAAAAGTAATTGCATAATTTAAAATGTATACAATAAATTTACAATTCCTAAAATATTTTCTACTTCCGGTTAAAACAACGGAAGCTGCAAAGTATATCTCTTTGAGAAAGGAAAGTGGTTTCTAAATCACATGGGCTACATCTACAGTTAAGAAACTGCCTCACCAAAAGATATACACTGGAAATGTTCTAAATCTTATTCTAAGCATGCTATGGGAGGGCAACAACAATTTGTAATTCATGTAATAAAGCACAACCATCCCCAAATGTAACAGAAAAAAAGCAAGAGAGATACTGCAAGATAATAAAGAGGCAAGCACGAGCCCCCAGGAACCCACGAGCAAAATCCTTAAAGATATACTACCTAAAGTCCTTTACACAACCACCTATCCGCACTTTAAAACATATAGTGGTTGATTAGGATGGCGGATGGACTTGCGTCCGTCCGCCACCCCCGAGGTGGAGGGACCGTCCGCTGGGGCAGCAGGGTTCCCTCCATTGGTATTAGGATGTGACCGCCAACCTGGCAGTCACATCCTGTATTTTTAACATTGCGGCAGATGCTGCTTTAAGCAGCACCCGCCACAAGGTTAAAAATGCATGATTTGCATTTGCATGCACAAAGCGGCCTGCAATGCGCGGTGCCTGCTGCTTTGTACATTCAAATGCAGGGGGGTACCCCCCACCCCACAACACCCTGGGGGCCTGCAAGGGCCCCCCAGAAGATAATGTCCAAATGCTTTTCCACAGCAGATAATTTGCCACGGAAAAGCAAGTTTACAAACCCTTCGTAATTTGACTGGCGGTGTCTTGCAGACACGGCCACCAGATTGCGGCCAACACCAGCGGATCAGCGGCAGACGGACCTGCTGTCCACCGCTGATCCCATCGCCATCATAATCTGGCGGTGGGTGTTTTGAAGGTCCGCAGCGGCCCGGAGGATGCAGATTCACCGCAATTATAATCGACCCCTTAATTTGGAGAACTAAAGGAGCCACCAGAGATGCCTTACCTGCCCCTAGAAGATACCAACACAAACACCTAGCTGAATACTTAAACATTACACATAATGAATAACCTTTCCTTTTACATAAGCACCTAAATAACACAAAGCTAACCAAAATATTCTCTACACTAACTTACTGAAACTATGATGAAGTCTAAGCCAACAAACAATAAGCGTTTTTATTTTAAATGATACATGCAATACTTTATTACATCAGTCAAAAACATATGAAATAACAATATTAATATTGATAACAAAACTGTATAGTAACAATTTTAACTTAAATGTAATAATCACCACTAAAAATTAATACACAAATTCATTCGATCAGACAAAATACGCCCAACACATAAACCAAGCAATTCCACATAACAGTCACATAATATTAACAAAAACATTTTAAAATTACATATCCAGCCCAAAAATAAGTAAAATTAATCATGGTGACTGTTCTGTATATGCATTTCGTTCTATATCCAAACAATACAAAAAGTAATCCACCAAAAAATGCAAAAATGAAAAGTATGTAGGAACCATAAAAAATAGAAAAATAAAACACTCCAGGAAAGCCAAGAAAAAACATTGGCTTACTATAAATCAGAAATTGTAAATTCCCTTTGGCCATAGCCAGGATCGAAGAAAAAGTAAACAAACCACTCCCAAAAATACAGTGTGTTCCACCAAAAAAATATACAAAACAGTTGATCATCAAAACATAACCAGCATAACTTAGGGGACAATTACAAGTTTGGTGGTATCATCGCCATCCCACAGCATCGGTAATCCTGAAAAGGCCATTAGGCATGCAACCTGAACTGCAGATCACCATCAATGGAGTGGTTCCTATCAGCGCAACAACTGCAATGTTGCCGATATGTAATCCATCGCTGTCAGGGCCGCGTTGTCCACCAACCCAGTTATGAAAACACAGTTGTACCAGGGGTCGCTTAGCAGTGGTAGGCCACTGCAGTGTACTCTCAGAAAAACACCACAACAGTGACAATTGGGTGTATACAAAAACAACACATTTAATATTCATTGGAAAGTGGCTATAATAGCAAATCACATTTTAACACATATCCTACAAGCCATGATCCTTTGCCTCTCCACTGCGGCAGAGCAAGACTGTGCAGCAATCTTGGTCAGATAAGGCTACCCTTTCCTCCCCAATCCCATTTAACACTTTACACACACTTTTTTTGCATTTTGTATAAATATCCCTCTGTGTTTTTTGTTAATAATGGTCTCTCACTTTAATTTCTGGTTTTGTTACGTCAAGAAGGTCAACATTTTTTAGAGGCTGGATTGTCAGTAATGGTTAATGAAATCATAATAGCAGAGCCACAATTGTTTGGAGCACACGTCCAATACTGCTCTCAGCAGGAAAAGAGAAATGTGCCACAGGATAGCTGACAGAGTGAATGTTGTTGCTACAACCCTGAGCACAAAGGAGGAAATTAGGACGAAGTAGAATGACCTGAGGGCAACAGTGCATTCCCTGGCCTACAAGCAGCACCTGGAGGCCCAGAGGACTAACAGTGGTCCACCCAACTCTCCTTTCAACACTTTCACTGGGAAGAAAAGGTCTTGGCCATCCTGATATCCGAGGGCGTGACTGGAGTAGCTCGGCAAGTGGAGTTGATAAGTTACACCTCACTTACTGTAACAATATTTCAATGTCATGCTTACTTTCAACAAGTATGTAACAATAACCATTTATCAAGTGTTGGAAAGTAGAGATTGAAATCACTACTGTGAGACCATGTTACTGTAAAAGAAAATATTATACAATAGTAATTTTGTCCATTCTCAATTATCTGAATGATTACAACTGATATTCACTTCTCAAGGACGGAGCAATCTACATACAATGCTTTACTAACTATGGGTGCAAAATCTGTTCCGCTCGCGGATTTTGCAGATTTTCTGCAATTTTGCGATCCACGAATCTCGTGAAATTGCTGAAAAATTTGCAAATCCGCTCGAGGGCAGATTTTTTTAGAAGCCCCGCAAGTTTGGTAGTTGAGTAGAGGTATAGCACAAACCAGTGGCGTCTTCTTGTATAAATATGAAGGGCAGGGTTATTCTGGCACGATGCTCCTGTCAAAAAAATTAAACCTCAACAGGAAGCACTTACAGATATAAATAAAGCAGGTGCCCGAGTTGAAGCTCAAATTCAGTAACGCATTTATCAGGCCAACAACAATCGTGAGCTTTGTCGAGGCTGGGCAGGTGTGCTTTTTCCCCATATCTACTGTCGAAAATTAGCTGTGATGCTGGATGGAGGTCTCTGCATCCTTCACTTTCACAAGTGCAATCCCTCTGCAGTTCCTGTGGCCAGGAGCTTCTTTCTCCTCGTCTGCTGCTGTGATCGGTCTCTGACCTTTAATACACACAAGAGGCATGTGAACTCGCATAGAAGCCCTGCCCTTTGGCCCCGCCGCACACACTAGCGGTGTGCACCGCTTTCCCGCCCTGCCCCACTATGATGGACAGCTCACTCAAGGGACCCCGGCGCTGGGCAGGTGTGCTTTCTCCCACTATCTGCCGTCAATGCAGTATCTGCTGTGATGCTTGATGGAGGCCTCTGCATCTTTCACTTTCTTCAGTATATATTCCTGCAAATCCGCAAGTTCGCAGATTTTTCTAGAAACTCGCAGATTTTGTTGCAATTCCGCGTGAATTCGCGACCGCAGATCCGCAACATTCACCCATACTTATGCTTTCTCAGAGACATTTAAGCCTACTTAGCTTGATATTGTCTGTGTCTCCTCTACTGAAACTATTCATGGCATCTGTGATTCCATACTAAGTGTTAACATAAATATTCGTAAGGTATGAAAGCAATTTAGCTGATTAGAAATCACAGGTATCACATTGACTCTGCACAGCTCATATGATGACTAATGCTAAGTATACATCCAAGTTGTGTGCTCACCTGTATAAAAAACATAGTCCTTTGAGTGGTCAAGTACACATGTAACCTCTCCACTATGTTGGCTTAAAAGTTTCAGAGTTCTCATGTTCATTCCTTAATCCAAAATGCAACATAGCAACACATCTAATTAACTGTTCAATTCTATACATGTTTATAATGTTTGCAAATGTCATTTTAACAAGTTCTATACCACAGAAATGTATCATAATATTAAGCTCTATACATTCTGTGTTCCCTAGGTCTCTACTTATTGTGATACAAAATATTTTAATTTATTCAACACACTTCCACCAATAACAATGATCTATATTACATAACAGGTGAATCTAACACAGCACCTGGACAGAGCTTGGCCACAAAGCAGATTCCAACCCCACCTCCATCTTAAGCCCTTAATGATGACAACAATCTGGGAGATGTGAACATGGATGAATGGTCCAGGACCATTTGGTCAGCCTGGGGACACAGCAACAGTGAGTCTCACTGTGCTCACATCAACACCTTCCACCCCAGTTTTACCACCTATGCCAATTCAGTCCCCACAACCTGTGTACCAAGCAGAATATCTACTATCTGAGGTTACAATCACCTTCACCAGCAAAGCCAGGAAATATCCAAGACCCAGTGGGAGAGGGCATGCCGGGACAAGGGCACAGACCCGAGGGAGGTCATGGGAGGGACACTGTGCGCCCACTGAGTGAGGCCATTGGGGACACTCACATCCAGGCCACCATTGACTAAACCCTGGGAGTCTATCTTGTCAGACAATCCCAGTACCAGCAATCTGTTTACCTAGCTCAGTCAACACCATGTTGTTTCCCTAGTCCTGGATCCTGAATTGACAATACTCAACCCAGTCACAGAGGGAGAGGGCACCCTGGGCCAAGGGCATAGGTCTGAGGGGCTGCAGTTTGTGGGATGGAAACTGTGGGCCCTCTGTGTGAGGCCATTGTGGTCAGTCACACCCAGGCTACCATTGATCAGGACTCCTAAAGCGTGATGTGCCAGCTATTAATAGGAATCTGGGAGATGATGAAGCTGCAGAGGGACATATACTAGGAGATGGCTGGCATCAACACCAGCATGGGCTCCTTCATTGGAGTGCAGCAAGATATTAACACAACCCTGTGCAGGTGTTTTCCATCACCATCTACTTCTTCCTGTGGTCTATTTACACCAAGGCCATCTACATCTGCGGCAGCCAGAGGAAGGAAGACCCTGTTAGAGCTGGCATCTTTTGTGTGGTTTCCCCAGTCTTTTTGCCTCTACCTCCTGTATTTTTGACACTGTGCTGGATTTCGTTTTTGCTGGTTTAGTTACTTCGGGCACTTTGCCACTGCTGATCAGTGTCAAAGTGCAAGTGCTCCCTGAGTAAATTGCGATTGTAATTTGTTATCCATGATTTGCATATTTGTATCCCCAATCAGTCCCTAGTAAAGTGCACTGGGTGTGCCAGGGCTGGTGAGTCAAATGCTACTAGTGGGCCTGCAGCACTGATTGTGCCACCCATATGAGAAGCCCTAAAATGGTGTCTCAGGCCTGCCACCGCAGTGCCTGTGTGTAGTCAGTGAACTGCCTGTCCTCCTGGTCAGTGTCCCCACTGGCCAGGCCTAACCCTTCCCTTTCTGTACATATTGGTCACTCCTATGGAAGGCCCAAGGTACCCTCTTGGGCAGGGTGCAGTGTATGTGAAAGTTAGAGCATGTACTAGTGCGGGTGACATGCTCTGGTAGTGAACTACAGCCATTTTTGTTTTTCACTATTGTAAGGCTACCTTGCCCATAGGCTATCATGGGGAATGCTGGCTGCAGTGGTTCCTGCATATCTTCCCAAAGGAGCAAGATAGGACATAAAGGTCTAGTATTCCTGAACTAAGAATTTAATAATGCATCTTTTAGGAAAGCTGGTTTTGAAATCCTGTGTTTGAGAACAGCACTTTTAGAAAGTGGCTGTTATCTTGTCTGACCTTGAGTGGAGAAGTGTGGCTCAATGCTTAGAGCGGCAGACCTTGATGCAGGGACCAGGGTTCGATTCCCGCCTCAGCGGGTTTTGGGCTTAAATTCCTCTGACCGGATATTCTCGCCTCAGTGCCGAATCTAAGCATGGGTCCCATGCTGCAACTCTGGGAAATAGCTTGCTTAGTCTCCACAAAGGCCCCCGATGCACAAGGGATGCCTGGTTTCACCATGGGATGCCCAGGAGTGGACACCCCACAAGGAAAAGCCAGGAGGGGTTCCCTTGGGGTAGGAGTACAAGCGCCGGGATGCCTCCGGGTCACTGTTCGCGCTATACAAATACGCCACATTTACACATTTACATTTACCTTTCTGTGTGCCTTGGCCTGTTTGTGAATTGACTGATTTGTGAGTGGAAGGGGCTGGCTGGCTTCCAGAGGCTTAGTGGGCCATCTCTGGCTGAATAGCTCCATCTGCATCTAGAGTGATGGAAGGGGATGGCACCTGGGCCTGAATAGGGCTGTGCCTGCCTTCCACAATGCTGCCTCTACCTCCTACTGGGCGGCTGACGACCCTGCCCCTCTCTCTGAAAGGAAAGGAGAAGCCAGGAAAACAAAGTGTTCAAGGAATACCCAGAAATTGTTCAGACTGGGCTCAGAGCCCTCCTGCACAAAGGGAACAAAGACTTTTAGGGGTATAAGTACAGGACCCAAGACTACAGAAAATGAGATCATCCTGGAATCAAGAAGGAGCCTCACCCAAGGAGAAAGATGGAAGACTGAAGAGGAAGGACTGCCCTGTTGTGTGTTTGTGGGCTGACCTGCAGTTGCTTTGCTGCCAAGGAGAGGGGGAATGACTTTGCTTTGTGCTGTGTCCCCTTGCTTGAAGAGATCTCCAAGGGACTGAGTTGAGCTGGCTTGCTGTTAAGAAGTCCCAGGAACAAAAGGACTTCACCCCCAGCTTCCCTGAACTCTACAGAGAGAGTTCTGTCCTTCCTAGAGTGCTTGGGTCAGTTGTGGTGCCTCTGGAAGTTGTACCTGTGTCTGGGAAGCTGGAAAAGAAGACTTTCTGCAAAGTGTTCATGTATCGCTCGTCGTCAGTGCTTGGAAATTGCTGCCACCGCGAAGATCAAGATCCTCGAAGGGCCTGTTTCTGCTGCAAGAACCAACGCATCCTTCACTTGCGGAAAGCATCGCTCCGGTGTGGGAAAAGTACCATCGCTGCGTGTATCGTCGCAGAGCCTGTCGCCACTGGGTGAGAGCATCGCACTGCTTGCTTGCGGACCGTATCACGTCGCTGCGAGAGTCGTTGCAGAGCCATCGCATTGAGGGGCCTCAAGAGGAGAAAATTGATGCTGCTCCACACATCACCGCCGCACCTGAGATCACCACCGTCCCGAAGATCGTCACGTCATACCTTTTGCAAGACGCTTCCTACGAAACCTGCGCATCAGAATCCATACAAGGTATCGCCTCCCTCCCCATACAGATTGGATTCATCGCAACTCGCCCCCTGCGTCCAGCGAGGTTGTCGCATCGGCTCCTTAGGGTCTCAGGAGTGAAGCATCACTTGATTTTCAACACTGCAGCTTTTACTTGGAACTTTTGTCACATCTAAAGGTACTGATGGCTAAAACGTGACACAACTGTGGATTATTTTAACGCAACCTTAAGGACTCTTTTGAAACCATATTCTTGAACTATGTATGTTGGATATTTGTTGTTTCGGTCTCGTTTAGTTTAGATTAAATACTTCTATTTTTCTAAACTGTTGTGGAGTCCATTTGTGGTGTTTTCACTGTGTTACTGTAAGTGTTGGTACACATTGCCTTTGATAAGTCTGACTGCTCGTGCCAAGCTTCCAAGGGGGTGAGCAGGGGTTATCTAAAGACTGTATCCTCCTTACCCTGACTAGAAGTAAGAGTCCCTATTTGGACAGTGGTACCTACCTCTGCCAACTAGAGACCCCCAGATCTAACACCCTGTCAGAGGAAAACACTCCTGGAGACACTCCTGTCCATGCAGCAGTGGATCCCACCTGCCGTTAAAAACAGGGATCCATGCAATGCTCCAGGAGGTGCAGATGGTAATACACCCACCACAGCCAGCAAGAAACACTGACCTGAATTTTGTTCCAGTGTTTGTCACTGATTCATGCTGTGGAGTATTTCTGGACACTTCAGATCATTTTACATCTAGACTATGGTTTCATTCACCATGACTGACTACTTCACTGTTTTTGTTTTGTTTGATTTTGCACAATGTATCTCATCACCTTTAACCCTTTCATTAATACACAAGTCACAAACCAACTGTCTGTTATAGCACATCTCACATTTATCAATTTATGTATGTACTCCCATCTGAACTTTACAATGCAAGAAGCATGCTACCTGTGTAAGCATGGATATGTTGCATGTACACAATGTTTAACTCAAGCTCACAGCCATGTCATACCAATAGATACATACAAGTGTCTTGCCTTATATAATATGTAATCAAAGGTTTCAATCATAGGCTGGTATTATGTCAGAAACATGACTCAAACATTCTGTGTCAGTGATTTCATTTTCAGGTGCAGATCTAAATAAAATGGAAGGAGAGAATAAATCAGACAATTTCCTATTGAGTAGAAAAATACAAAAGGTCAAAGTCATCATCTGGAGCCATATCACTTCCTCACCAAAGACATTCCAAATCATTTAAAGCAATAAACAGGCACATGGTAGTACAACAGTTTCTGATCCTTGACTCATTTGAATCCCTTGTTACAACAAACAAATGTCAGTGATGTGTCACAAACACGTTGGCCTACAATGAAGAGACAAATCAACATCTACCTACAATTTTGACACAATGAGGATTTAGCTAATGCAAAGGGGGAATAGCATTATTTGGACCCCAAAAATGTGTATACTGGTATAATGCCACACGTTATTATACATACGATGAGTTTGTATGTTAATAAGATATGACCTTGTACTAGGTTGTGTAAATCGTTGTTGTAAGAAAACTGTTCAACCCCTGCCTAAACACATCGTATGAATACTACTAAGGTTTGGCAAGATACCATGCAATTTAGACCAACTGTTTAAATGCAAAAAACTGTGTCTCCCAACACAGCAGCGCACTCCCACACGCATGGGCAGCACACGCCACTACAAGGGAAACTACTATCCCTTTGCGCATGCGCTGTTCTCTGTACGCAATTTAAGAACACGCCCAACACACTTCCTGCTCTGCCGCCGCAGCGTGCAGACCAAGAAGGTGATCCACTGACTACGGCTGACTCGATTAAGTAAGTGCTGATACTCCCTCTCCCTCCCCCACAGAGCACACTATGTAGCTAGACCAGACCCTGGTTCTCCCTTTTCATGCCAACAGGTCCCGGCACTACAGGACCGTGTAAATTTGTGAATCTATAGGTATAACTTTCTCCCCTTTCACTCACTGAAGGGCCCGCATGATAGGTTTGTTTCCCTATGTGAAAACGTCAGGTTTAAACTTCATTTTCGCTTTACCCAGCTACACCGATTTGAATTACGTTCTAATTAAAGCGCGAGTGGCCAGGCTATCATGATTTACTGTACCAGTAATGTCAGTCTCCTTACTGTCAGACTACGTTATCTATCCTCACGCAATAATCATGTAACCCTATTCTCCTCCAAGCCTATTCGGAGAGGGGATTGAAGTCTCCCTACGCGACCAGAGTCACGCACTAATCCATCCACCACTTTCCTTGCAGCCTAAACAGTGCATGCTGGTCCATCAGATGAAACACCCACTAAATTCAGGAACGAGCAACATGATTTAAAGAGTAAGCTACTGCATCCCCAGGACCAGACAAATTTGCTTTTCTATACTACGAATGCCCTGATGGTTTTCACTGTCCCCCTGCTTATAGGAAGCTCGGCAAACCCATGAAAATTCCTTATCCATTCCGTATGGAAATACTGCTTCTACTTCTGAAGTCTTCAGCTTCCACAGATCTCCAGTACACCCCTGACTGGACCCTGCACCCACTTGCAAGCGTCTAGACCTCAAGTAAGCAAACTATGGCTTCCACTTGGTGACAACTACCTAATTCCAAGTGATAATACTGTTGAGCCTTGCCTTCCGCCCACTCACAGGACTTTACAGACGCTCACCTCAGCCAAGTTACACGCCCAAATTTGACACCTCGCAGTGCCACTCACATGAGTTGTTGTCCCCTTTACACTCTTAAATTAACCAGGGACTCCCCATTAGGGTCATGATTCTCATATCCTCCCTTCCCTTCCAACAGATCTACTCCTCTGGCTTGAAATTGGCAACCAGTACATGAAGAACAAGACTCATTCTTTACCAGCTTCAATCTTCTGATTCCCAATTGCTAAGTAAGTACACCATTGGACTCTACCGCGTAACTAAACCTCAACAAGCCCCCGTGCCCACACACCCCTGTGCTCCACCAACCCACCTTTGTACATTGGATGTACCCTATTAACTAAACATGAAATCTCTGGGAGCACACAGTCACTGAATGTTGAACTGGAAACCCCATGTAGGCCATAATGTGATCTTATATTGCACTAATTTTGTTTCAGATTGCTCATTCCTTGTCCTGAAGAAGATCTTAACTAAGATAAAGATCGAAATGCCGTCAACCCTGACGACTCGTACTCCATCTATTGTATATATTTAATTGGAGTTCCTCCATGTTGTCAATGTGATGTTTTGGTTTTTATTTCACTTTTCACTTAGTCACAATACGCACTTACCCGCTTATGTGAGCACCTGAACGTATTTTTGAGCTTCAATGTGTTTAAATGAAAATAAACCCTAAATGTTCCCTTACAACCCTGTTCCATCTTTAATTACGTATAAAACTTAAATTGAATGTTCCCCTTCCCACAAGGGCAAATAAATAGACACGCTGTGTCTCTCTCTGGACCTAGGAAGGCCAACCCTGAACCACTGTACTCCCTAAACAAAAATCTAAGCTAAACAAAGCAATACCAACAAAGTGAGCATGCGTCAAGACCTTCCTCTACAAACACCTGTCATCAGATTTTGCCAGAGCTTTAGCTTCCTAATATTTTCCCTTACTACTCTCCTCACATCATCACAACAAGAGTTGATTTAAAGTCATGACTTCTTGCAGCATACTTACATTCATGAGAAGAAGTTGTTGATGAGATCTTGACGCAAGTCACCTCCGTCCTCTTCACCAAAATAATTATCATTTGGCATTTTAGCTTCCTCACCCAGAGGCACTTCATGAAATGAAATGAAATGAAATGAAATTTGATTTGTAGAGCGCATGGCTGCCCGAAAGCGTCCCAGCGCTTGCTTAGGGAACCCGTCCTGGCATTACCCTGTGAGATAACCCATTACTGGGCATTCCCAATTTGAAAGCCAGGCATCCTGCTGCGAGGGGCCATTGTGGAGATTAAGCAAGCTGTTGCCCAGAGTTACAGAGTGGGACTCCATGATTGGAATAGGCACTGAGGAGAGAATTGTCAGCTCCGGGGAAATTTTGAGCCCAAGACCCACCGAGGTGGGTAATTGAACCCTGGTCCGGGCCAGACCTCTGCATCAGGGTCTTCCGCTCCAACCACTTGAGCCACACTTCTCCATCATTGTTGGACAGGCCACACGAAGGGCTGCTCTCCCCCGGCTCGACCAGGCCCGAGCCCGGTCACACAAGCACCCCACACCACCATTGCACGTCCTCCGTCCCCTCAGGGACCCCTGCCTTCGAGCATGTCGACCTCGTGGGCCCGATCCACTGCCGGCCCACGCGCCCAGCCCGGGCCGCCATCTTGGACACTTCACCACGTGGCCGCCTGGCCCCCGGCCGACCTCAACCCTGGGCCTGGCCAGGCCTCAGACATCCCGGCACCACCATCCACCCAGGAGGTGAGCGGGCTACTTGGCAAGTCAATGGGAGAAGGAGGTGTCGATGGCTCTCCCCCACCAAGTGCCGCTCGCCCATCGCCTCCCCGGGCGCCGGCTCCACCCCCCTGCTGGGTGTCTGGACTCCCTCATCCCGGACCTCCCGACCTCCAAGTGCGAGGGTCCGGACATCAAAGCACGCCAGCCCTATAACTGGGGCAGCTCCAGAGCAGGAAGGCAGTTGTATCTTGGAGTCGAGAGACGCAAAGAGGAACTCATCCTGGACGGACTACTGGCGCTGCCGTAGCTCTGTCCTGTGCACCATCGTCCTGCCTGTTGGCGCTGCCACAACCGTCGTAACCTTCATTCTTCATCGTCGTCCGGATCTGCTGGCGTGGCCGCGGACCGTTGTAACCGTCATCTTTCACCGGGACCTGCAGGCTCCGCCGCGGACCGTCGTCCTTCCTTCATCCATCTCGGGACCTGCTTGGCTCCTCCACGGCCCGATCATCAAGAACGCCGAGCTCGAGGATTGAGAGCTATTTTGAACTCACCGGTAACTAAGACTGTCCCGCTACCCCTTTCCTCAACCACAGACTCGAATCGAGGGGACCCCTGAGTCCAGACCTCCTTGTATCATACCAACGTAACCTAAGAATTGCATATAAAGTCTCGTTAACCTTCAATCTTGTGTGGTGTCTGTCTGTGGGGGGGAAGTTACTTATCTGTACAGTCGTTGGAGACGGCTCTCCCTGGAGACCTCTCCCCGTAATCTCGGCCGACCCTCCCGGTCCGTCTAACATTGGTGGCCAGCGGCGCGATCCGAATCACCGCATACGTACAGAGAGTAGCTCACCCCACAACGAACCACAATGACAACTAAAGAGAGCGGATCAACTGAGAAGTTCCAAATGGAAAAACTAGAGGAGTACAGCCATCGTGAACTAAAGCAGTTCTGCATTGAACTAGGTATCGCTACCACCGGACTAAGCACCAAGGACGATTTTAAGCATGCCCTAGAATCTTGGGCAGAGACCGGGGATACCGAAGCTCCTGAGCAAAGCACCGCGAAAAAAAGCAACACGGCCCCTGAAGGGCAAAGAACCGGTCTCTCGCCAGACGAGATCCAAGAAAGAGAAAAAACCCGACTACACGAGCTAGAAATGGCCCGACTCAAGATGGACGTAGAACTCAAGTTGGCCGAACAAAAAATAAACTTAGAGCACCTACGTCTCCGAGAAGAAAGAGAGGAGAAACAGAGACAAAGGGAGCTCGAGGAAAAGAAACTAGCGTACGAGCACGAACGGAACCTAGCCGAGATCAACCTGCGCAAACAGAATAAAGAGTTGGGGGTGCCCGAGAGACCACACACCCCCGGGACCACGGAGAAAAAAGTACACATCCCCAAGGATGTTGTCCGAGAATATTTTCGAGAGGACGACATCCAGCAATGGTTTAAGGCCTATGAAATCGCTATGACTGCGCACCGGATCGATAGAAACGATTGGGGAGCCGGCCTATGGGGCAGATTCCTCAATGAGGGCCGCGATACCCTGTTACAGCTCCCAGACCACCAGATGACCTCCTACGACCATATGAAAGCGGCCCTTCTCACCCGCTATGGCCTCACGCCCGAGATGTACCGTCAGAGGTTCCGAGACTGCACACGCATCCCGGGTACAACTTGGGTGGACTATGTAACGTACTTTAGCCGAGCTTTCGAAGGCTGGATCAAAGGGAACAACGTCACGACCTACGAGCAACTGTTCAATCTGATGGTATGGGAGCATCTGTCCAACAATTGCTTCATTGAACTACGCCAACACCTCCTCGACAGCAAGTTAACCGATCCCCGGCAGCTTGCAGCCGAAGCTGACCGGTGGGAGATCACCAGAGTGGGCCGGAATGGGTCCTACGAGCAAAACAGGAACAACAATGGTCACCACCGACCCAGAGGAGGAGGAGGCCAAGGGCGGGGAAGAGACAACACTCCGGCCGCCCCCGTTACCAGCACCACCCCCCCGGCCAACCGGGGCAGCACCCCGGCGCGACCGGGGTACAGAGCAAACGTCACGTGTCACCGATGCCAACGAGTCGGCCACTATGCAAACGACCCAAGCTGCCCGCAGTATCAGAGTCCAAAACCCCGCCATGTGGCCGCCGCAGCACTAGGGGAAGAACAGATCTCCGAGGAACAAGAAACAGACGAGCAAGAGTATCCAGAGTGGGAGCCAGCCGCCATGACTCTCGCGTGCTTAGGGGGAAGAGACATGGTCCCGCGGGTCCCCCTACCCGCTAACACCCAGAAGTACAGCCAATGGGTGAGCATCAATGGACAACGGGCCGAAGCCCTTCGGGACACCGGGGCCAGTGTGACAGCCGTCCGCTGTCACCTGGTGACCCCAGAACAATATCTACCGAACATTCTCTGCCCTGTACGCTCAGCCGACAACTCGGAAAGTCTGTGTCGGATGGCCTGCGTCCCTTTTGAGTGGGGGGGGGTCTCCGGCATGTTGAAGGTGACGGTCCGAGACGACGCCCCCGTGGACTGCCTCCTCGGGAATGACCTGGAGAGCTCCCCGTGGGCCGCTGTGGAGCGAAAAGAACACTTGGGGATGTTGGGCGTCCCGGACTGGGCGTGCGTCACCACCCGGTCCATGGCCGCCCGTGCCAACCATCACCCGGAAGAACCAGAATGGCCGGCGCCACCGCCTCCGGTCGCCCCAGCCGAAACCCCCGACCATGACACCCCCCTCGAACCGGCTCAACCTTCCGACCTCGCTAACCTCGACCAGTGGGCCCAAGAGGGGGGACCCACACAAGAACAATTTCGCCAGGAACAGAAGACCTGTCCCTCCCTTGAGGGACTCCGCCAACAAGCGCTCGCCCAAAGCGCAGGGGACACCTCCGGAACTCATTGGGTCTACTGGGACAATGATCTGTTATACAGCGAGCAACGAATCGCCGAGCTGGGGGCCAACCGAGTACTAGTAGTGCCCCTCTGCTTTAGAGACTTCCTGTTAAACCTGGCCCACGATGTCCCCCTAGCAGGGCACCTAGGACAAGATAAAACTTACAGTCGCCTAGTGACCCACTTCTTCTGGCCCAAAATGAGGAACGATGTGCACCAGCATTGCCGATCTTGCCCCACGTGCCAAGCCAGTGGGAAGAGCGGCCGCAAACTAAAAGCCCCCTTGCAACCTTTTCCAGTAGTCACGACCCCATTTGAGAGGGTCGGAATAGACATTGTGGGACCCCTGGACCCGCGTACAAAACAAGGACATCGCTTCATTCTGGTGCTAGTGGACCACGCCACCCGCTACCCTGAGGCTGTTCCTCTCCGGACCGTGACAGCCCCAGTGGTCGGCCGGGCCCTGATGGGGATCTTCTCCCGTGTGGGGTTCCCCCGAGAAGTCGTCAGCGACAGAGGCACGAACTTTATCTCTAAATACATGAAATCTCTCTGGCAACAGTGTGGGGTCACCTACCGCTTCACGACCCCCTATCACCCCCAAGGGAACGGACTTGTTGAGCGGTTCAACCGCACGCTGAAAGGAATGATCGGGGGATTGGAAGAGCCCCTCCGTCGCCAGTGGGATGTGCTGCTGCCGTGCCTCCTCTTCGCCTACCGAGAGGTCCCACAGAAATCCCTAGGCTTCAGCCCATTCGAACTGCTCTATGGGCACCCAGTGCGGGGGCCGCTCAGCCTGATCAAAGAAGGCTGGGAGATGCCTCCGACCAAGAACCCTCCAGATGTCTTCCGGTACCTCCTCACCCTCCGCAACCAGTCCCGGCGGTTCAGAGACCTAGCAAAAGCCAACCTAGAGGCCAGTCAAGAGGACATGAAAAAATGGTATGACCAGAACGCCTCATCCATTGAATTCGAACCGGGACAACAGGTATGGGTCATGTCCCCCACGGAGCCATGCGCTCTCCAAGACAAATGGACAGGACCCTTCAAGGTGATCGAGCGCAAGGGTCCTGCCACCTATCTGATCGATATGGAGTCCTCCCGGAACCCCCTCCGAGTCCTCCACACCAACAGACTGAAACCCCACTTTGCACGAACAGAACTCAGCCTATTGATGGCCACGGACAATGGGGTTGAAGACGACTCCGAGCCTCTCCCTGACCTCCTGTGGACCCAGGAGCAAGACGGCTCCGTAGATGGGGTCCGACTCTCGGAGACCCTCACCAGAGAACAACGCCAAGAGTGCCAAGCCCTCCTGTCACGGTTCGCCAGTCTGTTCTCCCTCACCCCAGGTGTCACTTCCTGGTGTGTGCACGATGTAGACACCGGAGACAGCCCTCCTATCCGCCACCGGGCCTACCGCGTACCTGATCGGGTACGGGCCTGCATCCAGGCGGAAGTGGCTAAGATGCTCACGCTCGGGGTCATCGAGCCCTCAGACAGTCCATGGGCCAGCCCGGTCGTACTGGTCCCCAAAGCAGCCGCCCCCGGAACCACACCAGAACTCCGGTTCTGCGTCGACTACCGGGGCCTGAATGAAGTCACCAGAACGGACGCACATCCCATCCCCCGGGCAGATGAACTGGTCGACCGAATGGGAGCTGCCCGCTACCTTAGCATCTTCGACCTGACAGCAGGTTATTGGCAGATCGGCCTCACACCCCGAGCACAAGAACGTTCTGCCTTCTCCACCCCCGATGGCCATTACCATTTTACAGTCATGCCCTTCGGTATGAAGAATGCCCCAGCGACTTTCCAACGGCTCGTCAATCAGGTCCTGGCGGGGCTCGAAGGGTTCAGCGCCGCCTACCTAGACGACATCGCTGTGTACAGCCACCATTGGACCGAGCACCTCCACCACCTCCGAGCAGTGCTGCAAGCCCTTCAGCGAGCTGGCCTCACGATCAAGGCCAGCAAGTGTCAAATTGGACAAGGGTCTGTGACCTACCTCGGACACCAGGTGGGAAGCGGCCTAGTGGCCCCTCTACAACTGAAAATTGCCGCCATCCAGGACTGGCAGCCCCCTATCACCCAAACCGAGGTACGAGCCTTCCTGGGCCTCACGGGCTATTACCGAAGGTTCGTGAAAGACTATGGTACCATAGTGGGCCCCCTCACCGAACTCACGTCAAAAAATCAGCCCAAGAAGGTGAACTGGACCCCAGAGTGTCAAGCGGCATTCGAACAATTGAAGGCCGCCATGTGTTCCACTCCTGTGCTCCAGGCCCCAGACTACAGCCGGGAGTTCGTCGTCCAGACGGACGCCTCCGACCAGGGCATTGGGGCGGTCCTGTCCCAAGTGAACACCGAGGGCCTTGATCAACCGGTGGCCTTCATCAGCCGGAGACTCCTACCACGGGAACAACGCTGGAGCACCATAGAGAGGGAAGCCTTCGCTGTGGTATGGGCCCTCAAGAAGCTCCGGCCCTACCTTTTCGGCACCCACTTTCGGGTGCAGACCGACCACCGACCCCTGCAGTGGCTGATGCACATGCGGGGGGAAAACCCCAAGTTGCTACGCTGGTCCATATCCTTGCAGGGTATGGACTTCACAGTCGAACACTGGCCTGGGTCCGACCACGCCAACGCGGATGGCCTGTCCCGATTTTTCCGCCTCGACGAAGAGAGTCCCCAAGAGGATGGGTGACTCTCCCCGCCTTCAGCTGGGGGGGACGCATGTTGGACAGGCCACACGAAGGGCCGCTCTCCCCCGGCTCGACCAGGCCCGAGCCCGGTCACACAAGCACCCCACACCACCATTGCACGTCCTCCGTCCCCTCAGGGACCCCTGCCTTCGAGCATGTCGACCTCGTGGGCCCGATCCACTGCCGGCCCACGCGCCCAGCCCGGGCCGCCATCTTGGACACTTCACCACGTGGCCGCCTGGCCCCCGGCCGACCTCAACCCTGGGCCTGGCCAGGCCTCAGACATCCCGGCACCACCATCCACCCAGGAGGTGAGCGGGCTACTTGGCAAGTCAATGGGAGAAGGAGGTGTCGATGGCTCTCCCCCACCAAGTGCCGCTCGCCCATCGCCTCCCCGGGCGCCGGCTCCACCCCCCTGCTGGGTGTCTGGACTCCCTCATCCCGGACCTCCCGACCTCCAAGTGCGAGGGTCCGGACATCAAAGCACGCCAGCCCTATAACTGGGGCAGCTCCAGAGCAGGAAGGCAGTTGTATCTTGGAGTCGAGAGACGCAAAGAGGAACTCATCCTGGACGGACTACTGGCGCTGCCGTAGCTCTGTCCTGTGCACCATCGTCCTGCCTGTTGGCGCTGCCACAACCGTCGTAACCTTCATTCTTCATCGTCGTCCGGATCTGCTGGCGTGGCCGCGGACCGTTGTAACCGTCATCTTTCACCGGGACCTGCAGGCTCCGCCGCGGACCGTCGTCCTTCCTTCATCCATCTCGGGACCTGCTTGGCTCCTCCACGGCCCGATCATCAAGAACGCCGAGCTCGAGGATTGAGAGCTATTTTGAACTCACCGGTAACTAAGACTGTCCCGCTACCCCTTTCCTCAACCACAGACTCGAATCGAGGGGACCCCTGAGTCCAGACCTCCTTGTATCATACCAACGTAACCTAAGAATTGCATATAAAGTCTCGTTAACCTTCAATCTTGTGTGGTGTCTGTCTGTGGGGGGGAAGTTACTTATCTGTACAGTCGTTGGAGACGGCTCTCCCTGGAGACCTCTCCCCGTAATCTCGGCCGACCCTCCCGGTCCGTCTAACAATCATGGACTCCATCCTCTGCAATAAAAGGGATGGTCTGTTGCAGGGCGATGTTGTGGAGCATATAACAGGCCACAGTGATTTATCACACCTTCAAGGGTGAGTAAGGAAGGGCTACCACAGTCCTGTCCAGACATCTGAATCTGGCCTTAATGAGCTCAAAAGTCTGCTCCACTGGCCTCCATATTTTTTCATGGACCTGATTGAAGCAGACTTCCCTGTCATAGTCTGGTTCCACAGTGCTGCCAATAACCATGGATTGTTGGCATACGCTGAGTCTTCTAGATGGAAGGAAGACATAGGTACAACAATAAGTTACACACTTTGTGATTATACTACTTGACATCACCCACACAAAGTTAGGACAGATCATACTTAGTAAAAAGCCAGGCCCTCTCTGTTAGTAGTTGTGACATCACCTGGGATAAAGAGCTGTACTGCATGGGCTGATCCTAGGAACTGGGCACAGTTGTTTTAGATATACAAATCGACTAAGCAGACAACTTGCACATTGATAGAAGGAAAGTGCTTTATTTTCCGATGAACTTGTTCCCTGGCTTGGGGTGGCACTTAAGCATTATGAGTGCCATCAATGGATCCAACCACATCTAGGATGCACCCAAATACATAAAAGTCAACCTTCACATTGGCTAAATTCTCATGTCTGGGAAACATGATGTTGTAGCTGTCAATGTACTTCATCACTGCTGAAAACACGTCTTGTAGTACATCACATGATATTGGTTGTGGTATACAGACAAAATATCGAGTAGAAAATATTGAATTACATAAATATCGACTTCAAAATATAGAATGGACAAAATATTGAATGGACAGAATATAGTCATCAAAAATATCGAATTTAAGGTAAGTAATGTAATATCGGTAATATCGATTTTTATAAATATAGAAAGTCAAAATATTGAAGTATATAATGTAGGTTATTAAATTATATTGCATTTTTAATAATATCTAATTTTTTTAAGTGTTTTGTATGTTAGTATATGTGTAAAAAGTGTATATTTTTTGTAATTTATTTTAAGTAATGACTTTTATGTTATTTATTTTTTGCGTAATTTAATTCTGTAAGGGGTTGTGGGTTTATAGGGGAATAGGTTGGGAAGTTTTTAATTGTAATTAATTACATATGTGAATTTATTTATTGGTATTGATTTTGAATAAATTGTTAATTAATTTGTAATTGGTAATTAATTAATTCTTAATTTGCAATTAATTTTTATTAACTGATTAATTGACAATTATGTGAATTATATTAATTTATTTTCTGTAGTGGGTTGTGGGTTTATAGGGGAATAGGGTGGGAAGTAATTTATTATAATTAATTAAATATTTTAATGTATATATTGATATTTATTTTGAATACATTTTTAATTAATTTGTAATTGATAATTAATGAACTTTTAATTGGTAATAATTTTTAATAATTGATTAATTGATAATTATGTGAATTTTAATAATGTACTTTCTGTAGCGGGTTGTCGGTTTATAGGGGAATAGGGTGGGAAGATACTTAATGTATTTAATGAAATGTTTTTATTTATTTATTGGTATTTATTTTGAATTAATTGGTAATTACATTTTATTTGTTAATTAATTAATTGTAAATTGGTAATTAATTTGTATTAATAGTTAATGATCTTTAATATTTAATATTTTTTCAATTAATTAATTATTATATTTTTTTCAATTTGTATTTACTTTTAATATATTTTTTTTATTGGTATTGATATTTATTTTATTTTTATTAATATACTAAATATTTACTTTCCCTACTGTTGCACTCTCTGGAGTGGGAGTAGTAAGTTTTTACCACTATGCTATCCAACACTTTCCCTACTGTAGCACTCTCTGGAGTAGGAATAGTAATTTTTACCCCTACGCTATCCAACGCTTTCCCTACTGTTGCACTCTCTGGAGTGGGAATAGTAATTTTTACTCCTACTCTATCCAACGTTTTCCCTACTGTTGCACTCTCTGGAGTGGGAATAGTAAATTGTACCCCTATGCTATCCAACGCTTTCCCTGCTGTTGCACTCACTGGAGTGGGAATCGTAATTTTTACCCCTACTCTATCCAACGCTTTTTCTACTGTTGCACTCACTGGAGTGGGAATAGTAATGTTTACCCCTTTGCTATCCAACGCCTTCCCTACTGTTGCACTCACTGGAGTGGGAATAATAATTTTTACCCCTACGCTATCCAACGCTTTCCCTACTGTTGCACTCACTGGAGTGGGAATAGTAATTTTTACCCTCACGCTAGCCAACGCTTTCCCTACTGTTCCACTCACTGGAGTGGTAATAGTAAATTTTACCCTCCTGTTATCCTATGGTAAAAATGTTGTATGTTTTTTATTAATATCATGTGAATATATATATATATGTTTAAAAAAATAAAATTGTATTTTTTAGCTTAAATTAATTATTTTATAATTTTAAGGTTATTTAAATATTTTTAAGTATTTTTTAGTTAATTATTTGTAATATTTCATTTATTTTAAATTACTTTTAAGACATTTACAAAAATTCGATATTTTTACAAACTATATATTATTTTTAAACAATATTTTTGATTTAATATTTTTGTACTTACCTGTTTGTAGATAGGAATTCGATATTTTTGTGGTTGATATTTTATCCTCGATATTTTTGTATGTCTATATTTTTGTACTCAATATTATTTCAGTGATCCCTTGGTTGTGACATACCAACAGATATAGCCACAGTGTACTGGAAGGAATCTGTGGCTGTAATATGCAATACTGCCATAAGTTTCACTAAAGGTGGGATCCATGTGGGATTAGTGTTGAAATGAATCCTGCAATGTTTTCCTATTTAAACAAATATTCTTGATGACATCTCTTTCTTCTATGGTCCGAAGGTCTGGAAATGGGTGGCACACTGCAACATGTCATCTCCTCCCTGTCCTAGGGTACCTAATGCGTGAAGGGGAAGCAATTTTGAACATTGCCCACAGTGCCCAGAGTAACACATATGCAGAGTAAGACAACAGTTATGTGAGATAACATTACTGCTTCAGAAAGCATTACGCATAATTCACATAATAATTGTCTACTGTCCAATTTCCAATTACAATCCCCATTGTGGTTTTCACATGTGCCTGTTACAGAAGTGTACACATTACACATCCAAACATGTATCATACGCACCCTAATATTGTACATTTTGATTGTACTTCCCGCAGTAATATACCGTTTATGCACAGGTAAGTATTTCATCTTGGCTTGTCCAATGTCAACATAATTTGCCCTGCACTTCTCCCTATGATGTAGCTTGGATATGTGTTTGATATGTGCAAGTTATATATTTGTTTTATCCCTTAACTGGAGGGTGTTAACTTGTCATACCTTTGTAGGCATTTCTCTAGGTATGGGTCCATTTTACTTCTTTCATGGCTTGCACTACAACATTTTCCACATATGCATGGCACTTGGTTATGCTATTGGCTGTCCCTTATATACTTCAATCAACTGGTCCTGTATATATGGAGGTTTTGAGGCATGTGCTATGTGGACTATGGCCCAGGGCCCCAGCCTTTCAGGGATGCCTCTGTTAGAGGCATACCTTTCAGCAGAGAGTCTTTACATTGTGACTTTTGCATGTTTTTCATACTGATTATTTGGAATGTCATTTTACACAGATTTAGCAGATAAGGTGTGTCTCCGTTTCATGACACATCCATTTAGATGTTTTTCTTGATGTAACAACAGGACCTAGCATGTGAGTAATGTGAGGGTGTCACGGAGATCAATATGTGTTATCTTGATGAGGATGTACAGTGTGTGGCACAATTTAATGCGCACATTACTATCCTTGATTGTAAGATGTAAACATGTGTCAACTTTGGTAGAGTGGGCATATGCCATGTTAGTGACCTGAACAAAGTATGCGTTATTGAGCTTCAATTGGTCACACACTCAGAACAATTCTGAACAGGGGCCCACAAAATATTTTTGATCAAAGGACACCAAACCCCATTTCTAGGTTCATGGCAGGGCATCTATTTGCCGAGGAGTCAATAGTAACGGGTAGGAGTATAGCTTGCCAGAGGTAAGGGCAGCTTTTGGACATTATCACAAAGCAGCAGCATTACATGTGCCATCTCCTACATGGTGGCACAGGACGAGTACAGGTGAGCTTCAGCATTATATTGCTCTCTTTTGTCAGCTCAGATGTGTTGGTTGGACCTCCACAGAAACAATGGTGGGAAGGCAAATTGTAACTGGGCCAGCAGTAACGATGTTGATCCATCCTTTGACAGACACATTGGTCGGTCCCGCCACTGCCATGGTTAAGATTCCTTGGCAGTGGGACCACAGCAGTCCGTCATCTATGAAACCCTATGCATTGTAATAGGATGGTCAGACCGCCAACTGTGTTGCAGTGATTCTACAGTCACTTGGACAGCTGTTCCAAGACCGCCAAACTCATAATTAGACCCTTAATCTAGGAGAATATTACCATAAGAAAACCCTACAACAGTAATACATTTAAATACTAAAAACCCATAAACAATTCTATAGCTACCTTCTAGACATCTCCTCTTGATCCCCCACCCTAAAAACCCTTTAAAAAATCCTTACAAATGACTTACTCTTTTATAAAAACAGCAGCACCTTACCAGAACCTGGTTGTGGGAAAATATACAGAACATGTACATAAAATGATACAAAATATAAGGTAGTAGCATGAAAAATTGACTGCTAAATGAAACAAACAAAGAATATACTGTTTTCACATAGGAATGAATAGGACATATTGTAAAAATGTTGAATACACGTATACACAAATATTAAACAATATTAACCATGTGAAACAGGTCAAAATATGTTGTAATATGTGAGACTTCAGAGAAGGAGCATGTTGTGCCTAGGAAGCTGTGAGGACCCAAGTGGTACATGTCTGGCTGTCAGGCCCAGGGAAGTTGCTGGTGGTGCTTACACTGTTGTTGGACTGCTGTTGCCAAGAGGCTGAGGCCTTCCCAAGGCACTAAGTGCCAGCCAGTGTGCATCATAGTCTATGTGTTTTGGAGGAAGTGAGGTAGCTCTGCCATGGTCTCAACTGTGCTGTTCAGTGTGGTCAAACCAATGAGGTCAGTCCTACCCTCTACCGTTGTCTCTAGCCCACATTTCAACACACTGGAGATGCACTCGGACACCTTCAGATGCACCAAGCACCAGTGTAGCAGACTGCGGACTCAGCAGCTGGTAGCTAACTAGAATTTTCCATTTGCTGGATGAGGAGCGGGAAAAGAATACACTGGAGCCGAGTGGTGCATGCAGTGGTGGGCAAAGCAGGCCAGGAGTAGTTGGTTGTACACCCCAGTGTCTTTAATGACCAGGGCTGGTGAAAGGCCTATCAATAGCCCGGCATTAGGTGATTTGGCATAGAGGGAGAGGCCCGTCCGTGAGCAGGTAGCCAGGCTAGGTCGAGATGCATCTTGTGAAGGAAGGTGCCCACCCTGCTTACTGTTGCCCAAGTGCATCTCAGTACAGCTTCCCAGAAACCCGAACCTTGAATTGAGAGAAAGGAGTCCCAAGATAGAGGTAAAATATATGGAATGTCTAAAGTGGCTCTCAGTGGTCCCCAGAATTGTTATTGATGTACGTTTCTGGCTGGAAATCAAAGGGAGACATAAAAGCAGCTACCTGCTATTATGCTCCTGCTGCCTATTTAATTGACCGATCATCTGCCCCATGATACACCTGTAACTTCAGCTCCTAAATGACTAGGATATTTAAATAAGAAGCTGTCAGAGCCCTCAGAGTGTGTAGCCGTTAAAGATACCAAAGATGGTAATGACTGCAAGAAAGTTGAGATCAGGTCACCTGCTTCAGGATAGGACATGTGCAATGATTAAATCTAATCCTCTCTGGAATAACGATGCTGTGATGTCTAATGTTAATTTACATATTAATAGTTCTGTGGAGTCTGGTTTTAAGGCAAATAAGTTGCCTATATTGCAGAAGGATAGTATATAGCATCGTAGGGGCATTTCTAGTCTACCCACCATAGGTCCATCTCCCCCTCCGACTTACTCTGGGTCCCCCCTATCAGTTTCCATGGTGGTAATTGAGAATCCCCCATAATTCCTCAAGAAGCTCTGTGTCACCCAACTGTGCTAAATGTCCTGGAGGATTATTTTACCTTGCCAGACCTGGAGGTAGGCTTATGTAGGAGATATGGTTCACAAGATAAAAGTAAGGTTTTGAACACTGTGGATACTCTTTCTGCGATGGTTCGTATGGGACTGTAACTTTTTAGCAATACTCCTTGAAATAATTCTTCCTTGATATACCATCTTTCTGTGACCCCTGATGTTGATGTAAGTGGGATAAAACCTTGTCATCCTTCTGACTAAGAAGTAAAGGTATCAGCCACATTATTGTGTTTAGAAAGGCTTTTGTATTTAATCTTAAAGCTATTAGAAATATGTGTTGCTGGTTTGAATTATATTTTTGACACTGTGACAGCAATACTAAGGGAACTAGTAAGCAATAAAAATGGTATAGGTCCCAGAGAATCAATAGAAATAGAAGCAGCCTTAATGCCTGGTAGAAAGAATCATCAGGAATATGTTTGTTGTCAGACTGATTTCGACTTCCACGCAGGTAAACCACAATGTAAGAAGCTTACCGAAGAAGTTTCACATACTGAGGGTCCAGTCGACTCTATAAAATGTATCTTTGAAACTATTCCTAATATGAAGCGTTTGAATGAAAATTCTCAGGGTGTTGAACAGGATTGGTTTCCAATATTGAAATCTCGGTCCAGACCGGAGTTAATTGAAGGTAAATTAAGTTCCCCACTGATAAAGGTGGTAGAGAGGAAGACAAATCAAAGTAGATACAAGAAAAAACCTTGTCGTAAATTTTGTAAAAAGGATTTGAAGAAGATTACGTTTTAGAGAGGGTATGAATGCAATACAAAGTGTAGAGGGTATAATACGAACACCGCAAGCACCCCATCAGGTTATGGAGCCTTATTGTGGTCCAGTTTATGCATTGACTAAGTAGTCCGCAGTAGTGCTATTAGGAGATCATGGGGCTCATCCTATATGTATACCATCTCCTTTGAATTCAATGGCTTTTCCTTTTGGGAATCTGGTGCAAAGAGCAGCCCCTTAGTGTAATGTGGATACATATGCACTGGATTGTATTACCTTTTTCAATGCAGATACCATTCAAAATAGGTCCTCACTGCTTAAATGGTGCTTTCAGATTGAGAATCTGAAACTTATCCAAGGTAGCAATATCAATCTGATTTCCCTTTTGCTCTTTGGGGCTGGCTTTTAATCAAGGGTAGCTTCACATTCCAAACTTATGCCAAATTTGATATTAAAATGTTCTGAATATTTAAAACATAGAGGGATTGATGTCATTTCAATTTTAGAATAGGAAGGGTTATGTTTTGAGGGTAAAAGGCTTTTGCCTTCCCTGTCCTCATCTTTTAGTGGGAGGTCTGTGACTGATTTAAGGAGGATAAAAATGTATCTAGATAAACATGGCAGACAAGTGTCTAGTAGAGAATATTCTGTTCACCCCACACAAGTAAAACATGCAGATGAGTCTTTCAGGTTGAACTGGTTACCTGGTCATTATCAAGTGTCTTGTAGTTACTTGCAGCGTCCCTCAAATTAGCAATGGAATAAATGAAAATCATGGACTGTGGCAGAGATAAAGTATAGTAGGGAGAAGCTGTATTATTTGAGCTCATTAGAGGCATATGTGGTTTGTATCCTTGAGACATGGTATGCAGAGGAACTGGACTGTGATGACTACATCAGTTTAGATTGTAAAGCTATACCTTCAAAGAAAGGACATGCAAAGGGAGGTGTGTCATGTTTGCTGTCTCACACAATTCAGCCTTTGATACATTGAATAGTAACATCCTTATCTCCCGATTAAAACAGCTCGGAGTGACGGGAAGTGCCATCTTATGGCTACAGTCTTTTTTGGAAAACTGAACTTTCCAGGTGGTGGAGTCAAGTCAAGTCAAGTCATAGAATTTATATAGCGCACTACATACCCGGAGGGTTTCAAGGCGCTTAGGAAGGGGAGGAGGATTACTTGTCAAATATCCACGTTTTAAGTTGCTTTCTGAATGCTAGGTGGTTCTGGGTAAGGCGAAGGTAAGCGGGGAGTGAGTTCCATGTTTTAGCAGCCAGGTATGAAAAGGATCTGCCTCCCATGGTGGTCTTGTTGATGCGAGGTACAGTGGCGAGGGCTTGGCTGGAAGAACGTAGTTGGCGGGAGGGGGTGTAGAAGGACAGTCGTGAGTTGAGGCATTCTGGACCGATGTCGTAGAGTGATTTGTGTGCGTGGGTAAGCAGTCGGAAGGTGATCCTCTTATTGACGGGTAGCCAGTGGAGGTCTTTAAGGTGACCAGAGATGTGTTCGTTGCGTGGGATGTCTAATATGAGTCTTGCTGAGGCGTTTTGGATTCGTTGGAGTTTCTTCTGGAGTTTTGCGGTGGTACCTGCGTAGAGGGTGTTACCGTAGTCGAGTCGGCTCGTGACCAGAGCGTGGGTGACTGTTTTACTTGTTTCGGAGGGGATCCAGCGAAATGTTTTTCTGAGCATGCGAAGAATGTTGAAGCAGGAAGAGGATACGGCGCTGACTTGTCTGTTCATTGAGAGTGAAGAATCCAGGATGACGCCTAGGTTTCGTGCGTGGTCTGTCGGGATGGGTGCTTTTCCAAGGGCTACCGGCCACCAAGAGTCGTCCCATGCCGAGGGGGATGTACCTAAGATGAGGACTTCTGTTTTGTCTGAGTTCAGTTTCAGACGGCTTTGTTTCATCCATTCGGCAACTTCTTTCATTCCTTCGTGTAGGTTGGTTTTGGCGGTGCTGGGGTCATTGGTGAGGGAAAGGATCAGTTGAGTGTCATCCGCGTACGAGATGATGTTGAGGTTGTGTTGGCGTGCTATGGCCGCGAGGGGGCTCATGTATACGTTGAAGAGGGTGGGACTGAGTGAGGATCCTTGTGATACGCCGCAGATGACTTCAGAGGCCTCGGACTTGAATGGTGGAAGGCGGACTCTCTGGGTTCTTCCGGTGAGGAACGAGGTGATCCATTCAAGTGCTTTTCCTTGGATTCCGATGTTATTGAGGCGTTGTAAAAGGGTGCTGTGGCAGACTGTGTCGAATGCTGCAGAGAGGTCGAGGAGGATGAGGGCGACTGTGTGTCCATTGTCCAGTAGAGTTAGAATGTCGTCTGTTGCTGCGATGAGGGCGGTCTCAGTGCTGTGTTTTGCTCGGAAGCCAGATTGTGAGGGGTCGAGGGATTTGTTGGCTTCGAGGAAGGCGGCGAGCTGGTTGTTGACAGCTTTCTCGATGACTTTGGCCGGGAATGGAAGAAGCGAGATGGGGCGGAGTTCGGTGGGGTCCGCTGTGGGTTTTTTCAGAAGGGCGGTGAGTTCAGCGTGTTTCCAGTTTTCCGGGAAGGTGGCGGAGTTGAAGGAGCAGTTGATGACGTCTCGGAGGTGCGGTGCTATGATGGAGTCTGCTTTGTTGAAGATGTGGTGAGGACATGGGTCTGTGGGGGATCCTGAGTGGATGGAATTCATCAGGCGGATGGTGTCCTCAGTGGAGATTGGGTTCCAGTCGTTAAGGGTGTTCACGGGGGGAAGATGATCAGCAAATGGTAGGGTGGGTTGGTTTCCAGGTTGGTTGTCAAAGCTGTTGTGGATGTCTGCAATCTTGTTGTGGAAAAATGAGGCTAGGGAGTCACAGAGGGTTTGAGAGGGGGTGATGTCGTTGGAGTTGGCCGAGGGATTGGAAAATTCCTTCCAAAACTTGGCCTCTTAATCAAGGTGTGCCTCAGGGCTCCTCCCTGAGCCCCACGCTTTTCAACGTTTATACGCAACCATTGGCGGAGGCCGTTCACCCTTTTGGTTTTGAAATCGTGACCTACGCTGATGACACTCAGCTCGTGCTTGCCCTGAATCAGCCAGGTCACACCCCGTCGAACATGAACAGTTGTCTAGTAGCAGTCACAGAATGGGTGGCCTCTTCCCATTTAAAACTTAAAGGGGACAAAACTGAACTGATGTTCCTGGGGAACACAGCTGACTCCAGATCAACTCTACATTGGCCACTCTGTATGGCCCCCCCGAGAACCAAAAAAGCAAATTAAAAGCTTGGGCATGTGGCTGGATAATACTCTTACTTTTAACCAGCAAGCTACAATACTCTCCGCCACCTGCTTCAGGCTGATGCATATGCCGCGGAAAATTCTACTACTTCTCCCTTTTCAGGCCCAGAGGATAATGGTCCAGGCCATCATCCTGTCCTGTCTCGATTATGGGAATGCCCTATATCTGGGTGCACCGATCAGCACACACAAAAAGCTGCAAGTCACCCAGAACGCAGCAGCACGTCTAAAGCTAGGCCTGCCCAGTAGTCACTCGGGCACCGCTGCCCTGAGAAATTTACACTGGTTGCCCATCCAAGCCAGAGTAAAATTCAAGGCAATGTGCATAATGCATAAGGCCATGTGGAAAAACGCCCCCGCAATGATCTGTTCCTTAGCCACACCTTACTATCCTCAAAGATCATTGCGTTCAAGCACGGCCTTTTTGGCAACAACACGCAAAATCAAACGGGCCAGGTGGAGCAGACGCTCCTTCTCCCTGAATGCGGCTGTGACTTGGAACTCTTTACCTTCCACGCTCCGGAATGAGTTCAATCTTTAAAATTCCGCAAAACCTTTAAAACCTTTCTTTTTTCCAATAAATCAGTAGACTCCCAGAAGTAAGCAATTATAGCGCTACGAGGCCTTCGGGTAGTAATGCGCTTTACAAAACCCATTTTCATTTCATTCATTTCAGTAGAGATACATTAAATATCCAAGTAGTTTATTTATGTCAGTAACCCTGTTTAACTTTGGAAGAAATCATAGGACTCACCCGCCATTGTTGATATGTACCTATATTTCCCAAGGTGCCTCTAATGATGTCCTCTTATGTGTGATCTTTTCTTATATTAAAAAAAGCCTCAAGGAAATTCCCTCACATATATTTTATGTTGGGGAAGTAAATTACAAATGATCTGACTTTGTCCTACAACAACTGTGGGAGGTAGAAAAAGACGAAGCTCTGCAGATTTTGCCAGCTCTTTTCCCTTCAAAAATAAAAACTAATAAGAGAGGGAATATTTTAGCAATTTTTGAAAAAAGTTCACGGTGCTATAGTGAATGGGAAGTTACCTTTGGATTTCCACACGCAATAAACACATAAAGCTCCAGAGGGAATGTCAATTTGGGATTATATGGTGGTAGGATGTACTTCCTTCTTTTTGTTGTATGACTTAAAGATCACTGATCCTCATCTTAGTGACAAAAATCTTCTAACTATTTCTGTGAATTTTAGTACATCCCCTATCAGCTCCTCGAAGTGTTATGGCCAATTTTCCAGGTTCAATAGGTCTCTGAGGTACATTAGAGGCTACCCTCCAAAATTTTATTGGCTGGACCAGATACAAAATAGAGAGTTTTAATACTTTTATTCATTAGCTGGTCAAATATGCTAAACACGTGAATCCAGTGGGGGGTGTAAGGGGATCACCTTCCCTCTCCTATTGTCAAATCAGGAGATAAATGCCCTAGTTAGGGAGCAATATCTGAATTTGGTCCCTAAAAGTTAAAAGAGGAGTAGATTGAAGGCACCTCCAAAGAATAGTGGGATAGGTTCTGGATAAAATAAATGGAAGCAGTAGCAAGAGGTCGTATGAGGACCCTTTATGCTCTTGTCGCAGAGGGTTGTGGAGCAAGAGCTAGATCCTTCTCTGTGGCTATTGACAAATACAGATGGGCTAATTTTATTCAGGGTTTATATGCAGCAAATAAGGGAATTGTAAATACGTTTATAGTGAAGGAAGATTCTACTTTGTCTGGCCTGCCTTCAGAAAAAGAGATAGACCTTGCAATTAGGGGAACAAATTACTTTGAGGTGATGGCGTTGAACCAACAGGTCAACACCATCACCTTCAGCTTCTTCAACACCCTCTGCATCCTCTGCAAGACCCACAAGTGGATCCCACCTGAGTCAAGGAAGACATTCACCCACACACTCATCAACTGCAGAGAGGGCTATGGAAACACACTCTACAACCGCATCAACATGTCCCTACTCTGCAAACTCCAGACAATACAGAACACGGCTGCCAGACTGGTCCTAAGCATCCCCCGACACAAACATATCAGTCAACACCTACAAATTCTCCACAGGCTCCAGGACCCAGATACCCCTTGACAGAATCAACTTCCACGTACCCAAGGGAAACCTCTGATCTTCTAACGTCACACTGGCCAAAACCCCACATATCCACAGAGCCAGAGCAGGTGGAAGATTCTTCTCTCACATTGCAGCCAAGACTTGGAATGAGCTACTGGCAGACATCAGATGCACCTCCTCCCTGAACACCTCCAGGAAGACCCTCAAGACCTGGCTGTTCGGCTAAACAGATCTGCGGACCCCCCACTCAGCTCCTTGTGCACCTCACTGGTGAGTAGCGCGCTTACAATTTCTTGATTAACTGAATGATTGACAGTGATGGGCTCTGATGAAATTTCAATCTGCTTTAAAACAAAGTTGACCCCTTTGGGTTCAAAATTGTTCACAAGTTTTTAAAAGCTGCTTTGAAACAAATAAAACATCTCCCCTACCTGAATAGGGAGCCTCGCATTTCAATATATTAAGAAGGGAGACCATGACCTATGAGATTGCTCTTCTTGACGCAGTGGGTTAAGTCTTTGCTAAATGCTTTCCCACCCAGATCAATAAATGGGTGGAATATCATAAAATCATACCAATGGAGCAAACAGGTTTCAAGAGTAAGCATGGAACAATTGATAATATGACTGCCCCTCAGTTAATAAATGTAAAATTTGAGGCGGAGTGGTATACTCAGTTTTCATAGACTCTCTACAGCATTTGCTACAGTAGATTGGTCTTTGCTCTAGAGTAAGCTTTTAAGTTTGGGGATGTCTGATCCTCTTAGAGATAGTTCACACCCTTCATACTGATACTTTGGGGTATATTCACAAGAAAATGCCAGAGTGCGGAGAAGGGATGCACTATATTTACAAGAATGCATGCCCCTTTGCAGCAGAGGACTGTGGCGGAATGGAGAATATTAAAAAGTGGCATTAAGTCACACAAAGTGGCTTTACAACACCTTGTAAATATGGAAAATGGCAAGGCATCACAGAGAGTAAAAATAATGATGCTCCGGTGAACAGTTTGTAAATATGCCCTTAAGTGCAGAGTTTTCTTGGGTGCGGATAGGGGTTCATTTCAAGCAGTCTCTTCTTTAAACAGGATAAAACAAGGGTGTCTGCTCGCCCTCTTCTTTTTACCCTATTCATTTCTGACCTTCATGATCAATTGGCTCGGAGTAAGGGTATTGCTCCGTTAGTTGGAAGTAAGCCTTTTGTGTGCTTACTTTATGAAGACATGATAATAATTTTCGATCTTAGCCCAAAAGGTCTAAACATAATTTGCAGTCATTACAACAATTTGTTGATCATTGTATCTAAAAGTAAGTTTATGTGATTCCATGGAATAAAAAAAACAAAATATGATAAACGTGTAAGATCTTTGCGTGATCAAAATTTGGAAATTGTGAAATCATATATTATCTTGGGGAAGACTGGGCCCGATTCACAGAATGAATTTAAGACTCAATCCTAAACCTACTACTATTTTGGTATTCACAGAATGCACTTACTACTTTAGAAAACAGACTTAAGACAGACTTAAGACAAAATCCTAACTTCTGTGAATACCAAAAGTAGTAAGTTCATTCTGTGAATGCCAAAAGTAGTAAGTGCATTCTGTGAATACCAAAATAGTAGTAAGTTTAGGATTGAGTCTTAAGTTCATTCTGTGAATCGGGCCCACAGTGTGTGGGAATTGAAGTGAAAAGTCCACATGGTAAGCACTATGACTAAAGCCGCTTTCAGGCTAAATGTCTGGGTGCCCTTTATAGGGCCAGTGGGAGAAGGCACTTCGCACTTCTATTGGAGGTCTATTGAGGTAAGATTCCTGACTCTCTATTGAATGACCCTGAATTGATTGATGTTTTATTTTATTTTTAGTTTTTTATTCAATGGCAGGTTAAGTCTTTAGAAGGCTGGCCTCAGTTAATCCAGCTTTCTAAGTGGCAGATCTAAGATTAGAATTTGGGCTGAGAATTGCTTTTGTACAAAGTCTTACTGCGGTGGTGCACTGGGCAGTGTGCCTAGTGAAGAGTGATCATGGCTCAGGAAGGTTCTGTATAAGAACATACATTTTAGACAGCCCAAAGAAAACTTGTTAATTTTTAGGAATTTGGTGGCTGCAGCAGAATTGCTGCAATTAGATCCTTTGACCTTTGAGCTTTCATTTGGATAAGGAGGCCTGTATCCACAAAGGGTTTTCCCTCTTTCAATGGATTCCTATTTGATCAATAAAGCACAAGCCTATATTTTTAGGAACTTGCTGCATAGAGTTAGGTGTTTTTGGTTACTCCTGAGGCAGTGTTTTTTCCAATAGAATCCCCTTTTGACAAAATTGTATGGTTCTTCAGCGGTTTGTAAATTGCGCCAAAATGGTTTCCAAGTTCTTAACCATGTGGTATTTCTTTGCTCTTTTATTATGTCGCTGGCAATGGCTGAGGCCTATATGTTTGCAGTTGTCTGTTTTCCCAGCCCCAGCAGAATTACAGTTGTCTTATATACGCGCTAATGAAATGTTTTGCAGCATAATTTTTTATCTTTTTAAGTTGTTTTTTAAAGCTGTATTAATGAAGTGTTGTTTGTATGCTACTGAGGCTGTCACTGACTTTTCAGTGGGAATCATACCTTTTCATGCATTATATATATTCATGTCATGTCCTTGTTAATGTATCGCATACAGAGGGATCTTTATATACTTTTTACACATGTTGTACTAATGGCAGGACTTTCACCTTATGTACCTTTAAGTACAATATTTTGCTGCATTTCTGGAATTGTTCAATATGAAACTTTTAAAAATGTTGGATATTTTTTGTGATTGTTGGATCTACTGCTGAGGTAGTTCTTATGTAAACTGTGCACAAAATTGTATTTCTAAATTGACCCTATTTATATGCATGCATTTTGAGATTGCGTGTGGATCTCCTGGTAGTTCCATTAAGTAAAACAAATAAACTTGAAACTTATTATGAAATGTTTAAAATATATAAAGTATAAATTAAATAATATCATAAACTATATACAATTATTACTTAAAAGGCATAGCATGAATAATATTAAAAATGTGTATAATAAAATGTAAGGTAATGTTAATAAAATGTTAAACAATGTATGTTGTACATACAATACCAAGGGCATCATTAGGAGGCGATCCTGACGGCAAAAAGGACCGCCCGCCATATGTGCGAGGGTCCCGTGGGTGACATTAGGATGCGCCCACCACACTGGCGGGCGCATCCTGCATGTTTAACATTGCCGAAGCCGGTGCTTTCAGCACCACCCACCTCAATGTCAAAAATGCATGGTGTTCATGTGCATGCACAACGTGGCAGGCACCGCGCGGTGCCTGCCAAGTTACGCATTCACATGTAGAGGGTACCATGAGTACCCTCCATTGTTGTGTTTTGTTTTAGATTCCGTATGAATTTCCTGATGCATGTCCTTATATAGTTACAATTCACGTTTCCCTTATATAGGCATAGAAACCCAGCCCTTATTTAGGCATTGCTCATGCTGACCAAATTCAGGCATGGCTACTTACATCCCTTCATTTACGTCATAACGAGTTCTTTGAAAACTAGACTCTTAAGCCGTTAGGACTTTCCCCTGCTTGGATATTGATTTCTCCAATAACTCATTTATTATGTATGAACATCTGTTCCTTAAGGGTTTATTCATGACGTTCTTATGCCCGACTTTTATGTCAATACTGGTATTCCTAAACACCTTTGAGGTATACATATTCCTTCATTTGCTATGGCAAGGCACATTGCGATTCGACTACCTACTTGAACGCGGTTTGCCACAGCAAGTCCAGAAGGAAGCCAAGTTCCTAACTGATGTACTGACCAGATGCTGTCATCCTCCTAGCCGAGAATACAGCTCCAGTGTTTCTGACTCCCCTAGCGGGGTGTTAGAAATCGAGGCCTGGGAAAGAGATACCAACCTCTCTCATTCTAAGGTTTGGAGCTTATTAGAACCTAGAGCAACTTTTGGAAACTCTTTGCATAACTAAACTAGACTAAGACAGCACCTACTTCTTCCCTCGTACTACACTTAGGTTAGGTAGACTGGGGTAGGATTTTTTTAGAAGCACCAGATGAGTATTTTAGCCTGTGTTATTTATGTATGTATTTTAAATGAATATATGTCATAGCTACAAGACATGCTATTACAGTACTATTTAATCTTACTGCTAACACTGTACATGTTATACTTTGCATTCTGTTTTATGATTGTTGCAGTTCATGTTTCTTGCATGAGAAAAAAGACTGTGCAATAATTCCTTTTTATTAAAACACCCATCCCTCTATTTCTATGCAACTCCGTAGAAACAAAGCATGCACGATTGTTTCCACGACACTGAAGATATTGTTCTTACTCTAAGTGAAACAATTTTGTCATGTTTATGTGGTTGCCAAAAACGAATCCCTTTTTGAACATTCAAGAAGTTTCTAGTGACCTCTGAGTTAGCTCCCACACACACACAAAATTAAGTTTAATATACACGATAGAGACATACTGACCTCAGTCCTATGTCAAATCTATAGTGTATATTATTCCAATGCGCAGAGCCTATCAGGGATATAGGAACTACACTATATGGTAAGGCACTAATTTAACGTAAGATACTGAAGTAATTCAGGTATGCTTTTTTCTGAGACCCCTACTCATAAAACTCCATAAGACGTCTGGAGTGGGTAGGGATAATATCCTCCATAGCTGAGTAGGACGGAAAATCCTATGTATTAGCTTTTTGGTTTGTTTAACATTGAAGGATACAGTGTTCCAAAATATTGTTCCCTTGAATCTTGCTCTGCAATTTTCATTAAACAATATATCCCTAAACGGGGATAATAACACCTAAACTGGTGGAGCTACAGGTGCCAGCGCTCTACCAGCTTTTAACAGGTTTTAATGAAACCGATGTGAATGCAATAAGCATTCCTCCAAATTTAAGGAAAGCTATTACTTTAAAACTTATAAAACATGGCCTAACTCCAAGAGGTGGTAGAGCAGTTTTTGTGATAGAGGCACATGAAAATCACCAGACAGAGGTATTCTACTCATGGATAGTATTCCCAGAATCAAATCCAGTAACACATTGGTTTCACTTCTACGAGAATATATTCCTTTCGAGAACATTGAAAATTTACTCACATACCAGGAGCATGAGCTCTGTTTTAAAAGTGCCCAAAAACATTTAAATCACGTTACCAGGCTCAGTCCACTAGGTAGACCAGGAGCAACATGGCCGGTTTTAGCGGGCTATACACCAGATCCTGACATTGAAGCAATTTCGGACGATGAATGACTTAGTAATATATAAAAATGTGTAGAATTATACAGGTAACCCACACACTCTCTGAGAGTCCTGAAAAGGTCTTTACTAAAAACACTTCCGTCTCTTCTAAAAAGAAGTGAGAACATAATAAACAACATTCTAAAGAGAAGGATTCTCAACCTCGTGGATGGTCTCAAAAGGAGCCCTCTGAAAGGAGGTATAACCTCAGGGATAGGAATAATCTGAGAAAGCCTAACAGGTATAAAGATACTGATACACGTTCCTCTCGTACCTTTCAGGTATCGTCACAGACATCTGAAAGAAGAGGACGGTCAGATCACAAAGAAGAACATGTGAAGTCCAAAGATGATTAACATGTTCAGAAAAGCAAGACAAAACCTCAATTCATCAAAAAGAAGGTGGCAGGTCTAAAAATCAGATCTGCCGAGGATCAAGAACGGAGAATGGGCTCAGACAACGTTAGACAGCGCAGTAGAAGTAACAATAGCTCGCCAGAACCTGAAGGAACTTCTGGAGACAATGGACTTGAATGAGGATATTAAAGTTGAAACTGCAGATACCAGGGTTAGTTCTCCACATAGGTTATATGAAAAAACACTCCGGATGGAGGGAGACATACCAAGAAAAAAGTGACAGCATTCTTTTGAGAGCGACTTTCTAAGGATTAAGATAAATTACTAGCTGAACAAGACTGGCCACCAGAATTTGTCAGGGAGTCATCGTGCTATCTTTCTATAACCATATTCCATTACATTTTAAATATACTTATGCCAGGAAATGGGCAGTTGCTCAAGCCCCAGCATTATATAAAAATCATGTAGGATGGGATGAGGACTCACCTCACCACGAAATCCATGTAAAAAATGAACTAACTGCATAAAGGCAGTATCCAATTAAGCAAGAAGCTAAACAACAGGTCAGGGAGATCTTAGATCAACTTGAATACCAAGGGCTGATTGAAACATGCATCTCATCAATGAACAATTCTTTCTTTCCTGTCTCCAAACCAGACAATACATATCGTCTAGTTTTGAATTATAGACACCTAAACTCTTGTTGTAAAACATTTTCAGTGCAAAATGCACACAGTAAAGCATTAATGAATAACATTTTGTGTAAAAAATATAAAACCACATTAGACATATTAAATGGTTTCTTTTGTCAAAAATTGCACCTGAAAGTAGGTTTTTGTCCGCTTTCCCAATAATAGGGACACATTGTCAGTTCTGTCGTCTCCTTCAAGGATTTAAGAAAAGTCCAGGGTTATTCTCAGCAAGGGTACCAGAGTTACTACAAACTTACGATGACAAGGAAATTTCATATGTCGATGAAATCTAGCTGACAGAGGATGACCTCAACAGGCATTTGAACAGGCTGTACAGCATTATACTTGGCATCGCCTCTGAGGGGTATTAATTCAATTTTAAAAAATCAAGATTTGCCCATCTCAACGTCCTTTTTCTAGGATATGAACAATCAAGTGAAGGCAAAAGCCTGGCAGCCAACTTTTTAGAAAAGTGTGCGTTGCTCCAACGTCCAAAAACGCTGAAAATCTTAGTCGATTCTAGGTTTCCTGAATTTTGGAAGAACTTACATTCTAAACTACGCTGAAAGGATTAAACCTCTCTACGAATTAATCAAACCTGATTTTAGAACAATAAATTGGAAAAAATAACATACAGAAATTTTGCGTTCACTCCAAACAGACATGTTGGCAACAAAAATTTACAAACACACATAAACATACGCAACTTAGTGATCCGAATCATTCCAGGACAATGCAGATACACATACTTAACTTTTAATGAAGGTGAGACAGTACCAATTGCATACAAATCACATTTGTACACGCAAGCCGAAATGAAATTCACATATAAAGTAAAAATTCTGACAGCAGTTTAAAAGAAAGAGCCCTAGCACATGGGAAACACATTATGGTTGTTAATCCTGTAAAAGCAGTTACAAAAGCTAGCATCCCAAATACAAAAGCTGTACATCCAAGATGGATACAATGGTTTAATTCTTTTGTGGCAAGTTATGTTTTATACATTTGTTATCCTCATTTGAAAACACAGTAGAGACTTTTATCTTTTGGCATATTTCACAGTCCAAGATGTATTTTATGGTTTGTTTCTTAATGTCAGGCCACCAGTATCATTGTTTTAATAATGAAACTGTGGCGGAAACACCTGCATGAGCAGAGGCGAGCTCTTCATGTGCTGTTAGGATCAGCCTTATCTATTTTCTATGTTTGGTATTACCCTATCCCCCACTCCAGGGATTCGAGCAAACAGAACATTGTTCGCATCAGTTATATATGAGTAATTCAGTGGAAAACCTTTACTTAATGCTGGACCACTGCCTTTACTAGAATCATTGACTGCTAGTATTATTTCACTGTCTATTTTTGTTTTTGAAGGAGTGATTGCAGCTACAGAAGCCGTTTGCACAGCCCCCTTCTCGGCTTCATCAGCCTGTGAATTCACTTCAGCGTGAATGCCATCAGGCTGATGACTCAATGTGTGTATCACGTTAGTGTTTTGTAGTCCGTTTCCCAACTGAACTACTTGTTCCCAAAGTCTTTTATGCTTGATTGTGCCACCTTTTGCATCTTTGAAACAATTTTAAAGCCAATTCTGTAAATATTAATTGTAAGATTGAACACAATGAAAGGAGTCACACACTATGAGTGTGGGGAATTTGCAATCCGTATTTTCCAGTGCCAGTATGAATGCTGGTAGTTCAGCTTGCTGAGCTGTACAATCTCCTAGAGATTGTGTTTTTATGACCATGTTTCTGAATTTGCCATCTCACATACGACGTTTAACGATTGTGCATGCAGCACTATAAGCTTGCTTACCCCCCGTAGCGGGTTGTGGTGAACCGTCAGTATAAATTATACATTCATACTGGTCTAGAGGTAGAATTTCAGTAGGCAGAGGACATTCATGTTTGTATTGCAGGAATGCTATGGAACTCGTTCATCTTGAGACCCAAATAACAGTTTGTCCTGATGCACCTGTCTACAACGAAGTAACAAGTGATCAAGTGGTTCCAGCGATTTCAACGAATCCTGATGTAAATCTAACCATTGACAGAACTGCCTCTGTCTTTTACATTAACTTTTTCTGAGGATCCCAGCGAACCTTAAACTATGTCAGCAAAAAGAACTTTCAAAGAACAAGAAACTGACTTTTTTCAACACCTGAAAAAGACTTATCTGTTTTCAACATGGATTGAACTATGGATTGTTTTGGGAATATTCTTCTTTCAACTTTGGTTAGCTCTGGTAATAACTCTTGGTATGCTGATAAATGGAAGATATATTCAAATGGACACAGCAAGTAAAAAAGTGAACTTACTTCTCCAGCCACACAAATCATCCCATCTTGAACAAAGAGACTTAAATGACATTTTTGGCCCGTCTGAGCTATTGAAGATTCCACACTTATTCAAGATTTCCTTAAGTGGGTTTATTACCTCTAGTACCTTTTCTGACGATTGGGACTTCAAGACAAATAATACTATGATGTCTGATCTAGAGCTGTCTGCAGTATTCACAAATCATGAATATTTAGAGGGTTCATCAGACTATGAACAAATGTATGGTTACAACCAATATGGTCATCATGTCTTGCACAAATCTGCATCACCTCGAAATATATTTGTATAACCAATGGGAACATTGTCCTACACCTCCAAAGGGTGGCTCAAAAAGGTTTTCAATGACATTTCAATATTGTTCAGGGTTCAACTTATCAAATCCAGAATCATTTTAATTTACAAATGTGAACAGAACAGGAACGAAAAATATGTTAACAAATAAAAAACAGATGTATTCTGCAGCCTTTATTGCCCAACTGTCTAGACATGGTTTTGACTTATGGAAAGACACCATTGAGACAAAAACTGTCTGGGCCACAAATGATTGGCAAGTGCAGGGGATAAAAGCTATGTTTAGAGCCTGCATCATCCATGAGCACATTATGTTTTTGAATGACACTGTCCAACAAATGTCTTACCTTGGGATAGCCAAGATCAAAGACAGAAACACACCAACCATACCAATACCTACAAGTAATAGGACTACATGGGGGGATGTCGACGTACATAATATTTGCATCACAACAGATCAGATCCAGATTGGAAAACATGGTTAATCTGGCCCACAGACACAAATAACTGTCAACATTGATTCCTGAACAAAACACAGGGTTTCACTATTAATAGGCCAGACCCAAGATATGTTCAAAGACAGCATCCTGGGATAGTAACAACATATAGAGTAGGGAAATTATGCCTTGATTGGCTACAGACATCTACACTTGAGGATGTAAAACAACACATATCTTTAATTAAAGATGGCGCTGACCTTAGGGAATTCTTGCTAGGACCAAGAAAACCACATAAAAAATGTTTCATATATGCTGGTAAATACGCTGGATCTAACGAATTATGGAAGATTACCCAAGCAGAGACTGCAGAATGAATATGAGAAATTGATCGTATTAAATTAGAGAAATCTCTCTCTGTAGTAGACAATGGGTTAACAACTCTGTCATCCGGGATGTATTCATTGGACAGCATTGTATCTTTTGCCATAGACATCATGGAACAAGACTGCTCATGTTGCAACATGGTCAGTGTCAATTACCTTCTATCATGCTATTAGGCTGGACGCTAAAAAAGTTGTGTGCAGGCTATGTGTCTTGGCGTTTAGTCAACACTATGTCAGTGTTTTCAGAACTCAATCTCACTGATAAACAGATCAAACTGGAACAAAGAGGAGCAGACTAAATCGTCCTGAGCATAGAAAAACTGGAAAGATTACCATTCACAGTAGCAGAAAAAACAGCTACTGAGTGGATCATACATGGTAAAATTACTCTGCCTGTTACATTTTTCCATTTTCAGTATTGCCTAAAACACATACGGTTGGGTCCGAGACCAGCGATGAGCGTTGTCGGATAGGAACTTTTCTCCTCAATACATGACTTCCAATTACACAATCACGTCCCTATGAATGTATATGAAGTTAGAACGACGCAATTTACCAGCATTTTGAAGGCTGCACCACGCCTGTTATTTAATCCTTACGTGCTGCAACAGCATTTTCTTGGTTAGATTTTTCCCTGTGGGCGTGACTACGACCGCCACTACATACAACCAAGCGGTGATCTCCACACATCCACATTCAATTATAACAGTTGAACCATCCTCTTCCCCCCCTTTCTTCGGCTGCAGCTCTGCCATGGGCAGATTCACACGTTTTTGAAGCAAGGAGGACTGCCCTCACATTTGATTCAGCGGTGCCCCTCGCATACCCTTATCTGTATATTTGCAGTTTAACCCCCCTCTGCCCTTGGCAGAATCTACACATTGATTCACTATCTACAGTTGGATAGCCCCTACTGTCTGCAATTTCATTGACAGATTCATTGCCCCATCCCCCACAACCCCTGTCCTGATGAAGACCCTCTAGCAAGGCTTATACCACGCCTGCACTTCACCTGGGTCGAAACGTCGACACTCCTTCTTGTGTTCAGCCTCCTTCATCATTTATTATTATTGATTTCCTTTGAGGCATGATTGTCTAAAGCAACTGATTAATTAATTGTTCCATTGTGTCAAATCTTTTCAAATTATTTTGTATTTTGGTCTTAATGACCATCATTTTTAGTTCTTACCTTTCACTATCTCAGCACTACCCTTCCCTATTTTCATTCTTAGGGGCATTATATGTGATTTAACATGTACTCATTTTTATGAATGATTCTTATATAATACACGTTGTGATTAAAAACAATGTCGTTATAATTACCTGTGTATGTACTTATTCTTGTTACGATTGAGTTTATTGCATGTTTATCTGGGACCACTTTGTCTGTATCAATACTTCGCCCAGGTCCCAGTGACTTCTTGGGTTAACCTGTGTTTTTGGAACACATAAAACACATACCAGCAGGCAAATATGAATGGTTGGGTAAAGAATAGATCAAGACATGCTGGAATTTACCATACACACACAGATGTTGGAGCGGGGGGCGTCAAGTGTTCCTTAGCAGTTCAAACTGTGAATATGCACTGAGCGGTTATCTCCTTTGTCAGAGTATTCATTTACACGGTGCCTGCGATGGTTCCCCAAACAACTTATCCTGCCACCTGCAAGGTTCACCAGCTGCAGAGATTAATCCAATTGTTGGACTGCTTTCTAATGGGAGTTACCTTATGTTGAATGATCACAGCTGCTGTGGCATGTTGCCAGGGATTCCATATCTAGAAATTATGTCATCCAGGGTCACTTACTGTATGCAAGTATTGTTTCCACAAACCAAGACAGTCAGGGAGTTGACTTTGAGGCCTTCACTGAACATCTCTTCTATACAAATTGATACTCTAAGAAGAACGAAAGCCATTCTTTTGCAAAAAACTGTGCCACTGTCCTCGGCCAAAGAAACCTATGATCTTCAAGTCGCAAGGACTTCTGCCAAGATACATGCCCTTTTGAATCTAAACTCCCCTATACATTTCTCAGAAATGTTGGAACGTATCTTCAACATGTCTGATACGAGCAGTATTGTACATCTATTTAAGAACATATGTTCAGGACTGTTAGCATCTTTTCAAACAGTCCTCTGAATATTTCCCAACTTTGTGCACTCTGTGTTTGGTGGACTGCTACTACTTTTTGGACTCATTGCAGGGATCCTATTTTTGCTCCTACTGCTGTGATATGGCAAGTAGGTGTGGGCGGAAAATCCGTTCCGCTCGCGGATTTTGCGGATTTTCGGGAAATCCGCAATCCGCGAGATTTGCGAATTTCCCGCAAAATCCGCAAATCCGCGAGCAGCGGATTTTGCTCGCGCTGCTCGCACTGTTAGCGTGAGTTCGCGCCCCGCGAATAAGTGCGAAATTGCAGAAATACGATCTTGGCAAAACTGAAAGTAACTACTTACCAGGTTCAAAAGTTCAGGCACATCATTAGTAGCCATTTCCTGTAGGGCTTCCTGAGGGGCCCCTCCAGAGTTCAGTTGCCAGTTGAAACTATTATGTGACCCTGCTCTGAACCTCAGAATAGTTACACATATGCCACAAAGGTCCTGAATTACAGCTAAGGGAGACAAGCAGGAGCCAGGCTGGAAGTTAAAATCCATTAATCAGCCCCTAATTCATTATTGTCAGTTGGGGCAGGGCAGGTGTTGTAACTAATTTTGCAACAATGAAAGCACTTAGCAAGTGCAAAAGATCACTAATCAGGGCGCACTAAGGAAGCAGGTGCCAGCTAAAAAAATATTCTGTGACACATTAATCAGCCCCAAATTAATTCAGGTCACTTGAGGCAGGGAAGGTGTGCTTTGCTTTGCCGAAAATAATGTACACTGGACAACCAGAGGGTGTAGTGATGAAACAGAGGGTGGCATGGGTGGGCCAGAGGGTGGCATGAGTAGTCAGAGAGTGGCAGTGGTGACAGAGAGTGGCAGTGATGAAGAAGAGTGTCCCAAACAGGCTGGACACGTAGAAACAACAAGTTCGCAAAACTTGCGACCCGACAGGTAAGTTCGCAAATTGCGAAATTGTAAAAACCCTCGCGAACTGGCAGAAACACGGGCGAACACAAAAAAAAAAAAAATCCGCAAATTCGCGGGAATTCGCGGATTTTGCGGATTGCGAATCCGCAAATCCGCAAAATTCGCGGATTGCCAATCCGCAAAATCCGCTCATGCTTAATGGCAAGCCAAATCACCAGCGCCACTCCAAGCACCATAGAGAGAACACTATTGGAGATGAAGTGTCTTGAGTGCATCATTCAAATTCAAGGTCATCTTACCTGTTCTATGCTGCCTGCTTTGAGGTGAAGAATCCGTGGTAGACATCTGTCTAACACTCCCATCAGTCATGCCTATGGATATGGATCCCCTGCTGGACCCAGTAACGGCCCATGCTCTGTGTTGTCCCCAGTGGCTACCAATACTGATGACGGCTTTTACTAAGATCTCACAGACGCAAAATGCTACTACTGAGGTACAAGAGGAAACAACAGGCGCGCAGGTACATCCAATATGAACATTGCTGATGCAACCAGTGATGAAGGCAATGCTTCACATCTATGTGCTGTTGATCTTCTAAACGAGGTAATCCAACTTTTGCCTACAATGATAGACGACCTGTTGTTTACAGACATAGAAGATGTCATGCTTTCTCCCAGCCCTAACATGACTTTTGATTTTGGCACCCAGTGTTCTGAGAGACTTTGAATGTGACCTTCATTTTTTATAAGACAAATAACTTTTTCCTATGATTAATGTTTTTTTTTCTAAATTAGAATTTTTCATTTTTGGCACAAGTAATCTGCTTATAGTAGAACTATTCATAAAGAACAGAATTCTTCGAAACACAATATGTCACCTTCTCAATACAAATTGTATTATGTATTATGTAATTTGACATGAACAGTTTTTGGCCCCTTTTTTTCTGTATTTACGAGCCATTTCATAATGTATATATGTGTATGATACATTCATGTAGCATTCAAAGGTCTACATTTGCTTAGAATGAAACATTGCTTTAAAATGTACAGCTCAATTGCATCTATACATCACAACAGCTTTTAATGCATTTTTTCAAATGTATTTTTAGACATGTTCCTAGCCTTCCATATGTAGCTATGTTTTAGATATGTTTAACACCATCGACGCTTATGGTTTTACCCCCCTGTGCTGAAAATCTGGAATCCCTACTAATCATGACGAGCTCAGCTCGGCATCAGTGTACGAGATGTGTACCTCATGACGAGCTGAGCTCGTCATGAGCGTTGAAGGTGTTAGTGATTAATCAGAGGAGGGATAAGGGATCAAGGTCTCCGTTTCGTTCCCCAAGGTTAGTTATTGGTTATCAAAAATAGAGAAACGGACACTAGTTACACCTTATGACCATTGGTATAAGGGATAAAGATCAGAGTAGCCTCAAAAAACTCTATGTTTTTTTGTTGGAAGGAGGTGCGGTATATCTGGTTCGTCCGCCCCACATTAGAGTTATGGCAGTTATCATTGGCTACTCCAAAGTGAATGTGCCAGCCTCACCCGAGGCGCCTCTGGTCTAGGGGGCAGTGTCCAGAGATGTGGAGTGAAAAAAGGGGTGCAAAGTAAAATGTGCAAAAAAGGAAGAAATGGTTAAAAAGGTAAACAGCCCGAAAGTTCTTTAATAGGGGTTGTTTTTACCACATTAAAAATTGGGTGGTACGATTTTAGACCGAGTTACTGGGTCTGATAGTATGATTTAATAAAATACGTCGACATGTTTCAGCTCCGTTGGGCCTGGAAGGGTCTGCGGAGCTTTCGTCAGGACTCACAAACATAAAGGTATTGTACTTACACAATTTGTGTAGTCATATTTGGCGTACAAGCACTCTTGTTTTGGTTATACAATTTAGGAAATTTTCCTTCGTAATCTGCAATGAGACGAAAATGATGTACATAGATAGCATGCACACACACACCTTATTTCTTTACTTTGTAATGTATTTCATTTTATGTAGTTTGGTTAAGTAACACTTTTCTTTACCAAAACATCTTTAACTTTGGGAAGGCAATAAATTGGAGAGTGGAGATGATAATTCTGATTCTCGCTAAGGTAAGACAGAGACTCATAGGCAAAATACTAGTATGATACGCTAGGATCTATATTACACAACCCTTATCTGTAGTGCGTAAAGGGGACTATAAGTATGATCTAGACACTCAAACACTGTTTCGCTTATAGGTGGAAATTACATTGGCAGAAAACAATGAAGCAGCGCTATCATAATTGGAGAGGCGGCAAACGCTGTAAACAGTAAATAACTTATATGTAAAAGAGGTAGTATAAGCCCACATGTAGTCAAAAATTATCATATCGCTTTCTCGGTTTTGTAGCAGCGCTATCATTATTGCGTTGAAGGTGTTAAACATGTTTAGTAACATCGTACATACGAAAGTGGAGTGGGTGTTTCGTTTTAGATTCCATATCAATTTCGCAATACATGCCCTTATACAGGTACAATTCACATTGCCCTGATATAGGCATATAAATCCAGGCCTTATTTAGGCATTCCTCATGCTGACCAAATACAGGCATGGCTACTTACATTCGTTCATCTATGTCATAACGAGCTCATGGAAAACCAGACACTTAAGCCATTAGGACTTTCTCCTGCTTGGATATTGATTTCTCAGAAAACTGATTTATTATGCATGGACATCTATTCCTTACGGGTTCATTCATGACGTTCTTGATGACCAATTTTCACGTCAATACCGGCATTCCTAAACACCTTCAAGGTATAAGTATGCCTTTACTTGCTGTGACAAGGCACGGTGTGGTTCGACTATCCACTTGCACGTGGCTCGCCACAGCAAGTCCCGAAGGAAACCAAGTCCCCAACTGACGCACTGACCAGAAGCTGTCATCCTCTTTGCCGAGAAATCAGCTCCAGTGTTTCTGACTTCTCTTGCGGGGTTTTAGAGATGGAGTCCCGAGAAAGAGATACCAACCTCTCTCATTCTATGGTAAGGAGCTGATTAGACCCTAGAGAATCTTTTGGCAACTCTTTGCATAACTATACCAGACTAAGACAGCACCTGCTTCCTACATTGTACTACACTTAGGTAAGATGCACTGTGGTAGGATTATTTTAGAAGCACCAGATGAATATTTTAGCCTGTGTTATTTATGTATGTGTTTGAAATGAGTATATGTCATAGCTACAAGACATGCTATTAGAGTATTATTTTATCTTACTGCTAACTCTGTACATTTTATACTTCGCATTCTGTCTTATGATTTTAGCAGTTCATATCTCTTGCATGAGAAATAAGACTGTTCAATATACCCTTTTTATTGAAACGCTTGTCTCTCTATTTCTATGCAACTCTGTAGAAACGAAGCATGCACGATTGACTGAGTGAAACGCTTATCTATTGTTTAACTACTCTGAAGATATTTTTCCGACTATAATGGAAACAAAGTTATCATGTTTATGCTGTGGTCAGAAACAAATCCCTTCTTGTTAATTCGAGAAGTTTCTAGTGACCTCTGAGTTAGCTGGCACACACACACAATTAAGTTTAATATACTCGATAGAGACATACTGACCTAAGTCCTATCTCAAATCTAAAGTGTATAATAATCCAATACGGGGATATAGGAACTACACTACACCATGTGTCCCTCCTTCCCCCCCAAGATCCTGGGGCCCCGCAACGGGCCCCCAACCTGGAAAACCACATGCCATTCCACCTGCATCCTGATATAGATGGCGGTGTCTAGCAGACACCGCCACCATATGAAACCCTTTTCCGCCCGGTCGACTGGTCGACCGGGTGGAAAAGCGTTAGACGGTCTTCCCGTCCTTCGTGGTCCTACCCCCAAACAAACATGGTGGGGGGAAATGGGTGGCAGGCGGGCTAGGATATAGGGTTGATCGCCAACTCCTGCATGGTGGTGGAGATCCGCCCTACATCCTAATGGACCCATAAGTATAGATAATTTAACATATTTTTTCAAATAAAAAATACAAAGAAATGTTTTATTAACTTTTTTATTGAGTTTTATATAGCACAAACTTGACCTGAAGGTATTGGGTATCAGAGCGCTATACACGAGCACCAGTTGCATTAGATGAGGACACATTAATTTTTGTTAGGTACAGGGAGATTAAGGGATTTTCCCAGAATCACAGGATGATGCGCTTCTTTTCCGAGAATCGAACCTGGTTTCTGACTTTAGAAGTTGACCGCCCTTGCCATTAGTCCAAATCCTCCCACCAAAAAATGTGTTTTTGGCATACCATGAATATATTAAAACATATCAAAATATAAAATTAATAAAGCTTGAAAAAAGGAATGAACAATAAAATTGTGTAACACTATTATTACATACAAAAATATAAATATTGATATTACTGTATAGAAGCATGCACCTAACTAACTTCTATTATATTATCAATGATCAACAATAGTAATAAAATAACACAAGCAATTTCAACAATGTACAAATGTAAGTAAAACAATATTAGACATTAGGGGTGATATATACGATTCCCACTCCAAACCAGCCCACTGGGGAAAGGAAAGGGGTTACATTTTCTATTCTCACTCCAATCTAAACTAATTTGTGGAAGAGGTTTGAAACTAAAGGGGTGATATTTACTATTCCCACTGCAATCTATAGCAACTTGGAGAAAGTGCTGGAAACTAAAGGGGTGACCTTAACTATTCCCACTCCAATCTAAACCAATTTTTGAAAGTAGTTGATCACTAAAGATGTTAGATTTACTATTCCTGCTCCAATCTAAACCAAATTTTGTAAGGCATTGTACACTAAACAGGTGAATTGTACTAAACTTACTCAAATCTAAGGAAGTTAAAAAAAGGTGTTGAACACTGCAGAGGTAAATGTCACATATTGAACATCCTAACTACTACATGCACAAGCACATTTTTTATTAGAAAATAATTGTAAAAGTTATCTAGCAAAAAATACCCTAAACTACAAACCTATATATACATTTAAATATTTAAATAAAGAAAATGTGGATCACACAAGGTTGAAATATTTTATACACCATTTTTTATCATGCATACGTTTGAAACCATAAAATAAAATAATAAACTATTACTCCAAATTTAAACTTTTAAAATATGAAAACATGTAAATAAGTTTTAAGCTTTTATAAATATAACAATGTTTATAAAAGACATTTTAATGTTGAAAACTGTATCTATTTGTATGGTAAAAAAAATTTGTTTTGTCATATATATGTATGTATATATATATGTATGTATATGAAGTCCAACTCCCCACTCACTTGTGGAAGAAGAGTATGACACCGCCAGGTAAAAGTCCAGAGGATTTATTCAGGGTTAGTTCACAGCGCAAGTAAGTAACAATTCGGCATACACATTGCAGCTACTCAGCTTTCCTCAGTGCCTGTTACTACTGGCACAGGATATATATATATATATATATATACTAAAATTAAAACAACAATTTGTAAAACATTAATAGCACAAAATACAATGTAAATATCAATATCTTTAATTAATAACATGATGTTAATTTACAATATACATATTTTCAAAATCTCCCCAGATTGAATAAAAACATCTATTTATACACATTTCAGCTTTTCCAAAAATAAAACAAAACACCTTACTTAAATCACAAATATAAAAAATATAATAAAACACACTATAATACATGACGTACAAATTATCAATATTACAAGCAACAATATTTATTGCTTCAATATTTTTACAACGATATTAAAAACAACTCTAAAACTCATATTTTTACCTATGATATTCCTGTCCATGATATTTTTGATGGCTTTATATTCTAGACACAATAGTTTTGTATCACAATATTGCTATTCTGTTCAAACATTGAATACAGACATAAATATGTGTTTACAGGTTAGGTCAGTAATTACGTTTTTTTTATATAAAACCTAGAATACTTTAGCACTAAATGTAGCTGGGCAGATACATTTCAAGCTGGACTTTGTTGTCAATGACAACTGTACCTGTCAGAGAGTGCGTGGAAATATGGTATAGCTTTCAAGATGAGAAGGTGACATGGAGGGGACACAAGAAATAAATCTGTACATCATTGTTTCAAGGATGAAGGAAGAACTTGAAGGAGGAGATTATGTAAACAAGGGAGATGCTTTGGAGGTCAAATGTCCACAGACTAAACCTTGATGTATAGTCAATGGTAGGGGGTAGTTGTTGAGGGTGAACACCCAGGCCCTTTGTTCCTCCAGAGTTCATATTATCATTGGATCATTCACATCCTGCCATTATCCCTTTCTTCATGACAGTGACCAATCAAGTAATTGGAATTCACGAGAATCAGCAATGTGCATATCTGCAACAACTAACCATACCTTCAGCAAAGTGGGTTTCTTTTCACACAATGTAAAATGAAATTAGACTGTACTGTAGCAGAGATCCAGTCCAGGTTTTGCGAGTGACCAGAGGAGAGCAAGCACGAGAAGCAGCAGCAGCGGAACCGCAGGGAGCCGTGGGAGCCAGGAGCCGCGAGCCGCGCCGCGCCGCAGGAGCTAGGGTCCGCGAGGGAGCCGAGCCGCAGGAGCTAGGATCCGCGAGCCGTGAGCCGAGCCACGGAAGCTAAGAGACGACAGCCGAGCCGCGGGAGCTGCAAGCCGAGCCGCGGGAGCCGCAAGCCGAGCTGCGGGAGCCGAGCCGCTGGTGCAAAGCCGCGAGCCAAGCCGCAGGAGCCGAGCCGTGAGCCCTGAATTGCGAGCCACGCCGGGAACTGCCAGCCGCACCAGAGGCTGGGAGATCGGAGATTGCTGCAAGTAGAGCTGTGGCAAGCAGAGCTGCGGCGGGCCAGTGGCCTCCACGGTCTGCAGCGGTAAGAAAGCCAGTCTCACGAGTAGCAGGTGGGAAGCGGAGCTGTGTGGAGAGAGCTCTGTCACGTCGCTATCTACTCTCAGCCGCCCTCCAGTTCTCTCCAGTCCTCTCCTGGACACCGTTTCAGTTTGCCCTAGTTCAGAGGGAGACAGAGCAGCAACAGCACAGAGGTGTTCTGTAGACGCCCTGTCCTGCTCAGATCGAGGCATGAGGCAGCGGGGGAAAGAGGCTGCTCCCTGATGACCTTTACTTTCCTCACGTAGCGAAGGCTCTCTCATGAAGGCATTGTTGCTCCCTCATGTGCCGAGGATCACACAGTGCGGTATGCCGAGGATCATACGCTTGAAGCCCTGAACACCCTCAGAGGAGGCTAAGAGGAGGCTAAGAGCACAAGTTTCTATCAGAGGGAAACACAGTGGGATCGTTGGAGTCCGCAGTCCAATCCTGCTTTTCAAACGGATCAGAGCCAGAGCAGCCAGAGAGCAAGAGAGGCGGGAGCGGAGAAGCAGAGTACGCTGAAAGACCCACTCCGCCGGAAAAAAAAAAACGCCAGAAAAACGCAGAAGAAAAAAAAAATGAGCTAAAATCCCGAACTGCCCAGCCACTTATACACCAGTCTCCAAGTATTTGGGGTGTGCACCGGCTTGCCAATAGCCGTGAATTGTGTTTAAAAGCTGCACAGGTTGCTTTAACACGGCGGGACCCGCGACCCTTGAAGCGCACTGACGCCGCGTGTGTCCTGGCTGCTGTGAGGCCACAGTGAGGTGGTGCAGGAGCAGGCAGGGGTGTGGACGGAGCCGGAGCACGAGCACGGGCACAGACCTCTGTTGCAAGCCAAGCAGTAAAGGGCAATAAGAGAAGGTGGAGCGGCCAGAGCTAACCCGCATCACCAGCGTCATCAGCCAGCCGCAGTAAAGTGGTGGAGGAGCATCAGCACTACCCGCGGCATCAGATGCGAGGTGAGAGAGCGATCTGAAGTGCCCAGTGTAACCTGTTATTTGCGATTGGGTTGGGCCCTGGCCAGCGATTTGCCCCATCAGCAGCCACCCCTAAGCCCTAAGCCACGGGGCTACTTAGTGCAGGGCTGTATTTACCGAAGCACTGCCGTTAAAGAGATCGTCAAGTGTTAGTGTTAGTGGAAGTTAAGAAAGTGCACTTTGGCCGCCAGCACCCGGGTGTGTGCAAAGAAACACAGCGCCGGGATTCTGCACAGATGCGATCGGGCACCATCCGCCAGGAGGCCATAGCAAGACCGCGAAGGAAACAAGGAAACAAAAACAAAAAGCCAAAACTAAAAGAACAAGAGGAGGAGGTTTCACAAACCAACATCGGGGAAAAAGGAGTGGGTCACAGGGACAGGCTGGTTTCAGTCCCAACCCCACCAACAAAGTCAAACATTAAACCAACTCACCAAACAGAGATACAAAAGTTTTTCTTCTTAAAAGACCCCTTGGCGGCCATGTACGCCCCCCAAAGGGAATCTGCGCTACTGCCAACCCCAATGCAGCCGGCCAAAATACAACCTTCTCTTAGAGCTACTACGGCTACGTTAGACAGTGTACCATCACAAGTACAATTTCCAGACATTCGGCTGGCACATACAGATGGCAGAACATTGCTACCAGTAATAGCCCAGGTGCACCAGGCAGCTATTGAAAGGACGGGACTAACTCCCAAAACTAAACCGGGAGATGTAACTGAAGTACAAAAAGAAACCAAACCAAAACCAAATATAATTAACACTGGAGACACCGCAAAACGCTCGGATTTAGAGGTCCTAGAGGTCCTGGAGGCTCTCAAGGGGACAAGCAGAGAGTGTGAAAAATCCCATTCCTTTACTGAAGCTCAAATACAGGAACAAAATGACTCTTCACTAATAGTAAATCGAAACGCCAGTGAAATTCCCCAAGGAAATAAGGAACAGTGCTGTGTTAATACAAAATGGTCAAAGGAGGAAAAAATAGGTCTAATAAAATCAGCAGCAAGTCTAGCAACAAAGGAATTGCGGAGCAGCAAATCGATTTCCAACATAAGCAAGGCTAACCTAATTGAAGTTTTGGAGTCTCTAGAAGGGTGTAGTGTAGTTCCTAGTTTCCCACTAGGCCCTGCGCATTGGAATAACATAAACAGTAGTATCGACGAGGAACTGCTTATATTCCAGGCCTCCACTGACTATGCTAAACTTAATTGGGTTGTGTTACCAACTAGCTCAGAGGTCACTGGAAACTTTCTTCTCTGCATAGGAAGTGATCAGCTTCCTTGGCACAGACAAGAAGGGATTCAGTTTTCCAACAACCGTGCAACATGACAACTTTGCTCCTCAGATCAAGAGTCAATCTCTAGGGTCGTGTGAAACAATAGACATGTATTTCACTCAGTCAGTCTAGTGCAGTTTACTGTCACGAGATGTAGAGAATAGAGAGACGGGCGTTTGTCAATAAAGGGTTAACATTTATTGAACAGTCTTTCTTCTCGTACGAGAGAAATGTATTGCCACAATTGCAATAATTGTTATTATAAAAAGTACGTACAGTAAGATAAGGATTGCGAAATAGAACTGTAAAAGCATTGATATGGTTTCTTAGCCATACAATGGTTTAAAAGTAATAAAACATATATACAGTCATATATACATTAGGCTAACATACTCAATTGGTGCTTCTAACTAAGCCTACCCCAGTGTGCCTGACCTAAGCCTAACACGTGAAAGGGGAGTAAGAAAGTAGCTTTAAGTTAAGTTGGTTTTGCCAAGGTTTGTTTCAAGAATTCTCGTCTAAGGGTTTAGTCAACACCATACCTCTGAATAGAATGATGGAGGATTGGTATCTCCTTCAGGGGTCTCTCTCGATATCCCAGTCACCCGCGAGGGTAAACCGGAAGCGCCAGGACTGGATTTCTCTGCACGAGAAAGGCAGCGGCTCTCTTCAGCGCGTCGAGGAAGGAGGGGGGACAGCGTCTGCGGGCAGCTGGAATCTGCTGGATGTCTTCGCAGAGGACGACTGTTTCAGCTCCTTAAGCGTACTGCACCATAGTTCGCGCTGTAGCGGCGATAATGGTAATCAGCAGCTTCACCACCACAGGATAGCAGGCTGCAGCGACAGAGTGCTAGATTTACCAACACAGGGTCATGCAGGCAGCTGGCATCAGCAACAGGCAACGAACATTGCTTAAGGCAACGTTGGTAATATTTATACCTGACAGGTGCCGGGTTTGACGCAAGTTTGCTGGACATAAGACGTCAATTAAAGATGTCACTAGGAAGTGATAGTTATCAGTTGCTCATTAGAGTTCCATTACTAATCAAAACATAGCAAGCGGGGATTTCCAGGTTTGCTAAGTTTTTATCTTGTTGAAGAACTCGGAGTGTTATCTAGGAATATCAGATAGTGACTACTGCTCTGTCATTGCACTAATTGGTCGCAAAGGAAGTAGCAGAGAGTCATGCTGGAATGTGGCTCTGTTCGTGTGAGGCCAGAGATGACTTTTCAGAAAATCGCACTTGAACGGTTATGCCAATATAGGGAATAAATGGATTTATAGCCGAATAGGGGCATAAGGTCACAGTATCGATCAGGAACCTAGATAAACACGCAACACCCACTCCACGGGTTAATGTCCATCAAAATTACTAAAACTAAGCAATTAGATGCAGGTGTAACATTGCCCACCCCAAAATACATAAATGCATTCGAAATAGGCGTACTTGTAATACATGGATTTTAGGTACTGTACGTTTTTTAAAGCATAGTAATCATTCAAAAAATTATTGCATATGAAATCAATGAACGATTATGCAAAAGGAATTACACATGAAGTATCTCTGACAGAAGAAAGGCGAGATAAATCATCACATAAAAATGCATTGTAATAACATGTGTGCTAGAGGCTGGTGTAATGTTGTTATGTCTCTAGATGTGTTTAGAAATAGAAGTGTGAAGCTTCTGTTCTCTAAGAATAGTTTTTACGTTAAGCAAAGAATTGTTCGTGCCAAAAAAGGGTCAATATTAGAAAAATTAGTCCAATTCAAAGAAAATAGATTTCCAAAGCTCCTGGCAGTTTTTGTTGATTAAAACTGAAGGCCGAATTCAGAGTTCATGGGAACGCTGTGTGTCGGAAAGCTTCTCAAAAGTTATTGTTTCTCTGTGGGTGAGAACATCGTATCAGACAGGCTCTCAAAGAATTGGTCTACAAAATCAGGTGATAGTTCAACCAAATTAGATAGCGCTGTAACTTGGCAGGTGTGAGAATGATTGCTGTCATCGAAGGCAGGACCAGCAATGCTCACAGAACGTTGTACCTGGATTATGTTGCTTTTGTCACTCGCTCCACTGTTACCACTTGGCTGTAGTACAGGAGTCTCCACGAATGCCGTCATCAGGATTGGTAGCCGCTGGGGACAACACAATGCGTGAGCCGTTATTGGACTGAGCAAAGTATCGAAGTCCATTGGTACTGCTGATGGAAGTGAAAGACAGATGTCCAACACACATTCATCGCCGCAAAGCATACACCGTAGCACAGGTACAATGCAATTTTGCCATATCGGTCTGAATGAAAGGAACCAGGTCATGTTTAGATCTCTCAGCCTGGCCAATCCGAGGACGTTAGTTATCCTGTCCCGGTAGCGCATTGCTAGGATTGTCTCTTCCATTCCCATGGGAGCTATGTCTGAGCCGAGGCTTGCCATAACGTAGCAGGAGGGTCAAAAATAGAATCCCTGCAACGAGTACCAAAAATAGTGGTATGCCGCCAAAAATGGAGTGTACAAAATTAGGAAAGATTCCCAAAATTGCCTGGAAGGGTGTTAGCAGTCCCGTAAAGACTGTCTTAAATATGCCTGGGATGCTTGTTGCACTAGACATGTTAAGGAGTTGGCTGAACATTTCTACGAAATGCACGGGGCAATTTGTTGATAAAAGGTCATGAACCTCAGTAGCCGTCCTTGCGACTAGAAGATCATACGTCTCTTTAGATGACGTTATAGGCACTGTTGTCTGTAAAAGTACAGATTTCATTTTGCTTAATGTATCAATTCGTATAGAATAGAGATTCAGACGAGGCCAGATGGGAGTCACTATGTCTGGAGGCCCGCTCGGGAACAATGCTTGCATACAACATTTGACCATGGACGTAACTTGTACTAGATAACTTTTCCCTGGCGTCAGGCCACAACATCTGTGATCCGTTCTAAGAATGTAACTCCCGTTCGAAAGTTGCATAAAGAAGGGCTCTATCTGAGTTGCAGGTGTGACTAGCTGGTGGCATGAAAGGTTGTTTGAATTTCCATCACATGCTCCGTGTAAATTAATACCCTGACACAAAAGTATACCGCTTAGTGAATGTTTACAATTTGCACCACTAAGAAATACATTTTTGTCACTGTCACTATAGCAAGAATGAGTGTATGGTAATTTCCATTCGGATTTTACATATCCTTTACCCAATTGTTCATATTGGCCAGCAGGTATGTACTCAAGGCAGTATTTAAATCGGAAAGTTGTTATCGGAATTGTGATAATTCCGTGTATTATCCATTCAATGACAGGACTCTCTGACATTGTCAATGGTAATCTCTCGACTTTTTCGATGCTCAGGATTGTATAGTCTGCTCCTTTCTGTGCCAAACTGATCTGTTTATCAGTAAGGTTAAAACTGGAAAATAATGACGTTGTGTTGATTAAACGCCAAGGCACATAGCCTGAACGAAGATTTTGCAGCGTCCAGCCTAATTCTATAATAGAGCGTAATTGAGACTGGCCATGTTGTAACATTAGCAAATCTCTGTCTATCACATCAACGGCAGAGGATACAATATTGTCCAACGAATATATTCTGGAAGACAGAGTCATTAACCCATTGTCTACCACAGAAAGTGATTTCTCCAAATTAATACGATCAATTTCTCGTATTTTTTCAGCAGTTTCAATTTGCTTTACTTTCCAAGCCTTGTTGTAAGCAGCATAGATACTGGTCGCTATGAAACGCTTTTGACGCTGTTTGCGTGGTCCAAGAATGAAATCGCGCAAATCAGCACCATCTTTTAATAAAGACAAGTGTTGCTTAATTTCAGCCAGTGTGGATGTAGTTAGCCATTCTAGGCAGAGTTTCCCTACACTGTATGTTGTTATAATCCCTGGATGTTGTCTCTGGGAATATCTAGGGTCTAATCTGGTCATTTTTAACCCCTGTGTTTTGTTCAGGAATCTATCTTGATAGCTGTTTGTGTCTGTAGGCCGATTAACCACTTTTTCCAATAAGGATGTGTTCTGTTGAAATGTAAAATTTGTGACACGTCTAACTCAATATCTGTGGTAGTATTCTCAGGTATTGGCTTTGGTATAGACAGTGTTTTAAGGTCTTTGATCTTAGCTAGGCCAAGACAAGATGTTTGGTGTATTGTGTCATTTAAAAACAACATTTGTTCTGGTGTCATGCAGGTTCTAAATAGTGCTTCAATGCCTTGCACCTGCCAATCTTTTGTACCCCAAATTGTTTTCGTTTCAATATGATGTTTCCAATAATCAAAACCAAATGTCATCATTTTGTCATAAAATGCTTCTGAATATATCAATTTAGAATTTGTCAGCATTGTTTTCATTCCTGTTTTATCTAACAGTTTATAATAAAACGTTTCTGCATCACTGGTGTTAAACCCTGAGAAGTATTTGAATTTCTCAAAGAATGCTTTAGAACTGCTTTTATGTGGTGTAGCACAATGTTCCCATTGATTATACATAAAAACATTTCTAGGCTGTGCAGATTTATGCAAGTAATGATCCCCATAGTGGGTGTAACAGAATAACTGCTCATAACTAGATGAACCTTGTAAATAATCATGATCTGTGAATCTAGCTGACATTACTAAATCAGACATCATGTCATTAATACTGTTAAAGTCCCAATCATCAGAGAATGTACTTGGTGTCATAAAGTCACTTAAGGAAACCTTTAGTTGATGAGGATACTTCAGGATTTCGACCGGACCATATATCTCATAGTCTGTTTTCTCCCATACTACCCCACCAGGTATTGGAATTGCTGTGACATTTACTGTTGACAGTTCTCTTTTCTTCACGTGGGATGATCTGTGTGGTTTCAGGACTAGGTTGATGTTCTGACTTGCTGTGTCCATTGTAATATATTTTCCTTCAATGAATTTTCCCAAACACAGTACCATGATGAGCCAAAGCAGGAGGAAAAATACACCTAGACCGAACCAGAAATCTAGCCAAGGGGAAATTAGGTAGATTTCCTTCAGTTGATGAAAGAGTTCCGTTGCTTTTTCTTTAAAAGACTTTTTTGTTTCTGGCATCACTTTGGGGTCGTTTAAATCTTCAGAGAAGTTGTCGAAGTTGATGAAATAACCAGAGGCAGTTCTGTCAATTGATGGGATTGTTCTTTCAATCTGTCTCTCGGTAGCACTTTCTGATGCCACATCATTGTAGACTGGTGTTGTTTCTTGACGAACTGTTTCAATCTGTGTTTCAAGAGGCACGAGTTCCATGGCATTATTGCATAGTCCTTCATTGTGCACTGCAGGCTGATCGAATGTGATGAGTCTTTCAGTTTGAACCTCTTGGATTGTTGCAAGTTTGGGTATTCTGTTGTTTCTTGGGAGTCCACTGGGCCTACTGTTGATTATAGGCCACATGCTTGTGGTTTTACCAGATCGATAGACACGACTCTGTTCTCCTTTTTACCAGCAAGGGGCGGTAGCACAACTGATCTTGTTCCGGTGACTGCTAAGACAGGTACTGCTTTTCTGTAAGAAGGCCCAAATTCCTTCTTAACCGCGATCTTTTCTCTGACTAGATCCCCAATCTTTGGAATCCAGACAGGCCTTGCTGGGGCTGTTGCGGGTGGTGCCTCGTCAGTGGTACTTGGCTGTTGCTTTAACTTTATGTTGCTTAATGATTTTCTTGTTTCATTCAGTTCCTGTAAAACAGCCAAACGGTCTTTTACATCAAAGTGCGTTGTTTCTTCTTGTACCACTGACATCTGACTATCGAGGTCCTGAACGCGCATTCTAATTCCGAACAATAGTTCGTATGGGCTGAAACCTTTTAGAGAATTTCTTGGCATGTTGTTAAGACTAGTCTGGACACTTATTAAATGTTTGACCCACCCAGCGCCTGAACCTAATACCTTCGCTGTTATAGATTGCTTTATGTCACGGTTTTTTCTTTCTACCACACTATTCCCTTCGGGGTGCGACGGACAAGAATACCGCAACCCAATTCCCATGCTAGCCATGGCCTCCTTATAAGCTCGAGAGCCAAAAGCAGGACCCTGGTCAGAATGGAACGTGGTAATTGCGTATGTACCGATAAAGACTCGCAAATCTTTTATAACCGTTCTAGCGTCAGCCGAGCGCTGGAGGCCTCATTTTTTTAAGTGCTTTTCGTCTTAACTGTTAATAGGACGCAGGAAGGGGTGTAGGAAGCGTTACGCTCTTTCTGACTGGTAGCCGGTAGCAAGGTTCGCTACTGCGATCCCTATTACAGTTTTCACAGTTGTTTGCATATATTTGGTGTTCTACACTCATTCCCGGCCACCAGAATACTGATTGTAATTCAGTCAGTGATTCCTTGATCTCTCTGTGCCTTAGACCCAAACCCATATGTGCGTCTGCTATTAAAAATATTCTCCTGTTCATGTTTGGAATTACTCTGTCCCCCACTCCAGGGATTCGAGCAAAAGGAACGGAGTTTGCATCGATTATGTATGCATAATTGAGTGGATAGTTTACGGGTAGTGCTGCACAGTCGCCTTTTACGGTTGTTTTTACTGCCAGCATGGTTTCCCCGTCTATGTATTTATCTGTACGCTTTTTTGTGGCTACGGAAGCCGGTTTAGTTGCTTCCTCTGTGGCTGTATTAGCCAATGAATTCCCTGCAACGTGAACGCCATCACGTTGAAGACTCTGTGCGTGAATCACGTGAGTCTTTTGTAGTTCTTTGTGTAAAAGAGCTACCTCGTTCCAGAGCAATTTATGCTTTATTGTGGCACCTGTGTCATCTTTGTAGTCGTTTTCGATCCAACTCTGCAGTTTATTGTTGTAAGAGTTGACGCAAAAATGAGAATCGCACACTATAAGTGTCGGGAATTCGCGTTCTGCATTTTCGAGCGCCATCTTTAAAGATCTGATTTCAGTTCTTTGAACCGAACAGTTTCTTACAGATTCAGTTTTTGTTACTTTCGGTCTGAATTTACCGCACAGCCAACGACCTTTAATGATCGCACATGCTGCATTGTAGGATTTTTTCTCTACGTTGAAATGCTGTACAAAGCTATCTGTATAGATTATACAGGCGTATTGTGGGAGAGGCAGAATTTCGATTGGCAGAGGATATTCTTCTTCATATTCTAAATCATTCAGTTCTTCAAATTGCGGGGCGAAATAGTATTTCACGTCTTCCGCTCCTAGAGAATCTACGCACTGTATCCACTTCGGATCCAGTGACACTGTAGGCAGGTTTACTGGGCTGAATAGTGCTTTGAAGGCAGATTCCGCTGTAAGGATATTAATCCGTTTGCCGTGTGCTAGTTCTCGTTCATTTGCTAATGCAATTTGCACTGCGTTCACAGTTCTTTCTGTGTGACTGAATGCTTTTTCTGCTTGTGTGTACAAGTGAGATTTAATTGAAATAGGTACCTTTTCTCCCTCATTAGAGGTTAGGTATGTGAATCCGCATCTTCCTGGGATGACTCGGATTACAAGATCACGTGTGTTGTCACGTGTATCTAATTTTGTTTTTGCTAACATGTCTGTTTGCAGTGATCTCAAAATTTCTGTGTGTTTTTGAGTCCAATTGATTTGTTTTAAATCAGGTTTTATTAGTTCGTAGAGAGGTTTAACCCTCTCTGCGTAATTTAGAATGTAAGTTCTTCCGAAATTCAGAAAACCTAGTATTGATTGTAAATTCTTCAGCGTTTTCGGAGCTTGGAGTACAGCGCACTTCTCTAAGAAGTTTTCCGCTAGGCTTTTCCCTTCACTTGATAATTCGTACCCTAAAAATAGTACTGTCAGATGGGCAATTCGGGACTTTTTAAAGTTGAATTTGTAACCCTCTGCTGCGAACCCAAGTATAATGGTGTTCACTCTTTTCAAGTGAGTATCCAAGTCGTCGTCTGTGAGATAAATATCATCTACGTAAGATAATGCTTCATCATCATAGATTTGTAGTAACTCTGTTACCCTAGCTGAGAATAGTCCTGGGCTGTTCTTGAACCCCTGTGGGAGTCAACAGAATTTTTTCTGTGACCCAAATGCGGAGAAAGCGGTCAAATATCTGCTTTCTGGTGCAATGTTTTGACAAAAGAAACCATTAGATATGTCTAATGTCGTTTTATATTTTTTCCTAACTATGTTATTATTAGGGCTGCACAAAGCGAGTTTTGTACTGCAAAAGTTTTGCAACATGTATTAAGATGTCTGTAGTCCAAAACTAGACGATATGAATTGTCTGGCTTGGAGACAGGAAACAAATGATTGTTCATTTGAGAGGTGCATGTTTCAATCACCCCCTGGTACTCAAGTTGATCTAAGATCTCCGTGACTTGTTTTTTAGCTTCTTGCTTTATGGGATACTGCCGTTGGGCAGTTGGTTCACTTTTTAATTGGATTTTGTGAGGTGGTGAATCCTCATCCCATCCTACATGATTTTTATATAATGCAGGTGCCTGGGCTACTGCCCATTTCCTTGCATATGTATATTTTTTATGAATCGGAATGTGATTCGAGAAGGCAGGCATAATCACTTCTTCGCCACGAGGGCACTCCCTGACAAACTCCGGGGGCCAATCTTTTTCAGCTAACAGAATATCATAGCCTTTTGAGAGTTTATCCCAAAACAGACCCTTAATTTTCCTAGTCTTATCACCCTCTATACGCAATGTTATTTCGTATATTTTATGGGGCTCGCTAAGTCTGGCGTCGGCAGTTTCAACCTGAATGTATTCATTCGTGTCCACTGTCTCCAGATGACTCATCAAGATCTTGCGCGCTATACTGATTTCTGCTGCACTGTCCAACATTGTCAATGCCTACTCCCCGTTTTTCAACTGTGTCCTCAGTATTCTCGGCATGGTTGATTACCCTAATACTGGCTACCTTCTTTGTCTGAAATTGAGATTTTTTACTCTGAGCAGGTTCCTTGTCTTTGGACTTGGTGTGCTCTCCTGGGTCTGACCGTCCTCTTCTTTCCGAATTCTGTGGAAAAGATCGAGAGGGACGTGTATCAATACTTTGATATCTATCAGGTTTTTTCGGATTATCCCTATTTCTAAGGTTATATCTTTTCTCAGAGGGCTCCCTCTGGGGAGACTGGCGTTCTCGAGTCGGAGTTCTTTCCCTCCGTCGAGGAGACCTTCCTCTGGACTGGAAAACTTTTTCCTTGGGAGTGGATTGTTTATTTCCATCCCAGCTCTTTTTAGGAGTGTTTAAATTATTTTTAATAAATAATTTTTCAGGATTTTCGAGCAGTTGGGGCTTAACTGGTTTTCCACCCAAGCTGTCTCTACCTAATTCTTCATAGCATTTTTCTATGATTTTTGCAAGCTCAACAGGATCTTTTATATCTGTTTCCCTTAACTTCTGGCGGATCGCCACAGATGCTGCTTCTCCCTTTATGTTGGCTAATAATATAGCCGTGACCTGCTTGAAGTCTTTCAGTAATTTCATACCTAGATTTAAAGCGGGCTCTGGACCGAATTCATTTTGAATCTGTTTTAGCACTTCTGGTATTACCGCCATAGACGGAACACCGTGTGTTTTTGTGTAAATGGAAGCAAAGACTGTACCCCAAGTGTCACAGTCCTCCACGTGTGGTGCGATTCCCATAGGAAGGCAGATGGTCAAGATTCTGTGTTTCCAAATAGGGGTAGTATCAGGAAATACTGCCTCTATTTGAGTGATTTTCTGGGCTAACCAGAAAGGAATTTGTTCCCGTTTTACGGGTGTTTTACCAAGACATGACTGTATGTTCTGTGGTGTAATTTTATTTGTGTTCCCCTGATGAGGGGTCAGCTGTGGTGTATTAACAGCTGGCTGGACTGTTGCAGTCCGCATTACATATTGGACTAATTGCCTATGTATTTTTATTAATGTGTTTAGCTGTACTAACAGCTCTTCTCTAGACATTTTTGCAATGTCAGGATGTGGTGTGTAGCTGGCTAGAACCGGCCACGTGGCTCCTGGTCTACCTAGTGGACCGAGCCTGGTTATGTGATCATTGTGTTTTAGGGCGCCATTAAACCAGAGCAGGTGCTCTTGAAATTTAAGTGGAATTTCAATCTCCTCGAAAGGAGCGTACTCTTCCGGAGGTTTCTCTATTTTGTAATAGTGAAACTCTTTTGTTATAGCGTTTACCGCTGGAAAGTTTATCCATGAATAGAATACCTCTGTCTGCCGATACTCGTGAGCCTCTATCACGAAAATTACTGTACCACCTTGAGGTGTCAGTCCGTTTACTATAAGTTTTGAAGTTATAGATTTTCTTAAATGTGCCGGGATGATTATAGCATCCGGGTCTGTGTATTCGGGACCTTGCTGAGTCGCATCTGCTGCGCCCCCAGTGGTTCCGTTATTTTCTACTGACATTTTTAAAAAAAAATGCAGGCTTTGCAGAGTAGGTCTCCAAGGAGACAAAGATTAGATGCACAATATTTTTGGAACACTGTATCCTTCAACGTTGAATAAACCAGAGCTTTACATAGGAATCTCTTCCTACTAAGGTCGGGCGGATTTTAACCTTTCACCCACTCCAGACGTCTATTGGAGTATTTACAGGAGAAAGGGGTCTGTGTGAAATATGCACGACTGAGTTACTCTAACTGTCTTGCGTTAGTTTATCGCCTTACCAATTGTTTGGGCGCCATGTAGTGTAGTTCCTAGTTTCCCACTAGGCCCTGCGCATTGGAATAACATAAACAGTAGTATCGACGTGGAACTGCTTATATTCCAGGCCTCCACTGTCTATGCTAAACTTAATTGGGTTGTGTTACCAACTAGCTCAGAGGTCACTGGAAACTTTCTTCTCTGCATAGGAAGTGATCAGCTTCCTTGGCACAGACAAGAAGGGATTCAGTTTTCCAACAACCGTGCAACATGACAACTTTGCTCCTCAGATCAAGAGTCAATCTCTAGGGTCGTGTGAAACAATAGACATGTATTTCACTCAGTCAGTCTAGTGCAGTTTACTGTCACGAGATGTAGAGAATAGAGAGACGGGCGTTTGTCAATAAAGGGTTAACATTTATTGAACAGTCTTTCTTCTCGTACGAGAGAAATGTATTACCACAATTGCAATAATTGTTATTATAAAAAGTACGTACAGTAAGATAAGGATTGCGAAATAGAACTGTAAAAGCATTGATATGGTTTCTTAGCCATACAATGGTTTAAAAGTAATAAAACATATATACAGTCATATATACATTAGGCTAACATACTCAACTGGTGCTTCTAACTAAGCCTACCCCAGTGTGCCTGACCTAAGCCTAACACGTGAAAGGGGAGTAAGAAAGTAGCTTTAAGTTAAGTTGGTTTTGCCAAGGTTTGTTTCAAGAATTCTCGTCTAAGGGTTTAGTCAACACCATACCTCTGAATAGAATGATGGAGGATTGGTATCTCCTTCAGGGGTCTCTCTCGATATCCCAGTCACCCGCGAGGGTAAACCGGAAGCGCCAGGACTGGATTTCTCTGCACGAGAAAGGCAGCGGCTCTCTTCAGCGCGTCGAGGAAGGAGGGGGGACAGTGTCTGCGGGCAGCTGGAATCTGCTGGATGTCTTCGCAGAGGACGACTGTTTCAGCTCCTTAAGCGTACTGCACCATAGTTCGCGCTGTAGCGGCGATAATGGTAATCAGCAGCTTCACCACCACAGGATAGCAGGCTGCAGCGACAGAGTGCTAGATTTACCAACACAGGGTCATGCAGGCAGCTGGCATCAGCAACAGGCAACGAACATTGCTTAAGGCAACGTTGGTAATATTTATACCTGACAGGTGCCGGGTTTGACGCAAGTTTGCTGGACATAAGACGTCAATTAAAGATGTCACTAGGAAGTGATAGTTATCAGTTGCTCATTAGAGTTCCATTACTAATCAAAACATAGCAAGCGGGGATTTCCAGGTTTGCTAAGTTTTTATCTTGTTGAAGAACTCGGAGTGTTATCTAGGAATATCAGATAGTGACTACTGCTCTGTCATTGCACTAATTGGTCGCAAAGGAAGTGGCAGAGAGCTATGCTGGAATGTGACTCTGTTCGTGTGAGGCCAGAGATGACTTTTCTGAAAATCGCTCTTGAACGGTTATGCCAATATAGGGAATAAATGGACACAGGGGTAAACTGGATCCAAGTGACCAAGGTAACCGGCAAGGAACTAACCATAATTCTCCTCCTAATAAATGTTTACATCCACCCAGAGAGAACGAAGCAAAATGGTAAATACATAACTCTTATAAAACTGCTAAAAGTATTGCAGAAAAGCCATATAAATGCTCAACTGGTGATCGCCGGAGATTTTAACACCAATCTTTTAGCGAACAATCGGGGAAGAAACTGTAAATATCGAACGGTGTGTTGGACTTTGTCCGCAAACTAGCAGCACTCAACCTACTAATCATGAACGGTAAATCCCCGTGGGACTCGCCTCCAGTGGCCACATACCTGAGTGGAATGGTCGCTTCGACAATAGATTTTATTATAACGAGTATTAAACAGCTCTCAGAAATAAACAGTTTCAGAATAATTACACGAGCTGAAAGTGATCATCTGCCGTTAATACTGAATCTGAAAAATAGAACAAACTTCGCTCAGAAGAATAACGCCATTACGCAGCATCCAGAAACGTTCAACCTGCGTAAAGTAAAATGGCGAGGAGAGGCACCTGAACTTATTGAGAATAAAGTAAAGGCTTTTATTGAAACCCAAGGCCCAGTTCAAGAACATGCGCATGTAAGCCATTGGGAGCAAATGGTCGAGTTTTTACTTCAAACCTTCCCGGTTGCCAAGTCACAGAGGTCTTTAAACACAGCCAAAAGGGACCCATGGTTCAATCACGATCTAAAAACGCGCAAAAGAGAGATCGCGAGAGAAGTGCGACGTCTATCCCGAGAGGGAGAAAAGGACCTAAAAAAAGGAAAAATAAAGTTGCAGACACTAAGGAGAGCTTGCAGCAAGAAGTTGGGGAAAGCAAAATCAGTGCATAAAGAATCAATCTGCCAGCAACTACTAATAGCTAGCAAAAAAGCCAACAGCAGCGATTCCTGGGGTATTATTAACACCTTAACAACGGGTCCGACACTTTAGCAACAGGCAGGAATCAGTGCAGAAATCTGAATAGACCATGCAAAGACCTTATTCAACCAACCCAGAAGGGATCTAGAACAACAACCCCAGGGGCAACACCATGACCAAAAGGAGGCACAAGCCGGACCAAGTCATGCAACGCCAACAGCTAATTCAGCCTATTTAAACTCCTCTTTCGAAGAGCAAACTCCTCTGACAAATGAGAAATAACTAAAAATCCTCATAAAGAAATTAAAGTCCGAGGGAGCGGCTGGGCCAAACGGCATTCCAAACGCAATCTTCAGGAATAACCAGAGCTATGGTCCAACATCCTAACACCAGTCTTCAACAAGATCTATGTAAATTCTTATATCCCAGCTTCCTGGAGGGGGACTGTCATTACCCCCATATATAAAAATGGAGATCACAGTAAGCCAGGGAATTACAGATTACTCTCCTTGATTGACTTGGAAGCCAAACTATATGCCTCGTGCCTATTGAACCATCTGCAATTTTGGATGGAGGAACAAAACATCATCCCCAACTTCCAAACAAGATTCAGGCAAGGCATGGGCACTCAATCGAACCTTGCAACCCTAGCTCTCTTGACGGAACAGGCGAAAAGAAGGAAAGTCCGCCTCTTAGCCTGTTTCCTGGATATCAAATCAGCATTTGATAGAGTGAGCAGGAATCATTTATGGAGCAAACTTAAAAGATGGAGCATACCAAATGCACTCCTCACCGCCATCGTAACCTTGCATACTGACACCTGGACAAGAGTCAAGCTGGGAAACGGGTCGAGTACCACCGGAAGTATTCCTACACAAAGTGGCATGAAGCAAGGCTGTGTCTTGGCCCCAAGCCTTTTTAATCTGTATTTTTCGGACATTGCCTGACACTTTGAAAACCCAGACTGCCATTCCCCGAAACTGGCCAACAAGCCAGTCGCAATCCTCCAATATGCAGACAACATAGTCTTGCTAAGTCAAACCCCAGTGGGACTACAAAGTTCAATAAACAACCTGGCATCCTACCTGGATTCAGAACAGCTAGAGATAAACAAAGACAAAACAAAAATTGTTGTCTGGTTGACAGTAGGAAATTAAAGTTCAAATGTAGGGTAAAGGGGGCCTATGTGGAAGAAAAAAGTTCATACAAATATCTGGGCGAAATATTCGGGCAGGGCACAAGTCACAAAGAACACAAAATCTCCCTAAAAGCAAAGACCCAGTCCCTGATCTATGCCTACAGATCCTTGCGGTGATATTTGGACTGCCCTAACCATTCGCATTTGTTAAAAGTTATTGCTGCTCAAATCCTACCAAGTTTGTCATACGGTCTTGTCCCCTGGTGTGTCAAAGATTCGCATTTCCAGAATGAATTGCAGTCAAAAATCTATAAAGCAGTTTCTGATTTGCCAAAATGTGCCTCGCCCAACCAGGTAAGACTGGAATTTGGGCTTCAGGATCTTAAATACAGGGCAATGAGCAACTTTATAAAATTCTGCCACACCCTCCGGTTATCCGAAGTGGACACTCTAAACAGACTATGCTGGGACGAAGTAAGGTCACAGAACGAACAAGACTTACCTGAGTACATCTTTGGCCACTTTGGAACTCCAACTAGGATGGGACAACAAGATGGATCGAGCGTCCTTTAACAAAACTGTAAATGTCGCAAGCAAAAAGAAATCTTTATTGGAAGATAAATTTGCGCTCACAAAGAGACTGCATGGATGGACAGTCATGAATTCATACAGGTCTTCAAAGCCACAAGCCTACTTATCTGCCCATTTTAGTTTCTATTTAAAGATGTGCTTTCTAAAGTTCAGAATGGGGGTGCATGTCTCCAAGGATTTATCCCCTTCTTGGTTGACAGATTTTAACTCAGAACGTTGTCGCTTATGCGGATTCCAAAAGGAAACCTTGGCCCATTTGCTGTGCGCATGTCCAGCCATGTTAACCCAAAGGAGACAATACCTAAAGGCGATTTTTATCAACCTGAACATTCGCTCTAGCAGACAAGCAGTAATAATCTGGCTGGAGGGCTCGGCATGCATTTTGTCTTGCCGAGGAGTCAAGTTTATGAGATTAGTCAACAGCTGCTTATTGCAAGCGGATGATCTTTAATCATAATTGCATGTAACATATCCCCATACTTTTAATTTGGTTGAAACATAATTTTAATTTTTTGCTGTAACTTGATCTAAACATAGTTTTAGAATGATTTTATAATAACAGAATTTTACACATTTGAAATGTATGGGAGACAGAGCACAGGTGTACATTTGCATATATGACACTTCTAGCTGTTTGAGTAGATGAAACTCACTTATTTTATGTAGGGGGGTATTGTGATGATTTTAATTAAACTTGAAATTGGATTTTACTCTAAAGGAATTTCCCTAGAGGGCCACTGTGCCTTAAAAGAACCCAAATCAAAGTGTTCATGCATCAAAAAATAAGACCCTGTTAATTGCACAGGTTAGGAAAAGTGAATATTCTCTTGTTCATCTAATGTACCTCTTACTTTTTCAGTGCTGTGACACTGGCTTCAATAGATTTATGGTTGGCAAGTTAGGCTTATTGACCATAGAAGGTTCCAAAGTCTCTTGGTGCCCTGATGGTCTTCACCCTTCGTTGTTGGCCGTCCATACTGCTGTACAGCTCAATCTCAAGTGTATTTTGTATTTGATTTAGGCTTAACATATTACAATTTGTTTACACTCCTTTAGACAAATTATATATTAATATTCATCAATGTTGCATTACCCGAGTTTGAGGCATTGTTTATAGAGAGTTGAATAGGGAGTGCTCATAAGGAAAGTCTATTAACTAATATTAATTTTAATTCTGATCACTGAATTCAGTGGAGGGGCTCAGGATTAATATTGGCTGGCAGAAGACTGCAGCCCCTAAATGTTAAGGCCTGCTTTTGTGTTTCTCCATTTCAATTTAGAACATTTTACCTTCAGTGTGTGGAAAGTTCTACTAGCATTAGACTCCTTCTGCCTCGGGCTATACCACTTGTTGAAGTCTCTTTCTCTCTTTATATAACATGGGTTCAGGGCCTTTATCAACTAGTACAATCCTCCGCAGTGGGCTATGAGCCTATAATATTTGTCTGCAAAGTGCAGAAAGGTTACATTATCTGAGCCTAATGTTGTATAGAGAGTGCTTATGAAGCATTTTCATTGGCTTTCTTTACAGGTTTACTAATAATTGTAATTCTGAACCTTTTCTAACCAGGTCGAGTGAAGGGAGAGATGCTGATTCAGCTGTCCATCGGTCTTTACTTCCAATTCCTTTTTCCAGTCTTAGAATATTTCACAGAGATTATTATTGGCAACTCGACTGATCAAGCCGTCCTGGAGGTAGAGAAATGGAGGGCCAATGCACCGGGGGCTCTTGACTGCAGCCATGCTGCCAAGCTGATTTGTGAGCTTCAGGGTAACAGGTGTGTACTCTGCTCCAATCTTTGTATTCCAATATTAATACCTTGCTTTGTTATAGTGCTCAACACTGCCTCTTTGCGCTCTGCTGTAATTTTTAAAGTGACTGAATATGGAAATGTATCTTGCCAGGCTGGATTCCAGCTCATAAACTCACGAGCAGCAAACATTCCTCTTAGTGAGCTATCTTGCCAGCTAATCCTTTTCTTTTATTTTGTTTCCACTTATTCTAGCAGATTTATATTTCACAGACAGCCCTTAAGGATCTGAATATTGAAACCAAACTACATGTTTATTAATTTGTTTAAATGATGGCAATATATCACAAACCTTTCTACTATATTATTAAATCTTTAATCAAGCTGGGATAACTTAACCAATACTTGCTTCATACTGGAGGAGGTCATTACTTCACCTCATCCCAAAGCACCTCTGTTCATCCCTATTTTCCATTTACAAGATCAGTTACAAGTCTTCTTCTTTCATTATGTTTTTCTTCAGTGCCCTCCCCAGGATCCTGAAAGACTCCACCGCCATAGATCAGTGCCATATTTTACCTTCAGCCATAAATATTACTATTGTGCTAGAGATTTACAATGATGGACTATGTTGAAAACAGGAACATTTCGAAGTCCATGGATAACTTCTCACCAATGTCTTACTCATGCATTGAGCAACAACGATTCCTACAAACATCTGTTCCTTCATGGTCTGTCTCATTCCTTTTAGGTCCTATGATGACATTGTAATAATTATATCTGAGGTGCATTGGTAACAGCATATAGTTGTCAGACTATTATCTGACATAAATCACCCACAAAAATATTGCCCTTTTATTTAACAATTGAAACTGTACCCTAATGGGACAGTATTTATTAAACGAAATTTAGGATTCCAAATTTATATCAGGCAATCTTTTTATAGAGGATTTTCTGACATACACAAGGGGTGTGGTGCTGGTAGACCTCCCTCTTTGAGTAGCAGCGTGAAACCCTAATTCCTCTGTCTTATAAATTCTACCCCTCAGGTATCTCTTCTGTGATGAGCCTCCAGGGACCATTCAGAATAAATAACAGTAGCTGGAGTTCCATTTGTATGGCCTGTTATAAGCAAGCTTTCTTCACCCAGTCCATTGCCCAGCCAGGATATATGTCCTAAAAGTTAGTGCCTCAGACTCAGTTGCCTCACTGAGGCATCCCAAATCCTAATGAATTAGAACAATCTACCCAGGTCCCATCTGCAGAATCAGTCCAATGTACACAAAACTCAAATTAATGTATCAACCCAAAAACCTCAACAGTACATGGCTGTCAAATATAGGGCTTCCAATCATAGGTGCTATTTATGAACACGTGTAGTGCTAAGAACATAGAGATACCTAGCTTTGCCAACAGGAAGGTCATTGTAATGATGTGACGTCCACACGTTGAGTAGTATTAGTGATGCTTTATTCCAAGATGTAAAGGGAGACCCCACCAGGAGCATCCAACATGGTGGTCATCTACATACATCTTCAATAATTATTCGACATGTCGACCACAGAAAACAAGCAGAGGCAGGAAGAGCTGAGAAAACCCATAATGTCCTTCAAAGTCACCTACTGTCTTACCTGCCCAGTAGGTAGTAATATGTTGGCACCGTCATGTCATGCACAGAAACATGGACACAACATGGGTGCCAATGCTGCCACATTTTTAGAATGCTTATGTGTACGGTTTCTGTTTTTTGGTAAAAACGAATGTAATAATTTGATTTTCAGTTGAAACCGTACAATAATAAATGTTGATGCTCTATTACTGCTTTGGTGTCACAGCAGTATCAGTGTAATCTCTACCTTTAATCACTTTTCTATGATCTGTGCACCCGCTTTGACACACTGGTGCCATGAAAAGCAAATTAAAATGTTCTTTAGATCACCAGCAGAGCTCTTGAACCGCTTGTCCTCCCTTGAACTAAATCCATTATTTTTATAAACATATCTGGCCTTCTGCACCTTCAGCATAGTTAAAAAGAACATGTTCATGATACATCCCCAAAACCCCCAAGTTCAACTTTCCTTCAAACTGCCTCATTGAGGCTCATGATATCCTTGATCCCTCACACAATGGCTTCAGAAGTGGCCACTATAGGATCTGCTCATATCATGGCTGCTGGCAGCATTCAGTGCCAGGTGGATCAGGGGGAGGGTTGACTGTCAGTAGTATTCAATACTGTCTCACTGGTACGGATGATTCGAAGGCTGCAGGAAATCACTGTTAGAGGGTCTGGTCTTACACTCCTCTGTTCTTTTCTTACCAGTGGAGTACAAATGGTTAGTTTTGGAGGTTGTAAGACAGAAGCCTTTATCCTTTCTTGTGAAGTCTCTCACAGCTCGTCCGTGAGTCGAACTCTTTTTAAAATGTATGTTGCTCCGTTGGCTGAGTTGGTGCATATTTTTGGGTTCTATGTACTCATATGCTGATAACACCCAGATCGACCTGAGTTCTGTAGCTGAGAAGTTCAATCACTGCATTTTTTTTTTAAATTTCTTGTAGAGCGCTAACAATCATCCAGGGAAGGATATCACGGCGCTATGCTAGCTAGTGTGCATGTGACGTGGGTGAGAGCCCATTTCAATTATTCAGGATGGGGGAAGAGAAAAGATTTTAGCTGTTTCCTAAATGCCAGGTGCATGTCCAGCATTAGTAGATGGATGAAAGACAACACCCTTAAACCTAATGCTGATAAAACAGAGGTATTGGTCACTGGCACTCAGGAGTCCATTTGGTCTAACAACTGGTGGGCAGAGGTTTGTGGACCTTTTCCCACCTGGGTCAAATCAGCCATAAACAGGACTGTTATATTTGACAGTACTTTGAGCTTTGATACTCAGGTCACCAGTACTACAGCGCATGTTTTCTCATTATCAGGATATTTTTCCTTGTATTCCAGTGGATCTGTTCATATGAGTGATTATCACACTTATTACCTTGTGATTAGATTAGTGCATCTCTCTGTACCACAATAAGAATGCCTCCTGTGTTAACAAACTTCATGTTTCCCTGAACACGGCTGTCATACGTATCCTTAACATGATGAGCCAATTTTGGCCAGAGAAGGGATCCTGTCCCTCCACTGGCTTCCAGTTAAAGACAGCATTTTTAATATTGTTCAGACTTGCATCAGAAAGTCTGTAACCAATTTAACTCTTGTTTTCATTAGCATTCCCTGAGTAGACTTCTCGGTTTCTCCTTCGACAAGCAGGACTGGCTCTTAGATTCTGCCAGGCCAGGTGGGGAGGTCGGTCCATTTCAGTGGCTGCGAAGCTGTGCAATACCCTTGCAACCCATATCTCAGAAGCTGACTCTATTGACATGTTAAAACACTTCTGAAAACATGGCTTTTCTGCCTCCATCTCCCTTAGTTTTCGGGCTTGTCTGTTTTCTGTTTGGTATTGGGTGTTTTCCACTTGCGGTTTGACACCTCAGGGTATAGTGTGCTTTAAAAGTCCCAATAATATAACATGTGTCAAGTTTAGGCTTGGAGCTTATATTGCCAAGATGAGGCATGACTCTTCATCTGACAACCACCATTACAAAAGGTGGACAGTATTTAATAGAATCCTATTGAGTTGTGATATTTCTTTCACCCAGAAATGCATGAAACTGTTAAAGATTCACAGAACACAAATTGAATGTGCTTGGCAACTACCACACATACCTGGCAGGAGCACAGTTCCCACACTGCTTTCAAATAAACAAAGGATCCCACGCATGCCAAAAATCAATACTTAGTACAACTCATACTGGCTTTTAAATAAATAAAAAAAATCCCAGAGCAAATGCCCAACAATGTAAAATAAATGGCATTCAAAATGTGACCTGCACAGGCAGATGGCCCAAGGCATCCTGAAGGTGATGGGGCTTCTCTAGTAACTCAGCTGCTTCTGAATACTTCTTTATGAAGCAGCAGGATTTGCTGTCACCTGATACCCTATAGATGAAAGAATGCAGGTTTGTTCTTTAGAAAACGTCTTCCCTATTAACAGGCAGAGCATCGAAAAGGCCTACATCAGGCCGGTTGATCAGCCTCTAATACTATGTTTATTGGAACAACGTTCAGTCCTTTCTCTGTAAGGACTCTGTATCTCAAGGAAAAGAAGAAGATGGAGTGCAACAGAGCATGAGATATGTTTAATGTGCACTATTCATCATTTAGCCACAGTAATCAAATATTGAGATGAATCCCTATTCATGCACATTCTGGACCATTAGAAACAGTGCTGGGAATTGAAACTCGCGTAGAGGTAAAGGAAGGAATTTACTTATTAGCGAAAATGTAGGGTCATTGTATAGTTTACAAAATAAAAAGCGGGATTGAGGAGAGAAATGACTGCAGCAATGAACAAATGAAGGAAGAGAAATCAAATAAAGGTGCTGATTATGATGGTGGTTGGACGAGCATTCGAGCGCCATTGTTGCGAGATCGGGAACGGACGAAAGGGAGTCAATGGTCCCACTCATCAAATTACAGAAAAGCCTGCCGCACAAGCCTAACTTAAAATAGGCATGTTTGTAACCATCCTGCACCGTGTGACAGAAACCATGCAGTGCCACATGGTGCAAGGATATTTAGGGAACACCATAAGTGCCCCCCAGGTCCCATATAAGAGGGATAGGTGGAAAGCGGGGACATCTAGGGGCCCCTAAAGTTACTTTCTGCCTGCCTTTTCATGGCGGGTAAACTGCCATAAAATGCAGGTGGAAAGGAACATTGTGATCAGTACAACAGTGGCTGAGCAGGCCTATTGTAGAGATTGCTTACCCTACGATGGTCCGACTTGCTCCTTCAACCAATCGGAAGCATGGAGGGTTGTCCCTCTGCCAGATGCCTCCACCCACTGCATCATAATTTGGAGGTCGGAGCACAGGGGCCAATATTGGTTGGTCTGCTACCAACGAGCTGTTGGCGTCTGACTCACCACGAATGTAATCAGGCCCCAATAGCTTATAGACAATAAAAAAGCACAGTTCACATGATGTTTACAGAACAAAACTGATAATCACTGATTTTCACAGGAAAGCCAACTTATGTGTGATATTTCTATGGTTTCATTGAATGTATTTCATTGCTAACTATATGACACTTTCTTGTGAATAAAAGCAATGATCTGTACTGGACTGTCTGTTAGTGAGTTTTCAATTATTGCAGCCGATCATATAACACAATGTTCAACTACTGCACCCATGACTTATCGACCTCCTAGGCACATGAGAACTGCAATACATTGAGGCGATCCATGGTTCCAAGACCCAAGAAGGCACTATACAAGCCCGCACCTGCTTCCAGACATGAATTAACATACCTCTATAAGGAGCCAAGCCTATTGGCTTTGACAATGCTTATTCCAAGTTGTAATGGGTATGTGTGTGTATGTGTGTGTGCCCACTTGTGTGTGTCTGTGTCGGTGTTGTGACACCCTCTGATACCCAATCTGCTTGGAATGCTGAGTGCTATAAAGGAGGTTAAATGGATGTGAGAGAGGGGATAATGAGAGTTTGTGACATAGTTGGAGGATAGTAGGGGGAATGAGAGGAGAAGGGTGTAATTGAGGGAGCACCATCAATGATGATTCACTGGGCTCCACTACAGGTAAACCTGGCCTTGGGGACAAGCACACGAGGAAAGTGATTGGCCCAAACAGGCTGGTAAAGGAGAACCAAGACTGTAGAGCCACTCTGCATGTTTCAAGGGCTCTCACTTTCTCACTATTTGGGTGAATAGTGCTAGGAAATGATTGCTCAAGAGCCCACAATTTGGAAAAAGGGATAAGTTAGGATGAAATACTCTTGCCTCCTAGTTTTCAGCTTCCTACTGAACAACAACAGAACCAAGCATCTCTTAGAGGATCTGACCAGATTTTAACGGAGATTTTATTACAGAATAATACAATGTAGTTTCATGGCTAAAACATACATTTTATAAATATTGTCCGCCAACAAGGAAGAAAAGGTGATAGGTTTGATGAGTTCTTTGAGAAAGGTTTTGCCAAATGTCATAGATCTCATCTTTTTATTATGAAATGTGGTGACAAGAGCTGTAGGACTGGCTTATTTATTGCGGAAAACACTTTATGCCCCATGTTTGCATGTGCTGACAGGTTTGCCAACCAGTTTGTGCATTCAAAAACATCATGGGCCATGTACAAAGCCTATTTAGGGAGTCACAATTTGTTTGCGACTAGCTAAATATGTTTTGTGACTCGCTATTTGGAAGGGGCGTTCCCATCCAAATAGCGAGTCTCAAATCCATGTACTTATGTTTTGAGACTGCAATTACGGGGCCTCCAAGAAAATGGGCTGCATTTTTTAAAAAAAATACTTTATTTCAAATCAATCTCAGCCATGGGGGCCTAATGGGCCCAGCAAGCCACCATCCCTGCGAGGTCATGTCATTCCCAATGGGCTGCCGAATGTAAGAGGCTCATTAATGTTATTCACAATGTTGTACATTTTATTGTGTTTTTCGCAATTTGCAAACTCGCAATTGGTCGTAAATTGCGGGGCTCAAAATAAAATGGTCATATATCTGGCCCATAGATCTTCAATGGACTTTATAATTAAACCGTTCTAAAGCATTGCAACGTTTGATGACATTTATTGATAACTGCAGTGGCAACATTTTTGAGTTGGCTAGCCCCTCTGAAAAAACTTGGGGGTTGCTGATTTTCACAATACTAATCACTGTTAACATTCAAAAAATGAATTGAATTTTGTTTTTTAAAACTTTATTTCTCTGCATACTTGCAATTTTATATTGGTAGGCCTGGTGGTTGCATTTTGAAGACACTTATAAGTATAATAGACCTGAACTGGTTATAGTGGCAGGCCAATGAGCAAGGAATAGTTATGTAAGGTATCATCGGTCTTCTGTTTGGTATGAAATGTTAGACCAAAGGCAACAGGCCTGATATATTTATTGTGAATCTCTGTTAAAGGGGACAGACTGGCTGTTCATTACTTTTACATTTCTAAGAGATGACCATATCCGGACAGGACTTGGTGCTGGTTCCCTTCTCTGACACACCCAGGAGATTGATGGTCACTGTGATAATCCTCATGAATTCTATATAAATGGGCTGTAAAGTCTTTTGGTAAATTTAGTTGTGTACATATTTGAGATTGTATGACTGTCATGTGGTGTTTGAAATAAGTTTCTGTAATGAACCATGTTATAGCCTTTTTTAATGGTGGTTTAGAAAACCATATTTCTGATGTGTTTATGTTGAAAAGTTTCAACAAAGGCAGTGGGTCTGAGTTCTTTTTGAAAAGCCTATCAGAGCCTGCAGACCTTTAAGGGTATTATTTGTGTTAATTCTTTAGCTTTCACAATGTTTGAACATGTTGTTATAGATCAACAAACCTATAGCCCTGAAATGGATATTGATGGGCACATGTGAATTCCCATCCAACATTGGCCTCGGCGCTGCACTGTTCAAAGTGCTGAGGGCCCCCAGAGGTGTTGATCTTGGGCAGAGAGGACTCGCCTCTGTGCACAGTCACTCTCAGAGCTGAGATATGTTCAGAGAAGAGTGAATAAATGTCCATGGCTGGCCCAGCCAGGAGGTAACATGTGCCAATGTATAAATAGTACACATTATTCAGCAACAGTATGGCACAGGTATCTATCTTATCTATTGAGGCATGATTTTCAAGATAACAGAGGCAGCCTGAGTGCACCTATCAACCCAACTGAAAGGACTGGAGCAGTGAACATGGACATGAATGTGTATATATCAGTGCATGTAGGTGCTGTCTGCCCGAGCACTAATGAGGTCGGTGACTGATAATACATGGAATTAACTGTATCTATATCTTTTTTTTAGGCAATCATGGATTGAGAAGCAAGACATCTTTAAAAGAAAAATCAAACAAGTTCTCACATATGATGTCAGCAAAAGAAACCCATTGTGTCCACAAGTCCTACCCCAGGCTGACTGCCTCTTTTTGGAAAATTGTTTGGAGTGTCACATGATCGACAAAGAGGGGTTTTGCACTGCCCTGAAAAACGTGTCCTCACTGTTAAAAAATGGTGGGCATCTCATCCTGGTATCGTGCCTCGAACAAACGTTTTACATGCTTGGGAACTTCAAGTTTCCTCATCTGTCGTTGGAAGAGGGATTTGTGAGGAAAGCGCTTGGTGATGCAGGTTACACCATTGAGGAGCTACATGTGTTGCCTAGAATGTTTAATGATTTGTATGATGTGGCAGATTACAGTGGTGTTATATATGTTTATGCTCGAAAAGACAATGCTCTTGAATGTTCGGATAAATCATAATAGATAAACAAGTCAGTCATCAGAGGAAACACCTGTCTTCCCTTTCCAGTCTCTGTGTTTGTTCTCTCCTCATCAATGCAGGCTGTTTGTGCTGATACTGCCTCGTCTCCTTGCTGCTAGGCTCTGTTTCAATGTATTTCTCCTTCTTCCCTGCCATACAGATTGTGGCCCAGGGTTCATAGAGCCAATCACTTTCTAATAAATTGGAAAACTGCCTCCACATACAGTTTTTGGTGCAGCTTGATTCTTCTGTTGTTTATTCCACTGTCACATCTTTATCGTTTTACCCTACATCCATGCTGTCTAAGAATATGTACTGGTCATGCATCCCCTTCGTGGCAGGCGTGGCGTGGGGCTGGCTTGAATGTGGTGCTGATGTTGAAGGTGAAGTTCACGCATTGGTGGTCCATCCAGAGGGGCTGGGTGGTGTGGCTGAAGCAGATGATTGTCACTCTTGCGAAGGTAGTGTTGAGGGTGTGTCCAACTCTGTGCGTGGGTGTCTTGACCAGCTGCTTCAGTCCGAGGTTGGCAAGGTTGTCAAAGAGAGTGATAAAGTCGGGGTTGTTGCGCTTGTCGAGGTTGAAGTTCAAGTCTCCAAGTAGGATATAGTCCATGGAGGTGATGGCGTGGGGTATTGTGAGCTCGGTGATGGTGGTTGCAGACTGGGAGCGAGGTGCTGGCACTTTGTAGATGAGGGTGCCACGTAGCATGGTCTTGGGGCTGGTCTGGATCTGGAAGTTGAGGTGTTCCATGTTGGTGTGGGTATCTCTTGTGCTGGATGTGAAGAGTCGAGGGGGGTCTTGTGTGTGATGGTGAGTCCCCCTCCTGGTTGGTGGGGGCGGTCATTTCTCTGGATCTTGTAGTCATCGGGGATGGCAGTGGCAGTGTCGGGGCCTGAGGAGGCGTTGGTCCACGTTTCCGTGAAGAAGGTGACGTCGGGCAAGAGGGTGTCAATCAGGTCCCAGATCTATACAGTGTGTCGGTGCAGGGAGCGCACATTGAGGAGATGCATGTCATGGTTTTGGTGGTGCGTGTGTCAGACAGGCCTTCTGCAGTAGTCAGGCTGTAATCAATGTTGAAGGATCTGCGGCAGGGTCTGCACGAGAACTGTCCATGGGTGGTGTTCAGCGAGGATCTTGCGCAGTCGCTATGTCTTCACGGGATTGAGTGCATGGAGGGTGGTTGAGTCACAGCGCTGGGGCATAGGAAAACTAGGGTTCCTGGAGCTGGTTGCGGGCTCAAGGGCTGAGGTAAGGTGGTGCTGCACACAGAGCTGCTGGGGAGAGTGCTGGCCTGAAGCATATGTAACATTCTCCTAAAAAAAACACCTTCAAAGAAAGAAGGCGTAACCCTACAGAAGCCAGCGGTTCAAAGCGGGACTTAACATCAGAGGCCATCAGAAGTTCTGCACACAACATGATGGACGGAAGTTGCACAATGGCACAACATTCAGCGAGGACCTGGCTTGGCAGTTCGAGCTGGACTGTTCCCATGGGGCACAGGGGCAAGACAGATTTGCATATGGCTGGGTCCAAACTAGAATGGCATGGTGAGCAAAAAAAAGATGGATTTAGGCCCGGATCTCTGTACTGGGTTGAATGTATGACAGTGTTCTGCATTCTGTCCATCAACTGTTGTTTTTGCATTTGTCACCCCGTGTGGGACGGGTATGCTCATACGTGAGTCCTGTGCTCTACATGCCACTGGAATCAAGCTATCCAGGCTGATGAGGGCTGAAAGCCTGAAACCGGTCCTTGGATTCTTGTTTCCAGTCCAGGAAGAACCTGGCTTGGCAGTTCGGGCTGGACTGCTCCCATGGGGCACAGGGTCAAGACTGATTTGCATATGGCTGGGTTCAAACTAGAATGGCATGGTGAGCAAAAAAAGGATGGATTTAGCCCCAGATCTCTGTACAGGCGTGAATGTTTGACATTGTTCTGCATTCTGTACATCAACTGTTGTTTTTGCATTTGTCCCCCCGAGTGGGAAGAGTATGCTCAGACATAAGTCCAGTGCAAAAGCTGATAGTGACAGCGTGACCTGTGGGCTGATAGCGGACCCAGCGGAGGAATTGCCGTGAGAAGCGCCGCCTAACTCCTTTAAGATCAGGGAGTAGGGCCGCCGAGTGGAGGGTGGGCAGCCCTAGCGGCACACAGCGCAATCGTTTGGCGCCAGAAGGCGCTGAAATTGGACGTCAGCTCCGTCTCGCGGGACACGAGTGGGTAGCCGAGCGGAGCCCGGGCAAAGGGCGGGCCGTCTGTGGCCGTCCGGGGCCGGACGCGGCCGGGCTGGGCACAATCTCTAACGCCGGACCTGCAATTATTTCCAGGTAACTAATCATTGCGCCTGTCATTGAGATTTGCCAGCAGAACTTGTCTACTATATACAAAGGTCCCTCTGGAGTGTAGGGATACTGCAGGACTGCTGTGTACTCCTTATTATATTATGATAAACATACTGGGTTTGCATCCATCTGAGGTCGATAAAATGAGTACCATTGAGTTGGGTAACAATAAACATCTGTTATTCAGCGCCAAGAAACCGCTGGGTGAACGTGTGCTTTACAAATACACATGTTATGTTATGTTATGTTATGTTAGTATGTCAGCGGACAAACTGAACTCTTCGCTACCTTCGACCATTGGAATCAGCATGTTGGGTCCTCTAGATAAATACTTTGCACGGGCAAAAAGGGACATAGATATAGAGATAGAGTTGGCAGAAAGGAGAGCAGAGCGCCGCCTCTCTATTGAACTACTAAAGCAGAAACCCCTAGCACCTGTAAGAATTGAGGTACCTTGCCCACCACCAAACAATAATACACCAACAGTGGGAGAGTCAGACATAGACTTATTTAATACTAATGATATCGCCCTGATTTTCAAAGAAGGCCCACCCGATGTAACTCATAAGGAGCTTGCAAGTGCCACTAATACCACCCAGATATTACTGGAACCTGACGGTTTGATTGTTCTGAACTCCCCAATAGTTCTGGATCATGACGTGCCGTCTAGCACATGTCACTCTTCTCCTGTAGTCATTTCATCCATGGAGGAGGGGACACAAGGGGAAGCACATTTATTACAAACAGCTAATCCATCTGAAGGGAAAACACAGAATAAGAGAAGCTATGAAGCATGCCACTCACCACCAAGGAAAAAGAGGAGAAATGCAGGTGGCAGAAAAAAGCCTACAAGTATAAAAACACCATTGCTAACAAAGAACCCCCCAGATAAAATCAATAAGGTTGTTATGAAAGAGGCATCAAGTAAGCCACAAGTGGGTTTGAGTGTGCCCCCAGAAGGACAGATGCATAGAGGGCTTATCGAGGACATTGAACGTCTCCTTAGATCTTTTATGCTCCCTCTTTTAGAGAGGGTTAAAAGGTTGGGAGACAGACAGACAGACAGACATCCAATGAAGCTCTAGGACGAAGTAACTCTAAGGTTAATGGCCAATCAGAGACACAACCTGTACAGAATATCTTGGCCCACAGTAAGGATCACCCTAAAAGAACTCCCATTCATAATAATAAAAGCTCGAGACCAGTGGACACACAAGCACCACAGGATGGAAAAATTAAGACTATTCCCAAGAAGGTTCCCGCAGTTGCAGAAGTGAGGAGAACAAACGCACCATTACATAACAAGCTCAAAACAAAGTACAAAGGAAATGTTGACCTACCCCCAGAGTCAATAAATTATGTTATTATTCTGACTGGGGTCCCCGGGGTACCAGCGGGTAGCATAGAGCCAGATACCAGTTTAAAGAATAAGGTTATACATTGGTTGCGGATTAACAGACCAATCCCAGCACATTTAAATGGGGAGATAGTGTCTGTTAGACGATGTGACTGGGTGGGTGTGAGACAAAAAAAAGAAATAGAAGGTGATGTGATCATCATAAATTTTAGGGATCGCAGGGTAGTCACCCATATTTCTGACTGGTTTACAGGAAGGAAGGAGGGGAGTGTATCCACCCGCAACTTGAGTTATTTCTATCCTGAAGCCATGATGAAGCCCCGCGCCCACCCCTCAAAATGGGGTTACCCCAACTTCCATGCACCTGGTAACTATAGACAGCACCCCAGCCGAAGTATACATAGGTTCAAGGACCCGCCATTTTCCACCCTGCCTCAATATCCCAATAGACCTGACTACCGCTTTGATTATAACCATCATCCTACAAACCCAATTCATTACTGGAACATTCCGTTATACAACCTCTTTGAACCACTCTCAGGTTTATATCTAAATGATTGACTTGATAAACCAACTAAGTCAATCGGCAAACAGGGGAGGGAAAAGGACGTTGTGTCCAAGAGACCCATATCTGAACAGATAGTAGGGAGCAGGTTGAACACAACTACAGTTAGTGAAATAGGGATGAATCAAAATAGTAAAATGGCAAATCATATTACGGGTAAGGGAAATGTCGACTTAACAGATAGGGCGATAAGGAAGGATGATTTGGGAAAGCTGATTCCGAACACAATAACCAAAGACAAAAATCCACTTAAAACAAAAGATATAAGTCTAAATGAACATCAAACAAGTGTAGTAACGTGGAATGTGTGCAGGATTGCTAATAAAGTGTCAGAAACACTATGGGGAGAGTTTGTTAACAACGTAGATATACTCTGTGTCCAGGAAACATGGGTTTTAACGGAAGTGCACATAGATGGTTTTAAGACTTTTCATTTCCCTGCAGTACCCTCCAGTCATGGTAGGCACAAAGGGGGCTTATGCGTATATGTGTCTAACCATTTAAATACTAGTACCAGCGCAGGCAGATCAACCTCACCTTACTTCCAATTGGTCACCATTCATTTAAATTGTAGAAATGTGCTAATAGTGGTTAATTTTTACAATATTATTGAGAATGCCCATTTCAGGAAAGAACTACTGAAAGTGACAAAAGAAATGAGGGAGGTAAAACCCCTAAAAGGGAAGGATTTAATCTGGGTTTGGGTAGGGGACTTTAATGTAAACATATGTACTAGGGAAACATGTGGCTACCAGGAATACGGGGAGGGGGAATACGGGGATAGCAGTCACTTTGAACATCATACTAAAGGGGAAATCCTAAATGACATTATGGCCAAGTTTGACCTTGGGTTTGCAAATAGGTTATGCTACCCTAAGGTTAAGTTTACCCCCACCTTTATGGCAGGGGGACTCCACTCAATTATTGACTTTATTATCCTCCCAAATAGGTTTGGGAGTAGGGTGGCAAACTTTGAGACCCCTGCTATGGGTCTGAGCGACCACCTACCGTTAAAAATTCTCCTTAATACACCGGGAATAAAAACACCCTCACTAACTGAGACCCTGGCATGGACTCGAAATCTAGCGGTTGCACAGCAAAATGGTATTGCTTTAAAATGGAGTATGGTAGACCCCGAAAAAATCTTGCAAAAAATCGTGAAAGACGCTCTCCCTTCATTACTCGTATGTTTAGAGGATAATCCTACAAGTGGCGAAATCTTGGAGGCATTTAGCAATATCACTAGGAGTATACAGGGAGTCTTGACTAGGAAGTGTTCAAGAAAAAACAATACTCTCAAGGGATGGTTTGACACCCAATGCACCAAGACATATAAAGCCCTTAAAAAGGCTCTAAAAGAATCAACAAGGGATCATGCCATGATTAGAACACTTAGAAAGGCATATAAGTTAGCAAGAGATCAAAGAAAGAAGGCTATCAAGGAAAAAGCATGGCGAGACTTAATGAATGCGGCGGAGAGTAGAGATCCAAAGTTATTCTGGCAGGTAGTCAACTCACCATTTATTAACAATAAAGTGGCAGCTAAAATGGAAATCGCCATTGATGAAAACTCTTGGGTGGAGTTTTTCTCAAAACTATATTGCAATGCCCAAGATGAGTCCCAATTACAGAGTAAACACTGCCCTATCCCGATAGAGTTTAATTTAGAGGAGGTTGTGACGGCTATGAAGTCCACTCAGAATAATAAAGCCCCGGGACCAGATGGGATCCCAAGTGATCTTTATAAAATGAACACAGATCTCTGGGCACCTGTCTGTCTACGAGTAATGGGGGCCTGTTGTGCAAAAGGTTTTGTTAAAACATGGGCAGAATCACTAATCATCCCAATACATAAAAAGGGGGATAGGGAAAGCCCATCAAATTACAGACCGATATCACTACTAGATTCCCTAGTGAAAATTAGAGGAAGAGTGGTCCTGACTAGACTACAGGACTGGGCAGAAGAACAGAACATCCTGACCCCAGTACAATACGGATTCCGGCTAGGGATGGGCACAGTGGAGCAAGTCTTAAATTTTGTCCTACTACAGGGGAAATACACTAAAGCTAAAGAAGGATGTTTCTACGCAATCTTCGTCGACCTTTCGTCGGCGTTTGATTGCGTCATACACAACAAATTATGGATAACATTAGAGGAGATGAAAGTGGACCCAGCTATTGTTCTCTTTTTGAGACAATTATACTCGAATGCTACCGCCAGAGTAAGGTATGGGCAGGGGGGGAATGTACTAGGTCCTTCCGCATACAGAAGGGGGTGAGGCAAGGATGTGTGCTGGCCCATTCCTTTTCTCATTATATACTAACAGCTTGAAAAAGGAATTGGGTGCCAGCAACATTGACTCTCCAAAGGCTGGGAATAGGCAGATCAGCTCCCTTTTGTATGCGGACGACGCTGTGTTGATGGCAAGAACAAAGGTTGGCGCCCAAAAAGTATTAAACAAATACGTAAATTACATGGAGGATAGGGGCCTTAAACTGAAGCTAAAAAGGCCTTTGTGATGGGATCTGGCAAAGGCAGAGCCAGATGTAAGCAACTCAATGTGGCAGGCGTCCAATTACAAGCTACAAAAACATTCCCATACCTAGGAGTCACAATCGAGGCAACAGGGGCTTGGGGCCCGAGGTGAAAAATAGATTGTTAGCCTTTAAACGCTCGGTTGTGGCTGTAAAGCACTTTGCTAGTAAATTGGGCAAAAAACAACCAGAAATAATGCTCAGTATATATGTGGCTAAGTGTAGAAGTATTGCTCTGTACGGAGCAGGGATATGGGGATATCATGACGTTACAGCGCTCCAAATCATCGAAAATAAATTTTTCCGATACCTCCTGTCCCTTCCAAAAAGTATATCAGTCTACAACTGTCACATGGAACTAGGAATGGAATACCTGACAGACCTGATTAAAATCCAGCCAATTCTGCTCTGGAGGAGAATTTGGGCGACGCCAGAATTGGGCCTAAATCGAGAAGTAATCAAGGATGTTATGGCACTAGACAATGTAAAAAGTATCAAATGGCTTGAGTACATGAGGAAAGCCCTGACGGACATTGACAGGCCAGAATGGTACTACAAACCTGAACTAATTGGGAAAGCCCCTAAGAAAGCCTTAAGAAATTTATGTATGTGACATTTCAACATTCTAAGGCTTGGGAACGAAGTCAGTAAAAGATCTGTGCTCGAACATCAGCCGCTGCTGACTACTTATAAAATACAACCATACCTAACCATCGTTACTCTGGGGTTTGAACGCTATGTCCTGACTAGATTCAGGTTCAACATTTTCCACCACCTGGTTTCATATCCGGATAAAAATGACTGGAATAGAACTCTGGCTCCCTGCCCATGTGACAATGTATCCACCCAGTCGACCTTCCATCTTGTACTATTATGCAAATTGTATAAGAAAGAGCGTGCTAGATGGTTGAAACAATATTTGAGAGGTGGGGCATGGCGGCAATGCAGGCCGGCTTATCTGAATCTCCAACAACAAGGAAACCCTCTGTATATTAGGTCTATGTCGATGTTTTTAAAAAGTGTTTCGAAACTACGGAATTCACTATGAACTTTTGATTAATCGATTAATTACCCCAACTTGATTTAATACTTTTTTATAATTATTTATTATGTGTATTTGTAAAGTGAAATTCTTTGTATGAACTGCTTTTATGATTTTTTAAAAAAGGTGAAAAGCGAATAAAGTTAAATTGAATTGAGTCCCGTGCTCTACATGCCAGTGGAGTCAAGCTATCCAGGCTGATGAGGGCTGAAAGCCTGAAACCAGTCCTTGGATGCTTGTTTACAGTCCAGGGAGGACCTGGCTTAGCAGTTCGGGCTGGACTGTTCCCATGGGGCATAGGGTCAAGACTGATTTACATATGGCTGGGTTCAAACTGGAATGAGATGGTGAGCAAAAAAACGATGGATTTAGGCCCAGATCTCTGTACTGGGGTGAATGTATCACATTGTTCTGCATTCTGTCCATCAGCTGTGGTTTTTGCATCAGAGATGCTGAAGCCCCAGCCGGGACTCCACCAGCAGATGGGAATCATTTTCCTTCATATCAGATGAATGAGACATACTCTTCTTCACTCTACACTTCTGAATTGTAACTACAAAACTAACATACAGTGATAACATCCTGAAAATAAATAGGACACAAAATGACATCATTGGAGGAAAAACGAATTCCTCCAAAATAGTTTAACCTGTACTAATCCTGCACCTATAGTGTGGCCACTTGCAAGGCCACAGGAACAAGGAATCAATCAAGAGCCAAACATGTATGTAGAAATATGAAGGAAGTTAAACTGCTGCAAAACTCAATTCAGAGCAGCAGAGCCGATCAGCGAACCTATAATTGCCACCGCCCCTCTCCACCAGAAAGGGGTCCATCTGAAAGTCACTGTCGCCAAGGAGATTCAGTCTCCCTGGCAACTTGTACATGTCTCCAGGTGGGCTGGAGGCTAACACCGCAGACCTCCCACCCAGGGCCATGGAACTAGTGCAAGGAGGAGCTCGGACCTGCTACACCACAGGTTGCCACACTCCCCTTCCCTCACCTGAAATTCTTGCTACTGCTGCTCGCCCCCTGTGATGAATGGATGACCCAGTGCAAACATGAAGAGCCGTGCAATTCAGTCTTTGTGATATCCTCAACCCTGCCAGCCCTGCAAGGGCAGGAACAGAATGCCTATGAAACACTAGATCACATGCACTGCGCAGGCCCATAGATTCAACACCGCCTTGAGGCGGTTACGGGGGAGTTGCACGCTTTATAAACCCCTGATTGAACACCATGAAGGAACATGAGGTGATCGGAGGCACAATAGCCTGTTGTATGGTGTTTTGGGATCCGAGCAAAATTTCCAGATGCATGCCCTTATCTAGGTACAATTCATATAGCCCTTATTTAGACATAGCACATGCAGTCCAAATACAGGCATGGCTACTTCAAACCGTACTAAAAACGTCACAACATTTCCTGGAAAATCGGCTTAAGCAGTCAGCTTGAATATTGATTTGTCCAAGAATTCACGTACTTCACAAAGAACTACCATTCCCTTGGAGTTTTTTTGTGACATTATTATGCCCAACTTTATGTCAAACTAGGCACCTTTGAGGTATAAATATGCCTTCACTTGCCCTAGCAAGACACAGTGGTTTGGAGCAGTTCGACTATCTACTTGCCCGACGCAGCTCGCTACAGATAATAAATAATAATGATAATTACGTATGTGTATAGCGCACGACTACCCGGAGGCATCTCAGCACTTGTACGAATACCGCTGAGGAACCCTTCCTGGCCTTTCCCTGTGAAGTGCCCACTCCTGGGCACCCCTAAGGTGAAGCCAGGCATCCAAGCATTGTTGGGGCCGTTGTGCAGATTAAGCAAGCTATTGCCCAGAGTTGCAGAGTTGGACTTACGATTAGAATAGGCACAGAGGCGAGAATTATCAGGTCAGAGGAAATTGAGCCTGGTCCCGGCCCAGACTTCTGCATCAGGGTCTGCCGCTCAAACCATTGAGCCACACTTCTCCACAGCAAGTGCTGAAGGAAGCTGACCCTCCAGCTGATGCACTGCTCGAGAAGCTGTCCTTTCTCTCGCTGAGAATCCAGCTACAGTGTTTCCAAGCTCCTCTTGCGGGGTGTTGGGAAATCAAGTTGCGAGACAGAGATACCAGACCTCCTTCATTCTAACTAAGGTATGGAGCTGATTAGAACCTAAGAGAAATCTTGGATGGAATCTTGGCGAAAAAAAACAAACCTATATTATACAATACATTGGGCCAGATGTAGGTAAATACTGTTAACCGATTCTTAGCTACCGAATTTTAACGATTTGGTATTTAAGAATAGGTAAATAGTATGTAGGTAATTTTTCGGTATATTTTACCGAATCTGTAAAATTCGGTAAATACCAATTCGGTATTTACCGAATCGGTATTCTCCATTCATTCCTATATAGGAATGAATGGCTATTATTGAAATGGGGGACTCATAAAAGGGTGCCAGGGCGTCACTTTGACACTTTGTTGCACCCCTGAATCGTGCTTGTGTGCAGATGTGGCACACATACATGCCCTAAGGGCATGTATGTCTGCCACTTGGCAGAGTTGAAAACGCATAGATTTGCATTTTCAAAGGTATTCCTTATTTACCACTAACTTATAGTTGATGGTAAATAATGAATCCTAAAATGGGAAAAGCACTCATTTGAGTGCTCCCTACATTGCAAATTTGGTAATTTACAGATTCGGTATTTTAAGGAATCAGTAAATTACCGAATTTGCAATTGAGGCCGCCTACATCCCAAATGCCCAATACCGGTCGGTAACAGCCGAAATTCAGTAATTTTGGTAGTTACCAACCGATATTGGGCCACCTACATCTGGCCCTTACGTTTTCCCTCGTAGTAGCCTTAGGTTAGGTACATTGGGGTAGGCGTATTTTAGAAACACCAGTTGAGTATTTTAGTCGTTATTTATGTATGTAATTTTATATGGCTTAGAAACCATACAATGCTCTTACAGTATTATTTTATAATATTGCTCTTGCTGTACACATTATACTTTGCAGCATGCATTACGATTGTAGCAGCTAAATTATTTTGCATGAGAAAGAAGACTGTTCAATAAACCCTTTTATTGAAAATGCCCATCTCTCGATTTCTCTGCACCTCTGTAGAAACGAAGCATGCACGATTGACTGAGTGAAATTCTTATCTATTGTTTCTGCGACTCTAGAGATACATTTCCTATTCTTGGCAAACAAAGTTGTCATGTTTATGCGGATGTCACAAACGAATCCCTTCTTGTTTATTTGAGAAAGTTTCTAGTGACCTCTGAGCTGGCTGGCACTCACAAAGTTCCAAAGGAGTGAGAGGAGGACTTGCACAGCGAAGATAGTTCAAAGAGTAATCAAAGTAATGGTCTATGGCGTGCTCACGGGGAATTACGCTCTCTGTACCTCACAGCGTGAAAGTAGAAACTAATGCAAAGCTCTCCCCTTCCTAATGGGGGGAGCTTTGCATTAGTTTCTACTCACAAAGTTCCTACAGGATATATTATGGAAATTTCATAACAGATTTAGGTGTATTGCATTGGCATGAAGAATATAGGATGCACTATATTAGGCAGGGACGGAAGATGAAGATTTGTGCAGTGAGAAATAAAATGATGACGTCTACAAATATCTCCTCACTGGGACCCAGATACTCCATTGCAGCACTTGACTCTCCCAGGGTAGTGAAACAGACCAGTATAAGGCCTACTCAGAGGAGAAAGTCGGGCTAGTAATCTCCATTCACAGGCACACAAAAAACCCCAAAAATAACTGACCAATCAGTGATTTTTCTTGGAAAAACTAAACATACTTTTATTACAAACACACTACTAAATATTATATATTATTTTATATATATATATATCGGTCAGGCAGATAGAAATAACTATGGTGACATTCTGAAATAACATTTCTCCCCTACTCTTTTGTTACCCTCAAAATCACTGTACCCCCCACACAATTATACCAGTTAGAATCACAATATTGGGGAGTAAAAGAGTAGGGAAAGTGTTGGAAAGTGGAGGGGATAAAATTACTGTTCCCACTCTAGGGAGAGCAACAGCAGGGAAAGTGTTGGATAGTGGAGGGTAATAATTTACTATTCCCATTATACAGAGTGCAACAGTAGGGAAAGTGTTGGATAGCGGAGTAGAATGATTTACTATTCCCACTCCAGCAAAATAATAAACATTAATTAACAAATATTTTAAAAATAAAAAATAATTTAGCTCTCACCAAATTCCCCTATAAATGATACCACCAATATTGTAAAAAATGACACAATTAACATAATGCTTAACAATTAATTAAATAACTAATAACAATGACTTTTTTTAAAACAATCAGTAATACATTAATTCACACTATTAAGACTATAAAAAAGCAATAACTAAATATTATATAAAAAATATATTACATTTTAATTGCTTCCCACACTACTCAACTATAAATCCAAAACCCGCTCTAAAAAAAACACAATTTACATATTCCCCAAATCATTTTCAAAATGAATAACCAATTAATACATAATTAATCATACATTATTTAACACATTATCAATATAAAATATTAAATGTACACATATTAATTATTGGGACTTATTAATAATTATTTATAACTAAATGACTTCCCACCATACTCCCTAACAAATCCACAACCTGCTCCTAAAAAAAAGACATTTAACATATTTACCAAATATTAATTAATAATTAATAACACATTAATCAATCGTTGTTTAACACAATTAACAATATAAATTATTAAATTCAAAAATGTGAATTAATTACAATTATTTATGAATTATTAATAATGAAATTACTTCCCATCCTATTCCCCTATTAACCCACAACCCACTACAAAACTAAAATACGCTAAAATTACTTAACATAAAATTAATTACTTCTAAAAAATATTAAAACATACATTAGAAAAATAAACTATACTTTTAACACATATACTAAAATATAGAACACTAAAATAAATGTTAATATTATTAACAAAGAGATTTTGACTAACGATATTACTAACTTTGATATTAACAAAAACATCATTTCTTACCTGCATGTCGATATTCTGGTTGACGATATTCCTGCAGGTCGATATTAGGTCACATTGATATTTAAACATCGATATTATGACTCTATACCATGTATAAGGTAAGTCTTTTGGTTTTGTCAAGGGATCACCACAATACTAAAAACAATAACATAATATGTTTTTTCATTGCTCCAATTGACATAAGAATCATGAAAAAATGCTTTAAAATAATCCACGACCATGCACGGTATTGTCAACAATGATGTTGTTTCAGATGTGATTAGGGATGCCATAAATGTAGTCAATGAACAAGTCATGAGTGATTTCATTAATGCAAGGTTAAAAGTGGTGCTGGCGAGGATGTAACTTATTGTTACTTTAGGACTCAAGTTATATAGTTACACAAGATAACTCTAACTGGTGAATTTCAGTGGCTTTGTTAGTTTCAAAGTTTTAACTAACATTTACAAAAGACTATAACATCCCTTTAACCTTTTTTTTCCCAGTGAATTTCTACTATTTGTTTAACGTAAAGTAACATGCCAATCGCAATACACAGCAGAGGGCTGGTCTCATGGCTTGGCTTCACTCTATCCTTTGTGCTGCCCCTACCCAAGCTTGGTCCTCCTGCTCCCTTCCACCCTGCTCTTAAGTGTCCAAGTCCATGCCCCGGCCCCATAATTCCAGCCCTGTGTTGCAGTCACTCTGTCAGTCCCCTTCTTGGCAGCTCTGCATGGTCATCTTGCTGTCCCTACCCACCTCCTCCCTGCTGATTGCATGTACCAGTTAACTCTCACCATCCTTCCTGACATGGTCCAATGTGCTGTCACTGCCCCCTAGTTAGCTTCAAACCCCTGCTCACTCCTACTGCCCTTAGTTGTGTGAGTCCATGCCTATTTCACTTTCCTCCTGCTTAGCCTCTGTGCTTTTCTGTCCCTTTCCTATTGCCCTCTGCCCTCTGATATCTGTGTGCATGCCCCTGCCAACTCTTTTTGCCCAAAATGTTCCATGGAACTGCCACTGCCCTTCTTCTCTACTCTGAGTGCACTGTTGAGATGCCATGGCCCCTCCCAGCAGCCCATCAGGCACAGATGGCAGATGATTATCCCTGCCTCCTCAACCCTGCCTTCCATTGTCTGTGTTCCATGCCACCACACCTCCATGCTGCCCTCCAAGATTAATTTTGCTACTATGCACCTCTGCCCTCCATGCTCTGTTGTGCTGTAACTGCCCATTATGCGAGGTATGTTGTAAAGCCCCTGCGCTCTTCTTCTGCCCTCTGTTACCTATCTTCATTCCCTATATCTCCCTTTTACCCTCCAATGTCACTTGCACATACTTCTGCCTGATCCCTCTTTCCCACCATGGTTTTCTGTGCTGGCACTAACATTTCCACATGCTGTGCATGGTCGTTGTGATTCTACTGCCCCCTTTGCATGCCCTGTGTGGTCATCTATCTGCCCCTGAGCCCCTTCTCAGTTCCTCTCTGCTCTCAATGTAAATGCCCTTATAGACTCCTTGTTGCCCTCTATGGTGTGTTGTGCTTCTAGTGCCTAACACATCTGCCCTGAATGGTCTTCTTGCAGCTCCTGCCATGATCCCTTGCTCCCTGCCCCTTGTTGTCCATGTGCAGGCCCCTATCCCCTGCTTCCAGCCTTCCACCGTCTGTTTGTGTACCCCTGCCCCTGCCCTCCCTTCTGCATTGTAATACAACTGCACCTCTTGCCTGCCCTGTTTGGTCAGCTTGTGGTGCTTGCCCCCTTCCCCCTTCCCTACGTGTGCATGGCCCTGTCTCCTCTCCATAGTCCGCTGTGCTGTATTGCCCACCCACTTGGCCTGAGTGGTGTATTATGTTGCTACAAACCCTGATGCCTGCCCTATTAGGTCAATATGGTGTCCCACTATCTCCCTCCTCCTCTCCATTCTATAAGTCCATGTTCCTATCCCATTACCCCTGCCCTTCATAGTTCTTAGAACCATACATGCCAATATTTTGGAAATGTTAAGAGGGAGATTTTTTTTAAAAAACAAAGGGACTGTTTTTACCCATTAACACAATGGGTCGTGTGTGTCATCTCCAGGGTAGCTGATGTTGTGTTCTGTGAAAGTTTTCCTTTCCCAGGGGATGGTGTCTGTGGCCTCCGTTGCCTGCCTTGCTGCCTGTGCCTGCTTCTAGTGCAATACCCTGAAAATGAGGCATGTTCAGAAATGTCAGTCTCCCCTGAGACAGTAAGTGGTGTGGATGGGGGAACTGAAGTGGAACCTTGTCCATGTGTTGGATAAGGACTGTACTGTCCTGTGGAGACCAGCAACATAACCATGCAACCCCTCCATTAATGCTACCACCTGCCCCAACTCCCTATCGTGGTCCAGGAATGCATTTATCATGTTTGCCTGTCCAACACACAGCTGTTGCAGCAGATCAACCAACTCAGCAATAAGGGCAGTTTGTGTCACAGGGGCAGGGGCAGCGGTGCCTGTACCAAAGGCCACTCTGCTCCGCCTACTCTGGCGAGCATGAGCAGTACTTGTTGCGGTGGCAGTGTGGGCCCAGTGTCCTGTGTACCAATTGAAGGTGTAGATTGTCCACTCCCTGTGTCTACCAACAGTGATGACTCACCACCGCTGTCTGAAGATGAGGACGATGGTGTCTCCACATGTGAGTCCTCAGGGATAGTTCTGTCCCCCTCGCCGGGGCTGCTCTCTTCCATCTCAGTCTGAGTTTGTGTGATCTCTGATCTGGATGCATTGCCACCACTTCCCTCCGTCGTTTGTCTGTCAGTGCCTTCGTCCAAAGTTGAAAGAGAGAGATAAGATGTATACCTAAGTGCCACACTCACTTATTGCAAATTACAAAATCCAAACTTCCTTGACTGCTGAACAACATGTCGCACCCATCCTGCACATGAACCACCCCTCCCAGACATCCTCATGTCAAAGAACCAGGGGTGCCTGAGAAACATGTACATCAAACAAACAAGGCAAGTGCATGCTGACCACCACACATGTGATGCCATGGGACCACAGACATGAATGGCATGTCCTTCGCCCTGCACCACAATGCAACTGGTATGTCCACCTGGCTGACATGGATGCTAACTCTCAGTCCACTAGTGCCACCAACATGCAATAGCAGCACACCATATACACCATGGATGTCACTACTGTATCTGACCAGCAATACATGCATGCACTCCGAAGTCACACACCCATTCAGTGGGCTTACCGCTAGTTTGATGCTGCTCCCCTCTCAACCGTGCGGACAGGGCAGGATGTGTCACAGCTATGATACGTAGCATTAGAGGGGTCATGGTATGTGGTGCAAGCCGGCCTGATCGGTCAATCAGCCCCAGTGTCATCTCCGCCACATTCTTGCTGAGCCTGGAGATGTCGTCCCACCGCTTGTGGCAGTGTGTGTGTCACCTGTTGCACACTCCCACTGCCTGTACATCACATGCTATGGCCCTCCACAAGGCCTTGTGATGGTGCAGCTTGACCTACCATAATGGGAGACAAGAGGGGGCAAGTCAGTGAACAATTGGCTGTTCACACAGATAGATGGTACAGGTATCTGTCATCAGCGATGCACAGTACAACATATGTGACTGACAGGACAATATGGCATTAGTCCATCATGGAAAGCAGGTGAGGTACACACCCACAGGATAGGTGTGATCGGTTGTGACCCAGAACAGCCACAAGACTACACATGTCATGTTTGTGACCCCTCAAAGATAACACTGCGCAGCATAGAGGTCAATCAGTCAGTGACAGTACCAGGGCGGTTACCCAAACCCGGCGATGGGCAGCCACCCATGGCCATCCATGCCACGGTAACATCAATACACATAGCGGCACCCATCGCCCGGCCCGACCTCATGTAAGCACTTGAACACACAGCTTCATACCCAGCTGCCCTGAATAATGAACAGAAAGTGACCCAGCCAGCTTCTTCTAAATACATTTACAGAACATGTGGTATGAAGCAAAAGTATTGTAGTACCTATACCCTACTTTACATGTGTAATCTTACCCATAAAAGGCACAGAAAATCTCATTGACGTCTCTAGGAAGAGGCTGACAGTAATATGAGTGACATTGCAGGACTTGCCCTTTCATTTCACATTAGGCCTGGCACAGCATCATCTCTCTTTAAGAAAGTGGTAGAGGAATGTGGATTTAAAATATGGTGTGAAGTGTATTAACCTCTATCCCAGTCCAAATAAGTCTCTGCAAATGTACACTACAAATAGGCCATAGATAGTGATGTGTGCGCTTGAAACTGAAAGCAAATGCTGTCAAGTTTGAATATCTGACTTCGACTATATTTCAGGTATATCTTTAGCTCTACATGTAGTCTGACATGTGTGGTGCAGCTCATGACTCTAAGTAAAAAACGATGCATTCTATCATAAACACGAATCTATTTGCTACGCAGGTCTCATGGAAGCACTTGAACTCACAACTTCATACCCTGCTGCCCGGTATAATAACCAGAAAGTGATCCATGCAGATTCTTTTACACACATTTACAAATCATTTGGTCTGAAACAGAGGTAGTCTACTACCTAGAGGCAACTTTACGTGTGCCATCTTATCTTTGCATTTCCCCAAGCGCTGGTACTAAATTTTAGCTACAAGCAAGAATACAGACACCTTTTCAATATAGTACAAGTATGCCTGTATTGCAAATAATGATTGTTCTTGTCCAAAAGTTTAACATCCTGCTCATGAACAATCACTAATACACTTGCACTGGCGAAAAGGGCTGCCATGGGCGAACTCAGACATCATTGCACCATAGAGCAAGAGTACCTACGTTGCAGCACTGATTGATTTTGTACAGGAAAGGACAATTTCCTGCACAAAATCAATCAATTACTTTTTTCTGTGTGTTCAGCACAAAGAAGTCCACATTTGCAGGAGGTATGGTAATGGTTGTCGGCTGGACGTCCGTTAAAAGGGTAATGGAAGACTTTCCTTCTTACGTCTGAGAATCTTATGATAAGTAAGGATAAATAATAAGTTTTTTGTAAGAGGAACACAAGATCAGCATTAGGCCTCAAAGCAAGAAAGAGCTGGAACCTCTGTGAGCAAGCATATGGATAGAAGATATACCCTACATTCCCTACTGTAATCTTTTCAATTGAAACAATGAGAGGAACCTGTTGAGACACACATTGATGAAAAGACAAGGCCCACAGCCCATAGTGACAGTAGCCATACGGAAGATATAAAATCTCATGGAGCTTTGCCCTTTGCCTGTACAGACCTGGTTGTGAGCATTCTTCTGAGTTCCCTATTAGATCCCCAATACTTTATACCCATCATAAATAATTAACTGCAAATCTTAAGGTCCTGACGAAGATGGAGACCATTGATATTGTTCATTGAAATGTAAGTCGGTCAGAGAGTGTGATGCCCCAGATTTCAGCACAGCAAACGGGGGTGGATGATGCCACCCCATTCTTTTGCCATCTGTGCATGCAGTGTGGGTCTGGGGAGGAGTATGGTAGTGATACTCTGCTAGTGATATGGTTGTGGTATATTTGAATGAGGTGTGAGTACATGGGATTGTTGTAGTCTTTTTTGCTTTATTCATTATGTACAGTAATAGTTTGCATATCTTGAAATATAAATGTGAAATTGTATTGTGATTGTCGTATAAAATTAAATGTTCACTGAGATTTAATTTTCAAATTTTGATAAATGTGTTTTCAAAATAGGTAAAACATATAAAAAGGAAAAAAAAAAGAAGAGAGAACGGCGAAAAAAGGAGAAATGAAAAATGTCTCCTCTGTGTACCTCCCTAATGCCACCTCTGGGGTGGTGATATATACTGAGGCATTCCCAGGTTTCAAATTTCTATTAAATCTGTGAATACTTCAGATTCCATGGGTGTTGCGTGAGATCACCCACAGAAACGTTCATGGAACCCCACTTTCACACACTGTCCTGTGTGAAAGCACTAAAAAAGTGCTCATAAATAAGGTCCTAGGTTTTTCCTGGTCTTATTGTTGGAACTGTCCCATATCTATGCCACCCTTGTAAACAGGTGGCAATGTAAAAAAGCAATGGGTGTTGTGGTACAACAGCAACACCCATTGCTTCCCCTTTGCCACAGCAGAGTGGTCATATTTTCAAGATGGTATTTAGCCGCATTAAGTAGCTTGAAGCTAACTTGAAAATATGTAGCAGGACATTGCACCAAAACATGCATTAAAAGTTATATTCCTGTGGTGAAATGCCCTGGAAAACATGCCTTTTACTCATATATGTACTTATTCTCACATACACTCCTCTCACAGAAACATATACACATTGTTACAAACATATATATAACATACATTTCTCTTTCTTTAACCAGGTTAGGAAGTTATTTCAAGAAGAACATTTTTTGACAAGTTTATATTGTTTTTGAATTTTTTTAACCATTTTGCATTTGTTAAAAATTAACAAAATAAAACGAACAAAAACTACTTGCTTTCCGACAAAAAGCACAGTTGAGCACTTAAAGCACTTAAGAGAAGTCCAGCATTGGTGAACACAGGCTAAGTTAGCGGCGAGTTAAAACTTGGCTTGGTGCAGATGATGGTCCAGCCTTAGCACTCCCTGCAACTTGTTCTGCTTCCTGCTTTTTCGAACGCTGTAGTTCTCCTCAAGTCAGTCAAGCACTGTGCATGGTCTTGAGATGCTTCTTTATGGAGGAAGTAACACAAGAGTACTTCCTTTCAGATCTATGAGACAGAACTTTGCTGCAGATATCGCAAGTTATCTGAAAAACGTTCACCTTTTTCTCCTCTTAGGGAAGTGTAAAAAATTCCCACAATACAATTTCTTTCTTTTCTTTAGTGGTTCTTCTTCTTCCTCCGTGCTGTCTTCCTTCTCCTGCTGCAAATAAGAAGGGGCTGCGATTGTCTTATAAACACAAGAAAAAAACACCAGCAAACTTTCAAGATTGTTTCTTTCTTGAGCAAATGATACTGTTCAGTACCATATCCAAATGAAAAAGAAGATGGGTGGGATTTCTCTCTCTATATGATAGAAATCTCTTTAACCAATGCAATCCTTTTAGTTTTATGTCACATGGGATGCGCAACCACTACGTGACCCCCTTGACGCTCCCGCCTGAATAGGGAAAAAACATATTCATTTACAAGTAAATTTCTTTAAAAATATACCATTCTAATTTCTTAAAAGTGTAACATTTAATGTAGACTAAAAACATCATTAAATGTACAATATAATACAGTTGAAAAATCACTAGAGTAGCACACCCGACGTGAGAACAGAAATACGTGGCATCACGATCCGCAATGATACCGCATTTCTAGTAAATGCTTAAAAAAAAAAACATATTAAAATGTAAATAGAATTTGTATTCATGCAAAACTAAAACTATTATCTAAATATGAAGAACATAAATACATATATATATGTGCACATATATTACCTACTGGCAGACTCCTGTAGGTAGTGATAGTTAGGAATTAGTTTCCATAGGAAAAGTGGCTATCTTTGGCGCTGTGTGACGAATCTTTGCAACATTTTTAAAACTAATGGGGTGCTCTGGTCAGCTCCTGTCTTGAAGGTTTCTGGGTGATCCGTCAAGCGGAGCTGAGAAAAAAGGCGGGGTCCCAAAACAGGTTTTCTCTTTGTTAATTTCTATAGGAAACTTTAGACAAAGCTACAGCCCAAACTGCTAAACAGAATTACACCATATTTGAGTTATTTTTGTTAAATGGTGTAAATCCATTTAGTAGGTCCTGAGAAATAAAAAATATATATCGATATCGGGTACAAGCTTGATTCTGATTTATTTATTTATTATTATTTATTTATTAATCTTATAGAGCGCGACAGCTACCCGTAAGGGTTTCCCGGCGCTAATTGACAGTAAACAACATGATTGATCCTGAAGGAGAAGAATTATTGGGCAAACAGCCAGGTCTTTAAGGCTTTTCGAAAACGGAGATGGCACTGCTCCATTCGTAAGTCGATAGGAAGGGAGTTCCACAGTTTGGGTCCCAGTACAGCAAAGGAACGGCCTCCCACTCTGGAGAGCCTGAACCTAGGTACGCAGAACAACTGTTGGGAGGAAGAGCGGAGTGAGCGTGTGGGTGAATAAGGCTTGACGAGTGCTCGAAGGTAAATGGGAGCAACATCAATTTTAATCTTATGCATAAAGCATAGTGCCTTAAATTTTACACGATTTTCAATATTAAGCCAATGAAGTTGCTTAATACGTTTCGTGATTGGATCATATTTCCGGCATCCACACAGGTGCCGGGCAGCAGCATTCTGAACCAATTGGAGACGACGCAAGATCGTCTTGGTAACCCCCAGATAGAGCACATTACTGTAATCTAATCTAGAGGTCACCAGGGCCGTCACAACAGATCTTTGGGTGTCAGATGGCAGAATCCAGAAGATCTTTCCCAGCCATCTAAGAATAGTAAAACAGGTGGCTGAGACTTTATTGATTGACTGCCAACACTTCAAACCAGCCCTCCCAAGCCCCAGGGACCACCACTTCTCCGGGGCTTTAATATAAATAAAGAAGCGTCGTGGGCTCTTGCCCCCCCAACCTGCCCCAGGGAATGCCACCTTCACGGGGAATTGATTCTGTAATACAGGGGTCTATTGCGGACCCCCGGCAACCACCACTTCCCTGCAGATTTAAACACCAAGGGAGGGGGGCTGTGCACCCCCTTCAAGGAGCCGTCCTTGGCGCTGGGGACCGCCACCCACCATGGCTAGCTTTGACAATGTTCTGGGGTGCCCATCCCTGGGACATTGCAGTTTGTTAAGACACAGTAGGAGCAGTGCTCCCGCCCTGCGATAGCAAATTCTGCTTTGCTTCATGGAAGCGAGAGTATGGAACCTGCTCTCGCTTCCATGAAGAAAAGCAGAATGCTTTTAGGCAATGGGAGATGCATGTTAGCAGCTCCCTTCACCCAAAAGCAATGCTGGCTCCTGCAGGATGTCGGGAGCCGGCACCCCCTTATTGGTTAAAAAATAAAAAAGACAAAAAGAAAAGGGTTAAACATGAAGAAAAGGGGGTATGGTAGCCAAAGGCGTGATTGAGGAGTCCCACAGGGATCCCGAGTGCCAAAATTATATTTTATTTTGAAAGAATTTGGCGGGATTCACGCTGGGTTAGTAAATCTCATAGCTGTGGGGACCCCCATAGGCCCCAGCGTGATAATTGTGCATGTCTGCGGAACATGGCCCACCCGGGGGCTTCTATAAAATGAAGCAATGCAGCCCACACTTTGTATTCTAGAAGTCCCCAGTGGGCTAGGTCCAGGAGATAATGCACAGTTAACATGTAAGGGCCTGCAGGGCCCCCACAGCCCTGGGGATCACCACCTGCCCAAGGCTTTTGATTAAAACTATGTGGGGGGCGAGGGGCAAGATGGCCACTGAGGAGTTGTGCTGAGTAGTCCCTACACTTCCCTCTCCTGTCTATGCTCACAAGGAATGCTAAATGCTGTGGACTCTAGATGGCCAGACTGCTGGTGAATATCTGTGACTACTGGCAGCAAGGCTTAAAGGAGTATGCCCGGCTAATCAGGAGATTCTTCAAGTTTGGGATAGATTGGAAACGGCAGATAGAGAGACTGGCACACTGGGCTGGCGAAGTGGAGCATGAGAGGAATCTAGGGTGAGTACACAAGATGCCCGCTCGATCTGCCAAGACGGAGAAAAAGAAAGAAATGTCGGATTTATCAGCGATGAACAAGACAGCCGTCACACCAGCAGGTATCGGGAAAGTCTGGAAGAATATGGGAGCAATACGAAAAACTGTCTCTGTTCCAATCCCGGCCCCCGCAGCAAAAAGGAAAACTGAGTTGCGCGGCAAGACAACCGAGACAGCGGGAGGCGCAGCACTGCAGGCGATGGAACCTCGGAACCAACAAAAGGCAAACAGAGTGGAAAAAGTAGTTAAAGGGCTAGATGCTTCAAAACAGAAAGAAGCAATGATGCGGCAAACTACCCTGAACAAAGTTTTTTCCACAAAAATCCCTGGGCAGCCTGACGGTGTGGTAGAGAAACAAACAGCCGAGGGAAATGTCCTCGAGGACGCTGCGGAGGAGACGCCGAATGCGGAGAGCCAAGTTGCTAGGCAACGCCTGGTTGTGCAGCAAGGCGCAGAAGCAGAGCGGGCGACTGACCAGCAAGATGTTGATGGCAGGGCTGACGGTAATGGCTTGCAGAGGAAGAGAGAACCAGAGGCAGCAGAGGTTTGTGTGGCAGGTTTGACAGCAAAGACAATACAAACAGCACCAAGAGGTAACCACGAGACTCTGGGGGACATAGAACATGAAGGAGGGAAAGCGGATATGTTGGGAGCCCTGCTCTTAAAGGAGGCAAAGATGAATGCTCAGCTACAAACAAAGCAGACCTGGGGCAGCAGGGAGAGCTTAGCTGATAAAAATGCTCAGTGGGAAAGTAGAGGCAGAATTATGAAAGAATGGGGTGAAGGTGCCTCGATGGAGGGGGAGTGTTTTTATTCGGTTAATGAGTCTGAGTCTGTAACCTCAGGGAGTTCAGAGGAGGAAGATGAGGAGGAGGAGGTAGGATCGGATTCAGGCTCTGATACCTCTGGAAAAGATTCTACACAACGGGAAAAAAAACAGATCAAGGAGGTGTGTTTCTGGCTCCCCATCACACCCTGAAAGATGCTTAGAATGGGACTACTCTGCTACCTCGCAGGAATATAAAGATAATGGCGCAGCTGGTGGCCCGCCGCAAGGCAACTCTTTTGGAGTTTTATTCAATACTCTTAAACAGATGCAAGCTGAAGCAAGGGCTGATAGTCGCAGAGCAAGGCAGGATAATAAGAAAATTCAAGGATCCCTCAGGAAAGTCAACAAACTGTATAAAGAAGTAGTGAGTAGAGTAACCGAGGTTGAAGAGCGTACAGGAAAATTGGAGCACGATGTAGGGTCATGGCAATCATTTAAAACTGAGCATGAAAAGAAGGCGGAAGACCTGCGCTGGAAGATGGAGGACTTTGAGAACAGACAGAGACGAAACAATATCAGAATTTTGAGTGTAGCAGAAGGGTCAGAAGGGCAGGATGTAAGACAGTTTGTTGTAGACCTATTAAAGGGGGCCTTTCCAGAATGCCAGTGGCAGTGGGAAAGGGAAGTGCAGAGAGCGCATCGATTTCCTTTTAAGATGAAAAAAGGGCAGGCTGTAGGAGGCCAGGGTGCACTACCCAGGGCAATCCTTGTTAATCTAGGGAACTTTTTGTTAAGGCAAAAGGTACAAAAGATACAAGAACAATTGGTGATTTAAGTTTAGCACAGCACAATTGGGCAGGAAACACGATAGCATATGTACTAGATATACAGGGATACAGGAATGTATGGTATCAAAACTTAGACTCTCTATCATGCAGATTAACAGGGGAACCTATGGGATACAGAATCAACCCCGATGGCGTGTAGAATAGCCTCAATAAATGTATGTGGTTTGAATGATATAAATAAAAGACTTAAAGTAGCTGCACTACTGAAAACTTTGAAACTAGATTTGGCTTGTCTGCAAGAGACGCACATAGAAGGCAACAAGGCATATCTTATGGAGCAATTGGGGTTTGCAGTTTTAGCAAAAACTAACCAAGGGAGGAAAACTAGAGGGGTGGTAGTGTTGGGTAGAAATAAAGATACAGAGGTGAAAAGGAAAAAAAGAAGATAAATGGGGGAGGTGGGTACTGCTGGAATTGACCTTCAGAGGGGAGACGTTTACGCTGGTATCAGTTTACTGCTCCACGAGGACGATCCGGATGTCTTCCAGCATTAGGATTTGGAGCTGGCACAATGGCCTGAATCAATTATATGTTGTGGGGATTTTAATTTGCATGACCCAGTGAGCTCATTTCTGCAACCCGGGGGCCAATATCTAGGTAGGAAGAAGAAAACCGACAGAGCTTTGTCAGACATGGTGTTTAATAATGCCCTGGAGGACTCATGGATAAAATGGCATCCAAATTTGGATGGCAGTACCTTATTTTCATCCCCCCATCAGGTCTTAGTTAGACTGGATTATTTTTCAATATCAAACAATTTGGTAATAGGATCAGAAATAGAAAAGCACCCACGTATTATATCGGATCATAGTCCATTAGTTCTAACAGTCAAAATGGGTGAAGCTCAAAAGAAAGAGATGCAATGGACATTTGAAAGGGCCCTGCTGCAGGATCAGAAATATAAAGCAACCATGGGAAATTGTATTAAGAGCTTTTGGGACATAAATAGAGAAACAGCACCCCCAGGAGTAGTTTGGGATACCTTCAAGGCTGGGGTTAGAGGGGAGACAATGAGCTTTGTTTTCACAAAACAGAGGAGAGAGCATAGGAGCATCTTGAGAGTTGAAGAAGAGCTAGCACTGGCTATTAGGCAGCATACTCCGTTAGATCAGATATTGCTTAAGGGCATAGCACTTAGGGCAGAGGCGCTGGAGGGGATTGCCAAGAAAACAGTCGAAAAGTATCTGGCCAAAAAAGAGAGCACCTATGAGCTCAGTGAGCGGGTGGGACATATTTTAGCTGCCCGGACCAGACAGAAAAGAGCGGCAGCAGATATTAAGGAGATTGTAGATGCACAGCGTAATATGGTTCAAGAATCAAATCAAATAAGGGAAGTATTTAGGCAATTTTACTCAGATCTTTATGATTCAGATATTACGGCAGGAGCGGTAGATATAGAAGAATATCTGAGTGAGATACCCCCCTCAAAGCTTCTATTGGAGGATAAGGACCAATTAGAAGTTACATTTCAGTTAGAGGAGCTTGTTACAGCGCTTAACAGCCTACCATCGGGAAAGGCTGCAGGTCCGGACCAGATACCATTAGAGTTTTTTAACACATTTCAATCAATACTTATAGGGGATATGTTTAATATTATGTTACTGGCACAGAAGGCGTTTGATAGGGTCTCCTGGGGGTTTTTATGGTCAGTCATGAGGTGGAATGGAATAGGGGAAGGCTTCATCAGAGCTATACAAACCCTCTATAAAAATCCAACGGCTAAGATTATGGTGAACAGGGCACACTCAGCAGCTGTTAGAATTAGCAGAGGGACTAGGCAGGGTTGTCCATCATCTCCCCTATTATTCGCGCTATATTTGGACCCATATCTGCGCAAACTGGAAAGAAACCAAGATATAGCGGCAATGAGCATAAATGGCTGTAGGGTAAAAACACTGGCATACGCAGTTGATGTAGCTATCTTGACCCCAAATCCCGTAGACGCGATCAGGGAGATGGAAGTAGAGGCTCAGTGTTTTGGAAGGGTTTCTGGATACAGCTTAAACAAAAGCAAAACGCAAATCATTGAGAACAGTTATTTGGACTGTAAGGACGCTAGGGTTGTAGACTCAGCATTATATTTAGGGGTGGCAATATCAGCAAATTTGGACCAGGTGGTGGGAAATAATATGACCCCTCTAATGACGCAAGTAAAAACGGACCTCGAGAGGATGAATAACATGCATTTGTCGCTGGTGGGGTGTACCAATGTAATTAAAATGCTAATATTGCCTAAGTTTCTTTATTTTTTTAGATCATTTCCTTTATTTTTTGAAGCTAGTTAGTTCAACGCCCTGGAGGCTATGTGCAACAGATTTATCTGGGCACAGGGTAAGACACACAGGGCTTATAGGTTTATGACCCTACCTAGAGAGAGGGGTGGGTGGGGTGCCCCAGATTTTAGACTTTACTATTTAGCAGCCACCCTGCAATATATGCAGGGGTTGATAGGTGGGAATGATTGTGATCCAAGAATTAACAGATTCTCAACAAAAATATACACAGTGGTAGTAGGGGCTGATGCTAGAAACTGTTTCTTAAATTGTATAGACTATGGATATTTTAAAAGAACGAAATTTAAGACAATTTTGGCTGCTGTTAAAATATGGAATGTCTTTTTGAAAAAGTCCAAATTGGGGAGATATAATCGGTATGCTAGACTATATAAAAATAAGTAATTCCCCCCGGAAATATTTGGAGATCAAATTATGCTGGAATGGGCTCGAAAAGGTATTGTACAAATTGGAGATATTTTGAAACCAGAGGGGGTGGTTCAATTTGTGGACCTTAGAAATAAATTTGATTTGAGCCATAGAGATTTTTTTAAGTATCTCCAGATCAGAAGCTTTCTTGTCAATAAACTGGGGGGACCTGAAATTTTGGAAAAAATAAGATTAGCAGTGGATCGATCGATTCGCTCCTTTTATGTAAGTCTGATAAAGGAGAAAGCCGATGAAAAATACAGTAATAAATGGGCTGAGAAACTAGACGGGGAAATAAGTTGGTTTCAGTATTTATTAGATCTAGGTCGAACGGTATTGTGTGCATCTCCCCTCCAGTCTCAGCACTACAAAACCATATATTCACTTTATTTTACCTTAGCCAGGATTGCTCAGTGGGGAGGTACCACAGGAACTACCTGTCCAAGATGTAATGCCATAGAAGCTGATAATATACATATATTTGCTACCTGTCCACAACTCCATACGCTGCTCAGGGATATTGAGGGATTTCTGGACAGAATATTAGGGATCCGAATCAAACTTACCCCATCTTGGATATTACAGGGGTAGGCAGGGATAATGATGGCATACAGTGGGAATTCATATTTGTCGCAATGGCGGTATATAGGCTAGGCTAGCTCGGGCCTGGTGAGGTTCCGTGACAATCATAATGGTGTTTTCCGACTCGTTCGAATATGGACGAGTTTGGTATCTATGAACCGCAAATGACGGGATTAGTGGGTGTACGCGTTTTCGCTACGCTGGCCTGAACCGTTCGTCTTATTCATGGGTTTCTCCATCTGAACCCACGGGTTCCATTTTAGATACAGCATCCATTTTGTCTCTTGCCCTCAAGTAGCCAGCGAACGGACACTGTCCGCTTCGTGACCCTGGGATTCCCAAGCTCTTGCGGAAGACACGTGTTCTTTTGAGGGTGTCTTTATGACGAGGGGGATGACACTACAAAGGCAGATGGCCCCGCTCGAGGCTCATCTTGCCGTGCCGGTCTATTGTTTCAGTCGTGCATGCATTAGGCACGAATCCTTTGATCCTGCAATCGTGCTTCCGATATTGCCCCGTCTTCCTTGCACCTGTTTCTGTCTCTTTTCTTAACTTGTTTACAGCCAGAATGGAATGTACTTCATGGTGGGATAACGTACTTTTACAGTTGGGAACCGGCGATGCTACTGTAATTATGTTCCGGGCTCTTGAATACATGAAAGCAACCCTTTTGAATTTTACTGTGGGAACTGAGTTGTTATCTTTTGTTCGCCATGTTGTGCTATGACTAAAATATGTATAAAAGGAGCGATCCACTGTTGCAATTTGAAGCCGTCTCCCAGAACCTACACGTAGTGTACTTCTTGTGACTTCTGTATCCCTGCAGTAAATAAACGCTGATCTTTGACGCTGAAGGAAGTGTCCCGTGTCTCTGTCATTTGTACGCCGGAACAGGTAACCCACGAAGGTTTCAGGTGTTGTCCCCTGGCACAGCTGGGCCTTAGAATAGCCCAGTCCTTCAGTTGGCGCCCAACATGGGGCGACATCAGCGGTACCGGTCCGAAGCCCGACGATCGTGAGGAACTTCGTGTGAAATCTCCGAGGGAAGGTGCACCCCGCTTCATCGATCCTATTGTCGAAATAAGTGGTCCGAAGACTTTTCCCGCGAAGATTCCCGCCTCCTGACGGCTGCGACGGACTGATGCCCTTACTGTCGACCTGTTTTGGCGCCTGGCGTAGTCCTTTGTACAGCGAGACGATAGACGGGCCTTCCTGGTGACGCCATTGCTCTTTCAGTTAAGTATTTGTGGGTCGCTCCCATAGTCCTTGGTCGTTGTTGTTGAAACTTGGTTGTTTGCATGGTTCCATTGCATTTGTGGTTCTTAGTTGTTGGTTCTTAGTTGTTGGGTTTTATTTGACGATTGCAATTGCCAAAAACCGAGGGTCTTGCATTTTTGCAAGGACATCGTAATTCGATAACCCTTGAAGTTTGTAAACTCGGTTAGTGTGCACGATGCCTGGCCGTAGTACTTTGTTTGGTTTCCTTAAATGTTGCGGTACGGATTCCCGATTGGAGGACTCATGTCCGATATCTCCAGTTGGAACTCCGATCTATGAGCTCTATAGTCACCATGGAGTGGGTCCTATCGTATATAATGATTATTGGATCCGCTATACTAAAGATGACGGTGTCCTTAGTTGGCCACCTCATGGTAGTTTCGAAACTGCAATTTTGGACAATCTTGATGCAAAATTGTTTAAAAAGAAATCTAGGCTGGCCATGTTTGATTCCTTTTGGTTATGGCGAAAAGAGGCCAAGCAGAAAGAAATCAAACAGATTAAGAAAAATAAGAGAGAAGGTATCATTACGGTGATAAGAAATGCAGAGCAGTTTCAGCGAGAAAAAGAAGAGAAGGAAAAGGACGTTTTTGCTAGACTGCAACATATGGCGTTGGATAAGTGTTATCCCGTTTTACCGTCAAGTTCTGATAAGAAGGGAGAAGAAGCGGTAGAGGACCCTTTGCTGTCCTATCTACTGAAATCACCACCTCCGTACGCACAGGATACTACAGCCCCTGTGGTTCCTCCTGTTCCTCAACCTGTTGTTCCGGCAGCTGCTGGTCAGCCTGCCGTTGGTCCTGTTCTTCCGAATCCTCTTGCTCCTCAAGTTGTCCCTGCTTCCTTGCCTGCCCTTCTTCTTACTGATCCACTGCCTATACCTTCTCAGTCTATTGTTCCTGCTACTTCTGCTCTCTTGGCTACTCCTACTGCTCCTACTGCTCCTACGTTCAGCCCTCATGTTGTGGCCCCTGTACTTCTCTCCTCTTCTCCTTCTGTCCGTAGTCACATACCTAATGCTGTTGCTAATCTTTACTCTCCATTTGGACCGATTTTTGGGTCCGATGTTTCTGATGTCTCTCAGAGACGAAGTCAAATTCCTGGTGGTAGGGAGAGTGATACGTTAGAGAAAATGACGCGCAAATGGATTAGGCATCCTGCCAAGTACACCCCACGCGTAGTTTTCGAGACGTTCTCTCAATTTAATGAGCCCACACAAAGATTTGTGTTTGAAGAAATGTGTAAATCCTTACGAGAGGAGTGGGATAATGATGAGGTAGACAATGTACCGCCCGAAATGACTGAACTCCAGAATCAGTTTTCGAACGGTATGATTGTGGGTAGTAATGTTCAACGTGCTTTAGAGCGTCTCCTATCCTTCCGATCTACAGTACAACCTCGAGCATTGTTTAATGACGCCATCGAGGAATGGATGGCACAACCTGGTCAGTATCCCATGCGAGAAGTTCCCCCGGTGTGGATGCCAGGTAATCCCGCTGCTAACCCCGTAATTTTGCCACATTTCCAGAGAGTTTGGATACACCTCCCATGGAAACGATCAGAAGTTTTACATGTGAAACAATCTTTACCTGACCCTCGCAAGAATCCGGCAGGTTATTATAAGGAGTTATCCCAATTAGTGGATGCTACTATTATGAACCTTGCCGATATTGACATGTTGTTCGGTAATGTAGTACCTCAACCAATTTGGGCAAAAATCCGTCAAGAGAATCACGTAGCCGAGTTAGGCGGTGATTGGGCTGCTCTTGCGGCGGCAGACGGACGACAAGTTGGTGGGGCTAAACCTGAACAGCTCATTACGGATCTGCCTCAGAGGATTATTACACTTATGAAGACACTTATGCCAGCAATGAGAGTTAACTGGGATAAACTGTCTGCGTGCAAGCAAAAGAAAGACGAGAGTGTCTCTGATTTCTTTACCAGATTTGAGGAGGCATTCATCGATCACAGTGGTCAGGATATGAGCACTGAGGGAGGTCAGCGACTGTTTGTTGATAAATTTGTATCGAATCTGTTGCCTTAACTCAGCAACAAATTGAAAAATTCCGAAAGTTCGTGGGCTGTTTCTACCTCTGCTCAAATATTAGCCACGGCTCAATATTATGAAAACAGAGAAAAGGAAGAAAATGATTGTGCAGATAAGAAAATGAAGGATCTTAAAACTAAGGTTTTGTTACAGCAAGCGTATCCTCCGCGCTCGAATCAAAATGATTCACAGCAGCAAAATCGATCACAGTCACAGTCTTCTAGGACTCAGTCGCGTACTGACTCCTCTACACCGAGATCTATGCTTGGGTATAATCAATGCGCATACTGTAGAGGTGAAGGCCATTTGAAGTTTAATTGTCCGGTTTTGCATGACCGAAACAATGGTGTTTCGGCTCGAGGAGGTGGTAGTGGTCCTCAACAGGCATCTCGCGGTAGAGGTCGCGGTGTCACTCAAAATCAGAATGAGCGTTCTACTACTTCATCGGACTCGAACAATTGCTTTGATCAGCGCGATTCATCATCAGGTAGATCTGCACAGTATCATGTGGACGACTATTATGTCGAGCATGGCATTGATGACGGTAATTACTAGGACAGCCACAGACAAAGAGAGGGAGTAGTATCAGTTCCGGTTGATCAGAGAGGGCCTTACGTCGCAGTTGCCACATCGGGCGTAGTTGAGCCTTTTCTGTTGGACACTGGTGCAGCGAAAAGTTCCATCATGCATTAGAAACTCCCTGGCGCACCTTTGTCTGGCTTAACGAATGTTGCCGTTGGATTCTCTGGCGCCCCCGTTAGCAATCTGGTCTCTAGCCCTTTGCACCTCACTATTGGGCCTCGTGAGCTAGAAGCTCCTTAGATTTTGACTATTTTTATTTATTTTATTTATTTATTTATTTATATGCTTCTATAGCGCCTGAATTGACCCCCGAAGGGGTATCTCTGCGCTTTGCCATACAGAGGAACCAGCTATTGTGCCCGAACAGTACTAGTGGGGGTGGGCGGCGGGAAGAGAATTAAATGTTGGAAAAAAGATGAGTTTTTAGGATTTTTCGGAAAGACAGGTGATCAGTAATGAGCTTTAATGACAGGGGGAGGGTGTTCCAGAGAACAGGTCCTGTGTATGCCAGAGCCTTGCCTCCTTGGCGGGTTTTTTTAATTTTCGGAACCTTGAGGAGCTGGAGATTTCTGGAACATAGTGAGCGGCCGGGAACATAGGGAAGAAAGGCTGTGGTGAGAAATTTAGGGCCCTTCCCAGTCAGGCAATTGTGAATTGTACACAAGATTTTAAATTTGGTACGAAGTCGCACTGGCAGCCAGTGGAGTTCCATCAGTAGTGGCCGGGAGGGAGTCCTAGATGGAGCATTCATGACTAACCTCGCGGCCGTATTCTGGACTACTTGTAGTTTGTTGAATTGGCCTTCATTGGATGACAAAAGAAGGCCATTACAGTAGTCCAGTCTACTGATGACCAGAGCCTGGACCAAGGTCTTTCTGTGGTGATCAGGGAGAAAGGGAAACACCCTTCTCAGCAGGGAAATAACCCCGAAACAAGGTTGTGGTGAGAATCTTTTGGGCCTGGATTTGTTGAAGCGGTTATATGCGACTCTGTATTGTTCTCCTGCGGGAGTGGAGCTTACATTGGGTCAGAGAGTGATTTCTCCTATGTATTTGTCAACTGATAAGCTCCCACCGGAATTGAGTTCTCTTCCTGAGTCTTTGTGGGCAACAGGTCCCAATGACGTGGGCCTGCTGGATATATCACCTTATGTTGTCCAATTGAAATCGAATGTGCGATTACCACGTATTCCCCAGTATCGTATCTCTCTTGATGGTGAACGAGCTCTATTAGCGATTATTTATGACTTGATCAAGAAGGATGTTATTGAGGAAACTCGGGAAATGTGTGTAATAGTCCTGTGTTACCTATTTTGAAACAAACTGATCCATCCAAGCCTCCTGTGTACCGTTTTGTCATTGATTTAAGAGAGGTAAATACAATTGTGATTCCACAATTTCCTGTGGTGCCTGACATTATGGTTTTACTGACTCTGATTACAGCCTCTGCCTCTTGGTTCTCGGTAATCGATTTGAAGAATACTTTCTTTAGCATTCCGATTGCTGAGGAAAGCAGAGACCTATTCGGTTTCTCATTAGGTGGTCGCAGCTTCAGGTTTAAACGCGCTCCTCAGGGCTACTGTGAGAGTCCATCGATCTACAGCCAAGCCCTTAAGAGTCAACTTGATACGTTTGTGTTACCAGCTGGTGCGGCCTTGATTCAGTACGTTGATGATCTGTTAGTGGCTGCTGACACTAAGCAGATTTGCAAAACAGCTACAGTATCGCTGTTACAGCATCTATGTGACTTACATCACAAGGTGTCACCTTCTAAGCTGCAATATTGTTGTCAAGAAGTAACCTATCTAGGTCACTTATTGTCAAAGGAGGGAAGAAGGTTGACCCCAGAGAGAATTGCAGCGATCGCTCGATTGACTGTGCCAACAACTCAGAGGGATGTGCGTGCCTTTCTAGGTATCACGTCATACTGCAGGCAATGGATTCCTAATTTTTCATTGCTAGCGAAGCCATTGTTAGCCCTCACGTGCAAGGATGTTCCGACTCCTTTGCCATGGACTGAAGAGTGTCAGAGAAGTTTTTTCTGAATTGCGTGATGCGTTGTGTTCGGCTCCTGTGTTAGGTACTCCTGACTACAGTAAGCCGTTTACACTATACGTTCACGAGAGAGAGGGTGGTGCGTTGAGTGTTTTGACGCAACAATTTGGCGGTAAGCAGCGTCCATGTGCATATTTTTCCGCGACCTTGGACCCAGTAGCTAGAGCCTTGCCGAGTTGTCTAAGAGCGACAGCGGCAGCTGCGGTGTCCATCCGACAATCTGCAGGACTGGTCATGGATAATATGCTTATGGTGATGGTTCTGCATGCAGTTGACACTCTCTTAAATCGAACGAAAACTCAACACTTGACGAGCGCAAGGTTGTCTGGTTATGAGTTGACGCTTTTGGCAAGTCATATACAAATAAAGCGTTGTAATGTACTGAACCCGGCGACATTGTTGCCGACTAATATGGAATCAGATGATGTACCACCACATGATTGCTATTTACGAACTGAGGAAGAAACGAAGGGTCGTGTTGACCTAAGAAACACTCCATTGGCAGATCCCGATGGTACTTTGTATGTTGATGGTTCGTGTTTCAAGTTGCCGAATGGTGATGTGACGACTGCGTATGCTGTGGTGACGTTGAGTACGGTTGTGGAAACTGCGAGATTGAGTCAAAAGTCAGCGCAAGCGGCAGAGTTGATTGCGTTAACGAGAGCGTGTGTTTTGTCTAAGGGAAAGCGAGTGAATGTGTTTACAGATAGTCAATATGCGTTTTGCGTTGCACATAGTTTTGGACGATTGTGGAGAGAAAGAGGGTTTATGACATCGCATGGCACGAAGATCCAACACGGACAGCTCATGAACGATCTTTTAGACGCACTTACATTGCCAAAGCAGGTGGCAATTAATAAATGCAGCGCGCACCGAAAGGTTACGGATGATGTTGGTCGTGGTAACGTGTTTGCGGATGAGATTGCTAAGGAAACAGCTAAGAATCTTGCAACCCGAATGTACGTTACGAGTTCAGTAAGGTGGCCAGCGGAGACTGGTATGTGTGAGGATACTGTTGAGAGTGTGAAAGCGATTCAGAATGAGGCCACCGAAACTGAAAAGACTAAGTGGAAAGAAAGCACGGGAAAGTTAGATGCGCATGGATATTGGATTGATTTGTCGGAATGTCAGAGGTAGATGTTACCGGATGCATATGTGCTAGCCGTTGTGACTATGGCTCACGGCTTGTCACATATTAGTGCGAAAGGTATATGTAAGTTGTTGTCCCCTGTATGGAAGAATGATGGTATTGCTAAGTGTGCTGAGAGGGTGGTTAAGAATTGTATGGTATGTATGATGTATAACCCTGGCAAGGGCACTTCCATTCCACCTGGCCATTTTGCTCCTCCTACATGTCCCTTAGAGGTTATCCAACTGGACTTCATCCATATGGAGAGATGCAATAACCTGAAATATGTTTTAGTTGTGGTTTGCGCGTTCTCCAGATGGATTGAGGCCTATCCTCTTAAAAATAATACTGCCCTGTCCACAGCGAAAGTCCTACTGAAGGAATACTTTCCTTGGTATGGAATGCCACGGATTGTATGGTCGGATAACGGAAGTGAGTTTGTGGGGAGTGTGATGAAGAGTGTGTGTAAGGGCCTTGGAATTCGACAAAAATTCCATAGCGCCAATCATCCCCAGTCAGCGGGTTTAGTTGAAGGGTACAATGGCACTCTGAAACTAAAACTTGCTAAGATTCAAGCGACGACTGGTTTGTCATGGCCTGATGCCTTGCCTCTAGCTCTCTTTTCGACCAGGGCGACTGTGCACTCTCGAGTAGGGCTTAGCCCATATGAGATGGTGTTCGGCCGTCCTGCGAACATTTGGGGGGTCCCGAGGCCAAAGGCATTTGATAGTCTCGAATACCCAATGTTGATTGATTATCTTCATGATCTGACTGCTAAACTGAGGTTAATTCATCAACAGGTTTTTGAAGCTCTACTGGCACAGACAGAGGGTCCTGGACATCGGCTCCAACCGGGTGACTGGGTTGTCACCCGCAACTTTGGAAGAAAGCGTAACTTGGAGCCGAGATTTGTGGGTCCCTTCCAAGTCCTGCTGGCTACAAGGACTGCAGTTCGTTTGGAAGGCAGAAAGAATTGGGTGCACGCCACCCACACCAAGAAAGTTCCCATCCCTTTGCCAGCAGATTCTTGGGTGAGGACCGGGATTGCCGCAACGAAAACAGAGACCCCCAACACGTTTTGTGCCGTTTAGTGATGCTCAACCTGTAGGAGACACATCATTGCAGCCAGATACATTTGTTGAATCGTCAGCATTGGAGAATTCGAGGCCTGAACTGTCACCTGATCAATTGAACACTGGTTCGTAATCTGACCAATTATTTGAAGAACAGACTCGTCCTGGAAGAAGTAGATATTTTCTTTGTTCTTGTGACAAAGACTAATAAAAAAGTCCCTTTTTGTTTTTCCTTTTGAATTCACATTACCTCTTATTGTCGCCACGAACATTATGAACAATTGCATCCTCTATTATTTTTTTTTGGGTTCCTTTTCACGTGTGTTCCTTTTTTCCACAGCTAGGAAATTTGCATTAAAATTGAATGTTTGATTAAAGGAAACCTTACATCCGGGTTGACTGTAGGGCCGTGCGGGTACTTCCTTCTGTTTAGCAGGTTTCTGACACTAGGTCGGTTACTTTTGTTGTTTCCTGGGAACTCCTGGGGATTGATAATTGCTACTCAGAACGAAGTGCGTCAAGAACGTTACGGACGTTTTTTTAGAGGATGGATTTCTCTAAGTTGTCGGAAGTAGAGAGGATGTCGGTTCAAAGATCGAAATTGCATGGGGTTGTACGAACAAAATGCTTTCTGTTTCAGGTATTCCTGCTGTTTCTGACTGTTTCTATGCTATTGGTGGGTGGAGTGTATTTTGGAATACAGTCGTTATTACCTTCCGCTTCACCTACTTCTTCTTCTGAACCGAAATCTATTCCCACTATTTCTCCACATTCCTTTCATCCTCTGCCCCAACATGAACAGGTTAGACGTGCGGAATTCATGAACAACTCCTTTGTCCAGCTCCTACATCAGCATCAGTTGGTGATGAATACTACTAACTGTTGGGTGTGTGGGTTAACGCCACATACTATGGATAGGGGTATTCCGTATTTAGTTCTTCCTTACAGCTCCCAGGGGTCAGGTCGAGCATTTCAAACTATGTTCCGTACCGCACTAGATTCCTACCCCCATCGAGAGCCACGCTCTGCGGACCTTGGTCCCGGCCCGTACCACAAGCCTTTGGCAAGAGCGATTGTTGACTTAGATAGAGATATTTTTGATGCATCGCTTATTCCAGAGGAAGAGGTGCGAGCATACAAGGATCTGAGTGAGGCTGAGTATAGCATGTCAGTGGGTGATAGACAGCTTAAAAGCTCGTCTCCGATTTGGATCGTACCCCATCTCGGTAATTTCTGCTTGCAAGGCCTTGGCCGAAATCCGCGAGCCCAGCTTGGGAAGAGTGCTTGCACTGAAACGTATGTTTTACCAACGCTCTCTTCCCCTGTTTTTCTGACTGCTAAGGGTACCTACTTCGTATGTTATGATCGCGCATATACGTGGTTGCCCCGTGACTTCTGTTATATTGCGAATCTTTTACCACCAACTTTCACAGTTGCCTCTGACTATCACAAGACTAGAGTTGTGAGTGGCGTTATTAGCAAAGAGGACACTGCCGGTCAAGAAGCAGGAGACTTCTTTAAGGGTTTCCTGCCGTTTTGGGGACCTATGGTTAATAGTAGTAGTAGTAGAAAAGCTTTATTCGAGTTATATACTCATAAAAGCACAACATGCATATAAAAACATAACACTTAATAAAAACATTTCTTCCAGTACATATTAAAACAGTTGCGCAGCTTAATCGTTGTAAAAGGAAAAGTACATACAGGCTAAAAACATTGATCAAGAAGCATTAAGAGAAAGGGCTCTCCGCCTGATGGACCAAGCCCAGCCCAAATACTTAGCTGTTCCCATGACAATAGGCTCCTCAGAAGTAGTACAAATGATTCTCTGAGCCTCAACTGCACTAGATGTCCCAAGATTCTTGCAGACAGGGGTTAACCATACCCTTCTTGGGGAGGCATAGGCATTACAAGCAAATAGGAAGTGCCCTACGCTTTCGTTGATAGCGCCGCACGCTGGGCAGCACATAGAATTCAAACCCTTCCATCTGCCTGTTAGATATCTCAACGGGAGGGAGCCAGATCTTAATTGAAAGAATAACTTCCTGTCCATAGGTACAGTTATACTGTCCCAATATTGTTCTATTACAGGACACATTTTACTTTCCAGAAAACGACCACCCATTGAGTCCGATTTAACCCCCCTCCAAAGCCTGCCGTCTATCCACTCCCAGTATAACATTTTAAGTGTATCTTTACTTGGGAATACTACCCCCCCTGGATTGTTCCAGAGATTGGAAAGACCTAGTTCACCTAGCATTACCCTTAGGTTTTTCAACCAAGATATTTTATGGAAGGTATCAATTTTGATTATTGCCAGAAAACCTTCCGCGTAATGCCTAATTTCAGGGGTGGACCAGAGTCTTCTCCAGTATAGAATGGGACGCAATCTGGCTCGGTCACTAACCGATCTTCTCCCCAAGTCAAGACTTAATAGTAGGAACCTGAGACAATTGACTCGTGTGGTAGAATCGACTGCTAACATAACTGCAAGTGCTCTTGGTAATCTGACAGCAGAGCTTCAGGCGGATAGGCTTATGACGTTGCAGAACCGTATGGTTCTAGACGTTGTTCTTGCAGATAAAGGTGGTGTGTGCAAGGTGATCCATTTGAGTTGCTTTATTTTCATCCCTGATAACGCTCCAACTGTATATCAAGCCATATCGAAGTTGCATAAGATCTCCGAGTCCATACACGTGGACGTGGGTGATTAGACATTACTAGGATGGTTTTGGGGCCTGATGTCGACGTGGGGTTGGAAGATTCTGATGATCATCGGGGTTGTAGTAGCGTTTCTGTTTACGTGTTGTCTCTGTGTGCAGTGTGGTCCTGCCTTATGTGGCCTCTGTGCTACAACGTGTATAAGACGGCCATCTGTTACCAAAGGTGCATTGATGGATAGAATAATGCTGCAGCAACATCTGAATGATTTAATGAATATCGAGATCGATTCTGATATCGACTAGTGCTTGCCTACATGAGGGCAAAAGGAGTGTCTGAGGTTCCGTGACAATCATAATGGTGTTTTCCGACTCGTTCCAATATGGACGAGTTTGGTATCTATGAACCGCAAATGACGGGATTAGTGGGTGTACGCGTTTCCGCTACGCTGGCCTGAACCGTTCGTCTTATTCATGGGTTTCTCCATCTGAACCCATGGGTTCCATTTTAGATACGGCATCCATTTTGTCTCTTGCCCTCAAGTAGCCAGCGAACGGAAACTGTCCCTTCGTGACCCTGGGATTCCCAAGCTCTTGCGGAAGACACGTGTTCTTTTGAGGGTGTCTTTATGACGAGGGGGATGACACTACAAAGGCAGATGGCCCCGCTCAAGGCTCATCTTGCCGTGCCGGTCTATTGTTTCAGTCGTGCATGCATTAGGCACGAATCCTTTGATCCTGCAATCGTGCTTCCGATATTGCCCCTTACACTTTTTCTCTATCTGTTGTCTATCTTCGTCTTCCTTGCACCTGTTTCTGTCTCTTTTCTTAACTTGTTTACAACCAGAATGGATGCTACTGTAATTATGTTCCGGGCTCTTGAATACATGAAAGCAACTCTTTTGAAGTTTACTGTGGGAACTGAGTTGTTATCTTTTGTTCGCCATGTTGTGCTATGACTAAAATATGTATAAAAGGAGCGATCCACTGTTGCAATTTGAAGCAGTCTCCCAGAACCTACACGTAGTGTACTTCTTGTGACTTCTGTATCCCTGCATTAAATAAACGTTGATCTTTGATGCCGAAGGAAGTGTCCCGTGTCTCTGTCATTTGTACGCCGGAACAGGTAACCCACGAAGGTTTCAGGTGTTGTCCCCTGGCACCGCTGGGCCTTAGAATAGCCCAGTCTTTCACTGGCTGGACAAGAACCCACTGACAATACAAAACTGGCTAGCTAATTTATTAACAGCATATAATATGGAGAAGAATATATATGCTAGAAAAGGAAGGAGAGGGAAAATGATGGGGTTGAGAATTTGGGACCCTATAAAGAGATGGAAGGAGGGATTAGGGTGAAACTAGATTGAAATTGGTAGGGGTAAGGATAATTTTTGTGTATATAAATAGGATAATGAAATGTATTGATTACTGTACTGTATTAGATACTGTATTAGATACTGTATATGTATATATCTGTATATCTATGATTCGCATGAATTAACGACAATTTAAGCAATGATTAATGATCAATATTGTACAATGTTCAAAATGTGCGTAAATTGGAATATAAAAAATATATAAAAGAAAAAAAAAATTGTGGGGGGCTCCTGCCACCCCATACAACCCCAGGGAACACCGCTCCCCAGGGCAATCCTTTGTTATGGGCGGGGGCTTTGCATGCCCTCTAAGCCCTGGGGACTGCCATCTCCCCAGGGCAATCCTTTATGATGGGTGGGAGGCCTTTTGGCCCCCCAAAGCCCCGGGGACTTCCACCTCCCAAGGTTATCAATGTTTATGTGTGGGGGATGAAGTGGACTTCATCCCCCGAGCATCAGTACACAAGGTGGCTCGTTTGCAGAGTCGTGTAGAGAGGGGGTATGGCCTCAGACCACTCTCAGCAATGTAGCTGTGTGGAGCTTACTAGAGATAACAGGAGGACTAGTTATCCCCCAAGGACCATCAAGAGGCAGGGGGACTTCCTCTCCCAACCAAGAGTGCACCAGGAGGTGTGTTTGCAGAGTGAAAGATAAAGGGGGTATGGCCTGTGTCCACCTCTCAGCAATCCCACTGTATGGGGCTTACTGAAGGTAACAAGTAGGCTTGTTGGCCCCTAACATCTCCCAACAGTGAAGGGTACTTTAATCCTTATCGAAGAGCATGCCAGGGAGCAAGTTTGAATACTGATGGTCAAAGGGGGTGTGGCCTGCCATGAGAACTTATCAATGCTGCTGTGTCGGACTTACTGGAGATAATGGGAAGGGTAATTTGCCTCCAAGGTTGTCCTTGGGGGCCAACCACCCCTCCTGTTACCGCCAGTAAGTCTCACACAGTGGAATTGCTAAGAGGTCTTTGGAGGCCATTCCCCCCTTTCACCACCACTCTGCAAACATGCCTCCTGGTGCACTACAGGTTGGGGGATGTAGTCCACTTTACTCCTGAGGGACTCTGGGGGCCAATAAACCCTCCTGGTACCTCCAGTAAGTCCTATGCAGTGGAATTCTTGAGTGCTGGTTGGAGGTCTTTCCCCCTATCTCCAACTGTCTGCAAACATGACTACTAGTTAAAGAAGCATATGCAATGTAATAGGTTTTGCATTTGCAAGAGTTAGGGCTATTGGGGTTGTAAATATAAAACTGTGCTACTATTGTTTCTTGGAGGGGAGTGGATGTATATTGTGTGTAGTGGAATTATGTGGTATGTTGTGCAGTGAAATTAAGTTGATAGAAAGTATGTGGTATTTAGTGTATAGGAATTATGTAGAGTGTGATTATGTGTTATGGAAAGTAAACATGTGGTATGGTAGTCTGTGTTGTGGAGTGCTAACCTCAATTTTAGTCTAAGCTAAATTATGAACTCAATAAGACAAAAAAAGGAAACACTGAGCAGGGCCACTGGAATTATGCAACTGTTTGACTGCACTGACTTTCACACAATTATGCATTTTCCTCATTTGCCACATAACCCATCATTCCCAGCATAATCTGCAGCTTTGTGCAAAAAAAACGTGTTTCTAGCTCAAACTACACAAACATAACTAAAAATGCAGCAACAAGTGTTGGAAGGCCCTTTGCAAACCTAGTATTGCTAAATATGGGTATTAAATTGGTACTAATGGTATGTAAACCAACCGTAGTTCTTTGTGAGCCTCTCTTGCCTCTTTGTGCATTTCTGTACTTCTTTTGCCTTTTCCAGATCATCTCTTCCACTTTCTACACCTCTCATGCCTCTTCCTGTACCTCTGTTGCACCCTTCTTCTTTTTTTCTGAACCATCATTGTCTTTTTCTACACCACTGTTCACTCTTTTTGCACCTTTCCTACCTGTTTCTGTACCTTTCTTGCCTCTTTCTGTACCTCTGTTGCTTCTTTCTGTACTTTTCTTGCCTCTTTCTGCAAATGTCATGCTCTCTTTCAGCACCTCTGATGTTTCTTTCTGCACTTCTCTTCCTTATTTCTACACCCCTCCAGCCTCTTTCTCTACCCCTCCTGCCTCTTTTTGTACATCTGTTGGTTCTTTCTGCAATGCTTGTGCTTCCTTCCGTACCTCTTTTGTAATTTTCTGCATCTCTTTAGCCTCTTTCTATACCCCTCATCCCTCTTTCTTCACCTCTCTTGCGTCTTTCCGTACTTCTCTTCTTCATTCTGCACTAGTCTTGCCTCTTTCTGCACCTCTCTTGCAAATTTCTGTATCTCTCCTGCCTCTTCATGCACCCTGTTCCCTTTCCCTGTACAATTCTTGGCTGTTTCTGTACCCCTCCTGCCTCTTCCTGCACCTCTCTTGCTTCTTTCTGTACTTCTCTTGCCACTTTCTGCATATCTGTTCCCTCTTTCTGATACTCTCTTGCCTCTTTCTGCACATCTCTTGGTTCGTTCTGCACCCACTTTCTGCACCTATCTTCCTTCATTCTGCACTGCTCTCTCCTCTTCCTGCACCCCTCTTGCTTCTTTCTGCACCTCTGATCGTTCTTTCTGCACTGCTATTGCCTCTTTCTGCACCTCTTGTGTACATTTCTGCACCCCTCTTTCTGCATTCCTCTTGCGTCTGTCTCCACCCATGCTCCCTCCTTCTGCTCATCTGTTGCCTCTTTCTTCATCCCTCTTGCCTCTTTGTGCACCCCTGCTGCCTCATTCTGTACTTCTTTTGCATCTTTATGTACCCCTTTTGCCTCTTTCTTCACCCTTATTCCCTCTTTGTGCATCTCTCTTGCTTCTTTCTATACCTCTCTTGCTTCTTTCAGCACCCTTCTTCCCTTTTCCTGCACCTGCCTTGCCCCTTTCTGCACCTTTGTTGCATCTTTCAGCAGTTCTCTTGCCTCTCTGAACGTTCTTCTCTCTATATGTACCTCGTTCACCTCTTTCTGATTTCCTCTTGACTCTTTCTGCATATCTTTGGCCTCTTTCTGTATCTCTGTTGGTTCTTTCAGCACTGCTCCTGCTTCTTTCTGTACTTCTCTTGCCTCTGCCTGCACCCCTATTCCCTCTTTCTGTACACCTTTTGCCTGTTTCTGCAACTCTCTTGCTTCTTTCTGCGGTTCTCTTGCCTTCTTCTGCACCTCTGTTGCCTTTTACTGTACCCATCTTGCCTCTTTCTGCACCCCTCTTGCTTTTTTCTGCATCCCTGTTGCTTCATTATGTACTTCTCTTGCTTCTTTCTACCCCTATCTTGCTTCTTTCTGCACCCATCTTGCCTCTTTCTGCACCCTTCCCCTCTCTTTCTGTAGCTCTCTTGCCTCTTTCTGTACTTCTCTTGCCTCTTTCTGCACTTCTCTTGCCTCTCTCTGTACCTCTTTTGCTTCTTTCTGCAATTCTATTTCCTCTTTCTGCACCCCTCTTGCTTATCTCTGCACCTATGCTGGTTCATTCTGTACTGCTCTTGCTGCTTTCTGCACCTCTCTTGCAAATTTCTTCACCCCTCTTGACTTGTTCTGTACCCCTCTTCCCTCTTTATGCACCCTTCTTCATGCACCTCTCTTGCCTATGTCTGCATGCCTGTTCTCCCTTTCTATACATTGTTTGCCTGTTTCTTCAACTTTCTTGCCTGCTCCTGCACCCCTCTTACCTCTTTCTACACCTCTGTTGCATGTTTATGCACTTCTACCTTTTTGTACATAAATTTACAGAGTACGCTTTTAAAACACTGGTATTCACATATTTATATGTTTATTTGTATGTAACATGACTCTAGGTAAAAGCAGAGACACACACATGCATACCTTCACAAACTTGGTCAGACTTACAACAGTGATATGCTTAGGATTGCTATTTTAAATTTGGCTTGCCTAACACACTGAGCAGTCAATGAAAAGTGAGGTTTAAGGCATCTTAGGAGAAGGATTATTGATTAGGCTACCACGGATGAGTCTGTGGAAAGTCACAGGCAAAGTAGCATTCTTTCAGCACCTCTGTTAGTTCTGTCTGCACATCTCTTGCTCCTTTCTGTACCTTTCTTCCTTTTTCTGGACTTCTACTGTCTCTTTCAAAATTTCTCTTGCTTCTTTCTGCATCGTTCTTCCTCTTTCTGCACCTCTCTTGCATCTGTATGCACTTATCTTACTTCTTTCTGTGCCTTTCTCCCTCTTTCTGCACAAGTTCCTACCTATATAGGCATAGTTAGAAATTAGCATTACAAAAACCATAGAAAATCACTGAACAAAAACAGAGGTTTCAGGGTGGTTATAGTTAGAGATTAGCATTTAAAAAACCTTAGAAATTCACTGAAAAAACCATAGGTTGCAGGGACGTTCTAATTAGGCTGTCATTTCACTCATACAAAGCCAGAGAAAATCGTCCGTTATAGTTAGCTGAGCTATCTATAACTGTCACCCCCGCAATGCACTTCGGATGATGTTACATATTACATCAGTCATGACATGGTCAGTGACATCACTGATGACATTATTGATGATGTCTCAAATGACATCACTGATGACATCATCAACTTAATACCTGATGCACCTCCTCACACATTGATATAACCTTTCATATACCTACTCTAAAATATAGGCTATCATACATGTAACATAGACACACCATTACCAGTTAGTACATACCCACTCACTGATTCATAGGTCTACATACACATCCACTCACTCACCATACAGTTACTCATATACACAGTCACTCATCAATACAGCTAGTGATATATGTACTCATACACCCATACAGACACTCACACACTGCCACTCACCGTTAGAGTTACTTACACCAAGTTAGTCACCTAAAAAGTCAACCAGTGTGCCATTTACTCACCTATACAGTAGTAGACATACTACCTCACTTATTTATATAGATAGAAACACATACTCACTCTCTTCTTTGATCAATGATACATTCACCAAGACACATTTAATCACTCACTCATACAGTCAGTCACGCACCCAAGAAATTATCCATTGAGACACTCATACACCCACTCATTCTTCGTATACACCTTTGTGTAGATATATATAAGATTCTTAAACGTTTTAGAAACACTGACACTCACTGTATGAGGTCATCAGTGATGTCATCTGAGATGTCATGATGTCATGAGTGATGTCACTGACCATGTCATGAGTGATGTAATATGTGACATCATTAGCAGTGTATTGCAGGGGTGTGAGTTATAGTTAGCTCAGCTAACTATAAAGGACACATTTCCCTGGTTTTGTATGAGTGAAATGTCAGCCTCACTATAACAGCCAACAGTGCATTGGAATCTAGAATCTGACACGATTCACAAAAACTGTACACAGCACCATTGCAACTTTTTGAAATCAGTGATACACATCATTACTATATTAATAATCATCTCACTTTAAACTAATTTGAAAACGTTACTATATATTTATAATTTTAATAGCTACACTGCACCTGGGTTGAGTACCATATGCGAGGATTTGTGCCCTGTACACAAACCATATTTGAAAAAAACAAAAATCCTGTACACAACCAACAATACAATGTTTCTTAAAAACATATACATGTATTACTGAAACAATTAAACTAATGCATTAAATTACAAAACAAATATATTAACCCCTTTGCTGCTAGTTGTTTCCCGCCCCATCCCCCTCTGATAAGCCTTTTTTGTCTCTTTGGGGTAGTGTGTGCTTAGGCCCATCTACCTTTTTGATCACAGAATGTATCCACATTAAATGTGTGCCCTTTTCTTCCAACATCATGGAGATTTTAAAGATACCTGGTGTTTGTTGATTCTCCTTGAAGGAATCTAGAAATTAGCCAAAATATACCTACATTTTTTTTAAATGGGAAAAAAGTTCTGTAGGTGGAAGCGTTTTTGTCCCTGCAAATGTTATCCACAAAGGGGTTGTGGTGCTAAAATCACCATCTTTCCAGCTTTCAGGGACTGGCAGACTTTTGTCAGAAAAGCTACATTCTTTACACAGTTTTGGCATTTTACTGGAACATAGCCTATTTTTGCAGTTTTTTTGTGCTTTAAGCCTCCTTCCAGTTGATTATAAAAATTGATACAAAAGCAATAATGGATCATGAAAAGCTATACATTTCTGAAAAGTAGACATTATAGTTTACTCCAGAGTACCCGTGTCTTGAGGGCAGGACTTCTGGCAGTAGGAGGAGTGGTGGGCTTAGGGCATTACCAGTACATATCAAGGTTTGCCCTCCAGGACCAGCCAAACCGACATGCGCACATGGATATCTCCAATCTATTGCTTGGAGATATCCACAGGGTTCAGGAGCATAGGCTCTCAGCCCGTGCTGGAGTGTGGAACGAGTCCACTCCACCCAATCCCTACGCTTTTCTCATGCTCGGTAATACCAGCATGATAGTAGTACCTGGATTAGCGCAGGGCATTTGGGGAGGCTGTGTGAGAATAGTCATGTTGGCGGCTGGAGCTGAAGCGACGGCAAGGCAGCAATCATCAGGATTTAATTATGTTCTTTTATGGCCGCCTTACCCCCCTGCCGAACCTATTTACCTAAGTGATGTGCAATCACTGTTGACTGCTGATTATAGATGGAGAGAAGTTTCCATAATAGCAAGCAATATACCAGGATAGTGGGTGCAAAAGTGGTCGGAAAACTGCGCACCAGATGTTTATGACCAGGGGCTAATTTGTTAACAACCCTATGTGCTTCTAGGTTGGTTTATACAATCTCCAAGGGTAGGGTGTCTCAGAGCAACAACAATAAGGAATTCAACTGAAAAATGCAAATACCTTTGATTGGTTACAAACACAGTATTGATGACCTGCATTTCTATGTTTGCATTTTCTTTTATTGAATTGGCCCAGCCTCATTAAAGGAACCAGTATTAGACCCGCCTGGCCGCTTGAGGACCTGTGAACTCTTTTGCGTTACATCTGCCCCACTCACACACGGACAGAGGCGGGACTGCGAGGACCAGCTCGCACCGCGGCACTGATCGGCCACAGCTGGTCCTCTTCCCGCCCCCTCTGGCAGATAAGAGCTTGCCGCGTGTGTGCTAACTGGGAACCTTTCTCTGCCTTCATTTGGGATCACTGCAGCAGCGGAGCGGACATTTTGTCTTTTCCGGCCACTTTGCCATGTCTCGCGGCTCTCGCTTCGCGGGCGCCGCTCGCGGCTCTTGAACCTTGCTGTGGGCACTGCCTCTGGGACCCGCCTGGCCGCTTGAGGACCTGTGAACTCTTTTGCGTTACATCTGCCCCACTCACACACGGACAGAGGCTGGACTGTGAGGACCAGCTCGCACAGCGGCGCTGATCGGCCGCAGCTGGTCCTCTTCCCGCCCCTCCCAGCACCTCCCCCTTTTTAAGGAGTAATTCCCACGCGCACGTGGGACGCGCGCGGGACTAAGGCCGGGACTAAGCCCGGACAAAGGGCGGGCCCTCTGTGGCCCTCAGACGCCTGAGGTGCCTGGCCTGGGCCAGAAACCCTGCCTGACTGTTATTAGCTCATGGACAGTGGGACATCAGAACTAGTTGGCTAACAATTCATGTTACTTACTACCGTGAGCCATTAGGTTATTGACATTTCGAAATTGGCAGTGTTATATGCCAACACTTTCTTCTGCTTTATTGTTGGGTATTTATAGGGTCTGTCATGAATTGCCCAGAGACCAGAAGCATGGCAGCTGCAGGAGTAAAGAAGCTGACTGGTACCCTCGATGATTTTATCGTTCGCACCCATGCCTTAATTGATGAAGGGATTATACTCATGGATAGAAGGGTGTCTCAAGATTTAGTCATGGCTAGGCGTTCCTCTCTAGGTCCTATTGCTCAAGCTTGTACTCCTAATAGTGTATCTGTCCCGAATATTCTTGCAATGGTACACAAGGACGGGGGCTATAACGCTCTAGGTTCCCAGGAAGGCCTGGAGGCAACCCCTAATCTCTCTTTGCTAGTGGATAGCGGCCCAGCTGAAAATGAGACTGGAAACCTATCCATAGCTAGCTCTTTAAATCAAAGGGGTATGAAAGAGGGGGCAATTCCTAAACAGAAGACTAACAAACAAAAGACCATTAAATCCACCATTCGCAAAGGGAAAAAAGCCCATATTAGCAAGAATCAAGATCTAACCAATTTAGATCCGGCGCCCTTGAATGTGACCAGCAATCCAGTTGTTCATACTAATGACACTAGGGGAGGGCACCAGGTCAACGTCGGCCTACCATTAAATCTCCCAGACGAAACTGTTTTAGATAGCAGCTTGGAGGAAATTCTGGAACTAAGTGGTGTAGTAAACAACCAAGTTAGAGGTAGTGAGGACAGTAGTAGCCTGAGCATGGTTAATAATAACATCTTTGAGATGCTAAAAATTCTTCTCGAACCCATCGAGGTTAGGTTACGCTGTTTGGAAACAATACTGAAAAATATTCATAAAGATATAAGTGCCCCTAGCTTCAACTTGAATAATAAAGTTCCACACGTAAAAACTATAACGAACAGGCCACCCGTAGCTGCTAAAAGTGTCCCTACCACTAATCAACCGCCAAAAACTATACCAACACTTAAAACTCCCGCCCCAACTGATAAAGTAGTGTCAGTCCCACAAACTCCAAAACTACAACAGGACAAAGATAACTCAGCAAAAAAGGAGGTGCGTAGAAATATACACTTACCCCAAAAGCTGCACCGTATGTTGTGGTCCTCACTGGAGTCCCTCAACTAGATGCAAAATCAAATGAAAATAATGGGGGACTTGTAAATAAAATTATCCACTGGCTGAATGATAACTACCCTCTCCCGCCAGCTATCAGAAGTAATATTCTGATGGTTGAAAGGGCTCCATGGATTGGGTATAATAAAAAAAGGGTACACGGCGATTGTGTGGTGATAACATTTGAGAACCCACGCACTGCCGAATATATCACAATGAGGCCCCCAAGAAATCATGGTCTGTCCATTGTGGCCAGGGCACTATCTTATTTTTACCCTGAGGGTGAACACCCAGATAACAGGTGGAGCTGGACTAGGGACAACCGACACCAAGGAGGTAATAATGGTCAGGTTTTTGACAGCAACCATTACAACACACAATGGGGAGGGAGGAATGAAGATGGTTGGAATGTAGTGAAACATAGAGGGAGGCCTCTTTACTTCCATCCACAAAGTTATGACCCAGGATGGTTTGGCAATCTGCAATTTCCTCCGATCTTTCCTTGTTATAACCGGTTTGATTGTTTGGAAGCGGTGAATTGACTCCCCAAGACAAAAGAAGAGGTTCTTAAGACAACTAAACCTGTAGACTTGGGGTTGATAAACCTTTTGGGGTGTGAGGAGACAAATGAAATTCGAGTGGTGGACGAGATTACACAAGGGAGTCAGGGTAGACAAGCTGGGGTTATTGCAGAAGCTTTACCCATAGAAGAATATTGCAAGGTGGTCTTTTGGAATGTGGCAGGTTTAAAACAGAAAATTTCCAATCCATCCTGGGATGATGTTATTACTGACGTGGGCATACTAGCTTTACAAGAAACTTGTGCCACCGCGCCAATACATCTTAATGGCTATAAAACTTATTTTACCCCTGCGGTGGGGGGCGCACACGGAAGACCCAAGGGAGGATTGACTGTGTATATATCTAACCTGCTAGTTTATGATAAGATCTCCTTTTCCCCTGGATCCAGTTACTACCAAAAAATAGTGATAGACACAAGGAAGGGTCCAAAGATTGTTCTTTTTAATTTTTACAATAACTGTTTAAGTAGCATGATCAAGGATGTACTTGTCACTATACCTGCAGACATACAGCATGAATTTGATATAAAAAAAAAGGGTGAAGTTATGGTACTATGGGGGGGTGATTTTAATTGTACTCTGTGTAAAAAGGGTCAGAAGGGTATTTGCGGCCTGATGTTGGAACAGGATATTAACTTGACGCATTTTGAACATACCCTATTAGTGAATCATTAAATGAGATGATTTTTAATTTTGATTTTGGGTTTACAAATGAGTTAGCCCACCACACAATGCCATTTGTTCCAACTTTTGTGGGGCGGGGGGCTTCATCTATTATTGATTTTAGTTTGTGTACACATAGCTCTGCGGGTAGATTGATTAGCTCTAGTATTATGGACTTACCATTGAGTGACCACTACCCACAGGTAGTAAAAATGGAGAACCTATTTGCTGCACCCGATCATATAGTAGGCTCCAAGCATATAGTGCAGGATGTGAAGCTAGGTACCCAAAATGGTTACAGCCTTAAATGGAGTAGAGTGGTCCCGGTTGATTTTTTGTCCAAACTACTGAAGAAGTGTATGAGTAGCTTTTTGATCTGTCTGAATGAACATGCCGAGAGTAATGAAATCTTAATCCATTTTAATATCATCTCTACCACAATCAAGGAGGCGTTGTGGGTTGCAAGGAAAAATTCCCTAAAGTCTAATAGGAAATGGTTTGACAAGAAGTGCACTAAAGCCTTAACAAAGCTTAGACATGCGATTCACAAAAGACCACGGGATGTAACCCTAATTAGAAATTTGAGGAGGGACTATAATATAGTACTGAAGGACAGGAAGGTCTCGATAAAAAGGGAGGCTTGGGACGAACTATGTGCAGCGTCACAATCAAAGGATCCGGCTGCTTTTTGGAAGGTTATTAACACCCCCCTTCCTATATGAAAAAAAGGCACGCATGGAAATCGCCGTTCCAGAAGATGAGTAGGTGGCTCACTTTTCCTCCCTTTATAGGGCTGTGGAACCAGTCCTTGATACAGGCCAGGACCCTACGCTGTTAAATTTAGACACATCTAAAGTCTTGGTTGTAACTTTTCCTGAAGTTCTTGCGAGCTTGAAGGCAACTAAGGGGGGTAAGGCGGCTGGACCAGATGGTATACCAGCAGACCTCTATAAGGCCAACACCGAATTATGGGGGCCATTGCTAGTCCAGCTTTTTAATGTTGCTTTGGCAAAAGGTCTAATTCCTACTTGGTTTACATCGATTATAGTCCCAATCTTCAAGAAAGGTGACAGGCAGAATTGCACGTGCTACAGGCCAATTTCTTTATTGGACTCTTCCATAAAAATTCTGGGGAGAGTGGTTTTAGTTAAGCTGCAAAGCTGGGCAGAAGACAATGGGGTGTTAAGCGATTTTCAATTTGGGTTCCAAAGGGGTTTAGGGACTATAGAGCAAGGATTGAATTTGTTTATCTTGCAACAGAAGTATATAAGGGTTAAAAAACAACGTCTATACCTCACTGTTGTTGACTTATCGTCAGCTTTCGACTGTGTTTCACACAGTAAATTGTGGGCGATTATGGCCGAACTGGTGGTAGACAATGCTATTATATGCTTCTTGAGAGATCTATATTCCGGGGCCACTGCAAGTGTCCGACATGGGAAAGATGGAGAATGCAGTAGACAATTTGGGATTGGTCGGGGTGTACGCCAAGGGTGCGTTTTAGCCCCCTTTTTATTTCTGTTATACATAAATGGTTTGGAGAATCGCCTTGTGCAGGAGGGTAGGGACATGCCTATGGTGGGTGGGAGGCCTGTCCCTGCCCTGATGTATGCTGACGATGCTGTTTTGATGGCACGCACCCCAATGGCACTACAAACGTTGGTTACATCTTTTAATAGTTTTATGCTTGGCTTAGACTTGAAAATTAATTGCTCCAAAACCTTGTCTATGTATTGTGGGTCAAGAACAAGCAAGCATCTGATGCCAATTTTTATAAATTCCAATCCCTTAGAAAAGACCTCCACCTTCCCATATCTGGGAATTTTGTTTCATGAAAGCGGCTCATGGACTACTGCAATTTTTGCTAGATCTCTGTTATTTTCCAAAACTATCATGGCCTTACAATGCTTTATGAAAAAATTAGGAAAAAAACCCATAAAGGAAATTTTAACTATTTATAAGGCGACTTGTTTAGCTGTAGCTACCTATGGATCAGGTTTGTGGGGTTACTCAAATATTAGTTCAATTCAAACTATGGAAAACAAGTTTTTACGTTATATCTTGTCCGTGCCTGAAAGTACTGCAACTATGATATGCCACGCTGAATTGGGAGTGCTTTATGTTACTGATACGATTAAGATTCAGCCAATCCTCCTTTGGCACAGGGTTTGGACAAACGATGAATGTGTGGTTAACCGGGCCATTTTAAAGGACATTTTAGCATTGGACAACATTAAAGATTTCAAATGGATATCCTATGTCAGAAACTTTCTCGAAGAATTAAGCTGTCCCCAATACTTTAAGGATCCATTATCAATGGCATACATATCAAGAAGAGACCTGAAAAATGTGTGTATTGCCTATCTCAGGGACAAAAGATATTTAGAGGAGGCGAGAAAAAAGACTAGGCCCGATTCACAGAATGAACTTAAGACTCAATCCTAAACTTACTACTATTTTGGAATTCACAGAATGCACTTACTACTTTTGGCATTCACAGAATGCACTTACTACTTTTGGTATTCACAGAATGAACTTACTACTTTTGGTATTCACAGAAGTTAGGATTTTGTCTTAAGTCTGTCTTAAGTCTGTCTTAAGTCTGTCTTAAGTTTGTCTTAAGTCTGTCTTAAGTCTGTCTTAAGACAAACTTAAGACAAAATCCTAACTTCTGTGAATACCAAAAGTAGTAAGTTCATTCTGTGAATGCCAAAAGTAGTAAGTGCATTCTGTGAATGCCAAAAGTAGTAAGTGCATTCTGTGAATACCAAAATAGTAGTAAGTTTAGGATTGAGTCTTAAGTTCATTCTGTGAATCGGGCCCAACGTTTCTGCCCATCAGGATATTTTATGTGGAGAGAAACTACAGCCATATTTATCATTGTATATGTCCAATCATGAACGTTTCCTTTTAACCCGGTTTAGACTTAACATTGTTTTTAGGTTATTATCTTTTCCTGAGATGAATTGTTGGTCGAAAGATTTATGTTTTTGTCCATGTGATGATGTGTCCCCACAATCTGATATACATATTTTATTCTTTTGTAAATTTTATACTTTTTTCCGAAAGAAACTTATCTTCCCTATTCTTAAAGATTTAAATGTATACAGATGTCGCTTAGCGTTTTTAGAGTGTCAGAAAATGGAAACTGTTTTTATGGTAGCCTCACTTGCTGAATTCTTTAAATCAGTTTTTAAGTGTCGCTAATCGATTCAAATGAATTAATTTCTTTATGTTGTATATATGTACCTAATTTTGGTGATTTTTCTTCTGTGTGATTTTATATAATGACTACTTAACCCCTTTGTAAATTGTACCTTTTCATGCTACTTTTATGGTTATGGTTTGCTTTTTAACCGAATAAAGTATTTGAATCTGAATCTGAACAAGTTTATTTGTTGATTAATTAAAATCATTACAAACAAAAAAAACAGTACATATCCATGACAAAATCAAATTAAAAAAATAAAGAAATACACAGAACAATGTAGTTTTAACAACTTTGGAAAGATCCACTTATCATAAGATGATTAATGATGATTTTAACAGTTTGATAATACCCTTTAGCAGCAAAGGAATAAAGTGCATTGTGCTTACGGCATCAGAGCTAAAGTGCTTTATGCTAGCAGCAAATATTGTGCTTACAACATCAGGACTAAAGTGCCTTATGCTAGGAGCAAATATTAAGATTTCCACATTTTGCCAATAGCAATTAACTGCCAAAGACAAAGTGCATTGTGCATTCAGTACCAAAGGTAGTTGTGTCACCCAAAATTACCAAAAGACTCCTTAAATTAGTAATACTAGACAGAATATTATACATCAACCGTTGTTACAGCGCCATGGGCGTATTACTAGGGGTAGATTCCATTAAAATAATTAAAAATGGCTTGTACTATACCTAAAGTACAATGCCTTGTGCTTGCAGCAAATATTAGCGATTTCGACATATTGCCAATAACAATTAGCAGCCAAGACAAAGTGCATTGTGCATTCAGTACAAAAAATAAAATTCTAACTGTCAAAATTACAAATAAACTCCTCAAGTTAGTAATACTGCACGGAATACTAGCAACAATAGTAATTAAAGTGCAATGGACTTATTGCTAGTAGTAAACTTCAGGAGAATTAAAGTGACTTTTGCAATGCTGAAAATACAATCCACAATTATAGGGTAATTTTCAATACTAAATGAATATAATACAGCTTAAAATAGCCCCAAACTCCCTTAAAAGGAACCAGTGCTACTTTAAAAAAATAAAACTAAAGATTCTGTATGGACAAACCTCATGGGAGCAGGTAGTGGTATGTGCCACAAAACTAATTACATCAACAGGGAACACTGATTTTGTAAATTAGAAATAGCTGTTTTGTGGTTGCTTTGTGAAGTTCAGAGTATCTGACTGCAAAATTGTTTAGTATATCTGACCCAGATGTGTTACATGTAAGGCTCAGTTTCATGAAAATAAAATATTTAATGAATTTAGAGACTGACTGGGGGTGAGAGTGGCTTTCAGTTTGGACGTTGTAAGCTGAGAAACTTCCCTAATAGGGTGAATTGATGATGTACTTCAAGGAGAAGGCATCTCTAAATTTGCAATGCCACCACCACCATTTTCTTGCCTCAGACCACATGTCAGGTCCTGGTTGGCCTGGTACAGATGCAAAGATTTTCAGTTCATTTGCTGCTGTTTACCAGCTGAAGAGTCAACACCAAAAGCAGCATCACTTGAAGCTCAGCACACACATAAAGAATAGCACCTGGAGAAAAAGCTTAATAAGCAAATATGTTTTACTATTTAAATCAGTGTTGTATTTAATCATGTTCCCTGCAGAGTATTCACCAGTATAATTAGATATTTTTATGATGACATAGAGAGTTGTCTTTGGAAGATGGAAAAAGGGAGATGTGCTTATATTGCCTAGAGCAAAGTCATCCTTCTGTGAGCGATCACTGCCTCTATACTGATGATGTCTGACTTTGGAATACCATACAAAATACAGAACTCCTTCTCCTGGATTTTATGAGTCATAGGTAATGTACATCCCTTAGGGGACGTTCTCATTAGCGAAAAGGGATTTGCAGTATTGTACGGGTTACCAAATTTACAACTAAAAGTCTGTTGGACCCTAAAGTACTATGAAAACTTCATACACACGGACAAAAGTTATGTAAAATTTCATTCATTTATTTTATAAAAGTTAAAATTCATAATAACACAAATCTGTTATATGAAAAAACAAGAAATACACTTTAAATTTTTACAAAAATATCACTCAATGTTAAAAAGAGGTTATGAGATTTAAAAAAAGGCTGTTATGGCATTGTCTACACCAACATATTAAAACATCATATTTATTGATCAAACAATCATATCTGTCGGCGCGGCGTTTCAGTGCCCCTTTTGGTCTTGCACCTTCTTCAGGACTCGTTCCCTGTATTATCACATCCAGGTAAAATAATATCCTGGATCTGTTGTGTCAGTCTTTATGAGCCTGTTTCTATCTGCTCTTTTCACTTGTCTTTGTTTGTGCTTATATATTGGTATTTTCTGGTTTTCACTCAGGTTATATGGGATGGACCCACTTTAATCCGGTCCTATTTCCATATTGCTTTGCATGGTGGGAAGAACGCCTCTGGGAGCTACCTTTACTTCTTCGTTATTGCTGCTTTATCTCACTGGTGAGAAAAGGAGTTACTTTCTGTTTAGTTCCCTCTCTTATTAGTCCAGTTTTTAGGATTTGGCAGTTTTCTCAGTTGAAGCTTTTTTTAAAATTTAGCTGACAACTTTGGTAGTGGTAGCTGAACTGCGTGGCGTCTTCCTCTTCTCTGAGACAAGACATTGTAATCCTTTCTCAGGCTTACCTGGTTCAGTAAACATTTGAATGAATCAAATCCATGCACCACCCATGGAACACCCATGCTCCTCCCATGGACCTGCCATGCTCCACCCATGGACCTGCCATGCTCCTACCATGGACCTGCCCTGTTCCAACCATGGAAGGCCTCACAAGTTGAACTACGATGCAAGGCAGCACAAGCATCTGTGTTTCATTGCATTTTGTTACAATGCCATGCAAGACAAGGCAAATTAGGCCTTGCTTGTCTTTAAACCCTCCATGCTCATGACAAGCTCAGCTTGTCATGGGCCACGGTTCCCATGTGCTCATGACGAGCTGATTTCATCATGACCATTGGAATGCTCACACGTGGGGCTAATTCCCCTGCTGGGCTGAGCATTCCATTAAACGGGCGTGGTTGTGACAAGCTCAGCTCGTCATGAGCACACGAGAACCGTGGCTCACGACGAGCTGAGCTCGTCATGATCACCGGGGCGCTGTGCGCACCCCCCTTCCCCCAGCCGAGCAGGGGAATGTGCCCGCAGCCAAGGGGTTAAACATTCCAATTGGCCTTTGTGTTTCCCTGCATCTTGATGCAAGGATGATGCAAAGGCTTCGTACATTGAATATATGTTTTTTAAAATACACTTCTCCATGAGTCTCCCCTCAGGAAATGTCTCTGCTTTGGATGCTACCTTTGTTCAGAGTCTTACTCCTCATGTGACCAATGCATTTGCAAGGTTTTGAAAAGTAGAAGGACCTTCTACATGTTTTAGTGGCCCATTGTTATGTTTAGGGCTGTTCTGGATTGGGTACCTTCTGGAAAGAGAAAGGAAGCTTGGGCATAGGTCAATGTAAGAAACAATAAAATGCCTGCTTTCTTCTTGTGAGGCCTAAACTTTAGTTTCTAAGGCAGTTACGAGTCAGGAGTAGAGTGCATTTTCTCTGCTGGACCAGGGGAGCCACATATCTCAAATAATATTGCACTTTAATTGCATAATCAATTCTTCCTTTACATTCTCCTCTCTCTAATGGTACATTTTGTGCACAGTTAAGAATTCCCCAGGAGGCGGCTGCTAGATTTGAGCTCACAGTGTGGCAAATCAATGTCCCGTCAGAACTGTTACCCATAAAAAAGTGTAAAGGAGAAGTACACAAAGCCAGTTGGACTATTGTACAAAAATATATCAATGGGGCAAAAGCTGTATCTTGGCAGGCATGCGTGGGGTTATGAATGCACATTTCTGCATCACTTTCATGACTGTATGGAAAGAACGGATCAAAGTGTGGTGTATGCTGTATAACATTCCCACTTAAAGGCCTGGTTATCTTTTTTTCCACTGGTGATTCACAGATGCTGCAGTGTGAATAGACAAGGATCCCCTGCTATTCAATAGTTACTAGTTCCTCAATAGAGTTCCTTTGGGCAGGGATCAAAATATAAGAGGAAAGATCTAAAGAACTCAAAATATAATCAAGAACTCAAAATAATTAATATTTCCACCTGACAGAAGAAGCTTCTACGATAGGGACCATCTGCTGGGAAATCCTCAATCCAAAGGAGATCCCAATTTGGTATGTGTAACTAGATATTCACCCTCAATGAGAAAGTTTGCCAGATGATATGTACCAACTGGTACATTTTGAACACAAACGCAGAACAGAGTGACAATCTACTGCGTCATGTGTTTGCTCATAGGAGTAACAAAACCTTAAAGATCACGTAGTTCCCTCGCGCATGAGTACTAATGTATCCTACATACAGAAAACAATTGACGGACAAAACTCTGTCATTGGTAATTACAAATGTACACAGTGCAAGGCGATTTTTGAATATAATGCTCATCATATAACCAGGAAGTCACTTACCAATTGTAAAACAGAGAACATTGTATATCTCTCATTTTGTCCATCCAGATTAGCATATGTAGGGGGAAACATCTTGGCCCTTAGCCACGAGTCCCATGGAGTGTCTTATGGAGCACCAATCGGCTATCCGCACCAAAAAAATGCTGCACCCCTGGTGAAGCACTTCCTGGATTTAGGACATAAATCTGAAGAGAAGCTTATATTGGTAAAAATCAATCACAAACCAGAATTCGATCCCGAAGCTGTTAAAAAAAGCAGAGAAGTATACTGGATTTTTCCCACGGCCTAAATAAATCAATTCCATGGGAGTTAGCTATCCATTACAATGCTGGAAAAGACTGCTGGGGCCTTCAAATATCTATTCACCTTTACAAGCTGTATGACTGATATACTGGCTCCATGTAGAGGGCTCTGTCCCATCCCATATGTTATGTTATGTTATGTTAATTATATTTTTATAGCGCACAGATGCCCCAGCCAAGGGGCATCCTGGCGCTTAGACAGGTACTATAACATAACACACAAAGGGAAAAAAGAAGAAAGGGGGCGGCTACTCGGAAGCGGGGAACAGGAAAGTTTTAATAGCCCGCCTGAAGGTGGATAGATCATTCAGAGCTCAAATGTGTACCGGGAGCGAGTTCCACAATCCTGCAGCAAGCACCCGGTACGAGCGGCCACCCTTTCTGCTAAGTTTAAAACGGGGGCAGACTGCTAGGTGAAGAGCCTCTGATCTTAGTGATCTCAGAGGGATGTAGGGAATGAGCAGGTTGGCAAGTGCCGGCGGCGAAGAAAGTTTCATGATTTTAAAGGCCAGACAGAGCACCTTAACCTTGATCCGCTGTCTGACCGGTAGCCAATGTAGGGCCGAGATGGTACCCGACACAGAACAATGTCTGGGAAGACCCACAATGGCCCGCGCCACGGCATTTTGAACCCTTTGGAGCCTAGAGGCCTCAGCCTGGTTTACCCATATCATCAGCGAACTCCCGTAGTCCAGCCGGGATAGAATTGATGCCTGGACCACGAGCTGCCGGGTGGGAGGGTCAAAATATTTCAAGACCGGCCTTATGCCACGCAAGATACCGTAGCAGGTGGCTGCAACCCTCTTCGTGTGGCCTGTGAAGGTGAGCGCAGGATCCAGCCAAATTCCTAGATTTTTCACTCCGGAAGCTGGGATAGGAATAATACCCAGCTCTGGAGGCCACCACTGGTTTCCCCATAGCTCAGCGTGCTTCCCCAAGACCAACACCTCAGTTTTGGTGGCATTCAACTGAAGGCAATTGGTACGAAGCCAACTCGCTACTGCCACAAGTCCAGCTCGGAATCTGGGGGTCTCCACTTCAGGGTCTCCACTAAGTGTCACCGCCAGCTGCGTATCGTCCGCATATGAGGTCATCGTCAGACCCCACTGTTTGACGACTGCAGCTAGCGGTTTCACGTAGAGGTTGAACAAGGTGGGGCTCAAAGAGGAGCCCTGTGGGACCCCCAGGTCCAGGGGATAGATGGTGGATTGGCAGGGTGGTATTGCCACTTTAAAGGTTCGATCTGAGAGAAAGGATCGAAACCACTGGAGAGCGGTGCCTGCTACTCCAGCTTCCTCTAAGCGTTGAATCAGTATCTGGTGGGACACAGTATCGAAAGCAGCGCTCAGATCTAATAGCATGAACATGGTAAGGCTTTAGGCACAGGTAATCTGTTCTATTGTACTTATTAGATAAGTCCATTAAGAATGTTACTAATTTTTTACCCACCGTGAATGAGTAATCTGGCTCTGTGCCATTCATGCCCAAAGTGCACCATATATTAGGTAATCAACGTTGCCGTATATGTGTTGCTGCAATTATCCTTTCCCTTGTGATGCTCCCATCTCAGTCTGTGCAGCCATCATTTCTTTGCATCCATGCCACCGACAACAAGATTTTTAAAATATTTTCATTAATCAATATTCAACATTTTTTTTAATATCCTCAGTATGTTGACACTCCCGGTTCAAACTGCATAGCTGCTGAATTACTTTTTTAAATGAACACATAAGGCAATATCTGGCTCACTGAGCACGAGTTCTGAATAAGTGTGTGCTTGTTTGTTTTTAGTATTTTCTTTTTCCATTATATTCAGTAGCAAGGTCACCATGTGTTGCTTTTATGTTTTTTAGATTTTAATTTTTACATTTGAATTTCCTTCCCCTGTGTAAGTGCAAACCACTTAGGAGACACCTGGCTACTCACTATTCCAGTCGGGGTTTTGAGATGCATACTTTTTGTGATTTTTCCCAGAAATCATGTGAAAGCAGATGGGCCCTCGAATCATAGTAGTTTTTATGTACCATTCTTTATCTTATATACTGTACCTCGAAGGATTTTTTCTCCTACCCCTGTTTTTTGCCTCTGAGACCCCCACGCTTTGGAGTATTTATTTAGTTTTCTTTTCAATACTTAGATTTCCCCACACTGGTTGTTTGGATCTATTTTCCTGCACGCTGGAACTTTCCCTACGGTATGATTTATTTGTTGATGCATGGGATGGACATTGAGAGGCTATGTCACTGTTGCACCTCATTGGGCTATGAGCGATTATGTACTTTCACCCATTCCTTCCTAATTCTTTTGGGAAGATTATCTTGTAAATGTAAATGTAAATGTACAGGAATTTATATAGCACAAATCACCGAGCGGTTTCTAAGCGCTTGCTTAGGGAACCCGTCCTGGTATTCCCGTGTGAGATAACCCCGGCAGGGTATCCGCAAGGTGAAAGCCAGGCATCCCGCCGTGAGGGGCCATTGTGGAGATTAAGCAAGCTATTGCCCAGAGTCGCAGAGTGTGAACCCTTGAATCGAGTAGGCACCGGAGCGAGAATTGTCGAGTCCATGGACATTTTAGGACTCAAGACCCTACCGAGCCGGGAATTGAACCCTGGTCCCGGGCTGACCTCTGCTTCCAGGTCTGCCTCCTCTAACCAGTGAGCCATTACTTCTCCACTTTGATGTCCCCTTGGGGTATTTTGTATTTGGGGTTCTAAATAGTATTGTTCACAAATGCAAAGCAACATAATTTGAACTAAAAATCAATATTCTAGTTAGTGATAATTCATTGAAGGAACTATGGGGCTGGATGTAGGTAAATGGGATTTACTGACTCTAAAATACCGAATTTTACCAATTCGGTATTTTAGAATCAGTAAATGCAATGTAGGTAAAAATTCTGTATTTTTTACCGAATCGGTAAAAATCGGAATCTCCCATTCGGTATTTACTGAATCGGTATGTACTGAATCGGTATTTACCGAATCAGTATTTCACATTTATTCCTATGGGCCTTTTGGCCCATAGGAATGAATGGGAAATACTGATTCGGCAAATACCGATTCGGTAAATACCGATTCGGTAAATACCGAATCGGAAAGCAAATAAAGGTGAAACTGAATCAGGCAGGCAATCAGGTGTTACCACCCTCCCCCTCCCTACTAGGAAGTGGCTACACTGGCAGCTGCAAGTATTTAGAAGCTTCTGGAGAGGCAGTTGGAGCTGAGCTGAGTCCCTGAGCCACAGAAAAAGGTTTGCACTTTTAAACTGTGAAAATGGCAAGCAGCAGAGAAAAGGACCAACCAGAGAGGAAGAGGAAAATTAAATTTAGCAACATGGAGCTGCAGGTCCTTGTGGAGGAGGTGGTGAAGAAACACCAGAAATTGTTTGGCAAGCTGTCCCTGGCTGTGGCTGAATCTGCCAAAATGAAGATTTGGCTGGACATTCAAGCAAAGGTGAATGCTGTGGGAGTGACTCCAAGGGACACAGACGACCTGAAAAAGAGTTGGTATGACCTCAGGAGTCTGACGAAGAAGAAAATTGCTGAGCTCCACAAACAGGCAAACAAAACTGGAGGAGGGAAGAACCGTGCACCCTCCCTGACTGACCTGGAGGAGCTGATGGGGTCCACCATTGAACCAGAGAGCGTCTGTGGACTGGGAGATGCAGACAGCTCAGCCAGAGCTGCCACCAGAAAAGGTAAGACGCATGCACAGCAATCACCCCCGCCCCATCAGCCTTCCCTTTACCGTATGTGGCAAAGTTAACCACTGTCCAGCAGAGGTAGCACTATACAGGATAAATGCATTATGGGACATATAGTCAGTAAATGAAGGACCATGTCATACAGCACAGCAAGCAACAAGTTAGGCAAATCATTTCAGACATAACGAAGCGCAGGCAACATGAACATTGCACAAGTGAAAATTATTTAATTGTAGTGGCTGTGAGGCAGTTACACCAAGCTAATGTACGCTTATCTGTCCACAGGCGAAACATCTCACAGGTGTACCAGGGAGACGGAATGCACGGCACCAGAGAGGAATGACAGCCAGGAGCCAGGGCCAAGTTCAAAGAATGTTACAGAGGACACAGGTGCACAAACTACACAGCCACCATCCCAAGACCCAGAAATACCTCCACATCTGCAGGCATCCCCAGAACGTTCAGGTTCCCCTCTGCTACTGTCCTCACCTGAACTGCCTACATCACTGCCTCTGACAACTCTTGCATCACAAAAGAGCAGGAGGCATTTAGTGGCCCGACTTGTCCAAATGGAGTCATCAGCGGGTGAAATGGAGGGGGATGCCACACCAACCTTGCCTGGGGATGGTAGCCGTGCCACACAGCAATCCAGTACAGAGGTTGTCCGTGCAGGTAGCAGACGCCGCAGGCACAGAGAAAGCATTGTAGCAGCTCAAGTGAAGGGTCCCAGTGTCTTCCGTGGCCTTGAGGGTAGCATGGTGAAAATGCAAAGGATGCAGGGGAAGGCCATCCTGTCTGTGCAACCCCAGATGAGGAACCTGAACACAAATGTGAAAGATATAGGGAAGGGCATTAGAGAACTGGTCGATGTTAACAAGGAGATGGCTGCAGGAAGGGGCAAGGAGAGGCAACGTGCGCAGCAGCAAAGTAAAGCAATAAACCGCCTGGCCACAGCCACTTCCCTGCTATGCAGATGATGCATTAACATGCAAGAGGGACTCACCCACAACAGCAATGAGGTGTCTAGGGGCGTTGCTAGTTTGACCAGTGTTTTAGAGCTAATGATGAATGCACTGACAGCACAAACTGTTGCCCTGGATGTCCCAGACAGTGAGGAAAGCACCAGTAGGAGCAGCATGACAAGCCCTCTGAGTTGTGGAGACACGGAGGAGCAGCAGGCACTATGGTGAGCCAACAGCCCAAACGCACAGTGAAGAAAGCCAGCCACTTACATCTGGCACTGGTAGGCGTGGATGGAAATGAATTTTTCAGTTAATGGGGAAGTGACCCAGGACTACCATTATTACATGGATGACATTTGTGTTGCACATTTGTGCTTTTGAATACCTGCTTAGTGCCAAATATTAAACTACATTGGGTGCATACTCCACCTGTCTGTGTCTCTTTAATTACTTAAAAGTAGTTGCGTGTGATCTCTACCCATCTGTGTCTGCCATCTGTGGGTGAAGCAACTCCTGCTGTGTGTGGTTCAGGCAGTGCATGTTTATCATCATGGTCCTCATAGTCGCTCAATTCCACCTCAGTGCCCTTCTTAGACGCAAGGTTGTGCAACATTGCACAAGTTGCAATCATCTTACTGCAGGTTATTGGTGTATAGTGGCGTGCCCCTCCACTTTTGTGGAGGCAACGGAACCTGCTTTTCAACAGCCCAAAGGTGCGCTCCACAATGTTCCTGGTTGATTTGTGTGCTCTGTTGTATTGCCTCTGGCTGGGGGTTGAAGTGTTGAGGTAGGGTGTCAGGATGAAGGAGCGGACGGCATATGCACTATCCCCTATTTGAAAATTAAAAAGACATTACTCACATGCACACATACACATACATCTGCAACATCTATCAGGGTGTGTCACAGTGTTTTGCCTAGCAGGTATCCTTAGCCACCTGGATATCATGTAGAATGTCGCCATTCTGGTCATACTGTTGCATTTTGGGGCTTTTTTATAGCCTGCACCTGGTTACCACCTGCTTTCATTCCATGGTATATATAGACTCTTAAATACCGAATTGCATGCAAATTTGGTATTTTAGAGGTTACCTACATCTCAAAAGTGATTTTTTCCATTTCATATTTACCGATTCAGTAAATTTACCGATTCGGTAAAATGACCTAATCAGTAAATTTACTGATTCTGTGAAATTACCGATTCGGTAAAATTACCGAATCGGAAGTTTTTTTGAGCCCTACATTTCAATATCCATATACCGGTCGGTAACGGCCAAAATTCGGTATTTGGTCACCGACGTTATAGTTAGTTGGACATTTCACTCATATAAAACAAGAGAACTTCTGCTGATGATGTCAAATATTACATCATTCATGACATCTCAAATGACATCACTGATGACATCATCCAGTAAATGTGTGTTTCTGTAAAGTTTAAGTTTTTCATATTTATCTATGCCAAGGTCTATTGAAGAATGAGTCGATGTACAAGTGCCTGAATGCATTATGTAGTAGATGCATGACTAAATCTATTAGTCACTGATTGAACATGTGTTACTAAATGCATGGATTAATGACTAAACTGTGTGAATGTCTCTATTAGTCTCTCAGTTGGTGTGTAAGCAGGTGCATGGGTTGGTGAGTAGGTACATCAGTGTCTATATGGTTTATTGATTGAATGTAAGAGTATCTTTAAGGGTGTCTGAGTGTCTCTGTGGATGGGTGGGTGGATGCATACATGTCTAAATGGCTGATTCTCTGGTTCTATAGATTCAAAAGTGAATCTCAGAAGGGCTGTATGGGTAGCTGACTGTGTGTACAGGTGGGTTGATTGGTTAATTGATGTCTCAGTTGTATATATGTGAGTAACTATATATGTTTTTAGACAGTGTATGTGAGTGTTGGGCTGCATATTTGACTATACGTGAGTGAGAGTGATTGCAAGAGTGTCTACACACACATGTGTACTTGTATTAATGATTGCAAGTAAGTATATGATAGTATCTTTATAAATAAGGGATGTGGTTTTTGTATAAATAAGTTAGGTGGTGTGTATATATCTGATTAGGTAAGTACATTGGTTTGTGAATGATTTTCGCATGACTGAGTAGATGTGTGAGTCACTCTATGGATCAGTAGCACTGTGTGAATGTGTGTATAGGTGTATGAGTGGATATTATACTGATGTCATGATAAGTGACAGCATGTATGAGTGACTGAATCAGTGTATGTCCGGCTCACAATGTATAGATATGAATCAGTATATGGGTATCTACTTTCTGGTATTGGTGTGTCTATGGAGTTGAAAATGGTAGTCTATATTTTAGAGTGCATGTATCAAAGGTTATATTATAGTGTAAAAAGGTGTGTCAGACTATCATGTGGACGATGGCATCAGTGATGTCATCAGTGATGTCACTGAGCATGTCATGAGTGATGTAATATGTGATGTCATCAGCAGTGCTTTGCTGGCGAGTGAGTTATAGTTAACTAAACTAACTCTAATAGGCACATTTCTCTAGTTTTATATGAATCAAATGTCTAACTAATTATAACGTCTCTGAAACCTTTGTTTTTTTGGGTGAATTTCTAAGGTTTTTAAATACTAATTTCTAACTACTATTGTGCATTTGTGCATTTTTCAACTACATAAAATAATCTGCAAAAGTGTTATGAAATGTAATACATTTCATAAATTACAGTGAGTTTTTAAATAATACACAATTATCTAACATTCAGAAAACACATTTTCTCCCTTTTTTGCTGTCATCAGCTACTACTTAACTTCAATATTCACAGTGATGTCAGAGTAGTTTCATCATAAACAGCAAGGAAGAAAACACAATTAACTAGATTGTCAAAAAAAACAAATCTCCAATTCTCGCACATATAATACAAAATCAACACAAATAACACATCCAATACTATATCAAATCTTCAAATCTTACCTTTACTTCGTAGTTTATGTGCACATTTTCCAAATATGCCAAATAATGTATCAAAATTTTGCTTTGAAAGCATCCAGTAGGAATTCAGTAAAGTATCTTTACACCTTCCCACAAGGCCGAGTGGTGTATCTAAAATCTTTGTTTCAGAAATTTCGAGTATGAGTTGGGTAATTCATAAGGCAATCTCGGATTCATTTCCAAGTGTGTATCGTTGCAGTGATTCTAACCATTATTACACTTTAAATAAACTGTATAATGTCCACTTGTAGCAATACTTCCAATAGCAACTGTTGCAAATGTTCTTCAAGAAATAGATACTTGACTAGCAACGACATTTTTAATTTTGGTTTCCACTTTTCTTCCATTTGGTCGACAGCGTTTCAGAATTATAATCAAATATTTTCCATATCTTTGTAGGCGTAATGTAGATAGCATTGTTGATTTACAACGAAAACACATCATGTCGTGATCAGCTTTTTTAACTAATTTGGAAAATGGAACAGATTTGCAGTCAGGTATTGGTAAATAAAGAAATTGTTCTCTGTCAACTATAGCGCTTGAAGTTAATGAACACTGTTCACATGTATGTTCCCATTTGTAACTGAGTCCAAATAAACTCTCAAACTGAATTCCTTCATCTTCTAGTACTCCAAGCATAACCATCAGAAATTCTTGTGCATCTTGCTGTATATTAGCACTGAACGTTAACGATCCAGTACATGTATCCGACAGTTGGCCAATACCAGAAGCAGAATGGATCTTACTTCTATCAGTTCTCAATTCTTGAAATAAAGTATAAAGTGCCGAACATATCCTTTTTTCCTGACTTTCCATAATTTCACCATAAACATCTTCAAGATAAACCCCTTATGCAAATGTATTCATATGACACTTTCAGTAGTCAAATACCTGGGGATTCACATCAACCAGGACCTGAATAAATGGTGGCAGAAAACCTTGACCCACTGCTGGATTGCACAAGATTGCACTATGAAAAGTGGTGCCGCCTAAGTTTCTTATTGTAGGGCAGAGGCCATGGTTAAGATGGTGACACTGCAGTGCTTTGCCTATGTCTTGGGCATGCTCCCCCTTCTTGTGACCCTCTTGGTCCTGCACTCGATGGTCAACGATATCAGGTCTTATATCTTTGGATTGCTCCAGGCCTGTTTGGCCAGTATGTTGGTCTCATAGGCCATTGTTCATGTGGTGACCTAGGTCTGCCCTAGTTAAGCATTACACCATGACCTTGCACCTGCCACAGTTCACCTCCACATTCCCATAGGCCTCAGAGTCTCTGTTTTGTGTCGCAATTGAGAGTATCCTCCTGGGTTGCATCACAATTACTTCTATGAGGCCTCTATCCCCAACTGCAATGACCCAATACTTCAGACCATGACCAAATCCTGGTCAGGTGCCTACCACTTACTCTCAGTGTAAAACTATCTCCATGAAAAAGTGCTCCTGTGGTGTAACACCTGCCCCCACTTCAGTGATGAGGTACTCAACTGGGTAATATGGTGAGCAGCAGGAACCCTTGCCCTCCATCAGGTATGCACCCAAGGTACCTTCAAGCCTTTCGATGCACTATAGAAGGAGCTGAGCCTCCCACTCAGTTAATACTAGCAGTACCTACATATGTGTCACTCCTTCACCTTCTGATGGGGCCTATTCTTACTCGGGCTGATGTCCGGCTTCTACGGCCTCCAGACCCAACACTTTAATTGACACCCCTGCTAGACAGCTTTCATACCAAATAGCTTTCTCACCTCCAGGTGGAGTATGAACATGAGGACTAGGCATAGCTGCTGGGAGCCCTGGGAAATGGAGCCAGGAGGCCCGGCTGAAGTTCTGCTTTTCAAAGCTCAGATTGTGTAGCCACTCCACTCTGACTGTTGGAAATGTGACAATCCCTGCTGTGATCTGGCCCATGTCTTTTGTGACTGCTTCACTGTCCCCTCTTTCTGGGAGGCAGGTTTCTTCATGCTTGTTGAGGATCTGTTGATATATGTACCGCTGACAAGCACAGGATATTTTTCCATGACTTCATGGACTCTCATAACGTGTCTTGTTGTGAGCCCTGGTTGCTCCCAAAGGCTCTGGCAACAGCAAAAAACTGTTTCTTTTGGTGGTCACCCAACGCCCACACATGATGAATGGATCACTGCCATGTACCAGACTGCCTCCAAAAAGCAAGCAATGTATAACCTGCAAGACAGCACAGAGACCTTTCTCTGCACCTGGGCACCATGTCTTCAAGGGGCCAGGGATGAATGCCTTGAATGCCTGAAATCAATTGCATGACGCATGGTCCAGCAGAATCTTTGCAATTTTTAAGTCTTCTACATTATTAGACATTTCTTTATTTGCATTTCAAGAAATATGACTGTATACAGATCTTTGCAGTAGAAAAGAAAACAGTACTATGACATTTCAGATCAGCGCCTCTCCTTGGATCATTGTCACATGTGTGGTCTTGTCTCTCCCTGACCTGGCTCCACTTCCTAGTGAACTTTTCCTGTCTGCTTTTCCTGCCCTTTTACTTCTCCTCGCCCACTACTTCTCTACCTTTATCCCCCCACACTTTTTTTTACCTTTCTCTTCCTTAATTTCTCTTTTTCCCCATTCTCTTCCCCTCCTCTCTTTTTGGCCTCCCCTCCTGTTTCTTATCCATCCACTCACCTTGGGGCTGGGAGCCCCGACCTTGATCGCTATTTCTGCCTCTACTTCTTTTCTTCCTGCCCCTAATTCTACCTCAATCAAACTGTAGTTTTGCAGAGTGTATCTTGCCACCCATGAAGGTATCCAAGTGCTGGATACTTCTACTCCCCCTCATGCTTACACTTCACCTTTCAAATGTTCTACCTCTTCCTTTTCCTTCTTCCTCCCTCTCTCTCCCTTCTTGCCACATCGCCCCCACCCCTTCTCCCTTTTTTCTTCACTCTGCCATCCACCAGCCCCTCGTCAGATGTCCTGGGCCTGGATTCAATTGCTGCACTGTGTGCTGCGTTTGTATCATATATGCTCTTGTACACTCTGATGCCTAAGGGTGGTCAAAGCATTTCTATTTTGCCCCTTCTGGTGCAATCCTTTGGAGTGTGGATAGTTCACTATGCAGACAATATGCAGTTGTATCTTTCAATACACAATGGATGCACAGGAGGCTTTCAAGATCTGCTTGGGACATGTTTTTGGATGGATGTGGGCCAGCAATATTCAGTGTACCACTGATATTCTGCTGCTTGGCTCCCTCACTCAACCTCGTTGTAGGTACCTACCTGCACCTACTAATGAACCACCTTTCAAAAAGTACTTTCATGTAGAGGTTACAATAATAATGTAACATAGGGGCACCTTTATCAGGCTTCCACGTGCCTTGCAAGCGTATCTGTGTTGCAGGCAGGATTTTCTTTGTGCAGGAATGGACACTTTGCTGCACAAAAACAATCCTCAGAGGCATTTTTCTCTATGTGTGTTGCAGAATGCAGTACACATAGAAAGAGGAAAAAATAGGATAAAGATATTTCTCCTTGTTATGCCTCCGGGAGGGGGGGGGGGGCATTTTGATGCATTCCCACGTCTACTGGTAATGGTAAATCTGGGAAAGAGTCAAGATCCATAGACTGATGCGTGGGGCAGCCCTGATCCTCCCATGGACGCCTCCCGGGGCACACGACGGCCTTGCATGGCCATATAAATCTGCCTTCGTTGTTGCATCACCCTTGCTCCCCCTTTCAGGGGAGATGCAACTCAATGGCAAATATGACCCACAACATACATAGCAAGCAATTTAGTGACCAGTGATCTGTCTGAAGAATGTTATATTTTGCAGAGTATGGGCAGGAAGGGGTCTTGTCCTTCGCCCTATCATTGTGTCTCATGGGTTGTATTTGCGACCTGACCTTGGTTATGGAACATGTTGGAGAAGTTTTTTTTGGGTGATCTGAATGATAAGAAAGTGACCTCTAAAGTGGTCTTGTATCATGCCTTTTAGTTGGGTTGGACAACATCGGCTTGGGAAAATAAGTGGATAGAGTGGGGGACCAACGATATTTGAGCCTGTCTTTATGAAGGGGTCCACTTTCAATAAGTCAGTTGAAGCGGGTGTCACTTTAGGCATCATCTGTTGATAATAGGGAAGAATCGTTCTTGGTTTCCCACAATCCAATAGGGTAGTCCTCTGGAGTTTCCTATTATTCTAGGTCACTCATCTAAGAACATATGTGAGAGAGAAGAGAGTGTACTTCAAGGCAGACTCCAGGTTGAGGACATTTCTGGGGTGGGCAACAGAAATAAAGCCCTGGGAAAGATAGGGTCCTCTTCTGAAGAGGAACTAATACAGTTCTGGGGTGAAAAGGCAAAAGACACCTACATGGTTGAAATAATTATTCATTTTGGAAATGTACTTTAATTTTGCAAAGTCAGTGGGGTTGTTTGTGGAAGGAGATGTGATTGAATGGGAATTGAGGATCTGAGAGTGTTACGTCAATGATTACAAACTCTAAATAGAGATTTTGGGGGGTGGGGGTTGGGCACAGAGGTCACATATCAAAGATAAGAGATAGTGTTCATGAACCAGATACAGCTATTGAGACATTTGACTGCAGTTTGTGGGTGATGAGATGTCACAATATTAGGAGCCTGAATGAAGCAACATACCAGGATAGTGGACGCAAACTATGCGCTAGATTTTTATCACAAGCATCTAATATTTTAACTAACCTATGTGCTTCTAGGTTGGTTTGTAGAATCTCCAAGGCAGTGTGTCCCAGAACAACAACATTGAAGAATTGGAGTTATACAGGTCTCTATTTACAAAAAATGCCAACACCCTGTGACTGGTTACAAACACAAGCATGGTGACCTGCATTCCTGTTTACATTTTTTAAGTGGTACATGTTCATCAAAGGAACCAGAGCTGCTTTATAAACTAAAACAAAAGATTGTGTTTGGAAAAACCTCGGGGGAGCAGGTAGTGGTATAGTTCACAAAACGTATATCATTTAAAATCTCTGTTTTGTAGTTGCTTTGTGAATTGTAGCGTTTCTAACTACAAAATTGTGTAGTACATCTGATCTAGATGTATTACATATAAGACTCAATTTCATGGGAATAAAATGTTTAACAAACTAGAGCCTGCCTGGTGTGAGAGAGATTGGAAGCTGAGAAACTCCTGAGGTCTTGGGCCCATCCCACTGAGCTCACTCAGACCGGATGTCAGGTCCTGGTTGGCCTGGAACAGATGCATACATTTTCAGTTCATTTTTTGATGTTTACCAGCAGAAGGGTCAACACCAACAAAGCATCACATGAAGCTCAGCACACACATAAAGAATTTCACCTGGAGAAAAAGCTTACTCAGCAAACAGGTTTCACTATTTAAAGCAGAGTTTTATTTAATCATGTCACCTGAAGGTTATTCACCAGTATATTTAGATATTATTATGATGGACATGGAGAGGTGTCTTTGGAGGAAAGACGAAGGGGGCTGTGCTTGCATTGCCAAGAGCACAATTCATGTTTCACAGAGCCATCATTCTGGGAGGTGTGGCACAGCAGCCAGAGCGACCAACTCGGAAGAGTGGGACTCACGGTTTGACCCCCAGGGCTGGCAGCAGATCAGGCCAGCAACAGTGCCTTGAAACCCTAAGGGGTGACATATTTTCGCTTTATAACCATGGATTATTATTATCACTGCCTCTGTAGTGATGATGTTTTACACTGAAAAGCCATTAAAAAATGTGCTCATAATTGCTGTGCATAAATGACCTCATATTGCAATAGAGTTCCCACTTTCAGTGCCATAATCGAGTAATGCTCAAGAAGTAGTTCTGATCTCTTCATCTGACCCAAACCGATGTATCCAAACCTACGGGTAGCCGTGGTCCCACCGAGCAGATCTTGTGAACAAGCTGGGTCATATGAACTGTTGCAGCAGCAATGGAGCACCCTGGTGCTTGCAATACATAGGGCAGGGCAATGTTTGCTTTCCTTTATTGTTCAATGTTGTGCATTGAATTAGACTGATTGCTTCAGTTGTACAAATCCGAACTACACAACCAACAATCCACAACGTAAACACATTAGCGTTGCTGATATGAAGCCTTCAGCCAAGCTTAGTCGCTTACGGTGTCTCCTACTGACTTGCATCAAACCATATACATGTTTAAAGGAATATGCAAGTGAAATTAAAGGGCTTAATAATGAGCCCCTGTGTCACTTCTGCGCCGCCGGTGCGTCCCTTTTTGTGTCACAACAGCAGTGTACAAACTGCGCCATGTTGCATCATATTTACAAAATGAGGCATCTAGGTAGATGAGTCATTTTGTACACCCCTGCGCCACATTATAACTGTGCCAGGTATAATGTATGCAGGGTGGGTGTTCTGATGCAAGAAAGCCATGTAGAAGTGACGCAGTGGCATCTGTGAGATGTCACTGTGTCTCGTCCAGCATGCAAATGCATCAATATCTTACGCCTGCTTCACAGCAGGCGTAAGACTGAAACAGGCACATTTGAAATGGGACTTTGTGACACACTCTAGCAATGCATCATGTTACTGCCTACAGATACGTCAGCAATACTAACGTATCTATAACTCCTTGTGACAAGATGCGGCATACTGTAAATATGACGCAACCAGCAAGTCGCAAGGAGGGCGCAATGAAAAGTGATGCATCGCTGTTTTCACACAGTAATTTGTCACATTTCATAAATGAGGCCCTACATTTGGAGATTGGTTGCTGGTGAGATCACTAGGCAGTGATTCTAACCACATAGGGGCAACTTTACCAATCTTTAAGGCAACACAGGGCAGCAATCGAAGTTGCTGCTTTGCATTCCAGGAAGAGAGAGCAGAAATGTAAAGGAATGGAGTATTTATGCTACCTCCAACAACTGGCCACTGTGTGCTGCCTAATGCCAATGCAGGCACCCTTGCACCATAGAGCAAGGGTGCCTGAATTACACGCAGGACAGCTTTGTGCACAAATACAGTCCTCAGAGGCATTTTCTCATTTCTTCTGTGCTTTCTGCTGAATTCAACATACTTGGAAAGAGGGAATAACAAGTAGAAGTAAATTCATTATTTTCCATATTCAGCTTATTGGGGAAGGTAGAGCATTTGTGACCCATGCTCATGTTTACTAGGAACTTCTTTCTCCTTGGATTGAAGTACCTTGTGGAAAGATAAAGGAAGCTTGGGTTAGGTAAATGAAAGACACAATACAATTCCTGATTTTCTCATAGTGAGGCCTAATCTTTGGATTCTAGGGCAGTTACCAGTCACTAGTACTATCTTTCTATTGGACCTGTTGTGTCACAGATCTCAAATAATATTGCACTTTCCTTGCATAGTCAAGTTCTCCCTTTGTATTCTCCTCTTTCGTATGGTACATTTTCTGCACAGTTAAGCATAACCGAGGAGGCAGCAGATAGATTTGAGCTCACAATAGGTCAAACCATTGTCCACTCAGAACTGTTACTCAGAAAAAGGAGTAAAGGAGAGGTTTACAAACCCTGGGGTAAAAATGTGTTCTGGCAAGCACGCGCAGACTTACTAATGCACATTACCCCACCAAGAAAATAGTGAAATGCACAGTGGTAACCTTCATGCAAGTATGGGAAGAACTGAACAAGGTGTGGTATAAGCAATATTTAATTGCCACTAATATGCCTGGTTGTCCAAGTTTTTCAGTGGCAATTAGCAGACGCCAAACCGCCTGCCTGCCTAGGGTAAATTGTGAACAACTGTCTAGAAGGGATAAAAAAGAGGCCTGCCCTAGGAAGAGGTATTATCTCTCCCTATGCAGAATCCACATGAGGTGAGAGCATAAAAGATGAGCTTCATAGGGAAATCAACCTCTGAAGAGCAAGTGGTGGGCATACAAAAGTAAGCCTTCTGTTTTGTTGTGTAGAGAGGTTGACATAGGGTAAAGACAGAGGGAAGCAGCTGCCAAACCCATTTTTGTGTGGGTTTGTAGCCGTCAGGTAGCCAATACTCTAAAATGAGCTATTAAGCTCCACACAATGGGAGAGGGGTTCTGCCATATTGAGTGTGGGCAGACTAGTCCATTCTGGGATAGTTTAATGCCACACATTACAGGAAGTTTGTATCAGGCTGGAAGGGACCTCATAGCTCAGTGGCTAGAAAATTCTGCATCACAGAGGGCCTTTATGGGCATAAATATGGCAAACCTGGCACCTAGACCTCAGATCACACATGGACTGGAGAGAGGCTGACCAAAGGAGACCTGCCGTCCTGTACCCTGGACCTGGCAAGGGAGGCTGCAATAAAAACTGGACTACACGTGCTGATCCCTGGGCTAGCAAAGAGATAACTGTGATTGTGGTGCCTAGCGTGAGAAAGAGTCACCCTGAGCCCCAAACAGAAGATGTGAATGTTGGCTGACTTCCTGTTGCAGCTCCAGGGCCACACACGCTGAATAGGCCAACCTTGGCTAGTGAGTGCCACAATCGCTTGATCACAACTGACCGGTGATGTGCAGCCTGGAAAAGCATGTCCCAATGCTCAAAAGTTACACCAGTCTGCTGAACCTGGGGAAGACATCGGAGTGTAGTTGGGTCACCCAAGGATCACACTCACCTTCTCCAAATGTAACAGCTAGTTTTGTGATGGTGTCCAATGAGCTGCATAACCCTAATGCAGGCACCTTTGCATTGTGGTGCAAGGGTGCCTCCATTGCATGCAGGATTGTTTTGGTGCAGGAAGGGGCACCTTCCTGCACAAAAGCTATCCCCAGAGGCATATTTTTCTTTCTATATGGGCTGCAGTATGCAGAACACATAGAAATTGGAAGAAACAAGGGGAAATACAAATATTTATCATTGTTATCCCTTCCCTGGGAAGTGGTAGCATTATGATGCATTGCCAAGTTTATCACTTGGTGAATCTAGGATGGGTCAAAATCCATGGGTGTGCATGGGAATGCCAATGCCCATTTGAATTGTGAAAGGCATGAATCAGCACTTTGCAGGACATTTCTGGGCCAATTATTTTACCTTTTTGCTTTAATCCTCCATACCTTTGTATTTTGAGATTAATCTGCTTAAGTTATAGTCCAAATATATTGCCTTTTAACCACATTCCAACACAGGAAAAGATTGAAATTTGACAAAGAAGGGCTAGTTTGTCCATCCATGATACAGAACTCCAGATAGCCCTAAAGTGTAAGGCCTCCAAATCTCTGGTCCTGGCAAAGGCCATAGATAAGAAATGGATGTTTCAGGCTGAAACATGTTGACCAACTGATACACTAGGTGTCATAGGTCAGTGACTCATCGATTCAACACAGGTTTTGTTTTTAGTCTGATCGTGAGGTTCCGTGACGATTGTAAGTGGTGTTTTTGACTCGCACGAATATAGTCGAGTCTGGTATCTATGAACCGCAAATGACGAGTTTAGTGGGTGTACGCAGTTTCGCTGTACTAACCTAAACCGTTCGTCTGTTACGTGGGTTTTTCTATCTGTACCCACGGGTTCCATCTTAGATACGGCATCCATTTTGTCTCTTGCCCTCAAGTAGCCAGCGAACGGACGTTGTCCGCTTCGCGACCCTGGGACTCCCAAGATATTTGCGGAAGAAACATGTCCTTTGAAAGTGTCTTTATGACGAGGGGGATGATACTGTAAGGCAGATGGCCCCGCTCGAGGCTCATCTCGCCGTGCCGGTTTATTGTCTCAGCCGTGCATCTCATTAGGCACGTCTCTTTGATGCTTGTAGCTCGTGTTTCCCGATACCTCCCCTTTTACACCCTTTCCAATCTCCCCACTGTTTCCATCTTCCTCTGCACCTGTCCTTGTTCCTTCTTCGATCTGTTTTACTGCTGATTGGAATGTACTAATGGTGGGAAGATGGGTTTTTACAGTTGGGAGCCGCCAAATGTTTCCGCATTTATGTTCCGGACCTTGAATGTATCAAAGTGACCAAAGCGACCCCTCTGGGGGATAATCATGGGAACCGAGTCGTAAACCTTTGTGTACCATGTAAACCTATGGGAGAATTGTGTATAAAAGGAGCGATCCACAGAACCAATTTGAAGCAGTCTCCCCGAACTACACTCGTTGTACTTCCTGTGACTTCTGTGTTTCCCTGCAGTAAATAAACCTTGAATCTTTGACACCGAAGGAAGTGTCCCGTGTCTCTGTGATTCGTACGCCGGAGCAGGTTACCCACGAAGGTTTCAGGTGTTGTCCCCTGGCACCGCTGGGTCTTAAATAACCCAGTCCTTCAGTTGGCGCCCAACGTTGGGCTCGATCAGTGGTACCGGTCCAAGCCCGACGATCGTGAGGAACTTCGTGTGAAATCTCCGAGGGAAGGTGCACTCTGCTTCATCGATCCTGTTGTCGAAACAAGTGGCCCGAAGACTTTTCCCGCGAAGATTCCCGCCTCCTGACGGCTGCGACGGACTGCTGCCCTGACTGTAGACCTGTTTTGGCGCCTGGCGTAGACCTTGGTATAGCGAGATGATTGACGGGCCTTCCTGGTGACGCCATCGATTTTTGAGGTAAGTATTTGTGGGTCGCTCCCAGAGTCTTGGTTGTGGTTGCTTAGTTGTTGCATGGTTCCATTGCATTTGTGGTTCTTGGTACTTTGTTGTGTTATTTGACGACTGCAGCCGCCAAAAACCGAGGGTTTCTGCTCTTTGCAGGGACTTGGTAAATCCCGTAACCCTTGACGTTTGTGAAACTCGGCTAGTGTGCAAGATGCCTGGTCGTAGTACTTTGTTTAGTTGTTTCAGACGTTGTGGCACGGATTCCCGACTGGAGGACGCGTGTCCGATGCCTCCGGTTGGAACTCCAACTTATGAGCTGTACAGCAAACATGGGCTAGGCCCGATTATCTTTAATGACTATTGGATTCGCTACACTAAAAAAGATGGTGTCCTTAGTTGGCCACCTCATGGTAGCTTTGAGACCCCGATCTTAGATAATCTAGAGGCTAAATTGTTTGAGAAAAAGTCAAGGCCGGCCATGTTTGATGCCTTTCGGTTGTGGCGTAAAGAAGCCCGACAGAAAGAGATCAGACAGACTAGACGAAATCAGAGAGATGGTGTTGCTGCCATTGTAAAGAAAGCAGAGCAGTTTCAGCGTGATAAGGAGGTTAAGGAAAAGGAAGTGTTTGATAGGCTACAGCGTATGACTATAGATAAATGCTATCCTGCTTTGCCTACGGAGTCGGATAAGAAGGAAGAATCAGTTGAGGATTGTAAGAGGGCGGGTCTGATAAACAGGCGTGGAGGCGGTAGTGGTGGTTCAAAGAAAACAGGTTTATTAGATATAACGGATGTGGCAACGGGAGTAGGTAGGGAATCCTCGAACTTGTCGTCGTCTTCTTCCTCTGAGGGCTCCGGGGAGGTCTCCGGCGATGATACGGCTCGGGCGTTGTTCGTCAGGTCTTCAGGACGTGGAGGCTTTCCCCGGTGGCTCCTAAGAGAAGGGAGATAAAGGAGGGTATCGTGAGAACTCTAGAGTATGTTTATGAGACAGCAGTAATACCGTCACCACACCTTTCGTGACTAGGGACAAAAAGAAGCCTGACGGGGTAACGTGTGGGGGAAGGGGAAATGGGATAAAATAGTGATAAGGGAGGTTTTGGTTATTGGCGGAAGTTATATTGTGCGAAGGCAGGTACTGAGTGCACCTAGACAAGATCAGTCCTAAAGCTTAGGGCAAGACTCGACAAACTTATACTACGTCAAAAGAAGTGGGTTTGTCAGGATGAACCGTATTATCAAGCACTTTAAACTACCCGGTACGGATACTCGTGATTTGACTTTACGCAGTTGAATAATGCCCTTAATTAGCAGAGAACATAAAACACTCAATTTCCCTCCCCGAGTTTTCCTCCTCCCGCCTCCCAATACAATTTCCCTCGAGTCGGTATTACTCACCAACCCTGCCGTAACTCTTCCTAGAGTCACGGCCGCTCTCCAGCATCCACCGGACACCACCAGTCCTCGCACCAGCTGTCGTCTTCGACGTCCTGTTCGGGGCTGAACCGGGTCTCCTCGGGTCCCGCGTCTTCAGTCTTCGTCTCCGTGTTCCTCTCTCCGTCTTCAACGTGGACCTCGATTGTTTCCACCCTCGCGTTTTTATGGTGTTCTGCTATTGGGTCTGCCGTTTCACCTCCGGGTTGATTCTCCACCCCTTCCGGGTTACGGTACTCGGCGTTCACGCTTTCCTGAGGAGAAACAGTAAAGGATCGTGGGTGTTGCAGTCCATTATTATTCCACGTTAAGGTACGATTGTCGTCCAAACCGGCTACTTCCTCACATCCCCTTTCCCTTGCTGTCCTTCTACTAGAGTCTGTACATTGGGGATAACGAGATAAGTAGTCCGCATTGCCTTGTTCCTTTCCTTTCCTGTGTTTAGTTTGGAAGCGGTATGGTTGGAGAGAGAGAAACCATCTTAGTACCCTTTCGTTATGTCCCTTATTTCTGGCCAGCCACTCTAAAGGGGCATGATCAGTAAAAAGTGTAAACTCTCTCCCTTCCAGATAGTACCGTAAGGATTCAATGGCCCATTTGATGGCTAGAGCCTCTTTCTCGATAGTCGCATAGTTTTTCTCCCGCGGGAATAATTTGCGGCTGATATACAAGATTGGTTTCTCCCCTTGAGGTGTTTCCTGTGATAGAACTGCTCCCAAGCCTTGATCAGACGCATCGGTCTGTAAAATGAATGGTCTAGAATAATCAGGACTAATCAGCACTGTGTCTGAGGTCAGTGAGAGTTTTAAAGCGTTGAATGCCACGACTACCTCAGTTGGGGGAGATTCTAGAATTTTTTCAGTCTGCCTATTTTTCTGTAGTAGATCCGTTAAAGGAGCAGCCACCTGAGAGAAATTAGGGATGAATCTTCTATAATACCCTAACAACCCTAAAAAGGCTCTCAAGTCCTTCTTTGTTCTGGGGAGTGGTATTTGTGAAATGGCTGTCAATTTTGATTTCTGTGGTCTTATTACTCCTTCTCCTAACAAATAACCCAGATACTTTACCGTCTGAGCAGCCAAATGGCTTTTGGCAGGGTTTATTCTCAGTCCATAAGACCCCAGGGTTTGGACTACTTGATATAGATGTGAAAGATGTTGTTCCCAGCTGTCACTATAGATCACAATGTCATCTATATAGGCCCCAGCAAAATTTGTATGTGGCCTCAATATAATATTCATGGCTCTCTGAAAGGTTGCTGGTGCCCCATGTAGTCCAAAAGGCATAACCTTGAACTGATATAATCCATCTGGGGTGGAAAATGCAGTTTTTTCTCTGTCTTCCTTTCTGAGAGGTATTTGCCAGTAGCCCTTACATAAATCTAAGGTGCTAATGTACTTGGCCCTCCCTATCCTCTCAACCATTTCATCTACCCGAGGGAGGGGATAGGTATCAAAGTCAGAGATTTTGTTTACTTCACGGAAGTCAATGCAAAATCTGACAGACCCATCCGGTTTTGGTACCAACACTATGGGCGAATTCCATTCGCTCCTAGAGGGTTCAATAATGTCCATTTCTAGCATGCTTTGGATCTCGTCTCGTATTACCTGCCGACGGGCTTCAGGTATACGATACGGTCTCAACTTAACTTTTTTCCCCGGTGGAGTTTTTATGACATGCTCAATCAAAGTAACCCTCCCCAGTTGGTTGGAAAAAACATGGGACAAAGGATGCAGTCGTTTCCTCAACTCTTCTGTCTGAGTAGTGGATAATTCAGTATCAATACTTTGTTGAAACAAGGGTTTGGAATCTTCTATCAGATGTACTGGTGCTGGGGCGGGCCCCTCCCATTTCTTAAGGAGATTAATGCGGTAGATCTGGGATACATGTTTGGTAACATCTGTTTCAATACGATAAGTAACAGGAGTAACCTGTGCAATGACTTTATAAGGACCCTGCCATTGTCCTAGCAATTTTTGGTCTGATGTAGCCATCATAAGCAACACCAAGTCTCCTACCTGAAAGGATCTATTCTTAGTCCCTTTATCGTACTGTCCTTTCTGGTCATTTTGGGTGTTCTCCAAATTAGTACGGACAATATCTCGGATTTGTCTCAAGTGTGTTTTTAAGTTTGAGACATACTCCGGAAGGGGTTTAACATTGTTCGATTCTTTTTCCCACTGTTCTACCGCCATATCCAGCAATGTACGAGGTTTGTGTCCGTACAATAGCTCAAAGGGAGAATACCCTGTACTTCTCTGTTCCTTACACCTAATGGCAAATAGTGCTAAGGGAAGCATGTCCTCCCACTTGCGAGCTTCTAAAGCCAACAGTTTTTTTAGTGTGGTCTTAATGGTGGAGTTGTATCTTTCCACCAAGCCATCGGTTTGTGGGTGATATGCTGCAGTTTTAATTTGTTTCACACCCAATTGAGCACAAATTTCTCTCATCATTTTCGACACAAAGGGAGTTCCTTGGTCTGTCAGGATTTCTTTTGGAAACCCCACCCGGGAAAAAATACCAATCATGGCTTTGGATATATTAGTCGTATCTGGTCGTCTAAGGGGTACTGCTTCGGGGAATCGAGTAGCATAATCCACCAGTACTAAAACATAACGACAACCACTACGGGAAGGCAACAAAGGTCCTATTATGTCCATGCCTACTCGACTAAATGGCTCATCGATAACAGGAAGGGGACGCAAAGGAACTCTGGGAGGTTGGTATCGACTATTTTTTTGACAAATCGGACACTCCCTACAATATCGTTTCACCTGTTGATATATTCCTGGCCAAAAGAACCGTTCTAGGATGGCCTTCTCCGTTTTCTCTGCACCAAAATGTCCCCCCAACAAATGGCTATGTGCTAAATATAACACTTTCTCTTGAAACAGTTTGGGAACTAACAACTGTGCTTTTTGACTGGGACCCCCTTTTCTATACAGCAAACCCCCTTTAACAAAAAAATAGGGACATACGTGTTGTGGCTCTTCACTGTCATGGGCTTTACTCCATGCTTCTTGTAGTATTGGATCCTCTCTCTGAGCCGCATGAAAATTCCTGTCTGCCTCCCAGGGATTCTCTTCAGGGATTACGGGCATGACTATGTGACCCTTTCCTTTCTCTGCCCGTCTTTGCCTTTTACTTTTCCGTTCTTTGGACAGAGGCCACTCTTTCTCGGGGTCAGAGGAGAACGGTGCCGTGGACAACCAATTGTCTTCGGACCTAGGAGAACTTTGTAGCAGTTCCGTCAACTTGGGGTAATCATTCCCTAGGATTATTTGTTCTGGCAAACGTGGTATAAGCCCCACGGTCATGGGAGTACCCTCATCCTGGGAATGTTGTATTTGTACTTGGGCAGTAGGATAGGGTTTTATATCACCGTGAACACATTTTATAGCCACCATTCCCTCTATGGGTCCTAACGTATTACCCAAATCCTGAGGTCTCACTACGCTGTGTAAACACCCCGTATCAGCTAAAGCAGTTAAAGGCTGTCCATTTACTGCCACGGTACATCTATACGGGGGTGTCGTTCTTTCTTTCGGGGAGCAGTAGTAATTCCGAACCATTCCTATCTCCATGGGTTCTTCCTTTTGTGGACAAAATCTTGCTATATGGCCCATTCCTCCACATTGAAAACACTGTGGTCCTGCAGGTGGGGGTCTTATAGGGAATGGAGCACTCAAAGGGGGTGGACTCGGAATGAAAGTCAGGGTCTCAGGTTTCTTGGGCGTAGTAGGCCGGGGATGTCTAATTCCAGTATGGTTCCCAGTTTTTCCGGTATTGTCATCTTTTCCTTTTTGGAAGTCTAATGCTCTATGATAAGCGCTTGCTATTTCAACAGCGGTTTCTAGGGTAAGATTTGCCTGTTGTCGCACCCATCTTTAAATTGGGGGGTGAAGTGATGTCAGATATTGTTCTAGGTAGATCTTGGCCATGATTCCGTCCTTGTTTGTAGTTGCAGGCTTAAGCCAACGATCAGTCATATCTTTCACTCGAAAATATAAAGCACGAGGGGTTTCCTGAGAACCTTCTTTCATTTGCCTCAACTTCACCCTGTATGTCTCTTCATCTATACCTAATCTTTCCAGGATACATTTTTTTATATCCGCATAAGGGACTGTACCTTGTAAGGTTGCTGCCTGATACGCGGCTTGTAGGTCACCTGATAACAATGGTCCCAAATACTGGCCCCACTTGTCAGCCGGCCAAGACGCAGCCGTGGCCATTCTCTCGAAATTATTAAAGAAAAAATCAGGGTCTTCCCCTGCTACATATCTCTGTAGAACAACCGAAGGTAGAGTCGTAGGGCCTTTTTGTTGTCCTAGTACTTCGGTGAGTTTACCCATGGCAGCTTCGTGGGTTTGTCCTTGACCCGAAATAACTTTTTGAATCTTTTCCCGGTCCTCTTCAACAACATTTAGAAATCGTTCCATGATTTTTCCCAGGTGTTCCTGATTTTCGGCCATCTTTGCCATGGCAGCCTCCATCTTGCCTTCAGATCCCACTTCTGACACCACTTGTAAGAGGGCGGGTCTGATAAACAGGCGTGGAGGCGGTAGTGGTGGTTTAAAGAAAACAGGTTTATTAGATATAACGGATGTGGCAATGGGAGTAGGTAGGGAATCCTCGAACTTGTCGTCGTCTTCTTCCTCTGAGGGCTCCGGGGAGGTCTCCGGCGATGATACGGCTCGGGCGTTGTTCGTCAGGTCTTCAGGACGTGGCGGCTTTCCCCGGTGGCTCATAAGAGAAGGGAGATAAAGGAGGGTATCGTGAGAACTCTAGAGTATGTTTATGAGACAGCAGTAATACCGTCACCACACCTTTCGTGACTAGGGACAAAAAGAAGCCTGACGGGGTAACGTGTGGGGGAAGGGGAAATGGGATAAAATAGTGATAAGGGAGGTTTTGGATATTGGCGGAAGTTATATTGTGCGAAGGCAGGTACTGAGTGCACCTAGACAAGATCAGTCCTAAAGCTTAGGGCAAGACTCGACAAACTTATACTACGTCAAAAGAAGTGGGTTTGTCAGGATGAACCGTATTATCAAGCACTTTAAACTACCCGGTACGGATACTCGTGATTTGACTTTACGCAGTTGAATAATGCCCTTAATTAGCAGAGAACATAAAACACTCAATTTCCCTCCCCGAGTTTTCCTCCTCCCGCCTCCCAATACAATTTCCCTCGAGTCGGTATTACTCACCAACCCTGCCGTAACTCTTCCTAGAGTCACGGCCGCTCTCCAGCATCCACCGGACACCACCAGTCCTCGCACCAGCAGTCGTCTTCGACGTCCTGTTCGGGGCTGAACCGGGTCTCCTCGGGTCCCGCGTCTTCAGTCTTCGTCTCCGTGTTCCTCTCTCCGTCTTCAACGTGGACCTCGATTGTTTCCACCCTCGCGTTTTTATGGTGTTCTGCTATTGGGTCTGCCGTTTCACCTCCGGGTTGATTCTCCACCCCTTCCGGGTTACGGTACTCGGCGTTCACGCTTTCCTGAGGAGAAACAGTAAAGGATCGTGGGTGTTGCAGTCCATTATTATTCCACGTTAAGGTACGATTGTCGTCCAAACAGGCTACTTCCTCACAAGGATCCTCTAATGTCCTATCTTATGAAGTCGCCACCTCCGTATGTACAGGGTGCCGCAGCTCCTGTGGTTCCCCCTATACCTGTTCCTCCACTTATTCCTCAACCTGTTCCTCAACCTGCACCCGTTCTTCCGACTGTTCCTGCTCCTTTGCCTATTGCTATTCCTACTGCTCCTCCACTTCCACATACTCCTGTTCCCGCTACTGCTCCTGCTCTGTTAACTCCTGTTGTTGCTTCTGTCTCTACTCCTTCTCTTGTTAGTCCCTTGTGCTATACTTCTCCATCTACTCGTAGTCGTACTTCTCCTATTGCGGCTAGCTTCTTTCATTCTCTCGGACCTGTTCTTGGGTCCGCTGGTTCAGATGGTCCCCAGAGACGTAGTCAGCTTCCTGGTAACAGGGAACGTGCTTCGCTATATAATATGGCGATGGGTTGGATGACGCATCCTCTTAGAAATCCACCACGCATTGTACTTGATACGTTTTGTCAATTTAATGTACAGACACAAAGATACGTGTTCGAAGAAATGTGTAAGGTTCTGCGCGATCAGATATCGGCCGATGCACCTGACGAGGTGCTGACCGCTTTGTCTGATCTACAGATTCAGTTCTCGAATGGACTGATAGTGGATACTAACGTTCGACGTGCTGTTGAGCGATTGCTATCTTTTCGTCCCACTCCTATACCTCAGGCCTTGTTTGTTGAGGATGTTGAGAGCCAGTTCGATGCGTCTGGTCAGTTTCCCATGCGTGAAGTTCCACCAGTGTGGATGCCCGGTGATAATGCCGCTGTTCCTATTGTTCCACCGCACTTCCAGAGAGTATGGATACACCTCCCATGGAACCGATCGGAAGTGTTGCAGGTGAAGCAATCTTTGCCTGACCCTCGCAAAAATCCTGCAGGGTACTATAAGGAATTGTCGCAGCTCGTAGACGCTACGATAATGAATCTTGCCGATATCGACATGCTGTTTGGTAATGTCGTACCGCAACCGGTATGGGCTAAGATTCGTCAGGAAAATCATCCAAATGAATTAGGTGGTGACTGGGCTGCCATTGTAGCGGCGGATGGGTTGCAAACTGGTGGTGCTAAACCCGAGCAGATGATCGCTGCTCTCCCTCAGAGAATAATCACGCTAATGAAAACGCTTATGCCAGCTATGAGGGTGAATTGGGACAAATTGTCAGCTTGTAGGCAAAAGAAGGACGAGAGTGTCTCCGACTTCTTTACGAGATTTGAGGAGGCATTCATCGACCATAGTGGTCAGGATATGGGCACGGAGGGTGGTCAACGGTTGTTCGTGGACAAATTTGTCTCTAACTTATTGCCCGATTTGAGCAATAAATTGAAAAATTCTGAAAGTGCATGGGCCGTTTCTACCTCGGCTCAAATATTGGCTACGGCACAGTATTATGAGAACAGAGAGAAAGAGGAGAATGACCGCGCTGATAAAAAGACGAAAGAGCTCAAAACTAAAGTGTTGTTACAGCAAGCGTATCCTCCGCATTCGAATCAGAATGCTTAGCAGCAAAGTAGATCGCAGTCGCAATCTAACCGATCACAATCTCGAAATGACTCCTCTTCCCAAAGATCTTCGTTAGGGTACAATCAATGTGCCTATTGTAGACAAGAGGGTCATTTAAAATGTAATTGTCCTGTTTTAAACGATCGTAATAGTGGTAACTCATCTAGAGGGGGTCGTGGTGGTTCTCAGCAAACATCACGCGGTAGGGGTCGTGGTGCTCAAAATGACCGTTCAGATAACTCATCAAATTCCAATAACTGTTTCGATCAACGTGGATCATCGCAAGGACGATCTGCGCAGTACAATGTAGACGATTATTACGTCGATCAGGGAACTGACGACAGTAATTACTAGGACAGCCGTAGACAAGGAGAGGGAGTGGTATCAGTTCCGGTTGATCAGAGAGGGCCTTACGTCGCAGTTGCTACATCGAGCGTCGTTGAGCCTTTTCTGTTGGACACTGGTGCAGCGAAAAGTTCCATAATGCATTCAAAACTCCCTGGCGCACCTTTGTCTGGCTTAACAAATGTTTCCGTTGGATTCTCTGGCGCCCCCGTTAGCAATCCAGTTTCACGCCCTTTGCCCCTTACAATTGGGCCTTGTGAGCTGCAAGCTCCGTTGATTTTGACTACGGGCTGTGGTGAAAATCTTTTGGGCCTGGATTTGCTTAAACGTTTGTATGCAACTTTGTATTGTTCTCCTGCGGGTGTAAAGCTTACGTTGGGAGAGAGGGTTGTCTCTCCTATGTACTTGTCTCTCGATAAGCTTCCACCGGAATTGAGTTCTCTTCCTGCATCTTTGTGGGCAACAGGTCCCAATGATGTGGGCCTGCTTGATATCTCCCCTATGTTGTTCAGCTGAAATCTAATGTGCGATTGCCACGTATTCCCCAGTATCGTATTTCTCTTGATGGTGAACGAGCACTGTTAGCGATCATCTATGATCTGATCGAGAAAGATGTTATTGAGGAAACACGGGGAAACGTGTGCAACTGCCCTGTACTGCCCATTCTAAAACGTACTGATCCTTCGAAACCACCTGTTTATCGTTTTGTTATCAATTTACGGGAGGTAAATAAAATTGTGATTCCTCAGTTCCCCGTCGTGCCTGACATCACGGCACTACTGACTCTGATTCCAGCTTCTGCATCTTGGTTTTCGGTGATTGATTTGAAGAATGCGTTCTTCAGCATCCCGATCGCAGAAGAGAGCAGAGACCTTTTCGGTTTCTCTCTTGGTGGACGCAGCTTCCGGTTTAAACGCGCTCCTCAGGGCTACTGTGAGAGTCCATCGATTTACAGTCAAGCCTTGAAGGGTCAACTGGATGCGTTTATGTTGCCGGCTGGTGCGGCTTTAATCCAATACGTCGATGACTTATTGGTAGCTGCGGATACTCAGGACATTTGCAAAATTGCTACGGTGTCATTGCTGCAACATCTCTGCGATTTACATCACAAGGTGTCACCTTCTAAACTCCAATATTGTTGTCAAGAAGTAACCTATTTAGGTCACTTATTGTCAAAGGAGGGAAGGCGGTTGACCCCATAGAGAATTGCAGCAATTGCGTGAATGGCTGTGCCAACAACCCAAAGAGATGTGCGTGCCTTTCTAGGTATTACGTCGTACTGCAGGCAATTGATTCCACATTTTTCATTGCTAGCGAAACCATTGGTGGCTCTTACGTGCAAGGATGTTTCAACTCCTTTACCATGGACGAAAGAATGTCAGAAAAGTTTTTCTGAATTGCGTGATTCATTGTGTTCGGCCCCTGTGTAAGGTACTCCTGACTACAGTAAGCCGTTCACATTATATGTTCACGAGAGGGAAGGTTGTGCGTTGAGTGTCTTAACGCAACCTTTTGGTGGTAAGCAACGTCCATGTGCATATTTTTCCTCGACCTTGGACCCGGTAGCTAGAGCATTGCCGAGTTTTTTCAGAGCAACAGCGGCAGCCGCGGTGTCCATCCGACAATCAGCAGGATTGGTCATGGATAATATGCTTACGGTGATGGTTCCGCATGCAGTCGATACTCTTTTGAATCGTACGAAAACTCAGCACTTGACGAGTGCGAGATTGTCTGGGTACGAGTTGACGTTGCTGGCAAGTCATATTCAGATAAAACGTTGCAATGTTCTGAATCCGGCGACTTTGTTACCAATTAGTTCAGAGTCAGATGAAATAGCAGAACACGACTGTTATTTGAGAACCGAAGAGGAAACAAAAGGTCGAGTGGACCTTAAAAACACTCCTTTGGAAGATCCAGATGGAACGCTGTATGTGGATGGTTCATGTTTTAAATTGTCGAATGGCGATGTGACTACTGCATATGCTGTTGTAACGTTGAATACTGTTGTTGAGGCTGCGAGATTAAATCAGAATTCTGCCCAAGCTGCAGAACTGATCGCTCTCACTAGAGCGTGTGTGTTAGCGAAAGGGAAACGTGTGAATGTGTTTACCGACAGCCAATATGCGTTTGGCGTCGCCCATAGCTTTGGACGGTTGTGGAGAGAGAGAGGTTTTTTGACATCGCATGGTACGAAGATTCAGCATGGTCAGCTTGTGAATGATCTTTTGGATGCACTTACGTTGCCTAAGCAGGTAGCGATTGTTAAATGTAGTGCGCATCGTAAGGTGACGGATGATGTTGGATGTGGTAATGCGTTTGCGGATGAGACTGCCAAGGAGACTGCCCGGAACCTTAGCACTCGAATGTATGTGACGAGTTCGGTTAGGTGGCCTACAGAGTCGAGTATGTGTGAAGACACTATCGAGAGTGTGAAAACAATTCAAAATGAGGCCACCGAGACTGAAAAGACGAAGTGGAGAGAAAGTACGGGAAAGTTGGATGCGAATGGTTGTTGGATTGATTTGTCAGAAGAGATGGATGTTGCCGGATGCGTATGTGCTGGCTGTTGTGACAATGGCACATGGGTTAGCACATATTAGCGTGAAAGGTATTTGTAAGTTGTTGTCTCCTGTGTGGAAGAATGATGGTATCACGAAATGTGCTGAACGCTTGGTTAAGAATTGTATGGTATGTATGTTGTACAATCCTGGTAAGGGAACCCCAACTCCTCCTGGTAGTTTTGCTCCCCCTTCATGTCCCTTTGAGGTGATCCAACTAGACTTCATCCATATGGAGCGATGCAATAACCTGAAATACGTTTTAGTTGTGGTTTGCACATTCTCCAGATGGATTGAAGCCTATCCTCTCAAAGACAACACTGCTTTATCAACTGCGAAAATCCTACTGAAGGAATACTTTCCTCGGTACGGAATGCCTCGGATTGTGTGGTCAGATAACGGAAGTGAGTTTGTGGGGAGTGTGATGAAGAGTGTGTGTAAGGGCCTTGGAATTAATCAGAAATTCCATAGCGGCAATCATCCCCAGTCAGCTGGTTTGGTTAAAGGGTAAAATGGCACCCTTAAACTGAAGCTAGCGAAGATTCAGGCTACGACTGGTCTCTCGTGGCCTGACGCTTTACCCTTAGCTTTACTGTCAACAAGGGCAACCGTACACTCCCGAGTAGGGCTCAGCCCCTATGAAATAGTGTTCGGTCGTCCTGCGAATGTTTGGGGGGTCCCTAGACCGGGTGTGTTCTGTGATCTTGAGTATCCAATGTTGATTGATTACCTTCATGATCTGACTGCTAAACTGAGGTTAATTCACCAACAGGTTCACAAAGCATTGCCGACGCAGACGGAGGGTCCAGGCCACCAGCTCCAGCCCGGAGACTGGGTGGTGACGCGTAACTTTACGCGTAAGAAGAATTTGGAGCCCAGATTCACTGGACCCTACCAAGTCCTCCTTGCCACGAGGACTGCTGTTCGTCTAGAGGGTCGGAAAAACTGGGTGCATGCCACCCATACGAAGAAAGTCCCTATTCCGTTGCCGGCAGACTCGTGGGTGAGGAGAGGCATTGCTTCAACTGAATCCGAAGGATTGCCGGCGTTTGTACCTTTTAGCGACGCACAACCTGTCGGAGAATCCTCAGTCAAGCAGAAAGACACTGTTGAACATTTGTCATCAAAAGACTCAAGACCAGAACATTCGACTGATCAACAGAACGCTGTCTCTTCAACGGATCCTTTGTTTGACGAACAGACACGTCCTGGGAAAACTCGATACTTTTTGCGATCCAGCACTAAAGACTAATAAAAGATTTTGTTCTGTCCCTTGATAACTGCATTATCCCGTTTTCCACGATCAGTCTGAACACCCGTATCATTGTAATTATTTTGTATATATATATATATTGAGTTTCGTTCCTCATATATTTTTGCTTCCACAGCTGAGAGACATTTTGCATATACATAATTGTAAATAAAGGCCGTAGGGCCGCGCGTGTAGTTCCTTCTGGTTAGTAGGTCTTGACACTAGGTTAAAGACCGTCGGTTCCTGGGAACTCCTAGGGATTGACTACTGCTACACAGAACGAAGTGCGTCAAGAAACGTTGCGGACGGTCGTAGGGGATGGCGTTTTCAAAGCTGATGGACTTGGAAGAAGCTCAGGCGCAAAGGTTCAAGCTACAACAACTTAGTCGTACCAAATGTTTTATGTTCCAAATATTCGTACTGCTTTTGACTGTTTCTGCATTATTGGCGGGTGGGGTGTATTACACAATGTCTTACTTCTTACCTTCTGCCATACCTACTCCTACTTCTGACCCTAAACTTACCTCCACTGCATCTCCCCATTCTTTCCATATCTTACCCGAACACGAGCAGGCTAGACGTGCAGAATTCCGCAATAATTCCTTTATTCAGCTCCTTCACCAGCACCAGTTAGTGGTTAACACTACTAATTGTTGGGTGTGTGGGTTGATGCCACATACCACGGATAAGGGAATTCCATATCTGGTGTTACCGTATAGTTCCCAGGGGTCCGCTCGAGCATTTCAAACAATGTTTCGAAGCGCACTAGATTCTTACCCCAATCGAGAGCCACGTTCTCCCTATTTTGGCCTTGGTTCGTATCACAAGCCTTTGTCTATAGCGATAGAAGACTTAGATAGAGATATCTATGAGCCGTCGCTCATCCCAGAGGAAGAGGTACAAGCCTATAGGGTCCTGAGTAAGGTTGAGTATAGTGCGCTCACGAGTGATAAACAGCTTAAAAGCTCGCCTCCGATATGGTTCGTACCCCACATTGGTAATTTTTGTCTAATGGGTCGTGGCCGAAAATCGAAAGCCCGACTTGGAGAGAGTGCTTGCACTGAAAATTACATTCTGCCGATGGTCTCGTCCCCTGTGTTTCTAGCCGCCAAGGGTACATACTTTGTCTGCCATGATCGTGCGTATGCATGGTTGCCCTCCGATTTTGTGGGCTCATGTTTTATCGCAAATCTGTTGCCTCCGACGTTCACTGTAGACGCAGACTATCACAAGACCAGAGTTGTGAGAGGCGTAATTAGCGAAGAGGACACTGCCGGTCAAGAGGCAGGAGACTTTTTCAAGGGTTTCCTGCCGTTTTGGGGACCTATGGTTAATAGTAGGGACCTGAGACAGTTGACTCGAGTGGTAGAATCGACAGCTAATATTACTGCCAGTGCCCTTGGTAATATCACCACAGAACTTCAGGCGGATAGACTTATGACGTTACAAAACCGTATGGTTTTAGACGTGATCTTAGCAGATCGAGGTGGGGTATGTAAGGTGATCCATTCGAGCTGCTGTATTTTCATTCCAGATAACGCTCCGACTGTCTATCAAGCCATCTCAAAGTTGCATAAGATCTCTGAATCCATACACGTGTAGTAGGGGATTGGACGCTACTTGGGTGGTTTTGGGGCCTGATGTCGACTTGGGGTTGGAAGATTCTGATGATTATCGGAGTTGTTGTGGCGTTCCTGTTCACGTGTTGCCTTTGTGTGCAGTGTGGTCCTGCCTTATGTGGCCTCTGTGCTACAACGTGTATAAGACAGCCGCCTGTTACCAAAAGAGCTCGGTTGGACAGAGCTATGCTACAGCAACATCTAGATGGTCTGATGAATATCGAGTATGATTCCGACTAGTGTTTGCCTACATGAGGGCAAAAGGAGCGTCTGAGGTTCCGTGACGATTGTAAGTGGTGTTTTTGATTCGCACGAATATAGTCGAGTCTGGTATCTATGAACCGCAAATGACGAGTTTAGTGGGTGTACGCAGTTTCGCTGTACTAACCTAAACCGTTCGTCTGTTACGTGGGTTTTTCTATCTGTACCCACGGGTTCCATCTTAGATACGGCATCCATTTTGTCTCTTGCCCTCAAGTAGCCAGCGAACGGACGTTGTCCGCTTCGCGACCCTGGGACTCCCAAGATATTTGCGGAAGACACATGTCCTTTGAAAGTGTCTTTATGACGAGGGGGATGATACTGTAAGGCAGATGGCCCCGCTCGAGGCTCATCTCGCCGTGCCGGTTTATTGTCTCAGCCGTGCATCTCATTAGGCACGTCTCTTTGATGCTTGTAGCTCGTGTTTCCCGATACCTCCCCTTTTACACCCTTTCCAATCTCCCCACTGTTTCCATCTTCCTCTGCACCTGTCCTTGTTCCTTCTTCGATCTGTTTTACTGCTGATTGGAATGTACTAATGGTGGGAAGATGGGTTTTTACAGTTGGGAACCGCCAAATGTTTCCGCATTTATGTTCCGGACCTTGAATGTATCAAAGTGACCAAAGCGACCCGTCTGGGGGATAATCATGGGAACCGAGTTGTAAACCTTTGTGTACCATGTAAACCTATGGGAGAATTGTGTATAAAAGGAGCGATCCACAGAACCAATTTGAAGCAGTCTCCCCGAACTACACTCGTTGTACTTCCTGTGACTTCTGTGTTTCCCTGCAGTAAATAAACCTTGAATCTTTGACGCCGAAGGAAGTGTCCCGTGTCTCTGTGATTCGTACGCCGGAGCAGGTTACCCACGAAGGTTTCAGGTGTTGTCCCCTGGCACCGCTGGGTCTTAAATAACCCAGTCCTTCAGTTGGCGCCCAACGCGGGGCTCGATCAGTGGTACCGGTCCAAGCCCGACGATCGTGAGGAACTTCGTGTGAAATCTCCGAGGGAAGGTGCACTCTGCTTCATCGATCCTGTTGTCGAAACAAGTGGCCCGAAGACTTTTCCCGCGAAGATTCCCGCCTCCTGACGGCTGCGACGGACTGCTGCCCTGACTGTAGACCTGTTTTGGCGCCTGGCGTAGACCTTGGTATAGCGAGACGATTGATGGGCCTTCCTGGTGACGCCATCGATTTTTGAGGTAAGTATTTGTGGGTCGCTCCCAGAGTCTTGGTTGTGGTTGCTTAGTTGTTGCATGGTTCCATTGCATTTGTGGTTCTTGGTACTTTGTTGTGTTATTTGACGACTGCAGCCGCCAAAAACCGAGGGTTTCTGCTCTTTGCAGGGACTTGGTAAATCCCGTAACCCTTGACGTTTGTGAAACTCGGCTAGTGTGCAAGATGCCTGGTCGTAGTACTTTGTTTAGTTGTTTCAGACGTTGTGGCACGGATTCCCGACTGGAGGACCCGTGTCCGATACCTCCGGTTGGAACTCCAACTTATGAGCTGTACAGCAAACACGGGCTAGGCCCGATTACCTTTAATGACTATTGGATTCTCTACACTAAAAAAGATGGTGTCCTTAGTTGGCCACCTCATGGTAGCTTTGAGACCCCGATCTTAGATAATCTAGAGGCTAAATTGTTTGAGAAAAAGTCAAGGCCGGCCATGTTTGATGCCTTTCGGTTGTGGCGTAAAGAAGCCCGACAGAAAGAGATCAGACAGACTAGACGAAATCAGAGAGATGGTGTTGCTGCCATTGTAAAGAAAGCAGAGCAGTTTCAGCGTGATAAGGAGGTTAAGGAAAAGGAAGTGTTTGATAGGCTACAGCGTATGACTATAGATAAATGCTATCCTGCTTTGCCTACGGAGTCGGATAAGAAGGAAGAATCAGTTGAGGATCCTCTAATGTCCTATCTTATGAAGTCGCCACCTCCGTATGTACAGGGTGCCGCAGCTCCTGTGGTTCCCCCTATACCTGCTCCTCCACTTATTCCTCAACCTGTTCCTCAACCTGCACCCGTTCTTCCGACTGTTCCTGCTCCTTTGCCTATTGCTATTCCTACTGCTCCTCCACTTCCACATACTCCTGTTCCCGCTACTGCTCCTGCTCTGTTAACTCCTGTTGTTGCTTCTGTCTCTACTCCTTCTCTTGTTAGTCCCTTGTGCTATACTTCTCCATCTACTCGTAGTCGTACTTCTCCTATTGCGGCTAGCTTCTTTCATTCTCTCGGACCTGTTCTTGGGTCCGCTGGTTCAGATGGTCCCCAGGGACGTAGTCAGCTTCCTGGTAACAGGGAACGTGCTTCGCTATATAATATGGCGATGGGTTGGATGACGCATCCTCTTAGAAATCCACCACGCATTGTACTTGATACGTTTTGTCAATTTAATGTACCGACACAAAGATACGTGTTCGAAGAAATGTGTAAGGTTCTGCGCGATCAGATATCGGCCGATGCACCTGACGAGGTGCTGACCGCTTTGTCTGATCTACAGCTTCAGTTCCCGAATGGACTGATAGTGGATACTAACGTTCGACGTGCTGTTGAGCGATTGCTATCTTTTCGTCCCACTCCTATACCTCAGGCCTTGTTTGTTGAGGATGTTGAGAGCCAGTTCGATGCGTCTGGTCAGTTTCCCATGCGTGAAGTTCCACCAGTGTGGATGCCCGGTGATAATGCCACTGTTCCTATTGTTCCACCGCACTTCCAGAGAGTATGGATACACCTCCCATGGAAACGATCGGAAGTGTTGCAGGTGAAGCAATCTTTGCCTGACCCTCGCAAAAATCCTGCAGGGTACTATAAGGAATTGTCGCAGCTCGTAGACGCTACGATAATGAATCTTGCCGATATCGACATGCTGTTTGGTAATGTCGTACCGCAACCGGTATGGGCTAAGATTCGTCAGGAAAATCATCCAAATGAATTAGGTGGTGACTGGGCTGCCATTGTAGTGGCGGATGGGTTGCAAACTGGTGGTGCTAAACCCGAGCAGATGATCGCTGCTCTCCCTCAGAGAATAATCACGCTAATGAAAACGCTTATGCCAGCTATGAGGGTGAATTGGGACAAATTGTCAGCTTGTAGGCAAAAGAAGGATGAGAGTGTCTCCGACTTCTTTACGAGATTTGAGGAGGCATTCATCGACCATAGTGGTCAGGATATGGGCACGGAGGGTGGTCAACGGTTGTCCGTGGACAAATTTGTCTCTAACTTATTGCCCGATTTGAGCAATAAATTGAAAAATTCTGAAAGTGCGTGGGCCGTTTCTACCTCGGCTCAAATATTGGCTACGACACAGTATTATGAGAACAGAGAGAAAGAGGAGAACGACCGCGCTGATAAAAAGACGAAAGAGCTCAAAACTAAAGTGTTGTTACAGCAAGCGTATCCTCCGCGTTCGAATCAGAATGCTTCGCAGCAAAGTAGATCGCAGTCGCAATCTAACCGATCACAATCTCGAAATGACTCCTCTTCCCAAAGATCTTCGTTAGGGTACAATCAATGTGCCTATTGTAGACAAGAGGGTCATTTAAAATGTAATTGTCCTGTTTTAAACGATCGTAATAGTGGTAACTCATCTAGAGGGGGTCGTGGTGGTTCTCAGCAAACATCACGCGGTAGGGGTCGTGGTGCTCAAAATGACCGTTCAGATAACTCATCAAATTCCAATAACTGTTTCGATCAACGTGGATCATCGCAAGGACGATCTGCGCAGTACAATGTAGACGATTATTACGTCGATCAGGGAACTGACGACAGTAATTACTAGGACAGCCGTAGACAAGGAGAGGGAGTGGTATCAGTTCCGGTTGATCAGAGAGGGCCTTACGTCGCAGTTGCTACATCGGGCGTCGTTGAGCCTTTTCTGTTGGACACTGGTGCAGCGAAAAGTTCCATAATGTATTCAAAACTCCCTGGCGCACCTTTGTCTGGCTTAACAAATGTTTCCGTTGGATTCTCTGGCGCCCCCGTTAGCAATCCAGTTTCACGCCCTTTGCCCCTTACAATTGGGCCTTGTGAGCTGCAAGCTCCGTTGATTTTGACTACGGGCTGTGGTGAAAATCTTTTGGGCCTGGATTTGCTTAAACGTTTGTATGCAACTTTGTATTGTTCTCCTGCGGGTGTAAAGCTTACGTTGGGAGAGAGGGTTGTCTCTCCTATGTACTTGTCTCTCGATAAGCTTCCACCGGAATTGAGTTCTCTTCCTGCATCTTTGTGGGCAACAGGTCCCAATGATGTGGGCCTGCTTGATATCTCCCCTTATGTTGTTCAGCTGAAATCTAATGTGCGATTGCCACGTATTCCCCAGTATCGTATTTCTCTTGATGGTGAACGAGCACTGTTAGCGATCATCTATGATCTGATCGAGAAAGATGTTATTGAGGAAACACGGGGAAACGTGTGCAACAGCCCTGTACTGCCCATTCTAAAACGTACTGATCCTTCGAAACCACCTGTTTATCGTTTTGTTATCGATTTACGGGAGGTAAATAAAATTGTGATTCCTCAGTTCCCCGTCGTGCCTGACATCACGGCACTACTGACTCTGATTCCAGCTTCTGCATCTTGGTTTTCGGTGATTGATTTGAAGAATGCGTTCTTCAGCATCCCGATCGCAGAAGAGAGCAGAGACCTTTTCGGTTTCTCTCTTGGTGGACGCAGCTTCCGGTTTAAACGCGCTCCTCAGGGCTACTGTGAGAGTCCATCGATTTACAGTCAAGCCTTGAAGGGTCAACTGGATGCGTTTATGTTGCCGGCTGGTGCGGCTTTAATCCAATACGTCGATGACTTATTGGTAGCTGCGGATACTCAGGACATTTGCAAAATTGCTACGGTGTCGTTGCTGCAACATCTCCGCGATTTACATCACAAGGTGTGACCTTCTAAACTCCAATATTGTTGTCAAGAAGTAACCTATTTAGGTCACTTATTGTCAAAGGAGGGAAGGCGGTTGACCCCATAGAGAATTGCAGCAATTGCGTGAATGGCTGTGCCAACAACCCAAAGAGATGTGCGTGCCTTTCTAGGTATTACGTCGTACTGCAGGCAATGGATTCCACATTTTTCATTGCTAGCGAAACCATTGGTGGCTCTTACGTGCAAGGATGTTTCAACTCCTTTACCATGGACGAAAGAATGTCAGAAAAGTTTTTCTGAGTTGCGTGATTCATTGTGTTCGGCCCCTGTGTTAGGTACTCCTGACTACAGTAAGCCGTTCACATTATATGTTCACGAGAGGGAAGGTTGTGCGTTGAGTGTCTTAACGCAACCTTTTGGTGGTAAGCAACGTCCATGTGCATATTTTTCCTCGACCTTGGACCCGGTAGCTAGAGCATTGCCGAGTTTTTTCAGAGCAACAGCGGCAGCTGCGGTGTCCATCCGACAATCAGCAGGATTGGTCATGGATAATATGCTTACGGTGATGGTTCCGCATGCAGTCGATACTCTTTTGAATCGTACGAAAACTCAGCACTTGACGAGTGCGAGATTGTCTGGGTACGAGTTGACGTTGCTGGCAAGTCATATTCAGATAAAACGTTGCAATGTTCTGAATCCGGCGACTTTGTTACCAATTAGTTCAGAGTCAGATGAAATAGCAGAACACGACTGTTATTTGAGAACCGAAGAGGAAACAAAAGGTCGAGTGGACCTTAAAAACACTCCTTTGGAAGATCCAGATGGAACGCTGTATGTGGATGGTTCATGTTTTAAATTGTCGAATGGCGATGTGACTACTGCATATGCTGTTGTAACGTTGAATACTGTTGTTGAGGCTGCGAGATTAAATCAGAATTCTGCCCAAGCTGCAGAACTGATCGCTCTCACTAGAGCGTGTGTGTTAGCGAAAGGGAAACGTGTGAATGTGTTTACCGACAGCCAATATGCGTTTGGCGTCGCCCATAGCTTTGGACGGTTGTGGAGAGAGAGAGGTTTTTTGACATCGCATGGTACGAAGATTCAGCATGGTCAGCTTGTGAATGATCTTTTGGATGCACTTACGTTGCCTAAGCAGGTAGCGATTGTTAAATGTAGTGCGCATCGTAAGGTGACGGATGATGTTGGATGTGGTAATGCGTTTGCGGATGAGACTGCTAAGGAGACTGCCCGGAACCTTAGCACTCGAATGTATGTGACGAGTTCGGTTAGGTGGCCTACAGAGTCGAGTATGTGTGAAGACACTATCGAGAGTGTGAAAACAATTCAAAATGAGGCCACCGAGACTGAAAAGACGAAGTGGAGAGAAAGTACGGGAAAGTTGGATGCGAATGGTTGTTGGATTGATTTGTCAGAACAGAAGAGATGGATGTTGCCGGATGCGTATGTGCTGGCTGTTGTGACAATGGCACATGGGTTAGCACATATTAGCGTGAAAGGTATTTGTAAGTTGTTGTCTCCTGTGTGGAAGAATGATGGTATCACGAAATGTGCTGAACGCTTGGTTAAGAATTGTATGGTATGTATGTTGTACAATCCTGGTAAGGGAACCCCAACTCCTCCTGGTAGTTTTGCTCCCCCTTCATGTCCCTTTGAGGTGATCCAACTAGACTTCATCCATATGGAGCGATGCAATAACCTGAAATACGTTTTAGTTGTGGTTTGCGCATTCTCCAGATGGATTGAAGCCTATCCTCTCAAAGACAACACTGCTTTATCAACTGCGAAAATCCTACTGAAGGAATACTTTCCTCGGTACGGAATGCCTCGGATTGTGTGGTCAGATAACGGAAGTGAGTTTGTGGGGAGTGTGATGAAGAGTGTGTGTAAGGGCCTTGGAATTAATCAGAAATTCCATAGCGGCAATCATCCCCAGTCAGCTGGTTTGGTTGAAGGGTATAATGGCACCCTTAAACTGAAGCTAGCGAAGATTCAGGCTACGACTGGTCTCTCGTGGCCTGACGCTTTACCCTTAGCTTTACTGTCAACAAGGGCAACCGTACACTCCCGAGTAGGGCTCACCCCATATGAAATAGTGTTCAGTCGTCCTGCGAATGTTTGGGGGGTCCCTAGACCGGGTGTGTTCTGTGATCTTGAGTATCCAATGTTGATTGATTACCTTCATGATCTGACTGCTAAACTGAGGTTAATTCACCAACAGGTTCACAAAGCATTGCTGACGCAGACGGAGGGTCCTGGCCACCAGCTCCAGCCCGGAGACTGGGTGGTGACGCGTAACTTTACGCGTAAGAAGAATTTGGAGCCCAGATTCACTGGACCCTACCAGGTCCTCCTTGCCACGAGGACTGCTGTTCGTCTAGAGGGTCGGAAAAACTGGGTGCATGCCACCCATACGAAGAAAGTCCCTATTCCGTTGCCGGCAGACTCGTGGGTGAGGAGAGGCATTGCTTCAACTGAATCCGAAGGATTGCCTGCGTTTGTACCTTTTAGCGACGCACAACCTGTCGGAGAATCCTCAGTCAAGCAGAAAGACACTGTTGAACATGTGTCATCAAAAGACTCAAGACCAGAACATTCGACTGATCAACAGAACGCTGTCTCTTCAACGGATCCTTTGTTTGACGAACAGACACGTCCTGGGAAAACTCGATACTTTTTGCGATCCAGCACTAAAGACTAATAAAAGATTTCGTTCTGTCCCTTGATAACTGCATTATCCCGTTTTCCACGATCAGTCTGAACACCCGTATCATTGTAAATATTTTGTATATATATATATATTGAGTTTCGTTCCTCATATATTTTTGCTTCCACAGCTGAGAGACATTTTGCATATACATAATTGTAAATAAAGGCCGTAGGGCCGCGCGTGTAGTTCCTTCTGGTTAGTAGGTCTTGACACTAGGTTAAAGACCGTCGGTTCCTGGGAACTCCTAGGGATTGACTACTGCTACACAGAACGAAGTGCGTCAAGAAACGTTGCGGACGGTCGTAGGGGATGGCGTTTTCAAAGCTGATGGACTTGGAAGAAGCTCAGGCGCAAAGGTTCAAGCTACAACAACTTAGTCGTACCAAATGTTTTATGTTCCAAATATTCGTACTGTTTTTAACTGTTTCTGCATTATTGGCGGGTGGGGTGTATTACACGATGTCTTACTTCTTACCTTCTGCCATACCTACTCCTACTTTTGACCCTAAACTTACCTCCACTGCATCTCCCCATTCTTTCCATATCTTACCCGAACACGAGCAGGCTAGACGTGCAGAATTTTGCAATAATTCCTTTATTCAGCTCCTTCACCAGCACCAGTTAGTGGTTAACACTACTAATTGTTGGGTGTGTGGGTTGATGCCACATACCATGGATAAGGGAATTCCATATCTGGTGTTACCGTATAGTTCCCAGGGGTCCGCTCGAGCATTTCAAACAATGTTTCGAAGCGCACTAGATTCTTACCCCAATCGAGAGCCACGTTCTCCCTATTTTGGCCTTGGTTCGTATCACAAGCCTTTGTCTATAGCGATAGAAGACTTAGATAGAGATATCTATGAGCCGTCGCTCATCCCAGAGGAAGAGGTACAAGCCTATAGGGTCCTGAGTAAGGTTGAGTATAGTGCGCTCACGAGTGATAAACAGCTTAAAAGCTCGCCTCCGATATGGGTCGTACCCCACATTGGTAATTTTTGTCTAATGGGTCGTGGCCGAAAATCGAAAGCCCGACTTGGAGAGAGTGCTTGCACTGAAAATTACATTCTGCCGATGGTCTCGTCCCCTGTGTTTCTGGCCGCCAAGGGTACATACTTTGTCTGCCATGATCGTGCGAATGCATGGTTGCCCTCCAATTTTGTGGGCTCATGCTTTATCGCAAATCTGTTGCCTCCGACGTTCACTGTAGACGCAGACTATCACAAGACCAGAGTTGTGAGAGGCGTAATTAGCGAAGAGGACACTGCCGGTCAAGAGGCAGGAGACTTTTTAAAGGGTTTCCTCCTGTTTTGGGGACCTATGGTTAATAGTAGGAACCTGAGACAGTTGACTCGAGTGGTAGAATCGACAGCTAATATTACTGCCAGTGCCCTTGGTAATATCACCACAGAACTTCAGGCGGATAGACTTATGACGTTACAAAACCGTATGGTTTTAGACGTGATCTTAGCAGATCGAGGTGGGGTATGTAAGGTGATCCATTCGAGCTGCTGTATTTTCATTCCAGATAACGCTCCGACTGTCTATCAAGCCATCTCAAAGTTGCATAAGATCTCTGAATCCATACACGTGGATGTAGGGGATTGGACGCTACTTGGGTGGTTTTGGGGCCTGATGTCGACTTGGGGTTGGAAGATTCTGATGATTATCGGAGTTGTTGTGGCGTTCCTGTTCACGTGTTGCCTTTGTGTGCAGTGTGGTCCTGCCTTATGTGGCCTCTGTGCTACAACGTGTATAAGACAGCCGCCTGTTACCAAAAGAGCTCGGTTGGACAGAGCTATGCTACAGCAACATCTAGATGGTCTGATGAATATCGAGTATGATTCCGACTAGTGTTTGCCTACATGAGGGCAAAAGGAGCGTCTGAGGTTCCGTGACGATTGTAAGTGGTGTTTTTGACTCGCACGAATATAGTCAAGTCTGGTATCTATGAACCGCAAATGACGAGTTTAGTGGGTGTACGCAGTTTTGCTGTACTAACCTAAACCGTTCGTCTGTTACGTGGGTTTTTCTATCTGTACCCACGGGTTCCATCTTAGATACGGCATCCATTTTGTCTCTTGCCCTCAAGTAGCCAGCGAACGGACGTTGTCCGCTTCGCGACCCTGGGACTCCCAAGATATTTGCGGAAGACACATGTCCTTTGAAAGTGTCTTTATGACGAGGGGGATGATACTGTAAGGCAGATGGCCCCACTCGAGGCTCATCTCGCCGTGCCAGTTTATTGTCTCAGCCGTGCATCTCATTAGGCACGTCCCTTTGATGCTTGTAGCTCGTGTTTCCTGATACCTCCCCTTTTACACCCTTTCCAATCTCCCCACTGTTTCCATCTTCCTCTGCACCTGTCCTTGTTCCTTCTTTGATCTGTTTTACTGCTGATTGGAATGTACTAATGGTGGGAAGATGGGTTTTTACAGTTGGGAACCGCCAAATGTTTCCGCATTTATGTTCCGGACCTTGAATGTATCAAAGGGACCAAAGCGACCCCTCTGGGGGATAATCATGGGAACCGAGTCGTAAACCTTTGTGTACCATGTAAACCTATGGGAGAATTGTGAATAAAAGGAGCAATCCACAGAACCAATTTGAAGCAGTCTCCCCGAACTACACTTGTTGTACTTCCTGTGACTTCTGTGTTTCCCTGCAGTAAATAAACCTTGAATCTTTGACGCCGAAGGAAGTGTCCCGTGTCTCTGTGATTCGTACGCCGGAGCAGGTTACCCACAAAGGTTTCAGGTGTTGTCCCCTGGCACCGCTGGGTCTTAAATAACCCAGTCCTTCAATCCCTATCCTTTTTGTTCCACCAATAAAGATTGTCCTCCAGGATAGAAGGTAATTTTAACTCAATAACCACTGGCAACATCCCTCATGGTGGAGCAAAGTGACCACCACCATATCACCGGGTGTCGCAGAACAGGTTGAAAAAATTGCTATTTTGTGAGTGTATAGTCTGTGAAAGAATATATCAAAACCAGAGTAATTAAAAGACCATGCAAGTGATATATAAAGAAATTGTAAACTTCACTCCAAACTAAAAATCATCAATAGGCTCACTTCCTACACCGTAATTGAATAGGCCTATGTCATGCAAGATTCAGCTCACCTCGTATCAATTACTGTTAAATCAAATATTCCTATCTCCATATATATCCAAAGTCTGCTAATTAAAATAACATTGTGTCATAACCAAATCCTCCCCAATCAGGAGAACAACTATATCCAGTTATATGGTTGCGCTTACCTAGATTTTAGTCCGTGATTATTCAGGACTCAGGGTTAGGATTATGCTCCCTTTTCAGAACCTATGGGGTCAAGATAAGTGATATGTCACTAATATAGTCTATTTGAGTATGCATCAAAATCCAAGACCCCACTACGGCATGGTCCAAAATTATCTTTTATTGACTCTGGTTTTGACGGACTATACACTCACAAAATAATAATTTTGCCCACCTGTGTTGAGACACTGGGTGATCCGGTGGTGGTCACTTTACAACACATTGAGTCCCTCGTCTCCTTATTACACAATTTTGTGTTTTTCAGCTTGATGGAAAATATGAATTGCAATGAGTCCAGTAATCTAAATGGACAAAACATGTGTTTGAATGACCTAAGGTGCTGTTGCACAAATGGAGAAAATTGTGTACAGATGAAAACTATAACTGGATGAGAATGAGAGGTTATGTCTGAATAAAAAGACATTGGACATTAATGAATGTATTTAACAACTGTTTTTATACTATTGAGTGCTTGAGCTAATCAATTCAATTAAATTCAGTAAGCTTTATTCGGTTGAAACAAAGCAACCATAAAAGCATGATACATGATCAAAATGCATAAGAAACAATTAATAAAACTGACTTCCTGACTTCAGGTTAGGTCGCCCCCACGCCGCTGCCGCCTGCTATCCCTGGGCTCCTGCTGCCTTGCTGCCAGTTTTTTCCCACCGCTGATCCCTGCGGCCCCGCCCCCCGGACCCCCATGTGTCCCCATTCGCCACTCCACTCCCGCCACCCAGCTGCTCCTCCCTTCTGTCAGCGCTTTATGCAGACCACAGAGCGACCGCGCAGTAGACGCAGGCAGAGGGCACGCCGCTGGCGCGCCGAAGGTGCACCAAAGGCAAGCCTGTCTATGCCCGTCCGCTCCTGGACCACGCCCAGTGCCAGGACCCCTGGCCCCCGACGACACCAGCCCATGCAACGTACTTACGATGCCGCCACCCTCAATGCACTCAACGCCGGCCGGAACCCCGCCTGCCACTGAGCCAACCCGAAAAGCACCCACGGACCCTTCACCTGCCAAGCCTTCAAATTCTCCTGCCTCCGAACCAGCACCACTCCTGCCAAGCCAGGGACCAAAAGTACTCACCTCAAGTGCATCCTGCTCAACACACGCTCTGTCCACAGACACGCCGTCGAACTCTGGAACCTCTTCGACACAACCTCACCAGACGTTGCCTTCCTCACAGAAACCTGAATGAACGCCTCATCAGCCCCCGACATCGCCATAGCCATCCTGGAGGGCTACAAGATCACCCGGAGGGACCGCGTCAAACAAACCGGAGGAGGCATCGCCATCATCCACAAAAACACCATCCGAATCACGACCAACTCCGACGACACCCTCACGGCCGCCGAGCACCTCCACTTCCAGATACACTCTGACTCCAAGACCACCCTTAGAGGCACCCTCATCTACAAACCCCCAGGACCATGCACACAATTCTGCAAAGCAGTCGCAGACTTCATCAGCCAGCACGCCCTTACCTCCTCAGACTACATCCTCCTAGGAGACCTCAACTTCCACCTGGAGAACAACAATGATAGCGACACCGCCGCCCTCCTAGACAACCTCGCTAACCTTGGACTCAAGCAACTGGTGAACACCCCCACCCACTACGCCATTCACACGCTAGACCCCATCTTCTACTCCAGCAAGCACATCCCCTTCATCCACTCCACCATGACTACACTGGACAGATCACAGCTGCGTCCACTTCGACTTCCCGACTCACCACCACCCACAACAGGTTCCCCGCAGAAGCTGGAGCAAGATCACCACCGAGACACTCGCCAGCTTCCTCAGCCAGAACCCTCCCACCAACAGGAGGGACCCAACGAAGCAGCCCGCAACCTCACACAGTGGCTCACCAACTGTGCCGACGACCTCACACCACTGAAGAACCCTCCCAACAGACCCGGCAGCAATAAAGCCTCGTGGTTCACCAACAAACTCAAAAACTCCAAGAAAACCTGCCGCACCCTCTAGAAAGCCTGGCGCCACGACCAGACAACGTAGAACATGACAGCCCTTAAGAACGCCACCCGCAAACACCACCAGCTGATCCGCACCACCAAAAGGACAACATTCAAAGAATGTTTGAACAACAACACCCACAACAGCAAGGAACTCTTCAACATCGTTAAAGAGCTCTCCAACCCCAGCGCCTGCAACAACGACATCACACCCTCTCAAGATCTCTGTGACTTACTTGCCTCGTTCTTTCACCGCAAGATCACCGACATACACAAGAGCTTCGGCGCACAGACCACACACCCAACCACCAAATCAGCGTCCCCCACCACCACCCTCTGCAACTGGACCCCGATCAGCACCGAAGACACCACCCGCACGATAAACACCATCCACTCTGGCTCCCCCTGACCCCTGTCCACACCATATCTTCCACAAAGCCGACTCCATCATCGCACCCCAACATCTTCTCGTCCCTCGCAGGTAGAACCCAGAGAGTCCGCCTCCCCCGTTCCGATCCGCGGCTACCGTAGTCATCTGTGGCGTTCCGCAAGGATCCTCGCTCAGCCCCACCCTCTTCAACTTCTACATGAGCCCCCTAGCAGCCATCGCAAGCTAACACAATCTGAACATCATCTCCTACGCTGATGACACCCAGCTGATCCTCTCCCTCACCAACGACCCCACCACCGCCAGAGCCAGCCTCCAGGAAGGAATTAGAGAAGTGGCGGAATGGATGAAGCCCAGTCGTCTGAAGCTACACTCAGATGAGACGGAAGTCCTCGTCCTGGGACCATCTCCCTCTGCCTGGGACAACTCCCTCCTGATGGCCCGCTGCACTGGGCACCACCCCCCAGCCAACGGACCATGCTCGCAACCTGGGCTTCATCCTGCACTCCTCCATCATGATGTCCAAGCATGTCAACGCCGTCTCGTCATCCTGCTTTAACACCCTGCGCATGCTCCGAGAGATCTTCCGGTGGCACCCCACCGAAACCAGGAAGACGGTCACCCAGGCCCACGTCACCAACCGACTAGACTACGGGAACACCCTCTACGCTGGAACCACAGCCAAACTCTAGAAAAGAATCCAGGGCATACAGAACGCCTCTGCACGACTCATCCTGGACATCCCCTGTCACAGTCGCATCTCTGCACATCTGAAAGACCTGCACTGGCTCCCCGTCAACAAGAGGATCACGTTCCGACTCCTCACCCACGTACACAAGGCTCTCCACGACATGGGCCCCAAATACCTCAACAGTTGCCTCGCATTCTACACACCCACCCGCCAGCTTCGATCCACCAGCCTCACCCTCGCCACCGTCCCACGAATTCGCAGATCCACCACCGGAGGAAGATCCTTCTCCTACCTGGTGGCCAAGATTGGAACTCCCTCCCCACCCACCTACGGCTGACCCAGGATCATCTCGCCTTCAGGAAACAACTCAAGACCTTGCTGTTCGAGCAGTAGCGACTACCCCTTCCCCCAGCGCCTTGAGACCCTAGCGGGTGAGTAGCGCGCTCTACAAATTTGCTGATTGGTTGATTGATTGATTGATAAAAGGGTCAACATGAATAGAGAAAAACTAATATTCATTTAAACATCATACACTACTCAATGAGAATAGAAGTAAGAATGACACCCCATCAGTTCTCTTAGTAGACTCCTAGCAGCTTTTCCAATAAGGTAAGATGGCACCACTTTAGTTTTCCTATTGTTAACAATAGACACATAGCAGCATTACATGGAAAATTGTTTAACGTAGGCGGTTTTAGGTGACCAGGTCCATTAGGATGTCGGGCTACATAGGGGTCCATTAGGATGTCGGGCGGTGGCACCACTGGGGTGCTGGTGGGGCGGAAAACGTCATTTTCCACCCGCGAGCAGCGGGAAACACATCCGCCATATTAGTATAGCAATACATAGGTAATTCTCGTCCGCCACGGAGCGACGTGCACCACCATCAAAGTGCGCCCACCACCGTGGCGGTGGGAGCCAATGGAGACTCACCGCCGTGCGGAATGACGTCCGCTCTGCTCCACAAATATGGATGGCTGAAACAAGCAGACGCACTGCAGCGGAGACACCGCCCAACCTGACACGGTGGAAACTCGACAGCGGAGCGTGGTAGCAGAGACCCAGTCCACACCACCAGGTCACGACCGCCATGGACCCTACCCTACATGTGTTTCCGGTGCTGTACCTGCTACGGCACTATCAACAGATGGGCTGCCTCGGACGACGCCGCAGGTATGCTACTACACAAATACAACACACAACACAAAAGGTAACATAGGGTCCAAAACTGCAACAGAAACCCTGCTGGGGGTAACAACACATCCACAAGGGCACCCAAATATTGCCCACCTGCAAACAAGTCACCCCACTGCATCCCGGACACACATCGACTCCAAACTTACAACTACATCACTTCACTGCAGCAGTCAACACATGCACACATGCAGAAGGCAGGGCCACACCAAGGCATGGGCAGGGCACAAAGACCACAGGGACACACAACCACCAACCACATAACAACACACCCCATCAAGTCACAGGCTAGGTGCCCATCCTGTGCACCCCATACACAGCAACAAGCAAGCTCAATCCACGCCCTGTGCCACACAACAAACAACCACAGAGACATCCACTGTAGGAATGGCTGACAAGGAACACACAAAACCAGTGCCACAAACACTGAAGGCTGTCAATACTTGCCAGAACATACACACACAAACACACACTCTGGGTGTAGCCACAAACAGAACACACACACAGGGATGCATGAACAGATGCCTGCCCAAAAATAACACACAAACACTACAGAAACACACACAGATCCACATCAGAAACAGACATACCCTGTCAGCCAAACTGTGGAAAGGCAATGGGAGCACAGACACAACAGGAGTGCACAACCTCATCACTCATGAACAAAACACACACACCATACTACAAATCACACAAGAAGTTCACCAGCACAGAACTACACTGCACATCAAACCAACCCCAGATGAACATAAAATCTAAAATAAACAAACACCACAGTACATCAGGGGATGCACTTTAGGCAATGCCAAGGCCACATACACAAAGCACTGTATGCACAACACGCAATGTGTGTACACCAAGCAGAGCAGGCACACACAGACATGACTGACAAAACTTCAACACAAACAAAACTAATAGGACAGCACAGACACAACAGCACACCCAGGAAGTCAAGCAACACCACAGCCAACACATGTACATCCAACACAACAACAAGAGATGCACAAATATGGGATAGAAAGGCAGAACTATCTTGGCCAGATCACTGGGCAGCAAACACAGCTGAAGTGTACATAAGCAATCCTGACTGATCAATAGCCCAGGAACATCACACATAAATCATTGGGCAATGTCCAGAGAGGAACATCACTCCGGGCCTAAGTACTGCACCACAAAGCACAGTAACACAAATGAAGTGATGTGGAGGCACACACACATGTAAACCAAGGGGACAGCTGACAACAAAGTGAAATGACTTGTATGTCAGTAGTAGACATGTAAGGGGTGTACCATACACAAACAGAGGGAGTGCAGACCCACAATGGATAGGCGTAAGTGGCACACATAGGGTATGGCATCACACCACACATACCTTGCCATACAGGAGGATAAAAGGCACAATGTGCCTGCAATGCATGCCAAACACAATGGCAATGTGGAGCAGCAGGGCTACACAGTCCACACAAACACGCTAAAGACACATTGATGATCAAACACAACACTGATGTGCAACTCACACACTTTGCACACTCAAAAATGACCAAAACAACAAGGAGGAGTCAGACACAACAGCATGGACACAACAACACACTGCACAGTGCACAACATACAACTCACACGTGCATACAACCATATCCACAGGGCAGAAAAATTCAAACAACAGGCACAAAACTCCTAGGTGACACATGTGTGTCTCTCACAATCCAGGGGAACACACACATCCACACCCACCACAAAGTCATACCCTACACACTGCACATCTCTTGACTACCCAAGACCACATACCTCATGTAGGCCATGGGACCAGGACTAGGGGCAGACACAAGATTTCCATACACATGCACAGCTGGGCACACATAACAGAATAACACTCATACATCAATACATTGCCCAGCCTGCTTGCAAACCTGTGCACAGCATCACACCCTGTGCTGGCAGTGCCCCCCCAACCTGACATGTCAACAATGAAGAAAACAATAGCAAACCACTAAAAAGAGAACTGCATGACAGGTCAAATAGCCATCACAGATAACACTAGTATCAGTGTCTGAATGGACTGAAGACCCTGTCACTCATGTAAAGAAATATGACGTGGGCAAATAGGTTGGCACTGTTGAAGTGACACAGAGAGCATGTAGCACAGGCAATCAAATACACACAACAATACAAATTTAATCAGCAAGGACACTGACAAAACAACAGGAGTAACTGTCTTTATTCACATATTCACATATTGCACAGATGTGACAGTAGAACAACAGCAGACAAGAACAAGGTACAAAAATGCTGATCATATGCAAGATAATCTGCACAGGCAAATTCCAAACAGGAAGGCCAGTGTCCATGACAGGGTGCCCAGCAAGTACATGTGAGCCTGCACAGGGAAGAGTCCAAGACAGCAGAGCAACAGGGCCAGTGTCCATGGCAGGTGGCACAGCAAGTACATGTGAGGCTGCACAGGGGAGAGTCCAACACAGCAGAGCAACAGTGAAGACAATAGAAACCTTCTCAGGGGTCTCACTGATACTTGGCCCTTTTTAAACCAACAAAGAAAAAATTGGCACAGAAGCTGAAATATAGAAGAATGCTTTTATTCACCTCAGATGGGTGACAATACGTCACACAAAAGGCTTAGCAAATGAATAAGGCAGTCTAAGGAGTACAGAAAACTGGGGCCTTATATATGCTCAGGGTTACATAGTCAGTATAAGACCAAGGGGCAGTCCTGGCTCATGTAAGCATGCAAAATGCCTAATATGGGCCTGCAAGATCTGCTTGCTCAGCAAAGTTGGAGGAGAGCTACTTCTACATACAGCAGCAAAAATAGCCTGACAGTTATACAAGATGTGAGGTTCCGTGACGGTTCCGTGACGACTTGAACCCGTGTTATCAAGTTTGTCGGAAATACATAAAATTAGTATCAGCGAACCGCAAATGATCCATTTAGTATATCCTAGTGTTTTCGCTACGCTACGAGCAAGAGCACTCCTTCCACTGACACATTTCTGATATACACACGGCATCCATCTTAAGATCATGGCCGCCATTTTGTGGATTCCTTGCCCTCACATATGCAATAGCCTCTGATCATTTCATTCACTTCACTTTGATTAAGGACACGTAGCCTTAGCCGGAGATTCACCTCTTACGTGACACGTGCACCTTAAACCAGATCACGCTGAAGCTGCATGACTCGACAAAGGCTGCCTCCTCTGCCCGAGGCCAGCCCACCTGAACTGGTTTTTCCTGTCCATTGTACCTGATCATGATTAGGCGGCCGAAGCCGGTAGCCTTGCCCATTTACAACCCACAAACATCTCTTATCCCGCTTTTCTATCTTCTGCACCTGGCTCTGCTCCTTTCCTTCTGGGCCTTTATTAGGGGGAGGTAACGAACTTTACGATGAGGCGGTCCGGGTCTTGAATGCAATATTGACAAGGGATTGTGATGGACTGGTGGGAACCCCTCTTCGTGATGTTTTGGTATCAGATATTATCGACAGTTCCTGTGTAACGCCAAATATTTATTGTTTAGAGACACAAAGGTTTGGGAATGTACCGACATGTGAAATATTTGCCTAGAGCACAATTTTTAGTATATAAGGAGCAACCCACTTTGTACAAATCGAACAGTCTCCTAGATTCTGCCCGTGTGTAGATTCTGTGACTTCTGTGTCCCTGCAGTAATAAACCTTTGGTCTTTGACGCCACCATCGAGAAGCCCGTGTTTCTGTTCATTTGTGCACCAAGGCAGGTGGGACTCCGGGGTCTTTGGGTGTTGTACCCTGACACCTCTGGACGGAACCAAAAAGTCCAGAACTCCAATTGGCGCCCAACGTGGGGCGACGTCATTCGGTACCGGTCCAAAAGCCTGAAGAGTTCGAGAAACTTCGTGTGAAGATTCCTGAGGGAGGCGCCCCACTTCATCGATCCCGGCATATCGCAAAAGTGGCCCTGAAGTTCTCTTCCACGAGGGTTCCCGTTCAGGACGGCTGCAGTGGGCCGTTGCCTTGACCGTCGCCCTGTCTTGGACCCGAAGTGGTGCAGTCCTTAGTACGGCGAAACGTGACGGGTTTCTCCTTGGTGACGTCTTCAGTGCCTCAGTTAAGTATTTAGTGATAGCTAGCTGGTTACTTTTGTGAGGATTGTTAAAAATCCTTGATCGGTTCTTGGTTTGGTTTGGTTTTGTAAGATTATCACTAGTTGTTCTGGTTACGATAATCTATTTGGTTCAGTTTTGGGTATCGATACATCAGTTCGTTTTGGTAGGCCTAAGTTCTTGGTTCAAGTGCACAATTTGTTTCGTGTTTTGTTTGTTTTGTGTTCCGGACTGAAAATGGTAAGTCGGAAAATGTTGTCTTGTTTTAGTTGCAACAGTGACTCACAATTAGAGGACTCTTGTCTGGTTCCTCCGATTGGGACTCCCCTATATGACCTATATTGTAAGTATGGTGTGGGTCCTATAACTTATAATGAGATATGGGTCCGTTATTGTAAGAAGGATGGTGTCCTTAGTTGGCCACTGCATGGTAGTTTTGAACAAGAGATTCTCGACAATTTAGAAGCGAAATTGTTTAGGAAGAAAGCCCGGCCGGCAATGTTTGATTCCTTTCGTTATTGGCGGAAAGAATCCAAACAGAGAGAAATGAAAAGGTTGAAAAAAGAGCAAAAAGAACTAGAAGAGTTAACTCTAGAGCAAGCGACTAAGCAGTTGCAGGCTAACGAGTGTGAGAAAGCCATAGATGTAGCCATTAGAGAGCGTAACTTAGCGATTGACAAGTGCTATCCTGCCTTGCCATCGAAAATGGCTAAGATACTGGAGGATTCCGAAAACGATCCTCTGCTATCTTATCTGTTACGGTCGCCTCCACCGTATGCACAAGGTGCTACGGCTCCACTTATACCGAATGTTCAATTGCCGGTTGCTGGACAACCTGGTGTTCTTGTTCCTCAGAATCAAGTTCCTATACCTCCTGTGGTGAATGTAAATGTTCCTACAGCTCCTCCTCTTCCTGCACTGCCCGCTCCTATACCTACCACTGTACCTATTGGTCCTCAAACTATTTTCCTCGATACTCCTACTGTTTCGTCATCTATTCCTACCTCTACTGCGTTCTCTATGTCTGCGAGTGTACTAACTCCACTTTCTGTTCGTCGAAGAATTACTGATTCTGTTACTAATATGCTGTCTCCTATATATAAAACCTTGATTAAGACTCCTACTCCTGACTCTGTTCAGAGACGGAGTCAGCTTCCAAGTACTGAGGAACGGGGAGTTTTAGACTCCACGGCTCTCAGATGGATTACAAAAGTTAGAAGATATAGTACGAAAGATGTGTTAGAGACATTTATGCAGTGGGGAGAACCAACGCAACGATACGTCTTTGATGAGATGTGCTCGTTGTTGCGTGAGGAAATAGAAGAAGACGATGTCGAATCAGATTTGGAAGATTTAATTAAGATTCAAAAAGAGTTTGCTGCTGGAATGATAGTGGGCGATAATATAAAGGAAGCGATGGAACTCATTTTGAGTTTTAGGAATGATCCATCTCTTCGTTCGCCGAGAGATTTAGAGAAAGGTAGAATGAAGCTAAGTCGCCAATATCCTATGAGGGAGGTTCCTCCAATTTGGCGCGAAGCAGTACAACGTGATGATAATGCGGGTATTGCAGCTGCTCCAGCACAGTTCCAAAGAGTATGGATACATATTCCGTGGAAGCGAGCAGAAGTGTTAGCAGTGAAACAGGCCTTGCCAGATCCACGTAAGAATCCAGCCGGATATTACAAGGAATTGACACAGACAGTTGAGGCTTGTATCATGAACTTAGCCGACATTGATATGTTGTTTGGTAATGTAGTTCCACAACCAGTGTGGGCTAAAATTCGTAGAGAGGATCATCAGGCTGCTTTAGGTGGTGATTGGGCAGCTATCACTGCAGCAGATGCTCAACAAATAGGTGGTGCGAAACCCGAACCCCTAATTGCTAATCTTCCAGGTAGAATAATAGATTTAATGAAGACTCTGATGCCAGCATTGCGTGTTAATTGGGATAAATTATCCGCATGCAAGCAGAAGAAAGACGAAAGTGTCTCCGACTTCTTCACGAGGTTCGAAGAGACTTTTGTGGATCATAGTGGTCAGGATATGAGCACTGAAGGAGGACAGAGATTGTTTGTCGATAAATTTGTGCATAATTTGTTACCCGAATTATGCAATAAATTGAAAGACTCAGAAAGTGCGTGGGCTGTATCTACGACAGCGCAAATACTTGCGACTGCACAGTACTATGAAAATAGGGATAAAGAGGAAAAGGAGAAATCAGAGAAGAAAACGAAAGATTTAAAGACTAAAGTTCTTTTACAGCAGGCGTATCCGCCTCGCACGAATCAGACTAATATGCAACAGAATTCGTATCAAAAGACAGATTATAATTCGACCAGGCCTCAATACCAGTGGAATCAGTGTGCGTACTGTAAGAAAGAGGGTCACTATAAAAATGATTGTCAGATTTTAGCGCAAAATAATGCGGCAGCAGCTCAGAGAGGTCGTGGTGGTTTTGCACAGAATTCTAGAGGTCGGGGACGAGGTGCTATGCCTCCACAAACTAATGATCGTCCTTCTAATCACTTTGATCAGCGAAATGTACAGTCAGCTCAACAGAATAGATCTCAGCAATATCTTGTTGAGGATTATTGTGAAGTTGAAGAGGGATTTCAACAAAATGGGTACTAGGACAGCCATGGACAGAGAGAGGGAGTAGTATCAGTTCCAGTGGATCAGAGTGGGCCTTATGTCGCAGTAGCAACATCAGGTGTAGTCGAACCGTTTCTGTTGGATACTGGTGCCGCAAAAAGTTCTATCATGCATGCGAAACTCCCTGGCGCACCTTTGTCTGGCTCAACAAATGTTTCCGTAGGTTTTTCAGGCGCCCCTGTGTACAACCCGATATCTGGTCCTTTGTCTATTTCTGTTGGACCGTGTCAATTGAAAGCACCCTTAATTTTGACGACAGGTTGTAATGAAAATCTGCTTGGTTTAGATTTGTTAAAACGACTATATGCGACATTGTACTGTTCTCCGGAAGGAGTACAGCTTACTTTGGGTAAAAGACTCACCTCTCCGATGTACTTGTCTATGGACGCACTCCCGCCGGAGCTACGTTCACTCCCTGATTCTCTTTGGGCGACTGGTCCCAATGATGTAGGTCTACTAGAGATTCCACCGTATGTAGTAACTTTGAAAGCGAATGTGAAATTTCCAAGAATTCCTCAATATAAAATATCGAATGAAGGTGAGCGTGCACTCTTATTGATTGTGCAAGATTTGATTAAGAAAGGTGTGGTTGAAGAAACGCGAGGAAATGTTTGTAATAGTCCTGTATTGCCGATTTTGAAACGAACTGACCCTACAAAGCCTCCAGTCTATAGGTTTGTAATAGACCTTAGAGAAGTTAATAAGATTGTAATTCCGCAGTTTCCTGTAGTGCCAGACATTACTGCTTTGTTAACATTGATTCCTGCTACAGCTACATGGTTCTCAGTCATCGACTTGAAGAATGCCTTTTTCAGCATTCCGATAGCCGAGGAAAGCAGAGATATTTTTGGCTTCTGTTTAGGAGGTCGCAGTTTCAGATTTAAACGCGCTCCACAAGGCTACTGTGAAAGTCCATCTATTTACAGTCAAGCTTTAAAAAGTCAGCTAGATTCTTTTGTCCTTCCTCCAGGTTCTGCCCTAGTACAGTACGTAGATGATCTTTTGGTGGCTGCCGATGACAAGGAGACTTGCAAAGCAGCTACAATTTCACTATTGCATCATTTGTCTAATTTGAATCATAAGGTGTCACCTTCCAAAATGCAATATTGCTGCCAAGAAGTAACCTACCTAGGTCACCTCTTATCAAAGGAGGGAAGGAAGTTGACCCCAGAAAGAATAAAAGCAATTACGCAGATGAGTGTTCCACGCACACAGAGGGAAGTACGTGCCTTTCTAGGTATTACCTCTTACTGTAGGCAGTGGATTCCAAATTTTTCACTTTTAGCAAAGCCATTGGTAGCTTTGACTGGGAAAAATGTTCCGAGTCCGGTGCCATGGTCTGATGAATGTCAAGAGAGTTTTGCTGAATTACGAAAAGCTTTGTGTTCAGCTCCTGTATTGGGCACACCTGATTACAGTAAGCCATTCACGCTCTACGTTCACGAAAGAGAAGGTTGCGCGTTGAGTGTCTTGACACAGAAGTTTGGTGATAAACAACGCCCTTGTGCGTATTTCTCATCAACATTAGATCCGGTAGCTAGAGTATTGCCTAGTTGTTTGAGGGCTACAGCGGCAGCTGCAGCTTCCATTCGACAATCTGCTGGTTTGGTGATGAACAATATGCTAGTGGTCATGGTTCCTCATGCAGTGGACACACTCATGAACCGAACGAAGACACAACACCTTACTAGTGCGAGATTATCTGGTTACGAGCTGACGTTATTAGCGAGTCATATTCAGATCAAAAGATGCAATGTATTGAATCCAGCAACATTGTTGCCGACTGATCAAGAGTCGAGTGATTCTGAGCCACATGACTGTTATTTCAAAACGGAGGAAGAGACAAAAGGTCGTATCGACTTGAGAGATACTCCTCTATCCGACCCAGATGGTACGCTGTATGTGGACGGGTCATGTTTTAAATTGGAGAATGGTGATGTGACTGCTGCCTACGCGGTAACGACTTTGAAGACGATTGTGGAGACTGCAAGAGTGAGTCAGAATTCTGCCCAAGCTGCAGAGTTAATAGCTCTTACGAGAGCGTGTGTTTTAGCTGAGGGAAAGAGAGTGAATGTGGTTACAGATAGTCAGTACGCATTTGGCGTGGCCCATAGTTTTGGCCGGTTGTGGAGAGAAAGGGGTTTCATTACGTCCCATGGGACTAAGATTCAACATGGTCAGCTAGTTAACGACTTGTTAGAATCTCTAACCTTACCGACTGAAGTTGCGATTGTGAAGTGCAGTGCTCATAAAGCAATCACGGATGATGTTGGTCGGGGAAATGCCTTTGCTGATGAAACAGCTAAACAGACAGCTAGAGACATGATGAGTAGAATGTATGTTGCTACGTCTGCAAGATGGATTGCTGAGTCTGGAATGTGTGAGGACACAATGGAAAGTGTGAAAGAGATTCAGAAAGAAGCGACTGAGGAAGAGAAACGCGTATGGAGAGAAAGTACGGGCAAATTGGACTCGAATGGATGTTGGATCGATTTGACAGAACAGCAGCGTTGGATGTTGCCTGATGCGTATGTGCTTGCAGTAGTGACGATGGCGCATGGAGTGGCGCACATAAGTTCTAAAGGGATATGTAAGATGTTAGCTCCGGTTTGGAAGAATGAGGGAATCAGTAAGTGTGCAGAGAGAGTGGTGAAAAATTGTATGGTGTGCTTGATGCATAATCCTGGCAAGGGAACTCCAACTCCAGCTGGTCATTTTGCTCCTCCTTCTTGTCCCTTTGAAGTAATACAGTTAGACTTCATTCACATGGAACGCTGCAACAATTTAAAATACGTCCTGGTGGTGGTTTGTGCTTTTTCCAGGTGGATAGAAGCATACCCACTAAAGGACAACACTGCTTTATCAACTGCCAAAATTCTTCTCAAAGAATTTTTCCCTAGGTTTGGAATGCCACGGATTGTATGGTCAGATAACGGAAGTGAGTTTATAGGGAAAGTTATGCAGAGTGTGTGTGCTGGTCTAGGATTGAAACAAAAATTTCATAGTGCGAACCATCCCCAGTCTGCTGGTTTAGTCGAGGGTTACAATGGCACCCTCAAGCTTAAAATAGCCAAAATTCAAGCATCCACAGGTTTGGCTTGGCCAGACGCACTTCCTTTGGCCTTGTTATCAACGAGAGCAACAGTGCATTCTAGAATAGGGCTTTCTCCATATGAGATTGTATTTGGCCGCCCGGCAAATATCTGGGGTGTGCCAAGGCCTAAACAATTCTGCTCCATTGAATATCCTATGTTGATAGACTATCTTTACGACTTGACTGCTAAATTAAGTCTTATTCATCAACAGGTCTTTGATGCTTTGCCAAAACCTCCGGAGAGTCCAGGGCATCAGCTGAAACCCGGCGACCACGTGGTGGTCAGAAATTTTGCGAGGACAAAGAATCTTCAGCCTCGCTACATCGGCCCCTTCCAAATCCTGCTGGCGACGAGGACAGCTGTACGTGTTGCTGGTCGCAAGCACTGGATCCACGCTTCTCACGTAAAGCGTGTTCCACTGCCGCTGCCCTACGACGACTGGGTGAAGAAGGGAATTGGTGCCTCCGAAACTGAAACAACTCCGAAATTTGTCCCTTTCAGCGATGCCGATTTGATTTCTGACACTTTGAAACGTGACTCTCCTCTTGAAAAGACTGCTTTGAACATTGAACATTTGTCTCCAGCATCAGAAGAAACTTTGCCATCTGCGAACGTAAACTCTGCAACAGCTGCTAGTGATACACTATTCTCCGATCAGACAGTACCAGCGAAGCAGAAATACAACCTTAGAAGCCATAAAAAGGACTAATAAAGCAGGCAACTGCATACTGTGATTTTGATATATATATATATATTTTGAACTTTTGCCTTCAGCCAGGAAGTTTGTTATTGTTTATTGTTTTTAAAATTGCCTTGCCGTCTGGGTAGCCGTAGGGTCGTGGCTGTGTGCCTAGTTTGAATTTGCAGGGGTCTGACACAAGGTCGATCTTTCTGTTAGTACTGGGAACTCCCAGGGCTGACAGAGGCATTTTCATCTACGTACACATCATCAGTGGTCGCGAGCGGATTGTAGAAGATGGAACTTCCTGCGCTGCAACGAGAAAATGTGATTTACGTTCGCAGAAACAGACTAAATAGAATTCTTCATAGCAAATGTTTCTTGATGCAATGTGCCATTACATTTTTGATTGTTTTAGCAACATTGGTGGGTGGAATTGTCTTTAGCATAAATTTGATTTTTGTGCCAGTATCTACAGTACCTCCCCTTGATCCTGCTATTTCTACTGTTTCTTCTATACACTCTTTTCACTCGTTTCCGGAACATGAGCAAGCTCGACGCTCAGAATTCATTAATAATACTTTTGTACAGCTCTTGCACCAACACCAACTGGTAGTTAACACGACAGACTGTTGGGTGTGTGGCTTGATACCTCACACTATGGATAAAGGTATTCCCTATCTGGTTTTGCCTTTCAGCTACAATGGATCATTTCAGGCCCTTCAAACCATCTTTGCTTATGCTCTTGAGACCTATCCTCCACGTCCACCACGTTCCACTAAATATAACTCTGCCAACAAAGCTTTAGTCCAGGGAATTATTGACATGGTCAAAGACGTCAATAATACTCCATCATACCCTAGAGACGAATTGCGAGTATATTTAAGTTGGAATACTTCAGAGTATCGCCTTAGTCTAGGAGAAAGCAAGCGTAAAAGCTCAACTCCAATCTGGGTCGTACCTCACCGAGGTCAGGTCTGTTTGCAAGGTAATGGGAGAAATCCGAGAGCTCAGCTAGGGAGGAGTGAGTGCGTAGAGACTTATGTGTTTCCGGCTAACTCTTCCCCTGCCTTCCTTACTGCTAGGGGTACCTACTTCATTTGTCGAGACAGAGCTTATACATGGTTGCCTGCCGACTTCTCAGGATCATGTTATATTGCTCGATTATTGCCTCCGACATACACTGCTTCACCTGATTACCACAGAACAAGAGTAGCAAGAGGTGTCTTCAGCAAGGAAGATACCGCTGGTCAGGAAGCTGGAGACTTCTTCAAAGGCTTCCTTCCGTTCTGGGGGCCTATGGCCAATAGTAGAAACATACGTCAGCTAACACGGGTAGTTGAATCTACTATTACCGAAACTGCTGGTGCCCTTAGCAATCTGACAGCTGAGCTTCAGGCGGATAGGCTCATGACATTGCAGAACCGTATGGTTCTAGATGTTATACTTGCAGATCGAGGTGGGGTATGCAGAATGATCCAATCGAGCTGCTGTGTCTTTATTCCTAATAATGCTCCAACAGTTTACGAGGCGATCTCTAAGTTGCACAAGATTTCGGACTCCATACATGTAGATGAGGGAAACTGGTCCTTTATGGAGTGGGTTTGGACTCTGATCTCAGTGTGGGGATGGAAGGTTCTAATGGTCATTGGTGTCATCTTAGTATTCCTATTCTCATGTTGTCTGATTATCCAGTGTGGTCCTGCTCTGTGTAGTCTTTGTGCTACAACCTGTTTTAGGAAACCACCTGCGTTTGGAGAAAAGACACGAGAAAGGATGATGATACAACAGCATGTCACTGACCTGATGAGCATAGAACTAGATTCAGACATAGATTGAGTAATTGCCTATGTAAGGGCAAAAGGAGGGTCTGAGGTTCCGTGACGGTTCCGTGACGACTTGAACCCGTGTTATCAAGTTTGTCGGAAATACATAAAATTAGTATCAGCGAACCGCAAATGATCCATTTAGTATATCCTAGTGTTTTCGCTACGCTACGAGCAAGAGCACTCCTTCCACTGACACATTTCTGATATACACACGGCATCCATCTTAAGATCATGGCCGCCATTTTGTGGATTCCTTGCCCTCACATATGCAATAGCCTCTGATCATTTCATTCACTTCACTTTGATTAAGGACACGTAGCCTTAGCCGGAGATTCACCTCTTACGTGACACGTGCACCTTAAACCAGATCACGCTGAAGCTGCATGACTCGACAAAGGCTGCCTCCTCTGCCCGAGGCCAGCCCACCTGAACTGGTTTTTCCTGTCCATTGTACCTGATCATGATTAGGCGGCCGAAGCCGGTAGCCTTGCCCATTTACAACCCACAAACATCTCTTATCCCGCTTTTCTATCTTCTGCACCTGGCTCTGCTCCTTTCCTTCTGGGCCTTTATTAGGGGGAGGTAACGAACTTTACGATGAGGCGGTCCGGGTCTTGAATGCAATATTGACAAGGGATTGTGATGGACTGGTGGGAACCCCTCTTCGTGATGTTTTGGTATCAGATATTATCGACAGTTCCTGTGTAACGCCAAATATTTATTGTTTAGAGACACAAAGGTTTGGGAATGTACCGACATGTGAAATATTTGCCTAGAGCACAATTTTTAGTATATAAGGAGCAACCCACTTTGTACAAATCGAACAGTCTCCTAGATTCTGCCCGTGTGTAGATTCTGTGACTTCTGTGTCCCTGCAGTAATAAACCTTTGGTCTTTGACGCCACCATCGAGAAGCCCGTGTTTCTGTTCATTTGTGCACCAAGGCAGGTGGGACTCCGGGGTCTTTGGGTGTTGTACCCTGACACCTCTGGACGGAACCAAAAAGTCCAGAACTCCAGATGAGCAGGTGCATTCTACTAGCTAGGCTCTTCAGAGCATGTGCTAGGCTCTGAAGAGGGAAACACAACATGGCGAGCACATGGCTAACTAAAATGGCTGCCAAAATACAAAATGGCATTCAGCTCATGCTAACAAATCCCTCCAATCTTTAACAGATGGTCCTTTTGGCATGAGCTAAAGACATTACTATAATCCAGTAGGAACACAAAAAATATTTCCACAGGAATTTTCATAAATGTATCAATATCCTAATTCATTGCTAGGTGGGCATTTTCCATACTAAACATTTCATTAAGCGGGTATATATGAATTATAAGCAGGAATACAAAGGGAACAGAGCATCGGGTCATAATTAACATACAGAAAGCAGGAGAAAGTAATGACCAATATTACAAACAGAATTATCGGTTCGGTTCAAAATCTTTATTCGATTCATACAACGAATCATAAAAATACAAAGTTAAAAACATGATACACAATTAAAATGAACCACTATAATTATACATTTAGAAAAGGAGATTAAAAAATATTTTTAAATAACCATTTGTCATTTGTCAGGATATAAGAAAACAATTGATAGTGGGACCCACATTTGTCCCCCAATATATTAGCAAGTAATTATACACACAATGATAATTGTAAATTGGGAGGCCATCATACAGCATATATACAAATTCCCATGGCAGAATACAGGTCTATGGCTAAATTATCCATAGCGTTTCCTAATCTGAAATGATACTCTTATGAAGTTTAACATGGCACAACAAACTTCAACAGAAGATAGGGATAACAGATAATCGTAACCTTCTTTATAAGTACATGGTTGCCGCCCCTTCAGGATGGGTTTAATGAATCTAATCCTTGGCTCCTGATAAAGAGAACAGAAGAGGACAAGATGTATGGTACTTTGGTTAACTCTGTAAGGGCAAGGGGGCAGCCTCTCACACCAACCCCGTTGTTTGGGAAAGGCAAACAGATAATGAAGGATATCTAGCCTAAACCTTGTGAGATAAAACCACCATTGCGCATTAGTTATAAAAGTTAGTTAAAACTGGTGCTGAGGCTTGACATAAACAGTTACTTCACCCAAACATGGTGTGTTTAAAGATTTCCAATAACTTGCTTTTATTTGGGCTTTTCTGTTCCCCTGAATTTTTTCAGGGTTATCATAAAGATGACCCAGACCTTTCTTGTGCAACATATTACTGACATATGACAACCAAGGTATCTGCTTTGCATTATCTAGGGTCATACAGTCTTGAAGAATTTCTTTTGTGAGCTGCAGCTCTTCGGATAACCATATTTCACCCCACAATAATAGGGGCGACAGACGAACAATATCAGACACATTGGTCATTCCCATTTCACTGTGGCAGAAACTATTTGACGAGCTGGATGGGATCGATACAACCCGCTTTAGGAATTTATTTTCCATCACCTGTATTACAGCGGGGTTTTCAGTCCCCCATACCCCTGCCCCGTAAGTGGCCACAGATAAACATTTTGATATATAGAGGGTTTTGAGGTGCGCAACGGGTTTTTGGCCCAACTTACTACAAAAACGGAGAGGCCCTCTATGGACCGGCTGGCACTCTGAGCTCGGGCCTTCATTAATGGGGCCCAACTTAGTTTATTATTAAACAGATGTCCGAGGTAATTAAAATTGTCCACCTTTTCAATGGTAAGGTTATTCACTACAAATTTCCTGGTTTTCAACCCTTTTGGACCACAGCCCATTACAAAGGATTTTGTAAAATTAACCTTCAGGTCAAGGTCCAGCATGAAGGTATTAAAAGCGTCTAAACACACCTGCATACTATTTCCTGTGAGGGTCATTAATACAGTGTCATCTGCATAAGAGAGCATAGGAATGCTCTTACCATTTACCTTTGGAAAATCGCAACAGTGGTCCAACAAATACTTTTCTAATCCGTTTGTGTATACTAAAAACAAAAAAGGTGCCAAAATGCATCCCTGGCGCACCCCCTCGGTTGATGGAATGGAATTTGTTATTTCACCTTCAGGTCCGAACCTTATGGACACAGTTGTGGCTGCGTGTAGTCTACGGAGTAGTGTGACCAGGGGTTCCTCAAAACCCATGTCGTTCATCATCTGCCATAGCTTGCTTCTGCAAACAGTATCAAAGGCGCTTGACAAGTCCATGAAGGCAAGGTGTATTGCAGACTTCCTTGCCTTCATGTACTTGCCAATGATTAGTGCCAAGTTCAGACACTGCTCAACAGTGCCCTTTCCTCTCCTGAAACCGTACTGGGAGTTCACAATTAGGCCAACAGAATCTGTCCATGTCTCTAGTCTGGCCAAGACGACCCTTCCCAATATTTTACACGATGCATCTATTGGAGATATAGGGTGATAGCATCGGGGATCACACCTATCGCCCTTCCTAAAGATCGGCACCACCACTTTTTACCAAAATGGGATTCCCATGATTCACTAGTGACCTGCATCACTATGGTTTCCTTGGCATCACTCTTAAACAAGGGACGGTTTAATACCTCCCAGAAGAGCTTGCTATCCTTTAACTCAGAGGCCTTCTCTAGATCTTCCCAGGCACGATTTTTTGAATCCTGCTTCCTCTTTGCAATAGCCTCCTTATAGGCCCTTCTACTTGTTCTTATCAGTTCTCTGTTCCTTGGTTTTTGTTGTAGGGCCACTCTTAGAGATTTATGTGAGGCGGAGCACACGGAATCGAACCATCTAAAACCCTTTAGACTTTCTCTCCCCGCTAGTTTTTTAAGGTGCTCAGCCACATGCCCACATAGTTTTTCGAAACTCTCAATAACCTTTTCAGGATCAGATACTGGGAGTAGACACAATTCAAGTTCAGTTTTACAGGTATTAAAGATCTCTGCCTCTAGGCCAACCGCATCTATTTTCCCCCACTTCAAGGTAACGCCCTGATTCTTGTTAAATTTATGGGGTTTTCCCAAACCGGCAGTTTTTTACTTACAGGGATGCACAAAGACAGCATTAAAGGATTATGGTCACTTGCAGTGTTTGCTACTACCGCAAGCCTATTAACATATTGGAGAAAACTGCTAGACACAAATACAAAATCGATAGTGCTCATCACACCTCTTGTTCCCTGGAAGGTTGGTATTGGTAATGAAGTTGGGGCAGCCCAGGGTTCCACCATACATAAGTCATTTAAAACGATAATATTATTTAAGGCGTCCCCCTGGGGCGTGTGCTTAAAATGCATTAAACGATTCAGAAAAGGGGGTGGTGATGAACAGAGTGTCTGAATTGAGCAGACCACTCTTACCCAGTCCAAAGATCAGGGCTTGATCCATCACCGTTATTATCTCACTGCCCCATCCCAGCTCAGAACCTGGCTATATGCAAATCAGTCTGTCCCTGGCCCAGTGCATCATGGGAACAGGGCAGACTAAACTACCAAGCCAATTCTTCACCAGAAAGGAGACAAGCTACCGGGGACCGGTTTCTGGCATTTCAGCCGTCTTCGGCCCGGCTTGCTTGAATCCTGATGGAGCAGTGAGAAAGGGACTCATGTCTGAGTATTCCCTGCCACACCTATAGTGGTCAAAAACGATTCAGAAAAGGGGGTGGTGATGAACAGAGTGTCTGAATTGAGCAGACCACTCTTACCCAGTCCAAAGATCAGGGCTTGATCCATCACCGTTATTTATCTCACTGCCCCATCCCAGCTCAGAACCTGGCTATATGCAAATCAGTCTGTCCCTGGCCCAGTGCATCATGGGAACAGGGCAGACTAAACTACCAAGCCAATTCTTCACCAGAAAGAAGACGAGCTACCGGGGACCGGTTTCTGGCATTTCAGCCGTCTTCGGCCCGGCTTGCTTGAATCCTGATGGAGCAGTGAGAAAGGGACTCATGTCTGAGTATACCCTGCCACACCTATAGTGGTCAAAAACGATTCAGAAAAGGGGGTGGTGATGAACAGAGTGTCTGAATTGAGCAGACCACTCTTACCCAGTCCAAAGATCAGGGCTTGATCCATCACCGTTATTTATCTCACTGCCCCATCCCAGCTCAGAACCTGGCTATATGCAAATCAGTCTGTCCCTGGCCCAGTGCATCATGGGAACAGGGCAGACTAAACTACCAAGCCAATTCTTCACCAGAAAGGAGACAAGCTACCGGGGACCGGTTTCTGGCATTTCAGCCGTCTTCGGCCCGGCTTGCTTGAATCCTGATGGAGCAGTGAGAAAGGGACTCATGTCTGAGTATACCCTGCCACACCTATAGTGGCTAAAAACGATTCAGAAAAGGGGGTGGTGATGAACAGAGTGTCTGAATTGAGCAGACCACTCTTACCCAGTCCAAAGATCAGGGCTTGATCCATCACCGGGAGCTTGTTTCCTTCCCAGTGTAAGAATTGGCTTTTGTAGTTTGGTTTGCCCTGTTCCCATCATGCACTGGGACAGGAACAGACTAATTTGCATACAGCCAGGTTCTGAAACTGGGATGGTGCAGTGAGCTAAAAAACGGTGTTGGATCTAGCCCTGATCTCTTGACTGGGTGAGAGCTTTCTGCTTAATTCAGAGACTCTGTCCCTCACCACCCCTTGTTGTAAATATTTTTGTCCACCCTAAGCGTGGAAGGGTATTCTCAGATGTGAGACCCTTGCTCATTGCACCATCAGGATTCAAGCAAACCGGGCCGAAGACAGCTGTAATGCCAGAAACCGGTGCCCGGGAGCTTGTTTCCTTCCCAGTGTAAGAATTGGCTTTTGTAGTTTGGTTTGCCCTGTTCCCATCATGCACTGGGACAGGAACAGACTAATTTGCATACAGCCAGGTTCTGAAACTGGGATGTTGCAGTGAGCTAAAAAACGGTGTTGGATCTAGCCCTGATCTCTTGACTGGGTTAGAGCTTTCTGCTTAATTCAGAGACTCTGTCCCTCACCACCCCTTGTTGTAAATATTTTTGTCCACCCTAAGCGTGGAAGGGTATTCTCAGATGTGAGACCCTTGCTCATTGCACCATCAGGATTCAAGCAAACCGGGCCGAAGACGGCTGTAATGCCAGAAACCGGTCCCCGGGAGCTTGTTTCCTTCCCAGTGTAAGAATTGGCTTTTGTAGTTTGGTTTGCCCTGTTCCCATCATGCACTGGGACAGGAACAGACTAATTTGCATACAGCCAGGTTCTGAAACTGGGATGGTGCAGTGAGCTAAAAAACGGTGTTGGATCTAGCCCTGATCTCTTGACTGGGTGAGAGCTTTCTGCTTAATTCAGAGACTCTGTCCCTCACCACCCCTTGTTGTAAATAAAATGCATTAAAGGCTGTTCGTTTAGATCCTCCAAACCACACACATTTGAACCACCAAATCTACACATCGAACAATTGAAGTCACCAACCCAGATAACAAACAGTAGAGGTCGTTCACTACGCACCTTACATATTGCTTCCTCCAAACTCTGAATTGTCGATATATCATTCCCATCAAAAACATTGTGGTACCAATTGATCAACAACAAAGGCTCAGGGAACAGGTTTTCCAACAAGAGCAACTGGTACCAGTGAGTATCTACTATCTTGGAAGTTGTCAAATTCTGCAATTTAATAGATAGTGCTGTCATTATCCCACCCCTAGTCCTCCCAGCTGGTGATGGAACCGCCAAAACATTGAATGATTAAAAACCCTCAATGTCCCGAGCCGTCCGGCTCCATGTCTCCTGTAGGCACAGATTATCCTGGCCACCCACATAATCCAGCCAGGCTTCGTCCTCCAGTCTACCCGCAAGACCTGCAATATTCCAAGAAATTAAGCACAGTCTAGGTTACCCTAGATTATCCCCCACAGGTTCTGTTGGAGTTACCCAGTCTTGCCCAGGAGAAGATGATTTGGTCTCACATCCTGAGTTACCATTATCCTCAGTGTTTGGAGGGCTAGTAAACTGAGCATCACAGTCAGGGACAGCTACCACTGGGTTATCCTTCTGCGTTTCCCCCATATTTCCCCCCATAGCCAGATGTGACACAAGTAAAACATTTTCCTTATGCCTGGCTGGTGGTCAGTCTAAACCCTCCATTCCCACTAATGGGTCAAAACGGTTTCTCAGGGGAATATTATTTCGCATCCACCCTAAATATTCCTCTCCCTGGAATCTTATTCTTGGTTGATTATAGGGTACTTGCATAAAATTGCTAATGCTTGGCGGCCTCATAAGGCATCCATCACCCTGGTACCACATACCAGGATGATTTCGGGGAGGTCGAGGTACAGCGTTACTCTGTGTCCAACCAAAATGGCTGTTACCCTGAACTCTTGACTCAGGGTGACAGAAGTTAGGGGGAGCATGATACAAATTGGGGTAAAAATATTCTAAGCCTATACATTGGATATCTCCCATTCTGGCAAACCTTGCTTTAGTACAAATCATATCTTTAACCCAATTATCCCTAAAATTGATACAAATACAATCTCCCTCTAGGTCCTTCTTACTTGGCCCCACCCAGCGCACCCTTCGCACACTTAGTATTTTTGTAGCAGTAGCCGGTGGAAGTGGCCTATTATTATTAAGCCGAAATTTTACCTTGTTTAATAGCTCCTCACTTGATTCATATTTATTTGTTGCAACTACCGGAACACCTGTCAAGATTACCATATAAGGGGCCGAGTCAGGGGGTATATTCACACAAATTGGTTTACTTAGGGGTGCTATTTTACTAGGGGCTGGTGGTCTGCTCAATGGAGTTTGATTACCTCCAGGTGCGACCGCTGGAACGGACGCAGTTGAGCTTGATTTTGATGCTATAGCTGTAACAGTCTTTAGCTGAGAGCCCACAATAGCCGCCAATGTAGGTTTGGTCGAAGCTGCTTGTACGGGGGTTCCCCTGGAAGCCATAGAGACAGTAGGCTGGGTTTGTGTGATTTGATTTTGATTTTTCTGGGCCCCCTTCTTTGTTGTAATACGATTCCCCAAGGGCTCAGGCGGTTTACTATTTTCAACCAGAGTCTCCAACGAGTGTGTGTTAACTGATATTAGATGCTCTAGTTGATCCAATTTTAGGTTGATCATTTGTGTTCTTTCTATGAGGGGAGTCAAGAGGCTTTTTACCAGCTTCTCTACATTTACCAAGAGCTCCTCATTTTTATTATTTTGACAACAATGAATCCACTGACCAAACTCCCCAGACAAAGTTCCCCTTTGTTTGGGTGGTTTAGCAAAGACTCTTGAAGCAGATGTTTTTGCCAGTTTAATTCTACTTCCCTTAGTATGACCCCCCCTCTCTTACGTTTGCCAGGTTTATTAACTACCGGGTCAGAGTCCAGGACATAGGTTTGTGAGGGGACCGACCCTGATGCGGCCGAATTACAGTGCTGAGTACCATCCCCAGTGGTATTCGTGGGAACATGATCTTCTAATGGACAATCAACTACGCCATCCATAGATGTTGATTGGGAATCTGGGATTACTACTAGGTTAGGGCTGGCCTCCAGGTCAGAGATTATACTCTTTACAGGGATGGGTGCAGAGCCAATCTTTCCCAAGGAAGAACGTTTCCCCGTAACTAGGTCTAAAGACAGACGCCTTTCTGTGAGGGCAATTTCTTTGTCCAGTATCCCCGTGGCCCGTATAATAAAATCATCTAAAGTTCCTTTGGCTGTACCGCTACTTGACCTTACCGTCACCTGCCTACCCTTCCCTGATCGTAAGGACATCATGTGGGGTGACAGTATATATACAGTTTTCAAAGTAAAACATTTAAGGCAAATCAAAAACACTAAACCTTCACGAAGAAAGTGCATTGAATACCTAATAAAACTAATAACTAAAATAACATATTCTATGTCCTTGAGTCCGTCACGAAAGAGAAAGGGCCCGGCCCGTCCTTATACGTCCTTGGACGGCCTTAGACGGCCCTCCCTTTGCCCGGGCTTTGCCCCGGGCGCTCCCGCGCAGCGGTAGACGATGTTAAAGTTATAGGGAGAGTGACGTGCTGGGGGCGGGGCTTGCAGGGAGAGCGGGCCAGGTGTGCACTATTGGCCGGGCAGGGACTCCTGGTAGTTGGAGTCCCTGCAGTCGCTCGCAGCCCTGCAGCTCTTCCCCTTCGCTCCTCAACAGCGCCAACAACAAAGACCTATTGAGCCCAGCAGTCCTCGCCTACGAAGCGGGACCCGCGCAACGGGTCCGGCGAGGAGTGGCGTCCAAAGCAGCAGCAAGGTCTCGGGACGAGAACCAGGTTGCAGAGTCCACGCAGGATGAAGGGCAGTCCAAATGCACAAAGCGTCCCACCAGAGCAAGAAGCAGGTAGGGATTTGAAATATCCGTTCGCTGGGGGCGGGGCTTGCAGGGAAAGCGGGCCAGGTGTGCACTATTGGCTGGGCAGGGACTCCTGGTAGTTGGAGTCCTTGCAGTTGCTCGCAGCCCTGCAGCTCTTCCTCTTCGCTCCTCAACAGCGCCAAAAACAAAGACCTATTGAGCCCAGCAGTCCTCCCCTACGAAGCGGGACCCGCGCAGCGAGTCCGGCGAGGAGTGGCGTCCAAAGCAGCAGCAAGGTCTCGGGACGAGAATCCAGGTTGCAGAGTCCACGCAGGATGAAGGGCAGTCCAAATGCACAAAGCGTCCCACCAGAGCAGGAAGCAGGTAGGGATTTGAAAGATCCGTTCGCTGGGGGCGGGGCTTGCAGGGAGAGCGGGCCAGGTGTGCACTATTGGCTGGGCAGGGACTCCTGGTAGTTGGAGTCCCTGCAGTCGCTCGCAGCCCTGCAGCTCTTCCCCTTCGCTCCTCAACAGCGCCAAAAACAAAGACCTATTGAGCCCAGCAGTCCTCGCCTACGAAGCGGGACCCGCGCAGCGGGTCCGGCAAGGAGTGGCGTCCAAAGCAGCAGCAAGGTTGGTTGCAGAGTCCACGCAGGATGAAGGGCAGTCCAAATGCACAAAGCGTCCAAATTATCAGTGACCATCCATTTCAGTTTCAGAATATCTAAAAGGACATCTCTAATAAAAAAAAAGTAAACTTTTACAGTGTTCCCTTTATGAGAGCTAGAACATCAATTATATTTGGGACTAGGAGGACCACACAGGGCCATAGGAATTAGAACGAAGAGCTGCAAAGGGCTACTCCTAAAAAAAAATGGGGCGACTAAAGGGATACATTATTGACAAAAAGAAGAAGTCCTTGGAGAAATTGAAGCCGCTGTACAACCAACCAGCGGGGAGTCTTCTCCCTGTGTCCATTTGAGCCTCACATGCAGGCTCTTGTTGTTTCCACAGTGGAGATGCACAAATCGCAACTGAAGAATCACAGCCCAGTTTCAAGGGAAAAGTGTCTTCTTTCAGGATAGGGCAGTCGCGGACCAGGGCAAATGCTCTTAGCGATCCTGTCCAGTGTCTCAGGCAGTGCAACAGTTTCCTTCACTTCAATCTAACAGGCAGCAGAGACACAGCACCTGTACCATGATATCAAGTCCTTCCCTAACTCCTGTATTGCTCTGCTGGCACACTGCTCATTCGATGGGGCCACACATTGCCTCCCGTGTGCTCAGGTATCTCTTGACCAACAAACAAAGGAGCAAACTTGCACTCACTTCGGGACCAGCATTCAGAGGCCTAATGCTAGGATCTCTGAAGCAACCCTTGTTTCAAAAGTGGTCACCGCAAGCAAAGCCTCCTCGCAATTCTGGTTGGTCTGTGACTCTAGCTGGGCATCAAATACTTGATCCATAATTTCTCCTTTCTGATTTGTGACCCCGTATTTCGCCCAAAACAGTGGCAGTGGTATACATTTCATCTCAGAGATTCCGCCTTCACCGAGGCCCTAGTTACCAGCAATGCCTGTGCTGGTCAACTTCACTTTGGCTTCAAGCTGGACTGGTGCGAACACTGACTCCCCAGACTGAATCTGATATCCGGGCCCCTCTGGCAATGGTTGTAAGGCAGCAAATATCTATGAGTGGACAGAACAAAAGGTCTTTAGACAAGGCACAAAGACAGTCTATCAACCAAGAGGATAGTCTCAGAATATTTCCTAATCTTGGGACGTCCCATATATTAGCAAGGCACCCAAGAACCAATTTTCAACTATCTATGTAAGAGTAAAAGAAACAACAGCCTGGACCTATTGGCAAGTATAAAAGGAACTCATTGGTGAACTGACTAGAGTAATACATCACCCAATCACAAGCAGTCAAGGAAGTCTGTGTTAATTTACTAAACTCAGAGGAAAAGTGAAAAACATCACAGATATACCCTAGATCCTTACATTGGTGTATTCCTGTGTAGTAATCTGAAAAACCTCACAAAAAAGGAAATGTTCTACACTTTTGCTCATAAACTTTACATTACTTATACAGGACTGCATACACTTCTAAAATGATTCTTCTTAATAAAAGCACCTACATTGTACGCTTATGATCATGCTCTCTTGTTATAGGAGCAGTATGAACATCTAAAACTGCTAATTTAGCAGGTTTTCTTATCTATAATGTATAATAATCAACAAAAGAGTGTCAAAGTAAGTTATATATAACAAAGAACAAGACTCAAAACCCATTGATATCAAATAGACAGGAAGGAAATTACCACCGTCTAGAAAAACAGAAATTAAGTAAAGAAAAAAGGTGCATGTGCTCAGTGAAGAAAAAGAACCCTCAGGTACCGCCTGTAAAGGTCAGTAGCCAATTGTCTTCATTGGGTCCAAAAAAGTAGGAAAAACGAAATAGTGATAAGGAAGTGCTTTAAAAAGAGCATGGGCTACTCATCACACAATAAACTTTATTAAGAGGGTAGCTCTAACTCTAATAAAAACAGTGCAAATTAAAGGACTGGTGATTGGTTGGGTTAGTTTGAACCAACAAGTCCTTACTAAAGTCACAGAAAAACAAAGATGGTCAACATGTTTCTGCTTAAGAGCCAAGGATCGGCTCAGCATTCGTCAGGACCAAAGAACTCTATCATATACCTTGATGGGCACTCACTAGGGTGTCCAAAGCTAAGGTGTAGAGAAAGAAATATAAAAAACTAATACAACCTGATTAGTGTAGACTTCCTATATTGGGTAAGTCTTCCAGCAGTCTCACCCCTAAGGGGGAGACAAAAAATCTGAAAATAAGATGAAAACAAAAACAAATTTGTTTTAAAACATGACTAATTTGACGTTTTTTCAGAAGTCATGTATTTACATCAAACATGCACCAATATTCTAACTGGGAGTAATTATTCCTGAAGAATATAATCATAAAGGACTTGAGATACTAGGTCCAGAGAAAGGCCATTACAATGCATGAATGTTTCAACAGAGCTCCTAATTTTGGAAGCCAGATTCAAATAACATGCAGATATTGTTAGTCTTTCTTATCTATAAAACAACATTATTTTGCTAAGGATCACATGGGCATCTTCCCTGCGTTCTACTTTTCATGATCCAAACTATGCAACATCAGCTCTAATAAGGACTGTCAGTATATTTAAACGGACCAGCTAATAAAGAACTAGCAATGCCCTTGCAAAACTATGTAGCATGAGAATAACATGCAATAATGGCGTTATCACCTAAGACTTTTAGAACAAAAACTACCCACATCTAGTCGCCTTAAAGATCAAAATAAGGGAACAACAATCTATATTACTAATCCTGTCAAAATGTAATCAAACAGGATGGGCAATAACATAACATATATATTTATTAATGTTATTAATGCTAACAATGTTTAAAACAGTATTACTGAATAGCCAATTAAATGTCTCATTGGTATTTCACAGACAGCTTAGACAGGCTAAAAAAATTGAGAAAAAGAGAGAACAACATACATATTACCTAGTCTTAATTTGTAGAGGAGATAGCCTCCTTTCCCCATTTTGACAGTAGGAAACCTTAAACAGGTTTCACTTCTGTCAACACTATCCACCCCTATTTGTAGCAACTGGGCATAAACAAACTCTGATGAGGTAAATAGTACGTTGAAGCTAAAAACATGAATACCAAACCTCAAATCCCTTTAGTAAGTATTCTATTTTTAATATAAGGACAAATTAAGTCAAACTAAATCCCATTAGCTCAGTCCTAGTAAGCGTCAAACTAAAAGCATTAGTGCTGTGTATATATGGCCAAGCTCACATATACAATTGTATTGTGGTATATTCATATGAGTGCATAAAAACTTGCTTTTGCCAACAAAAAATAAGTACAAATCCTCCTTCTTTCCCTGCGCTGCCATCTTGTCTTTCAAAAAGTTTCATTTTTTATTGATTTCATATCAGCAGACAGTTATACAGGAAATAAATCTCTGTTAAGAAAAAAAAAGATCCAAGTGAGCAGTCATTATAAACAGTAACACAGAACACACACAAAAAATTAAAGGAGTCAAGTCCATCTTGCAATAGGAGCCCAAACATTTCAACCAAGTGCTTTTTTTTTAGACCCTTCAATTTTTAAACCTCAATCTCCAAATGATATATTATATAGCAATCTTGATTGCCAGTTACTAAAAATTGGTCGATCAGAATCTAGCCATCGAGAAGTAATGGAGAAGTGTGGCTCACGGTGTAGAGCAGGCAGACCCGGAAGCTGAGGTCAGACCCGGGACCAGGGTTCAATTCCCGACGCGGCAGGGTCTTGAGCTCAAATGTCCACGGACTCGATAATTCTCGCTTCGGTGTCTGCTCTAATCATGGGTTCTCACTCTGCAACTCTGGGCATTAAGCTTGCTTAATCTCCACAACGGCCCCCCTGCGGCGGGATGCCTGGCTTTCACCTTGGGGATGCCCTGTAAGGGCTATCTCACAGGGAAAAGCCAGGACGGGTTCCCAAGGCAAGCGCCGGGAAACCTCCGGGTAGCTGTGCGCTCAATAAATGCAATAATAATAATAATAATAATAATAATGCAAGATCGATATACCAACATACAAATAAATAAAAATCCTTCTTCTGCCACTGATCTAATTCCGAATTGGTTTGACTGAAGTCCAAAGATTACTAATTCTGCAGACATTTCTACATGTACCCCCGAACTAGTGTTTAAAAAAAATTGTCGTCCATGATGAATTGAGGCAGTTTAGGGCAGATAAAAACATATGGATAGAATCAGCAGCAATACATCAACATCGGTTACATCTATCGCCACTTTTCGATTTCCAATTTGCTAGTTTGGCGGGGGTGTAATATAGATCAAAAATAGGCATAAAGTGTTGACTTTCGAGTGAGCCCTTAAACAGGATGTTAATTGACAATTCAACTGCTCTGGAGATGTCTATTTTTGTCGATTTCTTGTTTTCTTTGTCATTTATTTGCAAATAGACATAAATCATCTTGGAGCCTATTTGCCATCACCTGATACACTAAGCCGATTCTCTTTTTCTTTCTACTAACTTCGAGTATATCAATTTTGTCAATCAAAGGCTGATCTAAAAGACCTTAAGAACCCAGAAAACATCATATTCGGAGATATTTAAAAAAATCCATCCTAGCAAAATGAAATTTCTGCAGCAAATAAGAAAAAGAGGCAACCTAATCCCCCTGGTATAAATCTGCTAATATACGGACTCTTATAGAATGCCATCTTATCATCACCTGGTCTCCAAAGATCTTGGGTAGAATCCGACAATTCACTAAAGGTGTGTAATAATTCAAATCAAAGCAAAAACTAAATCTTGTTTTAATTGCTTCCATATTTGAAAGGCAGTTATCATAATTAAGAATTTAGTTTTTTTGTAGTAACTAGACTCAATTATTCTTACAAGACATTGTCTCGCCTCCTTCCCTAACACCATTTCATAAATTGAAGGACTGATTGATTCTCCCAAGGTAACATCTTGAAAAATTAAAATACCCATAGAACTCAATAAAACAGCCCAATAATGCAGCCGAAAGTTCCGGATCCCCCAGCCTCCTCTAATTCTCGAGAGTGTACACCATTTCAAAGCTCTTCTAGATCTACGATGGCCCCAGAGAAACCTAGAGGACATTCTATCTATCTTACCAAAGAAGTCAGATGAAAAAAGCAAGGGTATCGTACTAAATAAATATAGACATTTCGGGAATATTAACATTTTTAAAACATTAGTACGGCCATATAAAGAAAGATGTATATTATATAATCTCTCCAAAGTTCTATTAGCTGAGTTTGATATGGGATCTACATTAAGCCGTACAATATCGTCTATTTTTGCAGATATTGTAATACCAAGATATAAGGCATCAGAAGAAAAGACCAAATCATTTGGATGGCCATCTTCCGAGTGAATCAGCTGGGTTTTCGAGACATTTAGTTTATATCCCGAATACCCCCAAAACTCCTGAGCCAATTCTATTATTTTAGGTAAAGCTCGCTTGATATCTGAAGTGAAAATGGCAATATTGTATGCATACGCAAACACTTTATATTCAACCTGGTGTATCCTCACCGGACTAATGCCAGCTTCTTTTTCCAGTCTATTCAAATAAGTTTCAATGTACAACACAAATAACAAGGGGGAACAAGGACAACCTTGCCTCGTCCCCCTTGTTATTGGCAAATTATCAGAAACATCGCCAACTATACCGATTATATCCTTGGGATGATTATATAATGCCTGTATTGCATTAAGGTATTCTACAGGAAATCGCTCCCAAATCAACGTGGACCATAGGAACCTCCAGGAGACTCTGTTGAATGCTTTTTTCTGCATCCAACAGGGCCACCGCAACCGGAGATCCTGTGGCTTGTGCCCAATCTAATAATGAGATAATCCTCTTCACATGGCCCGTTGTGTCCCTATGCTGTCCTATCGAAACCAGAGTTGGCATAAGATCGTTCAATCTATTAGCCAAGATTTTCGAGAAAATCTTGCTGTCAGCAGTGATGAGAGAAATTGGTCTGTATGACCCTAAGTAAGTCCCCACCTTCCCTTTTTAAAAAAAATAACTATAGTAGCCAAAGACCATGATTCAGGGGGTATCCGGAAAAGGCTTGATGAAACACTTTTAGCAGCTCAGGTTTTAGCAATCTATGAAAAGTACGATAGAATTCGAGAGGTATGTTGTCTGGTCCCATTACCTTCCCAGAGGCTAGGCCTAAAATAGCTGTTTCAATTTCTTCCCATGAGATAGGGGCAGCTAATAGAGTTTTCTGTGATTCCAAGAGTCCTACATTGCCAAGATTTTCAAAATATTCTGAAGCATTCTTTTCTACATCCATGCCGTCACTGAACTTATATATTAATTGATCAAAATCACTGAACGCTTTTAATACCCCTGTTTTAGACTCTTGAACATCCCCATTCCAGATCACAAATTTTTTAAAAATCATTAAAAGCTGCCTTCTGCCTTAACCTTTGAGCTAATACTCTCCCTCCCAGTTTGCTCACTCATTTCATAGCACTCTGTCTTATATTGTCTGTGCTTAAGTGCAATCTGATTGGCTATATAGGAATAAACTGTAAACCATTTAATAGTTAAATCTTGTTGGGCGTTCTACAATACCCCGACCTAGTTTAATATTTTCGGCCAACTTTATCTCTGCCTTCATTACCAAATCGAATTCCTCCCTAAATTTGTTCCGTCTAGCTTTTTGTTGAAAATACGAATAGCTAATAGTTTCCCCCCTGATTATTGATTTAAAGGTGTCCCAAACAATTTGTTCAGAGGCATTATTACACTTCTAAAAACTCCTCAATGATTTTAGCCATGTATTGAAGATAATCATCCTCCAATAATAAACTCATTTGAAACGACCAACTGGTTTTAACGCCCCTTATTTAGGAGGGCAGTTGTATTTCGAGTATTAGTGCATTGTGATCTGATATAAGTTTAGGATAGCTCTCAATATTGGCTTTTTCTATAAAATATTGGGAGATAAAAAAAATTCCCAGACGTACACTTTTTTTATGCGGGGCAGAAAAAAAGCTATATCCAGGTTCATTTGAGCGAAGAGTATTCCAAACAATAATAAGCCCATTTCCTAAAATCAATTCACGGAGAGCTCTATAGGTCCGGTATTTTCTACCTGAGTACTTCCCACTTATCCTAATATCGACCCCAGCATCAATGTGGATATTCAAATCCCCGCAAAGAATTATCGGTTGACACCATGAGGCCAGCTCTAAATTAATAAAATTCATTAACTCACAATCATCTAGATTCGGACCATACAATGAGCAGATAGTGAACCTGTTTTCGTCGATCTTCAGCTCTGCCAATCCCCATCTCCCCCATTTATCTGCCGATGTTTTGACACACGTCCCTAAACCCCATTTTATAAAAATAGCAACCCCTCTTTTAATCCCTGTCTGTTTTGAGCATACTAGCAGATCTAGACCCACATTTTTCAATAAATTGCTCTTCTCCCAAGCAATATGCGTCTCTTGTAGACACAATCAATCAATCAATCAATCAGTGACACTTATAAAGCGCGCTACATACCCGTAGGGTCTCAGGCGCTGGGGAGGGGGGGTGCCGCTACTGCTCGAACAGCCAGGTCTTCAGCTTCTTCCTGAAGGAGAGGTGGTCTTGGGTTAGGCGCAGGTCGGACGGGAGGGAGTTCCAGGTCTTGGCGGCCAGGTAGGAGAAGGACCTTCCTCCTGTAGTCGCTCTTCGGATGCGGGGGACGGCGGCGAGGGCGTGGTTGGCTGATCGGAGGTGGCGTTTGGGAGCGTAGAAGTTGACTCGGCTGTTGAGGTAGCTCGGGCCTTGGTCGTGTAGGGCTTTGTGTGCGTGGGTGAGGAGGCGGAAGGTGATTCTCTTGTTGATGGGGAGCCAGTGAAGGTCTCTCAGATGTCCGGAGATGTGGCTGGACCGTGGGATGTCGAGGATGAGTCTGGCTGAGGCGTTTTGGATCCGCTGGAGTCTCTTCTGGAGCTTGGCGGTGGTCCCGGCGTAGAGGGCGTTGCCGTAGTCTAGTCGGCTCGTGACGAGGGCCTGGGTGACGGTCTTCCTGGTCTCTGAGGGGATCCACCAGAAGATCTTCCGTAGCATGCGTAGGATGTTGAAGCACGACGAGGAGACGGCGTTGACTTGCCTGGTCATGGAGAGGGAGGAGTCCAGGATGAAGCCCAGGTTTCGTGCATGGTCTGTCGGTTTGGGTGCGGTGCCCAGGGCGGGAGGCCACCAGGAGTCGTCCCAGGCGGAGGGTGAAGATCCCAGGATGAGGACTTCCGTCTTGTCCGAGTTCAGTTTCAGGCGGCTGGTCGTCATCCACTCGGCTACCTCTTTCATCCCTTCGTGCAGGTTGGCTCTGGCGGCGGCGGGGTTGTTGGTCAGGGAGAGGATCAGCTGGGTGTCGTCGGCGTAGGAGATGATGCTGAGGTGGTGTTTGCGTACGATGGCCGCGAGGGGGCTCATGTAGACGTTGAAGAGGGTGGGGCTCAGTGATGATCCTTGGGGGACGCCGCAGATGACTTCGGAGGCCTCTGACTTGTACGGTGGTAGGCGGACTCGCTGTGTTCTTCCGTCGAGGAAGGAGATGATCCATTCCAGCGCCTTGTCCCGGATTCCGATGTTGCTGAGGCGCCGTATTAGGGTGCGGTGGCAGACCGTGTCGAATGCCGCGGAGAGGTCTAGGAGGATGAGGGCCGCTGTTTCTCCATTGTCCATCAGGGCTCGGATGTCATCGGTGGCGGCGATGAGGGCGGTCTCGGTGCTGTGTTTGGCTCGGAAGCCGGACTGTGAGGGGTCGAGGGATCCGTTCGTCTCGAGGAAGGCGGCCATCTGCTTGTTGACGGTCTTCTCGATGACTTTGGCTGGAAACGGGAGGAGCGAGATGGGGCGGTAGTTCTTGAGGTCGGTGGGGTCCGCTGTTGGTTTCTTGAGTAGGGCGCTGAGTTCGGCGTGTTTCCAGCTTTCGGGGAAGATGGCGGTGTCGAAGGACGTGTTGATGATGTCTCGCAGGTGGGGTGCGATGACAGCGTCGGCCTTGTTGAAGACGTGGTGAGGGCAGGGGTCGGTTGGTGACACAAAATGTCTATTTGTAATAGTTGAATCATTATACATAAAATTCCCTTTCTTTTAAAATCGTTGAGACCGGTAATATTCAACGTACAAACCTTCAATTTCCTATCCATTTTTAAATCTCACATGTAGAATAAACGGGTCTTGCCTATTTTGATTTGTGCCAAAAAACTGCACTCTTAAAGATGGCTTAGAAGGAATCCACTCCAATGCCCACTAAATGATAACTACTGATGACTTACACCCCTCACCACCAACACCCCACCACCACCACCCACCCACCGCCCTCCTTACCCCCATCCCACCCATCCCACCATATGAGGCACAAGGACTATTAGTCCCTGAGAACAAACAGTGCCCCCCCACCCCCTTTCCTTGATCGGAAAAGAAGATATCGCTATTCAATAAGACCATCTTTAACAAAACTTCAGTGTTCACCCCAAAAAAACCAACAGCGAGGCCCCATAAAAAAAAGAGCACTATGCAAGGACAAGATAATCAACATTTGTTTCAGAAAAACCCTACATGACCTCCTCTAACGATGGTCTAAAAAAATAGGGCAGAGTCAGTGTCATTCGGTTTCATAATGTCATCAAATATTCTTTTGTCACAATTTCAGAAAAATGAACCTAGTTTGCACTTTGACAATAACTTTTAACTGGTCTGGACTCTGTAAATACACCACTGCTCCCTTTTCCTGAAATCCAGCGATTAATTGACGTAAATGCCACCGATTGGATACAGTTGCTTGACAAAAATCCGTCCAAACAAAAAAGCTGCAGCCTTTTGCAGATCTCTTCTTGTCTGGCCTAGCAAGACCAAAAACTGCTTCTCTCGCTAAAAAGTTATTGAATCTAACCAGAATTGCTCTTGGGCGGTCAGCCTCTGATTGCTTAGCCTTTTTAATTGTAAAAGGAAAACGATGCGAAAACAATTTCGAATGGCCAGTCCCATGAAGTTAACTCTGGGAATGCCTCAAGAAAAAACTCCCAAACAAAATTGCGTACGTCTGGTTCCCCCAAACCTTCAGGGACCCCCAAAATTCGCAAATTGTTCCTGCATGACTGGTTCTCTAACTCTGTGAGCTTGAAGCTGATGTCATCACGTTGAGCTTTTATAGAGCTAAGCTCTAATTTCTGTGCTTCAACCTCATCCTCCAGCACAGATATTCTAGTCTCTGCTACAGTAACCCTGGATGAGATATCAGTGCAGATTTTTGTGACTCGTCTTACAGCATTCTGGACCTTGCAGCGCGTAGATTGTGTACGGGCAATCTCCGTCTTTGTTTCAGCTCTGTGTGTCATCATAGTTGGGTAAATCATGACTAATGTCACCTCTTGCTCAGAGCAATGCTCATCAGATCGTGTATGTTCTTCTTCCAAAAAAACAGATTGGGACACAGCTTCAGGGGACACACAACCAGTGTCAAGCAATTTATTCCTGGTACCCGGGGTCCTCCTAACCCTGTGTTTTTTAACGGTTGTGGCGGATCCAGGAGAAGTCTCACTAATTCTTGAGTCATCATCCATACTACTATCACCTGATAGTCTGCCCAATCTTTATCAATACTTTCGTCCGACGAATGGTCTGACATTGAGAAAAATCTATCAGTAGTTTCTTGAACACCTGAAGGGTCAGGACACGAAGCTTTGTTTGGTGCAGATAGTATCGTTACCTCAGCAAAGTGATTCAAACCAGCAGAACTCTCAGAAGTTACTCCAGAATCTGAACGTACTCCAACTCCCACAATACCACTGGACGGTCTTTTTTCGTTAGTCTTTTCTGGATTGAGCAGTAACGTTCCTGTAACCAGTCTAGAGGGTGTTTCTATAGAATGCTCATCCTGAACCGTCAAACTTGAAAAGTTACCCCCAGAATTAATCATAGGAACCTCAATTACATCTGTTACCGGACTCTCGGAGCGTTTTGTCAGAGTATTTTTTATGAGCTGCTTCTCAAACATCGCAGGTAAAGTTTGCAATGCATGATTCACATTGTGAGTTTTATTCAATCGCTCTCCTCCCCTCTTTTGATTTAAAACAGGTTGTAGCGGAGCTAGCAAATTATCCATAGCACCCGTCTCCCCCGACTTACCTGCAGCTCCAGCATCTTCGGTGCGCACAGCGCCTGGCTGCGCGGGAGTCTTCGTTTTAACACTCCTGGTGACCGGGGATTTCAGGAGGGTTTTTGGCTGCTTACACGTCCTGAAGCCAGCCGCTTTACTCAGATACAGTCCCGGTGAGAGGATAGGGAAACGCCGCACCGGCACCCGGAGAAAGCCCAGAAGCAGTAGCAGTGAGACCATAAACGCTTAAGAAACTCTGTGTTGGTGAGAATTCAAGTTTCAAAAAACTTTCAAAAGCCACACTAGAAATACGAGATCATTCAGCAGTCGTTATGGAAGCCGCTAGGGTGAACATAGCAGCTCACTTCCTTTCCAACCAGGAGCAGAGGAACGGGCAGCTCACACAGCTGATGCAACAGCCGCCATATTGCCTGCCTGTTCCTTGTCTTTCAAAAAGTTTCAGATGTCAAAATGTCAAAGCAGACCTTACTTTGGGAGCCATGCTTTGCTTCTGAATATAGAAAAGATATTTAACCTTTCCCACCTGTCTTATTCTGTGTGCAAGGGTTTCCATGCAGCTGTCCCAATTCAAAGTCACTCTAGAGACAGGGATTTGTTTTTAAATTAGTGGATTTTGCCCAATTTCGACTTTGATATTTGGGGCACTTAAAAATGAATATCCTATACTTTTTTTGCATAATAAGATTCCCCACAGTGTTCTCTAGCTAGCCCAGGAATGGGAAATCGGAACTATTTAGTATATACCTTTATAAAAATGAGTTTTTTACGCCTGCGCAGAGTGATATTTCATATGCAAATGTCCTCATTATTCGGTATAACACAACTTAAATTTAATTTTAATGCTAGGAGGTCACAGTCTGAGTATTAAGCTGTATAAATATTAAAAAACAAATTTAAAAGCACTTATTTTTTAATATTTTTTTTCCTAATTATTATTACTTGTTTTTTTTTTAAAACAATCATTTCGATAATTAGATATAGGAAAAGCAAGCTTCATTTCTTGCCGATCATATTTAGATGCATTCATTCATAAGCCTAAGCACAGAAGCCTAACTTGAAACATGAAAAGTTATGTGCCACTTTTTTAAAAGAGCAATTATTTAACATCAGAACCACGAATAAGCTTATGTAAAAATGCTTTAAGAAAGGAAATCCTTACTTTAAATGTTTTCCTGTTATTTAAAATAATGAACCTGATTTTTGTAACTTTTTAAAACAGCAGTCTGAAATGCAGGATTTTACCTCATGTTTTGTACTGACAAAATCCTAGCTGAGTCAGCATTCCTGTCTCTCCGTGGCCTACAATCAAAACAACAGCTGTTCCTCAGGGGCAGTTAAAACACAAGATTTTTTTGTGTTGAAATCGAAGCATAGTGACAGTCTATTTGAAACTGAGGCATTTCAATGCATGTTCTGTAATATGTGTTTTAGTTCAGCAACATTCAATTTACTCAGATGATGTGTTTTTCTGTTTAAATCTAACACAATGTATCTAGGAAAAATGTTGTAACATCTTACAATTGTTTTTTATTGCAAAACATACAATTTCGTTTTGAGGCCTATTTTATTCCTATTCAATGTGAATTCTAATGTTATCTTTTAAGCATTGGCAGTTTGTACATGTGCATAGTTGCTTACTCTATAAATTTAATAGTAACATGCAGTTATTTAGCATATCATATAGTTCATTTTTGGATTTTTATTTAATATTCAATAAATGACATTCGCATAACAGACTGATGACAGCAAGAAAACACAAACAAACACATTGAGCTCATTCCAGACATATACAGTAGGGGTCATACACTTAGGAGACATATTACAGCACACTTAAGGCTAGCAATCCTCACACAAAGAGCGCCATCGCTATTTACTCACAGAAGTATCACTTATGGGAAAACCACGAACCACATAGACATATAAACGCACATTTAACCCACAGATCAACACTTGGGACAGAAACAAAGGACAGCCCACAGACTGTACTTAAACCAAACCATTTGTAAATACTAGTTGTAAGTGATATTTACAAGAAAAGCTTCTCAATAAGATTCCAAAAGACTGCGAAAAATAGCCTAACAGACTGTTTCATTTTCAAGTAGCCAAAATACACTCAATTCACTAGCTTTGGCTAGCAGAACACCAAAGAATCGCTCTGCATATCTCCATTCATAAAAGTGCACAGAAAAGGATCCTTGTTTGTATTATTGTCATATTTTGATTACCTGGGGATACAGAATCACCAAGGAAGAAATATGTTTTTATACCTAAACCTATTTAGGTATTCCCTCAGGGGAGCCGGCTAATTTAATTCACATCTCACTATGGTACCTCCAAAAAGCAACACATTCTTTGATGCGTGCTTGAAAAAGGCATGCCAAAAATAGTGCAGAATATGCAGTATTATAACCAAAGTAGCACTTAAGGTACTCTTGTACCCTGTGCCTGGTGAGCCACAAATGCAAATACAAAACGAACCCTCCCTGGACGAAGCGCATGCGAACCCCGTAAAAACGTCGCGTTTGAGCGAGCCACAAAAGCAAACTCGAATCAAACCCCCTGAACGAAGCACACGCGAAACCCGTTAAAGCATCGCGTTTGAGCGAGCCACTAAAGCAAATACAAAACTAACCCCCCCCCCCCGAACTGGGCGCACGCGAACCCATAAAAACAGCACAAGGAGGGTGCAAAGGACTCACACAACACCACAAGACATGTGTACAAACCATTGGAAATGAATGTCCTGGCCAGATCCAAACAGGCAAACAGAGGACCTAACTCCGACCCACCCCTTATAACACACCCACCAAAAATTCAAACTAAGCCCCACCCACAAATGGATTAATAAAAAAGGGCCCTCACACACAGACCATGATCCAACAGACTCATTTAGCTACAGAGACTGACAACACACCAACAACTGCACACATCCACCTTCACAAATACCCCCAATCACATTCAGACCCACCCCCCATTCACATTCATAACCACACACCCACATCCATAAACACCCTCACCCCCCCAAATAACATTCACCCCGCACCATGTCCACACAGAAGAATCCAACGTTTACAAAGGAGGAGATGGAGATCCTTGTAGATGAAGTCATTAGAGTCGAGTCACAGCTGTTTGGTGGATTGGTCAGACGGACAAGCACATCTGAGAAAACACACATGTGGGGGAGGATCGTCACTAAGGTGAATGCTGTTGCACCCATCAGACCCACCAGGAGGGATTGCCATGCCAGGTGGTATGATCTGCGGAGGATGGTGAAGAGGAAGATGGACTACGACAAACTACAGAGCCAAGGCACTGGAGGTGGTGGTCCCCGCAGACCAGTACAGTTACATCCCTGGGAGGAGAAGGTCATGGCCCTGCTACCACCGGTCGACGTACATAGCATTGACGGAGTGGTAGAGCCTGGTGAGTATACAAATAACTTATGTAACATGGTGGTAATGGCATATACACTCCAAGTACAAAAAATGCCGGCAACAAGCGCCAAGCGCCAGCTGCCCATAACTACAGGCAAAAACAACGCAAATGCCACTAACATGTGTATGCCCCATTGACAAACCAAGGCCATGCCATGTACCATGCTATAGGAAGCACAGACCCAAGAATAGACGTCCAGTATTCAGGGAGGCTGGGTGTCACAAAATGCATTGTGGGACCCCAAATCAGACACAATCGCATGTGCGACCACAAGGGTGGGAGGGGGGCTGTTGGCCCCCCTGGATCGCCAGTGTTTCTTGTGTGGGCCCAATCAGGGCCGGCTTTAGTCCATCATGCTTTTTAAATGGTCCCATTGTCCCAGATGGCAGCACCCTCCATTAGGTGGGAAGGGTGCAAGGGTATTCCTGAGAATTGTGCAAGGCAGAGGGGAGGAGGGTGCAAGGGGGAGGTTGAGAAGGGTGGAAGGCAGAGGGCCAGAAGGGTGCAAGGCAGAGGGTGATAAGGGTGCAAGGCAGAAGGCCTGTAGGGTAAAAGAAAGAGGGGAGGAGGGAGCAAGGCAGAGGGGAGGAGGTGCAAGGCTGAGGGCCAGAAAGGTACAAGGCATAGGGCCAGAAGGGTGCAAGGAATAGGGGAGGAGGGTGCAAGGCAGAGGGCCAGAAGGGTGCAAGACAGAGGGGAGGAGGGTGCAAGGGGGAGGGTGAGAAGGGTGCAAGGGGGAGGGTGAGAAGGGTGCAATGGGAATGGTGATGAAGCTTAAAATGTGCCCACCCCTATAACCATCTCTGTGGATGCCCATGTCCAATTGCACTCATCCCTTATAGCCCAGGTACACACCCATGCACCATGCTCAATGCACATGGAGTGTGAATGTACTAACAAGATAGCTGGCACTGGGCCCTGGTGTAGGCAGCAGAAGGCCCTCCTGTGACCAGTGCAAACACAAACACCAGGACAACAAGGTCAGATATATTGGGCAGGAACTCCCAACCACTGTCATGGCAGCATGCTCCGTGGGAGGACAGCCACACCACGAGGGAAGCCCAGTGCCAACTCAGACTCCAACTACCAGCACGACCTGTCACACACACCCCTTATGCAAACATACCCTCCTTGGACAGGCAATGGAGTACCCCACTGTCACAATGGTCATGTAACACAAAAAAAACAATTCAGATCTGATGAAGCATCCAAGCAACAAATGCACAGTGCACATTCACAAGCCCCTGGCACTTCTTTCATGCCGCCATTGTTTCTCCTTTGAGACACAGTGGCTGCACTAAAGAGATGCCATGGTACAGGGAATTTACAAGGTGACGCATCTGGGAGATGTGTCACGTTCTAAAGCCCTGCGCCACCAATAGGTGTTCTTGCTCGGGGGGGAGGGTGGTGTTACGGCACAGCCACACCTCCCAAAAGTGTCTATGTGAAATCTACAAGATTTTACTCTGTCACTTTTAACCGCATCCGTGCGGCGCGAATTCCCCGCCCATGCTGACTCCGCCTTGCGCGGGCGGAGTCATGACGGAACGGTTCTATCATCAGCACAGCTCAACCGACGCTGATGACGGAACCGTTCCATCATCAGCATCAAAGGGGTTAAGCACATGCTGCGTCAAAACCCTGTGCATGCCTGATGAAGGTGTAAGGATTGAAGCAACATTGTGTAGATTGGGATCCACAGACCATTGCTGGAGCTGTCTTGCGCTGGTGACACAACTCCAGCTATGTGCCTACTAATACGGCACAGATGTGTGACGCAGCTGTGCCATTTTTCCATCATGGTGCTCCACAATGTCAATGCATCGCATCCGTGCTGGCATAGCTGTGGTGCAAAATGACTGGTGAATCTCTGCTGATATTCAGGGCTGTGCCAGTTATTGTAAATATGCCCTCCCATGTCAATGACTAAGGAGCACATATCAATCGGACCCCACAACATACCCATCCACAAGTGAACACAAGTGAACATTGAGGACAATTCAAAGCATGGACACCTACCAGGTGAAACTGTGCCAGCTACAATGTGTATGAAAAATGGATGTTGCATTAAATGGCATTAACATTGTCTGTCTCTCACACCCACAGAGCAACGTGCGGAATCGAACCCGAACAATGGGGAAGATGATTCGCAGTCCCAGGCTCTTCAGGACCCTCATCCCGCCGACAGTGACGCCTCTCACCACTCCATGGATGACCCCGACTGACCTGGCCCCTCTGGCGCCCCAAACCCTGCAGCACCTGGATCAGGGACACCTGCATCAACCGCCACAACCATTCCTGCCACATCCCAGCAGACAGCTCGGAGCCCTGCCCTAACTCAAGTACTGAGCCAGTCTGACAATGAAGGACAATGTTCGGTGGGCACCCATGATGGGGGTAGTCAACACCGCCACTGCCATCACTCAGGGGTCCCGTTGAGCCGATCTGTCCCCAACGGCAGGCCCGGCTCATGTGGGCAGGGGTGGTGGGAGTGACAGCAGGCGCACGCGAGAACCTGACCAGCCAGCTGCAGGTCCTGGTATGTCTGAGCTCCAATAACATCATGGAGGCATACAGGCCACTACCAGGGAGTTCAGCCAGGTAGTGGATGCCCTCACAGAGATAAAAAACCTGCAGGCCAAACAACACGCCAGTCAACAACAACACCAAGGATGGATGGAGGCAAGACAGGCTGAGGTCCTGGCGGTGCAAAGGGACATAAGCCATTCACTTCGTTGGATCGCTGACAACATGCAGCACCCTCCCTGTGTCACCAGGCAAGGCACTTCAAGACAATGACAGCCACCAGGCACAGGGAGGGAGGAGGAGTATGAATTGTCTGAGGGAGCATTCCATGATTCGTCAAGGCCTGCATATAAGGGTCCCCCAAGGAAGGTGGGTCATCCACGGAAGAGTCAGTGAGAGGCATCGGGCCATGCGCATCTCCCAGGTCACCTGGTCTGGCCCCTGGAGTCTGTGTGCAACAGCATCACCTCATTGACTGTCCCGCATGGACTTGCTGGTTGCAGTCTGACCAATGATGCTAAGCACTGTGGTTTGGACTCTGTTGACTCAAACTGCAAGGCATCAAATCTCCCTCTGTGAACTTTGGATACCCTCCCTTTATGTACAGCACCCATCACTAACTCACGTTTCCCACACAAGAATGATAAATAAACAAAACCAACACAAGATAAATTGCTGTTGCAGTCATTTACCATGATTCAACGACATACATGTGGGGATATGTCAAAGTCTGCCACAGTGTGGAACAAACTCAAGCCATCCAGTCACTGGGATCTGAAACCGGTCGAGGACACACATAGGTCACAATGTATCATCAAATACATACATGGAGCGCTATACTCACCGGTAATGGTTTCAATGTGCTGAGGGGGCTTACCATACTGCTCAAACAGACAGTTTTGGAAGAGTTTAATGAAGGTGGAGAGGTCATGAGCTATGTGGAGGTTCCCAGGGAGGGAGTACCAGGTCTGTTTGTTGATGTGGGAGAACTATCTCCCGCATGCAGTTGTACTGTGGATATAATGAATGGTGCCCAGGGCAAGGTTGGCTGGACGGAGTTGGGGATATGGGGTGTGGGATGGGAGACGCCCATGTTCGTCTTCTGGGCTGGGGTTGTGGAGTGCCTCCTGAGTGTGGCTGAGATGTATGAAGGCGATCCTGCTGTCAAGAGTGAGCCTAGTGTAGGTATATCAGGTGGACGGTCATGTGGACGGTCATGTGGCTGTGGCAGGGGATGTTGAGGATGAGCTGTGCTGATGCACCCTGGATGTGCACAAGTCCTCCTGAAGTCTGGCTGTTGTTCATGCGTAGAAGGCGTTGCTGTAGTTGAGCCAGCTGGTGTTGTGGACCTGGGAGACTGTCTGTCTTGACTAGGAGTGGATCTATCTGATGAACATTTGCAGCATGCGGAGGGACTTGCAGCATGAGGTAGAGATGGTGTTGAGTTGCATAGTTATTGTGAGTGAGAAGTGTATGAAGAGCACCTGCTTGCATGTGTGGCCAATGTGTACCTGTGCGCTGCCCAGGACGCTTTGACCAAAGGAGTTGTTCCAGCTGTAAGGGGACATTCCTCAGATGATGAGCTCAGTCTTGTCCAGCCTCATGTGGCTGATGTTCATCCATATGTCAATGCACCTCATGCCTTCTTGAAGGTTTGATCTGGGAGTGGCTGGGTCTTTGGTGATGGTGAGGAGAAGCTGGGTGTCAATGGCAGAGGACATGATGATGAGGTCGTGTGTGCATGCGATTTTGGCGAAGGGGGTCATAGATACAATGTCGATTGTCACACTGAGATATGAGGCCTTGGCCGGATGACCCAAGTGTACTATGTGGTGAAGGGGAAGGCGGACTCCCTGGGCCTTGCTGGTGAGGTACTTGGCAATTTCATCCTGGGCCTTCCTCTGGATCCCAGTGTTGGAGATGTGTGATCTGACAGTGTGGTAGCACATGGTGTAGAATGCCATTGAGAGGTCAACGGGGTGAGAGTGGTGGTCTCACCATTGTTGAGCAGGGTCCAAGATGTTGTTGGTGGTGGCAATGGGGGCTGTTGCCGTGGGGTGATTACTGCGGAAGATGGTCTGGGGCGGGTCGCCTGGAGATGTATGCTTGGAGTGAGATGGTCAGTTGATCGTTGACTGTCTTCTTGATGACATATGCGGGGTAGGGATCCCCTTGGACTTGCAAGGGTGGGATGTCTTTTGGATGGAGAGCTGGGGTCAGATAGTTCACTCACAATGCCGATGAGGTCATTCATGTTGTGTGTGTTGGTGCCTAGGCCATACCTGAAGGTTGTCCTCTTGGCCGTGCAGATGATATGGAGATGTCGTGTGTTGTGGATTTCAGGGCTGAAAGGTAACTGATGATTGTTTGTTTGACAAGGTTTGCACATGAGTCTGGCTAGACATGTATGAGTCCAGTATGTCTACCTTGTCCCGGGTGGCTTAACTGTTGTTGTGCTTCACAGGAAAGTCTGCCAATGTGGCAAGAGTGTTGGATCAGTTGCTGATCCAGTGTGTGCGGTTGCAGCGTGCGGCGGTGTCGTTGGTTGGAGTGTCCTGTGTGAGCGTGCCACACAGCTCGTTTGTGTTGACTTAGGTCAAGCTTTTTTGGTAGATCTGTAGCGGAGTGTGGTGCAGTGTGTTGTTTTTTTGGATAACTGGATGCAAATGTTGATGTACCAATGCAGGATGGTGCTGTGGTTGTCCTCCAGCCAGGAGTTTCTGTCTCCCTGACCCATGTAGTCTTTGTAGGTGATGGCCTGCTTGCTGATGTAGTCGTCCAATGTCTGAGGACCAATCAGTAAAGCCATTTCCAAGCAGCTCTGTGGTCTCATCTTTTTACAAAATTTCATAGGAAGCCTCTCTGCTTGAATTGCAGATGTGTAAATCCGGTACCCCTACTGACCCCTTGCCCGCCAAGCTATACAACATCCTTGCTAAGAGTCCCAATTGCCATTTAAGCGCCATCTGGAACCTTTCCCTCGAATTGGGCTCTAATCCAGATGTGTGGAGAGACGTGTTCCTCCTGCCGATCTTAAGGAAGCCAACGCAGATCCTGAATCTCCTTTCAATCATAGACCAACTCTCTTTTACCAGCTCCAGCCAACATTTAAGTGAAAATTTACTGGGAGCAACTGATGGCCTTTGTTGAAGATAATAGCCTCCTTCACGACTCCCAATCCAGCTTCCATCCCGGATATAGTACGGAGTCGGCCCTCATTGAAATGGCAGAATTTTTTACACTGTGTGGTTGAAGGAGGTTCAAAGGCGGTGTTGGTGCTGTTAGACTTATCTACAGCATTTGACACTGTCGCCCATCTCATTCATATAAAACACCTTAAGACCATAGGCATGGGGGGCTCAGTGCTGAACTGGATATCGTCCTTACTATCTGACTGCACACAGCAGGTCCGTACCAATCTTTTCATCTCCACAGTCAAGCCACTGAAGTGGAGCGTGCCGCAGGTGTCTGCTCTGAGCCCTCTTATTTTTTAAATGTACTTAACCCCGCTGGCTGCTTTGATTGCCATGTCTGAAGTCAAAATCATATCATATTCTGATGCTCTTCCACTTCTATTCACCTTAAATGCTGTGTGTGCCGCTAATTTTGACCCACTATAAAATAGTCACTAGATTATTGCGGCCTGGATGTACCACAATTTTTTACAACTTAATACAGTTAACACCGAGATCCTATTTTTTTACCTAACCTTCTCCCCTCTCTTCCAATGTGTGGTGGCCAGAGGAACTGGCCAGTGCTCCGGCACACAAGTACTTGGTCAGGAATCTGGAAGTTAGATGTGACAATCAGCTATCCCTTGCCACACAGGTACAAGAGGTGGGTGCCACTTGTTTTGGCAAGATTAAACTCATCAAGAGAATTATTCACTATCTGCAAAGTGTAACCCGGAAAATGGTGGTTCACGCACTGATTACCTCCCATTCACACTACGCGAAAGGCTCATACGTAGGTCTCACATTGGGCTTGCTCCGTATACTGCAGACGGGCCAAAACCCTGGTGCCTGCCTGGTATGTGGAGTCTCACTTTGACAACATATCTCCCCACATCTCAGACTACTCCATTGGCTGTCCATGGCTACACAAATAGAATTCAAGGCGCTTACAGTCACCTTCCGGGCAGGGCAAGGCAGTGGTCCGGTCTACCATAGGAGGAGACTCCGTCCATATTGTCAATCACGATCTCCACGTTCCAATGACAAGCACTTGCTCGTTAGTCCTTGCTTTGCAAAACCTAGATCAGGAGGTGCAACCTTTCAGGTAGGAACCACTCAATGTGGGACTAAGCTACCTCTACTGCTGCGTCTGATTCAGTCTGAATGTGGGTCTCTCTAAACCCTAAAGACCTGGATATTTAGCCTGCTTGATTAGTTGCTCCTCCGTATGCTGCCTCATTTTCTGGCACACTACAGCACTGGGACAACTCTGTTGGCTTAGATGTGTGCTCAATACATGACTATTATTATAATTGTAGATGGCTTAGCAGAATTATGGGTGTAGGCCAGGTGATCTGTAGATGATACTTAGACTGAGGGTGGTCAGGGGGTTGATGTGAAAACTGAAGTGCAGATGTTTGACAATGCTGAGTGTGTCCTTGGTGTTGTATGTGACTCTGAGGGGTTACTTCAGACTGAATTGCAATTCATCGTCCTGGAATGTTGGTGAGGTCCCTGTGGGTGATCTTGTATACGTCTATGATGGCAATGTTGATGTAGTGTGCTGAGGATGCGTTCAACCAGGTAACTGTAATGAAGGCGATGTGTGGGGCTGTTGTGTTGATGAGGTGACAGAGTCCAATGGCGTGCTGGTGGATGTAGCGGGTTTGCAGTAGGAGGCATCTGACCTGGTTGTAGGGACATGGTCTGTCATGCGGGGCAGCGCCTTATTGGCAGTAGGAGTTGCACACACAGCCTGCAAAGCTGTAATGGGTGCACTTAGGGTTGCCTGATAGCAGGTGGATGATTGTCTGGTATTCACTGTTTGGAGGGTGGCTGGAGCATGAGTCTGTTGTTTTACCTGCATCATGGAAAGAGCAGAGGGTCTTGCACTTATGCAAGTTACAGGCGCTGACGGTCCTGCCTTTGGCGTGGAGGTAAGTGAAAAAGAACAGGAGTATAACCCATAGACCTAAATGGGACTGGGTACGTAGGATGTATAGAAAAACAATGTCCCACTGGGTATCAATAACAGAGACAATTTAAGCTATTGCATACAGTACGTATTACAAAAAAAGGAACACCAGGGAGTCTCAGTACATTTGTGAACAGGTTATTAATCACCAAATACATTGAACATGGGAAGCACAGTTAAAAAGCAGCACTGTATATGAAAAGCAATCATGGAGCAACCCAAATGACACTTGGTGACAATGTGATGACGAAGTGATAGTGACGACGCAAGTGAAGGTGAAAGACAGCGAGGTCGGCGCAAAGTTATAAAAACAATCAGCTACCGGCTTTTACATTGAATATACAAAAATAAACAAGTTCAATTTGGCATAGTAATAAGCCTATTGGTAGTGCGCCGTGAAATCGCGCTGTGGTTGTCGACGGCGTTTCGATCCTCTATAATTCGGGATCCTCTTCAGGACAGGGTTGGCGTTGAATTGGGGTGCTGCATGGGAAAATAATTAATTTTAGGAGATCGGGCATGAGAAGGAGGCTTAAAAAGGAACACGAATGTGAGCCGGGAGATCGGGCACTTCACAATTAACTTGAAGTAAAAAGGGAAAGATCTATCAGTGTGGGTGATGATGGGTGGCATGCAGCTCTTATGAGTGCGTAGGGAAGGGTAGACTAGGGTGGAGGGAAAGGGTATGAAGGGATCAGTGGTTAGCAAACCTGGAGTATTGGAGCGCTGACAGAATGTAGGGGTCAGTCGTCCGCAAGGAAGTAGGTCCGGGTACTCGGGAGCAATTCAAAAGTACTAGTCTAGGTTTCCTCTGGTGGTGCCGGTGGGGCGCCTAGAGGAGGAGTTATGAAGACATGGATTAGGATCTGGTATTGACAAGCAGTTTTCGGTGAAGTCCGAACTGTCTATAATGGCGGCGGTTCGGAGGATAGTAGGCGGGTTACCTGAATAGTTTAGGTCACAGGTGGCGAGTCAAAAGATCACTGCCAGGGGGTTAAGACTCCTCTATTCGTGCCGGATGGGTGCCTAAGAAAAGATGGAAAAAGCAGTTCAGGGCGGGTGTTCGTGGGCAGTGTCGGCGAGGTCCGACATTTCCGCATTGTCGGCGGATCAGGGAGCGCGGTAGTAAGTTACCTGGATTTGTCTGGCGCTGGGGCCGATTGACGTGGAGGTGGCGCAACAGTGGCACTGACAAGCTGCTGCCTGCATTAACAATGGGTG